>NC_084870.1:10000-5415211 GCF_951802175.1 Populus nigra | reverse complement strand
AACATTGGATGGCTGCAATGAAGGAGGAGCTTATGATGATTGAGAAGAATCAGACTTGGTTGCTTGTGAACAGACCTGCATATAAAAAGGCCATAGGAGTCAAATGGGTTTATAGAACCAAGTTCAATGCTGACGGTTCTATAAATAAACACAAAGCAAGACTTGTTGTCAAGGGATATGCTCAAATGTTTGGGGTGGATTTTTCAGAAACCTTTGCTCCGGTTGCTAGGCTTGATACTATAAGAATGTTGCTTGCTCTTGCTGCTCAAAATGGCTGGACTATACATCAAATGGATGTCAAATCTGCTTTTTTAAATGGATATTTGGAGGAGGAAATATTCGTGGAGCAGCCTGAAGGTTTTGTTGTTCAAGGAGAAGAGGAGAAAGTATATTTGCTGAAAAAGGCTCTCTATGGTTTAAAGCAAGCACCAAGGGCTTGGTACAGCAGGATTGATGCTCATTTGTTAGACTTAGGCTTTACAAAAAGTCTAAGTGAATTTACACTCTATCTCAGAAAAATCAATGATGAATTGCTTGTGGTTTCTCTCTATGTGGATGATTTACTTGTGACAGGAAGTAACATGGAGCAGATTGATGTGTTCAAAAGAGAAATGAAGAAAGTCTTTGAAATGACTGACTTGGGAAAGATGACTTTCTTTCTCGGCATGGAAGTTCAACAAAAGCAGAATGAAATCTTCATATGTCAGCAAAAATATGCCAAAGAGATTTTAAAGAAGTTCAACATGGAAGAGTGCAGATCAACAGCAACACCAATGAATCAAAAGGAGAAATTTTGCAAAGAAGATGGAGCTGCAAAGATTGATGAAACACTCTACAGAACCTTAATAGGATGCTTGATGTATCTTACTGCAACAAGACCCGACATTATGAATGCTACAAGTATACTGTCAAGGTATATGCATTGTGCAAGTGAAATTCACTTTCAGGCAGCAAAAAGAATTGTCAGATATATTAAGGGAACAATTGACTATGGATTGAAGTTCTGTCAAGTCAAAAACTCCATACTCCATGGTTATTTTGACAGTGATTGGGCCAACTGTGTTGATGATATGAGAAGCACTTCAGGTTATTGTTTTAGTTTTGGTTCTGCCATTTTTTCATGGAGTTCAAAGAAGCAAGAAGTCATTGCTCAATCCACAGCTGAGGCAGAGTATGTTGCTGCTACTGCTGCTGTGAATCAGGCTATTTGGATTAGAAAGTTAATGGCTGATCTGCAGATGGAGCAAAAGGAAAGCACACAAATACTTGTAGACAATCAAGCTGCAATTGCAATTGCAAAAAATCCTGTGTTTCATGGCAAAACAAAACATTTCAAACTGAAACTCTATTTCCTAAGAGAAGTTCAAAGAGAAGGTGAAATACAGCTAATCTATTGCAAAACAGAAAATCAAAATGCTGATATTCTGACCAAGCCGCTTCCTCAAGCAAAGTATGAATTCTTTAGGCAGAGACTTGGAGTCTGCAGCTTCAGAGCCAAAGAGGAGTGTTGAATTCATGTCTCAGAAGCTGTTGCTGAAGAAGCTGCTGATGAAGAAGTTGCTGATGAAGAAACAGCTGATGTGGAATCTGCTGATGTGGAAGCTATTATGAGTTTTAGTTTTAATAAAACACTAGCTATTTGAATTAGTCAATTTCTGTTAGGATTGATATAATCCTTTTGTTTAATTATTATCCTTTGAATTCTGTTATGTAACAGCAGGAGATAATGTTGCTGTTACTTGCCTTTAAAGCTTTATTTTTTCAATGTTTTCAAGTAGTCTTAATAATCAATAAAAACAGAGAGCAAGAGGTTGATATTCGTTCTCTTTTGCATTTTCATTTGTTAAAATCTAACATCTCGCCACCTTCGCAGGCACCCCTCCACTTCCTGGGAGGAGGGCCGAAACCATCATCATTAAAACTCTCTGATTCTGGCCAAATTCCAGTATCAATGACACCAACAATAATATCACTATGAGTGCCTCGTTTTCCACTTGCAGTCACATTGAAACCCATAAAGTCCCAAGATCTTGTTGTTTGAAGTTGGAGAGTTGTACTCGGAAAAATAGAGACCACTTCCTTCTTACCTGCATACCACATCATGTAAAAAATAAAAAGACCGATTAAATACATGTAATTTACGTGAAACATTAAAAAAAAAATTGTTGGCAAAACTCACTCGCTAGCTTTTGTGCCTCCTCACTTGTGAGCTTTGCAGAAAATCCATTGAAACTCCTTTTGTAACTTCTAACAAGGACATTTTCAGAAGAGCTGCAGAGAGAAACAAGCGAAAGGCAACATTTATACAAGAATGGTAAAAGAACTACTAATCTTGAAATTTGAAAAGTATTTCAACCTGTCCTTAACAACTTCTTGAAGCAAACTGAGGTGGTGAGATGATGGCGAGTATTCACCCTCTGGAAGTGACCCCATATACACTACGTATTCCTGCTTTATAAACATAGTTAATCCGATGTAGTATTAAAAAAAAAGGAGAAAATCTCATCCCCTCAAGTTATCATGCATGGAAAGAACAAAGGAAAAAACAAAGACATGCACTTGCCTTTCTATCATCACCAGTAGCACTGCAAAACAATACACTAATGCTTAGTGTAAGAATACAGAGCGGGATAGATCCGTACTGCGCCATTGTTTATTGCTCAAACCTAAAGGGACCGAGGAGTATTTTATATGTTGGATTGGGCAGAGTCAAGGATTCAGTAGCCATCAATGAAATTTTCTCACCTTGAGAACAATGCTTCTATAGAATTACACCTGAGATTTCTTAATACGTTAAGAATAAATTTCGTGCATAACTGGAATATATTCCTATATTAGTTAAGCAAAAGAATAATAATTCTAATATTGCAGAATCTTGTTATTTTCTTACCTAAGATGGGCACACACAATATTTCATAATCTTTTATTTCTATACCTGCTGACATTTGCCAGGTGAGTTAAATAATGTGTTCGAAACAATAATGGGATACAATGCATTATTTCACTCCTTTAATCCGGTTCTTTGTCTTGTTTTATGGTATATATTTAGTGTAGAGGAGGAAGAATTTTCGTGGGTGAGATTTTCTCATAGGAAATTGCTAGCGAGCAGAGCATTCATTGCTGCTGGACACGAAAAGATTATTTTTATATCAGCAACGAAATTTCTAGGAGACTAATATATTAAAAGTGCATTTATTGTATGATTGGTCAAATATTTGTAATATTTTCTTGCCATTATTAGAGAGATTCTCACTCAGCAGCATATAGTGAGGATAGGGTTATTCAATCTCTAAAGTTTTACATAAAGCTGAAACGGGACTTGATTGTGTAAACTGAAAAAGAAGACAACCGCTGGACTCTATTCAATCTCTAAATAGAAGACAACTTTTCATCATACCTTGATTTTCAGATTTGAAACTGAAAAAGAAAAATCATTCGCCATTTAAATAAAATAAAATGAGATGAAGGCATTCAGTTTGAAGGTTTAATTGTGTAAACCACAATGGGACTTCTCACACTATGCGTGCCATCATTCCAAACCAGTGATGAAGATAACATGGAATTTGCTGGCAATCCTTTCCCAGCCACTGTGACAACAAATGATTGCCTCTCATCCACCGACTTGAACGACAGAATGCTTGGCTCCACCATAACATTAATCTGAGAACCTGTTGTGATGTTTGATTTGTATGAACTCTTGGCGAGTCCAACATTTCTGACTGTTCTTGGAAATTTAACTGTGAAAGCCCTGTTTTCTTCAACTCGAACTGCCATTGAAGGATAATTCAGATCCTTTGGAGATCCTTCAATGTGCTGCGGACATTTACTGAAAAGAGTATTATTCATACTGCACAGCATTCTTATATAATCGTCTCTGGTAGCTTCATACACTAAACCAGGATCTACAGCTTTTATCGGGTTTATGTGGCCTGCTCCATATCCAAATTCAGCATCTGCATGCTTGGCAGTGTTCATAGGCAAAGCTGCAGGGAAGAGTAAATAATGGATCTAAATAACTGGCTTAACAAATGAAATTCATGTGGTAGGCTAATGAGAAACAAGAAGTATAAAAAGACCTCGAGAAGTGAATAATACCAGTGGTCATTAGAGCAGATGTGATGGCTGAAGGAGACCAATTTGGATGAAATGATTTAACATAAGCAGCAGCACCAGCAACATGTGGACAAGACATGGAGGTCCCAGACACTACGTTATACTTCACAGACCTCTTATCATCAGCATTATCTGATGGAGAAGCAACTGGAGAATACGCAGCCAAGATTTCTACTCCTGGGGCGCTTATATCCGGCTGTGGCAAATAGAAAATACCAGAAACATATCTGATAAGTACAATGGAATAACTTAAAAGGCAGCACTTTGCAACCCCTTCCGTCGTGCCCAAAACATAAAGATATGCAAAGATTCTGATAGTCATAACAATTCCCAAACCTTCAAAATCTCAGGTACAATGTTATTTGGACCGCGTGATGAGAAGGAAGCAACTACAGGAGCCGTATTATGTTCTGTAATTTCACTTTTCAATATCGTTGCTTGAGGATTTCTGCATGATTAACAGCCGGAGAAATGATCTCAGCAGCTATAAAGTTCTAACTATGGCAGGGAAATTTAATTTTCTGTTTAACGACTAATTCACCAAACTTTTACGTGGGTGTTTAGAATCTTACTTTGTAGATTTCAAGTAGGACATCACCAAATCGCTGTCATGAGGGTTCAAACTAGATGCAGGTAAGGGCACTACATTGGAAACATCTTCATATGTGTCATTCAACATAATTGAGCCAAGGGCCCTGGCCCTAAAAGCTTCATCTGTCACTGATGCATCTGTCATATCACATATGACAATCTTTCCCTTCACTAAGCTACTGTTCATACAATTATTCCAGCAAGACCTTATATACCACATGGATGAAGGTTAGTTTCTTTATTGGAAGGACAATGAATTAAGAATAACCAAAGGGATAGCACTTACCAAGCATCATCCTCGGTGCAATTACTCGTGACAGCTTTTCCATAAATCAGAGGGATTTTTGTTCCATTTAGTGCAAAAGAATTAACAGAGCTTCCCTGATTAAATATAGAAGTAAAAGCAGAGAAATATTTTACAGACTATCCAACATGAAAAAAAAATGTGAAATCACATTCAACTATGCTAATTTTCATCTTTTTCGGTTATGTGCCGCTGGATAAGTGAAGAGATGGACAGCTATCGCAATAACAACAAAGAGTACCTCTATAAATTATGATAACAAAGTAAATTTGAACAAAATGACTGGGACTATAACATAAATTTGAGATATTAAAGCTACTTACAACGAAGGTCTGTCCATTCCCTAAAACTGTCTTATCAATTATCCGACGATCTGTGCTGCTAGCTGCAACTGAAATTATCCATGGTGCATGGCTTGATACAGTAAATGGATCAGGACCA
The DNA here is from genome assembly GCF_951802175.1 of Populus nigra. Taxonomy (NCBI): domain Eukaryota; kingdom Viridiplantae; phylum Streptophyta; class Magnoliopsida; order Malpighiales; family Salicaceae; genus Populus; species Populus nigra. The sequence goes on along the minus strand of NC_084870.1, from coordinate 5,409,762 downwards.
CTGTTTCCTGCTGCTTGTACAGTGAGTATCCCTTTCTCCATTGCATGAAAGGCCCCTATGGCAGTAGTATCGTTTTCATATGGAAATGGGACATCCTTCCCTATTGAAATTGTGATTATGTCAACCCCATCAGCAATGGCATCATCAAAGGCAGCAAGTATTTTATGGTCATCACAAAACTCCTCACAGGCCATGTAAACAGCAATCCTTGCTGATGGAACCGCTCCTCTGGCATTTCCTTGAGCCAGTCCGTAAAAATTCGCGCCTGATACTGTGTTGCCAGCTGCTGTTGATGCTGTGTGGCTACCATGGCCTTCAGTGTCCCTTGCGGTAGCTTCAGCCCCTGAAGTGAATTCAACTCGAGCTCCAATGATCTTACTGAAAGTAACAATAAAAGCAGAATCTAACTAGTACTCCTCTGTCCAGTAATAGAGTCAATGGATTCTTTCATATATCATATGGAAGGAAAAACAAGAATGTCAGTATCATTTCTATTTTTGTCTAATCGTTCCCATTTGATATTTAAATACCGTCATGCTCGTAGGTATGTGTTAATGTCAAACAAATTCCAGGTGAACCATTGCATTTTATGGATATAGGAGGCTTTCATACATTCCTTTCTTACCATAATGATACAAATTTAAATATTGAAAGTACATATCAAGATGATTTTATGGCTCCTTTTGGAACCTTATTTTGGCAAATAATCTTCCCTTAATTCATAAAAAGTTGGACTTTTTATCCATGATAAGAAATCTTATAGTCAGAAGAAAAACAACACTGAACTTACATTTGTTTGGCTTAAATTTGCAAAATTATAAAGAATGGGAAAGAAAACCCTTCATTTCTAGCCTTTTAGACAGATTAACTCATCCAATTATATTTTACTGGTGTAGAAGTAATAGAGGAAACAGAGCAAGAGGGATGATAGATACTTGTTGCAAGTAAAATTCTTGCCACCAGCACAGGTTCCCTTCCATTTGGCAGGAGGAGGACCAAAACCTTTATCAGCAAAACTCTCTGACTCAGGCCAGATTCCTGAGTCAATAACCCCAATTATTATATTACTTTCTACTGTGGGGTTCCTTTTCACATTTTCAGGAAACCCCATGAAGTCCCATGATCTTGTCGTCAGAAGTTGAGATCTTCTACTAGGGAATACAGACACCACTTCCTTCAGGCCTGCATATTGTTGTCATCACACATAAAAAAAATATCAATTCCACCAAGAAGTTGATGAAGAAGGATTTTAAAGAACTTACCAGAGATTCTCTCTACCTCCGCATGACTGAGTCTGGCTGCAAATGCGTTGAAACTCCTATTATAGCTTCTAACTAGCGCACCATCCGCAGATCTGGAATGGAAGGGAAATATTAAAACATCACTGAACATAATTGAAATAGAAATATCCTTTTCTGGTTACGGTCATGCCAGTTGAACAGGTTTTCTAGTCTAAAATGATATGGATGTGATTTGTTAGAGTATTAACCCCATCCACCTAGTTCCTCGTTACATACCACCAAATGATTGTCATTGAAAATTCAAGAAAAGTAAAACAAGAAAACAGAGAAGCTTTCTGACAAGAATGGACTTGAGAACACTCACCTTCCTTCGACAATTTCTTCAAGAAGACTGAGGTGGTGAGAAGTGGGTGAGTATTCACCCGTAGGAAGCGAGCCCATGTACACAATATAGACCTGCATCACCATTGAAATAAATCAGACGCCTGAATTTGTAAGAGATTTATGCCAACATATATATCCAATATATCAGTTCATCCACACAGTTAATTAACCTGTGGTCAATCAGAGAAAAAAGCCTACGCAAGAAAAAAAAAAATTAAGCACGGGCTACCTGCTTATCATTTTGAGCAGTGCATAAACTAAGGTCAGCAACAATAATGAAAACCAACAGGATGCAGTATGAAGACAGAGAACTGAAGATTCCAGCCATTATGTGACATGCAAAACTTCAGAACTATTACTATTATATATATTTCAGATTAGAAGGGAATGTTCATAGTGATGCAGATGTATTTTTTTTATCAAATGAAGCTTTTATGGAAGTGAGAACTCTGCTCATTTGTCCACAGCTCAGCACCCTGGGCATTTATGACAACATAGAAAAGAAATAGCCAGTCACCTTTATATTTAGGAAGGCTACAGGTCTGCTTTCCTATAAGGATGACGCCGTCATTTATGACGAAATCTGCAAGAGGAGCAAGTACATTTTTTTTCCAACTTTTGATTCTTTGTGACACTGGAGCAATCAAAAATTAAGTAATTAATAGCATATATTGTTCAAGTTGTCAGTAACATTCGGGTATTTGGGCTAAGAGACCACTCGGACAAGATTTATTGACTGCCATGTTAGGATTTGACTCAAATTCCATATGGATTGCCATATTTGCATTATTGAGTGGAAAAATTACAGGAGAACCTAACATGATCATCTAATGAGCTAGGTACGATGATCCTTCTTCTTCGGTCCATAATGTGATTGTCAAGCTATTGCTAATGCTGTTTAACAGCTGATTTCGATTACAGTTCCTAACTTTCATCCTCCGATGAACTAGCTGCTTGTCCTATTAACTATCTTCTAAAGATTCGCCATCCTGAAGTTCTTCCTCCAAAACCTTTTATACAAGACATGAAACATAAACATAACTGATCAACTGATGAGTAGAAATTGCAACATCGAAGAATGCTAAGTAAATGATAGTGGAGGCATTAAGGATTGAAAACACAAAAGTGGCAAATAACTACCGGGAGTTATAACCCGAAGAGGGAATAGAGAATATGAATAAAAACACTGCTCAGAGATTATTGATTGACATTTGAGTAGATTTGATTTGATAGCCATGAAAGGCCACTTAGAACGGAAATCAAGTATTAACATAAGCAGCTGCACACCGTGACGAGCAAGGGCGGATGGATGTTAAAGGCTTGGTGGAATATAGCCCATGTCAAGATTTTATCAGTATTTTTTGATTAATTTTATATAAAATAAATTTGTAATTTTTCATTAAGTTATTAAAAAATTATGAAAATTTACGTGGAGTCCTTCTAATAGATGCTTTAACTTGGATTAAAATTTCAGAATTTTTAGAGATATTCAGAAATTTGATGAAAAATCACAATTTGATCAATTTTACGTTATTGAGCGTAATTTTCAATCTGACTATTAGATTGAACTGAAATTTTACGAGAGATCTTAAAATATATTGAATAAAATCTGGTTAAAATTTAAGGATAAACAGAGCTTGGTAGTGCTAACAAAAAAAACCGTCAAATAAAAGCAAAACGACTTATTAAGGGTAAAATGGTTATTTGCCAATAAAAAATAAAACAAATCAGCTCTTCCTTCCTTTTATATATTGCCGACTGGGCAGAAGCAGAATATAAAAGGAAAAAAAAAGAAAAGGCGAGAGAGAAAGAGAGAAAAGTAAGGGAAAAACATATAAAAAAATCTAAGGAAAAAAAATAAAAAAAGTGAGAGAATAACCTTGTAAACTTACAAAGTCCAACTTATAAAACACTAATCTAAGGAAGAATCAAGTGAAGGAAGGAAGAATTGAGAGAGGAAAAAAATTTAATTACTTTGTTTTTCAGTTGACATGAGATTGTTATTTTATCCCGGTTGAGGGGTTGTTATAATATCGATTCAGATTCGATTATAGATGAATTATATTTCACAAAACATCGAAGGATGTAACTTCAATAGTGGATTTATTTTTACTTTCACTTCAATTTTATATACTTTCAAATTTATTTTTTAATATTTTAAGTAGTGTATTTGAATTAAAACTTTATTATTAACTTCAAAAATTCATTTACATAAGTTAATAATTAATCTTAAAAAAAATTATATATTTATTTAATAGTTTAGGGCAGGAAAAATTCCTACCTCCACCATTGTTGACGAGTCATGAAATCCTAAAGCATCATTGCTTTACAAATAGGAAGAGGATTAACTTAGAAGCCAACAGACTTATTAGTAAGACAATAGTAGCTCTGTTCAACATTATGACACAATTCCAAGATGGTTTATAAACACATAGCGAGTTGCAAGAAAAAAAAAATCTTCAGATTTCATAAATAGCCTGAACAAAGTGAATCATTGATGTGGAAATCTAGAGGACAGATATTTGGAGTTGACGAGTTATGGAAAGCTCAAAAAAATCAGCTTCTAAGGCAAACATGGGCACCCTAACATAAGAGGGTCATAAACTATAATCAGGAAGAAGTTACAGGATCCATAACGTGTGCACGGGAAGCATATCTCAAGCTTATCAAGGAAAAATTCATTGGTTGATGGCTTGGTCGTTTAGAACTGAGAGACAAAAATATACGGGGAAGTACAACAAGAGATCCATGGTAGAACCTATGATTCGATCTCAGCTTCTGGTATTTGAGATTGACAAATTCCACTCACCTCAGAATCCACTTCTGTTGGATCTGAACCAATCGCATCTATGGTTGGTTACATAAAATGACACTGTCAGGTCTAAATCATGTCTTTGTGGTAGTTCCTTTGTCACCTGTCAAAGATGTGCTGTGTTAACGTAAGAAAATCTTCAAAAGGAGCGCAGAGAGATGGAAGAGCCTCGACCCCCAAGTTAAAAACATGTAGAGATGTAACTCGAAAAGTCCCACTGAGAATTTGAAGAACAAAAAGGTCGCCCAGTTAATCCTCTAAAGTCTAAAGCCTTTCCTTTTTCTTCTTCTTTTTTTACCTTTCTCGATGAAGTATCTGATGGGGCAATCTGACACAAATTCTGACAGGCAGGAAAGACATTGATCTAAACAGTCAGATTGTGAGAGCCCAGCCCTTGCATGAGAATAACTCCATGTGATGCTCCATTTTAAAATATGCTCATATGGACATTCATTTGTTTACATACAGTAACAGTGAGCTTTCGAGAATACATGTATGAACTCCATCGTTCATATAATCAATGTACACATGCAAGAACAGAAACGGAGTGGAATTTCGAGAGAGAAATGTAATGATCTTGTAGGTTCTCTCCCTTATCCTGACGAACCACGGTGAAAAGCGATGCAAGTTAACTTTAAAAAAACACCCGTTAATACAACAAAGTAACCATCACATGAGAACAAAGTCCCTTTCTTAGCATCCCCCACTTCATTTGCTTGAAAAGGTAAGTTTATACATCACAGCAATCATCTTCTTACATACTCTCAAACTGCTCTCAGTTAAATCAATGGCATTGTAATTTGACAAATAACTACATGACGAGGTGAATTCCAGTCCACAGCATAAATACAGGAACTCCACGGTCTTCTCGGGCAACAATGTCATCCTTAATTATCCTGTTAGGAATAGCAATAAAACTAAAGCTATGATGAAACATCTATGGGTTTAGCAGAAAATCAAATTACAGATGCTTTATATCAGGAAGTGATTTAAGCAGAAAGCTTACGGTATCATGATTCATCACCCTAGAAGCAAGTGAGGAAATCTAGTTTTAAGTGTGGAGATAATTAGCAGCCATCATCAGCTCCAGTGTCAGTTCAGGTTCAATTGGGAATTCAGTCTCCTTTCCACTGTCAGAAGGATAGCAATAGCTTGTCAATATAGAAGATAGGGAAATACAGAGAGTTCATAATATGCCTGTGACATTGCTTAATTGGATCGAATAATATAAATCAAAACCTTCAACAACTTGTAGAAACAGGAGATAAAAAATCAGCGACAGCAAATAAATGTATATGAAAAGAAATTAAATAATTGTTGACGGCTAAGTTAAATGAAATATATCAATCATGCATTGACATGAGAAACAAGCTGTTATATTCACAACAATTGCATGCAATGCAAATCGCAAAAAAATCCAGGAAAACCCATTCAGCTGGCTCAATCCCTAAGCCAGACAGGCTTGACTGGGTGAAGCAGGAGAAAAACTCAACTTAAACCACATAAGAAAAGAAAATTGTCTCAGATAGTTAGAACTCTATAATTAGGATAGAAAGAACAGTGTGATTGAATAAGAACAAATACTATCCCCGTAGTGGAGAATTAGGAATATAAACATCACCAAGAATTGTACAATTCATAATGAGCGCACCCAATCTCCAGGTTCCTCATAAAGAAATCAAGAGTTCCAATGGCCTCTTTTCAAAAAGAAACCAAACACAAGACAAGTATTAATCCTGGATCTTAATTATCCTAACCAAACAAAACATGAAAGATTATAGAAAGCTTTTTCCTGAATATTTTCACATATGAATCCAAAACCAGACTGGAAATACTCAGGGAAGATTGATGCAAGCGACAAGAACAGCAACAACTAGTGTCAGCTTCCTAGGCCCTAGACCATATAGACAGTGGCATCATTAGTATGTGGAACAAAATGTTTGTCTCCGCCCATTACTGCATGATACAGACACAGGCATGGCACACTTAGAAACATAATGTTGTGAAACACTCGATGATGGTGATGTTCTGTGTGAATGTTACACGCACATATGAATAGAAAACTAGCATACCAAAAAAAAAAGAAAAAAAAAAGAAACCCAAGTGTTAAGAGATTCTACACAATTCTACGAATTACTATGAGGTCATTGGCTGGTATAAATAATCAAAAAAAGGCTCAAGAAAAACATACATGTACAATTTTTAAAAAAATCAAAGAAAACAAGATGATAAGCCCTTAATTTGCTCAAAATCATAACAAAATTTTCAAAAAGGAAAAGAAAATTACAACAGATGTTTGCAACGAAAATACTACTTACAGGAGTTATATGACTTAATTTACGAATTCAATATATTCCGAATCAAATCGGATTCATTTAGATTAATTACTATACATAGAAAGGCGACAAAGAAAAGCTACAAATTATGGGAACATGAAACAAAAGTGGAGGGAAAAGAACAGAACTTGGCATACTGAAGAGACCAGTAAAAGTACTGGCAGATCTTCTCTAGAATGGTAGTGCTTATCTCCGGAAAAGTAACTTCTCCATGCTCCGTCTCCGCGAAACTCCCTGCCACATGTTTTTAGGAAAAAAAGAAAACCCTAATTCACGCAAGAATTGTACATTAACCTAAATAATTTGATTTTTGCAATAATTCAAAAAACAAAACAGAGGCATGTAATCCTACGGTAATTAATTACATGGAAACAAATAATTGCAATGAAAGAGGGAAAAGAAACCCATTAAATATATGAGCGGAGAGGGGAGGGGGGCAATAAAATAAAAAGAGAAGAAAGAAAAGGAGAAGGGGACCTGGAGAAGTGAGCATGTTGCGGATTGTTTGTGAAACCATAGCAGCTTCCTTGTGGATCACGAACTCGAAACCCTCCGCGCTTATCAGCTTCACTGTATCTTCCTTTCTCATTTTCTATTTTCTTTTTCAACTGATTTTCTTTCTCTCTTGCAGTGTTCCAATGCAGGGAGTCATGTGGCTCCAAATTTGTGCGTGCATTAATTTATAGGAGTGACCCAGCCAGCGTTAGTGGGCCTTCGGTCTGGATTTGTTCACGCAAAAGGCCAAGAAAAGATTTATTATAGGATTACAATTTTAATTACATTACAATTAGTTACAGTTACAAAATATACTAAATCTTTATCCACGGTAACTATAAGTTTTTTAAATTTCATACTCAAACCTTTTTTTTATTTCAATTGCATCCTTCAATGACTAATTGCTAAAAAAATTAAACAAGTCAAAATTCAACAAAAGAAAATCCAAGTGCAAAATAAGGAAAAATTTCATGATCAATCTCAATTTTAGATGAAAAGGTGACGTTTATTCCACTTGCTTTCCTTTTCCTTTTTCTATGTTCCTTGTAGTTTTTGTAATTTTAATTTTAATCTAAAATTTTATTTTTTTTATATTTCAATTCTTAATTTTGATAAGGAGAGAGAATAGTGAAAGATAGAGAAAATCATCGGTTGATTATGTTTTAGCAATAAAAAAAATCTTAGTATCAACTGTCTATTTAATGAAAGAAATTTTATTAAGGCGATTTAGATCTCTAACTTGACTCAAAAAATAAATTGGGGTTGAGATAGAATTTTTCTCTGGTTTGATCTTGTGTTTTTGAACTAATTTAAAAGTATTTTAAGTTGAGAGATTGATTTTCATAAGGTGCTAAGCATGTTTATTATATGTTTTTGGATCAAAATATGTTTAAAAATAGTTTTTGAACCCAAAAACACTGATTTTCCAACCACATCTAAACAGGGAGGGGGATCTGGGATGAGAAAATGCCATGTCATTTGCATTAATTTTTTTTAAGTGAACAACATCTTGCCCATACCTTAAAAAATATTAATATAGCTTCAATTATGTGAGCTTAGCCTCTCAGGCCTACACACGTTAGGCTCTTTATGTATTGGGTTAGTTGTGGAGTCATGGCTCTTTGTTTTGAATTTTCTTTCTTTCTCTTTTGGATTTAGATTTAAATACACTATAAAAAATAACATTATGTTTAAATTATTATTAAATTTTGTAATGTTTCTTAAATAATATTATTGGTTTTTATGGGAATGTTAACATTTTTTTTTCTAATTATTATGTGCCTAATATGAAACAAAAAAATCATGAATATTAAATTACCATAAAATTTATATTTTTTAAGATTTTTAATATATTTCTTATATAATTTTATCACATTTATTTCTATTTTTATTTTTTTGTCTTCAATCATATACAAAGTACCAAGACTTTGTTTTAATCTTTTAATTTACTTTTAAGATCATGATGGATTTTTAATTAGAAAACAGTTATTGCATTTTAGAAAGTGTCTTGATTTTTTGTTTATCATTAATTTTGTGAATGTCCATTTTAATATCATTTTACTAAATAAAAGATATTTTTGAAGAACACAAAATTATCAAATCAAGTTGAATTCATGGTCCGGATCAATGGTTTGACAAGTTAACCAAAGTTATTAAACTTAGTGCAATCAATGACCTGGATCGCGAGTTTTACAAGTTAATCTGAGTTAATTTTTTTAAACTATATTTTTTTAATTTTATTCTTTAATGTTGGGTTCATTGGGAATTAGACTTCATAATTTTTTTGATTTTTTTATAGAATTATCATGGTCTCAAACAAATGTTATAGTATTAGATTGGTGCATGATTTTGCGAGTATCTATTTTTATCATGTAATTAAATAAAAATAGTTTCATAAAAAAAGGTTATTAAACCTAGTATAGGTCATGATCTATGGGTTGCATGTTTGATTGGTTAAACTAGGTTTACCCAGGATCAATTCAATGTGTCTTCATCTCAATTGCATAAAAAAAAATCATGATAATTTTTTTTAATCAAAATCGTGTTTTTACTAGTTGTTTGAATTGTTTTTAGATATGTCAAATCAATTGAGTCATGTTAGGATAATTCTCACATGATTTAATCTAAAACGCAGGTTAAATAAAAAATTAGATTGACAAGTTTCACGGTTAACTTTTTGAGTTAAATTTAACAAAACAATCAAAAAATTCCCTACAACCTATAGGAGGAAAATAACATTTAACATAAAAAGGTCTTGAATTTTATTTTTTAAAAATAATGAGAAAATATCTCCATATAAATTAATGTTCTTACTCTCGAACAATAATCAATGCCTGTATTTTAAAATAAAAATAAAAACAAATTATTGAATAAAAAAATAAAATTTAAGAATCCACCAATCATACAAGAAAACAAGGAGTATTTTTTATGAGTTAGAATCAATCAGGTTTTACTTTTAAACACCTTTTCTTTTCTTTTCAATTTATTTTTTAAATTTTGACTTTTACATTCTGTAATTTAGATAGACCTCTGTTATGACACGTAAAGACTCCAAAGAGTTGGATGCCCAAAGGTCAAGGTTACTCTCCTGTCCAAATCCCAAACAAGAAAATCAGCTAATTCTAGGCATGCGCTGACGCACACACTAACTGGCTAACTGCACTGCCATCCCATCCATGTCTGTTTTGATGTGGTCAACAATGGCGTGTCTTATCTGCTACACCAAGGCCAAGCCATTCATGTCATCCTTTCATTCAATATGGACTCTATTTTCCACTCTCATTTGGAAGGCATTGCCTAACATGAGGTCGTATGAATATTATATTTAAGGGTTGCCTGATTATGGAGTTCCTATACGAGGCCAAGTGCTTTCCCTCCCAGTACAATGATTAGCCCTTCAAGTCCTATTATTTTTCTTTTTTCAAAAACAATATTCAGCAGAAGTGGTAATAGGATATTCAATTAGGTCTCATTGACCGGAAGATACCAAGCATAACATTTCAGGTCATTACTTCCAGGTCAGATGATCGTTTACAAGAGAAACCAGCAGGGCAGTTGGCTCTTCTGTGGTTTCAAACAATTCTTCTGGTTGTATTCTGCTCAACTCTTTTCTGATATGCTTTCTTGCCGTAAAATGATTCAGAAATAAAATTTTTGACAAATGTAGAAACAAAGTCATGCTGGAGAGATCTGAAAGCTTCCTACTCAATTTGTACAGTTACATTATGAATTCTGTGTGTTCTCTCACAGTAGTCCCATATCCTATGAAGAATTTCAGAAGAGCTGGCGCCAGGCTCAGCAATTACATGGCAAGACAACACTGGTTTCCCTACTGTTAGGGACCATACATGCAGGTTATGAACATCTTGAACTCCTTTAATACACTTCAGACCACTCTCCAGCCTGCTAACACTGATTTCGCGTGGTGTGCTCTCCATTAGTATACAGAAGATATCTCTAAGCATCGGTAAAGTAGTAAACAGAACAAAAGTAGAGAAGAGTAGAGTGCAGATAAGATCAACCACCAACCAATCTGGTTTGGCCCATATAACTGCTCCAGCAATCATCACACCAACAGACTGAATTAGATCAGCCATGACATGGAGGTAAGCCCCTTGGATATTTATGTTCAACATCTTTGTATTTGCTGGAGAACTTGATGCCAGCTTGGTCTCCCCCCCTTCATCTGTTGCACATAAATCCTCTCTCTCGTGGTTGTGGGTATGATCATGATTGTGATCATGGCATGCATGATGAGAGTGATCATGGCCCAGCCACACGACCATGATAAAATTAATGATAAATCCAAATAATGCAATTGCAAACATGAGTCCCCCATTCACCCCTGCATTTTTGTGAAGAATTCTGTCAATTGCTTCGTAAATTAAAAATCCAGATATCAGCCATATGAGCTGAACAGATAGCAGGGCACCCAGAACTTCAAGGCGACCATATCCAAAAGACTGGTGTGATGTTGCCTCCCAACCTGAAGCCCACACTGTGAAAAGGGAAATAGAGAATCCAGCAACATCAGTTAGCAAATGTGCAGCATCAGTGATAACTGCAAGACTATTGGCTTTCACACCACCAATGACCTCCACTGCCATAACTATTAAATAGAAAATAATGAGTCCAGAAAGTTTCATTGCTGACTTTGATCGCTCTTCTGATTCCACAGTAAAACTTTCTTGTTTGGTGAAGGTACAAACAGGACTGTAAGTTAGCTGGGGTTCAATAGGAAGGACGGATCTTTCCTTGGATGCAATAGCCATTTCAATATCATTACGGTCCTCTGATCTCAAAATGGAGACTTCCTCGTGTTCCATCAGCTTGGATAAGATGTTATCAATTCAATGAGAAAAACAAAGAAACAAAGAATAGATAAAGCAAATGTTAACGAAATTATCTAAAAAATGTGATAGTCTAATTGGATCCACAAACGGGCAAGCAGCAGAAATTTCTCCAAATCACAAAAGCAAAAACAGAACCTAAAATTTTGGAAAAACCACGGAGTAACCTGCAACTACAATCACACTACACATAACAGGCAATCTTAAACCATAGTATACTGATTCTCCCAACTGAATTTCATTTGCAGATAGAAAAACCATCCTAAACTATTGCTTTGATCCTTATAGTGCAAATATAGCCGAATCAAACAGACAAGTCATCTTAGGTGACATACATGAGCTTGTCCTATAAAAGTCTTATTCTTAGCACATGGCATGGCACAGGTGTGCATGTTTTCAGTTATCTTTCCTTGTAGAATTTCCATCTCAACAACATGATTCCAGTTTCACCCATTCAAGAAATGTTCTGTCTGTTAATTAAAAAACACTCTCTGCCAAACAGCAATGCTTTGCCTTATGGACAGAAACTAGTTCAGTAAGCATGTAAAAATACACCAAGAAGTTCAGAAACATTGCTCCCGCAATCCAAGATCAACACAAAAAAGGAACTGAAAAGTCAAGAACAGCAACAAAATCAAAATTTGTCTAACCAACAATATATTTAAAGAAACTCGAACAAAGAAGTAAGGCAACTGATCTGCACAATGAAACTAACATGTTTGATCAAGCATTTTTTTGGGATAAAAAAACTATAAAACCATTTATAAAATCTAAAAGACAGTCGCAAAAATTAGAAAAAGCATGGTGAACACAGGAGGGAAAGGGTGGTTATACCTATGATACGCTTTAGGGCTTCAATCTCAAGAATTGAGGAATTGGGTTGATCATAAACGTGAAAAAGATCAAAACTTGATTGGAAATTGGTTACGAATCTCCTTATATGGAGAGACAGAGAAAGATTCAAGTCCTTTCCATATTTTCGATGTGAAAGACCAGCCGGCGGGACCGCTGTTCAACAGGAAAGGCATCCTTTAAAAATTGTGGAGCATATCAGTCTTATCAGTCTTGGACACCTTTTTGAAGTGGAGTGGGATTTATTTTTCTAATTATTTTATATGAAAAATTTTAAATTAGTATATTTCTTAAAAATTTTAATTATTTTAATATGTTAATATTAAAAATAAAAAATATATTATTTTAATTTATTTTTAAATAAAAAATATTTTTAAAAGTATCACGACATTATAATCAGAAACACAATCTTTTTTATTATTATACACATTTGTACCAGTTTTATTTTATTTAAAAAAAAATTCTCTCCTCTGCCACAGTTATATATGATATAAAAAAATATCTTTGTAGGAACAAACTCCTATAAAAATAAAAATTTAAATTTAAATTTAAATATATAAAAATATTAAAAAAACAAAAACATAAAATAAATAAGATTATATATCTCTAGTTTCTTCGTCTGTTTTATTTTAAAATAATAATCAAACACTATATTAAAATTTAACCACTAAGACCATAAATCCTATATAAATTGAAACATTACATTAGCAAAGGACTTTTCTCACTAATCATTTTTATATACATTACTGATCATGTGTTAGAGAGTATTTTAGCTAGCATTTTTATTTCGGGTCCATTTATTGGTGGATTAAATTAAGATAAATTCTTATTTTATTAATTTAATAAACTTAATATATTCAAATTATAATCAAATTCATATAATAAATATTTTGTACAAATCTACCTTTTTATATATAACATGTACAAACCTACTTAATTGAATTTAATTCATGATCATATTTATTGATAATTTTAAATTTATTTACATTCTGTTTGTTTTTGTATTTGAAAAATACTTTTAAAAAAATTTAAATTTGAATTCTTTTAAAATTAATTTTTTTGTGTTTTTAAAGTATTTTGATGCGCTAATATAAAAAATATTTTTAAATAAAAAATACTATTTTCTAATAAAAAATAGTTTGAAAAATAACTATAAATTACAAATATATTTTTAATATTTGCCTTGAAATAAAAATTCACAGATCTAGGTTGCTGCGGTTTTTCGGTGATCCTTCTGGATATAGTTATTACCCAGACCGGCCCAGCAGGTCAACCCGGAAACTGGCTGACCCGGTGGCTGGACCGGTCCAGGTTTGTCAAAATACCGCCCAGTGTAATGACCCGGCAAAACTCGGTCGACCCATGACTCGGGTGACCCGGACAAACCCGGATGAGACCCGGCGTTTTGGAGTTGGGTTTGCTTGAGATGATTGCAAGTTGATATGGGTTTGGAGATCTTGATGGTTGGTGTTGGGTTCTCATTTCTTCCTTCTATCCCTCATTGATGACGGTAACTTAAAGGAAATTGAAAGTTAAATGGGACCAAACTCATAGTTTCAGGAGAGAGAGAGAGAGAGAGGTAACAGGTAGAAGTGTTGTATCGAGAAATCAGAGAAAGAACAGTCTTTTACCGCGTAGGGAATTGGCTATTCCACAACGCATAGCTGTTAGCTAAAGTGGGAATCAAAAGTTTAGGAGCTATATTCTTGAGACTTCTCTTCCCGCTTCGCTAAGGAAGCTTTTCCTTCTTCAAGTATTTCCTGATACGGATTGTTTGGTGCTCTTTCCCCGATTGAAGAAGCAAACTTTATTACCATCACTAAGTCTTTAACATCTCTCTCTCTCTCTCTCTCTCTCTCTCTCTCTCTCTCTCTCTAGCTAATGTTTTCTAAATTTGCAGGGGAAAGATATTTTCTTTGGTTTGTGTGACGGCTAAAATGATGAAGCTAGAGAGGGTAGATGTATTTTGTGAGGAGATGGTGATGAGACTTTCTCTGCACATCAAGGTTGTCAATTCCGTTTCGGTTGGTATTTTGTTTTTTCAATTGAAATGGAATGTTTCAGTTTTAGAGTGTTTCGACGTGTCGTTTCGAGATTGTACTGTTCATATATATATATTCAACAAACATAATTCAAATTCAAGATAAATTAATTATAAATTATGCAATACAAACACAATGCCAAACAAATATAATTTTAAAATTTAAAATACTTCTAAATAGTCAAGATTAAATAGATCTTTAACTTAAAGTAATTCAACTTAAACAAAATATCAAAATATTATGAAAGTAAAATGTTTTAAAACAAATATTTTAAATATAAAGTTAGGTTAATGTTATCAAGGCTAATGGAATCTAAAACACCCCTTATTTTGCTCAAATTCCTACAAAATATAAACATGAAAAAAACAACTTGAATATAAACCATATATATTAGTAATAAATCTAATTTTAAAAAATTAATATCATTGTTAATGAAAATAGTAATAATAATTTTCAATATTATTATTAATATCATTCTTATTGAAAATAGTAATGAAAAAGAGTTTTTTATAATTGGGTGATTTAATTAATTAAATTGAACAAAATTCAATTTGATTCAAAGGCTTTTCAAGAGCGGAACGGAACATGTGAAATGAAACCGGAATGTTCCGGACGGAATTTAGTTGAAAAATCCGGAATTGACCGAGATTTAAAATTAGATGAAATTTGTTCTATTTTTTGAATTGGTATGGAATGTTTCGGCTATTCCAGGTGAAACGGAACGGAATTGACAACCTCGTTACACACTTTACCCCTTTATTATTGCCTTCCTTTTCTATTTTTTATTTTTAACACAACCTAACCCCTAAATAACTTGGGTTTATGGGTTGACCCGGGTTGACCCATAAAACCCGGGACCCGGCTCTTTAACCGGGTCAATTTCCGGACCGGGTTTAACAACTATGCTTCTGGATTATTATTACAAAATACTTGTCTAGGTTTATTAAATTCATGTTTTTATCCATAAAAAATTAAATATTTAAGTAAATTACTCGATTTCCTTGTATAATCAATAAAGTTTTAGGTAAACAAAGTGCCTATGTATATTGTTTTTTAAAATATTTTAAAATAATATTTATATTTTTTAATATTAATTTTTAATATAAATACAATAAAAAACTAAATTGTTTTAAAAAATATCAATTTTTATAAAAAATGTTTTCAACCGTACACATAAACAATATCTATGCTAGGGACGGATTTTCCAACTCCGCCCTCGGATTTTTTTTGTCCAGCAAAGCAATTCAGGCGGCCCCACCTGGTCACTCCTTTTTTTTTTTAATTGTTTTTTTTTAATTATTATCATTGTCACGACGTGAAGAAAGCAAACATTTTATTACTGGTCTCTTTCTCTTCTCTATCAGCACTGATTCAAAATCGAATTTTTTTCAAAGATAATAATTTGAGAGAGGGAAATAATATAGAAGATCTACAAGTAGGTTTTGTTTATATTAATGGCAGGGGAAGGACAGCAGCAGAAGGGGGCAACAACAATGGAGGCAGGTCTTTTAGACAGCATAATAAGTCGTTTATTAGAATTTAGACAAGCGAGGTTAGCCAAACAACCGCAGGTTCAGCTTAACGAAAACGAGATCCGCCAGCTCTGTGCTGTTTCTAGAGATATCTTTCTTCAGCAACCCAATCTTCTCGAGCTCGAAGCCCCCATCAAGATCTGTGGTAAACCACCCTCTTCTTTTCCGTTTACTTTTCACTATGAAATAGAATTACGGTGTGGTTTTCTGGGGGATTCATTCAACTGATTGCATCTCAATTCCTTATCACATATAGGTGATAGAATGATACAATTTATTTGTTTGTTTTTTGTTAGGATTAAAATTTGATGACTTTGGATTGATGGAAATAAAAATAAAAATTTGGGAAAAGTTAATTTAATGCTGGTTGGAAAGATTATCGGTTCCAGCAATTTATATAGGGATTCTATTATATTCTATGTGTTGTTTGATACGGAAGACAAAATGTTGTTTATGGTAATTGATGAATTGATTGACATAGATCTGTGGAGCGGATGAAGTCTCCTTTCTAGATTGCTCCATTTGTTTAAAGTCTTGGTCTTGAGAGCACCCATTTTTTATATCAAAATTTGGTAAATAAGACTGTTTTGGAACTTTCTTCCTAGCCCCTTCAAGACTTGAGATAGCAGGAACATCAAGCAAAACAAAGAAGCCTAATCTTTAGGTGGACTATATCTGAACAATGGTTTTTGTTTTTTCCTTTTCTTATCTTGTTCAAGATGTTAACTCATTGGGCCCGAATTTGATACTTGCTGAAAATGCTCCGACTCATGTCGGATACGTGGTTTTATGTCAAAAAAATTATTAAAAACTGAATTTAATTTTGGATGGATGGGGATACAACTAAGATGCATGAGGGATATAGTCGGTATATGTTGTAGGGTTGAATTTGCTATTTGAAAAAGAATTGATTGTATAAATTGTAAGTTTTATAAATTGAAATGCAAAACATTTAACTAAAATAAAGCTACACTTCCACACTTTTAATAAGTTATTTGCAATATTTATTTTTCAATGGTGTTAACTATTGCAATAGCTTAATGATAAATGATCATATTCTTATACGAGAAACATTTTAAATAAAAGAGATAATAATAATAATAATCTTTTTTGTTTTGTAATTTTTAATACATGAAACATGATATTGTTGTTTCTAGTTTAAAAAACTTATCTATTTTCTTTTTATCATAAATGCCAAATTGAAAGGGTGATATGTAACAATAATTAAATTTGAAAAGAAAAATAAAATTATTGTCGATCCTTTCATAATCATCATAATAATGATCGAGATATATGATTTTCAGATATCCAATCTCATTTAATTGTAAACCAAATACAAGAACATGATGTCAAACTTTTTCATTTATACTTCATATGTTCATACATTCAATTGATTATATATTACTATTGGTTATTTTGATTTTTATGTTTTATTCTTAATTTTTTGTTAAAAGTTAATGTATAATATTCAAAATATTTAAAAATTTAACATATCCATCACGTATTGTATCCTACGTGTTTAAGAATTGTTATATCCCCATATCCATACCATGCCATACTTTTATTCCATGTCCATGCTTAGATAAAGGTAGAAGAGATGGTGATGGTGATGCTATCTTTATGAACTTTTTTTTTCTTGAAAACCTGAAGTTGTTATCCTAGTTCTTTGCTGGAGGTTTTACTCTTTCTAAAAGTTGATGAGGCTGCACTAAGGGATTCATATTTATTAAGTTTATGTGGAAGTAATTGCATGATGAATAAAATATATCTGTAGTTCAGTTGTTGTATATTGTTATAGTGAACTTGGGTGGTCATACATTAAGCTGAATGAGCTTACATGTTCACAAATGACTTATGCTTTCCTCAGGTCAATTGCTTTTGAACAGCTAAAGACCTGCCAAGGTTAAAGCTTTTGTCTAGACAAGCAAGAGTTATCGTAATGCTTGGTCCCATAGTATTTTCTCAATGCATCATAGTGGGAAGTAGGTTATCGAAATGCCTGGTCCCATAGTATTTTCTCAATGCATCATAGTGGGAAGTAGACACATGGTCATTTTTTTTTCACCTGAGAATCCAGAAAGTGTAGAAACTACCCCGATGCTGTTTGCTTGATATTTCCCCTGTTATAATTTGCCATAATTTAATATTATGTATATTTTAATTGTCTCAATATTGCTAGGACACTATTAGTTAATTTCATCATATGCATAAGTATTAGGTTTACAGGATGGGATAAGAATTGGTTAGTGTGCTTGATATTCTATGGTTTGTTAGCAATAATAGATTTGGGTTTCCATGCTTTAGTACCCTTTTGCCTCGTGCTGTTTCTCTCATAAAATGGAAATCCTTGTGTCGGCCTGTAAGGAGAGGGTTATATTTTTGTCTGGTTGTCGGGAGAGTTTGGGCCTAGAATACAAAATTTATTAAACTAGCAGAAACTTAACATCAAATATGTTCTCAACAAAACAGAAGCAAAAAATGTACCTTGCAGCAATTTTTGGTATTAGAATTCAATGTTAGGTTTGGTGATTTTTGGCTGAGCTTGTTTCTGTTAAGGGTGGCTTGTAGAATTCACATTGCATGGACAATTATTAGGCATGCTTAACGTGCATCCCTAGATTCAGATCCCTTCCACAATGCTTGAATAAAAACACTTTTCCTTCCAGGTGAAAAGCTTTGTTCGCTTCAGACTAAGCAATGGCTATCTTTCTTTGCATGGAAACTTCAGAGCTAATCTCAAACTAAATTTTGCTAGGTGATTTTAATTATTTTGCTGATCCTTACATATGGTAGGACAAGCATAGCTTCAAGTTTGGACATCTTGTTGATTAGACCAAGCTGAAAAGGGTGGTTTACAATCTTTTTAAGTAAGCCTCTCAGCATTATAGGTTTATGTTACTAGTTAGTTGGTCTGTGTAGTGCAACCATAGTGTGGACAATAAGGGAGTATTTCTTTTGCTTGAAATATTTTACAGGAAATTGGTCAATATAGATTTATGGTCAACTTAAATTTGGTTCATTAGTTGAAAAATATTTTTAGCTCATAAATATGTTACCAGTTAGTTGGTTACGTAAAATATTTTATGGATATTAACCAACTTAAACTTATTTCAGTGTTTTGGGCGTCTATGTTAGCACCATATTCTACATATTCTGGGAGCAGACATGTATGATGAATTAAACCTTAAAAATCAAGAATTGTTTTGTTCTACATTCTTTCAACCCATTACTATAGGGTTTTCTTTTTCCCATCCCTTTCTTATGGATCCACCCTATTCTATAGGGTGCTTTTCTTTCTCTTATTCAATTTACCCCTCCCTTATAGGAAATTCTTCAATCGCTTCTATCTGTTCTTACCCTCCTATGTCAATTTAACATGAGAGTTAGCAATTTGAGTAAAAAAGAAGAGTAAACTTGAGGGTTTGAAGTGCCTTGTTGTTACATAATTCATTTCATTTGGCAGGTTATTGTTGTAATTTATTCACCTAATTGAATAATTGTTAGCTTCAAGTATTACTTAATAAATCACAAAGTGTACAATGAAGGAGAAGGAATGGAGAAAGGAGATAAGCCCTATAATCCACTAGGTTAAATCCTTGACATTCGTAAAGGATGCAAGAATTAAAAAAAAAAAACTCCAAAATGCTAGGGTTTTGAACTCCAAAGGAATAAAAAATAATTGGTTTACTGGAACAGCAAAAATTTCTTTTATTGGAACAGCATCTCCAAAATGCTAAAATGGCCACTATATAAGCACACCAAAAACCTCAAAAGTGGTCCCAATCAAAATAGGGAACAAAGTAATAGTATTACCAGTAACAAAGAAATCCCCAAATAATCAATTGCAAATCTCTAATTTATTCTTCATTCTTTAAAATAAAGTACACTTTCATGATTCTTTGGTATTCATATTCTTGTTTTGAGTCTTGTTAATGGTTGTGCCTTTTCCCCTTCGATTTCCAGGTGACATTCATGGGCAATATTCAGATCTTTTGAGGCTTTTTGAATATGGAGGCTTTCCGCCCAGTGCCAATTATTTATTCCTAGGTGATTATGTGGACCGTGGGAAGCAAAGTTTGGAAACAATATGCCTTTTGCTTGCCTACAAAATCAAGTATCCTGAGAACTTCTTCCTTTTAAGAGGAAACCATGAGTCTGCATCTATTAATCGAATTTATGGATTCTATGACGAATGTAAAAGACGCTTCAATGTGAAACTTTGGAAAACATTTACAGATTGTTTTAACTGTCTTCCTGTTGCTGCTCTTATAGATGACAAAATATTGTGCATGCATGGTGGGCTTTCCCCTGATTTAACAAATTTGGATCAAATTAGGAACTTACCTCGTCCAACTGACGTCCCAGATTCTGGTTTGCTTTGTGATTTACTTTGGTCTGATCCTGACAAGGATATCAAAGGCTGGGGAATGAATGACCGGGGGGTGTCATATACCTATGGCCCTGATAAGGTTGCAGAATTCTTAATGAAGAATGATATGGACCTTGTTTGTCGTGCTCATCAGGTTGGTGAAGTTGCTTCTTCTATTGCTTCTTTCAACTCAAGCAGTTTTCCATGATGCCTCTATTTTTCCCCCCTTTCATCAGGTTGTTGAGGATGGATATGAATTCTTCGCAGAGAGGCAGCTTGTAACAATATTTTCAGCCCCCAACTATTGTGGTGAATTTGATAATGCTGGTGCAGTGATGAGTGTTGACGAAACCCTAATGTGCTCTTTCCAAATACTTAAGCCAACAGATAAAAGGTTCATGTTCATGTGAAATGTTTGCTGTTTGCTGTCCTATAACCACGTACCATTTCTATGTAAGTTTCATGCTATAAGTTCTCTTTTATTTATTAGCTGTTACTTTTGTGTTAAATCATGATTCTTATGAAACAAAATCCATTTCCATTGTTTAGTTATTTGAAAGACTAAAAACCTTTCTTGGGAAGGGTGCAGCATCCTTTTAGATGATTATTTAATTAGAGTAATATTTAAGGAAACAATATTGTTTACTAATAATATTCCATTAAATACAAGGAATAGAGCATGCCTCTACAAATTGGACACAATAATTTTAAATGGAGCTATAATCTGATTAGATCTTTCATACACCAAATTTATCTAAAGTTTGTCATTAATATATTTTTGTTGCAATACATTATTTCCTCATCATCAGGATATAAATTATTTAATATGTAATTAGATTAGGGAATACGTAATATATACCAACCATGAGAAGGCCATATATTGCTTCAACAATTTAAAGGAAACACTCATATAAAAAATAGAAACTAAGGGAAGGGGGAGCGATCAAGCAATTCAATGCTCAGGCCTACTTTGTATAATCGATATTACTGTGTTGAGTTCTTACTGCTGCTTATCTGGATTAATATATCTTCCATTAGTTTCTTCTAATGACAGTTCAAATTTGTCTCCGTCATTGTTCTTTTATTCCTTGTTTTCTTGACAGATTTTGGTGTTCATTGTTCTGAATTTTAATACGCTGATATCTATTCTCGTTGCGTTGCTTGCTATTTTGCTAATCACTTGCGCACCTTTGTTGTAGAACGTCTTTTCAAGTGTATCACAAGGAGGATCATTTGGAGATGGAGATGTTGTCATCAAAGCTGCTCCAACTTTGAGCTGCTGCCAACATGATGTTACAATGTTTCTTGTTTCAAGGGGATGGGTTATTTGTTGAAAAGGCTGTGTTTGCAGGAGCTTTCCAAATTCGTAGTTTGGAGCTAACTGTTGTTTTAGAGCACTGGCAAAGGCCAAAAGTTTTTCCCTTTTAAAGTTTTCTCACGTAAATTATGATGCCCTTGTAGATACATTTTTGTTTTTTGTTGTAAATGACTGCATTGATACACCAGTGCACGATTGCCTTTTTACCAGGGTTTCTGGTGGTTAGTACACAAATGACTTGCAAACTAGTGCGCACTAGGTTTCTGACCCCTGATTTTCTCGGGTTTTCTTGGGACTCAAGCGTCAGATGAAGTATGTGGTTTGACTGAGTTGCCAACTTCAGTTTGCTGGAGTGTTCCAAAGAAGTCCAATGAATGGGTAAATTGACGGTTGTAATGCAAGTTATTTCTTGTTTTACAATTTGACTGGCCTTCAGCTTGGTGCCGCTAAGAATTGGTCTCAATTCCGTTCATTTCTTCTTGAATGCCATCAGAAAGAGTACTGTAACCTTTTCTTTTTACAATCACAGCTTGATGCAGTCATAGAAGATACAAGGAATTTAGTGTAGCACACTCGTCTTGGTTGATGCGGCAGGCCATAGTATGCTTGCAAGGCTTGTTTATTCACGTTTCCGAGAGAGTTTGGTTGCCATTTAGTGAGAAAGGTATCCCTTCCAAGAAAGTGACTCTTTAGTTTCCTTGAGTGATTCGCTTTTGTTTGTGTTTTAAAATTATTTTTTAATAAAATAAAAGCTTTTTAAATGAATTTTTTTTGTGTTTTTAAATTATTTAATTTATTGATATTAAAAATAAATTTTTTTAAAAAAATTTTTTAATAATTTTTTAAACTGTCACTACATCGTTCAAGCATAATTGCCACCGCCACCGGAATACTAAAAAACAGGGATCCAATTCAGTTGGGGTTCTGCCAGCAACTTTTTGAAAGGATCAAATGATTAGAGAAACAAGGAATTGAGGGACTATGTTAGGATGAAAAAACAATAGAATAATCAAACTCAACCAAATTTAAGAGAAAGAGGACCAAATCCACCTTAACCCATAAAACACAGTGAGAGAGAGAGAGAGAGTATATTTCCTGAGAAGGGCCGGCAAATCATCAAACACCTTCATTCAGCAAGGTTGAGAGAAAAACCACATCGTGTCTTGCAAGCAGACACCAGAACTTCTAGTCTAAATGTGGGCTTTTCAGTCTCCCAAAACTACGCTTCTACCTTCCCACGCCACTTTCTTGCCTCGCCCTTCTCTAAAACCCCCGATTTGCTCCATAACCTTAAATCCCACAGCTTCCACTGCCGACAACAACAAACTAATCCAGTCTCTCTGCAAACAAGGCAACCTCACACAAGCTCTTGAGCTCCTCTCTCATGAGCCCAATCCTGCCCAACACACTTATGAGCTTCTAATTCTTTCTTGCACCCACCAAAACTCTCTCCTTGACGCCCAACGCGTTCATCGCCACCTCCTTGAAAATGGGTTCGACCAGGATCCGTTTCTGGCCACCAAACTCATCAACATGTATTCCTTTTTTGACTCAATTGACAATGCACGCAAGGTGTTTGATAAAACGCGAAACAGAACTATTTATGTTTATAATGCGCTCTTTCGAGCGCTTTCGTTGGCGGGTCATGGAGAAGAGGTTTTGAACATGTACCGTAGAATGAATTCTATTGGGATTCCCTCTGATAGGTTCACTTATACGTACGTGCTTAAAGCTTGTGTTGCATCAGAATGTTTTGTGTCGCTGCTAAACAAGGGAAAAGAGATTCATGCCCATATTTTGCGACATGGATATGATGCATATGTCCATATTATGACCACCTTGGTAGATATGTATGCAAAGTTTGGTTGTGTATCTAATGCGAGCTGTGTTTTCAATCAGATGCCAGTGAAAAATGTTGTTTCTTGGAGTGCTATGATTGCTTGTTATGCGAAGAATGGGAAGGCTTTCGAGGCATTGGAGCTGTTCAGGGAATTGATGCTTGAGACTCAAGATTTATGTCCGAATTCTGTGACAATGGTTAGTGTACTTCAAGCTTGTGCTGCACTTGCAGCACTGGAACAAGGGAGGTTGATACATGGATATATTCTTAGAAAGGGACTTGACAGTATCTTGCCAGTAATTAGTGCCCTTGTTACTATGTATGCTAGATGTGGTAAGCTTGAATTGGGGCAACGAGTTTTTGATCAGATGGATAAGAGAGATGTTGTTTCGTGGAATTCTTTGATTTCAAGTTATGGGGTTCATGGATTCGGAAAGAAAGCAATTGGAATTTTTGAAGAGATGACCTACAATGGTGTAGAACCTAGCCCCATATCTTTTGTTAGTGTTTTGGGAGCTTGCAGTCATGCAGGACTTGTTGACGAGGGAAAGATGTTGTTTAACTCGATGCATGTAGCGCATGGGATATGTCCTAGTGTTGAGCATTATGCTTGTATGGTGGATCTTCTCGGGCGGGCCAATAGGTTAGAAGAAGCTGCTAAGATTATAGAGAATATGCGGATTGAACCAGGACCTAAGGTTTGGGGTTCTCTTCTTGGATCATGTAGAATTCATTGTAATGTTGAGCTTGCAGAGAGGGCAAGCATAAGGCTTTTTGACCTTGAGCCTACAAATGCTGGGAATTATGTGCTCCTTGCTGATATTTATGCTGAAGCCGGTATGTGGGATGGAGTCAAAAGAGTTAAGAAGCTCCTAGAAGCTAGGGGATTGCAAAAAGTCCCAGGTCGCAGTTGGATAGAAGTTAAAAGGAAAATCTACTCATTTGTCTCTGTTGATGAGGTTAATCCACGGATGGAGCAGCTCCATGCTTTGTTGGTTAAATTGTCAATGGAATTGAAGGAGGAAGGCTACGTGCCACAGACCAAAGTTGTGCTCTATGATCTCAAGGCAGCAGAAAAGGAACGGATTGTGCTAGGTCATAGCGAAAAACTGGCTGTTGCCTTTGGACTTATCAACAGTAGCAAGGGGGAAGTCATTCGGATAACCAAAAGCTTGCGGTTATGCGAAGATTGTCACTCCTTTACTAAGTTCATTTCCAAGTTCGCTAATAAGGAGATTCTGGTAAGAGATGTGAATCGATTTCACCATTTTCGTGACGGGGTTTGTTCCTGTGGGGACTATTGGTGATTACATGCGGTAATCATTTTTTCTTTTGATTTATTTTTCCTAATGATTGGTGATAATTTTCAGAAGAGCACAGAGAGATACATGTACAGTAGCAACTTGAAGTATTTGAATAGTAATAGTTCTACTATATAATCTTCAGCAAAGCTATGCCTCCCGTTTTGATTACTTGTTTTACATGCTATTTTACAGGGACCATTCCTATCCATTTGTCTCCGCTTCCAGTCGTGATTTTCACAAATTTTGAATTTTCTTGTTTTTTTAATTAATTTTTTTTAGTTTTTTAAAATAATTTTGGTCTGCATATTAAAAATAAATTTTTAAAAAATAAAAAAAATATTATTTTAAATATTTCTAAATAAAAAATATTTTAAAAAACAATTATGACTACAATATTAAATACTATATTTTTATAATATACTTTAAAAAATAATTACTAACCACAGTACATGCAGTTTCTTACTCTGTTTTATTCAAAAAAGCCACAAACTTCCACAACCAAGAATCTTTCCCTTCCTTTTTCAACTGAGCTGCCCCTTGTGCAGAAGCAGTTCAAAGGAAAACATCTTTAAATTCCCAAATCAAACTTTTGTGAAGGGAAATGAGACGACAGATTTCCGATGCAACCTCGGAGCATGTTGACATTGCACACATGCACCACTGGGGAAATCCAGAAGGCAAAAACATGTAAAAAAAACGACTAAAATCCATATGAAGTCCAACTCATACTTGTTGTTGTAATAGTACACATGCTCTTCCCCCCCTTTTTCCCTTTTCTTCTGTTGGGTATTTCAACCATATTAATAAGACGTAAAACCTATTCAACACATGTTGCTTTAAATACATGTAATACTTGTTCCTAGAAGCGCAAGTAATGCCATGGAAAAATTCTAATACAAAGAACTGACACCAACTCCGAGAAGAAAGAGAAGCATCTCCAGCAAACTGCGTTCTTTTTGTAAGGATTCAAATTCGCAACGAATGATTTCGATTCTTCTGTGGACCTATTGTGGAAGAACAAACAGTGTCTTAACTCTTAAGCCGGTTTCTGTTCAAAACATATATACAAAATAACCGGTTTGCTTTAACACCATATCCAAAGAACTGGCCCAGATCAGGCCCATTACATTTGCCGTAAAAAGAGTTAGGTCATTATATTTAGTTTTCAAAACCATAACAAGTTGTCTGGGTGGTGTAGTTGGTTATCACGCTAGTCTCACACACTAGAGGTCCCCGGTTCGAACCCGGGCTCAGACATTTTTCACGCTGAACCTAGTTTGATTACAAATAAAGAATATTTTAGATAAACAAAATAGATATATCAATTTAATTGGGATGAAAAACTAATTATTTAATTAAAAAGACAGGGAGAGATCAAGTAATAATTTTGATAATGTTAAGCCTCATATTCTCAATAATAATAATCTTAAGCACATTGATTGTGCCTGCTTCCAGGGTCTTTTTTTTTTTTTCCTTATATAATCAAAACGACACCGTTAAGTTTTAATCATAATGTTAAGCTAGAGTAATTATAGGGTAGACAGTTACATGTTATATAATAACCAAGTTTGGTGGCCACAGACTGTCCCTTCCTTTATTTAGCAGCGAAGAGTAGAAATTGTTACGTACGTGTGTTGCCTTTTGCAGAGAAGAAATTGTTACGAGAATTAGTTTAATTTGGTCGTGTTTTAAATTTATTTTTTAATAATTATAAGATTGAGTTTTTTTGGAAATAAGAGAAATTGAAATGATTTTTTATAAAATTAATCATGATACACACATGTTAGTCAATAAAAAATAATAATATAATATGCTTGATTTAGTAAGGAAAGACAGAGAGAAGAGAGAGAAAAAGGTCCAGGTGGCCACATGAGCGAGGTAAATTTTTTTTATTTTTTATTTAAAAATAAAAATTCTTGAATTTGTATTTTCCAGTATCATTATAATATAGTTTTATTAAACTCGGCCCGGCTCGACGGGTCGACCAGGTGGCTGGGCCGGTTTGGGTTTACTAAAAAACCAGCTGGGGCAACAGCCAGGTCAAACCCGGGCGACCCGGCGGGTCGACCCATGACCCGGGCGAACCCAGACGAGACTCAATTTTGTTTTTTTTTAAATGTGGGATTTGAAATCTATTAGTATATAACTATATATACTCTATGTTCTCAAGAAAAAAGTCATGTTTTTTCAATATGGAATAAAAAAAACTTTTTAGTTTAAATACTTCAATTTAAAAGAATAACATAATATCTTTTCAAGGTGGGATTTGAAGCCCTTTAGTATATATACTCTATGTTCCCAAGAAAAAATCATGTTTTTTCGATGTGGGATAAAATTTTTTTTTGATTTAAATACTTGAACTTAAAAGCTTAATATAATATTTTTTTAATATGGAATAAAAATTTTTTTAAAATATTTTTTTAAACTTCATTGTTTACAATATGTATAACCTATATTTACATGGATTTTTTTCATATGAAATATTAAAAATTTAATTTTTTTTAATTTTTTCAGGTTGACCCGAGCTAACCCATAAAATCCGAGACCCGGCCCCTTGATCGGCTTAACCCTGGACTGGGTTTAATAACTATTTCATAATATATCTTTTTTACTTTAATGTTCTGCACAATAAAGCTTTACAGCTTGGGATTTTTAATCATTAAGTCTCGTCTGGTAATGTAAACTTTGTGGACTGGCTGTGTTTTAAATTAATTTTTTTATTTTAAATTATTTTAATTTGTTAATGCTAAAAATAAAATTTTAAAAAATATATTTTAAAAAACAAATTTTACTATTTCAATCTCAAAACTACCTCAGATTAGTAAGTACTGTGTTAAACTGTAAACATCCTTATTTTTCGGTCACAGCTTGCTGGTGTAATGGTAGTGAAACGGTGGGACCAAGACAAACAACAAAGGAGGAAAACATGTATCAAAAGAAAAAGGTTTTCGCCTGATTCCTTGTTTTACGCCAGCAATGCTTGTTAACTAAGCAATCATTACAACAATTAATGACTGTTTAACCTTTTTAGTGTGTTCTTTATAGAAGAAAAAAATGGCAGCAGAGAGGAAATTAATGTGAAGGTGTCAGTGCCCCTGTAGTTCAGGTTCAGCTATGAGAAGCGTAACCAGCTGGTGTACTGCCTGCATCCCAGGCCGTAAGCAGAAAGAAACCAAGACTGAAGAATCGGAGAAATCTTTAAGGAAAAAACCTTCCCGCGAAGAATCTAGTGGTCCTGATCATGACCAAGCTGAAGGCAGCAGCCATCAAGGAACCACCCATGTTGCCAGTAGTGCTGATACTGGCGGCGCAGCTGTTGTAGTTATGACTGCAACCCAAATGTCTGACATGGAAGGTAGTTCTCATGGTGGCGGCGGCGGCGGTGACGGAGGTGGAGGTGACGGTTAATCATTAAGCAGTCCCCGTTTGATTGTGTTTGTGACTCTTTTGATTGATATCGGAATGGTTTTTTCTCTTGGATTATTATCACTGCTGCTTGCTTCTTTACTTTCCTTGTTTCAAGTTATTGCTCTGAGTGGCTACAGGAATGCGAAACCAGGGGATCTGGGGTGGATTCTGTAAGATGTTGAAAGCCATGGTTGTGATGTGCGCGATGTTTTTTTCTTTATTTTTGAGTATTTTCCTGGTGTATGGTGTTTACGAGGAAGAGAGGGGATGCATTTGTGCTATATGTTCAGATCTTTCAATAGTTATTTCCCACGTAATATTTTTGTTAATTGGTGCTGCCTTTGTAATTCCTATTTCTACTGGTAGTGAGTGAGACTCATGCACTGACTCAGCTTCCATTATCTAAAAAACAAAATGGAGTAGATCATCTGTGATGTGCATGCTGTTCTTGTTTTTTATTTTGCTTTTAGTTTACTTTTGCTGAAACAGGGAGAGGCACTGCATTTGCTATATATCAATCTAGTTAATTATACGTTCTTCGATCAACACAGGAAAGCATACTTTATATTTGTAATGCCATGATTTCCCCATTCTTACAGTGGCAAGCATACATGATATGGGGAGGGTTTCGGTTATGGATACTCACGTGTCGGTTTTTTTTCTTATTTACAATATACTTGTTATTTATTAAGTAAAAAATTTAAAAATTTATATAAAATTCATTGGTTTTCAGGTATAATATGAATATTTATTATTAAAAAAATAAAATATATATATATTAGAAAAATGAAAATGAAGGTGAATCTTGTCACAAGGATAGTCAAAGCATTTGATCTTCATTATTGGTTATTGAGTTAGATGTAATCGATTAATAAAAAATTAGCCTGATTTTAATATTTAGAAGAGTTATTAATTTTTTTTTATAGTAACATAATTTTTATTTTTAAAAAATAATGATTTTTTTAATTCTGTGAATTAAATTGATAAAATTTATAAAAATATATTTATAATGTAAAATATCTTTTTAATTATATTAATTAAAATAGCACGTCCATTTAGAAATAAAGAAGCGAATTATAGAGGTAAACCTTGTCACGTTGGCAGGCATGTGCACGCACGAGGCGGCGAGACCCAATCTTTGTATTATGTGATTTGATAATTTTTATTATTGGAAGGTAATCAAATGGTGCAAGTGGAGCGGGGGGCCAACCTCGCGGACTGAGCTGGCGGAAGCCTCCTAGGCAATTATTGCGAAAACCTGCATCCGTGATTAGGGATAATTATTTTTTGTTTGATTTAGTTTTTATAAAAAAAAATAATCAAATTAAATTAAGAAAAAACTGAAATTGTTTAAACTGATTGGTTTTAGTTTGGTTTTTTAGAATAAAAATCAGTTTAAATCGGTTTGGCTTGATTTTTTCAGTTTGACTCGGTTTTTTTCCTGTTTTTTTCGGTTTGGGTTCGGTTCGGTTTGTTTTTTTGGTTTCAGACTTATAAAACCGAAACCAAACCGGTTGGTTTTTTTAAAATTTTAATCGGTTTAATCGGATTTTTTTTTACAATTTGATTTTTTTAATTATTTTTTTTTAATTTTCTCAGTTTAATTAATTTTTTTATTTTTTTCTCACCTCTGCCCATTAAAAACACAAAAAGCCCAAAAGCAAATAAACCTCTCCTCGATGTCTCTCGCTTAGTTTAAAAACAAACTTAATAAACAATGACTTCGGAAAATATATATATATTTTTAATGTTTACATGTAATAAGTTAGCTGAGATTTCTTTTTCAATCAACCAAAAAAAATATCTTTATATATATATATATATATTATTCGAGATTAAATCTTTTTTATCGAACTATTTCATAATCGATATAATAATATTAACATTACATACAGTGATTAATAATATTATTCTTCAACTAAATATATATGCACGTGTATGTATATATTCATGTATGCATGTATTTTTATGAATTTGTTTTTTGTTTTATCTTTTATATATATTAGTTAGACATGGATATCCATTATTTAACTATTATTTATTATTCAATAAAAAAATAATTAATATATATTTAAAGTATGTATATATATTAAATGATAAAATTATAGATATTATAAATATGTGTGTGTTCTAGCTATATCAATATTAAGATATGTATATACCGTATTGTATTTAAAAAAATCTAAATCGTATAAAAATATGTCTATATAATATAAATATATATTTCAGGTTTTTGTGTTGGTAAATTGGTGTCGAGGGACTCTAAGAACTTATTAATATAGTTGTTTTGTTGAAGAATCTTCCTAATATCACTAGGATTGAGAGTAAATTTAAGCTCAAAAGAGGGAGGATGAATAGCTTTATACTTTGGTTCCTGGAGGACTCTCTCGTTTCTGGGTTTTTGTTTGGACATAAATCTCTTTTGTAAGAGTATATAGATCAAATCATTAAAAAAAACATTGTATTAAATTTATGGGTTTTCGTTCTTGAATTTTACTTTAGTTTCAAAAGAAAAAATCTTTTCACATGAATTCCATACTGAGAACAAAATCCTCTTAAAGCATGTTGAGTTCCTTAGCAATAGTTTTATTTGCTTTCATTGGAGCAGGGGATAACAAGTTTGTGCATACCTTGACTAATCTCACGGACCCTGAAATTAATAACCATGTAAGCCTCCAATGACCCTAAGGTTTGTGGGACTCAAACTGGTAATCTTTAGGAAGCAAATTTAAGACCTAACTAGTTGACTTACACCCCTCAGGATTGGTCGAGTTGAATTATTAGTCCGTTGAAAGTTAGCGCTGATTTATTTTTGAATTTTAAAAGTGTTTTTGAAGAACTTGAAATTTTTTTGTTTTTTATTTAATTTTTTTTATGTTTTTAGATTATTTTAATGAATTAATAT
The DNA here is from genome assembly GCF_951802175.1 of Populus nigra. Lineage (NCBI taxonomy): Eukaryota > Viridiplantae > Streptophyta > Magnoliopsida > Malpighiales > Salicaceae > Populus > Populus nigra. The sequence continues at coordinate 5,378,575 of NC_084870.1, read as the reverse complement.
AAAAATAATTGTTTAAAAAATAAAAAATATTATTTTAATATATTTTTAAATAAAAATATTTTTAAAAAACAATCATACCACACAATGCATCATTAATATTCCGGTATATGGAAGAATAAGATCTGCTGTCCTCATCAAAAGCTCAATCGGATATGCTCGAGAGCTTGTTGAATCTCTAATGAAAGCAAAGAATATTTACTCGACCATCACCATGGTGACCAATATCAATTATACCCATGGAGAATAATAAGAATAGAGGTCAAAGTGCATGCTTGATTGGCTGGAGAGTTACATGGAAAGAAATATAAATCATCTCCTGCTGGCCATGCAAGAATACCATAATGTTATCCATATAAATAATATAGTTTAATTAATCAGATTTTAAATTTATTTTTTAAAAATTATCAATTCGAATTTTACAAATCTTAAAATTACTAGAAACTTATATAATTATTAATTTTAGGGACCATAAAATTAGTCACCTTAACCTTTATCTCTTATCTTGATGTCTAAATTGATTCTAAAATGAATTACTTTCTATATTATCATTTAACCAAAAAAAAAAGTTATTGTGAACTTGAATTTACGAAGCCAACATGTTTAAAATTTGATAGATTAATTTTATTTTCAAAACCAACCTATAAGATATTTTGTTTTTAAATTATAATATATTTTTAAAAATTATTTTAAATTTTTTTATTTAAAAATATTAAATCAATATTTTTATATTTTTGAATGATTTTTATGTGATTTAAAAATTTTAAAAAAATCAACATAAAAAAATATTATTTTTAATTCAGAAACACCCAAGATAGACCGGGAAAAACCAGAGGTGAAAAAACAAAAGGCGCAAAGAAAAGAAAAGGCCCAGATTCTCTGATATTCTCTTTCACTAGTGACAGGCTCTACTGTCTCATTCACCTCGTGGCCTCTGTTGCTTCATAAACCTCACTATCACTTTATAAAATCTTTTTTCTTTGTTTTTCAGTTTTGTTATTAAAATCAAGGAAGGAGTAAACCAACTTCTTCACTCTCTTCTCCCATGGCCTCCCTCATCGAATCTTGCTGGCTGGTATTTCCTTTCTTTCCTCCCTCTTTCTTAAATTTTCGCACCAACCAACGCCTTTTTTCCTCTACATTTTGTTCTTCTTGCTGGGAGACTTGATTTCTATGGATCTGTATGTGTTTTGCTTACTTGTAATGTAAACACTGTGGTAATTTTTTAAGCTTCACTACATAAGCTAAGTGAATGAGGGGGTAGCTGCGTTTTTTTCAGATCGTTTGGGGCCTGGCCTGAGTGGAGGAAACATGGGTTTTTGGAAAATAGAATAAACTAACATTTGTGATGGATAATATTTGATTTCACATTGCTTGTTGGCCATTTTGAGATTGAGATCTCTGTAATTCATTTTTTTCTTATCACTTTAATGTTTTTCTTGGTAAATGTTATCTAGGTTTAGTTTTTAAATTCCATGTGGAGTTTTTTTTTTTTTTTTTTTGTGATGGAAGAAACATTTGGCTGATTTTGTTATTTATATATAAGCATATGACTGCAAGTTTTGTTTAATGGGAGTATTAGAATTTAGCTTGAAAATGAGATAATGGAAGTATTTTTTTTTTGGGTTCCGCTAAGCTTATAAGACTAATGGTTTTCTTTTCGATGCAGTATTTGATCACGCATTTCAGCGATTTTCAGTTGGCATGTCTTGGAAGTTTCTTTCTTCATGAAAGCATCTTCTTCTTGTCTGGTATTCCTTTCATATATCTTGAAAGGGCTGGATGGCTGAAAAAGTACAAAATCCAGGTTGCTCCTTTTCTGCTTTTCTCTCATTGCAATTGTTGACTTGAATTTGATGAAAAGGGTCTGCATGGTTGATCTTAATCTGCATTGCTATTGTAATGCCTTTAGTTTCTCTTTTTGTTGAGGTGAATTAATGATGCTGTGAAACTTTTTTCGGAACATTTGCATCCTCAAAAGTGGTGTCCTTTAGTCTTTTTGCTAATTGGTGGTTGCATGCAGATGAAAAACAACACTCCTGCATCTCAAGAGAAATGTATTATTCGCCTACTTTTATATCATTTTGGTGTTAACCTACCAGTTATGCTGGCCTCCTATCCTGTCTTCAGACACATGGGCATGCAAAGTAGTCTTCCATTCCCGTCCTGGTATTTTCAGGTTCTTTATATCCTAAAGCTTTCCCTAGCCAGACACTATTGTGTCTGATTCTATAGTTGTGAAGCGATATATAGCTATCCTTTTATTTATTTTTTGGATAAAATATATGTTATTAATTCCTTCTCATGCTATTTTCATCCACTTCTGGAGCATAGTTAAAAGATAATGTTTTTTTTTATCCTGCAGGAATGTAATTCTAACGCAGATAACATTCTACTTCATCCTGGAAGATTTTATATTCTACTGGGGACATCGGATTTTACACACAAAATGGCTGTACAAGCATGTGCACAGTGTTCATCATGAGTATGTAGAGAGCCCTAAGTTTTTCTCTCTAGCATAATTTTTTTTACCATCGTTATCGACTAGGTGCTTTTATGTTGTACTTGATAGTTTTTAATGTGCTTGTTAAATGTGCAGATATGCTACACCATTTGGATTAACTTCTGAATATGCTCACCCTGCTGAAATACTGTTCCTTGGCTTTGCTACCATTATTGGTCCTGCCATCACTGGGCCCCATCTGCTTACTTTGTGGTTATGGATGGTACTAAGGGTCCTGGAGACGGTTGAAGCACATTGTGGTTATCATTTCCCATGGAGCCTCTCCAACTTCTTACCTTTGTATGGAGGGTGAGTGTTTGTTAACCTCTATGTTTTACGTTCATTTATACCGTAGTTTCTGACATTTGTTTCAAAAAATTTCCAGTGCTGATTTTCATGACTACCATCACCGGTTGCTGTATACTAAATCTGGAAACTACTCATCTACTTTCACCTACATGGACTGGTGAGTTTTAGGCCCCTCAGAGCATTATCATTATTTCTGTTATGTGCTTCAACTGTAATCTATGATTACATATATTTGAGTCGTATGCGGCTGACTCATTAAAGTTTGTGTAAAAGGCTAGAAGGCCTGCTCTGCTCCTTGTCTGGGTATTCACTCTGCAAACAGTCACCTGGGTTGGATTTTGATTTGCACTCTGACTCTGCATAGCTGGGTTTCTCACTTGTTTTTTAGGTTATTATACCCGTCCCGGCTATCCCAGGTTGTACTAGGCATATTAAAGGTCCTCACCATTACAGAGAGTTACCCTACTAAAAGGTCCTCTCCATGACAGACTTGCCTTAATTTACATGGATCCTTGTTAATTGAAATTATCTCAGTCCTTCCCATTGTAAACTCACAAAATTCATTTGAAATCCTTTGAGGTGGTCTTTGCTAAGATATCAGCAAATCAGTCATCCACGCGTCCTTCAAAACCTCTTCTTTGATCCATAAGATTTTTCCTCAGCTTTTGCATCACCAAGTGCGGCATCCTGAGTACTTTTAGCAATTATGGCCAGACTCTTGTCCTTTGTCTTGATGTAGATGTTAGTGCAGTATAATGCTATAAGACTTGCAGCAGCGGGGACGACTCCTTGCAGGTCATGTGTCAAAAGAAGTCACAGTTTATATGGTTTTTGACCATATTGACATTGACTCATTCACTTTAGATGACTTTTGTGCTTTATAAATTTGGGGGGGGGGGTGTTTCGTTGCCAGTTGTACCAGTGCTCGACTACAGTCCTTTATCAATTGCAAGTGTGGACTATAATAAGGTATCCAATATTATTCCTATCATCCGATGTTTTAATGATTTTCTGTTGTCAGTTGTGCCATTGTTTGACTCCAGTCCATTTGCTAGCGTGGACAATAAGGTATCGGATAATATTCTTATCACCCGATGTTTTAATGATCCTGTAGACCCCTTTTAGTAGAGAATGCTCTGCATAAAATTTGCCTCTTTCATTTGCTGTGTTATTTTGATGGAAAACTATTTCCTTTATTGTTCTTGGCAATGCTTGTTGCACGTGCATCAATAGTTTTTTACCACCAGTTACAATGAAAAGAGAATTTGCAGAACATGATATGCATAAACTACATAGTATTAGCTGTGCAACAGTGACTTGCTTTCTGAGGATGATCATTTGTTATGATTGTTTGTGATGTAAGTGAGAAGCATAACTGGTATGCTCTTTTGCTGCCAGGGTTCATTTGCTCTTTCATAATTGCCAAACGTCCAATTTCATACTCTCTATTGTGGGAAATTGTGGCCTAGTTTCTACTGACCATGATGTGATGATGGGTTTTTTCGCTCTTTCATACTGTCAGGATATTCGGTACCGATAAAGGTTACAGAAAGTTGCAAGCATTGAAGAATGCTGGAGTGGAAAATGGCGGCAAGCAAATGTAATGTAGAGAAGATTCTTTTATATTAGCTTGACATCAGATAATTTGTTCCTGGTATGAGGGAATCTTTGAGAAGTCTTGTGTCCCGGCCTTTTCTCTTTGTGCAACCACCACCTGTGTTTAGTCGATGCTCATGTTACAGCATGTCAATATACTGTGAATCAATGGAAAGCTTTTTCCAGACATTTTGTGCTCATATGTTCCCTGCATGAATGGAGTTGCTGTCTTATTTAAACCTTTTTGTTTCAAATTATTCAGAAGCATCCTTTCCTCTAGTTGTGCTGGATCCCAATTCCTTGTAGGTTATTTTCTAAATGCTCTTTTCCCTTGATTCTCCTTAATCTAACTCTTCAAATTATACAAGTCCTTATGCCTCAACCTAGATTAAGTGCAACAGTATTGCTCACCTTGAACTGTTACTCTTGTGGTTGACTTTCGGCTGCACCTTTTGTAGAAAGTGATGTTTGCATGAATAAACAAGCACTCAGTTTCCAGGAAAATACTCTCATCTGCACCACAATTTATTGCCATTTTGAGAATGTTTCCCCAGATGTGAAATTCGGAGATCGCGATGTCTCGCAGGGCAAGGAAGTGTCTATTTTCCAAAATAGTTGTTTTCTTTTTTTCATTTTTGGATTTGTTTTGCAATTTAAAAGTATTCTTGAAAATTCTTAAATTTATTTTTTATATATATTTTTTTTATTGTTCAGTGCAATGCTTACTTTTTTCTAAAAGAGAATGGGAGAGTTTTTTTCTCTTCTCAATCTCCTCTCACAAGTCACATCTGACAAGTATACCCCAAAGATCCCTGTTGTCTATGCCGCTTTTTAAATTATAATTTAAAATTAAAAACATTATTTTAACCGTTTTTTATTTAAATCACAGTTTGAGATACCAAGAAGTAATTATAAAGTGTCGTGCTCGGAAAAGTATGTATTGTTTAATTTTTTGTTTGTTTGCTGGAAAGTAATTTTTTAACTGAATTTGAGGAAAGTAAATTTTAGAAAAATAAATTATTTTTTGATATTTGGTAGTGTAATGGAAAATAAGTTGGAAAACACTTTCTAATGTTTGGTTATGTCATGGAAAATAAGCTAGAAAATAACTTGTTAATATTTTATTTTTCTCAAGTTTATTAAAATAATAAGGAACAAATCTTACAAATTAAAAAGTTGAATGAGAATAAAATTGAAAAAAAATATAATTTCATAAATTATCTCAAATAAAATAAATAATAATTAAAATAATAGAGATCAAATCTAAAAAATAAAAAAAAATAAAATATGAAGAAATTAAAATAATAATAATTAATATTTCATATATTATTTCAAATAAAATAAGTAACAATCAAAAGAATGAGGACCAAGGATCAAATTTGATAGATAAAAAATTTCAATAAAAAATGATAAGGGAAAAACAAATCACAATTATAAAAATAATGATCAAAGTTAATATAAAAATTAAATTTTAAGAGATGAAATTAAAAAATAAATATTCAAAACAAAAAATATATATATAGCAATCAAAAGTTTGAAGGTTAAATTTGATATAATCAGCAAATAATATGACATTTCTAAATTTTTCACAACTTTCAGAAAGTGTTTTCCGTCCAAATTTTTTAGGGAAACACTTTCCTAGAAATCAAGCTAAATTTTTCTCTGACTGGAAAGTGTTTTCTGTTGACTAACTTTTCTAATGACAAATAAATACAGAAAAATTTAAAAATTAATTTTCCAGAAAATAAATTTCATAAAACAAACATAACCTAATTCTCTGTTTTTATTTAACTTTCATATATCCTTTTTGGTCCCATTTCAAGATTTTTTTTTAAGAACAATTATGCTCCCCTTTCTTCATAGAAACAGTGTCGCCCCAATCATTGCCGATATTTGACCCTTACTTCACTGCATGTTATATATATTTTTTTTCAATAAAATAATTTATACATGGATTGTTTTTTTCTTTTTTAAATTAGTTTTAAAATTCTAAGTAAAAATTAAAAATTTTATGCATGTATGTAATTAAATAAATTAAAAAATGTGTTAACAAATAAAAAAAATCATGAACGATAACTAAAAATAAAACTGAAAAAAGCGAGAGGTGGACGTCGATCAAAATATTTAATCTCGCAATACAAGATATTTACTCAGTTGTGTTTGCTAAATTTTTTTTATTAAAATAACTTTTCTATTCAATCAAACGATAATAAAAATAAACACACTCATTAAATTGCTTGACTAAAATAAAAGAAGAAAAAAAATACTACGCAAGACTGCACATATTAAAAATATTATCTGAAAATATATTTTTTATATTTTTAAAAATATATTTCATCTATACAAAATATAAAAAAAATCATAACTGAATAAGAAAAACCTCTTAAAAAATTAAATGCATAACTAAAAAATAATTGTCATTTCAAGTATGCTCTCTAAATAAAATAAAAGAGAGAAGGTGTATTAATCTAAATATAAATAAAAAAATATTTAAAAAAAAACATATAAAAAGAAGCATTAATTTGTAAAAAAAATAGAAAGAAAAGAAAAGAAAATGCCAAATTTTGTTAGGCTAATGTTAGGATCCGTGCACGGGTTTGCCCTAAAAGGCCTGCCTGAATGGGCTCCTATTTGTGTTTTGTTACATCATGTTATCTACTCTAATTTGTTTTGAAAAACATTAGATGATGTGTTGCCCGCAAGCCAAATATTTTTTCCTCTTACTAAAAATTTACATAAGCAAGCTTTTTCAATGCATTTTTTTACATAAAAAATTTAAAATATAAATTAAAAAACTTATGCATACATGTAATTAAAAAATCAAGAACTGTGTGGTAATAAATGAGAAAAAAAGCATTAAAAATAACTAAAAATAAAATGAAAAAATTGAATGTGTTCATAAAAAGAACATTTATCTGAGTCCGTTTACTGAATTTATTTATCAACATTAATTTTTTATTCAATCAAAAAATATTAAAAATAAACACACATATTAAGTTGATTAAATAAAATTAAAGTAAGAAAACCAAATATTATGCAAGGACACACATTTTATTTCTAAACTCTTGAAATTTCATTAAATAGAATCCTTTTGAAATATTTTATCAAAGTAAATTTCTTGCTTCCAATTAATAGATACAAATGAAATTATGATGCCTCACGCACCTTTTATTTTAAATATACAATAAAAAACTAAGTTCTGTCATTTTTTTGGTCATGGTTTAGATTAAAAACGAAGAAGAAAATAATAAATAATAAATCATTATTAACAAAAATAACAAGATAACAAGATATTTAAAAATATCTACTTATAAAAAATCTTTCAATATCATGAAATCATTTCAATTGCTACTTTCATTTTGTTATCATCATTATTTTCTCACTACTATCACGATCATTTATTTTTAAAATTATAATAATAATTAAAAGATAAATTTAGAATTAAAAGTTTCTTGCATAGATAATTTAGATGTAAAACCTCTATTGTAAAAAAGTTCATTTTAAAATTATATTTATTTTTATGTTTTTATCTTGCATGCATCCGTATTGTCTCCATTTTTTCTATCCATAACCAAACTAAAAGCTATATAAGAAGTAGAAACAAAATAACGGGGGATTCGAACTTCAAACCGTAACAAATCTCTCACTACGGGGAACAATAACAAGACGTCGTCGAATTTCAGTAGCAAAACTTCAAATTGAACAAATCTCTCTTTTGCCAAACCCCTCGGAGGAGCGACACCGCTCTTCCCCCAACTTAAACGTCTATTTTGAGCAATTCAAGGCAGGGCTGCCTCCATCGACAGCTGCTCAGGCAACAAGAAGAAAGTATAATCGGACAATGGTAGGACATTAATTATATGGGCGGCTGCAGGCTAGCATCCCAATTTTGGCAAAAGATGATTTCATTAAAAATAAATAAATTAAAAAAAAACCCAACAAATACTACAGTTGGTCTCCTGATTTTCTTTGATCAGTTGGTATTTTTCTATTCCCAGTTTCCTCCATGCAGAGGAGATACAAACCCACCCATCATTTTTTTTCCCCTTCACCTTATCACTCATCCATCGAAAAACATTTAGAAAAATGAATAATAGAAAGAGAGCTGATAAGAGCATTTATGGGGTTGCTTTGCTACGTGTCTTTCCTTAAATCCACCACGACCACGCTCACATTGTCAGTACTGTGCCTCGCCAGCGCCAGCTTCGTCAGCAACATTGAGGCATCAGAGCACGCCTTGTCCGACATTTCACCACTCCCGCTGCTGCTGCTGGTTATCCCCAAAACCTCATTATTCTCCACCAACCTAGGTGGACATGGAGGCGGCGCGTGTTCTTTCGCCCTCAAACACATACGAGCCACCCCACATGCTGTCTCGTTGGACACCACGTCCCAGAGACCATCGCTTGCCAGTATTAAACAATCATCCTCTGCCGTTCGATCCATTATTGTTACCTCTGGCTCGCAGCTGACGTATGGTTTTAGATAGTTATCACCTGTGAATCGGTTCATTATGGTAATGTCAGATCCAGTACATGGTTTAGGATTTTAACTGGGTAGTTGCGTGTTTGTAATATATTTTTACCTATGGCTCTTGACATGGCAAGAACTCCAAGAATCCTTGGCCCGTCCCAGTAGATGACCCGGCCACCCGCGTTTTGGATCCGGTTAAGCTCGTCCGGACGGTCAGGCTGTTGGCACGAGCAACGTGGAGACCAGGGAGTTTATAAGCAGCAAAAGTTGCCAAAAAAGTAAAGAAAGTCGCATAGAATAATAATAATAATAATAATAATAATAATAATAATAATAAAGGAAAGTGGATATTGATGGACAGACCTTGTGATCAGAAGAAAGAGGGAGAGGTTTGCCATTACGACACAAGACAGCTCGTGAATCGCCACAGTTAGCGACAATGATTTTATCAGGAGTTACAACGGCGACAACAGCAGTAGATCCAACAGCATCGCATTCTGGAGTTTGCATTTCACACCTGCAATTCGCCCTAATCTCCATCCCTTGATTCCACGCTATCACTTCCTTGTCCATCCGCCGAAAGCTTCTTTCCATTGCGCTTTTCCACTCCTCCTTGCTCTCCACCTCCTCTTTCACCAGCTCATGCATTCTCTCCTTACACTTTACTGCCACCTATACAAAGACGAAATTCAAATGAGTTTCACATTTCATTTCCGTGTCAAAAAATATTTTCTTTTTTAAAAAAACTTGTAGCTCTTTCATTGTGGAAACCGTACATGAGAACAACCGTGTCCATCATAGACACCGAAATAGTGTAACTCGGTCGTGGTTTCATGGTCTTTGCGACAGAAAGAGGGGTGAATTGCTACTGCATCTTCCATGTCTCTTCTCCTTCCACAAACTGAAGCCACCCCAAATTTTGGAAACAGCTCCGGAGGATCAATTGAAGGTGTTGATAAAATGGAGGGACTTAAAGTTAGATTCAAAGAGTACTGCCTTGAAATTTTAAGTTCTGATGATTTTCCATTCTCCAACAGTTTTTTCTCATCTGTGCTGCGATGATCAGAAAAACAATTCTCTACTGCGTTTTGGCAGTCACGAGAAAATGGACTCCTAACACTCTCGTTAAGTTGTAGTTTCTGCTTTTTATGAGCGCCTATGTCATCAGCTTCAGTTTCTGTTGAGGCAACTCCTGGAACAAATTTGAACCGTCTGATCTCCATTCTTCTCCGCCTAGCTGCTCTTGAAGTTGGCTCACATGGCGTCGACGATGCCTCGTTCTCCCTCGCTATTCCACAGCAAATATCGGCCATTTAAACACTAAATTATCACCCCTCCTCCCACAAAATCGTCAACCCTGCTCTTAGTTAAGTAGTTTATGGGGTTAGAGAATTGAAACTGGAGAGAGATGATGAAAAGAGAGCGCTCGAGCGCTCAAGCGAGAGCTTCGAAATCACAGGCCTGCCAGCGCTCTCTCTCTTTCCCTTTTGCTTTAGCATGGTAGCCACGGGTAGCCTGCCCGTCACCGTACGGGTGGACCATAGTATTTGAGGCGAGGCGTGGCGTGGCGTGACGTAGTTCTATTTCGCCTAAATCAAACACATATCGACCGTTGGATCCTGACCTCTCCACGTCAAAATCAAAAACGTGTACAAAGTGTCTAGTTACGTGGCCCAGTAATGTCTAAACACGACTGTAATTGGTACTTGCTTTCCTGACACGCATGTGGTCCTTGTTTGCCTCCTTTTAGGTTTTTTCTAACTTTAAATTCTCAAGTTTTGATTTTTTTGATCTCTTGGGTTTTGGTAACACGTGTCTACATCGTAGAGTACTAGATTGAAGAAATGAGTTTTAAAATTCCAATTCTATTCCTTCCTGCTCTTCTGGACCAATCAAATTGCATTACGTATCAGTTGTTTGACGTTGACATTTTGGGACCCTTATGTCCCAGTCGTTGATGCTTTTCTAGAACATCTAGACATCAAAGTCTCTCACCCCTGCCACGTGTCATTGTGAAACCCTCCATACGGCACAAAATTACAGTGCTTTTTTTAAATATATATATATATATATTAAAATAATATTTTTTTTATTTTTTAAGAATTATTTTTTATATAAACTTATTAAAATAATCTAAAAATATTTAAAAAAATTAAACAAAAAAATTTAAAATTTCTTAAAAACAATATTTAAAACACAACAAACTTCTCCTGATGAAGATGCTATTGATCGAAATTTATGCTGTTTTTTTAGATAAAAACCTCTCTATTATTAGGCTTACAATGAAACGTTTTTTTCAACACGTTAAAGTTAGAGGTTAGAAATTAAGATTTTGTTAGAAAATAAAGATAAACAAAATAGTTAAGTTTAACTTCATCATCTTGTCCAATTATTAATAATTTATTAAAGATAATGCGTTTTCATTCCTTTTATAATATTTAACAATTAATTTTAAATGTGAACATATAATTACACAATATAAATAATTTTTTTATTATATAATAATTAAACAAATTATAATTTTCAAAATTTAAACCAAACTCCTTTTAAGATAGCCATCAAATACCCAAAATCATTAAAGCATTATTATTTTTGTTATTTTATCTAAGCAAAGAATTATCATCTATTTTTATAAAATAACACTCGATTACTTTACCGGAATAAAAAAAACAAAATTTTTTTTACAGTTTTTATTTTAAAAATATTTTTTAAAATTATAATAAAACCAAATTTATTTTATATTTTTATCTTTATTTCTCAATAATCACATTCTTTTTATTAGTCATTTTTATTTTAACACACTAATGAAACGTAACCTGACACCCGAAAATCCATATGATATCAATTCGTCCCCACAAAATTAACATTTATTAGAGTTTGGTCCCATGATTTCAGGTAGGTTGCAGCAAATCACCCAAAGTAGATTTTTCTTTATACGTGGAGTGAAGTGAGGTGGACAACGTGTGAGCTGTCAGAGAACATAGCACGGTAAGTGGGGGCCACAAGTGAACAAATCCTGAAGCCATAGTGATGATTCCACGTGTGAAATCTGGCTGGCAATGCGAGAGTGTTTGCTTTTGTATTTTATAAATGCTTTTGAGAACCTTTTTGTTTTTTTATTAATTTTAATTTTATTTTAATGTATTTATTATTAAAAAAAATATTTCCAATAAAAAAAAATTCCACTGCAACCATAAAAAAAAAACTATCATAACTTATACGTGTACTATATACACAGATTTCCGGTGCATGAAATTGACAGGAGGGCAAAGTTACAGGGCCACGTGACACGTGTTATCATAAAATAATGCAAAACAAAATCACTGACCGAACCATGGTTACCTTTTAGAAAAATTCTCACCTAGGGGGGATAGCGCTTGGTTAGGTTAGTCTTTTAGGGAGTCGTCTTCCTCGCTTTGGAATTGAAACACCACCAAACCAATCACTGTACTGCACTACTCTTTTTCCGAAAACGTATACGGAGTTCCAAAATCAGAATACGTCAAAGCAGGACACGTGGGGTGAAACTATGGACGGTGTAGAGGGGGGGGGGGTTCGTTGGCAGCGAGATGACATAGGAAGCGAGAGTAAGATGGACACGTTTCGAGAGGAGCAGTGAGTCGTGGAAGGTTTGGCGAAACAGTTAGACGTTTGAAAATACGGGAAGCTGGTTACGTGGTGGCTAACTCTTGGGTTTGATAAAGGGTTGGGTTCCGGCAGGTTTCTGGCTGGTTTTCTGCGTGGCAGGGCGGAGCATTCCGGCAGGTTGACACATCAACTGGTTAAAAGGTTGTATCTGCCGTAGCATGGATGGAAGCGTTCATGAAGATGCGTGTTCTTATGTGGGCGAGGGTCAGTGCTGGCATACTAACAGCTAGCTTTCTTTCCCGTCATAGTCTAAAGCAGTTATACCCTACAAAGGTCAAGATCAAGTAGTCCGTTTATCCATGACTTATTAACGACTTAAATTTACACTGCAAATCCCGTCTCTGGCTTCATGTTCTTGGTGTTTGCTTGATAACTCTGTATTATATTTTTTAATTTATGATAGTATCATATCTAGATTATTAAAAACCATATAAAAATATTAATTACTAAAAAGATTTTGAAAAACAAATTAAATCATAAAAACAAACACTACTTTAATTTGCATAGATATCCATGCTCTCGAAGATAGGCAATGATGCTTCTTGTGCAACAGACATGGGCAGAGTCACCATCAATTCATCTGCAAAATAATCTTGAGTAGGTCTCCTACCTTCCAAGGATCTTTGATATATGTTGATAATAATAATAAAAATATTTATAATATATTAACATTAACAACGACGCTAAAAGAGGGTACGTTGAAATACTTGGCAAATTTTTCCTCAATTTTTTTTATTTGTTTTGACTTGGTCGACAAACTTTATTTTCTTTCAATTTTGTTTTTACAAGCTCTGTTTACTTGGCAAATTTCCTTTACTTGGTCTCTCAATTATCTGTTATGTTTTGACTCGATAACAAACTTTATTTTTTTTAATTTTATCCTCATAAATTTTGTTTTTGTTATTCTTAGATTTTATGTTCCTTTTAAATTGCATATTATCATATATGCAGGGCATTGTAGATAGTTAATTGTTAAAACGTTCAAAATATAATTTTAACTTTACTATAACAAACAAAATAATTTTGTAGTATAATTATGAAGACCAGGTCGAACCCCAAAGAAATTTTATTTAATCTTTTTACAAGATACCAAAGTAAAAAAGAACAGGGGGTGATTTGAATAAAAAATTACAATTTTTAAAATAAAAATGATAAATTGATGTGTTGATAATTCAGTTCAAGGGTCTAAACATTCATTTCTAAAAATATATTGAACATCAAAGTAAAATAAATATCATTGCAAGTTAATCAAATAAATTTGATATACCTTAAAACTAAGAGGAATCAAGAAGATTATGAGTAAATTAATTAAACAAAACTTTATAATTAATTTCTTACCATTAAGCGAATTTAATATGGAAAAACAATTTTTATTCACTCGGTAGCAGCCTTAGGAGCAAAGTCCGTAAAATCTATTCTAAGCAACTGTTCAAAAATTTGAGCAATGTAACTTAGCTTATTCCTTCCTAAAAAATTAAAATGATAGTTTTAGCAATCAAGTTAATTCCTTTACTTCTTATTCTAGTTCCTAACGGCAATTATAAATTAAAAGAAACTAAAAAGTATATATACCATCTCAAAACAATTTAATAAATATGAACAAAAATTAATAGTGTAATTTTGAAATAAGTATAAATAAGTACTTAATTATGAAAGAATTACAATGACAATGTTACTTCTCACAAGTACTACTAAAGAAAATGAAGTTTATTTCTCTTGAACCGAACTTAAGAATTAGTTGCTCATGGTCTAAGAAATTCTAGTAGCCAAGAAGTCCCTTATCAAGTTGATCTCTATTTTTGTATCCCAGTAGGCAACTCTCATGATAAGATATCAAGGCTAAGGATTAGAAGGTTATGGGTTGTAGAGAAAATTTATCTAATCCCATCAGATTTCTTCTTAACAATAAGACTTCCATTATTAGTTTACCATCAAATCATGAGATAAACCATGTCATGCAGCTTGCATCAGGAATTTTATCTTCAAAATAATTTTGTATAACTTGGAATCCTTCATAAAAGTTGTAACCTTATATGTGGTGAATTTAGGCTCTCTGAATCGCTTGATTTCTATACCCGAGCCTCAAAATATACATGTTTAAATGTTAAGTGTGAAAAAAAAAAAAATCCTGCTGCAAGGAGGATTTCAACCTAATTTTTACAGGTTTATTTAAAGGTTCAATTGAACTTGGATTTCTCCCCATAATATCTTTGCTAGAAAGCTTGATATATGTACTTTAACTTAGATTATACCCACATTTACATTATGAAACTCTAAATTGATGAAACAATTGTCATAAGAAGCAAGATTCAAAACCTAAAATACAGAATTTATTATCTTTTAGCAATCAATTCACAAAATCTCTTAAAGATGCCAAACTCATAAGATAACTTCCGATAAGATCAAACACACATTAAAAAGAATAATGTAAAAGGAATAAAATTATATGTATATTTTACACTTATCATTAGACCGTTTTGAAATCAAATAACCAGTGAATTTTATATGCAATATGTTTTAGTGATTCTAGTCACAAAATTATAACAACAAGAGGATGGTAAAATACTGTGCTACTACTATTTATATATTTTACTATTAATCATAGTTGTCACTTGAAAATTTCTTGGTCCCTTAAGTTTTTTATTTATTTCGACTTGGACAATACATTTTTTTTTAATTTGATCCTCTCAAATTCTGTTTTTGTTGTTTTTTTTTTAAGAGGAAGACTTGGCAAAGGAAAGACAAAAAGATCAACTATCAGTAAAGAAGTAGGTCATTTAAGATACCAATATGGTGTGATCTCATTATAGAGATAATATAACCTAGTTGATGGAACCTGCTAGAGTAATTTACTAGAGAATTATATAAATTATATTTTAAGTCTCACTTAATAATTTAAGTTTTTATATGAGATAGTTTTTTAATATGATATCATAGCCTTGTTAACCAAAATGGTCACGAGTTCAAATCTCATCACCTCTATTCTATTTGATAAAAATTAAGCATAAGTTTGTGTGAGTATTAAGAGAGTGTATTAGAAAATTACATAAATAATACATTGAGACTTAACCTAATAATTTAAATTTTTAAATGAGATGATTATTTAATACGATGAAGTTTTTATTTATATTTTTATACTAAGCTATCATATGGCCTCAGTCCTACATGTTCTCCTTTTTTTTAATGTGTTGGACATTTTATATGAGAATAAAATTAATATCGACCTAATATGAATAACTATACACAATTGTTATGGTTATATTAATGATTTATTTATGAATAATTACATATAAGTCTAATATATATAACTTCTTTTTTTAAAAAAAAATCATAAATATTTAATGAGCATAAAATATCTATTTTTTATTATGAATTTTTATGTAGTTTTTTTAAATTAGTTATTCTTTTATTTTTTTTCATATAATCATGTTAATTTTATAAAGGTATTTTTTTTTATTGAAATTTACTTTTAGATCATGACAAAATGTTTTTTTATAAAAAAACTATGCTTCTAATAAAAAAAAGACATGCTTTCATTATAATAAAAAATTGCTTAAATAAGGAATGAGAGTTCATGGACTCCATTTTTTTCTCCTTGATTTAAACCATTTAATTCTTACGAATATTTATTTTAATCATCTTAATTTTTCGTTTTTATTCAAAAAATTATAATGTCAATTAAAAAGGATATTTTTTTATATAAAAGAGGAAGAAATGCGTGAATAAAAATGAGGAGTTTTGATGGAAGAAACACACTGTTTATCTGGAATTTAAATGGTTGAATTTCTTGCCAATATTTAGTTTAATAATCCATGGCAGAGTTTGTTTTGTTTAGAGTCGAGACACTACATTTCCCGTTTATGAGGAAAACCACTCGGGTCGAGTTCTTCGGGCCCATCCCAGTCTATAAGCCTCCGAGGTTATGAGCAGCTCCTAACCCATGAATCTGATGAATCCCATAATACAAGAACGGCAATCGAACCTAATTGCAGAAAACTCCCAACCTTACCGATCGAGCTAAAGCATGCTTTACCGATCGAACTAAGGCATGTAAACTATATATATATATATATATGAAAATAATTCATTCTCAAGATCCTTAAACATATAAAAACAATCACTCGATCCCTTGAACTCAATCTGTTTGTTAGGTAATAATCTACAAATAACTGCACTGATTTTAGTTCAAATCATTAGTTATAATGAAATCAATTTGCAACAAAAATCAACAACAAAATCAATTACAGTGTATGCTGGTGATTAAACTAGCTAGCTAACATATATAGAGCACAACGCAAGCATATGTATAAAAGATTCTTACCTGCTCGTCAACAAATGAAGTTTTGATCAATCATGTTGTAACAAAGTTAGATACATTCCTGAATGTGATCAAACTGTGAGTAGATACTCCAAAAAATCAAATGATATGGAAGAGCCTGTCATCTCAAGGTCTCCAGTCGATAGTATATTTACAAACCAGAAATGTTCTCTTCATAAAATTCCTTGTAAGTTGGTTTATTGCTCCTGCAAGCAAGTAAAAGAACACAAAAATTCACAACCTTCTAATATCCACGATTCATTTTTCTAAACGGATAGCTAACGAGGTTGAAACAAAAGTTAAATCAGATTAAGAAACATTGAAAGAGGTACTTTTAGTTGCTCCAAATAGGCTAACAGTACTCATTGATACCACCCCAGAAACAGAAGACATAAAAACGATGTTCCTCGTCCGCAATGTTTCAAAAGAGGATGTAAATGGTAGGCAGATTCGAGGTTGGTAGTCAAGAACAGTGAGATACCTTCGGAAGGGAAATCCGTGTTCTTCTTAAAATATAGCATGCCAACATTGTTGACCTGGAGAAACAGAATAGCAATGTTATTAGCTCAAATATACTCTTAAAAAAAAACAAGATAAAAACATCAGAAATTGGTACAAGAACACCGTTTTACACTTTATATATTGAGTTCTTAAGCAAAGGAAACTTCAATACATTACGAATGAACTAGCGGGGATCGCATTTGAACCCTAAATCTTCAAGAACTGGAAATCCGATCTTAAGTTTTCTTGAACAATAATGAAAGCTTTTTGCAAAAGATATTAAAAAGGGTGACTAACATGGATATTAAGTTCCCAATCGAACAAGGAGGGGACTGTGCTCATTGGCTTCTTTCGTTCAGATTTAGAGGTTACATTGCACACTGAACCTGTGACTTTGAAACCCTTCACCTGCCATTGCTGCAGTAAGCAAGCATTGAGCACAGATTCATTGGTAAAAGACTTGTGCCCGCACAAAATTACACGTCTAGCATTCCAAGAAAGAAAAACGACGATACGGAAGAGCTTACTAGGATGTTGAGCTTGCCACCAAAAATTGAAGATACAGTCTCCATAAGCTCCAGTCTTCGAGCTCCACCAGAGACATCACAAACCGACCCACAAATCATCCCACCAGACCACAAATCATCCCAATCCTCTAAAGAGACCCAGACCACAAAGCATTACTCAGTCTTCGAGCTTACTGAGTAATGCTATGCAACCATACAAGTTCCTGCATGTTGTTTATTTTAACAGGTATTAATTAGTAGGGCATAATTAAAGTGGGTATCCATGCCCGAAAATTATATTAGCGGACATGTATTTCTTTTACTCTCACCCGTCTCAATACCCACGAAGTATTTTCAACGTGTATTTTTGGGCTCATTGAGTGGATATTCTCATCCCTGGTTCAATCCTATCAGTTTCGATGAAGCCTTGGCTAAGCAATTCTAGATAAAATGGCTGTATTTAAAAAAATAATATTATTTTAATTAAAAAATACTTTAAAAAGTAATGATCATAACCATAGTATTAAATACCCTCTACTACAACGTAAAGACAACAATAGCGTTACCTGCAAATTAACTATATCATCACAGAGAGTACTAGCATCCCAAATCTCCTCTTTAATCATGTTCCAATTAAATATTAATTAGCAGGGCGTGCACAGAATAGAAAATGGTCAGCCCCAGCAACGTCTATCAATATTATATAGTTTATAATCAAGCACTGAAGGAGATAGCCAGGAAACATTGCATTTTGCCAGGAAGTCACCTCTAATAATAAACAATATTATATTGCTGTTTACGATTTCTTCTTTGGTAGTTTATTGTTATCATAGAATGGAATCGTCTACACTACAGGCCTCTTAAGCTCCTTCCACTTGGCAGACAATCGGTGCCCAAAAATGGCAGACAACAAAAGCTTGCCTCGGAGAAAACCTCCATTAGCTGTCTTCCCTCTGTACATAGGTTCCGGCTTTGATTGACTGACGACGGCTAAACCAAGTGAAGGGCACTTCCACGGCCAGATCATTTGATCTCAATGCGATCTGTCTCTCTCTCTCCCCCCACGAGGATAAATATTTGAGCTGAATTACTCAGGTTATTTGAGTTGAATTAGTCAAGTTTTAAATTTATTTTTTAAAAATTATTAGTTCAAATTTTACATTCATAAAATTAATTAAGTATATAAACTAGCTTTAATACCTCATATATATATATATATATATATTCGAGCTCTCTAAAATGGACAACGAAAATAATTTCTCAGTCATGTCATTGATGAATAAACTAGTGCACCAATTATATAATCAAGAGAATGACAACTTTTCTTCTTGGATAAAGCCAATTCATCTATGAGAAACGATGGATTTGTGTGTGTGTGTGAAGGGTAAATCTTAATTTATTATCCATTAATTCTCCAGGTTTATGGAGTGTCTCGATTTCATCTCAAAAACTTGGTTTGTGTCAATTAATCTTCCTAAACTTTCATTGTATGTTCTAATCCCTCCCAGTACTGTCCATTTGCCTCCAATCCATCTGTAACAATAACGGAGAAATATATAAGTAAATTTCAATTTTATAGTTTATATAACTATATTTTCATTAATTATATATGAAGTTGCTCTATAATCTCAAACTAAGAAACTAGCACGTTCGTGTTCATCACATTTATTATTATCATTATTAATTAAGATTTATTAATTTTTAATCTGCTTTTAATATATATATATATATATATATATATTTATGAATGATATTTTGAGATCTTTTTATAATAAACTTCAGAGAAGGAATTAAAGTTTTCACATATTTCCTGTTGCCATTATGGACCAGAATGTGGAGGGGAAATTGAACAATAAAGTAAAAGAGGCTAGTTGATACCAAAATTATACAGCTTATCTTGGGTTAACCTGAAATAATACTCATAGAAGAGTTGACCCTTTAATTTATTTATTTTTAATAAATAAATTAAAATAACATTGTTTTTTAATTTATTTAAAAAATAAATAGATTAATCGATTTAATTTTGATCAAATTTTAGAGGTTTAATTTGAATTGTGAGTTAGTCTAAATTTTTTTATCAAATCATTTAATTTTTTTTTAATCTGCATTAATCTAAACCCGAATTAACTGGATCGAGATTAAGTCATCATATTTTTACAATAGTGGTTGATATAAAACAAATAAACTTTAAGATGGAATTGGGACATCACATAAAACTATTAACTTATAATTTGATTCAAATTTGAAAAGAAAAGTGTATGCGGAAAAGGACACAATCTACGCCTTGATGACATTCCGATAGTACCTTAATTATATAAAAAAGTAAAACTTAACGTTTCCGAAAGGAGGATTGATGGAGAAAGTAAAACTTTTCGTGTAATGCTCTATCTCGAAATTCCACTATCAAAATACGTAAGTAAAATAGTGATTAAAAAAAATTATATTATGTTTTGATTTCTTTTAATTATTAATATAGATATCCGAGCCAGATAAATCCATAAATTCTAAAGTTAACGATAATGTAAGTTTTCAATGATCATTATATTAGCAACTATAGAATTCAAATATGAGACTATAGAAGAAACAAATCTCTTAGTTTCAAACTCTTATCACTCACCACTTACTAGATGGTTATAATTATACTACTTATTTTTTATTTTAATTAAAAAAGTAATTTTTATATCTTTAAGTAATTTATTTTAATTTTTTAATTAAAATCTTTAAGTTATGTGTTTAATTAATAGTAATTTTAGCTTAAACAATACAATTATAATAGATTACCAAACGGCTGAACGTTTTTATTCACGTATATAACATCATATAATTTTATGCTTAATCTCATAACGGAGCACAACACAATATAATACTGACAACACATCACAACATAGGCCAAATTAATATTGAAACTAATTCTTATTTATTAAAAACCAAACAATTAATTATTTGGTGAAGAATTAAATCCTAACAAAGTTGTTTAAAAACATATATTTTGATTGAAAATATATTTTTAGAATATTCTATTTAATAAATTAAGAATATTAATGAAATGTGTATCTTATTAAAAAAATGAAATTAATTTATATTTATTAAAAGTTAAATATATGTTTATTAAGTAAACCTTAAAGGGTTTTTTATATATATATAAAAACACATATATTAGTTGAAAAGGTCCTTTTCAAAATAGTATTTAAAAACTTTTATGGTTGAAAAAAAACACCTTCTCATTTAGAAATAAGAAAAATACATCAATTTTTGTAACATCACTTTTGTCCTTTACAGTAATTCTCAAATCATTTTATTTATTTTATCTAGAAGGAAGGGTCCTTGTAATCCCCCTCAACACAGAGACTATATACACTAAAAACCAGTCAGTTGACAATTCTCTCCCTCTCTCAGCAAGGTTATTTCTCGATAATGGATACTGATGATCAACCCACCCAGGAAAATCCTGATCAGGTGACCTTAGATCATGAACAAGAACAAGGTACAAGCCAAGCAAGGTCCTATGAGTGCACCTTTTGCAAGAGAGGTTTCTCTAATGCACAAGCACTAGGAGGCCACATGAATATTCATCGAAAAGACAAAGCCAAGCTCAAGCACTCCTCAAGTGAAACTCAACAATCTTTGGATATCCCAAAGATAAATCCCTCGTTTTCTCCAGCTATTACTAGCCTAATGCAATCCGGAAGAGATGAGAGCTCGATCAAGTGGCCTTTGATTGTTGATAAAGCTGGAAGTGATCATGATGACACTAAAAGGGACAAAACCCAAGTTGGAGAAATCCAGAAACTGGGATTTTTTGTCCAAAATTCATCCAGTACTGAAGATCATCAAAACCCAAGCAGTCAAGTTCATGGTATCAGCAAGAAGAGTGATTTGTCGACAAGCTCAGAGATAGACCTTGAGCTTAGACTATGGCCTGAGCCGCAGGAATCATCACCGGGTACCAAAAAGTTCTTTTGAGATTGAATATCTTATACATATGATATCTGTCTTTATTCAAATTTTTTAATTTTAGGGTTCCATATGGTGGTACTCAAAGCAAAATACATGGTACGTACGTATCTTTGCTTCGCACTGTATCTTCTTGTTCGAACATGGAATTTGATGGTTTACGGTTTGTGTTTTATCGTGGGATATAGTTTATTACAAGAAAGACAATTTCTCAAGTTTTATTTAGAAGCTGCTCTATATTATTAAATGTTATATAATCCATTAATAATATAGTTCTTTATCAGTGAATTGCAATTAGTAAACACACATGAAAGTTCCCTTTTGCGCGCGATTAGTTCATTGATCATCATATCATATAAAAATTCAAGTCGAGGAAATGTAAGATAGCCTTATATTGTGTAGTTTAAATTAGGGTTGAAATGGAATTAATGACCAGTAAGTAATTTTACAACCCTAGCTAGATTGTTTTCTCACTATAATCAATCAAGTTAGGCGGCCAGTATTTCCGGGAAGCTTCTTTCTAGTACGTAGAAAAAATAATTTTCCAATCCGGCCAGTGCGCGCATGCATATGATCAGCAACGACGTCGTCAAGAATGAGGAACTTGATTGATTTAGGTTCATCGGCAATGACATCCTGGCCGGCGCTTCTTCTCCAGATCGATAAGACGTAGTTTCTTTATATCTAAAACATGCAAAAATTCACAAGATCGATCCCCTCTTTCTATATTGTGCTCCATGTTACATGAGGATGAGGTCGAAGGCTATGAAGCCATATATATTCCAATCCATCTCATGAAGGAGGCTAGTCAATACGATCGCAAGAGGAAAATACATATATATTTTCCTCTTGCGATCGTATTGACTAGCCTCCTTCATGAGATGGATTGGAATAAATATGGCTTCATAGCCTTCGACCTCATCATATATATATATATATGCATACATGTTCATAACATGTTCTGAATCTCTGAACACTCAAAATAGAATAATCTTTGACGGGTTTAGTCCTAAATTAGTCATCTGTTCTTTTCCTTTTCTTTTTTATCAGCATTTAATTAGTGCACGAACAAGATATATATACACCATTTTTACTGTTTTTTTTCTTTTTTGAGAAAAGGCACCAATATATATAGAAGGGAGAACATGCATTTTCTACGTCTTGCAAAAAAAGTACTTGAAATACGCGAAGACTATAGTTTCTGCAGCTCTTATATATTGATCCCAAAAGAAAAAAAAATCCCATCTCACCAAAAAGACTTCATTGGCGTAAGCATAATATTATAAAGGCTGGAAAAATATGAGACATTTTGGTGTAGCAAGGTGCAATTACTAGCAGTTTCTAGAATTCGTGCATGCTTGCCTGGTATGTTCGCTTATAGTTGTATGCATGACTGGTTGAGCAAATAGTCCGAAGCTTCTATATTTCAGCCACTATAAGCAGACATTTCCCTTGTTAAAGGGTTCATCTATACTTTAAAATCTATAATTCTCAAAGGAAAAATGCTAAATAACAAGGAAAAAAGAAGTACCAAACAGATCGTGCATCATTTGATCGTGATTTTAATGTACGTAGGATCCAAAGACATTGTTCTAGGCTTTCTTGGCTTGAAATGTTGTTTTCCTGAAAATCTTAAGTGATTATTTTAGAACTTTTATGTTTTTTTTTATTACTTTGATCCCTGAAGCTCTAGGTTGGTATTAAACAGCTCCTAAACTTCATTTGTGTTATAACAAGCCAGGTCCTTGAAAATAAAAGAAGAGAGAAAAGCTTGTAGGAAAGAGAGGGGGTTTGATTTTTTGGATTTCAAGGGTGGAATTGAAATTTCTTGAGGTTTAAAATAGGTTCTTACATAATTATTTTTAGATGAAAATTATATCGAAAATGGGTGTCGGGGGGCAAAAACAACGGCCCCTATAGTTTTTATGACGAACGATCGCCGTAAATTATGAACAATGGTGTCAAAATTGCAGCTCCGTTGTTGCTAGTGCTTAGTGGCAACGTGTCAATCATCATGGATAGCACGTTATCTATCTTTTTTTAAAAAATAATTCCCGAGTTGATGCGCGAGCTTCATAGAAAAAAAATATATTTATCATGAATTTTGAGTCTTTTTATTATTTTTCAAGATTAATATAAATAATAATCATTAGTGTAAACAATAATTATTCTTCATGCAACCTTATGAAAAATTAATGATTACTTGCCAATTGTTTTGACAATAATATATATAGAGGCTTGATAATTAATAATTAATCTTAAAAAAATTAATAACAGTAACACTAAGAAAACAAAGATTTGTTTCTTTAAAAAGAACAGAAGCACTATCCATAGATTAGCTTATAGAAGAAAAAAAGGTCTCAATATCAAGGATTTTATAATTAATAATTTATCATGCATCTTTTAGTTTATAATATTAATCTTGACTGATTATGTCTCTCTTTAAAATTGATCATGATTCTTTGACACGTGTTAAAAAAAATCAATACTCAAAATTATTTTGATGTGAAATAACTAATAATAACAAATATTATGACACCGTTTGGTTTGGAAAAGTAGGGAACTCGTGTTTCTAGAAAAATTTAATTTTATTTTTTCTAAAAGTTAATATTTTTTTATATTTTAGATTGTTTTGATACGTTAATCTTAAAAATAATTTTTTTAAAATAAAAAAAATATCATTTTGATGTATTTTAAAATGAAAAGCACTTTAAAAAACGACTATAACAACAATTTCAAATAGGCTCTAACTGTTTAAACATCATTTCATTGTAATTAATTATTTTTTTTCAAACATAGTTATGATAAATATTTAAACTCGAGAAGAGAATCACACATGTTATTAAATACTAAAAAATGCACATTCAATTAAAAAATCACCTCAATTAATATTGATTATTTTTATTTCATTAAGTTTTTTAAATTAATTAGAATGTCGAGTACTAGGTTTGGTAAGATGACGGTATTATGCTAGAGTTTCTATACTTAAGTCAGTGAGTCCGTACTGAAATGTCTTGAATGTTAGAAAAAGTTAGAGAACAAAATGCAAAAATGCAAACAAAATAGTGCACTCTTGAAATTATGCCCTTGCTGACTGATGAGAGTTGATTAATGGAAAGACAGGCCGACCGAACGGCAAGAAATTTTGAGCTGTTGTTGCTCGCCGAGGAGGGAAGGCCGGGGACGATGGAGACGTGCATATGACAGACAGGAAGCAAAGCAGCTGAGTGGTGGCGTAGAACTTAATCTTCTTGATTTGCTAGTTCATTTCATTTTGTCGTTAACATAATCAGCCCCTTGTTGTTTTCGTGATCATCATAGTTGTTGTCGTTGTCTTTCTCTTTTAATTTAAGTTGGTGTTTGATATTGTTGTTTAATTATATTTTAAAAAGATTGAGTAATTTTTTAGTTTTAAATTAGATTTTTTAATTGTTTTGATGTGTTATTATTAAAAATAAATTTTAAAAAATAAAAAATATATTATTTTAATATATTTTAAAATTAAAAAATATTCATTATCACACTGTATGAAGTTTTATTATATATTAATTAATTAATGAAATTATTGTGTTCACAGTATCCCAGGGGCAACATTTAATTAATATTTTAACTGTTGTGTGTCGGTAAAGGGTGATGATATAATTTAATATTTAATTAATATTTTTGATAAAAAAACAGCTGCACACATAGGAGGCGTCATGTAATTTGGGCGGCATATACGGCACCTCCTGCTAGTTAAAAATTTTTGTTCATTGTCTCATTTTATTTTTTGTTATGTCATTTTTTTTTAATGAATGACATGTGTTGTCTAAAAATATCTAATTTATCGCCGATGGTATTTTATTTTTTCCTTTTCATTTTTCTCTTCTATATGGAGAGATGCACTTTGATCATTATTTTTATTTATTTTTTAGATTCAATTATTTTAGTTTTAATTGTTTATTTTTTTATTTTCTTTTTTATTAAAGTTTTATTATTTTTAGATTTAATCATTCAATTCTAATCTGTATATATACTATTTTTTTGTTTGGTCTTTTTACTTTTAATTTTTTATTTTGTTTATTTTCTCTTTTGTCAAAGTTTTTATTCTTTTAATTTTATCCTTCAAATTAATTTAATGATTTTTTTCAATAATAATAAAAATTTTAATTTGGTTATTCTTCTTGTGATTTCTTGGTTTTTTTCCTTGGTCTTTTTTTCAAAGTCTTTATAGTTTTCGATTTTATCCTTAAAATCAAATTTATAACTTTTGTTTTTTCAACAACAACAATAATGATTGTAATAATAATAATAGTAACGGTAATAGTAGTGGTGGTGATGGTAGTGGTAGTGGTGATAGTAGTAATAAATAATAATAATAATAATAATTATACTAATAATAGTGATAATAAATATTGAAAATGATAATAGTTTATTATGATTGTAATAGTGCTAATGATAGTAATAGTTGTGATAATAATCAAAATAATAATGATAGTAATAATGGTGGTGGTAATGATGATGATAATAGTAATAGTAATAATAATAGTAATAGTAATAATATTAATAATTTTGTCATTCAAAACAAGTTTATGATTTTTGTTATTTCAATAATAATAGTGGTAGGATGAGCAATAATAATTGTAATGATAACAATAATTATGGTGATGATAGTAATAATAGTAATAATAATTAAAATGACCTTGGAATAATACATCTTAGTATATTAGTTATTTTTCTTTTCAATTTAACCTTTTCATTAAAAATTTTTGTTCTTTTTTCTTATATTTTTTTGTTCATTGTCCTTTTGGATAAGTGTTATTTCTTTTCGATTTAGTTCTTTAATTTCAATTTTTCATGTATTTTTTTGTTTATTTGATCTTTATTCTTTGGATTTCTTTTTTGTCCTTAACTTTTTTATAGAAGTTTTATTGGTTTTTTATCTCACCCATCAATCCAGGTTTATGGTGTGTTATTTTTTTAATTTCTCTCTCTTTCTTTCTTTTATTTATTTTTTTTCTTGAGTTATTTTTGTTTTCAATTAAATCCTACAATCAAAAAATTTTAGTTGCCCTTTAATTTATTTTTTATTTTGATTTTCACCTTCATTCTTTTAATTATTATTTTTTATTTTAGATCTTTTTGTGTAGTTAATTTTTTTTCCCATTATGTTCTTCCATGTTTGTTAACCCAGTCCAATTTTTTTTTATCTTTTTGTTTTTACAATTTCATGCTTCCATTGTTTTTTTTTCAAGGTATCGTAATATTTTTTAAAATAAATATTCAATTAATATTATTATCTTTTTTATTATTTAATTAAAATAAAACCAACTCATTAATCTTTTTTATTATTCAATTAATAGGTGTTATCACTCGAATCAGATTTCACCATGCTAGAATTATTGTATAATGTATAATTAGTCTAATTCCATCATTTTAGGGGGACGCTAGGAAAGACACGGAATGACGAGGACTGCGAACTATTTCAACTGTTAGAAATAGTAAGGGAAAACTGGATATAATTCTTGTTGTCCCAGATTAAATAACTGTCTTTGTTCCATTTTCTACATCACCATCAAAAGCCTAGCATTCGGCATTAACAACTTGTACCTTGTAGCAAATTTTCCAACGTCTGATGGACTCTAATTTGTATACTGCATGCATCCATTGCATCTACTTTCATGTTCATATTGCTCTAGAGTATGAAGAACTAATGAGAGAATCGGAAATATTTGGATTGGAGCCTTTTCCAAATTGAAGGCATGCTTTAGTCATATGGAAAATGATCTGAAAGCTTAAAAATGGTGTACATGATAGGCTTAGACTCACGTTCAACAGCATTACAAGCTTTAAACCACATCTACTTCAAACTAGCCTGAAAGATAAGATGGTTACAACGAAATTAATTGTCTCAGTCATCATCGATGTAAATGGTTTCTTGCTGAAAAAGGCCACCAAACACCTTCCGCACTTCTGCCTTTGACTCTGTCTCTTTAGCCTTCGGCTTTGGCTCCTCCTTTGGTTTCAAAGCACGAGGTTTAGGTGAAGGCTGTTTAACTACAGCTTTCTGGACCGGCAAAGAACGAGCCTTGGCTTGTCCCCTGACAGTTGCGAGCTGCACTTTTGTATTTTCACTAGTCGTTTGAACCGCAGTTGATATCTGGGAGCTAAGTTTTTCCCAAGAGAACCCTGAACCAAGTTCTGTTGCTTTACTCAAGAAGTTTTCCACTGACGCCCCTGCAGCCTCGGCCTTCCCCTGGGCTTCTTCAGCTAGACTAGCAGCTTTAGCTCCTTGCTCTGAAAGCTTTTTCACTTCATCTTCCAGCTTTTTGGCTGCCTCAGCTGCCTCGGATGCTTTCTCAGCAGCTACCCTTGTCTCTTCCTCTGCTTTTGCCTTTGCAAGAGCTTCTGCATAGACTTTTCTTCTTCCATCTTCAGGAATGGCACTGGATGCAATATTCACTTGCACAAATTAGCCAGTTTTATTTTCACAAAAAAACAGACCAAGTTGAAATAAAAATTCAAACCCCAATTACCTGAAAAGCTCATCCACAGGTTTTGATGGTGCCGATGGATTAGTAAAAACTTCCACAACCTGATACCGAATACGTGCAGCAACAGCAATTTGCAAGTTATTCGGTAATCAGTAAGGGTACAGTAGCGTTTCATAAAATGAGAGATGGAAAGTTCTGCTTCAAGCCTATTTATCACCTTACCATGAAAGAATTAGTAAAGACATTGTGTGTTGTGTGAAGGAACTGAGGTCATTAAAGAGGAGTCATTGAAATGTTTTCTTTAAAAAACATTAGAAGTAAAGACCATACCCATGATTCTATAATAACCTTCCAATCTTCCCAGACATTTACCTTATTTTCTGCCACCGATGTATTTGAGAAAACATTTGCCACCACGGACGCTATCTGGGACTTGGCTACCTAACAATGTGAAATCCAAAAAATAAAGCCTTAGTAACATAAAGGAAAGAGCAATACGAAAAATAAATACTACAATGAAACAGAAAATTAATTGCATACATTACATTACTTTGAAGTCGCCTGTACCAGTGCTTCCTTCAGCTGACACAACAACATTATAAGAACTCTCTGGTGAAAAGTCTTCTGTCAAACTTGTCTTTATAAAAGTATAGCTAACATCTGTTTCAATCACTTTCTGCAAGAACTCAGGTACAGAAAGCTGAGATTGCGAGAACAGGTTGTTAAAGAATGTTTTGAATCCATCTAGCACATTGTTAGTTGATGAACTGGCTGGGTTCCCATCATAGATTATGGCAACATGGCCGACTCCTGCTAGCTGAGCAGCTTCGATTACTTGCAAGGCGTCCAATGTGGAGACCTCAGAGGTGGGGCCATTCTCTGTAGGACCAATTGTAACCACTGCTTTGCTTGCATTGCCAATTGCTTTGGCAATTGATTCTGTATCTTGGAAGGTGGATTCAACAGCATTGAGGCGCTTTGATTCCTCATTTGATATGATCTGTTGCAGGAATAGGAATTCATATAAACATAAAAGCATATATATCAGCTCAGTGTCTCATAGTACAGACGTTGCCTCTGCGAACCTGACTTCCAATCCAACACTATCCATAGTCATTTTAACTATAGAGTTGATAACAGAGGTTACGCCAGGATAGAAGAACTATATATATATATAAACTTTCTCAACAACAATATAGACCAGTTCATTAGAACGTTGCTCCTCTATTCTTCAAGGAACAATTCCGACTAAAATCTGTTTCTGAAGATTTGAGTCCAAAACGTGGAGTCTAGAATCAAACGTTAGAGAGCATTCATTCGATTCATAAAGTTGAATTAGGCAAGTTGGAAACCTTAAATCAAATATGGGTACAAACTGAGTAGTTTTTTCTATTCATTAACATGGTTTCCCTTTCATTGGTTAATGAGTCCAGCAATGTATTTGATGATAATTTGACCACATCAAGCAGAATATAGTCTTTCTGGATATACTTGTGAACTTGATCCACATATGCACCATTTAGGATTGGAATAGACAAATTACCTCTAGTGTTCCATAAATATCATACTCAGATTGAACCAAGATTTTCCAGTTGTGTGAAGTAGCTAACCTTGTACTGGGCGGCAAGACGAGCCAACTCCTGAGCATCTCCAAGCTGAGGAACCCCAGCTCTTACACTAAAACCCTCACGCAGTAGCGTCTGTGCAATACGAATGCCAGCCTGCCCAGTAGCACCAGCAACAAAAACAGTGCCAGGGTCCTTCCTTCTGATGTTCCCAAATGACAACCCGGAAGAAGGCTTGCTCACAACAGGCACCAAAGACTTCATGTCAGGTACCTTACCAAAGTTGAAATTAAAGGGACTTGAATTGCCCGAACCATCAGTTTGACTTTCATCATCTTTTGGTTTGCCGAACTGAAATGTGGAGAAGGGTCCAGCTTTTTTGGCAAAGACTCTGAGCCTTGGGTTCTCGAGGGAGAGTCTTGAATGGGGCGTGGTGTTCAGGAGAAATGAGTTGGAGGTGAGAGCTGGAGCCATAGAAGGGAAAAGAGAAGTTCCCGAACGATGCCTCCCTCCTTCAAGTCTATGTTGTTCTGATGTTTTCTGTGCATCACACTATATCCATCAAGGCCTTACAGCTTGTGTCCTGTGGCCATCCTAGTGTTTTTAGTTTGGATAATATCGAGATGGGGAGGCAAAGGACTGGCAGCAAATGAACTTGAGCCACGTAGTTCCATGTTATCTATTTGAAAATATTTGGCACCAGAAGTTCAAATTCGCCATTTTGTCATGTTGAGCTACTAGAAAATGACATATTTTCCACGTATCATGCAAGAGGTAGAGCTTCAATCCTCAATAAATCTGCTTGGCCCACGCAAGCCGAGAGAGACATTAATAGGAGAGCTTAGACCCCTTACAGCTTGATGATGCATGATTGCCATCCAAATATCATGTATTTATCGACCTCTAGCAATAGTCCCATCATTATTATAAAATAAGAGAGAGAAAAAGGCCATTTTTTGTAAAATAAGGGAGATATACGTATTGGAAAATGAGAGAGAGAGAAATTCATTCATTGAAGCCATATTTTGAAAACTTGGCTTTGGAGCAAGGTTGTCAATTCCGTTCCGTTCCGCCCGGAATGGCCGAAACATTCCATACCAATTCAAAAAACGGAACAAAACGGAACAAATTTCATCTCATTTTAAATCTCGGTCCGTTCCGGATTTTTCGGCTAAATTCCGCCCGAAACGTTCCTGTTCCATTCCACATGTTCCGTTCCGCTCTTGAAAAGCCATTGAATCAAATTGAACCTTATTCAATTTAATTAATTAAACCACCCAATTATAAAAAGCTCTTTTTATTACTATTTTCTATAACAATGATATTAATAATAACATTGAAAATTATTATTACTATTTTCATTAACAATGATATTAATTTTTTAAAATTAGATTTATCACTAATATATATGGTTTATATTCATGTTGTTTTTTTCATGTTTATATTTTGTAGGAATTTGAGCAAAACAAGGGATGCTTTAGATTTCATTAGCCTTAATAACATTGACCTAACTTTATATTTAAAATATTTGTGTTAAAACATTTTACTTTCATAATATTTTGATATTTTGTTTAAGTTGAATTACTTTAAGTTAAAGATCTATTTAATCTTGACTATTTAGAAATATTTTAAAATTTGAAATTATATTTGTTTGGCATTGTGTTTGTATTGCATAATTTATAATTAATTTATCTTGAATTTGAATTATGTTTGTTGAATATATATATATATATATATATATATATATATGAATAGTTCAACCCCGAAACGGCACGCCGAAACACTCCGAAACTGAAACATTCCGTTCCAATTGAAAAAACGAAACACCTACCGAAACGGAATTGACAACCTTGCTTTGGAGTGAATAAATAAATATTGAACTCGAAATCCCAATGGTGTAAAATTCTTAAGCTGCCATTACATTCACGGTATTAAATGTTTCTATGGGCACTCCTTGGCCAAATCCAACATTATTATAAAATATCAAACTTTTTAATGTGTGACTTGACACTCATGAGTATACTTCCAAGCCCATTATTAAAACAGTGAATCAATTTATAAGTTCTAGCGGCTATGCTCCATTGGTAGACTTCAAACTAAATGTGGCTCTAAGGCCAGCATTACACAGCAAGCAATACATACTGCTTAGAGTAACCCTAAATGCTCATCATTGTCAACAAAAGAATGCTAGACAAATGAAATATTATATCTTCTAGGTCCCAGTAAGAGCGTATAGTATGCATGTATTGTGAGTGATTGCAGAAATTATAATGAACACCTCAGCGCAATGGTTGGCAAAGGTAAGAAATCGCGAGACAATGCCAAAGAAAGTCAGGTCCAAAACAGCTCCCAAGGGCTCACACCCTCCCAAGTTGTCCTAATGCCATAAAATCTTTTATATTGAGAGGTCGAAAGGTCAAAGCAAAATACAGGCATAGAAAACAACAAACACAATTTTACAGAATATATCACTGCCACAAATAAAATAGTAGCCAGTTTCCCCTCACCGAGTCAAATAAAATAATCAACAATGGATAAATACCGACAACCCAAAACCAATTAAGCTGATTCATGAATGAGAGATCAACACCTTCAAAATGCAAAGAATAGTTCATATAGAGCTAACTATTGCATATATATACATGGCCATTTTTTTGCTATATACATCAAGCAAATATCAGATCCGAACAAAGACGAGCCCAAGGCTACAGCACCTGGAGAATTTTAGAAAACAAAGTCCCAGGAACAATGCTCAAGCTGTCATCCACACAGGTCAGACCAAAACACAGTGAGAATGCAGCCAACAAAAACAAGAGAAAGTTCAACAATAGGCACAGAGTTATCGTAAGACAGACAATATAGAATGAAAACAGTTCACCTGAATCTTGCTCAAATGTGGATCTGCACATGGTCTGCTCAAGCAAGTCATCTAGCTGACAATAATTTCATCTAACAATTGACCAGAGAGCCAATTCAGTATCAACTTCGTATTAATTAAACTTAAATAACCTGTAGGTTCACTTTTCATCCTAAGAGATAGTGTCACTTAATCTTGCACACCTGATCTTACAAATGCGGGGAGCAACACTAGAAATTGCATTGTCCCACAGAAGCTAAGAAAAAGTATTTTTGTAACTAAGTCTAATAATTTAAAGAGAAAACAATATGAAAATCAAGCTGTTAAGGCAATGATGCATTCGCATATATGTTCCGTTAAAATCCACTAAAAAAACAGATTCCCAGCCAAGGGACAACATTTATTACCAGAAAAACTAGCAGCAAGGTCTGCATAAAGGTGCACTCAAGAGAATAGCTCAGAAAATCCTCATCTATCCATTTCAGCTGCCAGCAGGAAACAGAGACTACATTAAAAGGTTACACAAAAAAAAAAAAACCATCCATAGCAAAAGCTCCTAGCAAATATAAAGAAAAGCTTAACATGATTAAAGTATAAAGCTTAATATTCAATGCTGTAACAAATTTAGCGATTGATGCCCTTCTTCGCTTTAAGTGATTCAAGAGCCTTCTTCCTTAACTCAATCTCAAGTTTTTTCTGATCAGACTCTATCTCCTCATCGTCACTCGGATGGGACTCCCTCCTGCCAACATGTTCATCATCAGAAGAACTAGCATCACCACAATCCTTCAATTTTAGCTTCTCTGCACGCCGTTCCTCCCTCCTACGGCGTCGCTCCTCGCGCCGTCGATGCTTCTCCTCCTTTCGCAATTTCTTTTCTTCCTTCCTCCTCCTTTTAGCCTCTTTCCTCTCTTCAATTTCAGAACCATAGCTGCCATCATCATCCGAAGCCATTTCAAGCCGATGCGACCTTTTATGCTTTGACTTTTCCCTCTTTTCTGCTCTATGCTTATCACTTTCCTTAGAACCAGAATCCAATGCACCACTGCCATTACTATGATGGACTTTTTCAGCTGTCACTGGTGCGGTTTCTGACTTGGGATGTTTATCACTACCCTTAAAACTGTTTAAGCATGAACGGTCTTTCTCATCCTTGTACAAAGTTGGAGATTTTTTTGCATCAAGATCATGATCAGTGCCCCTCCCAGAAGACTTCCCACTGTAAGGAATGTGATAGACATCAGAACTACTAGTTGGTTAATGTATACACACAATTGGGGTGGGGGTAGAAGAACAAAAGATGTAGAGCAGAGCAAGAAACATATACATCTTTATATCCTGGTCTTTCTTCCTCGAATCCATGTTATCTGGATAGTTTCTGGAATCAGTAGTCTGACGACTGGCTAATCTTTCAGAAGATTGTTCATCCTTGTAGTGAACCTTCACAGGAGAATCTTTCTGCTTATTAATGTTAGAAGGATGTATAGGTCGTTTCCATGATGACCTAGAATAAGAGTCCCCACCCTCCCTAAAAACAGAGCAATCAATGAAAGTAATAAACCAAAACATTCAAAATACTATCACAAAAAAGATACACGAATGAACAGAGAATGTCTAGCTCAAAATCTAACCGAGTATGACCAGTTTCTTCGTGGTCTTTGCTAGTTTCTGGACTATCCTTGAGAGGTTTCCTCCCTCTTTGTTTCTGAGGACTTAAGCTACCATCACGTGTAATTTGCTCTTTTCTTTGCCTGGCAGGACTCTCATATGGACTATGGGACCTTCATTAGCAACCAAAAATTGCAAACATGTGTATAAAATATCTGCACAAGTGATCAGAATTCTGAAGATAACTTAATGCTACATTTTTTAATGAAAATAAAATCACCTTCCATCTTTGCTGGCACTCTTTATTGCAAATGGTGGAGATTCTGGCCGGAGTGGGGACCTCTCTGGTGAAGGAGATAAAGCTGGCAATCTATTGGATAAATCTTTCTGATCCTTCTGATCTCTTTGTGGTGACCTCAAAGAATTTGAGGACCGGCGTGGAACAGGCAACAACTTTTGTTGTAATCTGCAATGTATATTTTCACTATTACAGATCTGGTTTCAATGTAAACTAATTAAGTTAAGAGGAGTTTCTCACCAAGGAAATGAACATACCTAACTCGTTCTCCAGGAGACTGCACGGGTGATCTGTGTTCCTTTGGAGATTTCACTGGAGAAGGGGACCTATGCTGGACAGGAGATGGAGAGCTTGAAGTGTAAGGTGAAGGAGACCGACGATGAGGAGATGGAGATCTCTTGCGTGAAATAACAGATGACCTATGTTGCATAGGAGAAGGAGACCCACGACGAGGAGTAGAAGGAGACCTTTGATACCCCCGACGTACAGGAGATGGTGATCTGCGTCGTAAGGAAGGGGGTGATCTATGACGAAGAGGTGAAGGTGATCTACGCCTTAAAGGCAACGGGGATCTGCGGCGCATAGGGAAAGGGGATCTGCGGCGCACAGGGGAAGGGGATCTACGACGCCTAATAGGTGAAGGGGATCTACGGCGCCTAATAGGTGAAGGGGATCTGCGACGTCGAATAGGTGAGGGGGATCTGCGACGTCGAACTGGTGAGGGGGATCTGCGACGTCGAGCTGGTGAGGGGGATCTATCATGCAAGGGTGAAGGTGACCTGCGTCGAAAGGGAGAACGCAATCTACGTCGTATAGGTGATGGTGACCTATGTCTTAAAGGAGATCTAGATATATGTCTGGAGTATGATGATTTCCTCCGAGGTGGGGAGGGTGAATCTCTAGGTGAACGCCTTCGACGAGGAGTAATTGAGCGCCTTCTTAGTGGGTGCATTCTATCAGAAGATATGGAGCGCTGCCTTCGTACTTCAGGTGATCTAGACACACTTCTTGACTTATGCCTGCAATTGAGGTATGCATACATAAAGTTAGGTGTTGTGATTAAAAAAATGAAAGGGAATAATGAACAATTGACAAAAG
Organism: Populus nigra; assembly: GCF_951802175.1. NCBI lineage: Eukaryota > Viridiplantae > Streptophyta > Magnoliopsida > Malpighiales > Salicaceae > Populus > Populus nigra. The sequence goes on along the minus strand of NC_084870.1, from coordinate 5,342,871 downwards.
ATACAAGTAAATCATGCAATCCATTTTACTATTATATTTAGAAATGTTTGCATGTGGCATGTTCATTTGCACCTAAATAAAATGACCAAAAAAGGAAAAGAAAAGGAAGCGAAACTCCAAATCCAAGTAATTAAATGATGTGACTATAATATTAATGTTGTTGCATAAAAAGACATACCCTGAATGACTTCTTGAATTTAAAATTGACTTGCTAGTCCTAGAAGGTGAGCCTCTGCACAAGACAACCCAAGTTATTGGTAAGCTAGCTCATCCTGTAGATGCGAACCAGGAAGTATGATCAAATATTAAGATGGCAAGGAAAATTACCGAGGAGATGAAAATGAACGATCAGTCGAATGAGGAGACCTAGAAGCCCTGTAAGAGAGTTATCATTAATATTTCACAACTCCAATCTTGCCTAAAAAAACACATGCAAACTGCATCTCATCCAAAAGTAATGCTAAGATAAGAAAAAATTCGCCCTTTTTGGAATAATTCCTAATAGATAAAACAAATGTTAGAGCTCGATTTTAGTTTCTTCCAACTAGTTAAGTATAATTTTTGGCCATTTCATCATCAATGGAGAGTATTTTTACAAACATATAATTGTTTTAGGTAGGAAATATACAGCTTCAATCAATGTTGGATTGCTTTGTCTATGCAAATCCAGACAGTTGTTCTTGTGCCCATGTGCAATGTAACCAAAACCTTAAAGGGTGGGTCCAGGGTGAGCAAATAGGGAGCTATGTGGTCTTCCTTGTATATAAACAAGAAAGAATGGTTACCCCAGGTATAGAGCAGCTGCAGTGTATCAACTAGTCAACTAGACTGTTAAAGTCTCCTTTGATGGATGCCCACCAATTCAAATTCATAATGCAATATCTTTGTCACCGGTAAGACACAAAATTGAACTTGCAAGTGGCATTTGACATCATCTTGAAGCACGGTTCTGTAGAAACCACCAAGATTTATGCTATGATATAAGCATTAATGAACCTTGCATGCATGCCTCGGGATAGGTTCTAAATCCAATCAAGGAAGATGAAAATAAGTGTTTGTGCTCCATGAAGCATCCAACAGAATTTTACACTAAGCAGAATTCTTAGAGGCTGCTAATTTGCATTTTCACCTTAGACGCATTTTAAACAACATAGTACACCCTATACAGTCACTACTAACACAAAAGGGAGGAGTGAAATGAGAATCAATCATCCATAAAGTACCAATGAAATGCACTATGCAGCTGATCTTCCAGAATATAAAATGAGCACTTATTTAACATGCTCCTGAATCACATCATGATAAAAGCTTGTGCAGAAATTTACCAACATAGGTTAGGTTGAAGTCCACATTAATGCAATATTTTCTGCTATAAATTTGTAAAGATTGAAGAATGAAGAGTCTACGTTACCATGATAGGCCTGAAAAATAATTCATACCTGCTCCTTCAGAAGAAATTTAAAAAGATAAAATAAAACTCCTAACCTTTTCCTTCCTCTTGCACCATTCCTCATGTCAGTTTCTTTCTCATCCTCAGCATGGCCACTTGAACCCTTAGGCAGCATGCGCTTTGAGGCTGGCTCCATAGCATTATTGGCTTTCTTTTCAACCTCAATGTCCTACAGTAGTTTGAGGTAAAGGACATGAACCCAAATAATTGCAGAAGCTAGCTGAGTACCATGAAAACACAAACTAAAGTTAAAACCAAAAACCCAATTCTAGGGAATCTAACTCCAGCGTGAATGAGTTAGCATTACCATCTTCTTCAATTTTTCCCTCTCAAGTTCTCTCATCTCCTTCTCTATCTCCTTCTTCTTCTGGATTTCATTTGCTATCCTATCGACCTCTGCCTGCAATAATCCATGTTAACAAAGTAAGTAAAGATCCATTCTGATATTGAATGTCATACCATCATAACTTGAAAAGCATTTCAAACCTGCTTCTTCCGTGTTTCTTCTTCTTTGGCATCCAAAAACTGTTGAGGAACACCACTTTCATTCTTCTGCGCACTAAGAAGAAGTGTCCAAAGCTCTTTCATAAACTTCCCAGTGTTTTTCTCCATGAATCCTGTAAGCGATATTTGAACCTCCTTCCCATTCACTTCCTGCATCAATACAGTATACAACAAGAAAAAAAAATGATAACTAAACCACACTTGACTATTGTTAAGAAACAAAATGACCAAACGAACTCTCAACACTTCTTTAGGCAAGTATTGTAAAATTATATTAGCAAAGACGGAGGATCCACGCGTGCAGTATTCAATTGAAAAGCGAAACATGAACTATTTTCAGACACTAAAAAAAGTTAGGTTAATTGCAGAAAATCAATAATACCTTTCCATCAAGCAGACCATAAATGAAGTTGATAAGAACTTCATCTTCAAAGCCGAGAAGCTCCGTCACTCTAGTAGCAATCCACGGTCTAATAACATCCATCTTCATTTTCCTCGTATCCACCTAAAAATTTGAAACAAATTAGATAATTTCAACCACAAAGGATTCAGCAACTCAATTGAGAAAAGAAAACGAACCAGATGGTCCAATTCGGGAGCGAACTTCTGCGACTTCAACAGCTTCGCTTGCTTGTTGGAGAATCGAGTGTCTTGATCAGCAGACGTGCCCTAGATTTAAAAAAAACAAATCAAATCGAATTCCAAGATCTGGAACTGCAAATTCATATTCGGATCTGTAAAGAATGAAGCTTACCCGGAAAAACCCGCCCGACATTTTTTTTAGGGTTTTGATAGGTAAGTAGCTTGTGTTTGGCTAGAGAAAGATGAAGGAATCACCCTCCTATTTTAAAGATTATGCAATTCTTTTTTTATTTTTCATTTTAATTATTATTATAGGACAAAGGTGAAAAGACAGGAAAGGCCTTCTCTTACGGTCGGATTCTCATTCTGATCTTGCGCTACGTTTGGATAATTGGATTTTAATAGTTGAAATAATTATGAATCCAATTCATGACGGTTTATTTATGTGGTTAAATTTCTTTTTCAAATTGTTTTTTCATGTAAAAGAATTAAAATAATTTTTTAAATGTTTTTTTTATAATTTTGATTTATTAATATTAAAAATAAAAAAATCTAAAAATATATTATATTGATATATTTTAAAAAAAAACTACCTAAACTTTTTAAAAAAATGTGATCATTTTTATATTTATTCTCTATGTTTTGAAAATTATAATTTATATTTTAAACTTTATTTTCGTGTAATCATTTATATCTTAAATTATTTTATTGTTTAGTTACATTCATCAAAAATATAAAATGTAATTTTTCAAAACACAAGAATATGTATAAAAACAACTAAAATATACAATGATTAAGGCAATTTTCCTTTATTATTAATTGAAAAGCACTTTTATAAAAGTATCATGTATTACTAAACACACACTTAAACCAAAAGAAAATTGGTTTGGTTTTATGTTTTAACCATTCAAGCCATGCAAAAAAATTATCCAATCAATTAATTTTTTTTTAAAATAAACTAGTTGTGAATTATTCAAGATTTGTTAAATATTATTATAACTTGCCAAAAACCTATGCATTGTAGTAGTTTTTTATTTTATGTATTTTTGTTGATAAGAAAGAAAGTTGTGAATGTTATGATAAAAGTATACTTTGAACTTATCTTTAAAGGATAAAACTTGTAAAGGTGACTTCAAATTATAAATGCACCTAGTACATTTATGAGGTCAATAAATCATGTGTTGCATTCATTTATAGATAAATTAATGGTTGCGTATTTTGATGACATCTTGATTTATAGCAAGAACTTAAATGAGCATTTTAATCATTTGCATAGTGTACTTAATGTATTGCATAGTAAGAAATTATACGTTAATCTTAAGAAGTGTATCTTTGCATGGAGAAAATTGTGTTTTTTGGATATGTTATAACTGTATAGGGTGTTGAGATAAATGAAGACAAGGTAAAGGACATTTAAGATTAGCCTACATCTAAATTTGTGATCGAGGTAAGAAGTTTTCATAGTTTGGCTATTTCTATAGAAGGTTTATTAAGGATTTTAGCACACTAGTTGCACCAGTTACTAAGATTGTCAAAAGGTCAGTTGGTTTTAAATTGGGTATTGAACAAGATAATGCGTTTAACTTATTGAAAGAAAAACTTTGTTTAACACCTTTAGTAGCTTTACCTGACTTTATGAAAGTTTTTTAGGTTGAAAGTGATGCTTTGGAATTAGATATTGAAGTTGTTTTAATGCAAGATAAACGACTTATTGTTTATTTCAATGAAAAGCTCAATGGTACAACATGAAACTACACTACTTATAATAAGAAGCTTTATCCTTTGATGATAATTTTGGAGACGTGATAGCATTACTTATGGCTAAAAGAATCTGTGATTCATTCGAATCATGAATCATTAAAGCATTTAAAATGATAAGGTAAGTAAAATCGACGACATACAAAATGAGTGAAAGTTATTGATACATTCTCAATACTTTTGGTGATATTCTCTATTCTATCTCAATTTTCAAGGATGAAAAGACGATGCAAATGAAGTTCAGGATTAAAATGCAAAAAAAAGTGAAACACGGTGGATTAAATGAAACTTTTGCATGCTTTTTATGGAAGAGTCCTTCTGTTTCTTCATTTATGTCAATTTCAATCCTCTATCTCTCAATTGTTTTTAAGAAGGAAAAACTCTATTTTTTCTAAAATTGATTTTTAATTTAATATTGAAACATTTAACAACACATGAGGTAAATTAGAGAAAATATTTTAAAACACATCCATACACATAAAACCATGGAACATTATTTGAAAGCAAGGTTGTCAAAAAATGTTTTTTTGACACGATACGGAATATACAATATAAACTCGGATCGTAAACTCGAATTGTAAAATCATAAAATCACAAGTAAAATATTTTAACTAATTATATATTGAAAATTCCAGTCAAGTAGTAAATAATAATATAACACAATTAAAATAAAAATGAAATAAACAATACAAATGTCCAAACATCTTAAAATACATAATTCAAATAAAATTTCATTCATGGTTTAAATAACTTAAAAATACAATATAATACAATTATGTCTATAGAATTTCATTAACTAAAAATTAACAAATCTAAAACAAACAATATGTTGGTGTGTCATGTAAATCAAACACAACCTCTACTAAAACATTTTTGACAATACTTATACTAAACTTTAATCTTAACTTGGTATTGGTGATATTTGTGAAATGTGTTTTATAATCTTCTTTTTTTTTCGTTCTTAGGACTCAATTATGAGTTATGTATATTATTTTAGGTGTCACAACTTTAATCTTAACTTGGTATTGGTTATATGCTTTTCTTTTCTTTTTCTTATTTTAGGTGGGTTTTAAATTTTACGCCCTCCCATTTTCTACCGTTGATCTATATTCACTTCTAGTCTAGAAAAAAACCCACTTTTGTTTGTTTGTTTGTATCTCATCAGCGAGTGTTTCTTTCACTTCCAGTCAGAACCAAACCAAAGCATTTATCATCAGCACGTTTGCATCTCTTTCTTATTTTTTCTTTTTTCTTTTGTGGCCATGATCAGGAATCTAGAAAAGCAATCGAGTGCTGGTAATGGGTCGCCATCAAGAAATAGTAGTGGCAGTGACAAGGTTGTTTCTATAACTATTGCAGGAAAGAGATCTCCTCCAACACCATGGAATAATGATAGAAAGATGTCTAGCTCTAGGTTAGCAATAAAAGGACAGTTTTAACTACTATGGAACCAGCTGCGATGATGCCCGCTGGTGTTAGTCGTTAGGGTTGAGAATTGAGATTTAGGCAAAGGGAAAAGAGGATATTGGGGGTGGGAACTGTGGGTGGAGTGTCGGGAGAGTCAGGGTCAGGGATAAAGACTTAAGGAGTCAATATTTTTTTTAACTTTGGTCAAACTCATTAAATCAGTCCTGTTTTACTGAGTTTGACCGATTTTGAACGAATTTGATCAATTTTGAGTTTTTAACCCGATTTCACAAATTATATACATGTTGACTCGTAAAATCGTATGATTTTACTAGTCAACTCGCGATTTTGACAACAATGCTTGAAAGGATAAAATTAAAAAGAAGTAAAGTTCTAGTGACCAAAATGTAAACCTTGCACAATATAAATACCAAAATTTTAAAAGTGGACAAAAATGTATAGTAAATGGACAATTATTTGTGCGGGTGAATAATGTTTTTTTGAATTTGAATAGTAAAAAGAAATGTTGTTTTAATTGTTACTAGTTCTTTGACCCGCGCTTCGCTGCGAGTCGAATAATATTTTTTGGTAAAAAAAATAAATAAACATGCAAGTTTCTTAAATGCATTTCTTGTTAATATAACTGTGAATCAAAATATCGATGCTTATATATAATAAAATATAATGAAGATCATATTTGTTAATAAAAACATGTAAGATCTCAAACTAATTTCTAACATATTAGAAAGATGAGACAATGTTGCCATTCTTACATGAAATTTTATTTTTTTAGTTTTTGTATAATAATTTTTCAAAAAAACAAAAGTGTAAAGATAAAAAATAAAACACAAATTACAAAAAAATGAAAATAAGAACAAAAAAAATTGTATAAATAGAACAAATGTAAAGTAATAAATACTCAAAGTGTAAAGAATAAAAAATAATATATTTTTTTTCAAAAAAATATGAAAAGAAAAGAAAAACTAAAAAAATATGATAAAAAATAAAGATAAAAAAATTGTGATAAATAAACCAAGTATAAAATGATAAAAATATCAAGTATATAAAATAAAAAATAAAAAATTACAAACTTGTAACTGCTATAATACCCGCTACAGTAAAAAAAGGGAGAAAATTTTAACTGTGCCATTTCCACAATGAAATTGGGTTTCCTTAAATTTATAATAATTGTTAATGGTTTATGGTTAAATGTTGAGCATAGAATAACCTCTTAGTACGCATTTTTTTCACACCTAACATCATTTAATTCATCTTTGCCTAAAACATACTTAATTAAATATAATTTTTTATTTCAAATTTGGAAGTGTACATGATAAAAAAAAAGAAGCCCTATCAATTGTCCACTAGCAGGCTACTCTGAGAGGGAGTGAGTGTACAAATAAAATCAAACGTTGAACACTTACCGGGTAAAAAATATAAAGACCAATGCAGATCTCGACACGTGGACCCACTCCTTGAATCGGATGCAAACCTATTTATATTCCACCCTTTATTCTCTTTTCTCGTCCGCCTCTTCTCTCGTCTCTCTCTCTGAACTTCATCCTCTCTCTTCTCTCCACAAATCCAAACCCTAGAAATCCCTGTTTCCTTTCCAAAACGATTTTCTTATGATTTATGTCTTAAATCATCTCTATTAGGGTTTCGATATTATCAAAAACGGTCGAATTGAATTATTTGATAAAAAATTGAGAGGAGAGGAATGGCGTCATCGGATGCAACAAGCCCCGTTTACATCAACGTCATCGAAGACGTCATCAACAAGGTCCGCGACGAGTTCATCAATAACGGTGGGCCCGGTGAGACCGTCCTTTATGAGCTTCAAGGAGTAATCAACATTCCCTATTCCTTTTTTTGGGTTAAATTTTGCTGTTAATTTTTTAGGGTTTTTCAAATCTTAGTTTTTTCTCTGATTGGTGATTTTCTTTGGATCTAGTATTACTATGAGTTCTAGGGTTTTGAGATTTGTAATTTATTTTCATACCGGGAGCTGTAAAGTTGCTGATTTTGTTGTTGTTGTTTTTTTTTTGTATGGGGAGTTTAGCTTTGGGAGACGAAAATGATGCAAGCAGGTGCTATATGTGGTACAATAGATAGGTCATCAGCTAATAAGCTGCCGGTACCTGGTGGTCCAATTACTCCAGTACACGACCTTAATGTACCGTATGAAGGGACCGAGGAATATGAGACTCCCACTGCTGAGATACTCTTCCCCCCTGTGAGTAATTGCGACTTGCTCCTTGTATCAATTTTGTTGTCATGCCTGCTGAATTTAGTGAAGTGATTTAGCTGATTTACTAATTTTTAGCACCTCTTTGTGATTGCTGAACCTTAAGTTGAAATGGGCCAGTGGTAACTCTTTCCTGTCATATCTTTATTGGTAAAATGTGTTTTTGGTTGAGTTGTTTTTGAATTTTTAAGTAATTGTCAGTGGTAGTTTTGATACTTGTTAGTTGTATGTGGATTTTGAATTGATTTATGAGTTCAGTTATTTTGTCAGCAATAATTTTTTATGTGGGTTTTTGGAATTGTAGACACCAATGCAAACACCCATGCAGACGCCATTACCAGGAAGTGCGCAAACACCTTTACCTGGAAATGCACAAACACCTTTACCTGGAAATGCACAAACACCTTTACCTGGAAGTGTGGACAATTCATCCATGTATAACATTCCTACTGGATCTAGTGATTATCCCACCCCTGTCAGTGATGCTGGGGGCAGTACCGATGGAAAAGCTGGGAGACCCAGCCCTTTCATGGTAAGCACTGATTTGATCTTTCAGCCCTCTTTGTTTAGCAGATGCTAGTTTCAGTGTGTGGTTTCAAATGTTTTGTGTGTGTGTGTGTGTAAGTGCTCGTGTGGTGTGGGGTGTGCGCCTTTGTTTTTTTCCCTGGGAGATTAGTGGCCAGAAGCTTGCTGCACTAATGTAGAGTTGTTATTTGGTTATGGATATGCTGACTGATGTTTTCCTTGTTGTCTTCCAACAGCAACCTCCCACTTGGATGCATCAAAGGCCGCCTCTTAGTGTTGATGTCAATGTTGGCAAGTCTTGTCACATTAGCAAGTTGTTTAGTGATTGTTGTCTTTGAAGAGTATTAACTAATAAGTTCTGTGCATTTGTAGCTTATGTTGAAGGGCGGGATGAGGTGGACAGAGGGACCTCTCACCAAACCTTGACACAGGTAACTTTTGTTTGTACTGTGTAGTTTTGTGCTTTGAGGAGAGTTCATGATCAAAAGGTTCGGGATGCTAAAGGTTTATTTTCAGAAACAATTCCCTTATTTGTCATCCGAAACAATAACATACTGTTGCCACAGAGGTAACTTATGTTTTGATATTGGAGAAAATTCCAGGACTTCTTCATGCCTTCTGGAAAACGGAAGCGCGAGGATTTTGCTCCGAAATATAACAATGGTGGATTCATACCCCAGCAAGATGGAGCTGGGGATTCTGCTTCTGAGGTTTCTCAGGTTGAGCTGAATGTGCATTCTTATTTTTTTATGATATATGTTAACTTGAATTCTCTTAGTTGCTATGGGCTTCCTCCTAGCAAGCAAAATTTTGACTTTGTTTTCATCCTTTATTTATTTTATTCATTGATGTTCTACTTTCTCATATTATGAAAACCTTTCTTTTCCACAAAGGTGTCAGGGCATGCATCCTAAAGGACCTTAACTTTAAAATTGAGTCTTGTGACTCGTCAGGTTTTGACTATAAAGCTGAGTGCTGTATGTGAATTTAACTTCAATTTGTAGTTTATGTGTTGAAATCCAGATCAATTATTTGTAATGAGTTTATGCTGTAATTAGTTTATATTGTGCTCTTCTTTTGAGGTGGAGTTTTTGCTCGGAGAAAAAAAAGAATTTCAGCTAGTGGAAAATAACCAACATGTACTCTTATGTGTAAGATGTGTTGACTTAGGCAACAGCGAGCTCCATTCTCATTGTTGGGTTGAAACCAAGATCAATGTTTTATAAAGGTGTAACGTTTGTGAGTAGAACCTTTGGAGTTTTTGAGCCACTGGATAAGCCAGAGGTGAACAATAAGATACATAGAGTTTTGCTGATCTTCATCTTGCAACATGTTCTCTTTTTTTGTTTGTAGACTTAAAGTTAGTGTGAGTGCTTTTCACATATGTAGCTAAAACCGTTATAGGAAAGAGAGTTCATGTCAAGCATTTTGGTGCATTGAAAGAGTATTTTAATCAAAGAGAATTTCCCTGTACAAAGCTTCTGAATATCTATCTAAAATTACTGTTTCCTGTTCTGTTCTTGTTTGGTTTTCTTAATTTTATTCATGGAGTTCTTCTGTTACAAATAATCATCTGTACCATGAGAGGACCATGGATTTTGCTGTTTTATGAAAAGGTTTAATCATTTGAGAAACATTTCTTTGCTTAACTCAGTAAATTTTATGCTGGATTACTTCTAGGAACTATTTAATTGCATCATAGTGTGGGAATACTGAATAGGATAGTGGCTCAACCCATGGCATTGACTCTAGGTTTTTCAATTAAGATGGTCAATGAAATTGTCACTTATGGTTATAAAGGATTGAAGATCATTTTAAATGACAGGACAAATGAAAGTGGACTAGACAAATACATGGTCGTGTCTTGTGTTTGGTGCACTTGACAGGACAAGAGTGAATGAAGTTTTCACAAAAATTCATATTGGTCCCTGAACTTTATCAATAATGTTTTAGTCCCTAGATTTTATTTTCATTACAGTTTAGCCCTTATTTAAATTTTCCGTTCCTCTAATTTTTTGGTAATGCAATTTAGTCCTGAATTGGATTTTTTTAGCAACTAAGCTCCTACATCTAAAAATTCATTTTAATAAAATATAGGTAAACTTGGTCAAACTTTAGTCATCCAAATTAAAAAATCAACGAGTGATAAAAAAATAACAGATAATATGGAAAATTGAGAAATAATGATTTTGTCTATTGTATCTGACAAGCCTGTTCCACCCCATGATGGGACAATAATTTTGCTTTTGGGACAACTTTGGACAGGAAGAGGATTGAATCCTTTTCTTGTCACCAAACACAACACAGTGTCATGTCCAATGTGTGCAACAAACACAACACAACACAACACAACCCGTCCAGTCCCGCGTACCAAATGCATCTTGATAGTTCCCTTTTCTTTTGGACAAGCAATAAACTAAGAAGAATTACACTCTGGCCATCATATTTTTGTTTGCCATTTTAAATACTCAGTTTAAAGTTCATTTCCAAAGGATTTCCTTCATTGCTGCTAATAGAGCTATCAACTGTTGGACTGATGCCATTTGAAGGGGAAAAGAAAACATAGCTGCTGATATATCTTCTACCATGTATCGATTGACCATCCTTAAATTTGAACCAATTCATGTCATTAGCATCAAGTTTAGATTCTTCTGATGTGTTTGAGAAACGAGCTTGAGATTTTTATGCCTCTAGAGTAAGAGAGTGCGCGTGAGTTGGAACCATTCACCCTCTTCCATGTCCATTTACTGGCACACCTTGCATTATGCAGAATCTTTGCTAGAGAAGGTAGGGCTTGCCTGCCTTTCTCCATAGAATGGGGCGTAGCAGGAGATGGGATATGATTAGCTATCATCCTTGACTGTGATACTCTTTTATTAACGAACTTTGACTCTGATACTCATGCTCCTTTTAGTCAGTTGGTAATCGGATTTTATGAATCACAACTTGATTGTGAGGTGCAAACAATCTTTGTTGTTCTTTTGAAACATTTGTGATATTAGTTGACCATTAAATGAGATTGAAAAATATATTTCTTTTATTGTTTCTTAAAATGTCATTGTGATCCAACGCTTCTAACTTGCACCAGACCAGTTTCAGCTTCCCTGCCACCACAATCATTGCACCCCTTGTCATATGACATTTCTGAACAAAATCCTTTGATTTGTCCAGCTTCTGTAAATTAGTTTGAAGATGACCAAATAAATGAATAGGCATTATTGACTACATATTTGAATTAGGTTAAGTGAAGAATGGATGGATACTATTTATCACATCATTAACTACTGCCCTGGATAAATACTGTCGATCAGCATCATTAACTACATGTATCCATGATGCTGAGGTTCTCATGAATTCCAGCCTTTTGGGAAATAGCCTGGCTGTCTGTGACCAAGTCAGGTCTTACCATTGCAGTTCTTTCATTTTGTTTTGTATGTTCTGATTCAAACTTGCAACTTGAGAATTCTCTAAATTTTTTAAAATCGATCATTCAAGGCAACGAGGAGCTGATATGCCTGGAAGCCTCAGTTTATCTCAAGCACTAGCTCTTTATTTTCTTTGAAATCAAATGCATGTTAGCCTAACAGTGAAATATTTAGGGTTCATTTTAACTGCTCGTGTCTTTTAAAAGATCTGCATGTTTTCAGAAACTTGCTATATCTTTAGCTCATGTAACGGTAAATTTCAGGTAAGCCAAGGGAATGATCCTCTTGGAAGATGTGACACTAGCACCACTAAAAATAAAGAGGTCTTAGCACGTGTGTCGAGGTCATATTTGAAGATTCCTCAAGTGGATGGGCCAATTCCTGATCCTTATGATGATGTTCTTTCTACTCCCAATGTATGTATTACTGCTTTTGTAATTTTCTTGAAATACAAAGATGCAATCAAGTATGCAATATGTATTCAATGTGGTTTCCTTGCTCTAGAATCATGTATGCACTGGCAAAGTGCTGCGCTGCATCCATCCTTGTCCCAACAGTGTTTTTCTATTTATCTAATTTCCAGTGTTTCCTGCTTCATAGAGGGCAGCCTGTGTTGGCCCAGTCAGTATAGGATCATATATTTCTTGATTCTTTATCTTGTAACTAGAAATACAATGTTTCATCCAGCAAAAGAAAAAAAAAAGGATAGAAAAACCCTCTCATTCACTCATGCACTGGCAAAGTGATGCACAATCTGTCTCATCATCACCTGTCTTGTTTTGGAGGACTTATTAATCTGGAGTAGTATCAGGTAGCTGTGATCTGAAGATGGTTTTCACATGTTTTGTGCATGCCCACATGTAGAAGCATGCCTCTAGATACCTACAAATATACTGTCTGTGAAGAAATCCTGTCTTGAGATGAAAAGTTAGCAATACCATAAGCGACAATGTGCATAAGTTCACAGTATTTTACAAAATTTGGATTTTTTTGACAGCAGTTTAGATTATGTATCATGTTTCTTGGAAATATGGACATACTAAGGTGTACAGTTGGCTCAGAATGTGTAACTGAAGCCCTTGTTATTTTATTTTCTGATACATGCTGCTGCTTCTACGTTCGTGCTTTGTAAGGCTAATCGGAAAGGTAGCTGGTTGCTCTTTATAGATGGAGTCAGAACACAACTCATTTTTTCCTGATTCATACCCTGAATGTGGTTTGCTTGAAAGGTAGTAGGATACTATTAAAAGTTGATGAGGCTTAAACCAAAATCCCTTCCATGTTTTTATCTATGCCATGGGGCTAGGATGTGGAATGAGTTGATTTTTTCGGGATATGGATTGATTGTAAGGTAGCTGGTACATGCAAAGTATTGAAGAATGATTGTAGTTCCCACCATCTGGTTCATTTGGATCAAATACTATATATAATTGCTCTTCGAACATGTAATTGGAAATGGTGGTTAAAGCAGCCAGCACTATTTATGTCCTTGGTTTGCATGTAAGGGTGATGTTCAGGTCTTGAGAGCAGCCTTTTTTTAGTTAATGTACTGTAGGATGAGATTGTCTCTGAAATATTATCAGGAGTCCTATGTTGCTGAGACTATACCTTCATTATTTATAACAATGAACTTTTGAAAATTGAGTATGGGACATATTGTTTTCTCCAGAGATTACCATTTTCTTTCTAATTGTTCTGTCTTTGATTTTTCTATTGAAGATATACAATTATCAAGGAGTTACCAATGAAGATTACAACATAGCAAACACACCAGCTCCCAATGGTTAGTTTATGTAATATGTGTCCTTTTCTAATTTGATAAATTTGCTGAGTATGTTTGTGACAATCAAAGGTATTTGTTTTTTGTTTCTCCTTTCCACTTCTCAGATCTACTGGCAAGTACCCCAGCTGTTGTCAGTCAAAATGATGTTGGTGATGATGATGATGATGATGAGCCGCTGAATGAAGATGATGATGATGATGAGGATCTGGATGATGTGGACCAAGGAGAGGAGCTGAATACTCCGCAACATTTGGTTTTAGCTCAATTTGACAAGGTAAAGATGCACTCTCCCTGTTCTATTTTTGTTTGATAGGTAGTGTTCATCATAACAGGTTGGTTTAGTTGGTTGAATATACCAGTGATGCTAGTCTTCTGATAATAACATTTTTGTTGCATGGATAGGTGACCCGTACCAAGAGCAGGTGGAAATGCATACTCAAGGATGGTATTATGCATATAAACAACAAGGACATTCTCTTTAATAAGGTCTGTCTTCCATCAAATAATTGATGTTACAATTTGGTTCTGTATTGTACTGAAGTTCCAAAATATTGGTTGGAATGCTGGCTCTCTTTTGCAGGCAACAGGAGAATTTGAGTTTTGATTTTGTTGGGGGAATGTCTGCTTGGCAGCTAGTATCATTTGCTTTTAATGGACGTCTCCTGAGTTACCACTGGTTGTGTGGTAAGGTTTCTAAAAAATGTCCTCTAGTGAGAGCTCAAGGGAAGTGAGCGAGATGCTTTTTTTTTTTTTTTTTTGGAATTGAAACCCTTTTGAATGGGTTGGATGGTTGGCCTATTGTACATAAAGGAAGAGCTTTTCAGCTTTTATAATGTATGACTGCAGGAGGTACTTGAGATTCCAATGTAATTTCATTTATGTCATACACTTGGACAAACTGCTTCATCCCCTTTTCTTTTGTTTATTCACACCTTTTATGTTCAGTTTGGTTGACAATGATCATGCTCTGTGCCACTGGTGCCTTCTCCTGTACATGCTTCAGTATTTTGCTTTCCTCATCAAGTCTGTATTGTACACGTGGAAAAATATTGCCAAGCAAACGGTACTAGCAGATAATTGTATAGTCAGCCGAAATCTGACATTGGCCGCATGCCAAACCGTTTGAATTCTGGTGCCAAGAATATGCCTATAGGGGTTGTAGATTTCCGTTTCTCTTGTGGATTTGGTGGTGGGTGTGCGTCAATTCTTAACAAACCCTGTTTCATGGAGCTGATTTATCATATCACGAGGTTTCTTGGCGGGGGGCTGTTCCTCTTGTATAGTAGGAGTTAGCATTTCAAAAAGATTGTCATGACAGCAACATTGTTCGAAAGTAAGAAAAACTCTTTAATTTATGTTTATTTACATCTTTCTGGCGAAACCGTTCCAAGAGAGTTCCTATTGAGATCAACAAACGAAACAATTATACATCGTAGGGATTTCCATCCTAGAAAATGCTGTATTGAGTTGTGAGCTGTGTTGGAGAGAAGTCCTCGGAGGTTGAAACAACAAAACAGAACCTGCAACGAGTTGAAATCATGCACAATAGCTCAACATACAATTGAAAATCATGACTGTGCGTGATCAACGAGAAGGCATTTAGATTGGAAGAAAGTAAACAAGGATGACGGCTCAATGTATCCACTGGCTACTGCTGGATGTTGCCAAACTCTTGCCTCTGAATATGCATCGTGAACATCATCTTCCCTCCCTTTGTCATTATCCCCACATATCACAGGAAATGTAAATTCTTCTGCCTCCGATAGCAACGGCGGAGAAGATACAGAGAGTGGTGATAGAAGAGGGATTGGAGTAGGAGGAGAGGCCTGACTAGCAGGCAGAAGAGGGGTAGAGAGCTGATCGAGATCCAGAGCTCGTGGGGCTTGCCTCTGTAGCCTTGTGGGTGGCTTCCCTACTTTGTCATTGGTTTTGGGTATTGGTTGTGCTTGTCTTTGAAATATGTTGCCATCATATTGCTCCATTCTTGAATCTTGAATACGATGATAGCTGCTATCTGAAAAAAAAAAAAAAACTTGCAAGAAATATTGTCCTCTACCTGATGCACAACTACAATAATATTGCATGCGATTCTGTAATCTCTGTCCCTCTCTCTCTCTCTCTGCCAAGAGCCAATTTTCATGGAGAAAAGAGGATTAAAAGGGGTGGTCAATGAAGGGAATTCCTCTTCCATAAGTAAAATGCATTTTGTTTGATTTATCCTTGTTTAAAGGAGAAAAGGGTGGTGAAGCCACTATTTGTTGCCAGTTCAGTTGGCAGCGCACCTCATCTTATGCCTCTGTTACGGACATGACAAACGTTGGTGAGCCACAAATGCCTTTCCCTTAATTAATAGAAGAATGTAGTAGCAGTGCAAAACCCTATTTCACTGCCATCTAACCCAGCCGTTGGCAAATTCAACAGCATTGAAGCATCTAGAAGCTTCGATGTCGAAGGAAGACGACTTGGCCCTGCAACCTGTGGTTTCGACAATGGCAACCCAAATGACCTGAAACAAAAATAAAGGTAAAACCTTGGATCATGAAGTGAAAAGCCCACGACTCAAAATCTCTTCTTTTGTTTGAAACTTAAAGACTCCCTGCTTTTGCTTTTCTTTTCCTCTTCGGCTTTCCAACTTGTGGTTCGATTTGAGGTTTCGGTTCTTGAGAATGCGTCGCGAAAGAGAAAGAGGAAGTTGGAAGAAGTATCTATAAATTTAATCTTTAAAAGATAAATTATCTATAAATCTTCGTGTGCTTTTCTTAAGATCAGTAAATTTATTTTTATAGCTTATCTTCCAAGAAAGTTCAAATTTAATTGTGCTTTATATATTTAAAAAACTACCTTTAATTGTTTTGTCTTTCAAAAAATATTTCATAATATCTTTTTTGAATGTATGTTTTTTCTCATTTATAAAACAATTTATAATTATAATCTATTCTTTTTTTATACTACCATTATTACAAATTATTCAAATGAAATTATGATTGTAAAAATAAAAAAAAATATATAAATTTTCAGATTTGTAATTTTATTCTTATAAATAAAAAACTTAAATATCTTTAAGCATAATGATGTACTTCAAAAAATTTCAAAGAATTATGATACTCGACAAGAATAAAATTTTATGATAATAAATATTTAATTTAAAAAACTTTTTTAAAAATTTGGAGAAAAATATAAAAATATATATAAATAAAAAACATAATGAAACTTGTCCTTTCCAAGCAAAACAATAATATAAAAACAAGATAACCAAAAGCATAGACATAATTAATAAAGATGGGTATTGAGCATACTCAATAAGGTTGAGTCTCCTCTCAAAAAGTGTCCAAGAATAATAACGGTTATTATTTAAAATATTTTTTTATTTAAAAATATAATAAAATAATATTTTTTTTATGTTTTAAAAATAATTTTTAATACTACATATCAAAACATAAAAAAAAATTTTAACTAAAGATTTTTTCCAAAAACTACATTTTCAAATACTATCTAAATATTCAATATTCACGGACCAAAGAGCAGGGCATAGCTGATTTCAATTGTATCATGGTCAAGTTCTTAGTTTCCTCATCAAGCACACGCCATTGAGATGGCATGTATTGGACTCCATATGCTGCTATTAGCATCTCTTCATCACCTTTTCCAGATAAATCCATGGAAATTTTGGCTGTTCATCGCAGCGAAAGAGTCCCCAATGTCTCTCCAAATGTCCTGGTGCATTGCTCTTCTGATTCTTTGATTAGGCCAAAGAGATACACATCCAATTAAGCTGGCCGGACTGGGTTTTTCGATATCGTTTAAGAATACGGTACAAATCATGTTTTTAAAAAATTTAATTTTTTTTTAAAAAAATTTAATATATTTTGTATGTTTTAAATCATTTTGATGTGTTAATGTTAAAAATAATTTTTAAAAAATAAAAAAATATTATTAATATATATTTTAATATAAAAATTATTTAAAAACCAATCATGCTGCGACCAGGCGAATTCATCTTTGAAAAGACCGCCATGGATCGCTTTAGCTAATTTGAGGTTGGCATTAATGTTACCATCTGTAGGCCAGCCGACTTGTCAAATCGCCAGCACTGTTACCATCTATAGGCCAAAGAGCTTTAATTTGACAAAGAAACTTCACAGTATGAATCGTAACATCCTTTATGTTGTTGGCGGTCAATATGGATTTGATTTTGTGGTTTTTAGATGTTAAAAGTAATATATGTTTTTTTGAGTTTTTGATATAGAAAATCAAACCGAACTAAAATTAGCTGTTTGTAATTGAATTTGGTTTAATTTTAGTTTTTTTTTTTAAATATTAATTTGATGATTTTTATAAATAAAAATCGAACCGAATCAAAAATAATCACAGTAAAATATTTTTCCTTTAAAATATGTTAAAATAATATATTTTTTTAAAAATTTATTTTAAAATTAATGTATCAAAATAATATAAAAATATAAAAAATTTATTTAAAAAACATTAAATTTTTTTAAAAACACTTTTAAAATAAAAGAAACCATATCTTTCATAATAGAAACCTCACCACTACACAGAACATCCTTCCCTGATTCATTTCTTTTCCTATTGCGGATTATCTTAGTGAGCTGATTTGGTCAGTCACAGCCACCACAACAGTTGATCCATGGCTGCAGTCCTTGCCTTTGACACCTCTGTGACCAGCAAGATATTACCAGGAGGAAAGGGAGTGGTTGGTTCTCTCTTCCAAGCTCTCACGGGCACCATGAGTTCATATGAACACATCAGTACCGGTAATTTTCACTTTGATGGCTATCCTGCATCTGTATAAACTTCCTTTTGTTTTGTTTTGTTTTTTTTTTTTTTTGTTTTTTGTGGTATTTTTCGGGGAGGCTAATGTCTGTTAAATCTTTCCAGTATGAGTTTGTTTTTCCTAAGATGGAATCAAGTCACTTCATGTTTACCTTGCTCTGTGTAAGTTCTTTGAGGGACCCAAATTAGAATTAAAGTTGATCATTACAACTAATCTCCAGTGCTTAATAAATTAGAGTCTGTTTAATCACTTAGGGTAGTTGGATGCAGGAAACAGCAAGTGAACGTACCCTGTCCTAAGAGGTTGCGCTGCCTCATCTGCAACAAGCTGTGACCCAATAACCAGGAGAAATGATGGAAGCTTTTTTATCAGACATCTCTAGCCTTTTCATGAGGTAATTGGCTATCTACACTCTTTCTGAAAGCAGGGTTATTAATATTGCTGCCTTCTTATTGCAAATTTTGTTGCAATGTTTCTTTTACTTTTTCTTGGCTGGTGTTTTAATCCCTTTTCACCCTACAAAGCTGCTGTCTATATCTTGTTTCTTCCTTGAACGTGGTTTTTGCAATCTTGACTGTTTGTAGAAAGATTAAAACAGTTATATGTGTGTATAACATCAGCATCAAGATACATTATCACCAATTTTTTTTATTCCGCTACTAGTCTGTGAATAAACCACCCGGCCAGCAGCCATATCACACTGAACTGCACTCTAGTTAGGATAATCGATGATACTGGGTGTTGGATTTTCTGTATTTTAGAAAGTTGACTGAAGCCTATGCTTTCTGCAGATCACTATATCAGAAGTCAGAATAGTTCAATATGTAATTAAACTTCAATGTAAAAACGAGGTAGGCACAAGTGATTAATCATTTGAGTCCATAACAGAAGTAAGTGGAGAGTTTTATCAAAAAAGGAACAAGGGCTAAATGAATGGAGAAGGAAGATCTGTGAAACTGATTCTAACTAGTTTGGGAATGAGGCATAGTTGAGTTGAATTGTGAGGTGGGGTTAGAGCACTGAGGAGAATGGAAGAAGCTACACGGCCATCATTGACCAGCATTGTTTCATCAAACATTGTACTATTTCAACCACGTGTTTTGCTTCAATCATAAATTATACCTCTGTTTGTATGCTAATTAATTAACCCCTCATGGAGCAGTTTGTGTGGTGCTTTGAGGATTACTATGGTATGCACAAACAAGGTAACCCTCTAAGTATTCCAATCTACCTTCCTCTTCACCACTAATACCAGGCTTGCCACATGCCAGCTGTTAGTCTATAGGGTAAAGAGTTTTTACCTCGTTAAGCCATGATTCAACGACCACAGCTGAGGATTGAGTCGGTACTAGAGAAGGAATGAGCAGAGTAATCATTAGATCTATGGAAAGACAAGTTGAAACCCCCAGGCTCGTCATGACTAACTGGCATTAAACCTATGCTAGCACCATCAAGCGGCATCTCTGGCAGGCTAGCATTCCCATCCAGATATTGCGCAATTTGCCTCATGCTTGGCCTAGCTTGTGGTGTAGAGAAAGAACAAAGCAGACCTAGCCTTAAAACCAATTCCATTTCCTCGACCTTGTAATTACCTTCCAATCTTGGATCACCTGTTCGAAGAATGTCTCCTATTTTCCAGGAATCAAGAACCCAGTCAACCAAAATCATCTTTTCTGCTGATTGTTGTGGCTCTAAAGGTTTCCTTCCACAAGCCATTTCAAGCATAAAAGTGCCAAAAGCAAAAACATCACTGCTGGTAGTGGCCCTTCCTGTTCTAGTAACCTCTGGCGCGATATATCCAACTGTTCCAACCACACAGGTTGTTTGAGGATTAGCCCCATGATCATAGAATTTAGCAAGCCCAAAATCTCCTAGTCGACCATTGAAATCATCATCTAACAGTATATTGCTAGCTTTCACATCTCTATGCAGAACAACCTGTTCCCACTCTTCATGGAGGTAAAGAAGGGCAGACGCAACTCCTCTGAGGACCTGATATCGCTGAACCCAATTAAGGCTGGGTGTGTCATTGCGAAACAGGAGTTTATCAAGGCTTCCATTGGGCATGTAATCATAGACCAAGAGGAGCTCTCCCTTTCTCCGGCAATAGCCTAGGAGCTGGACCAAGTTCCTGTGCCTCAGCCTTCCCATGCTAGCAATCTCAGCAACGAACTGCTTAGTTCCTTGTTTGGAATCATGGGATACTTTCTTGATCGCGACTTGCATATTGGAAGAAGGCAATACTCCTCTGTAAACCATTCCAAAACCTCCACTTCCCAGCAACTTCCTGTCCGTGAAACCTGTAGTTGCTTTGTATAAATCCTTGTAGGAGAATCTTTGAGGACCATACTCCTGTTCCCAATCTTCGCGCAGTTCTTCATATTTCTTCCTCCTTATGATATAAGCAGCACCAGAGAATGCTACCAGCAAAATGATTGCTGTTATTGTTGGGACCAGAATTCTTAAATATGGTTTCTTTCTGGATTTTCTTTGAGGGGGAAGTGAAGGCAACTTTGACACGTCAAGACTTTGAGCTTGTCCGCCTCTGTTGAAGCTCCACCCCAGAATATAGTGGCTGCTAGCCACTGCTCCAGTAGATGCAGAAAAACCAACGTACATAGAATCCAACATAACAGAAGAAAGATCGAGAGCTGTTGACAAGAGAGGCAAGGTTGGTTTTGTTCTTGTGACAGGAGCAACTGTAACATTGAGTAGCTTCTCTACTTCATCATAATCTGTCCACACGTGCATCACATGACCACTTATGAGAGTCAAGCTCTTATTCTCCTTTTCCTCATCTGAAAAGTAGGTCACCGGAGCAGATTCATTGGATATCAAGCTGTTTACATCAATTCCAACGTGGTTGTCATAGATGTCTTTAAGATCCGGGCTTGGAACTGCATCCAGCTCAACTGCCAATAGATGGTTTGAAGACTGGCCATTGCTTGTAGAATTGAGGATTCCAAAGTATTGAGTTGCCATAGCCCCTGTGAAGCTCACAGATGGAGAGATCGTGAAGGCCATGCCATGGCCACCAAGTGTAGGCAGCTCAGGGACCATGGCAAACGCAAACTGGGTAGAGAACGAGAGAGCCCGAGAATTGTTGAATAAAGATGTGTTGAACTGAAAAGGTAATGGGAAGAAAGCGCGGCCAATTTGACGTTTTGAAGTGTTTGTCAGCTCTAAGAGACCATTTGGATGGATTTTTGCATTCTCGCTGAGGAGCAGGTTGACGCCAGTGAAGCCATGATAGATGAACTGGTTTTCCTCTTGAGCTAAGGCCAAGAGGTTCAAGGAAACAAACAGGCCGAGTAGAAAGTGCAATGATTTGAACGATGCAATCATCATAAGAACGTGCAGAAGATTGTTTTTGCTTCTTCAGTTACACATTGGTAAAAGAACAAACTTTTTTCGCTTCAGTTTCTCCTTATTTGTTGTTACAGTTTCAAATCCCCAGTCTAAAGGCTGATTTATAAACAAGTCTCGTCACATTGCTCTGACTTGGGCGCATACGAACCTTCTCCAAAGCTTTTTCTTGGAAAAAAAAAGGGAAAACTACTTTTCAAAGTGGATTGACCACTTTGAAGAGAGATCAAATTAAGTTGAAAGAGATCAAATTAATAATTACAAGAAAAGAGATCAAATTCCAAGAAAAAATAAATTGAAAGGTTGGTTTTAAGTTCCAGAAAGTCTTAGATTGATTCACCACAAGCGTAACCTAGACGTGAAGTAAGACAATTCCAACACCATCTTGAAAGCTACTATTTAATAAAAAGTTGTTAGCACCAAATCTTAAGTTGGTTGACCACAAGTGTAAAAAATTGTTGCACCACCACCTTGAAAGCCACTATTTAATAAAAAAATTGTTAGCACCAAACTTTACGTTGGTTAATCACAAGCATAACATAGACTTGAAGGGCTATTAAGATAATTCCAACACCGCCTTGAAAACTACTATTTACCCCTTGCAGATCAATTTTATTATAATAATTTAAAAAAAAAAGATAAAAAAACCTCCTAAATGCAAGTTAATTGTTTTTGCTTGTAAGTTTACATCAGTCTTTACAACGTTTAAGAAAGTGTAAGGACAAGCAAATAAGCTCTTGAAAACCAGTTTAATAACTCTAAGGGAATTTATTTTTTTGTCATTTTGAAGTGAAAAAATCACATGCGAATAACTTTTTGCTCTTGATTAATTTGGATCCCGGGAAAAGACTAAATTGACCTCAATATTTCAGTGCAAGGGCAAATCTGCAAACGCACCATTCCAATGAATAAACTTAGTCGAGTATGTGTCTGAGATTTATTTATTTATAATTTAATTTAATTTAAAGGGTGAAAAATCCATTTCAACGACGTTATTCCTGGGTGGCCATCTTTGACCCTATGCAGAAGAACGATACAATCTTAGAAAAAGCACTGCGCCTTGTTAAAAATTGATATGCTAAATCTATCATTCTCAATGTTTAAAGATGACAATAAACAAGTGTAGTAGCCACAAATGCCTTTCCCTTAACAGAAGAATGTAGTAGCAGTGCAGAACCCTTTCTCACTGCCATCTAAACCAGCCGTTGGCAAATTCAACAGCATTGAAGCATCTAGGAGCTTTGATGTCGAAGGAAGAGGACTTGGCCCTGCTACTTGTGGTTTCGACAATGACAACCCAAATGACCTGAAACATATAATATAATGACAAACTTATAATACTTTAATTTTTTTATTAATTTAAAGTATTATAAACTTATAAAATTTAGGGTAACTTTTTAATTTTTTTTCACATAATCCAATCCAGTAACTCAGGTAAAATTAAGGAAATCCAAACCCATTTTCAATTTTAACTCATCAATTTTTACTTAAGAATTAGTAATTACTAGTTAGACGGTCTCCACTACACCGCAGGCTCACCTATTATTTTAATAAAAAATATCATACAAATTTAAAATTCAAAAACATTGGGTGTGGCTGTAACATCGGATCTAAGAGCGTTGATTCTGGCTGCAATGCAAAACCCAACAATAATATTTATGATATTAATAATAATATTTAACTTGTTTGTCAAAATTTTTATTTTTTTAATCTTTCAAAAAAACATTATGGTTTTTCTTCTATAGTCATAATAGTTTTTTTAAAATTTAATAATAATAATAATAATAATAATAATAATAATAATTTTACACTTAAAATCAAATCTATGGATGTTTTTCAATATTGGTAATAATTTTTTTCAAATTTATTAATTATTTTAATAATAATAATATTTATAACACAAATAATATTATTTTTAATATTAATACTTTTAATTATAATAAAAATAATAATATTTATAATACAAAAAATTATATTTAGAAACCTAATACTCAAGAACCTTAGGTCCTGATGACGAAAGCAAGAACTTCAAGTCCTAACACAGCCCATGAGAATTCGATCTTGACTCAGGACCCAGAAATTGGGTCCTGAAGAAGGACCAATAATATTGAGTCAGGCGGAGCTGTGGACCTAAGGGATTTGGGTCTACTCCATAGCCACACCCAAGCTCCCTTGGGTGTGCCCTTCTTTTTCTACTTTAAGTTTCTTGGGTTTAGAAGAGACTGCCTGAACTAAGAGAAAAGAAAAAAAAATGAAAAACAATTATTGATGTATCCTTCTAGGGGTAGGAACCACGCTGCGCTGGACCCAAAGTTATTTTTGGTCCTTCTCTGGGCAAGACCTAACATAATATATTCTTCTTGGATGAGATTGCACAATTAAACCCAATCTCAATATATTTTTTAAAAAAATAAAAAAATATATAAAAACATAAAAAATATTAATTTAAAATAAAAAAACAATAAAAAAAATTTAGATTTTTTTCAAAGCATTTTTTAAACGCAAGTTTAAACATACTTTAATAAGAAAATTCAACCCAACTTGAAATAAAAAAAAATTATCATCACCCAACTTTTATATAATATATAAAAAAAGTCATATTAATTTATTTTCTCTTTACAGTATAAAAAAAATCAATAAGAGAAAAGAAACAAATTTCAAGAGGAAAATAAATAAAATTGGAAATATCTTAAAATATTTTCTATTTTTTAAAAAATATATTGTGATAATATTTTTTATTTTTTAAAATCTATTTTATATATAATCACATCAAAATAATACAAAAATATCTTAATATCAATTAAAGGAAAAAATATTAATTTGAAGTAAAGAAAAAAATAAAAATTGTCAAATGTTTTTCAAATCTTTTTTAAAAACCAAAACCAAACATGCTTTAATAAGAAAATTCAACCTCACCTGAAATGAAAAACATATTATCATCACCCAACTTTTGTATAACATAAAACAGTCATATTAATTTAATTTTTTTTTAAGTTCGGAAAAAAAATCAATAAGATAAAAGAAAAAAAATTTCAAGAGAGTAAAAAATAAAATTGAAAATATCTTAAAATATTTTTAAAAAATATATCGAGATAATATTTTTTTAATTTTTTAAATATATTTTTTATATAGTCACATCAAAATAATACAAAAACATCTTAATATGAATTAAGGAAAAATATTAATTTGAAGTGAAGAAAATAATAATAATAATAATAATAATAATAATAATAATAATAATAATTGATTTTACCCTTTAAATTAAATCTATGTTTTTTTTATAGCAATAATATTTATTTTTATTGTAATAATATTAATGAATTTAATAATATTAATAATATTTAACTTCTCTGCTCAAATTCTTATATTTTTCAATCTTTTTTTAAAACAATTACGCTTTTCTTCGATGATAGTAATAATTTGTTTTTAAAATCTGATAATGACAATAACAACAACAATAATAGTAATAATAATTCTTAATTTTACCCTTTAAATCAAATCTATTTTTTTCAATATTAATAATAGTTTCTAAAAATTTATTAATTATTATAAGAATAATAAAAATTATAATATTTATAATAAAAATAATAGTATTTTAATATTAATAATATTAATTATAAAAAAATCATAATATTTATATCACAAATAATAATATTTCTAATACTAATACTTTTAATTATAATAAAAATAATAATATTTAGAATGCAAATAATAATATTTATCATATTAATAATAGCATTGAACTTGTCTGGCCAAATTTTTTATAGTAAAAATGTTTTTAAAAAAGTTTATTAATGATAATAATGATAATAATAATAATAATAATAATAATAATAATTGATATTTTTTTTCATTTTTCTTCTTTGCCCACACTACGCCACGGGCTCACCTTTTATTTTAATAAAAAGATATCATAAAAATCTAAGATCCAAAAGTGTTGAATTTGGCTGCAACAGCAAACCCAAAAGCGTTGCGTCTGGCTGCAACGCCAAATCTAATAATAATATTTATAATATTAATAAAAATATTTAACTTGTTTGCCAAATTTTTTATTTTTTTAATCTTTCAAAAAAAATTATGTTTTTTCTTTGATAATAATAATAATAGTTTTTTAAAATTTAATACTAATAATAATAATAATAATAGTTTTTAAAAATTATTATTATTATTATTTTACACTTCAAATCAAATCTATAGTTGTTTTTCAATATTGATAATAATTTTTTCGAATTTATCTATTATTTTATTAATAATATTAATTATTTTAAAAATAAAAATATTTATATCATAAATAATACTATTTTTAATATTAATATTTTTAATTATAATAAAAATAAAAATATTTATATCACAAATAATTATAATTAGAAATATAAGATCTAAGAATCTTGGGTCCTGATGTCAGATCCATTAACCTTGGGTCCTGACACAACTGAAGAAAATTGGATCATGACGCAGGACCCAAGAACATTGAGTTTTGACGCATGACTTATTAGCCTTGATTCCTGACGCACGACCCATTAACTTTGGGTTCTTGACGCACGACCTATTAGCCTTGATTCCTAACGCAGAACCCATTAGCCTTGGGTCCTGACGAAAGACCAATGATCTTGGGTCAGGCGGGTCTTTAAGACCCAAGGGATTTGGATTTGGGTCTGCACCCAGCCACACCTAAGCTCCTTGGATGAGGCGCCATTTCTTAGGCCTAGAAAAGAATGTTTGACCCAAGAGGAAAGAAAAAAAATAAAATAAAAATTAGTGATGGGTCCTGTTAGGAGCAGGACCTAACGCTGATGAATCTTGTTAGGGACGGGACCCAAAGCTGATGGGTCTAGTGGCGGCTGGACCCAAAGCTATTTTGGGTCCTCCTTGGGGCTGAACCCAACTTGAAGGGTCTTGCCGGACAGGACCCAATTTAATATATTTTCTTGGATGTGGTTGCACAGCTAGACTCAATCTCAATATATTTAAAAAAAATACAAAACATAAAAAATATTAATTTGAAGTAAAGAAAATAATAATAAAAATTTAAATTTTTTCCAAACCATTTTTAAAACGCAAAACCAAACATGTTTTAATAAGGAAATTCAATCCAACTTGAAATGAAAAAAAAATTATCATCACCCAACTTTTGTATAATATAAAAAAAAAGTCACATTAATTTATTTCCTCTTTACAATATATATAAAAAAATCAATAAGAGAAAAAAAGATTTCAAGAGGGAAAAAAATAAAATTGAAAATATCTTAAAATATTTTTTTAAAAAATATATTGAGATAATATTTTTTTATTGTTTTAAATCTATTTTTTATATAATCACATAAAAATAATACAAAAACATCTTAATATGAATTAAAGGAAAAAAATATTAATTTGTAGTAAAGAAAAAAATAAAAAATTGTCAAATTTTTCTCAAAGCATTTTTAAAAACCAAAACAAAAGGAAATTCAACCCCACCTAAAATAATAACAATAAATAATATATTTTTTTCAATTTACTAATGACAACAATAAATAACAATAATATTTAGTATAGTAATAATATTATTAAATTTGTCTAATCCAAGTTTTTATAGTAATAATCTTTTTATAAAATTTATTAACGATAATAACAATAACAATAACAATAACAATAACAATAATTGTTATTAGTTATTATATTTGTTTTTATTTTTTTTCAAATTTGTTATTTTTCTCTGCGGGTTCTGCAACTCCTGGTAGGGTCTGCAGACCCCAGGCACAATAGAAGAAACCTAGATGAACGGGTCTGCACCCCGCTCCTAGTTCTGCACACACCAAGCGCGGCATTCTGCATACCTAGGCAAGCAGGTCTGCAGCCTAGGGGTGAGGGTCTGGAAATCGCGAGTGGGTCTGCAGACCCGCTTGCCTGGGTTTGCAATCATCGCCCGGGTATGCAACCTTTGCTCGCGGTTCTGCAGACCTTTGGGCACGGGCGTGCAGACCCGCCCGCGGCCCAATCT
The DNA here is from genome assembly GCF_951802175.1 of Populus nigra. Taxonomy (NCBI): domain Eukaryota; kingdom Viridiplantae; phylum Streptophyta; class Magnoliopsida; order Malpighiales; family Salicaceae; genus Populus; species Populus nigra. The sequence continues at coordinate 5,315,051 of NC_084870.1, read as the reverse complement.
CAGCAGCATGTGTGTGCAGCTTAGGACTTGCAGTTCCGAGCGTGCGGGTATCCATGGCTTGCCAGCCCCAACACCAGGTGTCTACAGCCTCACCAAAACTGTAGTTGACCCAGGGGAGCGGGTCTGTAACCTCATCATGCTGCACCAAACAGTGCAATTCACAGTGAAATCATTCACAGTTTACAATAACTCTCACTACAGTACCAAACTGTGTAATCCACAGTGAAAACACTCCTTGTCTATAATAATTCCCGCTGCAATAAAATACTGATCCTTTTAATTATAGTTATAGTTAATAAACCAGCCCACAATAGGCCAAAGAAAAGCAAGGCTTCTCAATTGATTATTATTATTATTATTAAAACCTAATGCTTGCTTTAAGCATGTTTTGGTTCCATTTAAGGCTGCTATTGTTTTTGTGATTCGATTTATTTTTTATAATGTTTGTTAAGCCAATTTTTTATATGAAAAAAATATTTATTTGATATTTATTTTATAATTTTAATGTATTAATTTAAAAAATACATTATTTAATATATTCTAAATTAAAAATACTTTTAAAAAATAACATGTAATTCACTACTAAACACACACTTAAAAAGAGGATAAACACGCGTTCTTTCCTTCAACGTGTAATTTTTGTGCGACACAACTTTTAAATAGAAATAGAAAGAGAAAGAGGAAGTTGAAAGAAGTATCTATAAATTTAATTTTTAAAAGATAAATTATCAATAAATCTTCTTGTGCTAATTCTTAAGATCAATAAATTTATTTATATAGCTTATCTTCCAAGAAAGTTCAAATTTAAATGTGCTTTATATATTTAAAAAACTACCTTTAATTGTTTTGTCTTTCAAAAAATATTTCATAATATCTTTTTTGAATGTATGTTTTTTCTCATTTATAAAACAATTTCTAATTATAATCTATTCTTTTTTTATACCACCATTATTACAAATTATTCAAATGAAATTATGATTGTAAAAATAAAAAAAAATATATAAATTTTCAGATATGTAATTTTATGTTTATAAATAAAAAACTTAAATATCTTTAAGCATAATGACATGCTTCAAAAATTTTCAAAGAATTATGACAATTGACAAGAATAAAGAGCAGGGCATAGCTGATTTCAATTGTATCATGGTCAAGTTCTTATTTTCCTCATCAAGCACACGCCATTGAGATGGCATGTATTGGACTCCATATGCTGCTATTAGCATCTCTTCATCACCTTTTCCAGATAAATCCATGGAAATTTTGGCTGTTCATCGTAGCGAAAGAGTCCCCAATGTCTCTTCAAATGTCCTGGTGCATTGCTCTTCTTATTCTTCGATTAGGTCAAAGAGATACACATCCAATTAACTTGATCGGACAGGGGTTTCCATCTTTAAAAAGACTGTCATGGAACGTTTTAGCTAATTTGAGGTTGGCATTAATGTTACCATCTGTAGGCCAAAGAGCTTTAATTTGACAAAGAAACTTCACAGTATGAATCGTAACATCCTTTATGTTGTTGGCGGTTGAATATGGGTTTGATTTTGTGATTTTTAGATGTTAAAAATAATATATGTTTTTTGGGTTTTTGATATAGAAAACCAAACCAAATTAAAAACAGCCGGTAGGAATTAAGTTCGGTTTGGTTTTGGTTTTTTTTTTTTTAAATTTCAGTTTTGTTATTTTTATAGATAAAAACTGAATCAAACCGAAAATGATCACCTCTAATAATATCTATTGTTTTCTAAAATATTTTTTGTTTAAAATATATTAAAATAATATATTTTTAATAAATTTATTTTAAAATTAATGTACCAAAATAATATAAAAAATTAATTTAAAAGAAATTAATTTTTTTTAAAAACACTTTTAAAATAAAATAAAGAAACCATATCTTTCATAATAGAAACCTCACCACTACACAGAACATCCTTCCCTGATTCATTTCTTTTCCTATTGCGGATTATCTTAGTGAGCTGATTTGGCCAGTCACAGCCACCACAACAGTTGATCCATGGCTGCAGTCCTTGCCTTTGACACCTCTGTGACCAGCAAGATATTACCAGGAGGAAAGGGAGTGGTTGGTTCTCTCTTCCAAGCTCTCCCGGGCACCATGAGTTCATGTGAACACATCAGTACCAGTAATTTTCACTTTGATGGCTATCCTGCATCTGTATAAACTTCCTTTTGTTTTTTTTTTGTTTTTTGTGGTATTTTTCGGGGAAGCTAATGTCTTTTAAATCTTTCCAGTATGAGTTTGTTTTTCCTAAGATGGAATCAAGTCACTTCATGTTTACCTTGCTCTGTGTAAGTTCTTTGAGGGACCCAATTAGAATTAAAGTTGATCATTACAGCTAATCTCCAGTGCTTAACAGATTAGAGTCTGTTTAATCACTTAGGGTAGTTGGATGCAGGAAACAGCAAGTGAACGCACCCTGTCCTAAGAGGTTGCGCTGCCTCATCTGCAACAAGCTGTGACCCAATAACCAGGAGAAATGATGGAAGCTTTTTTATCAGACATCTCTAGCCTTTTCATTAGGTAATTGGGTATCTACACTCTTTCTGAAAGCAGGGTTATTAATATTGCTGCCTTCTTATTGCAAATTTTGTTGCAATGTTTCTTTTACTTTTTCTTGGCTGGTGTTTTAATCCCTTTTCACCCTTCAAAGCTGCTGTCCATATCTTCTTTCTTCCTTGAACGTGGTTTTTGCAATCTTGACTGTTTGTAGAAAGATTAAAACAGTAATATGTGTGTATAACATCAGCATCAAGATACATTATCACCATTTTTTTTATTCCGCTACTAGTCTGTGAATAAACCACCCGGCCAGCTGCCATATCACACTGAACTGCACTCTTGTTAGGATAATCGATGATACTGGGTGTTGGATTTTCTGTATTTTAGAAAGTTGACTGAAACCTATGCTTTCTGCAGATCACTATATCAGAAGTCAGAATAGTTCAATATGTAATTAAACTTCAATGTAAAAACGAGGTAGGTACAAGTGATTAATCATTTGAGTCCATAACAGAAGTAAGTGGAGAGTTTTATCAAAAAAGGAACAAGGACTAAATGAATGGAGAAGGAAGATCTGTGAAACTGATTCTAACTAGTTTGGGAATGAGGCATAGTTGAGTTGAATTGTGAGGTGGGGTTAGAGCACTGAGGAGAATGGAAGAAGCTACACGGCCATCATTGACCAGCATTGTTTCATCAAACATTGTACTATTTCAATCATGTGTTTTGCTTAAATCATAAATTATACCTATGTTTCTATGATAATTAAGTAACCCCTCATGGAGCAGTCTTTGTGGTGCTATGAGGATTACTATGGTATGCACAAACCTTCTAACTATTCCAATATACCTTCCTCTTCACCACTAATACCAGGCTTGCCACATGCCAGCTGTTAGTCTTGAGGTTAAAGAATTTTTACCTCCTTAAGCCATGATTCAACGACCACAGCTGTGGATTGAGTCGGTACTAGAGAAGGAATGAGCAGAGTAATCATTAGATCTACGGAGAGACAAGTTGAAATCCCCAGGCTCTTCACGACTAACTGGCATCAAACCTATGGTAGCACCATCAAGAGGCATCTCTGGCAGGCTAGCATTCCCATCCAGATATTGCGCAATTTGCCTCATGCTTGGCCTAGCTTGTGGTGTAGAGAAAGAACAAAGCAGACCTAGCTTCAAAATCAATTCCATTTCCTCCACCACGTAATTACCTTCCAATTTTGGATCAACTGTTCGAAGAATGTCTCCTATTTTCCAGGAATCAAGAACCCAGTCAACCAAAATCATCTTTTCTGCTGATTGTTCTGGCTCTACAGGTTTCCTTCCACAAGCCATTTCAAGCATAAAAGTGCCAAAAGCAAAAACATCACTGCTGGTAGTGGTCCTTCCTGTTCTAGTAACCTCTGGCGCGATATATCCAACTGTTCCAACCACACAGGTTGTTTGAGGATTAGCCCCACGATCATAGAATTTAGCAAGCCCAAAATCTCCTAGTCGACCATTGAAATCATCATCTAACAGTATATTGCTAGCTTTCACATCTCTATGCAGAACAACCTGTTCCCACTCTTCGTGTAGGTAAAGAAGGGCAGACGCAACTCCTCTGAGGACCTGATATCGCTGAACCCAATTAAGGCCGGGTGTGTCATTGCGAAACAGGAGTTTATCAAGGCTTCCATTGGGCATGTAATCATAGACCAAGAGGAGCTCTCCCTTTCTCCGGCAATAGCCTAGGAGCTGGACCAAGTTCCTGTGCCTCAGCCTTCCCATGCTAGCGATCTCAGCAACAAACTGCTTAGTTCCTTGTTTGGAATCATGGGATACTTTCTTGATCGCGACTTGCATATTGGAAGAAGGCAATACTCCTCTGTAAACCTTTCCAAAACCTCCACTTCCCAGCAACTTCCTATCCGTGAAACCTGTAGTTGCTTTGTATAAATCCTTGTAGGAGAATCTTTGAGGACCATATTCCTGTTCCCAATCTTCGCGCAGTTCTTCATATTTCTTCCTCCTTATTATATAAGCAGTACCAGAGATTGCTACCAGCAAAATGATTACTGTTATTGTTGGGACCAGAATTCTTAAATATGGCTTCTTTCTTGATTTTCTTTGAGGGGGGAGTGAAGGCAACTTTGACACGTCAAGACTTTGAGCTTGTCCGCCTCTGTTGAAGCTCCAACCCAGAATATAGTGGCTGCTAGCCACTGCTCCAGTAGATGAAGAAAAACCAACGTACATAGAATCCAACATAACAGAAGAAAGATGGAGAGATGTTGACAAGAGAGGCAAGGTTGGTTTTGTTCTTGTGACAGGAGCAACTGTAACATTGAGTAGCTTCTCTACTTCATCGTAATCTATCCACACGTGCATCACATGACCACTTATGAGAGTCAAGCTCTTATTCTCCTTTTCCTCATCTGAAAAGTAGGTCACCGGAGCAGATTCAATGGATATCAAGCTGTTTACATCAATTCCAACGTGGCTCTCATTGATGTCTTTAAGATCCGGGCTTCGAACTGCATCCAGCTCAACTGCCAATAGATGGTTTGAAGGGAGGCCATCGCTTGTAGAATTGAGGATTCCAAAGTACTGAGCTGCCACAGCACCTGTGAAGTCCACAGATGGAGAGATCGTGAAGGCCATGCCTTGGCCACCAAATGTAGGCTGCTCAGGGACCATGGCAAACGCAAACTGGGTAGAGAATGAGAGAGACCGAGAATTGTTGAATAAAGATGTGTTGAACTGAAAAGGGAATGGCAAGAAAGCGCGGCCAAGTTGCGGTTTTGAAGTGTTTGTCAGCTCTAAGAGACCATTTGGATGGATTTTTGCAATCCCGCTGAGGAGCAGGTTGGCTCCAGTGAAGCCATGATAGATGAACTGGTTTTCCTCTTGAGCTAAGGCCAAGAGCTTCAAGGAAACAAACAGGCCGAGTAGAAAGTGCAATGATTTGAACGATGCAATCATCATAAGAACGTGCAGAAGATTGTTTTTGCTTCTTCAGTTACACAGTGGTAAAAGAACAAACTTTTTTCGCTTCGAGTTTCTCCTTATTTGTTGTTACAGTTTCAAATCCTCAGTCTAAAGGCTGAATTATAAACAAGTCTCGTCACATTGCTCTGACTTGGGCGCATACGAACCTTCTCCATAGCTTTTTCATGGAAAAAAAAAAGGGAAAACTACTTTTCAAAGTGGATACAAGGTCAAAGAAAATAAAATTCTAAAATCTTCTATGGCAAGAAATAAATTCTATTACTAATTGTACTTCCAAAATAATTATCATTTTACTGAATATTGAAGATTGAATCAATAGTTTTAAACCTCCGGACATGCGGTGCGCAAGTGTCCGGATTCAGACCTGGTTTTCCAGAATTCCCTAGTTTGTTCACAGATTTGAAGTGTTGAAGGAACTGTACTTAATTTAGGGTAAAAAGAAGATTGAAGTGACAAAGAGCACTGGGTGGCATTTCTTTAATTTATCTAAACCAAAATAAAAGGATGTTCAAGCCTGATTCTTATGAGCAAATGGAAATGGGGTCGTAGATTGCAAACTAGCTGAATTTTTTTTTTAATGTTAAAAAAGATGCTAAGACGACACAATTGTTTTTAAAAAGTTAAAAAAAAAATATAAGACTTGAGTCATTTCTTTTCTGGAATTAATAAGCTAAGCTAATTTAAATAATATAAATAAAAAATGCAACAATAATAGCTAAATTGAAAAACAAATTGACAAAAAAAAAGAATGTTCGGGGTGCCAATGTTTTTAAAAAAGCAAAACAAATATGAATTTAATAAGTTCGGTTAATTTAATAATATGATTAAAAAAAATGCATCGATGGTAAATAAAACAAATTTTTTTGGCAATAGTTAATTATAAAAAAATAGCTGCCAATATAATACCTGAGAGCAAATGAAGAAAAAGCTTGTTGGGGATTCTTCATCATTTCACTGTGGACACTGCCTTACCACTAAGAAGAAAACCAAATAAAATATTATAAAGTGAGTATCTCATGCTTATATTCAATTAAATAATTTAATTTAATTTAAGAAAAAAAATAAAATTTCCCAAAAAAAAGGCTAAATTTAACAAAGTGTGACAAATAAAAAAACTCAAGACAACCTATGCCATTTTTAAAACTAATGAAAGTTTCTACTAAAAAAGAGTCCAATCTCTGATTAAATAAATATCGAATGATGAAACTAAAGAAACACGAGCTTAAAAAAAAGTGAGAGAAAATGAGGATAAAATTTGATAGGAAAAATATTGAAGGAGTATGAAATCATAAAAAAAGAAAGTTCAATTCAAAAAACTATCTAAAACAAATAAATATCAATAAAAAAATAATGATTAAATTTAATAGATGAAAAAATTGAGGAAGGATGAAGTTGAAAAGAATTCTAATTTTATAAATTATTTCAAATAAAACAAATAGTAATAAAAAAAACCAAACTTAAAAAAAAAAAAACAAATTGAAAGGCTGATTTTAAAATCTAGAGGGTCAGGTATAGAAATCAAAGAGGAGAAAAAAAAATCATTAGTGCCAAACCTTGGGTTAGTTGGCCATAAGTGTAGCCTAAACATGGAGGGGCTGTAAACACAATTCTAACACCGTCTTGAAAGCTACTATTTACCCCAAACATCATCTTACTGGCCACACAAATAACCCAAGAAAAGCTCATGTGTCAATTTGTTTTTTTTATATATTTATATTTATTAAATAATCAAATTCCTTTTAAATCAACTTTATTATAATAAAAAAAAACTAGTTTGAAAAGAGAAAAAGCCAATGCAGGTTAATTATTTTTGCTTGCAAGTGTACATCAGTTTTTTACCACGGTTAAGAAAGTGCAAGGACAAATAAGCCCTTGAAAACTAGTTTAATAATTCCTTTTCTTTTAAAGGCTTTTTTGTCATTTTAAAGTGAAAAAAATAACATGGGAAGATCTTTTTGCTCTTGATGAATTTGATAAAGATAAATGGATCCCAGACTAAATTAAACCTCAATATTTCAGTGCAAGGGCAAATCTGCAAATGCACCATTCCAATGAATAAACTTGGTCAAGCATGTGTCGAGATTTATTTATTTATTTTTAATTTAATTTAATTTAAATGGTGAACATAACACGAAAATTCCATTTCAACGACGTTATTTCTAGGTGGCCATCTTTGACTTTATACAAAAGAACGATCCCATCTTAGAAAAAGCACTGCTCCTTGTTAAATATTTGATAGCTAATTGAAAATGACAATTCTGTCTTTAATGCAAATTTATTATTTATTTTTGTATTTTAAAAATAGTTTTAAAAAATTTAATTTTAATTTTATTCTTTTACTTTAAATTAATATTTTTTAGTGTCTTTTGATCATTTTAATGTGTTAATGTTAAAAATATTTTTTAAAACATAAAAAATATTATTTTAATATATTTATAAATAAAAAATATTTCAAAAAACAATCACAACTAAACTCCAAACAGCTAGTCAATTTATCAACAACTCTAATCTTTGAAGGATGGTCGAAGTCTCCGATTGAGTCTCAATGCTAACTCTAAATTTTTAGTCTACTTTGGGTTTTGATCAAGAAAAAAAGAAGGGTAAAGATGATAACAGACAAGTAAATGTAGTTTTAGTAGTAGTATGTTTGCATTTAAAAAAATTGATTTTTTATTTATAATTAATATTTTTTTATTTTTTTTTAAATTTTATTATGTGTTGATATAAAAAATATTATTTTAATATATTTTTAAATTAAAAATACTTTAAAAAATAACCATAATCACTTATATAAATATCATAACATAACAAACACGTAATGGCTAAGAAAAACGCTTGAGGTGGAGCAAGTAACACCTAATGCGCTGGCGTGGCTCTCGTCCCTTCTCCTAATGGTAAGATGCAAAAAAAAAAAAAAAAAAACAAAAAAAAAAGATGCATACATAGCACACGATTATTCTTATCACACGCTTATCCTTAAATCCGCTACACTTATGCCTCTAGCCATTTAACTCTCGTCTTTTTTTTTTCTTTTCTTTTTTGATTAAGTTGGATTTGAGTTTTATAATTTTATCAATTTTAATAAACAATGACAAGATTTATGGGGATCATTTGAATTAACCAACCATTTTAAAAAAATATTCCCCAAATTAATTAATAATTTTAACATAAAAAATAATATGTTTAAAATAAATTATGAATAAATAAGAAATTAATCTTAAAAAATTTAAATAACATTAATTCCAAATTGAAAGATTATATGATTTTAGAAGTTGGAGGTTTAAATTGACTTGTAAAGCACAAAAGCTTTTAGATGAGAGAGGCTCTAAACAACGTAGATTTTAAGCTTAAATCAAGTGTTCGACTAAGGGTTGAGTTAAATTTTTTTTAATTGAGTATTTCAAAATTATTTTTAGGCCTTGATTTATAGTGTAATATTTTAAGATAATGTTGTTTGAATCTTGAATATTGAGACTGTTTACAATAAAGACAAGAAATTTAACATTTATAATAAATGATTGAATCATTAATTTACAGCAACATAACCTGCTTTCTTTGTTCGTATATAATTCTTTAGGAAGTAGGTACTTACATCTATTTTGTTTATATAATTTATTATTTATTTGATGTGAAAGACATCAATTCAAAATTAACTTGATAGACCCTAAATCAACTATCATCGATTGATTGACTTTATATACTTTATTTAATCAACCAGGATGGATTAATAATACATACTAAATTTAAATACTAAATTTAAAACTATGTTTGTTTTCTGGAATTTACTTTTTAGAAAATTATTTTTTAAATTTTTTTGTATTTATTTGTCATTAGGAAAGTTAATAAATGGAAAACACTTTCCAGTCAAAGAAAAATTTGACTTGGTTTTCAGGAAAGTGTTTTCCTGAAAAATTTAGACGGAAAACACTTTTCGAAAGTTATGAAAAATTTAGAAATGTCATATTATTTGCTGATTATATCAAATTTAGTTATCAAAATTTTGATTGCTATATATATATTTTGTTCTTAAGATTTATTTTTCAATTTCATCTCTTAAAATTTAATTTTTATATTACCTTTAGTCCTCATTTTTATAATTGTTATTTTCTTTTCTCTTATCATTTTTTTATTGAAATTTTTTATGTATCAAATTTGATCCTCATTCTTTTGATTGTTACTTATTTTATTTGAAATAATTTATAAAATGTTAATTATTATTATTTTAATTTTTTCATCTTTCATTTTTTTTATTTTTTTAGATTTGATCTCTATTATTTTGATTATTATTTATTTTATTTGAGATAATTTATAATTTTTTTTTCAATTTCATTCTTATTCAACTTTTTAATTTGTAAGATTTGTTCCTCATTATTTTAATAAACTTGAGAAAAATAAAACATTAATAAGTTATTTCCCAGCTCATTTTCCATGACATAACTAAACACTGGAAAGTGTTTTCCAATTTATTTTTCATTACACTGCCAAACATCAGAAAATAATTCACTTTAAAAAAAAAAACTACTTTCCAGCAAACAAACAGAGCCTGAATAGAAGTTGTTATATGTTTCCATAAATCTATTAATTCTGCTAGTTAAGAAATATTTGTATATTAATAATCATCAAACTATACAATTTTGACACAATAGAATATCTCCTACAAGCCATCCTTGTCTCTGGGCTTATAGTCTGCAGGGAGGGTGATTGTTCTATGGTAACAGCTCATAAGATACCAGTAGTTGGAAAAAAATTGAACAGTTCCTTGGCTGGAATTATGGGATGCTTTCTTGATCGCGACTTGCATATTGGAAGATTGCTACCAGCAAAATGATTGCTGTTGTTGTTGGGACCAGATTGTGCAGGCACAGCACCTAATCTCATGCCTCTGTTACGGACATGACAAACGTTGGTGAGCCACAAATGCCTTTCCCTTCATTAATAGAAGAATGTAGTAGCAGTGCAAACCCTATCTCACTGCCATCTAACCCAGCCGTTGGCAAATTCAACAGCATTGAAGCATCTAGAAGCTTCGATGTCGAAGGAAGAGAGGACTCGGCCCTGCTACCTGTGGTTTCGACAATGGCAACCCAAATGACCTGAAACAAAAATAAAGGTAAAACCTTGGATCATGAAGTGAAAAGCCCACGACTCAAAATCTCTTCTTTTGTTTGAAACTGAAGGACTTCCTGCTTTTGCTTTTCTTTTCCTCTTCGGCTTTGCAACTTGTGGTTCGATTTGAGGTTTCGGTTCTTGAGAATGCGTCGCGAAAGAGATAATAAAATGGATCTTATGGCCAACAGGTAAACAAGGGGTCATGGAGGGGATGATGGAAGAATGGGCAATGATTTGGTCCCAAAACGGAATTTGCATTTTGAATGGAGAATTAGAGCCCCGATGATTGTTCTTGATGATGTGCATATAGTAGCATTTTTGTTAATTTAATGTATCTGATTTTTAGTTATATAAACTTATAATACTTTAATTTTTTTTTATTAATTTGAAGTATTATAAACTTATAAAATTTAGGGTAACTTTTTCATTTTTTTTTTTACATAATCCAATCCAGTAACTCGGGTAAAATTAAAGAAATCCAAATCCATTTTTAATTTAAACCCATTAATTTTTCCTTAAGCTAGAACACTTAAGAATTAGTAATTACTAGTTAGGTAGCCCGTGCTATGCCGCGAGCTCACCTGTTATTTTAATAAAAAAATATCATAAAAATCTAAGATTTAAAAATATTGCGTGTGACTGTAACATCGGATCCAAGAGCGTCTATTTTGGTTGCAATGCAAAACACAACAATAATATTTATAATAATATTTAACTTGTTTGCCAAAAATTTTATTTTTTTTAATCTTTCAAAAACAATTATGGTTTTTTTTTCATAGTAATAATAGTTTTTTTTAAATTTATTAATGATACTTATGATAATAATAATATAATAAATGTCATTATTATTACTTTTACACTTCAAATCAAATTTATGGTTGTTTTTCAATATTGATAATAATTTTTAAAATTTTTTTATTAATTTATTAATAATAATAATATTTATAACACAAATAATACTATTTTAAATATTAATACTTTTAATTATAATAAAAATAATAATATTTATAATACAAAAAATTATATTTAGAAACCTAATAATCAAGAACCTTGGGTCCTGATGTAGGATCCATTAGCTTTGGGTCTTGATGACGGATCCATTAGCCTTGGGTCTTGACATAGCCCAAGGGAATTGGGTCGTGACTTAGAACCTAAAAGTATTAGGTCTTTACACATGACCTATTAGCTTTAAATCCTGACGCAGGACCCAAGAGATTGGGTCCTGATGAGAGATCAATAATATTGGGTCATGCGAGGCTGCAGACCCAAGCGATTTGGGTCTGCTCCATAGCCACACCCAGGCTCCATTGGGTGTGGCCTCTTTTTCCTACTCCAAATTTCTTGGGTCTGAAAGAGACTGCTTGAACCAAGAGAAAAGAAAAAAAAATTATTGATGGGTTCTTCTACGGGCAAGACCAAACGCTGATGGGTTCTACTAGGGATAGGACTCACGCTTATGGGTCATGCTCGCAACAAGAGTCGAGACTGATGGGTCTAGCGACGACTGGACCCAAAACCATTTTGGGTCCTTCTTGGGGCAGAACCCAACTTAATATATTCTTCTTGGGTGTGGCTACACAACAAAACCCAATCTCAATATATTTAAAAACAAAATTAAAAAAAATACAAAAATATCAAAAATATTAATTTGAAAAAAAGAAAACAATAAAATAAATTTCAGATTTTTTTCAAAGCATTTTTTAAACGCAAAACTAAACATGCTTTAATAAGGAAATTCAACCCAACTTGAAATGAAATTTTTTTTATCATCACCCAGTTTTTGTATAATATATAAAAAAGTCACATTAATTTATTTTCTCTTTGCAGTATGAAAAAAAAATCAATAAGAGAAAAGAAAAAAAATTTCAAGAGTGAAAAAAATAAAATTGGAAATATCTTAAAATATTTTTTATTTTTTAAAAAATATATTGTGATAATATTTTTTTTTATTTTTTTAAATCTATTTTATATATAATCACATCAAAATAATACAAAAAAATCTTAATATGAATTAAAGAAAAAAATATTAATTTGAAGTAAAGAAAAAAATAAAAAATTGTCAAATTTTTTTCAAAGCATTTTTGGAAACCAAAACTAAACATGTTTTAATAAAGAAATTCAACCTCATCTGAAATGAAAATAAATTACCATCACCCAAATTTTGCATAATATAAAAAAAGTCACATTAATTTATTTCCTTTTATATTTTTCAATCTTAAAAAAAAATTATGTTTTTCTTTGATGATAGTAATAATTGCTTTTTAAAATCTGGTAATGACAATAACAACAATAACAATAGTAGTAAAATTCATTATTGTTTTTCAATATTAATAATATTTTGTACAAATTTATTAATTATTATATGAATAATATTAATTATAATAAAAATTATAATATTTATAATAAAAATCATAGTATTTTTAATATTAATAATATTAATTATAAAAATATCGTAATATTTATATCACAAATAATAATATTTTCAATACTAATATTTTTAATTATAATAATAATAATATTTAGAATACAAATAATAATATTTTTCATATTAATAATAGTATTGAACTTGTGTGCCAAATTTTTGATAGTACGAATTTTTTTTTAACGATAACAACAACAACAACAACAACAGTAATAATAATTGATATTATATATATTTTTTATTTTTCTTTTTTTTCCACGCTATGCCGCAGGCTCACCTTTTATTTTAATAAAAAGATATCATAGAAATCTAAGATCAAAAAGTGTTGGGTTTGGCTGCAACATCGGACCCAAGAGCGTTGCGTCTGGCTGCAACACCAAACCCAACAATAATATTTATAATATTAAGAATAATATTTAATTTGTCTGCCAAAATTTCTATTTTTTTAATCTTTAAAAAAATTATGGTTTTTCTTTTATAATAATAATAGTTTTTTAAAATTTATTAATGATGACGATAATAATAATAATAATAATAATAATAATAATAATAATTAATTTTACACTTCAAATCAAATCTATAGTTATTTTTCAATATTAATAATAATTTTTTAAAATTTATTAGTTTTTTATTAATAATATTAATTATAATAAAAATAATTATATTTAGAATTCTAAGATCAAGAATCTTGGATCCTGATGCCGGACCCATTAGCCTTGGGTCCCGATGTCAGACCCATGAGTCTTGAGTCCTGACACAGCCCAAGGGAACTGGGTCCTAACACAAGACCCAATAGCTTGGTTCCTGACGCTTGACCCATTAGCCTTGGGTCCTGATACACGACTCAAGAGTATTGGGTCTTGATGAAGGACCAATAATCTTAGGTCAAGCCCGTCTTTAAGACCCAAGAGATTTGGGTCTGCGCCTAGCCATACCCAAGCTCCTTGGGTGAGGCGCCGTTTACTGCCCTAAGTTTTTTTGGTCTAGAAGAGAATGCTTGACTCAAGGGGAAAGGAAAAAAAATGAAAAAAAAATTTACTGGTGGGTCTTGCTACGAGCAGGACCCAACGCTAATGGATCTTGTTAGGGGCAGGACCCAAGGCTGATGGGTTCAGTGGCGGCTGGACCCAAAGCTATTTTGGGTCCTTCTTGGAGCAGCACCCAACTTAATATATTCTTTTGGGTGTAGCTGCGCAGCCATACTCAATCTCAATCTCAATATATTTTAAAAAAATTAAAAAAAATAGAAAAACATCAAAAATATTAATTTAAAGTAAAGAAAATAATAAAAAAATTTCAAAATTTTTTTCAAAGCATTTTTGAAACGCAAAATCAAACATGCTTTAATAAGAAAATTCAACCCAACCTGAAATGAAATTGTTTTTTTTATCATCACCCAACTTTTGTATAATATAAGAAAAGTCACATTAATTTATTTCCTCTTTACAATATGAAAAAAAAATCAATAAGAGAAAAAACAATTTCAAGAGGGAAATAAATAAAATTAAAAATATCTTAAAATATTTTTTTTAAAAAAATATTGAGATAATATTTTTTATTTTTTAAATATATTTTTTAGATAATCACATCAAAATAATACAAAAACATCTTAATACGAAGTAAGTGGAGAATTTTAATAAAAAAGTAACGAGGACTAAATGAATGGAGAAGGAATCAGGCATAGTTGAGTTGAATTGTGGGGTGGGGTTAGAGCACTGAGGAGAATGGAAGAAGGAATCAGGCATAGTTAAGTTGAATTATGGGGTGGGGTTAGAGAAGGAATCAGGCATAGTTAAGTTGAATTGTGGGGTGGGGTTAGAGAAGGAATCAGGCATAGTTAAGTTGAATTGTGGGGTGGGGACGTGGGGTTAGAGCACTGAGGAGAATGGAAGAAGCTACACAGCCATCATTGACCAGCATTGTTTCATCAAACATTGAACTATTTCAACCATGTGTTTTGCTTAAATCATAAATTATACCTATGTTTCTATGCTAATTAATTAACCCCTCTTGGAGCAGTCTTTGTGGTGCTTTGAGGATTACTATGGTATGCACAAACCCTCTAAGTATTCCAATCTACCTTCCTCTTCACCACTAATACCAGGCTTGCCACATGCCAGCTGTTAGTCTTTAGGTTAAATAATTTTTACCTCGTTAAGCCATGATTCAACGACCACAGCTGAGGATTGAGTCGGTACTAGAGAAGGAATGAACAGAGTAATCATTAGATCTATGGAAAGACAAGTTGAAATCCGCAGGCTCTTCATGACTAACTGGCATCAAACCTATGCTAGCACCATCAAGCGGCATCTCTGGCAGGCTAGCATTCCCATCCAGATATTGCGCAATTTGCCTCATGCTTGGCCTAGCTTGTGGTGTAGATAAAGAACAAAGCAGACCTAGCTTCAAAATCAATTCCATTTCCCCCACCACGTAATTACCTTCCAATTTTGGATCAACTGTTCGAAGAATGTCTCCTATTTTCCAGGAATCAAGAACCCAGTCAACCAAAATCATCTTTTCTTCTGATTGTTCTGGCTCTACAGGTTTCCTTCCACAAGCCATTTCAAGCATAAAAGTGCCAAAAGCAAAAACATCACTGCTGGTAGTGGCCCTTCCTGTTCTAGTAACCTCTGGCGCGATATATCCAACTGTTCCAACCACACAGGTTGTTTGAGGATTAGCCCCACGATCATAGAATTTAGCAAGCCCAAAATCTCCCAGTCGACCATTGAAATCATCATCTAACAGTATATTGCTAGCTTTCACATCTCTATGCAGAACAACCTGTTCCCACTCTTCATGGAGGTAAAGAAGGGCAGACGCAACTCCTCTGAGGACCTGATATCGCTGAACCCAATTAAGGCTGGGTGTGTCATTGCGAAACAGGAGTTTATCAAGGCTTCCATTGGGCATGTAATCATAGACCAAGAGGAGCTCTCCCTTTCTCCGGCAATAGCCTAGGAGCTGGACCAAGTTCCTGTGCCTCAGCCTTCCCATGCTAGCAATCTCAGCAACGAACTGCTTAGTTCCTTGTTTGGAATCATGGGATACTTTCTTGATCGCGACTTGCATATTGGAAGAAGGCAATACTCCTCTGTAAACCTTTCCAAAACCTCCACTTCCCAGCAACTTCCTGTCCGTGAAACCTGTAGTTGCTTTGTATAAATCCTTGTAGGAGAATCTTTGAGGACCAAACTCCTGTTCCCAATCTTCGCGCAGTTCTTCATATTTCTTCCTCCTTATGATATAAGCAGCACCAGAGAATGCTACCAGCAAAATGATTGCTGTTATTGTTGGGACCAGAATTCTTAAATATGGTTTCTTTCTGGATTTTCTTTGAGGGGGAAGTGAAGGCAACTTTGACACGTCAAGACTTTGAGCTTGTCCGCCTCTGTTGAAGCTCCACCCCAGAATATAGTGGCTGCTAGCCACTGCTCCAGTAGATGCAGAAAAACCAACGTACATAGAATCCAACATAACAGAAGAAAGATCGAGAGATGTTGACAAGAGAGGCAAGGTTGGTTTTGTTCCTGTGACAGGAGCAACCGTAACATTGAGTAGCTTCTCTACTTCATCATAATCTATCCATACGTGCATCACATGACCACTTATGAGAGTCAAGCTCTTATTCTCCTTTTCCTCATCTGAAAAGTAGGTCACCGCAGCAGATTCAATGGATATCAAGCTGTTTACATCAATTCCAACGTGGTTGTCATTGATGTCTTTAAGATCCGGGCTTGGAACTGCATCCAGCTCAACTGCCAATAGATGGTTTGAAGACAGGCCATTGCTTGTAGAATTGAGGATTCCAAAGTATTGAGTTGCCAAAGCCCCTGTGAAGTCCACAGATGGAGAGATTGTGAAGGCCATGCCATGGCCACCAAGTGTAGGCAGCTCAGGGACCATGGCAAACGCAAACTGGGTAGAGAACGAGAGAGACCGAGAATTGTTGAATAAAGATGTGTTGAACTGAAAAGGGAATGGGAAGAAAGCGCGGCCAATTTGCCGTTTTGAAGTGTTTGTCAGCTCTAAGAGACCATTTGGATGGATTTTTTCATTCTCGCTGAGGAGCAGGTTGGCGCCAGTGAAGCCTTGATAGATGAACTGGTTTTCCTCTTGAGTTAAGGCCAAGAGGTTCAAGGAAACAAACAGGCCGAGTAGAAAGTGCAATGATTTGAACGATGCAATCATCATAAGAACGTGCAGAAGATTGTTTTTGCTTCTTCAGTTACACAGTGGTAAAAGAACAAACTTTTTTCGCTTCGAGTTTCTCCTTATTTGTTGTTACAGTTTCAAATCCTCAGTCTAAAGGCTGAATTATAAACAATTCTCGTCATATTGCTCTGACTTGGGCGCATACGAACCTTCTCCATAGCTTTTTCTTGGAAAAAAAAAGGGGAAAACTACTTTTCAAAGTGGATACTAGATGGGTGGCTTTCGCTGGCTGAGTTTTTTTTTTTTTTTTTAACGCTAAAAAAGATGTTAAGATAACACAATTGTTTCTAAAAAGTAATTTATTTTTTAACTAGAATGAATAAGCTAAGCTAATTTAAATAATTTTGACGGGGATTTCTCTATCCTTTTATAACTTACTTGATTGGAGTAATTACCAGACTGGAACCGCTCGAAAAAATGGGCATCAAACTCGTTGAGTTCCGTGGAGGGACCTTACTACATAAGGGCTAGAGACGCCTCAGACTCAGGAGATTCTATGAACTCCCTTCACTCTATTTTATCCTTTGAAATTGCCTTTTTTTTGTTGCTGTCGGGTTTGTGCTCCATAAATTTGAACGTTTTCCCGGTATTTTTGATAGAAATTAGCAGAAAAGAAAAGGGCGGGGACGAAAGAAAAATAAAAAATGCAATGATAATAGCTAAATTGGAAAACAAATTGACAAAAAAAAATGAATGTTAAAGCGGCCTCAATGTTTTTAAAGAAGCAAAACAAATTTGAATTTAATAAAATCGGTTAATTTAATAATATTATATAAAAAAAATCCATCAATGGTAAATAATTTTTTTTTTGGCAATAGTTAACTATAAAAAAATAGCTGCCAAAATAATACCCGAGAGCAAATGAAGAAAAAGCTCGTTGGAGATTCATCATCACTTCACCGTGAACACCACCTTACCACTAGAAAGAAAACCAAACAAAATATCATGAAGTGAGTATCTCAGGCTTATATTTAATTAATCAATTTAATAAAAAAATAAAATTTCCCAAAAAAAAACTAAATTTAACAAAGAGCGACAAATAAAAAGACTCAAGACAACTCATGTCATTTTCAAAACCAATAAAAGTTTCTACAGAAATTAAAAAAAATAATGGAACCCAATCTCTGATTGAATAAATACCGAATGATGAAACTAAAGAAACAAAAGCTTAAAAAAAGAGAGGAGGAAATAAGGATAAAATTTGATAGAAAAAAATTGAAGGAGGATGAAATCGTAAAAAAAAAGTTCAATTCTAAAAACCATCTAAAATAAATAAATAGCAATTAAAAGAATGAAGATTAAATTTAATAGATGGAAAAATTAAGAGAGGATGAAATTAATTTTTTTTTAATTTTATAAATTATTTTAAATAAAACAAATACTAATAATAAAAAAATATTGTTAACACCAAACTTTAGTTCAGTTGGCCACAAGCGTAAAGGGGTATCAAAATGATTTCAACACCATCTTGAAAGCCAATATTTGCCTCCAAGAATCATCGTAGTAGCCACACAAATAACACAAGAAAAGCTCATGTGCCATTTTATAAATTATTTCAAATAAAATAAATAATAATAAAAATAAAATATTATTAACACCAAACTTTAGTTCAGTTGGCTACAAGCATAAAGGGATTATCAAAATAATTTCAACACCATCTTGAAAGCCAATATTTGCCTCCAAGAATCATCGTAGTAGCCACACAAATAACACAAGAAAAGCTCATGTGCCATTTTGTTTTTAATATTTATACAAGTGCAAGCAAAAACAATATTTATAACCCAAAAAACTAGTCTGAAAGATGAAAAAGCCAATGCAAGTTAATTGTTTTTGCTTCCAAGTGTGTATATCAGTCTTTTACTACACTTAAGAAAGTGGAAGGACAAATAAGGTCTTTTTACTAACTCCTTTTCTTTTAAAGGCTTATTTGTCATTTTAAAGTGAAAAAAATTAACATGCGAAGATGTTTTTGCTCTTGATGAATTTGATAACATAAATGGATCCCAGACTAAATTGCCCCTCAATATTTCAGTGCAAGGGCAAATTTCACCATTCCAGTGAATAATAAACTTGGTCAAGCATGTGTCGAGATTTATTTATTTATTTTTAATTTAATTTAATTTAATTTAAAGGGTGAACGAAAATCCCATTTTAGAAAAAGCATTGCGCCTTGTTAAATATTGATAGCTAACTGAAAATGACAATTCTGTATTTAATTTTAAGGAGTTGTTTATTTTTATATTTTAAAAGTATTTTTTTTAAAAATTGATTTTTATTTATTTATTTTTACTTTCAATTAATTATTTTTATGTTTTCAGATAATTTTAATGTGTTAATGTCAAAAATAATTTTTTTTTAAATAAAAAAAATATTATTTTAATATATTTTTAAATAAAAAATATTTTAAAAAACAATTACATCCAAACTCCAAACACTCAGTGAACATATCAACAACTCTAATCTTATGGTCGAAGTGGGCTATTCTCAATGCTTAACTCTAAATTTTTAGTCGTGTTTTGATCCAGAAAGATAAAGAAAGTAAAAATGACAATAAACAAGTAAAAATAGTTTTAATAATACGTTTGCATTTTAAAAATATTTCTAAAAAGTAACACCTGATACGTTGGCGTGGCTCTCGTCTCGTCTCTTAATTTAGCTCTCATCTTCTTTTTTTTTGGATTAAGTAGGATTTGAGTTCTATAATTTTATCAATTTTAAGAAACAATGAAAAGATTTACGGGGATCATTTGAATTAACCAACCATTTAAAAAAAAATCCCCAAATTAATTAATTATTTTAACATAAAAATATAATATATTTAAAATAAATTATGATAGAATAAGTAATTAATCTTAAAAAATTTAAATAACATTAATTCTAAATTGAAAGATTATAAGATCTTGTAGAGAAGTTGAATGTTTAAATTGACTTATAAGACACAAAAAGTTTTAGATGAGAGAGACTCCAAACGATGTAGATTTTGAGCTTAAATCACGTGCTTGACTAGTACTTGAGTTAATTTTAAAATATTTTTTATCATTAATAGTCATGATTAGTGAGGTCATTTAATTTTTTTTTAAAAAATATTTAGGGCCTTGATTTATAGTCAACCAGGATGGATTCATCATGCATGCTAAGTTTAAATTTCTTACAAGTCCTCCTTGCCTCTGGGCTTCCGGTCTGCAGGGAGGGCGATTATTCTATGGTAACAGCTCACAAGATACAAGTGGTTGGAAAAAAATTGCACAAATGCTACAATCTTCAAAATTCTGCGGCACCTTCCTCTATATTTCACATCGAACAAGTCTTAATGTACATATTTACGTAATCAATCCTCCATGAAGCATTGCTGGTTCAACGACCACCGAGGATTGATTCAGAGTCGGACAAGGAACATGAAGAAATTTCACCTGATGATAGGCCTCAAGGGATTGTTAAAACTTGCTCTTGTTAAAACTTGCTCTCTAGGCTTCATTGCTAACTGGAACTAAGCCAATTCCTGCACCGTGAAGTGGTAAATCAAGTAAAGTAGCATTTCCATCCATATATTGCACTGCTTGCCTCATGCTAGGTCTAGCTGCTGGAGTGCGGTGTGTACAGAGCAGGCCTAGCTTTAAGACCAACTCCATTTCTTCCTCTACGTGGTTACCTTCAAATCTAGGATCAACTATCCCAAGAATGGCACCTCTCTTCTAGCATTCAAGTACCCAGTCAACCAGAACAACCTCCTCAAGTGGTCTTTCTGACTCTACAGGCTTCCTTCCACATGCTACTTCGAGCATAAATGTCCCAAAAGAAAAAACATCGCTGCAGGTAGTTGACTTTCCTGTTCTAGCTATCTCTGGTGCAAAATATCGAACTGTTCCAACCATATTGGTTGTTTGGGGAGTTGATCCATGATCATGAAACTTAGCAAGCCCAAAATCTCCTAGCCGTCCATTAAGATCGGCATCTAATAGAACATTGCTAGCTTTCACATCTCTATGCAGAACAACCTGTTCCCACTCTTCATGGAGGTAAAGAAGGGCAGACGCTACTCCCCTGATGACTTGATATCGCTGCGCCCAATTAAGGCTGGGTGTGTCATTGCGAAAGAGGAGTTTATCAAGGCTTCCATTGGGCATGTAATCATGGACTGAAGGTGTTTACGTGTTTGAGTATTATGTAAGAAAAGAAGATAGAAGAGAATTGTAAAAACTACAATATTATTGATGCTGCAGTATTATTAAGAAAAGGATTGAATACAGAATTGCTTTATATTTCACAGCAATCGTTTACATATTTATTGAAATAAAAGCAACAAACTTATAGTAGCTTAATGTGCCATGATATGTTAACAACCTAACATATCAATGATTCCTAAAAACTAGGACAATCATTTATTAAAGCATAAAAAACATAATTGAAAGCAGCAACTTGAAGCAACAAACTCAACACTCCTCCTTGCTTTAAGGGCTGCATACTCCTAAGCTTGTCCTTAGAAACTCAAACCTGCTAACTGGAAGTGGTTTGGTGAATAAATCAAAAAGTTGATCTACAGATTTGCAATAAATTAACTTAATATCACCATTTTTCTACACTTCACGTAAAAAATAAAGCTTGATGTTAAAATGCTTGGTCTTCTCATGAAATACTGGATTATGAGAGATTGCAATTGTAGCTTGATTATCAACGGAAATCTTTGTTGGTTCTTCTTCCTCCATGTGCAAATCACATAGTATTTTCTGGAGCCACAATGCCTGATTTAATGCTGCTGAGGCTGCAATAAATTCAGCTTATGTAGTAGATTGTGCTACAATCTCCTGCTTCTTTGAGCACCATGAGAATACTCCTGAGCCAAGGGTAAAGCAATACCCAGAAGTGCTCTTCATATCTTCAATGGAACCAGCCCAGTCACTGTCTGAGAATCCATGTAGTTTAAAACCTTGGCACTTCTCATACTTTACACCATAACTTATAGTCCCTCTTACATACCTCAACATTCATTTTACAGCTCTTAAATGTAATCCACTAGCTCCATGCATAAAATGAGATAAGAGACTTACAACAAACAAAATGTAATTCACAGCTCTTAAATGTAATTCACTAGCTCCATGCATAAAACGAGATAAGAGACTTACAACAAACAAAATGTCAGGCCTTGTTGTAGTAAGATACATTATGCATCCAATCATGCTTCTAAAGTATCCTACATCAACTTTATCTGCCCCATCATTCTTGCTTAGCTTTTCCTTTTGGTTCATTGGTGTGCTGGTTGCTTTGCATTCTTCCATATGAATTTTTTTCAATATTTCCTTTGCATATTTCTTCTGGCAGATGAAGACTTCATTCTAGCTTTGCTTGACCTCCATTCCAAGAAAATAAGTCATAAGACCAAGATCGGTCATTTCAAACACATTCATCATTTCTTGTTTGAATTCTTCAACCAGCAATTCATTACTTCCTGTCACCAAAAGGTCATCAACATAAAAGGACACTATAAGAACATCATTGTCCTTCAGTTTGACATACAGAGTGGCCTTGGATAAGCTTTTTACAAAGCCTAAATTTAGCAAATGCTCATCAATCTGGCTATACCAAGCTCCCCCTCAGTTGAAAAAAATGAAAAGCTTTTCCCTTTCATTTTGACTTCTAAAATTTTCTAGCCAGCAACATCATATACGAGGCAACATTGATCTTTAAACGTCACTTTGAATCCCTTTTCTATTAGCTGACCCACACTCAGCAAATTTTGATCAATATTAGGTACATAAAGAACATCTGAAATGGTTTTTGTACCTGAGTTTGTTGCAATTGCAATGGTTCCTTTTCCTTTTGTTGAAATGTAGTCACCATTCCCTATTCGAACTTTTGAAATTTCAGTCAACTGCAAGTCCTTAAAAAGAGTTCTGTCAAATGTCATATGGTTTGTACAATCACTGTCGATCAACCAACATTCTGATGAGCTCCTGGTTGAAAAACAGGTTGCCACAAACATCTGATCTTCATCATCTTGATCAGCAACTTGAGCATCTGCTTCTCGTACCTGAAACTTGTTTTTACAGATTACAGCTTCATGTCCAAGCTGATTACACTTGTTGCACTTTACATCTGGCCTTTTCTAGCATTTGAATGGTGGATGACCTGTTCTTCCACAGTGTTGACAAGGTGGATAGCTTCTTTTTGAATTTCTACCCTTGTTTTGATTTATGTTGCTGGTAGTGTTTTCATTGCTTGAAATTTGATATTTCTTGAAATATTTCTTCTTGCCATACTCTTGATACTTGGCTGGCAAGACTCCTTCAGAAATACGATCCTGCCTCATAAGCCTGCGTTGCTCTTGAGCCTGCAAGGCATTTATCAGCTCTGCCAAGATTATCTTGGACAAATCTTTTGTATTCTCCAAGGTGGTTATGGATGCTTCATATCTTTCAGGCACTGTTCCAAGAATTTTCTTAACAATTCTATAATCAGAGAAATCTGTGCCAAGTAACCTTACCTTGTTGACAATCCCAAGCAATCTGTTTGAGTACTCCTTTATAGTCTCAGAATCCTTCATTCGTTGCAGTTCAAACTCTTTTATCAGGTTCAAACTTTGCATGCCACGAATTCTTTCATCTCCTGCATATTCCTTCTTCAAATAATCCCAAATATCTTTCGTTGATTTAAGAGACATAATCTTGCTGAAGATTGTTGTGGAAACAACAGCAAGT
Organism: Populus nigra; assembly: GCF_951802175.1. Classification (NCBI taxonomy): domain Eukaryota; kingdom Viridiplantae; phylum Streptophyta; class Magnoliopsida; order Malpighiales; family Salicaceae; genus Populus; species Populus nigra. The sequence goes on along the minus strand of NC_084870.1, from coordinate 5,291,105 downwards.
AGACAAGCTTTTGCTTTTGATTTCCTTGTTTTTCTTTCTTTGTGATTTTTGATCTGAGCTACTGTTGGATTAGTTGGCAGCGGATGAACTTCATAATCGTCTTCAACAGCTTCCCAAAGATCCAAGGCATTCAAATAGGTCTCCATTTTGACTGTCCAAAATTGATAGTTCTCGCCATCAAAGATAAGAGAAGATATGTGAGAAAAACTTGATTCAACCTTCATTACAGGTCCCTTCAAGAAATAAATGTTCCGATACCAATTGAAGGTGTTTACATGTTTGAGTATTATGTAAGAAAAGAAGATAGAAGAGAATTGTAAAAACTGCAATATTATTGATGTTGCAGTATTATTAAGAAAAGAATTGAAATAAAAGCAACAGAAATGCTAACTTATAGCAGCTTAATGTGCCATGATCTGTTAACAACCTAACAGATCAATTGATTCCTAAAGACTAGGACAATCATTTATTAAAGCATAAAAAACGTAATTGAAACAGAGTAACAGCAGCAACTTGAAGCAACAAACTCAACGTAGACTAAGAGGAGCTCTCCCTTTCGCCGACAATATTCGAAGAGCTGGACCAAGTTCCTGTGCCTCAGCCTTCCCATGCTAACAATCTCAGCAACGAATTCCTTACTTCCTTGCCTGGAATCATGGGATACTTTCTTGATCGCGACTTGCATATTGGAAGAAGGCAATACTCCTCTGTAAACCTTTCCAAAACCTCCACTTCCCAGCAACTTGCTGTCTATGAAACCTGTAGTTGCTTTGTATAATCTTTTTAGGAGAATCTTTGAGGACCATACTCTTGTTCCCAATCTTCGCGCAGTTCTTCTTTAAGGAGACCATCAAGGAATGTTTTAGCTAATTTGGGGTCGGTATTAATGTTACCATCTGTAGGCCAAAGAGCTTTAACTTGATGAAGAAACTTCAGTGTGAATCATGACATCCTTTACGGTGTTACTAAAATTACCATCGGGTGGTTTGTTGGAAGATGATTCATGAACATCGATCAGCATTAAGGGCTGCTATAGCTTTGATTTTGTCTCCGACTCCATCATTGCCTTGAGCCTTATGAACGTCATGCAATGCTGGAAACGTAAACGTAACATTGTCGCAAGTGCTATTAAAACTTGACAAGAAAGGCTCGTTCCCAACAGCCGAAGAGGGGTTGTTGGATGATGATTCGTAAACATCAGCATTAAGGGCTACTGTAGCTTTGATTTTGTCTTCGACTTCAACATTGTCCAAAGCCTTTTGAACGTTTTTCCAAAATTGACAATCAGCTGACGTTTCTTTTATTAAGATTCCTATGTAGTTTTAAATAGTTTGTGTAAGAATGTGATACTTGCAAAAGGGAAAAGATGAAACGAGTGGCTTATCCATGGTTGTTGTAACCTCTGTTATTATCAGAATTAGGTACATGAAAGAATATCACAATGAACTTCATTGAAGCACTTCCTAAATCTGAAGGCATGTATACCATCATGGTAGCAATGGATATAAAATATGCCTATTTTATTGCCTTAGCATATCCATTCTCGGCTCAAGAGGTTGCATACACATTTTTTTGGATCTTTTTATAAGTTTAATGGTCTCCTAGCTTTAATTGTACCAGAAAGAGACAAGATACTTTCAAGTATCTTGGAACTGTTTAAAAGGTTGTGGTTCAAGTTATTCATGAGCTCTGCCTATCATCCTCAATCAGACGGGCCATCTGAAAGAGTTAATCAATGATCAGAGAATTACCTAAGATGTATGTCTATGTATAGTCCTAATTAGAGGTATTCATGGTTGGCACAATAGTGCTACAACACCAGCCATCACTTTGCCATTAAGATGTCTCCCTTTCAAGCATTGATGGTTATGTACTATCATAGTTCAAGATGTTTATCTGGTAGCTGTTGTGGGATGTTGCAGGTTCGAATAAACATGGATCGCATTCTTCAGAGGCAGTTGGAAACAACAATAGATAAACGCAGATCTAAGAGGGAGTTCAATGTGAGGGGCTTGATTTATCTTAAATTGCAACCATATAAGTAGACAAGAGTAGCTTTAAGAAAGAATTTAAAGCTTAATCCTAGATTCTATGGACCTTATAAAGTGGTACAAAAGGTGGAAACTGTGGCTTACAAACTACTGCCACCGGGAGGAACATTAATACATCATGTTTTTCATGTTTCACTACTCAAAAAGAAGGTTGGAGATCAAGCAATAATATCCTCTAATCTGCTAGCAGTGGACGAGTATGACAAGGCCAGAGTGACTTCTATTGCAAAAACAAAGCTGCTGCCATGGTGCTGGTACAATGGTCTAACTTATTTGAGGAAAACTCTACATAGGAGGATCATGAGGATTCGAGTGAACAATTTCCAGAGTTTAATGCTAATTCTTGAGGACAAGAACTCATTCAAAAGGGGAGTATTGTTACTGCTCTAGTATTCAGCAACATAAGATCAAACACATGGATTAGCTACTTTAATTCTTAGGGTGTAGGACAAGTAATGAACACAATAGTAATGTAAATTCTCTTCTTCTTCTTCCTCTTCTTCTAAGATTTTTTTTTTTTTGATTCACGTGGGATGTCCGGGCCAGCTTGCGCGCACTACAACTATTCCCCATGGCCCACTGGACATCCTGCAAGCTCAGGGGCAGGTTAGGCACCGCGGGGGTGACAGGCGTGCACATAGAGGGTCGAACCCGGGACGGGGACGGAACAAGTCACACGGTTGACCACAGCAGCTAGACGCTCAAGTGCTTCTTCTAAGTTTCTTAGTTGTTAAGGTTGAGGTCCTAGCATCAATGAACAATGTTTTTCTCTATGGTATCAACCCAATGCTGCTCTGATTCAATAATAAAAAATCAAGATTCAAAGTCGAAAGAATTCTCTTGCTGTTAACAAATATTTAAGTCGTAATTGTAAAACCTGTCACGATGTTAAACACACATTTAGTTCCCTTGGTATAAAAGTGTGTGTACACACATATATAACTGTGTGGTTTAGTTAATTATTTAAAAATAACTTATATAAAAAAATTTATTTTAAAAGTAATACTTTTTAAATGGTGAAATGAACTTCAGCTTTTGCTATATAGTTGTTTAGAGGTGTGGTTATAATTGTTTTTTATTTAAAAATATATTAATATATATATATATATATATATTTTAAAAAGTTAATTTTTATATTAGTACATCAAAATAAAATGATATGAAAATATTAAAAAATATTAATTTTAAAAAAATAATAAAAATTTAATTTTTTTTTTAAATATTTTTAAAACATAAAAGTAAATAGATTGTTTCACTTATTATTAATAATTGGCTATTTTTCAAGCTCAATAACAATTGTTTTTTAAAGTATTTTTTATTTAGAAATATATCAAAATAAAATATTTTTTATTTTTTAAAATTTATTTTTAATCCATTTGAAAACATAAAAAATTAATTAATTTTTTATTTTTTTTTGTTAAAGAAGCTTTCAAAATACAAAAACAAACCTGACATTTCATAATAAAAACCTCACCACTACACAGACCATCCTTCCCTGATTCATTTCTTTTCCTTTTGCGGATTATCTTTGTGAGCTGATTTGGTCACTCACAGCCACTACCCCAGTTGATCCATGGCTGCAGTCCTTGCCTTTGACACCTCTGACCAGCAAGATATTACCAGGAGGAAAGGGAGTGGTTGGTTCTCTCTTCCTAGCTCTAACGGGCACCATGAGTTCATATGAACACATCAGTACCGGTAATTTTCACTTTGATGGCTATCCTGCATCTGTATCAACTTCCTTTTGTTGTTTTTTTGTGTGTGGTATTTTTCGAGGAGGCTAATGTCTGTTAAATCTTTCCAGTACGAGCTTGTTTTTCCTAAGATGGAATCAAGTCACTTCATGTTTAACTTGCTCTGTGTAAGTTCTTTGAGGGACCCAAATTAGAATTAAAGTTGATCATTACAACTAATCTCCAGTGCTTGATAAATTAGAGTCTGTTTAATCACTTAGGGTAGTTGGATGCAGGAAAGGCTGCACAGCAAGTGAACGTACCCTGTCCCAAGAGGTTGCGCTGCCTCATCCGCAACAAGCTGTGACCCAATAACCAGGAGAAATGATGGAAGCTTATTGATCAGACATCTCTAGCCTTTTCATTAGGTAATTGGATATCTACACTCTTTCTGAAAGCTGTTGAGAGAACAAAGATCATAGTCTCCTACTTAGAATAGAAGATACGTAGATATTAACTTTCCTATTGTAATTATGTTTCCTACTGTAATTATGTTTCCTACTTAGAATAGGAGATCTGCAGAATTCTTCTTTCCTACTGTAAAGCAAAAGCCTTGTATAAATATGTGATACAGTATCAATAATAAATCGTGGCATTGAATTCAATCTCTTCTTTATTATTTTACATGGTATCAGAGCAGGACTAGAACCCTGCAGCTTCTCTACACCCTAATCTCTCGTGTAGCACCCTTTCTAATTCAGCTATCATGGCCAATCAAGAAAGTTCTATCATTGGCAAGAAAATTACCAATCCTGGCTTTTCTACAAACCCAGAAATTCCTGCAGAACTTCTAAAAACAAATCTCTCAAATCCATACTTCACTCATCATTCAGATCATCCAGGTCTGGTCTTGATTTCTAAACCCTGAATGGGGACAATTATTCAACTTGGAAAAGGGCTATGACTCTAGCTTTAAATTCCAAGAACAAATTGTGTTTTGTCAATGGCTCAATCAGAATCCCTTCAGAGGAGACTGATCCTGAAGGTTATGCCGTATGGTCTAGATGTAACGATATAGTTCACTCATGGATCATTAACACTGTCATTCCGGAGATCTCAGACAGTGTGATCTACTACTCTACAGCTCAAGAAGTTTGGGAAGATCTTCATGATCGATTCTCTCAAAGCAATGCACCTCGTATCTTTGAGATTCAACGAGATATTGCTTGTCTTCGACAGGACCAACTTTCTATCTCAGCCTATTATACAAAACTGAAGGGCATGTGGGATGAATTAGCCTCCTACAACGACACAGTCCATGGAGCACAACAAGATCAGCAAAGGTTAATGCAGTTTCTGATGGGGTTGAATGACTCTTATAGTGCTATTCGTGGACAAATTCTCCTAATTAATCCACTCCCATCTGTTCGTCAAGCCTATTCCTCCGTCTCTCAAGAAGAGAAGCAACGTCTCTTAAGCTCAATGCACACTATAAATGACTCTGTTGACAGTGCTGCCATGGCCGTCCGCAGCAATAGTGGCAAGACCACCTCATTAACAGGTACAGGAAAATCTGAACGTTTTTATCAATCATATGGGATGCATGACTTTCGATCGCAACTAGAGACTTTCGCACGCAGACATGACCAAGACAAACGTCGTTTTGTCTCTAGAAAGGGACGTCCTTTTTGTTCCCATTGTGGAGAACCAGGCCACTGGGTTCGAACATGTTATGAGCTGAATGGATATCCAGTTGGCCATCCCAAAGCGAGGCATAATTCAGGTCAAAGCGTTTTGGCAACAACAACAGATCTGTAGCTAATCATGTGTCAGAAGATTTTTCTAAAGAAGATGGCAAATCAGTGGTTGGCATCTCAGAAACTCAATTAAAGCAGCTCTTATCACTTCTTAATAAAAATGAAGGACCTAGCTCCCAAGCACATGCCGTAACAAAGTCAGGTTTGCCTAAAATCGCTTCTCGCAATTGGATTATTGATAGCGGGGCGACAAATCATATTTCCTCTTCGTCAAAATCTCTTTTACATACAGATAAAAATTGTTCTTTGCCTTCTGTTTTGTTGCCTAGCGGCCAAAAGGCCAAAATCGTTACCAAAGGATCACTGCCTCTGAATTCTGTTTATTATCTCCACAATGTGCTTTGTGTACCCACATTCAAAGTTGATCTAATGTCAGTAAGTCGTTTGACAAAAGGGATGAATTGCTCAATAACATTTTTTCCTTATTGGTGTATTTTGCAGGATCTGGTTACGAGGAGGACGATTGGTTGGGGTAAACAACGTGACGGATTATACTACTTGGTGGCATTAGCAACGAAGACATCTACGATCAACTCCACCTCACCAAAAAAAACCCTACCAGCCTGCAATACCACCATCTCATCAACCAATCTGTGGCATAATCGCCTCGGTCACATATCACCTCATCGCCTCAATTTAATTGCCAAGAATTTTTTAAATTTTTCCGCACAATTTCATGATGTGTGCCCTGTCTGTCCATTGGCTAAACAAAGTCGCTTACCTTTCAGTCCTAGTATTATTTCTTCTACAAAACTTTTCGAAAAAATTCATTGTGATATTTGGGGTCGTTATCGACACACTTCTATTTCTGGTGCTTATTATTTCCTTACTGTCGTTGATGATTATACACGTTTTACATGGATTTTCTTAATGCGACACAAAAATGAAACACAATCACTCTTAAAGCAGTTTTTCAGCTACGTTCATACTCAATTTGACTCTCACATTAAGATTTTCCAAAGTGACAATGGTGGTGAATTTCTCTCACTCCGTTCTTTTTTTCAAGACACCGGTGTCATCTTTCAACATTCTTGTGTTTACACGCCCCAACAAAATGGGGTTGTGGAGCGGAAACATCGTCACATCTTACAGGTAGCCCGAGCTCTAAAATTTCATGCTCACCTTCCCGTCCAATTTTAGGGCGAGTGTGCACTTACTACAGTACACATCATCAATCGACTCCCTTCTTCCACCCTTTCTTTCAAAACTCCTTTCGAACTTCTCTACTCCAAATCACCCTCTTTTTCCTATATTCGAGTCTTTGGTTGTTTAGCCTATGCTACCAACGTCCATCCTTCTCACAAATTTGACAATCGTTCCATACCCTCAGTTTTTATTGGATATCCCATCGGTCAAAAAGAATATAAATTATTCGATTTGTCAACTAAAATTTTTTTCACCAGTCATGATGTGCGATTTCATGAAAATATTTTTCCATATGCTTCTATCCAACCCAAATCCACCATCTCTCCTCCACACACACCTTCTGGTCCTATTCCCCTTATATCTCATGATATAAATTCTTTTGATTTCAGTTCTTTTACTTCCCCTCCCATTCCACCTCCAGTTTCCCCTTCACCTATACCATTGTCCCCTGTTCCCACTGATTCAGCTCCCACCACACCTGCCACCGATCCACCATCTCCACAACCCATGTCCACTCTACAAACCTACACCCGCCGCCCTAAACCTCCTCCTTCACTACCACCTGATCAGCCTCCCCTACAACCCCACCCTTCCCTAACCGATCATCCTCCCCAGCCCACCTCTGACGCCACTCTACTTCGTCGCTCCACCAGACACACTATGCCACTAGCCAAGCTTCACGATTACTTCTGCTCCAATATTTACTCCCACCAATCGGCCTCCTCACTACCAGGTCCGACTAAAGGTACACGTTATCCACTGGCTAATTTTGTTTCTTATCACCGCTATACACCTGCAAACCAATCTTTTGTTGCTTAGCTCCATACTGTCACCGAACCCAAATCCTATTCCGAAGCTGTTGCTCACCTTGTATGGCAGGAAGCCATGCATAATGAATTGCAGGCTCTTCAGGAAAATGGTACTTGGTCCCTCACACCACTCCCGGCTGGCAAGACACCAATTGGTTGTAGATGGGTGTATAAAATTAAACACCGTTCTGATGGTTCTATCGAGTGCTACAAAGCACGCCTAGTCGCCAAGGGGTTCACACAATTGGAAGGTGTGGACTTTCACGATACCTTCTCTCCCACGGCTAAAATCATCTCTGTCCGCTGCTTACTTGCCTTGGCCGCTTCTTCTGGTTGGTCTCTCCACCAAATGGACGTCCACAATGCTTTCCTCCATGGTGACTTAGCAGAAGAAATATACATGTCACCACCGCCAGGTCTTCGGCGATAGGGGGAGAACCATCTTGTTTGTCGCCTTCATAAGTCATTATACGGGCTGAAACAGGCATCTCGCCAATGCTTTGCAAAGTTTTCAGAAGCAATTTGCTCAGCTGGATATATACAATCTCGTGCTGATTATTCCTTGTTCACCAGCAAACAGGGTGAGTCCTTTACTGCTCTTCTGATATATGTTGACGATATTCTCATCACTGGTAATGATCCGGCTAGAATTGCTGCAACCAAACAATTTCTGCATAACCATTTTCGTCTCAAAGACCTTGGCATTTTGAAATATTTTCTTGGAATTGAGGTGTCGGCTTCCAAGAAAGGGATTTTTATTTCCCAGCGTAAGTATGCACTAGAGATCATTGCAGATGCAGGCTTGCTGGGTGCTGCCCCAATCAATACTCCTATGGAACGAGGGTTGAAATTATCAGACAAAGGCACCTTGCTCAAAGAACCAAACCGGTACAGAAGACTGATTGGCAGATTAATTTACTTAACTGTTTCAAGGCCAGACATAACTTATGCAGTACATGTCTTGAGTAGATTTATGCATCAACCTCGGAAAGATCATATGGAGGCGGCTCTTCGGGTTGTTCGTTATCTAAAAAAGGCACCCAACCAAGGATTATTCTTCTCTTCAAATAATGACTTCAGGTTAAGGGCTTATTGTGATTCAGATTGGGCAGGATGCCCACTCACTAGGAGATCCACAACGGGCTATTGTGTTTTTCTTGGATCATCGTTGATATCTTGGAGATCAAAGCGACAGAAAACAGTCTCACTCTCCTCAGCTGAAGCAGAATACCGTGCAATGACAGGAGCTTGTTGTGAATTGACATGGCTTCGCCATCTATTGAGGGATTTGGGAATTTCGCACCAAGAATCAACTTTATTGTATTGTGATAATAAAGCTGCCTTACACATTGCAGCTAATCCAGTTTTTCACGAAAGAACTAGACATATCGAAATGGATTGTCATTTCATTAGAGATAAAATCCAAGATGGATCCGTAACTACGAGACACGAGACATGTGGATTCTGCACATCAGCTAGCAGACATCTTAACCAAGCCTCCCGGAAAAGAAATCTTTGTGCCTATGGTTCGCAAGTTAGGAGTGCAGGATATTCACTCTCCAACTTGAGGGGGAGTGTTGAGAGAACAAAGATCATAGTCTCCTACTTAGAATAGAAGATACGTAGATATTAGCTTTCCTATTGTAATTATGTTTCCTACTGTAATTATGTTTCCTACTTAGAATAGGAGATCTGCAGAATTCTTCTTTCCTACTGTAAAGCAAAAGCCTTGTATAAATATGTGATACAGTATCAATAATAAATCGTGGCATTGAATTCAATCTCTTCTTTATTATTTTACAAAAGCAGGGTTATTAATATTGCTGCCTTCTTATTGCAAATTTTGTTGCAATGTTTCTTTTACTTTTTCTTGGCTGGTGTTTTAATCCCTTTTCAGCTTACAAAGCTGCTGTCTATATCTTCTTTCTTCCTTGAACGTGGTTTTTGCAATCTTGACTGTTTGTAGAAAGATTAAAACAGTTATATGTGTGTATAACATCAGCATCAAGATACATTATCACCAATTTTTTTTATTCCACTACTAGTCTGTGAATAAACCACCCGGCCAGCAGCCATATCACACTGAACTGCACTCTAGTTAGGATAATCGATGATACTGGGTGTTGGATTTTCTGTATTTTAGAAAGTTGACTGAAGCCTCTGCTTTCTGCAGATCACTATATCAGAAGTCAGAATAGTTCAATATGTAATTAAACTTCAATGTAAAAACGAGGTAGGCATAAGTGATTAATCATTTGAGTCCATAACAGAAGTAAGTGGAGAGTTTTATAAAAAAAGGAACAAGGACTAAATGAATGGAGAAGGAAGATCTGTGAAACTGATTCTAACTAGTTTGGGAATGAGGCATAGTTGAGTTGAATTGTGGGGTGGGGTTAGAGCACCGAGGAGAATGGAAGAAGCTACACGGCCATCATTGACCAGCATTGTTTCATCAAACATTGTACTATTTCAACCATGTGTTTTGCTTAAATCATAAATTATACATATGTTAATTAACCCCTCATGGAGCAGTCTTTGTGGTGCTTTGAGGATTACTATGGTATGCACAAACATTCTAAGTATTCCAAACTACCTCTTCACCACTAATACCAGGCTTGCCACATGCCAGCTGTTAGTCTTGAGGTTAAAGAATTTTTACCTCCTTAAGCCATGATTCAACGACCACAGCTGAGGATTGAGTCGGTACTAGAGAAGGAATGAGCAGAGTAATCATTAGATCTATGGAAAGACAAGTTGAGACCCCCAGGCTCTTCACGACTCACTGGCATCAAACCTATGCTAGCACCATCAAGCGGCATCTCTGGCAGGCTAGCATTCCCATCCAGATATTGCGCAATTTGCCTCATGCTTGGCCTAGCTTGTGGTGTAGAGAAAGAACAAAGCAGACCTAGCTTCAAAACCAATTCCATTTCCTCCACCACGTAATTACCTTCCAATTTTGGATCAACTGTTCGAAGCATGTCTCCTATTTTCCAGGAATCAAGAACCCAGTCAACCAAAATCATCTTTTCTGCTGATTGTTGTGGCTCTAAAGGTTTCCTTCCACAAGCCATTTCAAGCATAAAAGTGCCAAAAGCAAAAACATCACTGCTGGTAGTGGCCCTTCCTGTTCTAGTAACCTCTGGCGCGATATATCCAACTGTTCCAACCACACAGGTTGTTTGAGGATTAGCCCCACGATCATAGAATTTAGCAAGCCCAAAATCTCCTAGCCGACCATTGAAATCATCATCTAACAGTATATTGCTAGCTTTCACATCTCTATGCAGAACAACCTGTTCCCACTCTTCATGGAGGTAAAGAAGGGCAGACGCCACTCCTCTGAGGACCTGATATCGCTGAACCCAATTAAGGCTGGGTGTGTCATTGCGAAACAGGAGTTTATCAAGGCTTCCATTGGGCATGTAATCATAGACCAAGAGGAGCTCTCCCTTTCTCCGGCAATAGCCTAGGAGCTGGACCAAGTTCCTGTGCCTCAGCCTTCCCATGCTAGCAATCTCAGCAACGAACTGCTTAGTTCCTTGCTTGGAGTCATGGGATACTTTCTTGATCGCGACTTGCATATTGGAAGAAGGCAATACTCCTCTGTAAACCTTTCCAAAACCTCCACTTCCCAGCAACTTCCTGTCCGTGAAACCTGTAGTTGCTTTGTATAAATCCTTGTAGGAGAATCTTTGAGGACCATACTCCTGTTCCCAATCTTCGCGCAGTTCTTCATATTTCTTCCTCCTTATGATATAAGCAGCACCAGAGAATGCTACCAGCAAAATGATTGCTGTTATTGTTGGGACCAGAATTCTTAAATATGGTTTCTTTCTGGATTTTCTTTGAGGGGGAAGTGAAGGCAACTTTGACACGTCAAGACTTTGAGCTTGTCCGCCTCTGTTGAAGCTCCACCCCAGAATATAGTGGCTGCTAGCCACTGCTCCAGTAGATGCAGAAAAACCAACGTACATGGAATCCAACATAACAGAAGAAAGATCGAGAGATGTTGACAAGAGAGGCAAGGTTGGTTTTGTTCTTGTGACAGGAGCAACTGTAACATTGAGTAGCTTCTCTACTTCATCGTAATCTATCCACACGTGCATCACATGACCACTTATGAGAGTCAAGCTCTTATTCTCCTTTTCCTCATCTGAAAAGTAGGTCACCGGAGCAGATTCAATGGATATCAAGCTGTTTACATCAATTCCAACGTGGTTGTCATTGATGTCTTTAAGATCCGGGCTTGGAACTGCATCCAGCTCAACAGCCAATAGATGGTTTGAAGACAGGCCATTGCTTGTAGAATTGAGGATTCCAAAGTATTGAGTTGCCAAAGCCCCTGTGAAGTCCACAGATGGAGAGATTGTGAAGGCCATGCCATGGCCACCAAGTGTAGGCAGCTCAGGGACCATGGCAAACGCAAACTGGGTAGAGAACGAGAGAGGCCGAGAATTGTTGAATAAAGATGTGTTGAACTGAAAAGGGAATGGGAAGAAAGCGCGGCCAATTTGCCGTTTTGAAGTTTTTGTCAGCTCTAAGAGACCATTTGGATGGATTTTTGCATTCTCGCTGAGGAGCAGGTTGGCGCCAGTGAAGCCATGATAGATGAACTGGTTTTCCTCTTGAGTTAAGGCCAAGAGCTTCAAGGAAACAAACAGGCCGAGTAGAAAGTGCAATGATTTGAACGATGCAATCGTCATAAGAACGTGCAGAAGATTGTTTTTGCTTCTTCAGTTACACATTGGTAAAAGAAAACAAACTTTTTTCGCTTCGAGTTTCTCCTTAATTAAGTAAACAGATTGTTACAGTTTCAAATCCTCATTCGAAAGACTGAATTATAAACAAGTCTCATCACATTGCTATGACTTGGGCGCATGCGAATCTTCTCCAAAGCTTTTTCTTGGAAAAAAAAAAGGGGAAAACTACTTTTCAAAGTGGATACAAGGTCAAAGAAAATAAAATTCTAAAATCTTCTATGGCAAGAAATAAATTCTATTACTAATTTGACTTCCAAAATAATTATCATTTTACTGAATATTGAAGATTGAATCGATAGTTTTAAACCTCCGGACATGCGGTGCGCAAGTCATGTCCGGATTCAGACCAAAATTTCCTAGTTTGTTCACAGATTTAAAGTGTTGAAGAAACTCTACTTAGTTTAGGGTAAAAAGAAGATTGAAGTAACAAAGAGCATCTAAAGATATCGACAGTAAATAATTTAATAATATGAGATTTAGATAATTAATTTTACTTGATTTAATAAGCTTGATTAATTTAATAATATGATTAAAAAAGATATTGACAGTAAATAAAATATTTTTTTTTGACAATAGTTAACTATAAAAAATGAGTTACCAATATAATATCCAATAGCAAATGAAGGAAAAGTCTATGGACACCGTTTTATCACCAGAAATAAAACCAAGTAAAATATCATAAAATGAGCATTTCATGCTTATATTTAATTAATTAATTTAATTTAATAAAAAATCAAATTTCTCAAAAAAAAACTAAATTTAACAAAGAGCAACAACTAAAAAGACTCAATATAACCTATGATATTTTTATAACCAATAAAAGTTTCTATAGAAATAAAATAAAAAAAAATAACGGAGTCTAATCTCTGATTAAATAAATGCGGAATGATTAAGCTAAAGAGACCCAAGCTTAAAATAAAGGAGAAAATGAGGATAAAATTTGATAGGAAAAAAATTAGAGGATGAAATCATAAAAAAATAATAATTCTAAAAACCATTTAAAATAAATAAATAATAATCAAAATAATGAAAACCAAATTTAATAGATGAAAAAGTTGATGGATGGTGAAGTTGAAAAAGCATAACATAGACATGAAGAACTGTCAAGACAAATTCAACACCATCTTAAAAGCCACTATTTACCTCCCTAACATCGCTGTAATATAAATAGATTTATTAAATAATCAAATTGCTTGTAAATTAACTTAATTATAATAAAAAAAATCAGTTTAAAAAGATAAAAAAGCTCCTGAATACAGGTTAATTGTTTTTGCTTGTAAGTGTACATCAGTCTTTTACAACACTTAAGAAAGTGTAAGGACAAATAAGCTCCTGAAAACCAGTTTAATAACTTCAGGGATTTGTCATTTTAAAGTGAAAAAATAACATGCGAATAACTTTTTGCTCTTGATTAATTTGGATCCCGTGAAAAGACTAAATTGACCTCAATATTTCAGTGCAAGGGCAAATCTGCAAACGCACCATTCCAATGAATAAGCTTAGTCTAGTACGTGTCTGAGATTTATTTATTTATTTATAATTTAATTTAATTTAAAGGGTGAAAAATCCATTTCAACGATGTTATTTCTAGGTGGCCATCTTTGACTCAATGCAGAAGAACGATAGAATCATTTAATAAACAAATTTGTCAAATTAATTAATTATTTTAATATAAAAAATTAATCTTAAAAAATTTAAATATTTATAGGTCATGATTTATAGTGCAATATTTTAAGATAAAATTGTTTGAATCCCGAGAAGCAATTTGTATTGAGACCGTTTACATTAAGTGACAAGCAATTTAATCTTCATAATAAATTATTGAATCATTAAAACCAGCCGTTGGCAAATTCAACAGCATTGAAGCATATAGAAGCTTCGATGTCGAAGGAAGAGGACTTGGCCCTACTACTTGGTTTGGTAAAAGATCGGTTGAGGCAACAGTACGACCAAACTCAGATGATGTGACGGGTCGATTCATGATTCGGGTGACTTGGATAAACCCGAACGAGATCTAGTTTTTTTTTAAAATATGAGATTTGAAATTTATTGGTATATATATTCTATGTTTTCAAGTAAAAAATCATGTTTTTTCAATGTTGGATAAAAAAACTTTTTGGTTTAAATACTTGAACTTAAAAGGATAATATAGTATCTTTTTTAATGTGGGATCTGAAGTCCTTTCGTATATATACTTTATGTTCCCATGAAAAAAATTATGTTTTTTCAATGTGGAATTTGAAATTTATTAGTATATATATTCTATGTTCCAAAAAAAAAATCATGTTTTTTCAATGTGGTATAAAAAAAACTTTTTAGTTTAAATACTTCAACTTAAAAGGATAACATAGTATCTTTTTAATATGGGATTTGAAGCCCTTTCGTATATATACTTCATGTTCTCATGAAATAAGTTATATTTTTTCAATGTGAGATTTGAAATCTATCATTATATATACTCTATGTTCCCAAGAAAAAAGTTATGTTTTTTCAATGTGGGATAAAAAATGTTTTTGGTTTAAATACTTCAACTTAAAAGCTTAACATAATATCTTTTTTTATGTGGGATAAAAAACTTTTTAAAATATTCTTTTAAACTTCATTGTTTACAATATGTATAATTTATATTTACATGGATTTTTTCATATGAAATATTAAAACTTTAATTTTTTTTTTAATTTTTCCAGGTTGACCTATGAAACCCGGGACCCGGCCCCTTGGTTGGGTCAACCCCGGGCTGGGTTTAATAACCAAATGACAAACTTATAATACTTTAATTTTTTTTATTAATTTAAAGTATTATAAACTTATAAAATTTAGGGTAACTTTTTAATTTTTTTCACATAATCCAATCTAGTAACTCGGGTAAAATTAAGGAAATCCAAACCCATTTTCAATTTTAACTCATTAATTTTTACTTAAGAGTAATGCCGCGGGCTCACCTATTATTTTAATAAAAAAATATAATAAAAATCTAAGATCTAAAAACGTTGGGTGTGGCTGTAACATCAGATCTAAGAGCGTTGAGTCTGGCTGTAATGCAAAACCCAACAATAATATTTATAATATTAATAATAATATTTAACTTGTTTGCCAAAATTTTTATTTTTTTAATCTTTCAAAAAAACATTTATGGTTTTTCTTTGATAGTAATAATAATTTTTTAAAATTTAATAATAATAATATTAATATTAATTTCACACCTCAAATCAAATCTATGGATGTTTTTCAATATTGATAATAATTTGTTTCAAATTTATTAATTATTTTAATAATAATAATAATAATAATAATAATATTTATAACACAAATAATACTATTTTTAATATTAATACTTTTAATTATAATAAAAATAATAATATTTATAATATAAAAAATTATATTTAGAAACCTAACACTCGAGAACCTTGGGTCCTGACGCAGGATCTATTAGCCTTGGGTTCTGACTCGGGACCCAAGAAATTGGATCATGAAGAAGGACCAATAATATTGGGTCAGACGGAGTTGCAGACCTAAAGGATTTGGGTCTACTCCATAGCCACACCTAAGCTCCCTTGGGTGTGCCCTCCTTTTCACACCATAAGTTTCTTGGGTCTAGAAGAGATTGCCCAAATTAAGAGAAAAGAAAAAAAAAGATAAAAAATTATTGATGGGTCCTTTTAGGAGTAGGACTCATGCTGATAGGTCCAGCGGTAGTTGGACCCAAAGCTATTTTGGGTCCTTCTCGGGGCAAGACCCAACTTAATATATTCTCATTAGATGTGACTGCGCAGCCAGACCCAATCTCAATATATTAAAATTAATATATATATAAAAACATAAAAAAATATTAATTTAAAATAAAAAAACAATAAAAAAATTTAAGATTTTTTTCAAAGTATTTTTGAAACGCAAAACTAAACATGCTTTAATAAAGAAATTCAACCCAACTTGAAATGAAAAAAAAATTATCATCACCGAACTTCTGTATAATATAAAAAAAAGTCACATTAATTTATTTTCTCTTTACACTATAAAAAAATCAATAAGAGAAAAGAAACAAATTTCAAGAGGGAATAAAATAAAAAATAAAAATATCTTAAAATATTTTTTTTATTTTTTAAAAAATATATTGTGATAAATGTTTTTATTTTTTTAATCTATTTTATATATAATCACATCAAAATAATACAAAAATATCTTAATATCAATTAAAGGAAAAAAATATTAATATGAAGTAAAGAAAAAAATAAAAATTGTCAAATGTTTTTCAAATCATTTTTGAAAACCAAAATCAAACATGCTTTAATAAGAAAATTCAATCCCATCTGAAATGAAAAAAAAAATTATCATCACCTAATTTTTGTATAATATAAAAAAAGTCATATTAATTTAATTGTTTTTATAGTTTGAAAAAAAATCAATAAGAGAAAAGAATTTTTTTTTCAAGAGAGTAAAAAATAAAATTGGAAATATCTTAAAATAGTTTTTAAAAATATATTGAGATAATATTTTTAATTTTTTTAAATATCTTTTTTATATAATCACATCAAAATAATACAAACACATCTTAATATGAATTAAGGAGAATATTAATTTGAAGTGAAGAAAATAATAATAATAGTAATTGATTTTATCTTCAAATCAAATCTATGTTTTTTTATAGCAATAATATTTATTTTTATTGTAATAATATTAATGAATTTAATAATATTTATAATATTAATAATAATATTTATAATATTAATAATAATATTTAACTTCTCGAAACAAATTCTTATATTTTTCAATCTTTTAAAAAATAATTATGCTTTTCTTCGATGACAGTAATAATTTTGTTTTAAAATCTGGTAATAACAATAACAACAACAATAATAGTAATAATAATTTTTAATTTTACTCTTTAAATCAAATCTATTTTTTCAATATTAATAACATTTTCTAGAAATTTATTAATTATTATAAGAATAATATTAATTATAAGAAAAATTATAATATTTATAATAAAAATAATAGTATTTTTAATATTAATAATATTAATTATAAAAAAATCATAATATTTATATCACAACTAATAATATTTCTAACACTAATACTTTTAATTATAATAAAAATAATAATATTTATTATATTAATAATAGTATTGAACTTGTCTGGCCAAATTGTTTGTAGTAAAAATATTTTTAAAAAAGTTTATTAACGATAATAATAATAATAATTGATATTTGTTTCATTTTTCTTATTTGCCCGCACTACGCCGTGGGCTCACATTTTATTTTAATAAAAAGATATCATAAAAATCCAAGAGCGTGACGTCTGGCTGCAACGGTGAACCCAAGAGCGTTGTCTCTGGCTGCAACGCTAAATCCAACAATAATATTAATATTTAACTTGTCTACCAATTTTTTGTTAATATTTAATTTTTTTTCTTTGATAATAATAATAGTTTTTTAAAATTTAATTATTATTATTATTATTAATTATTTTACACTTCAAATCAAATCTATAGTTGTTTTTCAATATTGATAATAATGTTTTTCAAATTTATTAATTATTTTAAAAATATTAATATTTATATCACAAATAATACTATTTTTAATATTAATACCTTTAATTATAATAAAAATAATAATATTTATATCATAAATAATTATATTTAGAAATCTAAGATCCAAAAATCTTGGGTCTTGATGTCAGATCTATTAGTCTTGGGTCCTGACACAACCTAAGAAAATTGGATCCTGACACAGAACCCAAGAACATTGGGTTTTGACGCACGACTTATTAGCTTTGATTCCTGACGCATGACCCATTAATCTTGGGCCTTGACGAAGGACCAATAATCTTGGGTCAGACAGGTCTTTAAGACCCAAGGGATTTAGATTTGGGTCTGTGCCTAGCCACACCCAAGCTCCTTGGGTGAGGCGCGGTTTCTTACGTAAGTTTTTTGGGTCTGAAAGAGAATGCCTGACCCAAGAGGAAAGAAAAACAAAAAAAAAAAATAGTGATGGGTCCTGTTAAGGACAAGATCCAAGGCTGATGGGTCTAGCGACGACTGGACCCAACTTAATATATTCTTTTGGGTGTGGTTGCGCAGCCAGACTCAATCTCAATATATTTAAACAAAAAAATACAAAAATACAAAAACATAAAAAAATATTAATTTGAAGTAAAGAAAACAATAAAAAAAATTTAAATTTTTTTTCAAACCATTTTTGAATCGTAAAACCAAACATACTTTAATAAGGAAATTCAACCCAACTCGAAATGAAAAAAAATTATCATCACCTAACTTTTGTATAATATAAAAAAAAGTCACATTAATTTATTTTCTCTTTACAGCATGAAAAAAATCAATAAGAGAAAAAAATATTTGAAGAGGGAAAAAAATAAAATTGAAAATATCTTAAAATGCTTTTTAAAAAATATATTGAGATAATATTTTTTATTGTTTTAAATCTATTTTTTATATAATCACATCAAAATAATACAAAAACATCTTAATATAAATTAAAGGAAAAATATTAATTTGAATTAAAGAAAAAAAATAAAAAATTGTCAAATTTGTTTCAAAGCATTTTTAAAAACCAAAACAAAACATGTTTTAATAAGGAAATTCAACCCCACCTGAAATGATAACTATAAATAATAATTGTTTTTCAATTTACTAATGACAACAATAAATAAAAATAATATTTAGTATAGTAATAATAATATTAAACTTGTCTAGTCCAAGTTTTTATAGTAATAATCTTTTTATAAAATTCATTAACGATAATAACAACAACAACAATAATAATTGTTATTAGTTATTATATTTTTTTTCTTTTTTTTTCAAATTTGTTAATTTTCTCTGCGGGTTTTGCAACTCTTCGCAAGGGGGGTCTGCAGACCCCAAGCGCAATAGAAGAAACCCAGATGAGCGGGTCTGCACCCTACTCCCAGTTCTGCACACCCCAAGTGTGGGGTTCTGCAAACCCTGGCAAGCGGGTTTGCAGCCTAGGGATGAGGGTCTGGAAACCGCGAGCGGGTCTGCAGACCCCACGCACACGGGTCTGCAGACCGGCTCACCTGGGTCTGAAATCATTCCCCAGGTATGCAACCCTTGCTCGCGGTTCTGCAGACCTTGGGGTGCGGGCATGCATACCTACTCGCGGCCCAGTCTCAGCACCATGTGTGTGCAGCCTGGAGCCTGCAGTCTCGAGCGGGTACCCAGGGCTTGCCAGCCTCAGCTCCAGGTGTTTGTAGCCTGACTAAAACTGTAGTTGATCCAGGGAAGCGGGTTTGTAGCCTCACCATGCTGCACCAAACAATGCAATCCACAGTGAAATCATTCACAATTCATAATAACTCCCGCTACAGTACCAAACAATATAATCCACAATGAAAGCACTTATTGTCTACAATAATTCCTGTTACATTAAAATACTGATCTCTTTTAGCTATAGTTAATAAACCATCGCCAAAGAAAAGCAGAGGTTTCTCAATTGATTATTATTATTATTATTAAAGCTGATTGCTTTAAGCATGTTTTGGTTCCATTTAAGGCTGCTATTGTTTTTGTGGTTAGATTTATTTTTTATAATGTTTGTTAAGCTAATTTTTTATATGAAAAAATATTAATTTAATATTTGTTTTAAATTTATTTTATATTTTTAATGTATTAATATATAAATTACATTATTTTAATATATTTTAAATTAAAAATACTTTTAAAAAATAACTGCACTACTAAACACACACTTAAAAAGAGGATATGCACACGTTCTTTCCTTCAACGTAATTTTTGTGCCACACAACTTTAAAATAGAAAGAGAAAGAGGAAGTTGAAAGAAGTATCTATAAATTTAATTTTTAAAAGATAAATTGTCAATAAATCTTCTTGTGCTAATTCTTAAGATCAATAAATTTATTTTTATAGCTTATCTTCCAAGAAAGTTCAAATTTAACTGTGCTTTATATATTTAAAAAATTACCTTTAATTGTTTTTTCTTTCAAAAAATATTTCATAGTATCTTTTTTGAATGTATGTTTTTTCTCATTTATAAAACAATTTATAATTATAATCTATTCCTTTTTTATACTACCATTATTTTAAATTATTCAAATGAAATTATGATTGTAAAAATAAAAAAATTTATATAAATTTTCAGATATGTAATAAAAAACTTAAATATCTTTAAGCATAATGACATGCGTCAAAAATTTTCAAATAATTATGACAATTGACAAGAATAAAATTTTATGATAATAAATATTTAATTTTAAAAATTTGGAGAAAAATATAAAAACATATATAAATGAAAAGCAAAATACATAATGAAACTTGTCATTTACAAGGAAAAAAAAAATAGAAAAACAAGATAACCAACCAAAGACACAATTAATAAAGATGGGTGGTGGGCATGCATGCCAAGGCGGAGCTCTAGCAAGAAAATATTTGAAGATATATATTATTTTATAAAGTACTTTTTATATAAAAATATATAAAAATAATATTTTTTATTTTTTTAAAAAATAATTTTTAATAACAAAACATCAAAATAATCCAAAACATAAAAAAATAATTTTAAATTAAAAAAATTAAAAATCTATATTTCCAAATGCTAACTAAATATTCAACATTCATGACCAAAGAGCAAGGCATAACTGATTTCAATTTTATCATGGTCAAATTCTTATTTTCCTCATCAAGCACACACCATTGAGATGACATGTATTGGACTCCATATGCTGCTATTAGCATCTCTTCATCACCTTTTCCAGATAAATCCATGGAAATTTTGGCTGTTCATCGTAGCGAAAGAGCCCCCAATGTCTCTCGAAATGTCCTGGTGCAATGCTCTTTTGATTCTTCGATTAGGCCAAAGAGATACACATCCAATTAACCTCGTCGGACAGGGGTTCCCTTCTTTAAAGAGACCGTCATGGAACGTTTTAGCTAATTTGGGGTCGGCATTAATGTTACCATCTGTAGGCTTGCCAACTTCTCCCATTATGATCTTCAAATCGCCAGCACTTTTACCATCTGTAGGCCAAAGAGCTTTAATTTGATGAACTTCACAGTGTGAATCGTGACATCCTTTATGTTGTTACGGAAATTGCCATCAGGTTGTTTGTTGGAAGATGATTCATGAACATCAGCATTAAGGGCTGCTGTAGCTTTGATTTTGTCTCTGACTCCATCATTGTCCTAAGCCTTATGAACGTCTTGAAATGGTGCAAACGTAAACATAACATTGTCGCAAGTGCTATTAAAACTTGACAAGAAAGGCTCGTTCCCAACAGTCGAAGAGGGGTTATTGGAAGATGATTTGTAAACATCAGCATTAAGGGCTACTGTAGCTTTGAATTTGTCTCCGACTTTAACCTTGTCCAAAGCCTTTTGAACGTTTCGCCAACTGGCAATCAGCCGGCGTTTCTTTTATTAAAATTCTTTAGTAGTTTTAAATAGTTTGTGTAAGCATGTGATACTTGCAAAAGGGAAAAGACGGAACGGGTGGCTTATCCAGTTTGCTGCAACCTCACAAGATACTTTCAAATATCTTGGAACTGTTTAAAAGGTTGTGGTTTAAGCTATTCATGAGCTCTATTCATAAGCTCTGCCTATCAATCAGATGAGTAATTTGAAAGAGTTAATCAATGACCAGAGAATTACCTAAGATGTTTGTCTATGTATAGTCCCAATAAGTGGTATTCATGGCTGTCATTGGCACAATAGTGCTACAACATTAGCCATCACTTTGCCATTAAGATGTCTCCCTTTCACTTTTTATTGACAATTAGCTATTTTTCAAGCTCGTTTCGTTTGTTAATATATATAATAACTGTTACTTTTAAAATATTTATCATTTGAAAATATATTAAAGTAATATATTTTTTTAAAAAAATTTATTTTTAACATATTTAAAAATATAAAAAATTTATTTAAAACAAAATTAAAATTTTTAAAAAACCCTTTTAAAATACAAAAACAAACTTTTATTTCATAATAAGAACCACACCACTGCACAGATCATCCTTCCCTGATTCATTTCTTTTCCTATTGGCGGATTATCTTAGTGAGCTGATTTGGTCAGTCACAGCCACTACAACAGTTGATCCATGGCTGCAGTCCTTGCCTTTGACACCTCTGTGACCAGCAAGATATTACCAGGAGGAAAGGGAGTGGTTGGTTCTCTCTTCCAAGCTCTAACGGGCACCATGAGTTCATATGAACACATCAGTACCGGTAATTTTCACTTTGATGGCTATCCTGCATCTGTATCAACTTCCTTTTGTTTTTTTTTTTTTGTGGTATTTTTCGGGGAGGCTAATGGCTGTTAAATCTTTCCAGTACCAGCTTGTTTTTCCTAAGATGGAATCAAGTCACTTCATGTTTAACTTGCTCTGTGTAAGTTCTTTGAGGGACCCAAATTAGAATTAAAGTTGATCATTACAACTAATCTCCAGTGCTTGATAAATTAGAGTCTGTTTAATCACTTAGGGTAGTTGGATGCAGGAAAGGCTGCACAGCAAGTGAACGTACCCTGTCCCAAGAGGTTGCGCTGCCTCATCTGCAACAAGCTGTGACCCAATAACCAGGAGAAATGATGGAAGCTTATTGATCAGACATCTCTAGCCTTTTCATTAGGTAATTGGATATCTACACTCTTTCTGAAAGCAGGGTTATTAATATTGCTGCCTTCTTATTGCAAATTTTGTTGCAATGTTTCTTTTACTTTTTCTTGGCTGGTGTTTTAATCCCTTTTCACCCTACAAAGCTGCTGTCTATATCTTCTTTCTTCCTTGAACGTGGTTTTTGCAATCTTGACTGTTTGTAGAAAGATTAAAACAGTTATATGTGTGTATAACATCAACATCAAGATACATTATCACCATTTTTTTTTATTCCACTACTAGTCTGTGAATAAACCACCCGGCCAGCTGCCATATCACACTGAACTGCACTCTAGTTAGGATAATCGATGATAGTGGGTGTTGGATTTTCTGTATTTTAGAAAGTTGACTGAAGCCTCTGCTTTCTGCAGATCACTTTATCAGAAGTCAGAATAGTTCAATATGTAATTAACCTTCCATGTAAAAACGAGGTAGGCATAAGTGATTAATCATTTTAGTCCATAACAGAAGTAAGTGGAGAGTTTTATCAAAAAAGGAACAAGGACTAAATGAATGGAGAAGGAAGATCTGTGAAACTGATTCTAACTAGTTTGGGAATGAGGCATAATTGAGTTGAATTGTGGGGTGGGGTTAGAGCACTGAGGAGAATGGAAGAAGCTACACAGCCATCATTGACCAGCATTGTTTCATCAAACATTGTGTACTATTTCAACCATGTGTTTTGCTTAAATCATAAATTATACCTATGTTTGTATGCTAATTAATTAACCCCTCATGGAGCAGTCTTTGTGGTGCTTTGAGGATTACTATGGTATGCACAAACAAGGTAACCCTCTAAGTATTCCAATCTACCTTCCTCTTCACCACTAATACCAGGCTTGCCACATGCCAGCTGTTAGTCTTTAGGTTAAAGAATTTTTACCTCGTTAAGCCATGATTCAACGACCACAGCTGAGGATTGAGTCGGTACTAGAGCAGGAATGAGCAGAGTAATCATTAGATCTATGGAAAGACAAGGTGAAATCCCCAGGCTCTTCATGACTAACTGGCATCAAACCTATGGTAGCACCATCAAGAGGCATCTCTGGCAGGCTAGCATTCCCATCCAGATATTGCGCAATTTGCCTCATGCTTGGCCTAGCTTGTGGTGTAGAGAAAGAACAAAGCAGACCTAGCCTTAAAACCAATTCCATTTCCTCCACCACGTAATTACCTTCCAATCTTGGATCACCTGTTCGAAGAATATCTCCTATTTTCCAGGAATCAAGAACCCAGTCAACCAAAATCATCTTTTCTGCTGATTGTTCTGGCTCTACAGGTTTCCTTCCACAAGCCATTTCAAGCATAAAAGTGCCAAAAGCAAAAACATCACTGCTGGTAGTGGCCCTTCCTGTTCTAGTAACCTCTGGCGCGATATATCCAACTGTTCCAACCACACAGGTTGTTTGAGGATTAGCCCCTCGATCATAGAATTTAGCAAGCCCAAAATCTCCTAGTCGACCATTGAAATCATCATCTAACAGTATATTGCTAGCTTTAATATCTCTATGCAGAACAACCTGTTCCCACTCTTCATGGAGGTAAAGAAGGGCAGACGCAACTCCTCTGAGGACCTGATATCGATGAATCCAATTAAAGCTGGGTGTGTCATTGTGAAATAGGAGTTTATCAAGGCTTCCGTGGGGCATGTAATCATAGACCAAGAGGAGCTCTCCCTTTCTCCGGCAATAGCCTAGGAGCTGGACTAAGTTCCTGTGCCTCAGCCTTCCCATGCTAGCAATCTCAGCAACAAACTGCTTAGTTCCTTGTTTGGAATCATGGGATACTTTCTTGATCGCGACTTGCATATTGGAAGAAGGCAATACTCCTCTGTAAACCTTTCCAAAACCTCCACTTCCCAGCAACTTCCTGTCTGTGAAACCTGTAGTTGCTTTGTATAAATCCTTGTAGGAGAATCTTTGAGGACCATACTCCTGTTCCCAATCTTCGCGCAGTTCTTCATATTTCTTCCTTTTTATTATATAAGCAGCACCAGAGATTGCTACCAGCAAGATGATTGCTGTTATTGTTGGGACCAGAATTCTTAAATATGGCTTCTTTCTTGATTTTCTTTGAGGGGGAACTGAAGGCAACTTTGACACGTCAAGACTTTGAGCTTGTCCGCCTCTGTTGAAGCTCCACCCCAGAATATAGTGGCTGCTAGCCACTGCTCCTGTAGATGAAGAGAAACCAACGTACATAGAATCCAACATAACAGAAGAAAGATCGAGAGGTGTTGACAAGAGAGGCAAGGTTGGTTTTGTTCTTGTGAGAGGAGCAACGGTAACATTGAGTAGCTTCTCTACTTCATCATAATCTATCCATACGTGCATCACATGACCACTTATGAGAGTCAAGCTCTTATTCTCCTTTTCCTCATCTGAAAAGTAGGTCACCGCAGCAGATTCAATGGATGTCAAGCTGTTTACATCAATTCCAACGTGGTTGTCATTGATGTCTTTAAAATCGGGGCTTCGAATTGCATCCAGCTCAACTGCCAATAGATGGTTTGAAGACAGGCCATTGCTTGTAGAATTGAGGATTCCAAGGTACTGAGTTGCCAAAGCCCCTGTGAAGTTCGTAGATTGAGAGATTGTGAAGGCCATGCCATGGCCACCAAGTGTTGGCAGCTCAGAGACCATGGAAAACGCAAACTGGGTAGAGAAAGAGAGGGACCGAGAATTGTTGAATAAAGATGTGCTGAACAGAAAAGGGAATGGGAAGAAAGCACGGCCAATTTGCTGTTTTGAAGTGTTTGTCAGCTCTAAGAGACCATTTGGATGGATTTTTGCAATCTCGTTGAGGAGCAGGTTGGCTCCAGTGAAGCCATGATAGATGAACTGATTTTTCTCTGGAGCTAAGGCCAAGAGCTTCAAGGAAACAAACAGGCCGAGCAGGAAGCGCAATAATTTGGAAGCGGCAACCATCACATGAACAAATAGAAGATTGTTTTTGCTTCTTCAGATACACATTGGTAAAAGTTTTTTCGCTTCGAGTTTTTCCTTAATTGTTGTTACAGTTTCAAATCCTCGGTCTAAAGACTGAATTATTAACACGTCTCTTCATATTTCTATGACTTGCGCGCATGCGAACCTTCTCCAAAACTTTTTCTCTTAGAAAATCGGGAAAACTACTTTTCAAAGTTGATACAGGATAAAAAAAAATAAAATTCTAAAATCTTACATGACAAGGAAGATAACTCAATAATTTAAATTATTAAATAAAATTTTAAGATATAATTTATATTATTTTTTAATATATCTTTTTAAGTTAAAGTTTTTTGGGATTAAAACTTGCACAGGTTTATATTATCTTAACTTAGCACATAAGCTTTTGCTGGGTGTGGAAATCTAGGAAGAAAAAAAAAAAGATTGGTAGTGTCAAACCTTAGATCGGGTGGCTACAAGTGTAGCTGGAGAGGTTGTCGACACAGTTTCTAACACCGTCTTTAAAGCTAATATTTGCCGCCAAACATCATAGTGCTAGTCACACAAACAGTACAAGAAAAGCTTATGTGCTAGTTTTTTTTAATATTTATATTTATTAAATTATCAAATTATAACAAGAAAAACTAATTTAAAAAATATAAACAAATCCTAAATGCAAGTTACTTGGTTTTGCTTGCAAGTGTACATCATTCTTTTACTACGATTAAGAAAGTGTAAGGATAAATAAGCCCTGAAAATTAGTTTAATAACTCTTTTGTTTTTTAGGGTTTTTTTTATCATTTTAAATTGAAAAATAATAATACAAGAAGATATTTTTGCTTTATTTATTTAATTTAATTTAATTTAAATGGTGAACATAACACTAAAATTCCATTTCAACGACGTTATTTCTAGGTGGCCATCTTTGACTTTATACAGAAGAAGGATACCATCTTAGAAAAAGCACTGCGCAATGTTAAATATTGATTGCTTTGAAAATGACAATCCTGATGTGAGATTTGTTTATTTTTATGTTTTTAAAATATTTTTTTAAAAAATTATTTTTTATTTTAAATTAATATATTTTTAATATTTTTAAATTATTTTAAATTAATATATAAATAATATTTTAAAAAATAATGACAAGACACTTTTCTACGTTCTAAATTTATCAACAACTCTAAGCTTTCAAGGATGGTCAAAGTGGGCCCTCTCATTCTCAATGCTTAACTCTAGATTTTTTAGTCTACTTTGGGTTTTGATAGCGAGGGTAAAGATGACAATAAACAAGTTTTAGTAATCACACGTTTTATTTCTACGATTCAAGAATATTTTTAAAAAAATATATTTTTTTATATTTTTATTTTAAATTAATATTTTTATATTATTTTAATGCATTGATATTAAAAAAATACTTTTAAAAAATAATATCTAAAAAATCAATAATAAATGAATATAATAAATAGTAGAAATTAAATACGTCATGCGATGCGATGCGATGCCGTAGCCGATACGTAATGGGTAAGAAAGAAACTTGAGCTGGACACGTAATGCGTTGGCGTGGCTCTCGTCTCGTCTCGCCTCGTCTCGTCTCCTAATGTAAGATGCATGCATAGCACACAGATTATTCTGGTCATGTGCTGCTCATCCTTCGACCCCTGCAGGCCTACACTACACTTATGCCTCTACCCATTTAGCTCTCGTCCCTTTTCCCTTCTTGATTAAGTAATATTTGAGTTCTATATATAATCTTATCAATTTTGAGAAACAATGACAAGATTTATGGAATCATTTGAATTAACCCTCCATTTAATAAATAAATTCACCAAATTATTTATTTATTTATTTATTTTAACATGGAAAAATAATAGGCTCAAAATAAATTATGAATGGATAAGAAATTACTCTTAAAAAATCCAAATAATATTAATTTCAAATTGAAAGATTATAAAATTTTATAACTTACTTATAACACCAACATAACATGTTTTCTTTGTTTTTATATAATTCTTTAGTAAGTAATTACATCTATATATTTTGTTTATATAATTTATTATTTATTTGATGTGAAAGGCATCAAAATTATTTTCTAACAAAATAGACAATAATCAACCAAGATAGACAATAATCAACCAGGATCGATTGACAATGAATGCTAAGTTTAAATAGAATTTGTTATATGTTTCCATAAATCTATCAATTCTACTAGTAAATAAATATTTGTACGTATATTAATAATCGAACTATATAATTTTAACACAATTGAATAACTCCTACAAGCCCTCCTTGCCTCTGGGTTCACGATCTGCAGGGAGGGCGGCTGTTTTATGGTAACAACTCACAAGATATAAGTGGTTGGAAAAAAATTACACAAATGCTACAATCTTAAAAATTCTGCGGCACCTTTCCTCTATATTTCACATCGAACAAGTCTTAATGTACATATTTACGTAATCAATCCTCCATGAAGCATTGCTGGTTCAACGACCACTGAGGATTGAATCAGAGTCGGACAAGGAATAGGAAGAAATTCCATCTGATGATATAGGGATTGTTAAAACATGCTCTCTAGATGCTTCATTGCTAACTGGAACTAAACCGATTCCAGCACCGTGCAGTGGTAAATCAGGTAAAGTGGCATTTCCATCCAGATATTGCATCGCTTGCCTCATGCTAGGTCTGGCTGCCGGAGTGCGATGTGTACAGAGCAGGCCTAGCTTCAAGACCAACTCCATTTCTTCCTCAACGTGGTTACCTTCAAATCTAGGATCAACTGTCCATAGAATGGCACCTCTTTTCCAGCATTCAAGTACCCAGTCAACCAGAACAACCTCCTCAGGTGGTCTTTCTGACTCTACAGGCCTCCTTCCACATGCTACTTCGAGCATAAATGTCCCAAAAGAAAAAACATCGCTGCAGGTAGTTGACTTTCCTGTTCTAGTAATCTCTGGTGCAAGATATCCAACTGTTCCAACCACTTTGGTTGTTTGAGGAGTTGATCCATGGTCATGAAACTTAGCTAGACCAAAGTCTCCTATCCGTCCGTTAAGATCGGCATCTAATAGAACATTGCTAGCTTTCACATCTCTATGCAGAACAACCTGTTCCCACTCTTCATGGAGGTAAAGAAGGGCAGACGCAACTCCCCTGATGATTTGATATCGCCGAGCCCAATTAAGGCTGGGTGTGTCATTGCGAAATAGGAGTTTATCAAGGCTTCCATTGGGCATATAATCATAGACCAAGAGGAGCTCTCCCTTTCGCCGGCAATACCCGAAGAGCTGGACCAAGTTCCTGTGCCTCAGCCTCCCCATGCTAACAATCTCAGCAACGAATTCTTTAGTACCTTGCCTGGAATCATGGGATACTTTCTTGATCGCGACTTGCATATTGGAAGAAGGCAATACTCCTCTGTAAACCTTTCCGAAACCCCCACATCCCAGCAACTCACTGTCTGAGAAACCCTTGGTTGCTTTGTATAAATCCTTGTAGGAGAATCTTTGAGGACCATATTCCTGTTCCCAATCTTCGCGCAGTTCTTCATATTTCTTCCGCCTTATTATACAAACATCACCAGAGATTGCTACCAGCAAAATGATTGCTGTTATTGTTGGGACCGCAATTCTTAAATATGGTTTCTTTCTTGATTTTCTTTGAGGAGGAAGTGTAGGCAGCTTTGACACGTCAAGACTTTGAGCTTGTCCGCCTCTGTTGAAGCTCCACCCCAGAATATAGTGGCTGCTAGCCACTGCTCCAGTAGATGCAGAAAAACCAACGTACATAGAATCCAACATAACAGAAGAAAGATCGAGAGATGTTGACAAGAGAGGCAAGGTTGGTTTTGTTCTTGTGACAGGAGCAACTGTAACATTGAGTAGCTTCTCTACTTCATCATAATCTATCCACACGTGCATCGCATGACCACTTGTGAGAGTCAAGCTCTTATTCTCCTTTTCCTCATCTGAAAAGTAGGTCACCGGAGCAGATTCAATGGATATCAAGCTGTTTACATCAATTCCAACGTGGCTGTCATTGATCTCTTTAAGATCCGGGCTTGGAACTGCATCCAGCTCAACTGCCAATAGATGGTTTGAAGACAGGCCATTGCTTGTAGAATTGAGGATTCCAAGGTACTGAGTTGCCAAAGCCCCTGTGAAGTCCACAGATGGAGAGATTGTGAAGACCATGCCTTGGCCACCAAGTGTAGGCAGCTCAGGAACCATGGCAAACGCAAACTGGGTAGAGAATGAGAGAGACCGAGAATTGTTGAATAAAGATGTGTTGAACTGAAAAGGGAATGGGAAGAAAGCCCGGCCAATTATCCGTTTTGAAGTGTTTGTCAGCTCTAAGAGACCATTTGGATGGATGTTTGCAATCTCGCTGAGGAGCAGGCTGGCTCCAGTGAAGCCATGATAGATGAACTGGTTTTCCTCTTGAGCTAAGGCCAAGAGCTTCAAGGAAACAAACAGGCCGAGTAGAAAGTGCAATGATTTGAACGATGAAGTCACCATCAGAACGTGCAGAAGATTGTTTTTGCTTCTTCAGATACACATAGGTAAAAGAAAACAGTAGAGCAACGTTAAAGTCTTCTTGATCAAATTGAAGGCTTCGAGTGGAAAAATGATTCCAAAAAGTTGGTCTGTTAAAACGTGTTATAAACTGATTGATAGGATATCTCTTTAATTCTATCTAATTGATTGCGGAAAGGATTAACTTCGTATTTACTTGGCTATTAACGCATGGAAAAGTCCGTAAGGAGTCATTAGTACGGATTAATAATAAGACTGTGTTTGGATATTCTTTTCTGCGGCTGTGGTTAAAAAAAGCAGTGTAACACATGTTTGGTTAACTACTAACCACAGTTTTTTTTACGTGGGTCCCATTACAAATTGGGGTTGAATTGCAAAAAGTAAAAAGCAATTATGCATTGCTTTTCATGCGTTTCTCCTCTCTCTCATCACCGACAATTTGCAATTAACTTTCCCAACTGTCCTCATCCCTCTTTCACCCAATTTCCCAACGGTCACAAAAATCCAACAAATTGTTCACAGAACATTGATCTACACTCTCATTTTCAACCTTTCCCATACTGTTCCTTCATGCGTTTTAACTCTCTCTCACCACCGACATTTTCCCAGTAACCACGGTCATGGAAACGGTCCTCTACCTCACAAATTTTTCTGTTATGATTGCATATCAATGTTTAGCATTGATGAACTAAACCCCAATTTCCTTCCCCAAACTGTTCTCCTCTCTCGTCTCTTGCTACAACCCCGTTTCTATTTTGCCCTAAAACCATCAACGTATAGGACAACGCCAAAGCAAGCTTCTTCCCCTCTATCCCTTCTTTCCAAACGAAGATCGAAAACACAAACCTTCATCGATCTATCCCTTCATTACCCGTAAGTATTGTGCGTTCCCCTTGTCAATTTTGTTTAACATATTGCTCAAAATCTAATTTCTGTAATGGGTCTCTATTGTTTTTGTTTTTACAGAACAAAGCTGCAGGACCGTGTGGTTTGCATAACAAAGAGAGAGACAGAGGTAATGTTTGTGCCTTATCTCCATCTTCATTTTCCTTTTTTAGATGAAAAATTACATGTCAATGCTGCTACATGCTAAATTACTGTTAACATTGCAATTGTTAAATTGATCTATAAATTTCGTTGCTGTTGCTGCTTGTGTTCTATTTACTATGCCTTCGTCAAATTTTTTGAATTTATAGCAAATTTCATTGCTTCTTTTGCTTATCTTCTGCTTTACATGTTTTTATTTATTTTTACTTGAAAACCAGCATTTCTGTGATGCTTCTGTGTACTGTGTTACCCATGTCAATTTTGTAGTAATTGTAGCTCAAAATCTAATTTATATTCTGATCTCCATTGTATCTGTTTACAAGATAAAGCTGTAGAACCGTGCTATTTTGGACACCTAAAGAGATAGACTGAGGTAAGTTCCCGCCTTATCTCCATCTTCATTTTCATTTTTTTTAAATGAAAAATTGCATGTCTGTGTACCTGCATGATCAATTATTGTGTGTTCTGCAATTGACAAATTTCATGGTTGTTGCTGATTGTCTTCTATTTACTGTGCCTTCATCAATTGTTTTGAATTTAGCAAAATTTAATTGCTTCTATATATTGCTTGTTTGTTGTTGTTCTTTGTTTAAATATGGTTTCGTTTTGTATGTCTACTACCAGCTGACAGTGCTGCTGCTGGATTATTTGCTTACTGGAAACAATGTGATGCTTTGAAATTTCATTTATGTGTTGTTCTTCATGGTCTGATATGTTTACTATGCACATTGATGTTGTTTCTGCCTAAGCAACCGTAAATTTCTTTACTGTGCGTGTGTTTATTGTAATCGTAATGAGTGCCCTGTTAGCATGTCATGTAGGATTACTTTTATTTCTACTTTTGCAGTCAAAATCAGAATTGTAAGTTTTTTTTGTGTGTTTGCATGTTGCGAAAGAAAGTTGGGTTACTTTGAATGTAGAAATAGATTTTGTTCTGTTTGTTTTTTTTCCCTCTATTTTTAGCTTCCAAACAGCATGATGACAATGAAGTGTTGCTTGATAATTCAAATATTATATCATAGATTCTGTTCTGTTTGTTTTTTTTCCCTCTGTTTTTAGCTTCCAAACAACATGATGACAATGAAGTGTTGCTTGATAATTCAAATATTATATCATGACTAAAACTGAGTTTTCTGAACAGTTGAGAATTAATGGGTTTCAATTAGTTTTCATTACAAATTTACGGGAACATTCTCATTCAAATACATGCATGGTTAATGTTTGTTGCTAACCACACAACTTTTATAAATGCTGAACATTGAGTGTTTTATTATTGTTTTAGTCCACAATTTATGTATGTGCCATAATGTAATTGATATCATTGATTGATTTCAAAATTTTGTTAAATGTTTTAATAGATATCATGGACGGTCTTGAATCTTTTGATAAGGCTGCTTGGACAAAGGAAATGTTGCATATATTTTGTGATATATGCATTAAGGCAATTGATATGGGAATGAGACCTAATACTCATTTTGATAAAACGGGGTGGAAATTTCTTATAACATCATTCAAAGAACAAACTGGCCATGCATTCATTAAAACACAATTGAAAAACAAATGGGATGGATGCAAAAAGGATTGGAGGATATGGAATAAGCTGGTTTCTGAAACTGGTGTTGGCTGGAATAGTGAATTAGGCACAATTTCAGCTAGCGATGAG
Source organism: Populus nigra (assembly GCF_951802175.1). NCBI lineage: Eukaryota > Viridiplantae > Streptophyta > Magnoliopsida > Malpighiales > Salicaceae > Populus > Populus nigra. The sequence goes on along the minus strand of NC_084870.1, from coordinate 5,258,042 downwards.
TGGTGGAAACAAAAAATTCAGGTACATTCCTTGTCATCCTAACAATTTCTTTTATTATTGTCAAATTCCAACATCAAAATTTTACTAGTCTTGATCCTTCATTACTTGATTTAATTTATATGCAGGAAATCAGAGGAGCCAAAAAATTCAGACATGTCGGTATTGAGCCGTCTTTGAAGAATAAATTTGACCGAATGTATTTCAACATTGTCGCAACTGGAGCGTTTGCATGGGCTCCTTCATCAGGTGTACCTGCTGACAGTGATGTTGATCCTGGTACAAGCAATGCTGACGTTGCTTATGATGGTTTGGAAGAGGGCAGCGGTGATTCGGAGGAAGATGTGATTCTAGATTTCCAGACTGACATGGCTCGAATGGTCGGAGGGATAAATATGTCTAGTAGCAGCAACACAAAAAGCAGGGGCAAAAGAAAAGAACAAGATCATTATAATATGCGAGGTAGAAAGAAGAAAAAATCTAGAATTCAGCTGCTATCAAGGTGCAATCAACTACTTGAGAGTATATCAATTAAGAGTGATTCCACGTCTGTTAATTTGGATCGCGAAGGCTGTAGTATTCGCGAGGTGATGGATGAGCTGCACTCAATTCCTGGAGTTTCAATTGAAGATGAGTTCCACGACTTTGCTATAGAGTATTTGAGTTTAAGAAGGAAAAGAGAAATGAGGGCTAGTATGGGTGATAAGGAGTAGAAGTTGAGATGGCTGCAACGAATGTATGCACGCACTAAACATGCTTAGCTGACATGGTATTATTACATTTTCTTAACCGTTAATCAATTAACTATTCACTTGCTTAATGTATTTATACAAGTTTGTTTTATTGTTGCAAAATAATGGGATGTCGGTTTTTAAAAAGAGTTTTTTCCAATTGCTGAAGTTTATCCGAGTCATTGTATTCTTCCACATTTCGTGTTGAGATATATGGGCATTTCCACTTGCGGTAATTTGTTTACTGTTGTATTTATATTAAATTGCTTTTCGGGAGCTAATATACTTGTATAAGGATATTGTTGGTTTTTAACGTTGTATTTTATCAATGAATTAAAACTGTCACTTCTGTTGTTATTAATGTTAAATGGTTGACCATTGGATTGAATTTGTTGGTAATTTTCCTTCATTGTGTTGTTCCCTAAAGGTCTTGAATATTGAGTGTTGCTATTAAAATGTATGTTCTATTATAAGCTACCATGTGCAGTCTTGTTTGTTTTCTTTTATACTATGAGTTTATGAGAGTTGTTGCCTTGTATGCCCAGCTGTAATTGTAATAAACCATGTACAGCTACTGTGTGAAATGTTGGTGTGTTTTCTTTTCTGCCGTGAGGTAATGGGAGCTGCAGCCTTGTGTGTGAAGCTATGTTCATTGATATTCCATATGCAACTATTGTGTGAACATTTGTTTGTTTTCTTTTTCTGCTGTGAGTTGATGGGTGCTGCATGGTGATAAGAAAGCTGCAAGTAATTGAGATACCATGTGCAGTGTGATAAGGAGCATTTGTTTTCTTTTTTGCAGTGAGAATTGATGGAAGTTGATGCCTTGTTTGTTAATGTTATTCATTGCTGTTAACATGATGTTTCAGCTATTGTGTGCAAGTGAGTTTTGAATATTGTCTCAGCTACTGTGTGCATGGGAGCCAGTGCATGAAATATATGTGTATTGTGCTACTATAAATGCTGTTTGAGTTGCTGGATTTGTCACTGATTATTGGATACATGCTGCTCTCTTTGGTGCGTTGCTGTTGGAGTTCGTATATATAAATTATGTTTATTTTGTGAGGTGTCAATTGAATCTCCAATTACAGTTCTTGGAATACAATATTTGGTTCTTTTTAGATGATTTCTCTACATGTGTGCACTGTCATGGTGATCAGAAAAGAAAAAAAAGTGGGCCAAGGAATCTTGAATAATAGAATGAGAACAAAAGGTGAAAAAATACATGTCAGAATATATTAGCTGTAAAATTAACATTATATGTTACTTTTACAGTCTATACATGTGATAATGCACTGTTATTGAAAGCTGAATAAAATTACTTGTAAAAGAGACGTAAAAAGCAATGAGTTTTTTCTATATAAAGATGATTGTTTGTAAGCCAACTTTCAAAGAGCTTTTTTGCTTCATAACAAACCTCTCAAACCTCAACTGCATTTCATACAAGCAAGTGGAACATTGTTTTTGTTGGCTTTACAAGTATGAAAAAACTTATGTTGCACCAACTATTTGATAGTTTTTTTTATTGAATGATATTTAATTATTTAAAAATTTTTATTAACAACATATAATTTTTTTTTGATTTCATGTAATTGAAGTTATGGATGATTCACGGTTTAATGACATATTTAATGGGGATTTCGATGGCAATTATGATAATGTAATGAACCGCATTGTAGACCACATTAATTATCCAAGTTGTGAAGGTAGTGGTGCCTCATTTTCTGGTGCTGGAAATGACAGTGATAGAAACGACGCCAACGATAGTAACGATGATAGTGATGATGACGGTGACGATGACAGTGATGATGATGATGCATTTATTTTAATGAGGCATTTTGATATGAAAAAATTAATTATATGCACAGCTGGAGCTATAAACATGTGTTATATTAATTATATGTATAAAGAACCATGTATAGTTTTGTATAATACAGGGATGCGTTGGTTGATAGAGGTTTTAAGAGGTCATTGGAAACGAAGTGTTAACATGTTCAGGATGGACACAACCACTTTGTTGAGTCTGTGCACTGAATTAGAAACGCACCATGGCTTAAAACCATCAAGAAGAATGAGCGTTATTGAAAAGGTGGCAATGTTTCTATTTACAATAGCAGTTGGGGCGTCAAATAGACAAGTGCAGGAACGCTTTTAGCATTCAGGTGAAACTATTAGTAGATGTTTTAAAGAAGTGCTTAAATCATTACGTTTGTTTGCTGTGGAAGTCATAAAACCAGTAGATCCACAATTTACAAGCACACCAAGAGAAATTGCTATGAATCCAAGATTTATGCCACATTTCAAGGTAAGATGAATTTTTGTTTAATTAAGTTGTTAAAATGAGTATGAAATATGTTATAAATGTTTATGAGTACTTAATGTTTTTTTGGCCTGTAGAATTGTGTCAGTGTAATTGATGAAACACATGTTTGTGCCTGCATACCATCTGAAAATCAAATTCCATTTATTGGAAGAAAAGGTGTACCAACACAAAATGTCATGGCTGCTTGTAGTTTCGACATGCAATTCATGTTCGTGTGGGCAGGATAGGACGACAGTGCACACGATACGCGTATTTTTCTTGAGGCTATAGACAATAGCAATATCAAATTTCCGAAACCTCGAGAAGGTTGTGACTTTGACTAAATTAAAGATTTGATAATTGAAGGAATATAATATATATTTTTTAAGTTCTGTTATTAATTACCATGTTGTTATTATTTGCAGGAAAATACTATTTGGTTGATGCTGGATATCCAAACGAGTATGGGTATTTAGGTCCCTACAAAGGCGAGAGGTATCACTTCCAAGAATTTAGGCGGCGTGGACAACCAAGTGGTCGGAAAGAAGTGTTTAATCGTGCACACTCGTCACTACGTAACGTGATCGAACCTTCTTTTGGGGTATGGAAACATAGGTGGAAAATTTTGCAAAACATGCCTACTTATCCAAACAAAACATAAGTTGAGATTATAATTGCATCAATGGCACTACATAACTATATTAGAAGGAGTTCGCAAGATGATGCAGTTTTTTCTGAGTATGATCGCAACCCCAATTTAATTCTAGATGACTTTTTACCTGATATTGTTCAGGCTTCGGCTGTTCAAGGCTTACAAAGGCCTTCACGTATGGATTTTGTACGCGATGGAATTGCAAATAGTTTGACGGAACAATAAAGGAGTACATTAATGTATAAGGATATTTTATTTTGTTATGTAATCATAATTACAAAACACCTATATTTTGGAATTATATATATGTGTCTATATATGTCCTTTTAATTAATTCAAATCAAATATAAAACACAAACCATATTAACCAAACAAAAGAAAATATTTTTTTAACCACAATTTAAACCACAGTTTTACCAAACACAAAACTGCTTTTTTTCTACCATAATTTCAATCACAGTTTTTTAACCAAACACAAAAAACTGCTTTTTTAAAAACCACAACTTCAACCACAGTTTTAACCAAACACCAACTTTTTTTGAAATCAACCTCACAAAAAGTACTTTTTATTAAACTACTTTTTTCAAACCACAACCACAAAAGCTACCACAATACCAAACACGCTCTTAATGATCGACTATTATCAAAATGATAAAAAAAAAACAAACAAACTTTGCACTTTGAGGTTTCCTTAATTGTTGCTCTAGGTTCAAATCCTTAGTCTAAAGACTAGAATATTATCAAGTTTTTTCGCTATCACTACCAGAAATTCGCTAAATAACAACGGATTTACTGACGAACTATTTCTGTTGGTAATTTGAGGTCGAAATTGCCAAGGAACAATATTTCATCTGTAATTCAGTCAGTAACTACCGACGGTAAATTTCCGACGGTAGTTACCGACTGAATTACGGACGAAAAAGTTTTCGTCATAAAAAAAGACAGGTCGCTGACATGGAGGTTTTGGCGGGTTATTTTTTCAGACGGATTCAAAAAGATAGCCCGTACAATGACCGTCATTTATATTGCCGACGGAATCACCAACGGATTTGAAATGGCAGATTCATACGGTGATGTGTTAATTGTTCCATCAGAATCATCGACGGTTTCACCTTTCTCCTTCTTTTTCCTAATCCCAACTCTCCCCATCTGTAAACAATTAGCCCCCCCTCCCCCCCAAACAAAAATCTCCCTCATATCAGCACAACAAGTTATATTTCTTGAAGTTTTGTGGTCACAGCATCCGTGTTCTGATTTACCGACTGATTTTATCAATTTTTGTAAGTAATTCTATCTTTTTAAATTTTAACATTTAATTAAATGTCAATTTTATTGTTTTTTTAGTATATGTATTTTGTTAGTAGATGTATATGTTTTATTGTTATTTCTCAAACAAACTTGTAGTATATGAACGTATAATTCTATACCTGTTATGGTTTGTTTTAGATTTTGTAAGATTGTATTTGTTTGTAAATTGTTAAAACTTTATGGAACTATCGAAGTACATGTGATGTTTTGAAATAATTAATAGCTTGTTTAATGGGTTCATTTAAAGTTTTATCAATGGTATTGCGGAGTGGTAATTTCCGTAAATTTATATATTTTAATTTGTATTGACGTTGATAAATGATAAAGAATATTTAATATTTATGAGAAGTTGTGATTGGTTTGTTGGATAATCTCAAGGTAAAGGAATATTTTTGCAAGTTTATTTACCTAACTTAGTTAATTAATACATGATGTCATCATAATTTTATAGAGGTTCGATATAAATCATGGATGATCATTCATGGATGTATCGAGATTCACCCCAAGGATTGTGGAGGATGGATTATTGTAACGGGGTTCAGGGTTTTATTAATTTCGCAACATCTATTCCTAGAAATTTTACTGGAGGCGGTATTAGGTGTCTATGCAGGAAGTGTCAAAATAAAAAGTATCTACATCCAGATATTGTAATGATGTATCTTCTACACAAAGGGTTTATGGAGAATTACCAGTGTTGGTATGCACATGGAGAAGTATTTGTTAGTGAAAGGAGAATGAAAGAAACGGTGGTTGGGTCTACTTTTAGTGTTAGCAACGTGCATGAAGCGACAAATGACAACACTAATCCTTACAGAAATATGGTTATGGATGCAATGAGAATGAATCAAGGTAATGTCAGTCAATGTCCAATCGTAGAAGAAGAACCTAATGCAGATGCAGCTAGGTTTTTTAATTTGTTGAAAGATTCTGACGAACCATTATGGGATGGTTGCACGAACCACAGTAAATTATCGGTCGTAGCACAGGTGTTCACCATCATGTCAGATCACAGGTTGAGTGAGGTCGGGTATGACAAGATTATTGAATGGGCAAGAAGAATTTTACCTAAAGAGAACAGGCTGAAAGAGAACTTCTATGCTGCGAAGTCCATGATGAAACCCTTCGGTTTAGGATACCAGAAAATTGACATGTGCCCTAACTTCTGTATGTTATACTACCTTGAAAATGCTGAGATGACCGAGTGCATGACATGCGAGCATTCCCGTTACAAACCTAGAATTGGCAGAGGAAAGACTCTAGTGGCATATAAAAAACTTAGATACTTCCCGATCACACCTAGACTGCAAAGGTTATTCATGTCATCAAGAACTGCTGAGTACATGACATGGCACCAAGCACACCATGCGGTTGATGGATTGATGGTTCATCCTTCTAACGGCGAAGCATCGAAACGCTTTAACAGTGTTCATCCTCATTTTTCAGCTGAATCAAGGAATGTGTGTCTTGGGTTGTGTACAGACGGATTCAACTCATTTGGGTCATTTGCTGCTCCTTATTCTTGTTGGCCGGTCATACTCACAGTTTATAACTTGCCACCGGGAATGTGTATGATGTCGGAGTTCATGTTTTTATCTACTGTCATACCCTATCCAAGCGACCCGGGGCGGAATATAGATGTTTGTCTTCGACCTTTGATTGATGAGTTGGCGCAGTTGTGGTCCTCTAGAGCTCTGACTTATGATATATCAAGGAAACAAAATTTTCTTATGAGGGCAGCTTTGATGTGGACTATCAATGATGTTCCAGCTTATGGAATGCTTTCTGGTTGGAGCACGCATGGGAAACTCGCATGTCCATACTGCATGGAAAACAACAAGGCATTCACGCTAGCAAACAGATGTAAAGCTTCTTTTTTTGACTGTCACCGTCGCTTCTTGCCACTTAATCACATGTATAGAAAGAACAGAAAAGATTTCTTTGTTGGCAGAGTTGAAAAAGATGTTGCATCCCCGTGTCTTTCTGGTGAAGAATTGCATGATGTTGTTTCAAAGTACGGTGACATTGTGTTTGGCCTTCAATCAAGTAAGCAAAAGTTTCCTGGTTTTGGTTTGACCCATAATTGAGTAAAGCGAAGTATCTTTTGGGAGCTTCCTTATTGGAAGACCAATTTGCTCCGCCATAACCTTGACGTCATGCACCTCGAAAAGAACATGTTTGAGAACATTTCAACACCATCATGGATGTGAAGGGGAAGACAAAGGACAACATCAAGGCTAGATTGGATATAGCTTTATACTGTAACCGTAAAAATATGGAGTTGGTTTATGATGAGTCACGGGTCGCAAAACCAAGAGCAAGCTTCGTGTTAGAGAAAAACGCATAACTGCTAGTCTACAAATGGCTTAAGAGTCTGCGTTTTCCGGATGGACATACATCGAATATATCAAGGCTGGTTAATATAAAGGACTGCAGATTATATGAATGAAGAGTCATGACTGCCACGTGTTTATGCAAACACTCATCCTATTAGCTTTTCGTGATTTGTTGCCAAAGGGAATATGGGATGCACTCACGGAGATCAGTCATTTCTTCAGAGATATATGCTCCAACAAGTTGAATGTTGATCACATTGAGAGGCTTCAAATGAATATCGTCGAGACACTATGCAAACTTGAGATGATATTCCCTCCATCATTTTTTGACTCAATGGAGCATCTCCCTATACATCTACCGTTCGAGGCAAAAGCTGGAGGACCGGTTCACTATAGATGGATGTACCTATTCGAATGGTTAGATATTACAGTTGCAATATAATTCATATATAAAATTATTTTATATATTTTTCTTAATTAAAAATACTTGATTAATATTTCAATGCAAGTACTTGTTTAATCTCAAGAAAAAGGTTAAGAACAAGGCACATGTTGAGACTTCGATATGTGAGGCCTATATTATTGAGGAGATCTCAACATTTACCTCGTAATATTTCGAACCTCATCTGAGAACGAGAATCAATCGCGTTCCACGACATGATGATGGCGGTGAAGTGCCTTCCAGTGAGAACTTGTCAATATTCTCCAATAATAGACGACCCGCACCTAAAAATGTCGTAAGAGGAAGATATTTGTCGGAAATAGAGTTCAAACAAGCACACAACTATGTTTTATTTAACTATGATAAGCTGAGACCTTTTATTCAATAAGTTTATACTAATTAAACTTTGTTAGTAATATATTGTTAATTATTTATTGTAATATCATACACTCATCATCACTTGTAGGCAACATCAATAATATTTGCTCTCCAATAACTCACAACTGACCGAATCCCAGATCTTTCAATTACAAGATGAACAGTTTGCCACATGGTTCAGAACACATGTAAGCACTATCACAAACTCATTCTAGCTTGCAAAATTACTGTACGTATGCATGTCATTATGAGATTCTTGTTCATTTACTGTTTATTGATGTACATTACATACAAGGTTTATCAAATAGGAAGGAGTGCGCCTAAGTCATTGTCTTCACTAAGCCTGGGGCCTGAAAGAAAATGTAAGTGCTACAACGGGTATTTTGTTAATGGATATGTTTTCCATACTAAAGAATACGGGTAAGGAAGAAAGACATACAACAGTGGTGTTTGTGTTAAGGGATCCACTAGTAGTGAGTTAGAAGTTGACTACTATGGTAGATTAGAAGAGGTCGTCAAATTGCAATATCATAACGAACATAATAGAGTGTTTTTATTCAAATGTTATTGGTATGACACGACTGACAGAGGAATTAGAGTTGATCCGCACTATGATCTGGTCGAAATCAACTCAAAAGCTAGACTCCGCAACATAAATGATGTCTTTGTTTTCGCAAAGCAATTTTAACAAGTTTATTACACATACACCCCTTCATTTAGAAAGGATCGATCAAGAGTGGATTGGTTGTCCATTTTAAAAACAAAACCCCGAGGTCGTGCCGAGGTTGTTCAGGATGAGAACGAAGACACAAGTGTCGGAGATGAAGTCTTTCAAGTTAGTGAGTTGGTTGAACCATATCGAGTTGCTCCTTCGATTGAATTGGAAGAAAATTCAAATTTTCATGTTTTCGATGATAGTCTTGTTGATGTTGACGCAGAGGAGTTGAATGTTGTTTTGAGCTCTAGCGGACAAGCAAATGTGGATGAAGAAGACGATATCCATATTGAAGATTGCGATGAGGGTGATGACAATTCAATTGATGACGAAGAAGAAGAAAATTCTGACTAACAATCAAATTTAAGCCCTGTGTAAAACCCTTTCTTTTATGTAATTTAGATTATGGATGATATGTTTTGTAACACGAAATATTTATTACTTGAAATAATTACTTGAAATGCCACAATCACGAAATAATTACTTGAAATAATTATAGATCATGGATGATATATTTTGTAACACGAAAATAATTACTTGAAATGCCACAATCACCGACGTCCATACTGACAGCCTAAGTCCGTCGGCGTTTCACAGAGAGTTTGAAAATAATTACTTGAAATGCCACAATCACTGACGTCGATACCGATGGCATAAGTCCGTCAGCGTTCCACAGAGAGTTTGAAAATAATTACTTGAAATGCCACATTCACCGTCGTGAATACCGACGTATTAAGTCTGTCGGCATTTCATAGAGAGTTCGAAAATAATTATTTGAAATGCCACAATCACCGACGACCATACCGATGGATATAAGTACGTCGGCAAGTTGTCGGCTGGTCAATTTTACCAACGACATTACCGACAGACCGCGTGAATTTCAAAGGGTTGTGCATTAAATGCATCTCTGATGGTGTCATCTCGCCGATGAAATTATCGACGGACCACGAAAAATATGGAGGGTCATTAAAAATTTTGGTGTGAAATTCAAAATTTACCGGCGGATTTTGGACATTTCACTGACAGAATAAATTAAAATAATAATTAATTTTATATACGTTGGTGAATCCGTCAATAAAACTACCATATAAGTCCCCCCATCTGCCGCTTTAGTTTATTTTTTCTTCTCCTCAGTTTTTCACCGATTTTCTCCTCAGTTTTTCACTGATTCTTTTCCTCTCCATTCTTCAAAGGTTTCAGCAGCAATCTCTAGCAATAATTCTCATGAATCTCCATCAGTTTAAAAGGTATGTATGTTTTTTGCTTTAAGGGTTTTTTTTTCTATTTTTTGGTATGTTTTTTGTTTTGGTGTATTTTTTGTAATGTAGATAAAGTCTATAGTTTTTTTTGCATAATTCATTGCTAAAGTCTATAGTTTTGTTTTTGAATTTATTGAATATTTTTTATTGTTGTATTGACATAATTATTATTAGTTAATTTGTTGAATATTTATTGTTAATTTTGAATTTACCATAGAATTAGTAATTGAATATGTTTGAATAATTATTAATTTGACTCTATTATTGCACGATTTGTGTTTAATGTTTTGAATTTATTTTGATTGTTATTCTAGAGTTTTTTTATTCATTGTTTTATTGTATTGGTATAATTATTGAATAATTTTTTGAATTGTAATTGTTAATGTTGAATTTACCTTAGTATTAGTAATTGAATATTTTGGAATAATTGTTAATTTTACTTTATTATTGCATGATTTATGTTTAATTTTTTTCAATTAATTTTAATTGTTAGTCTACAGTTTTTTTATTTTTTTTATTGAATATATTTTATTGTTGTATTGGCATAATTATTGAATAATTTGTTGAATTGTAATTCTTAATGTTGAATTTACCTTAGGATTAGTAATTGAATATGTTGGAATAATTAGTATAGATTGGGTCAATTGGTTGTGGCTTTTGTTAATATGTGTAGGTTTGTGGATTTGGGTAGTATCCGGTATAGGGGAGGTGCTGTCGATTTTTTTTTTAACATTTGAATTTAATTATATAATTATTTGTATAAAATTGTGCAGATGCGTAGAATGAAAACCAGAGCTGGTCGCTCACGTATGGTCGCAGCTAGTTCATCTAGCAGCGATGATGATATTTCCTTAGGTGCCTCTCAAAAAGAGGCACCTACACCACCTGTGCCGTTAACCGATGTTACCTCTTCCAACGGTACTTCACAGTACAGAGACGGCGTGCCTTCGCAGTGGAATCAATTTACCCGCAAGTACAAGGCACAGTGAAAGGACGACTTTTCAATGTAAGTTTGTTAAGGTTTAATTTTTTTAAAAATTACAACATAATTTATGAAGTAATCACTATTTAATTTCTTTCATTTATTTTTAGGTTCATAAACATTGAGGCCACCCGAGTAATATCATCGGCGTTTAAATCGTCGATGGAGATTCTATTGTTTCAATGGAGTCAGATATCCAAGCATCCTGAATGGATGCCTCAAATTAATGCATGGTTTGGCAGCTTTCAGGTTGGTGTTAATTTATAATTTTCAGCTTACTTCTAATAAATTATTAATATAATTATAAATAAATTATTGTTTTTATTTAAACTTATTTATTTATACACAGCACAAATTCTATTGGGATAGTGAGCATAACACTGTTTTGAGGAGGGTGTGGGAAAATCACGCGACAACTAGGTAAGATCGAAAAAAGTACAAGATTTTTTTTAGATTAAAATTTATGTTTCGAAATGTAATTTTTAGTTGTGTGAAGTAGGTTGCGTGATTTTTGGTATGAAACACAGAAAAGGGCAAAAAAAACCGTGAGGGATAGGGGTTTCCAAGGCTGGAACGATGTTGCGGTTTGGAGGGATTTCAAACCGATATACATCCTGGAAGATATATGGCCGCACTATCTTGAGCACATGACGTCTGAGCGGTTCACATGACGCTCACAGTCCAGTGCTAGCAACCGGAATAGGCGAATTCATGGCTCGGTGACAACGCACACTGGTAGCTCTGTTCCGTTTGCTGCACATGCGAAATGGATGGTAAGATTAATTTAAATGAAATGTATCGTTGAATTAAGTTGTTGTTAATATATCTTTTTTCATTATAGGTTGCGTCTCTTGGACATGAGCTGAGCCTGATGGAGCTGTTTGTGGAGACGTACGTGCGGAGTCAAGACCGCCAAAAGGGGACGCAACAGTTTGTTGATAACCTTGCTCAACATTTCGTGGTATGTTTGTTCGACCATTTTATTTTGTAAGTTATTATGTAAGTTATTATGTTTATTGAATTGAATATGATGATTACTTTTTATTTTTATTTTTAGGAGACCTATAATAATCGGTTGAGGGAGAGATACGGGGATGATATTTTGACCCATCTGGAATTCGATCCGGATTTGTGGATGGAGGTTGGCTCGTCAGGTGGACCCGATAAAAATCAGGTTTACAGGCTCTCCAACACTACGGCCGACAACTTGCAGTCAACCCGTAGTGTTTCAACCGTTGGGAGCTCCCAATCTAAGAAGTTCGTGGCCTTGCAGCAACACACGGCTCAGCTCACCGACAAATACGACCACCTATCAGTGGAGTACGCATAACTCAAAGCATCTCATGCACAACAAAGAGCGGAGTCTGAGCAAATCAAAGCATCTCATGCACAACAAAGAGCGGAGTCTGAGCAAATCAAAGCATCTCATGCACAACAAAGAGCGGAGTCTGAGCAAATCAAAGCATCTCATGCACAACAAAGAGCGGAGTCTGAGCAAATCAAAGCATCTCATGCACAACAAAGAGCAGAGTCTGAGCAAATCAAAGCATCTCAAGCACAATAAAAAACGGCTTATGAACAACAAAAAGCGGCTTATGAACAGCTTCGCGAAATGATTATGAACATGGCAAATAGTGGAACATGTTCGCCTAATCCTTTTTTACTGTATAACCACCAGCCTCCTCCTCCTCTAGCTCCACCTTTATATTAATTTGTAAAAAACATTATTTACCTTTAAAACTTCATTTAATATTTTTTTTTCAAACATATTCGGTTTGTAATGAATATTATTTAACTTTGTTTTTTTTTTACGTTTAATATAAATTTTATTTGCATAATTGGTTTGTATTACAATTAAATTATATAGTTTTATATTATATATCCTAAATAATTTTTAAAAAACAAATTTAGAAAAAAACTATTACCAAGGATTTTACCGACGGATTCATTCAGTCGGTATTTTAAACACTCACCGACAGACTTACCGATGGAATTAATCCGTCGGCATTTAACAGTAGCTGCCACACTTATCGATGAATTTACAGACGAATATATTCGGTCGGTATTTCATTCACTCACCGACAGCTTTACCGATGGTTAGTAGTTGTTGGTAAATCATGATATCACCGACAGACTAAAAATTCATCAGTATATTTCAAGCAGAAATCTTTTTTTTTTTTGCGTGCAAATTCCATCTGTAAAACCATCAGCAAATGGTTTTTTTGTTTTGCCGACCGATATAGCAACGGAATGGGGAATCGTCGACGAAAGGAAAGTCGACGGACATAATGCGTCGGTGATGACGTTGGTAAAAAAATCACTGATGAACTTCTAATCACATACCGACAGAATTTTACCGTCGGTAAAACTGTGAAATCTTGTAGTGTATGACTTATTTATATAGGCTGGTCCGAATTCAAAAATCTGATAGTTTTTAGCAATTTAGTATGGATTTACCATGTAGATTCATTTAGTTTGATAAGAAAAGTATGTAATATGCTATTGTTGGGTCGGATTCAAACTAAAATTTTACTGTACAATTACATAATCAGTTTTATAGAGGGTCGGTTACTTATAACTAGTCAAGGTCTATAAAATCATCCAATTAGATTTGGAATGAGTTGTTGGAGTCTATTTTATTTTATTTTATTTTAGATTGTTAGTTTAATATATTACTTTATATTGTCTTCTCTATTTGATTTCTGACAATGATTTCTGACATATTTAAAAAGTTGTAAACCTGTTCAAAAACATATCAAATTAAAAAAATATTCAAAAATAAAATAGAAATTAAGGTTATAATGATGATAACTTTTGAACAGCATCTCCGCTTTTCTTTGCTTGCTATCTTTTTATGTTCTGTTTTTCGTCCGTGTGTCATTTATAAACAAGTGAACGCTCTCCAAAGCTTTTTTCTCGGAAAAAAAGGTGGGAAACTTCTTTTCAAAGTTGATACAAGATCAAAGAAAATAAAATTCTAAAATCTTCTATAGCAAGAAACAAATTCTACTACCAATTGGACTTCCAAAATAATTATCATTTTACTAAATATTGCATATTGAATCTACATTGTCCAGACATGTGGTATGCAAGTGTTCGAATTTAGACCTGGTTTTCCAAAATTCCCTAGTTTATTTTCACTTATTTGAAGTGTTGAAGGAATTGTAGTTAATTTAGGGTAAAAAGAATATTAAAGTAACAAAGAGCACTATTGTGGTATTTCATCAATTTATCTAAACCAAAATAAAAGTAAGTTCAAGGCTGATACTTATGAATCGATGGAATTGGGGTCTTAGATTGTAAATGCGTAAACATAACAAGAAAATTTCATTTTAACAAAATATTATTCATACCAGGCCTACAGAAGATACCATTTTAGAAAAAGCATTGGGCCTTGTTGAATATTGATAGCTCAAAATGACAATTTTATGTATTTTGTCTATGATGGTCAATTTATCAAAAACTCTAATATTTAATATTTAAGGTTGGTCAGATTTTAAGAAACATGGGCTTTCTGGAAAAAAAAATTTCGCCATGTTTAGATGATGGATAATCACATGTTCATGTTCATGTCCATTTTCTATTCTTCATAACTGAGGATTTTAGGGATTGGTGACGAAGACTGGATTTGTTGCAAAACAGTTTTTTTAAAGGATTTTAGAGACTCTTTAATGATTAAGTTATTGATTTCATTATAATGAGTTATAATGAATAAGTATTATATTCTAAGAACAAAAAAGTTTATCTTTAATTTATGTATGATAAATGCTGAGAATAAGTTGTAAGATGGTAAAAATGATGAACATTGTTTCTAGATCATTTATAGAGTATTTATAACCTTGAAGTTTCCTTTTTCACTTCTATGTGGGAGAAAAACTTTTATAATCAATGCTAATATTGATTATAAGTGTCTTACATGATACTAATTTGAGAGGATCATTTATTACCCCCGTCTTACTGCTAAAAACATTCGGTGTCGCTAGCTGAAAGGATCAAGCTGTCTTTTGTAAACTAAAATGCCCCCTTGTCTTGTTGAAGGAAATTAACATCTTCTTTTCTAGAATTTTTTCTTCTAAACACAATGTTGTCCCCTTGTACTGGTCATTGCCCCTAGATGTGCTATGTCACTGACTTAAATAAATAATGGTTTTAAGAGGTCATTCTCTCATTTTTCTCCTTTTTAGTTTAGTGAAGGAATATAGGTCTAGAATGAATCTTGAAATCTTGATCTTGCATTTTGAAAACAAAAATTATTTCGATGTGAGTCTACAACAATTTACTTTTGAAATCTTGTAACTCCTTAGTTATTTTCTTTCTTGAAAAAGAGATTATTTGCTCTTGTGTTTGGCATTGAGGTCTTCGGTGAAAATACATCATGAGGTGACCTTTTGTTTTTTTTTAGGTTTTCAAAGTGAAGGGCTCGAGAAAAAGCTCGAGGTTTTGTTTGAGAAAAACTTGTCTCTTTTTTAACACTCATTTTTATCAGCATGAATAGTAATGAGTAGTTTGTTCTTGATGTCATGAATCTTATGAAAAAATATTCTTTGCATTTTGAGAGCATTATATATTATTCCAGGTTGCTTGCTTGCTTGATTAGAAAGGACTTCTACAGGCACGTAACATAGGTTGTGGTTTTTTGTTATGAAAGAAAAGGATTCATAAGGCTCAAAGAGTGTTTCAGGGTTTCAAAAACTAAGGATCACTATCAGCAGTTCTACTCTTGACGTCATTCATATTTTCTTTTGCCGCTCTTCTTTGATTTGATGCTTTTTTTTTATTGTTTTGCTAGGGCATACTCACTTTATCTTGTATGTCACTTTTTCTAGTGATTTGGGCATGCCCCCTAGTATTTGAATTTCTTGAGCTCTTATGCCTTTTTTGGCTTTCTCACGGCCTTTTCTCTTCTCATTGAAATTTTATCTTGCCCCCCAGTGTGTAGTGTGATCTTAGTCAGGATTTTTTTTTCATGAAAGAAAAATTATTTAGGCTCAAAAAGGAATCGCAAGGGATTTACTTATTTCAGAGCATGAAAGGAATAACAAATATGGTCTTTCCTCATTTCAAGCGCAAGCAACTATGATCAATAAACTTTGACCTCATCCATTGTGATGGTTTGGTCTTTGTAAAAATACACTTTATGAGTCATGAACAACGAGTTCACTACATATCATTATTCATACATTTAAAAACACATGATTCAAGAGTCATGGGGTAAGGGTGTTTATTCATTTTTTTTCTTTTTTCTTTTTTATCCAATATTCTTTGGTTTATAATTTAGTCACCTTAATGATGGATTTGCTTGATTCATGCATCATTCTACAAGTAGAATGTCAAAATTATTGTTTTGAATAAACATCAAATTATTTTTTGAAATCAAAATGCAAGTTTAATTTTTCAAAACTCCAATAGGGAAAGAGATTAATGGCGTCTATAAGATCACGCGAGGCTTCAAATGTGTATTTGTGAGTTCTTATACGAAAACTCTTTTAGGAAAATGAATAATATTTGGTCGTAAACATGATTGAATGACAAATTCATTATTTTATTAAAGCTTTGGAAAAGAAGTTCAACAACAAAAAATGTATGGCAACATCTTGGGCTATGAATACTGGCATGGTAACACATAAAGGGGCTAAACATTTAGCGATCATTATTTGAAATTTCTGGAATTTTTCAAATTCATTCTCTTTGACAAAGGCATCTTTTCAGCAGTTCGTTGAAGTCATATGCAGACCATTCTTGGCCTAATATCACCATAACGTTTTCTTCAGGGTAGTTGATTTCTGAGAGTCGGTATGAAGAAATTAGCTATAGGAAGGGTAGGTGTCTTGGCAACCAACTTCAGTATCCCTTCCTTTTCCAACTAAAACCATTCTTCTCAATCAGGTCAGCAATCTTACCTATCCCAATGGCTTGTTTAATCCTCTCAGCTATAACAATCAGGTCAATGAAATGTTGTGCAGAGCTTCCAACCAGGTATTCAAAGTACGGTGCCTTAAAGGTATTGGAAAATAAACTAATCATCTCTTTTTCCAACATGGGAGGGTTAACTTGTGCAGCTACCTCACTCCATCTTTGGGTGTATTCCCTTATGGACTCCTTGTTTTCCTTCTCTATAGCTTGCAAGCTTAACCGATGAGGGCCAATGTCTATATTGAACTTATATTGCCTCATAAAGGCATTAATTAAATCCTTTTATTTTTTAACCTTGGTATTGTCCAACCGCATATACCAAGTAAGGGCAGCGTCACTCAAGCTGTCTTGAAAGAAATGAATCAGCAGTTTCTCATCATCAACCACCTCAGCCATTTTGTTGTAGTATGCCTTGAGATAAGTTACAAGGCACCGGGTTCATGTATATTTAATGAATTTTGGCACCCTAAACTTCTTAGGAATGACTACGTTAGGTACCAAACACATCTTGGCAGCTTTCACCGGGTCACACAAATGGTTTCCCTCAACTGCCCCTACCCTCTCTTCTAGGGCAGTCCATTTTTCCAAACCCTCTTCTTTTAACATCTTGCCTTTTTAAGATTCCTTCTCTGTAGAATTAATGGTCAATGACATTCTTGTGGGGTATGTTGCATGGCTTGTTGAAAATCAGATGACAACCCATTTACCTCCAGATTCTGTGAATTGAAAGGATTTACGAGCATAGGTTCAGGCTGAGCTATATGTGTTGCTTTTCCAGATTTGTCTCTTAAGGCCTGTTCGAGTAGACTAGTAAGCCTTGCGACTTTTTCTTTAAGATTGTCCATCTCTTTTTGGTGTTGGGCTTCCAACTGGGCTCTTTCTTCGTTTTCCATTTGTCTTTTTCTCGAACGAGTGTTATAGATGAGTTTCAATGGGGAACCTATATTTCAACCTGCTAAATGTAAATCATGCAATTTATGCAAAAATATTGATTAAACAAAAAGTGTATGAAATGCAAACTTGCCCTTCACGAGATGACAACCTAGTAGGAAGATCTTAATTGTTGAGTGCATCAAAGGGTTGGTCATTATCTAGTTTCAAATGGTCTCTCGCATGCTCAGTGATCGTCCTTGAAAAGTCGATATGAGGCTTACAAGTAGTGTGAAGATAGAGGCCCTGAGTAATATCAGTTTAGCATATTAACCATTTCCAAGTAAACAATCAAGCGAGAGTTGGATGGTTTCACGAGTCTTACTCAAGCGAAAGTCATTGGGGTACCGTTACTCCCCCACTTATCTTAGGTTGTAAAGTGTGTGCTCTCAAAGTTATGCATGACAACATAAACAAGGATGCATGCTAAAGCAGTAAATGCAAAAAAAATAAACAAATAAACACAACAAACAAAATAGCAATAATAAGATAAAAGACAAAATTTAATCCTAATATCTTCAGTGAAGTTGTTATTATATCATATCTGACATCGCAGCGGCCCAAGCTAGTGACCTGGCTGGGCAACAGAGGACATGCGTGATTTACATCACGTGTGTATAGTCAAGCGAAGAAGTTAATTCAAAATATAATCTCAAAATGAACAGTAAATCGTGAATTAAAATGAAATGCAGAGATCAAAAAGTTTACTTACCTGGTAACTTTGAAAAAGAAAACGTAAGGGAAGACTGGCCTGCTGAATGCTTTTCTCCTTCTTTCTTCTTCGTTGTTGTTATTTTATGAATGGTCGTATCCCTTTCTTTTGCTCTCTGTTCTCTCTCAGCTTTCCATCCCCTGTCTTTGTTTTTCGTCTCTTGTGGTGGAGATGGAGAAGGCAGTGGTCTCTTTTCCTCCGTGGCCTTCTCTGGCTTTTATAAAGCCAGAGGACGACCTCTGTTTCTTTGAGAAGAAACAGGGGAATGAAAGTCTAATACCCTGGTTTCTCTCAATTCCCCTCTGCTCAGGATGAAGAAGATGGTAATAAAGGCATGATGTGTTGCTGGTTGAACGAAAGCTCTCTCCTCTGTGTTTCCTCGTTTTCATCTCTGTGTTAGGCTTGTTTGCCGAAGCCCTGGTTCTGTTTTTCTTTCCCCGTCTTTTTCATCTGTCCCTCTCCTGATCTCTTTGTTTTTTTAGCTTCCCCCCCTGTTTTTCTTCCTCTCCTTCCATCCTGGGTTTTTCCCCTCTGTTTTCTTCTTCCCCTCCTTCTGTCCTCCCGCGAGGTTGCTCGTCCTCTCCTTTTATAAGGCCAAAATCGGTGGTAACGGTCGGCCTCCTAAATGCCCTGTAACCCACCCTTTAAACGCCTTCAATGATGAAACCTAAGCGTTGGCTGCAAATGAATGAAATGGAGGGAGAAGTCAGTGAACAGTTTTGTCCAAGAAACGGCTCCGTTTTCCATTCAACTACTATATTTAATTTGGTCCTTGAAGTTTTTGAATTTTTGCAGTCCAGTCCTTGGGTAAATTGTAATTGAACCCCTACACCTCAGCGCCATTTACACATTGGTCCTTGGATTTTAATTTCTTGCAAATTTGACCAGAATCAGCCCTATACTTTGATAATTTTTCAATTAAATCCATGAATAAATTAATTCCAAGCTCAATTAAGTCTAAAACTTATCAACTCTCCAATTAAATCCTTGATTTGATTAATTAAATTAATTTCAAGCTTAATTAAGTTTCAAAACTTATCAATTCTCTAATTAAACCCTTGATTGGATTAATTAAATTAATTCCAAGCTCAATTAAGTCTCAAAACTTATCAATTCTCCAATTAAGCCCTTGATTTGATTAATTAAACTAGTCAAGAGTTTAATTAAATCTTTAAACTTCCAATCATGTTGCCCTTAACCTAAATTTTAATTCATTCTTCATTTATTTTTTTTTACTTGTTTTTCATCATCATTTTTTCATCATCTTTTCATCATTTTTCAGTAAATAAAATAATAATAATAATTAAAATAAAAGGATCAAAATTTAGGTTATAACAAAAACTCTAATTACTTGAAAGTGAGTTATTATCAATAACTCAACGCAACATGACAATTGCTTAGTATTTTCACAAAGTGAAGTCGTTATGCCGTGAAATTTCTGAGTTGGATCCACAAACTCCCATTCAAGAAACCAGGATGAAAAGAATTGTTATCCATAGTTTGAGATCTGAATACAGGGGTTTCATTATTGTAGTACAGGGATGGCAAGATCAACTATCACTTGTTGAGTTTGAAAATTTGCTTGTTAGTCAAGAAGCTTTAGCTAAGCAAATGGGAGGAGCCTTACTAAAGAGTGAAGAGGAAGGGAACTTCAAACAGCATGGAAATGGTGGATTTAAACGGCATAATGACAAGATAAAAAGTCATCAAAGTGCAGGAAGTAGTCGTGCAATGGGAGGCTGGAAAAAACAGAGTATCAATAAGAAATTTGAAGGAAAATGTTACAGCGGAAAGAAGGGTCATATGGCGAAGTTTTGTACGTTGCAGACAAAGTTCATGGAGAGTAATGCTGTTACTTCTAAAATTGAAGACGAATAAGATGTTGAGGCATTATTTGTTACAGAAAAAGAAAAAGATGAGCTAGCCCTTGCAGCAATAATATCTGATCAAATCAACTATGAGAAAGACTGGATAATTGACTCTGGTTGCTCCAATCATATGACGGGAGATAAAGAGAAGTTGCAAAATTTGACAGAATACAAGGGAAATCATGTGGTGGTAATAGTCAACAACTTAAAATTATCAATAGCTCATATTGGTAATATAATGGTCTCTAACCATTACAGTGATAATAAGGTATCACTTTAGAAAGTCTATCATGTTTCAGGTATGAAGAAAAACCTTCTTTCTGTATCACAATTAACAACTTCATGGCATTTTGTTTTGTTCGGTCCACAAGATGTGAGAGTATATCACAATCTTAAAATTGCAAAAGAACCACTGATGAAGGGGCAGAGATTAGAGTCAGTCTATGTAATGTCTGCAGAACCTATATATATATACAAGACCAGAAAAAACAAGACAACAGACTTATGACATCTGCGTTTGAGTCATATTAGATATTCTAAGCTAGCTGTAATGATGAAGAAGTCGATGTTGAAGGGACTTCCTCAACTTGAAGTAAGAATAGACACAGTGTATGCAGGATGCCAGTATGGGAAAGCTCATCAGTTGCCATATGAAGAGTCCAAGTTTAAAGCCAAGAAACCACTGGAATTAGTCCACTCTGATGTTTTTGGACCTATGAAGCAAGCTTCTATCAATGGGATGAGATACATGGTGACTTTTATTGATGATTTTTCAAGGTATGTGTGGGTTTATTTTTAAAAAGAGAAATCTGAAACCTTCTCAAAATTCCAAGAGTTTAAAAGTGCAGCAGAAGAAGAGATTGGTGAAAAAATTCATTCTTTACGCACAGACAATGAGGGAGAGTACATATCAGATGAATTCTCTAATTATCTACTGGAACATCAAATACATCATTAATTCACATGTGCCAACACTCCACAACAGAATGGCGTAGTGGAAAGAAAAAACAGACACCTTACATAACTTTACCGCAATATGCTTCATGCAAAGAATGTTCCAGGATGTTTTTAGGCAGAAACAATGAAAATTGCCGCTTATGTGATCAACAGGCTTCCTCAACAACGGTTATGTTTCCTTTCACCCTTTGAAAAAATATGGAACATGAAACTTGCAGTCAGTTATTTTCGTGTTTTTGGATGTATATGCTATACGTTTGTTCCTGATCATTTACGTAGCAAGATTGACAAGAAAGTTGTGAGGTGTATTTTTGTGGGATATTACAGTCAAAGAAAAGGGTGGAAATGTTGTGATCCTTTAACTGGGAAGTGCTACACATCACGTAATGTGGTGTTTGATGAAGCATCCTCATAATGGTCCTCAGAAAAGGAGACGTTACCAGATTTAGATTCTTTGTAGTCTGTCCAGCTTCAATTGGATTTAGGAGAAAGAGAAGTTTCAGATGATGACATAGCATAACGTTCATGACAAATAGGTGTGTATAAACAACCAAATGAAGAAGGAGAGCCTAGCAGAACAGAGGAACCAAGACGATCAACAAGAATTAAAAGGTCAAATCCTAAATATGCCAATGCTGCTATAACAGAAGAAGAAGACGCAACAGATACTGAGACATTTGAAGAAGCACAACTCAGTTTGGAGTGGAATAAAGCCACCGAAGAGGAATTTGCTGCCTTAGAACGAAACCAGAATTGGGAGCTTGTACCAAAACCAAGAGACATGAAGCCTATTTCTTGCAAATGGGTTTACAAACTAAAATGTCGCATAGATGGATTAATTGAAAGATACAAAGCATGTCTGGTAGCTCAAGGTTTCTCTCAACAGTATGGACTGGATTATGATGAAATGTTTAGTCCAGTTGCAAAAATTACAACTGTCAGAGTCTTACTTGCACTTGCAACTAATAAAGGTTGGAATCTGTGGCAAATGGATGTGAAGAATGTGTTCTTACATGGAGAGTTGGATCGAGAAATTTACATGAGCCAACCGATGGGATGTCAAAGTCAAGATCATCCTGAATATGTTTGTAAGTTACGAAAGGCGCTCTATGGATTAAAACAAGCACCAAGAGCCTGGTATGGTAAAATTGCTGAATTTCTAACTTATAGTGGCTATTCAGTGACATTTGTAGATTATAGTGTGTTTGTCAAATCAGTTAACACAAAGCTAGCTATTGTGCTAGTATATGTTGATGACTTAATCATAATAGGAGATTGTGAAGAAAAAATTCTCCTGATAAAGCAAAATTTATCAGTTCACTTTCAAATGAAAGAGCTCGGGCAACTCAAGCATTTTCTTGGTCTAGTGATTGATTATACTCATGAAGGGCTAGTTCTTCATCAGAAAAGATATTCCAATGATTTATTGAAGAAGTTTGGAATGGTTAATTGCAAACCAATCTCGACACCAATGGAAGCAAATGCAAAAGTTTGTGCTCTCGAAGGGAAGGATTTAGAAGATGCAACAATGTATCGACAATTGATAGGTAGTTTGATTTACTTAACTTTAAGTAGACTAGATATTTCTCATGCAGTTGGTGTGATGAGTCGATACATGCAAAATCCAAAGAAATTTCATTTACTGAGATTCAGCGATGATAGCACAAAAGACTACTTGGCCCATACAATTATTAAAGGATCTATGTTAGCCAATAAAGGTGGCAGTTACATTGTATTGTGATAATCAATCAACAATTTGTTTGGCTGAAAATCCAGTTTTTCATGGAAGAATCAAGCAAATAGAAGTGCATTATCATTTTATCAGAGAGAAGGTTCTACAAGAAGAAATTGAGTTGAAACATGTTAACACAAAAGATCAAGTTGCAGATTTGTTTACAAAAAGCTTGAGTGGCAACAAGTTTGAAAGTTTTTGTCATCAAATCGGAATAGTTAATTACAGAAAAGATGCTGGTGTTGAGAAGGGATGTTAAAAACTACAGCACCAGTCATGCAAAATTACTGACCAAGTCAACTCTATTTATCATTTTTTCTGCATATTGTTTAGTTTCAATATTGCTTTGCTATTCTTAGAAGTTTGTTTAGGATTTTGTGGCTAAAATAATGAATGTAGTCGTTAGCTTATGTAATTGACTTGCCTATATAAAGCAACTCAATTCTGCAAAATAATATATCATTTTATTCTCTGTTTTCCAACTTCTCTCATTTTATTCAACAGAACATTGCTAGCTTTCACATCTCTATGCAGAACAACGTGTTCCCACTCTTCATGGAGGTAAAGAAGGGCAGACGCAACTCCCCTGATGATTTGGTATCGCCGAGCCCAATTAAGGCTGGGTGTGTCATTGCGAAATAGAAGTTTATCAAGGCTTCCATTGGGCATATAATCATAGACCAAGAGGAGCTCTCCATTTTGCTGGCAATAGCCGAAGAGCTGGACCAAGTTCCTGTGCCTCACCCTCCCCATGCTAACAATCTCAGCAACGAATTCCTTAGCTCCTTGCCTGGAATCATGGGATACTTTTTTGACCGCGACTTGCATATTGGAAGAAGGCAATACTCCTCTGTAAACCTTTCCAAAACCCCCCACATCCCAGCAACTCATTGTCTGTGAAACCCTTGGTTACTTTGTATAAATCCTTGTAGGAGAATCTTTGAGGACCATATTCTGTTAAGTGTGGACACAAGCTGGTGGTGGTGGCAGCCATGTCAAGCATGACTGCTGTCAAACATGGCTGCAAAGTTAGGCATGGTAGGTTGCCTACCATTGAAAATGGTGGCTGCCATATTTGACTAAAGGAAAGTGTCTTGATTATAAATAGAGATGCTGACAGAGAGACGAAGCAGATTGAGAATAAGAGAGAAACACAGAGAGAGAGAGCTAGGGAGAGTTGAGTTGAGTAGAGAAGAATTTTCTCCTCCTCCTTGTTTTGTTGTTTGTATTGTTTCAAGCTTGATTAATACAAACCAGTAGCTCCGTGGAGTAGGCAAGTTGTCGAACCACGTAAATTTGATGTGTTTTGATTGC
The DNA here is from genome assembly GCF_951802175.1 of Populus nigra. Lineage (NCBI taxonomy): Eukaryota > Viridiplantae > Streptophyta > Magnoliopsida > Malpighiales > Salicaceae > Populus > Populus nigra. The sequence goes on along the minus strand of NC_084870.1, from coordinate 5,233,517 downwards.
TTGAATGACCCAACAACTGGTATTAGAGCTTGTTCTTAAAAAGGAGGGTGTTTGATCCAAACTCAAAAATCAAAGTTCTCAAAACGTGTTTTTGAACATACCATCGTGTAGATCAAGGGAAGACGAATTCACGGTTCAAGGCAAGACTTGTTGTAAAAGGGTTTCAACAAAAGAAAGGGATTGACTACTCTGAGATATTTTCTCCAGTTGTGAAGCTCACAACAATCAGAGTTGTTCTGGGGATAGTAGCAGCAGAGAATTTACATCTTGAACAATTAGATGTAAAAACAGCCTTTTTTCATGGAGAATTGGAGGAAGACATTTACATGCAACAACCAGAGGGGTTTGAAATACCAGGAAAGGAGAACCAAGTCTGCAAGCTAAAGAAAAGCCTATACGGTTTGAAGCAAGCTCCAAGACAGTGGTACAAGAAGTTTGACAACTTCATGTGTAGTTCGGGATACACAAGATGTCAGGCTGATCACTGTTGCTATGTCAAACATTTTGACAACTCCTACATCATTCTACTATTATATGTGGATGATATGTTGATTGCAGGATCCAACATTGAGGAGATTGACAAGCTAAAACAACAATTGTCAAAACAGTTTGAAATGAAGGATCTGGGAGCTGCTAAACAAATACTTGGCATGAGAATCATCAGAGATCAAGACAAAGGCATACTACAGCTTTCACAAACAGAGTATGTCAAGAAGGTTCTCAGCAGGTTTAGTATGGATAATGCTAAACCAGTAAGTACACCTCTGGGGAATCATTTCAAGCTCAGCAAAGACCAGTCACCAAAAACTGAGCTAGAAAGTGGATACATGGATAAGATTCCATACGCCTCAGCTATCGGCTCTTTGATGTATGCTATGGTCTGTACCAGACCAGACATTGCCCATGCAGTGGGAGTTGTAAGCCGATATATGAGCAATCCTGGAAAGCAACATTGGGAGGCGGTGAAATGGATCATGAGATACTTAAAAGGTTCATCAGAGACATGTCTTACCTTCACAGCTGGTGGTTTGAAACTTGAAGGTTTTGTAGACACTGATCTAGCAGGAGATGTTGATAGCAGAAAGAGCACTACAGGATATGTATATACTCTAGGAGGGACTGTTGTTTCCTGGAGTTCGACCTTACAAAAGATCGTCGCTCTTTCAACAACCGAAGCTGAATATGTTGCAGTTTCAGAATCTGCAAAAGAGATAGTATGGCTACAGAGTTTCCTGAAAGAATTGGGCAAGATGAATGAAAAGGGTACTTTGTATAGTGACAGTCAGAGTGCAATCTTCCTTGCCAAGAATCCAGCATTTCACTCCAGGACGAAGCATATTCAGATCAAATATCACTTCATCCGACAATTGCTAGACGAGGAGCAACTGATGCTAGAAAAGATTTGCGGAAGCAAGAATCCGGCTGACATGTTAACCAAAGGAGTTACTCTTGATAAACTGAAGCTGTGTAAAGCTTCAGTTGGTCTCAGAGATTAAAAGACAGATCTAGCACCATTTGTGTCCAAGTGGGAGATTGTTAAGTGTGGACACAAGCTGGTGGTGGTGGTGGCAGCCATGTCAAGCATGACTGCTATCAAACATGGCTGCAAAGTTAGACATGGTAGGTTGCCTACCATTGAAAATGGTGGCTGCCATATTTGACTAAAGGAAAGTGTCTTGATTATAAATAGAGATGCTGACAGAGAGACGAAGCAGATTGAGAACAAGAGAGAAACACAGAGAGAGAGAGCTAGGGAGAGTTGAGTTGAGTAGAGAAGAATTTTCTCCTCCTCCTTGTTTTGTTGTTTGTATTGTTTCAAGCTTGATTAATACAAACCAGTAGCTCCGTGGAGTAGGCAAGTTGCCGAACCACATAAATTTGATGTGTTTTGATTGCTTGAATGACCCAACATATTCTTGTTCCCAATCTTCGCGCAGTTCTTCATATTTCTTCCTCCTTATTATAAAAACATCGCCAGAGATTGCTACCAGCAAAATGATTGCTGTTATTGTTGGGACCACAATTCTTAAATATGGTTTCTTTCTTGATTTTCTTTGAGGGGGAAGTGAAGGCAGCTTTGACACGTGAAGACTTTGAGCTTGTCCGCCTCTGTTGAAGCTCCACCCCAGAATATAGTCGCTGCTAGCCACTGCTCCAGTAGATGAAGAAAAACCAACGTACATAAAATCCAACATAACAGAAGAAAGATCGAGAGGTGTTGACAAGAGAGGCAAGGTTGTTCATGTGACAGGAGCAACCGTAACATTGAGTAGCTTCTCTACTTCATCATAATCTATCCACACCTGCATCACATGACCACTTATGAGAGTGAAGCTCTTATTCTCCTTTTCCTCATCTGAAAAGTAGGTCACCAGAGCAGATTCAATGGATATCAAGCTGTTTACATCAATTCCAACGTGGCTGTCATTGATGTCTTTAAGATCCGGGCTTGGAACTGCATCCAGCTCAACTGTCAATAGATGGTTTGAAGACAGGCCATTGCTTGTAGAATTGAGGATTCCAAAGTACCGACTTGCCAAAGCCCCTGTGAAGTCCACAGATGGAGAGATTGTGAAGGCCAAGCCTTGGCCACCAAGTGTCGGCAGCTCAGGAACCATGGCAAACGCAATCTGGGTAGAGAATGAGAGAGACCGAGAAATTTTGAATAAAGATGTGTTGAACTGAAAAGGAAATGGGAAGAAAGCACGGCCAATTTGCCGTTTTGAAGTGTTTGTCAGCTCTACGAGACTATTTGGATGGATGTTTGCAATCTAGCTGAGGAGCAGGTTGGCTCCAGTGAAGCCATGATAGATGAACTGGTTTTCCTCTTGAGCTAAGGCCAAGAGCTTCAAGGAAACAAACAGGCCGAGTAGAAAGTGCATTGATTTGAACGATGCAATCACCATTGTGGCGTCGCTCGACGGCTCCACTTTGTTTTGTAATAAAAAGAGTAATCAAGAAAAATAAAGATTTTATCGGAGTTGTCCTTTAAATTTGAGAGAACTAGAAATTCAAGTACCGGATTAGTTATGATTAAGAGAGTGTTTGGAAACGCGGGTTGGCCTGTGTTTTCAAAAAAATCAATTTATTTTTATTAAAAATTAATTTATTTTTATGTTTTGGATTGTTTTGATGCCCTGATCTAAAAAATAATTTTTAAAAAATAAAAAAAAAATCATTTTAATGCATTTCGGCATGAAAAGCACTTTAAAAAGCAATCACACTCTCAAACAGGCCTCCAAGGAAGGTAAACATCACCCTTAAAACATCATTTCAAGAAAAGGTTACCCTTACTTGTGTTTTATTTTATTTTATTCAAATGTTATAATATTTTGAACTTATTTGTAATTTGTTTTTAAAGATGGTTAACATCGGTCCCTAAAAATAAAATACACGTCAAAATATAACATCAGTCCCTAAAAATAGAAGACTCGTTTAAAATTTTGACGTTTAACCCTAAAAAGTATAGCTACATTTGAGTTACAAAAAGAAAGAATGAACATAATCCATAATTTATTTTTAAACTTTAGACATCAGTTTTTTTTTTGTAAAACAAAGACGTGTCGACAAACAATGTTCATTCCTAAAAAAGAAGAATATGTTGGTATCGCTAAAAATGGGCTTAAGCCATAGTTGAGAATTGGGCTTTGGACCCGCGCATGATGACGCCACAATGGTGATTGCATCATTCAAAATAAAATGGGTGTTGGACCCACCCATGTTATTCTTTTTTATATTTATTTCAGGTATTTGTACAAAATACAAAGAAAATTTTACAAATACTTGTATAAAAAATAAATAAAACACCACAAGGAATTCCTAAAATTATCTGAGTGCCACTATATAGGTAAAAGACTGAAATGCCCTTGAACTTCTCGAAAAATTATGAAAATACCCCTGGTGGCTTGAGTAGCTCATGCGCGGCCACTATTGGAGGGGTGAAATTTTTCGAAGAGATTCCGAGCCAAAAAGGGTAGATTATGGTAGATCTGGGGGAGAGGATTCTGATGATAGTGGTTTTGATGGCCATTGATAGCTAATGAGAGAGAATTGACGGTTTGAATCTTCAGGTGGCTAAATAAGTTATGGCCTTTTTCTGGCCAGATTTGCTGCCGAAGGCAACGAAAAACACCTAGGTGTTTCTTGAGATGAGGTGAAGAACCTTTTTGTTGTGTTCTGAAGTCTTTAAGTGGCCGGAGATAGGAGATCTGATGAGAGAGAGAGAGAGAGAGAATTGCTAGCTGAAGGAGAGAGAATCTGTGAGATCAGCTAGAGAACAGACATTAGCATGGTAAACCGGCATTACCAAAAATTCGTTTAATACCAACAAAATTATGGAAGGAATAATTCTGTCGGTAATTTGAGGTCGCCATTATCGACCGAATTTAATCCATCGATACTTTCGTTGGTATCTACTGACTACCAAATTCCATCGGTAACTACCAACAGAATTACGGACGGAATGTTGAGAATATAAAAAAAAGGGTCGTTCGCTGACGTGGAGGTTATTGCGAGTATTTTTTACCGACAAAATCACTGAGGGATTCAAAATGTCAGCTCCGTAAGGTGACGTGACCGATTCACTTATGAAAATGCCAACAGAATCACCGAGGGATTCAAAATGGCAGCTCCGTATGGTGACATGCCCTGTTTACCGTCGGTGAAGCCGTCGGCAAAAGTTAATATATCCCCTCTCTAGCGACCCGCTCCTCCTCTATTTCTTCTTCTTCTTCTTCTTCTTCCCCATCTCAACTCTCTCCAACTGCAAACAACCAGCCCCCTCAAAAAAAATCTCCCTCTTCTCAGCACAACAAGTCATATTTCTTAAAGTCTTCTTGTCACAGCATTCGTGTTCTGATTTACCAACGAATTTTTATCAATTTTTGTAAGTAATTCTATCTTTTAAAATTTTAACATTTAAATGTGAATTTTTTTTTTTAGTACATGTATTTTGTTAGTAGATGTATATGTTTTATTGTTATTTCTCAAACAAACTTGTAGTATATGAATGTATAATTTTATACTTGTTATGGTTTGTTTTAGATTTTGTAAGATTGTATTTGTTTGTAAATTGTTGAAACTTTATTGAATTACCGAATTACATGTGTTGTTTTGAAATAATTAATAGCTTGTTTAATGGGTCCGTTTTAATTTTTATCATCAATGGTATTGCAGAGTTGTAATTTATGTAAACTGATATATATATATATATTATGGACATTGATAATTGATAATGGATATTTAATATTTATGAGAAGTTATAATTGGTTTGTTGGATAATCCTGAGGTAAACCAATATTTTTATAAATTTATTTACCTAACATAGTTAATTAATATATGTTGTCATCATAATTTTATAGAGGTTCGATAGAGGTCATGGATGATTGTTCATGGATGTATCGAGATTCACCCTAAGGATTACGGACGATGAATTATTGTAACGGGGTTCAGGGTTTTATTAATTTCGTAGCATCTATTCCCAGAAATTTTACTGGAGGCGGTATTAGGTGTTTATGCAGGAAGTGTCAAAATAAAAAGTATCTGCATCCAGATGTTGTAACAATACATCTTCTACACAAATGGTTTATGGAGAATTACCAATGTTGGTATGCATATGGAGAAAGTATTTTTTAGTAAGAGGAGAATGGGAGAAATGGTGGTTGGGTCAACTTCTAGTGCTAGCAACGTGTATGAAGCGGCAAATGACAACACTAATCCTTATAAGAATATGGTTATGGATGCAATGAGAATGAATCAAGGTAATGTCAGTCAATGTTCAATTGTAAAAGAAAAACCTAATGCAGATGCAGCTAGGTTTTTTGATTTGTTGAAAGATTCTGACAAACTATTATGGGATGGCTGCACAAACCACAGTAAATTATCGATCTTAGCATAGGTGTTCACCATCAAGTCAGGTCACAGGTTGAGTGAGGCCGGGTATAACAAGATTATTGAATGGCCGAGAAGCATTTTACCTAAAGGGAAAAGGCTAAAAGAGAACTTTTATGCTGCAAAGTCCATGATGAAAGCCCTCGGTTTAGGATACCAAAAAATTGACATGTGCCCTAACTTCTGCATGTTATACTACCTTGAAAATATTGAGATGACTTAGTGCATGACATGCGAGCATTCCCGTTACAAACCCAGAACTGGTAGGGAAAAGACTCTAGTGGCATATAAAAAACTTAGATACTTCCCAATTACATCTAGACTATAGAGGTTATTCATGTCACCAAGGACTACTGAGCACATGACATGGCACCAATCACATGATGCGGTTGATGGAGTGATGGTGCATCCTTCTGACGGCAAAGCGTGGAAATACTTCAACAGTGTGCATCCTCACTTTTCAGTTGAATCAAGGAATGTGCGTCTTAGGTTATGTACAGACGGATTCAACCCATTCAGGTCATTTGCTGCTCCTTATTCTTGTTGGACGGTCATACTAACGGTTTATAACTTGCCACCGGGGATGTGTATAAGGCTAGAGTTCATGTTTTTATCTATTGTCATACCAGGTCCGAGCAGCCCGGCCCGGAATATAGATGTTTGTCTTCAACCGTTGATTGATGAGTTGGTGCAGTTGTGGTACTCCGGAGCTTTGACTTATGATATATCGAGGAAACAAAATTTCCTTATGAGGGCGGCTTTAATGTGGACTGTTAATGATTTTCTAGCTTATAGAATGCTTTCTGGTTGGAGCACACATGGAAAACTAGCATGTCCATACTGCATGAAAAACAACCAGGCATTCACGCTAACAAATGGAGGTAAAGCTTCTTTTTTTTACAGTCACCGTCGTTTCTTCCCACATAATCACAAGTACAGAAAGAACAGAATAGATTTCTTTGTTAGCAGAGTTGAAAAGGATGTTGCACCCTTGCGTCTTTCTAGTGAAGAATTGCATGATGTTGTATCAGAGTACGGTGACATTATGTTTGGTCTCCAATCAGGTAAGCAGAAGTTCCCTGGTTTTGGTTTGACCTATAATTGGGTAAAGTGAAGTATCTTTTGGGAGCTTCCTTATTGGAAGACCAATCTTCTCCGCCATAACCTTGACGTCATGCACATTGAAAAGAACGTGTTTGAGAACATTTTCAACACCGTCATGGATGTGAAGGGGAAGATAAAGAACAACATCAAGGCTAGATTGAATGTAGCTTTGTTCTATAACTGTAAAAATATGGAGTTGGTTTGTGATGAGTTGTAGGTCGCAAAACCAAGAGCAAGCTTCGTGTTAGAGAAATCACATAATTACTAGTCTATAAATGGCTTAAGAGTTTACGTTTTCTGGATGGACATGCCTCGAACATATCAAGGCTGGTTAATATGGAGGAATGCAGATTGTATGGAATAAAGAGTTATGACTGCCACATGTTTATGCAAACAATCATCCCATTAGCTTTTCGTGATTTGTTGCCAAAAGGGATATGGGATGCACTCATGGAGATCAGTCATTTCTTTAGAATTTTATGCTCCAGTAAGTTGAATGTTGATCACATTGAGAGGCGTGAAACGAATATCGTCGAGACACTATGCAAACTTTAGATGATATTCTCTCCATCATTTTTTGACTCAATGGAGCATCTCCCCATACATCTACCATTTAATGCAAAAGTTAGAGGACCGGTCCAGTATAGATGGATGTACCCATTCGAACGGTTAGATATTATAGTTGCAATGTAATTCATATATAAAAGTATTTTCTTTTTTTTCTTCATTGAAAATATTTGATTAATTCAATGCAGGTACTTGTTCAATCTCAAGAAAAAGGTTAAGAATAAGGCGTATATTGAGGCTTCGATATGTGAGGCCTATATTGTTGAGGAGATCTCAACATTTATCTCGTACTATTTCGAACCTCATCTGAGAACTAGAATCAATCGCGTTCCACGACATGATGATGGCGGTGAAGTGTCTTCTAGTAGGAACTTGTCAATATTCTCCAATCCTGGACGACCCCCACCTAAAAATGCCATAAGAGGAAGATATTTGTCAGAAATAGAGTTCAAACAAGCACACAATTATGTTCTATTTAATTGTGATGAGCTGAGACCTTTTATTCAGTAAGTGTATATATGTGTAATACTAATTAAACTTTGTCAATAATATACTGTTAATTATATATTTTAATATAATATACTCATTACCACTTGCAGAGAACATCGATAATATTTGTTGTCCAATAACTCACAGCTGACCGAATCCCAGATCTTTCAATTACAAGATGAACAATTTGTCACATGGTTTAGAACACATGTAAGTACTATCACAAACTCATTCTCACTTGCAAAATTATTGTATGCATGTCATTACGTGATTCTCGTTTACTGTTCGTTGATGTACATTATATACAAGGTTTATCAAACGAGAAGAAGTGCTACTAAGTCATTGTCTTCACTAAGCATGGGCCCTGAAAGAAAAGTTAAGTGCTACAACGGGTATTTTATCAATAGATATGTTTTCTATACTGAAGAATACAGGTATGGAAGAAAGACATACAACAGTGGTGTTTGCGTTAAGGGATCGACTAGTAGTGAGTTAAAAGTTGACTGTTATGGTAGATTAGAAGAGGTCGTCAAACTGCAATATCATAGTGAACAGAATAGAGTGTTTTTATTCAAATGTTATTGCTATGACACGACTGATAGAGGAATCAGAGTTGATTCGCACTATGGTCTAGTCGAAATAAACTCAAAAGCTAGACTTCGCAACGTAAACAATGTCTTTGTTTTCGCAAAGCAATGTCAACAAGTTTATTATACATACACCCCTTCTTTTAGAAAGGATCGATCAAGAGTGGATTGGTTGTCCATTTTAAAAATGAAACTCAGGGGTCGTGTCGAGCTTGTTCAGGATGAGAACGAAGACATAAGTGTGTAAGATGAAGTCTTTCAAGTTTGTGAATTGGTTGAACCATATCGAGTTGCTCCTTCGATTAACTTGGAAGAAAATTCAAATTTTCGTGTTTTCGATGATAGTCTTGTTGATGTTGATGCAGAGGAGTTGAATGTTGTTTTGAGGTTTAACGGACAAGCAAATGTCGATGAAGATGATGATATCCATATTGAAGATTATGATGAAGGTGATGACTATTAAATTAACGATGAAAAAGAAGAAAATTCTGACTAACTATTAGAATGAAGCCTTGTGTAAAAAAAAATTTCATGTAATATATATTATGGATGATATATTTTGTAACATGAAATATTTATTTTATAAGTTTACGTATTGTTTAAGCACTGTTGTTATTGTTTTGTGCGATTGACAGTTTAGCAATCAAAATAGTTACTTGAAATGCCACTATCACCGACGTCCAAACCGACAGAAAAAAGTCTGTCAGCATTTCACACAGAGTTGAAAAATAATTACATGAAATGCCACTATCACCGACATCCATACCGAAGGAAAAAATTTCATCGGCATTTCACAGAGAGTTGAAAAATAATTACTTGAAATGTTATTATCACCGACGTCCATACCGATGGATTCCGGGCCGTCGGTATGTTGTCGGCGGGTCACTATTACCGACAACATCACCAACGGACTGTGCGAATTTCAAAGAGCGGTGCATTAAATGCATCTCTGACCACGTCATTTTGTCGATGAAATTACCGACGAACAGAGAAAAATATAGAGGGTAATACAAAACGTTGGTGCGAAATTCAAAAATTACTGACATATTTTTGAAACTTCACTGATGGAATAAATTAAAATAATATTATTTTTAATTTCCGTCGGTGAATCCGTCGCTAAAAACGCACTATAAATCCCTGCGACTATCCCTTCAGTTCATTTTTTCATCTTCTCCATTCTTCACCTTTCAGTTTTAATTTTTTTTCCTCTCATTTCTTCAAGATTTTAACCTGCAATCTCTAACTAGTTTTCTTCTAAATCTTTATTAAATTAAAAGGTATGTGTTTCCACTATTTCATTTTACATTAAAGTTTTTTTTTTAGCTTTTTTTTTTGTTATGTTTTTTGTTTTGGTGTATTTTTATAATGTAGATAAAGTCTTGAAATAAACACATTATTAAGGTAAGCATATTTCATTCCTAAAGTCTATAGTTTTTTTTTAAAAAAATTATTCAATATATTTTATTGTTGTATTGGCATAATATTTGAATAATTTGTTGAATTATAATTGTTAATGTTGAATTTACCTTAGAATAAGTAATTGAATACGTTGGAATAATTAGTCATTTTACTATATTATTGCATGATTTGTGTTTAATTATTTGCATTAATTTTAATTGTTAGTCTAGATTTTTTTTTGAATTTATTGAATATTTTGTATTGTTTGTATTTATATAATGATTGAATAATTTGTTGAATTGTAATTGTTAATGTTGAATTTACCTTAGAATAAGTAATTGAATAATTTGGAATAATTAGTAATTTTACTACATTATTGCATGATTTGTGTTTAATTATTTGCATTAATTTTAATTGTTAGTCTAGAGTTTTTTTTTTAACTTATTGAATATTTTTTATTGTTTGTATTTATATAATGATTGAATGTGTTGTTGATGTTGAATGTACCTTGTAATTAGTATGAATGTTATATGTATAGATGTTATGTTATATACAATATTAGTATAGATGGAGTCAATTGGTTGTGGCTTTTGTCAATATTTGCAGGTTTGTAGATTTGGGTAGTATCCAGTATAGGGGAGGTGCTGCCGAATTTTTTTTTAACATTCAAATTTAATTATATAATTATTCATAAACAATTGTGTAGATGCGTAGAACGAAAACCACAGCTCGTCGCTCACGTATGGTCGCAGTTAGTTCTTCTAGCAGTGAAAATGACGTATCTTTAAATGCCTCTTAAGAAGAGGCACCTGCGCCACCTACATCGTTAACCGATGCTACCTCTTCTAGCGCGGGTTCACAGCGCAGAGGTGGCGTGCATTCGCAGCGGAATCAATTCACCTGCAAGTACGAGGCACAGTGGAAGGACTACCTTTCAATGTAAGTTTGTTAAGGTTTTAGTTTTTTCATTTAAATTATAACATAATTTATGAACAACTAATCAATATTTCATTAATTTAATTTATTTTTAGGTTCACAAACATTGAGGTCGTCCAAGTAATATTATCGACGTTTAAATCATCGATGGAGATTTCATTATTTCAATGGAGTTAAGTATCCAGACATCCTGAATTGATACCTCAAATCGATGCATGGTTTAACATATTTAAGGTTGTTGTTAATTTCTAATTTTCAGCTTATTTCTAATAATTTATTAATATAATTGTAAATAAATTATTATTTTTATTTATCTAATTATTTATACACAGCACAAATTCACCTGGGATAAGGCGTATGACAAAGTTGTGAGGAGGGTGTGGGAAAATCACGCGACAACTAGGTAACATCGAAAACAATACAAGATTTTTTTAGAAAAAAAAATTATGTTTCAATGTCTAATTTCTCGCTATGGAAGTAGGTTGCATGATTTTTTATATGAATCACAAAAAAACCGCGAGAGATAGGGGTCTCCAAGGCTGGAACGACATGGTGGTTTGAAGGGATTTCAAACCGATATACATCCTGGAAGATAGATGGCCGCGCTATCTTGAGCACATGACATCTGAGTGGTTCACACGACGCTCACAGTCTGGTGCTGGCAACCGGAATTGGCCAATTCATGGCTCGGTGACAACGCACACCGGCGGCTTCGTTCCGTTTGCTGCATATGCAAAATGGATGGTAAGATTAATTTAAATGAAATATATCGTTAAATTAATTTGTTGTCAATTAATCTTTTTTTATTATAGGCTACGTCTCTTACACATAAGTCGAGCCCGATAAAGCTGTTTGTGGAGACGCACATGCGGAGTGAAGACCGCCAAAAGAGGGTGCAATAGTTTGTTGACAACCATGCTCAACACTTCGTGGTATGTTTGTTCAACCATTTTATTTTGTAAGTTATTATTTTTATTGAATTGAATATGATGATTACTTTTTTTATTTTCAGGAGACCTATAATAGCCGACTAAGGGAGAGATATGGGGACGATCCTTTGACCCATCCGGAATTCAATCCGAATTTGTGGATGGAGGTTGGATCGTCTGGTAGACCCGATAAAAATCAGGTTTACGAGCTCTCCAACACTGCGGCCAAGAACTTGCGGGCGGCCCGTAGTGTTTCAACCATTGGGAGTTTCCAATCAATATCGAGCACCCAATCTAAAGAATTCCTGGCCTTACAGCAACACACGGCTCAGCTCATCAAAAAATACAGCCACCTATTAGCGGAGTATGCACAACAAAAAGCAAATCATGAACATCTTCGCGAAAGGGTCATTAACATGGCATCACAGAGTGGTGATACATGTGTGCTTCATCCTTTTTAGTCGTATAACCACCAGCCTCCTCCTCCTCCTCCTTCAGCTCCACATTTATATTAATTTGTAATAAATATTATTTGTCTTTAATAGTTCATTTAATATTTTTTTGAAACACATTTAGTTTGTAATGAATATTATTTAACTTTATTTTTTTTTGTTTTTGATGTTTAATAAAAATTTTATTTGCATAATTGGTTTTTATTACCATTAATTTATATAACTTTATATTATGTATTCTAAATAATTTTTTAAAAACATATTTAAAAATAATCACAGAGGGTTTTACCGATGGAATATATCCATCAGCATTTTGCTACAGTCACCGATGAATTTAAAGATGGATATATTTGGTCGGTATTTCATACTTACCGACAACTTTACCGATGAACTTAATCCGTCGGTATTTGACAGTACCTGCCACAATGACCGATGAATATAGAGACGGATATCTTTGGTCAATATTTCAAACACTCACCGACAACTTTACCGACGGTATGTATCCGTCGGTATGTCACACTATCACCGATGGGATAAATTCGTCGGTATATTTCAAGCGGGAAACTTTTTTTTGGCGCGCAATTTCCGTCTGTAAAACCATTGGCAAATGTTTTTTATGTTGCCGACCAATATAGCGACGGACGGTGGTATTACCGACGAATGGAAAGCCGACGGATGTATTCTGTCAGTGAGGATGTCGATAAATAAATTACCGATGAACTCTTAATCACATACCAACGGAAATATTCCGTCGGTAAAACTGTGAAATCTTGCAGTGCGGTGCATCTGAAGATTGGGAACCGCTGAATTACTGATGAACTGATCCTTCAGCTGCGATTGGCCTGATCTAAAAGTTGATCTAACAGTCCTTATTATACCAAGCTTTGTTGCAATGTGGTGAGATGTACCAGTAGCTTGGTATACCGGGTTACGTGGCACAACAAGATAACAGAGAAGATTGTTTTAAGGGCTGAGATGGATTTGGGTTTCAATCCAATATGGTAAACCCTATTAGATCCTATCAAATCAAAGGTTCAGAACTAAATACTATTAGATCTAATGGTTAGGATATTTTTGATATTTTTTAAAATTATTTAAAAAACAATTAATATCTTAGTTGTGTGAAGAAAAACTAAAAAAAAAAGATCAATAGTAATATTATTATCTCTTTTCTTTTTTCATTCCCTTTTTTTTCAAATTTTCAATTGCTTTTTATAGCAAATACTAAGGGGACACGGGAATTTATAACTAGGAGACACTGTTATGTATTGAAGAAAACATTTCACTGCCCCAACTACACCAACTACTAAAAATAAAAACTTCTGCATTATTGATTTTGTTTTATTATATATAATAGTAAATATTTATATAAGTAAAACTAAAAATTCAAATCAGTATTAAAAAAGACTCGTTTCAACCACTAAAAATCACTTGTTGATTACCGAAAAATTAATTTGAAACACCAAAAATATTTTTCAATTGGTATCAACTTGATCGACCGGGTTTTTGACCGAAAATAATAGTTTTGATCCAAAATGATCTGAAACTTATTTTTTATCCCGGTCGACATGGTTTGACTTGTATTGACTCGGAGGGCTTGGTTTTGATTGGAAATGACAGTTTTGACCCAAAACAGCATGAAACTCATTTTTTACCCCAATCGACATGGTTTGACCCATATTATCTGGTGGACTCGATTTTGACTGAAATGAATGTTTTGACCCAAAACGGCATGAAACTCATTTTTTTACCCCGATCAACACGGTTTGACCCGTATTGACCCAGTCAGCTCCTTTTTTAAAAAAAAAAAAAGACGGTTGAACCGAGAACATAATTTTTTGAATTTTAAACTTTTTTTTCTTAATTTTTTTGAAATTTTATGAATAAAAATAAAAATAAAATAACATCCAGTAAAATTTTGAAGAATTCAAAATTGAGTTATTACAATCATAATAACGTGCAGAAGATTGTTTTTGCTTCTTCAGATACACATAGGTAAAAGAAAACAATGGAGCAACGTTAAAGTCTTCTTGATCAAATTGAAGGCTTCGAGTGGAAAAATGATTCCGAAAAGTTGGTCTGTTAAAACGTGTTATAAACTGATTGATAGGATATCTCTTTAATTCTATCTAATTGATTGCGGAAAGGATTAGTATTTACTTGGCTATTAACGCATGGAAAAGTCCGTAAGGAGTGTCATTAGTACGAATTAATAATAAATGATCGACTATTATCAAAAAGATAAAAGAAAATAAACTTTGCACTTCGAGGTTCGAATGCTTAGTCTAAAGACTAAAATATTATCACGTTTTTTTCCCATTGTTATGATTATATAAGCTGGTCCGAAAAATCTGATGGTTTTTAACAATCTGTTATGGATTTACCATGCATAAAACCTAGTAGACACCAGTGCCACGTAGCTAAGCTCCATTTTAGACTTTTTCACTTTAAACAAATAGTTCGATAAAAAAAAATATCTGAAATTTTAGATGTGATAATTGGGTTGGATTTAAATTTTACTAGATGATTTTACATAATTAATTTTATAGTGGGTCAGCTAATCATAATTACCAGTCAAGGTTCATAAGATCCTCAAATTAGGCTTCGAATGTATTGTTTGAGTTAATTTCATTATTATTTTTTTCTTTTTAGATTATTAGTTTAATATTACTTTATGTTGTTGATTTAGAATTTTAATTTTTCTATAATGTTTTCTGACATATTTAAGAAGCTATAAACTTGTTAAAAAAAACAAATCAAATTAGACAACAATATTCAAAAATAAAATAGGATAAGGTTATTGTGATGACAACTTTTCACGAATATCTTTGCTTTTCTTTGCTTGTTGTCTTTTTATTTATTTATTTTCATCCATGTCATTTATAAGTAAGTGAACCCTCTTCAAAGCTTAATTTTTTCTCAGTAAAAAAAATCAGGAAAACTGCTTTTCAAAGTTAATACAAGATCAAAGAAAATAAAATTTTAAAATCTTCTATAGCTAGAAACAAATTCTACTACCAATTGGACTTCCAAAATAATTATCATTTTACTAAATAATTATCTTTAATGACTAACTGCTCAGATATGCGGTGCGCAAGTGTCCGGATTTAGACCTGGTTTTCCAAAATTCCATAGTTTATTTTCACAAATTTGAAGTGTTGAAGGAATTGTAGTTAACTTAGGGTAAAAAGAAGATTGAAGTAACAAAGAACACCATTGTGGCATTTCACCTATTTAGATAGTAAATGCATAAACATAACAAGAAAATTTCATTTCAACAAAATATTATTCATACCAGGCCATCTTTAACTGTATACAGAAGAATGATAACATTTTAGGAAAAGCATTGGCCTTGTTGAATATTGATAGCTAACTAAAAATAACAATTTTATGTATTTTGTGTACGATGCTAAATTTATCAAAAATTCTAATATTTAAGGCTAGTCAGATTTTAAGAAAAGTGAGCTTTCTGATGTTCAATACGTAACTCTAATTTTGTTTTTGCTTAGATTCGGATTGATAATGCTTCAAAATCCAGAATGCTAGGAAAAAAAATTTTTGTCATGTTTAGATGATAGATGTATTCACATGTCCATTATCTATTTTTCATTCCTGAGAATTTTAGAAATTGATAGCGAGGATTGGATTTCTTGCAAAACAATTTGTTTTTTAAGATTTTAAGGACTTTCTGATGATTAAATTATTGACTTTATTATAATGAGTTGCAAGAAATGATCATTAAATTTTAAGAACAAAAAAAATTGTCATTAATTTATGTATGATAAATGCTAAAAATAAGTTGTAAGAGAGTAAAAAAGACATCTTTCCTGGATCGTTCATAGAATATTTATAACTTTGAAGTTTTTATAATCAATATTAATATTGATTGTAATTGTCTTCTTACATGACATCAATTGTTGATAAGAGTATCACATACATATAGAAGACGGTCTTACATCAATCTACACATGTTATTTGTCACTACCCGAATCCCGGATCCATGACCGACACATAGGTAAAGTTCCCCTCCAAGGTTCCATACATATGCGAACCCAAACTTACATACAAACTTATCCTTCAAAACTCAATCAGAGTTCAATGCAGCATTAACAACAAACTAACTTCATAATATAATTTAATTGTTTTAATACAAGAGTTAATATAATTTCATAGTTTTGGAGCACTAACTAAACATAAAAGGAAGCTACAAATTACAACCAAAAAGCAGGTTCGGAAGGTTCAACAAAAATAACCCACTAACAACTATAAGCCTGAAAAGATAAATAATGAGAGGGTGAGTTCAACAACTCAGTGAGTAGATAACGTTCAATATACACACACGAGGTAATACAACAATGAGAAATATATATACAATTATGGCTCTATGTTCTTATAGGAAGGTTTCTCAAATAGGCCATAACAAGAAGATCATATGGTAAAACTCATCAGAAAATTAAAATACAATGAGCATGAGGCTCCGTACTGTGGGATGATCAGTCCACACAGGTTGGTGACTCCCCCAACCAACTAGAGTTCAGATACGATGTGCACAAAGACTAACATTACCCTGTTAGCATGGGTATTCTGACTGGCATATCATAGGTTCATAATCATAATCAAACAGACATATTCATATCTCAAGGCTCAACTCATGACATCAATCAAATTAGGAGCTATCAATTCACAAGTCAATTCAAAATATATACTGGTTCATATCAAGAATTCAGATGCAACAATTGATCATGCTTTATGATAACAAGGATAATAATCAACATATATATTATCAAAAAGCATGATCCAATTCATATTAACAAATCAAATATTTATAATATTTTTCATACATATAGAAAATTATTCACTCACCTGACTCAAAAACAAACAGCACTCAAAAGCAGATACCGAAGGAAATCCTACTGATGACCCGCCGGTAAAATATCAGGATTATCTGAATACAAAGGAGACATATTCAAGATGACTCAAAAAAACATTTAACCTATTTAATACACTTAACTAAGGGTGTATTCCATACCCCTATATATTTTTAGACTAAATTGGTTATTTTCCCAAAAACCCAAAATTAAATGGTTTTTCGAAATCTAATCCACAATAAACACAATAAAACAAATAATAAAATTGGTAATAATTTTCTAAATAACCTTCAATTATTCATCAAACCAATCTCTAAAAGCTAATATTACAGCTAAGGTCCAATCTGAATTTTATCATATTTTAAAGGTCAAATTATAACTTTGTCAAATTGAAGGACCAAACTAAAAAAATCATAAATCCATTACTATACTGAAATTCTGACCATAATTAATCCTCATTTCTGTCCAGAATATCTCATTATGCTCCAGGGACCATTCTGGAATATTTCCAAAATTATAGGGTCAAATAGTAATTTTTGTCAAATTGGAGGATCAAATTAAAATTTTCATAAATCCATGACTATACTGAAATTCTGACCATAATTAATCCTCAATTATGTCCAGAATATCTCATTATGCTCCAGGGACCATTCTGGAATTTTACCAAATTTTTAAGGTCAAATGGTAATTTGTCAAATTGAAGGACCAAATTGAAAGTGTTAAAAATTTATAACTATACTGTAATTCTGCCCATAATTCATATTTTATTCTGTTCAGAATCTCTGAATATGCTTCAGGGACCAATATGTAATTTTTCCAAAGTTTGGGGACTAAACTGTAATTTTTATAAATTGAGGGACCAAACCGAAATTTTATCATCTTCAACCTCAAACCCAAAATTTCAAAAGAAAACCTATTGTTCTTTCCACATTTATAACTCAAAATTCACCATTTACACAAATCATAACTCAAAATCATCATCTTTACCTACAATCTTCCATAATCAACTAAATAATCAATTACCCACAACAATCAACCCTATAACATTCAAATTAATTCATCAATTAAACCCAAAACAAAATCTTCAAAAACCTAACATTTATCAAAACAAAAATTTAAAACTTAAAGAATACACTTTTATACATAATCTTACCTTTAAACTTATTTTCTCCAACTCCTTTCTATTTCCCTTATAATTTCCCTCTTTTCTCTTCTTTTTATTTCGCTTTTCTTCTCTTCTCCCGGTTTTTCACTCTTAATTGCAGATCTCTCTTTCCTCTCTTTTTTTCTATTTATATTTATCAACTATTTGTTCAATTACTACAATACCCTTCATTCATTTATTCCTACATCTAAGCCTTCAAGGGCTTTGTAGCCTTTTCCTACCTATTTACTTTCAAAACATCACATTATTAATGTTGATGGGATCATCTTTTATAATCAATATTAATATTGATTGACGTATGGATAGTCTTTAGAAGATTTTTTGCACAACTAGGGTGTAGGGAGATAATGACCCTAGATTCTCATCTTGAGTGCTTGTATCAAGAGGAATCATTGGCTTAAAAGGATGATGATATGGTATTTTGAGATTAATGAGTAATCGAGTATAAAGGGATTGGGTCTTTTATTTTGCTAGACCTTCAAGCGTTTGGGCTTAGTGTGCAATCGAGCCCAAAAAGATTGGGTCTGATATCTCGTCATCCTCAGATTGAATGGATGTCAAATTGTTGACATCTATCCCAACATGATTTTCTCCGATATCTCGAAATTCAGGACTTCTCACAGCATCAAGCTCAATGGCAAGCAGGTGATTTGAAGATAAACCGACTGTGGTAGAATTAAAGAGACCAAGATATTGAGTGGCAGTGGCACCCTCGAACTCTGTAGATGGAGAAATAGCCAACGCAATGCCATGTCCACCACGCGTAGGCGTCTCGGGAACCATGGCAAACACAAAGTTCGTAGAAAATGAAAGGGACCTTGAATTGTTGGGGAAAGATGATTTGAAATGGAAGGGAAATGGGAAGAAAGCATGACCAATTTGCTGCTTTGAAGTGTTTGTCAGTTCCAACAAGCCATTTGGGTGAATACTTGCAATCCCGTTGAGGCTCAGGTTGGCTCCCGTGAAGCCATGGTAGATGAATTGGTTTACCTCTTGAGCCAAAGCCAAGTGTTTTAAGGGTATGAAAAGAGCTAGAAGAAAATGGAGTGATCTAAGTAAGGCTTCCATTGAGAAAATTAAAGACAGGAGGTGATGCTTGCGTATTCGGCCTTTTAAGAACTTCTGTGATACGAAGATGTAACCTTGCTGCATTTACATTCGAATCCTTCAACCAAAACATCGACATGCTTTGCGCAGATGCAACGTCAACAACTTGGACTTGAGAAAAGCAATGACAAGATAAAACATTGTGCGAGTGAAGTTAGAAACAGCTTGCGACTGCTAAATGGCTCTATAGGTCCCACACAAAGACAATTCTAGAACAAAAAAATTATTATTCAAGGAAGAACAACAAGAATATTTTAACTACATGAATTATAACACTTCAACTTCAACTACATATAGTTGACTTTCAGTGCTTGAGCTTGTTCTAACGAATTAAGGGACAGAAGTTTCAGTATGAAATTGCAATTTATCAATCATAGGCGGTTTGTTTTTTAAAACAAGTAGAACAACATATATGTAGTTGAAGTTGAAGTGTTAGCAAGCCGTGGTGTCTTGCAGGTGATTTTAATGAAACCTTATTCCCGTCAGATAAGAAAGGCGGCTCACAAATAACATCTTCCATGACAAGATTCAAAAATTGCATTGATGGTTGTAATCTTATGGAGCTCCCCTTAAATGGGAGAAAATTTACATGGTCTCGAGGTAATGCGGCGAGCCGTATTGATAGAATATTTGTATCGGGGGATTGGTTGCAGACTTTCCCATCATCTACCTTATTCGGTCTCTCAAAATATTCATCTGATCATAGGCCTCTGCATCTGTTGCTAGACTCTACAAATTGGGGCCCAAAACCTTTTCGCTTCATGAATTGCTGGTGGCTTGTGTCTGATTTCAGGAATATGATTCAGAGCTTTTGGAGTTCAATCATGGTTTCAAAATCTGGCACAAGAAAAATGGTCCCAGCTCTAAAGATGTTGAAAGAGAGATGTCGGCAGTGGAGTAAAGCTAATGTGGGAAGCATGAATAACAGAATTGCAGAACTGGAACTTGAAGCTGACTCAATGGATTGTAAAAATGAGTGCGGGGTCTTGAGTGCTGATGAACTGATTAGAAGTAATTCCATTGCCTCCCGGCTCAAAATCCTGTATAGAGCTCAAGAGTCTGCCTTGCATCAGAAGTCAAGAATTCAGTGGTGTAAGCTTGGAGATAAAAATACTCGATTCTTTCATTTAGCTGCAACAACAAGACAGAAAAAGAATCAGCTTACATGCCTGGAGGTTGATGGACAGATCCTATCTAAACCAATCGATGTGAAGCTAGCGATCTTTAACTTTTTTCGCAACCTATACTCCCACCAGAACAGACCTAGAGCTTCATGTTCAAACCTGGAATTCTCAAGGCTGAAGCCTTCATCCTCGGCTGCTCTTGAATTGCCATTTTCTGCAGAAGAGATTAAAACAGTTGTGTGGGATTGTGATGGAAATAAAGCTCCGGGTCCTGATGGTATTAACTTCCTTTTCATCAAGAAAGCATGGAACATTATAGGTTAGGACATTATCCAGATGGTTGATGAATTCTATCGGACTAATCTCCTTCCTGCTGGTATCAATAGCACCTTTGTTACTCTTATTCCAAAGATTAAAGGTGCTAACAAGCTAACGGATTTCAGACCTATTAGTTTGGTTGGCAGCCTATACAAGATCATCTCCAAGATTCTAGCAACCAGGTTGAAACATGTTATGCCAGAGGTCATCTCTCATCATCAAAATGCTTTCATCAAAGGGAGGCAAATTTTAGACAGCGTCTTGATTGCAAATGAGGTCCTTTCTTTCATTAAGAAGAAAAAGGGTAAAGCTTATCTCTTTAAATTAGATTTTCATAAAGCCTTTGATTCGGTGTTATGGGAATATATTAATGAAATCATGGCTAGTATGGGCTTTGGCAATAGATGGTGAGGGTGGATTATGCAATGCATATCAACGGCAAAAATGTCTGTTCTTGTTAATGGGTCTCCCACAGAGAAATTCTGCTTAGCTAAAGGCCTTCGCCAAGGAGATCCTCTCTCTCCGTTTCTTTTCAACATTGCAGTCCAGGGGTTGAGTTGTATGTTGCAGCGTGGCTGTGATTTGGGTTTGACTTCAGGTATAGATATCGGCAATACAGGGCTTGTCATATCTCACTTACAGTTTGCGGACGACACCTTTATATTCAGTTCAGACTCTTTACATAGCATGCAGAACATTAAACGTATCCTATTATGCTTTGAACTTGTCTCGGGGTTGAAGGTCAATTTTTATAAAAGCAGCATTGTGGGTGTAGGTGTAGCATCTCATACATGTAACTTCACGGCTTAGCTTCTCAGATGCAAGCAGGATCAGCTGCCTCTCATATATCTTGGACTCCCCATCGGTGGAAACCTGGGCAGAGCTACCATGTGGAATCCTATTTTACACAAAATCAGTTTCCGATTGGCTTCGTGGAAATGTAAGTTCTTATCTATTGGGGGCCGTTTGTGCTTGATTAAATCTGTGCTCAGCAATCTCCCCATCTACTACCTATCTATGTTCCCCATGCCTGCTTCAGTTGCCTCCATAATTGATCAGAAACTTCGATCCTTCCTCTGGTCTAGAAATGAGGAAAGACACAAAATATGCAATGTCAGCTGGGCCACTGTTACTCTTCCAAAACAAGCGGGTGGTCTTGGGATTGGTCCCTTAAGGGATAAAAACACAGCTCTGCTCTTTAAATGGTTATGGAGGTTTGGGTCGGAGGAATCAAGTTTGTGGAAAGATGTGATCAAAAGCATCCACAACATCAATTGCTCTAAACTGCTGCTGCAAGCTCCTATTCCAGGAGCTGCAACTACATGGTCCCGGATTGTCAATCATTGTGTGAGAAATAATAAGCTGCAGGATATTGTGAATGAGCAATCTATGGCTCTTATCGGAAATGGCAAGAAGACTAAGTTTTGGCTTGACTGCTGGCTTAATAACCACTGTTTAGCATATCACTTCCCTACTCTTTTCCAATTATCCAATGACAAAGCTGCCAGCATTGCTAAGATGGGAATGTGGGAAGGGTATGAGTGGATTTGGGTTTTTTCCTGGATACGTCCACTACGAGGGCGCAACATTGGCTTGCTCGATCAGCTTTATACAACCTTATCGACTGTACTCATGGACAAAGATGGAGAGGATAGACTAATATGGAAGGACAATAATTCGGGAAGATTTTCAGTTAAATCTCTTTGTGGATTGTTAAGCCCAAAACCTTCCACAAACAATGCCTTCTCGTTTGCTGGAATTTGGAAAGGTATTGTTCCTCCTAAGGTAGAGATCTTTTGCTGGATGGCTATCATTAACAGAATCAACACCCGATGTATGTTGGTTCGAAGAGGTATATTGGGTATCTCAGAATCAAATTGCCCAATCTGCCTAGTGGAGGCAGAATCGGTGGACCATATCCTGCTACACTGCCATAAGCATTGGCTCATTTGGTCCAAAATCATTAAGTGGTGGGGTTTAGTTTGGTGTTGCCCAAAGAGCTTCTCAGATTTGTGGTCTCAATGGACTTCCATGGTGCATGGTCATTTTCAGAGGAAGGCGTGGCTGATGTTGTTTTTCTCAGTGGCATGGTCCCTTTGGCTACTTCGAAATGATCTGATCTTCCAACAGAAGACACCTGACTATGATTCAATATTCTTTCTTATTATCACTCGTCTATGTCTATGGCTAAAAGCTATCCATTCTGATTTCCCATACTCACCTTCAGATCTGATCAGATCAGCAGATGGCTTACTTCGGTGGTCCAATGCCCACTCTTTCAGGATTAATAATATGTGGTCTCCTCCTATGATTAATAGCCTCAAATGGAATGTGGATGGCTCGTCTCTTGGTAAGCCAGGCCCCTCTGGAATAGGTGGTGTACTGCGAAATCATCATGGACATCTTCTCGGTATGTTCTCTGTTCCAGTTGGTATTTTAGACTCTAATAGTGCTGAGTTAAGGGCTATTGTCAAAGCCATTGAACTTTCAGCATCTAATTGTCTCTTCCACCATCAACACCTCATCATAGAATCGGACTCTGTCAATGCTATTAGCTGGATGAATAAGCCTCACAGCCGTCCCTGGAAGCATCATAATCTGTTCTCCTCTGTTAATAGGCTGAAAGCATATTTTGGTTCAATCACCTTCTCCCATATTTTTTGTGAAAGTAATTGCATGGCAGACTGCATGGCTAAACAAGGAGTGCAGAGATCTAGTGAATTTGTTGCCTGGCTTTGACTCCACCATTTTTCTGTGGCCTTGCTCTTGTATCTTCTCCCACTATGTCTTTAAGTTATTTTCGTTTTTGTTTTGTAGAGGAATGTTTAGCTTTGAGCTCATTCGGATGGCTATTCTAAGGTTTTCTTTGCTTTTGTTTTTCTTATACTGCGCTTTATCTTATTTATGGTTTTTTGCCATAGTAAGATATTGTGTAGTTTCTGTACTACTCCCGCTAGGCTTTGGCGTTTAAATAATATAAACATCTTTCAAAAAAAAAGTAGAACAACATATATGTTGTCTTGGAAGATGAGTATGGTAAGAAACACATTTTGGCAACTTGAAGAAAAAATGAGAGTTTTGGTTGCTCTAAGCTTGATGCCAATAATTTAAACTGATGTTCCTCCCATTTTGGTCAAGTTTCTACAAGTGCAGGCATCTGAAGTCCAATGTTGTCTGCTTTGAATTTTCATGACAAATAATAGTAGAAGAATTAAGGGGATTTTTTTAAAATTCTTTGACTTGTCCACATAGAAAAAAATAAATAAATAAAGTAGTAATGACCGCATAATATTGACAGTTGCTCCTCCCCTTCAAGTCCCAATTATAAATTCAATGACATGCTTAAGAGAATATTTAGTCTGATGTCATCGCTGATTACTAAGGATACTAGAAACAGTCACCTGTCGGGTTTGGTGAATTCCTTTACAAGAAATGATGTTCGAAGCACCGTCAAGACACATGTTTGGAAAATGGGAACAACTTTATCAAGGAAAAACATGTTGAAGCGGTACAAAACCACGGGAGCATGCACGATAACTGATCCCAGTCCTGGTGGTCTCTTTTCACACTACTGTAATAGAAGTTGAAACTACTATCTGGGAAGGACATGTGACAGCGATCATGAGCAACGTGGTTTTGGTGTTTTCCCAGGGCAGTTCTCTGGTTTTGGTGGTCATTTTAGGTACTTAATCGTATCAGTTCACCATCGGCTAAGAGTCTAAGACTGTTAGTTTTTCTATCTAATTGACAGGATATCTCTTTAATTCTATCTAATTGATTGCGGAAAGGACTAACTTCGTATTTACTTGGCTATTAACGCATGGAAAAGTCAGTAAGGAGTCATTAGACGAATTAATAATAAATGATCGACTATTACAAAAAAAAAAAAAAACAAACAAACAAACTTTGCACTTCGAGGTTTCCTTAATCGTTGCTCCAGGTTCAAATCCTTGGTCTAAAGACTAAAATATTATCATGTTTTTTCCCATTGTTATAACTTATTTATATAGGCTGGTCCGAAAAATCTGATAGTTTTTAAAAATGTATTATGGATTTACAATGTAGATACATTTATCAATAGTTTGATGAGAAATGATTTTACACCTCAAACAAATAGTTTGATGAGAAAAATCTGTAATTTTAGATGCGAAAGTTGGGCCAGACTTAAATTTTACTAGATGATTTTACATAATTAGTTGTATAAAGTGTCGGTTACTCGTAACCGGTCAAGATCTATAAGATCCTCTATATTTAACAACGAACAAGTCTTAATGTACATATTTACGTAATCAACCCTCCATGAAGCATTGCTGGTTCAACGACCACTGAGGATTGATTCAGAGTCGGACAAGGAATAGGAAGAAATTTCATCTGGTGATATAGGGATTGTTAAAACATGCTCTCTAGATGCTTCATTGCTAACGGGAACTAAACCGATTCCTGAACTGTGCAGTGGTAAATCAGGTAAAGTAGCATTTCCATCTAGATATTGCACCACTTGCCTCATGCTAGGTCTGGCTGCCGGAGTGCGATGTGTACAGAGCAGGCCTAGCTTCAAGACCAACTCCATTTCTTCCTCCACGTGGTTACCTTCAAATCTAGGATCAACTGTCCAAAGAATGGCACCTCTTTTCCAGCATTCAAGTACCCAGTCAACCAGAACAACCTCCTCAGGTGGTCCTTCTGACTCTACAGGCCTCCTTCCACATGCTACTTCGAGCATAAATGTCCCAAAAGAAAAAACATCGCTGCAGGTAGTTGACTTTCCTGTTCTAGTAATCTCTGGTGCAAGATATCCAACTGTTCCAACCACTTTGGTTGTTTGAGGAGCTGATCCATGGTCATGAAACTTAGCTAGCCCAAAATCTCCTAGCCGTCCGTTAAGATCGGCATCTAATAGAACATTGCTAGCTTTCACATCTCTATGCAGAACGACCTGTTCCCACTCTTCATGGAGGTAAAGAAGGGCAGACGCAACTCCCTTGATGATTTGATATCGCCGAGCCCAATTAAGGCTTGGTGTCTCATTGCCAAATAGGAGTTTATCAAGGCTTCCATTGCGCATATAATCATAGACCAAGAGGAGCTCTCCCTTTCGCCGGCAATACCCGAAGAGCTGGACCAAGTTCCTGTGCCTCAGCCTCCCCATGCTAACAATCTCAGCAACGAATTCCTTAGTACCTTGCCTGGAATCATGGGATACTTTCTTGACCGCGACTTGCATATTGGAAGAAGGCAATACTCCTCTGTAAACCTTTCCAAAACCCCCACATCCCAGCAACTCACTTTCTGAGAAACCCTTGGTTGCTTTGTATAAATCCTTGTAGGAGAATCTTTGAGGACCATATTCCTGTTCCCAATCTTCGCGCACTTCTTCATATTTCTTCCGCCTTATTATACAAACATCACCAGAGATTGCTACCAGCAAAATGATTGCTGTTATTGTTGGGACCACAATTCTTAAATATGGTTTCTTTCTTGATTTTCTTTGAGGAGGAAGTGTAGGCAGCTTTGACACGTCAAGACTTTGAGCTTGTCCGCCTCTGTTGAAGCTCCACCCCAGAATATAGTGGTTGCTAGCCACTGCTCCAGTAGATGAAGAAAAACCAACGTACATAGAATCCAACATAACAGAAGAAAGATCGAGAGCTGTTGACAAGAGAGGCAAGGTTGGTTTTGTTCTTGTGACAGGAGCAACTGTAACATTGAGTAGCTTCTCTACTTCATCATAATCTATCCACACGTGCATCGCATGACCACTTATGAGAGTCAAGCTCTTATTCTCCTTTTCCTCATCTGAAAAGTAGGTCACCGGAGCAGATTCAATGGATATCAAGCTGTTTACATCAATTCCAACGTGGCTGTCATTGATGTCTTTAAGATCCGGGCTTGGAACTGCATCCAGCTCAACTGCCAATAGATGGTTTGAAGACAGGCCATTGCTTGTAGAATTGAGGATTCCAAAGTACCGAGTTGCCAAAGCCCCTGTGAAGTCCACAGATGGAGAGATTGTGAAGGCCATGCCTTGGCCACCATGTGTAGGCAGTTCAGGAACCATGGCAAACGCAAACTGGGTAGAGAATGAGAGAGACCGAGAATTGTTGAATAAAGATGTGTTGAACTGAAAAGGGAATGGGAAGAAAGCACGGCCAATTTGCTGCTTTGAAGTGTTGGTCAGCTCTAAGAGACCATTTGGATGGATTTTTGCAATCCCGCTGAGGAGCAGGCTGGCTCCAGTGAAGCCATGATAGATGAACTGGTTTTCCTCTTGAGCTAAGGCCAAGAGCTTCAAGGAAACAAACAGGCCGAGTAGAAAGTGCAATGATTTGAACGATGCAGCCACCATAAGAACGTGCAGAAGATTGTTTTTGCTTCTTCAGATACACATAGGTAAAAGAAAACAGTAGAACAACGTTAAAGTCTTCTTGTTCAAATTGAAGGCTTCGAGTGGAAAAATGATTCCAAAAAGTTGGTCTGTTAAAACGTGTTATAAACTGATTGACAGGATATCTCTTTAATTCTATCTAATTGATTGCAGAAAGGATTAACTTCGTATTTACTTGGCTATTAACGCATGGAAAAGTCCGTAAGGAGTCATTAGTACCAATTAATAATAAATGATCGACTATTATCAAAAAGATAAATAAAAAAAACAAACAAACAAACTTTGCACTTCAAGGTTTCCTTAATCGTTGCTCCAGGTTCAAATCCTTGGTCTAAAGACTAAAATATTATCAGGTTTTTTCCCATTGCTATGACTTATTTATATAGGCTGGTCCGAATTCAAAAATCTGATAGTTTTTAGCAATCTATTATGGATTTACCATGTAGATTCATTTATACACCAGTGTCCCATTGCTAAGCTCCAAATGATGCTTTTTCACCTCAAACAAATAGTTTGAAAGAAAAGTATGTAATATGCTATTGTTGGGTCGGATTCAAACTTAAATTTTACTGTACAATTATATAATCAGTTTTATAGAGGGTCGGTTACTTATAACCAGTCAAGGTCTATAAATCATCCAATTAGATTTGGAATGTATTGTTGTTTGAGTCTATTTTATTTTATTTTAAATTGTTAGTTTAATATATTATTTTATGTTTTCTTTTCTATTTGATTTAGAATTCTAATTTTTCTACAATGATTTCTAATACATTTAAAAACTTGTAAAACTGTTAAAAAAAACATATCAAATTAAAAGAAATATTCGAAAATAAAATAGAAATTAAGGTTATAATGATGATAACTTTTGGACAACATCTCCAATTTTCTTCGCTTGCTATCTTTTTATGTTTTGTTTTTCGCTCGTGTGTCATTTATAAACAAGTGAACCTCTCCAAAGTTTTTTTTCTTGGAAAAAAAGGTGGGAAACTACTTTTCAAAATTGATACAAGATCAAAGAAAATAAAATTCTAAAATCTTCTATAGCAAGAAACAAATTCTACTACTAATTAGACTTCCAAAATAATTATCATTTTACTAAATATTACAAATTGAATCTACATTGTCCAGACATGCGGTGTGCAAGTGTCCGAATTTAGACCTGGTTTTCCAAAATTCCCTAGTTTATTTTTACTTGTTTGAAGTGTTCAAGGAATTGTAGTTAATTTAGGGTAAAAAGAAGATTGAAGTAACAAAGAGCACCATTGTGGTATTTCATCAATTTATCTAAACCAAAATAAAAGTAAGTTTTTAAGGCTGATACTTATGAATCGATGGAATTAGGGTCTTAGATTGTAAATGCGTAAACATAACAAGAAAATTCCATTTTAACAAAATATTATTCATACCAGGCCTACAGAAGATACCATCTTAGAAAAAGCATTGGGCCTTGTTGAATATTGATAGCTCAAAATAACAATTTTATGTATTTTGTCTATGATGCTCAATTTATCAAAAACTCTAATATTTAAAGCTGGTCAAATTTTAAGAAACATGGGCTTTCTGATGTTCAATATGTAACTCTAATTTTTTGTCTGTTTAGATTCGGATTGATGATGCTCCAAAATTTAAAATGCTGGGAAAAAAAATTTTCACCATGTTTAGATGATGAATAATCATAGGTTCATGTTTATTTTCTATTCTTCATAACTGAGGATTTTAGGGATTGATGACGAAGACTGGATTTGTTGCAAAATAATTTTTTTTTTTAGGATTTTAATTAGAGGCTTTTCCATGATTAAGTTATTGATTTTATTATAATGAGTTGTAGTAAATGAGTATTATATTCTAAGAAAAAAAGGTTTGTCCTTAATTTATGTATGATAAATGCTGAAAATAAGTTGTAAGATAATAAAAATGATGAACTTTTTTTCTACATCATTTATAGAATATTTATAACCTTGAAGTTTCCTTTTTCTCTTCTAAGTGGGAGAAAAACTTTTATAATCAATGCTAATATTGATTGTAAGTGTCTCCTTACATGACATTAATTGTTGATGAGAGTATCACATACATATATAAGATGGTCCTACATCAATCTACACACGATATTAATGTTGATTGGATTATATTTTATAATCAATATTAATATTGATTGACGTATGGATAGCCTTTAGATGCTTTTGTTCACAACTAGGATGTAGAGAGATAATGACCCTAGATTCTCATCTTGGGTGTTTGTATCAAGAGGAATTATTGGCTTAAAAGGGCGATGATATGGTATCTTGGGCCTCACGGGTAATCGAGTCTAACGGGATTGGGTCTTTCATCTTGCTAGACTTATAAGCATTTGGGCTTGATGCGCAGCCGAGCCCAAAGGGCTTGGGTCTACCATCTCGCCATCCCCATAGGCATTTGGGTCGAGTGGAAAGTGCAATGATTTGAACGATGCAATCACCATTGTCATATACGGCGTTGCTCGACAGCTCCACTTTTTTTGTAATAAAAATATTAATCAGGAAAAATAAAGATTTTTTTGGAGTTGTAATCTAATAATTTGAGGGAACTAGAAATCCAGATACTGGATTAGTTATGATTAAGGGAAGGTAAACACCACCCTTAAAACATCATTTCAAGAGAAAGGTTACCCTTACTTGTGTTTTGTTTTATTTTATTCAAATGTCATAATATTTTGAGCTTGTTTGTAATTTGTTTTTAAAGATGATTAATGTCGGTCCCTAAAAATAGAATACACGTCAAAAAATAACATCAATCCCTAAAAATAGAAGACTCATCTAAAATATTGACGTTTAACCCTAAAAAGGAGAGCTACATCTGAGTTACAAAAAGAAACAATGAACATAATCCATATTTTATTCTTAAACTTCTTATATCAGTTTTTTATGTAAAACAGAGACGTGTCGACAAATAATGTTCATTCCTAAAAAAGAAGATTATGTTGGTATCGCTAAAAATAGGCATAACCCATACTTGAGAATTGGGCTTTGGACTCGCACATGATGACGGGATAAAATGGGTGTTGGACCCACGTTGTTATTCTTTTTTATATTTATTTCGGGTATTTGTACAAAATACAAAAAAAAATTTACAAATACTTGTATAAAAAATAAATAAAATACCACAAGGAATCCCCAAAATTACTTGAGTGCCACTTTATAGGTAAAAGACCGAAATACCCTTGAACTTCTCAGAAAATTACAAAAATACCCCTGATGGCTTGAGTTGATCACGCACGACCACTATTGGAGGGGTGAAATTTTTCAAAGAGATTCCGAGCCAAAAATAGTAGATTATGGTAGATATGGGGGAGAGGATTCTGATGATGGTGGTTTCAATGTCCGTTGATGGCTGATGAGAGAGAATTGACGGTTTGAATCTTCGAATGGCCAAATAAGTCGCGGCCTTTTTCCGGCCGGATTCGTCGCTGAAGGCAACGAAAAACACCTAGGTGTTTCTTGCGATGAGGTGAAGAACCTTTTTGTGGTGTTCCAGAGTCTTTAAGTGGCCGGAGATAGGAGATCTGGAGAGAGAGAGAGAGAGAGAGAGAGAGAGAATCTGTGAGATCGGTTAGAGAACAGACATTAGCATGGTAAACCGGTGCACCTGAAGCTTGGGAACCGCTGAATTAC
The DNA here is from genome assembly GCF_951802175.1 of Populus nigra. NCBI lineage: Eukaryota > Viridiplantae > Streptophyta > Magnoliopsida > Malpighiales > Salicaceae > Populus > Populus nigra. The sequence continues at coordinate 5,202,552 of NC_084870.1, read as the reverse complement.
TGATGAACTGATCCTTCAGCTGCGGTTGGCTTGATCTAAAAGTTGATCTAACGGTCCTTTATTGGACCGAGCTTTATTGCAATGTGGTGAGATGTACCAGTAGCTTGGTACATCGGGTTGCATGGCACAACAGGATAACAAAGAAGATTGTTTTAAGGACTGAGATGGATTTGGGTTTTAATCCAATGTGGTAAACCCTATTAGATCCTATCAAATCAAGGATCCATAAATAAATATTATTAGATCTAATGGTTAGGATATTTTTGATATTTTTAAAAAAATTCAATAGAAAAACTAAAAAAATATATCAATAATAATATTAGTATCTCTTTTCATTTTTGTTTCCCTTTTTTTTTAATTTTCAGTGGCTTTTTATAGCAAATACTAAAGGGACATGGGAATTTATAACTAGGAGACACTGCTATGTATTGAAGAAAACATTTCACCGTCCTAACTATACCAACTACTAAAAATAAAAACTTCTGTATTATTGATTTTTTTTATTATATATAATAATAAATATTTACATAAGTAAAACTAAAAACTCAAATCAGTATTAGAAAAAACTCGTTTCAACCACTAAAAATCACTTGTTGATTACCGAAAAATTAATTTGAAACACCAAAAATATTTTTCGATTGGTATCAACTTGATGGACCGGGTTTTGACCGAAAATAACAGTTTTGATCCAAAATGATCTGAAACTTATTTTTTATCCCGGTCGACATGGTTTGACCTGTATTGACTCGGTGGGCTCGGTTTTGACTGGAAATGACGGTTTTGACCCAAAATAGCATGAAACTCATTTTTTTACCCCGATCGACACGATTTAACCCGTATTAACCTAGTAAGCTCCTCTTTGTTTTTTTTGAAAAAAGGCGGTTGAACGGAGAAAATATACTTTTGAATTTTAAACTTTTTTTTCTTAATTTTTTTTTATTTTCATAAATAAAAATAGAAATAAAATAACATTTAATAAAATTTTGAAGAATTCAAAATTGAGTTATTACAATCATAATAGCGTGCAGAAGATTGTTTTTGCTTCTTCAGTTTCACATTGGTAAAAGAAAACAATAGAGCAACGTTAGAGTCTTCTTGATCAAATTGAAGGCTTCAAGTGGAAAATGATTCCAAAAGGTTGGTCTATTAAAACGTGTTATAAATTGATTGATAGGATATCTCTTTAATTCTATCTAATTGATTGCGGAAAGGATTAACTTAGTATTTACTTGGCTATCAATGCATGGAAAAGTCAGCAAGGAGTCATTAGTACGAATCAATAATAAATTATCGACTATTATAAAAAAGATAAAAGAAAACAGACTTTGCACTTCGAGGTTTCCTTAATCGTTGCTACAGGTTCAAATCCTTGGTCTAAAGACTAACATATTATCACGTTTTTTCCCATTGTTATGACTTATTTATATAGGCTGGTCAGAAAAATCTGATAGTTTTTAAAAATGTATTATGGATTTACCATGTAGATTCATTTATACAGTACCAGTGCCCCCATCGCTAAGCTCCAACTGAGCCTTTTTCACCTCAAACAAATAGTTTGATGAGAAAAATCTGTAATTTTAGATGCGAAAGTAGGGCCAGACTTCAATTTTACTAGATGATTTTACATAATTAGTTTTATAGAGGGTCGGCTACTCATAACCAGTTAAGAACTATAAGATCCTCTATATTTCACATCGAACAAGTCTTAATGTACATATTTACGTAATCAATCCTCCATGAAGCATTGCTGGTTCAACGACCACTGAGGATTGAATCAGAGTCGGACAAGGAATTGGAAGAAATTTCATCTGGTGATATAGGGATTGTTAAAACATGCTCCGTAGATACTTCATTGCTAACTGGAACTAAACCGATCCCTGCACCGTGCAGTGGTAAATCAGGCAAGGTAGCATTTCCATCCAGATATTGCACCACTTGCCTCATGCTAGGTCTGGCTGCTGGAGTGCGATGTGTACAGAGCAGGCCTAGCTTTAAGACCAACTCCATTTCTTCCTCCACGTGGTTACCTTCAATTCTAGGATCAACTGTCCCAAGAATGGCACCTCTATTCCAGCATTCAAGTACCCAGTCAACAAGAACAACCTCCTCAGGTGGTCTCTCTGACTCTACAGGCTTCCTTCCACACGCTACTTCGAGCACAAATGTCCCAAAAGAAAAAACATCGCTGCAGGTAGTTGACTTTCCTGTTCTAGGAATCTCTGGTGCAAGATATCCAACTGTTCCAACCACTTTGGTTGTTTGAGGAGCTGATCCATGGTCATGAAACTTAGCTAGCCCAAAATCTCCTAGCCGTCCGTTAAGATCGGCATCTAACAGTATATTGCTAGCTTTCACATCTCTATGCAGAACAACCTGTTCCCACTCTTCATGGAGGTAAAGAAGGGCAGACGCAACTCCCCTGATGATTTGATATCGCCGAGCCCAGTTAAGGCTGGGTGTGTCATTGTGAAATAGGAGTTTATCAAGGCTTCCATTGGGCATATAATCATAGACCAAGAGGAGCTCTCCCTTTCGCCGGCAATACCCGAAGAGCTGGACCAAGTTCCTGTGCCTCAGCCTCCCCATGCTAACAATCTCAGCAACGAATTCCTTAGTACCTTGCCTGGAATCATGGGATACTTTCTTGACCGCGACTTGCATCTTGGAAGAAGGCAATACTCCTCTGTAAACTTTTCCAAAACCCCCACATCCTAGCAACTCCCTGTCTGTGAAACCCTTGGTTGCTTTGTATAAATCCTTGTAGGAGAATCTTTGAGGACCATATTCCTGTTCCCAATCTTCGCGCAGTTCTTCATATTTCTTCCGCCTTATTATACAAACATCACCAGAGATTGCTACCAGCAAAATGATTGCTGTTATTGTTGGGACCACAATTCTTAATTGTGGTTTCTTTCTTGATTTTCTTCGAGTAGGAAGTGAAGGCAGCTTTGACACGTCAAGACTTTGAGCTTGTCCGCCTCTGTTAAAGCTCCACCCCAGAATATAATGGCTGCTTGCCACTGCTCCAGTAGATGAAGAAAAACCAACGTACATAGAATCCAACATAACAGAAGAAAGATCGAGAGATGTTGACAAGAGAGGCAAGGTTGGTTTTGTTCTTGTGACAGGAGCAACTGTAACATTGAGTAGCTTCTCTACTTCATCATAATCTATCCACACGTGCATCGCATGACCACTTATGAGAGTCAAGCTCTTATTCTCCTTTTCCTCATCTGAAAAGTAGGTCACCGGAGCAGATTCAATGGATATCAAGCTGTTTACATCAATTCCAACGTGGCTGTCATTGATGTCTTTAAGATCCGGGCTGGGAACTGCATCCAGCTCAACTGCCAATAGATGGTTTGAAGACAGGCCATTGCTTGTAGAATTGAGGATTCCAAAGTACTGAGTTGCCAAATCCCCTGTGAAGTTCACAGATGGAGAGATCGTGAAGGCCATGCCATGGCCACCAAGTGTAGGCAGCTCCGGGGCCATGGAAAACGCAAACTGGGTAGAGAATGAGAGAGACTGAGAATTGTTGAATAAAGATGTGTTGAACTGAAAAGGGAATGGGAAGAAAGCACGGCCAATTTGCTGCTTTGAAGTGTTGGTCAGCTCTAAGAGACCATTTGGATGGATTTTTGCAATCCCGCTGAGGAGCAAGTTGGTTCCAGTGAAGCCATGATAGATGAACTGGTTTTCCTCTTGAGCTAAGGCCAAGAGCTTCAAGGAAACAAACAGGCCGAGTAGAAAGTGCAATGATTTGAACGATGAAGTCACCATCAGAACGTGCAGAAGATTTTTTTTGCTTCTTCAGATACACATAGGTAAAAGAAAACAATGGAGCAACGTTAAAGTCTTCTTGATCAAATTGAAGGCTTCGAGTGGAAAAATGATTCCAAAAAGTTAGTGATTAACATGGCATCACAGATTGGTGATACATGTGTGCTTCATCCTTTTTAGTCGTATAACCACCAGTCTCCTCCTCCTCCTCCTTCAGCTCCACATTTATATTAATTTGTAATAAATATTATTTGTCTTTAATAGTTCATTTAATATTTTTTTGAAACACATTTAGTTTATAATGAATATTATTTAACTTTATTTTTTTTTGTTTTTGATGTTTAATAAAAATTTTATTTGCATAATTGGTTTTTATTACCATTAATTTATATAACTTTATATTATGTATTCTAAATAATTTTTTAAAAACATATTTAAAAATAATCACAGAGGGTTTTACCGATGGAATATATCCATCAGCATTTTGCTACAGTCACCGATGAATTTAAAGACGGATATATTTGGTCGGTATTTCATACTTACCGACAACTTTACCGATGAACTTAATCCGTCGGTATTTGACAGTAGCTGCCACAATGACCGATGAATATAGAGACGGATATCTTCGGTCAATATTTCAAACACTCACCGACAACTTTACCGACGGTATGTATCCGTCGGTATGTCACACTATCACCGATGGGATAAATTCGTCGGTATATTTCAAGCGGGAAACTTTTTTTTGGCGCGCAATTTCCGTCTGTAAAACCATTGGCAAATGTTTTTTATGTTGCCGACCAATATAGCGACGGACGGTGGTATTACCGACGAATGGAAAGCCGACGGATGTATTCTGTCAGTGAGGATGTCGATAAATAAATTACCGATGAACTCTTAATCACATACCAACGGAAATATTCCGTCGGTAAAACTGTGAAATCTTGCAGTGCGGTGCATCTGAAGATTGGGAACCGCTGAATTACTGATGAACTGATCCTTCAGCTGCGATTGGCCTGATCTAAAAGTTGATCTAACAGTCCTTATTATACCAAGCTTTGTTGCAATGTGGTGAGATGTACCAGTAGCTTGGTATACCGGGTTACGTGGCACAACAAGATAACAGAGAAGATTGTTTTAAGGGCTGAGATGGATTTGGGTTTCAATCCAATATGGTAAACCCTATTAGATCCTATCAAATCAAAGGTTCAGAACTAAATACTATTAGATCTAATGGTTAGGATATTTTTGATATTTTTTAAAATTATTTAAAAAACAATTAATATCTTAGTTGTGTGAAGAAAAACTAAAAAAAAAAGATCAATAGTAATATTATTATCTCTTTTCTTTTTTCATTCCCTTTTTTTTCAAATTTTCAATTGCTTTTTATAGCAAATACTAAGGGGACACGGGAATTTATAACTAGGAGACACTGTTATGTATTGAAGAAAACATTTCACTGCCCCAACTACACCAACTACTAAAAATAAAAACTTCTGCATTATTGATTTTGTTTTATTATATATAATAGTAAATATTTATATAAGTAAAACTAAAAATTCAAATCAGTATTAAAAAAGACTCGTTTCAACCACTAAAAATCACTTGTTGATTACCGAAAAATTAATTTGAAACACCAAAAATATTTTTCAATTGGTATCAACTTGATCGACCGGGTTTTTGACCGAAAATAATAGTTTTGATCCAAAATGATCTGAAACTTATTTTTTATCCCGGTCGACATGGTTTGACTTGTATTGACTCGGAGGGCTTGGTTTTGATTGGAAATGACAGTTTTGACCCAAAACAGCATGAAACTCATTTTTTACCCCAATCGACATGGTTTGACCCATATTATCTGGTGGACTCGATTTTGACTGAAATGAATGTTTTGACCCAAAACGGCATGAAACTCATTTTTTTACCCCGATCAACACGGTTTGACCCGTATTGACCCAGTCAGCTCCTTTTTTAAAAAAAAAAAAAGACGGTTGAACCGAGAACATAATTTTTTGAATTTTAAACTTTTTTTTCTTAATTTTTTTGAAATTTTATGAATAAAAATAAAAATAAAATAACATCCAGTAAAATTTTGAAGAATTCAAAATTGAGTTATTACAATCATAATAACGTGCAGAAGATTGTTTTTGCTTCTTCAGATACACATAGGTAAAAGAAAACAATGGAGCAACGTTAAAGTCTTCTTGATCAAATTGAAGGCTTCGAGTGGAAAAATGATTCCGAAAAGTTGGTCTGTTAAAACGTGTTATAAACTGATTGATAGGATATCTCTTTAATTCTATCTAATTGATTGCGGAAAGGATTAGTATTTACTTGGCTATTAACGCATGGAAAAGTCCGTAAGGAGTGTCATTAGTACGAATTAATAATAAATGATCGACTATTATCAAAAAGATAAAAGAAAATAAACTTTGCACTTCGAGGTTCGAATGCTTAGTCTAAAGACTAAAATATTATCACGTTTTTTTCCCATTGTTATGATTATATAAGCTGGTCCGAAAAATCTGATGGTTTTTAACAATCTGTTATGGATTTACCATGCATAAAACCTAGTAGACACCAGTGCCACGTAGCTAAGCTCCATTTTAGACTTTTTCACTTTAAACAAATAGTTCGATAAAAAAAAATATCTGAAATTTTAGATGTGATAATTGGGTTGGATTTAAATTTTACTAGATGATTTTACATAATTAATTTTATAGTGGGTCAGCTAATCATAATTACCAGTCAAGGTTCATAAGATCCTCAAATTAGGCTTCGAATGTATTGTTTGAGTTAATTTCATTATTATTTTTTTCTTTTTAGATTATTAGTTTAATTTATTACTTTATGTTGTTGATTTAGAATTTTAATTTTTCTATAATGTTTTCTGACATATTTAAGAAGCTATAAACTTGTTAAAAAAAACAAATCAAATTAGACAACAATATTCAAAAATAAAATAGGATAAGGTTATTGTGATGACAACTTTTCACGAATATCTTTGCTTTTCTTTGCTTGTTGTCTTTTTATTTATTTATTTTCATCCATGTCATTTATAAGTAAGTGAACCCTCTTCAAAGCTTAATTTTTTCTCAGTAAAAAAAATCAGGAAAACTGCTTTTCAAAGTTAATACAAGATCAAAGAAAATAAAATTTTAAAATCTTCTATAGCTAGAAACAAATTCTACTACCAATTGGACTTCCAAAATAATTATCATTTTACTAAATAATTATCTTTAATGACTAACTGCTCAGATATGCGGTGCGCAAGTGTCCGGATTTAGACCTGGTTTTCCAAAATTCCATAGTTTATTTTCACAAATTTGAAGTGTTGAAGGAATTGTAGTTAACTTAGGGTAAAAAGAAGATTGAAGTAACAAAGAACACCATTGTGGCATTTCACCTATTTAGATAGTAAATGCATAAACATAACAAGAAAATTTCATTTCAACAAAATATTATTCATACCAGGCCATCTTTAACTGTATACAGAAGAATGATAACATTTTAGGAAAAGCATTGGCCTTGTTGAATATTGATAGCTAACTAAAAATAACAATTTTATGTATTTTGTGTACGATGCTAAATTTATCAAAAATTCTAATATTTAAGGCTAGTCAGATTTTAAGAAAAGTGAGCTTTCTGATGTTCAATACGTAACTCTAATTTTGTTTTTGCTTAGATTCGGATTGATAATGCTTCAAAATCCAGAATGCTAGGAAAAAAAATTTTTGTCATGTTTAGATGATAGATGTATTCACATGTCCATTATCTATTTTTCATTCCTGAGAATTTTAGAAATTGATAGCGAGGATTGGATTTCTTGCAAAACAATTTGTTTTTTAAGATTTTAAGGACTTTCTGATGATTAAATTATTGACTTTATTATAATGAGTTGCAAGAAATGATCATTAAATTTTAAGAACAAAAAAAATTGTCATTAATTTATGTATGATAAATGCTAAAAATAAGTTGTAAGAGAGTAAAAAAGACATCTTTCCTGGATCGTTCATAGAATATTTATAACTTTGAAGTTTTTATAATCAATATTAATATTGATTGTAATTGTCTTCTTACATGACATCAATTGTTGATAAGAGTATCACATACATATAGAAGACGGTCTTACATCAATCTACACATGTTATTTGTCACTACCCGAATCCCGGATCCATGACCGACACATAGGTAAAGTTCCCCTCCAAGGTTCCATACATATGCGAACCCAAACTTACATACAAACTTATCCTTCAAAACTCAATCAGAGTTCAATGCAGCATTAACAACAAACTAACTTCATAATATAATTTAATTGTTTTAATACAAGAGTTAATATAATTTCATAGTTTTGGAGCACTAACTAAACATAAAAGGAAGCTACAAATTACAACCAAAAAGCAGGTTCGGAAGGTTCAACAAAAATAACCCACTAACAACTATAAGCCTGAAAAGATAAATAATGAGAGGGTGAGTTCAACAACTCAGTGAGTAGATAACGTTCAATATACACACACGAGGTAATACAACAATGAGAAATATATATACAATTATGGCTCTATGTTCTTATAGGAAGGTTTCTCAAATAGGCCATAACAAGAAGATCATATGGTAAAACTCATCAGAAAATTAAAATACAATGAGCATGAGGCTCCGTACTGTGGGATGATCAGTCCACACAGGTTGGTGACTCCCCCAACCAACTAGAGTTCAGATACGATGTGCACAAAGACTAACATTACCCTGTTAGCATGGGTATTCTGACTGGCATATCATAGGTTCATAATCATAATCAAACAGACATATTCATATCTCAAGGCTCAACTCATGACATCAATCAAATTAGGAGCTATCAATTCACAAGTCAATTCAAAATATATACTGGTTCATATCAAGAATTCAGATGCAACAATTGATCATGCTTTATGATAACAAGGATAATAATCAACATATATATTATCAAAAAGCATGATCCAATTCATATTAACAAATCAAATATTTATAATATTTTTCATACATATAGAAAATTATTCACTCACCTGACTCAAAAACAAACAGCACTCAAAAGCAGATACCGAAGGAAATCCTACTGATGACCCGCCGGTAAAATATCAGGATTATCTGAATACAAAGGAGACATATTCAAGATGACTCAAAAAAACATTTAACCTATTTAATACACTTAACTAAGGGTGTATTCCATACCCCTATATATTTTTAGACTAAATTGGTTATTTTCCCAAAAACCCAAAATTAAATGGTTTTTCGAAATCTAATCCACAATAAACACAATAAAACAAATAATAAAATTGGTAATAATTTTCTAAATAACCTTCAATTATTCATCAAACCAATCTCTAAAAGCTAATATTACAGCTAAGGTCCAATCTGAATTTTATCATATTTTAAAGGTCAAATTATAACTTTGTCAAATTGAAGGACCAAACTAAAAAAATCATAAATCCATTACTATACTGAAATTCTGACCATAATTAATCCTCATTTCTGTCCAGAATATCTCATTATGCTCCAGGGACCATTCTGGAATATTTCCAAAATTATAGGGTCAAATAGTAATTTTTGTCAAATTGGAGGATCAAATTAAAATTTTCATAAATCCATGACTATACTGAAATTCTGACCATAATTAATCCTCAATTATGTCCAGAATATCTCATTATGCTCCAGGGACCATTCTGGAATTTTACCAAATTTTTAAGGTCAAATGGTAATTTGTCAAATTGAAGGACCAAATTGAAAGTGTTAAAAATTTATAACTATACTGTAATTCTGCCCATAATTCATATTTTATTCTGTTCAGAATCTCTGAATATGCTTCAGGGACCAATATGTAATTTTTCCAAAGTTTGGGGACTAAACTGTAATTTTTATAAATTGAGGGACCAAACCGAAATTTTATCATCTTCAACCTCAAACCCAAAATTTCAAAAGAAAACCTATTGTTCTTTCCACATTTATAACTCAAAATTCACCATTTACACAAATCATAACTCAAAATCATCATCTTTACCTACAATCTTCCATAATCAACTAAATAATCAATTACCCACAACAATCAACCCTATAACATTCAAATTAATTCATCAATTAAACCCAAAACAAAATCTTCAAAAACCTAACATTTATCAAAACAAAAATTTAAAACTTAAAGAATACACTTTTATACATAATCTTACCTTTAAACTTATTTTCTCCAACTCCTTTATATTTCCCTTATAAATTCCCTCTTTTCTCTTCTTTTTATTTCGCTTTTCTTCTCTTCTCCTGGTTTTTCACTCTTAATTGCAGATCTCTCTTTCCTCTCTTTTTTTCTATTTATATTTATCAACTATTTGTTCAATTACTACAATACCCTTCATTCATTTATTCCTACATCTAAGCCTTCAAGGGCTTTGTAGCCTTTTCCTACCTATTTACTTTCAAAACATCACATTATTAATGTTGATGGGATCATCTTTTATAATCAATATTAATATTGATTGACGTATGGATAGTCTTTAGAAGATTTTTTGCACAACTAGGGTGTAGGGAGATAATGACCCTAGATTCTCATCTTGAGTGCTTGTATCAAGAGGAATCATTGGCTTAAAAGGATGATGATATGGTATTTTGAGATTAATGAGTAATCGAGTATAAAGGGATTGGGTCTTTTATCTTGCTAGACCTTCAAGCGTTTGGGCTTAGTGCGCAATCGAGCCCAAAAAAGTTGGGTCTGATATCTCGTCATCCTCAGATTGAATGGATGTCAAATTGTTGACATGTATCCCAACATGATTTTCTCCGATATCTCGAAATTCAGGACTTCTCACAGCATCAAGCTCAATGGCAAGCAGGTGATTTGAAGATAAACCGACTGTGGTAGAATTAAAGAGACCAAGATATTGAGTGGCAGTGGCACCCTCGAACTCTGTAGATGGAGAAATAGCCAACGCAATGCCATGTCCACCACGCGTAGGCGTCTCGGGAACCATGGCAAACACAAAGTTCGTAGAAAATGAAAGGGACCTTGAATTGTTGGGGAAAGATGATTTGAAATGGAAGGGAAATGGGAAGAAAGCATGACCAATTTGCTGCTTTGAAGTGTTTGTCAGTTCCAACAAGCCATTGGGGTGAATACTTGCAATCCCGTTGAGGTTCAGGTTGGCTCCCGTGAAGCCATGGTAGATGAATTGGTTTACCTCTTGAGCCAAAGCCAAGTGTTTTAAGGATATGAAAAGAGCTAGAAGAAAATGGAGTGATCCAAGTAAGGCTTCCATTGAGAAAATTAAAGACAGGAGGTGATGCTTGCGTATTCGGCCTTTTAAGAACTTCTGTGATACGAAGCTGTAACCTTGCTGCATTTACATTCGAATCCTTCAGCCAAAACATCGACATGCTTTGCGCAGATGCAACGTCAACAACTTGGACTTGAGAAAAGTAATGACAATATAAAACATTGTGCGAGTGAAGTTAGAAACAGCTTGCGACTGCTAAATGGCTCTACAGGTCCCACACAAAGACAATTCTAGAACAAAAAAATTATTATTCAAGGAAGAACAACAAGAATATTTTAACTACATGAATTATAACACTTCAACTTCAACTACATATAGTTGACTTTCAGTGCTTGAGCTTGTTCTAACGAATCAAGGGACAGAAGTGTCGAAATTGCAATTTATCAATCATAGGCGGTTCGTTTTTTAAAACAAGTAGAACAACATATATGTTGTCTTGGAAGATGAGTTATGGTAAGAAATACATTTTGGCAACTTGAAGAAAAAATGAGAGTTTTGGTTGCTCTAAGCTTGATGCCAATAATTTAAACTGATGTTCCTCCCATTTTGGTCAAGTTTCTACAAATGCAGGCATCTGAAGTCCAATGTTGTCTGCTTTGAATTTTCATGACAAATAATAGTAGAAGAATTAAGGGGATTTTTTTGAAATTCTTTGACTTGTCCACATAGAAAAAAATAAATAAATAAAGTAGTAATGACCGCATAATATTGACAGTTGCTCCTCCCCTTCAAGTCCCAATTATAAATTCAATGACATGCTTAAGATAATATTTAGTCTGATGTCATCGCTGATTACTAAGGATACTACAAACAGTCACCTGTCGGGTTTGGTGAATTCCTTTACAAGAAATGATGTTCGAAGCACCGTCAAGACACATGTTTGGAAAATGGGAACCACTTTATCGAGGAAAAACATGTTGAAGCGTTACAAAACCACGGGAGCATGCACGATAACTGATCCCAGTCCTGGTGGTCTCTTTTCACACTACTGTAATAGAAGTTGAAACTACTATCTGGGAAGGACATGTGACAGCGATCATGAGCAACGTGGTTTTGGTGTTTTCCCAGGGCAGTTCTCTGGTTTTGGTGGTAATTTTAGGTACTTAATCATATCAGTTCACCATCGGCTAAGAGTCGAGCGTCACAGTGTGGTTGCGGGTGCTTTTTAAATAACTTTTCGTGCTAAAATACATGTCAATGATGTTTTTTCATTTTTTAAAAATTATTTTTGATATCAGCACATCAAAACGATCCAAAACGTACAAATCATATTAAATTTTAGTAAAAAAAAAAATTCAAATTTTTTAAGAACACAGGCATAGCTGCATTCCCTAACGTTCCCCACTGTTAGTTTTTCTGTGAGTATAATGAAAAACAAGTGCATGGCATCAATCTTCCTGCCAGAATGATCGAATCGTAGCCCCACCACCATGATGTCCCTTTTTGAATATCTGCTATGTAGTTTATATTAAGTAATTAGCAGCATTAATGAACTGATAATCTTAATTTAACAGCATTGAATGTACACATTTTGTTACTGTGTTCTCTCTCCCTGTGTGTAATGTTCACAGTCAAAAAATAAGGCAAAATGCACCTTACGATCAACAGAGATCAGTTAATTGATGCTCATAAAACACTAGTAAAAGAAAATAGTTATTCCTCGTGTTTTCCAGAATTCCATTCCATCCACTCTGCCACTGATATTAAGCTCACCTGCTGCTCAAAAGTGAGCCATTAGAGATAAATCCCATCAGGTGATTTAACATCGCTGATTGTAAACTACCACCTTGATGGCTGAACTAGTTTCGGATGAGGAATAGGAAGAAATGTTACATTTAGTGCAGGGATCCACAAAATACAATCTCCAATTACTTATCGCTAATTCTAAGCAATTATCGCCACCGTCATTGGCAAACTACTTATTGTCATATATAGAAATTGGCACGCTGAATAGCCAAAAAAAATATATTATCTATCGAATTCCCCATTCAGTTGGCTTGAAGTATCCTTCCATGATTTTCTTCTTCAGTAACTGCAACGACAAGATATCCCATGAGCAAAAGGAGTTATTCCTGAAGTACTTGTCAACAAATTATACTGAATATTTTAGCCCTAATAGCAGGTCAGGACAACCTTTTAACAATAGTAAATATGATAAAATCATGTTACAACCTATAATCCATTCTGATTATAGCTTCTCTCCACCAATATTTCTAATTAATTGCGCTACTAGAGAATGAAGGAAAAATTAAGTTACCTTCATGAGCATCGATTGAGATGGGGATATTTGAGGATGAGTTCTTAGCTGAATGGTAAACTGTAGGTTGGGAGGACTCCGAGCCCCGAAGAAGAGAGTTGACAGCATCTTTCACCTTATCCACCATACTCACATCACCAGCAACTTTTCTTGGACTTATTGCTTGAGATATCACTTGAGAAAGTGCTCTGTCATCTTCTCCTGGCTCAAATTTGTGGATTATATACTCCTTCACTGAAACTCCTTTATCCCATTTTTGCTCCCCGGTTCTGAAATGGTAACCAGATGCTGCATCTGTTGGGGCTCGGGCAGGATCTGATGCAACTTGGTCTGGTGCTACTTTGGTTGGTACTGCTACAGATGATGATGCTTTGCCTTTGCCCGCAGGGTCTAATCCTGTTGCATCTGATGCTTCAGGGTTTGAAATATCAAGGCTTTGAATCTTGGAAGTTATGGCATGGGTGGCATCAGATACTGTGGCAAATGCTGGTGCCAGCTTCTCTTCCATAATTTCAGATAATGTCTTGGAAAAGTTCTCATTTTCTTGTTTCCCGTTCACGGTTTCAGTTACTGGCTTGTCTTCAGCAGCACAGGTCACACTACTTGGCAAAACATGCTTCTCTGGTAACACAGGAACTGCTCTTGGATGCTGTCTAGCTGCCTCCTTGTACCCCTCAGGAGCCATCTCTGATTCGTACACTGAGAGATCATGTGAACGAGTTAATTAAATGCACATTCATTTAGGCAAATATTCCAAAGAAATTTTTCTCTCTTTAGATTTTATGGTGTTCCTACTTGGCGCTCCAAGATATTCAGGATCTTCTTCAGCTTCATCATCATCCAGGCTAACACCCCATGGAGGAGTGGTGTTACTGTCATCACTATGCTTCTTTTTTATGAGATTGCTTCGCCATTTCTTGGCCCTCTCCTTCACTTTAGCAATAACTGATTTCTTGTGATTGGGGGATTGATCATACTCCAGGTCATGGTCCTTCCAAAAAGTTGGTGAGGAGTGTGGTGACCATCTAGATACTTCCTCAGCTGCTCATGCAAACCTCATAGGTCAGAAGTGACAGGAACATGAATTTTCGTGACTTTGGTATCAATTAAAAGCATTTATTTTTCACGAACAAATTACGTTGTATGCTAAATTAAAACACATTTGTTATCAATTCTCAATATCTGAAGAAAGAGTTGATGTATGAACTGAACATAAACAAATCCTAAAATATTCTTAAGCTGCCGATAAGCAATAGCTCAACCACTTGTTATTCCCATTTCCTATTACACTCGAGTTCAAGCCTGCTTGGAGAAACAGAACCATTAACCCTTTCTTCTGTCATGGATGGTTATATTAGAGTTTATGCACTTACCTCGTAGAAGTTCTTCCACGGTTGGGCTGGTTAGAGTTCTAGGGCCGTTACCATGTCTGTGCCTGACAGCAACTGGAGCCATTGCTCCAGTACGTGATTGAGGTTGTGCCATCATTTCCTTCAGCGTTGCGTTTCTCCCCAAATGTCCATCCTTTTTTCTGCATCTCTTATTACAGAGAGGGAAATTTAAGAGAACGGGGGATGCCCAAGCATCTCTTTCCCGGTGTTCTTGCACAGGCAGTGAACAAGAGCCGCATGTCATCTGTGGTAAAAACCAAAAGGTAGAGAGACTTGTGGGCTCCAATTTTACATGTGGCAATAAGATAATGCAGTTAAATTGATTGCAATTGCTTGTCACAGAAAGTCACCTCCTGAAATAGCAAGTTGACTAAGCCTGCACGAATGTTTCCCCTTTTGTAGTCTTATCGCTTCAAAGAGGTATTTCCTCTTGCATGGTCGCCTTGATCGACCACAGCAAAACACTAGCCACCATGGTCCATGGTTAAAACATGCAGCCCGCCCGCCCTCCTTTTTTCCAGATCATAATCATATACAGAAGGCGACAACCATCCTAACCCTGACTATCACCATCAATTTAGCTGCGCCCCGCTTTGTCTCAATTCTGACAAGGAAAACTTGCTACATTGTCTCGAACACACAAACTTTGGTTATAAAAAAACCTTAAGAGCGTGAGCATCAAATCCAAAACAATAACCAAAGCGTGAAGAGATACAAAATTTATGAACAAGTAAATTCTTCGCATGTTATACTTCTCTCATATCAAATTCACTTTAAATAAACACAAGCTTCTCTAGGAAAAGAAAAAAGACAACCAAAACTATATTTTTATGTAGATTCTTCTCAAACCTTTAGCTGTTTCTATTTAACTCAATTCAACTTTAATCCCAGATCGCTCGGGGTCTGGTGGAACTACATTGTGACTTTCCATCTTATTTTTTGTCCAAGAAAAAATGTAATTACCAACAAACGAAGAAAAAAAAAGTTTACATCACATGAAAATGTATGACCCTCATGAAACTTCCTTGTACCAAAAGCTAAAGATTGAGGGGGACAGCCAAACCAAAACGAGAGTGAAAGAGGGAGGAAAAGCAGAAAGATAATGAACAAAAAAAATGATGGAATCTCATTACAATCTAAACTTTTAGGGAATAAGTTAGTAATTCATCTATAAGATTTTTCTTTCCTTTTCTCCCTTCTCGAGAATCTCTGGATGTTCCCATATAATTTTTTTACCTCCATGATGCTTTGACTATTTGGACCTCATGACTGGTGTTGAACAATCGATGACTGTCTTCAGTGGCAGGGATGGAGTAAAATAAATGAGGGGGAAACGTGAGAAAAATACAAGGATGAAGGTGACAACTAAAATAAGCAAACTTTTGGAGGGGGTAATTGATATAAACCTTAGACATATGGGGTCAAAATAACTTTTGAAAAATAATAGAGGAGCGCGGGGGGTGTTGGGGATGGCTCGCACCCTGCCAAAAGGTGCAGCGCCCGCCTTGGCTATTTTAGTAATTCATGGGACACACTGCATTTCATGGTTCTGCTTCTATTCTGATGGAGGGCAAATCTTAGAGCACAACAAACTAGTGGCTAGCAGTTTGGTTCACCGGCAGTGCATCATGTTATTTCTTCCTCCCATTCCCATAGTTCATCATGCACAATCACCCATCCGCACTCCTGTATGGCTGGATCAAAAGAATAGAGACTTGAAATCTGTAACCTTGACTCATCCTTTCTGACAGTTGATTTGAGAACTGTCAAAAGTAAATCCATCATT
This sequence comes from Populus nigra, assembly GCF_951802175.1. Lineage (NCBI taxonomy): Eukaryota > Viridiplantae > Streptophyta > Magnoliopsida > Malpighiales > Salicaceae > Populus > Populus nigra. The sequence goes on along the minus strand of NC_084870.1, from coordinate 5,186,043 downwards.
ATTTCATGCCCCGTACAATAATCTAAGCCAATTACGATAGCAGATTTGCAAAGTCCATTGTGCATTCTCAATAATATAGTAAAGAAGATACACCAAGTGGTTTAAAATGCAGCTTTATGGAAAATTTCTTACCATTTTTTCTCACCCAAATAGCTGATCACTCCTGTATGCTAAAAGCAAATCAGGTAAAAAGTTCTGTCAGCCACTGCCTGACAATGACTTCAAAAGCAGCTACTATTCTGCTGCAATGACACTGGGCTGGATATTGCAAGAAAAAAACCAGGCATCCGTTCTCTCAAGTCCAACTATAACCAGGCTTCTTTCTTAGCCCTCTATCACACATCAGTTTCCGTAAATCTGCTGCATCGTCCCAATTACCCTCCACAGTCAATACACTGGATAGCAGTACATATGTCGCTGGATCATTAGGCCAGAGCTCTAGAAGCTTTTTTGCAGAACGTGCAGCAATCTCTCTATTTCCATGAACCAGACTAGCACTAAGAAGAGCTTTATAGACTGAGGGCGCTGGTACTATAGGCATGCTATTAATGAAGGCTTCCGCCTCATTAAGATACCCAGCTCGACCAAAAGTATCTACAAGACTGGCATAATGCTCTACTTTAAGGGGTTCTAGCAAAATATCACTTTTCATCGTGTCAAAATACTCAATTCCCTTATCCACAAAACCAACATGGCTACAAGCACACAACACAGCAAGGAAGGTAGAACTATTCGGCTTGATTTCAGTTTTTCTCATTTGTTCAAACAATTCCACAGCCTCTCTGCCATATCCATGATGAGCAAATGCTGTTAGAAGTGCATTCCATGAGATCACATCATGTTCCTCCATGAACCAAAAGACCCTCTTCGAATCACCGATGACTCCACATCTCGCATACATGGAAACAAGCCCGTTTTGAACATTCAAGTGTGAAATATAGCCAGTTCTGTGAATGAGAGCATGCATTGCCTTTCCCTCTTCAAGAAATGAACTATTCCCAATTGCTCCTACCACGCTTGTTAACGTGTAAGAGTCTATATCAATACCAGCCTGCTTCATTTCATGGAAACATCTGAGAGCTTCCTCGTGATGCCCTAATTTAGAGTAACCAGCAATGACTGCATTCCAAGCTATATTGTCACATGTCATAACAACTGAGCACACCTTCTTGAAGTCCTCTAAACTACTACTACACTTTGAATACACGGTGACCAGTGTAGCTGCTATATACACATTAGACTCTAAACCTAATTGAATTATACAACAATGAACTTGCAAGCAATAACTTAAACAATCAGGACCAGAAAATGAACTTAGCAAGCTGTTATAGGTTACACAATTTGGCCTGAGATCCTGACGCGCCATTTCTTTAACCAAAGCCATTGCTTCATCAGGTTTTTCAATCTGTGAATACCCAGTAACCATAGATGTCCAAGTAATTACATTCCTATTCACCATATGATCAAAAACCAGCCTGGAATCATCAACATCGCCACACTTTGAGTACATATCAACCAAGCTCGTTCCCACAACAACATTATAACCCAATCCAGTTTTCAAAATTAGCCCATGAACCTGAGTCCCGACTTCTCTGGCCTCTAATTGCGAGCAACCTGCCAGACAACTCGAAACACTAAACGCTGACACATTTATAGCAGCTTTTAACATCTTGATAAACAATTCAATAGCTATTTTCGGACAATTGACAGCCAAATACCCGGAAATCAACGAATTCCACGTAACAACAGTTCTTTGAGGCATTTGATCAAACAATACTCGTGCACTTGAAATTTCGCCGCATTTTGCATACATATCAACAACAGCACTACAAATATACACGTTTGAAATAAAACCCAATTTGAGAATGGTTGAGTGGGCTTGAATGCCCAAATGGAAAGAACCCGATTTAGCACAAAAGGACATGATTTTGTTGAGAAAGTAAGGATTAGATAGAGAGCCATGTTGCGTGAATTCAGCAATGAGATCAGAATCAGCTGGACTTGATGCGTTCTGGTTGCTGTTGAAGGTGCGGCTGTTACTGTGTTCCTCATGGTGGTTGTGGCTTGTTAAAGCGCGGGAAAGCAGGTGGTTGGCGGATTTGGATACTTTCAGTTTCCGTAGGGGAGTAGCAGAAGAACACAAGCTCATTGCCTTCGTTCGTTCAAATGTGAAATGAAAGCCCAGCTGATTTTCAGGTTCAGGTCAGTCTGTCTGTATCTGTCCATCTTCAGCCCATAACCCTTTTCCTTCTGATTTGCGTCCTGATCCGTGTTTTTCCTAAGCGGTGACTTCTACGTTTCCTGAAGATTTTCTTTCTTTTTCTTTTTTCTTTTCCAAGTTCAAGGCTATTTTTGGATAACTTTCATATAAATGTCATCTAAAATTTCAATAATTTTATCATTTTTAATTTTTTTTAAATACAATACATGGATTCCTCAAGATAAAATGTTTTATTACCATATACTTTATAAGTTTCGTCAAAAAAAATAACCAAGAAAAATACCAACATTAGATTTCAAGTCAAATTTATCCAAATTTATTTTAGGTGTTGTTAGAGAATAATATAAATCATATCTTGGGGCCTCACCTAACAGCTTAAGCTTTTGGGTTGAGATGGTTCTTTGACATGGTATCAGAGTCTTGATGACCAAGTGGTCACGAGTTCGAATCTCACCATCCCCATTTGTTTGATAAAAATTAAGCACAAGGTAATGTGGACCTGTGCAAGTTTCAAGCCCAAAGAGCTTTCACTTGAGGGGGTGTGTTAGAGAATAATATAAATCATATCTTGGGGCCTCACCTAACAGCTTAAGCTATTGGGTTGAGATGGTTCTTTGACAGGTGTTAGGAATAAAATATTTTGAACCAAAAACTTTGAAATATAAGATGTTAGGTTTCCTATCTCTTCAAAACTCGTAAGAAATCTTTTTTAACTCTGGTATTAAGATAACACGATTTAAAACATAACAAGATGTATTAAATAGATTGTACATTTTTTTTAAGTTGTATTTGAGTATGTCTCTTTTTATATTCAAATAATCTTGATACTCTTCCTATAAGACATTAGTAGGATTGTCTTCGGTGTCTCTTTCTGTGTTATTTCTATTTTTTAGTCAGATGAATGGATAATTTTCCATATGCTAGAGGATTAGTATAAATACTTGAATTGTTAATATGGAATTGATTATGCTTCTTGGTAATTCATATATTATTCTTTATTTATGATTAACCATGGTCACTTATTAAAATTGAATCTTTGACATGAATCATTATGTATTTCTGAATTGATAGCTCCTCATTTGATTAATGTCGTGAGTTGAGCTTTAATTTATGAATTTGTTCGTGTGATTATGATATGAACCTTTAGCATGCTAGTCAAAATACTCATGCTAACACGTCTTTATGCACATCGTATTTGAACTCTAATTGGTCGGGGAAGTCACCAACTTGTAGCGACTAATCATCCCATAGTACAGAGCGTCATGCTCATTGCATTTAGATTTTATGATAATCCTTACCTTATGATATTCTTGTTATGACCTATTTGAGAAACTTTCATGTAAGAACTTAAAGTCATATTTGTATATATATTCCTAATTATTGTATTACCTCGTATATGTATATTGAGTATTAGCTACTCATTAAGTTGTTGAACTCACCTTCTCATTATTTTTCTTTTCAGACTTATAACTTATTAGCAGGTCATTATAGAAATACCCTACATTGACTATGATTTTTCCCTATATTTATTATAGAAATACCCTCTTTAAGAGTTTTTCACTTAAACTCTTGAAGGATTATAATTGTTTGAAATGTAACAACACTCTCTTAAATAGTAGACAATACAATTGGAGCTTATATCTCTATAGCTCACTTCTATAGCACTTAGAATGTATGAAGGTGTTTAAGCATAGTGAATGTGAGAATTTATACTCTTGTGCAAGAATATAAAGGTTTTAATGCACAACTATATAAGTATGGTTTAGCATCGATAATTTTAAAATTGTTTTTTCTCTTAAAATAGCTTGAATGTGATATATATTCAAAATGTGTTTTTAATTCTTCAATTAAACAAGCTATATATATATAATTCTAGCAAACAGTAGTCGTTACTACTCCTCTAACAGTTCAAATGGTCAACCTATTCAGATTGGTCAAGCTAATTGGTTGACTGGTTCCTATAGATTCTCAGGTGTTCATCTTTGATGAACAAGCAGTCGATTCGTTCACTTGGTCAAGCAGTCAACCGGTTTAACTTAAAATACAGATTTAACAGTTATAAATCTGATGAATCTTGAACCAACTAAATGCATATCAATCCTATAATGCATGTAATGTGAAGTTTGAATTTATTTTAATTTGTGATATCAAGTAAAATATAAAGATTTATATAATTTGTACTAAAATGAATTCTTAAGAACTAAATCTCCACTTGCTTTGCATCATGAACTTGTTAATTGATTTCTTCATTTAATTATCCCTGCTTGTTGATGTGATGTTCATATAAAATCTGTTTAAACTTATTCTCAACCAAGTATATCATTAGACTATTTTTATTCAATTGTTATCATCAAAATATATAAATATTAATATGTGACCCAAAGCTCAACAATTACAACTTCTAAGAAAGTCGTTATGACACCTAATCTCCTGTTCTTTTCTCACCAATAGATATCTCCTTGTAAGCATGTCCTCTCCAAGGGCACCTACCTCCTTTACTGATATCTCATAAGCGCTACCCTTTCCACCATTGACACAATAAGACAACAATTAATAGTTCATTTTTCTCCACTCATTAATAGATACCTGCAAGTAAAAAAAATATTCTTTATTATTACACTACTCTTCAAAAGATAAGTTATTGTTACCAAGGTCTATAAATACTTTAGGTCATCAAATAAAAAAAAACAATTTAAAAAGTCCTCACAAAGACATTACATTAGTTCACTCACTAATTTTTATACACAATCTCATTCACAAGTTCATGTAGGAACATCACACAAAACAACTCAAGTTCATACAATTACACATACACTTTCTATACTCTTCATTCTCCTTTGCTTTCATGTACATTATTTCTCCTTCTTCATCTAATTACTTAAAAATTATATAGTCCTATATTTTGATAGAGGACTTGTGTTTTCAAGAGAGCATAGAATGGTCAAGTTCAGTCACCCTGTCAAGCCCATTAACTAGTAATCAGGCTGAGTCAGTTCAAAATATAGTTGTGGAAAGTCTACTTTAATCTAAAGTTTTCATGACATCATCATTTACCATCTAAATGAGGGGAAAAAAGAGTAACATTATAGCATTATTATTTTAGTTTAATTACATATACTATTATATTAAAAAATAGTTTCATTGGTTCTTTAAATAGTTTCTAAATTAGTAAACCTTAAATGCTTTTTTTAATAGAAAAAAGATGCTTGAAGAATTTATGTAACAAAAAGTATATAAATATGTTGACATAAACTTTAATTGTTAAATATACTAGTATGGGTTTGGCCCTCTAGAAAGGCCCATGCATTAAGGATGTTAGGGTATACTCATATGCCTAGTCTTAATTAAAAAGCTTAGTCAATGTTTGAATTTTATCTTATTTTTTCAAGAACAGATAACTTTGTTTGCTCTTTTTTTTTAATGGGCAACAAATCACCTATAATGGCAAAAGACTTGTCGTTTACTGTTATATTTTTTAGACACCGTTAATGATCAGAAAATTAAGGATCTAAAATCTAATTTTCAAGTTATTTTAACTTTAAAACACCAAAATACCTCCAAATCACTTTATCAACCCAAGAATCACTCAAAACCCCAAAATCAACCAAATCAAAACAATCCAAACACACTCCAATGTGTGTTTTCAGCATGTCTATAGAAAAACAAAAACAATCATTATCAAACTTTTCTTATCGAATAGAACATGTTGACACCAAGATTAATCATTTTTATTATTCAAATGTAGTCAACCGAATATTTTTTTTTATTTTTTGTTTTACAATTGACTTTCTCTGTTATCTCTCAAAATCATGAACTGATGTATAAAAAAAATAAAGTTTTGAAGCAAAAAAATAGTAGTTGTCAAACTAAAAGGATAAAAAAAAAGAGTTTGGCAAAATCTTAAGGCAAAAAAATAAAATGGAACGTTTAGAATATTTAAAAAGGAAAAACTGTTGGGGTGATGTCAATTTGGGTCCATGGAGGTTCATTATTTTTCAATCAATAGAACCAATTTTTTTTTTTTTTTTTTTTGCAGAATTGAATATCAACTAAAATTTAAGGACTGTGCTTTTTTTTTTACATCCAGAGAACCACGTGGCATGGTAATTGAAACAAATTTGTAGCCTGTATGCCAGAATCCAAAATAACAGTGTACAAGGATAAAAGAAAATGACTAAATAAAAAAAAATTTAAAGTCTAAAAAAAAGAAATCAACAAATATCTTAGGTTTCTTTTAATTTATGCAAAAGCTCTTCCTTTTTCTTTTCTGCTACTGTTGCGGCAGAGAATAGTGGGAAACTAGGTTAACCCTTTAAACCAGGTTAACCTGTCAAACCTTGGATTCGTGTCGTGAAAGTTTGATAACTAAATAGAAAAATAAATTGACGGGTTAACCCAGAATTAATTGGGCTAACCCGTGAAATCAGGTTAACCCATCAAACCCGGGATCCGTGGCATGAAAGTTTGATACTAAATAGAAAAAAATTTAACATTAACAAACTAAATTAAACGAAAAAAATTAACTAAAAAGAAAAAAAAAACAAAAACAAACAAAAAGCATCAAGCTTTTTATTGTGGAATGCACTGTGCAGTCCACAGTTAAAGGCATAAAAAGGGTAAAAAAACAAAAAGAAAAACTAAAGGCAACAGCCGATAACTAAATAGAAAAAAAATTAATATTAATGAACTAAATTAAATAGAAAAAATATTAATTAAAAAGAAAAAATAAAGAAAAAAAACCTATAAGAAGAAAAAAAACTAATGAAGAAAGAGAAAAAAATCTAAATTAACTTTGAATCAACTGGGTTAACCTGTCAAACCAGGTTAACCCGTCAAATCTGGGATCTGTGTCATAAAAGTCTGATAATTAAATAGAAAAAAATTAATATTAAGAAAGTAAATTTAAAAAATTAATTAAAAAACAAAGAAAAAAGCTAAAAAAAGAAATTAAATGCATTAACTTTTTCACTGTGGACTGCAATGTGCAGTCCACATTAAAAGGCTTAAAAAGAAAAAGAAAAGGAAAAAAACCAAAGGTATACGCTACGGGTTAATTTTTTTTTTCTTGCAGGAAAAATCTCAAAAAAGGCTAAGATCTAAGAGTGTTAGGTTTTTCTGCAAAGATATACCCAAAAGCCTTGGGTCTAGCTGCAACGCTTGACCCAAGAGTAATATTTATAATATTAATAATAATATTAAACTTACATGACTCAAGTTCAAGTGAGTCTGACGGCAACACCAGACCCAAAAGCCTTGGATATGGGTTTGGCTGCAAGGTCGTGTCATAAAAATGTGATAATTAAATATATTAACTAAAAAGAAAAAAACAAAGAAAAAAACCAACAGGAAGAAAAAAAAAATAATGAAGAAAAAAAATCTGAATTAATTGGGACTAAATGCATTAACTTTTTCACTGTGGACTGCAATGTGCAGTCCACATTAAAAGGCTTAAAAAGAAAAGGAAAAGGAAAAAAAACAAAGGTATACGCTACGGGTTAATTTTTTTTTTCTTGCAGGAAAAATCTCAAAAAAAGCTAAGATCTAAGAGTGTTAGGTTTTTCTGCAAAGATATACCCAAAAGCCTTGGGTCTAGCTGCAACGCTTGACCCAAGAGTAATATTTATAATATTAATAATAATAATAAACTTACATGACTCAAGTTCAAGTGAGTCTGACGGCAACACCAGACCCAAAAGCCTTGGATGTGGGTTTGGCTGCAAGGTCGTGTCATAAAAATGTGATAATTAAATATATTAACTAAAAAGAAAAAAACAAAGAAAAAAACCAACAGGAAGAAAAAAAAATAATGAAGAAAAAAAATCTGAATTAATTGGGTTAACCCTTCAAACCAGGTTAACCCGTCAAAACTTGGATTCCCGTCATGAAAGTTTGATAACTACATAGAAAAAAAAATTGACAGGTTAACCCAAAATTAATTGGGCTAACCCATGAAACCAGGTTAACCCGTCAAACCCGAGATATGTGTCATGAAAGTCTGATAATTAAATAGAAAGAAATTTAAAATTAACAAACTAAACTAAACAAAAAAATTAATTAAAAAAAAAAATTACGGGTTAACCCGTCAAACCAAGTTAACCCGTTAAACCTGGGATTCGTGTCATGAAAGTCTGATAACTAAATTAAAAAAATTTAACATTAACAAAATAAATTAAATAAAAAAATTATTAAAAGAAAAAAAAAATGACGGGTTAACCCGTGAAACCAAGTTAACTCGTGAAACCTAAGATATGTGTCATGAAAGTCTAATAATGAAATAGAAAGAAATCTAACATTAACAAACTAAAGCAAACGAAAAAAATTAATTAAAAAGAAAAAAAAATTCAGGTTAACTTGTCAAACCATGTTAGCCTGTTCAACCCGAGATCCGTGTCATGAAAGTCTAATAATTAAATAAAAAAATTTAACATTAACAAACAAAAAAAATTATTAAAAGAAAAAAAAATAAAGAAAGAAGAAGAAAAAAAAACCCTAAAGACATGAAAAAAAGAAGAAAAAAGCAAAAAAAATTTACAATTAAAAAAAAAACTGTTCATCTTTTACTGTGAACTACACTGTTCAGTTCCAGTAAAGACTGAGTTCAATAATTCGAAACCGTTCACCTCTCTTTCGGCCTTGGCTATCCCTAAAACCAAAATCCGCAGCCTTTTGCTTTCATATTTGTGGCAAAAATAAGGAAATGAGTTTTGTTTTTCACGCAATATAATGAAAAGCAATTTGCCCACTCTCATATTACAAAAGTCTCATGGCATAAAGTGCCTCATTCCTTATCCTCTGCCCAAAGTTTCTTTAATTCGTGGTCACATACATTGCTCTCTTTATTCCTTGGTAGTGATTTTTGTACTGGGATATCGATTGTGTTTTTAAAGTATTTTTTAAAAAAAATATATTAAAATAATATTTTTTAATAATTTATTTTTGATATGGGCTCATCAAAACATCTAAAAATATTAATTTTAAGTAAAAGAATAGTTTTCCTACCGCAAAAACAAACAAGTTCAGAATCTTTGGCCATATTCTCCATCAACTTTCAAGAGAATTTGTTGTGCAAAAGAAGAGAAACCCTTTGATTAAAAGAGAACAGATTGTTCCAACTTCACTTTCTTAGAACTCTCCAATTAATATCCGAATGTTATTATCACTGGCATATGATAATTATATAGAACTCTACTATCCATTTTTTGCGTTTTAAACACAAATTACATAAGAACAAGGAGGTGATTGTTGCATGAGATGTGGAAGCCATTTCTTTGCTAAGGAAAAAAACATTAGAATTTAGAATTTAGAACAAAACATTGGAATCCAATTCTTGCAAATGATTTTCCAGCTTTTAATTTAAGATTGAAAAGAGTTGATTTAACAATATCATCAAAATAATATATATATATATATTATTTTGAATACTTTTTTATTTTTTTCTAGCTTCATCCCTTAAAATTTAAAATAATTTTATTTTTTTATTAACTTTAATCCCTTTTCTTTTTATTTTTTTATTTTTTTATTTTTTTATTTTTTATCAATTATATTTAATTCACATTCTTCTCATTGCTTTACTACACTTTTTACTGCAGAGAGAGAGAGAACTGTGAGCAAGCAATTTCAGAGACAGGAAAAAATAAGAATATCCACCCTTTCCCTAAATAAAAAGTACATAAAACATCTCAACAGATTTCAACAGCTGAGAAATTAGCAGAGCCATGGGGGACGAATTCAAAAGTGTCCAGGATCAAAAATGAGGGGTTGATCCTGCCCTGTTGTTTCGAAGCCATTGTATATCAACAACCATCCTCGTCTGACAGGTGGTTTCTTCTGTCAAAATAGGAAGTTCAGTTCTATAAATCCTTGAACAGCAGCATTTGATGCATATTTTATGAACCCATGGTTTAAATGCCTGTTAGTTCAATAATTAATATTTTCATACATTAACTTCGTACCTGCAGCAACCAGCATTAGATCAAAAGCCTATTCAAAATATTTCCATGATTCGACAAGACTCTTATGTTAATACTCCCCCCTCAGAGATAGTGCCATTATTACAAGCTAGGAATTTAAGACCTACAACTCAACTTCACGTCTGAAAAGTCAAATGTATAATTTCCCTCATAAGAGTGAACAATAATTTAAACGTGGCAGAATAGCAAAAGGGATTCAAGAAATGCGAACAAAACATTCAAAATAAAAATAGAATCTTCCATAAAGAAAATTTCCACCAAAATTTAAAAAGGCTTCCAATAAAAGTTCAATTTTTCAGCGTTAATATAAGTACACACAGCTAAGTTCGATAATCAGCAAACTTTCAAGACAACTAGAAATGAATAAGAATTAGAAGTAAAAACAGAGAGGTAAAAAAGGTAAAGCTGACAGGCTGACTTTGCGTAGTGTTCCTTTAAAGATTTGCTATGTTACCCTAAAAGAAAGTTCAACATATCCAATAATACAAAATTTTTAGCATTTATCAATTGAAGAACAAGTTAAGAATGTAAGCTATGACTTATCAATGTGGAAGCGGCAATAAGTAATATGTGAGATTCCTGCTGCCATCAGGTAACCACAGTTAGAGATATATTCAAAGAAGGATTGCAAGTTTTCCTGACACGTGCAGAACCTTAATCACCACTGGAAGAAGTGTGCCTTGGATATGCCTCCACGCATTTCTTCCTGCGAACCCTCTAATGTCTGTGAAGAGCGGAAATCTCAGCAACTCACAAGAGTTACATCAGGTTGCTCAATCTCCAGAATCTACAGAAAAAGGGATAATTTTAATAAAAATAGCAGCTAAAGGTCCAATAACAGAAAGTATGCAATTAGCAGGGATGGGAATCTTGGAACCTGTAATGGGGACCTTATTGAAACATAGGTAGGCTACAAACCTGCAAGCTCGAAGTTAGTACAACTCTGAATCAATGGGCATCAAAATCAGCTCAAAGAGATCGCACTAGTTGGCAAGATAAGGCTATATAATTCATTCTCAATACAAGAAAAATAAAAGAAAATGACTAACGACGACTCCAGCATAAGTACTGCATCAAATCATGAAATATAAATACCTTATTTTTTGCTGGAAAAAGCTTTTTTCTTTTCTTTTTTGGTACCTGATTGACTTGTGTCATAGAAAAAGAAAAGCAAAATTCTAACCATACTAAATCGATCTGCACATAAACCATCACATAACAACATTATGCAAAATAGAACGAAAGGACAAAAGAGAGGGGAAAATGAATTGTAAACCCAAATGTATAAAAAACATCATTCAAAATACATAGGCTGATAGGCAGACCTAAAAGTTTTGAGACGAAGGTAGGACGGCGACGGATGCAGCAAAATGCACCTCCCAGCATCTATAGACGGGCCTACTTCAGTACAAGGGTGCAAATTAACATATATTCCATCTAGCAAGTTTTTTTTTCTCATCTTCGAAATATGCTCTTTCAGATTAAGGGTCATGACACTGGAAGTATTAAGTAGTCATGAAAAAGCCTGAATTTTTTTTATTTTTTTTTGTTAACAGTGATGCTAACATGCACATGGACCATCAATATACGACTGTCACTCCCCCAGTTATAACAAGTATTATCAGCCAAGGGGTTTGTGGATGCACGAACTGTAAGCATAATGTTTTGTCATTATCATCTTAAGGAAGTCTTTGTGCAGGCTTGATAGTGGAAGACATTGGAGAGGATGGATGCACTAACCTCTTTTTTCTCTTTCTCTATAGCATGCCAAAAAAATATCTCCTCCCAACATCACACGTTGTCATTAGGTGCAACTTGATGAGGATGATGCGTGTATGAACCATAATGATTCCCATTCCAATCCCTCTGCTGAAACGTATGACCATGAACAACATTTCCATTATACCCGTTTTGATGACCATTAATACTAACTTGGTGATGCTGGTGGTTATCGCTACTATTATTATTATGACCGTTGTTATTCCCCATTTGCATCCCCATATGTCCATATACTGGCATTGGCATCATCCCACCCGCCGTGGCAGGGTGATGATAAGGCATCGGAATTGGGACTCCAAAATTCCCATTTCCGCCGCCGCCGCCGCCACTACTCTCGGGAAAACTCTGCGGCAAAGGAGTGGACGCAAACAACTGATCAGAAGCAGAAGGTCCTTCACTCGACAACCCCTGCATCCTCTTCAAATAAAGCCGGTACTTCTGCAAATGACTGGCTACATTCTCGCGAGTCAAACCTTCAACATTCATCAACTGCATAATCGTTTTCGGAACCGCGTTTTTAATCCCTAAGTGGCCGACCACGTCAACAAACCTCTTATGCAACTGAGGGGTCCACACGAGCCGTGGCCGTTTCAAAGTCCTCGCCGCCGCAGACGACGGGTCTTCCGCCGAATTCTCGGTCCTCAAAGCTGAATCTTCCTCTTCCGAATCAATCCTCCTCAACTTCCTCGCTTCGGATCCAGACCCGTCCCGATCCACCGCTCCGGTTTTATTATCTAAATCAACTACAATAGGGTCGTGCGTTTGACCTGTCGTTTCGTTGAACGACTTGAAGTTAATAGACGATAAGGCGTTTAATTGACCGCGGAGATTGGAGAGAGTGGTCTGAGAAGCGCGGTTGACATCGAGTGGAGTACGGTGAGGCTCAGGGAAGATACTGAAGGCCGAAGCAAGTTCAGGTGGAATCAACGTTTGTGATAAGGGAGTGAGATCATCAGGTGTAGGTAATCCTATCTCCCACACTGCAACTCTTTCATCGTCTCCGTTGATGTTATCTTCACCATCGTTGATTTCGTATTCACTCATTTTCACTTCTTCCCCCATGGTAGCTTAAATTTTGGAGAATTTTTTTTTTTTTTTGAAATGGAAACAGAAGCGGATCGGAGTCAGAGAAGAAATTGGAGATAATTAAGGGAAGCGGTGGACGTGAATTTTTGGTTTTCAGGAAAGAAAAAGGAAGGAAAATAATTTTGAGGGTGTTTTCTTGCGAGAGAAAAAGTGCGAATATCCAATGGGCTAATCGTATTTTTTACATCCCTATAATATTATAAATGTAGTCCTTTTACTTTTATTTTTATTTCTTCTATCTCTCTATTCTTAATTTAATACAATTTTCGTTAACAGATAAAAATAAATTAAATAAATTAAGAACTCGAATTGGGATAATGTAAGATTAAAATTTTAATTACGGAGAACTATCAACTACGTTCTTAACGAATCAAGAATTAAATAAAAGCATATGAACCATATTGATAAACTTTAAAAAGTATAGGGGTGGAATATACAATTAACCCCTTATCTAATAGAGATTCCGGATGGATTGGTCTCGCACCAATGCCAACGTGGATGACTTTGCCAGATATTTTTGATCCTCTAAATATCTTCACTTTCTCACTTAGCTCGAAGAAGGAGATGGATACTCGCCCTATCTATTTGACAGATGTGAAGTAGTCCAATGAAGGACGGACACGCAAGCAGTGGATCGTGGTGGATTGGGGGAGTGAAAGTACTTAACTGGTGTGAAAAAGGTTGGTTGTTGAATGCCAAGTCGGCAAAGGGAGTGCACTTTTAAGGTTGTATTGGTAATTTCAGGAGTAACTTTAATTTAGAACCGTCTTTGTCCTGCCCTACGACTACTCTTTTTATTATTCTTTAGGGATGGACCAATGAGACAGCCGTGGGTTGGCGTACAGCTGGAGCGGTGAATGATTAAATATATTGTTTGTTTATGTATTTTAAAAATATTTTTAAAATAATTAAAAAGTTTATTTTTTTATTTTTAATTAATATATTTTTAATATTTTTAGATCTTAATACGTTAATATTAAAAATAATTTTTTAAAAATAAAAATATATTATTTTGATACATTTTTTAATAAAAAGTACTTTGAAAACCCATAATTATATTGTCAAATAAACTATAAAAAGGCTTGAAAATAATATATTTTATTTATTTATTTATTTAAAAATAATAATATTAGTAGTAGATATAACAAGTTGGATGGTTGATCGAACTTTTTTTTTTAGTGTTTTCCTCTTAAAGTTTTTAAAAATAAATTATTTTATATGTTATTATTAAAAATAAATTTTAAAAATATATATTTTAAAAAACAACAACCTTAACCATATAAAACAGGAACGTGTAATATTTAAAACAAGGCAACCATCTCTTTCAAATGGTGACAAGAAAAAGGAATATTTTATTTAATAAGCGTTGGGTTCTTAGCTCTCTCTAGATAAGTACGTATTTTATATATAGTATTTTTCATGAAATATAAAATAGACCGTTTTATAATCTATACATATAAAGTATTGATATTACCCCGACAATAATTTCATATGAAAGATATAAATATATATATATATATATATATATATATATATAATGAAAAGACCCCTTATCATCAAATAAAAACAAAGAGAGAAAATTAGAGGATTTTTTTTTTAATCTATGCTAAAGCATTCAAATCACTTTAATTTTAGCATGATATATATATTATAATTTTTCTCATCTTTCTATTTAATAAGACTAATTTTCTTATATATTTGACTCAATAAACGAAAATTGCAGGCTTGTGTGTTTGAGATTATTGCGAGGTTTTTTTATATATATATTTTTCATGTCAATATTTTTAAAACAGAAGCTAACCTGCTCTTCTAGAACATTAGTTGTTTCACTTGAACGTAGGTGAAACAACTGCTGGTTAGTTTCGTTAAAATTCGACTGGATTCTTCACCCCTGGACTCGAAAAAATTGATGTTCGAGAGTTCTCACCAACAAATATAAAACATCTCTCCCTGTTTGTCTGTAAACTCCACAGATTGAAACTGGATACAGTGATATTTTATGGCAAGTGAACATCTCTCCAACCCTTTCAAAACTGTAATGCAATCAGGGAGACAGCATGAAGGAAGATCCCATCAGCGCATGAAACAATTATGTGAGAATGCTCGATCTATTTTCGAGTAGTATTATTATTACTCATTAAAAGAATTCGTGTACTTCAAAAGAAGATAAAAATTGGTTTTCCCTGCCTAACAAGCAAACTTCGATATCAGCCCCAAAGGGGAGCGCAGAAGACAAATAAAGGATGAGAAATCACAACTGAACAAGGTTGTTCTTTCTCTAGCAAGAGACGCAGGAGCAAGAAGAGAACCACAGAAGCATCATGACAAGATAATAGATATATAGCAGTCACACTCGCACAAACATAAACCACACTTGAATAACGAAAGAAAAATGTACTTTAAGAGAAGAAAAAAAAGTCAAATCCGGATACATGGGAATGAAACTCTGGCCTCACCTAAACATTAGCAGCTCTCCACATAGCAACATTTGTACATATCACGTTTAGACTACCTCCACATTTTTAAACCCTTAAAAAGTCGTATGTCATTTAACTCCTCTGCAGGGGGCATCAGGTTGTATTCAACATCTGAACCTCAGCTTGCTCGACTCTATGTATAAACCTTAAACTACAGAATGTACAGTTTCAGGTACAAGCAGCTTTATTTTCAAACAGCCCATACCTCTCTGAAAAGATAGGTAAATACGTAGCTCTAAAACAGGAAGGAAGAAAGAGAGGAAGCTCACACTAGCTTCGGTTAGCTGTACAAACAACTTTCTTTCCTATTAGAACTAAGCAGCAGGGTGCAGGGACTGCGCAGCAATTCTCCTTTCTGCAAGCAATTTAAGATTAATGAGAGCTAGTCGATGTTGAAGAAATTGTATGATCTTACTACCACATAGCAATATGACATGAGATATAGTTCAGAACAAAATAGCTATAAAGCATCACAGCTATAAAGCATTACCAGCTTCGTCTTGCATACACCAGGTCTGTTTTGTTTCTATAGAGGAGAAAATTGTAATGAAAGCATAAAATTTCTTTACATAAACATGTCTCAGTTATACATTTATATTGTGTCAATCAACAGAGCGTTCATGAAACATTTAACAATAGGCTCATTTTTTGGAGGAAGTCAATTGAAGAATGTATACACAGGTACTGAATGACAACTTTCCAAAGCAAAACATATGCTTATATGCAAATGCAAATGTATGCAAACCCAGGTAATGCAAAATAACTCAGTCAATTATTGGTTTGGTGAAATTTATGAACAAATAATTGGCAGATAACTTCAAGATGCAACAGTAAATTCCAGGTAACTAATCATGCTCTCAAACAGACTGAAACTGCAAATGAGAGAGGCAGATAGATGTCTTCAAACCACATGGAGCAGCTATTTTAAACACATTAACCTTCCTCTTTCAGAGCCTAATGCCCACCAAGGTTCCCAGGGATCCTGAGTGACAACAGTTCAAAAATTTACTAGTATGTGCCCTGCCAAGGTCCCCAACGAAGGTGAAAAGGTACTAGTGCTATTTACTTCAAATATATAGACATTAAAAAAACAATATAAGGTTAATATCATAAGCATGAAACAATGCCTACCCCCAGCAGCAACAAGTTTCTCTACACGTGCAACAATGTGCTTTCCATAGGTGTACTTCTTCAATGCAGTTAAATGAACTTTTATTCTTGTAAGGATCAGCTCACGTTGTTGGTCATCACATGTCTCCAGCACTTTTTGTACAACATAGTTAGCAAACTGATCTTTCATCATTGCCTGGACAGATGAGGGGAAACATTAGCATAAGAAATTGGGAAATGATTATGCTTAATCATTATATGGGCATATGCAAAATTTGAAAAATGCACACGCGCACAAGCACACGCGCACAAAAATATATATAGATAGTTGAAAATTACAAAGTTCTTTGATTCTAGCAAGCAAAAGTGCATAGAAAGTTGCAAAACCTGAAGAGGCTCATTTTCATCAGTGGTGCCTAGCATTTCATTGACCAGTAGTTGACGTTCAGAAGGACCACTAAATGTTAAACACTTCTCTACAACATTGGAGGCAAACTTTTGCTGACTCATCTGAACAATCCTCCCAGCTAACTCCTTGATGATAGCAGATCGTTCATGAGATTTTCCATGTTCCAGCACATGCTGTTAAAAAAGAAGCCAGTACCCAATCAAATCAATAAAGATTAAAAATAAGACAACACGACAAGTGTGATTAACAATAATTGGGAAATGTAATTTCTACAAACACACAGCATGGCTAATAAGCAGAGCATCCGGTGAAGAAATTCCAACTGCCATAAAACAGTAACAAAAGAAACGACAGCATCTGTATCTTAGAAATGAAAGTTTATTCATAATTCCATAAGAAGCAATCTCTTTCTTAAATATTATCAGCATGCTTGCATATGGATCAAATAAATGTCATTAGTATGCTGCTTATGTAGCACTCAAATGTTATTGGTCAGTTCAAAAAAATACAGGGGTGCACATAACTCTTTTGTAAGAGAAATAAGAGAAGCAGTGGAATACACTCTATTGATGACTGTATTTATCTAATTACCAAATAGAACCACGTCTTAGAGGGGGATAATGACAAGAAACTCATTCACGTGATAGAGCTTCCAAAGCAGGAATGGATGTTCCTAAAGCACTGACAGAGATAAAGGATGAGACACATGAAGGCAATAGAGCTGGAGATTCAGCCAAGCTGTATCAAAAACACATTAAAATTCCTAAACACTGCTAAGACGTCCTTCCTGTTTTCTCAAGAATACCTGGACCACTTTTCATAAATTGTAAGCAAACATCAACACCAATTCTTTTATGAAAAACAGAGAACTGTACTGTCCATACCCAGTAGCTTACATGAGATAAAAGTTATAGCACTCAATCAGAAAGGTAGTGGCATATATGCATCCAAAGTGGGAGTCCTTGAAAGGAAAAACCAACCTGAACCACATAATTTCCATATTGATCTTGTGCTAACATACTAACAGCTCCCAAAATCTCATCCATAACTTTACTCTGTGTCTCTGCGTCCTTGCAGTGCTCCAGTATCCTCTGCAAATTAAAGAAATGGCCATGTAATTTTCTTTTCTTCCAGGAAGGTCCACAGAATTGAAAAATGCAAGAAACCATTTCAAACCTGTATCACACGACACCCATATGGATGGGTGGAGAGAATCACGACTTGATCAAAGAATGTTGTGACAATAAACTGAATATTATCTTCAGGAATACATTCGATACACTTTTGGATGACATGGTTCCCATTCTGGTCACGTACACACCGCATTACATGACCATCAAGCTCTTCAACCATCTTTATTTTATGTTCTAGATCAACCACCTCAATGGCCTGAACAATATAAAAAAGAATATGTTACAATCAACAACTTCAGTAGGTGCACTTGAATATTGGACTTAGGTTGATTGGTGAGTGTTTTCAAAGGATCTCCGTAAATTTGTGCATAATCAAGGCAAATTACTCTATTCTATGGTGCAATGGCCAAAGCAAGACACAAATACAAGCACCCTTCAGAATAGGTAACTTTGTTGTCACCAAGGTGCAAATGCAGGACACTTCATTATGCAAATTGCTGTCCGCAACCCCAGTAATGAAGGATTTTTTGAGCCATTTGACCAACACTTTTCACATGAACCAGAAGTAAACATTTTTTTTCCTCAGAATTATACTTTCAGGCACCATCATAATATAATCCACAAATGAAGATGTATCAGGGTGTATCATGTAACATTAAATTGCAACATGGTAGAAAAGCTAACGGTACCTTCTGGATCACTCGACAGCCATACATTTGAAGGCTAAGTGTCAAAACATGACCTAAAAGCTTGCCAGCCAATTCTCTTCTCTGTGATGGAAGCCCATGCTCGAAAAACTATATACAAATACAGACTTTCATAAGAAGAAACCATAAAAACATAACAAAATGTATATTGACAAAGCATAGATATCTGGTACCTTCTGAATTACATAATTACCAAACACATCAGTCATCAGAGCAAGAGCCTGGGGCATGATTTCCTGATAAACCATATTTTTCTCATCCGTTGTGGCAGTCTCAAGTTTTTGTTGAATGAATCGGCTCCCATACTGATCGGCACTGCTCGTAAGTGATTACAAATCATTGAATTAAATCAAAACAATAACATAATGAACAAACATAAGATGATTTTTTGTGCAATAAATACCTGAACTCAACAACATGACCAGCAATTTCTGAAAGTTCAAGACACTTAGTTTTATTGCTCTTAAATTCTTCTAATAGGGATGATGCAAAGCTTTCATCGATGTTGCATCCTGCATCCAAGTGCCAGGGTCCCATGATGCCCCCGGCTAAGTTACTCATTCCAGAAGAAAAACGCATATTCAGCTCATTGTGTCTTATGGGACTCCCAGGTCCAACTGGGGAATTTGGAATGACAGGACTTGCCAGGGGACTTCCAGGATATGACATACCAACACCAAAGCCAGGATTTCCAAAATAACCATGATGATTAGAACTAACAGATTTACCACCTAATGGGACTCCATACTGTGATTTCTGAGATGACAGAAAACCATAAGCCTTTTGAATTTCAAGGTAATTCAAGTATGAATTACCCAAGTAGCTCCTATCAACTGAGGGATCATTAATAGCAGCAAGCTGGGTTGTAGCATACTCAGGAGTCCTCAAGTACTGGAGATACATCGGATCAACAAAAGGAGCCTGAAGAGCACTTCCTGCTATGGGACTCCCCACTCTCCCAAGATTATGAGATTCCAATGAAGCAGCAGTTAGATTTGCTCCAGACCCCAAACCTCCTCCAAGCACTCTTGAGTCCATTCCAGGCATGGCCATAGCAGATGCTGCAGCAACATTTTCAAATAATGGAGGCAGGTTACCTGTGCCAAGATGGTTAGCGATCATGGATGCCAGTGCTGGATTTATGGAATACCCACCCAATCCATAGTTTGGAAGTGATGAATTCATACCATCTAGATGCTGATACTGTGAAGGCAAACCACCTCCACCACCAAGGGTGGAGGTAGGTGATCCTTTCATGTAAGAATTGCCACTAGGAACAGCCAACTTTTGCAGTTCAACCTGCCTATCAGCCATCAAGGATGAGCTGATGAGGTCTGGCTCACCACCATTGCTCTTAACCAAATCAGAATATGACAATTTGGTAGATTGAGGAGCAGAAGACATGTGTAAATGCCCAGATTCAGACTTCTTCAAGTAAGTATTTTGCTTCAGATGATTCTGACCACCTTGGAGACCAAAGAGATAATTCTGGTGGTTGTCAACATCCTGTTCAACCTGTGATGGCAAATGGCTTTCTTCATCTATTACACCATTTGTTGACAGGTTCATGCCAGAAAAGGCAGCTGCAAATTCTGCAGACTCCCTCATACCAGATGAGATGCCATTGAAAGAGTTTGAACTAGCCATGCCTCTCTTTTCAGATGTGGTAACTCTCCCTTGTCCAATGGGTGTAGGGCAAGGACTAGGAGCCCTGGCAACATGTTGGGGATCAGGAGTAGTTCTCCCAGACAAGGAGGCACCAAGAGCAGCAGCATAACTATAAGAAGATGGCTGACCAATATTTTGAACAGAAGATGAGCCCTGATCATTCACCCTCGATCGTAAATTATCTGCAGATGATAATTCACGGCGCAAATGAGCCAACTCTGCTTCAGCTGAACCTATGGTCTCAACATTTTCATTAAACGCATTACAGCTAGCTGGGCGAGATGGGGGGCCTGTCACAAGAGTTGTGCGGTCCAAGTCATCCTGCATGGATACAAGACACCAGATCATAAGAATAATAGCGGAGTGAACAATCCAAAGGAGGCAACTTTTAGGCCATATATGATGCACTTGAAACTCAATCACAGTCCAAAGCTCAAGTTCAAAGTATATGTCTTGCATAGGCCTCATAATGGCCTCTGAGCATTCACAGACATAACTAAATCCCACATTACAACCAAAAGCTCCTCAGACTTCACAAGTTAAACATACTGAGCAGTTCATTGACTACTTCGCATGTATTTGAGAATAAAAATAACTATTTATTGTATCAATTTGTCATGGCCAGATTCTTGATACATCACCTATACCATTTTTGCACACTAACAAACTGAATGCAAAATGATTGCAAGCCATAGAGAACTCAACAAACACAGATAAAATAGCCCAAGAAAACAAAACTGATTTTCAATAACATTAAAAGTAGGCAATCAGAAATGGACAGCAAAACACTTCTTTATTTCTTCCATGCACAAATCAGATTACGTGTCAAACCTTAATAGGAAGTAATGAATCCCACATCTGAAATTTCAAGGAAAATAATCCAATGACATTCTTGATGCCATAAAGATAAAAAGAAGATACCGCACAAAAAAATAGAAATTCACAAACAAAAGGAAACATGACTTAAGCAAAATCATAGAAATTAACCTGAAAGATTTCAGCAAGGCTCTTCTGTTTGCTGGCAAATCCAAATCCTTGTAAACCAATCAGCCCACCACCTCCCCATTCGGTGGAGCCAGAAACGTTCTCTGACTCAACCTCACTGTCCTGTTTCCTCGATTCAAACCCCGGTGGCATTGAAAACATTGATCTACCATTACCATTGTCAGCTCCACTAGCTTTCCTCCTATCTCCAATCCCGCCTAAAACAGAACTTCCACCCTTCAATCTCTGTGCAGACCTCCAATCCTCCTTCGACAGCAAAGGAGGCGGAAGCCTTGGGTTCAAATTCACATTCGAATAGTAGTAAGATAAGTAAGCTGGATCAGACCTAAGCTCCTTCTCGGTTATGAACCCATTCCCATTTTTTCCGCTAGCAAAGTCTGAGAAAGAGGCACCACCATGGCCTCCGCCACTAAACAAGCCCCCGACTGCATTCAATGAACCCTCCACGGTTGGAGGTGCAGAGCCACTCCTGTACAAATTGAGCTCTTTCTCACGATCATCAGCATCTTGCCTACGTTGCTCACGCAACAATAACCCTAACTCCTTCTCTAAATCATCACCGAATGATCCATCATTAGCTCCTATCATCGGTCTCCTGCCCAATTCAGATAACATATTCAAGACTCCAATTTGACCATTACCCACTATAACAACTCAAAAACTGATCAACACCCACAACTTATAATCACACCCTAAACAGTTTCGAAAATTAAAACTTGCATACGCTTGAAATAGCCAAGACCCTACTTACAGCTTGAAGATGGTAACTTTTTAACTAGAAAAAAGATCAAAACTTTTACACCTACCTTATGGATGAATATAATTACCCAGTCCTAACTGCAAAAAGGTTCCATTCTCAAGCATAAAACAGCAACATGGAAGGATGGGTTTTTCCTCTCCTGTCTTACATAATCAATTTCATGAAACAAAGTACACAACTTTGTGCACCATGTTTACATGCAACAAATATCGTATGTGGAAGAGAGATAATGAAAGAGAAGAAATTTTTCTTCAAGAAACAAGAGAGGAAAAGTGTTTTATACTTCTATTGAAGGAGAAGATCAATCTGGCGGCGATTGGTTCTTACAAGAACCCTTAGGGTTTTGTTCTAATGTTGGAGTGAATTGAGTATCCAATATCACCACCACAGGAGTTGATTAAATACAGTAAGATATTTATATATATTTTAAAAAAAAAAATTCTTTTATTGGGTTTTTGAAACCTACAAAGAAAAGGAGAAAAAAAAAAGAAAAAAAAAAGGGAAAAAACAAATTTTATTTTGTCACGTCCTAAAGATGTGGGCAAGTGACCAAGTGATAACCGACCGATGGAGGGAAGTTGGTAGTCGGAGAAATAAAGATAATGATGTTTGGCTTTTGCTCCTCTCCATGGTGTCCCAAAACAGGATTTAAATGGTTGTTTTTAAAAATATTTATTTTTAATATATATATATATATATATATTAAAAATAAATTTTAATGTTTATTTTTAATATTAGCATATTAAAAAATTTTAAAAATTTTAAAATAATTAAAATTTTAAAAAACTTCCCAAAATACACTTTGGATTGGATTAGGGGTGTTTATTTTCAGTTCGATTCGGTTTTTATCAAAAAAAAATAACCAAACCAAAAATTTAAAAAAAAACCAAAACTGGTTCAAACCGACCGGTTTCGGTTCGATTCGGTTTTTTAGGACAAAAACTGGTTCAAACTGGTTTAGCTTTGTTTTTTCCGGTTTTTTCGGTTTGGCTCGGTCTTTTTTGATTTTTTTCGGTTTGGGTTCGATTCGATATGGTTTTTTCGATTTCAGGCTTATAAAACCGAAACCATACCAGTCAGTTTTTTCAAAATTTTAATTAATTTTTTTTCACGGTTTGGTATTTTTGGTTATTTTTTTTTTCTATTTTCTTAATTTAATTAGTTTTTTGATTTTTTTACTCATTCTATTTTAGATTCTGTTTTTACGCTCTTTTTATTTATTTGTTTATTTTAGGCATTATTAATTAAAATTGAAAAGTAAGCTAAAGAGGGAAAGTACAGGTAAGTTGAGTTGAAATATCTCTCGACCATCTTTGCTTCCCTTTTTATCAATGGTTTGTATGTGTAGACATGTTTCCTTTCTGTTTTTTTTTTTTTTTTTCCTGATGAATTCATTACCATTTTTGTTTTCGTTAAGAAACAGCAAACGAGAAGTCTTTCTATTCATTACAAGATCTTTTCTTTTATTAGTACATGATCTTTTCACTTCGATTTTTCTAGAAAGAAGCAAAGCCCGTTTGATTTTGGCTACCTGTTTCCTATGTGAATTGCGACGTTCAATGCCTAGGGTTTCCTCTTATTTATTTATTGCATTAACGTTGACATGCTGGGCAGGTCTCGAGCAGGCAGTTCTAATATCATGATGGGGTTGGTTATAGGCAAATGTTCATGTTGTTTCATATCATTCTCGTTTTTATTTTGTTTTTTAATTCTCAAGATGAGATATAAAAAACTTATTTATTTTGGTTATTAAATTTCCAAGAAATAAATAACTGGCAATCGGTTCTCAAGAGCTTTACCGGATAAAAGATGGATTTTTAAAATATCACAATATAATTAATACGGGTGAGAAAAAAACTGAAAAATCGATTAAACCAAGAAAACCAGAAAAAAAATAATCGAAAAAACCGAACCGTGAAAAAACCTGATTAAACCGATTAGAAAATCACAAAATATTTCCGGTTCGGTTTGATTTTCAAAGTCTGAAATCGAGTGAACCGAATTGAACCGGTCCGGTTCAACTGAGCTAGCTCTTGGAAAAAAAAAAAACAAGTATAAACAACATATTTTCTTCTAACCCTAAACTTAAATCAACATTCTCACTTTCTCAACCACCCCCTCTCCTTGCTCTCTGTCTCTCATTTCTCAAATATGTCTTTTTCTCCATGCTCTCTGCCTCTCATCTCTCAAATCTGTCTTGTTCTCCTCCTTGTTCTCTGTCTCTCATCTCTCACCTCAGATGACGGGGATATGCACAGAAAGGTTTAAGAATTTCAATTTTTAGGTTATCCTATTACAAAATTGTGTAAGTAGTATTCGAAATTGCTTCGTCAGATATTCAGGAATTGACATTGGGTTTCATCTAGCTCCAACAATTTCTACTTCTAACCACTCTTATTTCTCACTTTTTCAGGAAATTCCAAAGCCCCAGGAAGAAAGGACACTAAATTAAGATTTATTCTAATTGAAGGGGTGCAATGACACCCTAAGCTCATTGGGCTTGAAGAACAGGAAAGAGCGGACTAGCTAACCTAATTTCAAAGAAAGTAGTTGCAGCCAGGGATATCTTTTTTGTTTTGTTTTGTGTATTTTTTTGTTGGGTTTAACTTTTGGGTAAGGATATATCAAAACAAAAATTGGAGTTGATTTTCTGGAAAATGGAAGCAAGTACAAAAACAAAAATGCTAAAAAATTTGGTAAAAAAAACCCAGAAAAAACTCAACCAAAATAATTTCGGTTTGAATCGGTTTGGAAGGGAAAAAACCGAACCGAACAAAACTTAATCAGTTTGGAGATATTAGTGTAGGGATGATCATTTTCGGTTCGATTTGGTTTTTATATAAAAAAAAAGTAACCAAAACCAGTTCAAACCGACCGGTTTCTGTTCAGTTTGGTTATTTTAGGGGAAACACTGATTCAAACCGCTTTGGCTTGGTTTTTCTAATTTGGATCGATTTTTTCCTGTTTGGCTCGGTTTGATTATTTTGGGGAAAAAACTAGTTCAAATCGCTTTGGCTCGGTTTTTCTGGTTTGGATCGATTTTTTTCGGTTTGGCTCGATTTTTTCGGTTTCAAGCTTATAAAACTGAATTGAACCGATTGATTTTTCCAAAATTTTAATTGGGTTTTTTTTCACGGTTCGGTTTTCGGTTATTTTTTTCTGGTTTTCTCAGTTTTTTAGTGTTTTTGCTCACTCCTATATTGGTGATTGGGTTAGGATTAAATCCACAAAGAAATTGAGTTTAGGCTCAAGGCATCTAGGGCTTGGATCAAGAATGGACCTATGTTGTCTGTAAGTTGGATCGAGCTCGAGTTCAACGCACGAGGGCTTGAGTGGGCAACTTACTATGCAGTGATGGAGGCAAGGTGTTTAGAGATTAGGTTGAAATAAGTTCAAGGACTTTAAGAATCGGGTGGACACGGATTGAGCATTTCGCCTCAGGATCGAGCTCAAGTCATGTGAGGGAATGGTCGAGCTAAGACCATCTATAAGATGTTAAAGATCGCTTAGGAAAGCATCTAGGTTATTTGGGGTCAATTCGAGACTACAATGCATATTTAGAGTTACGATTTAATTTGTTTTTCATGAAAATTTGATTTTTTTTTTGCTTCAAGATAATTTTTTAATGTTTTTTATAGTTTTAGTGTATTGATATCAAAAATAAATTACTTAAAAAAAAGATATCAAAAATAAATTTTTTAAAATAAAAAATATATATTTTTAAGCATTTTAAAGCAAAAAAAAAACACTTTAAAAAACAACTATTACCACATTTCTAAATAATCTTGTATTTAGGGGTGCTTGAAGATTTGGCTGTAATTATAGGCGTTTAAGGATGGCTCAAGCAACGTCGAAGCTAGAAAAAAAAATAAGCGAGGTCATCAACAATTCAACATTATATCAAAATACAATGAAAAGGTAGCTCTCAAATAGTTATGAGTTTCAATTCTTTCATGATCACTGAAAGTTTATATGATTATTAATTTTAAAATTCGTAGAATTAATTGAGATGCATATAATTTAAATATCCATATTAATAAATAAAAAAATACAATGAAAAGATGGAAGTTATAACGAATGATTATTCATTGTATATGTATACTTTTTCGGTGCAATGCGATGGATTTGAAATCTGAAAGAATTATTATTACGCAAGACATTGTAAATAATGCATGAAAAGATAAATAAGAACATGAAAGTGGATTCAATCATTCAACCAGCCACGAGCTGCGAGTGAACATACGTATGAAACTTTGCATTCACAACTAGAATTTTTATTGGTTCTTAAAAGGAGCATTGATAACGCCAGCGACTTGTCGTCCGATCCATGAGAGAGCGCGGGCGAACTGGCTGGCTAGTGCTGGTCTAAAAATCTATATACATCTAAATTGGAATATTGGCCCGAGCTAATGCCGTTTGAATTAAATTTTTTTTTACATAAAAAAATATCTAACCATTGCTTATATTTTCTCTATAACAAAAATTAATCATATGAAATTGATATGATGTTACTAGTCATCTTGATGAATTAAAAAACAACTTAAATAACTAGTGAAAATATAATTTGATTTAAAATAAATATTTAAATTTTATTCTTATAAATATTGAAACAATAACATGCTTGATCGATTGGAGTCAACTTATCAATTTACATTCCGACTCACAAGATCATGATAACCTCATGAAAAACAAATAAAAATATAGTATAAATATAAGTTTTTAATAAACTCGACGTTGAATGATGAAACTGAGAAAAAAAATCAACTATACAAGGATCCAAGAAAATGACCCGAAATAATTTGAGTTAATCTACTAGACTCGTGATCTGGGTCATAAGACCAGAATAATCAAATAAAAAGCAAATTGTAATAAATTATGAATATTAATTCTCAATCAATTCAATATTGATGAATAAGTTTTTTAAAAAGATAAAAACAAACACAAAAAATAACTCGAGTCAATTAGGATTAACCCGTTAAATTTATGATCTAAATAATAAGAAGGAGATAACTCCATCAAAAGTAAACCAAATCACAAAGTGTGATTTCAATTAACTTAATCTCTAATAAATTTAATGTAGAAAAATAAAATAAAAATTAAGAAAAAAATTAAAAAATTAAATAAAAATATCATTTTAATAAATAGCACTTTACAAGAAAAGGTACCATAAATTCCCGCCTTTTTAAGATTGTTTTTATTTATTATTGTTAATAAAACAAATGGGCTTAACTGTTTCGCTTGGTTTGGTGTGGTTTTTATATTCTAATGGGCCAGGCCTTCAATGGCATGAAATCTCACGGAGGTGAAAATTGGGGATGGCTATAAGACAGGAGCGAACTCCACAGCACATTGTTATTAAGTGTTTTTTATTTTAAAATTTATTAAAAAAATATAATTTTACTTTAAAATTTAATTTTTACATCAAAATAATCTAAAATTAATTTAAAGAATTAAGATTTTTTTAAACGTACAGTGTCAACGCATGAATAAATACATTATAATGCTTTTTGACCGATGAACGATGTAAACGTGTTTATAAGAACCACGACATTCTTACCGAGTCAATGTTTATTTTTTCTCAGCCACTTTTCACTTTCAACTTGTTGCCTAAGAGCGTAAGGTTTCACACGAGACGCTCGCACCATGGATTGGGTGGGAAATGACACAATACAATACCAAATGGTGTTTTTAATTATTTTTTATTTTAAATTAATATTTTTTTATGTTTTTAAATTTTTAAATCAAAAAATAATTAATTAAAAAAATATTATTTTAATATATTTTAAAAAATAATTACAACTACATTTCATATATGCTTGGAGGGTGCTCTACCGTATAAAAAAATGATGCGGAAGATGATGCAAAGAAAGAGATCTCAGCGGTCAAAGACGACGACACGGGCATTAGGAAAGCCTTGTCAATTTTGTTCACTTTAAAAAATATATCCAGGTGCCAATTGTCCATACTACTACTACTATTATTAATTAACACTATCAATTAAAAATTAACATCAACATTTATGTTGACAAAAATAAAAGAGACGGTGTTCATAAAACATATTTTATTTTATTGCAATAGTCTTTTTTTTAATTAAAAATTTAATCTCATGATTTATTGATAATTTATTTAATTAGTTTTTTTAAAATTAACTATTTAATATTAAGTTGATTATAAACTAGGCTTTATGTTTTGTTTTACTTTATTTTTTATGATATTATCTTGATTTCGTGACATCGACCATAGGTTTTTTGGGATAAATCGGGTATACTCTAGTCGTTTTATTATTGTATTGTTTTTTTAGGTTGATTTTTTTTTCAATTTCATTCTTCAACAATAGACTAAATAAATTGAGACAAATTACGAATCTCGATTCGTTGTTTATTTAATTTACTTTCTACGAGATTATCTCGGTGTTATAACATGAAAACATGGATTCGACAAGTTAACCCGCTTAACTTGGATTATTTGGTTTTTCCAAATCAAACCCTGCATAATTTTTCTACTAGAAAATACTAGCAATGATTAAATATTTTTTTTTACATTAAAAATGTAATCTAACCTGTAACGCATCACAAGCAAACCATCTAATTCACTTCTATTTCATTTTTAACCTAATATGTGTCACACGATAAGTAGCAGTCCGTCCATAGCATCTAGCAGCCCAATAATTACTTGCTTTAAACGCATGCACCTAAACAGAAATACAGGCACCCTAATCCATGGGATTCATGAGAGACAGCTCGCCTCTTTTTTCCTTTTTTCTTTTTTCTTTTTTCTTTTTTGTCTTTTTATGTGGAGCTGTCACCAAAAATCATTCGGGATTTCTACCCCGCAGAGACTCAAACACATGCCCTTGAGAAGTTCAGAAAATAAGAGGGAAAAAACAATAAAAAGTCACAGGAAATGTTCATACACCCGAATCAGTCCGCAGGGAAGGATTAAAATTGGAGCAATAATTAAATAAAATCTAATTGCAGGATAAAATAAAAATCAGAGTCCTCGGTTTTGGACAAGTAGGGCCCAATCCATCCGACAGTGGAAGAGTAAAGAGACAAACGGCGTTTTGAATCTTCTGCGAAACGCCTCAAATCAACAGGTGAGTGGTGACTTTCCTTTAGCTTTGAATTTTCAAACTGGGCGTTCTCTTCTGCTTCTCCGGTCAAACCCTACGCGCCCCCTTGTCCCATCTTGTCTTCGTTTTAAATTTGAAGCACAGTTCCTTCCCCCCGCCCTTGCCCATCACCGCCCCTCCTTTACTCGCGCGTGTGAAGAAGTTTAACTTACTTCCAGCGGCTAGTTTACGTGCTGTTTTGGCTGCAGTACAACTTGTTTTTATAATTTTTTTATTTTAATACGTAAGAATAAATTTTTTTAAAAAAAATATTATTTTAATATATTTTTTAATATATTTTTTTTAACAATCAATATCACCTCTTAAACTAGGATTTTATTTTTCAAATTCCCCTTGAGATTTTAGTTTTACAATCAATTTTATCTGTGTAATTTTTATGGACAATTGAATAATAATCTATTAAAAATAGGAAATGATTTAATTAATTGGTGCTTTTATGACTTGGAATCTTAGAATTCAATATGATGGTATATTTATGGATTATCAATTAAAGTTATTTGGGTTCTGGATTATTTAGATTTTTAATCGAGAAAAGAAAAATTATATATTATAACGATATTCAGGTCAGGTTGGGGTCCCATTTTAAATTTCGTAAGAGAAAGGGACGACACTGAAACAAAATAAAATACCAGGGGCGCTTAAAGGGCCCCCAGTTATTGAAAGCGCTTAACTCCGTGGAATACACGCGTTAACATCATGTGTTAGATTTGTACACCATCAACCCTCTAATTTATATTCAAGGCACCGTCCACGCTTCTTCCCTTTTATAAACCCATTCCTCTCCTTTCCCATTTCTCCTTTCTTCCTGTCTCAAGAATTATTGCTCTGTTTCTCTCTCTAGATACTTGCTCATCTGGTCATGGCTTCGACGACGACGACGACGTCGTATTGGTGTTACAGATGCTCACGCTTCGTCGCCGTTTCACCTCACAACGAAGACGAAGAACACAGCCACACAAGCAACATCACGTGTCCTCACTGCGACGGTGGGTTCGTCGAAGAGATCCAATCCAACTCCACCTCTGATATCCGTCAAAACCGTAGCCGGGTTTCCAACCTTACCCGAAACCGCCGCAACGCCGGCGACCGGTCTTCGTTTAACCCAGTGATCGTCCTCCGCGGAACCACCCCTGCCGCTGCTGCTGAAGACAACGAAGATGGAAGCGCCTACGAGTTCTACTATGACGATGGAATCGGTACGGGTCTCCGACCCGTACCGGAGATGATGTCTGAGTTTTTAATGGGTTCAGGTTTTGACCGTTTACTAGACCAGTTATCACAGATAGAGATAAACAGTTTAGGCCGGTCGGTTCCTAACCCGCCGGCATCGAAAGTCGTGGTTGAATCAATGCCGAGTGTAGAAATAAACGAAACGCATGTGATTTCGGAGACGTACTGTGCAGTGTGTAAAGAGGCGTTCGAGATAGGAAACGAGGCTCGTGAGATGCCTTGTAAGCATATTTATCATTCTGATTGCATTTTTCCTTGGCTTGCGATGCGAAACTCTTGTCCCGTTTGCAGGCACGAGTTGCCTGTGGAGAATTCCAGAGAGGAGGAGGTGGAAGGGGAGCTTGTGGGGCTAACTGTATGGAGGTTGCCTGGTGGTGGGTTTGCTGTTGGGAGGTTTAGTGGGGGAAGGAGAGGTGGAGAGAGAGAGTTTCCGGGTGTTTTTACGGAGATGGATGGTGGTGGGAATGGTGGGCTTAACGGGACCAGTAGGCCGTCTCGTGATTGGGATTCTTGGGTGACTAGGAGGAGTAGAAGAAGAGAGAGTACTAGTGGTACTGGGGGTTTTAGGAGAGTTTTTCGTGGTATGGCTTCGTTTTTAAGGAGGATTAGGCCTAATTCGTCGTCAAGAATGCGTGATGGATCTGAAGAACCTTGACCGATTGATAGAAGTTATTCAAGTTGCGTGACAAGGAGGAGAAGAGGATTGGATGTGGAAGTTGAGGAAGGGGCTTGTAGGCGGTGACATCACTTGATTGCTTCTTCTTATCCTTCACATAAATGTACCTGTCTACTTGTTACTTAAAACAGGTTAAGAATTATTTTTTTTTTTCATTTACTGAAAGAGAGCAGAGATTTCTTATCTCTTCATATTGAAAAATTCTTTGTATTTGCAGCAAAAGGATAAATTATTCAGTTTTGTTGTTTCTGAAATTTAGAAGATAGTTGAACTGAAGGTGTAGGTGTTAATCCGCAATGTAGTAGAAGAGCGAAAGGCCGTAGTCTTAAAGCATTTCCTTGTTATCTACTGCAATCAATTAAATTTTAACCTTGGCATTCATTCTATTAAGTTCTTGTCTTTGTTTTCTGACTGCTCTTCTCATGCAAATCACACTGTTGTTGTTGAGTGCTTGCTGTATATCTAGATGGGATTGGTGACTGAATTTAGCTCAGTTGTCATTTGAATCCGATCCTGCCTCGCGGCACAAAAATATTACTGTTCTACCAAGAAGAGCTTAAAAGCAGCATGAGATCGGATCAGTCATATTTGCTGGTCAAATTAATTATGGCACTGCTAGTTTAATGCTTTCATGGGGCATTTCTGATCTATTTTTTATTTGTAAAATGACGAGTGTCTGGAATTTCTGGCCAGATTGGTTAAAAAAGCACCAGCTTTTGCTTGCATGTGCTTACATTTTCGGCTTTCTTTTGCCTTTTGTTCAACTTCACAGTGTCGTGAGTGGTCTAAATTTGGAGCTTTGAGCAATGATGATGAAGTTAAATCCAAGTATTACATTGATGAGGTTGTAAATCCTTGAAGGATGATGTGTAACTTTGCACGACTAAGTAAATATGGTGGGCTGGTTGAAGATGAGGATAATAGCTTTGCCTGAAACAACAACGATGATGCTAAATAGAGTGTAGAAAGTGGAAGAGGAGATTTATTTATTAGCGGTTTGCTACTGAGATAACTTCTATTTTTTATCCTCCCATATAGAAAAAAACCTGTTTATGATTATACGAGAAGCGCTCCTTAGTGGCTTGGTCACTTGTCTACCTTGATTTAGATTTTATTTGGAAGTATGCTGGGCTTTCAGTGAGGTGATTTTACATTGTTTTTTTCTTTTCTTTTATAGGTTCTTAAAAAAAGACAAATTAATTATAACTAAAACTATCAGTGTTTTAGAGTGTGTTTGGTATTGCGGTTGTTGTTGTGGTTGTGGTTTAAAAAAAGTTGTTTTATAAAAAGTACTTTTAGTTGAGGTTGGTTTGAAAAAATATATGTTTGGTTAAAACTGTGGTTAAAACTGAGGTTGAGTAAAAAGTAGTTTAATGTGTTTGGTTAAAAAAATGCTTTTCAAATTGAGGTTATAAAATAATTAATATATATATTGAATGTTTTTAATTTATTTAACTATTGTTATTACATTATGAAATAAATAATACTTTATATAAAATATTTTATATTGTTCCATTGAACTATCTACAATTTCATCACGTATGAAATACATCCGACAAGGACTACAGTTTCATTGATTTCGTAAGTGCGCAACAACATCAGGTAAAATATTATTAGAAGTAAAATTAGGATTGTAATCAAATTCCAGAAATATTACGTCATCAAGTGATCTTATTCTAATTTATATAGTGTTATTGAATAATGTGAAACATTAGTTTTTTCGAATAAAACACAATTAAAAATAAAAAATATTATTTTTACTGGGTCGAACCCGGTTCAATACATTTTTATAGCTTTGGACCGGGTCCGATCTCCACTGTTCACGTGAACAGTGGAGACATTCTCCACTGTTCAAGTGCACAGTGGAGGAACTCTCCACTGTTCACTTAAGTGGACAGTGGAGAGTGACCGCAGGAGAAAAACGCAGGAGAAGCAGATAAAACCTGCTTCGCATGAGCTGAGGTTCTACCTCAATTATTAGGCGGGACCCATGTGAAAAAATGTGTAGTTTGGATTAACCAAACACCTTAATTCAGCTTTTGTTTTTTGCCGCAGCCGCTGCCGCAGTGCCAAACAGGCACTTATTGTAGCGTCGTCTACTGTGCGTCATAAGTGCTTTCACTATATATTACACCGTCGTCTACTGTGCATCATAAGTGCTTTCACTATATATTACACTGCTTGATGGAGGCATGGTGAAGCTGCAGCCTGCAGGCCTCAAGTGCCTGGCTGGAGGCACGTCTCCTGGGGTCATGGACAAATGGCGCTTGGCTATCAGGCCTAGGTGTTGGGCAAGCCACGCGCGCCTGCCTACGCCCCAGGCTGTAGCCACCTAGCGTTGGTTGGTCGAGGCCCTGGCATGCAAACACTTGACACGGGGTCTACCCATTCTTAGGCGTTAAGGGCAGATCCGTGGGCTTGGCTATAGCCCCAGGGCGAGTGGGTCTGCATCCTAGCGAGCCTGGGATCTACAAACCCGCGAGCCTAGGATCCAGACAAGTTTGATATTATTATTAATATGATAAATATTATTATTTGTATTTAAAATATTATTATCTTTATTGTAATTAAAAGTATTAATATTAAGAATATAAGAAAATTGAAAAAAAAATACAATAACAATTATCATTATTGTTATTGTTAAAACAAAATTTGAAAAAAATATTGTTGTATAAACTTTCATCAGACAAGTTTAATATTATTATTAATATAATATAATATTATTATTTATATTCTAAATATTGTAATCTTTATTGTAATTAAAAGTATTAATTAATTAGCTCAGGTTGTCGACACCTGGCACTAGGGCTGCCAAACCAGCGCGTGAGCCCGCCTACACGGGCTTGGCCATGGCCCCAGGCAGCAGACACCTGGCGTGGGGTTTGCCTAGGCACTGGGGCTGGCCAAGGCCCTAGCATGCAGACACCTAGCCCGGGGTCTGCCCAGCCTTGGGCTCTAGGGGCAGACCCGCGCGCCTAGCTGTAGCCTCAGGGCGAGCAGGTCTCCCAGCGAGCCTGGGGTCTGCAAGCTCGCGAGCCTAGAGTGTGCAGACCCGCGCGCTGGGTGCAAACCCGACTGCCGAGGTCTGTTCTCACAACTCTTGGGTTTAGAGACTCGCCGAATGAATTGACAGACCCTGCAAAGAAGCAAAATAAAAAAATATATAATAACAATTATCATTATTATTATTATGAATAAATTTTTCAAAAAAAATTATTACTATAGAAACTTTGGCTAGACAAGTTTGATATTATTATTAATATGATAGGTATTATTATTTGTATTCTAAATATTATTATCATTATTGTAATTAAAAGTATTAATATTAAGAATAGAAGAAAATTGAAAAAAATAATAATAACAATTATCATTATTATTATTGTTAAAAAAATTTTGAAAAAAATATTACCGTATAAACTTTAATCAGACAAGTTTAATATTATTATTAATATGATAAAATATTATTATTAATATGATAAAATATTATTATTTATCTTATAAATATTTTTATTACTATAATTAAAACTATTATTATTAAAACTATTATTATTTTTATTACAATGAAAAGTATTAAAATTAAAAATAGTATTATTTGTGTTATAAATATTATTATTTTTACTATAATTAAAAGTATTAATATAAAAAATAGTATTATTAATATCATAATAATAATAATAATTAAAAAACAATAATTTGATTTGAAGGGTAGAATTATAAATTATTATTATTATTAGTAAATTGAAAAAATTATTATTACCATTGAAAAAAAAACCATACATTTTTTTTAAATAATTAAAAAATAAAATAGCATCGAGTCTTGGTCGAGGCAGGACCCATATTAACTTAGGTCCTGCAGCCAAAATAACCTTAGGTCCTAGCCAATCAGGACACAAATAACCTTGAGTCCTGCTGTGTGCAGGACCCAAATAGCATTGAGTTTATACCAGGTGCAGGATCTAAGATAGAAGATCCAAAATAATGTTTGGTTCTTAGTGTACAGGAGCTGGATGCAGGACTCAAATTGCCTTGGGTCCTGTCATATGCAGGACCTAAGATAATCTTAGTTTATAAGTGATATAGGATCCAAAATAGACTTGGATTTTATTTTGTGTAAGACTTAAAATAACTTTAGATTTTGCTAACATCAAGACCTGAAAAATTTATAAAAATAAAAAGTAAACCCACAGCATTACAAGGCCATCTAATTATTGTCTATCCTAGATATACTCCTATCTCACCATGGATGCCTAGTGGGAGGAGGTAGGGCTACCATCTTCCATATGGTCTCATGATAGGTCATGAGCTCTTAGAGATATACTTGCACTCAATACACTGTTTATTGTTAGCACTAGTCATGGGTTCACGCCACACCGAGACTCCACTTAATATTTTTTTTTCACTAGAAAAAATATTCAAGTAATATTTTTGGTGATAAATAGATGAATATTGAAATTTTACCATCTCTTTATTTAGATTAAATTAAAAAATGATAGGTTAAAAAAAAAACTAAGTCTCCGGTCATTACTTAAATTGACAATTTAAATATTCATATAAAAAAAAAATAAACTGATAAAAAAACAAATAAAAAACCTTACCAAATTTAATTAGATTATCAAACAACCAAATACTAACCTAACTAAAAGAAAACTAGAAAAAAAAAGAGAGAGTCAAACTTCAAAAAAAAAAAATCAGCATAAAAAAAGAGAAAACCAAACAAACATAAGTGAACCTCCTAAATCTAGTGTGATAAAAAAAAACTTAAAATTGTTAAATTATGGATCTGAGTTCAATAAAAAAAAAACTTAAACGTCCTTCAATTTAACCTTGAAGGATAAAATCGTTGAAAAAACTATTAATAAAAAAAGCTTGCAAAAGAAAAGGAACAAAAAAAAAAAGAATGGGGCTAAAAAAATTAGAGCAAACAAAAAAAAACACAATTAAAATAATTAAGACCAAACTTGAAAGATTAAAAAATTATAGGAGGTGAAATTAAAAATTATTTGTAATATGGTATATTATTTATATATTAAAAAGTGGTAGGAGTGAAATGGAAAAAAAATTGTTGAGGGCTAACCCAAAAAAGTCAAATAAAAAAAATTAACAAAGGAAAAGTTAAAAAGAAAATGATAAAAAATAAGACAACATCAATCTAGAAAAAGGAAAAAAAACAGGGCAAATCTCTTAAACCTTATCTAATATTTAAAAGCCGCATTCCGTGAAATTTTTTACCCATATTCAATGAAGAAGCATAATTCTCAATCAAATTAATTTCAAATGATGTGATCGGTAGAGAATTATTAATAAAAAACCTGTAAAAACAACAAAAAAAATGAAGATAAAATTTGATAGAATAAACTAAAGGAGGGTGCAATTTAATGAAAAAAATAAAAAAATAATTTGAAATAAAATAAATATCAATTAAAAGAATAATGATCAAATTTTAAATATAGAAAAATCATACACGATGGAATTGAAAACATGTGTAAAAACCAAGTAAACTTAGACAAATATCCTAAATATGATCAAATCTTAAAAAGCTCAACACTTTTGAAGCCCTTAATCCAAGTCCAAACAATAAATTTATTATAAGTCAATTTAAAAAATTTGCCAAAACAAAAAAAAAGATAAAAAAAGGCCTAGAATAAACTCGGGTTAACAAATCAAACATATGACCTAGAATATGAAATTGAGATGACCCTATAAACAAGAAAGCGAAAAAAACACTGGCAAAAAAATATATAAAAATATTTTTTAAAAAATAAAAGTCAACCCGGGCTAATTTTCAGATCTATTATCCGGGTCATGAGACTGGGATGACCTTATTAAAGGCAAGCCTTAAAAAATAAAAAAGCAAAATTCTTATTTAAACAAATATTGAGGAATGTAATTACAGAAAACAATTAATAAAAAAAGCAATGAAAAACAAAAAAAAATAGAAATTAAAAGAATTAGAACTAAATTCAATGTAAAAATAAAATAAAATAAAATAAAATATTTAAATTAAATTAAATTAAATTAAATACTTAGAATTGAAATTAGTTTTTGTGATTTAAAAAAAATATATTCAATAAAAAATTAAAATTCATGCTTTGTTTTAAACTCAAGTTTTTACTACAATGTAAGATGAGCTCCATAAATATTTTCTATAACCAAATAATTTTTTAAATTATAGTCTAAGTAAAAGTATTTCCAATCCTACAATTGTAGCCACCACAACAGGCATGGCTAAATGTAATTTTAGGTTTGATTCTTAAAGTTTATTCTTCAAGTTTTATAAATTTTAAAATTATTAAATATTTATATAATTATTATTTTAAAATTTATATAATTAGTTAAGGTATATATTAATTTTTTATTATTAAAATATAGGACGATCGTCATCCTCAAATTCAGTAATTAAATAAGGGCCAGCTGGATCTGCACCGCTGGGGTAAATAAATAAAAAAGAGGTTCTTGTCCCTTTCACCTACCAACCAAAGACACTAATAAAGAGTAAAGAACATGTCATTCGTGAGAATCTTCAAGGTGATTATGAAGCAACCAGTAACCTTTTATTATTAGTTATTTTTAGATATAATTTAAAGAAAAAAATTCTTCATTTTTTTAAAGTATGTAGTATTTCTTTTTTAATTTAAGTTTTCTTTACTAATTGCCGATGTTTAGATAATAGAATAGCTAGGGAACGAGACTATGTTTTGTTACTGCTAAGATACAAAAAAAAAAAAAAAATAATAATAGATATATAGAAAAAATCTATTCCTACTTCATGTTTTGAAAATACGTATATTTATTTTAAAATTATCAAAAAACAATTAATTTAAAAGCAAATAAAATCTTAATATATCATTTATATTATTCTCTATCATATTTCTTCGAATAAAAATGTTTTGAGTTTTAAACTTATCTAGATTAACATTATTTTGTTTTTAATTTTTATTAAACAAATAGAATGATGATATTCAAACTTTTGATTATTTGGTTATTAAGATTTTGATACCATGTCAAAAAAACTAAATTAATCTAAAAATTTAAATTATTAAATAAAATTTTTAAAATAAAATTTGTATTATTACCAATCATTTATATCTGTTTTTATTTCTCACACAAAACAAGTTTTTGGCCCCCCCCCCCCCCCCCCCCCCCTACCAAACTCAACCTAAAGGCACTGAAATGTGAAGATTTAAGTATTTACTAAATTGGATCACCAAGTCAAGTGTAGGACGACAAGTATTAGGTGGTAGACCGAGGAAGGTAGGCCCATGGGTCATCAAAGGAACACGACTAAGGCCATTTCTTTGGTGAAAAAACTTGTGGTGGTGGGACAGTTCTCCGACCAGCTGTCCGCCTCCTTAAGCTCGGGGTTCACATCACAAGCTCAAGAGTCAAGAGACATGTCATGGGCTCGGGGTTTCTATTCCCAGACCACCGATGATTTATGCTGAAAGAGAAACCTCCGCTAGTACATGGACGACATCTGGCCTCGAGGGAGGAGGAGATTCTCGGGGAGCATTTTTCTTTCTTGGCTCTAAGGACTCGTTTGAAAAAATTGCAACTTTTTACTGTAGTTTTTGCCATGCTTGTTGCTGATAGTTGTTTTTGTCATAATTGTAAAAAAAAAACTATGTTTAGTAATATTTTTTTTGAAATACTTTTATGTTGTAATATTTAAAAATTTCAAAAGATTTCTTCCTGTAACTTCTCTTTTTTTTTGAATTTATAAATGGTTTTTTAAAATAAATTTTACAATTCTATCAAACCTTGTTTTCATTGGTTAAAATAAAAAAAAACTATAAAAGATCAAGAAGAAAAACAAAAATCAACTATATTTTTAAAATATTTTTTTTAAAATATATAAAAAATATATATTTTTATATTTTTGATATCATTATATTAAAAAATAAAAAAATATTAATTTATATTTTATTAAAAATTTAAAATGTTTTAAAAATATGATGCAACCGAACTCCTAAACAATATCTTCAAATGTTTGGTATTATAGTATAATTTATTTTTACTTTAAAAATATATTAAATAATTTTTTTTAATATTAATACATCAAAGTTATAAGAATTATTAAAAAACTTTTAATTTAATATATATTTTTATAAAATATACTTTTAAAATAAACACAATATTTAAAAACAAGAATTTACGTGGCATTATTTCGACGAAATCAAAATCGACGTGGCAGGCACTAGAGGTCTCCTGAGAATGGGATGAAGACAAAACACAACATCGACAACTACATTTCGGACAAGGAGTCCTTAAGAAGGCGTTATTGCAATAATAGCAAGCCACTGTTTTTAATACCCCACTAAGAGATCTGCATTATCTCCTACATAGTTCTTAACTATAAGATCTCTCTATTTTCCAAGGTTTCAACTTTGTTCTCTGATCTCTCTCTCTCTCTGTATTAGCACTGTAAGTCCATCTCTCTTATTCTTCTGCATTTCTGTTTTCATGTTTGCTTAATCATGATCCCTCGCTAAGATTTCATCCCAAAAACTTTTACTTTGGTTTTTATTAAGAGAGATTTTGAATTTCTTTTTTCTGTTTTTCTTATAGACTGCAACTTTCTGGGTTTTTACAGCCTTGTTTTGGGAGATCATGTAATTCATCTGATCTTCCTCTTAGCTTGCAATTTTTAAAGATGATTTATAAATTTGGGGTTTCTTAAATTTTTACTATTTTCTTCATTCCATGACAAAAAATGTGCTTAATTTCTTCTCATTTATCTCTGAGAAAGTTCGAATTTCGTGCGCTGGTCTGTAAATTTTATAATTGGAGATGGTTTCTATATTTTAGACTCTTTCAATGCTTTGTAGAATTAACAGTGGAGTCATAAAATTTTGGTCTGCATGTCAGTGCATGTAAAATATAAAATGCAGGTTCAGGGGGGCATATTAGTTTAGTTTCTCTATTAAGTAAATATCATATTCTGCTGCTTATGTGGATGATTGCTAGGGAATTTTCATAAATGCTCTATGTACAAGACAAGATGGATAGCATGATTGTTTAAAAAATTAATCCTTAGCCATTCATCGCTTCTGTTAATCTGTCTTTGAGAAAATTGTTTTTCTTCAGTTATGATCAATTGACATGATCCTTAACTTTGATTCTGCAATTAAACAGCTGTTTAGTTTTAAAGTCCTTTCATTAATATTGTCATTCTACTTGATCGATCATGTTTGGCCATACTACGTTGCCAAGAACAATATCTTATTTTTACCATACAAGCACAAACGAGCCTCTGCGTCTTCGATGCACGTGACTTCGTCCCAGATAGTCCATTCATTATGCTCTATTGAGCATCGTATTATATTGTAAACATTGTTGGTATAGTGTTGATAAGAACATTGATGGGAAATAAAAACTAAGAACACACAAGAAAACTCACCATTAAAAGAAGTTTCGCTTGAAAACACACACAATTTTTTTACTCTACCCAGAAATAGAATCCAAAATAAGTTGGTTAACGTGTAATTTTTGAGGATGTTTAAATAAGACAAGCCAGTAGAACCAATTTTCAGATTTGTATTTTGAGTTAGTTACACTGCTGCTAGCATTTTCCTTTACCAGTTGGAACAATGGTTTTGCTTGGAGAGTTTACTGGCACCAATAAACTGTCATATGGAGTTATTCCGCTGAAAAAAGTGTGAAATATTGTATTATGCAGAAATGTCTTTTACTATCCTGTTCATTTTGTAGGAGAGTTATCATGATCATTACGTGTTACAATTAAGGGATCATTGTACTTTAATTTAAGTTGCAGTATTATATCCATTTCAATTTGGAAAATTTTGAAGGTTTCAAGGACAATTGGAGGCATTGGTAGATTTTAAGTTTGTTTTGGCACTATCTGTCACTTCTTTAGACAAGCGTGGTTCTTTGAAAGCTCTCGCAACCATGAGTTTTGTGTTTCGAGGCTCGAGAGGAGATATTGAAAGTGGATTTTCAGGCTTCATTCCTGAAAGACCTGCAGTGGTATGTTCACTTGTTTGCATGTATGCTTTTGGGTACTTGTATTTTGCTGCTGAGATAAGATATTTAAATATGCAATATGAGAGATTCAATTTGACTAACTTTATCCTCTTCCTATCAGCGTATTCATGCAGCTCGACCAGTTAACTCCAATTCACTTGCTTTTCTTGTCACGGGTAATGTTCTTACCTCTTTGGTCTATTGTTATTCCATCTTATTGATACACATCTTTAACTTCACCTTAGTAAAAATCATTTTTAACCCAAATCTGACCTGTTCATTCAGCAGTTCTTTTGCTGTTCATGATTTTAAACTCTCATCAGATGTCACCAAACTTCCTGGTATGCCCTCATTGAGCTAGAGACATGGGCCTTACTGGTGTTTCTGATATATCTGAAATATTAACAGAGAATTCACTGGTCCTGTCTATCTATGCTTGCAGCTTTGGCTGGTTGTGGGTGTCTTTTTGATGGCCACAAGCTTGAGAATGTATGCAACTTGTCAACAACTTCAAGCTCAGGCACGAGCTCATGCTGCAGCAGCCAGTGGCTTGATGGGTCACACTGAACTGCGTTTGCATATGCCGCCATCAATAGCTTTTGCAACAAGAGGACGGTTGCAGGGACTAAGGCTCCAGCTTGCTCTTCTTGACCGTGAATTTGATGACTTAGGTATGACACTTTCTATGATGTGTACTTCCATATATAAGGTTTTGTAATCTCCTGAGAGTTGGAGATGCACCTGGAGATGTTCAAGACAAAAGTAGGTCTGTGATTTAGTTGCTGTGTGTATTTTGAATGTGCACATGCTGATGGTTATCCTTCCCTCCTGTGGCAGATTATGATACTCTTAGAGCACTGGACTCTGGTAATGCTTCTACTACCTCAATGACCGAGGAAGAGATAAATGCATTGCCAGTTCACAAGTATAAGGTCCCTGTT
Organism: Populus nigra; assembly: GCF_951802175.1. NCBI lineage: Eukaryota > Viridiplantae > Streptophyta > Magnoliopsida > Malpighiales > Salicaceae > Populus > Populus nigra. Next base: position 5,143,758 of record NC_084870.1, on the reverse strand, counting down.
CAGGAGAAGTAAGTTGGCATGGTTTGCATTAATCCTTGCCCCCTGAACACTTGCAGGGTTTTGACATAATTTCCATTTTGTCATCGACAGTGGTAGTGCATCTCTGCAGCATGCTTCATCTTCTTCAGCTCCAGCTGAGGTACTTTCTTTGCACCGAAGTTTTGTTTCATAGTCAATGGAAATGCGTTCTGATGAGTCATTATGGTTGATCATTCATTTGACTTGTGTGGTCATCATATTTGTGAATCTCTAATCACGTACCAAGAGGACAGATGAAAGAACATAAAACTTCACATATAAACAAGCATTCATTTGCCGCTTCTCATTTATTAATTCTCAATGAATAATTTTAAGTTGCCTTTTGCGGGATGCCATTTTGGTTCAGTTCTGATGATATATTTGTGTTGGGTTTGGTCAAAAACACATGGTATGTTCCTGCCCTGAGCTGCAGCAGACATGAGGGGAATAGGATTGAGTCACTGAGGGTTAATCTATGGAAACTTAATCTTGACTTCTACATAAAATTGGTAGTTTAGTTTAAGAACATTGAAAGCAGAGGAATACATAAATTGCTAAAGAACTTGATCCAAAATTGTGATGAGCTATCTTGCCATCTTAGTCTTTGGATCAACATCATGAATAATCAAATGGACCACAGTGAAAGTTAAATCAGTGCTTTTAATGGCCAACCTGAATTGCATTAAAATATTCCTTTCCCAGTGACAGTAGTTCTGGACTTGACCAGAAACAAATGATCCAACTTTTCCATGCGCATTGTAGTTCATCACTTTTTGTTATTTGATCAATGAGCAACAGAATAACTTTAGGCCGTAGATGGAACAACTCATTTATGTATGGTTTTCTTGCTTGTGGAGTTAAAAAGCATTCTTAATAGTTATTCTTTTCACTTTTATGGATGTCAATTAGAATCTTGCTTTTGATTTTACAAGCAGACAAAGCAAGACTCAAAAAATGCAGATGGGAACATGAAAACTTCAGAAGATGAATTGACTTGCACTATTTGTTTGGAGCAAGTTAACAGGGGGGAACTAGTTCGTAGCTTGCCATGTTTGCACCAGGTTTTTCCTCTGGCTCCCAAGTCCCATCATTGTCTGCCAAAAATTTTAGACTTCATTCAACAACTTATATTATCAACTGTCCTTTTAATTATTTGAGGTCTCACATGCTTTACATGAATCACCTGTGAATCTGGCATGCTCACCCTCCCTCCCTTACCAAATTTATGACTATAACGGACTTAAAAATAAGTTTTTTTTTTAAATTGCTGACTTACAGACTAGCCCAACTGCAACTTTTTTATATTAGATGCTATTTTGGGTTATTATTTTGGAAGAACTTCTGAAACTATTAAGATATATCACAGTCTAATTGTCTTTAAATTGAAGTTCGATCTTTAAATTTGCAAAGTTTTTATGACCTGCATTTGTCTTTTCTTTGAAAATCTTATATATATATATAAAAGCCATCAAGAAAATGGCAAATTACACAAAAGTTAGGACAAGGAAAACCTAAAAACCACAGATGAAACCAAACTTGCATCAGAACCAAGCAACTAAGTCATCTGATCTGCTCACGCTGTCTTTTGCTAATGAATAAGCAACGACATTGCCTTCCATTGTACTGTGAGTGAACCAGATATTCCTCAAAATTTTAGCTAAAGTTGCTATTCTTTGAAAATCCTTTTCTTTTAACTGAATACCAAAAATCTATGCTGAGTGTTTTGTTACCATTGCCTTTGTGTCGTATTCTCTCACTGAGTCTCGGTGTAACTTCTTCAATGGTTGCTGTATGGTTAGCTAACCCTGAATCAACTGTTTTAAATATCTTCTGGTGGTAAATGCTTGGCATATTAAGTCATTAACAAGCATTCCATTTAATTTGTATGCTGTATTGATGACTTTAAATCTATGTTGGTTTTCTCCTCGTTTGCAGTTTCATACCAACTGTATCGATCCATGGCTGCGGCAACAAGGCACGTGCCCAGTTTGTAAATTTCTGATCGGTTCCGGATGGCAAGAAAGCAGAGAGAGTGAATCTGATGGGTCGGACATGGTTTAATGACTGCCCAAGTAAATCAATGAATCTGTGTAGGAAAACTTTTCTCATGTCTCAATCTGTGATTGCATGAAAATGAATTTCTCTTATGCCTGTGTAAATAATTTATAGGATGGGCTTTTATCTAACCTTTGCTTGACCAGAGGGAAATTTAGCTTGTATCGCTCCCTCATTCTTAGCTCTGCATATTATGGATTGGAAAGAAGCAAAAATCAACCGTTGAGCATTGATCTGAAAGCAAAAGAAAAGTTGTGACGCGGTCACCCCTGTTGAGCATGGCTGATGACGATGTTCCTGCTCAGGCGTGATGCATTATGAATCCAACCTATCTGTAATATAAAACGTTTGTGAAAGTTACATTGCTCAAAACTTTGTCAATCTCAAAGCCCATCGTTGGACAGTCTACACATCACAAATAATACTATAAGAAAAGCCTCGACCCGGTGCTAAACTCAAGGTTGCCCCACAGTCTACACTGTGCTGGGTGGCGGGGACCGATGACTGTGTTTTACTGTTTCATGTTCATGTCATTTTGCATGTAAACACGAGTTTCCTTAAATCAGTTTAGAAAAACAGTTTAAAAATGCTCAGGGATCTGAGTGTTTTGTTTCGTTATTGTTGTGGAATGTAGGGCTGCTCAATTCTTAGCTCCTTTCTTCTTCCTTGTGTTTCGCGACTAGATATGATTATTAACCAGAGTTGTTCTTAGCTAAAAGGATGTGGGAGCCCTTCATGTGACCCCAATAAAAAAATTACCCTAATAAACCTTTCATTTGGCTAGAAACCTAATTTTCACCGACGGAATTAGTCTGGATTGTTGTTGGCACGTAATTTTTAGTCCAAAGACTAATGATGCCCCGACCAATAATTCAAAGGATTATGCACAATTTAGCCTTATTTTTTTTATATGAATTATTGGTGTAAGACTTACTCAACATTGGACCCAGAAGGGATTGCATATATAAAAGCAATTAAACAAAATGGAGTGCCATTTAACTATAAATCCAACGATCAGCCTCAAGCAATTCATCACAACTAGGTCATTAAATTAAATTAGTACTAATTACAAATTAATATTCTTATATTTCTTCGATAACTAAGTATTGACTATTATACATGCCTCGAACTCCCATCAAGAGTGAAGTACAACATGCATATATATTCGAGGTTGGAAGTCCTTTGATTTATTTGGTGTGTAGTACAGCAGATAAAGCTGTACTACAAATAAATGGAGCAGATGCATGAGATCATCCGCCTGCTTGTATTTAATTATTCCGTTTGATTCAATCTCATTGTATACAGATAACATTATATATATATGTGATATTTTTTTCACTTATTTTTTTGGATGAAGTAATATTTTTCGCTTAAAAATGAAAAAAAGTCGTGTAATATATGATATATATAGGGGGGGGGGGGGGGGGGGGGAGGGAATGAAAGTAATCATGCAAAATCAGATCAAGAAAGTTGATGATACATCCACTCAATTAATTCATGGCTAAATATTTCATGCCTTGTTTGAAAACTCCCAAGTCAACCTCTTTGTTGATCTCTCTGATATTGATCCTGCAATTCTCTTTAATCAGTAGCCACGGAGGTCATGATGGAAACGACAGCAGCGAGGGTAACGTACATTTACATTCGAAAAGCTTGATTCTGGTGAAAGTATGGTGTTTGATCATACTGCTAGTTACCACATTCGCAGGTGGTATCTCTCCCTACTTCTATCGATGGAACGAGAATTTCCTTCTCTTGGGCACACAATTTGCCGGCGGCGTTTTTCTAGGGACCTCTCTCATGCATTTCTTGAGCGATTCGGCTGATACTCTTAGCAAACTCACTACCAAGACATACCCTTTCTCGTTCATGCTAGCCTCTGCCGGCTATCTTTTAACCATGTTTGGTGATTGCATAGTGATGTTCGTAACAAGGTCAGGTGCTGAAAGAGAAGCTAGAGTGCAAGTGGATGAAGGAGGGGTAGCTCAAGAGGATGATAAAGATGTGGCCATGAATGCCGATCCCATTTTCTTGAAGACCACGTCTTTTGGGGACACCATACTACTCATCCTTGCCTTGTGTTTTCATTCAGTTTTTGAGGGAATAGCCGTTGGAGTCGCAGGTAATTAAATCTTTTTAAGTTGATTTTTCAGTTCATAGTTTGCCCGAACACATGTTTCTTCATCCATGCTGCTTTTTCTTAACTGGTTAGTTTCTTTCATTGCAATGAAACCGCATGAGATGCATGAAGGTATCATCTGGGTTTGGTTACTGGATAATTAGTCAAGTCACTTTCTACAAAATTAGAGATTTTGGGGTCCCCTCGACTGCTATAACAACTGTCAAAGGGATATGCTAATGAACTTCCACTGGTTCATTAACTTTCGTTATGTATCTTTTGGCAACTTCCATATTTAGCAAAGCTTGCTGATAGGAAAGTTATTAATTAATCAATCTGGACCTGGTAGCTTGATTTCATTGTTAATATTAGTTTTGGTAACTTCTATGATAGTTTATCAATCTGAATCCCATCTCCTTTTGCTATGATGTGGTTAATTCTAGTAAGGATTTGACAATGAGTTCTTTTAAGGTCAGGATTGGTTTGACCTAGCTAGTAATGGAAATCTTTGCGACTATTTTTGTTTTCCCAGTAGGATTAAAACATATTCCTGTAAATATGTTCTTAGGTTTATTTTCTAGCGTGTCAAATTGTGAGATTTTGTGACTATAGTAAAATTTCTTCTCTTTACTTGTAGATCTAAACACATAGCCGAATCACGTAAAATCACTATATATGTTATATTGTTATTTCTTTTCTGGTTGTTCGTTGTGATATTTTTTATGTTTATGTATGCAATGCTTAACACCTTCTAATAATTTCTTCTTGTATTTGAGCTTATACAGTCATAAGTAATTATTATAAGAGCTAAATATGTTAGCAAGCACAAGTAGTTGCCTTCATCAATTCATAACTGAAACTATATATATGAAAGGGTTATATATCAATGATCCATGCATTGCTTCATTGTTAGCTCCAATACACTCATGCAATGGATGAGTATTACGCAGTACACACACACAGAGGTGCCTTCTATATTTAGTGATAGCTGATGACGCATAATTTGACAAGAACATATAAATCTTGGTAATGGTACTTGTTAGCTTGAGTAACTATAGCTATATAGGGTCGAGTTGCAAAATTTAGCGAGGGAGTTTTCTTGTTTAATGTTAACATCTCAGTGTCATGTGTTTAATTTTTGTTTTAGGGACCAAGGGAGAGGCATGGAAGAATCTTTGGACTATATCATTGCACAAAATCTTTGCAGCCATTGGGATGGGAATCGCTCTGCTTAGGATGCTCCCAAAGAGGCCATTTCTATTAACCGTGGCATATTCTTTTGCTTTTGCTATTTCCAGCCCAATTGGAGTAGGGATAGGCATTGCCATTGATGCCACTGCTCAAGGCCAAGAAGCTGATTGGATCTTTGGTATCTCTATGGGGATTGCATGTGGAGTTTTTATCTATGTTGCCATCAACCATCTCATAGCTAAAGGATTCCATCCACAAGCTAAATTGTACTTCGACACTCCATTCTTCAAGTTTGTTGCTGTGTTCCTTGGGGTGGGAGTTATTGCAGTTGTTATGATTTGGGATTGATTAAAATAATTCTGCTTAATGTCCATGTAGACATATGAAAAAAATATAGATGTGGCTGCAGACTGGGAGTTCGTCTTTCCTTTGTTTGTAGTCACAACGTTAATTAAACACAACATTCTGATTACTTCAGGCAATTCCTGTATATGATTTTTCCACTGCAGAACTTAAAATTCACTAAGATTTTAAGCATGCATTAGTACTGTTTTTGGTTGATACATTATAACGGTCAGGGCTTTATCATGTGATTCGCATAAAATGGACGCCTCAATTCTCCCATGCATATATATGCGCCAAAAGCATAAAACGTTACTGATCTGATGAACTTTCTATCTTTTGATTTACTGAATAAAAATTGACCAACAAGCTTGGACACATAACTAAATAATGTCTTGCTTATAGATATAGAAATGTGGAGATAGGATTATCCTACAAGGAGCTAGCGTAGTTGGTGCACCTACAAACTCGAATTCATTATATATGTTGTAAACTGATACACATGTAAAATCTTTCACACACCTCGACTGTTAACTCCTACATAATATATATCAGTTACTTCTGATTCGATGTAATTGTAACTTCATGTTTAAGATCAAGAGATTACTTTGCTCTTTACAGAAAGAAGTGACTATATATATTAAACAAACTGAATCTCTATATATCGATCATTCTTTTGTTGCTTGGAAGAAAGGTGGCTCAGATGTCCTTCTCTTCCTTGGCTTTGTGATTTTTCAACTGCGTGAGTGTGGTTGGCACATAGGTTATCACCAACCACTGTACATGTCCCACAGTCCCAGTGAGTAAGTCTCATGAATATGATCATTAGCATGGAACGTTAAATTGACTAAAAAACAACCTGTTCATCGGCAAATGGGATCTCTTTGATTGCCCCGGTCATCGACACCAACGGTTTGATCTTTGAATTCTGTAGCTGAATATGATAGAGGTTTCCATGCATTTTTATTTACAGTTACGTAGCCCCCAATATATCCTCGGAACATAGGTTTCGGAATGACTATGATCTTTCCTATCCCTCATGTTCTCCAGCTTTTTTGGTGGAAGATACATTTCATCACTTAACGTGGGCATAATAAGTCAAATTTCATTTACAAGCATGCGATTTGTTTATAGGTTTTTGAGGAAAACTTTTTATTACGAGAAGAATTTTCAATAAAAAAGGGTTACTTACGAAGGAGGAAAATTAATGCCATGCTGACATTTCTTTCGATTAACCAATAATGGTAAATATTTATGTAATTAACAAGTTGAGGCTATCGTCCACCATATTATTCAAACTAAAGCTAAAGCACAGGTTAAATTAACTAATTATTTGACTTTGATTACACTCCAAATCAAACATGAACCGACAGTAGGTAACTCCCTCCCTCCCTCCCTCTCTCTCTCTCTTTTGTCTTATCCGAGACATCTGGTTACCTAATCAACCAGACACTACTACTCTTAACTATAAGCTATTGGCCTATATAAACACCCTCCACTGGGTCTAATGATCATATAATTCCAGTAAGAGAAGCAAAGTTTTGAGTTTGATCACCGATAGTACCTCGCTCCTATCTCCATCCATCTTTCTACCAATAGTAGCAAATTTAATTTCACTTTTGGTACGTAAAGTATGGGTGCTCCAGTCCCTGCATCACCAGGAATTCTTCTGACAATTCTACTCTTTGCTCTGAGCTGCCTCTGGGCCTTTCCTGAGGTTGCCGGTGCAAAGCATGCAGGCATCACGCGGCACTACAAGTTCAACGTACGTGTCTATATATACACACACACACACACTTTGCGCATGCTAACACTCAGCTAAGCATTTAATTATATGCTTTTGTCTGGCTAGCTAGCTTATCATCATGTTCATATGTAAGTAACATTTGTTGTAATTTTCTTTCAGATAAAACTGACAAATGTCACCCGGTTGTGCCACACTAAGAGCATGGTGACTGTTAATGGGAAATTCCCGGGGCCTCGTGTAGTTGCCAGAGAAGGTGACCGTTTAGTGGTGAAGGTGGTCAATCATGTTCCAAATAACATCAGCATCCATTGGTATGAAAGTGATCAAGTTTTCTGTTGTATGGCACTGTTATTCATGGATTGATTAACAATGACATGTAGTTAAACTACATCTATATGATTCGTGTTGATGGTAAATATTAACGTGTACTTTTGGTGATGAAATGAATTGAATTGAACAGGCATGGAATTCGACAACTTCAAAGTGGATGGGCAGATGGGCCAGCATACATCACACAATGCCCTATTCAAACAAACCAGACTTATGTGTACAACTTCACTGTTACAGGACAAAGAGGAACTCTCTTCTGGCATGCTCACCTCTCATGGCTTAGAGCTTCTGTCTATGGACCTCTTATCATCTTCCCTAAGCGCAACGTTTCTTACCCATTTGCCAAACCCCACAAGGAAGTGACTATCATGTTGGGTAATTATTTACCTTTTTTTTAAAATTTTCTAACCAAATATTCTGATTTAATTTCTAAAGTTGATCTTTTTTTGATTAATCTTAGAGTGATTTTTACAAATATTTTAAATAATTCAGTTATTTTACTCATCGACTGTTATCTTCTCCAAAGTCAAACAAGCTAATTAATAAAGCATTTGATTGAATAAACCACAGGAGAGTGGTTCAACGCTGATCCTGAGGCAGTGATTAGACAGGCTTTACAGACAGGAGGGGGGCCAAATGTTTCTGAAGCCTATACCTTTAATGGACTTCCAGGTCCACTGTACAATTGCTCAACAAATAGTAATTGATCATAGCTCTTTTAGTCACCCAATTGATACTTGAAAGCTTATTACACACACACGCCTGGACATTTATTTTTGTATAATATGTTTATAACCTGCAGATACATACAAGCTAAAGGTGAAGCCGGGAAAGACATATCTTCTCCGATTGATCAATGCTGCACTCAATGATGAGCTTTTTTTCAGCATTGCAAACCACACCTTCACCGTTGTTGAAGTGGATGCAACTTATGTGAAGCCTTTTGAGACCAACCTTCTGGTTATCACACCAGGACAGACCACAAATGTTCTTCTGAAGACCAAACCCATTGCTCCCAATGCATCATTCTACATGTTAGCAAGACCATATTTTACTGGCCAAGGCACATTTGACAACACAACTGTTGCAGGGATACTCGAGTATGAAACTTCTTCAAACTCGACAACTTTTAAACCTACCCTTCCTCCGATTAATGCTACAAATGCCGTTGCGAATTTCACAAGAAAACTTCGCAGTTTGGCTAATTCTCAATTCCCGGTTAATGTCCCTCAAACAGTCGAAAAGAAATTTTTTTTCACAGTTGGTCTGGGAAACAGCATGTGCCCAAAAAATCAGACATGTCAAGGGCCTAATGGCACGAAATTTTCAGCTTCTGTTAACAACATCTCCATGGCTCTCCCTTCAACAGCACTCCTTCAATCCTATTTTTTCAAAAAATCAAATGGGGTTTACACCTCTGATTTTCCAAGCTCTCCTCTCCATCCATTCAACTACACAGGGACCCCACCAAATAATACTTTTGTGACCAATGGTACCAAACTTGTAGTGCTACCATTTAACACAAGCGTGGAGGTAGTGATGCAGGGCACTAGCATTTTGGGTGCTGAAAGCCACCCTCTCCATCTCCATGGCTTCAATTTCTATGTTGTTGGAGAAGGGTTTGGGAATTTCGATCCAAATAATGACCCCAAGAACTTTAACCTTGTTGATCCTGTTGAAAGAAACACTGTTGGTGTGCCTTCTGGTGGCTGGGTGGCAATTCGTTTTCATGCAGACAATCCAGGTTCGTAGCACTATTTCTTAATAATAACAATGATAACAATAATAATTAATAAATTGAAGCACACCCTTTCCCTTTTCATTCTGTTATTTTGAGAGTTTTCATTTATTCCACTAATGTTTTCTTAATCATATCAACATTATTAATGTGTTGTGACACAGGAGTATGGTTTATGCACTGCCACTTCGATGTCCATTTGAGCTGGGGGTTAAGGATGGCATGGATTGTCTTGGATGGAACACTTCCCAGTCAGAAGCTCCCTCCTCCACCATCTGATCTTCCCAAGTGTTGAACAATGCTATGATCATCATTTTTTCTTTTGGGTTGCGAATTTTAACTTAAAATTTTGCTGCTGCTACTGCTGCTTTCCTAATGTTTTCATTGAAAAATTGTTAGTCGCCCACCAGCATTCCTATTAGATTTCTCTGTATTTCTGGCTTGCCATTCTTAAGAGCTGACCATCGAGTTCACATGAGGTTTTGTAATATATTACAGAGTTCATTGCTCTTCATTGGAGCATAAATAAAAATTGTTCATTGATGAAATTTACAACCCTCTCTCTCCCTCTTTTTGTCCAGTGTATATATATATATATATATATCCTTAATTCACCAATGAGCGTTTGCTGAAGCATGAAAAACTGTACTTTTGACACGTCATCTATGCCCTTGTATATGAATGACCAGCAAACTAAGACCCCCCCATTTTTTTGCGAGTTCGAATGAATTTTTTTGATGAGATGGAGATCACAAAACTTAATGTTTTTGATCCGTGAGCAAGAAAGACACGAATTTACTCTTTCATAATCATTGTTTTTTTAAAAAAATTATATTGATTATTTTCATATTTATTGAATGATGAAGTAAAAAGAAATATATAAATAAATTTAATTGCTCTTATTTTTATACTCTAATAATAAATAACAAGTACATTACAGGTATGAATTATGTTCAGTCAAGTTAATGAGATAATAAAAAAATCAGTGTTCTAATTTGCATAAATATTCTTACAATGTATTAATGATTAAATGCACATCAATATATTTGAAAAACAAAAAATTAATATACATCTTATCCTTTTTTTTCGTTTTATTATCAATATCAATTTTAATCATAATTTAAAAAAACACCTAATAAATATATTTTTTACTAAACAACAATTTTAATTATAGTTTTAACATAACACATATTTTAATCAAATCAATTACAATTAAAAATAATTTTTCTAAACTTTTTTTTGAAAAGTTACCACAATAATAAATACAATCTAAATTAAGAGACTAATTCTAACTGTTTATTGAGAGGGAAAGTGGGAGAGTTTACTGAGTAGGTTAGTCCTTTCAGAGGAACTGTTTTTTGCTTTTTTATGCTACAGTTTCCTTCAATCCTCCAGGAGCTGTTGATCCAAGGATGCTTTCACTTAATTTCAGAACTGATGGCATTTTTTATACAGTTATAGGATGATCCTCGTGCATTAAATTAAGAACCTAAACCCCATGAGAAAACTAATGTGGATACGTTGATAGTTGATTACTATGGATTATAATAATAGAATTACTCTTTTGTTATTGGCTGAAAAATAAGATAAGTTGTCTTGAAGGGTAAAGTGGTCTTTGCACGAGGTCAATTTATCATTCTTTATTTGTTTGTAGGAAACAATGTCTTTTTATTTTTTTATAACCATAAAATTACCATATCAACCTTAAAAGTTAAAAATAAGAACTTTTGGTCCAAGAGCCTTATATTAATTTCATTTTACAATGAATAGTTTAATTACTCTATTACCCTTAAAATTCAAATTTTTTTGCCTTAACTTCAAGGGTTTGGTTGTAATTTCATAATAATATATTTTTTTATTGTTTATTTCTAAGGGCATTTTTGTTTTTGTACGAATAATAAAAAAAGAGAAAAAACTGTTTATACGTGAAGTTGACTACGATGGTTTTAATCGTGCTTCCACTGCATCATTGGATTCGTCTCGGTGTCCTCTTTCTCTTGTATGGTGGTTCGGTCTAATTTGAAGTTAATTTGCTTTTTTTCTCCCTTTCTTTTCCTCTCTTTTTTCTTCAGATTACATGTTAGTCATGTCCAAAATTATACAAGCCCTTCAATTTTTTTTTTCTTTTGATTCAGTCTCTCTTTTCTTAATTGCAATTGTTTTAATTATATTGATTATTTCTAAATGGATTTTTTTTCAATTTCATCCCTATTCATTTGATTTTTTTAATTTTTTTTAATCAAATTTAGTCCTCATTCTTTTAATTGCTATTTGTTTTGTTTTGAATCATTTTCTTGATTGATTTGTTTTTTTTTTCAATTCTATCCCCATGCATTTGTTTTCATTTTATTTTTATGTCAAATTTGGTCTTAATTCTTTTAATTATTATTTTTGAATCATTTTCTTTATTTTTTTTTCAATTACATACCTAAACATTTAATTTCATTTAATTTTTCCCTAAACGTTTAATTTTAGTTAATTTTTATGTCGAATGTAGTCCTAATTATTTTATTCGCTATTTGTCTAAAATTTCATGCATACTGGACAAAAACACTTTTTAAATACTAAAAGCAAAACATATTGGATGGCATATTAAGATGATGAAACATTTAATCGATATGATGTGGACATAGGATTCTAACTTTGTTATATTTTAAATGTGATTGTGAGGCATAATTTCATCTTTCATTATTTGTTTTTGTGCTTTATATAAATTAACTTTATTTTCAGGGATAAAAAAAATTTATTTTGTGGTAAAAGATAAGCTTTGTGACAAAGAAAAATACATTTGCATTAGACAATTTTGGCTTCGGATATCAAGCTTATTTATATTTTATGTTTACCGGATAATTTTCCTTTTCTTTTTCATCATTTCATTAGTGTGAGCGCTTGCCCATAGTGAGATTCTCGATTTATGATTTAAAAAAAACATTAAAAAATCATGCGCTCTTATTTTTATAATAAAAATAATTACAACCTGCAACGAGGCGCAAGTTAACGATTTATTTAGTTAGATATGTGCATGATCCTTTTAATTTATTATTTGGTTTTTTTTTCCTTTAAAAAAACATTAAGATCACAATCATTTTCATTTTTCTTTGTCTAAAAAAAGGCTATGACAGTCTAGGCGTCACGAACATGTTTTATATATATATAAAACATGTTCGTGACGCCTAGACTGTCATAGCCTTTTCATATATATATATATATATATATATGAAACAACTAAGCTTATATCTCTGATTAAGTTTAATAAGTTGGTTTTATTTTAATTAGATAATAAAAAAAATCCAACGATAGTAAACAGACATATTGTTTTTTTTTTAAATCACAATAACCTGGAAAAAAATCTTCGGAAGTATGGGATTTTATAAAAAAAAAAAGACAAAAAATAGCTCGAATTAACCAAAGGTAACGTGATAAACATGTAACCTGGGTAATAAGAGGTGAGCCAACCCGCAAAACTCATGGTCTAGGTTATGAAATCAAGATAACCAAATAAAAAAGAAATTAAAGAAAACCACAAAGCACATTTTTTTTTAAAAAAAACCAGTGTCGAATAATGAAATCAAGAAAGAAAATAAGCCAAAAAAAAGGTCGACCACGTTAATTTTTTAAACATATGACCTAAATCATTAGATCAAAAGCACTATACATGGTGAAACAATGCCCAATTCCTGACAAATTAAATGTTGAAGGATGAAATCGGGAAAAAATCAATTACATAAAGGATCTAAGATAAAAAAAATGACAATTAAATGAACGAGGGTGAAAATAAAAATAAAAAATAAATTAGAGGGCAATAAAAAAAGCTTGATTAGAGGGTTAAAATACAAAGAAAAATTAAATCAATAAAGGGAAAAAAATAATCAAAAGAATGACGACCAAATTAGAAAAAAAACAAGAGACCATAAACTTGGTTTGAAGGATAAAAATTAAAAACCAATAAAAATTTAACAAAAGGATCAAGATAGAAATCAAAAGAATAAGAACTGAATTGAAACAATAATACATGACAAATTGGAATTGAATGACTAAATAAAAAACAAATAAAACCTTTATAAAGGGTCAATAACTAAAATTAGAAATAAAAATAAATAAAGAATGAAACTGAAATACAAAAAATAAAAGGACTAAACTATATTTTTTTAGGGAAGAGAGGAAAAAGAAGGAAATAAAAGAGAAAGGTTGATCGACAACAAACCACTTCACCTTTATCGACATGCGTTACATCTTGAGAAAAAGGATAAGAGGGTGCTTTAAAAAACTTGGTGAAAGGGTGTGTTTGACAACTGAGAGGCACTGCACGTGCCGCCCAAATTGCATGGGCACCTTCTACACTTGGGCATGTGGATACCATGCGCCAACAATTTTTTAAATCTTAATATTAATTAATTAACTTAAAAATTCCAAATTAGCCCTAATAGTTATGAAATTAACAAAAAAAAAACATGAAAAGACCAAAAGGCCATTGAACTAATGTTTTATTTTTTTTATTCCAAGGGTAAAAATGTGTTTTTATTGTATTTAAAAAAATAAAAATACTTAAATACCTTTGATCGACAATTTAAAAACAAATATGAAGGGTAATCAAGTCATTTTATTATTCTGAAAAACATGGAAAAGTCATATATACCCTTTATCAAATCATTGATGACTAATGAATCATGTGAAACTACCCCTAACTCACAATTCTCTCATTTTTTCTTGGAAGTGCACAAATGTCATTGCACTGTACCAATGAACTAGATAAGTGACACGCGCTACATCATGGGCCGAGTCAAATTTTTCTTAACATAAAAAATATTAAGGTTATGATAATCTAAGTCAACCTGAGTTAACTTTACTAACATGTGACCTAAGATATGATATCAATATAACCCACATAAAATAAAAATAAAAATAAAATATAAAGCTCAAGCCCCAATAGTCTAATGTCAAACGATAAAATAATAAAAATCAATTTTAAAAAAATAGAGTTGAATAAAAAAATGGGTTAACCCATGCTAATTTGACTAACCAACCATCTGCAATATGAGATCAGGATAAAAATAATAGACTCTCAAAAGAAGGACCTAATAAAAAAGACTGAAGTTCATTAAAAAAACATTGAAAAAATAACTCAAGCTAATTTAGGTTAACTTGACTAACCCACATTTTGGATAACCTCACAGAAAGATAAAAAAAAACTAGACAAAGCTCAAGGTCCAATAATTTAATGTCAAATGATAAAACTAAAAAAAAAATTCAATTTCATAAAAAAAAGGTCAAGAAAAAAAACTTAGTCAACCCAAGTTAACTTGACTAACCCACCATCCGCAATATGAGACTAAGATAAAAAAAAAATTAGACTTTCAAAAGAAGAACCTAGTAAAGAAAAACCGAAGTTAAATAAAAAAATGTTGAAAAAAAAAACCAAGCTAACTCGAGTTAATTTGATTAACCCGCACCCGGGATAACCTAACAGAAACAAAAGCGAAAAAATCACAAAGCTCAAGGGCTAATAATTTAATGCCAAAAGGATGAAATTAAAAAAAAAAACAATTAAAAAACAATAAAGGAAAAAACCCCAAAGTCAACTCGAGTTAACTCGACTAACACGATTCTCGGGATATGAGATTGTGGTAACCTAACAAAAAAGAAAGTGGAACAACTAATGAAGTTTACGGCCTAATAACCAAGATGTCAAATGATGAATTTGAAAAAAAAATTAATTTTTAATGAAATAACAAAAAAACCAACATAAATTGGACCTACATCATGAGACCGAGATTACCTTGTAGAAAGACAAATACGAGAAAAATTAGATTAGAAAATAAATGCAATAAAATGATTAGGGATGAAATTGAAAAAAAAATAAGGAAATGATAAAACACCAAAAAAGAGCAATAAAAAGAATAAGGATTAAATTAGATACAAAAATCAAATCAAATCAAATCAAATTCTTAGAGATAAAATTGAAAAAAATCTAAAATTCAAAAACATCAAAAGCAAAATAAATACTAATCAAAAGAATAAAGATCAAAATTTATAGAAATATAAACCGAAGAACACAATTGTTTTTTTGGAGGGGTTGATATAAATTTCAAGGTCAGGAGAAAGGACCAAAAATCATGTTGGAGGCCAATCATGCCTTCGCCACAACCACGCACCACACCGCCAGAAAAAAAAACGATGCGCCACTCTTAACGCCACCCCTGATAGGAGAATTTGGTAACTGGATGGTCTCATTGCCAAAAAAAACAGAAGGAAACGCTCTCGAAAGAAGCATTTTTTTTTTAACTTGTAGGGCAATCCTGTGACTTTATTGTTTAAATAAAAGGAAAAGACAAAGAAATTCCTTTGTGCAATATTTTTTTCTTCTTGTAAGGGTATTAGAATAGTTATACTGTGCAAATAATTTTGAAAAGATAAAAAATCTAATGATTGAAAAGTATATATATCTATTTTTTTTTTGCTTTTAAAGACAATAAAGTAATTTAAATGTACTAAAAAAAAGTGTACCAATCAATTTATCTACAAACAATCTTGTAACGTCCAATGTGAAAAAATTATTTTATCTAAATTGCAAGTTTTATAAGTTTAGATAAGAAAGACAAAATAATGGAGTATAAAGTATCTAGGGTTACAATACTAATGATTAATCTTGTAAAGGATTTTTGCTACAGGATCGAGTCCTCAATCCTTTACAAAAATGCAGCGCTTTGTACCGTATAACATTTCAGTTTCCATGCTCCATGTTTGAAGGAGGAGTTTACAGTTGATAATGATTGCTTTTAATATATATTAAAATAATATTTTTTAAAATATAATATTTTTAAAATGTATAAACAAATAAATTTTTAATCAAAGCATGCATTAAACATCTTATGGATGAGGGGTTGAGGTAAGGGAGGGTGGAAGGACCCGGGCCCTGCAAAAATAATAATATTTCTAGCTCTTCTTTAATAATTTTAAATTTTAGATTCAAAACTAGTAAAATTTAAGTTTTGACACCTCCATAAAAAAAATTCTTAATCTTACATAAATGTTGACTTATTAACATTAATTACAGAAAAAGGAAACTAAATAAAACG
The DNA here is from genome assembly GCF_951802175.1 of Populus nigra. NCBI lineage: Eukaryota > Viridiplantae > Streptophyta > Magnoliopsida > Malpighiales > Salicaceae > Populus > Populus nigra. The sequence goes on along the minus strand of NC_084870.1, from coordinate 5,127,142 downwards.
AACTCCTAGGCCCACGCCAGCAGAAGTGAACCAGGATTCACATGTAGAATGGTGGCACGACGACAAGTACCGACCGAGAAAGCCCGAGTATTTCGATGCTATTCACACTGGATATGAATGGAACAAATATAAGAGGACTCACTATGATCACGACAATCCACCTCCAAAGATTGTGCGAAGATACAAGTTTGCTATCTTTCACCAGACCTGATTAACAGGACAGAAACTCCAACTTATACATGTGAGGATGATGGGATCAATGGTGAGACCCGCATTCTAAGGTTTCATGCAGGGCCACCTTCTGAGGACATGGCATTCCGAATTGTGGACAGAGATTGGGACACGGGACATAAAAAGGGATTCAAGAGCGCGTTTGATAGAGGGATTTTGCGGCTTCATTTCAACTTCCGACGCTGCTCTTATCGCAGGTGACATGTAAATAACCTTGTGGTGGAATATTTTGTATCAATGACATTCTGATCATAAAGTGGTCCTTTTCCATGTTATTGCTTGATCTGATGCCATTTCAATCCTGCCAGTTGCAATGAAGAAATGACATTAAATTATCATACAGTCATTGGTTTTTAATTATTAGACAAAAAACAAAAGCTTGTAATGCTTGATTCTGCTCAAATTTAAAACTGCAGAACATTTTTCTTCTGTCTTCCACGACTGATTTTTGGGAAGTTAGAATATGCAACCTCTTTCTTTTCTTTTTGTTTGCTTTTTACCCTAAATTCTTCCAATGTTCTTCTGAGGAAACAATGACTGGTGGCAGTTTCTCCAGTGACTAAAAGTGTAGATACCATGTGTACTGCATACTTTCTCCAATAAAATGCATCACTTTCACACGTTCCATTCCACACAATAGCACACGGGCTTGAGTTTTATTGACTCATCTAGTTGCACATATGAGGGTTTTTTTTAGGATTATAGATTGGGATGGCTTGATGCATCCTAGCCAGAGTGTGACTGTTGAAAGATTTGATGAAATCGAGGAGCTAAGAGCTTAGATACCTTCTCCATTATGACAAGTTCTTATCTTCAAGTTGATCAAACAGGCGAGACATGTCATGTCAAGTCATTTGTGGTTTCTGATATTTTTCAGTGCTTAAATGACAAAATTAGATGCTATGTGCTCATTAGTGGAGAGAGATGCTTGGAAAGAATCCATATTCTAACTTTAGAACCAAATTGTATGCAAGTTGTTCATAGTAGGATCAGTTTTGCTGGTATTACCTTTTACAGAACTCTTTTTTATCAATGGTTGAAAGATGAGTGACACTCCCAATGCAGATCCAATAACTAATAATGTCCTACCTTACTGCCAGTTCCAACAGCTGAAATAAATCTCTCTCCCATCAAGAAAAAACAGAGAGGAAAACGGAAACAGAAAAGAGATGAGATAAGACTGCTATCAGACAACTCCAATAACAGAGCAAAACAAGTCTTGCTAGTGTTGAGATCCAAGAGGACTAAGAATGCATGCAGAGAAAATAAAAATCAATGAATGAAGAAAGTTATTGGAGTTTCTGAAGAATTATATTTGATGTATGATCTCTTGCAAAAAAAAGTTGAAAATTCTAGCTCTCTTCAAATTGTAATTACAACTGATATTAACTCTCTATGATACCAATATCTTCTTGGTCAGACGGTAGAAAATTTACGAGTTCAGCCAAGCCCAACATCCATCTTTCAGAAAGAAAAAGGGAAAGGCAAAAAAGGAAGAAGAAGCAACCAAGAAGATACATTTAATCCCTTACTCGATCTCTTTGCACGTTCCTTCAAGAATCACCGTGTTTGTGCCAACAAACAAGCATGGCAACACAGCGCCTCATGATATAAAACCTTGCCTTCTGTTCCTTGGCTAAGCTACTACATTTACGTGAAATGGAAGAGCTTTTTTGAGAGCAACTCCTTGGAAGAGGACACTTTGGAGAAGAGATTTTAAGGGATGAGCTCCTCAAGAGAGGAGCCTTGGAAGATGAACTCTTTGTTGAGAAACTTCTTGTGAAAGAAGATGAACCTTCTTTCTTCGATAGCTTCCACTTCTCAGCCATCTAAACCTTGGAAACTAGTAGCGACTAGCTAGTAATAGCAAGTAATATGATATGATACTTCCTTGTATGTATATGTGTATGAGAGTGAGAAACAGTTCAGTGTGTGAGAGGTAGAGGGAGATATATGATCAAGGAGGCGACTCGGGACTGTGGTGGGGCTTTGATATTTTATATAGTAATAGTGATTTGGGCTTCAAGATGTGAGCCAGTGTTCAATTTGCTACTCGATTTTTTGTATATTTGGTCACATTGTATCCATATTTTTTTTAATTTGCTCTCATGGCGTCATCTTATTGGCTGGTTCTCTGAAGTCTCTTGGTCTGTATTCTTACCATATGATCTCCTGATTCTTGAACCTCCTTCCTCTTGGAGATCCATCGTTTATTTTGGAGACACTGCTGCTGTGTTACGGTGCTCCATCATGGTCCCTTTTTTTTAAAACAAAAAAAAAAACTCAAAGTTCATCACACAGTACTCCATACAGAAGGAGCAAGTGAAGAGAGCTCATCAGCAGACAGTCATTAGCTGGTTCAGCGAAGAGAGTTGTGCCCATTGTTCCACAAAGGACAGGGATCGATCGGTATAATAATTGAAGTGTTTATCACTTGTGGTGAAACCAGGAGTGCGTTCGATCTGCATTGAAGTAGGGCTCCTTTGCTTCTGTGACTCTGTCCTTGCAAAACCTGAGGTCACAGTCATTGTTGCTATCTACCTGTTTTCTCTCTTTGGCTTTGACATTAACTTCATTCCGAGTCACTGTGCCGTGTAGAAAATCTGTCTACCAGGAATAAAACTTTCACCATCATAATTTTACTTTAACAATGACAAAGATTTCCCACCACAAGTTTGGTGCCTTCTGAGGCACCTTTTTCAACATCGAGCGTGTCAATGTGTAACCTGATATGGTTATAATTTAATTGGTTTTTTTATGAAACCCAGCAATCATCGAAAAACAACATGTTTATTTCAGAAAATAAAAATCATTCTGGAAAGAAAAGGAAACTGTATCAAAAAACTATCTCAATCCAATAGTTTAAGTTGTTAGGTGAGATCTTAGGATATGATTTATATTATTTTTTAACATATCCCCTCAAGTGAAAGCCTTCTAGGCTTAAAATTTACATAGACCCACATTACCTTGTGCTTAATTTTTATCAAATAAATAGGAATGATGAGATTCGAACTTGAGACCACTTGGTCATTAAGGCTCTGATATCATGTCAAAGAACCATCTAAATCCAATAGCTTAAGCTGTTAGGTGAGATCTCAGGATATGATTTATATTATTCATTAATAAACTATTTTAAAAAATACCTTCAAGGATTTTTTTAATTATGCATTGGATGCAAATCTCCTTTCCTTTCCTTCTCCTGTGATTCTTTTCTTAATTTGGTTTATACTAATTGATGGCCCACGTTTTACTATGGATGAGGTCACTTTCTTTATAGCTGGAAAAAAATAATGCCAAAACATTATCATTGTATTCTTAAGAGTGAAAAAAAATAAACGATTAGACATCATAAAAAAAAACTAAAAAAAATAATGATTGTAAAACTTCATGAATCAAACTATAAAATAATAAAATTGAGAAAAAATATCCAAGAAAAAAAATATTAAAAAAGAAAGCAATAACAAAACCAAATGACGTTGTCAAAATCCGCGAGTAGAATCATGTTAAACCTTAAATATTAAAAAAATAAATTGAAGGGCAAAATCAAAAAGAAAAATCAAATGCACAAAAGAATCCAAAACATAAAAAAACAATGGAAATCAATTTTTAAGGAACTCAATGATGATGGATTAAAATTTTAAAAATAACTGAAGCGAACTCGATTCAATTTTTAAAATTTATAACACAAATCATGAGGCCAGATCATAACGTAAAAGGCAAACAAACAAAATAACAATATAAAATTCTAAATTAACCAAAATAATTAGGGATAAACATGAAACAACAAATTAAAAAAAAACATTTAAAAAATGTAGATTTGAAAAGAAAGAGAATCAAATTTGACACAAAAAGAAAAAAAATCAAATCATAAGGGATGGAATTGGACAACAATTTCAATTAAGAAAAGAATAAGAACAAATAAAAATAACAATCAAAAGAATAAGGATCATATTTAATATAAAAATAAAATATCAAGGGATGAAATCAAAAGACAAATTAATTCAATAAAGGATTTAAGACAAAAAATATCATAATTAAAAGAATTAGGACCAAATCTAATATAAAAATAAAGTGTAAAGGGATGCATTTTAAAAAATAATTATCTTAATAAATGATAAAAGATCAAATACATTGCAATTAAAAAAATGATGACGAAATTTGATGTAAAAATAAAGCATCAAGGGATGAAATTAAAAAAAAAAACAAATTAACTCAATAACTAATTTAAGACCAGATACATTGTATTTAAAAAAATGAAAACTTAATTTAATTTAACAAATAAATAGCTAAACTTTTTTTTTTATAATGACCAACATGTTTTTTTAGGTGAAGAGAGGTAAAAGAAAGAGAGAGTGGAAAAAACTCATCGCTGGCATTCCTCTGCATGTTATCGGCGAACACATACCTCACCACCGTGATAGGTGGTGAGCGCATCAAATGCCATCTTGGATAGTGATATTCAATGCTGTGTGGGCGTCGCATACGCTACCTAAAATGTGCGGGTGGCGCAAATAACTTTTTGAATTTAAAATTAATTATATATAAAATCAAGTTTTTGGATTTCACCCTAAAAAGGCTAATCGCTTTTGTTTATAGTTAATTAGAGTAGAGAGTTACTGTTCTTATGAAAGATGCCATAGTCAGATTGGATTAATATCCGTGAGCCACTGGTCTGTATATGAACCCAATCTCTCGTCCAGAATGTTTCCATGCTAGCCAGCCAGCCAGCTCCATGACCCCTAAATTTTTTTATTTTTTTTTGATAACCCGAAGTGTCCGAGCTAGCTTACGCGCACCACAACTAATCCCCGGATCCACTGAACACCCTGCAAGCCCAGTAGACATGTAAGACAACGCGGGGGTGACAAACATGTACGCTAGGGCTCGAACTCAGGTGACAGAGTCAAGGTTTCCTTGACTCTGCCGCTGGGCTACAAGAATTATTATGATAGCGTAGGAGACTGTACTGCATTTCATATTTCTATATGTGAACCTTGGAATTTTAGATTCACAGGCACATGCAACCCTCTGGATCAGTAGAAACGAAGCTCAACGTTCTTCAATTAATCAAATCTTTATTCAATAGAAAACAAATGAAATTTGAAGTTGGCACAGATAAATAATTCACCAATGGTGCTCTTCTGAGACTCGCCATGTGATTTTTTAAATTGATTTGTGCTCTGCGTCATCCTGTGGTGGACAACACACTCCAAGAATATTGTTCTTCGTAAGAGATTATTTAAAGCCAGATTAACCCATGATCAAATGCATTCTTAATCAATTATTGATTCCAAAACTTTCTTACAAGTAATCATTGTATAATTTCCCCCCCTCGAAAGTCATTAAGCTACAGTCTTTCAAAACAACATCAATATAAAAATATAAAATTAGTTTAACTTAATAAATCAAAATAATATTAGAAACGTGAAAACCAAACCGGGTTTGTAGTTCATTATTATATTCTAATTAATTAGATTAATAAAATTAAACATAAAATAATCTAAATAACTTTAACTCAAGAAAATATATTAAAAATTAATATAAAATTATTTTTATAATCTTATCTAATAACTTAAATTTGTATTTGTGGGTTGAGATAATATTTATTAACCTTACTATTGTATTTATATATAATGAGATATGGTGTTCGATGTCTTTAGTTCAAAACTAAAAACATTGATTTTGTATTTAAGTACTGTATATAACTATTATCTAAAAGGCGAACGCAAAACAACGAAGCCCATATTATTGTAAACATGGATTTATTATACCGTGGATTGATAAATTGCAATTTTTTTTTGTTTCAAAACTTTTTTTTTTTAATATAGCTCTTATAGGACAAAATTGAAAGCCAATCTTAAGTTAATTTGTTAGGGAACGACGAGGTTAAAAAATAAAGGATAAAAATAAAAAAAACCTCAAGAAAATAGGTGGTATTTTAAAATTTTAAAACATTTTGTAGTTCTTATATTTTTCAAATTATAAATATTAGATCCCTTTATTTTTTGAAATTTCAAGAAAATCAAATTTGATCTAAAAATTTATTTATTTATTTATTTTCTAGTCTCTTAATTGATAAAAGAGAGATCTTGATGTCAACGAGTTTTATTCGATGAGGGAAGTTTTACTTAGATATTTTTTTATCTTTAAATTGCCTAAAAAATAAATCTAACATGAAGAAGTTTTTTATCACTATTGTTTTAGGTTGATTTTGGTTTTTGGGACCAATTTTTAGGTTATTATAGGTCATATATGGGTTTATTAAGGCATCTATGGTGTTTTTTAGAAAAAAATACCACCTTTAAATAGCTAGTCAATCACCAGATTCAAATACCTTCTAAATTGAATAAGCTATTATGAGATCTTTAAGCATGAGGTTTGGCATAATCCTATATACTTCCTCTGTGTTTCAACATTGAGGGTTTTGAATAATATATCCTTCAAATTGAAATCACAAAAGGGCACAGAGGAGCTACGTTACTGTTTGACTGGTCAATATGTGCCCAAATACAAATGTAGATGCCACCCACCTGGCTCAGCACTGAACGATGCAAGCAATCCTGGTCGTGGCCTGTGAGTTTCGTACAAAATAATCTTGTTCGTGATGCCATCTCCATGTGACCTTCGCAGATTATTTCAATCATCATGATATAATATTCCAATCAGCAGAATCATGTAAAATATATTTAGAATTTCTTGTGCATGTGATTTATGACACAAGACCATATGAAAGAGACCACTCCTTCCTCGAGCCTGATATTGACAAGGTCTAATTCGAAGCCATAAATCTCTACCACAATTTCACCTTAATGTAAAACTAAAAGGGAAATAAAAAAACAGAGGTGAAATCAGAAAGTGTAATGACTGGTCTTTGTTGGGTGTTTTTTTTTTCAAATAAATTCTAATCTAGAATAAAGATTTGAGTGGTCAAAGAGATAGAATAGAGGAGTCAACATCTAGCCACATGATATGTTCTATTGGGTATTCAATGCACCTCCTGTTTTTCTTTTTTTCTTCTTCTTCACCTTCTCTGAGACTCTTTGGGCATAGCAAATTTCTTGCTTAATCATGTGGACTTGAGAACATGAACATTTTGGGAGACACACATGGAGACATGTGAGCTGCACAAGGGGCCAGTGCCCCTTTATATGCTGCTAGTACACTCCATTAAAACAACAGTCAAACTTTCCGTGGTTTTGTATCAATAGGGGTTGGTATCTTGATATAAAATGTTTTATATCATCGTATTAAATTTATAATAGATTATTAAAATATTAATTTAATATTTTTTTAACTTAAACGATACTCAAACATAATTATAAAAGTAAAAACAAATATCCCTACAAATGGTGCATTCTTTTTTCTTAAATTAGCATATTAAAATCATAATACACTTAAAAAATATTGATTTGATATTTTTCAAACCAACATACTTTTAAAACACATTCAAACATAATTATAAACGTAAAAATAAATACCCTGTGAATGATCCATTATTATTTTTATTTTTATTATTTAATTTTTTATATTAGTATATCAAAATTATAATGCATTAAAAAAATTAATTTAATATTTTTTTAAGTCTAATGTACTTTTAAAACAAAGTTATAAATGCAAAAACAAACATACTTTTGAATGGTTAATTAATTTGTTTTTTAAAAAATAAAAGAATAGAGGGTCTTTCACAATCTATATTATTGGCTACATTTACGTACATACCTATAATATTAAAACACAAAACTAAGAATGGTTATCGATATTCACTGGAGATTTTGGTATTATTCATACTCATTTCAGATCCCAAAACCATTATATATACTTAACTTATTTGCTCGAAGGACATGAATTTTAAATACTTAAACCCGATCCATAAAATATCCCATTTGTATTCAATGTACTGTTTAAAAATATGGTAGTATTTATCTTTTAAAATATTTTTTATTTAAAAATATATTAAAATATTTTTTTTATTTTTTAAAATTTATTTTTAACATTAACAAATTAAAATAAAAAAATATTTAATCTATTATAATCGGTTTTAAACAGGAATTGTTTCACGCCATCCCTCCACAAGTGAAAGATAGCGTTTGGATTTGGCTCATGTCTCTCGCTAACTACAATGTACTCACAGGCACACATACTAGGCGGGCCCATGCTATGCCATGGGCCTTACTATTTTTATTGTAAAATATTTAGATGTTATAAGTGCTTTTTTTTTAAAAGAAAAATAATCTAATGACTCGGCTATAATCCCAACAAAAAAAAACCTGGTTGTATTTGAATCACATAAAAAAAATAATCAGAAAACAAATATAAATGTATAAAAAAATCACAAAAACATGGAGAAAAAACCTTTATTAAATAAAAGAAAAATGATTTTGCTCAATTTTTAGCCACTTAAATAGGGAATGACAAAATAAATTAACAAAGGGATAAAAAACCAGTGTGAGTCAAAACGAGCTAGCATGATAGACATGCCATATGGGTATTAAGTGACGAGCCAGTTTGGATTAACCCTTCATCTTAGATCATCATATTTAGATAACTTGCATCTTAGGTCATCAGATTTGGATAACTAGATAGAAAAGAATTGAAGAAAATCATAAAACTATATTTTTAAAAACAAAATTCTATGTCGAATGACTACATCAAAAAAGAAAATAAGCCAAAAAAACATGTTAACTCCTGTTAATTTTTCAAACCTGTGACTTGAATCATCAAACCGAAAGCACCATACATTGAAAAACCACTAAGCTCAATTCTCAAGAAATAAAACGTTGAAGGACTAAAGTAGAAAAAAAAATTAGACTAAAATTCAAAATAAAAAATAGTAATTAAAAGAATGAGGGTTAAATTCAAAATAAAAAATAACTTAGAGAGCAACAAAAGGTTTTCAATTTGAGAGTCAAATTGAAAAAAAATATATTGATAAAAGGATAAGAAAAAAAATAAAACGAACTAGGACCAAATTATAAAAAAATAATATATCATAAATTTGGATTGAATGATGAAATTTAAAACCAATAAAACTTCTATAAAAAGACCAAGAAAAAAAATAAAAAAATTGACCAAATTGAAAAAAATAACATTTGATAAATTGGGATTAAAAGATGAAATTGAAAATAAATAAATTTTTTTATAAAAGAGCCAAGAAAAAAAATAAAAAATCAAAAGAATAAAAACTTAATTTGAAATAGTAAAAACATAGAGGACCAGCCTGTAATTTTTAGGGTAGAAGAGAGAAAAGAAAAAAAAAAGATTCACCGTTGACAAATTACACGAATTCTGCTGACACGCACTTCACCACCAGAAGAGAATATAGCGGCGCATCCAACAACATGATGAAAGGACAGTTTCAACCACCGACAAACGTTACACATGACATTGAAAGTGCGCAAATGCCTCTCACGCACCAATATCTTTTTAGATTAAAAATCATAATTTATAAAACTAAAAAAAATGTAAAAATGAGTTTATACGCATAATATTTTTTCCTTCATCCTTAGTTTTTTTATACATATACATGTAAAAATGAGTTTACAAGAACAATATTTTTGCTTTTAACTTTAGTTTTTTTTTACACACACTTATACATAGTACTAACACAAGTAAATTGATGTAAATTTATGCTTCATCTAATACCACAATCCAGTTTGATGAACGACCTCGATGATCCCCTTCTAGATTTTAAAAAAATAAATTTGAAATAGAGTTAGTTGATCTAGTAAGTCAATCTATAATCCGGTCAAAACCAGATTAAAACTCGGTTTAATTTTAAAAAATTAAAATAATAATTTTATAAAAAATTAAGACAGATGAACTTAAATCCCATATAACCCATAACTCTAGCCTTAAAACCCCAGGTTTAATAACTTTGCTTGACACTAGAAGGCCAACCTAATATTTAGTGCGTTTAGGCTCTAGCGCATGAGAATAGAATGACTATCTGATATTTGGCACCAATTTGTTTTGGATTCGGGCCCACAACATGGACTTGTTGATGCTTCAAGCTATCACAATTCAGATCATATAATATCAACATGAGCCCATAAGATAAGCTCAAGCAAAATTAAATTAAATTGAAATAGCATAATGCATGAAAATTCTACTAAATTTCATCCAAGATTAATAGCCCATGCTATATCCGATTAACCATTTAAATTTTTTTGAAAAATATTGATTAAGCTCCTTATATTTGTTTAACTAACATTGAGATATTGTTTGTCGTGTGACTTAATTGGAGTGGATTGGAAATATTCTTAATTCCCTCTCTATAATAAATAAATATAATGTTTAAGGAAACTAAATTATCATTTGATGCGTGATATTGAATGAAATGTCAAGTAAAAAAGGAAACTGGTTTTTACACTTCAATTTTTGAACTCTGTTCCGATTGGAAAGCAAACAAAAATCGTGAAATTGGTGAAGTTGTGAAGTTAACATTACAATAGAGTTGGAGCAATCATATTTATTTACAATTTGGGAAAACCCACTCGGTTTGAGGGGGTTTTCCCAAATTATTATTTGTATGCTCGAAGATATTCTTTACAATTTGGCACATTTTAAACACACTCGGTTTGAGTTTTAAAAGCTTAATTTTACTTGGAGAGAGACGGGAAACTAGTGTCAACAATACCAGTTAGCCCATACTATGTTGTGGGTTAGTTCAATTTTTTAACATATAAAAAAAGTTATTCAAGTGACGATAATGCTTTTAAATATACAAAAAAAACTTGAAACCAAGGTTGTTAACTTGACTGGATCCAATAAGATTAAGTAATCTAATAATCTGATTTAAATTGTAGGCAATGATAGCAAACAAACAATTAAAAAATATTTGGAAACAATTAACTAAAACAAACGAGCCACCAATATCACACCTGTAAGGAGCAGAGAAAAAGATTGTTAGAAACACACCGTTGTTCTAGCATGGATATCGCTCACAATCAAAAGAACTTACTGAGATTATTCAAACCCCGCCATAAAAGGCTACACGACAATATTGAAAGAAGTTGCATAAGTCGTTAGAGCAACACCTTGAAAAAGCAAATCAAACAAAACAAAAGGATGGAGCATTTGTCTATATTCAATCAATCAATTCTATTTAATTCAAGAATAAAATTTATTTGAATAAAATAAATTTAACAAAAAAGAACAAATAAAAAGATCAGAGATAACCAAATTAAATATATAAAAAAACAAAGGATAAAAAAGGATGTAGAAAAAAAACTGAGTCCAATATCAAATTAAATAAATATTCAAGGGTGAAATTGAAAAAATCACTATATCAAAAAAATGATAAAAAAACCAAAGCAACCCCGGGTAAACCACTAAAAGTTTGGTTAATTTTCAAAACTAGCAAACCATGAAATACGAGACACGGGTTTACCCAAGAAGCCAAAATCCAAACCAATTAAATGTTGATGAGTGAAATCAGGTAAAAACAAAATCATTTTAAAAAGTTCTGCAAAGCAAAGAAAAAAAAAACATTAAAAAGAGTGAGAATAAAATCTAATAGGAAAAAAACTATGGAGGGTGAAATTACAAAACAAAAATCAATTCTAAAAACAATCTTTTATTACATAAATAACAATTAAAATAATGAGGATCAATTTTGACAAAACAAAAAAAATCTATGCAGATGAAATCAAAACAAAATTCTAATCTCATAAATTATTTAAAATAAAACAAATAATAACAAAAAATACATGGACTAAATACAAAAGAAAAGGGAGTTTAGGGTTTGATTTGAAAAACTGGAGGGCCAGGTGCAAAAGAGGAAGATAGAGGAAAGAAAGAAGGATAAAAAGAAATGCCTATCGACACCAAATTAGAGGTGTTTTGGGTGCACACGTCGTTAATACATGGAGAAGAAGCCAAGATAAATCGAACGTTATCCTTGAACAATGTTTTTGGCTACTGGAATCAACTATAAGCTTCGTTCAAACACGTGCCAACATATTTTTTAAATACCTTTAATTTAGACTAAATTGTCATTGGCATAACCTAATAATCACATAAAAAAGAAATAGTGCAATGACAAAAACACCCTTTGACCTAAGGTTTATGAATTTAAACATTAAGGACACTTAGGTCTTTTTACCATGCTAATTAAAAGGAAAAGGCGAAAACATCCGCATTGCTAGTTAAATATTTTCTGATTATAAAAGTAAATATGCTATTTTACTGTGCACTTTTATATGAAAATATAAAAATAACCCTTTATGGCATCCTAAAAATTTCTCATTTTGTTTTAAGAGCATTAATGTTATTTTACTATGCAAACAAAAAACTAAAATACTCGTCTTATGCCCAATCAATTTTAAAATGCCTTTAGCCTTAACCTTTAGCCTTTGAGGTTTTTGTTTTAAAGAAATGGCAAGATGGCAAAAACATTGTTCTCGTCCTTAATGCAATATGTCTAGGTGAAGAATGTTTTTACCACTCTGATGATGTTCTAAAATTCAATATGCTCAGGAATAAAGCTTTTTAATATTTGGATAATGGGTGATCATATGTTCATGTCAATATTTCATTCTCATAGTGCAATGTGTCTAGATGAACATTGTTCTTACCATCATGATAATGTTCTAAAATCCAATATGCTCAGGAATAAGGCTTTTTAATATTTGGATAACGAGTGATCATATGTTCATGTCAATATCCCATTCTCCAAAGCTTAGAAAGTAGATGATTAGTGGAAAAAAAGCCTAACACTTGCAAAACAATTCTTTTTTTTTTTGTGGGGTTTAAGGATCCTTAAATAATAAAGTGAGTAACTTTTTAGTAAGAAATTGCAATAAATAAGAGAATGAACTATAAATTTGAAGAACAAGAATATTTGTTCTTATTTTGATATGATAAATGCTCCGAGATTTAAAAGTATAAATACTTAGAAAATAAAAATTATGAATCCTTTACTTGGATGATCAAGGAGATATTTATAGCCCCTGAACCTTGTTATTTTGCTGGAGCGGAGAAGTTGAAGAGTCATTTTGCTGGAGGTAACCTAATGATATTGGACATGACAACTTTTCAGATCTATATCCACTTGAGCTTTGCTTTAACCATGTTCAAGGGTTTTAGACTTAGAAGCAAGTTAGATCCATGTCATTAATTGAGTCTGTCATTCTGTTAAGCTTAGGTATGCTGGGTATGAACATAAGTCTCACCTACCTATCATTTAGTTATCATCCTCCCTTTAATTTTTTAAACTATCACACCTCTTCCGTTTATTTTTTAAATTAATTCTACTGGTGAAGCTATCAGCTCTTTAGATCAATAGGCAAATTTGGGTACGTGGTTGTGTGTATATATGCTTCGGAGACTATGATGATTGGATTGATGGGCTTGTTGGTATTAATATTGATAAGGGTATGTAGAACGAATTGTGATGAAGGTTAAGGTTGTTTATTATGGCTGTTCATGTGGTGGTGTGGGCATGCAATTTTCCAGTTATTATGATTGTTCTTGCGATCTTTAAGAACATTAGACTTTGCCCTGAAACAATCAGGTTTAAATTTAAGAAGTTTGTTGGAGTCAAACGAGCTTTAGACTGAAATTTAATAAGTATATTCTATGAACTTGGTTCTATAAAGTGTTATAGCTTATTATAAATAGTTGAGATTGTTTTCATGTTCAAACTAGATCCAAAGATTTCTCTTTCAAAATTTTCTTTAGATTTTTGGATCCCATTCCTAATTAGGTTTGGTAAATTTATTTAATTTAGGTTTTACTTAGTTTATTATTTAAAATAGTTTTGTACACCATTGGCATTTAATTATTAACATTTGGAATTTATTATATTAGAATTCTTTCTATAATTCTAGGGTTTATAATTTTTTTTCTTTTTTTCTATATGCTGAGTTAAGTTGCCATGGCCCATGGTTCTTAGGAGAGGAAGCTGATTACTAAGAAACTAATTTGTCGACTTTTTTTATATTTTTCAAGTTTTAATTAAATTATTAAAGTTTTATTAAAATATTTTCGTGAGTTTTCCCTTTTCAAATATTTTAATTTTATTAAAAAAAATGTATTATTATATACTAATGGCTACACTGTTTAGGAGGTAACATCTCCCTTCAAATTATAAAAAGTAATAACTTTGTATTTAAATTTTTTAAAAGTATAATGAATTGTGAAAAATTAAATTTCATACATTTGATTTAAGAAAAAATAAAAATTGGTGTCCTAACAATGCAGTTATCACCTTTCTGCGCAATGAGATTATTTTATCGCTAATGTGTTTGATATTATAATATCAAGTGCTTTTTAAAAATATTTTTCATTTAAAAATATAATAATTTTTTTTAACATCAATATTTTAAAATTATCAAAAAACATTAAAAAAATTTAATTTAATATTTTTTAAATAAAATGCATTTTTATAACACAATCTCAAATATATGCTAGTCTTCAATAAAGAAACTTGTGTTAATAATTTTGTTTCAGTCTATCACCAGGTGTACATTGATATCAAGTCTTTATTATGATTTCTTTCTTCTTTTATTTTCCTGGAAGACTATATATATGCATTTGTCTTCGTCAAAATACATTGCAATTTGCTACTAAAGTATTTATCCATGCAAAAACTCCATTGTACTGAGGAAACTAATTGCATTTTGATTATTGGGTTTCTGTCATTTATGGGTATTTATCCCAGCTTGATGTTCCTATCTCTCGTCTTGGTAGCTCATCTTGAATTATCCATGGGTTTAATTATGCATTGTCTTGATCTATCAAAACAAAAACACAATAAGAAGATGCAGCTAGCCATCACTCATGCAACCCCTTTGCATGACCTATAATCTTAAACAAGTCAAATATAACTCGGTATATTAGTAAATGCAAACGGAACACCAATATAATTTTTTTGTCGGTATATTACGTTGATATTTACTAATCAAATTTTTCATTATTAAATCTGTTGGTAAACACTGACACGAATATTCTCACAGTATATACCGATAGATTCGCAGTGAAAAAAAATAAAATAAAAAAGGCCAGATAATACGATAACGTGTAAGTTTTGTAGATGACATCATCGATGAAATTAACCCGACAATAAAATTCGTTTGAGAACATATTGATGGATTTTTTCGTTCGTGATCCCGTCGTGAAAATAATCATAGACAAACTGATAATGTAAATACAAACAAAAATTTCTATAAATAAAACTGTTAATTAAATTTGGTGGACTCATATAAATTATTTTCTTGCAACACTATGCGTTTGAATCAAAAGAAGAGAGGATCGATTGATAGATAATAATGTATTAGAGGAATAAACAAGGTGCCTATTTTCCTACTCAGTGCATCCAAAAGGAAGGAACTGATGGATCGATCATTAGATTATTTTCAAATCCAACCAATATGAAAGGATTGTGAGAGATTGAGAGCGTAAATTGAGTGGTGTTTTTCAATTTTATCTTTCATCTAGATTTTCTGTTCTTTTTACTTCCAAGACTAATTAACTGAAAAGTCAGGTCAGTAATGAGCTACTATCTCTTCTCCATCTTCTCTTAATGTCATCCTTCCAGCTAAAGAGTCTGAATCTATTATCGTCAACGGCTATATCAGTAATGTAAAGATTGGTACGTGGCTGCCACAAGTGAGGCTAGCAGCGCCATGAATGACTCAAATATCATCTGTGTTACCATTGATCTTTAGCAATGAATCTAGGTTTACATTTTCCATCAATAAGTTCAAATAAAACAAAACTAAGCATATACATGGCACCTTCTTCCTTAACTTGCCTTTCCTATTCCCTTCCTTCGTTGTAATATCACTGGAGATTGAAAACTCACTCATCTGTACTTAGCGCTACCACCATAAGAACTAAATGATCTCTAAAATAGACAATAATTGGAGTCATTGTTCCCCCCCCCCCCCCCCCCCCCCACCCCCCGATAAATCAGACAAGTTCATTAAGCGCATGAGGAGACCAAAGGCGAGCCACCTGGAAGACAAATTACAGATTGAGCAATGATCAAAACATGCAAATATGTTAGTGTGTTTGATATAATGACGCATAGTATTTCTTTTAAAATATTATTTTATTTAAAAATATATTAAAATAATTTTTTATTTTTAATATCAATGTATCACAATCTTTAAAAAATATTAATTTAATTTTTTATCCTAGTAATACATTTTAAAACTCGCCCAGAATAAAAGGCTAGCAACTTTGATATCAATTTAATTATCTGGGTGTACCTAGCTAGCTAGCTAATTCATAGGGCAATTAATCCTTGCATGATTATGAAAAAGAAAGAACGACGGAAAGATATACATCGGGCGGTGGAGCCCTTGATCTATATTTTTCAGCAAATCTAAATCCTTCGTGTTGATTAGCGAGGCAGGTTCACGAGCTCATATGAAGTGTGTATATATCAGCACAACAGTATTGAGGTGGACTTTATTATCTAAAATAAATTCTTTATCATACATAGATCCATTAACATTTTTATTTTATTTTATTTAATCTCTCTTCATAATCCTGAGATATAGCATATAGGCATCACATATAGTCATAGAATCACAGTAGATATTCATCTCCCAGTCCTTAATTTTTGTCAAACCAACAATCATTTCAAATAAAAATTCCTTTTCTTGTTCTAAAGTGCTACTAGCTAGGATCTTGTACGCATGAGACGTCATAAGAAAGCGAGTCAAAAAAGAGAAGCTCGGGGGGGGGGGGGGGGGGGGGGGGAAGAATAAGATAATTACGATTATAAAAGGAATATTCATTTTCCTAGCAATTTATAAAATAAAATAAAAAACAAGAGTCAGTTATTTGTCAAAGGATTTGCTGAGGAACCATTCAACTAATTAACGAAAAGGCTAACCCACCACCTTGTAGTAATCGCTGTAAGGAAAAGCTATTACATAAATATGACCTGAAAATCAACGTTTTTTATTATAAAAAAATAATAATAATCAAAAAATAAGAAAGAAAGAAAGAACTCGGTTTTAAGGAAAAGCTGCTGCATAAATATAACCTCAAGACAACGTTTTAAAAGAAATAAGTGATCCTGGAGCTATATGCTCTCTCCTATGGATCCAGAAAAGAAAGAGAGAGCTTAATAACTTTAGAGATCGAACTACCAGAATTATGATAAATAAATGAATTTAGATTACAAAAATTAATAGTCCTTTGAGAACCTTCTATATACAGAAGGTTTCCTGCTGCCGTTTTGATGCCATAAAACTGCAGAATAATCATTGTGTAAATTGAAATAAACATCGAAAGAATTTTGGATAATATGTAATCTTTATATATTCAGTGAATTTCTCAAAACTAAGCTGAGGTTTGACAGAAACACCACACCTAAAAATGAAAAGGGAGGACTAGCTAGTCGTCTAATGACCATTCTTATCTTTCATTAAGTCATAAAAGTGTTCTGTAGCAACACCAGATAACGAAATCTCACTTAGTTGACTGCACAATCAATCACCTACCTTGGAAATTAAGTAGGCAAGTGAAAACTACCGAAGGACATGATAATTAAAATATTCACACAATTTATTCATTCAACAAGCATAATTAAATAGTAGCTTGAGATATGTTAAAGAACCATTACCTTCATGGTTTTGGTTAGATAATTAACTTACACTCCACCTTTGATCAAATTGCAGAGCTCGTTGTACATGTTTGGTATGCAACAGTAAATTAAGAAGAATAGTCATATATTTGCCGATGCAGCATCATCAAGATTCCCATCAGAAAGGAGCCTTTCGAGTAAAGGAGGTGACCGTGTACCACCCCAACTCAAGCCTTAATGTTTGTGAATCTTGATGCTGCCGCATCGGCCAATATAGACTGATAATCTTGATCAGATCTTTCACGAGTATGAATGGACCAACCCTAACCCTAAAAGGAATAACTCATGAAGTAAGAGTAAAGAAAAGGAATGAATATGAATGACCCGGTAATTAAGGCAAACAAATCCACCTGAATTAATCATTGTGGAGCTAAATAGGAGAGACCCACTAGTGGTTAAACCAAAGGCCAAAAAAAAAAAAAAAACTGATGGCCAACAACAGTATCACACCTCTCTAATATTCTCGACATACACATACCTTAGACTTCAATTGTTGGAGCACGTTAAAATGACAAAAAAAAAAAAAAAAAATACAGACTGAAAACGAGCAGGATCACAAGAAACTTTGTGTGTGTGAATTTGCTGTGAAGATACGGATGAAGAGAGGAAAGGGTATATATATAGAGAGAGAGAGATGGAGTTGAAGGAGGGGTTAGATACTTGATTAACCCACGAAGATGATTCTTTGGTTTGAGAGGGTAACTTCTGAGATCATATGGGCTACTAACTAAGCTCATGAATCCGATTATATCAAGTTGATTGTGTGTGTGTGTGTGTGTGTGTGTGTGTAATTTGTATTGGAAGGATATAGACCCGAAGTAGTACATGTTAGCAAAAAGAAAATGATTTGATTGGACTCGAAATATTGAATAAATCAGCTGGAAATCCAAGTTAATCCGCAGTCCATGCCAGAATATAAAAAAAATTGCAAGGACGGATCCACACATGCCCACAGCTTCTACATACAGGTGTCCAGAAAGGAACTGGCAAGATCTATCTTTTTCTAGCTAAGCAATCTGTAAGATCTCCCAAAAAGAAAATGACAAATATATGCTGGAGTGGTGGCATTTAAGATTGGTAAGAACTGAATTTTCCTTTATATAAAGCCGATTCCCAGGTTCGGAGGATGGGTAAATAACCAAATACTATATAGGAAGATACCCAGGATTAGACAAGCATTCCATGTGGACTGTGGGGACGAACGCAGAGGGATGTGACCCCAGATATCTAATGCTGCTTTCTCCAATGATTTTTGGATTCTTTCTTACCACACTTAGCTTTTCAAATGCCTTCATTTGCTTTTCAATTTAGACCAAGCC
This sequence comes from Populus nigra, assembly GCF_951802175.1. Lineage (NCBI taxonomy): Eukaryota > Viridiplantae > Streptophyta > Magnoliopsida > Malpighiales > Salicaceae > Populus > Populus nigra. The sequence continues at coordinate 5,107,990 of NC_084870.1, read as the reverse complement.
ACCTGTCGTTTTTTTGATGGCCCTAGCACGATCGATCATTTAAAGATGAATAGGTGTTCTTGACGACATCTTTTCCTTTTCTTTTTCAATTCGACAAGTTTAAGATTGGTGACATTTTAATTCCATTTATAAGCTTCATCCATCTTTGTGAGTAAATTCACCTATATATGTTGACAGACTTACGAGTCAATTTTTAGTGCGTAGGACTCTCCACAGGCTTGACACAATAACTTATCATTTAGTCCTTATATAATAAGTTTTAAATTCGTTTTTATATGTTTTAATAATTGTTCGATCTTAATATATTCCGATGATGCTGAAAAAAATACTTAGTAAAGAAATCGAGGTACTTTTCATTTTCATGAGCTGATAAAATTAAATCTAGAGAATTTAGACCCAACAATATCCATAAAAAAAACACTCTCGTACTAAAATTAGTATAGTGTCTGTACACATAACAAGAAAAATAAATATTATCTTGAATTAAATGTTTTTTAAACCTTGTTTAAATATTGTATTAGACTTTACAGAGAAATGAATCTTAAAGAAATGAGCTTGGCTTTTTGACCTCTTAATTAACCTAGAGAATTGAAGTTTTGCTTTATATAGATTTTTTTAGGATACATATCTAAAAAATATTTAAAATATTGAATATAAATATCTAAGTTATAAGATATTTAAAATATTGACACCTGTATTTCATTATGTTACCGAAAGAAAAAAGGAAACAAGATCTTTGGCTCCTTCACCCTCCGTAGGTCACAGTGTTGAGTTTGTCAAAAATAAATAAATAATAATAATCAATTTGTTGAATCTCGGAGATTAAATTTTTCTTTTCATAATTAAAAGAGCGACATATATATATATATATATATATTGTTCTCTATATGTTTTATTTTTTTTCAAATTGCCAAGTTTATCACATTAATTAAATATTCTAAGTAGTATTTTATTAGTATTTCATGTGACTTTTAAAAAAATAAAGATAAAAATAGAAGAAATAAATTCTTTGTAGAGATATTGTTATTATTTTTTATAGGTATGGTTTTTATCTTCTCTCCTACTTGTATTTGTGTGTTTTGTTTTTAGTGAATTTCATAAAATAATTAATATGATGTCACTAATTACTCTTTATACACTATAAAATTTTTGGTTGGTATGAATCAGTTGTGCTATGTTAATGAACTATCTATTAGGATTAATAATAACTAGATATTTAACGCGTGCTCTATCACAAGACGCAACTTTTTTAAAAAAAAAATTGGTTAGACAGGCTATTTCGATATGTTTTTTTGGATCAAAAGTTCAGAGTGTAATTCGAAAAGTTTATCCAAGCATCTAATGAAATAAATCAATAATCATCAATTTAAATAAACAAATAAAAGTTATTAACAACAAATAAAAGAGAAATTGAAAAAAATAAAAGATTGATGTAGATCAAGATATTTAATCTCGTATAATGAGATATTTATTCGTTTGTACCAACCAATTATTTTTTTTAAATCAATAAAAGATAATAAAAATAAATACACATGAAATTGAGTGAATAAAAAAAATTATGTATGGCTGGACATATCAAAAATATTATTTCAAAATAATTATTTTTTATAAAATAAATCTCATCAGCATAAAATAAAATAAAAGGCATTCAAAAATTAAATGCAAAACAATTTAAAAAAAAAACTATTAAAAAATATTGAGATAAACCAATAGAAAAAAAATTTGAAGATAACTACAAAACCATTTTTTTAAAAAAACAATAATACATAATGATAAAACCATAAAAACAAATGGGAAAAAAAAGGAATCTCTAATCATACCAACTCTTAAAACTCGTGACTTGTATCATTAGATCAGAAGCACGACAAATGAAAAAACCATGAAGCCCAATCCCCATCAAATCAAATGTTGAAGGATAAAATCGAGAAAAAAATTTATAACATAAAAAACTGTAACTAAAAGAATGAGGGCATCAAAAGTTTGACAATCAAAATAAAAAATTAAATTAGAGGGCATCAAAAAAATTAACATTAGAGTGTTAAATTGAAAAGAAAAAAATTTATCAAAAGAAAAAAGAAATCAAAAGAATAAGGGCTAAATTGAAAAAAATAAAATAACATAAACTTTGATTGAAGGATGAAATTGAAAACAACAAAACTTTTAAAAAAGAGTCGGGAAAAAAAATCAGAAATCAAAAGAATAAGGATCAAATCGGAAGTAATAATCCATGACAAATTGTAATTCAAGGATGAAATTGAAAACATTAAAAACTTTTCCAAAAAAGCTAAGGACTAAAATAGGCAATAAAAAACTTAAGAACTAAAATTGAGAAACAAAAAGAAACGATGACAGGTGTGCATTTTTTATGGGAGAAAGAGAAAAGCAAGAAGAAAAAAAAGAAACAATCACCGGCAAAAAACCATCCATCGACCACTACCACGCGTTGCACCATTAGAAAGAGAGCGAGGCGACACTTCTATTGACAAGGCATAATAGAATATTTGGCCATGAAGATACATCGCACGTGCTGCAATAAGATCGCGTATCCATCCCACGCGTTAACTGTTCTTTGATTTAAAAATTAATTAATCAGAGCGAAAAGTCTAAAATACCCCTCGTGATTTCGGCATTCACAAAAAACTAACGTGAAAAGATGAAATCATCTTTAAACCTTTTCCTTATTTTTTCCTGAATATAAGGATAGAAAGGTCCTTTCATAATCTTGCAAAACAAATATGAAGGCTTAAAGACTCTTTCCTATTTATTCATTGTTTTTTGAGCTCGGGAGTAAATAAGTAATTATAATGTTTTGAGAAAATTAGAAAGATAAAAGTAACCCCTATCAATCCTTTGTTGACAAATTAATTTTTTTAAAAGATAAAATTACCGTCAAAATCAAAACAACCAAAATTCTCTTGATCAAGCGATAAAATCAAGACTACATCACCACACAGCATATTGTCTTTACATATACAGTAAAATAGCATATGGTTGTTCAGTGTGTTGCTTGCAAGTTTTCTGAGCAGCCAAATTAACATATACATAGTACTAAAAGATGGTAAGCAGTAAGAGCTTGAAATTTAGAGGTTTGTTTTTATTGTGATTTCAGGTTCGAGCCCTGTGGTTGCTCATATGATAGCCATTGGAGGCTTACATGGTTGTTAACTTTAGGACCCATGAGATTAGTCGAGATACACGCAAGTTGGTCCGGACACTCACATTAAACTAAAAAACAAAAAAACTTCTCTTCTCTTCGTCCGTGGGACTAAGACAGCCTATGCATACGCAAAACTTTATTCTGATGTTTTACTACTCGTACGTAGCAGGATTCAAACACCAGAAGTACTAGCTTTTCTTTCATTTTTTTCTTAGTTTTTCCTCGACATGTTCACTTTCCATTGTAAATGGATTGTTGAGATTGTACCGAATTACCTTACCTTTATGGGATTTGCCCTTTCTGGAGTCAATTAAACTACACCGAATTTAGAGCTTACGTATAACCTAACCCCTTCAGATCCTAAAACATGAGGCAGAGGATGCTTGCTAGGCTCGAACATGATCGAGTCTAGCCGTCGGTCATATGGCTAGATTATCATGTTTTTCTCTTTATTCTCTCTGTCCCATGTGACTTGGATCCCCATTCATTTTCCCTTCTTTTTTTTTCTATTTATTTATTTAACCCATCTTTCAACCTCTGACCTCAACCTCTGGTCATCATGACAAAGTTATTGGACCACAGAACTGCTTACAAGGATTAACATGTATGATGTCACAAGATCTGTCAATACAAAATTCATTCCCTTTCAAGAAAATAGGCGAGCTGCACATCCATGGATCAGAAAGGCATCAATTTAGTCCAACTCCCAGAAGAAAAAGTGGAGCGCATTTCGTTCATATGGGGGCAAGTGGCACCATGTTGACATGTAACTTTATGCTAATCATAATTGTGATTTGCTGCTAATAGGCAAGGAAACGTGTGCCCTACGTGTAAAGGCAAAAGACACTTCATAAAGACCTACATGCTTTTGCCTATAAACAATATCTTACTAGAAGGAATCAGTTTAATCGGCGTGATGCGAGGCATCAACTCAATCAATTGGATAACCTAGGACTATTATATTCATTGATGGTGCTTCGTCTAGAGCTTAGTGACAAATTTTAGTTAATAGCAACTTGTGCATACATAAGAACTACCGACGCCCTCTGGTTTTGTTAATTAATGGTGGCTATCTATCTGATTGATGCATGGCTCCGCCGCCTGTTAGCTTTGTCAGTGTAATTTAAAGATGTAATCATCAAGTGATTTGTCTGTACTCGTCCTCTCCGTAGTTGCTTCTCATGTGTTACTCCCATAAAATGGTTACACCACTATGATACCAATTGAAGGCCTAAATCGCTTGTAAACTAGGAAATACATGTTGCTTTGTCATTCTAACACAATTTAATAAAAAATTTTAAAAAATAACATAGGTTTACAAATATTAGAAAAATAGAATGGTATGAACACAATCCCTACCAGGAATAGTGGTTGTTTTAAATTTTATATCTTATTCAAATTAATTAACAAGTATAAAAGTTACCATAAAATTTTACAACTCAATAGTCAAAAGATGATATTTAAAAACTAATAGCTAAGAAAAAAAGAGCAGAAAAACTAATGTGGCAAGAGAGAGAAAGAGGAAAGAGAAGAACAGGGGGGAAAGCGTAAACCCCGAGCCTAAAAATCAGTGAATTGATAGTAAATAGAGTAATTTTTTTATTTAAAAATGATAAATTAGGAGGGAAATTATTTCGATATGGGATGGATATCCCCATTAAATTAACTTAAATCACAACTAGAAAATTAACAAATACAAACAGAAATACCAACAGAATTTTTTCGTCGGTATATTATGGTGACATTTATTGACCAAATTTTCCATCACTAAATTCGTCAGTAAACACCAATAAGAATATTCCCATGGTATATAAAATATGTACGTGAAATGTTAACGAGTGATAAATTGTGTAAACTTCTTGATTGGGTAAAATAATTATTTAAAATGAAGAAATTTTAATAAATTTGGAGAGAGTATTAAGAAAAATAGAAGGGAATTCTAAATAAAATAATACATGATTTTACACGGGAAAGATATTGATCACTGGTAGAAGCCCTATATACAATTGCGTTATTTTAATAGAAAGTGATGAAAACTCTAAGGAAAGATTTTATTATGATTATGAATGGGAGCCTACAATTAATTTTTTTGGAAATTTTGCCAGTTGGAGTAAATAAAATAGTACACAAAATCGGATTTTAGCATGAAATTTTATACTTGGTTTTACGATATTAAACATGACTTTCAATCCAATTATTAGATCAGTCTAAAATTTTATAAACAACTCTTGATATATTATTTTATCTTGGGTTAAAAATTACTGGTCAATTAGAGTTTCAAAAGACCTAATAAAAGTACCAATAGCCAAATAAATTGCAGAAATAACACATGGTCATAAGTGATGATAATTCCATAATTAAGTCAAAAATTCCTTCCCTTTATCATTTAAATGGTTGGCAGCAGCTTTAATGAAAGAGAGGAGATTTTTTTTCTCTTTTTTTCAAATAAATTAATGGTTTAATATTTTAAGTATATAAGTTGGAGTGTGTTTATGAGAGATTATTGACGGAGAAAACAAGATTAAAGATGGGTTTGAGAGAGAGTTTGAGAGAGAGAGAGTTGGAAACTTGAGAGAGAAACAAAGAATTTGGAAGGGAGAAGAGGTGGAGGAGAAACTAGCAAGTAAAACAATTAATGGAAAACAACTTGGTAATGAAGTCTTCACCGATTAATTAATTCTTGTTATTTTGAATTTGGAGCAATTTTTGGGTGAAAACCCTAACTTTTCAAGTTAGGAATTTTGAATAAAATTTGGGGAGAAGTTTGTTGATTGTGAAATTGTTATAATGACATGAATATATGTTGCGTAGCGTTAAAAAAAAGTCATATAGTTAAAATTAAAGAAAAAATCAAGAGGTGACAATTAGTCTTAGGGCGGCCATGTTGAATGAGTGGGAGGGAAATGATAATCTAATGGAATGTGTGTGTTCATTTGAAAGAAACATGTGAAAAAGTGTTGTGACTTAAGTGTATGTCTTAATCTAATAATTCATGTTAAAGAAAATGAGTTACATATTATGAAAATAGTGAAAATTATTGAAATGACATGTAAATATAATAATTATAGTGTGTTTTGAGTGTGCGGTACATAAATAAAAAAGTGTAGAATATAATTTGAATACTAGCTAGATTCTTAAAAATATTGAATTTAACTAAGTATGGATTTTGATAGTTGTTGGATTGTGGGATTTCATAAATATAAAATTATGAAATTTTATAATATTTTTGTGTTTAGTAATGTGCTAATAAAGCATGAAATATATTAGTATTAAATGAAAATATATGATTTGTTATAAATAGATGAATTTGTGAGGCATAATTGGTTTTTAGTGTAGAATTATAAAGGATTGAAGAACAAATTGTGGTAACAAAAGGGGACTCGGAGCCGACCACATATGCATGTAGTGTTAGGAGGGTTGATTTAATTGGTTTTAGTTTGTATAAAATGTATGTAAACTAGTGGGCATTGTGCAAAGAATTATATGTATGTTGGAGAATTTTATGTGGAATTAAGGGATAATTAATTACATTTTTAAAATTATTTTAATATATTTTTAAATAAAAAATATTTTCAAAAACAACTTGAATTACATAACCAAATATTACTTATCCATATTATTTTATAATTAATAATATAAGCACTCATCATTATGCAATTATCTCACATGATTTACCTCTAAAATAGACCACACAATATATTCATATATTTACCAATACTTCTTGCAACTTGTGAGCAAAAAAAACTAAAAAACTGATTAAACCGAGAAAACTGGAAAAAAAATAACTAAAAAAACCAAACCGTAAAAAAAAACCGATTAAAATTTTGAAAAAACTGACCGGTTTGATTTCAGTTTTATAAATCTAAAACCGAAATATTCGAATTGAACCCAAACCGATTTAAACCGGTTTTTGTCCTAAAAAACCGAACCGAACCGAAACCGGTTTGTTTGAACCGGTTTCAGTTCGGTTTTTTTAAAAAAAATTCAGTTTGGTTACTTTTTTTTATAAAAACCGAACCGAATCGAAAATAATCACCTCTAAAATCAATAGATAAATGGTTTGACTCATTAACAAACATACAAACAAACAAAAAATCATTATATTCTTCCACATTTCTTAAATCTGTCATCTTCATTTACCAATAGACCACATAAAAACTTTAAGGATATGTAGTATTCCTATATCCTTAATTATTTAAGCATTAGAATATATATCCTCTACACCACATATAGAAATTGTTTTGCATTACTAACCAAGCTCTTCTTATATAACCTTCATAACATGATAATCAGCTCTGCAAAAAAAATTTGAAGTCGATTATTTTAGACTTCATTGATTATTGATATATATGTTATCTGAATAAAAAAGTATTTTCTTAATATATATTTCATACTTACCTCATTAATCTAAGATTCTGGAGTCTTAGGTCCATTCTCATGCAGAGTTGGTAGGTTAATTCGAAGACAACGCGTGGAATCATGGGATAATGAAAGCAAAGTGTCCAGGGGCTGGTTTTTTTAGTTTTTTTTTTTTAAAAAAATAGATTTCAAATAGAGCTAAATAAAAGAAATAATCTATTTGATGCAACAATGATTTTTAATCTATATTATAGTTTCTATTTGTTAAACAGATTCCACGGGATTAATAAATGTATACAACTCTTAAATAAATTCCAAGAGTTCTAGTAAAACACACCCTAAATATTGCTGAGTTTTCTTTTATGTTATGAACCAAAAAAAAAAAAAGAATTTTACAAGTTATCCTACGAGGAAAGAATCAAGAAAAATCCCAGAGTCTAGAAAAAAAATCTACAAATTACCAAAAGCACTAAATTATATATATATCTTTTAGTTTTTCTTTTATGTTGTCAAACAGGAAAAAAAAAGCTAACATATTATCTGGTGGAAAGGATCAAGAAAACTCTCAGAAAAAAGAATAATTACCTAAAAATTATCAAAAGCATGAGCTTTAATAATAATAATAATTCAAAAAAAATAAGAGATTGACTCAATAACCTGATTGAATCGGCAAGATCCAATCAAAAACTCAGTTGTAACTCCTTGACTATTAAAATTTTTAACAAAAACATCATTTTTTTATTTATAAAAAAAATCAGAGTGAATCCAGAATGATCTAGTGACTCACTTAAAACTTATAATTAGATTTTGAGTTTTACCGATCAGGTTTAAAAACAAACTTTGCTTAGAAGCAGCTTGTTAGATGATTGTTTTTGGTCTGGGATGGTTTCCTTATCCCTCAATGATTTCAATTCGAGTGAGCCCATTATTTCCATGAAAGTAGACCCGAGTGATTAGCCCATTTTGGAAGTCTAAATTGAAGAGGTGGTCATTTTCTCTGGACATACAGGAGGGGTGGGTCATCGTCCAATTCCACTGGTAAAGTCGCAGAGCACTCACTTATTATAAACGTGGATTAATTTATTACACCATGAAGCCATCTAAAACTACAGCATGCATCTCTTCTCTTGAAAGGAAAGAAAAATACAAGACGACGATGGCAAATTATCACAACATTTGTTAGAGATTCAGTCAGTCTTGCAATAACACAAATCCATTGATTATCGACCCCATTTCTATATACAAAAAGAAAAGGAAACAAAAGCCTCCAACTTCACTCTTCAATTTATAGCACATCCACAAAATCTCAACACCCTTCCTTCCTGCAAGCTATACCTACTGCTTCTTGAACTGAGAGCTACATCACATATATCCACACGCTGCCTTTTCTTGAGTCCTGACCTAACAAAAACAAGTCAATCCCGCGAAGCAACAAGAAACCAGCCCCGAAGAGAGAAGGAAAAAAAAAACCAAAGCTAATTAAGCACAAGTTTGCCGTCTTGAAACCATGGGGAAATTAAAGAAGCTGCTCAAGTTCAGGAGGGTTGAAATAGCCGTCCTTCGGTGGGTCCCTCTTTTTCCAAAACTTAAAGGGCTTCTTCTTTGGTGGCGGTGGACACACCACTGGCTCTGGTATCCGCCGGTGTTTTGGTGTAGAACACCCATCATTCTCCTCCTCCACCACCACCATCCTTTCAAATGACCCTTCTCTCTTCATCTCTCCAAGATAGAAGAAACCCTGCAAGTGGGACAAGAGCTAGAACAATTTAGAAGGTGATGATTTGCTGTAACGAGAGATTGCTTAAAGCGAACCTGACGGGCAGGGAATTACAAAAGCTGGGGTCTTGTTTATGTATTTATATACTAAGATTTTGACAAATTTCAAGGAGGGTGGGGGACTTGGGGAGGGGATGCATGTGGATTGTGGCCAGTTCTGGACGCTTCCAGGATTAACCACATGTTGTGGTTCATATAATTACAGATAAGCATGGATGGTATCTACGTGTCGCAAAATTATGCCTTTGGTCTGATGACTGGACACGTGGCCCACTACTCTCTTTTCCATCTCCAATTAAAATGGCGCCAAACGTTTTTTTAAGCGCGGGAGCTTTTGTTTTCGAACCTCGCCATGAGTTTTTCTTTTTCATTTTCTTTTTGTTTTGATCTATTGGGTTATTGTAAGTTTATGGACACTCAGTTAGCTAAAAAAAAGCTACCCATGAACTAGTTGGGATGATAGGAATTTTGAAAAAAAACATTAAATACATTAGGTTATGTTGTATAAAGATTACTTCATTACAATTATGAAAAGGAATTTTAACTTGATTAATATATAAATTAGTTTTAAGATATTTTTTATTATCAAATAAAAAAATCTAATTATAATAATATCTCCAGTTAAAACATTAGGTTATGTTGTATATAAATTAGTTTGGAAACAAAATAAATAAAATACATATGTGTGGACTATAAAAGTCTTAAGGAAAAAAAAACACAGATATGGAAGTATAAACAATTCTTAGATGATGAAGTTGTAAGAACTTCACATTTTATTATTTTTTTAGTATTGCCTTTCAATGAATATGTCTTGAGCGAAAATGTATGAGCTTGAATGTAGTCTTTTATCTCTAGACTTGATATTCTCTACAAAATAAGTTTTATATTGGAATAGAAAACCCTTCATGCTTAAGTGGGTAAATTGTAAGAGGAAAATAAATTATAGCCAAAAAAATAAAATTTTAAAGATGAATATTGTGTGTGGTTGTGTTATGCTATTATTGTTGTTGAATGAATTTATTTATTTCGTGACCCGAAGTATTTATACACTTCGATCATTTGAGTTTACTTTGTGGAGAATAAAGTAATGATAAATAATAATTGATATCTCTCATACGTAACTTCAAAAATGGAGTCATTAGTTGTTGTGATTTTTTATGTCATTGGTTGAAATATTGGAGCTCGAGAGTGATTAGCATGAAAGGTGGCACCGTCTAAGAAGACAAGTTAGTGGAAGATAGGTATTGACAAAAAAGTAGGTGTCCTCTAAGAAGATGAGAGACAAGTTAGGAGAGATAGTCATTGGTGAGATAATAGGCACTCTCTAAGAAGATAGGTTGAAAGAGATAGTCATTAGCGAGGAAGTAGATATCCTCTAAAGAGGTAGATTATAGGAGATAATTATCAGTAAAAAAGATAATGTTGGAATGACAATTTATGTATAAGCATATGAGAATATGACGTCGTACTAATTTTCTTGAAGATAATAACTTTGTTTTATAGTGTATGTCAGTCGTTGAACTTCTTGAGAATTTGTTGGGACAATGTATATTGTTGAGGGTCTAAAAAAACAAGGTCAAATAAGTTGTCTTGAACAAACAACCACTTTGCCATTTATGCTGGCCCAAGTGGTAGGAATTGTTTAGGCTCTTTAAATAATATGAAAGACCTATCATCTAGATCGATCTAAATGAAAAAATTATTATTATTATTATTTTCTATTATTAGGTTTTTTCTTTATATGCATTTGAAATAGTTTATGATAAACAAGGAATGTTTGAAAACAACTATTTTTATTTGATATTTGGTTCTCTCCATAATATCTTGCATGGTCTACATTCTACTTTTGTAAATAGTTTTCTATACATTATTTGTTAGTTATCAATCGATTTACCTAATTAAACTACTATTACCTCCCCCCTCCCCCACCTTTTGTTGAATTAGTGGAAAAATATTTGATCATGCAAAAATAATATTGTTTAATTGCGCGAAATTTAGAATTAGCTACCTTCAGTAATTTCCTTATGTACTGTCACATGAGACATCCATCAATGCAGTTGACCGTCATTGATGTTCGGACTTTTTCATGGAGCTCGGTTGTGAGCATTGGCCATTAATTACTGGGCTATAGATTCCTGGTCATGGGCTCATGGGCTCATGGTCTGTGGGCTTCTAAGACTTTATCTGGCTTCCTTTAATGGGTTCAGATCCTTTTCAATTTTATCCTCAACAGTAATGTTTGAATGAAAGTGGAATAAAAGTGATATTCTTTACAGACAATAAACAGAAGTACATCAAAAATAATTTAAGATTTCCAGCCCGCCAACTAACTCATGAAAGTTATTACCTAACACTAATGACCAATCAGGAGCTTGATTAGTACGTATAAGATTATAATATATATAAAGCATTTAGGTATCTCACAACTGAACTATCTACTCGTCCCTCTCAAGCATCCTGTTGCTCGTGAAATTTTGAAATTATAATTACTTGAGATACTATATTAAAAAAAATTTCTCAATCCAATAATTTAAATTATTAAATGAAATATTAAAAATAATTTATATTAATTTTTAATAATAACCGTCATCTCTCGATCATTGATTTATTATTTATTTATTATTCATGTATAGTTTAGTGTTGATGACAACAATTACGGATGGAATTTCCATCTATAAATAAGTTTTTAGAGAAGGAAAATTATTTTATTTCCGCCTGCAATTCCTTTTGTGAGTAAATAAAAAAAAACAATTTTTTAAACCTTTTTGTTTCCACGTAAATAATTAAACATATGCTTTGAATCTTCATCAGAAACCACTTAAAAAAATCACGTCACTTTTCTTGCAACGCTACCGTTCAAGTACCGCCAATGATCACTTTCATTTACATTCCATCCTAGATGTTGCAGATTTCTTCCAGAGGTAGAGCTCTCTCTATACAGGAAGAAACAGTACAAGCCACGGAGAAGACAAACCCTACAAACAAAAGATCTCCAGGCAACCATTTCATTGGTTGAAGTCCATAATCGTAATGTTCATATAAACCTCACGTTAATTTGTAGATTTTTCTCGTTCAAAATCAGCAATCCACGGCATTGTAATAATTATATATTAACAAGCAAATATCTTCCTTGTTTTTGAAGAAGAAAAAACAGTATATTCTTTTACGATATCATTTTCCAGTGTCGGCCTAACTTCGAGAATCATTTAATGATTAAATATATCTATGACAATCTCTATTGATCCACAAATGTCGATAATTTGCAAGATACTGTGGTCCTGCCAGATCCCCAATTGGACATTTGTCACTCAAATATATAGTCTTCCTTCCCAAGATATCTTCTCCGTCAGGCAGAAAACCAGAGCCTGCAGCAAAAACCATCTTGCAATCTTCTTTTTAAATATATGCATCAAACCCATATCCATACATGCTGTACTGTAATAAATCAATACATGATCCAATGCGGCACGTCACAGTTTATAAATATAATACTATATCATTATAAACCTATCATAGACAGAACATTCAATTTGCTCGCTCGCCTTCCCCAATGAAGATCACCAGGATACGCCCATATCATCCATCAGCTGTGGCCAGGGTCCAGGAATATAAAGCATGCCGGGTCCTTTAAAACACTGTCATATCAAGGGAAATCCATGGAAATCTGTTTTCTTCAAGGACCACCCAACCAGAACCCTCCACGTAGACACCCTTGTAATCAAAGTTATCGTTGATCTCGAGGTCAGTCGACAGCTGGGAAGATCGAGACCACCCAAGTGGCACTGAGCAATCTTTGGAAAGTCCTGTTTGACAATAGTAAACGTGATGGGATTTCCTTGCGGCCGCCCCCCCCCCCCCCCCCCCCCATGGAATTCCATTTCCATGACCATCGGCAGTTAGAAGTTGGTATCAAGGAAAGAAAAATAGGGACACGTGTGAAGCACATGTGGTGTGGTACGGAAGAGATAATAGTTGGTGCCAGCTTTGGTGGCAGAGAAAGAAAGAAGATTGAACGGAAAAGCAAAAACTGACTAATCTAGGCGGAGGTTTCCAAGGTTGGACTGTATAGGTGGATAGCATTGAGTCAGGGAGGAGAATACGAAGTGGAGACAGAGGAGGGGGCAGGGCACTTGGATGAAGGTTACCGATCAAGGCCGGTGTACCCCTTGACCTGGTTGCTAACTCTTTTTGACTTTTGCTTCCACACGTGTGTGAATGGCTTCGTTGCTTCTGCCAACTACAACAGAAAAACACTTCAGCTTCGTCAGTTAAAGATTACAATTCTAAGGCCGTGTTGCTGAATATTATTTTTTAAGGTTTTTTTATTTAAAAATATATAAAATTAATATTTTTTTATTTTTAAAAATTAATTTTTCATATTAGTATATTAAAAAAATTAAAATTTTAATATAAAAAATTAAAATTTTATAAAACACACTTTTTACAGCAAAAACAAACACATACTAAGGCTATCTAATTGCTATGTTGAACGATGAAATCTATGAAATATTTAATTAAAAATGACATAAAAAATAAGTCAAGTCAACCTGGATTAACCTGCCAACCTTATGATCCAGGTAATGAGATGAGAACAACCCAATAAAAAGCAAATACAATATTAAAAAACATGTGATCTGAGTCATGAGACTGAAATAATCTCTTAAAAAAAAACTCAATTTAACCAAGGTACAATACCAAAATCTTCTACCTTGATTATGAAACCAAGAAATCCTCATATGAAACTCAATTCCCAACCAACCTAATGTTGAATGATGAAATTGAAAAAAAAATTAAAAAAAAACACAAAATGACTTGAGTCAACTTGGATTAACCTGTCAAGCACTATTCTTGGTTCATGAGGTCGAAATAACCTAATATAAAGTAAAGGAAACAAATCATGAAGCTTAACTCTCAATCAACTTAATATTAAAAGATGAAATTAAAAAAAATTAATTTTAAAAAAACAAAGTCAATCGGGTTAACTTGCAATCCGTGTATTGAGAGTGAGATAACCTAATAAAATAAATTAAATATTAAATGATAAGATTTTTTTTAAAAAAAACCATTGATTGAGAAAAAAACAAATAAAAAAAATAATTCAAATAAATAGTGTTTTGTGAAAAGAGATATAGAAAAAACCCCTTCTCTTTTAGTTTTTTTTTATATCAAATAACTTTTCAGTTATAAATATGTGTGTGTATAACTATTCAAGATTGAACTTTCGTTTTAATTGCAATTACATGCAGAAATAATAAATCAATCTATATATATATATATATAAAAGGTGAATGTATGTGGATGGTAGTAACTATTCAAAAGGATAAAACAAAAATAATTTACAGTACAACTGACTTCGTATTACATTCCAATCAAGTAAATTATTATACTATCATCATTATCATCATTACCATCACCATTATTATTATTATTATTATTATTTATTATTTTGATTATTAGCGAGTTGTGATGTTGATGTTAATGGAAGTATTGGTTATGTAGTTTATATATTTGTAAACATTTCTCACATATTATTTGATTGTCCTTATGATTTGTGTTGCAACATTAAGGTTATTTCCTTTTTTTTACTTAATTTTTTGTGGGTTTTCTTTGAATTTAGAATTTGTTGAAAATGCATTGTTCTTTTCCTGGATTTGATTATTAAAAAGCTTGAAAAAAAGATGGTGATATTGCATTAACTATTTTACTAATAAGGCCATTTCCGAGTTGTTCTCAATTATGATTCCAAAATTTTCATACAAGAATAAATAGGGTTGCACATGTACGGTGTTAGTGATCGTTTTTCTAGGCTAGGATCTTTGTGTTCAAGGATGGAAGTGAAGGGGGGCAAGTAAAGGCCCGGGCCCCTCTCAAGACATTTTAATTTTTAAAGAGGAGGTGTTATATTTTTTATTTTAAAGAGGTGGGTCTTATTACAGTAATTAATTGTGACTTCATTTGTGATTTCCTAATTTATTCTCGACCTACATGGAAAGAAAAAAAATATAAAGGCATTACTTTGTGAAATAAAAAACAGAGTCACCAATTTACCCTAATATAAATCCTGCAGGCTGTAGCTGATCAAACAGAAAAATAAAAACATAAATTGCGAGCAAAAGTTTTCTACAAAAAGATTGAAGCACAGTTACCAATTAATTGATTTTTCATTAAACAAAATAAGGTAATTTAAATTTAAAATCTATATTTATTTTATTTTGAGATGTTTGTTAATAATTTGATGAGGTTCTTTTATAATTCTACCATTTTTGCTCCTTTTTTTTCTTAGATTTGTTAGTTTTACCAATTATTTTTTAAATTCTTGTTATAGTGATTTTTTTCTAATTAATTAGATATATTTTATTGGTTTGTTTTGATTATGCTTGAATTTTTTTTATGTTTTGTTTTTAGCAGAGCCATCAAAACTATCAATTTTTTCTTATGATATATGTTTGGATTTTAGGTTGAACGATGAACAAACTAAGAAGAATTGATATTTTTTTTGATAAAAAAATATTGATAACTCACAGCCTAGTGAACCAACTCCATTGTGTAATGTTGAAGTTATGGTTGAGCAGCCCCAATATGCTTCAGTTTACAAAGAACCTGCATTGATTAGTGAGTAACTTTTTACTAGAATCGACATTGCTAATTTAATTAGAGATCCAAGCAATCGTCCTTAAATTTAGGAATACCCGGTTAATCAATAAGATGAAATTCAAAGGGCATATATTAATCTGAGGCCATATCAACCTTTGATGTCTGAATATCCGCTGATTGGTAAAAAAACATCCTCGTCGATTTCAGTCTCATTGGTTCAAAAGTTATCCGTGACTTGAATATTGAGAGAAAAATACTGTATTTTTTTTTCCCTTCCTATTTATTTCCAAGTAAACCATCTGGAAAGTTAGAATCAAACACGTTTACTGTTAAAGGATTTAATTGTTGGAAGAAAGTTAATGATGGGGAACGGTGTGCTTTTTTGACTCATATAGGAAAATGTTTAAATTCAGCTCATAGATTTGCTACCAGGTGCTTGGAAAATTTGAAAAATCAGTCATGTCATATTGAGAAGGTAGTTAAGAGGCAATCTACTCAAAAAATTCTAAATAATTGATTGTGTATTAAAGCTTTAATAGATATTGTTTGTTAGCTCATATTTCAAACATATGCTTTTATAGGGCATGGTAAACGTCCAAAATAAAAAAATCGAGGTAATTTTCTTCAAATGATGAAACTTTTAGCATCATACAATGAACAAGTAGGTGCAATTGTTTTGGATAATGCTCTACAAAATGCTAAATACACCTCACATCAAATTCAAAAAGAAATTTTACATGTCTTTGTTAGAAATGTTCAGTCTTCAATTCATCATGAGATTGGTGATGCAAAATTTTGTTTAATTGTTTATGGAGCTCGAGATGAATCTAGAAGAGAGCAAATGGTCATTGTTATTAGGTTTGTTGATAGAAGTGGATTTATACGAGAACGATTTCTGGATATAGTTCATGTCAAAGATATAACTGCTTCAACTCTTAAGGAAGAGATTTTCTTTGTTTTATCTCATCACAATCTTGATGTTCAAAATATAAGGGGCCAAGGGTTTGATGATGCTAGTAATATGCGTGGAGAGTGGAATAATTTGCAAGCTTTATTCATTAATGATTTCCCTTAAGCATATTATATACATTGTTTAGCTTATCAATTACAATTGGCTCTTATTGCTACAACTAGAGAAATATATGATGTTCACACTTTCTTTCATAATTTGATTTCTATTATTAACATTGTTAGTGCTTCTTGTAAGCGTAATGATGAATTACAGGCTTTTCAAATAGCTACAATTGAAAATTTAGTTGATGTTAATGAGATTGAAACATGTAAAGAAGTTAATCAAGTAAGTGGTTTGCAATGACCTGAAGATAGTAGATGGAGTTCGCACTTCAAATCAATTTGCAGTTTGATAAAAATGTATGGGGCAACTTGTTTGGTTCTTAAAAACATTGCTTTAGATGGATCTACTTATTCTCAAAGTGGTGATGCGACCTTTTCATCTAAGTTACTAATGTCATTTGATTTTGCATTCATCTTACATATAATGAAGAATGTTATGAGAATTACATATGTGCTTTGTCAAGCTTTGCAACAAAAATCTCAAGACATTTTAAATGCTGTGTATTTGGTGACTACCACAAAGACTTTATTTCAGAAGTTAAGAGATGATGGTTAGGAAACTCTTTTAAAAAAAGTGACATCATTTTGTAAGTATCAAGACATTGAAGTTCCTGATATGGAAGCTTATTTTTCTAGTGTGAGATGATTTCGTCGTAAAAAAATCAGTAACAGTTGAGCATCACTATCGAGTTGACATATTTACAGCTATCATTGATCAACCATTACAGGAGCTAAATAATATATTCAATGAGCAGGTGATAGAGCTTCTTAAGTTGAGCATAACTTTAAATCCTAGAAATAGCTATAAATTATTCAATGTTGAAGATATATGCTTACTTGTTGACAAGTTCTATCCTGAAGATTTTTCTGACCAAGAAAAAATTCATTTGAGACTTCAGTTACAACATTATAAGCTTGATGTTCCCAATCATCCAAAGTTAAAGAACATGTCATTGATTGCTGATTTATGTCAATGATTGGTTGAAACGGAAAAATCAACAATTTATCCACTAGTTGACAGGTTGATTCGATTTATTTTAACTCTTCATGTTTCAACAGCAACTACTAAACGAGCTTTTTCAACGATGAAGATTGTTAAAATAAGACTTCATAATCGGATGGAGGATGATTTTCTTACAAATTATTTGATTATCTATATAGAAAAAGAAATTGCTGAAAGATTCACAATTAATATGATAATCGATGATTTTTATTCTATGAAAAAATGACAAGCACAATTAAAATAAAATATGTAAGAATCATTCTTTATTATTTTTTGCTTTATTTCAAAGTTTATCAAACATAAATAATGCTTCGCTTTAGCTAATGTTTCTTATATACTTTGTATGTTTATATTATGAAGATGAAATTAACATCATTGTTTTGACTCAATTTGGTATTATTCTAAACCTTTTACCTTATATAAAGGTCATTATATGTTTGTAGTAAGTTATTTGAATAAAACTAAATTATGCAAGTTTTGTTTTACAACTCATGTACAATAAATTAAAATAAATATTATTTCTTGTTATATTAATTTTGCCCCCCTAACAAATAATCATATCTCCGCCCCTATTTGTGGTGATAGAGAAAGAATAAGGAATTTTTATTTCTTATAAATAAAAAAAAGATTGAGTCCCCACCTAGTATTTTGGTCTTTAAAAGCCTTAATTGGTCTTTGAGTCTGGATAAGATAACAAGTTGTGTATAGGAAGGACGTATCACCTCTAGTATACTTTATCTAAGATACGCTGCATTGTTTGTTTTCTTAATATAAACTAAGGTATTGTTGTATTTTAAGAAATTTCCTTCTCAATAAAGAAATCTTTATTTTATCAGGTTTAAAACCTAATCATTCTAAAGTCAAAAAATATTTTTGTATTTTTTTTAATATGGAGAATATATCTTATGTATATTTGTAATCCTTGATATTAGGACAAACAAAATATTTTTTTTTTGTATTTTTAAAATATAGGTCAAGTTTTCAGGGTTTTAATAAACTGGTTACTAATCCAAAAAAACATGTAAAAAAAAGATTATTTTTGTGATTTTTTTAATATGCTAAAATATGCAAATATAATTTATTTTTAAGATACTTGTCCATATGCAAATTAAAAAAAAAAAAATAAGGAACTAAAAAATCATTATAGTTCCTTATTTTTTTCCTTTGCAATTTGGTTTCTTTGTCCAAATATTTTATTGTTTATTGTTTTTTTTATTTTATTATTTTAAAAAAACAATACTAATGTCGACTTGATAAAATTAATCAATGATTTTAAAATGAGCATGTTGAAAATTGAACGCGTCGAATATAGATTTTTTTAATTTTTAGCTCTCTTAAAAAAAACATTGAAAATGCAAAAAATAACACAAATACATTAAAAATATATTTTTTTAGATTTTTTGAAACAAGTAAGAAAAAAGAGGTTAAAATTTTGACAATATAATTTTTTTACCATCTCTGTTGCAAATCAAGCAACTCTTTTATGCTATGATTATATGATTTAGAATAGATTGTGTTGGGTGGGTTTCTGTGCTGGAGAAGTGTGTCTTATGATAATACAATGTTGACTCTAATATCAACAATTAGATTTAATATCAGAGTTGCTAATCTCATATGTCTACGGTACCGTTTCACTTGTGCTCTACTTTTATAATTTTAACTCACTTTTACTTGTATAGAATTGAAATCCACAACCTCTTACAATTATAAAAGCTTTCTTTTATTCTTCATCGTTTGACATATGCATGGAAGGTGTTGACTCATGGGAAGTAGGCTTTGATGAAATATGGGAAAAAAATATTTTTTAAAATTTATTTTTAATATTAGTACATCAAAATAATCTGAAAATATAAAAAAAATATTAATTTGAAGTAAATAAAATAAATTCAAATTTTTTAAAAAACATTTTTAAAACGCAAAAACAAACAGAGCCTAAATGCCCTTACCTTCTACGTTCAATTTAGTGCGCTCTCTCAATGTTTGTTTTGCGTTGAATTTCAACTTGGTTTTTACTAAAATTTGAAGTTTTTTTTAAATTAATTTTTAAATATTTTTAATATGCTAGTGTAAAAAATAAATTTAAAAAAATAAAAAAATATATTATTTAATATATTTTTAAATAAAAAATATTTTTAAAAACAATCATTACAAAATATACAAACACCCATTTAAAATAAAGTTAGTGATTTACATGCGCTCTACTATAGGTCAAGTGATGATATAATTTTAAAATAAAAAATATTTTAAAAAACAATCCTTTTCTAATACAACTTTGAACACTCTCTTAAAGGACAAACTCGCGGAAAGCTGGCCGCTTTTTACTCTGAAAGGTACGGACGACGGAGAGGGTACAGTTTAGGTACACATATGCCTAATATAGTGACACATGAAAACTCCAAGTCCAAATTGGCAAAATTGATAACATAAGACACGGCAAGCTAGGCAACTTGGCTACTTACACGTCTGCACTAACACAATGGTTCAGACTGCATCGCCGGGATAAGATCGGCAGGGCTGACAGGTGACGATCGGTTTGAGGTAATCACGGCGGCAATCTCATGCCTTTCCTTCCTTGTATATATGCAGTTAACACACACAACCACGCTTTAACTCAGGAGCGTGAATTGCAATTTTCTTCCTTTGTTTTTAATTTCTAATTAGTACTTCATTTGTAATACGTGGGTAGTATCATTTAGGTTAAAATAATTTGGAAAAGCGTTAAAAAAATCACCAATTAAAAGCTAAACATTTTGGTGGAAATTAAATTAAAATTAAGTTCATACAAACAAATACTGGGATTTCTCAAAATCACATTACCATATAAATAATTTTTTATATGAAGTGCACTAGAGCAATGTTGTAAAAAAAACGAGTTGAATTTTAAAATCTTACGATTTTACGAATCAACATGTATCTAACGTGTCAAAATATTGGATTAAAACTCGAAAACTAGTAAAATCGGTCAAACTCATTCAAACTTGGTAAAATCGGACTGATTTTACGAGTTTGAAAAAAATATAAAATTGTGCATTCTGATAATTTGTACCTTAATATTTTTATTGTTTTAAATTTATATCTTGCAAAACTTGTGCAATTTGATAATCAAGCGCTTGATTTTGACTATAATTATTATAATTTTTTTAACAATCAAGTTATTTGTGGATTTTATTTCTGTAAAATTAAAATACCTATTCATTCTTCACAATTTCTTATGTAAACTATTAACATATCAATTGATATATTATTATGTTTTAGCTGGTAAATATATAGAATAAAAGTTGTAAATTGGCATGCTTGACCCTTGAAGTAATTAATGTTAAATGATTTATCAAAATTTGAAAGGACTCGTTTTTTATAAATGACGAAGTAAATGGGTCAATTTGTTCAAGAAGTAGAGGAATCAATGTGAATAAAATAAAGGTGTTTGGACTTTTTCTATTGTTTATTTTATTTTAATTTTAATTGTATTATATTATTAATTACTGTTTAATTAAAATTATTAACATATAATTAGTTAAAATATTTTACTTATAATTTTATAATTTTATAATTTAAATTTATATTATATATTCTATATAGTGTATAAAAAATATTTTTGACAACCGTGTACTAGAGCATTAATTGAAGTCAACTGGGGTGAGTGGATTTAGTTTATATTCTATCGGTGCAATTATAAATTAATTAAGATGACTTGTGTGGTGATATTTGTAATGTAAATTACTAATTTGTCCGTTCTTTTCTTTTATATATACACACACACGTTTCTTTTTATTTTTATTCTATCTTTTTTGATAATGCATTAATTTTATTTTTCTACAAACGATCTTTTAACTTTTTAATTAGAGGTTATTTTTAAAATTAATACAATATTCCATTATTATAAAAAAGAAGAAGATATCATTGGTTGTCGATTGGCTTGGCTATTGCATGATATATATATATATATATATATATATATATATATATATATATATATATATATATATATATATATCATTTGTACTGGATGACTTCTCATCTTTTCTTAATAGAATGACTAAGTAGCAAGTAGTATAAGAATTAGTTGTTGAAATTGAAGATTTGTGTGCGGCAAACGTTGAATTCATAAGGTATGATATGGTGGAGGTATTCATCGCGTGAGCCGTACATCATCGTCCGGAAGAACGTGTCCAAAGAGAAACAGTAGTATCAAGTCAAAAGGGCGAATGGAAAATTATTGTAAAGGAGGGGCTGAAGAGAAAGGTGCTCCATAAACGCGGTGACGCCTGTCCCTTCTATATAAGCCCCACAACTTCACCCCATTAGCCTCTCCCTCTCTCTAAGTCACCACTACGAGCACCTGTTCAATTTAGCCCCTGCCACATCTCTCTCTCTCTCTCTCTCTCTCCCCCCCTCCACTTCTTTCTGTAGTTAACTGTTCTTTATTACCACCATGCAACTTAGTTTATCAACACCTTTTGCTTTTGCAACTTTACGATATTCTCAGGTTGCTATTGTGATGGTACCAGTCCTGTTCTGCTGTTTTTCGCTGTTGCTTCTTTTTCTTCAATGGCATCACCCCAAAGACAAACGCCTACCACCTGGATCAATGGGCTGGCCTTATATTGGAGAGACACTCAAGCTATATACCGAGAATCCAAATTCCTTCTTCTCCAATAGGCAAAAACGGTATACAGAAGTTACACTATATATACATACCATATATAGCATCAAAGAGACATAGAACACATCCCTGACGTTCATATAAATATACTCCTACGTGTATAAATATGTTTTGTTGCTCGATTCTCTTTTGATCTCGATAATTAAGCTCATTTTGTAGGTTTGGAGACATATTTAAGACCCACATCTTGGGATGCCCTTGTGTGATGATTTCAAGTCCAGAAGCAGCAAGAATTGTTCTAGTGACACGGGCTCATTTGTTCAAGCCTACATATCCGACCAGTAAAGAAAAGATGATAGGACCAGAGGCTCTGTTCTTTCATCAAGGGCCCTATCATTCAAGACTCAAGAAGTTGGTGCAGGCCTCTTTTTTACCCTCTGCTATAAGAGGGTCTGTCTCAGAGATCGAGCAAATTGTCCTCAGACTTCTTCCCACTTGGAAGAGTAACACTATTAATACTTTGCAAGAAATGAAGAGGGTATGTATGCATACATGTCGGTTTCTTAAAAACTAGATTTATCTCTTACTACTTTAACTTTTGTCCCATTAAGATTCTAAAAGAAACGTACTTTTCTTTTCCTTTTCCCTCCCTTTTAGTATGCTTTTGATGTGGCAATGATTTCTGCCTTTGGTGCGAAACAAGACATGGAAATGGACGGGATTAAGCATCTGTATCGGTGCCTGGAGAAGGGATATAATTCTATGCCTCTGGATTTACCAGGAACACCCTTCCACAAAGCAATGAAAGTAAGGAGCTAGCTAGCTAGCAAGGTCCCCTCTCTCTTCAATTTCTGTGGTTATTGCTTCATGCTAAATCGGTGCATGTCTTTATCCTACGTTGTCCTCAAGTGCGCACACATTGTATTGTCGACAAAGTAATGAAGAAATAGTGTATGATGACTTTTCTATATATTAATTTATTGATTTTGAAAAACAAATAACAATGTAATAATTATGAGTGCTGGGTTTTGATGTTTGTTTGAAAAGGCAAGGAAGCTACTCAACGAGACATTGAGGAAATTGATACAGAAGAGAAGGCAAAGCGGGAGACGTGAAGGAGGATTGCTTGGAGTGTTATTAGGAGCTAAAGATCACGAGAAGCTGAATCAGCTTAGTGATTCTCAAATTGCTGATAATATAATTGGAGTGATATTTGCTGCTCATGACACGACTGCTAGTGTCCTGACATGGATCTTGAAGTACTTGCATGATAATCCAGATTTACTAGAAGCTGTCACAGTAAATATCTCCCACGTTAATCTAACTCCATCCCTTTTAATTAACTTTCTCCTCCTTCCATTCTTCTATCATTCTTTGGAACCTGCATTTTACTATTTTGAATGATTGTACAATTGTGTCTAGTTTCTTATGTTTCTACTCTTTTGTCTTATTAACTTTATTTTTTTTTTCGATTCATTTCTTTATTTATTAGTATGACCAATCAATATTGGTCTATTAAAACAATGCCTTGAGCAGAGAAGCTTGCGGCATAGAAAGCAATCAAATCTTAGATTTATCGATTATGTATTGTGTGGTCTGTATCACTCATGCAAAAAATTAATTGTTTGTTGTAGAGAGAACAGGAAGTGATTAGAAGCAAAATAGTAGAGGCAAATCGAGGGCTTACGTGGGAGGATACAAGGCGCATGCCGTTGACTAGCCGGGTACAAATATCAATTTTGGCATATTCAACTTAATTTAGTTTTCTTCTTCTTCTTCTTTTACTGGACTTGAATTAATGTAAGAATAAATAAATAAATAAAAGGAAAAAAAAGTCTTCGTTTTCAAACAAAAGAAACTAGTTTAATTTATATATAACTATAATGTGTTATAATTCTAATTGAAGGGATAAAAAAATATTTCAGGTGATCCAAGAGACGCTAAGAACAGCAAGTATACTGTCTTTCACGTTCAGAGAAGCAGTTCAAGATGTTGAGTTTGAAGGCTACTTTATCCCCAAAGGTTGGAAGGTTCTTCCTCTCTTTAGAAGCATTCATCATTGTGCAGATTTTTTCCCTCAACCCGAGAAATTTGATCCTTCAAGATTCGAGGTGAGGGCCAGAATGGTTAATCCACTTGCGTACGTACACTTAGCTACATACCAAAAACATACATATGCCCATATATATATATATATATATATATATATGTAGGTTACCTGTAATATTTGTATATACATGTGTGTGTGTGTGTCGACCTTGCATACTGTGTTTCTGAGTCACTGACCAAATTTCATGAAGTGGGTCATGCACTGCTACATTCTATCTTGTTTCTGAATGGAAATATAAGGTTAATAATTGCTAGATTATCCTGGTTGGCGAGTAATGTCCTTTTCAATTTTGTTTATGTGAATCTTTCCTGTATTTAGATGATCAATCAGCTGGTCATGAAATCTTTTAAATATCAGATCACGTGAGTTGGTTT
Organism: Populus nigra; assembly: GCF_951802175.1. NCBI lineage: Eukaryota > Viridiplantae > Streptophyta > Magnoliopsida > Malpighiales > Salicaceae > Populus > Populus nigra. The sequence continues at coordinate 5,082,940 of NC_084870.1, read as the reverse complement.
TTGTAGGCTAGTACCAAGCACAAGCAGTGACTGTAGCAGTGTGATGAGCTAGTATGGTCTTGTTTGGAATCACCTATATGATATATCATCTCTTATTTGTGGAAAAAGATAAATATATTCAGAGCTTATGTAGTTGATGATGATGATGATGATAGGCAAGGAAATTAAGAGACGATATATAATGGGGTGTAAAATTGTATTTTCTGTGATGTTGCAGGTGCCTCCGAGACCTAACACGTACATGCCCTTTGGCAATGGAGTGCACTCCTGTCCAGGAAGTGAGCTAGCCAAGCTTGAGATGCTCATTCTACTGCACCATCTCACAACCACTTACAGGTCCCCCCCCTCATACAAACTAATCTATCAAGCTCACATCAAGAGTACTAAAAATAAGCTTAAGACATATAATATGAAAGGTTGTCATTATGTTAAAACTAGCATAGAGAAACAACGTTGTGATTAACAATGCTAGCATATTCTCATAGAGTTTGGTTCTGAGTACGATGTTTTATTAGAGAGTTGACATTTCTACTTTCCATTAACTTCACATTTCTATATATATTGTTTATATATATCCACAATATACACCCACTTGTAGGGGGGGGGAACAGTACTTGCATATATATGTCTACTGATTTTGTTTTGAAATGGGAGATAAAGGTCGAGCCACGTACGTAGGTTAGGTTTTCTTAAAAAGGACTTCTGTCTACTGTTGGTCGACTGGGGAGGCTTTGATGGAGGTGCTGTGGTGGTCCTCTTGGTTTTCCTTAAGCCGTGGAAGTGGTCCTTGTTCACAGGCAAAAGCCATCGGTCTTAGAGATATTTTTTTTGGTTCAAGTGGATTCGAATAGTGGATACCAGTCTAGCAAAAAACAGAATTCAGAATCATTCTAAAGACGCATGGCTTTCATGCACGATGTATTTATCTAACGTATACTTTAAGTCTATGGCCTTCGCACGAGACATACACGATGAGTTAGAATTAGAATTAGAGGATCAGCTAGCAGTTGATAATGGTTGAGTGGTGTGTATATATATATATAATTGCATGCTTGTAGATTAACGCGCGGATGTCACATACTCCACAGGATGCATCCTGATATGTCGAGTAGGCTTTATACATGATATATTAATGCATTAATGTGGTAAAGGATCGATATACCGATCGCCATACAATATTTTCTGAGATTTTCATTACCACATGTGCATATATATCCCAGAAAATATTTTAGTCGAAAAATACTTGGCTTCCTCTCTTATCTATATATAGCTCTAATCCATATCAACAGCGGCTCTTGGGAAATAGTAGTGAAGCACGCAAATCACAATCACACACACTCCTTTAGTCTTTAGTACTTAGCAAGCGACACAGTTGCCAGCTACGCCGTCTTAAAAATCAAAATGGCTACGAGCTAGCTGTAGAAATTAATTGCTATAGACAAATTCAATGGCGTGTTACCGATGAACGGAGTCAGGATTAGTTGACACCACAAGCTTAATTTCTTCTTAACCTTTAAAGTATGCCACATAATTTCTCTTCTCTTGTCCTCTCTGTTATGGGATCTACAGACTCTATTTTGTTTTGATTTTTTAACAATTAGGACAAAACTAGATCATCATGTGATTTAGAAAAGTAGATCAGATAGTAAAAAATGTTTGTTTTCTCTCTTCATCTCTTAAGCTCGAATCTTAAAATAATAATCAAAGGGAGATATTTTTTATGAATATATCTGGTTGCTAATATGAGAGGTGTATTTAAGAGTATTTAGTAGAAAAACTTGGTTTCAAATGACGTACAAATTCATTCAAAATATCCTTTACTGTTGGAAAAAAGAGGGTTGATGTGTATATAGTCATAGACTTTAAAATTGATCAATTTTTTAATAAAAAAAAATTAATTTGTTTTCATTTTTTTAACATTAGCATTGCAAGATTTTGACTTCTACTGTCGATTATCTTTACCTTTCTTTGCTTAAACCTCTGTTTTGATTTGTAATTTTGTGGTGCTCTTGGTATGATCAGGTGGCAAACAGTGGGAGACGAGGATGGTATACAGTATGGCCCTTTCCCTGTGCCCAAACTGGGGCTACCTATAAGGGTGAACCGCAGGAACAAAGCAGCAACATCCTGATTGGATAGAAATCGGATTCTCAACCGCGATCGGAGCTGTTTCAATGAGGCCAAAAAAAGCAAAATGGCCCCATTGAGTTTCTTCTTTAAATTTTCTCTTTTGTTTGTTTCCCTCTAGTTTTATTTTGGTTGTTAAAAATCGTTGTTGGGGATCCTTAATTTGCTAATTTGATGGGCTGCGTATGGTTTGTTAATATAGGTACGTAGGTTGGCAAGTCAATGTCAAGAGCATCCTCACGTCTAATTCTGCCTTTAATTTGACGTCTTGTAACATATAATTGCTTGCAGAAGAAACGAAAAAGAAGTAATAAAAGAATTGAAAACAGGGAACAAAAGAAATAAAGGAGGAAAGAAAGGTTTGTTTGAACTATGAATTTGAGCTTTTGGACACGAGTTCGTGTATTTCGAGGATCAAATGTATGTGGCTTTGAATGGTGAATGAAGAAGTCATCATGTCCATAGATTTTTTCTTTTGCTCCTCTGGTCTACAAAGAACCCAGAGAAAGATAACATTGGCAAATGTAATCAACTGGGTTTGCGCCACGTGGAATTACTGGGTTTGTGCTCGGTAGAGTTCCACGTCGGGCTGGCTGTTCACATTGGAGCAGAGCATGCATGTGATGGTAGGAAAATATTCACAGGGAGAGATTCTTTTCGTCGCGTAAATGTGTGCTTGAAAATTTCACAGGATGAGATAATGAATCGTGACTTGGAAGGATATTTAAACATGGTCCAGTCCTTGGTTTGATGCCTTGAATCGCCATGGCTTCCTCGAAGAAAATCCCAAAATTACTGTTGACTTTTTTAAAGTTAAAGAATCTAGCAATTTTCTTTAAAATCTCTTCTTCTTTTTTTCCATATAAAGCAACACCCAAATATATAAGAAGACCACCGATTTTGTCACGGGTGAAAACAACACCAAAAACAAGCAATAAAGAATTTCTACCGAATAACTTCACATTACCAGCAAAATGTGTGATGGTTTCTCCTCCAAGAGAATTTTTAGATATTTCCTTCACAACTTTTATCATCTACAATAAAAGGGAGGCACATTCTCCGCAATATACTTGATAAAAAAACCACATCTAATTTGATGTTCTTTTCATATATAATTTTATTATTAAGATTAGAGTTCACTTAACTGAGATCGCATGGAGTCATCAAAGATTAAAATTTATATATTGAAATCTTCTCCTTTAGCATCATCTTAATCATTTTCATCGAATTTTAATAATTAATTCAAATTCATTAAAGAACTAGAATCATAAAAAAATTTAATATCAAAATCATATTCATCTTTATCAATATATTGTCTCCAGCTTTTCTTGTGCCTATTAAATAGGTTTATTTGTGACTACTCTTCTCACAATTCTTTAGTTTTTTCTTCTTCAGCTTCACTAATGGTAATTCTTCAATTAGCCTATGCAATTTCATCGCCTCTAACTAAAATGTCAATCCTGCCATCCATCTTTATATATTTTCTATCATTAGTTCTTGATCATTTTTTTTTAAGAGAACTTCTTTATTTTCTCCTACATAAACATATTCTATTCTATGATCATCTCTTAACATCATTGTTATTCAACAACACACAATAATTAACCATAAAAAATCACAAGGTTCTGATATCAACTGATAAAGACAGAAACAATATAAAAAAGACAACAAGGGCTACAAACAAAAACTCTAATTTAAATTTTTATTACTCTAATATTTTCTTTAATCAAAACTCAATATTACAATTCTTTGCTTATATACTAGAAAAAACATTATAAACAAAGTTGAAAAAAAAATAAAAGAGTTCAAACCAAAAAAAAAAACTAAAATTAACTAAAAAAAATATAGTAAATCTTGAAGAATAACTTTCAAATCTTATTTGAAAGCATTCCCAACATGAAATAGCTATGAAATTCTAACACTATAGCAAACAATGACTCTAAAATCTAGTATAAATTAAAATCTCAATCTGTTAACAGAAAGAAAAGATGTGTGTTAAGAAAAAATCTCCTCCAACAAATTCACATGACCTTTGCCCCTTAGGTATTTTTTATTCTTGGTTTTTATTTTTAAAATTCTAAAACAGTCTTTAAAAAACAGAAAAGAGAGAGTAATATCAGAAGAACTAATAACTATATCGACAGGGACATAAAAAGTTCAAAAAAAAAAAAAAAAAAGGTTAGCATGACTAGTTAAAATCTTGAAAAAGGTTTTGTGAAAACTTTTATGATAAAAAAAGGCAACAGGCGAAGTTCTAGTGGTTTAAGCCACTGGAACTTGATATATGCAGAATCACAGCTACTGCTAGCCCTAATCATATGAAAAGCATAGATGTACCAGATGATGTCTTTAGTCAAATGAGAAGGCACCATCGTGCAGAACAATATTACAAGTCCAGAGAAGCAGCAGTGCCCATGATTTTTGCATGTCCTTTATTGTAAGATCACCTTTCCACTGTCGGGAGACTTGCAGGCTATACTAGTTGGGAGACTTGCATGCGCATTTAAAACCCAGAGACCATCTACAAGGATTCAACTCTAAGTTTTCAGGCTATAGACAACAAAACTTTCAAACAAAACTCTTCGACCACTGTGCTACCAAAACCAAATCATATCCAAAGTCAAAGTAAACATTCTAGCTGTTTCCTCGTACGTAATTTTTGTTATATAGATCAACCAGGACCCAAAACAACCAAATTCCTCTTCCCGTAATGACTGGATGATTTTTTTTATGAATATTATAGCTTTTATGGTGGGCTTTTTGTTTAAAAAATGTATTTAGTAGAGCTTGGTCTCTCAGACGAATTAGCATGTCCCAGACAGAAGAACACGAGCAAAGGAAAATGGAAGTTTCCATATAGTTTTACATGCGCTGCTAATAGCTTTACTAATTTGTTATATATCAATTTCATATTTGAATTATGGAAAGCAAGTACGTAAAACCCATATCCCTATTTCCATATGTAGCAAGGCTACAAGATTTCGTTAAGGAAGTGAGTACCAAATAACATGTAAAAATCATAGCCCCTTCCCATCTATCACAAGACTAAAAATGACACTTGGTACGAACCAACTTAAAAATTCCTGAAACGGGGAAGCACATGGAGAAAAATACTTAAATTATAGCGCATAGCTGGGACTGAAACTGGTAAACTTCCAAGAAACACGTTCGCAAAACATAGAAAAGTCATGCCAGCCAGCCTCCCCATCGTACACTTAAAAAAGAGATCAAAAGGTGATAAACGCAAGTGAGGAAACCTGGACATCCCTGCACGGAAAGTTCGACAGGTATATGAAGCCAAAAGAAGACCGGTTACCTATTTGCATGATAATGGAAAACATCAAAGAAAGTGATCTAGAATGATTTCCATCAGAAGAAAACAACCTGCGTATTTTCAAGTGATATATTTCTTGCTCTATCTTGAATTTTTCAACCGCCTGCTTACAACGTGGTGCAAAGCAAGTGTTAGTTGATATGCTTCTCATCATGATGAGCTGATTATCATGTGCATATGAGCTGGCTTCCACAATGCCCAGATTTTCTTTTTCTGGGACTGAACTTAAAGTGTTAATCTATATACCAATCAAATTATAGGGGATATTGGGTCAGCTTCCGTGAGATGTAGGCTTGTAAGAGAATGCAGTCCGCGTCACAATACTACAGCTTCAGCACGTGGCATAACAGTTCCAGCTGAATTGTAGATCATAAAAAAGATAAGGATCCACCTATACTGCATAAACTTTGCTCCGTGGTGTTGTAGGCATCAAGATGTGTCTTACAACAAGTCGTCCCTGTTGGATTGAGATACACATGTTTCTCCTAAAAAGTCAATGACCCTAAAATAAACAAACTTTGCTCCATGGTGTTTCTACAGAAATCATAAACTGCTGAATCCTATCCAAAAACAATGCTTCATAACTAACTATATGGAAGAGGAAACCCCCAAGCGGCCACCTAAACTGCACCGTAATCAAGTACACTTCAATTCAAGTCATAAAGGGATGGGGTTAAAGTTCGTATTAGGATCAAATTTAAATTATCATACATCACAAATGGTTCATACAATTTCTATCCTTTCAAATTTCAATGGACAGTCGAAATGAAAAAAATGAAATGTATTTGTCCTAATAAGGTCTCGTTAGATAATAGGGAACTGAACTCCAAGCAGAGAATGGAAGACAACAAGTATATTCAACAACACTTATATTTCCTAACAACATGTGCTCGATAACAAAAGATTTGACATGCACACATCATGCATGATATCACGACACCATCTTTCTCATAAAAAGTAAGTTGAGAAAATTAATGAATCATTATTTAGAATTGCAGGACGCACTTTATTTACAATTTATAGCTGAATATAACATTCATAATGCTACATATTTGTGCTTCGTTGCTTATGCAGGACAGCTTCAAGAATATAGAAATTTTAAGTTTTTACTTAGGATTTGGGATCAATCTGAACAGTCAATACGTGATTTAGCAATGCTTTGATAGAATTTGATCTGATTTTGTAGAAGTAGAAGGTGAGAAGGAATAAATAAGAAGATAGGGTATCGACGAGCAAGGGGGGAAACCCTAGGCATCAAGTCTATAACACAACTTAAAAACTCTCAATACCGTTCCATGAATCTGATGACAAAAAAGTTTGTGTAGTATGTTTTATAATAAGCAAAGTACCTCTAGATAGGTAAACTCCTTGTTCATCAAGAATTCCAAAATACAATTATTACTGCTAAATAAACTAGCCTTTTAAAATGAATGATGACTCCCAAATGGGAAAACAGCTAAACATGATGACCAAAGAAATCCCTCAATAACTTGTAAAGCAAACGCCCAGATTAGAAAACTAGAAACCTGAACTTGTCTTTAGACTTCACAAGTCTCTGTCGATGGAAAATTACTTCGTTAAGGTGTCCAAATTGAACAATTAATTTTCTAACAGTAATATAGTTGCGTCATCATATTGCTTATAAATACCCTTGAGATGAATGACTCTTTAATTATAAAGGAAATTCTTAGATATGACAACCTATACCATCTTGTCTCGTCACTGGTAGGAGCTGATTGTAGTTCCTCATAGATAGAATCAATTTCAATGCTCATTGTTGTCTTGTTACTAATTCATCCAAGTATTTTGATTTTAGCTCTTCACTTAAAATCATTAAGGGACTTGACTAACCATCATTATCAACCAGGATAGCAGCTGGTTTAATAGAGCAGAATAAACTATTCCCGGCATTTTCATTTCAGTAATCTATACAAGTGGAAGAAACTGCATTATAATGCTGCATATCTGACAGAGACTTCAACCTGAATTGCATTTGATTAATGCAAACTCTAAGCAAGAAAATGGTGAAAGCAGGGAACTTCGAAATTTAAAACAGAAAGTATTAATCACACAAACTTTTGCTGACCATCACAATTCTTCCAAAGCAGTGGTTCTATGTCTTTCAATTGCATTCTTAATATAATGTGTGATTAGTAAAGACACCCAACAAAAGAATTAAGCATTTTCCCCCAACTCAAACATAAATATCTCAATAACCTCAAGGCAGTGTGAACTCTTGAAGCAAGTCATCTCCAGAAGATATATCAGATGACACGTTACAGGATGAAAAAAAGAGGCTTATTGGTTTAAGCAAATTTTCAACAGATTGGAGATTTAAAGGCTCTTAGGCACACTATCAGTTCAACACAACTGCACACCAGGCAGGTCTAGCCACACCATTCTATGCTTACACTTTGCTAGACAAGACATACCAATAGAGGATTCAAATCATTGTGATTGCAAGTTCTATGACATTTCTCCTAAAATACCATTTGGACTGTTAATGATGAAACACCAACTCCAAAACTTCCATTTTTTTGTGTGTTATTAAAATTTTTAGGAACATAAACTTGGGATAAGCATCTTCTGAAAATCCTCAAAGATCTAAAATATTGATTGCCTTATTTCTACCATTTGATGCACGTGGCTAGTTCCTTTTAGTTTATCAAAAAGAGCAAAGGAAACAGTACAATCAAGTTGAGGGAGGAGCTTTCTTTGAAATTGTTTTTATTTTATTTCTGAAATAATGCTTATTTAATTAATTTAGGGTCATATGATTAGCATGTTAACTTTTAAATATTTCCTTGGAGGTTAAGTGTTTTTTCTTGTTGAAAAAGACTAGGGAACCCTTTTCCTACAAAAAGCTATAGAATTTTAATTAGTATAGATAGGATGCTGGGGGGTTAGTTTAATAGATGATCTTTTTTTATTTATCAATCTACTCAGATTTTTAGATGTTTCTTTATGTTCCCTATGCCTTATTGTCTTGTTCCAGCTTCAATTTTGTTCAATTTTAGCCATTAGATTGCAGTTATCTGCTGTTCCTTTTCCTACCCTACATCAGAAGTTCTAATAACGACAGACATTTGATAATCCAAATAATCACAAACGAACATTCTGCCAGCACTTTACTGTAGACTTTAACAGGGGTTGTTAAAAAAACTTAATTTTTTATCCTCTTCTTGAAACAACCCTATATAACTCAATAGGCAAAAGACAATGGCTAAGAGCTCAAATTTTTGAAAGCCACGGGCCATACATGACAAAGCAAGGCACCATGTGGAGTGCTGAAGATCTCCAAAGACCAACACCCACCTACTTTAATGTCCAGAATAGAAGTGTTCTTTAGCTTCAAGAGAAAAACACACAACATGCATGCGTAAATAAACCACAATTGATTCCCTAGTCGGAGCTATTAACAACTATCTATCAAATACTAAATAACGGATAAAACAGCAAAATGGCATGGGTAGTGCCAACACAGCCAACTGCTAGAGCAACAAAATTTTCAAATAAGCACTGTGCTATGGCAAAGTTGGCAATTATATATGCAGGAAACATGGAAATATTAAAAGATGATCACTTTTGTTTTTTTTTGTAGAATAAAAATGACCATTGATCATTCAAATGCTAGAAAAAAGAAAAGAAAAGAAGAAAAATGCCCAGACCAAATGGTATGCCCAGCAAGCTTATCTCTGGAAAACCATAACTCTTTCATGCAAATTACATGATGCATAGACTTACATGAAGAAAAGCTGAAAGACATAAATAACGATAATAAAATTGCACATAGTGTAATCTAATTTTTTTCCTTCTCATTCAAAAATCCAACTACTTATATCCGAGAAATCATTGAAAAATCAACAATGCATACCTGGAGGCCATCCTAATAAACCAAAGGAATGAACTTGTACTGAACTTTACTCATGTACTCTAGATACTTCTCCCCGAAAGTCTCGATCATTAAACCCTCCTCCATTTTTGCCTTCTGTGCATAATACATCAAACATACCGCTACCACAAACAACAGGCTCAAAGGTGCACGAAGCGCAATGAAATAAGTCACAAAGAGAAGCAATGTGGACGAATAGATAGGGTGCCGGACCCACCTATATGGCCCAAACTGCACAACAGCAGAAGGCACCACCACCTTCTCTGAATACTTAGCAAGGTAAAATGTAGAATTATATTGCATTAGCAAAGTTGCCAATATAAAAATCCAAATCCCCACATTGATCCACCCACCAGGAATAAGGTGCAGCTCTGGCCCTTCAAAAGCTGCAAGCCAGTGCCCAGCCATGACCCCAACACAGAACAAAAGGCGACACCATCTGGGCGGGTTTAAATCCCACTTGGGGTCATGCGGACGTGCATAATAATCCCCATACAAACGTTTCCTCACACTTACATTGAAGAAGAAGAAATAATGATACACAAAAAAGAACACAAAAGGCCATCCTTGTAGATATCCACTGAAATGGGCAGGAGGGACTAGAGTTAACCAAGTGAACACTGATGTAACAATTGCAAGTTGCTCAAAAATGCTAGCTTCACCGATTGAATGCTTATAGAAGCAGTATAACCCATAAACAGCAAGTGATATAGCCGCAAACCATGGCCAAAACAACCATGTCCAGCTAAAATACATCCAGAAAAACGGGTTAATTACCAAATTCACAGTCCATTTTGTGGCAGCAATTGCAGCCGATAAGATAGCAGACCACTTGATGATATCAACAGGGGTTAATTGCAAAAGGGTAGCTTTCAGTTTCTCAAGAGAGAGGTTTTTTAAGGGTTTTAAAAATTGGTGGGTCTGAAGCCCCTCTGTGCTTACAGCGCCGGAATATGAGCATTTGGGAGGAGATAACAAGTGGTTTCCCGTTATTTTCAGAGATGAAGTTGATAGATACAATGAAAAAGGAGGGTTTGATAGGTTTTTTACGGGTTTAAGGTTTTGACCAGAGAGTACACTGGTATTTGATAAATGGGATTGAAGGTGTTTGTCGTGATGCCGGAAAGAGAGTTTCCTTTTTCTGTTGTTGATGGAAATAGTGAAATTGAATGGAATTGTTTTAGAGTGAAGGAGAACTGATGTAGTTTCCATGGTAAAGTGCAGTAAGAAAGCAGCGAATGCCTTTGTAAGGAACAATTAAGGAAGTCTAACGTTAAAATAAACGGGATGCTTCATGTTCAACTTCCAGGAACATGATGATCTAGTCTGGTCTGGTCCAGAGTATAGGTTTAAAATCTAGCAGTGTTCTTATCTGATGACCTGGGCTAGCTAAGTCCAACTCCAGCCTCCAGCCTCCAGCCTCCAGCCCATTCTTCTGATGGTCTAGTGAAATTAAAGGGTCGAGCTGGGCCTGCTGTGGGCAGAGCAACTGGCAGATTCTGAGGGATGGTCTTCTTCTTTCTTTCTTTTTTGGTTAAAAAAAAAAGGATTTTAGTTCAATAAAAATTGTACTAAATAATCTAACCACGTACTTTTTAAGATTATTTTAGCTTAAGAGGACAAAAACCATCCTATTTAATTTATTCAAATATAAAAAACCCTTTTTTAATACTATAATTCCATTAAGAAGAAATTCAAATTTAAGGAATGTTAAGAGACTATTAAAGTAGATGATGAAGAACGTGAGAATTTAATTAAACATTGTATCATTGGATTATATAGTATATCACTAGTCAGTTTTCTATGCAGTGTTGTGAGGCCCTTTCTAATTTTCTTAATTAAATTATGTGGCAATTAAAATAAATATCAGCTAAAAATATAATGATTTAAATTCTAGATAAAAAAAATATTTTTTATTGATAAAAACTCTTATTTCTTATTCATGCGTTTCTCTTTTTATATAAAACATATATTTTTTATTAATAATATATTTTTTAATATAAAATTAAGATAATTAAAATAAATATTCATAAAATTTATGCTGGTTTAAATCAATAAATAAATACATAATTATTTTTTCAATCAAAACTCATTCCTTATTTATGGTTTTTTTTTCATGTTATTATGAAAGCATATCTTTTTTTAATTAGAAGCTTAGGTTTTTAAACAAAAAATTATCATGATTTGAAAACCAAAATTCAATAGCATAAACATAATCCATAACCTTCAAAAATGCAAAAACCCGTCTTAATCAATATGAAATAAAAAATCTTTTCAAGTTCAGATTTGTTTTTTAAGAGATTTCAAGATTAAAAAAATTCTAATTTGACCTCCCTGGTTACATAGAATCATTTGGCACAAAAATAAATTATTTTTGTGGCAGGAATCATTACAACGACAAGTTTCTTTCTATGGTGAAATCTGATGAGCTCCTCTCTCTTCCCACCCAAAAAAGATTTGAAATAAATGTCTGATATGAAAATTAAATTTTTTAAAATTAAAGGGATCGATCACCTAATAACGACTAAAATAAACTTTTCAAACAATTTTAAAAGTTATTATCTATTTTACTCGCTTTATCCATTTTAGACTTGTTTCTTTTAATTAAACTACTCTCCATCTCAAAAAATAATGCAATTGGATAATAATTTAGTTTTAAAACAGGTTTAATTATACAAAATAAAAATTCAAGGATCAATGTAATGTGAAAAAATTAAGGAGGAGTTTTATGATATTTTAATCATTGGTTCAATGAAATTGCATGACACATTAGAAAATACAAATGAATGGAAAACCTATTAATATACTCTTATATGTTATATGTTTTCTCAATGGCATCTTAATATAAAAAAATCAATCAATCATAATCTTGAGTTCAATTATATTTTCTAATATACTTTTTAAAAAAAGTGCTAATTAACAAGTCCACTTTTAAAAAATAAATGATCACGAAGTTCTATGATATTTTTTAAGAGCAATAAATTCATTTTATAATTTATCTTCCCAAAAAAATTTATATTTAATTATGATATCGATATCTATATCTATATTATGATTATTATCTTATATATATATATATATATAACCCTAGGTCCAAATATATTCCAGTGGTTATTTTGTTATTTTGTGTTCCATCGCGCGTTGCATGAAAATTAAGGTACAAGTGCAACTTGATGGTGCTCTGTCTAAGTACACGTACCCAAATCCTCCATCTTCAATTGGGGTCAAACCTGTTAGTTGAGGATTTGAGCTCCTCGAAGGTGAACATAGAAGGGAAAAGATTATCAAAGCCATAGATTCCTTTCTTAGACGTGGTGCTGGTGTGGTGCAGCTACGTACCGTAGTTGATGGTGGCTGACGATGGAGGTTTGAGTGGCTGGCGTGGAAGGCTGCTGTGTTGGTATTGCTGGTTTTGTGGTGACGGGGTGGTGCGGTGAGTGGGTTTTGGTATTTGCAGTGGAGGCTGGAAGGGGGGCGTTGTCGTGTGACGACGTTGGTCTATTAGGCAGTGTCGAGAGAGTTGATGTGGAGGCTAGTGGAGAGAGAGGGTCTGGCTAGTCGCCATTTTCCAGTGAGAAGGAGATGATGTGAAAGAAATGATAAGGGTGGTGTCTTTGTGAATAATATTTTTAAGCACTCATTAGGTATTAAAAACTTTATAATGTCAAGTCTGTAATATTTTAGATATTTTTTTGTTGATCGAGTTGACGAAGCAATGACTCAGTATGAACTGTAAAATTAATTATTTTAAATTGACATCGACTGGATACGTAAATTACAATGTATAAAATGTTGGTAACCAAAATGTTCAAAACACAAGATATTTTTAATAATTTTCCAACAAAATATGAACTTATTTATAAGAAAATGTTGAAAAGTGAATTTATTGATATTAATAAAATTTATTTATCATTTTATTTTTAAAAGTGTATTATACTATTAAAAAATAAAAAAAAACATTATCTTACTGTGTTGTTATACTTTGCCCACTCACATTTGCCTTTTCACCCCACTATTCATAACTTTTTTTTCTTTTCGGTTCCTTAATTTTTTTTTATTTTTTACTCTTTGACATAGAACTTTTTATTTTTAATTTTATCATTATTATCGTGTTGTGCACAACAACGAATGATGAAGCTGTCTCCTGATATTAAAAAAGAGTTTTTAGGTTTAATCATAAAATTATGATTATGGGGTTCAAAAGTTGTCACCTTATATTATAGTTATTAAAAAACCTAATGATTTGCGAGAGTCCGGGTAAGGAGGACTCGTTGTGCAAGGAAAAGATACATCACCCCAAGTACACCTTACCTAAGGTAAGTTGTATTGTTGATCGATTATTTTTCTAGTTCATGTTTCTATTCGTTGGTCTCATCTATTGTTCAAGGTAGATCTCTCTTCATAAAGAAATCTCTATCTTATTAGATTAAATATTAATCGTTCTAAGGCCTAGATTTAACATCGCATTTATTTCCTAGATATAACTAATTCCTAACGTTCTGAATAACAAACTAATTGTTATGACATTTTTGGTATTTTAGTCAAATCCTAATGGATAATTATAAATCGAATACAATATCCTTTTTTGTATTTTTTTTTAAAAACATGATAAAAATATGATTTTATCTTTATAGAAGATATGAATGAAAAACCTTTAGGATTTGGCTATATGCATGAAAACAATTTTTTTTTGTTTTTTGAAAATAAATTTTATTTTTGGATTTTTTTCTTTTTTTTTTTGGAATTTTGGAGAAAAATCAAATATTTTTTTATATTGGGTCCATGTCTTATAGTGTAAGTCTACGATCCGATATTAAACAAAATTGTTAGGAAAAAGGGCAATAGACCCACATAAAATTTTAAAATGATTTTTGAAAAGTTTAACAATTTTTCTTTTAGTTTTTTTTTATATATATATATATATATATATATATATATATATATATATAAAGAAATGGGGTGGACTTGACCCAACCATCTCGGTTAGCCTGAAATGGGTCCAGCCCATCTTGGTTTTTTCTACAAGACATGAATTAATTCACGTCCTGCATGCAACAAGAGATAAGATGCAGGAGAGAAGGACCCGAGAAGCTTACCTAGGCTGGATGGGGGTGTTGCTGGTTGACGGTCTTATTGGCGGCTCACGATGGAGCAATTAATGGCCTGTGACAACTGTTGCCTTAGGGAGGTGTTGGTCTTGCCGAAGATGTCATATTGGTAAGGGAGATGTCATTGCTCAAGGTGGAGGTGGCTACTGATGAAGGGGATGCATGACTGTTGGTGTAGGAGGTTGGTGTTGGTGAAGGCAAAAATGACAGGAAGATAGTTTGGTGGTAAATAGAAGATGTAGGGAGGTTGAATTGAAAAGGACCACAAAAAATCATGAAAATAATGATTTCTAGCTCTCTTTTCTCTCTTCTTTCTTGCCCTCCAATGCCCAAGATTCACTCTTACTTATAGAGGGTGAAAAAGAGACATTTTGTCTTTATTGGAAACCAATATTGGCTTTTGATTCAAATGAGAAGGATCTCAATTGTTAGCTCAAAGGTGTCATCATGAGCTGTAAAAATTTGGCTGCTAAAGGGTGATCGGGTTAGCCTCTTTGGGGTGGCGGCGTGATGGCTATAAAGGCAACTAGCTGACAAGAATTATATTAGGGTGTACTACGATATCAGGTTATTAGAGTGGTGTATTATTTGTCCGGTTTAGTGAAGAGATGAGACATTAAATACTCTTGAAAGATAGCCAACCGAGCAGCATTTCTGGTACAAAAAATTAAAGATGATGAACAGTAGCTAGATGACAAGTCATCAGGGTTTTTTTTTTCTGTGCTGGTCAAATAACATCGTTTTGTACCAAAACAATCTGTTTTAGTCAAAATGCAACATTTCATTTAAATGAAAAGATGTCATTTTAGGGTTTTAATTAGGGATTTGACTAAAGTTTAATTTATTCCTTCGACTTTTGATTTTTTTAATTGTAATCCTAGTAGACCTCAAACTTTTAATTTTATGCAATTTTACCCTTGTCAAACTCCAATATCAACAATGAATTTCTGCGCCTTTTCATTTTGGTTATTGGGTTTAAATTTCTTCAATTTAACCCTAATCTTTGATTTTCTAGCAAATTTATCCATGATTTAAATCAACTGACTTTGTAAAAATTAAATTTGGTCCTCTAAAATTTTAATCTTTTTTATTAAGCTCAAATTAGGCTCCTAAACTTAATTTTTTTAACAATTAAGTCCCTAATAAAATTAATTTAACCCATTAAAAGTATAATTAAGTCTTTGCACCTAATTAAATCTTTTAATTTGACCCAAATTAATTCTTAAACATAAATAAACTCTTAATTCGACCCATAATTAAATCAAATTGACCTATTAAAAATCTAATTTGGTTCTAGAACTAATTTTTATATGGATTCTTTCAATAATTATTTAATTTAACCTTGAATCTGTATTGTTTTGTCAGTCTTGGGTACAATAAGGTATGATGAGGCTTATAATTTTATCCAAAACTCCAGCTTGATTCTTTTACATATTTGAAACCTTGCTCAACATGTTTTTGCCAAGTTACCAATCTTTCTGTTATTGTTAGTTTTATTTTTTAAATGGAAAAAGATAAATTTAGGGGGAGGAAAGGAACCAAAAAATAAGTTATGACAATTACAACTTATATAGGCATGGCTTTATATATTGTAATCCATTTCGATTTGTATGTTCTCACATACTTGATATGTGTACATGATTGTTACATTAAATTAAAGATTGGTTTTATAAAATTAAAATTTAGATTGTTCTTGAAAATAAAATCCAAAAGCCAAAGATCGAAATGAAATTAAAAAAATAAAACGTCCTCTCGTATATATTGTTCAAAAGGTGAGAGAAATACAATTTGGTTCCTTAAATTTCATTTTTCTATCTTTAGTCTTTATTGTTTGAACTTTTTTATGATTTGATCCTAAATTTTATTTTTTACTTTTCAGTTTCTAGATGTTGAGAGATGAGGGAGAAAGTCAACAAAAAAATAAAAAGGAAAGCGAAAGCTCTTGAATGACCAAATTATAATTATCAATACTGTGATTTTGATGTTTATAGATTTTTTTTAAGTAAGTAGGGAGCTCAATAAGAGAAATCTCTTGAAATATGTTTTGTACACAAATGGGGGTTTAGATGTTTATATGATGTTATTTTAATGTTTTTAACTAAAAAGGTTTAAATGCCGGATTTATAGGATGATACAACTTGAATCTTGATTTTTCAATCACCAAAGCCACCTCCAATGATCAAAAGTTATGGTAGGTGGATGATATGTGGTTTTTTTAGGTGGTTGACTATGTTATTTATTTCTATTAATCCAATTGGTAAATGATGAAATTGAGAAAAAAAATCAATTACAAAAAAAGATAAAAAAACTCGAGTAAACTCAATTAACTCATAAAAATAATGACTCGAGTTATAAGACTAAGATAATCTTATAAAAAGTAAATTAAAATAAATTATAAAATTTAATTTTCAATAAATATAATCTTAAAAGATAAAATTTTAAAAAATATTACTGTTCCATTTGGACAATAATTGACGAGGAGAGGAAAAGTGATATATTCTTGTTAATAATTAATTAATTAATTAATAATAACTAGTATTTCTTCTAAGTTGAAAAAATAGTTATAGACTGGAGGTGGGTGGGAATTGAATATATCCATGGGTCTGTCTTGTTAAGCAAGTAGTCCAGTTAAAAATCTAACGCCTTGGCTGACCTCAACAATCCCTGCCCGCCCATTGCCCAAATATCCCATAGCCATCCCTTCTATTTCTCCTATAAAACCAGGAAGACAGACCTTGCACGAATATATTTTTCCTCTTTATATTCCAAAAATATAAAGGTCCCTGATTTCTTACCTAAACATCTTTCATTTTACATGATCCAGAAATAATGATATTTTCGAAGCTGGGCCGTTCTCTTTCTCGATCCTCCCGCTCTATTGTGAGTTCTTTTTTCTTTTGGTTTTGCTTGAATTGAATTGTATTGAGATGATCGATTGATTTTTTTTTCCATTAATAGAATACACTGCGTGCTGGAAATGGCGGTGTTTTGAGATCCTCGGCGGTTATTAACAACATAGAAGGAGGGTTCATCGATGGAAGGGGAGGGTTAGGGTTACTGAGAGGTTATTTAACTTCAATTGGAAGTAGAGGAACTCATAATCCTTTTTTATCCGATTTAAATTCCATTCTTGCAAACCCTAGAATTCGACGCTTTTTCTCCACGGAAGCTCCTAAGAAGAAGAGTAAGCTTCTGCTTTCCTCTTAATAAGATTTGTTTGGAAGTCAATAAGACATTTATCATTTCCTGGAGACTTTTTGATTGATTTGCAGATTATGAGAATTTCTATCCCAAGGGAAAGAAGGAAGTTCCGAAAGGGGAAAAGCAGAAATCTGAATCCAAAGGTAATTTTTTTGGATTGCTTATTTTGGAGGGCAAGCCCTAAACCAATTTGCCTTTTATTGATTCTTGCTTTCTTCAATTTCAGAGAATTCTTCGAATGCAGACCATGACGAGTCAGACTTTAATAAGGGAACATTCATGAAGGCATTCTATTTACTTGCCCCTTTATTTGTGGTTCAACTGCTTTTTTATCCCTTCTCTTTTGGTGATGGTGACAAGCAACAGGTAATCGTAGTAATAATAACCTTTACAGCATTTTGTGCTGTTTTTGCCTCCACTCCTATTAAACTTTTTGGCTTGGCATGCTAAAAGCTTCTTGTTTTTCATGTTATTTATTTTTTCTGTGTACCAAACTACATTCGGGTCAGTTTCAACTGCACGTCAGAATTGTTTTCTAAATCAGTAGGATCATCAAAACTAACCAATTTATCGATGTATTGTTGCTGAAGTTACGGAAATAACAGACAAAATTGACATTAAAAGGAATGTAGTCCATGTGAAGTTTTTGAGAATGTTTTTCTTTTCTTTTTCATAATATATTTTGGAAAGGATCAATTATTTGTGTCCTGATAGCTCTGAGGAAGAATGTCATATTCCTCTGCAGGAGAAATTGTGGATCTGACAGTAAAAATCTCGTTGAAGTAGAGCCATAAGTTACTAATATTATGACTACCGCTGAAGGGAACTCAAAACAGTCTACTTGCACAAATTGCCTAACAACTTCTTCTTTTGCAATTTAATATGTACAGTTCTATCTGCTAATGAACTTTGTGTCTTTTAACCAAATGATTTTCTGAGCTAGAGTGGTTTATGCCAACAAACCTGGTTCCATCATCTTAACTTCATAATACCAACTGGCAGTTAGCATTCAATTAATGTGGTTTCCTAAGCATCAACTACTTGATTTTAATTATACGTGTAACTAGTTCATTTTTTTTTCATCGATATCATTCGGGTTTGAATAGTAGGTGATAGGTTTCCTTATTTAACCTGCTTGCATGGTATCTCTTTGAGCAATTCTTATGGAACCTGTCCACTTGTGGTTTTGTTTTTGCATGGCATAACATTATGCAATTCATAACGTGTGTTTCTTTTTTCCTTTTCCATGTTCATTTGGTCCTAATATGAATTCATCAAGTTCATTTGTTTCTTAAATTTTCTCCATGTACTTTATTCTTGACAGATTAGTTTCCAAGAGTTCAAAAACAGACTTTTGGAACCAGGGCTAGTGGATCACATAGTTGTTTCTAATAAATCAGTTGCAAAAGTGTATGTGAAGAGCGCAGCACAGAATCAAACGAGTGATGATATTGTTCAAGGTCCAGTTAATGGTGTCCCTGCTAGAGGTCACGGGGGCCAACATAAGTACTACTTCACTATTGGAAGTGTTGACACTTTCGAGGAGAAGTTGGAGGAAGCCCAAGAAGCATTGGGAATAGACCCTCATAACTATGTTCCAGTTACATATGCCTCTGAAATGGTTTGGTACCAAGAACTGATGAGGTTTGCACCTACGCTATTGCTTTTGGGAACCCTCATGTACATGGGACGGAGAATGCAAGGTGGATTAGGTGTTGGCGGTGGTGGTGGTGGAAAGGGTGGCCGTGGAATATTCAACATAGGGAAGGCTCATGTAACCAAAGCGGATAAAAACTCCAAGAATAAGGTTAGCTTTCCATTTGTTTTGTTAAATATAGCAATTTACCAATTTATTGCAGTACCCATGTACTTAGCATGAAGCTTATTTTGAAAGATATTGATTATAATCTGTTGTTTCTCCCATCCTTTTGGGACTGCAGATCTATTTCAAAGATGTTGCTGGTTGTGATGAGGCAAAGCAAGAAATCATGGAATTTGTGCACTTTCTCAAGAGCCCTAAGAAGTATGAGGAGCTAGGTGCGAAGATTCCAAAAGGTGCTCTTTTGGTCGGTCCTCCAGGAACTGGAAAGACCCTTCTAGCAAAGGCAACTGCTGGGGAATCTGGTGTACCTTTTCTATCTATATCTGGTTCAGATTTCATGGAGATGTTTGTTGGTGTTGGACCATCCAGGGTGAGAAACTTGTTTCAAGAAGCAAGACAGTGTGCTCCTAGTATCATATTCATTGATGAGATTGATGCGATTGGGAGAGCTAGGGGGCGTGGTGGGTTCTCCGGTTCTAATGATGAGCGGGAAAGTACCCTTAATCAATTGCTTGTAGAAATGGATGGCTTTGGAACTACTGCTGGAGTTGTTGTACTTGCTGGTACAAATCGGCCTGATATTTTAGATAAAGCTCTGTTGAGGCCTGGCCGATTTGACCGCCAAATTTGCATTGACAAACCTGATATTAAAGGCCGTGACCAGATATTTCAAATATATTTGAAAAAGATCAAACTTGATCATGAGCCATCATATTACTCTCAAAGGCTTGCAGCTCTTACTCCTGGATTTGCTGGAGCAGACATTGCAAATGTTTGTAATGAAGCTGCTCTAATTGCTGCAAGGAGTGAAGGATCACTGGTTACAATGGAACATTTTGAGGCAGCTGTAGATCGAGTGATTGGTGGTTTGGAGAAGAAGAACAAGGTAAATCTTCTTTATTTGTTGTATTTGAGCTGTCTGATGTAATTTAGTTAAGAGGATTCTCTCGCATCTGGAGTTCCAGTTGTGGGTGAGGATCCTTAATTGGCAGAATAATGGTGATTCTTTTTGCAGTCCTCTTGTTTTGAGAGCTATAATGATCAATTTTGATGTTCCTGTTTTGTCAAATCAGGTAATAAGCAAGCTTGAACGCAGAACGGTTGCTTATCATGAATCAGGTCATGCTGTTGCTGGCTGGTTTTTGGAACATGCAGAACCACTTTTGAAAGTGACAATCGTCCCACGAGGAACAGCTGCTCTGGGATTTGCCCAGTATGTTCCAAATGAAAACCTACTCTTCACCAAGGAGCAACTCTTTGATATGACCTGCATGACACTTGGTGGCCGAGCAGCGGAACAGGTATCTACAATGCTGTCCTTTCCTCAACAGATAATGTTGAATTGTGATATGCTCAAAAGAAATGAAATGCTGTCCTTTCCATTGGCAGCATTGAACTGTGGTTTGCTAGTGTTTGTTTAAAACAACCCACATCCCTTCACATGCATCTTTTATAAAGTTAAAAACAGTTGGAATTGGATAAAGGGGCTAGGGAAACTAAAAATTGGTAAATTGATGAACAACTCAGTTGAATGCCCCCAGGGTCTTAGCTATGAAACTAATGCGTGGGATTTCTCTTGGATGCAGGTTTTGTTGGGGAAAATCTCAACTGGAGCCCAAAATGACTTGGAAAAGGTGACGAAAATGACATACGCCCAAGTTGCAGTGTATGGTTTTAGTGACAAGGTTGGTCTCCTCTCTTTCCCACAAAAGGAGGACTCGTTTGAGATGACCAAGCCCTACAGCAACGAGACAGGAGCAATTATTGACAGTGAAGTGCGTGAGTGGGTGGGCAAGGCCTATGGCCATACAGTACAACTCGTAGAAAAGCACAAAGAACAGGTGGCGCAGATTGCAGAGTTGTTGCTCGAGAAGGAAGTTCTCCACCAAGAAGACTTGATTCGAGTTTTGGGCGAGCGGCCATTCAAATCAAGTGAGGTCTCAAATTATGACATATTTAAGCAAGGGTTTGAAGAGGAAGAGAAGAAAGTCGAAACCGCAGCAAGTACTACTGACGGGGATGAAGACCAATCATCACCCATAGAGGCTGTACCGGCTTAACCGTGGGGACATTGGTGCGTTTGTACAATAAAATTTGTAATCTGCTTCTCTTTTTTCTTAGGCAAGTGAATTTTTTGTATACTGGCCATTTGTGATCATTGTAATCTTTAATTCAAAATTCTCAGAAGAAAAGCAACACCAAGCTACCGTGCTGCTCCACCCCCCATTCATCCTTGGAGAAATAATTTGTTGACCCTACTTCTTTAGTCGTCGTAATATTTTGTTATTATCGTGCCTTTCTGAGCCAAAGTCATGGTCTAGCTAGCAACAAAAACAAAAATCCTGTATTGATTCTCTCTTTCCTGGGTCATGATTCTTGAATTGAATTGAATTGGCAAGCAGACTTTCAACCATGTGTTTGAGTTGATGTTAGTTTGTACGCTCCTTTCGGGGATTAATCATATGCATATCTGGTTCTTATACCCTTTGACACTTTCTTCTTGTCATGATTCCTCTACTTTTTTTTTTAAGCTATCCTCTGCTTTATGGTTTTCTTTTGGTTTTTCTCAGACCAACTTCCATTTTTGATATCATGTAAAAAAACAATTACAAAAAAAGACGAACCAAAAATATATGATTAATCCTTCATTGGCTCCCAAATCTGATGCCACAACTTTCAAACAAGACAGGATTTTAATGTTTTAAACTTCTAATGGAAGAAAGCCTTGTTTTTCAGCAACAATTTGCTAGTCCGTGTTGTGGAGATAAATCAAATCACTTTCCATACAACTCTATCAAAATTTAAGTCCATTTTGATGTAATAATATCATTCGGTACATTAAACCCACCCTAATCGTGGATCATAGCACGTACGTATTAGCAAATTATAACTTAGCATATAGTAGGGAGATTAGGTTGGTAGGCTCGGAGCAATGCTTGTTAAAGAAATGCCTCATTATTACTTTATTTATCCTTTGCTAACAATTTAAAGCAATTTAACCCCAAAAAAACTCAATTTCCCTGTAATCTGACTGTATAAACACTGATGATGCGCGTGATCCTAGCCATCTTCCTTTATAAATACCAACCTCACAACTATTACAAGGGATATTTTGTAGAGTCTTGATATCTTGCTAAACAGAACTCAAAGCTCTCCCACTCTCCCATCACATAACCTTTAAAGCTCTATATATCTGTTTGGACATTGACTACTCACCCACTTGCCTACCACTCTGACTTGCTCCTTGCTAGCACCGCCTGCTCTTCCTCACATGTCTCTTACTACTTTCACTCCTTTTACTTTGCTGGTGTGCCATTGCTTTTTCAAGTCACAACACTAGCTCGTGGTATGTTGACCTGTCTTTAACTTGTTCTCAAGAACCCTTACCTATAGTTTATCGACTTCATTGGAGAGTTAGTGATCATGAAATCCCTTCCAAGACCTCAAATTAAGAAGAATGTTAATCTTTTGTGTGCATTGATGATGGGACCTTGCTAGATCCCAACAACAATATTGACAAGTCAACCTTCTCAATGTTAAGGATGGACACGTAGGCCAAGTCCCCTAAACTAACAATGGCAGTTTGACAATGCCCTTAATTAAGAGGTGGTGTGCCTCGACCCAGCTTATGTGGAACAAGTAGATGATATTGAAGCCTCCATTACATAGTCTTTACTGAACATTCTAATTTTTTTCAATTTTGTTAATATTTTAGGTTTTGATAAGGAACCCAAACAAGCAAATACAATAGCCATTATCTAGATATCCAAGTGACAATATAGGTCAAGTTTTATTGCGAACTATATAGTACGTAGGAAACATGGTAAGAAATAATGAGAATGGCATGCTCTTCACCAATGCTAATTACTGTGTGGAGAAGACTAACCATAAGTATCCACATCACGTGGAGAGTAGAGTGAATGATTTGCCCCATTTACAGGATCCTCGTTGATAATATTTCCTTGTTAAATCTTATACCGCTTACCACCTTGCGAGGTTCAAACATGGATGAGATACTTATGAATTAGACATCGACTCTCAAGGCCCTTGACAACATCTCCTTCTAAACTTGAGGCCCGACATGCTTTTATATCATTGATGCTCCTGCATGTGTTCTGTCACTTACTAATTGAGAGGCCTCTTCTCCAAGAGTATGATTTGATCCCCTCCTTTAAACACTAGTATATGAAAGGGTATTGAGGAAAGATGAACGTCTTCATTCCTAGTGCAAGCTGGGCACCTTCTGAGAGCCACGAGTCTCAATTTATTGAAGCATCATTATTTTCTTGCAAGTGTTCAACTGATGGAGAGCTAAAGGCTGGAAAACCTAGGGAAATTTCTATTAAGCCAGTGGCTATCAAGAATAACCACAAGAACAAAAGCACAGGAGGTTGTGATAACACCTATACCAAACAGCTTAATACATAGATCTTGCACTTGTCATTTTTTAATATATCAATCTACATTATATGTAATGAGCTTGTTCTTAGCTCTTGTAATCATTGAGTGTTTTGTGCTCATAAAATGACCAAGTCATACTTTATGATGTATGCACATTAGTCTCATCCTGCTAGCGGTACATAAGGCTAGCACAAGTTCATTTGTTTTTGTAGGGATTTTAAGTTGGATCATTTTCGTAACTCTAATTTTCTCAATCTCAATATACAAGATTGCATGAACACCTTCGTTAACAAGGTTGTTTAAGTAGGGGATAAATGTATATACTTGATTTATCCCAAAAATTAATTAATTATTAGTTAATTTTATTAAGTATTAATCCATAACAAATGGATTGATGATAAGTTTCGTTCTAGTATAGGGTTTGGGCTGTACAAAGTACATGAAGGTTGGCTAAAACACCCATATTAATATATATAAAAAGATGGACACGTGTATTATGACATGGCTTGTGTCTATGCCAATATCTCCCAACTCCTTAATTGGAACACATATCTATCAAGATATACAGCAGATTCTGACAAACAACAATACTAAAAGATGAGGACAATCCAACAGCGAACGGGAAAGATATAGCTCCGACAGCACCCCTTTCTCTCTCTCTAAGGGAGTCGTTACACTTTTTTCTTTAAAAAATTCCTCGTTTCCCTCTCGCTTAAAAAATTTATCTTCTGAGCTGAATCTTTATCAAAAAATTTCAGAGTTATGTTTCATTTAAACCTTGCTAGGACGTTGAAGCAATTTACCGAAAGAATCCAATTTCTTTGTTTAGTTCAAATTTGACTGTTTGAACATAGATGATGTGCGTGATCCTGACGATCAAGGACATCCTTTTTCTTTTATAAATACCAACCCCAGAATAATTGTGAGAGATCAAAGCTTTTCTCTCTCTCTCTCTCACACACACCATGTTTGAACATAGACTTGCTCCTTGTTAGCATTGTCTGCGCTTCCTCTATGCCTCTCGATCGGTACTTGCACTCCTTTTACTTAGGTGGTGTGATATTGCTTTTAGAAATCACAACTAGTCGTGTAACCTAGTATTTAAAACACGATGTAATTCAATATGTTTTAATTTTAGTATTTAAAAAGTATTTTTTTTGTTTAGTATGCATTAAGTTTTAGATTTCTTAACATTTCAATATATACTTAAAAAAAATGATTTGCCCATGGTGGTGTAAGTGAGCTTATTTTTTTTCTAAACTTAAAAAAAATACTAAGAACAAATATGAAGATGGTGACATGTTGGACAATATATTAAAAAAAAAAACAATGCAACTAATTTAATTTAATTTAAAAATCAAACTCCCTTTAAAAAAACACATAAATTTAACAGAAACGATGAATTTAAAAATTTGAGATAGCTTGAGTTATTTTTAAAATTAGTAAAAAAAATGAAGCATAATCCAAAAAAAAAAATAAAGGATAAAAAAACGAGTCGAATCTTCAAAACCTAGGTTAATCGCTATGTTATGGGTGGGCAAAAATTATCCTGAATGCAAAAAAAAGTCATTTGACGCTAGCATTTTAAAGAACTCAAAGACAATTTGAGACTCGGGTCATCGAACTGACTAAGTTGAAAAAATTTAAAGTAGCTAAGACTGAACTTAAAATGTAAGAAATGAACACTTGTCAATATGATGAAAAGATATATATATATATATATATATATATATATAAAAGATAATAAAAAAAGTCTCTAGTAAACCCAGCAATCAACCCAGATCAACAAATTAAATACATGACTTAGGACATGAAATTGTGATGATCCCATTAACAGGAAAGTGAAAAAAATACCAGCTAAAAAAATATTTGAAAAAAAATGCTTTAAAAAAAGACTGAAGTTGATTCGAGTTAATTTTTAAAATCTATAACCTGAGTCATGAGACCGGGATGACATCATTAAAAGAAAACCCAAGAAAACAAAGAAGTAAGATTATTAATCAAACAAATATTAAAGGATGAAATTGAGAAAAATAATTAACAAAAAAAAAACAAAAAAAAAACAAAAAAAATATAAATTAAAATAATTATGACTAAATTCGATGTAAAAATTAACTAAAATTAAACGTTTAGGAACAATTAAATGAAATTAATGTTTAGGGATGCAGTTGAAAAAGAAACTCAATTAAGAAAATGATTCAAAAAAATAGCAATTAAGGGAATTAGGACCAAGTTTGACATAAAAATTAAATGAAAATAAATGTTTAGGGATGAAATTGAAAAAAAAATCAATCACAAAAATAATTCGAAACAAAAAAATAGTAATTACAAGAATGACAAATTTGATAAAAAAACAAAAAAAAAACAAATGATCAGGGATGGAATCGAAAATAAAATCCAATTAGAAATGATCAATGTAATTAAAATAATTGCAATTAAGAGAAGATGGATTGAATCAAAAGAAAAAAGAAATTGAAGGGTTGGTATAATGTTTTGCTTGACCAGCACGTGTTCCGAAGAAAAAAGAGAAGAAAAAGAAAGAAAGAAAAAAAAAAGCAAATTGGTGACAAACCAGACCGAACCACTATACATGCACAACCCAGAGAGGAAGAAGAGGCCGAGACGAATCGAGTGATGATGCGGAAGCACGATTAAAATCATCGTAGTCAGCCTCATGTATCACTTGAAGGCGGTAAAATGATTGATACGTGCAAGACACGTATCATTCTTTTTGTATTTGTTCAAAAACGAAAATGCCCTTAGAAATAAACAATAATAACAAAAAAAAACTATTATGAAATTACAACCAAGCCCTGGAACCAAGACTAAAAAATTAAAAATTAATTGTTAAGGGTAATAGAGTAATTAAACTGCTCATTTTAAAATGCAATTACTATAAGGCTCTTGTACCAAGATTTTGATTTTAACTTTTAAGATCAAGATGATAATTGCACTGTTATGAAAAAAAATAAAAAAAATATTATTATTTCAAACAAATAAAAAACAACAAATTAACATCATGCAAAAACCACTTTACCTCATTTGATTTTTCAGCCATAGACAGGAGAGTAATTCCTTTAGTATATTCCACGGTCATCCAAGGCTTTTCTACTGTAGATCACAATTTTACCTTGATTAGTTTTTGACTTGTTCTTGATGACCCTCAAGACCCAGACGAGGAACGTTTACTTGCAAAAAGAAATGTGAATCCATGACAAAACAGAGGAAACATTAACAAATCGTTAGAACTAGAAAGACTAAAATGGATCAAAGACGCGTGGGGTCTAAATTAAAGATTTTTGAAAACGATACCTCACCAAATAATTATCAACGCTTTTTTTTTTATATATATATAAGAGAATTAATTAACTAGCTCGACTTATTAAAAAGTTTAATAAAGAAAAAAAAGGCAGTCTTTCTTGTCAATTTTTTTTATTGTAATAACGATGATAATTTAAAGTGTTTTTATACTTAAAATATATTAAAATAATTTTTTTATTTTTTTTAAATTATTTTTAATATTAAAACATTAAAACAATTCAAAAACATATAAAATCTTTTATTTTAAACTCGTATAAAATTCTTTCAATCAGCGAAGAAATTTATTATAGTACATGAGTTAAAACATGTATTATTTGAACTCCAGTTACTTTTTAATTAAATTATTTTTTAATAAAATCACAAAACCAACTGAAACAATAGTAGTCTTGTTTCGTAACCTCTTCTATTGATCATCGATGGATATAAACAGCTAATATCCTCAAAAGCATGCAAGAAATGTTAACGAAAAGGACCTTCCATATACAATGCGTATTAATTTGGAAGAAGGAATAATGATGCTCGAGACCTTTCTATATGTGAAAGTTTTCTTCGTTCATCATGGAGTCAAAAAGAAGCTGCTGTGTTTTTTCAATTTACAGAAGCTGGTCGTGTTCTGGTTTCTGGACGTTGGACCTGGTAAGAAACAGAGATGGAATCCCTGTTCTCTTCCTCGCACCATTATAAATACATGCCAAAGCCTTCGGCTTTCTTCCCCATTATCTCTGCTCTCTTTTCTGTCCCAACTCCTTCATTGATTTCACTATTCAATTTCAGCTCTCCTCTCTCTCACCTGTCTCTCTCTCTCTCACACACAGACACACTTGCTCCCCTTTTCTCTCTTTCAGGTACTTATTCCTAAATTTATCTTGCAACATTAATTGCATATATACGCAAGGTTGGTGTTTACATTAAGGTGGAATGAGGCTTTGAATTGGTGCATGCCATGGATATTTTCAAAGCTACAAGGATAAAATCTTCAAGTCTGATATTTTTTATTTATTTATATAATCGTCACCTGATCAGATTTGAACGTGCCCCGTGTGCTTGATGCATTAATGGAGTCAATTAGCTCTACAATTCTAAGAACTCAATTCAGAATCGATGACACGATGTTTGTCAGATTAAGTAATTATTTCCTACCATTTTTTTTTTCAGAGCTCTTTTTTATCTTATCAAAATGGCGGACGAAGATCAGTGTCAGCAAGGTTTGAAACCAAAATATGACTGTCTTCTCTTCGGTAAGCAACCCTCATTCAAGCAGACAGTCTCTGACAGTTCATAATCCATAGCCCATGTATTAATAAATTCATCACATGAAACGTGTCTTGTTTGTAGATGTTGATGATACGCTTTATCCTCGAAGTTCGGGTCTGTTGGAGGAAGTTACCAAGAATATTCAAGGTATATATAATGCCTACACCTTGACGACTCGTCAAATATTTCTTCTTATTGATAACTCCTTCCTTAATTAATTTGAGCATATATAATAAATCACCTCTTCATGTCCTTGTCCAGAATACATGATTCAGAAGCTTGGTATAGAAGAAACTGAAGCCTCTCAAATGAATGGTGTTTTGTACAAGAGTTATGGCACATCCATGGCAGGTCTCAAGGTATGTCGTCCTTGAAAAAAAAAAACGAAATCATCTTGACAAACCTTTTACCAAAATCCAACCGATTTACTGATGTCTTGCGATTTCTTTCCTCTTTCTAGGCCATTGGTTATGATTTTGACAACGATGACTACCACAGGTACCGAGTTAAATATCCCCACATATAGCTTTAGTTTTTTTTATAACATAAAATGGATTATTGCTATATAAACGATCTTACTTGCATTTTCATGTTTACAGATTTGTTCATGGGAGATTGCCATACGAGAGGCTAAGGCCTGACCATGTTCTAAGAAATCTTTTGCTTAGCTTGCCAATTCGTAAAGTTGTAAGTTCCTTAAGCTACCTTCTAATTAAATACAAGTTGATAATCAACTACAAATCAAGCTTTCTTAGTTCTGATGATTTTTTTTCTGGGTTTTATGTAATAGATATTCTCAAATGCCGATCAAGCACATGTGGCTAAAGTTCTCAGCAGGCTTGGGTTGGAGGATTGCTTTGAAGGGGTTATATGCTTTGAGACCCTCAATCCCTTCAATTACGAAGACATAAATGCTTGTGATGGAACTGGAGCTTGGAGTCCCAGCTATGCATCCAAAAGCCAAATTCTCGACATCATTGAACATCCTTGTCAGTCTAATCCTGTTTCAGCACTTCCAAAATCTCCAGTTGTCTGCAAGCCTTTTGAAGACGCATTTGAGCAGGCCTTTAAGCTGGCCAACATCAATCCTCAAAAAACAGTAAGTACCATTTCAAAAGAACTCAGAAATTCAGATCATGTCTGGTATGATTTTTACAGATTGTTTTAAGACTGTATCTGGAATATAATGATATTGTTTCTTTAACAATTCTAAAATATTCCTTATCGATCATCTTCCATGCCATATGCACATATAACAACACTACTG
Organism: Populus nigra; assembly: GCF_951802175.1. Lineage (NCBI taxonomy): Eukaryota > Viridiplantae > Streptophyta > Magnoliopsida > Malpighiales > Salicaceae > Populus > Populus nigra. The sequence goes on along the minus strand of NC_084870.1, from coordinate 5,053,213 downwards.
ATACTCTATTCCTTTCTGGAGGTATTCTTCGATGACAGCGTTCGTAATATAATGACCGGGAAGCTAATGGGCCTCCACACCGTGCTGGTAAATCAAGTTCTTGAGTGGTTCTTATTATGCTGTTCACCTTTTGCGATCTGAGAATTTTATATATCTATATTTATTCTGACGAATCAGAAATACTACATGGTTATAGGTGGGCACAGCCAACAGAGAAAATGGAGCTGATTACGCGCTAGAGAGCATTCATAACATGAAGGAAGCATTGTCGGACCTATGGAAAGCAAATGACAAGTCAGAAGCTAGAAGCTTTACAAGAAAGGTTTCCATGGAGACAACTGTGACTGCATAGTTAGCTTAATTACCACCAACTTGTGCAGTACTGATGAATTTGTATCTCTACTTATATACGATCGTGATTAATAAAGCTCAATTCATTTTTAATATCGAATATGATTTGAAAATATAAGAAAAATTAAATTTTGAACTACCTGTATGGACTGCACTCCCAAGGAGAGGCTAAATCTCTCTCATATAGCTGCCTACCGTGAAGATGAAAATTCAGGACAGGATGAACACGTGGAGCTACTTGAGTAACATAAAAACCACAATAAACACAGTTTCTTTTAATTGAAATAAAATTTGGATTTAAAAGACTCGAGTTTCGTTGATTGTGATACGATAGAATAGAATAATTATTCACCATCTTCATTATGTAGTTCAAGACCTTAATTAATTACTTACATCTAATTATGAACAACAATAAATGAAAAGGGGAATCTCGGATCAAAACCTTTAATGCTAGGCAACGATGAAAATTGGGTGAGCTGCGAAAGAGAAACCAGTCGGTGAAAGAAGAAGAAGAAGAAGAAGAAAAGACGATGCTTTGCTGTCTCTGGCTTTTGTAAGTTTAGAAAGGAGGAGAGTTTCTTTTTTCGCTCTAAAAAAAATCCTAATAAAATCGGAGTCTTTCCTTTTGGGTTAGCCCATATAAATTTATTGGGCTGGGCCAAACCAAGACCAGTACCAGGACGAGAAGGGTAGAGCGTGATTTGATGCCCTAAAAATTATCAGATCGTCTTCTACGACTCAAGAAAAAGGTTTGCCTTTGCTTTCTTTGCCTTTACACAGGCTCACGAGAGGGAGAGGAAGACGGAGAAGGAAAGGAAGCTTGTAAGCTTATTTTTATTTTGTGCTGTCTTGAAAGAGAACTCAACTGGGAAAATATGGCTAAGCGGGAGCTCTCCAGCACTTTGAAGAACTTGAAGGTAATAAACACTTTCTGTTGTTTCTTCCATTATTGGTTATTTTCTGCTGCTTTTTCTTTTTTGAAGTAAAAACTTGGGATTTGAGTTGGGTATAGCTTAAACTAATCTGGGTTTACTTTGTTTTTATCAGAATTTGGTTTAATTGTTTTGTGAATTATGAATTAGTGAGTACTAAGCTTGTTACATTATGGGTTCTCTTTTGTTGGAATAATAGTTCATGCAAAGAGCAGTTCAGAGAGAGGAGAAAACTAAGAAACAAGAAGAAGAAGTCAAACCTGATGGGAATTTCTTTTCCCCTGGTACCATTAAGAAGTGGTAATTTTGAGCTGATATGCTTAATCCTATATGTTATGTATACACGTTTTATTTTTATGTTGATTTTATAGGTTATGAGTTTGTTTTGGTTTGTGCTTTTACTGGATATTTGCATGCTTAAGCATAAACATATGATTTTCGACGTTGGTTCATCTTGTTATTTAATGCTTATTTTATCTATGGAACCTTTTGGAGTGAACAAGTGAAGGAATGAATACAGAGCATTTTATCTGAAATTTCTTAAAAAAAGATTTTCTTAGAAAAATTTCTGGTTTTTTGGTTGCTGAATAGTGCTTGCCATTGGCATAAATATAAGGCACTGGATTGAAGTTGGGTCTTTTGCATAATTGGGTTCCATGCTGCATGGATTTTGTACCTGTGACAATGGAGGACCGTAGTAGGTTGATTGAGGCTGAGAACTTGAGACTTGAGAGCACCTCTATTTGCTTAATATATGCAATTGATTGAGGCTGAGAACTTGAGACGTGAGCACCTCTATTTGCTTAATATATGCAATTGATTGAGGCTGAGAACTTGAGACTTGAGCACCTCTATTTGCTTAATATATGCAACCGGTGTTTTGAACTAGCATTTTAGATGTCCTTGTAATTCAACCAAGGTCCTTCATGTTATTGCTGTATCTGCTATAATTTGGTGATACTTGCTGTCCAAGTTTAAAGGCCATTATGTTGCAAATTGAGATCCCTAGGTTCTTAATTGAGCAGCTCAGCTGCTTAGCCAGTGACTCTTGATATCACTGATTTATGCTTGGAGTACATCACTTAGATTGATGTTTTAAACATTTGCAGTGTGGTAGTAATGGAAGGGGATCCTCACCCAGGAGCAGTTTTAGGACGAATGTCATTTCAAAGTTTCAATCCCTCTGTTGATGTGAGTATGAAGGTCAAGTGACCTGAAAATTTTTATTCAATGAATAGTCACTTCCCAAGCTTCTCTTCTGGCATGTGCTCACTGCTCTCCTCATGTCAAAACCATTATCTTGGTAGAAACTAAATGAAGCAGCAGCAAATGAAGCATCTGATGCACGTGCCTCTACTTCCAGCCATCAGAGTGGAAGAACATCTTTTAGGTGGGTAATTTGATTTCTCAAATCTTGTTTGTTCTATCCTGATAGTTGTCCTTCAGTGACTGTTTGTAAATTCTACAAAGTAGAGAAAAATAGTTGCTTTTGTGAATCTTATACCTGGATGGAATAGAAAAGAAAATGTTTCGTACCCAGGTTGAGCAACTGTCAGTTGATACAGGCTGGACATGTGATGCCATTGGAGTGGTCAATTCATAACTTGGAATATCAATTTGAAAGTTTTTCATTGTGATGCTGTTATGCAATTGATTAAAAATGTGGCGTCATAGCAAGATGGCCACAATACATCTCATAGTTATTTCAGATGGTAGATGTGATACCATCTGAATTGGGATTGTTTAGCTTGTTCTTTGCATCCACTTACTAGTTTCCTTTTACTCTCTGATTGAAGGGGAGTTACAACAGTAACTAACTGTAGTTTAAGGAGTGAGTAAACAGAGTGGTCAGACGATTAAATAAACAAACAGAAACAGATCGTGGGCGATTTAATTATTTACAAAATAAATTGACTTCTACAATTCAACACGTTGTAGATAATTTTCTCCTCTAATATGCATTTCCTTCTCTCTATATTTTCAGAGAAAATGAATCATCACCAGATGGAGTAGAGTGCTCAAACACTGCCAAACCGAGTTCTGAGGCAAATGGAGATCATAAAAGAAAGCAATATGAAGTAGCATCTGAAATACAAAATCAAAATAAATCACCGAAAATGGTTCAAGATGGTCACCAATCATCACCGAATAGCAGTAAAGGCTCCTTCAAGCAGCCAAAGCGTGGCAAGCTGGACTGGAATGTTCTTAGACCAAAAAGTCAACACAATCAAAATAGAAGAGGGTGAGCATTAGCTGGTCATTCCCTTGGTAAAAATGAAATTTCTTGTCTCATTAATGTCAGGTTGAGCATTTGCTTCTGTAACTGGGTGTACTTCTTTTCTAGCCCTTCAGCTTTCTTTTTTAGTGAGTATTGACTTATACAAAATGAATTAAGAGATTGTGCAAACTTGTTGTCATATCATTAATGGCCAGATTTTCTTATTGAGCCTTCTGATTCGTTGGTTAAAGAGTTGCCTCCTCGCTCTCACTCAATTAGTAAAACATGAAGGCATGGATTATTTGTCTCTGTCCAGCCTTCTTTATTGACATGTACATTCAATATGTCACTGGTTGATTGGTGGTCTTTTCTTGCAAATGCAGTTGCATGTACCTCGTATACTTCCAAATTGTTTGAAAATCATAAAGTTTTAGTGTGCCAATCTCCACCATTAAACTAGTTTGTCAAGTACAATACCAATTCTTGGTCGTTTAAATTGTGCTTCTGCACCTTTAGCTTTAATAATGAATTTCACTTGAAGGAAACTAGTTAAAGCAATTGTTCTGGAAGGAGACCAAATAGGCATGCTCAAATTTCCCAGATAGACCGTAAGTGTTCATCCCAAACATCACCGGTAGTTATGCAATTGCTCCTTTGAAATTCTCCTGCTTTGGTCTCTGTTATGAGTCAGTCCGGGTGCCTATTCGGTACTGGAGTAATTTTGTTTGGATGATATCGGACAATTTTTGGGGCTTAAATGCCACAAGCCCACAAGGTTTTCCCTGCTGCAGTATTACGAATCATTTTGATATCGATGTATAGTGGGGGATTAGAGGGAGCTTCCTAGGAACATTTGCATGTGTAATGAAATGGAATTTCAGATGTAACTGGATCTCAAGAACCACCGTGATTCATGTAACCATTTTCTGCACAGCATGAACAAATACTGCGGAACCACTAAAGGAAAAAATTGCAGAAGGCCAAAAAATGAAGGGTTAAATATTTTTTCTGCTTTAATTTCTATGTATCCAAGTCCAAAGTGAAGTGGTCGCCTCCCTCCAACCCTTTGTAAAGGCTCCAATCCCTGTTGACGCCTGCCATTCTCTTGAACGGGCATGGTATGCTTTCAGGAAATTAGCAGCTAATGTATCTCTCATCTACAATGGTGGTTCAGTTAACTGTTATCTCTCTCTATCACCTAGGTCCACCCCAATTACTATGTTTCGGGCTTGGCAATTTGGTGTTTGATTGACAAGGTTGCCCACTAGAATCTAGCCGTCTTCACTACAACTTGTTGCGTTGAATCTCATGGCCGACTGAAAATTATTAAGACTTGTATCTTTGACTTGCACTCCTGCTTTATTCACATATACAATGGACTGCAATTTGAATGTATTTTTGTTTGGCTAGAATACGAATGTTCAATACATGAGGGTAAACCTATGAACAAAATCACTGCTAGGAATTAGGATATAAATTACATCAATACTAAAAATATCTGACGTAAAATTTAACATATATAACAATGTAGAACAACTTCTAGTAGGATCTAAAAAACCAGTAATTCTTAAGTATTTTTAAGCATTACTCCTGGAATGGTTTCCAGATTGATAGAGCATAGATTATTCTCCCCTTCCATCCCTGTAGCACCCACTGGCCATCTGCATCAACAACAAAATCTTTATCGTACTCTGATTTCACCACAGATCTCACATCCTTGAAAAGCTCTTGATCCAATGGAAGTTGCCTGAACCCGGCTCTTAGATTCCTAGACTGCCACTGCTTGTATGTCTCTGGCCTTTCAACTCTTGCTTTACCCTCACATGCTATCACATTGGTAATATCTCTTCCGTATTGCTCTTTTTCAAACATCATTCTGTGTTCATCTTCGCGAGACACAGTAGCCTCGAACATATCAAACAATGATGAAAAGTGGTAGAGCGCCTCTCGAAACCGAGTGACAAAGAATGGCGCATTGAAATTACCATTTACAACCCCATGGATAAACATGTCCGGTTTGATCTTGTTGATCAATTTCAAAACAGCATCCCTTGCACTATTCTCCACAATTGTGTCGTCCGGGAGGTTCCTTAGCCGATATAGACAGTTGACGACAACCTTCTCGTCTTTGTCAATTTTGAGATCCTCATATCTGATGGTTTCCCATTTCTGTGCTATGGGAATATACTCAAAAGGGACTTTAAACCTCTCACAATATCTTTCTAAGCGACGGCCTGTCTCCTCAACCCTTTCTGCAGGCCGGAAACCTGGTTGAGGAAGCTCAATTCCTGTAATACGTAACTTGGGAGGTCCACCAGGCCTTTCCGAGAGACGCTGGATTAGGCAAGGCCATTGAAAACCATAAAGAATACCAAAATCAATGATGTGTAGTCTTGTTGCTTTCTTTTCTAGTTTCAGAATTGTCCTGTTGGCAAAGAAATTAGACATCCTTTTGAATGGGCACGCTCTGACATATACCTGGTAAGCTTTTAAGATCTCAGCTGCTGATGTTCTGGGGTTTACAAATAGTGTAAATGTAGGTGTCGTGGTGCCTGCTAAGCGTGTATCAAGGGCATTGGCAAAGTAATGCGCCAATCTTTGGTTTGCATCACCAAATGAAGAAGAGTGTTGCCTAATCTGCTGAAGTATCTCACTTGCAGTCCTTTGGTCACCAATTGCCACAGCCTGTGCACATTGGACGAGGAGAGAGCTCAAATCCACAACTTCTCCTTTCTTTCCCCTTTTCTTTCCTCGTGTTGTTCTACCATTAGACCCTTTTCTCTGCTCATTCCCAGCTGCTCCATTTTGTGAATTTCCCAGAAGAGAACATGAAGTCGACTCATTTTGTGCAACATGACAAAGCAACACCTCATCAAGTAACTCTGACAGCTCAGACTCTGCAGGAGAAAGTGCAGAATGCTTCTTGCTCCTCTCTTCTTCTAGATCATCACTGTCTTCCCGCTGATGATTTTTTCTTCCCCGTGAACTATTTGGTGAGTAGTCTCCCTCGTCCTTGTCCGGAGGGTTGGAGGAGTTGCTCTTTGAAGATACCATGAAATAATCATTACCTGAAAGAAAATTGTCCGCTTCTCCTCCCCCTTTGCTGAGCACCTCAAAAGGGTGCGGGTGCACCGGACTGTGGAGATCTGGTGCTAGAAGGGTTCTTTCGAGGGGGAGAACTGGAGAGGTTTGCACTTGATATAAGTCTAAATCAGCTTGATCAAAAATCCAATCGGATTTTTCAACCAAGTTATTACCAGGAGGATTGCTGTTGCTGCTATCAATACCGCTACTCCAAGTGAAACCATTATCCGGGCTTTCAAAATTTTTATCGAAACAAGAAAGAAATTGATTCGACGAATGGGGGTATTCCTGACCAAGGACATCATAGAAGGGTTTCTCGGCAGCTTGGAGGGCTAAACAGTCCTGCAACATACAGGTCTTACCCTCCAAGTCCTCTTCCAAAAGCACATCACTTATGAACTTGAGAGTAACATTATTGCTTGGACCATATCCTTCAGAGGATGAATTTGAAGAGGAAGATGACGATGTTGAGTCATTAGGAGGTTCAGGATTGAAAGAATTAAAAGAAGGATTTGGATCACTCATGGTATCATTGAGTTGATATCCATTAAAAAGATTCCTATTCGAAGAGAAAGAAACCGAGGCATGGTCAAACATGAATCTATTCATGGAATTTGGGTATTCTTGTAAAAGGGTATCCATGAACAATATGAGGAAATTAAAAGAAAACAAGATAAGAAACTAAATGGCTCAGGAATCAATCAAGAATCAACAGTCCTGCAGAACAATCAATCAAGAATCAACAGTCCTGCAGAAAAACTCAAAAGATCGATATGCGAGCAAAGAATAGGCGTAGAAAATTGGAGCTTACCTGAGTGAAACCAGAGTAATTTTCTTCTTGAGCAGGAGTTCACGCACACTTATTTAAAGGAAATTGGTCCGCGGAGTCATTTTTAAGGTCTTAGAATACTGAATATTGAAGTTTCCAGGAAGGGGAGGGGAGAAGGATCGAGGCAGCCGCCACATCAACACTAGATTTGTGTGTCAGAGATTTGAGTTTCGTCTGTCAAAAGAGATAAGGGTGTTACACTATGTTTGGGAGCTAAATGGAGGGAGGGAAACAAAGACTATTACCACGACAGTTTTTCGCTTGTATTTTCTCAGCCCCCTCTATCTTTCCTTCCATTTTCGACTCTTCCAAACAAAACATATGACTTGGGGGCCACAGGGACGAGTTATCTTGGAGACCATGTGAACATTGGTCCAAAGTTGGTTTTTTGGTTTACAGGTAGGGTTGGCTTTATAATTATTAATGCTTGGACACCAAGGCTTTGACTGGATCTTAGAATGTGAACGCATTATCCCTCTCTATATTTTATAAATAAAGCTAAAAGGGACACTGTTTACCCACATCTTTTAACACTTATGACGGTATTGTTCAACAAATGTTACTTTATTTTTTTTCTCTTGACTTTTTTTCTTGTTATTCAATTTTTTTTTTTAATTTAGCTTTTATATGATATGTTTATGAGGTTTAGAGTAGGGGAAGTGGTTGCCCAAATCCATTAGCACCGTGAATTAAAATAGTTATTTGTATTTTTTTTATTTTAATCCTTTTTTTATTATTAATTTTTTTTAATTTAGTTCTTATATGATATGTTTATGGGGATTTAAAGTTAATAATTTATTTTAATTTGTATTTTATATGGTTATTGCAGGATAAAAAAAAATTAATATCGAATTAGTATTGGGAAAATATCCCATAATCACAGTATAATCTATTTTTAAAAAAATTTAGTTAAATAAAAAATAATTTAAAAAACTAGATTAATAAATTTTATAGAATCAAAAAAAATTTACAGGTTATTTTGTTAAAGGGGAATGGCTACAGCGATAAGTAAGATATCAATTTTCGATTCACAAGATATGTTTAGAAGTTTTATGCCATTGCCTCTAATTGGATAAGTATCAGGATGATATATTTTTCTCTGTCTGTATGTTGTCGATTGAGTCGAGTTTATGTTTTATGCCATAGTTTTGTGAACCCGGTGCTGCTGGTGTTGCTGCAGCTATTAATTCAGGTTCTGTAAGGAAAAAACAGGATCTCTTACTCAGCTGCTATTGCCGTTATCCCATTTCAAGGAAGAACCTTGAAAATAAAGGAAAAAGGTTAGCTTTTAATAATGTTTTTATTAGTTTGCAATGAATTTACTTCTGCTCTATGTATTAATGTTTTTCCCAGTTCAACTAATTGTTCTGGTATCCATGCATATTCCACTCATAGTGAAACTACCTATTTCCATGGCTTTCTCTTTCTTTACCTTAGATTTCCTCATTGTTGCTTATCCCTCTGCGCCTTTTGCCCCTTTTTTGTGGTTATTATTTGGCTTTTTTGATGTTGCTCTGCTTTTTTATTCCCTTTTTTATCATGAAATCTTGTGCAATCCTACCTTTCGTCATTAAATACTTGCCCTTTGTCATCTTCTGTGGGAGTTGCATATGTGTTTTCTTTTTGTGGTTGGGTTTCATGGCTCCAGGTAGAGTCTCCAGGCAGGACTCTACCTTCCTGCATGATGTCCATATTGTTATGCTTGGATGTGCTGACCTATCTTCAGCACTGTCTCTTTTCTTTCATCATGTTTAGACCAAGCATTTTACAAACCCATGGCACCCATGCTTCTGCTATTTTTAATGTCAGTTTTTTTTTTTTTAGTTTATGAGTTTTGATCTTTGCCAACCAAATATAAACGTTGATTCTTTGTGAAAAGGTTTGCTCCCACTTCAAAAATTAGTTGACATTCCCCAATCTTACTCAACAACTGTTTTGCTGTTCATCTTCAGTTTTGTCATGCTTGATTGCTTCTTCATCCGTTTCAATTCTTCTTCGCTGCTCACAGATAATGGTTGTTTTTTCTTCGGTGGCTGCTCCATATGTGATTCTGCTCGCCACGTTGTTTCAAGAAGCCTATTGATTAGGATGAGTTGTTCCTTTTCAATTCTACCTGTTCATATTCAGCCATGCTAATTTCAATCCTCCACTGCTGATGGAATTTTTTGCATAACTAAAAGAACCGCTTTCGGGAACTTTACTTTTTGTGATTTATGGAAGTCTATGTGGAAGACACCTCCTACCTCATCTACCTCTTTTTTGGCTCTGCAAAGAATATCTAAGCTTGTTTAAAGTTTGTTATGTTTATTAGCAGCCAATGTCACTCCAATCCTTTGCCTTAATCTTTTTGCAAGATGTACCAAATTTATGGATCTGTTGCTCTTCCTTCTGTTGTTGTCTAAAACTGTTTGTGTTAACGCTAAGACCCCATATTTGTGCAGCTTTTATACTTCTTTCTTTGCCTTCCTAGCATGGACTAAAATACTATCATGGTTTCATGAGATGGTATGTCCACTATTCCTTAAAAAAAAAAAAAACCATGTCATGTTGACGTTAGAAAGTTAGAAACAGGGGGAGACGACCATGTCCAACCGTGAGGGGTCAAGGTATTCCCAATATTTGGATAATTTTACATTTTAGTCTTGAAATCTAAAAGTTTTAAATTGTATCGACTTTATATGTTTTGACTTTCAAAAAGCAAAGTATTTTCTTCTTCGTCCCTCCCTCTCCTCCAATCCTAAATTTCTGGCCCCGCCCCTTGAAAAATATTGAATTTAAAGATGACGAGCACTGAAACATTGAGATTTTTAAAATACAAATGATGCAATTATAAAGCACACAGGGTATATTATTGATCTGCAAGCAAGTCTTATGAGACTCCAATATTATTGTTCAAGCCACTTTCTTTAGAGAAATTCCAAGTAATTGGTCATCTTGTATACTTTTCTATCGATGAATGGGTTGAATATTCCTCCTCCGTCCATACCAGAGGAATCCGCACCACTCTACTTTCTGACTTGTCACCCACGAGCACACCTCACGCCACCATCAACCACTACATATTATTATAACAAAAACTAAATAAAGTAGAAAAATTATCATAGATTAAGAGATATTTTATTATAGATTATAATAGCAGTTTTATTTTTTTATTTTTTTATGAGTATATAAATGTATTTTTTAGCTTTCTTCCACAAGGACAATCAAGTTTTTTTAATTTTTAAGTAGAAGCAAATAAAGCTTTTAGCCTCAAAAAAGAAAGAAAGAAAGTTCTGTCTTTGCAGGTATTTTAGTATTTTTACATGGATATTTTATGTAATTAAGAAGATCATGGGGGTGTCTTAGTGGTTTCATATGCCTCAGCCAGTAGGCGGCGCCCACACTATTAAAAAGACACCTGAGACATTTTTTGGTAGCCAAATCTGCTTATCTGTTGTATCGCTAGATTCACAATCGTGCTCTTTTCCACATAGAGTAGCGTGTGTAGACATATTATGGTTGAATTGTTCATCGGTGATCAATTGTTTGAGTTTTTTCTTTCTTTATCTCTCTCTCTCTCTCTCTCTCTCTCTCTCTCTCTCTCTCTCTTGACAGCTAAAGTGCATTATTATCCTCTCTTTATTTGTTGTTTACCTGGGTCTGGTATGAGTTGTTAGACCTAAGCATCTTGAGTCCAGCGACCATGTGTGATGTCAGATCAAAGACGCCTGGGTCTGCCATGACTATTAGACCCAAGAAGCATGGGTCTGGCAAGGTTGCCAGACCCAACTATCGTGGGTCTAGTATGGTTGTTGTTGTTGTTGTTATATTAGTATGATTATGATTATGATTATGATTATTGTTGTTGTTGTTGTTGTTATTTGTATTATTATTATTATTGTTATTATTATGATTATTCAAATGAATTTGGTTTAGACATGTTTGTCAGATCCAAGTAACATGAGTTTAAAAATTATTTATAAATAAAGTATAAATAATTTATAAACAACAAATCATCACAAAAATCTAATTTAACTTTTTAGATTTAAAAATTCAAATCATATCTTCCCATTAAAATATTTTATTTTTTATGTTTATGAATTTTGTTATTCCTTCAATAAAAATTCTATCTTCTATTATTATTATTATTATTATTATTATTCAAGTAAACTTGGGTCAGACATGTTTGCTAAACTCAAATAACATCGGTCTAAAAAATATTTATAAACAAAATATAAATAATTTATAAACAACAAATTAATCATCATAAAAATCTAATTTAGACGTTTTAGATCTAAAATAATTTATTTTTTATGTTTATGAATTTGTTATTTCTTCAATAGAAATTCTATCTTCTCTCTTTTTTTTCCCTCTTTTTTAACAATATTTTTTTAAGTCAATACCTGAGACTAGCACAACCCAAATACTTAGGTCTGGTGGCCATGCCAGACTCAAGTCTCGCCAGACCTAAGATCTATGAGACTTGAGTCTTATCTTTTAAAAACAACCTCCTTTGCAACATAAATCCACATAGAGGGTTTAAACAAACATGATAAAAAGTTTAAAAAAAAACTGCATAAATTGTATAATGAAACTAAACACATATAATCTAGTATTGTTAAAAAAATATAAAATAATATTTTCATTGGTGAAAAATCACAAATGAGCACCCATTAAATAAACCTCCTTTTGCAATGAGTTTGAGTAAAAAAAATATAAAAATACAAATAAAAAAAAGAGAGAAAAGATAAAATTTCCAATGAAGAAATAACAAATTCATAAACATAAAAAAATAAACTATTTCAATAGGAAGATATGATTTGAATTTTTAGATCTAAAACATTAGATTAAATTTTTGTAATGTTTGTTGTTTATAAATAATTTCTGAACTTCGATTTCTATTTAGGATATTTTAAGAATAATTTAAATGTTTTATTTTTAAATAATTTTTTTTAGGTATGCCCCTAAACCCAAGGCTCTTGGGTCTGACATAAATGCTAGACTCAAGAGGTTTAAAATATTTTCTATATTTTTAATATTTGTTTTTAAAAAATGATATTGACCTCTTACGAGCATGAGCCAATAAACTAATTTTTTTCATCAAATGAACTCGTTGGTCCCTCTACAAATTTTGATTTTACTAATCCATGACCTCATCCATTTAATTTCTCATTGTGAGCATTGTACTTCATGATTGTTTTTCAATGCAGACCTTCTATCCACCTCAAAGTTGATATTTCAGTTGGTATGTAAATTATTTTTATTTTAAGAGATTGATCGATGCTAATTTGATGATTTTTTTTTGTGTGGACAAAATACATGTATTGCAAAGAGAAAAACCAAATATGTAGATGAAAAAAATAAAAAATTAATTTTTTTTTATTTGAGCTAGGCCCAAACAATAAGTTGTCCTGCCCATCAAAAGCAAGCTCGCCATTTGAGCCTAGGCCCAAATGACAGAGACCAAACAAAAACAAAAGGTACACAATTAAAAAGAGAAGGAAACAAAAACAGCAAGGAAGCCTGACTCCCACGGGAAAGAAAAAAAAGAAGAAATAACAAGATGGCTTTCAAGGAAAGAGAGAGAAAAGAAAAGAAATTAAGAGAGAGAAAATAAAATATCAGAGACACATTAAAACTCTAATTAGTACACATGTTATATTATTATAAAAAATATATTGAGACAAATACAACTATATCATGAAAGGCCGACATCGAAGTTAGAGGTTATCTACATGCGATACCCAAAAATGGTCGGGCTCACGCGCCAACCAAATTTCTCCTTCTCACCGCTTTAGTCCTTCCACTTCAATCCATAGTCTTTATAAGATTATCTAGTTCAGTCTCTGAAAATTCAGTCAATGGAAGGAAAGGGGGAATGCTCTTTTATCCCAAGCAAACTCGCTCCACAAACCATGCCCATGCCCATGCCTCATCTCATCCACCCTATGACCAAATCCCATACAAATTCTAGGAAGCCAAGCGACTGGAACGCCCTTCATTGCAGCATTACAACATTCAAGGAAGTCAATACCTAGGGTGTTTAAAAAATTAAGGTAATATACAATATTTGTATTATTTAATTTGAACACTAGTAAAAATTAAATAATATAGATAAAATAAATAAAAAGATATTACAAGTCGGGTATGAACTATAATTTTTTACTGAGTAAGTATAAGTAACCTACTTTTGATATAAATAATATTTTTCCTTCTCTGTTTTTTTTTTCCTCCCTCGCATGCACAGCCGACTCTGATCCTCTTAATCCCTTTCCGTTTAAATTCCAGTTCTCTCCCAAGATAATTTTCTGCTCTCGCCTACTCAGCTGCCTGTTTATATCTCAACATCGATCTCTCTCTCGTTTTTATTGCAGAGATTTGGAAAGATTGAAGAAGAGATTGAAATGCTTCAATGCAAACTGAAGAACATAGAAAAGGGTATTGCTTTTTCTGGTAAGAAGACAAAGACTGCCAGATCTCAAGGGATGAAGATTCAAATAACTGTTGAACATGAAAGAACAAGCTGGTGATCCACTTGTTTTACTTTTGTTTTTTTTTTCCTATTTATACTGTATATATCTGGATGCTATTTCATTTTAACTGATGCACGATATTAGGGAATTTGACATGGGCTTACTTACAACATCACGATTATGGTTTAGTTGAACAAATATTAGGTAAACTATTTTTTGACAAAGTTTCGTTCTTTATTTGACTGGGTTTATTTGCTTTTTTTCTTTTTTCTTGATTTTTTTATAGGCCTTGATAGACTAGGATGACGAGTGATTACAAAGTGAAAATGATCAATATTGATGGCATGCAAGTCTTATGTGGAATTCAACGGACCTAAAGAAAATAAGGACATGTTTGTTTTTATATTTTTTAAAAATTTAAAAATTTTAATTTTTTTACTTTAAATTAATATTTTTTTGGTGTTTAAAAATCATTTTGATACGCTGATATTAAAAATAGTTTTTAAAAAATAAAAAAATATCATCTTGATACTTCTTCAACTGAAAAACACTTTAAAAAACAGTCGCAACTACACTTATAAACATGATCAAAACCTTCAATACCTTTTTTTGTCCTTTTTTTTATTTTTTTCCCTTTTTTTTCTGCTATTTTATTTTTAATGTTTTTCTTGATGGGTTCTTTTATGTCTTTCAGATATTTTTTTTAATTCTTGTAAATCCATTTAGATACTTCGGTCATGGATTTGGTGTTCAAGATTGTTGTCAATAAGAAGTTATTTTTTTTTTTTTATGAATTGAACTTTTTATTTTATTGTTTTTGAAGTTGAATATGAAGCAGATTTCTTGACTACTGATGCACGAGAAGAAACTTGTAGTTTTGCTTTTACTTTAAAGCAGAACGTGATTCTAATGGGATTGCATTGCTGTTCTTTTGTTTTTCTGTTCCAGGTTTGCTGCTTGTTGATTTACCTCAATGAAGATAAAGCTCACGGTTCTTTATAATTATGAATATAATCAGAATATTATTTCTTTTAATTTTTCTCCATGGGAACATGGTCAAGGAGGTGTGTGGAAGATACGAGTTGAATTGCCAGATGCTTAGCCTTACAAATCTCCATCAATTGTCTTTTTCAACAAGATCTGTCACCCAAATATCGATGAAATGAACCAAGAAAACAAATGCAATACTCTTTTTTTTTTTTTTTTAATTTAATGGAGTTAGATAATCTACTTGCAAGTGTATGCACTTTGGAGTGTTTACTATTTTGTGATTAAAGATAAAAAAAAAAAAATTAGGGATCCAAACCGATGCAGTAAACCAATTTCTATTGTCCCTAATATACAATTTTAGGGGTTTTGTGATTAAAAACAAAAAATTTATATGCTCAACCCGTGATCTAACCCAATATATCTAACTTGTTCTGGTATAATTTATAAAATATTAAAAATTAGATTAGTTATAATGATGGATTTAATGAACACCTCTATCCCTACTCATGCATGAATTATCAATAATACCACTCATTGATGGATTAATATTTTCATCCAATTTATCTTCGTACATGGTACTAACTTTTTATGCTAATCTTTCATGAGCATCAATTCTTCTTGTTAATAGCATAATAAGACAATAATTAACAACTTAATTTTCTCTACTTTCTATAAGATACCTACAAGAACATGTAATTATTCTCAATTATTACTTCAATTTTAATAAGATAATATAACATGATTGAGGTCTATAAATACTTTAGATCACAAGGTAAACAATTCATTTAAAAACTTCACATGGAACATGACTTCACATACAATCATTCACTCTTATATGCTTTTTTTTGTTATACTTTCATTTTTTCTTATAAATTACTAACTTAAGTATCGAAAGATTTTCTATTCTAAACTTATTTTTGCAAGAAACATCAAGCCTAGAGACATCATCTACATGCAAGCCTAGATAATTCAGCCTACAACAAGTCATGGAAAGTACAAATATAATTTGAAGTTTCACTGTATCATCAATGGTATTGAATGTGAGAACTTGAATAAAAACTAACTCATTCTCATTTCACACCTCATCACCAAAAGTTTTATTCATGATTAATGACTTAAAAACACCAAGTTAAAAAAGAGTAATCAATCTCCTTACCGTATCTGCTCCAGCTCCTTCAGATCTCTAACTAAACACCTATTAAATAAAATTGCTCATAGAAGTTGTTATAGCTACACAACAATAACTTCTCACTCTTTCCCAACAGGTGACACAATAACCAGCTTCATTGTATGCACCATTAAGTGCACGTAAACAACTCTATTTCATTAAAGGAATATAACAGAATGACATATAAATAAGTAGACATGAGAACATTCATACTCTAATCCTCTAAATGAGTTGCTTCTACCATGAAGAGCATTCCCACATTGGACATTCCAGGAACTTTGGTGCGAGCATGAGCTAGAAGGTCCACACACCTAGTCTTTGGTTTTTTAGCTTTGGCCATTCAGGCTAGAACTACATAGACTTTTTTTTTAAATAATTTTTTATGGATTTAGATTTAAACTCACTATAAAAAACTATTATTCAATTTTATCATCTTTTATAAATAGTATTTTAGGTTTTTATGGGATTTTTTAAATTAATATGTGTCTAATATGAAAAAAAACTCATGAATATTTAATTAACATAAAAATTAATTTTTTAAGAACTAATACGCTTTTGATATAGTTTTATCACATTTATCAATATTTTTTTCTTTAGCCATATACAAAATATTGTGACACTATTTCAAGGTTTTATTTTAAATTTGCTTTTAAGACCATAATCAATTTTTGTTTAGAAAATAGTGATTGTAGTTTACAAAAAATTCTGATATTAGGTTGATTTTTTTTTTACAAGTTTTTTTTATTAAATAAAATATAATTTCAAAAAACACAATATATAATCAGAAGTTTTTAAGTTTAACCTGATAAATCGGATTTAATGATAATATCAAAGACTTTTCTTAGATTTTTTTTTTCACATTGAAGAAAATTTTAGTTTCACCCATAGCTATTGAGGGAAATAACCTAGTATTTACCATATCAACATAAGGATCAACCTAATTAAATTGTTAGATCCTTGAAAGTTTGGTGCATGGAAAATCCCAAACCTTTAGTGTTAATGGACTGATTTGATGCTGGTTTAAAAGGTGGGGGATTGTTTTGTAGTTAACCTAAAAAAGCAGTATTTTCTTCTTCTTCTTTTTTTGGGTAAATCAAATAAGTGTACTAGTAGGCTCACCGTACATGTGCTATGGAACATTTTTTATATATTTTTTGAGTTTTTAACTCATATATACATTTCAAGCAGGGATACGGTCCAGTTGGATTTGATTTGGATTTAAAATTTTTAATAAAATAACTTGGACTAAACTGAAAATCAATTCAAACTAAATGGATTCGGTTCAATCAAAGTTTTTTTTTTTGGATTAAAACCAAAAACTTAATCTTTATTTTATGGGCTTATTTTTGGGTTTTTAAAGGCTTTAACAATTTCTTGTAATCTGTTTTGTTTTTTTGTGGGCTTTTTAATTTACATTCTTTTATTAGGTTTTTTAACAAATCTAGCCAACTCAATTACTAAATTAGAAATTGAGTTTAAACATTTGCATTAGACGTGTTCATTCGTCATCCAAACCCAGCAAGGCACTGTAACTTGTAGCAGTATGCATGCATGATCAAATTTGCTTTACTTTCTTGAGTCTTGTATTTTTTCTCTATGGGGTTTACACAAAAACATTTTTTTGTTCCAATAAAAAAACCCATTAAAAATCTAATACAACAAATCTAATATGAACAAATCCAGATTAAAAGAAATTGAAGTAAAAAATCCAGCATAATTTGAATAAAAAATCCCAGCAACAAAAGCAGCATTCAGAAAATCCAACAGCAGTAGCTGACAGAAGATTCCGCAAGATTGATGCTATAAAGAAACAATAAAAAGGTAGCAACAAATTCATACTAATCAAAGAATTAACAATTCAAAATTAAAAGCAAATCAAAGCTCTCTTGAAAGCTTTTTGGTTACCATAAGAACAAACTGATAAATTAATTCTAGCAGCAAGAGCCTAGACACCAGGACTATATATAATCGATACATTATTAAGAAGATGAGTTAAACATAAATAAGTTTCAATAGGCACAGAATTTTTTTTTTTTGTTTTTAAACATTCTACTATATATTTTTAAATTCAATTTTATTTTTGTTGGAATAATAGTTATTTCTCATATTGCACATATTATTAATTCATAATTCATGAAAGAGTCTTGTGGTTGCTCTTATTATAGTCACTGGAGGTTTATATAGTCGTTAATTTTAGGGCCCGTGGAATTAGTTAAGGTGCACGCAAGCTAGCCCGGATATCCATGTTAAACTAAAAAAAAGAAAGTAATATAACTATATATTCCATTGCTTAGATTTTCTTCAATTAAACATTATCTTATAGTTAACATAAACTTATAAATTAATTTAAAGATATTAATTAGTTCCATGCTGATGTTTTGTTTAGCATATAATATTAGTTTCATTAATTTGTTGCATATTTACTAAGGAATTCATGTCTTCTTGGTTCATAATTCAGATTCCAAAATTAAAACAATGAAACTATTCACTAGCTAATCCAAGACAACGAGGCATGTTCAAAGGGCTGACCGATCATTTAGTAATATAACGATATCAGATGCACAGAAAACCATTGAAAGAGGACTGTTATAGTTGCTCAACATCGAAGTATAAGAAGTTGAAGCATAATTTTACTTGTAAAAAAAACGAAAACATCATAGCTTTATGGGGTTACTCCTGGACAGGTTTCCAAGCTGAAATAGCATGAAATATCTTTCCCTTCCATCCAAGAAGTACCCATTGTCCATCCTCATCAACAATAAAATCTTTATGATAATCGGGTTTAATGCTTTTCACTCTGTTTATGATACTTTTATGTAATGGGATCTGCCTAAATCCATTCCTCAAATTCCTCATCTGCCATTGCTTGTATGTCTCTGGCCTTTCAATCCTTTGTGTACCCTCACATGCTACCACATTTATAACATCCCTTCCAATCATTTCTCTCTCGAACAGCAATCTTTCTTGATCTTCTCGAGGTGCATTGGCTTCGAGCATATCAAAATACGCAGAGTAATGGAACAATGCTTCGCGGAACCTTTTGACAAAGAAGGGAGCATTGTAAGAGCCATTACGCACTCCATGGAGGAATACATCAGGATTGATTCTCTTGATCAATTTAAGAACAGCATCCCTGGGGCTGTTGTACGCCATTGTGTCGTCAGGTAAGTTCTTGAATCGGTACATGCAGTTGACAACAATCACCTCATCTCGATCTCTATCGATCTTGAGATCCTCATATTGAATAGTTTCCCATTTCTGGGCTATGGCATTGTACTGAAACGGAACATTCATTCTGTCAGCCAATCTTTTTAAACGACGACCAGTCTCTTCAATCCTTTCTGCAGGCCGAAAACCTGGTTGGGGAAGATCAATTCCCGTAATGCGAATCTTGGGAGGTCCACCAGGCCTTAATGAATGACGGTAGATAAAGCAAGGCCATTGAAATCCATAGCTGATGCCAAAATCAATGATGTGCACGCTTGTTGCCTTATCTGCTACCCTCGCAATTGTTCGGTTTGCACACAAATTTGTCATCTTCCTGAAAGGACATATTGTAACATAAAGCTGATAAGCTTTCAGGATGTCAGCAGCTGTTGTCGAATTTTGTGTAATGGGTCCAGAGAGTAACATTCCAGTGCCGGCAAGGCGTTCCTCGAGGCCATTAGCGAAATAATGTGCCAATCTTTGATTTGCATCCCCGAAAGGAGAAGAATGTTGCCTAATCTGTTTTAATTTCGCACTTGCTGTCTTTTGATCACCTCTTCCTGCAGCTTCTGCACAAAGAATTAGCTGAGTACACAGGTCTGTCTCTCTTTTATTAGCCAGTGTTCTCATGCGCATATGAGATGCTGTTAACTGCTCATTATGCAGAAACTTATTGTACGCTGCACTTCGTGAATTATCATACAGAGGACATGATATGTGTACTCCACTCTCGATACTGTGCAGAAAGTCATCATCAAGAAGCTCCAAGTGTGTGGACTCTGAGACCGAAGGTTGCTTCTTGCTCCTCCCTTCTTCTAAGTAGTCATTACTGTCATATTGATAATTTCTCCTTCCCCTTGTCTGATTTGATGAGTAGCTCTCTCCATTGTTCTGGATTCTGTCTGCTACCACCTCTTCCTCTGGCTCTGGAGGATCCGATGCCTTCCTCATTGAAGAAAATTTCACAGAATGACTATATGGAAGGAGCTTGTTAGCACTTCCTGTGACTCCATTGAACTGCCTAAAAGAATGCGTTTCTGTATGAACATACGGCACCACAAAGACGCTTTCAGGAGAGTAAAACGACTGTAAAACAGATGATTGAACACTTGTAGTTGGAGTGTAATTCTCATCTGGGCTCTCATCGACTTGAGCCAAACAAGGAGGGCGGTGATCCGAAGAAGGTGGATGCTCTTCTCCGAGGACATCATAAAGAGACTTTTCAGCAACTTGGAGAGCGAGACAGTCCTGTAACATACAGGTTTTATCTCCCAAATCATCTTCCATTAACATGTCATTTATGTACTTGAAAACAACATGAGAGAAGTCATTCGTATCACTGTTACATGCAGTATCTTCATCTGAGCTAGACCCTAAAGTAGGAGCTTGTAAAATGTTTGGAAAGGAAGGTGGTTCCATGGACTCAATCACCATTAGTACGGAAATGAGATGTGCTCAAATTCTTAACCGATTATCGAACAAGAAAGTGGAAAAGGTGGACTCAACTTCGTAGTTGTGTTTTTGTTTTCTAATTATTTTTTACAGGGGGTTAGCAAGTGGAAAAGGTGGACTCAAATGTTAAATTTTTTTTTTTAAAATAACTTTTAGTATTATATGACCAAGTCTGGTCTTCAACTTCACAGATATTCTTAATTTTGTTTTGATATAATAATATTAAAAAAATAAAAAAAATATTATTTTAATATATTTTTTAAAATAATATTTTAAAAAATAATATCTTCTCTCCTACTTGAGAACAATTCAAAATGACTGAAGCCGCCAGTCTCCAATTCCCCCCGTCCTTGTCATTTGCTGTGATATCTGGAGTATGGCCCATGGTATCGGTTTGCTTTTTCATGATTCTTTTTCATCACTTCCAGCCCTAGCCAATAGTAGGATGTTAATTATTACTTCTTAAATCCATGAGTCAATTTTAGGAAGAAAAGATATGTTTTTTTAATTAAAAATAGTCTTATAAAAAATTGTGAGGGTAATTAGCCGGACCATACGATAGATAAGTTAAATATAAATTAAACATGTTATAAATAAATATTAAAAAGATTTATTGTTTCATCTAATTTCAGATATAATATATATGAGAATGATTTTTGGTTTGATTAAAGTTTTAAATTAATTTATGATGTGATGTAAGAAATTTTATTGTGTAGTTTTACTATATTGAATATAACTCCAAATCAAATTGTTTGATCGAATTGAAACTTTACCAAAAAATTTTAAATGTATTTTTATATGTTGGGGTAAAATTTCAGGTAAATTATAGTTCTGGAAGTCCTTGCAATATAAATCAAAATAGATTGTAGGAATTTTATTATTTTTTTTTTTTTTACTTCTGAACTTTCTATATGACAATGATCTTTTTCGTATTAAGATGTGACAATTTATTTTGGAAATTTTCTAGTTCTACAAGGATATTTAAAGAGTTATAACATAATTTTCAAGTGTGGAAAGAATTCATTAATGTTTCAAAATCTTTTTCTTACAATAATTTCTTATTCATTCTAGTTATATAGAAAAAAAAGGTTGATGATACTTAATGACAGATTAGTTTCTAAAATTATTGGACAACATTGTAAGCTATTAATAAGCCTTATATCAAACTTATATTATTTTATTTTCTTCTTCTTTTCTCGTATCATCATAGTAAATTAACTTATGGGTTTTACTTTCATTATCTTAACTATAACTTAAGGTTTATTTGGGTTTAATTAATATTTTGGTTTCAGCTAGGATACACGATTTATTTGGATTAGGATTTGAGCTTATTAGTAAAGATTTTAGGTCAGTTTTTGTATGTGAATCAATTCAGCCTACAAGGGTAGATCTGTTAGGATTAATTACTCAGAATATTTAAATATTTGTAAGCCTAAATTTTCAATCTTTGATAAATAATACTTCTGAACTTTTTAGTTTAACGTGTGTGAGAAATTCTTTAATTCTTTGGTTATTTGATTTTTGAATGAACCAAATCTAACTTATTGAAGATCAATTGACTTCGTGACATTATTTAACTTTTTATTCTAATAGTTCTGGTGTCTTGAGAAATTTTTTTATTGTATCACACTCCTATAAGATTTTTTTTATTTTTTAAGATTAGATCTTAATCTTAATTATGTGTTTTGCAACCACGTGATAACAAAATTCACATCATCTTAAGTATAATTTCTAAAAAACCTTTTGAGACAAAATAGTATAATTTTTCCTTTAATCAAATACTGGAATTTTTTAACTTCTAATTGATCACAAACAACATATTATTATGATGATAAACAACCGATTATTTTGTAACTTCTTATATAATTTTGCAAAATCTGATATAAATCTTTGCGAAAAGTTGAGAGAAGAGTCTAGAACTACGTATGAAAGCAAGGAATTATAAATAATAATAAAAAAAATAAAAACAACTCAGAAGATGTCATTATAAGTGCAACACCTGCGAAGATACCGGAAACCAAACAATGAAATTGAATTTCATTTCACTTTTCGTATAGACCAATGCTAGCAGAGATGGGAAGCAACAGATTGAGAGCTCTTTGGTGAGATGAAGAGCGTGGTTTTCTTTGCAGCAGCCGCACAGTATTTTTTTTAAAATTAATTTTTTATTTTAAATTAATTTTTTTAATTTTTTTATATTATTTTGATGTATTGATATAAAAAATAAAATGTAAAAAATATTTTTTTTATTTTAATATATTTTCAAATAAAAAACACCTTAAAATATAACATCTACCGTAACCAGAAACACCATGTAAAAGACAATGCATCATTAAGGTGCTATTTATTTTTGCTGTTGAAACCAGAGTTGCGTGTTTTTTACTTGATATTTTTTAGATA
Source organism: Populus nigra (assembly GCF_951802175.1). Classification (NCBI taxonomy): domain Eukaryota; kingdom Viridiplantae; phylum Streptophyta; class Magnoliopsida; order Malpighiales; family Salicaceae; genus Populus; species Populus nigra. The sequence continues at coordinate 5,030,130 of NC_084870.1, read as the reverse complement.
TTTTAATATATTTAAAAAAAAATACTAAAAAAACAAAAACACTACCCTTCTCTCCGTCGCTACCTAAACCATGGAAATTATTCTACTATTATTATTTGGATTCCCGTACAAATGCAAATATTTTCAACTCTCAATGAACCCACTTTCTAAAGACATGACTGGCTTCTGGCATGGCCTCAGTATCTAACCTAACTAGAGGTCAGACTGTAAACATTTGTTTAAAGCCTCCATATTAGAAAATTAGCGTCAATGATTGTGTTTGTGAAATAATGGGCTGGCTGGCTGAGACAGCGACCCTCGATTCCAAATTAATATTAGCATGATCAACATGAATGGAAGACCATTTTCCTCGATCCAGATAGAATTATATGAAACCATAATGTCAGGTGATTTGTCTTGATAGCCAGATTCATCTCACCTTCCATGGAACTTTCACCATGCGACTCTGGCCTATAAGATCTCACGTACATGGTTATGACAGGGGAGTTCTTGGAATATGTTCAAAGGTTTAACCATTGGCTGACTTTGTACACTATTTTCAATGATAGAGACAAGCAGCCTCTTCAAAGATAGCCATCTTGCAAAGAATAAATTCAAATTGAATGAATCGTTTCCTGGCTACCTAGGTAATCACTTATATTCCTATCTACTCTTCCAGCTGGTTTAGTATTTTACTGGATATTGTTATTTAAAATAATATATATTTTTATTTTAATATTAACATATCAAAATAATTTAAAAATATAAAAATAATAATTTAAAACTAAAAAAATTAAAAAAACATTTCAGCTATAAAAACAAACACCGCCTTAATTTATGCAAGAAAAGCAAAACCCCATTAGAAAAGTTCATATTAGCAATTATTTATGCATACTTCATGGTTGGCATAAATATCAAGCTAACATAGAAGAGGTAATGAAAAATTCGATTATCATACTTTTACAAATTTTCAAATAAAATGTTTCAACTCTTATATAATTTTCATTTGATTGTCTGTACCTTGATTTTTTTTTCAATCAAGTGTATGTATTATTATTATTAAAATACAAAAAAACTTAATGTTTTTAAAAATAATAATTTAGAAAAATAAAAATGATATAATGATATTATAGTTGATGATGTTCTAAAATTTAATATGCTTAAGAATGTGGTTTTTTAATGTTTGCATAGTGAGTAATCATATATTCATGTCAATATTTCATTCTCCAGAGCTCAAAAAGTAGATGATTGGTGGTAAAAGACCTAACTCCTACAAAATAATTTCTTTTGATGAGATTTAGAGACCATCAGATAATAAACTCAATAACTTTTAAGTAATGAATTGCAATAAATAAGAAAATAAGCTATAAATTCCAAGAATAAGAGTATTTGTTCTTGTTTTAGTATGATAAATGCTCTTATATTTAAAAGTACGAGTACTTAGAGAATATAAATTGTGAACCCTTTACAGGGTGATTCAGAGGGTATTTACAGCTCAAGATCTTGTCGTTTTTGCTGAAGTGGAGGGAATAGAGAATCATTTCCTCCTGATAACTTTAATGATAGATAAATATCTCTTACACAACATCAACGAATGATAAATATCTCTCATACAATATTAATGATGATAGAAATATGGTAGGCCCTTATAAGATTTTTATATATCTAGGGGTGTATAGAGATGAATATTATTGACATTAATATTTTATGCTAAAAGTCATAAGAATAAACAAATGAAGCTTTATGGCCCAACATGGAGCCTATAATGATCGTGAGACCCATACCCACTTGGGTTAGGCATGATGCCAAGCCCACGGGCGATGGGTTTGACAACTCGTCATACTCATGTCTGTTTGGACTCATAGCGTAGTTGAACCCGAGGATATTAGATCTGATAGTTCTTTAGACCCATGTCTATTTAAGCTTAGTGTGTAGCTGAACTCGAGGATGTTGAGTCTGGTAACTCGCTTAGGCTCAACACGTGGCTAAACTCATAGACATTAGGTCTGACAACTCTCCGAACCCATATTCGTTTGTGTTCAGTGTGTAGCTAAACCCAAGGATATTGGGTCTAACAGCTCACTAAACTCATGTTTATTTAGGCTCAGCACGTAGCTGAACCCAAAAACTTTGGGTCTGACAGCTCGCTAAAACCATGTTTGTTTAGGTTCAATTGGGTTTCGCATCTCGCCATACCTATACCCACTTGGGCTCTGCTTTTAACCATGTCCAAGGACGTTGAGCCTAGAAGCGAGCTAGACTTATGTCATTTAGGCCTGATATTCTTTCGAGCCTATGGATGTAAGCCTCATCCACTAACATTGGGTTATCACCTTGCCTTTAAACCTTCCAAATAAGAATTCGAGCTCAAAATTATTTTTTTCAAAATATATTGATCCATTAATAGTGAATATGTAAAAGTTAGAAGAGATTCAAAATCCTCTGTTGGAACATGTAATGCTCTTAATGTTTTAAAAATTTAAGGACAAAAAATGATTTGTATAATATTTACTTAAACATAAAAATAATGTTATGTTAAATATTTAAATATTAAGATAGTTCATATAATTTTATAACATCAATGTTTTTGTAACTTCTCAAAAATAAATAAATAACATCATTTGTATAAGAACATGCGCTAAGTTTTTCATTACCTAACACTACTAGGAATTTAGAACATAGAAATAATAATCAATAGATAATATTATGTTGCTAATTTCTAATGAAAATAGCGATAGGGTATTTTCATCAGTAATTTCAGATGAAAATAACAACAAATTATGTTATGTTGGTAATTTCTGATTTTGTAAAAAAAATAAAAAATTAACAAAAAAATTCATCAAAAAATTAACATTCCATGACTTAACAACATAATATTTCCATCGGAAAATGTAAATAAGTTATAACTAATATTTCCCTCCACTATTTTCTTCTTCTTCTTCTTCTTGTAAAAAAACCAACCAGCAATCTCCTATTCTCTCACAAATCCGACCACCCTAACTCGTATGCATCAATTTACATTTATATTAGTAGTGTCAACATCCATCATTGAATTTGTTTTTGTGAAGTATCAAAAAGTAAACAAAGACACCTATTTTTTTTTAACCGATTTGTGTTTTAAGTTAATTTATTAAAATATTTTGTTGTATTTGTAGTTTGCATGTATATTTAAATGTCTTATAGTTTTTTTCTAGAGAAATCTGTTGTGTTAATACATGTTCTATATGTTAGGGTTTGTTTGAGATTTGAAGGAAATTGAATTTTGTTGTCATTTAATAAAATTGAATTTGATTTTGTAACTTAGGTGTATTATAATTGAAGAAATGATGAGTTGTTTTAATGGGTATCAATTATATTTTGTCAATTTTATTGTTAAGTTGGAGATTTTGAGAAATTGATTTTTTTTATGGAATTGATAAAATTATTTATTGTGTAGCGATGTATTTGTTATTGTAAAATTACTTTTTAATGAATATTGAAATTAATAAAATTTTAATGCTCAATAAAATTGATAGTGTTTGGTTTTATTGTGATTTTTGTTTTTTTTTTTGAAATTTACAACTACATAACTAAAATAAATACTAAACTTCCGACCATATTTGTTTTCTATATGTGATTCTATCAGAAATATAGGTGGTCTTTCATCAAAAATTTGCATAATAGTTTAAAAGTTTTAGACCTTTAAACAAATTGGGAGAGAGACCAAAACAAGTCTTTAAGTATATACATATAATTAGAAGAAATTAGAAGAGAAGCAACATGCTAGAAATGTTGTAAATAATGATATATAAAAATCTTTTCAAAAAGTTTTTTTTTTTTATCCCACATTGAAAATATATTATTTTCTCCTTTTAAATTGAAGTATTTAAATCAAAAAGGTTTTTTTTATCCCACATTTAGAAAACACAACTTTCTTCTCGTAAACATAAAGTATATATATTAATGGACTTCCAACCCTATATTGAAAAAATAAAATATTTTTCTAGTATTTATATAGTGAACTTTGATATGGGTTAATAACTAACAAGGAAAGGGTGGTAAGCTCGTACGTATAAGGTTGGGTTGAGCAAGAGAAAAACCTTTGATTGTCCCCTTGCGCGCAAGGCAACACATAAACTTTATAGACCTTTTTTATTCAATAATAATTTGTTTTTGACCCTTAAATTGAAAAAAATTTCAACTCCTGGAATTAATTTTCTAACAATCACCACAACATCTATATTTCTCAAACAACTATTTTTTTTTATTAATTATTGTAACAACTACATGTTACAAAAATTCTATAAAACACTTTTTTATTCTACCATGTATTTTTCTTATTGGTTATTTTAAACTCTTAACCTATATATATATCTCCTCCACGAACTCTTTGTAAAAGGTAGTACACAACCAAAAAATATTTATTCTATTTTTTTTCTTTTCAAAACAATTGTTGGGTTCTTTATTTTCTTTTACTTGTTATTTCTGTATACCTTGTCTTATGGAGGTACCTATTCAATACTGGGGGATAACTTTGTGGAGAAAATATCATTAAGGACAATGTTTATATACACCTCGGGTTTACTGTTCTTTGTTTCTTTTTGTTTTCTGCTCGTATTATTTACATGTTTCCATTCATCAACATATATAATTCTAACAAGAAGATATAATCTAAAGACTAACTAATTTGTCTAGTTCATTATACCTTCCGAACCCCTGATCAAGTCCATGCCTGTATAACTGAAGCAGACATTATTTATCCTCAACCATAATGCAAGGCAATAAGGGATTAACTAAAAAATATTGTTCCAATTTGATGTCTTTGCATCAAAGGTCAATTTATTTGTTTCTAGCCATTGTTAATCCTAATATCAAATTTCCAAAGCCACCAGCAAGTACTTAAGGTTTAATAATGTAAATGGTAATAAATTTCATTAATATTATCTTGTATTGCGTGATTAGGAATAACTTACAGGAAAAAAAATTAATGTAGGGAAGTATTACTTTGTTGACTCTAGTTATTCGAATGGATTTTTGGGCCCATATAGAGGTGAAAGATATCATCTTTTAGAATTTCATTATAAAAGGCATCCACAAAGTATAGAGAAGTTATTCAATCGGTTTCATTCTTCAATACGATGTGTAATAGAGCAAACTTTTAAGGGTTGGAAAGAAGATGAAGAATTTGCAGAACATGCTAGTATTTCCATATAAGACACAAGTTCAGATTGTTGTGGCGCCAATGGCTCTACATAATTATATAAAAAAGAATTCCAAACAGGATATTGCATTTACTTAGTTTGACCGTCATCCAAATTTTGTTCCTTAGAATATTTTTAGTGATGTGGTTCTACGTTCACAAACATATGGAGGAAGCATATATTCACAAATGGATAGTGTTCATCGTGGGATCGCATGAAGTTTGATGGGACAATAATTGAAGTTTTTATAATACCAGTTAGTCTTATTATATGTATTCGACGTTTAGTGTCATACATTGAATAATTATATGTCATTTTTGTTCATTTTAGGTGTAACTACAATTTCAATCACAATCTTAAATAAATTTCTCATGACATGCTTTTCATCAAACAATAATTTTAACCAAATATAAATTTTAGCTTTAGCAACCATAAGCCAGAAAATTTGATGCTGCGTTTCTCATCTCCGAATCTCTGATACAAGATGCTTTTTGCTTAGCAATAAAGCTTTTCACTTTTTTTCTCAACTTAATTAGATGATTTTACAATAATAATGTGTAAAGATAAATTAAAGAGAACACAATAAGACAATCTCGAAGCTTGTCAAAACGAAATTTTATTCTCATATGTAATAAAGTGTCAATGAGCACATGTCTGAAATAGGTTAGCAATAGCGAGTTAGAACTCCAAATACCAAAAAAAAAAAAAAAACAAACCTCCCTAAGAGCAAAAATCCATAGCTAGCTAGGCATAGATTAATTTCCTGGTTAGGCAGATTTCCAGCAGGAAATGGCAAATAGGATTCTGCCTTTCCATCCCTGAAGCATCCACTGGCCATCTTGATCCATCAGAAAATCCTTGTGATAACTTGACTTCACTTGTTCTCTCACTTTTTCCATGATCCCTTCTTTCAGTGGGAGCTGCCTGAAACCAGCCCTTACATTCCGAGCCTGCCACTGCTTATATTTCTCTGGCCTTTCGATTCTGTCACATCCTTCACATGCTATGACATTCAGGATTTCCTTTCCAAATACCTCTTGTTCAAAAACCAACCTCTCTGGATCTTCACGGGCTGTAATGGCTTCGAGCATATCAAACAATGATGAGAAGTAGAAGAGGGCTTCCCGGAAACGCGAAACGAAGAAAGGAGAATTGTAAGCCCCGTTAACGATCCCATGAATGAAGACAGCTGGATTAATCCTCTTAATTAAGTTAAGAACAGCATTCCTATGACAGTTCAAGACTACTGTCTCATCAAGGAGGTGCCGAAACCTGTATAAACTGCTAACAACAGTTACTTCATCTCTGTCGATCTTGAGGTCCTCGAGTTGGACATTTTCCCATTTTTGTGATATCGCATTATACTCGAAAGGGACATTCAATTTATCACAATAACTTGCCAAGTAAAGTCCTATTTCTTCAATTGTTTCTGCTGACCTGTAACCAGTCTGGGGAAACTCTATTCCGGTGATGCGAAGCACCGGAGGACCACCAGGTCTCACTGAGAGATGCTGAATTAAGGAAGGCCATGGGAAATCATAGAGAATACCGAAATTTATGATGTGCAGCCTTGCTGCATTTTCAGAAAGGTCCATGATAGTTTGCGTTGAGAAGAGATTCGACATGACCATGAAAGGGCTAGCTGAAATAAATCGTCTGCGAGCTTTTAATATGCATTCGGATGTCACCCTGTTAGCAGCAAGACTTGCATATACCTCACTTCCATTGCCAGCCATGCGAGCCTCTAGGGCATTAGAAAAGCAATGGGCCAGCCTCTGGGATCCATCACCAAAAGGAGTAGAATGCTGCCTAATCTGTGTTAATAGTTCAATTGCACTCCCGTGATCGTTGCTTGCTACAGCTTCTGCACAGTGTATCAGAAGAGTCCTCGTATCGACCAATTCCCTGCAGCTAACGTGATTCTTCCTGAAGAGCATTTCATAATTAGATCCTCTTGATTGTTCTTTTAGATAAGGTATCATACCTGGACCATTTTGAAATGTTTCATTAAGGTTTAACCAAACTGGCTCGTCATCTCCACCACTAGACGGAAATACCTCAGCAAACATTCCATATTGCTCAGCTGCTTCAGCATAAACTGAAGAGTGCTTATTTCTCCTCGTTTCTGACTTCTTCTCCACTTTGTAATGATTCTTTCTTTCCTTCAGCTCACATGCCGAGTGATCCCAATAACTTTTCTCTTTAGTCGCCATGACTGGAGTCACTTTGTTGTTTTCAAAATCAAGAATCATTTCATTTGCCTGATGATGAAATTCCCAAGTCTCTTCTGTCCCTCCCTTAAACAACACATCCAATTGGCTCGCACCAAGGGCTACATTTACAGAAGAATCCACCTGCTCAGGGAAAGTTTGAAAAACGCTTTCAGGAAAAAATGGAGGTGAATTGACCTGCAAACTCGAAGGGACAGTGTAGTTAACAGACGGAGTTTCTCTGTTGTGTATGAAGCTGGACACAACCATGTTGTCAGCTGTCTCGGAGCTGTTACAACCATAAATATTGCAACAGTGAGTACTAACAGTCTTTATAATTTGATTTGGATCGGATACTTCACTGTCTGACGAGGAACTTTTCTGATCAAGGATATCAGAAAAGGGTTTTTCAGCAGCCCGAAGAGAAAAGTCCCGTGCAGTAAAGGTTTGTTCATTGGACTCTTCTTCCATAAGAATCTGGCTGATGCACTTCAAAACAGTATCAGCTGTAGGATCTTTAAAAACTGGGTTCATGTTCAGAGATGGATTCAATCTCTTGGGAGTGTGAATTAGGAGGAACTATATATAGAAAGTCAGGAGTTGAGAAGGATTTCTTCAGGCAGTATTTAGATGCATGTAGCATACAAAGAGATCCATTATATACTTCAATGTACTTTTTTATACAAAACGAAGCAGGCAAGAAAAGGCAATAAAGAAAAAGTACTCTGATCACAACTTCATTCTCATGCACTAGGTCTGTTATTGCTTCTTCACATAATGCTCCTTTGTATGCAGTTGAAGCTGTTGGGAGAAATGGCCCGGCCCCATCTGATTAACTGAGATGGATAAATAGATTTCTATGATTTATTAGTAAATATAAGTTACAAAAGTGTGCAGCTTATACAGGCAACGGAGAATGGAAGATCGCTAAATAGGTATCATGATAATTTACCGCATATTTTTTTTCTTTACCTGAATTTATGAGCAGCAGCTGAGTATCCGTGGCTGAGTATCCGTGCAGCAACACGCTCTGCATGAATATGGAAAAATGAAAGAGATCGGGCTAGCTTAAACTTGATATTTGGTTTGTGAATAGTAACAAAATAAAGCCAAAAGTAATAGCTTAACAGGAAGAAACCTAATACGATATCACAATTAATTAATGCACTGAGACAAGGAACATAACCCTCTTTTTATAATGCTGGAATGGTACACAGCATTTTGTTTTTTTCTGCAATATAATGTCATTTCAGCTGTACAGAACAGTGGAGACAGTTTTTAGCTAACTTTTTCCTACCTGAACTTGGCATTGTGAAAGTTTGAACATCAATATCAGGATTTTCATAAATTTAGAAATAAACGTAAATTATTAGACCAAAATTATTATTCTATGACGTATACGTCGTTGAGCTTCACGCTACACAAGTGGAGTTGAGCAGATTTTTTTGACCCACAAGCCAGATACCCCTCGTGTGGGATGTCCAAAGAATTATGCAGGTTAAGGAACAAGATTCATTACAAAGCATGAGGAAACCAAATTCTGCTTTTTCCTACCTTTCACGGGACCTATCTTGTTCGCGAAGGATTTGACCCTAGCTCGAAGCACTTCTGTCTTTTAACATCCCTTGAGTACTTTCAGGCCCATAACTGTGAATAGGAATCAATAATAAGAAACACATAACGTGCAACTTCAATTTGTTACCGATTCCAGATTATACTCTTATGAAACATAAATAACCTGTTTTTGATCGGATCAGTGTAGGGATGCTCTAGTTTTCCATAAATTGTATTATAAGAGCCTAAAACCGGAAGCGAACTGGTGAGGAGTGTGGAAAAGTAATCTCCGTCAAAGCAGTCGCCCAATTCGGAGAGCATCTCTAGTTATATCGCTATATAGATAAATATATTACTTACCATTGAAGGGACAAGCATATTACATTGAACCGATCTTGTCCTTGGCATTCACTTCCATTTTTTCTCCGCATCGGCTCACAAGTCAAAATTCACGGTCTGTAGTCGTAGAGAGTCCTAGAAAGCAAGGGTTATGAAATTTCTTATGCAGTATAACAATTAGTCGCAAAATGCCATTAATAAACCGCAGTGGATTGCACTGTTGTAGAGTAATTAAATCATTGTGGGTGAAGAAATTATGCCACAACTGCATCAACTTCTCTTTGGGCAATTGATTTCTTTTAGGTTTATGGTAATTCAGACACGTAACTTCATTCACATACACATATAATTCTTGAATTATGAACTGTAAATTATTTTATAAGTTGTGTTTTTTACGTTACATAGAAAAGATTGAATCCGAAACCTGTTATGGAAAGACGCCGCTAATGTCAGTTAAGCTACGTACAGCTCCTTGGAATTATTTTGCAAGTTGAAAAAAATATATATAGAGAAATCAAGGCACGTAATATATTAAATGACAAAACAAACCAGAGAACACACGGCAAGCATATAATATAATCTTGACCCAGCACACAAACCGACTTGACAAACAAGCAATTCGAAGCAACAAGTTTTCCCGTCATTTGAAATTGATGCAGCAGAAGATAATTAATTTTACGACAAGAACTGGTGGTGAAATTGTCAAATATTCTACTGCATTCGGCTGCTTTCTGCGTATTCATAAATATTTGAGATGTTGCCTTCTCTCCTGTATACCTGCCAGCAAACTTAAGAAAATAATTTAGGGTAAACTGTATTTTTTGCCCCCGGAGTTTTGAAAGTTCAATGCTTAGTACGTACGTATATATACATGTAATTTGTTTCTATTTAAGTAGATATATTTTTATTTTTGTTATTTGATTATTCATATTTTTAATTATCCTAACATATTAATTAGTAAGGATTTACATGGACATATAATTATCTAACTACTTACTAAAAAAAAAAGGAACTCAAACTAATTTATTTAAATTGGCAAACAATTACACATGAAACAATCAAAGAGCATAATTTATTTTACTTGTGGACCAACAAGAAATAATATTAAATTTTCACCATAAACATTATGAATTAATAAAAGGATGCAGTCTTATATACACACTTTCACACATAAATTAGCAAGGAGATTTAACTATGACTAAATCAGATTGTTATATATATGGACTTGATCAATATAGTTTAAAAAACCAATGATTTCTTGTTGCGTCTTCAATATTAACGGGCTCCATTAATTTTCACCATAAACATTATGAATATAGGTTTTGAGTTATTAACTACTTGACCAATCTCTGTTATCAAATATACGCTTATCAAGAAAAAAAATCACGGGTTCCATTAATTTCTTTTTAGGATTCATAGCTGCTCGACCTGTCATTAAATGTACATTTATCAATAAAAAAAATTCAATAGTCATATGAAAATATTCTAGTTTTAAACTAATTTTAACTTAGATTTAGTCTTCAAATAATTCCACACAATATAATTATTATTTTAAGAAAAAAGGGTTTTCTTGTTACACTAAAAATGATGTCAAAATCACAATAATGAATTTGATTACAAGAAAAGATGAAAACTTTCTTGAGGTACTCTTCATGTTAATGAAAACTTTGAAAAATAACTGTCAGATTTGGATCTTACTTTTGATGGAAAGATTTTTATATAAGTCTGGAAGCTTTAACCGTGTGAGATCTTAACTTAATTTGATGAAAGACAAGGAGTATTCATATTAGTTCGAAAGTTTTATATGTGTGATATGAATAGATTTGACTTGATTTGATGAAGATGAATAGTATTCACACGAGCTCGAAAGCTTTAACCATGTGATGTATAGATTTGACTTCATTTCATGAAGACAAAGAGTATTCACACAAGTCCAAAAGTTTTAACCATGTGAAATCTTAACTTGATTTGCTTTGATGAAGGAAAGGATTGTGATCCCTTGTATCTTTGATTTGGTTTGAATGAAGGAAAGGATTTTGATCCCTTACTTCTTTGATAAATTTGAATTTCTTTGAAAGAACTTCCAGTATGTTTGCTTGTTCTTCAGTTTTTCTTTTTCTTCTCTTCTTCTCTTCTATCTCGTATGTTTTTGTGTTTTCTTGTCTTCTATACTTATGTTTGAATTGATAGCTTTGTTGTCTATTTATAAATAGATCATGTGTAATTTACCTTAAATGTCCTTCATGTAAAGGGTGTTTTAGGAAATTTGATATGAAAATTATTTAAAATACCCTTAATTAGAAGGATATTAAATTAAAAATCATAAAATTTATTTTGACTAAGTTTTTAATTTAATCTGGATCCAAACCCAATAAATTTAATTTTTTTTCATAGAAAGCTTTGGTTCATGGGCTAGACTTATTGAAATCCTAATGTCAACACATATATTATAAATAATTGCATTATTTGTATAGTATTATTTATTTTGAAACAATTAGCCTTATCACTTCTATTATTATGATACAATCTTAAAATCAATTAACTAAGAAATTCATATATAAATAAATAAACTCATAAAAATATAAGTTTAACAATGAAATTATTTAAAGTTCATTACAAATAGAATCTTGTATGAAGAAAATATTTCATAAATGTTATAATTAATAATAAAATTATACCCAAAATTATAATATAACTTATCTTTAATCTTAATTACATGTATTCCAAATATTTTTTAATGAAGTTGTGAAAACTTCAATTTGGATTGGGTTTTCCATGACTGTCTTGGGTTGATGGAGTTATTAGGTTTGACCATTGGTTTATGAGTTGACATGGTGACTTTAACGCCCACTTGCAAAAACAAGTGTTATATAAGAATAAAGGACCACTTGATGCTTAAGACAATAAATGTAGAAAGATAAATAATATACATAAAAGTAAGAGAGTGAAAAATAGAAGAATAACAAATAGGGCAAGAGAAAAGTGTATTAAGAGTGGAGTAAAAGTTGGGGAAATGCAATGTGGCGTTGTATGGTCTGCTCTGTTGTTCTTATATATATTAGTTCATATGAACTTATCTCATGGAGTGTGGAATTGTAAACATCATATGTAGTGATGTAGGTGCCATATTGAGGGAGGTGTCACACCACTGATGGAAAATTTGGGCACCCTTGGGCATAGAGAGAAAAGTTTGAGTCTTCTAATAAGATATATTGGCGAGAAGTCATTGGCAGGGAAGATAGGCGCCACACTAACAATTCATTGCTGATCTAATTACTTTTCATGAAGAATTAACACTAGTGAATGATTGTAAGGCATTGTATTAACAAATGATGCTTCCATAAATTGTATCAGGTGTTTGGGTGGTGATTATACCAATAAAGGTGGTTACATGGCATTCAAGCTGAGTATTTTCTCCTTTATTCCCCCTTCTCTCTTAGGAGACTAAATTAGATAATTGCGGGAGAATGAGGGGATAAACTAAATAAGAACAAGAAAAATTAGCTAGCTCGTGTAATACACATGCCAGTAAGTGAGTCAGGCTCGTCGCCTTTAGATAGTGAGTGTGGCTCGCATCTACCTCCATTGATTGCCTTCCTTAATGTCATTGAAATTATCTTATCGAGATCTTGTTGATGATGTTGTAGATGTGTTGATCATTAGTTGGTCGTTAAAACCCCTGAAATATAATTCTAACTTTATTATCACAATCAAAATAAATTCATCATATGATCATGAAAACTAGGTCGAACCCAAGAGAAATTATGTTTAATCTTCCTACAATATACTAAAATAAAAAGGAATGGGAGATTTGAATAAAGAATTAAAGAAATAAAATTCTGAAAATAAAAATAATAAATTTATATGTCGTTAACTCAGTTCAAGGGTCCACACATCCATTCATATAAATCTATTAATCATTGAAGTAAAAATAAATATCCTTTCATGTCAAGCAAATAAATTTGATATCCTTTAAAGATGAGGGAAATCGATGAGATTATGAATAAATTAATTAGATAAAGTTCTTTAATCAATTTCTTACCTTCAAGCAAATTTAATATTGAAAGTAATACTCATTCACTTCGCAGTAGCCTTAGTTTATTCCAAGCAAACGTTTAAAAGTTTGACAATTTAACTTAGTTTATTCTTCTCTAATAAATCAAGATAAGAGTTGTAACAATCAAATTAATTCTTTTGCTTCTTACTTTAGTCCCCAACAACAATTACGGATTGAAAAAAACTAGAAAATATACATGTCATCTCAAATAAATTCAATAAGCTTGAATAACAATCAATAGCATAATTTTAAACAAGAAAAAATAAATACTTGAATCTGAAAGAATTATAATGATAACATTACTTGTCGTAACTTTCTAATGGAGATGGTGTGTATTCCACTTAAACTGAAAGCTAAAGTTTAGTTCATAACTGCTGAAAAATTGAAAAAAAACAGAGAAGAAAAGAATATTGCCGAGCCCCTATTTCAGCTGTGTTCTGCTTTATTTATTCTTTCCCTTGACTGCTGAATTTCTTTAGAATTCATAGGCTAATTAAAAGTCCTTTTGCTACTTAATTCCTTTCTTCTTTATCGGGTCCTTAAGATTAGTTAAATCACTTAGAATTTGTGTTGAAAACGGACTCTGCTGCTGTCATGACTCTGCTGAAAAATTGAAAAAAACAGAGAAGAAAAGAATGTTGTCGAGCCCCTATTGCAGCTGTGTTCTGCTTTATTTATTCTTTCCGTTGACTGCTGAATTTCTTTAGAATTTATAAGCTAATTAGAAGTCCTTTTGCTACTTAACTCCTTTCTTCTTTATCTGGTCCTTAAGGTTAGTTAAATCACTTAGAATTTATGTTGAAAACGGACTCTGCTGCTGACACAACTCTGTTATAATTCCAACTCTACTGCAACTTAGACTTTATTTTTTTACTTGGTTTCCAATATCCTACTATCCTAGCTATATTCTTTCATTCATGGTATGTTAGAGGATTGATATGCACCTTTCTTGGGTCGTAAAACCTATAATTTATATGTCAGACTCTCATTCGTAGAGGGATGCTCAACATCGTTAGTTTCCTCATCAGATCAGGAGACCAATCTTGTTCTTCAAATTGCATCCAGGTTTTCGCCTTTGAAATAATTTTATCTGACTTGACATCTTTTATAAAAGTTGTGGTCCTAGGTGTGTAGATGATTTTGAGATTTTGAATCGTATAATTTTGATGTTTAAGGCTTAAGAGATACTCGTTTGAGTATGTAGTGTGAAAGTAAAGAATCTTGCTGTAAGGAGGATTTCAACTTGATTTTACAGGTCTGATTAGGGGTCTAAACAAACTTGCATTTTTGCCCATAATACATTCTTTAAAAACTTGATATATGTACTTTAACTTTGATTCGGCTCACATTCACATTCTTAAATTATAATTAGGTGAAAAACCTATTACAAAAAGCAAGGTCTGAAACATAAAATGCAGAAATTCTTATGTTTTAACAATTAATTCATAAAGTCTCTTAGGCATAACAAACTCATAAAAATAACTTGTGCTCCGATGTGCACCATCTTTGTAGCTCCTTTTCTTTGGTGTGTCTGCATTTTTGTTATGGCCAGTCGATTTGGGCTAGCCCAAACGGACTGACCTCGTGCAAGGGAAGCATGTTCGGGTTAGCCTAAATGGATTGATTTGTCTTTTTTTCTTTTAAATTTGTTTCATTGTTATTTTCTAACTTACTAAAGTAGTAAATTTTGTTAACATGTATTGTAACAAAAATATCCACGACATTTTAAAAATATATCTCAATCATAGTATATAGTTTGATATTAAATACTTGGTTAACCTCTTCGAATAAACTAGCAAGTGTTTACTAGTGCTTCGCCACGGGTCAAATATTTTTATTTTTCATTAAAAGTTATATATTTAGATTTTTTCAACATATTTTTGTAGTTCAAAAAATATAACAAATCAAAAAGTTTATGCACACATGTAATCAAATAGACTAAGAGTTATGTGTGCTAATAAATAAATAAATAATTATTAATGACACATAAAAATAAAAGTTGAAAAACCGATAGATAGATGTAAATTAAGATATTTAATCTTGAAAAATAGGATATTAAATTGATTGAATAAAATAAAAGGGAATAACATGTAAGGCTACACATATTAAAAATATCATTTAAAAATAATTTTTTTTTTCAAAAACATAGTTTATCTATATAAAAGATAAAAACAAAATCATAGATGAACCATAAAAACCTCTTTGAAAATTAAATGTGTAACAAAAAAATAAATATTATTCAAAAAAGATCCTCTGAACAAAATAAAAAAGAAGAGGTTTTGTCCATTTTTTTTGTTTTTAATTTTTTAACCAATCACGTCGCTTTATCACTTTTCCATTGCATTCTTTAAAGTTATATTTTCATAGTAGTCATGTTAGACCCAAGTGTCTTGAGTCTGATATCCATGCCAGAACAAACAATGTATCACTTGTTTTGCCTAGATTCCGACCACTGTGGTGGCTGAAAAATCAGGGTCTATGCTTTTTTGACCCAAAAACCTGTTTTGCAACCTATTTTTGACCCAAAACACCTATAAAACACCATAAAAACCCCCAAAACCAAACTCAATCTAAAATAAAAAATCAACTCGAGCTCAAATCTGTTTTTTCATGAACTTTTAAGGTACAAAAACACCTAATGTGAACTTCTAGCATCAAATAAAATAATTTGACACAAAAAATCCTTATTTTGATGTCCTAAATCGGTGCCAACGGCAAGTTTCTTTTTCTACTGCTGAAATCCGACGACTCCTCTCTCCTCTCTCAACCAAGGACAAAAAAATAATAAAAATAAATATCTGCACCAAAATGGAATTGGAATAATTTTGAGGGACTGCAATTGTATAATTTGTGAGATTATTTAAATTGGTGGACCAAAGTGAATGTTTTCGAAACTTATGGTACGCCACCTATGTTTACCGTATTTTTCATTTTGATCACTCATCTTCCAATCCCACCATTTCATAAGAATTTAAAATCAATTACTCACTAAATAGGACTTGCTCACCTAAAAACAAAGTTTGAGGATCAAACTAAAAACAAAAACAAAATTTTGCACGGTGATAAATGTACAGTGAAAATCCCACTTGTTTTAGCGTATAAGTAATTTGAGCATAATTTTATTAGCAATTAAAGAGTTAATTATGTTTTTAAATGATATAATTGAAAATATTAACATATTTATTTCAATTC
The DNA here is from genome assembly GCF_951802175.1 of Populus nigra. Classification (NCBI taxonomy): domain Eukaryota; kingdom Viridiplantae; phylum Streptophyta; class Magnoliopsida; order Malpighiales; family Salicaceae; genus Populus; species Populus nigra. The sequence continues at coordinate 5,013,619 of NC_084870.1, read as the reverse complement.
TCAAAAGGAAAAAAAAAAGACTTAGTCTCTTATATATTATATTATGTATAAAGAGAGTTTTTTTATTGAGTGTTTTCTTCTCCTATTAACTTTATACATGTCATTTTTTTTAAGTCTACACCCTACAGCATGAGTAAGAAAATAATGTATCCTCTGACCATTGCCATAGAGAATATCTTGATGAATTAACCATACGTAAAGAAGTAAAAAAAAACAAATTGTTATCTAATTTTATGATAATTAAAATTTTTAATTAATTTTTAAAGATTGGGTTGGTTATGTGATAAAAAAAAAATAGCAATCATCCTATATATCCTACTTAAGGTAAGTGTTTTGCATTTGTTTTTTATAATAAATGTATATATTATATTTACATGCTAAAAGTTTGTCTAAATTGATAAATGCATGTTTAAAAAAAAAATGAAATGCTACTAAGATATAAAACAATGATTTATGACCTGACCCTATAATAACAAGATCCAATTCTTTTATTTGAAATAAGGATGTGTGGATTTGAAAGGATGATGAACAGTCGATGAATATAAATTTATCTAAAATTATATTAATCAAAATGGATCTAAAAATCATCACTCACACTAAATGAACATATAAATATTGTATCGATTCAGTCCAAATTTGCTTGTGTCAAGAAAGGATATCTTGACAACCAAAAATAAATTCACACATATCAACATGAGTACATAGAAATTAAATTTTAAAGAAAAAAAGGATTAGTTTAAAAAAATCTTTAAAATATGTTTAATTTTTAAACATAATAATTTAATGTGTTAAATGATTTCATTACCCATCAATATATTAAAATTGTTAATTTTATAAAAATAATTAAAATTTGTTGGCTTTTTAAATTGAGATATAGATTTAGGTTTGTATGGTTTGTGAAAAAATGGGGGAAATTTAACAGTATCCTTACGTGTTGATTTTTATTCTTATTCTCTTTTCGTTCAGTGAATTTTCTTATTTATTGTTTTGGACTTGTTCAAATATGGTCAATTAAGGATGCGAAATAAACACTTTTAAATATTACCAAGGGATTTGAACACAAGCACTTGCTTGATAGTTTTTGGAAATTCAAAAACTTAAAAATTAAAAAAAAAAAAAAACCTTGATGCATTCTTGGCTAATATTTCAGTAGGGATCACCAGTGGCGAAGCAGCCTGGGGAGGGAGTGAATCTATTTTTATCATGAATGTATTCTAATTATTTCTTGTATATATGCTGCAATCTATCATGGATAAAACATTACCTCCATGATAAAGAGTGAAAAATCAAAATTAAAAGAAACTCTAAAAACATATGGGAAAAATAATGTGGATATGCACAGTGAATCCACGTTGTTTTTCTCATTTTATCCCTCTCAACACAATATTAAGGCTAATAATAGGGGTAGTTTAGTCTTTTTGCAGGGACATATGTGCCTTTTAAAAACTTATTGGGGTCAAAAAGGTGTTTTTGCTTTTTTTTTAATAATAAAATTATTAAAATAACCTTTTAGGAAGGAAAAAAAGCTTTTGTTAAGGGATTTTGTCGCCATTTTACTTTTTAATGGATAGTAAAACCATTTATATGTCATTAGGATTAAATAATTTTAAAGCGTCTTTGGAGGGACCTTTTTGTCTTTTGAATCTAAGTTTTTTGTAATTCTCAGGTAAGGTTAAGGGCATTTCTATCTTTCAATAATATAAAATATTCAAAAAAAAAGTTATTACAACATGATATGCACGTGCCTGCAAATGAACGTCATCCACACCTTTTTAAGCTACTCATATTATGGCTTCTAGTTGTCACATGTTGCCTTCAATAGTATTGTTGGAAGAGTCATCTCTTTTTTTTTTCTTTGGGTGTTGCACGTGTTGGTGGATGATAGATGGATTGTCACCGGTTACCATTTCTTTTGTTTTTCCTTTCTTTTCTCCCCCCTAAAAGTACACATTGATCCCTTTTTCTTAATGTTTCAATTTTAGTCTTTATTTTTTATTTTTAACTTTTTTTCTTGACTTTCTTTATAAAAATTTTATTTATTTTCAATTTAGTCCTTTAATTACAATTTATCATATTTTTTTTTTCAATTTTGATTCCTTGGCCTCTTAGTTAAAGTTTTATTGATTTTTAATTTCACCTTTCAATCAAAGTTTATGGTGTATTATTTTTTTCAACTTAGCCCTTATTTTTTTTTTTGTCTTCCTTTTGTTAATGTTATTTTTCTTTTTAATTTAACCCTCCAATCAAAAACAATTGTTGCCCTCTCATTTATTTTTTGTTTAGGTTTGCACCCTCGTTCTTTTAATTTTAATTATATATATTTTTCTTATTTTTTATTCTAATTTTCAGTTTTATTTTAATTGATACTTTTTATTATATTTTTTTTATAAAAATAATTTTTAAATTTATGTTCAAGTTAACATCCCTCCTCTATGATTTTTTTATTTTGTTTATTTAGCTTTTTTTAATTTTTTTTAATATTTTATATGTATTTAATTTTTGAAGATACTATTATTATTTTTCTATATTTGTTTATGTTTTATACAAATGATATTTTTCTAAAAAGATAAAAAAAAAATATTTATTTTAATATGTGCAGCATACTTTGTGATTTGTAGTGTTTCTTGTTTTTTGGGGGGCTTTTAGCCCTGTTTCCTATAAATAAAATTAAGAATTCATTAAAATATTTATTAATTTAAGAATGCATGTAAAGGAATAAAGTAATAGAAGTAAAAAATATAAGGATAAAAGGATGTATAGTGCGATACAGTTTTAATGAGATGAACGGGAAGAAAGGAAGTTATAATATATTGAAAAGGACATTGAGAGTTTTTCTCTTTTTTTTCAACAATTTTTATTCTTTTCTTTAAATAAAAAAAAAAAGAGAAAATTTTCAACATGCAAGTCCGAGGAGGAAATTTAGTTTTCTTTAGATGAGAAAAATCATTTATTTTTTCTTGGAGTAAAGAAAGTTTATTCAATTTAAAAATATATCAAAATAATGTTAAATAATGTTTTTATTTTTGTAAATGTGGTTGCGGTTGCTTTTCAAAGTATTTTTTTAGTTAGAAATGTATCAAAATAATATAATTTTTTTGTTTTTAAAAAATTATTTTTGACATCAGCACATCAAAATAATCTAAAAATATCAAAAAAAATATTTAAAGTAAAGAAAAAAATAAAAAAATTTCAAATATTTTTAAAATACAAAAACAGAGATAGCATAATCTTAAAAAAAAAATATTAAATCAGTTGCCCGAAACCATGAAATCTGCATATGCTTATATCCAAATGACATTTCAAAATTTTGATGAGAAATAAATCAAAGCGACTCCAACAACATCCATGGGCTATAGCCACTTGCCACTACATTGAGAAGTCTCATCGTAAACTTCAGATCAGAGAACCACAGCTAATAAGCCTTTAAGGTTTTAAGGTTTTTTTGCCTTTTGGTTTCAGTTTCCAATCAGCAGTAACAATTTATCAGGGCGAGGGTTTTTTTATTGAAGGAAAAGGTTCATTCATCAAAAGAGAAGATATGCACAAATTAACCTCTTAGATCAGTTTAAAGGGAATAAATTTATGATTTATTAGATACTGAGTTAAGCTGAACCAAGATGAATTTATGTATAAATACTTGGTCTCAAAACTCCCTTGATCACCGCTCCAGATGGAAAATCTTCTAGACAAAAACTACATGACTTGATTACCAAATTTCCCAACAAAAACCAGTTGTCAGTAATGAATTTACATCCTTCAAACATAAGAGGGTTTCAAGCTTGTTCCCAAAGCTCACTGTAAGAAGCACATCCTCCCCACTGGCTTTCGGAAAGTAAAGCTTTAGACAAAGACGAACAAGCCATCAACCATCGGATTTTTTTATATATACAAGGATAATGATGGTCCAGAAATTACAAATTAAGTCTAAGACTTTAAAGGGTTCTTCTCAAGAGCTAGGTAGCACGACGGATCATCTGAAAACATGGAAGGAGCAAAGTTAGAACCTATTATACCCTGTCTTGCATTTGAACACCAGTAAAATGTTCAGAGTTTGAAGCACTAAAACTAGCGTACAAGGATAAAAATTGTCAGATCATAAGAGAGGAGCTAGAACAAAAACTATATTATAACTCTTTAAGGCTTTCATACCTTTAGTCTGAATTTGAAACTATTTGTTCCTGTCCAGCTAATGAAGAAACTTACAGCTCTCCATTCCAAGTACAAATTCTGTCCAATGCTCCTATGCAGGCACCCAACAAGAGGAAGCAAAAATTATTCGACCCTTCCATCCCTGCAGCATCCAGTGGTTGTCTTCATCAACTACAAAATCCTTGTGGTAACAGCTCTTCAACTTACCCCTAACCTTTGTCATGAGCTCCTGGTCAAATGGGAGAGGCTTGAACCCGGCTCTCACAGTCCGGACCTGCCACTGCTTGTATGTCTCAGGCCTCTCAACCCTTTCCTGACCCTCACAAGCTATAACATTCATTGCATCCTGTCCGAAGAATTCTCTCTCAAACATCATCCTCTCTTGATCTTCTCGAGGTAAAGTAGAATCAAATATGTCAAATAATGAGGAGAACTGGAATAGTGCCTCCCGGAACCGTGTGAGGAAGAAGGGAGCATTGTATGATCCATTTATAATAGTATGAACAAATATATCAGGATTCATCTTCCGAATTAATTTAAGAACAGCATCCCTTGGGCAGTCCACATCTACTGTCTCATCGAGTAGATTCTTAAACCGACATAGACAGTTCACAGCAAGCACCTCATTTCTATTAATCTTGAGGTCCTCAATTGGGATTTTTTCCCAGTTTTGTGCAGTAATAGGATTGTACTCGAATGGAACCTTAAAGCGCTCACAATACTTGGCCAAGCGACGTCCTGTCTCCTCAACTCTTTCTGATGGCCGGAAACCATGTTGGGGCAGCTCTATTCCAGTAAGGCGTAGCTTTGGGGGGCCATTAGGTAGCAGAGAGAGTTGCTGGATAAGAATTGGCCATTGAAAACCATAGAGGACACCAAAATCTACAATATGGAGAGTAGTTGCTTTCTCAGCAGCATGCAAAATCATTTTGATTGCGAAAGCAATTGAAAGTTTCTTAAAGGGGCAGGCTCGAAGCTGGGTTTTGTAGGCTTTCAACATATCAGCAGCTGTTATCCTCTTTGAAGCAAGGGAAGAGATAAAATTTGGGGTTCCGTTCCCACTACCAGCCAAGCGTGCCTCAAGACCATTGGCAAAGAAATGAGCCAATCTCTGAGTCCCATCACCAAATGGAGAAGAGTGCTGCCTGATCTGTTTCAGTAGTTCATTAGCAGTCCTGAAGTCATTGGCGGAGATAGCTTGAGCACAGAGGATAAGGAGAGTCCTCAGGTCCACTGTTTCCATCCTTTTGTTCTGTCTTTTAGCACGGTTTTTCCCACCACTGGATCCATTTGATTGTTCATCTGGCTGCAAGCTCTTGCATCCTACTTCCTGGTCAGCGTCATTGCCACAGCATTGTCCCCCAGTCCAAAGCAATACCTTATCAAACATCTCCGATAGTTCACCCTCTTCCACATACACCGCGGACTGCTTATTAGACCTTCCTTCTTCTGGATCTGAATCCTCTCGCTCATGATTCTTCCTACCCCTCGAACCATTCGGCGAGCTGTCCGCCTCAGATTTCTCCTCCTTCACCACCACTCTAGGAGTCTTCTCCTTTTTCCATGTGGAAAATGCATTTGTCTCCAAATCAATTACCAGTTGACTGGCACTAGGAAGGAACTTACTAGCTTCCTCTAACCCTTTCTTGAACTGCAAAACAGATTCCATATCACTAAACATATTCTGCACCATCTCACCCGCAGAGGAACCCATAAGGCTGTCACGCGAATCGGTGAAACCATATGGACTCACTGAAAATTGCATATTGGGCCGCAAATTGGACTGGAGATGGTTTTCACCGAGAAGAGAGATTCTCTGGAAAGATGGATTCGACCCTCCAACATCGGCGTCACCACCAACCCACTGAGGTTCTTTAGAAAAATCAGTGGTAAAACTGCTAGTGACTGTGCTAATTCCATTACTGGTATTATCACCACAATTACTGCCAGTTCCCGAAATATTACTGTCAGGGCTCTCATGGTTGAGATAAGACTGGGACGAATTGAGAGAAGGAGGATACTGCTCACCGAGTGCATCATACAATGACTTCTCGGTGGCGCTTAGAGCAAAGTGATCATGAAACATGTGTGGCTGATCTTTCATGTTCTCTTCCATAAGCATCTGGCTTATGTACTTGAGAAGCGGGTCAGTGGAATCACTATCCTCAGAAGGAGAGGAGGCTTCCGCCTCGGGACTCAAGCCCGTTGAGGGATCAAGTAACCCTCCATCCGGGCTCAAGCTCATTGAAGGAACAGATGACTCCCCCGCTGGATTCAAATTAAAGGATAGTCCAAAACTATCAGGATCACTATGAAGATTGATGAAGCTGAGATCAGGAGAAGGGGTATTGAATTCAAGTCCGTGCTCAATGACTGGGTATTGGTCTGAATTTGGGAACATGATCGTTTCATCAAATTTGGAATCATTTTGATAATCAGAGAGTCTTGTGTAATTACGATCCATGACCATCCTATCTATATCTATCCCTCAAAACCCTACGAAAAGGATGAAACCTACAAAGTCAAGCTCTAAACTTAATACTCCTAAATTTCTAAAACATCAGTAGCCTACACAAACTCAAAGGAATTAGTAAATGGAAACCGATTAAGTAAACACAGAAAAACAAAACATGGAGATATATCTAATGGAGTGATTAAAGAGGCTAAAGCCAACAAGAAAGATTATTTCACCTTAGGCATTTGTAAGGAAGCAAACTGGTAGAAGGAAAGGTGAAAGTAGCAAAGAATAGATGCCGAGCAACTAATAGACGGAACAAGCAAGGAAAAGGCTTAATTATAGTGGAGCATGTTCATTTCAACTAGCTTCTTGGAACGTAGAGAAGGATGGAAGAGGAGAACAGGGTTCTTGAAATTCAAGTGATCAGGCGAGGGTGGCTGCATTTATATAAGCAGTAAAACAGAGCTGATGAGGGAAGGGAGAGTGAAACAGTGTCAATAAAGGATCCTTCATGGAAGTTGGAAATGTTAGAAATGGAGTGGCGATTGAGAGAGACAGTTTGAGGGTTGCCATCTTGTCACGGCATATTAGATAGATGTATTACCGGTTATAAGCGGTCTCGTCCAAATTGACGTTGCTTTTTTTCTTTCTTTTAAGAAATATTTTCAACTTTTGTTAGAGATATTATTAAATATATCCAAAATTATATCTCATCTTTCTCATAAAAAAGATATGAAATTTATTACAAGAAAATCTTTAATCTCATGTTTTTATGAAAAGAAATACAATTTTTAATATATTAAATAGACTTGAGAGGTGGGATCACATCACATGTATATATCCGACTATCCGAGCCTCCCAATCGTGTGCCATTGACTATTAACAAGTCCAAATATAGGGTCCAATATACAGATGGCAGGTGACCATTGTTCACAAAAACACTGTTTACACTCTCACATTTTAATTTTAATGTGGATCATACAATTTTTAAAAATTTTAAATTTAGTTCTTGAATTTATTTATTTTTTGCACAATTGAGCTTTTTTGAAACTAAATTAGAGCTTAATTGCTTTTTTTTTGTAAGGGAGGGTTGAATTAAAAGAAAAGAGCCTGAAATGAAAAAAAAAAAAAGTAACATAGATAGCAAATTGAATTTTTTTGTTAAAAGCTCATTTGAGTTCCCTTTTTTTTTTAACTATTAGGTGACTAGTCTATTGAATTTTATAAAATTTAATTTTGATACCAAACTTAATTTTACTCATTTTTCAGTTTTTTTTTGTTAGAAAAGAAAGAGAGAGTCGTTGGATTTCGACTTAGAAAAAAAAGTGTTTGTTGGTGAAGAATCAAGTCACCAAAACGATTATTTTTTTGTGTTAAAATGGTTCCATATGATGAGAGAAGTTAAGATTATGTGTTTTTTTAACTTGAAAACACCTAAAAAATCATATATGAGCTCGGGAATTTTTTTTTGTTTTGGATGGATTTTGGATTTTAAGGCAGTTTTTTATGCTTTTCATGGCTATGAATTGGTTAAACAAGGTCTCTTGGGTGTTTCCTACATGTTTTGGGCCAAAAATAGGTTTTTGAGTAAAAAAAAACAAAGAATCATGTTTTTCCTACCAATTCTAGTAGCACCTGACTTGATTCTTTTATAAAAAATTCCTTATTTTAAAAATTAATGTATTAGTTGATATTTTTAAAATAAATTTTGGATTTATGTTTTAATTAGTTTGTGATAATTTTTTAATGATATTGAGTGTGTTTAGTTTTTAAAGAGGTTTGTGTGATTTATCTGTGATTTTTTCTTAATTTTTTATAGATTAACTTTTATAAAAAAAATATCGATTTTTTTATAAGATTTTTCATATATGCATCCTTGTATTTTTTTATTATTATTCAATAAATCTTATGTGTACGTCGATTTCTATTATAAATTTTATGTGTTTTTTTATTACAAATTTATTTTGATAGAGAGTTATTAAACACAACAAGGTAAATTACTTGTGTTGCAATGTTAAGTATCTTTATCTTCATTTGTCGCTTAATTGTTCACAGCATCTCAGTATTATGTTGGTGTTTTATTTTGCGATCTTTTTTTTTTGTTATGTAGTTAAATAAAAATTAGTTTTGGAAAAAAAATTATAATCCCACTAAAGTTTATAACCCGGTTCACAGGTTTGGCATACTAGCCCAAGCTACCTGGTTTATAGGTTTTGACGAATTCACCAACTAGTTGGATATGCTTTTTTGGTTTTTGGTCTATTAATTTTTTTAATAGTTTTTTTTTTAATTTTATTCTTTAATATTGAATTGATTGAGAAATAAACTACATGATTTATTTATTTATTTTGTTTTCTTTATGGTTATCACTATCTCAAATAAGTTTTTATTTTTGGGTTGGTACTCAATTTTGTGACCATATATTTTTATCATATAATTTAAAAAAATATTTTATGAAAAATGAATTATTAAACTCAATGGAATTCATGATAATGTTTGCTTGGAGACTGAGATCAATCTAATTTGTAATTGTCTCAATAGTTTTTATGAAAAATATTATTATTTGTTAAAAGTCAAGTCATGTTTTTACCGGTCATTACAATGTTTTTTTTGTTTTTTTGTTTTTTTTAATTGATATTTTTTAAAAATTCCATCATTAAGTATTGGGCTGATTATGAATTAGACTTTGTGATTTATTTAGGTTTGCTTTCTATGAGATTACCTCAATCTTATGACTCGGGTTGAGTTTTTGCGAGTTAATTTGTGTAGACTCAGGTTATTTTATTGTGTCCTATTTTTTCTCAATTTTTTTACTTTCTACGATATTATCTCGATCTCATTACCTGGGTCATGAGTTTGATAGGTTAACTCAGGTTGCCTCAAGTTTTTTTTATCTTTTTTTTAATTGATAATTTTTTTCAATTTTATCATTTAATACTAGATTGATTGTGAATTGAGCTTCATAATTTGTTTTGATTTTCTTTGTATGGAATTATCCTAGTCACTTAACCTGGGTTGCAGCTTTGACAAATTAATTCGAGTTTGACTTAAGTTGTTTGTTTTTTTTCTCTTTTTTTAATTAATTTTTTTATCAATTTCATCCTTCAATATTGGTTTAATTGAAAATTTAGATTTCATATTTTGTTTTGATTTTCTTTTTATGGAGTTATTCTGGTCTCATGATCCAGAATGTGGATTTTGCAAGTTAACCCAGATTAACCTTAATCGATCTAATATGTTTTGTCTCAATATTTTTTTTAAAAAAAATATCACTTTGAAAATTTTTTTTTGTCAAACTATATTTTTAACGGTTGTCCGGGTTATCTATAGACCCGTCAAGTTGAACAAGTCACACTATGTCAACCCCTACATAGTTTAATTTTTTTTTAATTAGGAAACACATTGGTAACTTCTAGATTATTTTTTACGTTAAAAAATTGATATGACTCACTGTGTCATATTTTGCTTAATTTTTCTCCAATTTCATGCTTGAATTTATTTTTCTTACTTATTTGTTTTTTAATTTCATCATTTAATATTTTGTTGATTGTTAATTGAGCAATATAATTTATTTTGGTTTGGTATTTTTATCCAGTTGCCTCAATAATTAGTTAGTTTTTAATTTTATAAGTGTCTATTTTAGATAATAAAATTATATATATATAAAATTATTTCATCCAATTAAGTTCATGACCCAAATTACAGTTTTGATTGATTAACTTTGGTTAATGAGTAATTGGATTTCATTTATTTTTTGCATGAATAGGTCTTGGTTGGTTTATTTAATTAAATGTATATATGAACCTTTTGATTTACAATTAATATTTTTTAAATTAAAAAACACGTAGAAAATGTTTTTACGTATTGAAAAGAATGTATCAAATTCATGGCAAATCACGAATCAAATAATTAGTATATGCTGAAATTCAACTGGGCGGCCTCCATTGAACATGAAAAAAGCAGCTTATGGTAAAATCTATTAATAGTACAAAAATCTGACAAGTCTCCTAGCGTAGAATTATCTGAATACCCAATTATTTGAACGGGCACATTGATTCAAAATAGCATCAACATCCAAGAAACCAAACACACAAAAGTAGCTTGCGGCCCAGGAGTCAAAAGAGAAATTAAAAAAAAATATTAAAAATATTTTAGGAAATATAATTTTTAAAAAATATTTTTGTTCCCACAGCGGCAATCGAAGACAGGTAAGAAAATGATATTGCTGTGAAATATCTTCAAAGATGGCCAAGTATATTTATAATAATTAATCCGAAGGCACGTGCAATATATAAAAATCTGGTGATCAAAAGGATTCATCCAGAAATATTAATTTTATCACGAAACGACATGTGACGAACATAGACTACTTTGTTTTATTTGGTATTTCGAAAGAAATATCATCCACAGTTATCACTTTAAGCAAACAATTTCATGACTTCAGCTTGGATGAAGTCAAACAAGCGAAAACCACCGGTTACCTGCCTGCCCGGGTGACCAAGTCCAACCATCTTCTTCCTCCATCGTTCTAATTTCGAGGTCAAAAGCTTCTTTCTTCCCAAAACGTGAGAAGCAAGTCTTTCCAATCCTCACAGCCAAAATAACATGCATGATCATGACCCACACCCGAAATTATACTTTTACACTGGATCTTACGAAGACCTATTGTTTCTTACTTCTCCATGTCATTAAGTTTCTCTAATAAATGTAAAGTAGACAAAGGTAGATCTTTTATCTATTTGATCTCCTATCCACTTAGCATTAGTGTACCCTTCTACTTTAAACTCTATTAACAAGAAAATTGCAGTCTAATTTGACTAATAAAACCCTATTAACAAGAAAATTTTAATTTGGGAAAAAACAATTCAAAAGTAGTTGTTTAAGAACTCAATTAGAATTTTTCAGGGTTTAATTGAATTTATTGAACGTTTAATTGTAAGAAAAATTGGTTTTTAAGTTCAATTTGGGCTTTAACTCAATCAAAAAATTTAATTTGAAGTTTGATGGATGATTAGGGATTTCATTAAAGAAATTCAAAATCAAGGACTAAACTAAAAAAGGCATGCGACATAAGGGACTGAAATCGGCAAAGTTAGGGGCCAAATTGAAGAAAAAATAAAGTTTATTAATCAATTAAGAGTCAAAATGCATAAATCAGAAATCAATGACCAAATTGGAAAAGACATTGAATTCTAGGGCTGACAGTTGAGTTTAGCAAGGGTAGAGTTGCAAAAAATTAGAATTTAAAGGGTAATTAAGGATATAATAAAAAAATATTTGAGAGATCAAGGACTAAATTGAATTTTAGCCAAATCTCAAATAAAAACCCTAATTTTTTGTTAGTTAACCTAGACGACATGTCGTTTGGTTCATGTTCAAAATGCACCATTTTGAATAGAGGGCAGACAACGTGTGGTCTGTCCACTATTCATCTTTTTTTTTGGGTAGTTTTAGGCTGATCAAGTTGGTATCTTCAAATGAATGAATGTGAAACTACAAACCTCTAAATTGAGTAAGGTTGGATCTAAACAAAAGAAGTGCACCTCCTCTACCATTTTCAAGTAGTCTCCGATGATGTTTATAGCGAAGTTGTCGGTGAAGCCTCGAAAGTGGTTGGCTTAGTCAACCTTGACCGTGACACTCATTTTGCAAAACCATTAAATTCTTCGTGTGTTCACACTCCCAACCTTTTCGGTGGGTTCTTATCAAGTCTTGACCACGTTTCTCTCTAGATCAAAAGGCTAGAAACAGTTCTTTTGCCTCCAAGTTTAGCAAAACCACCAAGAATCTTCAAAACCAAGTTTGTTGTCACCATTGCAAAACCAGCAAGGTACAAAGCATCTAGCTATTAAAACCATTCCAAAACCTTCCCATTTCAATAAGAGGGTCAAAAATTGATCAATTATGATCAAACCTTGATTGAAACCCTAGAAAAAACCTATACATTCCCACTGAAAAATCCAAAAAAAAAAGGAAAAAAAAAGAGAAAGGAGAAAAAAAAGGCAGGAAAATCTTGATAAGAAAGTTAAATGTGAAGGTGCAAGAGCCTAGCACAAAGATTTTTTAAGCTTTGAGTATGGTAAAGCTAGACTTTACAAAGGAAAGGTATAAAGGGGCAGCAGCTATTAATGAAATTTAAAGGTATAAACTTCATTTAACCTAGTAGGTGATGTCCATGAGACACACCTCTAGCTTGTTTTACATGTTTAATTATGTTTTTGAACTTGTTTTAGTATTATAATATCTTTAGTTTTAATTTTTTATTAATGCATAAAAAATATTGTTTTTTCTTAATTGATCTTGCTTTGAGTTGGTTATTAATGTATGCTGGATATTTAGAAAATGTTTGGATGATTTGGAATAGTTTAGGAATCTTTTAAAGGTGACAGTAGGCTTTTAATGTTTGTTTTGACGTATATTCTTATTTTCTAGATTTGTGTGAGTCTTATTTACTATTAAAATGCCAATTTTAGAACCCAAATTGTTGAATATGATTATTGTTTAGGTTTAATAGTTTGGGGAATTGAAACCCCATAGATGTTTTATATGATTTGTTGTTTTTTGTTGTTTGTTTTAATTTAAACATGTGTAACTATGACAATGTGGTTTATGGGAGCAAAAGGCAATAGGTTGGGAGGGCTAAAAGGCCAATTCTAGGTTGAATAACATTTTTGCATTTCTAGGCAGATTCTAGGCAATGTTCTTCGTATGAACATTGTCTTGGCTACTTGATTTTGACCATTTTTAATTTGTTTATTTGCATCAACATCTTCACATGAGTTTGTTAATCAATAATTAAGGGTTTGTTTGCATTAATAACTATTTTTTTCTAAGTTTCGACCCTAGGGTTTTGTTTTTGCATCGAAATCTATTTTGATCAAATCGTGATTATTGGTTGATGATTGTTAATGTGTGATGCTTGATTATTTTTTAGTGAATGATTTCCAACATCATATGTCTTCGGTTTATTCATATCTGGTTTGGATCTTGATTCATGTTGTTAAGCATGTTCTTTATTACTACCCTATTTTTTACCCTATTTTTCAAAATTTTCAAAAAAAAACCCTAGAAAATATGTTCTTGACATATTTGCACCATTTTCAGTGTTTTTTCCAAAGAAATTAAAATTAAAAAATCTACTTTCAATGCATTCAGTTTTTAACACGCACATTTAGTCAACGTTGATGTTGCATTTTTTCAACATCTTTTAGACTCTGAACTTGTTGCCCTAACTCCATCAAATCTCATACAACCATTGTTTTCTAGGTGGTATAATCCAGGTAAGAAATGTGAATATTATGATGGAATCCTAGGCCATTCGATTGAAAATTGCAGAAATTTCAAGTATCATATCTGGAGGTTGGTGAGCAAGGGGCAAATTGGGTTTGTGAAGAATGGTGGTATCTACTACATAGTCACTTAACCATCTTCAGTATGATCAACAACTTGCAAAATGCTAACAAGGGATAGATGATGTGCAACTGCCTAGAGAATGAGCATTGTATTTTTGCTTCAATATATTTTTCATGTGTACCGGGACAACATCACATTCTTTCAATGAATTATGCTTTGTTTTTTGTCTTATGATTGTCTTGAAATAAAAAGATGTTTCTTTCAAAAGGTATTTTGAAAAAATGATAAAATATTTTAATAAAACTCAAACATGCGAAATTAAGGATAATCAATCTTGAAAGATTAAAAGTGTTTTAGTTGCAAAAATAACTAGACATTCGTTAAAATAGCATGACAAACAGTATAGGGTGACAAAATAATTTTGAGCTCACATACAAAATTGAACCGCATCATAAAGCTAAGCTTTAGTGGTATGCATAATGACATATAGTGGATTCGGTAGTTATGGACTTACGAATCATAATTCTTTGCAAATCCAAATTATTACACTGGACGATGTCAAAATTTATTAGTTCTAACTAACCTTACTTGAAATGAGAAAAGGTCATCTTTATTTATTCCTTTTAAAATTCATAAAATATATATCTTTTGCAGTCCCAATCTAAGCATGATATAATCTTTCTTTTGAAGGGAAACCCAGACCTAGATCACACCCCATACTAGGGGTAAGTGAGATTTTTTATTGAAAAGATAAAAACAATAGTAGAATCAATGGTAAAGGGAATGCTGAGAATAAAAGGCCAATAATTGAAAAAAGGCTAAAAGTGAAAAAAACCCTAAATTGAAGGACACCTAAGAAAACTTTGAGAAAGGCGGTGAGAAAACCAAAAATAAAAATTGCTCGCACTTAAAGACAAATTAAGTTTTGATGATCGATGGAATGTCATGAAAAGCTTAAAGGTAGAAAAATACTTATCAAGTCTAACTCTGTCATTCTTTATGGCCTAGTTCTCAAATATAGGATCTTCAAGTGCATATTGTGCCTTTATTATAGTGAGATATTCAGTCTTGCCACGATTACCAATATACAATTTCATGATGAGAGCCCTCCATTAGTTAGGGAAAGGGACAGTGCCTTAATGGGTATTTAAAAATGTAGTAATGGTTGCTTTTCAAAGTGTTTTTCGTCTGGAAATGTATTAAAATAATATTTTTTTTATTTTTAAAAAAATTATTTTTGATATCAACACATCAAAACAATTTGAAAATATAAATAAAATTAAATTTAAATCCAAAAAAAAATGAAATTTTATGGAATATGATTTACACCGCGTTTTCAAATAGTGTCTAAAACACACTAGTATAATGATTGTTGCGGCTAGAAAACTGTTGCATATTGAGTGATTTACTGCTACTGGGAAACAGCTCCAGATTGAGTGATGGTCTTGTCTTCTATTAGAGCACAAAGTTTGGTGTTAATATTGTTGATGGATCGATTGCAAATTGTTGATGGATCCTTTGTTTTCGTTGTTGGTATTGCTAGATGGCAGATAGAGAAATAAAAAGTTTGAGTATGTAGCGAATTTGTGGTGAGAGTTTGAATTCGCTGTGGGTTTTTTTTGTATGAGAGTAATTTGTCTTCTATTAGAGCACAAAGTATTTTACTTGAACGATATTTTAATACATGTCAGTCAAACTGTGGGTTTTTTTTTTTATGAGAGGAATTGGTATCCAGGGATTCTTTTTTTCTATGTTTTATTCTTTTTTATTGGAGGTTCATTATACAAAAAACAATATTATTATTTAGGAAAAAAACTAAATATTACAATCTTCTATAATTATATCATTTTCTATAGTCATGGAAGGGAGAATAATTCTCCATGATTATAAAATATACAAGTCATTTCAGGTCTCGAGGAATTATATATATTGGTGTGTCAATGTCAATTCATGGGTCAATGTCAATTTACGTATTTATATTGCAGTTGAACAGGAAAATCAATCTCCTTATCCGCATGACTTTTAGAACCACACATGCTGTCAGGATAATTAAAGAGAGTATAATTTGTTTAATAATTCCCTAATTTTAATTGTTTGTATGCTTCTGGTTGAACAGCAAGCAAATTAATTTGAAGGGATTTTTTTATTAATTAAATAAAGTTGAAAGGGTGTGGAGAATCAAAGTACACGTATATGATTTCATTACAAGCTTAAAATCGGGCAGTGTTCCTTATAAGATACGATGTACCCTTTTGTTAATAATAAGATCATCAGCACCACTGAGTGGGCCGCACATGCACCGTTGATTTAATATGTAAAAGATTCGTCTCTGTCCTGGGAGAGTTCGATGGTCCACCTTCAACCAGGTGAAAGCCGTTGCTCATGAATCATGATTGATATCTGTCCATTATTGCTTTTTAGTTCATTGAGAGAGATTCATTGATTTTAATTGCTAATTAATACCAAGCACTCACATTAATTGCTAGTTTATTGCATGCAACATTAAAATAAAAAATAAAATAAAAACACTAAAACGACTCGGGATTGGCATGTGAGGAGAAATATTATGTATCCAGACAGTGTATTGATTATTTTGTCCTTCACTATACTTGATAATTATCTTGGCAGCGGGATAAAGTCTTTTTCTATTTATATATATATATAGCAAATTAATAGTGGTACCCTTAAGAGCTTAAAAATATTTACCTTGGAAAGACGAGTTTTGTTTTCTTGATATATTTAACCTTAGACTTCAAAAAATCTAAGGCTAGCTTCAGATGGTGTTTTCGTCTTTGCAATATGATTTTTTTTTTTGTTATATTCATGTGCCTTTAGGGTTTGTTTAGTAATTTTTATTATTAAAATATTTAGTAATAGCACGCATTAGGGCGTCATCGTCTCTCGTGCCATTCTAGAGGTGCGTGTGGAGTATTCTAGTGGCCAAAAACTATCGATTGCCATCTCATCCGATTTGTAAGGTGGCAGCACAGCTGTTGGAGTGGTGTATTTGGTCAAGTCGATGGCAATTCGATAGCAATGGATTTTTTTTCTCCTCCTCTTTTTTTCTCTTTCTTAGGCCTTGTTATTCGTATCAAGCCTTTAAAAATTCAGTTATGTCCTCCAGTTTATATTTCTTTTGAATTTGGTTTTTATTTTTTTTATTTCTATTTGTTTTGATTTTAATGCTTCTTGAAGTGTTTTTTTTTTCAATTTCATCCATCGGCATTTAGTTTCATTTAATTTTTGTATCCAATATGGTCCTCATTTTTTTGATTGATGTTTTTTAATCTTTTGTATTTATTTATTTTTTCTTATTTTGTCCTTTAGAATCTTATTTCATTTTATTTTATTTCCAATTTTGGTTCTTATTTTTTTATTGCTCTTTTTTTATCATT
This sequence comes from Populus nigra, assembly GCF_951802175.1. Lineage (NCBI taxonomy): Eukaryota > Viridiplantae > Streptophyta > Magnoliopsida > Malpighiales > Salicaceae > Populus > Populus nigra. Next base: position 4,996,264 of record NC_084870.1, on the reverse strand, counting down.
TTCTTCATTTATTTTGTTTTTCAATTTAATCCCTAAATATTTTCTTTCAATTATTTTTTTGCAAGATTTAGTGCTCTAATTTTTATTTTTTCATGATTAAGAATTTTGCTTTGCAATTTTTTTCATGTTTACCTTTTACAATGTAATCTCATTCTCATGATCCAGTCGATCAATTTCGATGATTAACCTGGTTTAAGTTTAGTTTTTCTTAAATCATTTTTAAAAATCTGTTTTTATTTTATTTTCATCATTTGACATTGACTTATTGGGCCTTGAGCTTCGTGAATTGTTATGCTTTACTTTTTATGGGGTTATTCATATCTTATATCTCGAGTCACAAGTTAGTCGAGTTAACCTGGGTTGGCTTGTTTTTTTAAATTGATTTTTTTATTTTATCATTTTCCATTAAATTATTGATCTTGAGCATTGTGATTTTTTTTCACTTTACTTTATGTAGGGTTATCTAGGTGTGGGGTGGTCAAGTTAACACGTATTGACTCGGTTTTTTTATCATTTTTTATTTGACTTCAGTCTTTTTTTAGGTCTTTTTCTTAAAAAAATCATTTTTTAAATCTTGATCTCATATCACTTTGACGGGTTCGTAAAATTAACCCGACTTGACTCGGGTTTTTTTCTTTAATGTATTTTAAAAGAAATTTTTTTTTTTACTTTCATTCTTTGACATTTAAATATCCAACCTTGTACTTCTACTTTGTTTTTTTCTTTTTTTTACTTTATATAGAGATATTTTAATTTTATATTCCAGATTACCTATTTATCAAATTGACTTTATTATTATTTAAATATTTTTATTTATTTTATAAAAAAATTGATGCAGTGGTAGTGGTCACCGCTACAGTGTTATTGAAAAGTGAACAAACATTGTTATTATTATTTTTATCATAGAGTAAGTAGAAGGAGAGAAGAGAGTAGAAAGTAGGCTCAAATTACCAGGATGTTCTAGGTGGTGGAGGGAGAGGATTGGACAGATCTGCATAATCATTTTCGCCACTCTTGTCTTGAAGGAGCGTGTGTTTTTATATTTTAAAAATATTTTTAATTTTTTTTAATTTTTTTTATTTCAAATTAATATTTTTTTATTTTTTTAGATCATTTTAATGCGCTAATATCAAAAATAATTTTTAAAAAATAAAAAAATATATTATTTTAATATTTTTTTTATGAAAAAAACTTTATAAAACAACTGCAATCACATTTTCGTACAGTTGCGCACCAAATACCGGTTCGTATTTTAGCAATTTCTGCTCTAAACAAATCAGAAGACCTTGCTGGGATAAGAGAGAGGATCGGCTTTTACCAGGATTAATTCATTTAGTCCACAAGGGTCCAGAGATCCAGATTTGATCTTGTAAAATGTAAATAAATGCTGTCATGGACAGAAAAAGCCATGCGAAACGGGATTTGCCTCCACCCAACATTACCAATATCTTTGTCTTCGAGTTTTATTTGTGGACGGCGACCTTCTCCATGTAAAACCAGATTAATTAGATGGGAACAAAAAATAATAATTAAATAGATTGTCATCTTTCAAGCAATTTTTTTTGTTTTAAGCTTGGAAGAAGGCAACAATTAGTTGATTAAACTATACAAAAATACACGTCAATGCTCCCCACTATCGGTCATGCATTGAATGTAATCCATGTATCCAAGGTTAAGGCTTGATACCTAGGACCATTAGTATTAATTCTGGATTTTTATGCTTTGACTTAAATAACGATCGGAAGTGTTTACTTCAGCGTTCAAGCCGGCCAGCGTTGTGAATTAATTAATATACTAAACGGTCGTATAGCGGATTGTGTGTTTATCTAGCATTTACGAGTAATTAAGTAGCTCCGACGACTGAATATACATTGACCAGAAGTAACTAAATTAGCAGTATATTTTTTCCAGTAATTTTGTTTACAGAGAAAAGAAGACACTAATATCAGTTGGGTTATAACTCATTGTATGAGCTAGCAGTAATTGCTCTTTAGTAACTGCAGGCAGAATAGACTGCTTACGGGTATATAGTTTGTCAAATAGCCCTGATGATGAATATAACTGGGGTCTTATGATCCAGCATTTCCTGAGTTTTGTGGGCAGCAAGCTGTCAAGTTGGTTACAGATATCAGAACTTCTCTAATGACCAGCAACCTTGGCTAAATTAATGAACTGGGGTTTTATGAAACTACCAGCTCCAATCTTTTGGTAAAAATAAGACATTTTTTTATGGATGTGACACGCAAAAGAAACCAAGTAGCAGAAAATGCCAAAAAAGACAAGATCACATCAAACAGCCAAAGCTTTGGCTAAATGACAGTGTCAGTGCACCATCTATCGAGTTAAAACTTAAAGAGTAATAGCGAAGAATCAGATAAAGCTACCAGTTGCTACCAAACTCCCATACTTGCGACAGTTTAGGTTTGAGTGAGGATTACTATACACAAGAAAATCATGTGTGACAACATGAAATCACTACGTAATCAGCACAGATGCTTCACTGACAGTAGGGTGTGGTGTGCTGCAAAAACCTAAATGGTAACTAGAATCTGCTGACATGGACTGCTTTAACTAAGAAAAACCCTTGTCTGCCAACTTTGCGAGCTCTCATAAACAAGCTACCGCATTCCTATGCAGGAATCCAAGCAGAGGATGCATAGACAATCCGTCCCTTCCATCCTTGCAGCATCCAGTTGCCATCTTCATCGACCACAAAATCTTCATGGTACCCAGCCTTCACCTTACACTTCAATTTCTTGATGACAAGAGGGTCCAAGGGAAGCTGCTTCAGCCCAGCTCTCATGTTCCGAACCTGCCATTGCTTGTATGTCTCAGGTCTCTCAACCCTCTCTGAACCCTCACACGCTATGACATTCATAACCTCCCGACCACAGAACTCTTTTTCAAACTTCAACCTCATCTTATCTTCACGGGGCATATTAGTATCTAACATATCAAACAAAGCAGAGAAATGGAACAGTGCCTCCCTGAACCTTGTGACAAAAAATGGAGCATTATACGATCCATTGACAATAGCATGGACAAATATATCTGGTTTTGTCTTCCTGATTAAGTTTAGAACAGCATTCCGGGGACTGTTAACTACAACTGTCTCATCAAGCAGATTTTTAAATCTAAAGACACAGTTTACAGCAAGAACTTCATTGTGATCGATCTTCAGGTCATCAATTTGGATGGTATCCCATTTCTGAGCTATGGCATTGTACTCGAATGGAACATTATAGCGCTCACAATACTTTGCCAAGCGGCGACCTGTCTCTTGAACTCTCTCTGCTGGCCGGAAACCACTTTGGGGAAGCTCTATTCCTGTAATGCGCAGTTTGGGAGGACCACCAGGTCTACATGAGAGGCGATAGATGAGGGAAGGCCACTGGAAACCATACAATATACCAAAATCTATTATATGAAGTGTAGATGCCTTCTCAGCCACATTCAGAATACTACGGTTTGCAAAGATAAAAGCAATCTTCTTAAACGGGCAAGCTGAAATGTAAGCTTGATAAGCTTTCAACATATCCACAGCTGATGTTTTTTCAGCAGACAAAGCCGTGTATATCTGGGTACCAGTTCCAGCTAAACGTGCTTCAAGGGCATTAGCAAAACAATGAGCCAACCTCTGAGATCCATCACCGAGAGGTGAAGAGTGCTGCCTGATCTGCTTCAGCAGTTCATTAGCAGTTCTGCAATCATTCACAGAGACTGCTTGCGCACAAAGAATTAGAAAAGTCCTCAAATCAACAACTTCCTTGTTATTTCCTTGTCTCTTAGCCCTAGTCTTGCTACCATTAGCTCCCCTTGTTTGCCCATTCTGCTGCAAAGTCTTGCCAGACTGACGTTGTTCAGCCTCATGAAGTATACACTGAGGAGGCTGGCATCCATCCCCAACTCCTAATAGCATATCAAACATCTCTGACAGTTCACTCTCATCTACATAAACTGCACTCTGCTTGTTACTTCTTTCTTCCTCAAAATCTCCATCCTCCCGCTCATGATTCTTCTTTCCTGTCAACCATTCAGGCAAATACTCCTTGTCTTCCTTCTCAGCCTTCACTACCACATTTGGGGCATTTCTGTTCATCCCTGGTGCCAATGAACTGTTCTCTAAATCAATAACCAGTGGATTACCCTTAGGAAGGAACTTACTAGCTTCCTCTACACCTCTCTTGAACTGTAATGCCAAATCACTGTCACTGAAAATATTTTGTACCACAATGTTACCCACAGAGGGCTTTATGGCACTATCACTGTTACTTGCTAACCCATTGTGTAATTTGAATGATGATTGTGAACTGGGATTTGCAGCGGACTGGAAAACAAAATTAGTAGAAAGAGGCATTTGCATAAACGATGGTTTGGATTCCCCAGACTCACCATTCCATTGAGGATCAACCAAACTAGCAGTATTAGAAGTAGAACTGCTATTGCTACTCCAAAAACTATCATCTGGGCTATCAACCAAAAATTGATCACCATAAGAAGGAGATTCATGGGGTGAGGAGGGCAGGTTCTTCTCACCAAGAATATCATAAAGTGATCTCTCAGCAGCTTGAAGAGCCAACGGGTCATGAAACATACAGGGCTTCTCTTCCATGTTCTCTTCCATAAGCATCTGGCTTATGTATTTGAGGAGATTCTCCGAGTCGTTATCATCAGAAGGAGAATCTCCATCCATGCTCGTGATCGATGACAAAGCAGAGTTACCCGGATCGGGGTCAGGCAAAACAAGTGGATTTTCTACATGGTCGAGGTCTAAATCTTCAATTTTGAATCCATTAGTAACATTTTGATACTGATTCGAAACCGGAAACACGATCTCATCCTCAAATTTGTTAGAGCCAGGGAATTCAGTGTAGCGAGAATCCGAACCCATCTATTATCAAACCCCAAATCAACTCAATCAATATCCAAAATTTAACTGACAGAAACTGAGCTTTTGAGCTCTTTAAACGTATAAAGTTACAATCTTTTTCATTACTTGAAACTAAAACTCAGAAAAACATCAAAACCCATAAGAAAAAACTAATAAATTACAAACAGGATCCAAAGTTTCAGCTAATAAGATTAAATAAACATGACAAACTGAACTCTGAGACAGTCAATGAAAGAGTAAAAGTGAGTGATTGACGCACCTGAGAAACCGAGTAAACCCTATTAAGGAAGGGTAAGATTAAGAGAGGCGCTGACTGACTAGCAAATGAGTGGCGCGTTTTCCCTCGTAAAAGGAGTAAGACAACCCATTTTGCTTCTATATATCTTCTTTTACCTGTTTAGGTCCTCAAAATATCGATACCAAAAAGAAAATCTCACCGGCCACTACCGCAAGACTTTGGACTTTCCCAATCACATCTCCGATGTTGTAGTAAATTATCTGTTTAGTGCACAGTTTGACTGGATCCCGTCGTAATATATTTTTTTTACTGGAATCCCGGTTCGACTCAAGTCCTGTGTCACCCGGGTCATAATTTAACCCATTAGTTCGGATCGGGTTTTAAAATAATGGTTTGTGGGTGCCAGAACAGCAGTAATATCTCTTACACGGGGCGTAATAGTAGCACTGGCTGCTCGAATGAATCTACAGGTAACCAGTCGAAGGAACTTTCTTGCTGTGGAGGATAAAGCGACAGGGGCAGTCGTGGAGTGATGTGTCGTTACTTGTAATTGCCGTGTTGACTTCGGTAATTCGATGACACGTGAGAAGGCTGTCTCTTCTTTTGTCCCGTGGTGTCATATTTTTGTATTTAATTTAATTTAATTTAATTTATCCTTCATGGGATATCTTTCAAGGCAATACTTGTATGGCAAGTATAACTTTGTCCTCGAGATTAGGTTTTAATTTTTTTTAATATAATTACTTTCGTTGACTTTAGTTTTACTAATTACTAAATTAGCGTCGTTCAAACCCATTCTATGTGTTTTCTCGTGTATTGATTTGACTCTTAAGTGGGACCGCATACCATGTTGTCATCAAAAGCAGATCTTTATAATTTTTCTACCAAATCTCCTAATTGTGTCAAAGAAAATAGAAATGATAGATTGATTGCATTAAAAAAATCTAGTTAAACTGAATTTCTTCAATATCATAATTAAAGAAAACTAAAAAGCATCATTAAAGTAATATAGATATAGGCATGGACACTTCTCATTGTTCATCTATAAATATATATTTATTATTAATAAAAATTTATTTTATTTTTACTATTCATATAATATTATATTAATAAATCTAGAATAAATATAAAGTTCATGAAACAAAAATATTTTACAAAGAAAATTATAAAATTGTTAGAAATATATGACTCCTATTGCATCAAAGTATTGTTCTTAAAATGTTCATGATCGATACTCTCTTAGATACTAGACATTCATTAGAGCTGTAAAGACTGATAAATATTGTGTTCTTTTTCTTTAAGAAATGAAACAGTTGTTCTTATAAGTTGGGGTATAAAGGATACCTAGAACTAATATGTATTTTCTTGTCATAAAACATGTACACTAAACTGACCCGCATGAAAATTACATATAAAGAGATCACTTATGTCTATGGAAAGAGTCACGTGATGGTTATGTAAGTGATCCTTAGATTTGAGATCACCAAATCATCTTATATAGAGAATATTATACTTTGATCATGTTACATGTTATCTTAATTAAGGTAACAAAATGGAAGATATTAGTTATAACATGAATTATATAAAAATACTTGAGTGATCAAGAAAATATTTATCACCCTATATGAATCAGGAAAAATATTTCATCTATTATTAAATTGATTAAAAAATCATTGGTCAGATGAAATGAAATTTGAAAAGAGTTTTAAATCTTATTCAAACGATTAATGACTATTATGTACATAACAAACATGATTTAACATAGCAGACATATTATATCCTTTAATGTTAAATCAAAATATTATTGACGAAAGGATATTAATTACATCGAGAAACCAAACACTGAAAAAGTTAAGTTTTTTTTATTTAATAAGTTGTGAATTGAGATATATAGTTTGTTTTTTTAAAAAAGATTTTTTCTTCAAGTTATCCTAATCACTTTTCTTTTTAAATTTTTTAAAATTTGATTTATTTATTGTTTTTTTTCTAATTAAATTAAACTCATCTTATTTGATTAGTTGAGTCTATAACCTGAGTCAAGTGTTTTTTTTTTTAAAAAAAATTGCTCCAAATAGAGCTTTTGTATCTTACTCTTGACTTGATTAATTGCACGAAACTTAGGGATGTTTGGTGTTGTAATTGAACTGTTGTTTCGTTATTTTTTAAAAAAAATTGCTTTAAATTAAATTATGTTTTTGAATTATTTTGATGTGTTAATATTAAAAAAAAATTATAAAAAAATATATTATTTTAATATATTATCAAATAAAAAACACTTTAAAATACTATTTATATTTATAGAGAGGCAATAAACTACTAACAATTGTTTGAATGGTTTCGAACCAGTTCTTGGAAACTGCGACGTCAGTAGTAGCAGTATCAATACCCATGGCAGGCTTGGAGATTGTAGCTGTTAGGGTGGCATGAGTTAAAAGAGGGTTTGAGAGAGAACCACCGCGGTTGGGATCATGTTCACCAGTCTCATCATCACTGCCAAAAGTTCTCCATTCGGCCTTTTCATCGACGCAGTAAGGTTCAAGAACCAAACTGTGTCCCCATTTGTGTGATTAACAACATTTGCAGTGTATGGCTTGCAATCTTGGACACTAACCCTTGTACTAGTCATTGATATTCTAGGGTTTTTGCTTGTTTGTTTTTCATTTTGGCGAAAAGTAACAAAACACGGCGGGGGGATTTGTATCTCTGCCTTGGTCATCTAGGAAAAGAAGAAACCGTATGTTAAGTATGCTCAAGCTGTTTGTAACTAATAGATAGATATATTATAAGAAATAGATAAGACACTAGATTCATGCGTTGGCTAGAAAAATCATTTTCCGCCCTCTGATTTCACACTTGCCTGACCAAGTATTTTATGCTGGCTATCCCCCCGATGTGATTGATCTTCAACATGGATTTCACTGAGCAGCAGCAGGAACGGGCAAGGCAATGCATGAAGGTCAGCATACAAAATGATGTATAGTTTTCCTATAGGATGGCTTCACATGTAATGTAAAGATCAAAATCGTTCCTTTCGTTTTCGACCAGTGTAGCTGGGCGATGTTTTCAGGATACACTTGAAACACTGCTCTTGCTCCTCTTGCCAAACATCTATATAATGATCCAAAGAAAGCCCTGCGATAAAAACATCATTCGATTTAACAATGGGGAAAAAATAGGCATCAGTGATTCAAAGATACTATATCAAATGGGTAGTTTTGATCATTAGCTACTGTTGATTGAAATCTAATCGAATGCAACAAAATTTGTTCAAATTTGTGAGTTTAGTCGTATTGAATTTCTTGTAAACTCAAATTTAGATTGTTGTTCAAGTTTTTCCCAAGTTTTTCCCTAAAACTTTTAACTTAACAAGAAATTGAGTGAAATTCGAGTAATATTCAGTTATGATGAACAAGTAAAAAATCAAAATACAGTACGGTTTTTTAAAATAAATGACATAACCACTCCAAATAATTCAGTATGTTTGGAGTTTATGAGTCAGCATCAAGAGGCGCACCAAAGTTCTCCTTTCCAAACATGATCAGATAAAGCTTGAGCGTGGATCCCTTTGCAGGCTCCTATATATAAACTCAATACTGAGGCTGCAATGTTTGATGGAAGCTCAGTTGGTTTGGGTGGTGTTGTCTGTGCATGGAATGAACATTAGGGATGCATCAAAACAATAAGCGGTCAAGCATCAGTGGAATTTTTTGAAGCTCGATCAATTTTATTTTGATTTCTGCTGGTCAGGGATATAGGTTTGCTTGAATTAGTTATTAAAAGTGACATTCAGACTGTCACCATGGCAGTAAACAGCAGAAGCAGACCCCAGGCAACTTATATTGGACTCACCATTGCAGATATCAGAGACATTGGCTCAAACTTCCAGGACTCAAGTTTCAGCTTCATTCCTCAACAATCTAGAAATTTAGCTCCTTATCTAGCTCACAACACATCAGGGAACCGAGAGATTGTCCTTATCGAGAACAAGTTTCCGGCCTTATTTTTGAGTTGTCTGTAATAGATGTATTAAACTAGGGGTGAGAAAAAAACCGAAAAAACCGAACCGTGAAAAAAAACCGATTAAAATTTTGAAAAAACCGGCCGGTTCGGTTCGGTTTTATAAGCCTAAAATCAAAAAAACCAAACCCAAACAAAAAAAAAACCAAAAAACCGAGCCAAACTGGCAAAAAACCGAGCAAACTGAAAAACCGAGCCAAACCGGAAAAAACTGAGCCAAACCGGTTTGAACCGGTTTTGTCCTAAAAAACCGAACCGAAATCTGTCGATTTGAACCAGTTTTGGTTTTTTTAAAAAGAAAAAATTTTAGTTTGGTTATTTTTTTTTATAAAAACCAAACCGAACCGAAAATAACCATCCATGTATTAAACTTTAATTCTTTTCATTAATGAACTCCAGTTTGTCTCTAAAACTATACAGAAGAAACCAAGCCCAAAGTTGACCCCAAACAAGATTTGAGTGATGACAGACTACATAAACCAAAAACAGAAAAGAGAAGAGAAGGAACTTGCTTCAATCTTAGTTTTGGCTCATGCAAGGACTTATCTGCTTTGCATAGCCACGAGGAGCCAAATTGAAAGTCAAAAGAACAAGGTGAGCAAAAAGCACTCCATAGACAAACAACCCAGTACAAAGGATATGCAAAAAGATATGGAAATATAAGAGGCTAGGAGAAGCATCACTAGACCAGGTTACCAGCTCCAGAGTGCAATTCTGTAAAGATTGACAGTTCTATTGGAATAGATGTTCAGGTTTATGTATTATGGAAATAAAAATTAAAGAAACAAATCAAATTCAGTTAGTGACTTTGACGGGGAAACCATAGACCCGTAATCTTAATATCATGACTTTTCTAAAACATCCTCCCCAAAATCTCATTTTTTCCCCCCATCAACCACTTCAAGATTTATTGCTAATTGTCTGTCTGATTAAAAATTCCTGCCATCTAGAATGGTCCACCTTGCAACACTAGTTTACTTTCTCTATAAAGATCTCAGTAAGAAAGAAAGGGGTAAAGCATAAGCATGCTTTGGCTCCTAGTCCTTGGTTGAAGTGATAAACAGGTAGGGTAAGGAGAGAGACTAGTCATGACCTTCCAACTAAAAACTAAATTTAGCAATCTATCAAACGTTTTGCCTTGAAAAACTGTAACTTTCTCCACAATTTCCACTTTTTCAAGGGAAGGTTATGACTAATTCATGAATGTCGACCTTTTCTTTCTCTCAACAAGTGATGTGTTAATTAAAAAACACAAGGAAGATGCAAGTTAAACAGGATGAGCAAAAGACAAGCCTGTGCCTCACTGAAATAACTTCGTATAGGTGGAATATGTCAGAAGATGACTACGGGAAGCAGAGTAAGAATTGGAAGAGGTTCGCCAAGAATACTGAATTGCACATGAATTTTATGGACAAGTTCTAAAATCAAACACTTGCATACATGTCAAAAGCATACAAGAGAGTAAAACCTGAACAGCTGAAATACTGATGGCACCCTCAATAACTCCAGGTGTCGAAGTGGTATGCCCTGCAACAAAAGATAATCATTCCATTGATAAATATAAATTGAATCCCGTGGAAAATAAGCTTGCAAGTTTGATTGCATATTATTCCTTCGTAGTAACAATAAATTAAGGACTTACACTGAAATAGTGTCCACAAGTAAGAATATTCACATATCATAACTGCACAAGTCATTGAGTTTTAAACATTAAGTCATGTTTGTTGGTGGAAAATAATTTTTTTTTGAAAAGTAAATTTCAAAAAAGTAAATTATTTTTCGATATTCAGTAGTGTAATGAAAAATAAGTTGAAAAACACTTTCTAGTGTTTGGTTATGTCATGGAAAATGAGCGAAAATAACTTATTAATGTTTTATTTTTCTCAAGTTTAGTAAAATAATGAGGAACAAATCTTACAAATTAAAAGGTTGAATGAAAATGAAATTGAAAAAAAAATATAATTTCATAAATTATATCAAATAAAATAAATAATAATCAAAATAATAGAAATCAAATCTAAAAAATAAAAAAAATTGAAAGATGAAGAAATTAAAATAATAATAATTAATATTTCATAAATTATTTCAAATAAAATAAGTAACAATCAAAAGAATGAGGACTAAATTTGATAGATAAAAAATTTCAATTAAAAAATAATAACGGAAAAGCAAATAACAATTATAAAAATGAGAATCAAAGTTAATATACAAATTAAATCTAAGGGATAAAATTAAAAAATAAATATTCAAAACAAAATATATATATATATATATATATATATATTGCAATCAAAAGTTTAAGGACCAAATTTGATATAATCAGCAAATAATATAATATTTCTAAATTTTTCACAATTTCTATAAAGTGTTTTCCGTCCAAAATAAAAGAAAAATACTTTCCTGAAAATCAAGCCAAATTTTCTTTTAACTAGAAAGTATTTTTCATTGACTAGAAAATATTTTTTGTTAATCAACTTTTTTAATAACAAATAAATTCAAAAAAATAATTTTAAAAAAACTACTTTTTAAAAAGCAAACACAGCCTCCAAGTTAAAAATTATATGACACGGAATATTGGGTCAAAAGTGAATCCACAGGAAACAATAAAAGAGAAGAGTGCATAACCGCAAAGTTATATTGTGCTTCGCTAATTTATGTTTAGCTCATCAACCTTACACCTGACTCCTTTCAGCAAGTAAAAGATCACCCTTTACCTCCCGCTCCAATGCAATATCTAATTTAACAAAAAAGAGAAAGAAAATAATGTCAAAAATCCTATAAGCAAAAGAACCTAACATGAACCTCTGATGAAAAATTACAAAATTGAAAAATTGAACAAACTCAAGCATACATACAAAGCATTGACCGTGAAATGTCTAAGCCGATGCATCGATTACCATTTTCGCCTCCCCACAAAGTCCTGCTCCACAGCCTGAAAAAGTCCAAAATATGAGGAGGAGGAGGAGGAGGAGGAGGAGGAGCACCTGAATATCGATAATATGAGAAGAGGAAGTGTATTTATGAGCCTCAGAATCATCATAAAAAAATTCAGATGGAGCTAGTAGCCGGGCTGATTCGACATGATAATGACTCAGCGAAGTTAATTATTAAGAGCTACGAAGGATGAAAATTGGTCAAGAACTGGGGAGAGGGACACCCTAAGAAGTGCTCTCTTTTTTATTTATTTTTAGCGCGAAAGAAAAACCCTAAACAGCTGAGCTGAGCTTGCATCCCTGCCAGTTTAGTTAGGGAGATAGGGATAAGCAAGGTCATGATTGGACAAACAATCTCGGTCCATTCCGATGATGTCCAAATCTAAACCCAGGACGAAGACCAAACAATATCGACTTGCACGTTGAATGTTTTTTTATATATATAATTTGATTTTTATTTCAGTTTAAACGGTCTGAGAGCTACCTATTTTGGCCAAATAATTCTCACGAAGTATATCCCTTCTCGCCAAACATGGATGAAGCGCCATTGATAAGGGGAGTAAAAATAATGCCTCTAATCAGAAAGAAGTAAGGTTTTGAGACTGAAAGAAGTGAGGTTTTGAGACTTCCACCAAATGACCTAATCAGTAGGGCTGAGCAATTCCGATTCGATCTGGTTTGGGATTAAAATAAACAACTAAACTGAATTTTTTAAAAAAGTTTTTGAACCGAACCGAAAACCGTTCAAACCAATTAATTTCGGTTCGGTTTGGTTTTTTTCCCTTCCAAACCAATTCAAACTGAAATTATTCCAGTTGCAAACAAATAGGAAGCAATTCCCAACTGCAACGCCTCCAACTTGTTCACAGTCCCAAAAAAATCCCCACGTCGAAGAAGACAACTAAAAATCTTCCTTATTTGGGCATTTTGATACTCTGTGCCCCGACCGCCCATAATTAAAACAAGAGCCTCCAAATCCAAAGCTTCTACTTTGCACAATAAAGATATCATGTATGTTGGCTGAAACTTGTATGAACAAATATGTTCAAACCCTCAATCACACAAGCCAGTAAAAGATAAGAAACACAACTAGGGAAAAATAAGGGGGAATGAAAGGGAAAAAAATCCACCACTTGGCACTTGCCCACATCATGCATGCACCCCCTAAAACCTGTAACTTTAGGTTTACAGAGAGTAAAGGGAGGGGAGAAAAATCAATAGGAGAGATGCAGAGAGTAAAGGGAGGGGAGAGATATGCAGAGAGCAAAGGCAGGGGGGCGACTGAATGTTACTTTAGGTTTAGGGTTAGAAAACATCCTATTTATACTTGTTTTTTTTTAGTGTTGGCCTGGTTGAACTAGTTCGATTCAATTGGTTTCAGACTTTGGAAACCAAACCAGAAATTTTTTGTGATTTTTTAATCGGTTAATTCAGTTTTTTTCGGTTCGGTTTTTTTAGTTATATTTTTCCCGGTTTTCTCGGTTTATCGGTTTTTTTGCTTACCCCTACTCATCAAAATCTGCTTCTAACTGGATTTGATAAAAAAAAATCCCACAACAAGAATACCCAGTGTTATTAAACCCGAACCGGCCCGACAGGTCGACCCGAGACCCGGTAGACCCGGGGCCTGGATCGGTCCGGGCAACATAAAAGACCGGTGCAAGGAAAAAACCAGCCAGACCCAGTCTGACCCGGGTGACCCGGACTATATATACTAACTCACCATCTCATGAAAATTGGGAAAGCAAAAGGAAAGCTAAATTTTTACCCTAATTTCTTTCTTTGCAGTTCGAACAATCAAATTATATTCTTCTGTTGGTATCTTCTACTGGTCGCTCTGTTGGATTTATCTGTTTTTTCTTGTTTGAATATTCTAGCCCCTCCCCTTACTGGATCTTGTCATGTTCTTGTAGAAAGCTGCAGTTTGCACTAGTGGTTCGAAACGAAAGAGAAGCTAGATTCCACTGTTATAAGCCAAGTACTTCATCTTTTTTGCAATATTACAGCTGCTAAATTGAGTGAACTATTATTCCTTTCAAGTTTGAGTGGACAATGTTCAATTTTTAAGAGTTATTTCAAATTTGTTAATGGTAATCTTTTTTTTTTCTATTAATGATTTCCATTCCAATTCCCAGAAACTAACTAAATAATTGTTGAGAAAGATCATTAAACTAATATTATTACTGCCTATAATCTTTATCATTTAATTTCATAAATTAATTGTTCAGGTAATTCTTACTGTACTAAACTATACCATTAATAGTTAAAACCTGCAATTGCTTAAGAAAACAGGTAAATGTTCTTTGCATGCTGGGATTGATCACTTGGACAGCCACTTGCTACTTTATTTACAAGCCATTTCTGGTCAGGCAATTCTTATAACTTTCCCTAGCAAGTCTGCTTAGGGGCCATTTCAACTAGAATTGAGAAAACTGACTCAAGAACAAAGAGAATCTATTATGCACTGAAAGTGTTTATGAAATAATAAGAAACGTTAAGTGAGATGAACAGTTTCAGAGCACAAATTTTATTTTATTTTTCTCTTTTAGAGAGAAGACATGTTGATGTATCGAGAGGACGTTTGTGCAAGTATATCAAAAGAAAAACGAGTCTAGCAAGTGGAAATATTTAGCAAAGGGAAATAGAGGGATAAAACAAATACTAACACTTAATAGAAAACCATGCATCATTTACAAACACAGGGAACCACAAATTTGCTAAATATTTCTCATTCATGTTGATTTGGTTTTTGTCTTTTATGATATGATTATTGATTAGCCAATTAATCACAATAATATGGTCTGAATATAACACTTCTTGATCTAACACCATGTTGAATAATTGCTTCTAGTTCATGTTCTAAATTATTGTTCATCAATAATGTTTGGTGTGTCTAGCTATTTATCATGTGATAGATTAATTGTTTTGGAACTGTTATCCTTAAAACCGGATTATTAGTTGAACATGATCAATGCATCTTTTCTTCTTAAATATGTTGTTACATTACTAATTCAAGTTTTTTCATATGCATTACATACTGCAAGTACCACTTCCAACACATGCAACCTTTTTATTCATCATATTAGTTTGATTTGATTTACTATAGGTTTGTAAAATGGCTTCTCAACATGGTAGCACTTCAAATAGCACTCCTTCAACTACTCCATCATCTGAACCTTCAATTTCCATATCAACACCAAGTGGTATAAGAGGAAAAACAAATTTGGCATGGGGTCATTGCAGAGAAGCTCCTGAACTTAGTATGGGATGTAAGAAAACCAAATTAGTATGCTTATATTATGCCAAAGTTTTTGCGGGTGGAGGCATTAATCGATTCAAGCAACATTTAGCTGGAACTAAAGGAGAAGTGGAACAATGTCGCAAATGTCCTCTGGATGTTTGTCATCAAATGCTTCTTAATCTTCAGGGAAATGTTGAAAAGAAAAGGAGAGCTAGAGAAATAGAAGCATATTTCAATCCATATAACACTAAACAAATAGAGCATGAGGAGAGGATGATTAGACAATTAGAAGATGATTGTAAAGGCGATAATGATGATAATGACGACGATGATGTTGAAGCTGATGGTAAAAAGCTAATGTTACCACCGAAGGTTGCCAATAAAGGAAAGAGTAAAATCACTGGTGTTGTTAAACAATTGTCTGCAAGTTGTGGAAAACAGAAAGAAAATATAACATTAGGGGCATATTTTATTCCAAGAACAACTCATGATGCTCAAAAGTCTC
Organism: Populus nigra; assembly: GCF_951802175.1. Classification (NCBI taxonomy): domain Eukaryota; kingdom Viridiplantae; phylum Streptophyta; class Magnoliopsida; order Malpighiales; family Salicaceae; genus Populus; species Populus nigra. The sequence continues at coordinate 4,980,439 of NC_084870.1, read as the reverse complement.
TCCAAGGTTGTTGGAAAAACAAAGAAGCTATCGAACGATGTGATCTTGCTATAGCAAAATGGTGATTGATGCATGTGTGCCATTTAATGCTGCAAACTTTGTTTACTATCAGCATGCTATAGATGGTATAATAGCCATGGGTCCTGGTTATAAAGGACCAAATTTCCATGCTCTTCGTGGTTATTACTTAGTAAAGACGGTTGATGAAGTGAAGATTTTTGTTGAGAGTTATCAAGAAACTTGGAAGAAGACCGGTTGCACATTAATGGTTGATGGATGGACAGATCAAAAGAGGAGAACTTTAATTAATTTCTTAGTATATTGCCCTAAATGAACTATTTTTTAAAAAACAGTAGATGCATCGGAGGGCTCAAAGACTACTGTGTTATTGCATAAATTGTTTAGAGAGGTTGTTTTATTTGTTGGGCCTGAAAATATTATGCATATGGTGACTGATAATACTTCTAATTATGTTACTACTTGCAAGTTGTTGGTGGAAGAATTTCCTTCAATATTTTGGTCTCCATATGCTGCTCATTGCATCAACCTTATACTCCAAGATATTGGTAAGCTACAGTCAGTTTGTTCTGTTGTTGATCATGCTTCTAGTATTACAAAGTATATTTATAATCATTGTTTTCCACTATATTTGATAAGGAAGTTCACTGGAGGGAAAGAAATACTTTGACCTGCTCATACTCGCTTTGCTACTAATTTCATAACTTTGCAAAGCATTTTAGTACACAGATAATTTGAGAGCTATGGTGACATCTAGAGAATGGGTCTCCTCTGCATATGTTAAAGATAGCAAAGGAAAAAGGTTTGTTGATAATGTATTGAACTCTACGTTTTGGGAAGAATATGCATCAATTGTACGAATGACCGAACCATTGGTTCGAGTTCTACGAATTGTTGATAGCGATGATAGACCTGCTATGGGATATTTATATGAGGCTATCCATTCTGCAAAGAAAGAAATGTTGAGGAGATTTCAAAAGAAAAGAACTAAGGTGCAACCTTTCATAGACATCATTACTAATAGATGGGATGGACAATTGTATAGGAAGCTTTATGCAGCGGGATTTTGGTTGAATCCTCCATTTCAGTACGATGTCAATCTAATGGATAGATATATAAACATAATTTCTGAACTTCTAGATGTTGTTGAGAAGTATGCAAATGGAAATGCAATTCTGCTAAGCAAGCTTACAAGTGAAATGAAGTTGTTTAGGAATGCAGAACATGACTTTGGTAGAGTGTCTGCGAAAAATGATCGCACCCTTTTACCTCCAGGTATATTATTATTTTCATATTCAAAGTAATTTAAAAATATTATCTTGATATAATCTAACTTATTAATTTTGTATACAGATGAATGGTGGGTGCTGTATAGAACTTGTGCTCCAAATCTCCAAAAGTTAGCTATACGAGTTTTAAGTCAAACTTGTAGTTCTTCAGGATGCGAGAGGAATTGGAGTATTTTTTAGCACATCCACTCTAAGAAAAGAAATCGATTAGAGCATCACAGACTTAATGACCTAGTTTATGTCCACTATAATCTGAGATTAAAACAAAAGTATTTTCTTTTCTCTAATTCTTCAAAAGTTATGTATATTATTACATAGGATCATTGATACTTATATTGTGTACCTTAACTTTGATTTTGTAGAAATTATTGTAAATGACGGAATTATGATCCAATTAATTTTGAGGCATTTTCTAACACTGAAAATTGGATAGTAGAAGATGATCCATCATCTTTAACAACTGAAGAAGTAGAGATCTTTCGTCGTGATTTATCAACCATGACTATTCAAGATACTTTAAATGAAGGTAATGGAAGATTTGATCTTTCACTTTGTGTCATGACTATAATGTTTATTGATTAAGTATGTTTCAATTGTAGATTTGATAAATATAAACGAGATTGAAGATGACTGTGATGATGAAAGATACACAAGAGCATGATGATGTTTCAATAGGCATTAATGAGGTTGGCTCAATTCCATTGGTATTTGATTCAAATTTTGCTCCTATGGACACTGAAGAACTCAATGCCTATATTCAACCAAAGTAAAGATGTTGTGTAGAAAAAGTGTGATTATTCCATTGAGGTCTTGTACTTTACCATTCTTTTTTTAAAAAAATTATATTAGTGTTAAGTATTCAACATATTCTAAAATCTTTTGTTTTCTTTATGCAGCTGAAGATGTTGATTTATGGATTCTAATGCAAAATGAAGTTAAAATGTTGATTTATGGATTCTAATGCAAACTAGAGTTTGAATGTTGTCACCTTATATCTATTATGTTAAATTATATATCTCTAGAACAACTTATTATTTTATTATCCTTATCTTTAAATTATGTTAAATGTTTGTTTATTTGAAGATAAATGCACCTTCTAAATCTATTGATGCTAATTAATTATGCTAGTACATATGTTAATGTGATATTTTCTTGTTAATTATGCTAGCATATATATTAATGTGATATTTTATGTCAAAAGAACCATATTAATGTGTGTTTTTGTTCTTAACTCAGGTTAACCCGGGTCAATTCACAAAACTTGTAACCCGGTTATTTTACCAGGTCAACTACCGGATCGAGTCTGATAGCTACGAGAATACCCTCTCTAATATCCCCACACACAATTCTGCCAGCATTACAGCTGCTGTGCCTAGTTTGCGACATCCATTTGCCTTTATGGTCACAAATGACAAGCCCTCTCCAGCGTTGCCGGGGTTGCGTATTGAGGTGGCAAATGTCATCGGTGTTTAGCTTCCAACCAGTTAAATTGCGATTGGCTCCAAAAGACGGTTGTGTCACATCTCAGTATCTTTACACTTGCTTCAGAGGTAAATTTGAGAAGCACCGTCGATAAATTTTTGCAGACTTGGGAAGCATGACGAGCCAGCCAAATTTCGCAACATGTTTCATACGGGCCTTGTTAGCTCCTCCGGTTAGAGCATTCCCGTCCGCGCTACCTAAAAAAATGCCCTACCATTCAGGAGATTGTGTCCCAAATTTGAAAGAGGACATGGAGATAATAATCCATGGGAGTCTTCATGCAAGTTGCAAGGATCTTCGACGATCCTTCCTACTATATTACCGGCAACAATGATGAATCCAGTTGTAATGTCAAGGCCTAGGAAAATATGTTGCTCTGGAGCTTGCTTTAACATGTACTTTTGCTACCATTGAAAATATGTTGCTCTGGAGCTTGCTTTAACATGTACTTTTGCTTTAACATACTAACATCGGAAGCATCTGTGGCTATCCTACTGAAGGGGTGTGAAATAGAAATACCATTGATCATCTTTCATTCAGCATGCTAGAACCTTTCAAAACACAAATCTTGGGAGTAAGGATATCCCTAATTATATTACATGTTATTAAAATCGGAGGTTGGAGCCAAGTCGAATCTCACAATTGCCATGAACAACACTTGCAAACGAAGTCATGCTAAACCCAAAACTTTAATAAAGCAAACCACACTCTAGTTAAATCAACTATCAAACCAGAGGCAGGAACCGATTCACATGCATCACAAGAGCCAGCCATGAGACACGTAACAATCGACACTCCAATAACCAACCAGAAGCTTAAAACATGATAAAATGCTAAATATGAACTCATTCAATATACCCATCTCTGATCCAAAAACACTTAATCTGATCTAAATCCAATTCACCAGGGCTAGTAAAATTTTGCAACACGAGTCAAAACCATACAGAATGAAACAAGACAGATCAACAAAGACACAGTAACTAAGCAATCGCCTTAATCAAAAAGAGAGAATCCCATATCATCATCACTCTCTGGCTCCTCTTCCTTCTTCTTCTCCTCAGCAGCAGGTGCCTCAGCTGCAGCTGCTGCACCTCCTGCTGGAGCAGCTGCTGCACCTCCACCACCACCGCCAAAGAAGGCTCCACCACTGCCACCACCAATGATCACCTGCACCAAACAAAATTTACCCACCTCATTAGACAACTAAATCTAACATCGAATGTCACATCCACATATATTTTGCACTCTTATATGACAACTGTTCTTGCCTATAAATTCTAATTTAGATGACTAAATTATATTCCAAATTAGAAACAATCGTTCAAGTAAATAAAAATAACTTGAAAAAGATCACATGAATAAGTTTCTCACTGCAGCGCAAGCCAACACACATACATGCATTTATGATTATGAGATGATGGTTCAAAACCCTAAACTATTTGACAAATTGCAAAGGATTTATTAACAAAACGGACAAAAGACATGATGAGATACTAAATCAGATAATTGTTGTTTAAAGCAAGAAAATAAACAAAACGATAAAGAGAGAAAATGTTAGGACCTGGAAAACGGCGGATGAAGGAGTGACGTAAGAGAAAGAGGACTGGACGCCACCGGAGGAATCAGCGGAGAGAGCAGATTGGACAAGTTTCCTTTGCAACTCGAAGGTGGAGGAAGCGGAGGCCTCAATATCGCCTTCGGCGATCTGCTTGGCACTCCACTCGTTACCGGAGCACCTGCAAACGAAGGTGAAAACTCCCATTTTGATTTCGAATTGATTCTCCTTAAACCCTGAATTTGCTATGAATCTAACAGAGTGAAAGAGAGACGGCTCGCCAGTGCTTCGAGTGTGGTATTTATATGATGGAAACCTAGGGTTTGTTTTTTTATCCAAAAGGCCGGCTTGTCCTTAAACATCTTTTTTAATTTCTAGACTGCCCTCCTCATTATTTCTCCCTTCTTTCAGGTTTATTTTGAAATTGTTTTATTTTTAATTAATTTTATTAAAAATTAAGTTTAATAAAAAAAATTTATAAAATTATCCTGATTTCATGATTTAAATCACAAGTTTAGCAGTTTAATTGGGATATTTTGATTTTTTTTTTAGCTATTTTTAATTTCTCATATTAGATTAATTGAAAAATTAAATTTTATAATTTTTTTTATTTTTTCTATGAAATTTAATTGTTGTGAAGTTATATGTTGATCTTAGGGCAGCTTTTAAAATAGATTGTCATAACCAGTTGTCTATTGTTAGATCAACTATTCTTTAGCGGTGATGATGTGTTTAATGGTTATGATATTTATGATTACTATCATAGTTTTATCCTTTTTGTTCTTTGAATTTTGAATTAGTTGCTTGACATTCGAATAAGTTTTGTTAGGACTTTAGGCAGCCATTTCAGTAAATGTTTGGAAACATGGTTATACTCATATTTTTAAAAAATTTAATTTTTTTATATTAAAAATTAATTTTTTTATATCTGTTTTAGATCGTTTTAATACGCTGATCTTAAAAATAATTTTTAAAAAATAAAAAAAACATCATTTTATATATTTCAGCATGAAAAATACTTTGAAAAACAACCGCAACCACACTCTCCAAACAGACATGCGTTGAGTTGTAGTGCATGGAGCAATTCATTTGCCTTCAAAGTATCTTTTATAGCCTTTTCTAATGTAGTGTGTGTTTGAAAGTGTGGTAGTTATTGTTTTCTAAAGTGTTTTTCATTTAGAAATGTATTAAAGTAATATTTTTTTTAATTTTTTTACACCAGCACATTAAAATAATCCAAAAACATAAAAATATTAAATTTAAACAAAAAAATTTAAAATTTCATGAAACGTCGCGTTCCTAAATGAGACGGGATACAAAAAAAGGCTAATATCGTCTGAACATGTTTCTTTTTTTTTAAGGATTCTATATGATTGTATGCTATTTTTAATGATATATAAGGGTTTGATATGCAGAAATGGAAGGAGGTGAAGCACAGAAGAAGGCGAACAACATGGTTTTATCTGATCAAGCTACAAACAATAAGCTTTCTGCTGAACTTCTCAAGTATAAGTTTTATTTTTTATGTGGGTTAATTAGGTTTTAGAGCTTGTTCAAAATGCATCAAGGGATAACAAGAAGAACAAAATAGTAGTAAGGCATCTGTTGTTGGCTTTGAGGAATGATGGAGAACTTGGAAAGTTCTCAGCATATGGTGGATTGCTGCCTAACATCAATCTTGTTTTTTATTTTATTTTTTTTTGCCTAAGAAATCTGAAAGTGCAATCAAATAGCCCACGTCGCCTTCCAAGGCCACCAAATTACCAAAAAAGATTTATAGCGTATTCAAAAACACCATTAAAATCATGTTTTAAAAAAATTTAAAAATTTTTTTTACTTAAAATTAATTTTTTTTTAATATTTTTAGATTGTTTGGATGTGCTAATGTTAAAAATAGAAAAAATATATAGCTCAAGTTACTTAAAAAACCTTATAGAGTGTTTGGAAACGCGGTTGAAATTGTGCTTTTTAAAAATTTAAAAATTATTTTTTAAATTTTTTTTTAATTTTTTAACGTTTTCAAATTGTTTAGATATGCTAAAGTCAAGAATAGTTTTGAAAAAAATAAAAAAATATATTATTTTAATATGTTTTCAAGTAAAAAACACTTTAAACTGTAATTGTTACCACGTTAACAAACACTATTTTAATAAAGAATATTTAGTTTAGTTATATATATATATATATATATATATATATATATATTTTGCTCTTTATGTGCCTGTAGGTGAATTCTTTTGAATTATAGAAAGAAAAAATATAATTTAATTGGAAGCACCAATTAAGAAGAAATTAAAAAGAAAAGAAAACCCGCTGCCCGTTCAAAAAAAAAAGAAAAGCACTCGCTCGCTCTGAACTGTTGGATTGTAAAAATCAGCATGAATTTTATGTTCTTTGTTTATTAATTAATTATTATCGTTGGTATATTTTTATTGATGAAGGAAGTTACAATTAAGGACAGACTGGACACTTAAAACTGATTAATTATTCTCTGACATTCGATGGATCAAAATCTTTGAATGCTTCAACGCCACCACAATTATAGAGCTTCTCTATTGTTTCCTTATCATTGGTTTTCTCTATAATATTTTCTTTCTGAAGGGAGATCCCTTCCCTAGAAATTAATCAATTCCTACGTGCATTTCTTTTTTTCTTTCATATCCTTAAACACCAAATCCCAGCTGATTCTCTCTTCAATCCCATTTCTTACAGCAAGGGCTTATCAAGAAGAATAGATACATGCATGATCAAGAGGGATTGATGAAGAAAGTGCCGATACTTAAAAAGGGTTGCAGCAAATTCTGGTATTTTACGGTCGTGTTTCTTTTATGGTTCTTATTGCTTTACTTCTTCTTTAATTCGGGCTCAAAACTTGACAAGAAGGATGATTTCTTGTTGAAACACCATTATGATAATTTTGTTGATACCGATGAATCGAGTTTTGGTGGTGTGAATCGGAATTCCAATGAAGAAACAGGGCATGTTGCATCAGACTCTATTATGGATATGGATACGAAAGCAACAGGTAATCCTGTCGACAATTTTTTTACCGGTGGTGATTGGGACAAGTATCTTCGTGAAGTATCTAATGCTGTGAAAGAATCAAAACCGGAAAATCAAATACATCTTACAGAAAATGAAGCTCGATCGATCAACAAAGTCTTTGGTGAAGGAAACAGAGAAGAATCTGGTAATGCAAGCAGTACAGCAAGGGAGAACCAGGTCAAAAAACCGTTTGATCATTCACTTCCTAGAGAGGCTAGGAGGAGACGGGTCAAGAAACCGGCTAGGGAGAAACGGGTCAAGAAACAGGTTGATCATTCACTTCCTAGAGAAGAGAAGGTAATCGAGGAGGTCATCGAACAGCCTATCAAGGAAGATCAAATAAGGAGGCAAACCAATTCGGATTCACATCCCGAATCATGTGTAGGCCGATACATTTATATCCATAACCTTCCAAGCCGATTCAATGGTGATTTGGTCAGGCATTGTCAATCACTTAACGAATGGTCTAATATGTGCCCCTACCTTTCAAACTTTGGCTTTGGTCCCCGGCTAAAGAATTCGGAAAGGACGCTCTCAAACACTGGCTGGTATGATACAAACCAATTCATGCTAGAAATCATTTTCCACCATAAAATGAAGCAGTACAAGTGCTTAACCAATGACTCTTCATTGGCTTCAGCAATCTTTGTCCCTTACTATTCTGGGCTTGACGTTGCTCGTTATCTGTGGAATGCTGACAAGAAGATGAAAGATTATTATTCTCGTCATCTTGTCAGGTGGCTAAGAGAAAGCCCCGAGTGGAAAAGATTGTGGGGTAGTGACCACTTCATGGTTGCTGGAAGGATCACTTGGGATTTCAGGAGATTAACGAACAACAACGATGACTGGGGTAACCAGCTTATGATTTTGCCTGAAACTAGAAACATGACAGTGTTAACTATTGAATCAAGTCCGTGGAACAACAATGACTTTGCAGTACCCTATCCAACATACTTTCATCCTTCAAGTGACAACGAAGTGTTTCAATGGCAAAACAGGATGAGAAGACTGAAAAGGCAGTTCTTGTTTTCTTTCGCAGGTGGGCCGAGACCTGACCTCCCGGATTCTATCCGTAGTGACATTATTGAACAGTGCCAGGCTGCAAGGGAAAAATGCCTATTGCTAGAATGTATTACCGGTTCAAGCAATTGCTATGAACCAGTTAATTTGATGAAAATGTTTCAAAGCTCTACATTCTGCTTGCAGCCTCCAGGGGATTCCTATACTAGGCGATCAACTTTTGATTCAATCTTGGCTGGGTGCATTCCAGTTTTCTTCCATCCAGGTTCATCTTATGCCCAGTATTTATGGCATTTCCCGAGGGATTATACTAAATACTCCGTGTTCATACCGGCAAACAAGATAAAAGACGAGAAAGTCAGCATTGAAAGGACGTTATCTCGGATTCCCATACAAGAAGTATGGGCTATGAGAGAAGAGGTTATAAAGCTGATTCCAGGCATGGTGTATGCTGATCCAAGTTATGGATTGGAGACCCTTAAAGATGCATTTGATCTCACAATTGATGGGGTTCTTGAAAGAGTTGAGAAGATTAAGATGGATATTAAAGCTGGAAAGAATTTTTCTGAGGATATAGAAGAGTATACTTGGAAGAAAAATTTATTTGGGACAGAAGGGAAACATGAATGGGATCATTTCTTTGATAGGTCGAAGATGATAATGTATTAGGATTTTTAAATTTTAGAGGAGATAGAATGTACAATCTTTTTTATATATATAAAAAAGTTTTGGATATTTATATTTTTATTCCGAATTCAAGTGTATATTGGAATGATTTTAACAAAAATAAGTTAGAAACATCAACTGTTTCGATTAGATTCTTATCATACAACATTGCCCGTCTTTTTTTTTCTTTGAAAGATCTTGGATCAACATTGAAGGTCTCTCATAATCAAGCACATGTTACAAGAACAAAAGAAACAAAAAAGATATGGCAGATGAGTTCTAAATATGATTGTGCTGCATCCATGCTTCTGATATGAGTTCAGTTTGACTTGGTGGGTAGTTTGGGTTGTGAAGCTTATTTAGCCAGTAAGATTGGCCTCCAGCCCCAGGGCTTTGCAAAAGCATTGCAACAGGAGGCCATTAAAGACAAGAACTTTGCTCTCTGCAGAGATGGGAAGTCTAAGGTCTAGCTGATAAATATGAAGTTTGTCGCAGCCCTTATGCAAGAGGAAAAAAGACCTCTGATTAAAAAACTTTTTTTTTCATACAATCTTATTCTTGTATATGATTATGAACAACGCAGTGGAACTCATACAAAAAAAAAAGTTCACTGCTGAGTTTGGAGGTTCTCATATCGGTGCCTGTCAAAATTTGATGCCTTGCATCACATAGAAATAACTATTAGGATATTTCAATCGAGGTTTTGAGCAAACCAAGCGTTTGTAGTCCAACGGTTAGGATAATTGCCTTCCAAGCAATAGACCCGGGTTCGACTCCCGGCAGACGCAAAGATGTTTATATTTTTTTTTCTCAAAATAAACACGCAATATAACATAAAAATTATTAACGTTATAAAAATTATTATAATTGTATTTTACATTATAATCTCATGTACACTAAAAATCCAAATATAATTGAAAAATTATTAAATACATCTGAAATTGTTATTTTCTCTTTCATAAAAATACAAAAAGCATTACTCATAAATTTAATTTATGAAAAAATTACAATTTTAGAGTTGCTTTTAATTAGTGTCTCCATAGAATAGACAAATACAAAAAAGACACAAATATATTTAATTGAAAATACATAAATGAATAAAATAAATATGTTTATTCAATAATTTTTAAGTAAATTTATATAATTTCAAAACAAAAAATACAAGAATACACACACGCGTGTAAGAAAAGCTAAAGCCGAAGACAAATTCACTATGCTACTACAATGTAGTTACTATTTTGCTTTTCTAAAAAGTCAATGGCATCGAAGGGGGTGTTCTGATCTTTTCACAATATTAATTAGTCATTACACAACTAATTAGGGGTAGAGTTATCTTTTTATTTTTTTTAAAAGTACAGTGAAATCACTCATTTATCTTTAAAAGCAAAATTTTAAAACTAACAAAAAAGTGCTTCTTAATCATTATTTTTTTTACACCGTAAAATGATTTTATTTTCTTTAAAATCAAAATTTTTAAAACTTGCATCCAAGGAGTTTTTTTTTTTCTTTCATTATATATATATATATATATATATATATATATATATATATATATATATATGTTATTATGAAGTTGATTGGTGGCAATTTAGTCTTTTAATAAACATAAAATAATATTGTAATAAAAAGGTTACCGGAGCGTGGGAGGTGACATCGAAGGGGGTATTCTGGTCTTTTCACAATATTAATTAGTCATTACACAACTAATTAGGGGTAGAGTTATCTCTTTATTTTTTAAAAAAGTATAGTGAAATCACTCATTTATCTTTAAAAGCAAAATTTTAAAACTAACATAAAGGTGCTTCTTAATCATTTTTTTTACAACGTAAAATGATTTTATTTTCTTTAAAATCAAAATTTTTAAAACTTGCATCCAATGAGTTTTTTTTTTTTTTTGTCTTTCATTATATATATATATATATATATATATATATGAAGTTGATTGGTGGCAATTTAGTCTTTTAATAAATATAAAATAATATTTTAATAAAAAGGTTACCGGGGCGTGGGAGGTGACATGGTCCCCCCCTCCCTCCCTCGCCTTTTTCTCTTTCTTTCCATAAAAATTGTGGTGACTATTCAAATTTTAAAAGTTATCCTTTTAGTTGTTGATATTTCAACTTTGATTTTTAATTTTTTTTTGTTGATTCTTTTGTACAATTTTTATTTGACTTCAATTTCATACTTCAACCTAAATTTATGATATATTATTTCTTACTAATTTAGTCCTTATCATTTTTATTTCTAAATATTTTTCTTTACTCTTTTATAAAATTTTTATTTATTTTTAATTTCATCCTTGAATTTCAATTTGTGATTTATTATTTTTTACAATTTGATCCTCATTTTTTTTATTGTTTTTGTCTTTTTTTGTTAAATTGATACTTCTTTTTAATTTCACTATTCAATACAAAATTTGTAATTGCTCTCTAATTTATTTTTTATTTTAGTTTTGACCCTCATTTATTTAATTACTATTTGTTTTGGATCTTTTTATATAATTGAATTTTTTTATTTGATTTCATCATTCAACATTTGATTGGTTGGGTATTGAACTTCATAGTTTTTTTTAAATATTTTGTTTTTAGTCTAATAAGCAGAGTTATAAGTTTGAAAAATTGGCACAGGTTAACATTTTTTTTTAGAAAAGAGAAACTTATTTTCGTTTTTGATTTTATCATTCAACGTTTTTTTTTAATGGGCTTTGTAATTTTTTTTATTTTTTATCGGGTTATTTCAATCTCATGACCTGGATCGTAGGTTTAATGGATTAACCTGGTTAACTCGCCCCTTATTACCCCTGTTATAAGTTTATCATACTAACTCGATTTGAATCAGGTATTTGTTTGTTCTAATCTCATTCTTCCATATTTAATGAACTAAGAGTTAAATTGTATTATTTATTTTATTTTTTGAAAAAAGGTCTTTTTCTCAGGTTATTGTTATATTATTTTTAAAAAGTTGGTCTATTTATTATCATTGTTTATTTTTTTATTATTTAATTAAAATAAAATTAATTTATTTAACCGAATCTATAATTTGAATGGTGTTTTTTTTATCCAAACACACTTATAATTTTGAATATATTTTTTATATAAAAAATAATCTAACCCCACGAAACACAGTCCCATATTTGTTTTTTAGGCATGTTGAGAGTGTGGTAAATATTATATTTTAAAATAATTTTTATTAACATTATATTAAAATAATATTTTTTTATTTTTAATATCAAAAAATCAAAACAATTTCAAAATACTAAAAAAAATAAATTTAAATGTCAGTTTTCTAGCCGCACTGACGTCGCATATCATTCTGTTTCAAAACAGACGCTACCTCAATATTTTGAATAATTTATTCAACTCAACTAAACCAAAAGCCGGCAAGAGATAATTCTAAGGCGCCATGATAAACCAACAGATAAGAGCCACAGAAGGGGGCATTCTCGTCATAAAACAATTCCAACCATTTAAAAACCCAGTTCCTTCCTTCCGTGGCCACAAACCATTTCAGTGGAGCAGAGCAGAGCAGTGCCTCTTGTGCTCGGCAACTGTAGTTAGAGAAGAGTAGCATGGCAGGCACGTGCACATACATCTCTCGTCACGTGATCGAACTGTCATCCTACAACAGAGCTAGCAGGTCTGGGAGAGAGGGTGCTTCATTTTGTTGGGCTCGCCTCTCTGCGATGAGTAGCAATGGAGTGTCAAGAACGCGTAAGGTTGCACTTGCACCGGAAGGACCGTCTTGCTTATTCGTTGGCCCAATAGAGACTGCAAGCCAAGAAACTCTCGAAGCTCTCTATCGTCAAGTGCGTCAGATTTCTTCATTATTTTAATTTTGGGCCTAATTTGAACATTTTCTCGTTACTTTGGTTTCATGCTTTTTATCTTATTGAATTTTTTTGTGGAGAAGATGAGGAGAAGTGGGCTGACTGTGCGGTATTGAATTGATGTTTGTTTTAGGCACGAGATGCATATTACAGTGGTAAACCTTTGATAATAGATGACATGTTTGATAGAGTTGAGGTAATAAAATTTGATTCTGTACATTTGTGGATCAAACTTTTAGTTTCGACAGCTCTCGAATTCCTTACCCCAACAATTATTTGAAGCAGTTAAAATTGCGGTGTTATGGTTCCAAATGTGTTGTCAAGTACCCTCGCTGCAGTATTAGACGACAGTCAACATACTCTGATGCTGAGGTAATGAGCTATCGAATCGTTTCTTTATATGCGTAAAAATATTCCATTTGTGTAACATTGACTAAAAGCAGGGAAGCACTCTGCTGTTTTGCATGATGCCCACCATAAAGGGGGGAAATCATGGATAATTATGAAGGTTTTTTTCTCCCGATGTTGTTTATTCATTTTAGTTGGTAAGATGCAGCCTGGCCTTTTTTTTTTTTTCTCTCGACTTGAAGATTGATTGGCATGGCTGTAGGGCAGGCAGATATATCACAGGCGTTTGCACTAGCAAGTATTTGGATCCTGTTTCTTACAGTTGGCTGTTCAGCGTGCGCTCTGCCTATAATCTACACAATTGGCCTGGCTTACCAAGATGCATTTGGCTCGGTAATATCCCATGGCAGCCAGACGCCTATTATTGGGTTTCTTGCTACAGTTAATGGTATTCTCTTTATGGCAGTGAGTGCTTTGATTGGCTATCCAATTGCATCTGCTTCGGGTAACAGCTTTTAATTTAACCTTATCTTCTGTAATTCAGTAATCAAGAAATTTTGTGAAATAATGAATTTTAAGTTACTTTTTAGGGAGGACTCTTTACCACTAGTTAGGGAAATTCTCAATTTGTCACCTTCCATAACTTCCAGTATATGGGATCCTTAAAAACGGACGAATGATTGCAGATGAATCTTCAAAAAGATACTCAAATCTAAAAAACTTTACCTATCAGGGATAAATCTTGGAAGTTCAAATGTATGAGTGGCTTGTCTGAGCTGCGTGTACTATTATTTACAGTTTCATATCCATTCTATAGGTTCATGGAACAAATTGTCAACTATAGAGAAAGAAACCAAAGTTTTCAAGTCTAAGGTTACAACCCTTAACTATGGAGAAAATTGTAGAGAAAACTCTTTTATATTTTGAAGGGTCTTTATTTCATAAAATCTCATTATTCTTCACATAATATATGAAGTTGTTTATATAACTTACCTTGTCCCTTTCCAATCATGAAAATCTAAATCGGAAAAAACCTAAATCAAATAAAACTTTGACTCCTAACTAGAAAAATCAAATTAAAACTCTATAACTTAACTAGGAAAAAGAAATAAAATTCAAACAACTTCTACTGGACGATTATAGTCAATCAATCACTGTCTATTGATCATGGTCAATCATTGTCTAATATTGTAGAACCTGTTAGAAAACCTTGTTGACACGCTCAGACTTCTTCTAGAGCTTTGTTTTGTCCACCTGGCCCATAATTAAAAAAATAACACCCCGTGTCAGGCGTTTCCATTCGAGGAGAACTCATCATCGAGTTCATGGTTAGAAACTGAACTCTCCCAAGCCATTTGGATAAATATTTGGAATAAATTAGCTGCTCCAATCTCTTTCCAAATCTGCATGTAACTTGTTCAAACCGATTGCTCCTGAAATCAACCCTTAATCTTTTTGCCATACTATATGATAGCATATCCACGTCATAATCAAATTAGTCCAAACCAATAAAATCTATATAGGATAGCTTTGCGACACTAGGAGGATTGAAGATAAGAATTTTAAAGTTACCTTCAAATTTAATCAGATATTTATCCCCTTCCACCATGGACTTTTCAGCAAGCATCTTTAACTTGGAAGTAATCTTTTTTCCCATAATACAATTCTTCTTGAACTCATTCATAAAAATATTGACCGACCTATTATCAAAATCTATACCACCAAGTATCCATCGGTTGCTCAATGCTTTTTTGAAGATGCAACCTTGTCAAGTGTCTCTAATGGCAAGTCAAGCTTGCTTCCAGAAATGCTTTCCGTCCAGACTCATTTGTAGAGGTAACGCCAACAATGTTTTCATGTTTTGCCATATGAGCCCCTCCAACAATTTTGACTTCCCTAACTTCCTTGTCAATTTTTTTGCGGTCCTCTTTGACATCTAATGCTTGAGGTTGTTTCACATATCCCTCATCCATTGCATCTTCATGGTTGTCATTTTTTTCATCTTCTATGACAAAACCTAGTGTTTGCTTGTCTTGGTCCTTCATCTTCTACTTATAATTCTACTGCTGCTGTTGTTGCTGTTGTTGTCACTGCTGCTGAGATTGTCTGTTTTGAAGAGACAATATTTCCTTTTAAGTTTTGCCTCCTTGCTAATGGTGATGGTTGAAAAGAAGGCAAGTAATAATGGCACGGTTGCTTAAATGCCTAGTACAAGATCTCTTCATAATCATCTTGTACAAGCTCAAGATTAATAATTTTCTCAAAATTTGTCATGATGAAATTATAGGTAACAATACAAGCTTTATCTTCTAGAAATTCAAACCACCAATCTTCAGCACCATAAATAAGCTTAGGAATGGCAAATTCTAGTTTTTAAATAACAAGTAATCTTGTTTAAATAAAAGTAAGCTTCCACTTCTAGCAATCATCTAATAAATCTCCTTTTCGAGAAATTCCCATAAAAAAGGAATTTTATCAAAATTAGGAACACTTTTACAGAAAGGTTGTTGCGAACTGAGTTTTCGATGCATCGCCTATTGCATACGCCACTCTTTCAATAGAAATGATGTCCATACGACAGGAATAGACCTAGGATTTGGTTTGCCTCTAGGTAAGTCTTTGAGCACATCTCTCTTCTCTTCACGATTCTTGTTTGTGCCTCCTTATAGTTGATCCATCTGCCCAATTAAGTATGCTATAGAATGCTCTCATTGATTAAATCTTTGTAGTGTTGTGTGAGAAGACTCAGCTAATATCTTTGTTCATTGAATAGGCCAAACTACTATGATACCAATTGACACATTGTATAGTGTTAAGGTTTCTCAAGCCTTAAAGTTTACAACTCTAAACTATAGAGAAAGAAACCATGGTTCCCATGCCCTTAGGTCATAACCTTTAATCATGGAGAAGATTTTAGAGAAAACTATGATATATTTTGAAAGATCTTTATTTCATAAATTTTGATTATTCTTTAAATAATACATAAAGTTGTTTATATAAGAACTTAAAACCATCCCTTTCTATTTAAGAAAATCTAAACAAGAAAAAACCTAGATCAAATAAAACTTTGACTCGTAACTAGAAAAATCAAATCAAAACTTCATGGCTTAAATAGAAAAGAAATTTTAATATAACTAGGAAAAAGAAATGAAATTCAAATAGCTTTTACTAGACAATCATGATTGATCGATCATGGTCGATTCTGGTTGATGATCGATCTTTGTTGATTGATCATGGTCGATTATTGTCTAATTTTTTTAATTATGTTAGAAAACCTTGTTGACTTGATCATTTTGTCCACCTAGTTCATAATTTATAAAAAAAAACACCTCGTGTCAGTTGGGCTAGTGAAACATGTCATATGATAAGGAAATATTATTGCATATATGGGTTTGTGCATCTGTGTGTTTAAAATAAAAGCCTGAGTGTTTTTATTGGATTCATCAGCTAAACCTTGAACACTGTCAAAACCTAAACCTAAATAGGAGAAGATAGATCTTTATTGGGGAAAAAATGTCAATTCTTTTACTTCATTCAAAATAAGGTTTTTACTTGAGAACCCATTTTCACAGTGAAGGTGCTGCAAGGTCTATGGAGGAATGACTTGGTGGCGCTCAAGGGAGCATGCCCAAATTGTAGCGAGGAGGTTCGTGTTAACAAAGCCTTGTATTAATATGAAAACGCTTAGAAGCTTCCACTTCATTTTTCATCCACGATTCGATAGAAATGTATTCAGCTGTTTCCAACTAACAAAATCAGGATCAACTTTGAAAGCTCCTTCTCTCACTGATTTTGGTGTCTTTGTGCAGGTATTTGCCTTCGTGAAATCAGATCAATCTAACAACTCCACACATCGAGCAGATTGTCATGTATGTGAAAGTTTACTAGAATTCCGCACCAAGGTTGAGGTAATTAATCTTCTGATGCCAAAATTATTATTCTGTTTCTTGTTCAAGGAGCTAAATATGTAAATATTGATTGTAAGACTGCTTTATGATCTCATTTATACAGTTTCTTGTTATAAGGAAGTATATTCAAATCATGGTACTGCATTTTGCATTCCCCCGAAGGGTTATTACTCAATTATGGTCCCATTCAATGTGGGGCTCTGGGATAGAGGGTTGGAAATATTCTTTCATGACGAATTTTTGCATCAGATTCCGAGCCTCCAACTACTGCATTTCCAAGACCCTTTATCTTTACATCGAACAACCACCTTCATTCAGAGACTAGGCATACCATAGCCTGGCATCTATTTCTGAAAAATCTATATTCTTGTTTAATGGCCACAAGGTTTTGCATATTGAAACTGTATAAGCTAGCCAGCGTTTTGCACTAACTAAGATGTGCTTGTTATTAATCTGATTTGATCAACTTATAAAAAATAGAAGAAACAAATTCAAGAAACAAAACAAGACTATTGAAAACAATTATCCGACTCACATGATTGGTATCCATTTGCAGCAAACCATTTCAAGAGTAGGTAGACGGTGGGTGTTTGGGCGCATATACCTTGTATCTCGAAGACATCAGAGATTGAAGTAAGATCTCAGCCTGAAACATGGCTTCTGGAGCGGTTGTGTACAAAATAATGATTCTTTCCTCCTTATATATATATATATATATTCTTGTTTTAGTGGCAAAATTGAAACAATCTGTTACAAGTCAATGAACTACTTCCCATTTGCTATTGTAGAAATGTCTGAAGGTCGTAAAAACCTATTGAACAAAAGTTTAAAGGAAAAGCAGAGCCTTGAATGACCCCCATGGATGTTTATGTTTTGCGACTGCTTTTCAATAATAGAATTTTTCCAGCTAGATGGCTGCATGTCCAAATCATAATAAAAATCCATTCTCTCCCTTGGCTTCTGGGTAGCTTTTGAAATGCCATAGTCATCACATGTGCACACACTATACAAGAAAGAACAACCACTCACGAAGAAATCTGAGAGGGGCCAGCAATTTTTGAGCGAGTTGGAATCGGTTCTTCGTTATCTGGGTTTTTTGAGACAGCCCAAGTTATATTATTCTGTTTTTGCGGCGAGGTGAGACGCCGGAATGGATCAACATTGGCTTCAAATAAACGAAATGGGTTCACAAGAATGAACAGCAACTTATTTATAGCAATGCTTCAAAAGCGAATTAGCTTTTGCGAGAGTGGGAGCCTCTTACAAAGGGAAAGTTTCATTATCCAGTTGCACAATTCACCTACAAGGGAAAAACTGGAACAATTAAAAAAAATCAAAGAAAGAAAAAGGCAAAAAACAAAATGCCAGACATTGTTGCCATCCAGAACCGCTCCAGGGTGATCTGACTCGTTTTTTTAGCAAGAACAAGAAAAGTGGTAAACGTCTCTAATCTGTCAAAACTGAAATTATTGTTAAAAACTCAACTGATTAAACCCCATTGAAAATAACAAGGATAGAAAATAGCAAGTGGAAAGGGGAAGGTAATCCACAGAATCACATACAATATACAATACGCATAGCACAGTAAACATTCCATGGATTGAAATGCAGTCAGGTTCAAAAAACCACGTGCTAGTCAGGACTACATGAATCTGAAAGTACTTTTCCTAAAGAAAATAAATAATATTTGGACCCTTGAAACAGCATTCATCATTCTCCACTCCACCACAATTTTGCTATCAAATTTTAATGTCTTTGCCACACCTCAGTTTTGATTGTCAGGTGTCCAAATCATCAATCGCTACATTTCGAGGAAAAATTATGAAGAAACTTCAAAATAAATACCATGAATCAAAAGTTAGCATGTTCATGCTACGTGTAATGATGGTGCACAATCAAAAAGTAGACAACAGACAATAATTGCAAGCAACTTTCTCATTGTTCTCGGGGCATAAGCAATGGTGCCTTGTAGATGTGATTAACAGAGTAAGAACATTGCTTAAAGATAGATAGGCAGAAGCAGCCAGATTGGTGTATCAATCCAATCAGAAGTGGGCCAGGCTGTACACTAGAATCCACGATAGCTGTAAAATAGAAAAAAAAGATGAAGCTGGGTGTGTTAGTATGGAAACCAACCAAGGTTTCCTTTTGTTGACTTTTTGTGCTTGAAGGCAGCCCTACTTTTGAGAAAGAAAAAGTTGAATAAGAAAAGGAAGAAGCCAAACTACCAGGAATAGAGTGATAGAAGCAAAGAGCCCTTCTTGGAGGAGAACTGAATGACCACCAAAATCTTCTTCGTCGATCTTTAATATCATTGCATAATAACCATATATAATCCCAGAGGAAATCAACAGAAAACTGTCAACCAAAATTAACAAAGAATTTAGCCAGAGAAAAATAAAAGATTGCAAAAATTAGAAACTCAGCACAAGAAATTTCTGCACGTTGAATGTTAGCTTATCTATTTGTGTACGTGTCTATGGACATAGTAGCACAATATCAATGCCCACCATCAATACTCAAATAATAACAGGAGGCGCATGCATTTTAACTCCGAAGGAAGTTCCTAATATGAATCGCACTGATATGGATATAGGAGAAACTAACATAAAGTTAACAATGCCAGTCACAACACTGTGCATTACACTTGATAAACCTTTTTCCTCTTCAAGGAAACATAATCTTGTGAACAGCAAGAATTCTCATCACACTGACTGACTATAGTCCCGGTCCCTTGCTATGCTGTTTATCCAATTGTCAATTTCAATAGTTAAAAAGACGAGCAGAGAAAGTCCCTTTAAACTTCCTTTCTAATGAAAAAAAAATATAGTAATTAGAAGGAATTAATTGTTTGGAGAGAGGAGACGGCGAAAGGAACCAAATTGCCTCTGACTGTCAAATAATACCTACCTCAATATGGTCCTAGTATATCTCAAAGATATTAAATTATAAGTAATCACAGGCCCCACCTCTTAGACCTGATGAGAAGGTTTTGTTTATCAAAACAATGGAATTGATACTGCTTTGAGATTTGATTCAGCTAATACTGGCACTTAAGATAAATCATGCACGTCACATCAAGGTCCCTTTTTAATAGTTCAGCAAAACCCCTTCGCTTTAGAACCACTAATGTCTCTACACCAGTGACCAGTCTCATTTCAAGGACCATAAATAAAAAAGCCCATGCAACTAGTGTCTTAAAACACTATTGATCTCTCTATTCTTCTTTGCATCTTTGATTAGTCACACTAGTAGTGTAAAAGCCACTCCCACAAAACATGATTAAGTGAAACTCCAATCACACAATTAATATAAAAACATAATTCTAACTTCTGCAGCAAAGATTATCATGCCCTAGCACAAACTACACTTTTCTATAGATTAGTTCACAAAAAGTAACGAATTTTTTCAACAAAAACACCAAAGTACTAAACATAACAAGCTATGATTTCAGCAACCTAGGTGTAACTTCAGAGCATAAAAGGAAAGTGCAATCATGCAACATAGGTTTCAATGTCCTGCTATTCATGGTTCTTAATTACAATGAAATTCCAATACTGGTGTTCTTCAGAGGAAAAGGGTCCTGCACATGCAATATTTTAGTTATTGCAGTAAATTTTGCATGTAGTACTTCAAAGATGTTCAAGCTATGCCAGAGAACTCATCCAAACCCCCCAGATTAATCAGAAGCTAGAATAGCTAGACTCATCTAAAGCACGACTAAACGATATTCAAAATAATATTGGTGACAGTCATATTAGTACTTTCCCTTGAAGCATTCACATGGAACTTTTATGGAAAGGGCAAGGAAAAGGACATCCACATCCATTAAGCTAGAAGGAAGTAGTGTAGTAGATATAAAACTGCAGTAATTATTAACAAAAAGAATCTACACTAAACTGCTGGTTTTTCTAGCATTGATACCAGGAATACAAAAAGAAACAAATTTGAGTCTGGCACCTATGTATGCATGAATCAGCCACTTCTATTTCCGGGAAATAAGACATGAACAACAACAACAACATATTCACTTAAGCTTGGTAATGAAATATTTATTATAAGAGCAAGAATTCACAAACTGAAAGATCAGTGAAAAGAAAAAACAACTCACAGGCCGATCCAAATACCGCCGACCAAAGGGATAGTACCCCATAGCATACCGCAAACGAGGGCAACAACTTGCCTAATCCAATGCAACACATCTCCCAATTGATCCTGTAGTGAGCAGCGTATCACTACTACTCCTCTTAAGTAATAACCCAATTTTTATTTCTACTCAAGAATTAAATGAATTATTATCAACTGCAATTAACAACACAACTTTTAAGCAACATTAAAATTATATTGTATGTAAGCTTGCATTCATTAATTCAAAGCTAGAAATTTTACAAACACAGTACAAATAGAAAGAGTACCTTGTCCCAAGAGGCCTCAGGATCCAACAATTTGGCGAATTTGGAAGGAGAAAAGTGCCCATTTTGATGCTGGTGTTGCTGATGATTATTACTGTTGTTCAATTTAGCAGCAGATTTCCCTTCTTTCATTGTTTTTTTAGATCTACGAGGAAAAGAAAAAGAAAAGATTGCTTGGGTTGTGGGTGGAGAGGTCAGACTCAGCGAGAGAGCATATGCCTTCCCTGCGCACTTCACATGCTCTTTCAATTTAACTATGATTTTTATTTTTAGTTTTTAGTTTTCTTTTGGACCCTTTTTTTTTTTTTACTTCGAAATCATCGTCTCAGTCTCAGCTGCTTTCAATCTATTCATTTGGGCACGACCTCTGGAAATGCGCAAAAGGTTTTTCTCACTATATCGGAAGAAGCCCAATAATCTACTTCCAATAATTTTTTTTCTTTTCATCTGTTTGTATTTTTTTTTTGTTAGAGTGCTCAAATAAAAAATATAAAAAAAATATAAACATGTTTGTTTTAAGAGATAAAAATATAAAATAAATTTTTTAACACATGAATTTTTATTAACATGTTTTAAATATTTTAATTGTTTTTTTCTCAATACAGAACAAATAATTCTAAAAATATAATCAAAATGGATTAGCTAAATATTATTAAATGTTCACCACATTCTTTTATATTTATAAAATCATCCTCTATAAAATCTAGAATTTAAAGTTTTTGCAACCTCTTCAGTATTAAAATACCAATTTATCTACATGAAATTAATCTTCTATCTTTATTGAAAATCTTATTTCAACTAAGTGAAAATGCTTGTTTGTTTTATTGTTGTTGAAACTAGAAGAATTGAGATAAGATGAACCAATCTCTTTATGAGATAAAGGAATGTCTTGAACATTTATTTTTCAATCGATTCTTTACATCAATGACAATTGTATATTTTGAATGAGTGATTAGTGATGAGGTCCAAATTTATCCCATGGGCTTGAGAGCTAAGATGATATTTAGAATATTTGATTAATTTTATGATTTTGGTAATATAATTTATTCTTTCTAGATGAAATGGCTTGTAAATCATGCTTGATAAGTAAACTGTATTGTAACACTAGGGTGACGTTTATTCCATCCAAAGTAATCATTGCACCGGGAAGAATGGATCTATCCTATCCTTGGAAGGTCGAGGGCCTTATGCCCTAAAGAGAACATAACCATCCCTGTTGTTGAGGCAGTGTCCATCCCATCCTTGAAGAGATGTGCGATTGCATTATGCTGGGAGTCGTTCATTTCTTCCAAAGTAAATGTGATATTGCACTAGGAAGAGTGAACTCATCTTATCATTGAAAGATTGAAAGGCTTATGCCTTGGGAAAACATATCCATCCCTGCTATTGAGGCAATATTCATCCCATTCTTGGAGAGATATGCAATCGCACTAAGGAGGCCATATCAATCCATTCAAAGGTAAAATATGTCGTAGCATTAGGGACACATTCATTCTTTCAAAGTAAATGTGTTATCGTACTAGGGAGAGTGAATCCATCTCATCATTAGAAGTTTGAGGGGCTTGTGCCATAGAGAGAACGTATTCCACCCTATTGCTGAGGTAATGTCCATCTTATTCTTGGAGAGATGTGCGATTGCACTAGAGAGATCATGCCAATCCCTTTCCAAGATAAATTATGTCATAGCACTTGGAAGACATTTATTCCTTCCAAGGTATATGTGTTATCACACCAAGAAGAGTGAATTCATCCTATCCTTAGAAGATTGAGGGATTTATGCCCTGAAGAGAATGAATCCATCCTCGTTATTGAGGTAGTGCCCATCTTATCTGTCATAACCTAATTTTGGGTTCCTCAAAAAATATTTTTTTTCTTTATATAAAAATTAAAAAAAAGAAGATAAAAAAGGTTGAAAAAAAATACAGGAAGACGAGCAACTTGGTTGGTAAGAACAAGCTGAAGAGGGTTCTGCATGTATAAATAAGGGGTGGAGAGATCAAACTGAATCTTTAACAATATTAAAAACTCAATTGCCCCATTTGAAGGACTTAAATGTGAAATATAATGCAAATTCAAGGTTAACTTAAATGGATATTAGATGAGTTTACATAAAAATTAAGTTTGAAGAATTAATTAGATTTTTAATAAGCTAATATGATTTAATCATAGGTCTAAATAAAGGTTCAATTAAGTTTATAAATTAATTTTGGCCAAAATTAAAAGAATTAATTAAGTGCAATGACTTAATTATATTTTTAATTGGTCAAATTAATTTTTATTAAAGACATAATTGGTGAAACAAATTAACTTGGGAAGTTTAATTTGGGTTTAATTGAGAAGATTAGAATTTTAAAGGACAATACTTAATTGGATGAAATTAGGGATGAAATTGCAAGAAAAACAAAGTTTAGGATTCAATTAAAGGTCAAAGTAAAGAAATTCAAGAACAAGGACCTGTTTGCAAAAGGTGAGTAACATTGGGGGCTGTATCAAACTTTTTCAGGGACTAAGTTGAGCAAAATCAAAGTTTAAAGATTAATTAGAGAGACTAAATAGAACAAATTGGAAAACAACGACTACTTTAAAAACAAGCATCAAACTTGAGGGGTTTCAATTAATTTTTTGACAGGAGCCTAATTGCATAAAATTAATCAATTTTATCCAAATTTAAGATGTTTGAGCTTAAATTGAAACAACATGGATCAAATTGAAATTTATCAAGTTTCCAATTAGAAAACCCTAATTTTTTAGGGTTTAAGCAAGTGACATGTCACTTATTTTTAATGAATAAATTAAGTGACACACCGTCTATTTTTGTTTTATTGTCTTTTTTATTTGAGAAGGTTAATCAAGCTGCCACTTTTAAACAAATAAACATGGCATCTGCGACCACCTCAAATGCTCCAACTAGTACCACTCGACCAAGAAATATATCTCTTACAAGGATTTGATATCCTCATCACACTTTTATACCTTATTTGGCTCAACGAACTCAACAACATCTTGTCACTGATCAACTTCCCTTGCATTTGATAGTTTCAAGCTGATCGAGGGCTCACCTTTCAATCAATGAATGTGGAGTTCTAGATCTCCAGATCAAACAAGATTTCATCCTCATGTTAGGTATGCATCCTCTCAACAAGGTATATGGTTTGTTTGGTTTAAATACTCTTCTATTTGCTATGATTAATTCATGGAAGGTGCTCTCCCAATTAGTCATTTTCAGCCAAGTTTCAGTTATGAAGTTCCTAACATTTTCTAGAAATTTTAAAAGTTTGTAGACATCTAGGGAAAAGGGAAACAAAAGAAGAAGGGAGAAGAATGGTCTCCTAACATATCAGAGGCAAAAAATGAAAAAAGAATTTCTTATGACCTAATTTGAAAAGACCACCTTCAAACCCACAAGTGGTTTCACAACCACCTACTATTTTAGGGCTATAAAAAGAGAAGAAATCACATAAAAAAAAAAAGCCATGTCAAGCTATGCTAAGGTATGGTATATGATAATGTATCATGTTGTTTTGCATGCTTTAATGTTTGGTTAATCATTTAAAAGTCATGTCAAGCTATGTTAAGTTTGATGTTGATGTGGATTAGGTTGTTTTAGGATAGTTTGTTGGGTTTGTTAAAACTGTAGGCATGTTGTTTAAGCTTCTAGACAATAAGTTTAATCAATAGTACATTGTTTATGCATATAGAATGTTATTTTTGCTTATTGTCATTATAGACTTCGTTTATTGTTTTTGCTATTGATTTTTCTTTATTGTTTCTTTTTTTATTTTTTTGATTATTCAAACAAGTCATTTTAAGCATGCTTAAGCATTGTTTGCTAAGTTTAGTTTGCTTTTTGATTAGTACTTAAAAGTGTATTTTTATCAAGGTTCTATATCATTATTTTGCACTTAAAATATCAATAACTCCTTAACTAGAGCATGTTTTATAATAACAAGTCTGATAATATAAGATACCTTTAATTTATGGTAAATATTCATTTTAAATGCAGGCCTATCATATAAATCAAAGGATTGATTGATGAGTTTAACTACTGAAATTGAGAAGACACTTTTCTAGGATAAATTGTGTTTTTCTAGGTTTAGGTTTTGTGGCTGCATTTCTAGGTTTTTAGGTTGGTGTTCTTCGATTGAATATTGCCTTAGGTCTGTGATTCCGTATCTTTTTTTTTATTAATTATTGGTTCTTACACATGCGCACAAGACTTATGATCACTAATCCAGGATCCTGATGGTTTAAAAACACTTAGATTCTGTTGTTTAATCTTTGGTTCTTCGTCTATGTTCTTAAAAAAAATCAAATAATCATCATGATTGTTTGATTGTTATCCTAATCCACCTTTAAAATCTTGTTTGAATGATGTCTTTGCATGTTTCTTTGGCTTCCATTTTTCATAATCTGGTTGGATCTTGAATATGTGTTTCTAGGTTCATCTTTCTTAATCATCATGTTCTTGGCAAAGTTCGAGAATTTTTTTTCTTTAATCTTTGTTCTTTTTTTTTTTGGGTAGTGTTTATAGGCTTAGGTCTTTGGGCTAAGAAGTCCATCTCATGTGATTGGGCTAAGTCTATTTTCAATAAGGCAGTGTCTGGCATGTTCAATTTTTATCAAAGAAAAAATGCAATATTTTATCCTTAAAACGTGTTTGCCAAACACGATCTTAAGACATTTCTTAAGCCTTGATTTTTAGTTAAGGGTGTGTTTAGTAAACACGCTCTACTGATTTTCCAGCAGTGTTTCTTTTCTTATTTTTTATACTTTTGCCAAATAACATGTTTAATTTTTATCAAAGAAAAAATGCAATATTTTGTCCTTAAAACGTGTTTTCCAAACACGATCTTAAGACATTTCTTAAGCCTTGATTTTTAGTTAAGGGTGTGTTTGGTAAACACGCTCCACTGATTTTCCAGCAGTGTTTCTTTTCTTATTTTTTATACTTTTGCCAAATAGAACTAAAATATTTTTCAAAAAAATTCTTAAAAAATTCAAGGACCATTTTAAAATTATTTATGAGTCTCTCGCGTGTTTTTTAACATTTTCACTTTATATCAGGGTTGTAGACTTATACTATAAAATACTAACCCAATATTAAATATACATGTTTTTCTTTAAAATAAAAGAAAAAAATACTAAAAACAATTTCCATGTTTTGAAAAATACATTTTTATTCGTGTGTATATGGCCAAGTTTTTAACAAATAAATCATATTTATAACTTAACATACTAAAAATTAGAAAAAATAGTCTTTTTTTATTTTGCATGCATTTTGGATTTAATAACTAGTATTAAAATTATGAGAATTTAACCTATATTTCAAAAACACCAAATTGTTATTATTTTTCTTTTAATAAACGGGATTATATACTTATAAGTAAGATGTATTCCTGATATTGAATAAAAAAACAATTTTTTTTCTCTTTTTATGTTTTGACTCTAGATTGGCTAAGATTCTAATCTTATAAAATAAGGACTTCCTTATCAAGAGGAGTTTCTCTTAAATCTTAGACAAAGTAAGGAATATAAATACCATCTTAGAAAAAAAAAATAATAAACAATGCAACTTATCATAAATAGGGTGCACTGGGGGTGATGTGTTTTTTCCATGCACAACGAACTTCCTTACCTAGACTCTTATATACCATCAAATTTTCTAGTGACCATGATATTAGGTGGCGACTTCTGAACCCCATTAATCCTTTTTTCCCAACACTTCTAAAACTCCCTCGATCTAGGAGCTATACCCATCATTGAATGTTATGCATGACACGACACCATCATTGGAGAGATGTGCGATCATATTAGGGAGACTATGTCAATCTATTCTATGGTAAATTGTGTCCTAACACTAGGGAACGTCCATTCCTTTCAAAGTAAATGTGTTATCGCACTAAGGAGAGTAAAATCATCTCATCCTCGGAAGTTTGAGGAGCTTGTGCCTCGGGGAGAACGTATCCATCCTCTATACAGTGACAGTGTCCATCTCATCCTTAAAGAGATGTGAAATTGCACTAGTGAGACCATGCCAATCCTTTTTAAGATAAACTATGTCATAACACTAAGAAGACATTCATTCATCCCAAAGTAAATGTGTTATTACACTAGAAAAAATAAATCTATCTCACCCTTAGAAGGTTGAGGGGATTGTGCCCTAGGAGAACCTAAAGAGTTGAAAGCATCATTACTTTGAATAATTTAACTCATATACAAGAAACTTACATTCTTAGTCATTGATCCTAATACATTTTTATCTCTCCTTAAGGTATAATCAACCAGAAAAACATTATATTTCGGTTTAAAAAGTAGGGGGAATGACGTTTCTCCGATAGAGGTTTTTTAGATGGTCACTAAAAAGACTCCTCTTAGATCAACATAGCTTTTTGGGTTGTTGTGAAAGTATGACTGATGAATAATAAAACAACCCCTATACTAAGAGATAATCTACCATGCTAGGTTCAAAAACTTGGATTAAGTCCTTGACTTGTAATAACTCCTGAAATTGTATGATTTGAACCAACATTCTGCTAATACCCGTTGAAAGCTTTTTAAAACCTCAAGGATTCAACTCTGATGGTAATTAAGGATGATAATAGCCCGACTTTTGAAAGAGTAATTGAAGGCATTTTTATCAGCTTCCCACAGACAGTGCCACTGATAAGGTCTGGATTTATCCCACAGGCTTGTAGGCCAAGCTGATATTTGAGATATTTGGTTAATCTCCTGGTTTTGACAATCTAATTTGTCCTTCCTAGGTGATGTGGCTAGTGGATCATATTTGATAGCTACAAAAGGTCCCTTTTTATGTATTTAAGGACTCTCTGATGATTAAATAAGTATCGTATAAGAGAAAAGACAATTATAATTTAGAAGAAAGCCCTAAAATAGTTCTGTTATTTGTAGTAGAGAAAAAAATGAACAAACCTACTTTTAAAGAATATATATAGCCCATGAAGCTTTATTTAATGAAGATAAATGATATCTCCTCTTTTGAAGGATAAAATATCTCTGAATGATAGTCTAAAGAGGAAATCCAAGATTATTTGGAGTTAAAAAAGAACATACATCTTAGCTCAGCACTTGGCTGGGCCAAAAGATGGTGGATCTGATAGCTTGCCAGACATACTTAAATTTGGGTTCATGCGCTTGGTTAAACCTAGAGATGGTGAGTCTCACAGCTCGTCAGACCTATATATGTCTGGGTCAACGCTTGTTTGATTCTGAAGGTGATGAATTATTATCTTATTTCTGGCTATTTTTTTGAAAGGCATATCCAAACAAAAATAATAAATGTGGATTGATCAATTAGGAGTCTCAATTTCAAAATTGCTACAATTAAAACTTTAAATTCTCACAGAGTTTGCCCTTAATTTTGGTATATAGCCACCAATACAATTGGTTTGATGTTTAACGGAGGCTTATTTATCCTGTTAGAAATATCTATGCTCAAGGTTTGGCTTGTGGTTTTTTATGGCCTTTTACATTGGTTTGAAGGTCTCAAATTCTCCACACCTGCAAATGGCTATCCTTTGGCCATATTCTTTTAACTGTGGGGTATTCCATTTTACTGAATTAAAAAAACATTTTATACCCAAAAAAAAAAACAGAGAGAAATAATAAAACGTATCCGCTTTACTTTACTTTGTTTATTTATTTATTTTGATATGGTAATGAGTGTTTTTTACCTGTTAGGAAAAAAAAAGAACTCGAATCTTTATTAGTTATACATACAGTCTTCTTAAACCTACTTAGCAGGATGTCCGAAGGTTACAGGCTTACCGTTCTAAGACACACTAGTTGTTAGTTATGTCAAGTAACTGTCATGGTTTATGCTGCCCTTAAAAATGCACATGGTGATTTTGGGACCATATAAGTGTTGGAATTTGTGATAGTGATTGTTCAAAACTCAGGTTTAGCGCACGGCAAAGGCTTGCCCAGCCTAGCACGCGAGCCACTTTACCCAATTCTTTACTATTATTATTATTATTATTTCTTTTTGTTTTCACCCTTTATTTTACTTGTAATGCAAAATTATGATTATAATAGCTTCCAAGTATTTAAATTATATGCATCATTAAAATTAATTTAGAATTTTATTCTCAAAATAGGGATATAGAGTTTAACAAAATCAAGCACATTTAAGTTTTACTCTCTGTAATAAATTTTTAATATATAAAAATTATTACAATTGCATATAAATTGAGTTTTATAATAATAATTTAATTATTGGTAATTTTTAAAAAGTAAAAATGTATTATTCAAAAAACAATATTTGTGCTCGCCGAATATTAACAATATCAAATAAATAAATAACATTGAGTTGTTCATTAATATAAATTAATATAAATTGAGTTTTTTTTCTTTCGTAAAGGTGATTTACTAAGGAACGAGTATTATAAGAGATTCTCAAGGAATGGAGCGTGATGACAAACGGCTTGAAATTTGTAAAGTAGATCTCAAGTTCAAGTCAGGACGTGCATCTCTTATAAGAACATGGAATAGCCGAGATTTTACTCACTCACTTATAATTATAAAACAAGCTCTTCGGAAAGTGAGATTTTCTCATATCCACAAATAAAAAAATAATAATTACGAGAGCTTATTCCAGCCACCAAGAACACAGCATGTATACACCTATGCGTAAAGTAGATGCAATGTCAGCAAAACTTGGCCCTTTACATGTACGGATTAAAACAACATGAATAGGATACAAAAAATGTGTTAAAATGATTTTAAGTTGAAAGTGTATTTAGGTAGAAATGACTAAGAATAATTTTAAGGAAAAAATATAGTATAAGTTATAATTTATAAATTAAAATTTAAAATTTTCAAATTTTGATTAGATTAAAATTTCTGACTCAATTTTGTAACATTTTTTTTTATTTAAGTTAACAATCATTTCTAATTAAATATACTTATAACTTTTCTTTGAATTAAAAATTATAAAAATAACAAAAGTTAATTTATAAAAATCATATCAAACATGATCTTAACATTTTTTTTTCTTTTCTAGAACTAGAAAAAAAGACCTTGTAATATAAATCTTTCCCCAAACATTCTTATATGTAGAGTTTCATGTTGTTTAATAATTAATATTTAAAATCTTGAGAAAGGTGATTGGCATTTGAGGAAGAGGTAGGGCTTCTACTCTCAAGGCTCGTTTAGGATTATAGGATGCATCGCAGCGGCATTCTTTTTTCCAAATAAGTACTCTACATGTTTGGATATACAACAATATATTTTTTTATTTTTTAATTATTATTTTTAATATTAATATATCAAAATTATTTTTAAAATATAAAAACAAATATGTTGTTTTGTTAATATTCGCTTCATATTTGTTTTTAAAGCAATATTTAAAAAATCTTCGCAACCCACCTTCTGGGTTCTATAATCAAGTTAGAAAAAAAAAATTCATAATAAAAAAAATTTAAATAGATGTATTTTTTTAAAAAAATACTTTAATAAAATACATCCAACCTGCATTCAAAGCACACGAATCGAAATTCTGTATCTTAAAAAAATTCAAAAAACAATCACTATCCACTCTAACAATTAAGTTCATTAAAAATATTTTTATTATATCATCCTTTACCTGCACTATTAATTAAGTTAATTGAAATAATGTTTGATTTAATAAAGAGGATAAATAATTGTATTGTTTGGTCTTTCTAGCTAATCTTTTGGGTAGATGTAATTAGACAATCGTGTTCAGAAATATTAGATAAATTCTGGATCGAAATACAGAAATTGCAAAGCATGACTTTGTCTGCATCTAGCAATTGTGCGAATCAAATCCAATAAGAGAACGTGCTCCACGCATTCGAATAATCTTTTTATAACTTCTTATCTATTGAAATTGTTAAAATAATCTGCAATATAGCATGAATTGTTATAATATTAATTATAAAATAATATAAATTATATAGTTTCAACTAATAATTTAAACTTTTGAGTTGATATATATGATATCAGAATCTTATTAATTAAATAGTTATGAATTCAAATTTCATCACCCTATTCTATTCGATAAAAATAAAGTATAGGGTCGTGTATATCTGTGTAAATTTCAACCCAAAAGGTTTTCACTTGAAATCATATCTTGAAACTTCACTTAATAATTTTATGTGAATATATGCAAGTTCTAAGCCCAATAATCTTTTACTTAAGATCATGTCTTGGAGTTTCACCTAATAACTTAGTATAGACTTATACAATTCCATGTTTCAAAGGCTTTTACTTGAGATTATATCTTGAAGTTTCATCTACCAGCTTAATGTAAACATATACAAATTTTAAATTTAAAGAACTTTTACTTGAAAATATATCTTAAATCTTCACTTTCTAACTTAAATTTTTAGATTAAAAAAGATTTTTTTTAATAATATATATTACAAAGTTTTTTTTTCTATAAAAAAATCCCTTTCATAGATAACCAATGTTGAATGAGGCAAACAAGAGCGAAAGTACCAAAGAGTGTTTCACTTTCAACACACAATCTTCTTTGACCAAAAACTAGACTCGACGAATCAACGTGTACTGGCAGTCGCTTTTACTTCAAGAAATATCAAGACTTGCTTAAACTCCAAACTCATCTAACCATTTTATAAGTTCTTGTTCCTGCACCGTTCAGTAACGTTGAGTGCTACCGATGAGGTTTCTGATCAAATAGCAGCTCCATCGGAGATAGACGTAGGGATTTATAGGCAATATTGTCTAATGAGATTTTAGAGCCGGAAACCATAGGTAGGAAAGAGAGAAATAAAATTGAGGTAAGAAATAAAATCCATCCGTCACAATTACCACCAACGATAGTGAAAACCAAGCTTTCCTTGTTTGTCTAAGGAGATATAAAAGGAAAGCCATTAATAATAACATATATTATGTCACAATTACCACCAACGACCCGCTGTCTTGCTCAAGTACGTACTCCATGGATTAATAGGCACTGGATATTATGGAAGCAAAATAGCAAAGATGTCGGCTAAATAGTGAATTAAATCCCTCCGTCGCTTTTTTCTTATTAAAAAAATTTAAGTATTGGAAATTATAAATAAGAGGAATAATAAGACTTTGAGTGGAAACACTTCATTTTTTTCTCATCCTTCTCCAACATCAATTGTTAGCTAAACATGCCGGAGCTCTAACATACATATATATATATATATATATATATATATATATATATATATATATATATATATATATATATATATCTCAGAACTGCTTAGATATCTGCAAGATGTCTATAACGTCTTATTTGATTTTCTAGCCAACAATTTGTGCGAAGGGATGATGAATTAATGATGCATTTCGATCCATATTCTGCAGAATTTAGTTGAGTCGTGCATTTATTTGGGGTAGCCATATTTATCAATAAACAACAAAATGCAGCCCAATTCCAACCTTCCTGGGGTGATTTACTGATTTTATTTTCATTTCTTGCGTAAAATTTACTGATTTCTTGCCTGACATAGAAGCAATCTTTCATATAGAACATTGCTTAATGCTTACTCTCATTTGCTAAAAAATCTTCCTAACATAATCAAGCAATCCAGGCCTCGGAAATTCACCAAACAAAACATTCTCTGCATGCATATTCCATAGCAATGAAGATTTTAACCCTTTCAAGCATCTAATTAAGATCCTATCTGTTCAGTAGCTCAAACATTGATTCAAGTGATGGAATTTCTTTTGGTCATGGCTCCTCGTCGCCTTTTTGCCGCCACATTCGAGGACCGCGCCCTATACTGCATCATATCACTTGCATTTTTTTTTATTATTATTATTAACGTGGGTGTCGGAGTCAACTTGTACGTACCTCAACTAATCTCACGAGTCTTGAAGATAAAGATCATGTAAGCCTCTAGTGACCCTGAAAAGACTCGAACTCGTGATCATCGAGGAGCAAACTCAAGGTATAACCAGTTGAGTTATTTCCTTTATGATTGTGGTGATGGTAGAATTCGGCCGTAAAACCTAAATTTAATTGTATTCTTTATATTTTTTTAGCAGTGTAATTCAATGCTTTAGTTGTGATATTTTTGCATTACTATTTTGTTTCTCTTTAATTAGTGAGAGAATGGGACTTAAGAGAATTAGGTTTTATAGAGCAATAATTAACCAAACGAAATGTTTTTTATATATACTTTTTTTCATTTCTTATTTTTTTATATTTTTTTATTTAAAATTAAAAAGAAATATAAGTCACCATTATTTTTGTTTAAAAAGAGAAATATTGAGTGATGGGATCCAAATTTCAAATGCTGCATCAACATTTTAAAGGATATTTTCGAGCATTTTTCTTATCTTGTTCTTCATTATATTTCTACAAACACAAATATTACATGGACTCTAAAGCTTCATTACTCCAGTAACTATAGCATCAAAAGATCTTATAGACCTAATAAAGAACTTGTTTTGATGGTGCTCGTGATTCCCTGTAATTACCAAGAAAAACAACTTATCTTCTAGGTTTTTTTCTTAAATCTTGTCAATGACAACATCTATAAGAAATTTTTTTCCAAAAGAAACAATTCAATTCCCTTTCTTTTCCTACAATTTTTAAGTTCTTTCCATGGATGGAAAACCTACAAACTCCAAGATATGGGAGGGTTACAGATCTTTCCATCACATATGCTTTATCAATCTCTCTAAATCTCAAGTAACTAGCCCAATAAATAAGATTGCACGCTTACATAGAATTTTTTGCCATATAAAATTAGTTCATAATCTTTCCTCTTCAACAACAACTGGCTTCTCCATCAGCACCACCTCTTACACCCTTTACTATATATAAACAACTCCAGTTTAAAAGGGAGGTAAGATAAATTAAGGTGCAAGAGAGTGGAAGAAATGTTTCACCAATCTTGTAGCCCACATATAGTCACAATTTTTGTTATAAAGAACATTCTCTAAATGAATGCTTTAAACATGGCAAAGACAAGTCAATATACAACCACAAGAGTAGTCGTTTCCATCACTATTACACTTTATTCAGTTTTTTCTAGCGTAGCATGAATAAGAAAAGAACTCAAAAAGAGGTCAAATTTATGGTAATATAGGCCTTAGATATAGAGGTGTGGATCCCCCATCAAGCAAAAGGTTCTTAATTGGCCAACTATATATTAGACATGTATCTTCTGAGAGACTTCCTCTTTAACAAGAATTTAGATAGCTATAATGAGATAACAAGCCTAATAAAGCATGTATAAAACATCTATAGTAGATTAGAATTGATCATACAATATTTAAATTGCATGTAAAAGATTTTCTCCACCATGTTTCAAGGTTTAGTGCAGACATGGTATCATAATTTGGAACTAGATTAGTATTTGGTTTTTAGAATCTCTATGAAAAGTTTATAACTCACTTTATCATAAGTATCCCAACCAAAAAAAACTTTATAAAGATGTTTTTTTTTATCATCCAGAGGAAGAATATGAGCACTAAAGCATATGAAGAGATTTAACAAACAAATATTATAAGTAGAAGGCCTATTAAATACAGTCACTATAAAAGTCTTGATAAACATGGTCCATAACCTGATCTTTTAAGAAAAGTTATAAGCTCTCAATGATAGAATCCTCTTAAAGGTAAAACAAGTTATGAAAAATCATATTTGAGTGGAAGAAGTGAGAATGGTCAAACAATCTTATACACACTTTTAAAAGTTCAACAATAACATTTTAGGCATGGTCGATCTCTAGATAGGCACTAAGCTCTCAAGAGGAACTCGAGAGTGTCAGTTCCTAATTATCTAATTTTTTTTAACTCTATCATATTCTTAAATACAACCCGAAATGAGATTTTTTTTTGCCATAAAAAGGTAAATATGTTACGTGATACTCATTCCCATGATAGGATATTCTCACACTCGTAACCATAAAAATATTATATATTCATAAGAATGAGGACATGATATAAAGAACTGATATCCATTGAAGAATGAGTTAAAAAAATAATCGATAAGGGTTATCTTTAATAATTTATGAAAAAGAGCAACTAACTTAAGCAAAGAGAAAAGGTCGATACACATCATGAGGTTTTAACCAAGACTAATATGCTATTAGATAGGATGAGTTATCTACAAGGTGATATTCCAGTCAAGAGAGGAGAGTATATAGAAAACAAGTCTTTGTGTCTTATACTTCAAACTTTTATCACATGCCCATTGTGTTTACTCTAGATGATGAAGAGATGGTAACATTCCCTTATAGATATGCCTTGATAATCACTATCATCATTTCTAACCATATAATGTATTGGGAGAAGTGAGCGTAATTAAGATTCTCTTTTAGAAAGTGACGAGCAAGATAGGTAGTGACAACTTTAAGTTGATTTTAGTTAAGATATATTTGATTGAGATGTAAAGAAAATACATGTTAGCAAATGGCATTATTAAGATACCAATCACCATTTGTAATTATCCCAAGTGAAAAACTCTATAGTAAACTTTTAAGGTGATTAATATGGATTTATAATACAACACCTTTTAGTCATGATATCAACGTCATCATTAGCATGTGATACCTTGTTATAAAACTCCTAACCAAAAAAAGGCTGGCCAAAAAAGGTGATACCTTGATCGTGTAAGAGTTACAAAAGGTTAGTATTCATGATATAAATACTAGTGATACCACCAAATTCGGGTCTGCTATAGACTCCGGGTAAGAAAAGGCCTTAATAAAACTCTCCAATACCCAAAGATACAATTTTGCCTTTAGACCTCTGATATATCAAGCATTCCCCTTGACGTGGCCGCTCACAAGCTAAATATGAACTCAAGTTCTCTTTTTGTACTTTAAAAAAATAGAATTTTTTAAAATGAAAAGGGAAAATTCCATATGTAAGAAAATGGATAAACTCTTACAAGTTGGCTTCATTTAGCGGGGGTAATATTCCTTGAGTAGCTTGTTAATGTGGTCATAAGTAAAAGGGCCTTAGACGTGTCTACATGAACAACTCATTTTTCTAGTTATCTCAGTAAATGCAATTATTCTTCATGATTACTCCTACTTGGTATGTATGTAACTCCACTTTCTATGAAGCAATTTCATATGAACTGAGGTGTGTAAATATTCAAGGTCATTAGGTATGAACACATAAAACTACACAACCAATAACCACAAAATACATTCTCTTATATTTTTATTCTTTTTTCTATATGTTATTTACCTCTTCACAAGTTTGCTAATTTGAGCATTAGAAGTAAACCTCTGTGTAAACGTAGGACTAAAAATAGTAAAACCCCGATGAGTAATGAAAACTAGGATAATAAAGAATAGATAAATGATGACAATAACAACAATTGTGATGTGTAATAGAGGTGATGGCCACCATGAATGAATTTTAATTTAGAATTCATAACGATGACAAAACTAGTAACTTGTTTTGATGGATAAAATAATAAGAAAAATGAGAAAATGATTCTATGGAATAAGTGAGGTAATAAATAATAAACTATAATAAAGGATAATGCAATTAAAAAGCAAGAGTGAAGGTGCAAGCTTGATAAATAAATAAAGGTGTAAAATATAAAATAAATATAATTTGAAATAATAAAATGATATTAAGGGTTTATAAGGATAATTTATACGATTTATATGAAGATTGAACAAGAAAATTTAGATTTTTTATGAAATTTTATGAATTGACTAGTTTTATGCTAAAGGGATGAACTCTCAATCCAACCGTTAGATTGGGATGAAAGTTTCATGGAGTCTATTGACATGTTGTCCTAATCTAGTTTAAAATTTTAGTTCAATCAAAGTTCTGTAAAGGCTCATGATTCATGCAAAAAACTAGATAGTTTACGCGGAAAATACAAAAGGCACAAATAAGAGATAAATTTGTAATTAATGGAAAAATTGCCTTTAAAACAGCCAAGAGGCCAATCAATCTAGCATAGCAAAAAAAATATGAGAGCTTTAAGTCTTCTTGTCCAATTCTTGAAGGAAATTCACAAAAATGAGTAAGATTAAAGAGAGTTTATCAAGAGTGAGAGAGAAACATCATCAAAAAGGGTTTTGGGGAGTGAAAAAAACTTATGAAAAGAGAAAGATTGTAGTGAGAGAAAACTTTGGAGCTAAGAAGGAAGATAAGAGATTTGAAAGAATTGATGTGAAAAACTCTCTCTAAAACCATAAAAAAACATTGGGTAAGTGATTTTAGCCTTGATTTTCTAGTATTAATGAGTGATTTAGAAGGATTGAATTAGTTGGTTAAATGAGTATTATGGAAGATTTGAGTTTGTTCTTGAGTTGTTTATTTTGATGGATAATTGTGCTTGATTTATGTTTAACAATGGAAACATGTTATTTATAATTGAATTTGGAAAGAATTGAAAAACAAATCCATAGCTTCCATGACAGTGATATGCTTGGCCATGAGAGAGGAATAAAGGGTTGATGTAGTTTGATGTGTTTAGATATATAATCTAGTTTAAGATATAAATTTTGAATAGTGAAAATAAGTGTTAGAAAAAAAAACCAATTCTAGAGGATTGTGACCCTAGATGGCCAAAACTAGTAGCTTTGGGAGAAATGGGAGCTTAACTTGAAATTGGTAGTAGAATGTGTGTTGAATGGATGTGTTAACATGAATAATCATGTGAAATAGTGATGCGAACTCTATGAGCATTTGGTCATGTAACCTATACTCAAATATAACTCCCGGAAAGCCAAAAAATCAGGTTTGGAAGTGTAACATAGAGATTCCATTGAACCTAAACACCAACACTATTAGAATATTAAACCCCCACCTAAAAAATAGCAATTCACGAATAAAAAGTGTAGGATGACACCACGATGACAATCATTCTCTGATAAGTTGATTTTTAGTTCATTCAAGAACCAAAATGTAAGAACTCTCTCAAACACACATAAAATTCATTCATCAAAGTCTGTAATTTTCCATGCCTTACATTCCTTTTCAAAGGAGTATTTATACTTCCATAAACTAATAACTTAAAAAACGAACATATGGACATGGCCTAAATAAAATATAAAGCTTAAATGAAGTAAAAACAACAAAAATTGAAATATGAATTACACAAAGCTATTGAAATTATCATTAGTGTTGGAATCTGTCAGTTTTATTTTCATGTGTTTATTGTGTGTTTTGAAAAAAAAAATATTAAAATAAACAAAACCAACTCCATATTCATGGTTACTATTCACTAAAACAATATAATGATAATTTTACCCCTCTATCCAAAAAACTTAACACTGACTTTTAAGAGCATTCAAGTCTTTTCACAGGGCCTGTTAGTCATCATAAAATTCACTAGGGACAAGTAAATCTTTTTCAATCTCAATTGCATAGTGAAACGATCAAAATTGTCTTATAAGAAAAAAAAAATCTTGGCTTTAAGAGGCATTCTCTTCTTTTCATAATGTTTTTTTGTTATTACTAGTCATTTGCTTGCGTTTTGCAGCAGTCGAATAATTTTTTTGGAAAAAAAATGCAAGCTTTTCAAATGTGTATTTTTTAAAAAATTCTAATTATAATCAAAAGGTCTATGCATTCATTTAATTAAATACATTGAGAATCATTTATATTAATAAATATAAAAAATAAAGTGTTAACGTGTCTATTTAACTCGCCTCACACAAGTCGAATAATTGTTTTTTTCTAACGCAAAAGAATTAATGTGCATGTGTTATTAACATATTTTTTGACATTGAGTAAAAAATATAATCGAAAATGAAAAAGTCGATGCTTATATATAATAAAATATAATAAAGATTATATGCGTTAATAAAAACATGTAAGATCTAAAGCTAATTTTTAAAATAGCAAAAAAAAAAAATGTTACAATTGCTACAGTGAAATATCATGTTCTTA
This sequence comes from Populus nigra, assembly GCF_951802175.1. Taxonomy (NCBI): domain Eukaryota; kingdom Viridiplantae; phylum Streptophyta; class Magnoliopsida; order Malpighiales; family Salicaceae; genus Populus; species Populus nigra. The sequence continues at coordinate 4,941,017 of NC_084870.1, read as the reverse complement.
GTTTTTATACAATAATTTTTCAAAAAAAATGTAAAGAAAGAAAAATTACAAAATAAATTACAAAAGAATAAAGATAAAAACAAAAATAATGATATAAATAGTCCAAGTGTACAGTGATAAATATTCAAAGTTTTAAAAATAAAAAATAATATTTTTTTTCAAAAAAAAGTGTAAAGAAAAAAAAAAGAATAACTGCCTGGAGGCACGTGGGAGGTGCCTGAGCCATTCAGGTGATTTATGCAGTTTTTCTTCTCTTTTTTCCCTTATTTTCTTTCTTACCCTATAAAATTACAGCTTGATACTCTTGGTTGTTGATATTTCAACTTCATTTCTTATTCTTTTGATTTTATTTTTATCTTGGCTCTTTTGTAGAATTTTTATTTGTTTTTAATTTTATCTTTTAATCCCAATTTACCAAATATTATATTCTCCAACTTGGTTGTCATTCTTTGAATTTTTAATTTTTTACCTTGACCCTTTTGTATAAGTTTTATTGATTTTTAATTTCAACATTCAATTTAAATTGATGGTATCATGTTTTTCCAATTTGGTTCTTATTGTTTTGATTTCTAATTTTTTTTCTTAGTTATTTTGTAAAGTTATTATTCTTTTTCAATTTTACACTCCAGCCAAAACATTTTTTGATTTTTTATGTTAATTTTAATCCTCATTCTTTTAATTGTTTTTGTTCTTTTACTAAATTAAATTTTCTTTTCAATCTCACACTTCAATCAAATATAAAATTTATTTTGTGTTTTAATTTTGATTTTTATTTTTTTAATTACTATTTTTTTTATTCTTTTGTATAATTAAATTTTTTTTTCAATTTCATTCATTCAATATTTGATTGATCAAGAATTAGATTTTATGGTTTATTCATATTAAGTGTTTCAAGTCTAATGACTTAGACCACAATTTTAAAAAGTTAAAATTGTTTTTTTAAAAGAGCTTTATAAGTTTTTTTATTTTTTTTATTGAATTATTTTAATTTCATAACTTTAACTGCAAACTTAGTAGGATATCTTAGGCCAACTCACCTCTAATTACCATGATCAGTAATTTGTTATTTGTCATGTTTGATTTTTTATATACAGTTTTTTACTCTATTTCGACATTTAAACATTACTTTTTTCAAAAAAAAAATAATCCAACCTGCGAAAAAAACACAGACACCGAGTCTAGTTTATCTTATATTTGCTATCACAAGACTAGATTATCACTAATTCCACGGTTTGGCATGTGGGAGGAAGGTACATGTCTGTAATTATCCTCTCTTAACTCGCCAACCATATCCACCAAATGTACTCAACTACCCCTTCAAACTAAATAATCGGCACGATAATAGAAATTTTGTAGTGTGGAGCCATTCCTGATCTTCCACGTGTCATGATTATCCTCCCGTCTCTTGTCCTAAACCAACATTAAACCCAGCCAAAGACCTAAACCCCCAACTAAACACCATGGATCATCTCTCTTGGCAACCCGCCCTTCTCTCATGCACGTGTCGGTTTCCCATCAAAGAATTGACACTTTTTTTTTCTTTCGATAAAAAATTAATGTCTTTTAGGACCAAAATTTGGACAGAAACACTTTTTAAATCTTCCATTTAATGGGGCCTACCACCTCTCTCGGTCCCACCGTAATCCCCACGCCCCTTATCCCCGAGCACAACGCCGTTACCTATCGTGGCTCTCAACCTTCCACGCAACCCCTCCATCAACGTTATCTCTTACGGAGATTCCCCCTCTCGCCGTTACTTGTTGATAGTGCCCAGCCCACCACAGCAATATTTTTCAAAATACTTTTATTAATTTAATTTAATCCCTTCTCAGATAATACTGACCAAAAAGCGACCAATAGGGACCTCCTCTTTCGCCACGTACGAAACTAAGGCTTTTCTTTTAGATTATTATTATCTACGTGGCAAGGACTTAAAGAAACAGACCACAAGTTTTTGTTTCTTCCGAAGAAAAAGAAGTGAAAAAGAGCGTAACATGCTTATCGGGATAACTGCTTGAATCCACACAACAACTTACGAAACGTCTACGTTTTCGATTAATGACCCATATGCCCTTGACCGTCCGTTTCAAATTTAGATCTGTGATTGAGGTCCCCTGCCATCTGATTGGATAATGAAGTAAGAAAAAAACAGTGTATGGATCTGTAGACACGTGTGTGAAATTACTGCAGCAAGTTATTCAGAGGCTGACTGTAACTTACGTGTTATCTCCAAACCAAAACGTGCGGCGGTAAGAAAACTTGGGTGAACAAATCGGAACAGTTCTCTTGCGTGTCTAGAAAATAGGAATGTGTTTGGTAATATGGTTGAATTTATTTTTTATTTTAAAAAATATTAATTCAGTTTTTTAATTGTTTTTTATGGTTTTAATGTATGATATTAAAAATAAAAATTTTAAAAAATATTATTTCAATTAATTTTAAATTAAAAATACATTAAAAAAAACACTCTTTAAACTTGTAATCCAAATTTTCTAAAAAAAAAAGGAAGAAACGTTTTGCTATTTTTTTAATAACTACTATTTACTATATGTGATAGTATAGTTGTCATATCTATTCAAAAATTATTTCGATAAAGAAATGGATTTTCAGGCTATTGAGAGATCAACCTCAATCAATAACTAGATAGTTTGTATTGTCTTATTTTTCTAGATTTTTTTTTAATTTATTTAAAATTCAATTTAGATCAGCTCTCGTGAGCAAAACTAAAACTAACAATTATGTTTAATAACGATAGATAAAATAACAAGGAAGTGAAATATTTTTAATTTGTACGCCCAGGGAAAGAGAGTATGAATGCGGGAATTTCCACATTTTGCATGGTTATAATGTTTTGCAGTAGTTTAACATACTTAAATATTTTTTTCATTGTTCTTAACGATGGTTTAAGAAAATGAGATTCGAGTATAAAACCCGTGCGAGTTTCTTGATTATTTTGTCAGCTAAACCGGAAAAAGAATTTGATAAGCTCACAAAATTCCTAATTAACTTGCATAACTAAATTGTTATTTATTCAACTTGACAAGATTACATCTAATTTGGAGATTTATTTTTGATGGACGAGTTAGCTTTCATAGATGAAAGGAAAAAAGATTAGAGACAACGAGTTTTCTTTCATGGTGCACGATAACGAACGAGAGTCCATGAATGAAGAACTCATTAACCTGGAATCTTTCTATAAATTTGAGCAGAGTAAGCGTATTGGATTTCATTTGCTTTTAAGTCATATTGAGGGTGGATTCATTTGATGATAAATTGTTTGGATTTAGCCATATTTAGAGGATAATTTTTTTAGTAAGTTTCCCTTAACAAACAATTATTTGTATGATGCAAATAAGAAATTTACGTGGAGACAGACAACTTCAGCATTTCCTATATATGGAAACAAAATACAAATGGACGAGTCAATTTGTAGCACCGCCAGAAAAATTCGAAAAAAAAACAAAAAAAACAAAAAGAGAGAGAAGCAACCCAATGTTTTTCTCCATCCTGTGGATGATAGGATGCCAAAGAAGGGTAACCCAATCACGAAGAACCGGTCTTGAGGTAAGTTGCCATTACTGGCTATAGTAAGTCACCTGGAAGCGCTAACCGATAGGTCCGGTGGCCAAGAGTCAATGGTATAAGAACTGGGGTTTAAGAAAAATGTTGGGTGGTTTTTAGAGGGTTTTTCCATCAGAGAGAGAGAGAGAGAGAGATAAAATAAAATTGGGTAGCGTTCTAAAGAACAACGTTTTCTCGGTGAAAGGAAAACATGGGATAGAAAATTAGAGAAACAGAGAGAAAGAAAGTGCCGTGTAAGGGACAAGACATTTGTGTTTTCTTCTATGATCTTTGCATCTTCTTCTAAATTCGCTTTCATAATTTCCTTCTTTACGTGAAGGCAAAATATAATAAAGGGGTGAACTTTGAACCAGAAAAGGAAGAGAATTTTGGCTTTTTAATAGAAGGTGAGTGACAATTTTATTTCTCTTGTGGATTTTATTTCGCCAATTGTGTAAAATTTGGTGTTTTTAATGTGGGTTTTGACGATTTGAAGAGAGGTTTTTTTTTAATGACACTGTGCTTTGTTTGGTTTGGTTGATGTAAAATGGGATTTTAAAGGCAAATTCGATGCCTGAATTGTTCATACATGAATCGAAGTTTTGAACTTTTTATCTCATTTTCCTTTGTTTAATCTGAAACTTCAAGTGGGTTTCTTTTGTTGTCTCTAATTCGTGTCCCTCTCACTTTTTGTTCTTTCATAGAGATTCTTCAAGGATTTGCGTTTCAATCCACAATTCTGTTTTCAACGGATTCGATCTGAGATCTCTTGAGTGATTTACTGTTAAAAAGATATTTTTTGCTTCAAAAATACAAAATTTATCCTTTAAATTTAAGAGGTGATGATAAAATTTAATTTTAACTAGTGTTTTCGTTTCTTAAAGGTTGATCCTTGTTGGAGGGTTTTAGATCCTCTGAATTCGTTTGGTCTGAACTGCCCTGAATTTCCTTCTTAAGTGTCTGAATTTCAGTTTTCGGGATTTTGTTACTTGGATCAGGGTTTTATTGCGGTTTTAGTTTTTTCTATGGTGGTTTAATTATACACTTTTCAAGTAAAACTGAAAATTTTGATGTCCCAAATATGACATCAAGTCTCGATTTTTTTTTTTTGGTCGTTTTCATGTGTAAATTTGGTTTTAGTTTATCGATCCCTGAGGATTTTTCATGCTTTTCCTTGTAACAATTTTCATCAAATATGTTTTTTCCCCTGATTTATCGGGCTATTTTTGTGGTGCACTTGCTGATTTTTTGTTAGATCATGAGGACATGATTAGGTATTTTTTCTAAGTTTTGTGCTTGCGTGTGGCGGATTCTGTATGGGTTGAGATGGGTTGCAAGGGATATGGCTTACTGGCCTCAAAATCATGATCAGTTGCCGAAATTCTGATGCAAGTTTGCAATTTACAAATTCATAGTGTTTATTCGTACCAGAAGAAACAATTCTGATTATTGCTACCGAGCAAATGAATGCAGTGGTTTTTTTTTATTATTATTAATATCTGGTATGCAGGGTTTTAAGTATTGATCTTTGTTTGATGCTAGCATATGGGTTTCCTTTTTCCTTTCTAAATTTTCTGCTAGAGAGAACTCCTTTTATCCTGGTCCTTTTCTCTCCTCTTCTTTTTTAAGTTTATGTTCTTGTGTTGAGCTTTGCGTCCATGGATTTTGGCTTTGTACCTAATTATAAGTTTTACATTCTATTCATTGAATAAGTTATCCCTTGATGATTACGTTCATTTGTTGCCAGGTGTTATTGTTGGGATTATAAAGCTTGAGTAACTGGGAAAATTGTGCATTTTCAAAAATTGGAACCACAAATGCTGTTACTCTGTACGTGATGTGTCCTTCTTGGTATGATCTCTGAGTATGGTGTTGCAGAAGAGATTAGATTACGGATTCAATGGCTATCAGGTTCCTCCCATTCCCCGAGCTACCAGATCAGCTAGGGTAATGTATTCTACTTTCTTGGGATGCCAGATGTTCTGATTATATTTTTCTTTCCTTTAATTTTTCCTCAGTTGCCAATACTCATGGTCTTTGTTTGTTTTGTTTTGTTTAGAGGAGGAGTTCCTTTAAGAAGAAACATGAAGAGAATCAGATGTGTGCATTTGACTTATTAGCCATTGTAGCTGGAAAGTTATTGCTTGATAAAGAAAGTGCTCCCAGTTCTAGTGATACATCAGCGGACGAAGATCAGCGTGCAGTTATTAATAGTGCTGTAAAAAATGAATGGCAGGATGAAGAAAAATCTTTGAAAGTAGAAGCTTGCGATCAGGGAAGTGCTGACAAGAACATCTATGTTTCTGATCTATCACACGTTCATCGACAAGGTTGCAGTTCCAAAGAATCTCTGGTCACCCAGAATGACCTCAATTTAGGATTAGCTTCTGCACTAGCAAAGCCTGATTGTGCAGCGAGGTCCAATGTTGAGAAGTTTGGGAATGGCCAAAGCAAGAGTGAAATAGGAACTTTTGCCAGCAAAGTGGAGGGAGGTTCCTCTGAGTACATAGAATTTGGTGACTGTAAATTAGAGGCTGAAACTAAAACAGCAGTGAAAGATGAGCCTCATAAGTCTGGGATGGTGCAAAGTAGCACTGTGGCCAATATATGCAATTTAGAGGACCCTGTGGTGATGGATGCAAAACCTCCTGCACTAGTCAGTTCAGATAGTAGTGCCAAGGTGCCTCTGTGTGGGAACCATATTCCCAATAGTTCTTATCCCACAAATCAGGATGATGTAAATGTAGTTAGTAGAGATGATGATGAAAACTCCTCTGGGTGTACTCACCCTATCACCACAAAAAAGTTCTTTAGGCCAGCACCACGGATTGGAGATCGAAGAATAAGGAAAATTTTGGCTTCTAAATATTGGAAAGTAGCTCCAAGGTTGAAGGATGCTAGAGTTTCTAACTCTGGTAATTGGTTTTACATACCCACTTATTTATGTTATTTGTTTGCGTTATGATCCAAGATAAATTGTTGGTTGTTTTTAAATGAAAATTTTCTGATTCATCTAGATAGGGATTTGAAGCCTGTTTTCCGCAAGAGGCAGAACTGTTACAGACATCAAAGGTCTGAAAGGATATATCCTTTCAAAAAGAGGAAGCACTTTGCCTATAGTTCACCATCAAATTCTGATGGAGGAATGAGTTGTGAGTTTGTTTCTGATTCATCTCAAAAGGGCAGCAATGAAGATGCTTCTGTCTCCTGTTCAAGAATGCGTGGAGGTCTCTTTACTTGATTTTTTGTTTTAATAGTTATATTAGATTCTGGGATTTATTACCCTCTGTAAGCATTTGCTAAATAATCCTAATTCTTAAGCAGCCATCGGGACATCATTTTCTTTTGCAGGTCAACACACTTCATTCCTACCTAGGGATTCTCATGGTATGAGAACCATTAATGGAGTGGTTGATTTTTTTTATAAACAATGGAGTGATTGATATGTACTCTTTTGACTTAATTGTTTTCTGACATTCAAAGAGTTTTTTACGAGAAGGTGTCTTTTCTTTTCCTCAGTGAAGCTCAGGATCAAGTCTTTCAGTGTGCCAGAGCTTCTTATTGAGATTCCAGAAAGTTCAACTGTTGGTTCATTGAAGGTATCAATAACTGGTTATGATAATTTTGACTGATGCATTTTCCTTATCCTTCTGGGTTGATTTATAGGCATATGTGTTGTCAAGACATTGCAACCCTATTGGCATTTATCTATTTCTATGGGTTATGTGATAGCAATTTGCTATGTGAATGGTAGATCTCTTTCATCAATACTTGGTCTCTAGTGTGTATTCTAATGATATGAGTTCTGTAGAGGACTGTCATGGAGGCCGTGACTGCTATACTTGGTAGTGGATTACGTGTTGGTGTACTTCTTCAAGGAAAGAAGGTTAGGGAGGACAATAAAACCTTACAGCAGACTGGGATTTCTCGCAATAACCAGTTGGATGCTTTGGGTTTTTGCTTGGAGCCTAATCCTTCACAAATCCCCCCTTCTCTGTGCCCTGGAGATTCTCCCTTTTTTCTTCAATGTGACACACCACAGCCTATACTCAGGTAATTGGAAGTTCTCTGCCTATTTAGAAATCAGCCTTTCAGGTTTTAAGTAGCATTTCTTTTCTTTGGTGGACAAACAAAAAGAAATGGAGACCAAAAAACCTTGGTCAATAAGCACCCAATTTTTTTTAGAATCAAAAATGCGAAAGGGACTTGCTGTCAGTGATGTCCTTCAGACCTAGGGAGTGGACTTCTTTAGTGCTGGCAAATGCTTTAATTGATGGCCTTCCTTGTGATTTTTGGCAGATTTGACATAAAGTAGGTCGAATTGTAAAGAAATAGAGTCTGATGCTAGATAGAGTTAAAGGATGTTTTTTTTTATATATCTTACATGGTAATTATGAGTACAATTTATGTTTCTAATAGTTCTGAAATTTTGGATTAAGACATTGTAGCAGATTCTTGTGTGGTTGAATATGGACTCTTTAGCTTCACCCAAATCTAAAGGATCAACTCAGTTGCTAATCAGCTGATGGTTTAATGCTCTTTACCAGGTATCCTCACACTACCGGTGTGGTACATCAGGGCATTTGTGCTGTTCCTGAGCCTCATGTGAACAATTTAGGGAATTATATTGAGAGTGACCATGACTCAGCACCCTCTCCTACTGACACTTCAATGGACAAAAGCACTAATTCAAAAGCGCTGGTTGCAGTACCAGCAATGAATGTAGAGGCGCTAGCTGTGGTTCCGGCACATCGGAAATCCAAACGATCTGAGATTGCACAGCGCCGAATTCGTCGACCTTTCTCTGTTACTGAAGTTGAAGCATTGGTTCAAGCAGTTGAGAAACTTGGAACGGGAAGGTATGTTTATTCTTTGATGCACAAAGCTAAGGAACATGAATCTTTTTGAGATAGAGCACTGTCTGAATATTGCATTAATGATGTTTCAATTGGCCAGGTACAGTGCTTGATCAAAATGCTATTTCCAGTCGTAGCAACTTTATGTGCTTGCAGTTAGAAGATGATTTTCGCTCATGCATTCCAATTCTGTATAAATGGAATTCTTAATGCTCTTGTTGACCTGCAGATGGCGTGATGTTAAACTGCGAGCCTTTGATAATGCAAAGCATCGGACATACGTGGATTTGAAGGTGGGTTTTTCTAATTTGTCGCCTTGATACAAATTTACTACTGTACAGTTGCCTTGGCCAAGTATGTACTCCTGCATATTGGATGTTCTTTTTCCTTATTCAATTGGGCGTCCTATCAACTATTTGGTTGCTACTTTATGATGGTTCTTTATTGTTCCCAGAGTGCAATATTTTAAGATATGTTTCAAAGTTCAAGGCTTTATGGCCTGGGTCCACAATGGCACGTAGTTAGTTTAATCTCTTCAGCAAACAGTTGCTTGTATAACAGGTAAATGTTTAGTTAGGCTTTTTACCTTTTTCAGGGTTGTGTCTCACAAGGAATCTTTTCAATTCCAATCTTACACGTTGTCGCTTTGTACTCTTTTCTTCTAGTTGTCTCTCTCTCCTCTCCTCGTGACTAACATGCCCTTTGCAAATTACAGAAACACTAAAGTTTCCCATTTGTGTTACCCAAGTTTTCACGTTCTAGATGGCTCAATTGGCTCTTCCTGGAAATGAAAAGGGCAATTTCAGAAGCTCTTTGTGTTGTTTTGGAAGATTGCTTAAAAAGAACCGGCAGCCATGTGCTTGTGGATTTTGTTTCTGATGAGTGTCTTTTCATCACACAGGATAAATGGAAAACACTGGTGCACACGGCAAGAATATCTCCTCAGCAAAGGAGGGGAGAGCCTGTCCCCCAGGAGCTCTTAGACAGGGTCCTAGCTGCGCATGCTTACTGGTCCCAGCAGCAAGCCAGGCAACAGTTCAAACACCAGCAGGCAGAGACTTGCCTTCTCCTCTGAGAGCTGGTAGCACGTGTTTGAACAAAACATAGACTAGTGGATTAAGAGACTGATTTCAATTTTTTTATGTATTCTGTGGCCAGTCTGTAAAAAGTTGATAACAAGGGAAATAGAAGTGTTGAAGAAATCCATGTGATATTGTTGCGCTCGCCGCCATTCTTTTCCTGCTTGGTGGGGTTTGGCACTTGTAAATGGTCGATTGAATAAGAGCTTCCTAACAGAAATCATTTGGTAACAGAAATGTCTTCTCGTAATCTTTTTATTTTTGGTCCTTTTTGGGTTGAAGAATGGAATGGTGCTGTCTCGTGATCTCCTTCCATCTTGTTTATTCTAATGCTGCTAGAATCTAGCCCTTCACAGTCTTTTCTTGATTTGCTGTGATGGATTCTTGGGTATCAGTTAAGCTTATCTTTTTTCCTCCAACAGAATAAATTTTATACCAGTAACCAAATCAATTGGGATGTTCCTTCTATTTTATATCTTATTGTGTTGGGTGGATTCACACGTATTGGCTCGTACAATGGCTGCAAAATTGGACGATCAATCAGACCTCTATTATTTGCTCAAAACACCAGCCTTTACGAGCAATGTCATGGCATTCATGCTATCATAATAATTTAAATTTAAGGTGCGCATTGGAAAATGGTGGCGTTCCATTTGGGTTTTCATGCGCAGTGCTCTTCTGACAAAACATCCACGGATTTTGGAATCTAGTTGCTTATCCAAAACAATGATTCTCAGACTGCTTTATATTTATTTTTGAAAGTTTTGGAGTAATTTTTAAATTTTCCTGAGAATTGCAATTAAAAAAAAGTACTACTTTCTCTTCAAATATCATACTCCATCTAAAAAAATATTTTTTTAATTACACAACCATATCATAAAATCATTATTTTTTCAAGTATTATACACCGTATCCTTCTTTTCTAAGAAGTGATATCAAAGTTTAGGTTTGATTATTTAACATAGTCAATTCAATTTTTCCACTTCAATATCCTAGATTGACAAAGAGCAACTATCAAACTTAGTGTATTTAAGTAAAAACTTGGTTAGGTTTTCAGATGTATGAGAAACGGTTAAAAAAATGATTTAAAAAGTCTATAGATGGAGCAATGTTGACTTTAACTTAAAGATAGGTCGTGCAAAAGGAACAAAAAAAGGATCAACTAACACTAACAACATTCACCAATGTCTGGATAACGCCACTTTTGAGATAGTTGCTAACACAACCATTGCTAAGTAAGTATGAGAAGTTTTGCAAGAATCAAACCAAGAAGCTGACAATGTAAAAAAGGTACGTTTACAAAAACTATATGGTGACTTTGAAAAATTACACATGCTTGAATCCGAGAATATTTCAGAATACTTTGCAAGAGTATTGGTCATATACAATCAAATGAAGAGATTTGGGGAGAGGATGGAAGAGAAACCCATGGTAGAGAAGATTCTATGCTCGCTGCAAAAGAAGTTACATTATATGATGGTCGCGATAGAGGAGTCGCAAAATATGAATTTTCTTTCAATTTAAGGTCTCATGGGGAAATAAAAAAATCCATGAAAAAAGAGTTAATGAGATTCAAGAAGATGTAGATGTACAAGCACTTTTTTCAAAGTAAAATGATTATGGATATTTCATGGAGAAGGAGGAAAAGAAAGATTTGAAAGAGAAGGCTGAGGCAGCATCAACTGATCAAACAGTCGATCGAATGAAGAGAACCAGTCGATCAATTCAACTGGCAGTAACAATTCAAGATCCAAATTTGACAGCAAGTTTGACAAATCAAAAGTTAAATGCTATAATTGTCAAAAGACATATCATTATACTAAGGATTATTGAAATCCAATCAAGAGGGTTGAGGAGAATGTAAGTCTTATGATAGAAGAAGAGAACAAAACCACTCTATTACTAGTATATGATGAGAAAATACAAGAAAAAAAGAACCATTATCTACTATACTTTTATATATATATATATATATATATATATATATATATATATATATATATATATATATATATATATATATAGGTTTTTTTTGGCATGCTTGTATGGATTTGTTAGTTCAAGGGTGATCCAGCCCCATCCTTTCGAGTCGCATCCTTATTTTTCTTACTTGTTAGTCGCCCCTTGCAAGGAAAATTGTCTTTTTTATTTTTTTAAAAAAATATTTTATATTTATGACAATAATATTCCTTATCTTCTTGTTTACATGTTATCATTTTAAGAATTACGTGTTATCGTCATCCCTTTTCCCAATGTCATGTCGGCCTCACCATCCTTTCATAAAAAGGCATTATTTAATTTGTAAATGAGAGGAGTATATATATTTTACTTGTCTTTCGTTGGTATATATATTTTTCTTATCGAGAACAGAGGAGGACTATCCTCGAATGTAAGGCCATCAAGTTCCGAGGACTATTTTTTGCCGAAAAATAATTGAAAAAGGTTAATTTAGAAAGGAAAAAAAAAATACTGTCACATTAATTTGCCGCTCAAGTTTTTTATATTCATGGAATATTTGCTTGTGGTTCAAATTTCATTGTAATCGAGCATATTAATAGATGGGGATTTTCCGGTGAGGAGCCTAATTTCATACAAAGATGAATTGAAAAGAAACTAATTGTAAATGGTTTAATGTTTTTTTACACTATTTTACTTTTGTTTAACTTATTAAATTCATTAGGGGTGATCATTTTCAGTTTTGTTTAGTTTTTATAAAAAAAATAACCAAATCAAATTTATTTTAAAAAAACAAAAACCGAACCAAAACCGGTTCAAATCAACCGGTTTCGGTTCGTTTCGGTTCGGTTAGATTTTTTAGGATAAAAAATGATTCAAACCGGTTTTGGCTTGGTTTTTCCGGTTTGTCTCGGTTTTGGCTCGGTTTTTTTTCCGGTTTGAGCTTGGTTTGGTTTTTTTAACTTTTTTAAAGTTAAAAAATAAAAAAAAATGCTTAAATTATACATAATGAAGTCCTTAGTTTTTCTATTATTCTTATCACTCTCTCGTGTCATTTTACATGACTGAAAGGATTATATATAGAAATCAAGCTTTAGTTTTGCACTACTAAGTGCTTTGACTAGAGAATCCAATTCTTGTGGCTTGACATTCAAGAATGGCAAAATCTTTTGCTTTATTGTCTCGACAAGAAAGAATCGCTCCCACCGGTTCAAAATCCGATCATATAGAATTGGGGTTTGCGGGGCATTTAGTGACTGCGGTGAAGGGGTGCTTTTCTCAAATGGGGTTGCGCGTAGATATTAGCGATCTGGGATATGTGGGGGGAGGCTTGAGGGCCGGTGTTGCAGAGGTTGAGCGAGGTGGAAGGTTCAGATAAGGGATACCGGCGGTGGTACGTTAACGATAATGGTACGTTAGGCTGTGTCAAAAGACAATGAAACAGTGCCGATAGCCGCTCTCCTAGAATATTTTCTCATGCAAATACCAAGCAAGCACGTGCCATGACCCAGCTTGCTGGTGCTCCCAGCAACTATCCTCAACACCTACCAGTATACTTGTAAGACCTGCTCAGAGATTGATTAAAAAAATTTAGATTATTATGTTGTCGACTTAATCCGTAGATTATCAAGTAACTTAATTTAATTATTTTTATTAAAATAAAATTGTTTTATTCTTTTAAAAAATTGAAATTAATATTTTCTTTTTTAATTTAACTTGAAATCTAAAAAAAATAAATAAATAAATTTTAGATCGTTTCAAGATCAATTTTACCCACTATGCCTCCATGCGCTATAGGATAGCCAATATAAACAAAATAAATAAATTTTAGATCGTTTCAAGGTCAATTTTACCCACTATGCCTCCATGCGCTATCGGATAGCCAATATAAACAATATCTTTCACCAATGATGAAACAAATAGTACTTTGGTAGCTTTTATAGTTGTGGTTTGAAAAAAGTTATTTTATAAAAAATACTTTTGGTTGAGGTTTTTTAGAATAAGTCGATATATTGAAAGGGCTAACCAGAAGATAGCCAAAAACAAGATACACGAAAGAAAAACAAAAAAGAAAAAAAAAGAGAGTCACACAAACAAAAAGCAAATACAAAAGGAAAGGAATAGAGAGTCAACTTTTGGTTGAGGTTGGTTTAGTATTTATATATGTTTGGTTAAAACTATACTTTTCAAATTGAGGTTATAAATCAATATATATATATATATATATATATATATATATATATATATATTGATGGTTTTTAATTTAAATATTGTAGATTTAACTACCACTATTACATCATTAAATAAATAATATTTTATATCAAATATTTTTAATTGTTTCATTAACTTATCTACAATTTCATCACATATGAAATTCATCCGATAAGAACTACAATTTTCATGGTTTTTAGAGCGTGCAACAAAATCAGGTGAAATATCATCAGAAACAAAATTAGAATTGCAAATAAATTCCACAAATGTTATGTCATCATGCGATCTCCTTTTAATTTATGTAGTGTTATTAAATAATATTAAACACTAGCTTTTCGAGTAAAATATAATTTTAAAAAAATTAATTTTTTTTTATCGGACTTGGTTCAATGAACACTATTCACATAAACATTATAGTAACCCTTGAATTAATTAACCTGATATTATTTATATGAACAGTGCTAGGTAAGTCTGCTTGGCAGTGTAGATGATGATGATTGCCAATGAAGTACTCCTACTTGAGTTGAGAAGGAAGAAAGCAAACAACAAATTAGATGGGCCCTTGAGTTTTCTTTCCCTTGGCAGCAAATGGGCAAAAGTGAATTGAAAGGCAGTAATTTTCTACTTCACAAAACTGGTGATACAAACTTAATTTTTAGTGAGATCTATCTCTAAAATTTATGTTTTAAATGTTTACCGAACGATTAAAAATTATGATTAGAATAAAATACAATTCCAATCACAATACTAAATACCTTCATGCTAATCATAATTAATTTGTTTGTTTCTAATGATTTATTTTTTAAAAAAATCACAACAAGTTAAAATAAATGGTAAAATAATACTATTTAAAAAAGATTTTATAAAATAACGTCCTTATATCTTGTCAAGTTTTTAAAAAGCAACAATTCTCTTCTCACCGTCCTTTCACACAGACCCATCAGAACCCAAAAGGCCATATAGTTGATCAACCTCAAGATCTACAGAAAAGAACTAAACAAGAAAACGAGGAATTGAGTTATTAGTTCAAATTAAGCTGAAAAAAAAAATCAAAATGAAAGGTTAGAGAAACCGGGAGAGCTCCATCAGCAGATTTGTTAGTATGTTTTCCTTCTAGAGCCCATCTAACATTAATGCCCAAACCCATTTGCAATCTTGCAAGGCCATCAGAACCCAGTAAACCCCACCAGAACCGCCACCACCACTGACACCAACAGCCCCACCACTTGAAGAAATTCAGCCCTAGGGGTGGTGGAAGCCGACCCAATCCTCTCTTATGGACCAAAACCAAGAAAATGGGCTCAGAGTTATCAGAAACCAACATCACTAAAAGTAAAATGTGCTGGGCAGATCAAAGTCAAGCACAAGGCAAGTTCCTGCAAGAACTGGCAAGAGATTGAAAGGATTCGCAACAGCAGGAAATGCACCAAAGAATCAGCCATTAGCCAAATCAATGAATCTGCCATCCAAGTGTTTAAATTCATTTTATTTTTGGAAAGGCTTGGAATAAAACCTAGAAATTACCGTGAGATTTATATTAGTTTCCAAGTTAATTTAAGGTTTTTTTTATTTGATTAAAAAAATAATTATTTTTTAGTATTGTTGAATATTTTTTCTTATTATTTAACTCGTATTTATATTTTCTTTAATAATTTTGGTTTCAAAATAATATTTATATGAGAACAAAACTTATATTTTTTTTTATTTTTCATTGAATTATCTTGACTTATCAAAAAAAATAATTATATTCGTGATTTTTTTTAATTTTTATTTGTGATTTTTTTATAATCATTGAATATGGGTTTCATTTCAATAATTTTTATATATTATTATGTCAAGTTCTTATTTATCAAATCTATTTTTTATTTTTTTATTTTTTTTCTACGTGTATTCTATAATTTTTACCCTTCAATTCGCACCACTAACTATGCATTATTATGAGTAGATGTTGATTCGCAGTCTAGTGATTAGTCAAACAGACCACATTTTTAGGAACGTGTCTTAGGCAAGGTTTGGGTGAACCTAAAAATCAAAAAACAAACGGTATGTTTAACAGTGTAATAACGGTTAATTTTTAAATAACTTTTCGTACTGAGATATATATAAATAATATTTTTTTATTTTTTAAAATTATTTTTGACATCAACACATTAAAACGATCCAAAACATACAAACCATATTAAATTTTAACAAAACAAAAATTAAATTTTTAAAAAACGTAGTGTGCATCGCGATTCCAAACGAATTCTTTAATTACTAACGTGTCTTCTTTCTTCTTCTTCTTTTTTAGCCATTTTGAAAGTAATTTAACTTGTTTGCTAAGATTTAAATGCAAGAAATTCTTGCTTGACCCATATGAATTCCGAAGAATTTGAGCAGCCAGACTTGCCTTAGAATCAAACATTGAACATCTGATCTATAGTAGTGTTGCTTTCCTAAATAAATCAAAATCTTATTTTGTGGTTCAAGATTTCCATTCACACGTCTTTTCCTTTTTATATATAATAAAATGTTTATTTTTAAGTTTCAAAGGTATTTTTTAAAAAATAATTTTTTTATTTTCAAATTATTTTAATGTTCTAATATTAAAAATAAAAAATATTATTTTAATATATTTTTAAATAAAAAATACTTCAAAAATTAAACAGACTTCCACACACGTTCAGACAAGTTTTCAGAGAGAGAAATATTTTGTCTTAATTTGGACGGATCTATTCCTTGTCATTCAATGAAAAAACAAGAACACAGCGAGGCAAATGCAAATCTGTCTGAAAACGTGTGGAATGAGTAACACAAAGATACTAATGAAAGCTGAAGCAAACCGATTATTATTACACACCCAATAAATTAACCAAATTAATTTGTTTTCTCTTCTCTCACTGCCAAAAACAAAAAGCCGAATCCAAACCACAGAACCTTACCCACCCGGCCACCCTCTATCCCTCTCCATCTGTACCAACAATGTCGATCTTCTGCTGAAGGAAAACCCCAAATTCAACATTTTTTTTTTTAAAAAAAAAAGATGATGGGGAGAGGGGAAGCAGGGAACGACAGTGTGGAGATAAAGGTGCATCCAAGGCAGGCAAACACCCCGGCAGGCTCACCACCGCACCCGAGCCAGTTCCAGAACCAATCTGTTTTCAAGAATTGGGTGCCATGGCTTGTCCCTTTATTTGTGGTGGCTAACGTTGCTGTCTTTATTGCCGTCATGTATGTCAATGATTGCCCCTCCAATTCTGGCTCTTGTGTTGCTCCTTCTTTGGGCAGATTCTCCTTTCAGCCTCTGAAAGAAAATCCCCTTCTTGGCCCCTCCTCTTCCACGTGAGTCCCCTCTAAATATTAATCAGGATGTTTTCTTGGGTTTTTATTAAGATTTTGAATGGATTTGTTTATTTCTTTCTTTTTTGGGCAGTTTGGAGAAAATGGGAGCTTTAGATGTGAACAGAGTGGTGCATAAACACCAGAGTTGGCGCCTCATTTCTTGCATATGGTTACATGCTGGAGTCTTCCATGTCCTTGCCAACATGCTGAGTCTTCTCTTCATTGGAATTCGTCTTGAGCAAGAATTTGGGTTCTGTATGTATTTTACTTCTGTTGTTAATTTTGTTCGAATCATATGTCTGCTTAAGTCAACAAGTTTCTCCGAAGATCACAACTTTCACCACGGGACATGTGTTTGTAAATGTGCTCAAGACAGCATTGAATTATGTTCCTTTTTGCTTTTCAATGTGGAAACGTAATCGGATTGAAATACTTATAAAAACATCTTAATTTTATGATGTTGCCTGGTTTGAGCAGAAAGCTTTTAAAAACATCTCTGGAATGCCACTGATAATTCTATGTATTTACAGTGCGAAGCGAAAAATTCAAAATGAATTCTTTCAATGTTTAATTGCCTGATGACTGCAGTCATGCTAGGAATTTTCTGTAGCAGTTGAATGGATTCTAATTGAAGATGTTCAATAAATGTGCGTAATGATTTTTATGGAGGATGATAATCTAAAAGAAATAATAAGCAGTGGGAAAGAATCCCTGAGCTCACGAATGGAATTGCTTCATTTTGTTATTTAGTTATACTTTCATGATTCAAAATTATAATTTACCTTTTCAATTTCCATTATTACAGTGCGAGTTGGGTTGGTCTATGTCATATCTGGCTTCGGCGGGAGTTTGTTGTCGGCTTTGTTTATTCAGACTGGTATCTCTGTTGGTGCCTCTGGTGCACTTTTTGGTTTGCTAGGAGGCATGCTTTCAGAGCTGATTACCAATTGGACCATATATGCAAATAAGGTACATTTGACTGCCTAGAATAAAAAAGGGTTTCCTTGTAATTTTTCAGGTTTGAGTTCGCCATATATGTAGCCCAGTTGTCTTACGCTTGCAGATTTTTGTGTGCAGTTCGCAGCACTGTTGACTCTCCTTTGCATCATTGCAGTAAACCTAGCAGTTGGACTCCTCCCACATGTGGACAACTTTGCTCATATTGGAGGATTTCTTTCCGGGTTTTTTCTGGGTTTTGTATTCTTAATTCGCCCCCAGTTTAAGTGGATTAACCAAAAAACATGTCCTCGAGGATACATTGCACCCCCAGCTCAATCTAAACACCAGACATATCAGTATGTACTGTGGGTTATATCTCTGATAGTACTCATCATTGGGTAAGTTACTTTTCGTTGTTTGGATTTTGAAATGTGCTTGTGTAAATGTTGGTGGTTGCATCTCTATGATTAAAAGAGGTATTGTATTTACCATGCTTGGTCCCCTATTAAGTTACCAACAAAATGTGGAGAGAATGCATCTCTAGCTGTGTTGTTCACCGTATGTAATGGGTTCATTTGAGTTTGCTTTCAGATGTAAAGCATCGTTAAATTTAGAAGTCTTCTTATCAAGCATAATGCAATTATTTCAGATTTACTCTTGGTCTGGTAGCACTGTTTCGAGGAGTTAATGTGAATAATAACTGTTCATGGTGTCATTATTTGAGCTGCGTCCCTACTTCGTTATGGAGCTGCAAATCACAGCAAGTTTATTGTCAGGTAACTATACCCCTTCCCACCACACCTCTTCCTTTTCTTGTATTCTCTTCATCAGTTTAGTTTTCTATTTGGATATGTTTCTTGATAGTGATAAGTGTCGGATTAAACTTTGGTGGATAAAGCTGTAGCTAAAAAAGTTTTTTTTTTGAAAAAAAAATAGTTTAAAATCCTCCTACTGCTTGTGGCCATTTATAATATTGGAAACCAAACATATATTGGTATGAGAATTTAGGTATGGGCGCATAGCCTTTCAACAGAATAGCATGGAAGGCTCCTGCTTTGTATTCTCATTAATGACATTATAAATTTTCAAACTGACAAAAATCATTTCTAAAGTGGATATATATCTGACTGTGTATTGGTGTTTGTGTGTTTATCTATGTGGTGCATTGTGCAAAGATTCCTGTTGTATCGTGCCTTTTAATTCCTGTGTTCGTGTTTGTGTTGTTTTTCTAGTCGATGGAACTTGGAAGTCAATTGAAGTTGACGTGCTTGAGCAACGGGAAAAGCAACATGTATGATTTGTCTAATAATGACTCTTCCAAAGTTCAGATGCTGTGCGCTCAACTTTGCAGTTGATCTGCATATATAAACAAGAGATGAACAAGATTGCTTGAACTATGTTGTTTAACAAATTTGTTAATATACATATGATTCATTTATGCAAATGTTAAAAAAAAAATCTATCTATGGTCGCCACTAACAGTACCAATCTCATGGATTTTCTATACTTTGAGTAGTTCAAAAATTCTCTTTTTGATTCCTTGGATGACAAGAGTAGGCCTTGAAATCAGGACCTCATTTCCTCTTCTCTTCTTTAGAGAGCATCACAAAGTTAACCATCAGTGGTGGGGACCTAAATTCTGAAATTCTGAGTTAGAATACTCGCGATAGAATGATATCAACCGCAACCAAAAGAACCCTTTCCTTGTTTGATTTGAATGTCGTACAGTTAGTGGCTTTTAATATGCCTCCACCAGTTACTACTGGTGGCGTGGTCGGTACAGTGTCATGGGATGTGTTTCAGGAATTACCCTGTGCAAGTTCCCAGCCCAGCCTAAAAGTTTTGCAGCTGCAAACAATCTCCTCTCTCTCTGCTCGTTCCGTTGATTTTGAAGTATGGCAGAAACTGGCGAGTCCCCTTTGTATATGTATTTATCACTGCACCAATAATATTTATGTTGCAATTTAAAAATTTGGAGATGATTAGATTCATAAGCTTTTTATTATTTCTTCATTTTTTTAGTTATTATTTTGGCGATGTTCGATCATATAGTTTGATAAATTTCTTCCTCGTAGAAATTGCCGTGTCTTGTTGAAGAACAACTCTGTAACTCTGTAAGCACTATCGTATCACTGAAGTTTTGCACTGCAATAAATGCATTCCTTTCCCGAAGCCCGCAATAAATGCAGATCAAGAGAAGTTCCCCGAGCTGTTAGGACAGACCCAAGTTTCTTCTTCTTTTCTGATTTGTGTGGAACTCTTGATTCCTGATCTGAAATAAGTTAAAAGGCTTTATTTTTCTCATTTGTGACTCTCATTAAATAATCATTTCATCAAATCCATAACGTTTCTTTCATTTCTTACATCCTTGTTTGTTTTCCATAAGCGATGGATACATCTTATACTGCTCAATAGGTGAGCAACTTGTGTGAGCTTTCCCTTGCTGCCAGCAAGGGATCCAAGGTGAAATGCTTGCACCGTAATTCCAGAGCAGAAACCCATTCATTTACAGGCAGAGAGGGGACTAGGAAGCAGCGTCGCAAAGCATAACAACTTACACCCGGGGACCCTAACACGACTAGGAAGCGACATCGAGAATAAGAGAGGCACTGTGCTTTTTCCAGGGACAGGTTGTATATAGAAGGTCGTGATCCTTATGAAAGGAAAGCATATGCATCTCCAGTGGCACCTCAAAGGTGACACCCACCTCCACTCCATCTATCGGCTCCTCTGTTCCGTCGTCCATATGCTTATGAAGGGACCTTGGAAATGAAAGTTTATAGAAGGCATCCGCTTGTTGAGCAATTTCTTGATTTGGAGTTGAGGCGTCGAGTGCAGATTAAACATTGAAGGAACTCACTCCTTCAGCGTTATCGAGAGGAGATTGACCAGTGTGATCCCTATGTTTTGCACCGCGGTCGTCCTCTGTACCATGATATATCATATGCCACTGGCCTGGCCTGCTATAGGATTACCGTCGTGCGTGCGGAATCATCACTTGATCCAACTACTGTGCAGCCAGAGTATTGGCTTCTTGGACATGTTTATCAGTATTAGATCCTGGTATCTTCTGACACAAAATAAGAAGTATTGGAAGCATCCCAAATCTCTATTTCGTTATTCATATGACGGGATAGTGTCAATTGCCGCAGTAGAAACTACAGTTCCCCCAACGAACGTTCAAAGCATCTAACAAATTGGGAAATGATGCCTGTAAAACATTTCCATCAGACACTAAAACTGTTCCGATTTGGTGCCTTATTCATTATCCAGGATGTTACTGATTAAAACTGGCAGTCTGGCGCATTGTGCATCCTTCCAAGGACTCCTTGCTTTCTCTTCACTCCTTTAATAGCATCACGTCCTATGTTTCTTTTCATTATTCATTTGTTTTTAGGCGCCAGCATCTCCATGAATGGAAACCGAGTTTGAAATACTCAATGACCTTGGGAGCTCTTCTTCTTTTCTTTTTCTTTTTCTTTTTCAACATACCATGCGATGAAATTAAAAAAACCTCAAAATAAACCCCAGACCTTTCCACAACTGTTGCAATGAGTTTTGAAGGAATTTTTTTTTAAATCAAGCTGGGTCTATGGCTTATGAACTCCTCCAAAACAAGTCTTCTACTGGAAATACCTAAGTTAATAAATCGTAGAAGAAATAGAATATGTAGCAAAGAGAATGAGAACTTGGGAAATGTATATTGTGATTGTTGTGTCTATTTGTATTGTGATCTGTGTTATTACCTGACCTTAAGTATTTATACACCTTCAGTTACATAAAATTATCTAGTGTAGAGTGAAGTCACAAACATACCGTGCGGAGTAATCATGAAAAATAATCACCTTTATTGCATAGAGAACTTGTAAACTTGTAAATCAAGTGTTCATATAAATATATCGTATTGTCAATTTGTGAGATAGGATAGGCATCATGGTGGGAAGGTAGGTGCTACATTGATATTTATATGATGTCTTTGATAGCTTATAAAATGAAGAATCAAAGCATCCGTCATGTAGTAGTGATAGGTTTTTGTTTGGCTCCAGTAGATGCATGACAACACAATTTTTTTTTCTGTTTTTCCTTCTCTTCTTCTTTTGCTTACATGTTGTTAGATTAGGCTAATTTCAAGATTAAATTAAAGAAGAGTTGTTAACAAATTAAGGACTAAATTAAAAAAAAAATAAAGAAATTGGGTTTAACTCGTGGGAAAGCCCATAATTTTTAGGTGATGCTTGTAGCTTCTCCTAACTTTTAATAATGATTTTTCTTGATATTGTTAGATTAGTCATAATATGCAGAGCCACAATGACGCTCCGATGCCTTATTCCTTTCTCTCTACAAGCAATTCTCTAATGTTTTTTTGTCCGTTGAGCCTCTGGCACAAAAGCTTGACCGGACAACAATTGTCTGATTCGGGTCAGGTTTAAACCTGTCTTTTTTTGTCTGGGCCTGCCCTTTCGGCCCTGTCTCCATGATGTTTCTTTGACAAGTTAAACAAAAAAAAAAGGAGTTACGAAGATGAGGAAGCAAATAATAGTTCTTTTTGGGTTTTCAAATTTGCCTCAGAGAATTGCTTGTATGTATGTCTTTGACGAGCACAACACATTGTCTTACGTCTTGTGATGGGGAATCCATGGAATACCAGAGTTCTATTTAGGCGATTAATTCTCGAACAATCACGAATTAGGCCAGCAAATTGTTAAAAATACTGTGTGTATTTTAAGAATTTTAACCCGGGCTGAAAAGAATAAAGATTTTCTCAGTTCGTCTCAAACAACTCCTCATTCCCTTTGGAAATAAGATTTCTAGTTCCAGAACTTTAAAAAAATGAAGAAAAAAGACTACGATACTCCTCGAAGAGTGAAGCAAAGTGGTAGTAAGAAATAATTAAGAAATTGCACCACGAGACAAAAAAACAAATGTCAATAAAAATGTGGGTGGTATTATAATTCTGAATGCACCCACGACGGTGGGTGGTGGAGCCGTGGAGGAATAAGTTTTTATTCAAAAATCAAGTTTTCCCAATGAAGAGGGCAAATGATGGCGAGTTGGACATGTTGTCTTTTGCATGCATGTGGCTGGTGACTCCTCATCATTGACAGCACCATCTCCTATGCCTTAAATCCTTTCCTACTCCTCCTCCCCATTTAGATTTTCCTTGTGGAGCTCGGAAGATCTTGCTCTTTTAAACATCATGATGGGTAGTTAAGTTGGTTGTTGTGAACTTGTGGTTGTCTTTTTCTTTTCTTTTTTTGAATTGAAGTGATTGATAAAGTGGACTCAAACTGAAATCTTGCCTTCTCTTGTTTTGCCGAAGTGCAAAAGAGTCTACAAGCCCGTTAATGGAGGTGACTCCTGCAGTTACGTCGAGTAATGATTGCTTCATTTTCCTTCTGCTCACATAATTCTAATTCAACAACAACAATCTGCTTATAACTTTACATCTTGTCCTGGAGACGTCCCAGCAGCTAAATCTTAGAATCTTTAGTTAGAGATCTCAGATTATGTGATGGGATCTAGGAATCAAGGAATATTACACACTTGACTGCGTAATTCAAGACATGTTAGGCTTGAGCTTAAAGAAATGGAATTACTTTACGGCTTCGGAAAAGAATAGATCAGTCGTAATTAATGCAGGTGCTAGTGGGCACTTGGGGGCAAATTATATATGTTCAGGAATGATGCCATTTTCTGCCTGCTTCAGAAACATAAAAGCTTGACATAGAGATGGAGTATAGCTGAAACCAATCTCTCCAAGCATGCAGTGTTTCATCAAAACTAGAATGCATGATTAATTTGTTTGGTCCCTACAATTCAACTAACAGTGTGATAAAGACTAAGTAAATTAGGTTGGGCAAGGGTCTCTCCATCATAACATGTATGCTAACGTCAGTACACTTGCTATCCAAGATCTTTATTGTTTCAATTTGTAATTATTGTTTTGGATTCTAATTTTCTTCACATTTAGGAGGGAAAACTGGCATAAAAATGCTTCACATATACGTACGAGGATGTTGGGAAATTTGTTACAACATGATCAATGGGCATGTTTAAAAGGGAAAATTGGCATAAAAATGCTTCAATATATGAAGATGTTGGAAAATTTATTAAAACATGATTATTGAGTATATTTGAGATCAAATTAAAAGTGGAGTCTATTTATTTTTTAGGTTAAAATTTTATTGGAATTTAATTTTTAACATAAGTTCTTTAATATGTTTTAAATAAATTATGAATGAATGAGAAATTGATCTAAAAAAATTTTTGTTTGGCATGTTTTGATAAAACTTAAAACCTTTTAAAGAGTTCTATCTCATTAAAAAAACAAATTTTTTTTATATATTTATAAAGTGAGTAATTGAAAAGTTAAAATTAAACTCAAAACACACCCAAATTTTTATAAAAAATATATTTTAGACGAAGTAGGTTTTGGGTTTAAACTCACCCGTAAATTAGCTAGGCTTGGGTATGGGTTTCAATATATAGTAAAATAATACTTTAGGCCACAATTGCCAATTGAGATTTGAATTTGGATCTGATTCATGAATTTTTTTTTTATTCATTATATTGTATGTTACAAATCTGAATAATTTTTTACTTTATGATAATAAGAATTAATTCTTAAGCATTTTAACTTTTAAGATCTACTATAAAAAAAGAAGGCAAGGGAAGAGTCCAACACAAGTTTTTTTTTGAGATTTTTTCATATTCTTTTTTATTTTATTTTAATTTTTTCCTTGTCATTTTATGTATTGGTTTTTCTTTCAAGTCTAGAACTTAGGTTTAACTCTTTGAAATTTAAAGATTAGAAATGAAGTTGGAATTGCTATTGTTTTTAAGGGATAATTTTAGAAAAGAACTATTATCAATTCACATGCTAGGAACAATTTAAAAAACATAAGTTTACTTCATTTTGGTCCTTGAGACAAAAAAAAAAAAAAATTTGTCATGCTTCCTCAATTAAACATAATTCTATATTTTCTATATTTATTTTTTTATCCTAAAATACTAATCAAACATAATTTTACATCTGTCAATCAATTTATCCAACATGTTTAATCGTGTGGACCCATAAACTGATCATAACACACTAATAAATAAATAAATAAATAAAACCCCATTTAAATCTCACCAAATCAAATTCCCTTGTCTAGAATTAAGGAAAGGATTAATGATTTAAAATTTGACGAACAGTTCAACATTGTTTTCCCTGGTCTCAAACTGTCTAAGCCACAATAATAATTTGAGCAGTAAAAAGAATCTACTAATCTTGATTCTGCCAAAACTTTGGACTTGAGCCTGGCAGGCTGCAGATTAAGTTTGGTGACCCCATTGGCCATGCCTTCTGGTTTTTGACCACAGAATGCAGAATACAGCAGTTAGATTTTCCATGATAGATTTCATGTCTTCAATCTTTGAAGAATCAGTACTCATCGACATTGCTGACACTCTTGTCTACCTCTTTAGTCAAACTGGCTCTGTAAAGGAAGGAGTCATGTCCCTGTCCATATATTCTAATTAAAGTGAAAGGCTTTGCTCCAGAAAATCAGCTCGTCTGGTTCGCTTTTGTAACCCAACAGCTCAACATCTGCATAATTTGTTCCAGTGCTTCACCAATGCATCGATGTGGGATTCTCTCAATCTTGCTAGTTGGATTCACACACTTTTGTACCGTTCAAGTATTCGTGTACTTTTCTAGCTATGAGCATAAAGAAATCAACATCTGTTCATACTAGAAAAGATATATCCTCACCATCCAATATGATCCAAATTGAAGGAAATTTCTTCTTTTTTTTTCTTTTTTTGTTAAAACAAATGAGGTCACAGCCCTCCACATTAATTTCAGGATATGCATTCAAGTATTTATATTAGTGGTACAATATTTTAGAAGATCACATGGGAGTGAAGGTCGACCATGTGTATGTATAGATCATAGCTGAGGATTGTAAGGGCGCATCTTCTTGTCAATATCCTCGCCAAGTTTTCTATGCCCAAATGCAATCAATCTTGCTGAGCCCGGGGATCCTTTTCCTAACCCAGATTTGTGCTCTTTCTCTCTATGTGACACAGCATATGATATCATGCCTTTGTAAAAAAGAAGAAAAATTAAATTTTAAAGTTAAAAATAGTAAAACTTAGTTTTGACCCCTCCTAGAAAAAAAGGTATGTTGATGGAGAGGGGACACATGATCATAAAGGAGCTTGAGAAATTAGACCACATTTGCAAGCCAGTTCAAGGCAAAAGTGATCGTCTTCAACAATCACGCCTAAACTGGTGGCTTCGTCTATGACAACGTTAACGCTCCCAAATTTCTCCTTGACAAAAATGACAATACTCAGATCTCATGTGAGATCGATGGTTTATGTGTGGAAGACGGACTAGCAAGATTAGGCACATTCAAAGTCCTCGTTAAGAAACTGCAACTCAGAGTCAGCAGAAGAGGCAGATGCCATTACCAAAAGCATTACTGAAAGGAGTTTGTTTTTACATCTTAAAAGTATTTTTAAAGATATTAGAAATATTTTTATTTTTTATTTTATTATTTTTATTATTTTTCAAATGATTTTAATATTTTTGTATTAAAAATAATTTTTTAAAAATAAAAAAAATTATTTTAATATATTTTTAAAAAATATATTTTAAAAAATAATTATTATTATATTGTGATAAAGTGAAACACCGTAAATAATCATTGCATGCATAAAACAACCACAGCCCTTGAAGTAAAAAGAAAACTATAAGGGGTGTACCGGTGTAGTTTAGTTTAACTGGTAAGACCCTGAGTTTGCTTCACAGAGATCACTAGTTCGAGTCTCATAAATCTTAGAAGCACTACAGGCTTATATGGTTCTTAACTTCAGGATCCTTGAAATTAGTCGAAATATAAACAAGCTGACTCGGATATCCGTGTTAATCTAATATATATATATATATATATATATATATATATATATATATATATATATATATATATATATATATATATATATATTCAAACGTTTAGGTACAAATTAACGTTGCATGTTTAATCACGTATAAGAGAAGTCGACAATATCATAGTTGGTACGTATCACAAGAAATTAATTAACCATTTTTATTTTATTTTATTCTAGCTTAATTTGGACCACACGATAACATTAAGGCCGCACGTCGTTGTCTCATTCCATAATCTACTTGTTAATTACTTTTTTTGTTTTCCTTTCTTCTAATTAAAGTTCTTAATTATGTGTTTACCTTATTTTATTGGAGTTAAATTTAACTTAGTGAACTAAAGCCACTTGATTTTAGAAACCCCAGATTGGCGAAGCTCATTCACTCTTAATTAGAAATCCCAGATTGACAAGCTTTTCTAATAACATTTGAAATTGAAAACATTTAGAAGATTAATTTCGTGCATAATGGAGAGGAGAATATTAAGTTAATGGTAGCATGACATATCATGCATGCTAGTAAACCTCCAACTATATATTGATTTTGAAATCAATTTTTAATAAAAAAAATAACTATCAATTTTTTAAAATATTTAACCATATTCTCCTAACTAGCAACAATTAACGGATTTTTAACCTTATAAATGCAAATAAAAGGTTTTGAATTTCATGTTGTTAGAAA
This sequence comes from Populus nigra, assembly GCF_951802175.1. Classification (NCBI taxonomy): domain Eukaryota; kingdom Viridiplantae; phylum Streptophyta; class Magnoliopsida; order Malpighiales; family Salicaceae; genus Populus; species Populus nigra. The sequence continues at coordinate 4,913,478 of NC_084870.1, read as the reverse complement.
TTCAAGGGAAGTTTAGTCCGAAAATAATACATGAAATTGAAAAATTAAGCACAATGAATCAAAAAGTTGAACAAACAAACAAATTAATGAGTTAAATGCAAATAATTAACCCAAAAAGAAAAGGACAACAATAAAGATTATTAATTTGAAAGCATGATACCCAAAAATGCATGCGTCAAACCTAATAACAACCAAATAGCAACATTCCAAGGAGAGATTCTCCTTTATATTTCATGTAATGTTGTGATTTAGGACAAAATAAACCACCTTAATTAGACAAAAACCAGATACCCCCATTGTTAAATCAAAGTTGTTCGCATAACAACATTAAAAAGACATCAATTATTGTCTAACTTGTTTTTTAAAGTATTGTTTATACTGTTTATGTCCTGAAAATTAATGTATCAAATTAATTAATATGTTTTTATATATTTTTTTGTTTTAATGTGTTGATATTAAAATTTAAAAAATATTTTAATATAACAATATAAAAAAAAATAAAAAAACTAGCTTAACTTGGTTCAAGTTCATAAACATGTAAAAGATTGTCAGTCTTCAAGGAACATAGCGTGATGGTAAAGAGTTTGAGATCTGCATAGCAGGTTTCAAGTTTGAGTTAGGACGTGTATTTTTTATAAGAGCTTGAAATAATTAAAATTTTACTCGTTTATCTAAACCAGTAAAATATATTTTTCAGGAATGAAGTTTCTACCAATCAAAAAAAAAATATATGTAAAAGATTGTCAAACGCTGAAGTAACGTACATTGAAGCTAAAAATTATTTTGAATGAAGAGACGTGATCATTAAGTACTATACTCATCGTTGTTTTACTCATGACTTCAGAATTATAAGTTTATATATATATATATATATATATATATATATATATATATATATATATATATATATATGAGAATTTATGAGAAGATGTTCACCCGTGAGGAAGGAGTTTATTTTAACACCCCATACCTGCAAGTTTTAAGTCAATGCATGGTCAAACACATATTTTATCTAATTAAATAATATACTATCTAAATTCAACTAATTTTGTAGGATTTGACTGCATCAAAGTGTAGTTGAAGTTAGATATATAGATTGGACTTTCGGTTACAATTAGTTATCATCTTTTATTTTTTTAATATCAATTTTTTCTTGGAGATTAAACTTGGAGCATGTTTGTTTTTTAAATCAGAAAAATAATTTTGAAAAATTTTAAATTTCTTTTCATTTCATATTAAAAATTTTAAAAAATAAAAAAATATTTTTTTTAAAAAAATACTTTTAGAAAACAACATTTATTTAATTAATTAAATCACTAGTCAATAAACGGGGAAAAAACCCTTTTGTTTAGTTTAGGTGTTGACTGTTGACTAGGGGTCAGGGGAGATTATGAATCAAGTAAAAATGATTGGAAGTCACATGGGCGGGTGATGGTTGCGAAACAGGCACGCTTTGATCGCAGGCAATCATGGACCCAGTGGCAGGCTGGTCCGTGTGGATCAAACCGTACGTGTCCCTCTTACGTGGACCAGCGTAATTGGTCCATGTCCAAAACTTTTTTTTTTTAAAAAAAAAACAAATTGCCAATAGATGGCACATGGGGATGGTGGACTTATGGATCTATGTACTGGATCATAATTCCACATGACATGCTACACGGTAAATTGTCCGGCTCCCTTTCATATTTAACAAAAGAAAGGATAAAAATTCATTTAGCTAACACTTGAATAATTTTACTGTCCTCGTAGTGATATTTTATTAATTATTTTTTATATTTATTTTAAAAAATTGATATAATTAGGAGAAAAAAATTTTAAATAAAGATATTCTTATTATTTTTTAGTGAATCTTGAATTTTAAATTTTTTTTATCTTGTCTCTTTCTTCTAAGTGCATTTAGAAATTAACTAATAGAATTACATTAGTTATTTTTATAGCACCATAAAATTTTCTCAAACACCTAGCACAAGAAGAAATCAGTGTAAGAGAAAGTTTGATTACCCAAATGTAATATTTTCATAAATTATTAATTTGATGGGAATTAAAAAAAAACCCTTAAACTATATAGTTTGATAATATTTGAAATTGTGTTAATTGTTGTTTTTCAAAATACTCTTTATTTATAAGTGTATTCAAATAATTTTTTTTAAAAAAAATATTTATGATGACAGCACATTAAAATAATTTAAAAATAAAAAATAAAAAAATAAATTTTTTTAAAAATAATTTTTAACCATAAAGTTACTAATTGGTTGATCTTAAAGTCAACTTTAACTCCACCTAATTTTTTCCTTCTTTCCGCCAAATTTCAAATTATCGGAGATAATCTCCGCAGCTAATAATTAAAGGTAGTTTAGTGGGCACGTAAAATAGGTTTAAAGTTGATGAAATGACACAACTTAAAACAAGAGCATTGATGTAGATAGCGCGTGCTTAACATGACGTGTAATGTATTTTTAAAAGTATTTTTTATTTTAAAATGTAATAAAATAATATTTTTATTTTCAATATAAATACTTAGAACCATCATAAAATATTACAAAAAGTAATTTAATATTTTTTTTCAAGACAAAAATGCACTTTTTTTTATTAGCGTGGGTGTCCGGGCCAGCTTGCGCACATTTCGACTAATCTCATGGGTCCTGAAATTACCGACCATATAAACTTCCAATGATTATCATATTAACAACTACATGGTTCAAAATTGAAATAAAAGGAAAAACATACCAGCAAACATGCACTTTTAAAACAAATCTAAACACCATTAAAATATAGATCAGACTCTTTGGCCACAACAGAGGAAGATTATAATGCTAATTGCTAGCAGTAGTATTATTTCTTAAAGTTAATTTGACATTTGGATCATTATTCCTGGAATTGGGATTAAATTATGCTTCATGTTCGCCTTTCTATACCTCTCTGTCTCTCACTGGACTTGGAAATAAGAGATGAACAATGTGTTGCAGCTAGGTTTGAGCTTTTCTTAATGGGGTTTAGCCTGGACTGGATCCATCTCCGACCCCATCAAATCTCTTATAGGCCTCCACTGGAAATCACAACCGCTGATCACGCCTCGACTTCTGCTTGACGCAATGCTATCTAACATGTGGTGTTCGATACCGTGTGAATAGTTGTTTTTTACAATGTTTTTTTATTTAAAATATATTAAAAGAATATTTTTTATTTTTATTAATTTATTTTTTATATTAGTACATTAGTATAATTTTAAAATATAAAAAATTAATTTTAAGAAAAAAACATGATGTGACCTTGGAAACAAACGCCTACATTACATTTATATCATGTACGGAATTGTACCTTTTTAAGCTAATAATACTACGGCTACTTTTTCCACGTACTATCCTTTTGATTTCTTCACTGATGTCACGTTAAGTCATTGAGATGACAATTTAGGAATGGATTAATTTTTTATATGATAAATAATAAATAAAATATAAATATTGTTAAATTTAATTGAGATACGTAAAATAATATAAATTATATATTGAGAATTTATCTAATAGTTTAATTTATTGAGTTATGATGGTTATTTAACATGATATTAGAGTCTTGAAGGCCAAATAGTCACGATTTCAAATCTCATTATCCTTATTTATTTAATAAAAATTAGACACAAGTTAACATGAACCTGTGCAAATTTAAAGTTTAAAAAGTTTTTAATTGGAGAATGTGTTATATAATAATATAAATTATATTAATTTAAAGCTTTAAACTATTTGGTTAAGATGATTTTTTGACAAATATTAAGATCACACACACAGACATATATATATATATATATATAATTTTAATATTTTATTGAATATTAAATAATAATAAAATAATTGATACTCAAAATTTGATAAATAATATATGAATTTCATTATTTTATAAATAATAAATAGAATATGCATATATAAAAAAAACTCGGTCTGTGGATTCCAGAGACATCCCTATTAACTCAGCATATAATACAGTAGCCATCAAGGGCATTTATGTATCATGGTGTGCAAATAGTAGGACTAACATATGTATTATCATCGAATTTAAATAACACAGTGCTCGCCAGCAAACCCCATTTTATTTTATTTTATTATTCTTTTTTTTTCCTGATTTTATACCGGTAAATAAAAAGAAATCACTAGCACTAGTTTTTTTTTTTTTAAGTTTAGCATTAAGAGCTTGTAAAATATAATTTCCAGTCAATTCGGAGACAGGCTTCCAAATTTGAGGAAAACGCTACACATATGCGTATGAGGTTTATAATTGGATAGAGTATTAGATACGTGCCAGAAAGAGGGATTGGAGGAGTTAATTTTGTTGCTGTCTTCCTCTCTTTTTTTCACACACGAAGAAGTAGATTAATGATGGTTTTGTTGGAAAATTCCAAGTGGTGCCCTTTTAGCCTGCCTTGCCTCCTCTTTAAGTAGTGAAGCTCCCATGCCCTGAGCCCTTCACACCCTCCCATTATCCCTCTCCCTCTCCCTCTCCCTCTGTCTCCCCTTTTCCTCTCTCTTTCTGACTAAAGTAGAAGGGTGTTTCTGTAGTAGTGAAGAGGGAAAATGGCAATGAGTAGTTTGCTTTGCTTTACAACTAGTCTACTGATAATGATGTCATTGATGTGGAAGAGTGAAGCTAGAATCCCTGGTGTTTACAGTGGGGGTGCTTGGCAAACTGCTCATGCTACCTTCTATGGTGGTGCTGACGCCTCTGGCACCATGGGTATGTATCTGTATCTATCTTACTACCCACATTAATTAAACCCGATCAATTGAGCTAGGTCTTAATCTCGATTAATTAGCTTTTAACAGTTTGTTTTGGACTTGAAATCTCATAATGTGGGATGCATCGGTCTGAAAATGAAGCTGCTACGTGCACGTACAATTTTAGCTACCAGTAGATGTTAATAAGAGTAATTAATCTGTATTTGTGCTCAGGAGGAGCTTGCGGATATGGAAATCTATACAGCCAAGGGTATGGAGTGAGCACTGCAGCTCTAAGCACTGCGCTGTTCAACAACGGGTTAAGTTGCGGTGCTTGCTTTGAAATAAAGTGCGCAGATGACCCACAATGGTGCCACTCAGGCAGTCCATCTATTTTAATTACCGCAACCAACTTTTGCCCACCAAATTATGCACTTCCTAGCGACAATGGAGGCTGGTGCAACCCTCCTCGCCCCCACTTCGACCTCGCCATGCCCATGTTCCTTAAGATCGCAGAGTATCATGCCGGTATCGTCCCTGTTGCCTACCGCCGGTCAGTGACTTTTTAAACTCTGTTTTTCTCTGTTCTTGCCCTGCTTACATATGGCTCTAGATTCGAACTCTTTCAGTTAACACTCGGAAAACAACACTACCACCTTCTTTTCTAACTTTACACTACATAGAGTTTTGGTTTTTTATTTCGATGAACATCCGAATTTGGATACATTGGACTCTGTAAATATATACACTAATTTTACCACTCATTTTAGTCGTCATCCCCTTTGCAACATCATTTCTTCTCCATATATATGGATATACAGGACTCCTTCTAGCAAGAAAAACTTCCATGCCAAGATGTAATTTGGCCCAATAAACCCTAATGGTTCTACAGCAATAAAAAATTATTCAAAATGTTGGTAAAGGGAGATCCAGAATATGAGCGGAACCCACCCTTTTTTTGGTGGGACGTTATCGCTTTTTTCAACAAAGTTCCTATCTTTAAAGTCTTATTGTGACCCGAACAGGATAGGCTCAGGCTGGTGGTATAATCACACAAATCCTGTTGGGTTTGTTAGACCTCAACAACTTGTGCTGTGTCTTTTTGCTTATTTTAGCCATGGGACAGTTTATGGTCACTTTCTGCGGTTTGTCTTGACTCTCACTGCCCATCTTTAATGCTAAAAGTACCAATCCACCCTTGCCCATCACAGTTTGTGTTTACTTGCTAAAATCACGCCCCGGGATATATGCTTAGGCTTGAACCTTTTTATAATTTATATGTTTTTATTTTTTGCAATTACGAAAATGTCCCGACAGTGCTGATGTCGTGCAATGCAGCGTGCCATGCCGGAAGAGAGGAGGCATAAGGTTCACAATAAACGGGTTCCGTTACTTCAACTTGGTATTGATCAGCAACGTGGCGGGTGCAGGGGATATCGTGCAGGTGAGCGTGAAAGGTTCGAAGACTGGTTGGATGAGCATGAGCCGTAACTGGGGTCAAAACTGGCAGTCAAACGCCGTTCTGGTTGGTCAGTCACTCTCTTTCAGGGTCAGGGCCAGTGACAGACGCTCTTCCACATCATGGAACATTGTCCCTGCCCACTGGCAGTTTGGTCAGACTTTTACCGGCAAGAATTTCAGGGTCTAATTCTTTCTTACTTTTTATTTAACTACCACCGTCTATCCCCACTGTCAAGAACCTATAAATTCAAGTTTCCCGCCATAATTTCTTATTTCCGTTTTTACCCTTCTCGGCTCTTTTTTTTCCGGTGGGTTGTTGTTGGGGATGTGAAAGTAAAAGGTGAGGCTATAATTAGTAGGGACTTCAAAAATGGAAGGTGAAAATTGGGGGACTGTTTGTTTTTCTTTTTTTTTACTCTCTGAATGGTGTGTTTCTCGACTTTCAAGATGTGGTGAGGCGGAGGCGGCTGCGCAAACGATGGTTAGCCCGCTGGTACTAATACTATATATATACGTATAGTAAGTAATGTATGATGATGGTATACGTTTTGAGAAGTGTATTGTAGTAATTTATAGTAGTTGATCAATTGCAAGGATATTTGGTTTGTTTTTCCATGTTGTTAACAGTTCCTGTGTTCCTTGTTTTTTTTTTTTTTTGCCCAGAAAAAAATAAACAAATTACATTTCAAATAAAGCATGATTGGGACATTGCGATGAGGCAATTTACAAAAGGAATAAAGGATGCATACGAAGGAACCATCATCTAAATGTTTGTTTTATGTGTACATCTATTATTAGTACACAAGTGGTACCACAGCTTTAACATGCTCATTTAAAAAGAAATCAAAGACATTTTTTCTGCCGTGAAATCCAACTCAAAATATATTATATCAATATTTTTATATTTTTATATAAATGTACATATATACGTATCTCGCATAGTTTTAAGTGCAAAAAACTAAAAAGTTAAAAACAATCATAATAAAATCAATGATATTTAGGAATATCATTTCCATAAAATTCAATGATATAAGTGTGCATAAAAATTTTGATTACATAAAACATTAGCATCTTCAGCATGTGTAATTAAAAAAAAAATAACAAAAAAACTTAATATTTTAATTAAAAAATCTCGAGTTAAACCATATTTTTATTTGTTATCTAGATTAATTTTTTTAAATTAATTTTTATACAGTTTAATTAAAAACTCGAATAAAATTACGAGAAGTCATTATTAATTCATTTAGTTAAGTTTAATAATATTACTAAAATATTCTCCCTACTCTTGATTTTTTTATATATTTAATAAAATAGATTTGATATATAATGAAGCGTGGGACATTTAACTAGTGACTAGGAAAAACATTTCCCCTTCTAAACCGTATAGTTGGTTTTTGCGGGTGAGCGTCATTTACCAAAATCCAACCTTTCATATATATATATATATATATATATATATATATATATATATAAATGAAGGGAAACCAAACTAATTGCAAAAATACAAGAATTACACATGATCGCATAGAACACAGGTAGGACAAATGAAGGCTTCCCAGATTTAAGAGAAAGTTCATAAATGTCTTTAATTTATTATTTTTTTAACCCTTTGCTCCATCCAAGAATAAGCTATTGCGTTATGTTCTGTTGAGGAAATTGGGTGTAAACCCGGGTACAAGGCTTTCGAAGGACAGCAGGGAAAAAGACAAGGAACGAAAGGGAGAAGAATCTAAGAAAGCACCAGTTCACTTAACTATCCATTAGCCAGGGTATTTCTGTAGGAACTGAGCTCGACTATTTGGAAGGGACGAACTCATATCCAAGGGATCTTAATTGATCTGGGTCTGATCCTCACCTTCATCAGGATCATAATCAACTTCCTCCGCTGGAACATAATCAATTAGCCCGTTAGTAATAGATACCAGCAACTAGAAACATGTCCAGTAACTTTGGGATTCGAAGATGTGATCTTGTACCCATTTGGCAGGAGAGGACAGAAGTCACAGAACAACATTTATGGAGGTGTGAATCCCATTTCCTTCGAGTAACAAGTTCTTTACCAGCAAGTGCAGCAACATGTAAAGTCACGTCACAGGAAGGCTGAATACGCGTTTGCATTAAGCAAAACACATTTGCACATGGAGAGTGGGGTTGGGTCTGTGAATGCTGTGTGTTACATGTGAGTAGAATCTTGTTGCTCTCTTGCGTCTTTTGTCCATTTTACGACGCAAAAGATAGACCTTCGGATCCCTACAACCTGAAAAAGGAAAAACGAACACCACTTTGGATACCTTGCCTTGCACAAATTTCCTCCTCTTTTTGCACAGTTCGGCTGTGGGGCTCAAATGATCCCTCGTGATATGCGCTCATTATGTGCCTTCATGTGGTAACTTTGGTGCTAGAGTACTGATTGAAGAAGAAGCCTATAGCTAGAGTTTGTCCATGAATAAGTAACATGCTTTTTTTTTTATATATATATATATATATTAAAACCTTGATTCTTGAACGGTGAATCACCTTGGACGAGCCACCCTAGCCTTACTCCTAGAATGATATCAGCAATGCTGTCAACCCATGTATAATCAGAAATCTGACAAAATAGATTGAAAAAAAAAAACAAGCTCTTAGGAAATTATTTAGTGATAGTCCCATGAGTGATTTTATGCTGACTTTTTAACAAGAGGAGGAGAACCCAAATTCTAAAAGAGAAAATTGTATATGAGGTTTCCATGATAACACTACAGCAAAGACAATTTTCTATTGCTCTAGATGTAATAGGGTTCTCGAAGATGAATCAAAGTAGTAGGAGCTACAAGTGTTGCGACTTGTAAAAGTGATGACAGACTAACCAAGTGAAAGGAGTGCGAGCATACCTTGGTCCGAGCCCACTGAGCCAATCTTCCTAAGGCATCCAAGAAATAAGAAATGGGGACTTGCTCTATCACGTTGCTTATGTCCATCCTTGCACTACCCAAGCCTTATACTGGGACGAAGCCCACCATTAATCTAATTGGTATGCAACTTCGACCCATGCCAAAATCATACTACTGTATAATAAAATTACTTTTTACTCGATTAATTTTAGTGACAAACCAAAAGTTTAAATCTTGTTTTTTTTAATCAATTACAAGCACAACACTAAACAATCACTTAAGGTTGGGAATGCTTAACTTGGATATCACCAATACATACAAAACAAGTTATTTATTTGGCTTAAAAGATCCTTCAATACTTAAAGTTGATATTAATGACGGAAGAAATGCGCCTTTAAAATTGTATTGTGTTTGTTTATAAAATAAAACTTGAAGAGGAAGATGTTTTGATTGGTTGAACCATACTAAACAAAACACTGATATTGTAATTCATCATTTGAAATTAATATATTTTATACCTAAAACATTGGGATTTAATTATTCAATCATTTAATAGTTGAGTTTTAATATTTGTTGACTTTTCTAAACGAAAATGGAAGAGTAACATTGAAACTCTTAGTCATCGGCAAAATCGATATTTGCGACAAGGAAGAATTAAAAAATTATCGACAAGGTAAGTAACAGTCGCCGCCTGTGGGAATCGAACCCACGACCACATGGTTAAAAGCCATGCGCTCTACCAGCTGAGCTAAGACGGCTTTTGCTGTATTTGTAAATAACATACTTCATGTACCCATTAGCAAATCATCTATGCTGCCCGTGCTCCTCCTCTTTTTTTTTTTTCCCTCTCAATCCTCATTGATCCACAGTTCATATTTTAACGAGTGCATTCAAGAGACCCGTTAAAAAAATATTGATATATATTGTGATTGGGAACACTGTTTGAACGTATTCTTTTAAAATTTAAATTTATTATTATTTTTTTGTTAAATTTAAATTTTTTTTAGTATGTTTTGGATCGTTTTGATGCGTTGATCTTAAAATTAATTTTTAAAAAATAAAAAAATATTATTTTGATGCATTTCGATATGAAAAACATTTTGAAAAGCAACCACAATAAAAATAAGGTGTTTGTTTACGCGGTAGCTTCTGCTTTTAAAGTTCACCGCATAAACATCACATGAACAGTGGTGCATGATTCCGGTCGGACCGGGTTCAATCTAAAGCTAAATATATTGAACCGAGCCTGACCCAATAAAAAAATTAAATTTTATTTTTTATTTTTAATTGTGTTTTATTGATGACGTAACATTTGCAAAATTTGATCGCAATCCCTATTTTATTCCTAATTATATTTTACTTAATGTTGTTGCACGCTTAAAAAATCAAGAAAACTATAGCATTGTCGGATGTATTTCATACGTGACGAAATTGTAATAGTTTAATTAAACAATAAAAAATATTTTATATAAAATATTATTTATTTCATGATGTAATTGCAATAGTTAAATTTACAATATATATATATATATATATATATATATATATATATATATAAACTCAATTTAAAAAACAATTTCTTAACTAAACACATTAAACTATTTTTTGTTTAATCTCAAATTCAACCATAATTTTAACCAAACATATATAAATACCAAATCAACCTAAACTAAAAGTAATTTTTATAAAATATTTTTTTAAAATCACTACTATAATACGAAGCACCCTCTTAGATATTATTAAAAATATCCAATCGCTTGATAGTATTTTAAAGTGTCAACAATAATTTTTATAGCTAAAAAGAAAAGTAAAAGTTGATGGGAGCACTAAATCATAATAAGTTTCCTAAGAAAATTCGTGTATAAAATAACTCTTTTTGTTTTTTTAAGTATCTCCAGAGAAAATGAAAAATAAGATTTTTTTTCAAATTAGATAATTAGGAAACACGACTTTTCAATTCTCCAACTTATAATCATTCTCAAAAAAATATCTTTTATATATATATATATATATATATATATATATATATATATATATATATATATATATATATATATATATATATATATTCAACTTCTCTCATTATTATTTTTTCATGTTATTTTTATAGAAAACACGTGTTTTTATCTTTTTTTAGGTAAAAAAATATCTTTTATTGTTTATATAATTTTTTTAACTCATATTATATGTATTTTTTTATTAATACAAGAGGTTATTTCCGCTTTTTAGGATTTTAAGAGATGTACAAGTCACATCAATCTTTTTTAAAATACGTTTCCATTTGTTTTTTTATTCTTCTGTTGATCATAAAACAATAATTACAATATTATGAATCGTATCACTTGTTCATATAGATAATAAAATATGTTAAAATTAATTAGTATGATGTTATAAGAAAAAATCAATAAAAATTAAACAAGCTTCCATATATAAGTACAAAATTTATAAAATCTTGAATATTTTTTATTTGAACATGTTTTCAATTTTCAAAGTAAAAAAAAAATTCCATATTCACCGATTTTACAATATTTTCCATAGAAAATAAGAACTGGAAATGAAAAAAAATAGAGATATAAAATGAAGAACCATTCTCTAAAATTAAACAATCCCTACATTTTTCTCTCCGCTGTTTGTTTTCTCCCATTCCCCACCTTTTCAAACACTATATTAGCATTCAATGTTTAATCTCAGAATCAAACACAACTTGTTGCAAATCTTGAACAAGGTCAGATGAAATTATGATTATAAAGATTGAAAACAGATTTATAAATCCTAGTTTGAAATTCTTTTTTAAAAAATATAATAGACATCGTGAATGAGAGAAGTACGTGTCACAAGGGTAAATTTTAAGCCAAAATTAATTGTTAGGCAAGCTAGCAGCACCCACTAATTAATACAACCTTTGCTTATTAATTCACTCGTATTTACCAATAATTAAGTGTTTTCATATCAATTAAGGTTCTCCAGACTCCCACACCTTGTAAATAAAATATAAGAACAAGAGGTTCAATGAGAATAATTTCTTGCTATAAAAAATGAGATCGAAGACAAATTTTGTTTTTTAAAAAAAGAAAATTGCTCAGTAACAATTCTGCATAAAACACATGGAGACTATTAATAGTGTCCGGTGGAATGGAATAGATAATAATGTTATTGTTAATATACATTTGATATTAATTGATGAATTATTATTATAGTAGGAAAAAAAACTGTAAAAAAAATATGAGATCTTCTACAAAATTATATGAGTCTTTATATAATAAGTTATTGTTAGGATTTATAGATACTTATAATAAAACTACTCGTAAATTTTAATTTAATCTGATTGCATGAACCATACCAAACACTATTATTGTAATTCATCATTTGAAATTAATATATTTTATACCTAAAACATTGGGATTTATTTATTCAATCATTTAATAGTTGAGTTTTAATATTTGTTGACTTTTCTAAACGAAAATGGAAGAGTAACATGGAAACTCTTAGTCATCGGCAAAATCGATATTTGCGATAAGGAAGAATTAAAAAATTATCGACAACGTAAGTAATAGTCGCCGTCTGTGGGAATCGAACCCACGACCACATGGTTAAAAGCCATGCGCTCTACCAGCTGAGCTAAGACGGCTTTCGCTGTTTTTGTAAATAACATACTTAATGTACCCATCCGAAAATAATCTATGCCAGTAGTGCCCTTGTTGATAGATAGTCTTGCTTTAAGATTTACTCTCCTGCGCGATGGCCTCCGTCCATACAAATGGATAGAAAATATAAGAAGGAAAATTAAATTACTTAAACAACCTTATCATATTGGTGTGTGTGTATTTTGTTACCTTATTGTTCGTATATTTATAGGCAATTATTGAGACTTTGATTAGTCGATAGCTCTAAGCTAATATTTATTTTCCTTAGATTTATAATAGGCACATCATGATTTACATTATCTAATTGAAGCACTCCTGAAAAACCTGCATTAATGATGATGATTAAAAAAAAAATATAGTGCATGATCAATGAGTTTCATTAAAATCCTTGTAAAGATTATGTTTTCTTTTAAAGTTGGTTGATGAATTGAAAAGTTGAGAATGCTGGACTTGAATATCATAATCACTTGCAAATCAAGTTTACAAGACCCTTTAATGCTTAAGTTGGTATTGGTGATGGAGAAAATGAGCCTTTAAAGTTGTATTGTGTTTGTTTATAGAATAAAGATTTGAAAAAAATAAGGTGTTATTTTCTTTTAGAGAGGTTGATTTCCTTACCTTGGGTTTAAGGTTGTCTACTGAGACTTGGTGTGTCCATACAAGAGTATGAGTATATTAGTTAATGTGTTTGTCACCTATAATTTTAAACTACTTAGAGACACAGGTCTATGGTGAAAATTTATCCAATGTAAAATCTATCCAAGTTTTATGGGATCTTAAAAAGTCTTGTTTTTTAAGTACAAGATTGAGTCTAGATGGGATCCTAAAAAGTCTTCTATTTGAAGTTGTTACCTTGTTGGATATTATAGACATCTTAGATCCAATGAAAAGATCGGTGTTATATGCTTGTTATGTTAATAAGACTTCTAGAAGGTTGGATTGACCATCTCAGATTTAGTAAAATATATAATGGGTCACCTGATATGTCTAAAAGGGTGTGATCCATAATTACATCTTGAATGTTTCGTTAAGCTTTATGATCCATTATAATTTTAGACGTTTATTTTTTTTACAGATCCTACCTCAAATTTCATAATACTCAAATTATATGATAGGGATGTAAAACTCGTAACCATTAATAAAGACGTAAATATTAAATAACTTTATTGAATAAATTATATATATATATATATATATATATATATAAACTTAAGAAACTAAATACTTCTATTAGATTTTTGCTTTGAATCTTGTAATATAATGACAGGAACTCAATAATATTATTCATTGATTCTGGGTTGTGGAGTACTGGTGTAAAACTAGCCTAAATAGGGGTCAATCTGCTAGCATCAGAGATTTGTACTACAAATCTTTGATCAATTCCTAGTGCACTGAAAGAGGGCCTTGTAGTAATTGTACAGCACTATTCATTTCCAGCTTCCTAGGTCTGCATCTCTCTCTCTCTCCCTCTCTGTCTTTCAAGGATTCTAACTAATCTAAGCTTATCGTGGTCGTCTTAGAAAGAAACTAAATCACATTAGTCACATGCTCTCCTCCCAACTTCTTAGTATATGTTTATACATCACACACAGAACATGCACCCATCTTGCAATCTCGCTCTACGTCTCTAGCCATCTCCCTCGCTCCCTCCCTCCCTCTCTCTCTCAGCTCGCCATGTCCGGTGTTTGGATATTTGACAAGAACGGAGTGGCTCGCCTGATAACAAATCCTACAAGAGAGTCTTTCGAGCAGAAGGAGCCACCCCATCCAGGCACAGCCACGGCTCCTGGGGCTAGACCCAGGATCCTTGTCTATCTCCCAGCAAACCATGTGATCCGTTCCTACACCGAACTCGAGCAGCGACTAGCAGAACTTGGCTGGACTCGCTACTATAACTCCAACCAGCCCAACCTTCTGCAATTTCACAAGTCTGACAACTCGGCCCATCTCATTTCTCTTCCTAGAGATTTCGATAGCTTCAAATCTCTCCACATGTATGATATTGTCGTGAAGAATCGATCTTTCTTTGAAGTTCGAGATCCTGCAGCGAGTTAAGGTATCGGTATTGTCTTTCATCATAACAGTTTTTCAAATACAACAGAAAAGGTTATATAACTGTTTTAGTCTAGCAGGCGCTGGTACGTAGCCATAACATGTAAATTAGGACTTTAATTAAGTATTATAAATAGTGATTTAATTTCATGGTTCCCTCTTTTTCCTAAGCAAAATGCGTGTTGTTTAGGGGATGGGAATTTCGAGAGAGTGCGCATGTTGTGTGGTTAATGTAATTTGTTCTAGTCTGCGTTAGTGTTCATGAAACTCCCTCTTCCCTCTCTTTAATTCCTGTTCTTGCTGGTCATTCTGCTTCTTGTTATAGTTATAATTTTGTATTCTTATTTAATTTGTTGTGAATATTGTTAGCTGAAGACTGTATATTACATCTATAATTAAGATTGTGTAAAACACCTGCATCAAGTTTGAACTGCTCAAGGAGAGGATTCCTCGATTGCAATCCAACCATCAAAGGCAAGAAATATACTCAATAATAAAAATTAAATAAAGAAAAGAAAGAGGTGAAGTACTTGTTGGTTTTTTATTTGTTTAAGTCATGTTGAGGACCTAGAGGTCTACGAGTAGAAGGTGAAGTTTCATGCAGAGACTGTTATATAATGTTCAATCAATGGAACAGATCCCGTGTTTGTACGTACACACACACCAGCCCACATCAGATCATTATTATTACGGCTCTAAAGTCTGTACCCATAGCCATAGGTTCCAGGAGAGGATCGATCATGATCTTCCTAACTTTGAACACTCACGAGCCCCTGAAATTTACAGTTGTATGTACGTGTATTTGTTGCTGTGGGTGGGGACGACATTCTCCGTAGTTCTGCAGTCTTCACTCCTTGTTACCATGGTGGTTATGGACTCCTGATTTATAACTATTGCTTGAGGTCATTGATTCGACCTACTAGATTAATAATACATTACACTAAAATTAAAGTATGGATTGAATTGAAATATCATAACATAAAAAAAGGATTCAATTAAAATGTTATGATCCTAAAAAGAAAAAAACAAATCAAAACTACATTTCATAACCAAAATCTTCAGCTGCCCTTTGTTATACTATAGAGATTAATACATGTTAAAAAGATTTTTTTTTTGACAAATTAAAATTTTCAAAAAAATAGCACAACTTCAGGTTATGCTGTTTTGAACATTATAACTTAGTTTTTAAAAAATATAGATTATGTTGTTTTAGATAGCACAATCCATATAATTTGCAATGTTTTGAAAAATACAAAACTTTTATTTAAAAATTACTGTCACTTTCAACTTTCATCGCTTCTTCTTCAACAAATCAAGGTAAACACTCTATTTCACTCTTAATTTTATAAATTTGGTTGTTACTCTGTGATTATTCTAGGATTTAAGTGATTATTGTTTGGATTTTTTTGTTAGATTGAATTTAGATCGATTAGATATAAATTGATGCTATAACTTACATCAATTAGTGTTTTATATTGAATTTTATGATTATTTGGAACAATAGGAGAATTTTATCCAATTAAAGTATTTAGGCATGAAGCAAACCAATTAGATATCAATCAAAGCAATTGATGTTATAAACTATATTAATTAAGTTTAAATTATATTAATTAGGGTTTTAAGTAGGACTAATAGGGATAATTGGGGAATTTTGTCCAATTGAAGCAAGTAGGTATCAAGTGAAGAAATTGATGTTATAAATTACATCAATTAGGTTCATATTAGATCAAATTAAGATTTTAAGTAGAATTTTAGGACTAATAGGGATAATACAAGAATTTTATCCAATTAAAATAATTAGGTATTAATCGAAGCACTTGATGATATAAATTACATTAATTAGGTTTAAATTAGATCAATTGTGGTTTTATGTTGAATTTTATAACAAATCAGGATATTTGAGGAGCTTTATCCAATTGATGCTTATGAATGCACTAGAAAACAAGTGGTACATGTATAAAGGGTGGTAAAAATTTAGATTTATTCAAGATTTCAGGGTTGACTGGTCCTCAAATATATGTCAATGCATTCATTAGAGAAAACCATCATTAGCTTGATTTAAAATTTATTGCATCAAAGGTTTCTATAATTGTGATAGTTAAATAAGATTAAACATTTTTGTCATCCAAGCAACAATAAGTATGCAATATGGCAATATCTCATATTACGAGGTTCTCAAACGACTTTTTTAATTCACAAGTGGAGTCATTTAAAATTCTACCTAGATTGTTGTGGTCTTTCCAAGAATAAAATTCCAATATAGTTGTTTAGTGGGATCATAATGGATATTTTGATGATGTTACAATAATATTTGAAGCTGTAATTGAGGGTTAAAGATATTATAGGCAACTGATAAATGTTGATGATACCTACCTATACAAAATCTTATTGGGTAGTTGTTGATTGTAGTTAGTTTTGATGTGAATAGTGGGATAATTTCCTTTAGGTTTTGTTCCAGTGGAAGAAAAAACTAATTACAAGTAGTTATAGTTCTCAGATTATATTAAACAATGCATTAAATGTGGTCATACTGGTATATGTATATTATTAGATGAATATGTGTTGATTAAAAATGGTCCGAGCTAATTGGATTTCAACGGTATTATTTGGATCATTTTGTTAGCAATTCCAACACCAGTTTCAAAGATTCGACTTCGAAAAATGTTTTGGGTATGATTTATCATGAAACATCAAAGTGGAATTTGATACATAGTATGATCAAATAATTAAGAAGAACCCGTGAATTTTAAATTGTCTATAATGCGAACAAAAGAAAAAAATACACTTTTTCATATAATGAGGGCCATCGTTTACACTACAAGATTTTACAGTTTTACCGACGATAATATTCCATCGGTATGTGATTAAGATTTCATCGGTAATTTATTTACCGACGTCCTCATCGACGAATTACGTCCGTCGGCATTCCTTTCATCAGTAATACCAGAGTCCGTTGCTATATCTGTCGGAAAAATAAAAAAACATCTGCCCATGGTTTTACAAACAGAAATTGCGCGCTAAAAAAAAAGTTTCTCGCTTGAAATATACTGACGGATTTATCTCATCGGTGATAGTGTGACATACCGATGGATTCATACCGTCGGTAAAATTGTCAGTGAGTGTTTGGAATATCGACCGAAGATATCTATCTATACATTCATCGGTCATTGTGGCGGGTACTGTCAAATGTCGACAGATTAAGTCCGTCAGTAAATTTGTCGGTAAGTGCATAATACCGACCGAATATATCTGTCTGTAAATTCATCGATGACTGTGGCAGCTACTGTCAAATGCCAATGGATATATTTCGTCGGTAAAACCCTCTGTGATTATTTTTAAATGTGTTTTTAAAAAATTATTTAGAATACATAATATAAAATTATATAAATTAATGGTAATAAAAACCAATTATGCAAATAATTTTTTATTAAACATCAAAAAGAAAAGAAATAAAATTAAATAATATTCATTATAAACTAAATGTGTTTTAAAAAATATTAAAGTTAAATAATATTCATTACAAATTAACATAATGGTGGAGCTGGAGGAGGAGGAGGAAGAGGAGGAGGCTGGTTGTTATACGGCCAAAAAGGAGGAAGCGCACATGTATCACCACTCTGTGATGCCATGTTCATGACAAATTCGCGAAATTGTTCATGCTCCGCTTTTTGTTGTGCATACCGTTGTGCATCCTCCGCTTTTTGTTGTGCATGTTCCACTTTGAGTTGTGCATACGCTGCTAATAGGTGGTCGTATTTTTTGAGGAGTTGAACCGTGTGTTGCTGAAAGGCCACAAACTCCTTAGATTGGGTGCTCGATACTGATTGGAAGCTCCCAACAGTTGAAACATTACGGGCCGCTCGCAAGCTCTCAGCCGTAGTGTTGGAGAGCCCGTAAACCTAATTTTTATCAGGTCAACCAGATGATCCAATCTCCATCAACAAATCCGGATCGAATTCCGGAAGGGTCAAAGTATCGTCCCCATATCTCTCCCTCAACCGGCTATTATAGGTCTCCTGAAAATAGAAAAAAGTAATCATCATATTTAATTCAATAAAAATAATAACTTACAAAATAAAATGGTTGAACAAACATACCACGAAGTGTTGAGCAAGGTTGTCAACGAACTGTTACGCCCCTTTTTGGCGGTCTTGACTCTGAACGTGTGTCTCCACAAACAGCTCTATCGGGCTCTGCTCACGTCCAAGAGATGTAGCCTATGATGAAAAAAGATTAATTAACAACAAATTAATTTAACGATATATTTCATTTAAATTAATCTTACCATCCATTTCGCATGTGCAGCAAACGAAACGGAGCTGCCGATGTGCATTGTCACTGATCCATGAATTGGCCGATTCCGGTTGCCAGCACCGGACTGTGATCGTGTGAACCGCTCAGATGTCACATGCTCAAGATAGTGCGGCCATATATCTTCCGGGATGTATATCGATTTGCAATCCTTCCAAACCGCCACATCGTTCTAGCCTTGTAGACCCCTATCTCTCGTAGTTTTTTTTGCTTTTTTTTTGTGATTCATACCAAAAATCACGCAACCTACTTCCATAGCGAGAAATTAGAAGTTGAAACATAAATTTTTTTCTAAGAAAATCTTGTATTATTTTCGATGTTACCTAGTTGCAGTGTGATTTTCCCACACCCTCCTCACAACTTTGTCATGCGCTCTATCCCAGGAGAATTTGTGCTGTGTATAAATAATTAGATAAATAAAAATAATAATTTATTTACAATTATATTAATAAATTATTAGAAGTAAGTTGGAAATTAGAAATTAACGCCAACCTCAAATCTGTTAAACCATACATCGATTTGAGGTATCCATTCAGGATGTCTGGATACCTGACTCCATTGAAATAATGGAATCTCCATCGATGATTTAAACGTCGATGATATTACTCGGGCGACCTCAATGTTTGTGAACCTAAAAATAAATTAAATTAATGAAATATTGATTAGTTGTTCATAAATTATGTTATAATTTAAAAGAAAAAACTAAAACCTTAACAAACTTATATTGAAAGGTCGTACTTCCACTGTGCCTCGTACTTACGGATGAATTGATTCCGCTGCGAAGGCACGCCACCTCTGCGCTGTGAACCCGCACTGGAAGGGGCAGCATTGGTTGACGTTGCAGGTGGCGTAGGTGCCTCTTCTTGAGAGGCACCTAAGGATACGTCATCCTCGTTGCTAGAAGAACTAACTGAGACCATACATGAGCGACGAGCTGTGGTTTTTATTCGACACATCTATACAATTGTATACGAATAATTATATAATTAAATTCGAATGTTAAAAAAAATTCAACAGCACCTCCCCTATACTGGATACTACCCAAATCCATAAACCTGCAAATATTGACAAAAGCCACAACCAATTGACTCTATCTATACTAATATTGTATATATAAAATAATATCTATACATATAACATTCATACTAATTACAAGGTAAATTCAACATCAACAACATATTCAACATTATATAAATACATACGATGAAAAATATTCAATAAATTCAAAAAAAAACTCTAGACTAACAATTAAAAGTAATGCAAATAATTAAACACAAATCATGCAATAATGTAGTAAAAGTACTAATTATTCCAACGTATTCAATTACTTATTCTAAGGTAAATTCAACATTAACAATTATAATTCAACAAATTATTCAATTATTATGCCAATACAACAATAAAATATATTCAAAAAATTCAAAAAAAAACCTATAGACTAACAATTAAAATCAATGGAAATAATTAAACACAAATCATGCAATAATAGAGTAAAATTACTAATTATTCCAACATATTCAATTACTAATTCTAAGGTAAATTCAATATTAACAATTACAATTCAATAAATTATTCAATAATTATGCCAATACAACAATAAAATATATTCAAAAAATTCAAAAAAAAAATATAGACTTTAGGAATGAAATATACTTACCTTAATAATGTGTTTATTTCATTACTTTATCTACATTATAAAAATACACCAAAACAAAAAATATACCTAAAATAAAAATAGCTAAAATAAAAAAAAAATCCTTAAAGTAAAATGAAATAGAGGAAACACATACCTTTTAATTTGATGAAGATTCAACAATAAAACTAGTAACCTTTGCAGAAATCTTGAAGGAAATGAGAGGAAAAAAATCAAAGAAGAGGGGAAATTAAGAACGGAGGAATGAAAAAATGAACTGAAGGGGGGTCACTAGGATTTATAGGGCAGTTTTACCGACGGATTCACCGATGAAATTTAAAAAAATATTATTTTAATTTATTTCGTCGGTGACACTTTGAAAATCCGGTGGTAAATTTTGAATTTCGCACCAACATTTTTAATTACCCTCCATATTTTTCACGGTCCATCGGTAATTCCGTCGGCAACATGACGCGGTCAGAGATGCATTTAATGCACTACCCTTTGGAATTCGCACAGTCCGTCGATGATTTTATCGGTAATATTGACCCGTCGACAACTTACCTATGGAATTGAATTCGTCAGCAACATAGTCGGTGATTGTGGCATTTCAAGTAATTATTTTTGAATTCTCTGTGAAATACCGACGGAGATTATTCTGTCGGTATAAATGTCTATAATTGTGGCATTTGAAGTAATTATTTTCGAACTCTTTGTGAAATTCTGACAGATCTTATTCCATCGGTAGGGTCGTCGGCAATTGTGGCATTTCAAGTAATTATTTTTGAACTCTCTATGAAATGTCGACGGATTTTATCCCGTCAGTATTGACATCGATAATTGTGGAATTTAAAGTAATTAATGATGAACTTTTTGTGAAATGTCGACGAACCTTATTCCGTCGGTAATAGTGGCATTGTGCATGAAAGATTATCTTTGTATTGCCTATTTACCTTCCTACAAACACTTAAATGATAAACTGTACATATCACAAAATAATAACAACAATGCTTAAACAATACATAAACTTATAAAATAAACATTTCATGTTACAAAATATATCATCCATAATATATATTACATAAAAAAATGTTTTACACAGGGTTTCATTTTGATAGTTAGTTCGAATTTTCTTTTTCTTCGTCGTCAATTGAATAGTCATCACCTTCATCACAATCTTCAATATGGATATCATCATCTTCATCGACATTTGCCTGTTCGCTAGAGCTCAAAACAACATTCAACTCCTCTGCGTCAACATTAACAAGACTATCATCGAAAACATGAAAATTTGACTTTTCTTCCAAGTCAATCGAAGGAGCAACTCAATATGGTTCAACCAACTCACTAACTTGAAAGACTTCATCTCGCACACTTGTGTCTTCATTCTCATCCTGAACAAGCTCGTCACGACCCCTGGGTTTTGTTTTTAAAACGGACAACCAATCCACTATTAATCGATCCTTTCTAAAAAAAGAGGTGTATGTGTAATAAACTTGTTGACATTGCTTTGCGAAAACAAAGACATCATTTACGTTGCGGAGTCTAGCTTTTAAGTTAATTTCGACCAAACTATAGTGCGGATCAACTCTGATTTCTCTGTCAGTCGTGTCATACCAATAGCATTTGAATAAAAATACTCTATTCTGCTCGCTATGATATTGTAATTTGACGACCTCTTCTAATCTACCATAGTAGTCAACTTCTAACTCACTACTAGTCGATCCCTTAACACAAACACCGTTGTTGTATGTCTTTCTTCCATACTAGTATTTTTCAGTATGGAAAACATATCCATTGATAAAATACCCTTTATTGCACTGAACTTTTCTTTCAAGGCCCAGGCTTAGTGAAGACAATGACTTAGTAGCATTTCTTCTCATTTGATAAACCTTGTATAAAATGTACATCAATGAACAGTAAATAAGAATCATGTAATGACATGCATACAATAATTTTGCAAGTGAAAATGAGTTTGTGATAGTACTTACATGTGTTCTGAATCATGTGACAAATTGTTCATCTTGTAACTGAAAGATCTAGGATTTGATCAGTTGTGAGTTATTGAACAACAACTATTGTCGATGTTCCCTGCAAGTGGTAATGAGTGTAATATATTATAATATATAATTAACAGTATATTATTGACAAAGTTTAATTAGTATTACACATATATACACTTACTGAATAAAAGGTCTCAGCTCATCACAGTTACATAGAATGTAATTGTGTGCTTGTTTGAACTCTATTTCTGAATAGGTCATCTAATTACTGAAAAAATGCCCTATCCCTTCAACACGATCTTCTTTATACAATTTACAACTTTCTTATAATTTATTTTTCTTCATTGCTTTTTCTGCAGCTTTTCTCTACATTCAAGTTATTTATGTTTTCGTTTCCTTTTTTCCCTTTTACCTGATATCATCTAGAACATTATACCTTTTTTGGGATTGAATATTCGACACCCATATTCTATTTTATTGGTGATACTATTACTTTTCCCCATTAAGTTCCTAACTATAGTTTCTTCTCATTGGAAGGAAGAAACGAGAATAAGTAGCATAATTAACCTAGAGAATTATATATTTTATTTAATTTATAAGGCTGTTATCTACTCTGCTCAAGATTGAGTTAAAAAAACAAAAAACACGAGGCATAATTGATATAAATTGATTAAAAATATATATATACATACATTTATTGGAAGCAACGTGACAATTTTCAACTAGGAAAAAACATGGTGAGATGGATTGAGAAAAAAAGATCACCTTAATTACTTTATTAGTCAATCGGGTCAATGACATAAAACTAAGGCTTTGATTTATCTAAGCTTTTTAATGTTTTTTTAGATTAAAAAAATAGGTTAAAAGACTAAGACAAATAGATTCCAAGACAAATGCATCTATGTAACAATTTTTTTTCTCTATAAAGAGTGACACGTGACGTTGTCCTGTGTAGCTTCTAGGACACAACTAACATTCTTGAAGTTTGTATACAAACAAAAAATACGAAACACAGGACAGGAGGATCAGCTCAGCATACAACAGCTGTTTAGCTGGGAAGAAATTGGTCTGTAGGCAGCCATCTTCTCCACTAATAAATGTTATGGCGCAGACGTTTCCTGAGACAGACCAATACGCAGACTTGCTTTTCAAGGGGGAATAGTACTTCTCCACTAAAAAAAGACTTTAGCATCAGTCCTTTTATTTATTTTGTTTAAAAATTATTACTATTGACAATAGTCACAGTACAATATAATATAATATAAAAAACAAAGCATGATCCTTAAAAATAAATAAATAAACAGCGGTTAAACCCCTCGCTCCCCCAATAAAAACAGAAGAGAAGACACCAAACCTCAAAAATGGTTGGCCATACAGAAATAGAAGAAGAAGAAGACAGAACAACGACGACTCAGCAACCACTGATCTCTCTCTGTCCTCCTCCTGCGCTCTTTCTCGTGATCCACTTCCTCACTTTTTTCTACCAATTTAAGTGGGTCCGTCCCCATCTATCTCTCCTTCCATTCAAAAGCCTTACCAAATTACTATTTTAGTCATTCCTCCTCTCACCCTCTCCTTTTGACCCCTTCCATCTCCCTCATTTCCTTAAAAACTTGTGTTTTTCTTCTTCTTCTTCGTTTTTGGATTCGGAATAATGAAGTGTTTTCATTTCTCGAACGGGAAAGAAGGGAAGATGAAGACGCCCCGGTTTCGAAGGTATCCAGAGTATCCTGGGCCAGGTCCTTGAGCGTGGCGTCCAGCAGTCTTGATACAAGGCGGTCCGAGCTTGACTCAGACAGCTACTGCTACTCCTCCAGGGACTTGTCTGACTCGGTTGGGCTCTTCGAGTTACTGAGTCAGAGAAGAGCTAATGATTTGCGAGTCTTCGGTTTCTCCGAACTCAAATCCGCTACTAGGGGGTTCAGTAGAGGCTTGCTTATTGGGGAGGGAGGCTTTGGCTGCGTTTATAGAGGCGTCGTTAAAGTTCCAGCTGATCGTGAATCAGGTTCCAAGATGGATGTTGCTATAAAACAGTTGAATCGTCACGGTTTCCAGGCATGCCTTCCTTGTTATAATTGAGTAATTAACAGTGTTTAATTTAGAACTTCTAATAGTTAAATAAAAATGGGGTTTCTTTTTGCTAAATGATTAATGAAATTTGTGTGTTTTTGGATAATTTTCTTCTAGTATTACAGGGGCATAGGGAATGGATTAATGAAGTTAATTTCTTGGGTGTGGTTAAGCATCCAAATCTTGTTAAATGAGGGGGGTATTGTTTTTGCTTCTAGACAATGCATTTAAAAATCTTTAATATTTTTAATTTTTAATTATTATTTTTTTATGTTTTTATATGGTTGTGATATGTTGGTATAAAAAAAATTAAAAAAAAAACTGTTTTAATATATATAAAAAATAAACTCTAAAATCAATATCTAACTTTATCTCAAAGACGCTGGAAGAGAAAGAGATGACAGCGGCAGTGTACGAAAGAGAGAGAATATGCTTGGGTGGGACGGGTCCGAATCACAATTCACAAACAGTGTGACTAGACACAACAAGCGGATAAAGAGTCAGATCTCTGCGACGTCGTACAGATATGGTGAGGGCCTCCTTGGTCAATCTTGACCTCTTAATCTCCTTTTCCAACACTGACAGGCTAACATCACCATCCTGCACCCGTACTTGCTTTCTTATCCATCTTTTATTCTAATCTAATCCTTTTTAAGAATAATAATTTATGGAATCTTAACAAGTGGTCACTTGAGAATTTAGATGGTATTTAACTCTTATTTATTTATTTTTATCTCAAATAATATCCTCCGGTCATGTTTGTTTTTTTGGAAATTTTTATGATTCTAATTTAAAAAAAATAAATTTAAAAAAATATAGTTAGCTGTGGTTAGTTTGATTTAACTACGTGTTTGATAAAAATTATGATTGAAATTTATGTGTAGCAAAAAATATGTATAAAATGTTTGGTGAAAGTGTAGTTGTGATTGCTTTTCAAAGAGCTTTTTACTTGAAAATGCATTAAAAATATTTTTTATTTTTAAAAAATTATTTTTAATATCAACACATCAACCTGATCTGAAAACAACAAAAATATATCAATTTGAAGTAAAGAAAAAAATAAAAAATTTAATTTTTTTAAAAAACATTTTTGAAATGCAAAAACAAACAGAGTTTTATGAAACTCAATTAAAAAAGCAAATGAAAATTGTATTTCAAAATTAATTTTTTAGCGGATTTCACAGTATAAAATATAATTTGATTTGTTACCAAACACCTTGCTGCGTTTATTTGACCATAAACACTTGACCATAAACACAAAAGTTGGTGAAAAATAAACACTTGACCATAAACACAAAAGTTGGTGAAAAATAAACGCAACCCGCCATTCATCAATGAAGTGTTAAATTGATTGATTTAATGCACCATAAGAAATTATTTTATGTTTTCACAATTTAGCTACTTTTTTTATGATCATGATAATTACAAAAAAAAAATATAATTTCAATAAAAAAATTACCTCAAAGAAAAAAAAAAATTTAAGCCGTAAAAAACCATCTTTACGTGATTACAAACTAATACGCAGTTATATTTATAGTATCGCAAGTATTCTCTTATTATTACATAAACTTGAAGGGACTATAATTATAATATCTTGAAGTAACTTTATGAACAGTATGGGGACAAACCATACGGGCCCTATACTTTTGACATTTTCCTATCCTGGCCCCTTTACATTTATTTTAATTTATATGATCTCTCCGCTAAAACAATCCTTCTAATATGGTCCTTAATTTGTCATGTTTCCATCCAATTTTAAAATTACGCCTTGCCATGTCATCTGATGAGTTAGATAAAGTGGACTTTTGTCAAAAATACATTAACCAAAACTAATTCAATTTGTTGTATTTTAAGATAATTAAAAAAAATCATTAATAGTTTATAATAAAATCTTAAAAATTATCAAAAGAAAAGGAAAATTTCCCTTCTTCCTCTGTACTTGCGTAAAAAAACATGAGAAAGACACTACGCTTATAATCAATCCAGCAATGAAAAGGAAATGCTAGAAATCATTGATCGTAAATTCGTAATCTATCAAAAATCAAAACCCCAAATTACCTCATTTCATAGTTATTTCCAAATTCAACAAATCTATTCAATAAAAAGAATGCAAGAAATCATAAATTGAAAATTTTCAGACATGGAAACCCCAAACTCCTTCAAAGACGCCTTGTACAGTATAGATAGATGGTACATATTAAGTAAAGTAAAGTTATGTTTCAGGTTTTGATTTTTAAAGTTTTCAGACATGGAAACCCCAAACTCTTTCGTTAAATGCATCCACATCGCATATAGTTGTACAAATGTTTTGTTGAGTTATTGATGAACAAGAATTATTAAGTTATTGGAAATTCAAGGCGTTTAGAAATAAGATTTATGTGGTTGGATAATAGATTCATTATTTAATTCTTGTAATATGATCTATTTTTCTTAGCTAAAAAGAGTGGTAGCCTAATATAGAAAGCTAAGTACTCGTAAAAAGTCTTCTTTTATACATCATGGGACTCTCACAAGTTTAAATGAGTATCTATATAGAGAGAGAATGTGCAATGATATTTTAGGAAGAGAAGCTCTGTAAAAATATGTATATAGAGAATGAACTTTTTACCTGTATAATTAATGAGATACTTATAACCCATGAATTTTATTCTTTTATGGAGGGGATGAAAAGGCGTTCCACCCTTATAAATTAATTTTGTTCTTTTATGGATGATTCATGGGATACTGAGCTTGGGTCACATAGTTGAGCCTGTTTGGCGCCCAAAATTAGTCAAGACACATTGACTGGGCCTATGGGCGCTGGACTTCGACATGGCACCTAAGCCTATGGATAGTTGGGTCGAGGCAGGTTGTCTGGGCCCATGGTTTCTTGTTTGTATCATAAAAAGGTGATCTTAAAAACTTTCTCGGAATTATTCGAATGCTCTATACATGTGATTTAGCATAAAAGGTCTTAGAGCAACTATTCTACCCTCAACCAATGTTATTGCCATCTTAAAAAATGCTTTGGTTGGCTTTTTAGACCTAGAACAATATACTAAAAAGGCCACATGTTCTTTATGAAAGGGTAAGCTGATTTTTTATTTCTCTATTTTCATCAGTGAACTGAATTTAAGTGCACCAAATGTTAAGTCTTTAAAAAAACTAGTTAACATTTGTATGAAAGCACAAAACTCCTCATTTGATGGGTATAGACCTCCTATTAAGGTGAAATTATATAATTTGATAGTTTGTATCCTATACATGAATAGGAAGACATTATTGATTTCGAGCAAAAGAGAGAAATGGTAAACGATAGTTCTTTATTGAGCTTAGTAGTGACTCTAGATAGTTGAATGATATCGAAAAGCTTATGACATTTTCATTATTCACTAAAGCTTTATTGCCTCTTGTTTAACCATTTAATATAATCAATAGAGCTAGACTAGGCTATAATAGAATCGACTTCTTCATGCATTGAGGTTTACATTGTCATCATGCAAAGAAAGTCTATGATATATTGGGATTGACTTCTTCATATATTGAGGTTTACATGGTCATCATACAAATAAAGTCTTTCTCTGTCGATATCCAAAGTAGAATGGTGATCTTCTTCTTCTTATTGCTTTTCTTTTCTTTATAAATTAGGTCGATATATTCTTCATTCATGTTTCTTGCTGCAACACTAACTATCGACCAATTGACATGAATTAAGTAATCTGCACAACTCTAGAAACGGGTAACGAGCATGGATTTTGATAGACCAGAGCTTGAGGATGTCATTTTGGTGTTTTTAAAAAGAAGAAAGAGATATAGCGTTCTTAATTATTTTCTTATTTTAATAAGCTATAAGTTTTTAAAAGAAGATTCGAGGGTTTCATATGAAAGGGGAAGAGTTGAAGAGTTAATATCAAGATTATGATATAGTTATTGAAATTCTAAACATCACGTCTAAATGGTTAAAGCATGCTTGTTTGAAATTATTTGATTGATTGACATGTTAGACAACATTAAAGAGCTTAGTTGATTTTTTTAGGTAAGCAATGCTCATTTTTTACGTCATGGATGGTGGACTTGTTTGATCAATTCTAGTATTTAAATGACATGGGATATTCCTTCATTTGTTATAAAATAAAATAAAACTATGGAGTCATTGTTTACACTAAATTAAATATTCATGCGTCAAATAAATAAGAACATTAGTTATTCATGATCAAATAGAGAAAGAAAGGATAAAACCGATCATCATTAATAAAATCAACTAGGAATAGTTTAAATCGACTAGGGATGTTAGTAAGTGATTGACCAAGGGAATTGGAAGTCATGATCATCCACGAGAAATAAAAGATAATCTTGACCGGTAAAAGGCAATAAACCATAAAGATAAGGGTTTACATGATTGACTAGAAGATCAAGTCAGGCTTTGTATAATGGTCTATGTAGCATATTATATTGGTAAAAATCACAAGATAGTTAGTAATCATATGACTTCTATGTAGGAGAAGTGTTGATTAGGATATAAACTATATTATAATTCATGTTCTGAATCCTAGTTACTATGAATAATTTTTATAGAGTTAAGAATTGCAGTTCAAGTATGATTTGAACCTTGTACTAGTATGAATAGATCATCTAATTACTGAAAAAGATACCATATCCCTTCAACACGATCTTCTTTATGCGATTTACAACTTTCTTATAATTTATTTTCCCTCGTTGCTTTTCCTGCAACTTTTCTCTACATTCAAGTTATTTACATTTTCGTTTCCCTTTCACTTTTTTACTTGATATCATGTAGAACAATAGTTCTTTCTTGGGATTGAATATTGGACATTCATATTTTATTTAATTTGCGATGCTGCTACTTTTCTCCATTTAAAATTAAATTCTTAACTATAGTTTTTCTTCATTGGAAAGAAGAAATGAGAATAAACAGCATAATTAATTAATAGAATTATATATTTTATTTAATTTACGAGGTTGCTACCTACCTTCTCAAAAGCAACATTTTAATTAAAGACATGGTTGATCTTTCTTCTTCTTCATATCTTTCTTTCTTTACAACAACAACCCATTGGCTCTTGAAATTGTCCTCCATGTTAAAATTGTACGGCTGCGCAAAATGGAGTCGGTCTATATACAGGATGGTGCATTTTAGCCATCGAAAATCAAAGGTGCGTCCCATCCTAGAAAACATTATATTATTATTATTATTGATTGGACAGTAAAGAAATTCTCATTTCAATTTGTACATCAATTAAGATTAAACTATATATTTTTTTAAAAATTTAATGTGGATGTTCAAGCTAATTTTTGTATATTTTAATTAATTTTATAAATCCTAAAATTAACGATAAATCTCTTAGTTTAATCTATTTTTTTTATATTAACCAGTATTGTAAGAGAAATTTAAAAGATTGTGACAATGGCGGTACTCTAAAGAAAGAAACGTTTAAACTCCACAGTAATAGTGGTAGGTTATAAAATTAATACTTCTTACTCATTTAAGCGAGGAATTAACTCAAGATGTACATAAAAAAAATAAAAAAATAAAAATAAAAAACTCTTTTTATTTATAGTTTTAAAATTCAATGGTAGAGTCGACCTGGTATAAAGCCAGGAAGCATCGAACTCCAAATTTTTTTAATAAAAAATCAAAAGACGTTATTTAAACTAAACCTTTTTTAAAAAAAAAATTAATGAGTTAAAAGAAAGCCTATAAGTCTAAAAACGGCAATTAGGTGTTTGACATTTCAATTTTGGAATAGAATTGCTTTGTTTATTTTTACATTTTAAAAGTATTTTTAAAAAATTTTAATTTTTTTTATTTTTTTATTTTAAATTAATATTTTTTTTATTTTTAGATCATCCATTAATATCAAAAATAATTTTTAAAAAATATATATTTTTAAATAAAAATCACTTTAAAAAATAACAACATTTCCAAATAAAATCTAAATATAACACCGATTTCCATTAAAGTTAACACCCATCAATTAAATTTTATCAATAGCCATACTTAATTGAAATCTTAACCAGTTATTTTTCCACACTTGAGCTCATAATTTTGACGTTGGAATCGGAGAGAGAGACCCATCTTGTTTCGAACTCAAAATATCAAAGATTTGATGTCTATTTAACATGAATTTTGACTTTAATTCATAATTCAAAAATCATTTTTATAAATATCTTGTGATAAAAATAAGTTAAAATTGTTAGGGTGTGAGTAAAAAATTATATCTTTAAAGTAAAAAATATTGATTTTATATGTATGTTTTGTGTTTTGTAGAAACAACATCATCAAAGTAAAAAATAAATAACAATTCTAAAACAATTTAAAGTGTTCCAACCAAAATAAATTTAGAAATATATTTGATAAAAACCGACTTATTTTTTTAAAAAAAATAAATGTGGTATAAATCATAATTTATAAATTAAAAGTTAAAAATCTGAACTTTTGATCAAAATTTATAACATAAAGAAATATAATTTCTATAGATAATACTTGTAACTTTTTTTAATTAAAAAAGAGTAATTTAAATCAATTCATAAAATCCATAAAAAAAAAATAACTTTAATTGTCCATTTCGAAAGTACAGTGGATCCAAGATGGACCACCGGATGTATCAAAACCAAAACCAATGAAGGACTTTAGCTTCAGTCCTTTTATTTATTTTGTTTAAAAATTATTGCTATTGATAATACAATATAATACAATATAATATAAAAAACAAAGCATGATCCTTAAAAATAAATAAATAAAAAAATAAACAGCGGTTAAACCCCTCACTCAACTAATAAAAAGAGAAGAGAAGACACCAAACCTCAAAAATGGTTGGCCATACAGAAATAGAAGAAGAAGAAGACAGAACAACGACGACTCAGCAACCACTGATCTCTCTCTGTCCTCCTCCTGCGCTCTTTCTCGTGATCCACTTCCTCACTTTTTTCTACCATTTTAATTGGGTCCGTCCCCATCTATCTCTCCTTCCCTTCAAAAGCCTTACCAAATTACTATTTTAGCCATTCCTCCTCTCACCCTCTCCTTTTGACCCCTTCCATCTCCCTCATTTCCTTAAAAACTTGTGTTTTTCTTTTTTTTCTTTTCTTTTTTGGATTCGGAATCATGAAGTGTTTTCATTTCTCAAACGGGGAAAGAAGGGAAGATGAAGACGCCCCGGTTTCGAAGGTATCCAGAGTATCCTGGGCCAGGTCCTTGAGCGTGGCGTCCAGCAGTCTTGATACAAGGCGGTCCGAGCTTGACTCAGACAGCTACTGCTACTCCTCTAGGGACTTGTCTGACTCGGTTGGGCTCTTCGAGTTACTGAGTCAGAGAAGAGCTAATGATTTGCGAGTCTTCGGTTTCTCCGAACTCAAATCTGCTACTAGGGGCTTCAGTAGAGGCTTGCTTATTGGGGAGGGAGGCTTTGGTTGCGTTTATAGAGGCGTCGTTAAAGTTCCAGCTGATCGTGAATCAGGTTCCAAGATGGATGTTGCTATAAAACAGTTGAATCGTCACGGTTTCCAGGCATGCCTTCCTTGTTATAATTGAGTAATTAACAGTGTTTAATTTCGAACTTCATAGTTAAATAAAAATGGGGTTTCTTTTTGCTAAATGATTAATGAAATTTGTGTGTTTTTGGATAATTTTCTTCTAGTATTACAGGGGCATAGGGAATGGATTAATGAAGTTAATTTCTTGGGTGTGGTTAAGCATCCAAATCTTGTTAAATTATTGGGGTATTGTGCTGAAGATGATGAAAGAGGGATTCAAAGGCTTTTGGTTTATGAGCTTATGCATAATAAAAGCTTAGAAGACCATTTATTAGCGAGGGTATTACCCACAACTCTTCCGTGGATGACAAGATTAAAAATTGCCCAAGATGCAGCTCGCGGGTTGGCTTACCTTCATGAAGAAATGGACTTTCAGGTATTATATATATAATGTTGTGTTGCTTTGGTTATAGAATCGTAAACCTTTCAAAGCCTTTTTCTTTTTCTTTTTTCTCTGTTTGCCATGCTCAAATTACTGTCTATCCGTGAATTGAGTTTTTTTTTTTTTAATCTGTTGGTGTTTTTAAAATTTACAATAATGGGAATTCATGCTTTCTATAGATTTTCGTTATTTATGAAATTTGGATGTGATCCTTGCTAATTGACAATTCTAGAGATTTTCCCTCGAGTTCTGTCAGGTGTCTGCCGTGGTTTGTAATGTATTGCATTGTTTTCTCAGCTGTTTGTGTGCTTATGGTTTGCCATGCATTGGAACAGCTAATATTCCGAGATTTTAAAGCGTCTAATGTTCTACTAGACGAGGACTTCAATGCAAAGCTCTCGGACTTCGGACTGGCTAGACAGGGACCTCCTGAAGGACTCGGTCATGTTTCAACATCAGTAAGTAGTTCCTTCCTCTTCCATGTTCTTTTTTTTAAAAAAAAAAAAAAAAACCTGGTTGAGTATTTAAGATGAATCAGTTCAAACAAGAAAGATAAATAAATAAGAGATTTGCAGATGGAAAGACATTGATTTTATGTAGATTTTGTTGATGAAACTTGATGATATGAGAATAATATCAAGAGCATCCCGGTCTTTCACTGTATTTTCATGCCTGTTCCTGTTTGAAAGGTTTTGATCACACATGGAGAAATACATTAGTGTTATTGTATTGCACCATTGTACCTAGTTAATATCATACAAGTGGAAATTTTGTAATGTTGTTGGTGGTTATATCTTCTAGCAGATTTATACCTGCTCAAGTGCCATTAATACACTAGTTTATAGAATTTGAGTTGATCTCTACAAAAGCAGCATGCCTCTTCTTTTTTTTAACTAATCCTATAATTTTACTGTTAAGCAGAACTAGTTACTCTCTAATTATGCATTATAATTACATTTTTAAAGGTTGTGGGCACAGTGGGTTATGCAGCTCCAGAGTATGTTCAGACTGGCAGGCTTACTGCTAAGAGTGATGTATGGAGCTTTGGGGTGGTTATGTATGAGCTTATAACAGGAAGGCGAGCAGTTGAGAGAAACCTGCCTCGGGGTGAGCAAAAGCTCTTGGAATGGGTAAAACCATTTGTATCCGATTCAAAGAAGTTCCACCTTATCGTAGACCCACGACTGGAAGGACAGTGTTGCATCAAATCAGCTCAGAAACTAGCAGCCTTGGCAAACAGATGTCTAGCAAAGCAGCCCAAGTCCCGCCCTAAAATGAGTGAGGCAGTAGAGATATTGGGAAACATAATCAGTGAGACTTCATCTCAAGATGAAGGGATCCCTGAACCTGTCTCTGAAATTGAGGAAGTTAAGGAAGAGGCCACTGGGGAGACGGGGGCCGAGTCTACCAAACCGGGGAACAGTTACCGGAAAAAAGTTTTCTACATAAGAGAAATGGTCAGCTTGAGAAATAGATCCACTGGGAAATTAGATTGGAGAAACTGGACGCCACGATTGGTTAGAACTTAGAACTTCGAGATAAGATTTCAGTTTCTACCAGTAAATAGAAATATGCACACGTCCTAACTCCCTAGGAGAATGGCAAATGAATGGGGGGTAAATAACAAGGTGAATATTTCACATGCAATCCAAACAATAGGAAGGGCAATGATCATCTTTTTATTTTTGCAAGATGGCTGTAATATAGGTTTGTCGTGCCTTCAAAGCTGCGTGGCATGCATGTGATATTGCAAGGCACAAATTCACATCTCCTCTGAAGGATGTAGTTTTGCCCAAAGATGGATGGTGATATCTGATGCACTATGGTCTATGAGGTTTCTATTTTCCATTTCCTTGGCTTTCCTTGTCTTCTCGTGTGAGAACTGATTTGGGATCCTCTGGCAGAGCTACTCTTGCGTATTTTCTAGAGAGGCTCTAAATGTGACTGCACTCTGCAGAATTACTATCTGGCTGATCGGCCGGTTTCATTCCTCCCGCACCATCAAGCCCGCTTCTCCCCGGTCCCCAACCTGGTCCGCTACCATGTATAAAAAAACTTTTTCAAATTTGCGGATCATTGTTATTTGTCTCTTCATTGTCGCATCAAGCATGACATTTTCATTTTATCTCCCCAGATAAACACACATTTATATTATTTCCCGATAACTTGATCAAATACATTAGCTTGAACCCACTCCTCCCAACTACATTAGACAACTCCCTGATCTGGTGAGCATGTCTAGTCTGATCGTAGGCATTGACGAAAGACATGCAGCATGGTTTCCTCAATGAGCACATATAGCTGCCAATCATTTAGCTTGCTGTTTATTAGAGAAATAAGTACTTACACATCAGATTTTCCGCTTCAGGAATGGGCAATTGCACAGTAGCACAAGTAACCTGGAAGGGTGACACAGAGCTACATTGATCTCACAACATCTTGCATAATATATGGCGCAATCTAGCCATCCGTTGGTGCGCTTTGTTAGGGTGTCAAGAACATGGGCCCCGTGATCATCATTAAAACAGATTTTCCACAACCTTGAAATTCAGGGCTCTCATGCACTATCTGATATTGCCATGTTGGACTAACTGTTGCACAGCTCAAAAATCAAAAGCTTCATGGACTTTAACCACATAGCAATAGTATCCACGTGTGCCCCCTTGTTTTTCCCCCCAACTTTCCTAGTGAAGTCTAAGGTGTGGTTGACATGATTATCTTCAACTTTCCATTCTCTCCTTTTTTCTTCACTTCTCCAGGTGTATTCTATAATGCTTGCCAAAATTCAGATTTTTTTCCAAATTTTAGCCATACTTTGCACAGCATGAGTGCATTAACTATGTGATTTGGTTATATGGCTACCGAATTCGATAATAATGTTATCATATGATCCGATTGCTATATTACAGAATTAAATAATACGATGGAGTGTTTTTTGTTGCAGAACTAGGGGAAAATCTCGCGCTTAATTCTGCAAAAAGCCGGGAAAAAAAAAAAAGAGCAACGCTTTCCCTTTTCTGTTAAGGCATTGTACAAGTCACGAGAAATACAACGGTGCATTCACAGCTTTTGAACTGGCACATAATCACAGCTTAGATGAAGTGATCCACCGAACATTAAACATATCTTAGCTTCTCTGTTTTCTTTAAAAAAAAAAATCAAACGACCGACTGCAACACATCTAAAGGTATTGTTGACAGATCCATATGGAAAGGAAAAAAAGGAATACTAACATTAAATACATCACGTACAACAAGCCAGGCTGGGATAAGGAAACGGGAGCTAACTATATATGGTCCCAAAGCTCTTGCCTCTCTCAGATTCTCAACTCCGAAGCCGTTTCCAAGTGCTGCAATCTAAAAGACAAGCATCATCGAAAGCACTCCTCTTCCAGGCCGACCTGGAAATTTGTCAGCAGGACTTTGAATACATTAGCCAAAACAAGAAACTATACAATCATTGGATGAATATACGTGAGCTGGTGCCAAGGTCCCCACGTGAGTTGCAAAACTGCCAGCACTGTATTAAGAAATGAAAAGATGCTGCTGTAGTCAAGTTCCATGATTCTATTTCACGCATAAAGCGGGGATGCAGAGGGCCGAGGATATGCAGCAATACTCCCTCCACCAGTTGCATCATTGGCACTTCGTCTACGTATTCGGGGCTTGTTGCCCACATGGCCATTGGCAGTACCAGTTTCTTTGGAATCCTGGAGCTGCTCCAATGCTGTCACAACCTCATCCATAGTTGGTCGAAACTTGGTTTCTATGGATAGGCAACGTAGCGCAAGGGTAGAGACCTTATAGGCAACATCCATTGAATACTGACCTTCAAGACGACTATCTAGGATGCGAAAGATCTTGCGTTTGTTTGCTAGATAGGGTTTAGCCCATTCCACAAGATTGTGCTCTCCAGATGGGCGATTTTTATCAACTGCTCTCCTGCCAGATAACATTTCTAGCAAAACAACTCCAAAGCTATAGACATCACTCTTGGTAGTTAGATGCCCTAGTTAGGAAAGAAGAGTGGCCATCAGAAATGAGTAAAAAACAATGGCCTAAATTGACAGAAAAGTATTAGACAGGACAATTATAATTAAGCTCTGGGAAAATGCATCTGAATTTGATTAATACCTGTAGCTAGATATTCTGGAGCAGCATAACCATAGGTCCCCATAACCCTGGTAGATACATGACTCTTGTCACCAGTCGGCCCATCTTTGGCCAGCCCAAAATCAGAAAGTTTTGCATTGTATTTCTGAAAAAATAATGCAAAAGAAATTCTTAGAAGCACAGATAGAATGTGAAAAGATTTTCTGAAATCGTCAAATAAAACCATATCATGGGGTATGAAAATCTGCTTCACCCATCGCCCATACCGAATCAAGCAGAATGTTAGAAGTCTTGAAGTCCCTATATATCACTTTCGTTTCAGCACTATGAAGAAATGCAAGACCCTTTGCAGCACCAAGAGAAACCTTCATTCGGAGGTTCCAAGAAAGTGGTTGGAAATAAGAACCTCCTGGGGCAGCAACAGTTTAAAGGTGTAAATTTCAAATTATTGGTAACATCCATTTTGGCTAAAAAATTTCGAGATAAAACAAGAATAACTCACTTCTAAATAAATGATTTTCCAAACTGCCTCGAGGCATAAATTCATACACCAAGAGTCGGTGTTCATCCTCTAAGCAATAGCCAATCAGCTTCACAAGGTGAGGATTATAGAGCTGCCCCAGATAATTTACTTCCGCCTACAGTAAAAGCACGGGATAAGTGAGCCTCTAAACCCGAAACTAGAATAAACTTGGCTTAATTATGTACCCCAAATAGGAAATAACTTGCTGAAATTTGGAGTTACCAGCATAATGGATTTTATTGATATCCAACTCTACAGTCACAATTTTAATTGTTTCTGACTCCAGAAAATATCCCCGCTTAATACAGAAGTGAAAGGAACGAGAAAATGAACTCACCAGCCACTCCTTGTGACCTTGGAAACCATCTTGGTTAAGCCTTTTCACCGCAATAACCATTCCAGTTCCAGGCTTGGCAGCAGCAAATGTTTGCTCATCAATCCATCCCTTAAAAACTGAACCAAAACCACCTTCTCCTAGGACACTATCAGGACGGAAATTCCTGGTGGCCATCTTGAGATCAGAAAAATTGAAGCTCTTCAGATTAGAGGATTGCAAGATCTCACCCTCACTCCGAGGAGTGGGTGGCACTGAAAGAGATGAGACCTTGCTACTCGTACTGCTCAGATCAGTCCCATATGTGCTAACATTCTTTGAACTCAACCCTGCATCTCAAGTTAAAATATAAACTCTACATAAATTGATTGCCGCCACCATATCACTAAACAATTTCCAGTGCTACTTTTAGTAAAACAACAAGTGACATTACTTATGTAAAGATAAAGCCTTGATTGAGCTGATCATTTTGCCTATACTGAAGTGAACCTGAAAAGCCTTTAAGATTCTATCTCCATTTATTTTCATGTTATTTGCCAGCAACCCAAACAGACCCCGTTGACAAATCGGGAACACAAAACTTGTCCAATTTCACAGAATTAAAGTTCTCAACAAAACTATACGAACCCAAAAATAGTAAAAACCTAGTTATCCAAAAAAATAAAAAAATCAATTCCACTTCCAAGCGAACATACCACATTTGGATTCAAAACCCACACTTCATTTTAGCTCAAACCAACTCACCTTTCAGAAAATAATTAATTATATTCAGAACCTGATCAGGTAATGAATGGAAAACCAACAGTAACCTAATCAAGTAAAAAAAGGGGGGGCACAAAAATATTGAGGGAAATCAAACTTAAAAAAGAAAAAGCCATAACCACTGAAGCAAGAAACATATATGCTCGTGGGGTTCAATAGAAAAACAGTGAGAATTAGAGAGAATACCTGTGCTGCATGAGCTCTCAGCTTTAATTTGGGCACTCAAGCAAATCCCCATCAAAATTAAATCAAGAACCCAAGCTAGCTACCCTTTTGAAACTTCTCTGCCTTCCTACAGATCAATCAAATCAAAGACTTGAGCTTTACAAACATTGAAAGGAACGATGTTTCGAAAGTACAGCAAAAGGAGCAGATCTAGGTTTGAAAACAAAACACACAAAAAATACTCCTTTTTTCAAACAAAAGCACCCTTTTTTTGCAAAAAAGAAAGAAAAATCAGAGAAAGAAAAGCACCAATCAAAGAGCAACTTTTGTTTCTAAATAAAAAACTAAAAGCTAACCCATAAACCAGAACATAGAGAACAAAACAGCCCACCTCTTGTTTTCTTAACTCAGCAACTTGTTTTAGTGGAGAAAAGAGGGAGAGGGAGAGGGTGAGTTGACCAGGTCGGAGCTAAGCTCTTTAGTGTTTGATTGGTAGGAGGCAATAAGAAAGGATAGAGGGATAGCATTAATGGCGGGCTGGTCCCGCTTTTAAGCACAACGTTATGTTAAGTTTGTCTTGCCATCTTGTTCACGCATTCATGGGGGAAAAATTACAGGTTTTGTTATATATAAAAGTTTTAAAAATTCAATAATACTGTAATTATATAATTATAGTAAGATATTTAAAATATTCCATTTCTACCATTTAAATGTCTAACTATCAAAAAAACTATTATAATCTTTATATTAGAAAATTAAAAATAAAAATAAACTAGAAAAACTACGGTAAAAAAAACTAAAATAGTACAATAATGTAGTGATTTAAAAACATAAAATTAACTGGAAAATACTTATTTTTCTCAAAAAAATACTGAAATGCTTTTCATTCTTTTTTCCTATTTATTTATTTCTCTAACTCTAGGAGTGGGATACAGTTGAGAGTAAGGTCAGAGAAGATAAGCCTTTAAAGGGAGGCTGCTCCCTACCAATACCATTCAAGGATCAACTCTCAGCCATTGGATTCTGTTTCTCTGACTGAATCCTACAGTCCACAGACAGCTAAGCTTGTGCTGCTTACTGTAGCTGGCTTGGCTTGGCTTGGCATGGCTTTGTATACATGCAGCGGCTTTGGAATTCAGCAGCAGCCTCTCACTGTATCAGTCAGCGGCACTTTCACTGGCTACTCGCCTCTTTCTTTCTTTGGATTTATTTATTTTATTTTATTATTAATGGAATGGAATCGTACAATATCTAGTCAATATTTAACAAGTACAGGATATCAGAGGAGATCATGGATTAATCAGCATATAATCAAGCAAACAATTAAAATTAATTATCTGTTAAGTTAAATCTTAATTATTTAACCCCTGTAGTCAATTATTAATGCAACTCTCTTTTCTAGATAAACTCTTGCTGCACTAGCAATCATTAGCTATGTTTTTTTTTAAATAGTGTTTAATTATTATTTCAAAACCGAGAAGATATAAATAGAAATAATTTGGATAAAAAATAAATCTTTTTAAAAAATTTTATTTTAAAGTAATATAAATTCACTCTAAAATTAAAACATATTTTTATATGTATTTATTTATTTATTTATAGCCAGGGTTTGGCAATAA
The DNA here is from genome assembly GCF_951802175.1 of Populus nigra. Lineage (NCBI taxonomy): Eukaryota > Viridiplantae > Streptophyta > Magnoliopsida > Malpighiales > Salicaceae > Populus > Populus nigra. The sequence goes on along the minus strand of NC_084870.1, from coordinate 4,873,298 downwards.
TCACCATGATTCGTTTTGCGTTGTGTTGTGCATATTCTAGAATCTTAATAAAATATATTAGCAATCATCTAGGTAGTGGCCCAATAATAAGATTGGAATCAAGAGATTTGCACTCTCTGTGATCTCAGGTTCGAGCCATATGGTTGCTCATATGATGGTCACTGGAGGCTTATATGGTCGTTAACTTCAGGATCTATAAGATTAGTCGAGGTGCGTGTAATCTAATCCGGACACCCATGTTAAACTAAAAAGAAAAATATTAACACATTTATTCATAAATTTTATACGTTGAGGCTTTATCGGGAAGAAAAAGAAAAGAAAATTTAGAGGTTCTGGTTCGTGAAAGAAGGCACGATGATGGTTCCTTGGTCACGTGCAAGGCACCCCGTGACGATATGGGTGAAATGCAAGTTGCGCACCAAAACAAGCGTCCACAGCACAAGTTGGTTTCTTTGCTTCTTTGGTTCATGTCCGCCATGTGATGTTAAAGCTTCACAGTTTTGCACGGACCATATCTAACATAGATTTGTTTTTTCGGGCTTGTTTATTTTTATATTATAAAAATATTTAAGAAAAAAAATTGATTTGATTTGATTTCATTCTTTCACTTTAATTTAATTTTTTAAAATTTTTAAATTATTTTAATATACTGATATTAAAAATATATTTTACAAAATAATTGTTACTACAATGAGCTCTGTTTACAACCGCGTATGGATACAGAAATTTAAACATTTCGAATAAAAAAAAGAAATAAAGAAAGAAAATTGCGGAAAGTAGTTGAATCAGATCAACATAGACTTTGCCAAGTTATGTACACTACGTGCCAAGTTTTTCTTGTTCCTTTGATGTATTTGTTATTGCCATACAAGGAGTTTTTAAAAAAACATATTTAAAAATATATTAAAATAATTTTTTTATAGGAATACATTGAAACCATTTAAAATTACTAAAAACCATTAAATTTATTTTATTTTTAAGTTAAACACATTATGTTTCAAACGTAATATAGAACAAACATTCTTTTTCTTGTTATTGAAAATAACAAAAAACTAACGAGGAAAGAGTTTTTAATCTACCTCTCTTCATACAACACTAATAAAAATAATAGTGTTTTTTTCTTGTAGTTATTTTTTTTTTATCTTAATATATTATTCAATATTATATTTATTACATATTGGACATCATAATATTTTTCAAACTACTTTTTATAAAGTTATTATATATTCACGATCCAAACCACAAGTTTAACAAGTTAACTTACTTGACTCAAGTTTTTTTCTTTTTATTTTAGTTGATTTTTTTTTATTTTATCCTTGAACATTGAGTTGATTGAGAATTAAACTTCGTAATTTGATTTGGTCTGCTTTCTATGAGATTACCCCCATCTCATGACTCGGTCAAGGGTTTGGCAAGTTAACCCCGGTTGACTCGAGTCATTTTTTGTGTCATTTTTTTTTAAAAAATCAATTTTTATTTTTTAACACTAAGCTGATTAAGAATTGAGTTTCATAACTTGTTTTAATCTGTTTTTTGTTGGGCTATCATGGTCTCATGACCCGGGTCGCAAGTTTGAAAGATTAACCTAAGTTGATTCATGTTATTTTCTTGGATCCTTTTGTAATTATTCCTTTTTAGTTTCATATTTCAGTATTAGATTTATGAGAAATTAGGTTTTGTAATTTATTTTAATTTATTTTTTACGAGATTATTATGATCTCATAACTTAGTATGTAAATTGATAAGTTAATCAAAATCGATTCAATGTATTATTGTCTTAATGTTTATTAAAAAATATCAACTTAAATATTTATTTTAAGTTAAAATATATTTTAATTAGTCATTTAATTTGATTTTAAACATTTCAACATGATCGAGTTATTTCAAATTAAATTTGTTTTAGAAGAAATATTAGTATAGGTTAAACATATATTTCTTACGTTATATATAAAAAAAGAATCAAACTCGTGACAAATGTTGGCGAAGGATCTAGTACAATCTATATTAAGGAATAATCTCCCGTGCACGGCGGTCCTTCTAACTTTAATTAATACGTTGACAGTGTAATTTTAGTTTCTATATCAAATTGAAGCCGAGAGTCACATTTCCGTCCTTCTTTCAGAACCACGGGAAGGTTTTTTAAATCCAACCCTTCAAAAAAAGATTTAATATCATATAAAAGTACATTAAATAAAATAAAATTTCATGAGATGGTCCTTGGATTTTTTTTTAGTGAGATTACTTACAATAATTATTCATATCAGTGATTATATTTAAAAAATTATCATTGGTGATCGTTTAAGAGGAGTTTGGGAAATATTCCCTAAAAATTCAAATTTTTTACTAAAAATTAATTTTTTTTTTGTGTTTTGAATTATTTTAATATGTTGATATTAAAAATAATTTTTTTAAAATAAAAAATATCATTCTAATATATTTCGGCATAAAAAACAACCATAACTACATTTTTTAAAGTTATAGATGTATAATGTGTCCCTACATTGCAAAAATTGGTGTTGCACCATCATATATGGTAATATTTTTTTTGTTTTGTAGAATAATAAAAAAAACATATAATTTCTTAAATATTTTTTATTCATAGGTGAAAAGCTCTCGGAGTGAAATTTAAATACATTACATATTATACATTTTGTGGAGGAGTTCTAGATTATTTTATTCAATGAATTGTGTTTTGTTAAAAAAATAAAATTAATTTATCTTTATTAAAAAATAAACACAGCTTGTTCAGGAGTGTGATTGCGGTTGTTTTTCAAAATGTTTTTCATGCCGTAATGTATTAAAATGATGTTTTTTTATTTTAAAAAAATTATTTTTGAGATCTGTATTAAAACGATTCAAAATACATAAAAAAATAATTTTTAATAAAAAAATTAAAACTTTTAAAAAATACAGTTTGCACCGTATTGCAAATTCTATTAAAATCATGAGAGATTTTTTTTCAAAAAAAACATATATTGGTTGAAAATGCACACTTGTTTTTTTAATTGATTGGAGAAAGTTCTTTGTACAAATATAATAATTTAAATATTATATGAATTGTACGGAACCTAAAAAAGGGCAAGCAGAGAATGGTAAAGAAGTGATCCTTTCTGTTTTTCCTCTCTATAGATGCAATTATAAACTTACGCTCTACCTCGCACGTGTTGTGCTGTGATGAAATATCGCACGCAGGAACTATACAGAGCCCTTTATGGTTTAGAGGACGTCTTTCCAAGGCTGTGATTAAGAAAGACCGTCTTTCATGGAAACTTCCACCTTTTGAAGATGGCAATGGGTAGAAATATTTTGCCTTCATATACTAGTCATGCGCCAGCTTCTTCACGAGTCAACTTAATTTTATTTTTGGTCAATGCTAAAAAAATATATAAATATTGTCAATACATTCAATACCATTAAAAAAACTTATTTTAACCTTTTATATTTATATATATATATATATATATATATATATATATATATATATATATATCTGAAAATACAAAAATTATAGAGACCTAGATTAAGTGATTATTGAGCTTAAATTAATGAAAATTAATTAAAAATAAAAAACCAACCTCAATTAAAAAAATCTTTTTATTGTTATAATTGTACTAACCGATAACTTTCTCTCTTTTTTCCTGTAATATGATGATCTCCTTCCGATACCATTTGGAATTGTGTTTTAAACAATGTTCTTGGAAAAATGAATTTTTTTTGTATAAAATTAATATTTTTAATATTTTTTTATTATTTTGATATGCTAATATTAAAAATAATTTTAAAATAATAATAATAAGATATTATTATTATATAGTTTTGGGTAAATATATTTTTAAAAAATAACCGATATTATACATTCAAATACCCAGTCTGTAGCGTCTATTGCAAGCCTAAAAGCATCCCGCAGTGACAATCACTTCATAAATGTATTGTGACCATGTGAATTGCCAAGGCATGGCATTGTCGTTTTGCTTGCATGGGATTTGTTTTTATATCAGGGAGTTTTCATGCATTGAAACTAACTCTGAATACAACAAAAATACGAGATTCTGAGTTTTTTTTGTTTTAAAAATATAAATATAAATATAAATAAATTATCATATAAAAATATATTATCTATAATGTCACATAATGTTTTTAATTGGAAAACTCTTAGGGTGAATCTTGTAATAAAAAATCTGGAACCAAATAAGCTGGCGAGTGGTGACGTGCCTAACGAGGGACTTTGCGGGTGTAATCCAAAACTTCACTTTTGCAAACAAAAATTAGTGACGTGTGAGTTGATGTATGGCTTGCGTTGCGTACGCTAAGTATACGGTCAACGACAGGCCCTGGACCATGGTCAGTGCTGTAGCCTCCATTATCACTAAAATTAAAAATAAATAATAAAGAAAGAAAGAATGACGTGTAGAAGCTTCCATGAAATAATTTTATAAACAAGTAGGCTACTTTTAAAACATGCTAATAAAGTAATTAATACAGCAACAATATATACAATAATACAAAGCTTAGTTGTAATTATCCAATTTATTTGACTTTTCAGCTGAAAAGTCTTGCTAAATAATAGGACCCATTTGGACCGGCTCCGCTCTTAAGCTGCGTTAACTATAATTAGCGTCTTAAGTCACCCTTTGGGAAGAGATTATTATAGATCGAATCAAAATCTATAGTAACTTTGGTGTTTAAACTTGTATAGATATAACTAGATAGGTAATCTACGCTGAATTTTTATTTTATTATGATAAAAAAGAACGGTCCAATTAATTTTGCAAATTTGCAACGACTACTATATTATTTGAAAAGGACAATTTCACCCTAAATTGCAAGCTTTATCAATTTCTTTGTCAAGTGTTGATATGTAATTTCAGTGTTCTAATGAACGATAAAATGTGTTTAGGGTCAAAAATACATCACTTATGCCTTCTAGATTTTTTGTGAGTAGTATGTGGCTTGCATGTTGAAGTGGAATTTCTTTTTAGCAATGTTATTAAATTTAACAAAGTTTGTTAAATTAACATGGTAATTTATGGTTTTTGCTTCTAAATCAAGCCAGTTTTCAAAGTAAATTAGTCAGGATTTGATCCAATGTGATATAGTAGACTTTACAAACTAGTATGTTCAGCAAAAAAATGACTTTACTTAATAAAAAATAATGTTGATTTAATGTTTTTTTTAAATTAAAATGATGTTTTAGATTGACACATGTTAAACTAGGTTAACTCACTCAACCTATAGCTTAAATCATGGACTTAACCATGTTTAGTAATCATGTTTTTGTAATATAAATTTATATAAATATAAATTTATAGGAGAGACAACGGGTATTGTGATAAAAAAAAAACATAGAAAATTGTTGACTCTTGGGCTAAGAGGATAGGGGTGGCATGCCTCACTAACCAAAAAAATAAAAGCCATCACATGTCTAGTTTTTTAATTTTTAAAATATATCATCTATTTTTTTTTATTTTTTTAAAAACAAAATAAATAATGCATTATTTGTTAGCGGCCATCATAGAGATGGTCAAAAAACCAAATTGAGTTTTTTGAACTAAAAAAACATTTTAAATCTATTTTCAACTAACAACACTTAACCATGACACTTAACAAGTAACTTTAAAACATTAAGAAATCAATTTTTCAACTCAAAATTCCGAACAACAACATATATAAGTTTGGAACTAAATAAAACTACTTAAAATAAAACTAAATAAAACTATTTAAAATATAATTCCAAATAACAAATTATTTTTATCGAGACTTGTAATAAGAATCGTAAGATCATATATTTTTTATTTTCTTCAGCAATAATCATTACGATTTGGTCCTTGTATTTTATACATACAAATAACTTAGTTTGATATTGTAAAATTAAAATACGGACAAACTATTAAAAAGTAATAAACAAAGAACAATTGAAATTGAGCTAATAAATATGCACGATTTTCAAAGCATCTGGATATATTTATTTACTAGTCTGAATACATATGAAAAGTATTCAATACATACCTAAGAACATCGGATTAAAGTATCTATACTTCATGATTATGTAGAGATTGGAATTAATAATAATAATGTGGACTAAAACTTCAAAAGATGGAGGAGCTTCTTGTCTCCCAGGATTTCAAACCCTAAAGAGATATGTGGAATCTAGGGCTTTGAGTTTAGTGACAGGTGATCATAAGAAAGAGACAAGATATGTGGAATTTATTGGTATGATTATTTTATCCACAGACAGAATAATGAGTAAGAGATTAGTCAAAAGAGTGGCAGTTCTGTGACTGGGCTTGGAAACGATATGGACGGGCACTATAAATGCTTTAGGATATTTTTTAAAATTATTTTTTTTAATCCTCTATTTCTACATTTAATTTATTAAAAAATTATATAATTATCATAATTTTTTAATTTGATAGGCAGATTAATAAGTTAACTCATCTTAAATCAATCATATATGTTAACATTTTAATATTTATAAAAAAATAATATCATCTTGAATATTTATCAAGTTAAATTATATTTTTATTAGCTATTTAAATTAATTTTAAACCTGTTAAATAAATTATATCATATCAGGTCATTAACAACGTCTATATTTTTTCATGGTCATGATGCAGCCCGTTCATTATGCAGACTAATAATCTAGTACCTTGCTAAAACCCAAAGCCAACAACGTGGGAATTCGATTAGCATTACAGCATTCAAACTGATGCCCAACGACTATAATAGCTAACACCTCGAGTTCTAACATTGGACTGATATTACCTTTACAACTGGACTGATGATCTCACCTCCAGGATAACCAGGACAACGTATAAAAGTAAGTTTCTATGATTTCAAATCCTATATGAAGCCCCGGAATATATATTTATAGTCAAGATGCAAATAATCAATGCCACGAAAATCAGCAGGTATGCTTTTTGCGTAACATGGCTGTAGGATAAAGATTTACTGCCGAATAAAAAACTGCAATTAATAACTCAATATAAAACTTAAACCATAACCAAAAAAATCCAAGAAAAACAAGAATCAGAATCAAAACCACATAACGCTGCAAATCCTAAGGAGTACAGACCACGATCTGGTAACAGATTTGATTTATCATGTTTTGGAACCATAACGGAGAAGGTATCTATCTGTTCCAGAGTGGTCAGAACACAGAAATGCTAGTTGCACTAAGGGCATCGCAGGAGAAAAACCAAGCAGGACAGTTCTACCAATTTATCTTCTTCACAGTTGACTCTTCACTGTTGCAGATTTGATGATATCAATGAACTCCGGCTGGCAAAAATGAAAAGATGGGTAAAGAGCCAAACAACAGAGTATTAAAATAAGAAAGAATGGTGAAGCTATAAGAAAACAAGCGAGCAAGTCACCTTGAGAGAAGCTCCACCAACTAAAAATCCATCAACATCTGGTTGTCCTGCCAACTCTTTGCAGTTTGCTCCATTTACAGAGCCTACAAACATGTGCAGATGATGCATGAGTCAGTTGCAGCAAGAGTTTAATCGTCTCAAGTTTACCAATCTAAAAAAAGAGTAAAAAAGATGATAAGAAGAATGAAAATAGTAGGGTGCCGATGCTTCAGTTTCCAGATCAAAGTTGTTGTAATTTTTCAAATACAGAACTTAACTAAATACTTGCTATATAAAACATGATAATGGCGAGGACCAGTCTCATTCAAATGTTAAAGTTCAGTTCAGACCTTCTTTTTAGACCTTTGCCTTCGCCATTATTTAAAGAAGTGTTGAGAGAGTGACAATTAACAACCAGAAGTTCAGAATGGACTAAGCATGCACAGGAACACAATTCGCAATTCAAGCAAAGAATGGACAAGAGGGTGGGCTTAGCAAGATAATTTAGTCCTGGGAGATTGGAGGAAGGGGCAACTTTCTCTAGACAGTGAATGAAAACAGCTTGTTTTGAATTATTATTCGATATTTGAACTTCTGACGAGTAAGCAATATTTATTTGGAGAGTTATTTGCTGTCTCCAATGAGAGCCCTTATTGCCATTTTATAATTTTATTGTTACATTAATAATAATACCAACATTACTGTATATACAAGAGCTTGATAGTTTTCAATCATGACTTACCATCTGTCCTTTCTCTACTCAGCTTCCCTTTCTTTTTTATGCCCTGGAAAGCATTTTGAGCTTTGACTTTGTTTTTAAACTTCAGTCTTGGGTTTGAGCTTTGGACTTTGATCATTTTTTTAAGCTTTAAAACATCTTGGATTTGATTTTGGCTTGTTTTGGGATTTTTATTTTTTATTTTTTGGGTTTTGAAATTGAAAATAACTTAATATACATTTAATCTTTTTAAATGAACTTTAAAATAAAATATAACAAGAAAAATAATAGCAAATTTTTAAGATCTTTGTTTCAAAATTGATAAATTTAAAGACTCCAATGGATATTTCAAATTAAGACCAATTTATTTTAAAAGATAGTCATTAATCAAAGTTGAACCAAACAAGATTAGGTTTTGAAAATTCCAAACCAAAGCCTATTAATTTCAAGCATCAATATATATATTCAATAAAAACCAAGGATGATTAGTTGCACTTAAAGCTACCATATGATAAATATTAATTTTCCCATTGATTATGTCTTGTGTGAATTTTACCATAAAATTCTCAAGAAAACATAGTTTGAGCAATAGTTGTCTAGAAAAAGGACTTTGGCCAAACATCCACAACAATGCGTGGGAAACTTTCTAGTTAGTATCCAATAACACATCTAACAACAGCAAGAGTTCTCATAATGAGTGAAAAATAGACAAAGTTACCTCCATAGATAATTCTAGTTGACGCAGCAACTTCAGCACCAACATTGTCATGGAGCCATTTCCTCAATTCAAGATGGACCTGGCATATCCAATGAATAATGTAAACAATATGAAAAATGATTCAGATAGATTATTTTAGCATTGAAATGGACAAAACAAATGGTATGGGTGGGTTAGTAAAATAATTTATGGAACAATTGTTTTTTGTGCGCGCGCGCTAGCAGAGGCTTTAGACTTGACAAGAATTTGGGTACATGTCACCTATAGCCTATTTAGTTAAGCGGCTTGACTTTGTTCCAAAAGACTAGGGAAATTGAGAGAGGGAAGGACTTACGGACACATGCATGTCAAGAAGTATTTAAGCTGTTTATCATCATTCAACCAGAGTCCATCATATAGACTGCTTAGATGAAGATCACATAGCTAGGAGAGCATAACAAAAACATGTATAATCTTTCAGCTATCACAGTGTCGATCTCACAAAACAGCTGATATAAATAACAGCTCTGGCCAATAGACTGAAGAAACCAATAATTTTAAGTTGATATAAATAATAGTTTTAGTTGATATAACATTCTCACACAAACAACTTCAAAAATTGTCAATGACACTTTAGAGAATACAAGAGCTCAAGTATAACATGTATAATCTTTCAGCTAGGGGAGCATTACAATAACATGTATAATCTTTCAGCTATCACATTGTTGATCTCACAAAACAGATGATATAAATAACAGTTCTGGCTGAAAGACTGCAGAAGCCAATGATTTTATGTTGATATAAATAATAGTTTTGTTGATTTAACAATCTCACACAAACAACTTCAAAAATTGTCAATGACACTGTAGAGAATACAAGAGCTCAAGTGTAGCAAATTTGCAAGTGTAAATATTGGCAGGACAACTGAACCGATATAATACTTACTTCTTGAGCCTGAGCAGGTGTTGCAACCTTTCCTGTACCGATGGCCCAAACTGGCTCATAGGCCAAAACAACATTGTCCCAATATGAAACATTAGCTGCAGGAGAATATGACACAATAAAAACAAAGAAAGAATGATTAGTTATTTAAATCGAGGTGTAAATGAAAAGGTATTTTGGGAAAGATTTATTTTCCCTTTGTTGAGAAGGACCTATTTTTCTACTAATGCAAGGCATCATTACAAACTAGCTATGCAATAACTTCTCTATAAGCATGGCCTACAAGTAAGCATTCTTGAATCGATACAGAACCAACATTACCAAAAATTTTAAATGACAAACTGTTACCTCAACAATAGGGAATTACCTGCAATTGCTTTTGTTTGTGCAGCCACAACAGCCATTGTAGATCCTGACTCTCTCTGCTGAAGTGTCTCACCGACACATGCAATCACTTTCAAGCCTAAAGAAAGTGCATAAGCAACTTTGTCTCCAACAAACTACAGATGCAGGCATATGAATATGGTTTAAAAATACACAAATATACAGTTGAAACACCAATAAAGAAAAAGCTTAATAGAAGGTATAGTTGTACATGCTAAACAACATATGTTTAGTGTATAAGATATGCACATCAATATCATATAGTTTACCTCATTTGACTCATTTAACAGAGATCTTCGTTCAGAATGGCCAAGAATCACCCAGGGAGTGCCCAAATTCACAAGCATCTCAGCGCTGTCCACAAGAGACATAGACTTCCCACCAGTCAGGCAACAAAAATGAGAATAAAAAGATCAAATATATTCTTAGTACTTAAAAAGTAAAAGTTCTCAGGAACAGATATTCAAAACAAAAAATAAAACCTGTCCCTCTCTAGCTAAAGATCATCTTAAAATTTAACTTGTTCATACAACGTTGTTATACCATATCTTGTAACCATCACATGTCAACCAATTGGGACTATTCTTTCCCATCCAAACACAACAAACTATTAGTCACAGACATGACATTGATAACTACAAAGATATATAAAAATACTGTTCAGATGATATTGTATATTAGCCCATAAAGCGATGGCAATTGGTAGTCACAGTCCCAAAGAAATGGGGCATTAAGAAGGGGGAAATGGAGATAGTCCTTATCTTTAGCACTTTTACATGAAATGGCAATTGGTAGTCACAGTCTCAAGACTAGAACCAGCACCTTTATGGTTTGACCCAAATACAGATTAAACGAGCATTGGCATACCTAATCTCTCCAGTAAAAGCACCACCTCTGCGAACCCAGCAATTTTGGGCGGCTACTTGGAAATCAGGTCGCAATAAACCTTTTACCACAGGAAGAAACACAAATGGAGGGCTCACAACAACCTCTGCAAATAAAAAAAAGAAAGGCCCGCTGCTCCATCAAAAACTAGAGCAATGTGAACAAAATTATAGTACAGCACACAGCTCACAGCTCACAAAGAAAAACAGCAACTTCTTGATATAAAATGAATTTAGGAATGAAGTAAATAAAGGAACTCCATATTGGTTTAAATCCTAAATATAAAATGAAGTTAGGTAATGGAAGCTTAGGCCAACGCGTGGCCGCTGACATGCATGGCTTCAGTGTATAAAATCAAATTGTGCCCTTCTTTTTGTTCCAAAAGATTCAAAATATCTGTTCACTTCCATTTTTTTTTTTTAAAAGGAAAAATCACGAGAAGATTTATGGATTACCAATGCATCAAATTCAATGATCCCAAATCACAACTTAGATTGCAAACAGTAACGTGGGGTTCAAACAAAATCACAAGTCCAAATTCAAGTTGAGTTGAATTCTACTTTCCAAACAAAGTCAGATTTCACTAAATGTATGTAATTGATGCAGAGTTGTAAATATGACTTAAAAAAACTTGCCGACATCATCCTCAGATGGAACCTCAGCTTCATTTAACACGGTGACAATCTTCTTCACCTCCTCAGCGGTCCCATTCTGCAACCCCGACAAAAAAAAGAGCAAATTAATCTCAATTAAGACCCAAAATCCATGTCGGAAATACAGTCTAAGTATTTATGGCGATCACAAATTATGATACAAAAAAAGAAGCAACAGTAACAAGTAATGGTAAAGTAAATAAAAGTGAGCATACACATTTCCAGTTGCCGCCGACGAAGAATTTTCTGACCATAGTTGAGTCGATTGTGTTCAGCGATGAAAACGAGACAGAAAATCGAGAAAAGAGAGAGAGACGCTTACTATGGACGAGTCTGCTTGACACAACCAGTGCCTTGCCTGTATTTATCGTGTCTGAACCTATTGAGGTGAGTGGCACAAGTTTTGTCTGATGTTATTTTTTTTTATTTACCCTCATTTTGCTTTATGAACTCCTCTACCCTACAGTAAATGGTAATCGGGCGGGTTTCACTTCTTCCATCCTCTCCTTGTGTTTCTTATTTTAGGGTGGACAATGGAGGAAAGGATTATTTTTCCTTCGGATTTGGAGAGGTACTAAGATTTTCCATTGATAAAAGAAAATAGGTTTTGTTTTAGTAATTCAAACTAGATAGTTTACGCTACATTGTATATCACGGGTTGAACTATTCTTTTTTTGAAAATAAAAAAAATTCTATGTTAAACTCAGGATTTGAAAAAATTCATAGAATTGAGTCTACTAAATTTAATAATCTCAATTAATCTAGTAATACTTAAAAAAAATAATGACAGTAAATAAACCAAATTAATAAAAAATTAACACTTGGGATATAAAAAGAAATGATAATATAAAAAGACCCTAATTAACCTGGATCAACTCATCAAATCTGCGACTTAGAACATGAAATTAGGATAACTTTAAAGAAAACAAAATGAAAAAAATAACAAAGACTAATTCATAACCAACCAAATGTCGGAAAACAGAATTTAAAAAAAAAACACTAAAACAATAGAAATCTACTAAAGCTAACCTTCTAAACTTGTCACCTCGGTTATGAGGCCGGTACCACATTATGAAAAGCAAATCTAAAAAATTTATGAAGCAAAATCCTCAATGAACTAAATGCTAAGGGACCAAGAAAAAATTTAATTAAAAACCATGATCAAAGAAATGAGAACTAAATTTTTTGTTAATTTTTTTCAAAACCCGTTGATTTTATTTGTTAAATCTTTATAAAAAAATATAATTTTGTCATTCCTGCAGAATAAAAAAATTAGCAGCTCCGGATAACCTTGGTCAACTTACTCGACCTGTGACCTAGGAGATACTTGGGGTCAACTTTCGGGCTAGATTTAAAAATCATGATAAAAAAAATGATGATTCAATTTCTTTGTTAAATTCTTTTTTTTTTTTGAAACTTGTCTTAAAACCCATTGAATTTTTTTTTGTAAAATTTTGACCAAAATAATGTCATATTTACGTATTTATAAAATAAAAAATTTAGATACTCGAGTAACTTTGGCCATCCCACCCGACCTGTGACATTGGACTTGCCCGGGGATCGACCTTAGGGTCGGGTTTAAAAACCATGATTAAAAAAATAAAGACGCAACTTTTTTGTGAAAATTTTTAAAAACCTGTTGAATTTTTTTAGGTTAAGTTGATTTGGGTAACCTTGGCCGACTCACTCAATTCGGGACCTAGGACTTGCCTGAGATCGACTCCTGAGTCGGGTTTAATTAAAAACCAAGATTGAAAAAATAAGGATAAAATTTGACATGAAAATCAAATAAAATCAAACAATGAGGGATGAACCCAAAAAAAATAAATTAAAAAAATAAATAAAACCGAAAGAAATTATAATGAAAAGAATGAGAAACAAATTAAAACAAAATATAAGTATGAAATTGAAAAGAAAATCAATTAGAAAAAGAGTGAAAAGAAAAATAAATATCAATTAAAAAAGAAGACCAAATATGACATAAAAATAAAATTAAAAAAAAAAAATAAAGAATAAAATTAAAAAAAAAACATAAAAAAATTTAAAACAAATACAGAAAAATAATTAAAACAATACAATAAGATTTTAAAAGTCCAAAAAGCTAGACTTCACATGGGTAGTTAAGAGTATTTCGGACTTTACCCTCTATTTTCAAGGATATTTCACACTTTACATTAGACAATCAAGAAAGGAAAAAATATATATATTCCTCACCAATTTTATGATAACAAATATATCCCATGTAAAAATTCAAAAATATCCCTAAAAACTAGCCTTTGTGTTTCTCTCTTCCAAGAATTAATTTGATAAATTTATTGTGTGAATCCGTACTGAATTATGAGAGGGCTATAGAAAAAAAAAAGCTCTATTTTTTGTACTGTAACTAGATGAGGTGCATCCGTTCTGCTAGCGCTGGTCTTCTACAGTCAAAGCCTTCGCTGTTTACATAGGCCAAGCAAAAAGTTGAAGACCATTAACGCGGGGCTGTCTTGGAAATCCGAAAAGCTAGATAATTAAGAACGAATCACAAAATAAAAAGAAGCGGTGTGCATAGGGTCACAGAAGATGTAGCAGATAGCAAGGAGGACAGGGTCAACGTACAGTTTATACAAAAGAAAAACACACTGAACGCAAAAAAGACTGGAAAGCAGCATATCTGCAAGAAAGTAACGGTGAAAGGAGGTATTAGAGCAACGAAGGTAGTTAGAAGAGTGAGAGTTGCCTGCAAATTAATTTGATGAACACGTCCATGTGAGCCAAGAAAAAGCTAAACCAATGAAAACAAAAGAGTATAAACAGAGGGATCTTAGTTGTATCACAGAAGAGTCAAGGCATGGGGAGCAGTAGGGAAAACTGATGCAATATTTAAAAGGGATGAGTCGTAGTCCATGGGATAGCAGCAGGAGTTGTCACATTAATTAATGAGTATCTTTTTGCAGAGAAAAAAAGAAAGCGCAACAACATAATTAGATGAGAAGAAAGATTCATCTAAGTGTGAGATGTTGGCGATCCTCGCTGTCTCTATGCTTGCGGAGATGCAATCTGGGAATCTGAAGCTGAATCTTGCACTATATTTTCATCTTCAACGGTAGGATTGTCGGTGTGTGGTGAACCGGGATGGCTGTATTGAAAAAAAGAGGCGAAGAACTTAAAGAGACCAGCATAAGCAACAGTCGCAGTTTTAATGAATGTTGTGAATAATGTTCAAAAACAATACTGGATATATAAGGAGTGATTGACACATGCATGAAAGGAGCAGGGTCTTTAGTACGTAAACCTGCTGTGGGGTCTTTGAAATTGAGTCTTCTTTTCGTTCCAGAGGGGGAGCAGGTGTCAAGATTTGCTAGTCTAGATGCACGAGGGTGTTTCTGAACGGGCTATACCTGCGAGTATATATGTGTGGCAGTAAAGTGTTTGGAGGTGTGAGAGGAGTGGATCGTTGCTCTGTCAAAGAGCTGGATGAATTTGCAGCAAGGTGGTCAGATGAATTAGGTGTTGCAGTTGTCGAAGTTGATCCAAGTTGTCTGTTGGGATCATCGATGGAGTTGCCATCGAAGACGTTTTTAGCAACGATTTCGCAGCCATCGGTCCCCGACTTGAAAGCACCAAGTCGAAGCTGGAAAATTCATTTTCTGTTCACTACTAAAAATTACTAAAAATGAGGGTCATTAGCATCAGATTTTAGTAACGGAATAAATAATTGGGATGTTGATTTAGCAATGAATTAACAACGGATTATGTATATATTAATTTTTTAATGTTAGCAACGGATTTATAAATGAAAAATCTGTTGCTAAAAATAATAAATAATTAAAAAAATAATATATTAAGAATCAGCTATTAGAACTTTTTGTAATACTGGTCTAAGTTATTATGGTCTAAGTTATTATAGCCTTGTTACGAATTTTTTTTATATTATTAATATAGGTATCTGAAAAAGTTTGCGCGTACCTCAATTAATCTCATGGACTCTAAAGTTAATGACCATG
This sequence comes from Populus nigra, assembly GCF_951802175.1. Classification (NCBI taxonomy): domain Eukaryota; kingdom Viridiplantae; phylum Streptophyta; class Magnoliopsida; order Malpighiales; family Salicaceae; genus Populus; species Populus nigra. The sequence continues at coordinate 4,857,678 of NC_084870.1, read as the reverse complement.
TAAACCTCCAGTGACCATCATATTAGCAATTATAAGAGTCAAACTTGAGACAACATAAAAAATAAATCTTTTAATCTCACACTCTTACCATTGACCTCCTACTATATGGTTCTTGTTACGTATATTTTTAACCCCACCAGAACCAGCTATAACAATTAACAACCGTATGTTTTTAGCAGAGGAGGTCGATTACTGAGACCTAATAGTTTAAGGGACCAAAATAAAAAGAAAATAAAAGGTCAGGGGTTGGGTTAAATTTGACTAAAAGTTCAATGAGCCCTTTTATTATCTTTTCTTTCACTTTAAAGTTTGATAGGTCTTTACGTGCACAATAAAAGCCAAGCCTTTCTATCATATTATTATAACAAAAAATAATAATTTTGAAACTTATACATTATTTTACTAAAACAACCTATGAAACACATAAATTTTTAGAATCTTCAAGAAGTAACTACTAATTATTTATAGAAAAGGGGTAAAAACAAAGAGAAGAAAGAAACATGATAAAAAGAATTAAAAAATATATAATTTAAACCCAAGTAGAAATATTCTAATTACATTTAGTGGGTCCAAATGTGATATTTATTTTTATTTGTTTTTTCTTTCAAAATGGCTTATAAAATAAATATCAGTAGTTATTGCTTAAATATTATAGATTTTATCGTTAAATACAACCCAAAGTTGTTATCTTTCTTGTAAATATCTATTTTTATTATATAAAAATAAATACAAAAACAAAAAATTACCTACACTGCAAGGTAAAATGTCGATGAAGATTAACATATTTTAACTTTAATTGGCATTAACAACTCTTTCTAGAATATATAAATTTATATTTTTTTAATTTATTTTATAAAATAAAAGCATCATCTTTTCGATTCTCAATTTTAACCTTTTATAATATTAAAAAGCATATACAAAATGCCGATACCTTCTTCGTCACAAATTAAATCCTAATCGCAGCACCTTTGCGCAGAGTGCGCTGACTTAGTGCCCACAGGCAACCGCTGGTGGGCTGTAGCAAATATAAGAGAGATTTTCAGGAGCCACCGCAAAGAAACACTGAATTAAAAGAAAACACAAACAGGAGCCAATATAGAACTAGACAAGATCTGATAAGAAGCTATTTGAATTGCTGTGAGCCTGTGACATTAAACTAGACCGGATCGATTTGATAAAGAAAACTATTTGATTTACTGTGACTAGAATTATGATATAAAAAAAATAACTATTTGAATTATGACTGTTGCTAGAGCTAGACCGGATAAATTTCATGAACAGAAAGCTGTAAAATAATTGGCCACAAAAAAAGGAAAATGAAGACTCCCAGACTCTTTAAAATTGTCCCTCGATAATACTGCGGGCTACATTCCACACGCTTTCAAGTTTCAAGTCTCATCGCTTTCTTTTACCATGACTGCTTGTCGTCAGAGATGCAAATGCAAAATCCCACTGTTCCTTATCGTATAGAGGTACCTTTTTACCATCAATGAAGGGAGTCCAGGTATCTTCTTTTGCATTTGCAAGAACCCATTCGGTCCTATCAGGAACATTAAAAGAATCAAAGTTCAGAGCAAAACTTGTGTTTGCGCCAGACTTGTTTTTATCACCCTTTAAATTCCCTGCAGACTTCCGAAATTATACAAGTTAGTTCAGATGAAAAACAAAATGTCATAAGAGAAATGGAGGGGCCGATCCTTTAGTCTAAACAGAGATTTCTTACTCACATTAGTATTGGCATCAGAGTTCTCAGTCAATTTTCCCTTCTTCTTTAAAGTTCCAGTTTCCAAATAATATTGAACATCTTTCTTGGACCTGAACTTACGACCTGAGGCAGGATCAATGTAATACTGCACGAGATACAGACCATTTAGTTGATGCTTGAAATTTTACTATCAAAACAAATAGTCCATTTGTCAAAATAGTAATTTTGATACAATTCTCTCTTTTACCGAAAGACTTCTAACATCTACTCTAGGAAATAAAAAAACACAGATTAAAACCACAGTTATGTGATGTCATGTGATGGAATCATAACACTGAATCTAGCCACACAATAAAAGTAAGATCTGACATTGCAAAGACAATAGCAAAATCTAATCACTCTCAAAATGCTTCTTCATCTCAAGAGTAGCATAGCTCTGAATTATTAATTCTGGCCATGCATACTGAAGCTTCTTCCAACCATTCCTGAACTTGAGAAATGAGAACAGAAACAGTTTGCTTTTTTCTATCATGTCATGTCTATAAGTGTGTTATTCCTTTTTTTCCCATAAGGACAGCTTGAGGAACAATTCTAACCATAAACAATTCTTAGAAAATTGGACAAATCTAGGTCAAAAGAGTTTTTTTTCTTTCTTTCTCTGTTTTTTTTTAGCATGCAGGGAGGCAGCTTTATTTATCAACATCTTACATTTAGTTGATGAAGAGCTAAATGCTTGGAGATTGTGAGTTTTGTGCAATAAAAAAGGACATGTGGGATATGTATACTTTTAGCAGTATTTTGGGTTTCATAAAATGAGTGAATTCAGAGAGCAATCTAACGAGAAGATATTCTTCAGAGAGCGTTTGGGTTAAACACAGCACTTTTGGCAATTGGCACACAGAATAAGACTTCTTTACTAATGAAGAGGAGTTCTAAAGTTTCATGGGTAATCTTGTATGTTGTTCATCTGTTGTATAGATAGTGCACTCGGTAGTGTCTTTTACTTCTACAAATAGTTGGGAACTGTCGTCACCTATATTAGCACATTCTTTTACTTTATTTGTACAGTCATTAATCTGTGCTTTGCATGCAGGATATAATAAAAATGCTTAAATACCTGGGAAGGATTTTATAAGATTTTTTACGTATATTTACACTATAATATATGTATAACATTAGAGTTATTTTCTATAAGTTTTCATCTACAGTCAATATTGACATGGAGAATAAAGTAAATATAAAAATATAACTCTATGGAAACTATGAAAGAGAACTCTAAAATCAAATGAAAAGGAAAAGGATATTATAATAGATAATTAAAGCTGTTGAGAATAGAAAGAGAAATATATCAAGCTTCAAGGTTGTTTTTAAATTTTCAATCCACTTGGTAGTAAGCATGGTAAGGGGAAAAAAAAGACTTGTTTAAAATATTTACATTATTTCTTTATTTGCTCCACAATATCAATGTGTCATTGATTACATGATTTTTAAATATGATATTCTAAACATAACTTTTAATGTTGCCGACAGACAACAAATATTTGTGCATTTAAATATAAGCTAAAAGAAATCACAAAAGTATGGCTATGGCTGAGGCATAAATTCTTACTACAAAGCTTATAATAATTAGAGACATTTTATATTTTGACTCTAAAGTTATATTGCTACAAGTTTAATGGCAGAAGCAATTGGAATAGGGGAAAAACACTACACCATCTTCATTGCTTTTTCTATAGTTACATACTGGATTTTCAGGACCTCAAAGATATGCTTCTCCATGATTTTAAGAATATCTTTGTTTGATTAGGACTTTTGATTTGTAAGGCGGTATCTTCAACCTCTACAAAGGTAGATACCAAAGAGGTTTTGAACTTAACAAACTTTTCAGAAATAAGATGCAATTAAGGCCATAAATGACTTTCCAGATGTCACTGCATTTAAGCAGATAGATCCAAAATTGAAAAATAAAAAATAAAAAGCTATTTCAAACATTGATCCAATCTTAAAAAAATAAAAACTATAAACAAAAAATTAGGTAAAGATATAGTTTGTTGTCTTAAATTTAGTCACAAGTAATCAGATATAGTAGATAAAAAAAAAACTATAGTTGCTATGAATGGAAACTAAAAAAGATAATGACAGGCTAAAAGATCCACTTCATAAAGATAGTTTAAATGAATTTTCAACAACAAATAGTGCCTTCTGGCCATGAGAAAAAAAATAAAAATAAATAGCACCTTCATTTTTGGCCTTATATTACCCTCTAGGCATCTGCCTTTGCCTTGGAGTTAATTGCCAATTACTTTCTAAAATCACCAATGCCTTTAAAACACAATATTTGTTTCTATATTCAATGTAATGATTTATTAGAAAAACATATAAAAGTGTAAGTCTACATGTATATCCGTTCCTATTTTCACCGCTATATTCGTCTCCATCACACCTTTCCATGTTTATTTCTCATTCCCTCTTCTAATGTCCTCTGTCTTCTCTTATGTCTTTGTTTCCTCAACAATCCACATGAATCGGTGGATCAATTGTCCTCCAGACCTCTATTATCCTGTTTCTCTATTTCCTCGTCTTTGCTTGTTGTTAAGATTTGGCACATCATGACTGAATAAGTAATCATGTTTAGCCCATGATCAGTGGAGAAAGAACGCCGCATCTATGTGTAGTTTTTTTACTTCTCTAAATGGTTGGGAACCCTCGTCACCTATATTAGCACATTCTTTTACTTTATTTTATAGGAGAAAAATCCTGTGAGTATGTGCATGCGTGCATGTGCGAGTTGGTCAACATCCCAGAGCCTGAACACAGGGAGTTACTAACAGGCATTTGATGACTACGGAAGAAGTCCATGAAGCCATGTCATGAGCTGTGCTGTTCCACCATCAAACATATGTTGGTAGCTAAAACAGAGCTGAATACTACTTATTATCCCTTAAATACATGAATATAGTTGTTCAAAGTGGCTAACACTGAAACACCATTTGAATTTGACCCAACTCAAGTTTTGACAAACGCCCCATACTACAGAAACCCTTAAAACTACAATACGCAAGCATTTATATTCTCATATTAGATGCAAGCTACGATGAATGAATGTAGAGAAAATAAAAATCCCCAACTGCTTCAATGTTTGAAAATAAAGTTTTACAACAAAATTCTAGCTCTCACAACCTAAAAGTATTTTCATAAATTAGTGATAATGCTGTAATAAGTCTCGTTTTATGAGATTACAAATATTTGTAAGATAGGAGCTGAGTCTATCAGTTTTTTTTTTTTTTTCATATCCAAGATTAAGCAAGCATGAAGCATTAATGCATTTATCTCCCCAGAAAAGAGAAAATCTAATTTGATGAAAAAAAATGCTAATTAATTGAGAACGAACTGCAACTAACCTTATCTACGGTGCCAGCTGTCGCGCCAGAGGTCCTAATCCGATCTTCAACAACCCATCCCGGCGGCAACCAACTCGTCTCAATGGTCGTTTCTGATGATCTTCTCTTCGCTCGAACAGGCGTCACCGGTTGTTGATTGCCTTTGTTGTTCGGTCTGGTTAGGGTTTCAACGGCGGTGGTGCGGGTGTTGGGGTCGATAACTGAGCCGTTTTGACAGAGGGCATCATCTTGATTGGGTACAGGCGGGTCCGTGCCCGGAAATTGAGCCGGAGTTGCTGTTTCTGACATTGCTTGAAGATTTTGACTCTGAATGAACGTAGTATTTCCGAGTACACTACTTTTCGGTTTGGTGAAAGAAAAAAAGGATTCAATAAAGGATCACGCCCAGTCAACCTAAAGTAAATAATAGGCAGGAGCAAACAATCCAAAAAAATCTGCATCCAAGGCCCGAAGCGAACCAAGGCACGCACCATATTCAACTCTCTCTTTTTTAAAAAAAAAATTTATATATAACTGGTCTCGGAGAAACACTATTTCAGACTTTCTCCTAGCACACTACTTTTCGGTTGCTGTTTTTTTTTTTTAACCAGGTTTGTGATTATTTTTTTTTGTGTTTTTTTATTTTGGTAAGGTATTAGCTTGAGTTGATATAACTTTTTTATAATCAATAATTTTTTTTTAAAATATTTTTAATATTTTGTTAACATCATTTTTTTTATTAAAAGTATAAATAATAATAATAATAATAATAATAATAATGTGAACCCACAAAATAATGCAAGTCCATATCTAGTTATAAAAAAAGCTAAATAACATTGGGTTTTACTATAGCTCTAGACATAGATTACTAAGGATTGTGACAGTGAAATTTATTTATGTATGGTGTACAATTAAAAGGACCACGATGGGTATTTTAGTATTTTTCGCATTCTCTTTTCTACTTTTTATTCAAAAAGCTGTTGGTATGTACTTCACACGTCTCAATGAGTGGGCGTTGCCCACTCTGTTAAGGAGGTGTGTAAGACATCTTCCGGTGCCTAAATTTGGTCATATATCGTTTAGATAGATGCACAGACATGTCTTTTTCCATAAGGTGCGGTGTGTGTAGAGATATCACGGTTGAATTGTCGCCAATAATCAATTATTTGTGTTTTTTTCCCTTTCCTAACAACTAAAGTGCATAATTTTTCTCTATTTGCTTGTTTTTTGCTTGGGTCTGACAAATATGTCAGACCTAAGCTACTTGAGTTTAGGTACTACGCCAGACCCAAGGTTCCTGGATCTGCCAACAATGTCAGGCTCAAGAGCCTTGGGTTTGACAATCATATTTGGTGCCAAAATCAGGCACAAGTGACTAAGGCGTTGAGGTTTGTCATGATTGCCAGAACTAGGCGAGGGTATGCTAAGGTTGTCAGACTCAGGTGTGGGTTTGGCATGGCCCCAAACTCACGGCTCTTGGGTCTGGTATAGTCGACATATGTTTTTTCTTTTTTTCTCTCTCTTGACAACTAAAATGCACAATTATCATTTGTTTGTTTGTTGTTCATTTAGGTCTGACAACAATATCAGGCTCAAGAGCCTTGGGTTTGGCAATCATGTTCGGTGCCAGACCCAGGCGTGGATCTGACATGGCTCCAGGCCCACGACTCTTGATTTTGGCATGGCCATCAGACCTGAATCTCTTGAGTCTGGATTGACTAACAGACCCCATTCGCTTGAGTCTCGCATGACTGCCAAATTCAAGGGGTTTAAAACATTCTCTATGCTCTTAAAAAATTTTTATATTTTTTTTAAATGATATTGACCCGCTGTAGAGTACGAACCAATATACTAATTTTATATTATAAGTTAATCTTTTTTGTGATTATTTTCTTAGTTATACACTACATATGAAAAGTTAAAATAGATAAGGGATTTATTATTTTACCATTGTTCATGTAAACTCATGCTATTCACCCTAGTGTTCATATATTTTTTACTTTTTTTAGTTCTTGGTTGTTTTTTTTTTGTTTATGTTTTTATAATTAAACTTTATTTCTTTTTTTATCCTTACAAGTTATATTAATTCAGTTTTATTTATTCATTATATCAGAGATTACTATTAATAAATACTATTATAAAATTCAATTAAAAAATAACTAAATGAATAAAAAACAAAATTAAGTGGAAAAAAGGGTTGTTTTTTTTAATTATTATTCGAGAGGAGTGTCTTTCTACACTTTGTCCCTTTTTTAAAAAAAAAATTATATTTTAGACATAGAATTTCTTCTCTCTTACATCCCAGTCTCTTGTAATTGACAAAGAAAAGAGAATCGTTAGAAAATGAAAGAAGAGAGAATTTTTGACTGATTATATTTCAGTTATAAAAAATATCAATTTTGTTATCAATAGGTTCGTCTTGATAATAACAAAGATATATTTATTTTATATTTTTATTTTTATCCCTCCAACCAAATATATTTTTATCTTTTTTATATTTATTCTTTCTATCATAGAACACTAACCAAACACAACCTAAACATACTTGAAAAAAATAAATTGAAGAATAAAAAATTTAATTTGATGTTGAGTTTTTAGAAGGGGTTATAAGTCTCTAAAAATACTTTTTTATTTTATTTTATAGGTGAAAAAATGTTGAAAATTAAGTTTTGAAGGTCTCAATTGGACTGATATTTTTTTTTTATTATTGAAGATGATCAAAATTTATTGCAGGAAATAATATGTTGTTGGTTTCTTTTGAAAAATAAAAACTATGTGTGCTTGGGTTTTTTTGTAAAGAACCAAGTATATAGGTATGACTTGTCAAACCCAAACCTGTCTAGTATAATTTTTTTGTAAAATCTATGTGCATTGGCCTCACTTATCATGTCCAAGCACACCGAGAATTTGTCTGGTGACCCTTCTTTTTATTTTAGATTTTCTAATATGCTAAAATAAAATTATTTTTATATAAAACAATTAAAATGATATTTTAAGAATCATACAATACGATGATACTGCTTTTCAAATAATATTAAAGGTTTTTAATGGTTTTTTTAATATAATATTAAAGGTCCAAGTATAGTCATAAGAGAATTCCACACGTAAGGTTGCTGTTCATTTTTCTTTTTTCTGAATTTCAAAAATGAGGTTTGCTGGTTCTTTTCAGTAATCCTTCTTTCTCTCTGGAACGCTTGAGTGTGTTTCCTGCGCTAAATGATTTGTACTTTTGTAATGAGTTTCAAGGACAACCCAGAGCGAACAAGTGAGTCTTGCCAAATTAGGAGGATCTGTGTTACGAACTATGTTTTCAAAGACAAGATCCATGGTTTGAATCGTGTAAATATGCAGGACTTTTTACTCCATAAAACTATCGCAGCTATAATTATTTTGGTTTTTCAATTTCCTCACCATGCATAAAACTTCGTTGCTGGTTCATGCAAGGATCTAGTTTCAGTAGGGGCATGGTTTCTCTCTTAATAAAAAGTTGCCCTTTCAAACACCTTTGTTGAGGATCTATGGAATGCTTGGAAATAAAAATAGAATGTTCAGTAATTAGTTATCAGCAAGGGGGAGAAAAGAAAACCCATGTGAATGAAGAGAATTGAACAAGAAAGAAACAGTAAAAAAACCATTGTGGGTGTTGAAAGGAGCATTTTCAAAGAAATTTGGTGGACAAATATAGAAACTGACGAAAGGTTGAAGAAGATACCATTGGATGACACGTATTCCAAACGGCTAGTCCATCTCGGGCTTCATTCCTGCCCAGCACATGTAGGCTTAATTTCAAGCTGAGGCTTAGTTCAAAGCCTGGTGTCTAAGTAATACCTTCGCTCTTTTCTTTTCTTTTTTCTTTACTGATGCATGTTAAAAATTTTTATTTTTGTCTATTATGTATTTTTCAATATTTTATTCTAAGAAATGTTTTTTTTTATGTGTGTTATTATTCTTCGAAACTGCCTTTGTCATTCCATCAAATAAATACTGAAGAAAATTAGTAGCCACAGAAAATTATAATTTATTATATAATTTCTAGTTTATATTGATAAATAAATGCATTAAACAAAACAACTTATTATTTTATTTGTGTTTTTTTTAAATTATTTAAATTAAAATTTTAATACTCAATATAAACTAAAATAAAAATAAAAATATCTAATTATTGTTACAAATATATAATTATACATAGCAAGGGTAAAATAAACTTTTCCAGATTTTATTATGTTTTGTCCAACATTAAATAAACAAAATAAAAATTTAATCATAATGTATTATATATTTTTACCAAATTCAATTCTATTTTCATCTCATCTCATGTTTTGTCTATCCTTTCAATTTTAATTGTTTGTCTTTTATTTTGCATAGTCCAATTGTTAAATTTATTGTGCTGTCACATTTATACTCATTGACATGTTCCCTTACTATTCATAGCATTTTTTTATCCCTTTTTTTTTTGCGTTTTAATCATTAATTTTTTTTTCTTTGTATGTTCATCCTTACAAGTTATATTGGTTCGATTTTATAAGATTCCGTTAAAAAAAAATAATTGAAAAAATAAGAATTGAGATTAACAATCAAAAAAGAAGCTTTTCTTTCTTTTTTAACAATAAGAAAGAGGTGCTTCTTTCTACATTTCTATTATTGTTTTTTTCTTAATTTTATATTTCATTCATAAAATTTTGTTTTTTTCTACATTTCAGTCCCTAACCGATATAAGAGAAGAGAAAAAACTTCAGTAAAGAAAAAAGAGATAGAAAACTTTTAGTTGATCTAATCATTAAAAAAAATCTTGAGTTCAACGAATTAGAAGAGTTCAATGAAAATTGTTTGGATCTTTAATCATCTAAATATGTTTTTTAGATTAAAAAAAAAGTTGAAAATTAGGTTTTGAAAAGTTGAAAAACTCAACCTTAAATTTTCAATTATTAGAATTGACTAATATTTGTTATACAATGATATCATGCTTTTCAAATGAGATTAGATGTTTTTAATGATAATATTATTAATTACTTTCTAATTAATTATACATGAATTTAATATTATTTTTTCTCAAATTTCTCATAAATATTCAATGAGTATAATATCTTGGTTTTTTGAAGTTTTGGTACAATTTTCTCAAATTAATTATTCCTTTATTTTTTTATAAGGCATATTTTTTTCTCTTTTAGTGAAACTTGCTTTTAAAATCATAAAAAGCTTTTATTAAAAAAGTCATGCTATGAATGAAAAAATTATTTTTCTATATTAAAAAATACATAAACAAACAGCACTACTGTACCTAGACAGGTTCATGTATCAAAAAATTTTCCCCAATAAAAGTTTTTAAAATTAGATAAATACAATTCTCGGAACGGAGCGCTCGGGGGCAATTAAACTTGTTTACTTCTGACACTAAATCTAATTAGCAAATATTATATTATTTTTTGTTTCGATAACACAAGAAACAAAACATAATTTTTATTACGAGAAGCAAAACTGGGTGAAAGAATTCCAGAAGAAATTAGACGAACCATAATATCAATGAGAGCAGAAAACCACAGGTAGCTATCAAAGCAGATTAGAACCATTAAGTTCCCCTTGTAGAAGAGAACATAGCAACAACAAAATTTCGGCAGCAACAAATAAATAATTGCAATAGCAGCAGCTCAGAGCACTTGTGGTGATGAAAAACACAGGAAACAGCAGTAATTGCAGCCCACAATCATATCACAGCCCCATCGAGAGGATCAGACGGCCTCCAACTGCAGAAAACATGGTAGAAGCATCATAGCAGCAGGCAGCACCCTGGTAAGTTGGCTATAGCTGCAACTTTATGAATGATCCGACCTTCAAAAAAAATATTCGGAGTCATCACTTGCACCACCGTCCCTTAGCATTATTGACTTCTTGTTTTATCTCTCCACCACCACTGGACTATTCCTTTATGTCATACTGTCGTCAATGAAATCTTCTGACGGTCACTACAATCAATACAATATCAAAGTCAAACCCAAGTTAATTATTCATAAAGAGAAAACCATGGCTGAGAGAAAGGAACATTTCACAGCATTTTTCATGGGTGATTCAGCTCGAAGGTTGTTTGCTCTTGAGCCCTTTAAGAGACGCTATCTTTTCTTACAAATTATAATCAATCAAAATAAAAGTTGCAATAACTGAATTTCCACTGGGCATAACAATCACGAAAAGAAGAAAAATGAAACCAAATGTTAACTGGAGTAATCGCATGGGGTATTTTTTCTTATACTATATATTTTGTTTTTTTGGATTTAGCATAAAGAACGTATCGGTGAAAGGCACTTGTAGAGATGCATAGTATGAGAGCAAATGAGGTCCTACAAGTTCAAACATATTTAATTTCTAAAAGCAAGTTGTTGTGAATAGAACACACTTGACGAGAAATACAGAAGGAACACTATTTCTTGTTATCTACAAGATCACACCCGATTTCTTTCATGTCCTTCACCTTTTGTTTCCACACACAAATATTGATACAATAAACAATTATAATTTTTGTTAAGGAAAATGAATGAAATGTAGAAGTACAGCAATAACAACTTGAGCATACCAGAATCAGGTCGAAACTGTCATCAGGCTATATGTCTCAGCATCTGAGGTAGCACCCCCTAAAATATCCTTCTCAAGAGATTTGGATTGTTGGCTTTCACATAAGCCTTTATTAAGATATTCAATACAAAAGCATCCCTTGTGTACTTTGTTTTTGTGAGTTCTTCAAACTCCTCAGCATTAACTACATCACCCTTTTCTGCAAAAAAATCAATTACTAAAAGAGTAGTCTCCAACCACTGGGTTGAATTCTTTACCCTATTGCTTGTTGTCAATTCTTTTTGAGCATATCAAAATCAGGGTCGAAACTGCTCGGCAAGTTTGATCAGGCTATATGTCTCAGCATCTGGCCTAGCACCCCCTAAAATCATCCTTCTCAAGAGATTTGGACTGTAAATCTTGGCTTTCACGTAAGCCTTTATTAAAATATTGAATACAAATGTATGCCTTGTGTACTTTGCTTTCGCAAGTTCTTCAAACAACTTCTCAACGTTAACTACATCACCCTTTTCTGCAAAAAGTTCAATTATTGATAGAGTAGTCTCCAACCATGGGGTTGAATTCTTTACCCTATTGCTTGTTGTCAAGTTTTTCCCCATTTCTAGAGTCTTTAAGGCTTCCTCCACCAAGTTAGCCTTTAAACAACCCAATGCAAGATGTCGAAAAGTTATGGAATTTGCTTTGCACCCATTGATCTCCATTTCCCTAAAATTCCCAGTTGCTTTCTTAATAAGCCCATGTTTACAATACACGGATAACATGGAATTGAACTGCTCAGTTGATCTCAACCCATGTATTGACTTCATCTCTAACCAAAGCTCTTCAGCTCGGCTAAGCTGTCCAATTTTACCATATGCTTCAATTGCAACCATGTAACTTTTAGACCTAACATGAGGCAGTTCTAGTACAATGCCCCAAGTTCTTTCTAGTTCCTTCTCCTTTCCTAAATGTCCGTACAATATGATCAAAACATCAAGTGTTGACCAGTTGTCTCCGCTACATGACTTCTCCACAGCTTCAACATATGCTTCAGCCACAGTATACAACCTTGCCGCTGCATGCGCGGTAGCTAATATGCAGAAAGATACTTCATTCGGCTCAACTTTAAATCTCTTCATATCATTAAATACCTTCACTAACCCATCAATATTATGTTCATTTGCTTCAATCTTCATCAGGATATTATATGTTGAAACATGGGGAACCACCTTATCAGCCCTCATTTGAGCAAGGATTTTCGGGATCATTTTCCTACTGCCAGGTGAGGAATGGAGGATTATAAGGCGGTTGAAAATCAAATATGAAATGGGATGACCTTGTTCCCTCATTTTCTTCATGTAATCAAGTGAAAGCCTAATGACACCTTTTTCCAAGCATGAAATTACAAGATTGTTATACAGCAACTCATTCTGAAACTCAGACGGGACATGCAAGAAGAGCTTTTCGCCATGTGATATCCCATGATGTTTGGTTGTGAATTCCAACAAATAAGAGTAGTCTAGTTCCTTGAGCCTGTAGGGCCTCTCCCTTACTACCCATTCCATCACCTGATAAAATGTTGTGGTGTAACTCGTTAAAGCATTTAGACAAGAACTAACATTGCTATTTAAGTTATGTTCTCAAAGAACTATAAAGACAACAGTAATAAACACACCTCAAGTGCGCGTTTGTTTAATCTGAGCTTCCTTAAGCGATTAATAGTGTGAAAAACGTCACCTCGATGAATGGGAAAACCCTCGCCCATCCAGCTTTGAAAGGCATATCCAACTGATTCTCCTCTTGGAAGTTTCTCAATTCTCGAAGATAAGCACTTCGGTCCTTCTGGGTCTAAGCTTTTCTTGGGAAATTTATCAATTGTGTGGGTATTTAGAAAGTTGAAGCAAGTATAAGGTGTTTGATAGACAGATAAAGAGGGGATAAAAAGTGTTTGATTAATTGTTTGTGAGAACCGGCGATGCCTCAAAAGAGCTAGTGCCTGCATGCTTTTCTGTATTTCAGGACAAGTGGACTAGAAGAAGAGTATAAAGGTTTTTCCTTTTCTCCAATTGGATACTAGCGCCTGAAAAGGTTAACAGGTGCAGCATAAAAGTAAAACCAAAAGTCAGCCAGCATCAAAATTTTGACAAGGATATATATCCTACTTGATAGTGGAAGCAGCTAATATAAAATCTTCTTACCAGATAACGCTAAGTGATTCCCTCTAATGCAGACAATAAAACTCAACTCAGTTACCATTGCCTCCATAACAGCTGCAGCAGCAAATGGTAGGGAACATAAATAACTGAAGCATTAACCTTTGTTCCAGTTGTTGCTTACTCAACATACTTGAAACAGGAATTGCAAAGTTTTCTGCTTGACCTTGACCCTTCTGTGGTGTTATGCGATCAACCTACTTCAATGAAACAGTAACTGGAAAATTGGTAAGATCTCTATTTAGGTAACAAGTTCTTTACAAAATTGACACGCATAAGTTTCTCATTTGTGTTTAGTTCTGTTTGTGCACCAGCTCACCGATAGCTAAAATTGAAACAGATACATACAAAGCGTGATTCTATATCAATATGTTACATATTTGTAACAAGCCATAATCAATCCTGAAGGTTCGCTCCTATCATATTAAATCTCTCACTTATACCTAAATCCCTAAAGGATCCTTCGTCATTCAAAGCTGTTAAACTTAACACAGAAAATTCCATAATGACTAAAAGAAGCCCTTGCTGGGTGGCAACCCCAATAAATACTCTCTCCTCTGTAAAAGCACCACATGAGCTCATTTCCACCACCCAGTCAGAGCCCGAATTCACATATCCCAGAATCCCATCAAATCAGTTAAGATTTAGTCACAATGCACAAAATAAAAGCAAGCGCGCAACACAGAGGGAAACAAGCTGTTTTCGCTTCTTATGAATAATGAGATTACAGAAGCAGGGAATCCCAATAGGATCATTATTAAAAAATAAATTCCAAGAACAAATACATAATTTGCACTACATTTTTTGACTGCTAGAAAAAACATCAAACATCTTATGTGCATAGACGCAAAACACACACAAAGCAATTGTAATGGTAATCCAAGCATCCAATGGCTGATTATTAATAAGAGAAAACACTAAAAAGGGAAAAGAGAGAACGACAGAAATTAAAAGGATATCCAAGAACAAAGATAAATGGACAGAAAAAGAAAGAAATTGTTAGGAAAGCTGTCAGTTGAGGAGATAAGAGCGAACCTAAAATTTTGCCATTGGGTTTCTATTCGAATTGTAATAAAGATGATGGGCGTCCAATTCCATGGCTTTTGTGGCGCTGGTGGTAAAGTGCTTGTGCTACTGCTGGAAATGCAGCGAAGAAGGCAGAGAGTGCAAACGGGTTTTCAGCGGAGGAGGAGGAGCTTATTTAAATTTAAGGATAGTTTAACTTTCGTAAAAATCTGATTTAATTAAAAAATAAACAAATGATGTTTTAAATTTTTTTTAAAACCATGTTATTTTTATATTTATTTTGATCAACTTATATTACCCTATATATTATTCATGAATTAAGTCTTGAGTTAAGTTATGGGAGTAATTATAGGTCGATTGGATTAACCTACAACCCAACTATAGTTTTTTAAAACCTAAAATATAGAACTAAGTTCATCTATCTTATCAAGTCGGGTTTCATAATATTATTTCTACCTATAAAGTTTAGATGGCTTATCAACCAAGTTTTTAATTAGAATGATATTTCAAAAATTATTTAATTATACCAATATTTTTAACCAAAGTTAAAAAAATTTATGGTTATGTTTTCAATTTTTTTACATAATTATATTAAAATTAATATGCATATTTAAAAAAACGAATTGCATAGGAATATCCAATGAGATTAAAATATTTTTTATTCTTATTTTTTTATGGTTTTTTAAATTAATTATTTTTTTATTCTTTTATAGTTGCTTTAAAAAATGAGATATTTTTTTCTTAGCTTAAAACTATCTTACCAATCATGATACATGAAAAACTACACTTGATAAAAAAATATTTTTTTTTGTCAAAACCTAAAAAAATAAATAAATGATTAATGAAAGGAGTGTTTTGGCTAAAGAAATATATTTTAATCATATATAATCATTTAAATTCTTACAAAAATTTTATTTTTATTACTTTAAGTTTTTTTGTAAAAAAAAAACAATATTGTTAATGAAAAAAATCAAGCTATTACAAAACAAGTCTAGCGGAGACAAAGAAAGAAGCTATTTTGACGGTGTTTTCGCTTCCAGTCATGCTTTTGTCAACCTCGTTACCCAAGTCAATAGATTGGAAGCTCCATAATAATAAAAACTTTGATGGTTATTCCCCATAAAATCAAAGGTTGAATGATGAAATTATAAAAAAAACACACAAAAATTATGATTAAAAAAATAAAAGAGAAAATTGAAATAAAAATTAATTAGAGGAGAGTGAATTTAAAAACAAATAAGTTTTAGCATAAAATAAATAAATCAAAAGAATGAAGGCTAAATTGAAAACAATAGAACAACATAAACTTTGATTGAAGGATAAAATTAAAAACCAACAAAACTTTAACAAAAAAGGTTAAGGGAAAAAATCAAAAATTAAAAAAATAAAGATTGCATTGGAAAAATTATATATGATAAATTGTAATTCAATGACTAAATTAATAACATTTAAAACTTTTATAATAGTACCAAGGATGAAAATAAACAATAAAAAATATAAGGATTGAAATTGAAAAATCTAAAGAAAAGATAAAAATAAATAAATTGGAGGTTAATTTAAAAAAAAATAAACTTTAACAAAAAGAAAAATAAATCAAAAGAATGATGGTTAAATTAAAAACAATAAAACAACATAAACTTTGATTAAATGATAAAATTGAAAATCAACAAAGTTTTAGTAAAAAAGCCAAGGAAAAAAATGAGAAATTAAAAGAACAAGGACTAAATTGAAAAAATAAAACCTGATAAATTATAATTTAAGAACTAAACAAAAATACTTAAAACTTTTATAATAGTACCAAGGATGAAAATAAACAATAAAAAATATAAGGACTGAAATTGACAAATCTAAAAAAAAGAGGACAAAAGTGCATTTTCTCTGGAAGAGAGAAAAAAGGGAAAAAAAATGACTACCGGTAATAAATTTCCTATCATCCGACACCATGCCTCATCTCATAAGGAAGATAACACAACGACGCATCTAAAGACACAATGAAAGGGTAAGTTTAGCCATTGAAAAGCGCCACACGCACCACCCAAACATCGAGGACGACACCAACCTGTCTGCATGTGAGCATCATGCGCCAACAATCTTTTCAAATAAAATAATAATTTTCCAACATAAAAATACTAGAATACCCTTAAGGAGACTAGGAATCACAAAAAAACCACCATGAAAGTACACAAACACCCCTAGACACATGCCTTGGTTTTCGTCTTTTCTAAGAGTGTAATTGTATTTATACTATATTCTAAAATGTAAAAAGAAAAAACAAAGCTCTCGGTTAAAAACTCTAATTTCTTTGACCTCAAGAGTAAAAAATATTTTAACTATTTTAAAGTCTTATAAAAGACTAAATAACCCTTAGTTAACAGTTCAATAAATTGTCAACTCTAAAAATAAAATTATATTTTTATTGTGCAAAAATAAAATGGAAAATACTAACATATTTCTAAATAATCTCTTAACAGCTAATGAATAACTGGAAAAGACTAAATTATTCTTAGAACTAAAACACTTTTTTTTCCCAGCTCAGATGTAAAAAGATAATTTTACAGTAGCAATCCATCTTAAATTATGTCAATAAATACAGTGAAAACCCGCACATTATATATTTTTAAAATATATCTTGATCAGTTTAAGAACAAGTAATAAGAAAAGCATGTTTTCATGGAAACATAAAGACTCCTAATCAAGCAAGCTATGTTTTGTCATATGAGCTTGGAAAACCACGGATAAGAAAGCGAAGGGGGAGAGAGTGGCTAAGGTCTTGGATGCGTGGTTAAAGTACTTCTGCTTAAACGGAGGATAGAATTATTGTATATAATAATGATTGCTATCCAAGATAGTCAAATGCTAGGAATTGCTTCATTAATTTTAGATTGTTATCTCATTGGGATTAGAAATGACAAAATCAACAGTGTAAAAGCAAACGAAAAGTCTATGAAATGAATCAAAAAGAGAAGAAATAAGTCAACAAACATAAAAGCAGAGTCAAGCTTCCGATTAAAGATACATAATTCCTTGGAATGGAACCAACAAAGCAGCAGGAAATACAAGACACTTACAGATTACTAGCCATCAAATGAGATCCTGTAGAAAGGATTTGAGGAGGCCATGGCTAGCTAACTGTACTTTAATTTACAGCAAATACTATATTAGACAAACATGGAGTGGCCAGACTTCTTTTTATTTATTATAGTTCCATAAAACTGCTTGGTTGGAGCCATGCGGCGACGTTCTCTCATTTGCAGGAGCATGGATCACAGGTGCAGTTTGATCCACATTTGCAGCCATTCTCAGCACCAAAGTTCATCTCAGAGCTCTCGTAGAACCTGCAGCAGCAGTGGCTAGTAATTAGTCCTTAATCCCCTACAAGTTCTAAGACTATACAGTTCATCTGCAGTACTGTGACTGACTGACACGTACATCCTAACTGGAGCAACACCAGCAATGATTGTCTGACTTGTGGTGGTCTCGGAGAAACTCAAGTCTGGGTACATGCTGCATCTGCCATGTACATGCAGAGGAAGATATTACAAAAACAGAAAAGCTGAGTGTCAGATTCATTTGAAATCTCATCAGCACTACAAAGAAGTAATTAATGAAAGAGAATAATAGCAAATTGATTTTTTCGAAGAAAGAAAGAATCACCCATTGCAGCCACTGCCGCACTTGCATCCAGAGCCGCAGCCACAGTTTCCTCCACAGCAAGACATTTTCTGTTGGAAAAGAAGGAAAGTGTGATGAAATTAAGGGATTTCCTTTACTTAGAAGAATGAACTCAAGCTAAGTACTCAGGATGATTTATCAGGTTCTGCCCTTAGCTGTTATTTATAGTGTAGTTCAGGCAAAAGGCGGTTAATATCCACCATACACGTGGTTATATCTGAGGCTACTAGCGTCTGGTTGTTTTTAACCTGTGCTTGACATCGAATTATAAAGCAATTTTCACATTAATTTACATTAATTTCCGGCCCGTCATCAAAGTTATAAATCTCATATAATTGGCTTGAAGTAGTAGAGCCTGTGATAATTGATATCTCTGAACAATTAAATATGTAATTATCATAATTAAATAATGATATGACTTAAATAAATTATCTAAACTAACAGAAATATTTATGGACTAAAAATATAAATTCAGGTATATAAAAAAATTTAGTTGCACAGACCAGAATAAAAAATTAAACAAGATATAAATTTTTATATGACTGTTGAATTAGACTAAAGTTTTACAATAGTTTTCAAAATAATTATTTTATGTGAGTTGATAGTGTTTATTATTTTTAATTATCATGTACTAATTATGAAAATTACTGGTTATAATGGTGTGTTTTTTTCCTTCACTTCATCTAGCTAAATTATAAAATATAAAGCTTTTAATTATAATATAATAATGTGTTACTGATGATACTAAATAAATATACTTAATTCTCATAATTCTCATAGAAAAATACTGTCGAAGATGCCATTAAAATATAAAGCTTCATGGACAGGTTAAGAGAATGTTTCGAATCAAGATTGTCAAAGAAATTTTTTTAATATAACATGAAATTTATAATATAAAATAAAATTGTAAATTCAAATCATAAAATCATAAAATTACAAGTAAAAAAATATTTTAACTAAATTACATATTATGTTACAGATCATTAAATCAGTGATTCATATTAATAGTTAATTAGACCTTATAATTTTTTTTTAATAAATTTATATTTCACCTAAATAAAAATTAAAAAAATAGAATAAAAAAACTCATTAACAAGCCCAAATACATTGGGTTGTTAGGCCAAACATTTAATTTTATTGATGTTGATTCAAAGTATGTGGCGGTGTCAATTAAATTTTTATAATTATCTTTAAAAATAATATTTACATGTTGTATTTACTAAGCATAATAAGATGAAAAATACTATTTTATCAAAATATTTTTAAATAATATTATTAAGTAAAAATATTTTAATTAAGGTGTTTTTTTTTAATTCAAGCGCCTCTATCACAACGATACAAATAAAAATAATTTATTGCTAGTGATTTTTTTTCTTTTAAGCTTTAAATACTTTTTGTGCTACGAAAATCAGGTAAAACAAAAATAAAAGTAATTGTAATCTCTTTGTTTAATGAAAATTTATCATGCATGAAAACGACAAGCATTACAACAAATACAAAAGACTTTTTTTTCCAAAATTAAAACAAATTAAAACCCTTGGGAAGGGGAAGGGGAAAGAGAAAGGGGAAAGGGAATGGATGGAATGTCGGGCGAGGGAGTGGGGACTCATGGGGAAAGAAAAGTGCAGTAATTAGCAGTTTTTGTAATTTTTACATTGAAATTATGAAATCGGTCCGCTTTTAATAATTTTAACGAGTTGCATCGATTTTTCGTGAGTTTGATCGGGTTTGATTGATTTTACTAGTTTTCAAGTTTTTAACCTGATTTTACACGTTTTATATATTTTAACTCGTAAAATCATATGATTTTACAAGTCAAAAACACGTTTTTGATAATATTGGTTCCAATACTATACTAAAATGTGTTTAAAATAATTATTTGGTTAAAATTAATATTACATGAATCTTGTTATGCAAAATAAATAAATAAAAATATTATTTTAATTTTAAAAAAATCAAAATTTAAAATACAATTATATACAAAATTCAAAGTAAAAAATACAAATTATTTGATTAACCAAACAGTCTACTGGCCTTTAAATAAAAATACAATATTAAAATATATATGTATATAAATACATAGAAAAAAGAGAGAGAAAAAACGAAAACTCCAATAAGAAAAAGTCTAACCCACAATGAGTGAGTGAGGGGTCCAATCAAGGTGAGAGGACCACTCCTACTCCTTGATAGATAATTTGAGTCCCTTTTTCTTCTCTCCTTGGGAAAAATCAGGTGATAGAGATTTATTAAAAAAAGAGCAATTAAAGGAGATATTCTTTTCATCCACTATGGTAATATCGAACCTTGGTGGGTCCACATGAAAAGGATTCGCTCGTAGCATTATCATATAATTGAAATTAATAAATTACTCACCAATTCATCGAATGCCTTACAAGAAAGTAAACGGGGAGAAGCAAGAAAGCATGATGCATGATGTTATGGAGATCGAGTAATTTAGTGGCCGTTTAAAAATATGAATACGGTGTAATTATTTTTTTAAATGTTTTAAAATTATTTTTGACTTTAATATATTAATTTGAATTTATTTTTTTAAAAAAATTGCTTTTTTAAAAAATAAAAACTAACGAGTTCCTATTTAGCATCTAGCAACATTTGACATATTCCCTTTTGATTTAGACATTAGATGTCTAGATCGACTTCATTAAATATTCTTAGTCATGCACCACCGATGATACCATTGCTTTACATATAATTAATTAGTGTCCTTTCATCATATTGGTGAAGCAAAAATTATAATTCGGTCAATGAATGAAGCTCATACATACAAAGAGGAGCTTCATGTATTCTTAAAAAACCCAACTTGTTTCTTTCTTGGATTTTACTTTTTTTCCCCAGCTATTCAAACGAGTTGCGCGATTGAGTATGATCATCACATGCCAGACTTGTTTCGGATTATAATAATAATTATTTTTTAAAATATTTATCATTAATAAATATATAAAAATGATATATTTTTTATTTTTTAAAAATTACTTTTAACATCACCACGTTAAAACGATTTAAAAATAAAAATAAAAATTGAAATGCAAAAATTAATAGGCTATAAATCAACTTTGACGATTGCAGCTGCTGGTGGAGTCTCGTGAGAAATATTAGTTCAATTTGGTCCTTATATTTTGTTACAAGCTACTACTTGGTTGGATGTCCCAAGTCTGTTTCTTGTGGTGGATCGTCGTCTTCTTTACAAAGGACGTACGTCTAATTCAACAATGGGTTGTAGGGCAATTATGGAACGGAAGGATAGTGGAATTGTGGCTTCAGACAGCTTAGCTACTGTACTGCATGGAAGCAGAGAACTTCGTGTCCGAGAATCCACTATGAGATCACACTCTTCACTTTTGCTCCATAAAGACTGGCGTGTCTGTAATGTAATGATATGTCTGGCCTTGATGTTTCTCTCGCATATCTCATCGCTATGGGTCTGCTAAATTTTTTTCATATATATATATATATATATATATATATATAAATATCATCAACTTCAAATTCGGGATTATTGATTCAAATAGATTTAATGAAATCAGCTAATTTACAACTGAGATAATCTCATTTAAAATAAACTAAATAAAAATAAAAATCTTAATTATTAAACAACTTAAATATAAAATTAAAAAAAAAACTAATTTAAAAAAAAACAATGAAAAAAATATTTATGTCAACCCGTTGACCTACGATTAATGGTATAAGATTGAGATAACTCAAAAATCAATTTCTAATAAATCAAATGTATGAGAATGAAAATATAATAATTAAAAAGAATCTAAAATAAACCAAATTCAAATTCAACTTCAACTTCTAAAATCCTTAACTCTGATCATGAGTAAGAAATCAACCTCATAAAAAATAAACTCTAAAAAATAAATAAGTAAAATTACAAATTAATAAAATAGTGATGGATGAGTTTGAAAAAAAATACAACAAAAAAAAAGCTCCACTATAAAAGAAATGACAATAAAAAAATAAGAATTGAATTTTATATAAAAATATTTTGAAATTAAATGCTAAGAGATTAACTTAAAAATAAAATTTAATTGGGAAAAAGATTAAAAAAAAATAAAGAACAATCAAAAGAATAAAATAAAGAACAAATTTGATATAAAAATTAAATAAAATTAAATTTTAAAGGATTAAATTGAAAATAAAATTTAATTAGAAGAAATATAAAAAAAATAAAAATCAAATTTAATATAAAAATTTAAAAAAATGAATAAAAAAAATATAAATCACTTAAAAAAAATCAAATTGGATTAAAAAAAAAGTGAAACAGAGTCAAGGATTTGTGGATGCTTTGGGCACTGCGCTTCTCAAGCCATTTGACAGGCATGCTACGATTTAGAAAAGAGAGGCAATGATCTCCATTGCTAGTGTGCAGTGGGGCTTGAATGCCCTGTGTCCTTCCATAGTGGAGTTTGCTTTTGTCAGCGAATTATTCTCGCGTCAAACTCCAAATTTTGTCTGCCACTCTTTTCTCTTCTATAAAGGCCTGATTTGTTTTTCCCTTTTGCATTGTATATTTTTTAAAAAAGCTAGCTTTTGCTTATTTCTATATGTTTTCCTGTTGCCTTTTGAGAAATTAAAGAGATAAATTTGATTAGTAATAAGATAGAGGAAAGAATCCCAGGATTGCAGAGTAGACTAGAGGCCCTGTTCACAATACAATATTCTTGATCTGCAATGCGTCCATGTGCTTAAGATAGAAGTGGAGCTGAATCATATAGACTAGAGGCAGAGACCGATGATGAAATCCACTACTGATGATCAATGCCTTTGCATCTGATGATGGCAAAATTGCTTTCGGAGCTTCTGCTATGACCTTGGAACGCAGGACTGTCCATTACTAGCTCAGCTACTGCGAGCTTCTGGCATGGGGCTTCCTCTTATTCAGATAGGGAGGCTCTCATAGTAAAGTAAACTGTCTGTTACTAGCTCATCATACCATTATAACAACAGAAACCAAGGATATATTGGAAACTCAACAAAAACTGAGACCAGACAAAAATCGAGGAACAATTAACATCAAATGCTATCATCCAGAGGCAGAAACCTGCACACAGACCAAGAAAATCTGTCATGGTGCGTTCTGCTGCCTTCTATGTTAAAAGCTATAGACTGAACTTTGCAGGAGCAAGCACCGTAAGTGAAACTTTCTTCCATGCTAATAAAAATATGGAAATATATGTGGGTTATCATAGATAAAGTATATATGTCATGTAGAAACCTTCCGGGAGGTAGTTCTTGAAAATCATTGGATCTGCATTAGATATGAAGAGAATGTCGATTAGGCACATAAACTTGACAGCTACTTGATGCAATTACAGATCCATGTTTCAATTGATAAACAATCAAAGAGAAGCAAAACTCATTCCAGCAGAACCTTCAATCACCAGCAGTCTATACAATGAGTTGCAACAAAAAAAAAGCACTTCTGAAGAAACCCAGGAATTCAGCTGCTACCGAGCTTCTGCTAGGCAAGTTTTTCTATAGTAGGCTGTTATAACTTTAGATTCAGTATCTCCATCAAACTTATCAATAACAATCAATATTTTCTAAACTCAGTCTCAGTGATTCTCCACTATCTATGAGCATCCTAAGACCAACTTTCAGCCCCTCTTCCAAGACAGCACACACTGGATACTTCTTCATACACGTCGTCAATCTTGATTCAACAAATAGCAATGTAATTTATTTGCAAACAGTTAAAGTAAAACTCTAAAGTCATCCCAAACCTTAAGAAGTTAATTTGTTCACACTAATTGATGCATTAACATTCTTTGTTTTTCGTAAATCCTCATTTTTGGAACAAATATCAAAGTTTAGATACCGTTATCTTTAAACCTAGTCAAGTGTTGAGCTTAAATCTGTGTTGGTTTGACAAACTACCAGAATCGCTGTTTTTGAATTCAACTAAGCGCTGAGCTCAAGCTTATGTGAGTTAGGTGAACCGTCAAATTCATGATCAGAAATATTTTACTCTAATAAGTTACAAGTATTTTATTATAACAAGACATGAATATTTGACTGATATGTAAATTTTTTTTTTTTTCATAAAGAGAGGATCTTAAAAGCTATAAAAGAAACTAATGTACTCCACAAAACAGGTTCAATTTTTCTTTACTATGAATAATATATATCTATTTTTAGGGTATTTTTTCAGGAAAAAAAAGTATATTTTCTTTTATATGATATTAATTTAATTATTAGAGAATCTCAAAACTTTAAGAAATGAACTTTTTACATGTATTAAGTATAATTCATTGACCAAGAAAAGATGGGCTAGATCATTAAAAACAAGAGATTAATAATTGTACACCAGGTCTCGGCTAAAATCGGACTTCATCACTAATAATCTTCTTATCTCTAACCTAACAACTTCAAAGCTTATTTTTGACCCCAATTGCATAATTCATTGAATAGGAGATTTTTATTTTCTTCACTCGGTAATTCTCACGAACAGTTTGTGCTCTATTAGCGGTATAGTTTCTACAACTTTGAAAGCCATATAGACGAATGGAAAAGAATACAATACAATAAAATACAAATGCAAGATATTGCCCTGGTGTTTGCTTTGAGAGAGAGGATGTTAGCGCAGCCTGGAGAATATGTCCTTCAGTACACAACAGAGCAGCCAGAGAGGGAGGCGGTGGTGAGAATAGCAAAATTAGTATTGTATGAGATCTGAGACATATTTTTTAAAATTGGATTTATGAAAAAAACATACTAATATTACTAATAATGGATGCCATTTTAAATATCTTGACTTGATATTATTTTTTATGTGAAAATATTATTGGAAAATCCAAGGGTTGTCGATAATAGTAGTCTTATGGTCTTATTTCTAAATCAAGTTGTTCCAAACATGGAAACTTTTCAGAGCTAACAATGGCAGTCCTTAATTCTTCTCTCGAGGCAATCAATAAACCATGGAATTTAAAGGCAGAGTAAACATGAATTGGAAGGAAACTAAACTATTATGTACAGAGCCAGCCTTGAGGCAGAACGGCTTCTTGGCAAGGCTGGTTCATCTGACCTCTCAACTGTCTACCGTGTATATGAACATATAACTTCATCTACAAGCTCGTCGAAAATCAAATCTTCCAGGTCTAGTGCTACATCCTCAGCATCCAATTGAAGGTTCATCCAACCATCACCTTTTTCGCAGTCTCGAGCTACTATATCCTCTATTGATTCCTCCATTTCTGAGGTTAACCTCCTGTGCCAGCTAATTCTTTTCCAGACTTCATCAATAACATTATTTCCTCTGGGCAGTGGACGGACGCGTTGAGTGAAAGAGAAGAGCTTGGGGAAGTAGGCTAATGAGCTCTCATATATGTCGAGCAGTTCCTCGTTAATCAAATCAAACAGAAGCAGGTGATCACAATTGTAGGCAACATCCTCCGAGGAAGATTCAAGTCCTTTGTGCAAATAAGCTTCCAAAGCCTTAAACAATGTTGGACTCAAGGGCTGCTCTAATGAATACCATGTTCCAAGGGACTCTGGCCCAATGAAGCCGGACACCTCAAGCACATCTCTCAAATAATTGAAATCAGCATCATCTTCTGGCCTGTTCAATTCAAAATGAAGGAATCGAGCACCAACCATTGTGCTTGCATTTTCTGCATTCGCATGGCTGGTAGAGCTGCGACTTTCTTCCAAGGAATCTCCGGTTGACCTGTCTTGTAAAGTGACAGGAGAATCTGGTTCATCAACACAAATGTGCCCAGGATGCAGCTCTGAACCTGATGCAATTTAGGGGAACCAGTTAACTACCAATACAATCATACTGCCAGAAGAATAGTATATACTTTTGGGGAGAGTTTTTTATGGACATTTTCTGGAAATCAAGTTCCATTATAGAAAGCTTTTATGGTCAGTCTGTCACATTCGACTTATCAGATGGTTTTTTCCAGAAAAATAATTTGAATAACAGGAGTGGTCAAATTAGCAAGTCTAAAGAATGTTTTTTCACTAAATCTATGCAGTCAATGCTGTTCACATATCTTGCAAAGCCAATAATACATGGTATTGGTTCAACAAAATATCCCCAGCAAAAAAAAAAAGGACAAATTTTAAGGCTTGTATAAAAGCATTTTGGAAGAGGAGACAGTATGCCATACCTTCTGACATTGGGAACTCTACTAGGCAAGTTATATCATCTCGAAAATGAGTCTCAAGAACTGAAATCGGACTTTGTTCTTCATGCTCTTTAATGGAGGTGATTGCTGAACCAATCCCCTGATTACTCAGAGAACTCTGATCTCCCCTTTCAGGTCCCATTGTATCCTGATTTAGTTCACTTGTAATAGCACTTCCTTCGTTCATACTTGCCATTAGACCACCTGAACATTCATTATTGTCCATGCTGCCAGCTCTTTCTTCTATGTTGCTCTGAAGTTCAGTTTCTTCAACAGTATCTAGTCGTTTGAATTGTTTTCTAACTTCAGGAGTGCTTACGGACTCCAAGTCATTAAGAATGTCAGTTTTAACATTTGCATCATAGTCCATTCCAGTCGTAGTTGACATCTTTGAACTAAGCGCATCACTTGAGGACTCATTTGGAATGAGATATATAGACTCGATATCTGGAAGAGAGAGTCTCCTTCTGAAGGATTTCAGACCACTTGATTGAGATTTATCTTCACTCGACAATTTTAAGCTTTTAGATTGATACTGGTTCCACTTGACCTGTTTACTGAAACTGTACTCAAACAATCGAGCATAACCATCCAGTGACTCCTTTAGAGAGGATCCTCTTCTTATGCGTGGGGCTTGAGCTTTGCTGAGATCATTATCGAAACTATTCGTCTCCTGAAAACTTGTGGGATTTTCTACACCATCCTGATGAATTGTGATTTCCTTCAACTTCTTAGACATCTCTTGCTCATCGGTGGAAAACTTGTATCCAGAAGGAACTTCGTAGCGACTTGTATTTGTTGATTCATGGTCACTCTCCCTTTTGCTTTCTGTGAGTGCATACTTTATTTTTTTCTTAAGACCTTTAAAAGGACTCATAAATGAAAGATGCCACTTGTATTTATGTAATCCCTGAGATGACTCGAGAGAAGAAAACTGTGTTTCTTGATCACTAGAAGTGACTCCATGATTGCTAACCTTTAAATCTATTGACTTCCCATAAAAATCTTCCAAAGACTTGGATGCAGTAGACCTTGGTGCTGGATTCCCAATGGATGGTTTCACTCCATTTGGAAAGGACCAAATTTCCTTCTGCTTGTGCTCAATTGTACTAGGCCTAACAAATGTAATGTGTGAACAGTCAGCTGCAGGAAATGATCCTGACCTCCTTAATCTTACCTTTGCTTTGGAAGTCTGCTGGACATGGGTGTTCTGAACGCCTGGATCCTGTAGGATTTCCAACAGCTTTTCATTTGCCTTAAGGATCTCCGTAAAATCCACCCTCTCCTTAAACTGAGGGCATGAAATTTCTCTGTTGAGACGCTTAGCATGTGAAAGGTTTAATGAGTTATCACAGTTCTCCAAGGAAAATGCATCCTCTGCAGAAAGCTGGTTTTGTTTTGAGCAGTCATTGGCATTCACAGTGCCAGGCAGATGATACGTACTATTGTCTGCAACTAGTTCTTCAGTTGTCTTAGACACTGATGGAACCTGAAATCTGGAGGCAGCAGTATCAGCACTTTTGTGAAGAATAATGATTGGATTTCTCCAATCACTATTTATTGTAGCAACGCTATTTTCTGAAGGTTCTAATTGGTGGACTGGATCAGCTTTCTGTGACCGTGTTCTTGAAAATTTCTCCTTGGCAATTAAAGCTTTTATCTGGGCTTTTCTAGCAATTCTGTTGGTTGAGCTAGTCGTTGTAGTTTGCTGTTCAACCTGGCCAATTTATTACCAAGTTATTCTCAGTTTCATAGTTTTACATACAAAAGAAGTAATTTTCAGGATAGAAGTAACATGCACTCATCGATATCAAACCATTCACATGCATTTTATCTGTACAGTGGACTTACCAGTAAGGGGACTGCTTCAGCACTCAAATATTCCTGTACTTCATTAGAGTAATGATCAAAAGAGATTGTTTTTGGATTTTGGCAGCCTGCAAAATAAGGAAATAAGGTTGCTCAGACCATAAAAGGGGATGAAAAGCACATTACACATATTGACAAGGATATAGATTTCTGATACTCCGAAAAGAGGGAAAAAAGATGTCATTTTTTAGGTGAAAGAACACATCTTTCCCAGGTTGAACCAGCTGCCAATGCCATTCAACCCTCCAAACCTCAGTCGTCAGAAAAACTATATTGAATTGGCTCTGGATACACTCCATTATGGAGTCATTTATTAGTAGTATCAGTTTGGTGGCGAGAATACCACTTATCAGGTGGAACCATTGCATATCAGAGCATCACAGCCAACCGAATAGGTTTTACTGATAAAACAGGACTGGGCCATTCAATATCAAGAAACAACAGTTTACTATGTGTGTGCAGAATAAGTATCCTTAGATCTGACCATTAACTAATCGCATCAAGCTTCTACGTAAAATGATTTCCAAAGCTCTTCGAGTCTTCAAGATAAAATCATATCCAACTCCAAACAGGACAATTTCATTTCTTCTACCATGACAAGTATCAATCAACTCTAACGAACCTAATTCTGCAATTTCGATAATAACATAGAACCAATACTTTACAAGTACCTATAAAAAACACTCTCTATTTACTCCAGTCAAGATGACAAAAATTAAGTGGAAAAGTGGAGACAGGACGAGGGCATGAGGCAAATTAAGATGGCTTACATCTGCCATGCTTTCTGCGCAGAGGTGATTTTTTAGTACTGTGCCAATAATGGTAGTCAAGAATTTGAAGTACTCCCCACATGCAACCTGGATGATAGTCCTCAAATCCAACACCCGAAACTTGGCGCTCCAACTGTCTCCCCATAAATAAAATCTCAGACAAGATATAAGCTGATCCTCCTCCTGCTGTCTGTCCTCCCACAAACCACAGTTGATTTCAACCACGAAGACACCTTTGATATCCTGAAATAACATTACTAACCATGTAAATCACACAGAGAGATGATCATGAGTATATTTTAGTGAATATTTAGAAGTCGAACTCCAAGCACACAAGTCGAGAAATTGCTGTTCAAGCTAAAAATCCACGTCTCAAAAGCCTCTCAAATCTTCATCTTTGATCAGAATAAGCATCAGACACCATAGCAATTATATATATATATATATATATATATATATATATATATATATATATATAAAATTGCAAACAAGTTTTCCACGCAAATTATTCCAAGCAAAAAGATTTCAATAAACAGAACCCCATCTTTACAGAGCTAATTAACATGGTGGAGAGTATGTCTACTGTCAGGTTCAAAAAGATTCTAAGACTGGAAAATCAACAAGGGTAGCTGAACTTAATACGCGCATGTAGTTTCCTCAACTTCAACAGGCATATCCATAAATAAAAAGGGAGATTATTTGAATACCCAATACAAGGTGTAGAACACAAAGGCAATTGTGTTCAGAAAATTAATGAAGTCAGTCTTTTATGCTGTAAAACACCAACTCAGACTGCTCTTGTATTTACTCTGACATGTTAAACAACAAAAAGAAAGAAGAATCAGACCAATCATGGGAACATGAAAAGCCTAAAAAACCAACCTGATGGAGGAGAAAGAGCTCAGAGATAGCTCGTAAACTCTGAAGTCAGTTATGGAAGGCTTAGAATATCATGAAAGCGGGCAGCATATACTTGGCAAGATATTAATCTAACGTACAGGAAGAAACAAGAAGTCGTTGGCCTTTTGTACCAATAAAGGGATCATAGTATACAAGGAGAAAAGAAAGTTGTTCTAGACGCAGTTTACCCGCCAAGCCAGGTCTTGTTTATCGAAGACTGGTCCAATTTCAGGTATAATAATAATAATAATAATAATAAGTCATTTAAATAAGCTTGGGGCCCAGGATTGGAGTTGGATGGCCACAAATATTGAACACGCATAAGATCCTTGTTTTTTTTTTTATCCGTGGATATAAATACCTTATAACCCGTTGGGTTATTACTAATCCGGCTAATCTTAGTTTTTGGTAATTAATGGAAAAGAGAAAACCGAGTTTAAATTAATTAGCACAGCGTAACTTGTTTGTTTATTTTTGCGGTTGTAATTATATTTAAATGTATTTTAAATATATATTTAACTTAAAAAAATATTAAAAAGATATTTTTTAATAGTTTCTAATGATTTTAAAATGTTGATGTTAAAAATAAAAATAAAAAGAATTGAAAAATAAAATTATTTTAATATATTTTTAAATAAAAAACAATTTAAAAACACAATATATCATTATAGCAAACACACATTTGAAGTTAATAATTAACACAATATACTACATGTTAAAAGCATGCATTTTATATTTTATGTTTTTTATATAGTAAATTACATGGTTGAACACACAAACAAATGAACTCTTGGAGGGACTCAATGAACACCTCACAAGACTTACTTTTCATGATTATTTTATTTGGCCACATCACTACTAGGATATTTTTAACACGGAATTAATAATGTTGCACGGGTTGTTTTTTAAAAATATTTTTTAATCAAAAATATAATAAAATTATTTTTTTATTTTTAATATTGACATATAAAGAATATAAAAAATACATAAAATATTAATTTAATATTTTAAAGTGAAAAAAAAAATTAAAAAACATTTTACACTAGAAACATTCAACCTTAAATGGTAAAAGAAGAGGGTGTTACCAATCAAGCTGAAAGAACGCTTGTTGGTAACCAAACCTTAGCTTGGATAACCAAACCTTACTATGGCACGCCAATATAGAGATACTGTTAATTAAGATAAGGATTAAGGAACAATAAAATAAAAATCGGAGTCTGACTTTGACTTATTTCTAGTTGCAGTTGGTCTGCCTCTCTCTTATTTGTAGGTGGTAGTTACATTCCCATTTTTTAAGTGGTTGTCGTGTTTCATTTTCTTTTTTATTTTTATTTTTGTTATGATAGGTTTTCTCTTCACCCTTTGAGACAAAATAATTTTTATATATAGTCCATAAATAGATATATTTTTACATTTTTACAGGGATGTTTATGAATATAGTTGGATTTAGTATGGAATTATAATATTATCTAATATAATTTTTTATATTTTACAAATTATAAATTCAATTCATTCAAATTTTTTGAATCCAAAAGAGTTGGTTATATTAGGTGAAGCTAAATGTTTTTGTAAATCAGTTACCTTCCCTTGCTCTCCAACAAAGAAATAAATTCTTTTTTTTTTTACGTTAAAGAAACATAATATGAAACTCACTAATAATAACTTTGAAACTAAAACATTTCTAAATAAAATAAAAATAAAATTTTCAATTCATAACTTATCAAATACAAAAATAAAATAAGTATAGGATCTACAGGTTGACAGGATTTAAAAATCCTGACCATCTAATTTATAATATTTTTTTGTAGTAATTATTATTTGTAATATCATATTACCTAACTTTAATGAATTAAGTCTGTTCAAATAATATAAACGTTACAAATAATTTGTTTTTTAAGAAAACCCCTACATTTTTATGCTATCTAAAGTTTGAATTTAAAAATAATCATAAAAAAACAAGTTTGAAAAGAAAAATTGCCTGTTAATATACTGTTAAAACCCCTACATTATCACTTTTTTTTTTATCTTTAAGCGAACGGAATAATTGAGGTTCCTTAGTTTGCCTACAAGAGTTTATGATTACTCGGAAAAGTTAACATAAAGCAGGTCAATATGTTGGAGACATTCTCGAATGCCTTTATTCTGTTTGTTTTTTTGCTAAAGGCTACGCTTTCTTCCTTCATGTATCCATGTTAGGCTGTGGATTACGATTGCTAGTCGAGTGATTAGCCTAATTAATTAAAGAATTGTGCACAATATCCCCCCCCCCCCCCCTTCACAAATATAACATGTTCAGTCGAGAAATATTGAAGAAATTAACCATGTTTTTTCAGTTCATCCTCTCTTGTCCCTCGATTTTTGTTCAGTCATTCAACAATTGTAGAGAGAATCCCAGGTACATGTGCTATCACGAGCTTATATGATAATAATTATTTTTTAAAATATTTTTTATTTAAAAATATATTAAAATAATATTTTTTTATTTTAAAATAATATTTAATATTAACAAATCAAAACAATTAAAAAACATAAAAATAAAAGTCAATATTTTTAGAAACGCGGATTAAAACTCAATTCCAAGTATCCTCTAAATCTTCCTAGGCTTACATTAAGCTTGGTTTATGCATTCCATATTATTCATTGAAGAAGCCTGGTTAGCGCTTGAATAAAGAGTATAACACACGATTTATTCATAGAATAAAACATTATAGCAAATAATCAGCAAGCTGTCTGGTTTTCCAGTATTTCATCCAGCTTATATAATTGTGTAGCAAGACAATATTGCTTTGAATATTCCCTACAGACTAGAATTACAACGTTGAACCGTAAGTTATATTTGACAAACATATGGGACTTTGAATATTTTTTGCATTATATGCTGACTGATTCTAACCTCCTTTTCAACATTTGACACGGCGAGATATTGGACCGTGTAGTCTTCAACATTTAATGCTTATCCCTGTCGAAGAAAATACCATGCCTTGTCCACTCGGTGTGTGGAGTTTGCATGCCAGCATCATCATTCTCGCATCGAAATAGAGCTTCAGCAATCTTGATTTTCGCCATTGATTGTCTGAGTTGCACTGTTGGAGCTTGTCATAAGCTTGCATCTCTGTGATTTTAGGAAATCCTGGCTTTTGCTTGGATGGAATGAGTCGAAGAGGAACGATCAACAGCCCAGAACCACGTAACTCGTAAGAATAGCAGTGGGCAAATCCAAGCTGGACCGCCCAACGGCAAGGTTGAGAAATGCTAGTTTCTTCTATAGGCCCAAATCTGGACCGGCCCGTCATTTGTTTTTCCTTCGAGCACCACCTTAGAAAATAACTTAAAAGAAAAGATTAATAATTATACATCTAATTGTATCATCAAATACTAACAAATCCATATTCTAATGCTAGTTTTTCATTATAGTTTAACCGTGTTTTTTTAAAAAATATTTTTTAAAATTTAAAATTATTTTTTTCTGGTGTGTTGGAATCATTTTAATATACTATATAAAAAAATTTAAAAAAAATATTATTTTAATATATTTCTAAACAAAAAGTAACCACTCTTAAATATAATTTATTGAATATATGATTTGAATAAATTTAATTATTTATAATATTATTTTAGATGATAAACCCGATCCGTATAATAATTTCTGGTGATCAAAACAAGCAAAAACTCTATTATTATTATTTTTTTCTGTAAAACTCACTTGATGCATCTCCACATAAAACTACCTTTGTGGTGTGGATAAACTTCCACATCATATTAAGAATTAAATTGAGATAAATAGCTTATAAATTAATAATTATCACCGAACACTCTAATTACCGAGTTCGAGTCATGAATGATGGATGCATAAGAGATGGAGAAAAAATGGCACTCTTCTCGGCAAGAAGAAAAGGAAAATCTTCTTCAATTTCCCATTGTTCTTCAAAGCTTCAACGTGTGGAAAGCTAAAAACAGAATGAAAATGGAGTTTTTCATTT
The DNA here is from genome assembly GCF_951802175.1 of Populus nigra. NCBI lineage: Eukaryota > Viridiplantae > Streptophyta > Magnoliopsida > Malpighiales > Salicaceae > Populus > Populus nigra. Next base: position 4,823,467 of record NC_084870.1, on the reverse strand, counting down.
TTTCAACTGTGACTGTTTTCGACATGATGTTGGCGGCTAAGGGAAAGTGTGTAGTCTCTGTCACTCTCTCCGTCGAGCGTTGTTGAAGTTTGTGTGTATAGTTGTCGGTATATATTTGTTCTTGCCATATAAAATATATTTTAGTGCCCTAATTACCTTGTCAAATATGATCTGAACCTAACTTCATAGACATCAATAATTAAATAAAAAAAAATACTGTGTTTTAATAAAAACTATTGATAAAATAGCACAAATCTTTTTCACACCAGGTTGACAAATGTGCACTCATGTGACGAGAAGTGATTAAGTTCTTGGCTCATGTGAAACTCAAAACCATGACTTTTTTTTTTTAAAGGTTTTTTAAAGTTAAAGTTGTAAATTGACTTGCAGCCCCTTTAATTTTTAAAGTAGATGGATGGTTTTGTCGGTCCACACGAATTAAATTATATAAAATTAAATTAATTGGGCTATTCAAGCTCCAACACTTATAATCTTTTGACCACTAGCTCGCTGGTTGAATCAATTGGTCCGATCCGGTTTTGATAACACTGAAATAAAATAATACTTATGACTCCACTTGCAACGTTCAATGATGACAGTTTTGAAATCTCAAACGTTATTATTAATTTATTATTATTATTATTATTATTACCAAAGTGGAAACTAACTTGATAGGACCCACCCAGGTTCTTTCGAGACTCGATTCATTAATCTTCTCAAACGCCATATTCAAAATGCTTTCGGTTGTGTTGGACGCAATCATTGTAATTTGTAACTAAAAACCATTTTACCTTTATATGCCACCCAGTTTTACTCTTACCAAGGCAATCCTCGAGGAGGAATTAAAAAGAAAAAGAAAAGGCTCAATCATAAATTTGGAGACTTTTTTTTTATATATATATATATATATATATATATATATATATATATAACAAAATATCGTCGCAAGAATATTAATTATTTTTTTCCTTATTTTTTCAGGGTAAAATATGTCATGGTTCCTAAACTGTTGGTCAAGACGAGAATAATATTTATCAAATTTATTAAGCACGGATAATCCTTGAAAAAAAAATTTAAAAGTAATCTTTTTATTAAGTAAAGTTAGGTTTTTGTTCAAATTGCTACTAGTATTTTTCACGTGGCTAGCACATGATACTAAATTACCTTAAACACATATATTCCCACTTAAAGAGATCTTATAAAAATAAAATAAAGACTTGGGTTGTGCGGGGTGCATTGATTTTGGGACTCAAGTAAAGAGATCTCAATTATAAAAAATCATGGATTAAATTGAACAAGGAGACCAAAAAGGCTAGCGCACTAGTGTGGGAAGTGTCACCGAGTTTGGAGTCGTATGAGCAACCTCCTCCAACCTCCAAATACACTTTTCATTGGTGTCGTTAGAAGCTTCGCATCGTTACCATTTTTCCAAGGTGACATGAGTATGAAACGAAGCTTCAATGTTGCTCCGATGACATTTTTCTTCTCTTTCTTTTCCTTGTTTTTCATGCATGAAATTTCTTCCACTTTCCTTCATGGACAAAAAAAGGCATGGATTTCTTGCTCATTTTCAATTATAGTCACTTTAGTTCTATTCATTTGAAAGATGAAAATCAAAATAGTTCTTTGCAAATTCGAGAAACAACTTAACCATAAGATTTGTTTTGAATTGGTGAGAATCTCACATTGAGCTTATCGGAACAAGCTATCAAGACCGATCATGAATAAAATCAATGTAGAATGATCAAATTAGACAAAAAAAAAAAAAACTACATGGATAAAATATGGCACTGTACAAAATCCACAATGCCATTAAATCAGGAGCTACATCAATTGCAACTATTAATTGTTGAGCTCCTTTTGTTTTTCTTAACTTAATATGGTAAAGTACTAAATAATTGGCTTGTGCTGCGTCGCAAGTTGAGTCATCTTTTTCTAATCCTAAAAAAATGTAAAGACACTAGAAAGTAAAAAATCTTAAGCTTGCCAGATGAAATAAGTTTAAATTATTGAGACAATGATATATTGGATGATATATTGGATGATATATTTTTTTAATTTTTTTTTTGAGATAGTTACACATTTGATCGTCTCGAGTCAACTATAATTAACCTACAAAATCATCGATTTGGGACAACAGACTATGATACCACTTATGCAATACAAATTGAAACAAATTAAAAAGTCTATTTCTTAAAAAAATCAAATATTAAAGACCAAAAATGCAAACAATAGTCAATTAAAAAAATGATCCAAAAAAATGACTCGAGTAAATTTGGGCTGGTGGCTTATGCTACATTGTGGGTTAGATCAAATTCTTTATAACGTAAAAAAAGATGCTCAAGTAATGATAGTATTTTTAAATAAGCAAAACCAATTCGAGACCTAGATCATTGATCTTGATAGACTTATTAAGCCTTATTTAATTTAACTATATGATAAAAAAAGGCAACTTAATTCAAAAACATATTTAAAAAAATAAATTTAATAAAGAATGATAAATAAGAATACCTGAGATAACTCAGGTAACTTTTAAAATTAGTAAAAAATCGTATAGAAAGCAAATAAAAAAAATAATGAGGTTCAATCTCTAATCAAATTAAATGTTGAAAGATAAAAATAAAAAATATAAACTTAAAAAAAGGAGGAAAAAACAAGTAAACTCGGACGAATCTCCTAAACCTAAATCAATCTTTCAAACTCATAACTCGTGAAATTCTAGATCCGAGTTCAATAAAATAGCTCAACTCTCAACTAATTTAATATTGAAGGATGAAATCGTAGAAAAATATTCAATAAATGTTTTTTAAAAAGTAAAGAAATAACAATTAAAAAATAATGATAAAATCATATACAAAAAAGAGAGAGGATAAAATCATTAAAAAAACCAATTTTAAAAGTAATTTTAAATAAAATAAATAGCAATAAAAAGAATATGGATTAAATCTAACAAAAAATAAATTAAAGGAGGATAAAATTTAAAACAGATTTCAATTCTGTAAATGAATTAAAAAAATAACAATTAAAACAACAAGAACCAAATTTAAAAGAAAAACAAATTGAAGGGCTATTGTGAAAATTTAAAAGGTCGAGCATAAAAATGAAAGATGAGAGAGAAAATAAAAACCAACTTATGCCACCCATTCATGATGAATCAAAAAACACCAAGTATGATTGTTTTTTTACCGCAATAAGCCATAACATGACTTACCTAAATATAACGAGGCAACTTACTTGTTGCATGTGCAAAACATTTGTCAACTATTTTTTTTATATATATTAAAATATCAAAATACCTCATTTTATACTTGGTAATTATTAAAAAACAAATATATAAAAAAACCACTTGATATCCCCTTAAATAAATTTTACTTTTAAAGTTAATTCAGTCATTGAAAAGAGAAAATTTGAAAATACCCTAGAAGTCAATTGATTGAATTTTGCTTTTAAAAATAATAATGTCATTTAATTGTGAATCTTTTTTAAAAGAATGAGTTGTCCCTAATTATCTTTATAATGATCAATAAATCTTTTGAAAAGATTATCTTTTCTCCAAAATCAAAACCAAAATCAATGAGTTTTTTTTTTTTTTGGAGAATGGCAAAATCATCACCACACTATTCCCACGAATAGTGTTTTCTCTTTTGTGCTCAAGTACTTTTACTGCACCAATTAATTTCTGTTAATTTGTATACTTTTCAGTTCCTAAATTTACCTCAAAACAATAACTGCATTAAAAACTCGAAGATTATAATAAGGTAAAAATCAGATTAATTTGTTAGTAAAGTTTCAATATTTTGAAATTGTAAGATATTTTCTATATTTTGATTTAAAAATTCATTTTCATTTTAAAATCCCATGACCCATTATAATATATACTACCTTTTGGTGAAGATATTTATTTGAGAAGTATTATTTTTCGCCCCCCAGTAAAAAGAAGTTAGCTCAGCCACCGCCTGAACTCCGGCAGGTGCTAGTGCTCAAGTGCTGCTAGCAAGCTTAATAAACTGTTTGTTTTTTTATATTTTAAAAGTGTATTTTATTTTTTATTTTTTTTATTTTTATAAATGATTTTGGTTTACTATTATTAAAATAAAATTTAAAAATAAAAAAAATATATTATTTTATTATATTTCTAAATAAAAAATACCTTAAAAAATAACTCTACTATAATCCTGTTTTTAAAAAGTGTTTAGGCATGTGATAACAGTTATTTTTTAAAGTGTATTTTACTTGAAAATGTATCAAAATAATTTTTTTTATTTTTTTAAATTATTTTTTTTATATCAGCACACATGAAAATAATTCGAAAACATAAAAAAAAATAATTTAAAATAAAGAAAAAAATAAAAAAAATTAATTTTTTTCAAAAATATTTTAAAATAAAAAAATAAATAAGCATTAAATATAATAGTGTAATGTCGTAGCAGCAAGCAGTTGTAGAGTGCAACCACCCCACCCCACCAAAATAAATAAAAAACAATAGTTCTGAAAGAGAATTATTTTTGTGTGCAAGTTAAAGTCAAAGAGAGCTTGCGGAGAACGTACCCAGAAAACCACGAGTTGACAAAATAAACAATAGTCAGGCCGTAATTAAACGCCAGGTGTCACCATACCCTTTCTTTTATCAATCCATCTTCCCGATCCAGCGGTTACCATGGCACGTTTTACCAAGCGTGTTTAAGAGCTGTCCCTCTTTGACTTTTGATACTTGCAGAATTTTTGGTCCCCTTTCAATTTTCACCCATCCACTTGCTAATACGATCCCTACCGTCTTCTACAGCGCGTGCGTCACTCACTCCTTCCACTTTTAGATAATTTGATGTTCTTACATTTCTTTTCTTTAACTTAATATGACGCACGGAGATAAATCAGACAGCTTGATAAGATTGGGTTTCAAATTAAATAATAATAATAAATACTGACTTTGTTAATCTGGTTGGTATATTCTGGTCACTTCTTAATTTTTTTTAATAAAAAATAAAACAAAACTGTTTTAATAAAAAATATTGACTTTAATTAATATGGTAAGTTGACCTTATAACCCAAGCTATTTTCTAGATCAATCCTAAGCTGAATTTGACAGCTGTGTATCACAATGTTTATTTTCTTAACTAGTTTTTTTTTAATTTTAAATTCAGGAATTACAAACACATAAATAATTAGATATAAATGAAGATAAAACTGAAAGTTCATGTCATCAGTCTTTTAAAATCAATCCTTTTTTCTATGATAATCGGAGTTCTTGGAAAAGAAAAATTCAAATAATAAGATTCTATATAAATAATAAAGTTTTTTAATTGAGTCAACTAACAATCATATTTTTGATAAATAAATAATAACACCTATTAGTTATTAATTACATATAACTCGTTGGTTATTCAATTCGATCCGTAATTTATACCAAGAATTTTCTTAATTTATTAAGGTTTTTTTAAAAATAAAATCAAATAAGACAATACCCGCATTTGTGTTTATTTTACACTACAACTTGTTTTTTTTTAGTTTTTTATCTAAAAATATCAAATTAAAATATTTTAGATATTTTTGTATGATTTTAATATGTTAATAAATAATAATAATAATAATATATTATTAATTAAAAAATACTATTAGGAATTTGAGTGCAATGCCATAACGAACACTCACATGAAAAGACTTGAGGTGAATAGGAAAGGCCATTTTTTCAGCTCAAATGCTTCCAAAGGAAGCATGTTCTTGTTCCACTCCATAGCCCTCCGAATGTGGTCCTACCTACCATGCATATCTTTCCAAATCTTTGCCCGCTTGAAAAACAGACCCCGAGAGAGAGAGAGAGAGAGACAGGCGCCTGTGATCCAACGCTCTTTAATGAAGTTGATTATTAAATTAATTTCTATAATTTAGAGATTTACTTAAACCCGCAACTTTAGTCAACGCCTCCACAGACGCGCAAAAGCAGACCCATTTTCTTTTCTTCTTTCTAACAATTAAGGTATATTCCGACCAGATTTTAAACATGCACCAAATATAAATGAGAGGATCTTAGTCTTAAATCCAATTTGGGAGTAGATATGCATCCTGTTTTAAATTGTTTATTTATAAATATATTCAAATAATATTTTTTTTATTTTAAAAAATTTAAAAACATGATTGAACCACAATTCCAAATAATATCTTAGAATAAGGCTCAATACATGTATTGAGTATATCATCCTCAATTGATTTTAAAATTATTTTTAAAAAATAAAAATAATATTATTTTTATTTTTTTAAGAAAAACCAACGAATTTTGATTGAGTTTTTGACCAAATTAGATTAAATTAATATTTTTTTTATTTTTTCTTTAACTCAAAACAGCTTATATCTTGGATCAACTAGATTCCAACTCGTCATGGTTTTATAGACTAGAGGAAATTTTATTTTTCACATTCCATTTAATATTTGAATTCATCTATTTATATATAAGCATATCTTTAAACTAATTTAAGCTTTAATAAAACTAAATCTTTTACTAACTTATCTTAGCAACACAATTTTTTTTAGATATTATATATCCAAGATAAACATTTTTTTTAATACTAATTTTAAGATTAAACTAAAAAAATAAAGGGAAAAACTATACTTTTATCTTATCTACCAAACTATTCTTAATATTTATGAAGATTTAAAAGAGGTGTTAGAAAATTAATTTTAACATGTTTTTTATTAATAAAAATTATTTTAAAATTAAAAATAAATTTAAAAAAATAAAAATATTAATTTTTAAAAAAACCACCATATAAAAGTCGGCTACGAGGTAACATACCTTAGCTCCTAAAGGCGAGACCCCATTTTCTGCTTCCTAAGCTGATAAAAAAAATTACCCAAAAGTCAACGCATCTGTGTCTCTATCTCTCCCTCTCCCTCTCTCTCTGAGCTTCACCTCTGCTTCTCTTCAGTTGCTCTCTCTTTCTTTTATCTCTATGCTAATGAATTACTATAACTTACAGTGATTCAGTTCATACCAAAAAAATTCTAATGGGAAACGGTTTTGGTAAACTGACGGCCTGTTTCACCGGAACGGGAGATGCTCGCCGGAGAAAGGATATATCGGTACTAAATCCATTAGACGAAGGTCTAGGTCACTCCTTTTGCTATGTGAGACCTGACCCGGCCCGATTATCCTCCTCCAAAGTACACTCAGAGGAAACAACCACCTTCCGTACCATATCCGGTGCCTCCGTCAGCGCCAACACGTCAACGCCACTCTCCACTGCCTTCATCGATCCTTATGTTTATAACACCATCGATCGAGCTGCTGCTTTTGAGAGCTCAACTTCTTTTGCTTCGATTCCTCTGCAACCAATTCCCAGAAGTCTATTTGGGTCCATCAATTCTGGCCCCTTAACAGGAAACTCGGCCCTGATTCCTTGTTCAGGTCCGATGGAGAGAGGATTCTTGTCGGGTCCGATTGAGAGAGGATTCATGTCAGGTCCGTTGGATCGTGGGTTGTTCTCGGGTCCGCTGGAAAAGGGCAGTTCTGATCAGTTTCAAAGAAGCTTTTCCCATGGTGGTTTTGCTTTTAGATCCAGATCAGGAAAAAGGTCGCTGATTCGAGTCTTACAAAGAGCAATATCTAAAAAGATAACTCGTGGACAGAACTCGATTGTAGCTCCTATAAAAGGGGGTGTTGGTGTTGGTGTTGGTGTTGTTAAAGAACCTGAGTGGATATTGAGTTCAGAGAAGCAGAATGAGTTGACAGTGAGTAGTCTTAATTTGAGTAGCGATGGCAGTTTAGAGGATGATGATTCTTTAGAGAGTCAAAATCTTCAATGGGCTCAAGGGAAAGCAGGGGAGGATAGGGTCCATGTTGTTGTATCAGAGGAGCATGGTTGGGTTTTTGTTGGGATTTATGATGGATTCAATGGCCCAGATGCGCCTGATTATCTTTTATCCAATCTCTACTCTGCTGTGCATAAAGAGCTTAAAGGTTTGTTGTGGGATGATAAGTTTGATTCTGATAAAATATCTGCCCCTGCATCTTCCCCTGTTCAAACAGATACTAGTAATTCTGTTGAAAGTACTAATTCAAGATTGGAAAATGTGTTACATAACAGTGAAACTAATGGGAATTGCGGAAATGATCAATGTTATCGGTATTTGGATCGAGATAATCATCCGAGTGCGAGTTGGGAAGTTGGTTTTGATATGAATTTGAAGAGAAAAAAGAGCAGGAGTTCCAAAGGGAAGTATAGAGGAGCTGCTAAAAAATGGGAGGAGAATCAGAGGAGATGGAAATGCGAATGGGACAGGGAAAGAATGGAACTTGATAAGAGATTAAAGGAGCAATTGAATCGATCGGGATCAGATACTAGCCCAATAAACCATGCAGATGTGTTGGAAGCTTTGTCTCAGGCTTTGAAGAAAACAGAGGAGTCATATTTGGATATTGCAGACAAAATGCTAGTGGAGAATCCGGAGCTGGCTTTAATGGGTTCTTGTGTTCTTGTGATGTTAATGAAGGGCGAAGATGTTTATGTGATGAATGTGGGTGATAGTCGAGCAGTATTAGCACAGAAGGCAGAGCCTGATTATTGGCTAGGGAAGATTAGACAGGACTTGGAAAGAATTAATGAGGAAACATTGCATGATCTTGAAGCTTCTGATGGTGAAAGATCAAATTCAATGCCTAGTTTGACGGCCTCACAGCTGAGTGTTGATCATAGCACCAGTGTGGAAGAGGTATAATTAGCTTTCAGTTTGTGGTAACGAAATCTTGTTCTGACCAATTTAGCATGCTCACTCCTTTTTGTTTTCATTGCATTGGTGTGAACTATATCTGAATGCCGTGTTGTCTGCATTTCAGGAAGTGCAAAGAATAAAAAATGAACATCCAGATGATGCTTGTGCTTTGTTGAATGACCGTGTGAAAGGTTCATTGAAGGTTACTCGGGCATTTGGTGCTGGTTTTCTCAAGCAGGTATGGTCGCAATTTAAACATTCGGACTCTTTTTTTTTTGGGTTAAGAAGCTCAATTCTTTTGCCATTTTTTGGGGTCTAAGTTGTCAAAAGGATATATCACTAATGGCTTGAGAAATGTATCCATCGGGGCATGGATAAACTAAGCTTGGAATATATAGCACTGAGATGTTCCTCCTAATTTATTCTCTGAATAGCAAGTTATAACACTAATAATGCATTTGAGAGAAAAAGGTGCACCTGCTTGTACTACTGCCAATAATATAATAGCTAACATATCAATTCGGGAAGAAAAGGGAAACATGGTTCAGTGATACTTGAATTTGAAATAGTTACATCAAGGATACTACGATGCCTCTGCCTCATGTTCTCATTTTAAACAAATAGCAGGGGAACAGGAAGGGGGAGCATCCAGAGCATTTGATTGTTTAGAACTATAAAGTGTAAAACTGATACTTGTATCATCCATTTGTGCTAACAAAGTATTGTCAACTGAGAGGACAGAATATTTTGGCGATGCAGTTTTTGAGTGCTTTTGCTTTTGAAATGCGGCGCCACTTCTCACAATTTTTATTTCCCTTCTGCAGCCTAGATGGAACGACGCACTTCTAGAGATGTTCAGAATTGACTACATTGGCAATTCCCCTTACATAACTTGTTTACCATCGCTCTACCACCATAGACTCGGCCCAAAAGACAGGTTTCTGATTTTATCATCCGATGGGCTTTATCAATACTTAACAAATGAAGAAGCTGTTTATGAAGTTGAGCTTTTCATCACATTGCAACCCGAAGGAGATCCAGCTCAACATCTGGTTGAGGAAGTTCTGTTCCGTGCAGCCAAGAAAGCTGGTATTGTTTAAGTATTAATAAGAAAGTTGAGTTTTCTGTCTGCAGCAAAAACAATTATGGAAACTGAAAGTGACCTTGCTCATTGTGAATTGCAGGTATGGACTTCCACGAGTTGCTCCAAATACCACAGGGAGATCGAAGGCGGTACCATGATGATGTTTCCATCATTGTTATTTCTTTAGAGGGAAGGATATGGAGATCGTGTGTATAATAAAGTAGAGAAAGATACAGATACAAGATATAGAGACATCTGCGAAAAAATCAGGCATTTCCTTTTTGCCTTTTTTTCTTTCTTTTCTTCTTTTTTCCTGGTCACCTTTGTAACACACATGACAATTAAGCTCAGGGGATTCCATCTTGACAACTTAGCTGTGCGATCAACTTGGGTGGTGAGGAGTGTAAAGGTGTAAAAGCTGGTTCTCTCCTTGATTATAAACCGTCATAGAAAATTGTAATTTTCTAAAAATAAATGGCATTCCTTTTGGAAAGGGTTTTGTTCCATTCCTTGTTCCTTTTCACTTGTACATGGGATTGGTTTTGGCAACAACAGCTAACGTAGCATCTGCTTCTTTGCTACCCTTCTTTTTGTAAAGAAATCTATACTTTCTCGAACAAAATATTTTTGTATGAGAATATGTGGTCAGTGGCCTTGTTATTATACATGTATCATAGCTTTTTGCCCTTTGTTTAACAAGGATACGTTGGTTACCTTAAAGCTGAGAAGCACTCAGCAAATTCTACTGGAAACATGCTTTTGACATTTCCCCCATCAGTCAAGCCAGCACGATGGTTCTTGTGCTATTTCCTATCCATTGACAACATTGTGAACACTGGCTATGAACTACCTTATCGCTTAAAGATTGGCTAGAACTTTGCTTCCTAAATCGCAGGGTTGAAATCTTCAATTTGGTCATAAAGATCTGTGTATATAATTTGATATTTTCCAAAATTGCAGTCAGTCAACGTAGCTTTCAGTCAATTCTATAGAATTTTCCGGTCATAATCAAATGTTCTTTAATTCAATTTGCGGTGGTTGGTTTTGTGAGTGAGGGAGTGCTAGTCATAACCAAATCCCTTGCTGACCCATCATAAAGTCAAAGAAACCCATTGCTCTTTTCTTCTTCTTTCTCAGCATTAACAACCAATCAGTAAATGTCTTCGACCATCCACATTTTCTGTACATGTCTCTTGCTTATGCCACGCAGCAAAACAATAGCCCTGAGATGAGGTTGCAGACAGGGGCGTGGCTTGCTTGGCTGACCAGGTCATAAATCTCTCTAACTGCTAACTACTTCGAAATTGGACAGTAAATGCACTGTGGTAAGGGGATGGCGAGGTTGTTGTCAGACCTCATCGGTCATAAAAACCTGTCACTATGTCATTCATTTCAAACCAACATTTTTTTCAGTAATGATGCGCTGCTCTTGTAGCCTATCCCTTTCATTTTCTTGTAGTTTTTGTATGTGATGTCAGGCTTGGAGTGTTTAAACTTTAATGTATTCATCCATGTCACTGATGCATGACGATTCATGCAACAAACAAATTAAGAGCAATATCAACTAGTTGGTACTGACCATTTTGCAGCATTCCTGACTGTTATAAATGAGTTTTTGCGGTGCAATTCATGTTCTTAAAACCAAATATCAAAATAATATTTTTTATTTAAAAACACGGGTTGCACAAGTTGCAGTACAGCTCGCGCCTGCATTCTCAATCAGTTCCTATATATCAAACAAACCAAGAACGAAAATGTGGGTAATTTTGAAAAAGAAAGAAAGATATGGTTTCTAGTTTCAGCAATGAGCAGAACACGACTGTTATTTTAATCAGTATGCATCTGGGCCTGCAAAACACTTTACCTCACTCATGTCCAAGAATCAAAACACCTTATTTGTGATTTCTTCAGCCTTCTATTCTTCTGATTATTAAGCAATAAAAGTGGCGGTAATTAACACAGTAGAACTATTTTCCTTATTTTTCAATTTTAATGGTGAGAATTCCGATCTATTGCAAAGGTAAAAAACATTAGTGACTAGCCCTACTCGCAGTTGCGTTGTCTGACTGTTGATAGAGTAAAAATCTACATGGCTGTAAGAGTTTTTTTATTCATTTATGGCTATAATTTTAAAACCATCCTCCATACGAGTTTAAGTTGGATGTCCTCAGCCCAAAACTCTACCTCCCCTTTAATCTGTAAGTGCAACTTTAGTTAAAAATCAGGAGAAACCTCTTGATTAGTCCCCCAACTATTCATTGATTCTTGTTGTAGCTCCCTAAGAAAAACTTCTTTCAGTTGAGTCCCTCTTTATTTAAAACTTCTCAATTAGCCCCCTCCCCCCATCCCTTGACGTCGCTTGGCAGTAAAGAAAACACTTGAGGCGAGCTACAATTGCGTTTAAAGTAATGTAGGAAGATTCTATGTTGCATCATCTTCAACTCTTATGAGATGTAGGATTTTGGACATAAGGTCTCATCCTTCAACATTAGCGGTCAATCTAATTATAAAGTTTTGTATTGCTTTTCAACCGAACTTGATTTTGATACTCTTCCATCACCGGTCAATCTACCTGTAAAGTTTGGATCCTACATCGATTATGGATCCAGAAGGAATTCACATGTAGATCCCACGAATGGATCCCTGCATGAATGATCACTACTAAGGGAATGACTGATATAACCTGGTCGGTGAATCACTATTAGAATTTTATATTTCACTGATGAAAAATTCTATTAATAGTTAGACAATGATTTTTACCGACAGGCTCATAAGTGGTTGCTATTCAACGAAAAAAACTTGTCTAAGTGATTCATGTTTTGTTGATCAATGCATTGGCAATGCAATTGTCGATAAATTTATAGATGAAAAAACATGCCAAATAAAAAAAAAATTACCTATTTTATTCTGTTTATATTATTATTGGTAAATATGATATTTCACCAACTAAAAAAACCATTTGTAATTCCATAAATGAATTTTTTTTTTATTATTACCAATGTTATAGTTCTACTGGGGATTAAATAATGCCAGTGACATTTCTTATAAATATGGTATTTCACAGATAAAAATGACTGTTTGTAATTCTATCAATGATTTTTTTTTTATTATTACCGACAATTTGATTCCGTCAGTGATTGAACAATGGCAGTGATTGTTCTGTAATTCTTTTTCAATTCTTTGAAATATACCGACGCACTTAATTTGTCGGTAAGACCATCGGTAATTTTAGTAAAATATTTATTTTTATAAAAAATATAATAAACCGAGTAAAAAGTAATTAAAATAAATTAAAATAAAATAAAAATCAAATATTTATTACAAATTTAAAATTTATCAGTTCAAATATAAGTTTTCTAGAAGAGAGGGGCTGAAGGAGGATGAGACTGGTCTTTGCCAGGATCGGGAGGCGATAAGGGGGAGCATATGAACCACCCATCTATGATTTCAACTCCATGTACAATCATTGGAGTTCAGTCGTCTCAGCAGCAAGATGAGTCGTCCAAATTTCAACTCACTGCTTTAAAATCGCATCGAACTCTAGAGTTTGAGTGCTCAGAACCGATTGTGAGCATCCAACAATTGAAAAACTTTGGGTTCGTCTGCAAGTCCTCGGTTGTAGTGTTTGAAATACTATAAACCCAATTTCTATCGAGTTTTGGATGGATTGTCCTCGTATCTCTTATGCAATCGGGTGTTCTATGTTTCTTGAAAAACAAATCAACAAATTCAACAAAAAATAACTTAAGAGAATAAATTGTTAAAATCTAACATACCACAAAGTATTGAGCTCGGCTATTCACGAGCTGCTGCACTTTTTTCTGAAAGTTATCTTTTTGCATGTGCGTTTCTATAAAAAGTTTCATCAATCTTAGTTGTTCAAGAATCGTAGCTTGCTAGAGAAAAATGTTTTTAGTTAAACATATTCATATAAAACAGAAAATTTTAAAAAATAGATATAATAAAAAAAAGAATCTTACTAACCGCTCCGCATACAAAATGAATGAAATGGATCCACTAGTATGCGTTGTAATGGAATAATGAATCTGTCTGTTCTGGTTCCCACACCAGATCGCGACCGTCACACGAAATGCTCGGAGTCATGTGCTGAATATATTCTACCTATATAGCCTCCAAGACATGTAAAGGTATGAAATCCTTCCAAACTGCCACATCCTTCCAGCTTGGAAACTCTCTTTCTTTACCATATTTTTTTAGCTTTTTTCTGCTCCTCGTACTAAAAATCACGCAACCTATATGGTAAATGATTTATTGGTTAACAAATGAAAAATAAAATTTTAACGTTCATATAAAAATATATTTCTTGACTTCAATCTTATCTAGTTACAACATAATTCTCCAAAACTCTCATGACAACAACGTTGTCAACTCTATCCAGTAAAGTTTTTCTTTACATTTCAAATTTGTAAAAGAATAACTTCATTAATATTAATAAATTAACCAAATTAACATAATAAAAAAAATGGTTTAAGTTAATACTAACCTTAAACTTTCTAAACTATACATTAATCATGGGTTTCCATTCAAGATTTTTGGAAACCTGAATTCATTGAAGCTGTAAAACTTTCATCGATGATTTCATCGCCGATGTTATCATTCGGGAAGCTTCAATATTTTTAAACCTGAAATTGCATTTGTTAATTGAAATTAAATTTTCAAAAATGATTAACTATTCTTTATTTTTTTAGTAGTGCATGAAAGGAAAACAAACTTGCATTGAGTGGTTGTGCTTCCATTGGGCAAGGTATGTCCTAGTAAATAGATCCCATTCTGAAGGGACCTTCCCTCAGCATGGCAACATAATACTCGACGAGCCTGCATCGAGAGTGGCAGCCTATGTCTCAGGTGTTTGTTTATGGTCGGTACCTAATGACTCATGGTCTTCAGAAGTGTTACTAAAAAGAACTAGAAACTATCTTGTTCGTACAACACGCTATTGACTTTGCTCTAGACATCTACATAAATTAAAGGATTTAAAAAGGCAATAAGATTTCTATTCTAACAAAAATTTATCAGTATCTCCTCTATATAAGAGACTAACTAAAATTTTATTACCTGTATGTACAATAAAAACAAAAAATATCACAAACCAGTTGATTTTGTTAATAATTAATATTTTATCTTTAATGTTGTTATCACATAATTCCCAATACAGTAAACTACAAACTATAATGAAAAAATAATAAATTTGTTTACTTATAAACATTACCCTATACCTAAACATTCTATTTTATATGAATCATAATCATGGTTAAACATAATTTCATCAACATACCAATCCAATTTAAGCATAGTAACATTACTTAAACACTAAAATTTACACAATTCCAAAAATTTCCATACTTTTCATCATTCCAAAATATACTAACAATAATTAAAAATTCTTAGCAACCCACATTACAATATTCATAAATAATTCCTAACATCCGAACATCATTGAAACGTAATAAATCAACCTAATTAAATCAAATATCTAAATCTCCTAAAATTCCTAACTATAGCCAACCACTACAAGCTTCAATTTTCACAAAATTATTTTTAAAAATTGACTTAAATTTTTTTTTCACAAAATCTTTGGCACGCCACTCATATTTGGTATCTTTTTTTTTTTTGTCTCTCTTCTTTCAATTCCATATTTACCTAAGAAATCAAAAAGGAATTTGGCCTTCAATTAAGATCAAATCACCAAAAATAAAATTTTAACGACTAAAATGAATTAGTTAAAAATGAACATTAAGTCCATAATATTTTGTGAGTGTGTGAACAGTGCCCATTTACAATAAAAAACCCATATCTTTTAGTGTTTTCTATAATTTTTAGTTTTTGATATGTTAGAATGTTGGCGCAACATATCAAAATTTTATACATATAATAAAATCACCTTCTTTTCTTGTCAATGGTCATTTATTACCTATTTGGAACCACAAAGACACCTGCCAAACACTCACCTCTTCATCAATAGGTAGTGAGGCACCACAACTAACAACA
This sequence comes from Populus nigra, assembly GCF_951802175.1. NCBI lineage: Eukaryota > Viridiplantae > Streptophyta > Magnoliopsida > Malpighiales > Salicaceae > Populus > Populus nigra. The sequence continues at coordinate 4,807,671 of NC_084870.1, read as the reverse complement.
CCAACATTTCTACCACTAATAATAATCTTTTCTCCATTCTCCATGTGATACTATAACTTTATTCATTATGAGTTACCTACAATACTACTTTCCACACTCTATGAGATAAATGAAATGATCAAAATCTATAAATGCCTCGAGTCACTAAATATTAAAACAATTCAAGTTTATTAAAAAGAAACCACAAACAACAATTCTAAGAATCATAAATAACCATTCAACAATTTAAAAAGTTCAAACAAAACACAAAATATTCAAAAATATACTCTCCCATATTCTTTCCTGTCTTGTATATTATTTTCCTCTTATATTTTACTAACTTTAGCATTGGAGGGTTCATGTTTTGATAAAAAACTTGTTTTGCAAAAAAACTTGGAAAACACCTCCAGTCAACCCACTAGACCAAAGACAATTCCAGTTACTCTGGATATTGGCTAAGTCAATAATCCATCAACTCGTCAATTAGTTCAAGCCTAATCATTATACTAATCGAAGATCATAGCCCGTGAAAAGTCCAATCCATAAGTTTTCACAACTTTATCACCATAATAAAGGTGCTCTTTGCGACCCTATATCTCCAAGAATGATAAATAAAAGTACATTGTGATCTTTAAATAAAACTTAGATACAACTGCACTTTCAACTTAACTCCATTATCAAATTATTAGAACAATTTTAATTAGATTTTTTTACTGCCTCATTTTAATATTGCAAAATTGTTTAAAAAGATGAAACTAGTTGTGTGCCCATGCTATGTCGCTAGGCATTTTTTTGTATTAAAAATGATGTTTAGGTAGTGCATATGTATTTTAATGTCATGTTTGTTTCCAGGAATTCACTTTCCTGGAAACTATTTTCCCCACTTTCCCATGTTTGGCAAATACATGGAAAGTTAGTCAAAGGAAATTAAATTCTGGTAGAAGGAAAATGTTAACTTTAATAGCAGGAAAGTGTTTTCCCCTTTTTATTCTTGGAAAACACTTTCCTTTCCTTTTTCACTTACGGACAATGAAACAAATCTCTCCTTCTTTCTTATTAAAATTTTACAACTGATCTCTTCAAAAAATTACTATGCGTTAGCTGTAAATCTTCCTTCTCATATCTCATTATTGGAACAAAGGATCATCTTATTTCAGGTAATTATTTTCCTCAAATATTTCTAGATTCTGTCTTTTTTTTCCTGTTCTTTATTTGGATTTTTAATTGTGATTGTGGTATAAATCTTGTAAGCTTGTTAATTCTTGGGAAAAAATCAGAACAATTCCATGCTCTATTTTGTATAGGATCTCAGATCTTGCTTGTTTAATGTGCGTGTTGATAATCTCAGATCTTGATAATCTTTTACTTTTCATCCCATCGCCACATTTCTACTCCACCACACTTTTTCAATCTTTCTATCAATAGAATTCAAGGCCATTTACTTAGGACATCATTCTTTCTGGGTATTGGTCTGAGAAGAGAGAGCGTGCCTTCTATCTCTGTTCCATGCCCCAAGACTGTTTTGGTTGCTGTTGGTGCAGGATAACACTCAAAATCCACTACCAAAACTTAGGATCTCTTTTGCTCGACCACCCAATTCCAATAAGAACCCGTCTCTCTATTTCAGATCCACAGTCTCTGCTCTTGAGGGCAGTTTATCTATGTTACTTATAACAGGATGGGCAAGGGGGAAAATGATAAAGATGGTGGCAAAAAATTGATCTATTTTCCAGAAAAGATATGGGGGTGCCTCATCATCTTCATAACTGATATTTCTCGCTTGACTTGCTCCATCATTCCTACCTTTATCACCTTCTCTTTGCCAACTACCTTCATGGCTACACTCTTGCCACTTTGCAAATTACGCCCTGGCTTAGTAACCGACCCAGTTCATATTTCCCATGAAGCAAGGTCGGGTGGCCATCACTTGTTTTTTCTGCCATCGAAAGAAAACTTCACTAGAAAACAAAAAAGTTTAGGAAATAAAATATACAGAGAGAGATTTAAGATTTTGGAAAGTGAAAACTACAAGATTTAAGAAGGAGAAAATCGCTTGAGAAAACACTATGGACCACCCATCCTCGACGTGTTTTTGGTGGCAGTTTCTGCCGTCGATGCACTTCTTGGCACTATAATTTAGAATTTGTTAACAAAACCCCTCTCATCTCTCTGCATTCCCTAACAACAGGGCTTGTGTTTATTGGAAGAGATTTTTTAAGCTAATGGAGTAACAGCAAACGGGACTTTTTTTTGCTTCTCTTCCTTTCTTCTTCTGAGTTCAACGTATCGAGGATGTCTTTATAGCAGTTTTTGTGATCCTAATTTAACAATGTGTCCTCACTTGGTGGTCTCTATCAAGAGTTCAATCTGACGGTTATAAACATGGTGAATGGGTGGCACCTATATTAATGCTTGTGCTGTTGTGATGCTTTATCAGGTGTTTCCTGTTTTTGTGTTTTATTTTCAATGACATCTGAACTACATAATTGAATTGAACATGACATCTAGAATTACAAGTATTTCTAGCTATCCAAATATATTGAATGTGTAAGTATTTGATATGCTTTTTGAATGTTTATTTCTCCATACTTTTTAGGTTTCATTATCAGAAAACTTCACTTTCTTATCATGGATAGTAAGATTAATCATGCAACATGTATGAGAGCAGCTGTAACTGTCATAGCTGCAGGAGTAGCTATTATTGAATAAGAAAGAAGTAGAATTTATATACCAAGAGAACCACGTATAAATGCAATTGCTTAACGAGAATTCTATATTGATAGCATTTTGAATCGAGGTGATAGACATCGCGTTGAACAAATTCGTATGAAACCAATTGTGTTATATAATTTGTGTAATGTTCTCACAAGTCGTAACCTATTATGATCAACGCAAAATGTGTCTATTAGGGAGCAAGTAATTATGTTCTTATAAATTATAGGTCGAAACCAAAGATTTCATTTTATTAGTGGTATATACTATAGGTCTATTGAAACTATCCATCGTTACTTTAGAATTATATTAAAAGCAGTTCTTAAGTTATACAAACACCTTATCAAAGACCTAGGGGATACAGTTCTCGCGGAGATAATGAATAATCGCAGATTCTATCCTTATTTTAAGGTATGAGAACAATATCAATATTTTTATTAATTAATTAATTACATCTAGAAGAAAAGGTTATAAATTATTTTTTTCATGTTTATATAGGATTGTGTGGGAGCAATTGATGGTACCCATGTTCCTGCAAATGTTCATGTTAAAATTCAAGGAAAGTTTCGAGGTCGGAAAGAGGGAACAACACAAAATGTTTTAGCAGCTATAACTTTTGATTTGAAGTTTATATATGTTTTAGCTGGATGGGAAGGAAGTGCACACGATTCTCGGGTTTTAGATGATGCACTATCAAGACCTAGTGGACTAAAAATTCTAGAAGGTATAAATTAAATATTTACAATATGCAATAAACATGTAAATTTTCTAATTAGATAAAGATAATAATAGGTTTTATTTCTTATTTGTAGGGAAATATTATCTTGGTGATGCTGGTTATGGTATTCGAAAAGGAATCATTACTCCTTTTCGTGGAGTTCGATACCACTTGAATGAGTTTACAGAACATTCACTGGAGTGAGGGTTTGGTATTTTGAAGAGTCATTTTAGATCAATTGATGGAAAACCTTTTTGGTCTTATGAAACACAAGTGAATGTTGTGCTTGCATGCTGTATTATTCATAACCACATAATGGGAGTTGATCCTCATGACTTTCTTATGGAAGAAATATGTTCAGAAAGTGAACCAATTAGAAGAACAATCAGCTTAAGCCAACGGGAGGAGAGGGAAGAGAATAGGGAGTGGATAACAAAAAGAGAAATGATTGCATCAACCATGTGGAATGATTATAACACTCAAAGAAACTAGTAATTGAGTGTTAATTATATGTGTTTGTTTTTATTGTGTCTTTCTTGAGTTTGTATTGTCTTTGTTATATATTTGGATTGTTTGTTGACTTTATTATAATTTATTATGTATTTCATGTGTTCTTCTTTAAATAGTAGTTGTATTTTTTTGTATAAAATTAGTTCAATCTAAATATTGTATAATTTTATTTTGTATAAATTTGTGAATTTTTTTGTAGAAATGAATACTGCAAAGAATGAAAAATGCAAAGGTAAGCACTTCACATGGTCTAAGCCTATGTCTCACATGCTACTTGAGATATTAGTCGAGGAGGCACTTAAAGGAAACAAGCCTTCTTCCACCTTCAAAACGGAATCTTTTGTAAAGGTAGCTACAGAAATTAGTCAAAAGTTTAACGTGCAATGCGAGCCGAAGCATGTGGACAATCATCTCAAAACTGTGAAAAAAGAATGGGGAATAATAAGCCAACTTAAAAATAAAAGTGGTTTTGGTTGGGATGATTGTTTGAAGATGATTACGGTTTTGAAAGATGTATATGATGAAGAAGTAAATGTATGATAAATAGTGTATTCTATGTAATTTTTACATTGACTTTTGTTTCCAAAACTTTATACAAGGAACTGAAAATTATATATTCTGTTTTTTTATGAACAGACACATCCGAATCATGACAAGTATCTCAACAAAAAACTTGATATGTATGAAGCAATGACAATTGTTGTTGGAAAAGATATGACAACCGGAAATTATGCCAAATCATATGTTGATATCAACCTGGAAGAGAACATTGAAGTGCAGTCTATTTCAAATGAAAATGAAGGAGAATATGAAAAAACTTCAAAAGGTAAAGAGACATCTTCCTTTAATACCCAAAAAAGGCAACATAAGAAGAGATATTGAACGTATGAAGATGATAGTGTTGAAAAGTTGTCTAAAAAGATTGGAGATGTAGCGTTTGCAATTTAAAGCCTAAGCAAAAATCAACTTGATGTTAATGAGCTATATACAGAAGTGATGAAAGTTGAAGGCTTCGAGGAGATCGCTCTTGGTGATGCTTTTGATCACTTGGTCCAAAATGAAATGTTGGCAAAAGCATTTATGGCAAAAAATGCTAATTTGAGGAAAATTTAGGTTCATAATTTTGCGAACCAACACTACTACATGCCTCATTGCTAGATGATTTCACTATGATAAGAAAGTTTATGTTTGTTATTTGACAAGTATGTTTACTTGTTTAATTCGGTCTAGCATGTTTATGTTTGTTAATTTGAACTAATATGTATGAGTATTACATTAAAACTTAATATTTATGCATGACTATGTTTGATGTAAGATATTTATATTTATTTCTTAATGCTTCTTTGATATATATTAAAGGGATATTACAAGGATAATTGTCTATACCCGTAAAAAAACAAAAAGCACTCTTTATCCAACAAATTTATCAAAATATTTTTGTATTTATTTATCTTTTAAAAAAATCTTCATACCAAAAAACCCAAATATCAAACTTTTACTTGGTTAAAAAAATCTTAATACCATAAACTAATTTGGCTTTTTTCATATGAAAAAAAAACATATTTTAAGCTTTTAAAATTGAAAAATAAAATTAATAGGTTTTATTTATGAAAAATTTCACAAGGTTATATCTCTATAATATTATATGACATATATAGTTATATTTTATAAAATAAGCTATATATGAATATAAGATATAATAAAACAATTCATCATTACACTTTTTAGATTTTATTCTTTTATTGTAAGTGATTAAATATTTATATTTAATATTTCTCATATATTAGATAAATTTGAAAAAAAAAATTAATTCATTAATAAATTATTTTCCAGTTCATTTTCCATAACATAACCAAACACTGGAAAATGTTTTACAGTTCATTTTTCATTACACTACCAAACATCGAAAAATACTTTTCTGGGATTCACTTTCCTGGAATTCACTTTCCAAAAAAAAACTACTTTCCTGCAAACAAACGGAGCCTAAAGAAAGAAAGAAAAAATTATGCCTCGAATCATAGATTAAACTGGGTCATATAAGTTAGTTTTATTTTAATCAGAAGATAAAAAAATAAATAATGACAACAAATGGATAAAAAAAGTGATAACAATAACTTGAGAAAGAAATATTTTTGTAAATGGGGATAAATGATGTTAGTTCTCAGCCCATTAAATATGAAAGGATAAAATTGAGTAATAGAAAGGATGAAAAAAACATGCTCGAGTTAATCCGAGTTAACAAGACAAACATGTATTCAGGGAATAAGAAACGAGTCAATCAAAATAATGAGGACCAGAAAACATAATATATAGCAAGTTAGGATGGAAAGATGAAATTAAAACAAATAAAACTTCTACAAAAAAAAAACAAAAAATAGAAATCAAAAGAAGAATGATTGAAATTGAAATATCAATAACAAAGAGAGTCAAACTATAATATTTAAGGGGGGGGGGGAGAAAAGAAGGCAAAAAAACCCGCCAGTGACAAATCAGACCATCACCATTGACATACATCGCTTCATCAAGAAGAGGACGTGGTGTCGCTCTCAATGATACGATAAAAGAACATTTGTGAATGTTGGGAGGAGATCACCACCCAAAAGGTGTGTGTGCCTTTGACATGCTAGTTGAAATTGAAATACCAATAACAACTCGATCTGAATTATAAAGAGTCATACCAAGATTAGATTTGGAAAGAAAGAATTGGCATGAAAAATCTATCAAGTTGTGATATTGGGTTGTTGTAGGTTGTCTTCCTAGCAAGAATGACTTGTATATAATCATCTAGTAGGTGATCCAATAGTAAGAGCTTGAGATCAAGGAGTTTGCTTTTCTTGTGGTCTCAAGTTCGAGCTCTGTGGTTGCTAATATGATGGCCACTGGAGGTTTATATGGTCATTAATTTCAGGACTTATGGAATTAGTCGAGGTACGCTCAAGCTGACCCAGACACCCCATTAATATAAAAACAAAAAACTTGTATATGGAATTTGTTAAGATCTACCCACCTTTGGTAGATTTTGGAGTGTAGTCGCTTCATTTTCTTCTTTGATTGGTTCACCACCATTGTTTTGTTTCTATAAGAGAAATACAAGATATGATTATTTATTTATTTATTTTATGTTAAGTTGTGGCGTTTGTAAAGCGTGAAATATTTAATTATTATGTTTTTAAAGCAAGATAATGTAATAATTATTTTGTCATGATTTGAAAATAATAATATTTTTTAAATATCATGCAACAATGTAAAAATATAATATTTTACTAAAAAAAATTTCAAATAGTATTATTACTCTAAAATTTTTTCATTAATGTTCTATTTTTAAAAAAATCAGGAGTTTTTGGGGGGAATGGAGACTGACGAGCAGTAGTAGCCAACTGGGGTATTAGCGACTAGCGAGCAACACTTCTTTTCTTTTTGATGATATCCCTGAGGCGCATTATTTTGTTTGTTCGTTTTTAATACCAAATATATTATCTGGATAATTTATAAATTAAAATTAAATTTTCTTACACTACTCAATAAGCAAAAGACTAATTAATTATTTTTAAGACTAGAATAACCAATTAATTAATTTTGTAGAATTACAGGGACTGGTAATTTATTCAAAATAAACCTCCAAACTGTCAAAATCACCCCGCTCCTTCCAAGGAGATAATTTCTGCAGGGAGATGGAGAAGAGGACAAAAACATTTTTTACAGACACAAAGTTGAAATTCAAACTGGGAACCCTCTGTCCATAATGTTTACTGTGGACATGTTGGCATGACATCCATTATTCATATTAAAAAACCTAGACATCCTTTTCACTATTTTACTTTACCTTGAAACAATCGCTATTAACATAATTTCCGTCCCTTGAATTAAATATTATTTTGAATCTGTCCACTCTAAGAATTTTAAGTTTTTATTAGTGAGAGGACCCCTGATGTAAAAATAACTCTTACGATTTTCCTTTTCTTGGCTGATTCTGAATCCTGAATCATGTCTATCTTAAGCAAAAGCAATGGCAACAACAATATAGGGACGCTGTCATTCCATGAAGTTAAGAAGCAAACCTCTTTCTTCTTCAAGGAAAAGATCAAGAGTGCTAGATTAGCTCTCACTGATGTCACACCAGCACAACTGTAAGGCATTTGTTATTTATGGGTTAAGCTTTTAAACACCAGTAGTGATTCATTTCAACTAGGATTTGACTTGATATTGGGTGTATTATTATGTCTTTTTGATATGGGTTATATGTGTCTTGATGGTGCTTGAATAATATTTGGAAGGTTGACTGAAGAAGCTACGAATGGGAATTCATGGGCTCCAGATAGTCCTACCCTTGGATCCATTTCAAGGGCTGCTTTTGAAGTTGATGATTATTGGAGAATTGTGGAGATCCTACACAAGAGGTTTTCATTTCTGGTTCCATGGTCTTTTTCTCTTTAAAATCATTCCTTTTCTCATGAATTGCATGATCTTGATACCTACATTGTATGTTTGAATCTTTCGGCCAAATCAGATTCTTGAGATTTGAGAGAAAGAACTGGAGGCCCTCTTACAATTCCCTTATTATACTTGAACACTTGTTGACTCATGGACCAGAGAGTGTGGCAGGGGAGTTTCAGATTGACAAAGATGTTATTAGGGAGATGGCAAGCTTTCAGTGTATAGATGTGAAAGGGTCTGTGATTCTTTTTATACTTGTATTCATATATATTTCTGTTATTCTGATGATCTTTGGATTTATATAGATGCGTTATAAGCATTTTTGGCTTTGTCGTCACAAAAAATGAAAAATATGTGCAGATTCAACTGGGGTCTCGCAGTTAGAAAGAAATCAGAGAGAATCTTGAACCTGCTTGAAAAAGGACCTCTTCTCAAAGAAGAAAGAGAGCGAGCTAGAAAGGTGACTAGAGGGATTCAGGGATTTGGTAGCTTCTGCCACAGTTCTTCATCAGCGCGAGGCATTCTACAGGAATCTTCTAATGGGACATTTGCAAGAAGTATTTCTCAGAATGATTCCTGGGAAAATAAACTCTTGTCCCCGAAAGAAGAAAATTCGATCCAAACATTTCAAAAGAGCCGAAATGACGCAAATTATGAGTCTGGCCAGAAAAGGGTGAATCTGGATTCTTGGGATAGTGTCAACAATTGGCAGGTGCTCGAGAAACCTAGAACAAATCTCAAAGAAAACTTGGCTCCTAAAAAGGAAGTACATCAATGGAACGACACAAGGGAGGCTACTCCACTTTTGGCTGGTAGGAGAGATGAACCAAGGATCGTTGAGGAAGATCATCCCTTCAGTGATGCTGAGAACCAAACTACTGCTTCCCTCCTTTCAGCTAGAGATGGGATATTGCAAGGATGTTAGGATTTCAATCTAGTAAACAACACATCTGCGAATTTCTTTGTACAATTAGTCAGTGGCCCAGGTTTTTTCTTATCATACTTGATGCGGGTTTGACAATTATATCCCCACAGAAGAATCAGGCGTGCATTGAATTTCTGTTATGTTAATGTATAATGAGATAAGACGGGTTTGTTTAGCACCTTTTGAAATGCTTATCAACTGCCTTTGCTTTTGATCAAGATATTGATCCTAGCTAGAGAAATGAAATAGTTCCCGTACAGACTCCTAGCTCCATGGCTTAATATGATTGCATCAAAGTTTGCCATTTCTAGTCAAGGGCTTCATATTTCTTAGACATCTATACACACCTAGCTTGTATAACAATGGTTTTCAGGTTTAATTCACTTGGCCGGGACCAATTCTGTACAAATAATCAAACACAGCGGAATTTTATCGCAGCGTTTGAAATACTACCCGCTATTTTACATGCAGTGATTTCCATTATATACAAGGTGAAGCAAGGATAGCCTAAAATGCAATCTATACAAACATGATGAACATGCCATGTAACTGAATGCATGTAATTTTAAGTTTGGCAAAGCCAGTCTTGTATGGCAAGACGCAAAGCATGGTTGGGAGTAAGAAGCAAGTGACTTAATCTCAAATTGGTCATTGGTGATGTTTCACGGCCATTTGCCAGCCATTCACGCAAGGCTTCTCCTTCATATGTGAACCCATCAGCTGCCACCTGAGGGTCGTGCATTATTTCCTGAAAGAAAACCATTTGATATGTAAGCCAACTTGAGCAAAATATGACACCTCTGCTCTAGGGTAATCAGCATGCGGCAAAAATTGCATTTTGGAGGAATGCTTTTTCAACTTCAATACGACAATGAGCCTTTACGTGCTGATAAAGCCAAGCCTATGCATATGCATACCTAGAAAATGATGTAATTGAAGGAAAGAGGTGTGGGGAAGAGGGAGAAAGGGCGTGTCTGTAGTGTACAATCATGTGACTCTCAATTTCATTGTACACGTGTGCTATCTTTACCTGGAGAATGGGGCACAAGAAGATAGATGGTACCGTTCTCTCCTCTGAAACATGCAACTGTTCCAATTCCCTCACCAGTGTAGGAGTTAAGTCTGGTCTATCCCTGCCGCGTAATTCACAGAACTGCAGGCTCAAATCCACCATTTGCCTTGCCACAAACATCGGCCATTCTCCAGCTGATGGATCCAGAATTGAGGCTAATTTCCCACATGAGAGTGTTCTACGTACCTTACCTACTAATCCAACAGGTGGCTTCCCAGTGAGTAGCTGCAGAATGATCACTCCAAAGGCATAGATGTCAGACTTCGGTGTCAAAACTCCAATTCTTTGAAACTCTGGATCTGTATACGGAAAGGAACCTGTTGGCTCATTGCTCCTATGAATACTTGGGCAATAAAGACTGTCCTCAGTTACCAGCCTGCAAATTCCAAACTCACATATCTTGCAGCTAAGTTCAGAATTCAGGAGGATGTTTTGTGGTTTAAGATCACCATGGACAATCTTTTCAGGTTTGGAAGAGTGCAAGAAGCAAAGGGTACTTGAGATTTCAGCTATAATGCGTGTTCGGATCTTCCATGTCAAAGGGGAAATGTTGCTTTTCTGGAAAAGGCGATCTTGGAGGCTCCCATTGGGCAAGTACTCGTATACAAGAGACCATGCTTCAGGACATGCACCAAGCAAAGTCACCAGATGAGGATGCTGCAGTTTGCCCAGAACTTGGACCTGGTTAAATAAAAACTGCATGTTATTTCAGACATATGATGTGATATAAAATGTGCTGGGAAATTAAGCCAAAGCAATTCAATTTTAGCATTCTAGATTCTGAATCAGATGGTTTATGATGCGTCTCACGGATGACAACATTATTCTGAATCAGATTGCTAAATATGCCCATTGTTTTCTGATCGTCTCAAACATCATAATACTATGAAGATCATATCTAACTGTGGATTTGTCCAAATAATTGTCAAGTAACCAGGGACACCCAAGGCATGTATGTAAACAATTTAAAGGATTAATAGTGATATTTTCAAGTCATGACTACAAGAAGCTCCAGTGAAGAACTACATGTGACATCTCTCTCTATATAGATAGAAATAGAGAGGAAGGGAGATCTCTAACCTCCTTTTGAAACTCTAATTGCCCTTGCGTGTTATTTGGATGCAGCCTTTTTATAGCAACAGTTCTACCCAACATTTCACCTTTGTAAACACAACCACAACCTCCCTGACCCAGTTTGAAGCTCTCAGAGAAGTTGCATGTTGCAGTTTGCAAATCAGACAAAGAAAATTCCGCTAATTCAGGCAACTCTTCAGTAATTCCAAGAATTACGTTGCAGTTTGAAGCTCCTGCCTGCCCATGGCTTCTCCACCGCTCAAGCCAATGTACAGCTTCGATTTTCTGCTGTCGAATCCTCTGCTTTTCCTGCCTCAGAGATGAAATGGATGTTTGAATGAGTTTCAATTCTCCAGCAGCTTCCTCAGACCTGCGATTTGCTTCCTGTGCACGGCTGTCTAGAAGAGCAACATTTCTCATGGTCCTCTCTAGCTTTCTAGTTGCTTCATCTTTCTCTTCCAATAGCTTTTCTTGCTCCATTATTGTATTATTGAGTGCATCTTCAGCTTCTTTTCTAAGTTTAACTTCATGTGCATGGGCAGATTCAAAGATTTTGACCTGATGAGAAGAGAGGCATTAGATTCTCTCCAATGAAAAACAAGTACAGCATATACAAAAGTTAGCCTCAAGGAAATGATTAAGAGTAGCCTTCTTTTATTTCACATGTTTCTTAAATCTTCAAATATCTAGCACACTCCCCTAACTTAACCGTCCATATAAATATTTCAGAGAAAAACAGCGAGAATATATTTGGGACTACTTGATAGATTCCATGATGTGAATTTGTATTAGTTACCACGACTAATTTGAAAAGGCAAGCTGTCGAAATACATTAAAAACGATTAATGAAACGTTAATGTCTGTTTTTAAGCAATTTTTTCATTTGATTATTGCCCATAAACTGTTAGAGAATAATATAAATCATATCTTGAAGTCTCATCTAATAATTCAAGTTTTTGGATTGAGATGGTTTTTTGACACGGTATTGAAGCCTTGTTGATCAAGCGATCATGAATTTGAATCTCACTACCCCCATTTTATTTAATAAAATTAAACACAAGGTAGCAGGTATGCACAAGTTTCAAGCCCAAAGAGATTTCACTTGAGAAGGTGTATTAAATAATAATACACATCATATCTTAGAGTCTCAATTAATAGCTTAAGATTTTGAATTGAGATGATTATTTAACATAAGCAAAGAAAATAATTTTGAAATTTCACAAGATAAATGTGAAAAAAAGTGTCATGCCTCCCAAGTTTTCTTTTCTTGTTGACCTTTTCTCTTTACAATTGATTCAATATGCAAGTACAGACCTCTGGTGTAAGGGGCACAAAAATTTTGATATTTCTAACAAGAATATTCAGAACATGCTAGGGACAAAGTAAGTTGACCGCTAATTTATAGTCTCCTCCAAAGTATATGCTCCAAGGAGTCATAAACACAGCCACATTATCTGCAAACTAAATTCGGAAATAAACCAGGAATATTGAAGTGGCAGTTACCTTGCTGATAGCTTCCAACGTTTTGCGCTTTAAAAAATCTTCAAATGATTCATTCCCCAATGTTTCTGTTTCTAAACGCACTTCTTCGACATGAGAATGTGAGCTTTCTTCCTCCAATTTTGAATCAGAACCTGAAGAAACTCTTCTTTCAGTGGAAGTGCATCCTGGAGCACAGCTGCTACTTGAACTCTGGAGAGGATGGCAGGACCATGAACTATAAGAACTATATATAGTTGGCAACACTGATTCTGCACACACTGATTCATTCTGAACAAAACCGCTAATTCTGGCACAAGATATTCTTGCAGCAGAGTTTGATCGAAGATTATTTTTTTCGAATGGCAAGTTACTCTTGCTATATCGCAAAGATTCAGATCTTAGAGTTTCAAAACTCATATTCTCAGCATGATCGCATTTTGGTAGAGGATTTGAATTTTCAGAAGCTTCTCTCGTCCACACATGTTTCCCTTTGTTGATAAACCATATCTCACAGAACAAAGGAGCATATTTTGCTGCATAGTTTTCTTTGCTGGAGCTCTTTTTAACCTTCAAACAACTGCATCGAACCATTTCGATTGAAAACAACAAAAATATAGATGGGTGAATAAAAACAAAAGAACATATAAGGCTCCAAGTAGAGCACAACGCATCCAGTATGCAAAACAGTAACAGGAAAACAAAGTTTGTGCCGGGAAAATACAAGTCTGCTGTTGAAAATTTGCTTCAGGGGCAAGATGATAAAAGGTATTACTATCCTCCTGTTCTGAAGCTGGCTTAAACACTCAAAAAGTGAGTAGAGTCTTTGACTGAGAATGTATATTTGTCTTAAGAGATGATAACGCGTTATATTTTTACTATATAATCTATCGGTGCATAGCTTACAGGTTTGAAAAACATGAAACCATGCAGTGCACAAAGACAGGTGCTGCACCGCTAGAATCAACAAAAGCATTTTCACTTACGAGACACTTCATGGCGATCACCCCAAAACTCATATAAGTGATTGAGATAATACTGGTGATCTACTTACTTTTCTGTTACAGCCCCCATAACAAGCTTCCTCACGCCATGTTTGTTCACCAATTCTACAATCCCCTTATGGACTTGGTCGTTTTCAATTATAATAATAGTTGCTTCAACCTGCAAAGTCAGCATTTTCCCAGTGACTAGCAAAGAAAATAAATGCCTGTAATGAAGAATCATTCAACTGGTTACTCTACATGCAAATGCATTAAAGTAATACTATAATTAAATCAAGTTGCCATTAATGTTTTTTTTTAAAAAAAGTCCCTAGAGAGCTTGGCAGCAGGGTCAAAGGCAAAGTTGCATTTTTTAACAGCAGAATTAGACCAGGAAGAGTACCACCCTATCTTAAAGTCAAGTGACATGAAAATCACTTCCCAGGCAACATTAAAATATCATTCCCCTACATGTACAGAGAGATAATCTGGGAGACAACGCACCTTTGCTCTACTACAAATGATCAGATAATAATCTATAAGTTTCTTTGTCTGCTCATTCTCCTCCCTTCGAAATGCTGACACTACTTCAGCATTTGCTTGACTTGCGGGCAGTTTCCCCACTACAATAAAAATCCCAGCAACAACAAAATTAACAATAATTAAAAGAATGAAGAAAAACCCCATCTTGGATTCAAGAAACTTTCTAAGAATAACCCAACAAAGAACAAGAATCGAAGAAAAAAAGAAGATAGAAATTGAACTCGACAAGCATTTCAAGATTGAAGTACAGTATACAGACCAAAAAAATAAAGCAAGAGAGAGAATTTACAGGGAGTAGGTATCAGAGGAGAAGGACGGTGAACGTGAAGCAAACAAATTTGTCTGGTTCCTAAGATATTGAAAACCCAGTTGAGCAAGCTCAAAGCTTTCTCTAAAGAATTCCCCACAGCCACATACACTCTTTCGTTGCTAACTTCTTCAACAATGTCCAGCAACTGATCAGAGCTCAACATCCGATCAGACCCGACCACTAACCCCGAAGAATGGGATTTTGGGTTCAGGTTGTGATGGGGCGGGTGGGCGGGGTGTAGGAGCTCCATCTTGTTGGAGAAGCTAGAGAGAGAATCTGGTATTTCTTCGAATGAGTCGCAGGATTTGGTAAGAGGAGCAAATCAAAAGTGTGATTTTGTGGGATTGGAATATTATAATTCTTTATTTATTTATTTGGGGGAAGGGGGGTGTTCAGTGTTTGTCGGTTTCCAAGAAATGAGGGTAGAGTACGTTGGACATTTGTGTTGACTTTTAGTGGAGATAGAGGATGCAAGAAGGGGGGATGAGCCACTAGCAGGATTAGAGAGAGAGAGAGGGCACGTGTAGAATTCTTTTGTGTAGTAAACTGAAGAGAATGCGTGGCATGAGAGTACGTCATCACATGTTTCGGGTATTGCATCAACTATTGTAATGGAATTGAATCGTCTTTCGTTTAGCGTTTGAAATTGATTATAGTTTAAAATGTTTTTTTTATAAATATTTTTAAAAAATATTTTTTATATCAATACATTAAAATAATTTAAAAATAAAAAAAATAATTTTTAAAAAAAATTAAAAAAAAACACAATTTCAATCACGTTTTCAAATACAACCTTAAAATAATACCAAAATAAAAATCTAGAAAATAATGTTATAATCATAATAAATAAATAAATGAGGTGTTTAGGAGTTAAGTTATTACATAATTACGTAACTTGTAAACTAACTTGTTCTCATATTATCTCGAGCTTCCTTGGCTCACCCAATCTCACCTTTGAGCACTTACCATCAACTACGCTATTATATTATTTTATAATGTTTGGAAATATGATTCAAATCGTATTCCACTTAAATTTTTAAAAAAATTATTTTAAATTATTTTTTTATGTTTTTCATATCATTTTAATATGCTGATGTCAAAAATTATTTTTTTTAAGTACTATTTTAATACATTTCCAAACAAAAAACGTTTTCACCCGTAACCTCAACCACAACCGCAATCGCTATCATAATATCAAACACACCCTAAACCCGACATAATTTTAATAAGATAGAGCCTTTGATAGATTAGGCACAATGCTAACATTACATGGGCATGCTTATAAAACGAGACTCAACTTGATTGTTCAACTCAATGATTTACTGTCTCATATTAGTTGGGTCAATAAAAAGCCTCAATTGAATATTGTAATTTTAAAAGAAATAAATTAATATTATTTTAAATTTTAAAGATCAACTTACTTGACTCGCAACCTAAAATTACATCTTATAACTATATATATAAGTTAAATATGATAATTTCATCCCAAATTAATCAAGTTCTACTATATCCAATCATCCTATTATTTATATGATCAGGAAATCATTTAGTAAGATAAAATATTCTATACCTTGCCCACTCGTGGATGAATACTCGTATGTGGTTTTTTAATGGCAAGACAACCTTATCATAGTCAATCATTTAGCATGTGGTTTTTTCATTTTGAAGTTGAGAAATAAAGATGAAATATTAGACTAGCAAAATGTTAAAAGACATGTGTTTTTATTGAAAAATAAAAGGATTCTATCGATAAATTCTAAATTCTAAATATTATATGAAAAGAAAAATAAGCACAAAGTCCAATCTGCTATCTAGAACAAATAGAGGACAAGCCCAAAAGGAAGCCCTGATCTTTGCCCAAATCACAATTAGGGGAGATTAAAGCCCTAAACAACAGTCAACTCTTCCCGGCCCTAATCCCTGTACAGACCCATATGTATTCTCTGCTTGAAAAGTGATTAGACCACCCTGCTCAGAAACAGG
This sequence comes from Populus nigra, assembly GCF_951802175.1. NCBI lineage: Eukaryota > Viridiplantae > Streptophyta > Magnoliopsida > Malpighiales > Salicaceae > Populus > Populus nigra. The sequence goes on along the minus strand of NC_084870.1, from coordinate 4,790,949 downwards.
GATGCCCTACAATAATAACATTTATCTTATAAATTATATTCTTTTTACTTGCTACTGATACTTAATTTGCTAATTTCAAGTTAATATTAAGGAAAAAGATTTTTTTTCATTCATATGTTTCATTGTACTACTTCAAGTACAAATGTATAATATAAAGTCAGGGTATTAAGAAATAATAAATTATATATGTATATATGTTTTTTATAGAAAATAAAAGAAATCATAACATAGATAAATTTAAGGAAATCATATTTCTTTCTTTTTTACAATATTTATTAATTAAAATCAGGAACATAGATAAATAAATTTTATTATTTTCCCAAAAATAAAAACTGAATAAACAAATAGTTCAGTAAACAATAAAATTAAAAAGGGAGCAGGTCAGCTCGTTCCAGGCTCGTGAGGGTGGGCTGGCATGCCAGGTCTGTGTTCCTGGGCTGGGCTACAAGCGCCTAAAATGTAAGTAAATGCCTTAAAAAATAAGTCTCGTTTATTTTTTGGAAAAATGGCGTGGTTTTGTCATCCCCGTATGCTGAAGGAGCAGGTTTACCCTGCTCTCTTTTAATGTAAACTAGGTGGATAGCTGCGCTACGGATTTATTTTTTATTTTTATAAAAAATACTGTAAAAATTTATAATATAAAAAATAATATATTTTTAATATTAGTAATACTTTTGTTTTCAAATTTATTAATTATTTTATTAATAATATTAATTATAATAAAATAATTATATTTATAACAGAAATAATTATATTAAGAATTTCAAAGATAATTGCACCACAAATAATATATATATATATATATATATATATATTGAGTTATAATAAAAATAATATTATTAAAAAATATGAACACTTTGAATTATAAAAAAATAATAATATTTATAACACACATTATTATATTAAAAAAAATTAAAGAATATTTATAACACAAACTATTTGGATCTTGGTGAGAACCCAAGCGAATTGAGTTATGAGACAGGACCCATTAGACTTGGGTCTTACGTAGGACCCATTGCCATTTGGCCCTGCGGTGGACCAACTACATTGGGTCCACCACAAGACCATTTACCATTGGGTCTTGGTGCAGGACCTAAACGAATAAAGTCCTGACAACGACTCATTACCATTGGGTCCTAGTACAAGCAGGGCAGCCCAAGCGCCAGGTCTCGTCACGTGGCGCACGGGTCTGGCTGTGCGCCCTTGGCAAGACAACCCCAACGCCACGTGGTGCTCGGGTCAAACCCAACGCAAGGGCAGACAACCCAAGCGTCAGATGTCCCCGTATGGGGGTGCGGGCCTGGCTCACGTCCAGGGTAGGGCAAGCCAGCCCCAGCATCCCATAGAGCTTAGGTCTGACATAGTGCAAGGGCAGGGCAACCCAACTGCCATAAATATTATTATTTTTATTATACTTGACGGTATTAATATTAAAAATACTATTATTTGTATTATAAATATTAATATTTATACTATAGTTCAAAGCATGAATATAAAAAATATTATTATTTGTAGTATGAATTTATTTGCGATACAAATAATTTTATTTTTATTATAATTGAAAATATTGATATTTATTTGTATTGGAGTTCAAAGTATTAATATAAAAAATATTTTTATTTGTGATACAAGATTATTATTTTTATTATCATTGAAAGTATTACTACTAAAAATAGTATTATTCGTGGTATAAATATTATTATTTGCTGTATAAATATTTTTTTTATTGTTATAATTGAAAGTATTAATATTAAAAATAGTATTATTTGTGTTATGAATATTTTGATTTTTATTATAATTCAAAGTATTAATATCAACAATACTATTTTTGGGGTATAAATATTATTATTTTTATTTCAATTGAACAAATAATATTAATAACACAAATTATAATATGTTTGATATTAATACTTTCAACTATAATAAAAATAATAATATTTATGTGGAAAATAATTATATTTAGAAACTTAAACCCAATAGCCTTGGGTCCTAACAAAGGGCCCAAGAAAATTAAGTCCTAACGCAGGATCCATTAACCCTGGGAGCGGGGCAAATACCTCAGCGCCACGTGGCGCGCGGGTCTGACCTTGCGCAAGGGCAAACAGCCCAAGCGTTACGTGTCCCCACATGGGGGAGCGGGCCTGGCTCCCATCCAGGGCAAGGAAAGCCAGCCCCAGCGCCACGTGACGCTCGGGTCTGACTCAGTGCAAGGGCAGGCAGCTCAAGCTCCAAGTCTCGACACGTGGCGCTCAATCTAACCCAGCGCAAGGATAAGCAGCCCAGACGCTAGGTGTCCCATATGGGAGCGTAGGCTGGCTACCGCCCAGGGCAAGGACACCCAGCCCCAACGTCACGTGGCGCTCAGGTCAGCCTAATCACCAGGTGTCGTCACGTGGGGGTGCCAACTTGGCTGACGCCCAGGGCAATCGCACCAAAATTTGAAGTGGCTATTTTCTTCTCATTCATCCCTTCAATGCCAAATGCATTCCAGTGAAAAGACAACATCAACCCTCTTTCACTGCCCTTGCAACTCTTTGTGGCAAGGATTGAGCTACCATTACACTGCTTCAATTCACGGTGTTTTAAGTCTAGATAAACAGTAATAGAAACACTGATTCCTTTTAATATATTGTATAATTTCTGCCACTATATGGAAGCACAAGTCGGGTAAGGTTCCTACTACTTCTTGGCATTTTTCACATATGGTTTTCAGTAATCTATACCCCAAAAAGATATATATATATATTATGAATTAAGCAGTTTATGTTCGTATGATAAAGAAGTAATCGGAGAATTAGGAGGATTAATTGTACACTTGGCTAAATAATATTTTGTGGGTCATTGTTAATTGCTTTAAGTGTTTCATATTTGTACTTAAAAATACAAATAGTCTATGTCGACACAAAAATTACCAATTTGATTGATTCATTAATTTGAAAAAATAAAATCGTTCACAAATTTCTCTTGACTTTATATATATGTCGTCATCTATGCCCTGTGGACGGAATAATATGATTATATAAGAATTAATTGATCCAAATTTCCTTCATGATCAAGCAGACAAGAGTACTCCTATAGATTTCCTATCGAAAGAAAAAGAACAAAGGTTGTCCACTCGGCATCTTATAGTCAAACAAGGGCCGGCAGGGCATGGTTCTTGGTGGAAACCAAGATAAAATGACCATGCCCTGCCGGCCCCTTGCTTGACCAGAACTATAAAAAACAAATTTGTTTGAATTGCCAAATTAAGGATTTTTGTTACTGAGGCAAATATAGATACGAAAACTCCATTAACTCCGAGCAGTTTTGCAGCTTTACATATATATAGCCAATATATGAAACTAGATTACATTGTCCACAGACACAAGGAAAAGGACACATTTTTGGATCAGTTGAATCTATTTCTCAGCAATATTCTCCACGAAATTATCAGATCAAATTAATGAACTATCAGATATAGTACTACAAGTGTGAGGAATTTTTCTTTTCGAAGGTGTTTGGCTTGGAGGTGTGGTGGCTTTTTTTTAAAGGTACAATACATTTAAGCACAAACCACACCTCCAAAAACTATAAAAACATGCTTTTTACTTAAAAAAGCACAAGCTACCTCTACTCCAAACACTCCCGAAACTTCTGTTCATCAAGAGGTTTGTAGTGACCTGATTATGTAATGAAAGGCAACCCCTCTTTTCATGATATGGGAAGACAAGATATCCGGAAAGTAGGAAGACGAAGGGTAGGAAAATGGGGAGAGATGATTGCCGGGGATGGGACATGATGATCGGAGATGGGAAGCAGAATCATTAGGCATGAGCATGAGATGCAATTATGTGCCATGAGAGTGTGTGTGTGTGTGTGTGTGTGTGTGAGGTCCCTTTTCATATGAAGTATCGTACCCCACGTTATCATAACTATTTCCACTCCTAATCACAATATGCAACATGATTAAGCCTCTAAGCATGCAGTAAACAATCTTATATGATAATAATATTTAATGAAACCAAGGTCGCTGGGCTGCCGGGAGGTTTTGTTTCTGTAGCCCTGTATTTTGGTGTATTTCCATTCCTTCCCCTTTATCTTTGCAGTTTCACTTCCAAGCTATCACCTTAGTCACTTTTTATTTATTTTTTTTCAATTTCAAAAATCAGATCAATTCAATTCTTCTACTATTTTCAGAGCACTATCGAATAACCATTATATACGAAATTATTTAAGCAATCTTCGAAGAGCTGCTGTGATTTGGATTTCTTAATGAACTTCGAGGTTAAGGGGTGCAATTAAAATCACAGAAAGAGAAGACAGAAGGGAGACATGAGGGGGCCCGCCTCAAATTAAGCAGACCCGTTATCATGTCTATGATGTGATGAAATCCAAGCAATCCAATCGGGGCCCCCACTTTCCGCTGGAGAGAGACAATTCAAGTGATCATATACCGTCAATTTATCGTTTGAGGGGATATAAATGATCCACATTTCATCCGTCGGTAGTGTTTGGTGTATTTATTTTATTTTTTTAATTTTTTTTTTGTATTAAACACATTAAGATTATCTAAAAATATAAAAAATAATTTAAAATAAAAAATTCAAGAATTATATTGTTTTTTTTTGTATTAAACACATTAAGATTATCTAAAAATCATAGCTATTAAAGATATTTAAGTTAATTCAACACATAGATGATAGAGGGTTAATTAAGTTAATAATTTTTTTTTAAAAAATTAAAATTATATTGTTTTTTTAAAAAATTAATAAAACATCTCTAAAAACTATTGTTATGAAAAACATTTAGATTAATTCGACATATACAGGATCGAGATGGAGGATTAATCAAGTTAATAATTTTTTTAAAAAAATTAAAATTATGTTATTTTTAAAAAAATTAATAAAACATCTCTAAAAATTATCATTATTAAGGATATTTAGATTAATCTGACATAGATGATATTTAAAATCAGGATAGATGGTTAATCAAGTTAATAATTTTTTTTTAGAAAATTAAAATTATGTTGTTTTAAAAAAATTAATATGGTTGAACTGACTTATAAGTTGATTTTTCAAGTAAATTAAATCAAATAAAGTTATTTCCAAGTAAACTTATTCTTACAATAAGCTTGGTCAGGAAGTGGACGAGCCAGGTCCAAAATGAACCGTTGAGTTAAGATGGGAGTTTATTGAAAGTGCTGAGAATAATCTCGTTATCTATAGCAGCAGGAAGGAATCCAAAGTCCATGAGCATGCAGGGCCTACAGCCACAAGATTGGTGGGACCTACATCATGAAATTAATTACCCTTTATTTTGGACCCACGTGAGGACCGCCGTTCTAATACCGCCGACGCCGAGGCAGCTTTCTGATGCAACGACAGTGGATACGGGTTCATTTGTTTGAAGATTTAAAGATTCTTGAAATTTCTAATTTTTTTAATATTACTACATCAAAATTTCTCAATAAAAATACTAAATTAATATATTTTTAGTTTAAATATATCTTAAAAAAACACTTTCAAAACGTCTTCGTAAAAAAACTGCATATTTGCTTTGGTATTCCCTAGGAAGATTAGCCTTCGTACTTCTCTCTGGATATGGTGCCCAAAAAGAAAATCACATGGCGATGGGACCTGGGTAATTCTCGAGCGGCGCAGAGTGCCATTTAACTCATAATCAGATTGTTAATCATAAAAACTGGTGGGTAAATCCGAATAATTAATTAAATCTCACATATTTAATCTTGTTTTCTTATTAATATGAAAATGGAAGAAGATTACAAAATACAATATCTTAAGTATTTTGACACCAAAACAAATGCTTATCAAAAGATCCTGTTGTCTCTTTCCGTGACATGACATTAATGTTGTCAAATAATTTGGGTTTCGTCGCAGGTGACCTTGTTGCTTCGCCAAGAGCTCAGATCCAACATGCTCAACGCGGATCCCATCAAACAGCGGACAATTTGTCTTTTCGCACCCAATTTGAGAGACAGCAGCATAAGCACCCACGACATTGCTTAGCTAGTGGGAAGGGAAGAAAACATCATTTTCGAGCCACAACTGACTAGTTTTCTTTTTCTACTGGGGCTGAGGAATATAAAATATAAAATATTATTTTAATATATTTTTAATTAAAAATACTTTTAAAAAACTATTATTACATTCTCAAATATCTTTTAAATTTTAAATGCCGAAACTGCAACTTCGGTGTGAAAATTAAGTTATCCTTGGCACGAGATTAATTTTTGAAATAATTATTTTCATTTTGTGAAGTCTTTAATTCTTGAGATTTTATTGGATTTATTTAGTTTAGAAATTTTAATGCTAAATACATTAAAGGAATTTATAGTTAAGACTAGTGACTTATTTTTATTATTGACACTCAGAGTTATCGAAACCCTAATTCTTTTCACTGACAGAATTATAATAGTTTCAGAGGACGCAGAGAAGGAGGCTCCGCCTCTAATCATCAGGAACAAACTTTTGAGAAAGGAAGGGCCTGGTGTTAAAGCTCCCAAACAGCCCCTTCGGTGAACGGAAGAGCCATTGCTTGGATGACATTGCTATCTTGATAGGAGGTATTTCTAATTAGAGTTGATATGGGTGATATTAAATTTAATAATACAAATAAATTTAATGAAATAAGCTATGGTGTGATGAAGTTGCTTCTGTTGTTTTATTAAAAATATGTTTTTACTTAGTCAAATTCAATTTCTGATTGTAATTAATTTGAGGACAATTTTATTTTTTTTTCCTTTCAACCAGGAGAGTTTGATGTGAAGCGTACAATATTTAATTCTTGGCATGTTATTTTTTTAATTGTTAATATTTAAAAAAAATATTAAGAATTACTTAAAAAATCAAATAAATATATTTTTAGTCCAAATGCATTTTTATAGAAATATCTATATCACATTATCGAATTATATTAATAACTAAAAAAGTTGAGGTTGGTTTAATTGTTCATATGAACAATAAATTGTTGTTCTAGAATTAAGGTAACAATAACATCTAAAAAAGGTGAATTAGATGTTTCATTAATTATATCAAATAATACAAATAAACACAACAATCACATATAACACAATAACCAACAATATAATTAAAGTGTTTAAAGTAAAGAGATAGGAAGAGAGATTGCAAACTATATTTTTAACGTGGTTCGACAAGTCTACATCCATACATTAAGTACCAACTGTAATTGAATATTGTACTTTTTTATTACTCAAAGTGAAAGATACGATACCTTTGATAAATCCACACCAAACAATTACACTACTTGAAGATGTTCCCTCCTCAAAAGAATTTTCTTAGTAACAATACCTCACTAATGCCACAAGTTTATTCAAACTCTTAAGTGTTTACAATTATGATTTGTTTACAACAAGATTGACTCTCTCAAAATATAGATTGTACAATTAAAAACTATAATATCTATAACTCACTCAATATCACTTTTGATGATTAAAGGTGTGTAAGTGTATTAAATGTGAGATTTTATACTCTTGTGTTAGAATATAAAGATTTAATTTAGCACAACTTAGAGTATATTAGGATTGATGATTTCCAGTTGATTTTTCTTTTGAAACAACCTATGTACAATGTATGTTAGAATCTCTCTTTAATTTTCATAAAAGAGAGCTATATATATGTTTCCAAAAGAAACTAATTATTTATAGCCATTAGAATGTCTCTGACGATTAAAGCGGTCGACCGGTTCAAATGACCATATCATTCGGTTGACCGGTTCCTATAAAATTCTCAAGTGTTCATCACGGGATGAACAACGGTGGACCGATTCAACTTAAAAACTATTTTTAACAGTTTCAAACCTGGTGAAACTTAAATCGATTAAATGTATATCAATCCTATTTATGCATACAATGTGAAGTGTGTAAATTCATTTTAGCTTGCTATTGAGTAAGATATGAAGATTTAACGATAAACATTAAAATGAATTCATAAGAACTAAGTCTTCACTTAATTTACATCTTGAACTTGTTGATGAATTTTTTCATTCAATTCCTTATGCTTGTTGATGTGATCTTCATATAGACCTGTTTAAAGTTAATCTCATCCAAACATATCATTAGTATATTTTCATTTAATTGTTATGATCAAAATACATAAAATATTATTACGTGACCCAAAGGTCACCAATCCTCCCTTTTTTATGATGACAATTAATAAACACTTATAGATATAAAAATATATATCACCCCTTTATTTTGCAATCTAGTCCCTTGAAAACTTAAACAACAATAAACAATCTATAAATATAAGTTTATTTCCCCCTTAACAATGTAACTATATTTCATTTTCATATCTATTCTTCAATTCCATCCTTTAATACAATATTTTTATTTAATTTTATCATGCAGTATTGATTTGATTTTTTTCTTTGAACCTACCAAGTGAACAAGGTCACGCGAGGTAACTCCCACACAACTTAATTTAATACTTGAGCTAGGAAAATAGTTAGGTTAGGATTTTTAAAATTTGTATTGTTGTACCGAGTTTCATGCATGATAATGTGAAAAAGTTTTCAACAATCTAGATATTATTTTTTTACACTAAAAAAATTGATTTCAAGCTGCAAGCGAGAGCATGCATGCTCTATAAACTAGTACATGCTAAATAATATATCCTCATCTGAAACACTATATTATAAAAAAATGAAATGAAACAAATCGGAAAAACAGACGAACCAAAATATCAAGTTGACAATCTCACAATAGTAATTTTTTAACTTATAATTAACGTAATATTATACATGAATTTATTTTTAACAAATTATAAATCTAATTTTAGAGAGTTTTCTAATCAGACTCACATTCAAAACTGAGTTTGTTTTTTTATTGTATTTTCATGCATGAGTATGTATTCAATAAGAATATATACAAAAGGAAAAATCCAATTTAATGGCTAACCAATATATCTATAAAGTAGCATCTCAAATCTATATAATTGATTAGTCAAGTTTTAAACATTTCTCAATCGAGTATTTTTATCAATGTTTTTTCTTGTAGTTTGCATATTTTATACAATAAAACAACACCAATTTGAAAAAATATCGATGGAGAGACGAGAAGTTGTTTGCAGAGTCATAAAAAGTATGGCGAGAAACGAGAGTAAGGTTGCGAGAAGAGTTAAATAAAACGGTGGTTAACACGAGATGTGTTTTTGCTGTAGTAAAGCACGTGCATAGGTGCCTCAAAGTTCGTAGAAATCAAAGAAAAAGCGATCGCTTTGCTTAAGCCACAGAGTTCATAGTAGTTAGTGAGTTGATGTCAATGCCTGGATCTATATATGTGGCTGACCCGATAAAGACTGAAAAAGACGCCATTGTCAAGCTCAGCTCCCTCATTTTTAAAGCGAGAAAGCGAGGGACTTTTTTTTTTTGATAGAGAGAGTGAGTTTATGTCAATGCCTGGATCTATATATGTGGCATCGGATCCTTCGCCCAAGTGTGTTTCTAAGTTTCCTACATTCTCTCTCTCCTCCCCCTTCAAGAACATTTCCATAGCTAAAATCCAAACAAGCTCATAGACATTAACTAAAGGTGGCCATTTTATATGGTTGTATTCTGAGCCACTACTACGTACTACTGCACTCTAGCCATAAACGTTTTGTGGTTGTCCTTGCTTGCTTGTTCTTGTTTCATTCTTTTCCCTTTCCCCTGCTAGCTTGCTAGGTTTCTCAAAATCTAGCTCTACATTTCAACTGTGTTTGTCCTTTGTTTGCTTTATTAATCAAGAGAGATCTTTTGTCATGTTCTCGGAATTGAAATCATTTTCGTTAATGGGGTTGTCCAACCCTGAGATGTTTTTCTCTGAGAAAGATCTGAATCCCATGGAATTCAATTTCCTTGTGAGATCTGCATTAGAACTTGGAGATGACTGTGAAATTGTACCCCAAGATCTTCATCAGGAAAAAGAAGTTGAAGAAGAAGAAAAGCAAGAAGACGAATGCGAGATATCGGTGCCTACTTTGAAGATAAAACTGCCGTCTGTAGAAGCATTCCAAATTGAAGATGATAAAGATGACGATGATGATGGGTTCAAGACTCCAACTTCTTTGGATCGCAAAATTCCTGTCATTTTTCAATGTCCGCCCGCACCCAGAAAACCTAAATCACTCCCATCAGCCAAACGAAAATCACCTCAACGGAGAGTCTTACTTGATCTGTCCAATGAGATCGAATCCTTGTTTCCTCCAGCTCTTGCTGGGGATCTTGGTGGCAAGATTAAGAAAGTTAGACAAGGCAATGACACCAAATAAATAAGAGGTTCTATATATAATTATGTACTTTCGTGAAGTAAAATTTATAGTTACATTTTTCTTAATCTTATCTCTCTCTTTTTTTTTTTTTACTAAATTTTCTTTGACTAGCAAAACCATATCCAGGAACCTAATATCATCAACGCTGTATCTCAGATTCATATCATTTCTTTCTTTACAAGGCAGGTTCATGTTTCATCTCTTTCAACCCCTCTTTCTTGGTTCTTGCATAGGCATGGATTCTGAAATCTGTAACTCGTTGTGTGCAAAAGATTAATGTCAAATGATCGCTTATGACCGATCTACTCATACAGCTTCTCTCGTAGGATTCTGGTGCTAATTTACTGGACCCCTCGAGTTATTTTATTTTCTTTATTTGAACAAACCCATCCAAGTAGTTTATATGTTGTTTCTTGAATATTGATTTTATATCTGTTAAGAAGAAGAAGAAGAAGAAGAAGAAGAAGAAGAAGGGTTTTGTATCCAGGAATTAGTTTAAAGAACAAAAAAAAAAGAACCTCTAAATTTCTCGGAAGCATAGATATAATAATTTCAGTGACATTTTTCTTAGGCGAAGGGTAAATGCGTTGACTTCCCCGAGGTAAACAAATATGCTCCACATTGGATGCCAGCAAGGTGAAGCAAACCCAAGGGAGATATATATTCCCTCGTGTGACAGAAGACATCAGAGATTCAGAGCAGCAATTGATTGAAGACTGTCCTGGTTTTCAAGTCATCCTGGCTTTTCATTGCTTGAGATGACATATCCATAGATCATCGGAGCTGCAAGATGGCCGAAGGCGTTGTCTAATTATATGTAATCGTGCCCAACATAAGTTCCCCTAAATCAAATAATAATGTTGGTTAATTACACCCAGTATTCTATATTTTAATTGTTTTTTTCTTGATAGTCTTAAAAGATTATACTTTACATCAATTTCACTTTTTAATAAAATATTAGTGATTGTCATTTATTTTATTTTATATTTTCATGTTTATCCTTAATTTTTAATTGTTATTTTTTATTTTGGATCTTCTTGTATAATTTTTTTTAAAATTTTATCCTTCAATATTTGATTGGTTTAATTTCACTATTCAATTTAAAAATTTTAGTTTTTTTCTTAATTTATTTTTTATTTCAATGTTGATTCTCATTTTTTTAATTTCTATTTTTAATTTTGGATTCTTTGTATATTTTTTTTGCAATTTTATTCTTTAACATTTGATTGGTTGGGGATTGGGTTTCGTGATTTTTCTAAGTGGGGTGTTTCGGGTCTAATGATCTAGGTTACATGTTTGGCAAGTTAATACAGTTTGATATTTTTTTGTTTTAATTATTTTCTTTTTCAACTTTATCATTCGATATTTTTAAAAAAAAGGGTTCCATGGTTTTTTTTGTTTGCTTTTCTACTAGGTTATTCTAATTAGGGGTGAGTAAAAAAAACTGAAAAACCGACTAAACAGAGAAAATCAGAAAAAAATAACCGAAAAAACCGAATCATGAAAAAAAACCGATTAGAAAAATTAAAAAAACAATTCGGTTCAATTCGGTTTTAAAAGACTGAAACTGAGTAAACCGGATCCAACCAAATCGATTCACATATAAATAAAAAACCCATACTCCGGTGGTACTATAAATACCTTTCTGATCTCTCATCTACTTTTTAGTTTTTTCTTTTAACTCTAGCAAGCCCCAGCCGCCCCTCTTCACAGTCGACTACTAAAGAGAAGAGCCCATGAATTAAACAACCAAACAGAAGCCCTGAAGCCCTCATCTTTAATCTTCATCTCTCATCTCTCAATCTTTTTGTCCCTTTCTCATCTCTTAATGGATTAAACATCCAAATAGTAGCCTTGGAACCCCCCCTTCAATTTTCATGGCATTTGCGGATGTGCTGCATGGTGACAAATCACCTGGGAGTACTTGAAAGCATTGATTTACTGAACTGACATATACTTGTCCCCAATGCATCATCAGAAGTGGCACACAAAATATTCTCATCGCTGAGATCTCTCTTAACAAGAGGGAGACTTATCAGATTGTCTGAAGCAACTACTAACTTTTCTTCTAATTTCTGTAGATATATTATATATTCATTTCCCATATTTAGTTACGAGGTTACTAGTTTACCATAATATGTTGCGACTATTGTCATGGATGTTGTGAGAAATGAGAATTATTTTTTCTAAATCTTCGTCTGATACTTGTCCTTTTTGACTTTTTTATTTTCAATTTCAGAAAAACCTACTCGATATGTTTGGCCACGATAAAATCAGTTTTTTTTGTTTTTCCTTTCAATTAACCGAACCGAACCGAAACTGGTCGGTTTGAATTGGTTTTGGTTTTGATTTAAACAAAAAAAATAAATTGGTTTGGTTATTTTTTTGGATGAAAACCGAACCGAACCGAAAATGCACACCCTTAATTCTAATTTTATGACCTAAATCACGAGTTTAGCTGGCTGACTCAACTATTCTTATTATGTCATTTAAAAAAAATATTTTAATCTTTTTTCAAACATAATTTTTGCAAAAAAAATAATAATTCAACCATAGGGCATGTCTACGTCTAGTTTGTTCTCTTAGTCAAAAAGACAAAACGTAAGAAATTCAATACAAGCCTTTTCTAGTAGGGGTAAAAAAAACCGACAAACCAAGAAAAACAAAAATAAGGCCAAAAAAACCAAACCATGAAAAAAAAACTGATTAAACCGACTAGAATATTTAAAAAAATATTGGGTTCGGTTTCATAAGCCTAAAATAAAAAAACCTCAATTAAACCGATAAACCGAACCAAACCGAAATCGAAACCTATAAAAAAGTCGAAAAAAATCCAAGAAAACAATATAGTTTTTGATTTTTAATATAAAATAATCGAATCGAACCAATCCAAACAGAACTGAAACCAGTCGTTTAGGTTTCGGTTTTTGATATAAAATAACCGAATCAAACCAAAACCGGTCAGTTGGAACTGTTTTCGGTTTTATTTTTTGTATTTTATAAAATTTTAGTTTGGTTGTTTTTATAAATAAAAACCAGACTGAACCGAAAATGATCACCCCTACTTTCTAGTTTTCTAATTAGAAAATCTTGAATTTAACAAAAAAAAAAAACACCCCTTTAGGAAACAATTTTTTTTTCCACTTCATATTAATTATGGTAAGTAAACTTAAAGATACCTTATTTTGAAAAATAAAATTTTTAAGATAGAAAAATTCTTGATTTGTATTTATAATCAAAACCTAATTAACACTTTCCTTTCGTTTGTTTGGCTCTGGAGAAGAAATTAGAAATTCGAACTTCACATTGATTGCAAATATATCCTCTGTGATACTAATCTGTTAGGCAGCATTCAATGGGCTGATGATACTGGAAAGGAAAATGTTCCATGCGCTAGCCTACAGGTTTTTATCACCTTATTAATATATGCATGCTAGCTAGCTTCTTTATATATCGTTCTAGTTTTATTCTGCTTTGAACACCTTTTTCTCATCTTGAAATGTCTTTAAATTAGATCTTTTTTTACTATGAAGAGTTTCATTTCATACTTAAAGAAGCTTTCTTGATCGAAGTTTTACCTTTGAATCCAGACCAGCCGTGGTCCATCTGAATTGGGCTTAACCATTTGAAATTCTCAATGGGCGAATTGTTAGCTTTAATTCTCCCATGAGCCACGAGCCACGAGCCACTCTCGGTCCTGGGGCGTTCCAAAATCGCAAAGGGCCATTTCTCTCTAGCAGGCGGCTTCTTCTTCTGGGTGATGGCTCTGAGCCATCGATTAACTTTTACCAATTCTTCTGTTTTCCCCGTTCCCCCGAAAACAAAGTTCTGATTTCCCACTACAGAAAAATAATTATACAAAAAGAATATTATTATGCTGTGGAAAAGTTGAAATCATCGCATTTGAATGCTGTCACCTTTAATGCTGAGGAGTTGCCATAGTATTATTAAAGAAATCTAGGCACCTGCCATTGCTCTTGAAAAATCATCATGATATTTCTTTGATCAATATTTTATCATGGTATGGACTTGTATATATAATAAATAATAGACAAATATATTATTATATATTTATCAACAGCATTCCTGAAAAAAATAAATTATCAATAAAGCTATGGGATCACAAAAATCTATTTTGGGCATTTCATAATCATGAAAATAACACAATGACTTAAGTCAATTAGATCAAAGCATTGCTTACTAAGTTTAGCAGAGATGGGATGCCGACTCACTTCTTACATTATTTATATGAATAGTGAAGAAAATGACTTTTTTTTTCATCTCCCTCCCTTTCTTTTTCAAATTTCCTCCTTTTCTTTTTATTTTTCAATTTCATCTTTTGATATTTGCTTGATTTTGATTTTATAAATTGTTTTAGTTTGCTTTTAATGACGTTATCACAATTTCAAACAAACATTTTGACAATTAGTTTATGCTTAGTTTTATGTGCTTCTATTTTTATTATTTATAATTAAGTAAAAAATAGTTTAAAAAACAAAGTTCTTAAACTTAGTGGAGTCAATAACTTGGATTATGGATTTAAAAGGTTAAGCTACGAAACTCGGCTAACCATGTGGTTGGTCGCATTCCCAAATGACCACAAAGTCACGATGACAATCATGAAGTAGAACTAAGAAAAAAAAGGTATGCATTATGAGAGCAAGGCTTTATAGAATGGATGTTATATATAGGCATTTTGTTAGTGTCTTAGAAAGATATGAAAGGTATTAGCAACATTCTAATTACTGTTTCAGTAGCTGTCTTGGATTTTTTTTATTTATACAAAATATTTTAATACTTACTTATTTCAGTATTATGTTTCTAAGTACTTTTATATATATATTTTTTTGTATATCCATTATCTCAAGTTTTACATAATATTTAATTACTTAACTAAATAAATATTCATATATATAATTGATGATGTTCAAAAATTCAAGGTGTTCAAGAATAAGATTTATGTGGTTGGATAATAGGCAGATCATTTAATTCTTGCAATTTGACTCATTCTCTCTAGCCAAGTTGGTTGGTAACTGATAACTTGATGTGAAAAGTCAAATACATATAAAAGGTAAATATGAGGATTCTCAAATACTTAAGTTAGCAACTCTATAGAGAAAAAATACAATGACATTTTAGAGAGATAGACTTTTAAAATATATATGCTAAAAATATTGAGAATGAAGAGATTGTGAACCTTTTACCTGAGTTATTCATGTGGTATTTATAGCCCATAAATATTGTCTTTTTGTTTATGTGGAGGGACTAAAGTGTAATTTTGTCTTGATAACATTAATAAGGAATAAATATCCCTTACATATGCATTAATGTGAGATAAATATCTCTTACATTAATGCGATGAAAAAGTGGTAGGTCATGAGAGGTTTTTATATACCTAAGGGTGTAAATAGAATAATATTCAAAATGTATTGGGTTAGTAAAAAATCTCCAGGGTTTATATGGGTCCCAAGAAATAAGGCTTAAAGGGTTGGGCTCGGGTCACGCGGTTGAGCCCGAAAGGTATTCAAAAAAAGATGCATCACCTGAGCTAAACAATGATGGCTCTATGACCGAACATATTAGGTTATTCCCTAAGGATGAGCCCATGAGGGCTGGGCTCTTCCCTAAGGTTGAGCCCATGAAGGTTGGGCTCTTTCTATAGGCTAACTCTATAGGTGTCAGGTTTTTTTCCCAAGGATGAACCCCTGAGAGTTGGACTCTTTCTCTATACAGAGTCCATGGGTGCTGGGCTCTCCAAGGTTGAGCCCATATGCGATTGGGCTCAAGCAAGTTATTTGGACCCGTGGGTTTTTAGGCCCATTAAATCCAGACTTGGGCTTTATTAAAAAATTTATTTTAAAACTACAAATAAATCTTAATCCATCAATAGCCCCCTGAATCTTTGTAATATTGATACACAAATACTTTATAAAAATGTCTGGTTATTATAATGTATTCGTTGATTTTTTCTTTGTATGAAAAGAATGGTGGAAACCTTGGGGTTATTTATTGGAGAACCCGTGTGTAGAGGTGTGCACCATGATGGAAATAATTTCTAAATATGTAGAGGGAAACCATTAAGAAAACCATAATTATAAAATTCTCTAGGAGGATAAGGGTAACCCAATGATGAGGAGCCTATACTTGAAAAACAATTCTAAAAAGTTAAGGGAACCATGGATTAAAGGAACCCATGGAGAGGAAGCTTATACTTAGAAAATTTCTAAAAGCCTGAGGGGAACCCATAAAGGGTAAGCCTTGGCGATAGCATGAGGCTTGAAATCCCTGTACCAATCCAAAATTATACTAGAAAGAGGGAGGTTCATGGCCTTCTAATCGATGATCACACTATAATGGGAGGCCTGTCAATCCAAGACTATACTGAAGAGCGGGAGATCAATATCAATCCCTGAAGATAACATGAGGCTCGGAAGCTCTACTGGAGAATTGTGTCAGTCTGAGACTGCTTTGGAGATTGAAAGTTAGGAAATGCATATCAGAGATATAATATTTTTATTTTAGAAATAACCTTACATTCCTATCAAACATAATATATCTAGAGGTGATCTAAGTGACAAGTGCGAGAGAGATTTTTTCCTTCTTTATCTTAGAGATGGTAGGTGTTTATCTTGACTGTTTTGATAACTTCAAATAATTCATGCCACTTTAACTCAAGGGAGTAGCAAACCTTTAGGATACATCAAGCGCCCATAAACTGGTCCCTCTTGGTTTTTCCTTGAGATTTCATTCCCATCAGGATAATGATTTTGCTTCAAAGGTCCTTTATATTGGCTATCGCTGTAAAAAAAAAAAACGAAGGCTTATGCAATAACACTTTTGCTTTTTCCACCCGTATATAATTTTTCATTACTTGTTTCACCTTGAATAAGCTTTTATCTGGTATAACATAAAGCTTTCTCCATAGAGCATGTTTTCTTACCTCACTTATCAAGGCCTTTGAGGCCATTGTTTCAATCAACTATTTCACCTTGTGTATCTCCTTGTTAAACCTCTTTAAGTATGCCCTCGTGGAATCACCCTCTAACTGGGTAATACTAAATAGCTTTATGAAGCTTTTTTTAGCGGGTATTCTCATGCTAAAATACATTACTATCTTGGCGTAGAGGTCACTAAACCCTCCAATAAAGTCTACCTCTAAATTGTTGTACCAGGAACGCATAAACCTCTGAAGATTGCAGAAAAGATCTTACACATTGAGTCACTACCTTGGATGACCAGCTTCAAGCTACTACATATATTTTACATATGCCCCCTCGGGTCGGCGAGACCATCATAATTGTTCAAGCTTATTTTTTTGGAATATAGTCCTAGGGGATTCAAGTTTTCAAAACTCATCAGGACAAAGAAGAGCCTCACACTTGATAGGGGTTGTAGACATTTCGTTAGGGGTGTTCAAATACATATCGTCTCTCAATCCTTTGTTTGTTGAGCTTTAGGTAGCCCAAGAAGTTTGGTGTGGAATGACAAGTTTAATAATTAATGTCTAGTAAGAGTGAGAGTGTGTCTAGAATGCCTACTTTGAGGGATTTGGGAAACACCGAGGCAAAATACTTTTCTGGATGTTATTTTGCCCAGACACCTTTAAATAGTGCAATTATTTACGGGCGCTAAGAGCGGTCAATGATGATGGCATTAGGCATTGTACGTTGTTGAGAGTGCTAAGACTTGTTAGGATGATAAGTCCTGGTTTTGAACTTGAGTTGCCAACACGATCCTAGTAAGGACTTGCACCTGATTGATGAGTTGTTAAAAATCCAATTTGGGTAGAAGTGCCCCTGGTGATCGATAAATCCGACAGGTGTTCTGACCCAGATGTGTCTTGGTTGTTTATTATAGGATGACCTAAAAATATCATAAATAAGTTCTAAGAAGAAATTGATGGTTTTTTAATTATTTTTCTACAAACGACGCCAATTGATAATATTAAAAAAACTAAGGTGCTTAAGAATAAGGTTTATATGGTTGGATAATAAATTGATCATTTAGTTTCTGCAATGACTCATTCTTCCAGGCCTGGTTGGTGGCTGATAGCTTAATATGAAAAGCCAATATGGTTGGTAATTAGTAGCTTAATGTGGGAACCCAAATACCTACAAAAGATCCTTTTTAATACATGTGAGGACTTTTAGATGCTTTAGTTAGTAACTTTGTAGAGAGAGAAAATATAATGATATTTTAGAGAGATAGGTATATATATATATATATATATATATGCTAAAAATATTAAGAATGAATAGATTGGGAACATTTTACCTGGGTGATTCATAGGATATTTATAGCTCATGAATTTTGTCCTTTCATTTGAATGGAAGGGCTAGAATGTAATTTTATCCTAATAGTATTAATGAGGGATAAATAACCTTTTAATAAGTGGTTAACCATGATAAATAATCATACACGTATGAAAGGAGCTAAAATTGTTTATACCCCTGTCAACAAGTGTCAAATTGCATCTTGCATATTGGTCTCCTCCTGTTGACTGCACTAAATTTTACAAAGTGATTGGTGTCTTGCACTATCCTTCATTTACAAGACTTGAAATAAATTTTTCAACGAATAAATTGATGAAGTCATACATAACCCAAATTCCACTCACTACAGGTCACTAAACGACTTATACATTACTTAAAGCACACCATTCACCATAGTACCTTTCTTTATCGTTGATCATACCCTATACATTTTCTTGCCTTTTTAGACATTGACTGGGCTGGTAACCATGGTGATCAGATGTCAACTACTACTTATCTTATTTTTCTTGGTTTAAAAGAGGGTGTTTAGGAGTGTAGTAACAGTTGTTTTTTAAAGTGTTTTTTTGCTCGAAAATGCATTAAAATAATATTTGTTTTATTTTTAAAAAATTATTTTTGACATCAGCAGATCAAAATGATTTGAAAACACAAAAAAAATTCAATTTGAAGCAAATAAAAAAATAAAAAATTTTCAATTTTTTTTAAAATATTTTAAAATACAAAAACAAATTAATCACATGGTCAAATCACTTTTGCTTATGATACGTGAGTGCCACCCATCTCATTCTTAACCTCGTCATGCATTCGTGCATGAATCACATTGTAGTTGATCTCTATTTTGTAAGGGATGATGCGCCTTGATAGTTGCTCATGTCCCTTAAAAAGAATTTTGAAAATAGAATTACATAAAACACTAGCATCTTTTGTATGTATAATTGAAAGAAACAAGGGAGAAATTATGATCAAAACTATATTTTATATTATATAAATTAAAACATACTCTAAATGGTATGAGGGAACCACTGTCCCACCCCAACACATTTCACTGTGGATTACAACAGTAATCCACAGTGATTCTTCTCCCTGTTTTTTTTTTTGGCTAACTTTTCCCTTTTTTATTTTTTATTTTTCGTTTTTTTCCTTTTTTTCAATTTTTTTAACTTTTCAATTTTTGTTTTTTTTATTTATTTTTTTTCCAAATTTTTTTTGTTGATTTTACCTTTTAAATATTGACCTGGTTAAAATTTTTGCTTCGTAATTTTTTTCTTTAAAATACTGTGAATTACTGCGATGTTTTTCCACATAGTTTTTCTATTTTATTTCTTTATTTTTCAAAATTATATTTGTTGATTTTTTTTTAATATTGAGCTGATTGAGAATTTGGTTTTGTAATTTTTTTTCTTTAAAACATTGTTGATTGCTACAGTTTCTCCACATAGTTTGTTTTTTTCAAAAATTATATTTTTTTATTTTATTTTTTAATATTGAGCTAGTTAAAAATTACAGTTACAATATGTTAGGAAAGCACTGTAAATTTTTTTGGAAATTACTGTTGATTGCTACAATGTTTTTTTCCACATGGTTTTTTTTCTGTTTTTATAATGTTTTTTCCTAAAATTATCTTTGTCAATTTTATTTTTTAAATGTTAAGATGGTTAAGAATTGCAATTACAAGTAAATACAAGTTTTTCCTCACAAAACACTATGGATTGATACAGTTTTTCCTCACATGGTTTTCTTCCAGTTTCTTTTGTGTTTTCTTTTTTTGTGATATTTTTTTCAAAATTATCTTCTTTGATTTTATTTTTTTTAATATTGAGTTGGTTAGAATTTAACTTTGTAATAAAACTTAATTATGTAGGGAAAATATTGTAGCTTTGTTCATAAAATATTGTGGATTGCTACAGTGTCTCTCCGTATGGTTTTTTGTTATAACTTTTTTCAAATTATATTTTTTAATTATATTTTTTTAATATTGAGTTGTTTGTAAATTATAATTATAAGTCATTACAAATAAGGCTAAATCATATAGGGAAGCATTGTAGCTTTCATCACAAAACACTGTGAATTGCTACAGTGTTTCCAACATGATTTTTTTTCTTTTTTTGGTGTTTGTTTTGTTATTTTTTTCTAAAATTTTCTCTGTCAATGTTTTTTTAATATTGAGCTGATTAAGAATTTAGCTTTGTAATTTTTTTCTTTAAAACACTATGAATTGTTGCAGTGTTTTTCCATGTGATTTTTTTATGATTTTTTTCAAAATTATATTTGTCGATTTTTTTTTAATATTGAGTTGGTTAAGAATTATAATTACAGTAAAACTAAATCATATGAGGAAAGCGTTGTAGTTTTTCTCACAAAACACTGTGGATTGCTATAATATTTCTCTAAATGGTTTTTTATTTTATTTTATTGGGAAAAACGCTATAGTTTTCATCACAAAACATTGTCAATTGCTACAATATTTTTTCTCATGGGTTTTTTTCCTTCCAAAATTATCTTTGTTGGTTTTTTTTAATATTAAGTTGGTAGAGAATTTAGCTTTGTAATTTTTTCTTTTTATTAACTGAAAAGTTAAATCATGTGGCGAAAGCACTGTATTTTTCCTCACAAAATACAGTAAATTGCTACAAATCATTTTGTTCAGTTTCTAAGTTTTTGATCACCAACACAATTTTTTTTTTGTCATGAAATATTTGCTCCATCATATTTTTATTTTTTATTACTTATCTAGCATTGATTCACAATTATAATACTATTAAATATATTTGTTTTATAAACCCGCAGCAACACACGGACATGTCATCTCGTAATCAATTAAACCATGACTATCTGATTGCATGTCAACACACTCAATTCACGTAAACAAAGATGGTTTTTTTTTTTCCTATAGAAAACCAAAAGTAACACAGTTGTCACCACGTTATACATGTCGTCCACCAAATCCTAAGGGAGTGTCGTCCTTTTTACCGCAGTGATCTTCATTGGATCCTCCTTAGATAACAGGTCTCATGATGAAATGAATAGCCATGGAATCTTTGTGGATGTCTATATTTTCCGAGTCCTTTTTCCCAGATGGCCATGATGTCTTTTCAGTACATATGTCCCCCTCCCTCCCATTTTGATAGGAGAATATATGAAGGCAACGCTTGGTTTGGATGCTCCAATTATTACGAAAGGGTTGTGAGGTTCTCTCTCAAAACACCAATACGTTGTCGTTATAAGGACATGAAGGGGAAAAAAACTAATAAATTGAAAGACTACATTATAAAAATATGTGAAAATTAACACAGGGATTTACTATGGGGTATTTTAAACCAAGAGGGTTATAATTAATTATTTCACCTAAAACAGTACTTGGAACAAAGTTAATTGAAGATATCGACATTCAATCTTGCCATGGACATCGAATGTAGGGCTCGTTCTGTGATTTTCCCGTGCACAAAATCTAATCTTGCAATGAACGTCAGCCAAATTGTGGGTTCTCTTTAATCTTTTTTATTGGTACAATATGATTTTGTTTCCTCTTTCTAGTCAACAAAATTTCATTAAAGCAAAGAAAAGAAATCATACAAATGAGAAGTCATTTTTCCTTTTGACCCTCTTGTACTTGTTTTTTACTCTCCCACACATAACCAATTCACTGTTACGAAAACCGGCCCGAGCCTTGGAATTGAGTGATCCAGGATCTTGGTCGAGTTTTAAATAAACAAAACTCGAGCTTATAATTGGTCCTAGAAAATCCATTACCTGAGTGAGACTCAATTTTTTTAATATTATTTTTAAATAAAAAGTTAAAAAATATAAAATTAATCTATAAATATTTAACCTCACTTCTTTTTATAACCTATATCCACAAAATGTTTCTTAACTTTTTTTACATGAGGTAGTTATATATAGCTTATAACCACATGAAATATTTTTCTAATTTTTTGATATGGGATAACTATATATATAATCTATATCCACATGAATTGTTTTTTTTTTTTAACATGTGGGATAACTCTATATAATCTATATAGGATAACAATATTGCACTTAATACCTCACATTTCATTTTTTATAGCTTATATCCATATGCATTATTTTTTAATTTTTTTTATGTGAGAAAACTATATATAGCTACACTGTTTCTTTCATTGTTCTTTGGGAAATTTTATTACACTTCACATTTCTTTTTTATAGTCATCGTATACACGAATTATTTCTTAACTTTTAGATATATAATAACTATATTACACTGCATGACTTATATTTTTTTAATAGTTTATATTCACATGTATTATTTAAAAAAATGATATGAAATATTAAAATCTTAAATATTTTTTTTAATTTTTTTGGGTTAAACCGAGCTAATCTATTTAACCCGAAACCCGACCAGGTTAATAATTATTAACCATTGGTTCTTGCACTACTGTATAAGTGAAGTACATCTATTTTGAATTTACTTTCTAAACTTCTCATAATCAATCACACCTCGTTAGTTGTCTTATCTTGTCTTGGAGGGTAGAAAACACAAAGGAAATGACCTCCTCACTGTGACTTTCTTTTACTTCGATCCCCATATTTATACAATTATCACAATTACTCTCGGCAGATATGGCTCAGCAGGTATAGCTTTGTCTTCCTTTTCACTTCTTGGATGATCCCACATGGATTGTCTCTTAGATTTTCATGTTTCTCTGATTTTCCGATGAGGGCGTGTGTTCTTTTCCTATCATTTACCTGATTAAAGGGTCTACCTTTTCTTTGTCAAGTTGTTCTTGTTTCTGATTAAAGTACAATTATCTTCTTTATTTTTTTTTGTGTACATGATGTTGAGGTTGAACGGTTTCGAATAATTTCACTGGCTGATTTGATTGCAGGAAGAAGGTTGGCCTCTGGGTTTGCACCCCCTGAATGTGAGAGTTGGGATAGCTAGAAATGGTGATTTTTCTGGATCAATATCATTCAACACGTTACTCACTGGCTCCTCAACAGATTCCTCATCAGATTTAGACACCGAGGTCGGTAAAATGACAAGACTTTACTGTGAAATTTTTCTTCAGTACGTTTTTTCATTAGTCTTTTCTATAAAAATATACCTATTTTTTTCCCCTTTTCTTTTCAGTTTGGTTTGTTCACATACCTTAATTTTCTTGGTAATTATGGGGTTTGACAAGGAGATTTTGGTTTCCTGATTTTTCTTCTCCATTTTGAAATATAGCAAGTGACCTTAATGAACAATGTCATTGATTTGAATGAAGACTGGTTAGTGTTTCCTTCGACATTTTCTTTGAATGAGTAATAATGCAGCATTGAAAATCTCTTTCCTCCATACCAGAAAGTATGGTAGTGGTTAGGGTTGGTGACCTTGTTCATCAATCTTGTTTGTTAATTCGCTCTCTAAGTGCCTTTTCCTTTCTTTTTTAGGGTGCAATGACTAACAATTAGGTACCTTTCATAATCAGTGGTCAGTTCAATGCACCAGCACTTCATAATTGTCATATCAGGCATCCCTTGTGATATATATTACAGAAGAGGGCACAAATCAACGCCTGCCAATTGATTTCGGTTGTCCTATTTGTGTTAACATCAATTTCAGATCCTATGTAGTATTCCATTTTTAGGATCAAAGCTTGAATTTTTTGCTATTAGGAGAAATAAAGTGCAGAAAATACAGTATAAAAAATAGAATAAGAGACTCCTAAGAAAGGATTCAATCACCTTGTACATGTCCATCTGAACCAAAAACCCAGCTGCATAGCTTTGCAGTCCTTAATGGACCTCTTCTGTAGAAGCTGCTACCTGGTTTGCAGTTTTTCAATCTTTTGACTTGGCCGTGTAATTAAATAGATAAACTGAATGTCTTGTCAATCTAGAGTTAATATTGCTCATCTATTCATGATTGATTCCAGTCTACAGGATCTTTCTTCCATGACAAGAGCATTACACTGGGGAGTCTTATAGGTGTTTCCAACATACTAGAGCTCTCTAGAAAATCAACAAGGGCAAGGAAAGTTGAAGTAGTTGAAGACAAGAAGAGCTGCAAATCCAAAACATGGATTTTCTCTTTATGTTCAAGAGACACTACTGATGCCGAAGTTGTGAATAATACTCCATCTCTTGGCCATTTTCTTGCTGTGGAGAGAAGAGCATCTAGTGAATATAGAAGGAATCACGACCTTATTCATGGACCTCATGATGAGCTTGAACTTGCTCAGCCTGTTACGGAACCCAACTCACTATTTGTTAATGGCCATGTTGCTCCTCCTAGACCAAGTCAAAGCTGCAGTGCCGAAGCTGAAAGGAGAGGAAATGAAGAACTAGAGCACTGTGGTGAATATACAGTACCAGTTCTATTTTCATGCATGTGTGGACAACCCTCTCTTTGAATCACCTTCTACACACCAAAAAAAAAAAAAACAAAAAAAATCCTTCTCCTGTTGTCACTATTGATGATTGAATTTCATGTCCTATGTAGAAAACTAAAAAGGAGCTTGTAATTTTTATTGGTTTCAGGCTAAAAGAAATCAATTTCACGTCTATGCACTTGATCTCTCTCTATTGGGTGGTCTCTTGCTTGGTGTTGAACAACAAATACAGAGATTTCACGAGATTATGAATATGTCAATCTCCTCGTGACCATGATAGTTCTGCCACCATTAATGCAATCTAAGACCTTGTTAAGGTGTGTTTTTCTATTTTTATATCAAGACCAACCGATTAGTGGATGAATCTAGAGGCCTTGACCTGCGCTACTGCTATCTTATGATACGTTTACAAGAGCATGATAACTAGAGTGAGGCTCCCAATTTGCGGGACTACAAGGCAGGATTGAGAGTGTCAAGGAGATTGCTGTGCAATGGTCCTGGATTGGAGATGCATCCGTATCTCCGGTTTCTGCCTTGTCCGTACATGGACAGTAGTTGGTTCTCTGATCCCACGAATTAAGCAGCCCAACTTGTCCTCCGGCTGAAGCCATGGGCCATGTGCTTATCGTCATAAACTACATGATTGGCAGCGTGCTCCATTGCGAGTTATTAAAAAAATATTTAGATAATGCTAAATTTTTTTTCAGTCAAAAAAATCATGCTTGTATTAACCCACTGTAATTTTATCAACTTGGTGGACATAAATACATTCCAGATTACTGATAAAAATATAATTTTATTAAAAAATTAAGATATTTATTTAAAAAAGAAATATTTAGATTACAACATATTAGGTCATCTCGACTTAACTTATCAAATCTGCAATTATGATCATAAGACAATGATACACCAACAAGAAGCAAATCAAAATAAATTATGAAGTATAATTTCTAATTAATTAAATGTTGAAGAATAAAATTGAAAAAAAAATCAATTAAAAAGGATGAGAAAAATAACATGATTTAACTCGAGTTAACTTAACAAACCCGCGACTCGGGTCATGTGATTAAGATAACCTCATAAAAAGAAAATTGAGACAAATTACGAAACTCAATTCCTTATCAACTAAATGTTAAAGGATGAAATTTTAAAAAAAATCAATTAAAAAAAAGAAAAAAAAATACTCGAGTTAACATGTGTTAACACACCAAACCTGTGACCTGGATCTTGAGACCAAGATAGCCTTATAGAAAGCAAACCTGAGTCAACCCGAGATTAACCTATCAAACCCACGATCTTGATCATGAGATTAAGATAACCTCGTAGAAAATAAATTAAAACAAGTTATGAAACACAATTCTCAATCAACTTAATGTTGAAGGAAAAAATTGAAAATAAAATTTTAAAAGGACTAAAAATTATTCGAGTCAATTTGGATTGACCCGTTAAACCCCTTGACTTGAGTCATGAGATCAGAATAACCCTGAAAAAAATAATTCAAAATAAATCATGAAACCTAATTCACATTCAATAAAAATATTAAATAATAGAATTGAAAAAATAAATTAATAAAAAAATTGAGTCAATCAGGCTAACCCTGTGACCTAGATCATTAGATTGGTATAACTCAATAAAAACTAAATTGAAAAAAATATAAAATTTAATCCTTAATAAATCATAAGTTAGAGGATGAAGTTGAAATTGAAAAAAAAATATAGATTGAAAAAAAAAACATTATTGAAATGAATAGTTTTTTGTGGGGGAATGAACAATATAATTACCATCTCTTTTAGTGTTTTATTAACGGTTTAGAAATCACTAGATAGTATGACAATATAATGCAGGGGTTATTTTGTAAAATAATTTCTATTTTATTTTATGATAATTAAAATAAATATTTATAAGAATTTTTATAGTTTAAATTTAAGAGAGAAAAAATGTATTTGTTTATCCAAAATAATTTCATGGTTATTAAAGTTAAAACTCATAAGAATTTAATAATTTAAATTCATTAGAAAAAATGTATTGTTATCCAAAACTTCTTTTTTATTATCTATTTTTTTTATTTTGAAAAAAATATATCTTTTTTATTAGTAGTGTGATTTTAAAATAAAAACATATCAAGATTTGTCAATCAAAAATAAAAATAATATCTCGGTAATTCTTATGTGACACGTATGAAAAAAAATAGTTTGAGAAAATTATTTTTTAAAAAATAAATATTTTATTCTCATTAAATATATGAGAAATATTTTAAAAAACTTTGCATATTTGGTTCATATATAATTATTTATAAGTTAGTTAATAATATTACCTAAAAACTCTAATCTTATGTGAAAAATATGACGTTATTGATTTTTAAAATATCATTGTAAATATTTTTTTTATTAAAGAGTTTTTTTAATTTTTTTTTTAAAAAAAACATTGAAAGGCCAAAAAAGAAAAAAAAAAGAAAAAAAAGAGGCAGTGGACGACACTTTGTGTGCTTGACCAAATAATGTGTCATCCATTACAACAATTTCCGATCACCATGAATAACTGGAAATTCTAGTTTTGAGTTTTCTGGCAACTCAAATTTCAATATGTTTTCATCTAAAACCATCAAAATATTCTATGAGCTTTAACCACATTTTTAATTTTGATACACAATTTAATTAGTCTAAAAAATTAAATTTAAAACAAAACAAGCTTTTTGGATTCTGATTTATTTTTTCTCTCATGATTAAAGATCCAAGTCACCTCCATTGTACTTTTATATTCAATAAAAACTCATTGATATTAAGATTAGTTTATGAACTAAAATATAAAAAATAAAGTTTCATGACCGAAATGCAAATATTGAAAACTACAAGGACTAAGGTGTAAAGAAATCTCGTCTAATATTCAATGAATAGTATGATGAATAATGAATTGTAAGTGTGTGAACTGTGAACAATACTAACACATGAAAGAAATAAAATTTCATAATCGAATAATAAATGATGGAAACAACATAGACCATAGTGTAAAAAACGTTTATTCACTATCCTATGAATTGTGTGTTATGAAAGGTGACTACAAGTGTGTACACAAAGTATTTGAACAATGAAATGTTGTTTTGTTTTAGATTATTGTACTCAAGATTGTTAATTATGTTATATTTTATTTGAAATGGCTTATATATCTCGTATTATTTTAAAAAACGAAACAACCTAGAATAAATTTTATCTTACCTTGAATTTCATTTCATTCTAAAATTTTTAGCCAAATTCCAATTGAGATGTTCCAGTTTTATTAGGTCAATAATGTTCCATGAATACTGTCTTTTTGCTTTTTTTAAAAAAAAAATCTATGTTTCTTTCTAATTTCATCTTTCAACACTTTGTTTATTAGAGATTGGATTTTATAATTTGTTTTGATTTATTTTTTTTTATGGTTGTCTCTGTCTCATGATTCATGTCACGAGTTTGATAGGTTAATCTAGTTGACTTGAGTTTTTTTATTGACATTTGTTTTTTCAATTTTATCATTCAACTTTTTCAATATTTGATTGATTATGATTATACTATCATTTTTTTGGTTTGTTTTCTATAATTTTATCCCAATTTTATGACTTGGGTTATGAGTTTTACATGTTAACTAAAGTAGACTTAGATCGTTTTATTGTGTTTTTTTTAGATTATTTTTTTTCCAAATTTCATCATTTAAGAATGAATTTATTGGAAATTAAGCATAATAATTTATTTTGATTTGATTTATTTAGGGTTATCATGATTTCATAACCGGAATCATGAATTTAAAAGGTTAACCCGATTCGATCCATTATGTTATCTTCTCAATATTTTATTTTAAATGTCATCTTAATTTTTTTTAGTCAAACTATGATATTATCAATTATTCAGATTATCTTTAGATCTGTTGAATTAATCAGGTCAGATTAGCTAGAAAGCAAATTAGCTACTAGAAAATAAGCTCAAAATGATCAACTCACAAGGTTTAAATTTCTTTTTCTATTAGAAAAAACATTAGCTATGCTTGGATTTTTTTTTATGATAAAAAATATAATCCAACCCGCAGTGTAGCACAAGTCAACCATTTAGTAGTTACTAATAAGAATATTTAGATTTTGAAATTATATTTAGATATTTGACATTGTGTTTAAAATTTGAATTATATAATTTTAAGTTAATTCATCTTTGAATTTGAATTGAAACTATATTGAATTAATATTTTGAATTATATATATATATATATAACCTCGAAATGACACGATGAAATACTTTAAAATCAAAATATATCATTAATCAGAATAAATTGATAACCTTGAGTTCATATGGATAATAATAAAGAATCCTATCGGGAAATTAGCTAATTTCTAATTTCATGCATCTAACAATATTTCTATTTAAAAAATTCAAAAACATTAAGAAAAAAATATACACGAGCTATGATCTTATAATATCTTATAGGTAAAATACATTTGCTATGAAATGGTTAATTTCCACCTTCGAAGTATTCATGGCCAAAGATACGATAACCATAGCTAATGTACTCATCTTGTGCACCGAGCCTTTCGGCCCAGCGGCAGAGACAATGTTTCCTTGCTTCTGTCATTTGGGTTTGAGACTCAGCGTGCATGCCTGTCATCCCCGTGGTGTCTTACCTGCTTATTGGGCTTGCAGGGTGTTCAGTGGATCCAGGAATTAGTTGTGGTGCGCGTAAACTGGTCCGGACATCCCGGGTTACCAAAAAAAAAAAATGTACTCATCTTGTGTGTAAGTGACCTTCCATATATATACCAAGATTTATGCAGTAACATAATAAATACCACAATACAAACATGAAAGTAATAAATAAATAAAAGTTGCAAGAAGACCAAACAAAAGTCAAGCCAGCATTAATCAACATGGGTCTTCGGGGGGATACTATAATATTCCATTGTTGACCCAAAATAATTTAATCAAGGTCCTACCAAAAGCATGGCCATAAAGCATAGTCATAGAGGAACTATTTCTGTGATGAAAATTTTACAAAATTATTTTAATACAAAAACTTATATATTTGTATAAGTTTATATTATTTTATACTTAATTTTTATTAATTAGAATGAAAATAATAAAATTTAAACTTATAATTCTCTTATATCATGTAAAAAAATTATTTTAAATAAAAATTTAAATTATTAGGTGAGTGGTTGAGAATAGTTTTATATTATTTTAAATTTATTTATTTATTTTATCAGTGGCATGAATGCCTGCAGCCTGCGTGAGAAAAGAACGTCTTTTCTTTTCTACGACGGCACCGAGTATTTTTTAAGTTTGTGGAAGAATTGATAAACGGAAATTAACTGGTCTAATTCTTGATGGCCGCCTGCCGAGATTAATCTGATTGCGGATTCCACCAGTAACTGGCTGCTATTTCTTTCTTATTGTGCGTAAACAACACGTTCCCAGAACCATGTGAACATAACTTTCAGCTACTTTGATTGGAAACTTCGGTCTCCAATTTACTCTGTTCTTCTTTTACTAATCAAATGGAGCTCCCAATTTCTTTGCTAATCTTGCTCAAAGGTCATAAGATAATACTTGTTAGCGAAAAGACAGATATTAATTAGTGGATCTTTTTGACTGATTGACAGCAAACAAGAACATCCTCTTACGCTTAAAGAGAACCAATGAAGATATTGCGTGTTTGGTGAGAAAAACGACAAGACAAAACAACATTTGCCGGGTAAAAGAAGCACTGCTTTATAATGATAATTTTGAGAATTATCGTCTCCATCGGCAGCTAGCTAGGGTTAGGGCAAACTAGCTATATCAATGCCTGCTTATCCTTCCCAAGCTTGGAAAATATGCAAGGAAGGAAAGTCGACGCTGTACCTTTTACGGCTGGAGGAAAGTCTACAAGCTAGAATACCATGATTTATCGGTTATATTATAATTAAAAGAATATCATTAAGTGTACAAGCTTCGATACTATAATGGAAGTCCACATGCAAACCTTGAGGGGCATGTTTTCTCCTTAGGGCCATATCAATTATCCTGATTAAAATTAACGTACCTTTGTGATCTAATTAAAGGCAGCTCATATATGTAAATATTGCTCATTGGTAAAAGGAGTGTAAACCGGGGCATTTACTCATTTAACAATCCCAAAAGTTTTTGGGACCAAAGGAAAAAGAAAGAATTAGGGACCCGGAGGGCAAGTCGGTAGCGGAGTTTTTTGGGATTTTAGCACAATAAAAAATAATTGATAGAGTAACATAATAAAGAAAATATTTGAGGATATAACACAATTTCATTAGTTGAGTTTGTTATTTGTGATATGCGAGTCGTAGATACCATCTGCGACACTTATTTCACAATTGTCATCTACGACACGCGAATCACAAATGACATCTACAATTTTATTTGAAATTAATACCCAAAGCCAAGTTAGATTTAATGTTGAATAATAAAATTTATAAAAAATTTAATTAAAAAAATGACAAAAATTAAACCAAGTCAACCTGAGTTAACCCGTTAAACAATATTCTCGGGTCATAAGGCCAGGATAACCTAATAAAAAGCAAATCAAAATAAATCATGAAACTTAATTCTCAATCAAACATAATATTAAATGATGAAATTAAAAGATAAAAAGTCAATTAAAAAAAAGCTTAATCAATTAGGTTAACTCGTCAAACTACAACTCGGGTCATGAGACGAGAATAACCCATTAAAAAAAAATCCAATGTTAAATGACTTATGACTTGAGTCATCAAGATAACCTCTTAGAAAAAAAATAAAAAATGACCCGATTTAATCGTGGTTAAAATACCAAAACCAGTGATCTCGATCATAAGACCAAGATATCCCAATAGAAAATAAATCAAAATAATTTATTACCCATTAAAAAGAAAATCCAATGTTAAATGACTTATGATCTAAGTCATGAGATCAAGATAACCTCTTAGAAAGAAAATAAAAAATGATCCGATTTAATCATAGTTAAAATACTAAAACCAGCAATCTCGATCATGAGACCAAGATATCCCAATAGAAAGTAAATCAAAATAATTTATAAAACTTAATTTTTAATTAATCTAGTATAGAATAATAAAATAAAATATAAAATATAAAAAATAATCTAAATCTACCTAGTTAACCTTTTAAACTTCTATTTTTGTTATTAAAAAAAAATAGAAGCAATACACTGTGCTAATTAAGAGTGCTTTTGTCAGGAGGGGTAAAAAACTACTCCTCTTAGTTTATAGTTAATGCTTCTGCAGAAATGAGGTACTTCGTAGTGTGTACATGTCTGAAGAGTCATCATCACATATATATACCAAGTAGAATATAATTAATTAAACATATACCAAGTTAGCTGTGTGTGAATTTCTTGTGGCTTTTCTCACACTCATAGGCCCAGAATCCTATCCACATACCTATACTCATGTCAAATCATGTTCATCGGTCCCTACCCTTTTGCCCCACCACCCTCACTTGCTTGAATTTTTTTTTTGTATTTATCTTTATATCATTGGAGTTTTCTCCTGCCAAGAGTGTTTGACCAATGGGGACATTATCACAGATTCACACAGAACCATCAAGTTTCACCAACCAAACATCATTTTTTTATTACGACTGCTACCATTAGCCCTAGTTTACAGAGTTTTTCTATAATATTTCCTCGGTTTACAGAGCCCATAATTGAGGCTTCACTTGGATTTTTGTTCAGAACACGTAAAGGAGCAGTAATTCAAGAAAATGGAGGTTTTATTTTCCAGGAAGAAAGGAAATCTTTCTTTTATCAATTCAGATATTGAACAGACCGACCCTCAAAATAATAACGAATGCTACTTCAATCTCAAGTAAAACAAAGACTACAACAATATGACCCACGGCAATCACATTACCAAACTTACCAATCCAAACCTGAAACTCACGTCTTCGCTTAGTTTTTACATCTACATTGCCAAAGGGGCCCTCTCTCTCTCTCTCTCTCTCTCAATATATATACCCCGATTATGTCCTGCACCGACACTGATTCCTTGATATTTTTGCCCTTGTTTGGGATTACAAGGAATCCTTGATTGCCAAATGGAATCTTCGATTACCAAATGCTACCAAGTTTCGTCAAGGCTTATCCATCCACTCATTTTCTGCAGCAATCCTTCCTGAGCCACGGCCACCCATTTTTCCAAATGTTGCCGATAACCCCTTGAAACTGCTGCTTCCCTCGCTGAAGTTCCGTGACTTCCTGGACTTTCTCAGCTTTGGTGAACCAATTTCCCCAATGTCTTGATCAGCATCATTGCAGTTCTTGATTTTAGCAACCACTAGACGGACAATGGTGCTTCGACAGAATGGACAAACTGGAGGTTTAAGGCATGCGGTTGTAGGGTTGGGTTTGTTATGGCAGCAGAGAGCTAGTGTGCATTGTGCACACATCTGATGGCCACAGTCTTGAACTTCAATTGTACAAACCTGCTCAAAGCATATGCAGCACACCTCTGTATCGCTTGCCTGCATTATATATGTTACCAAATAGACACGTCAGTTACAATGTCAAGCCATCTGCTACCCTTGTTCCAAGTAGTTTGGCCAACGCAGGGCTTAATAAAGAAATTGCAGGGAAAAACAAAAAAAAAAGAGGACTTCGGCAGCTAAAACAGGAAACAATTTAACAGCCAGAAACTTTAGAGAAAGTTTTAGGCTCA
Source organism: Populus nigra (assembly GCF_951802175.1). Taxonomy (NCBI): domain Eukaryota; kingdom Viridiplantae; phylum Streptophyta; class Magnoliopsida; order Malpighiales; family Salicaceae; genus Populus; species Populus nigra. The sequence continues at coordinate 4,757,378 of NC_084870.1, read as the reverse complement.
GCAAGACAGCACATTTTTACATGTTTTGCTTTCATCTAATAATACTTAAGAATGCAAAGCTCCAATCTCAGATGAAGAATCAACTAGGAGAACCATATTCATACCTGTGCTTAAGCATAAATTGGTATATCACGATCTATGGCAGAATAACAAATAAGCTGTCACGTTTTTTATTCAGTTTTGAGCACATAACTGGTTATTACACGTTAAAGACTCATCAAGAGGTGGAATCAATGTTATTTGTGTCTTAAATAGTTCAGAAACTAAAACATGAGTTCGCATGAAAACTTGAGACTTTCGAAGTTTAAGCTTTCAAAACTAGTTTCAGTTTTGAAACACTGGCCCGTTTTCTGTGTAAAACTTTCCAGCTCTCAACAAATCCATAACTGCAGTATCTGGTTGTTTACATTTGTTTCCTGTTGATTGAAAGGAATAAAATTAAACATGATCCCATAAGCACAGATAAGCATCGAAATTACCTCAGATATATTGTAATCTGTCCCATCAGCAGAATGTGATGGAGATGGAAGTGAATGCCCAGATCCCTTCAATATGTTCTTTTCCCTCTCCCTGTTGGCCTCCATCAATATATTCTTTTCCCTCTCCCTGTTGGCCTCCATCAAGGCACACTCTAGTAGAGCTTTTGCCTCTTGATTCAGCTCACTGATGAACTTCAATGGAGATGGCCAGACAAGAGGCTCTGCTGATGAAGGATTAAGAAGGGCTGCACACATTCCATTTTTGTGCTTCAAAGCAACTACATAGGGTATTCTCCTGCATTTGGATGACCATATAAAAATAAGAAAACATTCAGGCTATAAAAAAGACCTGAGATCAAGAAATATGATGGCTATCCCAGCTCTTAATTAAAAATAAAGCAACAGCTGTTATAACATTAAGGTCCCCAATGCTATGTGCCTATTTGAAATCATTGGAAAACATTTTCTAGAATACATCAAAGAACATGAAAACCACATGCTTTGTTACCCAATATTATTACATTATGAATGTGCTATAGCTTCTAAACTAACGAAGGATAGAATCAAGTAATACCCAGATGCATCTCTTTGAAGACGATCTGCCCCCCACGCCAGCAATGCACGGATACAATCAAGAGATCCCCCTCTGGCTGCCAAATGAAGAGGAGTGCTCCCCGGGGAACTGTAAGCAGCAATACGTCAACAAAAATTAAAACAAATCATATCAAAGGCAAGAAATGAGTGAGAAAATCAATATAATTATTACCCATATCCTCCTGTCGAAGAACAAACAAGAGCACCATTGCCTAACAAGATATGTACACATCCAGGCCGTCTTTGACGAGCTGCTAAATGCAATGGTGTTGCTCCTCTACCATCTCTGATATTGACAAACCGTGCATATCCCCTAGATTTCAATTTCCACAGAAGCTATTATCATAAAAACTAAAAGGCAAAATCATCAACGAGAAGAAAAGAGAAGAACAATAAAAAACCAAATAAATCTTCAGAATGAAAGACGTAGTTACCAAGAAACAGCAACAGGGCTTGATTGAGCAGCAGAAATAATAGCTTGAAGGCAATCCGAATGGCCATAGTAAGCAGCATAGTGCAAGCAAGTTCTGCCATTAAGTGAATCAAACTTCAAAATCTGATAAAAAACAAACAGAAAACCTTATCAGTATATGCTAAATTCACAGTTTCAAATAAGAACAAGCTAATCTCTAAAATAAAAAGGAGACGGAGATTTTGAACTTTGACATACATTTGCCCCTGCTTCGATGAGCTTTTTCAAACATGAGATTTTGCCATGCATTGCAGCCAACATAAGCGGAGTCTATCACCATTCACAATCAACAAATCAAGATCACTATAAAGCAAAAGGCGCTAGCTATACCACAAGATCAAGAAAAAAGAGAATTCCCATTCACACAAGATTACCAAAATATTACCTGCTTGTGACGATTCACCATATCAGGATCCACAGATCGCTCCAGAAGCATTGTTAAAATCTACAACAGATGTCACAAAATCCATTCTTATCAGCATTCAGCAAAACGAAAAGACTTTCACCAAGAGAAATGTTAAAAGTTCAGACCGCAAAATAAAAAACCCAGAAGAGTAGTAACCAGTATCAAAAAACCAAAATCAATGGTTAAGAAGAAAAGCAAGAAAGGGACCTCGATCTGGCCATTGGCAGCAGCAATATGTAGCGGATACTGGCGATCATAAGTAGTTTGATGAAGGAGAGATGGATCTCTCTCAAGCATAGCATTTACGGTGTCGAATTCACCCAACTGCACAGCAGTGAAGAACGCATGCTCTTGACTCGCTGCACAACTCAGTCCCTGACCCATGATGATATATATCTCTCTCTATATATATAAAAAAAAAAAGGCGCGCACTTCACCCTCCGCTCACCGGAGAGCAGCTGCACCACTACCTCACCGCCACCTTCTCTGACGAGAAGCAGCTCTGTCTCCCCCTCTCCGCTCTATCTCAGTTTTGCTTAAAAGTAGTTATTGGGCAACAAAACAAAAGTTGGACTCTTTAAGCAAGTCTAGAGAGAGAAAGAAAGTGAGGTGTAGTCGTACGAATAGTATTTTTATTATATTTGTTTCTAGAGAGAGAGAGTCCTTGTATTGGAGTTTGGAGCTGCCCGGAAGCTGACCGTGTCAGAGAGAGAGAGATAGTGTAAGGGAGAGTGTGGGCAGCAGTTAGATATTTGTTTGGGCAGTTTGATTGATAGATTCCATAAACAGTAAATTTTGGCTCCCTGGTCCTTCTCTCCTTTGAAAGAGTCTTTTTCTTGACTTTAACATCTTAGTCTCGGACTCATCTCAGCCATTCAGTCCCGCTGTGGTTTCCTTTTGTCCGTTGGATTGTTAGCAGGCAGCCAGAAAAGCAGTTGTTTAGTATTGGTGGCCAATAAATAAGCTCCCATCATTTTTATTATATTTCCGAACGGTTATTTTTTAAGTAATTTTTATTTAAAATAATATTTTTATGTTAAAATTAAAATATATTTTTAAAAAATAATATATAATATATTATTAAATATATTTAGAGTTCATTAATTTTTGTTTCGTGTTTCAAAAATATTTTAAAAAATATTAATATTTTTATTTTTTTCTTTATTTTAAATTATTTATTTTTAAATTGTTTTGATATGTTGATATTAAAAATAATTTTTTTAAATAATTTTAATATATTTTTAAATAAAAAAACAATTATTACTACATTCTTGAATACGCTAACATGCAAAGTCATTTAAAAACCTTTTTTTAAAATGTACTCGAAACAAAGTTTTAGTAATAAAGAGATTTACTTTTTTTTTTTTATCATTCAATTTTTTAAATCAATTCTGAAAATAAAGTTATTCATTCAATAAATATATCTAAAGTAAGAAAAAAATAATCTCATATCATTCTTTACCAAAGACAATGAATGATAACACAGTAGATGATCCCGCCAATGCTGCATGAGGATGGCGACATATTTCTTAGAAGAAATGCCAAAAACTTTATTCTAGAAATGATGATGATGTTTTTATACATACATACATACATGCATACATACAAATAACAAAGGATTCCTGGGGTAGTAGAAGTAGTATCTTTGGGCTAGATTTCTGCACAAGACCTCATTGGTCGGATATATATGTGTGTGTAATAAAATGACCACTCGAAGTGTTTTTTTTTTTAATCCTTGCCAGTTGCCTGATACTTTTCTAACATGTAAAGATTTCTTTGTTTTTGGACGGCGTGAGTGATTTTTTTTTAATTTTTGTGTTGTTAGATTTTATTTTTGTTAAGATAATTCTTATGATATTATAGTATTATTATTGGAGTTTGGTGGATTTTTGATGTCATGTTCTTTTTTTCTCTCTCTTTTCTATGTATCCATTTATTTTAATTATTTTTTTCAAAAATATAATTGTTTTCAACCATGACTTTTTTAAATATATTATTCTTAATCATGATATTTATCAAAAAAAATCTTCTTCGAGTTGTTTTATCTTTTTTTTTTCAAACAATGCTAGATTTTTTTTATTAAAAAAATCAATGTTTACAATAATAGAGATATGCACTTGCATGTTAGATCTTATATTCTTTTTTATTTTTTATTTATTAATATGGAGTGTCCGGATCAGATTACGTGCTCCTCGACTAATTTCACGGGTCCTGAAGTTAACGACTATGTAAGCCTCCAATAACTATCATATTAGCAATAATAAGACTCGAACTTAAAAACACACGAAAACAAATATTTTATTTTCAAACTCTTACCACTAACTACGGGACGGGATTGTAAATATAAAAGGAGCTAGCAGGGAGAAAGAAGTTCATATGCTCGTATGTATGGATTTTATTCCTTTTCTTTTCACCGAAAGCAATGGAGGTATTTAAGAAAAAATTGTCAAAAAAAGGGGATGTCAAATATTGAATTTTTATCTCGTAAATCGTAAGGAAAGTGCTCATGGAAAACCATTCATGTGAATCTTGAAAGCAACAGTTTGTAGGAGAGCAAATCAGTTCCCAGACAAAAGCATCTCTCTTTAGAATCACTTCATCGACACCTTGACTTTTAAATCAACAAACAATCGGAACCTACTTTTAAAGCTCCGGTTTCCAAATCAAAGCAAAGAATAAGTTTTTGTTGGAGGAGATTAAGTTTCAAAGTATTTTGTATTTGAAAATGTATTTAAATCATATTTTTTTTAAATTTATCTTTAATAATAATATATCAAAACAGTAAAAAAACATATAAAAAAATTAATTTAAATCTTAAAAAAATCATAATTTTTTAAAAATACGGTTAGATTGCAATAACAAACATCACTGATACAGAATTTGCAACATTGGCCTACCATTTATATATACAATCACCATGGAAGCATAGCACTTCTTCTTGTGATTGTGGAGACTTCGTTTAATTATCACCAAATCATCTTCTTATCGGGTCTTCGATATACACTGAATTCTTAAACAATAGGCAAACCCTAGAGATGGAATGGGACATCAAAACAGAAGTGAACTACAAGAAAAAAACCGTTGAATTTTGGAATACAAGCAAAAAGTTTCATAACAAAGGGGTTTCCCCTACAAGCATTAATTAAAAGAACTAATTACCAAAAAATAAAGACGTGCCAATATATATTAATTCAGTAGAAGAAAAGAAAAATCAACCAGAAAAAGAAATGGCTTTAATTATTACGAATTTGTCCAACCATTTTTTCTACAAATGATAAGTATATATATAACCATACGTGCACAGAAAGTACTGAAGAAGACAGTATCATACTTTTTGGAAAGCTTCTTCTCAGTTTACTTGTACATGAAACACAAGAATAAAACGCCATAATATTGTTATATAAGTTTAGTTTTTAGCATAATGGAACTTCTATAAAGTGATTTGGTAATTAATATTAATTAGCGCATCAAGTTTATGTTAGTCTCTCAAGTTAAGTATTGCTTTTATCATTGAGGATGAGGATTAGCTGAGTTGGTTTAATTAGTTTCTTTTGGATTTAGGTCTTGTTTAGGGTTGCGATTTAAGCGTACGAGGGTGGTTGTAGCTTGAACGTTATTAGCAAGCTTCTGCTTCAACTTTGAAGATTCCAAGATGGATTCCATCAAGAGCTAGCCCACATATATAAATAAAACTTCATTAATTGGACAGCAATTTATTGGTAGATTACAGATATTTATGCCTTAGCTTTCACAGGAAAATAAAGTGATGAAACGACCAAGTCCAATTTTACGAATACAATAAGTATGTTTGTAGAAGAAATGGTTTGTACGCCAATATTTCCATGGACCCATGGATATTGTTAATGACGCCTGGAATCAGACGTGTGTCGATCAATTTATTACTCTCGAGAGACAACTTGCCTCCTTTGTCTTGTTAATTGCAGAGAGCATAATGTCTAGCAGCATACTTCACCTAATTAAGAATTCGACAAGCTTGGCATTCATGCATGGGTCCTTCCTGAGCGATCATCACTCCTTCGTGAAGGGTTTGGCTTCTGCAGTTTGGCCGGGGGTTAAAGCGACGTGATGTTCTTTTTAATTATTCTTTGACGTGTCTTAATTTTTCTTTGATTATTGTGAATTAGATCATAAACTAGGGACGTTACTATATTTCTCTTTTTATTTTTTATTTTTTTAATTAATGGGTACTCGGTTTTTACTATTAAACCGGTAGAAAACATCTTTTCTTTAATAAAAAAAAAAAAAAACTCTCCATTGCGCGTATTTAGGATGAGGTTTTGACAAAAAAAAATTACATGAAAAGTAAAAAAGAAAAAATAATAATTTGGTGCATGTACTCTTTGAGTTGTTTTAATTGAAGCCTAATACTCTTTTTTTTGTATCGATTAGGTCCCGTATATGACATGTGTCACACACTCAAGAGTACATATACCATGTCATCTCATAAACTAATTTCTTACAATGGAAGGATGTATTGTGAATAGCCTAATTCATAAAATGGCATTTTGATAAATAATATAAATATAATTTTTATTTTTATATATATTCTAACGAGAAAAAGTTGTTTGAAAAGTTAATTGTATTGAAGTCAAAAAAAATAAATGCTTTTTTTTTCAAAGAGTTTGATGTTATTTTTTTTTCACATGGTTGTATTTAATTGGTTTATATCTTTTGTTGGTTTCTTTTTATTGGTTTTAATTTTTTTTAAAGATATGTAAGAATACTATATTTAAAAAAAAAAAGTATTTTGACATTTTGTTTAGTAGCATGTAAAACAAGCATGAAGAGCTAAAAATAATATATTTTAACTTTTAGCTTTTCATTCTTTTACACCCCTTGATTTGCTCAAACAAAACAAAATAAAAGGTAAAGAGACTCAGTCAAAATATATATATATTGCAAAACTTCAGTTAAAACATTCAAAGAGTACAGAGATTGAATAATGAGAAAAACTCAAACCTAATAGATCATAACATTAAACCAAAAAAGTATTGTTATTTTTACAATTTAAATTCTAAAAACACATCATTATATATCTAAAAAATGCAAAGATTTATCATGTTAAAGTTAGCATAGTGAATGGTTATTACATAGGAGAATGAGCATTATTAGAAAATTAACAAATATAAACAAAAATACTGACGAAATTTTTATCATCAATAAATTACAGTGACATTTACCAACATAATAATTTCTTGTTATGTCTCTTGATATATATCGATAGAAAATTTCTATTAGTGCATACCAAAGAATTACAATTGGAAATGATGGAATGAAAAAAAAATGATATGTTATTATTACCGAGAAATTGAACCCATAGCTAATATTCATCGATAAATCCATCAAAAGTTTTTTAAGTTATAACCTGGAAATCGACCCCCTCTATCTCCCTTCCTCATTTCTTCTTCTTCTTCTTTTATTTTTTCTGCAAAAAAACAATAAACCCCCCCCTCTCTATTTTATCACAAATAAAGCTCTCATCATATCAAATTCAGCCACCTTGATATTCATTCTGTTAGTATCCCTCTTCTAGATCAAATTCTTTTAAAGATTACCCATATCATATAGGCAAAATTATTCATTTTTTTTTGTAAATCATTTTTAAAATGTTAATTTTCTTGGCATTTTGATGCAGTGTATGTAGTTTGTTTGTGTTTATTTATTTTATAGCCTTTTCCAATAGAAATGTGTTGTATAAATGGATAATTTGTACATGTTAGAGTTTGTTTGAAGTTTTGAAAAATTATGTTTTTAATTTGATGAAATTGAGTTTGATTTTGTGACTTAGATGTTTTTTAATAAAATAGATAATGACTTATTTAATAGGTACGTTTTATATTTTATCAATTTTATTGTTAAGTTGAAAATTTTAGTAAATATGGAGAAATTTAAATTTTTGTATAAAATCGATAGTGATTTAAAGGTACTAATAAAATAGATTAAATAAATTTGAGTTAAACCAATGATAATTAATTAGTTGAGTATCGATAATCTGTTTAGTTCACATAATTAATGAATACTTGTTATCATCAATATTTTGTATAGGTTTCATATAAGTAATAGATAATCGTTCTAGAATGTATTAAATTTCACTCAAAGAGTTACACGAGATGAATTATTGTAATGGTATTAAATTTCACTCCAAAAGTGACGTGGGATGAATTATTATAATAATATTGAGGATTTTATTAATTATTCATTGCTTAATTCAAAAACTATTAATGGAGGCGGTTATAGATATCATGTTAACGGTGTAAAAAAGGAGAGTTAGAGTTTAAATATATCATAACTGTTGAATGATATGCAGTTGATTTATTTATTTTATAATAAATTCTTGTTATAATTTCTTTTTTTTCCTTGAGATCCTTTAGTTGATATTTTTCTTTGAAAAAGTCTTATTACTAAACAACGAAGTAATGAGAATTGATTCTATGGTGATAGTGAACAGTAACAAAAGATATGAAGTTAATTTAAGTTGAATATCTTCAGAATTAACAAAAGATGCAATGAATACAAAATGATGCTTCTCTGAATTTTTAGGGATCTCTTTTCTGGAAGGGTTTTTTTTTTTAGGGGGGGTGGTAAATATTCTAGTAATCGAACACTATAATACAATTATACTATAAGGCTAGACAAAAAAGAAAAAAAAATCACAAGAAAACCCTATATAGGATATCATTGTATTTATATTATAAGTGATGATGTCATATATCACTTGCAATATTAATTGGTACAAAATTTATGTTTTTCATGTAAGTTTTATTTGGCTATAAGAAGTTTATTTTCTTATAAATGTATTAATTTAGATATAAATAATATAGTCAAAGTTATTAAATTTGGTTAAACCCATGATCCTGTCCAAGGATCGGATCACGGGTTGAACGAGTTGACCAGGATTTAAAACAATGTTGTATAAAGATTAAAAAAATAAAAATAACTTTATTTTTATTTTTTTAAAAAAAAGTCAAACCAAGTTGAAAAACAATTACAAGAAAACCCTGCGTAGGATATTATTTTATTTATATAATAAGTGATGATGTCATATATCACTTTCAATATTAATTGGTATAAAATTTATGTTTTTCATGTAAGTTTTATTTGGCTATAAGTGTATTTTCTTATAAATATATTAATTTGGATATGAATAATATAGTCAAAGTTATTAAATTTGGTTAAACCCATAACCCGACCCAAGGATCGGAACACGGGTTGACCAGGATTTAAAACAATGTTGTATAAAGATTAAAAAAAAGTTAAAATAACTTTATTTTGATTTTTTTCTTAAAAAAAGTCAAACTGAGTTTTAATCAGGCCAACCATGATGCATATTGACGCACCAAGTTGACCAAGTTTGATCGTTTTAACTCTCATTGGGTTTAATTTAAAACTCATTCCGGACTAGGTTCTAGGTCGGGAATCACCAAGTTGATCTATCAGCTCGACGGTGATTAATAATACACCAACTTTCTTGGCCTTTTTATATACCAAAGTAGTTTCAATCACTAGTTTCTTCAGAGAAAAAAAAATACATAGAAAAATATTGATTTTTCCTGACTGATGAGATTTGGATCATAGTTGTACTTGTAAAACAAGTTTTTCATGGACTAAGAAATACTCTTATGCTTAAGTTAGTATTTGATTTTCTACTATGAAGTGACAAGGAGGTAAATATTTAAGAGTAAAGAAGGGATGTGTGTTCTTTATGCAGTGAAAAGATGGTAAGTGTAGTGTTTTTGGATGAATAATCTTTTGGATCCACCCCCGTCTCAAAATCAAAAAATATATATAGCTTTGAAAATATCTAGAAAACATATTGAAAATACATTACGCATGATAGTAATTAATAGTACCATACATGAATAGCACCATGTAAATATTACTATTCATCAGATACTATTTATGAATATTAAAACAACACCAAGGAAAAAGAGAGAAGGGAAGGGGAGGGAGGAATCTGGAATCTACCTTGTAACTCGAATGAGTTGAAAAGTATTACTCGTTTGTAATGAATAGCTAGTTTCACCACTTTTTATCTGTTCTACTAAAGAGAAAAGTGGGAAACAGAGAAGGGGTGAAGCACAATTTGATCGTGTCTGAGGATTCGGTATCCATTTTAAATGAACTTTGCATAATAAACACTATTCATGAATAATAAACGAGATTATATCAAGCTAAGGGATGATAGAAAAAATGAGGAGAGAGAGAGAGAGGGAGGTGGAACTCAGTCTGAATTATCATAAATAGTACGATCAAGCCAGAGATTTATTCTGAATGAATTTTGTACAGTAAATACTACTTATAAATAATAAATGAGACTATACTAACCTAAGAAATGAGAAAGAAAAGGAGAGGATGGAGTCGTGGCACAACCAGGTGTGTTGGACTCGGTTGGGTCGAGGGCCCAATCAAGCTGCTTCTTGCTTTTCTTGTTTTTCTTTTTTTTGGTGGTTGCATTATCAGGTAGCTACACCTGAGAAATTAGTAGACTGGAGAATAAAAATAAGGGACCGTCTATTACTATAGATGTAGATTATAATATTTATAGCTCATGTGATTATTCAAGGATAGAGCAACGAAGTACAGGTATGTTCTTTCTTTTTCTTGATTTGTTAATATAGCTAGAAGCCTCGTCTCACCCCCTACATGTAGCTTGTTCTAACCAATCATTCTCGTCGTGAACAGATCGAAGCAAAGCATACAATTTCTCACTAGTTCAAGCATGGCATCCCTCTTTCCTAGCTTCTTCGGCAGCCAAAGGACCAATGTGTTCGATCCGTTTTCTTTAGACATTTGGGATCCTTTCGAGGGCCACATTGGCCAATGTTCCTGCCTCAACACAAGAAACATCAGCTTTTGTCAATGCAAGAATCGATTGGAAAGAGACTCCAGAAGCTCTCATTTTCAAAGCTGACCCTTCCAGGGTTAAAGAACGAGGAGGTGAAAGAAGGTAGAATCCTGCAAATCGGTGGAGAGAGGAGCAAAGAACAGGAGGAAGGAAAGGAATGATAATTGGCATCGAATTGAGAGGAGAGCGGCAAGTTTTCAGGGAGGTTCAGGTTGCCTGAGAAAGTAAAGATGGATCAGGTGAAAGCCAGCATGGAGATTGGTGTGCTTACTGTGACCATTCCTAAGGAGGAAAAGCAGCCGGAGGTCAAGGCCATTGAAATTTCTAGCTAAAGGCCACATTGGCTTCAAGAATTCAAGGAAAATAATTCCCGAGGAAGACTTATAAAAGATTGGCATGGGTAGCATCCCCTAAGCTGTGTCATCAATTTTAAAGCAAAAATTTAATCATAGAACATATGATAAAAAGAAATATGAGCTTTTATAACATTATACTTTAGCAATATAGGGTTTGTCAAGACATCGTTCTGTTAATTCTCTCAAGGAACATATAGTGTTACATCAGTCTGTGCATTGGTTGAAGGATATTGAGTCATCAACTCAATATGTAAGCAAACTGATCTCCCCTTAGCAGCCAAGAACTTTAATTAGTGAAACTCCAATCCGTATCTCCTCCAGTCTCACAACTAGTTTATGCATGAATACTAGAGTTCAAAACCTCAGGATCTCAGTTAAGAACAATTGGAGGAGGTGGGCACCCCTCCACATTGAAAAACACGCATCAATGCACTATCAGCCATTTACTGATAAAAACTCCTTCACATTTTGAAGATAGCCATTATCATATGGATTTTTGAACATAACCCTAGTAAAGCTTTCCCCTGGATCAGGAAGATAAAACTCAAATTACACACGAGGCTATGGATATTAATCACCAGTAACAATATTGAGAAATATATATACCTGGTTGGGATTGAATGACAAATTGAAACTCTGGGTATTTCTTCCAGTTTATCTGAAGAAGGATGCATTAATCATAAATATCTATATTGCAAAATGAACAGTGTACTTTAGAAAGCATTTCCATACATCAGTCAGAAAATTGCGAAGCTTCAACAGAACATGTTTAACTAACAATTTACTCTCAAGTTATTTTTTCTATTTCAAACTATATGTTAGTCAGAGCAGTGGGCAACTCAATTAGAACTTGTTTATGTAGAAACCTACAGAGTATAGAGCTGAATACTCAATCCCTATTCTTTCCTTCACACACATATACACAACTCTGACACAATTTGCAGTCCTATTGTTGCACTTTTAAATCAGGAACTTTCTCTTTTATAGCATCACAGATGAACTTACCCATTCGTCAGTCCTGATGTTGAAGCATATACAATACAGATGCCATGTGAAGAACACCCCCTACATTTACAAGACAAAAAATATTATTTATAAATGTGAAGCGGCTCTTTTCATTTTCTGTTACTAAAGCTTTAGGAAAATAACAGAATGAAAAATTAGATGAAACATGTAGGAAACCTGCCATATCACTTGGAGAAGAGAGAATAACATTGTGCTAACAACCAAGCTGCCAGCTAGATCAGTCTACCAAGGATCACATACATAAATGCATAAACAGCAGAGGCACTAGTGGCTTCCTTAAAAGAACTTTAGAATCAAAGGACAATAAACAGTAAAAGTAACATCTGCTGTACGATGACTTACCTCAAACCAAGTTCCACCTAGAATCTGGGATCCTCTGGAAACTGAATAAGGGATACGGAAATAAGCAGATTAGATGAGTTTACACCCTAAACCCAGCATGCTCATCTATCTGAATTATTGACCCATGATCTATCCTTAGGGATGGTCAAAAAACTGTAATCATCATAATTTGAGAGATAAAATGTAAAGGAAATACAAGTACAATTCCATACAAGATCAAGGAGGCATGAGCTTACACTGGGACGAGCAAACGATGTAAGAAGCTTCGGTGGTAAGGAATCCAGCTAGAAGAATCATGAAGAGGACATAATTATTCTGTCCTGCACAGTGTAGTGACATTAAGGATTAAAAAGTTCCAAAGTGTATAAACTAACAGATCTTTGACAAGAGAGACACAGTATTCTCATCAATTTAACAAAATGATGGATAAGTTACATTGGAAATTGCGTAGATCAGATAAGAATTACCTACACAGTTACCAAAAGCAGGACAATGGTGATCAAATCCTTTTATATATGCTTTGCAACTCTTACAATACCTCACCCTCTTGAGGAGAGCAGAACCCTGTGATAGAAAAGGCACCATCCCATTACAAAGCAACAGTAAAGCATGAATTGAGCTGGAAACATGAAGTAGTTTGAAAGTGGTGACTGAATATCAAAGTTTGAAATAAGTTAAGAGTTAGGGAGAAAAGAAGAAGGGGAGAAGGGGAGAAAAGAAGAAGGGGAGAAGAGAAGGACCAAATAAGAGCCAGGGGTCAGAAAAGCCAAAGAACAATAACAGCCCAAAGAATATACTGGCATGTAAATGTGAAGGAATATACTTTAAAAGCTCAAACAAAGAAAAGCCCACCAGCTTAATCTAGTTGAGTAATGCGTGATTGGATGTTAATGGAGAAACTGAGAGCTCCAGATTTATATAAAGCAACACTAGTATGGAGCCAAAAGAAACATTAAATTGTTGATGATCAAGATACATTATATTGAAAGCATTTTGCCCAGCTTTGTGCTACTTGGACCTATCAAACCATTACATTTCCTTGAAAGCATGTTTCTGTCTGCATTGAGAGGCAAATATAAATAAATAAACACAAAGCCATCACATCTCCTTTTGAGTTATTGAAACTAAAAAATAAAAATAAACGGGAAAGGAGTAGCTAAGACAGACATGGTAACAGAAATCTTGACGAATTCAAGATTATAAAATAAAATGAAATTGCAAGTAGCCCATACAATATACCCCTTGGTTAAGTCTCTAGCTCCTCCTAAGTTAAAAAAAAATGATCTCCTCTCAGGTGAAGTTCCTTTCATTTGTAGTTCAGTTAAAATTTATAACCTCATTATGAGCTTCAACTCCGAAAGCTTTAGTTTCAATGAGCTTGTTCGCATCTGAAGATCCATGAGTTACCAAACCAGGATCACTTGATAGGATACTGCGATTAAGAACACACGGCTTGATGATCAGATGACCAGAAAAACTTCAGATAGAAAATTTCTTCCCCTGTCCCAGATAAATATAAGAGGTGAAACTATGCGGGGGATAGAGAGAGAGAAAACAACCTACATACACCAAGAATGAGCAGGGTAACCTCTATGTTGAACACAATACTGATGAAATACGGAATGGCTGCGAAACAACGAAAACAAGGAAGTCATAAACTTCCAAGAATCAGCTAACAATTTTAAGAGTTAGTTTCAGTAAATATAAAATTGGATTTATTCCCACACAATCACCACTATTAGTTCATATACATCAATTATCCCATTTGTAGCACTTCATATGGCAGGCTTAGTCATGAGCATGAACCTGAACCCCGCATCCCTGCCTTCTCCCTAAATTCTTTGCATTTTTTTCCCTAAACACACCAGATAGTCAGGTGGTCAAACTTTGGAATACAAATCTTTATAGTGTCAAGATTGTTTAGAACATTCATGTAGGCTTATAAAGCCTCCTTCGATGAAGTGAAGTTAAAAAAAGAAAGTCTGAAGCTTTTGGCTTAAATTGGGATTTTCGGTGCAATCCTAACTCCAGCCATGATGCCAATGGAACATTCAGCTATCCTTCACTGTGAAACCTAACGGGTTTCCTTTTTTCCCCCAAAAACGGGTTTCCTTTTTTCCCCCAAAACTTGAATTCATTCCTGTTAGAATTTATATTACATTTTCTATCCTAAAAACTCTAGAAAAGTTTCCTTTAAAAACCCTAAACTTGCTACTAACATTACCAAAGTTGCTGCTGTGAACCGCCCCTGAACTTGATGGTTCTGATATTACACCTATTCCAACTTTAGCTCATATAAACCCCAGTCCCTTACACATTCCAACACCATTTAGCTTTTTTTTTTAAATCCATCCTTCAGCTCTCTACATTAATTTTTGACATAAAATCAATTTCTCCAAGTTGTCCAAAACCCGAAAACTAAGTAATGAAACTCGTTAAATTTAATAACAATTGTGCCTGTGCAGATATGAATTCTTTCACTATAAAGATAGAAGGGATATAGCCCACAAAAACGACAAAAATTTTGCTTCAACAATTCAAAACCCAAAACCCCAGAAGATTATGAACTAGTAATGAAACAAAGAAAAGGTAAAAATGCAATCACCTTGTCTAACAATGAAGATATAGACAGCCCAAATAAAGATTAGATTAAAGAAAACGAGAGCTGGAGCGGACGCATACACTCCAACAATCCGCCTGCACCATCTCCCTAATCCCAAAACAAACACTAGCACCACAACTGTCAAAAACCAAACAAGGTTTCAAGTCTTCAAGTAAAATAAAATAAAAAATTCATGCAATACCAAATATGTGAAGAGAGAGACCTGAGAGTGTCAGTTGGACGAGTAGAGAGGAAGCAGGGAAGAAGTGGGGGACTAAAGTCAGAGCAAATTGAGTTAACAAAACCAATATGCACGAAACTGTACATCGCCCAATTTGTTTGAAGCAACTTACTAACACATTCTTCTTTCTTTGATCCTGAATTTGTTGCATTTCTGCTTTGCTTGATTTATTTTACCTTCTATTTTTCCCCCCTAGCTCTTTGATTCTTTTTGCTGCTGGTTTCATTGAAGCTGCGGGGCTGTGGCTGCCCATATGATCAGAGGCCATGGAGTATAAAACCATATTTATTTTTTAAAAAAAATTATTTATTTTTTATAAAATTATTTTGATGTTTTTAAAAAAAATTAAATAAAAAATATTTTAAAAAATAAATTCACAACATTCAAACATGAAAAACTCACTTTGTCTAATGAATTTGATTCAAGGTAGTTGTATTTATTCTAGTTTTATTAAAAGCGGTACCCGCAGATACAATTCAAAATTAATTCGCTTGTAATAAAAAATGTTTTGATATTGTAAATTTATTTAGAAATTTTATGTTTCTTTAAATTCAAAAAGAAAAACATGTTGTTCACACAAAATGCTATTTTCATTGCAAATAGGATTTCAAGTAAATTTTTTAACATGAAAAAAATATATATTATGGAGTAATTAAAAAACAAATATTATTTATTTTTTATAAATAAACTAATAAATATATTAACGGATAAGTCCAAAAAAAGTTATTAACACTTATTAAATATTAAAGTAAAAGGTTGATTTTTATAGTAGAAATAAAAAAAAAGTTGTGTATTCAAATGTTTTACATCAACTATTATTTTATTTTAAACATTTTTATTTAATTTATTTTAGCAGCTAAATATTGTTGTTAATAACAAATGATTTTTTATATATATATAAAATTCATGTAAATACAATTAATTCTTATAAAATATAAGAGGAAAGAAATTAATACAAATTAAATTGACTCTTTGAAATATCATACGACTTAAAAACAAATATAAGAAAAATAATATTTAAATAGAAACTGTTAATGAAAATGAGTAAAAATATATTAAAAAAACAAAATAATAAAAGAGGTTAAGCATTGATTCAGACCCAAATGTCTAAACTTGATAAAAAAAAAAAAAAAACCTAGGTTAATGCTTTGTTTTATTTCCATTAAAAGTGAACAACATGCCGTCATTTTCTATATTTTTTTAAGAAATGTTACTTGCCACCGCAAGTAACCTCTTGCCTACTTGTTTTTTTTTTCAGTCACATTTAGTAATTGAAACATCAAGATTCATGTTTTTAGACTCTAAAACTCAATTTTAGTTTGTTTTTACTTAAAGAAAAACTACTTAACATCTCCGTAATATAAAAAAATAACTTTTAAAAACTAAAATAAACCAAACAAAACAGTTCAACTTTTCTCATCATTGATACAAAGATCTTTTTATTTGGTGGTCAACTAATAACTTTCTCTTTCATTTATCTTTTCCCGACAAGTTTCTCTCTCTTCTCTCGAACCACTAAAAAATAAATAAAATAATTTTTTGGATCGGAATAAAAATTGTAAAAACTTAGAGATTATCCATGTATTTTCTATTTGGTTTACATTACATCCCTCTATCTTTTAATTCTATCTTTCCATTACAATTTAAAATTTTATCTCATAGAATTAAACCACAAAAGGATTAAATACAAAATTAAGGATGAAATTTAAAAAAATAACTAAAAAAACACAAGTTATAAATTAACTTGCATTGATAATTGTAAAGAAAAAAAAGATGATTATTTGAAATTAAAAAAAACATATTCATACACTATTATTAAACCTAACCCCAACTTGGTGAGCTGACTTAGCACTTGGTAAACTCATCCATATCATGAACTGAGTCTCAAAAAAGTTTAATTTATATAGTTAACTTGACGAGTTAATCTATAACCAGATTAAAAATTATTGACTTTTTTAAAAAAATATTTTTTTTCAAAACAATATTATTATTTTTTAAAAAAAAAAATTTGTATTGATCAGATTAATACATCTTACCGATAATCTAGACCTTGCACTAAATTGAACCTACATCAGATTTAATAACCATGAATTAACTGGGGCCCATTCCTTCATAGTAGCCTCGAGAGCATTCTAGCTTCCAGGGCATTTTTTAGATCTAAATTTCGATACATATTCATGGCCTTAGCCATTTTTTCTAATCGATCAAAATCAGAATGTTTTATGTTCTTCTGTTTGCGAAACTAAATTGTATTTAGTTGCAATCTTGGTATGCGCCTGTAGAAAATCACGCAGTTCCCTCTTCATTTCTTCTTGTTTTGCAAACAGGGAAGCCTGCTGTTCTGCGGGCCCTGGTCCCGCTTGCTCCACGACCTGGGATGGTTGACAAGGAGCCACCCCGGTTTCCCCTTGCTGCAGCTGACCCTGGTTTGGGGTCGAAGATGAGACTTCGGGATTGAGCCATTTCTCAATCCACGAGCCACTTCATGTGGACGAGGTTGAAGGTTCGTGGGCCTCCTCCCTTACGGGGGCCCGGGGCAAGAAAAGCACATCGCATACCTTCTATTTGCAGCAAGACTCCATCAATCAAAGCTCCCATGACATCATAATCTAATGCCTCAGTTTATTTTTCTTTAAGAACTAGGAAGGTATATATGAAATTGAGAAATATAGGAAAAGTGATATACTGATATTTTCTCAAACTAAATTTATTTATATAAACTTATGTTTGAACATATGAATGGTATAATGTCAGTCTTGTTAATTGAAATAATTGATCTTTCATAAAACAATGACTGTAACATGTGTTTGTATACAGAGAAATCATGTGAAAATTTGTTTATATAACACTACTCTCAAAATATAGAGAGATAGAACTAAATATCATGAAAATAATCGATGTTACAGGGACTTTGCAAAGACTCTGAGGGATCTTGGGTGTTCTAGGCTCTAGTTTTCATGTAATAATTTATTTTTTACCCGCGTTACATCACGAGTTTAATTATTTTTTTTCAACCTAAAAATATATAAAAATGTTAAAAAATCAAAAATTTGATTCGCGCTGGCCGAAAAGCTTTTTAAATATGTAAATGGTGACATATTACACAATATTTTTTTAAAAAAGATATTGAGATAACGACACATTGAATTGACTTGAATTAACTATGGTTACCATGCAAAATTCGCAACATGGGTATTAGACAGTGACCATGGAACCCATAGCAAAACAAAATAGAAAACCCAATTATAAAGAACCAAGTATTAAAGGTCAAAAGTGAAAAAAAAAGAAGTTAATTTGAAAGAACAAAAAAAAATGACTTCAATAAGCCTATTTTAGTGGTTTTATGGTTGGTGCAATGCTTTGGGGTTGGACAAATTTTTCATCCTAAAAAATAGTTAAGGCAACACTAGGATTTCTACATAATCAAAAGAAATTTGAGACTCGGGTCATTAATTTTAATAAGTTTGATTAATTTAATAATATATTCAAAAATAAAACAACTTTAATTTAATAATATGAAAAACGAAGTAAACCCAAACAAATCCTCTGAACTAAGGTTAATCTTGCAACCTGTAAAGTCCTAGACTTGAGTTCAAGTAAGAGCCCAATTCCAAACTAATTTAATTTTGAAGGATAAAATTGAAAAAATAAAAATAAAATAAATAAGGATCAAACATGAAAAAAAATGAGGATGAAATCGCAATAAATAAATAAGATTTATAAGTCATCTTAAGAAAAAAAAAAAAATTAAAGGAATGGGTTCAAATTTGAGAGGTGAGAAACTGAACGATGATAAAATTGAAAAAATCATCCAATTTAAAGTCATCTTAATTTTGAACGATTGCAATTAAAAGAATATGAACTGAATCTAAAACGAAAACATTTTTAATGGTTGATGTGATTTTTTTCATGAGAAGTGTGCAAACCAAGGTAGAGGATAGAAAAATGAAAGGGAAAAAAATTTGAATCGACGTCAAATCAGATATAATCACCATACACACGTTGTCTATGAAGAAAGAGAACACCGGGACATATCAAATGACACGGCGAAACAATTTTTTCCACTGCAGGAGTCAGCCATACATGTCGCCTGAAGGCGACGATAGCATGCATTAGCAGCTTGTTGTTTATTTTAGTTTTATGTATCAAAAGATAACACCACCCTCAAAATCAAATAATTATTGCTAAAAAATTCATTATGAAATGATGAATTTATCCCCACAAAGATAATTTGAGAATTTTGATTCCAAGAATAATAGAGTCAATACATTGTGCTTTTAAAAAAATTAAAAAACCAAGAATGCCCTTGGCTACAGCTAAGTGATATTTTGCTTTTAAGAGGATTAAAATAAATTCATTGTATAATAAAATTAAAAAATAATAAAAATACCCCTCAACAACATAAATCCTGTGAAAATACAAATCTACCCCTCTAAGCTAGTTCAATTGGTTTTTTTTTTTTTAAGAACAAAAATATAAATCTACTATCATAACCCACACCTATTTTACAATAGTCTGGCCACGCGAATTAGTTTATGGTAATTCGTTATGATGGTTGAAGTCTAATATATTAGTTTTGAGGGTGTTGAGGCATCCTTTCATTTTGAAGTCCATTTCGCGCTGCAATAATTGTTTCTTTACTTTAAAATTAGATTTAGTCGCAGCGTTAAACGTCTGCTTCCTTTATATTATTATAAACCATAGTTAAACCCTCTTATTCTCTTATATCATAGCTGGTTGTTCATACCTCCTTTTTCATTGCGGTCCAAACATCATTACGATGATAAAAATTTTTATTTAATTATTTTAATATACTCATATCAAAAATAAATTTTAATAAATAAATTATTATTTAATATATTTTAAACTAAAAAACACTTTAAAACCAATTTCTACCACACTTTTAAATACACTTAGCTGTCCTTGACGCTGGTCACATGCGCCGGCTGAAATTGTGCTGGCCCCAAAGTAACGCGACGGCGCATATATATATATATATATATATATTTATTTATTTATTTATTTTCACACACACACACACATGGTTGTCAATGCTCTCTCATTCGTTCTCTAGATTCCAGATATTCATTTGTTTTATATTATTCGACATGAGTCGGGTCACAATGTTTAGAAGTGTTTCGCAAGTTATTCTATTATAATAATTAAAGAGTAATTCTTTGAAATTAAAATTCATTAATCTCCTATTTCATTTGAATAATCATACTTTTCTTAAATGATTTTGAATATTTATAATCATAGTGGATGGCTTAATTATGGCTGTAAATATTTAATTAAAGAGTAAATATTTACTTAATTGGTTAAGTATTAAGTGTGTTACTCATACAACGTAATGATGAATCTATAAAAGAATAAATATCGTATAAAAAAGAAATTAATATTTTTTATAAAAGAATTTCTTGCAATTATATAATATCATAGTGGATGGCTTAATTATGGCTGTGATCGCTTCAAAAAAATCAATATAAATGTGAGACTTATTACATAGAAGCTCAAACTTTATAATAGCGACAGGTCATCACATGAACCCATTCCTGTCCATGGAACAGTCCTATAGAAAAAAAGACAGAAAAAATAAATAAAAAATGGATCACGATGTGGGATCATTAAATCTTTTACTCTGGTGTTAAAGATACATGGACCAATTGGCATTATTATAATTCTCCTTGTTGGGGTGGCCTTAAAGATTACAATAATGTTATTTCACCTACTATTTTAGAAAAAAAACAATTTTTTAAAATTATTTTAGCAATCAATTAAAAAACATGAGTGTTTGATCTTAAATTTACTTTTTAAAAATCACCGGTTCGAGTCTTATAAATTTTAGGATCACTGGAGGTTTATATAGTCGTTAATTTTAGAACTCATGAAATTAGTCGAGATACACACAGCTTAAATATTCCTATTAATTAAAAAAAAAACATGTCATCGCGTCTACTAGTCAGGGTTCTTTCTTTCTTTCTTTTTTTCCAGGAATCGGATTGGTGAGATTATATATTTTTTAAGAATTATCAAGTGTCTAGGAATTAAAAATAGCCCTTGGATCTTCACGTGTGAACTTTGATCAATTCAGGGTGTGAAAAGTCAGGCCATTTCATGTCCTGTTCTTGACATTTCTCAGCATCTCCAGCAAATTGCTTAATCCAAGGGTCGTAGATGGCTAGGCTGTGTCGTGCACACTTTGTCTATCTTGAGACTTGCTTACTTGTCAGCGACCACGACGTCAAGTATTTTAGTTGTGGAGTGTGTTTATTTTCAAGGTTCAACTTGTTTTTTAATTTTTTCTTATGTGTGAAGAAATATTAAATTAATTGTTTTTTACATAGTTTTAATTTTAAAAAATAAATATAAAATACAAAATATTATTTTTTTATATTACAGATATTCATGGATTAAGCATATTAGTTCCCCTATTCCTCTATTATCCTAAAAAAGTTTTAGGTTGTAACTACTGAAATTAAATAAGACCCTGAAATATATATATTAAGAACAATATAAAAACTACTATAGTTTTTAGTCAAATATTTTATTAAACATTCCGGATATAAAGACAGACTAATAGGAAAAGACTATAAAAATGCTTTTGAGCTTGTAATTTGACTAAGACAATAAAAGTTAAATAGGAATTATTAAATTTTTTATTTATTTTCTCATGATTTTCTGGTTACGAAATAAAAAAAACCTAAAAATAGAATGTATTTTCACTTTATCATATCAAACTTTAAAAGAAATTTTAAATTCATTGCTTGCAAAGAAGATCGATACATGAGTAAGAGATAAAAAATTGATAGGTAATTAAAATTACATGAAGTATAAAGGAGAGAATTGAAAGGAAAGATTAAAGAGAATGAGAGGCGATTACGAGGGTTATGAGTGTGAAGACAGTAAATAAAACAAATGAAGAGAGAAGAAAAAAATTTATTTATATAAAAAATTAAATTACTTATTTTAGGTTATACATATAAGTACGGATTAAGCGGGTTTTAAAAATTTTAACCCACACCCGACTCACAATATTTATTTATTAAATTTTATAATTTATTATAATTTATAATATTTATATTATTTAATCTTAACAAATTAAATCAGGTTAAAAATACAAATATTATAGATTAGGCTAATTTTTCTTACATCCCTAATATTAGCTGGAATTCCCCCCACCTCACCTGGCATTTCCTTTTTTGAAAAATCGCATTAAATTAAATTATCGTGAAAAAACTTTTCTTATCTCACCTGGCCGCCGAATAAAACAACAGTCACTGTCACCTCTCCCACCTTGTTTGTGTTTCTCTTGGCGTTTGTTTAACCGAATCAACCAGACCCCCGACGTTTTTTTTTTTTTGGTGAAAATGGAAAAATAAAATAAAAACGCCGCCAGCTCTGTACAGCTCAAGCTGACTAGCCAAGCCAGAAAAGCCTCACTCACCACATTAGACCACAACCAAATCCATTAAACCCAAGCCAAATTCCGAATAAATAAACCCAACCCAACCCAACCCAACCCCGGCTTAGCTCACACCAGCTGCTCCAAAAGAAAAAAAAGTCTCTCTCTCTCTCTCCGAAAAAAAGTCAGCAGACTGACTGACGATTATGGGTATTGGTCTATTAATATTTCAGTAATCCGGTTGAGCAAGGCAAAGGAGTATCGTCTGGTAGTACGGTGCGTGCAGTGAGAGATCTGGTTCATTTTGTTATCTGGGCTATAATGATGGAGGAGGAGAACGGAGCACTGGTAGTGCAAAGTATGATAGAGACAGTGAACGAGATAGCTTCGATCTCAGATTACAGATGCGCGGTCAAGAAGCAGTATTGCAATCTAGCTAGGAGGTTGAAGTTATTGACACCAATGTTGGAAGAGATTAGAGACAGCAAAGACTCCATCATCCCTCAACAAACTCTCAAAGCTCTTGTTTCGCTCAAACAAGCTTTGGATTCCGCTAAAGATTTGCTTAAATTTGGTAGCGAAGGAAGCAAGATTTACATGGTCTGTACCCCCCTTCTCTTGTTTGTTTTTTTCTTAACGATTCCTTCTCATTTTCTATATATATATATATATAGGGTAGAAAAATCTATCGATACTGACCGGGATTTTGTATATTATCGCGCGGAATGAAGAAAACGGATCCGTATGGTTGACGACTCCACACAGTTAGTTCGGGTTTTTTTTTTTTTAAAAGAAGTGTTTTGGATATTTGGGAATTAGATGTCTGTTGTTTTTGTTCCCATTGATGTTTGTTTCTCTTAGATTCCATCGAGATGCATTTATTCGAGTCTGAGTCATTGACTTTGTCTCTTCTTATGTTTCTTGTCCCTATGGATTTTGTACCTGTTGAGGAAGTTGCAAGGATGCATGATGATTCATGGGCTACTGCAACAACAACAAAGAAACATGAACTTGTTGTGTAGCTAGACAGTTGAAACATGAACTTGTTGTGTAGCTAGACAGTTGAAACATGAACTTGTTGTGTAGCTAGACAGTTTTTCTAGAGACTCTATTGATGTGACCTTGATTTCTTTTTATGGAGCTGGTTCATGGGGGTTTTGGATTTTGATCATGAGTACAACTCAGATGAATCTTCTGATACTGCATAAACTACAGAGTACAGAATTGATTTATTTTTTTTGGCAAATTATTGTGTTGGACCTGGTTATGCCACAACATTTCGCTAATCAGTCGCCGCTGGAACTTTGACACGGGGGTTCACAGACAATTTGTCTTACAGGAAAAATAAATAAATCGAAAAAGGGAGCTAGAAAGTTGTCAACCATGAAAGAAAACGCTGCGGCATTTCTAAATAGGAATGTTTTATGGTAGTGTCTGTTTCTTTTCCATTGACAACTGCAATGTATCAAAATATTCAGCAGAAACGTGTCTAAAGATTTTAAGCTGATGTGGTTCATTAATAGAATGGTTTTAAGCATTGGAATTTTTGGTTTATCCTTGCATATATGTCCACTTCCTCAATGATAGTGTGCATATACACTTCCTCATTCCTAACCTATAATGCACATTCTATATCATTTGTGTTTTTTGCATGGTTTAATATCTTTTAGCTAAATGTTACCATGCCTAGGTGTTATTAGACAAAAGTTCTCTTGTAATTCTTATTGCAAAAGAGTAGAGGCAAAATTTGGTAACATCTCCAAAATGCTATTTAGTTTGTGTTTTTGTTTTTCATGGTCCCATCAAGATACCTACTTTTCTTCTTCTTCTTCTTTTCCTTCTAAAATCACTGTGTTTATTTTGCTTTCAGGTCCTAGAGAGGGAACAAATTATGAATAAATACCATGAGGTGACAGCTAAATTGGAGAAAGCTCTAAGTGGAATTTCCTACGAAAGCCTTGACATATCTGATGAAGTTAAGGAACAGGTAGAGAATTGTTAGTGTTTGTTTTTATTTGGGGACGTTGATAACCCAGAACTCAACAACTTAATATTCTGTCCCGTGCTATTTTTGATTTTATGGCGTATGCATTGCATAATGTTGAGGTGATTTCTTGGGTATCATAAACGTCAAAGGAGCTTAGTTAGATACCACTGTTTTTCTTCTTGACCATTTCAAAATTTTGTATGTTTTAAAAGATCCTAAGATGATCCAATCACACTTCAAAACTACACCTGGTTTTTGTCTAGGATGTGTGGTTTAACAAGAATATGGGTGGTTCCAACAGCTCCTTGCATTAACTTATCCATGTTATTGTATTTGTTTTATTATACATCTCTTTTTACTTTTTATTTTTAAAAAAACGAACACTGATTTCAGGTTGAGCTTGTCCTTTCTCAATTTAGAAGAGCCAAAGGAAGGGTCGATGATACTGATGTTGAGCTGTATGAAGATCTCTTCTCCCTTTACAACAAGATTGATGATTCAGCAAAAGATCTAGCTGTCCTAAGAAGGTTGTCTGAGAAGTTACAGTTGTTGGGAATAGCTGACCTTACACAAGAGTCTCTAGCTTTGCATGAGATGGTTGCTGCCACTGGTGGAGATCCTGGGGAGAACATTGAGAAGATGTCAATGCTTCTGAAGAAAATTAAAGATTTTGTGCAAACAGAAAACCCAAACTTGGATGCTCCAGCAAGAGAAAAGAATCTTCCCCCAAGTGGAAGTGGACAAGCTTTTGCTGATGGAAGTCACAAGACACCAGTTATACCAGATGATTTCCGCTGTCCAATATCCCTGGAATTGATGAAGGATCCTGTCATTGTTTCAACAGGGCAGGTACATGGATCCTGAATCTTCTACCCTATAGTATTTGAAACAATGGATGAAACTTAGTTTTTGTTTTTCATCTTTTTTAGTCTGTAATTTGATGATACGAAGTTTCACACCTTGCATCCATCTTCCATTTTTCAACTACGACTGTGGAATGTTTACAGAAACTGCCATATGCTTGGATAAAACTTTAGTGCATCGAAATAGTTAGGTCACTTTTCATCAAGTAATTAGGATCTTCCCTTTGACGAGACCTCTATCTAAGATTTGGACCCTGAAAGTTATACCTGTCTTCCATAATTACTTTTATGTTGCTTTAGAAAGATGGAAACTTGCAAAAACAATCTGAAGGTTTACTGCTCTAAAGATAGGATGGTAACGAACATCTTGGGGATTGATTGCTGATTGGTCATTTACTAGATCTCTTGCTTGGCCCTTGCCCTGTATAAGCTCAAGGGTTTGTTTATACATCTTTCTACAGCTGTCCTATTTAACATATCTCCTTTGTATCTGTTATAGACCTATGAACGTTCCTGCATTGAGAAATGGCTGGAAGGAGGGCATGACACATGTCCAAAGACACTACAGAAACTCACCAGTGCTGCTCTGACACCGAACTATGTTCTACGCAGCCTCATAGCCCAGTGGTGTGAGGCCAATGGCATTGAGCCACCAAAAAGACCCAGCAGTTCTGGGTCAAATAAAACTGTATCTACTTGCTCACCTGCTGAGCGTACAAAGACTGAAATTCTCCTTCACAAGCTTGCATCTGGCAGCCTTGAAGACCAGCGGTCTGCTGCTGGTGAGATCCGTCTTCTTGCCAAGCGAAATGCTGATAATCGTGTGGCTATTGCTGAAGCTGGTGCAATCCCTCTCCTTGTAGGCCTCCTCTCAACTCCTGACTCTCGCACCCAAGAGCACGCAATTACAGCGCTTCTTAACCTCTCCATATGTGAAGAAAACAAAGGAAGCATTGTTTCAGCTGGGGCAGTTCCTGGTATAGTGCATGTGCTCAAGAAGGGCAGTATGGAAGCTCGAGAAAATGCTGCAGCCACCCTTTTCAGCCTTTCAGTTGTGGATGAAAATAAGGTTACAATTGGTTCTTTGGGGGCCATCCCTCCACTGGTGACTCTTCTAAGTGAAGGAACACAAAGGGGGAAGAAGGATGCGGCGACTGCACTTTTCAACTTGTGCATTTATCAGGGGAACAAGGGAAAGGCAGTGAGGGCAGGAGTTGTGCCCACATTGATGCGTCTATTGACGGAAACAGGTGGTGGAATGATTGATGAGGCATTGGCTATACTAGCAATACTGGCTAGCCACCCTGAAGGGAAGGCAATCATTGGAGCTGCGGAGGCTGTCCCGGTTTTGGTGGAAGTTATCAGGAATGGGTCACCCAGGAACAGAGAGAATGCAGCAGCAGTGTTGGTGCATCTTTGTTCTGGAGACCAAAAACATCTGGTAGAGGCACAAGAGCATGGAGTGATGGGGCCGCTGGTGGATTTGGCACAAAATGGCACAGACAGGGGAAAGAGGAAGGCTCAACAGTTGCTTGAGCGTATAAGCAGATTCTTTGAGCAACAAAAGCACACTCAGGCACAAATCGAGGCTCACATCCAACAGCCTCAGCCACCCACCATGGCTCATTCTGGTGATAGCTGACATTTTTGTTTACTGTTTCATTGATTTGGTTTTTGTTCCGTTTCATGATTCCAAGAGGCAGCTTTGCTTTGGAAGAGGAAGGTGGAAGATCACCTGCTTAAGTTACTTATTTGTTTGTGTGGGATGAGGACTGCTCTTTCAGGAGATTACTAAAGATCCAAGGGGAAATGGAGAATGAAGAGAAAACTCCAAAACAGATCCAACTGTGTATGTGAAATTGTACCATGTAACATACAATCATCCTCAGTTTTTATTGAAGAGATGTTTTCCGAACTCACATGAAGTCATACAAGATTAAGATACGCGGTTCCAGATACAGAAACGATTGATATGGAAATGAAAGAATGAAATGATACCGTCTATTTAGCGGTTTCTTGTGTAGCAGTCTTAAGTGCTTTTATTTATTGCTCCTTTGCTACTAGGATGAGAAAAAAAACCTGATAAATTAATTAAACCAAGAAAATCAAAAAAATTAATTGAAAAAATTGATCTATGAAAAAACCTATTGGAATATTAAAAAAAAATATTTGGTTTGGTTTGGTTTTGGTTTCATAATACTTTCTAATTTCTAACCCCAGCAAACAAGCCGCTCCTCCCTGCACAGGTCACGCTCCCAGGCACCCACACCCAGATCAAATCAAACAACCAATATCAATCTTCATCTCCTGTAGGAGAGTTTAAACAATATCAATCTTCACTCCTGCTGGCAGATCTTCAATCTTTAATCTAGCAAACCAGCCACCCCTCCCAAGCTCCCACACGGCACACCCAACCTATTGATTCAAACAAAAAGGAATCCCAGTAGGCTAAGAAAGGCTTATCGTCAAAGACAAAAGTAGCATTGTTGTCTGGCATCATTGGAGATTCTATGTAATAGTTCATCATGCTCTGTGCATCTTGTTGTGTCCATACATCACTTACAGCAATTCTCTCTTCTTTCTCTTGGTTTGGTTTGGTTTCGGTTAAATTTTTTTAAAACAATTTCAGTTTGTTTGTTTTTACAGGTAAAAACCGAAGGAAAAATAATCACTTCTATTTGCTACAACGAACTATATTTCTAATTTTGTTCAGCAGCTCCTCAAGCATGAAGAAAATGTGCTAATCCCAAGAATATGGCCACCAAGTCGTAGTGATATAGGTCTTAGGACCTTGGAAGAAACTACCCTGTTACTCCTGGAGCTTCATCGGGGATCTGCGTGTATTTTTCGAGTCTTTCTACAGAAACATTTGATACTGGCATTGGAAACACAGAAAGAGAATGGCATTTATTGCAAGACCTTATTTCCAATAGACAAACCATGCTATCAAAATGTCTCATTAGATAATAATCCCATCAGTTTTGTTAAAATGCCACCATGTTTTCTAGCATCTAATTGATGATTGTTATCAGATGATAAGTGCAAATATTCATGGTGCGGAGAATTATGATATATTCTTTTCATACATGGTTAACTTGTTGCATTCTATCAGAGGTTTTATTTGTGTTCAAGAAAGATTGATGAGCGGGATGGCTTCCATTATAAGCTGATGTTACTGCAAGTTCATGAAAAACAGAGGAGGTCCAAAATAACGTTCTCTGAAATTGATATAGACGCAAAGACAATGTAAGATTGGATATTTGAATGTCAGAAGGGAAGATGATTTCTGTCAGGTAAGGCGCGAGATTTTGTCCACCAAAGCTCACCACTCTGACCATCATCTGTAGTGTCATCGGCACGGCGCACCTGAAAGCCGAATATGTTCATGTTTTTCTTCGTGCCGGACCCACCCCCATCACAGTGATAGTTGGCTAAAAATTCCGCCTGCATAGCCAAGACTGAGTTCGTGGATAACAGTGGAGATATGGAGTTTTGATAATAGCATCTTGAGTTTTTGTTAATGTATCTGGTAATGCGTATAAGAGTATATTTTTTCCAGATATTTTTAAATAATTTTCACATCCATACATTAAAACTATTAGAAGAGTATTTAAAAAATAATCAAACTTTCAGCCTAAACACATTTCACAAAAACGCATATACCCCGCAAGCATTTTTACACGCACAACGACCCGATCACCATTTATTGGATTTTTTCTGGAATTTAGTACAATTTGTTTTTTTTTTTGAAAAATAGCAAGTCTTAGGTATCATATGCTAACTCTTTTAGATTATTAAATGGTTTGACACAAATTATAATAAAAAGAGAGAGAGAAAAAATTTATATTCATACAAAAACTTCATGATAATATAATATTATTGAAAAGATCTCAATAAAAATAATTTAATTACATCAAAAAAATAATTAACAGCAATCATAGTAAGTCATTACCATCTTTAAATGATTCATTTGGTTCATTCTGGTTATTATTGATAATTTTTTTTTATATGATTGAATTTATATTGTTAAGATTTTTTTATAATACAAATAATATTGTTATAGTAGTTTTGATATGTTTTCAATGTTTTTTTTTAATTATAATTTATGTGAGCATATTTAACCATTTAAAAGAGTCGAGATCATGACTCATTAACTATATTATTTTTTAATATTATGTTGTTTTTTTAATTTATTTAACATTGTGCTAAGTTTTTTTTTAAAAAAACTCCCATTTATCGTCATCTCTTTCTCAAAATTTTAGAGAGTCATTGCGCCTGCTTTTAAATTTGACGGAATTCGTCAATCATTTAGAGGTCCAAAAGAGTTCAGAAGCGCAGGAAACGGAGCAGTCAGTAGCAGCCTGAAGGAGCTTTAACTAAACTTTATTCCATTGGTTGGAAGATATTTGGAATAAAGTAAAGGCAAGACCTGGCCAATCAGCTAACTCCATGTGGTTTCAGGAGGAAATACCACTTGTTGAGAATCATTTCCGTGGCTACAACCTGAGTCTGATCAAAAATCAAATCAGAAAAACCCTTAAAAAAAGACAGGATGCGGTGGACATGTTTCATTGGCCATTCCTGTAAAATTAGTAATATTGATATTAATTATATTAAAAATTATTGAACAATCAGCTAAAGGAAAACGTTGTTTTTCTGTTCATTTCACTGCGTCCTAGATTAGGCAGAACTTTGGACGAGAAATCTTTTCATTTTAGTCCTTTAATTTTTTTTTTCACTTCCCTCTTTATTTTCATAGGATTTTAACATGGACGATTTTTTTCAATTCACTTGCAACATCTTACTTTCGATGTAACAAAGATATAAGGACATTATGTTGCTTCTCAATTTTGTAAATATAATTTGATTTTATTAATTTTAGAAAATTGAAACCAAAGGGATCAATATTAACACAACCAAACATGTGTAACCCTTTTTCCACTCGGGGTACAAAAATTATACTTTGGTCCATATAGTTTTAAGTGTTTACTTTCTATCCTTTTTTTTTTCCTATGGATTTCATGTTTCACTACTAAACTTCATATATTTTTTGTTTTAGCCTCAAGCCTTTTTTATATATATAAGAGGGAGGACAATGAGCTAGTAGTCCACCATTTAATTTTTTTAAAAAAACAATTCAAACAATGCATCAAGGGTATTTCATATCCAAATATTCATTTTCAACTTGTTTTTTACTTAAAAACACATAAAACATTAATAAACCTATTTATGACATCTAATAACCCAAAAACCGGTTAAAACACCAAAATTCAAAAAACTTCCTGACCCTAGATTTACCTTCTCATAGAAGGTGAATGCTCATGAACACTTAAGTGAAATTTCTCTTATTGGATCAAGACTGAATTTTTTTATGGTCGGAATTGGTGCTAATATCAATTTTCTCTTTTCATAACTAAAATCCGACAACTATCTCTCTCCCCTCTAAAACCAAGCAATTGGAAAACAAAGAAAATGAAGTTTCTCTTTCTCAAAAGTGAATTTTTCAAAAACCAAAGTGACTTTAATTTCATCAATTGGAAATAGAAGGATCAAAGTTAACTTTTCACATCAAATTTGAAATTGCCACCTAGTTTTCTTGTATTTTTCACTTTCACCTTCTAAGTTTGAATCTTGCCATTCTTCAATAAATTAGAAGAAATTGTCATCAATTTAACCAAAAAATGATAATAGCAAAGAAAAAAAGTTTGATGAACAAAATAAAAAAAATTATTATTAAAATCCACAATAATTTATGAGTGTGTATATGGTGAATTTTGCATAGTAAAACCTCAATCTCTTTTAGTTTTTTCTATAATAAATAAGTGTTTTTTGTAAATAAAAATTACTTTTTTTCATATAAATAATCAAAGATTCAATTTCTATTATTTCAATTTTTTTTATTAAATCATTAGATTCTAAATTAAGTGCTAGAGTTTTAGGAAACAAATACCCTAACTTAATTCAATTAGTTTGTCAAAGAACTAATTCAACCTAAAAACTCAAGCTGTTAAGCTAGGTCCCAAGATATGATTTATATTATTCTCTAACATATTCATTCAAGTGAAAACTCTATAGGCTTGAAACTTGTACAGGATCACCTTACCCGTGCTTAATTTTTATCAAATAAATAGGGATGATGCTATTTGAACTCGTGACCATTTAGTCATCAAGAAAACCATGTCAAAAAACTAATTCAATCCAAAAATTTAAGTTGTTAGGTGAAGTTCTAATATATGATTTATATTATTATCTAATATAGTTGACAGTAATGATGTTAGCTCAAATCCATTATATAGTTGATTTTTTAAGAGATATTATTCGGATTTATGGTCTTGAGATATATTTTATCATGAATTAAAGGCATCTCTTAAGAGAAAGGTGGTACATGAAACTTATAACTTGTTTATATCTCCGACTCCTAATCGATGTGTTATATTAATGTCATCGTAGCTTCTTTAGTTTAGGGGCTTGAAAATCGACAACATATAGTTGATACTTCAATAGACAATATCAATGATGATGTTGACCTAAATTCTCTAAATGCTTGGGCTCTCAAGAGGATTTCATGCTGAAGTTCATGAATCTTAACCGATGTAAAATATCGCGTCATCCAATAAGTGTTTGCATCTTAATTTTTCATTTGTTTTGGAGGACTCCATCAGTGAAGCGTGCACTCCATCGATCTCTTCTCTTATGCTTGTGCTGGCAGCCATTAAAAAAAAGGTTCATTTTTGCATAGTACTGTTACAAATATCAAGGATTCCATGCGCTTTAAACCATCAATATTACCAATTATCAACAAAATATAATTAACACCTAGCGTGAGAGATTTCAAAAGAAAGAAAAGGTTGCGAGAGCTTAGCTAGCACATTTCAAACTGTGATTAACGTTAGGTTATAAGTATCATAAGTAAAAAAAGAAGAAAAGAAAAAAAAAACAAGAAGAAAACTCAAATTTATAAGCCCAAAGGTGCCTCGAATCCCAGGAAAAGAGAAAGATTGCCAAAGAAACATCTAGAGAGAGAAAATTAAGTCAAAGGAACACTACATTATCAAGAAAAAAAGAGAGTCAAAGAAATAGTTACATGAATTTATTGGTGGTTTAGCATGCGGCTGGCCCATCCACCTGGAGTTTGCCGTCAAAGAATTTCCACATAGGAAACAAAAACACATAAGGTCAAATATCATGTAAGTTCTTTATATATTTTATGTTCATTAGCTCAATATTTCTTAAGCAATATAATAGATCAAATTTATCTAATAATTTCAGATAAGTTATAAAAATTTTTATAAGAATAAAGTTACATAAGATTATAATTGTTATTACTGTATTTTATCTTGTAAGAGTTGTTAAATTTGCTTTTGATTTGTATGGCAATTATTGGAATCGGACAGGACCAGCCGGTTCAACTCAGAACCGGTGAATCGAATCCTAGACTGGTCCAAGTTAGTGATTAGTATTGTTTATGCATTCGACCTGGTTACACCAGTAAGAACCAGACTAAGCTAGATCGGCCCTATCGGAATTGGTTCAACCTGCCCCTAAACAAGAAGAAAAAAGAGGTGGTCCTTCCCGAGAGTTGATATCACTGTCGCCTGCAACCACTGAACTGCAGGATAACTTTAGACAAAGTGTTCTAACAAATATATATATAGATACTAGTTGTGACCTGTCGGGCCAACTGATAACTTGCAAGTCGGACTACTAAACTAAACCAGTAACCAGAGAGTTTCGAGATTCTGTTGTAATAACACTAGTTTGTAATGTGTTATCATTGAGTTCAGAACCTTGATATTTGAAGAGAGAAAAGTAAGGGGAAGACGTGGAGGCAAAACTAACATCTAGAGAGATAGCATTTCACGTCAATCTATGTGGTCATAAACAACAACTCAACATTAAGCGTGGATCTCCGAGCCCCCCCTCCATTTGCTCTCCTTTCTTATATTCTTAACATTCAACGCCTTACCATCACATCAACAACAGCAACCACTCCTCTTTTTCTCTTATTTGCTTTATCGACTTTTGTATCAGCTGGAGCATTTGTATCCTCCTAGTTTTGGCATCAAAATTTAACTGTTTTCACTTTCTTACGTTCCATGTCCAACTGACCATATAATGAAGAGAGAGAAAGAGAGAGAGAGAGAGCTAGGGTTGTGCGCGCTTTGTGGCTTGTGTCTATATATGCAGCTGGTTTGGTTGCTTTGCTTTATTCGTTCTTGCAAGGCGGCAATAGTCTTGGTCCTTGCAAAAGCTAGAAAACAATCCTTGATTCCGCTCTTTTTATATGAGACCACATCGACAGAAGCCCAGTTGGATTATAATACTTTACACTATATAGTATGCAATCATCAGTGTGGAGGATTTGTGCAGTTACAATGATAACTTTCTTTTTATATAGTAATCGGTTTGGTTCGGAGAGAGAGAGGGGAGGGGAGAGGGGTCCGCAGACCCATCTAAACAAAAGGTTCGAAAGTGTTTCTACTTCTTTTGACCGAGTAGGTTTGAACTTTCATTATTGTTCTGACGAAATTCCAGGACACTTCTCTTCTCACAGATGGATTTTGTTGAAAATGGAATTGCATGGTTTTGAGTGGGATTCTTGGCGTTTTCTTAGATTGTGTGTTGTTGTTTTTCACTTCATCCCAACAAAAAAAAAAAGTCACAGATAAGCAGGACGTATGTCCTTTCCACATAATTATGAAATTATTAAACTGTTATGCGATGATAACTCTCTCTCTCTCTCTTTCTTTCTATGCACACCATATCTTAGATGGCATGGAGTATTAATGTAGTAAAAAACAGTTTTTTAGGGAGGTGAAGACCAAAAAGAAGTACGAACCTCTTAGATACAATTAATGTAACGAATAGTTTTTTTTAGGGAAGTGAAGACTGAAAAGAAGGACGAACTCCGCAGATATATCACCTAAAAATATGAGACAACAAGGATCTTTCTTGGAAATCAAGTTTTAATACATATATAAATAGCTAGGAATATAGAAAGCATGCGAAATAAACTCTTAAGATTTTCTGATAACATCAAATTATGATATAATAAGAAATTTTAGATAGTTTTCTTGTTGTTTATTGTTTACTGTAGTTAATTAGTTTTTTTTTTATATATTCTTTGTATTTTTCTTTGACTATTCGCTTTATAACCTTCTCAATATACCCTCAATAATTATATATATAAAAAAAAAGCATGCGAAATGGCGAGTTTCTGTCACGAAGCAGTAAAGATTTCTAAAGAGCATTGAATGGTTCATTGATTAAGGACAATATAACGAATTAAACCTCTTGGAAATAATATTTTAAGCTTTCATAAACGAGAAACATGTCATCTATAAACTCATTTATAAGAATATGGAAAGCATGCGAAATGGGGAGTGTCTGTCATGAAGCTATGGTGTGTTTATACACATCATTATTTTTTTCCAAACTCTTTCTTAAAATCTTGTATAAAAAAAGTTATAATGTATAGTTTAAATTTGTTTTTCAAATCGTAACCACAAAACTTATCATAATATCAAATACACATGAAGTAGTATAGACTTCTAGAGAGATTAATAGTTCATTTGATCAAGGACAGTATGGAGAATTAAACCTTTTGGAAATAATATTTGAAGCTTTCACAGACGAGAAACATGTCATACATAAACTCGTTAATTTATAAGATCTTATACAATCATTTAAATTTTGGTTTGATGTAATTTTTTTGGCATATCCAGTACCAAAACCTTGATGGCCAAACATTAAGGAGTTCAAATCTGATCATTCATATTTTTCTAATTAAATTAAAGTGCCAGCTCATTGTAATACTATGAAGACTCCTTCCTTAGAATTTCTATAGACTCTTGTGTTCCTTGGTAGCTCATTTAAACATCTACTTTCGGTTGGACTTGGGGAGTTTTTTGTACTCATGGATAATTTCTTGATCATCTGAAGACGCCTTTTTCTTGATATAAGTTTGATTATTCTGTGTTGAATATGCAGCTACTTTCATATTTATAAGTGTGGTCTTCAAATTTGCCACCCTCTTTGTGTCTAATGTAACTTGACTTCCTTTTAATGTTCAATAAAATCCCCCCGAACACATTCATCAAAGAAGAAGAAGAAGAAGAAGAAGAAGAAGAAAAGGAGGAGGAGGAGGAGGAGGAAGAAGAATTTTAGCACAAGGTACGTAATGGTTGATCTACCATTCTTGACTTTAGATGGTTCTCTAATATAGAAAGACTTGCACTGAGAAACTACTCACAATTATACAGACATATTATATACTGAGATGGATCCGGAAACTCTACCGTAACTTCATTGCCCTTACTGTACTTGTTGAACTAGGTAGCTGTTGTTCCACCATTGCCTAACTAGTTTCGGAGATGTCACACTCACAACGTAGTGACAGATGATCATATATACAATAAATAGCTAGCTTGCTTAATGAGTTCGATCAAGATAAAGAAGATCAGTTAAACCAAAGAAGACGAAAACAAATTCAAGTTCGAATATTCATGTAACTATGTAAGGTAGAACTGTTAAAGGGAACATGCAGCATTAATAACCATTAATCAACAGCTCATCATCAGTTGTCGACCAAGTTTTCTTTTGTTTTCTTAATTAATTTGAAGATTAACCCTAATATTAGGCAATGTTACATAAATCATTCAATTTTCACTTCAATGAACCAGCGAATAGTGATGATGCTAATCAATGCATGAAGAACAATATATGCAAAATAAGTCAACTGTGATAATAACTTGTAAACAATCCATACATACAATACAGACCAAAACCATTATCCAAACACACACACAAAAAAAAAAAACTTCAAACAAATTGTTCCAATATTTCCCGGTTCTCAATCGGGTTGGAACTTGCAAGTCATGGTAGTACTTCAGTACTAGAAGATGCATGCAACTTTGTGTCAATTACTAACTAATGCTTTAGTAATAAGCTTCATGGTGCTGATAATCAAGAGATCAATATGATCTATCATAAGAAATGGCTGGTGGAAGAAGAGTTGAGACCGGATAAATCTGTCCAGGTATTTCCACCCCAGTAGTACTGATTATTTTCTGGGATACCCAAATATGGCTTCGATAAATTTAACCCTTGGTTTCCTTCTGACTTCACTGGAGCTAACTGAGAAACCCTAGAGCTCGAAGCCATGGATCGAAGCTGGCTGCTTTCCCCAGGAATGCCAGTCGGTGCTTCAGCGCCTTCACTTTGAAACGGATATAAACCTGCGGGTGGAGACTCAAAGAAAGGAAATTGTTGCACTCCTCCAGCTGAAAAAATGGAACTGCTACTCATTCCTGAACCGCTTCCCATTTGAAATTCCATGCCAGCCTGTCCACTAGCACCACTTGTTGATCCCATTTGTCCCTGAATTCCACCAAAGTTCAATCCAATGTTTCCCACACCAAATTGAGTCAGATTATGTAAAGAGGTCACGAAGGGAAATTGAGTTTGTTGCTGAGGAAAATGACCAATAATCTGCGATGGAAGTGCACTTGAGGAAGTACTGGAAGTTGAACCCATTTGCCTTTCACTGGAAACTGGGGACTTGGAGCTACTTTGGCTTTTGGTTTTCTTGTTTCTACGGCATCCACCTCCCACAGGAACACTTCTAAGGGCACCACCTCTAGTCCAGTATCGCCGACAGGTTTTGCAAAAGTGGCGGGGCTGAGAGAGGCTATAGTTATTGAAGTAACAAAATTTGGTGTTTGTAGATTCACACCTTGGGCACTTTAGAGCTGCCTCTGGCTGAGGTATCTTGGCCAACCGAGCTCGATCAGACATCGAACCAGGTCTAATTGAGCCTGCAGTGCCACTACCACCAACATGAGGTGGCGGAGGAAGAGGCGGAAGCTGTGGACTTTCATCGCATGCTCCTAGTTGCTGGCTTGGTTGCTGCTGCTGCTGCAAGATTAAAAATTTTAGGGGTTGCTAACAATATTAAAGAAAAAAAAAACTACATCTGGTATATTCAATAAAAGATCACAAAGGGATAGGAATAATTTTCTTTTTGATATGGTTCCTTTTCTTTTGGGGTATGGGTGGGGGTTAAAGAAGCTAGCTATGTGGATGGAAATTGAAGAAAACATTACCTGCTGCCAGCTGGGAGGATCTAAATAGACTGGAACTGAAGAGAACACCATGGTTTTTGATCTTCTTCTTTAATAAAGTTTGATGGGTCTTTAAGAAAGAAAATGAGGTGAAGAATCACACACTAAGAGAATACCAGAACAAAGAAAGGAAAAGAGAAGACAAATAAAGGCAAGGTTTGAAGGAAAGATAGAGGAGGCTTTTGCTTATCATTTATTTTTTCTACTTTATTCTCTCATTCCATCTCTTTTTGTTTTTTGTTTTTTTTTATATACTTTTAGGGTTTGAGCTAATGGAGGAAGTTTCTTCGACTATAAGCTTTCTTTAAATTTGTGATGCTGTGCACTGTCTCAGTGATTGTAGTGCTCAAAAAGAGGGTCGTGACTCGTGCATGGAAGAGAGAGAGATAGAGAGAGAGAGAGAGAGATGAACACAACAAAGCAAATTATCAGTGTGTGGTGGGATCAGTGCCCCCACCACGTAATTAAAATTTTTAGTTCTGGAGCTGCACATTCATTGTGATCCTGCCATGGGTTTTAAGAGAGGATAAACACTGCTTTTTCCACACGATCTACTGTGATTATTTTTGTATTTCAAACTAATTTTTAAATTTATTTGAAAAAAATTCAATTAATATTTTTATAAGGGTTTTTAATGGTTTTGATGTAATATATAGTGTTAAAAATTAAAAAAAAAACTATAAAAATATTATATATCTAAATACATGCATGCTACTAAAAAACCTCAATGCAAAAGCTTGTGTTGTCGCTTGTTCATCAACCTATTTATTTCAAATTAAGTGAGTGTTGATGTTTTTATCAAGTTTATTCATTTTAAAGCTTATGACTATTGATGTATTTGGATCATGATCTCTTGTTAAAAATGGTCCATCACGTTTCAAATCTTAACATTAAATTTAAATTAGGCAAGAGAGAAAATTAAATAATTAGAAGTTAATTAAATTGTTACCATTTTAACATATATAATCATTTTAAATTTAAAAAATATTACTGAACATAGAAATAGGAAGGAACATTATAAGATCCCAATCTCATATTATTGTTATAGGGTGAATTTCTTAATCAACAAGTACACACAAAATGGATCCGGGATGGAAATATAGACATATTAATGCTTTATACCTACATGTTGACAATCAACAATATACAAAGTTTATAGTTATAAAGGTTAGCTTGGAGCTAATCTGCGGCTGTATTATTTTGGATATTTAGTTGTTAAGAAATAATATTATTTTTTTATAAGAAAACTATAAATTTATTTGATTATTTTTTTATTATTTTTAATTGGATTATTATTTAATTATATGATTTGGATTCAAGTTTCACTTATATAAAAAAATAATATTTTAAGATCTGATAATGATATCAAATTATGGAGTAATAAAAAATCTTAGTATGTCATTTTTTATTTTGTTTTTTCTATTCTAGTCTCTCTGTTTCTATTGTAATAGACCAGCACTGACATCTTTTTTTTTTTTTCTGTATTCTCTTCTTTTGTTTCACTAAGTCAGTTTTCTTTTCTTTTTTCTCTATTTGGTTCCATCTTTGTATATTATTAATTTTGACTACTAGCTTTATGACCATTTCAGTATTCTTTCCATGATGATCCAAAAAACTTAGTCTAATTTGCACAACTTGCACTAACAGGACAAGATTCCTTAATCAAGAAGAAAATTATGCATGATGATCATGATATGTTTCCATCCCTATTGGCCCAATATATATTTAAGTAGTTTCTTTCCCTAACATCCCCACACGTACATCTATCATAATTTCACAACATCTTAATCTGGGAAAAGGGAGAAAGTGTATGAGAGTAAGTAAAATACAAATTGAAGTAGAATTCATATAATATATCGTTAGACGATTAAAGTTAAAGATAGCCAGGAGATTTCTTTGAAGCTAAAAAGTTGATAAAGATGGGATGCATTTAGGTCACCTTAAATTTTAGCTAGGGATTACAGAAGTTAGAATATGCTGCATGCGTTTCAGTAGACTCAACAACAACATTATTGATCTAGTTTCCCCCCCTTCTTTATCCCTCTAAAATCACTACAAAACTCTCCCTGCATGCTTTCTTGCAGTGACAAAATCTTACTTCATATATACTGGCAGAGAAGGAGGTAGGGATTTCAAGGGAGATAGGGCCGGTGATGGGATAAGTGAATTGGAGATCCGGTGACGGAAGTGTTTCTGTTAGCGTATTTATTATCATGAACGAAATATATTATCAATAAGTATCTTATTAGAAAAAAAAGAAAAAGAAAAAGAAAAAACAAACACGATAGAATCTCTACCTTCAATATCAAGATCGTTATGTTTACTATTGGCGGCGATCTTCATGGACATTGGTGCTCGATACAATTTTTTGAAAACTTCGATGTTGAAAATATATTTGCAGTTAAATATGGGAAGCAGTATAGTTGCTTGTCTTTATGTTATGGTATATTTTGAATCTCGAATATTTTTCTAGTAAGCTGTCTGATTTTATATTTGAAAAGTATTTTTATAAAATTTTAATTTTTTAAATTAATTTTTTTTATATTTTTAAATTGTTTTAATATGTTAATGTTAAAATAAATTTTAAAAAAATAAAAAAATATTTTTTTAAATAATATTTTTTTAAATCACTACCACAATATAAAATTAACTCTAAAGTTGCATACGGTGATTGATTTAGAACATGTTTGGAATTTTCTAAACTGAATTTAATTAAGAAATTTTAATAAAAAATAATGTGAAAATGACTAAACACTCTAAAGTCATTTGACTCTCTTTATCATTTAAAAAAAAAACTTTTAGGAGTTTCTATATATTGACATAACCTCTCAATCTATTGCCATAAGCTTGTTAATTTTTTCCTCTTTCAATGCCTAAAATGTCCTCTCTTTTTTAATTATTAATTTATTAAGAATAATCTAATTTCGAATGAAATTAATTTTACAGT
Organism: Populus nigra; assembly: GCF_951802175.1. Classification (NCBI taxonomy): domain Eukaryota; kingdom Viridiplantae; phylum Streptophyta; class Magnoliopsida; order Malpighiales; family Salicaceae; genus Populus; species Populus nigra. Next base: position 4,716,673 of record NC_084870.1, on the reverse strand, counting down.
CTTAAAAAAGGGTGCCTATCAAACGAACAACATCAAGATGATTTATTAATGGCGTCTTTCATGGAAACCAAAATTTCAGTGACTCTATCCTTCATCACTAGCATCTTTGATCGACATCATAACCAACCATGGTAAAGCCCACCATCAAAAACCAATAAACGAACCCAGAAAAGACTTGAAACTAAGTCATTCTTATTTACTTCCAATGGAAGAATTTTCTAGTTTAATTGAAATTTATCAATAAAAAATATATAAAAAAATTTGGCTGACCAAATAAAAAAAATCTAGATTGACATTGTCAATCCAAATCTAATCCGGTTAAAATCCAGCTATCAACTTATTAAATCTTTTTTTAAAAATTATTAAAACTATGATTAAGATGATAATTAAGTGGTGATTTGGGTAATGTAATTTGATTTGATATTAGTTTATAGTCGTGTTAAAATTTAATTCATGATTGAAATTGTAAATGGATAAGTTTTGATTAATGTGATATTTTTTTTAGGAAATAAAAAGACATTTTAGTCATAAAGAGTTAATATTTAAGTTGAGCCATTTTCTTTTTCTTTCTGTCTTTTTTTTGTTTAGAATTTATTGTAAAGACTTAAAAAATCACCATATAAATAACACTTATTTAATATATCTAATTAGTATCATTGAATTTTGTTTTAATTATTTTCTATCATAATTTAAAAATAAATGAAATCCATTAAATACATGAATTTAATGAGTGTTACGGATTAAGAAGTGCCTAAGCAAATAACAGTTTAGCCGTTAACATTTGAAATTTCTTACTAAAAGTTGTTAAATTCAAACCATGCCGGGATGGGTTAAAGATTGGAGACAGGTAAAATCTACCTGCTAGCTGGTATAGTCAAAAAGCACGTTGAGACTCTTGAAGGAGAAAGAGAAAAAAAAAAAAAAAAAAAAAAAAAAACAGAGAGAGGGTGACGAAGAATCAAATCTTTATCATCTGATTCTCACGGTCGGGAATTAAAGGCACCACGTCAGCAAATGGTAGGTGTTGCTACCTACAAGAACCACTTTACTACGGCCCTGCAAATCTGGACCAAGGCGGTGGAAAAGAAGAATCATTCTCTTCACTTTCTATATTAACAAATTATTATTGTTATTGTTATTAAATCATTAACAAAAACACTAAAGAAGTGATACTTTTATTGTAAATGAATATTTGATTTATTAATGATTAAGTTTTCTAACTTCTTGTCCTTTTTTATAGGGTTATTTTAGTTTTATTATTCATGTACATGAATTTAACAGGTTAACCTGATTGATTATAGTGTTTTTTTAATTAATTTATCTTTCAATATTTTATTGGTTGAGAATTAAACTTCATGATTTGTTTTGGTTTGCTTTCTATGAGGTTATCTTGGTTTCATGATATGAATCATGGATTTGACAGTTAACCTGGGTTATTTTTAATTATTATTTTTTCAATTTCATCCTTCAACTTTGAATTTATTAAGAATTGTGCTTTGCAAATTGTTTTAATTTGTTTTTCATAGGGTTATCTCAGTCTCATGACCAGAGCTGCAAGTTTGGTAAGTTAACATGGACTAAATTGAGTTTTTTTTTTTTTTGCTTGCTTTCTCTGAGGTTATTCCAGTTTCATGACATGAGTAACAAATTTGGTGGATTAATTCAGGTTGACTTAGGTTATTTTTGTGTCTTTTGTTAATATAATTTCTTTTAATTTCATCCTTGAACATTGATTGATTGAGAATTGAGTTTCATAATTTGTTTTGATTTGTCTTCTATGGGGTAATCTTGATCTCATGACCTAGATCGCGAGTTTGGAAGGTTAATCAAGATTGACTCGAATAATTTTTTTATTTTATAATTTTGTTCTTTAATATTGAGTTGATTAGAAATTAAACTTCATAATTTATTTTGGCTTGCTTTCTATTGGGGTTATCATGATCTCATGATCAAGGTTGTGAATTTAACAAATTAACACAAATCGATTAAATATGTTGTTCTCTTAATATTAAAAAAAAAAGAGATATGTCATCTTCAATTTTGTTTGGGTCAAACTATGTTTTTACAAGTCATTCGAGTTATCTTTAAACTCGCTAAGCTAATTAGGTCATATAGGATCAAATCTCACACAATTTGTTCTGCAAGAAAAAAAATGTTAGAAATGCATGAATATATTTTGTTATGTTTAAGAAAATTTTGATCTAACCCGCAACATAGCATAAACGAATAATTTAATGTTTGTATATGTATAAATATATTGCTCATTTATAACAACATCAAATATGTCTTAGAGATTGTTTGGTATAGTAGCACCTTTGGTTTTTCACACCAAGCCCCACACATGATTGTATTTTAAACTTTAGTTTTATAAAAGCTAAAATAACATCTTTTCATTCATGAAGACTTACTTTTTTATTTATTTATTTTACATGCAAAAATTCATCATTTTTAACCATACAAATATTTTTAAAACAACAACTAAAAATATTTTTTAAGCCTATTTTTTAAAAACTACAACCGCAAAAGTAATCAAAAAGCCAAAAACACACTTAATCCACTACCAGAAAATTATGAAATACAAATAAAACCACCGATGGAATAAAACTCGTCAGTAAATTACATTTTATTGACAAAATGAGGAATAAAAAAAGAAAATAAAAAAATGACATCATTATTACAGACATAATTACTGATGAAATATACTTGTCACTAATATTCATCGATGAACTGATGGTAATATTTAAGTTATAACCTGACAGTTGACCCCTTTTCTTTCTCTCTCCTATTTTTTCTTCTTATTTCTTTTTATTCTATAGAAAACAACACACAACAACCTCATATTTTTTCATAGATTAAACTATCATCATCACAAATTCAGCCACCCCAATACTTAATATGTTACAAAAAAAAACATAATTATTTAAAAGTGTAAAATTTAATGCGGTGCAATTTTTTTTTAATTAAAAATTCAGCAAAGTTTTCCTTGTAACGAGACCATATCAAGTTATCGACATCTTCATTCCTGACACAACTCATATCATAATCATGGTCTAATCATCTTGGACCTCTTTCCCAGACAACGCATAAAAAAACAATTGTCCGATAATCAAGATGCAATCAATAATAATAATAATAATAAACAATAAAAACTTAGATTATAAATGTAACACTCCCATTATTTTATCATTCTAACATTTCTAATCATATGAACAACCATGATAGAATGCAAATACTTAATTTAATATAAATATATTCTTAAGTATGGTATACATATTAATTACATATAAAAGTTTTGTTCTACAAATATAAAGGTTCATTCAACCTCTTTTACATCATTCATAATTCTCAAAATACATGTTGATCAATATAAATACACAAAAAGTAGCATATATTCAAGCATGATCTATTCTACTACTGCGAGGATCCTGAAAAATAAAATTAACATTTTATCAACATAATTATAAAAAAAATGTAATGTATCATTTCACTACACCCATATAAAAATATTTTTTTCTATATACTTTATTATGAATCATTAATATCTTACACCTCCATGTTCATCCAATTAAATTCCAATCTTAATTGTTTCACGGGGGTACTGCTCCCTCATTAAGAACACTAATTCATCTGCCCAAATATCGGGCACTAGTTCATCTGCTCAATTACCGGTACTAATTCATCTGCTCAATTACCGATATTAGTTCATCCATCCAATTACCGATACTACTTCACCCGCTCAATTAACAGGTATTAATTAATTCACTCGCCCAATTACCGGTACTAATTTACCTGCTCAATTACCGAACATCAACTCACTTGCCCAATTATCGGGCATTAATTCATCCACCCAATTACAGGGCATTAATTCATTAGTCCAATTACAGGTATTAATTCATCCGCCCAATTACCGGGCATTAATTCACTCGCTCAATTACCGGGCATTAATTCATTCACCCAATTACCGATACTAATTCATCCATTCAATTACCGGACATTAATTTACTTGTCCAATTACCAGGCATTAATTCATCCACCCAAATATGTTCATCCGTTAACATCAAACATAAATTACAAAATTTCTAATTAAAATTAACACAAGTTTTTCAATTAATCTTTCTATAAAAATTCAAGATGTCGGATACCTACCTACTGGTGATGCTTAACTAATAACTCCTTGCTGCTGTCTGAATCCTCCAACCTCTCTTGTTTCATTTGAAAATTCTTATGATTTCAATATTGCATCACCCAATAATTTTCTTAAAACTTCATCACATAATAAGATTTTTAATTATAATTTTAACATCCAAAACTATTGTGATTATTCTAACATAGTTTCATGTTCTTTAATAATTCCATAAATAATCCATACAATGCTACATCCACTTAAACTTTTAATTCACCACAATTATAAGGGAATCTTATATCACTATAAAACTTTTCCCAACAATTAAAGGAAATTTAATTCTTTTACACCTAATTCAACACATCATTTCATTTTATTTTTCTTCCACTATTTAAATACAATTCATTAATTTCTTCAAGCTTGAAATTTTATTTCTTATATTTTTCATGGCCAAATTCACCTTGCTAAGAGTTCCATAATCACACACAACAACAACTAAGTATCCATGTATGGAATTTTACTAATCAATACAATAAGATCATATTTACTTATAACATAACAAGGGATCAATAGCAAACCCAAGGTGGAAACCATTTTTTATCCCCCTCCTTCTTTTCTCTCTGTTTTTTTACACATTCTTCAATCACCAAATACTCAATTATCATAACTAAATATAATTTGTTTGTTATTAATTCAACAACCTAATCACCCTAAAAATCCACCCTTGCTGAAATTCCCATTACTAAGAGGAAGAAATATTTTTTTTTTCTTTTCAAATTAACCTAATTAATGACAAGCCCAAATATTTATTTCTTCAATAAACATGTAATTAACATAAATCCATGCATTCAAACCATCATAACATCAAGAATCCACCTTCACATAATACCAATTCTACTCAATCCAATAATAAACATGAAAAACAATACAATGGATCATCATAGAGAGTTTTCTTGCCATTAAGGAATGAAGAATTAAAAGTCAAAACAAGTTGAATCAAGTTTTCCTTCACATTTCCCTCTACTCAATTTTTTCCTTCTTTAAAAGCACATTTAAAATCTTTAAACTCCTTGTAGTCTCCTTAATGTATCAAACCCTCTCTTTAATTACTTATCACTATTTCTATCTTACACTTTGTTTTTGATTTTTCAAGCAATTTCTACGAAAAATGACAAAAGCCCTCTTTTCACATTTTTTTCTCTTGGCCGGTTGCTCACTCCCTCTTTTTTTTCTTTTTTTTCATTGCTGGCAGCTTATAAAGAGAGTTGTTTTGGGCAAAGTTTCAATTTGGTCCCTAAAGAATTTCTAGACACTCATTTGTGCTATTTGTTCTTTTATCTGAAAAAAATTATTATCATACTCCAAAAATTTTGAAACTTTAACCAAGGTTAAAATAATATTTTATAAGACTCCATGCAAAATTTCAACTTAATCTGTTTACCAAATTGAAAGTTAGGTGCTATAACGTAAAATTAGTCTGTTTATAATTTTTCGTCAAAAATTCAAATTTTTATATTTCATACTTGTACAAGTCATATCAATTAATTTACCCAATTCTTGAGACCAATTTTTTTTCTCATATATATATATATTTATTTATTTTTACCGGGGTTTATATAATCTGTCAGCATCTTTATTATGGTTCAATTTTTTTTTAAGATCCACCAAATTAAGTGATCTAAACTACCCATTTTTTGTTGTAATCCAGTTTTACAATGTTATTTTTTTTTGGCATTTTGATGCAGTATATGTAATTTGTTTATATGTTTACTTGTATTATAGTTTTTTCTCATAGAAATTTGCTGTATAGATGTATGATTTGTACATGTTAGGGTTTATTTGAGATTTTAAAAAATTATATTTGTTTGTCATTTGATGAAATTGATTTTGATTTTGTGACTTAAGTGTTTTATAATGATATATATATATATATATATATATATATATATATATATATATATATATAATGATTTATTTATTGAGTACATTTTATATTTTTATCAATTTTATTGTTAAGTTGAAAATTTCAGTAAATATGGAGGGATTTAATTTTTTTTTTCAAAAATTGATACTGATTTAAGGGTAATATTATTAATAGATTGAATAGGTTTGAGTAAAACCAATGATAACTAATTAGTTGCGTACTGATAATTTGTTTAGTTCACATTATTAATTAATATATGTTGTCACCAATATTCTATGTAGGTTTCATATGATGTAATGGATGATCATTTTTGGAGTATTGAGTCACCTGAAAGGTTGCACAAGATGGATTATTGTAATGAGCTTTAAGGTTTTATTAAATACGCATTATCTAATCCTAAAAATATTAGTGGGGGCATTGTTAGATTTCTATGTAAGATGTGTAAGAATAAAAAGTTTATCGATCTAGATGTTGTTATGATACATCTTCTATAAAAAAATTCATGGAGAAATACTTATGTTGGTTTGCACATGGAGAACCATATGTCCCTTACAAGACCATGATAGAAAGGATGATTGGGTCAACTTATAATTCTAGCAATGTGCATTGAGTTAAAGATGATAATAGTAATCATTATAAGAGTATGGTTATAGATGTAATGAAAATAAATTAGGGTGATGCAAGTGAATGTTCAATCATGGATGAAGAATGAAATACATACGCCACCAGGTTTTTTGATCTTTTAAAAGATTTCGACGAACCATTATGGTATGGATGCATAAATCACAGTAAATTATCGGTCATTACATAGGTGTTCACCTTCAAGTCATATTATAGGTAGAGCAAGTCCTGTTACGACAAAAATGTTGAATGAGCGAGAAGCATTTTACCTGAAGGGAATACACTAAAATAGAACTTCTATGCTGCTAAATTTATTTTGAAACCATATGGCCTAGGATATCAAAAATTTGACACGTGTCTAAACTTTTGCATGTTGTAATACTTAGAAAATACAAATTTGACCGAGTGCAAAACTTGTAGGCATGCTCGGCATAAACCCAAAACTGATAGAGAAAAGACTTGTATCGTACATAGAAAACTATGATATTTTCCAGTCAATCATAGACTACAAATGTTATTTATGGCTCAAAATATTTCTAAGCACATGACATGACATCATTTACATGATATAGTGGATGGAGTCATGATGCACACTCTTTCAATGATGAAGCCTTGAAATAATTTAATAGGGTGCATCCTCAGTTTTTAATGGAACCACGGGACATACGTGTTGGATTATGTACAAATAGATTCAATAAATTCAGGTCATTTGCTGCATCATATTCTTATTGGTCGGTGATACTCATAATTTATAACTTGTTATTGGGGATGTGTATGAGGCTAGAGTTCATGTTCTTATCTACAGTCATATCTAGTCTTATTAGTTCACGTAGAAATTTAGATATATGTCTTTGACCGTTGATTGATGAGTTGAAGCAGTTGTGATCTTCCAAAACTTTAACATATGATATTTTGAGGAGACATAATTTTTAAATGAAGATAAATTTGAAGTGCACTATCAATAATTTTAGTATTGTACCTTGCGTAAAAAAAGCATCATAATTCAAAAATTTAAGATGTTAGATGAGATTTTAAAATATATTTTATATTATTCTCTAATACATTTCTTCAAGTAAAAATTAATTATTTGAGCTTGAAACTTACACAAAATTATATTATTTTGTGCCTGTATATGTTTAATTTTATTAATTAAAATAGAGATTAAGATTTGAATTCATGAGTTATCAAACAAGTAGTGCTGTACATAACAGAATTATTTAATTCATTCAAAAATTTTAAGCCGTTAAGACTCCAGTACTACACACACACACACACTATTCTCTAACAACAACTTATGCACACAGATGCATGGGTGTGACAGGAGATATAGAGATTGCAAATTTGATAAATTACTGCAATATTATTTAACGTGCATGGAAACTCGTAGGATTTTCCAATTTAGACATTAATATATTGATATTAATTTGCACGCATCGTGAACCCAGCAGCTTATTTATTAATTTTATCTCAAATATGGACGATTGCATTTATTTGTTTAATAGTGAAAGGTCATTAAGAAGGCATCTTAGAGGTGCTGGAATCTAATTCCTCATTTTCATTGGAAAAGAAAACTCCTAATTAATTAATATCTGGAAATTTCTAGTTGTAAAGGAAGCAAACTTGCAGCCTTAACACGTTCGCTTGTCTCCTTCCCATCCAGCCCCCTCTCCCTCTCCCTCTCATTTACAGGCCATTTGGGCACTATTTACAACAGATCAATGTGGCCTGAGACCCGTTATTGTCGACAAAAGAAGAGCACAAAAATATTATACACTTTTAGCTGATGATCCTAATGCTGTTGTTGGTCCAAAACAATAAAAGAAAGAGAACATTCCCTATTTGTTAGTGTTGTGTACATGAAATAATGGAACTTACTTCGATGCAAGCACGAAATAATGGAGTATCCATTGAATATATTTATTTATATTTGTATTTTATTCATTATTTTCTAGGTAAAAAATTTAGATATTCATGTCTTATCTATCATTTTCAGTATTTATATGGATATATATATACTGTATAACTATTATTTATTATTCATAAAAAAATAAAATAGAAAAATAAAATGATAAATAATGAACTACCTGAGTCTGACATAAATTAGATGCTGCAAGGAAAAAGACAACTACCTCAACCTTTATGCCTTTAAAGGCATGGACGAGACAGAAGCAACAATATGATTTGCGAACGCATCCTCGTATTCTCGTCAACTAGACAAGCTATCACGCACGTCCAGGCGCATCCAAGACAGAAGATAATTAACTAAGAGAAAGATAATGTTGAGATCGGATGAATCGAAGTAATTGTTCGGTTATTCAAATTTTAATATTAAATTAAATTATTTTAATTTGATAATTTAAATTTTTAGTTAAATTTCTAAAATATAATTTATATAATTATGTAATAGATTGATATGCCTTGGTGCTATGTATTTTTAAGTGTCTTTGATTACATTAAATTTTTCATTATCAGGTTATTAAAAAAATAAGATTCATAATATTAAGTTGTAAAGTTTTTTTGCTTTATCAAATTATGTTTGTTTTTAATATTATAATCATTGATTTTTTAAATAAAATTTAAAATTCTTTTCAAATCTTATTCTATATTACATAAGAATCAATACTATTAAAAAATATATGAGATATTTTTTCTAATTCACCTAAAATAATGAATCCTCTTTTAATTATTCGGATACCTTTATATTACCCAATATATGCCTATTTTGTTAAATTTGATCAAGACAACACGTAGTTAGAATAAAAAAATAATATTTTTTATATAAAATAATTTAGTGATTTTAAATTTAAAAATCACTTACATAACTATCATATAAGCTTTTCAATAAATATAAGTGATTTTTTCATTTAAAATTTTTATGTGGATTAGTTTAATATACATTTCAATATTTATAGGCACATACATATTAGTTCTAAGTTGACTTAGGTTGTTTTTTTGTGTTTTTTTAATTGTTTTTTTTTTCAATTTCATCATTCAATATTGAATTGATTGAGAATTGTAATTCATAATTTTATTTAATTTACTTTTTATGGGATTATCTTGATCCTGTGACTTGGATCGTGGGTTTAGCAAGTTAACTTTGGTTGATTTGATTTTTTTTTTGGTTGTTTTTTTTAATTCCATCATTCAAGATTGAGTTGGTAGAGAATTGAACTTTATAATTTATTTTAATTTTCTTTACAGGTCTATCATGACCTTATGACCGAGTCATGGATTTGACAAGGTAACTTGGATTGATTCAATATGTTGTCATCTAAATATTTTTTTTTTAAAAAATGCTATCTTCAAAAAAATAAATTCCAAGTCAAGATATATTTTTGTTTGTCATTCAAGTTGCGTTTAGACATGCTAAATTGATCAAATCACATCAAGTTAATTCCAAGACAATTTATTTTTTTCTACCAAAAAATTGTTAGTAACATATAGATATTTTTTTACATTAAAAAAATTATTATAACTTACAACATAGCACAAACCAATAATCTAATCTATCACTAAAACTCTAATGCTTACTAATAAATTGCTAGTTAATAAATATTCACCAATGTATTATTCATTAATTTTTTTTCAAGATTTTTATTTTTAGAAAATAATATTAATTTTTTTTCAAATTTCATTGGTAATCAAAACTAGAAGAATTAAAATTACATCAATATTATAACGATAATAAAATGAAACAAGTAAAAGAATAAGAAATTGAAAACAAATTGAATTATAAGAATTGAAATAACATACTTTTATTTTTAGTATTGTTATTAATGAAATTTATTTTTCTTAAATTAAATTAAATGCAAAAATATTATTTATACAAATCCATTTATCAATACAAATATGCAAAACTATATAGAAATAATAACAAAGAAAAAAACTATATAAGCAAAGTAAAAAAAAAACAAAAAAGAGAAAGGAGAAAAGAGAAAAGAGAAAAAAAAGATAAGAAAGGAAAGGAATCCAAGAAAACAATAATAATAAAAAAAGAGCAGAAAAGAATAAAAAGTAAGAAAGAGAAATAAAAAAAAGAGGAAATACCTAGAAATTCTTTACTAGAAAGCTCAGGAAGCTCTAGTAAGGCACCGTTTGTTTTTTGGTGCCACCGCAAAGCATTTTTTGATGCTGCGGTAGCACCTCATTAACAAACGGTGTCTTGAAAACACACTCTTTTTTCCACAAGCCAAACACACCCTAGGTTTGGCACATATAGCAAGTATTTTCTTCTACTCTCAGAAGAGCCGCCGCACTCTGCCCTCTTCGCCGAACCCCTTTCTCTCTCCATCACAATTCCGACCATCAAACACCACCAGCAGATCCGAAAAAGCGGCTGCAGCGGCCTATAGCCGGCAAAACATCACGGCATCGCGCCTCCAGCAGCCACATTCACTCGCCATCGCACGACACCATTGATTGTTTGAAGCAGAGTACAGAATAATGGGTCGAAAAATTGGTGGATTATTTTTTAACCCAAAGAAACGTAGAATTGCCGCGAAACCTTGCATGCAGGAGATGATATCATTTCTGAGTTGCTTGTCACAAAACCAGATGAATGATGAAAGATGCCTTCACAGCAAGGAACTTTTGAAAACCTGTTTGGATGATGAGGTAAGTGACGATGCAATATTTGTATATTATTATTGTATAATAGGCTTATAGTTAATTTTTCTGCAGAATGTTTTCTATGCTTTTAATGAGAAATCATTTTCTGATAGTTTGGTTTTTCTATTTTCACAAGATTGAATTTAAAATCTTATGGATTTTGACCACCACTGTGCAGACTGCGAAAAGCAAAAAGAAAGGGGGGAGCATGAATTACCACTTACAGAGGCTTAACAAGAAAATGAAGTAAGTTTTTAGATTGACATTTAAAACTTGAGATTCTTCCCTCGAGACGATTAGCATTTGAAGAAAATAGTTTCGGTATTGAGCAAGACAATTTTTTTATGTATTATGCTTTGTGGCTGGGGATTTTTCAATAAATTTTTATCAATAGGGAAGCAGAGAATCAAGATGACATTTACTGTGCAATGTAAAACTTTTGATGTATTGCTTGCCCATAGAAATCAGAGTTTGAATTGTTTTCTGTACTTCAATTTGAACCCTTGATTATATAGTTACGGTAACGTGAATCTTTGTCAGTCGTTACAGATGATCACCATGCATTAGTAGGATTTACTGTGAATGTAGCAATAACATAAAAAATGGCGATCTAAATAGCAGGTTTCACACTTGGTATGCTGAGATCTTAAATGATGGATCGCTTTCACACTTGTTAACCTGAATTTACCCTATTTTGTCACTTCCAGATTCTTCCCATGGTTTTCTTAAGGCCATCGCAGCATCACTTAAATTGAATTTTAGATGTTGTAGTTGTTACCTTTTAAGCTTGCACAATGTACTAACTTTCCTTTGTATACTCTTAGACACGAATTTCCATTTCTTAGGTTTTCTCTGAGAACCGAAGCTACTTGCTACATCAACATTCACAGAATTAGAACTCTTGATTTTAGAGAGATTAATTGGAATGATTGAGAAATTTGTAGATGCCAAGTTTTGGGCTGGTCTATATCCAAACTGGGGAGTATATTAGTTACTGTATTGTGCTGCTTTGGAAGATAAAAAGCTGGAAAGTCGAATGACAATAGTCAGCTGTAATTCTAGGAAAGTTGGTTAAAACACACCATCAGGTTTCAATTGGAGCCTTAAAATATATTTATCGCTGCCCTAAGTTACATAATACACACAGGTTCCTTGCTATTGTAACCAGGATTGTATTCCCATGAGCTGCCAGAGATTAAGCCTTCCTAGAAAATTGTTTTTGGCTGTTTGCTGATATGATTCTCATAGAACTGTTGGATACAGCTCAGCTGTTTATCCAAATTTTTACTTTGAGAATGCTTTTCTTGAGATAGTGGTGTTTTAGTTAGAGGCAGATAATATCAGGATACCAGTAAATATTGATGCTACAGTGACATCATACGCATCCTCATCTTTAGTCTTTTGGCACTAACATCATTCTGCCGATTTAAACCAACATACTTCCTGCCTTTGAATTGCACACGATTCTAATATACCATGTCATTTTCACCCAAAATGTTTCATGGAGTTAGGCTCATGTGCAATTCACATGCCAAAGGTTTTAGTTTGAATGGAAAATTTGGACGGGGGCTTTTTGGTTTACAAATAGAGATGGGGCGAGTTATAGAGACTCCTTCCATTATTACAGGACAGATTGAGCCATTAATAAAAGATCAATATTTTATGATGGAGAAGAGCGAGCGTATGATGTCACTGTAGCAAGATTATACTATCAAATCCAACAAATAGGCCTCTAAAAGAGATGGATCAATATTTTGTGATCAGCTCTTGCCCACAACATGTTTTTAGAGTTTAGAGTTTTAAGTTTTATATAAAAAATAAACACACAATGGTTGGATTGATTGAATAGGAAGAATCTTGATCGACCAGTAGAGTTAAAGGTGTAGTGTAGTCGACCAGGTGATCAGGAGTCATGAGATGGTTAGAAGGTTTAATTTTATTAAAAGCAGGAGTCCTTAACAAAATAGCTAATCAGAGCAACAAAGCAACAAATTAGCTTAGTATTCAATTGGAAGTTAGCAGAGATAAAAAGGATTAGCTTAGGATTCGCATTGAAGTAAGTAAAAGAGAAGGTTAGTTTGTATACAATTCCTTTAATTCCTTAAGTTTATCTTTCTTCCTAGTACTAGTATTGTTGTTTGTATATTTATTTGCTTTATTTACAAGTTTTCTTTAATAATTCCCTGCAATTCCCTTTTATTTCTTTTACAAAATACAGTATACAAATATTTTATTCATAACACGCTAGGCTAGGCCCGCTAGTTTGTCCGGAAGGGTGAAAACACTTCCCTAATCTTTGGATGCTTGAAGTGATGTAGAAACTGGTCAGTGAAGTCAATGGACGCGAGAGAGAGAGAGAGAGAGAATGGTTAAAGCAAGGTCCAGGGAGGGAAAAATCTTTCCTCACTTTCCCGCTTCTTCTCAAACAAGAGTCATTTAACTTTACCTCTGTTTTTCAAACACATTGGAAATGACACAGAGTATTTCTCCAAGTGATACGAAAATTACAAGTGGTCACATCAAAACCTACTCATTCTTCACTTTTCCACCCTAAATTAAGTCACATTTCACATCATGGATTGACATTGTAATGGACAAAAAAATAATGAAAACTAAATCTATCAAATAAAAAAATAAAAAAATAAAAAAAATTTAATTTTATAAATTACTTCAAATAATATAAATAGTAATAAAAAAACAGGGATAAAATTTAATATATAAAAAAATTCAATTAAAAAAATAAAAATAAAAAAGCAATTAAAAGATTGATGATGATATCATCAATAGATAACAAAAAAAACTTTTAGATTTTTTTCTTCTTAAAAGTATTTTTTGTCTAAAATAAAAATAAAACACTTTTTTAAAAACCAAACTAAATTTTTATTTAATTGAAAAATGTTTTTTTTATCAATTTTTTGAATAATAAATAAACATATAAAAATTTAAAAAATAATTTTTCAAAAAAAGGAAACCAAGATGGCTGCCTGGGCGATGCTGCGGGCGGAATGTGAAAGATGGATTGACGCCTTTTCAACTCAAGTTCCTTTTGCTCCCCAGGATTGGAGCGAAGAAGCATTCACAACGCAAAGGAAAAGGTTCATATGCTTGAGCGATGCAAATGCTAAAGAAAAAGTTTATCTAACAGCATTCAAAAAGCCTTTTAGAAAAAAGAAACTGGAGGCTGAAAGTTAATTCATTATACATTGGGCATAAGTGTAATATCATAATCATCATCAGTTTACATCAAAGCTAATCCAAGCAAAAAGGTAATAAATCAAAAAGAAAAAAAAAGGGTGGATGCAACATTTCTTACTAAGGTAGCCATGTTTGAGCACCAGTGCAGGAAGGGCGTAACGACATGTGGTAACTGTAAAAAAAAAAAAAAATAGAAGCAGTTCATCCCAAGGTTCCAAAAATTGTGCCATCATTGGAGAGTCACTTCGTAACTCGAGGAAGCTTACATCCATAACAATGAAAAGACAGGTAGTTTGCAAAAGCAATATAGCATTGATGTTATTTAAATACGAAAAACATGTTCTTGGATAAGAAATCTAACCAAAACTGATTTTTTTATTTATTAATATGAGTGTTTGAATTAATTTGCATGCATCTTAATTGATTTAACAGACCTTATAGTTAATGATCATGAAAACCTTTAGCAGCCTTGAAAAGATTCAAACTCGTGATCATTAAAATACAAATTCAAGATCTGAACAGTTGAACCATCTCAAAAAAAAGAAGGATAAGTGGATGCTGCATGCCTCAACTAAAAAATAAGTTTTGGATTGGTATTAAAACAACACAACCTTGTGGGTGCCTTAGAAATAACTGACTATGTTTTGTCGTTTTAAGGAGGTATCTTTGAGATGAATGAAGGATCCAAATGCATTTGAAAATACGAGGGAAATGCAAAGAATTCTAGGCGTGGTGTAGTAAAAAAAGCAGTACAATAAGAAAGAGACAAAATGTGATTGCAGATATTTAGAATTTAAAGCTTCCATATAAAAAACACACGAAAAAGTGAGATCCAGTGGAAGAAGATAGACAGCAAAGTCTTCAATGAAAAATGTTCCCAGAAAACTCGAGGCTAGTTTCCAAATACATTTCAAGACAAATTGAACAACAATCCAATGTCGAAGAGAACAAACCTTAGACACGACAATTTAAGGAAGAGAGGGTAGCAGTGTATGACGGGAAGCAACTGAAAGAAGGCAAAACTCCAAAATGACAAGGAAACAAAGTTGGGGCAGCGCGAACAGTGACTGCAATGTAATCTTCAGTAAAGAACACTCCAGCAGCAATCCTATCTAGAAGTTAAAAAAAAAAAAAAAAACCACATAAGAAAGAACAGGAGCGAAGAAAGAAGAAACAAAGTCAGTAATAAAAACTGCATCGAATTGGAAAGTGTGGTGCTGTCATTGTAATCTTATCAGCACCAAACTCAAACGAAGATTTCAAGACAGGCGGAGCTAGGAATTTTTAGTAGACTGGGCTACTAAACAAATATATAAATTGTTTTTTTAGTATTAATTAACATGAACTTGTGAAGTTAACGGTTAAATCTTAATTCAAATACATTATTTAAAATATTAAAAATAAATTTAAAAATACATAAAATTAAAGTGAAAGTAAAAATAAACTCATTATTGAAGTTATATCTTTCAATGTTTTGTGGAATAAAATTCATCTATAATCGTATCTGAATCAATATTGTAACAACCTCTCAACCGAGATAAAATAACAATCTAATGTCAACTGGAAAACAAAGTAATTAAATTTTTTTTCTCTCTCTCAATTTCTCCTTCCTCTACTTGATTCTTCCTTATATTAGTGTTTTATAAATTGAACTTTATAAGTTTACAAGGTTATTCTCTTACTTTTCTTATTTTTTTCCTTGGATTTTTTTTTATTTTCCCTTTACTTTTCTCTCTTTCTCTCTTGCCTTTTCTTTTCATTCTTTTCCTATTCAGCTTCTGCCCAGTCGGTAATTTTCTGATAACTCGATCGAGAATTGTGAATTTTGTTTTACATAAAACTAGTCAATTTATAATTTTTCACCCAAATGGTTTACAGATATCTTCAGTAAGCTATTGTTCAATGTAAATCGTCATAAAATATGCTAAGAGCTCCCCTTTCATTTTATTGCGAGACATATTTTGAACATGCTTCATAGCTAAAAAAGCTTGATTTTTGGTGGTAGTGAAAACATGCAAAGTCAAAATAAGACGAATCAACCTGTTAATCAAATGATTGTGTTGCAACTTATTTGTTTCGATTAATCCTTGACATAATTTGAAAATGATAGATATATTTTGAAAGCTCTCATGATGAATCACATCAATCTAATAATACTAAAGTTGAGATCTCAAATAATGCATCTCTTATTCATTAAAATCTTTAGGATAAAAATTATCAACAAATTTGCAAATAGCATCAACTTTAAATGATTTAAAGTTGTCCTTAGGTTCTAAAGCAGAGTTAAGTACAAGAAGTTTTATTGTCTCATCATTGAATCTACAATTCAACTCTTTCAATTGAAAATCTATTGTTGGGTTAAATATATTATAATGATAGTGTAAGTAAACTGTCATCAATTCTTGTTGCTGACATGAACGACATGTAACCTTTTATATAAAGCATTTATATGTGGTACGATAATCTTATATTGTGTGCAAATAGATTGTACACGTGCAAGTAGATTGTGTTAAAATAATTAAGATCAAACACAAAAAGGAGGCTAGAATTCTGAATAATCTGTATATTATGAGTGCTTAGTCTTAACCTGAATACAAACAAAGTATATATAGGTTAAACTGAAAGTACTATTCTACTCTTAATAAATAAGACTACATAAATATTATTTAACATCTCCCCTCAAACTCACGATGCGACAGCTACAAGTATCGAGAGTTTGCCAACTAGAAAACAAAAATGAGAGATGGAATGCATCTTGGTAAAGAAATCTGCAATCTGCAAGGAAGAAGGAATAAAAGGCAAAGCAATGGTGCCATGTTTGAGGTGATGACGAGTAAGATGATAATCGATTTCAATGTGCTTAGTTCGCTTATGAAAAACTGAGTTATGAGCAATCTGAATAGAACTCTGGTTGTCACAATAAATAGGAGTAGGATGAGAGAAGGAAACTCCCATATCAACAAGTAACCAACTTAACCAAATAATCTTTTTGGTAGTAGATGTCATGGCACGATATTGTACTTTGGTGGATGATTGAGAAACAATAGATTGTTTCTTGCTCTTCCAAGAAATAAGAAAATCACTTAAAAAAATACAGAACCTGGTAACAGACTTGCAATATATGGGATCATTATCATGATCAACATTAGAGTATGCATGTAACTTTAAGGAAGAGGTGGATGAAAGTAAAAGACTCTGAAAAACTGTACCCCAAAGATATCGCAAAATACAAAGAACAACTGTCCAGTGAACAATAGTAAGAGAAGTAACAAACTGACTAACAAAATGAACATCATTTGCAATATTTGGACGAGTAATGATGAGATATACCAAACTCCCAACAATAGTGCGGTATAAAGTAGGATTTATCAAAGGTAAACCATAAGAAGAAGAGTACCTTGCGGAGTTATAAGTACAAATTGATCGAACATAGGGAGGGGTATCATTACCAGAATCCTTAGAAAAAGAATCTATACGAATAAGATCAGATTTAGTCAGGCTACGAGTAGTGGATGGAATAGAAAAGAAAGGTATATGCTCAAGGAAGACAATATGACGAGACACATAAAGTTTCTGAGTTATTGGATCAAAACAACGATACCTTTTTTTACCTTCACCATAACCCAGAAAGACACAAATATTGGATCGAGAGGATAACTATTGCGTTCTACATGAGGATGAAGAACAAAACAAGTACAACTAAAGACTCTAAATGAGGAATAATCAGGGACATACCCATATAAATTTTCAAAAGGAGATAAACCCAAACTATTAGAAGAAGTAATTGTATTAATTAAACTTACAGCAGTAAGAATAGGTTCTTCCCAAAACTCACTAGGAACAAAAGCAGACAATAAGAGAGAACAAACAGTTTCGACAATGTGCCTATGTTTTCTTTCAGCAACACCATTTTGCTCAGGAGTATCTGTACATGAAGTTTGGTAGATGGTTCCATCTAAGGCAAGCAATTGGAAAAATTTATTAGAGGTGTATTCCCCACCCAAATCACACCTAAAGCATTTGATCACAACAGAATGTTGAGTTTTGATAAAAACTCGAAAAGCTGCATATATCTCAAAGAATTCAGAACGATGTTTCATTAAATAAATCCAACAATAATGAATATGATCATCAATAAAAAATACATAATATCGAGACCCTCCTTTTGTGGCAACAGGAGAAGGTCCCCTTATATCAGAATGAATTAAATCAAATGGTGAAGATGAAACAGAAACACTTCGATTAAAAGATAAAGTAGAAAATTTTGCTAGTTTACATCCACTACAATCAGAAATGTCACAAGTTTTTAAATTTCCTAAAGCTCCTGTGGATGCCAAAAATCTCAAACAAGAAAACGAAACATGACCTAGATGGGAATTCCATAAATAAAAACTAGAAGATGAAAGACTCAAACGAAAGGAAGACAAATCAATAGTAGTAGTAGCAGCAACAGTAACAGCATCTGACACTTTTAACTCATCCAAAATATATAGTCCATTCTCTCTACGGCCTGTCCCAATCAGCTTCTAAGATTGCAGATCCTGTACACAACAAAAAGAACCAGAAAACATGACTAAATAATCACCAGAATCGTATATTTGACCAATAGACGCAAGTTTCAATTTGAGTTTTGGAATAACATAAACATTAGGGGGAGACAAGTGAGGTGTGACAATAGAACTAAAATCTGCTAAGGGCATAGGAGTGCCATTAGCAGTCATAACAGGAATGGAGGACAAAGGGGACATAGAGGTGAAAGATGAGGAATATGGAGACATATGATGGGAAGCACCAGAATGCAAGACTCATTCAGAGTATGACATACCTGAGGAACTATGAGGCAACTGACCTATGGAAGAAGCGGACATTGCTTGTGGATGCAAGAAGAGAAACTTCTGAAATTGCTCAACCAAAGTATTAGGATTGGTAACAGAGCCTGGGGAAGCTACTGTTGCAGTATTGTGGTGTGGTGGTTTATAACCCTGAGGTGGTCTATGAGCATTAGATTGTGACTGACTGCCAGACTTTCAAGCTTGATTCTTCTATCTTAACTTAGGACACTAAGCCTTCTAATAACCTTTTTACTTACAGAAACTGCACTCATCGAAGCCAACCCTTGTGTAAGGCTTGTTCTGATGATTAGAGAATGACTTAGAACGTACTGCTAGTATAGAAGGATTTGAAGCAGAAAGAATTCCCTTTTCAGAATATGACTGAAGATGTATTTCTTCAGCCAATAACTCACTGACAATAGAGTCAATAGAAGGCAGTGGAGAACGATGCAGAATTGAACCTCTAAGTCCTTCGAAATCACTGTGAAGTGCTGTTAAAAACTGTACCAATCATTGCTGCTCTCTACGTTCAATATAAGCACCATATGCTTTTAATTTTGCCAATTCTGTAAGAGCCAATTGATCCTAAAGATCTGTCATGGCAGAATAGAACTCCTGAATACTTATATTCTTATGGTGAAGAGCTCGTATGTCATTCTCTAACTGATACTGTTTTGCAAAATTTGATTGCGTTAATAACCGTTGCAGATGATCCAAAACCTCCTTTAATGTCTCATACTTTGCCAATTATGTACCTATAGAATGCTCAACAGAATTGTTGATCCAATTAATGATCTTTGCATTGTTTGCTTCCCATGCATCTATCGAAGCAGCATCTCCTTCTTCAGTATTCTTAGGTAGCACATAAGTTCCACTGATATATCCCCACATCTTCTTACCCTTAAGAAAATTTCTCATTACATAGCTCCAATATGAATAGTTCTTCCCATCTAACCTCACACTCACATACTAAAGCGAATCATCTCTTTTAGTAGCCATAATCGACAATCACAGAGAACCAGAATGGAAAAACAGTGGAAAACAAAATACCAAATTGCAAAAACTGAACAAAGATTACAGAACTAAACAAATATCTTCTCAAAATTATATGATTACTCCAAAACACAAAACAAATTTGCAGAAATTGAACCAAATACAAAATTGCAGAAGTTGAAGGGAAGATGAAATACCAAAATAATTGCAGAAACTAACAAAATACCAAATTTTACAGAAGTGGAAGATAAAATATCACTCTAAAAAAAGTTGGATCCACGAAGCTGTGTTCGGGATTAAGCCTTGTTCCATAAAATCAGCTCTGATACCATGTTAAAATAATTAAGATTACACACAAAAAGGAGGCTAGAATTCTGAATAATTTGTATATTATGAGTGCTTAGTCTTAACATAAATACAAATAAAGTATCTATAGGTTAAACTGAAAGTACTATTCTACCCCTAATAAATAAGACTACATAAATATTATTTAACAGGTTGTACATGTGCAAGGAGAAGATCAAATTCGGTATCTTTTAAAATTTGAAATAATGCTTTAGTAGTTAAGATAAAATTGAGTTGAATTTGTGTAACGGATAATACCACACAATAAATAAAAGATGGAAAACAAGAAGTGATCTAGCATGAGGGGGATACGATTTTCTTGACTTTGCCTCTCTTAACTCAAAAAAATATAGATTTTAATTAAATAAAAAAATTGCTAATTTGATGGACAAAATATATTTTTCTTTAACTAATTTAGTTAAGTGTAAACTTATTTAATATTAATTCAAAAAATATTAATAAAATCTTGACCTGGACTATAACCCACCCAAGCCTTTAACATGGCTCTGCTTTTGAGACTGACACACAATCTATCCCAAAAAAAGCTGGAAAATCTATGTATTAGTATTGAAGAAATTGAAAATGAGTTTAGACATTTTGTTTAAGCATTTATTCCATTCTAGAGCATCCCTCTTGAATATATTCCATACGCATATCTATTTCAATGTAAATACCTTATGCAATCATGCATCATGCATGATGATGCCATTGGGTTTTATAGGGCTTGACAATTATGTTAATGAGTCTAGTTATAAAGTAGAAAACTTGAAATAAAAATTGAATCTAAGTTGTTTGTGATTAAAGAACTAAGAAAAATGGTGAAAGAATTGGACATTCCATGGTCATGAAAGAGCACAAACCTCGGGAGAATGTAGAACAATTATATGGCAACCCACTCAGTGGAAGGAGCATGTGGAGACAATAACAAGAAAAGGGTTGATATTCACGCATCAAAGATAAATCAAATCACAAACAAACTAAATGAAAATAAATGGGACAAGTATTTGTTTGTTTGTTTCGTTTTAAAATTGAAAGTCAAATATTCAATGTTGATTTGCATATAAAAGTATCTGAGAGAGACACTTTTGTTTGTTTCAGTTTTAAATTGATTGTCAATAGATTTATTTATTTGTTCACTCGAGTCATTTATGTTAGATTTTAATTGGATTGAATAATTATAAATTTGACTTAAAATGTGCATTATATATTTTATAATTCAATAACTATTTCAGTTGAAATTTGGCATGTATAATTGATAAGGGAATTTATGGCATGTATATTTTTAATTATTTTTGCTTTATTTTGAAGTATTTCATGTGTGTCGCACAAGTTAATTAGGATTTTAGATGTCCTTTTGAATTATTAACCTCGTGAAAAATTTATGTGTTTTCAGATACTAAATTAAAATTGAGTAATGATTAGTTTTTGGGTTGTAACAGAAGGTATACAACTTCATTTCAGGTGTTCGTCATCATTTTAAAAATTTGAGATATAAGTCTATAATTCTTATGCAGAGCATAAGAACTTAGTTTTGCTAATTTGAAGCCTAAAAAATAAGTTGAAAAACATAATCCAAATCAAACCCGAACTTCCTACAAATCTAGGTACCGTCTCATGTTATGGCCCAGCAACCAAAACCAAGAGAAGAAGCCAATAAAGTGAAAAAGAAACATGCGTATTTCAGTAAACATAAACAGAAAGCACATAGAGGACAAAGGAAAACCAACACAAAATTTACGGTCCTGTTTGTTTGCTAGAAAGTATTTTTTTAAAAAAAAGTGAATTCCAGAAAAGTAAATTATTTTCTGATATTTGGTAGTATAATGAAAAATAAATTGGAAAACACTTTCCAGTATTTGATTATATCATGGAAAATGAGCTGAAAAATAATTTATTAATTTTTTATTTTTTTTCAAGTTTATTAAAATAATGAGGAACAAATCTTATAAATTAAAGAGTTGAATGTGAATGAAATTGAAAAAAATATATAATTTCATAAATTATCTCAAACAAAATAAATAATAATCAAAATAATAGAGATCAAATCTAAAAAATAAAAAAATTGAAAGATGAAGAAATTAAAATAATAATAATTAACATTTCATAAATTATTTCAAATAAAATAAGTAACAATCAAAAGAATGATGATCAAATTTGATAGATAAAAAATTTCAATTAAAAAATGATAAGGGAAAAGGAAATAATAATTATAAAAATAAGGACCAAGATTAATATAAAAATTAAATTCTAAGGGATGAAATTGAAAAATAAATATTTAAAATAAAATATATATAGCAATCAAAAGTTTGAGGACTAAATTTGATATAATCAGCAAATAATATGATATTTTTAAATTTTTTACAACTTTCAAAAAGTGTTTTCCACTCAAAATGAAAAGAAGATATTTTTTTAGAAACCAAGTTAAATTTTCAAGGGAAAATACGAGGGAAATGCCAAGAATTCCAGGTGCTGCGTAGTAAGAAAAGCAGTACAATAAGAAAGAGACAAAATGAGATTGCATGTTGATATTTATAATTTAAAGCTTCTTAAGATTTGAACCAGTAAATAAAAATGAAAACAAATAGTTGCTTACAAAGAACAATTCAGCAATTTAAAGTTATTTAAAGTTAGGTTTGTTTGCTTACAAAGTCAATAAAAACCAAAAAAAAAAAAAAAACTAGAAAAGGAGAAGAAAAGGAATAGAAAAAGCAAGAGCGAAGAACACAATCGACAAAAAAGCCACAAACCAATTCCTGGGAATTCAATTTAAAGTCAGTTTATGTAGCTTAAAATTATCTTGCTATAGGTTCCAGATAATTGTTCTACTCATTTAGAGAGATTGATCCTCCCATCGACTTCAAAAAGAGGAAACACTAACTAAAATTAATCGGCATTACACATCAATGTTAAATACTTCTCCATCATTTGTTGAACTGACAAATCATCTTGCCTGCGGCTGCGAGTATCCTAACACTGATATATAATAACTCACTCGTAATAGAAACCAAAAGGACAGGGCCAGCCCAACCCACCGGCGCGCCAATCCCAGCCACAAACACAAATTAGAGAGCCGAACCATAGTAGCTCATGTCCCAGAAGAACAGCACAGAGAGCTAAACCACACCAGCTCCTATCCCAGAGAAACCTAGAGAAAAAACAAAAACAAAAGTGGAAGAGCAGAAGACAACTCCACGAATTCACAATGATTACTCTTATAGTGTACGGTAAAAATACCATACCTTTTATTTTTATTTTTTTATTTTTTATTTTTTTGTGAATGATCATCCTAATTCCAAGTCACTTTGTTCAAAATTATTCTAAGAAACATTATCTACGATTGCTCTCGAATTGCAGTATAAAAATCTAAAGTTAGCAAGGTTTTGTGTTGCCCCTTGTGGCATTTATTGCTTTGTTGTAAATAAGCCCAGGTTTTTGGCTAAACTCATACAGTCACCTTTGTATTTTCCTCAATCCATCGGTCCAGTCCTTGTATATCTGATTTAATCACTTGAACGCCATGTTGTTGATTTTTTTTTTTATTGCAGTCAATTGAGTCCACCATGTAATTCCATCCAATTAGTCTGTGGAGGGAGCTAAGGTAACATTTTCGGTACAAATACAGGCTACATAAGAACAAAAGGTTAAAAAATAGTTTAAATTAATAAAAAGAAAGAGATAATTTCTTGTTGAGATATTATACATATACTAAAATAAAACGTGTTTTCCTATAGAAATGGCAAAATTATATAGATTTTGTCAATTGTTTATTGTAGCAGTGGCAAAATTATTGTTTTCTTTTCTTTCTTTGTTTTTTCTTTGAAAATAAGTTTTCCTTATTTTTTTATTTTTATACTTAATATTTTTTTATTTTTATACTTCACCTATTTATCACTATTTTTTTCTTATCTTTATTTTTTTAATATATTTTTATTTTTCCTTTTTTTTCTTTACATTTTTTTTTGAAAAAAAATATTATTTTTTATTTTTTACACTTTGAATATTTATGACTCTACATTTAGCTTATTTATACTATTTTTTCTTCTTATCTTTATTATTTTGTAATTTGTTTTTATTTTTCTTTATATTTTTTTTTAAAAAATTATTATACAAAGACTAAGAAAATGATATTTCACTGTAATAATTGCAACATTATTCCATTCTTCTACTACGTTAAAATTAGCTTAAGATCTTATATATTTTTATTAATGTATATGATCTTTATTATATTTTATTATATATAATTATCAACTTTTTCATTCACTATTACATTTTGTTACTCGATGTAAAAAAACACATTAATTCTTTTATGTTAAAAAAAAATTATTTGACCTACAACAAGACAAGTTGAATAAACATGTTAACACTTTGTTTTTTATATTTATTGGCACAAATGATTCTCAACTTATTTAATTAAAAGCATGCATATGCCAATTGGTTTATAATTAGATTAAAAAAAACACATTTAAAAAACTTGTATATTTATTTGTTTTTTGTCAAAAAAAGTATCCATCATATGACAAAGCACGAGTCAAATAATTAATAAAATTTAAAAGGAAAATAATGGTGAGTCTATATGCGGGTCGACATAAATTTTTTCACCACATTCTATTTAATATAGTTATTGGATAGAAGTTACTTTTTGGAATAAAAAGAAGTAACATTTTTTCTTGAATGTATTAAAAATAGACTCCCCATTTATTTAGTATTATTATTATTATTATTATACAGTATTTTAAAAGAAAGTGAAGAAAAATACTGTCCATTTATTATGGATATAAACTCATTGCACTGCTGACCATACTATAGACATAAAATGTTTGCATTATAGATGATATTGTAGCGCCATGACAACATTGTTTTTTCTGTTTTTTATGTTAAAAGCTGTTGGGTCTCGCTTGACAGTTAGACCCAAATCGTTTTCAAAAAGTGTTGGGTTTGGCTTGGTAACCAGAAAACATGATAGAAGGCAAGGATCTATCACAAATAAATCAATAATTTAGACCAAAATATATTAATACATGAGTTTCACAATCAAGTCAAGAAAATAAAAATTAATCCATACAAATATGCTACACGTACAGGTAATAAAATTATACTAGAATATTATTAGGTCCTGTTCGACAATAAGACCTAATAGCATTGGGTTCTGCTGAAAGCTATTTATGTGTTTATTTTTTCATTTAAAAAGTATTTTTTTATTTAATTTTTATGTTAAATTAATTTTTTATGATTTTGAATTGTTTTGATATGTTGATATAAAAATTAAATCAAAAAATTTTATTTTTTTCGATATAATTCAAATTTTTTTTTAAAAAAACAATCACCATTAAGATTCTCATCGTCGAGTAACTGCTGGATCGTTAATAGAAGATCTTTATGGTATGGTGAGGAGTCATTTTCACAGTTGCACAGAAGGACATGATAGAATGAGAGGATTTGTTACAAATAAATAAATAATTTAGACCAAAATATATTAATATAATGGTGTTGG
The DNA here is from genome assembly GCF_951802175.1 of Populus nigra. Taxonomy (NCBI): domain Eukaryota; kingdom Viridiplantae; phylum Streptophyta; class Magnoliopsida; order Malpighiales; family Salicaceae; genus Populus; species Populus nigra. The sequence continues at coordinate 4,690,541 of NC_084870.1, read as the reverse complement.
GTCTTGCCGCTAGAAAAACCAAATAGTGTTAGGCCTTTTCTCCACTAGGATCCAATAATGTTAGGTGTGACTGTCTAGCCAGACCTAGCAGCTTTTGGAATTCTTGGCAACCAGATCCAATGCTATTGAGTCTGGTTTTTCCACCAGATTCAAGGCTCTTGGGCCTGATTTGGCCAGCATATTCAAGGATATTGAGTCTGGCTTAATCTCCAAACCCAACATACTTAATATATTTTCTATACTGGTTATATTTTTTATACATTTTAAATTATTTTTATTATTAACTTGTTATGGAGTGCGAACGAATATGCCAGTTTTTTTTATATAACTTAGGATTTTCAATTTTTATTATGTATAAAGATAACCTGAATTGTTTTCCAAGCATGCTATTATTAAAATTTTGACAAATTGGAGTTTTAATTGCTTGTGAAAATATGATTAATGTTTTGAAAATAATTAATTGTTTAAAAATTTGTAATATTTCGTAATGCTTACCGTCTAGAAGACATCTCCAAGATAAGATGCTATTTTGAAGTGACAAAGGGTTAATATCATGATATTTTGAATAGTCTATGCGTACTGCTTTACTTTTTCTTCGATGAATTTCAAGTTGTTTAATCCGTTTTTTTTTTATATTAGCATTACTTTATTGATTTTGACTTTTTCGAGGATATCTAGGAATAGCTTTTACGGGAGAGAAGAGAGTTCTACTGGTTTTGGCTTTTCCACGAATTGTTTTCCTCCTTCTGTGGTGGTTCGGCCTTCCTATTTACAAGCTTACTTCAAATTTGCCCCGTCCCCACCTCGGGTTTCATTTTATTTATTCTTTTTATTTTTTAACTGAACAATTTATTTATTTATTTATTTATTTTGAGAAGCGACGCCGAAAATTACCTGGCAACCTCTTCTCCTATATGCACACGTGACTGTATTTGTCAGACAACAGCCTTCAGAATATCTGAAAGGCCAACAATGATCAATGGTGTTGAAGTGGGCTGTCCTGTCAGATGACACACGTCACAAACCCCAGATCCAAATTACAACAGAACATCTATTCGAAGAAGAAGAAGAAGAAAAGCACAATAATATTATTCTGAGAAAAATCAAAATAAGACCGGCAGCTTGCAATGGAGGACAAAAATTAATAAAGAACAAGAACCTGGAACCATGAGGGGTTGATGTTAACAGGTTGACGTGGAGTATAATAGCAGCTGTTTTTTAAAATAATTTTTATTTAAAAATTGTATTATAATAATATTTTATTTTTATTTTAAAAAAATATATTTAACATGAACGCATTAAAATAATTTAAAAATACTAAAAATATATTAATTTAAAATAAAAAATCTTTAAATTTTTTTAAAATATTTTTTAAACTTAAAATAAACAGACGCATGAATTGACTTGATCCCCAAGAGGGTTTGGTCTCACTCTCACATGGAACCATTCTACAATCTATACCGTCATTTGCACAATAAAACGCAACATGCCATTTTCCAATTTAAATTCTACACGCTAGAGCTCACAACACCACCCATTGCAAATATTTTTTATATATTTTTAGATTATTTTCATATATTAATATCATAAATAATTTTTTTTATATATTTATAGATAAAAAATATTTTAAAAAATAATTATTACTACATTTCCAAACAAGTCTAATTTTAAAATTTCAAAATCTTTTGTCAAGAGTGTTGAAAGTAATTAACACTTCTTTCTGGGGGCAACTTTCGGTCGAATCGCGTGATAACAATGACATTTCTTGTTGTTTAGGTAGAAGCTCATGAACCCTCCACCACTCCTCTCTACCCTATCACTTTCTGTTGAAGACTTGGCTACAGGAAAATTCAAATGGCTTCTTTGAAGACGTTATCTTATGTTTCTTTTTCCCCTACCCTCCATGCCCTCATAAAGACTGGTAATTACTCGCCGAACATATATAATTTTGCTGGCCTTGAGTGTACTATCATCATCATCATCGTCAATATCTTTACGAAAGCATGCTGCTTATGTTTCCTTCATTAAGATTTGTAGTTGATCACCCAGCATTTATAATCATGTTTCTTTGCCACTTTCTTGAAACCAAGAACTAGAAGGAAGGGAGAGAGACAGAGAGGAAAAAAAAAAGGGTAAAATTCCGAATGTTTTTTCTCAAAATAAATAAATAAATAAAAGGAGTTACAAATGAGAGTAGATAAAGGATCCAAATCCTAGAAAGACTGAATGGAAATTCCAGAATGGAGGAGGACTACCTCTTATTATATAACTCAAAGCTTTGTAGACATTCTTGAGAAAAACAAATTAAAAGGCCTGAAATGAGGTAGTTCATAAACCCAGAAGTTCTCTATCCAATTTTCAACTATAGTACTTTTGAAAGCTAAACTTCTAGCACAATGTCTGGCAGCAATTAGCTGGATATCATTGGTTTTTTTTATTATTATTATTAATACAAGTGTTCTAGTTAGTACCTCATGAGTCTTGAAGTTAATATAATATTTATGAGACTCGAATTAGTATGCTATAAGCTATAAGAAGCAAACACACCGTTGTGTGTTTTGTTTTCATGAGTAAGTGTGCATATTTTTACATTCCTTCTTTCATACTTGACACAGGGCAGCATTTTGTTTGAGTTTCATACATCAAAGACGCCTGAGAACTTCATCATATTCACATTGATCTTCACTGCACATTAATCTTTTTGTCTCACCAAATCCAAGTCATTATTGAAATATTAGTATCCATTTTTCTTTTCAGTGGACAGCTCAGTGGAGAACAAGCCCTTATCTCAGCTCTTATTCCTGGCCTAAATGACATTTGCCAGAAATTCAACTTCTTTTAACAATTTTACCACCTAACCGAAGCCATGTGCAGAGATTGAAAGTGAGCATGAAAAGAAGCGAGAGTAGTGATTAGAGCACCATCTTGATCGGAGAATCACGGTGCCCGTTCGATAATGAGAATTGGTGGCCCAATCTACCACATGAATGATTTAGTTGACTGGAGACATGTATCATGACAGAAAACAGATTACCCCACCAGACACCCTACTTGACCTAACCAAGAGCTGAACAGAACAGAAGTAAGCAGAAGCTGTCAGTTTGCCTTGGAATACTCAAGGTTCCATGCCTAACCAATAAATTGCGGACTGGCAGTGGCTATTTATGGACGATCCAAATGAAATATGAACACAAAATTTTGAAATATTAGTACACAAACATTCACTTTGAAAAGTAAATTGGTACCAGGTATAGAGTAGGGAACGTAGAATGCCAAAGGTAAGACTATTGCTTGATTCTTGGCAAGTAATAAGAATAACTAAGCCTCATTTCATGTCAATTTAAAGAAAACTAAATTAATGCATAACGGGCTTCTTGTCCAGGGGTCTGAATGTTGTAGGGGAAGAAGCCAATGGGAGTACCTGAGAAGAACTTGAATGATATTGTGGTAGATGATGTAGAATTTCACTTTCTTTGTTCTTGCCAACAATAAAGCCTAGAAAAGACCCTTCTGTCTCTTCTGTTATCATCGTTGAATTAGATACTTTAATCTCTGATGAATCTTGAACAGAAACACAATTTTTAGATGCCCTTTTCTCGGCTTCTTCCATTAACCTTCTAAACAGTTTCGCCTCTGCATCCCTCAAGAACTTGAATCTTGGAGGCGGGGAAGATCTCAGCCGGCTAAGCTCTGCTTCCACTGATGATTCAAAGAGTGGATTGAATCCATGGTGATGATAAGAATCCAAAACATTGACAGGAGGGGATTTTAAACGTGGAGAAGCCAAAGGAGAAAGGAATGGGGTGTCAATAGTCACCATAAGATCACTCAAGCTTCTTGTCCTTGACCCCTTTCTGCTCCTATCGCCTCTGGACTTCCCATCATCAGACTCCAAATCCTCCTTTGTTTCCTCTTTTATAGTGAAGAGGAATCTAGGTGGACCACAAAGGTTGTGCAACCTCATGATCTCAGACTCCACACTTTCTTCACCAAATGCTTTTATAAGCAAATCTTTGCTTGTGCCTAATTCTTGGTCTGGTTCTTGGCAAGGGGCTTCTGGATCTCTCACACCATCTTGAGTAATGTTACTTCTGAAAAAGGAGGGTTTTTTCCAGCAAATAAGATGAAAGAATCCCTTAGCATAGTTGCTGCTATAACCATCATCTTCTTCAACTTCTCTGTTGCTGATTCTCTTCTTCCACCATAGCAAGTAGTAAAGCTCTGCAACAATTGCTAAAAGAAGGCAACCGAAGACTAGGCCTAAACCAACACCTAACTTACTGAAAGATGTCATGCTGGAATGCAAATTCACATCTCAATAACAACTAATCTTTGGTTGAATTTTGCTCAAGTTTTTCTACTCTGATATTCAACGTAAAATATCAGAATATTAAACAAATATAAATCCTTCTGTGCTCTATCAGAAGAACTTCCATGAGGAATTCACAAAGAACCAAAAACCCATCATAGCCAAAATAAAATAAAGGAAAAATGCAATACTAATGTTGGAAAACACCAAAAAAATTACTTAAAAGAAAAGGGAAACTCCTGGAGACTACCCAATTAATGAAATAAAAACCCTCCTCTGGTGAAATGTTAGTCTCGAATCAGAAGCTAAGGCCTAAGAGCTCTCAACATGAACTAAAACAAGAATTATAGGTATCTGCTATAAAATACACGCTACAAAGGAGGGCAGAGAAAGCATTTTTTTTGCGAGTACAATAACTAATAGCAAACCCAAAACCAAAGATATGAGAAAGCATTACATGAGTGATGGGGGAAAATCTTGTAAAATGTGTGTGGAATTTAGCTGGAGAGGCTATTCACATGGGTTTGCCATAAGATATGCATTAAATATTAAGCATAGACAGCAGTCAGGAAAGGAAAATAGAAAGAGGAAAGTGACTAAAAAGGTTAGAGTAAATTATTCTTTAGTACCCAAATCTTGAAACTTATTGCAACTTAGTCCTTTTTTGTCAAGAAAACCTACAATGTACTCTTTTAAATCCCAAATAACATCTAAGTTATTAGAGGAAAATCAATACAGTGGGGGTTTAGAGAAGAACGAAAACATTTCAAAAGACAACGGTCGATGATAATCAAGGGATTAAGTTATAGATCTTCAAACATGAAGGACTAGGTTATAATACTTTAGAAAATTAAAGACTAAAGGATAATTGACTCAAAAGGCTAAGATTCTTGGTCCACATAAAAAAATGAAGGGCGGTGATTGCAGCACCCATGGAGAGTCCACGCATTCTAACTGGAATGGAAGACACAGCCAAAGAAAACACTCGTCAGCCATGTCCTTCTTAGCTGGGTGTCACTTCATTAAGGTTTTAATCAAAGCTTGATCCAGCTTTTACACAAATCTAACTGGGCACATGCAAACGGGAGTAACACCTCTACAGCATCTGAACTTTATCCATCGAGTTCATCTAAGAACCTATAAAAACTTTAAAAAACAATTAATTAAAATTTTTATTTAGATTTTTTTAAAGATAATTTAAATATTTTTTTTAAAATAAAAATAATCTATAAAAAATTAATTAAGATTTTTATTTAGGATACTTCAAGTATAGTTTAATGTTTTTTTATAGAAAAAATAAATAAAAAAATTAATTAAAATTTCTATTTATCATACTTCAAGAATAATTTAAATGTTTTTTAAATAAAAAAATTAATTTATATTTCTATTTAGGATACTTCAGTAGTTAAATATTTTTTTATAAAAAAAATTAATAAAATTTTTTGTTTAAAATATTTCAAAAATAATTTAAATATTTTTTTTAAATAAAAAAATTAGTTTGTTGAGCCTGATATTGTTGTTAGACTAAGGAGCCTTGAAACATTCTTTATATTTTTAATATTATTTTTAATAATTAAAAAAAAAAGATATTAATCCGTTGCGAAGCGTGTGCTAGTATTCTTGTATATATAAAAATTGAGTTTATAAACTTTAATTTCTATTAAAAAATCTCAAACATTTAAAATACACTAAATCAAGTACGTATCTTATTGTGGCTGTGTTATTGCAAATCCAGTCCCAGTCCTTGAACTTATTAAGCTTGTTCAGGTTAGTACATGTATGGATTATGTTATGTCCTGTATTAGTAGTTCTAAAATATTACAAATTAAAATCCACATCATAAACGATAGAAAAGAAAAGAAAAGAAATAAAAGCTCAATCTTCATACTTAACTATAGATGGAAAAGCTTCTAGAGAAGCTGAAGAATATGTGATTGGCTGTAGTAAATTTTATTTTTTTAAAGTGTTTTTTATTTAAAAAATTAAATTGATAATTTTTTAGATTTTTTAATGATTTTTATTTTCTAATATCAAAAATTTAAAAATATATAATTTTGATATAATTTTAATTAATTCTTTTTTCTAAAAAAAACATCATATGCATCACACATGGAGAAATTATGTTCCGAGCATGCTTCTTCTTTTTTTAGTCAAGAAATTATTGTTGGAGAACACAGAGACTTAAAATAGGACACTTATTTGAAATTAAAGCGATAATAATTCTATAAGCGAAGAAAGCAAAAGGAGAAATCTCAATAGTTTCTATGAAGAACAAATGACAATACTAAAAGAAGTTCCAAGGCATTAGTTTGAAATTATAAATTGGTTGAATAAAATTTTTTTTTTTTGAAATTTAGATCAAACAAGTTAACTAGTCTTCAATCTGTCATGAGTAGGATAATTTCTTTAAAAAAATATAAAAAGAAAGGTTAAGATCAACATAAAAACTTTTTTTTTATAATGTCATTAAACTCGGGGCAAGCAAGTCAGTTTTAAAATCTTCTGACCCAGCTCATTGTCTAGCTTAAGTTTCCAATTAAACCACATCAGACTTCACTCGATGTGAATTGATCGATTTCATAGGTTCAAAGACAACTCGAATAACCAGTGAAAACATGACTTAGCTTTTAAAAGAACTTTGAGATGAGAGCTTTTAAAAAAATTGAGACGATAACATATTAGATCGACCTGATCACCTCACAATCCAGGTCATGGACTCTTCTAGGTTTAATAAAATTTTTTAAAAATATTTTTATTTTGTTATGTGATAAAAAAAAATAGATGCTCTCAATATGGAACATCAATTTAGAATAAATGTTAGTTTGAGACCGTTATAATCATATAGAAAGTAGAAAAAAAATCATGAAGTTAATCCAATATTGAAGGGAGAAATAAAAAAATCAATTAAAAAAATAAAGGAAAAAAAATAGATTCAGTGGGTAAACCTATCTAACGTGTGAATCAAGTAACCCTGATCAACCCGCCAGACCAGAAAACCGGTCATGGACTCCACTCTAATCGATTATATTTTTTACAAAAATATTTTTTATTTAATTATAGGACAACAAAAATAGATGATAGCAAAGTAGAGTACCATTATAATACCAATATTTTCTTTTAAGCCATAATAACCTTATAGAAAATGAAACGAAACAAATTATAAAACTCAATTCAATTCAATATTCAAGAATAAAATAAAAAACTATATTAATTTTTTTAAAAAATTAAACCCACTAAACCTATGAATTGGGTCAACTCGCCAAACCCACAAATGGGTTTATGGAATTTATAATGTTTAATAACATGTTTTTTAAGAAAATAATTTTTTTAACTATACTATATATAAAAAATATGATCACAAAATTGAGTTCTATTAAAAAGAAAATAAAAAATGGTACCTCGCTAAACCTACAAACCAGGGTAGTTTGGGTTACTCCGTTAAACTCGCAAACTGGTTTATGGTCTCCTCAAAGTTTAATAACTTAATTTTTTTTTTCAAAATCATTTTTCATTTAACTAAATACTAAAAAAGTAGACAATCATAAAATATATAATCAACCTAGTGTTGGGATGTTCGTTTGACTTCATGGTAACCTTATAGAAAGACAAAATAAAAAGAAAACAATTATCAAGTCCAATTCCAAACCAACTCAATGTTGAAGGATGAAATTGAAAAAACAATTAGAAAAAATCAATTAGAAAAATCTAAAATTGAATAAAAAATGAAGAATTTGAACAATATCTCGCACAATCAAATACCAATCTGATCTTCGGATATTTTTCTGATATTGTTATATGATATAAAATGCAAATTAAAAAAAACTATCAATTTTAAATCCCAAAAAACACATAAGTAAGGACTAAATTAATAAAAAAAAATTTAACAACCAAATAAAAAATGCAAAAAAAAAATATAAAATATTATGAATTACTATTGTAATCCATAATGTTTACGAGTGTGGGGGAACAACAATTTCGCCACAGCTTTTAGCTTTTGTTGTAATACTCAAGTTATTGGACTAAAAGTCATACTATCTAAAGTTAAGAATTATGATTCTATTCTTTACTTATCCTTATTTAACACTTGAGGGCACCAAGTTGGACCTCAACCACCCTGAACCTTATCCCTACTTGACCATAAACACATTGGAACAAACCTCGGGTAACTTGGGTCCAATGTTTTTCCAATCTTAGCTTAAATCCTGAGCATTATAACTCTTTTCTTAACTTTATACTCGAATGACATGTACCCAACCTAATATTAATTCACAATGCCTCTAACTTGACTCTATATTAACCCTCTAGTGCCTTAAACATTACTATGTCTTTGACCTTTGAGCTCCTTAAACTTGAAACTCATGTGCCCTAAACCTTATGCATCATGGACTCAGCTCTAGCTTGACCTTTCTTGGTTGGTGTCCTTGATTGGTCTCAAACTCATCACTATGTAACTTAGACTCGACCATCCCTTGGTGGTTCCACTTTTGTATGTCTAAAACTCAATCTCAACTTAACCTTTAGACATCACTATGAACTTGACCCTAACTTGAATTTTAGGTTTTTAGGCACCCAAACTTAACCCTTCAAGCATTTTGAACTTGACCCTTAGGACCTCGAACTTAGTCCCAACCTGACCATCTAAAACACTAACTTGACCATGGCTCAACCTTTGGGTACCCTTAACTTGACCACGACTAGACCCTCTAGACACCTCAAGCATTCCAAATACTCTCTTGGCTTAATCTTTGTGCTTATTGGACGTGATCCTAGTTGAGTCCCCAGGCTTTATAAACCCAAAACTTCAATTTTTTAGATTGAATTCTAGACAATATAGACCGGAACCCTCAAACTCGGTCTTAGCCTAATCCCTAAGCACCATATACACAACCTTGTTCTAAATTTTAAGCACTATAAACTCGACTCAGCCTAAACATGAGGTCGAGTTGCATTTGTATATACCAGATCTAACCTGGATATAAAACACACTCGTTGTATGATATTTTGAATAATACCCTACTTTCAAATTAAATTATAAGCTGATAGTGTAAAAAAAATCAATTTCAAAACACTACCAGAATTTTTCATTTTACCGATGAATTATTCTGTTAGTATTTAGACACTGATTATGTCAGAAATACATTTATTGTTGGAATCACAAATGATTATTGTTTGCTAGAAAGCTTGTGTCGGTAATTTCTATTCTTTCAGTCATTCCATTAGTAATATTTTAGTTACATTCGTAACATCAAATGGTGGAGCTCCTCCAAGAAAAAAATGGTGTTTTAGGTTTAATCATAAAGTTATAATTTGAGGGAGTCACCACCAAGTATCATGGTCACTAGAAAATCTATGTTCCATGACAGCCTGGGTAAGGAGATTAGTTGTGTTAGAGGAAGACGAATTACCCCTAGTACACCCTATCTAAGATAAGTTGCATTATTGATTGATTTTTTTTCTAGATCATATTTCTATTTGTTGGTTTTGCACAAGTTTAAGGCAGATCTTCATTCGTGAGGAAGTCTTTACCTTATTGAGTTAAATCATAACCGTTTTAAGGCCTAAATTTTAACATCATGATTATTTGCTAGATACATCTCATTCCTAACATTTATTGTTATCAATTCAGTTAATTTAATATCATGAGTATACATTACGTGGAAAAATTTATACCTCGAATGTTAATTAAACAAATTAATTTTTTTGGTATTTTTGAAATCTTGGCCAAATCTTAATGGATGATTATAAACTAATTACGATATCCATTTTATATTTTTAAAACATGATAAAAATGCATTTTGTTTTTTAAAAAGTATGCATGAGATGTTTTTAGAATTTGGTCGTATGCAATTAAAACATTTAGGTTAATTAATTTTTTTTTATCTTTTTTTTCTATCTTTTTTTTCTATCTTTCATTTAACATAAAATGAAAAAAAGTAATAAAAAGAAAATGCAACACATTCTCCTATTTTACTATATTTTACCCATACACCCCACAATTACATGTTTACAAACAATACAAACTCAAAATTTAAAAATGAAACACACATAAAACATATGCAAAATAGGCATTATGGAATTTGCGAAATAATCCAGGGAAGTTGTTCGAATTCATAACAATGCTGGGAAGCCTTTGGAATTGCAGGAACAGTGATGGCGCGTGGGTCTCACGCGCCGTCACCAATAAAAAGAAAAATGTGTGGATTAGGTAGATCTTTTCATGTCTGTACTGGCGATGTCATACATCATCACCTACAAAACAAAGAAAAACACACAAACAGTTGCTTTTACTTTCGTTTCTTTTTTAGACTTGATTCTTTTTTCCTCTTGGTTTTAATTCTTCTTTAGGTTGTTGTGATTGAGAGGAGAAATTAGTAAGGAATAGGTTAGTGTAGGGAGGTTATTGTCCTGATGTTGTTGCCTTTGGCCAAGAGAGAAAAAGGGTTATATAGTTTTTACCGTAGCTTCTGATGGCAGCTGGAAAGAAGAGATACTATGAGTTGTGTGATGGTGGTTGGTTTTGGTGGATATGTGAAAGGGTTGTTGCGTAGTGTCGGCATCAATATCATCTGTGGTGGGTAGAATAAGAGTTATTTCTCTCGGCCTAGAAGAGAGTTGCTGTTAGGGGTGGTTCGACCAAGAGAGATGGGGTTTTGATGGTATTGCATTTGGATGAAAAAAAAAAGTTATAAGTGTTGGATGTTTAGGTGACATGGTGACATGGTGGATAAGATGGAGCGGGGATGGTTGTGGTTAGGGTTTGTTGTGGTTATGAAGGAAACAGTAGCAGGTTGGTTGTTGAAGATGGTTGCTAGTGGCTGAATTGCGTTGAGGTGGGTAAGATTCAAGTGAAAGAAGATGGTAGGGATGGAGTTATGGATAATGTATCGGAGGCTTTGTGGAGAGATAAATTGTGAGTTGCTAATGGCGATGATAGAAGCTTAAGGGTAGCGAGTGTTGGTTAATGTTGGGCGGCGGTTAGGTTTAGGTATAATGGGGGTTAGGTTTTTTTTTTATATGTGGGAGAATAGAGGGTTGCTAGGAATTTTTTTAGTTTTTTTAGTTTTTTTTTATCTCTCTTTTCTTTCTTTATGTGAAATAACCACCTATTTATAGGGGAAATAATTTGATTTTTCCTTCCTCATTGCTCGGTTCCAAAAACTCTTTAGTCTCTCATTTTCTTCCTTTACATTTTGGTCCCTTTATCCAAATATAATTTTTATTTTTTGTAAAAGGCAATGTCAACTTCGACTCATTGAGAAAAAAATCAATGATTTTGAAAATGCATGTTAAAAGTTGAATGTGTTGAAAAGAAATTTTAATTTTTAATTCTTTCAAGAAGACACTGAAAATGCTGAAAATGACGCAAATATGTCAAGAATCTTTTTTTTTTGTATTTTGAAAATATTAAAAAAATAAGGGGTCAAAATTCAGGTTATGAAAAATATAATCATTGATGGATTTTAGACAGAAAAGGCTTACCAAACAAAAAAAGTTATCGGCATCATTTTGTCGATAATATTTTTGGTGAGTGTGGCATATCACCAATAAAAAATACTGTTTGTAATTTCATTAGCGATTTATTTTGATATTATTGACTGAATTATCCCATCAATGAGTACATGTTGTTAGTGGCATTTGTTATAAATTTCTTTAAACTCTCTAGGATTCTTTGAGAGATTTATTTCATTGGTGATTCCATCTTCAATAACAAGTGGCATTTCATGTAATTGTTTGTCAACTTCTTAAAACTTTCCAATAGAATTAGTTTGTTGGTAAATCCATTAGTAACTTGTTTATTTAAAAAAAAACTAATAAATTGTGTGGAAAAAAATTAAAAGGAAATAAAATAAAATAAAAAAACCAAATATTTATTATAGATTTTAAAATTCATCATTTTGAATATAATTCATCGGAAAAAAAAAGGGCTGAAGAGGGAGAAGGAGACAAGCCTTCATTAGGACTAGGGGGCAATAAGGTGGACTGCATGTACCATTCATTTATGATTTCAACTTTGTGTACAATCATCGGAGTTCAACCATCTCAGCGCTAAGTCGTTCTGTCTTAGCAGCAAGATGGGTCGTTTGAGCTTTAACCTTTTGGTTTAAAACCACCTAAAACTCTAAAGATTAAGTGATTAGAATCGATTGTGAGCATCTAACAGTTGAAACACTATGAGTCATCCATAAATCCTCAGTCGTAATGTTTGAGATACCATAAACCTAATTTCTATTGGGTCTACAGCATGATTCATCTTTCAACCACAAATTCAGATCGAGTTCTATATGGGTTGAATGATCGTCCCCGTTTCTCTTATACAACCGAGTGTTATATGTTTCCTGAAAAAACTAAAAAAAACAAGTCAACAAATTTAAAAGGCATTTTCAATTTAAAAACAAGTCAACTTAAGAAAAGATTATTGAAATCCAACTTACAATGAACTTCTGAGTTCAGTTATCTACGAGTTGTTACACCACATTTTGATGGTTCGCTTTTTGTATGTGAGTTTCTAAAAAAAGCCTCATTATAGCCTATAAAAAAAACTATTGTTAGTTAAACATTTTCATATAAAACAAAAAAAAATGGATGTAATAAAAAAGAATCTTACCATCCGTTTTGCATGCGAAACAAACAGAATGGATCCATTAGTGTGCATGGTAATTTAATCATGAATCTCCATGTTCCGGTTCTCTGCACCAAACTACGACCGCTGTATAAAATGCTCGGACATCATGTGCTGGATGTAATCTACCCATATAGTCTTTGAGACATGTAGTTGTCTGAAATCACTCTAAACTACCACATCTCTTTAACTTGGAAGACCTTTTTCTTTAGCAATTTTTTTAAAACTTTTTTGCTTCTTATACCAAGAATCAAGCAACCTATATGGTAGAAATGAATTATCAATTAAGATAATGAAGAATAAAATTTTAACATTTAAATAAAAAAAATTAACATTTTGAATTCGATCTTACCTAGTTGCGTTGTGATTCTCCTAAACCCTTATGACAACAACGTTGGTAGCCCTATTATAGTAAAAAGTTTTCTTGCATGTCAAATTTGTAAAAGAATTAATTCATTAAAATTAAAAAACTATATGAATTAACATAATAAAAAAATATGTTTAAATTCATACTAACCTTGAACTTTTCGAACCATGCATCAATTATAGGTTTTCATTCAGGATTTTTGGAAACTTGAATTTACTGAAACAATAACATTTACATCGATGATTTTATCGCCGATGTAATCGTATGAGCAACCTATATATTTGTAAACTAGAAATTTCATTCGTTAATTAAAATTAATTTTTTAAAAATTATTAATTGTTGTTTGTTTTTTAATCGTCTAAGAAAGGAAAATAAATTTACATTGAGTGATTGATCTTCTACTAGGTAATGTACTTCCCAGTATATACATCCCACTTAGAACGAACCCCTCCTCTACGAGGTGGTATCGCACTCGACGAGCCCGTGCCTCAAGTGCTCATTCATGGTCGAAACCTAGCGACTCATAGTCATTAAAAGAGCTGCTAGAAAAAATAACAACGCTCATATCCCTATGATGCACTACTGACTTACCACTTGACATCTACACAAATTAAAGGATTTAAAAGGGTAAAAAAAAATATGGCAGCACCTCCTTTATATGAGAGACTACCCATAATTTTATTACTTAGAAATACATATAAATAATATATAGTCACAAACTAGTTGATTTTATTAACGACAATTCTTTATTTCTATCTATTTACAACAATTCTTCTAAAATCTTTTTTGAATATTAAATTTATATTTTCCTACCATATGTATAAATAAAATCCTTCCTAGCATATAAAATTCACATTCAAACATACACAATTCCTCACATTTTCTATATAAACCTATTTTATACAGCATCCATAGATCTTTAGCACAACAAAAGCAAAATAAGACATACACACACACACACACACACACACAATGAGATTTTCATTTCACAGTATATACTTCCTATAAATCTCAAATAAACATAAAAAAAACCCACTAGATATTATCTGAATTTTCTGTCAATTCATGTGCTACATTTTCTTAGTAACAACAAAACAATATCAATATTTTAAACAAAAACACAATAACAATTTTTTTTATTTAAAAAGGGCTCATATTTGTTATAACTTTCTCAATGCATTTATCAAGCATGATAATTTTAATACAAAAAAACATCAACATTTTAAACAAAATCACAATGACAAGTTTTTTTTTAAGGCTCATATTTGTTATAACTTCCTTAATGCATTTATCCAGCATCATAATTTCAATACAAAAATAGCATCAACATTTTAAACCAAATCACAATGAAAATTAAAAAAAAAAAGCTCATATTTGATATAACATCCTCAATGCATTTATCAAGCATCATAATTTCAATACAAAATAGCATCAATATTTTAAGCAAAATTACAATGACAAATAAAAAAAAGGAGAAAAAAAAGGAGATTTACTTGGAACTTTTCTCCTTTCTAGCCTGGAGGGTTTAGACAGACCTTGATGGAGGGTAAGGGGAGAGAGTGAGAGTGAAAAAACAAAAGAACAATTAATTAACCTATATACCTAGCAATAAAAAAATGGAAAAGTTGGAGATTTACTTGGTGTGGAGGATTTTCACATGAGGTTGGAGTGGGAGAGGAAGAAGAAGAAATGAGAGGGAAGAAAGAGAGATGAAGGTGACAAAGAGAGAAGAGAGAAAGAAGTGAGAGAGTAAAAAGACAGAAAATGAAACTGATTGTTTTTCTAAAGTTAGGGATTCTAGTTTTTTAGTTAGAGCTTTTTTTACAGATGAAATTATCTACGATCAATTAAAAAATTATTATTTTTTAAACTTTAGTCAGTCATTCTGTTTGTAAAAATGAATTAAAATTTCAATTTAACTCGAGATTTTTTAGAACCCTCCCAAATCAATAAAAGAATTTTCAGTTCGTTGATGATATTGTCAGTAAAGGTCAATGACATGAGAATGTAATTTTTATCTAAATCTCTAGGACTTTCTAATGGATTAAAGTCATTAGTAATTCTGTCTGTAATAGTCAGTGGCGTGGGAGTGTAATTTTTTTCCAACTCTTTAGAACTTTCTGATGGATTAAATCTATTGGTGATTTCATCTCTATAAACAATTTCCCCCCCTGCATTGTTGTATTCCATATTTATCCATCTTGCAAATTTAGTAAAATCACTACACAACAACACCATTTCTATTTATAATAATAAAATAACATAAATAAACATTTATTGTCATGTAATAATAAATTCACATCATTATAAAGAAACAACCAGAAATTTTTCATTAAAGTTAATTTATAAGACATTGATGTTTTATAAATTAATTGGAATTGTCTTATTCTTCTTCTTTAATTTTGTCATCCTTATGTCCATCATAATCTGTTACATTGAATTGTTACTCGTCGATGTTATTAACTTTATCGACTTCTGTATGTCCACTAGCTCTCAATATATCATTTAACTCATTAACATCAACGTCAATGTCAACAAAAGTATTCTTAGCGACACAAAAATCTAAATTTTCTTTTAAGTTAGTAGATGAAGCAACTCGATATGAGTCAACTAACTTATCAAGTTTAAAGACATCTCCCACAGTTACTTCATCATTTCCATCCTAAACAAGTTGGATATGACTTTTAGGTCTAGTTTTCACAACAGATAACCAATCGACCCATTTTCAAAACGATCCTTTCTAAAGAAAATAGTGTATGTGTGATAAACTTGTTGACATTGCTTGGCAAAAATAAAGACATTGTCGACATTATGAAGTCTAGCTTTTATATTAATTTTGACTAAATCATGATAAAGATCTATTTTGATTCCTCTATTGATGATATCATACCAATAGATTTTGAATAAAAAAACTTTATTCTGCTTGCTATGATATTGCATTTCAGTCACATCTTCTAACTTCTTATAATATTCAACTTTAAACTCATTAGAAGTTAATCTCTTAACATAAACTCTATTTTTATATGTCTTTTTACCCTGACCATAATCAATAGTATGAAAGACATTTGTAGTAATAAAATATTCGTTATAGCACTTCACTTTACTTTTAGGACACAAACAAAGTATATTCAAACTATCACTAGCATTCTCTCCCAATTGACAAACCTGGTACATGATTACAACGATTAATAATTAAATAGAGGTTTAACGAAATTAAGTATTACGAGACATAAGAATTTTTTAGCATATAACACATAATTATATGCATGCCTAAATTCATTTTCTATCAAGTATCTTCCCTTTACTGTAATTTTTAGCACATGTCATCTAGAATAGAAAAATATTAACAAATTCTTACTCAAACGAACTTCTCCACCAACATCATAGTTGATTTTTGTTCTCAAATGAGGCTCGAAATAGTACGAGATAAATATTAAGACCTCTTTAATAATACAAGCCTCACATATCAAAGCCTTAATATATGTCTTGTTTTTAATTGTTTTCTTAAGGTTGAATAAGTATTTGCATGGAATTAAATTAAAGTTTTAAATTAAAAAAAACAATAGAAATTCAATTAGGATGCATGTGTAATCCCCAACTTATCGAATGAAAACATACATCTATACTAGATAGAGCCTCCAACTTTTGTCTCAAACAGTAAATGTATGGGTAGATGGTCCATTGAGTTGAAGAAACAAAGAGGGAATATTATTTAAAGTTTGCAAATTATCTGGATGATATTCGTTTAAAGCCTTTCCATGTGTTGGATATGTAACTTGGTCGAGTATATATCTCTAAAATAGTGATTGATCTTCTTGAGTGTATCTCATATCCCTTTCAGAAATAAATCCTAGTAAGTAAGTGGAATTAGTGTTTGTATAAACATGTGGCAATTATGACTCTTCATTTCACACAATATGAAATCCTCTAAATTCATCAATTTAGATATGTTTGAAGCATGACTATCAAGAAAACACAGAATCTTGAGCTAGCGGTAGAAAAGTAATGTGCATTCTTGTCCAATGCGAAGCTAGCTTTGAGTTTTGCGACCTGTGACCCATAATAAATCAACTCTATATTTTTACAGTGACAAAACAAAGGTATATTCATTCTAACCCTCATTTTATCCTTTGTTTTCCCTTTCATGTTCATCACCATGTTAAAAATATTTTCAAAGACGTTCTTTTCAATATACATGAAATCTAAATTATGGTGAAAGAGATTAGTCTTCCAATAAATAATCTCCTTAAAAATACTTCACTTTATCCAATTATAGGTCACACCAAAATCATGAAACTTATGCTTACTAGATTGAAAATAAAAAACCATGTCATCGTACTGTGATACCACGTCATACAATTCTTCACCTGACGGTTCTGGCGGTTCTATATCCCCTTCAACTTTACCAACAAAGAAGTTGTAAACTCCTACATAAACATAGAGACAAAGGTAATATAAACTTGGGATGAAATGAAAATAGATAAATGAATACACACATACACACACATTTAACTATGAGGCGTGTAATGGAAAGGACAACCTTCATAAATAAATTTAAAAGGTATTGTTAAAGTTAAAATGAGGATTATGAGTTTTAGTTTAAAATTCATAATGACGATGAAATTGGTAACGAGTCTCGACAAATAAAAGAATAAGGAAGGAAAATTTAAGATAAATATGTCTCAAGAATGAGAAAATAATTCCTAGGAAATATAGTGAAAATGAAGAATAAAACTTAAGAAAGAATTGTATAAAAAGGGTTGGTGTAAGCACCAATTAAAAATCAATAACGTTACTGGGGAATGATAATAAGTCCGTAAAGGAAATAAATGGTAAAAATAAAAAAATAAATATATTTGAGATAATAAAATGGTCTCAATAATTGAGTAAAATAATTTGTATGATTTATGCAATAAGGAAATAAGGGAATTCAGGTTTTTGACAAAAAAAATCACAAACTAACTAGTTTTACGCTAAAATGCATAACTTTTAGCCTAATTGTTAGATTTAGCTAAAGGTTTGCATGAAATCTCCTGATATGTTTTCTTAATTTGGCTTAAAATTTCAAAACTTTTAAAGTTCATAAAGGCCTCGCAATTTAAGCAGAAAACAAGGTAGCAACACAGAAAAAAATATATACTAGGAGCATTGAATGAAGGGAAATTTTCTAAATAACAAAATTTCAATCTATAAGAAGTTGTGTCTAGCAGTCATGAACGAAATAAAAGGAAAAAAAAGCTAAAAAGGAGGGGAGGGTTTTTTTCCATCTATTACTTGAAAAACCTTACTAAAACACATGAGGGAGGATAGATTAAGGTGATAGGAGTGGTTGTTGGAGGATTGAACAGTTTGGGGTGAATTAGTGAAGCTTAAAGCTTGAAAAAAAAGGGTTCTTGAAGGTTAAGAAAAAGAGGTAAGGAAATCCTAATTTTTCCTTGGTTAATCCTTCAATTTTCTAGTGATTAAGGTGTATGAGTTATGTTTATCAAGATAAAATGTTATTTTGTCATAAATTAACCATGAATTTGTGTAGAATTGTATTATGAAACTTAGGGTTTTATAGCTTATATGGATTAGAATGGTGTTCCTAAGGTTTAAAGATGTTTAAATATGTGAAAAGTTATGGGTAACCATTCAATTTGTTGTGTTTGAATGTATTATGATGTTTTGAGACTTTCAGATAGAATGAAAATGTGATTTTTCATGATAAGATGTTTAAATTATTGGAATTGAGATTGAATGTTATTATGGTACATGCATGAATAAACAATGAGTCAAGTCTTAATTTGATAGATTATGTGAGAATTCCTTTTGTGCCATATTAAGGTTTTATTTAGCATTATAGAAGTTAAGAATTTTTAGAATTAATGCTTGATTTTGAAATTGTGTGGTTTAATGATGTTTAAGGTCATATGAACAAATTGAGTAATAAGTGAATTGAGTAAATTGAAAAGGAAAAATTTATCCTTTTATTCCTTTATGATTTCGGCTATGCAGGGAAAAATAAAGGATGGAAATGTTGTGGAATCTTGGTTATAATGTATTAGTGTGACCAATTGATGATTAGATAATGGATTAATTATGAAAAAAATTTGAAAGAAAATATACCCCCATTCATATGAACATATTCAACTAAAATAGGAAATTTTAAGGATGGATTAATTGATAAAAATTGATTTTGATTACTAATGTGGTATTGTTGTTGAGTAGTTTAAATGTTGAAACATGTTTTAGTTGTTTGAATTTTCAAAGAAAATTCTCACCCGTATGCTTTGGATGTTTCAACTAAATAGGGAGAAAATTATGGATTTTGCTTGGTGAATTTTAATTGTGGAGTGTTGTGTATAGGAATGATGCTAGATTGGTTATTGACTTCTAGCCATGAGATAGTTAATTAAAATTTAAAGGAAGCATATATTTTCTTTAAATTAAAAAAATTAATCGATGTGGTTAAGTTAATGAAATACATTGTGCTTGAAAGATAAGATATCAAATAAGAAATTGATGGTGGTTGATATAAGAGAGATTGTTGAGGGAGCACCGAGATTGGATCCTGTATACCATGCCCAAACTTCAGGTAGGTGCTCGACACCTCACTATTTAAATTCTATTTAGAATTGTTTAAATACATGTTAGATATATTTCTCTTATTGTTCAAATGTATAATTATTTTTTGATGTGTATTAGTCAGTTTGCCCTGTTTGATAAGACTGATGTGAATTGACCAATTTGCCCTATTTGATGGGACTAGTATAAGTTAGTCAGTTTTTCTTATGTTGATGAGACTAGTGTTCTGTTCTGGTTTGAGTTGATCAGTTTGTCTTATGTGATGAGACTGGTACAAGATGACCAATTTGCCTTGTGTAATAAGACTAGTGCTCTGTTCTGGGCTGAGTTGACCAGTTTACCCTGTGTGATGGGACTAATGTCCTATTTTGGAAGGTTGGATGGATGAATTCCTTAGTTTTTAAGAATATGCCCAGGTTTGGGAGGTGAGTGCTGAAACCTGGATTGAAGATTTCCAACTAAGATTGAGTCGTAAGAATTCTCCTTGTTCGTAAAGGAAGTTAATTAAGTTATTCGATAATTTAATTATAAATGGGAATAGCAGTTCGGTTAAATTACTATTTTTTATATTGTCACTTTATTTGTCATGGAAATAAATATACCTTAATATTAAATTAATTTTCAAGTTCTACACCACCTAACAAGACTTAGTAGATTCGAGAGCTTACTTTTTGTATAAGATTAATACATGTAATCATGATAACATTAACATTTAATTTTGGAAAGGAATATAATTTTAAATTATATTTTTTTTTGTTATGCCTTAGGGTATTTTATTTGAATTGTTAAAGTCATGTAATGAAGGAATTTAAATATTATGATTAATTTAATATAGTCATTTTTGTAAATGAAGGAATTTATTGTTATGTAGAATTTAATTTAGTTACATATATTTTATGTGAGGTAGCATTAAATTTCTATTATGTCATTTTAATTATTTGGATGAAAAATGAGTTCCATGTGTGATTTTGTTTCAAAAAAACATTTACCCGAATTTTCACATGTGTGATTGTGGGAAATTCTAGGATGTTACAAAAGTCTTCTCTATTTTTTTTGTACTTGTGATCAACTAACAAGAACCACCAGTGGCAATAAAAAAAAATGCTTTACCACTATCTGTTAATTAAGGTGAATGTCTTGTTATTTTCTATACAATATGAACATGCTGATTTTCAATGTATGCTCCAGCCAGAAACCATTTCATACACAAGAAAATTATTGATAATCCACATCGATGTTGTCTTCGTATAACTTTTTTTCTTGAGACATTATAAATTAGAGTTCTAAATTACCACAACTGCTTCAACTAATTAATTAATGATCGAAGACAAACATCTATATCCCTACCTAGGCTATCAAGACCGAGTATAACCATAAATAAAAACATGAACTTCAGCCTCATACACATTCCTGGTGGCGAGTTGTAAATTGTGAGTATTATCAACGAACAAGAATATGGGCAACAACTAACCTGAATGAGTTGAATTTGTCTATACATAACCCAAGACATATGTTCCATTATTCCATTGAGAGCTGAGGATGCACCTTGTTAAAATATTTTCAAGCGTCACCATTGGAAGAGTGTATTATGACTCTATCCACCATATCATATGAATGATGATATGTCATGTGTTCGCCAGTCTATAAAGACATGAATAACCTTTGCAATGTAGAAGTGATTAGAAAGTATCTAAGTTTTCTGTGTATGATAAAAATCCTTCCCTTACCAGTTCTGGGTTTATACAATGCATCCCCACAAGTTATGCACTCAGTCAAATCTATATTTTCAAGGTAGTACAACATGTAAAATTTTAGACACATGTCAATTTTTTGGTATCCTTGGCCAAGGGTTTCATCATGAATTTAGCAACATAAAAGTTCTCTTTCAGCCTATTCTTTTTAGATAAAATGTTTATCGCTCATTTGACGATTCTGTCGTTATTGGCCTTCCTCAACCCATGATCTGACTTGATGGTGAACATATGTGCAATGACTAATAATTTACTATGATTTGTGCACCTATCCTATAATTGTTCGTCAAAGTATTTCAAAAAATAAAAAAAACCCTGGTCGTGTCTGCATTTGGTTCTTTATCTACGATTGAACATTCACCTGTATAAACCTGATTCATTTTCATCACATCCATAACCATACTCTTATAAGAATTACTATTATCATCTATAATCTTATGCACATTGCTAGAACTAGAGGTTAATCCAACCATCCTTTCTACCATGGTCTTGTAAGAAACATATGGTTCTCCATGTGCAAACCAACACGAGTATTTCTTCATGAACCCTTTTAATAGAAAATGCATCGTAACAACATCTGGATTAAGAAACTTTTTAATTCTACACCTCTTACATGAGAATTTAATACCATGTCCACTAATATTTTATAGATTAGATAGTGCATAGTGAATATCCTCAATCCCATTACAATAATCCATAATGCGTAACCTTTTGGGTGAAACTTAATACACCAAAAAATAATCATCTATTACTTATATCAAACCTATATAGAATATTGATGACAACATGTATTAATTAATTATGCGAACTAAATAAATTAGCTAACATTGATTTAATTCAAACTTATTTAATCTATTTTAATAGTACCTTTAAATCATCATCAATTTTCTACAAAAATTTAAATTCCTTCACATTTAATTATTGAAATTATTAACTTAACAATAAAATTGACAAAATATGAAATTTACCCATTAAATAATCCATAATTTAGTTCATTACAAAACACCTAAGTCACAAAATTGAAATCAATTTCATCAAATTACAAACAAATATAATTTTTTAAAATCTCAAACAAAACCTAACATGTACAAATCATAAATTCATATAACAAATTTTTATTAGAAAAAGCTATAAAACAAGTAAACACACAAACAAACTACATTTACTACATCAAAATGCCATAAAAATTAATATTTTAAAAATGAGTTATAACAAAAAATAGGTAGTTTTACTTACTTGACGTGGGGAATCCTAAAAAAATTGAACTAGAACAAGAATGCTAACAGACTAAGTGTTGTGGTGGCCGGATTTGTGGTGATGAGAGTTTTATTTGTGATAAAATGGGAGGAGGTTTACTATTATTTGTAGAGCAAAAGAAGAAGATGAAGAAATGGAAGGGGGTTGCTCATCAGGTCATAACTAAAATCTTATCGGCAACTTTACCGAAGGATATTAGCGATGACTTTATTTCGTTGGTAATGTTGTTTGTAAAATTACACATCATGTTTCCATATTTTTTTTTTCATTTTTTTTAACTATAATTCCCTCGGTATACATTGACGTATAATTTCCATATATCGAGGGATAAAAGTGATGGCATAGTCCATTGGTAAATGTCATCGCAATTTATTAACGTAATTGTTTCTGTTGGTATTTCTATTTGTATTTATCAATTTTCTGGTAGTGAAATATAAAAAAAAAAATCAATATTTTTGTCTTAAAAACTCATTGCTAGTTTTTATTTTACTGAAAAAAAAATAAACAAGTTTTGATAATTTATTTTCAAAATGGAAACAAAAATATAACAAACAATCCCTTAGACTTTTCTTTCTTGAACTGAGTATGATGAGGACGTCCCATTATCAAACTTCATTGGTATAGCACTCAGGATTCACATATCAGTGTTGAAGGCGTGCTTATGGAATGTATAGTTTAACAAGGCAAAAACAAGCATAAATGAACCACATTGATTTTCATATACACTTTATAGATTGATTTTCAAGGCTTTGTTTGCTATCTCGGTCCAGCAAGGCGTGAGCAACAAGACTAGCTATACCCTTTACACCATAGCAAAATGGAGTTTAAGTTGGCATGTCTTCCAAGTGTCAACTATAATCTTTATCCCCCCTGGGTCTGGCATTGACCCCGTGATTCATTAGAAAGGAAAAAAAAATCGAAAAGAAAGTTTTGCATGAAAATCTACGAAGACATGAACCATCACAATCATAAACATCAATATATTCCCGATCACAACAATGTCAATGTTTCTACTGGCCCCTTGACCACAGTAGAGATGAACCACCCAGGAAACCCCACCTCAACTTCCCACTCAACAGCTAAATTCTTAGCTCACGTATAATTCCACGACAAAAACAAAGCGGCCTCCACTTCACATGCATAGAGATGGACGTTTCAACTTCGACATACACTATTCCAGCAAATCCACCAGGCTCCTACTTCAATTCCCAAAGCCTAGGCCTTACCTAGCTACAACCTTGCAACCCTACCGGCTGTCTTTTTGTTCTCAATGACATTAATATCCGTCCTTTCCTTCAATGGCGTCCACCTATATATGGCTAGCGTTCCCAGTCAGTATCTGTCATTCCCGAGATGTGTAACCACTAGGCAACAAATCCAGACCATTAACAAAGGGAAAAAGGATTGCCTATGGGCATTATTGTCTTTCCATGGTATCCTGATTTTTGAACGAAGAAGACGATCGAAACCAAAGCCTCTCTCAGCCGCTACCCGCCATGTTTTCAGAGTTTTTTTAGCACCAAAAACGATACGCATGTCAAACACCTCTTCTTCTTTTTTCTCGTCTTTTTGTTTGACTCATGCCTCTATCCTTTAATAATCTCTATATAAATAGAGTACAAAACCCATGCAAATCTTAACCCAAATTGCCTCTCTCTACCTCTCCCTCGTTGACTCTCTATTTGTCTTTTAAGGCTCTTTCAGAAACCCTATATTTTCTCCTTCTTTGGATCAAGAAATTATACAAACTCCAGTAAATTTTTAGCAAGAAAGATATGGATAGTGATGATATGGACGTGGCTGGTTCTGGTGGAGCTCCAGGGAATTCAAGATGGAACCCAACAAAGGAGCAGATTAGCATGCTTGAGAGCTTCTACAGCCAAGGTATACGGACCCCAAGTACTGAAATGATAGAGCAAATAACGAGCAGGCTTAAAGCTTATGGTCACATAGAAGGAAAGAATGTATTTTACTGGTTTCAAAATCACAAGGCAAGACAAAGACAGAAGCAGAAACAAGAGAGCATGGCTTATATCAATAACTATCTTCACAAGGTTCATCAACCTGTGTTTGCACCTCCTTGCGCAAATGGTTTGTTACTTAATCTTATCCATCTCAATATCATGTCTGTCCTATAGTTTTTTATTGATCCTTAGAATTTAGGGATAAGTTCTACTGAATATTTTACGAATTAAATATGGATTTTTTTTTTAATTTGAGGTATTTTCGTTGTTTGTGTTCTCTTTCTCGCATTAATTAATTTATTCTATTTTTAGTTTCATTCCTAGCTGTCTCTCTTCATGCAGATAAACTCGATATCAGTGTAAACAAAAGCAAACATAAAGAAAGTATTCTCTTGAGATTGTTTGTTATCCAGGAGGAGATTCAGAAATAAAATACAGATTTCCTTTTGTAACTTTTCAGATAGATTTGTTCTCTTGCTTACTGCACCTTTTATGATTGCATAATGCTTTATTAATATCTTATATGTTTCCATGGCCTGTCCCTTTCGAAGCGATTTTCTGCCTCTGTTTATTTTTTTTCTCTTTCTAATTATTTCCTTTCTCTCTTATTTCCACATGAAAAAGGTAAATATTCTTCAAAGTTACACTCTCCCGGTTCCTTCTTTTTCCCTCTCCCCTATCTCTTTCATGAATGCAGAATGCATGCGCTATAAATTTCGTTGTCATTTTATTTGTAATGAAGCTTTCCTTTTTCAGTTGTCTGCAGCCCATACTTCCCACAACAGAGCGAAGTAATGGGGTTTTGTCAACAACATCCGAAAATGCTACTCCCTAGTAATTTCAAGATGAGGCCAAGGTCTGAAGCAAGAACCTATGCTTTTAATGGATATGAACCAGCGGCGCCGTATGGGTACCACAATCGTATCACGATGAACAAGGGTGAGAGGACCCTGGTAACCAATATCAACCACAAGAGCAGCAGTGATCAAGCAACGTTGCCTCTCTTTCCTTTGCACCCAACAGGAACTTTAGAAGGAGCAACGACTATCTGTTCTGTCGGTTCAACTCCTGCTGAGAGTTCCACCAACACTCCTTGCTCCTCTGAGATTACTACTGGCATTGAAGAACATTCTGGTGATTGCAAACCTTTCTTTGATTTCTTCTACGGAAAAGATTCTCAAGTTTGAGGGTTATCATTGAATGTGAACTAAAATTGAAGCTTATGATAGTGTCTTTGAATTTTGAAATGAGATTTGTTACTGGGTAAGCCGGGTTAACGATCACTTCAAAGTTCAAACTTCATGCATGTGGGAGTAATACTAATGAGTGCTCAAGCGCACATTCAATAATATGGTTCTTGGTATTTAATATTCTATAGGGACTCACAAATTATAATTCTTTTTTATTAATATAATAATTACTTATCCATTCTTAAGTTAAAATTTTCATACAAAGTACACTAATTAAGGAAAATATTTATTGAATACACTTGTATTTTTTCAACACACGTCATTGATTTTCAAAAACATAATTAGAGCTCTTCAATATATCAATGAATTTAGCTCAATTAATATTTGTATTTATTTTTCTTTTATTAACACCTATACTTGTTTTTTTTTTTTTTGGGTTCATCAAGAGACTACACAGAGGAGGGTAACTCTTTCTCATTACATAATAACCGAATAAATTAATTGAAGTCATTCAACTTCGATTTTTTTTATTAAAAAAAGATATCACATACACAATTATCAGGCTATATGCTTGTTAAAGCTTATCGGTAATCTTGTACAAGTAAGTTTATCCTTATATTTTCTAATCATTTTTTATTTCAAAGTAAAGAGTTTAATCCACGCTTCAATACTTGATATTTATGCTAAAACTTCGTCTGCTTTGGAACTTCTAATAATTTTATTGTGTTTTTAAACCTTAATGCTAATGGAAAAGTAGATCAAGTTTGGCAAAAGATTTTTTTGCAGTTTTGAATTCTATATTGTTAGATCATTTTGGAGGTTTTTTGGGTTGAAAATTTAGTTTTTTAAGGTTATAAGGGTGTTTATTAAATGTTTGATTCTTTTTATTAACAAAATATATTGTATAATTTCTTTTAAAAAAAATGGATAAACAACACATCCGTTCATCTAATTTAAAATAATAATAAAAAAATAATGTGCAAAGGCCTGAACTTGTAGACCAACTTATCTAGGCTTATTTTTTAAGGCTTGGCTAGGCTTGCGTTCATAGCCTATTTGTTTTCTCTTTCCCCGAGAATTTAGATGTAATTTTTTAGAAATTGATTAATTAAAAATATATTAGGTATATTATTTTACTAAACTCTTAAAATATTTAAGAATATATTTAGATACTATTTTATCTAATACCATTTAATTTTTACTGTGTTTTGAAAAAAAGTATATAGTAATCTCTTTTTTTCATATCAGAGAAAATAGACAGAATTTTGATTTTTTATAAATATACCTGAAAATATAAATTTGGAGTTGATATGAATTTATAATAATTCAAAAAACTTTTAATCATAGACTTAAATTCGTCGTTAAACAAGTTGATAATTTGCACGTTGTCACAGTTTTTTTTAAAAATATGTTTTTGTTAATATTTCTTTTTCAGAACAAATTAAAGAGATGAAAAAATGTTAATAATTATATAAAAAGTTTTTTTAAATAATGTTCAGTTGCAGCAAAACACATTTTAAAATGAAAGAATTATCCATGACTTATGTCAAAGTCTCAATTGAGTTAAATAAATTGATTTTATTTTAATTAGACTATATTAAAATATGCTATGACATTAGATTGATTAATTTCTTTTAAAAAAATAATCACGATAACCTGAAAAAAATATATTTTTTCAAAATAAGATAAACAATGTAGCTCAATTTCCAGCCCATTAAATATATAAGAATAAAATGAGATAAAAAAACAAAAGACTTAGAAAAATATGTCTTGGTCAACCCGAGTTAGCATGACAAACTTATAACCTTAATAATTAGGGTTGAGGCAACCAAATTACCTTATAAAACTCATTACTCAAATTATAAGATTGGAATAACCCAATATTAAAAAATTCAACCCATATTAACTATTCAAACTCGTGACCTAGATCATTAAACCCGAAACACTTATTATAAAAAAATCATGGAACCTAATTCTCAATCAATCAAATATAGAATGATGAAATTGAACAAAAAAACTTTAATTATGTAAAAGCATTCAAAATAAAAAAATAACAATTAAAAGAATGAAGATCAAAATTATAATAGAAAATAAATTTTATATTTTATTGAAAGATGAGATTGAAAAGAAAAATCCATTTAGTAAAAGGATAAAACATATATTTAAAAGAATAACGATCAAATTTGATATACAAACTAAATTTTATATTTGATTCAAGGGTGAAATCAAAAAGAAAAATAAATTTATCTAAAGGACTCAAAAATATTAAAAGAATGAGGATCAAATTGCTAAAATAATGTACCATAAAATTGGATAGAAGATGAAATAAAAAATAAATAAAAATTTTACAAAATGTAAAGAAAAAAGACTTAATTACCCCTAAGATGACATCATAGTTACTCCTAAGATGACCTCATAATAACGAAAATTTTTTTTTTTTGAAAAGATAAAAAAAACCCCTCTAAAGCCAATTTTAATTTTTTAACTTCCAAGAGTATTTGATCATTTCACTATATCGTTTTTTTTTTAATTGTTTTCTATGTCTAGTTAGATACCAAAGTGTCATTCATCTGACATGATAATTATAAAAAAATCATTATAAAGTACCAAATTACTCCATGAAACTAGTTTAAAATTTTTATTTTCAAGGATATTTTGGTTGTTTCACTGTGTTTTGAAATGAAAAAAGACTTATACTTGTCCCTAATCAATTTGGTAATATACTTGTCCCTAATCAATTTGGTAATGACTAATATGTCTTGTGAAAAGATTTTAATACCCCTAATAACTAGTTTTAATTTTTTGCAGTGTGAAGAGTAAAATCATTATTATATTGTTCCAATGAATAATGTTTATGAATATAGAGTTACAATGTTTTCCCAATGCTTTTTAGCAGTGTTATTAAACTCGGTCTGGCCCGGCGGGTCAACTTGGGACCCGGTGGTTGGACCGGTTCGGGTTTACTAAAAGACCAGCTGAGGCAACGGCCCAGTCACACCCGGGCTACCCGGCGGGTCGAACCATGACCCAAGCGACTCGATCGAACCCGGACGAGACCCAATTTTTTTTTTTCAAATGTGGGATTTGAAACCCATTAGTATATAACTATATATACTCTATATTCCCAAGAAAAAAATCATGTTTTTTCACTGTGGGATAAAAAACCTTTTGGTTTAAATACTTCAACTTAGAAGGATAACATAATATTTTTTCAATGTGGGATTTGAAGCCTTTTAGTATATATACTCTATGTTCCCAAGAAAAAAATCATGTTTTTTCAATGTGGGATAAAAAAACCTTTTGGTTTAAATACTTCAACTTAAAAGATAACACAAGATCTTTTCAATGTAGGATTTGAAGCCCTTTAGTATATATACTCTATATTCCCAAGAAAAAAATCATGTTTTTTCATTGTGGGATAAAAAACCTTTTGGTTTAAATACTTCAACTTAAAAGGATAGTATAGTATCTTTTTAATGTGGGATTTGAAGTCCTTTTGTTTATGTACTCTATGTTTACAAGAAAAAAGTTATGTTTTTTCAATGTGGGATTTGAAACTCATTAGTATATATACTCTATGTTCCCTTGAAAAAAAATCATGCTTTTTCAATATGGGATAAAAAATCTTTTGGTTTAAATACTTCAACTTAAAAGGATAACAAGTATCTTTTCAATGTGGGATTTGAAGCCCTTTCGTATATATACTCTATGTTCCCATGAAAAAAGTTATGTTTTTTCAATATGGGATTTGAAACCCATTAGTAGATATGCTCTATGTTCCCAAGAAAAAAATCATGTTTTTTTAATGTAGGATAAAAAACTTTTTGATTTAAATACTTCAACTTAAAAGGATAACATAGTATCTTCTCAATGTGGAATTTGAAGCCTTTTCGTATATATACTCTATGTTCCCATGAAAGAAGTTATGTTTTTTCAATGTGAGATTTGAAACCTATTAGTATGTATACTATATATTCCCAAGAAAGAAGTTATGTTTTTTTGATATGAGATAAAAAAAACTTTTTTGATTTAAACACTTCAACTTGAAAACTTAATATAATATCTTTTAAATGTGGGATAAAAAAAATTTTAAAATATTCTTTCAAACTTCATTATTTACAATATGTATAACCTATATTTACATGGATTTTTTCATATGAAATATTAAAACTCTAATTTTTTTAGAACTTTCCGGATTGATCCAAGTTGACCCGAGTTGATCCGAATTGACCAATGAAACCCAAGACCCGGCCCATTGATCGGGTCAACCCCCAAGTCGGGTTTAATAACTATGCTTTTTAGCTTTTGTTAATAAAGTTACAATGACTACCTAAAAGTTTAACAGTTTTACAAAACCACCACTTAAATTTAAGTGAATATTACAAAAATAACTTTTTGTATCCAAAATACCTTTAATACTTTTGAATCATTCCCCTTAATATTAAGTACATTTTGGGTATAAAATGGATATTTTTTATAACATTTCTAAATATTTGTTGGTCATTGTAATTCATATTAATTTATTCAAAAAAATATTTCTTAATAATAATATTTAAAATAACCAATTTTGCTAATTGTATAATTGAAATATTTCAAAAATTAAAAATAAACACTTGATTTAGCTATTTGAATAAATTACTTTATTATAAAACAATTATTTTTCACATTAAAAACTTTGTTTAATAATAATAATAAAAAAAAAATTCTGTAACTAATTTAATTTCAATTAAATATTAATTCTAGTATGCCTAACTTTAATATTATCCATTTAAAAAAACAAAAAACTCAACTACTTCCAGTGAAAAATATTTTGATACTTTAAAAAAGAAAAACAAATAGATTTCTAAAACTACGTATATATGCCTATAGATATAGATGATTCGTTTATGTTATAACAAGTTTTTTTGGAAACAAAATTTTTTTACAAAACGAATTTGATAATTATCATTTCTTTTAAATACCACACATAGCATAGGAATAGAAAACTAATCATTTTCCAATAAAATAAATATAAGTTATGTGATTAAAAAAACTTTTGTACTAAAAATTACATATGTTAAATGAAAAAAATGGTAATGTAGATTTAGTAATTTAGAATTTTATCATGTGTTTGATAGTGTGATATAAAGTCTTTTTATAAAAGTATTTTTCAATTGAATATTCATTAAAATAAATTTTTTTGAACTTTTTTATTATTATTTTTCACATCAGTTGAGGACAATTATCAGTAATATCACATGATATATTACATGTGTCAATTGAGCCTATTGCAATGTCAAGAGTTAAAAAAATTAAAAAGATATTTAATGGGCTAATTCAAGATATTTGAGTCTTATTTCCCATAAAACTTGTAGATTTAACTTGTTTTTCTACTTGCACGTGGATTGAGCTTGTTTTTATAATATGCAATTTTGTGTTAATGGACGTAACTTACATTGTTAATATTTTGTAATGATCAGACATCGACAAATCCTTACAATAAAGTCTAGAAGTTATTGTTTATATTTAGGATTCTTTTTTTATTTTATTTATAAATCTTTTGTCATTTTTTCAACCTCGTTTTGAAACGTTATACTTGATATAAATAAAGTTATTTAGCTTGTATTAACATAGATAAATTGATTATTCATAAATAAAACTTGTGTGATAGAGTTTGCTCTTACTTTTGATTCTTTATGGAACTTTTAGAACTTATTAAAAATTACTTCTTTGTGATGTTTATCCATATACCTTCAATTTTTTGTTTGTTATAATCAACGGGTCAGGATTTCATCCAATAACTATTGTTCTTTAGTTTAGGTAATCATTGAGTCATGTTCTTTTCAACTTAATTTTAACTTTTTTAGATTATGTTCAATCTTAATTATGGGTTCTAAGGTTCTTGCTCTTCAGGTTCACATCAACAACATGTCAAAATCATTAAAAAACACCTAAAAAAATTGATTTGGTGTTTTTCAAGTAAAACACAATTTAAAAAGCACTTTAATAGACAAGTTGAACTGCGTTACCAAACAGAGGGAATGTGCAACTATTTATCTTTTTTTATCACATAATTAACTTTTGTCAAGTTTAATTTAACACTTTAGCTATGACTAATTTAAAAAATATAACAAAATTTTTCTAACACAACACCTCATGGCTATAACGATGAACAAATATATGTTGCTACTAGATCAATGACCCATGTTATGCTGCGAGTCAATCAAAAAGTTTTGAGTGTACAAAAAGGACCCTCGAAGTGTGAAAAATATTTTTAAAGAAGCAAAAAAAAACCTCATACTCGAGTCATTAACTCGACTAGATCCAATAAGATTTAGTAGTTTTTATTCTGATTTAAACTATAGGCAACAATTAACTAAAACTAATGAGTCACTAATATTATATTTGGAAGAAAAGGAAAAAAATATCGTTGGAAACTCATCATCACTCTATTGTGAATATAGCTCATCACAAAAAGAGTTTGTTGAGACAATTTAAACCTGACAGCGAAAGTCTGGATGATAACATCATAATAAGCTGCATGGACTGCTAGAGCAACGTCTTGGAAAAGCAAACCAAACTAAATAGAATGACATGAACATTCATCTATATATAATCAATTAATTCTATTTAATTCAAGAACAAAATTTATTTTAAAAAAGAACAACAAATAAAAAGACTTAAGATAACCCCATTAAATAAATAAAAAAACAAAGGTCATAAAAAGCAAAAAAAAAGCATTAGCTTAAAAAAACAAAACAAAAAAACCAAAGCAATACTAGGCAAACCTCCCGAAGTTGGGTTAATTTTCAAAGGTTGCAACATGTGAAATCTTAGAGACAGGCTTAACCAAGGAACTAAACTCAAACCAATTAAATATTGAAAAATAAAATCGGGTAAAAACAAATACCAATCTAGAAAATTTTGCAAAGCAAAAAAAAAAAACAATAAAAAAATGAGGATGAAATCTAATAGGAAAAAAATTGACGGAGGGCGAAATCGAAAAAAAATACAAATAATAATTAAAAGAATAAGGGCTAAATTTTCTAAAGTAAAAAAATTGAATGAGATGGAATAAAACAAATAATTTAATGAATTATTTCAAATAAAAATAATAACAAAAAGAATAAGGACTAAATAAAAAAAAAAGAAAAGTTTAAGGGCTGATTTAAAAAATCAGAGAGCATGATGCAAAACCTAAGGAAAGAAAGAAGAAAGAAAAATGATCGCTGATACCAAACTGGAATTCTTCTTAGAGCGTGTTTGGCAGTGTGGTTGCGAGTGTTTTTCAAATAACTTTTCGTGCCAAAATGCATGCCAACGATATTTTTTTATTTTTTAAAAATCATTTTTGACATCAGCACATCAAAACGATCCAAAACGTACAAACCATATTAAATTTTAGCAAAAAAAAAAAAAACAAAAAATTTTCAAATTTTTTGGGAACGCGGCCGCAGCCGCGTTCCCAAACGGTGCCTTAGTGCACACGCCACAGGTTTATGGAGGAGACACCGATACGAAGCAGATACCACATCGAAACAATCTTTTTGGTTTCCAGAATCAACAACATATGTTGTAAAAAGATAACAAAATAGTTTATTTTTTTGAAAGACTAAACCGCTCATGACATAACACAATAACAACAAATAAAAACAATTTATACACCGACTACAATAACTTTTGACCCTAAGCTTAAGAATATAAACTCTAAAGGCAAATATATCTTTTTACTGTGGTTGTAGAAATAAAAAGATTAAAAAAAGCTTCCATTATCGGCATATTATTATTTTACCATGCACAATCAAAAAAAAATATAAAAATACTTCCGTAGACTAATACTTTCTTTTTTTTAAGGGCATCAATATAATTTTATTATGTAAAATAAAAATAAAATATTTAACTTATCCTTAAATAATTTCATTACAAAAACAATCCTACCCTCCACCATAACCCACACTCTCTTTTTTTTAGAAGACAAATAATAATTTCATTGTCCCGACCACAACGCAATGTGTTGAGGGGAATATTGAATTCACCACCTTTAGGGTTGGTTTTTATTATTATGTTTTTTTATTATGTATAGAAAGAGAGATTTCATTCGAATTGACCGTTAACTCCCGTAATTAACGTGGAACTTTTTCATTCGCTAATAATCAACCGCCTGAATATTCTTTAGTTCCCACTTTGCCAATGTAAAAATAAAAAACAAATAGAGGATAATTGAAAAAATATAAATACAAAGAATATCAATCTCACCTCTCTCGACTGCCAAACTCCACCACTCCTTCAACTCTCATGAGAACCTGACCACCCCCCCGCAACCACACTTCCCTCCCCTTCCATGGCGAGAACTCTCCTTTCATCTCCACCGTTCATCGCCACATCTCTCCCCTCTCTCTCTCGCCACACTCTCACTACCAACCGTCGATTCATTTCCACAAGAATCAAGCTAAGCTTACACGACAACATTCCACCGATTCATCATCACTTAGACTCTTCAATTGATTTCAATTCAATTATTAGCAGAGCTGAAGGATTTCTCTACACGCTCGCTGATGCCGCCGTTGCAGTAGATTCCGCTGCTTCTACTACCTCAACTGATACTGCTCAAAAGAGTGGCGGTTGGTTCGGTTTCATCTCTGATGGTATGGAATTCGTTCTCAAGGTGCTGAAGGATGGACTATCGGCTGTACATGTGCCGTATGCATACGGTTTTGCCATTATTTTGCTTACTGTTATTGTTAAAGTTGCTACTTTGCCTTTGACCAAGAAACAGGTGATTATCTTTTCTTAATCTTCGATTTTAGTAGAAAAAAATATAATAATTAATTCCGTTATTGTTAAAATTAAATGAATTTTTATTTTATTGTAATCAATTGTTTAGGTAGAATCTACACTGGCTATGCAAAACCTGCAACCTAAGATAAAAGCTATCCAACAAAGGTATGCAGGAAATCAGGTGAGGCAGTGTTAAGTATGATTTATTGAATCTCCTGGTTTATTTTAAGCACATGAATTTCGTGTTCTAAGGAAAGTTTGATTTTTTATTTAATTTGTAGGAAAGAATACAGCTTGAGACATCACGTCTATATAGGCAGGCTGGAGTTAATCCATTAGCAGGTACTGCTTTAAAACATTTCATCTGTTTTGCTATTCAATCAATTGAAAATGGTTTCCTAAATATATATTTGTATCTTAGCGTGGCCTATGTTCTTTCGGATTTTATTTAATTCACTCATGAAAGTCGGTTGCTGACTAAAAATGTTGGCCTTAACTAATATTTGTATCGGTTCTGTCAGTTTAGTTGGTCTCTATGTGTAGTCTATGGCTTGTGGTGCTGATCCTGAAGAGCTTCTCATTTTAGGTTGTTTTCCAACTTTGGCTACAATACCAGTATGGATAGGCCTATATCAAGCTCTTTCAAATGTTGCAAATGAGGTATTTAATAGGTTGACATCATCTTGCTATCTTTTGTACAACGATGATGTATGTGCATGCGCAGAACAATTGGCCAACGCTGATAACTGTAAATTTTTTCCTTAAAGGGAGTGTTGACAGAAGGTTTCTTTTGGATTCCCTCTTTGGGTGGGCCAACTACAATCGCAGCTCGACAAAGCGGATCAGGCATTTCTTGGCTTTTTCCATTTGTGGTAATAGAAATGTTTCTTTCATCATAATCTTGAAGCTAACAATTATTCTTTTCTAGTCCTGTTATTGACACTAAACATTTTCTTTTTCTCCCTACTTATGAAAAACTTGTGACATTGCTCATGTATTGAAGTAAATTTACCCCTTTCAAAAGAAGCTCATGTCTGCAAAAGTGGAGAGCGAGATTGATGTATTGCATTTCATTTGTGGTTTGATATGCACACAGTTCGTTTTCCAATTCTACTTTATTAGCTCAGTGGATTTTAGGTCTTGCGAGTTTCTTTACCTAATTTTAGAATAGCTGTCTACGGCATAGCTGAGATATTGGAGATCAATTGTACGACACCATAAACCAACATACAGTTTATTCCAGATGATTTTGGTCAGGACATGAGGTTGTAATGACATGAATGCTGGAGTGATAGTTTATATCTCTTTCCTAGGGTTATGTTGTGCAGTATTGCTCCATTAGCTCTTAGATTGCTGCTTTGTTGAGGTGATTTCACTGTTAGCCGCAGAAAGAGGAAGATGTGAGGAAGCCTTAGGTCCCTATCTGAGGATTTGATTCTTTCTATGGTGGGGCAGTATGTCACACATCTTTTATACATTTCTTATTTTCCTTTCAAGAGATATATTTTTCTCTTATATTCATCAAGGTACATGTTCAGCAATGCATAGCTCTGTTTTCTTTGTCCCAAAAATTCTCAATCTTGGTGCAACCAGTGGTAATTGTAGAGCTGTAAATGTTTAAATCCAGTGCAGGTTTAGTAAGATGCTAACTTTTTATCTGTTATTCAAACCTGCAACTGAAAAGGACCTGAAAGGAATTTTAAAACACAATTTGAATAAATCAATATTATGTTTAAGTTTTTTCTCTTTAATGATGTTGCAACATAATACATGTGTGCAATTTACATACATACATACATACATGCGTGTGTGCATATATATATATAATTGAATTCTCATTAGTTGGATGGAATCAAATCAACTTGAATTTGTCCATTTGTAATTGATTAATAATTATTGGATCTATAAACCAGTTTTGGATTTAAAATAATGGGACGGAATTCAAGGCTGACCCAACCAACTTGCTTCCCTACGTGATCCTCATTTAATTTTATCATTCAAGCCTTTATTAGAGTTGCTTGGAACAACAACAAAGCCTTAGTCCCAAACTAGTTGAGATCTTTATTCCTCTATTACCACTTACATCCATGTTAACATAGGTCTCCCTCTTCCCCATTTTTCCACTTTCTTTTAACAACTTGTTACTTCTCCGAACCAGGTCTCTTTTGGCCTACGTTCGACATGGCCAAATCAACTTCAAACTTCAAATCCCCTTTGTCATTGATTGGCATTTTCAAGTGCAAATCTAAGTATGAAATCCAGGTCATGCAGGCACTGTGGGTGCCTTTTGCTGTGCTTGATTGAATCTTAAGAAATGATGTTGATTGACTAATACCTTTTTGTGCCTCTATTAGTGGTTGATGTCATGTTGTACATCAGGAAAAAAAAAATGCCGGGTTCTCCACATCTTTGCAAAAGCTTTGACTTGCCACGGAGCTTCTTTAATATATGTTGAAAAAATGTTCATTATTGATCCTTGCTTGTGCTTGAATTGGATCTTTCTTTTGCCTTGTCTTGGTAGAAGATGCAGCATACTTTATTTATCTATTAACTATTTTAACATTTTATTTCCTCGGAGCTATTATAGGGATCCACCTCCGTTATACTAGAAGACTTATTTCTATGTTTTATGCACTGATAAACTTAATTTTTACTATTTTCATCAAAAGCATCCTTTCTCAAATGCTCTAGCCTTGGATTTTGAAAGAAGTGATTTAGTGATTTGAGAGAGAGGTGAGGAAATTTATTTTTACCTTTACAGTTTTGCCTGTTTGCTTATTTCATGTCCTCTGGAGTCATCCAGTTGGTATGCTATGGATAAATAAATGCAGGTCATGGGTAGTCTTGATGTGAAGAGATGGCTAATTTACACTCCAACATGCAAATTAGATGTAACTGCATTAGCTGTTGTTTACTATTTTACTATTAGCGAGGTGCTGTGCAGTCATATTTCTTCCCTGAGACTGTGTAGCAGATTTGGATAATCGAATTCTGTCATGCAGGATGGTCATCCACCATTAGGCTGGAATGACACTGCAGCATACCTGGTTTTGCCTGTCCTCCTTGTTGTCTCACAGTACGTATCAATGGAGATCATGAAGCCTCCTCAGGTAGATAAATGAATCTCTTCATTGGCCTTTTCTGTTTGTCACCAGTATTCATCCAAATGATTCCTTAACCCCGAATTATTCTGGTTTGACAGACAGATGATCCAACTCAAAAGAACACACTTCTTGTTTTCAAGTTTCTACCTCTTATGATTGGTTACTTCTCTTTGTCTGTTCCATCGGGATTATCTATATACTGGTTTGTTTCTCATCAACAATGTCACTCAACTGAACTTATCCATGTTTTGCATCCATGTGTTTAGTTTCATTAATTGACTTTGAGGAAGCAAGAAGTCTGTCAATTTTGTGCCATCAATAAAAACCTGACATCATATTGTCATTGTGGAAATCATCAGCATGAATTGCACATCTGTTGTTTTTATGTTATGTATTTTTGCTCATTCTGTCATTTTGTACCTTCCCTCACAAGGAAAAAATTATGAGCACTATTCATTGTTGGTCATAGAGGCATTCCAACTGGTGCATTGACATGAGTTTCTTTTTAGGGTAAATAAGCTAGCATTTATCATAACTTAGTCATTTCCCATAGTTCAAATTCATTCCCATGTAAACTAGTCTGCACATTTGTGTGTGGTTTCAGATGTTTCCCTCGTTAGTAATTCCTCTGACTTGTGGAATGCCTCTGCATTTTCTTAAAGCGAAATTTGCAGTGGTCCTTTAGATTTAAACACAGGCATCAGAATTGTTTTTTTTTTTTTAATATATATTTCATTCTTGTTAAGCTGAGTAGTTTCTTAGTGTGTGTGTGTGCACGTGCACACCAGTGTTATCAAAATTTATATTTGTGATTTATAGGTTCACAAACAACGTCCTCAGCACAGCCCAACAGGTATGGTTGCGCAAATTAGGCGGTGCAAAGCCTGTAGTTAATGAGAATGCAAGTGGAATCATCACTGCAGGACGTGCGAAAAGATCAGCTGCACAACCAGGGCAGCCTGGTGATAGGTCAGTGTTCTTCTTTGCATTACTGTTTCTTAATTCAGCATCTCCAAGAGGGTCTAACAAACAAAGATGGAAATTGACAGGTTCAGGCAGTTAAAGGAAGGAGAGAAGGGGAAAAAATTGAACAAGGCATTGCAATCAGAAGATGTTCAAGCTCTGGATTCTGCATCTGACGAGGATTCAGATGAAGAGACTAATGACAAGGTAAATCCTAAATTTTAGTCCTTAATTGTTTTAGTGATGCAAAGAAAAATTATCTTGGCTGTCTGGATTTTACAACTTTTTAAATCTAGGTGATCGTTAGGGGGCCAGGAAAGGGAACATATCTGTTTTTCTATGGTGGTGGTACTAATGCATTGCAAGGGTACAACCTCATGTTAGAATTATTTAGCCTCATATCATGATTATCATCATAAAAGGAGTACAATTTTCTTAAACTCAACATTTATCTTAGTCTTGTGAAAATTGGAACTAGTTACATGTTCAAGGCTTGTCATTGTAATCCATTTTGGTTAAGAAGAGCTTGTTGTGGGACCCATGGAATGGAGGGTTAAAACCTTCCTTGTTACATGTGCTTCTTCGTTGCCAGAAAGGCATATTAACCATTCCTATACTTTCATCCATCTTCTGAGATTCTTAATACAATGAGCAAGAAGAAAATAGTGAGGCATGAAAACTGGTGGTCTTCAACACTGTTGGAATCTGCGCAATTTGATAATCAGCTTGCTGTCTTGATTTTTGGTAGCAATTGGTGGTTCACTGCTCCAAAGTGGGAGAATGACCCTTGAAATGAAATCAAGTAGCCCAGGGGTAAGGAAGGGAGGGGTATTGTATAGGCATGAGTGCGTAAATGCATTTCGAGCATATGCAATGGTGGACTTGGAACATTGTTATGTAACTCTTTACTGCCATAAAGGGAAACCCATTGATTTCTTATCAGCAGCGAAGTTTCTTAGGATTCAAAAACAGAATGTTCTATTGTCAGATTGCATTGCAACAGGAGGAAGACAAATGGTATGTGCAGGGAGGGACTAATAAAAATCGTTAAATTTCTCTTGCGATCATCATTCTAAATAAGTTATCTAGCAATGTGGGCTGGTCAAACAATACAGTTGAAAATCTGAAGAGCCAATGCAATTCTAAACGAATTCCATTGCTTCGAGTGTACAGTAGATGATAAATACATGACTTGAGGGATCTGGTCTGTTTTCTATTAAGAATACTAACACTGTCAATAACTACTGTTCTTTTTCTTTTTTTCTTTTTCTGGCAATGATAAATGAGACAACTCGTATTACCGTTAGAATTGCTCATCTCAGCAACTAATCTCAACTCTTGAACAGGGCGAGGAGGTTCTGGAAGAAGCATATGCTTCTAGTGCAAGCAAGAAGGTCCCGGATATTTCTCGGCCAAAGAGAAGCAAGCGGTCAAAGAGAAAGCGGGCTGTATAAAAAACTTGATGATTTTAGTTTTCGGCGAGTCCTGCATATCTCAAGAAGGTGTATTTGTAGTTTGATATTTAGTGCCATTTTCATGCAGGCTCATTCCAAGATGAGTTGCTAATGATGTAAATTCTGCCAATTTTGAACTCTTATTCCTCCTGATTTATTAAATGCATTTTCATGCTCTCATGCCACTGGTATGACACCCTAACAGAGTCATGAATCGACACGGCAAGCAAGCTGCATAAAGTCTAGAGTGCAATGTTTTATAATAGGGGTAAATGACCTGCAAGATTTGCTTCATTGTAATTTTTTAGAGCTGGAAAATGTTGACTAGGTGTACACCTGTTCCTATAAGCACCATTTCTGAGTTCAGTGAGGCTTCTGCGTGGAAATGCTGTGTTAAACTCTTGGCATATAATCACGTATGTATATGTTTTTCTCTTTTAATAAAGCTTCGCTTGATTCTCAGAAATCAGGGGGTGAAGGCAAACAACACCACCCTGAGAAAGCTAAGGTTTTACTCGAGATGAGAAACGTGCAATTTCTTCATCGAAAATTGCTCTAAGATGACGAATCTAAATTAATTTCGTCTTTTATACAAGCATGAAAACCAAGGAATCAGGTTTTCTCAACCTAAATGAATACCAGCTGATATTCTGATGCTTTAATAGAACACTGTGGACCTTAGTCTACTCGCTGCGCTAACAAGTGCATCTGTTGACTCATTGCTTAGATGGTGGGTTGCGATTGCCTACTGGGTTGGGTCCTGATGAACTCTTATGAATCCTCTTCTCTGCAACCTGTTTGGGATCATAGCATGGATGCAAATACCAAAAAAGAAGAAGGTGAAGGCATAAATCATTTGCATTAAGATTGATAACAAATACATGTAACCTGAACGCTGAATTCCTCACCCAATTTGGTAAGTCGTCTCCCACGTGTAATTTTGAGGTGAGCTGTCGAGGCTTCAGTTTGAAATGAACTGTGGCAGCAGAGGCATGATAATGCCAACCATTAGAAATTGTGACAGAAAAAGGCTTTTGTTAATTTGCTGCAGTTAATTGGTTACGTGGAGAATTATGCCTCACCCACTGCTGAATCACTATAGGGATCTGACAATGTATAATGAATATAATAATAAAAAGGAGAGGAGAGGAGAGGAGAGGAGGGATGTTGCTTGCCTGCTTCAATAGCCTGAACCTTGATAATGGATGGGAAATGTTGTTGAGAAGCTACAAGCAGAAGCAATGCCAAGAGAAGATGGATGGTGAAAGTCAACCTACTCATCTTGGGCTTGAAAGGGTGCGTGTTGCAAATGAATGGAGAAGCTTTATGTGATAGTGGTTTAGACAAGTATGGAGTATTTTTATCTACTGAATTCTCAGTAATCATAAACAAACTTGAAGAAAATGCAGAGAATGTTTGGGAATCCTATGCCATTACATGCTGAATTGATAAGATTAAGAAAATGGGTTCTCCTCATTATGGGTTGACTTCTTCTCCGTTATCATTACTCAGTAATCATTGCATCCATGATAAATATACAAGTACTTTGCTACATAATTTTGTTTTTGAGTGCTTAAACCATGGATTCTTTTTTTTTTTTTTTTAATAAAAGAACACATTTAGAAGAAGGTTAGTAGGGAATGATACAATTTTGAAAAGTTTTTGGAGAAATAGCATGGTTTTTAAAGTATTAATGTTTTGAATTGCGGTTGTTAGAGAACTGTTATTCAGAATAACGGTTTAAATAAAAATCGTGATTCCGAATCACGGTTTCAGGGAAACCGTTATTCATAATAATGGTTCTCTAACAACTGCAATTTAAAATCATAGTTATATAATTAAATTGTGATTTAGAATCGCGGTTACGATGCATATATAATCCTCCTTTTTTTTTATAGTCGCCGCTCCTGCAAAATAAAAAACTCTAGAAATAAAAAAAAACCAAGAAAAACCACCCCTTAATCGCTCAAAACGCCATTCAATCCTCCACCAAAACACCAGAATCATCTTCTACTTGTCTCCACGAGTCTTTCTACCATTTTTTATTGTAAACCGCCAACCCAAACTTTCATTAATAGCCTTTTTGCCACCACAATTGATGAAACTGCCACCTAGATATAAAAAAATCAAGGTAAAACATTTGCATTGTCTCTTAGTTTGATGGGTTTTGTTATTGAATTGATAAGTTTTGTGTTTTGATTTAATTAGGTATTTGTGTCGTGTTTGATAATTAGATGATTTTAGGTTTTGAATGTTGCAATTATGTGTTTTCAAACAATTGATGTTATTTATTGAATCAATTAGGTTTGAATTAGAGAAATTAAGGTTTAAATTGATTATTGGGTTACTTGTCATATTTAATTATATTGTTTGAATTGATATCAATTTTGTTTTAATTAATGCAATTAGATAGGATTTGAATCAATTAATACTATTAATAAAGTTATGATCGAAATCATAACAACTAGAGTTTACGTTGAATTTTTGTAAAAAATAATCATGTTGAAGATTTTGTTCAATTAAGATCATTTACTTTTTAATTGGTATTCAATTGTTGTAATTCATATTTTTTATTGTAAAAAATATTCAATTGACATTTTGTAAAAATTGTTGTACTTTAAATTTTGCAATTAATTATTTTTTATTGCTATTATTATGGTCAAAGTAATAGCAATTATTGCTTGTGTTAAAGTGTAAGATAATTTGTTTGTAAATGAATACTTTTATTTTACAGAATGTCTTAAAACTTGTTTATATTGTGTCATTATAATAGTACTATTATTCATTATACGAATAACAGTATTACTTATATTTGCAGAAGTATTGTGTTATTGAATGATATTAAAGGCATGTCATTTGATGATACTAAAAAGCTTATATCTGAAAGACTTGAGTTGAATTATAATGATACTGAAATAGATATCACTTGAAGGTGTCTTGTTGGGGAACATTAGTATTTTTCAATATCGATTGCATGTGATGTGGATTTTAGAAATATAATGGAAATGTCAGTCCAAGGCAGAACTAACATGATTGAGTTGTATATGAGTAGCTAACCTAAACTTAGTAGCTCATATAATGTGAAGCATAGAGATACTAATATATCTATACTCATATATGCTCGGCCACTTAACAATTATCACATTCATTTGGTGCTGGTACATTTAGGACATTGGAAGATAGGGTTATGAAAATTTGTGATGAAAATAAGAATAAAACTGCATATTATAATCATAGTTGGCATGACTCCTCCGATCCTAGTGATAATGAAGATGAGGGTATCATTGGGTTTAGTTAAGACATCAGATGATGAGGCCTCCTATTTGGAAATTTGGTCATGATACTAGAATTGATGGCATGGTTTGTAATGTTTGGTCTGTTTATCATAAATAAATAAGTTGGTAGTGGTGATTTGGTTGTTGGACAAAATTTCAGAACTAAAGATGATTTGGTGAATGTTATTAAGCAATGACACATTGCACATTCACTTAAATATCGCGTTCAATGTTCAAACCATACATTTGTTCTATTATAATGTGTTCACGCACTTGAATGTTAATG
This sequence comes from Populus nigra, assembly GCF_951802175.1. Lineage (NCBI taxonomy): Eukaryota > Viridiplantae > Streptophyta > Magnoliopsida > Malpighiales > Salicaceae > Populus > Populus nigra. Next base: position 4,646,677 of record NC_084870.1, on the reverse strand, counting down.
ATATTTATGTGGAGGATACCGTAAAAGATCAGATTCATTTGAGATAGCAAAGTTGAAAGGTAAAACACACATGTATCAATACATACATAAAAAAAATATCATCACCAACTTGATACTAAATTTATTGCATCAGCGGTTGCAACCTTTTCTTTTATTTACAGGATTTGGATATGATGTATTGCAGATTCTATTAGTTGATACCGCTTCTAGATCATGTGATCCCATATGTCATGCAAGCAGGTTTTTATTACATTACATGTCTTCAACATATAAAAATGGATCATGACTTGCTCATGACACTAATTGAGAGATGGAGACGGGAGACTCACACTTTCCACCTTTGTGTCGGTGAGATGACACCTACATTGCAGGGCACTACTATTATGCTTAGCTTGCCTATAAATGAGAGAGAACTTACTCTCATGGGTATCCAGAATAAGGTCACTCTATGCGAGCGTGCATTCGGACGAGTACCCTCTCATGAAATATTTAAGGGGAACGCTTTATATATAAGATGGTTTTGGGGAAAAAATTTTAAATTGCCCGATGACTATGATGATGAGATCTTCTAACGGTATGTTAATGCATACTAATAGTTCAATAAACATATTGATTTGTCTATATTTGATTAGAATTTAATGTTTATATTATGCAGGTATGCTAGATCGTACATACTTTATATGTTTGGCAGTATACTTTTCACAGATCTCAGTGGGACACATGTTCCCTGTTCTACCTACTACTACTAGAGGATTTCCAATCCATTCCACTATATAGTTGGGGTTCAAGCATCTTTGCATATTTGTATAGGTATTTGTGTCAAGCTAGTTTGGAAAAATCAAAGCAGGTTGGAGGATGTTTATTGCTTTTACAAGTAAAATAAATGTTGTTTGTTATTTTTTAATTATGTTTTTTATACTTGAGTTAGTTACTAATTGTTGTATGTCTTTTTTGTACATAAAGCTATGGTTGTGAGAGCATTTACACTTAGGTCAACCATGAAATAAATCTAGACTTGTTATGTCTATATAGGTTTTGGAGGTTGATCTACAACTTCCATTAGGATACAAGTAATATGTTATTGAACATACAAATTATGTTTTTTAGATTAAGAATATTTTTAATGGAAACCTTATTTAATAAGTTTCATTACTTATTTATTAACAAATAGTGTGATAGTATATATTTTGAAATTAATCTAACCCATGTTTTGTCATTTTATCATAGCAAGTTAGATAGAAAGTAGTCAAATCAGGTAAGTTAGTAAATTATGAGAAATTGATGTTGATGTTGATAAATGGTGAGAAAATATTGTTTGTGTTGATGTTGGTAAATGATGAAAATTAATTACTTGCATTGATGTTCAATTTTTTCAATATTGATAAATGTTGTGAAATAATTAATTGCATTGATGTTCGTAAATGATGATAAATAATTGCTTGCGTTGATGAGAAAATATTGTTTGCGTTGATATTGGTAAATGATGAGAATTAATTGCTTGCATTGATGTTCAATTTTTTGGATATTGATAAATGCTGGGAAATAATTGTTTACGTTGATGTTGGTAAATGATGAGAAAATATTGCTTGCTTTGATGTTGGTAAATGATAAGAATTTATTGCTTGTGTTGATGTTCAATTTTTTTGGATATTGATAAATGTTAGGAAATAATTTTTCTTGGATTGATGTTGGTAAATGATGAGAAATAATTGCATTGTTGATGTAGAATTTTATGTTGGTTGTAAATAATGAAAATAATTCCATAGGTTGATGTTAGTAAATGATAAAAAATAATTGTTTTGTTGATGTTTCAATAGGTTGTGTAGAATTCTTATTCAGAAGATGATATGACAATTGTTTCTATTATATGTATATTGGCCATGGACTTATGGACATCAGTAGTACCCCTCATATTTTTTAAGCTTGTTGAGATGTATTACCCAGACCGTGCATGTAATAATTTGGCTTTAAGCGATAGATCCTATCTAACATAGATACGAGTGATCAATTGCATTTCATTAGTTGTCCGGGTAGGCACGATTATTATAATTAAATGATCCATTATCTCCAATATATATCAATGTGCGATGCACAAATAAATTTTATTTTTAGAGAGGTGCACTCTATAATTTTTTAGGAGGAATACATGGATTAACATCTGGATATAACATGTTAAATCATTACACAAAACCCAACACAAGTTCCTCTACGCAAGGAGATGGAGTATGAACCACATGCACATTAAATTTAAAATGTTGTAAGTATTTGTTACTTTTTATAGGCTTCGACAATACCGTTGCATTTTATTTATGGATTAATAATTTTAATTTGCTTTATATTAGGTTTGACAATTGTTATACGATGGTTAGCGTGTTGCGGCTGATCTTCGTGATCTCGATGATGATAAATTTGCTTATTATTATGCATTTTCTTGGTTTGAGAGATGTCGTACTACACTTCACCTATTAGGAGAGACATTAAGCCTAAATGATGAGACCATACAAGCAGGTGGAAGTCATGCTATTAATGAAGCTGGTTCATCCACTCGTCATCGCAAAAGACATAAATAGACTCAAATGTATTATTATGTTATGTTATTTTTTCAGTTAAGAGTTATTTTTATTATTATTACTTTTGTAATATTGTTTTAGCTAATTATCATGTTGATTTTAAAGTTGTCATATATATTATGCATTTTCATACTTAATTTTATATAAGCGTGATTTAAAATCGTTAATTAACAGGTGAACATGTGAACAAGTTGTCTAAAATTTCAAATCATTCATTAACAACATAAAAAATACACATAAATAAAAAAAGGTTTAAAAACACCAATATTAATTTGGTATTATAATTAAAAAATAAAATTAATGTTAAAATATTGCACTTTCAATTATAGCCCGAAACCGTATTGTTATTCCTTCCCTTTACCTTCCTTCTACTTTGACCTTCTACTGGTTTGGTAATTTAAGGTTTTGTTTGGGCTTAGGTTGTGGTGGTTTAGACTTTGTTTTATATAAAATTTAGGATTGGGTTTAAATAAAAGTTGTGTTGCTTAACATGATTGTTATTGTCATTAGCGGTTGATTAATACAACCGCTAATAACAATAGTGGTTGTTTATAAATGTTATTACTACTAATGGTTGTTAAATAAAATCATGTTTTTCAATAATGGTTAAGTCAAAGTGTATTATTTTTCAAATACTTTTCCCTTATGTTTTATATCTTAAAATCTTTTATCAAACTATGCTAGTTAGATAAAATACCCTAATCCATGTCGTCAGCATTGGTGTAGGGACTTTTCAATGCGTATTGGATTACTAAATCAAGCGTTGTCTTTGTTATATATACAGTTTGGCTATGGAAACATACTTGTTTGTTCTTTAATTTAACTAATTGAAAAAAAAACTTAAAAAGTTGACTTGAGCGGAAGCACTTACTAACAAATCTTCTCTAGTTTGGTAGCACTAGTACTCAATGCAATGCTTACAGGTGAAATTGTTAGTGGATGGATCATGAATGTATTATTTAGGATCCTTCCATGGAGCTTTCCAAAAAAAAAATCAAAAACATCACTTCTTATATAATTACATGCAATTCAATTAATATAATCGTAGTTTAACAAATACTAGTTGACCCATGCTAAGTTACAGTTCGATAAAAAAAACTTTTTGAAAGTGAAAGAAACATATTTAAGTTACAGAAAATAATTTGCTAGACTCAACATGTCAACTTTGAAATCTATTAACTTGATTTTTTATCTAACCTGAGTTTAAAATTAATGCTGATGAGATTTGTCTTGACATGACCTAATCGACTTGACATATCCAAAAAAAAAAACTCTTGTGATTAGTAAAAAGTATGGTTTGGCTTTAGCAAATTCAAGATGGTGTCTTTTTTATTTTAATATTAAGACGACGACATATTGGATTAACTCGGGATTTACAGTTTAACTTGTTAAACCTTTGACGTGATCATGGTTTCCACTGGGATTAACAGCCTTTAAAAAAAACATATTTTTATTTAATGATATGATAACAAAAATAAATATGTAAAATTGAGTATCAATTAAATACCAAGATATTTTTTTTAGACTGCAATAATCTTAAAAAAAACAAACTAAAATGAATTTAAAATGAATCAAATATTAAAGGATGAAACTGAAACAAAAAAAAAAGTAAAAAAAGATTCAATCAAAAGAAAAGAATTGAAAGATGAAACTTAAAAAAAAAAAGAAAAAAAAGGTTCGACCTAGTAGGTCAACCTTAAAATCTCTCAGTCTATCTCCTTGCCGAACCTAAGTTTAAAATTAACCCTCTTAAGAGTTGCCTTGACATGAACTAGTTGACTTGGCGGATCCAAAGACAACTTAAATAATCGTTAAAAAACATGGTTTGACTTTGAAAAAATTAACTTGGAATGATTATGGAGGGATACATTGATGACATGCTAGTGAAGAGCATGACCTTTAAACAACATCTCTTAGACTTAGAAGAAGTATTCATTATACTTAAACACCATCAGATGAAATTTAATCTTTCCAAATGTGTGTCGCACGTGTGCGGCATTGCAGCGATCGTCCATCACACTCAATGTGGGTGTATCTGGAAAATATAGGGAGATAAGGAATTCTTGTCCTTTATTAGTGGAAAAATGGTATGAGAGTCGCCATCTAGTATTCTAGTCACTAGGAACCCTAACTAGTCGCAGAGATCGGGAACGGAGACTGGTTGCGTAAAGGAAAGGTATTAGCACCCCAAATATGCCCTACCTAAGGTAAGCTGCATTGTTTTATTGTCTGATAAATACTAAGGCTTCATTGTATTTCTATTTGTTGGTCTGTCTACGGTTTTAAAAAAAGTCTTTCTCAATAAGGAGGTCCTTATCTTATCGGTTAAAGTCTAACCATTCTAATATCTATAAAAGAACTACCTTTTGAATATCGGGAATATGTTTTACGTATAAATTCATAATCCTAGACATTAACAGAAAACAAAATATTTTTTTGAATTTTTTTGAAATATTGGCCAAGTTCTCGTGACTTTAATAAACTGATTATTAAAGCCAAAATACATGCTAAAATATATTTTTTTTTGAAGTTTTCTTTGCTGTATGAAAATATGATGTGATTTTTTCTTTGAGACTTGGCTGTATGCATGAAAACAAAAATATTTTTTTAAAAAAAAAAGTTTTGACAAAAATCGGGTATTTTAATACTGGATTTGTATCTTTACGGTATAAAAATATAAATCAATATTAAGCAAAAATCCATAACAAAATACATGGGGAAATCACAAATTTATTCCGAAAATATTTTTTTTTTGAAAATTTTTGGAACTAGGCCAGACCCGGCCCGATTATGTGAGCTGGGCCTGTATTGGCCCAGCTACAAGGCTGGACTTAGCCCAGCCGTGTGGGCTAGGCTGATGTTACAGCCCAACAAACAAATGGTTGGTTACTGTGCTGAGCACAGTAACTAGCTAAATGTAATTAGATAGTTACTGTGCTCAGCACAACAACTACATAATTATTTGTTGCAGAACATGAATCACGTTCTGCATGCAAATGAAAGAAAGCAAAGAGCAAATAAACTAGGGGCAGCAGGGGTGAGAAGGTTACCTGAAGTGGCGAGACAGTGCCGTTGGTGGTGGCGGCGAAGGCTAACGGCGGCGGTCAGGCAATGCCAGATGGTAGTTCTGCCCTTTCTCTACTCTGTGTTTTTTTCTTTTCTGTGTTTCTTCTCCTTCCCATTTTTATCTCCTGCTCCTCTGTCTCTTCTTCCTCTTTTTTTTCTTTTTGAAGATGGCTCAAGGTGGAGTTGTTGCGGGGGCGATGAGGAGGAACAGAAATGGTGGAGTCGCGACACAGTGGTTGTGCCAACCGGTGCTGCTGTTTTCCTTCTTCTTCAGCGTTGCAGCAAGGGGAGGAAGATGGCAGCTATTGTGCTGCTCCTCATTCTTCTCTATTGTCTTCCCTTTCTCTCCTTTGTCTCTCAAACGAATCACCTTCACCCTTCTGTTCTCACCTTCCACTCCCTCTCCTTTTTTTTCTTTCTTTTTCCTTCATACTCTTTCATTCCCATCTTTTTCTTTTGGTTTCACCTCTTTTTCTCTCCAAAACTGTCGGTCTCTCTCTCTCTCGGTCTCCCTCACTTTCTCTTTCAAAAAATCCTTCCAGCTCTCCTGTTTTACACCCTTTTTTCTTCTGTTTTTTCCGAGCTTTCCCCTCTTGAATCTGTCGTTTGCTTCTCTCCTTCTCCAAAATTTTGCCCCCCTCTTTTTTTTTGGTTCCTCCTCTAGTATTTATAAGCAGAAGAGGAAAGGATCACTTTACCCCTGCCATGGCGCAGGGTAAGGTAGGTGATGGGAGCTGCTGGCAGGGCATGGTTTCCTGTTTTCTTCATCATGGCGTCATGGGCTTATAGGTATGGGTTTTGTGCAAGTGGGAGGGGAAAGAGAGGGGAAGAATAGCGGTAAAAAATTTTAAAAATCTTCTTCTCCCTTGTCTCTGCATTCGCAGGGGAGAAGAATATATACAGTGTCGTTTAAAACGGCACCGTGTCTCTTTTTTTTTTAGAAAAGAAAAATAAATTTGGGAGTGACCTAAAAATGGGTTATGACAATGTGTTTTTGCTATCAAAGGAGGAAAGTTCTTAGGTTTCCTAGTAAGCAACAAGGGAATTAAGCCTAACCTAGAAAAGATTCAAGCTATTCTTGATATGGCTCCTCTTTAATCATAGAAGGAGGTTCAAGGCCTCACAACAAGATTAGCCACCAATAATAGATTCATAGCTCATCTAGGGGAGTATACTCTATATTTCTTCAAATCTTTGAGAAACATATCCAATTTTGAGTGGAATCCATATTGTTATAAGGCTTTTAAAGAGCTCAGAGTTCAATTTTCATCATTCGAGATATTGTTTCAGCCTAAGGAGAGTGAAAATATTTTTCTTTATTTAGGGGTGTCAAACTCAAGAATAAGTGTAGTTTTGATTAAAGAGGATGAGAGAATACAATGTCCAGTTTATTACTCTAGTCAAACCCTTGATGATACTAGAACCAAATATTTAAAAGTGAAGAAGGCGACCTTCACTCTAGTAAGCACCTCTCAAAAGCTTAAGCCATATTCCTAAGCTCACCAAGTCATAGTGCTCTTAGATCAGCCTCTACAATAGATCCTTCAAAAGCCAAAGATGTCTAGACGCCTGGTGAAATGGGTCATTAAATAACTAAATGCTCTTCAGTACAAACCCTGGTTAACTATAAAGGGTAAAACCTTGATAGATTTCATTATTAAGTGCCTTTTTAAAGGTTTTATGGATACATTTGAATCCCTATCCTTAATCATAACTTCTTTTACTACACTAGAAGTGCTAGTAGAACAACCTCTAATGATCCTTACTTGAAAAGTATATGTTGATGGCTCTTCCAATGTTGATGAAAATTGAGTTGGGATATTACTTGTTAATCTTGAAGAACAAGTCTTTAAATATAGAGTTCATTGAGTTCCAATAATGAATATCAAGTCTTTGTATTTCCATACTTCACAATGCCATTAATTTTATAAAGAAATGTGATCAATGTCAAAGATTTTCCTCAATCTCTCATCAACCATTGCAGAAATGATCACCTTAACCTTTACATGGCTTTTTGCTTAATAGGGGATGGGCATCTTAGTTTTATTCTATAAGGCCACAAACAAAAGATAGTTCATTTTGGTGGATGCCAATTATTTCACCAAATAGGTTGAAACATAATCCTTAATAGACCTCACCACCAATAAAATACTTCTATTTTTCTGCAAGAATATCATATGTTGATTTGGACTTCCTAAAGTCTTGATAATAGATAATGAGACACAGTTCGACAACTATAAGATGATAAAGTATTGTCAAAGACTTCATATTAATTATGGGTTCTCTTCAGTTTCACATTATAGTTGGGCTCAACTATGAGCTGAGCGCAACATTAAGTGGGTCTAGCGAATTTCCAGACACAGTACACTTGGATTCAACCATATGCTGAACCCAAGGCAATATGAGTCGGACACGTTGTCAAACCTAATACACTTAGGTTCATCCAAGTGCCAGAACCAATATGTTCGGGTTCAGCTATATGCTGAACCCGAGGCAACATAGGTATAGCAAGATGTCAAACCCAATACACTTGTGAACCATGAAATAATTTTTTGGACTAGGGTTTTGTAGTCGAGTCCATTTAAGTGTTTATAAAAAGCAAATGATGGAAACAAATAGTTTATTTATCCTAATTTTATAAAATATGCAATAGTTTTTAAATAAGAAATCTTGAGAGTTATCTTTTACAGGCAAAGAGTAGGATATAAGAAAAAAAATGACCTTAAATGATAGAAGTTTTATAACTACTTTCTTAATTTTAAGATAAGTAATACATAAATCATTTAATATACAGAGCATGTTATATAGTGATGAGAGATTTTTTCATGAAAATTGTATTATGTTAAGAGGTTTAAAGGACTATTAATATATGTATAATCAAATCTAAGGATTATAATGGATGATAGATCACTAAAATGTGGATTTATAATGTTTGATCATTGTTTTAGGATATGAAATAAGAAAATTTGTAAATAAGCATCAAAGTGAAGATTGGTGGGTTTAGGTATTTGATAGAGGGTCTATGTTTAACCTTAATATTGCATTGATTAGGTATATTTTTAATGTAAGTTTTATATTGGTAAAAAACTTATGATGTCTAGTTTTTTATATATATATAAACAGGGAATTGATCTAATACTTGTAGAATGATTTAGGATTACAAGAGTAAAGGATACACAAGCAACTTCACAATTACTTTCAAGGGTAATTATGACATTGGCTATAATTTATGTAATGGGACCTTTGGACAAGTTATATATGGTTGGAAAGGTAATTGAATCTAGATCATAAGCCAAAAGGTGAAATGAGATTTCAAGTATTCTAGATAGAGTTATAATTAATTAACTAGATCGTGCGTGATGGATCATGGATTAATTATTCTAGTCAAGTGTAGTGTTTATTAATTATTCTATTTAGGGTTTGAAAAGATTAAGAACAAAAAAGAAGTACATGTATTGATTTTGAATTAAATGAACCTATAATTTAGTTATTATTTGTTAGGGTGTTAAGAGTGTTTTGATTTTATCTAAGTACTTTTTGAATTTGCATATCAAATAAGCACTCTTTCATCTCTTTATTTAGTTAAATTTAATAAATAAACAAATATGTTCTCTTTCTAAAATCTTTGTTTTCTATAAATTAGATGAATCAATCATAACAAATGTATTATAAGGAGTTCTACGAAAATAAAATTATGATTGCAAAATTGAATTAAGTATGATTTTGATTTTTTTTAATCCTCTCGTGGATTAATCTGAAGAATATAAATATGATTGACTCTATTTTGGACTTAACCTTGAAATTTATGCATTTGACTCTTGTAAACATGTCTACTTAGAATTTAATACTTAATCATAGAATAAAATACAATTCATTATTATTGTAGTTAAAGTAACCTTAGTCCTTTGACTTTCAATATGAATGTGCAAATTATATTTATATTCAAAAAGTTATGATTGAATTGTTGAAAGTTTTAAGAATGGAACTTGTGATAATTGTTTTGATTCTTTGAATCTTAAATTGATTTGTTGAAAATTTATGAATGATTTGTGAAACTTAGTTTTGGGAATTAATGAACATACCTTTTTTAATTTGGAGAGTACACAACAAATATTTTAAATACAATTGGTTAGTCAAGGATTTGGTCATGTTAAAAGTTCTTAACTAAACTTTGAAAGAGACACTAGTATATGTTTTAATATCTTTATCATAATTAAATTTTGATCCTCAAACTTTTATTAATATTTTTATAAAAATTCAAAAATATTTTTTTCATAAAAATTCAATTTGTTTCCAAATTTTATCCATTTTTAATATTTTTCATGATTTTTTATTATTCTTACACACTTTGCATATTTTTAGATATTATTATAAAAGAGAATAGAAAAAAACAAAAGGAAGCAAAGTTAGGAAGCAAAGTTTTATTTTAATTTTAGTCATTTAAAATAAATAGAAAAATGTATTTCTCCAACCTAAATCTTATTCTATTATAAATACATCTTTCAATTATTTTAATGAAAAACATGTTTTTTTAAATTGTAGTTATTGTTTTCTAAACAAAAATCTATGGAATCTTAAAAGCCATATAAAAGATCTATTAAAAAAAATTAAAATTTATTTTAATTGAATAAAAATGAGCTTTTTTCATATTATGTATATAATAATTGAAAAAAATTGTTAACATTCATATAAAAACTTATAATATTATTGTAGAACCATGGAGAACTTCAATAACAATTAAATATAATGTTAATACTTTTTTTATGGTGCATTTATATCTAAACTTAGGAAAAAACAAAATATAAAAAAGGAATAGGTCTTAGCGCCTAGCGTAACAGAAGAAGCTCAAATACGAGTAGGCCTGCAAAGTTAGGCCCACACGATTGACCTTGATTTTGTTTTTTTTAGGGGTGGATGAATTTTTGTTTTTTGAAAAAAAAATTGATAACACACTGTTTGCTTGTCTAAATTTCGGTCACTAGAGAGGCGACTGAAAAATCAAGTTGGCTTTTTTCCACTAAAAAATCCTTTATTTTTATATATGTTCATCTAAAAATACCTAATAAACACCCTCAATACCCTAATAAACTTGTTTATCAATTAAAAACATCTTTAGACTAGTTTAAAAAATATAAAATTAAACCTGCAAAAATATTTTTTAACCTCAATTTATTTTTTCCAACAAGATACGAGCTCTAAAACACCTTAATGAAATTCATCTCGCCAACATTTGACATCTATATCATCTCTTTTTGTTGCTGAAAATTGGTTAACCAACAACCTTCTTTATCTTTCACTATTTTTTTAATGATTCTCTCTCTTCTCTCAAGATCAAGTACTGAAAAATAAATAAAATGAAGTTCTGGATCAAAATGTGAAAGTTTTAAAATAAATTTACTAAAAAAATAAAAAAAACATTAGAGGCAAAAAACTTTGAAAAGGCACTAAATGTACCGTGGTAAAAAATAAAAGAGACAAAATGTCACTCTCTTTATTAATGTTGGTCTCTAAAGCCTTGTTTGTTTGACAGAAAATGGTTTCCTGGAAACAACTTTCCAAACTTTCCTGTGTTTATTTGTCATTAGAAAAGTTAGTCAACGGAAAACACTTTCAAGTCAAAGAAAAATTTGGTTTGGTTTTCAAGAAAGTGTTTTCCTTTTATTTTAGATGGAAAACACTTTCCAGAAGTTGTGAGAAATTTAGAAATATCATATTATTTGCTGATTATATCAAATTTGGTTCTCAAACTTTTAATTGCTATATATATTATTTTGAATATTTGTTTTTCAATTTTATCCCTTAGAATTTGATTTTTATATTAACCTTGATCCTCATTATTATAATTATTATTTGCTTTTTTCTTGTCATTTTTTAATTGAATTTTTTTTATCTATCAAATTTAGTTATCATTTTTTGATTGTTACTTATTTTATTTGAAATAATTTATGAAATGATTATTATTATTATTATTTTAATTTCTTCATCTTTTAATTTTTTAATTTGTTATATTTAATCTCTATTATTTTGATTATTATTTATTTTGTTTGAGATAATTTATGAAATTATATTTTTAACAATTTTATTCTCATTCAATTTTATTTTGTTTCTCATTATTTTAATAAACTTGAAAATAAAATAAAATATTAGTAAGTTATTTTCCAGCTCATTTTCCATAACATAACTAAATATTAAAAAGTGTTTTTCAACTTATTTTCTATTACATTACTAAACATCGAAAAATAATTTATTTTTCTGGAATTCAATTTTTCAGAATTTACTTTTAAAAAAAAAACTACTTTTCAGCAAACAAGAAAGATTTAAATTAAAAACATTTAACAAACAACACAATAAGATTTATTTTTTTTGTTTGTAAAATTATGCATTAATTCAATGTTAAGTTGTTCTTTTGAGATTGAAATAACCTAGTTAAAAATAAAAATAAAAATCATGAATGCCAATTTAAAGACAAAGCAATATGAAATGATGAATTTTAATAAATAAAAAAAAGGTTTTGTGATCATAATAGACAAAATAGTAAAAGGAATATTATTTTACAGCAATGTTTTAAAACATGGATAAGGTAAAATGATTTCAAAAGATGACAGGCTTAAAGGAAAAGCACAGCTAAGAAAGAAGCAGACAAAAGGAGGTTGAAAAGAGAAAGCGAAAGGATCGCCATTTTGAATTGGAAGTGACTGGCCAAGACAGCTTCGATTTTTGTTTTCTATGACAAGAGAGCAGGCCGGCAGGGACATGGGATACAGTGCTATCCTCTTTCGCCACCGTGTTTGTCGCCACCCACTGTTACCTCGATCTAAAACACACCTCTCTTTCTCTCAAGAATAACCCCTGGGGGTTTTACACTTGAACTCCATGGACATGAATTTTGCTTCCCAATTGAACGAAGTGCGTGAAAATATTGACCAGAATTAATTTTGTGGATAGACGGCCAGCTAATTGACAATATCGTTGAAAGAAACCATTTAGTTAGATAGAAGTATTGTTCATATCGTTTCCTTGCTTGGTCTTCGTGTGTGTATGATTAGTGTTTTTTTTAAAAAACTACCAAATAAAATCTTAATTAACTTTAAATTAATTATGAACCAAACGTCTAATCAACATAATTTTATTTGATAATCTTTAAAAATATAGTTATAATAATCTTATCGATCTTTTTAATAATATTGGATGTATAAAATACAAACATTAGGTATGTTTTTAATGATTCATTCATTCTTTATTTATTTTTTTCTTTCTATCGTGAAGGTTATTTTATCTCATCTTTTTTGTTAGTCATTAAATCTTGAATTTTATTTTTTTTATCATGATATTTTTATAAAATTGTAGATTAATTGTTATATATGTTAATTAATTTAAATTTGATATAAATTTTGAAATAATCATTATTTTCTAGCGTAAAAAGTGTTATGTTCTTAGAAACTTTTATGACTGTTAGAACAGCAAAATACTCTTACATCGCAACACTCGGTAATTACATTTGTCCACTGCCACAACTGCGTACATGTAACACAAGACAACTGACAGCGCGGTGTCTGTTTTCGCAAAATGACAAGTTAGGATGGAAAGAAGGCACTGGCGATGGGTCACATCCCACGCTGCATGTTCAAGAAATATACATGTATTACTTTTTCTCTTCTCACCTTGGCCTTTTGCTTTTGCTTTTTGTTTTAAATTTGAACTGTGTTTGTGTTTATCGAATCAGACCTTATTCACTGCTAAGATTGTGTTCGGGAAGATGGTAGATGTCGAGGGTTGTGCATGGATCCACAGAAAAAAGCACGAAAAAACACGAATATCTTATTTTTTATAGATAAGATTTTTATACATAGTTGAGTTGAGTTCTACCTAACATCATCAATCTCGAACAGCTGATGCTAGAACACTGATACGAGAAAACGAGTCCAATCCGAATCAACTTTTTTTTAAAAAAATGCAAGCAAAAGTTAAAGTTTCACCACATTCCATGCTCTTTACAATGCTTCTTTATTAATTATTTAGTTGTTTTGTTTTATTATACTCTTAACTTGTCCATTTGCTAAATAACATCTTGCAAATTAAGGCACAGGAAGCAAAATTTCTCATTGCTAAAATCAATATACGGCCACTAACCAGTATCAAATCTTTTCTTTCGCATTCAAACTTGACATTAGTTGTTGTAGGAAAAAATAAATATATGATTAGTTCTACGATATTTCACATTTTTTTCCTAAATGATTGAAATGCCACCACCTTCACGATGACGGTATAGGTAGATGCACAAACCACAGAGTAATGGCTTCTTCAAATGACCCCGAAGCCAGAAGAATCCCCCTCCAGTTTGCCCTTGGCATATTTCGGCTCCTGCATAATTCTATGACGATTCAATCCTTCCAACCAACTTTCAAACCAGAAGTATTCTAATTAATTGTAGTCGGCAGGTAAAGCTTTCTGAATTCCAGACGGCTCAAGCCCTCAGAATTCAAAAGGGCTAAAAAACGTGCAACCTCATCTGAAAATACACAAAAGCACTCCAAAAAGCACATCTTCACCTTCCTCCCTCCCCACTCAACATTTATGGAGAGGGGTATGTATGGTATTACGACATCACCCACAGAGGAAAAGAGAAAAGCTCGAAATCATGCATTCTTATCTCAAACACTCGATGACTATAAGTAGTACACTTCCGTCACGCTTTGTCTCTTGAACCAAAAGGAAAAAATGACTGCTGCTAGGCCAATCTTCGCTTGTGCTTTCGTTATACTGTGCACCCTTTTCCATGCAGCCCGCCCAGAGCTCATCTTAACCTTAGTCAACAACTGTCCCTTCACTATCTACCCAGCAATCCAGCCCAACGCGGGGCACCCCGTCCTCGAAAAGGGAGGCTTCCCTCTCCAAACTCTCACCCACCGCTCCTTCCGTGCACCAGACCAGCACTGGTCAGGCCGGATCTGGGGCCGCACTGGCTGCACCTACTCAAACGGCAAATTTCAGTGCGCCACTGGTGATTGCAACAACAGAATCGAATGCAACGGCCTCGGTGGAGCCCCCCCTGCCACTTTGGCACAGATTACCCTCCACCACGGCCAAAACGACTTCTCCTCTTATGGAGTGTCTCTTGTCGACGGTTTTAACCTCCCTATGACTGTGACCCCACACGAAGGCAAAGGGGTGTGCCCTGTGGTAGGTTGCAGGGCCAATTTGCTGTCCACGTGCCCAGATGAGCTAAAGTTCAGGTCACCGGCCGGTCATGTTGTGGGGTGTAAGAGTGGGTGTGAGGCATTTGGAACGGATGAGCTGTGCTGCAGGAACCATTACAACAGTCCGCAGACGTGTAGGGCTTCTAGCTTCTCTGAGTTCTTTAAGCATGCGTGTCCTGCCACGTTTACTTATGCTCATGATAGTCCATCGCTCATGCATGAGTGTTCTTCGCCACGTGAACTTAAGGTTATCTTTTGTCACTAAAAGAGTCTGTACGTTGCAAAGTCGAAGAACGAATATCGTATCTATGCTTTGGTCTTTTGTATGATCTGTCCTAATTCTCTCTGGCCCAGCTTGGAATATTAGGAAAGATTGATAATGTCGTAATCTTCCGGTCTTTACGTTGTGTGTATGGGAATGTAATGTTTGTGCTTCTGTTTAATCAAATCTTAATTTTAGATACTTTCGTCTTGCTAGCTAGTTTCCAAATTAATCTTAATTATTCTGAAAGAAAAATTAGGTTTCAGGCCATTACAGATTTGGCAAACTGATTCCCAGAATTGCAAACTCTGTAGTTGATTGGATAGCCAGACCCAACTAGGTTATTTATGTGTCCAGTGGACGGGGTTGCTACCGTCATGAGGACTGCCAAACCTGAAAACAGATAGCTAGGACTCCCCTGGATATTATATTTTGTGAGATTAGGATCCCATGCATTCATCATTGGATCATCGGGCTTATATTAGTTGGATTAGTATAAAAATATTATGATCCTTCTTCTGTCATAACCCAAATTTATCAAGAGCAAAATAAAATAATTTACTAATCCAATTCAGTATGCCCTAAACAATTATATAAAACAACTACTTGTTTTATCCTATTTTGTCCAGTCCAATCTCACCTCTCCTGCTCGAAAGTTACCTTCCTGTCACCGGAATTGCTTTCCATATTTTTTTAATTTGAACCACAGAAGAAGTAACCGGCGAGTACGTAGGGGGGGGGGAAAGATGAGAAAAAAAGAAAAGAAAGCGTGTCTGTACTGCAAGGGACGGGTGCAGCTCTATTTTTGAGGTCTGGAAGAATCCGATACGTCGAGCAAAAGACAAGGAAATCAGACAAGACAGTACAGAAAGGTTCAAAATGCAAGGACCAAATGTTTTCGCATTTTTATATATCAGATTCCTATCCATCCATTCATCCTTGTTTCTCTAATACAGAGCCAGTCACGTGAAAGCTTACTTTATCACACGCCCACCCGGTTGCTATTTTCTCTCGTTGTATATCAGAGTGCCCAGAGGCTGCACGTGCACCTGCAATTGCACGTTCCATGCATCAAAGGCTGTACGTGCACCTGCTCTTTCACTTTCTATGCATCAAAATGATGTTTTTCACTCACATGTGCACTTTTTTAAACAAACAGGCATTTAGGATAAATCTGCTATTGTGGTAATTTTGGTTCTTTTTAAAAAAAAATACATATAAATTATAATTTTTCTTAAACAAAGTTCTAAAAGAATTTTCAATGGAATTTATATAAAATTATAATGTTTATTAATTAATTAAATTTTTTTAATTTATGGTTAAAGTAAAATGCAAGCTACACCACACTATACTATAAAGTAAAGCGCATTTTTTTAAAATCTCTTAAACTAAGTTGCTGCTTTTCTAATTGGCAAATATGAGACTTCGTGGCATGCGGTAATTTCTAGTTTTTAAAATATTTTTCAAATTATCTTTTGCTAGAAAAAAAATTAAATTAATATTTTTTTATATATATTTTTGATGATTTTAATATGTTTATATTAAAAATAAATAAATAATCTGAATAAAAATATATAATAAATAAATAAATATTATGAATAAAAATATTATTTTAATATATCTTTAATTAAAAAACATTTATAAAAAGTACAATTCACCATATTACCAAACACATTTCTTGCCAGTGATTTATCCCTATGTTTATTACAGAGGTGTTCAAAACACTAATGTATTTGTAAAATTTGCACTATCCAACCCGACCAATTAGTTAAAATTAGTTAATGTGGATATTACAAATAATAATAGATTAAAATGAGTGACTCAAAATGTTTAAAAACAATTCAAACTTACCAATGGAACCTAACTTGTATAGCACATTACGAGCGTGTTTGACAGTGTGGTTGTGGGTGCTTTTCAAATAATTTTTCGTGCCAAAATGCATGCCAACGATATTTTTTCATTTTTTAAAAATCATTTTTGACATCAGCATATCAAAACAATCCAAAACGTACAAACCATATTAAATTTTAGCAAAAAAAAAATTCAAATTTTTTAGGAACGCAACCACAGCCGCGTTCCCAAACGGGACCTACATGTAAGCAACTAAAATGTACCCATTTCCTTTTCTTTTTTTCTTTTTTTTAATGTTTTAAGACAATATATAACAAAACCGTTTGGGAAACCGCATTCTTAAAATATTAAAATTTTTTTTGTTAAAATTTAATATGGTTTGTATGTTTTAAATCGTTTTGATATACTGATATCAAAAATAATTTTTAAAAAATAAAAAAATCATTGGCATGCATAGAAAAATAAATAACAGGTAAACTAAGATAACTAAAATACAAAAAAATAAAAATAAAATCAGATATATATAAAATTAAATCTGAGATAACTAAAATAGAAAAATAGATATCAAACTATGTAGTTTTCTCGGAATATTGTGAAACATGTATCGAAACATTTACCATAGAAGACATTGTTATGGTATTGGTGTCCACCAACAGCTCGATCGAGTTTTGGGCTCATATTCATTCTTTGTATAATAATTGTTATTATATAAATAACAGGTAAACCAGAACTGAAAATATGAGACTATATTTTTTTTAGTTTTAGTTTTTTTTTTAATTCATCTGGTGGATTCTGTATTTTTGCCTTGTATTCATGGAAAAACAAGGTTCTTTCTCAAGCCTCTTTTAAAAACTCAAGGGCTACAATGCGTCCATGAAATTTTTCAGACGGTTAAATAGTAGTTAGAAAATTTGCTGGGGGCCATGGCTTAATTCTACAATTAACTAAAATAGCTTAGAATTTTTACTAGTGTTAAATTGTTCACTCTTAGATTCCATTGTTAATTTATATCATAGTTGATCTCACACTATTTTCTTTTTAAATGGGTTTCAACCCATAATTATATCCAACTCAACTTTTAATAATTTACAAATTATAACTAGATCCATTCAATTTTTTTACGATATGAGTGAGATAAATATATTGAGTTGAGTTAAATTTTTTGTGAATATTCTAGATATTCATGAGTTGGGCTTGTGTTGCTAATTTTAATGATTCCGTATTAGAAGTAGGCTTACAACATGAAGTGTCATGGCACCTCCAATGTTAGCTATGATTTTACATATCTTACACCACCATTAAATTGTCATTACCTCCTCATCTCCTTCAACAAAGAGACAAGCTTTTTTTTAGTTACTTTAATAAAATTTAACATGAAACTTACTAGCAAAAACTTTAGAGTCAAAACATTTTTAAATAAAGAGATACCATACCCAGCATACTTGGGTTCAGTCTTCTGTTGAATCCAAGAAAACTTGGGCTTGACGAGCTATCAAACCTAATATATTTGGGTTTAGTTATCAGTTGAACTTAATGAGATATGTGTCTGGCAAGATATTAGATCCAACATACTTGAGTTTAGCTGTTTAATGAACCCAAAAGGATTTTGGGTCTGGTGAGATGCTAAACCCAAGGAAACATGGACTTGGCAAGACACCAAACCTAATATGTTTAGATTCAGCCACCAGCTAAACTCAATGAAGTATAGGCTTGATAAAATATTAGATCCAAAATACTTGGGTGCAGCAATCAGCCAAACCCAAGAAAATATGATAGATCTCAAATAATCATCTAAGTTGAAAGTGTTATGGGTTTGATTTGGTTGCATTTTAGGTCCTGAGTAATTCAGGACTAAGAAATCCTACCTCTAGAATAATTACATGAATTATTCATACTAGATTTAATGATCTCCCTACACTTATAGATATATAAACGGTCTTTTAAGAGGTCTACCATACTTACTATCTCATTAATAATTAATATGTAAGAGATATTTGTCTCTCATTAATACTATCAAAAGCAAGGGACTTTTCAATCCCTCTTTTGCTTGAAAACGATAGGGTTCAAAGGATATAAATACCTTTTAAACCATCCAAATAAGGGTTCAAAACATTTTTTTTATTTCTCAACAACTTGTATATATTTCAGGACATTAATCATCCTAAAATACAAGAACAAACATCATATGTTCTTGGAATTTAAAGCTCTTATTGTCTTTTCTATAAAGTTACTGACTTTTTTATCGAAGGGTCTTTAAGTCCCCGCATTTAGGATTTTTTTTACAGGCTCTTAGACTTTATTATTAATTTAGTACTTCCTGTTGTTACCCATTTTTGTGTTCCCCATAAAAAATGAAAAAAATACAAAAAATACATATAAAAAAATATATTCAGAAGGAACAAAAAAAAATAGGAGTGAGAAAAGGATGCTGGAACTCCCATAAAATGGCTAGTAATTGGTTGAGGAGATTCAGAAATACAAGAATTGAAATTTGACATTATAAGAGCACTGTTGACAAAGAAAATTCAAGTTGAGAAAAAAAGTCTAAAATCAGATGTTTATGGACTCAATTAAATTTTATCTAAGGTTTAATTGAATTTATGGAGGGTTTGATTGCAAGAAAAATAGAATTTTAAGTCAATTTAGGCTTTTATTGGATGAAATTAAAGTTCTGGGGTCCAATTATAATTTTAAAGAGTTGATTTGGCCAAATCAGGGGCTTAATTGCATAGTTATTGAAGTTTGATGGCCAATTAGGGACTTAATTGAAACAATCTGAAACCAAGGACCAAACCGGAAAAGGAAAAGAGAGAACAAAGGGAGAAGGAGAAAACAGAGGGTGGGAAATCTTTTGAAAAGAACGAAAGAAACAGAGAGACGGGGAAAGAAAGTTACAGAGGAAGAAGGAAGGAAAAAGAAGAACCACCGTTGGTCTTCCTCTCCACTGCTGCCACAACGCTGCCACTGAGAAGGGAGTATCGATCAACAGAAAAAAAGAAAATAAAGGCTCACGCCTCTGCACAGAGAGGAGAAGATATTAGATCCAACATACTTGGGTTTAGTTGTCACATTCTTTATAGGTCTAGCAAGATGTCAGACTCAACTGACTTGGGTTAAATAGTCTGCTGAACCAAAAAAGACATGAGCATGACAAAAACATCATACCTAACATACTTGAGTTTAGCCGTCTGTTGAGCCTAATAAGACTTGAGGTTTGACAAGATGCCAGATCCAATAAGCTTAGGTTCAGCCATCAGTTAAACCCAAAAAAACCTAAGCTTGATAGGACGCCAAACCTAATATGCTAGGGTTCAGTTGCTAGTTTAACTCAATGAAACATGAGCCTAACAAGATGCAAGGCCTAAAATACTTGATCTGAGTAATCAGTCGAACCCTAGGCATTATGCTAAATCCCAAACAATCATCTAAATTAAAAGTGTTATGGGTTGGATAAACCGTCATTTCTTTTTCTCTAAATTTAGTTGCATCTCAAATCTTGAGTATCCAGAACTAAAGAATCCTATCTCTAGAATAATTACATGAATTATTCATATTAAAGTAATTATATCTCTATACTTATAGATGTAAAAAAGATCTTTTAAGGGGTTTATTATATTTGTTATTTTATTAATAATATATAAGATATATTTATTTCTTATTAATACCATAAAAAACAAGTAACTTTTCACTTATTTTAATGAGCTAAATTTCATTAAGATATTTTTAAACATTCATCTTGGAAGAGAAAACGTGTAACTCTTCCACTAAGTCCATGATAATTTATGTGGTTTAGAATTTTTACTAGTATATTGGCTTGCTCTCCTCGAGCTAATATTACTTTTTTAAATGTAAAAATAATATTAAGAGTATAAAGAATATTTGAAGCCTCGTGACCTAAGAGCTTTAGGTTTGGGGGCATGCTAGACCCAAGAGATTTGGGTCTGGTGTGCTAAAATAATACTAAGAGTATAAAGAATGTTTTAATCCTCTTGAGTCTGGCAGTCAAGCCAAACTCAAGAGCTTTGGGTCTAGGGGTATGCTAAACCCAAGAGATTTAGGTTTGGTGGCCAAACAAATCCAAGATACTTGGGGTCTAGTGACCATACTTAATTATTTTTTTATTTTTTGTTAAAAAAATTTAAATTATTCTTAAAGTATGCTAAACAAAAATTTTAATTAATTTTTTTTATAATTTTTTTTATAATTTTTTTTTATTTTTATAAAAAAATATTTTAAAGTTATCCTTAAAGTATTCTAAATATAAATCCTAATTATTTTTAAAATTTTTATTTTATATTTTATAGGCTCTTCTTCGATCCGGCAACCATGCTAGACTCAAAAGTTTTGGATCTAACAAATAAATCAGATCCAAGATATTTGAGTCTGACAACCCTCATCTGATCCAAATAAACAACAAACAAATAGAAAATAATGTTGTGCATTTTAATGATAGGAGATAAAAAAAGAAAAATACAAACAACCAAAAAAAAATATCTCATAACAAAATAAAATAAAAAATTAAATTACTATTATAACCTATAATAAAATATCTAGGAACCTCCAATAATTTTCAAATTACATTCAGCTTTTGTTATAATAAAGCCATCGGTGTTCTTCTCGAGTAGAACTCGGTCTACGTATTAACTACTAATTTCACGGGGACACCATTTTGGTCGCACACGTGTTGTGTTATCAGGAGAGCTGTTAATGGCTCAATGTTTACAATCTGGTCCTACGCTTTCTCTTACTCTTTCAGTTTCTGGATTTCAGGGTAAACTATACTCTCACCCTTTAAATTCATCATTGTTTCACTTCTAATTCCATAGTTTAATATTTATCAATATCACCCCTGTAGCTCTTATGAAGTTTCAGTTTTACCCCTCTTTCTCTACCGAATACCATCAAAAGGCTAACTTTTGTATTACTTTTATTTTATTTTATTTTATTTTTTCTTAATCATCACTCATGTTTTCCTCTCAAATGACTATATATATATATATATATATATATATATATATATATATATATAACATCTCACACAAACAGTTAACAACCTAAAAGTAAGAAAAATCTAGGCCAAATTTAATAAGCCCACTATTTAATTTAATGGTTGGGTAACATTGGAAACTAGAAGGGTAATATTGAAATATTCCAAACTATAGGAGTAGAATTTGAATATTGATAGATTTATAGGCTTGAGATGGAAACTTTACCAGCTACAAGTAAAAAACACAAGGCAATCGAAACAGTACACAAGAAATCTGTCTTTCTTGTTTCCCTTTCCTCGTAGTCAAAGATGGAACCAAAAAACTGTGCCTTTCCTTCTCTGTCTCCCCTTTGAATCCTCTGGACGTCGTTTGCTCAGATCCATATGAAGATTTTCCGATAACCTTTTTTCTTTTTCTTTTGTTTTATCAGGTAGGATTTAATATATTGTAGATACTGAGTTTGAATTTAGGAATAGTTTGATTTGATGTCAATAATTAGCAAGTATTGCCACAAAAAATGTGCTGATCACGGTCATGCTATTTTCAGATTGGATTTTGCGCAAAACCCATTTGATGAAATGCCACCAGTTTAAATAAGGGAAATAAATTGGGTGAACCCTCTCCCATGGGATGGGAGACCCACTGCATAATTTTGGTAAAACTCAAGGGCAAGGGCAGACTGCTGTTTATAAGAGAAACATAATTGCTTCTAGTCTTAAAGCATGTCCTCTGAGTGCTTACAAGCATATAGTTTCTTCAAGACATGGTACTGGCCCAGTTGGTCAGGTAGCAATATTTTTACTCAAAGTTGCTGCGTTAGAGACAGTGCGAAGGGTTTCGAGGTGTAAATGTCCCCATGTGTGGAATGGTCTTCAGGCTTTGCAACTTCTTTGCTATCCACCTTTTAAGTGGATTCAAAGATGGGCTCCCTTCAAGGGCTTGGTTAAAGGCGTACAGGTTGTTTCTTACTCCTTACTTATTCTCCGTCATCGCAATCAAATAAAATTGCTAATGTTTTGTCAATTGTTTCACACACGCACTAGTTATTTACATCCTTAGCAATAACTGAAGGCAGACATGTTTGCATTTATACTGAGGATTCTTATATTAATTTTTTGTTTTTAAGTAATGTGTAGTTCAAATTATGGATGCGAGGAAATATTTACAGAGTGCACTAGCAGTGTCAAAGCCGTGTTTGTCTTTTATGTATGTGGTTCTTTTAATGAATTACTGATAAGTAAACATAGTATGAAAAGAAGCACTTGTATATAAGTAATGTGATGGAGATGGAGAGGGTTGAGAGAGTAGAATCAGGCAAATGCTCTGGGAGTTGTAGTTTTCTGCATGTGAAAATGTCAAGGGATCCATGGAAGGGATGAAGAATTGAGTGTGCACGTGTAATTGTAGAGTGATAACTGGTTAGGATTAGGTGGTGGTTTCATGGATGATGTGATGGTGAGGGTATTGAGCCTTAGTGAGAGAATTCAGAGAGAGTTCAATGTGTTTAGAATGAGCCAAGGGTCTATTCATTTCCAAATGATCTTGTGGTTATATTGAAGACAAGTACTTTCACAAATAACAAAGTGACGCAAATAGGAGGGAAGGATAACGAGGTTTGTTACATGTCAAAACCCTCAAAAATCAGAAACACAATAAGTATAGGGAGACTCTCAAAATATTTAATTTTATTCATTCATGTCTTCACTTATCAAAAGACAATTACAACAAAAATTAGAAAACCCTAATAATACTGGATGGAAAAAAATAAACTAGGAAAAATATACCCTTTAAATAGGAAAAAAACTAGAAAAGCATCATAATAGAAAAACTCCAGGGGCTCTTTCTCCCTTCAACTATTTTCACAAACTAAAATTGCTTAAAATGTAATTATCTTTTCTCCGCACAAACTAAAACTGCTTAACCTGTAATTATCTTTTCTCTGCACTTTCTTGTTATGGTTGGTTGAGGTCACAGTGAATAATTTTCTATTCTCTTCTTGTGATCTACATGCTGTTTATTTTTAAATATGATTTCCTGGAGATAATTTTAGTTGCTTTCCTTCCTTGCTTATAGATGTTTTCAAGGCCATTATTAGTCCTTTCAGTTGCAACAGCTATATCTGATCAATCAAACCGCAGTGGTGAAAACTCAAATGGCACTAATAATTCTCATGCTGATTCAGAAACATGTTCTGAGTCGCTCTCTGAACATTCTTCTTTTGAAACTAGGTAAATAGATGATAACATTTGCAATGATTTAAATATTACAATCGTGGAGATCATAAGATTTTTTTGTTATATAAAGACATTTAGTTCTTTTGTAGTTAATTTTCTCTACTTTTCTGTGTAACTTTTTACATTTAAACATCTTCTTACTTGGTGAACTGGAATCTTAAAATCAAACCATTGGATTCTTATAAAAATAGTTTAAATAAGCAATTTAACCAATGGTAAAGCTTGTATTGCATGTTGTTGTTGTTCGGTTTATTATTACGTGAGAGATAGTTGTAAGTTCGTGACTTTAAAATCAAATGCTGGGTATTTTATGATCGTAATTTGAATTTTAGGCAGTGTTTGGGAACGCGGTTGAAACCGCATTTCCTAAAAATTTGATTTTTTTTTGCTTAAAATTAATTTTTTTTATGTTTTGATGTGCTGATATCAAAAATGATTTTAAAAAAATGAAAAAAACATTATTTTGATGTATTTCCAAGCGAAAAACAGTTTGAAAAACAATCGATACTACACTTCCAAACACCCTCTTAATGTTCAGTTTTGGGTTTATGGGGTGTCACATGAAACAGACTGAATTGTGCCTTGCTGGAATCGGTAATTGCAGATAAAAGATGGCTATATTGTGACTGGATGCTTCCTAACTTTGACTAAGGGCTTGGGTTGAGCTGTCAATTAACAGTGGCTAATTAGACACATAAATAATAAATTTATTGTACTTTTCAAATTTCTATATGTTTCCTTCCCCACATCTGTATGTGGCATTTTCATCCTTCAACTTATCCATGAAGGAATTGGTTGACTTCAGAATTATCTGCGAGCCTGCAATCTTGATTCTTGAATCTTAGTTTTGACAAAAATATGAGTTTACTGTCTGAAACAAACACAGTTTCAAGTTTTGGGTAAAGGATATCTGTACAAAAACTTTATGGAAGAGGCTGGGTTTTTGAGCTGGATTTGGCAATTGATGGCTTGGGGCTCTATTTTATATGGGTTCAGTAAGTCCACGAGAAATCTGTTTTAGTGCTTTCTGTGACATGGGTATTTGTTTTGGATGTCTTTGGTATGCTTGCTAGCTGGGATATCTACCTGGCTCTGTTGTTGATGTTTTTTCTTGGTCAGTCATTGTTCAATGAGGTTTAAGCTTATGGTCTTATTGTCTCTCTTGAATATGGTCTGCTGGGTGTATTGTTTTCATTTCTTTTATACTTTTTTGGTTATGATATTTTACTAAAGAAATTTGTTTGGGACCTTGAACTACTTCTGGAGGTTTTTTACAAGTTTATGGCTTTCATCTGATCTGCAGGACTTCTAGTGGGGCCTCTCAAAGTCTAGCATCTGAAAATTGGTTGATACAACTGCTTACGGAACTAGAAAATCAAGGAATCACATTACCAGAAAGGTGGTCTTTTACTTCTGATGCATCTGAAAAGATGAGCAGAGTGGTGTTCTGGATTCTAGTATTGTGATCTTTTTTAATAACTTTACAGAAAATTAGTTCCATTGTGGATCATTCTGCATGCTACTTTATCAAATGAAATGTGACCAGGCTCTGTTTTGAAGACCTCAACATGTTCATTCATTCCATACTTCTTTCTGTTCTGGAACCTGTTTTTGAGTTCATCATAAACTTGTCTTACAAAATTGACAAGTTCTAAGCAAGTTCGGGTCCCTATCTGCTTCCTGGCTTTACGCTTCAAGTCGATATCTAAGAAAAATGTCCTATTCTCCAGTACTGAGAATGAACTTCTAGCACTTTGCTTTTTCCTCTGCTGTATTAGGTCTCCAAAAAATCTCGTATACGTCACCAATCAGCTGTCCATTTTGCTATGTTTCTCAAAAACATAACTTATTTGGAAACACATTTCATAATCTTAAATACTTTGAACTTCTTGGCTTTTCTTGTTGCAGCAGATCATGACATAGATGTTTATGCAGAATTAATGAGGACGAGCTCCGTAGATTTTATACTGCTGCAAATGGGGACTTTTCATGCTTTTTATTGTCAATTAAGAAGACAATCCGTTGGAGGGAGACTTATAGAATTCTTTCACAACAAGAGCTTGAAATGTGGTCAAATATGGTGTTCTGGCATGATCATGATATGCTGAACCGACCTTGCCTCATTGTGCGGCTTGGTCTAGCTTGTACCAGCTTGCCATCACATGAGAGACCTCGATTTGCTCAAGCAATCAGTAAGTTCCATTTCTTTGCTATGTTATTTTGCTTATTGCCATATAGGCCATTGGATGCTGGCATTTCGATAATAAGGTTTTCCTCATCGTGGATAACAAAGTAAAACTGCTGTTCCATGTAAGCAGTACCTCACTTTTAAATTCTGCATTGGAGGCAAATCAATTATGTTTCTCACCATCCAAAGTTTTGTAAGCTGGCTGTTAGATAAAACTGCCCAAACTCTACCCATAAACAGGTCTTTATGGATGAACCCATGAACATAGATCGAATTGTGTAATCCTGACCATTGATGCTTTCTTTTATTGTCTATACTGAAAGCATTATCCTGTAAGTTCCAAAATAGTAGCTGGTTACTTGCTATGCTAATAAAATGTTATTTTTCTGATGATGTAAGGATGAATTTTGAACTGATGGAATATCTCTTTTCAATTGCTTGTGTTAGTTTGAGTTTCGATATAAGCTGTTAACCTTTTGGTATGTTTGCTCTATTTGTTCATCTATTTTGACATTTTCTGTGTGTTATGGCAATACCAATGGAATGGATATGCTCCAGTATCTCAGGTAGAGCATGGAGTCCAGCATTTAGTTGATGAAGATAGCCCACAGCTTACAGTTATTGTGGATTGTGATGGCATATCTCCATTGAAAATCCCCATGCAAATAATGAGATCCTGTTCTTCACTTCTGCAAGATAACTTCCCCAACTGTCTTGGCCATTTGCTTGTTATACGGCTTCCTCCAGTAGTTCGAGTAATTGCGCAAACCTTTATTCAAGTAAGCATAATCTCCCATTAGAATCTGAATGGTTGGTCTTCCTGCATTACATTTTCCATTTTTGTTGTTTTGGACTGTAGAAAGGAAGGGGTTATCTCTTTTTTGAAGTCCTAGTCATCATTTCAAGTAAAATCTATGCATGTATTCTCTCTCTTTACGTGTGTAAACGTGGATCTCTGGTTCTGTTCAGGTTCTGAAACCTGTCACGAGGAAGAAGCTGAGAATTGAAGGGAACATGAACCACAGGGTTCTCTCTAAGTACCTTAAGACAATCCCATCATGTTTAGGAGGCAATTGCACTTGTGAGATATGCTCAGATATTCACGTTAGGCAGCAGCCTCGATCTTCTATAAATGAGATCGACATGGCCAGGCCTTATTTTAGTGATGGCGAGGATCTTCCTTCACCACGACAGACTAGTCAGGCTGATGTTCACGTGAATGATAACTGGAACCACTTGTTGAGAACTCTTGTAATTGGCATTCTTATGGCGTGGATTGCTATAGCTCTCATTGCGGGAATATATGATCCTGAAAGCCGTCCCTTTTAGTCTCCTCAAGGCAGAGCAAAGCAGACCTTCTGTTTTCGTAATTTTCAGGTTAGCTTTTATTGTACACACCATACAAATAAATGTTTTCGTGATTTTCAGGTTGCTTATCCCTGCGAATCCTTTTTCTATAGTGATCAAAATAAATGTTTGTAATTAAGAATAAGAATTGTATTTCAACTGTTGAGAAAAAATGTATTTTTTTAATCCAATTTCATTTTTCTTATCAATGTATTTCTCTCGTTTAACGAAAACATGTCTTTTCTACCGGTAATTGCAAGGGTTCAAATGATTTAAATTAAGGAGGAAAGAATTGTATTGCTTTTGTCAAAACCCTCCTTATTTTCTTGCTTTGATGAAAATATTTTTATTTATTAGAAGCCTGATTTTTTTAAATAAAAACTTATCATCATTTAAAAAGCAAATTCCATTCACAAAACAAAAAAAAATCAAGCTGTGATGACTTTTACTTAGTAGGGTGCAAAAAAATAAAAGAATAAGTCATTTAAGAAATTATATTAAAAAATCATATTACAAAATAACAAAAAAAAAAAGATAATAGATTCTCATGAACATTTTAAAAAAATAAAATTGTGCATGTTATATTTATATATAATTGTTTTACAAAGTAATTGACAATATTACCATAAAAGCTCAAATATTATTTGAAAAATATATTAGTTGAAAAATATAGAATAATCAAATGAGTTTTTTTTAATATTATTGTAATAATTTTAATTAAAAACAATTTTATTCAAAATTATAAAAAATAAAGCAATTAAATAAAAAATAAAAAAATTGAATGTCCAAGAGAATCAAGTCCAGCACAAAGACTTGCGCAATATTAGACCCGTGTGCTTGACCCCAACAAAAACTAGGCTCATAAAGCTTGTTTGGGAGTGTGGTTGCAGTTGCTTCTCAAAGTGCTTTTCACTTAAAAATATATCAAAATATTTTTTTTATTTTTTAAAAATTATTTTTGATATCATCGCATCAAAATGATCTGAAAACACAAAAAAAAAATTAAATTGAAATAAAAAAATAAAATATTTTAATTTTTTAAAAAAACACTTTTGAAATGCAAAAACAAATAGGTCTTAGACTTAAAAGGCTAAGTTCTCAATCCTTGTGTTAAAAATAAACCCAAACATGTATGTTTTTCTTTTTTCATTATTTTTTTTAAATCATGCAAATAACATGTTATTAACTTGATTTTAAAAAAAAAAGGTTAGTGAGTAACTATGTAACATGATAAAAATAAAATTTTATAATCAAGTTAAGGACAAAGTGAAAAAATACATCAAAGAAATTGTGATTTGTGAACGTGATCATGGTGTAGGGTGAATAGTGTTTTAGCATATTGTTGTTGCTAGCTTTATTGTATAATGATAAAAAAAAAATGCAAGAATGGGGTACCTTGTTAAATTTAGAGAATTTCAATAAAAGGTGGGGCGGAGATTTAAAAGTGGCATGCTCCATTATCTTCATTTGATAATTAAAAGATGTATTTTTTATTTTTATTTTTAAATTTATATTTGAGATCAATATTTAAAATATATACAGGCCGATTTGAAAAACATGCCTTTGAAATTAATACCCTTTCTATTGAATTAAAAGAAATCCTAGATAATCCCAACTAAAAAACTCTAGAATTGAATATCTTATATTTATTGTTTTTGTTTCAACCCATGTGGACATATTTTATTTTATTTTTACTAAATCAAAACATGATATAGCCGAGAGACTGCATGCATGATTATATGCATGGTGTACAAGAACTTCACCGAATCAAATTATAGTTAAAGGGCTCGGCCGAAACAATTTGAAAAGTTTAAAAATATTTGAATTGCAGTAAAAACCGTCACAATTTTACCAATGCAAAGCAGTAGGTGCATGATTGACATACTCTTAGCGCATAAAAATGAATGAGTGGTTATTTCATGTCATGGACAAATTCTACACTCTTGGTTTAGATTGAAATATGGCTTGAATTCTACGAACATTGGATCGTGCTGTTTAATTTTAATGAACATGATCAACATTGATGTTTTAATGTCATGAGAAAATCTAAATCTAGTATGTTCCCTAAAAAATATTTACTTGTTGCATATCTTAAGAGCAAAAAGGAGGGAAGAAAGTTTAATCTTTCATCCCTTGAGATGATTATCCATGGTTTTTTCTTTTCTTTTCTAATCATGATAAAATAACTGAATTATTTTAAATTAAAATTTTAGAATAGTCAAGTAATGAAGTTAGATGAGGATTTATTTCAAATAAATTATATAAATAATTTAATAGATATGTTTATGGATTAGTAGAACGAGATTAGATACATGAGGAGAAGAGTTGGTTGCGCTAAATCATTATAATAATTTAAAATAATTATAATTTTTTATCTTATACAGGACATTTTTGACACCTAGTTCCATGAAGTGGTGAATGCTTTAGATTACTGACATATACATTTCCTAAATCCCATGTTTAATGTGGTTAATTATATATATATTTGTTGCTATTTGTATAGATTATTAAAGTAAGACATGAAGTCTTCTACTTTGGTGATTCGTCATAGAATATTCAAGTGGCTGGGCTGCTCCAACATGCTCGTGCACTTAAAAGTTGTTCATCACCTCTCTTTTTTCTCCTTTGAGAACTTTTCCTTTTATTTATTTATAATATTTATTTGGATTTATTTCTGTAAGGGAAGGGAAGGGAAGGGAAGACAAGTAAATGTGGCCTTTCGGATTCGGGACAGTTGGGGCATGCGACGTGGTGACAAAAAGGATTCCATATGTTATCACTGATCACTCGACTTGTTTCAATTTTTTGATGCTCATTTTGGTGCTCATATCATCAAAAAAAACTTCCACCTGCATCTCAATCTTCTATATCATTTTTCTCCATCTACTGCTGCCATTAATTTATTAAAACTAATTAATTTGTTCATCCTCTAGCCAGAGCTATAATATATATATATATATATATATATATATATATATAACCTAATATTTTTACAAAAACACACTCCATCTTATTACCAAAAACGCACTAATTGGGTGCGTGCATGGGTATTGGGGGCCTGGTAGTGCTACTGTCTCTCCATGCTCCTTCGACTAAGACTTATGGCATAAGCATGTGATGAGCTCCATGGGCACTTTACCTAATAAGTGAGAGAGAGAGAGAGAGATTTGATGAGGGATCGTATGCATGCAGCAGCAGCAGCAGCAGCTCTGCTTTAACTAACTTGAAGCACTAGTACTAATATATGGAGTATTTGACGAGTACATCAGCGATGACCCTCTTGACCCTTCCTTCTCCTCAAAGAACACAAACTAGAACACGATGGCCTGCCGAAAAAACATGTTAAGTGGACATCGATAGAAATCCCACTTAAAGTGTAATGTATTTGATGTGATTTCTATTAAATTGCCATGTTTGAATGTTCTGTATGCTTCGTCGGACTGTAATAAAGTTAATTTCCCTCCTTTTGTTGAAGAGCTGCAGGCTCTTCATCTTCCAATGAGTTGGCTTGTCTGTTTTAGCTAAAGTCTTAGGCTCTTCGCCATTACTGGAAACTCTTATCATGATTTCTCAATAACCAAACATTCATGCCGTTATTTAGACACTATATATATATATATATATTCATCATCTCCAAGTGGGCAAGTTAAGGAGACTTGAGGTATCAATTTGGAGGTCTCAACTCAAGGGATGGGATTTAGCTAGACGGAGGACTATTTTGTAAGACTCTTGAAGTCTCTGGATTAGAATAATAATAATAATAAATAAAATCGAAACCCAGCCCTAGTCCAAACTCCTTTGGTGACATTTAAAATTTATTATTTATTTACAAACAATATAATGAATTTAATTATAGGACCTCGCCTAAAAGCCACACGTATGTACATATATTTGTTGACATGAAAGTTCCGCATGTTAGCACTCTTTCGGCGCAATGAACTGGTAACATACTATTATAGCAGACCTTATTCATATATAAAGGAAAAAGGGAAAATAAGAATTTTTCAGAGGGAGATCATAAAGTAAAAATGTCTTGTCTTGGAATTAGGGTTTATACGCACATGAACCTATTGTAAATCCTAGAGTCCATTCTTTCTTTCAAATTATCATTCACTACTTTAATCGTGGTTGTGGGTTGGTGAGTGTAGGGGTTTTTATATTTACAAATTAATCGGCTATTATGCAGTATTAATTAATTAAGCTGATGAGTCATGCCTAGGTGCCCACTCTAACTTTAACCTGACTGACTGCTATTCAATTCTGTTAATCCAACACCGAGTATTTGCAGCACACCGAAGTCTCACATCAGCTCCTGCATCCCCTCTTCTGACTGTCAACCTCTGTAGGACTATTGTATTATATAATCTCAGCTCTTATCGATCAACCCAAATCCCACACCTTCAAGCATTGCGCTTAGCAATATTATCTGTAGAGCCTAAACCAATCCCTGTAATTATGTCAGCCACAACAGACCGAGCTCGAGCTGTGTGGCTCCGATGCCTAGCGTCGGCGTTCAGGACTGCCCTGGCATGTACTATAGTGGGTTGCACCACCCTCTATGGTCCAGCTTCTATCCGACACCATATAGCCTTCCCTGCATTCTCTTATGTGACTGTAATACTCATTGTCACTGATGCAACCTTAGGTGACGCTCTTCATGGTTGCTGGCTAGCACTCTATGCCACGGTCCAGAGCGTGGGGCCGGCTCTGCTGAGCCTTTGGCTGATTGGTCCAGCTATGCTTACTGGTGGCACCATATCTTTAGCAGTGGCTCTGGGTGCATTTGTGGTGGTTTTTCCTGAGGGGACTCATTTAGTTGCCAAGCGAATTGCATTGGGTCAGATTGTTATCGTGTACGTTATAGCTTTTATCAATGGTGTGCATACCGAGGCTATTATGCATACTTTGCATGTAGCCGCTAGTACTGCTATTGGAGTCTTAGCTTGTGTTCTTGCCTTGCTGTTCCCGTATCCAAGACTGGCTTGTTGGGAGGTAACTGATAATTATCCGTAACTCTCCTTGCATAAACATGCAATATAATCATATTTTTCAAAAAAAAAAAATTGTGATGAGTGGAAGATAAATATTGTTAATCCTGTAAAAATCACTTTGCAGCTGAAACTGAATTGTGAAAGGCTAGCTGAAAATGTTTCTGAGAGGCTGAACCTCTATGTAAAAGCTTTCTGTGCGGAAGACAACGCTTTGGCGTTGACATCTATATCTCAAGCCAAGCCATTGGCTGTTGCTGGAGCCAAACTTCTTCAGAGTATTAAACGCTACCAAGTAAGCAACTTCGTAACATTACACAACACCATCGATTCTGTATGGTGTCTACCACGTACTAGTGGCGGGCTAGCTTTCAATTACAGTACTGTTGAGTTGCTTATAATTAACTTCCATGCATGCATCATTTCTTTTGTGGATTGTGTACAGGAAAGCGTGAAATGGGAGAGACTTCCATTGAGATTTTTGAGAAACTTGTACTTGAATCCGGGAGAGAGATTGCAAGAGTTCGAGATACCATTAAGAGGGATGGAAATGGCTTTAACCAGCTGTACCACCTCATTACCTGTAAGAATTCTCGATGGAGAGACCGAACATGGTCTAGTTCAACTATTGGAGAATGTTAGCCTCACCCAAAAACAGATCAAGAATTGTTTGCCTAGAGATTCTTTAACTGTTCCAGAATCAAATGCTGATAATATTGTCGAGTCCTACCAAACACTTCAGACAATCTCAACAAGGCACCAAGATTTGCCTTCTTTTTTCTTCTTATTTTGCATGAAACTCCTCCACTGCAAATCACTGGGGAAACCAATTACCCCCACGCAACAAAAAGGATCGAGCACTCCATCTAAGCAAACTGGGTTCTTCAAGAGCACGTGGATGAGCAACTGGTCTACAAGTGTAAGCAGCAAAAGGCTTATGCCAGCATTCAAATGCTCTCTCTCCTTGGGTCTCGCTGTCCTGTTTGGTTTGATATATAGCAAGAAAGATGGTTATTGGTCAGGCCTCCCTGTAGCGATTAGCTTAGCTGCTGCAAGGGAGGCAACATTCAAAGTTGCTAATGTTAAAGCACAGGGGACAGTATTAGGGACTGTATATGGAGTATTTGGCTGCTTTGTGTTCGAAAGGTACTTGTCAATAAGGTTCATCTCTCTCCTTCCTTGGTTCGTTATTACCAGTTTTCTGAGGCATAGCAAGACGTATGGCCAGGCAGGTGGAATTTCTGCAGTGATTGGAGCTGTGCTAGTACTGGGCAGGAAAAATTTTGGCCCACCAAGCGAATTTGCTATAGCAAGAATTGTGGAAACCTTTATTGGATTATCTTGCTCAATCATGGTAGACCTTCTCTTGCAACCCACCAGAGCTTCTTCTCTAGCCAAAGCACAACTTTCTAAATGTTTCGAGACATTGTCTGCTTGCATTGGCTCAATAAGCCTAGCAGCCAACAACAAAACCAGCTTGCTAGAGAACCAGAGGAGACTCAAATTGGTTGTTAGTGAACTAGAGAAGTTCATTGGAGAAGCTGAGGTGGAGCCCAACTTCTGGTTTTTGCCTTTTCCTAGTCCTTGCTATTTTAAGCTGTTGGGGTCTTTGTCAAGGCTGGTGGATCTCTTGCTTTTTAGTGCTGATGCAGTGGGACTCCTTGAACATGAATCACAAAAAATTGGAGCTTCGTGGAAGGAGTACGTAACTAAGCTAGATGGTGACCTTGAAATTTTCAAAGAAATGGCTGGTTCCTTGGTTAAATGTTTTGAGGATGTCACGATGTTGTTATCCTTAGAATTTCTTGAAAAGGAACTTGAAAACAAAAACATCTCTCATGATCTTGAAATGGGAAAATCTTCAAACAGGAACATTTTTAAAGTTTCCGGTTTAGATGAAGACAAGATAGATAGCCTCACCAGTTCTTATCTCCAACATTCAAAGGAAATGGTAGACAAGTTTCACGCAGCTGATGAAGGGCAAAGAGAACTGAAGAGCCAGGTGGTCTTGTGCTTGAGTGCTCTAGGTTTTTGCATGAGCAATTTAATAAAAGAGACCAAAGAGATTGAGAAGGGAATCATTGAAATTCTTCAATGGGAAAACCCTTCAAAACACATAAATTTGTACGAAATCTCATGTAAAATCCGTGCTCTATACAATTGAACAGTATTGTACCAATTTACAATTTTAATGCAAAATTAAGCCCAATGTTTTATTCGGGTATAATATTTTGAAGAATTAAATCTTTAATTTCTTTTTTGTTCGAGCATCAATTCATAAATTGAATAAGTTGTTACTGCGAACAAAAACTAACGTAGCTTAGCAGGACAGTAGTATTTAAAAAGACTATGAATATTCGAACTAGTTTATACATATCTTAACTAATTTTACGGGTTTTAAAGTTAACGATCATGTAAGTTTACAGTAGCCATCATATTATCAACCATAAAACTCAAACTTGAAATCATAAAAAAAATAAATTTTTTAGTTTCAAGTTTAGTTTTTATTATTACACTACCGATTAGATAATTAAAAAGAAAATCTTTAATTGTATTTGGTTGGTGCAGTGGTTTTAATATTGTTATCGAGGAGCCATCATTTTTTTGGGTGGGAGGAAGGCGACGTGAATCTGGAGGCTCAAATTATTTTATTTATTTGCGATATTATATTTGGAGGAAGAAGTTTTAAAGTTTCGGGCTCTTATTATTGTAGTATTATTATAAATACCAGACTCTTGTTTCTCAGCATTTGTAAATCACAAGGCTAGCTGGGAGAAAAAGAGTAAAATATTGGGGCTTCTCTGGGTTATCTTTCTCTCATCTGACCTCATGTTGATTAGGAATGTGGTTCTGGTGTTTTAAAATAATATTATTTAAAAATATATTAAAATAATTTGAAAATAATATCTTTTTTAAAAAATAAAAAACATAAAAAATTTAATTTTTTTTAAAAATATTTTTAAAATATAAAAACATGACGGCAAAATAAGATTTAGCTGATAAACCAATCTAACTTTATAAATAAATAAATAAAAATTATAAAGTAAAATTCTTACTTATTCAAATATTAAAAAATAAAATTAATAAAAAAAGCAAATTAATGTGTGCTCCTATAATATATAGTGCAATGTACATTGGTGAACTGTGATTTTGATATTGCGTGGAGGTTAAAAATGATGTTGCGTGGAGGTTAAAAAGACGAGCTGGTGGAACCGCGTTGATTGGTGGAGGGTTACGGCTCCCCAAAGTTTTGAAAAACATTTTTAGTCCTGGAACTTTAAGAGTTTGCGTTTATATCCTTCTACTTTACATGTTTTCTATCCAAAAATCAATTATTTTCTTATTCATCTATTTCTGGCTCCGCCCATGACAAAGACAATATAGATTCTATTAGGTCATTGAGATCTTGGAATAATGTATAGCTCTTATGGGTCCAAAAATCCCTTTCCCAGGTGATGATCTTTGAAGAGATATATAGAATCTGGGTATCATCCTAGCAGCTAGCCAGGTTGATTTTCAGACGAGATTTGAATATCCAGTCGTTCATCTTGTTTTAAAACAAAATACCAGGAAGATGGCTCCTGGGATCTGCAGTACTCTTGATGTTTTTGCCTACGGTGGCTGTTCTTATATGCCAAAATTTTCCTCCACCATTCAACCCCCCTTGGGTGAAGTCCGGTGGTGGGTCTTCTCCATCGGATACCCCACCCGACTTGACATAATTTATTTTTCATATTTTTAAAAAAATTTCTCTTCCACGTTTTTCTGTAATGCCTCAGAGTCATATCCTAAAAAAATTATATAAAGAATCTCACATGTTCAATAATTTTATTTTTAAGTCATATATATTTAAAATATTAATAGAAGATGTGATTTAAAAATATAAAATCACATCATCAAACATCATTAGTGATATAATCTAATTAGTAAATTGTTAATGATTAGTTAGTTAAATCATTCAAGATCTCTTTTAATTTAAAAATCATGAATAAGATGTTAAATTATGTGTTTATTAATTATTTGTTAAATTTATTTATATTATGTATTTTAAAAAGAATACATCAACGTCTACCTAGCTTATAGTACATTATAAATAGATATTATTCGATGTTAAAGGACATTAACATATTAATAAATTTTACACATTTTCGTTTAATAACAATTAATTATCATTAGTATCACATGCTCGTAATAATATATTAAACTTCAATTATAAAATAAAGATATAAACTTAAATTGATTTTTTATAGGATTTGAGTGATGTTAGATAACATTATTTAGATATAAACTTAAAAATTATTTTTAACAACAATATATTAAAATAATCTAAAAGTATTAAAAAATAATTAATTTAAAATAAATAAATAAATATTAAATATTTTAAAAATGGGTAAAATTTCATGATAGACGGGCAACAGTGATTTATTAGATATGCCAACACAGGAATGAAAGGAAATCATAAAACAATTTTTATCTCCGATCAACAAAACAGGTGGATGATAGGTGTCAGCAGTTGAAATTAAAAGATTGATTTGTTTCTTACTTTGGTTATTGATTTTTTTTATTTAATTCTTATATTATATACTTATTAAAATAGGATTTATAGTTGATAATTTAGTTTAATTTGTTTAAATTCATAAAACCTATATCCTGAGTTCTGAAGCCAGGATCAAGATATTTCCATTCAAGCTTCGTTCACCAGCCAAGACTTCAATGAATAACTTCTCATGGCTAGTCAAATCATTTAATTAGATTTATTGGATCTCACTTTGGCAGTCGACAAACTGAAGGGAAATTAGGAAAATGAGGTGACCCAGCATGCAGGTTCCCTTTTTCTAATTTCTGGCTCAGTATGAATTAGTTTTTGACAAATAATAATTGTTGTCCGATTTGATTTACATGTCTGGCACCTCGTACTCAGGCTATATTGTTGCTGATAACTACTTTACTGGATGTAAAGACAACCTCAGGAAACGGAAATGGACATCCATGATTTGAGCTTATTCGTCAAGGTATGTTCTTGTCTTTCGGTTTTCAGTTCTTAATATTCCACACCAATCTTTTCCTTCCTTCCTACCTAATTCATGATGCAACGCAGTTGTGTATAGCTCCTGTGGATTAAGTTATGGTTCCTCTTGGGTCCAAAAATCCCTTTGCTAGGCAATTGCATTGCCTCCATATGTCCACTTTCAGTTTGTTTTTGTTTTTTAAAATTTTTAAAAAAAAAATTTAAATTTTTTTTATTTTTTTTGCTTTAAATTAATATATTTTTAGTGTTTTCAAATCATTTTGATGCACTAATATTAAAAATAATTTTTAAAAAATAAAAAAATTATCTTGATGTATTTCAAAGTAAAAAACACTTTAAAAAACAACTAGAAGTAGACTCCCAAATATATTTATCTATAGGAAAATGAATTTCTTAGCAAGCCTTGATCCTAATGCCAGTAGCTTGGTGCTTTTTAGCCTAACGAGGAGGAATAGGTAACATTAAGAGCAATGATTTTTTATATTAAAAATAATTTCAATCTAATAATTTAAATTATTAAATAAAATTTTAAGATATGATTTATATTATTTTCTAACATACTCCCTCAAGTGAAAGCTTCTTAGACTTGAAAGTTATATAAACTCACACTAACTTATGTTTAATTTTTATCAAATAAATAGGAATGATAAGATTTAAACTCATAACCACTTGATCATCAAGATTCTGATACCATGTCAAATAATTATCTTAACAAAATAATTTAAATTATTAAATAAAATTTTAGAATATAATTTATATTCTCCTCTAACATTCCATATAAAAAATGTCTCTCATGCTCATCATCAATTTAGATGTTATAAATGTGCTTGTACATATTCATACAGGGAAATGTGGGACATTTTAACTCGGAAAAATGTGATATCTTGCAGGCAATAAAAACAAGTGTGATGGGCTTATCTTGGATTTGTACTCTTATTTTTAGAACGGTCAATGAATGGATTCACTCATTTATGATACCAGAGAGCAGGATTTTGCTTACATCTACCTCTTGGGCATCCTCAAACTGAGAGCTCCTGGGGCAATTTTAATCCAATTGGTATGTTCAGTCATCGATCCAAACCAATTTACTTGCATTTTCACTGTTCTAATAAGCTAGTAGTTTCCTTAAACTCGCTCCAGCTTGTTCATGACGCTTGTTGGCTTGCTCTGCCACAGTCCAATTCGTACGAGATCTCTAAAGTATTGTTTCACTGTAACATGATAAAGGGTTTCTCTATAAACAACCAGATGTGAAAGATTGTTGGCTATTTTAAAATATTAAATCAATTAGATTTTATAATGAAGCAACGAGATTTATTGGTGCACCTTCCATTTGGATCCAATCCTAAAAATTCCACCGACACTTAGTCCCTTGTTGTTTTAGATAAATTAAGTGCAAAAAAACAAAATATGGTAACGCCATCAAATTAAATCACTGCATAATCTTCCACCAAATCTAAATAATTAATAATAAGAGATATTCAAGTAAAGTTGACAACTGTCATTTCCATTGATCATCGGCGACACTTTCATACTAGCTTTTATATATCTTATCCATGCTAATAAACAAACAACAGCTATTTCATTCTTATTCTGCATCTTAATTTTATAAAATTAGATAATTGGTTGCAATTGTAAGATGTTAACTGTGTAGATGTTTTTTATTTATTTATTTTTATTAATTTGAGTGTTCGGGCTAGCGTGCGCGTATCTCGACTAATATCACGGAACCTAAAGTTAACGACCATGTAAACCTCCAGTAACCTTGAGGTTTATGAGACTCGAACTGGTGATCTTTATAAAGCAAATTCAGGACCTGACCAGTTGAATTATGCTCGTTAATGTTTGTTGTTGTTATTATTATTATTATTATTATTATTATTATTATTATGAGAAGGGATAAGTTAAAAATGAAAATTTATTATTGTTGTTGTTGTTAAAGTTTTAAGTTTACTTGTGCTAATTTAAAAAAAAAAACAAATAATTTTGTTCCCTCCTGCCCTTCTCCGACCATTTTTCGCCTAGAGTAAAGTCTTGTTTGGATTTGCTTATGCAAAAATGGCAAGTGTAAAACACGTGTAAGAAATGCAAGATTTCGCCGCCCTCTCCAGCCAACCACAAACAACGCCACTACTACAGCACATGCCTTTTCCTTCAAGGAATAAAATAAATCTAAAGTTCTGATCCACATTCGCCCCCACTATATACCGTTAATTACAATTGTGTCCTTAAATAATAACTATTCATTATCTTCTTACAAATTATATGTTAACCCTTATATTCTTAAATCAGTCCATAACTTACTACTTTAGTGCCAAATTTTGCTTATTCAGTAACATTATTGCCTTCTCGTAAACTATAGCAAGAGGAGAAAAAGTTATGGATCTAAATGATTTAGCTAACAAACTAAGAGGACTAATTTGATATGTAACTCTATTTATCCTTCTAATATTATCATTATCGTTACTTAGTGACGGTCTGGGTAAGACCGAAACAATGACACAGCCAATATTTATATTTCTATTTAAAAAAAAAACACAAATAAAAAGAAAAAACTGCTCTGGTGTACATTATTGAATTGGATTCTCGACAACAGGAGGAAGAAGCTTCTTCTTTGATTTTAAACCATTAGAATTTGTTTGTTCGTTTGCTTGGATCGGAATTTATTCATCAGGCTTGGGAGGGAGGGAGGGACTGTCGGCGATTTTTGGATCAAATCAAATGAAATGGCTGAAGATTGTTAAAATAGTGTAATTATATAAAGAAATGGAAAAGACAAGTTCACCCACGCCCGGAACTGGTAGCTCAGCTTATCTGAACGCTCTCACTGTTGAAATCGAGAAAAAGCTGCAAAGGGTTCGTTCCTTTTCTCTTCCTTTCAATTTCCTTTCCTTTTTCTTGGGATTCTTTTGTTCACTGAAAGGATTAAGGAAATTGTATGTATTCTGATTTTTAAGTGTTCCAAAATCAAGAATTGATAATTTTTTTCTTTTTTTGCTAAAAATTACGTGATGTTTTTAATGACAAGGGCAGGCACTAGCTTCTCCAACTCAGAGACGTAACTTGTTACAAGAGTTGTTTGCTGACAATGCTTTGGAAGTTGATGATCGCGCTCGAGGTCTGTTATAATTGCATGATGATATCAATCTGTGTTAATGGTCTATTGTTATTTCTCATTGTTGGCTTTTATACTGTGCACATCTTTATTTTTTCTTGCATTGAACATAGGTATAATTTTCAGCAGGGAAGAAGATTCAATTTCTCCTGTGGAAGATGATGCTGATGGCCAACTGTGCTTTTTCAACTTGCTCGCTGATTATTATGTTAGGGTACCTGAGAGTGGAAAACAAATCCTTCATCTGATTCTCCAACTCTGGAGCCAGTCATTTGCATCACATATTTTCTTTCTTTTGTTCCATAAATGGGTATGCAGCTTGGCTCTGTTCCAGTAATTTTTCTCTCTCTTTTCTATCCATGAAGAATCACATATGTTACTGATCTTTAATATAGCAATACAGTTCTCGCATTGGTCTTTTGAGAACTCGATATAAACCCATATTTTCCTTGCCTGATTGCTTGTTGAATGGCAGCAAGGGAGCCCTGTCAAGATTGCTTCTTTGCTGCTGTATTCGTTTCAGAAGTAGATATTCGAATTGACCTGCTGTTTGCCATTCCTTTTGTAATGCAACTTATTTGAACTCTCCACTGATAAAACAGTATAGGCTGCAAGCGAGCTAGTAGCTCAGCTGGCAATAGTCAAGTGGTAAGGAGTCAACTAGAGGGAGAGGACATTCCTAGTTCGAACTCTACGACTTGCATCTCTCAACCCACATGTAAGTGTGTAATCGATTGTAGACCTCGAGTTGGCAGGCTCTCTCCTGTGATTTGGCTCTTGGGAGTGGCCGTCCACCCATGGGTCGCGTCCATGATATCAAAAAAAGAAAAAAGAAAAAAGAAAAAACAGTTTATGTTCTGGTGGGTTGTAAGATTGACTGTTCCAAACTGGTCAAAAATATATTATAGAATCGTTTGCATTGGCAAGGGTGGAAATGAAAATGGTTGAACTTGTTTTTTTAGCTCTATAGGAAAAAGAAAAGGAAAATGCTAGTTTCTCAATCTATGCTAGTTTTCTTTACATTTCCAAAAGTTTTGTTCTTAAGGTGCATGACTGCTATTATTAACTAGAATTCACATAAATTATGGATTTAAGAGATACCAATAGTCTTGTATCCCAGAGTAGACCCTATTTTCACATTTGACCTGTCTTAAATCTCCAGCAGCGATTCCTAACATGTGCTAACTATGGTTTTGTGGCTTCTAAGGTTATATTAGGCCTTGTTTTCATCACTTTTTGTGTTGTAGTTCAAAATAGAAGTTATTAAATTCAAGTTTGGGCTTAAATGAAATACCACTTTATTTTCACTTGTTTTGGGAAGCTGTTGCTATTAAGAAAAAAATGAGTGGTTTTAAATTTGAGTCATAACTTAGTTATGTTTATTTCCTGATTCAAAACTTTCGTTGCATTTGGTTTCCTGAATCTATGTGAATACTGGTTCTGGTTTATGTGCGCCAATATGATTCAGAAGCAGGTGTAGTTAAAGGTTATCAAATGGGTTGCTTTGCATGAATACAATTTGAAAGTTTATTTTTTTGTTTTTTATGTTAACCATCCAAATTTATTTGAAACATTAAAATCTATTGGGAAAGTATTATGCTATATTCCATCAGTTGTGGCCATATAATGCTGTGTTGCACTTGTATGTTTTCTGCAGCTTTTTGAAGCCCAGCTGGATAATACTGAAGTACTTCTACGTTTCTCATCTGCTCTTGTTCAAGGTGCTACAAATGTTTTCTGGTATGAATATCAGTGAGCTCAGATTGGTAATCATTTAGTGCTGCTAAATACTAATGAGTGTTGGAAAGTTTGTGGATCATGCTGATAAATACACAAAACTATTAAAGAAAATGAGTTTCATTCTTCATTGTGCTTTTTCTTTCTTAATATGGACTGGGAAATATTGTTAATTGTGAAGGACACTCTCAAGATTCAAAATTCTATTTGCTCCATATGTTATTTCCTTTTGTTTTCTTTCCAGATGGATTTGGGTTGATCTATGAAATCAATTCAATGCAGGGAAACAGTATTTTGACTAGTGGATCATAACTAATTAAAATTCAAACTGCTTAGAGCCTGTGGCTTGTACCATTCTGTGAAGGGGATTTTTTTTTCAAGAAAGAAACGAGGATAAGGTTTTTCATTATTCATTGAGGAAAAGTTATAGAAAAAAAAAGGAACTTTGATATTCATTTAACTTCTGGCGTTTCTATCAACCTCTGTAGCTGTTTCATTGTGCTATGATTGATTCCTGATATCCTGCTGTTATTATAACCTTTGCTCCATGGGAGTTTAATCAATTTCAAAGTGTCTTA
This sequence comes from Populus nigra, assembly GCF_951802175.1. Lineage (NCBI taxonomy): Eukaryota > Viridiplantae > Streptophyta > Magnoliopsida > Malpighiales > Salicaceae > Populus > Populus nigra. The sequence goes on along the minus strand of NC_084870.1, from coordinate 4,603,527 downwards.
TTCTTGCATTAACAGAGAGCATCCTTGCTTCTTCCTTTCTTTCCTCTCCAACCAAATTTCTGGATCCCTTGCATCTGAAATTTGGTGCTGCCACTGAAAATCTATTTTTTCAAAGGGAGTCATAGCAAACCGAAGTATGGAAATACTTTAATATCATTAGTTTCAATTGAACTTTTACATGTTATTGAGTGCTGTCGATAAAATTTGCACGTCCAGTTGATTACTGTACAAACATGCCATTCAGTAGAATCATAAACTAGGATTTAACAAACATTATATTTTCCCTTTCCATGTTTTTGGTTTGAAGATATCTCACTGCTCTATTCTACCATTCCATCCATGCAACAATGACTTGAACCTTTGTGGTAAAACTTTGCAGGATTGACATCCAAACAAACACAAGGCGCTTCCAGTCCCTATTTCAGGCAAGTGTCCTTCCAACAATGTAATTTAACCCCTTCAACTGGATATACATGGGTAAAATCTTGGTCTCTGTATAAATCTTGGTCTCTGTATAATTATTCTATTCTTCCTCCTTACTTTACTTTTTCCCTTTTTGATTTCAGTATCTCCTTGATGAAGTTGCCTTGGCGCCTATGCAGTTGAATAAAATTCCGGTGCAGGTCTGGCATTGATGCACCTTTTTTGATCTTACATGCCAATTGTTTTTATGTATGCTTGCCTTCAATTGTACTTCCAGAAAAATATGGTGTGGACTTCAAAATTTCCTTGAACGCATTTGCGTTTGAAAATAATATGTCATCTTTCATTAAATCAGGCCCAGCGAGAACTGTTTCTTTTGCTCTCAAGGTTCACCCTCTTTTACAACTCAGGCAAGCTTTCTAACTTGTATAGATTCAATATTGAACAACAAACGGGTTATCATTTTATAATATGATCTATGCAGTTGACAAGCACGAGAGCTTCTTAAAACAGTTTCCTGTTTTTCTAAATGCTTTCTTGGTTGGTGGCCCAGCAGACTTCTTTGTTATTGAAGTTGCAGACCAGGTATATTCTGTGTATTCAATCTTAGGGCATTTATTTTCTGAAGAGTTGGTTATTTTTTACCTGTAGAGAATTCATTTGTGTATTCATACGGTTTCCAAATTCTTTTGCCTGCCAGCTTCAAAAGTTAAAGGTGGAACCAGTTCTATTGCATTACCTTTCACACATTAAAGTTCTCCAAGGTGGTATTATCCGTCACTTTCCAAAATCAAAGTGTCTAACATTGAATTGACCTGATATAAACAATTGCAGGTTATTCTGAATAGGGTAATGTAATTAATTTCTGCAGGCTTGGAATTGAGAATGACCACAAGTACAAGATTGAAGGCATGTTTGTATAGCTTCACTTCTCCTGGCGGTCCAATGTATCCCACAAGAGCTGTCCGTCATGCCGCCTGGGATTCTTTGGATTTGCTTTTCCCTGTGAGTGCTTTTATCCCTGGTTGTTAGTGTCATCGACACGGTTCCTAATCAAATTTCATCAAGTAAATGTCATGAAAGTGCATATTTTGGTATCAACTTTAGGATCAATAAGCCATACTCTTTAAGCAATGCCAGAGCTGTAGTAAATGATACACTGCTTAAGATGATTAGGTGCATTCTTTAACGATCATGCCTGGATAATATTTAGATTTAGAAACTTGAGTTGATCCATGATTCCACATTCCTAGTACATGCCTTTCATGTCGTTGGCAATAACATTAATTGCCTGCCACAGGTCGGGCAGTATCCTCGACATCTCATAAGCCTCTTTTTTCGACTCCTGTATCCATGGTGCTGGCCCTCTTCATGTTGGAGTTTCATAATATCTTGCATTAAGGCGGTATTCTATTCTCTGTTGGGGCTGTTGTTTTCTAGCTGGGATAAGCTGAGAGAGCCAAAGAACTACTGAACGGTGATGACAAAATATCTTGGCTCCCCTGAAGCCTGAACTTGCAATTTCAGCTTGAGATGTATAACATTCCATGTTATTTTGTGTTGTATAAGCGCTATTCTTTTGCCTTGGCTACCCTCTCATTGTAGCCTCTGAGGGTATTGTCCATATCTTCTTACCCGTTTGAAAAAAAAAACATTTATATTATAATTGGATGCATAAATAAATTGGATTCTTTGACATTATTCTTCTTGGTCAAATTTATTTGAAGTGCACGTGTCAAATCTCTCCCTCGAACACCCAGGGAATTCTGCACGATTAGCATATGGACGCTACTTCAAAGCACCGGCAACCGATCATGTCTAAACCCTAGCTGTAGTGGTATTTGAAAGCGCATTTACCAGCGGTAAGCACACGTGCAAAATGTTTTTTTTAATATTAATTTAATATTTTTTTCATGTTAAATGGATTGTCAAGATAAATAAATAATAAAAAAAAAAGTGATCAAACAACCTTTGCGAGGGTTATGGGAAGGACAGTGAAAAAAAAATTATATCCTATCGAAAAATAAAGAAATAAGTCAAGATAATAACTATTTCATGCATATAAAAAAATTAACACCTAATATTCATATTTATGGTAATCTAATTATAAAGTGTTTATTTTATTTAAATTAAAAATTATCATGAATAAATTATAATTATTAACTCAAGAAAATAAATATTTTAAATTATATTTCTGATAAAAAAAAGTAAATTTATAACACTAATTAAATATGCTTGCATATAAAAGAAGAATATCATATTATTCATTATTTTGATTTTTTTTTTAATTTGAAAAACAATGACAAGCATCTAAAAGAAAATTGTATCGAACTTCAAAAATATATTTTTCAAACTTAGTACGAATTTAGAAAATATGAGAAATATTGTCTTCAAATAAAGTTTTTTAAAAAAGTTTGTTTTTCTCTCCAAAAAATTGGAATGCTGCTATATTTCTCAACAGCACCAAACTAACTCCACGAAATGACATACAATTGTTGGTTAGGAATATAGTGAACTTAGCAAGAGCAGTGGTCTGGATGCAATTGCAGCTTTCAAATTGCAATTCAAGAAGTGTTAGATTTACCCTCTCGTGCCCAAGATGATTTGCGCAAGCCTAATGACTATCGAGGGTTAACCAGCTGCATTCTGACGCAAAAGCAGGACCTTCGAAGAATGCAGAAGGCAGTGCAAAGCTCTCACTCGTCAGTGTAGTTTAACCAGCACCCACAGATATTCCAGCTGCAAACCATATTCCAAGCTCTATATCCACCTACGTTTTCAACATCATCAGGTTGAATGAAGCAGAGATGCAAGTTGCAGTCACTATTATGAGCTGCATCAGCAGTCATGAAACAATCAGGGAACTGATATTTCACCGGACAGAATAGATGCAGCTTATTCGAGAACCTGACCATTAAAAAACCAACATTACCAAGGGGCCAGCACGAACAGTTAAAAACAATCCATAGCAATGGAAGAAATATGAAGAAATCTACCTCCATATCTCCCTGATTTTACGATGAAGAGGGAACCAATAGACATCACAGCACGGCACAGCTCGTGACAAAGTTTGATTCTCTGCCCTTTGTAGACACACTTTTCTGTCAAAGAAAATAGTTCTTCCCACCGCAACCTATAAAATCACGAAGCTAAACAAAAAGCAAGAGTGCATTACATAGAGATAGCTCCCCATCAACCCACATCAAAGAACAATACACAATAAAAGCCCAGACTTCCACAATAAAGATTCTAATATTTTTCTCTAACAAGTATTTACGAAATCACTAATACAACTTGGCTGAGACATAGAAGATAGTTCCATTGCTGCATGAACAAGCACACAAAAGCAATGCACGAAAGATGTAGGACCTACCACCAAGACACCGGAAATGACTTCAATTTATCTGCATTGATTCTGAATGATACTTCTCTAAATCTGCATCAAGATCTTCAGCAGATACCTTTTCACCACAGCCCCTTCCACGTCCACGGCCCCTTCCAAGTCCGCCGCCGCCGCCATGTAGTTGTCCCAATGCACCACCTCTACTTCGTACACTGCAGAATAATCAAATGGAAACCCATGAATGAACAAGAACAATAACAATTCTAGTACAGTTCTCTGGGCGAGGACACAAACCAGCATATTCCAGTCTCGGTACCAAATAATAGTTGCATTAATAATATGTTTAGGTCTTTTTTCCTTTGTTTAAAAGAAAAACATGTTCGGATGATAAATGAAATTGCATGCCACTCGCATACAGATGTAGATGTAAGAATCTTACAATTCTTGATATGAATCTGAAAAATCAACTATGAACTCAATCACACACAAAACAGTATGAATTGCTGGGTGACCTGGATATGGATATTAATTGTGTGATTCAGGCACAATTTGTTTTGAAACTCTGAATTACATGACTCAACCAAATTAAAAAACAAATACTCACAAAGAGATGATTAAAAGAGGATCTGCATGATGCAGGACATATTTGGTTGTCCTACAAGTGTATAAGGTGGTTATGAGTTTGGGAAATTGGAGATTTTAGGGTTTCGATCAAAGCAAAGGATTTGAGGTTTGTAAATTGAAATATGGATGAATGTGCAAGGCTGCTAGAAGTTTTAAAAACAGGCAGTTATATAACATAACAGTCACTATTTGATGAATTCGGACAACCTCCTTTCAATTTTCAGCCATTACAGAGGATGCAACAACGATTCATATAAAAATCAGCCCTAACAGCATTATATAACAGTAACAGCTGTTATGGCTGTTATTTTGAAGATACAACCCATTATTTAAAAAAAAAAAAGAGTTCTTGATAGTTTTGGTTGACTTCCATTTGTTCTTATTTCCAAGGTTCCACAAAAAAGAAGCAATTCCAACTTCTAGTAATTTAGTAGTACTACATTGAGACTCATGCTCAGTTAACTTCTTTTTTTCCTTCTTTCTCTCTCTAGTTACTCAACTCTCTTTCAACCTTCTTCACACAGTTATTTTTTATTATCTCACCAAATCAAATACAAAGTTTAATTATTTGCTGGGGAAGATACATCCTTACTTATAACAAATTGAGGTCATTCTGATATTTTGACATAGTACAGCAGGCACCACCAAATCCAAGACCTCAAAGGCAGAAAAAGCATCTACCATACACGAATGTCAGTCAGACTAACTTTTAAGTTCTAACCAACCGATGTACAGCGAAGCCCACTACTACCAAAATCATGCACAACAACACAAGATTTCAAGATCATATGCATAAGCAAAAATGAAAAGGCCCTTAGATGCTAAAACTTAATTGAGCAGCAGATAATCATCCTTATGAAATTCTGCATATAATGTACTGTGATTGGCCAACAAAGTTCAAGACTTTCCTATAACAAGAGAAATAAATGATGGAACAAAAATTCTGAAAATAATTTGGCAGCAATTAGACACAATGGCACAAAATTAGCAACCAATGACAGTATCAAAACACAAGTTCTCAACATATTTTGCCAGAAGACGACAACCAAGATCATAGGAATAATGAACAACACAACTGACAACAGGCAAACAATAAAGAGAAATGTTACAGTAGCCAAGTAACACAGAGAAGAATAGGCGGGGAGGCTTACCGTCCAGAAAGTCCATTAGAATTCCCAAAAGCGGCATTAGCATGAGGGGGTGCAAATTTGTTCCCGCGATCTCTATCTTCATAGGTTTCCCATCAAGCTGAACCTTGTTGAACCTCGTAACAGCAGCCACAGCTTCAGCTGGTCGTATGAAGACAACTTCTGCCGTTCCCTAAGGAAAAAAGGTATTCTGAACTACAGCAGGACACAAAGAATCCATCAGAAGTACGTAGGGTATGCCAAGCATGAGTTAGATAACTTCGATCTGCCGCTCCGTTCGTAATGGATTGAATACCTTTTCAGTTCACCCACTTCGGAATAAAATCCCTGCACATAGTTTATTCATCTATCAATGGATGGGGAAGCGGCGAGCAGGACCGGTTCCGGAAGGGCGGTCTCGTCCACGGCCCCGGGAAATACAGAATCCGGATTTTTTTGCTATTTTTTATGATGTCATCAAGGGACATGTCCAAAGTGCTTGACATTTTATTTTTCTTTTAACCTAAAATCAGAAAAATACGATGGAGAAAGCAATAGAGGAAGAAATTGATTTACGAGGAGGAGGAGTGTTTCCTCGAAGTAAGAGAGTGTGCTTCAGAGAATGCCCAAAATGTTTAAAGTGTTGGAGGAAATTGGCGCGTACTTCCACGCTCTCTTTTCATACCTCTATCCTTGTTGTTATTTTTTCAATATTGAATAATAATGTATTTTGAAAAAGTCTTCGCATAAAGGTGTCGTGGTGTAGTTGGTTATCACGTCAGTCTAACACACTGAAGGTCTCCGGTTCGAGTCCGGGCGACGCCATTTTTATAACCTTTTTGCTTCTGTGGGATTCTCTTTTCCATCTTCTATGGAATTTTGTTTGCCTCGCCTAAAAATTTGAATCTTACTTCTCTAGGTGCTTTTTTTAAAACAATTTCTATTTTTTTTTCTTTTCATTCCTGAAATTATTTAAAAATATAGACATGATAAAAAAATATTAAAAATAATTATTAGCGCTAATCAAAGATAAATTTAAAAACTAAAAGATAGATGTAAATTAAAATATATGATGTGATGTGACTAAGAGTTTTAATTTTTTTATTTAATTATATGATAATAAAAATATCATAAGAATAGTAATAATTTAAATTTAATTGAAACAAAAATAATTTGCTAGTAAATTCCTCATTTTCTTGTTAATCTTTTTTTTTTATTTTATGTTTTTTATTTAATAAAATTTATAAGCAATAAAAAAAATATAAAAAATAAAACTAAATGATTTGAAAAAATAATAAAAAGTATCTTTCTAATGAAAACACATCTATCTTACTAACGTGCTTTATTTTATTTTATTTTTGCAATTTTTTTATTAAAATATTTATTATTCATACAACATTAATTTGCTATAGATTTTTCTTTGGAAAGAAGTCAAAACTGGATTGTCATCAATGCCATTTCCTTCTCTAAGAAAATGAACAAAGGAAACTGATCGAAGAAGCAACCTTTACACGTAGAAAAGATAGCGCTGAATAACTCATGATCATGCCGTTCATGCATGGTGATCAAATATACTGGTAAAATATAATTAATCACATATAACTCCATTATTAAGGGCTGTATATTTATAATTGAGAAATACATAGAGAAATGCAACTTTTATCAAGATTGCAATACAGACATGGATCCTGGATCCTGGATCCTGGATCCTGGCTCCTTCCTCCATTTTATTCTTTTATTCTAGGTACAGTCCACAGTTCCACAGCAATATTCCTTAACAATTATCACAAGAATATATCGCAGTTTTTGGATCTTAACCAATTACAGGGACTAGATAAACAATGCCATATTTATCAACCCAAACCCAAACCCTATCGCACCGAAAATCCTCGATGATTGATGATCCTTCTGGCACAATTATAGCTTCAACCAGAGAGTTTTCCTTCTCGATCGTTTCGACAGCGCACTTCCCGTCTACTCCAAGAAGCTCCGGCCATGAACTCTTACCTGCATGTACACAGGTTATATGTAAGTCAAAACAAACTATGGACATGACGTTTTCAATTACTGCTTAATTTCAGAGAGAAAGAATATCCATTACCTTGACAGATAGATGCCATTTCTTCTCCTTTTCACCTGTTAGTATTGTTTCCAGCTAGCTTGTTCTGATTTAGTTTTTTTGAGATTGAGGTGGGCATATTTATAGCGTAGCATTCATAATTGGTGGCCGTTGGTTGGTGATCATTGACTTTTACTCTAGCAGCCAGCCAATAAACTAATAATTAAGTTCGCAAGTTGATTGCTTTGGCAGAGATAAGGATAAAAAGGATGCACGCATGTTTTCGTATGAACATCTAGCTAGCTAGCTGCCCTCCCTTATACTAATATATTTTATGTTTGAAAGATTTTGTGCTCCGTGTATATCCAAAACCTTACGCGTAAATTCTCGATAAGGAATTTTACGGTTAGCTAATACGCAGGAGCTTATACGCAGGAGCGGAGGTAGGGTTACTTACGAGGGACGGCTAAATGATATGGAGTTAATTTTATCTTTATAATATATTTATTATTTTAATTTTGTTGGCATTTGTTTTTATTAAATATAAACATATAAAGTATATAAGAAATATTAATTAAAGTGAAGTATTATTTATATTTGATAAATTTTGAAATAAAATAAAAAATAAAAAAAAATAATTCTTACATATTTATTTTAATTGTGTTCGTCGTTCTTTTATAAAATAGATATCATCGATTATCATATCAATTGTGAATCTTTTAACAATTTCTTTTTCTATATTAATAATCAAATAATATTCAAGAAAATCATTCTCCATCCAATTACAAAGTCTTGTTTTAACAATCTTCATCGCTGAAAAAACTCGTTCAGTAATTATTGTTGAAATATGAAGAGTCAAAATAAGCTGAATCAACCTGTCAATGAGTGGATAAATTATTAATTTTTCTGTTTCAACCAATCCTTGACATAAATCAGCACCCAATGACATATTCTTTAACTTTGGATGATTGAGTGTATCAAGTTCATAATGTTGCAACTAAAATCTCAAATGAATTTTTTCTTTGTCAGAAAAATCTTCAGGATAGAATTTGTCAACAAGTAAGCATATATCTTCAACACTGAATAATTTATAACTATTTTTAAGATCTAAAGTTGTGCTCAACTTAAAAAGCTCGATCGTCTGCTCATCGAATCTATTATTTAGCTCTTACAATTATTGATTAATGATAACTGTAAATATATCAACTTGGTAGTGATGCTCAACTGTTACTGATTTTTTTTACAACAAGATCGTCCCACACTAGAAAAACAAGCATCCATATCAGGAACTTCAATGTCTTGATGCTTACAAAATGATGTCACTTCTTCTAAAAGAGTTTCTCAATCATCATTTCTTAACTTCTAAATTAAAGTCTTTATGGTAGTCACCAAATGCATAACATTTAAAATGTCTTGAGATTTTTGTTGCAAGGCTTAGTAAAGCACATCAATAATTCTCATAACATTCTTTATTACATGTAAGATGAATGCAAAATCAAATGACATTAGCAACTTAAATGAAAAAACCACATCACCACGTAAAGAATAAGTAGATCTATCTAAAGCAGTGTTTTCAAGAACCAAGCAAATTGCCCCATATATTTTTATCAAAATGCAAATTGATTTGACGTGCGAACTCCATCTACCATCTCTAGGTCGTTGCAAACCACCTACTTGATTGACTATTTTACCCGTTTCAATCTCACCAATATTGACTAAATGTTCAATTTTAGCTGCTTGAAAAACCGGTAATTCATCATTATGCTTGCAAGAAGCACTAACAATGTTAACAATAAAAATCAAATTCTGAAAGAAAGTGTGAACATCAGATATTTCTCTAGCCGCAGCAATAAGAGTCAATTATAATTGATGAGTTAAGCAATGTACATAATATGCATAAGGGCAATCATTAATGAATAAAGCTTGCAAATCATTCCACTCTCCACGCATATTACTAGCACCATCATAGCCTTGGCCCCTACTATTTTGAACATCGAGATTGTGATGAGATAAAACAAAAAAAAATCTCTTCCTTAAAAGTTAAAGCAGTTGTATCTTTGACATGAACTATATCCAAAAATCATTCTCATATAAATCCACTTCTATCAACAAACTTAATAACAAGGGCCATTTGCTCTCTTCTGGATTCATCTCGAGCTTCATCAACAATTAAACAAAATCTTGCATCACCAATCTCATGATAAATTAAAGACTAGACATTTCTGGCAAAGACATGTAAAATTTCTTTTGAATTTGATGTGAGGTATATTCAGTATTTTGTGGAGCATTACCCAAAATAAAAGCACATATTTGTTTATTGTATGATGCTAAAAGTTCCACCATTTCAAGAAATTACTTTGGTTTTTTTATTCTGGATGTTCACCATGCCCTCTAAAAGCATATGCATGAAATGTGAGCCAACGAACAATATCTATTAAAGTTATAATACGCAATTGATTATTTAGAATTTCTTGAGTAGTTTGCCTCTTAACTACCTTTTCAATATGACATGACTGATCTTTCAAATTTTCCAAGCACCTGGTAGCAAATCTATGAGCTGAATTTGGACATTTTCTTATATGATTCAAAAAAACACATCGTTCCTCATCATTAACTTTCTTCCAACAAATGAATCCTTTAACAGTAAATGTGTTTGATCCTGGCTTTCCAGATGGCTTACTTAGAAATATATAGAAATGAAAAAAAATATATAGTATTTTTCTCTAAATATTCAAGTCATGGATAACTTTTGAACCAATAAGACTAAAATCAACAAGGATTTTTTCATCAGTCAGCGAATATTTAGACATCAAAAGTTGATATGACCTCAAATTAAAGTATGCCCTTCGAATTTCATCTAGTTGATTAATCAGGTATTTCTAAATTTAAAGACGATTGCTTGGATCTCAAATTAAATGAGCAATATTGATTCTAGTAGGAGGTTGCTCACTAATCAATACAAGTTCTTCGTAAACTGAAGCACATTGGGGCTGCTCAACCATAATTTCAACATTACACATTAGAATTGGTTCACTAGGCTGTGAGTTATCAATATTTTTCCCTTTTTTTCTCAAAAAAAGAATAATTCTTCTTATTTTGTTCATGGTTCAACCTAAAATCAAAACATCATAAATTTTTATTGTTTTTTATTTTAAAACTGAAGACAAATGACGATGTGTTGAAGCAATAATCAGAACCAAAAATAAATTTCTACATGTAAACCACACTGACATATAAAAGCAAAATTAACATATTAAAAAAAACTGATATATAAAAGCAAATCTGACATAAAAAAATGGGATTATTGGTTCCTAAAGAAGAAAACCTACACTAAATCAAAGCTGGGTATGTACTATTCAAAGAACTCAATCTAGCTAGAAAGATTGTGTCTAATTGTCTATTGGACCTGGTGATAGTAAGGTACATGTGAGGAAAAAAAAATTGGTAATTTTGGTGGCTCTCTAAAAACAAAACATAAAAAAATCCAAGCATAATCGAAATAAACCCATAAAATATATCTAATTAATTAGAAAAAAATTTATTATAACAAGAATTCAAAAAAAAAATGGTAAAACTAGAAGATTTGGGGGAAATAGCGAAAAAGGCAGAATTATAAAAAAACCTCATCAAATTCTTAACAAACATCCCAAAACAAAACAAAAATAGATTTTAAGTTTGGGTCACCAATTAACTTGTTTTGATAAAAGATGAATTAATTTGTGGCTTTGCTTTCAGCCTTTCCGCTTCGTCATTCGTATTTTTATTTCTATTTTTTACCTTTTGTGTTAGGGCTCCAAAGATAGAGAAGACGACAAAGGTAATTGAATTGAAAAGGTTGTTTATGTTTTTTCTTTCCATGTGGAGGGCATTAAATAAAGAGTTTTAAAGTTAAAGGAAAGCAAATGTATGTTTAATTCTTGTATATAAAGAAATAGTAATTTATTATTAGAAGGCCTATCTATTTAAAATAAAAAATATTCCACCTTCCCACACTTAAGTATTAAGTAATAAAAAATTTGAAATGTTTTGCAAGGACCCAGGTCTCTGCTTGCCTCTCATTAATTTCGCCCATGCTTATATGAACATATATTTACCTTGTATAGAATCATAATCATGTGTATTATGTATACTATGCTTGCTATTATATTCAACTCTACATATATAAATACAGGAGGATAGTTGATATTTGTTGTTACAGCCTCCTATTATATTCAGAAACCTTAACTTGGTATCAGTGTTCTACTGTAACAACAACTTTTATGAATCCAGACCAATCTACGCTCTTTTCTTTTTCTATCATACTTGATAGCAGTAAGTTGATATTTAGATATAGAATAATGTTGGATTACTATTTTGGAAGGGATGAGAGGAAAATATGATAGAAAATGAGATGAAGATGTATTTGGTGGTAATGATGTATAAGATAAAATGATTGTTTTTTTATTATATTTGATTATGATAGATAAGACAAAATAAAATATAAAAAAATATTTTATCCTTGATGTAATTTATTTTATCATAATGTTAGAAATTTAAAATAGCTGTTAAATTTACTATTTTTTTTATTCATAACGATTAAATATATTTATTGGCTTAACAATTTTATTTTTTAATGATAGTTTAGCTATGATTTCTTTGTTTGAAATATGTGCAATAGAAGTGTCTGAAACAATTCTGAGCGATGATGTAAATTTACTTTTTGTTTACATTAATTATATTTAAATAAATTCAGTGCACAGTAAGGGATGAGATATTATACTGTTTTCAAGAAAGGGTGGCACAATAATTTATAATAAAATAAATACATAAAAAGGGCCCAACCGGGTTCGAACCGGTGACCTATTGATCTGCAGTCAATTGCTCTACCACTGAGCTATGGACCCCTGTGCTTATCATTTGAGATCAATATATATATAGACATATATATTTTATTGTGACGTCAACATTCATAGACTCATGCGAGTGTGACGTCGTTTACGCTAAAAGAAAATGCAAGAGAGCATAAAGAAGCAACAAGAAGGCCCTATCTCGGAACGCGATGTAAATTGTATTTTTTTATATTTTAAATATTTTTTTATATTTTTAAATTATTTTAATGTATTGATATTAAAAATAAATTTTTTTAAAAAAAAATATTTTAATACATTTCTAAACAAAAAGCACTTTGAATCGCCACCACTACTATAATTTTACACACACCTAAAGTGTGGTTTTGGTAAAGGGCAGCGTCAATAGTGTAATGTCAATTTAATCTTATGAAAAGACCATTTTAACTCTAAAAACTCTCATTTTCCTTACAATTATAGAGGGAAAAATCGTTAATGCATTGTTATAATTCACAACCCTTTGAGTCTTGCTTCATAGTAAAAGACTGGGTAGGCTTAGTTTTTTCTTATAATTTTAATTTTAATTATAGGGTAACCAACATGAAGCTAAAATAAGCCTTGCTATTAAAACAAAAGCTAAAAGAATTTTGTCTTTCAGTGTGCATACACTTAAATTTCACTTTAGATTTTCACAGTGAAATTAACATTTTATCATTAACCATTTAAGCCTTTGCATGCTTACAAGGGCAATATAGTATTTTTCATGGGATATATTTGCTATTACAAAATTGAATTGGAATAAAAAAGTCTTTTAACCTTCTATTTGCATAATGTAATGTCTAACATACCCTCAAAAGTTAAATTTACTTAATTGTTAGGGCAAGGGTATATTCAACTTTTTCTTCTTTAACTGTTAGGCTGACCATCATCTCTTTCGAAAGATAACATTGAGGTTCATTTATTAGGGTGGCTCGTGTAATTTATATTAAGATGGTTAGGTGACGGTTAGATTTTTTTTCTTCCTTTTCCCCTTGTAAAACATGTCAATCCAACCACAATTAAGAGTAGTCCTCCATTTTCTTTTTCTTTTTATTTTAATTATGATCTTCATTTTTTTGATTACTCTTTATTTGTTTTGGATCTTCTTTTTTTCAATTTCATCCCTTAAAATTTTGTTCTATTTGGTATTTATATCAAATTTAGTTCTTATTATTTTTATTGTTATTTTAAAAATATATATGTTTTCAACTTCATCCCTAATCATTTGATTTTTATATGAGAATTGACTTTTATTTTTTTAATTGCTATTTTTAATTTTGTTCCTTTCTTGAAATTGATTTTATTTTTGTAATTTTATCCTTGAATATTTGATTTGTTTAGAATTGAGCATCGTTTTTTTATATATATATATAGTGATCCAAGTCTTATGACCAAAGTCACAGATATGAAATTTTAACCCGGATTAATATCAAACTTTTTTATGTATTTTATTTTTTAATTTTATCATTCAACATTGAATTTATTAAAGATTAAACTTTTTCTTCTTTTTTTTTGCTTTCTATGATGATTTTTTGACCTTGTGGTCCGGACACACATTTCATGCTAGCTCAAACTGGATTGAGTTTTTACATCATTTTATTATTTTCTCCTTTTTTTATGTTAAATTTGCTCCTTGCTTCTTTTTATTTTTATTTTTTATTACAAGTTTTTAATGCCAACTTTGATTGGATCAAGCTTTTTAAAAAAAAAAAATTTATTTTCATCCTTTAAAATTGATGTCTTTAACTTAGTTATATATATATATATATATATATATATATATATATATATATATATATCAACTCGGCTGCAGCAAAGACGGGACACCCATCTAGTTTTATTCACTAAAATTGGTTGATAAGTTCTAGTAGCCCACTAATCAGGCCTGTTGTAACTAGCAATGATTCTCGGTGCAAACTTTTATTTTCTTGAAATTATTCAGTTCCAATCATTTCCATGTTTTTGCGATCAATTAATGTGCCACTTTGATTTGTTTTTTGTTTGAATTTTTCACAGCAATCATGTTGCAGAGAATCGATATTCAGATATGAGAAATGGGCTAGCAACATTCTCTGCTTGAAAGATTTTTATACGCGTTATTTTCCATTTATAATCTACTGTTTCTCATGACCTTGAATCATAACACTGTTCTGAAAAATTGATAATTAAATTGATTTCCAAATGGCGTTTTTTCATTTGTTGTTGGTGTATGAAACCAAGGGATAGAAATTTGAAATTTCTCACCCGGGGGGCCGTCAACAAGTAGAATAGATAGAGGTAGCAGATAATTTTTCATGGAAGTATATTTTCTCAGAATCTTCCTCTTTGGAAGGTAAGAAAGAGGATGCTTATATGATTCAGCCGTCAACAAGTGCATTTTATGATCAGGGAACCAGTGTTTTCAGTACAAACAACAACAGCGATGCCAGAATACTTACAAGTTTGAACTTATCAGGATGCTGGTGCCGCCACCAGGAGAAAAGAATCTTGTATAAAATAATTTCGAAACAATCAGTTGCAAGTATAAGGGAAAAGAAATTATTATAGAAGAAAGGCAGATTAGCTTTTCGTTAGCACGTCCATGTATAAAATGAACTATCCACACCAACGCTTCAATGACAATGCCAAGACTGGAAATAGAACAGGGTTGTAAGAACAAATCTAAGAAAGAGTCAAACATCCATTCGCAGAGTTGTAGAAACAAATCCTGGTTTCACTACCATCATATGATGATACACCATAGATTGCAAACATAGCTATAAGGAAACACACATCCCATAAGTTCATTACATGACGGATCATAGAAATAGAACCAGAATCACCAGATCGGTTCTAGAAGAGGACTGAAGGGTAAAACTCAAACAAACAAACCAATCTCATAATTCAGTCGGGTTCATTGCCACAAGCCATAAGCATTTCGCTCAGATGTAGAGTGCATCAAACTCCACCGCGAAATTGGGAGACTTGTATTTAGCTGGCACGGCTTCTAATGACATCGAGACCCATTTCAGTTGGATCGGTTGCCTGCAACTCTACCTGAATGCCATCTAGTTCTCTCTTGAACCTGTCCTTAGAACTAGCATAAATCATCTTGCTTCTCACCCTTGATGTGTCGGGAGACCTTTGTAAACCACAAAGAAAATTATGAGCGTCAGTTAAAAGTGAGAGCCCAAAAACAATAAAAGCACGAGCGCACACAAATATAAATAATGTTAGATTTCATTACCATGCAATGAAGAAAATTCTGCTCTTCTGGACATTCTCTGCAGTCACAAAATCAAAATCATAAACAGCAAAGCGACACTCATCGGCAGGGAGGCTTGCGGTAAAATCTTCATAACTTTGGGCAGGCTCACCAAGCTTTTCCACAATAACCTGCTTTTGCTTTTCCTCAATCTTATAAACTATGAAGCGGTAAGTTCTTTTAGCCTTCAGCTCCAAAAATTTCAGCTTGCAGTCATCATGCACTGCCATACCAGATGCTGCGTTGGCCTGTACACAGAGAGAGATACACAACACACGGTGAGATGGGGAAACAAAGAATGAAAGTGCTCACTCAGGTGAGCGATTCCTGAACGTTCCTGAAAAGCAAAGACCCTCTATTATCATCTCTTTGATCTTTCTTTATTAACACAGTCGGCGAGATCGATACCACACAAGCTTCTAAATTTACAGAACTAATTAATTAATTAATGTACCATGACTTAATAATATTCAAAGTTATGACATTAGTCTATCAAATCTTGCAAATACTGATAAAGGGACCACATTGATTGCAAAAAGATTTCAAATTTTGGAGTTTTAGTACATTAGTAATGAGCCGAACCATACCCTAATCCTCACATCTCACAGCAAACAAAAAACAATTTACAAATCAAGATGAGACAAAAATCAGCAACTATTTATTTATGAATTCAACATCACGTTTACTTACAGAAAATACACGAGACACGATGGGTCAAAATTAAGAGCATCAACTAGTACGAAGTATCATAAGATCTATCATTTTCAACCATGTAGTAGTAGTGGAAGCCCAACGACAAAAGAAATTAAAGATAAACTCTCAGATCTAAAGCATCATCGGTCGTCAGTCGTCACTTAAAAACAGACAAGGAATAATAGAGATCAAAACATGTAAAATACTAAAAAAATACACTCACCATGATTTTCCTTCTTATAGGGATCAGAGGCAAAAATAACAAGGCAAGGAAAACACCAGATTCACAGAGACAGAGACACGGTTTTTAGGGTTTTGCTTTCTTCGATTCAACACAGGCTTTTACTTTTTGAGAGATAATGGAGGTTCTCCCCTGTGTCTCTCTCCCTCTTGCTGGTTTCTTTTTCTTTATTTCTCAGTTAATGGAATTCAGAATTTAAAAGTTTGTTAAATTATAATTTGGTCCTTATATTTTTAATACATAAACAATGTAGTTCCTATATTCTTACAAATAATTAACTACTCCCTATACCTTTTTTCTTATAACTTGGTGCCGTTGTTTATTTTCATCGGTGAAATGTAGAGGGGGCACTGATCTTTCTGTTATTTTTTCTTCATGGTTATTAAGTAATTATTTTTGAAACTAGACAAATTAAATTATTTGTTTTAGAAACATATAGGGACTAAATTATAATTTACTCATTTTACGTCTTACTAATAGCTTTGGGAGTTAATATAACTTAGTCCCCATACTAGAACTAATTAATTTGTATAGCATCAGAATTCAGAAATAATACAATAGTTATTTGATCGGTATATAATTAGATTGAGAATATAAGGATGAAATCTAAAATCTATAAAAATATGAGGATCAATCAATCATTGTTGACAATATTAAGGGACTAAGCTATAATTAAGTAATAACTTTGGGATATTTCTGGTGGCTCCATTAATTTATATTCTTCTGATGCAAGTAAATCAATAACATGATGATGCTCCAGCGCCACAACAAGGATAAAGTATGCATAACCAATGATAATCAGACACTTGTTATTTTTTTTATTTGGAATTGAAGTAAAATACTTTTATTTAAAAATATATTAAAATAATATTTTTTTATTTTTTAAAATTAATTTTTAATATTAATCTATCAAAATAATTTAAAATTTAAAAATTATTTTTTAATATATAGTCAGCCGCACTACCAAATTTTATCTACCCTTTTAACTAAGATATCATTTATTTTTGTATTTCAAAAATATTTTTAAAAAAAATATTTTTTTCTTCATTTTAAATTAAAATTTTTTATGTTTTTAAATTGTTTTAACATTCTAATATTAAAAAAAATAAAAAAAATTAAAATATATATTAATTTAATATATTTTTACATAAAAAAATACTTTAATAAACCATGCTACTACCAATCGAGCAGTCCAGTTACATTGCTTTCTTGGTCTGACCAGAAAGTCTTTTAAGAAGAGAGCTCTGATTAGAGTTGGGCCAGCCATCAATTTTCTTTAATACTTTTTTTTTCATGTGAACTTGGATATAGCAAAAAATATATAAAAAAAAAAAAATGCTTTTTTAGACATTAAGAGTATTTTCAAATCAGTTTATATATAATTAAGATTTTTTAAAAAATTATCTGAAATGTAATCCTATATTGATTTTGATTTGATGTATTTAAAAAAATTTAATAATTTTTTGAAATGTTGACCCAAGCCTTAATGTAGAAAATTAAAGAATAAACAAACTTCCTTGATCATTAATTAAATTTCATGAATCTATAACCCATATGTTTAACACAAACAATTTCAGAGACTGCATAGAAATAGGTCGAGGTAATGCTAGGGAAAGGGATGCTAGTTCATTGCAGAGCTACTTTGATTAATAAATTGATTTCCAGTTAGTATTATATTTTACGGTGGATGTTAATTTTTTTAAAACTCTCGTTTACTCTTCATTTTATAATAATTTTTCAGAAATAATTACTCCCTCCATTTCATTATCATTGTCAACTATTTTTGCAGAAAAACCACAATTTAAAAAAACACAAATTATTCATTAATTGATATTGACTTTGAACCAGTATCTAGAAACACTTATTAAATTTCTTTTAATGCACAAGATTGATGTGGAGAGTGTATTTTTAAGATCAGCTATAGAGGGATCAAGGTTTTTTTTTTAAATAAAAAAAAAAAGAGCTCTGATTCTAGTAGGTTATTCCTTTTCTACCTCTATATTGCTAATTCTTGTATTATATATTTAAAAAGGACAGAAGTTTGGTATCTATAAAACTTAAAACTTTCAAAATGACTAAATAAAATATAACTACTAAAATTGGGAAAGGCCAATTGGGTAGGATTAAAGAAAAGCAGGACTTCTGATGCAAACATGAGAAAGTGTCAAAGCATCCATTTTCGAAATGTATAAAACAAATCCAGGTTTTATCTACCATCAGATGATGATACACCAGAGATTGTAAGCACAGCTATAAAGATACACATCGCAGAGGTTCATTACAAGATCGATCATAAAAGCATAATAAAAAAAAAAATTTGGTTTGGTTCCAGAAGAGGACTATAAGATAAAACTCAAACAAACAAACCAGTATCATAATCCAGTCAGGTTCACCGCCACAAGCTATGAACATCCCGCTTATACGTAGAGTGCATAGAACCCTCCACCGCGAAAATGGGAGACTTGTATTTAGCTGGCACGGCTTTTAATGACATCGAGACCCATTTCAGTTGGATCGGTTGCCTGCAACTCTACCTGAATACCATCTAGTTCTCTCTTGAACCTGTCCTTAGAACTAGCATAAATCATCTTGCTTCTCACCCTTGATGTGTCGGGACACCTTTGTAAACCACACAGAAAATTATGAGCGTCAGTTAAAAGTGAGAGCCCAAAAACAATAAACGCACATGTGTGTGTGTGCGCGCATATAAACAATGTTAGATTTCACTACCATGCAATGAAGAAGATTCTGCTCTTTTGGACATTCTCTTCAGTCACAAAATCAAAATCATAAACAGCATAGCGGCACTCATCAGCAGGGAGGCTTGCAGTAAAATCTTCATAGCTTTGGGCAGGCTCGCCAAGCTTTTCCACAATAACCTGCTTTTGCTCTTCTTCGATCTTGTAAACTATGAAGCGGTAAGTTCTTTTAGCCTTGAGCTCCAAAAACTTCAGCTTGCAGTCATCATGCACTGCCATACCAGATGCTGCATTGGCCTGTACATTGAAAGAGATATAATATATGGTAAGACGGAGAAGCAATGAAACCACTCATGACAAGTTTTAACAAGAACCTCTCTTATTATATGATTGATCCATACTTTATTAACATGATAAGCCTTAGGGGTGGAGAAACAACATAAACAGCAGAGCTTCAACATTTATGGTATTAATTAATGCACAATGGATCACAAATTGCTACACATAATATCCAAAGTTGTGACATCGGTCATCAAAGTTTTTAAGAGAATAGAAAAGAAAGAAGTTGCAGACTGGAAGTCTTGAACATTCAAGAAGATTGAAAGATAACAGCACCACATTGACCAGGATTTTTAAAAGTTATGAACACCCTGGATCGACCTTTTTTGAAAAGCCCACATTTTCTCCCTACCAACACATTACGGATTCAGTAATGGACCATGCATCTTCTCACAGCCATTCCACTCCCATAATTGACTGGAACAAACATCCTATCCTATAAGGCAAAGTAGAAGGCATTCAGACGATAAGGATAAAATCACTGAAGGCATTAGGTTTCTAAGAAAGCTGAACACTTGAACTCTGTTTGTTATTACGTAGTAGAGAATAGAAAAAAGAAGCGAAGTGGCAGCACACAGGATTTTGTGGCAATTCGTAACCTACTAGTTGATGTTTGACAAGACTAAGTAAAAAAACAAAGCCACTTCGTAAAAAACAAACACTTAACCGAGGCGTTTGCCAAAGGGAAAAATAGATTTTTTTTTATTTTTATTTTACATAAAAAAAGACAGATGAATATAGCTAAGTGAAGCTCTAGTAATATTAGCAAAATGTTAATAATAAATTAAGATTAAAAAAAATAAGGGATCAAAATCAGCCATTTTAGACTACAATTGTCAGATAAGGATTCCATGAAGTAAAAAAAAAAGAGTCCCAGATAAAGATGGTATCATGTCTGAATCGTCATCTTGTAACCAACCTAAGATATAAAGCAGAATAAGCCCAATAACCTAATCCAACTTGTTTTCGCCATGTTAATGGTTTTTCCAGTTTCCAATCCATGTACGTACTATTTTCCACTCGATCGCACGCTAACAAGAATTTTGCAGGATCGCGGGCTATAATTCCTCATTCCTTGTTGGTAAGCAAACACAGGATGGAATTTGATGCAAATAGCACTCGGCATATATAGATCAAATTAAAAAAACAAATCAAGATCAATGGATCAGACATTAAAAAAAAATATCAAGTCTCCAAACCAGAAGATATTAAGTCGAAAGATCTGAGAATCAAAATAAAGTAAGGCAAAATCAGATCTATAAAATTTAACTTGATCGCCTGTAGTTGCAAATCATAGATCAAAACCAAGAATTTGTTCGATGCAATAAAGTAAAGAGTGAGAAAGAAGAGACTGACCATGGTTATAGGAGGAATGGAGGTGGTCTACGAATGAGTTGGATAAATATCGGACCCGGTAATATAGAGAGATATTTATAGAGGGAGAGAGAGAGAGAGGGGACGGAGTTGGGGTTTGCTCAAATTGTGAGCTAAATAGAAAACAGGGTGGCGTGCTACTATTTTTTTTCCCCGATAAGAATTCAAAATAGGTAAGCGGTAGCGTTGTTTTTCAAATATATTTATTTTAAAATATATTTAAATAATATTTTTTAAAACTTATTTTTAATATTAATATATTCTAAAGATAAAAATAAAAAATAAAATTTTTAAAATCTCCTATTAAAACACCCCGTAATTAATCATCATGATTGTGCTCAAGCATGACAACAGGACATCGTACCGACATCCAATTATTATTATTATTATACACATGATGTCTTGTAAAAATGCTATTTTACGAAAAGAAAGTTATTATGTAAATTAAACCAATAAATACATTAAAAATTAATAGATAGATAGATAATTAAAAATATATATATAATTTTCTTTTTCCGTCTTCATCTCTGCGTGCATTTTCCTATGCTACCAATATCTATCAAATTATTCCGTGTTGATGCATGCAGGCTTTCTTATATGACACAAAAGAAGCTGTTTAACACGATGTCGGTGTAATTTTGAGATGTATGATTTAATGGGTAGGTTTTGAGTTTTATTTTTAAAAATTATTAATTTAAATTTTATAAATTTTAGGATCACTAAAAGCTTATATAGTCATTAACTTCAACACTCATGGTATTTGTAGGATTAATTGAGGTACACGCAAACTAATCCGGATACCCTTGTTAATTTAAAAAAAAAACTCTTGTAATTTTCTATATCTTTATGGAAATTTTATAGCTTGCTAAATATGTTTTTAGCAGGGAAAATTATATTTGATCGAGTCTATGGTGAATCCAAGGCCTACGGCTTTGTACGGTCCTCTTATGAAGCTGCAGCCAGGATGGGTTTGAAAGAAATGGATGGTCTGGCATGATCCCTTTAATTATCATGTTTAATAACTATTATCCTGCTTGTTTAATGTTTTGTTCCATGGTCTATTCCGGTAGCTGGATGACAGAAATATCTGTGTACATTATGCACATAAGGGGTGACGAGGAGGCGCGTGTGTTGCGTCTGATCCATTACAGAGTGCGAATTTAATATGTTTGGTTAGAGCGGTGCTGGTGTCTGTTTAGAATCAGTGGGCTTGTTCAAGCAACATTTCTGCCATGAAAACCCAATCATCATGTGTTCTTTTACTTTTTAACTACTTTACTGCATGTCAAGATAACAAACACTTGTTCTTGATCATCTTCCAGAACTAAAAACAATATGATTTCGCGACAGCATTTAACTATTACAGGTTAGATGCGGACTGTCGACCAAGGTTTTCCTCCCTTGAAATGGTTCCTCAAACATGTCATTAAGAAAGAAAGAAACGTTTGTGTTACTTCTATATGTCTCTCATTCTTTCTTTCTTACCCAGTTTTGTATTGTTTGAAGTTCTGGTCAGATGGGACTCGGTTTCTTTGCGTGGAAAACCAGCACGCTACTAAGAGCAGTGCTGGTGGTGGTTCCCTCTCCTATTTGAACGTTGTTTGCCTGAAGAAAGCAGGCTGACAAGTACTCTAAACACTGCAAGCCTTGCCCTAAGTCATCAGTTCTGGTATACTGCATGTTAAAAAAATAACAGGTAAAAGAATGGATGAGAATTGGAACAGTATGTGTTGGTGACTCTATCCATTTCCCTTTACCAGAAACCTGATGTGGCGGGTCTTAACAAATGGATGGATTCAGACTTGAAATGCCCAGCAGCTTCTCCTTCTAGGATTGGCAGAATCCTAAATGATTTGGCTCGATTCATGAACTGGATATATTGCCTTCCGCTTCTCTGCAGCTTCTCACGCAATCTAACTCTTCTTTCTTTAACATCTACTACCTTTCCCGTAATCTGTTCTCAAAATTTCCATTATATTGGTAAAGCCATTAGACCCCTCGGTACCTCAATTGCTGGCTACTTCATAACCTAAAAGCTCCAAAATGCAAACACTCAGAATCGGCCTTCTTTAAACTCGAGATTCCAAAACCTCCCACTAATTGCACAGTACCCAAACATCTAGACGGCTCTCAACTATCTGAGGGATTTCCCTTGACTGTACCCGCAATGACAATGACAACGCTGGTAACCATACTCGTGACAGAAACCGGAAGAGACGGCTGCAGGCACTGTAATAATTATGAGTTTAAATGTGTAGCAAGTTTTGCTATCATCTTGTTGGGAGGAAAAAATTATTTGGGTACCAAAGAAAGACAAGAAAACAAAGTTTAAAAAAAAATGATGCAAAAGGAGAAAGATCTTGAGGCAAAACATAGAGTGTAAAACGGATACACAGTCGACCAAACAAGGCATCTTGGCTGGGGCAAAGGAAACACTCGAAATGCAAGAAACGCAGGGTGTGACAGTAACCGCTTCTCAAGCCGGGAAAGGGTTCGAATCTTGTAATCTGTGGTGAATGTTAAAATCTATCAAATTGGTCCTCTAATAATGCACTCCATTACACAGCCTGTGAGGTAGCATATTATCACAGTTCTCAGCCTCTGCCCACTGAAATAAACAGTTCTCTTCGTTTGGTAACATTTCATTGTTGATAAATGCAGAATTGGCTTGCACCAGATGAAGATGAAGAGCGGTGCCATCTCCGAGGGCCCTCACCTTTTGAGATTCTGTTAACTGGAATCCACTCGATTTCGTTTTATTGGTAATACTGAGCAAACTTTACAACAATGTAACTTCTCCTTTTACAATCATGAAGTCAAGTTGCTCGTTCAGGCAAAAGCATGAATACAATCAAGTGCTTAGGCAAAGTATAAAATCAAATGCATTAACTTTCTCCTTTTACAAATTCTCCTCTCTGCAAGAGTCCTAATTTGTCTTACCAATACGCTTGTAGCAACATTTGGTCATGCTCACCCTTTTGGTTTCCTAATTGGGGAAATAAAAGAGAATCGTACTCGATCATCACTCGGTATTTTTTGCCACTTCAACAAAGATCAGCCTTCCATTAACAATCTGTATGCCAAAACAGAAAAAAAAAGGAATTACAGATGACAAACTACCAAAATTGCAGGAATGAAAAATCAGGTAAACAAGTGTTGTCAATGCTTTAAGTCACATATTTCACAAGAGCAATGACCATTTCAACTTAATCATGCATAAAAAGCAGTAATATAATAAGTTTGACAGAATAAGGTTGGTGCTGATGTTTCAATTTTTTGTATGCAACCTGAGGAAAATTAAAGTGGACTTGGATCCAAGAACTGAAAGATGTCTGAGAGAGACAGAGGGAACACTTAAGCTTCCATCATTTCAGTTTCCAGAAATCAAACAATAAGTTCAAACAAGAAATCAGAGGATGAAACACCACACTGTGAAAAAGATAACAAAAATATATAAACGCGTGAAAGATGAAAAGGGCAACAAGTTAATTTGATAACCATTACGAAACAAAATTTTCCTAATAACTAAGCAGGAATGAGATAGATGTCAAAATGAGAAGAAATGACAAGGTAAAAAAGAAGCCGCACGGATAACAATCACAATAAAAAATATTCGATTATTCTGTGGAAAATGGGCATGATTTGAGAATTTCCAATTTAAAAATAGGTTTTTAGTGCAGGTGAAAGATCCCGGTTTGGACCAATCTATTAACTAATCTAACCGGCAAAAACTACATCGCACATTCTTGTTACAGGTGAAATTTAATTTGGCAAAGAAAGAAATGAGCCTACATTTGAAAAATTGCCATAAACAAGAGAGTAATATGCCAGAGCTAGACCAAATATTGACTATTGCCCAGAAAATGGAAGAAGGTCCTTACATTACAGTGGTCAAGATTGAAACCATTTTAATGGATCTTGATGTATCTTTTGCTGCTAAATTATCTACAGTAATAGCGGCCTACTTAATCAGTTTCCCAAACATAATAGTCTCTTCTTCTATATGTATGCATGTGTATCCATATTACAGGCTTCACAAGAATTATCATCTAAGATGCTTAAACAATGCAATATTTGCTTTATAGAAAAGACCTAAAGCGTCTAAAATAAAGGCTTTCTTAGAGGACCAAGACCCATCTCCATTTTAGCGGGCCTGCAACCTCACCACCATAAATGAGCAGAGGAGGAGGAAAATTATCCTAGAACCAAATAGCTCTGACAAAATCTACAGTCTTTTCTCCGTTGCCTAATTTCCAATAACTGATATGCAACCACTTCAACCTAGCAAGTAGACTGCAGGTAGGTAATATATTTCAATGAAGACTTTCATTACATAACATTCACTAATGTTAAGGCATCAACTGTAGAAAACGAAGGAAATACACCTTGAAAACAGAGAACTGAGGAAGCATAGGCTTATTCCACTATGAAAAGCTTAAAACAAGAGTGGAAGTTCTTGCATCCAACTTGGATACAAAAAAGTAAAGTGAAAAACTGGAGAGCCTATCCATTGCTGGAGAAACCCAATTTCCTTTATCCAATATCGAATAAACTACTACCAGTTAAACATTAAAAAAAAATGGAGAAGAATTTCCTTTATCCAATATCTAATAAACTACTATTAGTTAAACATAAAAAAAAATGGAGAAGAAAGAAAGAAATACCCTGCCATTCATGGCCTCCAATGCCTTGTGCGCATCAGTCTCTGACTCGAACCGTAACAAAACCAAACCCTTTTGGCTTTTGAGTTGTTGGGTATACAACTAGTGAACTAGCCTAGCTGCACAAACAATCAAATTTGTTTTAGAACAAGAAAAAACATGAAGAATGAGTAAACGATTTCAGGTGCTGTCTTAGCAAGGAAAATCTCTTGCCTTCTTTAACAACACCAAAGGGTGAAAACAAACTTTTGAACTCATGATTTGTTGTGTACGATGATAATCAACTGACAAAAAGCTGGAAGCCCATTCATTTTGCAATCTTCTTCTTCAGAGTCCAGACAAAGTGAAACTGCTGCGGCGGCAGCGGGGAACCAGCAAACGGCGTTCCTTCAGTACAGGCCAGTAATTGAACAGTAGACGACATGTAGCTTAAAAAGAAGTGGATTATTATTTGATTCGTGATTTTAATAAATAAAAAAATAGGTAACCATTTGTATTTGTAATCAAATTTTTCCAAGCTTACCTACTATAAATAGATAAAAATAGATTTTAAAAAAAATAAAAAATAAAAAGAGCTTTACTTGAGGAATTTGCTCATGCTTTTCAAATAAAGATTACTTATGGAAGTAATTTAAGATGTAAAACATTCTTATACTTGATAAGTTTGAATTCTCATAAATCTCGACTGTCTCAGGACATTATCACAAAGACAAACCTAGAATTGTGATTTTCCTTTCAAATTAAAGGAATTTGAGATGTCAATGTATTTAATTTTTTTTATATAATATTAAAAAATTAATTTAAAACCAGAAAAAAAATATTATTTGAGTTCTTTTTGTTTTTTTCAACTTGGCAAATTTAGCGATCAGATTTGTTTATTGGCAGATACCTCCTTTGATGTCCTCCGAATATTGCATAAACAATCTCCATCCAGTCAACCCTGCTTTCTTCATAATTTAGTAACTTATCCTTGCACGCATAGAATTCATTTTAGAATTGGCATTGCTCTTAATACTATCAACAGACCTGTACAGTGGACACCATATTTACCATAAATGAGGTGCGTGTCCGTGGAAATCACTGCCAAGCTTTGGAATTTCGAGTTAAATCTACCAGATCGTAAAAGGCATAACCATTTTCCCAGTTATTATTATTCTTTTAGGGTAAAAAATCTCTCCTGTGTTAATTCATGGTTGCTATTCCTTGGGGAGTCTGAGAAGTTACTGCTGTTGATGGTCATAATCAGATTGAAAAGCACGTTGTACCTGAAATCCAATATGGTGAGGAGATGGCATGATTGAAATTTGTGACAAAGGTGCATATCAATTTTCTCTGGCTTTTCATCTATAGAATTGGTAAAAGGGGAAGGAATTTCTTTGGTTATGCTTTGTTTTGTTCTTGCAGATACATGAAGAAACAGAGGAAAGGAGTTGCTATGCCTCCAAGCAATGAATAAGGATTTGAGTAAATAAGCATATCCAAACTCCCCCACTTACAATTTATAAACCCTAACACTAACACGCATGGTTAGGGAAAACCCAACTTTACCACAACAACAATTCAAGAGCTTGTAAACTTAGTAACAGCCTTGGTACCCTCGGAAACAGCATGCTTGGCCAGCTCTCCAGGCAGCACCAACCTCACAGCCGTCTGGATCTCCCTTGAGGTAATAGTGGGCTTTTTGTTGTACCTGGCTAACCTGGAGGATTCCTGTGCTAGCTTCTCGAAAATATCATTAATGAAGGAATTCATGATACCCATAGCCTTGCTGGAAATCCCTATGTCTGGATGAACTTGTTTTAGGACCTTGAAGATGTAAATCTTGTATGTCTCCGTGCTCTTCTTCACCCGCTTCTTCTTCTTGTCTCCGGCAGCAGCGCCGCCTCCTTCTTTGGGAAGCTTCTTCCCTGCCTTCGGCTTCTTCTCTGCCGGGGCTTTCTCTGCCACCGTCTTCTTCTCCTCAGCGGGCTTCTTCTCGGCGGGCTTCTTCTCGGCTTTTGGTGCCATTTCGAGAGAGCTTGATTGCGAGGAGTCTAGAGGAAGAGGAGGATATTTTTTTGGAAGGTTGCGTTCTGAGGAAAGAGTTAGGTGGGGAATGGGGATGGTTTATAGAAACAGGATGTGGTTGTGTGATTGGTTACTGAGATTTTACACGGATCGCCGACGTGGAGTTTTTGGAGCGTTGGATTGGGTTCGAAATAGATAGTTAATCGATGGTAGGAGAGCGTTGAGGTGAGGATGGCATTTGCCGCGGAACGGTAGAAAATGGGAATTCTTTTTTGAGAATGTAGAAAATGGGAGTTTACTTTTTCGAAGGATGCCATTTTTTAATCTAAATTCTAAAAATAATGTTTTTTTTTTTCAATTTGCTTTTTTGAGCAAAAATTCTTAGAGATACGAAGTATACAACTAAAAGGAATGGGGAAATAGTAATTCATAGTCTTTTTGTTTTTTGCATTTTGATTTTTTTTATTGATTTTTTTAATTTATTTTTTATATGATGTGTTTATAGGGATTTAGAGTTAATAATTTATTTTCATTTGAGTTTTATATAATTTTTGCAGTGTTAAAAAAATATATTAGCATTAAGTTGGTATCAGAAAAATATTTCAGTCTTGCAGTATCGTCTATCTCTTAAAAAAATTAGTTAAATAAAAAATAAGCTTTTAAAAAACTATGTTATTAAACTTTTTAGAGTTAATGACTTTGTCTACGAGTTTGGCAAGGTAATCTTAGTTGTCCCGGTTTGTAGGTTATTTTTTTAATTAAACTCGATTATGTTATCATTTATTTTTTTATCATATAGGTAAAAGAAAAATAGTTTCGAAAAAAATTAGTAAATTTTAGAAAGTTCATGAGCTTGTTAATGGTATGACGAGTTTAACTTTTTTTTAACTTATTTTTTTTATTTCATCATTTGATATTATACTGATTGAGAGTTGAGTTTTACAATTTGTTTTGTTTTGCTTTTTGAGAAGTTATCGTAGTAAAAAAAAAGTCTTAGTACTGGTTTGACACTTGATTTTACAATTGTCTATTTTTTTATTACATAGTTAAATAAACAATAATTTAGAAGGGAAAAAAGCAAGTTATTATTCCCAATGGGGTTTATTACTCAGTTTGCGGGTTTAACATGTTGACTCGGGTTACCCAATTCACTGGTTTAGCTGGTTACCCATCAAATCTGATTTATTTTTTTAGTTTCTGTTACTTTAATTTTTCTAATTGTTTTTTTATTCGACTCTTCTTTAATATTAGATTAGTTGAGAAATGAAATTCATGGTTTTTTTTCTACTTTTGATAAAGTTATCATGATTTTAAATAAATATTTTTTTAGGGTCAATGATCAATTTTAAAAGCATCTAATACTGTTACCATAAAATTAAATAAAAATAATTTATAAAAACAACAACTTTATTAAATTCATTGAAGTTCATGGCCCAAGTCACCGGTTGACCAAGGTCGATCCAATCTGCCATCATCTCAATATAAAAAAATCATTAAAAATAATAAAATTTCAAATTAAATACTTTATAAGAACTTTAATAAATACTCCGATCAATACTTGTTTAGTTTGCATGCTATGATTGTTTTTTCTATATTCTTTACAAGTTTATATATTTATTTAGTATACGCACTATATTTTTATAATAATTACATTATTTCTATATTTTATATATTTACATGATTATAAACTAAATGTATATTTTTTGTACTTGTAAAATTTTGGACAACACCTCTCTCCGCATAAAATCAAATCATAGCACAACCCCCTCCCTCTCTTTCCCATGGCGTGGCCAGCAGCCATCCCTCCCATTTAGGCAAAGATATATCATCAGTCTCCTTACCTTTGCTGTCAAGAAATACAAGGATCTTGTATCTAGAATGCGTCAAATGTTATACATGATCTTCTAGATCGGAATATGGAATCTCTTTAGGTGTTGGCTTTAGTAGAATTTCTAACAATTTTTTCCATTGCTTGCAAACACGGCAACGATGATGATGATTGTTACGTACCTTTCCTATCTTGATTGATTTGATAGAAAAAGAATATGAAATCTGGCACGGACCTTCAAGATTTTGGCCAGATCTAAAATTTCTTGTCTAGTAATTTTCCAGGAATTGTTTTTTAATGAAAAACATAATCTATAAGCAGTGTAATGTGGTCGAGTCTGTTGGGTGACATGGGCCGTTGGAGGTGTAGTTGTTCGTGAGCGTGGTTGTGATTATAGTTTAAAGTAATTTTTATTTAAAAATATATTAAAATGATATTTTTTTTATTTTTTAAAATTTAATTTTAGATCAACATATTAAATGATCTAAGAATATAAAAAAATTATTTTTTAACAAAAAAAATATTTTTTTAAAAGCACGAGTTTCCAAACACGGCTGAAGATTTGACGTATCACTAGCTATTTCATCTATGCTCCATCAAATGTCTGATATATTTTTTAAATAAAAAAAATTAAACATACAGGTATGTGTAACACAATTTTTTAAATTAATAATATAAGTATATATAAAAAACTTTATGTATGTATTTAATTAAATAAATTAATAATTATACATATCAACAAATAGAAAAAAAATCATCAATAATAACTAAATACATATGTGGAAAAATCAAGAAGGGAATCTAGATCAATATATTTGATTTTAAAACATGGGTTATTCACCTGATTGTATTAAATAAATTAAAAAAATATTTAAGAAAAAATTAAAAAATAACAAGGAAGGGGAATTACTTTTGATATAAATTAAAAACTTATACATGAAAAAGTATGTTTTTTTAAGAAGAAAAAAATTAAAAAAAATGGTTAGGCGCTTAGAAAGGGCCTGTGCAAGGGCTTTATTTTTTTAAAAAAAATCAATTGGTTGTCTGCCCCAAAAGTTTTTGAAAAAAAATCCAAACAAGGGATCGCCTGATATTTCTTAGATTTCAGCCATTATAATGCCTTAAAAAACAGGATTTATGCTTTTTTTTTATTTAAAAACTCATTTTCCAACCTAATTTTAACTCAAAACACCTTGAAAAACCCATAAAGAACCTTGTAAAAAAATAACTCAAAATCAACCCCAAAAAAAAATCCTCTTTCCAAGTTCAATCTGATTTTTAAAGAAATTTTAAAATGAAAAAAACATTTAATTGAACTTTCCTCGTTAAATAGAACATTTGAGAGTTGTTTCAGCAGCTGTCGGTTGGCAGAGAACTTGAGTTCCATTTCTTCGGATAGCAGCAGCACCTAGAGTCTTTTTTTATTGAAACAGCGACGACGGGTGCTCCTCAGCCACGCCTTTCCTCAGCTGCAGTGGCAGAACTAGCAGCAACCTCCTTTTCCCAGCAGCGGCAATGTTGTTTTCAGCAACTTGATTTTCAGTCGCACCATCAGCAACCAACGACAGCAGCTCCTCTCAACAAGTTGCCACTGCGAGCAGCAGAAATCCTCTTCTTAACAAGCTGTCATTGTGAGCAGCACAAGCAGCGTCCAACGTCCTATCTTCAACCAAGAGCGGCGTCCAGTAGAGGTTCCCATTGCCAGCAGAAGGTAGACACCGGGAGGGAACAAACAACACAAGGCAAGACAAACAAAACAGGGAACCAGAGAAAGAACAGAGAAGAGGTAGCATCGATCAGTTCTTCTCCAGCAAACCAAAAAAATCAGAAAAAATCAGAGAAAGAAACAAAGGAAAAGAAGTAGCATCGGTTAGCCATTACCCCATCATCCGGTTTCTTCTCCAGTGAACCTGGTAGGTTCTTCTTACTGTGCATGCAAATTACAATTCACTTGTTATTGCACCTGTGAATTATAATTCATTATGTAGCAGGTGTGCGTTGTCACGCCTGCTACACAGCCGGGTAAAATATATATATGCATTAATTTAAATTTATTTTATTGGTTTATTCACTGATATTAGAGTTAGAAATATCATATATTTTTTTTGTTATGTAATATTTATCAATATCAGAGTTGAAAATATTCGTAGTTTAATATTCACTGACGTCAGAGTTGGAAATATTATAAGCATACCATCATAGTTTAAACCAACAAACTCTAAGCAATTTAAGACAAAACCAGTAATGTAGTCTACCTTGGGTAGGACGCTTAAGGGGTGATAATATCTTTCTTTTTCCGTAACCAATTTCGTACCATAAAATCTTTATTGAGCAGTTAGGGTTCCTAATGACTTTAATACTATGTGGCGACTCCTTAAACTAGATCTTTTTCCCAAAAGAACAAGATGTTAGATATCCGTTCTTCTTCAAAGAAAATTTTTTAATCGGTCACCGTGATGTCCAGGTGTGACATCAGGGTTGACTGAGTTGCATACTTTTAAAACCTCGTTGGAGCAGTTCTGACATTATCGTCTCTTAAGACCACCTGAAGTTGGTAGAGAAGGTACATATCTTTCGTTTGAATCCAACTTTGCTCAATTTAATGGTCTATAACTTTATATTTATTCATTTGAAATTGCCAACTCGATCAGCCAAAACTGTCAATACAAGGATGCTTAGGTGATGAATAACGTGTCACTCATATTCTCTTCATTAAATATGAATGCCATATCATTTGGGATTGAAAGATTTCAATTAAGTTCCTGTAGTTTCATTTTCTTTTAATTGCAATCATAATTGCCTCCTAACTTTTAATTTCATGCAAATTCATTCTTTTCAAACTCAATTATCAGCCCTAAAATTAATCGCTATTTTCATTTTATTTCTTGGTTCTGAATTTGTGCATTTTAACCCTCAATTGACTAACAAACTTTTAATTTTTTCAGTTTGGCTTATAATTTGGTCAATTTCAACCCTTACATTCACCTGCCTTTTCTAGTTAGATCATTGATTTTTGGATTTCTTCAATTAAGTTTCTAATTACCCATCAAACTTCAATATTTATGCAATTAAGCCACTGATTTGACTAAATTAACTCTTAAAAATTACAATTCGACCCCTATATTTTAATTTCTTCCAATTAAAGTCTAAATTAACTTTAAAAATCAATTTTTCTTGCAATTACGCCCTCAATAAATTTAATTTTGAAAAATTCCAATTGAATCCTTAAACATCAAATTTAAAATTTTTCTCCTTAAATTGAATTTTCTTACCAATAGAGCCTTCATCAGTCGAAAACACACTGTCAATTTTTTAATCTTGTAAATTTTGATCTTCCTCAACCAGTATTCGATAATTTCTTGGGTGTTCTGGTACATTCTTCTCACTGGTATATATATATATATTTATTATGTTCCAACATTTTTTCATTTTTTTATATTTTTTATTTATATGGGGGCCTAAAAATAATGTTTCAATGTAGCAATTGCAACATTGTCCCGTTTTTCCACGATGTTAAAAATAAGTTTGAGATCTTACATGTCTTTATTAACGCATATAATCTTCATTATATTTTATTATATATAAGCATTGATTTTTTTTATTCACAATTATATTTTTTACTCACAGTCAAAAAACACGTTAATAACATCTATATATTATCTCCGTTAAAAAAAATTATTCAACCTGCAACTAGGCTTATCGGATAGACGCATCAATATTTTTTTTGTATTTATTGATATATATATATATATATATATATAATTCTTAATTTATTTAATCAAATCCATGTATAAACTTTTTGATTTATAATTAGAATTTTTGTTGTAAAAAGACCTGTGCTTGCATATTTATTTATTTTTGCCAAAAAAAAAAAAACTAACCAATAGCAAATCACGTGTTAAATAACTAGTTAGATACTACATGAGTTTCAATGTCATACATGTTAAACTTTCCAAGGTTTGGGGAGGGCCTAGATGCCATTCGCACAATGATGCCGTGTTGGTGTTTATTTGAGTTTAGTCCGCAGCAAAATAAATAATGTCCCTTATTTGCGGCAATCAATATACACTGAACACCAATAGCATTTTAGACTCTACACTGTAGCGCCGTCGTCCAGATTAATCATCGATCTTCTAATATGATACTGTTTATTTTTATATTTTAAAAAAATATTTTTTTTCTTTGTTTTAAATTAATATATATTTTTTAATATTTTCACATCATTTCGATGCGTTAATATAAAAATAAAAAAATATTTTAATATATTTTCGAGTGAAAAACATTTAAAAAACAATCACAACTATATTCTCGAACGAATATAATATTGAATGGAAATCATGTTTATAATATTTTTTTATTTTTAATATTAACATATTAAATAATCAGAACAAAAAATTAATTTGAAATAAAAAAATAAAAATTTAATTTATTTAAAAATATTTTTGAAACACCAAAATAAACTCTAAGCTCGCAAATCTAATTATTTAATGCAAAGTTCCCAGTGTATGATTACATAAATAAATGATTTTGAGATTAATACAAAGAAAATAGGAAAAAAAATTACAAGATAACAACAAAAAAGAAGAAGAAGAAGAACAAATAAGAAATAAATTAACAAGCTGTATGCTTGTAAAATGTGATTATTATAGCCTGGTATTCAGGCATTAAATAATAATAAAAAGAAACTGCAAAAACTGAGGATCCTCTTTTACATAACCAGACTATGATTGAGCCATAAGCATCTCATTCCAGATGCACTGCCAAAGGATCCTCAGCTGCCCAATTTGATAAAAATTAAAATTAAAATTAAAATTAAAATTGTGCCTCATCATCATCATCATCATCATCATCTGATCTCGCTAATGTTTGCCATCATCATCAGATATATGTCTTGCAGTTGACATTTTAATGGAGGACACGAATGTTTTCTCAAGGAGAATGAGTGAAGGAGAGATTGCTGAGTATTGAAGGGAAAAGAAAAGTTTGTGGGGGAACTTCTAAGCATGCGCTTGAAGCATTAACTTGCTGCCCCATCTTTTTTGTTCGACTTTAGTTGTTTTTACGATTAATAATGTGGAGGAGAAGCATGGGATGTTCCTGAAGTGGACATTTGTGCCTTTCATTTTAATTTAATGTAATTAGATTGAATTAATCAAGTTGGTTTAATATATTAATCGTTTAATTCACCATATATCTCTGCAAGAATAAAAACATAATTTTAATTTTTTAAAAATATACTTGTTAGAAGAGTTAGTTATAAATTCTGAACGAGCCTAGTTTTATTTTTTAAAATAATATAAAAATACCCAAATAAAAAATATATTATTAATCGTGCTTTCGATATCTATCGATGCCATTTTTGCATGTAAAAAACAAGTTTCCACTTGAAAAGTAAAAATAAGTCAAAAGGGTCAATAAAACCGAGATGGAGGAAGTGAAGTTTATATATAAATAAAAAAACCGAAAGAAACAATGCAGTTTTTTCACTCTTCGCCATATCTATATTGCGCTCTCCTAACTAACTATATATTAATAAGACGCAGATATATAATCTCATTAAAAAGGTTAACGGCAACACACTACCATAAAACCCAATGCTAAACACATCCTTTTCTTGCCGTTTAATCAAACCAATCATTTGACGGCAGGAGAAGAAGAAGAAAAAAAACTTGAAATGGAAGTTTCAGATTCCACCACGGAGTAAACAAAACAAGACAACCTTGTAATGCAAAGCAGAGACAGGTTGTTAATTACTAGTTTGTCTTAAAAAGCAAGCGAAAATGAGGAGGTCTCACTAACCGGAATGTCATGTTCTGATTCTTGGAATTTACTGGTCAGCCTACAAACTACAAAGCACAGCCATCTCATGTCAAAGCCTTGAATATTCGCGGGATTATTAGTTATTTTTTAAAATATTTGTTATTTAAAAATATATTAAAATAATAATTTTTATATTTTTTAATAATAATTTTTAATACCAACACATTTAAATATCTGAAAATATAAAAAATTTAATTTAAAATAAAAAACAAAATAAAATTTTTTAATTTCTTTTAAAAATTTCTAAAATATAAAAATAAACAAGCTTGAAAAAATAAACTACCGTAACAAATAAAAATTAAAATAAGAAACTCATTACTTATGATGAAGGTAATTCAACTAGTCAGACTTTGAGTTTGCTCCATAATAATTACAAAGTTGAGTCCCCTCAGAGCTATTTAAAATTTATATTATTATTAATTTTAAAATTTATAAAATTAATTGAGATATAGATAAATTAATTCATATATTTACATTAATAATAAAAAATAAAATAAGGAACCCACATGAGTTGCATCGATTCATCGCGCATAACATGGGTCCAATTGCACTCCGCACCGTCCAATTTATCTGAAAAATTAGATTCTCTGTCCATCTGTTTTATTTTAATGCAAGTTAGGGACGCCCCAAATGTGCTTTTATATCAATTGATGACTGGCTAAGGCCCAGAACCAATTATACGACGGGGTGACAGAGAGTACAGTAACGCTGTTTTTTTAACATATCTTTTATTTAATGTATTAAAATAATATTTTATAATTTTTTAAAAATTATTTTTAATTTCACAATTCAAAAATATAAAAACATATCAATCTACTATACTCTAAAAAAAACGTAGCACAACTCTTGGAGATTTGTGTTTTGTTAAATATATAAAATATATTAATATAATTTATTCAAAATTATAAAAATTACTAAAATAACATATTAATTTAATATCTTTTAAATTAAAAATATTAAAAACCCCCCTCTCTCCTTGTCGCAAAAAGCTATGCGTGTAGAAATCCCCATTGCCTCCCACATCCGACCTCTCGGAGACCTGCCCGCCTATCTCCCCCATTCGCTCTCTCTCTCTCTCTCTATCCATATTTTCGAAGAATCCTGATCTCAAAGGTTCCTCTTCCTCCTCCTCTCTGTTTTTTCTTTCAAACGCACAGATCTACTCTTTTGTCCTTCTCGTTTTGGTTATTGATTTTGTAGTTGCTGCTTCTCTCTCTCTCTCTTTTTTATTGTCTTCGTTGTGCAGAGAGGGTTTATATATTATTATTGTTATTATTATTTCCTTTTTGGATTTCTCCGTTCGATGGCTGCTCCCCCTGCTAGAGCCCGAGCCGATTATGACTATCTCATTAAGCTTCTCTTGATCGGCGATAGCGGTATGGATCTTTTATGTTGTTGTTTACTGTTTTTCATCTTTTGTTGTTTTGTTTTTTTAAGGATCCCATGATTCAATTCAGGTAACATATCTACTAATGTATGCTCCCACTTGATTTATAGTATGGGAAATGTTTTAGTTTTTCATGTAAAATTGGAACATCTGATAGCGGTGAGACAGCAACATGCAATCTGACATGAATTGCATAGCTGATGGTTGTTCTTGTTGGGATCTTGTGTCTATCAGGATTCGGTACTATGTAGGAGGAGGGAGAGAACGTGCTTGCTACCTAATTAGATTGTCGGTAGTTTAGCTCTTTGTCTAGCTCCCCTCCCCCCTCTGTATCTCTCCATTTATTGATATGATATCTGCTAATAGCTTATAAAAAAGGATATAGATCCAAATATGTTGGCTACTTGATGCCATGTTTTTTTCTCCTTGTGTTTGATGTTATTATGCTTTCTTTTTTTTTGGAAATGTTGTCTGCTTCACTGGTTTTGCATAATTGCTAAAGTTCAAGTTTATTCTGCAACATAATAATGTGCTTGAGATTTCAATCTTTCCTGTTGTTTGCCGTTGCAGGTGTGGGCAAGAGTTGCCTTCTTTTGCGTTTCTCTGATGGTTCCTTCACAACTAGTTTTATCACTACCATTGGGTGTGTATTCCTTGCATTCTGGGCTTAAAATGCATTAACTGGTTTTTCTATCTTGAAGAACTTCTCTGACCTTCCCAAGCTCATTCTTTATCATGCAGTATTGACTTTAAGATAAGAACCATTGAGCTTGATGGCAAAAGGATTAAGCTTCAAATTTGGGATACAGCTGGGCAGGAGCGGTTCCGAACAATCACAACTGGTATGTTTCTCTTTTGTAGATACTGTTTTCTCAGTGATAGAAAGGGAAAGGATATTTGTGAAGTCTGCTCTACTTAGGTTTGTCACATTTCATATTGCTCATAAAGAATATCAAACTGGTGGGTTCATGTATGAGACATAAGTTATCCACTTGAAGATTTTCCATGCGGAACCTGCCAATTTGATAAGCTTCATTACTCTCCGGGGAAGTGTTTTCTGTGATGGGGGGAGAGATATTATTACAGTTTTCATTTTTTTGGGTGGGCCTGGGGGTGTGGCTGAACAAACTTTTGAATGCCCTACTATGCAACCAAATATGAGCGTTCACTTTTTGAAGCAGGGGCAATGTGAGAGAAAATTTGTGGTTGGCTGTGGCTGGATGAAGATTAATCCTATATAGTTTGGGATTAAGGCTTGTTTTGTTGATTACCAGGATTGCATAAAGGCTCTAGTCCACCTCGAGGAATATCCTCTCAAATTAGTATTGATGTGAATGGCTGACATTGGCATCAGGGAAGCCTGGATTTCTGATGCATGAATTGCAGCTTCGTATTGCCTAAGTTTTATGCCTACTAGTTCATGACACTTCGACCACTGCATCGTGTATGTGAAGATCTTTACATGGTTAGAATTGTACCATCAGACTAACCTTTTACTCTGGGTATTTCTAGGACAAGACCATTAGATCTTAGATCATAATCGTCAATGCCTGGCATTTGGAGTTTTGTAGTTCATAGAACTGTGTTTCTGGATTGTTATCTGTGTTGTCTGTCATGCAATTGTTATAAGTTGATTTGTGCTTCATTTCTAATTCATGTCCCTGGAAATTCATTCCATGTCGGCTTGCAATTGTTATAAGTTGATTTGTGCTTCATTTCTAATTCATGTCCCTGGAAATTCATTCCATGGCAGCTTATTATCGTGGAGCTATGGGTATTTTGCTGGTCTATGATGTTACTGATGAATCATCTTTCAACAGTAAGTTTCTGTGTTCTCAATTGATCAAAACTTAAGATTGCTGTGCAGATTTTAAGTGGAAGAAATTTTGCTTATCTGAATGTGCTGTTTGATTTCCCTACATCACTACTGGCACCTTCTCATCCACATTTATTTTTATGTGGTGACAAGTATTTGGGAAGTTGCATTGCCTTTTACTAAACTATTTCCTTTCATTTCCGCACCTTTCTTTTCTTGATAGTTTTCTTATAAACCTGGCTTATCACCATTTTCAGACATTAGGAATTGGATTCGCAACATTGAGCAACATGCTTCTGATAATGTTAACAAGATATTGGTAGGGAACAAGGCTGACATGGATGAAAGCAAACGGGTATGTTAGTCAGTTCTGCAATCAATTAAAACTAGCTGTTAAATTGCTTTTGATTGCCATTTTGGAAGTCGTGCTTATATGATTGTATCTTAGTTGCATTACCAAGGTCGTTTATTGATCCCAGTTTTTAGCACATAGAATATTTTTTTCACTCGGGTATTCATAACGGGAAAAAACTACAGTTCTGTGATTTAATTTATGGTTTTAGCAATTCATCTCTCTGTTTCCTTCACTCGGTGGTTGATGCTCATATCAATGTGAAATCACTGTATGATTGATAACCCTTATTTTTCTTGTAGGCTGTACCAACATCCAAGGGCCAAGCACTCGCTGATGAGTACGGGATCAAATTCTTTGAAACTGTAAGTAACACTTGCAGAATTTGAAGCCAATTGAAATAGTGTTGGTATTTATTGAAAAATATGTGCATTACAGAGTGCAAAGACGAATCAAAATGTGGAGCAAGTTTTCTTTTCAATAGCAAGGGATATAAAGCAAAGGCTTTCTGACACTGACACCAAGGCTGAGGTATTTGAATTTCATGAGCTCCTATTTTCGATTTGACAAGAGTGAGGGACTTTTCAATCTCTGTTACTGTTTGTTTGAACATTTTGCTTGGGTTGTGTATTGCAGCCTGCAACATCAAAGATTCATCTAGACCAGGCGTCTGGAGCAGGTCCAGCTGCCCAGAAATCAGCTTGTTGCGGTTCTTAAAAGCAAATCATTTCCTAGTGGGGGCATGAATTACGGGTTGCACTTTTGTTGAAAAACGGAGATGGACAAGAACCAGTGCTGATAACGGAAAAAAAGGGGGCTTGTAATTTATCTCATTTGTCATTCTTTTCAATCTTGTTTTAGTGTGTTAAATTGCAGTTTATCATTATAGAATATTATTCGTGTCACCAGTTGGGTTGCTTGTGAAAAATATTCTTCTTCTTTTTTTTTTTTTTCCCTCCATTGCCTTTCTTCATCGCATGGGATTTGTACTGGCATTACTGTTAGGTTGTTTACGATGTAAAAAGACAATCACGAATGGTTTCCGGTAGCGTGTACTAGAATTGCACCGAAGAAGACAGCAC
Organism: Populus nigra; assembly: GCF_951802175.1. Classification (NCBI taxonomy): domain Eukaryota; kingdom Viridiplantae; phylum Streptophyta; class Magnoliopsida; order Malpighiales; family Salicaceae; genus Populus; species Populus nigra. Next base: position 4,563,543 of record NC_084870.1, on the reverse strand, counting down.
CACGAGCGTTCAAGATGTATTTTATGAATTTTTTAAAAGTTGTTTTTAATGTTTTTTTATTTAAAAATATTTTAAAATAATATTTTTTATTTTTTAAAATTTGTTTTTAGTACCGATACATCAAAATAATCTAAAAATACTAACCAAAATTTAATTTAAAATACTAACCAAAATTTAATTTGAAACAAAAATGAAAAACCAGTTCATCTGCAGCTCCAAACAAGGTTTTCTTATCCTGTCCTTCATCTGGGCGAAGGCTTCAAAAACATAGTTCCGGACATATACTTTGACAAAAATGACCGGGAGTAAAGTAAGCCTCGATTGTTTGAAAAATAGAAAACTGAGGAGAATATACACAGACGAGCTCTGGGATTTTGTGAGATTGGAAATACATGCCTCTGATGATAAATTGTGAAAGCTAGCTTCTGGGCAGTGAAGGAATTAGAGCACAGCACACCATTGGAAATTTTGATCGGAAATTGGACAGCAGTAAGGAAAAGAAGCATCCAGCTGCTCAGCGTCCCCCATGTTCACTGATAAAATATAATGTGAATCTGTCTGCTTTTAGTACAAGCCAGATGTACAGCAAAAGCACTCAACAATATTACAACTTGCCAGCCCTCGAAACGACCCAACATACCATATAAATCTGATCTTAAACTTGTGACCATTAGAATTAACCCATCGGTCCAACGTATGGTGCCCCCATTCGTGTCCAAATTCCTCCAAGTATTCCAGGATGTTACGTACAATAATACAGCACAATGAAGAACAATTTTCCCGCATCGTGGCACAAGGGTGAAGCATAAGAATGATCAACTCTTACCAGAAATTTCCAGTAAGAAAGCCAGTTCAATTGTCATGGTCACCAAGTGATTTACACAGAAGTTTCCCTTTGGTTTCTTACATTGTACTTAGGCACCCAATCTCACCGATTCAATATCAAAATACAGTTTTACATGAACTAGCTGTTCATCATATAACAAGAAGCATCATTTGACCTGTCTCTGAACGGCATTCCCTGCAGTGCATGCATGCTTCTCTAGCCAGTCAAGCTAGTTTCTATGCACGCTGCAAGCAAAATAATGCTTTACAGCATTAGTTCTTCCTTCCCATAGATACGCTGGAGCTCACGAGTTGCAGCTTTGAACGATTCTGAGAAAATGCGAAGAGGGGCAAATATAAGGGAGTAAGAACGCAACTACTAGCAAAATTATCAAATGCAAAATGGTCTAAATTTTTAATTCTCCCCCTTTTCTTTCTAAGAAAACAATGGCAGCTAAAATTGCACAAGCAAAAGTGTGGTTGCACTTCCACCAAGGGTATTCAACCAAGGCAAAGCTAAATGCCTTGCATTTGCAATCAAGAGATGGCAAGTTCAAAACTCAAGAAGGAAGTTACTTCATGCAAAATATCTAGTAGCGGATGACTGTCTCAAGATTTCCTTTACTTGGTAATACCTTAAATAAATGGATAATTGTATTTTACAAGTGTGCTTGTACGCACAATGAATAAGAGACAAATAATTCTAATTGTATACAAGGTAAAAAGTCAAAACAAATATTTCCATTACCTTTCCAGATGCGAAAGGATTTCTGATTAATAGGTGCACCAAAAACAGTTTGAATTGCGTCAAATAACATGCTTTCAGGAGTGTTCCTTAATTCTTGTACTATCTGATAGATAGTTTTTCCATTTTCGAAGCATATATGATTGTTTGGATGTTTTGTCTTGCAACCAGCATGGCTTTCAAACTCATATGCATTGAGCACCTTACACCCAAATTATAAAGCGGATCAGTAGTGTTTGAAGAATCCATCCAGACAAAGACTAAAGCCAATAAAACGCTCACCTTGGAATAATTACATGATTGGCACCCACAAAGATAGCCAGAACCTTTTATAATGCCACGAAGCTCCTTGTTACATGCAGAGTACAAGCCACAAGGTCACTAGATTGAAAATACAAAAGAAAGAAACGGAGAGATTTTTTATCAGAAAAAAATGGACTAAAATTTTAAAGAGATTTACCTTGCGTGACAAGGAAATATACTTTACAGGGACTCCATCAAGCATGCCAGTTGAGATCAAACTTCTGACATTCGAAGGAAAGCTATTTGGAGCTTCTTTTCTGGTAGTTTTCAACTCTTGTCTGTTCTTAGAAACAGGTTCAGATTTGGATTTAGTTGCCCGAGTATTACCTGCAACTGCCTTGGCACCCAGCTCTTTTTGATCAACTGCTTCTCGTGTTTTAACTGAAGATTGATCGTAAGAGTGGTCATAATTGTTGATTGGCCTACAGACAGGTATAATATCATGGGCATCGTCAAATCCTCCAAACGATAATAGATTGGTGTCCTCCTTTCTATATGTGTCACTTATTGGAATGGTACTGTCATCAACTTTGATGTAAGTGGAGCTCATTGACCCAACGTGTGCATCTTCTTTATTGTAGGTATGACCCATCACTGTGACATTATTATCCTCATCAAATGCTTGCCCCATTGATATAAAGCTACTTTCACTTTCCCTGTTGAAGCCCTGACCAGTGGAATTGTTACTGTCACTTTCAATTGTGAAACCCTGTCCCTTTGGGACATGCATACCACTGTCAGAGTCCTTAACCTGATTTACTTTGACTTTTCTAAAACCACCATAGTTAACACAGGCTTCAGGATCTCCCATAGCATGAGATATAGACAGGCTAACAGATGCATTTGAGTCACCAGTTCCAGCAGGATATAAATTCCTTTCAGCAAAATTGACAGACCTTGCAGTTTCAGCCCCAAATAACCGGTGAATAAATTGGTTTGGGACAGACTGAAAACCAGGGGTGTTATCCCAGGAAGGAGCATTTGCACTGGATATTCCAGAAGTCACGGTGCTGTTTGGAGCTTGCACTGCTTGCTTCTTGCTAGGGAACAACTCAGGCTCAGCATCATCTATAAACCACTGATGAGATCGTTTAGATTCAAGCCTGGATGGATTCTCAAATGCTGGATCTCCATCTGTACCCTTTGACATCCAAAATCCCTTGTTCTGCTAAACCCACAATGGAACAATTATTCCAAGAAGAAAAGTAATTCATATTCAGCACCAAAATATTATTCCAGCATATCTTTACAACTCTCAAAGTATCCATACCATTATCTTCGACTAACAGCCATAAACCACATGCAGAATTTGGGAATTTTGTCATCTTAAAACAATTATCATACAACAAAAAACTCACAGTCCACCCATTCAAATTTTACTCCTGAGAAAGATGAAATTATCAACAATTTCATTTACATAAAGTGGCAGGCAACTAGACTTGAACTACAAACTCCAATGAGATTACAACAAATGCCTCCGGGTAGCAGCAGAGTTAGGAACTTATTTGTTTCTATTCGGATCATCAAGCAACCAATTGGGCTTATTAAACAACAAATGTACGCAATTTCCTCACTAATATGTCTAGCAATCCCTCTATACTCCAAACTTGCTAATTACAGTTCATAAAAACACAACCACTTTTCACAAAATATTGACTTTGCCGAGCACAACTAATAGCGTTGCATGAGAAATTATCGGGTACCCTCCTTCACTTGCATGAAAGTAAGAACCATTAAGATAAACTACCTATGAGTCCCATTTTTATTCGAGCGAGCGAGTTAGTAACAGGATTACCATATTCCATACATACCATTTTGCTTTGCTTCTCCAAGGTCTCACCCTTCTTTCTTCAACAGATCATTTCCAACCTTTAACATAAATTTTCAAAAACAAAAAAAAGGTTGTTTCAAGCTCGAAGTCACAGATATGAAAACCCCAATTAGATAATATAAAACCTAACCCTAAAAAAAAGAGAGCTTGGAGTTTTTGACGAACCTCAAAATCTTTAAGATGGTTGGGAAACTGATCGGAATGTTGACTACCGGTCTGCTGAATTTCTTAATGAACAGTAATCAGCGATGAAAATCGAATATAAATAACAGTAGCAAATTAGATGTGAGCACTCGATTTTTTCTCGTGACAGGGAATTGAAAATGGGAAACATCTGCATTCGCCGTTACATTTATATCATCCGTACACGTGTGCCAGAGAGCATCGAGCATGCACCGTTAGTGTTGTAAAATATTTTTGCAAACGGGGTTTTTGTTTTTGTTTTTTTCGAGGAAAAACGGCACGGGCAGACTTCTGAGTGTATGGGGGCAGCCGCCATTTCGTGAGATTTTATTTTATTTTATTTTATTTTATTCTTGAGTTGTTTAGAGTTTAGACATATTATATAAAAAATACTTTTTTTTTAAAATAAAAATAAATTAATATATTTATTAATAAAAAATATTTTTTAAAATAATACTAACTATATTCTTAAATATCCCCAATATTAAATCAATAGATATTAAATCATCCAATATTACCTTTTATAAAGTTTTAATTTTACCAATAATGGTTTAGTATCGACCAATATTAGTGATGTAAATTTAGAGTATGTTTGACAGTGTGGTAGCGATTGTTTTTCAAATAACTTTTCGTGCCGAAATGTATGCCAATGATTTTTTTTTATTTTTGACATCAGCATATCAAAATAATCCAAAACATACAAACCATATTAAATTTTAGCAAAAAACATTTTGAATGTTTTGGGAACGTGGTTTGCACCGCGTTTCCAAACAGTTTCTTAATCAAAATTTGATAGTAATCAATCTGAAATGACATTGATGAGTGTATTTTTTTAATAGTTATTTTATTTATTGATAAATAAATAAAATATAGATATTATCAATATCAATTTAAATCTCAATATAAATATGATATAATATATATGAATTAATATCATCTACATATATGTAAAACATTTATAGAATTTTTAAATTCAACTTAATGTTTTTATACCTTGATATTTTGACAAAAAAACACATATGTATAATATTTTATAATTTTACCATTCAACTCACTCTTTTATTTTTGTACTGACTAGTAAATACTAATCAAGCAATATATAATATAATATATACTCAAAACTTAATAAATAGAGTGGATATATAAATTTTATATATAATGGTAATAGGTAAGGCGTGTTTTTTATATAATATATACTCAAAACTTAAAAAATTGGATCGAATTAATTTTCACCTTGAGATTTTACAATTAACGTTCTGTCTATAACCATTCAAGGTCAGAAAATCATTTAAATTAGATCCAAAAAGATGCTGTTTTTTTTTTTCCTGCTTAATTTCGAGTTTTGGCTTTTGAAACTCCTAATCGTCTAGAATTCTTTTTTCATTTCTTATCGGGTCGGAGTTAAACCTACTCAAGCTATTATAAATCTCTTTTACGAGGTAGATGATGGCAGAAGAATTTGATTTAGTCAATTATTTGTCCACGCGTGCAACCATGCTTTTTGTAAAAAAAAATTAAAAAAATTAAATTTTTTTTTTATCATTTTAATATTTTAATGTTGAAAAATAAATTAAAAAACAAAAAAAATACTATTTTTTTATATTTTTAAATAAAAATATTTTAAAAAATTATCACTACTGCAATACTAAATAACAAGTGATAGGGTTTTTGTTTGATATTTTTTACCGTCTCTAGTATTACTATTCTTTATATTTTTGTATATGATTCTATTTTATTTTAATTTTTTTAAATTAATTTTTTTAATGTTTTTATATTATTTTGACTCACTGGTATTAAAAGTAATTTTAAAAAAATAAAAATATATTTTTAAATAAAAAACATTTTAAAAAACTTCCAGAATTTATTTTTTATTTTATCTTATAAAATTCACAGAGATAAGATAATGTCCTGTAAAAAGAAGGGGCGTCCTAATCTTGGCCTGCAGGCGGGTCCAGACATGAAGGTTCGTAAGACTGTTTGCGGGATCGGTGATGCGCGTGCCAGATCACATGCCTCCCCAAAATTATGCTGCTCTATCAGCGCACACACGCCTGGTGCCAGGATCAACTAAATTCATCCACGTGTCGATTGTAATTGAGCTGGCTCTATATATAATTCATCCACGTGTCGATTTCAGTCGTCGAAACTCGATTCATGGATACCGATTTGAGGCAAGAAAATCTAAATAGTCAAAGGTTTAATATATATTTTTATGGATTAAATGGATAAGTCCAAATTAAAAAAGAATTTGGTCATGTCAAATAACTTGTACAACAAAAACATGTATAGTTTTTAATGTGATTAATGGATCATACTCAATTTAAATAAGATAATATCCTGTAAAATACTTTATAAAAATACTGAAATATTAAAATGCTAAAAAGTGGACTCTCATCAAATTCATTAGCTATTTCTTATTTAACGATGGAAAAATATAATTCACCGAAAGAGAGTCGTAAACGCCTGGTGCCAGGATCAACTAAATTTGTATTTTTTGCCTCCTTCCCACATCTAGTGACAAATAATATTTTGACAAAGCAAATGAACCGACATGTCATTCATCCTTCGTGAGATTGGAAAAAAAGACATGCCGCCTCTTGCCTTAACATGGAACGGACCCATAGCGTGGTTGGGTCCTCTACTCTCTAGTAGAAATGCAAGTATTTATAAGAAGGTTTCGGCTCGGGAGGACGCCACCCTTGCCCCTAGTTGCTTTTTTGTGCTTGATCATAGCCCTTTTCCTAACTTCGGACGCCATGATCAGAGCAGGAAACATCGTGATAAACAGAAACAATCATAAATCCTAACAGAAACAAAAACCAACAACTTTGATCGGAGAACAAACCCAGCAGCAGCAGCAATATCCACAACAGGCAAAACAAATTCATGCGGGTAACTTTGAATATGAACAACAATCGCAGCAATTGCTTAATAAACCCATACTGGCACAGCAATTAGCTAGGCCATGGCTTTGAAAGGACCAAGACACTATTATGTGAGAATATCTAACTAGATTTGTCCATGTCAAACTATAAATAAAATTTAATGCTCTCGGTATACAAAAGAACTGAATGAATTTGATTAGTAAAAAATCCCAACTACGTAGTCGTACTAGAAGGTGGTATATGAACAAAAAAAATAAAAAATCTTTTCAAAATTAAAGCCTAGATAAAACATTTCAACACAGGTTGAGTGCCGGCCTTCCTTAACTGCAACTCCGACTCATTCTGATCCATAGGCAGTGCCAAGCTCAAATCCAAGCACAGGACTCTCTTGCTGCTATTCGATTTCTTCAAAACTGGGATGGCTGGTAAGAAAGGTGGATAAGTCACAGCCAGTTCATTGCCAGCACTGTTACTGGTACCATCAATATTATCAGCCCTATGCCTCCTCATATGACCTCCAAGCGCTTGCCCGATAGGAAATTCAAGCCCGCAAATGGAGCACTGGTGATTCTTTGGCTTTGGAGGCGAATTGGGCAACTTCATTAACAAGTTCCCAGTTGATCCCACAAGTTTTGGTTTCTTGTGACTTGCACGGTGGCCTCCTAACGCTTGAAATGAAGAGAAATTCTTGTTACATGTTTTGCACGAAAACAAGCGACCGGCCCCGGATGGTGACGATGATTTATAATTAGTTGGTAGCTCATGATCATCAGCTTTGCCAACTTTATAAAGTAGCATCAAGCATTTGGCTATGTCTAACTCTCCCTCTTCTCTCCCTCTCTTCATTGTAATTGAGCTCATAGCTTGTAGATTGAACTGCGTGATGTGTGTGAGAATATATGTATATATGGTGTGCAAGGTGTGCAAGAGCAGCAAAGTTTACACTACGTGGTGTTTGTATGAATATTTGATGGATGGAATGGAAGTAAGGGAGACAGATCGGGTTGTATTTATAGGAGGCTGGTCCGAGTTGGCAGCACAACCGAGTAAGCACTGACGTCTTGGATTGAATGGCGGTTATGCCCTAAGGAAATTGAGGGCGAGTGGTAGACTAGTAATTAGAGTGAAATAGATGGTGAGAGTGCAGCTGCCGTGATTGATACGTCAACGTGCCGCGTTGAGCATACTTGAGGAGGGGTTCAGGTCGGGTCCTTGATGGTGAGCCACTAGGAGTCTTCCTTCCTGAAGGACAACATCTCCTTATGTTTGACAATTCTAGAATCTTTCAGAACAAGCCCCACCGCACTTAGAAGACGCGTGCACGGCAGCCACCTTAAATATGTTTCACACAATATTAATTAATATCGCAGTATATGCTTTTATCATAAATCTAGTTTTTGTTAGGAAATCTCCATTTCCCTTCTTACTAAGACATGGATGCTAAGAGAATTTATATATATATATATATATATATAAATAAAATATATACCAAGTTATCAAGATATTTATTATTTTTTAAAACATTACATTAATTTCTTACAAATTAAGGATGTGATATTCTTAAAAAATGAGAGGAATTATGTTTTTTAAATGAGAAATATAAAAACCTTGATTTCTTAACTAAAATGCTTCCACTATTGATATTAAGTGGCTGGCATAAATTTTAATTAATAATAATAATAAGTGTCAAAATCTTTAGTATAATATAGATGTTGAGGTTTTGTTAGAGAGCACATGTTTTAAATAATTTTCTAGTAAATAAATTATTTTACTCGGTTGTTATGATTATGCATGTGATTTTGGTAGGCATATAATTATTTAAAAAAAGGCATGATATTATATAAATAACAAATTCATATAAGAAGCGCGTGAACAAATGATCCACTCCAGTGTAAAAGCAATAGAGAAAAGCAGACAAGAAGAACAAGACAAGAAGGTGCGTTATTTTGTAAATTACTACTGCATATCAGAAAACGTGGAGGCAGAACGGCGTCTTCCTAGTAAAATACTCTATTCTACGCGGTGGTTCACCAAGCTGATCACCAGTATGCGTCAACTTTCCTGGTTTCACACACTCTTCCTGCCAAGTAAAATCTAAAGTGGGGCACTTGAGGGGCTAGTTGTTGTGGTTAATCGTGTGACTTGTTCCGTTCCCGTTTCGGGTTCGATCCTTTATATGCACGCCTGTCACCCCCGCGGTGCCTAACTTGTCCCTGGGCTTGCAGGATGTCCAGTGGACCGTGGGGAATAGTCGTAGTACATGCAAGCTGGCCCGAACACCCCACGTTAATAATAAAAAAAAAAATCTAAAGTGGGCGTGCTTTGTGCTTCTCATTCACAACTTAGACAAATTCCTCGATTCTACCCCAGTTCATGGTTCATGATCATTCAACTAAACTCGTTAAAGAAGAACACAGGCGTAGTTTACTGGATCTGGGTAGGTGTGGATGAGGGAACGAAAAGCATTTCCCTTTGTGAAAATGCACTGCAAGTCATATATTGTCAGTCTTCGTTGAGCTTCATGCAACCATAGCTAAGAGTTGGTTGAAATTTTAGAAGATATATATATATATATATATATATATATATATATATATATATATTGCTCGAGATTTACAAAGATTTTGAGATTTGGCCGTGTGAGATCTTGTAGATATTAAAGATATGCTATCCTACGTGAGATCACAGAAAAAAAATCTTGTTTTAAATGCACTGATGGTTTATTTAAGAATATTTTTAATGTTAATCTTCAAAAATACATATATATAGCTAACCTTAATGGAGAATGCATTCATTATAATTCTTTTTATAATATAATTTTTTTAATTCGAACTAGAAACAAAACTAGAGCGAGGTAGCAAAATCATGAATTTATAAAAGGTACTTTTAATATTTCCTAAGAATAAAAGAAGGAATATAAATACAAACACAATTTTATTATCCATTTTTTTTAAAAAAATTAACTTTATAATTGCAATAATTTACATGCTATTTAAAATTAATGATCTCTATTGTAATTAAATTCAATTACAATGTTCAATTTGATTTAAATTGGTAAATAAATTAAATTTATTTATTTATAAAAGATATAATTCAATTCATTTTATTTTCTATATTACTCTCATCACTTTCATTTTAATTCTTGGTTTCTATAAAAAATAGATTGATAAATATTTTGAGAAAGCTAGTTTTAACATTAATTTATAATAAATAAAAAAGGTTGATCTCTAATATATTTTTATATTATTTTAAAAAATTGAATTGTATTTAAAATTTTATTTTTAGTATTTAAAATAATTAAAACTCTAAATTTAATTTAATTTAATTTAATTTAGAGGTTAAACATGTTAAATTATAACTTCTGTAGTCGTTTCGAGACCAACAACTATGACTTCGAGTTAGTTCTGTTTTGACTTCAATTCATGGTCAAACTTGTAGGAGGCGGTACTATAAAGGTAGCAGTCAAACGTGGAACTTGCCCTCCCAGAAGCTTATTGTTGGGTTATTGTCGCAAAACTTGTACGAAGTTTGTTTGATTTTGACAAAGACTGAAAGCCAAGAAAAAACACAACTTCATTTATTAGAAAAATCAACATAGTGTTTATTTAATTAGTACTTCCTATCATTTCTTCTATGTTAAGAAAATTAATTGTTTAGAATAACATAATTGTTTGTAGAATAATAAGCATATAGATAAGGACCAACTTGCAATATTACAAACTAGATTGATGGTTGTGATCCTCCGCGGGCCTGCTTTATTTATTTTTATTTAAACAAAAATGCTAACACAATATAAGTGTCTTTTAAAAAGCTAAAAATAAAAAAAATAAAAATTTAAACTCGGGTTATTAACTTAACTAGGTTTAATAAGCCTAATTAATTTAATAACATAAATAAAAAACACAACAACAATAACTAAACTAAAAACAAAATTGACAAGACAAATCTTTTTGCTAAACTAGGGTAATCCTGGTGAAAGCAAATTAAATAAAACTGTAAAGCTTAATCACCTAACAATCTAATGTTAAAGGGTGACATAATCAAGATCATTTTCAAAATTAATGAAAAATATAATAGAAAGCAAATAAAAATTAATAAAGCCCAGTCTAAAATTAAATAAATGATGAAGGATTAAACTGAAAAAACATGATCTTAAAAAAACAACTCAGGTGAATCTCCTAAATTTATGTTAATCTTTTAAACTCGCAATCCGTTAAATCTCATATCTGGACTCAACTAAGAAGCTTAATTCTCAACCAATTTAATATTAAAGGATAAAACCATGAAACAAATATCAAATTTTAAAACTTGTCAAAGTAAAAAAAATAACAATAAAAAAAATAATGATCAAATCTAAGAGGAAAAAAATTGTTGGAGGATGATATCACAAAACAAATTCAATTTTAAAATTATCCCAAACAAAATAAATATAAATTAAAAGAATAGAAAACAAATTGACACATGAAAAAAATTAAAGGAGGATGAAATTAAAAAAAAATCCAATTTGATAAATCATTTCATATAAAACAAATAGGAATAAAAAGAATAGGGACCAAATATAAAGAATAAAACAATTGAAAGGTTGTCTTGAAATTTTAAAGGAACTGACGCGAAATTTGATGTGGAGAGTGAGAAGAAAGAAAAAAAAGACCTTCAACGCAAAAACCAGACCTTTTTGCCACACGTGTTGCCACATAATGGAGGAGTCGCTGAGACAATTCAAATGCTTTTGCAGAAGGTGGAGTTTCGCAATCGGACAACCCTAAGTGAACTTTAATATTACAAACCTTTAGGTGAAAATTTTTTCTAAATGGACTTTGGTCATTTAACTATGTAAAAAAAACCAAAACAAAAAAAAAATGCAAGCTCAATCTTCTTTTATTTTCAAGGGTGATTGAGTAATTTCAATGTGTAAAAAATTATGATAAGATTAATTTGTCCAAGTGTTTTTGGTAATGATCAATAAATCATATGAAAAAGACAACATTACCTCTCAAAAGCTAACCTCATGGTTTTTAAATCAAGGGCAAAACATCAAAACATTGTTTCAATATGTGGTTTTTTTGTTTCTTGGGCCATGATGTTTTGTTAAACTTTTTTAGGTTTTTGTATGATTTAAAACTTTATAAATAAAATACTTAGTAAAACTTTGGATTAAAAAAAAACAAAAAAAAACATTGTTCTTAATAATTACATCATTTGTTTTTTAAACTATATCGTTTATTTCTTGATAGAAATAATCTTAATATAAAATAACCTCTCAATATTTCAACAACATCTCCTTAAAAAATTGCATAACCTATCAAGTTATACAAACTTAGAAAATTGACTTGATTTTCTCTCAACTACAATCAAACATAAAAATAAAATAAAAAGATATTAGACAATTAGAGATAATAGGAAGTGGGAGATAGTGAAGAGCATTCTTGTTTCATATGTTTCTAAGAATTCATTTAGTATTGTGGTAGTGGGTCTTTTTAAAAATATTTTTTATTTGAAAATATATTAAAATATTATTTTTTTATTTTATAAAATTTATTTCTAATATCAGCACATGAAAACATAAAAAAAATTAATTTGAAACAAATGAAAAAATAAAATAAAATAAAAATTGAAATTTTTTCAAAAATATTTTTAAAATGTAAAAATAAAGAGACTCTAAATACTCATCTCACTCCTATTTATTCAGGGGATCTAGACTATCAGAATTATTTTAGAATAAAAGAAGTAATTTTGACATTTTAAAATAAATTAAAACTTGACATTTTAAATGTTTAAACATTAAAGCAAACGTTAAAGACATTTAAAACTAATCGAAATGTTAAAATTCTACCATTCAATGTTAAGTTATTTTAGAAATTGTGCTTTATATTTTTTTATTTTTTTTTGTAAGAATATATATTAGTTTTATGAATTTAGGTTTTTTCTTCCTAATTCTAGCTTTCAATATTATTGCTTGAACCGAGGTTTTATAATTTTATTTTATGTTTTTTTTCTATGAATTTTAGTATAATCTCATGGCTTATATCACAAGTTTAACAATTTAACCTAGGTCAACTTCAGTAACTTTTTCTAAATGATTTTTTTATTCTATCATTTAATATTGGGTTGGTTGAAAATTGAGTTTTATAATTTTTTTCAATTTACTTTCTATAAGATTATTTCGACTTCATAACACATATCACGGGCTTGACAGGTTAACATGGGTTGACTCTGCTTATTTTTCTAATCATTTTTAATTGGGTTTTGTATTATATTTATTTATTTATTTTTATGAGTTTATCCCGATCTCATGATCCAGATTATGAGTTTGCAAGTTTATCCAATTTATTTTTTGGATATTTTTTTAATTGAATATTTTCTTTTTAATTTCACCCTTAAAAAAACTCAATATTTTTTTATTTAACTTTTTTCTCAATTTCATCCTTCAATATGAAGTTGTTGGAGAATTGAATTTCACAATTTATTTTTAATTTGGATTATGTGGAGTTATCAGAGTCTCATGGATTTTTTTTTCTCGATTTCAACCCTCAACACTGAATTTGTTGAAAATAGAGCTTTGTAATCTTTTTATTTATTTTTATGAAGTTATTCATATCTCATGATCTTGATAGCAAGTTTAGTAAGTTAGCCTAAGTTATTTTTTTAATTGAGTTTTTTTTCGATTTTATCTTTAAACATTAAGTTATTTGAAAATTGAGTTTTATAACTTTTATTTATTTATTTTCTTTGGTATTATCTCGATCTCATGATCCGAGTTGTCGGTTTGACAGGTTATCACATGTATTTTTCTGTTATTTTTTAATTAATATATTTTTTTAAAATTTATTATTTAATATTAAATTAATGAAAAATAATTTTAATAATTTATTTTTTATAGAATTATCACTCTATCATAATTTAAGTTGCAAATCAAGTACTGTTGTATTTTTTTTAAATACCGTGTAATATATATTATATTTTAAATCTATGAATAATTTTTTTTTGTTGGAAAATATATTAGTAGTGCTCGGAATTTTTTCTTCGACCCGCAACGCAGCAACCGCAATGATACTATGGATCAGTGCTATAAAAGACAAGATGGAAACTGCTCGAAGAAGTGACAAATAGAAAAGTTCAAGACAAAATCCATGAGAAACCCAAAATCACTCTCTCACACACACAATCTTAAAATCTTGAAGCCCCAAGTAAATATTTCCTCAAAAGCTTTTCTTATCAAAATCAGATAGCTTCCACCAAGAGTACTCAATGGACGCGAAAATCTCGTCCCAAAATCAAAATAACGAATTACAGGTATCAACCACCCTTTACCACCAATTCAAACTCCCAAATGATTGGGTCGTCGTGCGACGCTGCCGCAGCAAACGCGGCAACCGCCGTAGCCATAACGACAAGGTGATTGATTGTTTTCCTTTCACCAATTCAAAGTATACCGACCTTCTCTTTTGCCGTGCTTTTGCTTACCATAGATAGTGTGAACGAAGTACTTCTACATTTGTGTTTACATTAATGCATGCATTGGTGATCCGGTCTTTAAGCGCCACCCATTTCCCCATCGCCTGTGAGGTCTAGTTGTCTTAGGTTCGAACTTCTCCTTTATACCCAAAATTTTTCCGACGAAGTAGCATTAGCAAACATAGTGAAAATTTCAAAAATATATTTATTATTTTTAACTTCACGCCAATAGGAAGTGTTTAAGCAAACGTGGATGGTTATGGTGGTGCCGTGTTGCCTGGTGTGCGCCAGTATTTGAATTGATATACGGGTTGCGATTTGGACTTCTCGAGGATTTGAGTTTCTCGTTAACTTGAAAATGATGAGTATAGGCTGGGAAAACTTGGGTACTGTTTCGGGGACCGGGGTGTGGAGAGCAACACGGTATCTCACCAAACTTGGTCTCGAACACCATAGTCCAAACAACGATTAGTACCCTTTTGGAGTTTCCGCAGTTTCTAATGGTAAATTAGTAAAGCATCAAAATGCTGATGATGCTTTTCTTGTTTTCTGGCATGAAGGCACAAAATGAAGCCTTTTTAATAATGCCAATGCGGTTCCCCATTACTATATTGTCTCAAATCTTAGAGAACTCCATGAAACAATGATTCAAGAGCAACAGTACCGTTTTTCAAATCAATGCACCAAATGAATGCATCAATCTTAAATCCATATGCACAATGCCACCCACAGATTAGTTGGGTCGATGAAATGGCAGCCTTCACTCAGTGCACCATTTTTGTTAACACATATATACTCACTCCATTTAAATACTGACCTCAAGGCATTATACATACATTTGTTGGAGGGCACAATGACTAGGTAACTAAAACTCTTGTTAAAATTGCACCTTGGATTTCAGATAATTGAAGCCCTTGCAATCCTGATTATAATATGACACCTGCATGGTCATTTTGATCCATAATGGACTCAATTTTCCATCAGACTGATCTGTCCTGTCTTTTATCATTTAGCTCTTATATTTCAATGTCGTTTGCAATGAAACTTCTTATGCTATGTCTCCTTTCATTGATATATTTCTCAATTTTGAAGCTAAGCTGCTTTAATTGTTAGCTATTACCGCTATAATACTGCTTAAAATGCATGTATTCGTCATGACAGAAGATTACTTCATTGAACTTTGTTCTAACGGCAAGACATCTTCATTGAACTAGTGTAACTTTCATCTTAATATGCAGTATCACTATGAGTCTGGGACTGGACAGCGATTTTGTTCGCTGATATCTATTCAGAAACACATGAGTGGAGAAACATCCAAGAGTGCTAAACCTGGCAATAAAAAAAATGTGAGTTCTAATATTTCCTTACTTTACTGTTGTGGAGTATCAGTAACTCAGGACTTAAGGTTTTTTAAATTTCAGAGGAACTTTGTTTTTGAATGTCAGAGGACTTTTTGTTTCCTATTTAGTCTGAATTAGATTGGACCATTAGCATTAAATAAGCAAGAAAGATAAACAGGATACAAATCGATCCATACATTTTCAAAAGCCGCTCATTGTTCGATCTGCCTAATGGTTGGATTGTTGAGAAAAAGCCACGCAAGAACATGGATTATGCAGGTATTATTGACAAGGTACTGTTTTGGACCCTACCTTTTGCTTCTTCAGTCCATATCTTTGTTGCTAAGGGCATCTTGATATGTTCTTGTTAAAGCTATTGGTGAATTCCGGGTTAAAACAGTGTGCATAAACTGAAAATCTTTGTTGATGATTGGTGGTAGTCAAGCTCCAGAACTTCAATATCCACCCAATAAAGTTAAATGTTACAAGAAAACTTGGAAGAAGTTCCTGAAACTGTTTGGATGCTTTTTGGCAAGATGAATAACAAATTGTTATCATGATGTGGCAGTTATTCTCATTACTTCTATGAGTTCCATGTTTTTAGGTTGTTAAGTTTGTTATTTGGTTCTTCATGCTGAGTACAAAGCTGATTCATGATGTAACAATGGGTATGATGTTGAATAAAACAGATTGATTTCTTATCTCTACATTACCAGTTTCTCATAGTCTTGTTATCTTAAATTTCTCGTCTTGGTTTAATTGATTGCTTCTCTTGAGACTTTGGTCCTTTTGATTCTTGATCATAGATGCATGTAGTAAAAATATCCACTGAGGTGTTAAATAATTATCAAGTGCGCAGAGGTAGTTTTTTGCTCCAGTACTGAATATGCTCTTTTCAAACTTATTACACCACCCTCCACAATAGAGATGTACTTTTGGTTGGTGGTTGTCTGTCTGAATACAGAGTTTTGTAAGTTGAGTTCCTGTGTATTTGTCAATTCTTCTATTGATATGGCGAAGTAGATTTTTCTTAGTGGAAGTTGCAGAGTTCTGTATTTCCTCTGAATTGCATATGGAAGTAAGAATCATGAAAAATGCTACTTCGTTGTGCAGCACTACTTTGAGCCGGAAACTGGGAAGCGATTCCGTTCCCCGAGGTCTGTTGAGAAATACCTTACTGAAGGTAAAGAGCACTTAGCTACACTGGAAGCACTAAAAGCAGGAGATAATTTTATTGTGAGTAAAGTATGACTTATTTTACAGATGATATTAATGTGGTTGTATCACTGAAAGTTGAAGATTCTTTTGGAGATTGTCATGTTGTGCTTGATTGGCATAATTCTGGTTCTGAGAATCTAATAAATTTACTGACAGCCATCATACCATGCCCAAGACATTGAAACCTTCTCCATTTTTTGTAGAGCTTATAATTTAGAATCTGAACTCGTGATATAAATAAGCATTGGTTGTTCATACGTGATTTGCAGCCTTCCAGAAGCTCCAGTTCTCAGAAGGAACATGTTTCTAGGAAGAAGGTTGAAACTTCAATGCTAGATGCCTCCAGCATTCCAGCCAAAATAAAATGGGTCCTCAGTGGTCCTGGTGGAATTGTATGGAATCCTTTCATGGACGATTCTCTGGTCCCGGAATTCATAAAGCAAAAGTGGTCCGAGACATTTGTGTTCTCCATCATTGACAGACTTTAATGTTCTGAGGTTCCAGGTAACTTCTCCCTACAATAGCTGGGTTTGTGCAGTATCAGCTCCATGGCTTTTGAACTGATACAGGTTAATTAAAGATGTGCTGACGGACAGCTGACAGTATGCTAGTGGAACAGCTTGGAAATTCACAGTCTGAAAGGGTTAGAGTTTGTCCATTTGGAGTGTTGAATGGTTGTAGTTATATGAGATTCCGTAACTTTTTCTTGTGTTAGGAAGGGAGTTGATGATCTGTGGATCCATGTATCACAGTTACTGTAGTAACATGTGCAGATTTAGGGGAAAAAGGACAAAAACAAAGAAATCTATTCTCGATTCTCAGACTAGCCAACTTATGTAGCTGTCTGCTGCGGCAGGATTAAAAGTTAATTTTTAACGAAAACAATGTGAGGTAGGTGTTGTTAATGTGGTTTTTTAATATCATGAAAAAACCTAATTATGAATTGAAGAGTTGATGAGTATATTTAATAAAATAAATTGAAAATTATATGTATTTTTAAATAAAAATATTTTTTATCAAGTTTTTTTTTTATAAAAAAATAAAAGATTTAGTATCATATGAGAAGTAAGTTTCAATAATAATAATAATATTTAATAAATTTATAGGTTCTTATATAATAATCAATGAAATGTTCACTAATATTATAAAAAAAAAGTGATATAATCTTATCTGAAAATAAATGTCTAATGGAAAAATATTTTAATATAATATAATTATTTGATTATAATGAATTTTGACTAAATTTTAAGAGAAAATAATCATAAATGACAGTGAATTTAATTATAATGAATTTTGATTAAACTTTAAGAGAAGAAAATTATAGTAAAATACATTGAGTGAAAAAAGAGTCATTGCTAACATTATATAACATTATATGTATATAAAATTGTTTGAAAATAAGTTAAAATTGAATTGCATTTAATGAAATAACATCCTAAATATCTTATCAATTATATTAGTATCATTGATTTTAATTAATTTTTATTTTTAAAAATTAAAAAAATAAAAAAAATATTCAAAAAGAGCCAAAGCATCTGAGTCAAGCTTGCTCGCCTAGCCTTCATTCTTATTTTTTCTACTTAATAGGGAGGATGATAAGTCGTCTATCATATTTTCTTAAAGTAAAGTAGATAATATATCGTCAGTGATAACAAATGACACGTTATTTACTTGCATAAATTCTAATCATATGAGATGGTTGGAAAATCAAATTCTTTTTATTTGACATAAAAAAAATCTATTTTTGTTTGAAAACATCTAATAAACATCTCAAAAAGCTTAATAAGTTAATTTCTAACCCCAAATCACCCTTTAATCTATCAAAAAACACAAAAATAATCTAGATCAAGAAAAATCTCGGGCATTGATTTACTTTTCATGACAAAATAAAAGATAAAAAACACTTTAATTGCACCTCTCTCATAAAATTACACACATTGACACCAAAATTAGCTATTTTTGTTGCTAAAATATGATCAACTTATCATTTTCTTTCTCCTTCCCTTTTTTCATCCACTTCTATATCATCTCTTAAACTTAAATATTAAAACATGAATAAGATAAAGTTTTTGGAAATATTATGATGATTTTTTTAATATATTAAAATAATAATTTTTTATTTTAAAAAATTATTTTTAACATTATCATATTACAATGACATGAAAATATAAAAAAAATATTAATTTAAAATAAATAAAAAAATATATTTTTTAAATATTTTCAAAATGCAAAATCACTTCAACTTTGCATGCTTTATCAATTTGTTTTGGCAAAGAATGTTTTCTTTTATGTTCGATAACGTGTGGTTACCATAAGCTCTCCAACACTACGACCGAGAACTTGTGGGCGACTCATAGTGTCACAATCGTTGGGAACTCCCAATCAGTATCGAGCGCTCATTATGAGAAGTTCATAGCCTTGAAATAACAATATGAGCGATTCTCGGCGGATTATGAACAACTCTGCCAAATGATCATGGACATTAGATCACAGATGAGTGATACATGTGCACTTTCTTTTTGACTGTTTGGTCCTAGGAACAACCGGCCTCCTCCTCCTCCAGCCTCGTCATTGTTCTAGTTTAATTTTTTTTTGGAAACACATTAAATTTGTAATAAATATTATTTAACTTTATTTTTATATTTTTAATGTTTCATACAATTTTATTTGCATAATTGGTTTTTTTACTATTAATTTATATAATTTTATATTATTTATTCTTAATATTTACTATATATGCCACTATCACCAATGTCTATAACAACAGCCAAAGATTGTTGATATTTTATAAAGAGTTGCAAAATATTTATTACCTATACCACATTCAATGACGAAACTTTTCTATTGGTGAGTTATCGTTGGAAATACAAACAAAATTATTACGTCGATATATTTCCAGTGGAACTTTTTTTTGTGTGCTTTTTCTGTCTATACGACTATCAGTGTTTATTGTTTTTACCGATAAAATTAGCCACACAGAAAAATTACCGACGATCTATATGCCGACATACAGTTTTTATCTATGACTTTTACTGACAGAGCGTGTTTTTTTATACCGAAGAAATAGCTCAACCGGTAAAACCCTCGATAAAACCCTCAACGAAGGCGTCCCCATCATCAGCCGCATTGATCTCGTCGAGAATCACCACCACAAGAGCCATTATGAAGGCATAATCAACATTAGGCATAATCGCGAGAGTGTGTCTTCCATGCACCTGCGTTCACATAATAAGAAAAATACTGGCATGAAATATTAATTATGAAGACAACTTTCTTGATTAAAACAATAATCGGTTTTAATGTAAATGATGTAATGAAATCTGGGGTATTTCTACGACAGCCTCAGCCACAGACATATAGTTCTATATGAGAAGATGATGTTGGTTAAATTTATTCAATATTGTCATATTTCAGAAATAAGTTTTGTTAATGTTACTTGTGCAAGCATGGTATTGGAATCTCCAAGAAGTATAGAGCAGGAACTCTCGCTGTAGCCTTCTTTGACCTTGAAATCAGGGACCTCTCCTTTGTTATTACCCAAGAATACGTCTAACTCAGTCTTGAATTGGAACAGCTTTGGTTTCTTGGCTGTGAAAAGCAAATCATTCTTCTCCTTGCTTTCTCCTCTAAAAGCCTCCCACCTCCCATGCATGGTCCTTATCTGGAGAAAATGATGAATTAAACACGCGGTATGAAACTGATATCGGATTGACTCTTATCGTTGTTGTGATGGTTAGATTGAAAAAGAAGAGAACAAATGACAGAGAGCAATTAAACATACCTTCTGCCTGAGATTGACAAGGGTGTTACCGGCTGCATCTTTCAGAAGACAACGATCATGTAGGCTTAATAGTTTACTATTGACCTGGAAGATGAGGGCGCCATTAATGTCAGACACCTTAAAATCACTGTTGATGGCGAGTTCAACAGGGTACTGTGCCAGGTACCCTGTTGAAAATAGAACGCGTAAACAAAGACATCTTTGTTTTTTTGGCAGCGAGGGAGGAGGGAAGAGGGAGGAGGGAGGTGGAGTTTTTGGGTGGATCAGGGAAAATCTTATGGCGTGTATTCGAGGAATTAATTATATTTTAAAAATAAATTTATTTATAAAATATTTTTAGTACAATTTTCTTTTTCATTTTAAAATAAGAGACACATGAGGATCATTTTCACTATTGTTTTTTTCTGAAAACAATAATCTCAGAAAGAAAATTAAGCAAGAAATTGACTTACACGTCCATACCGACCAGAAGGGTCGGTCTCAACACATCCAAGCTGTGGCTTAGCTCCATCAACACATGCTCCAACTCGAGTCTTATACATGGTTCAGCAATCAATGAATTACCCTAAAAAAGACCCCAGTTGATTCTTTTTCAAGCTGATTTGTTACAGTAGCTTACTAGTTGGATGTCTGCCCTACGCGGCGGGTTTATTTTTATAAAAATTATTGTAAAACTTTATTATATAAAATATAATATTTTTTAATATTAATAATAATTATTTTTTCAAATTTATTAATTATTTTATTAATAATATTAATTATAATATAAATAATAATATTTATAATATAAATAATTATATTAAGAATTTAAAGGGTGACTACATCACATAATAATATTTTTTATATCAATACTTTTAGTTATAATAAAAATAATAATATTTATAACATAAATAATACTATTTTTTATCTTAACACTTTGAATTATAAAAGAAAAAAAATAATATTTATAATACACATAATTATATTAACACATGTGGGTGGACGCAGATGTGTCTAGCCCAACTTGAGTTGGGGTGGACGCATCCAGACCCAACACGGAGTTGGGCATGGACGCCTCCATGCCCAACTTGGGTTTGGGTGAGCACACGTCCAGCCCCAACTTGGATTTTGGTGTGATTGTGCAACCCAAGTTGGGCGTGGACGTGTCCTCGACCACCTTGGGGTTGGGCGTGGATGCATTCAGACTCAACTTGAGTTTGGGAGTGGACGCGTCTAGACCCAACTTTAGTTTGGGTGTCGACATGTCGAGGCCTAATTTCGGGTTGGGCGTGGATGCGCCCCGACTTTTAATTATAATAAAAATAAAAATAATTATAACACAAATAATATTATTTTTACTATTAATACTTTTAATCATAATAAAAATAAAAATAATTATAACACAAATAATACTCTTTGTAATATTAATACTCTAAATCATAAGAAAAATAAAAATAATGATACTATTTTTAATATCAATATTTTTTTATCATAATAAAAATAATTATAACACAAATATTTTTTTTAATATTAATATTTTTTTCAAATTTATTAATGATTTATTAATAATATCAATTATAATAAAAATAATAATATTTATAACACAAATGATAATATTTTTAATATTCACACTATTAATTATAATAAAAATAATAATATTTATGACATAAATAACTATATTAAGAATTTCAAGGATGATTTCAACACAAATAATAATATTTTTTATATCAATACTTTGAGTTATAATAAAAATAATAATATTTATAACACAAATAATACTATTTTTTATCTGAATACTTTGAATTATAAGAGAAAAAATAATATTTATAATACATTATTATATTAACACATGTGGGTGGGTGCGGACACGTCCAGACCGAACTTGGGGATGGGTAAGGACGCATCCAGCCGAACTTGGGTTGGGCGTGGACGTGTCCAGACCCAAATCAGAGTTGGGTGTGGACGCCTCCACGCCCACCTTCAGGTTGGGTGTGGACAATTCCACGCCCAACTTGGGTTTGAGCGAGCACGTGTCCAGACCCAATTTAGGGTTGGGCGTGAACGCATTGAGATCTAACTTGGGTTTGGGCGTGACTACATGTCTAGACCCAACTTGGATGTGAGCGTGGCTGTGTGCCCCAAGTTGCGCGTGGACGCATCTATGCCCAACTTGAGTTTGAGCATCAACGTGTCCAGGCCCAATCTTGGGTTCGGCGTGGACGCGCCCAACTTTTAATTATAATAAAAATAAAAATAATTATAACACAAATAATACTCTTTGTAATGTTAATACTCTAAATCATAAGAAAAATAAAAATAATAATACTATTTGAGATATTAATATTTTTAATCATAATAAAAATAATTATAACACAAATAATTTTTTTTTAATATTAATATTTTTTTTTTCAAATTTATTAATTATTTTATTAATAATATCAATTATAATAAAAATAATAATATTTATAACATAAATAATTATATCAAGAATTTCAAGGATGATTACAATACAATTAATAATATTTTTTATATTAATACTTTGAGTTATAATAAAAATAATAATATTTATAACACAAATAATACTATTTTTGATCTGAACACTTTGAATTACAAGAGAAAAAATAATATTTATAACACATATTATTATATTAACACATGTGGTTGAGCGCGAACGTGTCGAGTCCCAACATGGGAGTGGGCATGGACACGTCCAGCCCAACTTGGGGCTGGACGAGCATGCGTCCATACCCGACTTGGATGTGGGCATGGACGCGTCCAGACCCAACTTGGGTTTGGGCGTGGTTGGGTGCCCCAAGTTGGGCTTGGATGCGCATAGACTTTTAATTATAATAAAAATAAAAATAAAAATAATTATAATACAAATAATACTATTTTAATATTAATGCTTTTAATCATAATAAAAATAATAAAAAATAATACTATTTTTAATATTAATATTTGTAATCATAATAAAAATAATTATAACACAAATAATATTTTTTTAATATTAATAATATTTGTTTTCAAATTTATTAATTATTTTATTAAGAATATCAATTATAATAAAAATAATAATATTTATAACATAAATAATTATATTAAGAATTTCAAGGATAATTACAATACAAATAATAATATTTTTGATATAAATATTTTAAATAATAATTTCAATAATCCTATTTAGAGTTGGACACGAATACATCCGGACTCAACTTGAGATTAACTATAATCAATCAGGCCTTTTACTAAGATCCATACACTAAATAACGTTTGGATCTGCCCCTAGCATTGAAGCCGCGCAAGCACTAGGTGCAGAATTCTCTATGGACTTCAAGTTCCGGGCGAACGACAAAAAGTTAAGAGGGGAAAAGTTACCTGCAGTGAAAAAACTTGCGGTGAACATTTCTAAGAAAAATACACCATACAATTCGTTGAAAAGTTGGACATCAATTGCGAGGGTATTGTACTCCTGTTTAGAAATCTAATAACGATATTGGTTTAATTTTTTTTTTATTTTTTAAAAATTATTTTTATCATCAATACATCAAAAAAAAATTAAAAAAATAAAATTTTTAAAAATACAATCTGCACCGCAGATCCTGTGAGTGATACACCGCCTCTAGCTTCCATGACATAACGGGTAAGCAAAATTGCTCGGAAGCTCACGTGAATGCTTGGAAACAATCAAGACCAAGCTAAGGTAAACGATAATACCTAGGACAAGGTTTCGTATTCCATGTTCCAAAGTCAAGGTCACATAGTCAAAGACGGCTAAGAAATTTTTAATTTAGTACATCACTTTGATAAAAGATTATGTGTTCAACTTCCACAAACACCTAGGTAGGTACCGAATATTGATCTCACAGCACACAGCTCACAGCTCACAGCTCAAATTCACAAGCTTCCATGAAACCAGCTGCCTTTATAGGAACCCAACCCCCTCCAAACTCCCAAGCCCCAACCCTTACTTTTACCCTCAGTGTGCGTGCTCGCCGTGCCGTTACTTGCATTTATGCATCATTTTCTTGAATACCAGTCTTTCATTTCCGGATTTCTTTTGCCTATGTTCTTAGTTTTCACTTTTCCGTTCCAAACTGAAGACTAGATTTACAGAAAGCTACCGTACCACCACCACCACCACCACCACCACATTAGGGTTCATAATCTCATCTACCCTCATCTTGGGACTTGTTGGACCTCCAGTCTCTTGCTCCCTACTTAACTACTGTCAACATTATTATTTTTATTATCATTGTCAACAACGACGTTAACGCTACTTTCTCTTCTGGTTACCATTGCTCTCGACTTCCTTGGCATGCATTTGGTGCGCACTCCTTCAATCTCCTTTTCTGCCAATTGCAGATGCGAGCTCCTGAGATTAGCATCAGATTAATCAAAACGAGAAGAAAAGGGCAAAAATGCTGATAATAGAAGTCAACTCCTCTAGTACGGAGTTCTAATATTTTTTACTCTTCACATGAGCATGAAAACTTATCAGCTTCAAACTAAGAGAATTATTACTAGTTTATTACTATGGTCCCCATAGGTGCAGTGCGGAACGAACTTGCTTGCTAGTAAAGCTACAGCAGGGCAGCTTCCCCTAGATTTGTTGAAATAAATTCTCAACTGCAAGAATTCAATTCAGGATCCCCCACATGATGATGGAGGACCACTGCTAATTTGGACGGTGTAAGCCCTTCAATAAAACTATGCAGTAACTGGAAAGAAAGGTGACTGATAAGTACAACGCCAGTTTACTATTCTTGGGCAGGGAAGTGAAACAAGATAGCCAAGCTAGCTGGCTTTGTTGATAAAAACCAAAAAACTTGCGAGTCTTGCATTCAAATCAATCCAAAAACGCTAACAGAGAATCATGGACCTGACAGGAGAATCCCCAGGGAAAGAGAGGCAAGGCAAGAAAAGAAACCAAAAGATTTACCTGCTCCTATGAGTTGAAATATGTGGAAGCACTTTTGCAAGTGAAACTTCAAATCAACCTTCACTTCGTTACTAGTACAGTACTACGTAATAATCATAGTGCACATTGAAAATAAAAATAATGGTATTCTAAACTGGGATTCCAACCCGATATAGGAACCTTCTTGCTGTCCAAAAACACTATTGAGATACAATTTGGGAGAGTCTAGAGATTGCTGAGCTGCCTATTTGGGTTATTGAATTTGAATAAATAGCAGAAAAAGACTCCTAGCTAGGTTCATATCCAGTGGCCTTTAATCCATAATCACTGAATCACTCTCTAAGCATCATAACCCCGCGAAAAATAAATGAAAGTGTTAACAAACATTCATTGAAGGACCTAATCAGAAGTATTTGAATGTTTTCGGACTTATCTAATATATGTATGCAAACACTAGATTGGTCTCTCACCATGCCGTGGGCCGGTAGCACTTAAAAAAAAATAAAAGAAAAGATTATTAATTTGATAATATAATAAAAAAATAAACAACAATAAAAAAACCTTTTAAAAAATTGGGCCAGTCAATATTGATTAATCTGATTGAAAACAACAAAACATGATAAAAAATTAAAATGTAAAAATATTCAAAGCATTTTTTTACATAAAAAAATTAAAATATAAATAAAAAAATTAATACATGCATCTAATTAAATAAATTAAAACTCATTATGTAGATAAATAAAAAAAGTTAATAAAGATAAATAAAAATAAAAATAAAAAAATTAAAAGACAAATATAGATAAAAAAATATATAAAATCACAATATAAATTATTCATCTGATTGTGTTTAATGAATTTATTGATTGAAATACAATTATAATAGTAAAATTTATTGAATAAATAAAAGGAAAACAATATTATACAAATGTATATATTAAAAATATTATAAAAAAATAAATTTAATATTTATAAAATTTTAAAAAAACTTTTATTGAGAAGGGGTATCAATTAAAATACAAACTTAAAAATAAATTTAAAAAAACATAAAAAAACATTCATTAAAGAAAATCAAAATTTTATAATAAAAATAAAGTCAAATGTTGTTAAGTCTATAAAGCCTGGCCAAACGCGTGGCTCATGGCACAGATGACCTCTAGTTTTTGTTTTGGTTTTTTTAAGTTAATGACCAATTGTTTTTGAAAAAAAAAAAAGATAATATGTCATTTGAAATTTTCTAAATTCTTAGATTATTGTTGTAGCTGAAAAAATAAAATTTTTATTTTTTAATATAAAAATTTATTTTCATTCTATTTTTAATTCAAAACACACACGAAAGTCATTATGAACCATGCTAATCCAATTTATAACCTTTTTTTAAAAAAAAAAAACTATATCAAAACTTAAAATCAACCTAAAATAAAATTTTTTCACGAGCTCAAATCTTTATTTTTTTGCACTTGTAAGGTAAAAATCACTCTCTCAGTATCTGAAATCATTTAACACAAAAATTAATTATTTTAATGATCAAAATTATTACTAATAATAACCTTTTCTCTCTACACCTGAAATTGACTAGCCATTCTCTTAAAAAAAAAACTAAAAAGTAATAAAAATAAAATTTAATATCAAAATTAAAATTTTAAAAATTAAAGAAACTAATCACATAATGCTAAAAATAATAGAGAACTAAAATATACTTTTAAAACAAATTATATAAAATAAAAATTTAAAGATAAAATTAAAATAACTAATTGTCAATCCATCCAAGATATATGAGTGGATGAACAATAAATAACAAGACAACAAAATCACTACCCCTTATAATTTCTTTAATATGAATTAGGAACTAAATTTAGGTTCTCTACCAGTAGACTTCAATTACATGCCTAAGAAATTGAATTGAACCTTCAATTTTATGCTTTATTTCAGTAATAAATCCAATGTATAATAATTCAACTCATGCTCTAGCTAGTAACACTTCACTCTTATTTCACAACGGCTCTGCCACAAGAGGCATCGAATCAGAGAATCAAAGTAGTAAAAATGAAGTTACCTAGCTGCACTGCAGGAACTGGACCTCCTCAAATTCAAAGGAGGCACCTCCTCCTTCTTTGTCTCAATCAAGCTCCCACTAAAATACTCCTTCTCTTCCAATTTTACCCTCGAAAAATTGTAAATTTCCCTCGATGTTGCCTCACGGTTCCCTCCTCCACATGGCAACCTCCTCTTGTAATGCCCAGCAATCAACGGCAAGCCTGGCTCCTTCCCTGGCGTCGCCCCACAGTCCCGAAACGAGATCGAAGAACTGCACGATATCAACTGCATCAGAACCGTAGACGCTTTCATCTTCCCACAGTTCTTCGCCGTTTGATTCAAATCCATGCCACTCCCTTCGTTATGACCACCCAATATCAGCCGTCCATCAGCCTTCATCAAAGACTCCAGAGTCTCGGGGCTCGAGTCGGACGGTGGGGGTGAAATCTCCATAATCTCGTCCCTGTTCGCCTCCCGTTCCTGACTAATTTTTTTCTCCTCCTTCATCTTCTTGATTTCCGGTTTGACGTGTCTCCTTCTTCTCCTGCTATCATCAGTCTGAGTCGACGCGTCAGCAGCGAGTTTCCGAGCAGACTCGGAGAACGACTCGGCCTTGTAAACCTTGTACTCATTAAGATTGATAGAGCTCAAGGATTGGTTCCTACGCCTCGTGATAACTGGAAACTCCGAGGCTTGACTGGCCGATGACTGGCTGGTTTCT
Source organism: Populus nigra (assembly GCF_951802175.1). Classification (NCBI taxonomy): domain Eukaryota; kingdom Viridiplantae; phylum Streptophyta; class Magnoliopsida; order Malpighiales; family Salicaceae; genus Populus; species Populus nigra. The sequence continues at coordinate 4,535,325 of NC_084870.1, read as the reverse complement.
TGAGGTTTCGTCTCGAGGAAGAGCTGTTGGTTAGAATGATCGAGAATCTCTGATCCTTTGAGAATGTACTCGTGACCGTGAGCCGGGTGAATGAAATCGTTCTCGGTCAAGTCCTGCCAAACGAAGCCGTTTTTGAAGCTCCTGGAGTCAACAAGATTTGGAGTGATTAATTAGATCGGACGGTTGGAGATGAAGGAGGTGTATCATTACTTGTTTGAACTTACCGTTTAGAGGACCAGGAGTAGAGGCTAGCCATGCCTTTGCCTCGAAGGAGGTCTAACTGGTTGATTACATCTGATAAATATATATATAAGAAATTAATGCAAGGAGGAAAAGAGATTTGTGCTACCAATTTTCTCTCTCTAAAAAGTTATCTTTTGGTTTAAATTTAAAAATTAGTTTATTTTTACCTGAAAGGTAGAGGCCGTCATTGGAAGAGAGAGGGACCTCCATGAAATGGGGATGCTCAAGCTGACCATTTCTGGACAGATAGTAGACTACAGGGGCCTTTATGGACAGCTTACGAGATTCACTCCAGAATGCTCTGGCTCTCTCCGGAGTGGTTTCTCTGTCTTCGTTCCATTTCCTTGGAATCTGGACCACTACGGTGTTTCTCCCACCTCTTGAAGTGACTGCAGCGGCCATTACTATTCACTCGCTCCAGATTTCATTAAAATGTAACAATGCATGAGAGATAACAAGAAAATGTTAAATAGCAGTAATGAGTGGTGAGTTATGGGAGATGGATGAGAGAAGAAAGAAAGCTGGGGATCGAAAGCGATTTGCTACCAGGATGATGAGGTGAGAAAGTGAAAGGAGAGGAGTTTTGGAATTTTTTACGGGATAGATGCATTGAGAGAGATGGAGAGGGAGAACGGAGAGGAAGAGGGAGGGAAGGTTCATAAATTGCAAGGCAAGTTATGCAAGTGTGAGGAGGGGGATTCATTCATATTGGAGATGCGGCAAATCAGGCTACCCAACAAAACAAAATAAATTAAAAAACAATTTAAAATTAAAAGTAATTCAAAACTATCTCATATATATATATATATATATATATATATATATATATATATAAAGAAGAAGAAGAAGAAGAAGAAAAGGAAAAAGAAAAGCACTGTGGATTGATTTAGAAAAAGGATTACTTATAAGTCACCCAGGAGCATGATTGACGTGCGAGCCAGAGAATTTGATTGGGGGGGGGGGAACAAGGGCAATTCATCACTGCGTACGGAAACTTGATTGCCAAGATTTATATTTCCTTCCCTTGCTTAAGAAGTTGAATTTAAAGCTAATAGATGAACCCTTTGGACACTTCCTCTTATTATTATTATTTCACTGAGAGAGGTTGAGACTTCAAAATCTGATATGGAGGAGAGGAACTCTCTCTCTCTCTCTCTCTCTCTCTCTCTCTCTCTCTCTCTCTCTCTACACCCTCCATTTCAAAGTGTTCAAACTAGCAAAGCACTACTTTCCAAAGATTTTTCAATTTTAATTACCCACCTCGATCTTGATCTTGATCTTGAGTTGACAATCCATTCATTCACACGTATTTTTCTTCTTCTATTTCTTAGGTTACGGTCTCGCCTGATTAAAATTCAATAAATAAATAAATAAAGGAGGTTGAGAAAACATTGTGTAATTAGACACATATTTTTATTCATCGGAATATAGGATGATTATTTCTTTTACCTTCCAATAAAACAAATATTAACCTACTCTTGGGGCTAATGTGGTAGTCTTTTCAAGATTTTATTGATCATTATTTAATTGTTTGGAATAATTTCGTCTTTTAGTCTTGCATTAACACAATTTAAAGACTATATCACCTTGAAAGTAAAATTTGTTTAAAGGTTATTTTTACTCTTTTTAGGAATGGTGTGAAAACTTTCATACCCCTAGGAAAAACAACTAACAATCAAGAGTGTTTACTTTCATGTTTTTTTTCTGTTGTTGTTGTATTTAATAGATTAACTGGGGTCTATTTGGTATTTTCACATAATTATAAACACTTAAAATACATCTATACACTTGAAAGCACCAAAAAAAAAAAACCTTGCAATTAAGGGTACCTGTGTCTTTTAGGTTTTTTTGTAATTAACATGTTAGGTTGGGGTGGTTTGATTTTTTAAATAATTTAAATATTAATTAAAAAAATTAACGTGTGCTACACACCCACCAATATATGGATGAAATTCATGTCCTTCTAGTGGCGTGTGTAACTTTGAGCCCATTTGGCTACGCGTTACCATTTGCATTTCTTCAAAAACACACCAAGTAAACGTTTGGCTAAGAAAAAAAAACTGCTTATTGTGCATAGGTCCCACAACAAATTGCGTGCGAAACGCTGGGAGATGGAAAGCAGCAAACTATTGCTTTTTCTTGTGCGGCTAAGAAATTCAACCATGCTACACTTTCACTGAACAGTGTAACATGCCTCCACTGATCCAGCCAGACCGGGTCTGGTCCAACGCGCAAAATGCATTGAACCGGGTCCGGCCCAGTAAACTAAAAAATATATATTTTTTATTTTTAATTGTGTTTTATTTGCTTGATGACATAGTATTTGTAGAATTTGATCACAATTCTAATTTATTCCTTTATATTTTACAAGTTATGTTGTTGTGTGTTAAAGAAACCAAGAAAATTATCTGATTTATTTCAAACATGATGGAATTGTAGATAGTTCAATGAAATAATAAAAAAATATTTTATATAAATTATTATTTATTTCATGATATAATAACAATAGTTAAATCTATAATATTTAAATTAAAAACCATTAATGTTAATATATATATATATATTTTAAAACTATTTTATAACCTCAATTTCAAAAGCATTCTTAATCAAACACATTAAATTACTTTTCATTCAACCTCAATTTCAACCACAGTCTTAATCAAACATATATTTTTCCAAACTAACCTTAACTAAAAGTACTTTTTATAAAACAATTTTTTTCAAATCACAACCACAACCACAACAACAACCGTAATACCAAACACACTTTGTCCATTATCTAAACACTGTTTTCCAGGTGAATTAGTAGTTGAGTTTTATTTTTTTTTTCTTCTTCTCCTTCTTCTCTCTCTTTTCTCTTTGCCAAAGATTACATGTGTCATTTTATTTGTGTTCTGCTTTCAATTTAATCTTTATTTTTTTTCTTGCTATTTGGCTTGTTTTTATTCCTTTTTTTTCTAAAATTTCATCTCTTATTATTTTGTTTGATTTCATTTAAATTTTTAATTTAGTTTTTATTATTCTTTTGATTTTTGCTTGTTTGTTTTTATCACTTTTCTAATTGAATTTTACTTTTAACTTCACCCCTCGAGATTTTATATCAATTTATTTTTGTATCAAATTTAATCCCCATTATTTTAATTGTCATTTCTTTTGTTTTGGAGGGTTTTTTTATTGTATTTTTTTTCAATTTCATACTCTAGCAATTTATTAATTTATAATTTTGCTTTGTTGTTTTTAAGGTTTGTTTTCTATGGTGTTAATTGCGGGTTTATGACTAAGATCACAGGTTTTGAAGGCTAACATGGGTTGATTTTTTTAAAAAAGTTTTTTTAAATTGATTTTTTTAATTTTATCCTTAAATATTTGATTTATTGAAAATTAGTTTTCATATTTTTTTTTCACTTTCATTTCTACATAGTTGACAGGCTAATCCAAGTTTACACATTTGATTTATTAAATTTTTTTTTATATAGAAAAAAAAAACTAAACCGCAGCATATTAATTAAAATGATAGTCAGACTTAAAAACTTAGGGGTTTAAAAGCTCCGTTTGGAAATATAGGTCAATTCATGTTTTTAAAAAATTTAATTTTTTTAAATTAAATATGTTTAATATTTTCAGATCATTTTAATTTATTAATTTAAAAAATAATTTTTAAAAAATAAAAAATATTATTTTAATATATTTTTAAATAAAAATACTTTCAACCGTCTAAAACACTACTAACAGAAAGGATGCCGACGATAGGAGAGTTGATACATATAGTCGAGCTTATGGATGGCTATTGGTGAAAAGGTTAGCATGAGACAATCCAAGAGAGGGTAGCCTAGGTGCAGGTTCTGTTGGGTCATAATCTTTTTTCTCCTCCTTTCTTTTTTACCTTCGATTAGGTGTAAGTCAAGCGTCAGTTGAACCAAGATCGGAGAGAATAAGATTGAAGAGAGAGTCGAGAAGAGGGAGAGGCTCAAAATAGCCAACCTCAGTTGTGCTGGCTGCAACGCAACTGGGGCTGCAAAATAGCAACCTCGGTTGTTATGTTTATATATATCTCCAGCTCTCCATCTCTGATTTATCCTCTACATTCTCAAGGCGTCGGGATGGCTTTTGTAGAGGACTCATCAAGTTTCAGTCCATGTGATGCTTAAATTGGCCTCATCTTCTTCTCTACTGCCGGAAAAGTATTGTGTCAATACTCACTGAGGTTTTGAGGTCTCTATATTCATCATTTCTCTCTAGCATTCCAAAATTTATAATATTTGGCTTCTTATCTGTGTGTTAACGCTGTTTTTTTGCTTTTCTACTTTGTTTTTCTTAGATTGTTTGACCCCTTCTGGTCTCATATAAGAAGAACTTTTTTTTCTGTATTTTTTGTGATGTTTTTATGTGAGCTGAAGATATATCTTGGCATTTATGAGTAAATGATCTTCATGATTTTCTTCTTTGCTGACTTGGATCTGTCTCCTGTATAGAAGATCCCTTTTGTTCCCCATCCCGTCCCCTTCATTCAGAAATTTAATTGACCAACTTGAGTAAGACTCGACTGTCTGTGCATGCTCGTGACAAACTAGCGTTTTACCTAGACAAAACGTTCTCTCTTTTTTTTTCCCTGAAGCTTAGCTCTGATTTCATCTTTTTCCTTTCAATTTCAATTCAATATCTATGTATGCCCTTTAATGGAGTAATTAATCATTCAAAGAAATAGTCGTGTCTTTTAATTCTCGGTAAATCTTGAGCAAGCTACTTAAATCCATGACCAAGAGCTGGCTAGCCCTAAAAATAAAAAAGAGTTAGCTATGATCACAACATGCATATTTTAATTCATATGAGCTTCTGATTGTTATTTTTCTTCTGTTCTATTGAATTTAATTTAGTATAGACTTCGAGGCCTCTCTGCAGTATTCACACAGCTTTCCAGTGCCAGAGAAGTTGAGGAAGTGCCCAACTTGAGCACCTCAAGGCACTGAAAGTTCATTAGCCTTCTTCAAAAGCCCATCTTAGAAACAAACTATACAGAAATCATCATAATGTATTCGAAGTGCATCAAATAAAATAACTGCTGAACACAAGCTCGCTGCTCCAACATCCATGGATGCATTCATATTGGTATCTACTCTTCGAAATGAAAGGGGAAAAAAATAAATTCCCTACACTGTTTATCAGGGCAAGCTGGGATGCTTTTAAGACCATGATACTTACAAGATCACATGTTTCCTGTCCCTACCAGGCAACAATAGAGGATTACAGAGTCATAATTATACAACAAGAAGAGATACTTGCAAAAATAACATTACATATACGCACAGATCACACCCCGGCTTCATGGGTCGAAAAGCCAAGTTTGTAAATGCAGCCGTCCAAGAAGCAATCCTCGAAATAAATGAATCATTAGCATTCAAATAACAATTTTTTAACTTGGACAGCTGCGGCCTTGTCAAGGATAGTATAGGTTTTCATTTCATGTTAAGCACCTCCAGTCATATGCCATTCCAGACTATGCTCTGCCACCTAACAAATCCAAAGAGAAACAAGCAACATGCTTGCTGTCCCGCGTCCAGTCAGATAAGACAATCGTATCATGTGCATGCGGCAAGTTGAACGAGAGAGACAAATAGGTTATAGACATTTTACCGATTTTTGTTCTGTACACAACGATGAATAGGGTTCTACATGCCAATATAAAATCCACTCTAACACAAGGCCAAAAGGAAACCAGCAATAAGGAGGTAATAAATGATTGCCTGTCCCTGCTGAGAAATAAGAGAAGAGAGGGTCATGCACAAGTATACAGGAAGAAGAATGATTGAATAATGAAAGTGAGGTTAATACAGGTGAGGAATAATACCGTGGCTTCATATGCTGAAAAAGTCTTAAAAGTAGCATAAATTGTCATGCAAAACCATACGAAGAAGCATTTGCATTACAGCTCTCCGGAAGGTGACTGGTAATGGGTTCCACTGTCCTGTGTTTACTGTTTACCATGCTTCAATCCAACTATGTCCGGGATCTTTTCTAAGGCCTCTTTCTGCCATTTCCCTCCTCATCTTCGCTGCATCTTCCCAATTACCCAACTCAGAATACACCTTGAACAACAATGCATGTGCAGCATCATTATGAGGGACTAACTGGAGTAACTTCTTGGCAGCCCATTCTCCCAATTCTCTGTTCCCGTACATTCTACAACCACTGAGCAAGGATCTCAAAATAGCAGGCCAAGCAGGGTAGGGCAAGGATTCAATTATTTGCTTAGCATCTTCAAGGTATCCATTTCGAGAGAACATATCAACTAAGCAACCATAAACATCAGGAGATGGCTCCATTCCATACAAATCCATTGATTTAAACAAACGACATCCTTTTTCAACATGGCCTATATGTCCGCAGGCTGCTATAACTGACACAAATGTGGCTTGGCTGGGCTGTAGATTAGCCAACTTCATTTTATCATATGTGTCCAAAGCTTCCACAACACGACCATGATGGGCATAAGCAATGATCATGGCATTATATATAACAACGTCACTGGATTTGCATGACTGGTTGAAAGCCATCTTTGCACTTTGGATGTCCCCGCACTTTGCATATGCATCTAGAACTGCACTAGCAACAAATACATGTCCTTCAAACCCCAATTTGATAATCAGGGAGTGAACAGATTTGGTTTGACAATAGGCCACAGTACCAGCACAGCTACTTAAAATGCTGCCCAAAATAAATTCATCAGGTTTCTCACCAGCTTCTATCAGCAAGTTGAGTGATCTAATAGCTTCACAATCCCAGCCTTGATGCACGAATGCAGATATCATGGTCCCCCAAGCTGCCATGTCTGATCTATCAAGCATATTGAAAACCTTAAGAGAATCATCCAAGAGCCCAAATTTTATGTAACCTTTGATTAATGAGCTACAAACATATCCATGAGAAGCAAAGCCAGACTTAAACGCAACTCCATGAATTTGTCTGTTCATTAGTTGATTCTCAGATCTGGAGCAAGTTTCCAAGACATTTGAAAAGGTATACTCATTCGCTTCAACCCCCAACTGCAACAAGTCATAGAAGGTCTTCAAGGCTTCCGCATCACAACAATTCAATTTATACCCTGAAATTAACTCATTCCAAATAATTATGTTTTCAGATACTTTGCTTTTAAATACTAAGTGTGCCATTTCCATTTTTCCACACCTGGAAAACATATTGATTAGTGCGGATGTGATGTTAGCTTCATCAAATAATCCAAAATGCAATGCAAGGCAACAAAACTGAAGCCCAAGACCAAGATTCAGCAGCTTCCCACATTCTCTAAATAAAATTGAGAAGGTAATGTGGTTAGGCCTCATGCTGGTTAGCAGAAAACTATGGAACAAGCTTGCAATGTCTTTAGGATCTTCATGCTGGGAGAAGCTTCCAAATACAGTATTCCATGTTACAACATCTCTATCATGCATCTTTTTAAAGACTACCAAACCGGATTTCATCCCACCATTCTTAAAGTACATATCCATAAGAGCATTCATTACCGGAGCACTGAGTTCCAGCTCACTTCTAATGATCAATCCATGAATCTGCCTTCCAAAATTTAAGTCACCAAGAAGTGAGCAGCCCTGAATAACGTTTATGAAGGTATATTTGTCCATAAATATTCCTTTCCTTCGCATTAAAGATGCAGTAACGATAGCTTCAAAACCATACCCGCATTGTGCATACCCTCCAATCATAGCATTCCAACAACCAACATCAACCTCTTCCAAACTCTCAAACACCCTCTCTGCTGCTCCAATATCCCCCAACTTAGCATAAAAGCTCAAAACTGAACAACCCACAAAAGGGTTTCTCTCCATTCCAATTTTCAAAGCAAAACAATGAACACAGAAACCAAATACCCTACCTTCCACACTATTCCCACACGCCTTCATAACGCTACCAAGTCCAAACTCATTAGGCACAAATCCATTTCTTATCATCTCCAAAAACACCTCTAACCCCAATTCAACTTCATCACATTGAATAGCTCCACAAACCATCAAAGTCCAAGAAACAACATTTCTCTCAGGCATTCCATCAAACACATTAAGCCCATACCTCAAAACCGTACCTTTTGCATAAAACTTGATCAAATTATTCGAAACAAAAACATCACTACTAAATCCAAGCTTAATAATATAACCATGAATTTGGGTTCCAAGGATGAATGATTTTGAATTCTCACAAAAAGATAATGCCTTAGAAATAGCAACTGAGTCCTTTCCTATAAAGAAACCAGAGCATGAAGACTTAGTTGAAATGGGACTGTACAGTTGGTGTAGAATCTGTATGTTGTTAAATTTGTAAACTTTCTTCGAAAACTGAAAGAAAGTTTTCAGTTTTGAAGTTAGTCGAAAGCTTTTCATGGGTCTGTAGAGCACACAGAGCTCACCTTCAAATTCTCATGGCGGGCTTTAATCAACTCCATCTCAAATATGTGATTTTTAAAATAGTCTCTGAACTCTGAAGTATAAAATTGAACAGTGCTCTACAAAAACTATCAGAGATTTACTCAATTGTTTTTTATTATTTCTTTTGCACGTGTCATTAGGGTGATTAGTGCTGATACTTGAATGTTGTGTTTTTTTAGAAAAGTTCAGTAAGAGAGATTCACTGTAATATATGACGAAATTAACTTTATTTTTTAACATATGCTTTTCGAAGACTTATCATTGGATGCGAACGATAACTGAAGAACATCAACATAATTTTAAATTAATTTTGTGCATTGAAATTAATTTTTTTTTCTAGATTAGATTTTAGGAAGGACAACCATTAACAAAAACTAAAAAAAATTAGGTCAGTCACTTTTCATCCAACCTCTTGATATGATTTTTTTTTCAATTGAATACTTTTTTTGGTTTAAGTATATGAAATTAATATTCAAATTAAAATTCAGAGAAAATGTATTGCTCATCCAAGATTTATGATAATTTTGATTTTGATTCAAAAAATTATTTTATTTATTTTTCAGTTTATGAATTAAAGAGAAAAAAGAGAAAATTATCAAAAACTAATGAAAGAAATAGAAAATTCTTGGTTGTCACAACACTAATAACAAAAATGATCAAATTTAATGTTCATAGGTTTCATTTAACAAGAAGAATTTAATGGTGGTGAATTTTCTCTATAAACATGTTTTTTTAAAAAAGACCAAGTTTCATTTTGATTTTTTTTGCTTCATTTGATTTTGGTCTTCTTGGCTGATTTGGGGATGTTTTGAGGTTAGTAAGTGATTTATAAAATTTTTTATAGTATTTATTAGGTGTTTTTAGATGAAAATGAGTTGAAAAATAAAATTTCAATCCAAAAAACTCTACCTCATAATTTTTTGACCACCACAACAATGCTTTCATTCTAGTTGGGCATAGCAAGTGACGCATCGTTGTCATTTCTTGTTTTTCTATCATATAATTAACAAAATTATTGAACCCATCAAAGTCAATAACCACAACTACGAGTTTAATGAATTAAATCATGTTAACTGTAATTAATCCGGTATATCATCAACTAAATATTTTTTTTAAAAGATATTAGCTTCTTTTTTTTCTCAAAAAATAAAATTGTTTTTTGCTGGTTGTTCATATTATTTGACTTAGGCTCATATGCATGGACTTTTTGTAAGGCACCAATATGTTGGGCTACTCAGGACTACGTGCCTGACCTGTCCTATTTTTTTTAAAAAAAAACCTTTAATATTATGTTTTTGATGAGTTTTTTTAATTTTATTATTTAATATTAAGTTGATTTTAAAATGATATTTTATTTTTTTTATTATTTAATTAAAATAAATAAATATTATTAGTCACCACCTACCACAAGTTTTCTTTTTATATTGACATGATGACACTATCCATTCAATGCTAAAAATGTGAGGCATGGGAACATGGGCTTTTCTCTTTAGAGAGGTAAGGTGTGCTGGACTAATCTTTTAATAACTTTTTTTTTTAATGAGATTAAAGTTTTTAGGGTTATATTTGCAATAACTTTTTTAATAAAGATACATTAGTCTAATATGCAACAAATTATAAAAAATGCAGATGAATATTCAATGAGAATAAAAAAATATATATTAATTTTTTATATGGTTTACATGACTCAATTATAATACAACCACATAAAAATTATAAAGACATCTTTTTTTAATTGCTATTTAGATTATAATAGGTTTATGTTTGAAAAACATGCTGCTGCTGCTAATAATAATAATAATAATAAGCACTTGAGATCATAGTCTAAGTGAGGGAGGGCTTTGTTTCTTTTCTCTGTATCCAGGTTCGATCTTCTCTGTGCATGTTTGTCATCCCCGTGGTGTTTTATTTGCCTATTGAGCTTGCAGGGTGTTTAGTGGATCCGAGGATTAGTCGTGATGCGCGTAAACTGACCCGAACACTCCGGGATATCAAAATAAATAAATAAATAATAAAAAGAAGCTGTGAGATGAATGACAGATACTCTGCGTTTATGGAGTATTCCCTGCAAGTGGCCATGCCTTCAACTTCTGCAATTTCAATTTCTCCTAGTGATATCATAATCACAGAACGTGGAAGCAGAAAGCACCTCCGGCCACAAGCTCTTGCTATGGAATTAGACGTGTTGCCTTCCCTGGCCACGTTCAAATGGAAACATCATGGTTGTGGGAAGAGGCGCTTGAAGATATTGAATCATTGATGGGTGGGGTTAACTGTTCGATTCTTTGTATTATTTTATAACTTTAATTATAATTATTACAAAAAAAAAAAAAAGATAGCAAAATCCCTGTACACTTCCTCACAGGACACTGTTGATCAGAACGTTTTTTTATGCCTTTTCTTTTTAGCTCTTTTATGCCTTTTCTAATATTCCAGTCACCAAACACCTTTTTTTTCTTTTCAATCTTATCACATTTTATGTTTGTGTTGTTTCGAATTTGAACATTATAAATTATTTGTGTTAAGCTTGCTATATATGGGTTCTTGATGTTTCAATTAAAAATCCTGATTTTTTATACTCAATTTGATAAAATTAAATTAAATTTTATTGGTTGAAAAATATTAAAAATACAAGATCGAGTTTGACATTAGAAGTAAAACCAAGAGTTTATTCTGTTGATTTTAGATGAATTTTTGGTAATATATATACAAAATTAAATATTTTTATTTGTATTTATTTTTCAACTTCATCATTTCATATTTAGCGATCTTTGATTCATTTTATTAAACACATGCATTGAAATTTGAGTTAATAATTATTTTTTCTTGTTATTAGAAAATTTATTAGTAATATCTAAATATAATTTTTGTGTTTAAGAGAATTTTAATCGGACTAGCAGCTACAATCTAGTAATATGTTGAAACAAAATGGATGTAAAGCATCTATATAATTTCTCCATCGATCAAGATAATTTGCAGAAGCAGGCACCGGAAGCGTTTCATTTCAGATTGAAAACAACTGTGAAATCATCTGATGGCCACTTTCTAGGGCTGGGGGGAAACAAGAATATCATATAGGCCAATCATCGTATCATGAAAAGGCAGTAATGGCTAGGGGCATGAGGCATCATTCCTATGGAGATCGAGAGCTGCTATTATAAATTTCTAGCAACAACGTGCTTCCTTGGATTCTGAGTGTCCTCTGAATTAGGAAATGGGAATCCCACTCTCGCTATTTTACAGCTGATCCAGCAACGGTTTAATTCCGACTATTACTTCTCAGAACCAGTCCAGTACTACTCTTTTCTATTACCAAATGCCCATCACTATGGCTAAGCTTGCTTTTCATCAAACGCCAAGTAATCGAAGGAGAAAAGAAAGGGAAAAAAAGAAGAAGAAATTTCTCCTTTGGATTCCATCATCCCGACAAACCATCATCGAGAAATGATCATGTCCTTCCTATAATTAGTAATTACAAGCTAGTTAAGCTATAAAGGGAAGCTTGATCAGTAACAGGCAGCGATTCATCTCTCACATCCCCGACAATGGGACCTTTACTCTTTATATGATCAGGTCAGACAAGCTCCTCCTGATATGGTACATTTATATTATCATAGGGTCCTTTTCCCATGTTAATCCTTGCCTCTGAGCATAAGAAATGGAAATTAACAAAAATATATCTTCTTATCATGCCATATAATCTACATTATCATGCCAATTAATATATATATCATATTACCAGTGATGTATAGCTGTTTCCGCATGGCAATATCCCTTTCGAACTGAGGCCATAAAGCAGATGGTATATCCTTTTTTGAACCCTGGTCCGCATGCATCAATACTCATTAGCATATTGTTTTTAGTTTTTTTATTAATTTAACCGAGAAATTAAAACGGACTTCAATCTTTGTAACCCAGTTAGGAAAATCAAGAAAAAAAAAAGTAGAGAGAAGAATCAAGAAACCAAGCAAAACCAACATGGATCTAAATTCTCAAACAAGCCTAAACATCTAATTATACGAGAACATTTTATGGGGTTAGACAAAGGAAACTTTCTAACCTAACAATGTATGGAGATTGCATGCATGCACATATACAATATACAATATACATAAACAGAGAGAGAGAGAGAGAGAGAGAGAGAGAGAGAGAGAGAGAGAGATGGAAATGAATTCAAATTCAAGTGGAGTGACCACAGATTGGTGGTTTCCACGTCACAATGGCTCATCTTTTTGGCCACTCTTTTCTCTCTCTATTCCACTACAGGGAGGACTGATAAAGCAAGGAGCCACCATCACGTTTCTTTCCATTGTTTTGTTATCTTAACCACACTGGAGTTAATGCTAGGCATCACAACCTCAACTTAATTATATAATGTTTTTGGTGTTAATATGGGCAACTGATGCCATATTCCACTTTAGATTTATATATATCTTCCTTATCTTATTGTTGGTAGTGCTATAATATGTTAGCCTCCTTAACCTTCTCTAGAATTGTCAGTGGATTGACAGACCAATGAATTCCCGTCGTCCATCTCTAAATAATTCGTTGTCTTTGTCAATGTGAAAACGAAAGGTTGCCCAGAACGTTGTATTGATTTGTGGACCAGAAAAACAAATCTTGAATAATTAATCAAACGAATCTGATCTTATTCAATTTGATTTGGGAGAAAGATAAACAAATGCATTGACTTCGAACAAAAATAGGATCATCTTGATTTTTAAGGCACGTATCATTCCTCTGATTTAAGGTAATTTATGTAGAGTAATTAATGAAGACGTAAACAACTCAGGAAAAGACATCATGGAATTCTACCGAATAATATCTATCACACAGTAATATTAATTTAAAATTTTATTATTAAATATTTTACTATTTTAAAACACAAGCTAAACAACCATGTTTAAACATTAGAAAAAAAAATTAGGCCTCATTTGAAGTATTTACTGATCTCAAATTGCTATGAAATTTTAACCTTATATAAAATAAAGGCTTTAAAATCTTATAAAAAATTTATAATTTGGTTTAAAAATCAAAACAAAAATTATGATTATTAATATAAATTTATACGTTAAAAAAGGATTTCTTATGTCAATCTTACAGGTTGGAAAGAACTCATCATCAAATATAAATTGTTTTTGCCTTGATTTCATGGTTGTCCAATAAATAATCTCCAACCTTTTATATTAAGGTTTTTACATTAGAAACATCATACCTCTTAGCAGCATGATCATCCTCGCTAATACTATATATAGCAACTCTTACACAATCTTTTTGAGCTCGAACTCAACAGAGACTATAATGACCTCACACACTTTTATTTTTTGTATCATCACCAATAAGATATGTGATGGTTTCACCACCAAGAGAAAATTTATATGTTTGCTTCATAGTATTTATTATATTCATCTCGATCAAAAAAACTATCTTAGATGCTGATCACGCCTCTAAAATAAATTTTTAAAATTTATCATGGATTTGTGATTACTCTTCTCCTCTAGTTTTTTCTTTTCCATCTTCTTTAATTGATAGGATAATTCTTCAACTTATATTTACATTTTTATTAGAGTGAGTTAACTAGTTAATTTTATAATTTATTTTTGCATGTTTTCAATTACTAGTTCATGAAAGTTTGTTTCCTAGTGATAATTATCCTCCACATCCCCTCCCACCTAAGCATGTTGAGATTTTTACCTCTTATAATATCCCAGTATTATTTAGAATCAACATCATAGTGAATGTTCAGATCTGATAATGTAAGTTCTTTTGCTTTTGTTATTTTTTTTTGAACAAAAAAACTTATATTATGTTGAGCTCATAAACAACGTTGCGCTAATGCTATTTACTACGACTGGCTATGAATTTAATCTGTAAATTACCCCATATACATACACATATATTATGAACATTTTTTGTTCAAGCTTGTTTCTACTAATTAATTCCCAAAACCTGTGTGCTCTTACATAGAGTTTAGTTTCAAGATAAACAGAAGAATTTCTCTAACTTTTAAAATCTTCTATTCACCGAAAAAGGAAGAGATAGAGAGAATCTGAAACTTTTGGAATGTTTCAAGAGCATGACATTATAACTCAGCTCACCTCTCTCTCTCTCTCTCTATATATATATATATATTTTCTCCAATCATGTCTAGTGATTGATAATTGAGGTTCATATGATTGATAAATGGAGTTCATAGCAGCATGTATGTGTGAGGGTTGGTAGTGATTTAATATATATTTGCTTCTTTATATTATGAGAAATGGACCAAATCTTGCTTGACAAATTTACTCGCAAGCAGATTTATTATTAGCACACGGTACCAAAAAGAGAGATTCTTTAAATTATGAGTTTGAAAATGTCTAACTAAGATAATCTTTACTGTAAGGCTGCTAAAGGAATTATGGATATCAACTTGTGTTGGCCAAATTCTAAAGTAGGATTTAGGAAGCTGAAATGCTATGCATAAAAAATGTGTTGTCTATAATAACATCTCCCTCCGTCCACACTTTTATTGAAGAGGTGGGCACTCACATGCATGACACCGAAACAGTTCCTTCCTCTTCCCTGCTTTACAAGGCTTGTCCTCTTCTTCTTTTTCCTTTTCTTCTAGGAAGCAGAGTCTCCATATCTGCGGCCTCCGCTAAAGTCAGGGGTTTTCCTCAAATTGAACACAAGGGTGAGAAGATCTAGGCACTTCCATCACCTTATTCCCTTTTATCCAATCAAATCTTGAGGTCGCCCTCCTTTTGTGGACTTGTTCTCTTTTACGCTTGTTACTCCTTTCACCACTTTATAACAAGCAAGAATTATTACAACATGATTATGGGAGTTTGGTGGTTTGAAAATGTATATTCAAGAAAAGCTATAAATTATATTTTTCCATGATAAATGTTTGTAAAAAAGGGATACATACAAAGCTACGGTAATACTTGATGATTAACCAAACACTTTCAAAACCGTAAACGAAGTAAAACACAGTATAATCCATGGCTAATACTACTTCAAATATTTACACGAAAAACTCTGACTCTGCTTCCAGTTGGCTTGCGCACATGCACAGAAACAGGCATCAATTTCTGACTGTATAAATTACCAGAAAAGAAAATCAATGCTCCTAATTACTTACTATGAAATGCATAATTCACGAGACAAACATATAGTGCTGTGATAATTTAGCAATTGATATTAGAACAAGAGGTGATTATGAAAGTTACGTCAACATATCAAATACTTTACTCTGGCTGTTGCCTATAGTGGCTGACATCAAATGCATTTGGTGCATATCAGAGAATGAGCATGCGCAAACCAAATGTAGGGTGAAGATTGCAAAATGATGATTATCATAATAACCAAAACTTGTCACATAGTCTTCCACTAGTGCTAAATTGCTTGTATAAATAAGAGTAGTGTACAACTAGATCACCCCAAGTACCAGTAAGTGGGTGGGCTAAAGGTCGGAGAGAGACAGAGAGAAAAAAGCAAAAGGGAGAAAAATGAAAATGATGCAAGACGAAACCCGAAAGGGTCCATGGACAGAACAGGAGGACATTCTACTGATCAACTTCGTGAACTTATTTGGAGATCGACGATGGGATTTTATAGCAAAAGTATCAGGTTTGAAGGTGGCGGGAGACAAATATAGGTATGCATGTATGGCGATGGGTGGTTTTGTAAAGGAACCACCTTTAACCACCTGGTTTTGTTGTAGGTTTGAACAGAACAGGAAAAAGTTGCAGGTTGCGATGGGTTAATTATCTCCACCCTGGTCTTAAAAGAGGAAAGATGACACCTCAAGAAGAAAGACTTGTCCTGGAACTTCACGCCAGATGGGGAAATAGGTTTGAAATAGGATCGGAAGTTTCCCTTCTTTCTTTTTTTTCCCCACAATCCATTCTTTTATTTACTGTTTATTGCCTCTGCCTCCATGATGATCATCAGATATATATTACTGAAAACTTTTCCGATTCTAATTTACACTCGGATTCTGATCCTCGCCTTGTGACTTCCCTTCTATACTATGTACAGTTTTAGTATAAATCTTAACAACCATCTCGTTTTGTCCTCGGAATCTCTGATTGTGCTGTTCATATCAGTAAGTATTTTTTATGGTACAAAATCTTGTGCAGGTGGTCAAGAATTGCTCGCAAATTACCGGGGCGAACTGATAATGAAATAAAGAACTATTGGAGGACTCATACGCGAAAGAAGGCTCAAGAAAGGAAAAGCGTCGTGTCCCCTTCACTGTCATCTTCAAACTGTTCCTCTTCATCAAATATCACTACAGTGAATTCATCATCTTCTCCGGGAACTGGAGAAGCAAGTTTTTATGACACAGGGGGGCTTGAACAAGTTGCTTCAGCAGGAAAAAACGGAGAGGCAGTGCAAGGGGGTGAAAAGGGATACTCGATGGATGACATATGGAGAGACATTGAAAACACTATTGAACCAGTTTGTGATGGGTTTAGTGAAGAAGGTTGCAATTTTTCTTATCCTTCGTTGGCTTCTCCATTGTGGGAATATTGCCCAGACATGCTTTGGAGTATTTCTGTTGAAGAGAGCAAGATGTTTCTCCCTTGCGACGACGGCACAATGCTTTTGACAGGCTAATCAGAAATTCTTTAATTAAATTTGTCCATGTATGTGATATTTCTCCGAGGAAACTCTCACCTGTATAGCATGAGTTTTCTCCAAGCTATCTTATGGGTAACCTGTCCCAAGTGTTTTGTGTGTTTTCACTTTCAGCTAGGAAAAGATAACCCTGTCAAATCTTCTATGAGGAGATTATCATGTTCAACAATGTATAATATAGACCTTTAAGCATCAATTTCGAATTCCGAGTTTCTGCTGCGTGCAAATTGGTTCAATCAGCATCTCAGCATCCTACTTGATTGGAAATCTGAGCACTTCTCATGATAAAAAAGACTGGAGATTAACCATCGAACACCTGATCCATTTCATCTGTAACAATTATTATGCTCGGTCCTGGATTTGATTTCCAGGTACTAACATACAGTTCTTCACCCAAAACCCCAGACTCGATAGCTATGCCAGACCATACTCAATGTCCCTCATAATCTTTCGTGGGAAACAAATATTCTTCTATTCGTCAATGCTTATCTATCCTATGCATATTCTAAAAGAAATCATTCCTCACATCAATATTCTTGCAGAAAAAAACATCAGGGCCCCACAAGCTTTCTTGGAATTGAGTTATGAGTCGTGACTAGCTTTACTTTCAGTATCTCCAGGCCTCCAGCCTCCAAATGCACGGTTTAAAAATCGTTACCTATGCTTAATTTTGACAGAAAAGGGCAGCTGCTCTGCTTGTTCCTAATAATTATTTTTTAAAATGTTTTTTTAAATTCATTCGATTAATATTTTTTTTCAAAATTATTTTTAATATTAGTATATCAAAACGGTATAAAAATATAAAAAAATTAATTTAAAATAATAATAATAAAATTTATTAAAAAATTATTTTTAAAATATAAAAATAAATAGATAGACACATTTAAAAGGATTGAGGTTATGTGTTGCGTACTCAGCTATAGAATGGTCCCGATAACATGCTGCTATCTATCTTCCCGAAATAATAGAATAGCGTAGTGCTCAGCTTTTCAAATCCATTATATCTGTTTAATAAGTCTATTTTTTTATATTATCTTCACATTCAGTCTTTCATGCAATGAAGTAATATAGCAAAAAGAACAGGAATGAATGGACGCTTTCATGGCACCGAGTTTGATTTAAATGTCCATCTTCCATTGCGCTGGCCCCGCTAGGCCACTAATGTCAACAACGCACTAGCAAGATCATCCAATCCTCGACAGAGGAGACGAGATAAAACGACTGGACTAGGCATTGGTGAAGGCTTAGAATCATGAGCTTTCCAGGTTTTCAACGGGGAAGCAGATATCAATTATATGCTCAAACTCTATACATGAGTGATGATGATCTTCTTTTGAATCATTTCAAGCATAACGTTCACTTTCAGAACTTTAATTGCTAAGGTTCTTCCACGGAGAAAGGGAAGCTATGAATGATTCTCACCTCCCCCCACCAATGGCTACATGTCCATCTTACAGTGCCAGACTTTTTGGCCACTATCTGCAGTATATTCCTTCAACTAGCTGTACATTTCATCTTTTTGTGCATGGCTGGAAATTGTAAAATCTTATGCATTCCTTGAAATTATAACAAGTTCCCTACAATCTCTTAACCCTCCCAATATTCATTAATTTAATGTTTTTTCAAGATATATATTAAAAAAAAAACACTTGAAAACAAAAACTATCGAGGTATAAGTGACAAGATCATAAGTTATTGAGATATAATAAATAAATATATTTGATAATTTGTAATTTGGAATCACTATAATTATAGTGTCCTGAAATTAACACAACAAGCCCTCATGATGATATTGGTTGTGGGATTTTGTTTAATTCTTATCTCCATAATCTCGCTAAATTACTTTCAATGGATTGAATCAATTTGAGAATATATTTTTAATTTTACCTAAATAAAAATATAATCTTGATAATGTGTAAATTGATTGGAAAATACTCTTTACCATTGAATAAAGAAAATAAGAAATATGTATTTCTGAAATGTTAAAAGGGCCTCCCTAAATGATTATTAAGAAATATTTTTTTTATAAAAAAGAAAGAAAGTTGATGCAAAGTGAGAGGCCCATTGGACCCAATAAAAGAAGAACTGGGCCTTAAATCAGAAATGGTCAGCCTAGTCCGTTATAATTTGTCTTAGAAAGTAATAATTGCTTCTTTCTCTCTTTTTTCTTCTATGGACTCTGCCTCAAATCAACTCACAATGAAGCGCTCTTTTAATTTCCATGGCAGGGCAGTTTCTCTCTCTCTAATTCTTGTCTACTTCTTTTCTAATCACTCACTCAGTGGAGCCCATGCTTCTGCTGGAGATTTGATATGTCAGTTTTTTAATCTTATTATTGTTTATTTTTTTATAAATAAAATGAATTTACATACAGGCACATGAACACACATTATTATTATTATTATTATTATTATTAGAACTCTAAAGGGTGTTGGATTTTTTTTACTGTGTAAAACACTATTATTCATCCTCTCGCATATTAGTATGGATAAGCTATGTAATTTTTTTTTGTTTTTTCAAGTTACTCCTGAAACTCTTTTTTCTTTTTTCTAGTGATGTAGTCCTAATTGAAAACTAATTAATTTTAATTTTTTATGAAATGATGAGATTAAAAAAAGGGACCGGAATGAAAAAGATGTGACGTCATAAGTTTCATAAAAGATACACTTTGATCCCTCAATTTTAAAAATCACGTAAATTATATAATTTCAGCACCTCAATATTTTTTCCAATTCAATATTGGTATAAACATTTATTTTATTTATTTTTTAATCCCTGATTGAGATAAAAAAAAAAAAAGAGAAAGGTTGCCAGATTCCGACGTTAGATAGATAAAAGTGTCATTGACACAGATTCAAGCCACTAAAATAGACTATATTTGTGTCAACATGTTTTATTTGATTTCGGTGTTAGATAGATATTTTTATAGGTGTTTTGGGTTAAAGATAGGTTGAAAAATGAATTTTGGGATAAAAAAACTTAAGTCTTGATTTTTCGACTACCATAATTGCAAAGAAAAACAAATTAAGGGCCTAGTTGCAAAGAATAAAAATTAAGAGCCTAGTTGTACAGGGTAAACCTGCGCATGAATCCTACAAAATAGATTAGGCGAGTTGGCCTGGCTTGTACAGTAATGATTGGGCCAATTACTTAATATTGTAATCCATACTAAATTTACTCTTCTTCCACTATGTTTGGCTGACCACTCAACAGTTTTTTTTAATAGTGTTTTAGACTTCAGTACTTTCTTTAATTTACTCAATTTCACAAGACAAAAATCTAGGATCAATTTCCGAGCAATTGTCTCAATCGAAGTGGAAGCATTCACCTAAACCATGTCGAGTGGGCACAAGTGGGAAATTCTTAAGGAAAAACAAGACAAAGGTAACTGGAATTATAATAACAGAAACCAGAATTATAAACAACGCAACAACACCAACATCATCCAAACCTTCAACCCTGTTTCATCCAAAGCATGTATGTTTTCATCTTCTTAGAAGTCTGAAGAGGTGAGCTGCTCGTGTGTGGCTGGGCTAATGAAACAGACCTCGTAGACAATGGCAGCGATTGCAGAACCAACGAATGGACCGAGCCAGTAGACCCAGTGGTTGTCCCATGTCCAACTCACGACTGCTGGTCCAAAGGAGACTGCGGGGTTCATGGATGCACCATCAAAAGCACCACCAGCTAAAATGTTAGCACCCACGATGAAGCCAATAGCAATGGGTGCAATTATCCCGATGTCACCCCTTTTCGGGTCAACAGCTGTTGCATACACAGTGTAAACCAAACCAAAGGTCATCACAATTTCGAAAACAACTGCATTCCATACACCAACTCCAGATGATAGAGAGAAGGCTGATGTTTCCTGTAAAACGAAAAGAATTAAACATGGTTCAGTAAATAAACCATTGTAACCCTGCATATTAGGCATGTCATACAAATCACCATTGATATACAGCTAGCGACGGAGTAATTAAAATCCATATACCAGTCCACCAGTTGCAAGCTTAAGAAGCAAACAGGCAACTACAGATCCAAGGCACTGGGCAACCCAGTACAGAATACTTCTAATGAATGTTATGTGGCCACCAAGGAAGGCACCGAATGTAACAGCAGGGTTTACGTGCCCGCCGGAAATGTTGGCACCAACTGAAACCGCAACAAAGAGTGCAAAAGCGTGAGCCAGCGACGCAGCTACTAGCCCGGCCGGTGTTGATGAGCCATCGTCGGTAAGCTTGTCTGGAAAACATCCATCATTTTGATTATTTGTAAATAAAATCTCTCATTATCAGCACTTGGCATAACAAAAACAAGTACTTGTACAGTTGTGTCCTATAACAGTACAGACAGTGGTGACCAGCGCTTACTACTTTGAAGGATTACAGCACAAAATTCATATCCAGAACATTAATGTGTAATCAATCTAAATTGAGCTGAGAAAAAAAAAAGTAGTAGGGAATTAATAGGTTCTTACTAAAAGCCATGCCAGAGCCTTCTCCCGCAAAGACAAAAATGAGCATGGAAATGAACTCTGCTAAGGCTGCCTTGAGCGCATCACTCTGGCCGACCTCTGCAGGAGATCCGAACGCAATGCTACTGATTGCCATTTTTTAAATTAATTAACTCTACACCTTTAAGCCTGATTTCAAACAGCCTTAAAATTGCTTTTTCCCTCGTCTCTGAAGCTGATGATCCCTTGGTGACATTATATATAGGAGGTCTCAATGTCTAATGGAACAGCCATGAACCGGTTATATCCGGTTACAGCTTGATTTCTTAAGATCTCCTTACTGGCGGCCACCTTTCATTTTGTTGCTATTTCACCACGTGTATGGCTGATGTGACATAGACCGGCCAATCGAGGGTGGAGAAATTCTCATCACCGACCAATAGTTGGTAGATGGTGGGTCCTGCAATGATTGTCGAATGACCGACCATTGGATTTGTTTATTAGGGTGACGTGGACGGTTGGGATAGTTGTGCTGCCTTCATTTTCATTCACTAATCAAGCTTAATTATTGTTAATAAAGTTGGTTTTGTTCTGTGATGATATCACCAATTGAGCTACGATGTGTAATGTGATGTGGAGCTGTAGTCCAATGGAGTGGATCAGTTGAAAGTCATGACAATCTCAAATACAGAGAAAAAAAATGATGAACAAACGAAATGGTGGGAATTAGATTAGCAAAAATATTAATTTTGCTACTACATTATTAAACTTGGTTATAATTTAAAAAATTACGTTTAAAAAAAAGTTATAAATTAGTTTTTTTTCTAATTAAAGTTTGAAAAGAAAGTTTTTAATGCAACTTTATAAAACTGTGATGTATATTAATTAACTAAATATTTATAAAATTATGGTGTTCACTTTTAAAAAAATAATGATTAAGGTAAAATCTAGTTACAACCACATTTTATCACACAATTAAATAGATAATCATTTTGAAAAATAATTTATCAATTTTAATCTTTTTTATGAAATTGTTTCTTCATTAAAAAATAATGATGATATTCATGCATATTTAAAAAAATAATACACGAAGGGAAGAAAAAAAATATAATTCACTAAAAATAATACAAATATCTGCATTACATTAATGATTTATCTTTTTTTATTGTATATATTTTATCCTCAAAGTGAATCTATGAAATAAGTAATATAATAACATTAATTATTCCTTCAATATCGTAAATTTCTCGGATTTAACTTTTTCTTAATTACACGGAATATTTACTAAAAAATGGAGAAAGAAAATTAAGGATCAAATGGGCTGTTAAAATAAATAGAAAAGTGGGTAATTAGGGCAACGGTGAGCTTGGCATTTACATTTGGATACATAAGCATAAGCGATTAATATTGAACCGACCAAATTCATTAATGTTTGATAATTATTCCAAGGCAATGCCATCATGCATTAAACCATGCTTTTAATAATCTTTGTTTCCGTATGATTTCATCTTGTCCTGGAATATCATTGTCAGGTTTCTGTCTCCTTTTTATTTTCTAATCTTGCGTGCTTTAATTTATTAATCTCTGGACGGCTAGGTGGGCTGCCTGGCAAACACTTTATCGTCCCTCTCTTATTAATTTCTTTCCACCAAAAAAATATAAATTTATGTTTTATTTATTTAATAAAAATCAAATGCAACAAGAATACATATAAAAAAAATATTTTAAAATAAAAAAAAATGCATCTCTCTTTTTAAAACAATTTTATCTTATTAATAAATTCTAGCTCTTCTTTTATATATATATATATATATATATATATATATATATATATATATATATATATATATATATATATATATATATATTAAGTCAATGATATCTTTGATCAGCTCAAATTTATTTGTTAAATTCATAATGATCCGATTAAGTTTAATAATTTTTTTAGAATCTTTTGTTTTATTCAATTATATAGTAATATTTTTTTTAAAAAAATAAACAGTATGATATTACTAAAAATAAAGTAAAAGAAGTATTATGAAGGGTTATATAAAAAGATTGCTTATTGATATTATATTATAAAAAGAATGTTATGATCTTACTAAAAACAAAGTAAAATTAAACAATGTTTAATAAAATAACATGCAAAATAAATTCCAAATTGATTTATTTAGCGTTTAGGCTCGGGTAGGTCAGCACATTTGACAATTTTTTTTTTCTTTTTGGCAAATCTCTCTCAACTTCAATGTGTTTTTTTCTGGCAAAATAGAAACTAAATAACATCTCAATGATAATTTTTTTATCAAGAGGAATATATTGACATTAAATTTCCCCTTTTTATTAATAAAATCTCACCAACATATCTTTTTCTGACAAATCTCTCTCTCTTTTTTTTCAAATTCAGGTGCTGAAATGTAAAAAAAAATAAATTAAAATATAAAATTTTCAAAAAAAAATAAAAAAAAATATAGGCCAAAATCTTTGAATAAACGCTCAATGAACAGTTTTGAAAAATAAAAGCATGTATCTACCCTGTTGCCTGTTGTCAAATGTGGTCTCTCATTTTTATTTTTTACAAGCAATGAAAATAATTTTGTTCCTTGTAAAATCAAGTATTAATTTAATATCGGGATATTTTGTTGACATCATAATAAAGGTATAAAAAACATCAAGCTCAATTCCAAGTCAACACGATATAAAAAGATGAAATTAAAAAAAAAATATTTCAGTGAATAAAAAAAATTAAAGGACTAAAAAAAGAAAAAATATTATTAAAATCCAAATTATTTCTATATTATTTAATTTAGGTTACCATGGGTAGGGTTGTCCAATTATTTGGTTTAGAAATACCGATCTCGAGCCCAGCCCTATTTGAAACAAAGTCGGCCATCGAACTAAAGCTCAAGTTTAGGCTGCCAACATGTTCTACTTGGGCTTAATGGGCCCTTAATCACATCTTTGAACAAATCTAGCAACACATCAATAATATAATTTTTTTTTATGAGAAATCATCCTAAATTCTGAGCATGTTAACACTCTCTCCATTCTTTGATTTATATACCAATGTTTATAAAGTTCCTTTGATTTATATACTAATGTTTATAAAGTTGATTTAACTTTATATTCCAAGTTAGGAATTCAAGAACTTAATCAACAAAGAAAAGTCTAAAATATTACAATTTTCGCTATCATGAGCTTATTGTAAAAGAAATATTACAAGTTTGTCTTTCCCTCCTACCATTGATATCATTTCGTCATCTTCCTACCACTATTTATGCCTATGCCTCCATCTTCGTATTTTTTTTTTAATCTTATACCAATAGTTAAATATAAACCCTAAAACATCAATTTTATCATCTTTTTTCACTCAAATTTATGGACTCTTCTTCTTCTTCTTCTTCTTACTTCTTCTTACTGTCACCATTTTTTATTCTTCGTAATAACAACTTACAGTCAATAATTAATAGTAAACATGTCATGCATTCTAGAGTAAAAAAATTGAAAAATCAATTAAACTAAGAAAATAAAAAAAATAACTGAGAAAACTGAATCGCGAAAAATATAGCTCTTTACACACTTTTTTACTCAAATTTACACCAAACCTAAACCTGTTTCTTGATCCATCGTTTCTTTGTAATATATGATAGCCCTTTCATTTCTCTATTTAATTCCTCGATCTAGGTTCCGCTTTACACACCTTTTTTTTTTGGATAATTATGAGTGTTCAGATAGCTTATATGTATCTTGACTATATTCTTGAGACCCTGAAATTAACGACCATGTAAACCTTTAGTGACCCTAAAGTTTGTGACACTTGAACTGGTGATTTTTATGGAGCAAACTCAGAACCTGACCAATTAAGTTACATCCTTTAAGTTTTTTATATACCTTTTTATATTTAAAAGTTGTTTTGGTGTTAATGTTACTCAGTTTCTCTTTAGGATCTTCCCTGATTGATCTTGGCTATTCAATTTAAACGCATTTTCACCGTTGATAGCCATCTTCACCCCTTTGAACATTGCTTTCCTCCAAATCGAAACCCTACTCAACGAAAAGAAAAATAAGACAGTGTTTTGTTGAGACATGGAGCTTTCTTCTTTGATGTGCTGGACAAGTTCATGGCTAATTATTTCAACTTCTCAACAAATATATGTTTAGCGATGGAAGAACGATTCTAACTTTGCTTTGCTCTAGCTTTGTTGTCGTTCGCTGGGCTATTTGATTAGTTTGATTTGTTCTTTGCTAATCGTCGTAAAGAGATAAAATAAATTTTAAAAAATAAAAAAATATTATTTTAGTATATTTATATATATATAAAAAAACTTTTCTTGTCTAGTGGCCAGAAGTAGAACCAAAATTCCGACCCATCTGGGTTCAGACCAGCAAGAGCACGCGAAAGACTCCCTCTGCCAAAGATGGGCTCTTAATCTGGCCTCCCTATGCCTAACATGGGCCGACAAGTATCTCCACGAACATGGCCTTCGTCCCCTCAAAACATAAATTGGAGCCCAGTGAGTCCTTCATGGGCTGAAACCATGCAAGAGATTAAAAGGTGTACAGTGCCGGCCTTATATAAAAATTTAGAGTGAATTTTTCCTGTTTGTTTTAATAATAAAAAAAAGGGTCAAATGTAGAGCGAGATTAATAAGGTATGGTCAACGTCTTAGCTTTATTTTCTATATATTTTATTTTCCATAAATTAATATGAAAACTAATTAACCCCATTATAGAAATGTGCAAATGTCTTCTAGATATTTATCACTTGAAGCATTTCAAAAGGAGGAGACAATTAAGGTCGTCTAGCTTGGTTCCTTGCCGTCTCCCACCTACTCTCCCACCAAATTCCCCTACACCATTAGAGCATTCATCTAAGTTAGTCTAGATCGGGAAAAAAAATAAAAAAAGAAAGTGTGGAGACTTTTGAGCTAGCTTTTGCACCGTAAAGCTAACTGATGCAATTTGAGTCAAAGCAAACACCTACTATTTGTATGCCCAGTCAACTAAGGATTGAAAATGTAAGATCTTTTTGGCGATCATTACTAGGTTTTATGAGGTTAAAATTCACTTTGAAGAATCCTATGATATGAAACTATAATTGATGTTGTTGCCTTTTACCGGCATCTCACTGCATGTCTGGAACATGGTCAGTATTTTATGACATTAATTCGCTTGTCTGATTTTAGTTTACAGAATTGATAAACTTAAATTTAACATGTATTTTAAAGGTTTTAAAACTCGTGATTTCAAGCAACGTATCTTTGCACAACTCTATTAAATTCTATTTTGAAACAGATTACAGCTCTTATAAGCTCAATTACAAGAAAAGCACAGCTTCAGGGGCTCAGCTTAAGAAAAACCTCAGCTTTTATTAGCTTAGCTACATTTTAAATTTTATATTAATATTGTGTAAAAAAAATTATGTAAAAAAATCTTTCAATGACCTATAATATTTCCATTCTATTAATGTTTGTGTAAGAAATATTTTTTCTTTTTAATGCTATCAAGGTAAAATTACATTCTAACACCTTCTCTTTATAGAAAAACAAGACTCATGAGCTTTATGATACCCACAAATTCTTTAAATTTCAAGTTCACAATCTCTATTATCTATTGCACACATATTTTTAGAACAACTTTCTCTAAAATATTATTGTTTTCTTTTTTTAAAAAAATTAAGTATATGAGAGTAACAAAAATTATCAAAAAAGATCTTTTACAGGTATCAGCCACTCTGGCTTATCAGGCACCAACTACTAGTTATCAACTATCTTGACCATAAAGAATAGATAAGATTACTAGAATAAAGAGATTAATTGATTATCCAATATATAAAAACCTTGCTTTTAAGCTACTTGAATTTTTTAGGATATTATCAAACACCTAAAATTAAAGAAAAACCAATTAGAAAAATAATGAAACGATGGATTTAAGTTTTGAGTATTTTTGTCTCTGGTAGTTTTAGATTTACATGTGTATTATTTTGTTTTTCTAATTTGTTTCTATAGTCTTATTTTGTTTTTTAATTAATTGTAGATAGAATGCTTCTATATTTTTTTTAACTTTTGATCATTAATATGGACTAGGGGCATTCTATATATTTTCTTAAGAGATATGTTGGATTTTAACATATATATCATCATTAAAAGGATTCATTAAACACTTTGGTAATATTTGATAAGCTCAACAATATAAATTGAATTGGACTAAATTAAACTAGATATGACTAGATTGGATAAATAATCATATTGTCTTGTGTTTGATGTGCATTAGACCAGACTTGATAATTTATCTTATTTTATATTTGGTAGATATTGGATAAGATAGAATAACATATTGTAATGACAATAATACTCATGTCTTATCTAATTTTTAAAATATAAATTATAACTTATATTGTTTTCTAAATTGAAACCTAAAAAAGATATTCAAATATAAGGTCAATGTAAAATATGAAAAAAAATCTAATTTATTATTAATATGTATACTATCAAACTTATATATTTTAAAAAGTAATTAGATTTGATTTTTTCTCATTTTAGTTTATATTGAATATTGAAACTATTAATATTATAATAATTATAGTCATAAAATTCGAACTATCATGGCAGGTCAACCTGGTACTCAATAGACCCAAGGTCTGGATTTAAGAAAAAATTAAGAAAATAATTATCAGACCTGACTCGGTCAAAAACTGGGTAAAAAATCCATTGACTCTTTTGATTATTTTTTTTTTTTTCAAAACAAGGTTATTTTGATTCTTTTTAAAAAATAAAATCAGGTCAACTCGGGTTGACTCTCCCTACTTCTGACCTGGACTTTGCCCTTAGTTAACACTCGAATCAAGTTTTAAAACTATAATGTTAATCATTTTTAACCTTATCTTGACCCGAGTCAACTCAGGTTGATCCTCCTAACCCTTGACATGAACCTTGCCCCAGGTTAAACTCTAATCGGATTTTAAAACTATGATAATAACTATTTTTATCCTTATATTGACCCGAAATCAACCTGGGTTAATTCTCTTGACCCATAACTCGAGCTTTGTCACGGGTTGACCTATGAGTCATGTTTTAAAACTATGATAATAATCATTTTTATTCTTACATTGACCCGAATCAAACTAGGTTAACCCTCCCGAGCCTTGTCACAGATCGACCCCCGAATTGGATTTTAAAACTATGATAATAACCACTTTTATCATTACGTTGAACCAGGTCAACTGTCAACTTGACCCGTGACCCAAGCCTTGTTCCGGGATAATCCTGAAATCGGGTTTTAAAATTATGATAATAACTACTTTTATCTTTTTACTACCCGAAAAAATTCAGGTTGATCATTCCGACCCATAACTCAGACCTTATCCCTAATCAACTCATGAGTTGGGTGACTACTCGTCAATCAAATTGACAAGTCAATAACAAAGTTTTGGGTTTTAAAAAAATAAAAAAATGATTAACATGACTTAATCTAGAAAAAACCTGAGTTGACATATGACTCGGGTGAAACTCGTTAAAAACTTGTTTTATATTTTGTTTCCTATTTTGATCCTTTTTTTTAAAAATAATTTTATATGACAACATAATCATTTTATAAATAACAACTTTTGTACAAAGAATTATACAAGGTTGTCCTATTCTTTATGAGGAGAATAAATTTTTCTCCAGTACAACAACTTTGAACAGTATAAACTGATTTTTATACCATGTAAAGATGCATCAAGCATCTTAACAAAAGAATTATCATTTCAGTTCATCTTTTTCCAGCATGAAAAAACTTCTGCAAGATTTTATTGACTCGATTTGTCCTATTAATTAGGACTGTCTTTATTATATAAGAATATTAATTATTCCAACCTTCACCATTAATTGGAGTGATAGAAACAAGTAACAACAATGGAAATTAACTGGTTATGTTATGCTGAACCATGCACATATCTTGCATTTTGGGCTTGCGGTGATTGCGATCAGGAAGCAGGGATGAACTCGAAGATGCCTTCTCATTCTCATTTCCATAACCCACCAAGGCAAGTTGGTGAGTGCAAGACTACGAAAACTTCTTCAAGTTGATAGCAACTACTGAACTAGAAAGTCATAACCAGAGAAGAAGTTCGCGTTTTGCATAATTGGCTGGATGCCCTTATTTCCAGAGCATCATGACGTGCTAAGATTTATTCCACATTCCAATTCCTCTTGGAATTGAATATGGAAATTAAGAAACATGTATGTATGTGAATGGGTAGCCTTTCATTTCCTTGTCTTAAAGTTATTTAATAAATTAGATGAAAAAAGCCAGATGAAGAAGAGAATTATCAATTCAATGTTATTGCTAATTACAAATTGGGTGAGTGTGTGTGTGTGTGTGTGTGTGTGTGTGTGTGTGTGTGTGTATGTATATATATATATATATATATGCTTTTTGGGTGCAAATCTTTTCATAAGCAAGAAAAAAGAAAAATATGGGGGAAATTCATGCATTTTTAGTTTGACCTATATGAAAAGATGGAGAAGTACAAGGATTAGAAGGGAAATTCTAAAATTCAAAGAGGCATGCAATTGCCCCCCTCTCCATAAGGTAGCTTTGCCCTTGCCTTTGATCATATTAACGTCCATAAGGGATACAACTTGCATCTTTTATATTCACACGTATCTTTTATTGTTTGTTGAAGGGAAAACTTAAAATTTATATTTATATATTAGATCAAACTTAAATTTTTAAAGAAGATTCTACCTATTGTTTTTCTATTGAATATTACTTTGTTGTTTTTCAAATTGTTGAATCTCTTAAAATTAGGTTTGAAAGTTTTGAATCAATTTTGTTTTTATTTTGTTTTTTCCAAATGTATTGTTTATTTTTATATTTTATGTTGTTTTATTTATGTTTTAGGATTCTAATTTTTGTTTCTTATGGGTTTTTTTTTAACTCGTATAATGCATTGTAAACCTTTCCAGGAGTTAGATTTAGTCAGATCAGTATCGTAGAAGAGTTTTAATACTATTTCAATATATTTTCTATGCTTCTGTACTTGCTGCCGTGCATGAAATATGTTTGAAGTTGTATAATGATTCCTTCTTAAATATTTCTAAATTAGTGTATCTTCCCTTCTTAAGTACCACCGATCAACTAGGAGAATGAGTGTTTTTCTGTGCTTTAGTACTTGTTTTTTCCTTCTGGAAAGCACAAGAGTCAAACTCAAATCTTGTAGTCTCTGCTAATCTCTACAAATTAAGACGCTTAAATGCCATTAGCAGCAACACATCATCTATCATAATTCATGTGTTGTCCCACAAAAAAAAAATCTCTAGAACAAACCATATCGATCTTGAATGAACACCTAATTAACCAAACAAGAAGCCGCCACGACCCTTGATACAAGATTGATGACATCCATTTCCTAGCTAGCAAGCAAAATCACACTCATTGTTCCCCACTACGGCAAATGCCGTTTGTAGACTGCTTTCCTCTTCGAAGACTGGATCTCTACACCGAAAAACACACGATCCAGCAAGTTTCTTGTGGTTTTTTTTCTCGAGTCACCGAGTCAGCTTTGGTGTTAAGCCTCCTGGGTCACGTGCGACCTTGCAAAGTCAAGTGCCAGCGCCGACCGTCCTCAGGCCAAGTGTCGTGCAGTGAGGGGTACGCATCGCAAGTTCGTGGCTTATGGAGTCTAATCGGCCATGTGCAAAGGGGGCTCGGGAACAATCTTATTGGCTCGAGATGAGTTCTCATTGGCCCCACTCTGGGATAGAGACGTTGCCTCTATTAACTACAATTATATGTGTTAATTATTTATGGTGGTTATGACTTTTCGGTGGCGCTTAAGCGAGCATAAAGTGCTTGGAGCACGATGGATCCTCTTAAAAGCGTAGTAAGAAGCCCGATTCTAAGAGATTTCGAGAGGAAATTAATGTGATCAATCTAAAAATACTAGCATCCATATCATGTTGTGCATTTAAATAAAATAGTTTAAATAGAAAAATAATTACAAATTCATTGATGTAAGAAACATTGAGATTCATCCATAAAGATAAATTACAACGTGAAATTTAATAATACAGTTCAATTAAAACATTATAGCTTTTATTTTTAAAAAAATTAAAATAATAATATAATAAATTGATTCACCGAATCATTTAAATTTAACAAGATAAATTTTAATTTAATTTTTCTTAAACCAAGTTCATACTTAAACCTAAGTTTACTTCAGGATAGACTAGATGACATTTAATAATAAATATATTAAGCTAATAAAAAACCTTCACCGTTAAAATAAAATAAAATATCGACCCCAATTTCTGTGCTCTCTATTTCTTTTTTTAATTAAATTCCTCACGATTTCACATGATTTGTCGACAGGTAAAGTCGTTATCCGTTAGGAAGCTAAAGGAAGGTAAAAGGGCAACTGGTCTCCACTTTTTTGGACCAATCTTCAAAGTTAATCTTGTACAATTACTGTAATACCCCTATCTGAGGCTGTATAACGTGGCTACTAACATTTACTTTATAGGTAGTGTTTGTGGACGAGCATTTGGCGCCGACTACGGTGCCCTCTCGAGTCCCTTCCGTTTGTCTTTTTGATTATTTTATAATCACAGAAAAATAGATAATGTATAATCAACCAAATAACTTGGTTAATTTATGAAACTACTAGTAAGTTGGCCCACAGCTTCGTGCGATCTAGGATAAAAAAAAAGAAGAAGATTTTTGACACAAAAAAAATAAATATTATAGTGTTTTTAATGTGTTTTTTATATAAAAAGTTTAATTATAAATTAAAAGGTTATGGTAGATATTTAATTAAATAAATTATGAATTATACAGGCCAATAAATATAAAAAATTATTTGCTAACTAAAAACTAAACTAAAAAATTAAAAAATAGATGTAGCTAGTTCATAACTTATCTCATAATATAGGTTATGAATCCAATTGTATTTAATAATTTTTTAAACCAGTTTCTTACTTATTTAAATGCAATAAAAATAGAAACACACAAAATAAAATTCAATAAAATTAGGAAAAAATATTATGTATGGCTAAAAAAACAACACCAGCTAAAATTAGAATATATATATATATATATAATAATAATCTTATCCAAAAACCAAGTAAAAATTAAATGATATTTTATTTAATTTTTCATAATTAAATTTGAATACCCCTGGGTTGGGCATCCCACATGTTTATTTAATTAATCTACTTTAATTAATTTAAATTTAAAAAAAAAGGAAAAGGTTAAAGTGAAAAACTAGGCTTGGGTGACATAGTATGCATGACCAATTAAAAGAAAAGGTAATGCATGTAGGCTTGTGTGCGCTAAGCCCTTTTTTTTTAATCCTATAACTTATTTAAAAAAAAAAAAAAGTAGACAACATGTTATCTGTTTGTCTAATTTCTAACCACATAAAATGTACTAAAAAGATGAATTAGAGTTCTTTTACCTAAAAAATTATATTTTAATCTATTTCCACCTATAAACACATAAGAAACATCCTTATAATATCAATTAACCAACACATCATCTCAAAATAATTTTTATTTTTTTAAAAAATACAAAATTAAACCGAGAAAAAAAATCCTCTTTCAACCTTGATATATTTTTTTTTGACAAAATAAAGGGTGAAAAACACTCTATTAATAATACTTTTTTCATCAAATAAAACTTATTAATATCAAAACAACATTTTTCATGTTTAAAATGTGTTCAACTAATAATTTTTTCTTTTTTTTTTGTTGTTTTTGATGGCTCATATATCCTCTCTAAAATGAACCATAATGTTAAACCTTCTAACTAAAATGACCAAAAATAACTTTTACCAAATTCTCTTTAGGCTGAAGATGTTAAAAGGGCACGTTTCAAAAAATAACCACGAGAGAAAAACATTGTATTCTCTCATTTTGGTTAAATTGGGGGCTCAGTTTTTTCTTGCAAATTAACAATAACATGGATTTTTTCTTGCTGTAAAATCAAGAATAAATCGATGTTGGAATGGTTTCTTTTTACATTTCAATATTCTAATAAAAAAAAAATCAAAGTAAATCATGAACCCAAATTTAAAGCCAACACAATATTAAGGAATAAATTAAAAAAAAACTCCAATCACCCAATTAGGAAAATATTAAAAAGAAAATCAGTGCACTGAATCTTATGCATAGTGAATTGCACGTACGTAGACGCTATAGAATATCCTGCTTTTTTGGTAATAATTAATAAAATTACCCATTTTTGTCCTCAATCTGAATAAATTAATTAATTAGTCATGTAATTTCTTGATTGAGTGGTACGGTAACCTTCTCGATTTCTTACCGAACAAGTTTTTTAATATCACAATTAATTACTTCCGAAAAAATCCAGATTTATGGTCAGGTGTATATAACCAAGTGAATAAGCAACAATTAAAGAATAAAAGCACACATGCACAAAGTACTAGCGACTAGATACAATGCATTAATAATAGAAATTATTATTTTATTTTTTTGCAATTTTGTCGTAAACGGGCTATTAATATATATCTAGGAGCTTTGTCTGGTCCTACCTAAGGAATTCCATAAACTTATATATGATTAAGAAGTTAATTTAATGTTTATGAAAATTATATGATCCAATTATTATCGCCCACGATTGTATTTTACAAGAATACTTGATTTCTTGATGGTCACTGAAAACCTTACATAACCATTAATTTCAGGGCTCGTGAAATTAATCGAGATGCATATAAACTAACCGGACATCTATATTAGTAATAATAATAAAAAAACAATACTTGGCCCCACCAGCTTGATTGAGGAACGATGGATTATTTATTTATTGTGAATATGGCATCTTTAATTCATGGTTAATCTAACGATGTAGGATGAAGTAGTATATATGGGTGTTTGCAAATATTGCAATAAGAGTTATGCTATTGTTCTTCAAGAATAAAATAAAGGTAAATTCAGAGGAAATTAAAAAAATGGGGAGTGTGTCGAAGCCGCTTGCTTGTCGGGGATAAAGAAAGAAAATTCCTCATTGTCAAGATCAATACTTCATCCATGTTCATTGTCTCTGTCAGAACGAGGTTTCATCAGATTGGTTATTAGACACAATCTTTTATTTTTTTAAATGCAGAAATAAATAAATAGTTTTTGTTTGGACCTAATAGCCATGCAATTAATTTCTTCATTATGAAATACTTTGATGTTTTCTATCGAGGGTGATATATAATTATTGAGAGAAGATCATGAATACTTCAGGAGACTCAATCGAGAAATATCTTTTTTTTTTTTTTTTTAAGAATTCAATTGAGATGTATATATTGTATTTATTGGGTTAATTTTCATAGCAATCCAATTAGTTGATGGCTGACCTTCGCTTGAAAGATATTTGTTTGTGTGGCAGAACTGCAGTAGCCCCTACCTAGCTAGAAAAGTAGACGGTCATGAAGCATATATATATATATTAACACACACAGACAGACAGAGCGAGCGTAAGTGTGTTAAAAGCTACAAATTAGAATAATGAAAGAATAGATTATGAGTCAACTATTATATGGGTGATTTCAGTTTTCTTGGGCAGTTCACAGGGAAATCTAGGGTAGCCCCGAGGAAGATAATACAGGAGAAAGTGTCTATATGCTTAACATAACTTTATCAGGGATAAATAGTGGTTGGTTAAAGTGATTTTACGCTTGTTTTTTTAAAGAAAATATATTATTTTTTAAAAATTTTATTTTTTAATAAACCAAGTTCGACCAGATTAATTAAAATCTAATTAACTTTTAAATACCAGATTTACATT
Organism: Populus nigra; assembly: GCF_951802175.1. Taxonomy (NCBI): domain Eukaryota; kingdom Viridiplantae; phylum Streptophyta; class Magnoliopsida; order Malpighiales; family Salicaceae; genus Populus; species Populus nigra. The sequence continues at coordinate 4,499,796 of NC_084870.1, read as the reverse complement.
TAAAAAAAAATACCCTTAGCGCTCCCGTTAAATTGAGCGAGACCTTCCGCTTTAGATTCCCTCGAAAATAAATAAAAAACTTTTGGTCCGGATAAGAACCTCGATACAGGCCTCACGTTGCATGTGTTCCCTGGATGTTTCATAAAAGACAAGGAGCTAGTAACCCTCGGCATTTCCGTTCGAAAATAATAATGAAAAAAATAAAATAAAATAAAATAAAAATGATGCCAATGACAATCTCGACTTCTATTGTATGAGAATCCATCAAACTAGGTTGAAGCATCGACCGGTTTCACATAAAGGAAAAACAAATCTATCATATACATTATTTTCTCCGATGTTTTTGTAAGACTTTCTATTTAATTAGCTCTATGCTGACAACATTTGATCGATCAGTAAACACTTCCCATTAACTGGTCAAATCCGAGCAAGTATGTATATATTGGTCGATTTTAACTAAATCTTTCATCCGATGATCAACTGACCACTACTAATCGTTGATAATTTGTCTTATGTAGTAGAATTTCTACAATAATACCCTTAAAAGCTTGCAGGATTATGCACAGGAATAAAATGCTAGCCCTGCCTGCCATCATGACTCCAAGAATTCTACATCTCCTCCTGCGTGCATGCCGAGGGCAAACCACCTATTTCACAGGGCGAAGGTTTAAAAACTCATTTTTCAAGTGTTAAGAATTAGTGGACGTGGATACCAGGAATATTCATCTTTCATAATATTTAGGAAGTAATTTTTAATTTTTTCTTATGTTGTAATTAGTTAATATTCTCGAACTGATTTGTATAAAACTGAAATTTAATTTAATTATTTCATCTATGGAACAAAACAATAGGGAAGTAACCCATTAATTAGTCGAACTTCTTCTTCATCTTCTTCTTCTTCTCCCCAGATTAACTGATGATAAGCACCAAATAAATAAATAAAAGCACATGAATAAGAAATTAAGTCCATAACTGGTACCCATGTTGCTCATTTCTGCGAACAGTCTTTGAGTTCAAAATCTTCCTTTACAACGTGCTAAAGCAAAGTCTCTAAGAAATATTAGTTGTTTGATTTTTTTATATAATATTTTTTTTATTTGATATTTTCAAATCAATTATTATTTAGATCGATAAATGATTTACGTCTTGAGGTTTTCGAGTTATGATTAGTAGTATATTTGGCAAAATGACGGGGCTGATGAGTGGTTATTTCCACCATGAAACATGGAGAAACCATAATTCATGGACCCGAAGGGCCGTCGGAGGGAAAGTTACTTTTCTTTTCCTTTTTTTTTGAAAAAAAAAGAAAGAAAAAAGGAAAGGGTACGTAAGGAAAACTTCCCATACAAAACCGCGTAAAAGAACATTTTAGGAAAACAGCCTTTATAGAAATACAAAATCTAACAGGATTTACAATTTATTGACCATGTAAATACATACAGAGAGACGAGAAAAAGACATTATTATTTTAAGTGAGAGACAGAGGTCCTGAAAGAGGGGTGAGTTTTAAAATAAATTTAATATTACATACAGTGCAAAAGCTGAAGGTGGAATCTGTTCTCCCTAGTTGGAAGATTTGTTTTTTCTGTCATTAATTGGAAGAAATTTTTTTTTCTTTGACGTGGTTTGGATTTTCTGCAAGTTTATGTGAAAGCCATCCCATTCTTTTGTCTTCATGTCTGCCTTATTGTTCTATAAATGAGTCGCGAGTCGCTTTTGTTGAACCCCCCCTACCTTGAGTTTCCTTTTCTCCTTTTGGTTTCTTCCTCTCTCAGGACTTGAGAAAGAAAAAAAAAATGGAGGAATTGGGTTCTGTTTGGGATTATCAAGAGGTGGGTTTTTTCTACTCTTTTGATAAATTCTTTCCTCTCCTTGTTTCCTCTTCTGGGTCTTGTTTGGTCTGGCATTTAAGCCTTTTGTTGTTCTGTTTTGTTTATTATGAACAGTTGTGATATTCAATGTATTTTATTTATGGGGTCTAAAGTGTAAACAGAAATTCATTTCCCTACTCATTATCATCAGTTCCATTATAAAGTTCAAAACGTTTTTCGTGACTCTGCCTTGTTGGTATCATTTATTGCTGTTTTAAAGCCTTCTTGGTAGATGTTCTGGATGTTGTTAACGTTTGTTATTCTCTTACAAATGCATTGTAATTTTTTGCTTGAATGAGTAGCCTTAATTTGATGGCATTGCCTTTTTTGTTTTGATTCTCCTATGATATGCTCCTAGTGTTTTTTGGTTTGGTTTGGTAAAAAAAAAAAAGAAAAAAAACGCGGTCCTTGTTTTGTGCTATTTTTTTCCCCTTCCTTTTTGTTTGCTTATTGAAACTTGAGAGTCGAGGCTTGTCTGTATTGATGTAAACTTGCGATATTTCATAGCACAAGTTATGGGGACCGACGTCTTTTAAGAGATTGGTTGTGCTGGTGCTCTCTTTCTCTCATTAGTTTAACCTTTGGAGTTCGAAAGATTCACGTCATTTGACTTGGAGGGCTTGTGATCCGCACGGGTCCAAATTGAGATTATACTGTTTCCCCTACCATTGAAATTCTTGTTCATCAATTGGATCCATTTGGAATTTCTGTCCCTGCCAAATTGGATTCTGTGATTTTTACGTTAGCATGTTTGGTGTAGATTTCTGTCCTATTGGAAGCTCAATGTATTGATGTTGATCTCTGAGACTCTTTGGAACCGAGGCATAAACCTTTTTCTGTTGCCCTGCAGCTTTTACTAATGAAAATATTGTATGGTATTAAAGTCTGTGTGTTTGAAGTTGCCAGGCCATATTTTGTTTAATTCTTGTGCGAACAACATAAGTAATTGATTTGTATTGGATTGAATTGACAGAGCTTTGATGAATTGAAGCAGAAGCTTGTGTACACCACCATTGAATTGGGGTCACTGAAAGTTGAAGCAAATGAAGAAATGAGAAAGCACAAGGAGGATGTCAATCATTTAATCAATCTCCTAAAGATAGCTTACCAAGAAAGAGATGAGGCCAAAGATCAACTGCAAAAACTAGTTAACAAACTTATGCTCTCTAGTACTCCTGAATTACCGCCCATTCTTCCTCTAGCACAGCCTGAAAGCCCCCTTGTGATGCCTGCTAAAGCGAACTCCAGTATAACTGAATCTAACAGTCTATCTGATACATATAATCACCAATCACATGGCTCCTCCCCTGTGGATTCCTTACTCGATGCAGTTACTTCACCAGATTTCTCAAGCATTAACATGGCAGACTCATGTCACATGGGGTTTGTGGACAAGACCTTGGTTCAGGATTATAATGGCTCTATACCAACAGGTTTAGTGGCTCCAGCAATGGCCAAGATTGATCCGGCCGATGATGTAATTGATAAATTTGTCAAAGGAAGAGTCCTACCTCAAAAGGGAAAACTGTTGCAGGCTGTCATGGATACAGGTCCTCTTCTTCAAACACTTCTTCTTGCAGGTCCGCTTCCGCGGTGGAGAAATCCACCTCCACTGCAGCCGTTCAATATTCCACCTGTTTCTATTAGTTATGAAACTCCAAACCTCACTGCCAATTCAAGCTGTCTAGCTCAACAACCATTGGCTTCACCATCATATATTGAAATGTCTCGCGGATCTTCTCAGATGTGTTCAGCTTCCATGTTAGGTTTTGCTCCTTGTGCTGGTTCAGGTATAGGCAATGGACGTTTGTTAAATTCCGGTGCTTTCCATCAAATCCCTGCTGGAAAGCGGCAAAGATCTCAATGAGCGTCTAATAAGTTTTTTTCTTCTTGTAAAATCAAATTTCAGTGGTTGAGGGTGTATATAAGATGTATTATTTTCAGAGTTTGAATGACACAAATAGTTAGCCTGGTTGGTTTATTTGCCTTGTACATGAAAGGTTCCATTTCTGGTTCCTTGTTGACAAGTCATATTATCTTTGAGTTTTGAGGTCCACTAGCATATGCGAATTCGGAAAAGGCTTAAAGAGTTAACAGACATCAAGTTTTCGTGATAGAAGAGGGTGTCAAAACAATTTCATTCAGAACAAGCAGTATTTGTTATCCCTGAAGCCTTGACTAAACGTCCCCTGCCCTTCGCGGATAAGGGGATCATTCGGAATAAATTATTCATAAGCTCCAGATTGGTTGCCTCAATTATACACCACCATAGCTGTACACTGGTAAACAAAACTGCTGCAACCTGAAATGTCAACAGTAGAAAGATGGCATGCTACTTTCACTAGCTTAGACGTGTTACTGACATAGTTGCAGTAACTGAAGCAGTAGCTACGAATGGATGCCAGGAAACACAACCTTGAACTTGCACAATCTTAGAGGACCTCGTATTAATGTAAGGTATAGGATTATTTTGCCATCACTCTGCATATTTCCAGCAAATACTGAGATCCTAGCCACATTGAAATGTTTAGTTCAACTTTTAGGTATATTATCGAAGAAATATGGATTAGTCTTTGCTTGACGATCTGCAGTCATTCTGGCCTGCAAAGGAGCTGTGAAGCGTCAATGAAGTTGACTATCTAATTATTCATCGAGTGTGAAGCGTCAATGAATATACTTTTAGGTATATTCTCCAGATGGGCGTCGAACGGAAGCAAACTTAGAAGATTCTTCCCATCTTGCAGAGGACACGTGATCCAAATACCAGCAAAGATCATCGCAGATGATATTGTCAGTTACTGGGAATAAGTTAAGGACCAGGCCAAACTACCTTACAATTTTGTTATTAACCACTATTTTTGTCACAAGCGACGAGCCTTGAGAGCAAAAACTAAAGACTGGAGTCATTATCTAGTAGTAATACTAAGGTTACTAGAAACCTTTTGATTGGTCTATTTAGAGATGAAAGGTAAGAGGTTGATTATTCTGAACGTAAGATAACAATCACCAAATTTGTTTATGTCAGTTGTGTGATGAGCTTTGCATACTATTTGCTATGCCAGTATACAAATCATTCATGTATTAGTCTTTTTTTTTTTTTTAGTACTATGACCCATGATCGTCCTGGTAAGAATATCCTAAAAAATACGAAAGTTGAATACATTAGGTCACACCATTGTGCGCTACCAGAATATTCCGACTGAAACCTGTCAAATGTTGTCCTACAATTCATTGTTCTCCTCCTCTAGATATCATCCCGCCACTAGCAATTACTAACAATGTACACGAACAGAAAATTTCCAAACGTCTGTATACATTGCCATTCTTTTCTTGGTTGATGGATTTTGACTACAGAAATGGGGAGATTGTTATTCCTGTCAACGTTATAGTTAAAGCAGATATCCGTTGCAGTTGCCTTGAACTACATAAGACGATCATGTTTCAGAAGAAAAACGTAATACAACATTGAAATTGTGCGAGGGAAAAGATTGAAAAAAAAAGGGACAAAATCAACAGAGACTTCTTTTTTTCTGGAAGGAATTGGCAAAGAAACCTAGTAGGTAAACAAACCCACCCAGTCATTTCCACAGGCTCGTAAATATACAAGGTCGACAGACTGCGTTTAAGCTTTCAAATTATGCGATAAATGGAACAAAATCTGGCCGAGCTATCTTCAATTTTAAACCATCAAGAATTTGATTCAAGACATGTTACCGCCCAACCCGAGTGCTGACCAGCCTTTCCACTTCTCTTTCTAAATCCTTCCTTCCCTGTTTCTTCCTTTAAACTTGTTTCATCGACATCTAAAACAAGCCAAGGCATTACAAATTTTGCTACATTTACCAGGATCAGTGACTTTATTAGGTATAGGTTGATTCAAGCTAACAGCTTTGGAAAATATTGGGTCACAAACATATACTCTGGCGTTGCAATATGACAACCACCTAATTGGATACCAGCCGATGAAACAATCCTGCCTCCATTAATTAACTTGGAGGCTATACCTGAATGAGAATCCCGATCACACAATCAGTTATATAAACTAGACATTGAAATGATCTAATATCTGAAAGTATGGCAACTCGTTGAATGCATAGTTCAAAATCGATGAATCAAACTTCAAGCCTACAAGGTCGCTGGATCCCAATGCCAGTCAAAACCATGAGTTGCACAGGTTCACAACTTTAAACTAATTTTGCAGATCTCCCTCCGTAATGTCACAACAAAACTGCCTTACTCTGGAATACAAAAGCAAAAAAATAGCTTAGGAAGCAGAGGGCAAGCACTTAAATGATTCCAATCTTGTTTGCCACATCCAAGGCATCATAGTCTGGTGTCAACCTAACATATGCCTTCTTGGTACCATCAGGCCTGGAACAAAATCATTGAGAACTCATTAAAGGGACTAAACATTTGCCAAAGGGAAGAGGATGAACAAGAAAAAATCACATGCAACAAGTCACATGGATTTGCATGCATAAAAGAGTGTTGTTTTTTTCCATGACAGATGAAAATTCAGCCAATTTGCCAAATATAACAAACTACTTCTAATCAGTGTGTTCTTAATTACAGGAGAAAAAACAGCCATCTTATCAATATATTCTAAATTTCTTATGGTGATAGTCAATATCTTTATATGGTCAGATCAGACAAGATGCCAAATATTGAGGATAAATATTTCAACAAGAAATCAATAGAAACTAAGTTTCTGATGAACGTGTTTTTGGTTGGGGTAACAATATTAAGTAAAGACATGTTCATCCATAAAAAATTAAAAATCAGAAAAACAAACAAGCAATTATTGGCAAACACCATCTGCATGAAAGTCAAAGTAGTCAATCAACCACTGCTGAAAGAAAAGCATTGTATTTTCTCAAGAAAAAAATAATAAAAAGAAAACAAAAGATAAGAATGAAAGGCAGGAGTACCTGATCAGGGTATTCACTTTCTTAGTCTGAATGTCATACATTTTCTTGACAGCATCCTTGATTTTTTTCTTGTCAGCACGCAAATCAACTATAAATACCAGGGTGTTGTTGTCTTCAATCTTTTTCATTGCAGACTCAGTTGTGAGAGGATATTTCAAAATCTGATAATGATCAAGCTTGTTCCTTGGTGTAGCACTAATGCGAGGATACTTGGGATTCCTCTCCTTCTTCAATGTCCTAGGTCGATGAAATGTAACTTTAGTTCTGATCTTCTTGGTCTTCTTGAAGGTTGGACCTGACTTTACTGCTCTTGCAGCCTTCACAGCCTGTGCCTTTGGGTCAGCCTTTTTGAAACTGTCTGTTGCACACATAGCATGCGCACAAATGGTGAAGAAAAGTAACAATCATGAGCAAAACACACAAACTATGAAAATCCCAACTAGCATTACTCCCAACTGCTCTTTTCAATGCATCCGTTGAATCATAATAATCCTACTAGACTAGGATACGATCCATTAAGCAGTGCAAATCATGATTGCCATGAAGCAAGGAGGGAAATAAAAAACATCATGCAATAGATTCTTCGTGGATAATGATGAAGCCAGTTTCTAAAAAAATTGCAAAAACAGTGAACCCAAGGATGTCATTCATAGATAGGCACGGCAGCGATACCCTAACTTTGCTCTCCTTCAATGCTTCCATCAGAAAAAAAGAAATAAGAAGTGCACATTGAAAGCACAGTAAACTCATTCCAAATCTTAGATTTCTCTCCCCATCAAAAGAAAAAACAATAACAGAGAAGCTTCATTTCTTCTAGACAACTGACTTAGCAGAACCACATTGCTCATTTTCTCCGTCGTTTCTATCAAACAACATGAAATCATGTCCTTCCATTTAATTTTCTTCTAATCCTTCACTTCATATTTTCTTTTTGGGCAATTAAACCAAGATTACAAAGTCACTAAATCAAAACGTGAAACAAACGACAAAAAAGAATTGAACGTTCAAAAAGTGAGACTAAAGAACCAGTCAAGATTATGTAAGAATATTGAAATGGGATAAAATCATACCTTTGGCTGGTGCCATTGCTGCCAATCAACAACTCGAAACCCTAAACAAAAGGGTTGATAATTTTCGTTTTGAAATATACGTGCGTTCGGTATGGAGAGAGATAAGAGGGGGGACCTGTGGATGGTGAAGCAGCAGAGCAGAGCCGTCTCTCCTCTCTAGGGTTTGGGCTATTTTACTGGTTGGAAGAATGGCCTATGAACAGTTGATATACGAAATTACTATAAAGAACACTTCCTACGCTAAATAATTGGCCGAAAGTAGTGTTGGCTAATTGGTCCAGAACACCTTTTTTTTTCTATAAATTTACGATTCCATTTCCGTTGCTTTTTTTTTTTTTTTTAAGTTATGGCGAGTATATTTCATATTTAGGATTTATTTATTTTTCAATAATTATCTATTTTTAAGAGAACATATAAGAAAAAAATGAAGTGAAAGAAAATGGAGAGAAAATTTTCTTCATGTGCTTGCCAAAACCACTCTATTTAAGGTTTTATTTCTTTGCTAGAAAGTGAATTTAATAATAATAATAATAATAATAATAATAATAGGAATAATAGGTGGCGGTGGCCGTGGAAACAATTATAATACTAATAAAATTGCTGAATTTCAAGACTTTATTGTTTCTCTAGGATGGTGGATTTGGGTTATATTATATATGACTTTACTTGAAAAAATATACGGGTTTCTTTATTTAGAGATTTGATTTCACCTTAATTTTCTCTATAAATACTAATTTTGCTAAGAAAGAAAGTGAGTTTGTTCCATAACAAACTTGTTTTTATTATAAAGGAATTTTAGATATTAAATCAAATATAATAATAAATTTATAATATTTTTTTTAAAAAAAATCATTGATTGAATTCGTGTGCTCCTGTTCTTGATTCAGTATATAAAATATTTTTAACTATATTAAAAATAATATGTAAAGTGTAATTTCTTAAAAAAAAAAAAGCAAATTAAACTTAGATGTTTCACCTATTTTTTCCCTTTTTCTATTATTTTGTTCCTTCAATACTAAAGTAATGTTCCATTAAAATAACAAATGAATTATCCTAGAAGAGAAAGAGAGAGGGGTGAATATTGAACATATATAAGATGAATTTAAAATAAATTTGCTTTTGAATTTCACTTGCTATTCCTATAATTTTGGAAATCAATATTATGCAACCTATCACTAGTCTATAAGTTTTTATTTAAATAACCTTTGGTCAACATATTTGTAGAGAATAAATGATTCTTTAAAAACAATATATGAGTAATACATTAAAAAAAATCACCTTTAGAATTCCATTATTTCATCCTCTAATTTAGGAAGCAAATTTTTAACATGATATTAATTTGGTATACTGAAAACTTTCTACGCTTTAGGAAAGCCTACTCCATATATCATGTACACTCAATCCCTGGAATAACCATTGATTAAGAAGCTTGGTACTTTGGTAGCACAAGGTAAAATTATTTTGGGATTGCCATTCATGCATGTAGTAACGATTGCTTTGATTTTCTCAAATGTTTTCCTTTTAAAAAATCCAAAAGCTATAAAGCCTATGCTCTATGGACAAATAATTGTTACTGGTTTCCTAAAGACTTTTGATGATGTCTCTAAATATCTAAGTAGCATGGGAGTAAGGTTTATGTATTGAATAATCATTTAATTTATTGGTTCTAGTAATTTGCTCAATTCTCTTTAGCTAAGGTGTTTGGTGGGTGGTTCCTGGTAAGCTAAGGTTGTTGATGGTTGGTTCCTGTAAAAGGTTTCTTTTGATAGATTTGAGAACTTTCTAATACTTAAGTAAGTATCTTTTTAGAGAGAAAGTGCAATGATATTTTAAAGAGAAATGCTCTGAAAATATGTACGCGGTAGAGAATAAAGATTCTAAACCTAACGTTAAAGGATTCGTGGAGTATAAATAACCTATAAGTCTTGTCCTTTTGTGAAGAGAAAGGGCTGAACAATAATATCATTCTAAAAGCATCAATAAGGTATAAATATCCATTACACCATTAATATTAAGGGAAATGTGGTAGGTCTTTAGAAGATTTTTATACATTGAGGGGTGCTGAGAGATGAGTATCATTGACCTTAACATTTTAATGGTCATAAGAATAAATAAATAAAATCTTGTGGCCCAATATGGAGCTTAGAAAAATCGTTAGTTCTATATCTATTCGGGCTTGGCATATTATTGAACCCAAGGATATTGGGTCTGACAACTCATCAGCCTACATGCATTTAGGTTTGGTGCGCAACTGAGCCCAAGGATGTTGGGTTATCACCTTGTCTTTGGCTCTTTTAAACATAGACTTGGGCAAAAATTACATATATAAAACATGTTGATTCATTAGTAGCCCCCTAAATCCTTGTATATTAAATATGCAAAAATTTGAAAGGTTATCAGCTTTAATGACAATTATTTTACTTGAGAGTTGTTTGTCTCATAAATGAAAGACTTTTTACATTTCCTATGAGATTTATTTGTCCCATGTAGAACTGTTGAAATTCTTTCTGTCCAAGTGGTCTGTCTTTAAAAGAAGTGTTTTTTAGAAAACAAAATGTTGGTGTGCCTTTAATGCAGTAATTGAATAGATTTCTGAACATCTAAGATGACATGAAAAGTCATTCATCCAATAATGAGGTTAGAAGTAATTTCCCTTATAACCTCAATCGTCCTTACTTCCATATTTTATTTTACTTTTACTCTCTATAACTTCTAAATAATAGTTTTGTTAAAGAATTCTCGAGCTAGTTTTGCCCTAATCTGAGAAGAAAATGTCTTTGTAGGTATTTCCCACCAAAAGTTTTTTTCTTCATTCTTTTCTCCTCGAACAGAAAAATAGACCCAGAAGGAATTAGAACTTACCCTAAGAATAGGGATATTGCTACCTCCGATAAGGAGTTCAAGTTCTAACCTGAATTAAAGGAAGTAGCAGGGGACATGGGTTTATCAGACTGGGCTCCATAACTAGGGGTAGAACTTTAACATCAACCTCTAGTAAGGGAGAAAGTAGTTTTCCTTGTTAGAGAAGTTCTTCTCCTGTTATTACTAGGGAACCTTATGGGAGAGAAAGGTTGTCTTAGGCCCCTAAAAATGATGCCCCTAACATGCTAGTTGTGGAGGGTATGATTTTTGTTAATAGTTGACAGCCAAGAAAATACATAACTCAAATGCTTGTTAGGGTCGAGCATATAGGCCAACTAACCATGGGCTCTACCCAAGATTGATTTGAAATTATAGTCCTCTTTTATATGTATACGATGTGGGTATTCTTTCCCTCTCCAAGGATTTATGAAGAAAGTTTTTAGATATTACAAGTTAGGTTCAAGTCAGTTGCACCCTAACGAGTGAATAATCTTATCCATTTTTAATAAGTTTTTTAAGTTTGTTAAAATTAAGCCTATAGTCAATTTCTTTTAGACATGTTATCATTTAGTTGTTGACACTAGTAGTGGCAATGAAATGTATTGATTTTTTTACCTTTTTCATCAGACCAACAAAAGCCATAAAGGAAACTTTACATGGAAAAGATATGTATGTCAAGAAATGAAGGGAATGTGGCTGATAATTAGATATACTACGCTAGTCAACCCTAGAGATGGGATACAATAGATCTGAGGTTGTTCCTATTATTGTAAGGTACCTCCCTCTAATGTGAACAATAGGCCTCGTCTGAGTTTGGATGAGGAGAAAACACATGTTGCATTGGCATCAACCTCAACCGAGTAGAATGTCAATAGGATGGCAAAAGGGTATTACCATGTCATGTTGCAAAATATATAGCTTTTTTATTCCTTGTTTTTTTATACATCTAAGTTCATTGCTTACTTTCTTTTTGTATAGGCCTAACAGCTGAAGGAGAAGGAGAAACTTTTGCAAAGTCTATAGAAAAGAGTTCAAGAATGAGATTATCATCTCTTGATTTGAGTGGAGGCAGGATTGGAGAAGAGATGAAGGACGACCTCATCATTATACACAAAACTCTTTATTATTGAGGACAATGTTCCTGAGGAAATAATGGTGGGATTCAGGACTTCTATAGAAATGTAAGCTAGTACGGGTAAGCAAAAAATTTTAAAAAAAACTGATTAAACCGAGAAAATCAAAAAAACTAAATTAACTGATTAGAAACCTAAAAAAATCTAGTTCAATTCGGTTTTGGTTTTAAAAGTCTAAAACTGATTGAACTAGACCAAACCGAATCAGTTCATCCAGCACTTAAAAAAATAATATAAATACTAGGTTTTCTTCCAAACCCTACATTAAAACCAAAGGTAGCCACCCCCAACCCCCAACCCTCAGCTCTCTCGGTCTCTCATCTCTTTTAATGTTAAATTTTCTTTAACTATTTACTTATTGCTTTTGCTCCTAATAATTCTATTTCTCTTTTCTCTCTCTCTCTCTCTGTGTATTACTGTGATTTACCTCCTTTTCCTACGCTAACCATAAAGCAAGCCATCTCACATAATTAATTTGTTATATGTTAGATTGTTTCACATTTCTCTTTATCTTTGCTAGCAAATAATTAATTACTAGTCATTCCTCTCTTCTTTTCCACTCCTTTTTTATTATTATTTTTAATGTTTCCTGTGGGTGAGTTTTCCGGTCCTTCCTTTTTTTTATAAACATTTCTTTATTTATTTACTTCAAGATCACTTTGCTTGTTACCTTACCTTGCATTATTAAATCAAGATTTTTTTTAATATCCTATAATTTTGAATCAGATTGAATTTGTTCTTGATAATTATTATTACACTTTGGATCAACATGTATTTGTTTATTGACCAATCACTTTTGGTTTCGTCTCATCTGATCTATTTCTTTTTTTATTGCTTTATTATGCTTCTTAGCATTCATACATCCATTCTGTATTTTGTTTTTTTGGTATTTTCATTTGATTTGTATCTTGTGTTTGTTGTTGAATAAATTGCAAACTTTAAGATGCGGATTCAATCTACTGAGATAAGGGATAAAAAGTGGGATTTTTATTAGTTTACTGGTTTTCTTACAAAATAAACCGAACTGAACCAAACCAAAATTGTCAGTTTGAACCAATTTCTAGTTTGGTTCCGTTTTAAATGTAAAAAAAAAAAGAAAATTGTTTTGGTTATTTTTTCAATAAAAAAATGAATCGAATAAAAAATACTCACCCCTAAAAGCTAGGGGTAGTTGTACCCTCCTTACTGAGGGTCAAACAAATCTGCCCCCCTGAAATTATTGCTAGTGTTATTGCTCATTTCAAGAGAAAAAGAATCTTCACCTATATGGAGACTGATGTTTTAACCTCAACAATGGAGGCTTCTATAATGACAATCTTTTTGCTTTCACCCCCAATCTTGGCTGCAAAAGCTTTAGCTATTGAGACCTCTGCCTAGGGTGTTTTTTAGGAAGTTGAATAGAGGTTTGAGGATGCTTTTGCTAGCCTCATCCCCGACCGAGTTCCTTTCTCTTTCCTCATCCTAACTGAGGAGGAAAAATGGGCCATTAAGGTTTTTGTTGGTAGGAGGTCTGGCCTTGGAGAGGCTAGCCTCAAAGTGGTGAGGCAATTGGAGAGGATTCTCACCATCATTTCAAACATATTAATAATATCTGATGAGAGCTACAACCACTATATAACCTTTAATGTAAGGAACTCTATTGTTTAACCTTTTAGTTTGGTTTTAAGACCACTATTCCTAATAATCTCTTCTTTGAAAGACTTTTATAATGTGCGCTCATTTCAAGAGACATGAGATGGCTGAGAGGAACATGCAAGGGCATGCAAGATGTTGTCCTTCACTGGGTTGTACTAAAAGGCAGCTGCATATTGTTCAAAATGAAGTGGATACCCTAAAATATGAGATCCTTGAGGTAAAAGCCACTCAATATGGTCTAAGGGCTGAGCTTCATGCTATCAAGAAAGAAATCCAAAGCTCTCAAGTTTGGCTGGAGGCTCTAAGAAACTCTTTTGTGGAGTTCCAAGAATTTTTTAGAGGGTCTGCAACTTTGTCCGGGATGGTTGGGGATAACATCTTCCTTGCTATATCCAACATGTACTTCAATCAATCACGGGAAACACAGGTGGACTTCAGTGTTGCCTTTTATCCATTTCCTATGCAAGACTTTGCTTACGTGTTCCCTTTTAAGGTTGCATCCATAATTATCAAACTCGACCTAGGGGTTGACCCTGTCAAGGAGTCGGGTCCTGAGTTACCTAGGTTGACCCAGGTTAATCCGAATCAACTCAAAAAAAAATTTAAAAAAAATATTTGAAATTTTAATATTTCATATGAAAAAATTAAGAAACAATTCATGTGAATATAAGCTATATATATTATAAATAATAAAGTTTAAAAGATTATTTCAAAAGGTTTTTTTATCCTATATTGAAAAGATATTATGTTAGTATATTATCCTTTTATGTTGAAGTATTTAAATAAAAAATGTTTTTTATCCCATATTGAAAAAACATAACTTTTTTCTTGTAAACTTAGAGTATATATACTAAAAGACTTCAAATCTCACATTGAAAACATAAAATATTGTTCTAGTATTTATATAGAGAACTTTGAAAAAAGTTAATAACTAACTAAAAATATATATAAAAAAGGGGTCTCTGGTTAGGAGAAAAAACACATTTGAAAAAAAAAAAAGGGTCTCAATCAGGTTTTGCTGGGTCGCTTGGGTCACGGGTCAACCTGGTTTTGCTGGGTTTTTGCTTATCCCGGTATTTTGCCTTACCCGGACCGGTCTAGCTACCAGATTGACCGGGTCCCGGGTTGACCCGTTGGGCCAGTCCAGGTTTAATAACTATAGTTGCAACTGCCCGATGTGGGTAATACCTAGTTGAAGAGCTTGGCCTGAATGTCTAAGCCTTAGCCCCCTATCTCCCCATAGTTATGTAAACAACCTCGATATTGTGGGGTTTATCCTTATATAATGCCTTTTCACTCTATGAACTTCATTTTTGTAGTTCATTTATGTTGACTTGTGTAGTCTACATGGGTCTAACGCCTATAGTTAGAATAATATTTAGGAGGGAATCCTCTAGATAATCTGTATGGGTCCAACGCCTATACTTAAAAAAATATTTAAAGTGTCAAACTTTAGCAAGAATTGAACTTTGAACTTTGCTTAACCTTAATAAGATTCAGTAGGATTCGCCCTATATCTGGAACCAAGAGGAAATCTAAGTTACAAGTATATCCTTATATGTCAATGAATCTCTCAAACAAGTTGGTGGGATGCCCTTAGGCATTACATGGAGATTGATGTTGTTGCACTAAGGAGGCCAAATCAAATCCTTTGAAGAGTTTAGGGCTATTGCTTTAAGGAGGTCGTGCTAATCCTTCCAAGGTGAGGCATGCAATCACAGCATAAAGACTAAGTCAATCCCATTCTTGGGCGTTGTAGGGCCATTTCCCTTGAGTGATGTGATGTCAATCCCATCATTGGAGAACTGTGCAATTGCACCAGGAAGATTGAGTTAATTCCTTTTAAGATAAATTATGCAATCACACTATAAAGACTAAGTCAATTCCATCATTGGAAGGTTGAGGGGCCATTTCCTTAGAGTGATGCCATGTTAATCCCATCATTAAAGAGTTATGCAATTGCACTATGAAGACCATGTCAATCTCATCTGAGGTAAATTATGCAATTGCACTAAGGAGACTGGTAGGTAAATTATGCAATCACACTAGAGAGACTAAGTTAATTCTATATTTGAAAAGTTGATGAGAGGTCCTTAGACATCATCTGAAAAAAATAAAAACATCATCACTTTAAATAAGTTAATTCATATATAAAAAAACTTACATTCTTAGTTATTAACTATAATACATTTTTATTACCCTTTGATATATAGTCAACTCGATGTCTTGTATCCAATTTTTGTTGAGATCAGGGTTTTAATTCCATAGATGAGGAGAAAGTAGATTTCTCCAGTAGATGTCTTCTCGGTAGTTGACTCACTTTCTATTGGATAGTTTCCAAAGAGACTTCACATGTTTTTATGTTTGAACCAACATCTCATTTGTACTTGTTGAAAGCTTTAAAGCAATCTGATCCATTCTTCCTACCTAAGATGGTTGATGGGTGGTTCTTAATGCCTGGTAAGCGAAAGTGATTAATAACTAGTAACTGCAAAAGGCCTCTTTTAATAGATTTGGAAACTCTCCAATGCTTAAAGAAGTATCTTTTTAAAGAGAAATTGCGATGATATTTAAGAGAGAGATGTTCTGAAAATATATATGTAGTAGAGAATGAAGATTTTGAATGTGATACTTGAAAGATTCGCAGGGTATATATAATTCATAAGTCTTATCTTTTTGTGGAGAGGAGAGGCTAAATAATAATTTTCTTTTGATAACATTAATAAAAAATAAATATCCCTTACACATCATTAATCATATTTATAAATATCCTTAATATAAATATAAAATATCTCTTCGATAGCCCAACACTACCAAAGCCAACCCTATCATTGGCATTCCTTCTCAATGACCGACAACTAACCGCAAATCATGTTTATAAAAAAGACAAAAAAAAATGATAATTCTCACCGGTTGATGGTGCTGTAAGGTTCATTAATAAAAGACGAACTACACCATTCAGAGAGTGAATCTCATGGCCTGCAGGCCTCCGTCAGGAGCATTCTCCACTGCAATTTCTATCGCTTGTTATTCTTTGTCGTTTTTGGAACGACGTCTCACCAGTAGTTATCTTGGCAGGAAACTATTAAATTCCAATACAGAGTAGTGATGAAAAAACAAGGCAATATTCCAGCATACTGAATGGATCTTCTGTTTGTTCCTTTCCGGTGTTGCAGACAGTTTCTTGAAGACATCTCCTAAAAACAATGCATTTTCTATATTATGAATCTATTTTATACCTAAATGCTCTCATCGCGAAGTTGACCCACAAAAAAAAGGATAGTCAAACAAACAATTTGAAGCCTAGAAATTCTGCCCTTCATCGGTTAGTGGAAAGATGACTCAGTTTTCACGTGTGATGACGATGGACATTCCGTCAATTTATAAGGGCACTTTATTTATAATAAAATAAAAGTACTTGAAGATTAATTAACGTTGCTGTAACAAGTTTCATACTTCGATCTTTACTTGTCATATTTTTTTTTAATTTGATATTTATTTTTTTATTTCTAATTTTGTTTTTATTTATCATTTTATAAAAGTCTAATTTATTTTTAATTTTATCATTTAATAAAAATTCATGGTGTATTATTTTTATCAATTTTATCCTCATTCTTTTGATATTTTTTCCTTTAATGAAAGTTATTTTTCTTTTTAATTTCACCCCTCAATCAAGAATTTATTTTTATTTTTTATGTTATTTTTTATACTTATTTTTTATTGTTTTTTGAATACTTTGGCTAAATTAATTCTTCTTTTCAATTTCATCCTTCAATCAAATATAAAATTTATTTTGTATTTCAATTTCAATTCTCATTCTCATTCTCATTCTTTTAATTTTAATTTTTTTTTGTTTTTGAATCTTTTTGTATAATTGGCTTTTTTTTTCAATTTTATTTTTTCAATATTTGATTGATTTGGAATTGATATTTTTTTTAAAAAAAAAATTATAATTTTTTTTCTGGATTATTCCGATCTCATGATCTGAACTATGAATTTGACTTTGTTAACTTGGGTTGATTTAACCCTGATTACTGGGGTTACAAGTTTATTGCACCAACTTGAGTTAATTTTTTTAAAAACCCAATCCATGTTATTTTGTTGTTATTTTTTCTTATCATCTAATTAAACTAAAATTAATTTATTTGACCCAGATCCATGAAGAGTCATGAATTTTTCTTCTTTTTAAAACACTTTTGTGGAAATTGAACACTATATTTTAAACAAAAGTAACAATCTAGCTCTAGGATATAGAATAATTGTTTTTATTTTTTTACAATGAACTCGTATATTACAACTTGTAGCTGCAATGGGCTCAAGTCAAATGATTGGTATTTGACAGCAAGCAAAATTAGTTAGCTTACCAATTAAACAATTAAACAATATTATTAATAGTCAATCTCTCAATTAAGCCAATGAATATTCAAAACCCAGAGCTTTTTGTTATTTCAAGCAAATATATAATGGGATCAAATAGAGATGTTGTTTTGAAGAGTAAGTTGAACAGAGGAACAATTCAAGCAAATGAGGAAAGGCCGACTATTTGCGCATATATTTCTTCTCCACGATTAATCTTGTGGGTTTGGTCAAACTTGCCGTGTAAACCTACCCCAGCACTTGCCATCTTGGAATAGCCCGTCACTGGAGAATGAAAGAGCAACAGCAATTTAATGAATCACGACAAATTCATTGTTCTCTCTCCGTTGACCACGTACACAGGGAGCGTGCCGCTTTTTATGCTTCTTCAAACCCCATTGTTTTGACCATACCTTTGCATCAGCTTTCCTGTCACTAGAACCAAAGCATCTTTTTCACAAAAAGGAAAAAGAAAATGCAGATTACTGAAGAAGGAAAAGTAAAAAAAGAACAACAATGGTAGCATATTTAGGAGCTGGGAGTGGGATCTGGGGAGAAAGTGGACGGCACAGCCAGAAAATATCACAATAAGGAAAAAGGGGAAAGATGTTCTTATCCTAATGTATTTAAAAAAGGAAAAATATATGTTTTACACTTATATTTATGCTTCCGATTATGAATTTATAAGTTTAACATTATAAACAAATAAAAAATTAAACTAAATAAAAAACATAATCTAATCAGGAAAAATGATTATATAAATTTAACCAGTCAATCCTAATCCGATCAGAAAAAGTAATTATACCGATTAAACAAATCGACTGGTTCTCAATTGGTAAATTAATTTTTTTATATTTTTTTAAATTCAAAAATCTTATTTATTTTCAACAAATTAGACATACAGAATTGGTATGGGTCAATAAAATATACAAGAAAATCTCAATTATGTCAAAGAGAAGAGGGCTTTCATAAGATTTCCATGAGAAAATGGATGACATAGTTAGAAAATATCACAAAATAATATTTAATACTTGTGTAATAGATATTTTGTTTCTTATAAATATTGTTATGGTAAAATTTCTTTCTGGTCTCTCCACTCAATAAAAAAAATAAAATTCAAGTGTTATAAATATTCCTTGAATTATTAGATAAAAATAAAGCTTTTTCTTACATTAATAAGATAGAGATTCCATAAGAAGAATCATAATCTTAGAATTTAAAACTTTTTAAATTATTTTAATGTTTAAGTATTAAAAAATTATTTTTAAAAATCAACTACCGATTCATTAACAAACAAAACAACAGAAAATAAATTACGCAAGGAGCAACATAGGTTGGCAACGGGGTGTTTCTCAACAAAGGAAACCAAGACGGCTTCATTTCATGAAAGGGCTAGAAGAAATACTAGAGAGTTACTGAATTGGAGACCTATTCTATGGTTTCAAATACGTCAAAAACTTCGAATTACGCAGCGGGCATGCTGTTTGAACCAGTAATAGATGTCATATTTATTATACGTAGTCGTAGTGCATATTGTGTGTGTATATATATATATATATATATATATATATAATCCAGAGTTTGCATCCAAAGTCCAAACCATACAAGCTCTCCAAGCGAAAGGCCATTTCAAATACAGACAGAAACATAACGCGTGGATTCGTAGACATTTTCAAACCATCTTCCATCATATTAATTTCTTAATTTGCGTGGCTTCCAACATGCCTCGCCTCTATAAATATCACTTCACTGATGTATCTGTAACCAAATCAAAACTTCCCTCGAAACTAGACTCTCTCTCTTCTCTCTCAACTCAGCAAGAAATCAAGTGTTCTCATCTCTTGCTCTTTCTTAGACAAATTAGTGGTAATTGATTTTGATATCTTATATGCCTAGAAAAGGTATGAGGACTATATTGTTCAAACCATCACCTTCTAGGTCACCTACTCGATCTACACCTCATCGCCTCACATTCTCAGATACATTAATGGATGACAATGTCGAGAATGCACGAGAACTCATTTCTAAGTGGGATGCCTCCCGTTCCTCCAGCCTCTACTGTGTCGACGTCGCCAATCTCTTCGCATCAGATAATCGCTACGAAGCCCAACAGTACCTGAACTCGATCAAAGACCTCCAGACTGCCATGCAATATTACATCTCCCAAGACCCCACCTCGGACAAGCTGGTTCTCGCTCAAAATCTCATGCAAATTGCCATGAAGAAACTCGAGAAGGAGTTTTACATCATTTTGAAGTCCAGGAGGCAGCATCTCGATCCTGAATCTGTGTCCAGAACGTCAAGATCAAGCGTTTCTGAATTTGAGGATGAGTCTGAGGAGGACGAATTGTCAAGAGTCGGAGAAGATTCCATATCTGAAGTAGAGCTCGTTTCCATGGATGCCATGAAAGATTTGAAGGCGATTGCTGAATGCATGATTGGTGCTGGTTATGGAAAAGAATGTGTCAAGATATTCAAGATCATTCGTAAATCAGTTGTTGATGAGGCCTTGTATCATCTGAACGTTGAAAGCAGGTTGAGCCTGGCACAGATTCAAAAGATGGACTGGGAGGTTCTGGAAGTTAAAATCAAGGCCTGGTTAAATGCAGTCAAGGTCGCAGTTAAAACTCTATTTTATGGTGAAAGAGTTCTCTGTGACCAGGTTTTTTCTTCTTCTCCTTCGTTGAAAGAGTCCTGCTTTGCCGATATAACAAGAGAAGGTGCCTTGTCTCTCTTTGTATTCCCTGAAAACGTAGCCAAGTGCAAGAAAGCTCCTGAGAGAATTTTCCGCACGCTTGACCTCTACGAAGCAATCGCCGATCTCTGGACTGAAATCGAACCCATCTTTGATTTAGAATCAACCTCAACCATCAGACAACAGGTCATTAACTCACTAAACAAGCTCGGGGAGGCAGTCCGCGCAATTCTAACAGAATTCGAGACTGCAATCTCAAAATTCAACTCAAAAGCAGCAGTGCCTGGTGGTGGCATTCATCCTCTAACTCGTTACGTAATGAACTACATCACTTTCCTCACTGACTACAGTGGGGTACTTACCGACATTCTTGCTGATTGGCCTCTAACAGTACCATCTCCTTTACCAGAAGCATACTTCGGTAGCCCCGTGTCCGCTGATGGCACGAGTACCTCATCTATATCAATAAGATTAGCATGGCTGATTCTTGTTATGCTATGCAAACTCGACGGCAAAGCTGAAATGTACAAAGATGTGGCCCTCTCGTATCTATTCCTCGCAAACAATCTTCAATATGTGGTAAACAAAGTCCAGAAATCCAACCTAAAGTTACTCCTTGGTGATGAATGGATGGAGAAGCACGAGGAAAAGGTACAGCAATATGCGTCCAATTATGAACGCATGGGATGGAGCAAAGTTTTTGCTGCTCTACCGGATGCTAATGATAATCAGATGACAACCCCTCAAGTCACTGAGTGTTTTAAGAGATTTAATTCTTCTTTCGAAGACGCTTATAACAACCAAGCTTCATGGGTTGTCTCCGATTCCAAACTGAGAGACCAGATAAAAGTTTCGGTTGCCAGAAAGCTTGTACCGGTATACCGGGAATTTTATGGCAAGTCTCGGCAATTGGTGGCGAGGAAGGAAGGGATTGTCAGATTTGCACCTGATGATTTGGAGAATTACCTGTCAGATTTGCTTTTCGGGACTGGAGGTTCAGGGAGTAACCTGTCATTATCAACATCTTCTTCTGTCTCGTCCTTTTCCTCGTCTTCGGGTCACTCTCGGGGCGGTCGACGTCGTTGAGCGGCCGTCCATTTCCTACTATTATTATTCTTATTAGCCGTCCTGGTCCGAGGGAACCATGGAGCCCGTGTTTCTTGTGAATAAAAAAAGAAGTAATAACAACGATAATTAAATGAAAGATGCGTCTGTAGCATTTTAACAAGTGAGCAAGTCACCCAGTTGACTGCTTATGATATTGTGAAGACAGTTTTTTGATTAAAGAATATTATTCTTTCATTTTTTGTTTTTCTGAAGATGTATTAATTTTGATTAAAAAATTAGTGGATGCTTGTGATTATTTTAATAAATAGTTGTTTTTTAAAGTAATTTTTATTTAAAAATATATTAAAATAATATTTTTTGATTTTTAAAAATTATTTTTAATAACTGTCCATCAAAATAATATAAAAATATCAAAATAAAATTAATTTAAAGTTAAAAAATTAAAAAAACAAAATGTGTTGCTTGGGAGATTGCTTTCTTCGGAATTGAAAAAACAGTAAAGAGCCAATAAAAAACACATTACACCAGCCAGCCAAGCAGTCCATTCAACCATTGTGAGTTAGTAATCTCAAGAACTATTGTCTTCAAGATCTTGATTTAGCTACTGCAAATTGATGAGTTGGCTACTCTCATGATCCTTCCTGCTGCTGCTGCTGCTTTTCATTTCCTTAATTCTGGTAGCATTCTACTTGCTTTAACCGCTAGCTCTTAATTAAGCTTATTGCAATATTCCCAACATGTATCATCGCCCCGTCTGCATTTTGTTTTTCTCGCAACTACTTGTCGCCATGCATTAACTGGGTGTCTTGATCTTTTCCTTCCTCCCCAGCTTTTCTTGAATATCTATTGCAGCAAGTTACGTGACCGCGCTTCTGTGTTCTTGTTGAGTTTTCTATATATTCACATGGCTACTACCATGTTAATTTGCTTTAAAAAAAACAAATCTCTTCTTTTTTCTCTCATTCTTCACTTAGGTTGATGCATTTTCTTTAACCCTTTATTATCAATTGTTTTTCTTGGCCCCGGCTGTTGCCTGTTTTCCTTTCTCGTGGCTGATTTCCATTTCGCCTCCCTTTTAGGTTTCTTGAAAGGAAAATGGGTTCCTATATCAACTCAAGCCCATTATTTATTTAATTTGCCATATCAGCTCCCAGGTCCCTCCCTCTCTCTCACGCAACATGTCCAAGTTTTTTTTTTTTTTCCAGAAAGATTATTTTGGTTGATTTGCACCTTCAAGGACTTTCTTCGTTTAACAAAAATATGATTCACTTCAGTACTGAGGAAATTAATTGAAGGTCAAAGGATAAAACTATAGATCTTGAAAAGAAGGCATGCTAAAATGCTAGCTTCTCCATTTTCTGCTTTCTAAATTTTTTCAAACTAAAAAATGATGCTAAAAAAATTTATACCACCTGCGGTGAAGTGCTTAGTCATGTAGCTAGTATCAAAATTATATAATGTTGGAGTTTAATTCATATACTATTAATTTATATATTTATATATATTGTTCAAGGATCTCACTTGAACTTATTGAAGAAAAAAACTTTGTAATATGTTTAAGGGCTATTTTGTACAATTTATAAGTTGAGGGATTGCTTTGTATTTGGTACTAAGAGCATAAGACTAAAGTAAATATTAGATCTAGGATGAAAGTTATCAATTTGGAAATATTAAAATTTACATGGTTAATGATTTGAGGGAAGATTAAGAGCTCATTTGACATGGTTAATGACAAATCTAAACTTGTTTTTTGGAAGGAAAAAAATAAAAATCAGGCTGAGTAGGAGGCCTAACTTACAAACCTTTTCAATTATTAATAAAAACTAAAATCCTTTGGAAAAACATTGTTCATCAGACTTAATGACAATGTTTCTTAAAATATTATAATAATAGTTTCACTCTTAACATAAAAATCATTGAACTGGTTATTAGAAGAGTTAGAATCTTTGCATAAAGCTTATTAATTATTACTAAATAAATTAATCGAGATGAAATATTTTTTTTTTATTTTAAGAGTATAGCGAAACAATCAAAATACTATTAAAAATAATAATTTATAAATTGATGTTTGGGGACTTATTAGTATTTTCCACTATTTTTTGTTATTATTATATTAATTGAATGATATTTTGTATTTGAATAAATATAAAAATATAATTAAAAAATAAAAAATAAATAGTGCGTGCAGCACACGTGTTAGCATATTGGAGGTGCACATGCTTTTGGACAACATGTGTGTCACCTCTTCACGACCAAAACTCCAATTTTTTATTGTGTCATTGGAAACCCGGCATCGTTCTCCTCCTGCCAGGGCGATGCGTGTCGGTGTTGAGGTGGCGGTTGCTAGCAATATTTTCCTTTTTTTTTCCTCTCATTCCCTCGAAATTCGCACTAGTTATGGAAAAATTCAGAGTTACCCTTTTATTTATTGAGATTTCAACTTTGATCCTTATTATTTTGATTTTTAATTTTTGTTCTTGACCTTTTAGTAAAATTCTAATTTGTTTTCAATTTTATCTTCCAATACCTTGATTTGTTATTTTTTTTTTCAATTTAGTGCTCATTCTTTTGATTTTTTTGGGGTCTTTTTATTAAATTGATTTTTTTTCAATTTCATCATTCAATAAAAAATTTACATTTGTCCTCTAATTTATTTTTTGTTTAAATTTTGATCCTCGTTATGTTAATTGTTCTTTGGTTAAATTGATTCTTATTTTCTATTTCACCATTCAATAAAAAAGATTTAGTTGTCATCTAATTTATTTTATATTTTCATATTGATCTTTATATTTTTATTGATATTTTTTGTTTTGGATCTTTTTGCATAAATTTTTTTCAATTTCATCCTTCAATATTTAATTGGTTCAATTTCACTTTTCAATTAAAAGATTTTAGTTGTCCTTTAATTTATTTTATATTTCAATATTGATCTTTATTTTTTTAATTGCTATTTTTTTTGTTTTGGATTCTTTTGTATAGTTTTTTTTCCCCCAATTCCATCATTCAATAAATTGATTGGTTAAGGATTAGACTTTATGGTTTTTTTAAATAGGGTGATTCCGGTCTAATGACTCGGATTACAGGGTTGACAAGTTAATGCAGTTTGACATTGTTTTCACTTATTTTTTTCTTCGATTTCATCTTTCAATATCAGTTATTTTTTCTTTTAAAAAATAGGTTTTGTGGTTTTCTTCGTTTTCTTTTCTATTAGATTATCCTGATTTTATGAGTAGAGGTAGCTTGACTTTTTTATAGGATCTTTTTAAAAAAATTAATTTTTTTTAAATATTATTTTATATAAAAAATAATAATATTTTGACCCAACGACATATTGTGGGTCGACGTCTAGTAAGGGCTAATTGGTCTAAAAGTGATCAATTTGAATAATATTAAACAACACAAGAGTGCAAGCATATACTTACATATTAAAATCTCTTTGACGAACATATAAAAAAGGGCGTGCAAAAAAAACTTTAAAATAAATTGAATTATATATATATATATATATAAACCAAACTGACAAAAAAAAACAGAATTAATTGATTAAAAACCCCATAAAAAAATTGATAATTGAAATTAATTGAACAGAACTGAATCGGTTTAACCAACATTAAACCCTCCTATAAAATGCTAACATGTATAAAAGGAAACCCTGAAATTAAGCCCCTACTCAGTCCTGATCACACACCCCTTTTCTCGTTCTATCTCGATCTTCTAGTTCCACCACTAGATCACTCACACGAACAATCTCTCTCCATTGTCTACCACCACAGACACAGAAGCTACAAACTATCTAGAGATAAATCAAACTTATCTCTCTCTGTTATTGTTTTACTGCTTTAGATTTGTTTTTAAGCCATGATTTTTCTTCTCAATTAGTTTCTTACTCTTAAGCCATGTTCTGACTTTTCTGAGTTGGTTTTGCTATTAACACTGTTATTTTATTTCATTAAGTGTTTGCTGTTGATTTAATTTATGGGTTGGTTTTGTTGTCAACATTGGCCTTTCAGCTAGGGTGTAGACTTTGCAAGATCCTCTTCTGGGTAAGAATGTTTCCTTTTATTTTTATCCATTATATATCCTATTTTGGCTTGAAAATTGTCCTGCTAAGATCTAGCTCGGAGGATTACGCTGGATGCGGTCACAAATCACACCTGAGTTATTGGGGATGATGGACCGATTCCTCAGTATTTGTGTTGGTGCACGCGTAGTAGCATGTAGAGGGAACCGTCTGATGGGAGCAAGGCAACAACAAAATTAATGGAACTCCAGTTTCTCCTTTGATTTTGACTTATCCTTTTCAACTCTAGCTATTGATTCTTTGGTCAATATTAATTATAATCGGTAGCGGGAACAAGTTTCAAAAGAAGGATTTACTCTCAATGATATTGCTTAATGGTCTTATTTATTTATGGGGTAGTGGGAAACCCATTAAATATTTGCGGTGTTTGTTTTTTTCCAGATCCGAGGAACTTGAGACAACAGTAATGGAGATGGTCCGCCAAGATAATCGATGACAGTTATGTGCAAAGCTATAATATTCAAGATTGATTCAAACAACCTTTATTGCTTTTGAATACATGACAAAATAGATTAATGTTCTGGTTTACATGAACAGCATTTAAATGAGGTTTTGTTGCAGGGAAAGATCTGATGTCTATCAAGAAATCTTTCAACAACGTTGTTAATGTGCTTCTTCACTGGGACGATATGTACAATGAAGATTTATGTTCTTGGTGTGGTTTGTTTGTGACAATATCAGCTTCTTTGTTGTTTAGGTTTTAAGCCATGTGAAGGCAACAACTTTTTTTATTTATTTGTTAATTTGTCATGCTTTGCAAATTTGGATTTTTATTAATTTGTTGGTGTGTGTTGTGAAATTTCTCATGCCATTGGAGATTTGGGGAAGTTGAGATCTAGTAAAAGAAAATTGGATAATTAGAATAGGCTATTTAAAACAATTACAAGGCTTTGGAAAGCCCATCAAAATATCATACAAGGCCCAAAATAAATCACAAAGGCCCAAGAATAGCTGGTTTTTTTTCCGGTTTTTTTTACATGAATTGGTTTTGATTTTTAATTTAAAAAATAAAAATTTTTGGTTGATTATTTATTTTAGATAAAAATTAAATTGAAAGGTGATAAAAAAAACCAAAAAACCGATTAAATCGAGAAAATAAAAAAAATAACTGAAAAAATCAAACCGTGAAAAAAAATTGATTAGAATTTTAAAAAAACCAGCATGTTTGGTTTGATTTTTATTTTATAAGTTTAAAACTGAAAAAACCAAGCCGAATTTAAATTTAAAAAACTGAACCAAACTAAAAAACTAAATTAAATCGATTTGAACCGGTTTTTGTTCTGAAAAATCAAATCGAACAAAAACTGATGAGTTTAAACTAATTTTAATTTTTTTAAAAAATAAATTTTAATTTATTTTTTTTTAATAAAAACCAATTCAAATAAAAAATAATCCACGTCAGGAGTGCTTGAATGCCAGCCTGCCAACTTTGACTTCCAAACCGAAGTCCCATATGCGATTTGCACACTTTCAGCCCAATAGACTTTTTGCTTGAGGAAGTATGATAAAGATATAAAATCTAATTTTAACCTTAACTTAAACTTTTGGATTTACTAATTTTCTTGATATTAAAAATGCTGAACATCACATTAACACAAGAAAATGTCTTCATCGGAGAGGTTTTTTTTTTTTTTCAATTCTTTTTATACATAGATAGCATCACATGTATATACAGTTTCAGTACCTTTTCTTCCAAGTTGAAGTCATGGAATGCTTAGATATCAGCCACCAATATTGCTTCGAGGACTTCATGTTCCCCATGTATGATGAAACAAGTGGACTCTTTGCTTCCTTATCTATGGTTGCTTATATTAGTTGAACTGGTTTTCTTGTGGAGAATCACATCCTTGCTAGTATTGTTTCAACCAACTTTTCTGTTCCCACCATTAATGCCTGAAAATCATAGTGTAGAAATTTCTCTGTTCTGGGTTGTTCGGACTTCCTGATGTGGTGTTTTTTTGGTCTAAACCCTAGTATTTAGAATTCCTCTGAATTCTAACTAATCTGGTTGAGCTAGATCAGCATACTGAGAGGTAAAACTTTCTCGGCAATAATATATTTCATTTATAAAATTCAAACTCGAGATTTTATTTGAAAAAAGCAAACGTTAGATCAAGCAATGAAAGGCACGCGGATTAAGCTCAAGTCAAGAGGCACTTCCCATCTGAAGATAAGCATTCCCATAGCCTTTGCAGCCAAGATTCAAAGAGATCACTGAACTATTGAGCTCAAGTAGATGATTCCCATGCTGGCTGGGAGTTGACTTAATTTGTAGCAGTTTCCATGATCAATCAAAATACGGTTGAATTAAATTTCCTAGACATTAAATCTTTTACGTAGAAGAACATGATTTGGTCTCAATCTTGACTCTCATCAATCGATTGCAACAGCTAGAACAAAGCAGATCCAGCATACCTAACAATTACACGCTATTAATTAATCACACACTAAGTCAAGCAATAAATGCCAAGTTGCCAACATATTGAGGGCATTAATGGCGACAAAGGCCAGCCCTTTGCCTTTCAATTCACAGTGCTGCATGTCGTCTGAGGGGTCTGCTTGCCTGCCTTCCCCATGAAATATTTTGCAAACAAATTAACGCGTCATAACAGTAAAGAAATTAATACAGCAAGAGAATGCATGCAAGGATAGATGCCGAGAATACCTTTGCAATGGCTAGCTAGCAAGCTTGAGTGATTTATCGATCTATTATCAATCACGTACTTATGAGTACGCTAATATTGAGGTTCTTTTTTTTTTTTTGAAAGCAAAACTTAGCTGTTATTATGGCCTCATTATTTGTGATTCCGGCTGTTGGTGCTGAGTAATTGTTTATGGATCGAGAGAGAGCGTAATCTCTATCAACTACCTTATCTTTCTTAAATGATGCTAACTACATTGGGTAAGCTGCCAATGTGGACCAGTGGTTTCTATTTAAGAAGGCATATGGAATTTTTTAAGTCAAAGCACATGCATGATGATCTTTATATATATATATATATATATATATATATATATATATATATATATATATATATAGTACAATTATTGTAAGCAGAAAAAATAAATATTAAATATTGATTAAAAATGTGCACGCGACATATATGAATTATTGATTTCGATGGACGTTTTTTTTTTGTTATTAAATATTGATTAAAAATGTGCACGCGACATGTATGAATTATTGATTTCGATGGACATTTTTTTTTTGTTAGCAAATTAATTTACTCATAATTCCATAAGAAATTCTACACCGTGTCAATAAACATTGATATATATATATATATATATAAAAAAATGTTTATTGACATGGTCAAACTTTTAGTTTGGACAATTTCATTTTTTTATGATCAAATTGAATGTCAATCTCTTCAAATTTATTCAGGAAGGGTAAAATTAAAAGAAATAGAATCAAAATAAAAAAAAGACAGAGTTTCATAAGCGGATCTAAAATTTCACTTTAGTCATTATACTTCTCAAGTTCTAAACTTTCGGCACCTTAAATTTTTGAAAAATCAATTTTGATAAGAAAATTTATTTTTTTATTTTCAATCATTGGTTTTAGATAAGAGAGAAAAAAATAGTCTAATTTTGATAGTAGAAAGAGAAATTCAATTGATATCGATATATTTTGGCTATAAAAGAGTTGATTTTGGTGTCGATAGGTTCCATTTGATGATAAGAGTTTATTTCGGGTGTTATTAACTCATAACCTTGTCTAAAATGGTAAATTTGATTTTGAAAGGGTTTTTTTTGTTTCCAATCAATTTTGGTTTTTGGGTTATTTAAGGACATGAATAAGTTTGTGAAGGTATTTTCTAGATGTTTTCTTTGTCAAAAAAAAAAGATTGAAAATGAAGTTTTTTTTTTACGGAAAAAAAACCATGACCTAAAATTTCAGTGATCCTTCAATCACCTAAAATTGAGCCAACAAGTAATGCATAATTTGCCACAACAGGCAACATGTCATCTGTTTATTTTTTTTTAAAAAAATAAAAAGTGAACGACATATCATCCACCCCTTAATAATAATAATAATAAATAATAAAGAAAGCTAGCACATGGGCACATGCTTAAGCTTAAAAGCCTATACTACGAGGCTTTTTTAAGCCCCGGTATGTTGGGTCATCTAAGCATAACTCCTGTGCCTGAGTCTTTGGTTTTTTACTTGTTTTTTAGGTCTTTTTATTTTTTCCTAGCAATTGCATCCTTTATTAGATTTTTTTTAAATTTTAACAAAATTATTAAATACAACTAGGTATATGACCGTGTTACATGAGATAAAAAAGCTTAATCTATATCTTGATTTTTTTTGTTTAGATTTTAGTTATCATTAATAATTTTTATTTTTATATTTATTAACACGTATAATTCTTGATTTATTTAATTAAATTTACTCATAATTTTTTTTTATAATTAATAATTTAATATAAAAAAACACGTAGAAGTCTTCAACCTGTACATTTAATTTTTTTATTAAAAAAATATTTGACCCGACTAAAAGTTGAATTTGTAATAAAGTTGATACGAAAGTTAAACGCAAAAATCAGTTTGTTGGGAGTTGAGAGATGGAAATGAGTGCTAAGCATTCTCACGTGTACAGCTCACACATCCTCTCTTCGTATAAGATCACTTGCTTGCGTTTCATGATTTCCCATCTTACAAAACTCAAAGTACCACACCTCTCTCCCCCTCACACACACACACACACACTCAACAATGGATTTTCTCTTGTTAGTATATGCTTTCCTAATCTTGTATCCTCTCTTCGTGTTATGGAGGGGGATTGATAGGAAAAGGGACCGAGAATGTTATATACTAGACTATGAGTGCTACAAACCAACAGATGACAGGAAGCTTGACACAGAGTTTTCTGGGAAAGTGATAATGAGGAGTAAACAGCTTGGTCTTAACGAGTACAAGTTTCTGTTGAAAGCTATTGTGAGCTCTGGAATTGGGGAGCAAACCTATGGTCCCAGGATCATGTTCAAAGGCCAAGAGGAAAACCCTTCATTACAAGATTCAGTTTCTGAGATGGAGGAGTTCTTTCATGACAGCATCGAAAAGCTCTTGGCCAGGTCAGGCATTTCTCCTAGAGAAATTGATGTTCTTGTAGTTAATGTCTCCATGCTGTCTTCCGTGCCTTCTTTAGCCGCTAGGATCATAAATCACTATAAACTAAGGGAGGATGTTAAGCTTTTTAACCTCTCTGGGATGGGTTGTAGTGCAAGCCTTATATCAGTCGACATTGTCCAAAACGTTTTCAAAAGTTGCAAGAATGTTTATGCGCTTGTTGTCACCTCGGAGTCTTTAAGCCCTAATTGGTACTCAGGGAATGATAGATCGATGATTCTTGCAAATTGTTTGTTCCGATCTGGTGGGTGTGCCATCCTTTTGACTAACAAAAGGGCCTTAAAGCACCGAGCCATGTTCAAATTGAAGTGCCTAGTTAGGACACACCATGGGGCTAGAGACGAGTCATATAACTGTTGCCTTCAAAGAGAAGACGAGCAAGGGCGCCTAGGGTTTCACCTAGGCAAGTCACTACCAAAGGCCGCTACACGAGCTTTGGTCGACAACCTTAGAGAAATAACCCCAAAGATCTTGCCAGTAAGGGAGCTACTTAGATTTATGGTGGTGTCATTCATACGGAAATATTGGAGCCATAGATCCACGAAGGGAGTAGTCAGTCCTAAACCTGTGATTAACTTCAAGACCGGTGTTGATCACTTCTGCATCCACACCGGTGGCAAGGCGGTGATAGACGGGATTGGCGTTAATCTTGATCTCACCGAGTATGATCTGGAGCCAGCAAGAATGACATTGCACAGGTTTGGCAACACATCTGCTAGCAGTCTTTGGTATGTTTTGGGATACTTGGAGGCCAAAAAGAGGCTAAAGAGAGGCGATAGGGTTCTGATGATGAGTTTTGGTGCGGGCTTTAAATGCAACAGCTGTTTGTGGGAGGTGGTGAGAGACTTGGATGCAGATAACGTGTGGAAGGACTGCATTGATAGCTATCCACCAAAGTCACTGGCCAATCCATTCATGGAGAAGTTTGGATGGATAAACAATGAAGATCCAAGCACCTTTGTAATGCGTTAATCTTAAGACGAAGCTCAATATTTTGTTCTCTTCAACCTCCATATCTTCCTTAATTTTCTCTCTTCTTGCTTCTCTCATCAAATTTAAACCCATCTTTTGTTACTGTAATTTTTTTTTTTTCTAATTTTTCCTTCCTACAATTCGTACACTATTATATGTAGTTGTTATTATTGTTGGATTTCATCGCGCAATAAGGTGTGCTGCTTCCAATGTGATGAGAAGTTTGTATATCTAATACTGGAGGCCGGCTGTAATCCTTTTTTTTTTTTTTTTTAAACAAGTTTATATATATATACACCAGCGGTGCTGCATTATTTGTATCATTGTGTTAAAACCTCGGCATATTAAGAACTCGTATGATTCGGTTGTGTTTGTTTTACACTTACGTTTATGATACAACAAATACAATAAGGTGTTTAGTAATAAATTAAATTGTTTTTTATTATGAGATCTATTAAAAAAAAATTGAGTCTAAAATGTAGTTTTTATAAAATAGTTTTTATATATTTTTTTAACTAAATTTTATAAAGTCCTATTTATTTTTACGTTTCAAAAACATGTTTAAAAAAATTTGAGAATTTTTATTTTTTTATTTGCTTCAAATTAATATTTTTTGTATTTTTAAATTATTTTAATGCGCTGATATTAAAAATAATTTTTTAAAAATAAAAAATATTATTTTGATATATTTTCAAGTAAAAAACACTTTTAAAAACAATCGCAATTACACGTTCACCAAACATTTTAATATGTTTTTTGCTACATTTAAACTTCAACCATAATTTTTACCAAACACGTATCTAAATTAAACTAACTACAGCTAACCACAATTTTTTAAAATTTATTTTTTAAAAACTATAACTATAAAAATTATCTCAAGAAACAAACTCTCGTAGAGCATTCATCATGAGTTGAAAAAAAAAGGAAAAAAACCTCAGTTAGCTTGATAAAAAAATTTAAATTCACTCGGTTAAGTTAAACTTAATCTAATCAAAACTCTCTCAGCTAGATATGAATTTTTTTTATGTAAATAATATTATTTTAATTTTTTTTTAAAATGTTGTTTCAGTCGATCAAGATATATCAACCGGATCTTTCCCATACGAGTCTTAAAACTATGATTTGCTTTCCCAGAAAAAAAATGGAAGAAGTCTTTGTATTGCTATCTCCCTTTCAAAATAGATTTAGAGAATATTTAAAAATATTTTTAATTTGAAATAAATAAATTTAAGTGAAAAATTGCATTCAAACATGCTGTCCCAGACACATGCCGTGTTGTACAGGAGGCATAAATATTAAGAGTGCATTAATTGAGAGCCGGTGGACTGAGTGACAAGGGAATTGTTTTTTCTCTCACTATATTTTATATTTCAAAAACATTTAAAAAAAAGTTTAAATTTCTTTTCTTTAATTTAAATTAATATTTTTTTTAATATTTTTAGATATTTTATTACATTAATATTAAAAATAATTTTTTAAAAATAAAAAATATATTATTTTGATATATTTATGAGTCAAAAATATTTTGAAAAACAACTGTAATCATACTCTCAAACACGCGTGTAAGAACTACTTTTTAAAATGTTTTTTTTTAATATATTAAAATAATATTTTAAAAAAATTATTTTTAACATTAGCATATCAAAATAATTTTTAAAAAATAAAAATAAAAAATTCAAAAAATTTTAAAAACAATTAAAACACACTTTTTTTTTCATCTATTGTTTTCCAATTGCAACTGATGAGGCATTTAAAATATAAAATCTCTTAAATTCTCGTCAAAGAGCTGTGTAAGATTTATTTTATAAACGGGAAAAGATGTAGAATATAAAAACTAGGCTTAATGTATTATCTGAAGAAGCAAAGCAGAAGAGAAATTTCTCTTTCAAGTAAACTGTTAATTAATAGAACTGAATATATATATATATATATATATATATATATATATATATATATATATATATATATGACTTTATTCAGAATTATTCTCCATCATAATTACTTATTGAATCATTTGATGAATTAAAATTTGAAATAGAAATTTATTTGCAAACATGCTCATAGATATATTTACCCACCTAAACATATCTATTCAATATGATTAAATATTTATAAAAATATACTTTTAAATCTTAAAAATTCTCAATGCATATTCAATTTATATTTTTAATCACTACTAATTAATTTTTTGAAGCAATAATACACTTTTCATAACTTGAATTCTTTTTTTTCTTTTTCTTTTTGTACAGAAAGGGATAAATTAAAAACTAATAAGGGTGTATGATACACATAATTTATCATCATAAACTTTTAAACAACTTAAAAGACTATGGTATAAGTTCACTATTTGTAATTAATCTCTGTCAAGTTATAAAACAGTAGTTCACTACTATTTTTTTTTATTAATATGGGTGTTCGGGCCAGCTTGTACGTACCTCGATTAATCACACGGGTTCTAAAGTTAACGACCATATAAGTCTCCAGCGGTCATTATATTAGACCATATAAGTTCACTACTATTATTATTATTTTTTTTTTATTTACGTGGAGTGTCCGGGCTAGCTTGCGCGCACCACGACTATTCTCCACGGCCCACTGGACATCCTGCAAGCCCAGGGGCAGGTTAGGCACCGCGGGGGTGACAGGCGTGCACATAGAGGGTCGAACCCGGGACGGGAGCGGAACAAGTCACACGGTTGACCACAGCAGCTAGGCCTTTAAGTGCAGTTCACTACTATCATTAATCTCATTTGTTTTGGTAGGATGAAATCATAAAAACCATTTAAAAATATAAAAATATTATAAAAAAAATAAATACCCTTAATACTAGAGGGAATGATTTTAAAAATATTGAAGATATCTTGAATACAAGAGAGGAGGGTTTTATAATACTTGCTTTAACACGAGGGGATTTGTGCCAAACTTTAAACTTTCAGATAGCATGAGTAATTTTATAATATCTTAGGAGAATTTTTTTTAATTTAACATATCCTTTTAAGTTTGATTTAGACAGTAAATTTTCACAAATGCATTTAATAATATGAATATGAAAGGGCTAATTAAAACCTTACATTTCTTTATTTTTTTAAACGTGAGTGTTCGAGTTAGCTTGCATGTTTCTCGATTAATTTCACGAGTCCTGAAATTAACGATCATATAAGTTTTTAATGGCACTGAAAAAACTCAAACTCGTTATTATTTAAAAACAAACCTAAAACTTAATTAGTTAAAAAACTTTACCTTTCAGAGGATGGTGTCGTTCTGGTGTACAAATTGGGATAGCAAGGGGAAAAAAAAAAAAAAACCCTAAGCTGCTTTTGTGAAAAGATATGATTCTCAACAACCAAAGTAAATGTATATGCATAACATGTGCCAGCTCAAGATTTCTTCATGGCAGAAATGGTTGGCCTTTTTATAGCTTTCAGGCACCGTGGTCCATGAACCCGCACCTTTAATTTTCCAATAAATTAATGCCACAGTTAACTTAGCCTATTCTCCTCCATTCACAGGCATGGCTCGTTTCCTCGGCATGAATGGTACAACTGGACTCACCGAATCACCATTGGAGCTCAAGCAACATGCATTAACTTTGGACAGGAACCCACTGAAGAGAGAAGACATTAAATTGAAAAACAATGGTAATACTAATAAAGACTACTAAAAAAAGATCTTGCAGCCCCTTTGCAACAGCCGCATTAATTTGTTGCTGTCTAAAACTACACGTCTGGCCTCCCTTTCAGGTAGAGGATTGCCTTCTGCTTTCTGCCTTCTGCTTTCCACTTTCCAGTCGACTAATAAAAGGTGACCAGATGTTTATCACTTTATCATTGATGGTTGCATTTTAATCATGAACTCAAACAGGGAAAAAATCTGAAGCCCTACTTGATATTTGATAATTACATATATGCAAGAAATGTGTTTGTTAATTAAATAAATGATATTTAGACTTTATCTAGATAGGTGGCCGATATATGGGTCGACCCCATTGTTTTCAAACATATAAAAAAAAGTTCTAAGACAATGCGAGTGTTTATAGAAAAGAAAACCAAAATATAAGATTCTGATCATTAACTCATTTAATAAATTTAGTTAATTTAATAGGATAGATAAAAAATAATACAATGACAATAATATAATATGGAAAAAAATTGACAATGAAAAAAAAGTACAAAAAAACCGATCCAAGTCCATCTAGGTTAGCACATTACATATGCAACTTTTTCATGATATTAGGGTAACTCTATCGAAAACAAATTGAATAAAACCATGAAACTCAATTATCAAACAATCCAATGTTGAAAGTTGATGCTAATTTTTTTTTAAAAAAAAAACAACGAAAAAAACCCAAGTCAAATCAAGTTAACTCGCTAACCAAACGATTATGGATGTAAGATTGAGATGACGTCATAGAAAAAAAAAGTGAAAAGAAAGCACGAAGATCAATTCTTAATCAATCAAATATTGAACGATAAAATTGAAATAAAAAGTTATTTAAAAAAAATCAAATGTTAAAGGATTTTATCACATAACAAAGCAAAAACTAAATGAGAATGCGACAACCCTATAAAAAGAAAAATAAAAAATATTTAAAGCTCAATTTACAGCAAACAAATTATTGAACGATAAAATTGAAGGAAAAAATATAATACAAAAAGGTCCAAAAAATCTGAATGAGCCTGGTTGTGATACCAAGATAACCCTGTCGAAAACAAATTGAATAAAACTATGAAGCTTAATTATCAAACAACTCAATATCAAAGGACAAGATAACTCGAATTCTTTTCAAAATTAGTGAGAAATCTAATAGAAAGATAATATAAAAAAATAGTAGAGCCCAATCTCCAATTAAACAAATGATGAAGGATAAAACTAAAAAAACATGAGCTTAAAAAAAAAGGATGCAAACCTTGACAAATCTCCTAAACCAAGGTTAATCTTTCAAACTCGCAACCTGTAAAATCTTAGACCTTGGCTTAATCATGAAGTTCAATTCCCAACCAATTTAATATTGAAAGATAAAATTAAAAAAAAAATCAATCTAAAAACATTTCCAAAGTAAAAAACAGCAATTAGAAAAATGAGAATCGAATCTGATAGAGGAGAAAACACTACCAGAAATTCACTAAATAGCAACGAATTTACCGACGGAATATTTTTGTCGGTAATTTGAGGTTGAAATTACCGACGGACTATTCCGCCCGTACTTCCATCAGTAACTACTGACAAAAAATTTCCGTCGGTAGTTACCAACGAAAGTACGGATGGAAAAGTTTAGGTCGTAAAAAAAAAGGTAGGTCGCTGACGTGGAGGTTTTGGCGGGTTATTTTTTCTGACGGATTCAAAAAGACAGCCCGTACAACGATGTGACCGGTTCGCCGTTTATATTGCCGACGGAATCACCGAGGGATTTGAAATGACAGATCCGTACGGTGACATGTCGATTGTTCCGTCAGAATCATCGACGGTTTCATCAACGGAGTGTCCGTCGGTGAAATCTTCGGGAAAAGTTAATATATGTCCGCTCTACTGACCCTCTCCTCCCTTATTTCTCATTCTTTCTCCTAATCCCAACTCTCCCCATTTGCAAACAACCAGCCCCCACCCCCAAAACAAAAATCTTCCTCATATCAGCACAACAAGTTATATTTCTTGAAGTTTTGTGGTCACAACATCCGTGTTCTGATTTACCGACGGATTTTATCAATTTTTGTAAGTAATTCTATCTTTTTAAATTTTAACATTTAATTAAATGCCAATTTTATTGTTTTTTTAGTATATGTATTTTGTTAGTAGATGTACATGTTTTATTGTTATTTCTCAAACAAACTTGTAGTATATGAATGTATAATTCTATACCTGTTATGGTTTGTTTTAGATTTTGTAAGATTGTATTTGTTTGTAAATTGTTAAAACTTTATGGAACTACCGAAGTACATGTGCTGTTTTGAAATAATTAATAGCTTACTTAATGGGTCTGTTTAAAGTTTTATCAATGGTATTGCGGTGTGATAATTTTTGTAAATTTATATATTTTAATTTGTATGGATGTTGATAAATGATAATGAATATTTAATATTTATGAGAAGTTGTGATTGGTTTGTTGGATAATCTCGAGGTAAAGTAATATTTTTGCAAGTTTATTTACCTAACTTAGTTAATTAATACATGATGTCATCATAATTTTATAGAGGTTCGATATAAATCATGGATGATCGTTCATGGATGTATCGAGATTCATCCTAAGGATTGTGGAGGATGGATTATTGTAACGGGGTTTAGGGTTTTATTAATTTCGCAACATCTATTCCCAGAAATTTTACTGGAGGCGGTATTAGGTGTCCATACAGCAAGTGTCAAAATAAAAAGTATCTGCATCCAGATGTTGTAATGATCCATCTTCTACACAAAGGGTTTATGGAGAATTACCAGTGTTGGTATGCACATGGAGAAGTATTTGTTAGTGAGAGGAGAATGGAAGAAACGGTGGTTGGGTCTACTTCTAGTGCTAGCAACGTGCATGAAGCGGAAAATAACAACATTAATCCTTACAGAAATATGGTTATAGATGCAATGAGAATGAATCAAGGTAATGTCAGTCAATGTCCAATCGTAGAAGAAGAACCTAATGCAGATGCAGCTAGGTTTTTTGATTTGTTGAAAGATTCTGACGAACCATTATGGGATGGCTGCACGAACCACAATAAATTATCAGCCGTAGCACAGGTGTTCATCATCAAGTCAGATCACGGGTTGAGTGAGGCCGGGTATGACAAGATTATTGAATGGGCAAGAAGCGTTTTACCTGAAGAGAACAGGCTAAAAGAGAACTTCTATGCTGCGAAGTCCATGATGAAACCCCTCGATTTAGGATACCAGAAAATTAACATCTGCCATAACTTTTGCATGTTATACTACCTTGAAAATGCTGAGATGACCGAATGCATGACATGCGGGCATTCCCGTTACAAACCTAGAACTGGCAGGGGAAAGACTCTAGTGGCATATAAAAAACTTAAATACTTCCCGATCACACTTAGACTGCAGAGGTTATTCATGTCACCAAGGACTGCTGAGCACATGACATGGCACCAAGCACACAATGCGGTTGATGGAGTGATGGTTCATCCTTCTAACGGCGAAGCGTAGAAATGATTTAACAGTGTTCATCCTCACTTTTCATCTGAATCAAGGAATGTGCGTCTTGGGTTGTGTACAGACAGATTCAATCCATTTGGGTCATTTGCTGCTCCTTATTCTTGTTGGCCGGTCATACTCATAGTTTATAACTTGCCACCGGGAATGTGTATGAGGCTGGAGTTCATGTTTTTATCTACTGTCATACCCGGTCCAAGCAGCCCGGGGTGGAATATAGATGTTTGTCTTCGACCGTTGATTGATGAGTTGACGCAGTTGTGGTCCTCTGGAGCTCTGACTTATGATATATCGAGGAAACAAAATTTCCTTATGAGGGCGGCTTTGATGTGGACTATCAATGATTTTCCAGCTTATGGAATGCTTTCTGGTTGGAGCATGCATGAGAAACTCGCATGTCCATACTGTATGGAAAACAACAAGGCATTCACGCTAGCAAACGGAGGTAAAGCTTCTTTTTTTTACTGTCACCGTCGCTTCTTGCCATTTAACCACAGGTACAGAAAGAATAGAAAAGATTTCTTTATTGGCAGAGTTGAAAAAGATGTTGCATCCCCATGTCTTTCTGGTGAAGAATTGCATGATGTTGTCTCAGAGTACGATGACATTGTGTCTGGCCTTCAATCAGGCAAGCAAAAGTTTCCTGGTTTTGGTTTAACCCATAATTGGGTAAAGCGAAGTACTTTTGAGAGCTTCCTTATTGGAAGACCGATCCGCTCCACCATAACCTTGATGTCATGCACATCGAAAAGAACATGTTTGAGAACATTTTCAACACCGTCATGGATGTGAAGGGGAAGACAAAGGACAACATCAAGGCTAGATTGGATATAGCTTTATACTGTAACCGTAAAAATATGGAGTTGGTTTATGATGAATCACGGGTCGCAAAACCAAGAGCAAGCTTCGTGTTAGAGAAAAACGCACTAATGCTAGTCTACAAATGGCTTAAGAGTCTGCGTTTTCTGGATGGACATTCATCGAACATATCAAGGCTGGTTAATATAGAGGACTGCAGATTGTATGGAATGAAGAGTCATGACTGCCACGTGTTTATGCAAACACTCATCCCATTAGCTTTTCGTAATTTGTTGCCAAAGGGAATATGGGATGCACTCACGAAGATCAGTCATTTCTTCAGAGATATATGCTACAGCAAGTTGAATGTTGATCATATTGAGAGGCTTCAAACCAATATCGTCGAGACACTATGCAAACTTGAGATGATATTCCCTCCATTATTTTTTAACTCAAAGGAGCATCTCCCTATACATCTACCGTTCGAGGCAAAAGCTGGAGGACCTGTCCAATATAGATGGATGTACCCATTTGAACGGTTAGATATTACAATTACAATGTAATTCATATATAAAAGTATTTTATATGTTTTTCTTAATTGAAAATACTTGATTAATATTTCAATGCAGGTACTTGTTTAATCTTAAGAAAAAAGTTAAGAACAAGGCGCATGTTGAGGCTTTGATATGTGAGGCCTATATTGTTGAGGAGATCTCAACATTTATCTCATACTATTTCAAACCTCATCTGAGAATGAGAATCAATCGCGTTCCACGGTATGATGATGGCGGTGAAGTGCCTTCCACTGGGAACTTGTCAATATTCTCCAATACTGGACGACCCACATCTAAAAATGCCATAAAAGGAAGATATTTGTCGGAAATAGAGTTCAAACAAGCACACAACTATGTTCTATTTAACTGTGATGAGCTGAGACCTTTTATTCAATAAGTTTATACTAATTAAACTTTGTTAGTAATATACTGTTAGTTATATATTGTAATATCATTAGGGGTGTTCACGATCCGGTTCGGTTCGGTTTTAACTTAAAAATTCAACCGAATCGAAAAATAATATTCCTTATCAATATGACCCGGACTGAACCGAGAACCGGTTCAGACCGAACTAATTTTGTGCGGTTCGGGTCGGTTTTTTAGTATTAAAAACCGGAAAAACCAGAAACCAATTAAATAGGCTTTTTCTTTTACAGTTGTTGTTATACCAAAGCCCTGTAATTCCTTCATTTCACAATGAATCAAAGATCAAATAGATGCTTAGATCTGCAAATGCATGTGGAACCATTATAACCACCAAAAAAGGTGCAATCCCTGCTCTTCCAACACCAGATAAAGTTCACAAACATAAATTTCTATTACTTTCCACTCAATAAAATAGGACTCCATTCAGATGAAAAGATCTAGATCAAGCTTGAAAAACTGAAACCGGTTCTTGATGTGTTGGTTGTTGTCGGTGGTTGTTGATTGGAGAAAAGTGAAGGTTGTGGACGACACTGCTATATGGAAACGATCTAGATCGGGCCTGAAAAACTGAAACCGGTTCTTGATGTGTGGGTTGTTGTCTGTGGTTGATGATAAGAGTAAAGTGAAGGTTGTGGATGACGCTACCATATGGAAGACCAGAGAGTGATGGTAGGAGGAGGTGAGAAGCTCTGGTGTAAAAATTTCAAAAAGAGGATTTAATGTTAGGTTAACAGGAGAGAAAATGAGAGAGAGGAGAAGAGAGGAGAGGGAGGCGGCTGGAAAGTGATGAAATGAATTAGGGTTAGGGATGTTTGCTTTTATACCTTGTTTTTTAAGTTTTTCAGATTCAATTGAACCGGTCCGGTTCGGTCCGGTTCAATCGGCTTAAGCTTTTTGAAACCGAAACCGAACTGGACCGAGTGGTTTTGAGTATTTTTTAATCGGTTTATTCGATTTTTTCTATCGGTTCGGTATTTTCGGTTAATTTTTTCTTGGTTTTTTCAGTTTAATCGGTTGGTCGGTTTTTTTGAACACCCCTAAATATCATACACTCATCATCACTTGTAGGGAACATCGATAATATTTGCTCTCCAATAACTTACAGCTGATCGAATCTCAGATCTTTCAATTACAAGATGAACAGTTTGCCACATGGTTCAAAACACATGTAAGCACTATCACAAACTCATTCTAACTTGCAAAATTACTGTACGTATGCATGTCATTACGAGATTCTCGTTCATTTACTGTTTATTGATGTACATTACATACAAGGTTTATCAAATGGGAAGGAGTGCGCCTAAGTCATTATCTTCACTAAGCCTGGGCTTGAAAGAAAATGTAAGTGCTACAACGGGTATTTTGTCAATGGATATGTTTTCCATACTGAAGAATACGGGCAAGGAAGAAAGACATACAACAACGGTGTTTGTGTTAAGGGATCCACTAGTAGTGAGTTTGAAGTTGACTACTATGGTAGATTAGAAGAGGTCGTCGAACTAGAATATCATAACGAGCAGAATATAGTGTTTTTATTCAAATGCTATTAGTATGACACGACTGACAGAGGAATCAGAGTTGATCTGCACTATGGTCTGGTCAAAATCAACTCAAAAGCTAGACTCTGCAACATAAACAATGTCTTTGTTTTCGCAAAGCAATGTCAACAAGTTTATTACACATACACCCCTTCATTCAGAAAGGATCGATCAAGAGTGGATTGGTTGTCCATTTTAAAAACAAAACCCTGGGGTAGTGTCGAGGTTGTTCAGGATGAGAACGAAGATACAAGTGTGTAAGATGAAGTCTTTCAAGTTAGTGAGTTGGTTGAACCATATTGAGTTGCGCCTTTGATTGAATTGGAAGAAAATTCAAATTTTCATGTTTTCGATGATAGTCTTGTTGATGTTGACGCAGAGGAGTTGAATTTTGTTTTGAGCTCTAGCGGACAAGCAAATGTTGATGAAGAAGATGATATCCATATTGAAGATTGCGATGAAGGTGATGACAATTCAATTGATGACGAAGAAGAAGAAAATTCTGACTAACTACCAAAATGAAGCCCTGTGTAAAAACATTTTTTTTTATGTAATTTAGATTATGGATGATATATTTTGTAACATGAAATATTTATTACTTGAAATGCCATAATCACCGACGTCCCTACCGATGGATATACATCCGTCGGCATTTCACAGAGAGTTTGAAAATAATTACTTGAAATGCCACAATCATTGACGTCCCTACCGATGGATATACATCCGTCGGCATTTTACAGAGAGTTCGAAAATAATTACTTGAAATGCCACGCTCACCGACGTCCCTACCGACGGATTTATATCCGTCGGCATTTCACAAAGAGTTCAAAAATAATTACTTGAAATGTCACCTTCACCGACATACATACCGGAATTTGTCGGCGGGTCAATTTTACCGACCAAATTACCGATGAACCGCGCGAATTCCAAAGGGTTATGCATTAAATGCATATATGACCGCGTCATAGTGCTGACGGAATTACCGATGGACCATGAAAAATATGGAGGGTCATTAAAAATTTTGGTGCGAAATTCAAAAAATACCGATGGATTTTTGACACTTTACTGACAGAATAAATTAAAATAATAATTAATTTTATATCCATCGGTAAAACTGCCATATAAGTTCCAGCGACCGCCCCTTCAGTTTATTTTTTCTTCCTCCTCAATTTTTCACCTTAAATTTCGATTCTTTTCCTCTCCGTTCTTCAAAGTTTTCACCTGTAATCTCTAGCAAGTTTTCTTGTGAATCTTCATCAGTTTAAAAGGTATGTGTTTCTTCTATTTTATTTTACTTTAAGGGTTTTTTTTTGCTATTTTTTTTGTTATGTTTTTTTTTTTTGGTGTATTTTTTGTAATGTAAATGAAGTATTGAATTCAACACATTATTAAAGTAAGCATATTTCATTGCTAAAGTCTATAGTTTTTTTTTGAATTTATTGAATATTTTTTTATTGTTGTATTGGCATAATTATTATTAGTTAATTTGTTGAATATTTATTGTTAATGTTGAATTTACCATAGAATTAGTAATTGAATATGTTGGAATAATTATTAATTTTACTCTATTATTGCATGATTTGTGTTTAATTTT
Organism: Populus nigra; assembly: GCF_951802175.1. NCBI lineage: Eukaryota > Viridiplantae > Streptophyta > Magnoliopsida > Malpighiales > Salicaceae > Populus > Populus nigra. Next base: position 4,455,930 of record NC_084870.1, on the reverse strand, counting down.
TTGCATTTATTTTGATTGTTATTCTAGAGTTTTTTTTATTAATTTATTATTTTGTTGTATTGGCATAATTATTGAATAATTTTTTGAATTGTAATTGTTAATGTTGAATTTACCTTAGTATTAGTAATTGAATATTTTGGAATAATTTTTAATTTTACTCTATTATTGCATGATTTATGTTTAATTTTTTCCATTAATTTTAATTGTTAGTCTACAGTTTTTTTTTATTGAATATATTTTATTGTTGTATTGGCATAATTATTGAATAATTTGTTGAATTTGTAATTCTTAATATTGAAATTACCTTAGGATTAGTAATTGAATATGTTGGAATAATTAGTATAAATTGGGTCAATTGGTTGTGGCTTTTGTTAATATATGCAGGTTTGTGGATTTGGGTAGTATCTAGTATAGGGGAGGTGCTGTTGAATTTTTTTTTAACATTTGAATTTAATTATATAATTATTTGTATAAAATTGTATAGATGAGTAGAATGAAAAGCAGAGCTGGTCGCTCACGTACGGTCGCAGCTAGTTCGTCTAGCAACGATGATGATATTTCCTTAGGTGCCTCTCAAGAAGAGACACCTACACCACCTGCGCCGTCAACCGATGCTGCCTCTTCCAACGCTACTTCACAGCACAGAGACGGGGTGCCTTCGCAGCGGAATCAATTTACCCGCAAGTACAAGGCATAATGGAAGGACGACCTTTCAATGTAAGTTTGTTAAGGTTTTAGTTTTTTTTAAAAAAAAATTATAGCATAATTTATAAAGTAATCACTATTTAATTTATTTCATTTATTTTCAGGTTCACAAACATTGAGGCCGCCCGAGTAATATCATCGATGTTTAAATTGTCGATGGAAATTCCATTGTTTCAATGGAGTCAGATATCCAAGCATCCTGAATGGATGCCTCAAATCAATGCATGGTTTGGCAGATTTCAGGTTGGTATTAATTTATAATTTTCAGCTTATTTCTAATAAATTATTAATATAATTGTAAATAAATTATTATTTTTATTTAAACTTGTTTATTTATACACAGCACAAATTCTGCTAGAACAGTGAGCATAACACTGTTGTGAGGAGGGTGTGGGAAAATCACGCGGCAACTAGGTAAAATCGAAAAAAATACAAGATTTTTTTACACAAAAATTCATGTTTCAAAATGTAATTTTTGGTTGCGTGAAGTAGGTTGCGTGATTTTTGGTATGAAGCACAAAAAAGGGCAAAAAAATCGTGAGGGATAGGTGTTTCCAAGGCTGGAACGTTATTGCGGTTTGAAGGGATTTCAAACCGATATACATCCCGGAAGATATATGGCCGCACTATCTTGAGCACGTGATGTCTGAGCGGTTCACACGACGCTCACAGTCTGGTGCTGGCAACCGAAATCGGCCAATTCATGGCTCGGTGACAACGCACACTGGCGGCTCCATTTCGTTTGCTGCATATGCGAAACAGATGGTAAGATTAATTTAAATAAAATATATCGTTAAATTAAGTTGTTGTTAATATATCTTTTTTTCATTATATAGGTTGTGTCTCTTGGACGTGAGCCGAGCCCGATGGAGTTGTTTGTGGAGACACATATACGGAGTTAAGACCGCCAAAAGAGGGCGCAACAGTTCGTTGATAACCGTGCTCAACATTTCGTGGTATGTTTATTCGACCATTTTATTTTGTAAGTTATTATGTTTATTGAATTGAATATGATGATTACTGTTTTTTTTTAGGAGACCTATAATAATCGGTTAAAGGAGAGATACGGGGATGATATTTTGATCCATCCAAAATTCGATCCGGATTTGTGGATGGAGGTTGGATCGTCAGGTGGACCCGATAAAAATCGAGTTTACAGGCTCTCCAACACTACGGCCGACAACTTGCGGTTGACCCGTAGTGTTTCAATCGTTGGGAGCTCCCAATCAATATCGAGCTCCCAATCTAAGGACTTCGTGGCCTTGCAACAACACACGGCTCAGCTCACCAACAAATACGACCACCTATCAGCGGAGTACGCACAACTCAAAGCGTCTCATGCACAACATAAAGCGGAGTATGAACAATAAAAAACGGCTTATGAACATTAAAAAGCGGCTTCTGAACAGCTTCGCGAAATGGTCATGAACATGACAAATAGTAGAACATGTGCGCCTAATTCTTTTTGGTCGTATCACCACCAGCCTCCTCCTCCAACTCCACCTTTATATTAATTTGTAATAAACATTATTTACCTTTAAAACTTCATTTAATATTTTTTTTTGAAACATATTCAGTTTGTAATGAATATTATTTAACTTTGATTTTTTTTTTTATGTTTAATATAAATTGTATTTGCATAATTGGTTTGTATTACAATTAATTTATATAGTTTTATATTATATATTCTAAATAATTTTTTAAAAACAAATTTAGAAAAAAAATATTACCAAGGGTTTTACTGACGGATTCATTCGGTCGGTATTTTAAACACTCAACGACAGACTTATCGACAAAATTAATTCGTCGGCATTTAACAGTAGCTGCCACACTTACCGACGAATTTACAGATGGATATATTCGGTCGGTATTTCATACACTCACCGACAAATTTACCGACGGTGAGTAGCTGTTAGTAAATCATGATATCACCGACGGACTAAAAATCTGTCGATATATTTCAAGCGGGAATCTTTTTTTTTTTTTGCGTGCAAATTCCGTTTGTAAAACCATCAGCAAATGATTTTTTCGTTTTGCCGACCGATATAGCGATGGAATGGGGCATCACTGATGAAAGGAAAGCCGACGGACTAGTGTAAAAACACCGACGAACTGCTAATCACACACCGACGAAATTTTTCTGTCGGTAAAACTGTGAAATCTTGTAGTGAAACCGAAAAAGGATGGAACCATAAAAATCTAATTTTAAAAATTATTTCAAATAAAACAAATAACAATAAAAAATATGAACCGAATTTGACAAATTAAAAAAATCAGAGGAGGGTAAAATTAAAAAACATCAATTTTATAAATTATTTCAAATAAAATAAATAGTACTTAAAAGAACATGGACCTAATCAGAAAGAAAAATAAATTGAATGGTTGCTTCGAAAAATTTAAAGGTCAAACATTGAAATCGAGGAAGAGAGAAAAAAAGAAAATGTTTCCGACCCCAAACTGGATGTCTGTTGGCCATATGTGTCCTAGGAATGGAGGCCTCATCGAAACGAGTTGAACGCCACCCTAAAAGTCATCGTTTGATCATTGGACAATGTCACACATGATGCCTAAAAGGCGTTGGCGCGTGCGATTAATGTGTCAACCACTTTTCCTTTTTAAATAATATTTAGTATTTATTGAAATACTAAATTTCTCTTAGTCTACTTGATTTAACAGAAAAATCAAGTTGAAAACACAAAAAAGCCCCATAATACAAGTTTAATATATTGACATTGTTATTCTCTTCAGATGACATGGAAACAGAATTAGTGCTAAGATATATAGGTTTATCACCGGGTATAATATTAAGAATAAAATCATTAATTTTAGAATTTTTTATGTTTTTGGAGTAACAATCACTCTCTCTAAAGTAATAAAGATCTAATTGAGTTTAGCCAATGCATTGATAAATTGTTGAGACAATGGTTGTAATAGGATCGATTGAAGTGTGAAGGAGAATGCCAGAGAAATTGTTTTAAAAAGATGCATCATATTCATCAGAGCATGGCAAATCATGTAAATCATTGTTTCCAATGCTAAGAATCCATTTAGCAAATGGGGTTATCTCAAATCTTTCATTATAACTTAGCTTGTCAAATGAAAGATGCATGTTCTCTTTGAGTGTTATAATTGTAAACTTGGGCCAGAGCGACGAGTTGATTAAAGAAGCATGTATAATTTCATCCTGAGTTCCTCCAGGAATGACAGGCAAAATTTGGCTAAAATCACTGCCAAACAAGATTGTTTTTCCTTTGAATGGCAAACTGTGGTGACAATTAACACAACCCGAAAGGGCATCACGTAATGAGCGGTCTAATGCCTTGAAACAACATCTATTATTTATTGGAGCCGCATCCCATACAATAATTGATGTTATTTCAAAGAGGCGTGAGATGTGTGTGTGTTTTTTATAGCACATGTCAAACCTTTATTGACTGTTAATGTAATCTTGAACCTTTAATAAGATGTGTGACCACTAGGTAGTAGAAGAGATGCAATACGAGATGAGGTAACAACAAGTACAACCAATTCTTCAGATCTAACACAATTGATTATTGTATACCATAAAAAAGTTTTTCAAGTTCCTCCATAGTTGTGGACAAACATTAAAGGTTATTTCTTATCAACCACTGCTCTAATAACTGCATCGTACCAATCAATACAGATAAGGTAACAACAAGTACAAATAACCCTTCAGATCAAGTACAACCAATCCTTCAACTCTAACATAATTGATTATAGTATACCATAAAAAAGTTTTTCCTGTTTCTTTATAGTTATGGACAAAGATTAAAGACTATTTCTTATCAACCACTACTCTAATAATTACATCATATATGTTTATCTATCCAAGATTAAGACGAGGGAAAGCTAATGAACGATGGCTCCTAAGCTCAACAACACTGTAATTAAGTTCTTCTCTAAGAAGCTTGTTTATAATTTCTTCAAGCAAACAACCATTGGGCATTGGAAGATTATGTTCCTGGAGTGATGTTGCAGAAGGAAAAAACATAGTTCTTAAAGCTCAGATAATACATTGAAAAGTTGTTCAAACTTATATAAAATATAGTTCTTAATCTCATCATTTGATAAATCAAGGTGCAGCATGTTAAAACAGTTCTTAATTAGTATAGGATATTATCATGTATTAAGTGCTAAAATTGGGTGAGTAGGACAATCAAACAGTAACTTCATAAAAAAGAACATTACTGACAAAAAACTGTTTAAGTTATGGTGAAGTGGCAATAGTTATTAACAATGATTCAGATCAATTATTAATAGAATGATCAATCTTACCATTTGTAGGATTAAGAAGCATATCTAGATATTCAGGTGTTGGACGTGCTTTTGGCAGTCAAATTTTCCCACCAAGACAATAAAGTGAGAATTGTGAGCTTGTTTTAGTTAAACATGCAAGTTTTTCTTAAATCTAGAAAAACACGTGGCAATGACAACATCTAAATATTTTATTGCCAAAATTAATTGATATATTCATCTAAGTATCCTAAGAGAAAGAAAAAAAAGGCAATAACGATGCCAAAAGTTTAAAAATTCAAAAAATTTTCATTTATTTTAGAAAATAAAAAAAACATGTTTTTTCTTTAAGAATTTCATTTAATATTGGGTTGTAGACTTACAATGTAAGGTACATACCCGGTATAATAATACCTAATTTTCTTTTAAATGTTAAAAAATCCAAAAACATTAAAAAAATTGCTCATTTTAAAAAAATACAAAATATGTTTTGTTTTTGTGCATACGGTCAAATTCTAAAGATTTTTTCATACATATTTTTGAAAAAACAAAAAAAAATACATTTTTTTATTATGTTTTAAAAATATCAAAATGAATATCGTAATCAGTTTATGACTATCCATTAAGATTTGGTCAAAATCTCAAAAATCTTACAAAAAATAATAATTTGTTTAATTAATATTCAGAGTATGAAATTTATAACGTAATGCATGCTCTCGATATTAAATTAAATGAAATAATAGCAATAAATATTAGGAATTAGTTGTAAACTTTATTATTTAAGGATATAAAATTACATTGTAAAATACTCTTAGGCATTAAAGATACAAAGTAGAAAATAAATGTGATTCTAAAATTTGAATCCTAAAACGGTTAAGATTTAACTTGATAAGGTAGAGACTTCCTCACGAAGAGAGATTTGCATGCCTTAAACCTTAGATAAGACTAACAAATAGAAACACGACTTAGAATAACAATCAACCAATAATGCAGCTTACCATAAATAGAGTGCACTGGAGATGGTGCGTCTTTTACTTACATAACTAGTCCTTTCACCCACATTCTTACAGACTATAGGTTTTCCAGTAACCATGATACCAGTGCACTGGGGATGGTGCGTCTTTCACTTACACAACTAGTCATTTCACCCACACTCTTACAGACTATAGATTTTCCAGTAACCATGATACTAGGTGACAACTCCTTCAAAATCATAATTTTATTATTAAACTCAAAACCTTTCATTCCAGGAGACACATCCACCATTCGAAGTCATGTACGCCACGATAGTAATAACATGCTGCCATCATTGACGTTGTTGACATCCTTGATAGCAACTTAAAACGATTGTCACTGCCACTTACCGCTACATCATCATCATCATCATCACAATAATCATTAATATATTTCATTAATTTTAATATTATGAGTATCATTATTTTGTTATTGTCATTATCACCAACTCCATAATTATCTATAATTATCTATGAAATCTTTTTGCAAACATCAAAGTCATGTCAACATCAAGATGGCATTCATCCAATCTATTGAAGATACATGATGTTTCTTTCTTTAAACTCTTCCAACCAGCCTTACCAAATGGAAATGAAGGAAACACCAACTGGGTGTTTAGGTAGGGCCACACATGAGGAAATTTTGCCTACCAGAATCGATATTTAGGTAGTCAAGTCTTAGAGCTTCATAGATCTAAAACCAAAAAGGAGGTGGGAAAGTTTGAAGTCTCAACCCAAACACCGAAAATAATAAAAGAGAAGATAAAAGGAAGAGTGAAAACAATAAAACACAAAATAAATATCAAACAAAAAGCCTTAATCGAGATGTAAGTAAACTAATCCGAATATACACAATTAAAAAAAACAAAAAAATCGAGCAAACAACGGCAAGGAACTGGCGAGGCAAACCAGCAACCCAAAACCAAAAAGCCTTAATCCTAACCAAAATTGCAACAACTCTTTCAATGTTGGAGGCAAATGGGCAGTGCATTCGTTGCTGCTGTCTCCACATTGGTAAATGTTGGCCCCCACCCGAGCCTAAGAAAAAGAGAAGCTAAGCCAGCCCAAAAAAAAGCTCTCTCCATGCCTCATCAATCTGTAAAATCAACATTTCAACACCACAGAAGAATACCAACCCATGCCAAAAAAAGAAACCAAAAGGCTTTATAAGTTTTAACTGATTTAGTTAATAGTCAAAGAACTAATTTGATTGATTAGTCACAATACAGAGGCAAACTAATAGGTTTAGCCAAAAATTCATCCCAAAATAAAAATATCAACCATTACAATTACAAAATAAATTAAAATATTAAGGTGTCTCATAGAAGCATTTTCAGTGTCACAATAATGTTTATATACAGTACTCATTTCATTATTCATATAACCATTTTTTTTCTTTGTGGTTTCTAATGTTTTTTACACTTTTATTATTGAACTTTATTTCTTTTTTATTTTGTCCTCGCAAGTTATACTTACATAATTTTATATATTGAGATTTGTTTTGTTTTGCATGCTTTTGCATATAGACATGCTAGAGGTTATTCTCAAGTTAAAGCTTGTTTGGTTTTATGTTTCAAAAATATCTTTGAAAGAAATTAAAAATTATATTTTTTTTATTTGCTTCAAATTATTATTTTTTAGATTGTTTTGATATGTTAATGTCAAAAATAAAAAATATTATTTCAATATATTTCCGAGTAAATATCACTTTGAAAAACAATCGTTACCATGATATCAAACAAGTTCATTGTCTTTTAATGCCTAACAATATTTGGCTTTTTTTTTCTAATTTTTTTAATAGTAATTTTTAATTAACATGGTCTCACTCATTTTTTTTAATTATTTAATTTAACAATGTTTTTAAATAATAACTAATTTTTTAGATTGTTTTTATAAATTCATTATAATTAAAAATATCATTATAATTTATATTTATTTTTTAATTAAGTTATACATAAATTATTTATATTTGCATGATGTATTTATAAAAATTAAAATTATATAAAATCAACATAAGAATAAACCTTCAAAATAAATAAAAAATATTATTTAAAATAAAATTAACAATACAAGTAAAATATTTACATGTGGATTTATATCAACTTCATTCAATTAACAATTTTTATGAAATTGAAAAATGCATTTATAATTTCACTTATTCTTACCCAACATAGTGCGATCACACTGACTAATGTAATCCCTTCATCCAATCCGTAGGACTTTTCGGAAAATGATTTCCAGGAGACTATTCTAGACAAGAGCCTGTATTAGATCGGACACCTTCATCAAACAGTTGGCGTGCGTGGGACGACAATTAAATGGAGAAAACAAACTACAAACTTGTGCTCTCATGCCCCTCTGGTCTCTCGCCTTCTCAGGTCCTCTTTTTTTTTTTTGTCTTTTTTTTTTTCCGTTCTATCATAAGCTTCATTATTATAAAATTTATGTATGTGGTTTAAGTTTTTAAAATTGTTGGATTAAGGTATCTGTGGTTTTTGATCCATCTTACGATAGAATCGCCCATCCTGACATTGAATTAGAAAACTCCATTTCTGAGGTAAGTTAGTTTACTGATTTATCTATTTCTGTATTGAAATAAATGGCCAAATCTATAGAATTCGACAACTAACTATTTTTTTCGGTGTTTTAAAGATATGGGATCAGAGGGTACAGAAGAATGCATCTTTGTTCAATGGGAAAAAGTTCCGGGTATGTGGATCTAATGATATGCACCAATGATGGGAAGTGTGTAATTTTTGTGCTAGACATCATTCTACCAAACCTTCATTGTTAATACCAGATCAAAAAGAACTCTAGAATGCCGTTATTTGCGTATGATGTGATGCTTATTACCATGATTCTTTTGCCAATGCTGTCGAGTTGATGTCAAGTGCATTCGGCAGTTATTCTTGAGTTTTTATGCAGTTTCCACAGTTCTAAACGGATTGTAATGTCTTGTGTTGATAAAAAGCAAGAGAAACCAAATATTGATGAGAATGGGGATTTAATAATTGGACTGATAGTAGAAATAAAACTATGATTCTATTGAAGCATTTGATGCAAGACATAATAATTGCGTTATGCAGCAGACTAAAAGTTGATGCCTTGCATATGTATAACTTATTTTTAAAATTTTAATGCATGAAAATTTTCCCTGCATTTTACTTTGAAAGCTTTTTTTTATGAACTGTGGTTCCTTATCTGTTGTTTTGTTAATAACTTCACAGTATGGAGGGTATACACTGTGCAACAGAGGTGGATCACAACAAGATTTTCATGTGTGTCTCCACCTTGGTTTGACAGATTATAGGTATGGTTTACAACCTCAGTTCATAAATACCATCTATTAATTTCCAAGAGCAAACCAATAAATATGAGTCAACTCTCACGTTAAATTGTTAATCTCATCTAGATTGATATTTGGACATAGTGTTCAGTCCCACATTCATAATACTTGGTCGATGATCTTATGAGGATAGTATCCGTTCATGTTATAACTCTTACCAGTGGCAAGACATAGCAAGTTCATTAAATATCTCACCCTTCACAATTACTGGAAATGAGTTCTGCATCAACTGATTAGTCTTCTTAACAGTGGGTTGTCATAGGTTAAGGTGGACAGATATAAAGCTGCCAGCTAAATTCTTTAGTTGGATACTGTATAGAATTGTTTTTATAATCAGCCTTGCATTTATTCGGTTTTTCAGTTTTCTGATGGTTGGCCTGAAGCTGCTTCTCAATTTTCTTATAAATTAGTGGATTATTGCTCTTGGTTTAAATATTTAACTGATTTTTTGAATTTCAGTAATTGCAATGAAACACATCATATTTATGCTTATTATTCTTCTTCCCCTGAAATGAAGAGTTGATGCTATCTACTTGTTATCCAGGACTTTTGTGGGAACAAACTTAAATCCTCTTTGGGAAAAGTTCCTTGTTCCATCAGAAGGTATCTCTTCGTTCTTGTGAAATATTTATCACAGAATAGGATGTCTTTGTTTGTTTTTTATTTTTTATTTTTTGACACCTTATCGTTGTTGTTGTTACCATCTCAGTAGCTATGCACATGAGCTCATAAATTTGTGTTTTGCCTCGTCTTAGTATTGAATGCAACTTATGTGGTGGTCTGTCTGCTGTTGGAGGATTTTATTAAAAGATGAAATGAGGCACATGTCTGCTGGTTGAAAATCTGTATATTTTAAAGTTAAATGAAATCAAGCAATAAATTAATACATATTCAGTGATGAATCTTTTGAGAATACATTTCAGATACTGCCTGAATTTCTTATTGAAAAAAAAAATGATCTTGTATTGATTTGTGAAAGATGAAAAATCATATTGGATATCTCACAGAATTGTTATTTTTTTAGCACAAGATGCCCTTTTTAAAAAAATTTCTTTGGTATAATTCATAATATGTATCTACTGCTTTGATTTTTTTGTAGATGACCTTATGCAGTGTCAACACACCTCAAGTCCACTGGGTAATGGTGCAATTTTAGAGACATCTGACAAGAAAATAGTTGTGTTACAAAGAAGTTACAATGTAGGGGAATTTCCTGGACACGTTGTTTTCCCTGGAGGCCATCCAGAGGTATAGAATCTGAAAAATGAAACATTTGCATCCTGATTCTTTAAATCCTATCCAATATGATGAATAGCTGAGGACATAATTCTGTGATGCCTGTTTTCCCTTTTGGATTCTATTGTTTTGGAAGCATTTTATAATCCTCGATTTGTTGTGCATTAATGCACTGGAAGTTTATTGTTGTTATTTATTTGCAAGTGGCAGAAGTTTTTCTTTCCTTTTATCTTTTGCAGCCATTTATGTCTGGGTTATCAAGACTTAAACCTGGTGCAATTGTTTGATGATGATGACAGCCTGAAGAAGTTGGAGCAGCATCTCATCAGATGGGTGAACACTTAACAAACTCAGAACACAATAACACCAAGGTCTCTCAAGAAATGTTCGATAGTATAATTCGTGAAGTAGTTGAAGAAATTGGAGTACCTGTGACCTCTCTTGTGAGTTACACTTTTTAATCAAGAACACGCCTTTTATCTTTCTTCGTTTTTCTACAGATATTGTTTCATCATTGTTGCCAGGGGGTAATTGCTTTGTGTTTTCCCTTTCCAATTCTAGTGCTTATTTGTTGCAAATGGACCGAGGTAAAAAATTATTGGACATTTAAAAAGTCAAGTTTGAAAAGAAAACATGCTCATGTACTTTCTTAATAAAAAGTATTGGCCATAAATTAGTTTGTGTACTGAAAAAATCGTGGAGAATGTCCATAGTCCCAGCTTTAGATGGATTTTCTTGTATGGCAGTGTATTTTTGGACCTATGGTATAAATGTTGAGGTGTCTTCAGATATTGATTGATTGTGGCTGAATCCGTGGATATTTTTCCTTGCTTGTGCAATCAACTCCATGGCCTAGATCTGCCTTTCGAGGGTTGTTAAACAAAAGTCCTGGTGTCATAACCTCATCTCTAATGCTTTAGATATGAGCATTTGGAGAGAATGCCCCCCCATATTGTTTGTTTGTTTAGACCACATTTCTACATTGGTTATAATCCGGCGTTGTGGTTTTATTTGGTATGTAAATTATGGAGTTAAAGCGAGTCATGTATCTAATGTTTGTCTTCATCTTTGCCTTGCAGTGCAATCCACTATTTATTGGTATATCCCGCAGGGTGTTAAACGTCAGACCAGCTGCTTTTTTCTTCATCAAATGTAACATCGAGTCAAAAGAAATTCAACGACTGTATGCTGGGGCACAAGATGGTTATGAATCAACCCAACTTTACACAGTTTCATTGGTTAGTTCAAATTCATTTTTCCTAATAGATGTCTCAATTGGTTTCTTTTCAATGAACAAATGCTAGATTTTTGTTTGCATTAGTTGTCATGCGTTTAACAATTTAATTGCTCGGCAATGGCTGAATATGGATGGATAGAATGAGCCAATAGTGTGCTAACAGTGGTGATGATAGTACAGTGAAGAAATTGGTAGGAGCATTGGATGCAGCTGCACAGTGGGTGGGTTTTAAGAGGAGACTCCCATTGATTAATATAAAAATGCATCTGGAGGAGGAGCAAAGTTATCGCAGAAATTAAACTTTCCATCACTTAATGATTCATGAAAAATGATAGATTGTAGTACTGCTGGAAATGATTTGAAGTATGGATACAACTTCTTGATGTATTGGTATCATTCATAATCACATAATCTCACCATGTTGATTGAAGACACGTTGACTTACTTTAGGATCTCTATATTGCAGATTGAATTAGAAAACATGGCATCTAAAATGCCTGGCTGCCATCAAGGTGGATTTGCTCTCTATAAGCTGATGTTGGAAGCTATGAAGAATTTCTGATGGTTCTTCACTGCCGAACAATGGAATTCGTCAGCTCTTAGCCCCTCAATAATACTTAGCAACAGGATTTTGACTCTCATAAACTTGGTGTCGACATTCCAGTTAACACTATAACAGGAAGGCATTTCGCTTGATTCTGTTCTTGCATACATGGATGCGACAATGCATGTATCTATATTTGCTATTTAAAGCTGTAGCATGTGTATAAATGCCAGTTCTGTTTACATGTGAGAGGTTAAACTTTATTTTCCTCGCGTCAATGTCGTTAAACAGTGTCAGTTGAATAAGCTGGTGTTATATCACCTGGAATTCTTTGATTTGTAGTTTCTTAAATCACCTAGAGAAAGCAAAAGGCTGAACTACACAGTGAGAAAGAGACAGCGAGAGTAACATATAAAACTGATGACTGAAAAAACTGCCCTGATGCTTAACTTGGGACTGTTGCAATGAATGTTTATTTCTTAGCATGAATTCATATGGAAGCAGTTGTTTAGTAAGCAAAGTAAGCTCGATCGTTAAAAAAAAGGATAAGCAAAGCAAATCATTGTAGCCCTAGATTGGACTTTATAATATATATTTTTTATATGATTTATTGGTCATTAACAAATTAATTTGGATAAACCAACTTTTTATATTTTTTTAACACAATAAAATGATTTGATTATTTTAAAAAAAAATTAAACTTAGGTTAAATTGCTTCTATGTTACTTTGATTTTTTAAACATGGTGAAATGATAAAAATATTTTTAAAATCAAAATTTCTTTCACTTACCTCCAAGGGTATTTTCATCTTTTAATATATATATATATATATATATATATATATCAGGTTCATTTAGGAGTTATTTGGTAATTTAACAAATATAAATTTATTAAAAAAAGTTGTTAATGGGTAGTGGTCACATTCTTAGGACGTCGCGTGCGGCATCGTTTAACGACCTAACACCAGCTTCCAAAGTAGTGCTCAAATCATCTCAACGTCCCTTCTATTCTTAGGTGGCATGTGTGGTTGATGAACCTTTAATTTGGTACTGATTATCCTTTTTTTTGTCTTATTCTCTTTTCTCTTTGATTTTCATGTCTAACTTTCTAAATTTTCAAAGCAACCTTTCAAAAAACATTTCTTCGAATTTGGTTTATGTTCTTTTGATTACTAATTTTTTTATATGAAATAATTTATAAAATTAGAACTTGTTATTAATTTCATCTTCCTTTAATTTTTTTTCATATGTCACATTTAGTGCATATTCTTTTGATTGTTATTTGTTTATTTTTTTTATTTAATCCTTCTTAGTATTGTTTTCCTATTAGATTTGATCCTATTTTTTTATTGCTATTTTTTTTTTACTTTGGCTAAAAAATTTATTTGATTTTTTTGTGTTGCATCCTTCAATATTAAATTAGTTGAGAATTAAGGTTCTTGATTAAATCCATGTCTAGGATTTCACGGATTGCGAGTTTGGAAGATTGCCCCAAATTTAGGATATTCGTCTAGGTTTGCATTTTCTTCCTTTTTTTTTAAGCTCATTTTTTTTTCAATTTCATCCTTTGTATTTATTTAATTGGAGATTAGGCTCCATTACATATTTTTTTTATTTACTTTCTATTATATTTTTCACTAATTTTAAAAATAATTCAGGTTATTCTGTCTTTCAACATTGAGTTGTTTAACAATTAAGCTTCACGGTTTCATTCAATTTACTTTCAACACGGTTACCTCAATATCACAACTAGATCACAAATTTTGCATGCTGACCTGAGTGAACTTGGGTCGGGTTTTTTCAATCTTTTTTTAATTATATTTTTTTTAATTTTGTCCTTTAATATTTTATTTGCTAGAAATTAAACATCAATTTTATTTTCAATTTTTCTTTCTAAAAGGCTATTACGTTCTTACTTAATTTTTTAATCAACATTAGATAATAACTTTCAACATTTTCTTTTTCTTTTAAAAAAAAAATTTTTTATTTTAATTTTATCTTTCAGAATTTGATGGATTATGAATTAGCTTTCATGCTTTTTTTTTTCTCTTTCATTTTTACAAGGATAACTTAAAGCTCATGATTGTAGTTTTAGTAAGTTAACCTTGTTTGACTCAAGTTTTTTTTATTGTTTTAAAAAAAATATTTTTTTTTTCAGTTTTACTTTTCAACATTAAATTCTTTATTAAATGAGTTTCGTGATTTTATTCAATTCTCTTTTGATGAGATTACCTCATTGTCACAACCAAGTCACATATTTAGCGTGCTAACTCAGATAGGCTCAAATTGGTTTTTTGACATTATTTTTATTTGGATGATCATATTATGACCATAAAAAAAGTTAATCTTGATGTTATTAAGTTTTTTTTTTAGAGGAGTTCAACAGTGATGGTATTGCCCTTTAATAATGCCAACAAGAAGCAGATCAAGGTCTATAGTGTTTTTTTTCATTTAATTTTTAGTTTTTAGAGTGATTAAGAGGGTGTTTTGAGGTTGGAAATTGATTTATCAAGACTCATAAGATGTTTTTAGGTGAAAACAAGTTGAAAATTTATAAAAACATAATTTTCAAGGTCCTAAAACTTAGACCCTGATTTCAATGACTGGAAAATTATCTAGCAAACAACAGGTTGTTTGCCATTACAAATGACGTGCCGTTCATTAAAAAAAAAACTAGAGTGAACAACATGTCATCAACTATAATAATAATAATCAACGAGGCATACAAGCCTATGCTTTTTTATGTTGAATCTATGGTTACTGTTGTGACCCAAATTTTGATCCATTAGCTTTTAATTTAATTTTATAGGGTTTAAAATATAAAATTAAAATATCAGAGATTTATTTCGATGAAAAATGTGATTTGAAAGCTTGTGCAAAAATTAGAGACTACAATATGCTTTTGTCATTTTATTTTTATCTTTAAGATAATGATAATTATCTGCTTTCAAATTTGATTCTTAATCAAATTCAAACTTCAAAAAAAAATGAGTTTGATTGAGATTTTGTTTCTCACAAGCGATGAGACTCTTGTACTACAAATACAATTCTTAGTGTATGCAAATGAGAGGGAGGGCCATTGCAAGAAACCCTCGGAGAAGGCCATTAAAAGAAACCCCAAAGAAGAGAAACAAAAAAAGAAAAGAAAAGGGAGGAGGGGGCAGCGAACCCTATACTAGCCACCCCCCTCGGCCCCTTTCCTTTATTTTCTAGCCCGGCCTCCACGAACCTCCACAGAGCAAGCGCCCCCCCTCATCTTCACCATTTTTCCTTGGCTTGGAATCCCAGAAGGCGGGTCTCCCTCACTTCTATACCCCCCCAGCCTTTCCATCAAATCTTCACCCCTACAAACACACACATAACGGCTGTTGCTACCCACAACTTGGGTTCCCTAGGTCATCTCCAGGAGAAGTGAGAAGACGCGGATGATAATAAATGCCAGCAGATACATGCAAACAAGGATTTTCTTCTCACAACAAGCAGGAAGGACACTTGTTCTGTTAAAATCAAGAGAAGCAGAGAGTTGCTGCACCAGGGGAAGGAACATTTTGTTGTTGTGAGAGGCTGGTGGGAGTGAAGTCGAACAGGGACATTGCTGCTGTGACAGGGCGCCCTCTTCCTCCTGCATTCACCCTTCCCCTAACCTGCAAGCTTCACTAACTCTTTCAAACAGCCCAATCGTCATGCACCAGCTACAATAGCGGCGTCATCTTCAGCTCTGGCAACCATCACTGATTCGCAACTCCTCAACCACCGGAAACCGCTATTACTCGTAGAAGCAGCCCAACAGTGCGACCAGCTTCATCCTGGTCGACGCCCCCGTCTCTCTTCTTCCCTATAGCAGTAAGCAGCGACAACAATACGACACCAGATATTCTTCCAATCCTCCATTGAAGCGACGTTTGGAAGATCTCCTCGGCGACAACACCCCGACTCCATCGTGAGCAACAGGTTGGATTGACAACCGCGAGCAGCGCCCAGCCGTCTCCCTCGACTTCACCTCCAGCAGCTGCATGCCCAGGTAAGTTTCCTTCCTTGCTTGCTAAAATAATTAACTAGTTATTGTTATATGCATGCATGAACCATCCACGCATGCATGTAACAGTGGCCAGCCGGGTCACTGGTTTAAACCAGTGACGCGACTTTTTTTTTAAGTTTTGAGACTGGGCTACATAAATAACAAAAAAATAAAAAAAATGAAAAAAAAAACAAAAAAAATAGTTTCCGTTTCTTTTAATACAAAATTTTGCAGATTTATTCACTAGTGTCAGAGTCAGGAATACCGTACTTTGTGAATTGTGCAATATTTATCAAGGCCAAAGTTGGAAATATTCACTGATGAATATTCATTGATACTAGAGTCAAGAATATTATAAGATGACCTTAAAAATGGAACAAAGACAAACTCTTAGCAATTTAAAACAAACCAGCAATGCAGCTTGCTTCATGTAAGACACTTAAGGAGTGATAGTATCTTCTCTTTCGCGTAACAAGTTTCGTACCATAGAATCTCTGTTGACCAGTTAGAGTTTCTAGTGACCATAATGTTAGGTGATGACTCCTTAAACGAGAAATAATTCCCCAAAGAACAAGATGCCAAATATTATTTGTTCTTTTTCCACAAAAATAATTTTTAATCGGTCATCGCGATATTTGAATGTGACAATCACCAAGATAAATCTATGCTCAAAATGAATCTATACTTATTGTTGGTTTTTAGATTGACCGGTCTTATAACATTCAATCCCCACGTATCAAAAGGTCAAGATGAGATCGTATTGAATACAGAAGCTAAATGTACGTTTATCTTGTCACTATATATATGATATTTATGATATTTTCTGATGTAGTCAATATAGTTTATTTTCATAGATAACTAAAATTATCCAGATCATTGCATCTGTTTTGTTATTATACGTTAATTAGCATGATTGTGAGCTTTTTGTAATATTTATTTAGCTTCTTTTTCATTAAATGAACTCTTATACAAGATTTCACCATTCAAATAATAATACATTGACATCCTCCTTGAAGTTCTTGCATTAGTTTTGGAGATTCCTAAAGGATATTCATTGATTCTATAAATTTATTAAATTTCCATGATTAATTTTAGAACTAATTCTGCATCGCTAGCTTTTTGTATAAATAAGGGTTGAGAGATTTCGTTCTAAAGCTAGAGAGAAAGTAGAAAATAGAAAAACAAATATAAAATCCATGTGCTCTCTGTCTCTCTCTCTTCCATCTTTGCCTTTGTGCTCTCTTTTCTCTAGCTTTAGGTTCCATTATTGTAAATAAATTTGAGTATTCGTGAGGCGAAGAATCTTCATGCCTGGTTGTAAAAAAAAACAACATTTTGATTGGTCGTTGTATCGACCAGTAAACAGAGATATCATGAGAATATTTTATGAATAATTGGATGTCTGGTGAGGGGAAAAGGTTGTATAGTTAAGAATTTACAGACAAGCCATGGCAAAATTGATGTGCAAACTGTCTGGGTATGTACATGGCTAGGTTTCTAGCTGATTGAGCCTGGCCAAACTGGGTGAAGCCAGCACTTTTTTTTTTCAGCCTGTTTTGGAATTGTAATAATAGTTATAGTTCAAAGTATTTTTAACTTAAAAATATATTAAAATAATATTTTTTTTTATTTTTAAATATTATTTTTAAAATTAGTAAATCAAAATAATTTAAAAATATTAAAAAAAATTTAGAAAAAAATATCAAAATTTAAGACTATAATCAACTCATCAAAGTACCCTTATTTTGGATCCGTCACTATTTTATTGGAACTATAATCAATTCATTAAAATATTTTTTAGTTAAAAATATATCAAAATAATATAAAAATATTCAAATAATTTTAATTTTAAAATACAAAAATTAACGGGTTTTAAATCTCAATACCAGTCTGCCTTACTGCATCACGGGCTAAATGCACATATAATTTCCAGTTTTTCAAGTGACATAGTATGCCTAATATGTCATTGTTAGGAGGCTCTCTAATAAAGAAATCTCACATTTTCCTTCCTTCAATTTTCTTTCTTTTACTGTGGGGTCGAAAGCACTATGTTAGGTCTCCATATGTCACCTAACACCGCGTGGGGCTATATTTATATAATAAATGTCCTTATTTACATACTCAGTTTATAGCAAGATACAAGACTAGAGTTTCTCGAATTCCAGGTTTATAATTTTAAATGGTAAAAAAAAAAAAACTATTTTTTGATATGTTATGAAATTTAATAATTCTTAAAAAATATTTTAAAAACAACTTATAGGTGTCAAACCCACCTTGAAAAGGAAAAACAATCCTAAAATAAGAAGAAAAATAAAGAAAGAAATCCGAGAACAAATAAAGAAATTCTGAAATAATTTTTTTGGTCCTAATTTTTGCGTTAATTTAGGCATGATTTCGACCACAAGTTACAATACTCGCTGGTAAAATTCCAGTCCGCGGCTTAAACAAAATGTAATGCCGCTTTCACATATTTCCAGAATGTAGGAGTTTTGATGAATGAAATTCTACCACAGGGGAAAGGATCCCTTTCGGATAGTCCGAATTCTGAAACGAGAAGGTGGAAAGAACAAAAAAAGCATGCAACTTGTCTTCGGGGGAACTGAGAGCGGCATTGAAAGAGACGAATGGTTTGTCTGTTCTCATTTTTGAAAGAGGCCCCTCGACCTCGAGTCATGCCTTCATTTACGTGTTGGGTTGCATCATTTCCCTCGGTGGAAATTAAAAATAGAGACACCACCACTCAAGCTCAGATAAAGATTTGTAGGCGAGTCTCCTTACGTGCCGTGATTAGTTGGTAGAAATTATATTGTTGACGAAAGAAGAAAAAAAACTATATATTCCATTCCGCAAGTTTACTCTCGAGATCAATCATAAAGTTGGTAAAATGCATGATTAATGAAATCTAGAGATCGACATGCATAACTTTTACCTTCTTTTTCTTTTTTTTTATAAGGTAATTATTTTGCGTGTATTTTTTTAGACTTCAAAAGGTCTATAACAAAGTGGGTCTAGCAAAGACAATATGCCTAACCTCAAAACAATTGGGTTCGTTAATCAGCCGAACACAATATAAATTAGATTTGATGATGTATCAGATCTAAAACAATATGGGCCTAATGAACAACTAGTGTAATTTCTCTGGATGAAAAATCATACATTGACGAGTTTTATGTAAAAACAAATTCGTAACTCTCGATCGGGTTATTAGAAAATTCTAAAAATTTATGTGGAGCCTTCTAATATGATGTCTTAGCTTGAGTTAAAATTTCAAAATTTTTGGAGAAATTCAGAAATTTGATAAAAAAATTACAATTTGACCAGTTTTACGCTATTGGGTGTAATTTTCAATCCGACCATTAGATTGAGCTGAAATTTTATGAGGAACCTTAAAATACACTGAATAAAATTTGGTTAAAATTTAGGATGAATAGAGTTTGGTAGTGATAACAAAAAAATATGGACCGTCAAATAGAAACAAAATAATTCATTAAGGGCAAAATGGTTATTTGCCATTAAAAAAATAAAATAAATCAGCTCTCCCTTCCTTTTATATGCTGTCAACTAGGCAGAAGCAGAA
This sequence comes from Populus nigra, assembly GCF_951802175.1. Taxonomy (NCBI): domain Eukaryota; kingdom Viridiplantae; phylum Streptophyta; class Magnoliopsida; order Malpighiales; family Salicaceae; genus Populus; species Populus nigra. The sequence goes on along the minus strand of NC_084870.1, from coordinate 4,436,001 downwards.
TGGGAAAAGAAAGAAAAGAAAAGGCGAGAGAGAAAGAGAGAAAAGTAAGGAGAAAACATAAAAACCATGAAAAAATAAGAAAAGTAAGAGAATAACCTTGTAAACTTACAAAGTTCAACTTATAAAATACTAATCTAAGGAAGAATCAAGTGAAGGAAGGAGGAATTGAGAGGGGGAATTTGGCTAGCCTTGAGAGAGGAGAGAAATTGGAAGAAAGTCAATTGGTAAGCATGAAAAGTTTGGATTCAATGTTTGATTTAGATGTTTTAAGCTTACTTAATTAAGTTAGGAAGTAATATCATAGAATTTTACTTTAATTGGTTTATTACTCCTTAGTGATGAAATTGTTTATTTTTCATTTTGTTTTAGTAATTCTTTTATGTTGAATTATTAATTGATATTATGAGACTTGAATATATTGATAAGTATAAATATTAAGAGATTGATTGGTGAATGGGATGTGATCCACGATGACTAGATCAAGATGGAAGTTGTAATGACATATAATAGAAGTGTTGTCGATAACTTGGTACCAACAAAAATAGAGGAAACTCTGCCGAAATTTTCAAGAAAAAATTATGTAATCTTAGACATACTATTCAATACTTGACAATCATAAAGAAATGTTTGAGATTTCATGACTTTATAATTTGAGGATGTTACATCTAGACTCAATATATTTAGGTTTAACAATCTATTGAACCTAAAAGAGCATGGGTCTAACGTTATGCCAAACCAAAAACACTTGGGTTCGGCGATCAGCCTAATCCAATGTATCTTTGGGTTAGTGATATGCCAAATTCAATAAACTTGGGTTCAGCCGTCAACTGAACCTAGAAAAACATGGGTCTAGTGAAATGTCAAGCCCAACATACTTAGGTTCAGCTGTCAACTGAACCCAAGGTAACATAAGTTTGGAGAGATACCAGACCCAACATACTTTGGTTCAACTGTTATCTGAACCCAAGGAAACTTAGGCCTAGCAAAATGCCAGACCCAATATACTTAGGTTCATTAATAATATGTAAGGGATATTTGTTCCTCATTTAATGCCACCAAAAGTAAGGGACTTTTCAATCCTTCTATTCTCTAAAAATGACAAGGTTTAAAGGGTATAAATACTCTCTCTAAACCATCCAGGTAAAAGGTGCATAACCTTTTTTTTTTTAATAGCTTGCATTTATTTAAAAGTATTAATTATCCTAAAATACAAGAACAAACATCACTTGTTCTTAGAATTTAAGATTCTTTTAAGTTATTTATTGTATTTTCCATAAAGTTAATAACTTTATCATCGGAGAGTTTTTAAGTGGGATTAAGGTTGTTTTTTCAAGTACTTAGAGCTTTACCATTAATTTGATGCTTAATGAGCTAAGGAGAAGAAAACTATTTACCTGAACATCTTGATTAGCCATTACCCATAAACTAAATAACCCGTTACATAAACATTTTGGGTTTTGGGACATCATTAGTAACTTTGTCTGTAAAGAACTATTTAAAAAGTCATAGATAACCCTATTGATTACTTTTTTCCCATACTCATAATCATCAATGGTAGACAATCAGGACACTCCTGGGATAGGACGAATTACTGATCTCTTTGCCATATCAGATACTCATGCACAACCAACCATCAAAGAACTTATAGACCAAGTGCAGCTCCTTACCTAAACAGTATTAACAAATCAATAAATGAGAGAAAATCCACCACAATAAGTCTTAGTCCCACCTTGATAAGTCCCTTCATCTCACCAATCACCTTCCCAGCAATAGGCTCCACGTAGTGTCTGTAAGCTGTTACACTACCCAGAAGAATATGGGCAGAATGAGTTTAAGAAAGGTTGTTAGCCTCAAATGTCATCAAATCATTCTAATGAACATACATGCCTTCATAACATTTAGATACAAAGCAGCTTTTTAAGAAGCATATTTAGATGTCGCGAAAAATGAGTCATCTATGTATCAGGCCACTCTACACCAGAAACTTCAAGCTCTTCAGAGCCTTATAAGTGTAAAAGTGATAAGCAGCTAAAAGAAAAAAATTTCCAAAAGGATGTTTACAACCCTCACCAAATTAGAAACTCTCATTTATCCATAAATATATTGAATACCTACATACCTAGGGACTATATTGCCACAAAGATGGCTCTGGATAACTAAACAGATTCACAGACCCTAGAGAACATATGTAGAATGACTGTAGTAATCTAGAGTTAGTCATATGGGATACCCTTGAGCTCAACCACCTCTTTTTTCCAAGAAATATATTGGGTTAACGTTTCAACCATCTTTTGTTTAGTAGACTCTAGGATGTATGCCTGAGCCCCCAACTCCTCTTATAATCAGGTATACGTAGTTCTAAGAGAGGCCATCTCAGCATTCTAAATAACGTTCTCCTTCTTGATCCTACGCACCTTAGACTTGCTAGCATGATACTACTCAATAGCCTCCTTCATGACTCTTTTCCCCCTCAACCTATATATTCTTAGACTAGGCACACATCATGAAGGTCTAGATTGACACAACAATAACATGAAGTAAATAAATAATATAGTTCAAAAAATTAATCATTGTATTAGATAAAAAAGAATAACTTAAAAACTTGTTTATACTTAAAAGGCCATTTGCCCAATAATGGCCAGATGACACTAATAATTAGAGCTAGTAAGATCTTTAATGTTAGAGGGGAAGGTGAGTAGCTTGTCCAAAGCTTTCATCACCTTCACTCCCCCAAGCCTTAGGGTGGAACTTTCATGAAAAAAGGACTTCATCATATTTTTCTCCTTCTCACTCGAGTTGGGAAAGCAAAGAAAAGCATAACCCAAGTTCAGCTTGGAGAGGCGTCTTCCACCTCCATGGGATAAGATCCTTGGTTAAAAGACCTTATGAGCATAAGGACTAAACTAACAGAAGAAGAAGTCCTGGCTAGAAGAAGGACCACTTCTACATCAGAATCCGAAGCCACAAAGATCCTTCTCTTTCATTATGATGTTTTCTCTAGAATCATTGTTATTAGGGTTGGTTCTAAGGCACCCCCTGAAAAGTGGGAACGATCACCCCCTGTTACCTTAGAACACGTTTACTTAACAAGATTGATAAATACGTTAACCTCTTTAGCAGGAGAGACATCCTCATGAACCTTCTTAACATGAAGGACATATATGGAGGGCTCTTTAAGGTCTATAGGAGATGTTCTTCTGACCCGTTGTCTACATATCAAAGACTAACTATCTTCAGAGAGGCTATCTTCAGGAGAGACAGGAGTAGAAGAAGCATGGATAAAAGAAGCATCATTGCGAGGAGATGTAGCGATGTGGTTGGGTCGAGGAATGAAGGATTCACTAGCATCAGATCCAACTTTCCTAAACAAACTCCCTACACAAAGAAAAAGTTATAAAATGAATATACATATAAAACCAAAATAAGACGTCAAAGCAAAATTTTAACCCAGTGCAATAAAATCCTTTATCCATATAATTGATCATGAAATTGGTGTGCAACAAGTTTGGCAAAGTGCATACCATTTCTTCATTGGTGTTGAGGAAAGGCATGTCATTCACACCCATTGTGGATGCTCTCTAATAATAGGTATAGTCCCATGTGGTATTATAGCTCACTACCACTTATTATCCTCTTCAGTTCTTTAAGCGAGATGACTTTCCTTTAAAAGTCTCCTTCATAGGCCTTTTTAGCTTGTTGGAAAAGTTTTTTAAAAAAAAACAAGGGAAAGAAGGCCCTCCTTCAACGCTATTGATCAGGGTGTAACACTATTTAAAAACTCTGATTGTGGGTTCCTTATCTAGCATTCTGAGGAACTTTTTGGATTCAAATAGAATGGTCCATCCATTAGGGTGGAGTTGAGCTAGACTCAAATTGTGATATATGAACACTTCATTTACAAAACCTTATAAAAGAAACAAATACCCAAACTCATACATATAAATGGGGGATGTAATTAAAAAAAATTCCCCACTGTGTTTATTGGTGACTTCTAAAACATGGTCATTAAGTTCTAGTAACGAGACTACATAATCTCCTAGTTGTTGGAGATTGGCCTTATCCAATTAGTTTGGAGTTACCATGCTTTGAACATTATCAGTAGGAATCTTGGGCACACATTCGTTCCCTTTGAAGCTTAAAACCTCTTGAGGACTTATGTATTCCATTCTTCTAAGAGGGAAGTTGGGGAAGTATCGATTCTAGACCATGGGCTAATCCTAATGGTCGATGATCTCTGACGAGTACCACTAGTTTTTGACCTAAAAGTAAAATCCATCTTAGGGGATACTTCATTCTAAACTTTTCTAGAAGTCATTCTGAATATTTTAAAGAAAGGAAGAAAAACTGAAATAAAAAGCTTACAAGAAAAGAATAAGATAGAGATTTGGTTTGCCTAAACAAGAAAAATTCTTCTACGATAAAACGATCTTGTTATTATGTCTTAAACCTTCTAAGTTAAGGAAACAGATAAAAATCTTAGTAGAAGTAAAAATAATTACATTTAAAATGAATGAAGTTTTTTATATACAAGCCAACCTTCTCCAGAAATAAATAAAGGATAAATGGCATTTCATCATAACCCTAAGAAGCCTAAAAGCCAACAAATATTTATTACATGTTGTTGGGTAATCTTCTCAAGATGTTTGCTTCCTCTTCCTTAGAAAATCCTTTCAAAACATTAAAGGCTTAAACGATTTTTCCTAAAGAAAAATAAGATGTATCTTGATTGGTAGTCTCCCAATACACCTTTTAAGCCTTTATACGTGATACACATTAAAGGCTTGAGGGGCAATCGATAAGATAATTAATTTTGGTGTATCTTTTTTATACTTGAAAAGGTTTATAACAAGGTGGGTCTGGTGATATTCTAGACCCCAAAACAATTGGGTTCGGTATTTAGTGTAGATTGGGTCTAATGATGTATCAGATCTTAGACAACATGGGCCTTGTGAATTGCTAGACCCAATACGTTTGAGTTCAACAATCCACTAAACCCAAGAGAACATAGGTCTGATGTTATGCCAAACTTAAAACATTTGGGTTCGGTGATTAGTTAAACCCAATGTATATTGGAGTTGGTGATATGCCAAATCCATTAAACTTGGGTTCAGCTGTCAGCTGAACCCAAAGAAACATAGACCTGACAAGATGTCAAACCTAACATATCTGGGTCATATAGGTATGGTGAGATGCTAGACCCAACATACTTGGGTTCAGCTGTCAGCTGAACCTAAGAAAACTTAGGTTTGGCGAGATACCAAATCTAATATACTTGGATTTAGCTATTGCTAAATCCAAGGCAATATGTTAGGTCTTAGATGAACATTTAAATTAAAAATGTTATGGGTTAGATAAACCATTATACCATTTAACTTATGTTAGGTTACATCACAGGTCTTAAGTATCCAAAACTAAGGAATCCCACTTCTAAAACAATTACATGTATTAATATTTAAAGTAATGATCTCTTTACACTTATAGATGTACAAAAGGTCTCTTAAGGGACTCACCACACTTACCATATCATTAATAATATGTATGGAATATTTATTCCTTATTTAATGCCACAAAAAACAAGAGACTTTTCAATCCTTTCTTCTCTAAAAATGATAAAGTTCAAGAGATATAAATACCCCCTGAACCATCTAGGTAAGAAGTGCAGAACCTTTTCATAACTTAATAGCTTACATATGTTTAAGAGTATTAATTACCCTAAAATACAAGAACAAACATCACTTGTTATTGGAATTAAAAGCTCTTTTAAGTCATTTATTGTCTTTCTTATAAAGTTAATGACTTTATCATCAGAGAGTCTTTAGTGAGATTAAGATTGTTTTTGCAGGTACTTAAAGCTTTACTATTAATTTGGTGCTTCTTAAGCTAAAAAGAAGAAAACTATTTACCTGAACATCTTGATTAGTCATTTCACATAAACTATATAACTTGTTATATAAACCTTATGGGTTTTGGACATTATCATTCTTCCTTATCAATTTTTTTTCACTTATATCTTTCCCGAGCATTTACCAGTCAAACACATTACTTTATAAATGACAATATACTTCAATTAGAGAAGGTTTTCAAAGCACTAAAACAAAAATGAAGTGAAAGCAAAACTTCATTTCCAACATTATGGAGAATGAGTAGGTATTATAGTTGAAATGTGTTCCATGTAAATCTAATATGTTAATATATAGTATGGTAAAGACACAATGGTTCTAAATGGGAATCTTGCACTCTCAATATATAAACTTTTTGAAAATAGAAAAAATTAATTACACTTGAATGTTAAAAAAAATGATTGGCATGAAGAATTCATTGGTTCCTAGCTACATATTACTATTTACTACAATAGTGTAATTACCATTTTGTCATTCCAACAAAAAACCCAATGAACTTGCTATGAGATTAATCAAAGACAACTGTTCTTTTTATCTTTTAAATGCAGTGTAAGGAATATATTACCCTTAAAAGTGAAAACTTGTAAACATGTCGATAGAGGTCAATTCGGTCTTTTTAAACTTTAAAAACACAATATAAAGATTATATTACCATTAAAAGCAAATTTTGTCAAGTTACATGCAAAAGCTTTTTTGTATTTTCAAATTGATTTTTTAGTTATTAACAAGTTGACCGAGGGGCGATTTGATCTTTTAACAAACATAAATATTATCACAAAATATTATTGATGTGGGCAACATACGCTCCAACGAGTGGGTGACATGTTCGACTTCGTCCCATATCCAAATGTTGCCTTTCAAGGGTGGCGTTGGAAGCATCTCGTCATAGTCTTTCCATTAGTGTTGCGCGTGTACATAGCGGAACAATAGTTGGGCTTCGGTGAACTTTTTTCTTTTTGTTTTTCTTTTTTCTCTCTTCTCCTTGCCAAAATATAAAGGTGTCATTTCATTTACTTTTTGTATCCAATTTGATCCTCATTTTTTTATTGCTATTTGTTTTTTTATCTTTTTTGATTGATTTTTTTTTTAATTTCATCTCTCATCATTTGGTTTCATTTAATTTTATATCAAACTTGGTCATCATTCTTTAATTTATTATTTGTCTTTTTTTTCTAATTGAATTTTATTTTGAATTTCATCCCTCAATTTTTTATTGATATAAAATTTTGCTGCGTTATTTTCTAGGGTTTTTCTTTTATAGGGCTGGTCTCAGGCTTATGATCAAGGTTATGGGTTTCGAAACGGGTTGACTTTGTTTTTTTAGTTCATTTTTTTTTAATTTCTTTCTTCAACATTTGATTTATTACGAATTAATATTCATATTTTTTTTTTCACTTCCCTTTCTAATAAGGTATCTTAATCGTGTTTCCAAGATCGCGGGGTAAGTGGGTTAACCTGAGTTGACTCATATTTTTTTTCATTGTTTTTTTTAATTGTTTTCATTGTATTTTTTATTCATATTATTTTAATATAAAAAGCTTAATAAATCCAGTTAAATTAATAACCAAAATCTCATATTGTTTTTTTTCTTTTTAAAAAACACAAACATATTCTCAACATCTGTTTTTTTTTTAACATTGACATTTTTTTTATAAATCCCGTGTTATAGCTAAGAAGAAACGCACCATTATCAGTACTTTTGTGCATTTGGTGTAAGTTTTTAGTGCTGAATGTAGCTTTTTTTTTCTTTTTTTTTTTGGTGAAATGATACATTTAAATCTGATTAGTTTCTTTAATTTATGTCCCCTTATGTATATTACTCATTTCCAATGCTTACCCAAGTAGTAATTAACTATAATAAATCGGATGGTTTAACTGAGGAGATGACACTTATTTTTTTTTAATTGTTTTATAATAATTTTATATCATATCTTAGTTGATTGAAGCACTTACTTAAAAAAAAACACAAAAGACCTAAAAAAAAGAGAGAGAGAGAGAGAAGGGGTCAAACCCAGGCCTGCAGCCTCTCTCAGGCATACACTTCTTTTTATTGTAACAGTCCTTTGACTTTTTTTATGTTTTGATTTTAAAAAAAAAATTATATTTTTCATAATTTTTTATTTTTTTAATTTTAAATTAATTTTGATATTTTTATCATATAATAAAATATAAAAAATCATGGATTTAGAGAATTGATTATGATTAACTTTACTAATATTTTTTTATATATATTTTTCTTTGAAGATGCTCGATTAATAATGTCAAATTGGAGTAACTTTTTATAATTTAATTTAAAATTTTAGTTAAATAAAAAATTAATTTGATAGTTTTCAAGTTTAAATGTTATACTAAATTTAATAATAACATTAAAAAAAATCTCTATATTCTAAATATTTATTTTATATGTTCCGAAAGATTTAGGTCTAATCCACAGCGAAATCGCAGATAATAAACTAGTATAATATAAAATTATAAATGATGAATGTGTCGGATTGAATAGTCAAACCTTCTTCTTTTTTCTTTCTTTTTCCAATGACATATCTATGGAGTAGCTGCTAACTCCCATGTTCCATATTCCTTAATTTTCTGACCTAAATCATATTTTAATAGAAGAGGTTTCATCCACCCCTTAACATTTACTCACAAAATTCACCAAAACAAACCTCAGCCATCTAAAACCCTAGCTGGTTCTGACTCTGTAATTGTAATTCCTTGGTTTGTTCGTGCAAGTGTTTTTTACCTTCTTATTAATTCAGCACAGAACATAAAACATCTAGGAATCTGTCGTTATCTTGGGTTGTCATCCAGTTCACACTAGTTTGTGTTTTGACTTTGGACTGCTCTTATTTGAGTTCGAAGTCCTTTATTAGAATTCCACAGGACACCAGATTTACTTTGTCCTCCTCACAGGTATTTCCCATCTGGGTATCTCTCCATCTCTCCACTGAAACTCAAATTTCGTTCAAGGTGCCATCTTTTCTTTTTAATTTTGTTCGTTTATCTTCATGGGCTCTCTTAGTCTCCATTTATTTGTGATTGCCAGCAACTACAAGCTCCTTTCCTTGTATTGCTTTTGACAACTTTAGATTTGTACTCTTTCTTATTCATTTCTATCCATTACTGTTTAGATTTCTTCCATATCTGCAACTAATAAGCACAACTTCTTTGCTTGATTTTGGTATATTATACAATCTTGGATTTTGATTTCACTTTCTTATTCGGCCCTCTTCATGGATTCTGGTTTCTGTTGTTTTGCTATTGATTACTAGTGCTAGCTTAGCGCTCTGCCTTGATAAGAATCCTTAGTTTCTATTTTAAAGCTCAATAAATTCCCATATTTCCTTTGTTCTTCCATAAATTTCCAGATTTTGAAATGATGGGTGGTGGAGGATCTAGAATTGTCATTTGTGTACTTCTTACAGTCTTAATCTTGGCATTTTTGTCTAGTGGATTTACCCCTGTAGACAATTATCTTATAGATTGTGGATCACCCGCCAATACTACAGTGGGTGGCCGTGTTTTTGTTGCTGATGACTCTGCCTCAATCTTTCTTTCAACCCCGAAAAGCACTTTGGCAAGTAGTTCGAAATCTGTCACTTCCGGAGATGACTCACCACTTTATCAAACAGCAAGAATCTTTGATGGAACCTCAAAGTACTCCTTTTCGATTCGTCAACCTGGGAGGCATTGGATTCGCCTGTATTTCAATCCATTTGTTAGTGGTAGTTATGACATGAGCGGTGCGAGTTTTGATGTTTCCACCCCAAACCATGTCTTCCTCAGCAATTTCAGTGTGAAGACTTCTGTTGTCAAAGAATTTTCAGCTAATGTAACCTCGAAGGATCTTGTTATCACTTTCACTCCCTCTGGCAATTCATTCGCCTTCTTAAATGCCTTGGAAGTCGTTTCAGTTCCTGATGAGCTCATTACAGATGATGCCGAGACTTTTAATCCAGCGGGGATATTCAAAGGCCTGTCCTGGCAGGCACTGGAAACAGTTTATAGGGTGAACATGGGTGGACCAACAGTTTCCTTTGAGAATGATACCCTTGGGAGAACTTGGGTTCCTGACAAAAGTTATCTCGTTGGAAATAATCTTGCTACCAACGTGTCCAATATTGCAGCTGTCAAGTATGTAGCTGGTGGGGCAACTCAGGATTCTGCTCCAAATGCTGTGTATGGTACTGCCATTAGAATGAACTCAGAGAATGATCCCAACAGCAACTTCAACGTGACCTGGGAGTTCAATGTGAATCCAGGTTTTCAGTATCTTGTTAGGTTTCACTTCTGTGATATAGTAAGTAGCAGTCTTAACTATCTCTACTTCAATGTTTACATTGACTCCTGGCTTGTTGCCGAGAATGAAGATCCAAGCAGTTTTGCGAATGCTTTGGCTGTTGCATTTTATAAGGATTTTGTTACTGCAGCAACAGTCAGCAATAAACTTCGTGTGAGTATTGGCCCAACTAACACCATTGCTGGTGCCTACCCCAATGCAATTCTAAATGGCTTGGAGATCATGAAAATGAACAACTCCTTGGGCAGCCTCAGTGGGCCAGCTCCTGATGTTTCAGATTCGAGTTCGAAGAAGAATGTTGGTGTGATAGTGGGCTTAAGCATCGGAGCAGTTATCCTAGTGGTGTTGGCTGGAATTTTCTTTGTGTTCTGCAGAAAGAGAAGAAGGCTGGCTCGCCAAGGAAATTCTAAGATGTGGATTCCTTTATCCATCAATGGAGGAAATTCTCACACCATGGGTAGTAAATACTCAAATGGAACAACCGCTACTCTTGATTCTAATTTGGGGTATTGTATTCCTTTTGCAGCAGTTCATGAGGCGACAAACAATTTTGATGAGAGTTGGGTTATTGGAATTGGTGGTTTTGGGAAGGTATACAAAGGAGTTTTGAATGATGGTACAAAAGTGGCTGTTAAAAGGGGAAATCCACGCTCCCAACAGGGACTTGCAGAGTTCCAGACTGAAATTGAGATGCTCTCTCAGTTCCGGCATCGCCATCTGGTTTCGTTGATTGGGTACTGTGATGAAAAGAATGAAATGATCTTGATTTATGAATACATGGAGAATGGGACTCTCAAGAGTCATCTCTATGGCTCAGGTTCTCCCAGTTTGTGTTGGAAGGACAGGCTTGAGATATGCATTGGAGCAGCTAGAGGACTTCATTACCTTCACACTGGCTACGCAAAAGCAGTTATACATCGTGATGTGAAGTCCGCTAACATCCTGCTTGATGAGAATCTCATGGCCAAAGTAGCTGATTTTGGGCTTTCTAAGACAGGACCTGAAATTGATCAGACTCATGTGAGCACAGCAGTGAAGGGGAGCTTTGGATACCTTGATCCTGAGTATTTTAGAAGGCAACAACTGACTGAGAAATCAGATATCTATTCATTCGGGGTGGTATTGTTTGAAGTTCTTTGCGCCAGACCGGTTATAGATCCATCCCTTCCAAGAGAAATGGTTAACTTAGCTGAATGGGCAATGAAATGGCAGAAGAGAGGACAGCTGGAAGAAATAATAGACCCTACTCTTGTGGGGAAAATTAGACCAGATTCACTTAGGAAGTTTGGAGAAACTGCTGAGAAATGCTTAGCTGACTTTGGGGTTGACAGGCCTTCTATGGGAGATGTCTTGTGGAATCTGGAGTATGCCCTTCAACTACAAGAAGCAGTTGTTCCAGGCGATCCCGAAGACAACAGTATTAATATGATTGGCGAGCTCTCTCCACAAATCAACAATTTCAGCCATACTGATAGTAGTGTTTCTGCTGCAAAATTTGAAGCCTTGGGTGTGGATGATCTCTCAGGTGTTTCAATGAGCAGGGTATTCTCACAACTGCTTAAGTCTGAGGGCAGATAACTCGCTAGATGGTAAGCTCGATGGATTTAGCTCCTCTGATAACTCTGGTTTGTCCTTTCACCAACCACTGTTTTTGTCATATTAGAAGAGAGGGGGGAAATTCTCTTTATTTTGCTGGGAAACGAAACCCTATACTTGTCAAGGTGCATTTGCTTCCCTGTTCAATTTATGAGAGCATCTCCCCAGATCATTTTATGTCTTTTGATTGGAGACATTCCCATGTTCTACAGCTAGTCAGCTTTCCTAAAGTTGTCTAAACCATGCTGAATTGCTTCCAGAATTCTGCAATCAAGCTACATTTTCAGTTACAGAAGCGATTGTTTTCAAGTGAGTATTAGTAAATTGACAAGGAAGTCGAATTTTATCCTGTACCAATGTATGTGTCTTTATTCTTTGTTGGTACTAATATGAAGTCGGTATGAGGTGCATTAATTTCTATGTTTGCAGATGTTTTTGAATATTTTTTTTCCTTGCATCGAGTATTCTTCACATTATGCTTAGTATGACAATAACACATGCTGTGCCTGTGATGGAGGAGTTATTTTAGTTTGACAAGCCATAATCGCAAGGCCTCATGATGATGATGTAGTTGTTTTGCAACTGCTGGTATTGGAAATGATTTCCATGCTGCTTTTTTTGACCCAGTAGGCGTGCTCCCTGAGTTGCATGGATGGAAAATATCCACTCATGCTGAGATTTATGTGGCGGATGTTGAATTACTTTGGATTTGAACATGAGACTCATAAAGGGGAGCAGCCATTGGATCACACCTCATGATTTATCAGCACAATTGAAAATTCATTTAACGATAATGATGACCAAATGACCAGAAGGAAAATATTTTTTGAAAACAATTTGGATCACAGTAAGAAACATACACTCTACTATGCTAGAAAACTTATTTATCTATTTTGAAGGGGCCAGGCTCCGGCTCTTTCAACTCCCCAAATGCACTGCCGTCGATCACCAAGCCACCTCTTTCACCTTTCTTCCTTCTTTTATGGGCTTCTACCACTCTCCTCTCCGTGCATCTGATTTTGTTTGAGTGTTATGCATGCTCGGACAAATATGGAATCAAGAAAAGCTTGTCCGAGAGAGTTGTAGTTGAATTCTAACACGAAACACAAAATCTTAAAAGTGAAAGAAGATCATCTGATTAGTATGAACTACTTGCTACATATCCCATTGTCCCAATAACTCCTCCTGTCTGCGACACTCTTGTTGAGATAGAAATCTTGAACAATTTATAATGGTAGATTTGAAATAAAATTTCATTATATTTCTGTCCATGTTTCTGCCCGGTAAGCCCTCCCAGAAAAACTACAGAGTTTTTAATAATTTTTACCTTAAAAATAAAGAAATCAGATTTTTGTCTTTGTGCGAAGAAATTATTAGACATTTCAGATATTATACTCCTCTCTCTCATAAAAATTATTTCTCACAAAATAATTCTAAAGATCCATATTTTTATAAAGGATAATATATATATATATATATATATATATATATCTTCCTTTTTTTTTACTTTTTTCAAATTTTTTCAATGAAAAATATGTTCATTTATTAAAAATAAAGACATATTTCTTCACCAAAAAAATAAAAGATACATCAAGATTATAACAATTTTTCATAAGAAGAAAAATCAAAACCATAATTTATTACAATCACCTTGATATTTTATATTTGGGACAATCTAATTGTATAATATTATTTTAGTTCATTTAAATTAAATTAAATAAAAAAATTATCGTGAAAAAAGTATATAGTTAACTAAAAAATCTTTATATTAGATATATAATAAAACTTAAATTTGTGTCATTAACTAAAAATGAAAATATTAAAAAATTCTTTTTATTATTTTAAATTGCTAAAAAATACTTGTATGTAAAAAGGAGAAAACATATATTGTTCATGTTTTTCTTTATTTGAAAAACAATGAAAAAATTGTATTGAAAAATTGTAGAGAAATTTAAAATGTGTTTTTTAAATTCCGTATAAATTTAAAATTTTAAAATATTAGAAATTTTACATTTGAATAAGATTCTTTATTTATAACTATAGTGATTTAGAAAATTATAGTATTAAGGGACAAAGTGGTAAACCTGACGTAATGTTAGCACTTAGCAGGTCAAGCGCTTCGAGAACAATAAAATTATAGTATTAAGGGACAAAATGACAATAATTGTCTATTTAATTTTAAGTTTCAAAAACATTTTAAAAAAATAAACTTTTTTAAATTAATAATTTTTTAGTGTTTTAAAATTATTTTAATGCGCTGATATGAAAAATAATTTTTAAAAAATAAAAAAATATATTATTTTGATATATTTTCAAATGAAAAACAATTTAAAAAGTCACTTTCAAACGTGTTATTTAATGGAACGGTCTTAATTATTAAATTTTAATATATTTTTTTATTTTTAAATTATTTTGATATATTAATATTAAAAATAAATTTTAAAAAATAAAAAATTATTATTTTAATATATTTAGAAGAAAAAATCAAAAACAACATATACTATTCTTAATTTCATGTTTAACGTGGTGGAATCACCACTGTTCAAATTATTATTTTTTTTAATGGGAAACCGCGTAATATATGTCATTGGTTCTCATTTGAGTGGGCTCCACTAAAATTTCAGTTTCCTAACCTATATAAAAGCATTTTACTTTGCTTTTTGTTTTCAAGACCCGACAAAAAAAAAATAGTTGTTTTTAAAATAATTTTTATTTAAAAATATATTAAATCAATATTTTTTTGTTTTTAAATTTATTTTTGCTGGCCGTCTGATAAGTACGTCACGGTCAGGCAATATGTAATACAAACAAGGCAAGAAGAATAAAAAAACAAAAACAAAAACCCTGCTTTGCCAATAAGGAAGTGACACATCATCATACTCCACTCGAGTACGAAGACAAGACCAATGACAACTTTTAAGATTACCAATCGAACCTTACAAGGGACACGTGGTACTTTCTTACAATGGACCTCGACGTTACAGGCTTATATTGAAGCACCAGCTTGGAAGTGACTAGTTTTTTTGGCTTTATATAGTCCCTTGACTTGATAGATATTATTAATATAGTCCCTCTATCCAATTTGTCATTAGTTTATGCAACATGGCATGATATGTCGAGCAACATTTGTATGTATCATGTCGTAGGATAATGATGCCATTGAATATACGAAATATTTCATTATTTATTGCAATTAATTTGGGAGATTTCATGAGATTTGAGAGTTAGGGTTTTTGAATTTTTTAGTCCAAATTAGGAATGGTTTTTTCTTCTTCAATCTTTTTTCTATATTTTCAATTTAATTTTAATTTATAAATTTTGCATCTTTTTTCTCTTGAGTTGTTGTTTTGGTCCCGGCCATGCTGCTCTTTTCAAAAAAATTAAAAAGATTTTTTGCTTTAATTTTTTTTATGTATTTTTAAGTTGTGCGGCCAAAGCTAATGGTAAATCGAGGTGGGAAGGATACTATTGAGAAGTGTTTCAATCGAGGGACTATTTAAATTAAAAACAGAGTAAAGTTGGACACATTTAGAAAATATCAAGAATAGAAGGATTCAATGTGAGCATGAAAAATGTTCAAATATAATAATAAATAAATTAAATAGAAAACTTCTCTCCTAGAAACCAAGCCAAGCTATCTTGTTCAACTATTTGTAACTCTGTCAGTTGTGTTTCCTTCTTCCGTGTATGTGTTGTTCTCCCTGTTCAAGCAAAAGCAAGAGAAAGTAAGAGAAGAAACCAAAAGGAAAGAAAGAAGGAAGAAGATAATATAATATATTATATATTACATGGGTTTTCTTTGCTGCAGTGGGAAACCGAGCAAGCGATTAGAGAGCAGCAGCATCAATGAAAATAACAGTAACATTAAGCGCAAGGATCAAACACATGTCACTTCGGGTACCTAAACTTTTCATGATCAAATTTTTTATCTTTTTGAATATTTAAATGTAACCCTTTTTCAGTCAACTGATATGATATAGGGTTTTCTTTCCTTCTTTTTTTTCCCCCCGAAAATCAATCACCATGGATTGAAACATAAAGGGTTTTCTTATGTTTTTGAATTTGTAATAATTTTTTTCACGCTTTGATTTGGAATCGTTTTGATTTTGTTGGTGTTCGAAACATTTCTCTAAATCAAGAGAGGTAATTATTCGTGGTTGTTGGGCTTTATGTTGCCGCTTGTTTGTCATAAATAGCGCCAAACTCTTATTCGGTATACATTATTTTTTTTCCTTTCATGGTTGCCCCTTCTGATTTTTTTTTATATTTGTTTTAGGGTCATTGAAAATGAAGCCATATGTGAACAATTTAAGTAAGGAGGGGGAATCTAAGGATGATCAATTGTCATTGGATGTAAAGAGTTTAAATATGAAGGATGAGATTTCTAAGGATAGAAGAAGCAATGGAAAACAGGCTCAAACTTTTACTTTTGAGGAACTTGCGGCCGCAACGAGCAATTTTAGGTCTGATTGTTTTTTGGGTGAAGGAGGTTTTGGTAAGGTTTACAAAGGGTACCTGGACAAAATCAACCAGGTTCGTACAAAATAATTCATTTACTATCTGCAGAAATATTGTTTTCTATGTAAATAGGTTCGTGTTTCAGTACAGGGTACCTTCCTTTTACAGTATCCCCGATGTAGTTTGCCTATGTTCACCGTTTATTAGTTGGTTAGACCTAAATTGTCTTCTTCTTGTTGTTGTTGTCATAGGCTGTTGCTATCAAGCAACTTGATCGAAATGGAGTTCAGGGGATTAGGGAGTTTGTAGTTGAAGTAGTGACTTTAAGTCTAGCAGACCATCCAAATCTTGTCAAGTTGATTGGGTTTTGTGCTGAGGGAGATCAGAGGCTATTGGTTTATGAGTACATGCCATTAGGATCTCTGGAAAATCATTTACATGGTATGCAGGTCTCTTTGGCATTGCATTGTCGTTTTTATTGTTTACATTTGTGCTTTACCAATTACTATTCTTTTATCTTTTAACATTTTCGCCTTTGTCATTCCTGCTTTCAGATATTCCACCCAATAGGCAACCGCTTGATTGGAACACAAGAATGAAAATAGCTGCTGGTGCAGCAAAAGGTTTAGAGTATTTGCACAATGAAATGAAACCTCCTGTTATATACCGCGACTTAAAATGCTCCAACATTTTGCTTGGCGAGGGCTATCATCCTAAGCTATCTGATTTTGGTCTGGCAAAAGTGGGACCCAGCGGAGATAAGACTCATGTTTCTACAAGGGTTATGGGCACCTACGGATACTGTGCACCAGATTATGCAATGACAGGTCAGCTGACGTTTAAATCAGATATTTATAGCTTCGGGGTTGTCCTTTTGGAGCTCATCACAGGCAGGAAAGCAATTGATCAAAGAAAAGAACGTGGTGAGCAGAATCTAGTTGCATGGGTAAGACAATATCTGATTGATGTCCTTGTTTTTACATTACTGCAAAGGTCTTTGTTCTTAAAATTCAGCTTAACTGTGCTTTCAAGGACACTTGTTTTTTGGACAACTCTTAACTGAAATGACACCTTAACTGGTTATTATAAAAATCGAGAAGCAGCCTAATGTTTTGATGTCATTTGGCAATTGGCTGATCAAACTGGCTCTACATGTTTAATTGGTTCTGATGACACCACTAGTGTGGAATATAGATGATGCGTTTTTATGGTTTCATTTATGGTTGTTATTTCTGTAGATTGCTTCCAGTGCTAATAAAACAGAAATCTCCATAACAATTAACTAGCCTTGAAATTCTTTGGTTAACAACTCAAGTTGACTATAACTACAATATCTTGATAACTTTGGCTCAGAAAAAGTATTTTGAATGTAAGGTCTTCAATTTTGTAACTTCGTGATAAATAGTTGACACGTAGCTTTCTTCAACAAGGCTTAACTGTGAGTATGTGTTAAAGAAGGGCATGCTTGCTTTTTGAAAATCGAGGTATAAAAATAGAAATTTGTTAAACCAAAGAGTAGAATAGTGATGACAGACTTATGAAATACATTGGATTTGCTTGCAGGCACGACCCATGTTCAAAGACCGGAGGAACTTCTCATGCATGGTTGACCCTTTGCTTCAAGGTCAATATCCAATAAGAGGATTATACCAAGCCCTCGCCATTGCCGCAATGTGTGTGCAGGAGCAGCCCAATATGCGCCCTGCTGTATCCGATTTGGTTATGGCTCTGAACTATCTGGCATCTCACAAATATGATCCCCAAGTCCATTCTGTCCAAGACTCTCGGAGGAGCCCATCTCGTCCTGGATTAGATAAGGACAGAGGACAATGATGTAGCACAAATTGCATAGGGTGGGCTCACGAGACAAATTGCGTAGGGTGGGCTCACGAGTGACTAATATGGAGGATGGAAAATTAGGAATTGAGTGCCCAACACCTTTTTGCAGTGTTAATATACCTAGTGCCGGGTATCAATTTTTGTGACCTGGGAGATATCTGGCTATAGTTCCATCCTCATCCTCTCAGAGAAATTCCTGCCCTTTCGTTTTTCCAGGGGTTCATGACAGCTTGGCTTTTGGATGTAAGATGCCTCTCTTTAGAAATTATTTCACATTCTATATATTCTACCCTGAATAATCAAAGTAATAATTGCCCTTCTCTAATCTCACTGAGGTGTTCTTTTTTGCACACCTGTCTATAGTTTCACTCCATGCTATTCCATCCAATGAAATGAAATTGTAGATTTACTAGAATCCAATTCAGGTGCAGCCAAACAAAAAAGAATTGCAACCAATAGGTGTGTGGTCTGGGGTGAGGAAACTATCACTCAGAATTTTATTTTAATTGCAGCAGAAGTAGGTACCAAAATATGATTTTCAGCACTTCGAGAAGATAATAGAGAGAACACCTTTAAACTAGGTGATGTAGCGAAAACAAATTGTTGTTAATCATGAGCTTGTATCAAATTTACCTCTATGAATGAAGCAAAGAAATGGCTATTGAAAACCTGAGTTCTTTGTTGCAGCAGCTCAAACTAGTAAAAATGAGCTCTATTTCTGTTCTATTTTATACCCTTGGTATTGATTTGATTCCTGTATGCATTCAGCATTCTCCGGGAAATTAAGGCATTGGGATGGTATGATCCGAGAAAGAAAATAATAAATATTACTTTGGTCGCTGGAATTCACTGATCTCACCATCTCTGCAATTGCCAACCCACAAGTACATCGTTGAGGCCTTATTTGTTGGCAGAACTCTGCAACAGTCCCTTCTCGGTGACTGCAAAACAAGCTGCATTCAGTCAGTAAATGCATCAACCTTACAAGATTTTGACTGCAAGCTGCTGGCTGCCTGGGTGCTATTACTATTGTGTCTGACTTTCACTAAATTTCTAAGCAGAGTATATAATGATCATTTAGGTGAGTTTATTATTAATTAGTTCCTTTGGAGTTTGGACTGAGACACTACGTGACCAATTGTTTGAAAGATGGCGCGAGAAAAACGCATCATAATTAGCACTCATGGAGTAACATTAAAGAAAATCATATTCTTTCAAAGAAAGTAGGTATTACCTTGAGCCATCGAAGGGTATCCGGCCTCTTCAATACTACAATTGAGTCAATTCTTTCTGGGGATGCCATTTTCCACCGGCAATAAGGGGATGGTGATTTACGGCGAGTGTAGACCCCGATCGCTCGCTTCTTAGCTCGATCATATTTAGAAGTGCTCATGTAAAAAACGAAGGGCTTCATACATGGGTGCTTCGTCACGGGCCTTGTGTTAAATGTATATGCAGTATAATCAGCTTTTCGATACCAATTAAGAAAGGTTCTAGCCGGAGTCTCAAGCTCTCTAGGAGAGACGACTCCCCTCCAGATTTGAACAACATAGCCCCATGAGACTGAGATGGACCAGTACCTATTCTTGTCATAGCAGATGGATTGTTGCATTATGCTAGCTGAATCAAGCTGCACTGACTTGAACAAGTGTTGGAGAGCTCTGGCTCGGCTCATGCCAGGGAATATTGGCTGCACTACATCGATATGATGAAGTGAAGCCAGTGGAGCCACGGGATGGGCTGCCAGAAGGCCTAGAAGGTCTCCATATACATCATACTGCATAAGCATAACAAATTAACAATCCAGATGATAATATATATACATACGCAACAGAACGTTATCTTATCAAAGAATTTGACACCAAAATTAAATTGCCTCTCCTGGCCCTAGCTTTCCGAAAACATTATCGTTTCTTCGTCAGAAGCTTTTCAAAAATATTGCTGGAATTAAGATATTCATTAAGCTCATAATTAATTAATGCTTACAGGTTTTTACTAACGAAGAATTCTGTATTCGTTCCATTCAATTCCTTAATTCCTGCTGAGAAAATTATTTATAAAACCATAGAGTTTGAATAAAGCCTTTAAATTAAACCTGATGAAACCCAGATTCCTTGGAGAGCGGCACCCCAATCTCAGCCATGCAAGCTTGGATTCTGTCATCACTGCCATATAACCCTGGATACCGCCGAATGCACCTGTCTTGCATCTTTGCCAGCTCTTGTGCCAATGGCTGGCTAATAGCAAAACCACCTCCTCCGTATGCCATGGAATAAGAGAAATATATATTCTGAAGGTGACTCTCTGACGAGCTCCCAACGTAATAAAGCTGCCTATGATCATATTTCGAAAGTATCCTGACCACATTATCAACAATAAACACTGTATCATCATCGCCCATCACAAACCACCGCACATCCTTCAATCCAAGCCTCAACGTCTCCGAAACCACCCTCGAAATCCTCAAGGCCGATCTATGTCCTTTCTTATTCGAGTACTTGAACCTGGACGTGTCCGCCGAAATCCTAATCTGAGGCAGCCCTTCATTACTTGGGCTCCTTACTTGTCTATCCATCCAGACTATCCCTCTAGTCTGCTTCGGCCTCCACCACACCTTTACGTACTCCTTTCTTTTCTGCCACAAATCCGCCGAAGCTGCTATCCCGAAAACAATGTGCTTAAGCTCAGTGTTGTACTCCTGTGATTTCTTAGAAAGTATAGGAGGAGGAGATTCAAAACTACTGTCTTGTTCATTTAGCTGGATTGATGTGGACAAGTTTGTAAGATGTTCTAGATTTTCTTCGGTCGTAAGACATCGGCGATCGTTGTTTAGGATAAGATGGGAAGAGTAGATGAGGTAAAGCGTGCCGACAACGATAAAGAACCAA
Organism: Populus nigra; assembly: GCF_951802175.1. Taxonomy (NCBI): domain Eukaryota; kingdom Viridiplantae; phylum Streptophyta; class Magnoliopsida; order Malpighiales; family Salicaceae; genus Populus; species Populus nigra. The sequence continues at coordinate 4,415,023 of NC_084870.1, read as the reverse complement.
GCGATCGTTTTTCTGAAGCCTCCAGTTTGTGTCGTGCGTTGCTGGGCAGAGGACATTCTATTCTCTTGGGAAAAAAAGTACGGTGTTTCTAATATTTTGTTTCTGCTTTCAGTAATTTGTTAGCTACGTACCCTGCCCTTCGCATTCATGGAGAAGATGGAAGAAATGGAACAGAACTGAGAGTTCTGCGGATCTAGAATAGTTTCTCTTTTTCTTTCCCTCGAAAGCTTATTTAATTTGTGGTTTCAAGTTGTTGATCAACAACGAACATAAATGCGGGTATTTCTCCCTTGTTTGACAGTAGTCAGATTTGATTTTATTTTATTTTATTTTTATCATGGAATAGTCGTCGAAATCTAGAAAAACAAAAAAAAAAATGTAATTGCTGATACAGAATTAGATCTGCACTTATCTAGTAATAATTAGCTTATTTACTCGTGCTATGATTGTGGATCAGATCAAAAAAATATCATTATATAAAAAGGATATATATATAAGAAAATGATGGATTATGAAGTTGGGATTGTTACTTTTCTTGCAGATAAAAGAAACTCGAGCTCCCCACAAATCAAATATCTTAATATTTTTCAATTTTGAATGGTATAATTTAATTGATCAAGTCTTGAGTTTGTTTTTTAAAAATTCTTGAGAAATATAACTCAATTAATCAGATTCTAGATTTGTTTTTTAAATTTGTTTTTTAAGGTATTAATTAAGACTGCCCACAAAATTCCAGAATTCCAGAATTCCAGACAGTGTCTTGGTGCCAAAAGACGTCAGATTTTCTTTGTTAGCTACCTGATTGGAAGCTATTTATGAAGACTTGGAATGGAGGATGGACTCGGCTAGACAATTCTTACCATTCCATTGCCTCAACAACAGGCTATTTTCCTTAAATTGGTTTGGCCGCTTTCTTAGCAAGGGGACGATGGCCCCAGTATACAGAAAGCATTCAGGTCTGGTGGAGAAGAACTTCAATCAGACAATATGTAGCCGAGCAAGATAATTCCCACTTGCAAATCCTTGTTTGTGACCATCCAAACTGAAAGATATGTTAACAGGGTCAAATGAAGTCGAAGCCACAATATGTGACTGCTTCTTTTTTGCAGGTTTATATCAATAACCTCCCCTTTTCTCCCTCAATCCGCCTGGAGTTGAAGCCTTGGAAATGAACATGTTCTTCTTACGTTGTCTCTTGTGATTGCAGGAGCAGCCGTGAAATCTGTATGAGGTATCTGTGATGCTGGTTTATAATCTCATGTGAACAAGGGGTATTTGGCTATAATAGCCTTCTGTTAGCCTATCAAGAAGTCACATTTCAATTTCTTACTCTTGATTTTATCTGGAAGAGAATTTGCTGAGTTGAAGGACGAGTTGGAATCCAGTAATATGAACAAACCCCTCCCTTGATGACTATTTGGCAGAAATTTTGCAACGGCTTTCTCCTCTTCTTGTTGTTTCCTTCCAATGTTTGACGCGGCACTGATAGAGATACGAGAATATGCACGTTTCAATCTCCCTCTCAGGTATCTCAATATCATCCAAGAGATTAACAAAGACATGAAGAAATTGAAATTATCAAAAACTGAAAATATATTCAAAATAAAACAAATGGTTGAACAGATGTGTTCTCAAGGAAACCTTCAATTTTCACCCACTAACAACCTCATGTGTTCTTTTTTGTGATCCTTTACATGTTATTTCTGTCGCTGTTATGGTGGTATGGGGTGCGGTGAAAGTTGAGGAGGCTATTTGGAACAAGCCAAACTGAAACACCTCACGAGCACCTTCTTTTAACATTTCCTGTTAGAACAAGGTTTCCAGAGACCGATCCCAGTCCAAAATGCAATTTTAACATAACAAATGATACTACTCCAAGAAGAAAATAGACGACACTTGGTATATCAGCTTATTGGAAAACCACTCATTTAAGCATTGTTTTGAGAAAAACGCCTCAAAAAACCGTTTCCAACAAACTTTTTGATGGAAAATGTATAGATTTCTAGAGGGAGTATAAAAAAAAAATTAAAAAAAAAAATCCAAACTTCTTCTATTTAGTCGCGAGTTCCGCAACTAAACTTGACTAATTCCAGTAAATAAGAGACACTAGAGACCTCCTGGAGGATCAACCTGACAGTTCAACAATGTACAGCACTCCGACTGCACATCTTTGTATGATATGAAGTTTGCGGCTTCAGTTCTCCTGCAGAGACAAAACACAAATAAACCCACTTATGAGATGGTATAGTCATTGTGGACAGAGTTAAAACTTCATACCAATGCTGCTACTATTTTGTCTAATTTCAGAGTTATGCTTTAGAAATTTTGGCACATCAAAGTGATGCCATGAATTTAGATGACTATTGGACTCCTTGGACCCACTCAATCCAAGAGATTTTTTTAATTGGAAGACCTGTCCACCAACACCACATTCATATGACATGGATTTAATTATTTTTTTCAATGAGGTGTGAAAGTAGTAGAAAGTTTTGGTCACATGCTAATGTCATGTTGTGCATATACCATCACTTGCACGTTCATATAATTATTGCATTGAGTTTAGGAAAAATAAAAAAAATGAGAATAATTTGCAGTCTCAAGTTCAATCACCTTGCAAAAGACAGAAAATAAATGTAGTCCAAAACAAGTGAATTTAAAGAATGCAACCCTACCTGCTGCCTTCAAGACCTGGATTTTGGGAGGTGATCTTTCATCAGGCTGCTTAATGAGGCCAATTACGAGTCAGTCTCATCCTTCAGTACAAACCAGCATAAACACACAAATCTCTTTTTTCTTGGTTGACCCTTGATAACAAGGTTAAAAAGGCCGCCACGACAAAACTCACATCTCAAACGTTCTGTTATACAAGTCATCTGAGCTGGGCATCCGAAATTTTGAATCCTCATAACCAGAAGTGTAAAACTTATTGAATCCCACTCTCTCATTCCTGAGAAGCTCTGTCATATGCATACTGTTGCCACCCTGAATCTCATTCCAGCCATCCCAACGCCCATTTGGCATAAGCCCATTCCTCGACTGCTGTAAGGACAGCTGAGCATAAGGGGATAAACCACTGATTTGTGATTGATCCACAAGCCTTGACGAAATGCCAAAAGAATCATTGAGAGAAGAAAAGCTATCCCCAGTGTCAGCATATCTTGTGTTCTGGTGTGGGGGCAGAGATCTTTGCATTAGTAGTTGAAGTCTTGCCTCGTTATCAAAATGATGCAATTGTTGTGGAAAATTTGATCTCATGTCCACTCCTAGATTGTTAAGCCCACCCTGAAGTCTCCCTTTTCCAACAGCCAAAATTGCAGGATCCATAAATTCAATTTCTCCAGCACTACCAGCATTGCCAGTTGGTGGTGACTGAAATGAATTTCTCAGAAAGGAAGATGAGTCAAGCAAATGATTCCCTGCAAAAGGAAAAGGAAGATGAATATCAGCTGAAAATCATAATCAAATTTAATACCCTGGATGAGAATGACTAACCAGATATAATGTCAAAACTCTGTTCCATTCTTTCGTGAGAAGAAAAGCCTGGAGGTGGTGCTCTGCTTGGCACAGAGAATCCAGGTGGGGCAGAAATTTGAGATCTTGAAACTGTTAAGAAGAGGGAAAAAGTATCAGTTGATTACTGTGCACAAAAAAAAAGAATTTGTGGGACACAAAAGGAAAATTCGTAAATACTTGAGGATAACAAGATGCTAAACAAACACCAAATACAATACAAAATATAAACAAATGCTAAAAAATAAACTAATAAATTCAGTAAATAGAGAACAGAGATAAAGTCAGGGTTAATAGAGGAACAGGAAAGGCCTCAAAACCAGATGAGATTTTATACGAGGCAGAAAAAACTTATGATAGTCTAGTTTTAGTAATGGGATTGCATGTGGTGATAACCATGCATTTATAGAAATTTATGAAGTCAATGTTGGTATGGCATTAATAGTCCACATCCATGCATTGCAAATGATCAAAAGCTTTTAGTCTGGCCACCGTGAGATGCATGGCAACTTATCAAATTCAATCACAACATTCCAAAAAATATTTTAGTCCTCTTCAATACAGGAAGCTTATATAACAGCATACAGAACTCATGACAATTTAATAAAACTTGTTAAAAGAGCTCAAGCAAAGGAAGAAAATTCAAAGTCAGCATTAAAAAGATGGTAATGTTACACCCTACAAAACCATCATTTACAAGCTTTTACCTTTCAAAAATCACGAACACCCTAAGTAAAACAAGTTATTTTACCATATTGTCCCCAATTAAAAACAAAAAAAATAGAAAAAGAAACATCACTGTAACACTAAAAACAAAGAGCATAGAACTTGGATAGTTAGAGAAAAAACTTACTAGGAGGCCTGTTAGAAGAGAAAGTTGAAGGACTGAAGGTAAAATTTTCAGGTTCTTCGAAAATGCTGGATGAAAAACTATTACCAATCCCAAGCTTTTCCAAATATGAATTTCTATTTTCACCAAAATCCTGGTTGGATGTATAGTTATTTGACAACTTCCCAAATACATTAAGAGATGGATCGACACCCAGTGTTTGACTTCTCAACTCCTCCTGTCTTGCAAAGGAAAATCTAGACTGGTTGTTATTATTTTGTACCTTCCAGTTACTTGACATTTTGAGAGAACTAGGCTGTTTGTCTGTTTCACTCAACAACTTGGCCAAATTCTGAGGTGATGTTAACGAGTTATCCCAGGCATCTAGATCTAGTGATAATATATTTGAAATAATGCTGCTCTCACCCACATCCAGAGCACCATTGCTATCAGCATCACCCAGTGATCTGCCCATGTTCTTCCCTTCCACTCCATTCAAGAGAGAAAATGAGCGCTCTATGTTTCTATCTGAACAAGCAGAACTGCTGACTGATTTCTCAGGGTAACCATTTGATGTGACACAGTTACTAGATGAATGTAGAAGTGAAAGATCACTGACTCTAGTATCTGCATATTGAGAATCGGAATTTAAACTAGCAGCCCCAAAAGACTCAGTGTGTTGCAAAGAACTAGATCTATAATGATTTGGTATATGAGGTAAATGAGCTGAATTCGGCAAATAAGTATCATGGCTCGCTTCCTCTGGGTCCTTGAGACATGGTCTCTCAACCGCTAATATATCCTCCTCTACTTCAGAAACAGTGCTTCTAATTGCATGCATCGGTTGATCTGTTCTCCAATCCAATTGTTCACTTGAAGCACAAACCACATATTCTAATGCACCAGTTCTCTCTGCTGCTAGTGAAGTAGGTTCACAGTATTGTTCAGCATATGTAGGCTGCAATCCTTGATTTCCAGGTGATTTAATCATACTCCCATCTGAAAATGAACTAGTTCTAGTTACACCAGAAAGTTCACTTCTGATATTACTATCAACCTTCATTGAAGAGATGTCAGGCAATGAGTTCTGAAAGTTTCCATTAGGTATAGCAAAGCCTTCCTTTTCAGATTCAGGAGATTGTTGAGTTCCATCAAAGGACTTTGTAATATTTGGCAGCACATCTGAGTCCCAGCCATTGTACACGGATGGCAGTGGACAAGAAGACTGGTTACTTAAAGTTACAGTAGCAGTAGCATCATGTATAGCTGGTTTCTCGGGAGCAGTGGCTTGGCTATCCAAGCTCACATGGTGTTTTGCAGATTTCAAATCTAATTTACCTTTTCCATTCATAGATTGGCTTTCTTCATCACATGCAACCTTTCTACCCACATCATTCTGCAACATAGAACCCTGACTTGTGCTTGCAACTGCAGAAGAGAAAGCTACCATGCCACTAGCTGTGTCTGGTTTAAGCCTTATTGGTCCATTAGACTGTGTCAAGCTTGTTGCTTGAGGCTGGTTTGAAGCACGCGTTCCCCTAGCACATCATTTATTTCATGAAAATTAACAGACAAATTCAACAATTATGACTAAACACAAGGAATTGACATACCATGACGCTGCAGCAGGGAGTGCCATAGATCTACCAGCGCTTCCAGTTGGAGGTGAACCTTGGTCATTACTCATTATATTCTGTTAGATAAATATATAACTTCAAAACCAGAGACAGACAGATATGCATGTAGTTTGAAACTCGTCTAAAATGCATAAAAGGTGTAAGATATCATTTCAGTGAGTATTTAAAAAAATATAAATAGTAAAATCTATTAACAGAAAAAAATCTTACATCTGATGCATTTTTCACAACTGGTTTTGCTGCAGAAGCAGAACTACTGTTACAGTAATCATCTGCAGGTGGAGGCAACATACTCCCTGAACGCCACAACGGACTGCTTGGTGCACCGGTAATTTGTTGAACTCTACTCCTACAAAACCATCATCAGTTCATTAATCATCAAAATTTCCATATAAAATGCAAGATAACATCAAGAAACTCACTGCCAAAAACGAGTTCTGGAGGTATGTTGAATCACAACAAAAAAAAAATGTTTTGCTTAGGATTGAGAAAATAAAGACCAAAACTATACAAAATGGGAATACAATCTAAATAAGCATTTCAAAAATTTTAAAAAAAAAATTAACTTTCTGAAGTCCAAACAAGAGGAAGAAAAGCCATAGCTTCAACAAAAGAACAAAATCAATTTGGCTCACAGCAACCCTATCTCCAATTTCTCAATACTACAGTTTTTTAACTTTTCATGGAACTTTTGTATCATAAAGTACTGATGAATAAAAAAACATTGGAGCAACTAAGGGGCACCCATTATTGCTGTGCTAAATCTTTTCTCAGGCTAGCAATGATATTTTTCTTTCTTTAGACACTAAACTGGAACAAAAATTAGAGAGGAATAAAAGAATACAGCATTTCTACAAGATTAGATCAACCTCTCAATGAGTTGTTAACAGAACGCAAATATACCTTGTGTATGCTGATATGATCTCATCTTTTGTAAAACTATCTTCTTGAGAACCAATCTCGTGCAAATATAGACAATCAGGATTTGTGCAAGGCTGGATCCAACAGAAATTGCATCCAATTAAACTCTATTGCATGTTACTAGTTTTCTTCAAGCATTTATGAAAGCAATTCCAAGAAATAATTGCCACTGGAAAGTTTAAAATGGCCCATACCACATTTCTCAGCCATGCATGACAATACTTTGTAGTTCCAAAGCACGCCCTGAAATTGCCCAGAATATCAATATGAAAGCAAACATTAATGAACAAATGAGAATATGTAAAGATGCACATACTTTAAAGATCTACCATCCAAGACAAAACCATGTACAGACTGAATACACCGAATAGCTTCTTCCTCCTTGGAGTAAGTTATATATCTGCGAGCAAATAAAAAATACACAGACAATGAGCTTGTTTAGAGAATGTAGAACAAAATATTGCTCCTGAAAAGCATACAAACAGGTATATTACATAAAATGGATGAGAGGTTATGCATACTGGTGTACATTACAAAAACACAAAAATATAGAGCATTTCTATAGTCCTAAAGTCCCACGAGTTTCGAAAGATAAAGTTAAAAAGGACAAAAACTGCAAAGGTAGAATTTTGAATATGGTATGTTTACGGACTAGACATCGATACATAAAGTCAGACAACATAAAACCTCAACCCAGACTAATCAGGGTCGGCTATACAGAATTTTCTGCACCATTCAGCTTGATCATAAACCAAATCCACCAAAATACAAAGTCAAAGATGCTTTTAACTTACACACTACAAGTATTGTTTGGAAACTGTTGAATAACACCAGCTGCTGTTCGAGACATAGAGACTTTTAGAACCTTCCCGTATTGACCAAAATACTCTTTGTGCTGCAGAAGCTGCTCAAAATTTTGAAAACACTTAAAAGGAGATTTAAGAAAATGGGAGATGAGAGAGGGGGGGAGGGAGAGGGAGAGGGAGAATACATCTTCATCTGCCAGATTAAGAGGCAACCCAACTATGTACACCAGATTCCGTTGGATCACTCTAACACTACTCAGTTGCTTCCTTCCTTCAGATGGTTTTGTCTTTGCCTTATGTGACTTCTTTCGCTCCATATTGATTTCAGCCACCAATCTATCAAGAAAAGTCCAGCACAATCACTAGGGGAAAAACAAATATCAAATATAATTTGTTAATGCCAAGTACATAAACCCAGTGCAGTTGAAAGAGGGTGGCTTAGGTGTGCCCAAGGGAACAAGGTGCAAAGGCTCACAGCTAGCATCAAATATAATTTGTAATGCCAAGTGCACGAACCCAGTGCAGTTAAAGGAGGGTGGCTTAGGTGTGCCCAAGGGAGAAAGGTGCAAAGGTTCAGAGAAAAAGTGCTTCTAGAGAACTGGGTCCGGGTCTTTAAACAAGGTGCACATGAAACGCCTGATATTGTATCTGCCAACTGAGGTTAAAGGAAGAGAAGGATTTTCAGAGGTAGGGGAGGGAGTAACTGTAGGGTTGACACACTTTCCTAGTTGGGGCGTACAGAGTGTAGAGCAGAAAGGCAGGAAATGGAAGAGTTCGTACAGGTGAGAATAATTACAAATGCCAAAGATAAACTTAACTAGAGTCAGCTCTTCTTTTAATTAAGGTGATTTTGCCAAAATAAAATAAAAGGTGAGGGGCCATCCTCACGACCTATCACAGGTGCTGAGAGTTCTTATTGTTGGTTGGTTTGAGCCCTGTTAAAATCAATTCTCCCCTCGTTCAAAACCAAGCACATAGGAGTGCGTGCAGCCCTTTTCAATCTTCGTTTCAAAAAAAAAAAAAAGTTTTCCTTTCTCCTCTATTCCTTGCTCTACTGTGTATTCTCTTGTTGCATCATTCAGTATCTCTCTGTCCCTCCCCAACTTTTTTTACAGGTAGCAACATGGCTATTTTCTGCACTTCACCACCATTAGAGCTAATAGTGTAAATATTATGAGTCCATATAAATTAGTGCACATGACATTTCAAAATTAAGATCTCCACCATGGTTTCTGCTAAACTTAGCACTTATGCTAAAGAGACCCTGGTGCTTGTAACAACACTGAACAAACTGTTGAAAGAAAGACCACCTCTCGCAGTCTCCAGCCGTCCCCACAATCTTCTTCTTGTCATAAGGAAGGCGGCATGCTGGACACCTCCCTTCTGTGTCATCCTTCTCCGCCATGTCCATTATGTGATGCCAGCACCAAACACATATCTGTGACGGAGAAGATACATTCTCACAATCAAATAAATACACCGGTAATTGTTGTTATGAAAACAAAAGGGGAATAGTCAACTAGTTGCAAAAAAAAAAATATAATGAGATTAGAAAGCCAAGAGCTCGCCAAACAAGAAGAAAGCAAAAGCAAGGAAAAATTGCTGAAATAACTTGTCAGATACAAAAATTTATCATTCTATGAATGACTGACAAAATGGTTTGGCTACAAAGACCAGTTAATGGACTAACAGCACAATTAGGTCATAAAAACCCTCCTGATTGCAAAAATGCATTCATCACGAATATAGTCTAATCTAGAAAAGTTACAAGGAATTCGAACCTCATAACCACATTTGCAAGGCTTTAATTGCTGATCAGTTAAATCCATCTCCTCAGCGCAAAGTGGGCAAGTCCTTTCTCCCTCGTCGCTCATGGTTGCCCTATTATTAAATTCAATTAAAACAACAAAGTAAGCAATCAATATATATTAAAAAAAAATTATGACCCCAACAGAACGAACATGTTTTGTCAATCTCAGCTGAATTTTGATTTTCTATTGTAATATAAAATAGGCAAGTTATAATTTCAAAACCCTAGAAAAATCCCCAAAAAATTCTCTCAACAAACCCTAGAAGGATTATTCACTCACACAAAATCAGAAAATCAATTATGATCTCCAACACCAAAAATAAATCGCAGATCAGGAGAAAAAAATCAATTCACAGACGATAGAATTTAAAAAAATCAAAATCGATTGCGTGTAATTCTAAAAAAATAGAAAATAATTAGGGATCTTGAAAATTATAGCCAGATCAAAAGGTAAAATCTGAAAATTAAGGGTCATGGAGGCTTACAGTTTGTGGATCGAGATAGAAAGAGAGCGAATCTGCTACGATGAGATTGAAGATAGGGGAAGAAAAAGAAGAAAAAACAAAAACTTGAGAGAAACAAACCACAAAGGAAGGGAAAAGAGAAGGCTTTTTATTTTATTTATTTATTTTAGGCGAGGGAGGGAGAGAGAGAGGGAGAGAGAGGCTGTGGCTGTGCGACTACGCGTTGGTTTGGTTTGGTTTAGTTTGGTTTTCTCTCTTTTCTTCTCCTTTCCTTTGGCTGCAGCCTATTTTGCCCTTCTTTTCACTTTCTTTGCGTAGGAGTCATTTAAATATTGTCATTTTCCACATCATGCCCTTGGGTTTTACTTTATTTGCCAAACCTCTCCCGGTGTGGTCCCCGGCTGTGCCGTTTTAGATGATCGCCGCGTGGTCAAGGTTTGGAATCTCTCGGTTGGGAGAGATTTGGTTATTTTTTAATTTTATTTTTCAGTTGAGCCCATTATTATGTGGGCCTCCCGGGTGCTTGTTTTCCACAAGACGGCTCGTGTTAGGTTTTAGGGGAAACCTCAGCTTAGCCCCTAACAGTTTACCCCATTATCAATTAAGTCATTAATGTTTTGATTTTATCAATTTCACCCAAATATAATCGACATTGGATGTTATCATCCCTCATCAAAGTGCTAAAATAAGCCTTAATATATCCTAATGAAAGATTTTAGCATCAATTTAATAAAAAAAAAAGTGAAGTTTTATAAGCTAAAATAACTTAGACACCGTTTGAAATTGCGTTTGTAACTGCGTTTCATCAAAATTTGAAATTTTTTTTTTTGCTAAAATTGAGTGCGGTTTGTACTTTTTAGATCGTTTTGATGTACTGATGTCAAAAATAATTTTTAAAAAATGAAAAAACATCATTGGCATGCATTTCAGCACGAAAAGCTATTTGAAAAGCACCCGCAACCACACTGCCAAACACGCTCTTAATATATCAACTGCACCGATGGATGTAAGGTAATCTGGATTTATGTCAATAGTTTTTGGCAAATTTGATAAAGTTAAAGTATTTGGATTTTAATTGATAATGAGATAATATAGTAGGTGCTGAATAAAAGAGGTCTCATGTGATTTTTTTAAATCCAATAATTAACAAACAACTAAAATAAATAAATAAAAAGTATTCATTGTAGCTACTTTTGCATTTTTTAACTTAGCACTATAGTGTAGTGATCATTTTGTATTTTTTATAAAAAAAAATACTTTTGGACCAGGGTTATTTTGGAGTTTTTCATAATACGTATTAGTTATTATTGATTTGTTTGGGATATTTTTGTCAATTCAATGTTTTCAAAAACAATGAAATAACCAAAATACCCCCAAAAGTTTTTTTTAAAAAAAGAGTGGTCTCGGGTATGGGTATTTAGGTATTTTTGTTTTTTATACAAAGTAAAATTACACATGTACCCCTTATACAAGACATTAAATTCATTGTAGTCAGGGGTATCTGGGTCTTTTAACCTTGGTGTTTTTGCTAATTGTAAGTTCGGTTGAGATTAGTAACGTAATTTACTATTAAAGTAATACTTTTATATTTTAAAAGTTATATGGCATGTGCAGAGCACGTGCCAGCATGTTAGAACCGCCATACATTTTGAGCGGCGTGTGTGGTAGTTTCCAGCAATAAAAAAATGAGTTTTCATTGTCTCAGTTTATTCCTCACATATCTCATCTTCTATTATTGATGGTGTGTGTTGTCCAAATGTGGTCATTGTATCGTCGGTGATCCATTTTTCTTCTTCTTTCGTTTCTCTCTCCTGCCTTAGTAAATACACCATGATCCTTGTTATTATAATTATTTCATATTCATACCTTTTAGTTTTGGTTACTATTTTTTAGTCATTTTTTCTTTTGTTGAAATTTTGTTTGTTTTCAATCCAACCATTGTTGTTTAATTTATATATATAAGGTATTTCGATTCGGTCTTTCTACTTTTAATTTTTATTTTTTTTTACTCCTTTATCAAAGTTTTTATGGCTTTTAATTTTTTTCCTTCAAATCAAGTTTATGAATTTTTTTTGTTCAATAATAATAACGATTTCAAGTTGGTCATTTTTCTTATTATTTTACTTGGCCCTTTTATCAAAGTTTTTACAGTGTTTAATTTTATCATTCAAACCAAGTTCATGATTTTTTTAGTAATAATAATAATAATAATAATAGCAGTAGCATCAATGGTGGTGATGGCAATGATGAAAATAAATAATATTATTGATAACAACAATGACTAAAGTAATGATATTAATGATGTTAATAATAATAATTATTAATAATAGCAATGATAATAATGATGATAATAATAATAATAATAACTGCAGTGATTATAATGATAATACTAACAAACACTAATATACTCTAAAATATACTTTTAGCATAAAACACTGTAAGTTTGTCTCTACTACACTATCTTGTATATAAAAAAAATTGACATGGTTTGATAATGAGGTAATATGTTAGGAGTTAAATTGTATTTTTTTGTAAATTTTATCATGCAGTGCTTTTCTATTATAGTGGATCCAATCATATAACAACTATATATATAAGGACTAAATTGCGCGCTATTATAAAGTTAGAAGGTTAGCTTGCCCTTTTACAATTATCCACTTTTTAATCACAAACTCTCCATATATATATATATATATATATATATATATATATATATAAACCATAACATTAGGCTTTGATTGATAGTTTCAATATTTTTCACTCATACAAAATATTTCTTAAGGATTATTCTTTTCTTATCTTTTGTTGGATTTTTTTTTGAGAATATAGGTTTTTAAAGTAATAAAAGTTTTAGAAATATAGACGATATATTTTTTTCAATTACATTTAAACACCTTTTAATTTCTTATGTAGATAGAAATTATTTTTTATTATATTGAAAATTAGCTAAAAACTAAATAAAATTATTTTATTGAACTCAAAACATAAATGCTTTGAATGTCTATTTAAAACCAAGTAAATCTATATGTGTTATTAAAGCATTCAAGTGAATCAAATATCTATATGTGTTATTAAAACATTCAAGTGAATCAAAACTATTTTCAAAACAAAATGAATTATATTAATTTTTTTTCTTCATTATTTTTTTATTAAAATAATATATATTTTTAAACTTTTTAGCTCAATAAAAAAACAAGTGATTAGTTAGGGAAAAATTATGTCAACATCCATTGTTTTTTTTTTACCATTATTTTTATTATCAAAATAATATCATTTTTTACTTTTTGCATAATAAAAAAATCCGATTGATCCCGGTAACTCCGATCATTCAACCCAACCCATGACCCTAGACATGACGAGATCGACTTAGGGGCCAGGTTTTAAAAGCATTATAAAAGAATAAACACTAAATATGATATGAAAAATCAATAAAATTGAACAATAAAGAATGAAATTGGCAAAAAAAAAAAAATCAATCAAGAAGAGAACTTAAAATAAAAGGAATTACAATCATAAGAATGAAAATCAAATTTAATAAAAAAATCAAATGATTAGTGATGAAATTGAAAAATTAATCTAATTAAAAAAAATTAAAAGAAAAATAAATAAGAATTAAAAGAATGAGAACCAAATATGATAAAAAAACATAAAAAATCAAATGCAATGGATGGAATTGAAAAAAAACTAAATCAAATTTAATACAATTAACAGATCGAGGACCACTTTGCAATTTTGCAAAACTAACACACATTTTAAGGCAAAGGAGAGAGAAAATAGGGAGAGGAGAAAAATTGTCATTGGAGCTCGACCATTCCCTTCAGCTAACATATGACAGCCTACCGTGTAAAGGGTGGTATACCGCACGCGTCAACTATTTTTTCTTTTATTATTTTAAAAAAGACTATAACATCCTTGACTCTAAACGATAATTGCAAAAAACCGAGGTAAATAAAAAATAAAAAATACCTCTTTATCATAAACAAAAAAAAAAAATTTTTTACCCCAAGAGCTACGAGGGAATTAGATTGTACAGAAATGTGAAATTTCAAAAAAGCTCCTTGGACATTAATTGTGTTTTTCTCTTTTAAAGGACATAGGAGTTATTATACTTATGAAATAAAGATATGAAAATACAAGATCACCCCTAAGTGTGAGATACATTGATTATTTTACTATAGATTGCAGTATAATCAACATTAAAACACTAATGCTTTTATTTTAAATAACAAAACATATGAAAGGAGAGATTTAGGCAGCCCAAAATCAAAAGTTCGAGGGTCGATTCGATCAAATTTATTCTACGGAGTTAAGTTGATCAAGTTTGGATAATAGAGGGATTTCCAGTGATTTTTAGCTGCTAAAAAGGTAGTAATGAAGGGATGTGTTCTTTTCCGAGAAAGGGGGTTTCACTCACCAGCACACTTAAAATCAACGGTCTGGGAGATCTCCAGAAACAGAAGGGAGAGATGAGTCAGCACAATAGCAACAAGAACCAAAACTCACTGAGTCAACCCACTCAGCCACCCTCTTCTCTCTCTCTTTCTCTCGCCAAACCAAACCCGAATCAACCCAACCCTTTCTTCCTCACTACCTCTTTCTTCCTCTTTTACCTTTCTCTCTGCTCGGTCATTCGTTCACCATTACCATATCTTCTCTTTTCTGTACCCTTTTCCGTCTTTTCACCACTTCCAAATCGGACGGCCCGCTTTCCTCCACGTCACCATCGTCTTCTTCACCTCCTCCTCTCCTGTCATCTTCTCTCCCTGTCTCTTTTCCTTATTTACAAATTACATGCGCCTCTCGCTTTTTTTTTAGGGCTTCTCCATAAGAATCTCACTCCATCTCTCGCGCGAACAAGGTAAGGTGTCTTTTTTTACTCGTCTATTAATAATTATAAATCAATATCAATCTTTCTGAGATTTATTTATTTTTTCTTTTGGAATTAGGGTTAGGTTTTGAAATTGGAGCGAGTTACTTATCGTATATTGCTTGCGTGGATGGCGATTGAGAAGAACAATTTCAAGGTATCTAATAAGTTTGATGCGGATCTTTCTCCTGATAGTAGGGATACTGCCATGTCCAGTGATGAGGACGAGGATGAAGATGACCTTCTTCATCAGCAGCGGATTGAGTCTGATGAGGATGAAGAGGGTGACGTTGATGTTGAAGAGGGTGACGAAGACGACGAAGAATTCAACGATGCTGATTCTGGGGCAGGATCTGATGATTTTGACTTGCTAGAATTAGGGGAAACCAGGGCTGAGTTTTGCCAATTCGGGAATTTAACTTGCAGTGTTCCCTTTGAATTGTATGACCTTCCTGGATTGCAGGACATATTGTCTGTTGATGTGTGGAATGATGTTTTAACCGAAGATGATAAATTTAGCCTCACTAAGTATTTACCTGACGTTGATCAGGACACCTTTATGCGAACCCTCAAAGAGCTTCTTGAGGGTGGGAATTTCCATTTTGGTAGTCCCATCAACAAATTGTTTCAGATGCTCAAGGGGGGGTTGTGTGAACCGAGGGTTGCCCTTTACAGAGATGGTTTGTATTTCTTTCAGCAAAGGCAGCATTACCATCTTTTGAGGAAGCATCAGAATAGTATGGTTAGTCATTTGTGCCAGATAAGAGATGCTTGGCATGATTGTAAAGGGTATAGCATTGGTGAGAAGCTTAGAGTTTTGAATATCATGAAGAGTCATAAGAGTTTGATGCATGAGAATGCGGAGGGAGAATTGGAGAGTGGCTCATCGGACCAAGGGGAACCAGGTGATAGGTTTTGGGACAGAAGGGCAAAGGATAAGAAGAGTGCATCCAAATTTGATCGTACTCCAGCATATCGCGTTGGTTCTGGTTTGGAATTTTCTTCACCAGTCAGTTTGGAAGTGGCAAAGTATGGAAAGCAGAATCCCAGGGGTATTTTGAAGTCAGCTGGGTCAAAAGATCCTTCAACTAGAGATGTGCCGGGTCGATTTCCTTCTGTTTATCATGGTTTGGGGATGACTTCAAGTCCGCATGGATCAGCATTGACACTTTCTAGGCAGAATAAGCTTGCTGGGTATGACTCAGGAGATGCACCCAGGCAAAGGGATCAAATGACAACTGAAAAGGATGATGCTGAATATGCAATGTACAGAATGGGTGTCCAACGAGATCGAAATATGGTACTTGGTGGTGATATGGTGAAGTCCAGGGTTCCAAAAGCAGGAAAGAAGCATGATTTCAGAACTACCAGATTAGCTGCTGACAGTTTCATGAATTTGCCATTCTCTTCAAACAATGACTTGCATGCCTATGGTAGGGACAATAATGCAGGTCAGCTGTCAGAAGCTAAAGTGTTCACATCAAATATTCTCAATAATCGGACCAAGTCCGAGTCTTCCAAAAAGACCAAGTATGCTGAAAATTCTCCGCAATTCACAGTTCCTGATCAGATGAAATATTGGAAAGGCCAAACTCTGCAGCTACCACTGAAAGGTAATCGAGTTAACTTATCAGATCATGCTGAACCAATTTGCCATAGCAAGAATCAAGGACAGGTTTTCTCTATGGATTCTACATTTAAATCTAATGATTGGAATATGAGAAGTAAGAAATGTAGGACGGGGAGAGAGTCCCCGGATCTTAATTTCAAAGCTCATCAAGCATTGTCGCCGCAGGTGAATGATAGAATTGCGCTGCCTCAGGTGAGAGCAAAACAAACACGGGAGAAGATCAGAGGGCGTGTTATTCAGAATGGAAGACCAGAAAAGGGAGCATTGAAAGCTAACAGAATTTATATAAAAGGTGAAGAAACAGAATCAGAGTCATCTGAACAATTTGATGATGAGGATGATGATGGTAGCAATCCTTTGATGAAAAGCAAGTCAGCTTACCCCACCAGTATCATAGAAGGTTCTCGGTCGTCCTTTTTGAAGCCTAGCTTAGGTGCTAAAAAGGCCTCCTTTATTAAGAAAGATGTGCAGGAGAATGAACTGGCTTTCGATGGAATTGCACACCTTTCCAAAAAGGTGAGTGGCTTTACTGAGCCTGGGCAAATGCCAAGATACTTGTCAAAAGTTAAACAAAAGGGTAAGATGCATGAGACACATAGCTCCAGTGCTAGAGCTTTGGAAGACAGCTCTCTCACTGGCCTGGGTAAACTAGATGATAATGACAGAAACAGAATTCACAGATCTGGCAAGATTGGTCATTTACGGGTGGAATCTGGTGAAAGGGTACGCAGGTCCTCATCGAAAGCCTACCCTGCTGACCGAAAGCAGAAAGGGGAAGTCAGCCATGATTTCATTGTTGATGACGAGGATGATTTACTTGAAACACAGTTACTGTCAGATGAAAATGCACTGGTTAGATTGCGAAGGAAAGGACGGAACATGGAAACATATGCTCATGGTCAAAGTGACCGAACTGAGGCTTTGTTGCTTGGGTGCAACTCAGGGATGAAGAAACGGAAAGCAAAGTACGATGTGATGGACATGGCTGGCAGAGACGAAGATGGTAATAGGCATTCTAACAGTGTTGAGCAGCAAATTGACGACTCCATTTCATTGAAGAAAAAAGGGAAAAGGAAACTGGAAGCTGACGATGTTATTCCAGACTGGGAAACTCCTGAGGCACCTGTTACAAAAACAGGAGTGGTGGATGTGGAGCTGGAAGCGAAACCTCAGAAAAAGCCATATACACCGATTACACCAACAGTACATATTGGCTTCTCATTTTCCATTATACATCTCCTTTCAGCAGTTCGTTTGGCAATGATCACTCCTCTTTCAGAAGATTCCTTAGAGGTTGGCAAACCCACAGCAGAGCTGAACAGAGCACATGAGGGTGACAACAATGGAGTTCTTTCTAATGAGAATGCAGATGTTAATAAATCAGACCCTGCCGCGCAAGTGAAAATGCCTTCTCTTACTGTACAGGAGATTGTTAACCGTGTGAGATCAAACCCTATGGATCCCTGCATTCTTGAGACGCAGGAGCCCCTCCAGGATTTGATCAGAGGAGTTCTCAAGATATTTTCATCAAAAACAGCACCTCTAGGAATAAAGGGCTGGAAAGCACTTGTTTTTTATGACAAATCTACAAAAACTTGGTCCTGGATTGGTCCAGTTTCTCACACTTTGACAGATCATGACACTATTGTTGAAGTGACGTCTCCTGAATATTGGGGCCTTCCTCACAAAAGTTGTGTCAAGTTGGTCGACTCTTTTGCAAATTGGCTGAAAAGCGGGCAAGAGACTCTTCAACAAATTGGAAGTCTTCCTGAACCGCCTCTGTCATTGATGCAATGTAACCTGGATGAGAAAGAGAGGTTCAGGGACTTGAGAGCTCAGAAAAGTCTCAATACTATCAGCCCGAGTTCTGAAGAAGTGAGAGCTTATTTTCGTAGGGAAGAAGTCCTGAGGTATTCGATACCTGACAGGGCCTTCTCATACACTGCTGCTGATGGTAAAAAATCTATTGTTGCTCCCTTGAGGAGGTGTGGTGGTAAGCCAACTTCAAAAGCTCGAGACCATTTCATGCTGAAGCGTGATCGACCACCTCATGTTACAATTCTTTGTCTTGTGAGAGATGCAGCTGCGAGATTGCCAGGAAGTATTGGCACTAGAGCAGATGTTTGTACTTTGATACGAGACTCTCAGTATACTGTTGAAGATGTGTCTGATGCACAAGTGAATCAAGTTGTCAGTGGAGCCCTGGATCGTTTGCATTATGAGCGTGATCCTTGTGTGCAATTTGATGGAGAAAGGAAATTGTGGGTTTACCTGCACAGAGATCGAGAAGAAGAAGATTTTGAAGATGACGGTACTTCATCTACTAAGAAATGGAAGAGACAGAAAAAAGACCCTGCTGATCTATCCGATCAAGGAACAGTTACCGTTGCTTTTCATGGGGCAGGGGATCAATCTGGATTTGATTTGGGCTCTGACCTCAACGCTGAGCCACCAGCTGCTGATGATGATAAAAGAACAGATCTTGTTTGTAGTGATGTGAGACAGAGTGCGGAAGATACTGTTGACACCACTCATGGGCTCCAGCAAGGCAGCACATATCAGGGTGAATCAATGGTTTGGGAGGCCCTGAGCTTAAATCCATTGCAAGAGAACAAATTGATATGTCAAGAAGATTCCACAAATGAAGATTTTGATGATGAAACATTTGAGAGAGAAAGGCCAGATGGAATCTTAAGTACAAGCTTATTATGAATAATTTTTCAGGTAGATTTAAATACCATCATGCCTTTCCCTAGATGCCATCGCGTTCTGCTATTCTTTAGTTCCTGGAATATGATCATTCTCAATTGAACGGGCTATTTAAATTTATTTTGGGAACCAAAATTTTTTGTGTATCTGCTTTCAAAATTGTAGCCCACTTTTTCACTCTTAAATGTATAAAATTGAACACATGCACGGCAGGTCTTAAGATCATTGAGTTACTGGCTCCCATGCTTGTCAGATTATCATAAACTGATGTGCTGCTATGCATCCAATCACAATGACTGTTGAGATGCAGAACGTTGCTTGCTGTCAAGGTTTCATAAAGATTTTGAAGTGCTACTTTAATGTACATGGTGGTAGTTTGACTGGATGTTCAGGGAAAGAGGGACCTCCATAGTTAGTTCATTCAAGTAGGCATATATGGAACGTTTCCTGGCAAGATAAATTGGAGAGGGGATTTAGGAGATCAGCGCAGCTAGGGGTTGTGTCAGAATAAGTTAGAATTGTAAGTACAGTGCTAGGGCCATGCTTACTAGGGACTGACAGTTGGTGCTAGCTTTTGCTTCGTGGGGCTTATTCTGGAAAATGTCTTGGTGATATTCCTTGTAAATAGAGTTTGCTGTTTAGTGTATGTTTATCTGTTCACAATGCTTTGTCATGAGTTTATATGTTCAGAAGAAGTGTCAGTGGGTACCTTGCATTCTGAGGATCTGTTTTTTTTTTTGTTGTTGTTGTTTTTATTATGATTCATTTAAGTTGCAAGATGATTTACCTGTACTGACCATCTGATTTAAAGAGAGATGTAACAATGCAGAATTGGCTTGTGTTGCAGGTGCTGGTGCAGAAGTCTATCTATGCTAGAAGTAATGTGCCAGTCATCCTCTCCAAGCTGTCATACATAAAATGCTATTGTATGTACATTGATGATTTTAGTGCAAAATATAGAATAGCAAGTGACCAGACCTTGTTTGATGTCCATAATATGTCCATTAGCTGGTTCTGTAATCCCAAAATAACGTTTCCTTTTTGCTTTCTAATTCGTTATGCAGATCATTTTGAAATGTAGGCCATCCATCCTACTTCCCTTGAAATGAACAAGGATTGTTGCACCTTCCACATCTGTTATGCTCTCTGGCTCTTACCACTCGCTGATCATTCTGCTCTCAAAAATGTCCCGAAGTAGCAGTTGAATTCAAATCCCGACACAGGTTAGAGAGGAGAAACTTCTATCAAAACTTAAGCAGAACACTCGCTCCTTCTGTATCATATCAAATTTTCCAAACGAATGCATTATCAAGTCAAGTAAGAATGAATTCTGTGACACACACACTCTCTCACGCCTGTGCTTCTTCCCCTCGTTTATTATTCTTTTAATTTGACCGCCATGCCATTGCAGGCTCCCCAATCAAGCAAGAACCTCTATTTTACCAGTAGATTCTACTAGATTAATAGTCTTACCCTTTTTTTTGTCGCCCACAATTCCCTCTTGTAGCAAATGACAAAAACTTGCAATTGAGATCCTTTTCTTTTTCTCTCTTTTTTTTTCCTTTGAGAATTGAATCTCCTTTTATAAAATGACCCTTGTGTATCAAATAATCCATTAACCTTCCTTAACAACGGTAGAGATGAGTTAATTTAAAGTGAAAAACATCAAATTAGCCCCTGACATGCTACCCAATTTTCAATTGAAATAGTCTGAGGATATCACTAACTTAAATTTTTGAATTTGGATAATTCTTTAACATGATGTAGAGAGATTTTGAGAGTAGGATAGAAGTTGTTTTTTGTTTTAAAGTATATTGAAATGATATTTTTTATTTATTTTTTAAAAATAATTTTTAAGATTTGAAAAAAAAAATTATTTTTTTTTAAAAGTATTTTTGAAATTTAAAAATAAACGTGCTAACAGAGTGGAGAAGAAGGAACTATATCAAAATAAGTTAAAATGAGCCCACAAAGGACTAAGTCCTAGTTGGCAAGTTTACAAAGAGAAGATGTACCCGTGGCAAAAGAGGACCGCACCTGAAGAAAGAAGCCGGAGCTAAGAGAGCACAAGCACGACAGTGTGGTCGAGAGAGACCAAGCCAGTAAATCGGAGAGAGAAGGTGCCGCCGTGTGCTCACGTGGTTAATTAATAAATCTTAATTTAAATATTTAAATAATCTTAATTAATAAATCTTGATGGTGGCAAGAATAGTAATTTACATGGATTTAATTGTATATTGTTGTCAATCATTTTTACAACTATGAATTTCTTTCATTAAGAAATAAGACGTGAACAATTAATTACAGCTGAGGGAACATCTTCTACGGGTTACTTTACTATCGTTTCAGCTAACAATGCTTACAGCTGAAGTCTTGGAACAGTTGCATGGACTGTTGTCAAATTGGATGCTTCCTTAATTGCAAAAAATTAATATGTTAAGCACTAGATTTCAAATTCATCTCACTTAATTGCTTCGGATAATCTCTCTCCATGGATCCATTATGTCTTCTTCCTTCCTGGAGATTACACACTTGAGACCCGAGATTATCAAGGATGATGATATTGAAGAACAGCAAATTAATATTTTCATACAAAAGGGAACTTACAATCAACGAATAAGATATGCAGAGTTCGTGCTTGATCATATATATACTCTTCTGTACACATACCCCCCTCTCCTTTACCACTACACTACCTCCCTAACCGTCATGTTCTCTACTCACTTCAGTTAATAGCGGTGAGAGGAACTCTAGGGTCTCTTAAGGATTGGGCAGCCTCAAATGCTGCCGCTACATGTTTGATGTCTCCATTTACTTGTTTTGCAGATTTCGCATCCCAGATTGACTTCAACAATTCTTCAAAAGCAGGAGTTCTAAGCTCTTCAATTGATGCAATGGTTGGCAGATTGAATGACCTCTTTCTTGGTGTTGAACAAGATGGTTCGTCCACCTGTTTGTTGGAGGATGAAGCAGTTCAGCGAACACATAAGAGATGATGATAACCAGAGTGATGATTGAATGCTTTATAAAATGGTCGGTTTCGTTCCCAAAGTGAGTTTGATGGTGTTTCTAAAATGAACATGCATGCCATTGTTTATGGCAGGCCCAATTTTCTATAAATGAACATCAAAGGCTTACCACGTATTCATCCAGAAGACATTTCCCAGCATTCTCTGTAATTTCAACAATCTTGTGGTAGTGGCTACCCTTCAGTTCCCTCAGATCTTCACAGCAAGGTAAAACCATGGAATTGAAATTTCCACAAGCATCATGGTCAAGATTTAATGAATCTGCAGTGGGGGGGTTTCATTCATCAGTTTACTTTCATCATGGACAAATATCAATACACTTGCAGAACAAAATACTGACGTTCAATGGATGAGAGGAGATTATTGTTCGCAATGTCAACATCTTCAACTGCAGCTGATACAGCGGAAGAAAACTGCCCACGAAGGATTTGGTTGGCTTCAGTTCCTCCCCTAAATGAAAAGTGAAAAATAAGTTGCCGATGTGAAACAAAAAGCTAGAAGAATACTCGTGGGAAGTAGCATACCTAACAATGGAATCCACGGAAGCAACATTGCTTTTTTCTAGGATGAGCAAGGATTCTTGAGCATTCCTCCACTGTTGGGCACCCATTTTTGCCTTATTTAAACTGAACAAAAGTTGAGGAACCAATTCAGAAGAGAGTACAAGAAAAAAAAAACATCCACACGATACTAGGATGAAAAATGGTCAACAACAAAAAAGGAAAAAGAAAAAAAGAAAACAGATTGCAAAAGCGGCCTATACCAGTTATGTAGAACCTCCTCCAGGACTTTCCTTCCACTTTCCACTGCAGAAGTGTCCTCAAAATGATTGGACTCTGTTTTTTCCATGTGGACTGTCCATTCAGCTTTAACAGAAGACGTGGTATCCTGCATTGTTGACATCTCTTGCTGCAGTTTGTTAGTTCTACTGTTTGCACTTTCCCGGAGTTCATGCACTGCCATTTGCACCTGAAGAACACAACAGGTGAAGATCAAGCACCCAAAAAGCCAGCCAATCAAACTGCCAGCAAACTAACACTGAAAAGTGACTCACTAGTTTTTTCTTCCTCGCATTTGAACTTTCAAGCAGCTCTGCCACTTTCTCCAACAATTGCCTTTCTTCATTCGCTGCACACCCCTACACAGTTACAAGCAAAACACATTAATTTTATTCAGAAAACGCCTCATAAATTGATCTATGCATTCTAAATTTGACCACAGAAACCACCTCAAACTTCTTTTCTAGTTCAGATAATTTGTGATCATTGACTATTTGTGCTTCTTCCACAATTTGGGTCAAGTTGGATGCATGCATGTCTAGAGTCTTGACGAAGTTAACTATGACTTTCGAAACTGATCGTGCAGTTTCTACCGCTCTGGAATGTGCCTGTAATCGGTATCAAAATAGAAGCATTCATTTGAAAGAAGTAAAAAAATCCAAACATCTCTCAATTAATGGCTATTAGATAGCCAAATACCAACCTCATGCTGCTGTTGTGCATATGCACTTAGCTTTTCCTGTTGCATCTGAAGATTGCTTTGAAGATCATTAATTAACACATCAGCTTCTGAAGCAATTCTTTGGAAGAACTGAAACAAATAAACAAACTAAACTCAGACAAGTGAAAAGGAATTAAGGTCACTTAAAAGTAGCATAAGTTTGATACTTACACCCTCAACAGCATGCGAGTGCTTGGAAACTTCAGAATTCAGACTACCAAAAGTAGACCGAGAGTTTTCCTCAAGCTCCTTAGCCATATCATCCAAAGCTTTGATACCTGATCCATACATTGTTTTCAGCTTTCCGACCCTTCCTCGAAGTTCTTCAGTAGCCTTCATGAATACCAAATTATTTTGTAAGAAATGATAGACAAGTACAAAGACAAGTTCAATTATCATCATGTTTGTATCCAAACCTCAGCCTTTATCGATACAAAGGACTGCATATCTTCCTCCATGTCTTTCAGTTGCTTCTCTTGTCGAGTCATTGAGGCTGCCACAGTCTTATGTAAGATCTCAAGTTGTTGGGTCAACTGGGACTGGAATTTCTGTGTAAGTACCCTGTTTCCGTCTTCAATTTTATCCTTCCGCTCTGAAAACCATTTATTGATAACAATCAATCACCAATGGTTTCAACATAATATCTAACCTATGTTTAAATTTGGAATCAGTACAAACCAATTTTGGCAAATAAACTGGACACATCTGATGCAGCATTTTCTAGCTCTGATCGAAGCTCAAATGTGCGCTCAACTAGTCCTTTCTCTGAAAGAATAACAAAGTTCACGGTCAGAGAACAGGCCAACACATAAGAAGAGGACGCATAGATGAATGACTTTCAAATTTCAAACGTTGAACACTAAATAAATCATGTCAAGGACAGTAACATGGAAGCTTTGAACAAAAGACAAGTTTATTTATCAAATACTAGTCACATAGATTGTACTGGTTAACAGATATACAAGATATTTTGAAGCCCGTTATCACATAACTGTCGAGTAATGAAACCAGAACAAATAATGGAATCATATCTTTCATCAAGGATGTCCAAAATTTCTTCTACACCACTTCTCTCCAACAATACAGATTCACTAATTGCATTCAAACAACAGAAAAGAAAACTCAAGTACAAGATGTCTCACCAGATTTGAGCAGATTAGATATAAAAAATTCCTTCTCCTTTATAGTTATGTTTGCTTGTCGGTGTTTTTCTTCCAGATCTACTAATGAATTTTCAGTTTCCTCGAGCTTTTTCTGAATTTTCAAGGAAGAGAATAATAAACTCAGATCTTGCTGGTGGAAGCAGAAAAGTGGAATGAAGAAGGTCTACGTGTTGACCACCTAAAGTAGCTTACCTCAGTTTTATCAAGTTTTTCACTCAAATCTGCTGTCAAATGTAGCTGAGAATTGTGGAGTTCCTGGATCTCCAAAAATTGCTGATTGCAAAAGACAACAAAATAATTAGACTGATTTTTGTGCATGGAAACTGGAAAAGAACCAGGCAAAAATCTTGATGAAACATACTTTGTCCTTGGATTCTGAATCAAGTTCCATGCGTTCTATTTTTTCAGCCATTTCCTGGACAGATAAAACACAAGAAATGATCAATATTCAGACTTCAATGTAAAGCCAAGTGAAGAAAATATCAGCACTTATATGGTAGGACGTGAACCTTCTTTTCAGCCTCGTCTTGAAGATAACGATCTCGTGGTATATAGATTCCATTTTTCTCTCTGGCAGCATATACCTCTGACAATTTGTTTTTTATTTTTATAAGAAATCAACACATTAAACAAGTTGTCAAATCTAACTGCATGAAAAAGTTCATGTTTATAAGAAATTGGAGGATGCAAAGAACTACAGCATTCCCAATTCAACTGCATAGGAATGTTTATGTTTTCAAGAAAGTTTGAATACACAGTGAAGGAGAGGAGCACCTTGCTTCAGTCGGTCAATTTCAGAATATAGATCCTTGATCATTGCGGATTTCATCATCTTTTGATTTATCTGAAATGGTAGCCAAAACAAATTATTAGAGCAGTTCCAAAAGTGGACAATTGCATGAATAAGAGGAACACGGATTGGTCCAATAACCAAGTGATCTAGAGGCCCAAACTACAATTTTATTGGTCAAATGAAACAACTGACCTCTGGTTTGTTCTTTATATTTTTAGCACGGTGTGCATAATCTAGAGTGCTAAGTGTTTCTTCCAGACTCTGAATAGAGGGTGATATCGTGGCGATTATGCATGTCTTTGTTTTCCCACCTAGCGAATCCCTCAATAGCCTGGTTAGTTTGCTATCCCTGGAATTGCAACCAACCACATTTCCAACCAATGTCACTTTTAAGGTCTGCAATCACAAAAAGGATGTGAAAGTGGATATCATACATGTTTTTTATTAGCAGTACCTATATGGAATATGACCAGAACGCTCAACAAGAGTATTGATCACACGACCAAGTGTAAGCAAGCTTTTATTAATCTCCCCTGCTTCCCTTGCTCTCCCCTGCAAAAGTCATTTTCTTTAGGATGAAAAGAGTTCGAGTAGTGAAAATAACTAATATTTCGATTAAGCTATTGTGTCGAGAAATTCAAAAGCATAATCCTGCAGAAATTACAAGAGTAAGATACTGGTGCATAAAACCCACTGAATGCAAGGCTCTGTTCCTAGCTGCATCAGCCTGTGCTGTAGTGTAGATAATTTTCTAGTGTTGGTTACAACATACCTCTCGGGCACCAGAGCGGGAAATATTCTCAGAACCAGCAAGATCAACAAGATTCAGCTTTCCACATTTGATCATCTCTTCCCCCTCTGGAGTACATTCTTTAATGTGAATGGTGATGGAAAATATTGAGTGAGAGCGACTGCTTTGCTTGTTAAGAAGAGTCTCAGCTGTGCGCCTTTTAGCAGAGCCCTTATCCAAGATTTTGTAAATTTCATTAGCAGTACATACTATCTCTTCTTCCAAGCCTCTTATAAGAACACCTCCTTTTCCATCTTCCATAAGAGCTACGGGTTTCTTAGATTTGTCATCAACAAATTTTGGAGTTTCTTCTGGGGCCAAAAGATCCGTTATTTCCTCATTGTACAGCTCTAAAAAGGTAACTTTCATGTTATACTCGGCATTTTGAGCTTCTAATATTTCAAAAATTTGTTTAACTGCTCTTGGTATAACACCGGCATCACTTGGAAACTCTCCATTCTACAAGAGAGAGTAAAGTACAAATACAATTAAAAACAGTTTCAGCCAAAAAGCAAAGAAATATATAAAAGTAAAAGGAAGAATCAAACCTTTTTCCTGGCTCCTCCTTCCATTGTGTATGTCTTCCCTGTTCCTGTTTGTCCATATGCAAAGATGGTGCAGTTATAACCTTCAAGAACTTCATACACAATTGGAGACACTGCCAAATCATACAAGTCCTTCTGTTTGGATGCTGGGCCAAAAACCTAACCCCCCCGAAAAAACAAAGAAATCATCAAAAGTCATAAACTTTCACATCCAATTCACTATTAAGCAAAAACAAAAGCAAAAAAGTGGACAAGACAAAAACCTTGTCAAAAAGAAAAGTTCTATCAATCTGCTTGTTAGCAATATTCTGAAGAGCTGACACTTCCCTTCTACCCTCATTACATGAAATCACCACCGGAGTGTGAACCCTCAACTCATCCTCATTTAGTGGCCTACAAAAACATCATCCCTCAGCTGAAAATTAATCTAAAAAAGAACCCAATTTATAAAAAAAGAGAGACTGACCTGCAACGCACAATGACCTGCACATTGACACCCTTTTCTTTATCATGTTTACTGCTGGAATTGGAATTGAAGTCCCCAGATCGCAGATCTCTTGCTGACTTATCAGTTGATCGCGGAGTATGTGATGGCGATGGCGATGGCGAAACCATACCTCCTCCTCTTCTTCTCTGCTGTGATGAAGAAGAAGAATCCATATGTCCTTTATTCAATTACAAAACCTTTTCCGCTGATTCACCGCAACAATTCACGAAGTCAGCCCGCCCACCTGACCAACTCTCTCTCTCTTTGTCTCTATATTACTATTTATAAAGCAAAAAAAAGAAAAAGAAAAGAGAGAGAATAAATTCAGCATCTGAGTCCGACTATTATCACTCTATCAATCTATCAATAGATAAGAATCTTCATGTCCAATTATATCAACAATAAAAAGTGAAGAAGAAGAAGGGATCCCATGAAGGTACATTCTTCTCCTGAAAGAATTAAAAACCCAGGTAGCGAAAACATCCATGGAGATCCAACACAAATTACCTAAATAAATAACAAAAACAAATCAGATACTGTGACTCAAATGCCGGCCGGCCTGCCTTCCTTTCGATGAAGAAATCCAATGATAATGTGTTTTACTGTTACTATTATTATTTGAAGAATTGTATTATTTTATAATAATAATTTGTTTGTTTAGTTTTACGATGAGAGGTTAAAAATGGGAGAGAGGAATAGAGAGGGGGAGAAAAGGATGGGAAGAAGAAGAGTGTAAATTGGATTTGAAGGACAAGCTTGCAGACAGAGAGAGAGAGAGAGAGAGAGCTAATAATAGAAATTGAAAAGACGCGATGCCGTTACAGGTGAGGAGGACGGACGGCACCCACTCACGCCCGTTTCTTGATTTTCTGACCGTTAGAAATCTCCTTCCTTTTCAAAATTTTTGAATACCATGTCGTCTACGCCTACGACCACTCCGTATTAATTTCTCCTTAACTACTAACTTTTGAGCTTACATACTGTCATGTTGTATTTGTTAAACAATTATTTTTCTTATTTTTAAATTATTTTTTTTATTTTTAAATTATATATACTGATATAAAAATAAATTTTAAAAAATAAACACTAACTAATAAACAAATACTACTTTAAACTACAAGTGTACTTTATTATTAGTATAAGCGATTTTTTTTTCGTTGATGAGTTGAAACCTGGGCCCCACTTGGAGCCTCCCTCTGCTCTGATGCGTACAGTTGGCACGATTACAGGATCTTCTGCTTTCCAGATAAATTACTCCTTTAAATTCTAAAGAGACCCGACGGGTTGATATTTCAATAATTATTTTTTAAAATATTTTTTTATTAAAAAATATATTAAAATAATAATTTTTTAAAATTTATTTTGACATCAACACATTAAAATAATTTAAAAATATAAAAAAATTAATTTTAAATAATAAAAAAATTAATTTTTAACCAATTTGTTTTTGGACAAGACTCCGGAAAAAGGCATAGTCTGAAACCTAGTTTTAATAAAAATTAATTTAATATAATCTAATAAAAATAATAATTTTATATTAAAATATGTTAAAATAATTTTATGTTACAGCATATTAAAAAATTAAAAAGAAAATTATTTATCATAGGTCTGATTCTTTTTTGTTTTGCAAATATATTTCAAAAAAAGTTTTTAGGATTTTACAGAACACAATTTTCATTAAATTTAAAGAAAAAGACCCACAATCTATAAATTAAATAACAAACCATATTGTGTTGTCAAATAAACTAGAAGCGTGTAATATTTAATAATATTTCAAATCCTAACACTAATTTGAACTATAATGAGTTATAGCTCCATTAACATTAAAATTTTTTCTTCAAAAAGTCTTCGATATTAATACTACTAATAATAAAGTGATGATAATGATATAAATCTAGAAATTAAGGATTTAATTGTAATATCTAGTTGATATTTAACTCTGTTTGGTTTTACGTTTTAAAAACGTTTTTGAAAAAAATTAATTTTTTTTATTTTTTGTTTTAAATTATTTTTTTAGTGTTTTCAGATTATTTTAATGTACTGATATTAAAAATATTTTTAAAAAATAAAAAAAATATTATTTTAATACATTTCTAATAAAAATACACTTAAAAAAACAACCGTAACAAACATAAAACCTCCCCGTGTATTCTACTTCTCATTTAATTTCATTTCCTCTAAATGGAAAGTTGTCACCTAAATTTTAAGCCAAAATCTTGTTCAACTTGTTAAGTTTAGGTTCTTCTTCATAATAATAATCATGAAGAAAACACTAGCATAGCTTTTTTCTGTATTAAAATATTTGATTTTGCGACTTAGCTGTGTTTTTAAAAAATCTTGAGTTTGTTTTATTTTAAATTAATATTTTTAATAATTTTTAATTTTTTTAACATGGATTCTTCTACAAGCCTTGAATCTGGTAATATATATATATAGAGAGAGAGGTCATGAGAGTGACAATGAACAAGAGGCTTGATCATGAGCAATTATAGGTTGAGTTCTAACCAAACAAGCAGCATTATTAAAAGAACTAAAGAAATTAAAAGTTGAGAAAGCATGCTTTTACTGCATCTTATTTTTTAGGAAGTAGGGTTGTTACCAAATGGTTGTTACTTGTTAATGATTGTGATGTAAAAATTTTTAAAATTGATTTTTATTTAGAAAATATATTTAAATAATATTTTTATATATTTAATTTCAAATACATTACAAATAAAAAATAAATAACTCTAAACTTCTTCGAGAATATGATTTGGAAAGGTGCAGTCCAATGGCGCTCCCAAATCGTGCTTAAGTGAAGGTAACCGAGGTTAAAAATTTTGAATTTTTTTTAAATTAATATATATACTTTTATTTTTTTATTTTTTTTAATGCATTAATATTAAAATATTTTTTAAAAAATAAAAAAAATATTATTTTAAAAACTTTTTAAATAAAAAATATTTTAAAAAACAATTATAAACACACTTCCAGACCAGACCATGATAACAGTAATCGCAATCTAAGAAATCATCATCTCCTATCATGGTAGGGTAAGAAGCGTGGGGATAAAAGATGCATTTAGCAGTCAATAAAGCACCTGTGGAATCTCTAGTTAAGAGGCCAACACTGCCAGATATATATCGGGGATGCTCCATTGAAGTTTATCTTGCTTGAACCTTACCGGCCAGGTGTTGAGTATACAACTAAAGTCCCACATTGGCTAGAAATAGAGAGGATCATGGGTATATAAGAATGAACAAATATCTTCATTGGTATGAGGCCTTTTGGGTATAGCCTAAGAGCAAATCCATGAGGGCTTAGGCCCAAAATGAACAATATCATACTAATATGGAGATAAGTGGTGTCCATAGTCCTTACAAGTGGTATCAGAGCCAGGCTCCGGAGTTAGCCATGATAGATGAATCCTCGGAATGCCGAACAAAAGGTGGTGGGCCCCCAATCACGATGTAATCCATGGATCAACTCTATTGGATAGGCAGTGTGCTCCAGATACTTCATGGATGTGTTCTGATCCCAATACGGTGAAGAGGAGTTGACCTAGAAAGAGCAAACTTTCAAGTCAGGTAGTGCTCTCCGGATGCTTCATGGACGTGTCCTGACCCCAACACGGTGAAGTAGAGAATGAAGAATCCTGGTTGGTTAAGAGTGGACGGATGAATGATCGGTTTGAGGGGAGGCTCGGTAGTCCTTTGTTCGAGGGGAGGATTGTTGGGTATACGACCAAAGTCCCACATTGGCTAGAAATGGGGAGGATCATGGGTATATAAGGATTGACAAATATCTCCATTGGTATGAGGCTTTTTGGGTATAGTCCAAGAGCTAATCTATAAGGGCTTAGGTCTAAAGTGGACAATATCATATTAATGTGGAGATAAGTGGTGTCCATAGTCCTTACACCGGGGTTATGCTAGATGGAGACCGCAGGAGTTAACATGCTATATATTAATTGCCACCAAAATATAATCTCCTGGTGCTGGGCCTGAGCTTTTGCCAGTACCGACCAGTTCTTGTTCTTGAAAACCAGATCGTAGAAGTTAGAACCCTATCAAAAGCTTTACTCGTATCAAGTCTAAAGAACATGTCTACGCTTATTTTCAAGATGATGCATGATCTCATGTGCAATTAAAATGTTATCAGAAACAAAAACTTATTTCGAATAACTACAGTTTGGTTCTCACTGGTAACTTTTGAAAGAAAGCAGCTTGATCGACCCGCATGAATCTTGGATATGACATTATTTGTAAAACACTGAGAACCAAAATGTATTGCACTGATTTCGCTGATAGTACAGAAAGGAAAAAAAAAGAGAAAAAAGAAGTTGGGTTGGGCTGTGGCGCAATCAAGCTTCTCTTTCTCTCTTATCATTTAGTTAGTATAGTTTTATTTACTATTCACAAATAATATTTACTATTTCTAAATAGTGTTTACTCTATAAAGCTCTTCAGATCGAATCCTGAGTTCTTAGACTTTTCTCTTCTAATTTTCTTAAAATGAATAATTAATTTAAGTTAAAGAAAAATCTATTAAATACAAAGACTTGTACAGATTTTACCAAGTTTTTTAAAGAAGACCCAGAAAGTATGATGACTGTCAAGAAGCCACATCACCTCTACAATTTCCTAAGGAAGCTCGTCAGGGATGATGCTTTTATGCTCTATATTTCTCGTATGCTATTACGTGTTTTTATTGACCAACAATAAATGATTTATTAATGATAAATGCCTCAAGCTTTTGTTCATCTTGCCGATGATGAATTCTCATTCTGTTGTCTGGGAAAGAATGATGCAGACACGCTTCTATTGAGTGGACTAGCATATGCAGATGACATAGAAATTGTTGGGACATGGATCTCGAGTTACTAAATGGGCACATAGCTCTCAGATTTGCTGGGAACAGAGA
This sequence comes from Populus nigra, assembly GCF_951802175.1. Taxonomy (NCBI): domain Eukaryota; kingdom Viridiplantae; phylum Streptophyta; class Magnoliopsida; order Malpighiales; family Salicaceae; genus Populus; species Populus nigra. Next base: position 4,382,631 of record NC_084870.1, on the reverse strand, counting down.
AAGCTAAATACGGGAAAACTTGTACGACTGCTAAATTCCAGAGACCAAGTGATACAAACATGCTGCAGAGGCAGCGAGCGTCTAATCTTTAACCAGCCAGCGTGCCGGGCAATTACAAAGCGTGGACATAGGCTTAAGTCAACAAATCATCAATTAGAAAAGGGCTTGAACAGGTAAATCACATAATGAGGTGGTTTGTGCTTGCAATGTTTGCAGCTTGGGTTCTAGGTGGTCTGGCGGCGTGAATTAGTAATATTTGCAGCTCCTCTTCAACTTCTTCAATTGCCTCCCAGCAGAGATACTTCACAGATCCAAGGAATGTAGCTTCGTTTAAACACCCTTTATATAGGATAACAATGCTGGATTTTCAATCCATCGCATTTAAGTTGCTTAAAGCTGGTCTTCAAATATAGAACCTAACAATCCATGGCATGGATAATTAGTAGTTCTGTACATAAGTAGCTTAATAAATTCAACTCTCTTTACTTTTATGGGTGCACAGCAGTGTTGTCTTATCCATCTGCTATTCTCAAGCATTCAAGGTATGACTTGCCATTCAATTTTTGAGAAAAAAAGTCCTTGAAGTACTTCTCTGTAGGGACGCTCCGGAAGATTGCAGGATTATGCTCGCCAAGAAGACTGGGAGCAGGGCCTAAGACAGAGTCAAGGTTGGAACTGTAGAATGTAGCAACAGAGAGTCTCTCCTTTGCTGAATTCACTTTTGCCCTATGCTCAACGCTCCTATAAACACCATTGCTAATTATCTGCAGAGAAAACATGAACAGCAACAATCTTATGTTAAGGCATGCCAGTTTCATGTTTACTGTTAAAGTCATTAAAAGTTATACATGGCCCAGGTGATCTTATTGGATGTTGTTACCCTTTTGAGGTTCTGATGGAAAATCAACAAATATTTTAATGTCAAATTAGAAAGCAATTCACATTCTTCTTCAGGCATATTGTTCACATCTCACATCGCCTTCAATGCTTCTGAGAAGTTGGGGTCTAATTCTACGGTCCCTATGAATGAAAAAGGAGCATCTCGCATGATGGAAACAGTGGGCAGCTAAATGCATGAATTGTGATCTTACCAATTCGGATTCTTCTAAGAATTTATCTTTTAAGATATCCAAAATCAAGTGGAACATTATTCAATCAGACAATGGCAACATCAGAGATCAACTTTTCTGATAATGCAGACATAACAGTGAATAACCAATTTCTCCTTTAAATTTATCATTCTATACAAAGAAAAAACATGTTAGCCAAGAGTATTTTCTGCAATTTTGAGTGAAATAACATCGACTTATTTATCTTTTCCCATACATTAGAGGCTTGCTTCCCATACAATTTTGAGTGAAATAACATATTTATTCATGTACAATCCAATCAAGCAGCTTGTAGACTGTGGTGCTACACTGAGCAAAGCGAAAAAACAGTACCTCTGTAATGTCACCAACATTGACAACAAAAGCATTTGGAAGTGGTTTAACAGGAATCCATCTCCCTTCCTTTCTAATTTCTAGTCCTTCAGTATCACTGAGCTGAAAGAGAATTGTTAAAGCATCAGCATCAGAATGGGGACTGAACCCAATAGCCTTATCTGGCTCAGGACATGGTGGATAGTAATTCATTCTAATCGATTGAACTCCATCACTGAATAGCTCTTTCATTTCCTCAGCATCCATCTTTAAACCTTTTGCCATATGACCCAAAATTTCACTGGCTAGCTTTTTAACTTCTGAACAGTAAGTTTCTAGAGTCTCTCTGCATTTAAAAAATGATAATTTCAATTGAAATGAAAAAAATTGCTAGTACACAGATTTATTAATTTCTTAAACTCTAGCCTCAATCTCATGTGTTATAGCTTCACCTAGACTCCTAGTTAATGAAATAAACCAAACTGTGAAGTGTCTGCTTTTATGTTTGTGCATTTCAGAGTGGATTTTGACTCCAAGAAGAAAGAGAGGATGAAAGAGAGATACCTGAGGTTTGGAGGGAGCTTGTCAAAAAGGTCATTCATTCTAAGATAAAGAGGAAGGGTTGTTACATAGAACATATCTGACCAGTCTAGCTTCTGCTCCTCTGATACCACAAAGAGCTGCCCAAATCCCTCGTGATTATCTGGTTTCTGCCACAGCTTCTTCTTGTCTTCGTACGGAAGTTTGAAGAAATTCTCGACCTGCATCTTGAATTCTTCCAGCAATGTACTGCTGACTCTGTGGTTCACAACCTGTTTATAATATATCATCGACGACAATTAGCATTGGTGCCACAGGTCTAAATATAATGTAAAAATAACATGAAAGAAAGGCTCATTCACACCTGGAAGAAACCCCACTCTCTGCAAGCAGAGTGCAAGATGTCCAGCTCAGAATCCATGGAATCTTCAATAGCCAATCTTTCAAGATCGATAACAGGGATCGACGAAAGTAGTAGTGACGCATCGGTTGAGATAATTGGAGGATCTTGATCAGGTTGTTCATACCGAGGTGGGATCTTGGTCATAGACTCCTTGGCCATCTCTTGAACGCTAGGTATAATTATAGATTTTCCAAAGTTCACTGCTTCTAGTTCTAGTGATGACTCCATCGTTAGCACCGAATGCTCTATGGTAAAGCCTTTTAGAAACCCAGTTCTTGGAGAAAGTGCGGTGACTGGTGAGACCCGCGCCCCCCCACTCAACAGTCAACGCTCTTTTTATTTCTATGGAGAAGCCTCCAATTGTGATTGTGATATATATATATATATATATATATATATATATATATATATATATATATATAAACCTAAAGAACGGCGATTTCTCGTATTGCTTCATGATTCATGTAAATAATAAAGCACTTCCCCAGTTTTTTATTTTCTGTCATTCTTTTTTTTTTATTCTCGATTTTTTTTTATGAAATCCTTTTATGGTCCAATTAGATAAGATTAAAGGGATATTTGAAAGGGAGCGTGCAAGCTGTCTAGTAAATAAACAAGCAAGAAGCTATGTGATAGCATTATAAATAAATAAATAATAGGGACTTTTTAACAAATTCACCTTTTACAAGTGAATTTGTCAAGATTCATAATCAAAGTGTCTAGGCCAAAATTTTAAAGATAGTGGAACATCTGTAAGATCTAAAAACAAAATTTCTCCACCTCATAACCAAAATCTCTCATCTTTTTTACATTTTATCCTGCTCCAGCTAATCAAAGGAAACAAAGGTAAATAAAGTTCCGGTCACACCTTCCGCTTAAATTTTTTAGTTCTCTTGAAAGCCATGGGATTCAACAAACGCTTCAGAGGAAATGAAGGATGTTGATGGGATGTCCTCCGCTTTGCTTTAAATTTCCCTGCATTCACAAAACATGAAATTGTTCATCAATGAAACACACACACACACACAAGGCAGGAGGAGGAGTGAAATAGCTCGAAAGACCTTATTCCCTTTTTTGAGGCATTAAGAAGACAATTAAATAAAGAAGCAGTCAGGTATATCTAAGCAGAAGTCAAGTTTTGTAATGAGAATTGTCTGCCATTTATTCTGGTTCCCAATCACCACCGTGATATGAAGAAAGCAAAGATTATTAACAGATAGATATGGCAGAACATCCTCAAAAGAAAATGAATCAGGACACTGAAATTAGAATTAGATGATGCCAAAATAAAAGCAGTTGTCAGAACAGAATCGCTTAACAAAACCAATGAACTTGTTGCCTCCATTTCATGATAATCAAAATTAAATTAAAAAAAAAAGAAGAGGAAATCCAGAATAATCATCAAAGAAAATAAAGCTTGATTAATGTCATTATAGCATCTGACTCCTAAAACTAATTGAAAGGATACCTGATTGAAATGTAACCAATGCTGTATGTTTACTTTCAACATTAGCTTCTTCATGCATTTGCCTTGTCATTCCCACTTCCTCCAGAGACATACAAGTTTCAGCAGGAGAGTTATCTTTAACTTTCAAATCATCGTCCACGACAAGAATACATCTAGAATCAGCATCTACATGCTCTTGCCCCTCCACAGCTAGCTTTTCCAGGTTCTCACTACTTGCAACTGAAGGGACATCTTTAACAATCATGCCATCAGAGGTTACAGAAAGTGGAATATGATCCACAGGTGCAATTGGTTCATCCCCAGATTCCTCAAGTTGTGCTCTACCCATAACATTATTGGTCACATATGTATCATCTTCATCCATCATAACTTCCAGGTTATTGGCAACCAAAGGGACGTTTTCAACTTTTGTGTCATCAGTGGCAAGAAGAGGGATATTATCTACAATAGTAATCAAATCACTTTGAGACTCTCCTAGCTGATCACTGCTTGAAACTTTTTCAGTCACTGGAATATCTTCTTGATCTTTAACATCCATCTCCATTAAATCTTCATTCAAAGAAACATCTTGTGGACATAAAACTACATCAGGACCTTTCGAACTTGAGGGGTTCTCAATCAGAGGAGCAAGAAAATTAGCATTCTCACATGAAGTATCTATTTTAGCATTAGAAACACAAGTAGTATTATTAATGTTCGTGGCAGATGTCAGATTCATCACACTCGCATTAGATAACACAGCGTTTATTTCACAACTAGGGATGCATTTTTGTGATTGCATATCATGCCTTTCATCCACTATTGAAGGAAGTATAACATCTGATACATTTGAATTCTTGGATTCTTCATTGATGGTACTCACATGGCTTCTACTTCCCTCGAACTTGGTGAAAGCCCTCGTATCACCATTTGGTAAATTCATTTCTTGAGAATTTTCATTGCTCGAAGTTTGGTTCTTCACTGAAGTATTGTCTGATGAAGCCTGATCAGTTTCAAGAAGAAAATCAAATTCACCAGGCTTTTCAGATACTCCACTAATTGCAACTGGCGTCTCAATTGCCGGAATAGTAGTTGAAAAACTTGCACCATTTGATGCCATGCCGTTTAAAACCTCAGAAAAATCAATTGCTTTTGCAGTTGTGGATACTCTAGTGGTGGCAGAAAAAGACTTTTCTATATCACCCAGTTGTAAATCCCCTCCACCACTGGAGATTGGATCCCATTTCAGCCAGTTCACAGAAATAAGTTCCTTTGTGTCAGATATTTCATCAGATGATATTGGTTCGATTCTGATAGCTTCTTTGTAAAAGTGTTTTTTCCTTAAAGCATTTGCTATCAGACTCCTACAAAACATTTTGAAAACAGTGCACATAACAAACATTAGCTCACCATAAATGTGCTACTGCAATTAAGCTTTTTGCATGATTTCATACCTACAATTTTTTGAAATAGCTGTTTTAGCTCGTTCCATTGAAAGACCAAACAAAGATGACAAATTAGCAACATCGTAGGGCCCTCTAAAATCATTCACAGAAGAAGCAGCACTTGTGAAAATGAGATTCTTTCCACGAGTCCAATCCACTAGTAACTGAAAGTCCAGAAAGAGTACAGCTCAGATGATTTGTCAAAACATGCGTAAACTTTCATATTGATAGTTGCAGGATGAATCACATGAGAATCACAACTATTTGTTTTTTTTTTCCAATTTGTTAGGCTCTATTTTGGTGGGAGTAGGGATCCCAATGGACACCACAGTCCCAAACAATGTTTTAATTTGAAAAGGCCTCAATCCACATAGAATTTCAAAAATCAATAAAGCAATGCTTTTGCTTCCAGATGAGTAGAAGATCCAGCAATAAAATGAACTTGGCAATAGAACTGGAGCTTGGATGCTTCAAGTTGACAAGATTGACAATTGTAAATGATGTCTAGCTAAGACACTATATATTCTAAAACACTAGTTATTTACACATTTTCTCCGATGCAAACTCAATCCTGTAATAACATGAGATTCAAGATTGAGTCTTTATATTTCTTATGCAGCAGGTCCTTTAGCAACTGTTTTGCAGCACCATTCAATGAGTTATGGAGGCTAATACAAAACTCAAAACATGATTCAAGGAACCTATACTGGCCAAACATTATTTAAGATACTGTAATACAAAAGCTTCAACCAAAAGCATTTTGGGAAATCAATGCCAAAACACGATTAATTAATACAAACTGACTTTCTTAGGAGTCATTTTTCCTCAATAATTTGTAAAGTTAGCCATTATTTAATTGCTAATTATATGTGTATACATATGCATGAAAAAAACCAAAGTTCGGATTGTCAACTCATACAAAAAGATGATTTTTTAACAAATGACAAATGAAAGCACAATGAATAGGTGCACAGCAGAATATGCTCACATGACTAACAGCACATGCATAAAAGAGCTAGATCCAATTAGTGGATCACTATCCAAAGGGTAAAATGTGCCAACCCCTTTGGACTATTGGCCAAAATGCAGATAGTCCTTGAACAATTTGCAAGGACCAACAAGGCGCCAACAGTTTCCATGATATGTATACATGGTGCAGGCTGATGGCTAAACCCATGAAACCCTATCTGTAAAATTCAAAGTGTGTGTTCCCACGCGTATTTCAGTGATCACTTTTTCTGATATTGCATGTGTGGAAAATCACCTCATCAGAGTCATGAATCGCATGTCATTCAAAAACAAGAAATGTGACGGACTCTTATATTTCTTTATATATATATATATATATATATAAATTTGATTTCACTTATCACTAAACTTTATCACGCAGCATTAAACTATCCCAAAACTCACCTTCGCATTGGGTATCATTTGTCTCCTCACTTGAATATCAGCAATAAGATCAGAATAAGTAATTTCGAAATAAACTCCACGCTGATTATCAATACCAAAAGGAAAAAAAAAACCATTAGCCAAAACCACCAACAAAAGGAAAGAAATTAAAAATGAAATGAGAAAGCAACTGAACAACAAACCTCTATTGCCGCTTTAACCATAGGTAGCTTCAACCGGAACGGTAGCTTCACAGAGAAATCAATGGCAATCATATCCACCTAAATAAAATAAAATCAATATTAAATACAAAACCCAGGAGCAATTTTCAATTTTACTTTGTGAACAGCAAAAAAAATAAAAAGGAAAAGCAGCAGCAATAATAATAATACAAACCTCGGATTTAAGACAGGCGTGATCAAAAGCAGTTTGACTCAGAGGCTTGACAGCAACAAAATCGTAAGTCTTCAAAACAGGATTCCCAGAGTTAAGCACCTGAGCCTGAGAAGGAGTATCAACAGAGACAGTCAAGCGCGTGTACTGACGGAAAGGGGAGGAGCGTGGGATTCCGAGGAGGTCACGGTGGAGATTAACGGAGAAGGCAAGGGCAGGAGCTACATCGAGTAAAGAGGAAAGGGACAAGAGTGGGATTGAGCAACGGTCGTGATCAGACATGATACCTTTGATGCTCCGGTTGTATGCGATGCCACTGTATCCTAGCTCCATTGCTTTCACAACAAGTTTTATGCGTGTAGTTTTCGTGGTGTCTTGGGGTATGTTGAGGTCGAAGAATCCCCCCATATTCTGCCCTTTCACTCTCAAATGATTTGGGTTTTACGGGTTTTAGGGTTTTGATAAGCGGTTTGGAACCTTAACTCTAGATGTATTACTCGATTATCAATTGAGTCCTAATTCTTTCGATTTTTATCAATTCTTTCCCAGATATCAATGCGGCTCTCCTTTCTTTTCGTTGTTAGAATCGGTTAAAAGTAGGGATGACCCCACCCTCTTGGATCACGTAAGAACCTGATACGACCAGGGTCAAAATAAATCGGATAAAAATCCAACGTCGTTTTGTTTGGGATGGATGTGAAGTTGATCGAGGTTTGCCTAGCCTTATATTTTTTTTTAAAAAAAAAAAACTAGGGAGTTGTGTTTTTATAGCCTGTTTATTTTTGTATTTTTAAAATAATTATTTTTTTATTTTAAATTATTTTTTTTGTTTTTCAGATTATTTTGATGTGTTAGTATCAAAAATAGATTTTAAAAAAATATATATTATTTTAATATATTTCCAATTAAAATATACTTTAAAAAACAACTATTACCACAATACCAAATAGACTCTTAGGGTGGAAGATACACTATTCACCCTCTAAAATATCATTATAGATTGTAATAGTGTATTTTTTTTTCTAAATTTTTAATTTGGTCATCGAGTTTTTTTTTGTACAATCGAGCCATTTTGAACATAAATTAGCGCCCAATTGTATTTTAAAAAAAAGAGAATTGGATTGAAAGATAAAGTACCAAAATAAAAAGGGTAGGTAAAATAGGTGATGACTTTGAATTTCACTCACAAAAAATTATTTTGATCCCCTTCTTTTTTTATTTATAGGTGATTTTTCCTTTTAGTTGTTAAAAATTCAGTTTTAGCATCATAGTTTATTTCTCTTATTTTTCACTCTTTTGTTGTGAGAAGAGATAGACAGAGGACTATAGAATTTCTATATAGAGAGAGAAAGTTATCATTGACGATGATTACAGCCACCAAAATAGTTGAAACCATTGTCAATGAGTTCTATTTTATGAGAGAAGTTTCACCTAGGTGTTTTTTTTCCTTGCCCGAGGAGATGAACCTGACCATAAGAATATATTTTTTTATTATTTAGCTCATTTTGGATTTTTTTTATGCCATGGATAGAATTATTATGATATTTTGAGTGTTTTTTAAAGTATTTTGAATAAAAAAAATAAACTTTTTAGCCCAAAACAATTTAAGGCCCATTTTTTCATCGACTCTAATCACTAAATTTTGCAAAAAAAGCAGATGATGTGTTGTGTATTGTCTTCTTTGAAAAAAAAAAGAAGAATGGAGGATGCCACTTCAATAAATTATCTTGAGAATAAAACTAGGTCAAGACACATGAATTGGGCTGGTTTTTTTTTATGCCCATGCATGTTGGGCTACTAGACAACGTCCCTGGACTTTTTTTTTTATTTTTTAAAATTTTTCTATTTTGTATTTGTGTAAAAAAATGATAAAAGATATCATTGAATTCAATTGAGTTCATAAACAGAATTGCGAGTTTAATCAGTTAATCCGTAGCATCCGAGCTATTATTTACTTGTTTTTTTATTTAATGCTTTTTTTGTTTCTGATTTGAAAAAAAATACAATTTTCCTTTTATTATCGATAATTTATTTTATTTTTTAGCTCAAAACTAAAAAAAAATTCACTATTTGTTATCAATGATCTATATCAAGATATTTTTCCTTTAAAAAAATCATAAAACAATTCTCATGCATTTTGTTGTTGTATAATTAAATGAGAAATAATATTTTGAATAAAAAATTTATTGAATCCGATGACGTGCATTATTTATATCGCGAGTTTGCTTAGTTGACTTGAATTCATTTGGTTTTTTTTAGTTAAGTGTTCTTTTTTACCACTTTCATTTTTCACTATTAAGTTAATTGGAGATTGAGCTTTCCAATTTGTTTTTTCCAAGATTATCCCTATCACTTTCGCATGTCAGCTCAGGTTAACCCAGGTAGATCTAATGTGTTTCCATCTCAATGTTAGATAAAAAATATCGTTCAATTCATGGTTAAAACATATTTTTTAAACACATTATCAATGCCTTTACAAAAAAAAAATTTGCTCCGATCCACGGCTTAACGTGGGCCAATAGTATAGTTTTATTGTTTTTGTAAATTGTTTATGAATACATATAATTAGTATTAACAAAATCTAAAAACCGTGTGGTTTAATTTAGCAATCCACAACAAAAATCTTATTTTGCCCTTACAAAACAAAACTAAATAACTAGTTATTTGTGATATTTTGATATTTCCCAATGGTGTATTGGTCATTGTCAAATTTAAAGAGGGCAATTAGTGTTTTTATTTTATTTTATAATGCATATTAAAATGAAGAGTATGCCCTTGAATTCAACATTATTTAAAGTTTATCTTCAAGAGTGTTTCAGTATTTTTATTTTTTTAAGAATAATACAATGACTTACAGGCCTTGAAAGGTTGAGTCTTTTACAACTTATGTTCAAGGGTATTTTTGTATTTTTACTTAGTTTTTTTTTGTTATTATAGGTTGGTTTAGGGGTGATTTTGTAATTTAACATACACCAATATTATTTTAAAAAAAGTTGACATATGCATGTGCAACCCTTGTGTCATTTGAACGATGCATGCCTTTCTTTATTTTTTTTTTCTCTTCTCCTTGATTTCTTGCTTATCCCTTTAAAATTTCAAAACAACCCTTCAATTTGTTATTTCTTCGGATTTAGCCTCTATTATTTTTATTACTATTTATTTTATTTGAAAAATTTATAAAATTAAATTTCTTTTTCAATTTCATCCACCTTCAATTTTTTTTATTTTTCAAATTTGATCATCATTCTTTTGATTACTATTTGTTTTGTTTGGGATAATTTTTTAAATTAATATTTTTTTACAATTTCATCTTCCTTAAGTTTTTTTTTCCTATCAAACTTGGTCCTTATTTTTTTATTGCTAATTTTTTTACTTTGACAATTATTTTAAATTGATTTTTTTATTTCACTCTTCAACATTAAATTGATTTAGAATTGAACTTCTTGATTAAGTTCCAATCTAAAATTTCACGAATTGAGAGTCTTAGAAAAATTAATCCAAGTTTAGAAGGTTTGTCCGGATTATTATGTTTACTTTTTTTTTAAAGCTTATTTATTTAGAGATTGAGTTTCATTATTTTTATTTATTTATTTAGGTTTAGAAGGTTTACTTTTTATTATTGTTGTTTACTCCTGGCTTAGCATTCCCTGGAGTTTTTAAAAAACTAACAATTGTAAGCCATATCCAGGAATTATCATTGACAGAAACAAAAAGAAAAAATAGACAACGATAAGTAACAGACATATCAACACCTTGATTGGTGGCTTGAAACTCCAATTTTTGTAGAAGGTGATCTGACAAAATGTGATGTAATAAATGCTCGTTCGTTTCTATCAATGTTGCCATGGAACACATTTGACTCCTCTTTTTTTTTTTTAATTGTTCTGAACTCCATAACATAACATTTCACTTGCTAATTAATATAGCCAGGCACACCACCCTTCTGGCTGCTTCTTCGGCCTACGAAAATGAAAGATCTGCAAGCTCAATTTTGGAGAGCGAAAAAGGGGAAATTTGGGCCACTGTAGAATCCCAGAAAAATCCTATGTTTTAAGCAGAGTACTTAATACAATTCTGTCTAATCGAAATCTAATGTAGTCTTCGAGGTCCATACTCCATAACAGCCCTTGTCATATTGAAAAGTGGAGGGTTAAAGGCAATGGACCAGGATTAGGAGTCCAACCACAATCCTTTATTTAGTGCTCACTCTGGCTTGGATTTTGAAGGTCTTCTTGAACCAGAATGTCGCCACCCACTTGTCAATCTCCCGACAAACTTGAGAACCTCGTCAATTAGAATAACCGGGAGGGCCACGGCCAGTACCAAGAGCCATTCATTCAGGCTGAGCGGAACAATCCCAAATACCTGTGCTAGGAAAGGTACATAGAGGATCAGAAAGTGCAGGCCAAATGAAAGAGACATGGCTAGAAGGAGCCATGGATTGACCCATGGAGGCATTCTCACGAGGCTGCAGTCCTCAGATAGGGCATTGAGGGAATTGAACATCTCAATGGCAACCAATACGGTAAGGGAGAGCGTTGAAGCCTTGATTTTTCCAGATCGCAAGTATTCACATGGATTCGCATTGAAGTTGAACACTTGAGACCCAGCTGTGAATGGTGATGCAGAAAAATTCTTCCAAGATTCACAGTGACCCCAGTTAGCGAGCTGAGAGTAGGTGACAAGACTATGGCCATCTCCACTGAGGTCAATACCCATGAATGTGTGACGTGTGTACCATATGATAAATACACCAACTGTTGCAATCCCAACATAGAATCCAATCACCTACATCAAGGACACATTAAGGTTAACAAGGAAAGTTTTCTGATTGGGGAGAAAAAACAAGTTATCTGATTTGAGGTAAAAACCGTTTCCCCCTACCAGGTAGCGGAATAAAATCCAAGCACTAATTAAGGAGTCGTCACTCTTTCTAGGAGGCTTTTTCATTACATCTCCGTCTGGCGGGTTGAATCCTAACGCCGTTGCTGGGGGTCCATCAGTGACCAGATTAACCCAGAGAAGCTGAACAGGGATCATTCCTTCTGGAATACCCAAAGCAGCAGTCAAAAATATAGAGGCAACCTCACCAATATTTGAGGAGATCATGTACCTGTAATAAATATGATTCAAGGGAGAAAATGGGAAAGGAAAAAAAAGGTTACTTTGAGGTAGTTAAAAAAGAAAGTTGTTTCGAACTGAATAAACATGCAATCTCAAAATAGGAGGAAGACCGTTAATGAAGATCAAGTTTATCTAGTATTTTCATTGCAAGAGATTTTAAGGTTGTATGACAGGTACAAGTTAATAATGATGCAAACTTTTGACATAATGAATACACAAATCTCAGATTATCAATTCATACAAAAAGATGTTTATTTGACATGTATGCACATAGCACAGGCACACATCATAATCTGCGCACATGACTCCCAGCACATGCACATAAAATCTGTATCCTATTTGGCGGATCACCAATACAGGCAACATGGGCACTGGTTGAACCAAGTTCCCATGTTGTCAGGGCATATCAATTCGATAACTCAAGCATTAGTACAGTTAAAACACAAATTCTTCATGCAACAAAAGATATTATGCAACATGGTTTTTAGTTTCTAAATGCACAAAAGAATACAATATAAAAGTTCTCTACAAATTATCATTTTGTCGATTACTCTAACAGCATATACACAAAAAAGCTGTATCCTATTAGGTGGATTGCCAGCCGAAGAAACAAAAACACTGCTTAACAAAGATCCCATCTGGTGCATATCAATCTGAGAGCTCAAGCATCACTACAGTTAAAACCCAAAATTCTCAAGATGAACCAAGAGCAAGAAAGATGGTTCAGTACTTGATGAAAACGACAGTAAGCAGTTTTTGTATAAAAAGGTGTCCTATTCAGGAATTGACAAAACTAGTCAGCAGCAAGAGTGCACAGAACCTAAGAAGCACAGGGACAATTTTTCTACAGTTGCACTTGACTCGTCAGGGTCAAGATTACTGCATTCCCATTTATCCCACACATCTCCAAAGACAACATAAGGAGCTATGCAATATTTTTGGTACTTTTAGGGGGGGGGGGGGGGGTGTTGTTGAGGTATTAGTTAACATCTAACCCCAAGAAGGGGCAAGTGTTAACCCACTAAGGGGTTGGGGGGGTGTGCCAATTTATTTTTTCAAAATCATGATTGATGTCTCTTTTTCTCTGGCATGTCCTTTATGTCCATTGGGTCCCATTAACACACATTATTTATTATTATTATTAATCATATTATTAATTTAAACTTTGATTGGAAATTTATCCCCACTATAACACATCATTTTTAACATACCTACCAAACATCCTTAACACTTCACCCTTCAACCATTATTTTTTTTTTTGCACCCTTAGGCCTTAACACTTCATCCCTTAACACTTGAAATTCTAGCATGCTAATGAATCTCATTTCAAGTGTGAGGAGTCAAAGCTCCATCACATGCATAACAACCAATGTTAGATCCACCAGGATCAATTATTTCTACTGATCACAGACATACTACTGGTTTGTTTGCCAGAAGCTAACTATTTGTTAGGACTAACCGGGTGAAGACAAACAGAATTCATGAAACCCTCTCTATAAATTTTGAAGTGTACGTTCCTGAGCGAATATCAACAATCACTTGTTATTTTGTCAGATCAAATTGATGGGATACCCTTCTTAATTTTATGTTTCAGTGTCTTACTAGTCCTTAATTTAGTGGGTTTACATAGAAATAGTAGTGCTTCTTATATATGAATTTGGAGTATTAGGAACTCTACACAAAAGGTCTGGAATCTTTCAATAAGGAATGAGTTTATGTTTAAAATTTTCCAGATATATGCTTTGCGATAGTTTGATAAAATCTCACTTGGGTGAGACGCATATGCACCCCAGGTACAAGGGATTAGGTTTTCATCCTTCAAAGTCTCCTAGAAATCCGGTTACGTCTATCGATAATTTCCAGCAAACAAAACCCGATATTTAACCATCAAAACTTAACCTAAAACCCCTCAAAAAACCATTCTCGGCCCATAAAAGCAGTACCAGAACAGCCCTTGAACTGTCCTGTGTCAATTGTGCTCCAGTCCACCAATATATGAAATTATCTTATAGACCACACTGGATGTAAAATTGACTAAACAGAATATATCGAACCTGATAAAAGCCTTCATGTTGTTGTAAATGGACCTGCCTTCACCAACAGCAACAACAATAGTGCTAAAATTATCATCTGCTAACACCATGTCAGAGGCTTCCTTGGCAACCTGAAAATGAGTATTTGGTATGAAAATTTTTAATAAAAAAATGGTGCAGAAAATGTAAGTAAACAAAATGCAGTTCAGAGCGGCATGGACTAGTTAAGTTGACTAAAATGCCCTAGCTACATGATATATAATTATACACTTGCAAAGCAAACAACAAAGAGAACAAACCATGAGATCTATTTAAAGCATAAGAAACTGGCCAATACACTTTCGCATACAATTAGATCCACAGAGATGTCCATTAACTGCATAAAGTCCACATAATTTATATCCACCAAATTACCATAAACTGACCTCTGTCCCAGCAATGCCCATTGCTATGCCAATATCAGCCAACTTTAAGGCAGGTGCATCATTTACTCCATCTCCAGTCATAGCAACAACTTCACCATCCTCCTTAAGCAACCTCACGATTTCTTGCTTATGCCTTGGTTCAGCCCTGGAGAACAACAACCCTCCACTTTGTCTTAAATGAGTTTTTTTATCACGAAGGCCCATAAACTCTCTGCCAGTCAAGCTTTTAGAACTGATATCATCATAAGGTCCAAAGACACCTATTTCATGACAAATTGCTTCAGCTGTATTCTTGTTGTCTCCTGTAATGACCATGACACGGATTCCAGCTGCTTTGCAGTCCTCAATGGCTTGACGAACTTCTTTCCGAGGAGGATCCTTTCACAATTTGGGATCAAATAATGAATTTTAATTATGGTTGAGAAAGCAAGAAAACAGACCAGAAAACAGAAGATTGCTGGAGAAACTCACCCTGAGCCCAGCTAAGCCAACAAAAGTGAGATTGCTCTCAATTGAAGAGTAATTATGCAGATCAAGTAAAAGCTGATGAGCTGGGTGATCTTCATCGCCACTGTAGGTTCTAAACTCTGAAAGGTCCTCTTTGTATGCAAAACCTAGACAACGTAATGCACTTGTTGACATTTCACGAAGGTTTTGTAAGATAAGATCCTTCGAACACTGATCCAATGCTACAACAGAGCCATCAAGCAACTGAATAGATGTGCTTCTATCCAATAAGTTTTCTACCGCACCCTGCAACATTTGAGCAGAGCATTAACCTCAAGACCTATACATGACAAACTGAAATGAAAAAAGAAGACACAGAAGCTTAAAAAAACTTGCAGTCATCCAAGTCAAACCTCAACCAGAAAGTCCAAAAGCAGCAGGACATAGCCTTCTAGAAAATTTTACGAACCCAAGATATTCACCCCAGACCAAATGTTGTGGGTAATGATTTTCCAGTGGGAAAGAAAACAACAAATAAAACTACGCAGATAGCTAGATAAATTCAATTATTTATTCACTTAGAATGTTACACTGAGAAAAAAGAACAATGAAAAAAGATTAAAAGAAAATATAGTTTACTTTTGGTTCTTACAGTAGATGTCCAACAACACACTTCTAATGAGCAATTTTCAATTAAAGGACAAAAAGTTCCACAAGTACCCGTTGATCATGTTTGTTCCTCGTCTTTCAAAGCATCCAATTGGCAAATTTTGCAGAACATCTTACCCAAGTAATAAAAAACCCAATTTCTAATTACTTATTTTCACTCTCACAAGTACATTTGTATTGTAATTATTTTTAAGGTCCATTTAACCTAGGTTCATTCATGGATTATAACATGGTCAACTAAAAAGCAAAATAAATTAAAATTTTAGATCTGCAAGATTGATTGAAGGGTTTCAACCTCCATTGAAAAGCGTCAATCACTACCGAGAGAAAAGAATCCCATAAAGAAAAGAACAATAAATTAAAGTGAACTTAAAAATAAAATTGAGAAGCATAGATGGAAGTAAAAATAGAAAAACAGGTTGAAGACGTTATCGATGAGTATGGCCTGCAGGAGAAGAAGGAGACTGGGGAGGGGGGGAGCATGTTAGAAGTCTCACCACCTTTTGGATATATATATTACCATTTTTTTTCCAATCTACTTATTAAACCATAACATAAGGTATTCTAGGTGCCTGTTTGAATCAAGTCCATCAATGACATGATTGTCTAAAACAAATTGTTATGGAACAAACTTCATGACCTAAATTTCAAGGCTTAAGGAAATTCTTTGGAAAAGAGAGAATGCTGCATGGAAATCAGTTGGTGAGCCAAACAGGTGTAGTTGAGAATGATGACTGCCATATGTCTGTGAGAGAGTAATACGGTTTTGTAGGGTAAACTTTATCTATATGATAATGTGGTTGTTCACCCTTTGACTAACAGTTTCACTGGATGCTTAGTGTCACAAGATACGTGTCATTTTGAAAATAGGAGAAACAAGGTGCAAACACACCAAAATCCCTGTGACTATTTTGTATAATCTGACCAAAACAAAAGGTAAAAGACCAGACCACATGTTGATTTTTGTAACAAAATAAATTTTCCTGCACTCTATTAAGATAAGGATTAGAAATTAGGTTCATGCTAATGGATGATACAACTTGATGTGACTGTTTGATGAACCATATACATTAGTGTCCTACGTAGGGTGTATGCAGGGTGACTTGCATTTTAGCCTGTCTTTTAGAAGGAGAAACAAATCATGAATCTGCTTTAAATAATCTCTATGATATTCAGACTCAATACCAACTTTTTATGCATATTCATGGGCTAGGCATGACTGGTGATCATCTTCTTTTTTTCCAGTGCATGATACACAATACCAGCCACAGTTGATATTAGCTGTAAAAGAACAGACAATTTAACTGCAAAAAAGCTGAACCTACAAGACAGCAAGAGGGAAGAATGAACCTTCACTAGCAGTGATTTTTTGCCAGAGCTAGAATTCACAATAACCCCCATGGATTTTCTATCACGATCAAACTCAAGGGTTGCAATCCGCTGCTCCATCGTATTCCATAATCGGCAGCAAGCTTACATGGCACAAGAATATAGGACCAAAATAGACCAAAAAATAAATGTTAGAGCTACTAAAAAAATAGAGAAGAGAAATAGAACAAGATACTGTATTATACCTAGAACATCCTCATGAACTGAAGATGATTCCTTGTTAAGCCCTCCAGGAAATCCCATTTTTTCAACCATAACCTAGCATGGGAAAGAGCAAAAAAAAGCCAGTAAGAAATCTGTATCCCATAAACCTTGCATACTATCTGAGTCCTTGTGCCATATAATCACAAGGCAACCCCATATCTTTCCCAGACAAACAAGCCTCAGCCTCAAATCATACTAATAATCCACATATACAGTAGCAAGAAAATACACTTGACAAATAATGCATACAAAAGCATGAACGCACACACAATTAGAGAGAGAGAGAGAGAGACTACAGGGACAGCATCAAAACTCAATCACAAATTGGTGCTGTTCGTGCCTTGTTGGCACTACCTTATGTAAACTATGTTCACAATGCTATAATAATTGACAAAAAAAATCCAGTTTTTGATGGTCATTTTACCTTTAATGCAGCCTCTGTAGGCATTCCACCAGCAACATAATGATTCCCAGATTGCTCTACACCAGCATCATTGCAAACAGCAGCAATCTTAGCAATCATCTGAAGGTTAGAATCCATTCGACCCACGGGCCAATCTTCTATTTTTCCATCAAAAGGACTATAGGTTGTCCCTTCCACATTGAAGGATCGGAGAGTGCCAGCCCTAGAACCCATAGCAACAAGCTTAGATACAGCCATCTGATTGGTAGTTAGAGTACCAGTTTTATCAGAACAAATGACTGTTGTGCAACCAAGAGTCTCAACACTAGGCAACTTTCTAACAAGTGCATTCTTTTGAGCCATCTTTCGAGTTCCAAGTGCCAAACATGTAGTGATTACTGCTGGCAACCCTTCTGGTATAGCAGCCACCGCCAACGCAACAGCAATCTCAAAGTAATACGTGCACTTCTCAAATGAGAATTTAAAATTCTTTGGCCAGCCATCAACATATTCCCAAGTGAGGAAGTACTTCACATTAATAAGCCAAACCAACACACAAATAATTCCAATTAACATTGTTAGAACTTCTCCGAACTCGTTCAATTTCTTCTTCAATGGGGTATCTTCCTCATTCTGCGCGGCTTCATGAATCTGGGAATGCACCTTCCCAATCTCAGTATTCATTCCTGTCTCTGTAACTAAGCATATACAGTTACCATTCACTACTGTTGTTCCTGCAAAAACCATACATTTTTTCCCTTGAATATCCGTACTTTCTGCAACAGGCTTAGCAGTTTTACTCACTGCCTCGCTCTCTCCTGTCAAAGACCCTTGCTCAACCCTAAGTGTGGAGCTAATCAAATTCAAAACCCGCATATCTGCAGGCACCTTATCACCCACTCGCAGCTCCACAATATCCCCTGGAACTAGCTCCTTTGCAGGCAAGCTGGAGAACTTCTTTCGGTCTCTTATAACAGTGGCATGCTCTGATTGGATTTCCTTTAAAGCCTCCAATGCTTTCTCTGCATTACTTTCCTGCCAAATCCCAACAATGCCATTGACAATCAAGATCAAGAAAATCACCAACGGCTCCACGAAGGCAGTAATCTCCATCTCCCCTCCTTCCTCACCATCATACCAAGCCAAGACAAAGGATACAATAGCAGCAGCTAACAAAATCCTAACTAGCGTGTCATTGAACTGATCCAATATCAGTTTAAAAATCGAAACACCCTCATGTTTCTCTAATTCATTGTAACCATAGATCTTTAGCCTCTCCTCAACATCCGCACTCGATAACCCAAATTCACGGTTGACTCCATACTTCTCCTCACATTCCTTAACCTCCTTAGCCCATGCAGGGAAAATATCACCCTGGTTTTGCGACTCGATACCATTTTGATCCCTTTCCCCATAGTCCTCCCCTCCTTTACCCATCGAGAAAGATCAATTACAAACTAAATCTTAGTGAAATTCAATCCGTCCCGCCCTTCGACCTGAAATTGACAATCAATCACTAGGAAAATTGAGAGAACAAGAACAGAAAATCAAAGTAGTATAAGAAATAGGTAAGTGAAATTAAAACTGACGGATACAAACATTTCCATTTCTTTTTAGCTAACTTCGCCAAAGCTAAAACAAAAAAAAAAGAAAATAACGGATCCAAAATCAAATAATTTTAAAAAACAGAAGATGAAAATCATTTCAATGATGATCTTAAACTAGAATTGAGAAAGGTGGTCGGACACTTACCGGGAAGAGAGACTCGGCGGCCGCTACCAGTACTGATATGTCTCTGAATCTCTAGTTGTATTCGTGGTATTTATTTAGGGTTACAAAATCAGAATTACTACTGAATATTTAGATCTGCGACTGTGAGCATGTAAAGAAGAGAGCGATTCAATTGCTTAGACCTCTCTCTCTCTCTCCCCCCCACTCCTTTTCTTCTCTTTTAATAACCTATCTGACTATCTTTTGTGTATTATTAAATTTATTTTTAATCCCTATATTTTAAAGTTAATTATATCTTAGTCATTTTCATTTGAAACACTATAATTTAATCCCTGTTGACCATTGTCTTATTTCCATTTCCTCGTTTTGTAAGTAAGCTGAACCAAACGTGCCGTGTTTGATTTCTCATCAAGTACATTTTTTGAAGTTTTGATTTTTTAAAATAAATCTATTGTCAAGTTTTCCTTTCAATTTTCATATTCAACTATGTATTACAGTCATGATGAAATTTAATGTTTACATGTATTTTGTATTTATTTTTCCATAGCATATTAACTATTATATTGCAAGGTAAAAAAAAATGTTGGGTATGTTCATTAATAGAAAAAATCTTTTTTCCTTTTTATTTCTACTAAAAAAATAAAAAATATGTTTATTTGTTGAGAACAAAGATAAATTTTTCTACTAATAAATAAATAAAATAAATACTTCAAGATGAAAATTGTTTTCATAAAAAATTAAAATTAAAATTTATAATAACCATCTTAGTATTTAAAAATTATAATAAATATTTTATATTATTAACTCAAGAAAAGTCTTTATATTAGATTGACAATGATAATTAAATTTATGATATTGGAAATTATAAAAAAATATAAAAAAATAAAATTTTACCTTGCTAAAAAAAGTACTTATATATAGAAGAGATTTTATTATTCACATCATTTTTATTTTATTTGAAAGATAGCAAAAAACTTATTAAGAAAAATAGTGGAGAACTTCTAAAATATATTCTTATGAAAAACTAGTTTCTTCATTATTTTTTTAATGCAGAAACCATACATTTAAATATGATGTTTTAATTTTAATTTTAATTTTTGCTCTGGTTTTATATAAAAATTAAGTATTATTTTATTTTTAAATAGCCTCTTAGTTTTTAAGGGAATCACTAAACCCACTCTAAATTTAATTTAATAAAAAAAATATTACTTCACCATTTCCAAACTCAATAGAATTAGAATGAAGTAAAAGTTCAGTCATATTCCTGATTTTAAATTCTTAAAAGTTGCTTGTTTTGGTATTTTAAATTTTTTTTTATAAAAAATTAAAATTTTTTGATATTTTTATATTATTTTAATATATTTATAAATAAAACAATATTTTAATTTTCTCGAAAAGAAATTATTCAGCGAAAAATCGTATGTCTGAACGTACGAAGAACTAAGTTATAACCTAATCAAGAATAGAAGGACTAAAAGAATAGTTACTATTTGTGTTTTATTAGGTTCGGAAGCAACCAGATCCCACTATGTGGCCATCCAATTGAATACTGCCACGTCTCAAAAGCGAAGTTGACGGGCCTATTAAAGTTCCCGATATGTAGATGTATTGTTGGGTCACTTTTCCAAACGTGGCGTGCCGCAACTGGTATAATTATGCGAGAAACTTACAGCGGTGTTTGGTATCGCTGATTATTTTTTATTTTAAAATATTTTTTAATTAAAAATTTATTAAAAAAATATTTTTTTAAAAAAATATTTTTATATTTACCAATCAAAATAATCCAAAACATAAAATATATTAATTTAAAATAAATAAACAATACTTTTCAAAATTAATATTAAAATTTTAACAAACATGATATTAACGCTTCCTGGCACAGTTTTTGAATTTTCCTTTGATGGTAAGTAAATCAACCAGAGTCATGGGTTAGTCTTTTAATTTTATTTATTCCCCGTACGAAATTTCCATGTGATTGCCTTTATGTTTCTTCATGGATAAAAAATTCATGATTCCAGACTTGCCGCACACCCTAGGCCAGGGATCAAAACGGGGTGCTTTTGACCCGAGGAAATTCGAGGCACAATTGACCAGGGGTTAAACCAAAAATGCACTGTTGGCTCGAGAGGGGCGGGTTGTGAGGGCGTCACAGTGGTATTGCAGTGCAGGCTATGCACAAAACTTAGAGATTATTTTACATTCCAAAAGTATTTTTAAAAAAATTTAAATTTAAATTTGTTTCCAGCTTCAAATTAAGTTATTTTGATGATTTTAGATTGTTTTTATATATTTACATTAAAAATAAATTAATTTTTTTTCTTTCAAATTTTTAAATAAAAAACAATTTAAAAAATAAATGTTATCACAACACCAAAAAGATTTTTACTGCACGCTATGAAGGTATGAATGGGGTGGTTTGACATGTGAGGATTCGAAGACATCGTGCTAGAGTGTGTTTCAACATGTTTTTTTAATTAAAATTTAATTTTTTTTGTTTTAAATTAGTTTTTTTTTAGTGTTTTGAATTCTTTTGATATGCTGATATTAAAAATAAATTTTAAAAAATAAAAAAATATATATTTTTTAATACTTTTCTAATTAAAAAATATTTAAAAAAATAATAATTACTATTTATTCAGGATTAGCCGAAGACTATAATAATGGCTTTTAGAGCTTGCTGCATTCTTAAAGCCTGTTTGAAAATGTTATTATGGTTGTTTTTTAAAATATTTTCATTTAAAAATATATCAGAATAATATTTTTTTATTTTTTAAAAATTATTTTAAATATAACATATCAAAATGATCTAAAAATATTAAAAAAAATTAATTTTAAATAAAAAATTTTAATTTTTTTTAAATATTTTTAAAACATAAAAATAAACAACAATTAAACAAAAATCAGCCGAAAAATCAGTCCAGTTTTACGGAGGCTGGACTAGAAAGTGCAGGTTCTCGTAAGAAAAGTCAATATCTCCTTGTGTCGGTACATGTCAAATACTGTTTTTAGATAACCTCAAATCAATCAATCGAGCATGAATTAATATGTAGTCGATAAAATATTACTTGAGAAAGAAAACAAATTTTCTACTCGTGGATGAAATGTTAAAATATTCTATATAATTGATTTTTTTTTTAACCAAAGATCTTAGAATTCATGTCTAAAACATAAAAACAATCACGTAAGTGTACGAATATCCGTCACCCTCTTTCTCATTTATCCATTAATAGTTTTGTTATGTTAATTTTTCATTTAAACTCTGTTTATTTTTATATTTAAAAATATTTTTAATTTTTTAAAAATTAATATTTTTTGATATTTTAAAATTAATCTTTAAAAAATAAAAAAAATATTATTTTAATACTTTTATAAATAAAAAATACTTAATCTTCGGATTTGTTAGAGGAATTCAAAGAATTAAATAATTTAATTTATAATAAACCTAATCGATATATTTCCCTGTTCACATGAATCACCCATTATAAATAAAGAAATTTTACGATGCTTGAGCTGCAATTAGAGGCACGTATAAGTTATACCCTAGATCATTAATTAATTAATATTTCATATCATCGTTCCATGTCTTTACGTTAAAAAAAAAACATCAACTATGTCTAATTCTATATCTTGAACAACTATATATTAATACGAAAATTAATGAAAACAGTTATTTAAAAAAATCAAATTAATGTAATTATTATTTTGGCAAGGATTAAGTGTTTTCGTACACTTAATAATAGGGTACTGATCATCTTAATTAGTTTACTTAATTGCAGAGAATTTCTGTTTATGCAATTCAGTAATATAAAATAAAATAAATTTGATATGAAGAGATAATTAAATCACTTTAAAGTCATGGACAAAAACTTTATAATCAAACTCAAAATCTATTTTTAGTCCATTATTTTTATAGCTCAAAAGGTTTATTTTAATACTCTCTTATTAATAATACATTGACCATTAAATAAATACAGTAACGTGCCCCAATAAAGTTACAAATTAAGGACTTAAAAAGACAACTCATCATAATTATATTAAATTTTTTTAGATGAAAGTAAATGTTCGGATCATCTTGTGTATACCTCGACTAAACTCACGGACCCTGAAGTTAACAACCATGCAAGCCTTCAGTGATCCCGAGATTTATGAGACTCGAACTAGTTACTATTAAGGAGCAAATCCAGAATTTGATTAGTTGAGTTACATCCTTCACTATTATAATTATATTAAATTTGATTGTTCAGGAAAGTGATTGGTAAGAAAGTAATTGTTTTTATTTAATTTATCAACATGATTGGTTTTTTAAATTTATTGATATGTTACTAGTTATAGTTTGAACAACATGAAAATTTTCATTTATAATGAGTTTTCTACATAGATAAATATGGATTTTTATAATTATCAGAAAATACAATTGAGATATAATATCGTTTTGTAGCTTTTATGTTGATGGAGTAGGCCACCAAGCTGAACCACCTTAATTTCTTGTTTTTAACAATCCATTTAATTTTTTCAAATTAAAATTCAAGATGATGGAGTCCTCTCTCCATGAAATAAGGCATAGCTGCAACGAAGCTCTGAAAACATGTTCTTGAAAATAACTAATATTCTAAAATGTTTTATAACAATGAATTTTTATTTACCCATAAATAAACAACTATTTTTATATTTATAAGTATTTAAATTTATTGGTGATTAAGAAGATATATAACTTGAAACTCATTTGTTTTAAGGATCTAATCACTTTAATAATTAACAAATTATTCATATTGTAAAATTTAAAATTTAAATACAATACTCAAGCATGAATTATCATATACATAATTTATCTATATACTTAAGAATACATAAACAATATTTAGTTTAAGATTTAGAATTTAAGACGATGCACACCCATGTGATTTGGGTGTTTTTGTAATTTTTAGAAGTGTTTTTGTATATTTTGATATTTTAATGTCAAAATAAATTTTAAAAATAAAAATATTATTTAAAATATTTCAAAACAAAAAAATATTTTTAAAAATAATTATTATTACAATACCAAATACTTTCTTAATCCAAGATATTAAGATTTAATGTTTCAATAAATAAAAGAGGGAGTGATTTGACATCATCTAAAAAATGGTTTGACAACTCAAACCCATTATTTTATTTTAAAATAACGTCATTTTACTTTTTTATAAAATAAAAAAATCAGATTAATTCAGTTAACTCGCCTAATACGTTACCTAGAAATTGCCCAGAAGGAACCCGGGGGAGGTAGAGGTGTGTATATCAAATATTCAACATTCCTATCCTCGGACGCAAGTGAACGCGACTCTTCGATATGATTATGTTCAACGGCTCACTTATGTTATCCGCGACCAGAACCAGCTTTGAAGAGACTTTAATTTGTGAGGTTTTGAAAGCCGTCAAGATTGAAGTTCAAATATCTGCACGAGTGGAAGGAAGTCCATTGCCTTTGAGTTTCAACATCGAGTGTCCTTGTTCTTGCTAGTCAAGGTCATTTCAAGACAGGAGTAAGAAATTATAATTTTATGTTCAAATCCAAAGACATGAAGATGCACATGTTAGCAGCAACTTTTAAGCTTCATAACAAATTCCTTCCAAGCTGCAAATTTGGCAGAAGAGCCATTTCTATAGGTGTATCTGTCATTCTCCATCAGTAAATATAATAATAATAATGAAGTCATTGATTTTATTGATGCCAATATCAAATATGGGTTCAATGGGCAGCTCATATCCCTCCCTCGAAGGAATGCAAGTTGAAGGTTCCCTACTGAATTCATCTGGAGAAAGAACATACAGAGTACAACACCATATAACATTTTTGGCTTACCAAAAATTGTATTCTAAGGAAGTTGAGGGAGGAGAGGACATGGAGTTGAGACCAACGTAAAATAGCAGAGCTAACACTACTGTCAAGTAAGTACTCCATGGCATAGGTTGGCACAACCAATCCCCCCAGTAAAAAGCAGAATCCAACTTACAACTAGGCTTACTCATCTTCTGATTTTCTCAATGCAAAAGAGGAGCAGCTAAAGCAATGCCATAGGGCCACTGGTTGCAATTAAAAATGAGGCCGAAAATGTTGAATCCAAGAAAATGAAAGTAGCAGCAACGGCTGTAATGGAGGCTACAATACCATAAAGTTCAGAGGATCTGGGGCTATGATCTCCAGACACACCAAACCCAGAAGCGGGTTTGTCATCAGGATCAAGAAAGGATACAGTTGCCTTGCCTTCCTCCTCTTTGAAAAACTAAAGCACCTCATCTCCTCTCCCATGGAAACTCACTGAAACCAGATCTTCCTTGTCTTGCATTTTAAAAGGATCCACAGACCAGCAATGCTAGTCGATCTTTAGGAACAATGGGCTCATATTGTTTCCTGGGCTTTCTAAACTGGTGGGAAAAGAAAACCCGACCCAACCTGCGCCGTATACTTCGGGAGAGAAAGACAGAGTCTTGAAGGGGTTTTGACTTTTGACTTTTGAGTAATAGGGTTTAGTCTTGGGAAGTTGGAGGGAGGGATCGAGTTGATCTTGCATCTCAAGCCCTTATCGTTCCAGTCGGTGGTCTAAAGGCAGGTAAAATTTATTATTATCATTTCATGTATGTGAAAATATTGGCTTGCATGACTGTTTGCTTGAATGAATAACTTGGGTAGGAGGGTTGTTGGCTAATGGTGTTTTGTAAGAATCCCAGTTTAGCCTTTTTTATTTTAATTTCTAGATTTTCTTGAATGAATAACTTGAGGGGGAGGGATGGAGTTTATATTTTGGATTCATGAACAGTGTCTGTGCTCCATGTTTCTTTAGCATCACTCACATGGATTTTATTGAATACTGGTAATTTTAAGGTGGTGATGTTGTAGTTAAAACTTTAATTAGAATAAAAAAACAATTTTTTTTTCTTTTTTATAATCTTCATTTCAATCACGGTTTAAAAAGCTGCATAGGCATAAACAAACAATCTATATGTCCCTCGTTGCCCACCTGTGGCCGTGGACATTTTTTTCCCCCTTCACATTTTTTTTCCTCTTGTAAAATATGTTTCTTTTATTACTATTATCTTACCATTTTAATGATTTTGGGTTGTGATATTCTAGTAATCCCAAATATTTTTTGTGCTAAATTGAAATCTTGCTGTCCTCTCGTTGCTTTTGAGGTCTAGAGTAGACAACTATGTGTATTGGCTTTAGGAAAGCTAGTGAGTGTTAAGAGAAGGGAACTTGCAGACTTTATTTGAAAAAGTGGATTGGCATGAACATTCCTGAAAGAATTGCAGTCAGATTGCCACAGCTGGTCTTCCCCTCCTCCGAGGTGCTCTATAATCACAATCGTCAGTCCCCCTCCTTCCTTTTCTCGACACACACACACACACACACACACACACATGGATGCTTCTTCTTTTCTTTTGTCTATAAAGGATCTGTAAGTTATTATATAACTGTTTTATTAGTTGCTAAGAAAATGAAGCATAAGTAAAGGTTGAACTATTGCTTTTTGTTTACGCCACGCCACGTTCAGAAGCATCGCTCATCTATCTGAGCCATTTATCTATCAATTTCACTTAAGAAACTCCCTTTTCTACTGATTTTCTCTTTATATCCAGGTGTCCCAAAGTTGGGGTTTGTGCCATTTTTAACACATAAAAGGCATTTAGGGCTGGGGCTGGGGCTGGGGTTTTCAAAGAAAATGAGTTCGAGCATGGAGAATTGTCATGTTGATGTTCAAAATAAGTTGGAGGTGGTTCGGCCTGCCACGGAAGTTTATGCGCAAGAAGCAATTGAAGCTCTCAAAGCTGGGAAGGTGATTGCAGTACCCACAGATACACTGTATGGATTTGCTTGTGATGCTTGGTATGACAATTTTGATTCATTTCGTTTTACTATTTGTGTTTAATTCCTCTAAATTATGATTTCTTGATACTGAAATGTCCAAGAAAAATTAAGTGTTATTTTCTTTTTCCTGTTTCATTGTGCACGGGACCCGAAGAATTGAACTTCAAAAAATATGACAGCATGAAAGAAGGGAATCTGGGCATGCTATTCTAAAAAAAACAAACACATAATCTAGAAAGTAAACAAGATTTTGAGAAGGAAGGAGGATTTGCTAAGAAATAGTTGATGGGTTTGTAGCTAATTGCTTCTGCAGATTTTTTAAATCGGACCTGTCTAAGCTTGCCTTCCCTTTATTGCTCTCATGGTTGTGCCCAGTGTCATGTTTGATTGTTTAATAAGATAAAATGGTCGAGCTGTCAGCAATGACTGAACCTAGATTTTCCTGTCAATAGACGCCTCTTATTGAACTCTGATGGAGCTTGGTATCATATTCTAGATCACTGTTAAGCAAGGCATCTATTGCAGTTTTTCTTTCTGTTACTTTTGAGTACACTTCTTTCCCAGTTTTAAAGGGAGTGATGATGCTTACATGTAAGGATATCTATGTATATTTTTCATGGTCTCCTTCACTTTGCACGTTTCACAATATTTGGGCAAGTCTTAATTTTTTTCCCCTGCAATCACCATTTCATATTTGATAATTTGCTGTTTTCTCTTATGGCAGTTCTTTGGAAGCAGTCAATAGAATTTATGAAATGAAAGGACGTAAGCATACAAGTCCTCTTGCAATCTGTGTTGGGGATGTGTCACAAATACAACACTTTGCGGTCACTGAATATCTGCCTCATGGCTTACTTGATTCTCTACTTCCAGGGCCTGTGACTGTTATATTGAGGCGAGGTCTGTAGTCATGTCTTCTTACATGTGGAACAGGAAAAAAAATTGTTGTATTTTAGGATTAGGTTTTGTTTCATAACTAACTAAATAATCATGCAAACTGATGATCTTCCTTGTATCTATGTTATAATTTCTTGGTATGTTAACTTTTAGTGTCTCAAGTCTTCATGCTTTAAAAGTATATGACTGGGTATTTTCCAGGGGAGTCGAGCGCACTTGAGAAATCCTTGAACCCAGGATTGGATAGTGTGGGAGTCCGTGTACCAGATTGTAACTTCATCAGGGTAGTTGCTCGTGGTTTGGGAAAAGCAGTTGCCCTTACAAGTGCAAACCTTAGTGGGCAGCCCAGTAGCCTTTGCATCAAGGATTTTGAGAACCTCTGGAACCGTTGTGCATATGTTTATGACGGTGGTGTTCTTCCATCCAATCGTGCAGGATCAACAATTGTGGACCTCACCAGGCCAGGAAAGTACAAGATTCTTAGACCTGGAAGGTAAATTTCAATTAGCTTTCATTGTGTAAATGAATAAAAAATTGAAGAGAAATCATAGATTGTTATAAGCTGTTCAGGTCAAAATTTCAAAGAAAATTGCCATTATGTGCGTAGTTGATAGTTGCAATGCTGTGAAGGTACACTAAGCCTTTGAATTGAGATGATTTATAAAATCAGATGAACCCTTAAGACATTTGCCCTGGACTTACAATTTCAATATTGGCATATATTTCAGTCCCATAGATGGCTCATTTTTTGCTGTAAAGAAACATGAAACCAGCAATTTGCATTTATCAGTTTTGATTTGTGGATTTTTATATGACAACCGAGTTGATCATAGACCATTGTCTGAGCTAGATTTGGATTTATGAAGATTTAATTGAATCCATGTTGAAATGTTGCTCATAGAAAATTTCTTTCATACCTTTTTGGGTGTGCATGTTGGCAGTGACTGCAGACGCCAAACTAGAATTATCTGAAAAAGAAATTCTCCTGTCAAACTTTGTTTGTCCCCTTCGATCATGAAGCCTTGTAATGTGGATGCAGATGGTCCTTTTACTTTCATCTTCCTTTATTTTTTTTGTGATGCTGTAGTAACTATGCTACTTTTTTCTTGTATTTTCAGCGCTAAGGAAGAGACTCTGGCAATCCTTGAAAAACATTCTCTGGTCGAGGAAGCTCCGGCGACTTGAAGAAAACATTTGAGACTAACTATTGTGTTGTGGAGTATCATCATTGAGAGATTCTTTTAAAAAATATCTTTAGGATTTGGGGGTGGGGGATCCTGGGTTTTGAACCTGGTTCTCTCACTCTCACAGAAAATGATCATATGATCAAGTCAATGTATGGCATGAACTAGTAACACTAGCTTAGAGTTGTTGTTAGTCAAATATAAACAGAGAAACATTGTTGACTGGTTTTTGGTTCCTTTTGATGCCTAAAAACAACACCCCTGACGTGTTTTTAGCCTTTTCTAACAGTCGACCATGTAAAATGAATTCTGAGAAAAACTTCAATCTTGTTAAACAGAGATACGGGGGTGGTGGGGGTGGTGGTGGTGGTGGGTGGGTGGGGGAGCGTATTTGGTATTGGAGAGCAGTGAATCTGCTTCTCTTGATATTGTTCTTCAATGTTTTTTGTTCTTTCTATGTTTCCCCCAACACATGAATCATTCATTCAGACTTGAGAATTTGCAGCTACATGCAGACCTGGATTTGTGTGTTATGAAAATGTATGGTGCCTGGCATGTCCAAGACTAGATTTTTTGCTGCCTAGTGCTGCTGCTTGTTAAGAGAGGAGAGTAGAGGAGCAGAGCAGGGCAGGGAAGGTGATCAATTTGTTAATTAGGCTGTCAACTAGATATATAAATTATATAATATTTTCTTTGACAATGTAAGGGCCGAGCCCATTGTTAAAACTTAAAAGCCCTTGGCGCTTTAACAGCAGCGACGTGTGTCTTTCTTCTCTAGTATTACGTTGTTTTAGGAAGCAGAAGAGAAGCAGGTCTTTCTCTCTAGTTTCTCCTATACTGCGAAGTCTGCACCTCCCTGTTTCTCAAAAACCCCGACTTAATTAGGAAAGAGCTTTTCTTTATTTGTCTGGCTTCTGAAACAAAAACCCAGTACAATAACGCAAAGGCAAG
This sequence comes from Populus nigra, assembly GCF_951802175.1. Classification (NCBI taxonomy): domain Eukaryota; kingdom Viridiplantae; phylum Streptophyta; class Magnoliopsida; order Malpighiales; family Salicaceae; genus Populus; species Populus nigra. The sequence continues at coordinate 4,352,290 of NC_084870.1, read as the reverse complement.
CTTTCTTTCCCTTAGTTCAGCTGCTTCTGGCTCATGCTACAGCCATGCTACTTCTAATTCTTTCCTTTATCATTAGTTAAGCTAATAAGAGTTTGTTTTAAGCTAATAATAACTGTAGGTGTATTTTTTTTCTTCTGTTCTAATTTTAAGATGGATGGGCTTGTCAAGTCATGGTATAAATTTGTGTTTTGGAGGATAGCTTGACATCAAGTTTTGTTTTGTTTTGCATGGAAATTTAATGAAATTTCGGCAAAAAAGAAGCTGTGGTTATTCCATGAGTTAATTTTGTTGGGAAAAATTGAGTGCAAGTCTACGCTCTTCAGTTTGCCTTAACATATTCATTATCCGGTTTGGAGATTACGTGAGGTTTAAAGATCGATTAACTTAATTAATGTGTTAGTGAAATCCTGGAGGTTATGAAAAGAACCCATGGATTTGATTATATGTGACTGTGACGTGATTTGGAGCAAGTTGCTTCTGTGATCCGAAACATTGTATTTGCTATTCACCAAGTCATGGAAACCCATTCCTTTCTGCAATATCTCTTATCAGGTCAATAGTGTTTGGTAGCAGAACAAGTCTTCTTACTTAGTAGCAGCAGCTGTACATATTCCTAACTGGTACGCCCGGCATTTCCTCGTTGTGAGACCTTTTGTTTATGAAGTCTTACTCTTTAGTTTCTGTAATAAGGAATTGTTTAGATGTTCATTTTGTTAGTGTGAACAAGGAGTTTATTTGGACAATTCTTTGTATCTGTCCAGGTTTAAGGCTTAGTGCAGCCAATGTGATCTTTACGTACACCTTGTTCTATGTGCCAGAAACTTGCACTATTTTTGGGTGTGACAGTAACTGTCATGTGGGAGTGACATGCATAATAAAGACCGTTGAAAGGCAGAACATAATAAGAAATACAGAAGCTCAAGAAAAGTGGAATGATGGAGGAGCAAGTAAGAGTACTAGAAGGGCTGTGGGGGGATGTGAGGGAGCTAAGCCTAGGAAACAGAATACAACGGCTAGACTCGGCTCCAACCCCACTCCAATTCCTAAGAGACTATGTATCACCTAACAAACCTTGCATCGTCTCCAATGCCATCTCCCACTGGCCTGCTCTTAGCCTCTGGCCTAACCTTTCTTACCTTTCTTCCTCCCTTTCTGATTCCACTGTCTCCCTTCACCTCACCCCAGATGGCCGCGCTGATTCCCTTGTTCCCCTAGAAACCCCTAAAAAAGGAGAAACATGCTTTGCCTCTGCTCACGTGGAGCATGTTCCTTTCGCTTGCGCTCTAGATCTTGTTCTGAATTCTGAAAGAAATAATGTGGTGGGATACTTGCAGCAGCAGAATGACTGTTTTCGGGAGGAATATTCGGTGTTGGCTTCTGACTGTGATGCACACATCCCATGGGCTACTGAGGCACTGGGAGGCTGCCTTCCGGAGGCAGTGAATCTGTGGATCGGAAACCATTCATCTGAGACTTCATTCCACAAGGACCATTACGAGAATCTGTATGCTGTTGTTTCAGGGGAGAAGCAATTCTTGCTACTTCCTCCTACGGACGTGCATCGCATGTACATTCAAGAGTATCCAGCTGCTCAATATTCTTATACCAGTGGCTCTGGAGAGTTCAGATTGGAGTTGGAGAAGCCACAGAGATATGTGCCTTGGTGCAGCGTGAATCCTTACCCGCCTCCAGAGACTAAGGAGAATGAGATGTCCAAATTTCCTTTGTATTTCAATGGTCCGAAGCCCTTTCATTGTACTGTCAAGGCTGGAGAGATTCTCTACTTGTAAGAAAGATTTTCATTTACTTGTTCGATTTGCTTCACACACATTACTATGTATGTAAATTTTGCATGCATAGCACTGCTCAAAAGCATTTAACTTTGAAATACAGCTCATACAAGTGAATGTTTTTGGTGAGTTTTAGAGGGACATGCAGCAAGGCTGGACTATTCTGCTGAATAATAAACAAATTATAATATCGAGGCTAATTTTGTGAAGTTGATGCAGGCCAAGTATGTGGTTTCATCATGTTCGACAGAGTCCAGATGACAACGGATGCACCATTGCCATAAACTATTGTAAGAATCTAGTACTTGTGTTTTTTTTTTAAAATATTCACATGATTGTCGAACGCTAACGCACAGATATGTGTGGCAGGGTATGATATGCAGTTCGACATCAAGTATGCTTATTTCAATTTCCTGCAATCAATTCATCATGGGTCGATGTTGATGAATTATGATGCAACCAAGTTCACCTTAAGTGATGAATTATGTATTGATGCTAATGAATTGGAAGCAGAGGAAACCAATCAAGAAGAAGATACTAAAGACGAATGAGCTTTGATTTTTTAATGTGGTGGTCAATCTGGTTATCCAATTCATTTGTGAACTCTTCAAGCAGAATATGCAAAGAAAATCACAACAGAAGACATTTGCACTGTCTCTGTCACATGTTAACATGGTCACAATTGATTCATGCAACTTTGATTCTTGTTGGCTGCTGATTATTTTCTGGTGTTTTTGTCTTACAAGCTGAAACAAAGAAGATATAGAAACATTGAAAACTAAATAATCACTATCTTCTTTTTCTTTGATGCCAAGAATTCTTCCTTGTCCAGGAACAATTGTGATTACAAAAAACCATGTACACTAACTTGCCAAAAATTGATGAGAGTGTGGTAAACAAACAAAAGAATAACAACATTCTGCAGAAGAAATCACCCAGTCACCTCACTCACCCCTTCAAAGCAAAACAAACTGTATATAAACAAATAAATTAATAAATGAAAAATGAACTCAAAGGCACGCTTAGGCTGTTTCTGTCTGTGTTTCCTGCAATAAAAAATGGAAATCAGATCTTTGACGGAGTAGCGGTGGAGGATCCATGTTGGATAAGTGGATTGCACTCAAGGATCCAAATATCTCTTCCATTGAAAAAGGTATGCTGAAACCAAACCAAATGATTGTTATTTACATTATTAATTTTCTTTCTTTCTTGTTCTTGCAGTGCTGGTGGAAAATTAGTAGTGATAAGAAAAGGAAACATTGCTAGTCTTAGTGCTTATCATACCTTGAATCAACATCAAGTAAGAATGTATTATTAGGCATGCTTATTGAATCTTCTGCCATTAGGGCTCTCATTCTGCCAATCACCTGCAAAAAGGATTTTTAATTTTTCTTAACCAAGCCCACTTCCGACTAACTACTAAACAAATAAAAGAGAGTGCTTTGCTTACATCTGAAGATAATCCCTGAGTTCCATATTTGTCATCCAAGAACATAGTCCCAATGCGATATATTTGTGGAATGCTTAACATCTATCAAAAATTAAATTAGCAAATTTTATTATACCATAGTTTTAGTTCTTTTTATTTACTATGCACACACTAAATTACTTACTGGGCAGAGTTCATTTGTGATCTCATCCGAAGATTTTTGAGCCTTTTGATGCGAAACCTACATGCATATATTATCAAAACAATCCATTGATTAGTTCAAATCAAATTCACCATTCTGGAACTAAGTCCAAGAAACAAAGAAAGGCCTTTTCGGTTTTCTAAAAGGTTTACCAGAAACCCAACAGCTTGTCTTATGTGTCGGAGTTCATCCCATGACGATCCTGCGAACTGTGAAATAAATAACAAGATATTAGAGTAATTTTCTTTCTTTTCTGCATTGCTAATCATACATTGATTGCCTTTTGTGCTTACCTGATCTGATGCTTTGAGACACCACTGTTCCAATTCCTGCAAACCAGCCTTTACATACTCTCCATTGCTAAATGAGCAGCACTCACGACGAAGCAGTAAGCTGCCAGATCAACCATTTGGATTGAGTATCAACATAGATATGAGAATGCATTGTTAAACACATGAAATAAAAAAAAATAGAAATGAAAAATCTTCTTACCTATTAAAGAGCTGTACATTTATGAATGAGAAAACCTGACTAAAGATTTTCCTTGTGAACACAGGAGGGACCTGAAAATTTCAAAAGGTTAGGTGATAAATACTTTCCTTCCCAGTCTCTGTACTGATACTTCAAGTCTGGAAAACCTAGTAGAGAGAAGATTCATTCTTACATGGTTCTCTGTCATTATGCCCAAGGTCTGATCTAGCTTATTGACAATGCTTTGCCAGTGTATATTTGACGATTGCTGTTTGGCAACAATACTCAAATGGATATTTTTGGATGACCCTCTTATTGATCTAGCTCTTATGGATCTTGGAGCCTGTTCATTTAAGTAAACATGAAATTGCCATTAAATGACTCAACTCTTACTTTGTGTGAATTCACTCTTATCCAATATGCTTACTTGGATGCACAAATTCAAAAATGGACCAATCTCTTTCTTAACACTGTCTCTGATCAGCCCATATATTTTCTCAACGTATGCAGTCAGATGTTGCTTAAACAGCAGTGCTGGGTACTTAGCTTCCACTTTTGATTGATCATTTCCTTTTCCCACCATTCCACTGTACCCACTTGACATTCCCATGCCAACTGAAGATGAACGGAATCCCTGATATTGGATGCTCGAGTATTATGATTTTGTCATGGAATTAGATTTACTAAAGAATTAACTTGATAGCACTTACCAGTGCCATTCTACCAAATAAGGTAGCAGGGGATGTTCGGTTGCGCTGTGAAGATATTTTGGTTGTATTGCTTGCTTTAAGAGTATTTTGAAGCAGATACAAAAGGGTAGAAGTTGTTGATAGCCAATATGCTAGATCAGTGATGTTGTCTTGACTCTACAATAGCACAATATAGAAAATCAGTATCACAACATTACGAAGTATATGATGCAAAACTGATAGTATTTTAATTTCCTTATATCTGGATAATGTAGTTCCATTGGTTAAGGATTCCACCTCTATTGATGATCGAATTGTGTGAATAATCCTATCAAATATAGTTGTCTTCTCTGCTTCGAAGGATCTCCACTGAAGAAGTGATTTATACACAACACAGGCGGCAACAGGTCTGGTCTCATCAAACCGCTTATCTTCTGTAAGACACTTGATAAGTACATCATGGTTTTCCTGTCCATAGAATAGAAATAATAGAATTTCCTTTTCAGCAATTACACAATTGAAGCACAGACACTCTTGAAATATTTTCTGGGTTTGGCAAGAATTCAGCATCCAGCTGGGTACCTGCTGCCTGTCTGTTAGGGGTCTTTGTGTAGTTAAGAGGGAGATGGGAGGTCCGGATTCCTGGATACAAAATTTATCATTAGGTCTAGGGTTAATTTATGGCAGTATCTATTTGCTTCTGGAAATGTGTGTTTAAGGAAGGTGGCTGTACCTTTGTCATTTGAGGCTCTTCTTCTGTTTGATGTCCATTCTCAAAACTCTGAATCATTAAACAAGGTTAATGAAAAATTGTAAGATGATTTTATCCAAGGAAAACGACAGTTTTAGAGAAGCACACCTTGACTTGAGGCAGAATCCTTTCAGGATTCGCTACCTGTTCCACAATTGCTGGTTGTTTGCGAAGCAATTCATTCTCTGACTCCAGCTCTGCAATCTTACTCTTGAGTCTGGATAAAAGGTACAAAGCTTTCAGATTTGTATGAGAATGAGTAGTTTAATCTTTGGGCTTCAGGATTTTTTAGAAACTTCATGGTAAATTGGCATGTTGCTTACCCAGTTCAACTTGGCCATACAAAACCGAATCAATTTCAAGTACCAAATTAGATTTACAGGTATCTCTGCTAAATAATCTACAACATTCCATTTTTCCACGATTTGTTTAATTGTCTGATGTTGTGTTATAGAAATTTTCTGCCATGTAGAAGCAGGTCCTCCATTACACACACACACATGCAAACATCTCTTTTGTCACTCATCAATGGCACTGTCAGCCGTACTCTGTTGCATCTCATCATGGATTTTCTCCGTTAGCTAATTTTTATGGGAACAATGTAGAGAAGGTGAAATAGATCAATTTTTCAGGTTTAATTATGTGACTGAGTCTTACATTTTTAATTCTTCAGAGAGATCCTCATTTGTTGATGCATCCAAAGCCTGCTGTCGTAAAACTTGATTCTCTGATTCGAGGTTGGACAAATTTAATTCCAATCTAAAAATCATAAAGAGTTAGTAAACCCCAGCTAAAGATCACAGAATGCCTGTGTAATAAAGCCATGGAAATTACCTTTCAATGGTGTCTTGAAGTTTCATTGTTTTCAGGTGTGATTCTTCAGCCTCTATAGCTCTTGCTTTGCTCTCTTTCTCAAGTTCAGAACACTTATTCTCGAATTCCTCCATCTTCTTCTTCAGCTCACTTAGCTCATTCTATGTATTCATAATATAAATTATATCATCCATCTAGGCAACAGTAGACTTATGTGTGCACTCGTGTGTGCTTGGTATGCATGAAGTTGTTGTCAGGCTTGACAATTCACTCTTTTCCAGAGTTTTTATTTTTGGTCCACCAATTTTGACTCAAGTTAATTATTTACAATTTCACATAAAGCTATAACTTGTGTCAAAATTGTCAATTAATGTAGCATAATGTAATATACTGATGCTGCTGTAGGATGTTAGGTGGTTGAACAGTGTCATACCTCCAATTCATCATTCTGGTTCTTGAGTAACTCCAGCTTGGTGTTATCCACAACTGGTACCTCTTTGATAACCGGTGGAGCTTGTTCTATAGCTAACTTTGCCGCTTCTTTTTCATGGATTATTGCGGCATGGGCTTCATCTAGTTGACCTTGCATCTCATTTAATGAACCTTGCAGTTTTGCAATTTCTTGCCCTTTAGCTTCTTCAAGATCAAGCTACACACACACACACACACACAAATGTCATGGGCATAGTTTGGCCAATCGAAGAGGAGCTTAGCAACAAGATTGGACATTGTTAGCAAGTTTCTTTACAACTTTAGATTCTTGGGCATTTTGGGGAAGTAACTGACTGTCTAAATAACTGATTATCAAATCAGCATGTACAAGGAAGCATATAGGATGTGTTCAATATGTAGGTGATAATTTTCCTGCACTGTAAGTGAAATGCCATTTAAATTTGTTGATGAATAGTGTCCATTTCTAAATTTAATTGTGCTTTGTTAAACAAAAAACAAATTCATTTCTTTCTTGTTGCATGATCAAACTATTACTGCGCTACTAGTTATACTTTTTTTGGAACTTTGATATAAAATATACCCTCAAGTGCTTTTCAAATTCTAGTCGCCATGTTAGCTCTTCAACTCGCTTCTCTAGCTTGTCCTTAGCTTCCTTTAGTGCCCCAGTTTCTCTTGCAGCCTGCATCAGTATATTTGTCAGCTCTATTGTGCAAATACCAACTGTAATTATAGTGCAATAGAATTGTTGAATGTCAAGAATTGGTAGAGAACTGCAGTTAAAACTGCTTATAGGTAGTTACACTCACCATCTTGAGCTTTCTAAGCTCCTTCCTAGCTGTCCTTGCTCTCCAAAGACATTGCAATGCTAGAGTTGCGATCTTATGCTGCTTATACGCAGAAAGAGAATGGTATCTTCTCCATCGAGTCTATAAAATTAAAGATTTGATAAGACAGGAAAAATTATTAGTCAGAAATCGTTCATCTGAGCACTCTGGAATTGCTTGTTCTTTTGCATGAAGTGGTACAAAAAAAAAAAAAAATTCTATTCATTTGAACCTGAACAAATGCCATCCTTGCTATGTTTTATCCGATCTCATGTTTGCTCTTATGTTGACATTATATTTTCTTAATTCCCAGCTCTTCCTAGAAATCATTTTCATTCCAATCTATTTCTAATTACATTCTCCTTGATTCCCTATGATTTAAAACTTATGTAAGTAGCCCAGCCAGATAGTACATCACCTGAATTACAGTTGCAGCCTTGGTTCTTCTTCTGTATCTGTATTCATTACGTGCTGCCATTGCTCGCATTCCAGTTTGGATAGCTTTTGCTGATGCTTGCAAGTTAGTGTAAAATGTTCTTGCTCTATGAGCACGGACATTCTTTTGTATACGGATAGAAGCTGCTTCCTTCCTCATATGTTCATATATCTTACGGGCAAGTTGTGCTGCACAAGAGGCAAGACAAAAGAAGTATTGTCATCTCAGACTTCTATGTTTTCTAGGCCATGACTTCAAATGGTGGTCTGGCTCGTTTTCAGTTTGGATCAAGTCATGGCCATAAAACCTGATTTTTCTGTAGAAAATCATAAAGAAATTCGACCAAACAACCATAACCATATTACATCTTGATATTGAAAACATTTCATTAACAATCATGGCAATTCCAAAATTAACAAAGTACTTGTTCCTGGTCAATGGAGTTGTCGATGCCTAACTCACACACAACTATTTTAGAATGGCAGGATTCTGTTAACCAAATATGGCATGCAAAACTATTCAATCACTCTTCATCAGTGCAAGTTACTTCACTCGGTTGGTCTGTTTGCCGTCATGCTTTACAGTGCAAGATGCAATTACTTGGGAAAAGAAAGCTAACCTCTCCAGAGTTTCTGCAAATGAATTGTAGCTCTTCTTAGGGTGATGAACTCTTTTCTGGCCAGATATGTTCGGATTTGTCTCTGGATTCGCCTGACAGCATTAGCCAAAATTTCAGCTCTTCGTGCATCTAACTCAGCCATCTGCCCAGCTCTGAGGAACACCTTTGTTTTCCCAATCTAAACCAGGCATTTAGGGGAAAATGTTAACATATTTTATAAACATGGCTCCTTTTTATTATTGTCATGATTAAACATACCTGATAGCCCTTCAAACCCATCCTGTCCAAGATGGAAACGCATGCTGATTTTTCGTCAGATCTGCCCAGAAGAAACAGTGAACGTTATGGTTGGACCAATATGAAGTTCAAGATGATTTAGGTGTTGGAGAATAGGTAGTGAGGAACAGCTGAGTAGATGTTCCAACTCAGCTATCACAAACTTCGGTCAGCTCCTGTTAGATAAGATAAAATTTCTGCTCAAAATAACAGGTCAATGCTCTCATTCTAGCCCTGACTTTGAGACCTCCATGCCACAATTGCATAATGCGAAATGAAAAGTAACTGCACAAGAATTCATACCCATCTAGAACATCAGGAGCCAGCATTCCAAAACGATCAAGGAACTCATCAAATGTTCTTTTGGTAGGATAACCAGCACAACTTATCCTAATCGCCTCTAGTACTCCCTGTTGTAAAATCCATTAGAATAATCATTATAAATCAGAGCAGCTTGATAAATAGTTTGGAAACAGACATGTTTTGCCTGATCTGAAAAGTGAAAATCAAAGCGATATATGTCCTTGACAAGGAAGCAAGTGAATTTATCTTACCCCACATCTTAGTTGGTTCAAGACATTGAAGTTCTCAAAGATTCCAGGCTTTAGTACTGTATTCGGCTTTACACATCTGATGTAATGTGGTTCTGTTGTGTTCAATGTCTCCATCAAAGCTTGTAATTGTTGCTGGATGTTAATTTTGAGCCAAGAATTAGTCATGGTCTGAATTATTTTCTGTATCATACAGGATGCTGCTTCTATGTGGATAAAGCTTACCTTGAAGCGGGTACCAATTGAAGGGAACTTGGATTGCTTAGATGTCTCTTCAGGTAGTGGAGGGAAAAGGTTAGCAACAAAAGGACACTTGGAAGCATCTAATAGAGCTTGATGTTCTGCTACAACATAATCTTTATTTTTGTCAAGAAAATGATCTGCTTGGTATGTAACCTGCTCACAGAATGGCTCAATGATTAGAAATCCACATATGTGGTTCCTTTAGCTGGTGTTCAGGAATAAGATTCAAAACATCACTTACATCTCCCGCATAATGATTGATTGTGAAGGCTGTTCGAGCAAGTTTCGGCTTGCTGAAGCGTTTGTGAGCTTTATATGTCTGGTACATCTTTTGTGCAAATGTCTCATGGGTCGACTTGGGAAACATGCTGCATTAGGAAGGTACTCATTCTTACGTCCCATGATTTCAACATTTATTTATTTTCCTTTTCCCATTTTGATTTCTTTTATTATATTCTTTCAGCTGCCTCACGATAAGTATAGTCGGGTCTAGAGAATTTAAGGAGTTGGACTTTTTTTTCTTTAGAATAAGTATTCAGACGTTTTGTGGTGCTAGCTTTGGTAACTTCGATTACCTCCTATTATGAAAAACAAGTTTCAGAAGAAATGTTTTGCTTGCTTTCATAACATTCACTTGCATTTCTGTAGCCTTTTGCTTTAAGTTTTATTAAATCTCTTACGATCATGTAGTTCCCCCACTCCACTTTCCATTAATATTACTTAACTGACATTTAATTCCCTGAGCTATCATGCACACCTTTATGTGTTAGGTATGAATATTCATGTAGAAGGTAAATAATTTCACAGCTAGATTAATTTATAACTTTTTCAATATAGAAGGGAATCACATACCAGGCTTCATCAAGAAGGGCTATAATACCTCCCGGTTTCTGCAGGCACGGGCATAATAACCGTGTGTCAATATTTCATGAATAGAATATGTTACTTTGACATGAAGTACTCTTACCTTCTCAATTAGATCCAAAACATCCTGGTTGTCTACGAATTCTACATAGCTCCAGTTTATCTCCTCCCGTGTATACTCTTCTTGCTCCATCTTGAATACATGCTGTGGATAGAGATTCATGTGTGCATAAAAAAAAGCACTTATGAAGATGATTGAAACTCAAAACTATGCATAGGAATCTCAACCCTACCTGGTTAAAATGCTGTTGTAACTTCTCATTTGTCAAGTTGATACAGAGCTGCTCAAAACTACAGTATTCATCACATGGTGAGATATTCCTGTTGAAATATTTATTCGAAGATAACTTCATATATAGTTTCATGTACCTGTTGATCTTGAAGCTTTCAAAGCCATAAATATCAAGGACTCCAATTAAGCTTGCTGCGTTAGGATCTTGACCGATTGAACTATTGATCTTGTCTACAATCCTGCAACAGTCAATTGACTCTTCTCTTGTTAATTCCTTATTTACTGGGATCGATCAAGATGATTCCAAATGAACAATTGAGAAACTGAAGTGATGTTAGAGAACTATTATATCGGCTTTGTCCTGCCGATCTATTAGCAGAATCCATATTTGATATCACCAAGGAAACATTATGTAAGTTCAAAATTTGGCCGAAGTACATTGTTGCAAAACATCCTGAACAAATGATAAAATTGATGTTCTTTTGCTACTGTTTGCATGTAGTGTCTAGAATAAATTTCTGGTCTAGATGAATGAGTTTGATTTTCTTACCAGTCAAACAGCTTTGAGTATACGGTCTTGGCCAAGGCATCACGACTTAGGACAGCTAAATCTGGGTCCAGAGGTTTTGTAATGTTACCATCTGGAGTCACTATAACCCGCTTACAAAGTGAGTCTTCCAGTGCCTTCTCATCACACCTAAATCAAAGCATTTTGTGAGATAGTGACATGGCATCACTAGATATTATAACAGCATCTTTTATTTTGGTGGTCAAAATAAGTCAGAGTGCTAACATCAGTAGCTCTGCTGCTGTTCGAAGATGGTAGAGTGATTTATCATCCTTAAGTTTAGAAGAATCCGCTTCCTTCCCTTTCACAAAGTCAATGTTTCCAATATGGAGGATTGCAGCTACTATGCTGAATATAGCATCCTACAGAAGAGAAAACTCCCCTTTGTTAATCTGGAACATGTATCTCTATGCTAAGTAATCCATTCCTGTAGGGATGGGAAGAGTAAGAACCTGTTCATCCTGGCTGATCCCGACAATATCCATTGCATTTCTGGTCTCCAAATACTCCCTTGCATCATCTACATTTGCAACTTCGTAACAGTTTGTTTGATTTAAATAGTGGAAAGTTCTCGGGTCCCCTAACTTGTATTTCTTGACATCCTGAAAGGTAACATCAGTTAGATAGCTTTTCCTGAATGGCCACGAATTCTTGCTGTTGTCAGGAAATCACCTCTGGTGGTGCTGCACAGAGCATGTAAAAACAATGGTAGTTTCTCTCTGGGTCAGAGACTTGGCAAACACGTGATCTTTCGAGAAGATAAGTACGAACTGCAGCTCCAGATATTTTCCCATGCTTGTCAAATTGTATCTCAACAAACTTTCCAAATCGACTGATTGACCACCCAATTTTTGTAAGTTAAACAGCAAGTTTTAGAAGAAATAGAACGTAGATAGAGCATCTAAATTTCACCTCGAATTGTTGTTTTTGACAGTTTTTGCGTTCCCAAATGCTTCCAATACTGGATTGGACTGAAGTGGAAATTAATACAAGTCTTCATTCAATTAGTTCAGTAGTTGAATCACCTAAAAGGCAATATTTTGTCAAATATAGTTTTTAACTTACCTCCAAAACTTGTTGTTCTACTGTTCTTCCTTCACTACCTGCAGATCTCCCCCCCATGAAGGCGAGGTATCTCATGAGCATCTTTGTAGTCTCTGTTTTACCAGCTCCACTCTCTCCACTTACCAAGATGGACTGGCTGCCCTGTTCATTTATCATTGCTCTGATGTTTGAAGTTATCATATTAGCTTGATATATGTATATATATGTATGTATTAAAAATATATTAGTTACAAGATATGTTGAATTCAGCTCATGCATGTTAATTAAACTTAGTTTTTGATCTGTTGATATTACCTGTAACAAGTGTCTGCCACAGCAAAAAGGTGTGGACTTAGCTCTCCAAATGCAGCTCCCTTGTACTGCTCCATCATGTGGACGTCATACAGATGTGGTAGTCTTCGGAAAGGATTTACCGCTATTAGAATGTTCCCAGTGTAAGTCTGCTTATTTCAGTACTGATCATCAGTATACTGGTTTGTACATAAATATCTGTTCTATAGTCTCAAGACTAATTCCTAAATTATATTCACTTATTTTACGGTGGTGTCAGATGCATCAATTAATGTTGACTCACATATATCTCATTGAGTGCAAACCGGCAAGCAAGGTTATGCAAGACTCCTGGTTCATGGAGGTATGCTAATTTGGTCATGTCATCGACTCCTGCTGGTGGCGCCTCTGTGTCTCTTGGATATATACTTGAAATATCTGCAACTATCTGGAGTTGAGGTAAGAATCAATAAGGAATTCTTGTCAATACCAATCAATACTTCGAACTTCATCTATCTAGTTCATATGTTGGTGGCTGGTCTCTAAGAACAAACCTCAAACATAATAATGTAGCATAAATCTTGACCGATTATGGAGTCAAGAAAATTCAATGAGTGATAGAGCGGTATTTTGTTTGAGTGAGGTAAGCTTTTGCCTCTTCTTCTTATTTGTAACAGCTAGCAAGTGTTATAACAGTTGCCTAAATTGTTTCAGAAGAAAATTGCAATTTAAATTTAAACGTCAGCCAATGTCCTGAATATACAAAGCAGAAGTTACAGAGTATATATTTATCCATCTTGTAATTGATTTTTGTTTGTCCACAATATACATTTCCCCTAAGTATGCCTAGCTACTATGATATAAACAATCAAGTTTCACGATGTACTGGATCGCTAGCAGAGTCAGATTCTTGCAAGATATTCACTAGGTGTAGTTAGCATTCATGCACTCACTAATGGATCTTTTGCCGTCCTTTGGATCCTGGATTTCAAAGGTATTTAGTTTTTCTACTATATCAGTACAAAACCCTTTCAATAGAATAGATGGTTTCAAACTCTGAGTACCATATTTACATGATCTGAACTAGTATGGAAGAGATTGGATGATATAGTTAAACAGGAAGCCTCACAGTTTTTCCACTTGAGGTAGTAATGGTGGCATCTCTGCCCTTGATTTCTGTAACTTCACCATCCAACCATGCTTCCTCAGGATCCTCAATCCAAACATGCGATCCAACTATGATGTTTACCGGGGTTCCCTGGATACATCATCCAAGACAGAGAACATAATATCAATCATTTCAAATACTTTGCTAGTAAATCAAAGAGTGGAAAATGAACCAACAAAAAACCCATGATCGGGAAGCTTACCATATTGAAAAGCTTGTTTATACGATCATCAAATGTTTTTCAGAATCGGAATGACGTAAAGAAGCAGATGGAAAAAATGTAATGGTTTTGAGAGAAAGAGAGAAAAGAAGAAGAAATGTAGTAGCTAGCTAGGTAGGAGAATGGGAATGTCTTTTTAATCAAGGGTGGTCATAGAGCCACTGGGTGTTGGATTAAAGAAGTTGAAAGTATAAAAGAATGTTGAAAAGGAATTCAAAAAGCAGAGGGAGTGCAGGGTGTGGCAACTCAAAAGCAAAAGGAAGCAGCCAGCCAGCCAGCCAGCCAGCCACCCCTCACCTCCCGCCCCCACTCCATTGCCAACCTTTTTTGCTCATCATACGTAGGATGCTGACCTGGCGCCACTAGAGAAGCCCCCACAATCTCTTCATTAATTGCTTAAGCCATACGTAGTAGCTACAAGCAGAATTTGATTCCCATCATCCCGCAGATACATTATGTTGCGATGGTGGACAAAGTCACGGTACTGTTTCATTGCATGAGCGCAACCTTGATTGTTTCGGGATAGGGGTCATCTTGTAGTTCTAGTTTAGCAGCATTGTTCGATTAAGTCTGTTGTAAACAGCTTTAGTGACGTTTAAGTGCTTGTGAAGTTTAGTGACCTCATATTGCACGCACACACACATATACATATATGCATTCAGCCGGATAATGGAATATGTCAAGCATTCTGTCAAAGTCAACGTCTTGGAAGGAAGAAGGGGACAGTTTGGTGATTCTCATTCATTTGTAAAGAAAGAACAGGAAAGCTGATTTCAAGAATCCAGTCACAGAAAGACACCTATGTTTTTCTACAATTCAAATCATGGGCGGGTGGACCATAACCATACATGCATCCCCTCTCTTTACGCTTACCAAACACGAGGGGCCCCCTGTGGGCTGTGGGGTTTGTCTTTGTGGGGGGAAGGCCGGTGGAGAAGATATTCATGCCGGTGCCGGATTTTGGCTATTTCACATGGGGAAAAGGTCCTATGTTGTGGGACCTCAAATACTATATAAAAAAAGCTTTCCAACCATGCTGCTGCTGCTGCTGCTTTTTTTTTTGCTTTTACTTTTCTTTCTTTATTAACTCGTCATTTTCATAGCCGAGACTTGGGGTGTTCAATCATTATTCTTGCTCGTCAAGGCTATGCTATTAGGGGGCATGGAGAATCACCCCCATTAGACTTAAAATGAACCCACCGAGGCCATCTGCTCTGATCTTACTCGGTTGCTTTCTGCTGTCAGAATTTTGCCCCCAGGCTGCGGGGATCGAGTCTTAGAAAAAACTGTGACTCTGTACTGTACTTTACCGCTGGCTGTAAGCTGAGTGCTTGTGCTGTCCTGACTCCTGGGACAGAAGTTAAGGCTTTGATGTAAGTTAGTGATGATGCACATGTGCATGTGGTCTGCTTATGGCTCCTAATCTGCCCGATGCTAGAACTTGTTTTCTAAGCAGATGTGATGGGACCATCTCAGCTAGATAAATTAGATTGGACAATTGTGTTTTCGATACAATTTATGTACAATATTAATAGCTACCTTACAAAATTAATCATATAGAAAATAAAAATTAATTACATAGAAAATCAAAAACCTAAATCTCAACGCCTCAATAAAGGATACTTTACTGTGTAAAAATCCATTGACATCCAATTGATTTCCTTCCTGATCGAGGATCAGGAGTTCCCACTTTTTTTTTTTTGACAAAGATTTCATTTTTTTTTTTTGTTCATAATTGCTTTTCACCTCAAGTTAGCTAAGGTTAAGTAATAAATTTAATTTTAAAAAATAATAGTTAAACATATAATCACTTGTAGGAAATTTAACCATACTAGATAAATTAGGTTCATAAATGTTAAATGGATTTAAAAATATCTCTAATATTATAATTTGATAATTTTCTGATTAACTTGAACACTAAATTAGAAATATCTTCAACAATCACTTGGTTTTGTATATTAGTTGCAAGAGATTCTAACTCGAAAAAAGCAGTTGAAGTCAAATCTTCTGGTACTCATCATCATCATTTTAATCCAAAATCATACCACTCAAATTCAATTCATATTCTTTTTGATTATTTGGTTTAGATTATGAATCATCATTCATGAAATTCAAATTTATATCAACAAAATTTTAATATAGCGTTTGAATTTTCTTCTATACTCCCCTTGAAGTTAAGACTTAAAGAAAAAAAGCATGGTTTTTTCATAAAAAAACCAATATCAAATTTAGATAAATATTTACTTATGATAACATCAATATCTCTTTTGACCTATGATTTTAGAAACAATTAGAATAGAAGGTAAAAGAACTATGGGGTTGAAGTATCATTGACAATAAATATAAATTTTTGTGAGGATAAATTAAGAGGTGAGATATATATAAAATCAAATTTAGCATCAAAATTAATTATCCATGCACTATTATAAATAGATGCATGAATATTTAAAACCTTACCAAGAGTAATTATAGCTACAGCTAATAAATCTATGTTTATTGCTAATCTCTAGACGGATCTTCAAATTCTTGTTCTTGGAAAATTGCGAATCTTTCTGATTTTTCCTAAAAAGTCACACACAAACATAATACCTTTCTCTTTCAAAGGGAGAATAATTTGATTTTTTTTCTTGAGGATTCAAAGACTCTAAAAAGAAAAAGTTGACAACAATAAAGAAAAATCAAGGGTTTAAAGATTTTAAAACCTAACTTTGATATATGTTTTCAATAGAAAAAAAATACCTTTCTGATTTCTTTTATTAAGAGAATGAAAAATATAATATACACACAATACAAATTAACATATATCTTGAAAATACATTGAAATTATATATATATATATATATATATATTTAAAAAATTATTTTTAAAATCAGCACATAAAAATAATATGAAAAAATAAAAAAATAATGTGAAAAAAAAACAGTTTTGAATTAAAAAAAAAACAAGCATATGAATGATAACCCTTGCTGCCACGTCCCAAGTATCTGGTCTCATTTCCTTGTTTTGTATGCTATCACTCAAGAAGCCTTCCCAAAGAGCCTCACATGGGTCTAGCCCAGGATACAATCAGGAAGCCTGAAATCTATCTATATCAGTGTTTTATTTTATTTTTGAAGCCCGAAATCAGACGAGCACCAAACAACTATTGGACATTTCCCTGAGAACAAGGTCCCTGTTTATCATTTTGTCCAACCATGTTTTTGAAAATAGAAAATAGACATAACTAATTATAGTAGTTTGGTTTGAGAATCTTAGAGAAGTAAATACATTCAAAGATAAAATTAACTCGATTAGAAATTTTGGAGGATTATCATATCAGATTCATCCATTAACCATAGATTTAACGTGATCTTACTTGCATTTCAGAGTGTCCAGCTTCAGATCTTCCCTCTCAAAACCCCATTGAGATTGAAATCACACAGCTAGTTTTTGTTTACATCATATGGTATTCAAACAACGTGAGCTCCACTGCAGTAGTCGTAATTTTTACGTGCCCCAGAAAATGCAGAAGACGATGGCCCTGTCCTTAATTGTTATCGCATTGAAGTTTAATATAGAAAAGAAAAAAAAGAGAAGAAGTCTCCTTTGCATATTAAGAAAAGGGCATAGATGATGAGTGGATTAGCGTGCAAATCTTGACCATAATTATGGTGTCTTTATTTACTTGCAGAAGCAAAGGCACTAGCATGCTTTCAACACATTACAAAATAGGGTAAGCTTCCCGTACACACACATACATAAATTAGGCAGAACTCTTCCCATTTCACTTAAAATAGTAACACGCGGATCGAAAAGCCTTCAGCAGACCATTTCCATCTCCATCTCAACTAACTAATCCTGCAGAAGGAAAAACTTTTGGTTATCAAAGAGAAAGCAGGAAACTGCAGTAAAAGGAAAAAAAGCAAGCATTGATGGAAGTTGAAAGCGTGAGAGAGTTGATATATATGTTACTTGGAGCAATCAACACTGGGAGAAATAGTGTAAGGCAAGTTGATTCCACAGTTAGCTGGAAGAGCCTGGGCTAACTGGGGGTTTGGATTTAATGACTTCGAAGCTGATTTGATACACTCACAAGCTGCCTTCTTATCAGCTGTGCTTGATGCAGCAGATTGAAGAGCTGAGGCTCCTGCACAGCATGCAGAAGGTGGTTTCCCAGTGCCGCTCGAAAGGTAGTTCACACAAGGCCTCAGGTCCTTGATCACATCACTGCAGGAAATCGCAGCATCAGAAGTTGGGGCAAGTAAAAGAAACATCATTAGAGCAGCCATTGCTGCCACCACTACACTTGAAGAGTTCATGGCACAGGAGTAGGTGAGATAAGGCTAACTTGAGCACTTCCCTTGAAACTAGTTTCAGTTTTATAGCGAACCTGGAGGGATACTCACAAGTGCAAGAAAGGTTAGAAACTTCTAAAGATTTAGACGATTCAGTTATCAATGAGTGCAAGAAATTAAAAAGAGGAAATGATCCCTATAAGATAGGGTAAAAAAGTCAAGTTAGGTGGGATTCATGAAGAAAGTCTCAAGCAAGCTATTGAACCTGCCCATCTTAACTTATGCAAGAATGCTACTTCGCTAATTGCCTGAAGCAAGATTTACCATTCAACTGTTTTCTCCCCTGTCCCAAGTTACTCTAATTCCTACCAAATTTCCACCGGAGGCCAATCCTAATAGTTAATTTTAAAATATAATTAATATTATTTTTTAACATATTTATTTAATTTAAAACTTGAAACTTGTATAGATTCATACTATTTTATATAATTAATTAATTTTAATTAGAAAAAAATAAAAATATTAAAATTTAAACTCGTGATTATCAAAATTTCGATACCATAGTAAAAAACCATCTCAATCTAAAAATTTAAGCTATCTAATAAGATATTAAAATATAATTTATATTATGTTTTAATACAATCCGATAAATACAGTCTATATTGAGTTAAAAACTTATTATAGCTTATAATAAAGGATGATATAGACACC
This sequence comes from Populus nigra, assembly GCF_951802175.1. Classification (NCBI taxonomy): domain Eukaryota; kingdom Viridiplantae; phylum Streptophyta; class Magnoliopsida; order Malpighiales; family Salicaceae; genus Populus; species Populus nigra. The sequence goes on along the minus strand of NC_084870.1, from coordinate 4,333,311 downwards.
AATTGCATTTGTGATGCGTTGGAGCAGTATAACATCGGCAGGTCGGCACCTAATACTCAATACAGAAGTAATGCCAAACCCCGAGTGAAACATTTTTTTGAGCAAGTTCCATCAAATATGTTTTTTCCCAGTTAAAGAATATAGAGCAGAAAAACAATAAGACGCTCATTTCTCATGAATGGATATCTCAACCATCTATAATTTTTTTCTAATAAATTAACTGAGAGAGTAAAGCAAGTGCATTCGGCAGTCGTCTATGTTTATGTAGCTTGGCTGTTGAGCATTTGCTTTGCTTTTTGTTGCTTGTATTGTTCACCTTAGACTATAAATTTATTATATTACAAGAACAAGAAACAACAAATGTCTTCTCCTACAAGCGGTGGTGTCTGTGGTCCTTGGTTCATCCAAGTGTTGATGGTTAGGAAAAAGACTGCCAAAACAAATATTGATGCAGCTAGTGTTGTCTTGGACCAAGTAAGCATTATAATTGATGATTTATCTCTACAAAGCAAATTACTAACCACTCTCTTTTTCTGTCAAATGAGCCATTTTGTTTCTGTATTGGTTTGTGTGATTAGACTACTTACATTGCAAACAGAAAACAGCTTGTGTACATTATAGTGATGTTCTCTTGATGGGAAACAGTGCCTGCAAAAAATACCCCAAGGGAATCAGTGCAGGTCTATATCTGTGACTCTTCCAATTTCATTGAAATTATGCTAAGAGGACACTAGCTTTTGTCTAAAAGTATATCAATGTTACTGCAATTCAATTGTTATTATTGGATATAACTGCTCCTCTTAACACACAACACAGTGAGGTCAGAATTTAGATGTATGCTGTCAAAAAATTGAAATACTGCACTTACATGTGGATAAGTTTCTCCCCAGCTGGGCATGTATACCTTTATGTTTATTGATTCTTGAACCCTCTTGATTGAATTATGCAATCTATAACATGAAAACAAGGAATGCCGAATCTTTGTTACAGAGAGCATGGATGATTCATTTGAAAGAAAAAATAACACAATTTCAAAAATGATTTTACTGTAACTTTGTATAATGATTGCCAAAATGGTTAGCAGAACTACCCATAACTCTTCTGAAATTAAGCTAACAATCACCATGAAAGTGGCTTGGAATTTCAAGCCTGCAGCACCCCTTGATCTTATTTAAGGTCCATACACTAGTAGGAACAAGAACGAAAAACCGAAAGTGCGACCGGTAATAAAACTCCGTGTGTCCAAAACTGTTGGGCGTGCTTGCTCTGACCATAACGCCACTTCACCCCCGAGCACCAACTTGGTCTCCTCCGGGGTCAATCCATATGCTATGTCATAGTTATATATGGTTTGCCATGTTTTGAAAGGTCCACACCATGATCCACCACTGCCACTATCACCGCTTGGTGGTGGTGGATCATATTGGCTGTCATTCCCAACAAAACCACAACGCCCTCAATCCAAGTAATAAAACTCTGAGGATGACGCAATAGATCTGTAAACAGAAGAAACAACCAGTTTTGTGCTGTTTGGACCGCTGTTCCATGATTGTAGGATGGTATTATCAGGTGGAAAAAATGAAGGGTGTTGTCATCCAATAAAAAGTCTTCCCAGCAAACCACTGTGCGATTGAGGGACACAATGTAAGGGAAGGTTGAGCTCACAAATATGTCAAGGAGTTGACTGAGAGTCCCATTGCCGGGTCTGCTCTCCAACATCCAGGCCTCCAGCATGGTCAAATGGCTCAGGAAATAAGGTAGCTGTAACACCAATCACATTTTTGAGAATTTGTTAGGTCTTTGGATTCAAGGGCTTTAGGTGTCAGTTCCCGGCTCTGATGCGAGCCTGCCACCCCACTGGCTTTCAGCCGGCCACCAGAACATGTTTGCACAATTCATGAAATCCGGAGAGGCTTCAGCCCACGATCCTGTATGTGCTGCAATTATCAATAATCCCACTTAGTCATGCCTTCCAAACAGCACCTTTGAACACAGAACCAAATACATAAGGATACATTAAACCTTCTACACAGATGATTCAACAATGAGATTCACTACTTGCTATTTATCGCTTTATTTTTACGGGAAATTAGCCAGCTCTTCTCATTGAGTTCCCACGATCTAATCCACTCATTTTTCTTATTAACATTTCGGATTGCCTTTCACACTCCAGTAGTTCAAACTTGAAAACAAATATGAAGCACTGATACTCTTAACCTGGCAATAACCGAACATCAGGATGAGGGCAACAAGGATGATTTTAGCATAAAAGAACAACACAATCTCACCGTTGACTGGATCACATTGCAAGAAACCTTCTTTAAAGAAGTCCTACAAGCTTTACGAACTCGAATAAGGTATCTCTTACTTGCGTTGCTTTAAATTTTCTCTTTAGTTCAGTTTTTCCCTGCAATATTTTTTGTAGGGAAATAAACAAGGCCGGCATTGCCAAATGTCCACGGTATCTTCTATTAAGGCCATGGGAAGATTTGGGATTTAAATTTTAGTTTAGGGATTTATTTTAGTTTGAGTTTATAACAACCTAAAATCAATGTTTAGAACTTGTTTTAGATCTTAGGTTTTAGTTAGAGTCTTTTAATTTGTAGTCAAAAGAGGTCCATTAAGGTTATTAGATGAAGGAATATATATTGTTTTCTTTGTTGCAAAATTTAACAATAATGATGTTTTGAATAAAATTGTGTTTTGCGTGAAGTAATGTTTTTCTTTTTACTAAGGTAAAGAACAAATTTGAATTATCAATGTCTAATTGACCTTGCAACATTTTCGTATACTTTGGGTTCTTGATTTTCTATAATCAAAAAGTTCAATTTCAGTTTCTAATACCTTTAATTATTAGATATAAGGTTATCTTTGGATCAAGATTTATCTATCATAAACTTGAGTTTTAGCTTTTCAAGATTGTGTTAATTTTGTTTGAGGATTTCTGGATCTTTATATCTTATTCTAATACCATCTAATATAAACACCATGAGTATAAAGATCTAGAAACCCACAAGCAAGATTGACACAATCTTGAAAAGACATATGGGCCTTCCACACACTATCAACTTCTGAAAATGTAATATTAGTTAATTTAACTTAAAAAGATCAAATTACCCATGATGGCCTGGAAATAACAAAAAAAACCTATGCAAAAAGACCAAAAGTCCTTTGAACTTATATTTTAATTTTTTATTTCAAGGGCAAAGATGTCCTTTCATTGTATTTTAAAAATAAAAAAGACTTAAATACCCTCAACTGATAGCTTAAAAAAATTTAAACTGAATTATAATTAAGTCATTTTATTAGTCAAAAAAGAAAAAAAATCATATATATCTCTAGCCAAATCATTAATAACTAATAAGTCAACCGAAAAGTAAGACCAACTACTCCCACCTAATAATGCTTTAATTTTTTCTTGAAAGGGCACAAAGGTCATGGTATTATAGCAATAAATAATAAATTTAGATTGTATGTATAATGATTGTTACATGATTTTCTGAACGAGATTTTGAGTTTTTGTTAATTAAAAAGGAAAGATATAAATGTTAATTAAAATTAGTTTCAATGCACTCAGGTTACTAACCGGATCACAAATTAAAAATATCCTCCCAAGTTAATTTTTATTTTTTTCAAAAAAGATGTTTTCACTAATTTGTTTTTTACAAAATAAAAATGGATTGAGAGATGTTTTGAATGGGTCATGCCAGGTTAATTAGGTCAACAAATCAACTAGGTTTTTCTTTTTTACTAAGACAACCATATATTTTTCTTCTATTTTTTATTCCACTTGAATTGGTCCTCTAAACAGTCAAATCTTGGGTCAACTTGCTAGGCTAGTCTTTTACAACTATTCAATGTATTACACAAAATTAAGTGAATGTTTTTGCTAATGCTTTAATTTTGCTTTAATGGTGGGCTCAAAACTAATAACAGCTAAAGTATGAATTTACTGTTTTTTATCTTGTGTTTTTTTTGTTGCGAAGGGTTGTATCCCATTACAAATACAAAAACAGAAGTAAAAACAAATATATCTGTATATCAAGAACAAGAGATTCGAATTGGAAGGTCGGGATTTTTCTTTGTTCGTTTCTGTATATATTTGTATTTGTTTCCTTCTATGGATATTTCTTTTTTTGTTATTGCAATTTTATAGATTTAGGATTCAGGGGCTTTTGAGCTTTATATCTCTGCTTTATTCACAAAACTACTATATAACACAGATAAATAAGCATGCCGTTTTTCGATCTTTTAGTCCTTACCCGCATCGGTAGATGGGCATGAAGTTGATATGCCGCCCAAGCATGGACTCACATATACATGCGTGCTCAGGGATATTTGTTTACTTGAAAGACTAAACGAAGTTAAAAAAGAAAATCATGCTATGCCCATGTTACATATGTTACGTATCTTCTTGTAATCATCATCCAGACTTGGGAAATTGTGTAAATGCGGGTCACCCATATATGAATCTTGGTGTGAAAGAGAAGTTGAACAAAGTTTGAAAGCATACAGCATACAAATATGGATGTATATCCCGTTGTCTTGCTTGCACGTTACAGCCTTTAGCTTCTCTCTTCTTTTATTTATTTGCTGTCTTTTCCGTTTTCCTCAACACAATCATTCATATCTGTGTTCCTTAAGCTGTCTTATAAACAGAATATGGCTCTAGTCTAGGCTTTGATCTTCTTGTAAATGTACGTAAGTATTCCTTATCAAGCTCAACCTCTTTCTTTCTTTGAATAACTCGATCGGCCGGCAATTATGGGGAACTGCCTTTCCTCCACTCAATCTGCAGTAAATCCTAATGTTATCTCCAAGAAACGGAAAACATTGCCCATTGATGCCTCTTTCAAGCTTCCCGCTCCATTACCATCTTGGCCACCAGGTTGCTTTCTTCTTTCTGGTAGTAAACTATTGCAGTCCTATTGTGGTGTACTGTTGAATATATTCCTTTATTTATGCGTACAGGTGAAGGTTTTGGCAGTGGAATTATTGATCTTGGAGATGGATTACTAGTGTGCCTGTTATCATCTTTCAACAAAGTTTGGGCCACACATGAAGGAGGGCCAGATAATCTCGGAGCTTCCTTCTTTGAACCCTCACAATTTCCACAAGGTTTCTCTATGCTTGGTTCCTACAGCCAACCCAACAACACGTTGCTACATGGATGGGTTCTTGCAGGGAGAGACGACACAGGCTCAGCATTGAAGCAACCGATTGATTATACTCTTGTTTGGAGCAGCGATTCTTTGCGAATCAAGCAAGACGGCGTTGGCTACATTTGGCTACCTACTCCGCCTGATGGTTACAAAGCTGTAGGCCATGTCGTCACCAACTCCCCTCAGAAGCCTCCTCTTGGAAAAATCCACTGTGTCAGGTCTGACCTCACCGACCAATGCGAGTTTGACTCGTGGATATGGGGACCTGGTAAGGAGAGCGATCCAAATGGTTTCAATGTTTATAGTCTGCTGCCTAGTAATAGAGGAACGCAAGCCATGGGTGTCTGTGTAGGGACATTTGTAGCCCAAAATACTATCACTGCTCCTGTTTCTCTGGCTTGTGTGAAAAATGTGGTGTCCAATCTATCTTGTATGCCTAATCGAAACCAAATTCAAACGATCTTTCAGGCATATTCTCCTTGGATGTATTTTCATCCTGATGAACAATACCTTCCTTCTTCAGTGAATTGGTATCTTAAAAACGGGGCATTGCTATATAAAAAGGGGGACGAATCCAAACCTGTGCCAATCGAATCCAATGGCTCGAAACTTCCCCAAGGTGGTGCAGACGATGATACTTATTGGATGGATCTTCCTCTGGACGAAGGGGCCAAAGAGAGGGTAAAGAAAGGAAATCTACAAGATTCCCAAGTCTATTTACACATAAAGCCAATGCTCGGAGCCACATTCACTGATATAGCTGTGTGGGTGTTCTACCCTTTCAATGGTCCTTCAAAGGCTAAAGTTGAATTTATAAATATTCCGTTGGGAAAGATAGGAGAACATGTTGGTGATTGGGAGCATGTGACCTTGAGGATCAGCAATTTTAATGGAGAGTTATGGAGTGTCTATTTTTCGGAACACAGTGGGGGAACATGGGTGAAGGCTTCAGAACTTGAGTTTCAAAATGGCAACAAAGCTGTGACCTATTCATCCCTACACGGCCATGCCATGTATGCCAAGCCAGGTCTAGTTTTACAAGGGAGTGGAGGCATAGGAATTAGGAATGATACTGCTAAAAGCAAGAAATTCATGGATACAGGAGCAAATTCCTTAGTGGTGGCAGCTGAGTATCTGGGCACAGACATTAATGAACCTCCATGGCTCAACTATTTCAGGAAATGGGGTCCAAAAGTTACGTACGACATCTCGGAAGAGATCAAGAAGGTAGATAAACTATTGCCCGGAAAACTAAAATCTGCTTTCGACAAGTTTATCAGGAGTCTACCAAATGAAGTGCTCGGGGAACAAGGACCAACAGGCCCCAAAATGAAAAGAAATTGGACTGGAGATGAAGTTTGAATATTGTATAATATCTAATTACATGACATAAGCTTGAATTAATTTTTTTTAGGGGCAGTGATTTAGCCATTAATTCCATCAATATTTGTACCAAAAAATACTCAAGGCGCAGTGTTTCATTTCATTCACAAAAGAAATCCCAAATTGTAGAGTGATGGTTTTGTTCCTGAATTCTGATCAAGCTAGCCACTTTGCTGTATGTTGCAGACAATTTTGAATACCTAAAATTTTACAAGCACAAGCACACATATAATCCATATTTAAAATATTCTTACAAAAAAAAAAGTAAACAATCCTTTGATTTTTTTTCTTTAATTTAAGAAGTGGTGACTTGATTTATTTCTGAAATGAAGTCAAGATTTGTACTTTGCAAGAATGCAAATTTAAACGTGTATTGCGAAGTGAGATTTGATGATTCATTACAATATTTAACAGTTTTACATACAGAATTTTTTCGTCAGCTTAAGACACATATTCCATCGGTAATTAATTTACCAACAAAATCACTGACGAAAATGCTTCGTCGATGAATCTTTCATCAGTAATTTTTTACCCATTGGTAATAAAAAAATATTATTATTGACGGATTTACTGATGGAACAAATGCGTAAAAACAAAATTACCCGCTTCATTCTGTTGGTTTATCCCTCAAAAAATACCATCGGTAATTATTTAAAAACATTTTTAAAAAATCCATTTTAAAAAATTAAAAAATAATTAAATTAACATAAATCAACACTTTATAATATATACTCAAAATGCTAGGAAAAAAGAATAAGAAAATCAACCCAAACAAATTCACAACAAATAAATAAAATGAAAAAATAAATTCAACTAAAAAAATTCATATGAGAAAAATGAAGTTGCAATTGCTAAAAATTTAAAAATCCTATAAATCAATCAACTAAAAATTGATCTCATATGAAAAAAAATCTCCCAACAACATTTATACAATTATTAAGAACAAAAATAATTAAAAATAAAATAAAAAACAAATATAGTGAAAAAAATCATGAAAAAAGAAAAATCTTACCTTAATGTAGTTGCAAGTGAAGTTAAGGAAATAATTTTTTTTTTGTAAAGCATATTAATTAAAAAAAACTAAAAAGATAAAAAAAAGAAAGAAGAAGAAGACATACCCGAGCATGGAGAAGAAGAGAAGGAGATGAGGAGAGAAGAGAAGAGAAAGAAATAGATATTGATGTTTTTAACATATAGTGGAGAAGAAGAAGAAGAAGATGAAGAAGAAGAAATGAGTATATCTCTTGTGAAATAAGGGGATTCACGCTTTTTATTGGAGCGCGTTAGCGACGGTTTTACCGACGGATAATTAAATATTAATATTTTTTAATTATTTCTTCGGTAATTATGTCTGTAATATTTAATTTAAATTTTTAATTTCATAAAAAATTTCTAGACACCGCCAACAATCACCGACGATTTTTCTATCCGTCGGTGATTCTGTTTGTAATATTTAAATAAAAATTTTAAATTAATTGAATTTTTTCAGAAAACCGCCAAATAACACCGATGAATTTTCAATCTGTCGGTGATTTTTTCCGTAAAGAACAACAATTAACAGTTCAATTAAAAAGTGAACAGTTCTGGAGCTCTTTGGAAAATACCGACGAAAAATTCCGTCGGTGATTCCCTTTGTAATTGACATGATGAACAGTGTTCACAGTTTATCAACGAATTTACCGATGGATTTTACCGACAGAATAAATTCTGTCGGTAATTATGTTGGTAAAATGACACGTCATCATTTTTTTGCTTTATTTTAATTTTTTTCCCACTGTAATTCCCTCGGTACATACCAAGGGAATATTTTCGACGGTAAAATCTCTTGAAAATTTACCAACAGAATTATTCCCTCGGTATTTCAGTTTGTATTTATCGATTTTCTGGTAGCGATTTAATGCTTTGAAAAGTATCTTTGGTTTGTCTTCAAAGTGTTGTTGAAGAACTCTTATTAGATGTTTAGGCTTAACTCAATAAAGTTTCATTTGTTATAGACTTCAAATGTAAATGAAAAAAGTTTGAGAGCTTCTGCGAAAGATTCTCTACTTGAAGAGTTTGTCTTGAATTTTTTTTTGTATCTGTAATGATTTCTCTCTTTTTTTTTAGGGTGAGACTCTCTATTTATAAAAGTTTGAAGGGCTCTCAGATCTTTTTCTAATGTCACATGATATTATTTTATTAGTTGATCTTTATTTATATGATCTTATATTTATAACAAGATATTTTAAATAACTCATATCATATGTCAACATTTCATTATGCAAAAAATATATAAAAACCCATTTATTTTTCATGTTATTTATTTTATTTTTTTATGTAAAAATAAAATAAAAATAACACATAGAAAAATTTTATTGGTAGAAATTATTTGTTTATACAGATACCCCTCGAGAAAATCACTTACTCTTATACATAAATAGTAACTAACAATTTTTGCCGGTATGTAGGATTTTTATTTATTTATTTATTTATTATTATTAACATGGGTGTCTGGGTCAGCTTGCGTACATCTCGACTAATCCCACGGGTCCTGAAGTGAATGATCATGTAAGCCTTCAGTGGTCATCACATTAATAATCATAGAGTTCAAACATGAAACCATATAAAAGCAAACTTATTGATCCAAACTTTTATGGTTAACTTCTTTCTTTCATTAAAAGTGACTACCGCGAAATCTTGTTCTGAAGATATCATCCTCCTGAATCCAATAGCGCAAACAATCCCTTCATGATTCTAACTAGAGGATAATAAATAAAGACGTATGAAAGATTTGGTTTTTTTTCTCTCTCTCTCGTCTTAATTTTTGTGCACTCATCCTTTGTGTGATTTCTTTACTTGGTACCATGTAAGAACCAATATAACGTCGACATAATACTTGTATATTATATACAATCTGTTCATTATGAAAATTATGCTTCATTCCTCCTTAATTCTTTCCATTCTTGATACAAGACGTCGCCCCTTGTTGAATGTTTTTTGAAAGACTAATTCATTAAGTTCGTCAGCTTCATTTACTTCTTTCCCTTCCTTATTTTTCCTTAATTTCCTGTTGATTTCCAGTACAAGAAATTAAGACCGACCTTGCTCTATGGGAATTTGGCCATCGGCCATCGGCCATCATGAAAGAAAGGTATCTGGGTGTTTTGGACTTTGTTTTTGCAGCAACCAGGGCTGCTTAGCAACAAGGAATAAAGCACATTCATGAAAAAAAGTTGTCTCTCTCTCTCTCTCTCCGAAGCACGAGAAAGGAATATTCTGGGTGTTTTTGCCGGTCGGTCGTCTTCACTGATATCACCCCCACAAACTACGGTTAAAGTTGTCACAATTCAGCCTATATTGCCTTTTCTCCAACGGATTTTGCTATCTTGTCTTAAAGTTCAGGGCATCCTCTCTGAAGGTGGGCTCCTGAAACTGCCACTCCGTTTGCGCCAGGCCGGTTGGTTCTGTTTTCTTTTTCTTTTTTTGACTTCTCCACAGGCCGTTTCTGTCACCCAGCATCAACTGTAGTCGTAGAATGAGAAGATAAACCAAGTATTATTTTTCCTTTCTTTCACATTATTTTACATTTTTTTTTTAAAAATAAAAATCTTGTGACTGGGTTGATAATATCAGTCTCTGCCTCATCAAGTGTAATTTGCAAGGAATCTTAATAAACACGCCCTTCCTTTCTCTAACCAAACAATGAAAATCTGTTAAACGTTCTTTAATCCAAACAAGTGAAAGGTGCTGCCTTCCTCTTAATTTGTGATTCTTCAGCCTAACCCCCTCCCGGCCCCTCCTCAGTCTTCATCCTGATTCCCCTAGCTAGCATACGGTAAATTGCTTGCCCTAATCTCCCTGGAAATTGTCATTTTACCATCCAAATAAATAAATGGTGGTATGGGTCATAGTGGGCTTTACCAAAAACCAGGCTCTGTGATTTGTCACCCATCATCGAGCCCCACCCTACTTCAGAAAATAAATTAAAGGAAAACAAAGGCTTAAATTGCAAATAAAGAAAAATAAAGAGGAGAAATTCGTGATTTTGAATAATATTCAAAAGGGTTTTCATAAATTGGCCTTTATATACAAGTATACCCCTCACTGTCAGCATCATGGCAAAGGTAGGGTTTTTGGCCAAGCCGCACAAGGCTCCATCCTTTAGTTTCCAGTTCTCAACTCTCTTCCAATCCGGGTTTGTTTGCCATCTTATTTCGATCAAATAATCAAAGTAATTGATGGGTTATCCTAATTCTTGTTGTTTTTTTTATACAATCCGATGATCAAAGGAATTGATGGGGCTGGAGTTTGGCTCTTTGGCTGATAAAAGTGCCATGGAGATGAATGCAGCTACCTATAACAAACAACCCTTTCTCACCCTTTTTCGCCTCCTTTTTTTGCTGGCGGATTTCTGTAGAAAGGCTGATACATCCTTGATTCTTTATTTTATTTTATTTGGTTCTGTATCGAGTAGTAATTCAGGCAGCCTCTTTGCTGACAAGAAGATAGCAAAGAAGGTGTTAAACTGCTCGTACATTAATTTGTCTTATGCTCTTCAGACTTGCTGAGACTTCTCTTGTCTTTGAAGCTGGTCTAGTAAGCCTAAGCACATAATCTTTTCTTTTTATCCTTAATTTTTCCGAGAACTAACCCTTCATTTTATTTTTTGAAGGTGAAATATAATCTCCAGTGATAATTTGTTCTATATTTATGTATAAGAATAGAATAATTTTCCTTTTGAATGATCAAATACTAAAAGATTATGATTAGAATTTATCGAAGTTACTCGTAATAAAACTTTGTACAAACCACTGGGAAGAAGTTAAGGGCATTCCCTTGAGTGGATGTGGTCAATGGCGGTATCATTTAGCCAATCGGATGGGGAGGAATGGAAGTTGCTGTACGTTATAATGATCGATTCATGGGATTGAAATGGATCTTATGGTGTGCAAAGGATTACTTACCATTACCGTATACTTTGAGAGAGAATCAGCTAGTACTTTCAGTCTTGAGTTATGGACAATGAGTGGACACGGTCATTCATCTGCAGAAACCTCTTTGAATCTATTGGGAATTTGGAATGATAAAGAAATAATGGCGCTCAACAGATATGGATCTTGGATTTCTTTTGTATATTACGGAGGGTGGTAGAAACAAAAATATTCCCACCGTTTGACTTTTTTTTTTTTGCCAGCAGCTCCCATCAGCTTAGTTGGTTCCAACTTCTGGAAACTGCTGAGGAGGGACAGAATGCAACCTCTCCCTGTGTTTATGTGAAGACGCAGACTCTGAGCTACTATCAGCCTCATCTATCTTGTAGTTAGTTACTAGTAATCACCGAGGGAGTCTGCTAATTCTCATCTTGTCCTGTGACGATGGTGATGGCGGGCTGTGAGATCGTAGCAGCAGTTAATTTGGAAGAAAGAAAAAGAAAAGGGCTATAGACTATCTTTATTAAAAGGGCATAGGGTAAACCGACTTTGTACTACAAAACAGGAATTGTTTCTCTTTTTGCTATGATTTGAAATAGGAAAGATCTTAACGTCCCCTCATGTATTTATTTTAGAAGAGGAAACAAACAAAAAGCTTTTGCAGGTGGCCGACCTTACTTCATAGAATAGGAGAAAATCTCCCTTTTTTTTCTTAAGCACGGAAAAGCTCACATACAATTGGCTATAAAAAGCAGGGGCAAGGTCTTTTCTTTTCCAGGAGATTTTGCCCAAGAATTCTTCCTTTGAATCAGTTTCTCCTCTTTGCTGATTGTAATTGAGACCGTAGGACACCCTTTTCCCTTTCAAAATTACTTGTACGTGGATACCTAAATATATGCATGTAAAGAAATATTTATCTTTTAAGTCCAGGTTTACCAGGGACTTCCTTTCTGAGAAGAGTAATATAATGTAAGAGTTCCCTTTCTTTTTCCCTGCTTCTTTCTAACATGATATTAGAGCATGCATGTATTAGATCATCAATATAAAGGCAGATCATCACAAAATCTTCTCCTTTTTTCTTGACATCTTTCAAAACTATTTTGATCAAAATAAGAATCAATTTTGTTGTTCCATGCTTTTGGTGCTTGCTTTAAACCGTAAAAAACCTTATAAAGTCTAGAGACCTTGTCTTCTTTTCCTTTCATCACATAACCTGGAGGTTGCTCTACATAAACCTTTTTCTATAATTTTCCATTGAGAAAAGCTTATTTGATAATAAGTTGAAAAACTTGTAATTGTATTTGTGTTGCCAAAGCAAGAACAATTTTGATGGTTTCCATTCTAGGAATAGGTGCAAATGTTTTTGTGAAGTCTACTCCAAGCTGAGATGTATAGCCTTCGCAACAAATCTTGCTTTATACTTTTGTACATTGCCATCTTCATTATATTTAGTCTTGTAGATCCATTTTAATACAACTGCTTTCTTTTTCTTTGGTAATGCCACTAACTCTCATGTATGATTTTTCTCAATACTTGTCATTTCTTCATTCATAACCTTTCTCCATTCTTCCCTTCTTGCTACTTCTTCAAGATTCTGAGGTTCACTAGAAAAAAATGCAACATGACAAGAATTATAAATATCAATTAATGACCAATACTTTATTTAAGAGCCAAATCTTGAAAAGAGATGTTTGGATAGAGAATTGTGGCGACAACCACAAGAGTAGAAAAATAGCCAGGAGTAGCCATGTTTAGACAAACCATTTAAGGAAAGGAAGATTGAAGATACTTCACTTAGATTTAAATTATTTTTATATCCACACAAACATTGTAAGGTCTCATGTTTGTAACATCAATCATGATCTCAATCATGATCTCAATGATTAGAAGTGGAAAGTTATCTTTGGGAAAAACATTGTAAGGTCTTGAAAATCTACACAAACATAGATCTGGTCATTTTTATTTTTCACTGGCATGATATTTAAGATCCATGTAGGATACTTCACTTCACAAATGAAACCCACTTAGATAATTTTGTTGACTTTACCTCAATTTATGAGATGAGTTTATGACGAAAGAGAAGCTGAGCTTGTTTTATAGGTCTAACCTTAATTTTTATTGCTAATTGATGAACAACAACACTCAATTTTAAACCTAACATTTCATTGTAGTACCAAGCAAAGATATCTCAATACTTTATCAAAAATTTCATATAATCCCTTTTTTCTTTAAGTGATAAGTTTGTCTTGATGAAGCTTGGACGTGGGTTTTTAATGATGCTTAAGTTAACCTCTTTAAGTTCATCCATCAAAGACTTATTTTCTGATTCTAAGATGGGTGAAGCCTCCTCAACATCTTCTTCGATGAGAAACTCATCATTATCATTATCTTCAATATCGGTGTGATTTGAAATGAGATACATCATTTCCTCTTATTTCTCTCCATCAGAAGGGTTTGTGATCACTATCGTGCATTTTCCTATTTCAATTTCACCTCAACACTTACCACCCATCTGCATTGTCTCTTCATACATGAAGGTATTTTGCCAGGAAGATCTTTTAAACCCTTCACCAAAGTTGGTCGATGATTGAGTACATGCTTATGATCTTTTTATTTGGATGGTCCAAGTTTTGTGAATACTAACATCTAATTTAGAGTCCTTCCACTCTTTTTGGTTTCAATCCTATCAATGACTAAAGCACAAGTCTTAGTCACACCAAGACAATCCCAAACTAAAGCCCTCAGATGTGGAGGTTGAATTTGTTTTTTTTTCCTTCACTTTTTCCACACTTAAGTATCTTGAGGCCTTTTATTAATCTTAAAATGAAGAAATGTAGAAGATTTTTATTCAATACCAACCCTTGAAGTTTTGCTATAAGTTTTCTTCTCTCTCCAAGCCTTCTTAGTCTTTGTAGAAACTTGTTTACCTTTGACTCGAGCCATATCCCCATCCTTTGCTAATTTATTGACATATTCACGACTATAACCAACCATAGATAAAAGCTTATAATCATTGGGATTGAAGCCATTCACTCGTTTATTAGTGAGTCCTTCGAGATTGATAACTTCCGACTTAATTTGATGAATAAACATTTTCGATAAAGGTTTTGAGACCTTGGTCAATGTGAGATTAGTAGGTAGAAAGGTTAATTTTTTTAGCCCCTTTGTGATCTTCTCTTCTTCCTTAGAAAAAGAATATTGACCCTCTTTTCTTGCTCACGCTAGAATATATCATAGTACTATAGCTTTACATGATACCTTATTATTGACAAAGTCTTCTGTTACCTTTTCTTTTCCTTTGTTCTTCATTGGACGAGTTATTTCTTTATTTGCAGATAACTTATGCATTTTTAAGCTCTTAGAGTCAAGTTATCCCTCTTCTTGGTAGTTAGGTAGGGATCGTAGTTTTTCCATCATAAATAACATAAAATAAAACTTTACGTTGGTAAAATGGGCTTCAGTTATGGTAAAGAAATCATATCCTCCACTCTCAATCTTGCTTGTCCATATCGAAAATACTTAAAGCATTAGTGAAATGTTGAGGAGACAATATAAGTTTTATGTATCCATGGTTGTCCAAATAGTATCTTGTAAGTAGTTATGGTAAAGAAATCATATCCTCCACTCTCAATCTCGCTTGTCCATATCGAAAATACTTAAAGCATTAGTGAAATGTTGAGGAGACAATATAAGTTTTATGTATCCATGGTTGTCCAAATAGTATCTTGTAAGTAGTTTTGACATCTATAATGTGAAAAAATAATTTAAACTCTATATTTTTCATGTGTATCACAAGTCTTATATTTCCTATGATATTTTTCCCTCCTTGATTAAAGACTTGAATCGTAAGATGAATTGAGAATAGTTCATCTGTAGGAATCCTAATCTTGTTCATGGTTTTAAGAGGTAGTATATTGACAGTCAAACCATCATCCATCAAAATACAATTCACCACCTTTTCAATGATGTATCCTTCAATAAAAAAAAAAGGTGATTATAAAGTTTTGATCAAAGCAACAAGTCTTCATCATTAATATAATATCCCACATCGGCGGGTAAGGAGTTGGTAGCTGCTTTATTAGTAATGCTGGTTGCTGACTTGTCAGACACGTTTTGAGACCATACATGGTCACCAAGAACAAATATGTGAGAGCGGTAAGGCCCAAAACGGATAATATCTAGCAGGTTAGGCCGAGCTGTGACATTTGGTATAAGATCCGACCTCACTAGCTATCCGGTTGTGCCGACGGGGTCGTCAGGCTCTTTAAATGGATGGATTGTAATATCCCATATCGGCAGGTGAGAAGTTGGTAGCTGACCTTATTAGTAGTGCTGGTTGCTGACTTGTCAGACTCGTTTTAGGGTCATGCGTGGTCACCAAGAACAAATTCGTGAGGGTGGTAAGGCCTAAAGTGAATAATATCTGACAGGTTGGGTCGGGCTATGACAATTAAAGAATATCTTCATGATGCATATATTATGAGGCGAGTTTATAGAGTCATTGTGGCTTTCTTTCACAGCTTTTTTAGTAAAAGTTCTCTCAATCAACTTGATAGCAAGTGGCAGATACATTTTTCATCCTTCTCAACTCTCTTAGCATGTAATCATTTAGTGTAATGAGCTTTTTCCCATACATTAAGCTTTGACATGGAAAAAATTCATCTCTAATTAGTATAGACATTTTTTGAATTTTTTGGTGCATTGGCTCATCAATAGCCTTATTCACCATCGAGATTCATATTATAGCTGGTTTTATCATATGTATGTGTTTCTTCTTTCCTCTTTTATGAGTGACTAAAGTCTATCTTTTGTTGTTGTAATTCCTAAATGATTCAGGCTTCAAATTGCTAACTTGCGGTACAAGGGTTATATGCGAAGCTTAACTTGAGCATGTGGTGAAGCTTATAGGCAAAAGAACATCAAGTTTCATATGTTCAAATTAACCAAAACTTATTACTGTGAGGGCAGCGATTGGTGCGAACCCAAATTCACTATGGTCGTGATATTATAAGTTATTTCATCATTGAAAGTGATATCCCCATTCTCATATAGCCTCATGATCTTATCTTTCAGCAGAAAACACTTCTATATAGAATGGTTGATCAAACAATGATATTTATAATAATTTGGATTATCCACTTGGTTTGCTTCTTCGAGACGTCTTAACTCTAGTAGCTCAATGAGATTTGCTTTGAGCTAATCATATAGAATTCTAGATATGTATGAGCTAGGGAATGAATACTTTTTTTCTTGTTGCTCTTTCAAGGATGACTTCTTTCTTTCATCCTTTTGAAAAGTAGTCAATGTTGCAAAATCATTCCTTTTAACTCTAGTTGGTACTTTTATGGTAGCAAAGTTAATTACTAAGATTGTTTTCCCTTAACTTTTGGAGCGCTCTTTTCAAAACTACGACCTTTATTTCTTGGGCTCTTGCATAGGTAATGATGAGTTTTTTTGTTGTAGCAATGCTAAGTTTCATATCATGTGCTTGAGCAGCCAATTCTTTAAAAGAATTTGGTTTGATGTCTTGTAAAATGTAGCATGGTCCCTAATGCATCCATTGAATACATATATTTAACATGAAAGTTTCAGTGAGTTGATCCCTACAATTAAGGCTTTGGTTTCTCCATCGATGAATGTAATTAATGATGGGCTCTTTTTTCCATTGACTTGCATTAATGAGTTTAATCATGTTGACCACGTGACAAGTGCTATAGAAGTGGTTAAGAAACTTATGTTCTAATTGTTCCCAACTATCATAACCCATTTCTCGATTATTCCCTAAAATTACATATTTTCTTTCCAAAATAAATATCAAAAAATAAAATAAAGACTGACAACATGGAGAAAACAGGCCGAGGAGGATTTCAAATATAAAAATCAAGTTGCAATTTTGAAGAAAATTCGAGGCCTAATTGTACCTTATTATACCCAAGATTGAAGTGACAATGCAGATTTAAGGTCAAATTAAATTATTATTGGACAAATTAGCATAAAAATGAAGTTCGAGGATATAATTAAATTTTTAATAGGCCAATTTGATTTAATTATAGGCCACATTAAAGTTTAATTATGTTTAAGAATTAATTTGGGTCCAATTAAAGGATTTAATTAGGTGCAAGGATTTAATTATACTTTAAATTGGTCAAATTATTTTATTAGGGGCTTAATTGGTGAAACATTAAGTTTGGGAGCCTAATTTGGGCTTAATTGAGAAGATTAAAATTTTAGGAGACCAAATTTATTTTTAGCCAAATCAATTGAATGAAATCAGGGGTAAAATCGTAAGAAAATAAAAGTTTTTGGGTTAATTAGGGGTTAAATTAAAGAAATTCATAGCTAAGAACCAATCTGCAAAAAACTCAAAATTATAGGGACCCACTCAGTTGAAATCAGGGGTGAAATTGAAGAAATTAGAAGTTAATAGTCAATTGAGGGTCAAATTGCATAAATCCAAAACGAATGACCAAAATGGAAAAGGCACTGAAATATAGGGTTAAAATTGAAGTAATCCAGGGACTAAATTGTATTAAATCAAAAGTTTAAGGTCAATTGAGGGTGAAATTAGCATAAATAAAAAGATGGAAGACTAAATTGAATTTTGGCCAAAATCCTAATTCAAGGCAAAACAACACCGTTTTTTTTTTTTTAAAGAACCAGATGATGCGTCTTCTAGTTATTGTTCATTGTTTTCTTCTTTTACTTGAAAAGGCTGTTTAGGTCACCTACTTTGCACGTGAATTTAATGCTTTTAACCTTTACCAAATTTGACAAAACTTGCACGAAAATAATCACCTGACATTTCCCTTCAGCCCGGTATGGTCCGTTCAGGTCGATTGACAATACAATGGTCACGACGCTACCGGATTCACCACAGGTAGCTAGCCCAACCACCAGCCAGTCACTAGGAGCCACCACTAGTCCCTCACTCTCTCCTGCATATATTTTTGCTTCTTCTTCCTTCTCTGCCAACCGCCACCAACTCTATCGCTACAACAGTTAGCTGCACGTCATCCTCCACGACCGGACCACCGCCATACCAGGTGAGCTCCCCTTCCCCTTCTTCCTCTTTTTCTTCTTCACTCTCTGTTTATAGCGTGAATAGTAGACGTGAATTATAATTCACATCAACTGTTCTAGATTAGCTTAACCCCTTTTTAGGCTAAGCCGAGCCAATTAATTGGGTTAGCCTAGCACATATATTTAATAATATTTAATTATAATAATATAATAATATATTATAATACTATATATTATATATTATATAAAAAATTAAAAATAAAATAAAATAAAAAATCCTTTTAGAAAAATGTAATAAAATGTAAAAATGCTACTTTACCCCTATGTGTGTTCAATCCTTTGGTTTTTAAAGGATAAAGTAATTATTTTACTCACAATCAACAACAGTAAAACACGAGTAGAATTATTGTAATGTATAATAATATAAATATGGGTCTTATCGTTAAAATAAAATTATTTATAAGTTCCATTGTTTATGTCATAGGAGAGTACAGTTCCCATGATTCCTCATAACTTGGAAAGATGGACGGCCAGTCGAGATGAAAGAAGTGCCATTTTAATTTTGATTTGGACCTGTCATGTGCTATAAAGTACAGGCTTACTGGGTGTTTCTAACTGGATTTGGATTGTTTGTTTTTATATTATAATTTATTTTTTATTTAAAAATATTAAATTAATATTTTTAGATGTTTTTGGATAATTTGGATGTACTAGTATTAAAAATAAAAAAATCTGAAAAAAAATTATTTTATTATATTTTAAAATTAAAAAAACCATTGAAGAATTTGTTTTGTGTTACAATTGGATATCTCCATTTTTTTCATGTAAAAAGTGGTTGGTATTCTTATTTAGATTCATTTTTTTTTCAAACAATTTTAAAAATGCATTTCCTACATAATGCATTTAAAACAATTCAATAAATTTTGATGTTATCTCAAAATTTAAAATAAAAAATAAAACAAATTTTCCTTAATTTTGAAGCTAACTCTTTGAGGCTAAAAATTTTTGTTATTAAGATAGGTGTTTGTTAATGGATTCATGATTGATTTTTTTTTCATAACTCAGACTCACTAAATTACATGTATTTAAAAACATCTAAAATATAATAATTTAATATTTTTTTCAACTAAAAATTATTTAAAAAATAAATTGTAACAATAAAAACAAACACCAAGATAATAATTTACCAGTATATTATTTACATAAGCTATCAAGTAATGAAACTTGAAATCAATACCACCCCATGTCTCAAGTTAATCATTTTCCCACTTATGGGTTTCGAGCATGAGACTTGCTGGAGAAAAGATCAAGAACATAATGACTCATTTATAAACAAGAGTCATGATGATCAACAATCATAAATGCTTGTAAGAATAACAGAGAACTTGACCAACTGCACAAACTGTGCGTGCCTGCAAATAATGGAGGAGATCGATCATCTCTAATTGAATGTCCGAATTCAGATGGGGATCGATGATAGAAATTACTACACAACAATATAGTAGAGTTTAATGTATTGAAAGCTAGAACCTAACATCACCAACATCCTTAAGTCATCTAGAGATGTGAGAATAAAAGAATGGAGCAGGAGACATGGATCCATGGTCGATCCACCTACATATATCTGCATCAGTAAGTGTGACTAACTAACCTCCTCTACCTCCACTTATTACTAGTATATAATCTCAACTGTCAGCAGACGACAACATTAGGAGTCTTGTCCAATTTTGTAAGCTTATAGGTATTGGTAGAATGGATATCTCATGCACATTGCATTACATATATGTATATAATATAGTCATAATATATATACTATGACTAGTTTCAACTGAGACGGCACGCTAATTTGTATGGAAAAATAATATATATTGAGTATCACTCGCTATCAGCAACATTCCCACACGCCCAAGTCACCCACCTAATTAATCCCAGCTTTTGGCTATATTGTGAAATCCATCTCCTTCTTCCACTTTCAGACCGCTAAACTACTCTCAAAACAGCTTAATTAAAACATAAATTAGCTTGTCATCTATATATATATCTCTCTCTCTCTGTGTCTTTCTCTGTCTCTCATTCGAAGATATATTTGGAGTGGTCAGGCCAGGCACAAGCAAGCTAGCTAGCAGAAGTTGCTTTGCATGTGGCTGCTCGCAGTGATTTGGATCATCTCTCTTTCAGAATCTTACAGCATTGAGTTGAAGGAATGGAGAAAAAGGAGTAAGAATCAACATGTTCTTAATTTCTTTCGTCAAAATAGGAATGAATTCTTCAGTTTTCATCCCAAATCTAGTTAAACCAGCTTGCATGCACATGTTGATATGTTTTCGTTATTTTCAATGGAGGAATTCAAAGTAAAACAAGTGTATATATATGTTTTAGCTAAAATTTAAGTAGTAGGAGGAACTTTAATTAATATACGCTGTGAAAGCTAGCCTGATCATATCATATTCAATCAACCATATTACAAGTATTTCTATATATAAAAAACAGCATAATGAAGACAAAAAATAGAAATAAAAAGCATAAATAAACACAGTTGTTTTTGTTTCCGTAACCTTATCATGAAGGTGAATCCTTGCACTCTTCGCAGTGCATCTACTTTGATTAAATTGCCCTTAATTATGGCTCATAGAAAATTTCATGCCGTAATAGCGACTGCAAATATGAAAGCATTAAATCTTAAGACAATATATTACCTTTACGTGCTCCTACTAATTAACTCTAGCTAGACACGCTTGATTTTTTGTTTTCCAAGATCTAGCTTCCATATTCGTTGGATTTTCTCTTACAAGGATTGCTTTGAGTTTTTTTTTTCTTTTCCCATGAAAATAAATAAATAGTAGGGATACGAAATTGGATACAAATTCAATTAAAATATTAGAGTGATATAAAAAACAATAAATCATAACAAATCATATAAAATATTAGAGTTGCATAAAAAACAATAAATTAAATATGCAAATTAATTCGATTACAAATTCAATTAAGAAAATATACAAATTAAATTCAAGATGTATATATGCCAATAAAAGGGCATCAAGTCCTTTCCATTACAAAAAAATAACCCTAAAGTCGGGGAAAGAGAAACTTTTCATCCATTTTGAAACCATTGGATAATTAATTAGCTGTAAGAAAAATTCAACCAGCAAATCTTGTTACAATTAGTATATTATAATCGCTATTTACACACAAATTAGTTCCTAAATCTTGTTACAATTAACATGTTTGAAATCGCAACGTTTCCTCAAAAAAATTTTAAAATTTTTGATATTATTTTATGTTTTTAGATTATTTTAATTTGTTAATTTTAAAAAAATAAAAAACATATATTATTTTAACTAAAAAAAAATATTTTATACTACCACTTCTATCACAATGACAAATTAATACACTCTAAGAAGGACATATATAGATGCATGAAGGCACTGCCTTTCTCACAGACATTATATATATAAATATATATAAAAGATAAAGTTAGTAATAAATTAGTCCTTGTAGTTTATCAAAACTAATTATCAAGTCCTTATAGTTTATAATAAATAATGAATATAACTCTTGAATAACGTTGACCATCCTCAGTTTCGTAATTGTTTGTTTAAGAACTACCTCTTCTCTTTACCCAATTCTCCTTTCTTTATTCCATCATCCAAGAAAAGAAAAACAAAATAAATTGAAAGGTCACATGAAACTTACAAGAGTACTAAATTATAAAACAAATAAAAAATGTAGGGATTAGATATATAGTTTCTAAGACCACGAGGATTAGGTAATTACTTTTACTAAACTACAAGGACTGCGTTAAAATACTCATAAAAGATAGGAAATTAAAAAGAATGCAGTCTTAATTATGCGGAAAATAAAACTCCATGATTTGGGTCAAAAGCTCGCCAAGTATGGTAAGTTAGGTAATTAATCGCGGGAAATCTGATAAAAAGGTTGCCACTCTCATCTTTTTCTCTCCATATAATACATAAAGAGAGATTAAGTAGCTCTCTCTCTCTCTCTACCCATGATCTATCTATCTTCCTTCCTCGGCTTCTCCATTTCTTTCTTATAAACAAACGTCTTAATTCCCTAGCGGTCGCACAGTTCTAGACAAAGTGAAAAGATCCAAGGCAAAGCACTGCACCCCACTGAGTAATATTCTCGAATTTTTATATCTACTGTGGTGATATATATTTTTAATTGATAATAGTCTACGTTTCTTGTAGGCCTGCATTAATTTATCTCTAAATGTGTGCACATGCATTACAAACCAAGATGCATGAGACATTTATAGAGGAAACCCATGTATATATGTGTTTTGTGAAGAGCTTTTTAGCTAGTGGTGAAGCTGCAGGCCGGCTGCTGAGAAACAAACAGATTACACAGATCCCATTTCTCTTTCTTTCTCCTGGATTCTCATGCTCAGATGATCATATAATACTATATACCTTGGATTACAATATGCATGGTTCTGTACCCTTTTTTCTTATAATAATGTAGATTGATATAAGCAATGCGCTCGAGAGACCGTGGCAGTGCCTGAAAAGAAGTGTTTCTTCTTGTTCTAGTTAAATATTCTATGTCTTTGTCTATGTATTTTTAATTAGTTCAAACTAATTAACGTACAGGAGAAGATCGAAAAGAATGGAAGCATCATCAGGAATACCCCTCAAAAGTAGTAGTGGGGCTGGAGGAGAAGTGAGACGTATTCATATCATTTACTTTCTCAGTCATAATCTGGGCCGTTTTGAGCATCCCCATCTCATTCGAGTTCATCATTTCAATCTAAATGGTGTTTATTTAAGAGGTAATTTCCTCATTCTTTCAAGTAATTTGCAAAGGTTTTTGATTGTTATATAGTTACTCAATATGAAAATTAAAATTTAAGATAGATGTCAAGAGGTGGCTTGCGGATTTGCGAGGAAAAGACATGCCAAAAGCCTTTGCTTGGTCCTATAAGAGGTTTGTTTTATTTTGTTCAGCAATATATATCTGGTAATTAATGGTGATTTTATAGATTTTTTATTTAAAAAAATAATATTAAACAGGAGATACAAGAACGGTTATGTCTGGCAAGATTTACTGGATGATGATCTGATTACCCCAATCTCTGACAATGAATATGTCCTCAAGGGATCTGAAATTTTCGTCCCTCCTGCCAATCCCTTCGGTACGTAAAAAATCCCTTATAAATAGCTAATATCTTCGTGATGCTATCGTTTTCTTTTCAAGGAAAAAACCAGCAATTTTTTTTTCATTTGATTTAATTTCCAAATAATCATGTGATTTCAGCACTAAATCCCATTTATCTTCTTGTCCCTGGAAAAACTATACAGCTGGTAGTGCATATGGTGAAAAGAAAGCTCCTGACTTGTTAATGAAAAGTGAAAATGATAGCCAAGTTGAGAATACTGAAGTTGAAAACAGAGCACAAGATCATGAGCAACTTCCTTCACCAAACCAAATTTGCGACGACACTCCCCCACGAAAGACAACATCATCTGAAATATCTCAAGAATCACCTGTATTCAGTTCAGAGATTTCAACATTAACTGACGATTCCATCAAGGAAGAAGAAGATGCATGTAAACCCAGCAACCCTCTTGAAGAAGAGCAGATAGACATTAAGGTGGAACAATATTCATCTTTTTACACCAATTTCTTGGGCAGCAAGAGCAAGAAGAACCAAAAGAAAAGGGTAGACAACAACAGCAATATTGAAAAGATGGGCACCCCAAGTTCATTCTCCTCGCTATCGTCATCAACATCATCATCACAAGCTACATTTGCAAAGAGTAAGAGCTATTCAAGTGGAACATCCAAGATGCTACGTAATTTGATGGCATGTGGTGCTGTTGACACAAACGATGCTGCATTGGTTCGCCAAGGCCAAAAATGTAATGGTAAATACAAACCAATCGAAAAGCCGGCTGATCAGATTTGTGAAGGAGAGGTACTTGGAGGGCCTGCCAGAGTTTTTGCGACTCCATGGAATCAACAAATACAGCAACACGATATTGCTAATGCTAGGTATTTTGGCAAAAAAATTGGTACTAGTAGCCTCTCAAAATTTGTCAGTGTCATGAATATTGTATAAATGGGCCATTAATACATAGTGTTTGGATTGGTTCTACTGCATTGTATTAGCAGGAAAAGCTATGATGAGGCGAGAGGTTCAAAGAAGCAGCCTGGTGGATTTGGCAGTCCAAAAGTGATTCCCCCTGCATACAAGCCAGTGGCTGCACCCATCTGCTCGTAAGCCCAGTAACCCATTTCCTCATGCTATCTCTACTCTAACTACATTATAAAATTTCTTTTCTAATTTTAGATTTGACCATTTTGAAACCCATGATTTAATGTTGCATTGTAAGCAACTAGTAAAACCTAATGATGGATGGTGCCTTGGCTTGGACTGCCAAGTAGACTCACAATGTTGTGTAATAGTTCACCTGCTTTTATGATGATGATGGAGCACTGGAGAAATGAGATCACAACAGACAACAAAGTCAAAGCAGAACCAACCAGAGCCCCTGCTTGCACGCAATTATGACAATTGTCCATCTGACTGTTCAAGGAAGTAATCAGTTCCTAGTCAAACGAAAAGCAATCTCTCAGTCAAACATTATTGTTTGTTCATGTTAGATTTTCTGTCAAGAGTTTTGATAACTGCCTGCCTGTTAGTTAAGCTAGCAGAATGACAAAGTTTTTAGTAAACAACGTTCATACATGATTTACAATCTGAATCAATAGACACACCCTTCCTTTTCTGGGGTTCTCCTTTTCTCTCTTAATTCTCTGTTCCTGTTGCCGCTGATATAAACATAAATAGGTGCTTCTACTCCTCAATTTGGCACGCCGACCCTAGAGTATTTGATTTTGTGTGCTCTGATCCAAAGCCTATTCATTACCGTACTTGGTTATTAGCAACTAAAATCTAACTGTAAAAATGCAGGCGGTGCGGGAAGTCATTCAGGCCAGAGAAATTGCACTCGCACATGAAGTCTTGCAGGGGATTGAAGACCCTGACAAAGGCTGCTTCAGCTTATGTTGAGAAAACACCGTCACCTTCACATATTTCAGTTGATTCAAAATCTGAGGATGGCTATTTCTTGACTAAATGAATGTTCAGTTGTAAATTTCGGTAGTACACTGTCCAAAGCATGAACTTCTTTACCACTTCTGCTGTTATTTGTGTAAAGTAAATATAGGAACATGTGGTTTGGCATTTAAGAAATGGCGATTACATTATTATTTCTTCTGAAAATTAATCACTCTAATAAGATTCCATTTTAAATGCAACTTAGGGAAGCATCACTTCGTCCACAGACACTGCTTGCACTTTGCTTATATTATGAGTGAACTTTGTAAAGTTTCAACATAATTCATAAAACTTGACTGACAATAGATGCAAATTGTTCAAGCAATCTATTGCATACAAACGCAGTACAGGTTACAATATTTCTGGCTGGCACGTTTCCTAACACTAGGTCAACTATGGTTTTACCACCTGGGAAAATGAAATATTCTGAACGCGCAACTTCTCAACGAACTCATATAACAATGTCTATCTGAAACCAGAAATTGGTGAGTTTCAGTGTCATTTTGTTAGCTCTTAGTATTTACCTACTTACCAGTAACAGTAGCAGAATCAACATATTCTAGCAGGAATCCATATAATTTCTTTTTCAAGCCTTCTATCCTCGCATCAACCTTAAGCCCACCCCCGACTAAGTCATCCAGCCACTGGTTCACCCTTCTAAGCTGCCCAAGAAAACCTGCAATCTCAGAAATTTTCCCTTCACATAACCCAAAACCGACATTCAATGAATCCTCCATATACCTCAAGAACCATTCACGGGAATCTAACAGCAGCTTTTCTGCTAAACTTGCTGTCTCCTTTAATCCACTTCCCCTGGGACAATCCCTCCTTTCAGGATTCACATTCTTTACAGATGCAAGATGTCGTTTCGAAGATGGCACCCGCTTAGCACTTAAATCTGGTATATAGTTGCTGTGGTTTCTAAGACATGGTTTGTTTTGAGGCAATTGATTCTCAGAATGCAATTCCTCTAGAGAATTATCTAGGATGACATAATAACATTTATCAATATCCAAAACTCCACTCTTCTCTGGCTTCTTTAACAAACTGAATTTGGAAAGATTAGTCTGTATAGCAGCATGAACCCAAGATTCTGCATTAGTATTTCTTGAACTTTTACGTACATCAGGAAATACACGCTGCAGGCTATCATAATTGCTTGCTTTAGTTTCAAGAAGACTTGCATCACTGAGTAAAGAATTAACAATCTTTGCTGATCTCTGAATGTTCTGGTAGAGATCCAAATATTGTTCCACTAATGGTCCTGAAGACGCTGATTGCGCAGACTCATGTAGTTCTGCAAATGATCTGGAGGAAAAAGAAAAGCATTAAGCTGGAACATGTGGTAAAATGGATAAAGAGAGAAGCTTTTCATATAAATTTCAAGTTGGCAGATAAACCCTTTCTTGTGGTTTCTTTTTTAATCTAGTTTCCTCCCTACACAACTCTCTGTATTAATCTCCAGAGGATGCCAGATCTACTGCATCCTCAGGCAAACCAGAGATGCATATAACACATTAGTTTTAGTTGCTTTACTCATTTTTCTTAATCCCATTGAACTATAGATGGAGAGGCAAGAGAAAAATTGATTTCATTGGGAAGAGAACGTAGGTGCTGACGCACCCTAAATTATCTCTTAAAAAGGCTCTTTCCATATTTTACAGCCTAACACCCAAGAAAACGCAGTTCAAAGCTTTGCACCATTATCCAACTGATAACCTTCATCAACACTTGTTAAGTTGGCGTCAAACTGATGACAGCCAGAAAGCAAAATCTCATTAGTTAGATTAAAATTTTAATCAAATGACTATGAAAAAGGAGGGGAAGGAGAGGGGTGTTGTTCACAAGTCAGCAACAATATTGCAGGATATGAAAAACATTAGGAATTCAACAAGTTGACAATAGAAAGAAAGAAAAGGCCAAAGGATTCATACTGCATGCAATGAATGACATTGTCAGCAGCCGATGCTTCTTCAAGCGCACGTGCAGCAGCCAAAACTGCAGCATTCTTACAACACAGAGTTTCCTGAAACCACCAAGAACATAAGAACTGAGTTCTTTTTTCTGATGAAAAGAGAATTTACAAAGAACTTGGCAACGGTACAATCTGGAACAGAATCTCATAATCCGGTATAACTTCAGACCTTTCCGAGATGGTGAATGGCAGGAGGAATTGCATCCCAGGAAATTCTATATTTGGACCAAGTTTTGGAAATCAGGGGAACTTGAACCAGTCGACTAGGAATAACATGGTCAGTAGCTGACTTCAAATCTTTTTTCAAAGGCTTGACAGTTGGAATGGATGAAGAGATCCCATTCTTGGTTTTCAATGGGGAAAGACTCAAAGATAGGCGCTTGTGTGACGAGTCAATCTTGGAAGGAACCTTCTTATCGGAACGAACCTACACAGAAACAGGTAATAAACACTGACCGTAGATAAATGGTACTGGACACAACAAGCATCATTGTATGTTTCTGGGCGTAGATAAATGGACCCTTAAATTGAGAAGCACATGACAGCGATATGATTT
Source organism: Populus nigra (assembly GCF_951802175.1). Lineage (NCBI taxonomy): Eukaryota > Viridiplantae > Streptophyta > Magnoliopsida > Malpighiales > Salicaceae > Populus > Populus nigra. Next base: position 4,305,221 of record NC_084870.1, on the reverse strand, counting down.
CAGTAAACAAATGCTTGTTGTTTCTCATTAAAACAATTACTTTCTTTCTATGGATTATCCCGTCTACTCCATAGTAAGAGTATGATGTGATTGGGATACCTTCAACTAGGCAATGAATGTTAGTATATGAAGCAAGTATGAGTTTAATAAATTTGAAGCAGAAGAGCTAGTCTTTAGATAAAAGAAAATGATTGTGAAATAAAAAATGTGAAGTGAAGAATGCAGTTAGTTGACAGTACTAAATCAAAATAATGCACGGTGTAGTGACTCTCAAGGAAATTGAAAACAGGAAAGAAGAAGCAAAAACATACAGTTTTTGATGATTTATTAAGAGGAACAGTTTTTGGAGTGGGAGTTTGGTGCTCCCAGATCCTCCTAGCAGAGTCCAAACTCAATCTCCTCGTCTGATCCAAAGAATCCCTTTTCATGTGCTTGGAATCCTCCACAACAATGTCTGATTTCTTGACAATATTGTTAATCTTGGATAGTCTTTGTCGACTTATCAACTTCTTCTTCTCCTTGTCCTTGCTAAAATCAGTTGATGTAACATAACTAATTCCAATACTGGGCAAAGAATCGCTGGACACCAAATCCTTAGGATTCCCAACGCAAGGCCTTCTCTTATTGGGCACAGGCTTCAGCCCACGAAGAACAGGAACAGGAGAGCCAGAGGCAGAAACCTCGAAGCGCGAAACATAAACGAATTGGCCCAGTTGGATTTTGTCACTGTAAATCAAGTCCAAGTCCTCATCAGAGATGGAGGCGTAAGCGGAATGCAGAGAGTCTGAGACTTTCACGAAGAATCCTTGGCTCTGCCAAGGATCATTTGGGGCTCCAGAGAGAGAGGGCACGATCTCTATAACTTGAAGAAGGGCAGAGCGGTGCTCTCCAGTGACTCTCACGTCCTTGTTGCCAGCGCTCTCCAGTAGCTTGGATAGCAACCCAGGCGTGAGAGATGCCATGTGAAACACCTATGCTGCGTTTTGCTCTTTTTGGTTTTTTGCTAGCACAGCGGTAGTAATAAGATTGCAACAGAATCACCATATCCCAATGCAGAGAGAGAGAGATGATCCTAGAAAGGTGAAGTCGCAGTCAGAATCTCAATGCTGCGACTGAGTGCAATGACATGGGAGAGGGTGCAAAGCTGTTTTGGCAGAATGGATGGGACACATGTCAAAAGGAGATCATGTGATTCCTGAGCTTGAGATTTCCGCACAAGTGAAAGAAAGCGCAGGCTCCTAGGTTTATCCAGCAGATAAGAGAAACAGACAAAGCTAGCTAGCTAGTACTAAGAACAAAAGATTTATACCAACTTTTCATGATTTTTTTTAATTAAAATAATATTATTTAAAAAATATTTGCTAAAATATAAATTTATCTCTTAATGTTTCTGAAACAAAATATTTACTAAATATTTTTATACCAACATGTTTTTTTGGAAGAAAAAGACCAACGTCAGCAAAATACCCTTCTTGTAGCCGAACATGTCGCTTGTTATGCCATTCTTTTATTTTGTGTGCTTCATAGTTGTTTCTTCTCTCTTTTTTCCCAGAAGACCACTGTCAGCAAAACGCCCTTCTTGTAGTGGCATTTTCCTCTGCGGAATCAAACCAATCAGAAATGGGAAGACAAGTTTCAAACTGAAGGTTTTGTGAAAGAAAAGAGAGAGAAAGAGGAAATACCATTCTGGATAATTCATGTAAAAGCAAGGAAGATATTAGCATAGTTATCAAACCTAACTTAAAAATTGACTAGTTAAAAAACTACGTTACAAGTATACTGGTTTAATTTGGATTGATCTAAAAAAATAAAATAAAATAAAATAATTGCTATTTTATCATAAAGGAAACGCTTTAGATTGGAAATGACAATAAAATTTTGAAATCACATGAAGTTTTTTTATTTTATGTCAAGTGGGTGTTTAATATTGCGACTGTAGGTGAGGTTGCGTTGAAACACAGTTTTATAGTGTTTGGTTAGGCATGAATTATAATTTTTATGACCGTGGATCCCATCAAAAACTAAGGTTGAACCTCAGTTTCTGAAAACAATTTTCATTTGCTTTTGAAAGCATTCTCTCTCAACTTTCACCGATAAAAATCATGGAGAAATAAATTATTGAAAAAAATACCAAAACAATCTATAGATCTAAAATTCTTGCCCACCATTGCTAACCACTACTGAGATCTATCATCATCATCAGTCCTAAATTTTTTCAGCCTTAATATTCCCATTTGTTCTCTTCTCTTTTCTTGATATTCATTTAACTTGCCTTCTTCAATTTCTTTGAGTTTACTTTGCCAGATTTGTTCAACAAAAGATAATTTTCAATGATTATGTAAGCTTAATAAGCTCTGTAATGAATATTTTTTTTTTTTGCAAATTCAAATCTTATATCCTTGCACCCCTTTCTTCATTCTTCTTCAAATCAGATCAAATTTAACTTAGATTTTCATATGATGTTTTCTGACGATGCTTTACTTTATTTTTTGGCATAAATAGACAACAGTTATGTGTTGGGAAAACTCAAGTGACAAAAAGTAAAGGTGTTGGGAAACTGTTCTTATCACAAACACTAACCGTGAGTTTCTTTCTTATCTCTATCTCAAAAAAAATTTAATTAACTATAAATTTTAATTTGTGTGATACTTAATTAATTTATTTTGATTGTGAATAATTGTCAATGTTGTTAATTAACTACAAACTACTGCACTTGCATGCAACATAAATATATTGTTTACCATTACATTTTACAATTGATATTCAAACCTGTTCTTGAAGGTTTTGAATAACTTATGTTTTATAGAGTTTTGTATGTTTGATTAGTTTATTAACATGGGTTTTTTCTGCTCTAAAATCATTTTTAATTTTTTTTTTATTTTGCTAAATGGTTGGATTTAGTTGCTTTTGTAAGGATTGAATTAATGTATTGTATAATTAATGAAGTTTTGAGTTTTTTTTTCTTATAAAGGAGTAAATAATCATCTTATTTATAACAGACAAAGTCTTGAATTGCGGATTGAGTTTGATTTGTGGAAAGTAGTGTTTGTTGTAACTAGATAACCTATAGTTACAATTGAATCAAAGCAGGGAAAGTTGCATTAATTATTTTAAGCATTTATCTTTAATAAAGAAAGCCTAATGCTCTTATCCTCTATGAACTTTGTTTCTTGATCTGTATTATATGACTTTGATGCTAGCTCTTTTATATATCCCTTTTGCTTTTTGTTTAATATTTAAAGGGGGAAATAAGGTACTATAAAAGGTATCTAATGATGAAATAAAACTCAAATTCACTTAAAAAATTAACTAAAATAATTGTTGCTCCAATAATAACCTTAACAAATAGATAAGGTAGTTAGTTTCAAAATTTGAAATCCAAATACTAGAAAACCAGAGAAAGAACAAAGAAAGGACAATGTTGAGTTGAATGTCCTTACATCTTGAGAATGAATAATTATGATGGAATGTCTTGTTGTGCAAAAGCTAGTTATTCCAATATATATTTTTTTTTAAGTAAGCAAGCATGTGACATGCTTTTGGTCATCTTTATAATTACCCTTCACAGCTTGTTGTTTTTGTTTTATTTTGTCCTCTAAATCATTAAAACTATATTGTATCAACACCTCATGCTTCTAGTTTTCCTCATATAAGGGTTATTAAAGTGTGTCTTGTCAATTATTCAACAAACTAAAGTGTTTCACAACATGCATTTTATATTTTTATGTTTTTCTTATTATTTATAATAAGTATTTAGTGTTTATGTTAATACTGATTATTGCATATAAATATGATATCATTGCTTGTTTTCTTTGTTAAATGTTTTAAAAGATACAATGGAATGTTCTAAATCTATGTATAAGGCTGCTTAGATAAAGAAAATGTTGCATATATTTTGTGACCTATACATTAGGGCTATTTACATGGGAATGAGACCTAATACTCATTTCGATAAAACATGTTGAAAATTTCTTATAACATCATTTGAAGAACAAACTGATCATGTATTTACTAAAGCATAATTGAAAAACAAATGGGATGGAAGCAAAAAGGATTGAAGGATATGGACAAAGTTGATTTTTGAAACTGATGTGGGCTGGAGTAGTGAATTATTAACAATTTCGGCTAGCGATGAGTGGTGAAAAGTGAAAATTTAGGTTAATCTTCATGATCCTAACAATTTCAATTGTAATTCTCATGTTTTATAAATTTTTTACTATATGATGTTGCATTAATTATTTTTATTTCTTTTATGTAGGAAATTAAAATAGCCAAAAAATTCAGACATGTTGGTATTGAACCGTCTTTGAAGTTTAAATTTGACAGAATGTATTTCAACATTGTTGCTACTGGAGAGTATGTGTGAGCACCATTGTTAGGAGTACTTGGTGACAATGATGTCGATCAACATAAGCAATGTCAATATTGATGCCGCTAATTTGGAAGAAAGAAACGGTGATTCAAAGGAGGATGAAATTCTAGATTTGAAGAATGACATTTCTCGAATGGTTGGCGGCGTGAATATGTCGAGCAGCAGCAACACAAGGAGGATGAAATTCAATATGTATGTCTGTTATGAATATTGGTGGAAATAAATATTACAAAGTGCAACATTCTGGATGAGCAATTTCTTAAGAATTCTTGTTGCGATGTGTGACTTTGATATAATACCCAAAAAAAAAAATAGGGAAGGTAGACTTGTATAATAGTAGATTTATTACTCAAATAAGATGTCTGCCAACATAATAAAAAGTGAAATGGGAGAATGAGAAAAAAATAAAGACAATTGGCCAAAACAAGAAAAAAACTTGAAAAGAAGAAAATAAATGGTACAAAAAGAAGGATGACAAAGGCTGTAAATGAATGCCTTTTTGACAAAAGCTACCAACAAAACTAGTAGGATAAAAGGAAAAAATTCAGGTTGATGTCATGATGACTCACAAGTGAAAAAAATACATGTAATAATGTTTAAAGTACAAATTTTGGCAAGTAATCGACTATACAAGCAAAGATTCAAAAAATATAGGAACAAAGAATCTTGAATAATAAAGAAAGAACAATAACTTGCCAGAAACCACATGAAAGTAACAAGATGTTTAATACGAAAGTATATTCATATTTAATTTTTCTAGCTCATACATGTTAGAACTTGTGCAAACAATTATACTAAAAGCAAAATATGTACAAAAAATACGTAGATAAACTTATTTCAGCAATGTCGACAAACAAATTGAAATTCTTCATGCAAGGCATCATTTGCTTCTTTCTATATAAGGGGGATGCTTCTATTCAGAACAAATATCTCGACTGAATTTGTTACAAGCAAGTGAAACACCTTTGTGGTCTTGATATGTTTGTGATAAAGTTATTCTTCTTAAGTATCTGATTGTTTTTTTTGTTACTAAATATTATTTATTTTAATTTATAGTATTTTATTAACAACCTATATTTTTTTAAATTTACATGCAATTGAAGATATGGATGATCCATGGTTTAATGTCATATTGATAATGTAATGAATTGCATTGTAAAACACATGAATTATCGTGGTTGTGAAGGTAATGTCGCCTCAGTTGGTGATGCTGGAGATGACAATGATGGAAACGACAACAACGACAACGATGACAATGATGATAGTAACGATGACAATGTGATGGTGACGATGAAAACGATGAGGATGATGAATTGTTTTTTAAGAGACAATTTGATATGCATAAATTAATTATATGCATGGCTGGAGCTATAAACATGTATTATATTAATTATATGCATAAAGAACCATGTATGATTTCATATAATATAGAGATGCGTTGATTGAAGGAAGTTTTAAAAGGTCATTGGAAGTGATGTGTTAACATGTTTAGAATGGACACAACCACTTTGTTGAGTTTGTGTAGCGATTTAAAAACACATTATTGTTTCACATGGGTTGACTTGATAGTTTACCTGAGTTTTGAATAAAATATAACTCTAGTTTTTATCTATATAAAACCCGATCAAGATCCGAGATCTTGGTACTAGTTGGCATCAATAGCTTAGCTCCAATTCCCATGCCTAGATCCAATACCCGTGCCATATGTGAATTTACAGACACATCTTGACCATCTTTTATTGGAAAGAAAAACATTTCCCCATCTAATATGAAACTTACTAGCACCTTTAAAAGTAAGTTTTTTTTTTTTTGGCATGTATGGATTTATCTGTAAATATTGTTTCAATAAGAGGATGATCCTTAGTGTTTCATTTTTTTTATTTTTTCTCTCCTACTTATTATTTTGTCTGTGTATTTCTTCTCTTTTCTGATTTCTCTATCCAAATTCGTATATGATGGTTTAAGTTTTATATATTTTTAGAATTAGATAGCTTCATTAATTAAGTTTATTTTTATTTAAGGCGGCTAAAAGTAATAATATTTTGGGTAAAAATTAATTTTTTTTGCAATTACATTAAGAAATAAGCATTAACTTTAGTTTAAAAAATTGGGCAAAAATAACAGATAAAATGATTATAATAATGAAAATAAAATTAATCAAATATAAGAATTAAAAAATAAAATAAACAAACGAGTTAAAAAAAAAGAGGCATGTGAGAGAGACTTGAAGTTGCACGGATAAGACAGGCGCAACCAGTTACACTGTACTGGATTAGAAAAAACTTTTCTCAGTGCATAGTTTGGAAAAAACACTCGAATGCCATGCCACAGCCCCCATGACCTGACTTCTTTTCTCAAATTACACGGCTGATGCCACTGCCGGAATCCTAGAGAGAGAGAGAGAGAGAGAGAGAGAGAGTCACATTACTAAATTAGGCCAAGGCTCGGCTTACTTTTTAAATTCTAACCTTCCACAGCCCCCTGAGTTCAAAAGAATATATATATATATATATATATATATATATATATATATATATATAACAGCAGCCCAGCTTCTTCCAAACAACAATCATGACTACTCAACAATAAGTTCATAGTTTTAAAGTACAGCCGACAAGTCATTCCAATACTCGGTTGATTCAGGACTAAGAGCGTGTTTGGCAGTGTGGTTGCGGGTGCTTTTCAAATAACTTTTCGTGCCAAAATGCATGTCAACGATGTTTTTTCATTTTTTAAAAATCATTTTTGACATCAGCACATCAAAACGATCCAAAACGTACAAACCATATTAAATTTTAGTAAAAAAAAAAAACAAAAAATTTTCAAATTTTTTGGGAACGCTGCCGCAGCCGCGTTCCCAAACGGTCCCTAAAACCGAGTCGGATTAAAAAAAATAAAAGAAAAAAAATTTGGGTGTGATCCAGTAATTTAATTAAAAACTTGATTGTAATTTATTGATTTTTTTTATTTACTAAAACAAAATTATTTTGATTTTTTAAAAAAAAAGATTGATCCAGACACTCTATTAAAATCTAGAACCCAAGTCTTGAATGAATCAGGTCTTAAAAACTATGTATACGTAAATTTAATTTCAACTTAAATATTCTTGGATCTTGTTTTTCATTCTAAATTTTTTTTTGTAAGAAATGTTTGTGTTCAGCTCAACTCCAGCCTTTTCTTTTGGCTTCTAAGAATTTAGTTAAAATCATGTTTTATAAGATTATAATTTTTTTAATATTTTTGAATTATTTTAATATATTATTTTAAAAAGAAAAAAATATTTTAATATATATTTTTTAAAAAATACTTTAAAAGCTCCATGAATTCATATTTATTTTAATATGAATTTGTTTACCTTTTCCCTTTCATCTACATAAAATGAAAAGGTTGACGCATAGAGCAGAGATGATAGATTCCTTCTGTTGACATGTTCTATCACCTATTCATGATTGATTGACTCGTCATGTACGAAAAGCTCCATGGATTCACCAAGAAACTTCCTCGAATTCTTTCCTTCCTTCAAATAATTATTTCTCTTTTGTTCGATGCAAAAAAGATGAATGAAATTTGCACCAACTGAAGCTCATTTTCGCTGTCCACTGAAAGCTACCAAGTCACCTGCCACAAAAAAAAAAAAAAAAAGATGTGACATCGAATTTTCTTACCATCAGTTAGAAGCTATTCCCCCACTTTACTTCTATACTACCCAAAATATAAAAAAAATCATGAAGCTTTCATTTTTAAATAATCAGAAATTTTTTTTAATTACCTTTTTAATAGTTATTTGAGATTGCTTTTGAATTGAGAAGGTAAATTAAATTAAATTATAATAATCTTTTCATTGTTTAATTTTAAATTTAGATTAAATAAGAAGTAAGGTTAAGAGTCGGTTAAGTTGTTTTTGAACTGTTTAAGTCGATTGAATCACCTTTAAAATAACTCTAAGTTAGACAAAAAAATCAGATAAAAAAATTTTAAAGTTGAAAAATTTAATAAAAATATTAAATATTAAAGAGTTTTACTGATGGACTGTAGAATAGTCAAAATTTCTATGAAGAGTAATTAGCATAACGAAAGAATTGCAGTTGTTTGGTGCCATTTCATGTCTTGTGATCAAAATCTAAGAGAGAACAAAAATTGTAGGAGGAAGGTTGCTCATAATTCAGTTGCGAGAGATGGACAAGTACCAATCCAAAAACAGACATTTCACCTCTTTGATTGTTTACAAAGGAAACCTCTCTATCAGACTTAAATCCTCCTATGTTCTTTCTCTTTTATCTTGATTTTCGTTTCTTGCCAGATGCATCAAGCGCTCAAAGCTCTTCCCTTCGGCAAGTAATGGTCACAGACCAAGAACAATGGGAAGTGATCGAGGCAATAATATTCCTAGTAAACCCCGCTATGATATTACCATGTCCAGGAGAACAAGAAAGCCGTTGATGAATCTCAAAGAAACCAATCAAAATCCCACAACAGGCGCGCCACGAGAAGGAAGTGCTGCTGAAGATGTTGGTCATGATCGAGGAGCAGATAGCGTTCTCACAAAAGCATGCGGTCATGAAGAAGGAGAGAGTCGTAAGAGCAGCTTGAAGCAACTTATAATGAAGAACGCAGGCAACGAAGAAAGTGAAGCAAGCAGGCTGCTGGTGGGGGAAACAAGGGTCGGATCAGATAATGAAAATATCGAGAGCAAATTATTACTTGGAGGCAAGAACTCCCTTGGCCAGCATTTCAAGGGAGAAGAAAAGCAGCAGCTTCAATTAGCAGTAACAAGGAAACAAGCAAAGGAAGGAATGGAAGGATTGAAGCTGAAAGGAATGGTGGGTCGTTATGTCAAGATGGTGAGCCATTTGATCAGGGTCAAGCGTGACACACACATTCATAATGGATCCCGGAAAAAGCCACTTCTCCGGTTGCCCATGTAGGCCAGCCATATATTTCAAGAGGGGGACAGTATCTATGTTTTGATTCTACTCATGCATCTGGGTGATTTCTTATTGTTATGCTGTAATTTTTCATCAAGATATTAATAGAAATTACTAGTCCTTTATGCTGCTTAAGTTGTGCAATTTAATTCATAATTTGTTTTAATTTTTTTCAAGAACAACATCTATGCATAAAACCTGATATGGGGTTGATTTAGGGCTAAACTTGAATCACGGATCAAGAGAGATGAACAAAAAAAATTAAAAATAATATTATTTTAACAAAAAATTTAACAAGTTATTGATCAAGTTTTGACCAGATCAACTAAATTATTAGATCAACTTAGTTTTTTTTTACCATGTTAATTATATTTTTTTTTCTGTATTTTTTTTAACCTAGACTAGTCTAAACCCTAGATCTTGGGTTTACACGATAACCAGTCCAAGTTTTAAAACACTGCATCCATGTTCATGATATGCAAGGTTTTTTTAATCATATTTTTGAATTTTCAATATGCATTTAATTTTTTTAAATAATCTTTATTATAAAATCATTAGTGTCATGTAATAAATAAAAACTAAATAGATGACTCAAGTTATACCACAAGCCGAGTCATTTTTTTCCTAACATGAAATAATAATACTTAAGGGATGCTAACACTTTTAAAGAAATAAGAAATATCTAAGACCTAGCCTTGTTAATTTAATAATAAGATTAAAAAAAACATTAATAATAAATAAAAATAAAAAAAACAATAATTAACCATAAAAATATAAGATATCAACACCATACTCGAGAAAAAATAAAAAAAAAAGCTTATTAAAAATTTATTGTTGTTTTGATGACACTAATCTTTACTCAAAAATAGCTCACCAAAATGATTCTAATATCATTACAAAACACTCCATGACAACACTAAAAAAGACTGCACATGTTGCCAAAATAACAACCCGAAAATTAAATCAAACAAACTATTATGAAATTAGCATTTGATTAATTAATTTAATTTAATTAAAAAAACTAAATTTAACAAATAATATCTCTAGATAATCTGAATTATTTTCAAAATTAGTAAAAGTTCATATAAAAAGCAAGAACAATAATAATAATAATAATGAAAAGATAAAATTTTTAAAAAAAAACAAGCAAACTAAAACAAATCTCCTGATTAACATTCCAAACTCATTTCCCGTAAAATCAGTCTAACCATCCCTGTATATTGCTTGCTTAACCAAGTTGTCAACTACAGCATGCAACGAGTAAGAATGGAACAGAAATTTCAGCTGGAATAGACTCATCAAAATAAATTTCACAATGACTATAATAACTATATTTCCTGAGATTTCATACAAACGTTTCTAAACAACGTGCGAAACAAGGTTAGTATTAAACTATGAAGATCCTATTTAATAAAACACCTTGTGAGCATAAATTAAATATCAATGATCACATCCCTAAAGGGAGTCAAAAACTAAAAAAATCCCCCGACGTGGCCCCAAGTATATCTGCATTCCATCACTTCTAGCTGCATGGGATTGCCTTGGGTCACATTCACATTGGTATTCAAATTGCATAGATGGATTGAGCAAGTTAGGGTTTGTCTCTACAGAATTGGATGCTTTTGTAAATCATTCCAACAACGGTTCCATCAAGGATTTTGAATGAGGTGTCTGGAGTTTCATAGTGTATGTAATAGCCATCCCAGTAAGTGAACAAACAGCTGGAAGCAGACCCAAGCCATATCTTGTGACTGAAATATATTCTGTAGAAAGGGTTTCTTGTGATCTTGGTGAGGAGCCTGCATTGAAGTATGTGGATGGTGTTAAGTAGGTAAGCCATGAACAAACCAAAGGGCTCTGTAAGAATGCTTATGAAATGGGACAATATCATGCTCAATTTAAATTTGTGGTTTCATATGGTCTAAATTCATGGTAAAAGTAAGAATCATGTAATTGTGATGGTTATTCCAGGGCGGGAGACCTCAGTCAACCCTAAAACACCACTGAGGTTTCATATTCTGATGCAGCATCTATAAACAAATTGTTGAAAAGGTATATCTACCATCTCCCACCATTGAGGTAATACTACTCTTACATAGAAATACAGAGTCTCCCAACTACAGTTGCCATGCAAACACCACAACCAGCCTTGTTTTTTCTCTACTTTTTGTGTGAATAAAAGACTAGAACAGGCCTTGCAGTTGGTGAAGACTTACTTTGAAAAGACTGAAGCACAAAGACAGCAAGTCCACACGAAACCTTGTCTAGGAAACTCAAAGATCCATAAACAAATGCACAGCCATCTAGATCTGAACCAACTAGAACACTTTGCATGCTTACTCCTGTTATCTGTGAGTCATATTTGGATAAAGGAACATGAAAGGAGGAAAAAGATAGAAACAACAACAACAACAACAAGAGCAATAAATTTAAGTAATTCACAAAATTGAAAGGTGTGAACAACCTTGAATCAATAATTAACAGAAACTAAAATACAAGATTTTAAAAATAGGATAGTGCCATAGCAAGACAAACTAGCCTTGGAATTCCCATATGAAAATCTCAAGGTCCATATATTTCTTTCCCTATGTGCTGGTGTTCCATATAACAGTACTCTTTTTCTTTTCTACCACCAATCTATAATTTCATTTTTATTACAGTGCCTACAAAGGTAAGACCATGTATAATAAACTAAGATCAAGACTAAAAACCATCAATGACACTTAAATATTGAAAACTTAAAGGGGTGTTTGAGAATGTGGTAGTGGTTATTTTTCAAAGTGCTTTTCACTCTGAAATACATCAAAATAATATTTTTTTTATTTTTTTAAAAAATTATTTTTGATATCAGCACATCAAAACGATTCAAAAACAAAAAAAAAATAATTTTAAGCAAAAAAAAAATTGAATTTTGGCCAACCTCTGTTTAGGCTGCAGTCCCAAACAGGAGCCTAGTGTGTGAATTTGGTCAATCTGTCACAGGACTAGGAGAGTTCATCATGCCAACAAAGTTCATATACAAATTTTCTTTCGTATTATTTCCTTAAGAATTCAAGAAACCATTTACAATCATGGGGAATCAGGAGAAAGACTAATAGGACTGTGAAACCAAAGAATAACTAAGAGTGGAGATTTAACCACACAATTCCACCACATAAACTAAAGTCTAAAGTGCAGAATACTATGCCATACCGTCATTAGAGTATTCGCTACGCCAATAAATACTGATATGACATACATGAAAGCACTCAAGCTTCGAGGCAAAAAGAGGATGCTTGCGCCACAGAATACCCAGAGAACTCCACCAGCACAATAGTAGGCTTTCAGGCGTTGTCCAGTCCAATACATTTCCTAGAATATGGATATATGAAGCCTAATTATCAATGAAAGGGAAGAACATGCAGAGATCATGTAATGATTTCAAATAAGGTATACGAGGACCACCTGCATAATGATAGATACAATGAAGCTGCTGATATAGATGATTGCAGGAACCTACTTCCAACAATCAGACATGTTATCAGTTTATTCATTTTCCAAAGACAATACACATAAAACTGATAAAATTGATGCTGATAATGTCTGGGAACCTACCAAAGCTTTAGCTGAGTTTGCCATCCGCATATCCTCAATAACATAGAATGCAAGATATGCCTGGAGAAAACAAAGCCATCTGGGTGTAAAAATTACTTACAATGAATGATATTTTCTTTCAAAATGACAGATAGCTTGCATACACATAGTAATGCAGTGGAGTGCTTGTAAAATATTAAAAAGAAGAAAAAAAGGAAAGCCAACTTCTAGCAAAATTTTTCTCATGCTCTTTAGGAACTTAAAAGGATAATTCTTCCAGGAAAATGATTGACACAGAGAAATTTGTCCTTTAAAACAGAATAAGTCCATGGGGAACTTTGGCTCCCCGCATATATCTAGTGTATCATATATTCAACAAAATAAGTAACTTGAGATTAAATGAAATAAGTGCCAAGCAAGACAAAGGAAAAGTGTTCTGACCTGTGAAACATTTTGTGCAAGTCTGGTAAGCATATAGACAAGACCAACTTGATAGTATAAAACTTTCTTGAACCAGTAAGCCCATGATATCCTTGCATAACTAGTTCCATGTACACGTATCTTTAATCTGCATTAAAAGGCTAATTATATTACTATAACCAACTAGCATTAAGAGCAATCACTTTGTGTACAAATTCAAATAACAAAGTGGCATATGTTTTATGAGATAAATGGAAAGGGCTGGACATGATTATTCAGACTGCACCTTGACAAGTAGAAGAATATATTCATCTAAAAGTAATCAGTACTCGTCATCAGAGTTATTCATCACAATTCTGGTACTCTAGGCAACATAACCAATTACCAAAACACCATCCAAGTAATGCAAAAAAGGTGAGGACATAAAGCAGTACCTTGGCTCTTTAGTCCCAAGATGAAATATTCCCACAAAGCAGCATCCTATAAAAATTGAAGTGTATGCAATCCAATGGTACTGCTCATTCGAGGCAGATGTAAGGACATGACCCAAAGTAAGTTCTTCGAAGAAAATCAACACAGAGCAAGCTCATACCTGATTTTCAATATCAGAATGTGTTGTTGCTTTAGTGGTACTGAATACTACTAATGCAACAGCATAAAGACTGAGGTTCGCAACCTATACAACATTTGGAGATTAAAACAAAACAAAAAAATATGCATTGATAAGTACTGAAAGAAATAAAGCACTAATCCAAAAGTCAGAGAAATTAACCATGGTAAAAGCATTCCGACAGCTTGTCATCACCACCCTGCTTGTTGAATTCAGTGAGATGCAATTCACCATGGACCTTAACAAAAAGAAAAATTGAAGTTGAAAGTGCAAATGCTGCAGCTTTCTAAAAGATTCAATTACAACATACTGTAACTCTTCCATGGAGTTTTGGTGATAATTCTTCTTCTTTGTTTATGTCTAAACAAAACAATTGGATACTGCTCCAGCTTTTCTATCAAGCAGTGGAAAGATTAAGGAAATTTAAAAATTATTGATGTATGTAGAAAACCAAATTGTCCCTCATGTTTGAAGAATTAAGGATAGTGAATGCAAGCATAACTAAACTATGGAGATCGTTACATGTGTGACACTTGGGTGGCAGCCCAACCCACATTGAAGATTGCAGCAGACGTGCTGTATGAAATAGTTTCTATTATTGGTGACGAGGAAGACAAGATTTTGCATGGCAAGCAACCACCAAAAACTGAAGAAAATGAAATGGCAGCCAAGATAGATCCTGCACCATGCCATATTTTGAAATGTCCAAACCTGTCTATCTATCACACAAACAGTTAAAAAAACAAAAATTACTCCTAGAAAGAAAGACCAAGAATTATCCAAAAAATAAAATCACATAAAATCATTCAACAATTTAGAATCTCAAATATGTCAATGATGAGGAAACAAAAATTTCAGATATATTGCATTCATCTGTCAAATTCTGATATCATCTTTCAATTCCAAATACAAAGCATAGGCATCCATGTTTTAGGCAATGCTCCATGATATCATTACAACTTGTTAAAAATGAATAAGCAGAAGAATTAAAGGTGAAATTTGAAATAAAGTAAAAATTGTAAATTTCCCTGTTTTTGTCACCATATGGTCAGTTTTTTAATCCTTGACACAACTTTAATAACAGCCATAGACCATTGGCTAATTTCTGCTGAACTAACCTATATCAAATAAAGAGTTCTATCAATGCAGAAGTGTTAAAATAATCATAGATACAAACAACAGTTCAAGAAGCTCCTTTTCTCTCCTGTTTTATTCTCCACTTGTATTTGGAAGCCAAAGCATAGTCGTGAATATAGACCAAACCAAATTACAGTTGATAATTGCATAAGAGAATCAATAAAACAACAAGCAAAGCATAAAGTTCATTGAATTTGTATATTACAGTAAACTAAAAAGCAAAGTCAATGAAGCCTGTTCTGAATCCTTAATCATTTATATTTGCCTTTCCAAACCAAGGTACTTATTAGGTAAACAGTTAGATATTAAATACAAACCCCTCAAGATCTGCAGAAAGACTGAACCTTTTAGCCCCCAAAAGCCTCATCGCATATATTTTTCTATTACGAGTTTCACCATATCCTTTCAAAAGTTGTGTTGCATAATTTAAAAAATCTGATGTACAACATCTCACTGTTATAAATCATTAGTGAAATTAAGTATTATCATCCGGCTGGCTGTGTTTTTGGTTTCTTCAGGCACAAATCATTGGAAATACAAAAACTAGGGTGGATCTATATTTTTCTGAGAAATTTTTTCAAAAACAATCATAGACCACATATATAATATCAATTCCTTGAGACGAGCAAATCGAGAAATTACAATAAAAAAATGAGGTGCTGCAATATAATTAGTTTAAAGGTACCAGTTCTCCAGCAAATACAGTAGCAAATCCATCAGCTATCTGACCTGCTAGCATAACTATAGCAGCATCCCTGCAAAATAAGCAGTTTAAATCATGAACTACAACAAGATGTACTTACAGCAAAAGAAACATGTCTGTCATTATTGCTTCTTTATTGCTTGGTTTTCAGTAATTATACCAATAAGAAACAGTTTTGATAACATGATTATCTCACCTGGGTCGTTTGCCTCTTTATTTCCAGGAAATGTATCATGTAGATCAGGTACTTTCTGATTTCTCATCTCAAGAGAGTCATTTTCAACTTTTTCAAGAAATATATAAAACTTAAACACTCAAATTCATCAAACATTTTGATTTTGTTATGATAGACAGGGGGAGAAATTGTTAAGTCATCATTACATCTGTTTTAATAACTGCTAAATCCAATGATGCAAGGGATAAACCATATGTGCTTCTCATGTATGTTTCTTATCAGGCAAATAAAAACAGAAAGGTGAAAAGTCGCAGGCATACACAGATATGCACAAAATCGCAGCTAGACATCAGATATAAAATATAGCACCAAGGTAGCATCACTACAAAACCTTGTGACCGGTTACCTTGGGGACAGTCCAATTTCTGTCAAGAACAATAGAAGATAAGTAAACCAACAGGCGGCCGTGATGTCGTTTAGCATATGACCGACACCATAATAGAAAACAGAGCTTCTTCCAACAAGCTTCGGGCATGAATCATCATCTTCAACATCATTAACCATTATGCTTTACAGGGTTGGATTCTATACCTCTTTGAAACTCTCCAAGAAGTGCAGTTCCTGGACTGTGGGAACCTGCAAAGAAGAGAAAGATATCAAGTCCACTAATTTAACAATTTCCAAAGGCAAAATCTTTCTAACACAAGGAATACCAAGCATCCTTCATAGCAAGTACAGAGAATTCAACTCAAGCATCTGTCACAGAGTAACGAATATCATTTCTGTTAAAATAATCACCTTCTTCAATTTTAAAATAGATGAGAGCAACCCAACCAATTTGGACAAAGAAAGATTGAATCATTGTGAAAATGAAGAGATTAAATCTATCAAATTAGAAAGAATATATCAAGTTGGAAAGTAGTTGATATTCAGTTGTCCATCATCAATCATCTGGGTAATGGAATTTAGCCATAAAATTTGTATGCATGTCAAGAAAAACAATATGCACTGTACACATATCACCAAACCACACTACACTACACTACACTTATGAAGCATGATAAATAAAAATAAATAGAGAAAGTCAACAAGAAAGAAAGAAAGGGAGAGTGAAGAACCCCAGGGAGAAGACGAAGGGCAGCAACGAAATCCTCCAAATTCACTCTCTGTATTTCCTTCTTCGGTCAATTTCTATAGGATAGGATTGGATTTGGATTAGGACTTCATGTAATTCATTAATTATTAAATAATTAATACATACAATAGCAATAGGGGGATTGTATTTGAATCAGTGGAGTGGTGAGCGAATGAAGGGAAAGGCAGTTTATTTTTTCTGAAAAAATATTATAATAATGCAAGGAAATCCCCTCTGTAACCGACCTCTGTCAAGCCTTGCTGGTCCAGAAGACCATATTACCCCTGTTCCATTGGAGATGCTTTGAGAAGGAATCAAAGAATGATAAAACCGAGGGAGAGATGGAGGAGGCTGCCCTCCTTGAATGAATGAATTAGGTAGTGTTCGTCGACGTTTAAAGTGTTTAAAAATTTCAAAATTTTTTATTTTATTTTTTATTTTAAATTAATATATTTTTAATATTTTCAATCATTTTAATATATTAATATTAAAAATATTTTTTTAAAAATAAAAAAATATTATTTTAATATAATTAAATCCCTCACGAAGCAGCCATGTCATCCATCTCATCTGTCTACTATCGGATTTTTTATTTGAAAATAAGGTAGTCTGCTAAATGTTTTGTTTAAATACAATTTAATTTTAAAATATTATATTTATACATAATTGTTATTTCAAAACATGTTGATTTTGTAAATTAATTAATTTAAACAAAAATTAACATAAATTTTTATGAAGATTCAATAGTCAAAAGATAAATTTGAGATCAAATAATTAAGAAAAAAAATATAAAGTGATGTGGTTGAAGAAAAAAATTAAAAGAAAAAATGAGTTATGGGAATATATAAGGATTCTATTTTTTAAAAAAATAAGTCATCCGAAACATATAAAAACTCTATTTTTTATATGTACCAGTATTGTTAAAAATATTTCTACAGAATAATTCTAACTAGATCTTGAAAAAACACCAAACATGATTATAATTAACCCTGAATAAATTCATTAACAAATTACAATCATATTTGATAGTCTTTTAAGGTGTGTTTATAATTATTTTGTTGAGATATTTCTAACGATGTTAGAAGTATATAAAACGGATTTCCAGGGTGTCATCAGTGATCCATTTTTTCTTGGTCATTGAATCTTTAATTTTATTTTTTAGCCATTGAATTTTCATAAAATTTTAGGTTAATTTTTTATACATGTTAATTAAATAAAAAAAGAGAGAGATATAAATTTTAAAACAATTATTTCCAATAGCAGTTGTATTCAAATATTACTTTTAATAATGGTTTTGTTTAACCATTATTCTCATGTTCAAACTATATTATTTTTAAAATAATTTTTTAATATATTTTATTTTTTCAAAAATTTTATTCAAATGGGTTAGAATTTTAAAATATTATCTTTGCCATTCCCAACCTACTATCTAATTTTTAAAATAACCATTATTTTCAATAGTGATTTTGTTCTATCATTATTTTTATGTTTTAACTGTATTATTTTTTAAATAATTTTTTAATACATGTTATTTTCTCGAAACTTTTATTAAAATGGGTTAGAATTTTAAAATACCATCTACTATCTACTGCTTTGCCATTCCCAACCTCCTATCACTTTATATTAAATTAATGTTATATATATATATATAAAGAACTTTCAATTGAAGAATTTCATCCATTTTAATTCATAGACCTATTATAGTCAAAGTCAAGTGGGGTTCGCTAAAAATCGAGAGGGTGGCAATGCGTACAAGGGGCAATCAATGTAAAGGAGGAGTTTTGTGGAGAAGAGCATGTTGTGGTGGGGCCTGCAACGGTCCAAGATTAATTGAAAATTGAAACAGAAAGTGGACTGGAAAGTTGTTCAGTTCACCGCACAGCCATATCATATGGCCGCCGGAGATATTATCTATCTTTGATTACTGACAAAAGAACAACAAGGCTACATGCCCTCTAATTTTTATTGAAGGTAGGCAAATTAACTGAATTATTCAAGATATGAGTGAGAATCGAATTAAAAATATTATAATTTTAAAAATAATAATCTTGGTTAGAAATGTTTTAAAAAAATATTGTAGTTACAATTTAAAAAAAAATCAATTGAATTTTTTTATTCAAATGGTTTTAACTCATTTTAACAATTGGTCATTTTTAATTCTTAAAGTACCATTTATTTTGTATACATACATGCATACATGGATTTGGATCGGAAAATTAGGGTTTGGAATTTTGATAGCACATAGTCAGCCCGTTGGATTTTTGAAAGGTCTTTTTACTTCGAGCCCATTGGATTAGCAACTCTGATCTTTTTAGCCCATAAGCAACATCTTCTATTTTGTTGGCCCAATAGTATACCAACACGTCCTGTAAAGTCACTCCTCAGTTACTGACTAGACTAGTGGCACGTTATCCGCCGCATGTAATACGTCGTCGCAGGTGAGATTAATTTTTTTTCAAAGTTAAAAAAAAATTGAAAATCAGATGATTGACTCTTACTAATATTTTTACAGAAGTCTTTATGAAAGTTTGACTCAAACAAATCGGTGCTTAAAAATTGAATTCAAATTAATTTAACCAAATATATATATATTATTTAAAATTTTAAAGGGTATGATTGAACTGGTCAGATTCTATATTTGCTGATTAAAAATCATTAATTCAAGTTTCATAAATTTTAGGATCACTAAAGGTTAAATAATCGTTGATTTTAAGACCCATAAAAATAATCGAGATGTGTACAAACTGATCTCAATATATATATATATATATATATATAACCTCAAATTAATCGGATACTTAACCCTTAAGGTCTAAGAAAACAAAAATATGTCGAGTCTTTTTTACTTTAGGTGAGTGGCAGTTTCATCAGCACGGTGGATTGGATCTAGCTAAGCTTGATTCCTTATTATATTAATAAATCTGTGTTGCCAGTGGAGCAGGCAACGTTCAAGATAGAAGAAAGCAGCAGCATCCAAGGCAATCTACAGCCTCCTTTATTGGTGGGGCTCAGCCTCAAAAGATGACAGAAAACTCTCCATCCGAAGCTGATTGTGCTGTGGACCTTACAGAGATCGCACCGGTAACCCACTTTCTCTGGAGCAACCTTAAACTATTGCCCAAAAGAGCCTCCCTAATTATTCAGCATCCATAGCCAGCTGGCTCGTGTAATAGGTCAAGGTCTTGAAAGTTTTAATGCTCTTCGTGCGCAAAAAACAACATTGGGTTAGCAACCATCTAGGTGGTGACCTAATGATAAAAGTTTGGAACTAAAAGGTTTGCTCTTTCTTAGATCTCAGGTTCGAATCCTGTGGTTGCTTATATGATGGCCACTGGAGGCTTACATGGTTATTAACTTCAGGGCCCGTGGGATTAGTCGAGGTGCGCGTAAGCTGGTCCGGACAACCACGATAATAATAATAAAAAAAAACATTGGGGGTTAGCTTAATGTTAACAAACCAAAATTATTAGTCCTAACCTTTCATAAAGATAAAGTAATTCCATTACATTTGCGTTTTAGTATTTGAAAAAAAAACAGAGAGAAATTTGTTGAAAAAAATAACAAAAGAGAAAGCTACGGGGTATATAAATTATAGGCATCCATAACTGCTATAAATATAATTTATATGTTTTTGAATTATTTTTTTAAAATTAAATCAAGGTAATTTTTACTTTCAGTCATGTCTGGTGGTAAGGCAGTGATATTTGATAAGATTAATCGATGTTTTATATTTTTATTTTTGAGTTATTTTTTAATTAAAATATATTTTATGGTTTCAAAATTAGGTTGAAAGACCTACATGATAGTTTTTTTTAGTAAACAAATGTTGGAATCTGCGTTTTCAAATAATATTATAGTTTTGTTACGGTGATATTAACAATTTTTTTTAAATCTCCTCATGAATATTTAATGCAAGCAAAATATCTATTTTATTGCAAATATTTTATATGATTTTTCTTGGATTTTTTTATTTTTGATATTTCATGTAAAACTTGTTGATTTGTATTTTTTTTATTGAAACTTCCTTTTAAGATTAGATAAATTTCAATTTAAAAACAACACTCTTAATAAAAAGAGACATTTGTTTTGTGAATAAGAAAATACAAGTTTTGATTAGAGAGATATATTTTTACTTCTAATTTGTTTTGCTAATTTATAATTTAATTATTGCTTTTATTTTCTTATTCAATAAACAATACTTCCAATAAAAAAAATAAATGCATAACAACCCAGAATCTCTTGACTTTTTTTTTTGTTAGGATTTAAATCATTTTGTTTCATATGAATATATATTTTTATCACTACATAATTAAATAAAAAATAAAGAGTTACCCATGTCACTAGATTAAATATTTACATATAAATCAATGATCAACTTTTCTTTTTAATTCTTAATTATCATTAATAATTCTTTTATATGATTTATCAACTTATATATTTTTCAATTTATTTTATAAAACATAATCACCATCTTCTTAATTTTTCTCTTACAAATCCTACCCCTAGCGTGGCGCGAGCTGCTCTGAAAAAAAAAACAGTAAATCCAAAAATAGATAGAATCCAAGGAGCTTGAAAAACTGATACATACAGGATATATCTAATCTATTCCGTGGTCGGTGATACGTGGCATTTCCTCATTAGCCACCTTTTTATGGCATAAACCTCGGCCATGTAAAATTTCCACCGTCCGAGGGATTTAATAATTTATTTTTCAAGTAAAGTTCTCATTTTTTCTTCGTTATGCTACGAAAAAACACATTAATTACACATCCTCCACTCTATATAAACCCTCTCTGCATCTTCCTCGCTTCACAACACACCAAGCTTAATCACTTTTATTGCTTCTCTTTTGGGTAAAAATCAGAAATATTATTCAAGAAAAAAGAAATGGGCAATAGTTACTCATATTCATCATCATCATCATCATCTTGCAGCTCTCAGCCTCCATTACCAGTACACCTCTGCTTCTTCCTGCTTATACTGCTAATGTTCGTTGGTCTATCATGGTACATCAACTACGAGCCAGTGCTAGAGAGCATGCTCGATCAAGTGAAGCTGTTCCTCTCGGTTTCTCCCTTGCTGCTTTTGCTGCTTGTTCATTTGTTTTCCAATGATGATCATCGATATGGCAGGGGGATTTCCCATTACATTCCTTTGCCGGAGAAGGACTCTCTTCATAGGGCTGGAGGAACTCCTTGGGGTGTTGGGTTTCTGCTTGTTTTTCTCTTTTTCTTGATCTCTTACCACTCCTATTTCCAAGAACGTTGGTTTCCTCTCTTGAGCAGGTAACACATACCACAGGACGCATTCAGCCAGCAAGTATATACATCCTAATGGAATATGAATATTTGTTAGCTATAGCAGTGCATGAACCAAATGTATAACTCCAGTCTTTTCAATATATATATGTATTTTTTTTCTTTTTTTTAGTAGGACTGTGTTAATGGAAGTGTAATGATGGTGCGGCAACGGGTATTACTTTTCCCATTTGTTTTTGCTACCAGGAAAGATACAAGGAAGAGTTCTGTAATCCAACAATAGGATGTATGCCTTTGCATAAAGCATTTTGCTTTGATTTGTTTTGGATCCTAGAATGTCTCGTGGCTTGATATATGTACCTTTGCATAAAGCATTTTTCTAGTTTGTGAGAGCCTTTCTCTTACATCGAGCAAACTAGGATTTAGTCCCTCAACCATTCCTCAACCAGGTCTTCCGTTTAAAATCTTCCCATTTTTTCGTAGAAACATAAAATTTCTTCAGAAAAAGGTCTTTCTGCGTAATACATTCTTTCAATTTAGAAGGGGGACTAGATTGAGGAAGTTCTGCTACTTTGGGAGCCAAATTGGGAATCCAGTTGAGAATTGATAAATACCCGGGGATTAATATGAGGTTCCCCCATTTCCATTTCTAATCATTTTTCCTAAAACAAATTAGCCTTATGGATAAATTTATTTTTAACGAGTCTAAAAAACTCCTATAACTATCCTTTATTGAGCATGCCTAAAAAAAATAAACATGCTCTGAGTGAGGGCTTGACATTGTGCCAAACTTCAAACTTCAGGCACGCTAGGTATGGTGTTTGCCAAAACTAGACGCAATTAAGTTTGGCAGTGTGCGCTTAGCCTCAGGAATATTGGGTCTGATGCTAGTCAAATCCAACCACGATTAGGTTTGGCGGCAGTCTGCCAAACCCCGACACGCTAGGTCCAGCGCTAGCTAGACCAATACGCGATTGGGCTTGGCTATGTGATTACATTTTAGAGACCTTCCTCTTCACAAAAAAAAAAAAAAAACAAAACTAATGAGTTATAAATATACTATAAGACTTTTAAAATAAAGATTCACAATCTTCATTCTCTACTGTATATATATTTTTAGAGCACCTTTCTCTAGAATATTATTGTATTTTCTCTTTCTAAAAAGAATACTTATTTATATATCGGAAAATCTTCATTTTCACTAAAAGAAATCTTTTGCAGGTACTTGCCGTAAGTCACCTT
Organism: Populus nigra; assembly: GCF_951802175.1. Classification (NCBI taxonomy): domain Eukaryota; kingdom Viridiplantae; phylum Streptophyta; class Magnoliopsida; order Malpighiales; family Salicaceae; genus Populus; species Populus nigra. Next base: position 4,281,671 of record NC_084870.1, on the reverse strand, counting down.
GGCTTACAAAACACTAAATACAGGTTATCAACCATCTTGACTAGAAAAAATGAATGAGATTGATAGAACTAATTAATTATTCAATTATCCAACTTAGGAGTTATGTTCTAAACTATTTAGATATTTGAAACTTCATCCCTTATTATAGCTAGGTATGAGCTATGACTTAAGATGCAATACAGGGGATTGCGTCTTTGATATTTCAAATTGGAACACATCACTTTTCACGGTAACACATAAAGTAATAAAATTTCAAATATTAGGTTTTGAAAATCCAGAAGTGTTAGGTAGGAATACGTCACAATTATTAGGTCGGTGAGTTCACGGAAAGATAAGAATTCAAGGTAAATGCGTGCAAAACTTCATTTATTTGGGCTTTTGCCTAGAACAAGTGTGATTTTCAATTATGGTCTTCTTTTCCTTAGAGAAGAAATTAAAAAACGAGTTTCTGGCTTCTGGTGAAGTGGTCACTTGAGAAATTGTAGTCAATTTCTCCACTTGCAATCACTTTTTGTTTGTTAAGATGGAAAGAGGATGGATGAATTAGCAGGAAAGGAAGAGATATGGAATTTCAAAGATGAACTAGCTGCATATTTTGATATATTTTGCTTTGTTCACACAAAATCAGAAAGCACTCACTCATGCCATAAAAACTCTTTAATAAACGGAAGTTTAGCTGAATTTCTCACAATGTTATAAAGAAATAATGATTAATTATGTATAAAAATAAAAGAGAGATAAATATCCAACTACTTGGAAGAACCCATGATTTCTAATCTACTTATAATTCATGTTATTGTTTTAGAAATCAATTTAAATTTATTTAAAAAAAAACTCAACTGATTTAATCAAAAATCTAAACTGAATTAATAATTTGATTGATTTAGGTATAATCTCATTATAACTTAAATCATTAATTAATTAAATTTTTAAAATTTTTTTAATTAAAACAATTGCAGTTTATTTTTTTTTTATTTTTTTTTGTTAAACTAAATTGAACTCAATCAACCTTTAAAATACTATTCTAGCTTTATCGACCCGGTTCATTTTTTAAAATTATATTTCACGCCGTTATACATGAAAAAAAAAACCTTAATTTATTTTCTCTTTTTATCGACCAACATATCTTACACTTCAATTTTTAATTTTCATTACAATTCCTTAATATCCCCTTTTTTCCCGAATACAACCGGTAATTAATTGTTTTTGAATTAATTATTGAAATAATTCTTGTAATTGAATCTAATAAAACGTGTAAGCATAGTTTTAAAACCCGGTCTAGCCCGGCGGGTCGATCCGGGGCTAGAACCGGGCTGTGTTGAAGAAAAAATAGGAAAAGTCATGATCCGATGTGACCCGGTAAAATTTGGTTGCAACCCGTTGAATTTTTTATTTTATTTTTACAAAAACAATACCGTTTTGAATTTTTTAAAAAATATAGATTGACCAGAATGACCTGATGACCCGATCAAAATCTCTAACTCAAATTTTAAACCGGATTGGTTTTAAAAACTATACGTGTCAGTAGAAAGAAAAGGAGGACAGTGCATGCAAATGCAAATATGACTTCCTTAAAAACAGATAAGTTTTTATATATTCTTGGTGGAATATTTATCTTAGCATAAGATGGGTTGTCATAATAATTAGTATTAAATGTACCGAAGATAATCCTTAAAAAAAAAATACACATCACTAAAATAGAGTTTCTGTAAGAAACATATTTTAATGCAATTTATCATTTTTAATTGATAATTTAAAAAGATGAAGATTTTGATATATACATTTTTTGCATCATAAAAACAATTTAATTTTTCATATGAAAACAAATATTTAAAATATATTAATTACAGGAGCTTGTTACTTATTTCTATAATAATAAAAATCATGATAATCATACCAGTAAAGGATTTTTCTTAAATTAAAAGCAATGATTTTAATTGATTATGCAAGATTAATTAATAAAATATGAAAAAATTAAATATGAAAACTTCTAAAGAAATAATTTTGGAGATTAAATTGAAAAGACATACTAAAATTGAGAAAAGTGAAGGGTAAATGTGAAAACTCAATAATGTATGGATGCTAATGTATCATTTCTTAAATGGGAATAAAAATACAAATAAGACAATTTATAAAGCTATGAGTTAAAAAATTAGATATGATTTGTATCAATCAATATTTTGTTTCACATAACCTCAAAGAAAAAAAATTAAAAAAATAAAATGATAAAAAAACCAATTCTTTAGAGACCAAAATGAAATATTTTAATGCTTAAACTTAAAATCAATATTGCTATTAGATGATTAATGTCAATCTCAATGCTACTCTAGTTACATGTTAAATTCTAAAACCCTCCCACCCACTTTAATGTTTATTATAGATATAACTAGCTATTTAACCTGCGCTATGCCGCAAGTAAATTATTTTTTATAAAAAACTATACATGTAGAATTTTCCAACACGTATTTTAATATAAAAAATTATAAGTGTAAATCAGAAAACTTATACATACATATAATCAAATAAATTAAGAATTAATTTTTTTTAAAAATCAGATTCTCATTTAAAAAATTGATAATAAAAACAAATACACATGAAATTGATTGAATAAAATAAAAGTAAAAAAAATATATTATGCAAGGTAATTCATATTAGAAATATTATCCAAAAAAAGATATTTTTTATTTATTTAAAACGTAAAAATAATTATAGATGAATTAGAATAATCTCTTCAAAAACTATATACATATAAATAACTAAAAAATAATTTTTATTTAAAATAAAGTATATAAAAAAATAAAAGAGAGAAGATGGATTAATTTAAATATAAATAAAAGATTTTTGGAAAAAAATATAAAAAATTATATATAAAAAAGGCCAATTGTTGTTAGGCAAATCAGCTGCATGATCCATTTTTTTAGAGCCCACTTGCTTGAGCTCTTAATCTTTTTATTGCAGCTAGGACAAATAACGTATTATCTGTCCTAATTTGTTTTTGAAGAACGTGTTATTAAAGAAAAAAAAAGAGTAAATGATAATAAAAACTAATTTGTTCTGCAATTCTTTTGGTATTAACTGTGTACATTTCCAATATGAACGTGATTTTTTTCCCATCTTGTAACTGGATCATACATTTATTTAAAAATTCATGGAATAATAAAACTAATATTGATAAATAAAGAAACCTTAAAAAGAGAGAGAGAGAGAGAGAAAACTCAAAGTTGACATGATGATTATGTAAGATTTAATATAGTCTTTTTTATCCAATTGGACCATCCAAATTGATCTTTATAATTTTAACCATATTAACATAAAATTTCTACAACTTTCCAAATTCCCTTTCATGTGAATTTTATTTCTAGGATTTCTAAAGAATTTCTATTCATCATCTTTAAAGCAAATTTTCGTATATAAAGTGGCAACATCAATTTTTACAATTTGATCCTAATTCCATTCTATTGTTCTTACGTAACCAGATATATCTCTCTTGCACAAAAACAATAATTAAAAGAAAAAAAAGTGTGGGTCCATCCATGTTAATTCGTTAAGCCCATGAATCAGATCATGAGATTCGAATAACCCTATAAAAAAATAAAAAAAACCATAAAGCTTATTTTAAAAAAATCAATATTGATTGTTTGAATGGAAGTTTCAAATTAAAAAAAAACCATGAAGCTCAAATTTCAATAAATCAAATGCCAAAAGTTGAGATTGAAAAAACATTCCATCACAAAAAAAAGATCCAAAAGAAAAAACAACAATTAAAAAAATAATTTTGAATTGAAAGGTTAAATTGAAAAGAAAAATCAATTTCACAAAAGAATTAAAGAAGAAACCACCAAGAGAATGAGGACCAAATATAAAAAAAAATTAAAAATTAAAATTTTTGATTAAAAGATGAAATTAAAAAAAATTAAAAGTTCAAAAAAAAGGCAAGAAGAAAATAAAGAAAAAAAATCACGATCAAATTTGAAAAACCAAAACATGAAAAATCCAGATTAAAGGATGAAATTGAAAAATAAAATAAAAAACATACAAAAAGGTGAAGGACACAAATTAAAATTTCAAAAGAAAGAGAAATATTACTCAAATATTCTCAACCAAGGAGATTTCCATGAATTTTTCAATGCTAGGCATGAATTGTAAGGGAGGAGAGAGAAATGAAAAGAAAATAGCTTTGATGACAATCCATCTATCACATCCTAACACACCTCTAAAACTCTGTGGAACTTTCCATGCGCCTTTGCATGTGAGGCATGCATTTGGCGAGTTTTATTTTTTAATAATTTTTAAATTATTGTAAAGACCAATTTAGGCCTCTACCCATTCAATTATAGTGAAAAAACTCAAATGAAAATACAAAAAGGAGCCCCCCAAAAAATAAATTAATTCTGAAAGCGAGGGTAATTTAGTAACTTTGATGTGCAATAAAATGTGAAATTTCAAAAAAAGTCCCTAGAAACCAACCATCATATTTTTTTTCTTTTTAAGGGTAGTGTAAGTATTTTAATATTTAAAAAAACAAAAAAAACCGTTTTACCCTTGAAGTTAGTTTTCTTGGCTGATTTGATGAAGGATAAAAACATTAATTCACTATTACAATCTACAACAAACTCTCTCTAGTGCTACATTGAATATCCCACTCCTTATATATTTTTGGTAACTTAAGGAAATTAAAATAGAATAAAAAATAAAAATAATAAATTCAAAAAATCCTAGGAAAATAATAAAATTACATAATTACATTAAAGTGGCTTTCTATAAAAAAATTACAGAATCACCTAGAAAAATTTAAACTCAATCTAACGGTCGAATCTTCTGTTATCTTAGTTTCAAAGTGCTGATCTAATTTGTTGCAATTAGACTTCCTACTTGATCTAAATCTATCCCCCTAATATTTAAAAATGTTTGCGAGGCTATTCACATAATCAACTTGGATTAAATCCCCATTTAACAGTGTCAAATCCTCACCCAAATATTCAAAACTTTTAATTTCTGCAGATCTATCTGCATCATATAACTAACTGTGGTAAATCGTAGCTCTACTTCTCTCTATATTATAGTGTCGTTTAATTATTCAAAGCATGTAACATATTTCTCAATATTTCATTCATGCATGCATAGAGAAAATAAATATTCAAATTAAGAAAAGAAGTACCAGATTGGTTGATGGAATGCGAGAGGTAATTGATGTGAAAAATAATGAATAGGATTATATACAGCACCACTTACATATGGATCATCATTTGCATATATTCTTCGATCAATGATGAGTGTAATTGTTCCAACGAACATTCTCTGACCTATGCGAATCCCAGATAGATTAAGAGAAGGAAAAAACAAAAGATGATTGGTAAAAAAGGAGACAAAAGCAAAAGCAATCTATCTTCTCGTGTTCTTGGCATGGACGCCCTGTGGTTTATGTGCTTCTTCTCTTCTCTTCTCTTCTTTCTTTTCTTTCAACTCTAACCAGCGCGTCTATCAATGCTATGACAGCTTACATGGCAAAAGAAAAGCAAAAGAAGAGTAGTGGGCTTCACCTTTAGCTTTATCTTTGCTGCTGCTTTGCATATATCTCACCTGCACTGTGTTAGTGTCCAAAACCATAAACATACAGAATCCACATAATCAATCAACATTCCCCACCTTCTCTTCCCATTTTTCATCTTCTATACTTGATATATCGAACATTACAAATAGCTAGGCAGAGACAAAATCATAATTCACCAACCCAAGAACACACAACAGACTGATATGGATATATTGTCACAACTTTGGTCACTCTTAGGTCTTCTCACAGTACTTCAAAACATCTTACCTGCACAAGTCCTCTCCCTTCTTCACTCCCTCATTGAGTCCCTCCAAGACCTCATTTCCCAATATTCATACTTTGACATCCCGGAATTTAATGGCTACTGTGGTGTTGACATCAATGATCTCTATCGCCATGTCAACCTCTACCTCAACTCTGTCAACTCCTCTGCCACTGCCTCCACTTGCAGACGCTTCTCCCTCTCCCGGTCCAGGTCATCCAATTGCATTTCCTTCACTATAGCTCCCAATCACACCATCCACGACTCCTTCAATGGCCACTCCCTTTGTTGGACACACCAAGTTGACACTGTACAGGACTCATTAGAAGAGAAACGTAGCTTTACTCTCAAACTTCCAAAGAGACACCGGCATATGCTGCTGTCGCCTTATCTCCAGCATGTGACATCGCGTGCTGAAGAGTTCGAGCGAGTATCAAGAGAGAGGAGGCTGTTCACTAACAATGGCAATGCTTCATACGAGTCAGGCTGGGTCTCAGTTCCTTTCCGTCATCCATCCACCTTCGAAACGCTGGCTCTGGAGCCTCAATTGAAGAGGCAGATAATGGAGGACTTGAAGGCATTTGCTAGTGGCAGAGAGTACTATCATAGAGTTGGGAGGGCATGGAAGAGGGGTTACTTGCTCTATGGTCCTCCAGGGTCAGGCAAATCAAGTCTAATAGCTGCAATGGCTAATTATTTGTGCTACGATGTGTATGATCTTGAACTCACCAAAGTCACAGACAACTCAGATCTCAGAGCTCTGCTAATCCAAACTAGGAATAGATCAATAATTGTGATCGAGGACATAGATTGTTCCCTTGATCTGACTGCTGATAGAATGCTAAAGGCCACTACTGCTACAGCTACAAGAAGGAAAACATCATCATCATCAGGTTATAATAAGGACCCGCGTTCAGGCAATTATCAGTTATTAGAGGAGAGTGGGCGTGTTACCTTATCAGGTCTCCTCAACTTCACAGATGGATTATGGTCATGTTGCGGGGAGGAGAGGATAATAGTGTTCACAACCAATCACAGAGACAAAGTGGATCCTGCATTGGTTAGATGCGGGCGGATGGATGTGCATGTAAGCTTAGGCCCTTGTGGTATGCACGCGTTCAAGGCATTGGCCATGAACTATCTTGGGATAGAGGAGCATTCTTTGTTTGATGCGGTAGAGAGCTGTTTACGGTCAGGTGGCGCACTCACTCCTGCTCAGATAGGGGAGATATTGCTGCGGAATAGAGGGAGCAATGCTGATTTAGCAATGACAGAAGTGGTGTCTGCAATGCAAACCAGAATTTTGAGTGCTGGTGGCACTGAACATCTAAATACTAGTATAGAGTATGAAGATACGGTGACCTTGACAAGGTCACCACAGAGTGTGTTAACGGTAGGGTCGTCACCGGAGAATTGGGACTCATCTCCAGGCAAGATTAGCGGGAAGAAGAGGAAGGCCAAGTTTCTTGTTAGATTAAGATCTTTGACCAAGTCCGGCTCTGGTAGAAGGGGTGTATGAGAGTTTCGATGTGCTCTTGTCTTGTGAAAGTTTTGAAAATTAATTGAAACACCAGCTTTTCTTAATGGAACCTACCAAGCTCCATAAAATGTTTTTCAGTAATTGTTTTTTCCGTTAAAAGTTCTAATAATCATTTGAACCTTTTCAGTAAAGGATCATGATCATCAAGATTCAGGAACACGGATTGAAATACAATTACTATCAAGTTAATTTGTATTTGAGCAGCATTAAGATGGCGCTTGTGTGGGAATTCCATTAGTTTATGCTGCAGCTTAAGGCTAAGTGATGAAAATAATGAGTCACGTCCAGCAAATGGACAGCAGAAAGTGATGTGGAGCCATAATGCCCTTGAAAGCAAACACCTTCCCCTTTGGAACTCATCGTTTTTCTTTGTTGAGATTGAATAATAGCAGAAAGCTCTCTCGTGCGGTATAAGTAATCTAATCATCATTCTTCATGGCCCTGGTAATAGCAGGTTTGAACAGTTCTTTAAGAAATTTAACTAAGCATTCAATTTTTTTGAAGGTTGACTTTTCCATTAAACTGTAATTATAATTATCCTTAATAAATAATCAAAGAATTAGTAGTCGCTGATCTTCTTAGCAGATGATGGTGGTCGGTGAAAGTTGAAGGGCTGTAATTGGAGACCATAAATATAGATCTAGAAATCAAGATTGACCAATTCCTTCAGTCAACTCTTTCTAGCAACTTCCATGTAATACCTTAGGACAACAAGTTTTGGTATGTTTTGGCCAACAAGTTGCTATCAAGACAAGGGATAAAGAGGGTCCTACTCTTAGGTGGCATGAATTTTCCTTCGCACAATTGTGCGAACATCAATTTGTTATCATCGTGCACGTATCTATATATGCGTACGTGGTAAGGATTAAAGATAACGAAGAACAGTATAAGCCCGCGTGCCAAATTATTGAATGCTTGAAAAGTAAGCCGCCTAGTCAAGGATGATGTTCTAAAAGGGATGTTGTCTCTCACTATAAATATATGGCTTCATGAGCTCAGATTGGAGTTAAGGATTCAACAGCTTTTTTTTGTCAAGATCAACAACTGGATCGTGTGTATACTCAGAGCAAAAGAAATATGATGATGGAAAGCAGCTTAGGGGACGTGTTATTGAAGGTGGCGATGTTTGTCATAGTCCAAGGATTGGTCTATCTCATCCTTTCAAAATCATCCAATATTTTCTCCAAGACAAATGATAAGAGATCATCTAGCTTCAAGACAGCTCGCTCTGTTAGCATTCGACGGATTCTTGCTGTTCTACAAGACTTGCCTCCTGGTGGTGAGTTGTCTCCAGCTTCTTCAAAGAGCACGCAAGTGCAATCCCCTACCGTTGAGAAGTCTAAAGATCGAAGGTGATGTATAGCTAACGGATTATGGCTAGCTAGCTCCGCGCGCGCGCGCGCGCAGTGGGTTTAGATCAAAATATATATGTTGTGACTACATACAGCTAGAAGTGATTTAATTAGTTGGGCAAAATTGTGTTTAAGATGTAGTATGTATGAGCGGATTTGAGTGATTCTTTAATTTTTTTGGTTCATTTTCCAGTATTGTATTGATGTTCATATCTGAAGTTGAAATTAGTTAATTTGGTAAAGAATATATAGTTTAAGCTATTCTTTCGTTATCTAGCTATTAATTTGATGATTGAGGAGTATGTTTAGTATTAAAGAGGAGTTGGTGGAATAAAAAATGAATAAAAGTGTTCGTTTAATAGCGTTACCAACCGTGCGGTTGACAACTCAAATGAAGCCTAAATGGAATTATATATATTAAAAGCGAGGGATTAGGGAAAGTTGATTGAATTAATACCTTTTACCTAGCTAGATAGATATTTTTCATTAACTCTACTGCATTTAATAATTCTATCGATGAAATATTCTAACAATATCTATTTTATTATTTTATCAACATGAATTTTACCGACCGATTTATGGACAAAAAATATCCATCAGTCAACCTCTCATCAGTAATTTTTTTTTGTCAGCATTTCTATCGGTAAAAAAAAACTCGATGATTTTACAGATGAAAATGAGTTAAATTTTTTTTTACTAACTGGAATATACCAATGAAATAATTCTGTTGGTGATTGGCAGTGGCATTTGGAGTAATTTTTTCCAACCCTCTATAAAATATCGATGGAATAATTTCGTCGGTGATGTAATAGTTGAAGTGACATATACAGTAATGTTTTCCCAACTCTTTGGAATATACCGACGGATTGTGTCAGTTTGGTAACTCCGTTTATAATAATTAAATATATATATATTTTAAAAATCTATTGAACACAAAATTAAAAAAATTAAATTGTATAAAATTCAAGTATGTAAAAATCAATTATCTTAATATAAAAGCCAAATATTCATTACAAATTTATATGTTCAAATAAAATTAAATTAAAACAAAGCTGGTGTTGGAGGAGTAGGTTGGTCGTTCCTGGGACCATAGGGCCAAAAAGAGAACGCACACATACCACTCATTTGTGATCTCATATCCATGACCACTTGACGGAGTTCATCATAATCCGCAGAGATTCTTTCATATTTTTCAATGAGATGGGCTGTATGTTCTTGCAATGCTGCAAACTCCTGAGACTGGGTGCTCAATATCGATTGCGAGCTCCCAATGGTTAAAATTTCAACTGCATATTCATTACTCAATCACTTCAAAATCATCATACTAATCATTCCATCAAGCAAAACATTATAAAGGGAATAATTTTTATTCAAAATCATGGGCAATTAGAATCGGCAAAATACAGAGGATTGGGGAATATCACATTATAAATAGAATAACTTATAGTGAAGACCGAAGAGGAAGCCAACGAGCTGTTGATGATGGAAAAAAAGGAGAGTGTTGTTGATGAAGATTGAAGAGGAAGCTGTTGATGAAGAGTGAAGATTGAAAAGGATGTTGTTGATGATGAAAAAAAAGAGAAAGATAGAGAGCTATTAATAAAGAGTCGAAGACTGAACTTTGAAGTTTGAGGAGAAAACTATTGATACTAGGGGAAAAAAAGAGATCATTGCCGCCTGCTGTTGTTGATGAAGAGTGAGGACTGAAGAGGATGTCGTTGATGATGGAAAAAAAAAGAGAGAGGCAGAGAGCTGTTGATGAAGAATCAAAGACTGAACTCTAAAGATTTTCTCTGCCGCTGTTGATGAAGAGGAACCCGTGAGCCATCGATCTCAAAGATTTTCTCTTAAGAAATTTAGGAATTTAGGGTACAACATGGATGAGTGATGTGGAGTGCGGACAACTGGTGTGTGGCTATTGGCCTGGAGGAAACATATATTGCACTATTGCAGTGCAATATATTTTTTCTGTTGAAATCGTAAAACCGGTACCAAAATCATGATTTTTTATGATTTTATCGATTTCACTCGATTTTAACCTGATTTTATCAATTTTCGAGTTTTTAAAGCGATTCAACACATTAAGCATATATTGACTCATAAATCATATGATTTGAACCTTGTCTGCCACTCACTAAGTGGACTTTAATTACATCACTGACATGAAAAGGGGAACAATTCCCTTCGCATCTGGAATACAATCTCAAGGAGAGGGGAACAGTTCCCTTCGCCTCTAGAATACACCGACGAAAACAAACCATTAGTGTTTTGCACAATGAACAATGCTAGGAGGAGGGGAACAATTCCTTTTGCCTCAGAAATACACCTACAAACACGAACCGTTGGTATTTTCATTGGTGTTTTGCACAATGAATGACTATCTGTATTCCCTATCTATTCATCATGCAAATACTTAGATTGAAAGTTACACGCACAATACAATAACACAAGTTCACATAATAATTATAAAGTAAATAATAAATACTTCTTTGTTGAAATTTTGTCAATAACTATTACATTATAGTTTATGGCATTATACTTTCTTGTTTTGATAGTTAGTCGGAATTGTCTTCTTCTTCTTCTTCTTCTTCAATTGACCATTCATTAGCTCCATCGCAATCTTTTACATTGATAACATTGTTATCATCATCTTCATCGACTTGTGCTTGTTCGTTAGAGTTTAGAACAACATTCAACTCTTCAGTGTCAATATCAACAAAAATATTATCGAAGATGTGAAAATTTGAATTTTCTTCTAAGTCAATCTATGGAGCAACTCGATATGGTTTAATTAACTCACTAACTTGAAAGACATCATCTCCCATATTTGAGTCATCGTTCTCATCTTGAACAACCTCTACACGACCCTTAGCATCGGTTTTCAATACCAATAACCAATCAACTTTTGAACGATCCTTTCTAAAAAAAGAAGTGTATATGTAATAAAGTTGTTGGCATTTATTGATGAAAATAAAAACATTGTTGATGTTATGGAGTGTAGCTTTTGAGTTAATTTTGGCCAAACCATGATAGGAATCTACTCTGATTCCTTTGTTAGTGGTGTCATACCAATAACATTTGAATAAAAAGACTATATTATGCTCACTATGATATTGCAATTCAATTACCTCTTCTAATTTCCTTAATAGTCAACTTCAAAATCACTAGAAGTCGATCCCTTAACACAAACACCATTGTTATATGTCTTTGTAACCTACCCATATTCTTGAGTATGAAACACATATCCATTGACAAAATACCCGTTGTAGCATTTCATCTTTCTTTTAGGACCCAGATTTATTGAAGATAATGTAGCACTACCATTCATTCCTAATTGATAAACCTTGTACATCAAATACAACAATGAATAGTAAACAAGAATTATGAAATGAAATTAAGTATCCTGATAAATAATGAGTTTGTGATAGTACTTACATGTGTTCTGAATCACATGACAAATTATTCATCTTGTAATCAAAAGATTTAGGATTCGGTCACCTGTGAGTTATTAAATATTAAATATTGACAATGTTGCCTACGATCAAGGTATTCAACAATGTATGAGTTTGTGATATTACAAGAGGTAAACGGTCCATTTTTAACAAAGTTTAAGTAATATATATATACTTACTGAATAAAAGGTCTAGTTCATCATAGTTAAATAACATATAATTATGTGTTTGCCTGAATTTTATTTCAGATAAATATCTTCTACTGACAATATTTTTGGTGCGGGTCATTCAGGATTGGAGAATATTGACAAGTTTTCACTTGAAGGCACTTCACCACCACCATCATACTTTGAAACACAGTTGATTCGTGTTCTCAAATGAGGCTCGAAATAGTATGAGATAAATATTGAGATCTCCACAACAATATAGGCCTTACATATCGAAACCTCAATATGCGCCTTGTTTTTAACCTTTTTTTAAGGTTGAACAAGTTCTGTATGAAATTAAATAAATATTTTCAAATAAAAAAAAACATACACAATTAAGAACAAACACTCTTATTCTTAGAATTTAAAGCTTATTTTCTCATTTATTTTATTTTCTTAGTAAAAATCATTAACTGTACTATCAAAAGGTCCTTAAATCCTACAAAGAACTATTTTATAGGTGTAAATTCCTACCACCAATCATCAACTTTCTATACTTTAGAGAAGAAAATATTGACGTTAAAGTATGATCGCTTTCTATCTAAAAACTTAAAAAACTATTATTTCTATGCATAATGAATTTTTGGACATCGTGATTAACAAAATTTGAGAAAATCTAGAAATTGATATTAATTTTCCAGGACTTTTTAGAAGTATATATAAAAACTCCAACTTGTAAAGTCAAACTCCTTTTTGAAAAGTCTAAAGCCAATCTCTTGGGGTTGTTGAACTAAAAAGACAAACTTATATGTGATCTTCGTACTTGTGGGTTCGATAAATAAAAAAAATAAAATTGTGTCGGTTTTTTGAACTTATCACTTCAAGCATAATTTAATTTAATTTAACTTCAAAACACCATAATAAGATATAGAACCATATAATTTAATCAAATCGTGCACCATATTCTCCATTAATTAGGAGTCACAATTCACAAGTTGCTTGCTTGAGGGTCAAATAATTTAGAAGTCCAAAACGTGTGTCTTAATTTTGCCAATCTTGCTAACTAGTTCTGGCCCTTGGTTAATTTCTCAATAAGAACATGATCAAGGCATTAATTAAGACTACATAGTTTTTATATTAATTAAAATATTGAAGCTTTGCTGAAATGGCGATCATATAAAACAGAAAAAGATTTAACAAATTGGGCCATACTTGATTTTTCTACGTTCATCCATTTTTTCATGGGCGGGCTACAACCATTAGAAAATTAATGCTTGATTAGAATTAATCGCGTTCATTGGCTATTGAAGTGAAGGAAACTGTTCGAACAACAACATTTTCCATCAACATACATTGAATTACACCTCTTTCAAATAATTAAATAATTTTTTTTAATTACTCAAATGATCACACTCATACAAAGGCAGCGAAAGTCTATTAATTTATCTGGACTACTTGACCTTAACGTGTGGTTTCTCGTAAACTTAAACTTGTAAATTAAGTCAAATTTCTTAAAATTTGGAAAATCACTCTAACAAGATATCCAGTGGGTGGAGGAAATTCACTGCTGATATATATGTACTCCTCCCCCCTGGTATAATACAACCAAATAGAGGCCTTAATTAGGCCTCGTATATTTTACATATATTCATATCCATAATTATTATGCTTGATCACTTAAAATATGAATTTTAATTTAATAATTTAGTACAACATGAAAGGTAGCTGATAGGCTTTTTTACCTTCTATATATATATATATATCAATGAGCCTTTTTAATATAAAAATAAATCCGGGGATCAAGCCCTAAAAATACATACATAGAGGCACGTATAACCTATTTTTGTTGGAAGAAATCCGTGGATCAATCCTCAAAATACCTAGAGGTACATACAAGATATCGTTGTTGGAATTAATAAATGTCATGTGTTTTCTTATTCCAAAAGGAACTATCGTGGAGCAACAAGTGCAAGCATATGCCTGAAGGAAATCCAATCCATAGCAGAAGGGATAGAAGAGAGACAGTGAGGAAAGGTAAGAAAAGAAACATGGGTTTTCTGTGACAAAATCTTTGTGTCAGCCATGATCTCTTCTCTGGAGGATCATGCAAGCTAAGCTATATATGAACATGCATGCGGGTTTAGCAATGAACGAGTCTTGTGGGTGTCTCTGTCTCTGATTTGATTTGATTTGATTTTCAGTACAGTTCACAAACTCTTGCAATTGTGATGTCTCTCTGCTGCCACCTTCACGTGCACATCCACCAGCACCCATCAAACGGTTACTTCATCCTCACCTCACTAGCTTGTAGTACTCTTACCCTAATTTGACAAGTTTTTTCTTTTATATTTATTAGTGTTACTAATTGTAATTTATTAATTTTGTTTAAACTCCTTCCTTCCACATTTCGTGCCTTAATTGTTTGTTTGATTGGTGATATATATGCTGCAGATGTTTTTAAATTATATTGAAGTGAGTAAGCATTAATTTGATTTTTTGAGTGTTTTTTAATAATTTATATTGAAGTGAGTAAGCATTAATTTGATTTTTTGAGTATTTTTTAATAATTTTAATATTTCCATACCAAAATTGTTTTTTTTAAAAAAATTAATTTCATCATGGTTTTGGTATTTTTTAACCCATATGCATTTTAAATGAATTAATATATATATAAGTTTTCGGCTTAGTTGGCCAAGGCCTAACTAAGCCACACAACACTTAGTTAGGTCAGGTTCCTTGTCAAATTTAGCTGGGCCAAGATTTTTTCTCTATATACAAAATATATTTTTTGAATTTTTTTATTTTTATGTTTGTCATTTGAGTATCTAGAACTCAAATATTAATTTAATTATTAGAATATTTTTTACTCCATTAAAAACTTATTAGGTAAAATTCTAGACCCAAAACTTATAATTTTAAAAAAAGTTTATTTCTGTAAAGTTTTTCTATAACTTCATTAAACCTCAAAACTATATAAAACTACAAAAAAAAAAATGAATGTAATTAAGAAAGTGTAATAGAAAGTTTACCAAATAATTTTTACTAATTGTATATGAGTTCTTGTTGCTAGATATTAGAATTTAATTAGAAGTTACTTATATAAGACTAAATAAACTCTACAAGCTATAAATTTAATTAAAATTCATGATGAAATTGAGCTGACCATGTCCCTTTTCTTTCATACCAAATAAATAAATAAACCCTCCAAAACTTCTTGGGCAGTTATAAGAGGGGAATTGAGATATGTATATTATACGGTTTATATACACATACTATATACGTATTTTTCAGCTAATTGGCTTCAGGCAGGAAAAGGCAAATTGAAGCTACTTGCCAGTTGGTTTGTTTCATTGACTCTTGTAATTCTATATAGCATGATCGATCGATCGATCTCCTTGTATCCAAAGCCAGTTTCCAAAAGACAGCCTTAATGATCATTAATTAATTATCAAACACCCCTTTTTTAATCAAGTCAATTGCCCGACTTCCCTTCTATTTATGCCTACATTTATTCCTTGCCCCAAAACATAGACAGATTGATATCATCTCAACCTAGCTAAATACTTCAAGCTCTCTCCTTTCTTCTCCTACCCTTCTTTCTTGCTATATAGCACTTGTATATAACCATGGAAGGTACAGTTAGGCCGCACTCATATGACCCTAAATCATCGCCTCCTTCTAAGCTAGGCATTCACAGAGATTCACATGTAATATCAAAGTTGATCAAGCCCAAAGTTCGCGTAATTCACATATTTGCACCAGAGATTATAAAGACTGATGTTGCAGATTTTAGAGAGCTTGTTCAAAGACTCACTGGCCAACCTTGTGAAAGTAAAGGCATGATCAAGAAGAAAGCAGGTAGAAGTAGTACTGCAGACAAGGGAAAGAAGAACACGGCAGGTTCCTCAATATGTGATTCAAACAAGAAACGCATGCTTCAGTTGCCAGAGTTGGGGTTGCCTAGTTTGATTAGAGCAGAGAAACTTAAGGTGGAGGTGGAAGCAAATAAAATGTGGGGAGGTGAGTGTTCTTCGAGTAACTGTAATTTCCTTGATGGGTTTGAAGATTTGAATGGTTTTATACATGATTTGAGTGACAACTTTCCTTTGACAACAACGAGTTCACAATCTTCTCATGAAATGGATGTTTATGAAGACATATACACACCTTTCTTGGCAAAAGGTGGATTTGTTTAATTTGAAGGGCATGGCATGGCAGGGTTTGGCTTTTGGTTCTTTATCAATTCTGTCAGTCGATGACTCTCTCACAAGACAAATTGAGATAAAGGGTAAGCTTTGTTTGATGGGTTTGCAGATTTGGATGTGCAGCTGATTGATTTTGTCATATGAGGCATGCATGAGATAGATGAGCTTCCTCAATCTTCTTTCGTGGACATGGTTAATTTATGGTTTCTTCATGGTTTTGTTTCCACTGATTTGCTTCGTGAGACAGGTCTCTTATCTCTCAATCTATGGAGGATTGACTTCTAGAACTGGGTTCGTTTTGGGTTTTTTTCTTCTTCTTCTTCTTTTGGCTTTCCTTTGTTTTGTTGACTTTATGACCTGATCTCCTCCAAGTAAATATTTCAATGTACATATATTTTGCCGACTTTTTAATGTCATGATTGTACTGAGCAACCGGTCTTGGAAATTACATGCTTTCCTTTTCATTTTTTCCGCAGATTATTCTCCAATTTCTTCTTTTTTGCCTTGAGTTCGGGAAATACATTTTGCAACCACCACTATTCACCCCATCACAAAATATTATAATAGATAATATTATATATTTTTATAGATTTTATTTTGGTCCTCAAGGTTTTATTTTATACAATTTAATTTTAATTGAAGGTCAATTACTTCTGAATGTTTAGTTAAGAATAAAATTAAAAAAAAAAAACCGAACTGACATAGATGCCAAACATTGTTAGCTTGTAGAAGATTGCATGAAAAATCCACTTAAGTCCTTGATCTTTAAAAATAATGAAACATATACCATTTAGTCCCTTTAATTTTTCACAAAATCAATTTCCATACACAAGCTCATTTGTGTTATTTTTCAGTTTCTTATTAGAGAGAGGAGATATAGGGTTGCTGGATTTTTGACGAGGAAAGACAAATTCACCATTAGTTCCATTTTTTGCCACCAAAATGGGTTTTCTTGGTGTCCGCAGGCTTTCTAAAATGAGAGGGACTTCATGATAGTTTCTTGAAGCATCGAAGTTATATAAAAAATAGATCTAAGCTGAGAAAATCAAAACTAAACCGATTTGATTTTAGAATTTTGGACCTTTTTTTAGGTATTTGAAATTGATGGAATGGTTTATAAGTATTATAAGGGTGTTGGTAAGGTGTTTTTGAGTTGAAATAGTTGAAATAGACAAAAAACAAACTGCCTCAATTTTCGACCACCATATTGGTGGCTAGAATCTAGGCTTGCAAGTGACATGCTGTCTTCCTTGCGAGTAACGTGTCACCCGCTTTTGTATATATCTTTTTTAAAAGTAATTTTAAAATTTATGCTTCAATTAATATCCCTCATCAATGATTTTGTTTTTTTTTACTTATTTAATCTTTTTTTTATAGAGATTGTTTTTTTATGGTGCTATCCATATTTAATCTTTGAAAAAATTATTATGATTCATCAATATTTTTGTAATTTTTTTTGTATATAAGAACTTTATTTTTAAAATAAAAAAATATTTATTTTCAGATAATATTTCTGATATATGCAGCCTTGCATAATATGTTTTTCTCTTTTATTTTTTTAATCAATTTAATATGTGTCTATTTTCAATATTATTTGATTGAATAAAAATTAAATAAACACAATTAGATAAATATTCTATTTTTTCATTTTAATTTTAGTTATCGTTAATACCCTTTCTCCTGTTTATTACCATACATACTTTTCAATTTATTTGATTATATATATGCATAAGCTTTTCAATTTACACTTTAATTTAAGAGGTTATTTTAATTCAGTTATATATATCTTTTGTATAGATGAACTTTATTTTTTAAAATTAACACATTTTATTTTCAAACAATATTTTTAATATATGTAGCTTTGCATCAGTTTAAAGTATGTGTTTATTTTTATTATCATTTGATTGAATAAATAAATATTTTAATAAATAAATTTAGCAAACACAACCGGGTAAATATCTCATCTTGCGAGATTAAATATTTTAATCTACATTTTTCTCTCGATTTTTCTAATTTTATTTTTAGTTATTGCTTATTTTATTTTTTTCATTTATTAACACACATGATTCTCAATTTATTTGATTACATGTATTATGCATAAACTTTTTGATTTTTACTTAGAATTTTTTTAACTGCGAAAACATGTTAAGAAAATCTATATAAAAATCTTTTGTTAAGAAAAAAAAAATCTAACCCATGACGTGTCAGGTCAAGTTTCTGGTGTATGTGTGTGTGCAATGTTGAGCATTTAATTAAGGTTGCCTGAATGAAAAGACAATAAAATCATGGTAGTAAAAACCGTATTGGATGGTTGATTTGTTAAACTCGAGACTCCAAGCTTGACTTCCAATGGGGTTATTAGTTTAGATTTTAATTTGATAAAAGTCATTAAATTTCCAGTGATTTGAAACCTGTGAAATTGTGTCGACAATATTGTCAAGTTCCAACACATTTTTCTTTGCCGCGTTTTCCCTCTAGAAAGTCTTCCTAGAGGCCTCATCACGAAAAATCAAACAAGAAAAAAAATAAATAATAAATTGATATAGATATGTGGAAGGTAGAATAAAATTAAAAAAAAAAACATATAAAAAAAATTAGCAGAGAATTGTGTTTTATTGATTAAAAAGAGATTTTGTTCAGTTTTTTTAGGAGAAAGCTTGAGAGAATAGGGTTTAAGGATTGAAGTTGTAATACATGTTTTTTTTTTAATGATTTTTAATATGATAGTATTAAAAATAAATAAATAAAAAAATAAATATTATTTTAAAATATTATTAATTAAAAAAATACTCTTGAAAATTCTCATCCCCTCATTTCCTGGAAAGATCCAATTCTAGACAAAAGACAAAGTCAACACCTGCCTTTGTCAACTTTCTCGAAAGCAGCAGCCGGTTGGGTAGCTTCGACGTTTCTCTCATATAATACCTAACCGCCACAAATTGCAAGATTAGATGGATATACTTCTATCAGTATTGTGCGATGCATGCCTCAATATCTCTTGAACCTTTAATTTATTATGAAATCTTTAAATTACTATTTTTTTAATGTTATTAAATATCATGTGGAGAAGACAATCAAAGACCAGAAAGTCTGGTTCAGGTGGGGCGAGTTCCCATCCACCTTCCCCCTTGAAACTCATGACTCAATCAGCTCATTATACTGTTTCTCTTTCTTGTTTGTGTAGAAATGGCACAGAAGAAACGATGTGAAAAGAAGAAGAGTAGAAGGAAACTGGTTCAAGCCACGCTGAGAACAATGATCTCATGCCGTCCATTGACTTGAACTTTTGATGAGAAGATGTAAGTTGGAAAATCCCTGCAATATTTGACAAACTCCAATGAATTATCTTTCGGGATGCAATATTATTATCCTTCACACATTACAGAAAGAGGAGGGTCAATTGTTACAGATGCAAATTGCTTGGAACTGATTGAAAGCGAGAGTTTAGCTACAAATGCGCAAACAGAAACTGGCCAAACAATCTCAATATGCAATTCCTGGAAATTGCGAATGGAAGCAGTAGAATCAATGGCTTATATCATGCTTGATTAAATAACAAAGTCTCTCTGTTTTTGTTACATTGTGGTCCCAATATGACATTGCATCTATATTGTTCTCTGTATACGTAAAATAATCCATGGCTTGCTCACTGAATCAGAGCTTGCACTTCATTTAAAGTAAAGCTAATCATGATGAAAGGCACAAGACTGGTAAGAACTTAAAGACATATTTGTCACAACACTAGGGTATAACTTCCGAATTCTTATCACGCCTTGCCCATTGATTTCGGGTTGGGGCTTGTGATAGCACATGAGAAGTAATCAGCACTGTTTTTTTCAACTCAATGCAGTGAGATCAACTGAACGATAGAATGAAAAGAGTTGTTTCCGCACTGCATCACCTCATCAAACCTGAAAGGAATTCCAAATGTTTTTTAAAATTGACAATCCATTTTAGCTTCAAATTGAGTGTTCAAGGTGGACTTTTAGAAGGGCAATCAGTTGTCATACTTTTCGCAGCATCTTCATAAGCTAAAGCAGTCCTATGTCATAAAGACAGGATAAATGGAAACATAAACGATACATGTTTAATCTCATTTAAGCACATATGTTTCACTGCCTTGAGTAACTAAACTAACCAGAGAAAGCCCTTCTACTACGAGTCTGAACGGAAAGAGAACTGGGTGACAGGTAATGTCTTGATGGATTGAGGGCATTTAAGTTAGGGCTTGTAAGATTCACATGCTGTATAAGTGTGAGAGTACCTTGTCAACTCTGAAGGTGGTAAAAACCCAAGGGAAGTTGCAAAAGCTCAAGTGAGCTGGCTAAGATTTTCGTAAAAGTTTTCCAACTAGTTGAAAGAACACTGTCATGGTGAAATCCTATTCGAAGCTGCAAGAGCAGACTAGGTACTTAGTTTTTTCCAGAACTACCAAATCTTGTACTATATTAAGATTGTACTGCACTCTCATGCATAGGATCTTACCTGTAAGTAGTTTTTGAGTTGTGAGTATTTGCATTTGTGAGAGCACCTATTCACCTCCCTCACAAGGCTATACCCAAACCTAATATTCTTTCAAGTAATTAAAACCCATAAGATATGTCAGTTTTTGAGGTGAATCGAGACTTTAAGAAAAATTATATTTGGCGAAGCAAAGATTTTAAAACAAAACAAGTAAATTTGTGAACAATGGAGTTAGACAGAGCTGACTAAATAATGCAGGAATTCCATCTCAATGAATGCTAAACAGGAACGAACAAAAGAAAATTCAACATTAGCACTCAGAAGAGGAGTCACTGGACATACCAAGCCTTAGCCGCCTATATGTATCATTGGTCTATTCGCTGTTTTTGCAATGTCAAACATTCCAGCATGTGAAGCTTTTTTCCTCTTGACCTGAAGCAAACAAGAAAAACTCAATGAGACAAACAGTGAAAAAGCTTGAGAACAAATCATGTTTATTTTTTACCTAAACATTTCTAGAATCTCTTAGTTTAAACATGAGTTAGGCTAAATTGGTAAAATTTTAATCTCTAATGAAGAAAGACACAATTTTTTCATTAGAATTAAGGCATGCATTTATTTAAAGTATTAGTTTTTCTATTTCCAGTGATATTCTTTAAAATTTGTACATAAAAGACAAGTTGCTAAAATTCGATAAAAATTCATGTGCACAAGGTCCAAATACAATGCCCAAAATGGCATGACCCTGGGACCAGGGAAGCAACTGCAACCACAACTTAGAATAGTGCAAGGAATTTTCTTCCCAATGATGATCTACGCTATCTATTTATTTTATTATAACATCAATAAGAAACTGGAGTTTTGACAATTGTGCCTCTCTGACTGCTACAGAAAGCTGACAAGACTATAAATTGCATACCGCTGCCCCAATTATTTCCCTCAGCTCATGTTCTTCAGCACCTTCACGAAGGGGATCTCTTAGGCTAACCTGCAAAGACAAAGCAATATAAGGAATCATAACAAAATATTGTAATATGTACTAGACAGGACATGGCTAAAGGATTTGGAACCAAAAAGTGCCATCAAACAATACATGGGACATTCCCAGGTACTTTCAGCCAATACTACAGGCCCAGATAAAGTACAAAAAATAACTCGGAGAGAGAGAGTGAAGCACTGCAAGATATCACATTCACTATCAAAATCTTAGTTTGATCATGTATAGAGCATGCATGTCAAATGTTGTTTGAAAGGATTCCATCTTGCCTTGGGTAATACTCAGGTCTTAGGTTTTGACTAATTTTTGAACCCTCTAGAACTTTGCATGAGATTCAGAGCATATTTCCTTTCAAAGTTTGTATGAACCTCAAGGATGCAAGATTTCATAGATGGAGTTTACATCTTCCAGGTTTTTCCTTTTCCTTTTCCTTTTTTTTTTTACTATTTAGTTTTATAGCACAGTTCCAATCTCATACAAAATGCTCTCTAGCCAAACTGTTTTGCCTGCTTTTATATCATTCAATTGAGACTTTCTAGAATAAAATAGTCAAATAATTTTAGGATGAACTGAATTCAATGTAATAGTAGCAACAACCTCAATAGAAGAAAGAGGATGCTGAACAAGCAAGTGGGATAGATGAGCTAAATTTTTCTTTTTAATGGGTACCAGAATAAAAGAAAAGGAGAAGATCCTTAATACAAAGAACGTTCCAAGCACTCCAACTCAATTGGCACCACATTAGTCAAATTGAAGAAAATATTGTGTACTAGAGTACAGTAGCTAAATGTGCCTCTGTATGACACACAGACTGTATGGTCATTACAAGTAAACCAGATGCGAGTATAACCTCATCTAAAAGAGAATGCTGTGATGGATCTGAGGTAGCTGAAGGAGGAAAAAGAAATATAAAATTTTCAACTTTAGATAGCAGCGGTCAAGACTTAAATCTAAAGCAAGTTCATTTGGAATAATCTGCAACACCACAAAGAATTTGGAAGATTCTGGTTAAGACAAAACAAGATTAAAAATGACCTGTGAAATAGGCTCTGATGAAACATGGCATACCGTATTTTAGTGGAAACAGAGATGGTATCTGTAGAAAACCCCAAAAGCTAAATTATACTCTACCTAATTGGCTAAACTTGAAAATAAAAATCCCACATACTGAGCTAAATGTGGAAACTACGAGAAAAGGAAGCTTATATTCTTTCTATCTGGTACTGGCAAGTCAAACTAATAGATATTCTGATCATAAATTTGCGTTATGCATTCCAAATTCAGTGAGCATGTGAATCAGTTTTTATGCCAAACAATGCATAAGGAAAATAAAGAAATCAAGCAGAACCATACTGAAAAGTTAACCAGCTTAGGCAAACGTACTAAACGCCACACAGAGAGGAAGATGAAGTAATAGAAACTATATGATCAGGTTCTATAACTTGAATAGAAGTTGATCAATAATCACTATAGCAGGGAATGAGATGGTCACCTCTGAAGGACCAAAGAGGCATACTTTAAAGTTTCCATCAGCTAAAAGTCGCAATCTATTGCAACCAGCACAGAAATGCTCAGTCATTGAGGTGATAAAAGAAACCATACCAAGATGCCCATCTATCCTGAAGTTCTTGGCCGTATCAGCAGGGTGATCCTGCAGCCTCTTTAGGCTAGGAAACTGTTTTCCCTGTTCAATTAAAAGAAGTTACCAAAAGAATCCATAAGGGGACGCTAAAAAATTTCCTCACAGACCTGTCAGAGTTCTACCTTACCACTCTATCCAGCATTTCCGAGTAAGGAACTAGTTTCTTGACATTCCAAACATTTCCATCAAAAGGCATGAACTCAATGAACCGAACATTAATTGGTTTGTTATGTGTCAACTCCACAAAATCACAAATCTCATCATCATTAAACCCGCGCATCACCACACAGTTCACCTAATTGAAAATAACAAAGAGGGGAAAAGAAAACAATTTTTAGTTTAGAGCCAGTGAAAGCCCTAAAATTAGTAAATAAATAAATATGAAGCTAATAGTGAACCTATCATTGCACCAGCATATCACTGGTTAGTGGATCAAATATAGAAAGAGCATAATTGAGAGAGAAAGCAAGGATGAACATAATTGCAGAGAGCGCACATACTTTTACTGGATTGTACCCACAGTCAATAGCAGCATTAATTGAATCCATAACTCTTTCATGCCCTTTCCGCCTAGTCAAAAATTCAAATTTTGCCGGGACTAATGTGTCTAAGCTGATATTTAGAGAAGTAAGTCCACATTCTTTCAGCTTTGGAAGTTTTCTCGCAAGAGTGATTCCATTGGTTGTCATGGCCAAGGTCTTTAGTCCTTTCAAGTTAGACAGCTGTAAGCATATGTCTTCAATATCTTTTCTAATGGTTGGCTCGCCACCAGTCAAACGAATTTTATCTACTCCAGAGCTCACAAAGAGATTTGCCAAATGAACAATCTCATCCTGCGAGAGCAATTGAGGACTACGAGTGAGCTCCACGCCCTCAGCTGGCATACAGTACTGACAACGTAGATTGCAACGTTCTGTCAAGGAGATCCTCAAGTAAGTGTGCATCCTCCCAAATGAATCAATTAACATGTCAGAAGCGAGATTAGTGCTCTGTGGATCTTCTGGCAACTTAGCACAGTAAGTTGCATATGCCTTTGGCATGGAGCCATTAAGATGGCCGCTAAAAAAACCTTGGCATTTGCTGTTTCTGGATGCATAATAGGATTCAGCCTCACAGCCAACCTACAAGCGAATTCTGAACATCATCACCATTTCAAACTTGCACATTAACTGGAGTAGCAATCAAAAAATTAAAAAGCATCAAGAATGCTCATTGTCTAATCTAAACACAACCAAGTGCAACACAAGCACATAATTGATCAATTTAAACTCTTGAAATGAAAATTAAGGCAGAAGAAGAAACCCAGTTATGTGAGACTAGAAAGAAAAAAACTTTGTATTGGACATTTATCAAATAATTCAACTTCGAAAAGGCTTGTGGAATAACCTAATGAGTACAAAAAGTGATCAGATAACAGTACCACTAAAGTATTATCTAGCTTGACATGAAAAAAGACCATCCTAAAGCCAAATCTCCAAAGGTTAACAATTTTCAAGAGGACACTAAGATGAAAAGGTTGCTACAAAAAAAAATAAAAACACTTTGTTACTATTGTTCCCCTTAATAGTTACAGGGCAATGAACTTTCCGTGTGCATTATGAATGTCAAAGTTAGGAGATTGGCATTAATGGCGTGTCTAAATCATGATGACAGACAATTGAAGATGTTTAGCTAGAACTTTCCGTGTGCATTATGAATGTCAAAATTAGGAGATTGGCATTAATGGCGTGTCTAAATCATGATGACAGACAATTGAAGATGTTTTGCTAGAACAAACAAACGGAATGATCAAAAAATTGAAAAACAAAATAATGGGCTTCACTAAGTGGCATGAAATAAAACAAAAACAATTTCAACTCATCTAACATGGTTCTCTACAGGCAGGCTGCAGCAAGGAGCTACTTTTGGGCATTGCTCCGAAGTGTCAATTAGTCCCATCCAATGAGAAAATACAATCCTAGTGGGTACAATACTCAGGACTCAACACAGATAAACTGAAAATCATCCAAACAAATGTAAATTAAACAAAAATACGTTGCTACTTGTATATCCAATTGTGCAGAATCTTAATGAAAAAATTACGGTGAGAAAAAATAAAAGAAAAAGAGAGAGAGAGAATAGAATTGATACCATGGAGAAACTGAAATTCTTCAAACCCAAGTGCCAATTAATAAACTTTGAAGCATAGCGCCTCATCATAGCTTAGCTGATAATTCAAGAGACAAAGTTGAAGTTAAAATAAGATATGCCTACGTAAAGGGGCACTAAGAAATTAAACACTCTCGTTAAAGCATATAGAGAGAAGACAAGAAAAAACAGCAATGATAGAGATGGGTTTTCTTGTGTTTTCTCGTTAAAACACATAGACAAAAATACGTTGATACCTCGTAGAAATGGGTTTTCTGGTGTTTTTCCCGAAAGTGGAACGAGAGACAGAGAATGAGAAGATGGAGATGATGACGAGAAGATGGCTGAGACTGACCTTTCATTTAGTCCAAACTCCAATGTTTTTTTCTACAAACAGCATCAGTCAGCGCGATTATTTTTATCTTTTTTTTTTTTTAATCATTGTTATTGTTTTTTGGGTCGGCAAATTACAGTCGTAAAACACGACAAGACATTAGTATGTTCATCTGAAAAGACTCGGAAAATTCGATACTCGAATTAATTAAAGTGATGAAGATTTTGATCCATGAAACCCATTTGATCACGTTAGGTTTTATAACCCAATTTAATTGATATATTCGGTTAGCAGAAATTGGGGATTCTTGTTGCAGTTAAATTGGAACACGTCATATACAAACTATATAAAAAGTTTTAATATACAGTTTTATAAATCAATAAAATATTATTTATCCAAGATAAGATCTAATCACATCAAATCAACATAATAATTAAAAGAAATTATAATAT
The DNA here is from genome assembly GCF_951802175.1 of Populus nigra. Lineage (NCBI taxonomy): Eukaryota > Viridiplantae > Streptophyta > Magnoliopsida > Malpighiales > Salicaceae > Populus > Populus nigra. Next base: position 4,255,147 of record NC_084870.1, on the reverse strand, counting down.
TTTATCCTATCATTATAATAAGCTTTTTACATGATATTTTTAAGACCTAGTCCTATGGAGATTGCATTGTTGGTCTAATCGCTACGTGGATTTTCTCATCTTAAGCTTTGAAGATTATTTTTTATTCTATTTTATCAATTTTATTGATTATTTTAAATATCATCATTTTTAATAATTTTTTTTTATTTTAAGATTTTAGTTTTTCTTACCTGTAAGATTGGTTTCAGCTTATATAAATGCTTGCAAACCTTGGAGAGATAAAAATAAAATAAGATTTTAGGATTTGTGTGTTAATTTTATTTTAAACAATATCTTGTCTTTTATGCTTGATTTTTTTTTTTTTAGTTACACCTGCATCATTACGTAGGTTACACAACCAAATCAATTTAAATCTAGCTGGGATTATAACAAGGTTATGTTTAAAAACACGATGAAAATTGTATTCTGTCAAATTTTATTTTGTTTAAAAAAATTTTATTTTTAAATTATTTTGATGTGCTGATTTTAAAAATTTAAAAAAAATATTTTGATTCATTTCTAAGCGAAAAGCACTTTGAACCGCTACCGCTACCACAATCTCAAACAAGCTAAGCATCTTCATATTGCAAAGTTCCATTTTTTCACCACCGAAACTTATTTGCATCACAATTTCCTCTCTATCCGTTGAGCTCACTGCAATAATTAGTTTTTCCCCAATTTGTTTTATTTTTATTTTTTTAATTAGCACAATAATTTAAAAGTTTTGACAGAATAACATAATTTAAAAAATATTTAGTAAAATAGCATATTTTTACTTTTGTCGTACTTTAGAAGTGTGACATTTACTAAATGTCATCATTCTTGAGCGCAACATGTCATGAATTTAAAACCCTCCCCAGATTGAAGAATACAACAGGCACAACAACTCTCACTCCAAACCAATGTTCTCCCCCGTAATATGTCGTGAAATTAAAACTCTCTCAAAATCAAAGAATGCAACAAATGCAGCAACTCTCTCTCTTCAAATCAATGTCCTCACCCCTTATCTCTCTAAAAACCCGTTAAACACTTGTCTTTTTGCCCTTAAAACACCCAAAACTCGAATCCATCCTAGTGTACAAGCATCCTTGGATGTTTTTCTCTTTAAAATCCATACTTGTTGTGGTTGCCACCGTCTCAGCCCTTTTTCTAATCCTACAAGCAAAGTAAACATACTACATTGCTATGAATTTGTGTTTGGTTTAGTTAAAATGAAATAATTGTGTAGGTTGAATTTAGAATTTGTTGAATTAATGATAAATTAGTTATGAATACAATCAATTAGTGTTGATTTCATATGGTTGAACATGAAAATAAATTAAATTAATTGTGAATTAATTGTGTTATTTTTAATTTTGAATTAGTTGTTGAGTTAGAAATTTTGTGTGGATTGTTGGAATCATCTAATAATGCTCTCAACATATGCTTGATGATTTCATGCAATAGAGCATAAAATGCGGTAAAATTATGATGAATTACATGTTGCATTGAATTGTTGATAAGATGTCGAATTTGGTATTTTCTTTAAATTATTTTAATTTGCTATGAATTTGGGTTTGATTTAATACAATTGAACATGAAAATATCAATTAGATTTTATATCATAAATTATATTTAATTTTGGTCAAGTATGCTTTTGCGTTATATTTTTGGGATTTGATTGAATTTGCTATGAATTTTGCCAATTAGAGTTGGGGTAATGTAATTTAGTTAAGATTATGTCTAATTGACCAGAGTCTGATTTGTTTTTCCTACATAATATTTGATAACATATTTATGTTATGTCATTACAGTGGTACTATTGTTCCTAGCATGAATAGTAGTATCATATACAATGATAGGAGCAATTTGTTATTAAATAGTAATTTAGACATGTCATATGCGGATATGAAAGAAATGTTTTTTCATGGACTTAGATGGAATTATAATAATATTAATGTTGAAATAACTTAAAGGTCTCAGATTAGTAAACATCAATATTATCTTGTACCGATTGTATGTGATGATAATTTTAAAATAACGATTGATTCTTTCATCCAAAGTGAGTTAAACAGAATAGTATATTATGTGTGATTAGTCGAATAAAATCTTTGTATGTAGGGGTAAAAATAATTTATTTTCGGATGATTTGCTATAAAGGATTGATGATACTATGGGCATTTAGTCATAGACTTATGCTATGAGGGTCAGATTTTGAGGTAGGACATACATTCAAGTTTAAAAATGAATTAGTTAATACAATTACATGATGACACATTGCACATTCAGTTGAATACCGAGTCCAACCGTCGAACTTTATATTTGTTATATTACAATGTAAGAGTTTAGAAAGGCCTCGTGATTTAAGTCAACAATCGGGTAGTTTACATGAAAAACACACAAATGCATAAGTGAGAGGTAAATTATAAATAGAGGCAAATCATTTTTTTAAATAGGCAAACCCAAAACATCCAGCAGCAATGGAGTTTCGTTTCTTCATCTTTTCATCTGAAATTTTTTAGAGAAAACACCTAAATATGGTAATATTTGACTGGAATCAAGTGGGTTTTTGAAGGAAAATGTCATAATCTATTTTTGGGCTATTACCCATAATTTTTACCTTTTTTCTTTTCAAAATAAAATAATAATAGTAAGAAGATTGGTATTTTGGCAAAAGCAAGTTGAGAGTATTTCAAATGTAAAAAAAATATCAAGTTGTAATTTTAAATGGAATCAATAGCGTAATTGTACCTCATTTTACCTAAAACTGGAGAGACAATGCAGATTCAAGGTCAGGTTACATGATTATTAGATGAATCAACATAAAAATTAAGCCTAAAGATATAATTAGATTTTTAAAAGGCCAATTTGTTCAAATCATGGGTCAAATTAAAGTTTAATTATGTTTAAGAATTAATTCAGGTCTAATTCAAGGATTTAATTAGGTGCAAGGACTTAATTATATTTTAAATGGGCTAAATTAATTTTATTAGGGGCTTAATTGGTGAAGAATTAAGTTCGGGGGCCTAATTTGAGCTTAATTGAGAAGATTAAAATTTTATGACACCAAATTTAATTTTTACAAAGTCAATTGGTTCAAATCAGGGGTTAAATCACAAGAAAATCAAAGTTTTGCGATTAATTAAGGGCTAAATTGAATAAATTTACAGCCAATGACCATTTTATAAAAGGCATCGAACTATAGGGACTCGATTGATTTAAACTAGGGGTGAAATTGAAGAAAATTAAAAGTTAATGGTGAATTGAGAGTCAAATTATATAAATCCAGGACCAATGACTAACGTGAAAATGATGTTGAAATTTAGGGCTGGCATTGAATTTTAGCAGGGGCAAAATTGTATAAAATTGAAAGTTTATGGTCAATTAGGGGTGCAGTTGAAAGAAATTAAAAGATGGAGGACCAAATTGAACTTTGGCCACAACCCTAAATTAAAACCTTAAAATGTCCAAAACAGCACCATTTTGAACCATTAAAAAAAAGGACCAAACAACACGTCGTCTAGTGATTGTTCATCTTCTTCTCCATTTAAGCCAGAAAAAGCTACTTGAGTGGCCTCCTTTCTAATACATTTAATGCTTTATTTATCCATCAAATTTGACAAAACTTGCACGCAAATGATGGTCTAACATCTTACTACACCCTAGTATGGTCTTTTTTAGCCGATTGACACCACAACGGCCTCGGCGCTGCCTTAAAGTTGTCAACCCAACCAGCCTTTCTACAACAACATTTTCAGGCCATGATGGCAACTTTGAACCAATGGTTGGGATCCTTCCAGATTGAGTTAAGGGCCAAGATTAGACAGCACAAAAGACAACATGTCCCTCTTTCACCCCTTATAAATAAAGGTGAATTCCATTCCTTAAAGAAGGACAAATCATAAGCCAAAGTTGAGAGGAAAAAAAAACCATCTTTCTGCCTAGTTTTTCTTTCCCCCCTCTCGGCCACCACTTTGGCCACTTTCTCTGTCGCGCCTCAACCATTTTTGTCGCCACCAACCACTCATCGGTCTTCGCTGCAACATTAGGAACCCCTCTTACAACTTTTCTCCTCTAACCAAACAAGTTTTCCCCCTCTAAAACATCCCTCGCCACTGCATTTTATATGCAGTGGCCATAATAATTAACCTCATGGTCACTAAACTAAGCTGTTATCAACCCAACTCGACTTAGTTGGGTCCAACCCAGATGGTTGGGTCAGTCCACCCTAATCTAATAATAATAATAATAATAATAATAATAATAATAATAATAATAATAATAATAGTAATAGTAATAATAATAATAATGTAATAATATTAAAAAAAAATAAAAATTATAAGTCCTTTAAAAAAAACATGTGATTTTGTCGCATGTTTTTCTACCAATTTTGCATAATATCAGATTGTAAATTTACACTGTAAGATACAGATCCAATATTAAAATACCCGGTTTTCTCTGAAACATTTCTAAAATAATTTGAAAATTAAAAAAAATCTCAAAAATTTTAAATTAAATTCCTCTTTTAAAAAAACAAAAAATATTAGGGTTTGGCCAAAATATCAAAAATCCTTCATCAATCATTTTGTTCACTTTATATTTATAGTGTTAGGGTTTTGTTGTAGACTTTTATATTCGGGAGTGTAAAACTACACAATAGAGTACACCCTCAGGTATTAAAAATACAAAGTGCAAAATAAATGTGATGCTAGAATTTAGATTATAGAATAGTTAGGATTTAGCCCGATAAGGTTAAGACTTCCTCACGAACGGAGATCTACCTTGAACTTTAGAGACAAGAACAATGAATAGAAACTTAACCTTGAAAAATAATCAAACAACAATGCAGCTTACCTCAGGTATGGTGCATTAGGTAATGCATCTTTCCCTTGAACAACCAATCCCTTATGTGGACTCTCACATACCATAGGTTTTTTAGTAATCATAATATTAGGTAGCTATTCTTAAACCTTATAATCATAACTTTATAATTATACTCAATATCGTTTCATTTCCTAATATCTCTCAGGAGGCTTAGCCCGTCATTTGACGTCACCCTACGACAAAAAACATGATGTAAGTGAATTGAGAGGTTAAAACAATTAAGAGAAGAAAGTGAAGTTCTTAGATAGAGAAACTTGGGTCTAAAAAAGGATGAAAATGGAGAAGATGAGTCAAAAGACCACTTTAAATCCATTCTAGACATCATGAGTAAGTGTTTTTATTATAACCAAATGCTTTGATTTTTATGGGTAATGTAGAGGATTTGAAATTTGTGATGTAGTAATGTTGAGTTAGGGTAGGAAAGTGTTGAAATGAGTATTTGTTTTGTTGGAAATCATGTTTAAATGAATTAAATATTGTTGTTGATGAATAAGTAAGTGATCTTGGCCTTACTTCCTTGTAATTATGGATGATTTGAAAGGATTGAACTAGTTAATTTATGGGTTTGTGATTGAATTTAGTGTTGAATTGAATAATGAGTTTATAGATGCTACATTTGCTATAAGTTGAGTTTTTGAACATGAATTAGGATGGGGTAATGTTGTATTATAGAAAAAATTAAAGAAAAACTCATGAATTACACCACGATAAAATTCAGTTAAATGATGAAAAATGGAAATTAAGTTTGTGAATTGAGTGGGCGTGCTTTGATATGAATTTTATATTTTTGTGTAAGAAATTAATAATGAAAAGTGTAGAAATAATCATGGTTAGGTCATGAAGGATATTCACCATTTCACTTAAAAGGGGAAGGAATATGTTGATTTGAGAACTAATATTGCTTAAGATGATTTATTGATTATCTCATTGAATAAGGTAGATAAAGTTTTAAATGAGAGAGAGAGAAAAAAAGGAACACCTATGGCTCCTTGAATGGAATTCGACCATAATAAAGAGACAGTGGGAAAAATGATTTCGTGTGGGTTATACTTTTGAAATTATTGTTGAAACTTGAACTTGATTGTGTTAAAATGACTTTAGAATGAATAAAATAAGAATAAATTCCTTGAAAAATAAATTTTAAATTTTTAGTTGAAAACACCGGATAAAAAAAAGAAGAATGATAGGAGTCTTCGTACTAAGCGAAACTATGTTGACGATAAATGTTATAGAGAGATATGACATGTGTAAAAATTGGTCAATGGGTTAGTATATCTAAAGAAAAAGAGTATGTTAGTTGTGACAATTGGCTAAAAATAGATATTTGACTGTTAAGTGATGTATTTGAATGCATGATTATATGTTATTGTGTGAATAAATGAACATACTCTGAGTGAATGCTAGATTGGATTTTATAGATGATTATGACATTTGAAAATTAAGGACACATATTAAATTTTATACATGCTTGTAAACATATGTTAAATGGGAACCAAGATAATGTTCCTAGTTTGATTAAATGTGCTTACAATGATTGAAAATCCTATGAGCACAGGGAAAGTATGGGAGCTGGATTAATACACGTTTTAGGTATGTGCTCGACACCTTGTTTTTTAGAATCTTTAAATGATGTTCTGTATATATGTCATTCTTTTTATAAATTTTTGTGTGTTAAGGATAATTGTGTCTCGGAAATTAGGGATATGGTATGATGTAAAATGTTATGGTTGTATAGAATGTGATATAAATTATTTAAATGCTTTATACATATAAGGTAAGGTGTTAATAAAAGAGGTCAAAATATGATGCTAAAGTTATATTCAGATGGGATAGGTAAAATACGTATGAAGAAATGTAAAATGAACTAAATTATAAAGACGATATGAAGGTTTAAAAGTTAAAAGAAGATGATGAATTCATAAAAATTTAGTATCAAGGTTTAGAATAGAAGGATGGATTATAACAAGTAAGACTTACAGTACGAATCAAAATATTTGAACATGGTATGTTACTTAGTTTGGTAAAGAAGAAAGTTATTACAATAACAAATTGATTAGTCTGCCTAAAGGTGGACATTAATAACATCAATGATACTGATAACCGACATTGATTTATTAGTTTGCCCAAATGTGAAGACTAATAACATTAGTAGTAATAATAATCAACATTGATTGATTAGTCTGTTTGAAGATGGAAACTAATGGCATTAGTGATATTGATGACTAGCATTGATTGATTAGTTTACCAGGAGGTAGAGATTAATGGTTTCAGTTGATAATAATATTGGGAAATTATTTGATTAGTCAACCATGAGAATCGTGACTAATGATATAAGGTGTTTTGATTTCGGTATTGTATAGTTAGCCAAGATGAAAAGAGGGTGGATTAAGAACTAATTGTAAAGAAAATGATTGTGGTGGGATCTTAAGTATTCTAATGAAAGGTGGTGTTTGATCCTTGTGAATGATAGAAAGAGGAAATATCCTGGTGATAAGAAAAGTGGTGTAAATAGTAGTTGGACATATAATTCATTTTTATAAAGAGGACGAGAAGCCAAGTCGATAACACAATATCAAGTCAAGAATAAAGTTTGTTATGGTAATATGTTAGGGTGTGAAAAACACCTTTTTCGATAGCATGATAGTGTGAGAATCGTGGTTGTTTTACCAATGGAATATGTTTATGAAATAAGGTTGTTTAAACAGTATATTTTGAAAATAGAGATAAAGTGAATACGAGTTATTGTAGGATTAGATTAAGCGCAAAAGAATGCTAAAATAAACAGCCCAAAAAATAGTATAAAGTAAGTCATTTTAGTAGTCTTACACTAGAAGAAAAACTAGACAATAATGACTAAAAGTGAAAGGTACTATATTGTAGAGAGGTTTTAGATGTGGGAAAGTAAAGGATTGTTTGTTGGTTTATGTGTTTAAGTTAGAGTTATATGTTGCATGGAAATGGATGAAACATGTTTTGAATAGGTGTATGGTTTAAACTTCTTAAAATGTGCATAATGATATTAATTTTCTTTAATTGGGTTAAATATATGAATTGGATAAGAATTAGAATATGATTCTTATAATGAATTCCTTAGTTATAATAACTTTAACCTTACTAATATAAGGGAGACTTCAAGAGTTGGGAGTAGCTGAGAAGAGCATCAGGTTTAAAAAGGTGCTCGACACCTTATGCCACTTTTAGAAAGTTATAAAATTTTATAATTGCAAATTCTTTAAGTTTGTTTTTGTATGTTGATTATTGATAGTATTTTTTTCATGTAAATGAATTTAGTAAAGTATAATTAATCGACAATTTTTAATTGCATTATGTAAATTTTATGTTTACATATTATATCCATGTATGTGTTAAATGTAATGTTTGAAAATGATATTGTTTATTGAAGGATATATAATAATTTGTGTGATAGGAGTAATCTTAAGGCTATCATTGTATTATATTGGTTGATGGTTCAAAATGATTGAATCAGATCATATGTGTTAAATTGAGTTGAGTACTTCTAGGTTTTTAAGAATGTTACTTTTAAAAAGAAACTCTATCGAATCGAAGTTTTGGTAGATTTAATGACAAGTATAAATTGATACCAAACATGATTTTAAAAAAGGAATTTAAGGATTATTAAATTAATATAGAAAAATAAATTACCTCAATTTTCTTATGAGTTCAAAGCTCAAAAGCTTTTAGAATTGTAAGCTATTATAAGCTTTTTTATTTTCACTCGAAGGGTGTGGGTGGTTTCCACTCATTAGGGCGTGACAATCACAATCCAACTACGTTTTCTTTTCTTTTTTATTATTTTTATTCATTAAAAGATTGATTTGACTCTAATTAAAATAAATTATAACAAAAAAATCATGATCAAAATATCAAAATACTCTTTTTTTAATAGAAAGAGACGGACACACCTTATTTTTTTTTATTTATTTTTGTTTATTTATTAAGGGTATTTATACAATTTAAATGTGTAAAAAAGTGTTTAGAGTAATATGCCCCAAATTAATTTCATAATATCAAATGAACCTTTTAAAAAAGACTATTTTATCCTCATAGAAATGTTATTTGTTTGTTGCAATGAGGGCAAAGATGTCATTACACTATAACAATCCATAATGCCATGTGTCTTGCCCTACAATAAAAGACTGGTGGGATTTAGTGGATTTTTTTTAATTTTATCCTTCAACATTAGATTGGTTAAAAACTAGGTTTTATGATTTTTTAGTTTTTGTTAATTGTTTTTTAATTTAACCCTTCAACAACACAATTTTCTTTTTTTATTATTATTTTTTTAATTTTATCATTCAGTATTAGGTTGTTTTAGGAATTGTGCTTTATAATTTTTTTAGATTTCCATTATGTTGGATTATATACCGATCTCATATATTTTTTTTATTTCAACCTTCAATATTAAATTTGTTGAATTTTTTTAATTGTTTCTATGAATTTATCTCGATTTCATAACACAAGTTACTGGTGTGATAGGTGAACTCAGGTCAGGGTTTTTTTACACCTTTTCTTCTTGATTTTTTTTATTTAGGTCAGGTGTAATAGGTCTCATAGATTTTTTTTTATTTCAACCTTCAATATTAGATTTGTTAAATTTTTTTAATTATTTCTATGAATTTATCTCGATTTCATAACATAGGTCGCTGGTGTAATAGGTTAACTCAGGTCAGGTTTTTTTTACACCTTTTCTTCTTGATTTTTTTATTCCATCTTTCAACGCTCAGTTGGTTGAAAACCAAGCTTTGCAATTTTTTCTTATTTGTTATCTATGGGATTATCCTAATCTCATATCCAATTAACAAGTTTTGTAATTTTTTCTTTTTATGAAGTTATTTTAATCTTAATACTAGGTCGCAAGCTTAACATGTTAATTTGTGTTGACTTAGTTTTTTTTTTTTAATCAATCTTTAATTTTTCAATTTCATCCTTCAATATTGGGTTAGTTGGGAATTAGGTTTCATAATTTTTTTTATTTCTTTGTACGGGGTTATCTCAATCTCATAACCTGGATTGCGGGTTTGACAATTAACCTGGGTTGACTCAGGTAGTTTTTTTATCCTTTTTTTAATTTTTATTAATTTCATCATTCAACATTGGGTTACTTAGAAATTAGTCTTCATAATTTTTTTTTGATTTGTTTTCTATAGGGTGATTACAATCTCATGATCCAAGTTGTAAATCTAACAAGTTAACAAGGATTAATCCAATATTCAATCGTCTTATTATTTGAAAAAAAAGTTGGATCGAATCAATATTTAATCATCCTATTATTTGAAAAAAATATATATTTAATATATCGTCTTATCAATATTTTAAAAAAAAATTGTTAAAAAGCATCTAATCAATGTTTATTTTTTTTTATGTTAAAAAAGAAAATCTAGCCTGCATCATTGATCCAGTGATGTTACAATTGTGTATACCTAACTTATCTATCCCAAGTTGCGAGAGACGAGTTTCTTGTGTTTAAAGAAAAACTACATTGGTAAAATGTCTTAAGAAGCTTGTGCTTTTGACGGCCAAATAGATAATAATAACAGGAACCGGTTTGCTGGCCTCTCTGCTTAAAAATCCAGGAAGCCATGGACTGACGCTCATGCTCTCCAAAATTTGCAAGGCCGATCATGTAGTAGGTGTCTTGTTTTTTTGTGGGAAGGCGCACCTGTCATGCTTGACGATGACCCAGGAAACAATGCACAGGGACATGCAGCTTTTGCATTCAAAGCCAATGGGGACCCAACAGAAAGGCATGGTTGGACTTCAGCAATCAAAAGAAGAGAAATTAACAAGAACAAGTAGTATACTATTGTAATGGATGAGAAAAGTTGTAGCAGCTGGAGTGCTGCTGGGGCGGTGGGACAGAGAGAAGAGCAGCTGAGTGGCTGTGAAAGAATGCCTTTTAAGGCATGCACCCGGCTGTTGCCTCCCCCCACAAGCCAGCCACTGCTAGCCCACGCTTCCTCCCAAGAGCTGAAAATGTACTTTACATGTTATTTTACTCGATTATTATTTTAAAACTCAGATTCAGGCAAAGATTCTTTCCTTTGCTTTTTTGCTAATATTAGTATTATATCTTATGGAACATGTTCTCTCGACATACTTGTCAAAAGAAGAGTACCATTTGGCTAAAGACTAGAACATAAAGACAGTGTCCTTTCTTTATTCTTGAATTTGTAGTAGTTTTCCCCTTTTTAATGTCTCCCCTTTTACTTTCTTTTTTGTCTTAATGTCCCTTCAAAATAGCATTGGCTGAAAGCCATGGCAGCCCTTTCATCACCAAATAGCCTTCTCTACATATGTTGACAGTGTGTCCAAACCCATTTTTATTTACTTTTTTCTTTTCTTTTTCGTTTCTTCTTCTTTTTTATTCCTCAACCAAACACCCTAACCCTTCTTATTCATCATCTCATACCTTCCTCAACAAAAACCACTCCAACCACCAAGACCTCCATGCCACAACCACAGCCACTAAAACCCACCATAGCCACACTATCAACAACCCTTCGGCTTCCACAATCCTCAATTTCAATCCTCGCAAAACCCACCAAAATAATGGGTTTATTAGTCATTTTGTGGTAACAAATACAAATTAAAAGGTAAGCAGGATTAATAATTAATTAATTTTACTTTGTTGATCTATTAGATAATCTTAGTGATCAACCATCATCAACCTATCAATTGATCCTTTATCTCTTCATAAATATGCTACATGTTATTCATTTCTTTTTTCTACCAAGGAAAAATTACAATTAAAAATTAATATTCTTCCTAAATTGTTTGCATTTAACAAATAATTCCAATTCATGTTGTTATTGAGAAACAACAAAAAAAAACTTAAATTATAGATGAGTTATTATCTAATTGTTATACCCTAAATACAAACAATTGTAGTCTAAAGCATTTTTAAACTTATGATTTCTATGTTGATTTGTTAGTTTTCTTAGGACTTTGTGTTTCTAGCGAAAAGTCTTAATACTTCTTTAAGTATAAACCATTGATTCATGAAAAAAAAAAAAAAACAACTTCCTATCTTGATTAGCTATATACTAAGCATCTCTTTTAAGAACGTTGGCAATAACAAATGAATTTTTTAAATTTAAGGACCATTTACCAAATTTTATATCTTTATGGCTAATTGACAGTTTGGTCTTCCACACCAAATGACCCATTAAAATATTCTTTTATTGAATATATTTGTTTTATGTTACCTCAAACTTTTTTTATGTGCTAGTAAATGGACAGTTACAACAAGTCTTATTTCATTCAAATCTTCTAGCTCTTACACAACTCTTTTAAGTGATTGAATTGTAAGCTCAATGAGAAACATAGTATCATTGTCATAAGTTAAAGTAAATGGTGAAGTTTCTAATGTAGTTTAATGTGAAGTTTTATATGCCTATAATACTTCAAACAATGCATTATGTTAAGCCTTGGCATGCCTCAGTAGATGTCTCAACGGTTATTATTGGATTTTGATGTAACAGTCTAAATTTTCAGGACAACACCCAAACTAGGTTATGGTAAACATGGGAATTGTTTTTTCACAATTTGTATATGTAAGTCCATCACATAATTTATCGATATTTCAGCAAAATCTCTCCATTTACCAAAGATTCCAAGTTATTAACATTAACCTATTATATTTTTATATTTAATTTTTTAATTTTGATCCAATCATCATAGATTTTAATCACAATAATCATCTTCACATCGCAATTTCCCATACAACAATGCACAACATTAATTTACATCAAAAGAAAGCTTAAGACATCTATAATATAAACGTATAATTTAAATTCTCTAAAATCAAAAGTTTATCATTACATTATAAGTTACCTAAAATTCAAAATATTTTTTTAAAAAAATTAACCACTATGATAACACAAATTCAAACACTAATGGCTACAAAACTAAATGAAGAGTAGATGGAACTTAATCAATATGAAAAGGAGTGTGGGTTCTCAATCAAAACAATTTAAAAAGTATAGGGACCAAATAAATAGGCAAAACTCCCCCTTTCAAAATCTCTCTTAAATATATTATTTCCTAGATTTACTCTTTAATTGTGAAAAGGAAAAAAAAGAAGGAAATTTCCTAATCAACAATATCAAATTAAAATTACCAAATAAACAAGAAAATAATCCAATTCATACAAGATTTAAAATTGGGAACTTAGGAATTGGAGCACCAAGATTAATTTAAGTTTTTCAAAGCAAAATACCCATATTGCCCAAACAAAGTCTTGCCGAAATTAGCATCGACATCGGTACACTGTATAATATGTATATTCAATTCCTCAGGCACATGTTCATTCCAGAAACGACAAATATTCACTTTCAATGAGAATAAAAAGAGATTAAAAAGTTATTGTAAGATATACTTATCAAGATATTAGACCGAGACCAAACATAAGATCGCAAAGTATATGGTATACAAATAAAATTAAAAATCATCTCGATACCAGGAAATCAATTAACTGGCCGGCTTATCCTTGGCAATATATGAATTCGAAAGGCTTCGAATCCCGGTGGCGTTTCCACCATCCATAGTCTCACCGGAAGCGCCACCACATCTAGCACCACAAGCTCAGTACTATCGCCGCAAATAACACAAACTCTACCGCCACCAGCAGCAATCTGCTGTGCTCCAATAAGCCTCTCTGACTCCATTATATGCTCCCAGCAATCCCTTTCTGGATCATATTTTCTGAGCACACCTTTGGCTTCATCCACCACATACATAACCTCCTCGTCCATGGCTGCCACGGGTCCTCTCCACCCTGCAACCATACCCTGTGGCATGTCCTCCCATGTGTCCTTCTCAGTATCATAAACAACCCCTTCTTTAGCTGCATCTCCTTTCATATTCACCATACAAAGTTTCCCTCTCCATCCTACTGCATCAATAGCATCCCTACTAAATCTCCCATTTTTTAGTTCTTTAACCTTTACCCATTTCCATGTGGTTTTTCTATTGTGGATGTTGGAGATCATGGCTTTCTTGTTTTGCAAATCCCACTTCTCCAATGACTTGGCCACGTCTGTGTTGTATTGGGATCCGATCCCACTCGCCACATAGACCGTGCCATGTGCCGAGCCAGCAGCACACCAGCGGCGAGGTGTGGCGAGGGGAGGACCAAAGGCCCATGAGCCTGAAAGTGGATTAAAAACAAGAGGGCTAGAGAGAGCTGGGGAAAAACCTGGAGAAGTAGCAGCAAGAAGTATCAAGCGATCAGAGGCGGAGATGGATTGTATAGGAAGGTCACGGGAGATAAAGGAAGGGTGGCGAAGGATGAGATGGAGTGGTGGATCTGGTGGTGGAGGAGGGAGAGAATCCCACCGGGAAGAAATGGGGTCAAAGTTAAAGAATTGGATTGAGTTATTATCAGGAAGGTTATGGTTTGTATTCGTTGATGATAGCACTGCATACAAAGAGAAGAAAGGAGGGAAAGAAGGAGAGTAGATTAGGCGACGCCATGAGTGGCAAACAGAGTAAAGAGTGGAAGGGTGAACAAGGGAGAGACAAAGATGGGCTATGTCGTTAGGGAGACCTGGTATGAGAGGCTGTTCTAGGTGGCGGTGGCCGACTGTAATTAGCTTTCGACGTTTGGTGGGGTTTTTGGTTGTAGTGTCAGTGATGGAAGTTTGGATGGAACTGGCCATGAAATGGAAGGGAAGGATTTGTTGTTTGGGAAGAGCTTTAATAATTGCCTTTCTAGTTTTTACTTATTTTGAATTTTTGTTTTTTTGTTTTTGGCTTTAAAGATAAGCCATAAGGAGATCTCATTGGTGGACAAGTGGGGATCTAAAAGCGTGTCGTGGAAGATGAAGCCTAAAGAAGCTAGCACAGCACATCTTAAGGAAAAATAAATGGCAAAAGTAGCGTAGGAATTGAAAATGTGGACGTGCAGTAGCTGGCTGTCGAGAGAGAGAGAGAGAGAGGGAAGTAAAAGATTTTAGGGTTTAACCACCTGTTAAGAATTTCTGTGAATTCTGTTTTGATAAGTATTTTGTTTTTTTAATTGGAATAAAATTTTTTAATTTTAGTGTTTTGGTGTGTCATTTTGAAGTTATACTATATATATATATATATATATATATATATATATATATAGTATAACTCTAATGCATCTTCTATGCATCCCCTCCGAAATGGGCAGCCAATGAGGGCACTATGTAATGGCTTAGTTAGATTTTGATAATATTTGGCTGTTATTTAAAAAAATTTTAATTTTTTTTAATTTTAAAAATAATATCAAAATCATCTAAAAATATAATAAAATTAATTTAAAAAAGTACATATATATATATATATATATATATATATATATATAAAAGGAAAAAAAAAAACTTTTAGACCTGTTCCAAACGCTACCTTAAGCAATCAATAGGAAACACAAGTAATAAATGAGAAAAGGTGGAGCAGTTAGCGGAGGTGTCAGCAAGCTCATGATGCTCTGTAGCTCTACGTGAATGAGAAAAGGTCAGCTGTTAGAGGAGGTGTCAGCACGTTGAGTTGTTGGAGTTTAAAATTCCATCCATTTTTTTAAAAACAAAATCGTAAAAACTTGTTAAATTATGCTTATTTTTCTATATAATTTCTTAACTATATTTTTTTACTGTGCTACTTTCAGTAAAAAAATCAAAAAAGATGCGTGGTTGTGAACAAATTTAAATATTGTAAATAGTGTTTTTATTAGAAGTATATTAAAATAATATTTTTGTAAATCATGCTGATTTTTTATTTGTTTATGTTAATTTTTTGAGTTTATTTAAAAAATTATAAATTTTAAATCTGATTTGGATTGGTTTGGTTTTAATTTTAAAAATAAAATAAAAGTATCCTAAAAAATTAAACAATAAAAAATACTATATATATATATATATAAAAAATATCAAGGAGACCAAATTATCTAGTTTTTGTTTTAGAAAAACATAACACAGCAAAAATAACTTAACTTTTTTTTTTGTTTTTATCCATTTAAACTTATTTGATCTTAATAAAAGCAAAACCTAATAGAATAATTTATTTTGTTTAAAATATAAAATTAAATTAAATTAAATTTAGATAGAAATTTACTTTACTTGTGTCATTCATGGTATTAGGAGTAACTACCCCTACAAGTACAGTAGTAGGAAATTACCACTTGCCACGTAGACAAGCGTAAAATATTATAATAACAAGGATAAGAATAATAATAAAGATGGAGTAAAGAGTGGGTGAATCTGAAAAAGGAGAGTTTGTCGTATTCGTGTATGACCACAACGAAAGGTCCTTTTTGTCACGTGAAATCCACTATCGCACGCATTTGCCGCCTTCTTCGCCTAATCGGTGCTCAGCCGCCGCCATTCGAGCTCGGCTTCCCAAATCGGCGTTCTTTTGTTTACTTCTCACGCATCATTGTCTCGAACGATGGATGATTAATAGATTATAAACACGTATATATTAACAAAACCAACAAGAGGAGGTCGATTTACTGTTTGATCTTACTGTAAACACTGTAATCGAATCAATGCTTCTTTTTTTTTTTTTTAATATTAAATTTATTTGAGATTAGATTTTATATTTTTAAAAAATTTATTTTATATAAAATTATTTTGATTTTATAATTTAAGTTACGAGACTAGTGGGTTAACATAAATAAACTTAAGTTTTTAAAGGGATTTTTTATAAAAAATTATTTTTTTAAAAAAAGTATCATTTAAAGTTATGTTGATTATGAATTGAGTTTTATAATTTATTTTAATTTTTTTAATGAGATTATCTTAATTTTATGACTCAAATCATATGCTCGGTAGATTAACCTATATTGATTCAAATTATTTTTTTGTTTTTTTTCAATTGATTTTTTTTAAAATATAATTTAAAATTAGATTAAATGAAATTAAGTTTAGTAATTTATTTTGATTTACTTTATATAAAGTTTTCAAAGTCTCATAATTTGAATTGTAGATTTAACATGTTAACCTGAATCGATACAATATATTATTATTTTATTATTTAAAAGAAAAGGATATGGTCTTGTAACATGACATAATGATCTAGTACTATATATAAAAAAACATAATTTTTATTATTACCTTAATGTGCATCTTAAATAGTTAATTTTCAATTATTATGTCAAATAAAAATTGAAATTATATTTCAAAATTAGCATTCTAGAAATTTGTTTCTAAAATGCGTGCGAATATAATTATTAAAAAATATAGATTTACATGAAGAAATTCCCCATCATCAAATTAGAGAAAAAAAAATAAATAATACTGAGTCTTAATTAAATATTTTTTTAATTGTAAAAAATCTAAAGTAGATGTTTCAAAATCCATACTCTTATTTGAAATCATGGTAAATATTTAATAAAAATTGCTAGAAATTACTCTTGAAAAATATTATTCTTTTTAGTGTACTAATAAACATACACTTTCGACATGATCCATTAGAAATTATACTTCAAAGTAGTTACTTTAAATTTTGAATTCTTGAAAGTCAATTGAAAAATAAAAAAAGTCTTCAATTAAAACTAAGGTTATTAATTTCATTTCATTTCATCTGGAAAGGCTAAAACATTCTGTTTCAATTAAAAAAAAATATAATTGAATTGTTTTTTGGTTAACAAGAACGGAAAAGTAAATAATAAAATATTCTACACTTTCCAATAAGAAACCTTGCGCTCACATCACATCACGCTTTTACTTGAAAAGACCTCTATTGAACTTATGTCAGGCTTGGAGTAATTATAATTATGCATGAGAACGTAGATATGTCACCGACTGGCTGGAAGGCTATGGGATTAATAATTCTTTTTTATTTTCTAGTTATTGTGTTACAGTGTATATAGATATGGTTGTTTTTTTTAATATTTTATGGTTTGAAATATATTAAAATATATTTTAAATATTAATATATGATATAAAATTACTAAAAATTTCAAAATTCTTGAAAACTCTGATTTTAAAATATATTAAGATAATTTTTTATATTTTTAACACTAGTACATTAAAATTATTAAAAAATATTGAAAAAACTAATTTGATATTTTTTTAAATAAAAGGCATTAGAATGGTTTGATGAGGCATTGGAATATTATAACTCAATTCTTTGACTTTCTGTTCATTGATTACTACTATTGAATAAAAATAAAAATAAAAATAAATCGATTTATTTATGCACTAAGTTGCATAGTTGTAATTTATTAACATAGTTGACATATATAGATAATATAACTTACTTGATTGTCGTTTTTTATTTTTAGCTATTTAATTACAGCTGTTCAGAGAATAGAATAATGGAATAATAATCAAAATCTAATTTAATTTTGTAGAACAAGTCCAATAATCTAGAGAAGATATCTCATCTCAAATAACTCCTCGATCTTATACTCCATGTCATGCTAAGCCATACAATGGTCATATATATGGGATTGCTTTCCATAACAAAAAGAAGAGAGATTTGTTTTCTAACGAAAAGTTTTTGTATTTAATTCTTGGCAGGGCATAATTACACCCCATGAGTACGATACTCTAGTCAAATACAATATATTGATTTTATCATTATGATATATTAGGTGTTTATATGTATTTATAAGAATGGTATCAGTTATTTTTTAAAGTATTTTTTTATTTTGAAATATATAAAAATAATAATTTTTTATTTTTAAAAAATTATTTTTGATATTAGTAAATCAAAACAATTTAAAATATAAAAATATTAATTTTAAATAAAAAATAATTATAAAAATTTATAAAAAACAGGTTACATCACAACACCTTAAACAACCCTTAATATGGTGAAAGTCCATAATTAACATGCCAATTTTTTTTTAACGTGGGTGTTCGAGACAACTTACGCGTACTTCGACTAATCTCACGGGTTCTAAAGTTAACGACTATATAAGCTTCTAGTTACCCAAAAAGAACTTGAACTCGTGACCATTAAGAAACAAACCTAAAACTTAACCAGTTAAGCTATCTCCTTAACCTTATGCCAATCTTGTTATCATGGATCGATGTTGTTGAACATTGTACCTTTGTTGGTACATTATGCCTTTGATATAACCAGTCAACCATGAACTTTGGAAAACCTACAAAAAGTTGATGGAAGATGAGTATGTAATTATGCATAATGCACTTTAATTAATTTAATGAATAATAAATATTAAATTGATATTTTTACATTACAATTTGTTTCTACAACTTGCATATTGCAAAATTTATATCCATGAGTAATGCCTCACTCAATGTTACTCTCATTGAAAACAAAAATCTTAAAATACCCTGCTAATTTGCTAAATCACCATATCTCTCTCTCTCTCTTTGAAAAAAAAAACACACTAAAAAAACAAGAATTTTAATTGTTATAACCCATTTCTGTGTTGTTCTCCAAATTAATCTTTTTTTAAAATAAAAAATTAAAAAAAACGGACATTTTGACAAAACTAAGCTGTGAGGATTTCACATGTAAAAAAATCAAAGTGCAATTTTAGATGGATATAGAAGCCTTATTATACCCCATTTTACCAAAAACTAAAGAGACAATGCAGATTCAAAGGTCAAATTAAATAATTATTGGACGAATCTGTATAAAAATTAAGTTTAAGAACATAATTAGATTTTTAATAGGTCAATTTGATTTAATCATGGGTAAATTTAAAGTTTAATTATGTTTAAGAATTAATTTGGGTTAAATTGAAGGATTTAATTAGGTGCAAGAACTTAATTATACTTTAAATGGGTCAAATTAATTTTATTAGAGGCTTAATTAGTAAAAACTTAAGTTTGAGAGCCTAATTTGGGCTTACTTAAGATGATTGGAATTTTAGAAGAATAAATTTAATTTATACCAAGTCAATTAATTGAAATGAAGCGTAAAATTGCAAGAAAATCAAAGTTTTAAGGTCAATTAAAGGCTAAATTAAAGAAATTCATAGCCAATGATTATTTTGTAAACAATGTCAAACTACAAGGACCAAATTGCTTGAAATTAGGGGTAAAATTGAAGAGAATTGAAAGTTTAATATTCAAGTGAAAGTCAAATTGCATAAATTTAAGATCAAGGATACAAATAAAAAAGATGCTGAAATTGAAGTTCTCCAGGGGTAAATTTGAACAAAATTGAAAGTTTGAAGCCAATTAGAGGTGTAATTGAGAGAAATCATAAATTGAAGAACCAAAATGAACTTGACCAAAATGGCGTCGTTTTGGGTGAATTATTCATCTTCTTCTTTAGAAAGCTACTCCAGTGGCCTTCTTTCCAAAGTATTTAATACTTCTTCCCTTTACACGCAAATGATCACATAACACCTGACTACATGCCAGTGTGATCTTCTTAGGCTGATTGACGCTAGAATGGTTGTAGCAGCATCTCAAAGTGGCCAACCTGACCAGCCCTTTTCCTACAACAAATTTGATAGCCCATGACAACTACTTTGAGCCAACGGTTGAGACTCTTCTAGGTTGAATCAAGAGCTAAGATTTGATACCAATAAGGATGAAGAGTCCCTCTTCCACTCCTTGTAAATAGGAGTGAATTTCATGGCTAGAGGGAGGAGAAATTAGAGGCCAAAATTGATAAAAAAAAAAGTAAGCTTTTCCCCTAGTTTTTTTCTTTTTCTACCACCATTTCCCTTTTCTTTCTCTCTCCACCATGGCCTTCGGCCACCACCAATCCCACTACTAGCTTGACCACCACCATCTCCACCACAAACAGCTATCTGACCACCTCATATGGTGAGTGCACCACCAAGTTCTCTCTCTCTCATCTGCAAACTTTTATTTCTTCCTCTCTTGCAACCAACTGTAGCCGTTGTCCACTCCATCAGCTCCACGACCAGGCCACAATCAGCCCCTCATGCCAGGTAATCTCCTCCTCCCTTTTCGTCCCCCCTTTGCCATTATTCTCCTGTATGCAGAATGATAATTCGTTTTGCATGCAAGGTGTAGGGGGGAATAATTAACCCCCCTGAGTTTGGGCTAGATCTGTGCCACCCTATCCCATGATGGTTGGGCCGGATACAGCCCAACCTAAAAAAAAAGAAAGGGCCAGACCTTTTGGGCCAAATCAGCCCAACTTTATTAGGTCGCTAGTCGACCCAAAAGGCTGGGCTCAGCCCATATAGCTAGGCTGACCCACCCAATAATAATAATAATAAAAACAAAACAAAAAAATTGTGATTTTTTTGATATTTTGCATAATATCAGGTTGTATATTTATATTGTAAGATATGGATCCGGTATTAAAATACCTGATTTAGTCTAAACTGTTTGTTAAAAAAATTGAAAATTCAAAAAAATGTCAAAACTTTTAAATTAATTTTCTTTTTAAAAAAATAGTTTGTTTTCATGCATACTGTCAAATCCTAAAGGTTTTCTAAGCATGTTTTCATATAAAAAACAAAAAATTACATTTTTCTCATATTTTAAAAATGTTAAAAAAAAGATATCATAACTAGTTTATGATTATTCGTTAGAATTTGACTAAAATATCAAAAACCCTTCACCAATAATTTTGTTCATTTTATATTAGGGTGTAGATATAGACTTTAATATTTGAGGGTGTAAACTACACGATAGAATACACCTTCAGGTATTAAAGATACAAAGTGCAAAAAAAATACGATGCTAAAATTTGAATTTTATAATGTTTAGGATTAAACTCAATAAGGTAAGAGACTTCCTCACGAAGGGAGATCTACCTTGGATCTTAGAAAAATACCAACGAATAAAAACTTGACCTAGAAAAACAATCAAACAACAATGCAATTTATCTTAAGTAGGGTGCACTGGGGGTGATACGTCTTTCCCTTGCACAACCAGTCCCTTACCCGAACTCTCACACACCATTAGGTTTCATAGTAACCTTCATACTAGGTGGCGACTCCTGAACTTTAATAATAATTTTATAATTAAACCCAAAACCCTTTCCTTCCTAATACCACCTCTCAGGAGGCACTTAAAGCATACCAGTCCCGACTTCGCCCCGCAACACTAATAAACTAGAAATATCTAGGTTGCGGGGAATAATGAAAACTAGTTTACTTGCCGCGCTACTATGGGTTAGACTAAAGAAATTTTGAATGTGAAAAAGGAATATCAAAGATGCAATGAATTCTTTGATATTATCACAAACTCGGTCAAGTGAGTCAAACTTGAAAACTCCCAACTTAAGTCCTTACCAAGTACAAGTTTTCAATTAAATCATGTGGGAGTTGCTTTGCTATAACATAATTGATTTGACGGGTCCAAAAAAATTTCAAAGGATAAAAAATTAATGACATAAAAAACAAAGACCAGACACCTGGGTTTATAGGCAACCTGGACAACTGTTAAAAAAGGTTTTCGACTTTAAGAAAAAATGAAGCTGACATTTTTGTTTTATCAATTCTAATCAACTTGGTTAACTCGTTAAACTTGTGACATGAGTTATGGATTCTAATAACATTTTTTTTAATTATATGATAAAAAAATAAAGACCGATTCAAAATCAATCAATATTAAAGTATGAAATTGAAAAATAAAACAATAAAAAAGTCATCAAAAAACCAATGTTGAAGGGTAAAAAAAAACAGGTAAGGCTAGGTGCACAAGCCTGAGTGGCCTAGCGTATCAGAGCCTTAAAAAAAGATTAGGCGTGTAGGTCTAGGTAAGGCAACCGAGATTACCAATAAAACATGGATTGACTTAAAAAAAATAAATTAAAGTTGACATTTAAAAAAACCATTTTAACAATAGCATGTTAGATCAATTCTGGTTAACATGGGTTAACTCACCAAAATTGTGATATGGGTTGTGGATTATAATGGGTTCAATAATATTTGTTTGTTTTAATTATAAAAATAAATAAATATGACCTAAGAGAGCATGCCATACCTAGACCCATACATATATATTTTTTTAAGATCCTGATACACCGGGCCACTTAGGCCTGCATGCCTGACCATATTATCAGCCTTTCATTTTTTAGTTTAAAAAGAACAAAACAGGTGACACGTCGCTTGTTAGGGCAGGGTGACACGTCGCTTGTTAGGGCAGGTGACGCTTCGACTACTATGCCCAACTCAGAATCTAGCCACCCTTATGGTGGTCGAAAAATCATGAGGTAAGGCTTTATGGGTTGAAAATCCATTTCTCAACCTATATTCACACAAAAACACTTAATAAACATCATTAAAGTCTTCCTAAACCATTTATTAACCTCAAAATACCCTAAAATCATCTAAGAAAACCAAGACCTGAAAAAATCAAAACGAAACTCGATCTCTTTTTTCGTATATGTTTACAGGGAAAAGGCAATACCACCGAACTCCGCTCGTCGAATGGAACTGTTGACACTAATTTTGACCATTTCTATTATTGATATTGCAAAAATCAACCGTTTTTCTCTATATGGTTATTTTCCGGCAACTTTTTTTTTCCTTTTAAAAAAAGAATGCAATTGAAAAAAAAGTTTGGAAATTAAAAAAATTGAATAGAATGTTCATTTGGTAAAGTTTTAAAGTTCTATGAGCCATTTTTTCCGAAGGGTAAAAAAGAAAGCTTGAATTTATATTCACTGAAGTTCTGTATAACCACAGCCGAGTTTGATTTCAATGCTTTCATAAGATATTAGCCTTTGGTGTTATTTTGGCTTCAGCCTTCACACCTTCTCTAACCTTTTAAACTATATTTGCTAGGAGGGATATGTATAGAGGAGGGGGTGAATGAGGTCAAAGTGGATACATAGAGAAGAGAAAGCATACTTTACCTCTGTATTTAAATGAATTTTTATCTTTTAAATTGGATAGATAGTGAATGAGGTCAAGTGTCTTGTTCTTTTTAAATTTAAATTCGTCAAAGTCAATTTATTTTTTCTCTCAATCAAAAAATAATTATTTCAACTCTCTTGAACAAGACAACAAACAAGCATTCATGGAAACATCAAACTTCTTAAAACTTTGATGAAAATCAAGGCAAAATGGTAAAACGCGGTATTTTTTTTTATTTAGTATTAAGCATCGGAGATAAACATATGAAAAATATCATTGAAATGCTGGCATGGATGATAAATAGATTTGTTTTTCATGTTATTATTTTGGGTTTAAATCCAAAAATATATTGCATGATTCAATTTCCCGGTGAATCAATCTCGACGTGCTGGGTTTGTGCTGACAAACATCTTCAATGTAGTGTTTTATATTCCACAATAAACCCTTATAAGGAGGAACCCTGGCATCGCTTGAGGCCCAACATTTTCATTTTTGGTTTCCGACGAGAAAGGTGCATCACTTTCATGGTTTCTTGAATTAATACCAGGTGTAGTATTAACGAATAGATTAACAGTGACTGCTACAAGAAATGAAGGTAAAGGAAGGAGGAGAAGAAGAGAAAAAAAGGGCATCTCTAAAATTTTATTCTCCATCACATGGGATTAGCATACAACACCATGCATCGATAGTGCTTCAGGTGAGTTTGGATTCAATTATAGCAGAACAAGAGTCTTATGCTTGGCACCAAGAGTGATTCTCTCCCTAATAAATATTGGTGCGCATTTTTTAGCTCAGGATATTTTCTTTAATTTCGTGCAATAATCCTCCCTTGCTAACCAAATATGTGAAAGCATGCAATTTCTTGCTGATTTTATCGACTTTTCTTGCAAAACTCCAAAGAGTTGTCCAAGTTATTGCCAAAATAACAATAGAGCATATAAAAATGTTGCAGCAAATTGCTGGCTCTGCAATTAGGACAATAATCCAGTGGTGAAAGCATGCAATTTCTTGCTTAATTTGTTTTCTTTTACGGAAAGGGATGGAGTAAGTAAAGTAACCACTTGATTTTGCGACATAAAACCAGCCCAGATAATTAGAGTGGCTCCAGCACCGGGATTTCAAAACCTCACCGCTTCTAAGATGTCTCAAAAATGCTACAATCGTTGTCAGACAAAGTTGAAGAAATTATTTGCATATGGTCAAACAAATCAAAATTATGGGCTTGCATAAAAAGAACCTCATTCTGTTCCAAGTTTCAACCAAACCACCCGCAAAATCACTTGTGGACGTTCTAGAGGATCATATACGATGCAGCTTATAGTGTTGAAGGACAAAAAACCATAGTTTCTTAAGTTTTAAAATAAACTAGAAAATTGAAAAATATAAATTAAAATACTGATAGAAAAATTTTGTTGGTATATTACGATGAACTCTACCAATATAATTTTCTATTCCTATATCTATTAGTAAACACCATCAAAAAATTACCTTGATATACACTGAGAGAATAACATAGGGTAAAATAAATTGTACAGTTATATTAGATGTTTATGTAAAAAATGTAAAAATATTTATAGAATGGATGTTAGATGTCTATATAAGAGGTGTAAAAATTTAAAAAAATTCTCAATCTAGATATTATGACAAAAAAAATTATGGAAAAAAAATTATATTGATATGCATACAGAAAACTATATGTGACTCATAATACTATGATAACGAAGGAGTTGTAATTGTACTTCCACGTTGAAGAAAATATTTGTGACTTCCTTGATCTTTCTGTGTCCTTGAAGGATTTACATATTGCAAGCACAAAGTCTATGAGTGGCAACGAGATCAAATCACTTTTTAAAATAATAAAGGAGATATCATATATCAGTTAACCATCATGTCAGGCATTTGTTGCTTTCTTTAGCCTCTTGTCTTGATAACTTAAACAGATTTATAAACCAAAATGATTCTGTTGCTATCTGTGTTGGGTTTCACGTCGATTTCTAATTAAGAATATTACCAACATTATAATTTATTACCAAAGGCAAGTTCCTTTGAATGCTAGCATTACTTTCTTTTTTCCATTGATGATTGATATTGCTTCTTTTCTTGCTCATCAGAATGTTGCGGTTGGAGGAAGTTCTCCTTTGGATCAAATCTGCTGTGGAAGAGTGTGGAGAGAATATAACCACAGAACAACTTAAAGACTACGTTTGGAAAACATTAAACAGCGGAAAGGTAATTTATAAAGTGTAAATATCTTCATCATTCTCACATTCAAACTTCACAGTAGTGATCCTGCTCCCGTTATTGTAGTGTTTAATTCATATTTTCTCTCCTTTCACACTCCTCCTCCCCTGTTTTGCAGGTTTTTCCTGGATTTGGTCATGGAGTTTTGCATAAAACTGATCCAAGATATACTTGTCAAAGGGAGTTTGCGTTGAAGCATTTACCTGATTATCCACTGTTCCAGCTGGTTGTCACTCTTTACTGATTACGTCAAGCTATGCCTTGTTATGACACACGGGTCTCTTTACTCCCATGGATAATTCTTTCACTAGCAAACCTAGTTTAGACCTGACCAGGTTTCTAAGCTTTGTGGAGTTGTTCCTCCAATTCTTACTGAGCTGGGCAAGGCAAGTTGCCGATCCTTTTGCTTTATGCAGAAAGCATAAATGACATATAATCATGTATATGTCTCTCAGGCAGTAAGAATGTTATTTGTATTTTGTTCGTAGATCCAATTTCTAGTACATTTTGATGTTCCTGTCAAACTAATCATGGATTTTATGCTCCATGCAGGTTAAAAGCCCATGGCCGAATGTTGATGCTCATGGTGTGGTGTTGCTGAACTACTATGGTTTAACTGAAGCTAGGTATTCCATCTATATTTCTTTAACTACCAGACTTTTTCAATCGCAACTATATTACTTGGAGGAAAGACGATAATGTTCGTTAAAATTTGCATATTTATAGGTACTACACAGTACTATTCGGTGTATCAAGGAGTATCGGCATTTGTTCTCAGGTTCGTTCCAGTCATTTTCGTTTTCTGTGATCCTGCGTCCTAAATTTTTCTGAATCAGTTTTGTTCTTCCAGCTGATATGGGAGCGAGCTCTTGGATTGCCACTAGAGAGGCCGAAAACTGTTACAATGGGCTGGCTTGAGAATCACTGCAAGAAAGCAGCTTCATCCTGAGAACTGGTGAAGAATGCTCTATTTTTTTTTACCTCAGTAATGATTGCTCAGAAACATGAGACTCGTGTTGGATAGAGGACTGGTGTAAAGTTAACGAGCTCTACTGTAGTCAAATTTTCAGGAATTTTAAACTCTAGTATTGTTGAGTTTCTTCACAAATTTCTCAGTTATAACTAGGTGTCATCCCCAAATTTGATTGATCAATACCAACCTTCTTTTGACTTGAAATCTTTGTTAATTATCTCCTAACT
Organism: Populus nigra; assembly: GCF_951802175.1. Taxonomy (NCBI): domain Eukaryota; kingdom Viridiplantae; phylum Streptophyta; class Magnoliopsida; order Malpighiales; family Salicaceae; genus Populus; species Populus nigra. The sequence goes on along the minus strand of NC_084870.1, from coordinate 4,228,068 downwards.
TCAAAATCCCTCCTAGTGAGAATCGAAAATTTATTCTACCTGCAGTACTAAACCATCTTTTCTTTTCGGTGATTTCTAAACAATGAGCAGCCCCTTGAAAAGTTTCTCTCTGGCTTTTGATTCATTGATGTTCTTCATCTGTAGAAAGAGTTTGATGATGCTCTTCATCATCGACCATGCGGACGCCCTCCTCTACATCCTTGGTGAGGCTTGTTGTTAAAGAGCCCTGCCTCTCATCGGCATCCCCTATGACATGTTTCTTGTGAGCTCGAGAGCTTCCCAAGCAGACAGAAACTAGAGAGAATATTAATTATGATTTGGCACTCGACACGCCCAGACCATGCGGATGCAGGCATGGATGATGAATCCAAGGGCCCCGCCCCCCAAGGTTAAGGCATTTTGCCCCCCTCCCCCTTGCTAATATAGTATATTTGGTCTCTTTTTCTTTAAGAAAATAAGAATTTGTTCTCTGAAAGATGAAAATTTGAAAAATAATAATATTCAGAGTTCATAAACAGAAACTAGAGATACAAATGACACGCCATTGAATTTATGAACCGAATTAAAGATGAAAATATTAGCCAGGAACTCTGTTAATTAGACTGCTTCAACGAAAACTATGAGATCCCATCAAACCAAATTGATATGGTAGGTCTTCAAAGAACTACGTGCGTGTATAATTAACCCCTTCTGAATACATTTTTGCACACAAATTCTCAGTCCTCAAACTTAGCATGATGATTTGTTGACATATAAGAGCATCACCTTCAAATCCATAATTCTTTGTCCTGCCCTATTTAGAACAACTGATGTCCAGAACCTCAATCAACTTGCCGGCTATGGTATGCGCATTAGCACTCGAAGATCCTCCATTAATCTGCAATAATTCAAAGCACATTTGCAGCATCAGTAGACCAAGTTACATTTGATAATACGTCAGGTAAATTAATGACAGTCCAGACCTTGGTTTTAAACTGAAAATAATAGGTTTCGTAGCCAATATAGCAACTGGAAACAAAATGGAGATCCATATGAAGCTCATCAAGAACCCTGGACACAAACAGCAAGCAATAATCGTTCTTCTTCCTTCGGCGAAGGACTTTGATGGTAACTTCATCACCAATAATGCGCACACCTATCTCTGTATCCTTAGATTTCCTCTGAACCCAGCAATGCTTCTTCGAAAATGATGGTCCAATACCAACATCATTATAGGAATGGCTATATTGTGATTCACGAACAACAGGCTTCGTAAAAACGTCTACCTCTCCTATGGTATCTAATTTCTTACCTCTCGTTTTCTCCACTAGTTGTTTGAGTTCATAAACTGTTCGGATAAGTTGTATGATATACTTAATAACATCTCTAATCACAGTTGCTCTGTCCTCCTGTATAGAAAAACAAGTAAATGAACTTAGCGTGTTTGTTTACGCGGCTGGCCGCACAAACAAACGGATCCTAGTCTAATTTTAAATAAGAAAAGCAATTAATAACTAATGTAGGGTACAAGTAAACCTTGGTGGAAGGATTTTTAATCAAATTCCTCAAGGTTTTGTAGTTATCATTCAACTGCCCTCTTCTTTGGAGCTCAAAAGCAAAGGAGATGAGCGAAGTAGTGCCTTGCTGCTCTTTTATCAAATCAGTACATGATGTCATTCCAAGTTCGAGACCAGGTAGTTCTTCCATGGAGGGCTTGATCTGTTGTCGCAGCTGCTTAATCATCTGTTCTAAACTAGGAAGAGGAGAGTAACTAATTGTAAGAAAAGAAAACCTAGATATAGAAATGAATCAGAAGTATAATAAGAGGGATGTGGAGTTGCATGCATTATGCATGGAAGGAGCTTGGAGGTTGCAGCTGACTGACAGTCCCACTGATCACACCTTTTCTCCCTGCTACAGTATTGCAGAAAATTAATGGGTGCTCTAAGCTTATTGATTAGGTAGGATTATGTTAGGAAAGAGCTACTGCTACTTATGCCAGTAACCTTAATTTGGAGAAAAGATTGTGGTTTGGTGTGGAATCACAACCATGCATATGCTACACACACATGCTTTGATTATGAATGGCCTGCAAATCTCAAGATGGCCTTAGTGTGTTGTCTGCTTGATAATACATGAGATCAAGGCAGTTTGCAGCACTGACCTTTTACCAAAAATAAATAAATAAATAAATAAAAAATAATAAAATAAAAATATAATATAATATAATATAATAACCGGAACGATAGGTGATTGGTGTCTGGAAGTGTGGTAGTGGTTGTTTTTCAAAGTATTTTTTGATCAAAAATATATCAAAATAATTTTTAATTTTTTTTTAATATCAGCATATAAAAAAAACCAATTATAAAAAAAAATTAAATTTTGTTGAAAACATAATTTTAACTGTATTCTTAAATAGACACTAAGAATCCATTTGTTTTTGTAGTACAATGTGGTGCCTACTGTATATTATAAATTTAAAAATATTTAATTAATTAATACATACTATATTTTTATATAAGTCCCACTAAAAATTTTATCTTGAAATTTTTGTTAAGAAAAAGATGTAATTTATAGCTTTTTTAAAATTTATGTTTTTAAATTGTAATCACAAAATTTTATTTTATATTTTTTAATTTTTCATTTCATATATACAATAATACAATATGTCTCACCTAAAATAGTTCCATTAATATCGTCGTTAAAAGCACACAAAATTATTGGACTAAGAAAGTGATTAAATGATGAAACAGAGAGATTTATTTAAAAAAAAAAACATAAAAATAAAGAAAGAGAAGAGGGGGTCCAATTCAGACCAAATTAACACAATAAAGTAACCAAATATATTAATTAAAATAATCAACAACGGTGCTCGAGCAATCTATGTTAGAAGGATGCTTAAATTTAATCAATTAGTCCATAAGTATTGATTAAAAATCAATTATTATTTACTTTATAGTTATTTTATTTTTATTTTACATCAACATAATTTTGAAAATTATTTTTGTAAGTACATGTTAAAAATCATAATTAATTTTGAAGCTAGATACAATTAGTAAAGAAATAATATAGATTAAAAAATGCTGAATTATTAACCAACAAATCCTTGTTAATTAGACCATTTCTTCTTATAAATATTAATCACGTACAATGTTGATGTTCTTTTAAAGAAACAAATTATTGACATTAATTTGAGAATTAATTTGTTTCAATGTAATAGTAATTAATTTTTTATAGCAAAATATTTTATACATGTTATTTTTATATAAGTCTAATAGTTAAAAATAAGCCAAAGGCAAGATAACCCAATGTAACTAGACTTAGCTACGCTCTGAACCCAGATACATGTGGGTCTGACGAGCTACCAAATCTAACATTTCTGGACTCAGTTACATGTTGAGCCCGAATGAATATAGAACTGGCAATCTTTCTAAGTCCTTTATTGAGCTATAAAACTTCGTTTATTTATTCTTATAATCCTTAATATAAAAAGTTAAGGTCAAAGACAACACCTCCAAGTGTATAAAAGTATTCTAAGGATCTGTCATATTTCTATCAACATTAATGATGTGTAAGATATATTTATTTCTTATTAATGATGTGTAAGATATATTTATCTATTATTAAATGCTACCAAGAAATGATATTTCAGCCCATTCTTCACAAAAAAACAAGATTCATAAGCTATAAATACCTCGTGAATCCTTTAGATGTCAGGTCCAGAATCTCTTCATTTTCAATATTTTTAGCATGCATATTTTCAGAATTTTTTTCTTTAAAATATCATTACATTTTTTTCTCTAAAAAGATATTTACTTAATCATTGAAGATTTCCCAAAACCACTAATTTTTTTTTTTTGTAGATATTAGTCACCAGCTGCCTTGGCATATCAGGCATTAGGTACTGGCTGTAAGTTATATTGGCCAAGAAGAATGAACTAAATTGCTAAAATCAATAGATTAACTGATTATCTAACATATATAATCTTGCTTTTAAAATTACTTAGATATGTTGGGACATTATCACTATATATGTTAGATAAATTAATTATCAATCATTAAAGCTTATTGTAAATAAATTTGAAAACTAATTATTCTTCTTTTCAAAAAATTGCATGAAGAATCATTTGTTTACAATAATCATTATTATTTGTATAAGGATATATGAAAAATACAAAAATAACCATTAATCATTTTGAGAAAATAATAAATTATAAAATAATTTTGAGAAAATAATAAGTTACGAATGAAAAGTAAAAAATAAAGAAAAGACAAAAAAAAAAAGGTTAAGTCTTCCATGGCATTGGCTTGTTGTAGAGCATGCTTGTTTTTCTATTTCAAAAATATTTTAGAAAAAATTTGATTATAAATTTTTTAAAATTATTTTTAGATTATTTTGATATGTTGATATCAAAAATATTTTTTAAAAAAATTATTTTAATATATTTTTTACTAAAAATTAAACCTTAAATGATGGGCAGGATGCGTACGACCTAGGAACTTAGAAAACAAAATTACGAACGACGAGTCATCTATATCGAATGAAGCATTGTCCGCTGTAATTGCAGGCAACCACGATGCCTTTTAGCTTTATTGTTAGCAATTGTAGTTGGAAAATTGAGGGGTCGTTGTATTTGTTCTCCACGCCCTATTTATATATTATTTTTACCCAAAAACAATATATAGTCATTATAAGAATATGTGAAAGCAATTTTAAACATCAAAACACGTTATAATCCATTTTAGAAATTCAAAAAAGTTGTTGGAGTGTAATATAGACATACCATCAAGTGTGTGATGCTTGTCAGCAGTACGTGTAGCAATGTCTCATAACCAAACACTATTTTCCAGAGTAGCGTTGGAAAAACCTCATTATCTTTTTTTTGTTGGTGCTGCAAATATATGATATGTATCATGTATTTTTTTATATAGAAAATTGATGGATCCAAATAAAATGTATTAAAAAAAATCCTCCAAAATAGACTAAAAAAACACCCCTTAAACTCAGGCTACTAAGCTTGAGCCCAATATACACCCGTAGCCAAGGAAAATGGACTCGGGCATGGTAGCCCAAGCTCATGCTAGGTTAGGTGCATTAGCTCGGGTAATGGGACGGGCACGCACCCAACCTACTGGGCGTGCATCCCAACACCTAGTTGGGAGTGTTGCCCAACAGGGGTGTTAGGGCTCCTAGAGCTCAGGTGCGCTCCCTGAGCCCAATATGCATAAATCCAAGTAGCGCATTTGGATCCATTCTTCATCTTTATTGGGTTCAAATACCTTCCCAGACCCAACACTTGTTAGGGGATTTTTTCAGAACCCCACACGGGTCCCTCAATATTTTTCACTGATCTTATACATATTATTTTGAGGGTATAATACAATTCAAAATATCATAAAGTTAAAGTTATATTTTAGCCCCTCCTCTCCATGAAAGAAAAAGATTCATAGGCTATATGTACACCATGAATCCTTCAAGCCAAATGTTCATAATCTTTTCATTCTTAATATTTTTGCATATATATTTTTAGAGTTCAGCTCTCTAAAATATCATTGCACTTTCTCTCTCTACTAAGTTATTAACTTAACCATAAAAAAGTCTTCGTGTTCATTAAAGGGAACCTTTTGCAAATACCGGTTACCTGACTTACTAGGCACCATCTGTTACTACCACAACTATTGGTCACCTGGCTTACTAGGCAGCATTTACTACTACCATAGTTACCGGTCACCTAGTTTACTAGGCATCATATGCCACTAGTTATCAACCCTCTAGGTTTTCCATATTAAGTCACTAGATATCTTAACTATGAAGAATGAATCAGATTGTTTGAACAAACAGATCATCCAATTATCCAGCACATCAATTTTATTTCTAAGCATCTTGGATCTTAGGACTCATCAATTGGTGTCGTTAGTGGACACTGGTAAAAAATCTATCAGTTTCTAAAACTTGTTTTTGACATTAACTCATCAACCATGTGCAAGTCCTTGTTATAGTCGTGTTGGCAACACAGGGACTAAATCAGACCTTATCATCCCAACAAGTCTTGGCACATGTGATAACACATTTGACCCTATCATCATTGCCACCTACGACTCCTAACACTAATGCACCATTGCACTACCTAGAAGAGCCTGGACGGAAAGACCTCCATGAGAGTATTTTGCCTCCATACTCACCAAGTCCCTCTAGGGGGGATGCTCACGTCATTGTGATACCCGTGCACATAGCTGGTACTACATACATGCCCCCTAACTACCACGAGATGGACCTCAATTACCAATCCTGTTGTTTCATGCCAAACTTTCTAGGCTCCATGAAGCCTAACAAATTACCTCATGATGCATAATCTTCAATGAGAATGTAAGTTTATTTTTGAAATAATAATAATGTCTCTCTGACATACATTTTCTAACTATAGATCTCCAATAGGGGGTTTCTGGCCACTCTTTTGAAGAGAATTGACTTGCTCTCCTTAAAGCAATATCCCTACAATCATTAAGGGTTGATCTCATATCTCTCATTCTCTAATGCAGTTTCGGACTAACACATTCTCTAGGTAATGCCAAAGGACCTCTCATCAATTCACCAGGGTTTAATCTCAAATCCCCTATTCTCCAGTGTAATCTTGGAATGATATATTCTTCAGGTGATTCCAAAAGGCCTCTCACCAACTTGTCAGAGGTTGATCTCGAATCTTCTACTCTTCAGTACAGTCTTGAACTAACACATTCTCCAAGTGATGTTAACAGACCTCTCACCAATTCACCAGAAATTAATCTTGGATCTCCCACCTCTTTAATACAATCTCGGACTAGCACCATTCTTCAATAGGAGGCTCTCATATCCCATGTCATCCCAAGGAGGTCACATATCTCCCACACTCAAGTATGACCAATCTTAAAGGGATGGACTTGGTTTTTCTAGTGCAATAGAACCACTCTCTATGGATCCGTCCCTTCCGCTCCTTAAAAGTTTTTCTAAGTATGGGTGTTGACATGGTTTCACTCCCCTCAACCCTCTAGAAAATTTTCCAAGTATAGGCATCGATATGGGTCACCCTTCTTGGGATCCCCAGGCTTTTAGAATATTTTATAAGTATAGACTTACCCTTCATAAGTTTTTACCAGCCACTTTGGGATTTTTCTAAGTATGAGCTTCATTTCTATGGTTTCCTATGAACTTTTAGAAAAAGTTTTTAAGTATGGAATCCTTTATATCTATAGTTTCCCATGAACTTTTAGAAAAAGTTTCTAAGTATGGAATCCTTTATATCTCACCTTACTCTCTTAAGAATGTTTCTAGGTATGATTTTTTCAATGGTTCCCCTCTATCTACTTAAATTTCTTAAAAAATGGTGCACACCTCTACATATAGGCTCTCTGGTTTATTACCCGAGGATTTCGACCCCTCTTCTCATATGAAAATAATTTGACGAACTCTTCATGGTAACCAGACATTTTTACGGATTAATACCACAAAGATTCGGGGGGGCTATTAATGGATCCAAATAAAATGGATAAAAAAACCCTTTAGATGGACTTAAAAAATCCCCCAAAATAAACCCACAAAACACTCATTGGGCTCGAGCTACCAAACCCAAGCCTAATATACAACTAGGGTCTAGAGAAAATGGGCTTGGAAATTGTACCCTATGCTCATGTTGGGATGGGCATGTGCCCATCTAAGGGTACGCCCAATCTAAGGGTCCAACTAGGTATTGGACGTGTGCCAACATTTGAATGGACATATTGCCCAACAAGAGTGCTGGGCATGCACCCCAACACCCTCTTGGGTTTGGACGCTCACCCCGAGCTTAACATGCGTGAGTCCAAGCAGTGTGTCTGGACCCATTCTTCACCTTTAATAGGCTGGAGCACTTTACCTAAACCCAACACTCGTCAGGGGATTTTTCCAGGACCCCACACGAGTCCCTTAGTTTTTTCACTATTCCCATACATATTATTTTGGGTATAATACAACTCAAAATATCACAAGGATAAAGTTACACTTTAACCCCTCCTCTCCACAAAAGGACAAGATTCACGAGCTATAAATACACCATGAATCCTTCATGCCAAATGTTCACAATATCTTCATTCTTAACATTTTTTGCATACATGTTTTCAAAGTCTGTCTTTTTAAAATATCATTGCACTTTCTCTCTCTACAAAGTTATTGACTTTACCATTAGAGAGTCCTCATGTCCATTAATAAAGACCTTTTGCAGGTACCGGTCACCTAACTTACTAGGGACTACCTGCTACTACCATAGCTATCGGTCACTTGACTTACCAAGCACCACCTGCTACAACCACAGCTACTGGTCATCTGGTTTATCAGACATCATCTGCTACCAGTTACCAATCCTCTAAACTTTCTATATCAAGTCACTAAATATCTTGAATAAAAAAAATAAATCAAATTATTTAAATTAAAAGATCAACCAATTATTTAATATATCAATTTCATTCCTAAACATCTTAAATTTTAATACTCATTAAAAAAATGTTTCTATGGATGTATGTATTAATCATTAAAATCTCATATCATGGGCATCTAGTAAACCGTGCAAGAAGAGTGGGGAGACAAGGCAATCTTCAATTAAGGATGACAATGGATTGGGTTTTTACTTGTTTCCCTAGGCTAAAAATAGGTTGAGTGAAAACCAAATCATATTATCCTTGTATCGGTTGTGATGGTGGATGAAGATTTTATTTGATATGTAATTTTAACTATTTTTTTTGGTTAATCTATTATATTATTCTACTCTTTATAAAACAAACCTGAGGATACAAACTTAACTTTTTAACTACATTTTACTTTGTGATAAAAAAAATCATTTCTTTGATTTTTTTAATATATATAATTATTATTATAATATTATATCGCAAATCCAATGAAATTCAATCAAAGTTTCAAGGTTTGATTTTTTATTATAAACAAGAAAAAATAATGGTAATTAATTATTATTATTATTAAGAAATATATGAAATTAGTATGTTAGAGCTCCTGTGTATCCTTATCAAGTACCAAGTAGTATATGATATAAGTTAGGTAATTCATGTATTTGTTTTTCAACATCACATAATATAAATAAATTTGACGAATAAGAGGCAAATAATTCAATACTAGATACATGATTTTAAACATAAAAAGTCCTTGAATAAATTTTTTTCAACATCACATAATATAAATAAATTTGACGAATAAGAGGCAAATAATTCATACTAGATACATGATTTTAAACATAAAAAGTCCTTGAATAATTTATATATAATTATGTTAATCATTAGCAATTTTTTAATTAGTTTGCTTGTGTGATGTATAATGATGTGATTCCATATTCTTAAATCACATTCAGCATTAATAATTTAATTAATTAAATGCCCTTAAGAAAATAAGATTATGTGAGATTTATTCGCATAGTTTTTGGATGTAATTTTACGTTTTAGAAGATTGAATATTTAAGCAGCCATAAGATTAAGCACTCACGAATTGACTTATTGCAGTCTTTAATTTGCTGAACACAATTAGTTTGGACAAGATCAACATGAATACGATCACCATACAACAAATCAACACGAAATTCTCAAGTCAATAGACAAAGTTTTTGAACACTGAGTATTATAAGGTTTTAGACAAAGTTATACCCACATCATGAAATAAAAACATTATTTTATAATTCTGGTCCAACCATGGCAATCAAATCTTATGGTCTTTTGAATAAATCTCCCTCCCTAGACGTGCCTCGATCAAATTGAGGTACAGTCTCATGGCCCTACTAGGTGATAATGTTTGTTGTAGGTAATCCTTTGTGGTTGGATTTTCTTACAGCTTGATCTTGTCATGACTTGTACAGCTAGTCAATTAAACTAACGTTTGGACTCTTGATATATCTTTCTTTTTCTACAAATCCAACTCTTAGGACTCGGTCTGCCAAAAAAAAATTAAAATTAAAAGTAGGTGGTTTAATGGGTCAATGGAAAAATCTTAAAGTAAGTTTTTTTCATATGTAATTCTAACGAAAAAAAAATAAAAAAATGTTTTTATGTATGTGTTAACCGATTTATTTAAAAAATCCAATCATTGTTTAGAGTGGTTTTATTGTTTCTTAACACAATATTGTTAAACCACAAGAATACCTTGGATTTTTCATATTTACAAACAATTTTGTAAAGTGAATTTCTTGCTAAAAAAAGCATTGCATTTAAGGTTTTGTTTTAGATTTTTTATATGGTTTTTTCAAATATCAATAGTTTTCAAAACCCAGAGAAAAAATAACCACAAACAACTTGCTGGCATTACCATATACATATATAAAAAGTATTTTAATATATAAATTAAATAAAATTAGAAGTTGTGATGGGTATAAGCATCGGGATTCAAAGTTGGTATAAGAAACTCATTGACCTCCCCTGGAGCAAGTCAATCCTTAGCACAAGCACTATTAAGTTTATTAGTTTTAGCAATGAAAGTTCTTTTTTGTATTTATATTCACAGTTCATTCTATATTATTAATAAATTTAATATATCACTGACAAGAAAGTTATATATAATTTTATTAATGTTTATATTTATTTATTGGTATATTTATCAGTAAATATATAGAATACCATATGTAATTTCATTATTAATGTTTTTGTAAAAGTTACACATTAGTAGTTGACTTTTTTTTTCATTTCTTATATATTAAAAGAAATTTTTTTTGTTGGTGTTTATCAGTAAATATAAGGATGAAATTAATTGTAATATACTAACTGGTAAAAATATTTTATCGATATTTCTATTTCTATTTATCAATTTTCAAGTAATAAAAAAATACCAAAATTCCTATGGTACACTTAATTCCTTCAATCTTTTCATCAGCAATAATAATAATAATTTAATCACCATAATAAAAATCATCATACCTAGCACCGACAATGACTTCATCCAACTACTACCATTAATTGTTTTCTAAAAACTGTTTTTGTCTTTAATGATCTAAGTTCTTACTTAATGTAAATTACTTTACGATAATCATTTTTCTAATTAAAGGGGTTCAACGGATAAGAATGAAGGGTTCCAAAGGTTTCATAGAGTCAAAAAGTATTTTATTTTTGCAGATTTCAACGCCTTGCATGTTTTGCCTTTCACATTCTACATCTCATCGCCTTTTAATTACGTGTACAACATGGCAACATTGCACTACGGGGCCCCTTTTAACTTCTCCTTTAATTAGTTCTGCTCTGACTTGTTTTCTTTAATTATAAAACACCACCAAATGCATGACAAAATCATACTAATATTTAATTTTGTTTGGATTAAGTTTGAGTGCATAAAAAACAAGCTTTCAAGGGATAAACTCTACTTAGTTGAGTAGTTAATACCAATTTCAGTACTTTTCATTGTTTCTCTTAAGAAAATGATTTAAATACAAAATAATCTATCAATTTATTAGTAGCAAAATGCGAGTTTAATGGATGGTAAATTATTGGTTTAATCTTATACATGTTAGTTTGTAGAAAAATCCTATATAAAAGTTTTGTAATCGTATATATAGCATCATATTTTTAGCAATTCTACTCGTATTCAGTAGAAAAGGAGTTCTGAAAATGTATATGAGTGAGCATGCTCCACTTTGTATAAGAAAAAAATGGAGATAAAAGAAAATTTATGCACCATGCTTTTCATTTTCATCTCTCTCTCTCTCTCTCTTCTACTTTATTCTAATTACAAATGCAAAATATTAGACACAGAGAGATTGTTGGATTTGAAATTGAATTCTTGCTAGTAAATGTGGTAATTTTCAACGAGGGTTGCCTCTCTAATCATTATCCTCATGTCAAGAATCCACTCATGCAACGTTTAACCCCATCCAAAAGGAATATAAAAGGCCAAATGCTTTCTTGGTGTGATTGGATAAGCATGCAAAGAATTCTTTTTACAAAAATAGCTAGCTATAGGTACCCGTAGATGCACATCAATAAAGATAGAGCACAAAAGTAAAAGCTCATATATCGTGATTTTGGGTGGTAGAAAGATTTGATTTGTTGACTATAATATTGTCATGCAATTAATGGTCACATATATAAGAAATTAAGAATATATAAGTCAATGACTTTCCAAATCATTTCCCAAATATGGACTTTCCTATTAAATTAATTTTTTTTTTATGAATGAAAATCGCCCTTTTCCTCTAATATTCAACCCCAAAATCCTCCTTCAACTTCCTAGTTTTTTCTCTAATTAATATCTCATGTCGTATATCATGGCGGCAAGATTAGCGGATGACTCTTTTGGCTTGGGTCAGTCGACATAAGCTCCTTCACATGGATTCGGGCATAAATCAGGCTGTCCTTGGGGAACGACAGATATAATGACCAAGTCGTTCTTGTTCATTAAGTTTGTTTCCCACGTGATCCAAAAGAAGGTCATGGGAGACGCCATTAGTGCTTTTTCTTACCTCTCAATTCATGATACTAATCTTTGAAATGGCCGTTGAAATAAAGGCCCCCACTCATGGAACTCTACCTAGGAAATCACTCACCTCCACCGTTTAAATAAGATAACCCTAGCCATATTCTCCTCCAACACTAGCTAGCTAGGTCAATCACGAAATTATTTTTTTTTAAAGAATGGTCAATCACAATCTTTGAAATGTCTGTAAAGTAATCACACCCACGAAAGGTTAATTAATATGATATTGGAGTAGATATTATCCCTTCAAGATCATACATCATGGGTGTTTCCCATGGAAATAAATAAAGGTAAAAGGTAATTGTCATTTTCGTGCATATATATTTTATCGAAGGATTGCTTATGAAATCGTCAAGGGAGACTGACACAGAACATGGCGCAAATCATTGGATGACATATAATAATGAAACTTTTCCTTTTTCACCCCATAATTCCCAACAAGGATCCGGAAGTGGGTCCGTGGAAGGCTAAGAACACCATAATTAAACCATAATCTTTTCTTACCGTTCGTTATGAGGACGTTCATGAAGAAGATCCCACGAGTTTTTGTCTCGAAACAAAAGAAAATCTTTAACACGCCAGTAAAGAAAATAAAATTTAAAAATCTACCCATGTTTAGTGAAATCGAGTGAAAATTAATTTATATACACGTATTAAAAATAAATTTATTATGTCTTGAGAAAGGAAACACAAGAGAAAAGAGGTGAACGTACGAGGGAGAAAGAGGCAACCTTTTTAACTGCCGCATCGGTGTTGTTTTTCTGATCATAGCCAATAGTAAATTAATGTCACAGGATATCTTGATTGGATGGCAAGGTCCTGCAGACATGATATCCATAAATCAAAGATTTGGATTGGAGAAGAAAATGTACAGTGTCAAGGAATTACTCAAAATTACCGAAGAAATCTTTATTTGTAATTCTGTCGACATTGTTGATATGTTAAATTATCAACGGATTTGTTATTGATTTTTTAATTTATATCTATTCAATCACAATTTTCATAGGAAATTACTAATTAAAAATATTCCATCAAGAATTATTAAGAAAAATGTTGTCGCTATTCCCACAAAAAATTACCACCAAAACATTTTATATTTACGTATCTATTGTTATTTGCTATTTTTCTAATAGTGATTTTAACAACCCAATAAATAATAAATATGGATTTATAATACAATAATTAATTATTAATTCACCACAAATTTTATTTTTCATCAGAATGAGAACTAAACAATAAAATTAACAATAAATAATAAATACCCAACTAATTATCCATCATTTATTCAATTCAAAGTTATCCAACCTAAATTAATATATTTTAATTGTTATAAATTAATTCCACAAAAATCAAATTTTCCCAAATTTTCAATTTAACAATAAAATTGACAAAATGTAAATGGTACCCATTAAATTACTTATTATTTTTTAAATTATAATACACCTAAGTTACAAAATCAAAATCAATTTCCTCTAAATTCTAAACAAATTAACCTTAATATATATACAAATAATGTATTGATACAATAAAATTATGCAAGGAAAAGAAGTAAAATACTTAAATATACAAGCCAACTACAAATACTACAAAGAAAATAATCAATAAATTAACCTAAAACAAAAATGGATTAAAAAAAAAACAAGTTTGCTTACTTAGTGTAGTGAAAGTTTATAAAAAATTAAAATCAATAGAAGGAAATTGACACTACTGACAGATGTAAGTCGACGTCAGTAGCTGGATTTGTGATTAGGGTGACCAGATTTGCTAGAAAATGTATAAGGATGAGTTGTTTTTTTATATATATAAGATTGAAGAAGAAAAGGGGGGAGAACTCTTGGATTTCAATTTTCCAATGAAATTTTCATTTGTAATTCTGTTTGGTGACATGTCAAATTACTAATGAAATTTTTATTAGTTTTTTTTTATTTTTTCTATTCCATCACAATCTTCATCAGATATTACTAAAAAAAAAATTCCACCAAAAATTAACGATAGAAATGTTTCATTGCTATTTTCGTTAAAAATTAATGATGAAATATTTTTCATTGATGTTTCTATTGTTATTTGTCAATTTTTTTATAGTGAATTTAACAATCACAAATTTGATTATCTTAATCTTTTCTTCTTTTATTTTCAAGTCAAATAAGCTACTTGATCTCTTTTCATTAAACAACCTAGAACAAAGCTCTTTTGATTCAATTTAATGAATGAAACAAGTAAAAAAAAAAAGATATAGGTTGAACCAATAAATAAACACACAAGCATGATTTATAACTCTCGAGTTATATTTCACATGAAATCATTTGAAAAGCTCTCATAATCTATGATCACTATTTGTAACTTAGCTTTTAGAATTAATGACAAAATATACCAAAATCCTAATATAATAGTCAAATGAATATCATATTGACTTTGTTGTTCCCCCAATCAACAAGATGGTAATTTTTAATAATGAAAACAATGGAATATAAACAAATTCAATAAAGGGATAAAAGAAAATTGAATTTATTGGTTGAAAATAAATATGTTTAGAGTTCTGAAATCATTCTTATCAAAAGATATATTTAGTTACTCGTGCTTAAGAAATTAAACATCAAATTTATAGAAAAAAAAACAGGCTAAAGAGAGAGGAATTAGATGAATCTTGACTCGTTGTTAGATCTTGTATGTGAAGATTTTGCCTCTCTCTTGATTTTCACATATAATTTTTTTTTTCTTTTTTCTTCATCAACTCCTCTATTTATAATGGTTTTCGTAATTATCTCTAAGAAGCATATGTCTAAGTTCAATTAAACCAAAAGTCATTCTTATCTATTTTCAATTTTTAATTAGCTTCATATTTATTAGACTACATTATTGAATCATTAAAATAATTTCATATGATTTAAATAATTTGATCAATAAATAGAAAACATAACAACTAATTCCTTAGAGTTTTCATTTAGATTTCGTCCAACCTATTTAAAGACAAGATTTGAGCTTTAAACTATTTTCTCTTAGACAAATAACATAAATTAAGCACAAAACTCCTTTAAAAAATAATAATGATCCAAAAAGATGCACGCTAAGAACTCCTTATTGTTTATTTCCCTCTAAAACACCTAAAAACATTAAAAAAAAAAAATTCAATAAATGAACAAAGAAACATAGAGCAAATAATGAAAATAAATTGTAAAATTGGCCGACAATTATCAGCTATAAAAGACATTGACAAATAACATGTCTTTCAAATGATCAACTTGTCAATATCTATTAATGTTTCGCAACCTAGGCTAGCGTTTTGGTTTGGTTCTAAACCTAGATATTTTTTGTTGTACTTTCTACTCATTCTCGAATATTCTCTCTCTCTCTCTCTCTCTCTCTCTCTCTCTCTCTCTCTCTCTCTCTCTATATATATATATATATATATATATATATATATATAAAATAAAATAAAAAATACTTCTTAATAATTTAATTGTATTAAAAGTTTGGTTTTTCATTTTATTAAATTAAAAAGAGAAATTAATAAATTAGTGATAATTAAAAATGAATGAATTAAAGTAAATTAATTTTTTTATAAATTAAATAAAACTAATTAACCAATAGGAAGAATATTTTTTTCTACCGGATTATTGGGATTTTAACATTACGAACTATTTTTGAAAAATTAATATGATAATTAAAATATACAAAATATAAAGAAATGAAAATTGGTCATGTTCTCAAAAAAAAAAAAGATTTAATGATGAAAAAATGGGGATTAAACGTTTACATAAATCAGGCATTTGTGATGAAGTTATCATCATCTTACATTCTTAACTATGTTTAATCTAAAGTTATATTTTTTTTAAAAAAAGAATCTCATGAAGGTGAAAAATAATAATTTTTATTTATTGTTCCTTGACATTATAAGTTGATGAATTACATATTAAATATAAAATAAGTTTTATTATATTAAGTCATATCTTGTTTCTCATTAATCAAATATAGTATTTTATAATTTAATCTTTACTCTATTTTTTTACATCATTATGAAATATATTTTTTTTTTTATTTTTTTATTAATATAAGTGTCCGGATCAGTTTGCGCATACTTTGATTAATCTCACGGGCCTGAAATTAACCCTGAAATATAGTATTTTAAATTTTATAATTTAATTCTATTTTTATTTCTTGTTTGGTCTCGTACTTTATATCCTATGTACCCTTGTCTCTTGTATCCTAAAATAATAATCAATCAATGCTTGAAATATATATTCATCAACAAGACATAAGACATCCATGTCCTCATGATTTTTTAACTTACAATGTTGTTTATATCTCTATTTTATTTTATTTTATTCTTTTCAATCAACCCTCACGCCTTATCCCTTGAATAATCAATGTGGTTTGAATCAAATCATCAAAAGCAGCAGACACAAAATCTACACTTTCTTAAAGCACGCCTTAATTCACTCCCCTAAAACCTACCAAACATTAATCAATCAATCAATCAATTAAGCACACCGAAATTCATCATAATTAATCAAAGAAAATAAAAAAATTAACAGGGGACGAATTTTATATTCCTATCAAACAAGATCTAGTTTCGTATTAATTATACTCAGGAAAAAAAAAAGAGAGAAGAAAACAATATCCTTCCCCTAACATATATAATTCTTTTTTTATTGTATTTTTTTCTCAGATTCTCACAACAAAATCAAGAAAGAAGCAGAGAAAAAACCCAGTATAATTACAATCCCTTCCCAAAAAAAAAAAAAAAAAAACAATTCCAATCAAGAAACAAAATTAACCTTTCAAGATTATCTCGAGAAGCCTTGTATATTTACAAATCAAAACAGAGGCCTTCCTATGATCTTCCGCTTAATCACGCTTTGGGCTGGTGGGGGTGAGTTTGTGTGTGAGAAAACGGATAGAACCTTGGTCTAGAACTGCTAAGGGATAACCCCGTGGTATTAGAAGTGGGGTCAGTGGTATTATTCTGGGTATTGGTTGTGGTGGTGGTGGTGGTTGCGGTAGTTGCTGTGGCAGAGGTGGCGGCGGCGGCAACTCGTTCACAAGAGGGGCACATGGTGAGAGTAGTGGCTGGGAGTTGCATGTAATATGGATTTGAAGTCTTTAAAGCTCTTAATTCTTGAAGCTCCTTGTGTAGTCTTCTGTTCTCTTCTGTTAATGTCTCACAACATCTCTTCAAGTACTCACAATCCACTTCAGTTTGCTTCAGTTTAGTCCTGCAAATCAACACATATCAAGATTAAAACTACTATTTACTTGATTAAAATCCAAGACAATAATTAATTAATTACCTTGCTCTCCTATTTTGAAACCAGACTTCTACTTGGCGAGGACGAAGATTAAGCTCCTTAGCAAGTGCAAGCTTTTGTTTCTACACCATGATATTTCATTAATTAAAGAAAGAGATTAGCAAACTAATCAAGATGGAGAAACAAGTTAATCACAAAAAAAGGTATTGATCCTTAGACATGATTCTCTTACAGGAGTGAGGGTATTGTGTTCTTTGAAGCTTTCTTCAAGAAAAGAAGACTGTTCTTTAGAGAGCCTGAGTTTCTTTCTAGCACTACCATTCTCATCTTCATCACTGGCTCTAGAAGAAGCCCTCTCGGCCTGATCAGCTTCAATATTTGATCCGCTTCCACCTTTACTACTGTAAATGCAAAA
The DNA here is from genome assembly GCF_951802175.1 of Populus nigra. Lineage (NCBI taxonomy): Eukaryota > Viridiplantae > Streptophyta > Magnoliopsida > Malpighiales > Salicaceae > Populus > Populus nigra. Next base: position 4,209,962 of record NC_084870.1, on the reverse strand, counting down.
ATCCATTTGAAAAGAAGAGGTTGCACTGTTTGGTGGTGAAGATGAAAGGGTAGCCCCATCTTGATCAGCCTGATCTTCATGTAACATAACAGCAGAGAATCTATTCACATCAAACCCTCTTGACATGTTACCTGAAGAGCCAGCTTCAAAATTAGTCCCTGCAAAAGAAGAAAAAAAAAGGGCAAAATTTCAAAAACCAAAAAATATATAAAGAAAGCAAAAGGTTTGTGAATAGGATGGTTTGTTGAGATGTCTGGTTCAAAAACCAGATAACAGGAAAGAAAACAAAAGGTTTAGGTACCAAAAAGTGAAAACAAACGAAAACATTTTTTTGGGGGTAAAAACAGTGCAATTGACAGATTATAACGATCAAAAAAAAAAAAAACAGATTATAACGCAAACAGAAAATCTCAAATATTCAAAGGAAAGAAAAAATGGTTTTGGGTACCATTATCAGATGCCAACGTGAGGATGCTGTTCTGGTTACGAGGGACAGGGGTGTTAGGGAGAAGATCAAGCTGGATAGGTGGATCAGTACTGGTATCTACAGTCAAAATTGTTCCGTTGTTGGCTTGTACTGTTGCTGTTCTTGTGTTTGTATTGTCAGAGTTATGATCAATATTATTGCTAAGTTTGTGATCATCTTTATCTTCGTCTTCTTCTCGTAGGGTGTGATTTGTACCAATTGATAAACCCATGCAAAACCCAGAAGTGACTTTGTTGGTGAGCTGTGTAGATTTCTCCATGAACCCAAATGGTTTTGAAGTAGTAGCAGCATCTCCTAAGCTTAACCCAAGCTCCATTTCTCTTTTATTTTGCATGAATGAAGAAAATGAGAGAGGAAAGAGTTTCTGAGTCAATGCACTGGGAAGAGTCTTTATAGGGGGGCGGGTTCCCTGCCTTCCTACCCTCCGTAGTCTTTTCCAATAATTGCATTGCCCGGGAATCGGAGATAAGTTTTTTAACATAAATTAATAGGTTTTCCAGTAAAAAAAAAAACAATTCTAATTATTAATTTAAAATTTAATATGTAAGCTTAATAAAATAAACTAAAAATTCTATTCATCAGTAAATGCTATAAAAAAATCTTAATATTAATTAAATATTAAGTGGTGTAACTAAAAAATAAACACAAAAAAAAATATTGATAATGCTTTATAGTAAGCCCTTTAAATTTTTTAACTTAATTATAATTTAAATTTCATTAAAATAAAAAAAAATTAGTAACATTTTTTTCTTATTAATATATTTAATTTTTAAAAAATATATAACAGTTTTTTATATGTCATTTATTTAATTGAAAACAAAAGTATTCACAAGAAATGCATTGAAAGACCGGGTTGATTTAATATACACACACACACTAAAACCTCTTTTGTTTCTTTAACGTGCTCTTTTTTTGTTTATTTTTTAAACAACATTCTATTATTATTCCATAATCAAGTTTTAGTTCTAAAAAAATAGCATCCTAATAATTTTAATGGGGTGTATGAAAAAAATATAATAATAATAATAATATATTTGTGTGTTGTTACAAGGATTTTAGTCGGTCATCCTTGAAACTTTTCGATTGAAATCCTTTTGTGTCTTGGTTTCAACTTAAACAATGTGGAGGTTGAGTTGATATAATCTTATCGACCTGATGAATTTAAAAATAACTTAAAAAATTAATAAAAACATGAATTGATTTCAAATAACTTAAAACAATATTTTTTTTTTTAATGTTAAGATGACAACATATAAGACCGATTCGGGTTAACATATCAAACTCGCGACTCAGGTCATAGATCTGACTGAGTTTAACGAGTTTGTTTTCTCTAAAATTATTTTTTTATCTAATTAAATAATAAAAAAATCAGCAATTGCAGTAAAACAACTAAGTAAAATAAAAATAATAGGTTGTACAAAAAGAGTGATTGTTTGACAACGAAATATAAATAAAATGAAATTTAATAAAATAATATTTTAAAGTCATTCTTAACTTATCTAAGAATTATTAAAAAATAAATATATTATATGTTAAACTATTTAATTTTTAAGAAAGTAAATATTGATTGTTGGAAAACATTTAAAAAAAAAAATAAACTAGATGTATGGTCCTAGGTAGCATGCATGTTATTTGTGCCGGGGCCACACAACACGGAGATGCTAGGTTGTTTGGGCCTATCCAAAATAACTTAGAGGTGTCAAGCCATTTGAGCCTAGCTTGAATAGCCTAGAGTTACAATGTTCGGGCTTAGCCTGAATAGCATGAAGTGGCAAGCTATTAAAACCTGGTTTGAATGGTCTGGGTTTTTTTTTATAAAAAAAAATGTATAATCAATATATATGATAAAAAATCCTAGAAATAAATTTATGAATAAGATATAGTATTAGTGATAGTTTAGAGCAAGGTTGTTAATTTCGTTCCAGTTGATGTTATGTTTTTTCAATTGAAACGGTATATTTTGATTTCAGAGCATTTCGATGTGTTGTTTTAGGGTTGTGCTACACACACATATACACAATTCAAAATATTAATTGAACAAATATAATTTCAATTCAAATTCAAAAATAAACTAACTTAAAATTATACAATTCAAATTTCAAACACAAGTAAATAAGTGGAAGTTAAATCGATATGACTCGATAAGTTCAAAGATAACCTAGATGATTAGTAAAAATATAGTTTGACTAAAAATAAATCAAGATGACATTTTTTAAAAAAAATATTGAGACGACATATTGGATCGACCCGGGTCAACTTGGGTTAACCTTTCAAATCCGTGACCTGGGTCATGAGACTATAATAACGCCAAATAAAACAAATCAAAACTAATTATGAAGCTCAATTATCAATAAACTTATTGTTAAATGATGAAATTGAAAAAAAAATCAATCTGAACAAAAAAAAATGACATTTCAAAACAAAATTAAAAAATTTGAACGAAAATACAAAAATGTCAATGGTAGTCTCACAAGGTATTTCTAAACTCCAATTGCCTTAAAAGTTTAATATAAGATATAAAAATATATCAAGAGACTCCTAGTAAAATTTCAGCTTAATCCAGTGATCGAATTAAGATATATGATTGATACTGTAAAACTAGACAATATATATATATATATTATTTAGTTGGAATGGAACCGGAACATTTCGATTAGAATTTTGATGGAATTTACGAAACAGACTAAAAGAAATGAAATCTATTTCGACTTGTTCTGAATTTTAAATTAAAATGATATATACTAGTCATGTTAGATAGAACAGAATTGACATTCTTGATTTAAAGTGACCTATCTAATCTCCACTTATTGCACCCAAAAACTAGATGATGACTATTTTATTTTGAATCATAACATTTCTGTTAACAATCTCTACATGATAATCAATGTAGAAGGGTTGACATGATTACGTATTTGATAATGACGAAGACACCAGTATAAAATTTTGAGGCTAATAATCGGCGAAGAAAGGGTTCTAACATGTCTTCACAGGGGCATGATGCTGCACCTGAAAGGAAAGAAAGAAAGGAAAGAGGCATGACGCAGCACCGTTTGAATTTTAAGGCACTGCACTGTTTTCTCGCGTTGTTTTACATGCTATAAACACATATACATCACACGGCCGCATAGCCTCCTATTTGGAATTAAATATTTGCTGTACACGTAACATTGTTCCTGGATTTTTATTCATGAGCACATGGTGAAGATGCATATATTGTTTGTTTTTATCTTCTTTGTATATGAAATATATATTAATTAAGAATTTCTACACCATTGCTGAGGTATCATCCATATATTACGATCCCTCGCACCCCGCTTGAGGCAAAAATGACAGAAAGGATATATACAACAAAAGATTGTCTGCTCAAGCTGACTAAGGAATAGTGCTTTAGCATGAATAGCACGAAAGAAGAAGAGAACATACATAATTATAATTATGAAGCGTAACTTAATTGGTTAGGTTTTGAGTTTGCTCCTCACAAATCTTAAAATTATTAAAAGTTTATATAACCGTTAACTTTAGGATCTTGAAAAATTAATCGAGATGCATGTAAACTGATTCGAACATCTATAGTTACCGAAAAAAATAAACAAGAAGAAGAAAACATACATATGAATAGTGAAAAAACATAGCAAGTGTTGTCGAGATGTAAGATATTGAGTGAAGTCGAAGCCTCTGTATTGATCGAATTCAGTAATAGTAAGAGTGATTCTGTTATATTTCATTTTATATGAATTTCTTATTTAAAAGGGAGGAATTATTGAAAATGTCCACAGTATCATCCCCTTGATCAACATAACGACAAAATAAACTACACTTAATTAATTATATCTTTTGGCACTATAATCACAAACACTATCATGTGTTAGTAAAAACTAACACACATGATGATGAGATTTATAGCGTTGCCATATCACACTTTGTAATTATTAGTTCTAGTGTGGTAAACACGTCTTAATTGTTTTTTAATTCAAGGGAATCAAGAGTGACAACACTAATTATACTTAGCTAAAACATGTATATATCTTAGCTTAGTGATCAACATTAAATCATGCTTTTATCATCAATGTAATATTGTCGTAAAACACACATGATTGGGACCATCATAAATGTCCTAACTTATATTGACTGTTTTCAACAAATCTCCTACTCGAATACATTTTCTTCTGGTGAAGTTTATGTATACTCACTCCTCTTGTCATGCGATGCCCACGTTGTAATAATTATAATATAATCTTTAAACAGTTATGTCTCCCTCTTATCATTGTGTTCCCTTCAGTCAACAATACAATGGCAAGGAATTACCACAGTAATAATTACCCATTTATTCCTGCTTCGATGATCGATCGTTGCATGATGTCCTCGTCTTTTTTCCCTACATGAAATCATATAAGCAAGCATCTTTAGGAAGAGCCTATATTCACTCTATTTTTTTTCTTCGAAGGTCAAGATATATAGATTAACTATCAATCAGATTTTAACTTTCAAGGAATCTACAGGTTTATTTTCGTGGACTCTCTAGCATGCCTAAGACATTTCAAGTAAGCAAGCATCACATGTGGACAATGGCATGGAGGACTTGGATTTTGGGATTTGACTTTGCATGTGGAACACCGATACGAGTTCCATATATATGATGAATCGTAACCCTAGCTCACGAGGATCACGGCTGCATGATGCAAATCATGCAAGGTGTTTAAAATAATTTTAGTGTGGGTGGTGCGATTCACACGCCTTAGATTTCTATACACAGCATATTTCTTTAAAATGGATGTTCAAATTACTTTAAGAGTATGATTTCATGAAACTCTTCAATTAATTTTACTCGTATTTCAAAGAAAGCAAGAGATCTTTCCTTGAACATTTCACTGGAAACAATGCTAGAGACACTAAATCTAGCTAATGGTAATTAATTTGTGTTATATGCGTGTGGATTTAATGAAAACAATGCATGTGATGCAGGAACTGAATTATAAGAATTCACGTCAAGTGAGAATTATGCCATCATAAAAGCTACGTTAACAACTTCCAAAATGAGCCAAATCGAAGAGAAATTAGAGAGAATGTGTGACCATGAGGGATCAAATATTAATCATTATGAAAAGTAAAAGACTTTAAGGATCGAATTAGAATATTTTTCAATTTAGCAGAGCCATGTGCCCGAACGCATGATCTTACAAGATTTAGTAAAAAAACATGAGGAATCCTAATATTTCTCTTCACTAAATAGCTCTTGCATGTGAATATTATCGAAGCAGGAATATGGTCCATTATTGATCATGAAACGTGCTAATAATTAGAAAGAACCAACATTCGATACCTCCTCTCCTTTTCTTGAAGAAGAAACATCGAAAGCATAACCCATTTCAGGAAATATCCAATTAAACAGTTTCTAGTGGTAGAGACTGGAGAGAGTTTTGAGCATAATTGGCGGGGTTTGGAGACACTGAATTTGTCAAATCCACTAGATCTTGAAGCTGCCGTCTTTCCCTTTTTGCATATCCAAGAACTCCTTTTGCCTAAGGTTCACTACGGTGAAAGTGACGTGCATACTGACTTTTTGGTAATGTTATCGAGCATGTTTTGTTAAAAAAAAAAAATTGTTTATAATTATATTTAAATATTTTATTTTTTATATAGCACATTAAAATAATTAAAAAATATAAAAAAAATTAAAAAAATTAAAATTTTTAGAAACGTGCATCGAGCTGTGTTCTCAGACACTTCCTTAAACACCTGACCTAATTTAGTAGGTAAATTTGTTGATTCGAGGTTTAGTTTCAATTAGTTATTTGACCCGTGCTTCATTATGAGTTAAATTTTCTTTTCTAAAAAAAATAAGTAAGTAGGTTTTTTCAATGTGTTTTTTTATATAAAAAATAGATATCGGAAAACTTATGTATACATCTAATAAAATAAATCAAGAATTACGTGTGTTAATTAATAAATAAAAAGTCATTAAAGATAAATAAAAATTAAAATTAAAAAATTAAGAGTCAGATATAGACCAAGATATTTAGCTTCGCAACTCGAATCTTTGACACAATTGTGTTTAACGACTTTGTTCAAAAAATTGATTTTTTATTTAATTAAATTATAATAAAAATAAACGCACATGAAATTGATTAAATAAAATAAGAGGGAAATATATTATGCAAGGTTATACATATTAAAAATATTATCTAAAAATAAATATTTTGAACATGCAACATTTTTCAACATGTTGTTTTACATTAAAAATATTAAGTGTACATGAAAAAGAAAGCTTATGAATGTATATAATTAAATAAATTGATAATAATCTATGTCAATAAATTAAAAAAATCATTAATGATAATTAAATATGCATCTGGAAAAGTCGATAGGAAAATATAGATTAAGATATTTGATTCCACAATATGGATCATTTATCCGATTGTGTTCAATGACTATATTTATTAAAATTATTTTTTTATTTAATAAAATAATAGTGGAAGCACACACATAAAATTGATTAAATAAAATCAAAAGGAAAAACATATCTTGCAATGTTGCACTTATCATAAAACTATCAAAAAATAAATAATTTTTATTTTTTAAAAAAAATCAATTATATATAACATAAAAAAATACAGATAAATTAGAATCACCTCTTCAAAAATTAAATACATACAAAATAAATAAAAAAAACAACCACTATTTTAAAAAGGGTTGAATACAAAAAATAAAAAATTAGAGAGAAGGGATATTAATTGAAATATAATTTAAAAAAATTATTAAAAAAACACATAAAAAAGGAAAAATTACAAAAAAAAGAAGAAGAAAGAGGTTAAGTGTTGTTGGGCAATAGTTTTTTTTTTTTAAATGTAACTAGGGCAGACCACCACCCCAATAGTTTTTGAAAAAAAATTCTCAAATGACTCATCATCAAGGATTTTTAGATTACGGTCATTATAGTGGCCGGAAAAATAAGGTATATGTTTTTTATTTAAAAATTAATTTTCAACTAATTTTTAACTCAAAACACTTAGAAAATAGCATAAACACCTTTACAAACTCATAAATAGCCTTAAAAAAAAAACCACCTAAAAAACTGAAATCAACCGGAAATAAAAAATATTTTCAGGCTTGGATCTATTTTTTAGGTCATTTCAAGGTTTAAAAAACACATAAATAGAACCCCCCCCCTTTCAAAACAAGACCCTTTGACACCAAGATTGATCATTTATATGGTCGGAATCGGTGAATACACTTATTCTCTCTCTATTATCATATTCCAGCGATCTCTCTCTCTCTTATCTCATATTAGAAACTAAAAAATAAAAAAAAAAACATTTTGTACCATAGTTGAATTGAAAAGGTATTGAAGGACTGAATATATATAGGTTGTAAAGTTTAAAGATTAAAGTAAATATTTTATGTGAATTTTAAAACCATCACCCAATTATGGAGCCTTTTTCTATTTTGGTCCCCTCTTTAATGTTATCCTTTGTCAACAAACTTGATTCAATTGTCCTTAAATTTGGCCTTAAATTGATGCAATCGCAGAAAAAAAAAACTTTGAAGATCAAATTTTAAAAAAATATAATTTTAAATAGTATGTTCACAATAAAATATGAGAGGGTGAACAATATTGTGTGTACATAGTGTTTAGCCAATGCATTTTATATAGGTAATTGGGTGAGTAAAAAAACAATTTTTTTGAATTAAAATAATATTGTTTTAAAAATCTCTTTAAAAAAATTAAAATTTTAATTGATTCAATCAACCTAGCTATTTAATTTCAATTTGAGCTTTGAGATGGATCTACACAAATGGAGTCTTGTAACTATACTTTTACATGGTCCAAAGTCATTAAAGTAAATCTTTTGAAGTTGAACTATATATTATGACCATGTAAAAAAAATTTAGTGTTCTCCTATAACTAACACCTAAAATAAATTTGAACCACTTGGATATAGTATATACTAGAATATTAGCTCATGTCATGTTGCAAGCGAGATTAAATTATTTTTTAATGTAAAAAAAGGTCAAGTGTCACTAATATTTTTTTTTTATAAAAAAACCATGTGAAGGTTAACCTTATTAACTTGACAAGTTTAAAAATAACCTAAATGATTAGTAGAAATGTAAAAACAAATGTGAGGGTTGACCAGGTCAACTTAATGGATCAAAAAACAACTTGTACGACCAGTAGAAATGTAATTTGACTCAAAGAAAATTAAAGACAACATCTTTTTTTATATATATTAAGATGGTAGTATATTAGATCGATCTAGGCAATCCAAGTTAATTTTTCAAATTCATAACCATAATCATGAGACTATGATAACCCCAACAAAAAGCAAATTGAAATAAATTAAGAAATATAATTTTCAATCAATCTAATGTTGAAGAATAAAATTTAAAAAAAAAATCAATTAAAAAAAAGATCTAAAAAAGCAATCCGATTCAACTCAGGTTAACTTTCCAAACTTGCAACATGAGTCATGAGACTTGGATAACCACATACATACATACATACATATAAATATTTAAATTTAATTTTCAATCAATCTAATGTTTAATGATGGAATTGAAAAATAAATCAATTAAAAAAACACAAAAAACAACTCGAGTCAACTCAGGTTAACTCACTAAACTCAGGACTTGGTTTATGAGATCGAGATAACTTCACAGAAAACAAACTGAAAAGACAACTCAATTAATTAGGTTAACATATCAAACCTATAATCTAGCTAATATCTCGAATCTTAAATTTTTTTTGTTTGTATTTTTTTAACTCTTTGCACTGCTTAGCATCTCTATTTTTCAGCATAGCAGTTATTACTATAACTAAAAGTTAAGAGTGTTGTTTTCTACAACATATTTTTCACTTGAAGAATTACTTTCTTAAAACCTATTAACGTCTACTTACTTTTTAAACGTAACACTATTAATTTGGCCCAGTATTTTAGTTTGTTTAAAATGGGATGATTTGAAAATATTATAGGGTAGAGTTTTCTTTAAAATCTTCGAACCACGGCTGAGGTTCCTCCTGGTTCACCAGCATCCAGGGGACAAAGAAGAGGAGGTGGTCTTGACTCATGGGAGTCACAGCACTAATTGAAGTCAAGGAGGTCAGGCAGTGAGCAGTGGCGAAAGGACAGACTTTAATGATGATAATTGAAAGTCAGTGACCGGCAGATTTGTGGTGGCATGCCAACATTTGTCATGCTTTTGGGATCATAGCAATTATTGAAACTCATGCAACAGCCTTTAATGATTTTATACCTACCCCCAAGATGTCCTCTGTGTGTGTGTGTGTGTATAAAAGGTTGTTTGATTTTGTATTTTGAAATTGTTTTTTTTTTAATAATTATATTAAATTTTTAGATTGTTTTGGTATGATGGTATTAAAAATAAATTTTAAAAAAATAAAAAATATATTATCTTAATATAATTTTAAATAAAAATATTTTTTTGAAAAATCAATACATACTAATAAACTAGTTGCAGAAGAGGCAGGAGACAAGAAGCATGAATTCTGAAGAAAGGGAGCTTTAGAAACACTTCAGGCACAGCCCATCGGTCACCCTTTTGGCAAAGATAAAGGCTTTCTTTCTCTAGACACGTTTTCTTATTTCATATTTTCATTTGTCTAAAATGTGCACCAAAATAACATTTAATTATTTTTGGACTAATTATAAATTGATACGTAATCAGGTGATTGTTCTCTAATGAGACAACCTTATCAGTCTCTTTACTGTAGCACACGAAGAAGAAAAGGATAAAAAAAAAAAAAAGGACCGGACCAGATACTCTGAACCTCCTTTGTCAGTTTATATATATATATATATATATATAAATAATACTCTATATTTATTTAAATTACCTAATAAATTAAAATAGATGTCTATTGTATACGGTCACTTTTTATTGTTCTAGTTCACTAAAATTCTTATTTTTGTTAATGTTCATGGAACTTATTTTCCTTTCAATTGAGTTGATGCAAATTTAGAAAGGGTAAAAATTCTAAAACCCACATGATATGATCCAAGAAAAAAGATTGAATAAAAATTTTTAAATTCTAGTATAATTGTGTCTACTATCCAGTTTTACTCTATTAAGCATAACTCTTAATTTCATCAGAAGTTTTCAGAAATATTATTTTATTTTGGAATAAAATTTTAAGTCAATCGGAATTCAGAAAGATCTTACGATACAAGTTAAAAGATATAATATAAATTTTATTAGTTGTTGTCTTTTGACTTGTAGACTTTTTGTTTGGAAATGATTTTTTTTTTTGCTAATGATGCATGGATATTCAACAACTAATTTTGAGAGTTTTCTTAATTTAACAAGGAAACTAAGAGGAAGCATCTATTACAAAGATTCTCATGCTTATTTAGGAGAGTTAAAGTTGGTTTTAGGTTGATTTTTTTAGTATATAGTTTTATATTAACAAGTATAATTTTTTATTTGACCGATGGATAAGAATAAAATTTTACTATAAGTTTGCAAATATCTTGTTTTATATTGAGTTAAAATTTCAAATTAATTAAACATCGGTAAGGCCTTGCGATAAGGTCTAGAAGTTATTGTGTGAGAATTACATTATTTTTCTAGTTGATTTATGATTTTTTTCTATTTGGAATAATACTCTTTTATTATTATTTTCATAATTGTTTATGATATTTTTTCCTAATATAAATAAATTTATTTAGCTTGTACTTTGATATTTTTTTTGAGCCTTGATATTTTAAATAAACTTTTGCTTTACATGATGAAATATTTTTCTCTTTACTAGGATAAAGATCAACAAATGACTTATAAAGTAGTCCCCGAATTTAAGAAATGAGAGAGAAAGTTGATGAAAAATGAAGGATGAGAGAGAAAGTGATTTATTAGTCACAATTCAATAACAAAAAAGTTTGATCTTTATGTCATTGGTCCTTAGATTCCTCTTAACAAGATGAGTGTTATTTAGAAGTTTTTTAAAACTTTAATCTTGTTGGAAAAGATAGATCGGGATTAAAGAAATTTTTTTATTTGATTTTTAGTAATTTTTTATTTTCTCTCTCAAATTCATAGAATGAAATGTTTAGAAAATAAACTTTTAAATTAAAATAAAAATTTTAAAAACTATAGGAATTACATAGCAAGAAAGAAAAGGTAGGTGGACTAAACATGGTTTTTTTTAGTAAACTTGAGAGATTGACCATGGTAGTCCTCTTTGTTTTACACTTTGGTCCTTTTAATTGAATGTTTTCTTTCCTTAATTAATTGGTCATTAATTCGAGTATAGAAAACTGCAATTAAAAAAAAAATATTGTGGATTGCTACCCTATTTTTTCTAGATGTTTTAGTATATTTTGTAACTACAATGTAATTTGTAATATAGAATCTTAAAATTAATCCTGCAAAAATTGAATGGTGTTGCTTCAATCCCTCTCTTCTTGTACTTCCGAGGTTTGCGATGTTTTGGAGCTTGGAACTAGAGTCCTATGCTTAATATTTGACATTTACTTTTTTCGGAGAACTGAACAAGGCACACCACTTCACATTATCAGTGATTCTGTAAAGCGTTGAGCTCCATTAATCCTAAAACTTGTGCGTGCATTGTAGAAGGTTTTGCTACGTAGTGCTGGACGGATTTGAGCAGAGAAGAAATGAAACTCGACCCAGTACCAACCAAGCAAAAAAATGGATTTCTAGTTCCTTGATTGTTCTTGGAGCGACTAACAGGTATATTCCTCCAGAGAGTTCAAATGATGCATATGTTAGCTGCCATTTCACAAGTTCAGGCTGTTAAGATTCAAAAAGAAAATAAGTTGAAAGATCAAAGAAAATCTGGAATTTAACAATCTGTTATACTAATTTATATACAAAGTATTGCCTAGTTTTTTGTTTTTTTTAAAAAAAAAATTCTGTGATAAGCATATAGAGCAACAAACTTCAAAGACAGAGGAATGGCTAATAGCCATCAAGGATAAGGAAGCCTGTTTAGAAGGTTTTGGGATCTTAAAACCTAGTGATTAGCAATTCCTTTCTCAAGTCACCTTAATTTGCTAAAGAATCCTCTCTGTTGTTTGATCGAAGAGATTGAACATGTCATAGGTTGCTTCAGGACTCATTTATGCATCCGATATTACCTCCATATTCTGATGCATGTACGCAACAAAGTTCTGCAACTGTGCCCAAAACATCGAGTCCTCTGCAGCAGACAGTTGCAGAACTTTGTTGATTGCCAAAAGTTCAGCCTCACTGGAGTCCTTTGTTCCAATAGAAGTTGCGTACATGCATCTGAATATGCCAAGCGAGTTGGGAAGGTAGTAAACCACCTAAACCTGCCAACCTTAGCTTGCCGATAGATGATCCTTTTGTATTACATTTAAGCATATTGACAGAAGGTGAATTCATGAAATTGGTTCTCGATGGCCTAATAGGTCTTCAGCACTGTATTGGAAACCTGTGAACATACATCAACGCCAAGTGGTAAGACAAGGAATGATTATCTCGAACTGCTTATTTGAAGATCGAGCTCCATTGAAGACAATTTCATTCGAAGGCAACCAAATGGACTGTAGAATGGAAAGAAAGAACATTGACCAACTTTGCCTCTTAAAGTTTCCACAAACAATTCCTTCATGAACAACACCCATACCGGCAACATCCTATAAAACATACTCATAATATAGCAGCTAGAATAGCCATCAAAACAAACTCATAACAATCCCAAAATATATCTATAACAGCCACTAAACAAACACTGTTTAGTATTTATGATGTCCCAAAAAATCCAAATAGCTTGAAAACAAAGCTTATATGTTGATTAATCGGTTAATCTCTTAGTTCTAGCAATCAAATTCATTCTCTCTATTCAAAGTAATTGGTGTATGGTGTCTGATACCTGCAAAAGGTCTTCTTTCGTGAAGTTGGAGACTCTCTGATACTTAAATATATTTTTTTTAGAGAAAAAACAATGATATTTTAGAGAGATTTTGAAAATAAATATGTAGTAGAGAATGAAGATTGAAAGTCTTCTCTTCTAAATATCCAATTGGTCTTTATAGCCCATCCTCATTTTTTTCTTGATTGCATTCCAACATCTTCTCTATCAAAGATAAAAATATCTTTGACTTAATCTGAGGGAAAATATATCTCACTATGTTAAAGAAAAAATATATTTAACTTTATCAGATAGAAGAATATCTCTAACTTTGTCGTTACCAAGGAATCCTAATAGAAGGGAGGTTACCTCAAACCCCCGAGGACAACATTCCTAACACTCTAGGTGTGAAGGTTATAGAGTTTGTTTCTCTCCTTCAGCCAGGGGAGAACAAAACTCAGATACCTAACCAGGCTGAGCGTATCAGTCGGGAGACCATGGGCTATGTCTAAGGTTATTTTGAGATTACAGCCTCTTTTTGCATGTATGTGATGGGGTAATCTTTCCCTCTTTAAGGATTTGTTGGGGAAGTGTTCACATACTACTAATCAGGTCTATGCCAACAACATCTAAATAGAGGGATCACTTTGTCCACCTTTGATAAGTTTTATGGGCTTATTGGAATCAAGTCTACAATCATTGTCTTCAAAATTGCTATCATTTGAACCATCTAGGTGGTGGTCCAATGGTAAAAGCTTGGGATCAAGAGGTTTGCTCCCTCTGTGGTCTCAGGTTCGAGCCCTGTGGTTGCTCATATGATGGCCATTGGAGGCTTACATGGTCGTTAACTTCAGCTGGCCCGGACACCCACGTTAAACTAAAAAAAAAAATTGTTATCATTTGGTTGATGGCACCGATGGCGGCAACGACATGCATTGGTTTTTCATATTTGCCAGCAGACCTACAGGAACTATGAAGGAAACTCTATGTGAGAAGCCTGCACATGTCAAAAAATGAAAGGGGAGATAGTTGACGGTGAGGTATTGTGGGCCAATCAACCTTAGAGGTGAAATGTAGTAAATCTGGGGTTGTTCTCATTATTAAAAGGATCCTCCCCCAGATGTAAATTACAAGCATCATCTAAGCTCGGACAAGGAAAAAACATGTGTTGTGTTGGCCTTGACTTCAACTGAGTATGAAGTCAATAGGATGGTCAAGTGATATTATCAGGCTGTTTTGCAAAGTATGCAACTTCCTTATTCTATTATCACTTTGTTACTAAGTTTATTTTATTACTGACTTCTCCTTTTTTTTATACAGGGATAATAGCTGAAGGAGAGGAAGGAACGTTATCAAAGATTTGCATAAGAGAGTTCACCAAATAAGTCTTCATCTCTTGTCATGGTTGGAGGCAGGGCTAAAAAAGTGATGAAGGATTTCCCCATCATTGTTAATGAACTTTATGTTCCTGATAGCTATGTTCCTAAAGAAACAATAGTGGAAGTCAGAACTCATATAGAAAATGAAGTTAGGGAAGTCATACTCCTTGTTCAAGGGTCAAGTAGATTTGACCCCCCCTTGAAGTGATCGTGAGCACTGTCATCAGTTTTTTAGAGGATAGGGTCTTCACCCATGTAGAGCCTAGTATTCTAGTCTTGATTGTAAAGGTTCATGTGGTGGCATTTCCTCTGCCTCAACTTTTCGCTTTACCGATAAAGGCTGCAGCAACTTGGACTTCTACTCGGGTTGTTCCTGAAGAAAATGAGTTTAAAAATGCTTTCACCAACCTCATCTTTGGTCGAGCTCCCTTCAATTTCCCTACCTTAACTGAGAAGGAGAGGCAACTTGTGAAGGATGTTATTAGCACCAGGTCATGTATTAGGAAGGTTGGCCTTGAAGTGACTGAAAAAGATTCTCACCATCCTAACAAACATCTCAATGACATCTAACAAAAGCTATAACTGTCATTTGGATTAAACTGATCAAACGATGTTTTATGTAAAAAAACCTTTACGTTTACCCTTTATTTAATTTTGTGACTATTCTTCCTAACACTTATTTTAGAAGAGTTTCATGATATGCGATCATTCTAAGAGGTGTTAAGTGATCAAGAAGAATCATGTAAGGGAGGCCATCACCACAAACAAGGTAAACCAAACTGCCTTCAAGCAGCTAAAAAAAAAGTTATTATAGGGGTCAAACTGAAGAGCCTCAATGTGGCTTATTCAACGTTGAAGGAACAAATACAAAGCAATGTTTTTTAATTGGGCTCCAACAACAAGATGTTTTAGGCCACCTATAACCAAGTGGATTCTCTAAAGCGGGAGATTTTTAAGGCGAAGACCATCCAAGAAGATTTAAGAGCTAAGCTTTTTACTGCTGGGAAAGAAGCCCGGAGTTCTCGAGTTTAGATAGAGGCTTTAAGGAACTCTCTCAAGGAGTTTCATGAATTTTTTTAGGGTGTGCAACTTTTACTGAGACAATTAGGGACTAAATATTCCTTTCCATGCCCAATATAGATGGACTTTAGTACCACCTTTCATCTAGTTTTTATGCCTGACTTTACAGATGTGTTTCCAATCAAGGTTGTTGCTGCCTAACATGGAGAATATCTAACTTAGAATCTCAGGTTAGATATTTAAGATTCCTTTCCTCCTCTCCCCTTATTAATTTACTACCCCTAGTTTTGTGAGGTTTATCCATGTACCAATTTTATTTAATAAAGTTTTGATTCTTATTTGTTTCTCTATTTACTCGTGTGTATGAATCTTACACCCATAGTAAACATTTTATGCAGGGTTCAAGACTTTTAGAAAAAGATTTGAAATTTTACATGGGTTCAACACTTTTACTTAGAAAAACATTTATCGAATTTGAATTTTGAACTATCTAACCTTAATCAAGATTTAGAAGGGACTTGCTCCCTCCTTAGAACCAAAAGAAAATCTTGGTTTCAGGTATATTCTTGTTAATTCATATAAATTTGTAGTGGATCGCTGAAAAGCCGCTAGGTAGGAGGTGGGGATTGGTGTTGTTATTCGTAGGCAAAACATCGTTGTTGAGGTAGTTTACACCATCCTTAGAGAAATGTGTTATGGCACTAGGTTGATCTTGTCAATTCCTTCTAAAATAACTTATGCAATCACACTAGAGAGATTGAGTCGATCCATTCCAAGGTAACTTGTGCACTCGTACTAAAAAAACTTAGTCCATCACATCCTTGGAAGGTTATGAGGCCGTTGCCTTAGAGAGATATCGTGTCAATTTCATCCTTGAAGAGTTATCCAATCACACTAAGAAGGTTTTAGACCCGTCACTTCTAAGGTAAATTGTGCAATCGCACTAGGAAGACTGAGTTCATCCCATCTTTGAAAAGCTATGTGATTGTTACCCTAAAGAGATGTCATGTCAATCTTATTATTAGAGAGTTTTGCAATCGCACTAAGAAGGTTTCAAATTCATCGCTTCCAAGGTAAATTATACAATTGCACTAGGAAGACTGAGTTTATCCCATCCTTGGGGAAGGTTGTATAGTTGTTGCCCTAGAGGGATGTCGTGTCAATCTTATCCTTGGAGAATTGTGTAATTGTATTAGAGAGGCTTTAGATCCATTTTTTCCAAGGCAAAATGTGCAATTACACTAGAGAGATTGAGTTCATCCCATCCTTGAAAGATTATGTGGTTGTTGCTCTGGATATCACTTACAAAAAAAAAAAACATCGTTACTATGAATAATTTAATTCATATACAAGAAACTTACATTCCTAGTCATTGATCATGGTACATTTTTATTGTCTTTTGAGGCATAATTGTTTTAATGGCATTTCTGTTGAGATCATAATCTCAGCTTAAAAAAAAAAGAGAATAGAGTTTCTTCAATAGATGTCTTATGAATGGTTGACAAACAAACTTTACATGTTTTATAATTTGAACCAACATTTCACTTATGTTTATTGAAAGCCTTCTCAAATCTCTAGGCTCTAACTACATTCATGAAGTTAGCAAATTCCTAGCTTAAATTTGATTGTCTCATTAAGCCCATAGGCAAGTAGAAAAACCATATTAATTTGGGGCAATCAAATTGTTACATAGACTTTCCTTATTATTGAAGAGTTGTTGAAGCTCTAATGGAACAAAAGTGCCAACAACTATAGAAAAGCCAATGACACATCCTATTCTAGGAGTGTTTTTGTTATCTTCCTTTGATAGTGAGTGGGGACATCAATAAACCATTTTTGGAAAAACTATCGATGGCTTTTTTATCGCTTCTTACAGAATGTGCTATTGATGATGTCCCAAAAAATCCAAGTAGCTTGAAAACCAAGTTTATGTGTTGGATAATCAGTTAATCTCTTGGTTCTAGCAATCATATTCATTCTCCGTATCCAAGATAGCTGGTGGCTATTGGCTGATACCTACAAAAAGTCCTCTTTGGTGAAGTTTAGGACTCCTTAATGCTTAAATATTTTTTTAGAGAAAATGACAGTGATATTTTAGAGAGAGATTCAGAAAATAAATATGCAGTAGAGAATGGTGATTGAGAGCCCTCTCTTGACTTTATAGCTCATCCTCACTTTTTTCTTGATTGCATTCCAACCTCTTCTCTATCAAAAAGAAAAATATCTCTGACTTAATTAGAGAGAAAATATCTCTGACTTTGTTCATAGAAAAAATATTTCTGACTTTATCAAAGGGAAGAATATCTCTGACTTTATCAAAAAAAAAATATCTATATATGTGTGTGGGTTCGACACTTGGTTGAGCTTAAAGGTGCTAGGTATGGCAGATCACCAGACCCATACATGCTTGGGCTTGGTATTTGACTTAAAAAATTCATAAATAGTAACATAAAAAAAATCACTCGTTAACAACTTCATCATACAAACATGAAATTAAAAAAAAAAGTACAAACAAGGACACTAAATTAATCATAACTTAACTATTTTTATATGTTCTAGTGTGACCCGATTTCTTCTCTTGATTTTGTGAGCATCAATTGCCATGAGAGTTAGATCAAAAAATAAAGGGATAATATATATATCAAATGTTCTTTCAAATGTCAATTTTATATTTATTTTTCAAAAAAAATTATTTTAAAGAAGAAAAGACTATAGTTTCAAATATAAAAACTAGAAGAGTATAAGGTATATGAGTTGAGTTTGGTTAACCAGGTTTTAAAAATTCTAACCCGCCACCCAACTAATAACATTCATTTCTTGGGTTTTTTATATCATTATCATCTATAATATTCATATTTTAATAAGTTCAATCAAATCAATAATGCAAATATTACACAGGCTAGTTTCTTTAAACACCACTACCCACCATGAACACTTCAAGGCATCTATCTCGCCTACCATCGTCACTTTTCTTATTACCTCTTTTAGTTGCTTGTTATAACCTCATTCCTCTTCCTTTATCAACAATATTTAGAAAATGTTTTGAACTTGGTATATATTTTGTTCCAAGTGGATCATAACTTGAGATTTCTAAAGAGAATTATGATTATGAATATGACCGGGGTTTATGTGCATAATTCAGTCCAACTATACACATCATGGATAGTCGATGGACTGCGTAAAATTGCCATCACCAACTCCACATTTTATCTATCTAGAATAACTTAAAAACCAATAGTAGTGGGGACCTTCTTGTCTCCATACGGTGCTCTTCAGGTGGTAGAGAGGGCTCCAAAAGAGTCTAAAAAAATAGTTTGGGCCATCTTTACAATGTCAGCATCAGCTGTTACAACGCGTGCGTACAGCACACAGACAATCCTTGTCATAGCATCCCTTTCTCTCACATTCATTATTTTTCTTAATCACCCTGTTGTTTTGTTAATTATATTACTAATTACATGTCAAATGATCACTAAATTCAAATATCAAATTTGATAAAAAGAATATATATATATAAAACTCAACTATAAAGAGATTTCATTTCTTAATTTGATACAGGAATTAACGTAAAAAATACTACAGTATCATAAAGGTGAGGGTGCATTATCTGCATTAAAATCTTGCATTAAGTCATAATTAACTTTTTCATAGACAACAAATGCCAATCATTGATTTCTCTATCATTAAAGTTTTGCCGAATGAAGAAAAAAGCTTCAACATGTTACTTCTTCCACTGAGATTTGTACAAAGTGACATGGAAGAAAAAATGGACTCAACATGCGCACCTCCAATCATTGATATCTCAACGAAAATTTCCACTCCATCACATTTGAAGAATCAACCGGTGTGACTCAAAAATACCCATCTTATTTGCTTTGTCAAAGCTCATAAAGGGGGACAAAAACCATGACATCATATCACAGAAATGTTCATTTTTGCTAGCTCTGCTTTTTTTTTACATTATAAGCACCACTTTTAGCAGTTTTGTCCATGCTTTTTTTCCCATAACATTACTGACTAGTGAGACACTGGATGGTACGAGATAAGAAAGGAAAAACTATCCGACTGGAGGCAATGTAGGACAAGACAACATGGTATCTCACAAATGAAGGTAGGATAAAAATTTGAACATGACGACTAAAACCACCCTTTTATGCGTACAACATAGTCCAATATAAGTAAATTACTCTTGCCCAGTTTTGCTACAATGTATAAAATGGGAAGGAGGTGAAGATGCGATATCTATAGCTATTCATGCAAGGAGGGATGTATTGAAACAGACGCTCTCTAGGGTGGTTCAATCATAACCATTGTCTAGTACAGTATCATTAAGAATTTAGGAGATAAATCCTTTTTTTCTCATTTTCAGTCATCCCTACCCTATCGTCTCATCACCACACATGCAATTATAAGGTGGGTGGTCCACACATGCAAGTTGCTAGAGACACAGACAAGGTTTAGAAGAAAACTCCTACCTCAAACTGTTGTAATTATAAGGTGGTTCCCCAACTGGCAGGGCTTGTAGGGTTCATATCCTGTTCTTTTCTTTGCTTACATAGAAAATGAAAGAATAGTTAGAGGCATGCTTGACCAGACAACTCATACAAGGCACGTTTAAGCTAAATATTATTTTTTTTCTGTATAAAATCATTATAGTTTACTTATGTAAGCAAGCCATCCTTCGGCGAATATATTGTTAACAGAGACACAAATGCAACAAGATCATTAGAGACAAAAATCATATATGCTATGAAGCCTATGGGTTTCATGAAATGATGAGTACTTGATGATCAAACTATAATCAGGCAGTTCAATATGACATGTATCATCAAATCATGACTTGTTAGTTCATTGAAGACAAACCTACAGCAAGAATTAAATTAAAAATCTTTAATAAATCATCTAGCTAGGATCTCATGAAATGATAATAATAATCCTAAATTAACTAGGAAAATATGGTAAATCCTAAATAATAACTTTTAAGCCTTATTTGAAAGTCTTCCTGAACTTAAGTGGCTACAAAATTTTCAAACCAATAGCAAATAACGCCTATAGAATCTTCTAGCAAAATTTTAGTTGAATCCAACAATCAGATCGAAAATTATATGTATTAATATAAGGTTGCACTTCGGAAAAAATTCATCACAACCAGAAAAAAAAGCCCATGAAAATGCAACACTAAGTTAAAGATTAAACCAGTTCTAAGAAAGGATATAGGGCTTTTGCAATTTTCAGTCACTTGTTTGGTATTAGAATTTGACAACATCTTGAGCATCAATAAAAATCCAAACAAACCTAATCATTAACCAAAGCATGCATGCGTCACAAAGAATAGAATAATCACTTTTCTATTATTACGTGTTTTTCTAGCAACAATGAAATTTCTCCGTTCTGTTGGTAAAATCACCCCAATAAGAAATTAGAGAATGAGACTCATTTTAATTACAATAAATCAAGGAATAAAAGTCAAATGAGCAGGATTTTCCACTAAATTTGTTGTCAGATAAAATTCCTCTACATTAGCATAGAAAGCATTTTGAGACAAATAAAGATAATAAAAGCCAACGTTTCAATCTTAAATACTATTTTAGACACAAAGAACTTGCAGACAGCTTCTCTTTTTATGTCATGTGTTTGTTCCAAGAGAACAGACAGCTGTTAAAACTTGCAGACAGCTTTTCTTTTTATGTCATGTGTTTGTTCCAAGAGAACAGAGAGTTGTTAGAAAAACAATTAAAATGTCAAAACTATTTTCTTTGAAGTTTGAGTATTCTAACATTTAAATTGTCTGATAGTCTGCCAAATTTACCCTAATCTTTAGAAAGCTGGTTTCTGTGAAATTAGGACTTGACACATGGTGTTTATGGATGGGACAAAACAGTCATTTTAGCTTATGCTAGAAGAGTTTAAATAGGTCTCAGTTGGTCATTATTTAGCTGGTTTAAGGTCTGACAACCCTAAACCCTTGGTTTCCATTCTGTTTTGCTGTGTTCTTAAACTTGCTTACCCTCAAAGTGTAGCTTATTTCATGACGTATTGTCTGCCTACAGTTAATGTTTTTCTGGTTTTAGATTTTATACTCCTTTTATTCTATGCTCTGTCAATTAACTTTTATTACCAAACAAAAATAAACAAAATTGTACAAGTTCTGGAGAATGCAACAATAACACGTCAGAAAAAATTCTAAATTCATTTTGCATTTTGAGACATTTAATTGTTAAATAAAAAACAACTTTCTACAGATCATGAACATGTCCTGACATTACTCAAAAGCAACGAAGCACATTAGCAGTTTTAATCATTTCAAGAAAACTACAATCATTCTTAAAGTCCAGACCTGTAGACACCAAAGGAGTTTTGAAGCAATCAAGAAAAATTCTTTTTTCTTTTTACATATAAATTCAAAAAAAAAAATATGCAGGTTACCAGTTAACAGACATAACATCTTAACATGCATGAACAGTAAATGATAAATCATCATATCACCATTTTTTCTTGCCAAACATGATATCCTGGGTCTTAACCACCACTAATAATATAAGTGATTTATTTCAATAAGCATGAAATGAGTGATCAATGATAAATCATCACAAAACCATTGTTGCAAGCGGGAACTTAACATCATGGGTCTTCGTTAAGGTCAACAAAAAGATATCACATACAAAATAACAGGGAAGCAAAAAACTCAAAAAGTAAATCAACAACCATATAAAACTATTGAACAAGTACATTGTATATTAACTATAGGCAAAGAAAACCAAATGAATCTTTCACTAAGAGTTCATAAACTTACCAAAAAGAAAATCAACAACCAAATAAAACTTTTGAGCAAGTACATTGTATATAACTATAGGTAAAGAGAACCAAATGAATCTTTCACTAAGAGTTCATAAACTTACCAGTTAAATAGCTGCTCTCTACCTTACAGAACACCGTACGATGCAATCAAGGATGACACTGCATACTTCGGTGAGAAACCACAAGAACTGTCAATGAAACAGCCAAATAAAAAAATATATAGCAGCAAGAGTATAAACACTGGTAGTGTTATCCTGATATTTTGCTTAAATTGCAATATGCATGCAATAAATGAATTGGCAAACATGGTCTTCATAAACAAAGATGTATTAGTTTCCAACAACACAAGTAAATAACAGTACTCAGACAAGAAACATGTTATCAATTTAGCCCTTATTTCTATGGCTACATCAGCTCAACCTTCTCCTTCTACGCCCACGGTTTTGTCCATTGTCTGCATCTGAAACTCTGGAAACTTCAATTCTTCTCCTGGAAGATGAAGGATTTGTTTGTGAGCTAACGTCCACTTCTGAAAGCCTAGAAACTAGATTTCTTCTACTAGAAGTCGATGAGATGGGCACAGTAGAATTGCTTTCTATATCAGTGCCCATGCTATGGCTTTCCAATTGTGAAACAGTGGCAGCATCATCAGGCCTGGAAGACGAAGCAGAATGAGGCAACATAGAATCAGCATCAGCAACTGTATCCAGGTTCTGGATGTCAGGTTGAATAACAGCAGCAATGCTTGAAAATGAATCTCTATCAGCAGGACGTGAAGATTGTTGGTGGTTTCTTCTCCCACGATGATTGTGCAAAACTGCCTCAAGGTCCTCAACTAATCTTTCTGCAGACTCCACTGCAGAATTCATTGCAGAATTCACTGCCGATGAAAAGGAGGACATTGAAGCTGCTCCTTGAAACAATAACCTTGAAACATGAACAGAATGGTAGTCCTGGCTTACCTCTGCCCCTGTGGAAGGCAGTGCCAGAGAAGTAATGGCTTGATTTTCCAATAAACTGATTCTCTCAGATTCAAGATGAGTATCATCAAGATCTTCTGATCGAGGTATCTCCCCCATTGCAATGAGCACATTGCCAAAATGCCGCATCCTCTCTTCAACTGAAGAAGAAAATACACCGCGATTAATGAGTTGCTGCCTCACACTCTCAACTCTTTGTGCAGAAGGCCTAGGAGGAACCTTCAAGCCAGACTCCTTCGACCTGTGCTTGTTGTTATCATTACTGTTTCCATTGCCATAAATTGGAATAATGCTTGTGTCTGTAACCTCTTCCATACACACAGGGCATTCCTTCACATTTGAGTAAACATACGACAGCTGATAGAAGCATGGCCAACAAAACAGGTGTCCACAACAAGTTAATACAGGATCTTGTGCCGTATCAAGGCATATGTTACAATCAAATACACTCCTATCACTTCTGGCCTCCTTACCATTCCCATTCCTGCCTAATGCTTTAGCTAACAAATAGGCACTATTCCTTTTGCCAAATTTATTCATCTCATCTCTCCTTTCTTCAGTAGCAACACTAGCCTCCCCAATAAGCAGTCTACCTTCACTGCGAACATTAATAGTAGCTGGTTCCACAGAAATACTCACCGTTTGAGGGGTGATGTGACTTTGTCTCCATCTCTGTCGTTGCCTAGCCCTGAAAGTAACTGCTTCAAGCTGCCTGATACGTTCTTCTATAAGACCATTGGTGGTTTCTAATTCATTCCACATAGTTGTGAGTCCCAACAGCGAATCATTGGAAGAGTATAAAGGTTCTTCGTTCAAATCAAGATCCATTATTCCTTGTCAAAATTTTACGACACTCTGATTCAAAACTCTTTCTACAAGAACACAACCCAAAGTCACTAAAAAAATTCCTATGCCCTTCCCTGCAAAGAACAATAAAAATTAACTCATCCAGGTAAAAACTCGCATGTTCATGTCTTTTGAATCAGTTGCATAGCAAAAAAGAAAAAGAAACAAACTTCTAACCAGAAACTGAAATTTTCCATCATCTTAAACTAACTGCAAGAACTAAATGAGATAATTATCACTCTCTAAATCAGTAAATTAGAGGGGGAATTCCAAAGCCTACTAAAACTGAACCCTCCCTACGTACTCAAAAAAAAAAAACATAAAACAAACTCAGAATCAGCTTAAAAAGAATTAAGAAATATCCAAACCAAAATGAAAAAATAAAATCCAAAATCAGCTCAATAAAAACTTCCCTTATCATTGATTTTGTTACTAGAAAAAAAAAAGACTATAAATTGAAAGTTCTCTCCTTTTCATTCTTCAATCTCTTTTTGAGGAAAAAAAGAGAGACCCATTAACGCTTTGAGCCACAATATTAATATTAATCAAGAAACTGAAAAGAAAAGAATAAGAACCTGTATGAAGCAGATGATCAGCTCAGGTCTTCTTCATGGTAAAAGATTCATTGATACAATCATTTTTTAGCAATCAATGAAAGTTAAAGCAAGCGGCGGTGGTTATTTATGGGATTTATTGACAGGTGCTTTCATGTTCAAGGCCAGATGGGTATAAAATGCTGTCGTTTTGTGCGCTGAGCTTGATGTTTGAGGCGTTGTGATTGGAGTTTTGGCAACAAACTATCAGGTTAAGGAGCTTCGGTCCTGTTGGATTGGATTCTTTTGGCAGCTACTAAACTTTTTGGTGGTTCTACTTTATTTAAATCTCCATTTTGGTCTATATACTCTCTTTTTTCCTTTTTCTTTTAAAAATATAATTTCATTGATAGTGATTATAATATATAATCATTATAATTTTTATAAACCTCAAATAAAGATTAAAAAAAAACTATAAAAATCAAATTTAATTGAGTGAAAATTGACTCTGGCAACTATTGAGATTTAAATAGGAATTTATAGAGTTTTTTTTTTAGGTTTTCTTTTTTAAAATCACCCGCAATTATATATTCTCATGATATAGAAGTTTTGTTGAGAAAATTAACATTATTTATAGTTAATTTTATTTTTTTTATTTTCCTATTAAAAGAAGTGGGATTTAGTAGGGTGCTTCACAACAGTGAAACACCTACCCTTTTTTTCATTCTTTTTATTTTTTAATTTTAATTATTTTTCAAATAAATTTTTTATGGCCTAATTATAGATGAGATTTAGTTTGAAATTATGATAGAAAAAACAAATTAAAAGAATGAAGACTTGAATACAAAATACAAAGAAAATACATGATTAATCTCAAGTTCATGACAATCTTTATTTTACTCTAGAAATTAAATTTGTTAGATTTTTAGTTCTTGAGTTTGAGAAATAAAAAAGAAAGTTGTAAGAAAACGGTACGAGAAAAAGAAAATTGTTAGTTGTCATGATTTTAACAATTAAAATAATTAATTTTGATGTCAAATAAATGATGGTTTTTTATCTTCATCTTGTTTGAAAAAATAAATCATATGTTTAAATTTTAGTTTTTTGAGTGATTTTAGAGGTTTTTATGGTAAATTGAGGTCTTATCAAGTAAAACAACTTTAAAATTGAGTTTTTATGACCCAAAAACTTGCATCTAGATTTTTCAATAATAAGAGGTAATAAAAAAATATGACAGCAGGTGACATGTTATGTGATTTAAAAAGCAAAAGAAAAAAATTAGTATTAGAAGATGCATTGTCCACTCATGCACAAAAAATAAAATAAAATAATAGTCATAAGCCTAAGTTTCAAGGCCTAGGTGCCCTTAGGGTTTTGTATTTAGGCCATATGCGTGTCCAGGTCTATCAATGTCTGATCTTTTTTTTTTTATCTTTTTGTTTTTTTTTCCTTTCAATTAATTGTTTCCATTTAAATAGCTATTTGTGCTCTTTTTTTATTTCTTAAACAAAATAAATTAGTTTAGTTTTTAAAAAAAACACTGATTTATCTTTTTATATTTTTTTACTTGCATGATATTTCAAAGATATTAGTTTGGTTTCTTCAAAAACAATTCCTCTTATATTTTATATGAATTAATTGTATTTGAAAGAGGTTTTCATAGAAATAAAAATGATTTGTTATTAGAAATAATAACTACCTACTAAGATAAAATGAATAAGATTTTTAAAATAAAAAGGAAAGTGGGTGTAAAATATTTTTTTATTTTTTCTAGAAAAATTAGCTTCCTCCTTTGACATTTAATTAGTATTAATAACTTCTTTTAAATTTATTAATTCATATATTTTCTAATTTATTATAAAAATTATAAAAAAATATTTTTTCTTTTCTCAATTAAAAAAAATTATGATACATGAAAATACATGCATGGTGTAACCATTTTGTTCATTTTACATTATAAATTAACTTAAAATTATAAATGTAAAGTAGCGCAAGCAAATTATTCTTGTATTTTTAATTTATAATAACAACTTTTTCACGGTTTATATATATATATATATATATATATATATATATATATATATATATATATAAAATCTTTTTTTCATTAAAAAATCATGATATATTAAAATATATATTATATTGATGTTTTCTTTTACCGCATTAAACTTTAACATGAAATTCAATATGCGGTGGTGGTAGCATAAGTTTTAAAACTAGTTTCAACTTAAAATCACTTGATGATAACCAAACAACACACGTAATAGATAATTTTATACACAAATGAATTGCATTTCGACGAACATTGGTGTGTTTGTTATTATGGTTGTGGTTTGAAAAAAATTATTTTATAAAAAATATTTTTAATTAAGATTGGTTTGATAAAATATGTGTTTGGTTAAAATTATGGTTAAAATTAAAGCTGAATAAAAAATAATTTAATGTGTTTGGTTAAAAATAATTTTCAAATTAAGGTTTGGTAATCAAATGAATAAAAATAACATATATTAATATTAATGGTTTTTATTTAAAATATTGTAGATTTAAGTATTATTACATCATGAAATAAATAATACTTTATGAAAAGGTTCTTCTTGTATTGTCCTATTAAACTATTTATAATTCCATAATATACAAAATTCATTCGAAAAGGCTTTTGGTATCTATAGCTTTCTGAGTTTGCAACAACATCAGCTAAAGAATCATCAAGAACAAAATTGAAATTACAATCAAATTTTACAAATGTTACGCTATCATACGATCTTCTTATAATGTAATTATGTAGTGACATTGATGTCACTACAGTCTGAACTTGCATTTTGTATGGATAAACATGCATGTTTTGTAAAATTCTCAACCTCTATTTCCATACTCCAAAAGAACATTCTATCACATTATGTAGTGATAAGTGTGTACTATTAAATACTTCTTTCTATTTTTTTAGTAGTTCACAATGCCTAAAATCTTGTAAGTGATACCTCTCGCCTTTATATAAACCTAAATAATCATACTCATTGGAATATTTAGAATTAACCAAATAGTATTTATCTACAATTACAAACAACGTTTTAAATTTGTCATAATATTAGTAAATAAAAAAGAAAATTAGTATACTTATATTAGCATTCAATTTCTATCATATAAACTACTTTCCGAAGGTATAGGAAATTTTATAGTACTATTGTCAATAGCTTTAAGAAAAATATGTGTATCGTGGACACTACTTTCCTATCATGCTCATATAAACATGAACTACATGTCAAAACTATAAATAATCGTTATATTTTATATTAGTACACCTTTTCTTCTAATAACTGAAATTTGATTTTTGGTTTATATGTTAGCTTGCACATGTGTGCTATCAATTGCACCAATACAATTCTCCTACAAATTATGTTTTCTCTCTTTCCCAAAAGTCTTGAGATATAACCTCTTCTTTAGCATTTATAAAAAAAAATGCCATCGACTCGTGATTTTATTATTATACAAAATCAAGCAAGTAAAATACAAGAAGTAACACAAAATCAGGCAATTTCTTTGTGTCAATTTTAACATTACTTAAAGTAGTTACGAGAAATAATAATAAAAAATGCTTTAATATTATACTCTCCAATCATCCAGACCTTACAAAATTAATTATTTCAATCTCTAAATTCTTTCAATTGATGTTTAAAACTTAATATTCCAAAAAAAATTGATAAAATTGTCCATTTAAAAAGGCAACAAAACTCAATGTTTTTTTATGGAGGTAAACCAGAGACCATAGTATTTATTAGACCACCAATTAAAACAAAAGTGAATTGGCAAAAGAACAAAAGACAGATAAGTATGGGGTTAATAGTGCATAATCCGAGTCACTTGTGGCATATCTTTCATACAAGATGACAAAGTACATGTCGTAAAATAGATTTTATCATTTTAAGAATACAATAGGACACATCCGTGGGTATTCAAATTCTTTAGCTTCTAAGTATGAAAAAAATATTTTAATAGGATGTAAGAGGAAAAAGCATGCACATTATCGCCGTGCAAATCCAATAGTTCACATGGTTAATTAACCTACTTCATAACACCTAAAGTTCACAATATCGTAAATATGAACAATCAACAACACCCAAACTTTAATTTATATGTAATTAAAATGGTATTTAATTGAAGACTTGTAAAGAAAGAAACACATTACATTTTCATAACGCCTTAATGAGAAGGTTTTAAGAAAGTAGGAGAATTTCCCATCTTCTCTCCTTGTAAATGTGGCCGGTTGCACTTGGATTTCTTAGGAAACCAAGTGAGCTATTTATATTAATTTCAAGGCTTTAAAATTACTATAATGCCATTATAATTTAATTTGGGTGTTTTTCGTTCAATTGAATATCTTGTCTTGGTCCATTTTAATAATTAACCATATTTAAAAGTTTTAGTCCTTAAAACTTCAATTTTAATTATTTAACATTACCCTAATTGTTTATTTTTTTTAATCGGGGGTATATACGTGGCTTTTCACTATTGTTGTAAACTTGTATACCATACTCGGGTTGGCTTTTTTGGCACACATTTTATGCCACCACATAGAGAAAATAAAGTGAGTCTTTGGCAAAATATAAAATACAAGTCTAAGGGAAGAAAATGACTTATCTTTTGACCTTTAATGTTCGCGTGAGAAAGAAAAACTTGTACTTAGAGTCGGGCCAAAACACTACAAAAAAAAAAGCAAAGGAAAAAAAAAACCATACATGCATGAGGGGTTAAAGACAATCCTTCACCATGCATTAAATGACACCATTATAGTTGCCTTTAATTTTATTTCCTTTAAGAAATATTTTATTGCACCATTTCATTTAAATGACTTTTTCAACTTTTTGTTCTTTATTTATTTATTAAAAAATTCTTTTGTTTGTGTTCAATTTAGTCATTATACTTTTAACTCCTTCATATATTGCCAATTTGGATTAATTTTCCAAGTTTTCTTTCAATTGCGCCCTTGATGACATTCAAAATGATACTTCAATGCTAACACCTTTTACATTTTAGTCCTTAAATTTCTAATTTGTTCAATTTTAGTCAAATTGACCAATGTTTTCTTCAATTAAACTCCTAATTGAATTAATAGGGTCCATAAATTCCAACGTCTATTTCATTTTGGTATTTGATCCTTTAATTCTTGCTTGATTGCAACCTAAAACTTTGTTTTATTTTTAAACCTCTTTCTTTGAAGAATTTTTTTAAATGTTTTATGTGAACAAGATCATTTTGAAAATGATTTTGAAGATTTTTTTTTCTTGAAAATTTTTGGAGGTAAAAATTAGGTTGTGATAGCAATTATGTTTCTTTTGAAACTCCTACCCAATTTTCTCTAATGTTTCTTTTGAAACTCCTACCAAATTATTTGTGTCATTGGCATAAAAAAACATATTAATACTAGTTTGATTGCATAAATTAGTTTTACCAGGGACAATGAAGTTCAAGAAATCCTAATTTATGAGATAAACACTATATTTTATACTATACTTGGATTACATAAGTGACATTGCAATAACTTAATTCTTATTTTTAGGAGTCTTATTAGTGTCGTCTAGAACTATACTTAACGTGGTCAAGTTTTCCCAACTCATGGAGAGTTGGTAAGGACACCATACCCGAGAAATGATTCATGCTTGTGTATGATCTTCAATAATAGAGGGTAACCTAACCATTGTCCATTGGTTGAAAGATTAGGCTTTAGCTTTTTTTTTTTTCAAATTATTTGAATTTCTAGTTGAGTTTTGTTATTAGATTTGATATTATTTTATTTTGGGCTTCTAGTTAATCTTAGTGGGCCTTTGGCTAAATAGTTGGTTGTTTTAGGGTTTTACTATTTATAAATGGTGTTATGACTACCTATAAATAGATGAATTTAAAGATAAATTTATATCATTTTGGGCTAGTTGTTCTAACTAGACATTAAGATAAATGGTTTCTGTATTGTAAAAAATTCATTACTATCTTCGTTTGTTCCTTGAGAGTTCCCTCTGATTAGTTCATTTTCACAAATATAGATATGTAATTGTGAAGGACTCTAATGTTGTCACGAAATGGGCGAGGAAATTTTCATCAAAGGTAATTTTACATTTACAAGGAACATGTCTTTTGTCTTATTTGTTTAGACATGAATGAATTGGTGAAATAGATAATTGAAGAAATGTTTGCTATAAGATTGTTTATATTTATATATTGATGATTTTACTTGTTAAAGGAGCACTGACGTAAGGATTTATTAAGAAACAAAATTGGCATTTAATAAATGCTTAAATCAATCCATGGAAAATTGATCTTGCTGAGTATTAAATGAAAATTCACATTTTGATAAACATATGAGTGCATCCAAATGAGATTAACACCTCTTATGTGTATTCAAATTTCTTTGCATGGATCATTGCTGACTCATTGCAGCCTATGATACAACATCGTTGGCCATTTCCTCTCACACTATTTTGTTTACAAACATTGCTTAAGCAAAATAAATAAATAAATTGATATATAAATCTATAAACATAGATAGATCTATTATCATACGACCTCCCTCCCATGATTAATTAAACATCCTGCTTTTAAGTGCTAACTCATAAATTCTATTGATTTTGTCCTAATCCAATTTATGACGAAACCATTAGAATATTGATTGAAGCTTTAAACAATAATCAGTTGATATGGTGCTTGCTGAAGTGATTTTGGGTCTTCAATTTAAGGTCCAAGCATATCTTTTTTTTTTTTAAATGTGGATGTCTAGATCAGCTTGCGTGTATTTTGACTAATCTCACGAGCTATGAAGTTAACGACCATATAAGTTTCCAGTAATCCTGAAAGGATTCAAACTCGTGATTATTAGGGAACTAATTCAAAACCTGACAAGTTGAGCTACCTCTCGGGATTGGTCTAAGCATATCTTGCAAACATTACAAATAGCTTTGCCATGCGTAAAGCAGTGCCCTCTCTTTTAGGGCGAAAACTCTCCTATTAATAAATTTCTAAGAAGAAAATCCTGGACCTTATCTATATTGTTATCCCTCACCCTAGTTAATTAATGTACTAATAATTAAACAAAGCATTCTAATTAATTATTATATTTATAGCTATTTACAAATCAAAATGCATTGCCTTCAATGTCGGAGGGACACATTTTAAGCCAGCTTAATGGAATAATTTGTCGTATATTTTTTACAAGTCCTCTTATCATAAGTCATAAAATAAATTCCCCACAACTTTCTTTACCATCCAAATCTTTCTTTTGAATAATAGCAGCATTAGTCTATGTGAACACTTTATTAATATATAAATTAAAGAATTTTTCGTAACATAAGATCAAATATCTTAATATATATTTTTTAACTTGGGTTTCTAACTCAATCTTTAATTATAATCAATATATTTATTATTATTTATTAGCACAGATAATTCTCGAATTATTTTATTAAATGCACATACCAACTTATCAATTTATAATTAAAATTTTTGTTAATGGTAAAATAAACATTAACAATACCATATAGTTTTTGCGTTAGAAAAAAAATTGCTTGTGCGTGGAATCAAACTTGCAGGGACTACTTTAAGCAAGGTTGTCAATTCCGTTTCGGTAGGTGTTTTGTTTTTT
Organism: Populus nigra; assembly: GCF_951802175.1. Lineage (NCBI taxonomy): Eukaryota > Viridiplantae > Streptophyta > Magnoliopsida > Malpighiales > Salicaceae > Populus > Populus nigra. Next base: position 4,177,442 of record NC_084870.1, on the reverse strand, counting down.
TAATTGGAACGGAATGTTTCAGTTTCGGAGTGTTTCGGCGTGCCGTTTCGGGGTTGTACTGTTCATATATATATATATATATATATATATATATATATATATATATATATATATATATATATATATATATATATATATATATTCAACAAACATAATTCAAATTCAAGATAAATTAATTATAAATTATACAATACAAACACAATGCCAAACAAATATAATTTCAAAATTTAAAATATTTCTAAATAGTCAAGAATAAATAGATCTTTAACTTAAAGTAATTCAACTTAAACAAAATATCAAAATATTATGAAAGTAAAATGTTTTAACACAAATATTTTAAATATAAAGTTAGGTCAATGTTATTAAGGCTAATGAAATCTAAAGCATCCCTTGTTTTGCTCAAATTCCTACAAAGTATAAACATGAAAAAAACAACATGCATATAAACCATATATATTAGTGATAAATCTAATTTTAAAAAATTAATATCATTGTTAATGAAAATAGTAATAATAATTTTCAATGTTATCATTAATATCATTGTTATAGAAAATAGTAATAAAAAAGAGCTTTTTATAATTGGGTGGTTTAATTAATTAAATTGAATAAGGTTTAATTTGATTCAATGGCTTTTCAAGAGCGGAACGGAACATGTGGAATGGAACCGGAACGTTTCGGGCGGAATTTAGCTGAAAAATCCGGAACGGACCGAGATTTAAAATGAGATGAAATTTGTTCCGTTTTGTTCCGTTTTTTGAATTGGTATGGAATGTTTCGGCCATTCCAGACAGAACGGAACGGAATTGACAACCTTGACTTTAAGTAGCAATTGACATTGGAATTTGATAATGCGGTGATTCAACCCTTTTTTTAAAGTATTTTTTAAATTATTTTTTATTTAAAAATTTAAATTGATATTTTTAAATATTTTTAATGTGTTAATGTATAAAATAAAATAAAAAATCTAAAAATGTATTATTTTTATATATTTTTAATTGAAAAATATATTTACAAAAATATAATGTATTGTATTACTGAACACACGCTCGGAAGCTAATCAAGTAGCTAATTATTATATTCAATTGAGATGACTTTTTCAATTTACAAATTCTTTACAGCAGAATTATGTGTGATGTATGCAGCGCACACAAATATTTTCTTTTTAGTTTTCACTGTTTTGATGTTTGAAATTTCGTTTTAAAAGTATTTTTTTTTAAATTTATTTTTTTATTTAAATTAATATATTTTTAATATTTTCAAATCATTTTAATATATTGATGTTAAAAATAATTTTTAAAAAATAAAAAATATTTTTAAAAACAACCAACACCATAATACTCCTAAAAACTCAATATTTCATATATTAAAACTAAATTTCTAATTTCATATATATCTCCTTTTTGTTCGAACATTTAATGGTACTGTGGAGAGCAAATCCAGTAAATAGGGTTGTGGTTGTTCTTGCTTTTTGTTTTTTCAGACTGAGTTGAACCTCAAATTCTTCATGAATTCCATCAAAATAAAACAGAGTTTTGATTTTAATCAAATATAAATTTATATAGTTCAATTAAAACTCACCCACAGCAATATTACCAAACATCACCTTAATTTTCTTTTTTTTTTTTACCGACCAACATGGTACTTATGTTAAAATCAGATTTTATTACAAGAATCATTGTAGTTATTATAAAGAATGTTTATAAAAATATTTTTTAATTGAGAATACTTTTTTTATGTTTTTTTATTTTTAACATAAATTATTTAAGAAGAGGTTAGTTAGAGGGGCATAATTGATTAAAATCTTATAGGTGTAGGGTAAAATTATTTAATTTGTTACTTCTCATGGAAAAGAAGATAAATTGGAGGAAGGGAGTCCTTGGTGATGGGGCCCAGGAGGTTGAAGAAGAAGAAGAAGAAGCAGAAGCAGAAAAGGTGTCCCTTTTGCTTAGTGTCCCTTTTGCTTGCTTGCTTCTTGTTACAAAGTTTCTTGTTTTCTCTTTTCAACAACAAATTGAGAAGTCATGATCTTCGTCGATGGACTTCCATTTCCAACCGATTCCTCTCAGGTAACTTGCTTCATCTATTGTTAACTTTCTAATTCGTGTTACGAAAAATCCATTTCCTTTAACATACCAAAACTCTCTAGGACAAAGAAACAGCTCTGTTTGGTTGCTTACAAAATGTAGGAGAAAGAAATTAGTGCCCATATGCTTAAGTCATTGAAAAAGATTGTGTTTTTGTTTAATCTATTTTGTTACTCTATTTGATTGAAGTTCTTATTATATATAGTATTTGTTTTCAATGATCTTTAGCTTATAATTATGATAAATAGGAAAGGGGTGCCCTAGTAACCTTGCTGGAACACCCCAAGTTGGTATCTGCCTCCAATTCATTCGAAGCTATGCAGGAGGTGAAGTCATCAGCATCAAAGGAGTATGCTTTGCAGGGTCGGTGGGTTTATGTCTTCCAAAGAGAATTCGCAACAGTTGACCCGGCACTTATAGATGTACGTTCTTTTTGGCCGTGCTCTTTATTTGCTATCCCTGGGTAAATGTCTGAGAAAGTTCTTACCTCTAAGTTTTCTGTTGTTCCCAGTTTAAATTTTTGTGATTGCATCTTATAAATATTTTCATCATTGATTACATTTCTTTTCTAAATTGACAACGAAATTTCAGCAGCAATATGTGTGCGGGTAACAAAAGATGTTACCTGTTTGATAACTTATGAAACTATGTGTAGAAATAGTCATAAATTTGTGGCTTTATCTAGTAATAATGATTTCTCATGGCACTCTCGTGAAACAATTGTGGCCTTCTTTGATATTTTCAGTTCATATCCCTGTAATGGACTCATTTACCATGGGAAACATGTTCTAAATCTCTATGAATCATCTTATGTTTCTTTCTCGTGAGTTTGAAACAAGTTTTGTTCTTCTCTCTCTAAATTGTTGTTTGTCTTAATACGCTGTAAGTTTTTTTTTTTTTTCATTTACTGTTTTAGATGTTTATTTTTCCTTCCTTGCATGTAAAGTTTATTGGCACTGATGAAGCAACTACTTGCGTGGGCCTTGTTATTCGGAACCAGAGAAATGGAATGTAAGAATCGATTTTACAAGAGATGGGAAAGTGCTCAGAACTTTACTGCTGATGATATTAATTGTTTTATTTTTTACTTTGCATTTTGGCATTTTATGAGTTGCAGGACTTCAGTTGCCCATATGGATTCTACAAAAGTTGTCGATATTGGCCTCGCCCAAATGTTGTCACTTGTTGTTGACAAAAATTTTGATGATGACTTGGATGTATTAATCTATTCCTTTTCTACCTCACAATTTTGTTGCTTTACTCACAACTTCTCTTCACTGGTTCATTTATTTTTCTTGGAGTCATTCTTGTGATTTTTAAATGCAGGTACATTTGATTGGTGGTTTTGAAGATGTCTTACCTAAAGTCTGGTCCAGGAACCTCTTCTTTTTTATTGATATTCTAGAGATCTAGTTACATCTTGAGGCAAAATGATTGAAGCGAATGTATTGCCATTTGTTTGCAGCAAGCTAACGGCTCCACTAGGTCTGAAACCCAGGCAAAAGGGGATGGCTACTCCTTTCCTTTGTGTACCAAAATAATTGAAACTCTGCGTAAGAGAAAGGAAAAGTTTCACATTCAAACTCTCTTTGTCCTTGGGCATAACACCAAAAGGGATTCTCAAGGAAATGCATACCCGGTTTTCAATGGTTTTCTGGTTAGGTTCAACTTTAAAATTGTCCATCGTCATCTTAAATATCTGCATTGATTTCATAGGACAATTTTAGATTCTATTTCTGTGAAGGAAATAATTGAATGAGAGATCATAGTTGGTACCCCATGGAAACCATTTTTCTTTGACTTGAAATTCATGACTTGTATAGCAAAGTATCCACTCCCTTTTGGCGTGAACTAGTTAGCATAGGAATTTCTTTGACAGCATTTCTTGGATATACCTTATTACCAACATGCCCTTAGCACCATTTGTATACAAGTTCATGCTGAGAATTTTCTACAAGTTATATTTTGCAGCCTTTGGTGTCTCAGCCAAGAAAACTAAAGTATACTAGAAGACTGGTTAGAAACTCAAAATTTGATACCGAAGATGATATGACTGCAAATCTGATGCTTAAATTCATCAAAAAGCATTCAACCATTTGTTAGTATCAAATGCTGTTTTTTAATGAATTTGCAAGGTGGTTCCAACTTATTTCAAGTATGAACTGTAGTTGTTTATCAAATGTCTTGTTCTCTTGGTTTTAGGACAAGATAATGAATAGCATTGTTTTATGTTGTCGAAACATTTGTTAAGATTTGGCAATGTAGAGTCTGATGTTTCTCTGAACTTTGTCAGGTAAAAACATCCACTGGATTCGTCATCCCAGCCAGTTTTGATAGAACTACGAGATGCCCAGATGAAATTGTCAGAAGAATTCGAATCTCTGCTTCCCATGAGGACCCCACTTGGAAGGGAAAGTTGCTGGAGACCTATGATACTCAAAATGATCGATTTGTGATTGCTCCATGCTCTTGGTATCGGGTTGCTACTGAGCTTTTTATTTTGATTTAATTGCATCATAAATTAAAATTCTCCAGCAGTAGCCTGCATAGTGATTGGCATAATATTTTCTATTCTACAGACTGTATCTGGTCTCGTGCTTGTGGCTAAACTCTGAAGTTAATGTAGCAAACGTTTGATGTTTGTGTTCCTTTAACTACTGTGCAGGACATTTTGGCAAGTACATGTTGCTTTGACATTGCAAGATCTTTCTGATGAAGAGATCCTCCTTCAGTGCTCTACTTCACCTTCTGCCGAGGGCCCTGAATTTGTGGATAATTTAAGAAGGTGAGCATGTTTTAAAAGAATGCCTTCTCACTGTCTGCCTTGGGCACTAGAACATGATCAGAAAAATGGTTGGTCGATGTCTATTCATAGTGAATATCAACAGTTTGAGTATTTGTATTTTGGAAGCCTGGATAGCCTTAGATGAGGTAGCCATGATAGCTTTAAAAATCTTGTTCATTAAATTATTTGAATTTATAGCTTTTTTAATCTTTATGGTTTTGATCATATTGGAATAATTATCTTAGTCAAACAAAACTTGGCTGATTACTTGCAGTTTGCAATGTTTATTAGCCGGCAGATTTCTGTAGATACAAATGATAAGTGCAGACTGAAAGATTTTCCACTTTTCAGGCAGTGGGATTATTTGATCAAACAACCACGCTGGAATTTGACATTCCCTACGAGGCATCCACGTGTGTTTGAATGGACTGCTGATGGATCCTGGAAAAGATGCTTATTTTCACCACAGGATTCTTGGAATGAAGATGGAGGCTCAAACTTCTTTTCAGATGACTTAGATCTTCCCGATGAATAACATTTTTCATGCCTATCCTTATTTATGATATTAGTAATATGATATCCAATGTTTATGTTATCATCGAGACATATGATTAAATCACTTGAATTTTCTGGCATCTCGTTTGCAATCTGTCGTAACAGGGTTGAGATGCAAGCTATCAACTGGTTGATATATGTGTGTGTATATATATATATATATATATATATAGCTTATGATCATCTTTATCCTCTGAAAAACAGTTTGTTTGCTCAGTAAAATTTATTCGTCTTTGGGATAGGTGGTTTTGCTGTCCTGAGCGTGGAAGTGGAAGTACCTAAGCATGTTTTTTTCTTAAAAGTCAACTGTGATTTAGTCCTTCTAGTTTATCAAAACTAGTCTAATTAGTCCTTGTAGTGGATAAATATAATAAATTAGTCCCTTGACTTGCATTGACCATCCTCAATTTAGTAGTTTTTTGTTCCAAAAATGCTGTCTTTATTCAATTCTTCTCATCTCACTTGCTTTTGTATTCATGTGTCCATTCTTCAAAAGAGAAAATAACAAAATAAATTGAAAAAAGGACTAAATTATAAAAGGATTTGAAAAGTAAAGATTAATTAATTGATTTCATTAAACTACAAGAGTGAAGTTATGATAAACACTTTTCTTAGTTGTCTGCCGTCGTCTCTTGATGATTCCCGGGTCTTGAACTGGTTTTTCCCGTGGACTCTAAGACGATAAAAAAATTTGACCTTGCTTTGGGTGGCCGAAGTCCATGCGCTATGGCCGGAAGGGCACTGTCGAGCCCTGCTTTTTGGGGGTCTGTTTTTAGATGGAACCAAGACTTGGACGAACCAATACTTTTCTTTTTCTTTTTCTTTTTTCTTATTTAAAAAATTTAATTTGTGTATAAATTATTCCTGAGATATCATGAAATAATACTGTCCACTCAAAATTTGAAAACATTATAGTAATCCCTTCTCTACCCAAAATGTTTTTAACATCAATGAAAATATATTTTCATCAAAAATAAATATTCATACGTGAATTACGAAAGAAAAATAATTGATCACAACAAAACTATATAAAAAAGGTTGAAATTGATTAAGTACAATAAAGTTGATTTAATCATGCTCAAATAGTTTAAAATTATAAGAAATTTTGAAGCGGTCAACTAAGTGATCAAAAATCACGATCGACCAAAAAACAATGATTAACCCGCAAGAGTTTGAATACTCATAAAAAATTAGGATTAATTAAAAATTTTAATTCTATTCCAAGTAGAATTCCTCGGTAAAATAACTAAACATAATTCATAAAAATAAGCTTAGTTTTGAATTCATGTTTTATCGATATGGGAATAATTTAGTTTGCATTAGAATTTAATAAAGTTTCTTTGTTTGGTATTGATATCTATATAGGATTATAGTTGTATATTTAGGTAGGATTTAAATTTTATACTAATATATAAAGATTACATAATTACTTAAAAAAACAGTCAGACCCATATATGGAATTCCAATTCTTTAATTTCTTCAATGTATCTTTATCTACATATTAAAATAAATTAGTAAAAAAAGAGAATTTATACCAATAATTACATATTTTCTACAAAATTTAAATTATTATATTTCTAATGAAAATCTTTTTGTTGCAATTTAATTGGATAAAAGAAAAAAAATCAAAGAGAATCTTGTGTCCCGAGAGCAAATATCATCACATATATATCTTTCAACTTTTCATTTTAATTTTTAGTTAATGTTAATATTTTTTTTTATAATTTACTAGCTCATATAATTCTCGGTATATTTCATTAAACACATTTTAAATTCCTAATTATTGTCAATTAAGATTTTTTTATGATGTGAAGAAATACATTTACAATACCAACACGTTCTTCTCTTGCGTCGAAAAAACCATGGAATTCCACTTGCTAATTAGCCATTATCATCTATAATGGGCTAGGTTTTTCTATATGTGAAATGTGACAATAAAAAAATATTGTTAAATCTGCACAGAGGGGATTCGAGGGCTAAGTGGCCACTTCCAAAGCAAATGTATTTTGTCTGCTAGAAGAAATTTACAAAAGAGATAGGAGTTCATAAACCAACACATAAACATATTAAAAAAACGACACTAAACCGTTCGAGTCAATCTGGGTTAATTTTTCAAACTCACTATATGGGTCAAGAGACTAGCATAATCCCATAGAATGCAAGCTGAAAAAAATTACTAAGCTTGATTCTTATTCAATTCAATGTTTAAGGATAAAATTACAAATAAAAATAAATAAATTAAAAGAAAAGAAAATTAGGTTGTTGAAGAATAAAATTAAAAATTAAAAAAATAAAAGCTAGGTGTTGATGGATTAGGCTTGCGTGTGGTTGTTTTTCCTCAATAGCGTATGATGCATCACTCGATCCTTAAAAAAAAAATAAGCAACAAGTAGCATGCAATGACAACCGATGTGTTGCCGTCTGAATTGTCTAGTGATAAAAAAATCAGGATCCAAGTTTTTAAAACCTACAAACCTAATTTTCAGCTTGTTTTTGCCTAATAACACCTCTAAGACGCGTTATAAACCTAAAAAAAAACACTCAACAACCCCTAAAACACTCTAAAAAAAACCAAATAAGAAAAAAAAATCCTAATTAACTTTTTCTGGTAAGTTTAGAGAGAGATACTACATTCATTGAACTCATTTTGAGAAGAGAAACCTATCGACACAAAGATCATCTTTTTGTCATGTTCAAAATGTGATCAACCAACAACTTTCTCTCTATTTTATTGTTTTGTGACATCTTTCTCTCCTCTCTCATATAGAGAAATTCAAAAATAAACAAAATAAAATTTTAGACTAAAATCAAAATTCTAAAAACTTTAAGATTGATCATGCATTTTCTCCTTATTTTACATTGTGATTCTCTCTTTTTTAATCTTGTTTTTCTACTACAATTTAAAATTTTATCTTATGAAATTAATTTCTATTGTTCACATTAACAATAAAGCTTCTTTAAGCTTTTTTAGTATATACTAGATCGATGACCCACGCTACACCGCAGACAGTTTAAAATTTTTTGAGTGCACAAAAGAGATGCTTAGATGACAAGGACGAAAAACCTGATACTCGAGTCATTAACTCGACTGGATCTGATAAGACCAGGTAGTTTAATAATATGATTTAAATTATAGGCATCAATGTATATGAGCTATAAGAAAAATTTAGCAAGAATCAACCAAAATAAATGAGTCATCAATATTATACCCGAAAGGAAAAGAAAGGAAATGAAAAGAAAGGATCGTTGGAAACCCACCATCACTCCATTGTGGACACCACCCATCACAAAAGGAGCTTGTTGAGACAATTCAAACTTGACTGCAACATTCTGGATGACGACATAAAAAGAAGTCACATGGCTCGCTAGAGCAACGTCTTAGAAAAGCAAATTGAACAAAAAAAATGAAGTGAGTATCCACATGTATTCAATAAATCAATTCTTTTTAATTCAATGATAAAATTTATTTTAAAAATAAATATGACAAATAAAAAGACCCAAGGTAACCTAATTAAATAAAAAACAATGAAACCAAGGTCATATAAAAGCATTTGAAAAAAATAGAGTTCAATCTATAATTAAAAAAAATATTGAATGATAAAATTGAAAAAATATCAGTATAAAAAATTGATAAAAAAAAAACTAAAGCAATCCTAGACAAACCTCATAAAGCCGAGTTATTTTCCAAAGCTTGCAATCCGTGAAGTCTTCGACACAAGCTTAACCAAAAAGCTCAAATCCAAACTAGCTAAATGTTGAAGAATTAAATCGGGTAGAAAAATACTAATTTTCAAAATTTTGCAAATAAAAAAAAACAATCAAAACGATAAGGATGAAATCTATTAGGAAAAAAAATTACGAAGGGTGGGATCACAAAAAAAATGCAAATCCAAAAATCATCATAGATTATAAAAAAATAGCAATTAGAAAAATGAGAACCAAATTTGACAAAACAAATGTAAACTCCCAGCTAAATTTTTCTTAAGATATTAAAATTTTAACCCAAAAATAAAATAGGTTAAATTAGAATTAAGAAAACTAAAACTTAATATCAAGGGCAAAATTGAAATGAAAGGAAGAAGAAGAGGGTGTTGTGACACTGAATAAAAAGGAGAAATAAATTAGAAGCTTTGGGACAAAATAGAATTATATATAAAAGAGGGGTTAAAGTGTAAATAAGGAAAAAAAACACATATAAAAGCTATCTCTCTCTCTCTCTCTCTCTCTCTCTCTCACATCAAGGTCGACAGTAGCTGGAACAAAAAAAAAAGAGAAATATTGAGTTTTTCTTCAAAAGAATTTAGAGAATTAAAGGGGGATTGAGAGAAACACCCATCACCATATCTTTAAATACCTAAACAAGATAGAAAAGTGAAGGAAATCAAGAGGAGATCAATGCACAATCACGACAGCAAGGGTTTTCAAGGGGGTCCAGAAAGTTTTGATTGGTTGAGATTCAAAGACTAGATTAACGTTCGATAAGGAGTTCTAAACTTAATCTAACAATTTCGTACGAAACGAATAACAATTGAGGCAGAAATCATGAAATTAATATTAAGGTTCATTGTGGAATTTTGGAAAAAATATAAATTGACCATGAATTTATCAAATTAGGTTACAATAGGTTGTGTTAGGTGTTAAATAAAGTAGAAATGATGATGAAAATTATAGTGTTTCTAAGGGTTTAATAGTCGGTTAATAGGGGACTGAATTGCATATGTTAGAATTGTGTTAATTATTGTGTTATAAATTTATGTGTAAGTTATTTGAGTATGATTAAAGAAAATTTGGTTGTTTTATTCATAAGTTTATTGTTGACATGTTTTGGAAAAATAGGAAAATGTGAGATTATATATACTTAAAATTTAATGGTGTAAATTGTTGGATTGATTAAATTCTTGGGGAATTTGTATTAGAAGTGGTATTATTAATAGTCTAATTGATGAATTTAAAGCCAACCATGAATTTTAAAATCATGGGTGGCCACCCATGTTAATGTAATTGGGTAAGTTTTGAAATTTGAATATGTTTTGGTGTTATATGGCGTGTTGAGTTTTAATTATGTTTTAATTAACATGATTATGATTAGATTAGGATTATGACCATTCAAGTTGAGTGTTGATGTATAAATTCTTGTTGGTGTGTTTGGGAGGATGTGTATGTGAAATTCCTATAAAACTGATGAGTTGAATTAGTGCTCACAAAGTGTTTGATAAAAGTCTAGATATAAAATATTGTTGATAAAATATTAAACATTAGAAGTTATTGATGAAAAGTTAGAGATTAGAATTGTTGATGAAAAGGTTAGGACCTTAAAATAAATGTATAGGGTGCGAAATTGGCATAATGTGTATTAATATGAAATGAAAGTTTGGGTTGGAAGGAAATGAGTGTTTGAGATTTCCCAGTATAAATGAGACCTTGCCGAAATTTCAGTAGATTTTTATTTTTTTAAAAAAAAAATTCACTCTTAAAGTTGTAACATTTATGAGAAACTAAGTAATTATTGCATGTATTTATGAAGGATGTTACAGCAAAAAATTAAATGAGGATGAAATCAAAACAAAAATCTAATTCAATGGATTATTCTTTTTTAAAAAATCATAACTAAAAAGAACAAGGACCAAATAAAAAGAAAATAGAAGTTTAGGGGCTGACTTGAAAATTAGGTAGTAAGGTGCAAACACCAAGGAAGAGAGAGGAAAGAAAGAAGAAAAAAAAGAAATGGTTTCCGGCAACAAGTTGAGGTTTTTATCAGTGTATACATCACATTTCCATGGAAGAGACACCGAGACGAAGTTGAAGCAACCCCAAAATGGTCTTTTTGACCACTGGAATCAGCCGAACGTGTTGTCCAAAGACAGCAAAGCAGTTGACGCGTTCTCATCACGCGTCAATGTTTTTTTTTAAAAAAAATATTTGGAAAGATCAGAATACTTCTGCCCCACACCAAAAAGATCAATTACAAAAGAACTAAAATACCCTTTGACCATAGGCTTAAGTAAATAAGCTCGAAGGGTAGGTTGGTCTTTTAATTACACTTACAACTCCAAGGATAATATGATAATTTAACCGTGCAAAATAAAATTAAAAAACAAAAATACACCTCCAAAGAAAACAAACAAATTCTCTTTTCAAATGGCATCGTTGTAATTTAACTATATATATAAAAAAGAAAAATCCTTGTCTTGTATTGATTAATCTTAAAATGTCAAAACCGTCTTATTGCAAAGACGGTCATACCCCAATCTTTAGCCCGCACTCTTTTAGTTAGTAACAGTAAGATGGTAAATTCATTGTTTTTCTTCATAATGCATTGTGTCGTGTCTAGGTGAACAGTGAATTCACCATCATTTTATTGTTTTTTTTAAATAATAAATTGTTAGTATTCAAGATAATATCATTATAAAAAGGTTTCTCATTTTAAATTTAAACCTAAAATAGTAACATAAGAAAGAATTCTAAATATTATTTGAGTTGACATCTCAAAAAATCACATTTCCATGGCAGTAGAACAAGATTCTCATTCCCCATCAATGTAAACTTTTATCAAGCAGACAAAATCACCATAGATATGTCTCTTGACCCACGAAAATCACCATGGATATTTTTCTTATTCGACAACATTTTTTATTAACATTTTATAATTAAAAAAAATGATTTTTCTTTTTAAATGTCGTTGTATATGGCATGTGATGATAAGATTTAATGGCTAAATTAAGATTTAAAATATAAGATTTTATTTTATTTATTTTATGTCTTTTCTTTATATTCCTCTCTCAATATTCTCATGAAAAAAGCCTACACACCCCAAAAATAGATTAATCCCAATACACGATCAGAATTTCAAATCTCCAACAACAAGATCCATATTCAAACCGGGTTCGGTTTTGACCCGAGACATGACCCAACCAGCCCCGTTTCTCCAACTCGGATTTCTATTATTTCCTATTATTGTAATTGCACAGCTGGAGCCTTTCACCAACCTTAACAAGACGACAAAAAGGAATGGCATTTATTGAAATTTACACAAACTCCCATGCACAATATGGTACTCTTACCCTTTCCTGTTAGACATCAAAGTCATGAACCGTGTTGCGCGCTCCAAAAGATCAAATCAAACCCTATTAATATATAACATGAGAGCCAGGAGATCGGAGGGTCAAATATATTTGCGTGATCTTATATTAGTCCCTAACCTATTATATACTTTCAATTAAATCCTTTATTTATAAGTTTAACCAATTGCGCCCTTAAGTTATCCAAGAATCCTCAATTAGAACCTTCTCTGTGCAAATTTGTGTAAGTTTTTCCATGTAGAAAACGATGGGAATGAATTGGATTGGAGTGGATTTTTGGTGTGCCACTCTTAACTCAAAATACTTGCAACTATCACCAAGTCCAGGTTTTTTTTTAAAAAATCATTATTAAAAACCATGGAAATCACATTTAAAGAATTGAAAAAAAAATCCATCATAAATAGTAAATAATAAAAATACCAATTTATATTCGAGTTTGATAATGAATCAAGTGAATCTCTTATCAACGCTCACACTTTATCTTGATAGAACTAAATAAATTTCACCTAATTTTACATAACTTGACACCATATCAAGTGTTTGACATCTATTTGTTCAGGCCTGATATTTTTTTTAAATGGATAAAAGATGTGTTGTCAGATCACTTATCTTTTTTAAGGAAACAAACAACGTGTTATCTATATGCTTGGATTTCATCCATCATAAAAAGATGATAAAAGAATCTGGTTATATAATTTTTTTTTAATCTAAAACTCATTTTTTAACATATTTCCACCTACACAACCTCAAGAATACTTTTATAACATTAAAAAACTAATTCTACAACTATAAAAACCTTTAGATTGATTTAAAAACACAAAATCAAGCATAAAAAAACCTCTATGAACCCTAATATATTTTTTCAAGGGGTATAAAAACTCAAAAACACTTTAAAGACATTTATATTATTAAGAGGAACAATTTAATAACAAATTTGATCTTTTTTCTTAACAAAATCGAACCAATCAATACTTTTCTCTCTCCTTTATTATTTTCTAGTGATCCTTTTTTATCTTTTTAGTTTAGGGATTAAAATATAAATAAAATAAAACTTTAAAATAAAAATATAATGTCTTAACTAAAAGGGAAAAAAAAATTGGTCAAAATATTAAGCCTAATTTTCTTTTAAAAAAATTATATTTTTAGACAAGTAAAAAAAATAAAAATACAAATACGAAGTTGTTTTCAATTTTTTTATTTGTTTTTTTAAAAAGAACCCTAGCTGTTTCTTTTGAAAACAAAGGGAGGGACGTGAATATTAGCAGAACAGAATTAGAATAGAAAGATAGAAAAGAAAAGCCAGAGCTTACTACCCTAGATTAGCTCTCCCAATCAAAACCAATCATGGCAATAGAAGAAGAAGGGAAGCACAAGAACCAAAACCAACAAACATGGGGTACGTGGGAAGAACTATTGTTAGCAAGTGCCGTCAAGCGTCATGGTTTCAAGAACTGGGATTCCGTTTCTTTAGAAATTCAAACCAAAACCTCTCTTCCTCTTGTCTTAACCACCCCGGAAAATTGTCAGCAAAAATACCACGACCTCAACCATAGATTCAACACCAACAACAAGCTCCATCACCCTACCCGTAAACCACCGGATTTTCAAGAACAACACGAAAACATTAACACTGCTGGCAACAGTAATACTACCAATAAGCTTGTTAACATTCCCTGGCTTGAAGAACTCCGACAACTCCGTGTAGCGGAGCTGAAACAAGAGGTCCAACGATACGATGTTTCCATCCTGTAAAAAAAAAAATTATTCTCTTTTGATATTTTCTTTTATCTCCTACTACTTATTTTTCTTCCTCAGATCTGAAACAAACATTCATATTTGTTGACAGTACTTTGCAATTGAAGGTGAAGAGATTGGAGGAAGAGCGGGAGAGAAGCGTTCAAGGAGGAGATAGCAATACACAGAAATCAGATCTGAAGGAAGAGAGACCGGAGATCGAGAAGGAACATGAATCAGGGAAACCGGTTTCCGTTTCCGGCGAGGAGTCGGACTGGGAGAACCGATCGGTGAACGAGTCGAATTCGACCGGGACGGGAGGGAAGGGTGGAGGAGAAGATGCGGTGGGGGAATTGGAGAAGCTGGAGCCGGTTCGGAGCGGGTCGGGCGAACCGGATCCGGTTATGAGCGGGTCGAATAGGAGAGAGGTGGAGGAGGGGGGTGGCGGTGGTGGTGATGGAGGGGAGGAGTCGTGTGAGGTGGGTGACTCGGTGAATCAGCTGAGCAGTGAGTCGTTGAGTTCGGGAAGGAAGAGGAAAGGGAGGGAGAGCAAGGAGTTTTCAGTAACAGGCGGTGACGAAACGGTGGTTGTTTGTTCGGTGAAATCTGAGCCGTTGGTTGGGTTCTTAGAGATGATTAGGGCCCACAAAAATGGTTCTCTATTTGAAAGCCTGCTTGAAAACCAGGTACGTGTGGGCTTTTCTTTTACATGATTTTTCTTTTATTTTTTTTATCGTGTTTATTAAATTTCACACACTTATTTGTATTAGCAAATATCGATAGCAATTAAACCATTAGATTTATTGTTTTTCTTTCCTTTTTAATAAATTAATCGATATTAGTGTTTTATTTATTCTTCATATCTTAAGAGGATTCTGGGAAACCTAATTTGTAGCCGTTTCTTGAGGGGGGATTTTGTGAAAGAAGCAAGTTTTGCCGGTCAACAACTAGGACCAGGTGGAATTAAATATTCACGAGTGTTCAGTATTTTGGACCATATATTATTATTTATTTATTTATTTCTAAAAAAACTTATTTTTGGACCGTTTGCTTTCTTGTCTTTTCCCATAACCATATATTCCTTGCTTTTTCCCCTCTCGTCTTCTCTGATCAACTCAATTCTCTCCCAAAAATTAGCCGAAATTCTTTATTAGATAATTCTTAAGCTTTGAACTTGTAGAAAAACAAGAAATCAATGATTTTTCTAAGGTCAAACCTAAGTTCATGCAACGTGAATAGCCCTGTTCTCTTAGTGGGTTGTTATTACATAACTTAGCACCAATCCTCATATTTTATATTATTATATCATTGATAATTCATAACCCACCTTCCTTCAACCGAAACAAACCACTGCCACATTAGCCCTTGGAGTCATCCTTCCCATTCACTCATTATTTTAGAACTCGGACCAGTCCAATGGATTAACCCGAAGCTTGATGGATGAAAATCCTGGTTAACCAATTAAACCTAATCATCAACTTTTAGGTTTTTTTTTCCTATAATTGTTGAACTATTCATTCACCCACTTTTGTTTTTAAGTTTGTAAAACGTTAGCTTTTGGGCCCACAATGTTGTCCCACCTCTAAAACAATTCCCATCCAAAGAAAGATTATCTCTTGGCCCAGTTCAATGATGAGACCATGGGCTCACATGAATTGGGCTTGTGCAATAATTTTTGCCATAGCCACACCTTTGAGGAAAGAACAAAGGTGGGTTAAAACAGCAATGCTTCACGTATGTTCAAGTTTGTGCTTGCAAGTGATATCTTTATATCATTGATAATGCAGTAAACTCATAACAATATGTAATATACTCCAGGAAATGGATGTGTATAAAGACATGATCCGGCAGCATATGGACTTGGAAGCAATACAAACAAAGTTGGAACAAGGTTCCTACTCTTCTTCAAGTCTTTTGTTCTTCCGAGATCTTTTGCTTCTCTTCAACAATGCTTTAGTTTTCTTTCCCAAACACTCTGTTCAATCACTCGCCGCCCATGAACTCCGATCCCTAGTGTCAAATGAAATGAGAAAAGAAACCCACAGCTCTGATTCCTCTGTAATGCCAGAAAATATCCCACCTCAACCGAAAAGCGAACTTGAAAGATCAGATTCATTGCTCGCTAAACACAAGTCTTCAATTCCTGTTATAGTCTGTCGTAAACGTAGTTCAATATCTGTCAAGCCTTCCTCATCTAGCTTAGGGCAAAAGATTGAGCAGCAGCAACAACAAAGCAATGAGAACAAATCGGTTAATGATCTGAAACCGCCTACTGTTGAGCAGGGTTTACTAAAGAAGAAATCTGACGAGAAGCCTGTAACTGGTGCAAGAAGTACACGGAGAGGCAAGAAGAATCTTGCGAAAGGTTCCAGTTCTCCAAGCAAGAAGCAAAATACAAGCCCTGACTCAAAAGCTGTTGTACCCGATAAGCCTGAAACGCCTAAAATCGAAAAGAAGAAAGGTGAGGCATTAACATTGGAGAAGAAAAAAAGCGCAGTTGATTTCCTGAAGAGAATAAAGAAGAATTCTCCTGCAGAGACACCAAAGAAGAATAGTAGAGTGGCTAGTAATGGTGGTGGAGAGCGCAAGAAGGAAGGAAGTGGTGGGAAAGGAGAGACAGGAAAGGATAGAGTGTTGAGGAAAAGTAGTGAGAAAAAACCAGGAAAGCAGGAGAGTAGTCCCGCTAAGAGGAACGTTGGGAGGCCATCAAAGAAGGCAGCAGAGGTGAGTAGGGTTTCAGGAAAGCGTGGGAGGGACATTGGCGGAAAGGAGGCGGCGAAGAAGCCAAGAAAGCGGTCTAGGAGGTAAACATTGGTAATAAATGGCTGCTATGGCTTCTTCTGTATATTATGTAGTGTAGTGTAGTGTTTGACCACTCGATCTGTTAGCGGTTATTTGATCTTTTAGTCACTGTAACATTGTATCAACTCTAATTCTTTTTATACTTAGTATTAGTGGAATTGAAAAGCATAATTTGTTTTTCCACCTATTTTTACTTGCTAGTCATTTACATTTTGTGCCATTCGAGAGTGATCAACGTTTTGTTGAGCAAAAGATCTTAAAAGACTCGGCTTCTTGATTAACTCTTAATGATGATTAGCAAGAACAATAGAAGAGTTGCACTCAAGTCCTCTGTTTAATTTGAATGACTGAACTGATAATTATCCGTTAATGACTTTCCAGATGTTCTTGTACTTAGGACTGCTCTTGCTTGACTCGAATTTCCATGGCAGGAATAGGCATTTTCTAAGAACTGGACTAATTTTCAAAAACGTAGGCAATGTCCCTGAATGTACCGTCAGTTTGAATTATTCCGTTCCTCTCTCCAAAACCTGCTTAAAGAGAATGATGGTGAGAACATCTTCCAAAACAATTGTATGAATAAGAGATTCAATTGTTCAATTGATTTAAAAGAGATCTCTTACCCACGGCCAGCCATCATCCAAATCAGGAACTGTTGAAAGAAAATTTGCTGAAAAGCACGTCCCACATGAACAGTCTGCTTATTTCTGGAGTTGATAGATACTGGAAAAGGAAAAAAACAGCTAAAAATGAAGACGAACAGAGACATGCACAATCTGAGATCAGAGAGAAAAAGGGCAGCAAAAACTTACAGACAATGGGCCAGATCTAAATTTCATGTATGGTGGGTAGAAGGTGAGTGCTTTTAATGCCATCTTGGCGGCTGCAGGCACCATAACTAACTCGGAACATTCTTTTCTTCTCGTACCTATGAATAATGAAGCCATAACAATCAGAATCCAAAGCTCCATTTCTCTGCATAATTCTGTTCCCATCTTCAGAGTTCTGAAACCACAACGAAGGTGGTATTATACTCATGATTCATGGGAAATCTCTGTTTTGGCATAAACTTTCCCTACGAAGTGCGGTGGCAATTTCATTGGACTGTTGAAAATCAAAGCCTCACTTGGCAAACTTGTCGAGCTCAAGAATAAGCTGGTAACAATCCTGCATATACAATTTGCCAAATGTCAACATAAATAAATACGAGGCTCTGGGAACTTGCAAAATGGAAAAACCTCTACATTCCAAGTCTCAAATCCAAACCAAATAAAATGATTAAAGATACTAAGTATATTTTGCAGTGTGGTAACGGTTATTTTTTAAAAACCTTTTTATGTCGAAATGCATGTCAATAATATTTTTTTATTTTTTAAAAATTATTTTTGACATCAGCACATCAAAATGATCTAAAACATACAAACCATTGTAAATTTTAGCAAAAAAAAAAATTTAAAATTTTTTAGGAACGTGGTTTGCACTGCGTTCCCAAACAGTTTCTAAAACATCTAGCGATTTTAATGTGGAACAAGACAAATTCACTATGGATTGTAACGCACAATGTTTCCCTTTTTATTTTCTTTGTTTTTTTTAATCATTCAATTTCTTTTTTTTTTCTCAATTTGATCCTTTTATATGAAGTTGATTTGAGTTTATACTTGATTATTTGTTTCGGTTGGCTTGATATGAGATTCTTGTTATGTTGAGAAAAAGATCCAATGCTAGGTTAATGATCGATTTGGAAAAATAAAATTTAGTTTTATTGATCTAAAAAAATTGAAACTTTAAGATTCAAATTTGAAAGTGAAACAAATATCCATCCTGCATCTTTTTGTCAAATTAGGGAATGAATTGAATTCTTTTTGTCAAATTAAGGAATGAATTGAATGGAGGGAAAAAAGTGACAGGTGCTTGTAACACACACACCAACCAACATGTGAGGAAGATTGTTATATTATGACAACATGTGTGGTTTTTTTTGGGATCTAAAAACGACATTTCTTGGTATCTTTGGAATTGTCTCGGTAGGGAATTCCTTACTCGGTAGTGTCTGATGACGACGGAGCTCCAATAACTCATTCTTCTTTTCTTTCTTTTTCTCTCTTTCCTATCTTATGTCCTCGATTTCTACACTAGACCCTCTCTAAAATAGCAAAGTGAGCTGTCATTTTTTTAATGTTAAATTTGATTTTTATTCTTTTGATTGCTATTTTTAATAATAATTATAGTTTAGTTTTACAAAATTGACGTTTGATAAACCATGAAATGATATTTAAAATCATGAACAAGCAAGACAATGTGAGATAGAAGAAATATTAAAAAAAATGATTGAAGTGCAACATAGAAAGAAGACAATCAATTTTGAATTGCAATAGTTACTCATGATAATTTTTTTTGTTGACCATTTAAATTTTTTTAGTCACTTGACTTATTTTTTTTTCAATTAAGTCCTTTCACATTGAATTAATTTAGAATTAAACTTGATGATTTGTTTCATTTGACTTGATATGAATTTCTTGTGATATCAAGAATAAGTTTTAGCATTGAGTTGAAATTGAAACAAATGTTCATCCCCTTTCTTTTTGCTAAATCATGGAATAAATTAAATGAAAGGAAAAAATTGACAAGTGCTTGTAAAACACGCATCAATATGTGAGGAAAATTGCTATATTGTGACGGCACGTGTGGTTTCTTTCAAGCTCTAAAAGTGACTTTTCTTAATATTTCTGGAATTGTCTTAGCAGAGATTTCTTTACTCGGCAGCTTATGATAACAAGAAAGTTTAAATGTGACTCCACAACTCATTTTTTTTTCTTTCTTTTTCCCTCATATCTCCTCGGTTTCTATGCCTGACTCCCTCTAAAATAGCAAAATGAATTATTATTTTTTAGATCAAATTTAATTAGTCTTTTTTATTGCTATTTTTAACAACAATTATAGTTTAGATTTACAAAATTAACATACGTATCAACTATGAAATGATATTTTAAAATCATCATCAAGAAAAGACAACGTAAGATAGTCCAAAAGTGATCCATATTTTGTGGTGACGCAAAGGTCACTCTCCCACCAAAAGGGGCCAGATGACAGCTGAGGCGCAGGGAGCATCATTGCTTCTTTTTTATCCGCTCTTATTGGTGCCCATAGAATATCACGAGTGGGATATGACAAGGTTTCGTGACTTATCCCACTTCTTGAGCACACTTTAATACTATTCGAGGTTTTTACGAGAGACACTAGGGCACCCAGCTTTTTGCTCAAGATTTGTGTCCACGTTACTTTCCATGAAAAGGTTTTTGTTTATGAACCACACCTTTTTCATAAACACCAAAAAATTATCAAAAATCGATATTTGGCTCATAATCAACAACAAAATCAGAAAGACGGTTCCATTCATTGAGGTGACAGCAAAGAGCAGCGGTCATTTGCAGCAAGCATGAACATAAATTGGCAAAAACAAAAAGAATTTATACATTATAGCACACTAAATACGGATCAATGAACAATGTTACACAATCAAAAAGTGACTATTTTACTGTTATCAAAGAAATTTTCACCTGGCTACAACAATTTGATTCCTACATTAATACCTATCCTACACCAACCAAACCAAGAGCAATTCCATGTTGGGGAAGAATATATAATTCTAGTGAGGATTTATACAAAAAGGTGGACATTCTTCAGAGTCAGATCTGTCTCCCTACCATTGCATGAGTCACTGCTACCCTGTTATCTGGTTCTGTCATCCTCTCTCCAATGCCTGCCCATAACGGCGACCACCCTCATCTGTTTTCAGACAAATTATCACATATGCATTCAACAAACAGGATGAAGTTCTATCCAAGGACTACTACTGGTCTAGTATTATCAAGGATTGCATGCTCATTTTCAACAATATGCAAGCACTAAGAATTTACGACACGGGAATTTTGTCCACTGTTATAGAAATTTTACAACTTATTTGTTTGGTGAAAATAATATTAGTGGTTTCAGAAATGGAATGGGAGAAGTATGCAATTCAAATGTTGTGTAAAGATCAGCTTTGAATGAAGGATTATTGCCTTAACCCTGTGGTAAAAAAAGAATTAGCAACTAAAAAACATAGACGAAGGGGAAATATGTGATTCAAATGTTGTATTATTAAACATACAGTACCCAGGATAGTATATCTGTTCCCAACTACCTCTGCCGAAACAAGATCTTTGAGACAGCCTATGTAAGAAGTTCAAATTTAACCTCAAGAGTGATATGAACAAGAGGGTTATAGAAAATGATGGTCATCTGAATCTAGGGCGGCCAGAAATGCTTCTACTTCTCCAACAAGCAGATGATTATTTATTTTGGAAACTGTTTAGTCATATCATATCAAATAGTTTTTACAAGCACACAACTATTATTCAGTTACCTGAAAACCGACTGGCATGAGGCAAAGTAAGCATGCGAGAAAGTTACAAGATGGTATGATACGTACCACTTTCACCATCAGAAATATCTGCAAGCCTTGAAATTGCATCAACAAGTGCTTGCTCATGATCCTGATTTGAGAAAATTAACTATTCAGATATGCAAATTTGATGATTATGCTGGTGAAAGTGGAAAAGAAATTGGGAACAGGCAAAAGAA
Source organism: Populus nigra (assembly GCF_951802175.1). Classification (NCBI taxonomy): domain Eukaryota; kingdom Viridiplantae; phylum Streptophyta; class Magnoliopsida; order Malpighiales; family Salicaceae; genus Populus; species Populus nigra. Next base: position 4,155,780 of record NC_084870.1, on the reverse strand, counting down.
TCCACCACAGTTTTTTGTCTGACCTTCAATACTTTCTTTGCTTTGTCAATCTCAAGAGGATCAGGATGATTTGCATTGAAGACTCTCTCTACCTGTTCAAATTTACAATTGATTAAATAACCTGTGCAAAAAGTTACACATTTTGAATTCATCAACATTTTTCACTTACTTCTCTGATTAGAGTATCTGTATGAAGAATTTGGATATCATCAGGCACCTTTTTTCCAATCCCATTCTGTGAAGGCAACAAATCTTTCCTGGATTGACCCTTTGTTACCCCTCTACTTCTTCCAGGACCAGGACCACCATCCCGGCCCATTGCCCTATTTATCCCATGCCCTGAACCACCATAATTGCCACGATGAGAAATTCCAGGGTCCTCATCTACCCATTGTATATCACCAGGAGAGATCTGCAAGAAAAAGAATGTCAGTCAATGGAAGTTTAAACAGAAACCACCTCTTTTATTCATGGTCTCAACAGTTGATCCCAAATTGAATATTTGTACCATGCTCCAAAATTGTTTGAACGCTGGATCTACATGATATTTTAATTAATGCGTTTCTACAAAAGGCTTGCATGCTGTCTTTGTAAACCTTGGAGCTTGTTTTTTGGTTCAGAAAGAAACATATATATATATATTTGCTTATAAAATAACTGTCATCCTTCATGCCATTTCATCATACTTTCAGATACATCATTGAGCTACTTCATCAACCTTCTGATATGAGCAATCTTTTGCTTCTTGCAATGTAAGAATCATAAACTAACTACTTCAATGATTGCAATCTTAGGCATAATCCACGACAGTAGAAAAGAAACCAGACAAGTGCAAATATTTGGAATTGCCTTCTCAAAGCAAAGAATTATCCAAGTCAGGGTTAAGCAACTCTAAAGAATTTAATAAAAAGTATTAGTTTAGTACAGCAATTATGAAACACATTCATTCACAATTTGAGGTCTGTTACTCTGGAAACATAATGCAGGTGCAACCTACTTTTCATTTCTTTTTCATCAGTGAAAACAAATCCCACAATATAAAAGCTTTAGGCAATATGGTTTTACAGGGCTAAATTGCAGTTCAAAAGCACAATCCATACAAGAAACAAAACAAGAAAAAAATTAAAATAAAATAACCGATTGACAAAGGAACAGATATACCTCTGACAGATTAACCCATTCCCATGTCTCATTTGCTGTTCCCATATCATATACCAGAGCATGCCGCCCCTAACAATGGTTATAAGTGAGCTACATAACCACTTGAAAAAAAAATCCTAAATCAATAAGCATACATACCTCAATTGGGTTGTAGTCAGTTATAACAGCCTCATAAAAGTGATTATCATCAGGCCACCTAGTTTTGACTCTCTTCCCAATATATTGATCAGCACCTTCAGGAACAGCACCGGAAGATATTCTATTTGCAACTTGCCCTCTTCCAGAAGGACCTGATGATGGGTATGGAATGGACTTCATTGAAGAAGAACCAGGTAAACCCTGAGAAATGGAAAAAAGAAATATTAAGAAATAGACGTATAAATGAGTAGAACTTGCCAGCTTTTGAGTATCAAGAATATTCACTCACAGGTTTTTGCTTCTTGCCCTTGGGTCCTGTTCCCGGTCCACGTTTAGCAGCAGATGAAGATGGCTGGTGTGATGCAGAAACTGCTGGTGGGTGAAATGATGGAGAAGGCCCACCAAAGGACTGAGAAGGTATTGACGATGTCATCTTCTGTTTCTTGCGAGATGCAGAGACAGTAGGACTAGGTATTGGATCATGAACAGCTTGACCTGTAGTGAGCATGCCAGATTGATGCCCACCTGCCTGTCTCCATTCCCTAATGGCATTGCCCAAAATCATACACATTAAATACAAAAAAAAAAAAAAAACCCAATACCTGCTCTGATCAAACAAAAGGGGTTTCATTTGCAAAGTAAAGAAAAGATTGCTTCATCATCCAATCATACCTTATCCTCCGTATTACATCATCTGCATTAACCCGAGCAAGAAGCTCTCGGTGCTCCTCATTAGACAATCTCAACTCCTTTCTAAGCTCTGTTATCAAGCTTTCCTTCTCCTGAAGAAAATAGATATAATGTAGCTGTTAATTTAAACCTGATGGGACAAATTTAAAGTTATTAGAATTCACAAAAATATTATGACAAGAAGTACCCAAGTGATGGCATCAGCTTGTGCTTTAAATGCTCTTAGAACTGAACTGTATGCTTCTTGCTCAAGTTGGTGAATTTGAGTCTCCATATCAGTTTCACCATACATTCTAGGATAAGGGACTGAACCTCCAACTGGTCTTCCATTCCCTGCCACACGACCCCCTCTGGGAATTCTGTTTTGATGTGACGGGGGGAGATCATCATCAGTTCCTGGAATCCAGCAAAGTCAAAAACAGGATTATAAAATGACTTGAAAGAGGCTTTAAATAAGGTATTTAATCATTGAAAGTGCAAGGTCCATGCACAAAGCCTTTCTCACAACTGGAAGCATCACCAACATGAATTCCATGAGGACTGATGCCCTTATTTCTCAAGATTCAAGAATCTTGATAATTTTGGCAGCTTGTGCCTCCAAATGATTTTGTTTGGAATTAGAGAAGATTCATTGAAGATTCATTACCACATTATCACTGAATTGCATTCAGGTTTTCTCTACCATTTAGTATCAAGTTTGTTGAATAAAAAATTCTAAGCTTTGCTTTATAAAACAATCAGTGGCAAGATTTTCAAAAATCAAAGCCCATATTATATTTTATTCATTGACAGCACAAATTCCAGATGAAATTTACATGAAGGGAATTTCCAGAAGATAAAAAGCTCAGGTTTAAAGAAAGATTTGAATAGCAGAGTACTAACATTATAAAAGAAACCCCAAGCTAGGAAACAAAATCCATATTCAAAGTGTAATCAATGGCATGATAGGGTATTCAGCTACTTGCATATCAACAACTGCTAAAAGCTCGCATGTATTTTGAAGTTGATATTCAACAGTGTTCAAAAGCAAACAAAATGCCGATACCAATAATCAAAACAATGCATCATTTTGTTTAATCTCTCTGCAGCACACCCAAACGCTACAGCTCCAAAGGCAGAAAGTTACACTCTTTAAGTTGCTCAAGCTTGCTATTTATAACTAAAGTTTCTAATTTCAACACTCAAAAGAACATTCAAGAACACCCAAAACACTACTGCCCATCACCAAAATCCAACAAACTTCAATTACCAAAGCACAACTTGCGAAAACTATACTTTCAAAAGTACAATTCCCACTTAACTTGAAAAAAATAACACTCCAATACCAATCATAATTACTATCACACCTCACTATTGCCTGAATGATACCAATTCAAACATCAAATAAACCTCAAAAAACAATATGTTTCAAAAACAAATCTCACACTTCCTATCTAAAAAATGCCATCTTTTTCCTCCAAAAAAAAAAAATTAAAAACCAATCAATTTGCAAACACCTCATTAAAACCCAACAGTTTACATATCAAAATTCAAACAAACCCTGACCCTAACCAATAAAAAAAACCCATTATTTAACCCTCCAAGAAACTCACTAGAGATATTTTTTTTTTAACAAAAACCCATATAAAGAAACACAAAAAGGTTTGATCTTTGCAGGTAGAAGCTCACCACTGCTATCGTAAGGTTCGTAATCCATAGCCAGCTTTGATACCCAAAACAAAACTCCTTTAGCTCAGCGCCACCGCAAAACAAGCCCTAAATTTCAAAGCCACTAGTGGGATTTGGCTGCAGAGATTTTTAGAACACTAAATAATTAGCTTAAGAACTGAATACGATGCCGTTTAAGATGCAGAAACTAGAAAGATTTATCATCCTCTTAAGCTGGCGGATAGACTCTGAGCTTACAGACTGTGATTTTGATTATTTTTTTCCCCTTTTTTTTCTCAAAAATTAAAAATTAGAAAAAAAAAAGGGACTTGAAATAAATTATTAAACAGGTGTTATTTAGTTTACAGTGGATTTTGAAATCCGTTAGTGTTTGTTCTCTGTCTTGTAACAAGGAGCCAGCCATGTGCCAGAGGAGAGGACTCTGTGTGTGTTCTTAAGCTGGGGTCCAATAACTTGGGCTTACTGTTTCGTCATAAAAAGAAAACAAACTAACAGATCTTGGTCTGAAATTCTCAGCCCGGATTATGGGATTCTTGGATCTTTAGTTGTTGGAATCTGTAAGCCCATCCCATGATTTATCCATGGTGGATGATGGATGCCATTCACTCCGTTTGTCCAGGCTTCTGTTCCTGTTTTCTAGGTTAAAAATCCAAAAATGGTAGCTTAGAGAAACAAGACCAACAAATTTTTGGTGGAGAAACGTGTACTAGATAGTTCAAAGTCAAGATTCCGTTTGTTTATGTAAAATAACCTGTTTTTTTAGCATATACTAGGTGTCGTTATTTGTCTACATCAATAAAAAATCTATTTAAAAATAATTATTTTATATTTAATTTATATATTTACCATTATTGATTACTCACACCACCATTGAATGAATGGTCTCGTTGTATACTGTTACCAAGAAATTACAAATGTTTGGTATTGTAATATATGTTATTCTTTAAAAATATATATTTTTAATATATTAAAATAATTTTTTGTAGATTTGTTTTTTAATTTTTGATATCAACACTTTATAATTATCAAAAAATAAAAAAAAATTGATGTATTATTTTTTTTTTGCAAATTAAACATACTTGATTAATATATTTTCCGTGATGGCTTCTCCCTTATATATGACCAAATTAATTACAAAAATAACAGTGCGGTCATGACTATGACAATATATAGATATTCAAAATGTGTTTTTCGTCAAAATTACGATTTTTTTTATTATAATTAATAAAAATAAGTGGTTTTTGTACGCTTTATCTTACGTCAAATTGCATCAGCTGAACTCTATTTAAATTGTTGTATAATTGCTAACAATTTTAAAGTGCAAAGGTCAGTAAAGGATGGCTACTTGCTACCTTGCTCACCGATGTTCATTTAATAATCATTTATATATTCGTTTTATTTTGAGTATCGGTGGGCAAGGTCGCAAGTAACCATTCTTCACTGACTTTTGCACACTTTAAAATTATTAACAAGTACACAAGGTAATGGAGTTATTTGATGGAAGAGAGAATATATATATATACACTTCATGTTTAAAAGAGTTAGATGCCGAGTGATAATCTAACATGCATAGGTTGAGTAGAATGTTAAACCTAGGCCATGTTTGTTTCTCGGAATTCATTTTCCGGGAAACCACTTTCCAAACTTTTCTGTGTTTGTTTGCCACTAGGAAAGTTGGTCAACGGAAAACACTTTCCGGTCAACGGAAAACACTTTCTAGTCAACGGAAACACTTTTCTGTCAACGGAAAACACTTTCCAGTCAAAGAAAAATTTGGTTTGGTTTCTAGGAAAGTGTTTGTTTTCCGGAAAGTGGTTTCCGGGAAACCACTTTCCAAACTTTCATGTGTTTGTTTGCCATTGGAAAAGTTGGTCAACATTATTTTAATAAACTTGAAAAAATAAAACATTAATAAGTTATTTTCCAGCTCATTTTCCATAACATAACCAAACACTGGAAAGTGTTTTCCAACTCATTTTCCATTACACTACCAAACATCGGAAAATACTTTCCCGGAATTCACTTTCCTGGAATTCACTTTCCCAGGAATTCACTTTCCAAAAGGAAACTACTTTCCTGCAAACAAACGGGGCCCTAAATGATATGAGTTTAGTTTTCTTCCAAACCCAATATTTGAGTTTAATTTCATAATGAGTCTATATAGATATGAGTTTGACAAGTAAGCAGATCCAACATCTTTAAGTTTAGCTACATGTTAAGTTTAAGTACGTTGTGCTGAGCCCATATACATATGAGTTTTGCAAATAACCAGACCTAACATTCTTGGATTCACCTATATGTTGAGTCCAAATATGTGTGGATCTGGCAAGTTGTCAGACCCGACATGCTTAGGTTCAACTACGTGTTGAGCACAAATACATGTGAGTTTGATGAGTTGTCAAACCCAACATCATTGGATTTGACTTCATGTTGAGCTCGAGTATATTTTGGTATGACAAGCTGCCAGACCCAACGTCTTTGGGTTCAATCATACACTAAACTCAAGTACATGTAGGTCTAGCAAGATGTTACACTTAACATGTTTGGGTTCAGCTACATGTTAAGCCTCGAGTACATGCGGGTGTGACAAGTTGCTAGACCCAACATCATTGCGTTTAAATACGTGTTGAGCCCGAGTATATGTGAGTTTGACGAGTTGTCACACCCAACATCATTAAATTCAGCTACATGTTGAGCTCGAGTACATTTAGGTTTGATGAGTTGCTAGACTCAACATCCTTAAGTTCAGCTTTGTGCTGAACCTAAGTACATGTGAGTTTAGCAAGATCTCAGACCTAATATGTTTGGGTTCTGTTACATGCTGAGCCCGAGTATACGTGGACGTGACAAGTTACTAGACCCAACATCATTCGATTTAGCTACATGTTGAGCATGAGTACATTTGGGTCTAATGAGTTGCCAGACCCAACACCCTTAGTTTATCCACGTACTGGGCCCAAATACATATCAGTCTGGTGACCTGCCAGACCCAATATCATCGGGTTTAACTACTTGCTGAGCCTAAATACATATGGGTTTAGCAAGTTTTAAAACCTAATATCATTGGGGTCAACTACATGCTGAGTCCAAATACATATGGGTCTGGAGAGTTATTAGATCCACCACCTTTGGGTTTAACCACGCGTTGAGTCCAAATACATGTGGATTTGGCAAGCTACTAAACCCAATAACCCTGGGTTTAACCATGTGCTGAGCCTAAGTAAATGTGGGTCTGGCGAGCAGACATACCTAATATCCTTGGGTTTATCTATATGCTAAGCCCAATTACATGTGGGTCTGACGAGCTGTCAGACCCAATATTCCTGGGTTCACTGCATATTGAGCTCAAATACATGTGGGTTTGACAAACCTTTCAGACTTATTACCCTTGAGTTTGACATCATTTCAAGTCCAAGTATGAAACTGACGATCATTGTAGGTCTCATGTTGGGTCATGAGACTTTATTTGTTTATTCTTACAGCTCTTAATATAAAATGTTAAAAGTCAAGAATAATTATCTTCCTACACCTCCTAAGTGTTTAAGTCTCCTAAGAGCCTATCATATTTCCATCAATATTAATATTGTGTAAGGAATATTTATCTCTCATTAATACTATTAGAAAAAAATAACACTTCAACCTCTCTATTCAAGTAACTTGATAAGATTCAGAGGCTATATGCAACCTCTGAACCACTCAAGTAAAGGGTTCATAATTTTTATTATCTAAATACAATTTAACAAAAAAAAAAAATTATACTCTTGTTATTAAAATTTAAAGCTCATTTTTTATTTATTGCAATTCCTTATTAAAAATCACTAACTTTATTATCAGAGAATTCTTAAACCTTACAAAAAATGATTGTTTTGCAGGTATTAGACTGTCTACCACCAACCATCAACTTAGTGAACTCTGAAGAAAGGAATATTGACATGAACATGTAATTATTCATTATTCAAACACTCAAAAATCTTATTCTTGAACATATTGAATTTTAGAACATCATCATTATTAAATCAAAAAAGACAATTCTCTAATTTTCAATGGTGAAATGAGTAATCTGAACTAAATAGTTTAAGCTCCTAGAGATTTGTTTCTGCTATTGAAGATACCTTCTTCTTCTTCTTCTTATTATCATTATTATTATTATTATCATTATTATCTTAAACTAGAAAATTAAAATTCAGTAAAAGAGGTTTAATTGTTGAATCGATTTATTACACTAATATTTGATTTCGTGAACTAAAATGTAAAAAAATAAAAACACATCTAAAATTTCTATTTAAAGCCTTAAAAAAAAGTAACAACAAGTAAGAAAATAAAAAAAAATCTAACAAAATAAAGTAAACAGATTATCGAAAATCTCTACTTAGAGCCTAAAAAATATAAGAAAAAAGGTACATTAAAAACGATTGGAGGAAGACTACCAATAAAGCAGCCTCAAACCTAAGAGATATTATAGAAAAAATAACTAGTCTAGATATTCATTTTTTTTTTCTATTTCCAAAGTATTAAGCCCCCACACACAGAGAGAGTACTGTTATAAATTGAATGAATGATATAGTTGTATAGTACTGTTATGAAGGAAATTGATGACACCCAATATTAATTAATGGATGGTCAACGCAATTGATCAAGTGCTGGTTAATTAATTAATAGATTAATATATTTTTTTCCGTGGTCGCTTCTCCCTTGTGTATAAAGGTACTATCTCTTTAGCCTCAAAGTATGAATCTAGATCTTGCTAAATATCAGTTCTTACTTGATCCAGCAGCAACACAAATCATTTTGTTCACTATCTGAGAATTGAGTTTGGAAAGATAATGGGCCTGGAACCAAAGAATCTTGAATCTTCTATCCCTGTTCCGAGTGTACAGGAGCTTGCCAGCCTGAAACTTGAGACCGTGCCATCTAGATACACAAGAGACGACATGGACAGCATCATCGGCACCGTTCCCTCCGACAAAACTCTCCGTGTGCCGTCGATTGATATGGCCAAGCTGGTCGATTCAGAGTCTCAAGAGACAGAGCTTCAAAAGTTTCATGCTGCTTGCAAAGAATGGGGCATATTTCAGGTAACGTAAAACTAGGCAATTAATATACAAGTTCTAACATGCATGAGCAGTGTGTATATTCAAACATGTTGCACACTCCAGCATGTGAGTTATTTCCCTTCCTTTTACCGACCAATCATAGCTTTTAATTTATTTTTTTTATTTCATGAACGTGGATATTGTTTTAATGAAAAGTGAAAATAAAGTGATATATACAGCACCGGAAGGAGGAATATTATTGAATCCGAGCTTGAGACAAGAGGTGGGAGAGAACACATATTGGATAATTTGTTCTCTTCTTAAACTATCTGGTTCTTTAGCTTGTTGTAATCCAAGTTCGATGTTCTTACTGGAGAGAGCATATATGGTACCAAATCCAAGGGAGGGAGATGCAACTATTGCCTTCATTTTCAAATACAAATAAAAATTTCATCCACGAACTATCCTGAAAACTATAAAACTTGAGTTTTATCTGACTTGTGTGAACGATCTCAACATTGTAGATTTGTAGTGATATGCAAAATGTGTTTTTCGTCATTAAGCTCCATTGTCAAAATTACTATATGATTGTAATTAATAATTTGCCTTATGAAATAACTGCTCTTAATTTAAACTCTTTATCTCAAGTCAAATTGCATCGATTGAAATCTATTACCTACTTGTCAACAATTTGAAGTGTTCAAAAGTCAGCAAAGGATAGCTTTGAACCATGTACTTGTAAAATTAAGCTAATGTGAGTGATGTCTGCAGTGCTGACTAAATTTACTGACAATTTCGATAGCAAATGGTCAAAGTTCGATTTGTTTTACTGTTCTTGCCCAGCTGGAAAACGTTGAAGAAAGGCTGAAGAAGCATTACAAGAATAATTTGTCTGTAGTATGACTTTAAAGGATGTTGATGTTAACTTCAAGTCGTGATGAACAAGGAACACCGATGTTCAAAATAAATAAACAAAATCTTAAAAATTGAATCTCGTGCTTGAATATCTTGAAAGTGATCTATCTTATAATGGTTACATAATTATTAAGTGTTTATATTAGATCTATGAAGGCAAATCTCTCATTTTTCAATGGTCAGATAAGAAAGTAATCGAACTAAATAGTTAGTTAAGGCTGATGGAGATTTGATTTTTCTCTCAAGAGATACGGCTGATGCCACTAGCCTCTAAAGATAAGGTTTATTATTATTATTATTATTATTAATTGAGTCTTGATCAACTAGAAAAGTGTTGTTATACATAACCTAACAAAGTAATATACCGTATAAAAAAAAAGTTCTCTGTACGTAATGATATGATTTTGCAGTTAATAAACCATGGAGTTTCAGACGAATCACTGAGAAACATGAACAAGCAAACTCAAGAGTTCTTTGACCTTCCCTTAAAAGAGAAGAAACGCTGGGCACATAAACCAGGAAGCCTTGAAGGCTATGGTCAAGCATTTGTGACCTCAGAAGAACAAAAGCTTGAATGGAGTGACATGATTTTCCTCAAAGCTCTTCCCATTGAAGACAGAAACCTTGAAATCTGGCCCGAAAACCCTCCAAAATTCAGGTACTAGCAACTAATTAGCATCACCAAGTTACTGCTGTTGACTGTCATGATGATTAACTAAACAAAGTACATTTTGTCTATCAGGGAATCCTTGGACAGGTATTCTCAAGACATGAGGCAAATTGCTGTTGCCTTAACAAGATTCATGGCCATGGGGCTTGGGATTGAGAGTCAAGAGCTCTACGATGCTTATGAAGAAGGACAATATCAAATAAGGATGAATTACTACCCACCTTGTCCTCAACCTGAAAGAGTTATGGGGCTAACCCCACATGTTGACATCCCTGGCTTCGCTCTTTTGCTTGACTGTGGAGATACACCTGGATTGCAGGTTCTAAAGGATGATCATTGGATTTTTGTTGAACCTTTAGATGGTGCCATTGTTGTAAACATGGGGCAGATCACAGAGGTGAGTAAATAATTATACTAGGTGTTCATGTGAGTAAAATATTTCATATCAACTGAAGAAAAAGGAAAGTGGGGGTATTTGAGCAGTTTGTTCAAGTTATAATAAATAATTATACTAGATTTTTTTTTCGAGTTGTGCTCTAATGAATTGATTATAAGATGTGTAGTTGGATAATTTAATTGAAAAATGCAGATATTAAGCAATGGGCTATACAAAGCACCAGAGCATAGAGCTGTGGTAAACAAATCAAAGGAGAGACGATCCATAGTTTCCTTCTGCTATCCTAACTTATCTTTCAAAGTTGGTCCTGCCAAAGAACTAATTAAGCTCGGAAGTCCACCTTTATACAAGACTGTCACCGTGCAAGAGTATATCGGATGCTTCTTCAATCGAAAGCTGGAGGTTCCGTTCATCGATGCCATGAAAATCTAATGGCTTACACAGACAGAACTGTGCTTTGAATAAACAAGCTGCCCTACCCTACAAATTCTCAATTTCTCATAACTTTATGTTGAACGATATATGATTAGTATCTACTTCTAATATTGAGATGTATATACCTCATATATCATCCAATAAAAAGTTTATAATTTTTGTTTTTTAAATATTTATATTTTTATTCTCAAAATATTTATTATATAAAAACAAGAATAAATACTCTTGTTTTTAAAATTAAAAACTAATTCTTTTATTTAATGTAACTTTTTACTAAAAGTTATTAATTTAATTATCCGAGGGTCCTTAATTAAAACTCATCAAAATAAATTGTTTTGCAGATTTTAATTTTTTTTATTACCAACTATTAATTTAATTCGTGAAATCTGGAAAAGAAAATATTAATATAAATATGTGATTATCTATTCTCCAAACACTTAAAAATTTTATTCTTGAGTATATTGGATTTTGAAATATTATTAAATAAAGGGGGAACAACTTGCATAATAATTAAAAATATGTTTCTTTTATAAGTGATTTTCAACATATATATATACATATATATATATATATATATACATATATATATATATATATATACATATATATATATATACATATATACATATATATATATATATATATATATATATATATATATATATATATATATATATATATATATATATATATATATATATATATATATGAAGAAAGGGGAAGAGGAAGGTTAATCTTGGCTTCCCTTCCCCTCTCCTTCCCGTCATAATATTTATATTCAGACCTAAAATCTGAATATAAAAAATCAATAAGGAAGCATGGTCAACCCCTCGACTCACCTATATTAATTTTCTTTGGTATAGGATTAAAGGATTACAAACGTTTTGCTAGATAATTGAAAGATAGTCTCGGGTTTGAAATTCCGAGCCTCGTAAGCTACCTTGACATTAGATATATTTTTGAGTTTTGCCTCCTTAGACTTATGAATCCGAGCTATGCTGCATGTCAGAATATTTTTTTTTAATTAGTAAAAATAGACTCTGGTGACACCAGCATCTTTTAAGAAAGTTTTTTTAAAATAGGGCTCGAGGAATAAACCCAACCGAGAAGAAAGAACAGGGATCATGCAAAAAAAAAAAAAAAACCAGTTAAAAACAACAAAATTAAGATTTCAGCCGATCAAAATTAAAAGAACAAAATTAAAAAGAATAATAAAAAAAAGTGATCAATGCCAACCTAACTGAGCATGTCAAATATACAAGCCAAGTCATGAGACTAAGATAAGAAAATAAAAAAAATCAAGTCGAATTCCAAATAAATTCAGCATCGAATGACAAGATTGAAAAGATAATCAATTACAAAAAACAAAACAAAAAAAACCAAGCAAATAAAGCTCTGTTATTCGGATCATGTGAATAAAACAATCGAATAGAAGGCAAACTAGAAAACAACACGTAGCTCAATTCCAAAACAATTCAACATTGAAAGACATAGTATAAAAAATATTAAAATTTTAAAAGAGTGACCCTAAAATATCAAGCCAATCTAAGTCAACTTACAAAACCTGCGATTTATGGGATGGGATCAAGATGAACGAATAAAAAGAAAATCAAAGAAAATCATGAAACGTACTATTAAGAAAACCTAACTTTGAATGATGGAACCAAAAAATAAAATTAATTCTCAACCAATACAATATTAAAAGATAAAATCAAGAAAAAAATCCATTTAGAAAACTTACAAAAATAAATCCAATAAATAAAAAGATCCAAGACAACCATGTCATTTTAAAAATTTGAAAAACATCAAATAGAAGGAAGATAAAGAAAAAATGAAACCTAATCACAAATGATATAAATTTTAAATAATAAAACTAAAACAAATTAGCTTAAAAAAATAATAAACCAAGCAAACTCGGATGAACCTTTTAAACTTAAGCTAATATCTCACACTCACAACTCATTAAATCCTAGACCCAAACTGAATCAAGAAGCTTAATTTTCAAACAATTTAATATTGATTAACCAAAAGTATATCCAATAAAGAACACCAAATAAAAAAACCCGAGAAAACCTAAGTCATTTTCAAAATTAGTGAAAAATTATACCAAAAGAAAATAAATAAAAATAACAGAGCCTAGTTTCCAATTAAATAAATATTGAAAGATGAAACTTAAAAAACACGAGCTTAAAGAAAAAAAGAAAACAAAACCAAGTAAACTCGATTGAACCTCCCTAAAATGGGTTAATCTCTAAAACCCAAAGCTCATGAAAACGTAGACTCGGGCTTAGTCAATAAGCTCAGTTCCAACTAATCTAATGTTGAATAATGAAATAAAAAATATCAATTTAAAATATCTATGAAAGCAAAAAAAAAAATAGTATTAAGAAAAAAAATGATCAAATTTGATAGGAAAAAAAAAAACTTAAGGAGGCTGAAATTAAAAAAAAAAGTAAAAATTTATCTCAAACAAAACAAATAGCAATCAAAAGAATGAGAACTAAATTTAAAAAATTAATAAACTAAAGGAGAATGAAATTGAAAAAGAATTTTAATTTTATAAATTATTTTAAAAAAATTATTTTAAATATTGAAGGATGGAATAGAAAAGGTATTATCAATGTAGAGAATTAGCCAAAAAACCAAATGAAGAATGACAAATAAAACGACACGAAAATGCTTTTTTATGGAAAACAAATAAATAAAAACAATGGAACCAAAATCCAATTGAATAATTGTTGAATAATAAAAATGAAAAAAAATAGCTTTAACAAAGAAAAATAAAAAACCAAACAAACCTGACACAAATCTCCTAAACTGGTCTAATCTCTGAAACTCGCAACCCATGAAATATTGGGCCAGGATTAAACCAAAAAGCTTAATTCCCAATAAATTTCATGTTGAAGGATAAAATTATGAAAAAAAAATATCAATTTAAAAAAACTTGCAAATTTAATAAAACTTAACAATCATTATAACATGGATCAAATTTGATAAGGAAAAAAAACACAAGGAGGATGAAATTGTAAAAAAAGAAGAAGATCCCAAACAAAATAAATAGTAATAAAAAAGGGGATCAAATTTGAAAGAGAAAAGGTAGAAGAGGGTGAAATTGAAAAAAAATATAATTTTATAAATTATTCAAAATGAAAGAAATAGTAATAAAAAAAACATAAGTCAAATGTTTAGGAAAAAAAATTAAAGGGGCTAGCTTGAAATTTTGGAGGGGTTGATGTTGAATTTAAGGTTCGAGAGAGAGATGAAGAGGGAAGAAAAAAATGGTCGTCAACGCCAAACTGGAGGTGTGTTTAACACACGCGTCATCCTTTCAGGTAAGGGGTTTTAAGACCTTTCAAACGTCAATGTGAAAATTGGTGTTTGGTAACCAAACAACATTGCACATATCGTCCACTTGTTGGCGCGTATATAGGACACATCAACAAAGTTTTTTAAAAAATATTAAAAATTTATTAAAATATAAAAATATTTGAGTTAACTTGACATTAACAAAAAAAAACCACGATAAAAAAAACCAAAACACCTTGAAGGACATAAAAGCCCAGAGGTAATTAAATAATTTAATTGTGATAAAAAAAATATAAAGGACATAAAACCCTTTAGACATAAAAATCATTTACCCCTGAACAATTTGAAAATGAAAAAAACTCAAGTTTTTTTTGTTAATTATTCTAAAAAAATGAAAAGTAATTTACCCCCGAAACAATTTGAAAATGGCATTGAATCATAGTAAAATGATCATTCTACCCCTAATTCCGAGGTTATTTTTTTAGCCAAGAAAAAATTTGTCATAATATTAATTCAATGACCAACAGGACAACTCAAATCAAATTAAAAGATATTTTAATATTAAAAGTATTAAGATATTATTAATATTTTTTTAATAAAAAAAAATTAAAATTGCAAATGAATTAACTTGATGTAACCTGGCAGACTCACTAGCATGATTGGCCACTCCATAATGTTAATCTTTCCACTGCGTATTCAATCTCATTATTGAAGCAATAGCATTTTGCACACAAAGAGTACGAGAAAAAAGAAAATCAGATAGCTTGTTAAAACAACAATAGCAACAAACAGAACAATAAAAGGACAAGAGAACATGTTCAAATGTTCTATAGAAAAATGTGAATCTACAAACGGAAGCACTCAATACAACAAACAAGTCCAAAAGGCCATATATTTTTTCACTTCTCCCTATATTTATCTCTTAGGAAAAATGTCACGGTTCTAATGTAAATATACCTTCTTATATGGCTTCGCAAATGACTTAGCTAGAAACCAGCCCATCCAGCAGGTTGAGTAGCTGGCTTGCTCACCGTAATCTTATAACCACCTACGCTCACTTCAGTATTGGACACTGGAATTTGGGAGCTGGTGGCTGGGACAGCTGTAAAATTCTCTGATCCGAAACCCCAGGAATCAAAATCGGATGTTAATTCAGCAGCCTGCTTATTCTGGTGTGCATTTCTGGTTCTAACAGACTGTGGACTGTTGCCTTTTGAAAGATGCTGCTTCTGTGACTTCTTATCATCTGCAAATGCTTGCCATGGCTTTGTCTCTAGGCTTAGGGTACTCCAGTCAGATTTTTCTTGCTGTGATGGGAATAAATAAAGAAAAAGACATGGACAGACAGTCTCTGTAGCAAATACAGTGGTGAAAACATCAATGAAAATAATACCAGAGGACTTGCAGATGGTTGAATTCTAGGTGAGGCTTGGTATTTATTTGGTGAGGGAGTTCTAGCAGCTAGAGTTTGCTTGAGCTCCTGTATCTCCTGTCTCTGGGATCGACAAATGGCAGAAAGCTTTTCAAATTTCGAAGTTATTTCAGCCTTCTCAGAGTTTACCTGCTTCAGCTGCTCTTTAAGCTTCTCTATTTCAGCCTCTAACGCTTCTTCCTTCCCCCCTTTGTCACGACTAACTCTAGAGCTGAGCTTATTGCTATCAAATTCAGTAACAAAAGTATTAAAAGCCTCATCTTGAAATAAACACGTGGCAGCTGGTTTTGATGCTTTGATCAGCCTTTCCATGCCTGTTTCTTCCTGAGAAAAGGTTAATTCAAAGCCATTGGAATCCTTGGGCACATGTGATATATTACGCACATTCCTCCTGCCAGCAACATGGGTCTGTACATTTTCCTGCTTAGCCGGACTAGTATTTTTGGGAAAACTGTAATTCTCTGGGTGACTCCTCTCTTGTTTTGTGTTATGTATAGATTCTTCATCGAAGTTAGGTCTGCTCTTGTCTTCGACTAACAGTGAGTCCTTTGCGAGCTGCGTTGACCAGAAAGCACCAAGCTGTCACCCACCTCCCCCAACCCTATACAGGTGGAGGTGGTGGACTTCTTTGAGGCATTGGAGGTGACCTATTTGCAGTTTTTGCAATACCTAATAAATAAATCATTTCCACATTCTAAAAAATGTAAAAACACCTTTGTACCTCCATTGATAATGAAAATACCAATGAATCACTTGAAAAAAACCATTTTACCTCAGAGCTTAGTCTTCTAGGTTGATTTGGTGAAGGATAAAATCATCAAGTCATTTGGAAAAGCTAGCTAGGAGCAATGCTATAAAATCAGTTATGATTAAGAGTTATTGATATGACCCAAGAAAGTATTGAATAAGAAAATTCAGATTTTAAAATAATTATACTTGTTATCTCATTTTATGCTATCGAGCATAACCCTTAATTCAATTATTGAATCGAACTGAAATTTAACCAAGAGCTTTATGCCATAATGTTTTTTAATAAACTTGTGTTTTGTATGATGTAATACTTTTCTCTTTAGATAAACAAAGAACAATCAAATTTATCAAAGTATAACTAACTTTGTGTCGTTCTTCTTTATATATCTCATTCGCGAATTGGTATTTACAAAGTGAGAGTTTATATTCTAGTATATAGTGATGGTGATTTGGTTCAAGTAATCTATATGTCACACTCTTATTAAACCTGAGTTTTTAGATTTCCAGGATTTGTCTTTCTTCCATATAGGTTATATGACCATACTCTGAAATAAGGTCATATCTTTTTAAAAATTTTGTTTTATTTGTGTTTCATAAGTTTTTAGTTTTCTTTTTTCTCTTTGTGTTTTTAGCATCTTAGTACCAAAAAAAAAATGTTATTTCGTTTTGCTGTTGTTCCTAAACATATTAATAACATAAAACGTAAAAAAAAAAGGATAGATGATATTCAAGATAGTTTCAATTATATCGTGAAAACACAAATTTATTCAAAACATCATAGCTGAAAGCTCCTAGTTAAATTTCAGCTTGATTCAAAAATGAAATTAAGAGTTATGCTTGAGAGCGTAAAACTAGATTATAGACACAATTACGCTAGAATCCAAATTTTCTTCTTCAACCCTTTCTTAGATCGTATCAATTATGCTTGATAATATAAACTGAACAATAGGCACAATTATGCTAGAATCTTAATTTTCTTGTTCAACCCTTTATTGGATTGTATCACCCGGGTTAACCTTTTAAATTCATGACCCAAATTAAGAGACCATGATAACCCCGTATAAATCAAATCAAAATAAATTATGAAACTTAATTTTCAATCAACTCAATGTTGAAGGATGAAATTAAAAAAAAATCAATTAAAAAAATGATATGAGTCAACCCTAATTAATATGTCAAACCTATGACCGAGATCATCATGCCAAAATAACCTATAGAAAGTAAATCAAAACAATTATGAAGCCTAATTGTCAATCAACCTATAATAAAATTGAAAAAAAAATAACACAAAATAAAAAAATAAGTGAACCTGAGTTAACATGCTAAATCCATGACCTAAGTCACGAGAACGGGATAATCTCAAAGAAAGTAAATAAAAAAATAACAACTCGAGTGAACCCGGGTTAACTTACAAAACCCTTAACTCATGTTCATGAGACCTGAGTTAACCTTTAAAACTCGTGATTTAGATTTTGAGATTGAGATAACCTCATAGAAAAAATAAATAAATTATGAAACCTAATTCCTAATCAATCCAATGATGAAGGATAAAATTGAAAAAAATATTAATTAAGAAAAAATCAAGTCAATCAGGTTAACTCGCTAAACTTACGACACAAGTCATAAGACAAGGATAACTACATAAAAAAAACCACAACAAATCATGAAACCCATCTCTGACAAATCAAATGTTAGAGGAAAAAACATATATTAAAAAACAAAAACAAAAAAAACCTTATTTCAATGAATAGTATTTTGTGAGGTCATGCACAATAAAAGCATCACCTCTTTTAGTTTTTTTTAACTAACTAATTGATTCGCACCTCATCGCATGTTGGATGATTAAAAAATGAATATCCAGGATTTTTTAATGTTTTTTTTATATAAAAAAAATCTTAATAATAGATCGATGCATTCAATAAAATAATTCAATATTTGATAAAGAGATAACTAAAATTAAAATATTTGATCTCGCAACACGAGCTATGCACTCGTTTGTATTAATAACTTTGTTTATTAGAATAACATTTTTGTTTAATCAAATGATTATCCATGCCAATAAAAGGCAAAAAAAAAAACATTTTTTTAACAAAAGCGAATTGAATAAAACTATGAAGCTCAACTATCAAGCAACTCAGTATTGAATAATGAAAATAAAAAAAGATTTGAGTCAATCCGCTAACCCCACGACCATGGACACAGGATTGGGATACTCCAGAGAAAGTAAAGTGAAAAAAAAACATGAAGATCAATTCTCAAACAATTAAATGTTGAAGAATGAAAT
The DNA here is from genome assembly GCF_951802175.1 of Populus nigra. Classification (NCBI taxonomy): domain Eukaryota; kingdom Viridiplantae; phylum Streptophyta; class Magnoliopsida; order Malpighiales; family Salicaceae; genus Populus; species Populus nigra. The sequence goes on along the minus strand of NC_084870.1, from coordinate 4,136,901 downwards.
TGAAAAAAACATTTAAGAAAAGACTAAAAAAAATCAAAGTCAACCTATGAAAACCTTTGAAACCTGTGACCATGGTCATGAGGCTTGAACTGGCCGTATAAAATCCAAACCCAAAAAATCACCGAAGCAAAAAAAAAAAAGATGTTGAGTGATGAAATATATATATATATATATATATATATATATATATATATATTAAAATAGCATTGAAATTTCTTTTTGAGTCATCCTAGGTTATCCCACCAACCCCACAAAAAGAAAGGTGAAAAAAAGCACAATTATCTATTAAAAAATCGAATATTAAAGGATAAAAATGAAAATAAGTTAATTTTATAAAATGACCTAAAAAAAACCAAAGCCAACCCCTATTAAATTTCAAAACCTGTCACTCAAACTATCAGGCTAGGACTAATCCTAAAAAAGGCAAAAAAAAAAAAAGCAAAGAAAAAATCTCAATATAAAAATATTGAGGGATGAAATTAAAAAATAAATAAATAAATAAAGGATACAAAACAAAACAAACAACAATAAAAAGAGTGGGGACCAAATTCAACATAAAAATAAATTAAATCAAATGCTAAGGGATAAAATTGAAAACAAAGTTTAATTAGTAAAAGGGTTAAAAAAATCAAAAGAATAAGGGGCAAATTTAATTAAACCAAATGAAAAGGGGCAAAACTAAAGAAAACAAATCAATCAAAATAAGATAAAAAAACAAAATAAATACCAACCAAATAAATGAGTACTAAATTCGATATAAATAAATAAATGAGAGGACTTTTCCCATGATCATAGACACGGGATTAAGATACTCTAAAGAAAGTAAAGTGAAAAAAAACATGAAGATGATTGAAGAATGAAATTGAAATTATTTTTTAAGACATAACCTAAAAAAATCAAAATCAACCCGTGTTAATCTTTAAAATTCGTGACTATGTTCATGAGGTCTGGATTGACCATATAAAAACCAAACCCAAAAAAACACCGAAGCGAAAAAAAAAAGATTTTTAAAAAAAGCTTAAATCTGAAGGCTACTCACTGACGATAACAATGAAAATCTATATGCTGAGTGAGCAAGTCCCATGCTCTCTGTGGAAATCAGACCCAAAAAAAATTAAATGTAAAAATAAATAAATTTTACAAGCATTATTAAGGTATTTTCTAGTAGTAAAATTCTTTTGATGAAATTAAAAAAATGATCAAGGTAGAAAAAAATTAAAGAAACAAAATAAAAAAAAATTGTTGTTATAAGCCATAACTAGCTTGCTCACGCTACATCATCGTGAGTTAAATTAAAAGTTAATTTCAATAGAAAGAAATATATTACCAAGAGTTATTAATATTTTAAAAAATTTCAATTAAAACTAAAAATATATTGAGGCAGGCCCTTTCATGTCTTGATTTTTAAACCATATTGTGTTGGACTTTATTTTTATATGAACTAATTGATTATCAGCTTAGCGAAAACTTGATTTGATTTGAGAAAAAATATTAAAATGATTGTATTTTAATATTATTTTATAAATATTAAGACAATGATGTTTTTAGTCAATCAAAGTTAGCCCATCAAACACATGTTTATATTAGGTCTAATAAATTTATTTTTTAAATTATTTTTTTATTTAATTTAATGATAATAAAAATAGGTATGCACGAGAAAACAATTTAATAAACTTTTTTTTAAATAGGAAAAATATTATGAAGGGTTGTACAAAAAGTACTTGCTGATATAATAAAAAAAACCTATCATTTTGGTTAAAATAAAAGTAATAATTGAATGGTATTTAATAAATAAATCTTAAATAAAATTTTAATTAATTTATTTTAATGGACTTAAATTAAAATCTTGTGAAAAATATAAGGAACAAAACAGGCCAAACACATAGGCCAATATGCTTGGCTCTTAAACGAGGAGGCTAGGCTTATACACTAGATGTCTTTTTTTTCTTATGTTAAGAAGTAGATGATGGGTTGGATGACTTATTTAAAAAAAAAAAGAAATAGATAACATGTCAACTGTATTTATAGATTTTAACAACCGGAGAGGTTGCATGAAAATCTAGAAATGGTTTTTTCAATTTAAAAAACTGTTTTTCAATATATTTTAACTTTTTAGTCTAAAATATCTAGAAAATACTTTTAAAATCTAAAGAAACCAATTTATCAAGCACTTATAAATTGGTTAAAAAAACACAAAATTAAGATGAGTTTTTTTTCTTATTAAACCTTGATCTTTTTTTAATAAGATGAGGGTAAGAAACACCTCAATCAATTTCCTCTCGTGAAATAAAATTCATTAATATAAAAAAAAAAAAATTTAGTTGTTAAAACGTTGTCATATTCTTTCTTTTCATTTATTTTTTAATGACTTTCTCTTTCTTTTCTCAAACCAACTTGAGGACTGAAAGATAAACAAAATCAAGTTCTAGATAAAAATTAAAAAAAAAAAAGGATTAAAAATTATAAACAAAATTGAAGACTTTGGGGAACAAAAAGTTAAGAATGCTCGTTAGCTACAATAGAAAAAAAAAAAAGTTAAAGAAAAGGAGGTAAGAATCCGTTTCAGCATCAACTTTGGTTCCTGGAGTTTTAATCATGTTAAAACTGAATTATATTTTCCAAATCTACATCAATTCGGAATCTTTATTTAGTGCTGCAAGAAACCCTTACGAAGTTTATTGTAAATAAATAAACTAAATAAGAAAGTATCACATTGAAAAACAAAATTAAATAATAAAAAAAGAAAAAATATTATACGAATCAAAATTTCATCCAAATTGAAAGCATGAAATCTATTTTTTTTTAATTAATATAGATATTCAGATCAACTAGTATGTATTTTGACTAATCTCATGAGCTCTAAAATTAATAACTATATAAATTTTTAATAATTTTTAATAATTATTAAAAAATAAATCTAAAATTTAATTATTCGATGAATCCTTAAGAATGAACGGAGATGACATCCAGTTCTTGCTAGCAATGGCTGTCTCGCCCATTCTTGTCCGAGCCCAGATTAATTTAACCAACATTGTCAGTCTAAAAGTACACTATTGTATCCTCACGATCGAGGTCCCAGAGCATAAAATTAATTAACAAGCACTGCCTGTGATTCACCGAAGAGCAATCTATGCTAGTGAGAGCATCTTATGATTTTATTGGGTTAACTAATTACTACACAACATTTGCTGCAGTTCTTCTTCCTAAATCTAATCTACTCGATGTTAGCAAAAATCTGTTTATGGTTTTGTTCAAAACTCAAGGACCAAATAAATAATTTATTCAGGATAAATTATTGCCACCTATCCATTGATGTATGATCCATTAGGTTTCTTTACTGACAAAAGGTTACAGCATGAGTTGCCCGTTGCTTGTATTTACTGAACAAATCAAAATTAATATTCAATTAAGTATAGCCAATAAATATAATAATTATAAAATATTTCTTGATAATCAACAGTTTGGGATGCCCGTATCGATATGATCAGATTTCACGTGCTTATGTATCAGTCATTAACTGATTTGTTTCTCCAATAATTAGCTATGATGTATCAGTATTTTCTTTTTATTTTTTTACCTAGATGCTCATGTTCATTTAAAGCAAATAAAGATGGGTGATAATCTAATATTTTTAGGGTTCGTATAGTACTTATATATACAGGTTTGGTAAATTACTAGACCCAATATTTTTTTAATACGGATTTGGTGAGTTATCATATTCAACACCCTTGGACCCAGTTAAATCCTAAACTCAATTATATACGAGTATGATAAACTATCAGATTCAATATTTTTAGGCTCAACTAAGCGTTAAGCCCATATACAAATGGGTCTTACGAGTTGTTAAACTTATCATCCTTTGACTCGGTTAAGTGTTAAGCCCAAGTACATATGACTCTGGCAATCTTGCTATGCTTTATTTTGAACAACGAGATTCAAATGAGTCAGATATTTTTATCTCTTTGACACAAGAGGTTTTAATGCTACAAAAAATGACTTTTTAGTCCTCTCTATCAAAGGGTTAGAATGATGGGCTATAAAGACCCATGACACACTTAAAAGGAGTTTTGAATCTCCATTCTCTGTAGTACATTTATTTTTATAATCTCTCTCTAAAATATCATTGTCTTTTCTGTACGAACGATACTTAAGAATTAGAGAGTCTCTAAATTTACTAAAAGAAACCTTTTACGAGTACCGGCCACCTTGGCTTATCAAATACCAGCCACTTTGGATAGGAAGAATGTATCGAATTTTCAAAACCAAGAAATTAATCGATTATTCAAGATATAAGGTTTGCCTTCAAGCCACCTGAATTTTTAGGACATCACCATTTGGCATCTTCTGTGGAAAGTGATCAAAAAGTCATCAATTGGTCTTGCATAACTGGTTTATTAGCATCCCTAATCACCATTAAAGGCAAAAAACAAGACACTCATGGAATGAGACATGTCATGGACCATCTTATAGTTGTTGACACATCTACTCCATCAAAACTTCAACAACTCATCAATAAGGAGTAAGAAGTGTTATACAACAATTTGATCACTCTAAGTTAGAGTATAGTTTTTTCTACTTGCTCATGGGCTTTTGAGATGAGCAAATTTAGGCTAGGTGTGTGCTAGCTTCACGAATGTAGTTGGGGCCTCGAGATTTTAGAAAGCTTTCAATAAGTACAAATAAAATGTTTGTTCAAACTGTAAAACATGGGAAGTATATTTGTTAACCACTCAGAAGACATCTACTTGAGAAACTCTGTTCTCTTTTCCTTTAAAACTAAGACCATGATCTCAACAGAAATGTCAGAAAGCTTTCAATAAGTACAAATAAAATGTTTGTTCAAACTGTAAAACATGGGAAGTATATTTGTTAACCACTCAAAAGACATCTACTTGAGAAACTCTGTTCTCTTTTCCTTTAAAACTAAGACCATGATCTCAACAGAAATGTCATCAAAGGAAATTAAAAATATATTATGGTTAATAACTAAGAATGTAAGTTTCTTATATATAAATTAAATTATTCAAAGTAACGATGTTTTTTTTCTCCAGGTGATATCCAAGGCAACAACAACCCTATAACATTCCAAGGATGGGATGGACTAAGTCTTCCTAGTATGATCGCATCATTTACCTTTGAATGAATCAACCCAATCTTTCTAGTGCAATTGTATAATTTATCATTAAAGGGATTGACATATGTTTATATTATGAGTTTATTGATGCTCAAAATTGCCGTCCATAATCTATTTCTACCTAGATTTTTTCCAACAACCAATTGATCGATTATAGAAAGCGGTTGACTGGCAGACAAGCCAATAACCTACACTACCTTTTAACATGCTCCCAACCCATCATAACAAACAACCAACACCAACACTGCAACCACCACCACTAAAAAATACCTCCAAACAACCCAAAAAACACCCTTCCACCACTGTCAAACCCAATATCTCCTTGGGTTCTTATACTCTAACATTTCTATTTGCATTAGACTCCATTCCTCGTCAGCTAGTTGGCTCTTACCTTCAATTTACTAAGGATATGTGTGATGATATTGACATATGGAATCGTTGCCTTGTTGGATTTTCTTCGAGTGTCAAAATGCCATTTCATGTTGTGAAATCAAGTGCAAACAGGGTATAAGCAAGCCTTGACCTTGAGGGTATCATGTATGTGAGTGATTGGATTGTGATATTTCGTTTCAAAATAGAAACCGACTTGTAAAGGGTCTTTCAAAATGATCCCTAAATGTTTGGAGGAAAGGCTATCATTATTCAACAATGGCACCTCAATTATGATTTTGATATTAACAAGATCACCATGATTCCAATTTGGATCAAACTATGATTTTTATAGGAATTTAACTAATGAATTTTAGATAATATGGGTTTTTTCTGGTCTTTTAAACAAAAAAAACAATTATTTATTTTCTTATCTTTCTATTATTTTTTAATCTTTTGGGTATAATTTTGATGAATTTGGGTAAGATTCATTAGATAAAATAAAAATTAATCATCTTCAAAATTAGGTAATTCTTTAACTTTGGTATTGGCATTGTTAAGAAAATAATGAAGTTAAATATTCTTGATTATTTAATAGTCAATAAAAGAAAGAAATCAAGGAATTAAACAACTCAAGGCTTTTAGAAAATTATATCAATTATCTAATCAAGGAAGATGATCAAGCATTTTGTATAAATTGTTTTAAGTTATTTTTTTATATATCTTATTATATGACTATATAAACTCTACGTGAGATAATTGTAAAATATATAATCCAATTATTAAATAATATTTTTCTCTTTTATTTGAAATTTTTAAATGGTATTAGAGCAGTTTAATCATAACTTACTTTAAATATATATTTTTTCGGTTAACAACTTTTTATGGTCTGATTGACTACTTTAAAATATTTTATTTTCAATCATTTTTATTGTCTATCTAATATATATATATATTACTATCTTTGTCAATAATATATAAACTCATAATTTACTGATTCCTCTTTCTTTAAACTTCTATAACAAACATACTAAAATGGAAAGTGACTTTTTTATAAGCATAGACACATTTTATTATTCACTGCAATAGTATAGTGCTGTTTATGGGCTAGAAAAATGATTGCCTTTTTTAACTAGGAATATATTGGTATTTTCACATGATGTACTAGTTATTATTGATTTTTTTAGGGTATTTTTCTATTCAATATTTTAATAAACAGTAAAAAAACCCAATAGTTTTGGGAAGGAGTATTTAGATATTTTTGTTTTATATATATATATATATATATATATATATATATATATAAATATATATAATTGATATAATTTCATGATTGACTTTAGGTGTTCAATTTCTTAATTTCTTTTCTTTTATGGAATAGAAAATAATAATAAAAATATTAACCTTAACAAACATGAAATTACTATTGACAACCATTTTCACGTTTCAAATAATAATATCAAACCCACGGTTTTGAATAATTAGAGCTTAGTGTCTTCGCGCTAATTGAGATTAAGCCCATCATTTTTTAGACTAATTGGGGAAATTGATATAAATACAAAATTGAGAATACTTAAATTGAGAGAATTATCTTTGAGATTTGTCCCAAAAAAAAGATGAATACAAGATGACAAACTTGATTGCTTGCTGGTCAAAATTGGCCTATGTTAAACAAGAATAATGCTTCATTTTGCGGATGGCAAGGTCTTTTCCCTTTGTATCCAAAAGTGCCCAACAAATGACCCACCGTACGTGTTTCTTTTATATCCAATCATATACATATTACTATATCATAGATTTACCCTAAAGAATCTCAGTGATTTAATTTAAATTTGTGTCATAAAATTATTTAATATATATATATATATATATATATATATATATATATATATATATATATAGGGTTCACATTAATAAGATCGAGGGGATTTTAATTAAGAAAATCTCATTTTTATCTTTATTTCAACCCTTTCAAAGTTTTTTTTTATATTTATTATAATTGATTTTAGTTGTTATCGAACAAATAACATGTCTTAAAAAGTTATATTTAAAAAATTATGATAAGACAAAAAAGGAATTATACTAGGAAAATTATTTTGTTTCAGTAGAATTTAAATTAGTGTTCTTCTAATAAAAAAACAATTGGCATGTAATTAGATTAAAAAAAATCTAAAGAGCTCTCTATGAGATGAGATGAAATATCTCAATTTATATCTATCTTTTATTTTTTTTTAATTTAAATTTTTGTTAGTATTCACAACCCTTTTTAACATTTATTAACGCATATAATTCTTAATCAATTTTATTAAACACACACATTAATTTAAAACTTTTTTTGATGCTTAAAAATGTTTTATCAACAAGTTAATTGGAAAAATCGAGTTAAATAATTAAATCCCTCACACTTTTTAGTTTTTTTTTTTGTTAATTATCAAGTAGTTAAGTTGTAAGGAAACACATTTCCTCCCAACAATAATCACTTAATTAAACAACTAAGCCATAAACCACTTATAATGGAATCAATCAAATAGGGCTGGAACGTGCCATTAGTTTTGCCATATGTATTGAAAGAAGAGTGCAAATAAATTTTCTTGAGATTCTACTACTAACTAATAAGACGTGCACGCAATACAAGTGGAATTCTTTCTTTATATATTTTCATGGTCCATGGATTTTTTTTTATTTATTTTAACAAAGGATTCTTGAACACATGGAAAGTCCATAAATATAGATGTTTCAACTTCTTGTTTTTTTTTTTTTAACGTCAAATTGAGAAACTTTATAGTCATCAATCATCTCATATTTGATAAGAACATTCGAACTTACATCCGCCTTGATAAAAGCTTATTATTTAGCCCTCGAATGTCAAAAGAATCATGCAAAAAAATCAAAAAATTGATTAAACTGAGAAAACTAGAAAAAAAACCGAAAAAAACTGAACAAAAAAAAAACAGATTAAACCGATTAAAATTTTAAAAAAATTGACCGGTTCGATTCAATTTCAGTCTTATAAGCTTGAAACTGAAAAAACCGAACCGAACCCAAACCGAAAAAAAAACAGAAAAAAAACCGAGTCAAACCGGTTTTTCTTCTAAAAAACCGAACCGAACTGAAACCGGTCGGTTTGAATCGGTTTCGGTTTAAAAAAAAATTAGTTTGGTTACTTTTTTTTTATAAAAACCGAACCAAATTGAAAATGATCGCCTCTACTTTCAACACAATTATATATATCTTTATTGGGTTATTTTCAATGAAAATCGAATCACTTCTATACATCACTAGTATTTGAGATGATTCCAAAACGAAAACATTGAAGGAGGTGAAAGAGAATATATGCCCATAATTGGCCACACACCAACAACAAAACTCTAATATGCAAAGACGTTTCTTAAGGAATAATAAGTTCTTAATGCCATTGTTATCGTCTCACTTGTTTCTTTAATGGGAGGTGTTAGAAGGTACGGAGTCCTTTTCTTATTTGTTTTTGCCCCCAAAGGTGGTATGGCCATGGAATATTTGACTTCAAAAACCAACCCCCCCGTCCATTGATGATTAGTTGACAAGCTTCAATCATGTATGTGCTATTTAAAGTGTTCTTAGTATGAAAGAAATATTAAATTAATAATCTTTAATTACAAAAAAAATACTGTATGTATATTATAAAATTTTGAAAAGAAGCAGTATCGGTCGATGGATAACAGTTATTATTGTAAAGAACTGGTTCTTAAAAAAATGATAGCCGATAAATTATTTTGATTTATTTATAAGCAAAAAATTACTTAAAAAAACAATTACTACATAAATATTTATTTTCAAGTTTAGGGTAGAATTCATTAATATTATGGAATTGACAACTTATTTATTTATGTGACCAACCGCGGGGTTAGACAAATATAAATTGAAAGAGGGTGATGGTACATATATTAATGAATTGTGAGTGTTTATATAGAATTTGTTTCAAGATAACAACTTATAACCCACCGCTTGACAATTTGTAAAACATAATTTTTTTTTGTGTGTGATTCATTACATCACTTGAGTTTTTGGCAATGAGTCACCCATTAATTTTATTAAAAATATTTTAATACTATATAATAAGATAAATATGATCTACATCATCACTCATAGTAGTAGGAATAGTAAACTCCATTAATCACACTAATAAATCCAACTATTAAGTTAATGGATTGTTTTCACAAATAAATTGATTTGTATCGATTTAGATAGTATTTGAGAACATAGTTGAAATCATATTTTTTAAAAAAATTTAAATTTATTTTTGTTTAATATTAATTTTTTTGTATTTTTAAATTTTTTTGATGTGCTGATATTAAAAATATTTTTTAAAAAATAAAAATATTTTAAATAACAACTACTATCAAAATCTCAAATATATCTTAATAAAAATAAATCTCAAATATATCTTAATAAAAATAAATGCTTTCACTTCATTAAGATTTATCCAGCAATTCTTTGTGTGATTTCCCAAGTCTCAATGATTGAAGATAAACTATTAAAAAATATAAAACAATAGTCAAGAAACTATTTATAATTATAGTGATGCACTCACCAAGTGCCAAACATCCACACAAGCAACAAGAGAGATGCACGAGGACGTCTCTCAAATGCTAAATGTATATTGTAATAATAATTATTTTAGAAATATATTAAAATAATATTTTTATTTTTATTTTTTAAAAATTATTTTTTATATTAATATATTAAAATGATATGAAATTAAAAAAATTAAAAAAAATTAAATTTTTTAAAAATACTTTTAAACACGGAAGATAAATAATTTCTAAAGCAGTTCCATGGACCCCACAAAACCCCGGGATAAGTAAACGTCATGAGCCACGTGTCAGACAACGAGGGGCTACCGCCTGCCACGTGAGAGAGGGTGCCAGCATGGACAAGAAGTGGATGCCAGCTGGCAATAACCCGACACAGATATTTGAGCTGAGGGAGAGGCATGAATGCAAAGTGGATTTGGAGGACAAAACAAAACAAAACAAAAACATCATGTGCTGTCAGGGGCAAGCAGAAAAAGATGAATGGTGGCACGTCACACGCTTGGTCACTGCAAAAAGGTTTTTTACTGGGACAACTCGCTCGAGATGCAAGGACAACTCGACTCAACTGTGTCCTTTCTCTCTCCTTTCCCAGGTGAAATTGAGTTCCATATCACCATCGGATGCCGTGCCTCTTTCTTTTTAATAAATAACATTAATGGTCTCTGGCATCCACTTTCTCATGTCAAGACTAGAGATATATGTTTGGAGCTGTAATAATAATTTTTATGATTATTAAAATAATTTTAAAATATTAATTTAAAATAAAATTTAAATTTTAAATTTAAAGAAAAATAGGTGAAGAAGATTCACTTTTAAACTCTCTCTAAATTTTGATTAACCAATCACTTTCATGAATAAACAAGATATATGTTTTTGATATTTTTTTATAAATAATTATATTATTTATAAATTTATTTTTAACATTGGAACATGTAACCCATTTAAAAACATTAAAAAATTAATTTAAAATAAAAAAACTACGATAAACAAGCCATACCTACTAAACAAATCATCATAAATGATTTTAGTCATTCATAGACTATTAGTGAATTTGTAAAAAAGAAAACATCTTCTAATACTCTACTAGGAGGGATGACATCATTGGTCATGCTGAATCGATTTATGTATTCTTAATATATAAGCGATTAAGATTGGTTACACCAGAAAATTTAAATATAATGTTTTTTTTTTGTCTTTATTACCTAATCCAATATTTAATTGTTCTAATTTATGGGAAGGCTAATCCAGTACACCTTGTTATAAGAAATGATACGATGAGCACGATTAGATTTATTTATAAAAAAAATGAGCATAATTAGTTTCTCTCAATTTGAGAATTAATGCAGCTTAATTTTTTTTCAACATTAACAAAATAATAATTTGACACAAGCATTTCTAAAAAATAAAAACAAAACTAAGACTAGAGTTATCGGCTTGTTTGAGTTTAATAAGTTCAGTAAATTTAAATAATATAAATAAAAAGATAAGATATAATAATAATAAATAAATTGACAAAAAAAGCTAACAACATAAAAAAAGCAAGAACCAAGCTCATATGGGTTTGCATGCTGAACTTACGACTTGATCGTAACACTGGGGTAGCTCTGTTGAAAGCAAACTAAATAAAACCATGAAACTCAATTATCAAGCAACCTAATATTAAATGGCAAAATTAAAAATTAAAAATAAAAATAAAAAAGCAATGAAAACAAAAGATTCATGTAAACCTGCTAACTCCGCGACCATGAGCACATGATTGGGGTAACCCTATATAAAAGAAATTAAGAGAGACAAAAAACACTAAGATTAATTCCTAATAAAAAAAAATAAAAAGAATAAAAATCAAATTGGATAAAAAAATAAATAAAAAACACATTTTATTATGACAAGGATAAGAGAAAGAAAAGAGGGAGGAGAAAAAAAAAATCAATTAGAGCCCAATAACTACTCCTTTGTGTACATGCAAGGCACCAATGGAAAAACCACGACGAGACGTTTCAAACACCGCCTCAAAAAGTGGTGTTTGGAAGTAGGACGATGCCACACATGTTGCTTTCTAACCGGTGCATACCACACGCGCACCATCTACTTTTTTTATATAATTAAAATGTAAATTTATGAAAAGACTAACTCATCCCCAAGTTAACTTATTAATCACTAAAAAAAATCATTTTTAAAATACAAAATATTCTTATTTGCATGTTTGAGGATTTTTTTTTAGTTTAACGTGGGTGTTCGGGCCAGCTTGTGCGCACCTCGACTAATCTCACGGATCCTAAAGTTAACAACCATGTAAGCTTCCAGTGGCTATCATATGAGCAACCACAGGACTCAAACCTGAGACCACAGAGGAAGCAAACCTCTTGGTCCCAAACTCTTACCACTGAGCCACCACCTTAATTGTTTATTTGAGGATTTTTTTTTAGTTTAACGTGGGTGTTCGGGCCAGCTTGCGCGCACCTCGACTAATCTCACGAGCCCTGAAGTTAACGACCATGTAAGCCTCCAGTGACTATCATATGAGCAACCAAAGGACTCAAACCTGAGATTACAGAGGGAACAAATCTCTTGATCTCAAATTCTTACCACCAGACCACTACCTAGATAGTTTTATTTGAGGATTTTTACTTTCATGGGTGATAGCCTCAAAATTGTCTTTCTTAAATATAAAAAAACCATGTTGCCTCCGTTTAAACTCTTAACAATCAAGGATAATATAAACTTGACACTATACTTTAAAAAGGATAAAAACTATAATTGTTCTTGGTTAAATTTTTAATGGGTCTCACAAAAAAGATTATTTTTTTTTATTGAAAGAGATAAACAGTAGTTATATTATCATGGTGAATAATTATATATATTTTTTCAAATCGCAGTACGAGATTACTCAAGAGATGTGCTCTCTGTCTCTAATCCACGTGAAATTTGCAAGTGGATATCACCGGTCAAAAAGTTTTGCCTCCAAATTGATGAACCAAATCATCTTAAGCACATGTAGAAAACTAAAAATTAATTTCACGTCAAAGAAAAAAACAAAACAATATTTTTTTTCATAAATTAGATTAAAAAAAACACACTATTCATGTTAAAGCTTCGCATTTAAATCTAGAAATATACTATATAGTTATTATGCACTAAGCTACGGGACAAACTCATATTTTTTAACATAAAAAATATTTTTAAGCATTTTTTATAATATCATTAAATTTAATCTAATTAGTTAATTTAAAATTTTTTACTTATTTTTTTTGTCTAGTTTAGATTTCAAATAAAATCATCTAAACGTTACATTAATATAATTTAATCAACTTATTTTATTGATTGATTAGGTTGATTTTGGATTGATCAAGTTAAAATAATTATATGAAAATAATTTTTACATCGTTTAATTTTAAATCTGAATTAGGTAAAAGATTCGGTTGGAAGTTTTTTTTGTTAATTGTTATTTTTTAAAATATTTTTTGATTGAAAATAAATTAAAATAATATATTTTTTATTTTTTAAAATTTATTTTTAACATTAAAACACTAAAAAATATATTAAAAATAAAAAATAAAAAATTTAAAAAATATAATTCAACTACGATGCTAAACAAATACCATTATAATAATTAATAAATAGTAATCGAAGTAGTTTAAAAATAAACCTCCACGAAACCATCCGAGACACCTTTCTCTTCTTCTTCTCCCCATTCTGACAGCTCCAACGCGTAGACAGACAGCCCTTTTCGCTCAGTCTGCGTTCCCACCACCCCTTTCTCTCTCTAAGACACGACATTTCTTCAAGAAAAAAGAGGGGTTTCAAAAGGAGTGTTTTTTCTAGTTCTTTCTTTAATGGCAAAATCAAAGAATAATGCAAAGAAAGTTTCTTACATATCAGTTCCATCACAAATAATCAATTCTTTATCTTCTTCGGCTTTACAATCTCTGCTTATTCCTCCAAAGAAACCATCAGCAAACAGGTTCTTTGGGTTGAAATGGTTTAGAAGTCCAAGATTTTGGTTTTTGGCTCTGTTTCTTTGTGGTTTTCTTGGTATGTTAAAGTTATGGTACACTCTTGACCCTTTAATACCATTTTCTCCTTACCCTTGCGTGACTAGTCAGTCACAGCTGCAAGAGTCTTTTTCTAATGGGCATACAAGACAGCAGCTTGGTTTTGTTTCTAATGATGAAAGAAATGATAAAAAAGATCAAGAAGTAGGTTCTGTGAATGCTCGGGAGCTAAAATTTGAGGCAGGTATTAGGTCAAACGAAGTAAAACATGAGTCTTTGAAAGGTGTGGTTGATTTTCAGGGTGAAATATCTGGTGGGGTTGAAGAGGAGAGTGAGTTTTGGAAACAACCTGATGGGTTGGGTTATAAGCCTTGTTTAAAGTTTAGTAGTGACTATAGGAGAGGGAGTGAGCTGATTTTTGAGGACAGGAGGAAGTATTTACTAGTTGTGGTTTCTGGTGGAATGAATCAGCAGAGGAATCAGATTGTGGATGCTGTGGTGATTGCAAGGATTCTTGGTGCTGCTTTGGTCGTTCCTATTTTGCAAGTTAATGTCATTTGGGGAGATGAAAGGTAAAAAAAAAATAAAAATATTAAAACATTTTGTATCATAGGCTATGCAAACTAAATTTGTTTCCTTTGTTGTCCATAAATGCTACATGTGTGTGTTTATTTAATTAACCTTTGTGATTGTGGTTTTATATGGTGAATGCAGTGAATTTTCTGATATATTTGATTTGGAGAATTTCAAGAGAGTTCTAGCAAATGATGTGAGAATAGTTTCATCATTGCCATCATATCATCTAACCAGAAGGCCGGTGGTGGAGAGCCGAACTCCTCTCCATGTTTCCCCTCAATGGATCCGCGCACGTTATCTCAAAAGGGTGAGAATTGTTTCTCAGTTTTTTTCACCGCAGAGTAATTGCTTATCTTCTTTGTATTGATTGTTGCTGATCAGTTTGTTGTTTGAAGTAGATGGCTTTTGCCACTTGTTCCTTGTTCACTTTGGAAAGTTGATTTAGCAAATGAAAAATAAAAAAAGAAGGGAAACTTAGAATGCAGGCATATAAGATAAGCTAAGCTTGGCAGCTGATAGTTTGTAACTAGGCTTAATGGCCCACAAATTGTTAAGGTATTATTGAGCATGTATGTCTGTTTTTCGGTTTTTGCTTTGCTTTAACTGTTTGGATTTAGAGTATTATGTTCTGGTTGTTGGGGTAGGATGCTATTAATTGATAATCAGGATTACAATAATGACTTACCAAAATAGCTGCTGTTCTACGACTAGGCTTAAAAAGAAAGAAAGAACTGTTGGAAAATTTCATAATTTTGAGGGCACAAATTGCAGTCTGGCATTCCAGTTATATTAATTGGCTCTGGTCTCATACTGATTGAATGGTTCTGTTTTTTTGCTGGATGGCATTTTGGATGAAAGATTCTTTGCCTGTACATTTGATTCACTAGCTTCAGAGAAAGATTGATTCAATGTATAGCTGATTTTAGAGCGTGCTTGAAATTGTGGTAGAGGTTGCTTTTCAAAGTGTTTTTTTGCTTGGAAATATATCAAAATATATATTTTTTTAAAATTATTTTTGATATCATCACATCAAAACGATCAAAAAACACAAAAAAAACCAATTTGAAGAAAAACAAATTCAAATTTTTTCAAAGGTGCGGCTGGACTGCAAAAACAAACACAACCTAATATCAAACCCGGTTCAAGTTTTGTTCACGTTTAGCATGTCCAGTTTATTATCTCTCATGAGAGTTGTCATTTCACATTTGACCAGTATCAATGTGCTCCAGCAGATACCAATTGGCATAGTGGGTCTTACTTGTGGTTTATTTTGGTTCTGCAGCTTAACCGAGAAGGTGTTTTACTTCTACGTGGTTTGGATTCAAGGCTCTCTAAAGATCTTCCTTCTGATCTTCAGAAACTTCGATGCAAGGTATTTTAAGATTTTTCTTGCTTTTTAGTTTTTTCCATTAGATTGATGGCTTTTCACAATTGTGCTAAAATTCGGTCATTTGTGAATTTAAACTCAGTCTAGTGCTGTTCTCCATTCATATTCTCATTGTAGATGTTCTGATCTCATGTATTTTTTTTCCAGGTGGCATTTCATGCACTGAGGTTTGCGCCACCAGTTTTGGAGCTTGGTAACAAGATCGCAGAGAGGATGCAGAGCAAAGGACCTTATCTTGCTCTTCATCTGCGGATGGAGTTGGATGTGTGGGTGAGGACTGGATGCCACCCTGGTTTGAGCCATGACTATGACGAGATAATCAATAAGGAGAGGAAACAACGACCTGAACTACTCACTGCAAAGTCAAACATGACTTGTCGTGAAAGAAAGCTTGCTGGTCTCTGCCCTTTGAATGCCTTGGAGGTTGCTAGGTTAGAATTTAATGCTATGCAAGCTGATGTGTCAGGATTAAGGCAATGTGAATTCAATTTGCATAGTTTGCCTATTTTTTTATGTTTGAACAATTTCTAAAGTCGAATTTTTATTTAATTTTAATTTATTAGGCTTCTTAAAGCTCTTGGAGCTCCAAAAAGTGCAAGAATATACTGGGCAGGAGGGCAACCACTTGGCGGGAAAGAAGCTTTGCTACCATTAACCAGAGAATTTCCTAATTTCTACAACAAGGAAGATCTTGCCTTACCTGGCGAACTAAAACCATTTGCAAACAAAGCTTCCTTAATGGCCGCCATTGATTATTTAGTTTCAGAGAACAGTGATGTTTTTATGCCATCTCATGGTGGAAACATGGGACATGCAATCCAGGTACAGTCTGCCATCACTTCTTTGTTTGCATCTTCTAATTTTTACTCGTTCTAATTGTAGAAGCAAGTAGACTAAATATATGCATATACTTATGTTCTTCTCTAGCTAAAGCACCGACCTTAGCGAATGACTCGTTTGTCCAATGGATCTTTAATGATCTTCAATTCATGGATTTGGAATCTCAAATGTGTTTATCCTGCTATCTTTGAAACTGAACTTTTGTTTTTGTTACAGGGACACAGGGCATATGCAGGACACAAGAAGTACATAACCCCAAACAAAAGACACATGCTCCCTTATTTTCTAAATTCTTCTCTCCCTGAAGCAGAGTTCAACAGAGTCATAAAAGAATTGCATCGTGACTCCTTAGGGCAACCAGAACTAAGGACTAGCAAAGCTGGAAGAGATGTTACAAAGTATCCAGTTCCTGAGTGTATGTGCAGAGACTCGCATACTCACGTTTTGTGATTGACACCAAAGACTGCCAACATGATGCAATTAGAATGCAATATGTGCAGAGTGCAGTGACTCGCATGCTCTTACTAAGTACGCAATATGATTAAATCAGTGCCAGCATGACGATAGAACTCATGAGAACCACGTAATAATGTTCTAGGCAATGATGGCTCTATTGAGCTCCATCTTTGAAGTGCAGCTGCAGAAGGCATGCGTTCGAGAGTAATCTCATTTATTTATTCATATGCTCTTATACATGCGTGTATTGTACATGGTAAGCAAGATAGGTATGTTACGACAAAAATAGTAAACTATACAGTGTTTCGTTTGATTCTTTATAGCTTATAGGATACATCAGTTAATTCATTCTATCTTCTAAATTATGTAGCATAGGTTCATACGCTGTATATGTACAATAACTCAGTTCCAGTGAAATATTATTAGATGACATGTGTTCATCTATTTCTCAATCTTGTTTCAGTGTATCCTTTATTTGTGAGAAAAATAATGAACTTAAACTGTTTGTTTTTGCTGTAAAAACCATGTTTTATAATTTTTGATTTTTTTTCTTGATTTTTTCTTTGTTTGTGGATAGTTTTGATATGCCATGTTAAAAATGAATCTTAAAAAATAAAAAAAAATATTATTTTAATATATTTTTAAATAAAAAACATTTAAAAAAACAATTATTACCATAATATTAAACACTGTCTGGACTCTTAAATTATTACTGAGATATTGTTCCACATGAGGCTTGAGGCTCATCCAGCTTTTGGCCATACACGGAGATTGCGTACTCTTTGGGGGCGTTTGCTACACGAGCGACAGCCAGTTTTCAGATTGAGATTTGTCTTTTGGGAATTTGTGGTATACGTTGTTTGAGCTTAATCCCAGTATGCCACCCAGATACTGAATCATATTTGCCCTCTAGGAGCTTTTCTGCGCGCATGCTAGCAAGATTCAAATATAGTTTGCCCTTGCTGCATACGTTGGTTGTGCTCTCTCCCGACATAGTAGCCATTTTATCCGACTTTGGTTGCTGATATTCATGCAGATCAGATTTCAGCGTTGGCTACATCCATTCAGCTTTAGCTGCAATACAGATTTTTGGACAGCAAAGCTAGGTGCAATGAGGCAATGTCATTAAATGTGTGGATTAAATACAATTTATATATTTAACAGAGTATCCAAAATGAAGAATTTTATTGGTAGATTTATATAAGTTTCATAATTTAGAGATTTCAGATTGAGTTTCAGTTTAAATATATGTAGAATAAATGATCAGCTAGTTCAAGGTAACTCCATTTATTGCGCTCACGATTCATCAACACCCCCTTTGTTAGTATAATTTATGTTAATTTTTAAAGGTGTTATAATGATAATAGACAAGATAATAATTTAACCAAACTATATAGCATAAAGTGAAGAGATTGCTGATAAATCTTTGTTCACAGAGCTTATTTAGATGACTTCTGATATGGAAGTTATGCGGACATACTCTATGATTATTTGTTGCAACTTTCAAGCATATTAAATGGAGATGCTATTAGGAACTCCCTTCCCTGTGACACCATGAGCAGAAAATGGCTTCAGGAGCTCATATGGAACAACTCCAGCTCCAGTCCTATTTTTCAGGTTCAAATCAGTGTTCCTTTCATCAATAATCCCTTCGAGCTCCTTCAGTCTTCCAGTGAACTTTTCAAATGCAGCCTTAATGACAGGATTTTCTTCCCAAGATGGTTCCGTTTTCTCGCCGATATACTCCTCATCAGGCGAATGGCTAGATAAAACATTCAGAACAGCCATCACTTTTGTTGCTTGAAGCTGTGTAGGGAAGCATTTTAACAGTGAAAGTTCTGGTTTCTTCAAGAAGAGCTTCCACTCCTCATCTGATGGTGACTCAGTTGGCATGTTGGTTCGAGCTATTGTTGGCCGGTTGGGGAAGTACCCACCATACATGTACTGGCCAAAGTTCACAGCTGCATGATGACCTGAAGTCACCCAAATTATTGTAGTTAAAACATGAACCAAGTTTTCTTGTGTTTTCAGGACAGGCCACCATGGTTCATCCTTCTTGTCTTCGTGGCCTTTAGCTCGCACTTCTGTCCACCATGCTTGAAGTTCTTTGTCGGACTCCACCATGCTTGCTTCTGGGTAGTAGTGTTTCACGTAGTCACCAACCCATTCCTTAATTGCATCCCAAAGAACAAGACCGTCATTGGCAAATGGATAGTCTTCGATTGTAAGCTTCAGGCCATGTCTTGCTGTTGGATCCTCTACTGCCATTCCCCTGAAAATTGATGAAGGCAGAGAATTGATGTGTTGAGCAGCTAAATGACAAGGCCGTCCAAGAACTGTGGGATAAGGTTAGATAAACTCTAGACCTATGTATGTGCGTTACCTTCTAATGAGGTCAGCTGGCAGTGCTTCCGTATCGAATCTCCATAGCTTGTCATAAGCAACTGAGCTGAGCTCCATGCAGTATTTTCCAGGAGAGAAAGTGGTTTCAATTATTCCTGCTGCATTGATGAGGCTTTCTCGAGCAAGAGCGTTGATTTCCATTGTGTATCGGAAATGCGGACGTAGAAGTCTATTGATTGGATGCATTGCACTTAGTTGCCTATTAGCAGCAATTATGTACGGCTCTGCACAGCAGTGTGTCCTTAGCCTGCAAAAAAAAAAAAAGGTCCCAAAGTTTAAGTTCCATGATCATGGCTTCGAGTTTGTACCAATGAATGACAAGTAAGTTCATAAAAAAGCATAATTTCTCTAACTTATCAAATCTTACAAGTGACATACTATTAATCTCAACTTAGACCTACCAGTGAATGACGAGCTGGTGGTAACCGGAGTCATGAGCACAAACATGAGCTTTGGCCAGCCTCCACAGCCAGCAACCAGTGGCATCGGAACAGCTGGGTGTAAACACTTGTTTCCATTGTGGCTTGTCACCGGATGGTGGCCTGGTGAGTTCAATGGCCAGAGGCCTCAAGGTGCCATTTTCCATGAGGAAGAACAGCGTCCGAGATCCATATAAAGTAGTTCCTTCAAGCTCTCTCACTTTGTTCACATAAGGCAAGTATAAATCATGATAATCCAACATAAAAATCCTCTTTTGTTTCATAGCCTACAAACCACCAAGATCCAAGAACTTAATTTGGAAAATGTTGTGAAACAATACAAAATAGAAAATTAGCTTGTTTACCAGAGTCTACACCCTTACCTCTTCAACAGTCATAATTCCTCCAATCTCTTTTTCCAAGAGTTCTGTTGTGATCATTGATTCAGGAGGGCCATAGATTTCAGGGTCAAGCTTACTTGTTAGGGGCCATTCCTGCTTGAAAGAAGTCACAATAATCTTCTTACTTTTCTGTCACCCTTCTACCACTAATGCAAAAATGATTCAATACGGATTTTCTTACCGTAACTAACTGTATGCTGAAAGGATTTAGACCAGCCAGTGTTTGCCGAGAGAATTCTTCATCCTTGAACCAAGAAAATTTATCTCCTGCAGAAGAAACTTATTTGTAAGAAATTTATTCTATAAATATATATGCACGAGAAGAGGTAGAAGGGGAATCATACTATCAATCATGTCAGGAGTGTCGAAGAGCAACAATTCATCTCCTCCCTCTCTAAAAGTTTTCACAAGCCTTGGCAAAACCGTGCGGAGAAACCCTGGATTTTTCGGCTTAGGCAATGTAACTCCTTCGTCAAAAAGAGAGTCTATGGCATTGAAGTAAGTGAATCCAAGTTTTGGATCTTCAAAAACAGACTCAATCGATGGCAGGAGCGCGTTCAACACAGACTTCAATGTCTTTGCTGAGAATGTGACTTGTTTCACCTCCGAGAACACCTCATCCCTCGGCACATAGTTAATGAGGCTTTTTGATTCGGACGATGGGTCTGCATTCATAACCAAAATAATTATCAGATATTCTAAATAGAATCATAAATTGTGAAATATTTCCTTTTCTTGTCATCAGGAATTTTGCTGACCCTTTCTAGTGCGCGGGCGTCCGGTTCTGCAACGCCTTGGGTACGGGCGCTCTTTGCCGCCTAGCACAGGCCTTGCTAGTTTACTGCTTATATCTGGAAAACCAAGATCATTATATGTATCGTAGTCATAGATCCTCTCATGTGACTTTCTCTCCCCTTCTCCATTTCCTCGTATATCTTCCAACTCTTGCTCCCTTAGCCTCTTCAGTCCATCAGGGGTCTCGGAAGTTATGTAGGACTGGTTCATTAGCACATAACCAGATAAAAAACAACTAAAAGTCAACAATCAAAGCTATGAGAATCCTATTTTATTAAAGAACTATATAAGGTATTTATATTATTTTTTGATACATCTTTTTAAATGGAAATTTTTTAAACTTGAAAATTTCACAAATACAAAAATTCAAACTCGTAATAACTTGATTATCAACGCTTCGATATCATATCAAAGAATCATTACAACTCAATAACTTAAACTTTTAAATAAGATCTCAGGATATAATTTATATTATTCTTCAAAATTTAAACCACACATCCATTTCTTTTATTTCTAGTTTAGTTTACGTTGTCTTTCCCTTCCTCTCTATCGTGAATTCAAGAAAATTTTGTACATAGAGATTAGTAAGTTTATTTGCCGATAATGGAAAATCTTTACATTTGTTGGAAAAGAATAGTACCTTGTTGGCAAAGAAAATTCTCTTCTTAGAATCATCATATTTGGAATGAGCCCATGAATCACATTCAACATTGACGGGGCCATCAGGGAATCCTTCAAGAACTATGTCCTTAAGAAAGATTTCCTTGTGATGTTGGTTCTCTACCAAAACTGCTCCAACCGCTCCAAATCCTGCTGGTACCGTGAATTTAGTCTCATATTTCACCTCATCATCTTTTTGGCTTGCTTTGTGAGCATAAGCCTTGATTGTTTCCTTCTCTAATCCAGTATCTGCCCAAAAATATACCAGACATGTATCAGTTCATGAAAAAATGTACAGTTACATGCAACACTACCAAAATATCAGTAAATAGAAAGAGAAAACAGAAGCACTACTTACTGGGATCAAGCTGTGCGCTAACAAGCTCCAAAAGAAAAGATTTACCAAATACCTCAGTTAACTCATCAAGAGGTACTGTTAAACCAATATTGGAGAAAATTCCACCAATTGTTACTTTAACCGTAACAGTTGCCTTAACTTTCACAGCAGTTTCTGTTGTTGATGGTTTTGATAAAACCTTGGCATTGCCAAGAGCTGCACGGATTCTAAAGTTAGCTTGCCTTTTAGGTAAATGTTGCTGCTTATAACTCGGAAGGCTGGGGTTTCCATGGCTCAGGATTGAGGGTTTTGGTAAAAGTGATGACAAGGGTTTGGTGGAGTTGAGCTTTTGAATCTGAGAGCTCATCATTTTAAGAGGTAGCGGTGGTGAAGTGTGGGGAGGAGAAGCAGTCTACTTGGTTTGGTGCAATGACAATTGTAAGATGGGTTGCATGTATTTATAATGCTGGGGGTGGGGGGAAGGGGAGCCCCACAAGGGATCCATCTTATGAAGTTCATGCGATCATGATATTTGTTGCATGAATGTGATGTCACGGTAATTATTCTCTTGCTGAAAATAAAAAGAAGAGGGTTATGTGCCAGTTTCCCTAGTGAAGAAATACATTGCTTTAATGATAGAAAAAAAATAAAAAATTCTTATTTTTTATTGTAAAAAAAAAATTATCATCTAATATTTTAATTATTAAAAATTATAATTGGTCTTGGAATCTGAAT
The DNA here is from genome assembly GCF_951802175.1 of Populus nigra. Taxonomy (NCBI): domain Eukaryota; kingdom Viridiplantae; phylum Streptophyta; class Magnoliopsida; order Malpighiales; family Salicaceae; genus Populus; species Populus nigra. The sequence continues at coordinate 4,113,823 of NC_084870.1, read as the reverse complement.
AAAAATGATGATTGTGTAAATGAAGAATATTCTTATCACCATTAGTATACCTTATTTAAAGTAAGTTGTATTGTTTATTTGTCTAATATAAATTAAAATATTTTTGTGTTTGCTAGCTGTTGATCTATCTAAAATTTAAGAAAAGTCATCATCGGTAAGGAGATCCTTATCTTATTAGGTTAAAGCCTAAACATTTTAAAGTCAATATATTTTTTTTGTATTTTTTTCTTTAAATATCGAGAAGACATCTTACGTATAAGTTCATAATCCTTGATATTGGGACAAAGGAAATAAAGTTTTGCTATTTTTAAAATGTAAGCCAAATTCTCATGACTTTAATAAACTACTAAATCCAAAAATGCATGTAAAAATAAAAAGCCTTTTTTTATTTTTTTAATATGCTAAAATATACAAATATAATTTATTTTTGAGAGACTTGACTCTATACAAATTTTTTTTAAAATAAAGATTTTTGTTGTTGTTGTTTTTATGAAAGGAAACTAATTCGTTTAATATTGAAAAAGCACCTTGCGTGTACGTCACAATTCCAAATATTAAATATGTGAGGGTAGAAAAAAATAGAAAATTCAAATTAATTGCAAAATGATCTTCCAAAAAATTAAAATTGATTAAAAACTAGACAAAAACTGTGCTTGGCAAGACACAAATAAAATGTTTTTATCAAAGCTATTTGAATCAAGATATCAATTCAAAACAAATTATTGTTCATTAACTCAAAACCAAACAATGGCAAACATCCACATAAATTTTATTAATTTCCTCTACTTCGTTCAAATTTCACGTCAATTGAAATAAATCCAAACATAAAGATTTAATGTTCAAATCAACATAAACTCAACCCTAAATCATGAACCAACATTTAATATTCAATTAACAATCACAACCTTAAAATTAAACTCGCAATTCAACACAAATTATCAATAAAAAAACATATGAATTCAAATCAAATAATGTCCAAACAGTCTAAAAATATACACAACAATAAACAATTTGTCCTAAATTTCACAATTTTATTGCAATTTATAAAAAAATAGTTTGAGTTTATAGATCGACCTTTTAAGGAGTTTGAAATGTCCAAGGTATACTAAAATAGACATTGAAAAACTGTTGGAATAGTGATGGTGCATGTACCACTGCAACTGCCACTACTAACGGGTGGATTCACACGTTGCCGCTACTGGACAAGCATGGTTGGTGGATCGGGTGCTCACCTACCTCCTCTTTTCTCCTACACCAGCAGTGCTCCTTCACGCTCTTTGAGGAAGGAGATCTAGCCTTCCAAAGCTTTGGTCATTTTATCATTTTTTCTCCCTATGGGACTGTTGTTATGGTTGAAAGGATGTCGATTGGTTCCAGTGGCGATAAAAGGGGCTTCTAATGGTGACAAACAATGCTACTAGTGGGTCGCCCAAGGGCTGAGTTGATTTCAGGCCTGATGCTAGGGTGTTTGATTGTGTGGGTTTGATTTTCAGGGTTGACAAACCATCGAGTCTCTTGAGGGGAGTTGGGGTTATGGGTTGAGATGTAGCTATCGTGTGTGAGGCTAGTACATAGATGGTTGTGATAAGAGGAGATTTGAGGTGTAGAAACAATGTTGAGGTGTTAGTTAGAAGGGATGATTTGTGGTTGATGGTGGTCAAATAATGAGTGATAATAGGGGTAAAAAAAGGCTGGTTTGGGTGTTTAGTTACTATTAATAGGTTGGTGGAGTTGTTGTCTTGGTTCAATAGTGTTGATGGCGAGTTGAAAAAATTGTTGCTACTATCTGTATGGTTGGAGGAGAAGAGACTGACCAAAGATGAGGCCTTTACTGGTGATAATGAGGTGTTGATTCTTTTATGTTATTGATGTTGCCGGCTAGAGAAAGAAATGAAGTGTCTAGATTAGAAAAATGTTAAGAAGTATTAGTAAATGTTAGTATATTATAGTTAAATAAGTCTGGTAAGTTTGTTACGTCAGTTGTTAGTTGGTTAGTACCTAGCTGGCAGTTAGTTGAGTGGTTCCTTGAATCACGCTGCATTAGTTGAAGATGCAGTTAATACTGTGATTCATGCAGTCATGTAAAAGCTATAAAAGCCAGACATTTGCTTTCAAATAAATGTGTATTCATTCATCATTCTTCTAGAGTTCTTGATCCTCTGTTTCTAACAAATTAGTATTAGAGCTCCCACGGAGCCTGAGAAGAAGAAAGCTGCAACTTTTGAGAAATTTGTAAAACAAAGGAGAGTAAGAGAGAGAGATGGCGAACGACAGCAATAACAATTTCATCCAACCATCCATACCATGTTTTGATGGTTATTTTGATCATTGGAGCATGCTGATGGAGAATTTCTTGAGATTCAAGGAATTTTGCAATTTGGTTGAAACAGGTTATGCAGAGCCAGAGGTAGGAATAGTTGTGACTAAAGCACAACGAAAAAAACTAGAGGAGCTAAAGCTTAAGGATCTGAAAGTGAAGAATTACCTATTTCAGGCCATTGATAGGACTATTCTAGAGACTATTCTGGAGAAGAACACCTTTAAACAAATATGGGATTCGATGAAGAGGAAATACGAAGAAAATGCAAGAATGAAGCGCTCAATCCTTCAAACACTAAAGAAGGAGTTTGAAACATTGGAGATGAAAACAGGTGAGACTATCACTGAATATTTTGCTAAATTTATAACTATAGCCAGCAAAATGAGAATCTATGAGGAGCAAATACGAGATGTAACAATTATGGAGAAGATTCTTCGATCTTTGACTGACAGATTCAATTACATGGCCTGTTCAATCGAAGAATCTAAGAAAATTAATGTGCTCTCCATCGATGAGTTGCAAAGCTCATTAATTGTACATGAACAAAAATTTCAGAAACATAGCGGGGAAGAACAAGCCTTAAAAATGACATCTGAAGATAGGTTTTATGGCAGAGGCCAAAGCAGACGAGCTCCTAAAGAAGGGGGAAAAGGTAGAGGACGTTATGCCTTTAACAAAACCAATGTGGAGTGTTATAAGTGTCATAAACTTGGCCACTTTCAGTATGAATGTCCCACTGTGAACGAGGAGGCAAATTATGCTGAACTGAATAATAAAGAAGAGATATTGTTGATGTCTCACATGGAATTATATGAAAATAATCATGAGGACGCATGGTTTTTGGACTCTAGGTGTTCAAATCATATGTGTGGAGATAAGGCTATGTTCTGTGAGTTAAATAAATAGTTTAGGTAGCTGGTGAAACTTGGAAATAATACACAAATGACAGTGCTTGGGAAAGGAAAAGTCAAGCTGTATTTGGATGAGGTACATCATATCATCAATGATGTGTTCTATGTACTTGAACTGAAGAATAATCTTCTAAGTGTATAGGGTAGTTACAAGAAAAGGGCTTGGCGATCCTTATTAAATTAAGGACGTGCAAAATCTATCATCCTGTGAGAGGTCTGATTATTCAAACCAGGATGGCAATTAACATAATGTTTGTGTTAATACCAAAGGCTCAAGTCAAAGACGCTTCTTGTTTCCATGCACCTGCACAAGATCTTTCACACCTATGGCATTGCAAATATGACCATCTTAGTCACAAAGGACTAAGAACCTTGAAATAGAAGAAAATGGTTTGAGGACTACCACAGCTTCCTGCATGAACTATAAAACGTACTACTTGTATTATTGGTAAGCAGCACAGAGAATCCATTCCAAAGAAAAGCCAGTGGCGTGCATTATAGAGGTTACAACTTATTCATGCTGACATATGCGGTCCAATCACTCCAATCTCAAATAGCAAGAAAAGGTATTTCTTATGCCTCATTTATGACTATAGCAGAAAGGCCTGGGTTTATTTTCTAGCAGAAAAATCAGAAGCTTTCCAGTATTTTCAATATTTTAAGAAGTTTGTGGAAAAAAACTGGACAGTTTATCAAGTGTATAAGAACAGATAGAGGTGTTGAATTCAACTCTCTAGAATGGAATCAAGAGGCAGCTAACCACAACCTACAGCCCTCGGCAAAATGGAGTGATTGAGAGGAAGAATACGACGATGATGAACTTGGTGTGATCCATGCTTTCAGAAAAGAAGATTTTGAAAACCTTCTGACTTGAGGCAGTAAACTGGACCATATGTGTTAAATAGATGTCCTACCTTTGCAGTGAAAGATATGACTCCAGAAGAGGTATGGAGTAGAGTGAAGCCATTAGTTGAACACTTTAGAATGTTTGGATGTGTAGCACATATTCATTTACCAGATGCAAGACGAACCAAATTGGAAAACAAAAGCTTCTATTGTGTGCTGCTAAGAGTGAGTGAATAATCAAAAGGCTACAGGTTATATAACCATGGTGCAAAGAAAATTGTAACTAGCAGGGACATAATTTTTTAAGAAGACAAGCACTGAGACTGGGATATGAGTTATACAGAGCAGTTACAAATCGACTTAGAATAGGGAGAAGAAGGTGAAACTGATAAAGATGAAGCAAATAGCTGTGAAGATGCAGAGATAAATGGGCATAATATTGGAGACTCAAGTGTAGAGTCAAATAGGGATGATATTGAAGGCTTTAGAGATATTTTTTTCAAACATAACACATGAAGAAGATGTCAACCTGCATACGAGAAAGGAAACAATTACTCCCTATTGGATGAGAGACTACGTCTCTAGAGAAGGATTATCAGAGGAAGAAATTGAACTGAATATGACAATTGTAACTTCTGCTAATCCTTTGAGCTATGAAAAGGTAGTGAAAAGTTACAATTGGAAGGAAGCTATGGATGCTAAAATACAGTCAATTCAGAGGAATGAAACATGGAGTTTAACTAAATTACCAGCTGGAGCTAAGAAGATTGGAGTGAAATGGATATACAAGACCAAGCTAAATGAGTTTGGTGAGGTGGATAAGTTCAAGGCCTGGTTGGTCGCAAAGGGTTATGCTCAACAACATGGTGTGGACTATACAGAGGTATTTGCTCATGTGGCAAGAATGGATACCATTTGAATGATCATTGCTCTAGCTGCTAAAAAAAGTTGGCTCATCTACCAACTCGATGTTAAATATGCTTTTCTTCATTAGGAATTAAGTGAGGATTTGTTTGTGGAACAACTAAAAAGCTATGAGTAGAAGGGAAATGAGCACAAAGTCTACAAACTGCATAAGGCTTTGTATAGACTAAAACAAGCCCCTCAAGCTTGGTTTAGTCGCATTGAAGCTTACTTTACTCATGAAGGATTTATGTGGATGACTTGATTTTTACTGGAGATGATGAGCAAATGATGTTAGAATTCAAGAAATCAATGATGAAGGTATTCGATATGACTGATCTAGGAAAGATAAGGTTTTTCTTATGCATAGAAGTGTTGCAGCAGGTTAATGGGATTTATATCTGTCAATGAAAATATGCACTGGAGGTTCTAAAACGGTTTAGCATGGAAGAAAGCAACACAGTGATGATGTAACACCCCACCTCACTAGCAAGATATTGTCCGCTTTGGGGTTCCCAGTCCACCCATATCCAGGGCTTCCACCCAGGTCCCCCTCACGGTTTTGTTCTTGGTAGCCACTCATGACCCCAAAACGCGTCTTACTAGTCAAGGTGAGGATGCACTTATAAGGCCCTGGCTTTGGACGCTCGCTTCCGATGTGGGATATCACAATCCCCCCACCTTAAGACGAGCCGTCCTCGGCTCTGATACCAAATGTAACACCCCACCTCACTAGCAAGATATTGTCCGCTTTGGGCCTCCCAGTCCACCCATATCCAGGGCTTCCACCCAGGTCCCCCTCACGGTTTTGTTCTTGGTAGTCACACATGGCCCCAAAACACGTCTTACTAGTTAAGATGAGCATGCACTTATAAAGCCCTGGCTCTGGACGCTCGCTTCTGATATGGGATATCACAGATGAATCCTATTGTTCCTGGTTTCAAGGCTGGAAAAATTAGAGAGGGTAACGAAATTGATGAGACTTACTATAAGAAATAGTATGTAGTCTTATGTATATCACTGCTATAAGGCCAAATATGATGTTTGTGGTGAGTTTCATTAGCAAGTTTATGGCCAGACCAACAGAATTGCACTTACAGGCTGCTAAGAGAGTATTAAGATACTTGAAGGGCACTGTTGATTATAGAATATTCTACAAGAAAAACGGGAACAAACAACTGGTTGCATTCACTGATAGTGATTATGCAAGAGACATAGAGGACAGAAAGAGCACACCTGACTATATTTTTTATGCTGGGTGGAGGAGCAGTTTCATGGTCATCGAAGAAACAACATATAGTCTCTCTGTCAACAACTGAAACTGAATTTGTGGTAGCAACAGCATGTGCTTGCCAAGCAGTATGGATGAGAAGGATTCTGGATAAATTAAATCATGCACAAGATGGTTGCATTACTTTGATGTGTGATAACAGTTCAACCATCAAGCTCTCAAAAAAATCCTATTATACATGGACGCAGCAAACACATTGATGTGAGGTTTCATTTTCTACGTGATTTAACTCGAGACAAGAGTGATTGAACTTGTGCACTGTGGTTCTCAAGATCAAGTGGCTGACTTGCTGACTAAACCAATTAAGCTGAAGTCATTTGTGAAACTTCGAGAACAACTGAGAGTTTGCATGATGTCTGGAGTAAACTAATTGTTACACATAAATTAGTTTAAAGGAGAGAATGTGGAGAAGTATTAGTAAATGTTAGTATATTACTATTAAATAAGTCTGGGAAGTTTGTTACGTCAGTTGTTAGTTGGTTAGTGCCTAACTGGCAGTTAGTTGAGTGGCTCTTTGAATCACGTTGTATCAGTTGAAGATGCAGTTAATACTGTTATTTATGCAGTCATGTAAAGGCTATAAAAGCCAGACATTTGCTTTCAAATAAATGTGTATTCATTCATCATTCTTCTGAAGTTCTTAGTCCTTTGTTTCTAACAAAAATGATGGTGGGGCATTTGGTATGGCTGTCTTGGGAAAGAAGATGCAGAGAGGATGTTTTGTCGGAGGAACTGTAACGGGTGGAAGATGAAGGTTAAAGTTGGGGGCTTCTTTTTCTTGTATGGTTGGCGGTTGTGTTTGTCAAGATAGGGCTAGGGTTTTTTTTTTTGTAAGGAGAGAATATGGGAACAACCTTTTATTTTTCTTTCTTTTCTTTTCTTTCTGGTCTCCTTCTTTTTTTGTGTGTGCTACAACCATCTATTTATATGTAAATTAATTTGTCATTTTTTTCCCAATTGCTTGGTCCCCAAGCAACTTAAAAAACTTTGGTTCTTTATTTTATTTTTTTTGCATTTTTGGTCTCCTTGTCCAAACATTTTTTGTTTTTTTATTTTTCTTAGAAATGTATAAAAATAATTTTTAAAATTTTTTTTTTACATCAGCACATCAAAATAATCTAAACACATAAAAAAACTTATTTTAAATAAAAAAAATTAAAATTTAAAACAATATAGTTTGCATTGCGTTTCCAAGCATAGCTTTTAAAAGCGATGATAGAGGCAAATCACGGTTTGAAATACGGTTCACTGTGGAGATAAACGAGCTTTTAATTAACAACTGGTAATGAATTTATCAATAATTTTAACAGTAGGAAATATGTCAACTTTAAATTTACGATCTCCTTTCTCCCTCCGAATTTAAAATCTCTAGTTCTAACCAGTATGGATGACTCAGTGTTAACTAGATCGATGAGATGAAATTACTTTTAAGAATTTTTTCACTTAAAAACCAGAAAAAAAAATCATAGATCTTATTATTTAGAAGCTCAAACCTTTACATGCATGTATTTTCTTGTCGCATTAAGAGAGGATGCTCCATTCCTGAACAATATCATGACCCAGTTTCAAATGAAATTCTAGTTATATCATGAAAGGAGCCACTCCAGATTCGTGTTATGTATAAATTCCAGTTAATTATATTATTGCTACTGTCCTAGCTAGGCGAGGTTTACCGAGGGCATGAGTTTTGAAATACTGAATGTTCGTCGTTCCTGAGAGGAACTAAAATAAGAAAAGGGAGAATTACCCCCACTATGACAATATTCCTAAGCTTTTCGTCTCCGAAAATCATCAAATTATACAGTTAAGTTTTCGAAGCAAGATGGCTAGAGACTACCTATCCCATATCATATTTATCTCAAAGGCGCGTCAAGAACCCTAGATGCAGGGGGGGTGCTAGAACACCACCGTAGAAGGCCACAAGTGCTTACGTTTTTCTTGATTCAGATCTACAATGGAGAGTCAACTTATTGAAATTGCAACATTAGTTTCTGTTCCAGTATCTCGCAGAGGCCATATCTTGATAGCCGGATATGCTTCAGAAATTATGACAGCTCATGTTCTTCCCTTCATTAATTTCCAGCCAGCTATCACACTGCACACATCACACCTGTTAAAGGGACAAATGTTCATTGGTAGTATACGAGAGATATAAATATTACTAATTTTGAAGATCTAAACAGACTGGAGATATTGTCATTGGAACTCTAAAAAACATTATCCTTATTATTATGTAAGATCAGAGCTCCCATGACCATCCTTGAGGCAAGAATTGTATATATCTACTTGTTGGTGGCAGGTAGCAGCATAATAAATATCAGGAAGAAGAAAGCATGAGGACGAACGTTTTTATAAACAAAATTCATCTGCATCCACCGTCGAGACCATATCAACTTCTCGTAAAAAGAAAAAGATTGTATATATTGCATGAGCGAGCGAACAGTGTTCATGTCATGAGTCTATAAATTTCTCCCACCATCGCATTGTGGTGGGTGGGTCGTATATGATTTATTTTAGTGAGCTCGTGACGACTCAGACTCATCTAATATTACCCCGTTTGTGATACCGTTTTGTGTTTTTTTAATACAAGTGCTTTGTACTGGTCTGGGAGAATGCAATCTATTGTATTTTTTAGAAGTGAGGTCGGATAATTTTAATTTTCATTAAAAAATATGCAGGCTTTTCTAATGTGATTTTTGCCATAATTAAAAAAATTCTCAATAAAAACAAAAAATTTACATATGCATCTACTTAAATAAATCAAGAATTATTCATGCCAATAAATATTATAAAAAATCATTAATAATAAGCAAATACTAACATGAAAAAATCAAGAAATAAATATAAATTAAGAAATTTAATCTTACAATACGAATCATGTACCTAGTTTTCAAAAACATATCCAAAAGTCATCTTTGGTAAGAGCAATTCAATTTACATCCAACCCCTTAGTTGTTGTCAATACAAACGACTACGTCATTTATTATTCATGACAATCATCATCTAAGTTACTCAACAAACCTTTACCTGTTTTCTTAGACACAATCAACATGATCATTAAATATCAGAACACATTCTTTTTATTTTCTTTGTAATATCCATTAATTTTTTTTTTATCAATCAATATCGATAACAGTCTTCTTAGCTACCGCTATTACGATATAGTAAGTATCAGATATCATTTGAGTTTGTCAATATTATTGATCAACATCATGAATCATTACCTTAGCTACTGTTATCATGCCATACTAAGTATCAAACATCCTTCGAGTCCTTCAACGTTATCGACCAACATCAATAATCATTTCCTTAGCTACCGTTATCACGAAACACTAAGTGTCGAACATCTTTTGAGTCTGTAAACATTATCAACCAACATCAATAATCATCTCCTTAGATACCATCATCACAACATACTAAGGATTAAATATCTTTTGAATTCGTTAACATTATCTATCAACATCAAATATCATTTCCTTAGCTACTATTGTCACGACAAACTAAGTATCGGACATTATTGGAGTCCGTCAACATTTTTAAAATTTAAAAAACTAGATAATTCTATTTGATTTGAATTGAACACCCCCCCATTTCCACTAGATCATCAACTTCTATTTAAATTGGATCATACATAATTCCTCTTTTTACAAGTTGATTCATGACATTTCTATTTCCAACACCATTTTCAATATTATCCATTAAAAAAAATAAGATAAAACTAAAGACAATACTGAAATTTTAAATGGAACGAGGTGACAGACCCCTACTTGTTCATCCAATAGTCCTTGCTCCCTCCATTGATTGACCCACTCCTGATGCAGCTCCTGATTTCAACAAGGAGATTCAACATTCATCAATGCATCTCCCATAATGAATTATCTATACTTAATCAATCCACTTTTCACTTAATACTAACACATATCATTTCATTTACATTTACAACCATGCATTTAACCCTTAATTTTCTCAAGGATATCTCAATTCCAACACATACTAAGATCTCAATTAAATTTATTAAAGCAATGTTTTCATCTCTAGACATGATCATAATAATTACGCATTTAAACTAAAAATTTAATTTCCTCTCTTTTTTTTTTCTTTATTGTTTGGCTATATAACCCTCCATTTTTCAAATTCACTCTTCAATTTCCCAAGGTTTCTATACTCTTTCTGTCCCATTCCATCCCAAATAGATCAATTTCCATCAATTTTACATTCCATCCCAAGGTTTCTATACTCTTTATTGTTTTCTATATCGAGAGAGAAAAAAAAGGAGTTAAACTATACGTTTGAATTGAAAAGAGACCCTTTTAATGGTTGCTTTAGCATTAAGAGGTCATTAAACCTTGTTTAACCCCGACATTATTTTTTGCACCTGCTGGATTTTAATTTTTTTTATCTGAAGAATGATTTAAATGGTGTGCATAGACACGATTGATATTAATTATGGTAACTTTTACAATTTAAAAAAAATCTTTTAAAAAAATTATAATCTATATTTTTCTTAACCCAAGTTTTTAACACAATTTAAAATGAAAAACAAGTTTAAATAATAAAAACCAAATAATTTTTAAGTTTATAATTGCAACGTGACACAATACGTACGTATAAAGGGCTATATCTTACATATATATAAATCATGTTGGGCACGATTTCTGACAAAAACACATTCAATAAACTGTGATATTGACGAAGCATGGTATATAAAAGGTCGAAAACTGTTTCAGAGGGGAAGCAGCACAGAAACTAATAAGAAAGACAAAACAGGAGTAAATCTACGCCCACAGTCGAAACCATATATATATATATATATATATATATATATATATATATATATATATATATATATATAGTCAAAAAGACGTTTTCAAATCTGTTTTCACGTTGATCAAGAATGGATCGACCAATTTATGGATTAAAATCTACACTGAATTATGTCTGTCTTTGGATTGATTTCAGAAACTTTATAATATTTATCTTTCAGTTGTAAAATATTTTATTGCATGAGTCTGGCTCGATGTTCATTATAAGTCCATACCTAAAAAACTTGTTCCACCATCACATTTTGGCAGGTTGTGCATAATTTACGTTGGAGAACTCATGATGAATCGTCTAGTATTTGTTGGTGATATCATTTTGTGTTTTTTTTTTTAGTACAAGTGCTTTATAATAGACTTGGAACATGTAATCTATTATTTGCTTGTTACTGTGTTAGCTTCTATGATTGTAATTTAAAAATAAATAAATTTTTTAAAAATTATTAATTTATATTTCTTTTAATTTATTACCATAATAAATTTCATAATCGAACAACTTTTGAAGTTATGGTTAGAGTAAAAACATTTTTTACCGTGACTAAACATAATAACCTTTAGAGGTGTAACTTAACTGATCAGACTCTGGGTTTGCTTTCTAGAAATCACCAGTTCGAGTTCAACAAATCTTAGGATCACTGAAGATTTATATGGTCGTTAACTTCAGAGCTCCTAAGATTAGTCGAGGTGCACACAAGCTGGCTCGGATACCCACGTTAATAAAAAAAAAATAACAAACAAACAAATACTCAAAAAAACAAAAGAAGAAGAAGTTAAACTGGGTTTGAACTAAGAAGATTCCCTTTGTAATGGTTGCTTTAGCACTCGAGAGAACATTTAATCCCAACATTATCTTTAACATCTACAAGGTTTTTATTTTTGTTTTTTTTCCTTTTTTGAAGAATGATTTAAAGGGTTTGTGGATGAGATGCGTGATTAATTTCATCAATTATTCAATCTGCAGCCAAATGAGCTGTTTTTCGATTGTCCATGCATTGCTTCGTTTATTTTCTCAAGACAAGTTAAAAAACATATTTTCGATAAGAATCGTTTGGACCACTTGTATACTAATAAATGCAAAAATATGGACTATAATATTAAATGCAAAATATAGGACTATGTTTTACATACATGAATCATGCTGGCCACGATTTCTGACAAAAGCACATTCAATATAAATAAATTGTAATATTGATGAGGCTGAGTTACAAGTTGTTTATTAAAATAGTTTTTTGTTTAAAAATATATTAAAGTCAATTTAATACTTTTTTTCAAATCAAAAACATTTTTAAAAAACTTTTTTTTGTACACCGCATTGAGAGAGTTGTAGCTAGGTTTTGTTAGGTTTTGGTATTTTTGTTGCTGGGATAGGTCTTGGATGGTGCTGGTTTCTCCTTCTAGGTCGGATTCTCCTCTGAAGCTGTCTGCATGCAACAATAAAGGAAATATAGATCTTAGGAACACACAGATACTATCTTTCATTAATTGTAGAGCAGAGGTCCCAGTAGATATGAAGATCTCTAGCAGTAAAAAAGGAACAGGATTTAATTTTTGTTATGCTATAAATTATAATTAGTTTATTATTTAACTCGTGTTTTGCTATAGTTTGTAAGTTTTTTTTTTCCAAAAACAATATGAGGTAAGTAGATTATTTTAATGTGTTATTTTATATTAAAAAAAAACTCAAAGTGTAAAGTGTCAAACATATATAAACATTTAATTAAATAAATCAATAATTATTTATGTAAATAAACAAAGAAAAATCATTAACAAAAACTAAAAGAAAAATTGGAAAAGTGAAGAGATGAATATATATTAAGATATTTAATCACATAAAATATGATATTTACCTAGTTGTGTTTACTAAACATGTTTATATATGTTTGAATGAAATAAGAACTTTGTAATCATTAACTTTTATTAAAAGGATAAGAATGAAATAAGAAATTAAAAGAATGAGGACTGAAATTGAAATATCAAAAACAAAGAAGATAACCATGTACTTTTCCTAGCAGGAGAGATAAAAAAAAAAAATAATAATAATCATCAACGACAAACCACTTATTATCCACCATCATGTGCCTCATCAGGAAGAAGAGGACATGATGTCACTTCCAACAACACGGTGCAAGTGTAGGTTTGACACCCAGGTGGCGTCTCACGCAGCGCTTATAGCGCGCAAACACCACTCACTCGTTGGCATATAATGAGCAAACGTCAACAACTTTTTTTAAAAAAATAATAATTAAGAACTCAACATAAAAATATCAAAAGACCCCTCATTCCCCTAAAAATCACAAATAAATTCAAGTGAAAGGACAAAAATACCCTTGAATACATAACTTAATTTTTATCTTTTATAAGGACAAATATGTATTTTAATTATAGTCTAAAAAGAAAAAAAACAAATAAATCCTTGGTAAACATCTCTACGGTTTTTTACTTTAGAGGTAAAAAAATATTATAACTATTTTAAAGTTTATAAAAAGATAAAAAAACCCTTAATCAAGAGTTCTAAATTATATTGACGGGCTATAAACATTTCTTTATTATACAAAATTTTTTTTAAAAAAATAACATATTCCCAAACAATATTTAATGATTAATGAACCTTTGAAAAATATCAAATTACCCTCAACACAAAGGCTTTTTTTTCCCACCCAAGAGTAAAATATTAATTTTACTATAGCACTCCACAGCACAGTAAATTGTTTGTATCTATTTATACAGTGAAAAACACACTCCCTATATTTCATGTTAATATGTGCCCGTGATTAATTTTGCTTCTCCTGCTCCGGGAATGGCTGCAAGCCTGCTATTGGTACTTTCAAAGTCCCTTGTATTCCACTCACCATTAAAAATGTTTTTATTCTTCTAACTTAAAAACATATACTACCGATGATGATCACAATTGCTGCTTTGTGTTTTATCCACGAGGCTTTTTAACAAAGAACTTGAAGACCAGACGAGTGATATTTAAAGGATTTGTTTATGCTAGTATGTACCTGTTATGTGCCATCCCAACATCTTCCACTTCAGTTGCATTCCAAGCTACAAAGGTTTCCAACACCATCTGGCATGCACGTTTAATTAGGCCTTCTCAATTCAATAATCATTAAGTTTTTACTTTCTTGCTTATCTAAGAACTCGGGATCTCACCAGTTAAAGAACATCTCTTGAAGTTATATTTTTTATAGGGATGTTTGGGGAACAACTTCTATAATTTCTTGTAATGGTTTTTGATTTTATTTGGTTGTGGTGGATGAATTTTCTCATTACATATGGTATTTTTCAATAGCTCGTAAATCAGATGTCATTCATATTCTTCTTGCATTTTTCAAAAAGCTAGAAACCCAATTTCGAACTCGAGTGGAAATTGTTCAAAGCAACAGGGAAGGAGAATTTGCAAATACTGCTTTAAGAGTTCAAAAGGGATCCTCCATCGATTATCTTATCCCCTGAAGAGCTAGAAAAAATAAGTTTAGCTGAATGCCATCATTGCCATATTATCAGGACTGGTCTCACTTTATAGGCCCATGCTTCTATTCCATCAAAATTTTGGACTGCGGCCTTTAGCAAATGACCTATATCCAGCAAATGAGTTTTCAACGATGTCCGTATGATAATTCACTATTTTTCTGTCGTCAAGCTAATTAGGATAATATTCTTCTCCTTATTTATTGATGATATTGTTATAAATGACTCTTCCATTTCTTCTGTCAATGCATTTTATCTCATGTCTAAAGTGTTTCACAAAGACACTTGGGGACTTGTAGTATTTTCTTAGACTTCAGGTCACACAGGATAGAACTAACATCACCATCAGTCAAACACAGTATCTACTCTCTTTGTTGCATAAATTCAGCTTTGATGGTGCTAAACCAGTTTCAACACCTTTTGCTTATGGCATGCAACCCTCTACAACTGAGCATTCCTCTTGCAGACCCTACTATTTATCGATAAATGGCTGGCTCTCTACAATATCTCACTCTCACACGGCCAGACATCGCCTTAATTTGTCGTCCATTGTGTATGCTAGTTTATGCAAGCTCCTTGTGAACCTCATCTTATCGCGGCCAAAAGACTTTTTTCGCTACTTAAAAGGAACTCTCAGTATTGGTCTGCACTACGTGCAAAGTCCACTTACAACTATCATAGGATATTGCGATGCAGATTGAGCAGGTTCAAGAGATGATCATCGATCCATTACTGGTTTTGGAATTTTTATAGGTCCTAATCTCATATCTTGAGGGGCAAAGAAACAAGCTACAATATCAAGACCAACTGTTGAAGCTGAATACAGATCCATTGCTTTCACCACGGCTGAGCTCATGTGGTATGTCGATTTGTTCCAGAGTCTTGGCCACTCAATTCCTATTCCTATACTGCATTGTGATAATAAGAGCGCTATTAACATTGCAAAGAATCTTGTTTTTCACCATCGGACCAAGCATATTGAAATTGATGTTTACTTTGTCCGTGAACAAGTAGCTCGTTGTGTGATCCTAATCTCATATCTTGAGGGGCAAAGAAACAAGCTACAATATCAAGACCAACTGTTGAAGCTGAATACAGATCCATTGCTTTCACCACGGCTGAGCTCATGTGGTATGTCGATTTGTTCCAGAGTCTTGGCCACTCAATTCCTATTCCTATACTGCATTGTGATAATAAGAACGCTATTAACATTGCAAAGAATCTTGTTTTTCACCATCGGACCAAGCATATTGAAATTAATGTTCACTTTGTCCGTGAACAAGTAGCTCGTTGTGTGATCCTAATCTCATATCTTGAGGGGCAAAGAAACAAGCTACAATATCAAGACCAACTATTGAAGCTGAATACAGATCCATTGCTTTCACCACGGCTGAGCTTATATGGTATGTTGATTTGTTCCAGAGTCTTGGCCACTCAATTTCTATTCCTATACTGCATTGTGATAATAAGAGCGCTATTAACATTGCAAAGAATCTTGTTTTTCACTATCGGATCAAGTATATTGAAATTGATGTTCATTTTATCCGTGAACAAGTAGCTCGTTGTGTGATCAAACTTGCGCGTCTCGGGTGACAACCAGATTGCTGAATTTTTACAAAGTCCTTAAGCAGCCCGAGTACCTACCAGACCGTGGCAAGCTCTGTATTGGGCCCATCCCTCATGAATAAATGATATAGTCGTAGCCCTTTCCACTTCTCATAATTCCCACGTAACTCTTAAGCCAGCAACGCCATATACTAGCAGTTGGTATTGTGGAGGCTTGGATAATATATATAGTACCCACGGTTGCATGGAAAGAACCAACATAGACTCTCTTCATGTATCTGGGCAGGAATTTTCTACAAAGGAGAGAGATATCAATTCCTGGGGAAGTAAGAAACTACAACTGGAGCACCTGATGATTTTGATGTGCTTGTGGGTTTCTCTGACTTGTTACTGACTTCCTTGCTGCAGGCTACAGCATCATCAGAAACCCTCGAAGAATCTGATGGAACAAAGCAACTAAAATTGGCTGAGAAATGAACCATTTTCTTGCTTTCTATCTTGTTATCTAAAACAACTGTTCTTGATTAATAATCGGAGGCACTGGAGGCTAACTAGTTGTCTTTCTTAAGCTGAAGAATTTGAAGTGTGAGTTTCTTGATGATATTCAACGGAAGCCTGTCTATTTATTGCTAGTGAGCATTTGGAAGTTTCTTTGATAATCTGCTTGCGCAAGGAAACTCAAGTTTCTTGGTGTGGTTGCTTTCACTACGAGCCAAAACCATAAACCCAATGCTAACAATACAATTTCTCTGCAATTCAAATACTTAACGTCAGCTCAAGCGAGTCATAAGAATATGTTCAACATCCTCTTGCTGGCAGAACAAACGATGCGGAGGAGGAACACGACGTGTTGGTCGTTTGGGCCAGGGCACAAACTACGTGGGTCTCTCTCTCTATATATATATATTTATTTGTGTAATCTGTTCCCCCCCTAACCAAACAAACAAAATTGTTTGACTTTCATTTCCTTTATTACTATAAATTCAAGATGGAAAGTTTTTACTTCTGGACCAAGTTCTTGAAACTAACGAAATCTAGACCTAGCATGTTAACATGCACTCAGCATAAAACTGGAAAAACAGATGATGTGCACTCGATAGCAGTGATGAAGTCCTGATCCATACAGAGGGATAGGGAAGATCAGCAGGAGTAATCAAGGGACATACAAGAACGTAGCCAGCATAGATACATAAATCCATTCACAAATCTGCAATATTCATACAAATACGAGAGCAGCGTGTCCAGATCAATATTCAGAAAGTAGTAATTCCCATTACATCAAAAGGAAATCCATTAGCATTAGTTTCTTTTATTTTGAACATCAACTCCAAGTATAGCAAGCTGGACAGTCTTCAGCCACCTGAATCAAAAAGGCTTCATCAGATTCATACTTGTATAAAAGCAGGCCATCAGCATCATCAATTAGCTGTACAATGCATCCATGTCAATGCCATTGAACCAGCAAAATCATTTTAGCTAATTTGTACTATCGATGGTTTTCAAAAACAATCACCTAACTCAAAAGGTAATCTGTAGGCCACAAGATGCCAGTATAAGAAAACTGATATAAACTAGAACAAGAAAGGATCAATAGGGTTACATATAATATATGTAAAACATGTTCAACTTAATGGTCTTGTACCTCTCCAGAGAAGGATTGGGTGAATGAAACACTTTGTTTTTTGGTATAGATCCCAATTACACAAGATGCACTTAAGCACTCCAAGAGTTGCACTTGAAAGGGAAGCAAGTAGTCTTACAGACTCAAAATCCACTCGAAAGCATGTTGCTCTGATACAAAACATCACCTTCGACTAGTTTGTTCATTTTATTATAATAGACAAAATGTTTCTATATTCTAACATCGAAGGCACTTTCCTCTAGAATTCCATACAGTATGATTTGTAAGGTGAAACTACAGAGAACCGCTATGGCCTTACCGTTGCTATTAATGAATCCAACAAACACATCCCAGATTGTTGGACTCATGTTTGCAGCTTAATTAATGCACAGCTAAGACAATTTGACAAATCAAATGCATAGGTCAGCTGCCAGTGCCACCCAGAACAAAGTTAAGGCGGCCAAATTTGGAATTTCTGAGAAGATGGGTAAACCATGCTAAACTCACGTTGTCTTTTTCACCTGAACCAAAGAGCTCTGTTTCCTTCTCCGTGTCCAACATAACAAGTATACTTTTCTGGTTTTAGATTATGCTGGAAATCGATTTCTTTTGCAGCATAATAGACTCGTGACACTACATAACCTAGTTTTTGCCTAATTCACAACCAATATAATTCAGGTCACCAGGTTGGAGACACGGGTATTGTGATTATGTTAAGGCTCAATGCGAACAACTCGAGGGAAGGCCTGCAAATGCCTTACAGCAGAACCTCAAGGCAAGTAACCTAATTCTTGGTCCGGCAAATTGCATATTCATATCAACTTGCAAACCTAGCTGTATATACACATGTTCCGAGCCTCATTCCTACAAAACATATCTGGTACAAGTTATGGTAGTGGTTTCTATCTGCCTCTATGATGTTCTAATTGATTTTTCAGGCATTGCTTCAAAATCTTACTTTCGAAAAATGGATCAGCACAAAAAGATTAGAAAAAAAAAATGCATCCATTATACAGAGAATCATCTATTGTACTAATTTGCAAACAAATGGGTGTTTAGCCTAGTGGTTCACTCCCAAAGGAAAGGGAGTGGGCATATTCGGTTCAAGCTCTACTCTTGTCACTCAAGGAAATGGGGAAAACACAAACAAAGTTTCTTCTTTGTAGGCTGTGGTTTTAATTAGAAGTTAAAGACCTCAAGAAAGCTAGATGAATAAAATGGAATCTGGGTGGATTTTGCAAAAACAATCCAACTAAAAATTCATCCCTAACATGCTCTAACTCCAAAAACAGGGTGCCCATCACTAGCTTGGTATACAGCTTTGAGGTCCACATAACCCCTCTCATTTCCTATCATCTAGATGCATTCTCCAGGTATCATAAGAGTATTAGGGCCATGTCAATGTTGCAAGAGTATGTGAATGAAGCCAAATGCGACTGCGAAACATTGTCTAGATTAGTTAAAATGTTCTTTTTTGACAGCATACCAATTCTGTTTCAAGAAATAAAAGATGGTTAATTATATATACGTACCTAGCTAAGCGCTAGAGTCAGAAGGAGCATCCCCAACAAGCTTGAATTCCTGAACCTCCTTAAAATTCATCCATGGCTTCTCCCACACCTTGGCTTCATACACTTTCCTGTGACCCCCGTCAGTTACCTCAAAGGTTATGTAGTACATCGTCCCAGATACCACCTGCTGCTTTGTTTTCACCACTCTCTTGAACTCGAGCAGCGAATTCTGCACAAAAAGCCGGGATCAAATTGAATTAAAACAATATTTTACAAAATTCTTCTGGCTTAAAGAAAACAAAAGAACGAACCTGTTTCTTATTGTAATCATCAACAGCAAAACGAGCAAGACTCTCGATTTCAAGACTGTTAGCTGATCCTCCCACCTCGTTGATACCACCTGTCGTTGCCATTTCTCTCTTTCTGCTTTCCTTTTTTTTTTTTTTTATCTCTCTTTCTGCCCTGCTTCGTTATCAAAGATAAAAGAAGAAATGGAAGGCTATAAATTAAATAGGAGAGAGTTTTTTATCATAAAGTAAAAAAGATCGTAATCTTGTTGGACTTTATTCGAGCTGGTCAAATTTGGCGCCGTATGCAGCGACGAATAGTTTGGCTTTTGAATGGGAACGTAGGCATCCGAAGGTGAAATCAGGACGTGGATTTCCATGCACGACTCAACTACCACTATTTTTTTAGTTTGCCAGACCCTCCATTAATTACTTGTTAATTAAGTATTAGGATACTTGTTAATTAAGTAAAATAGATATTAGGATGCGTAAGGGAAAACAAAAAAAAAACACGCTAGCGAACTTGCTTCCTGATAATAAGCACCACGTTCTATGCAAAGCAGGTGACTCTTTCTCGAGTGTTTCCTAGAAATATATTAGTATATTAATATAGATTTAGATCTTAATATAAGATATTATAATTAATGGAAGACAGTAACCTCTTCACCAATTAATTGTAGCTCCACGTATTATAAAATAAAGGTTTTTGTGTTTTTAAAATGTTTTTAAATTTTTTTTAAAGTTTTTTTATTTTTTTCTTTATTTCAAATTAAATTTTTTGTGTTTTTAATTATTTTAATGTGTTAATGTCAAAAATAATGTATTTTCAAAATGAAAAACACTTTAAAAAATCAAAAAAATTTACATTTCTAAATATTTTTTAAATTATATGATTAATATCTATAATACCTTGCATTATCGAATAAAAATACTCAAGACATGATAATTTATTATTGCATGCAATTTTTATTTTTAATTTTTCTTATATATTTAATAATTTAGACATGATAGAATTCAAAAAACATATGTTTTTTAAAAAAATAATCAAGTCAAAATACAAGGCTTATATCCAAGCACACACAAGATGGGCTTATGAAAAACTTAATTTTTGTTGAAGTTTTTTCATGAATTCATGATGTTGTATAATTTTATTTTTTTAAAAAAAAACAGCTTTTTAAAATTAAAAAACTCATTCAGTGCGTTCCATTATTTCACATCATTACTAATTTAATTATTCATTTCTCTCTCTCCTTATATATATATATACACACACACACACACACACACACACACACACACACACACACACACACACACACACACACACACACACACACACACACACACACCATCATCATAATTGCTTATTTCTTCCCTCCTATTCTCTTTAAATTCCGAGGCCTGATTTCATAACCTTAATTTGCTGCTTACCTTTTCATTGGTTGCCCTAAAGAAATTTAAATTCCACGATACAATAATTTTTGGTATTAGGATTTCAACCGAACTCTTTCTTAATTAAATTTCAATTTCTTTCTTCTAAATTAATTTTTAAGAACTCTGGACTAATTGTTTTTGTTATTTTTTGTGAAAGTTTTCTATGGCATCTAAGAGTTAAGTAATTGATAGATATGAGATCTAATTAAAAATAAATAAATAAACCAATTTTCTTAGATAAAATTGATGAGATTTGGCATGGTAAGTTAAATCAAGAAGGCTTCCTGTTAGCTGGTAAAAATCATATTCGGTAGTGAATTGTTTGCAACCGTAGGGGTTTTTTTAGGGGTGTTTGAAAGTATGATAGTGATTACGGTTCAAAGTACTTTTCGCTTAGAAAAATATCAAAATAATATTTTTTTAAAAAAAATTATTTTTGACATCAGTACATGAAAACGGTCTAAAAAAATAATTTTAAACAACAATAAATTTTAAATTTTTAAAAAATACAATTTTAATCACATTCCCAAACACTGCATTCAAATCAATGTAGGAAACATTGCTTCCAGTATCTTGAGGCATTGCTTTTGATTCCCTTTCTTATTTTTCTTTGTTTTTTGATATGCATGATTGTTAGGTTAATATCTATATCAATTTTTAGTGGCATCGTGGCTAAAAAGGCGGATCAATGGGTAGTATATCATATTGTCACTGTTGCTATTACCCTGAACGGGCACAACCAGGTTGCATGGTTACATCAACAATGGATTCATGAGGACAGGGGTTGTATCCCCAACACCAACATATACTAAAATAATGTTTTGGCGAAGAGATAACTTTTGGTGATGGATAATGAGAGATGTAAGCAACAACTACAACCAAGACTTTAATAAGGGATAATAAGTTAAGGGATAATAAGTGAATCAAGTGCATGAATAACCAAGACTTTAATAAGGGATAATAAGTGAATCAAGTGCATGAAATATTGAAGGTCAGACTTATCTCTAAATTTAGGTTAAGCCCATTCATAATTACTTCATATTTGATGGATCTATATGCTATATTGAGGATAGGATTTTATTCTTGAATTTGGTTATTGGTGTGTCCTGTCAGGTTACTGATTGTTGCGAAAGCAAATGTTAAATTTACAGCTCCATCATGTTAATTGATTAGTACTTAAAAGTGCATTTTTATCAAGGTTTTATATTATCATTTTGCACTTGAAGTATCAATAACTCCTTAACTAAAGCATGTTTTATAATAACATATCTAATTATTAAGATACCTTTAATTTATGGTAAATGTTCATCTTAAATGCAGGCCTATCACATAAATGAAAGAATTGATTGATGAGTTGAAGTACTGAAATTAAAAGGATAAAAAGATGGCCAAAGAGATGCTGGTGCAGTCCAAACTGGAACACAGTTCAGTAATTGGGTCATATCTGGAGCTGTAGATCTTGGATTTAGGTCCATTTTATATGGATGGAAAGATAAGACATAGGCCTACAACTTTCATGTGGAGCCCAAGATTTAACAAGGCCGTTTTCAAGTCCAAATTGTAGCAACAAAGAAGAAGTCCGAATCTGTCCTGCAGCCCAGACACTGTTCAGTGTTCAGCCCATATCTCGAGTTCTAGAAGTCCAAATGATCTCAAATGTTTACCCTGGAAAGATGAGACAATTTCCTAGAACTTTCATGATTGAAGTCTGTCCAAATTATGACGTTATCAATGATGTTTTTGGCAGACAAGAAGATAAGAATTGTCACCAAGTCAAGATGTGGCCACCCACTCATCAATTAGTCAACAAATCAATAGTTCCAAATTTTGGCCTATAAAAGGAGGCATTTGCCATGTATTTAGGCATCTTGGTGTTGAGATCAAGATCATGCTCTTGCTTTCTCTCTTTGTATTTGCTAATGCTTTGCTTTCATTAATATAAAGTTTATGCCTTTCATTTCCTTTCCTTTACTTAGTTAACTTTTATCTTACTTATGTTCTTATCTTGTTTATTTATGTTTCTTTCTTTCATTATGTCTAGCTAAGTTAATTATGTCAAGGTGAAAAGGTTACACTAATGGTGTAAGGATAAGTATAATATAAACTCAACATGGACTTTAATGTTGGATACTAACATGCTTTATATTTGTTATCTTATTCACTTTTAATACTTTGCTTGTTAAATGGTTAATCTAGATTTATGTTGTATAAAATTTGGTACAACAAATACTTGACACTTTCATAGCCCATACTGTATGGTATAACCGACACCTGAGCTATGAAAGGAACTTGATTTGTTGTTAACATAAGTTATAATCATGAATGCCTGACAACATTTACAAGTATTAGCATTATTCGAATAAGATAACTAATGTAATCATGTTAACAATTTATAATATGATTGGAACCTTCTTTGTGTGTGGTTTCTAATTGAATAATAAGAGTTTATACTATACTTGTTTGAAGTACCATTAGTGGATCCTCTAACCTTGACATTTGTCGTTATCATTGTTTAATCCTTACATTAATTTTCCATCTCAAAGTTCTCATCAACTTCTTCTTCTTTAGTATTAATATTACTACTATTATTATTACTACTACTACTAGTATTACTATTATTATTATTATTATTATTATTACTATTATTGTTATTGTTATTATTGTTACTATTGTTGTTGTTGTATTATTGTTGTCTATAATTTATACAATTAACCTCCCTGTGGTTCGACCCCGGTCTTGCCGGGTTATTTATTACTTCGACACTCCTGCACTTGGGAAAAGACATCAATCTTTTGGTCGTGTCAAGTTTTTGGCGCTGTTGCCGGGGAGGTAAATTATTGTACAAATTATAGTATTTATTCTATTTTCTCTTTTCTCTTTTCTTGTATCTAACTTTGTTTCTTTTGTTTTGTTTCTCTTTCTTTTGTTTTCTTCTTTCTTTTATTCTTTTCTTACACGTGCATGAGAGTGTGGTCACGTACATTAAGTGGTAGACTTTGTAGGGTATCCTCATCATTTTCAGAAAATATGGCTGAAGAAGATAACCAATCGCTTCATAATGAGAATAATGAGAATATTTGGGTTAGAACTCTTAGAGACCACATGAATCCCACAAGAACAAGTGCACCCTCATGCATAGTTTTTCCTCCTGATGCATCTCATTTTAATTTTAAGATAGGCATTATTCAACTTTTACCATCTTTTCATGGCTTAGATTTAGAAAATCCATACTTGCATTTAAGGGAATTTGAGGAGGTTTGCAACACGTATAATGACTCAAATTGTAGCATGAACACCATTAGATTAAAGCTTTTTCCTTTTTCATTAAAAGATAAAGCTAAAACATGGCTACAAAATTTGAGACCTGGATCCATTCGTGCTTGGGATGAAATGCAACAACAATTTTTAAAGAAGTTTTTTCCATCCCACAGAACAAACTCTTTCAAAAGACAAATCATTACTTTCTCTCAAAAACCAGGAGAAACATTTTACCAATGTTGGGATAGGTATCGAGACTTGCTTAATACTTGCCCCCATCATGGTTTTGAAACATGGAGATTAGTTTCACATTTTTATGAAGGGTTAACTCCTAGAGATAGGCAAATGGTTGAATTGATGTGCAATGGAACTTTTGAGGATAAAGACCCTAATGAAGCAATGGAGTACTTAGATTTGCTAGCTGAAAATGCACAAAATTGGGACACCACAGGTACTTATGAGGCACCAAGTAAAACCCAACCTCATACATCTAGTGGGGGTATGTACAACTTTAGGGAAGATCATGACCTCCAAGCCAAGTTTGCATCTTTAGCTAAAAAAGTCGAAGCGCTAGAATTGAAAAAGAGTGGTCAATTAAAATCTGTTCAAGACATTGCATGTCAAATCTGTGAAACTAACGAACATTCAACCAATGACTGTCCAACCTTGTCTTCTTTTAAAGAATGTCTCCATGAACAAGCCCATGCATTAAATAGTTTTCAAAGGCCCAACCAAAACCCATATTCGCAAACATATAACCCTGGTTGGAGAAATCATCCAAATTTCAGTTGGAAGAGTGAGAACAATAATGCTAAAACTTCACAACCACCGTTTCAAGCACATCATAATTTCCAAAATTCTCATGGATATGCACCTCCTTATGCTCCATCTCCTAGAAGAAATCTTGAGGAAACATTACATGCATTTATGGAAAAGCAAAAGGCAATTAACACCCAACTTGCTCAAAGCATGACAGATTTTAAAGATACTCTTGCAAAGTTCACATCTGCTCTCAGTTTCCAAGAGAAAGGTAAGTTTCCATCTCAACCACAATAAAATCCAAAGGGGCAATACAATGTGAATGCAAGTAGTTCGGGAAGCCAACACATGGATCACGTAAAATCAGTCATCACTCTTCGTAATGGTAAGGTTATTGAAAAACTCATTCTTGAACCTTGTGAGAATGATGATGAATCAATCTCTGAGGGTAAGGAAGGGGTTGAATCTGATCATTGCAAAGAAAAGACTGATTCTCCGCCAGCACTTCCATTTCCTCATGCCATGACTAAACAAAGGAAAGTCAATCACAACTCTGAAATCTTTGAAACTTTCAAACAGGTAAGGATCAATATACCTTTGCTGGATGCTATTAAACAGATTCCTTCTTATGCTAAATTTTTAAAAGATCTGTGCACTGTGAAGAGAAAACTGAATGTGAAAAAGAAAGCTTTTTTAGCCGAACAAGTAAGTGTCATTCTTCAGAACAATAATGCTTTGAAATAAAAAGACCCTGGTTGTCCTACAATTTCTTGCTTTATTGGAGAACATAAAATTGAAAAAGCCTTACTTGATCTTGGAGCTAGTGTGAATTTACTTCCATATTTAGTTTTTCAAAGTCTCAATCTAGGTGAGTTAAAACCAACTTCTGTGACTCTTTTACTTGCCGATAGATCTGTAAAAGTGCCTAGAGGAATAGTTGAAGATGTGTTAGTACAAGTTGATAAATTCATTTATCCTGTGGATTTTATTATCTTGGATACACAACCTGTTGAAACATGTAATTCATTTCCTGTTATTTTAGGGCGCCCATTTCTTGCAACTTCTAATGCATTGATTAATTGTAGGAATGGACTGATGAAGCTATCATTTGGAAACATGACATTGGAGATGAATATTTTCAACATTTGCAAGCAACCTGGAGATGATAATGATTTACAGGAAGTGGACTTTACTGAAAAATTAGTTCATGATCAATTTCAAACCACTTCCAGTGAAATTGAGATTGATGAATCTGACGATTTGCAAATGGTCTATTTTCAGGAAGAATCAAAGGTAAGTAATTGGAGACCACAAATTGAGGAATTGCCGCCACGATCAATTAAGTCAATACCTTCAAGTGTTCAACCACCAAAACCTGATCTGAAACCGTTACCCCTCAATCTCAAATACTCATTTTTGGGAGAAAATGAAACTTTTCTGGTAATAATCTCTTCCAAACTTAATGCACAACAAGAAGATAAGTTATTACAAACTCTGAAAATGCACAAAAATGCATTAGGATAGACCATAGCTGACATAAAAGGAATTAGTCCTTTGATTTGCACTCACAGGATTTATTTGGAGGAAAATGCTAAACCCTCTAGAGAAATGCAACGAAAGCTTAATCCTAATATGAAAGAAGTAGTGAAAAATGAAGTCATTAAGCTTCTAGATAATGGAATCATTTATCCTATTTCTGACAGCAAATGGGTAAGTCCTACCCAAGTGGTACCTAAGAAGTCTGGAGTCACTGTGATAACAAATGAAAAAAATGAGTTAATTCCAACTAGGACTATTACTGGTTGGCGCATGTGCATTGATTATAGAAAATTTAATTCAATGACTAGAAAAGATCATTTTCCTTTACCTTTCATGGATCAAATTCTAGAAAGAGTTGCAGGTCATGAATTTTATTGTTTCCTAGATGGCTATTCAGGCTACAACCAAATTGAAATTGCATTAGAAGATCAAGAGAAAACTACTTTCACATGTCCATTTGGTACTTTTGCATATCGAAGAATGCCTTTCGGATTATGTAATGCACCAGCCACGTTTCAAAGATGCATACTTAGTATATTCAGTGATATGGTTGAACGTTTTCTTGAGATTTTTATGGATGATTTTTCTGTTTTTGGTGATTCATTTGATGATTGTTTGACTAACTTAGAAAAGGTTTTGAGCAGGTGTGAAGAGAAGAATCTTGTACTGAATTGGGAAAAATGTCACTTTATGGTAACAGACGGCATTGTACTTGGTCACATTGTTTCATCAAAAGGAATTGAGGTTGACAAATCTAAAATCGAGTTAATTGCTAACTTGCCAACACCAAAATCTATTAAAGATGTTAGATCATTCTTAGGACATGCTGGTTTTTATAGAAGGTTCATTAAAGATTTTAGTGTGATATCTAAGCCCTTGAGTAGCCTTCTAACAAAGGATAATATTTTTGAATGGACTGAACATTGTGAAGAAGCCTTTGTTAAACTTAAAAGTCTGCTTACTTCTGCTCCTGTCATTCAACCTCCTGATTGGTCATTACCTTTTGAAATAATGTGTGACGCTAGTGACTATGCCATGGGTGTTCTCTTGGGATAAAGAAAAGATAAGAAACCCTATGTGATTTACTATGCAAGTAAAACTTTGAATAGTGCTCAAATGAATTACACCACCACTGAAAAAGAATTACTTGTAGTAGTATTTGCATGTGAAAAATTCAGGTCTTATCTTGTTGGCTCACCTGTTGTTGTTTTTAGTGATCATGCAGCATTGAAATATCTTCTTTCTAAGAAAGATTCTAAGGCTAGATTGGTTCGGTGGATTTTGTTACTTCAAGAATTTGACATCACAATCAAAGACAAGAAAGGCACCGAAAATGTTGTCGCCGATCATTTGTCAAGATTGACAACAGATTCAAAATCTGACATCACACCAATCGATAACTACTTTCCTGATGAATCTTTATTTTCTGTCTCTACGATGCCTTGGTTTGCTAATATTGTTAATTTTCTTGTTTCGGGACAATTGCCAGCTCATTGGAGTACCCAGGACAAAAGAAAGTTCTTGAACGAAGTAAAGAACTTTTATTGGGATGACCCTTATTTATTCAAATATTGTTCTGATCAAATATTTCGAAGATGCATTCCTGACAATGAGGTAAATAGTGTCATTAAATTTTGTCATTCTGAGGCATATGGGGGCCATTTCTCATCAAGAAAGACAACTACAAAAATCTTACAATGCGGATTTTACTGGCCCACCATGTTCAAGGACTCACATGCATTCTGTAAGATTTGTGAAAATTGTCAAAAGTTGGGATCTATTTCAAAACATCACATGATGCCTTTAAATCCTATTCTTGTCATTGAGATCTTTGACTGTTGGGGTATAGATTTCATGGGTCCATTTCCTTCATCATTTGGTTTCGTGTACATATTAGTCGCAGTAGATTATGTTTCAAAATGGATAGAGGCAATTCCAAGTCGAAACAATGATCACAAAACAGTGATAAAATTCTTGAAAGAAAATATTTTGAGTCGATTTGGAATCCCTCGAGCCATGATAAGTGATGGTGGAACACATTTCTGCAACAAGCCATTTGAATCTTTAATGAAGAAATATGGAATCACTCACAAAGTTGCCACCCTTTATCACCCTCAGACTAGTGGACAGGTAGAGCTTGCTAATAGGGAGATCAAACAAATCTTGGAGAAAATAGTGAACCCTAATAGGAAAGACTGGTCTTTAAGACTTAATGATGCACTTTGGGCTTATCGAACTGCTTATAAAACATCATTAGGTATGTCACCTTATAGACTAGTCTATGGAAAACCTTGTCACTTGCCTGTGGAACTTGAACATAAAACTTATTGGGCTATTAAAGCTTTTAATTCAAACCTTGATGATGCTGGTCAACTGCGAAAATTACAAATAAATGAGCTTGAGGAAATAAGAAATGATGCATATGAAAATTCAAGAATTCATAAAGCAAGAATCAAAGAGTTGCATGACAAGAAAATATTGAGAAAAACATTCAATGTTGGTCAAAAAGTCTTGCTTTATAATTCTCGACTCCATTTATTTCTTGAAAAACTAAGATCAAGATGGATTGGTCCTTTCATTGTGAAACATGTGTATCCATATGGGGCCTGTGATATCGAGAATCCAAAGAATGGCAATGTTTTCAAGGTAAATGGACATCGTTTGAAAGTCTACTTTGATAATTTTTCAGTTGAAAATGACTCGATTGAATTGAGTGATCCTGTATATAAAGATTGATTCGTTTTCTCACATTGTTTTGTGTTTCATTTTGCTAGTTTCTCTCACCCCGGTCAAAAGGCGGATAACGTTACTCCGTGACTTAAGTCGGTTCTTTCAGTTTCCCATAATAACTGATATCTGTATATATTTATGCAATTCTTTGCTCTTTCTCTCTTCTTTGAATCTCTTCTCTAATTCTCATTTCAAAATGGACACCATTCTTGAAAAAATGAAAAAGTACTTTCCCGCTCTGCCTCAGAATGCGATTACAAAAATTTACCGTGCTAGGTGTGCAAGATTGAAGTTTTTAATGGATCATGGAATTCCTGAAGATATACGCTGGCTGATTGAAGCAAAGGTCTGATTATCAGGTGAGTCCTCCAATTCTTTCATTTCACACATGCCTGGAATAGGTAAAAGCACTTTTGCAAAGAAACGTCGTGCAAAACGACTGAAAGTCTGTCACCGATGTGCCAGATGGACTTGTAATGCAATATGTCGTTCTTTAGGAATGGTATCTATAAACCGTGAAGATAAAATACAATTCATTAAGGATGGCCTGAGTAAGGGGTCTTTAGATAATCTTTTGTTGACCCTTGAGACGCATCCTAGTGGAGATGTGCATCGTGCAATTCATGATTTATGGCCCCAATTTCATAAAGAACATAATAGACTTAGTCTTGGGAATCTGACTAAAAAATACCCTGTTTGCCAGTTTTTAAGAAAACTGGATGGGAAGCCTATCCCCGACCCATAGAGGGCTTTTAAGCCATTCTTGGACGTAAAACCAAGGGAAGATGTGAGCCACAATCACAACTACCTGTACATACACATGCTTTTTCAAATAAATAAATAAAAAGAGAGAGAGTGTGTGTGACTCCAGCTGGCCTACATATAGGTGATATGATTGCATTTTCAATTTCGCATCTATAAAATCTTCTCTTCCTTCCCCTCATTTCTACTCAACCCTTACATTAGGCAGATATAGAAGCGTGTAGAAATGGCAGGTTCCTCAAGTTATCACATAAAAAATATTTGTGTTTTCGGTGGATCCAGTCCTAGGAAGGAAATAGCTTTTTTAGAAGCAGCAAATCATCTTGGTCAGGTACTAGCTGAGAAAAAGATTCATTTAGTGTATGGAGGAGGCAGCCTTGGGTTAATGGGGGGGTGTGGCAATAGCTGCATTTTTAGGAGGTAGTCAAGTTTTGGGGGTCGTCCCCGAAGCTTTAACAAAAGGGGACATCATTGGAAGACCAATTGGAGAGGAACTACAGGTCTCCACAATGTTTGATCGAATGAATACAATGTTTAACCATGCTGATGCCTTCATTGCCTTACCAGGTGGTCTGGGCACATTGGAAGAGATCTTTCATATTTCCTCTTGGGCCCAACTTCACATTCATCATAAACCTATAGGTTTGCTCAATGTTAATGGTTTTTATGATACTTTGTTGTCTTTTCTTGATCAAGCTGTGGAACAGGAATTTCTAACATCTTCGGCACAACAAATCATAATCTCTGCTGCTACTGCTGAACAATTGATCGACAAACTACAATCTTTCACCCCTGTAATTGATCCTTCCATGAGTCGTATAAATTAGTCAACTACAGAAAGCCGTAAAAAGCTTAGATTGGATTTGAGCCTTTGTTTGTGAATCCTTGTGTCTTTTGGTTTTATTTCTAGCATAGTATTTTGTTCTGTTATTTCTTATATTTGTTTAATTGTGTTTCAGGTTTGTCAGTGTTCGTTGTTTCAGGTGATGTCTTCTATACTCTATCTTTCTACCTTAGGACATTGAGGACAATGTCTCGTTTTGGTTGGGGGGAGAGGGTAGTAGTAATTAAAAAAAAAAACTAACCAACTAACTGTTTTTGTTTTTAAAAACCATTTGGCAAAACTGTTATTACTAGGATGGCAGAGTAAGGGGGAATGACTCTTGAGACGCATCTTAGTAAACATTTTCTAATGGTTATTTGCAATATTCATAACAAGGCCTATTAGAATACTTCTTGAAATATTCAGGTTTACAAACTCTCGCATTGTTATCACTTGGTTCTGCTTATATACTCATTTAACAAATATTCTTAAACCTTCATTTTCACACACACACTTTAACATATGATTGTGGGTTGCACATTTGATTATTACATTATTTATGTTCTTTTGTTAAAGGTAACAACTAAGGGATAGGGATAGTCTATAATTTGCAAAAAAACAAAACAAAACAAAAAAACAAAAAAAAAGAAGAAGAAAATGATGATAATAAAAACGTAGATAAGTTTGATTTCGTAGCCTCCCTAACCTAAGCAATTAAGCCCGAAGGGGTGTTTTAACACCTAATACCCTAAAGTCAACTGACTTGGGAGCTATTGGCCCAAAGCTTGTTACATGGGTTATGGAGAAAGCTTAAGGGAATCAAACATTGCACTATCTACGTATCAGTATCTGCAACCCGAGTTACTAAGCTCGTAGAGGTGTCTCAACACCTAATGCCCTAAGACCAACTGGTCTGGGAGTCATTAGCCGAAAGCTCATTACATGGGTTAAAGATGCATTGTGTTTTAAGTTATATGTATAGATATTAAAAAAAAAAGAGTAAAATAAAATAAAATAATCCCAACCCAAGGAAGTTAACCTTAAACATTAGAACAAAATATTGTTTTCTTCCAATAAAAGCCCCATCATCTATGTTTCATACATTGAGCACATAACAAGGAAGGTTTATTAATATTTTGTTTAAGAGGTATTGAGCAGATATATAAATTTAATGAGAGTTTGTTTATCTGGATAGATTAATAGAAGTTGAATGATGAATGCCTTGCTTTGTGGAATTTGCAAATTGTTTTTCTATTTTAACGCTTTAATTACTAGGGACTAGTAATAAGCTGGTTGGGGGGTGTGATTAGTACTTAAAAGTGCATTTTTATCAAGGTTTTATATCATCATTTTGCACTTGAAGTATCAATAACTCCTTAACTAAAGCGTGTTTTATAATAACATATCTAATTATATAAGATACCTTTAATTTATGGTAAATGTTCATCTTAAATGCAGGCCTATCACATAAATGAAAGAATTGATTGATGAGTTGAAGTACTGAAATTGAAAGGACAAAAAGATGGCCAAAGAGATGCTGGTGCAGTCCAAACTGGAATGCAGTTCGGTAATTGGGTCATATCTGGAGCTGTAGATCTTGGATTTAGGTCCATTTTATATGGATGGAAAGATAAGACATAGGCCTACAACTTTCATGTGGAGCCCAAGATTTAACAAGGCCGTTTTCAAGTCCAAATTGTAGCAACAAAGAAGAAGTCCGAATCTGTCCTGCAGCCCAGACACTATTTAGTGTTCAGCCCATATCTCGAGTTCTAGAAGTCCAAATGATCTTAAATTTTTACCCTGGAAAGATGAGACAATTTCCTAGAACTTTCATGATTGAAGTCTGTCCAAATTATGACGTTATCAATGACGTTTTTGGCAGACAAGAAGATAAGAATTGTCACCAAGTCAAGATGTGGCCACCTACTCATCAATTAGTCAACAAATCAATAGTTCCAAATTTTGGCCTATAAAAGGAGGCATTTGCCATGTATTTAGACATCTTGGTGTTGAGATCAAGATCATGCTCTTGCTTTCTCTCTTTGTATTGCTTATGCTTTGCTTTCATTAATATAAAGTTTATGCCTTTCATTTCCTTTCCTTTCCTTAGTTAACTTTTATCTTACTTATGTTCTTATCTTGTTTATTTATGTTTCTTTCTTTCATTATGTCTAGCTAAGTTAATTATGTCAAGGTGAAAAGGTTACACTAATGGTGTAAGGATAAGTATAATATAAACTCAACATGGACTTTAATGTTGGATACTAACATGCTTTATATTTGTTATCTTATTCACTTTTAATACTTTGCTTGTTAAATGGTTAATCTAGATTTATGTTGTATAACATTTGGTACAACAAATACTTGACACTTTCATAGCCCATACTGTATGGTATAACCGACACCTGAGCTATGAAAGGAACTTGATTTGTTGTTAACATAAGTTATAATCATGAATGCCTGACAACATTTACAAGTATTAGCATTATTCGAATAAGATAACTAATGTAATCATGTTAACAATTTATAATATGATTGGAACCTTCTTTGTGTGTGGTTTCTAATTGAATAATAAGAGTTTATACTATACTTGTTTGAAGTACCATTAGTGGATCCTCTAACCTTGACATTTGTCGTTATCATTGTTTAATCCTTACATTAATTTTCCATCTCAAAGTTCTCATCAACTTCTTCTTCTTTAGTATTAATATTACTACTATTATTATTACTACTACTACTAGTATTACTATTATTATTATTATTATTATTATTACTACTATTATTGTTATTGTTATTATTGTTACTATTGTTGTTGTTGTATTATTGTTGTCTATAATTTATACAATTAACCTCCCTGTGGTTCGACCCCGGTCTTACCGGGTTATTTATTACTTCGACACTCCTGCACTTGGGAAAAGACATCAATCTTTTGGTCGTGTCATTAATCTTAGTTTTGTTTCAATTTCGAGTGTTTTTGTTGTTAGCTACTATATTTTGTAAGCTCTCTCTCGATGTGATCATTTTGCTTTGATTTGCTTGTAATTGCTGGCATCTAATACTCAGAAATTGTACCTCATAATTTTTTAGAGAGGGCCACAGGCTTTCATCGGTGGAACATCTCAGGTCTTAGGTCAAAGCATTTTTGTCTCTCTCCTGTCATAGATTATGTTGTTCTTGAATTTGCTTGCAAGATGATTTACAATGATCAGGGAGACAAATCAAGAAGGCTCCCTGCTAACTTGCATTTTTTTTCATATCATTACATGCAGTGAAAATTCATATTATAGTTGTGGGGTGTTTGTATCTAGTTAGTCTTTTGTAGACTACAACCGTATTTTCTTTCTTTTATAGTATTTTTATAATTTAAATCAATGTAAAAAACAATTGCTTCCCACGTTTTCAGACATTACTTTAGACTCTCTCTCTCTCTCTCTCTCTCTCTCTCTCTTATGATAAGCATTTTTGTTGAATTGATCTCTATCACCATTTTTATTGACATTGAGGTTAAAAGGGTAGATGGATAGTATGTCATATTGTGATTCTTGAGGATTTGTTGTCGTAAACAGATATCATCCACTCAAGAAAATTGTACCAATAATGAGAATAATCAAGCAAGTAAAACAAATATCCTATTATTCTTTAATAGATTCTACCTCACAATAATCTTTCAAATAACAACATACAATAATTATCATCTCTACCTACTAACACACAGACGTCAAACTTATCTCCCCCTTTACAACCTTTAAATTCATCAACAAATACATAGAATTCATTATCTATAGCTTTCCTAAATGAGACATCTTAACTTCCACCTAAACAACCAACTTGTCTTATGATAATTAGGCTAAAATATATCATTCGTAAGTCTTGATAGCTACAAAACATCCAATTGTAAAATGATACTCCTTTTTATTAACTGTTACAATAGATCATTTTGTTACTCCCAAACAATTAAGCATTTTTATTGGTGAACAACAATGTTAGAAGAGTTCAATGGTTTGATTCAAAATGGCACTTGGTCTCTGGTTCCACCTCAACCATATCTTAATGTTATTGGTTGTAAATGAGTCTTTAAGAACATCTTTCAGATGAGACTATTGGAAGACACAAAGCTCGAGCTATTGTAAAGGGATTTCATCAACAATAAGGCATTGATTTTAGAGATACCTTTAGCCATGTTATTAAGTCCCCAACTATTTGTATTGTGTTTTCACTTGCTTACACTTACAACTAGCCTCATCGATAACTTGATGTATATAATACCTTTCTTCATGGTCAACTACAAGAAGAAGTTTACATGAAATAACCTTCTGGTTTTGTCAGCCCCAACAAATCAAATTATACATGTCATCTTCACAAAGCAATCTATAGCCTCAAACAAGCTCTAAGAGCTTTGTTCAATAGATTCAGTTCTATACCGATGGAACTAAATTCATTACTAGTAAGGCAGATTCTTTATTATTTTTTCGACATATACAAAGTGGATGCATATTTTTACTTCTCTATTGTCATGACATGCACGACATCAAATAATGGAGTCGCCTCCTAGAATTGAAGGAGTTTTGGGTTTAATCATGAAGTTATGATTTGAGAAGGTTATAGATGAAGTGAAAAAAATAGGTGGATCTAAAGCGTCTTCTTCTTTCTTTTCTTCTGGCACTAGCGGTAAGTTTCATCATTACCTATAAAAATGTCAAATCACACAAGAAAATTCATTTTATTTCATTTTTTTTACAAATCTGATTTTTATAGTCTCACTTTCTTCTTCTCTTTTATAAGTGGCTGTTATGGAAAAGAAAGGGAGTAACTGGTTGTGTTAGGCTATCATAAGTAGTGGTCAACAATTTTCTTCAAAATGGTGGGAGGCATACCTGGCGATGGCTGTTAACATTGGAGTTGTAGGCTGGCCTTATATGAATGTCTTAGTTGATTCAGTAGTGAAGAGGGTTAGTTGATGGGTTATTGTAAGGAGCTGTTAGTTGAAGCTTTGTTGCTGCTGTCGGCGTGGTGGAAGGAGAAGAGGTAAAGTTAGGTTTTAGCTGTGTGTGGGCTGGTGGTGTAGAGAGGGTGGTCACTGACGTTATGAGTATGTTACTGCTAGTGGCAGTGGTGGTTGACAGTGAGAAAAATAGGAGAGGTTGTTGTTGAGGAAGACAAAAAAAAGGTAAGGCTGGTTAAGAGAAGAAAATGAAAAGCCATGATTATTTTTTTATGGGGGTGAAAGATGGAATGGCTGGTACCTATGATGTTTTGCTAAGAGAGGGTCCGGTTTTAGAGGTGTTGCTTTTAGTGAAGAAAAAGTAGGGAAATAACGTTGGACATTGAGGCTTTAAGTGCTAGTCGAAAGTCTGATATGTGTTCTTTTTATTTTGTTCTATGAAGAGTGGTTGGACAATGAGATGTTGTCATGGGTTTTGGAGGGAGGCTACCAGTGATGGTGACAATGGGCATGAAAGAAGCTGGGTGTAGTCATTTTTTAGCCATGGAGATAGAGGTTGTGGGTGTGCTTTTTCTTGTGTGGTGGCTAAGAGGTAACAAAATAGGTTTAAGGTTTTTGTGAGTGAGGTAGAGTCTGATTTAATTTTTTTTTTTGTATTTTCTTTAAGTTTCTTTTGCCTCCCCTTTTCCTTGTGTGAGATAACCACCTATTTATAGGCAAAATAATTTATCTTTTTCCTCCCCATTGTTTGGTTCCAAAAACATTTTGATCCTTCATTTTCTTCTTTTGAATTTTGGTCTCTTTATTCAAATATTTCTTATTTTTCTTATTTTTTTGTATTTTGAATTTTTTGAAAAAAAAAGATAATGTCAACATCGACTCGATGAGAAAAATCAATAATTTTAAAAATGACGCGTTAAAAGCTGAACGTGTTGAAAAGAAATTTGAAATTTGAATTCTTTTTAGAAGATGCAATGTGAAAATGACGCAAATATATCAAGAATATATATATATATATATATATATATATATATATATATATATTGCATTTTGAAAATATTTAGAAAAAATAGGGGGTAAAAAATTGAGTTATGACATCTATTTTGATGATATTGTCATTTTTTGTGGTGATACAAAATGGATCGAGAGTCTTATTTAATACTTATCATCTTATTTTAATATAAAGGACTTTGGTTCCTCAAATTTCTTCTCGGGAATAAAGGTTCATCATGATTCTCAATCCATCACTATTACTCAAACAAAGTATGCTATGGAGATTTTAGAGCGTTCTTCTATAATTGGTCATAAACCAGTTTCCACACTAATGGTATATGGCTCTAAAATGTCCAAATTTAATGGTGATTCTCTTAATGATGCTATATCATATTATAGTGTTGTTAGGGCATTACAATACCTCATCATGACAATACTATATTTATCTTATGCTATAAATCAAGTCTGTTAGTACATGCATTCTCCCACAACAATACACTTTAAAGCTTTCAAACAAATATTGCACGATCTTAAAAATATTGTTGGCTATAGTATCACTCTTTGCCCATTATCTTTTCTCTCTCTCAATGTATTATTTGATTCGGGTTGGGTTGAATCACTAGATAATCCTCATTCTATAATAGGTGGTTGTTTATTTCTTGGTTCTAACCTCAAATCATGGTACTCTAAAAACCAATCAATAGCTTCACGTTCCACTACTGAAGCTAAATACTGAGCACTTATTGTTGTTATAATATACTTGTGTTGGATACAATTTTTACTTTATGATCTAGATGTGTTCTTACCCAAACCTCCTACCTTGTTTTGTGATAATATCAACACTACCTATACTATTGCCAACCTAATACTGCATGCACACACAAAACTTATAGAAGTTGATTACCATTTTGTGCAAGAACATGCAACACAAGGAGCTTTTTATGTTCAATTCATTGGAAGTGACAATCAGATTGTAGATGGATTTACTAAAACCTTGTCCTCATCTTAATTTTCATGGTTTCGAAACAAACTCAACATGTTTGTAAGTAGATATCACTGCCATGTACCTAACAAGATGATTATACCAATAATAAAAACAATCAAGGAAATAAGCATATCTCATATTTCCTTGACAACTGCAAAATAATCCCATGATAATTACAAAACGATCCCTTGATTAGAGCTGTTGAATTTTATCCCATGATCATTCCTACAATTCATTGTAGCTATTTACTTCCATGTATATCTATACAATTCTTATATAATAAAGCTATTTGCCACAATTGGCTAAAGTAGAAGCGTTCACTTGATATCTTATTTCTACAGTTGTTGCCTCGAGTACAGGTAAGACCAGGTTGTCTTGTACATTAGCAGTGGGTTCATGAGACTAATGGTTATGTCCATATCACTAATAAATACTAAAACTGTGTTTTAGGTGAAAGGACAACTTCTTATGATGGATAATGAGTGATGCAAATGCAAGAAATATTGAAGGTCAGGTTTTGTCTTTGAATTTAGGTTAAACTCATTCGTAACTTCAAATTTGATGGATCTATACTATACTAAATGATAGGATTTGTTGCTAGAATTTTGGTGGATGGCGTGCTTTGTTAGGTTACTAATTGTTGTGAAAACAAATGACAAAATTTATAGCACTACCATGTTAATCTTTGTTTTGTTTCAAGTTATCAAAATGGTTGGCAATTATGTTTCCATTATTCATTATCGTATGTTTGCCACCAATTCTTTCTATAATGAGGTATGGAACTACATATTATTTCAAAAACAGAAAAATGACCATCTTTTAAAAGAACAAGAACAATTTAAGTTGTGTAACAAGTTAATTCCTTACAATTTATCCTAAAAAAAATATATGATAGGAGGGGAAGTGATTAGTACTTAAAAGTGCATTCTCATTAAGGCTTATATCATCATATTGCACTTAAAGTATCATTAAATTCCCTAACTTAAGCATGTTTTATAATAACAAGTTTGATAATATAAGATAACTTTAATTTATGGTAAATGCTCATTTTAAATGCAAGCATATCTCACAATTCAAAGGATTGATTGATGTGAGTAACTATTGAAAGTGAAAGGACAAAAAAAGAGCTAAGCTGAGAAAAGAGATGATGGTTCAATTCAAACTGAAACACCATTCAGTCATTGGATCATATCTGGAGTTGTGCAAATTGGATTGATGTTTGGTTTATTGTTCTGGAAAGTTAAGACATATGCCTACAACTTTCATGAGGAGTGGAAGACCTAAATCTGCGGTTTTCTAATTCAAAACTTGGCCACAAAAGAGAAGTCAGAATCTGTCCTGTAATCCAACTCAAACACTACTTATAATTTTACCTATATCTGTAGTTCTAAAAGGCAAAATGATGTCAAATTTGGTGGGTGGAAAAATAAGACAATTTCCAACAATTTTCATGGGACCACCTGCTCAAGTTCTGATGTTAGCAATGACATTTCATCCAGACAAGAGCTTGAGGGTTATCCACCACGTCCACCAGAAAGCACTACTCAGTATTTTAGCCATATCTCGAGCTTTAGTGATCCAAATGATCTAAAATGTTATGGGTGGAAAGAGAAGATGATTTCCAACAACTTTCATGAAGAACACTTTGCAAATTCTGATTGCATCAATGTCATTTCATCCAGCCAAAATGCTTGAGTGCTACTTTCCACCAAGTTCACTAAATCAATAGTTGGCCACTACATCAATAATCAATTACCAAATGAATAGTTTCGAATTTTAGCAAGGAGGCATTTGCCATTCATTTAGGTATATTGGTTTTCAGATTAAGATCATTTTATTGCTTTTCTCTTTGTAATGTTCAAGTTCTATTTCATGTTATATTTTCATTAATCTTTTGTTTATGCCTTGCATTTCCTTTACTACTCTTAGTTAATTTATATCATAATTATGTTCTTATCTTTTTTATTTATGTTCTTCTTCTTCATTATGTCTAGCTAAGTTAATTATGTCAAGGTGAAAAGGTTTCACTAATGGTGTTAGAATATGTATAATATAAACTCAACATGGACTTCAATGTTTATATCTGAGAAAGTTTGTTATTAATATGTCTTATCTTTTTATCTTATCAATTCTTAATATATTGATTGTTAAATGGTTAATCTAGATTTGTGTTGTATAACACTAGGTACATCAAATGCTTGATCCTTCATAGTCTTCGGTCAACATCGTTGTTATGAGAGGAACTTGATTTGTTGTTAACATAAGTTAGCATCATGAATTCCTGATAATATTTAAAAGTATGGTGTTACTAAAATAAAATAATTAATATGATCATGTTAAAAAATTATAATGAACTATTAAGGATAAATCATCCGATTGGAACCTTCATTTGTGTGTGGTTTCCAATTGAATAATAAAAAGAGTTTATACTATACTTATTTCTAATACCATTAATGGACCCTCTAACCTTGACTTCTGTTTCTATTATTGTTTAATTATCATATTAATCTCACATCTTAAAGATTTCTTTAACTCTTTGATAATTTGTATATATATATAGTTGACCTCCCTATAGATCGATCTTGGTCTTGCCGAGTTATTTATTATTTTGACACTCTTGTATTTGAGATAAGATATCAATTCTTTAATCGTGTCAAGAAGGTACAAAGAATATTTATTCGTAAGGTGCGTTGTGTGGCGTATCTCATAAAAAACATGTAATATATGTTTTTTCATGAGGTGAATAAACACACCCGTATAAAATGAAGAGATGGGTATTTCTTTACCCATCTTTATTTGGATAAATAAATAAAAAAGAATTGAGGATAATTTAATTTTCATTGTTTGGATAGATTGGGGAATGAAAATAAAAATATATTAAATATCATTAGCATTTTTGGGCCATTGTAGTGTTATGTGTTTAAAGATTTTTTTTAGATTGGTCCTTTTGTTTTTCTTTTTTACTTCATGAGTTTAAACCATAGGCTATTAATTAATTTTGATTGTTGGAAGGGGTCTTTGGTATTTACCACGAACAGAGAGATGGATCCCGTCTTTTTCAGATACAAAATGCTGCTTCCTCGACAAGGCAGCAGCGCCGTTACATTTTGAAACTAACGAACAGATATCAGTAGCTTAGAGAGAGCATCCATCAATGGATTTGGAAGAGCATCGACGTACAAACGAGGAAGAAGACGAAACCGAAGCCAATAAGCAGAAAGGATTTATTCTCTCTGTCTACTCTCACCATCTCCGCAACCGACTTGCTGCTCTCTTTCCCCTCTCTTTCCATGATTCCTCCGATTTTCTCTCCAGAATCTCCAATCTCTGCGTTCAAACCGGACGACGCGTCTTTTTTCCTCGTAGACGACGCAAGGCTTGCCTCCCACTCCCTCTCCCTTCTAACACTCTCGATTCTTCTGTGTATTTACTCTTTCTCTCACTCTCTTCACATTTTGATTTTCCTGTTTAATTGTTAATTACTTACTAGTTTTTTTGTTGATATTTAGGCATTATTTCACTTTTCTTATGAAAAAATCGCTACTGGCAATTGAACGCTGATTAGAAATTAGTGCACAAATTTATTTTAAAAAAAAATATGAAATATTCTTGTTTTTATAAATAATGATGGATAAATAAGTATAATTATTTTAATTTGTTATATTTATTTTCTTAAATCTAGAATTTATTACAGATGATGTCGTGTTTTCTATATGTGCAGGGTTAGGATAGAGTCTTCGAGGGTGTATGATGTTTTGGAGGATATTATGGGGCATATTTTTATACATTTGCACAACATTCAAGATAATTTGCAATTTTGGCAACCTTTAATAGAGGTACTGATACTACACCCAGTGTGTTTGTTGTTAACCGTTGTATCTCGTAAGTTCTCTCTGTTGTGATCGTTTTGCTTTGATTTGTTTGTAACTGCAGGCATCTAATGCTCGGAAATTGTACTTTATGATTTTTGAGAGAGGGCCACGTGCTTTCCTTGATGGAACAGCTCAGGTGTTGCGTCAAAGCATTGTTGACGGTTGGTCTATGCAGCATCCAAGTCAATTTGCTTCTGCTTATATTTCTGAGAGGATAGTTATCTTAAGCAACTTAAGATGTGCCATTGCTACATTCTTGGCCGAGGTTCGTGTGATGCTTCTTTTGGTTTTGTATTTCATAGATAATTCTTACTAATTATTAATTATTTGACCTGAGTGTCAAATAATTATCTCAATGTGGGTAGCAAGATTCGAACTCGTGATCATTGGTCATTAAAACCTTGAACTATCTCATCCCAAAAGTTTAAGTTGTTTAGGTGAGTTCTTAATGTATAATTCATATTATTCCGTAACATTATATATGAACTTGCCCTTCATTGATAATTAGAAAACTCAGAAATGAGTAAACTTTCTTTGAAATATGGCTTGAAGTGTAAAAAAAAAATTCTTAGTGTCAAATTTTTATGCTTGTTCTTTGTGGATGTTAATGGATACATCAATGAGCAAAAAAACATTGTAAGAACTAATTTCCAATCAATTGCTTCGCTTCACTTCACTCGTAGGTTTACATGGAAGTTGATAGACGTGGAGAGCAGTTAGTGGAAGATCCAGAAAAGTCATTTCCACCATTACTAGCAGTTATTAATCGTTTATTTTCAAATTTGGAGGCATCAATTGGCCATTTACATGCAATACGGCAGGTAGAGAAACTAACATATGATGATTCGCCATCCTTGTGGCAATGACAATTTGCTTATGACTTTTTAGTGGTTTTTTCTCATCGTAATAAAAGTTGTTATTATTTACTTTTCACTTCAATGATGTGCAGACTGATTCTTCTGTTGAAGGAAGCTATTCATTTCCACTTGTATTTGAGAAATCGCCAAAAGTTAATCAAGAAGGGTCTCAGTGGACAGATTGTGAAATCAGTGATGCCATCAATGCGGTTTATAAAAATCTTGAGAAATTGGACTCCTATATATCTGTTATGGTAACAGTGCTTCCTATAGGCTACATTTTATAATTGATTGATTATCTTTATTGGTTGATTGCTTCTTCTTCTACTTACTCTTGTATATCTTTATGTTTTTTAGAGATAATTATTGCCTATTGGTTGGTCAACGTTTTTGAGATATATTTGTTTCTTCTCCTTTCTAAGGTTTCCAAACACCAAAAGCCTAGTAAATTATCCCAGCACTGGATCCGCCACACATGTGGTGTAGTTGGCTTGTCATTTTGTTCGTTGTGGCTCCTTCGACATAGTCGTTTGATGGGAAGCCCTGATATTGACAACTGGATTCGTGAAGCCAAGGACTCAACTATTAGCTTCTTTAATGATCATGTGGAGCAACCGGTATGCCCTAACTTGCCCTTCTCATTGCTCTTCTTACTGTTAGGTTGACTGGCCCTAAATGCTTTCAGCTTTTGGATATTTAACAAGTATAAACATGACCTTCTTCTTCCCCTATCGAGTGGCCTGACTTCCACTAG
Organism: Populus nigra; assembly: GCF_951802175.1. Lineage (NCBI taxonomy): Eukaryota > Viridiplantae > Streptophyta > Magnoliopsida > Malpighiales > Salicaceae > Populus > Populus nigra. The sequence continues at coordinate 4,070,565 of NC_084870.1, read as the reverse complement.
ACCATTAAATAAATTTTGATGAAGATATTAAGTACTCAATTGATTGGATATCAATAACATAAAGCATCGTAGATGATGATGTCAATGAAATATGAGCTTATTATCAACAAATTAATTAAAGTGAAAATTTCATAAAACTGTGTTCATAGCAATGAAAAGTAATACGCATTGTACCTCAAGGGTTCCGTACCTCTAGTTGATTGAATTGCGATAGCTATAAAAAACCAATGGTATGAGAACTAATTGGAAGTGAAGCTTATATCAAAGAGTGCTTATACCATAACAAGATTTTGAATTAGGTTTTAAGACTCAAGGTAAAATGTATTTAATGGCTAACAAATCTTACCATTAGTCAGAGACTAGATGGAGGTTGTCCAACTTACTTTGGTATGTATGGGCGTATTAGCAGTCCTAACTCTTGATTGGATTAGGATATATTGAAACTTTTAGGTTTTAGTGATCGACTTGGATAGCTCAATTCTAAACTTCTAAGCCAATACATTATTTTTGTAAAAACGTTGAGCCAATCCAAATACTGATGAAATCACCATTATTTTAGCCCATCTAGATACTTGATAATTTGAAAGAAAAGAATGGATTTTCTTTCTGCCTAGTTGTTTGATGTGTACATAGGTCCTTATTTATAGTTATACAAGAGTAAATCAAATCCCTTAATTGACTAACCAATTCCTTAGTTTATGCTAGCTAATTATATCAATTATTGCATGCCTATTATAAATCACAATCCCTAAGTTACAGCCCATCACAATCTCTAATTTACAGCACAAATCGCATCAAATCACAACCCTTAATTTATAGCATAAATCTCATCAAATGTGTTGACACTCCCCCTCAAATTGATGTCAAACAACAATGTGCCAATTAAGTATTGATGTTCTTTAGTCATCCTATGGTGAAAATATTGGCAATTTGGTTATGAGAAGAAACATGTGAAAGAATAATCAGTTTTTGTTCAAAAACTTCTTGGATCTAATGACGGTCAATCTCAATATGCTTTCTGGATTCATAATAAACTGGATAGCACTAGTATTGTCGGCACAAAGAGAAGTTGGATCGAGTGAAGAAAATCCAAGTTCAGTAAGTAGACCTTAAAGCCATGTAATATTCGAACATGGATGGGACATAGCTTGATATTCAACTTTAGTTGAAGATTTTGAGACACGATCTTGTTTCTTAGATTTTCAAGAAATTAGACTTTGCCCAAAAATAAACATCATCTATTAGTAGAACGACGAGAGCTAGGGCAACCACCCGAATCTTCATTAGCATAAGTAGTCATTTTAAGATCACTTAATAAGGAAAGAACACTCCTCTTTGAATTGTCCCCAAAATATACTAAACAACACAATGAGCAACAATTATATGAAGATGAGTGGTCATAAACTAACCAAACTGCATGTGCTATATCAGGTCGAGTAATCGTCAAGTAGTTGAGCCTCCCATTGATTCTTTGAAAATGAGTTGAGTCATCAAGAACATCCCCATCATTAGAATGGAGTTTAACATTGAGCTTCGTAGGAGTATTGTATGTGCTAGGACCTTGAACTTGGGCAAGATCAACACCATCTTGAGCATATTTATGTTGATTGACAAAAATACCATATTAAGAGAGAGATCTAAGCCCTAGAAAATATGTCAATGGACCAAGATCCTTGGTGTGGAAAGGCTATTGTAAGGTTGTCTTCAAATAGTGAGTTTTAGAGACATCATCACCTGTAATCAAAATTTCATCTACATAGATCAAAAGAATGGTTATACCTTGAGAGGTTCGACAAGAAAACATAAATGGATCACAAGCGCTTTGTTTAAAGTTTCTGCACAGAGTGTACTTTTAAATTTGGCAAACTATGCACGTGGAGCTTGTTTGAGACCATAGAAAGATTTCTTTAATCGACAAACATGTTTAAAGCTAGCTAAAGGATATCATAGAGGTGGAGTCATAAAAATAACTTCATCTAGATCACCATGGAGAAAAACATTCTAAACATCCATCTGAGATAAGCTTCAATGATGAGAAGCATCAATATCTAAGATTGTATGCACGATAGTTGATTTGGTAACTGGAGCAAATGTCTCGTCATAGTTTACTCCATATTCTTGATGATTTCCTAGAGCCATTAAACAAGCTTTATACATGTCCAAAGAACCATTAGGCGTAACACTATACGCTCACACCCAATTGGTTTAACTTCAAAGGGAGATGACACAAGATCCCAAGTATGATTACCCTCTTTGTGCCGAAATCCTGAACAACTGAGTTAACTTTGGGATAAGAAAAACACTATATGATAAAAGGAGTCAATATGAACAGTCCCAATTCCAAAAATAGAAATAGGTTCTATTGCAATATGAATTTGATTAGGATCACAGTTGGGGAAATTATGGTAATATTATGTGGGGACCAAGTCATATGATTCAAAATAGAGGAGTCTAGATAACATGACTGATAGGGACAAAACTCGTGGCATAAGAAGAAACAGTTGAAGAAACAAAAGACCCTAGTGCTGAATAATCCGCATTGTATGCTTGAATTTTATGACTTTGTGGCCGATGTATACAATCCCCGATAACATCTCCAGACTCCTTATAATAATGCCAATTTGTTTTTCCTGTTACACAATTATTTAATGAGAAACATTGAATCTTGCCCATTTCATGATACTTGTATTTGTCATGTGTTTTAAAGGCCACCTTAGACTGCCTAATGTTCTGTTGTTGTGCAACTGTTGTGCTTAATGACTAGAGTCATTGTTCTTCCCTTAATAAATGATGGAGACGTTTGTCTAATTGGTTGTTTGTTCATCAATATGGCATGAAGAGGCTCAAACTCCTTTCTAAGTTTCTTGAGAAATTGATGCCGATTAAACTTTTCATAAATCTTTTGTATTATGGGAAGTTCCAAATTGAGTGCTAACTCCCATTTCTTATTGAATTAATTAATCAACTTGCTATTGAACATTTATTTTGAACTCGAAAATTTTCGGAAAATTTTTTTTTGACCCATTTTTTATTTTTATTTATTATTATGAGAATCAATCCTTCTACTTTTGGTCCTGGAGTTTTCAGCATAGACAATATATGCATATTCAATCGAAAGAGATATAAAATCATAATAATAGTCCTGAACAGGCTTACCACCCTACGTGCATTTTTGAAGATCATGTTCATGTTGAAATTTCCTCGCATCATCTTCTTGATGATAGAGCTGTTTTAGATAGTTCCACATGGCAGAAGTAGTTTGATAGGTAACAAATTCAATGTTATATATGATTCAACAAATCCCAAAATCCAACTAATAACTCGAGCATTATTTGAAATCCATTGAGCTTGATCCTTGAGGTCAACTGGTGTTTCAGTTCTATCAATATAACCCCACAACTCTTTTCCTTGAATAAAATTTTGTAAATGAAATTCCCAAAGAAAGTAATTTTTCCCATAAAATCAATTCGTTATAATTTCTTTATTGCTCAACATATTTCCAAAAAAAAAAAAATTCAAAAAGGAGAAATGATGCCAAATAACGTAGAGAAAAATCAACTATGGCCAAGAGACAATCAATCACAAACATAAAGAGAATTTTGTAGAAGAATTCTCTGAACAATCTGCAGGCCTCAACGCGAGTAAAGAAGAGCAATTTTGGCTAAGAGACAACCAGACACGAGCAACAACTAGTACTCTAAAGACATTGGAATTTTTTTTATAAATCCTCCTAAGCTCTCATACTATGTCCAATAATCATCTCAACCCAAAAGTTTAAACTTTTAAATGAGGTTCAAAGATATGATTTATATTTTTCTTTAACACATCTCTTCAAGTGAACTTTTTAAGCTTGAAACTTGCATAAACTCAAACTAGCTTATGTTATAAAATTAATTTTAATTTGAAGAAAGAATAGGAGTGATGAGATTTGAACTCGTGATTATTTAGTCAACAAAGCTTTGATACCAAGATAATTTGAAAGAAAAGAAAGGATTTCCTTTTGGCCAAGTTGTTGTTTGTTGTGTACATAAGTCTCTATTTACCTATGCAAGAGTCGATCAATTTCCTTAATTGACTAACCAATCCTTTAGTTTATTCTAGATAATCATGTATAGGATTCCATACTTATTATAAATCACAGCGCAAATCTCATCAAAGTCGACCAGACAAAGATAATAATAATAATAAAAACAATCATGTCTTGAGTTTTTTAAGAACCAATGTATGATTTTTGTAATCATTTCAAAATACCTCGTTAACTCAATACTTGGCCAATGTGGCATAAATATATGGGCTTCTTCATGTTCAAATCTCAGAATAAGCTGGTTATTCCAGGAGACATTTTGGCCCTCAAGTGTGCTTTTGGTATCCTTCCATTTGTTCTGGATCCCTTTGAATATTCAGAGGAAGTCATTTCATAATAAGCATTGGACTCACACTTTCTTTGTCTCCAAATTATTTATATATTCCTTGTTATTTAGGGATTATTTGCTCAAATTTAATGGTGTGTTTGATTTCTGAACAGCTTCTGTCCATTAGAGATGAACTTTTTGATACATTCAGGAAGAGACACAAAGGTGTGATGGAGGTAGAAGAAGTGCAGTTGACTGCCAGTTCGCTGCATAGGTTAAACTTTCTTCCATTTCTTGTGGACTCATTACCTATTATATTGGATGATGATTTACTTGTCATACAAAAAGAGTATTGTACTTTACTCATAAAACTATACTGTGTATGTTTTGGACTTAGCTGCAATGATACCGTGGACCTTATTTACAATCGTGTATTTCATGTATTCCACCTTGACTCTGAAGATAATGCTTATATAGTTTCTAAATTACCTGCAAGCTTAATTATGACAAGAGAGGGTCAAGAACAGGGAAGAATACATAACATGTTCACATGATTAAAAAAAAAAAAAGGCAAGCTGACATTAAAAAATTATGGAAGAGAATATCATTGTTGGTGTATGGAACAAATCAAAAAGGGGGTCTCACTATCACCTTGCACAGAAGATGCTGCCATATCATTTTCTTTTAAAAGTGTTTTCTTCTTTTAGGTTGATCTTCACTCGACCTTTACTTAATTATTTGCTTGAGATGCAGAATGTTATTGGCTTTCAGCGAGCAGACAAAAGTTCAAAAGTTCCCTGAACATGCGTCAGATCAGGAAATGCTTGAAATAGTTATGGACAGGTTGACTTCTTTGCCGAACTTATTCTGGGTCTTTATCGTTACCCTTGATATTATATTTCAACAAATACCATAAGACACTTCAAGTATAGAACAGCAGAAGGGAATGGTTAACTCAATTACTAGTTTGCTGCCATGCCTGACTCATTGTTTTGTATGGTAAATTGATGCATCCAAGAAACAATAAAGGGGAACCAGAAAGTTGAAAAACATGCATGTGAGGCACCAGAATATTGAAAAATAAGGGGAACCAAGCAATATTAATCTTTTTTTGTATTGGTTTTCTGTTCTTATCCACTTAGTTTCCTAATGAAAGATTTTTCCATTTCACAATATAGCCCTTAGATTTTAGTTTATTTTTAATAAAATCTTATATGGCCCCTCAAAATTATGTGTATTCTATTCAAGTCCTCACTCGTTCTATAATTTGTCCACCCTCAGCCACTGTTCCTAATCCTATTGCTTTGTTTAAAGATCCTACTTTGATGATTGCCAATGGCAATAAGAATGGCTTATTACTAAACTATTTTCACCATGTCCTCATGTGCATCATATGTGTTTGTCAAATGTAGAAGTTGATTGAGTCGTTTATCTGCTGTAAATTTGCTGAAGGCATTGACAAGACAAATTTGATCCTAGTGTGTTTATGTTTGGACACATTTGTGTGCACAAAGAATGTTTTAATGGACATAATCCCCATGTACATTTGTTAAATCTGCTTTCAGTCAATAGAAATTTTACTCAAAGTTAAAGAAACTCAAATCATATCCTTGATAAATTTATCCAGGAAGGTGGTAGGTTTTTTTGGGGGGGAGGGGAATGCTCTTAAAATCTCTCTGAATTATTAACTTCTTTTTTTCTTTGGAAAGAGAATTGTTAACTTCATGTCATTATTTTGAATTGCTACTTCTACAAAATTACTGATCTGATTATGTTTTCTGGCAGATTTTTTTTTTACTGAAAAGTAAAATAATCAGCTTTTTAATTTTAATGCAGGTATGAACAGGAACTTACGCATCCTATTCAGAATCTCTTAAAGGGAGAGCTTGCCCATGCTTTGCTGATCCAGGTACTGCAGACTATTTTTATTATGTTATTTTCTTATACTTTTGGCCATGTATAATGGGTTCTTGCTATTTCAGGTTCAGAAGCTAAAATTGGATATTGAGACGTGAGTTCACTGACCTTGTATTGTGGATAGATGATTAATGTTCCATGACCATGATTAATGTTCCTTGACCATGTTTATCTCAATTGTCTTTATCTTTAATCAGGGCGATGCTTGAACTGGATCAGATTCTCAAGGCAAATGAGATCAATTTTGCTATTCTTGCAGCCTTACCGGCTTTCTTTCTCTCTCTTTTGCTGCTAATGTTATTGCGTGCATGGTTTAAACGGGTAAGAATTTATTTATCTTTTTACCTTTCTCAGAGTAACTTCGTGAAGAGAATTAATCTGTTACCAGGTATAGGAATTAAAAGATATTTGATAATACACATGCGTATCATTAGTTCAGACAAGTTCAGCTTGAGTAAATTCCCATGCTTACTGTTGCTGTGGTGATTTATTCTTTAATCCAGGGAAGAATTTAATGATTGTTGTGAGAGAGAGGATATTTGTTGCTTTTCATTTGGCATAAAAAAGCTTTGACTCTTTTCAGCTAGCATGACATTCTCTATACTTCTACAGAGTATACACCTGAGCCTTAGGTTAGGATTCGTGGTCCATTTAAAACAATTGGCATATTGAATAAACATGCAGTATCTTATGAGATTAACAATCAAATTCTGTAAATGCTTCAATCCTTTCACTGTTCATGTTTCTTCCCTGTTTTTATTCCGTGGCTGCTGATTCTGCTTATTTGTATCAGGATACTAGAGCAGAAGGAAGGGGCAGAATTGCTCGGCGCCAAAGGAGACTGCTTTTAGTGGAGGTTGAGAAAGGAATTGCTCAATATCAAACTTACGTTAACCAAGGACTGGTATGAATCTGGATTTCTTTTAGGACTATTTTTCTTAGTTCTTCCTGTTACCTCAATTATTTAGTATCTATTGATATTTTTGTTAGTTTTGTACTGTGAATGAAATTTATTGCATTATATGAATGATCTCTCTTTTTTAACCCTAGAATGACAGGGCTTTTCTCTTGTGCTCATGCATTAGTTATCGGCCATTATCTTTTCTACTTGACAGAAGGCATAAGAAGGTTTATGGTCTTGTGTGTTATTCTTTTCTGAGTAGATGAATGATTGGGAAAACTTGGATGGACTCTGATTTATACAAAAATCTTGGTTGCATAGGAGATGTCAATATGTTTATTTTTTATGTCCTGCTATAAATCTTCCTGTAAATATCCTTGGAAATTTGGCTGCCTTATCTTTATTATGGCATCTCACTGTGCTTATCCCGGCCTATTTTTTAAAGAACTGCTTGATATGAGAAAAAAAAATTTAAAAAAATTATGATGCGCCATGGCCAGTGTTTTCTTTGAAATCTGGAGTTGTTGTCCAACTTTCACGATGTTATCTCCTCTCTCAGTCTTGATACGAGATTTGAATTTGGGAGTCACTAATTGGTCACTCTTTCAGCTCTTGTCAAAAGACCAAAAGTTTTAATGTGTCTTTTCTCCTGCTGCCACTTTTAAATGAATATAATAAATACATCAACCCTCGTTCTTGTGTTTTACAGGAAAAGGAGTCACAATGCATGTTTGGATTAGTGTTACATTGTCTGGATCGCCTGTTCCATGCTGTAGAGGGGCATGCAAAAGCCACTGGTGAATGGCAATGGTTAGTGTCATCTCCGAGTTTTACTTTTTATCCAAAATCTCTTGCTGAGGTGTTCCCATCCTTCTCTCTAGTACAAGGCAAGTATGAGTTTGGTCTTAAGCTAATTGGAAATATGTTTTGAACAGGTTGAGACAGGATATTATTGATCTGGGGAAGCCCCGCCTTCAAACTGACTATAAGCTCATGGTGTTATCTCGCATGGAGCGGGTTTACGAGTGCCTGCTTCCTTCATTGAGACGACAATAGGTCCATATTTTGTTCCCCCCCTCAATTTAATTCCTTCCTCCCTACCAAAAAAAGGATTAAAAGAAAATAAGAGCACATTTTGTTGAAACCATCCAAAAAATCATCTGGGTTGAGGTGTTTTTTTTACTGTTTTTATATCTTCCTATCGAAATCATAAAAAAAAAATTCATTCATTCAATCTAAATGTACATTGAAAAATACTGTCCAAACACATTATCAAATATAGGTCTGTGTCGGGCAGTTCAAAAATTGGATTGAAACCATAGCCCATTGAGTTTAACAGGTCTGTTCTAAGGTTTTTAAAAGAAAATTAAGAGGAGACATTTTTAAAAAATAATCTCCTTAGCAAATCTGAGTTATGGCCTCCCTCGTATTTGTTCTTTATTACTTTTTATTTATTGAATTACATTTAAAATTCAAATCAATATCCACAAAAGAGTTGGGAATTCAAATCAATTCCTAGGCACGAGGACCACTGTGGTTGTCATGGACCAAGGCCTGGAAAAGGCCACATAAATATCCCATAAACTATATATGGACCAAAGTGCAGAAACGTTTAGAAGTAATGACTAATGAGCTCCATCTCAAAGATGGGAATGGTTAAACAAACTGATCTCTATGTATGCCTAGGGAAGCTACTGTGTAATCTAAATTCTAGCTGTTGTCTACCATTGCTTAATAGGATGTGAAAAAGCATATACAGCAGAACACAAACACTTGCTAGTAACTTCAGTCTTCTTCTTCATCATAATCTTCCTCGTCTATTCTTGTATTTAAGTTCGCAAGTTGAATGGGATCGATATCCATCCTTTCAATATCTGCAAGAGACCATCCAGGTACTTCCTCGTGCTTCAATTCAGGAATTGGCTTTGTTGAGGAGCTTGCAGGGACAACAGTGTCAGGTTTTGTTGAGGAATTAGCAGGGACAGAAGCTAGCACTGGTTTTGTTTCTCCATTCTCATCCAAGTCCAAATTCAGGTCAAAGTCATGGACTGGTGTTTGTAAATTTCTTCCAGCTGGAATATTATCCTTCAAATCTTCAGGCTCATAATCCTTGTCTAGCCTTCCAAGGTTTGGACTGTGCTTGTCATTATGATGAACAATGTCTGGTTCATCTTCCAACTTCCCATCCTGTGCAGCTCTCTCCCTCTCCGTGGCTCTCGTCCCACGGCCACGGCCTCTCCCTCTGCCCCTACCTCTCCCTCTACCACTGCTACTTGTCTGGGTAGTCTCATGCTGTCAAAGGAATTGTCGGTTGAGTTCTAGGTCATGTTGTTCGAAAACATAAAAACAATCCGCAACTGGTGATACAATTAACTTGTTACAGGAAAAATAACACCATTCAAACTAAAGAGCATTTTTGTAGTAGACATTGATCATAGATAATTTCTACACAATCTACAAGATAACATGACATCCAATGATATATGGAAGATAATCAAGGCGAAAGGCACAAAAACTTACTGTTCTGCTTCGATTGCACTCCTCGTCACTGTCATTGTCTTCATCATCAGCAACTTTCCTGAAGTTGAAGCATTAAGAATGCCATTAGTCACCAAACACTCTAAATGTCCAAAACTACTAATAAGATACAAGACTGGACATTCCAAACCTTCTTTTGGCAATGCCATGTTCATCAAAGGCAGCATCAGGACCACCTAAATCTGGAACCTTGCTCACAATTTCCCTCAGAAAATCAAATACATTGAATGTCTGTACACACTGTTTCCTGTAAATTTCATAGAAAAAGTCAGACCACCTTCATTCCCTGAAGTTGGAAGGCGAAGAAAACACAAACTTCATTCTCTCCTCTCTCTCTCTCTCTCTCTCTCTCTCTCAAAATAAACTACGGTCGCCAGCTTGGCACCCGCAGGTAAGATTTGTACCCAAAGACAAGAGAAAGATCTCACTTACAAATGCAATGAATTCAAGGTCTTGGCTCCCTTTTTCAGAGTTATCTCGTAAGTTCGGTCACATAGATCTTGCAAAAAGAGTTCCAAAGCTTTAGCTGCACATTTCATTACAAATATAATTAGTAATATGAATGAAACAGAACTGACATAAAGAAAAACAAGTTGAAGAAAATAAATATAGCCCATGAAAATAGAAAGCGCGGGGAGGGAGACCATTCATGGCATCGGCATAAGCATGACTTTATGAAGAGCAAGTAAGAAATGTGATGTGAGAGAAACTAGAAGGGGGCCATTCATGGCATCGGCATAAGCATGACTTTATGAAGAGCAAGTTTCATAAGCATGACTCCATATTTATTCACTTACAAACAAGAAGGGGCACAGCCATGGCAATCTTTCCGACATCCTCATCGGTTTGCATAATCTTCTTAATCCGAGCCTGTCATATAATACCAAGATAGAGTAACTAATCAGATGGTAGAAAAATAAACATAACCTAGAAAAAAAGAATATGCAAGAATGCAAGTGATATCTTTTAATAGGCCCATTAAAAGGTTGAACCACTAGATTACCCTCGAGTTGAAAATGGATGCAAACCAAAAGTTAAGAGTCCTCTACATGGTACAAGTGCTTTAAAAGTGGTAATACCTCTTCTTACAATGTTCAGAGGCCGGAGCCTTTGGAACAGGTTTTCTAGAAACGAGAACTGATGGCATTGGAAGCAGGGTCTTAAGGGGGGGGGGGAGAGAAGGGGATTTGCTCTTGGAACAAAACTACCAATTCCTATTCAAAATTCATAGCTGAGAACAGTTCTCTGCTCTTTTGGGATCGAACAACCATGGAAAGGTGAGAAACGAGGGAAGCAGAAGATAACTTCATGTCAACCGTTCAGTACAGAACAAATCGAATGTCGTCGAATAGCAGTGTAAGACTAAAAACTCGTTAATTTTTGTGTCTGTGTTTGCTTACATGCGCGCTTGTAAGAAACAATTTTTTGTTTCACAGAATGAAACTACCATGCTTCTATCATACATTACGTGCATGGAACAAATTTTCTATCTGTCTCACGATTTAGAAACCCTAGAAAACAGGGTAGCACGTGAAAAAAAAATCTCAATAGTAAATAAATAAAATAGAGCCCGAAAACGTCACGAAAACAAAACCAATCCAGCAAAGTGCCCCAGATGGAAACAAGAAAGTAATGAAACAAATTAGCCACCAAACAAATTCAGCAGCACGCAAAGGACATGTAAAACAGAGGTAAAGGGCAAGCTATAGAGAGTCAATACGCATTACAACGTGCTCTACACACCAGCAATTCTTTAAACATAATCAAATTGGTACGAGAAACAAGAGTTGGTCCGCTTATGTTTTGCCATTTCTGCTACGTTAATACATAAAAACATAACCAATCCAACAAACTGCCCCAGATGGGCCACCAAATTCAGTAGCAAGCAACAGTGCATAAATAAAGAAAATGGGCATGCAATATCAAGGACAAAAACAGATTCTGAGACTCAATACGGATTACACAGTGCCTTAAATACCAATAATTCACTAATCCCATGTTAGTATTAACGAAAAACTAATCCCAGTAGCAGAATCATTACCATGAAAAAATATTGCTAAAAATCGATAGAACCAATAGGGAAAGGAAAAAAGACAACCCGCGATTTTTTGTTCAAAAAACATGAGAGAAAAAAAACAGAGAGAGAAAGGAATAGCTTACGGCAGGGAAACGAGTGTCGAGTTTCTTCCTCATGCTACCAGAACCTCTCTCTTTCTCTTGAGGACAAATGAGGAACAGACAACGTTGTTAAGGAAAAAAGATTATTATTAGAAAAACAAAAACAAAGGGAGACGATGGACAGAAACGGAGACGGAGACGGACAGAGTTTAGCCGGGAATAAGGAAGAGAAGTTTAGGGGAATTTATTTATATTTTTTGAAAGTTTAGGGTGATTTCTTTAATTTAATTACATTTATGGGCTTTGACTGCCAACCGCTGATTTTTAGGTCCTCAGAAAAAACCCTAACCTGCCACGTTGCAACCCTGCTTCCTCTTTGGTTTTCTTTGTTTTATTTTGGTCAACTTCACCCCTCCGTATATTCTAATGTTCACCTATATCCTTATAGTTTGCAATTTTTTAATGTTGCCCCCGTAGTTTTCCACAAGTTCCTATGTGATGCCTGGTAGTACATTTTTATATGTTTTTTTCCTTATTTTTCTCTTGTTTCAGATTCTTTGTGTGCATATTATATTTTTTTCAGGAAATAAAATTTAAGAAGCGGGCTTTTTACTAAATTTTTAGGTTATTTGATTCTTAAAAATTAAATATTCTTGAGGATTTAATATAATTAATTAGTATGGAGAATGCTCTCACATTGTTATCCAAAGTTCAAAATTGTATGAGAGGTTGTAAGAAATTAATTTATTATAAATGCTCAAATAGTACAATAGGAGATGAACTTAGCCATAAAATCAATAAAAAATTTATTAGACATAAAATTGAAACTTTTGTAATACTATAAGGATAATGTTGGAAAATTTTAAATCCATTGCATAGATGGAACATTATGGATTTTTATAGGGATGAGTTGCATATATTTTACTTTTATTATTGTTGTTATTACTCTTTTGCTTTATGTCCTTGTAATTTCAATTTCCCCTTTCTAAATCTTGTTTAATGATTCGGTCATAAAACAAGGATGTCTTGACAAATTGAATCTGTCTGATTCCAAAAAAAAGATTCATTAATAATGTTTTCTTTTTTAAGTATCAATTGTTGAATTCATAATTTACAAATTACTGGATAATATTTCTAATAATTGATTGATTTTTTAATTCAAGCAATATAATCAATTCTTTATGATTAAAGTATTCGATGAATTGATATGAAAAGCCTAAGAATTGGTAAGTGGCAACAGACAATGTCTGATAAGACAAGTAACCAGTAACTATGGTAATAACAAGTTATGCTTGATAAGTTAGGTGACTTGTAATTGATATTTGTAAAAGGTTTCTTTTGATAGACGTGGAGACTCTCTAACTTTGTAGAGAAAGAAAGTATAATGATATTTTAAAAAGATAAACTCTAAATATTAAGAATGAAAAGATTGTGACATTTAACTTAAAGTATTTATGGTGTATTTATAGCTCATGAATTTTGTCATTTTACGAAAAGGAGAGGCTGAAGTGTAATTTCATCCTTGTGATATTTTGAGTTATATTCTACTTAAAATAATACATATTTAATCAATATAAAATTTTGAGGAACCCACATGGAGTCCAGAATAAATTATATGGCAAGTATTGGGTTTGGGTAAGGTTTCCAAGCTCATTAAAGGTGAAAGTAGGTCTGGACACACTACTTAAACCTAAACACTTTGGACTCAGATGTGACAGCTCGAGCCCACGAGGGCACTGGGCGTACACCTTACATGGGCGGACGCCTAACGCCCGAGCCTAACGTATTTGGGTTCAAACAGCGAGCCTAGACCCACTTTCACCTCTAAATGGGCTCAAGAATCTTGCCTATGCACTAGGTGTCCACATGCCCATGCAAGGAGCATGAGCTCGAGCTACTTGTATGGGCCCATGTTTCTTAGGTTTTTTTTTATAGGATTTTTTAGGTTCATTTATTTGGATACACCAACCTTAATATGTGATCCATATTTGCATGTAATTAACTATAAAAAATTGGTCCTTTATAGGAACAAAAGCAAAACACTTACTTACTTAACAAGATTCAATACTAGTAAGCATCATATTAGTAAACACGCGCATAAATTGAAAGATAATTACTATTAAAGAATTTGTTTTAAACCATGGTTAATATGTATATTTTATGTTAAATTAAAAATGGATTTCACTTACTTTTAGTGCTAAAATTTTATTGAGAATTATTTTCTAATAAAAATTCTTTAACATGAAACATTAAGATGATTAAAATAAATTAAGGATAAATAAAAAATTGATCTAAAAAAACTCATGGTTAATATGTTTTTATAAAACCCAAAATCCTCTTTCCCGCATAGAAAAAACACAAGATTATCTTTTAGTTTATATAGCAAAAAATTGAAGAGTTACAAATGATTTTATACATGGTAGTTTGGGTTTACTGTTAATTATATACTTAAAAAAGTATCTCATAAAAAATTAGAAAATACACCATATAAATTATAAAAATATAAAAAAATATTTTTATAAACATCTTAAAGTGTGGGAGTATTTTGCAAAAGCGATAGTACTTAATCTTGAAAAGATCAATATAAAACCTGAAATTATGAATTGTGTTTTTATCAGATATGCTTATAATAGCAACACATATCAATTTCTTGTACACAAGTCAAATATTAAGAGCATTCATCCTAGTACTATAATGAAATTAAAAAATGCTACATCTTTAACATTCAAGGAAGCATAAGAAAATCATTCATGGAGAATTATTGAAGCTAGCTCAAGTATTCATCATTAATAAAAAAAAATGATAAAGTTGAGCCTAAAATAAGTAAAAGAGAAAAAATAACTAAAATATTTGATTTTGATTTTCTAACATGTTAGAAAATGAATCTCGAATGTACTCTAAAGCAATTTTCTATCATGAAGCTTCGTATTGAAAGAAGATGGCCAATAATGATATTAAATTCATTATGAAAAATCATGCATATTCCATATGGATATATGTGGATGTTTAAATAAAAGATGAAAGTTGATGGAACTATTCACAAATATGAAGCAAAAATTGTTGTTAAATGTTTGAAACAACAAGAAGACATGGATTATTTTGACACATGTTCACCTATATCAAGAATAAATTCTATTATAATATTAATAGTCATTACAACTATTAACAAACTTGAAATACCTTAAATTGATGCAAAAATGACTTTCTTAAATGGTGATCTCAATGAAGAGATTTACATGGAACAATCCAAAAGGTTTTTTTTTTTTGTTAATGGACAAGAAAAAAAATCTTTAAGCTTGTTAAGTCATTATATAGTTTGAAACAAACACATAAATAATAACATGAAAATTTTGAGAAGGTCATGTTGTCAAATAAATTTAAATTTTAATGAATGAACTATGAAGAATTTGAATTAGAACTCTTTATACTACGTTTTCAGCTATAATTGTTAGTGAGACTATCATAAAATAAAAGGTATCGTTTTTATAAGTTTATTCACACTAATCTTAGACCTAACCATATCCAAATTCAAATAGTTCTATGAAGGTTTGAAATTTTCAAATTTAGAAACTAAAACTCAATTTGTTATGATTGATTTGAGTTTGGAAATGATTGTTAATTTTATAATTCATAAGATCAAAAGAATTGTTTTACATATCATTTCAAATACGTAGAGATGTCTCAATTCAAACACCTAATAATTCATATATTATATCCTAAAGAACAAATATTTTAGGGGTGTGATGGGGTCTTAAAAAATCAATGTAATTTAGTTGCAAAGTTTGATAATCAGTTAATCTCTTGATTCTAACAATTTAATACTTTCTTTTTAACCAAGGTGGTTGCCTAGTGTCTAATAGGTCAAGGTAATCGGTGCCTATAAAAGATTCATTTTGTAGATTTTAGGACTCTTAAATACTTAATTAAGTATATTTTTAGAAAGATAAAGTACAATAATATTTAAAAAAGATGAGCTCTGAAAAATTTTATGTTAAAAATGTTGAAAATGAAGAAATTATGAGCTTGGAACTTGAAAGATTTATAAAATATTTATAACTCATGAGTCTTGTCCTTTTGTAAAGAGAAAGGCTGAAGAATCATTTTTTTCATATGATATTTTGAATTGTATTCCACTCAAAATAATACATATTATATTAGTATAAAATATTAAAAGACCGTATGGAGGTTTTGAAAAATTATAGAGGGAGTAGAGTGTTGAGCTCAAGCGAGTTGCCTAATCTTGTTTTGGGGAGGGGGGCATGGGCTAGGCGCGTTGCTAAAAAACCATAGATTTTGAGCTCAATGAATTTGAGTTTATTATAGTTATTATTTATAATTTGTTTGTTTTTCATTTAAAAAATGCTTTTGAAAATATTTAATTTTTTTCTTCATTTTTCTATGATTTTATATTGTATTAATATTAACAATAAAATTTAAAAAATAAAAAATATTAATTTAATATATTTTTAAATAAAATAACAATTAAAAAATCAACCACTTGCACCGTATTAATCATTACCGTAAATGGCCTCTGTATAACTTAGCCTAAAAAGGAAAGAAGAAGACAATTGAACGCAAGGGCCACATGGCTCTCATCCATCCATCCACATCCCTCTTGGATTAAAAATATATAAGGTCTCATCTTTTTAGATTTTATTTTTACAAAAAACAAAGAAACCAATAAAAACAAAAATCAAAATCCCTCTTTTCTCGCCCCCCTCTCTCTCCAAAAACCCTAATTCTATTCGGACCATTCGGTTTCAACCTCTACCAATCCCTTTCTCCTTCCCTATTCAATCTCCACCGTCCGATCGATCACACTGCCGTCTCGCTCTCTCCGCAGGTCTGCCCTCCCTCCTCCCCCCCTTTCTAAGTCTTACCATTCAATCTTGATTTTGATTAATTGACAGAATCTCTATCGAATTATGGATTTGAATTCGATTTTATCGCTCTGCTTAAGATTGAGAATCTCGATGATTAAGAATTTTTTTTGATGGATCTATCAATTGGACTATTTTAATCAATTGACGATAATTTTGGCATATATGATCGTAATCAATGGAGTAATGTTAAAGGATTGGAAATGTCGGTGCGGTGGAATTAACCGTCAAAGGAGAAGGAAAATGATACTTTGTTTTTTTGCGGCAGTTTTTTTCTTTTTTTCCCTTTAGTTTCGAAGGAATCGTTTTTTAGTGTATTTAGGGCTTGGTCTGCTTAAGATGAAGTTGAAATTAGGGTTTTTCTCATTAAGTTTTAAGAATTGAGACTTGTTTGGGGTGTGAATTCGTTGATTTTATCTTGTTTACTTCCAAGTTTTGATTAATTTCAATTTGGCAGGTCATTTTATATGGTGTTAGGTTGCTTTTCTTGTGTTTGCTGTTTTGTTGCTGCTAGCGTTGTTATTTGGTAGCTGAAAAGCACTGACTTTGATCGGTGGCATGTTATTAGGGAAAATTGCTCTAGTGGAGAAAGATTCTGTTGGAAATATATGAAAAATTAATTCCAATCAAATATATAGCTTATAGTGGTATGCTCATGCATTTGTGTTGTGCTTTGTTAAACATGTTACATAGTTTGATAGTGATAGTTTGGGTTTTAAAAAAATGTTCTTTATTTTGGGAGAAGTCAGGGTGTTAGTGGACAATTAGGTTGAGCACTTGAGTTCATGTGGTTCCTTGTGGCTACTCTTCTCGATAATTCTGTGGGGATTGCTCTAAGAAATCAAGTTCTTAAAGAGTGATGGGATCTCAAATTCACCAATACTTCAATGCTCGAAGACTCATTTTGGTGATGGAGAAACAGAAATGAAACAATTATGTTTGAACATTTGGATATCTTCATTGAGATTCAGCAAGACCAGTAACTGTTGAAAGCAATGTTGTGAAGATTGCAATAGTGTTGTTACTTTTGTAAACTCCATTAAATTTTGCTTCATTTCTTTAACTGCTAAAGTGCCTGCAGATTTCTCTTATTTTTGAACTATTTGGATCCTAACGGTTCAGAATATTTATGCTCTGGAAGAAGAGGCCTTATTTGTGGAGTTTTTTCACTTCCTCGTTTGTGCTAAGGAAAACTCTAGCTCTTTTGTTAACTCTTCACAATGGAAATTACATCATTGGATGATATTTGGGCCTTTCAAGTGACTCGCAACTGTTGGTGTCTTTGTAAAAATTTTAAAACCTTGCTTTAGCCAATGGGGACACAATAGATCTGAAGAATTGGAACACGAGCTAAAGGCACAAAATAGTTGATAACTTGGCTGTTCAAATGCTTCAAGAGTGGTTTTGCTTGTAACAAAGGTGACGAAGTGGGTAGGCAAGGATGTGGCAGTGTTGAGATTCCCTGGTTAAGAATGGCTTCCTTATGATTTTTGGAGTACGCATTTAAGAACTTCGAAGCTTTGCTAAACAAATCAGTTTCAACAGTTTTAGGTTTATGAATACTGTGAAATGTGAAAAACTTTATGATGCTTTGTCAAATTGGAGAGTAATCTATCATGGGGAAACTTGTGATTTTGTAGTGATGCTTAACTTTATTACAACAGTTTTTTTTTGGTAATTTCCTGGAGTTTTCTGAAGATGACATTTATGTGTTATCATGAAATCAAATTTAACTCTCAAACTCCACGTCTCTGATGTATATGGTCTCTGCATTATCCTGTATTATGATTTGGAACAAATTTTTCTGGCAATTTAATATGGATGGTTGTTAAGTGAGTGATTGTATTTTTGCAAAATAAAATATTGTTTAATTATATGATTAGTTCTATTTTTTGGTTTGGTTCTCCAAGAAGCATGTTCAACATGGACATGCCAGAAAGTGCATTTAATGAGTTGACTGGTCTGATAGTACTTATGGTATTCTTTTAGCTGCAGGGTATCAGGATTTGTAATGAGCGGTTGTTTGAACTTTATTTTTTCGATGCATATTGGTAGTTTCTTTTCTCACTTTAAAGTTCTGCCACAGGCATCATTAAAACATTAGTTAAATGAGATGGTCAGTAGGTGGTTATGCCTGTGTTTAACCCTTGTATTTTCATTCTGCATCTTTTCATGCAGCAGTTTTTGAGGTTCTGTCCTTGAATAAATAGCATATGCGTGGCTATCTGTATATTATATCACAAAATAACAACTTCCTTTAATGCTTCCAAATAAACTTGTGTGAAGATATTGAGTGGATGATCGCTGGTTATTATAGTGTCTGATATAATGTTGATCTCGCATGACCAAGTTATTTGTCTTTTTTCACAACATTCTAAATGTCTCGATCATTATTGTAGACATCACAGGAACATATTTGCCTTTTGAGATGTCTCCAGCATCAAAATCTAAGTCAAAGGACAAAAAGGCTGGCAAGGAACCCCAGAAGGCTTCATCAAAGCCTTCGGGAACTGCTAATGCAGGGAGTGGTATCTCAGCTAGCGCATACAATCCACTGTCTGGAACATTTCATACCATTGAAACAGTGTCAACATCCTCTGCTTTACCTCTACACAGTAATGGTCGTTTCCGAAACATAGATGAGACAGATGATCATCCTGGTGGCTTGTTAGGAGCTGGAGTTGATTATGATTCTGTTTCAAATAATGGTAGCTGGTCTGGGGAGTCAGAAGATCAAAAAGAGAAGAATTCTAATCATCCAGTCCGGCAAGAAACAATACCAGGTGCTGACAATGACAAGCGGGAAAAAATCCGCCAGAAGAATGAGAAAAAGCATCAGCGTCAAAAGGAGAGGCGAGCACAAGAATTGCGTGAGCGGTGCACCGGCTATCTCATGTCGAGAAAGCTGGAAGCTCTAGCTCAACAGCTTGTTTCAATGGGATTTTTGCATGAACGGGCAACAATGGCTCTTATATTGAATGAAGGAAAGTTAGAAGAATCTGTGACATGGCTGTTTGAAGTGGGTGAACATGCAGATAAGCACAGGGATCAAAACCTTGGTGGGGGTACTTTGAAAATTGATATATCAGAAGAGCTTGCTCGGATTGCAGAAATGGAAATCAGATATAAGTGCACAAAGCAGGAAGTTGAAAGAGCTGTGGTTGCCTCTGAGGGTGATCTCGAGAAGGCCACAGAAAGTTTAAGACAACTGAAGCTAGATCCACCACCTGCTCCACCAAAACCTGAGGAAACTGGTGATCCTCTGACCTCAAGCAGTGATAAGCTTTCTGTAGCAGGTAGCCAGAATATGGTGAGACCACAACCAAAGCTCAACCCAACTTCTTTGATACAGCAAAGAAGAGATAAAGATTTTAACTATACAAAAGCAGGTGTTCCAGTGGGAGGATCTTTGGAATCTGGGGGTAAAAATGAGCAGCCTTTGAAGAGAATACAACCGAAGTTGGATTGGCCAAAACCTCAGCCAACTCCGACTCCAACTGACAAAAGATGGCTAAGTGCGGGATCAAATCCTTCTGTTTCTTATTCTTTGGCATCTCCTTTGCAAGCGCCACCTCCACCTGCCAAGACAGAAACCCGTTATGTTGCTGCTGGAAGTGAATATAAGAGCCTTCAGCCTGGAACAGTTAGAGAACCAGTGATAATGATGCAGCGGCCTCAATCGATAAATTCAAAGCAGGTTCCAATTACAAGCATAAGCTCATCTCCTCCCGGGACAGCTGCCGGTTGGTATCCCACCAATAGAGTTGACATCATGAAGCCAAATGGCTTGATGCCTCCCATTCCTAGCACAAGAAGCCCCAGCCCAAACAATCAGATGTTCCACCAATTTCATTATCAACAACCACAGCATTTTGTTCCCAGCAATGGTCCAGGGGATTCTCCTGGAACCAGCAAAGTAAATGGGTTGTGGAGTAGAGCTAGTGCATCACCATCACTCGCTGCTGCTTCTTCCCTTGGACTTTTCTCTGGATTGGGTTCCACGGGTTCATCAGGGGCATCCTCTCCGGTTGATTGGAGCACCTCTGGGTCAATGGCGCAGTTAGACTACACCAGCATAGACTGGAGTTTGGACCGAGGTTTATCTTCCCCGAGGCCTGGTGGATTATGGTTAGGGCCAACAAATTTAAAGAGCAGCGCACAAACGTATGATTCTAGCAGCGCACAAATGTATGATTCTAGCAGCGCTTCTGGCTTTGGTGCCAGGCTGGCAATGAGATCAGCTCCCGGTGGCAATGGCATACCCGTTCCAGGATTGCAGGATGGTGGTGTGGCTAATTCAGAAACATCCACCCCCGGTTCCCTTGAATGGACTTCGCCATTTGAAGGGAACGATCTCTTTGGCTTGTCAAGACAGTTTGTTTCATCTCCTTCGCTGTAGGGTGGTGGAAATGATTTCAATGAATAAAATGAAAAAGAAAAGGAAAAAAGAAAACCTCAAAATGTGTTTGAATTTGATGTTGGTGCTGGTTCCCTGTGTTGATTGTTGGTGAATATCATTCTAGTTTCTCAAAGGTCCTTTGCTTTTGATCTCTTTCCCCCCCCCCCTTCCCTTACATTTAACTTGTTATCATAATTGGCGAGGCGATGACAAACGGTTTCCACTCACTAGAGCATAACGCTCATTGAAGAATATTCATTTATCCTGATGGCACCCTCCCTCCCATCCCATCCCAGCTTCAACTGTCCAAAGATTTCTCTACTCCCAACTTTCCATTGTTTTTATACAGCAAGAGAATAATAATAATTCACTCGATAGAGCGGGTAAATTCAGGTGGAGAGTCACAAATTGTTGAACTTGAACCAGGTTGTTGATACCATTGATTTGCTTCACGATTAACGAAATTGGCCTCTGCAATCAGAGTTGAATTCACAAATTATGAGAAAGAAAAGAGGAGGTTTCTTCTTTCATCATAAAAGTCGCCCACAGAAGCTTTTTTTTTTTAAAAAAAGAAAAAAATCGATCTTTTTTTGGCTTGCCTCTGATTATATAAACCTTAATCCCAGTTACAGTTTTTTTTTTTTGGAGTACAGTAACGGTTGCATTTCAAAATGTTTTTCACTCGAAAATATTCAAAATAATATTTTTTTAAGTCTTTAAAAATCATTTTTGACATCAACACATCAAAATAATCTTAAAACATCAAAAATATTAATTTAAATCAAAAAAAAAATTAAAAAACATTTTTAAAATACAAAAACAAACAGTCACGTCATGCATCACCAACTTCAAAAGTATTGGGGATTTGCTCTTTCAAGTCCTTGGGAACTCTAGTTAGGCAGGCAGTCACAGGTGAAATAGTAAGCTACAGGGTAGAACTACTAGAGCTTTACCTGACACGAAAACATCCTGGTACTCGTCCTCATCATATATGAATTGTGGAGGATCTGGTGAGCCAATCCCAACTATTGTGCTTCCACTGCATGAAGTATATGGGAAAATAAAAATAAGATTATGGCAAAATGGATCAACTTTTATGTAAATTTTAGCAGCTATCATCAATGTTCTAAAATTAAAAACATGGCTTCAACTCTTCTTTGGCACGTCAGGATTAAAATATATAACTATGCAAACAAAATTTAAAAGCTACAGCTGATCATTTACATACTTCATGCAAACTGTTTGCTTTATTCCAACTCTCCTTGCACCGTATATCATGTTATCAACTACAACAGCTCACTTATTACGAGATGCATGCGGTAAATAAGCTCATTTTGTAAAACTTTGAATGCAAATACACATAGAGAGAACCCAGCAAACACAACAAAATAAGACTTTGACAAAATATACATATAACTTAAAATTCAAAATACATGAAGAAATAAAAAATATCAAGGATTTGCACCACCTTACTGGTGCAGGAGAAATGAATTCGACAGTTTCAACTTACAAGACACTTCTGCAACCAAAAAGACCTCATTCCATCCTAACTTCAATATTGGTTAGAAAGGGTCTATGCATTTGATGATAAGCATGTTCAGAAATGAGCTTCAAAGGCTTTAGTGTTGCTAAATGGGCTGCATAAATGAAAATTTAAGGCAATTATATCATGGAATTTGAGTAGTTTGTGGAAGATTAAGGTTTAAGGGTCAGGAGTCAAGAGAGGATGGTATTTTTCGAAATTATAGATGAATTCTTAATGGATAGTGGCAGTAACTAGAGAAGTTAAAAGAAAGAGAAAAAGGCACCAAGAAGATATAAACAAGGTTACAAAAGGTCACCCATGCTCCAAACAGAAATTCGGCATTTTCTTCTCTCTTTTTAACAACAATATTCTTTTAAAATAGCAATTTCAACCGCCCTCTCTCTCTCTCTCTCTCTCTCTCACTCAAGGAGAAAAGGCATTCTAGCATACTCCAGTTGGGCTGCATTAGATATGAGAGATGCCTAGTGGATAAATAGTTTTGACTTGATTTTATATCTGCTCTATAGTAAGTGTGCCTTTAAGGACCATAAGGATAACAGACCTTGCCGAAAATTATTCAATTTGTAGAAAGGATTTGAATGCTTACTATTGTTATGAACATGGGGTGTTTACACACACAATTATGAGCTAAGAAACTTATAATGACAAGTTAAAGACTCTGTCACTTATCAAAACCATGGAATACAGTATCTCATGCACTCAACTGCAGTAGTCCAAATCTCATTAAGATTCATTGGAAATGTTATACTATCAAATATAACCATTTTGCTGACTTATGATAAGCGTGGATTCAATATGAAGATTCCAATAGCAATCCAGCATCATACCTCCCAGACATAAAAACAGCATCATATTGTCCACGGCCAGCTGCAGCTATACGCTGTTTCAATCTTTTGAGAGAGGCGAGAACTTCAAAAGCAGGGGGCTCTACAAAAGAACTCATCCAAGAATATATAAAAAAATGAATATTCTTTCACCATAAAGCAAGCAGAAAACAAAATGTATGATTGGACCAGGAAGGCAGCCTAGCTATCCAAGAACTGCCATGAGCCTAGAGGGAGTTGTGACTACGAATGACAAGGAAGTCTCTAACCTGCAACACCACTCTATATGTCCCAAAAAAGAGTGGTTAAATGGGTGAAAGGATGGGTTTTGTTATTGCTGTGAGAACCTGAGACAAGCATGCGTTAGGGGTAGATTTAGGGCCACCCAACCCAACCCAATTGTGCATGCGTGAAAGCATCAACCATTATTTGTCTTTTGTTCTGCAATTTACCTTATTCTTATCCCATTCATAAATAGCATGTTTCAATCTGCGTCACACTTTTACCTTGGGGAGCATTGTCAGTATGTTAGGAAAAGTGCCACGTGTGCTTACCATCAGCAAGCAATATTTAATCTCAAGAGCTGCTGGTCAAGACTTTGCACATAGGACAGGCAAAGAGTGGTGGTGATGGTGGCAGCACAAAGAGAGAGGCAGTGATCCAGATTAGGCCCCAGTGCTTCTTCTCCATATTGAACTGGAGAGAGTGTTATTGCTTTGACCTTGAAAGCATTTGATTGAGAAAATTGGAGGTTTTTTACAGTATGGAGTGGGATTTCAAGCTTTAATGAATATATGCTTCAGTTTTAATTTGAGAATCGGCTTAAGGAGATGTTTGTCTGTCTTTCTAGTGTGTTTGTGTTGGGTGGGGAGATAGGTATGGAGTTCTATCTCATAGGCACAGAAGTGATGGAAGTGAAATCTTTTCCCTGACTTGTGAGGCAGGGCAGGAATAGGGGAAGATTTTCTTGCAGCAATACCTCATCAGGGAGGAGACATCCATCCCCAACCCACCCTGCTGCCATTCATAATTCACCAATCCCAACTGATTTTCCAATACTTTCATCAATAGATTATGATACTATGCCAATTAGAACCAGCTTGTGTCATATCCAATAAATTGGGATCTACCAGAAAGATCTTTTTGATGCATGACGCATGGGACAGCAACGTGCAGCTGTGATAGTGTGTTTCATATATTCTACAACAAAACTTGTGTTTTCCAGTTACTTCATAAATAATTTATTAGGCGAAGAACAAAAACCAAATTGGTTATCCAGAAATCAAAAACAACCAAAGGTTTTCATGCAGGATTAAATAATCTGAAAGCAGGAAACCGTAGAAAGAACAGAAGGAAAAAAAGGTATTTTGAAAAGGAGGAAAAGAAAGCAAACTCGTGTATCTCTGTAGATTCATACCTAAATCATTGATACAAACATCTTGAGATATTCCATTCCTTGAGATCTTCTCTAGCAATGTTAAAGGATCAGCTTGACTGGTTTTGTCCAATTGAAAGCGCTGAAAAATCAAGAGACTTCTCTTGTCATGTAAATGAGCTGATGTTAAAGACGTGCAGACAGTGTTCTAATCCATAATATCAAAACTGAAATACCTTGTAAACTTCTGCAGTTGAACATGCCTGTGGGGGCTTTATGAGAACCATTGGCTTATCCAAAGGTACTAGTGAAGGAATATCTTGAACAATCTGGACAACAAGAGCAAAACTTCAGCAAGATCAGAAACTACACAGAAGAATTGCATTTCTAGATGTGCAAGCACATTAGGAGTATGCATATATAACTGCATGTGCACATCCTTCTAACTGTAACTAAGAGAAATTATTTTAAGCGATTCATATTGTTTTGTCAGGAAAAGGCTAGCAAGTTCCCCCAATGGCAAACCGACTTTGAAATAATTTCCTCTAGGCAAGATCTTTATTACTAATCCAAACATTTGTGTAATCCTGTATGCATGATACTCACCTCAACTAAGCTTTAACTTCACAATAGGTGAGGTTGGCCACATGAATTTTTTCCCCATCATTCTGCCTTGTGTAGGAGAAAATCTTCCATGAGACGCTCAGAAGCCTAAAACTAGTTTTGTTGGTAGTTGGTACCTAACTAGGGCCATAACTTCAAAGATGTTATTGCCATAACACCTATGCATGATATAACATCACAACAAAAGGATACCAATCAGAAAATGCCACCTAAACAGCATAAATGCCTCCCCTGGTCTTCCAGACTAGACCAAACCAGCCCTCAGTCCTCCAGGGAGGGGAGAGTTTGCAACCATACTCATGAATCATAGCAAAAGCAATATATAAAAAGAGGAATTTAGCTCTCTCAAAGGAGTGAGGGAAATCTCAATCACGTCCATAATTGAATTATTGCCCTATGTCTGGAATTGAGAGCATGATAGAAACATGAAGCGGAATAAGGAATGCTGTCTTTGACTTACTTGACAAAGCAAAATTCATACATACCTCACCACGACCAGTACAGTAGGCTGCTCCATGAGAAAAAAAGAAGGGGATATCTGAACCAATCTCACTTGACCATTCTTGGAGTTCCTTCTCAGTAGCAAGACAACCACTAAATTGATTTGCGGCCCACAGGGCAGTTGCAGCATTGCTGCTCCCACCACCAAGCCCTGCCCCAGTGGGCACTTTTTTGTCTAAATGAATCTTCCAACAAAATTCAAAATAAGAAAATTTACTATTACTATTCAATTACTAAGTTTTATCAAGAAACAGATCTTCAACACTAACCAATAGCACTTCTTACCCAAAAGAAGTTCTCTGTGCCGGTCTTTTTCCTGTAAAGATTAAGGGCTTTAATGATCTGTATGAAGAAAATCATGAGAAAATAAGTTCACAAGCATATCAGAAATCAATAAAACATCAAAAACACTATTATTTATGCCTTACCAAATTATCTTCAGTAAGGGGCACACCAGACACATTGGTTGATAATCGATCAATACTTTTTGATGGCGACAGAGAGAATTTAATCACATCTCCTAGACTAATCACCTGAAGGAGCAAAAGGGGCCAAATTATGAATTTTTGAAGATTCAAATGATATATCAAACTAAAACTAAAGTTAGCATTAAAAAAACGCCAAATCAATATGGATCCTTTTTACGATTAACTTGTATACACTGGTGTCCATAGCTCTAAAAAGAAGGCTAAAGGCAAACACTGCTTAAATTTGGACAAACTTACATGAAATAGAGAAGCCAAATCATGATACCCATCTTCTCTCTTACTGGTTATTCTCAAGAAAACATTAACCTACACCAAATAGCAATGCCACAATGCACATAAATAAATTAAGAAAACAAAACAAACCCAATTATCATAAAAGTCAAGCACAAGCAAAGCATGAGAATACTAAAAAGACAAACCTTGCAAGGTGAGAAAAGAGTGAGCCTTGAGAGAGGAGCCTGTTTATCCACCTCATCAGCCAAGTTGTTTATCCTTCCATCAGGATCATACACTAGCTAAATTGCCCCCACCAACCAAGAAAATCAAAAATAAAAACCCAAAAAGTTCAAAACTTGAACTCAAAGCATAAACAACAACTATGGTAAAATGAAAACAAAAACAAATAAAACAACCTCAAAAAACCCAAAAAAAGTTCAAAACTTTGAACCCAAAACACAAACAACAAAGAATTTTAAGCCTAAAGCACACACCTCTACTTTCTTTCCTGTGGCTTTAACAACTGGGGTCTTTGGAAATTGAAGTTGTTGACAAAAAGAAAAAGGCCCACGGGGCTTAAACGAAGAGATATTGCTTTTACTTGATAGATTGCAAGATGGTTGGAAATGAAAAGTATTGCAAAGAAGATGAAAAGAAGCCATGGATGCTTGTGTTTGCTCTAGCTGCTGCTATCACAGGCGCATGGATTCAGTGTTAAAACAGTGAAATTCAAGCTCCAATTTAATAGTGTTTGGTATGACTGCTGAGCATAATACCGAGGTGTGTTTCTTGCATAAAATGTTTATACTTTGGTTGGCGTTTTGTGTGGAATTTTTCTATTGTTGGGACAAGGAGGGAGACATCAGTCGTGAAACATGAGTGGAGTTATGGTTCTGTTCGTTGGAGGACGATGATTGATTAACGCAAAAACTATGTGTTTAATTCCTTTAAAACTAAATTTGTTTATAATTTAGTTTTTTTTTTCTTAAATTTTTTAATTTAATATTTCTAAAAATAAAATTAAGAAAACTAGACTTCTATCTCACATGGGTAAGATGAGGAAATTTGGTTGTGAAAAAAAATATTTTTGAAAGAAAAAACTAATAATTCATGATGGTCAAGACCAATTAAGAGATTATTTACTTGAGAAATTAATTATTTGATTCTAATAAAATACAAATTATAATTAAATTCGTTTCTTTTTCATGGATTTTTAGTCTTTTAGTTTTAGATAGGTTAATCCATATTTCAAGTAGGAATAGATTATAATTTAATCTCTGTATTTTATTTTACTTTTTATTTTGTGTACTTTTGGTTTTAATAATCAAAAGTTACTTCCTTTATAAAAGTTGATGATAGTTAATTTAAAAAAAAAAATACATGAATTATCCTTTTAAATCCATTTTGTTTGGAGTAAGTGAGATTATAAATTTTGATTTGAAATGAATAACGTTTTAAGATTGTGAAAAAGCAACCTAATAATTAAGTGGCAAACAAATATGAAAATTATAGAGATTCAATTGGTGATTTAATTGGATTGAATTGGGGTGATCATTTTCAGTTCGGTTTGGTTTTTATTAAAAATAATTAAATTAATTTTTTATGAAAAACCAAACCGAAACCTGTTCAAACCAACCGGTTTTGGTTCTGTTCGGTTTGGCTCGGTTTTTTCTGTTTTACTCGGTTTGAGTTCGGTTTTTTCGGTTTCAGGCTTATAAAACCGAAACCGAACCGAACCGGTCAGTTTTTTCAAAATTTTAATCGGTTTTTTTTCATGGTTCGGTTTTTTCGGTTTTTTTACTCATCTTGAAATTTAATATTAGTTTTTTTAATCAAAAGAATTAACTTCACTAAAAATTCATGATTGAATAATAATTTACTATCAAATCAGCATGTTACAAAAATATATAAATAATTAGATTTGTCAAGGACTTGCTTTAAATTCAAACATACTGAAAGCAAACCAAGAAATGATTGAAACAAAACTAGGAATTATATTTACCTCTATTACAAAATAAGTACCTGTCTTTTTATTATTATTATTATTGTTTCTATTTTAAGTGCATGTTTTAAAATCTTTCCATCGAAGCCTCTATTGGTATTGCATTTCAAATAGGAATCAAACAAAATTTGAAAAAAAAAATATTTTTGATTAAAAATTATTTTTTATATTTTTTGATTATTTTGATGTTGCTTATATCAAAAATAATTTTAAAAAAATATATAAAAAAATATATTATTTTGATATATTTTTAAATAAAAAATATTTTTAAAAGTAAACATTACTATATTTTCAAATACCTTCAAAGTATTCGTTCATTTCCATTGAGTTCTTCTACTAGAAATTTGATAATGCATAGTAGGGGCGAGTAAAAAAACCGAAAAACCAATTCAACCGGGAAAAAAATAACCGAAAAAACCGAACCGTAAAAAAAACTGATTAAACTGATTAGAATTTTTAAAAAACCGATCTGTTAGATTCAGTTTTGGTTTTATAAGTCTGAAACTGAAAAAACCAAACCAAACCCAAACCGGAAAAAAAAACCGAGCCAAACCGGAAAAAAACCAAGCCAAACTGAAAAAACCGTGTCAAACCGGAACCGGTCGGTTTGAACCGGTTTTTGTTCTAAAATAATCGAACCGAACCAAAACCGATCGGTTTGAACCGGTTTCGATTTAAAAAAAATCCAGTTTAATTATTTTTTTTGATAAAAACCAAATCAAACCAAAAATAATTAATCCTAATAAATTATATATTTAACCAATATACAATAAATGATTACACGTGTATGACATTATGCATAATGCTAGTTGGCATGCTTAAACCTATCTCTCCCTCAATTCTATCCTACAGGGGTGATAAAAAAAGTTTAAATAACAAAAAAAAAATATTTTGGTTCAAGAACTTTGAAATTATTCAAACTAAACCAGCTCAACTTGAGCCCCTGGTTTTTAAATTAGATAGGTTAACAATATGAAAGGTCCTTTTTAAAAAAAAACCCTAATTCCTTCTCACCCCCTGTCAGCCACCCTAAACCATACTGTCTCCTTTCTGGTAATCTTTCCCCAACCTTCTTCCCTCTTTTCTCATTCAAGTTGCAACCTCCCCCCCCCCCCCCCCCCCCTCCTCCTCCTCCTCCTCCTCCTCCTCCTCCTCCTCCTTTTCTTTAATCTCTTTTTTTTTTTTTGTCTTCGGTTTCTCAAAGTCAATGCATCTCATAGTTATTAAACCCAAACCGGTCTAGTAGATCGATCCAGAACTCAGTCGACCTGGTAGCTACACCAATCTAGGTGAGGCAAAAGATTGGGATGAACAAAAACCCGATTGATTCATCAGATTGACCCGTGAGCCGGGCGACCCGGCAAAACCCAATTAAGACCTAATTTTTTTTCAAATGTATTTTTTTTCTAACCTGAGACCCCTCTTTTTTAATATTTTTTAGTTAGTTATTAACCTTTTTCAAAGTTCACTATATAAATACTAGAAAAATATTTTATTTTTTCAATGTAGAATCTGAAGCCCTTTAGTATATATACTCTATGTTCACAAGAAAAAAGTTATGTTTTTTCAATGTAGGATAAAAAATCTTTTTAGTTTAAATACTTCAACTTAAAAGAATAACATACTAACATAGTATTTTTTTTCAATGTGAGATAAAAAAACCTTTTGAAATAATTTTTTAAACTTCATTATTTATAACATATATAGCATATATTCACATGGATTGTTTCTTAATTTTTTCATATGAAAGATTAAAACTTCAAATAGTTTTTTTTAAAACTTTTCAGGTTGATTTGGGTTGACTCGAGTCAACCCATGTAACTCAAAACCTGGCTTCTTGGCCGGGTCAACCCCAAGTCAGGTCCGATAACTATGGTGCACCCTCTCTCTTCTTTTGAAGTTTTTTAACCTTGGATCTTGATTTTTTTTGGTCCAAAAATTACATGTAATATTAAATATGTTGTGATTAAGGTTGTTAAATCAGGAAAACTCAAATGATTTTGACATGTTGGTGTTAATTAATGTAAAATTATGATGTGGTAGAATTTCAACTTGATTTCTTATCATCCATTTATTGTGGGAATAGATTTAACCTTTTGTTTTTATTCAATTCTAACATCTATTCATGTATCTCTAAAGTTTTGCAAATAGTAGATCTAGATAGCAGGCAAAAATGAATAAGATCTTGGATATTATAAGTAAATTCAAAATTTATTTTCATATTCTAGCAGTGGGCTATAACTATATTTCTCATCACTATATAAAATAGAATAACAAAAATTCATAACTTGATTTTTGTTTTCATTGTGTGGATAATACTTTTGTGTGAGGATTCTTTTCACCACCAACTTAATTTTGAGTATTGAAACTCATATTTTATCAACAATAATTATGAAATAGAAATATCACAACTTATAAATTTAAATTTGTTGGATTGCATATTATCAAATTATAAATTTTATTGAATTAGAATTTGTTAGATTATTATATTATCAAGAAACCTTAATTATCGCAAACCATAGTGCTAGATACTAAGAAAATCAACAACGAAAACAAAGACTCAAATTTTAGGATGAACCAAAACAAAAACAAGAAAAATAAAGGGATATAATATGATTTCAAAGCCTAATTCTTAATCACAAGGCCAAAAAATTCTTAACAATTTAAAATACAACCTGGAAAACCAAAACCTAGGTGTGACAGAAACTCTGGTCGGTTTCTCCTTTTCCTTTCTCTTTAAAAAATGTTTCTCTTCCATGTTTGCTGATTTATTTTGCTCCACATATATTCTCACTAGGAAATATTAAGTCCATGCTTCAGTAACTCATACTTGCCCTTTTTTTTGCAGCAGATCTGTGGAGGTGCCTGACAGCTTGGTCAAAGGGGAAAATAACTTTGTCGACTTGGGCCATTTCACTCATGTACATTACACACATGCTAATCATTGACAACTTCGTTTATATCAGCATTTACCATTTTAGTCTTGCTTGGGTGCATTGCTGTGATTTTTAAAGAGATGTCTTCAAGCTGCTGCTTTTTCTTTTCTTACGTTGTTTGCCTTGAGTTGGTTCCTCTATGACTAAAAGTTCAGACATGCTGTATTATGCCTACAGTGCTGCTTCTGTCACTTTCCATTTCCAGTTCTTCCGCTTTCTGTTTGACTATGCTGCCCGCAAAGATTTTATTCTATGGCTATGAATACAAATGTATGAAACTAAACAAGTTATGGTTGATGGTGTTGCTGCCATTCCATAATGTTTTTGTTTCCCTTGGCCTTTACTCGATCTGCTACTGTTATTTGGTTTTCTATTACTGCATAACACTCCTGTGAATTTGGCAAAGATGAGTTCCTGTTTCACACACTTTAACTAAACTTTAGAATTGCAAAGATATGTAGATGAAAAAAATCACTGACAATTATTTTTTTAACTCCCCATATAAGCCTACTTCTGTTCTTGCCATTCTTATACATCTTGTCTCCTCAAAGGCCTATAATTTGAACCTCGATAGGAGGATGCCTGCAATGCTTTTGCCCAACCCTCACAAAATAGTTTTGCCAAAGCTTGGATTTTTTCAAGCTATAATTCTGATGAAAAGCTTAGGAAACCAGGTAGTACATGCCTTCGGTTTCCTCGCAGACTTGCTGAACTCTTATGGTATGATCACCAAATCAGTGTTTGCCAATTCAATCCATTCCTCTGCTTCTGTTACTTTTCTACAGAATCACAGCACACCCCATGCACCACTCCATTGCAGGATGACTAACTCTCGACCTTTCATTTGATATACACTTCTGCGACGGAACCACCTGGCAGTCACAGCAAATGCTCCATCTCTTAAACCCATCGACATTTTCTTCTTTTGTTTGCCCCAGGCTTCTGCCCCTGTATTAGCTTTGCATTTCGCGTTTAACTTCGCTGATTTTTTTTTTCTTTAAATAAATCGGTATAGAAAATGCTCCATCATATAATACCTCGATAGATAAACGTGTGGGATATTTAGAAAATGGTAAAAGCCATCCAGTTCACGAGGCTACACCAATAGCTAGATGACCCATTCCACTTTTGCTTCCAATTATCTTCCCTATTTTTAACTTTTTTCCTTTTATCTTTAATTTAAATTAAAATTAGTTCAAGTCTATTAATTTTTTTTTATTCATGGGGTGTCTGAATCAGCTCGCGTGCACCTCGAATAATCCCTACAAACCCTGAAGTTAATGACCAAGTAAACCTCCAGTGGCCATCAATATTAGCAATCACAAAGCTCGAATATGAGATCACAAAAGAAGCAAACCTTTAATCCCAAACTCTTACCATTAAACTACCTATTATATGATGAATTCAAGTCTATTAATTAAATGCATGCGTGGGTTGTTTGAGAAGATATGACTTTAATTGACATTGATTAAAATAAATAAATTAAATAATTTTTGGTAATTTTTTTATATTAAATCTCCCTTAAATCTCACTTGGTTTTAAGAAAAGATTGACTTTTTTCTTTTTAATATTAGTAGGTATTTTTTTTGTGAAACCCTACATAATATTTCTTTTTTAAATTTAATTGAATTACTCTCGCGCCGTGTTTATTTTTATTATTATTTGATTAAATAAAAAAAATTAAATTTTTTTATTAAACACAACTAAATTCATAACTTGTGTTTCCAGGTAAAATATTTTAATCCAAATCTATCTCTTAATTTTATAGTTTAACTATTGGTTATAATTAGAATTATTTTTTTGTATTTATTAACACAAATAATTTTTAATTTATTTAACTAAATGCATGTATTAATCAATATAAATTTTTCTTGATTTAAAAAAAGGACATGAAAAATAATTGTGCATCCATGTTTCTATGTTAAATTTTTTTTATCTAAACTATAAAATACTACCATGTTATGAAAGAATAATGTTTTTTTATATATAAAATAAAAGAATGTTTGGAAGTGTAGCGTTATTCTTTAAAGTATTTTTTACTTAAAAATATATTAAAATAATATATTTTTATTTTAAAAAATTATTTTTAATATTAAAACATTAAAATAATAAAAAAAATTCAAAATTTATCCGATCCCGTTTGGAAGTCAATGTGAAACGCGGGCATGGAGGAGTGAGATTAATAAGTTGCATGAGGAACAACATCCAATGAAGAGAAGAAATGGACAAAAGAGGCAGCCGTCAAACCTCTTGCATGAGCATGGATTACCTCCAGTCCTCCACAAACTCAAAGTACACAAACAAAAAGCATCTACTGTAGCCAAATAAAAAGTCAGCCACACTCAAAAATCAAAACTTGGTGGTTGGTGCCGTATCGTCCCCTTCTTAAACTCAAAATTTCAGCATGGATGGCTCTTCAAATTCTCTCCCAATTCCCAACCCCCAACCTGCCATAGTAATACTAACTGAGTTAAAAGGTCAAGATATACAGTCATCCATCAAATTTTTAAAATACTAGAAATAGAGTTTGGAGTGATGGCGAGGACTGAGAATAGAAATGCTTTATTGGAAACGACGAAAGAATACTATGAGAATTGCCCAGGTTGTAAGATTGATCGTCTCAATGAAGAGCAAAGAGGTGTCCCTTACAGAAACTTGTCCTATATTTGGATCGTCTCTCTCTGCACAGGTGCATCCATCCATGCACCTTCTTTCATTTCTTTGTAACATGTTTATTGTTTTACTCTTTCTTGTTTACTTATTCAATTTTTCATATCCACCTTCACCCTGATCTATGTTGCTCGTATATCAGTTGTTTTCTTCCAATTTCTGGACTCAGTTTAGTCGTTTTAATCTTTAATCAACATGGGTTTTGCTTTGTGTTTATTGGTGTTTAACAATTTAGCATTAGATCACTTGGCTTGTGGTATGTGGGCAGATGGCAGATGGAATATGGCATGCATTCAATGAATTAATCAGGAAAAGCAAAAAAAAAAAAAAGTCTTAGGAATAACATGAGCTCTCAAAGAATCATGATGTTGCCTCTCAGGGTTTCATCTTTTGAAGAGTTGAACCTGAACTAGTACAACTGTACATGTATATGATCATACCTTTCTGATTATTTCTTAATTCAAATTGGCAAGTTTAATCAATTTTCTATTCCTGATAATAAAATTTTCAAGAAATAGAGGTTGCTTTTTGCTTTTGTAGTTGATTGCCATTAGGACTTGACTGGTTTCGCTTTTCCTGTTACTGTTTCTGCAGTGTACTCAATTCTTTATCATGCAGTTTAAGATTTGATGATATTGACCTGTGAAGTTAACAGGGATTAATTTCTTCTGTCGATGTCTGTTATGGATTTTTAAGCGATCCTATTCTTAAAAATCTTTATTCCAAATCTCTGTTCTTGTTCTTTTTTAAGGTAATCTCTTGGGGTTGCCAAGCCAAATATTTGTCAATTAACCTCTATAACACTGCTATCTTTTTTTGTCAGCTTTGCCAATATCTTCACTGTTCCCATTCATTTACTTCATGGTATGTAACATATCAGTTAAAATTCATGCTTATGTCTCTTATGTAATGTCTGAATTGATCTTCATGAGGTACAGAATTAGCCTTTTCAAAATATAATTCTCACTCATCTTTTCAAACAAATTCATGTCATGATAAGGGACCTTTTGCTGTGGCCTCCTAAAGCTTCAAAGCATTTCATTATCTGCAGTTTTTTGCTTCCTTTTTTTTTGGGTTTTTGGCAGATAAGGGACTTTCATATTGCTGAGAGAGAGGAGGATATTGGTTTCTATGCGGGATTTGTGGGTAATGTTTGCTGCTATTTCATGCCTTAACTATACTTTTTTGTACAGCTAGTGTTTATTATGAGAGTGCTGGCTAAAAATTGTTTTGTCTCCCCTACTCGTCTTTCCTCTAGGATCTTCATTTATGATTGGAAGAGCATTAACATCATTCTTTTGGGGGTGGTTAGCTGATCGATATGGTCGGAAACCTATTATATTGATAGGGACCTCTTCAGTGTAAGCAGTTTTAAAACTTCACCATTCAGAGTTCTATCATTGAAGAAATTACTCTTGTGCATTTTCAAATCTTATTCATCTGAAACTGTTGTGTTTGTGTTGATAATAATTTTTGTCTCAGGGTTGTGCTCAATGCTCTGTTTGGCCTCAGTACAAGCTTCTGGATGGCACTTTCTACGAGATTTCTTCTTGGATGTTTCAATAGTCTACTTGGCACAATTAGGGTATTCCCATTGCAAATGCTGCACTCATGCACATACGTTCCGACACATAAAACATATTTCTTAGAAACATGTATCTCAAAGTTTTTGTGATAGATGACAAAGTTCTAATTATACTGTTTCTGTGCTCTGTAACCTTTACTTGTTGGCGCTCTAGGCATATGCTTCCGAAGTCTGTAGAGAAGAGTATCGATCTGTGGCTCTATCAGTTGTAAGACAATTTCTTTGGCAGTATTTTATGGTTGTGGATGCATCATTTAAAGTAAACATTCTAAACTGGACTACCAATTTCAGGTCAGTACATCGCGAGGCATAGGAATGATTATTGGCCCTGCTATTGGAGGTTTTCTTGCTCAGGTGTGGACATTTTGGGTGAAACTATATTGAATAATTGAATGGTTTTCAGTGGCAGGATCCTGGGTACATTTTATAGTTGGATTTTTGGTTACCATGGTAGAGCCAGTGCACCACATCTGCTATACTTTGCTGCTTAATTCGGGTTGTTGGTTAAGTTTTATCATACACACGTTCAAAAGAATTTTAAAATGGTGCCTGCTCAAGATATTGTTGTGTTTGAAAATTTCTGTGATTGTCTATTGTACCAGTTGCATATTTGTTTCACGGTAATGATTCTTAGATTGATAGAGAAATAGGGCTGAAGTAATTCTTCTCAAACTATTTGCAGTGCCTCTAAATTGACTACAGGCAGTGGTAACGTTCTATCTTCAGTTCACAAGTATTGGAAAATCATCAAACATGAAATATTAGAACTCTTCTTGGTTGATAATATTCACTATACCCACTCTATGAGCTCAACTTAGCTCATTTGAAGGTGTAAGATATACTGGAAGGCTACTTAATTAGTGGGTAATGAACTTTGCTATTAATTGAGACATCAATAACACTTTCTCTGTAAAGTCTCTCAATGTTTTGAGCTCTCTTAAATCTTAATGATGCAGTGCCAGTGACATGATGCAGATGCTGCTTCTTCAAAAACATTTAGATACAGTCGTATCATTTGGTGTGTCTAAGTTGTGTTATCAAATGCTTCAGCATATGTTTGATTTATCATAAGTCAAGTGCATTAATTTATCAAGGACCATGTCCTGTTTGTTACTTCCCAAAATCACAAATTCTTTTTTCTGTATGCTTCTTGGTAGATGTTAGAAGTTTGTTTCCTGAATTTCTATTTTTTTTTTAATTCCAAAAAAAAGTTAGAAATCATGATTCCGGGATCCATTAATTTTTCTTCCTTGTTTCCTTCTCCCTTCTTTCTTCTTTCTTTTAAGATTCTTTAAGGTTCCTTACTTATTTTGTGGGTGTGTATTGATGGTATCAGCCTGCAGAAAATTTTCCAAATCTATTTGCTGAGAGCTCAATTTTTGGGAGGTAATCAACATTTCTTATTCAGTTACTGTTTTTTTTTTTTTTTTATAATTCCATCAGCTTTTTATTTCATGAAGATTCTATTCTTTGTTGCTTAGTTAATTTTAGTTCTGACATATGCATGCATATTGCAGGTTTCCCTACTTCTTACCCTGCCTTGTAATATCAGTTTATGCTGTGGGAGTTTTGGTAGCTTGTTGGTGGCTTCCTGTAAGTTTCAATAAGCACCTGACCATTATCTTTCATCATTGGACTGATATTTAGTGCTTTTGAGCTTTATCGAGTAGCAGCCCTTGACATCATTTGGAATAGTCTTGTTTGATTGAAATAAAAGAAAGAAAATGAATAGAGGACCAAGGTTTTCATCCACACTGTCATTATTACAAACGTAGTACACCTTCAAGAGTTACAATCTTTTCTCCTCCCACATCCCACATGTTATGCCAATGACGAATACTCTAATCTTCCTAGACATATCCACTGTTCATCACTTATGCCAAAAAGCCTGTTCCGCAATGTGTAGTATCTTTATGAAAAAAACAACAAGATGATGTTGTATTTGTTGATGTTATCTGTTCAATCTAGATGGTTGTTTATGTTGCTAAAATAATCTCTTACATTCAATCTCTGATTAAAAAAGAAGAAGATATCTTCTCTGCAGTGCATTATATTTCTGGCTGTTTTACAACCTTGGTACAAGCATTATGTCCACATGGATGTTGATAGCAGCAGTGTAGTTTCTTGGTATAGTACCTAACAGAATATATGTAAATGCAGGAGACACTGCACATGCATGACAAAAAGGTAAACAAAAGATGCGATTCATGTGATGTGTTGGAAGCTTCTGCAGAGGAATCTGATGAAAGGGATTATGTTATTGAAGTCAAGGAAAGAAAAATATCCCAGAAAGCAAATCTGTTGAGGAATTGGCCCTTAATGTCTGTCATCGTTGTGTATTGTGTTTTCTCTCTTCAAGAGATAGCTTATGCTGAGGTAAGTTGGTTTCCTTTCAGTTTAACTTTGCATTATTATATTGAACATTTGGATGAATGCACATGTTGTTAGTTCTTTGAACCTTTTTAGCCCTGACATCACTGAAAAGTCTGATAGGGCTTTGAAGCTCTGGTTTAAAGTACTTATTTTCCCTCCATATTCTTGTGTGTCTTCATCATAGCTTAACAAAGGATGTTAACTTTCACATGTCTCTATCATAGCATATTACCCTTGCATTTTGAACCATATTTACTCTTACATCATTGAAAAAACCTGAAAGGGTTTGAAGCACTAGTTTAAAGTTTTACCATCAAAACTATGTCTTCATCCTTTATGGCTCCTTGTAGATTAAGAGATGAAAAGTATTCGTCTACAATGGAGAGACATAGGAGTTTACCATCTAGACACCATTAAGCAGGCTCCTAAAACACTTCTCTGGTTCTTTTATGGTTCTTTTGATTTATGGAATCAACATCTTTTTCCAAAATATGTTAGTTGTTTATAGTATCATTATACAAGTCGTTTAACTTGACATTTCGATTTTGCGTACAGATATTCTCACTTTGGGCGGTTAGTGACAAAAAGTATGGAGGGCTGAGCTTTTCGTCACAAGATGTTGGTGAAGTTTTAGCAATTTCTGGTGAGCACGCTCATGTATCATTTATGGTTTGTCTTATCACCATGTGCTGCTACATCTCAATATTGTAATGGCAATAAATAATAAGATTTTGTAGATTAGTTTGCTGTCATAGCTAGTAGCATTATTCTCATAGTTGTTATTCTTAGTGTGATACAAAATTATAGAGCTCCTAGAAATTTATGAGTTAAGCTAATGGTAATGGACACTCCTTGAGGGTAGCTTAGAACCATAGAACAAAGACGGAACAGATACTTTAACTGATCACATTTTTACAGCTTGCTGCTATACTGCATAGGCTTCTTATGTCAAAGGGGGTCTTTGAAGACATTTGCTGATATTTTTTCTTGTGTGTTTAGGGTTTGGTCTCTTACTGTTCCAGCTTCTATTGTATCCACCAATTGAGAAAGTACTTGGACCTATTACGGTGACGCGCCTTTCAGCGGTAAACCTTCATTTGCCTGTTTTGTTTTGGTAATTCTATTTAATCCCTTTAATGTAAAATTAATTGATCATTTTCTTTTTCAGGCAGTATCAATACCACTGCTAGCAAGTTATCCTTATATAGCTATGCTCTCAGGAATAACCCTGCATTTAGTAATAAATATTGCATCCGTCTTACGGAATACTCTATCTGTAAGTGCATTTTTCCTGGAAAGTCTTTTGTAATTTTTCGCATTTTCCTAACAGTGTCAACTGAATTTTGGACGCAGCAGAATACATCCTTTCACGCTCTTGTAATTTTGGTTTCAATGAAATTACAAGCATAGAGAATTTTTCACATCTGATTTTACAAGCCGACTTGTTCACTATCTTGCAGGTGACTCTTGTCACTGGATTATTCATATTGCAGAACAACGCAGTGGCAAGTTCCAAGTCTTTTGTTTGGGCCAATGCTTCACTTCCTTTTCTCTGGATTTTTCTGTTCTTTTTCTTTTTATTGGATAATTCACTGGCTCATTCTTAAACTCTGGATGTTGTTGCTGCAGCCCCAAAGTCAGAGAGCTGCAGCTAATGGCATTTCCATGACTGCAATGTCTGTTTTCAAAGCATTTGGACCTGCAGGAGGTGGTGCCCTGTAAGTGAAGTGTTACAGTTACTTATAGATTTGGGTTTTGCATTTAATAATACGTGATTGCCAGTGTGTACTGGGACAGTTATGGGTTTGGCTTTCTAAATATCCGGTGGTAATGACATATGAATGCTATTTTTGTATTAATTCTACAGCTTTTCTTGGGCACAAAAGCGACAAGTTGCTGCCTTTCTCCCAGGTGCTTACATTTCTCTGTCATCTTCCACTTCATGGACCATAAAACCCATCCCTTTCTTTTCTGAAATGTTTTGGATATAGGCTTTAACCGTTTGTTGCATGAAGACCTCTTAACCTCTGGCATGCTAATAGCATATCATTAAATCTTTGCACGTAACGGGAGCCTTTCTGCACCAAGCTGATACATCATCAAAAGTCAATTCCTAGTCTTTTAACCAGTATAGGGAGATATTCATAATATGTTACTGTAGTGGGTTTTAAGCACTGATTCAACTCAGAGCTAGGTCCAGAGTAAAACTAAACCCTGCAGTTCGGTGGTGAACTACCCACACTGGCTCATATTCATCAGCACCATTCTGGAAATTTCAGGTCTATCTCTTTTTTTTGTCCCCTTATAAAACCGCATTTTTAAGCTTTACAATACGAGGGGTGAGGTGCTGTTCATGGGCCTCCTGGTCACATATCATGCCAATCTTCTATGAACATATGACTCTCCTTGATCGGTACTATAGTGACATTCACCGATCTGTATGGTGTGAACAGGTGTTAAAAACAAAATAAAATGGCTTCTGTTTCCTTGAGAGGTGAGCAATTATACTTGGTTTATTGAAATGCAGGTGATCAACTGGTTTTCTTCGTACTAAACTTGGTCCAGTTCATTGGGTTGCTATTGACTTTCAAGCCATTTCTAGCACAACCCCACGAGTAAAGCACAGTTTGCCACTGCTGTTCCTTCCATGCTGGTGGGATTTGCGTGAAATATGACAAGATTGATTCACAAGAAACCTACTTGCACTTTCTGCAACCATAGCAAGGGATTAATTATTATTGTTTGATGTAATTTTATTGCAGGGATTGAGCTTGTAACCATGCAAGTCTAATAGTAGAGATATTATCAGGGAATGCTTCATCTGAAAGTAATCCAAGAAGAGCAGGTGACTTTTAGGGATCAGAATACATTTGTAAAACTCAATTCTCCGGTTCCTGTTTTAATTCTTATTTCCATCTTCTGAGTAAACCCTAGAAATATCACCAGCAACGAGCTAGGAGAATGAACCACAACTGTTGACAATTTCACCCGATCAATGCTGCTTTCGACATTAGAAGAATAAAAAAACCTATTATTTTAAGAAAACACACTCAGGTTGCTAAATGTTTTAGTTCTGAGGCTGCTGTTAAACTAGTTTTTTATTAAATTTTGATTTTTTTAGTATTTTTATATTTTTTTAATACGTTAATATTAAAAATAAATTTAAAAAATAAAAAATATATATTTTAATATATTTTAAAATAAAAAATATTTTAAAAATCAATTTTAACCTGCAGATAATTTAATATAATCAATTAAAATTCAAAATTGGTTATCACTAGGAGCGCACGGCTCCTTTTGTACATTCATTGTTTCTCGTGATCATCTTCAAGATTTGATCACAGTATTTTGTTCACATTTTCGACCAAGGGATTTAGAAGTAAGATTTTTTGATGCGTTAATTAGTTCAAAAATATATTTTGTTGTCTAATAAAAATATATATAAAATAAAAACATCCATTTGATCGTAAAATTCTATTATAAATGAAACTCAGTATTGCCTCAACGAGGGGTACATCGGATTCTAAGTTTATTTTGAAAAGAATAGAAAATAAAAAGATATATATTAGGGTGTGTTTGTTCTTATAAAATTATTTTCCAAACTTTTTTATGTTTATTGTTATTAGAAAAGTTGGTCAACGAAAAACAGTTTCCCGTCAATGAAAAACACTTTCTTGTCAATGAAAAATTTGGCTTGATTTTCAGGAAAGTGTTTTCCTTTTATTTTGGACGGAAAACACTTTTTGAAAATTATAAAAAATTTAAAAATATCATATTATTTGCTGATTATGTCAAATTTGATCATCAAACT
Organism: Populus nigra; assembly: GCF_951802175.1. Classification (NCBI taxonomy): domain Eukaryota; kingdom Viridiplantae; phylum Streptophyta; class Magnoliopsida; order Malpighiales; family Salicaceae; genus Populus; species Populus nigra. The sequence continues at coordinate 4,028,509 of NC_084870.1, read as the reverse complement.
TATGATTGCTCTATATTTTGTTTGAATCTTTGTTTTCTTTTAAATTCATCCCTTAAAATTTGATTTAATTTGATTTTTATATTAACTTTGGTCCTTATTTTTATAATTGTTATTTACTTTTCTTTTATTATTTTTTAAATTAAAATTTTTTATTTATCAAATTTGGTCCTTATTTTTTAAATTGTTACTTATTTTATTTTAAATAATTTATGAAATTATAATTATAATTATTTTAATTTTATCATATTTTAATTTTTTTATCTGTAGATTTGATCTCTATTATTTTGATTATTATTTATTTTATTTGAGATAATTTATAAATTAGATTTTTTTCAATTCCATTCTCATTCAACTTTTTAATTTGTATGACTTGTTCCTTATTATTTTAATGAACTTGAAAAAAAAACATTAATAAGCTATTTTCCAGTTCATTTTCTATGACATAACCAAATATTAGAAAGTATTTTTCAACTTACTTTTCATGACACTACCAAACATCAAAAAATAATTTATTTTTTCAAAATTCACTTTTTAAGAAAATCACTTTCCAAAAAAAACTATTTTTCTGCAAAGTATAATAATATCAACATTTAAAGGCCAGTAATTTGCATTAATTTTATTCTTCATGGCTTAATTTAAGGTTGAGTTTTAAAGGTTATGAGAGAGCATGTTCTCTTAAGCATCTTACCTCTCCCGTAGACTAATAACTAGATAGCATGCTTACGTTGAGAGTTACGTTAATTTTTTTTTAACATAAATAAATATTTAGATATTACTAATATTTTTTTAATAAAAAAAATCATATAAATATGACATGGTTTATTTTACAGATTTAAAAGCAATTCATATAACCTGTAAAAATATAGTTTGACTAAAAAATATCAATATGATATTTTCAATATTAAAATAACAACGTATTATTTTAACTTAGATTAACCCGAGTTAACATATCATATCTGTACCCTGAGTTATAAGACTAAGACCGAGATAACTTCAGGAAAAGAAAATCGAAATAAATTGCGAATTTTAATTTTTAACCAACCCACTGTTGAAGGATGAGATTAAAAAAAATTAATTAAAAGAAAACATAAAAAATAATATGAGTAAATTCGTCAAACTCATGAACAGGATCATCAAACCAAGATAACTTTATAAAAAAATAATAATAAAAAATAACTTGATTTAACTCAGGTTAACCTGCTAAATTCATGACTTTGGTCATAAGACTGAAATAACTTTATAGATAGCAAATCAAAACAAATTATAAAACTCAATTTTCAACCGTTCTTTTTTGAACCAATATTGAACGATAAAATTTATAAAAATTCTAATTAAGAAAAATGATATAAAAAATGAGTTGGGTCAACATGTTAAACACTATAACTAGGTCATAAGGTCGAGGTAACCTAATAAAAAGCAAACCACAAAAAATTATGAAACCTAATTCCTAATTAAATACAATATTAAATTATGAAATTAAAAAAAAATCACTTAAAAAAATATAATTGAGTAATTGGATTAACCAGTCAAACTTACGATTCGGGTAATGAGACGGGAACAACCCAATAAAAACAAATCAAATGTTAAAGGACTTGTGATCCAAGTCATGAGACCAAAATCTCTTAAAAAATAAAAAAATAAATAACTTGATTTAACAGGGGTTAAAATACATAACATATAACCTTAATCATGAGACCAAGTTATAAAATTCAATTTCTAAAATATGAAATCTCAAAAAATTTCCCTAGAAACCAATTATCTATGTTTTTTTTTTCTTTTAAGGGTACAAAATGTATTTCACTATTATAAGAAATACAAAAAGACATATATACCCCTAATTAAAATAAAAATAACAAATAGATCAGATAAAAAAATCTCTTCTACCCTTGAGCTTAGTTTTCTTAGTTGATTTGATGAAGAATAAAACTGTCAATTTACTCTTACAATTCACAATAATTTTTTTCTAGTGCTCCAATGAATTTCCACACCCTATATATTTTTTATAAATGATAGAGTTGAATTAAATATTTCTTTAGAAAAGAGAGCATAAATACTAATTCAGTTACAATCTTTCTTGGTTATTTGTAAGTTATTATAATCACAATATCCTACAATTATAAGCTATATATTTATTTAACACACATATAGAAATTTTCCCTTCATAACTAATTATGTTATAATAATACAATAAATGATAGAATTGGATTTTGAAAATACATTGAAAAGAAAAGAAAAATATATTATTCATTTCCAATATATAAAATCACAAATTAATATGTTTTATAATTTTTTTTATTAACATGAATGTTCGAATTAGTTTGCACGCATCTTATTTAACTTTACAGGTCATAAAATTAATAATCATATAAATTTTTAATATTTTTAAAATTTATAAGACTCGAATCATATCTTTTCTTATTGATGGCACCTGGAGTGGCTAGTATAGCATAATTCCATTACAATACCATTATTTTACCAAGAAAAGATGCAATATTCTATATATTATTGTAGTAAGTCATTATTATTAAACTATTACAAATGTCAATTGTTCTTATAGACATTTGAAAGTATTCGTTGGTTAATATAAAGAGTGTGTTACTATTGAATAAAAAAATGTGTTGTCATATTTTTCTTATCACTTTATAAATTTGAAATTTTTTAGATTATTCTAGAAGTAACTATGGTTATTTACTTTATTAGTTCATTAAAAAAGATATAAATTAAAAATAAAAGAGAAAATAAATTAAAAACTTCTCAATATATTTAAAAGTAGTATAACAATAATATCTCAGAATAATTATAGAAATTACCTTCATTTTTTTTAAATTAGACTTTTCATTTTCAATTGAAACACACATGAAGTTGTACTTTTTTTATAAAACCACATCTGCCTCAATAGGTTAATCTTTGAATTTGAGATTTAATTTGTGCCGAGTTACTAATTGAATGGGATAAAACTTTAATTATGAGAAACTAGTTCAACTTTGATCATGCTTAATTTATTGGTTTAGTGGGTTTATTCATCAAATCTAATATTTTTTTTTTTTTAGTTTCTGATCCTTTAATTTTTTAATTGTTTTTTATTTTATTTTTCTCTTATTAAATATTAGATTGATTGAGAAATGGAATTCATGATTTATTTTTTTATACTTTTTATAAGGTTATCACGACTTCAAATAAATATTTTTTTAAGGTTGATGCTTGATTTTAAAAGCATGTAATATTATCATAAAATTAAATAAAAATAATTTATAAAAATAAAAAAATTATTAAATCTATTGAATTTCATGATTAAGGTTGTAAAGTGATTGAGACCGATCCAATCTAGCATCATCTCAATATATACAAAAAAATTATTGTCTTAAAGTTTTTTTTTTAAGTTATGTTATGTTTTTACTGGTTATTCAAGTTGTTTTTTAACCCAATAAATTAAATAATTCATTTTAGATCAGTTTTTATATGGTGTAATTCAAAAATTGAGCTAGATAAGGAATTAGGTTGGTAGGTTTCAATATCAAACTATATGATTGAATTTAATAATATTACTAAAAAAATCTTTATTCTCAACATTATTTTTAAGTTTAGATAAAAATAATTGGACTCCCAGTGGAGCGCAAATAAATATATTAGTTTTGATGGAAAAAATTTAATTATCAAAATTTAAAAAATTCACTGTTCATACCCGGTTCTTGATCCGGATCTTATTTTAACAATGCATATTCAATTCTTCAAGTATATTCGGTAATATTTCCATGAAAGACCGAAATAAAACTTCTACCATATCTAATATTTTATCTGTCAGCATAAGTCTCTTCCTCCTCCTATCGTTATCCATTATTATTTCTCCCTAAGCTCCCCGTCCTCTGCAACACAGTTAAACTATCGATCCCATTCGACTACATCAGTTTTGTATCACTACCACACCAATCTCCTCTCCGCACACACGTTTCTTGTTATTTTATATAAAAAAGGAAAAAAAAACTGTATTATTATCATACTGTGATATATTTTTACCATCGTCCAACAACAACTACCTTTTTTTTTTTGCTGATTTTGGGTTAACTTTAGATCTGTACTGTACGTGGATTAAAGGCTAGAAAGTCTTAGTAATGGGAAATGCGAACGGTAGAGAGGAAGGAGAGAGAGACGACGGAGAAGGGTTAGAAAACGGTGAGTCATCGTCGGTGATTCGAAGTGGGGCGTCGAGTACACGGACATCGGTTTCAATATTGGCTACTAATGATCATAACCATAGAAATACTATTCCTCCTGATCATGCTCCTGCTCGATCCACATCGCCTTTCTTGTTCGCTCCACAGGTATAATAATAATAGTTTGATTGAAAAAGTATTGAGTTTTAATTCAAAGTTTATGTCTTTACTAGCATTGGATGATGACGGGGTTCATTAAGATCTGTAATAAGGAAGGAAGAGGAAGCTTGTTGGTGACGAATTGCCTTTTGTGATTGGATTTTAGGCATCTTGAGAAATAAGTTTCCTTTATTTTCTCGTTTTGTTTGTAATTTTAAGGTTTTCATTAAGGTGTTATAAAGTGGGTTTGATTTAAATTTGATTCATCTCTTTTAGAATGTTTGATCTTTGTGAAAGTATGTTTCAATAACTGAAATTTGTGATAAGTAATTATGAAAGAAGGTTATTAGGGGCTGGGGTGCGGTTGAGTTTAGCCGAATGTGAACTGAAGATTCTATCCTGACTAGAGTTCTTAAGAATGTTATGTGATTTGGGAGCTTCGTTTGTTTCTGTTCTTTAGATGTCGTTATTGAACTTTTGGGAATCAATAGTGACTGAGATATGCAATTCTGGATATGTAAGCTGGTGATCTACGAGTTTATGGTACTAGATATGTTTGTTTTCTGTGAGGCATATGCAATCTGAGTGTGATGCTGACATAGTCTGTTTTAGCGTTGGATTGGGTTGATTTTAGCTGCCCAATTACTGTTTTATGTGTGAGAATCTTTGTAATTTATCTGGCGGATAGCTGCAGTCTAGGTTTATTTCTGCTTTCCATTTTTGTACTTGATGGGGAGATAAAGGTTATACTTGCTCTATGGACCGGATGGTGGATTCTGTCTATGTATGTAATAGAGCTGTAGCTAATGTAACTGCTTCTGTATTGTGTGTTCGCAGGTTCCTGTTGCTCCCTTGCAGAGGCCTGATGGCCCCCCTTCTTTTGATCAGATGTGGCAGAATGAGGCTCCTGAGGTTGGTGATGAAGGCCAACCCCCTGAGCAAGGAATCCCTACAATTATCACATGGAGCTATGGAGGAAACGATGTGGATGTTGAAGGATCATGGGACAACTTTACATCAAGGTAAGGTTAAGCCACTATCTTAAACACAGAAGATGAAAAGTGAGTATTTGTTGCTTCTGAGGAAACTTATATGATATCATTTATTGTTCTGCTGCAGGAAAAAGTTACAAAGATCTGGTAAGGATCATTCTATTCTTATGGTCCTCCCACCAGGCATATACCATTGTAAGTTCATAGTGGATGGAGAGTGGAGATATATTCCAGATCTTCCTGTAGTGACTGATGAAATGGGCTGTGTATGTAATCTTCTTGATGTTCATGTAAGTATCTTTACGTGGCTCTTGGTCTTACAAATCCAGAAGCACTTGATTGTTCAAATTTTCATTAGTGACAATGATTTTTGAAACTTAATGAGCACAGAATCATGGTTTTTGAAGGGATATGCTCAAGATGCTTTTGAAAAACTGGGAGTTTTATGCAAACCATGGATTGGGTGAAGCCATGTGAAACATGTCTTTTATGTTCAATATGGGAACACGAATCCTGCTTCCTCCACATGCATATATAACCAAGATTTTGCTTGATATATATACTTTTCTAATATATTCATTTCCGAGGAAGAAAATAAAAAAGTTTTTTCTTGGACCAACGAAACATTTTTTTAATGCCTTACAAAATTGCAAAAGCATGCACGACTCAATTTCTAAGTTCCTTTTGCTATTTCTTGCAGGATTTTGTGCCTGAAAACCTTGACACTGTGGTTGATTTTGAGGCTCCACCATCTCCAGACTCCACTTACAGTCAAGCATTTCCAGCTGAGGTTGATTTTGCAAAGGAGCCTTTAGCAGTTCCACCGCAGGTACATCTAACAGTCCTTGATGAAGCTTCTTCTTCCAAGCCTCGACATGTTGTGCTGAACCACCTTTACATTGAGAAAGGTTGGGCATCTCAGTCTCTAGTTGCTCTTGGACTGACTCATAGATTCCAATCCAAGTATGTCACTGTTTGCCTTTTTAAGCCACTCAAAAGGTAGCACCCTCCCACTTTCCATCTGTGACTCTGTGAAGGAATCACTTTCACGATACAGTTCCTTTAGGGTTTTCTCTGTTTATAGAATTACTCAAGCTTTACATGTTTCATGTAGTAGTTAAATTTTCTTTCTTTCAAGCATTCCTGTTTCCTCAATATCATTATCAGGAAGGTCCACACGGTTTAAAAATGAGTTATATACATTAGTTATCAGATTCTTTTATTGGAACCATTGAATGTAGTCCTTTAGAGGAGAGTGGCTTTCAGGTTCGAACTTGAAATTCAACCTAAGCCACTTATAGGTGAAGTTTGAAATTCCCTCTAATTCCCTCTCCCCTTATGGCTACTAACTCTTCTAGTTGACCTATATTGGCTTGGTAAAGGTATGAGCGACCTTTTTTTCAGTCAGACACTATCAGCCTGCTGTGCAAGTTCCGCATTTGGTTGATGGTGGTTACAATTGATGTGCGGTGCTTATTGAATTTGTGCTAGTGTAAAGTAATAAAGTGCCCTACCAGCTCATCAAAAGTTGTTCTTTCCTGAGCTTGGATTATTTCATGCCAGTTCAACTTATTACTTTGCATCCAACCCTGTTCAACTTATTTCACACCATTTCAAGTTATGGTTTTTCTTTTCAAAAAATAGTATCTCAGCCTCCCAGGAGCATCAAGGAACCTGGCATATTTATCTGCACGTACTTATTGCAGTGAAAAGCCATGATCCTAGAAATAACGTCTGATGTCGAAAATAACAGGAACAATTGATTCTGATCATTAACTCAGCTGTGATTTGTATAGTTTTTCTGCAATTTACTGATCATGTTGGTTCTGCAAATTGTGACTGCTCAACAGGCAGTTTGAGCTTGAAAAGGTTAGAGAATTCTTATGCTATTTGTATTTGGATGTCTTATTTATTTATTGGTGCTTTGTTTCTACACTTTTAACAACTTAGTAATCATAATTTCCTTTTATTTTCCATATAAATAAAATTACTAATGTGGTCATTTCACCGTGACATAAATGTGTGGGTAATTGTGTTTTTTAATACACAGTAAAATTACTAATATAACCCTTGAATAAAATAATTCAATACTTTTTGCACAAGGATATTTTTGTATTTTCACAATTGATAGAACAACATAATTACTACATTTGCACACTTGTTGGCCATGTAAAAAATCATATCAACCCTTCAATTTTTTTTTATCCAGTCCTTCTCTTATCTGTAATTATTTTATTTATATTAATTATTTTTATTTAAATTTTATTTTCAATTTTAAATTCTATTCATGATTATTAATACTTAAATAAAAAATAATTAATAAAAATAAGAATCGAGCTATTAGGCCAGGATTGCCTGCTAGATCAAAAATGAAAAGCCCATGCATATCTATATCTATGACTTGAAGCCCAGACCTCACATCTCGTTTATTTATTTTTATTTTATTTTATTTTAATAGTGAACGTCATATGCTTTTGCATTTGTGTTTTTATTTATTTATTTATTTTAATGAAAAACATGTTATCCACCACCTTGGCAGAATAAATGTCGAGCATTTTTCAGTCAATCAGAAAATTGAGGTTCTAGTTTGTAGCCTAAAAAATTTATTTTCATTTAAAAATACCTCAAATATATATATTTGTTCCCGGTCTACCCCTTTTGTGTATTTATATATTGTTTTTTAATTTTCTGGAATACATAATAATGTTGGACAAAAAATATAGAATAAGAATCCGAGTAAAAAATGAAAATCAAAGAGTAGAAAAAAAATAATTTTGCTTCTAACCTTTTAAAAAGTAGCACGCGAGTCCTGAAACCATATCGACTTCTAGTTTCACTGATAAATAAAACCACGGCAAGATTATTTTAGAGCCAAACACTGGATCAGAAACAAGCATTCTTGAGAATTCTCTCTCTTGTTCATAAAGAAAGAAGGGAAATAAAACTCTCTTATAACACATTACAGCATTTTTCCTCGGGCTTATGATAATTCTCTCCACCTATATTGCCGCCTTCCTTCGAGTCACTCCTCCTTTTTCTTTTTCTGTACATAAAAAGAATCCAAATCATCAGCTTTTTTGGGGGGAAGATGTGAAGAAAAGCACCCAGTTATTAGCTATCTGTTGCTGGTAATCAAGAAATAGTATCTTTGAAAACACCATTTTCTTTTACTGGTCTAACATTTTCACGCATGTTTTTGTTAACTTAGCTGATGAAGAACACGTGGCAAGCAAGGTTCTATAGAAACCAGGACTCTCTATCCCTAAAATAAACCTCTGGGCTGCAAGCCCAACAGCACGCTACAGTTCAGATTCCTAAAGCGAATCACATCAGAATCCACAACTAGCCTATTCCTTCTACTATATTTTGTGCATTAAGCTATCATATTAGAGAGTTTTGGCCTCAAAAAGTAAAAGAAATTGGTGCATCAATTAAGTTAATGAAAGGAAATCCTCCTCGTGATCGAAGCGGACCCCAGAAGGGATGAAAAGAGCATACCATACGCTTACTTTGAACACTCTTTTGACGGGTAAAGTGTATCGAATATTCCGGCACCACCCAGGGAGGGAGGGCTCTGCCCCTTCCAAAGCAGGATCCATCACCACGTTGCCCAAACCAACAGAAAATCCCCAACCGGAGTTTACAACCAATAACTTTGGGATCTTTCCAGAACGAATTAGATACTGGACAAACAATCTGGGCAGCTATTAAAATGTAAAGGTAAAGCCAGGAATTACGTCAAGTTATTCCTAATTCCGCATCCTTCTGGGTGCGGATACTGGCAGTGTATTGTGAGGTAGAGAATTTGTTTCATGGCCCGCCCCTTTAAAAATGTGAAATCTTGCTTAATATCAGTAAGACCAAGAATCCAGAGATACAAGGTTGGAGGCCAGGCACCCATGACAAGTAGGATAGTGGCTGCCTGTGTCTGTCTAGACACCCATGACAAGATTAGAGAAAACTGTAAAATCAGTTTTAAATAGAATATATATATATATATATACACACACACACCTCCACAAGACGCTAGCAGATGAACTTGTCATCGTTTAGGCTCAGTTAAAGAGGGAGACCAGATGATTATTCTTTGCTGATTGAACAGCTAGTGTAGCTGTCCAACCCTGATTTAAGAGATATGCTCGTGAACTTCTATAATTCAAAAAATTTACTGTACTTACAAAATATAACCAGTAGTTCTAACCTATTAGTTACTCTCTAAACTTATGACCCACAAAATATGACAAGATTGTTTATATTTTTTTTTTCCTTTAAAGTGGCATAAAGAGTAACTATTTGAGTGTCACTAGTTGCTCTTCAGGCACTATAAAATTTCTCCATCTCTAGGGATGCCAAGGTGAGAGGCAATGCAATTAAAGAATCAGACCACATGCAGCTAAATTGGGTCATTGACATCTTAATTATTACTGTTAAATTTAACAGATAAACAATAGCATGTCTTACTGCTGCAGCAAGTTGGATGAAATAATGGCCAAAGATACAGCACATAAAATGTTCAAACAAACCAAACAAAGAATGGAAGCAAACAAAAAAGTGACACTGAAGTTTGGAATATTAACAAAATTAGTCATCCATAACCAAAATCATCCAATTCTCCCAAAAGTTCTATGTTCATAATACCAAAGGTAGAAAGAAAACCAAAGGTAGAAAGAAAATGCCAAACATCAATGAGAAGATGCTAACAAGCCAAGCTACTGGACAAGAAACAGAGCAAGCAAGTAGACATTAAAGAAAAGTGCCACAAAATAATGCAAACAACAGAACAAACAACCCAGCTGAAGCTAATAACACCAAATGAAGATGTCCTAATTGGGAAATAGAATTCTCATCAAACTTATTTGCCCTGTTTCTCTTTTTTGTTTTTATGCATTTGGTTTTTGGGTTTTGGGTGAGTAAACCTCACTTGGCCATCATGACTTTGACAAATTCTTCGTAGTTGATCTGACCATCACCATCCACATCAGCCTCACGGATCATCTCATCAACCTCCTCATCTGTCAGCTTCTCCCCAAGATTTGTCATGACATGGCGCAGCTCAGCGGCAGAAATGAAGCCATTCTGGTCCTTATCAAAAACTCTGAAAGCTTCCTTGAGCTCCTCCTCAGAATCAGTATCCTTCATCTTGCGGGCCATGAGGTTGAGGAACTCGGGGAAGTCGATGGTACCATTCCCATCAGCATCGACCTCGTTTATCATGTCCTGGAGTTCTGCCTCGGTTGGGTTTTGGCCCAATGAACGCATCACAGTCCCAAGCTCCTTAGTAGTAATGCAGCCTGAGATAAAATCAATAACAATTATCATATTGCTAGCACTAAACCTCATCAAGTTCAAATAATGAATATGATTCAAAACAAGTCCGGCGTGGATGTGTGAGGAGAGGACGGACCAAGATATGCAACCCTCAACAAATTGCAGGCAGTATCATTGAAACAAAATACACGAATCATTCATAAAATAGAATCAAGATAAAAGCAGAGCAAGTTCCAACTTTAATCATCATTTTTATAGCTCCAAGGTGAGAGCTAAATTGAAGAGCCAAAATAGCATTTCTAAGTTGAAGAGCTATTCCTACATGTTGGTCAAAAGAGCTAAGAGTTTATTTAATATATTTTTATGCAAAAGAGAGTTTTTGATTGGAGTTGCATTAGAATATCAAATACATTAAAATACAATTGGCTTTTCTGAAAGGTTTTTTTCCATTGGAGTGCATATATGAAAAAATGCTATATCTACACTATTCAAAAAGCCATATTACCAATTTGGCTCTTCTAAATAGCTTATCCCATGTTCTCAAACACAAAAAATGCCTACAATTCCGATTGCGATTTGCCAATGCAAGTTCTCTACAGCTTAATCTAGACATCAACAGATCATTCCTAACACCATTTCTTAACCTACATGATTCCACCCAAATTTATTCCTTCAATTAAAATCCAATCATTTCCCCCTCATTAACAAACAAACAAACAATTCGGTCAACCCGGCCCGAATCATAACCTTGGAAATGATCCAAAATCTAAACAAACACAGATCGCGATCAAAACCTAGCACATTTCAAAACAGATCCTCAAGGAAATAAAAGATTAAAAAAAACAGAAACAGAAAAGCTGCCAAACGACCAGTCGAAATAAATAAAACGCAGAACAGCCACAGATCAAGCTAAGAAACAGCAAAAGCGGCACGAAAACGGTAAAATAACAACGGAAACAGAATTAGATCTGAGAAATAAAGAAGTGAAAAAATTAAAAGAAAAGAGAGAGACCATCGCCGTCCTTATCGAAGAGGCTGAAAGCTTCCTTGAACTCGGAGATCTGGTCATCGGTCAGCTGATCGGCCATCTTTGTTTGGAGAGAGAGAAAATATCAGAGAAAATAAAAACAGTAAGAAATGCTTTAAATCAAAGAGGATGATGATATCTGATGGCTGGCTCGCTGCCTCTTTTAGCTTTGATCCGACTCTGCGTGAACGTCTTTGCTTTGATCTGACTCTGGCTTTGAAAAATAAATAGGCAGAGGAATAAGCCTACGTGGGCCCCTTTTTTTAATTTAAAGTTAAAAGTGCTCTCATTGGTGGTGTTCCGCATCTGATTCTCTCTCTTCCCCACGTGTAACCCCTTTCTCTCGACTCGCGTCTTTGACCTTTACCGTTTTACCCCTCACTATTCTTCCCTGTCAGCTTCCCGTTTTCTGATGGACAATGAGTCAACCCGAGGCTTGAATTGATTCACATTAAAAAAAGATATATAAAAAATCTCAGTTCATTCGGCAAAAAAAAATTCAAATTAATTTGATGACTCAATTGAGCTGATAATGAACCGCTCAAAACTCAACTCATAATTCTTTGATTTTTTTTCCTTGATTTTTTTATTAAAATAATTCTTTTAATTTATTTTTTCCTTAAAATGCGTTAGTTTATTTGTGAATAAAAGATGATCTATTTAATATTTTATCAAATACCTCTGGGTCTTCGAAATGAATGAACGAAATGACACCTATTTATGACAAGGTAATCATTTTCGGTTTGATTCAGTTTGATTTTTATAAAAAAAATAACCAAACTGATTTTTTTTAAAAAAACGGAAACCGGTTCAAACCGACCGGTTCGGTTCGGTTTTTTAGAAAAACAGGTTCAAATTGGTTTGGCTCGGTTTTTTTTGGTTTGGGTTCGGTTCGGTTTTTTCGGTTTCAAGCTTATAAAACCAAAACCGAACCGATAAGTTTTTTTAAAATTTTAATCGATTTTTTTCATAATTCGGTTTTTTCAATTTTTTTTTTATTTTCTCAGTTTAATACATCATAAATCATATTTTTCAAAGTTATGATGATTTTAAGCATGGCAAAGAAGTAATGACAAAGTTTAGAAGCAAGTTCAATCTAATTATGAAATAAAACTCATTTTGGATTTTCAAATTTGCCTTGGTTCAAAATTTTTATTTTATTTCTTTTTCACTTTCAACTCGGTTTGTACCACAATGGGATTTTGGCTGCCATCAAAATAATAATTTGATCCAAATTGTATAACAAAAAAACCTAAAACGGAAAGCAAAAATAATGTAGTTATAGATTTAGTTTATTATTTACCATTACGGTGTAATAATTTTTTTTGCTATTTTAAAAAAAACTCAAGGAATTTGTTTTTAGGGGTAATTCGGTATTTTAAATGATTTGTGAGTCGTTATAAAATTCACTAGGGACAACTCCATCTTTTTACTTTTTTTTTTTTTTATAGCAAAGTACAATTACTCTTAAAAAAATTAATAAGCTATAGTTTAAGGTCATTTTTGCTTTTCCCTTACTGTTAGCATAGTACAATTACAAAAAAATACCTTTTAAAAAAAAAAATATCCTAGCCGACATGTGCAATATGTTGATTCAAGTACAAATTTAGTATATTATTAAATATAGATATTATTAAAAAAAAACATAACCGACACGTGCAATATACGTTTCAGTACGTGAGACGTTATATCACCTTTAGATGACATGTGCAGCAGTTTTCAATGATTAACAACGAGTTGCTTTGGTGTAGTTGAAATCATCTTGAGAGGGCTACTTTTAATGACGATGTATATGGTGTTTTGATTTCTAATTTGGCATTGATGGATTGCTCTTCTTGTTTTTCTCATTTTTTCTCTCCACCTTGATTTCCACGTATGTTATTCTAAAATTTCAAAACAACCTTTTAATTTGTTATTCCTTCATATTTTTTTCATGTTTTTTTTATTACTACTTATTTTATTTGAAATATTTTCTAGAATTGGATTTTTTTCAATTACATTCTCCTTTAATTTTTTATTTGACATATTTGATTCTCATTCTTTTAATTGTTATTTGTCTTGTTTTAGATAATTTTTAGAATTAAAGTTTTTTTTTATAATTTCATTTATTTTTATTTTTTTTCCTATGTGATTTGATCCTTATTCTTTTAATTGTAATTCCTTTAATTTTGACAACTTTTTTTAATTTAAATTATTTTTACGATTTCATCCTCCAATATTAAATTGGTTAGGAATACATGGGATGATACATAAGTATAATACGTCAAATCATTACACCAAACCTAGCGCAGGTTATTATGTTGTGTATAATTATGTTGTGCTATTTGTTTAGTTAGGAGTTATTTTTATTATTATTACTTTTGTAATATTGTTTTAGCTAATTTTCATTTTGATTTTTAATATTGTCTTACATATTATGCATTTCATACTTATTTTAGATAAACGTTATTTAAAATCGTTAATTAATAGGTGAACAAGTTGTTTAAAATTTCAAATCATCTATTAACAAGTTAAAAAATGCATATTGTTATGTTTTGTTATTGTCATTATCAATTGTCTTTATAATTAATAAATAAAAGCAATGTTAAAAAATAACACATTAATTTGGGATTATAATTAACAAATAAAAACAATGTTAAAATATCACACTCTCAATTATGGATTTGAGATTTGGTAATTTATGGTTTTGTTTGGGCTTTAGTTGTGGTGATTTAAACTTTATTTTATATAAAATTTGATGTTAGTTTTAGGTTAAAATTGTGATGTGATAACACAACCGTTATTCACATTAATGTTTGTGTATTGAAGAACCGCCATTGTCATTAGCAGTTGTTTAATAGAGACACTAATGGCAATAGTTATTGTTTAAGAAAACTGCTATTTTTATTATCGATTTATTAATAAAACAACAATTTTCATTAGTAGTTGAATAAATGTGTACTATTTCTCCAATATTTTTTTATAAAATAATTTTTTTCAAACCAAACACACTAGTAATTTTTTTTAATTATGTTTTCCAATCTCCTACAAATTAAATCACCCAAGGAATAAACATTTTGATTTATGATAGAATCTTTGAAATATATATATTATCAAAAGTCAAATAAAAAAAATTCTAACATCGAGGAGGAAATAAAATTTCAAACTGTTTTCCTTCTCCTTTATGTATTTATGTTAACCTCGCGAGCCCTACGGTTTTTTTTTTTTTTTTTTTAAGAGTTGATCTTTTTTACCCGAGCTTTGTCCTGATCATCTCTATAAACAATTCCGTGTAATTTATTGAATTCTATGATGGTGGAAAAAAAATAAAATCCTATGTGCAACGTGAGAGATGGGAAGATCAGCAAAATTAATACAGTAATTAACAGAAAAATTAACAAAGATAAAAAAGACTTCATCAGCCTCAATTCATCAGATTAGTCCTCATCTCACGCAAACAGCTCTAATGTTATTTAACGACTGCTAATTACTACTTTTTCACCTTAACAACGAAAGCCCTCATTAGTCATTTACCAACAAACCCTAAAACAATATTCCCTGCGCTGCAAGTCTGCAACCTAGCAAGCAAGCTACTCAACCTTGACCAGAAGAACATCGATCCTGTCATCCTCTTTCACCTTAGGAACCACCATCTTCAAAACCCCATTCTTCATCTCAGCTTTAATCTCGCCCGTCTTGTACCTCTTCCCAGCTGGCAAATCCATCTTGCCACAAAACTTCCTGCCCTTATCAGCCATCTTTTCATCGTTATCATCATCATCCTTTTCCTTTTTGCCTTCGCCTTTGATAAGCAGGCTATTCTGCTCCACTGTGATCTTTACATCCTCCTTGTCAAGTCCAGGCATGTCAATGCTGATATTCAGAGCAACATCAGTCTCATACGCGTCCCAGTTGTGTCCGCGCTTCCGGCCAGGGATGGCTGCAGAAAGGAGTAGCGGACCGACTGGATAAGGATTGGCCATGAACTGATCCGTCAAGTTCAGCACTTGGTTGTGGCTCCTTGGTGCTGAAAATGGGGTCAAACACATATTCAAATCAAGCCAGAAAAAGAAAGAAGATAGAGTAGAGAGTGAAAAAAAAAACTAGGTACCAGAGAGAGAGTCATCACTGCTGCGAGGAAAGCCTACACAGTAGCTGCGGTCAAAGCCAAAAGCAGGGTCTCTGTGGACATAGTGGTTGTCAAAGTCGCGGAGAGTGTCAGTGTTGAGGAGGATAGTAGCTGGAGGAGCAGTACTGGTAGGAATTGGGCGGAAGGTAAAGCCGGTACCATTACCAGTAGCAGGAGCAGGGATGATCTTTAGAGGAGAAGGAGCAGGTTTCATGAGATGGGTAGGAGACGCCATTGATGATATTAGTTTTTCTTTCAACTTAGAGAGCAAGAAATTGAAGGAAAGAAAGCAAGAAAGGGGTGTGGGTTGGAGGAGAGAGGTGTGGGTCTGTTTAATAGCACTGAGGTGTGAAAGGTAGTACAGATTACAGAGGACACGTCCCTGTGCACATATTTTTTTTTTTTGGTTTCGTTTCACAGCCTCTGACTTGTTACCCAAGTTATTATATGGTAAAAACTAAAAACCAGAGTTATTTACTGTGACAGCCTTTTTGTTTCTCATGGAGATTTCACGGGTGAATATTTTTTTTTACAGTTAAATAGCTGTATGACACTCAATTAGTTCTAACTGCTCTCTCTATTTCTTAAATAAATAAAAAAATTGAAATTCTTTTTAATTGGTTGCTGGCTAATAATATCATAAGGTCATATTGCATGTAACATTAATTATCTGCATGTTTACACTAATGACCTTTTCTTTCCATTAATCCCGAATGTAAAATTGTTTATGTTGGAAATTAATTACACTTAGGATTAACCTTTGATGAGGTGCTAATATTTATCTGTAATAAAATAAAATGAAAATTCTAGAATTTAAATCGTTAATAAGAGCAAACTGTTTTAAAAACACCATAGAGTCTCATTATAGAAGAATATTATAGGAACTCAAGTGCAAGAAATAAATATAAAGTTGTAAAAATAAATAGTGAAATTTGCAAAAAGTTGAATTTGGGAGGTTAATCATTATTTACAGTAGTATTTAGCCTTATTTTTATTATTTATATTATGGAGTTTTAATTTTATTTACATATGTAATTCAAATCCTAATACAAGATAAATTCATATTTTATTAATAGACACATGAATCATAGTTTAACATATCTAATTAGTTATTTTATTAAGAACTTCCACTCTGAATAAAATTGTATCTTTATAATTATATGTGAGTTAAACTCTATTGACTAATTCCTTTTTCTTGTTAATTGTGATTTATTGTCCTTTGATCAATTAGTCAATTGCTCTTTCAACAATCTTGGTTGATCCAATGACTTTTACAATGCACTCAATTCTTCTAAATTACCATCAATTTCAGCTATCTTCCTTTGCTTTGTAGTAATTAATCATAATTTTCTATGTTAGATACTGAATGTTTAAAATATTGTTTTATTTTTTAAATTAACAAGTATTAATCTCATCACACTTGTACTGAAAATCGACTGATCAAATCAATCAAGTATGAAATGGAAAATAATATTATTTGTCTAAAATTAGTCAATCATATTTTAGAACATGTTTAACATGTCAAACACTTTAGCTAATTATTTTAATTTAAAACCATGCATGCTTTAGCTTTCAGGCGTGATGCTTAGGTTTTTAAAATTGCATTTAATTCATCATCTTTCACATAAAATCTCTAAATTTTGTAAGAACCTGTGAGATTTTTTTGCAAAGATTCAATCATGAACCTTAAACAATCTTTTTAAGATTAAAATGGTAACTTCAAGTTTTGCTCCAAAATTAGCCTTTCTAGTCCACTACTATTATTTCACAAACTATCTTCCTCGTGTTAAATGGTCTACTATGAGTGTCTTTCAAAGCAAAGCAAAAAAAGAGAATGTTTTGGCCTATTCTACAAAAATGCATTAGGATAGGAAAGATTTTTGTTTTTTTTATACATTGAAACAAAAAGACTCCCTCTTTAAGATGATCATATAAATTTAAATGTCTATAAAAAGAATATCTTATTATGGCAAGATATTACTCCAGTAGATTATACTAGGTGGTTAGACAAAATGCAATAGAGTTTATAAGTTCATAACATTTTACATCCTAACTCTTGCGCGTTTAAAAAAATAAAAAAAAATGTTATAGAACTTCCATTATATTCCATTAAATAATTAAAAAAACCCTTGTAGTGTTAAAATTATAAAATTACAAAATTATTGTAAAATTAAAAAAAAAAACATTCTTTCCATCATGACATCTCTTTCAAGCATTTCATCAAATAATTTCTCTACAACAGCAACCTGCCTACTTTATACTTCAACCAATCTCACATGACTATTACTCCTCCCAAGTTAAATATGATGTTTTTAATTAGATCTCTCTAAAAAATAAATCCTATAAAAATAAAGCTATTTTATGTGTCTTTCTCTATATTTTTATTGATGATTGTTAATCTGTCATGTTGGTATGACATATGGAGAATAATAAGGAATTGAAAGAAAAACTGAAAATTGCCTTCACTGAAAGTTTACCAATGGTCACATTACTACACAAGCAAAAAGTTCCCTGACAATATAACTTAAGAAAAATCACTACAATTTTGACTCTGTTTGTGTTCGTATCAAATACCCATTAAAATAAAAACTTGTGGGTAAAACAATCTAGCAAATCATGCGCACAAGAACACCCCCACCCCCGATTATTAATAATAAGGCTTTAATCCCTGGTTTCTTTATCCAACCATAGGTGAAAGACTTGATCTTCTCAACATCCAAAGAAAAACCATATTAGGTTTTGTTATTCGCAACAAAAGAAACAATCTAGATTTGGATTTTATGTTTTATTGTTTAATTTTTTAATTTAATTGACATAAATTTTAATTGTTGATGTTTAGTGAGAAAGAAAAGATGAAAAGAAGGAAAGGGAGGAATCAAAATGTCATTTATGCGTATGTGTTATATTATATATGAGGATAAATTTATCTTTTTATCTTATTTTAAATTTTAAATTGACCATGGATGTAAAATATAATTTTTGAAAGAAGGGAGACAAAGTGGAAAAGAATTAAACTATAGGAGGTTTATAATAATTATTCCAGATTTTAATGATGTAAAAGCTTGTGTATTTGTTTTTTTTATTTGTGTGTATATGAAAAGGAAAAATTAACTAAACTCTTGAATAAGAATGCCAATTTCGCTCAATCCATTAAGTGCCCCGTGTCATTTAACCTGGTTAGTTTGGATTATTATTCGGTTTAACTGGGTCAAATCCAAGATGGGTAAAATCCAATTTAATTTGACCCTCAATTGTCTTGACCCAGTTTCTTAACCTTTTTTTATGAAGTTTTAATTTTATTTTATAATATAATGCATGGATTTTTTATCTTATGATTCATGGAAATTTTTTATGGTATTATATGTGGATTTGAGGTTTAGATTATATTTTATGGTCTCATGATTCATAAATGGAATATAGTTTTTTTCTAAGCTAATGCTTTATTTTTATAAAATTGATTTTAAAATAAATAAAACTTAGATCAATTACCTTTCAGGTGGAGAAAATTCAACACAATAAGTGTTTTACTTGAAAGACTAATATTTAAGTCATATATATAAATACATAGTTCAATATAGTATAATTTATTTAACATTCAACATTCTAATTATAATCACAAATAATCTCTTATAACGTGAGGGCATCTACTTGTTAGATGATGATATAATTTATTATAGTAACTTAATCCACACAATGATGACAATAATATCATCATATTTACCACCAACTCTCTTAATTATAACTAACTTAACACCAAAAAAATAATTAGAGATTTGTATGATCTGTTTCGTGAATTACCCCTCATAACAACTTTAATGGTGACATTAATTTGTTAATGATGTTTATAGGGTGTTTCATAAGAAATCTATTTTTCAACAATGTTCTCAATCTTATGAGCAAACAGATTATCAAACAACCCATCATTTCCAAGCACCACAATATCATCAACCTTAACATCAAATTTACCTTCATCAACTATTTTATCAAATTCTTTAATTATGCTAGCATTGTTATATAACTGATAAGGATGATAAGGCATGATATTTTGGTCAAACAAATAACTTTATTATAACGGACATAACATTTAATTTGACTATTAAATCAAGCTAAGATTTTGCTAGAGATTCTAAAAGCCCAACTTCTTTGTACCAATAGTTAAAGAGAAGCAACTTCCTTATGGTTGATGAGTAAGTGCTGGCTAGCAAACCCAATAACCACTTATGTAAATGTAGCAGCAACTTTTGATGATGGATGGGAAAATAAAAGAGCTAGGTTAGAGGCTCTATTTTTTTAAATATGATCAATTGTAGGCTTAACTTTTATTGGATATTTAAGTGATCGAGGTAAGAACAATTTGAACTGAAGGATAAGTTCTTTTCACTATAAAAAAATTGATGCAAAAGATTTTGGTCAAACATACAACTTATGATAATAGACATAACTTTCAATTTGATTGTTATTACGCTAAAATTTTACTCGAAGATTCTAGAAGCTTTGTTTCCTATAGGGATAATTTCTCATAGATATCTAAGTTAAATAAGGCCCACAAAATAAATCTAAATGTTATTGTTTAATCATATTTGTCTAGTTAATTTATGATTTTTTCTATTTATTTTATAACTCTTATTTTACTTTTACTATTATATTTAAAATATTGTTTTCACATTATTTAAGAATCCTAAGAAAGCTATAATATTTAATTTTGATTATTGAGAATAAAATTTATAGTATTTTCCTCCTATTATTAAAATTGACTACAACTAGGGTTTCTGAAGTAGACCAGAGCGAATAATAAGGGATTTATTACAAGTTAAAACTCTCAAAGACCAAAAACACCATAAGTATGGGTAGACAATCAAAATATATATTTTTTTCATCAATGTCTCTATTTGTCAAAATGTTATTGCACCTCTTTATATAGAAAAAACTAAAAACCCTATACTACTGAATATGAAAAAATAAATAGGAAAGTATTCCTTTCAAATAAAAATAAAAAACTAGAAAAATATCATAAAAAATAATATGAAAATATCTATTTTATTAAAACAACTCATACATCAATCTTCTTGGGGTGAAAGGAACTCATCCTCGAGTTTAGTTTTCAATTGAAAATTATCCTTCATCAAGAACATCCTTTTATAGGTGGGTTATCCCATCATGAGTTCTTAACTTCTTTGTGCGAGTCACCCCATCATGGATCCACAACACAATATTTTTATGCGGGTTATTCCATCATAGATCCCAAACACAACATCTGGGTCGCCTCATCATGGATCCCACCATGAGAATTTTGAATGATAACAACCGCCGCAAAAAAAATAACACATTAGTTCTTATATGTCTTTTTCTTGATAAAAAAACCTTCTTATCCCCTCTTACACAAGCACATCTTGTTTTGCAACCTCTTCTAGCAATGGTTATTTTACAATACATAACAAAATAAAATAAACATTAAGAATCATTGAACTCTAATATCAATTGACACATACGAGAGTGAAGGGTAAGGAGTTTATTACAAGTCAAAACCTTTAAAAACCAAAAACACCATAAGTATAAAGAGACCATCAAAATATTTAATTCATATTCATCTATGTCTCTACTTACAAGAAGGCTATTATAATCTTTTATATAGGAAAAACTAGAAAATCCTAATAATACTAAATAAGAAAAAATAAACTAGAAAAAAATATTCCCTTCAAATATAAAAAAAACTAGAAAAATAATATAAAAAAAGATACAAAAAAATATGTATTTTTTCTAAAAAAAAGCTCAGTTTTTGAAACTCTTTTCATATTATTAATCTTTCAACCTTAATTTATTATTGTTAATGTTGTAGTGTTTTTATGGTGAAATATTCTTGAAACAACTATTTGATGGTAGAACCATCAACAAGAAGTAGGATGAAGCATGAAAAGAACAAAACTAATGATGAAGAAAGTAAATGGAATATATAAAATATTATGGATTGCTGACTTTGGATATTTTTGCAGTATCTATATGATATTTAAATTTTTAATTTTAAAAGTTTCAAAGTCATTCTAGAAGTTTATATATATATATATATATATATATATATATCCAAATAATTCTTTTATCATTCACAAAAGTTTCTAAATACTATTTTGAAAGGTACATTTTCAACTAAAATAAACACACATATATTTTTTTAAACAAAACCTACATAATATTATATGTAATATATTTACACGGTGTATAATTTCATTTTAAGAGTTTTCTACAAGTTTTCTTCTAACCACATATATTTCTAACTACAGAAGTTTTTTTTTTTTTTGACTATTCTAGAAAAAAGAAAAGAAAAGAATAGTACCATATATGATGATAGTAATCATTTCTTAAATATATATTTATCCTCGAATTTATTCCGTTGATAATGTCATCTATAAAACTTATATGTTATTATACTATTTGATTTTTATATTTTTTTTATTATGATTCTCTTGATATATACTGTGAGAATGTTTTTATTAATGTTTACTAATGAATAAATTCGGTCAGTAAATATCATTATAATATATTAACAAAAAAATTTCATCAATATTTTTATTTGAATTTATCAATTTTATGGTAATGGGTAAGATCACATTATGGGTTAATAATTTTCAGATAATTACTAACAACAATTTCTGAATATAAACATTGTAAGTAATCTCACTTAAGAATCTATACATAATTTCATGAATCCTAATTAATTCACTATCAACTGGTTTTAAAAATAATTAAACTTCCACATGAAAAATGACCAAGCAAGAAATAAGAAGAAAGATCACAACACACATCAACCAAAGAGCTGATCATTAATTTTTCAAGAAATTAAAATTTAATCAATCTGCCAAAAACAAGTGATATTACGGGAACCTTACAAGAATCAAAGAAATAATTATATCTCTATTGGCTAGCTCGCTAATGAGATGATTCAATCCGTGCAACGATGACAGTAATATCATCATGTTTACCACCAACACACTCAAATCCAGCCAATCCAGCAGCCATGGAAAATGGTGACTTGTATAAATCGTTGCGTGAATTAGCCTCGGCAGCAACTCCAATGGCGACAGCGATCTGTTGAGGATGCATATGGGGCGTTTCGCAAGAAATCTGTTTTTCAAGAATGTCTTCAATCTCATGCGCAAACAGATTATCAAGCAATCCATCAGTTCCAAGCACCACAACATCGCCAGCCTCAACCTCAAATTCACCCTCATCAGCTATGTCATCGAATTCTATAATTCTTCTACCACTGTTATTTAACTGATAAGGATGGTTAAAGCGACGTTGCTTTATTGTTGAAGTATACACACAGCGGTTAGACCTGAAAACAAGAAACCCGCTATCGCCAACGTTGGCATAGCACAAACGGGTTCCGTTGAGGGACACAACGCAGGCAGTGGAAGACCCTTTTGATTCAGTCTTGTAATGAGCTGTTTTCAACACTCGTTTTGGATTAACAGCGGCGCCATTGGGTTTGCGACCCAGTTTGGCAACACAATTGCTCATGAGTTCTCTTGCGTAAATCCCAGAATCAATTGCAACGCTCCTTTCTGACCTGCCAGTAACACCATCTGCCACGCCGATTGTCCGTTTCGTTTGAAAGTGGAAGTGAGCGTCTTGTCCGAGCGGCCTGCTCTCGCTCTTCTTTGGTAGATAGAAGCAACCAGACACCAGTTTTAGGTTGTCAAATTCAGAAGTTGCTTCGTCATTAACATCCATCATTCGATTTGCAACACAATAGGGCATTAGTTTTATTGCGCAAATTCCAGAATCGATTGCACTGCTCTCTTCTGACTGGCCACTAACACCATCTGCCATCCCAATACAATAGGGCATGAGTTTTCTTGCGTAAATTCCAGAATAGACTGCAATGCTCTCTTCTGACTCGCCACTAACACCATCTGCCCTCCCAATGGTATGTTTGCTTTGATGGAAGCTCTTTTTAGGTATACAGAAATTTAGTTTGCCAAACACAGAAGCTACTCTTCTATGCCCTTTGGTTTCGAGAGACAAATCTGAACTGAGAGTCATAGTTGCATTCTGATTGAGAAATTTTCTTAAATAAGAAATCGCGTTTCAGTGGATTGTAAGGATTAGATGGAAAGTCCGTTGATTTTTAGGATTTCATGGGATACTAGGTCGGTGCCTAGTTACTCGTGCCGTTAGAATTCTGAGCTGAGATCAAATGGTGGCCCAAATATGCCCAAGACCAAGTGCATGAAAGAATTATTACAACTTTCCCATATAAAATGGTTTGAAGATCCCATATAAATATATAAAACCTGCAATATCCTAAGATAACTTCGATGTAAAGAAAAAACTATGCAAGTTACACCTAGAAAGAAGATTTTCGTAACACATTCTAAGGGAGTTGGAAAAAAAAAAAAACTCAAATTTACAGAATAAAGTACAGGTTGCAATGCAACGAAAAGAACAGCCTTAAAATGCAACCACCAAATTAGAACAATGGAACCAGTTTAGTCCCAAGTATCCCAAACATGGAAAGGTTTCTGCCATCAGAAAGGTGTTTCACGGATTAAAATCAAGAAAGGCACCACCAACACGAAAAATAGGGAAATCTCTCTCCATGACAAATCCCAATCCTTGGTCCTTTAAAGAAGCAAACTACCCAATTGGTGTTACCAACATAATGCTCCTTTCTTCCTTTTTTGTCATGTTAAAATTACCGAGCTCCTCTGAGATGGACAATCAATCAAGGAGTTGGAAGAAGCCGATAAACTGTGATTTCTTGCTGCTTAAAATACCGTCTATCTTCTTCGTCAACAAGAACAAGATTCAAGTAGTACTTCACACTGAACTTGTTGTTGATGTTGCGATATGTGGGTGTTAACTCATATGGACTCAGGAACAATCTAATCGGAATCGATTCACCTGTTACGGGCATCAGTAATTGCATCAGCATGATAATCCTTTGAAATATGAATAGAGACCAGTATCCAGCACGCACACAAAGATGAATAAGTGCAGCAAATCATCAAGTTTTCGCATTTTCTCATCAATTACTGGCGAATACATCATCACGTGGATTTCACGCATACAGTTCTGAAAAATTATACATTAGTAACCATATTTTACAGTTTAGCTAAACTTCAAATTAAGAGGTGCAAATCCTCTAATTTTGCTTACCGTTAAACTATAATTTTCTCTGTCTAGTTCCTGCTTTTCAATATCTTACATTCTGACATCTTTATTTCCTAGTGTTTCTATACATGTCCATGCTGACAGAGTTTGCGATGTGATAAAGGAGTCTATCACAGCCTTTAATAATCAAGTAAACCACAATGGTCCTACTATACAGCCAGAACATTTTTAAAATCTTCCAACACCAGTGCCTTATCACAGATAAATAAATGCGAGGAAAAAGTTAACCATATCATGATCAAGTTAAAATTCAAGTAGGACGGACATAAATTTAATGATCACTAAGAGAGTTGAAAAGTTAGATGCCACACAGATTTTCTGAGTGATTTGTTAAGTGCAATCATGCATATTATTGGTGATAAAAGATAAAAATAACTTGAAATTATGTACCTCTGACAGGAGCACCGTCCATCAACTCAAATTTTGATAGGGTCTCTGTCTCAACATATGTACTAGGCCCTGATCCCGTTGATTCGCGACGCCTGATCTCAAGCTCCATATTCTTAATCTTAATTCTCACCATAAGAAAATAAATTTTGCCAATGATGACATCCTTCAGGTGGTACCTGATTCATTTGAACTCAATAAAAAAACATAAAGCTCCCTTCCCCTTCCAACTTATATCATCATGTGAAATTTTATTCAAAATAACCCTCATTTAGACTTACTTGCTTTTACTGTATTCAAATTCAATATGAAGACAGTCCTCAATTCCAACTTCCATCTACAAGCACCACAAAAACAGCACATGGGGAGCAGGATCAATTTTTTGAATGAATTTGAAAGCTAATTCATAGTCAACAACCAAGTTTTATAAGAATAGTTCATTCAAGTTTCATAAGAATAGTTCATTTATGTCATAACTCGCCTTCACAAACATCTCAACTCAATATGTCAAGCATCCAAGTAATTTTCTAGTCCAACATGTAATGAGACAAAGGCTATGATTCATGCTGCTTAAGGCCAATCAAGGTGGTGGATAGGATGTGCTGCAGAAGAAGAGATAAAGTTGTATTGACCAAATAAACATGTGAACAATTCAAAAAACTTAAATGTGAACAAATGTGCTTTCCCAGATTGAATTAGTAAAAGAAATCTGTACAAATAAAAAGCAATCAAACATTTGCAAAAGAGTAACTGCTTTGACATGTAGGTATCCACATAATAATAACACGCAGAAGAGGAATAATACTAATCCTGACCTTAATGCTGTTATTGATTGATGGGAGCGGAGTGTAGTTGTGAACCTGAACAAGAGTATTAAAGTAAAAAAATAAAATTTATGTAACACTCTCAAGGATGTTATACTGACAAGATAATCCCAAAAAAAAAAAAACATTAGCAGAAATCTATATGATGCCTAAATGTTCTTTATATGGGTTGAAGCAGGCACCCCAAGCCTGGTTTGAGAAGTTTCATAATACACTGCTTTAACTTCTCTTTTGAACAAATTCAGTATGATGACACTTCACTCTTCTTCCACAAAACAGCTATGGGAATGGTGCTTCTCTTGGTTTATGTTGATCATATTATCATTACTAGAACTGACATTTCTTTGATTGCTAAGCTTTAGAAGATGTTGCATGAATCTTTTCATATGAAATATCTTGGTCATCTCACTTAATTTTTGAGCATGGAGTTATATTCTCTATTCAATGAGATTTTCATGAACCAACATAATTATGTACAAGGTCTTATCACCTTGGCTAGTTTGGAGGAGACTAATTCAGTCAACAATCCTTTAGCTGTTTTGTGGAAGTATAGGAAGGCTGAAGGGGGCCTCCTCTCTGATCCGACTCTTTATTGGAAACTTGTTGGGAGTCTTATCTACTTGACCATTACTCAGTCCAACATATCGTGTGCAGTTCATACGGTCAGCCAGTTCATGAATTCTTCCCGGCATCATCTAGCTGTTGCACATCGCATTATCCACTACATGCGCGGTTCTCATACCTATAAGCTATTCTTTCCAACCAGTTCTTCCCTTCAACTTACAGCTTATAGTGATGCAGATTGGGCAGGGTCTCCTGACACTTACTGGTCTACAGGAAGTTGATATATGTTCTTCGGTGATGCTTTGATTTCTTGGAAATATAAGAAACAAGATTATGTTTCTAAATCTTCCACCGAAGCTCCATATCGTGCCATGTCTACTGCTTGTTTTGGAATTGTTTGGTTGTGTGATCTTTTTATGGAACTTGGTTTTCCTCATAACCATCCTACTCCTCTACATGCTGATAACACTAACACTACTCAAATTGCAACCAATCCAGTTTTCCATGAACTTGTTGAGCACATCGAGGTTGATTGTCACTCAATTCAAGAAGCTTTTGACCATTGGGTGATCTCCCTTTCATATACTTCTATTGATCTTCAGGTTGTTGATGTCTTTATCAAAGCTATGACTAGATAACTACATCAATGACTAGATAATGACATCAATTTCTTGTTGACATATTATTGTTGGTTGACTTACCAGCATCAATTTGAGGGGGATGTTAATAGCAGAAAGTTAGGGATGTTAATTCCTAATAATCAGCTTTATAAATCAGCCTCCTAATTGATGTAAATCAGCCTCCTAATTGATGTAAATCAGCCCTTATTTAGGTAAATTAATGCCCAATAAATCAGCCCACTAATTGCTGTAAATCAGCCTTGTTAAGTCCTATATAATGGGGAGGTCTCCAAAGACAAATAGCACACAGATTTCT
Organism: Populus nigra; assembly: GCF_951802175.1. Classification (NCBI taxonomy): domain Eukaryota; kingdom Viridiplantae; phylum Streptophyta; class Magnoliopsida; order Malpighiales; family Salicaceae; genus Populus; species Populus nigra. The sequence goes on along the minus strand of NC_084870.1, from coordinate 4,000,922 downwards.
TTCAAACTTTTGTGTCTTATTGACAAAACCAAGATATAGAACTAAAGGAAATAACCGGAAAAGATTGGTATGTTGTATCAGCATTCAATATGACAAGCATGACTACAATAGAGAAATTATTCATTTACCACAAAATCCTGGTACTCGACAATGTTGCTGACATAGTTCCGACTGATTGTCACTTTCAATATATACCTGTAAACAATGATAAAGCTTAAGTTTGCTGTCATGCTTTAAGAAAAAAAAAATTGAACTGATTTTAGTTTAAAATTTCAAAATCATACAACAAAAGTCATCATAATTTTTAATACTGTTTGCAGTCTAAACTAGGAGTACAGAAAATGAAATTATGAACATCACTTTGAACTCACAGGGAGCACAAACAACAAAATGGCCTTATGCCTCCCCTAAGCTCAAAATTTCTCCTAATATATTATAATTGGTTCCCAGCACCTCCACCCAGTCTCTTTAGTTTAACCAAAACCCTCCTTCAAAAATAAAATCTTGCTACAGAAACCTTTAGATAAATGCTCTAGCTCTAGTATTAAACGAAGTCAAAACATACTAAATTGTGCTTAACATGCAAGATTGATCTTGCTAAACAATGTTTTATGTGTATAACCAACCAGCCAAAATATGGTTTTCTAGTGTGTGTGTGTGTTAATGCCTTGAGAATCAGCAACTGTTCCCTTTTTTCAGAACTACCGAAAATCATTTAGTAGCAAATGCCAAACTATGAGAATTCTTACATTGAATATATAACAGGAAGAGAGAAAGGGAGAGAGAAAGAGATAACATTTTGCAAATATCAGAACTATGTACAGTTAAGGTGAAAAAACATGAAAGGAATAGGAAACAGATGAAGAAACAAGCGCGGTTTACATACCTAGCCTATCAAATTGGTATCACAGGCAAAAATATAGCAGGTGCAAATTCGAAAATTGGTCTTTTGATGAAAAATTAGGGCTGGATTGAGGTGTTGAGAACACCCCCCACCCAACAAATGCTTACAAATTAATATTAGTTACATAATAAAACCTGTGCAATTTAAAAGGATACCCTACCTAAGCCTCACATTCACTCCATTATAGGACTCAAATGGCATTTCCACTGTAGAAAATTCAAAGGGATATGCCTTTCTTTCATATAACTCTCCAGGTACATCAAGTTCACGCACTGCACATGACAGGATAAGAGTTCATAATAAATAAATAAAAAAAATGACCTTCACTGATTGATTAACAATGCCACCCACAAAACTTAAGTTATGATTAAAATAAAATGAAGTAATAGATTGCCATGTCTTCAAAAAATTATGAAACTATTATGCACATATAAACTAAGAAGACTTGATGTACTGAACATGTCATACCATATATGGCCCTTCTTTAAGTTACCAATTTTACAAGAAATAAATGTTTAGATGTGCTCACCGAGAGAACTAAAGTCATAAAAGTTGCCTCGTTCAAAATACAATTCTGCAAAGAGGGGTAGAAATTTGTCATTCTCTGAAATGTGATTCTTTCATGAGATAAGCCAATGAAATGTAGTCCTAGAATTTCATGTAACTCGCATCAAAGAAAAATCCACCAAATAACTACTCCAAAGAGGAACAATCAATTACAAAGAAAACAAGCAAGGGAAAAAAAATTCTTCTACAACAACAATGTCATTTTTTAAACTGCTTTAGAGAGATTATAAGTGGATAATGTACGTCTTCTATTATATATTTTTGTCTGCTATTTCTCTTTCCAAGTCTTTTCTTATATATCCATTTATATTCTTGTCCAAATCAAAATTCTTATCAGAAAAAAAATTAATAATTGTTCTTTAACATTACTACGTTGTAGTTGACAATAAGAGACAACCACCATTTTTCCCTTGAAGCTCCCACCCCTTGGTGAAGACAGCATTCAACCTGAAAATTTCTAGTACAATGCCAAAAGACTCTGTTAACATAAATGGTGAGTACCAATGGCAAACTATAGAGATCTATTATAGGCTTGGACAACTTATGCGAGAAGAAGAAGCTCTCAGCACTGCTTTCTTTCACTTCTATTCTAACTATGAAGTGCATTGACAATGCCTTGAAATCCTAGATGAGAAACAAGCATCACAACTCCCAAATAATTCAGCAATGAGAATTCCAGTATTGCCTGCTTTTAGAGCTTATCCTTCACTTTTCTCATTTATATTAATTTTCCACTTAATTTAAAAATGACAAGATAACCATAACAACATGAACATGATCTTCCAGATATAAAATACAAGATCTAAATATAAGACTGGAAGCAAATTCAACACACCTATTTGACCAAGCAGCTCAATTTTAACACCATTGTGTTCGACCTTCTTCCCTTGAACTGGTTCTATGACAACCTGAATGTGAATACAGAAACAATAAGATTCAATTTCAGTGTTGATGACAACATTACCAAAAGAACATCTCTATGTAACTTTTAAGATTAAGAAAACAACCAAAAAAAAATATCAGTGATTACCTCCCCAACAATGTTTTCTTGACTTTGGAAGAGAGGAACCATGACTGTTTGGCCATTTTCCTTCTTTAAAGGAACCTATAGCAACACATAGAAGCGGTAGTTATATGCTTGAATAAAATGATTTTTAAAAGGTCTCTCAATAAGATTTAATCTATCACTTCAGTGCAAACATATCTAGGAAAAACTCATTAGTTCATCGGACCAAACTCCATGTTTTTATTCCATCTAACAGACCTGATAACATAGTGGTACTATTCAAGTGGATTACATCCCAATGCTAATACAGGCAGGATGAGATGCGAGAGAGAAAGATGGAGCAACTTAGATGAGGTCAAAATGTAGGAACAAAACCTTTTTCTTAAGCACTCAACTCAATAAATTGAAAACAGCTACGCAAAGAAGCAGAGAACTCTTGGTAACAGCAAAAAGAAAAAGAAAACGTGCATAATAGAAAGATAAAGATAGTGAGTACAAAGACAAATATTTTATAGGTCTCTTTGTAAGTTGATACGGCACAAAAGAAAGTACTGCATGGGCAATTTTCAACTTTCCACACATTGGAATTCAGCTTAATGGCATTTAATTTCAATTGAAAGAACAGCTGGTACTGCATGGGCAATTTTCAACTTTCAACACATTGAAATTCAGCTTAAGGGCATCTAATTTCAATTAAAAGAACAGCGGGTGAGGATGAATCTAGGATTTCAGCTGGTAGGCTGGAGAAAAGAATGCAAATACATTGAATAAAAAAGAATAAACAAAGATCAAAGACCCACTGGTGTTATCCAATTGCGTAACTGAAATCTGACCATAAATGAGGCTTAGAATATCAACCCAGAAATTAACCCAATTAGTGAAGTCGATGTGTTATAATAACCATTGAAGTAAAAGATTTGCATACAAAGTTACTTCGATTTTGTGAATAACAAAATATTTGACAAAAATAATAATACAGCAAAAGCAGAACTCTTGAGCAATGTTAACAAATTAACAAGGTACCTGCTTGCGTGTTCTTCCATCAGCAAGATTGATAGAAACATTGCATGGTGGTTTAAAAGCTCCAACTAAGAAGTTCTGAAGAACCAAAAATACATGGTAATCACTTTTTCAAAAAACAATGGAACTCATACAAAGTACTAAAACCAAGAATACTTTACCATGATCTTTTAGTCAAACTTAGTACTGTATTGGTACTTTGTCAAAGCATGAAAGCCCTTAAAACCAAAGAGAAGATAGATTAATTCCATGAATGAATCACATCTATATATATCTCTACCGAACCAGAAGAGAAAGAACATTAAAAAAAAAAAAAACCCACCTTTGAAACTCCTTAAAAACTGCAGTGATCAGTTAAAGTTGAAAGCTTTAAGAGAATTGAAATCGATCCGAACTATTACCTGGACGATATTGAAATGGGTTGATGTTCAAATCTTAAATTAGTAAATAAAGACAGCAGGATCAGCTCCGCTCAGTTCAGCTGCCTTTCTCCTTTCTATTTTCTCTTTTATAGTTTTTTTGTTTCTAATGTCAAACTGATGGTTTTTTTTTTTTAACTCTTAGCGTTGATCCAATCAAAATATTACACGTCAGTAACGAAAGGGCGTTATTAAAAAAAAAAAGTGAGGACTAGCTGTACCGCTTGGAAGTGGAGTAGAGCTAAAAACAATATTAAAAAAGTTATTTCGTCTAGTCTTAAATAAAAAATATTTTTAAAAGTAAACTACATTATAATACTAAACAAGCATAGATTCAGTCTTTTGCTTTGTTTTGGGTATTTTTACTTATTAGCATGTTTTTAAGAAATAGTAAATAATATTATTTAAGTTTTTTTTATTGTAAAATAATATAGTTTTTACATATCAGATTACAAAACGTGACATTCAACTTGTCATTATTCATAAACATGTTATTTTTAAATAAATTATAAAATAAATTACATAAATTACAACAAGGAAAGAGGAGAAAGAGAAAAAATATTAGAGGTACAACGAAGTTCTGATTACAATAATATCAATATTATCATAAAGATCTTCACGATACGAATACCATGATACCAAGAAAGGTCACCAACAAAAACCTGAGTTTGTAATGCTTGTTGTCCAAAGATAGCAAGTGGTTACCTTGCCTATGGGAACAAGTGTGGCTCTCTTCATTCATCGTTGATGACCTTTCTTGGTATGTATTTATCTCGTCATGATCTTTTTTATTGTACTAATGATGTTGTATTTTGAGTTTCGCTGTGCCTCAAGACTTTTTTTTCTCTCTCTCTTCTCTTTTCACAAATTACAATAAGAAAAAATGAGAGAAAAAAAAAAGAATAATTATGTCAAACCTCCTTTAGTTTGATCATTTTTTAGCTTTGCTTTCATGTTATAAGAAACTACACTTTACTTCCTTTATTTGAATAACTTTATAACACTTTACATCCTCTAGCTTTGGTGTAAAAAAATATCCAACAAAAAATATTACAGTATCTTTAAGTTTGCCATTATTCTCAATTTAATAACTAAAAAGCCCATGTTTTTAAAAATAACAAAATCATCATTATATAACCGTTGTTAATTTTTTTTAAAAAAAAAGTTGTTAAACATGGCTTTATATTTACAAAAATGTCATTAACTCCATGTTTATATCAAATTCAATCCCTCTTGTCTCATCATTTCCAATGAACACAACCATTCACAAATAATATCTATTATCCTTTAAACTTTCCAATAAACACAAATATCGAATTAAAAAACACTAATAAAAATTTTCTCACAAATCTTCACTATTTCAAGCAAGTCATCCTACATTATTATTGCACAAAACTCACCACTACAAACACTGCAAATACAAAATTCATTTCACTTACAATTAGCAACAACCAAAACTCTTTCATAATCAATAATATCCTAAAATTTACAGCACACAAAGTTGAATACATTTATTTATATTCATCAAATGCTAAGAGTAGCCTATGAACATGTAATAGCTTGGATGGACTAAGTTCAAGAATAGAAAATGTACAAAATATAAAAAAAAGAGGCAGTTGTCAGGATATCAAAGTCAGATACAAGTAAAAACAAGTTATTTTACATATCTGATGATAAATCATGTGACAATACATTTATTGATTGATGCAAATCTATTAAAGATATTGAATTAGCTATAAGGGTGAGAGAAGGTACTAGTGATATAGATCAAATACTAAATGAAGTGAAAAAACTAAAGATGAATTATGTAAAGTTTGGATCATGAATCATAATGTTGAGATTGGCTATGCAGTGTAAAGTTGTGTAATGTTAATATTTATAACTACAGTATTATTTATCATGATTAAATGAAACTAATAAAATTAGCAAATCATATTTAAGTTGTATTAAACATAAAATAAAATTCAGTGTTTAGACATACCATGACATCAATATAATATCCATAAATATTGTTCACAGGATCTAATAACCCAAAACAAAATTCATCATAGTCATACATTGTTCTTATACGTGCTTCATTCAATGCAACTAGTGTGGGATCAATCTTTATTGACATACCTAAAGATCTGATATTCCTCGAACTTTATTAATCCATCAACTCATACTTTAAATATCTTGCATTAAAAACCAAATGTGGGATTAACTTTCTGGTTTTTCTTCTTCTTCTTCCCAACCCTTCCACTTCACTTTTATCTTTAGCTTTTTCACAACTACTATCTAATTCGCACTACTTTCAATATCAAAATCATCCTTGTCAGAACTTTCTAGGTCCTTTTCTTTAATTGATTTTTTTATATATGTTTCATCTTTCAACATTATGTTGATTAGTTTATAATTTATTTTCATTTACTTTTTATGCAGTTATCATAGTTTCATAACCTGAGTCACAGATTTAACATGTTAACCTAGGTTGATCCAAGTCAATCCACTATGTTGTTATCTTAATATTAAAAAATATATCATCTTGAAAAGAATTTTAAGTCAAACTTTGTTTTTATGAGTCATTCATGTTGTTTTTGAACCCATAAAATCAACTAGGTCACATTGGGTAAACCCCCACATAATTTTATTTTTTTCTACTAGAAAAAAAAACATTAGCAATATCTGAACTTTGTTTTTTCATTCAAGAAAAATTTAACTTGACCCGCGGCGAAGCATATGTCAATAATCTAGTGTTATCTAAATTAAAGTATTATATATTAATATACTTTTATATTGTATATTAATATAACATAATATAACAAATTAATATGCTTTTATATTGTATATTAATATACCCTAATATATTATTTCCTATATAAATATATTAGTGATTTATTATTTTCTAATAGTATATTCTAAAGTATTTAGTTAATATGTATTATTGTTTTTTTCTATAGAAAAATAATAAAATATAATACCACTTTAATTGATAAATACTTCTTGAAAAGTGTTTTTCACTCTTTTAAATTAAAAAACTTTTTACTCTATCTAAAACTTATATTTTTTTATAATAATTTTTGTTGGCCATCTTTTTACGATACAACCAAATACAAGAAAATAATTTCTAAAAAATTTTTTTATAGCAAACAAATAATGCATTATTTAGCGTAAAAACTCTTTATAATTTATTAGATAATATAAATTTTTATTTTATTTTATTAAACACGCATTAATTTTTTAAATTTCAATTAAAAATTTTCATTATACTAAAAAAATACATTCACAGGCATTTCTTTTATGTTAGAAATTAACTTAAAATCATATCCCAGTGATAATACTGAATAAAGTTGCACATTTCCCTCGAAGTCAAAGGAGAACTAAATCACAACAATATGAATGATAATTTACATGCTGCCCTTAGGCTAGCTCTGAAACATAGAAACTCGATGGCTCGAAATTTTGAAAGGTAAAACCTTGCACTTTAGAACTTCGGAACAGCACTGGAGAATCAAGAAACTAACAATGGAGAAGGGAAACAATCATAAACACAACCTTTTCTGAGAATAATCTTTGAAAAAAGAAGAAGCAGAATTAATAATGAAAAGAGAGCATATACAGTACTTTCATTTACTAGAAATCTTCCTATCGAAGAGGAAAACAAACCACCCCATGAAAATCCTATTGAAGAGAAATAAACAAGACTACGAGGATCATCCGTGTTTCCCAACATTAATAACAAGGAAACAACTAGAGAAGCCATGTCCGCCTAATTCTAAGGAAATGAGAAAATATTTCCAGGAAAACGGTAAAAAAACAAGGGGAATGAAGATGCAGAACAAGTATGGCACATTTGCATTACTTCCACACGTCAAAATTTGCACAACTTTTACTTTCTTTGTTGCATGTCCTCCTCAGTTTTCCAGACGACATCGTCAAGGCAGGTTGAAAGGCTTTTATAGAACTGCAGAAGAAAAAGAACCAAGAAAGATGAAAATATAATCATATGTAACTTGAACATCAGATGACAAACAGCAACTGTTCTGGTTAAGCAACAGCTACCATTGCAGGAGAATCATCTAAGGATATTGCCAATATCTTATATATATAATTACAGTGACAAATCATGTATGTATCAATTGGTTGTTGAGTAGCATTTCATTTGAAACGAGTGAAATGTTAATGGATGAATTAAATGAAAAAGAAGAGAAGGAAACTGTGCCTTATGGAACTCCAAAGTGTCTCCTTTTGCTTTACGCACTTCAACCATATGAAGCGAGGGTGCCATTTGAAATATCTGATAGAAATGTACAAATCAGTGAATTAATACCACAAAATGACTATGAACTTGACTTTAGCAGTATTAGTGAGTTTCATTTGAAGTTTGTCACAGACCTCGGTAGCAACATTAAGGTTTCCCTTTCTCCCAGCCTTCACATTCTCAAGCCTCATCTGAGAAAGACAAGGATAAATTTAAGCATCACCACCTCAGGCCCTTTTACTTTAGCCAAATGAATAACGAATATTTCATGCATTTGTTACCTTGTAGTTTTTCTTGTGGACATCAAAACCAAGGGGCTTTGCAGCTTCTTCGATCTTGTGAATTATTTCATTGGCAGGGCATTTAGACGTGAACCTTGTTTCCCTCTTAAATTCCTGCTGCAAGTCACGAAATCACAAACATACAAGTTTCAGTATTTAATGAAATCCCAACAAATGTGACATTATAAACCTATCATGTGGGTCTATCACCTGCAAACAACATCCTCATTTGAACCCCGCAGATTCTGTTAGGTAGACAAGGCGACTTTTTTGATAATGTAGAATAAATACTGTTTTCATAACAGGGACTTCTAATTTCATAGTCCAATATAATCTCTCACTGCAATGGACAAAGCTGGATATCTCTAATTGTCCACGAGGAGCTTCGAGGAATAATATAATGAACCATTTTCTTGTTTATGCCTTGAATAAAAAAAACATATGGACGGAACTGAGTCTTATTGCAGTTAGAGATCCTGGATTATTTAATACCCTAAAACATTGAATAATCCCTTCATGGGTGATAACATGTATCATATGTATCATTGATTCCTTCATTGATTCTACAAGTTGATAAATCTCTGAAATATTCAAATGACAAGGGAAATAAGGAAAAACATACAGTTTCACAACCAAGCAGACACAACAACAAAGATAGACACACTCTCTCCCCTGACTACCAGACCATATCAGGATAAGAATACAACAATTTGTCACCATCATCTCTTACTTCCACAGAAGCAGGAAGCTAATGTTTTTTGTACTAGCATTAAGACATGCATTATCCAACAGGAATACAGCAATTCAGACTTGAAAGATATAACATAAAAGAAAGGCTTTTCAGCAAACAAACCTGTTCTCCATCAAACAAATTCCCAAGATTTAGCCCTCTAGACATCGAAATTAACTCAAACGCATTCATAGCTGTTGGTTGCTCTTCTTCCTTTTTCTCTGTTACATGGTTTTCCTGTTTCAAAGACAACAGTATGCATTAAGAAGCATATTGTCAACAAGTACAATAAATTGTTACAGTTTATTCAAATTGTGCTTTTTTTTTTCTGGTACAAATACAAAATAATCATCTTAAACTCACTTCTGAGTCCTTAAAAACAGCTTCAACATCATCCAAGTTGGTGTCCTCTTTCTCTTCAAACACAGGAGTCTTATAACCTTTCTTGAACCATTGATCTACCAGGATTTCAGATACGGTGATACGCTGACATTAAAAACAAATAGTAAATTGAGAAAATTATAAAACAATATAAAGTTTTGATTAATGTTAATTTTTCGATGTATGGTTGCCAATATAAGTATTTTAAGCCCAGACTTGTTTGGCATACTTACAAGAGCAGGTCTAACAGAATAAGCTTCACATGCATAAACAGTACACATATAATAAGAAGCAAGATTGGACCTAGGTAATGTAAACATCATGGCACTTATACACACCACTTGCAGATTAGAGAAGTTGTCCAGGCATCCTAATGATATCCACTGCGGTAACAATCTTTCAGTGTTCCGATTCTGCTACCTGACCAAATCTCTAGAAGATCCAATCTCAGTTATACAACGTTCACATGCCCAGAGGGAAGCCTTTACAAGATGTTCTATTTAAAGTTAGATGAGACAAATTAGCATGATAACTGGATAGGCTCCATTGTCCAGCAACAATATTATGACAGCATTGGGATCTAATGAGGCAAAAGCATCAGAGCAGCTATTCCTTGTGCCAACTGTGATGAAAACGAATAAACATAACTTAAAATACACTTGCTGTTGTTTGCAGTGATTCATCATCTATCATTTTCTGAGATTCATTTTGATTCGCTTACTATTTAAAAAAGAAGAGTGGTCCACCAATAGTTAATGCAGAAATCCTTTCTTTTTTACTCCGTTCTAAGATGCAGGAAATGCATCCAAGCAGGGAATGATAATAACACATAACTACTTACAGTCATAGGGTTGGGATCCAAAATTCGAGTTATCAATTTCATGGCACCAAAAGAGAGCCAAGGGGGGCAAGTAAATTCAGCTGCTGAAATCTGCATATGGCAGAAGTAAAGTGAAAAGCAGAGGACGGGGGAAAGGAGAGAACAGTTCTATCAAATTTGTAAAATGCTCACTTTTTTATACAGGTTCATAAGATTAGAATCATCAAAAGGCAAGTACCCTGCTAGCAATACAAAAAGTATCACTCCACATGACCACAAATCTGCAGGAGCCCCATCATAACCTCTATCATTAAGAACCTAAACAGCAGTACCGAAAATAATTAGAGGTAAAAAAGCGCCAAAGGCTTAAAAGGTAACATATATGGTTAAGAAATATGGCATAAATATTCATCCAAACCTCAGGAGCAACATAATTTGGAGTTCCACAAGTTGTATGAAGCAAGCCATCATCCTGCCAAATAAACCTGTTAGTAAGAAACAAAGCTTTCCTTGCAAGAGTCACGGAAGGGACTTGAATGAAAAACATATTATTTCCATTAAAAAAAAAAGAATCCACATTGATACAAGCCCATAAACAGAGAACAATCAAATGCATTTTGAAATTCATAATTGTAAGGCAATGGTTCTTACTAGGTTATTTCAATCGTTGCAGCTTAGACCAAATTTTTTTTAAACGTAAGAAAATAATATCTAGATCAGGGCCTAGACCAATAAAAAAATTTCTTTCTTTTTTTTTAAAAAATAAAATAAACAGATGACAAATTATCTACAGCAATAGATGATATGTCGTCTTCTTCCCAAAATCCAGCCACCATGAAGATGACTGAAAAATCAAGGGAAATGATTTTTTGACCTAAAATTCCATTTTTCAACCATTTTTTACCTGAAAACACCTTACACCCTAAAAACATAAATAAACTCATTTAATGCATCAAATAACCCAAAAATGGGTTGAAAAATTAAAAATCAACCTGAATTGGTAAAACGTCTTGAGCTCAAAGTCAAGATCTACTATTTCAATCAGGGTGAAGGCCAAACAACATCACAATGGAACTCATCTCATTAAATGAAACCCTTTGACACCATTTTCAATCTTTTTAGTGGCCGAAATCAATGTCAACCAACCACTATATCTCTCCTCATCATTTTCATGCGAGTTTCTCTCTCCTCTCTCTAGCTCAGGGAAAATGAAGAAAATGTACTTTTGGACCAAAATGAAAATTATTGTTAATGTGTGGTTAGCCATACATTTTCTTTGTGTTTACATGTTAGTTCTCTATCTTTAAATTTTGTATTTTGACCATAATTTCAAGCCTAATTTCTTCTACTTAGCTATAGAAGGGTATATGATTGAAAGAAGAAAAAAAGTCTATTATAGCCTAACCTGCTTTTATTAAGGTCATTATTTTGAAACCATGAAATTGACACTAATCATAATTGGATTTAACTGGCTTTAATGTTTATTAAGACTTGAACTGCGATGAAGATTTGATGGTAGTTACCCTGACTTGTTGGGACAGTGCACTCAATCCAAAATCTGAAACTTTGAGGTTCCCATAAGCATCCAACAACAAATTTTCTGGCTGTGACACCCAATAAAAAGCAAGAAGAGAATGAAGTTTGTCAGGTGAGAACAACAGCTTTATCCCCTTATGGTTCCTGTCATGAACAAAATATATACATAAAACACTCATTTACAAGTTACACAGTGATTAAAGTAGCACCTTAAGGTCTCTGTGAAAAACACCCCTACTGTGGCAATAATCGACTGCATTGATAAGCTGGTGGAAATATCCCCGAGCTTCATCTTCTCTCATCCGTCCATGGTTTACCTTTGTAGAATTAAAACAGAAAATATTACATGCAAAAAAATGCTCCATAATTGGTATGAGAACATGCACGAGCAAAAGAAACTTCCAAATTGTTGCTCCAATCACCACAAGATTGCATTAATGTAAGCAAAACAAGCACTGACAATTATACTAAGATCGTAATTGTCAATGATAAGTAGACAACGTGCAGGACTGGCCTTAACAGGTGTGTAATAAATTTCTAGTAGTTGTAATAGCATCCAATATGTAATTACCAAACTCTACCAAGGATAAACTAGAGAACATTATAAGTTTGATGAACAATAACACAACTTACAATTTTGTCAAAAAGCTCTCCCCCGGTAACAAATTCCAAAACAATAAATATCTTTGTCTTGCTTCCCATCACCTGAAAATCAGCAATTTTTTTCTTATAAAGCTTAGACGAATATTTATATCAAATAGTATTTTAAATAACATAGAATTAAGACTGCTACTGACTTTTAAAATACAGTTTAATAGATTGAGGCTAGAATATGCAAAAAGATTCCATGGTCAAACCAAACTACAATTCCACAAATTAAATGTCATTTCAGATAACTTTTACAAACATGCTCTACTTGGTCACTATTTCTATATAGACAATCCTTCCTCCATTCTTCACAGTGATGCTAGAACTTAAAACTTATATGATAAAATAGGGATAACAGGATACTGAGAAAGATTACTCTATAGTTTTAGCCAAAAGCATTTAAGAAAAGAACCAGAAAATTTGACATTGCTCACTTTTAGCAGAAAAGGATGTAAAGGAGGACTAATTTTACAGATATTACTAACAGCTTGTAGGGTACATTTGGTAACATGGTGCAACACGTTACAAAACGCATACATATTATAGTAATGCTGAAAACTAAAAGAGAAACCTCATATAATCGAACAACATTTGGATGCTTGATACGCTTCATTGTCGCTACCTCCCGCTTGATCTGTAAGAACACAAGCAACATTTTAGAAATCTAAAGGGATCATTTAAAGCTCTTCTGACAATATTGGAACACCTTTACTGGTGGTAGCATATATATAATAAAAGAATTTCCTACGCCGGAAAGGGGGAAAATAGGACAAAAGCTTTCAGAAGTGCAGGAGAAAGTAATTGAAAAACATACATAGAGAATGCATATTGTATCAGTTTCTCTTGAGACGTGTAAAGCAGTGAGAAACAAACAATTTTACAAAAACAGAATCGACTAACCAGACCTGTTCAGCCATTTTGTGTTTGAGAACCTTCTCTTTATCGAGGATCTTCAGAGCCACAGGTTCCCCCGTCTCAGAATTCCTTGCAAACTTTACTTTTGCAAATGTTCCTTCACCAATTGTTCTTCCCATTTCATACTTACCCACTCTACGCTTAATTTTAGGTTGACTCATGCTTCGTTTATGGGTTCAATGTTCTTATCCTTGAAATTTGCAAACTTTTAACTCTTCCTGAAATGCACAAGAAAGTGTAACTGCCAGATCAATAACAGTCATAAATTTCAACAAACATGGAATTTATTGAGCATATCCCCAGGTCAAACTTTGTGATCTGAGTTGGTCAACACATGGCAGGGTCTGGATAATTTTAAGGTTTGCATTACATATTCTGGAAATTACAACAATAAAAAACTGAAATGAACTTTTTTTTCTTAGTCTTTATGCTGCTGCACACTACAAATAACATAATCACTCCCACAACTTGCTTTCAAAAACTGATAATGTATTTTTCAAGCTTCAAGCACTTTCGTAATTGATTAACAATCCACGACCAGTTATTTATCATCGGAAGTCTCGTGTATAGGAAGACTGCAAATTTTTACCATCCCAATCAAAAACCCTTCCATAAAGTATAGCTCAATTGCAAATTAAAATTGACCTCATCACAAGGGGGAGATTGAATACAGCGAATCAACCGTTACAAAGAAAGAACAAAAAATAAAAATGGCATGCAATGTGAACACAAGAAACTTACCGCATGATAGACAAAAAAAAAACAAAACTATGCAGAAAAGATCTACAACAAGAACCTGATAAGAAAGCAAACAAACTAATCTAAAGTGCTAGTAACCAATGAGAAGCTGGAAAACACCCTTCCTAATAGTCAATTTACCACTACAAGGAATGGATCAGATTGCTAAAACATAATCAAAATCTGACCAGAAATAAAACCCAGAAAGAGGAGGTGAAACAAAAAAACAAGAATCCAAGTTGAAAATTTGAAGTGGGAAAACAAAGAACATAAAAATGTCTTCACCAATTACGAAACAAACAGTAAAGACAACCAAATCAAAATTTAAGTGAATTAACCTCAAGTCCAACTGCTCCCAGTGCAACCAACACGCCCACAGAAGTGGAATTTAGACCAGAAACAGCTCAGTAGTCAATCAATGACTGCTTATATAAGCCCCTGTATGAATACTTTATAGTTAATAATTAACAAATAAAAACTGAATTTAAAAACAAAAAAGAATCTTTCTCAAACGCCATATTAAAAAAAGAAAACAAAAAATAAAAGAACTGTAGCTGAAGTTCAAGAAACTCAAAAGAACTCAAATTTCTTGCCAACTTTACAAATTCCCACCTCTAAAAACAAAAACCCAAATCAAATTTTACAAGAACCAACCTATTAAAAAGCGAAGATTGGATCTTTTTCAAAAAGAATTAGACTAAAAAAAGTTCCTTGTACTTGTGGTAATAAAAAGAAGCAAGCTTTTAGCTTCGGGGAGAGAGAGAGAGAGAGAGAGTCAGCAAAACAGTCAGACTAGGTTCAAAGCAAATTCAACATAGGAAACATATCTTACGCAACGGATAAAATGATTATTAAAATAATCAAGGATTAAAAGTGGATTGACAGAGAGAGGATATACTTGAGCAAGGTTTTGTATATGGTGATTGAGAGACAGAGAGATCAGCAAGAAAGGCTGGCAATTCTTTCTCTTAAGATGACTGAAAGAAAGTGCAGAGAAAAGCAAAGGAAATGGCAATGGGTGAAAGCTTTTTGATGAATTACAGTAATTTTGTTATGATCACCTGCCCTGCAACCAGACAAATTTTCGCCTACTACTCTGTTTCTTGTCTTAATCTTACTACCGCCATAATTTTTCTTACAAGTTACAGCTACATTTTTGCTTGGATATACATATATCTTAACTGTTAAAATAAATAAATAAAAACTAACTCAGTATAAATTTAATAACGTACAATTTAATTTTGCTTGGATCCTGGAATGGAAGGAGTTTTTTATTTTTCTTATAACTTAAATGGAAGAATTTTAAATGAGAGAATGGATAACTCTATTAAATAACGCAAAGTTCATCAAACTTTTTAATAAATAGAAAATATAAAAGTCCGGCTAATGAAATCATATTGGCTTTAAACTTTATAACTCTTATTGCGACCACTTGCACTTTGTTCTTGTTACTGCAAAGGAAATTTTAAAAAATTAATGGTGGGTGTAAATAAAGAATTGCTAATATTATTAAAAAAAGCTGTTATTCTTTTATTTTAAAACAAAGTAAACATTAAATGATATTAAATAAAATAATATATAAAATATATTCTTAATTAATTTAAAATTATAATAAATTAATATATTTATAATATATTTTTTTCTCTTCTCTCAAAGTCTGACTAAAAAATAAATCTTTTAGATCCAAATTAAAATTATAAGTTTGGCCTTCCTTTTTTGTGGTAGGATTGTGACGAAACAATAATTTTCTTTTACCTTTATTATTCTCTTGTAATTTTCTTTTTTTTCTCAAATTAAAGAATTAAAAAATAAATAAAATAGATTTTTAGGCCTAAATGATGAGTTTGGTCATGTATTTTCTTGACGTTTTATATTTTGATCTTTTGTAATTTGTACTCTTTGGGGACGATGACATTTGTCGTCGTCGTAAAGTCCATCTCCCATCACTCACGCTACGTTCGGGACCATGTACTCCCACACAAATATTATAATTATAAAATATATTAAAATAACTAGATAAATCACTGCAGCTATTAATTGTACTGTAAAGTTTTTTTTCATGCAATATGCTCCCTCATCTCTCAACAATAAAATATTAAAATATAATTAAAAAAATTTAGAATTAAAACATAAAATTAAGATATTATATGATCAAATATTGCATAAACTAAAACTTTAAAGATCAAACTAAAGTTTCTATATCTTTTAAATATTTAGCTATGTTTTCATCTTTTAATCTTTTTTAACCTTAATTTTTAATTTTTTTATAAAATTATTCTTTAAATTAATTTTAAAATTTTCTTGTACACTTTACATGTGTAAAGGTATGCAATAAGAAGCAAATCCCTACCCAGTACATTAAAGAAGCCAATATTTTTTAAATGAGAAGGTAAAGTAATAATAAATACTTGATATTATGTAACATGCGATTATATAGAGAAATCAATTTGAAACATGTGTACTAACTCAAGCAAAATTAATTTAAGAATAATTTTAAAATGATAAAACTTACATTACAATTATTCTCTTCAAATTTTTATATTTTTAAACTACTTCATAATAACTTCATTATTAATATCATCGAAGATATCTTTTTTAA
Organism: Populus nigra; assembly: GCF_951802175.1. Classification (NCBI taxonomy): domain Eukaryota; kingdom Viridiplantae; phylum Streptophyta; class Magnoliopsida; order Malpighiales; family Salicaceae; genus Populus; species Populus nigra. The sequence goes on along the minus strand of NC_084870.1, from coordinate 3,984,118 downwards.
GGTATACAACCAAACTATCATTTATCCACTTATATCTCATTCTATTCCGCAATCTACTCTTGATAATATGCATAGCAGAAAAAAAAACTCTTTTCGCTATAGCAGTTGCAATTGGTAGAAGTAGTGATAATTTTATAAGTATATATACCAATTTGAAAAACTCTCTCCAAACTGTCATTTTTTGTTTTATCATTTTCTCCGCGAGACTAGCAATACCTTCAATATCAGAGAGTTCATCATCATTGTGTAAGATCAATAATATACATATCAAATTGGTCATCAAGTACCATAAGATCCACTATAGAGAAATTCATTGAGATAAAAATGAGCAAGGCAAATAAGCTTTTCTTTGTTAAAAGCAGAAAAAAAGTCACTCGGGTTTTAAACATGTCATACAAAGAAGTAACTTCGTACTCGCCTCAGTGAAACGATCATCCTAGCTCATTAAGTTACATGTTGATGATATTGTTAAACAATTAACACAACTACACAATAATTTGCTGCAAAACAAAAATTAGTTGAAATTGTTGCTCTATTCAGGGTTTGATGATTAATTCTTGGTTTAATAACTAATATCATGTTATGGGCTAGATGCTTAATTCTTGGTTTAAGAAGCAATGTCTTGTTCTGGGTTGGATGATTAGTTCTTGGTAGAAGAAATAGTGCCTGTTCTGGGCTGTGAAACTAGATACCCTGAATAAGAATTTTTACCCAGGTCCGAGTCCGGGTTAAGGAGCAAATATTTTGAATGTTCGAGGGATTAATGTACTTAATAAGAAAAGGAATTAAGTTATAGCAAATTCATTAAATTGTATTGGAAAAAACAAATTATGTTATATTAATTAATTAATTATGGTATAAAATAATTTTAGGATCCTCGCAACTTCGCTGGGATTAGCAGATTATGAAACCTTTGTGTTTTGTATTTTATAAGAACATAACTAATGTTGCATATTTTGTGTGATTTTGGGATGATAACTTACATGTTAATTATTTTAATTTAATTATTATTACGCTAAGAATTTTTATAAGATGTTGGACTTAAATATTAGTTAAATCCATGATTACTAATGTAGAGTTTTTCCTTGATAATGTTTGTATTAATTTTGAACATAGTAGTTAAATAATACTTAGTTTAAATTATATAATGTTATATTCTGATTATTTTGTGGATGAATCTTAGTTTAATTCATATAACAGTTAAATACATGATACAAAATATGATTGATGTGATGGAATGAGCTGTGATGTGATAAGTTCAAAAAGATTGGATAATAATTAGAATATGAATTAATTGTTTATTGAAGTATAATAGGTTTAGTCGATAATTCAAAATCTTCCAGTACAGGGAAGAGATTGCTAAAATTTTGGTAGATTATTAAATCATGATAAAAAAAAAAAATATTTACACTATTTTTGGATTTATTGTATGGAATTTATACCTAAATATAGGGGGATGTTACAAGATATTTAAGCCTTCTTTCTCCCTCTCCCCTTGTTGATGTACGCACCCTTGATTTTGTAGGTTTATCTATGTAACATTTTTATTTTTATAAAATTCTAATTCTTATTCATTTCTTTATTTACTCATGTGTATGAATCTCATGCCCATAATAAACATTTCATGTAAGGATTAAGACCCTTAGAAAAAGCTTTGAAACTTTGTATGGGTCTAATGCTCACATTAAAAATTCTATACAAGGTTCAAAAATCCTTGAAAAATTGTTAAAAATTTATATGGGTCCAACATCCCACACTTAGAAAAATATTTATCAAATTTGAAATTTGAACTGTTTAACTTGAATCAAGACTTAGAAGGGATTTATCCCCTACCTAGAACAAAGAGGGTATCTTGGTTGCAAGTATATTCTTGTCAATCCGGATGAATATATAATGGAATTTTGAAAAACCGCTAGGCAGGAGGTGGGGATTACTATTGTTGTCCTTAAGTAAAACATCGTTGTTGAGGTAGTTTACCCAATTATTGGAAGGTTATGAAGTTGTTTCCCTTAAGAGATGTCATGTTAAGCCCGTCTTTAGAGTGTTGTGCAATCGCATTAGGGGGGCTTCAGATTCATCCCTTCCAAGGTAACTTGTGTAATCGCACTAGAGAGATTAAATCAATCCCTTCCAAGTTAAATTATGCAATCATGTTAGGAATACTGAGTCTATCTCATCGTTGGAAGGTTGTGAAGTCATTGCCCCGAAGAAATGTCATGTCAATCACATATTTTAAGAGTTGTGCAATCGCATTAGGGAGGCTTTAGATCCATCCATTCGAAGATAACTTATGCAATCGCGCTAGGAAAACTTCAGATCCATCCATCCCATGGTAACTTGAGCAATTGCATGAGGGAGACAGAGTATGCCCTATCCTTCAAAGGTTGTGTGACTGTTTCCCAAGAGAGATGTCATGTCAATCTCATCCTTGGAAAGTTATGCAATCATATTAAAAAGACTTTAGATCAATCCCTTTCAAGGTAAATTGTACAATCATACTATGAAGACTAAATTGATTTCTTCTAAGGTAAATTATGCAATTGCACTATGGAGACTGAGTTCATCCCATCCTTGGAAGGTTGTATAGTCATTTTCCTAAAGAGATGTCTTGTCAATCCCATCGTTAGAGAGTTGTGCAATCTCTCTAAAGAGGCTTAAGATCCATTTCATCCAAGGTAACATGTTCAATCATACTAGGAAGACTAAGTTGATCCCTTCCAAGATAAATTATACAATCACACTAGAAAACCGAGTCCATCTCATCCTTGGAAGGTTATGAGATCGCTACCCTGGATATCACTTGAAGAAAGAAAGATATTGTTATTATGAATAATTTAATTTATATATAAAAAACTTCAATTTCTAGTCATTAACCATAATACATTTTATTGTCCTTTCGAGGCATGATCATCATGATGATATTTTTGTTAAGATGATAATCTCAGCTCCAAAATAGAAGATAATAATGTTTTTTCAGTAGATATATCTTTTAGATAGTTGACAAATAGGCTTTATTTGGTTGATAAACAGACTTTACATATTTTACGTTCGAATCAATATTTCACGTGTTCTTATTAAAAGCTTCTAACTATATTTGTGTAGTTGAGAAATATTGTCATCTTATTAAGCCCGTGTACAGGTAGAAAAACATACTTAAGACAATCAAATTGTTGCATGGCCTTCCTTCTGCCAACAATCGATGGATCTATTCTCCTGAAAAAATATCGAATTCAACTTTTTAAAGAAAAGATTTCAGCTGTCAACCAAAACCGATCCACTACGTAGCTTCGACAAAGTAATTTAGGTGGGTTATAAAACATGGTCCACCACTCCTCAAATGGGGCATGGCTATCCTATCAGCAAATGCCAGCTAATGCCATGTCCAAGCATTTAGCCATTTTGTATTCGCCATTTTGTATTCGGGCCAAATGTAGTCATACATTTCCTAGCACTATCATATACATTTCTACTTTTATAATTCTCTCCTATATACGGCAGATGGATACAGTACTGGACAAGTATTCTCTAATTTTTGTGGACATTATCAGAGACAAGGAACATGGATGATCCAAAAAGGATTGAATGTTCCTGAAAGGGACCCTCATGCTTTCCCAAACTAGCCCTGGTGACAGTTTTTGTAAACCAATAAGAGAAACTAGAGGATTCCTGAGAAACAAGCAAGGCACCCAAGTTACTATCAAGAGTTAAGATTTTCTGCACCTTGTGATCCACGCATACACTCATTTCGTCCCCATCCTCGTATCTATCCTTCGAAAGAAAACAGTGAAGGGCCAACATGCAGATGCACTTTTCCAGGTTCCAGGAGACACTGGGCCTTAATTGGAGGATACTGATTCTGTTGTAATTCAATTACATATCAACTTGCTGTTCATCCGTTTAATGTTATGCCCAGAATGCAACACAATAATACCCAGTTCCTCCTATCTTAAGCACGCAGGCCACATGAGCCTCTCAATTCAGCAATCCATTATATCTTATGACATTCTCAAGATACTGACATAGAAACCAAAGGCCAGCAGCAGCAATGTGAAAATAAGAATGGAGAAAAACAAATAAATAAACAGTAGGACTTGAATTTTCTCAGTATCAAAAATTCAAAATTATCAGTAAGCTATATATTTATACATTCTCTACTCACATTTTTTTTCTTCAAAATGAATAACTGTTAAACATAAAACTCATTTATGGACCAAACTCAGCAGCAACTTCTCTAACACTCAGGCCTCGCGAAAGAGAGAAGAAAAGTTTGCTCTTGAATCCACCAAAATACTGGTATAACCAGAGTGCCTAATTTGGAGGGAAATCACACAACGCTGCAATCTCAAGACACCCGGTTGCTGACAGTTTGATAAAGAGACCTAAGTTGTGCGTTCCATTTCTCAATGGCAGTATACTTCTTCATTCCCTTTGACCTGCATGACATTTGACAGTGAGGAAGATGGTTGGCTGTGATAAAAGCCCAGCATTTTTGCACAGATGTAATGGAAATGCAATTTCAGCTGCCAAGCAGAGAGTAGACCAGGGCAGAAATAGAGAAGAAGCTTTACCTGTCACCACGCTCTAACAGCCTGTTAACTTGATCAATGTGTCCATCAATGCGATTATCCAATATAAGTGAAACCAACAACTGTTCAACATCTTTTTCTGGCACGTTGAGTTCCTGCCAGTCAATAGAATTTATAAGTTCACGGGGAATAGAAGTTTCTTAGGAATACATGACTAGAATATCTCAATCCAATTAAAATTCTCAGTCAAGTTTTAAGATCCTCAAAAATATTAGCATTAAAACTTAAACATTAGTAATTGCACACAATAGTGCAACGGTAAGAAGAAACCATGGCCTTCACCTTTGATATGAAAGGAATCCTGATTCTTGTATAAGGTTTAATAAGTTTGAGCAGAACTTGAGTCCTCACATTCTTCAATAAATCTTCAATATAATTTCTTATGAATGGATCATCCATTATCGTCCTTCTGTTACTCTGAAGAAAGCCCAAGGAACAACTTAAATGTCAGCAGAGTAAAATAAAAAGGCTTACCAACATGTAACGTTATAAATCCCATCAGAGTCCATTAACCATACCTTGAGGATTTTCTCAAACTCCAATATTTCATTTCGTTGATATGCAGCTATGAGATTGGTCATCGCCAAAATCTCAGGGTCATTTTTATATCTGAAGAGTAACGAACATTAGAGAACACACAAATGAGCTGGAGAGGAAAATATAAGACCAATCTTGAGATTGTAGAGCAATAAATATTATAAATGTACTTACGGTTTTGCCTCTTGACCGTCAAATGGATTTACTTCAGATTCCATCAGCATATTAGCTAGAACTAGGTATCTGTCAACCATGATGATTAGATCATTTTATGATAAAATGGCATAACAGCAGTTCTCATCCAGACAGAAATCTCATTGGTAATGGACTATTGATGCAATGAAAAGGCAAGACATATCTTGCAAGAAAACCCCTCATATGATTACATGTCACATTGATGATGTATATAACCCAAATTTCAATCCACATTTTGTCACTTTATACTTGTATCCAGCTGTTGTCATTAGTATGGCACACCATGCAGTGCACCTTGTACAGTTCTTTTCCACATGGATTTTAAGTGAGTTTTACTAATTTGTAACTTCAAAGCTTATTACCAATTGGAGGGCAGCGAAGTGGCGTAAAATATCTTGCATGCATTTTGTTTCACTCAATAAACCAGAATTTCTAGGTAATACATAGAACAACAGGATGAAAAGAATGGCATAGCTTAACCAGCTAGCTTATAACTGAGACTTTGATGAGTCAAGGTAGGTGATAACAAAACAAACTAATACTTTGCCAAGGGAGAGAAGATGATGACAAGACCAAAAATAAGATTAAAAAAATATATACTAGAAGAAAAGGTAGACATACTTTAAGCATTGTATGCGTCTCTGGTTTCCAGCTTCATCATAGTTCTTAAAAGCTTCAAAAAAATCTGTCGCTGCCTCAGCCCATTGACGCTCTGCCATATGCATCTTCCCTCCACATTCACGGATTATTCCCATGATCCTTGGATGTGGAATTGCTGACTTGATAGCCAGTGCCTTTTGGTATAATTGCTGGAAAAATTTCATAAACAATTACATGAGAAAATCAAAAGAAACAAATCCTCATGTTAAATCATCATGAAAAAAAGTATGTTAAATCAACCAAACAGATAAACTAAAGTGTGGATTGTGAAAATTAAAACAGCAATACTAACAATAATACGACTCTCAGCAACCTTTATGTTTCATTAAAAACATGGGATATATTGGAATGAGAAATCCCTAATGTGAGTTAGTATATGCTCCATGCAGGATACCAAAATTGAACTACATTATCAGGGAAACCAGATACAAGGCATGTGTATATTGAGCTTAGTATCAACATCAACATCATATCTTTGGAGAACACCATATCCTGCTCTTAAGACTTACCAGGCCTAACAATTTTGTCAAATGGGCACCACTGAATAATAAAAAACCAACGCATTTTGTGTTTGAATTCTACAAACAACATGAAATCCTACTCGATCTGGTTAACATACAAGGTGGAGATTGCTTCCATAGAAGTTTTTTCTGATTTTCCTACAACCTAAACAAGCACCTTGAGAATGTTCATTAATGAAATATGAAAGCAGGACATTAGCTCATAAAATTGCATACCCTCTAATCGAAGTTCTTATCAAATTTCATGTTATCAGCTGAAAAAATAATGAATTGACAGGTTACATGGAAGTTACTTCACGAAAGTGTACGGTCAAAGCACTCAGGTAAAAGAAAAAAAAACCTCAAGGATAGAAAATAGTTCAATCGTATATATTTGTTTAACTGGTATTAAACTCCCATGGAGATTAGGAAAGCTCAATACAGTTATTACAGTATATACTATATCATCCAATTCTAAATACAAAAGCAAAGCACAAACTAAATACCGGAAAATTCTTACCTTGAGCTTTTTGTTATTCTTAGTTTCAGTATACATTTGAATCTCAATTGCATAGACTTCCAAAAGTTGGCTACCTTTCTTCTGATCATCCGTGCCATCTTCTCTTTGACAAGATTTGTGGAGTTCCTTCAGAATCTGTCATGTACAATGAATCAATTACATAACCAGCACTGCAGATAAAAAAAGAAAGAAAAGGGAAAGCTAGAGAATGAATTAGACAAGGTACCTTGCTCATCCGTCCATATTCACCCATATCAAACCAAATCTTGCAAAGCTTAAGATTTGTCTTGAACCAAAGTCTCTGTATAACAAGAGAACAACGTTAATGATCTTGACATAAAGGGTACTAAGAAGATTACGGTGAAGAGTTCCAACCTCATTCTTTGCCTCTTCAAGAGCCTTCAAAGTGGTCTGATAAAACTCTTGTAGGAGACCAAAGTTCTGACTAGCTGATCCAGAAACAAAGTCCATGATATTGTTTATACATTTCTCACTGTAATTTCGAGTCACTGCTGATTTGATGTATGTTAGCATCTCCCTATATGCTTCCATCATTTCTTTATATTTCCCCAATCGATAATAAAGCTTAACTGTTTGTTTCAATGCTTTGAATCCCCTGGTAACAAGAAGATTTTTCTTATAAAAAATTAGCTTACAGAAATAAATAATTCTAGGTAATTATTTGAGCAGACATACAAAACCAAAGCAGTTTATGCCTCATAAGAACAAAGAAACAATTTTAATAGCAGTACAAAGGCGAAGGCTATTAGCTACTTCCATGTCACCTCTCCAGCAGTGTAAAGAGCATCAACAAAGTATTTTGAAATGTAAAGAGCATTGACAAATATTAGCAGACAAAGGAAGAATGTGACTGTCCCTTTATCCACTCATGTCATTCCCCTTTAAGCCAACCTTTCAACTCCCTCTAAAGTCAATTAGACTGCAGCACATTAAACTGGTATAATTTATTAATATTAAGTGAGATAATAAATGCATGCATGACATATATGACCTGCATATCACACTCAGATACATGTTAAAGCCACTTGGTCTCTGGATGGAAAAGAGTGTCTATCATTCTAATCTGGATACTACTTATCTGGATACTACTTGAATGAACTCTCAAAGTGAATAGCACTTAAAAAGATAGCTTCAAACCCACAATACCTCTGTACAATTATGTATAGTGAATTAGTTTTTAGCAAGTAATTCTTTAGCCAAGTCATCCACTTGTCTGCTAGCTACATAAAGCTTATGCTACACAAAGATTCGCTGTTGTAGAGATCAAGTGCAAGAACCACATTAGTTATTAGACAGGACAAGATCAACAAAACTTAGAATTGTGCTGATTTTCCATATCACCTAAAGCTTAATTGCAGAAAATGTTTGCAACCTTGATTTGCATATCAGATCCTCCATACTTCCAATGAAGATTATCTACCTTACAAAATTCAATTTGAAATGAGAGGGAGAGCTTGAAAGGTGAAACTGAGAGCCACATGCTCAAAGTTATTATAGCAGAATTGAAAGTGTTAGTAATTACATTCTGCAGATCCACTTTCATTAACAAGACAGTTGGAAATTACTCACCATTCTGCCTTCTCTGGTTCCATGCTAACTACTTCAGCAAAACCTGCAAGTGCTCCTTCTGGGTCCGTTTCAACCAAACCTTCGTGTGGCAACAATGAAAAGGAAAAGGAAAATTACAACAGATACAAAATATAAAAAAAGCATTTTAAGAACAACTAACGGTTTGACTACATGAAAACTGCTAATCACAAGATAGCAGATAATGCCACATCAATGCTACTTAATTAAACCTGCTAGTGAAAATAAAAAAAAAACCATGCAACAAAGCCTTTCAACCAAGAAAACAAATCATACATGAGCATATGAGAAGAATAATGAGAATGGAAAAAAATCACGACCCGAAATACAACAACAACAACAAAAACAAAACATGCAGCGACTACTTGTTTATCTATGTCCAGGCTGATGACACCTCGCGACTAAACATAGTCTTTCAAAACCGAAAAATCATTCTAGACCCACTCGCTCAATTTAAATCCGAAAGTACCCAGAGAGACATTCTAAAGATCATCACTTCAAAAGCACCCAATCTATTTGAGCTAACCTAGAAAAAATAGGGTTTTCTTTTTCTCTTGTCAAATCAAATCCAAGCCCAACTTGAAAAAAAGAAAAATAAAAACAATAATTTGCACAAATAAACTTCAACAAGCAATATCACCCTTTCTCGTAAAACCATAAGAACCCATTATCGATTATCAATGACAACACTCGAATTTGCACCAAATAACAATAAATAAATAGATAAATAAAGACCCATTTAATAAAAAAAAGTAACTATAAAGAAAGAAAATAAAGAACCTTTAGAATTGTAATATTGATTCTCAATATCAACATCCTGTTCCTCAGGCTCTTCGTCTGAGTACTCGAACCCATAATCCTCCATATCAGCATCTGAAAATATATTCGCAACAATTAAGAATAAAAGAAAAAACAGAATTTATTTATAGGGTTTTGCTAATTAAGTGGATTTGATGATATAAATTTGAAAAAACACCTGAACCCATTGTTGATAGAGCAGAAAATTTCGACTGTGTTCTTATTCTTACAGTAGATAAAGGAATCAGTTCATTTTGAAAACCTTGAAAATGGTCCAGGGCTTTTTATGGGTGTTTTAGTTCATGTTTGGCACTTCGGTACTTTTTAAAAAAAAAAATTACTTTCTTAAATTTTTACATGTTAATATTAAAATTATATTTTAATAAATAAAAAATATTATTTTAATATATTATAAAAAAATATTTTAAAAAATATTTTTTACTATCTAAAACTATACCATTGAAAACTTTTAATATTAGCAGTATTAACATGTTTAAGGTGGTGATTGGAATTATGGTTTAACTATATTTTTTAAAAAATATATATTTTTATGTTTTGAATAATTTTGATCTGTTGATATAAAAAACAATTATATTATTTTGATATATTTTCAAGCGAAAAATACTTTAAAAAATAATATTTATCACACCCTCAAACAAACATTTAAAAAAGTAAGTTAAGTAACCTTAAGGGGTGTAACTCAACTAGTCAAATTCTAGGTTTGCTTTTTAGAGGTCACTAGTTCGAGTCTCACAAACCTCAGAACTACTGGAGGTTTACATGGTTATTAACTTTAGGGCTCGTGGGATTAGTTGAGATGCGCGCAAACTGACTCGAACACCTACGTTGATAAAAAAAACATTTAAAAAAGTAAAAAAAATCCACAACTCGAGTTATAGATCTAATTAGATTTAATAAGTTAATTTCATTTAATTCTATTATAAAAAAACTATAATAATAAATAAACCAAATTAAAAAAGAAAAACAAGAACTAGCAAACCCATGCATATCCTCCAAACCCTATAAACCTGATCATGCGAATTGATAACCCAATTCTCAAAGCAATTAAATATTTGAAGGATGAAACTAAAAAAAAATAATTAAAAATAACTAAAAAAATTCAACTCAATCTAAATTAACCTTTTAAATTCATGATCTAGATCATGAGACTAAAATCATCATATTAAACAAAATCACAAAACCTAGTTAAAGCCTTATCACTACTCCTTTGCATATATGCATTGCCTCGCTTGAAAGCTTTTGTCGTGTTGTTTTCAACGCCACCAAAAAGCTAGTGTTTGGCTGTTGGAGAAAGCTACACGTATCGCTAGAATGTAATAGCTTCCTTTACACCGTAGCGTATGTGATGCATGCATTAGTCAAGTTGCCCTACTCGTAAACTTCAACCTACAATTTTTATTTTAGTTTCAATTTTGATACTTTGAGACTTAATTATTTTATATCAACAAAATTTTATTTTATTTTACAAAATTCATTATTAACCAACCACCATAATTTTTTCTTGATATTATGAGATCCTCATATTTAGACCACCACAAGATATTACTAGGTAAAATCTCAAATAAAAACAATGAGAAAATGAGAAAAGATCAAATTAAAAAGAAAATTAAATGACCTGTAAAAAAAAAAGACATGAAAATCAGTCTTTTTTAAACAATAAGGAATGAACATTTCTTTAAGTTTCAAGTTCGGACCTCAAAGATCTAATTTTATACATACGCTAATATTTTTGTTTTGATGGCGAGTTTACTTGAGATATAATATTAAATGTTTATAAACAAAAAATCCATGTTCACCAATCTAATAATTCTGTACACGAGTCTTGAAATCCCTAGAGGTTTCTCCTTCCAATCATGGTCTTCTGGGTAAATCTTCAATGACTGAATCAGACTTTCTAAACGCTGTCGGATAGTTAAATGGCAGTGAATCGAGAGCTTTGGAAGTTTGACTATGAATTCTCCCGTATTGATCAATTAGCTCAGTTCTGTGGTAGCTTATCCTTTACTCATATTTTGAGGGAAGCAAATCACATGGCTGATCACCTTGCCAAGCAAGGAGTCTTCCACACAGAGGTGTTCTTAGCATGGCTAGAAATTTGATAGTCTGATCTGAACTACCAGGATTTGCTTGGACGATGGGCTCATGCCATCATTCTCAGTTCTGTGGTAGCTTATCCTTTACTCATATTTTGAGGGAAGCAAATCACATGGCTGATCACCTTGCCAAGCAAGGAGTCTTCCACGCAGAGGTGTTCTTAGCATGGCTAGAAATTTGATAGTCTGATCTGAACTACCAGGATTTGCTTGGACGATGGGCTCATGCCATCATGTCTGTGCCCAGCTGATCAGCGTGTTATCTGGTATCTTCAAACTTTTCTCAGGCTTGCTGGATTCCTGATCGACATGCTCAAAATCTTGTTAATTTCTTCCAAGTTTTCTGATTAAAAAAAATATATTCTTAGGAATCATAAGGTTATCTTCTATATATTGAATCCTTTTATTAAAACTATTTAATGGAAAATTTTTAAGACTTGGGGGATAAAATCAATACAAAGATTTATTTAGGATAAAATCTGAAACTAGATGTCTAGTGTTGGGATATTTTTTTAAGATTTGTCCAGGAAATGAAATAGAAGAGGGAGAGACAGAGAAATTAAACACTTGTTGCTTGAATTATTATTTTTTAAGATTTTGAATTTCAAATTCTCCTTGAATAAGTTATTAGTCTTTGTTTTTTCTGAAAACCAGACTGGTCTAGGTTTCAGAAGCATTCTCCAGCCGGTCTAAATTTTAAAATAACGCTGGTAAGTTCTCATCTAAAGGGTTTTCTTTTAAAGGGCTAATAAGTTTTTTGCTTTGATGATAGAGCTGGTATAAGTTCTTTTTTCCGGGCATCATTATGGTGTTTCGTCAATTCCTCCATGCATGAACCGCTATTTCATCATTCTTTTCCAGATGATTTCGTTCTGGGAACATCCTCATTGGCTTCCCAGGTACTAACTAATTCAAGAAGTCAGTACTATAACAAGTTCTTTGTATCAAATCTCATGTTCTTTCATTTATGGTATACAGTATGAAGGTGAAACAAACAAACATGGAAGAGGACCTGCTATCAGGGATACTCTTACTGAGAAATATGCAGGTGTGTGTGACAGTGTTTATCAATCTGTCAGAAGAAGATTATGATTAACATTTACATGCGATCATATGAATCAATATGAAAGTACTTCAAACCTCTCAATTTGGACAGATTAGATCATATACTTCCATTCATTTATAAAGTTTCAATGCGCTTTTAGTTTGGATAAATTAACTAGTTATTATCCTTCCCCATTTTTGTTGATCAAACAACTAGATGGATGATAAGTTAACCATTTCTCCCCTCCTTCCACTTTTCACAATCCATCCGTTCTCTGACAAACACACCCTTAGATGAGACTTTCCCTATAACAAACAGAAATCAAAACTTATTTTCAATATTTTCCCCTCATTTGTTAAAAGAAGTGAGCTCACAAGAAAAAGAAAGGATATTGAGAAAAAAATGACTCCAAACTTTGGACTTGAGCAGAGTTTATGAGGGACCATATTGGTTTTAAGAAAACACCAATTAAAAGCATGACAAGAATTCGTAATAAGCTCCAGGATGATATTGTGGCCATTCACAAAAAAGATTTCGAATGTAACAATGAGAACCCAATCAAAATAAAATCATCTTATCGATGGCCCCTGGCCTAGCTGAATTAAGCTTTTTAATCAGCATCCATTTCTTCAAGTGCAATCCTAGCTGCAGCCTTGGCTTCCTCTAAGAGCTCATCAGGAACCTGAAGCTCACAGTAAGAACATTTAACACTCGACTCATAGTGTATAAGAAAACAACATCAAGAAAGAATTATCATATGAACTGGTTATTGGACAAGATGGTCATCATATAGTTACATCATCTTTCATTCCATATTAACAATGCCCCACTTCTCCTTGACGCTGAACTAGTTACAGCAAGAGAAGTCTGGCTTTCACATAAAAATTGCAATGTAGCTTCTAATAATGAAATAAAAAAAAACAGGGCTAGTTTCCTTCTACACTACAGCAGACACCGGAACACACAAATTCCAAGTGGAAACTAGGACTAGTGAACACTAGCTTCCTTTTCTTCAACTACAGAAAATAATGTCTCCAAAAATGTCAGGCTGCAAATAACTGTGCCAGTCATGCATTGTAAGTGAAGATTTTATTAAAATAAAAGGTAAAAGTCCACATGTTTATGTTTCTGCTCCAGTATATGATCAATGCATGTGATTACTCAAATTGAGAATGAACCAGAATTACCTTTTGATGCTGTCTCTTTGACTCATCACAAACCCAACTCATCTCAAGTTCGAAGGCCTTGTCCTTTGCTTCATCATGTAACTTGTAAATGCTGATCAAGGGAGAAGGAAGATATCAATACAAAGAATGCACCGCACCCACATGGAAAGGGGGGGGGGGTTCTTCCTCTATTTTATGATTCAATTCTCTGGTTTCTATTGATTTGACAGTTACAAATGCAGATAATGTCCGATAAGAAGGGTTCTTTTCATCAAAATTTGTCTAAATCACTTAAAGTGGTGATTAAACTCAGCTGTTGAAAGCTATATGAATGCTATTACATCATCTAAAATTTACCAAAGGCATTAACAAGGATTTAAAAAGGAAGGAGAAAAGAGGAGCCAAGAGTTGCCAAACATTGTTGAACCAATAGTATCCTTGCCAAAAGATCCAGACTCGAAAGAAAACAGAGAAAAATATATTGAATGCAATGATAATTGACAAAAATACATACATGCAAGAAAGAAGAGAAAGAGAATAAGAAATTGGAGCGCTCACATTTTGGCTACTTCAAGGACCCCTTCTCGGCATGTCATTTCAGACAGCTTCAACTTTTCAATTTCTCTGTCCACAGCATCATTCAATCATTTAAAAGGAAAAAGGAAAAACTAAACATTAGCTAAAGGATAATATAAATTGCAGAAATGCAACAACCAATTTAATTTGAAATGAGGCTAACAAAATTAAACCTTTTGTAAAGATTAATTCCTTCAATAAAAATGGTTCCTTTATCAATTGATAAATTGGCTTCAGATGAGAATTATATTCAAAGAGCTGAAAAAATAAATGAACATCACCTTCTAAATTCCAATCATGTCACAAATCCTTATGATAAAATCATACACTCACAAAACAAAAAACAAATATTACTTACGTTTTAGCAGCCTGCTTCCCTTTCCCTATAGCAGCGCCAAAATATCTCTACATCAAATCAAACAACACAGCATTAGATAAGAAACACACCATGAAACAAAATTAAAAGGGAGAAACATTGCAAAGGAAACAGGCAAAACTAGAACAAATCAACTCACATAGGAGATGCCAGATGGTTCAACCATGTATAATTGTGGTCCATCTCTGTCATAACCACCGAGAATCACCCCACAACCAAATGGCCTGCAGCATAACAACTTTTATGTAGTTTTACTGAAGGCTAAATGGTGGAAAGAACAGATGAAGAAGACATTTCAACCAAAAAAAAGAAAGGAATTTTACTTACCTAAGCCACCAATAGAGAGTGCACAAATGCACATAACTAGCAACACGATCAGCGAGCTCCTTGACAGGAATGGGCTCACCATAAACACTACAAAATCATAATGACACTCAGAATTAGCAAACATGTGGTGTAAGAGATCCACAAGGCAAATTGAATCATGCTACAGCGCCTCATCTCCAATCTTGAACAAAGATGATATCTGAGCAAACAACTGGCAAAAATGGGGATCTTGTGGTGATTGATGACCAAGCATATAGCAGCGGCTTCTAATAGAAATCTTGTCATATTGAACAGATAGCTAAGGCCTTAGACAAACAAGTGCTGTCCAAACACCAACTTTACAATATGTGGTGTCTTGAATCTTGATCCCATACAACTCAAATTAGTTTAACGAAAATTGTAGCAGGCTGAGCTATCATCAAGTTTAGGGCTCACTAACCCATGCTGCATTAACAGGGCATAAATGACACATCCTACTGTCCCCAGTCCTGGTGGTTGATCATGGGAAGTTATATGAAGTGCATGCTAATTTTCAGTGACTGGGTCGCAACTGAGCCAAAAGCACTCAAAAGAAAAATACTTTCAGCCCTCCAACATCCACTACCAAAAGCCAATCGATTAGGATTTGTAACAATCTATTGGTTTCTATTTAATACTCAAGCAGGCTTCAGAGTAAAAATAACACTTCAACTACAACTACAAGGCATTGTTCAAAAACAAACCTCTGATAATTGGATGCCTCACTTTTGGCACGTGCAACGATTTGCCTACCATCAGCCGCTAAACCAGCAACAGCCTGATATTTGAAAGATGAGAGACAGAGAGTTAATGTTTGCTTGCATACAGTTGCACAAACAATACAATATTCTTCATCAAAGTGTTTGATTTTAAGACCAGAACAGTAAACCTTTCCATATACCTCCTACAGCACATCTTCCCTTGAAATAACTAGAAATGAACTACTCCCACTCTCTTCTTGTTAAGGAATGCATGAATACATGCTATATGTTCTTCCACTTAAGTTTGACCTAGCCTCTGCGATAGAGTTTTATTGGAGAAGCCAAAATCCCAGCATCACACCTACCAAACTCTTAACTCATAGACTAAGTTAAACCTTCTGCGAAACAATAATCATTTGCTTTGACCATGTCTCGTAAAAACCCATCTCCAATCCATTCAAATTAAAACTTGTTTCTTCGTTAATTTCAAGGATGACCCATTACAGCATCAGAATGAAGCCTACTGACCCTAAACAAGACCCAATTTTATCAGGTATGCAAAAAGCGAACTACACATATAAACTGACATTTTAGCTACATAAATGAGCATTAAATCCCATTAGAAATAAAAAACACTGATGTCATGTATATTATCCACGACCACAAATTTGCATTAATTTTCAATATAAATCTTCATCCAAAACAATAAAAAATATCATATTGCGCTCTAATTAGCTGCAAACACTGTAATGAGAAAAAACCCCATCTTTGTTTCTTAAATTTCTGCAACTTTTTACACAAACATAAAAAATGAAAAAGCAGTACCATGCCGGAATGACGATGAACGGTGTGAATTCTCCTATTGGAACCGGGTAACATCATCTTCGACGCTATTAGCTTCTCCACACCCTAAAATTAAACAATTTTATGATTACAAGTACAATTAATGCATGTAGAAAATTCGATTTTTCTAAAGAAAGAGATAAATTTATACCATAACAATCCCATCTTTGCACTTGATGCCAATAACAGTACTGCAAGAAGAAAAAAATCTAGTATGAACAAAATAGAAGAAAACCCCTAAATAATGTAATGCTAGTAAAACAACACAAAGCAAGAACATTGGTCTACAAATTTAAAAGTATTAAGAAATTTTAGAGAAAAAAAAGAAGACCCGCTGTTATCGACGGCTTTAGCAGCGTATTCGATCTGAAAAACACGGCCATCCGGCGAGAAAGTAGTGACGGACAGATCGTAGCCTGTTCCTATGCTGCTCATCGCTCAAGCTTTCTTTTCAGATAATTTTCTTTAACTTCTCTATCTATCCAGTGGTTTTGGTGTTGTCTTAAGAAGAAAAGTTTTCTTCGATCTCAAGACAGCACAGATCGAACATGGCTGCCTCAGTGTTGTGTTTCTAAAGCACGGTGGGTTTTGGGTTTGGGTCATGGGCTGGGTCTTGTTGCCCAATAGAGTTATGGACAGCCCATGGTTTTTATTCTTAGCCACAATTTTTGAGGTCCAGCTTTTTTTTATTTGTCAGATAAAAAATTGTTCGGCTAGTGATGTAGTTTTGTTTTTGGTTTTTTTTACTGAACTCCGTGTATAATTATACTCTAATTCTTATTTTGTATAAACTAAACTATAATATTTTTTATTTTACATAAAAAAACTCATTTCACAACATTTTTAATAAAAACACTAATATTTTAAAGAAATTACAATTTAAAATATTTTTTAAATCACAACTATAAAAACCATAGTTTTAAAACTCGAACCGACCTAGCAAGTCGACTCGGCTAACCTAGGGTTGGAACCAAGCCAGGTTTAAGAAAAGTCAAAAACTCGGTTGTAAATCGTTGATTATTTTTTTAAAACCAAAACAATATCGTTTTGATTTATAAAAAAAATTATGGTTGATCCAATTAAAACCCGGCAACCCAAGCAAAACTTATGACTTGAACCTTGAGTTGGATTGGTCATCGAATTGGATTTAAAAACTCTAATAAAAACTACCATGATATAAATGCTCGAAAACAATGAAGCTATATATAACATAGTTTTCAGACCCGGCTCAATCCAAGACTCGAGTTTCGGGTTTCGACCGGATCAATTTTTTTAAAAAAAATCAAAACGACGTCGTTGTAGTAAAAAAACAAAAGTCAACAGGTTGCAACTAGGGTTTTTGACCGGGTCAATCGGGTTGTCAGGTCAACTCGCCGGGTTATATTAAGTTTTTTTTTATTTTTTCTTTAACCCGATCCGATTTCAATCCCGAGTTGACTGAATCCGGGTTCAACCTACCAGGCTGAACTGGTTTCAAAACTATGACATATAGCAATTGGAAAGACAATAATCCAAGGTGAGAAAGAAAATTAAAAAATGGTAGGGTGGGACCTATGGTTGTAATAAGATTATATTTATATACACACGCATGTTTGGTCAGTGCCATAATCGAATGGTTCATTGACCAATTTGCAAATCAAAGGCATGATGACACAGCCAGATAATGAAAATGAACACACAGCTTTGAAGTCAAGGGCACAGCCCCCTGTCCCCTGCATGGACCGGACTGATTGAGACCTAAATAATAATATTATTTTTTTGACGATGAGGTGATCTTACGGCGAAAAATAAATAAATAATTGCCTGCTCGTATATTCCTGACTGTTGAATATTCGGTTTGATTTCTTTTTTTTTTATTTGCTTTTGAATTTGACTTTTTTTTTTTTTTTGCCTTTTAGTTTTATAATATTAGCTAAGGTTACATTGCACCTGAGACTCCAAGTTAATTTGCAATGCAGGAAAGGAAACTATATTGTATGTGCAATAAAAGAGTTGACAAATATATGGACTTGCAAAAAAATATTGTTAATGTTAATTAAAAACTAAAACAAGACGATAAATTTATATATAAATATTTGACGTAGTTATGTGGATGGTTTTTTTTGTTTTTTTATTTAATTGTGTGGCAATAAAAATAAATGTTGTAAAAAAAGATAATTATTTAGATTCTAGAAAAGAATTTTTTTTATCAAGAATTTTTTTTGTTAAAAAACATTAATTTTTTTATCAGCAGTATGGTTTATTGAATAAAAAATAAAGGCAATTAAAATATAAATTAAAAAAATCTATTTATTTGAAATAGAGAGCAAAAAATGTATCTCTCTAATAGAAACTCTTTTTTTATTCATGTGTTTTTTCTCTTTTTTTTTTAATAAAACATGTCTTTTTGAAGAGGTATTGTTTTTTAAAATTAAAATTTATCATAATATTAAAAGAAATTTAGAATAAAAAAATCATAAATCAATAATTTAGACGCAAAATATCAAATAAATATAAAATGTGAGAAAAAAATATAAAAAAATGCAATAAAATAATTAAATTGATATTTTATTTTCACTAAATGTTCATGAGGTATTTAAAAAAAAACGTATTAGGTTCATATATGATTATTAAAAAATAATCTTAATTTAATATTATAATAAAAACTATAATATTATTTGAAAAAAATATGGTATAATTGGATAATTATTTGAATATTATTTGAATATATTCATTTAAAGTTAGTCCTATTATAAAATATAAAAAAATATATCCATTAAAAAAAAAGCCATGATTGGGCTTGAGTATTTAAATCAAGCGGTGCACCTTGCTATATATATATATATATATATATATATATATATATATAATGGGTGTTTGGTCCTCATATGTTTGGAAGGAATTTATGATATGTAGGTGATTGGTTTCAATGAGATGGTAATCCCACCATCCTTTTAACTGGCCAAAGAAACCAGTAATAGCTTTATCTAGGGTTCCTGTCTGGGTTTTGTAGGCATTGGCTGCCATAGTCATTTGTTGGAGGGTGTTGAGGATATTATATTCGGACATTCCATCTATATTTCATTCATAGAGGGAAGAGGCATTATATTTGTGTTGAGGAAGGATAGTTGGTTCGGTAGTTATGGAAATGTCTAGGGCAATGGTTGTTTTGGGAGTTTGCCAGGTAAGTCTGTTTAGGGTAAGAGATTGGTTTGGAGAAGTACCTTCATCAGAAGACTCTCCGGGACCATTCTGTAAAGTGTTGACTTGATTTGTGGAGGTAGAATGATTGATTATTTGTGGTGTGTCTGTGATGTTAGATTTCAAAACTTTCAAGACTCCTTCCTCGGTTCTATTGAGTCTAGCCTCTGCAGTGGTCCGGTATCATTTGATTGTTATCCAAACATAACCATATCCCTCAAAGACAAAAATATCTTGCAAAGTATGCTACTACAAATAAAGACCCATAATTATGGCATGCTCGAAGGATTTATCCTTGTTGCTCTCATATTCAAAATCCATTACAAAGCCATGTTCTCAGCCTTTGCCGGCAAACACAAATTCCAATATCAAAAAGGCGAAACGCTCCTACTACAAATAGATTTATCCCGCTCAAACACTGTTGTCCCAAAAGTAATTTAATAGAAAAACATATCCCTACCAGAAGATTGGATCTTTGAAGGTGCAGCACCACCAGAACTTTTTTTTATATATAAATATATATTTCCAAAAATCACGTGGATGACGTGTTGTTTATTTACAATATTTTTTTACCATCGCAGCTAGCTTCCAGTGGTGAGAAAACTAGGGCCCAAAATTTTTAATCCCAAAAATCACGTGGATGACATGTTTGTCTAGGGATTGAAATGGAAAAAATAAAATTATGAACCAAGATATAAAAAGCCCAAGGAAGAGAGATCAAGCGAAAAAAAAAAAGAAACTTGAAGGACCAAATTGAACATTTCCTTGCAATTTAAACAAAAAACAAGTTTGAATAACATTTTTTATCCTTGATCTTTCATTTTTGTTTTTTTAAAAAACATAACATTAATTTTTATAAAATCATAATCTAAACTAAAAGAAAATAGTAAATAATCTATCTAGGAATACCCTTTTTATTTGATAAAATGGTATACTAAATTAATGAGTAAATTATTAATTAATTATTTTATTTTTATATAACGAATTAAAATAGTCTCTTTGGTATTTAAAAATTAACAAGATTGGTCACCGTAATACACTACAGGCCAGGCCAAAATTTTAATAACTTAAAAAAAAAGATGATCAAGTGATGCAAGCAATTTTTTTTTAAAAAATGAGACTTGATTATTGACTCAATTAGATTCAATAAGCACATTTAATTTAATAATGTAATTAAAATAATACAATGATAGCAAATAAACTAGGTTAAACAAAAACAATGACAATGATTATTGAAAAAAATAACCGCTTGCTAATACTATAGAAAGATATCCTCTCAATATTCTTAAAAAGATCTTTTCAATCTCATTAAATAAAAAATAAATGAGAACATGATAACCCTATAAAAAGAAAGAAAAATCCAAACTCAATTTTAAGCAAATTAAATATTGAATGAAGAAATTAAAAAAAATCAATTTTGAAAAAACTAACTTGAGTTCACTTGAGTCAGCCTGCCAAATTTACAACCTAGTCGTGAGATTGAGATAACCGATAAAAAGCTAAATTAAATAAAACTACAAAACTCAATTCTCAAACCAACTCAATGTTAAAGGATTGAACCATAAAAAAACAATTCAATTTTAAAAAAAAAGTAACAAAAAAATCTCAAGTCAACTTAGGTTAACATGCGAAACCCGTGACTTGAGATATGAGATGTAGAAAGTAAAGTGAAAAAGATTATGAAGCTCAATTTCCAATCAAACCAATATTGAAGGACAAAATTGAAAAAAAAATCAATTTTAAAAAAGAATATAAAAAAGGCTAAAATCAAATCGGACTAATCTTCTAGACCATGATGTCATGAAGTTGATATTATCTCGTAGAAGGCAAACTTAAAAAAAATCACAAATGCAAAATCTTAATCAACCAAATATCGAGGGATGAAATTGAGAAAAAATCAATAAAAAAATCTAAAACAAAACAAATATTAATCAAAAGAATGAGGACTATATTTGACAAAAAAAACCAAAAGTTGAGGAATGAAATTAAAAAAAAATCAATTAAGAAGAGGATTTAAAACAGGTAGCAATCAAAAGAAAAAAGACCAAAATTGATCTAAAAACTAAACGAAACTAAATCGTGAGGGACGAGATTGAAAAACAAAATCAATTAAAAAAAATTAAAAACAAAAAATAACAATAAAAAAAATGATGAACAAATTTGAAACAAAATTGAAAAGAAAAGATAACTTTTATTTTTGCAAAGCAGTGCGAATCCCATGAAGAAAAGAGAAAGAAAAAAGAAGAAGAAAAAGGGTAGCCACGAGCTTCAAACTAGACAAGCGTCGCCTCACCGGTAACCTCTCGGTGTGAAGAATTCAACACAAAGGTGGACGACAATGTTACGCCACCAAAATTCACCTTATGCGTTGCTAGAGCACAATCGATAGCTTCCACACGCGCCGCCCAAGTTACCTTATCTATTTACCTAACCCACCATATTTTTTTCATTTTAATTCTGGTCCTTTAACTCCTAATTAGTTTACATAAACATATGTTTTTTTTTTTTACAAACCAGTATCAACCAACCATGAAATATTGCGAGAACCTCATGTCTAAATAACCAAAATAAACTATCAAATTAAATCTAAAATAAAATTGATATAAAAGAATTAGATTAAAAAAATAAATTAAGTGGTTGAAAAATAGATTTTCATTAACCGTTAAAATTTAATACTAACAAACAAAAAGGACCTGGCATTTATTCCAAGTTTAAATTTAATTCCAAAAACTTTAATTTTTTTAAATTAATAAAATTAAATATTATTTTACCAAACCGATTATCAACCTAGGAACGAAATATCTCCCTTGCATTAATAGGCCATACACAAGCATAATGACAAATCGCCATGACGAATTCCAAAGAAATGCAGCATTAAAGAACCAAACTAAAATAAAAAAAAATTGAGGAACGAAAGTGAGAAGAAAATTGGAAAAAAAAAGATATATCACTTTGAAATCTCTCACATGGCGCCGTGAAACCACTGATGTCTTTAGTGTTTTTTTTTAAAAAATTTTCTTCTCACTTTCGTTCCTCAAAAAAGGAAGATTGTTTGCTTCTTCTTACCTTTTTCTATTTTTCAGAACAAAAAAGAAAGATTGTAAAGGAACATAAAATGAACGAAAGACTAATGAATTAATTTTTGGAACTAGAGAGATTATTTTATTTATTTTGTAAAAAAAAGAACTAAATAATAATTTACTCATTAATTAATGCAGCAGCCAAGCACTTACCAAGGACGAGCAAAGTACGTGGGGCCGTCTCTGTTGTTGCATTGATTTTTCCATTCAAAGAAGGTGGTTTCCTCCATTGACCAGATTACTTTCTGGCTAACTTGCTTGCTTCATCTTCTTCTTATCGTCCATCAAGCACGTATACTTAATATATATTATATTGCCAATGGACGGTTTCCCTATTCTACATTTTCTTCCTCATCACTGTTATTTAGACCCTCAAATTCTAAGTCCAGTTTCACAAAGTCTTATTTGCCAGTTTTTGTTCTTCTTCTTCCATGGCAGATTGAAGTAAAGATTATCCAGTTATGGGAAACTGTGTGAGGAAGCCTGTTAAGTGTGCTCATGCTTCTTCCAGTAATTTTCCTCCATCTGGTTAGTCATGATCTTTCTCACTATTCTTGCTAATCAATTCTGGGTTCTTAATTTGTGTTGTATGTCCATAAAGATCACTTTTTTATATGAAAGTTTAGGAATTTATGTCAAAGTGGAGCTGCACATGTTGAGGAACTTATCTTTTTAGTTATAAGTTGAGCTAATTCTCCCTCTTGTTCTGTTTGTGAATAGAAGATGTGAGAGTTTGTTAGTCTTTAGTTTTCAATGGATTTTGGATTCTTGATAGTTGTAGACGTATTGGGGCTGTGCTTGTAATCTTGCCATCTAGATGAACGTTCAAAGTTTAGACTAATTTGAAACTAAAGATTTTAAGTTTTTAATGTATCGATTAGAGTGTTTAGGCATCATAAGAGGGTTTAATTGAAGGAACTGTTTCCAAAACACGTTTTCCACTGATAATATAGTGTGTGTTGCAATAAGTGGGCTAAGAAATGCTACAAAAATGTGGAAATTTGAAGCAATGTTGATTCCTAATGCGAAGGATATTGATGGGATAGTGATTTAAGTTTGGTTGATTTAATGGACGTTAGAAACCCAAAGGGGGTGAAATGGCAGAGGAGCAAACTAGTAAGCTTAAGGTCACCGGTTTGGATTCCCACTTCAGCTGGCCACCCATTGCCAAGGCAAAGTGAGGTTCGTTAAGGATGAGGAGGCCATGATGTGGGGTTAATGTGGGTACGATGATATGAGAACCTGCGCTGGATACCTTCTGTCGAATCCAAAAGAGGAGTTCAACTGCATAATTAAATGCAAAGAAAGTAATAGCAGTGCATTTATATGTTTTTGAGACTCAGTTTTAAACTACTTTGGAAGGGTTGTGTAACTGGGTTAAATGGATGCTTAGTGTTCATAAATCTGTTCTGACCGACTTATGTTGATGGGAAATAAGGCCATTGTTCTGTGGAGAGATTGTATCATTACTTCAAACGCAAGGAAGCTGATTCATGTTTACTTCTTTAGTAATGTTTACTTCTTTGTGGCTGTTCAAAAACACAAGTTTTCTGGTTACCTGCATAGTATCTCAAAGGCACTGATAGTTGCTCTTTTATTTTGCTATCTGTCCTTTCAGGAGCTACAAAGCCTAATGGTGATGCAAAGCAAGTTTCAACCTCTCCTAGCGGGGAATCATCATTTAGAAGCTTGAACAAATCTTTGATTGCATCCAAAGTTGATGTATCTGCACATAGCAATCTCAAGTCCTTTAGCTTTACTGATTTGAAGAATGCCACCAAGAACTTCCGTTCAGAAACTTTGCTCGGAGAGGGAGGTTTTGGGTGTGTTTTCAAAGGATGGATTGACTTGAACACATTTGCTCCTACCAAACCTGGAAGTGGAGTTATTGTTGCAGTCAAGAAGCTCAAGCCAGAAAGCTGTCAGGGTCACAAAGAGTGGCTTGTATGTATATTGGACCCTCTTATAGCTGTTATTTTTCCATTTGACCTTGCAAACCTATATTTGAACTCATCTTTGTGCTCGGTGCTTTAAATTTGGCAGACAGAAGTAACCTATCTCGGTCAGCTTCATCATGAAAATCTAGTGAAACTCATTGGGTATTGTTCCGAGTCTGATAATAGACTTCTAGTCTATGAATTTATGCCGAAGGGAAGTTTGGAGCAACATTTATTTAGAAGTAAGTAAATTTAATTTTATTGATTTATTTCTTCCCAATTTCCTTACATGTTTAGGTATAATTTTGTTTATCTCTGTATTACAGTCCATCATGAATAGTATATGTGTTTTATCATAAAGTGTGTCTAAACGTACTTAGATGTTTATGTGAATACCATTGCTTATAACAGGGAGAGGGAGAGGGAGAGATACTGTCCTTATCTTATATGCTTGACGACTAATTTTACTCACATTTTAGGCTCTTTTGTGTTGGGATTGCGAGGTGTAATATATGAAACAATTGGATGAAGATGATGAGGATTGGATTGAAGGGAGAGCGGAAAAATTCTTGAAGAATTTAATCTATTTCTTAGTAATAGGGAAAAACATAGGTGAACATTGCAGGAGGAAATTTCAAGGAGTTACCTCATTTAGAGAAGTAAGCTTCCTTTTTTTTGACGTTTCAAGGGTCATATAGGAAACTATTGCACGGTGATTCCTAAAGATACTGAATGCTCTTAAAATCGTAGTTCATATTTTGGAAGCACTTGTGTTTCCATATGCCTGAAGGTGATTTCTGAATGATACATGATCTTAGGGGGAAGCAATGACATTGAAATAAAATTGAAGAAAAAGAAAAAAAATAACTAAGCTGAAACTCATGCTGTCAACTTGTTTGTTTAATGTGGCTTGTTGCTCTTCTGGTGAGTGGAATTGGACCCTTTCTTCTATGAAACAAGTGATCACGGGCTTGTTTTAGATTCATTTTAGATAATAATTTTACTTTTCCCACGATGAAAAATTTCTATGAATGACTATTATTGATACTTTTCTGCAAAACTAATAATAAATAAAACAATCTCTCGCCCTGCAGAAGGTGTTCAGCCTATCACTTGGACTATGAGAATGAATATTGCAATTGATGTAGCAAGGGGGTTGTCCTTCTTGCATGGGTTGGATGCCAATGTAATCTATCGCGACTTGAAGGCATCCAATGTTCTACTTGATTCGGTATGCTGAAACCTCATGAATTTGTACTTGGGTACCGGTAAAGAGTAACTCTACACCCAGAAGGCTGATGGATTTTTGATTTTTTTTGTTCAGGATTATAATGCTAAGCTTTCAGATTTTGGCTTAGCAAGGGATGGCCCTACTGGAGATAACACACACGTTTCAACCAAGGTTTTGGGAACTCGGGGCTATGCTGCTCCAGAGTATGTAGCCACAGGTCAGTCGACTTTCTGTTGCATATGATTTAGTTTTTCATGGTAAATGGATCATCTTTAGGAGAGTTTAACAATTAAATTCATTAGGATGAACTCAAAAATGCTGGACTACTACTATGTTGTAGATTCTCAAAATAGTGGGGAATTCTCCACATTTGCTCCATGCATCTGTTCCCCTATCTCTTGCACAACTAGTGGATATAATAAATGATAAAAGAAGGGTTTACCATCAGCTCACAAGCACTGGATATGATCATTATTGTTGTCATTGTTGTTGTTGATGCTGTTAATAATATTTGGAGAAAGATAATGATTGGTAGGTAAAATTTAATAAGCTCTAGTTTGTGCAGTTGACTCTCCAAAAAGAACAGAGAGAGTTTGTTCAGTTTTTCTATCCGTAGGATAGTATTCCAATTTTGAATACAAAATGTAAACCATGAATTGAGGGTTTAACATCTGTTTATGTTTTCCATTTGTTTTAAAAGTAGATATGTTCTTTAGATTTAGGCTTCGCAGAACGCGGGTGCAACCGCAGCCGCGCTTGGGTTCCCAAACGGGCACTAAGTATAAGCAAGTGCTATTTAGCCAAATTTTTATATGTTACTGTAACTACTCTGTCCTTTTCGATCTCCCTTCAAAAGGAAAATTGAAAAGTGGAAGCAAATGTTTTAAGTTTTTTAACC
Organism: Populus nigra; assembly: GCF_951802175.1. Taxonomy (NCBI): domain Eukaryota; kingdom Viridiplantae; phylum Streptophyta; class Magnoliopsida; order Malpighiales; family Salicaceae; genus Populus; species Populus nigra. The sequence goes on along the minus strand of NC_084870.1, from coordinate 3,957,222 downwards.
ACCTGCTCTTTCTCATTAATTGTTCCAAACCAAGCAGGTCATTTGACCCCGAAGAGTGACGTGTACAGCTATGGTGTTGTCTTGTTAGAGTTGCTATCAGGACGAAGGGCAATGGATGAAGAGAGAGGCGGTCCAGACGAAACCCTGGTGGATTGGGCGAAGCCTTTCTTGATCGACAGCAGGCGAGTTTTGAGAATCATGGACACTAGACTGGGTGGACAGTACCCTAAGAAAGCAGCCCAAGCCGCGGCTGCACTCGCGTTACAGTGCCTGCACACAGATCCCAAGAACAGGCCACCCATGATTGATGTTCTAGCAACTTTAGAAAAACTCAACACATCAAAGGACATCCCAAGAACAGCACGTCCAGTTAAGCTGGATAATCATGGGATCAAGCCTATGAACAGCTCTTACAGGATAACCAAAACATAAGCAAATCTATAAACTATCCTTTCCTTGTATCCTATTTTTGGCATCGCTCTACTCAGGGCTGGTTAGATGTATGAAGTTGCACCTGAAAGTATGAGGATCTGTAAATGGCTAGAAGATGCATGATGCAATAGTGGAAGCGTGTGCATGTCTCTCATCTCTGTGAAGACTAGTGTCATGGACAAAGACAACCGGCTTAGCTATTTGTAAAATGTACTTGATTATTTAATTTCATTTGCAGGAGGATGCGTTGTGGAAGAAAATTATAAAGTGAGGGTCATTTCCTACATTTCAGGCCGTTTGGGTTGTATAAATTTTATGTTTTCTTGGATTATTGTAATTAAGGCCTGTTTGTTTCACTTGAAAATTATTTTTTTAATTTTCTAGTGTTTATTTACCTTAAAGTTAGGTAATAGAAAATACTTTCTAATTAAAAAAAATTTTAGCTTAATTTCCAATGTTTTTGAAAAATATTTTTTAGAAGTTATAAAAAAATAAAAAAATATCTTATTAATCGTTAATTATATCAAATTTGATTTTTAATCTTTTAAATATTATATATATATATATATTTGAATTATTTATTTATTTATTTTATTTTATTTTTTAAAATTTGATTTTTATATTAACTTTAGTTTTTATTTTTTATTATGTTTTTAATTGAAATTTTTTATCTATAAAATTTGATTACTATTCTTTTGATTATTATTTTTTTAATTTGAAATAATTTATAAAATTAGATTTTGTTTTTTAATTTCATTCATTTTTAATTTTTTTATTCAATAGATTTGATCTTTATTTTTTTTATTGTTATTTATTTTATAATTTATAAAATTTGATTTGATTTTTATTTTTATCTTTCTTTAACTTTTTTATCCGTCAAATTTAGTTCCTAATTTTTTTTTAATAAACTTGAAAAAAAATTAAAACATTAACAAGTTATTTTTCATAATATAACAAAACACTTAAAAATATTTTCTAATTTATTTTTTATAATACTATAAATATAGAAAAAATAATTTACTTTAAAAAAAATATACATGAAAACCATTTTTTTTTTATAAAAAAAATACTCTCCAACAAGAGTTGATAACATAATCCACGTATCCACAAATCCATGTGGAAAAAATAAATGTGAAGGCACTTTATAGAATAGTTTCAATATAAATCCTGGAATCCATTGAAATACTTGTTATCTCATGAAATCAAAATAAAAATAGAGACTTGATTACGGAACAGAAGGCTCTTTTTACGGAACAGAAGGCTCCTTTTCTTCTTTCCAGGTTCACCATGACAGAAAACCTGCAGTGGCAACCCATCTTAATGGCTCAATAGAACAATGCTCAAATTTACCAAATAGTACCAGAAAAGGCAGGGTCAAAGAGTTATTGCCCAATTCTCAACAAGAGTAACTCTCTGGTTCGACCACTGAAGATTGTGAACAAAAATATTACAAGGATCAAGAGCTTGTATATCCCCTGATTACATGCAGCCAGTTCATCCAAATTTATTGTTTCCACACAAATCATTAGCAAAAGGATTCAGAGAATGTACAACTATATTACTAATCTTTATGAATCACATTGCGTTGATCTTAAGGAAAAAATCAAGACCAAGATCTACACCTTCTATTACTCAAAACTTTGTCAACTTGATCAAAAGATAAGTGTGAAATTCCTAGAGAATGCAAGCATTTCGTCCCATTTTTATTTTTGGATAAAGCTACTAGCAAAAGTTTTGCTTCTTCCTTGCTCATTTTTAACAGCTTAAGAATTTCTCTAATACTAGGGAAAAATGCTTCAGGGCGAGAACAAAATGGTTGAAAAACATGGAACAGTGCTTGCATGTCAGAATCAAACTGATTGATCCCTTCATTAGAAAATCGAATACCACTTGTGAAAATGCTGCGAGAAACAAATTGATCAAGCGCATCAGCAACACTTCTCCATAAATCCAAGAAGTCTTTCGGGTTGAGACTCGTCTTACCAAGATGAAGCTGACTTTTCAGAGCATCCAATGCTTGTACAATGCCAAATGATACTGCTAAATCGGTGACTGCTGGAACTCTATTTAAATTCACATCTCTCTCTTGCACAAAAAATCTCCCATTTTGCAGATATTCCCAGGAAAGGGTTTCAAAATGATGAAGAAGAGCAGTGATTATCTCCATGAGCCAGTTAGTCATAAGCTCTTCCAAACTTTTGATTTCTTCCCCAAAGAAGCAACTATCACCCAAAACTTCATTATTTCCATCAATGTCAAAATCCTTTTCAGCAATTCTCATCTCTAAAAAGTTAACATCATCACTCCACTCTTGCAGTTTAGATTCAATATATCTAGCAGCATTGATTGATCCACATACCTTGATTAAGGAGGCATCCACATTTTCAAGAGAAAAGTCAGTATTCTTGCACCGCAAGACCAATCCATTAAGAAAATACCAAAAGAATCTCGCCGAAGTTGATCTGATAAAGCGAATACGGTGTTGAAGAGAAGGCAAAGTTTGGCATCGTTCAATCATCTCCCAGGCTATTTTCAGGGCTGATTCTGCTACTATTGGAGCTTTATGGTCTCCTCTAGAAGATAGTACAAAATATTTAGATTCTGTACCAACTACAACATCACATTCCTTATCAATTATCCAAGCTCTTTCATCTTTCAGTACAGGTTTTATTTTCTTCCATGCATCCTTCAGCTCTATTGTAGACCAAATCTTGAGCCACTCTGGCCTATCACAAAATATTGTTAACACTGACAGGCCTCTGGAGAGCCCTTCAAACCTTTTAGGCTCCTCTAAGAAGAAAGGAGTTTCTGAGCTTAAAAGTGACTGCATCCGTTTGTCAAAAGAAACAATATGGTCTATCAAATGAAGCCATGATGTACTTACTTCTGATCTAACTTGTTTATCCTTGTATCTTTCAGCATGAACAGAAAAAACGCTTTTTGCTAGAAACCCGGAAAGCATCTGGACCATTGCAGAAACCCACGCTTCTTTAGCACTGCAGCTCCTCAACCTTGCTTTGTCAATCAAAGGCTGCAAAACATCATCTACTCCTTCAATAAAGTCTTTTGTAATCTTATAGACAAGAGCAAAAATAAGTTCAGGCTGCTCAGCCCATTTAGAGAAGTGGTATTCCATTCGTGATGCAATGGGAGAAACTAGTTCATCAATGGCCCAAAGCCCTATGCCACACTCCCTTTGTTCGATAATGTTATGCTGTCGATCTTCCCTTCGTCTCTGCAGATGCTGCAAAGAACAAAGAGCTAAAAATGTTTGAGAATAACATTTAATTTTGTCTCCTTGCATTAAAACCAGTGGATACGAAAGGCCAGCAATATCCCCACTGTCTATTTTTGGTGTTAGAAGTTTGGGCGGCCAGCCTAGGGAAGAAAGAAGAGCCCGGTGATCAGCAAGAACTTGTGGCCGAACAACAACTAAAATTTTATCAACTCTAGCATCAACAGATTCCAAAAGACGATGCCACCGAGCTTGAAATTTCTTAATGTTAACCAATACTTCCTCAATGTTGTTCATCGTTTTTATGGCTTCAAGTATCCTTTCTAGCTTTGGTCCAAAGTCCTGCATACCAATGCATTAAAGATCCATGTTTGACTCGCCTATTAATATACAAATCCAACAAACATTCTGGAATGATAAGAAAACAGAGATTAGAGCCATTACCATTGACTTCAAAGAAATTTGGCGCTTTTCTGAAAACAAATTCCGAGCATGGAGACCACCGACACAGAAAACCCCATCTTCAAGATCTCCAACCAGAGCTTCCAACTGCAAGGCAGTATCTGAGACAATTTACAAGAAAGCTTAGCAAAACTATATTGCAAAAAGATCTAAAATTAAAATTGACAGGCCTAGCCATGAAGTCAATCAGCAAATCCATATATACAGCCTCCACATATTACTGTCATTGATGAATGAGGAAAAACAAAGAAGCATAAATATATAGATATACATTCCATAATTTGAGAAACCCGAGAAGCTTAATAACAAACAAAGAATCTATTTGACAGTAAAAAGCACAGTAGAATAACAAAGGCCAAAATATAACCCTTCTTGTTTTAAAAAAACTAGAATTAATTACAATTTTGTCAAAGAACCTGCATGCAATATCAAGTGGTTCCAAAATAGCTTGGTTATTACTTCAAAGACGGTGACAGTCATTGCGGAACTTCAGGAACAATTCAGGAAGTAGTAGCAGAATATGGATGAAATTTTAGATCAAGGCAAACCTGTTTGCACTAATTGGTCCCATGCTGCATTAAATGTCATGCTATATCAGAATCTAAAGCAACAAATCTCGACCGGTGCTCACCAGATATTTATACTCTAAACCACCCAAATTTAACCCAGAAGGAGATTTGATGTAGCAAATATATGGAAATATTCAAGAAACATCGCTTGAACATAAATGAACAAAAAACATGGTGCCCTGCAGATTTTGATTCAATTAAGCCAAGCCTTGACTTAAAGGCTACTCCATTAATAAACTTTTTAACCATCAGAAAAGGGAAACAACCACAATTAGCAAATTTATAAAGTGGTAAAGAACCCATCAAAGAATATTAATCAAAAAGCAAATACACAAAACATAAAGAAGCATAAAAAATAAAATAAAAACTCAAAACCCACCAATATATTTCAGTATATTTTCAATTCTTTGAACCTGTTTAGCAAGTTTTGGGATCTCCTCAACCAGAACCTTCCCTACTTTCCATGAACCAATCCCATCTACAAAATCGACAACAAAAAAACAATCAAGAAACTATTAAACAACTTTAACTCAAATACCATTAACAGAGAGAAATACTAACATTGAGAGGTTTGGAGACTCAGATTTTCCAGCATGAAATTGACTTTGGAAAGTGATGATTTAGCACTAAACGAGCGAGAAATCCACGAAACAGCCAGTTCGGTGAGTTTTCTCCGTAAGTTCAAAAGATGGGCATCGAAATTGGAGCGTTCTTTTGTTAAATCAGATAAGAGGAGAGGAGCCCTGACGAGTAGATCTTGATGGGTTACTAAATTTTGATCAAGAAACTGTATGTTCTGTGAAGAGAGCTCACTTCTTCTGGGCAGAACTTGAAACGGTAGCTGTTGTAGTGGTGGTGGCGTAGGAGGAGGAGGAGAATCCATTGTTAGTGTCAAAAAGTGTGTCGAAGAACATGCACTTTGCGTTATCGTAACTCAAGTTTTCATGTCAGTTTCAGATCAAAGTGAGAGACACGGAGTTACGGACAATTATAGTTACCAGTACGACTCAGTTCGAGTTCAAGGATTGGATCATGGTTTTGCTGAGATAATGTGGGGGTCGATGGTCCCCTAAGATCAACTCAAAATTGTTTCAGTCTTTTTTTTTAAAAAAAATCAAAATTGTTTCAGTTTCTTTTTTAAAAAAAACAACAACTTAAATAACATTGTTTATGATAAATTTAAAAAAACTAAAACAATATTCTTTTGATTTTTTTTAAATTCCTTTGAATTACAAATTTAGATATTTAATTAGGTCAATTAAATTAATAAATTCAAAAACTAGAACTAAAAAATTCAACTTTAGTACAAAATTAAAACAATATTCTCATCTAGATATTTAATTAGTTAGGTGAATTAAATTATAAATTTATCTAATTGATTATATAGATATAATCAAGTTAATTTTAAAAAAACCAACTTAAACTAGGTTTTGGTAAATAGATAATCAGTGTTTAAAAGTGTGTTAATATTTTTTTTTCAAAGTATTTTTTTTGCTTGAAAATTTATTAAAATAATATTTTTAAAAATTATTATTGATACCAATGCATTAAAATAATTTAAAAACATTAAAAAATTTAATTTAAAACTAAAAAAATTTAAAAATATTCAAAAATATAATTAAAATATAATACAAAATATCAACAAACTCATCGGGACAGGCGTGAGAGACAGGGAAAAGGTTGGTGTTGTGGTTTTGTCGGCAGGTGACCATGATGCTTTAGTGTAAGATACGAGGATGAAAAGAAAGAAGATACAACTTAAGCTTTATGAATTCATGACCGAAAATAAATTGATAATTATGAAAATGAGGGCTTGCATGACTAATTAGCATTTGGTTTTAAAATAACTGGATTTGGGTTTGAATGGTATAATTGAGCTATCTGATATTCATTTTCAGTTATCTATTTATATTTTCTTTTAAATAAAATTTTCAACAACATTTCAAAACTTCTAAAAAAAAAAACCAAAATTTTAACATTATCATCGTATTAATAGAAAGCTAAAGGGTGTGGGTTAACAGTAGTTCACCCATACCTATTATACTATGAGTTACAATAGTAATTCACAATAATTTAATCTGTTGTTGTTTTAATTTTTTTTTTTAAAGTCGTCATCTTAATGTTTTTTGAAAAACTAAACCATGTTTCTACTAATCATCCAATACCTTTAGATCCACAAAATTGATCGATTTAAGTCGGCTAGCTCCCATGTGGTTGAATTAAAAACTTAAATTAGATAAAGAATTGAGACGAGAGGTTTTAAGATTGATCTGCTTGACAAGGTTTAATGACAGTGTAAAAAAAACTTTTTGCGCTTTTAACTTTTTTTTTTATATTTTTAAAAAAATGATTTGACTGCAGTGAAGCGCGGGACAATAAATTATTGTTTAGGAAATAAAGTCAGGTTCGAGAGTTTTAGAAAATAGGGGTGGATCATGTATTAGGCACCAATTGACACCTATTTTAAGGCACAAGAGATACAATTTAAGACATGATTTAAGGCCTTTAAGATTTAAGTTAGGATTAAATTTGAGACACTCGAGGTTCGGGCTAAAACTTGGCTTAAAATGCCTAAGATTCGTGTCAAGACCTGGTTTAGGGTGTTTAAAGTTTGGGTTGGGTACTTGGTCCAGGGATCATTATTAGGATGTAATCTGGGGTGCTAGGGGCTTGATTTGACACTAAGTCTAGAACGATAAAAGTTCTAGTCAAGATCGGTAGGGTTCGGGACACCTAGAAGTTAACTCAAGACCTAATCGAGGGCGACTAGGGTTTAGGATGAGACTTGGACTAGGATGCTCAAAAGTCGTTTGGAATTAGGTCTAGGGTGTTTGGGGTTCGACATGAGACCTGTGTTGGATTTAAATTGGAACTGGGATTGGTGTCAGGGTTCAGAACTTAACTAGATTTGGGGGTTCTCGAGGTTCAAGCCTAGATTGTTGTCTAGGTTTGGAGAGAGTTTCTCGCGTAAACATAGGATCAATGGTAATAAGACTTCATCGAGTAATGAGACTTGGGATGAAAAGAGAAAAAAATAAAAAGTAAATAAATAAATAAACAATACATGTGATAAGTAAAGGGAGGGTATGATATCTGTAAATACATTTAAAGGTATTGATAAAATTAAAATGAAAATTGAGAAATTTAGTTTCAAATTTATAATGACAACAAAACCAGTAATGGGTTTCGATGGATGAAAGAATTAGAAAAATTTAAAATAAATGTGTTTTAAAAGTGATAAAATAATTTCAAAGAATTATAATGACAATGAGAAATAAAATTTAAAAAATAATTACATGAAAAAGTGTTGGTGAAACCTTAGTTAAAAATAGATATGTTACCATGAAACAGTAAAAAATCCGCAAGCAAAATAAATGGTGAGAAGGCAAATTAAATACATTTTTAAATAATTAAATGGTTCCCAGGATTTAGTATGATGATTAATATGACTTATGCAAGGGTGGAATAATACAATTTGGATTTTCGATTAAAAAATCACAAATCAACTAGTTTTATGAAGTTAGGACCGCTGTCGGGGTTTGAAACAAATCAATATGAAGCTATTATTTTTTTTAAAAAAATATTTGATAAAAAAATGTTTCAAAATTTTTACTAAAATAATTTTAAAGATTATCAACATTAAAATTCTTGAATATATTCTACAAATAAAAATTAATTAATTTTAAAAATTTTAGAACTCAAAAAAAAAAATCAAAATGCTCCAACATTAAAATTTTGAAAAATATATAAAAATAAAATTTCAGAAATGAAAATCTTGAAATTTCTCATTCATTAACTTTTCTTGACCATTGTACCAAAATAAAAAAAATAAAAAAAATTAAGAAATGAAATTTTTTGAATATATTCGAGAAATAAAAGTTTAATTTATTTTAAAATTTTAAGAACTCAAAACAAATCTCAGATTGCTCCAACATTAAACTTTTTGAAAAATATAAAAAAAATAAAATTTCAAAAATATTTAATGAATGAAAATTTTGAAATTTCTCATTCATTAAATTTTCTTGAGCTTTCTACTGTAATAAAAAAATTAATGTTTTAGGTAAAAAGTTAATTCATGAATTCTATTTAAAAAGTTAACCATTAAACTTTTTAAATTGTTTTCCAAAAGATTACTAAAAGTTTTAAAAATAAATAATAAAAAGGTATGATCCATGAATTCTTTTATATATTCTTGAAGCACTAATTGTGTGTTAGATATTGTAGTGTTTTATTGAAAGTATAGAAATCATTTGTTTTTAGATTTTATTTTTATTATTGATACAAACACATCAAAACTATATAAAAAAAATATTTTTGAAAGAATTAATTTAATTTATTTTCAGATGAAGTGCCTGTTTGATATTGTAGTGCATGTACATTTTAATAGTATTTTTCACTTAAAAATATATTAAAATAATTTTTCTTTCTAGATTTTTTTTTTATTTTTAACCTCAAGATATAAAAATCATAAAAATAATCACTAAAAAACCATTAGTTTAATATCTTTTAAAGTGAATATACTTCAAAAGTTGATTCAGAAAGTCATCTAGCTATCACTTCCAATGCCCTTAAATTAAAATAGAAATGATCTAGCCATAAAATATATGAACGTCATGGTAATCAGCACATACGTACCTGCAGAAAACTCGAAGACAACAACAGTTAGAACAACCCCCATTGCAGACACACCAAAACCATCGTAAAGAGGTTCAAAAGTAGCAGGAGAGTGAAGCCAACGTGAGAGCAAATCCTACTTTAGCTTGGATCATCATTTCCTGATGATTTCCATGCCTTGAGCTTCTGGTGCCCTCGTGTAAAGAGGCCACCATTCTCATGATTTCGAGATGCCATTTCCATTATTGGGAGGAGCAGCAATGCCAGATAAAATGGCGAACGAGGATGATGAGTAATGAAACAAAGTTGTAAGAGTTGGAGAAGAGAGCAGAGGATTTATGGCTTCACTAAGAAAATGCTACATTAATCCGTCATACAGCACCATTCAAAGTCTCTAACTTCTGTACTCTTTATAAATAGTTAATGAGATTTAAGCATGGAATAGAACATGGGGACTGTGGAAGACAAATGTGTCTTTTAGGGTGTATTTGAGGTTGTGATAATGATGATGGTTTAAAGTGTTTTTTTGTTTAAAAATATATTAAAATAAGATATTTTTATTTTTAAAAATTATTTTTGACATCAGCACATCAAAATGATCTGAAAATATAGTTTTTTTATTTTCATTTTAAACACAATTTTTTTAAATTTATTTTGAGGGAATGCGGTTTGCATTGTGTTTCCAAACGTACATGGGGAATTAAGGTGTGTTTGGTCAACATGGGACACTTGCCAACATGTTAGTGTCGTACTTTATTATTTTGGGGCTTTCAGAGTGTAATAGCGGTTGTTTTTCAAAGTAATTTTTGTTTAAAAATACATTAAAATAATTTTTTTTATTTTTTAAAAATAATTTTTGATATCAACATATCGAAAAAATTTGAAAACTATATAGGAAAAATTCTCAACTTCTCCAATTATAGGAAAAGATAGAAAATAAATATTGGAAATTTCTGGTTAAAAAATAAATGTTGGACATTTCTCAACTTCTTCAACTATAGGAAAAATTCTACACTACTAAAAGATCCATAATTGATCTGATGATTTGGGAGGCTCCTTTTCCAGGAATGGAACATCTCTTTTTGGCTGAATCTATGAGTAACCTTTTTTCTAGAGTTTCCTAGTTTTTTTATTATTATTTTGATGTACCAAAAAAAATTATGGATTAAAAAAAAAAAGAGGGCTCAAGAAAAAAGTTGTGTGCTCCATTATGGATCTGCATAGTATTTTTTTTGTTTGGTTTTTAAATTGTTTTTTTTTCAATTTAATTTTTTAGGCTTAGGATTTTGTCAAAAATAGTTTTTAATCTTTTCAGTTTGAAAATCATACGATTTGATCCAAAACTTTATTTCATTTTATAATTTAATCTTTGTGTTTGAGAGAAGAGAGAAGAAGTTAGAAGGAGAGAAATAAAGTTAATTGTTCCAATTACTTGCACAAAAATAACAAAATTTGATGTCAAAGTGTTTATCTTGATGAGAGAAGTATCATTGTGGTATTTTTGGGTTTTTATATTTAAAGAAAAATAGATTGATGTTGAGAGAGGAACTTTTATTTGATTTTATATTATTAAACAAAATTAGAGGTTTTTTTTTAAAGAAATTAATTGCCCAGACATATGGGTTTGAGTTGGCAGACTAACATGCACGAGCTTATATTTAAAGGCCCATGCACGTTGGGTCACACAAGCCCACATGTCTATCCCTATTTTTCTTTCTTTTTTAATATATATATATATATATATATATATATATATATATATATATATGTTTTAAACTTTGATTTATTAAGAATGTTTTTTTAGATATTGTTTTATTAAATTCTATTTATTTTTTTATCTTTGTTTCTCAAACAATTGTTTTTTTACGATCCATCATCATAATCAAGTTTTTTTTCTTTGGTTAATTTATTGTGGTCGCTGATTTTTCTTTTATATATAGTTTATCTTATTTCTTAATCATGTTTAGACAATAATTATTTCTGGATTTAAGGATGATTTATTACTTTCTTATTTCACTTTTATGTGTTTAAGACAAATTGTGAAGCATGGACTGCATGTGCATGAAGATTGGGAACAAGTGATGTGGATTGTTTCCTCAGAGAACAACCATCTTCGTTGCTCTGATCTGGCTCCGATCATTGTTGAATCTGTCACAATTTTGGATATTTTGTCCAGCATTAAGTCCTTTACCATCTTAAGGTGAAGATCTTAATCCCAACTCCTGTTGGACCACCACAAGCTGCATAGCCTGGTGAGAAAAAAAGGAGACAAATCAAGGTTTTTTACCTTCACCGCTTTGTTCCATTGCTCTCTATCGTTCAATCAGCTTCAAATTCTAAGCGAAGGTTCATCTCTGTATGCCCTTCATTTTGGTCGGTGGAGATTCATTTCTTTGATTTCTTTTGAGAGTTTTAGCTGAAACCCTATATCTTCAAGAAACCCAATCTCCTTAAAACAGACTGCCTCCATCTCCTTTATCATCGCTGCAAACCCCATCACCACCATGCAAAACTCACCTGCATCAACACAGAACCCCGCCTAGGCTCTGGACAACCACCCCAACCCATCGCCCATGTCCCATCCCCATCCCCTAGCCAAAAAACCATAATAGCCTACATCCTTCAAATCATGACACAACCTCTACAAACACCACCACCACTGGCCAAAAATCCTTCTTGTCATCACCTTCACCCTTCATTGCCCTTCACAAACCTTACCCAACCCACCACAATAACCCCCCCCACCAAGGCAACCCACCTCACGACCAAGCATCCCAAAATCACCACCATCACCACAAAATAGCCCTTAAACACCATAAAACTAAATCCTAAACAACCCCTCTCCACCCCCATAAGCCTCGTCCTCATGGGTTAAAAATATTCACATCACCACTACTCATCAAAAGTGTACCTTGGAATCATTACCTATGCATAAAATAGGGAAAACTATGGATGTCTCAGAGGATGTTGTTAATAAAAGCAATTTATTATGGTAGAGAAGTATTGTTGAATTTTCCCTAGTTACAAAATGCCTTATCATGCCATGAAAATTATAGCTTTTCGAGTATGGAAGAGTTTAGGTTTGGAGGATGTCATGATGATGGCAAATGGTTTCATGACATTTCATTTCAAAGCTAAGGATGATGTCTATTCAATCCTTGAAAAAGAGCCATGAATGTTTGAAGGGAAAGTGATTGTGCTATAGGAATGAAATCTCCACTTTTATTTGATACATATAGAATTAAAAGATTTCTAGTGTAGGTAAAACTACATGGCTTACTATTTCTTTTGTGGGTAATAAAAGGTTTGAGCAAGTTGACAATCATGGTTGGGAGACCTCTTTCATGTGATAAGCAAACTTTAAGGTGAACTAGGCTTGACTTCACAAGGGTATATGTTGAGATTGATGCTTTGTTGTCCATTATTCATGATTTGAGTTTACTTGGAGTTTATCAACTAAGCCTATCTCGATTTATGTTGAATATGAATGGAAGTTGAAAATGTACAGTACTTACCAAGTTTTTGGGCATTCATGTGAGATTATTAAACCTGATTTAAATAAAATTGACATGTTTAAGTTTAACAATGGAGGTGATGCTCTAGCAGCTAGTACAGTTCCTGTTAAGAACTTGAGCACGAATAGGATTGCAACTTATTCAACCAGGAACATAATGTGAATTTAAAAATTTATAATTTTAAAACTTATTCAAAATAAAAAAAATAATCAAAAGAACGAGAATCAAATTTAAAAAATTTAAAAATGAAAAGGGGTTGAATTTGAAAAACATTTGTAATTTTATAGATTATTTTAAAATAATAATAAAAATGACATGGGCCAAATGTGAAGGAAAAAGAAATTGAAGAAGTTGGTGCTGAATTTAGGAAAAAGAGAGAAGAACGCAAAAAAAAAAAGGGGTCGTTGGCACCAAACCAGAGACATGTTTGCTCCACGCGCCACACTATCACGTAGGGAATGCCAAGATCTTTCAAACCCCCCGGGAAGGACCAAAATGCCTCTTAGTAATAGGCATCATATTTTTTTATTCGAGAGTTAAATTAGTAATTTAATGTGCAATTGTAACGACCCCAAATTTAAAGTATATTATACATTTCACAATAATACTTTGCATGAAGAATACTTGATTTTTTTATTATTATATATAACCTTTAACCACTTGATTAATTTCATGTAATTTAATTAAATTAGAAATAATTCCAATGAGATTTCGACAGAGTTTCTTCTTAAAAAGAGGCCTTCTTAAAATTTCACTACTTGTAATTGACACATTAACACTTTATATACATCATATCCAACTGCTCTAGATCACCCTATATATATATAGCAATCTTAGGCCTACCCTATTATTTCCTTATTCAATCAAACATAATACATAATATATAATTGAATAGAGTTATATTCATACAACAATAAAGTTAAACAATTAGGAACACGTGACATCATAATTAATTTTCATTCCAAAATACATATTTTTTAAGTTTAAAGTACTAATATATAACCATAAGATACGCTGAACGTTTAGGAGCATGCATGTGCATGCGCACGCACACACACAATCTAGAGTAAAAATCAAAGTTGAAAGTAAACTACGGCTCTAGAAAAATATATGAAATACTTGAAAACCAACATACACTTTTAAAAATTACAACAAAAAATTGCATTTTTATACATTTATGACATACAGGTATTTGCACATACATAATTATCACCATATGCAATCATTATTTATCACTAGTAGAAAATCCCCCCATTTGATTCCTTAATATTCATTCCATATTCCTTTCTTAGTATTTTACTTTTAGCCGAGAAATACATGGATAATACAACAATGTTGATATCAGCTAAACCAAAACCATTAATATCCATTCACATGGACGACTAATCAATGTTAATATCGGTACTCCAAATATCATTAGTTTTCATCGAATGACCAACTAATCAATTTAATATCGATATCAGCTACACTGATATCATTAGTATCAATACATATGGATGACTAATCAATATCAATACAGTACTTCCCATATCATTAGTTACCACTGAATGGACAACTAATAAATCAAATGTTAATATCAGTTACACTTATATCATTAGTATCCATACACATTGATGACTAATCAATAATTTTAACAGACTTTCCAATCTACTCTCATCTTTACATTTCTTTCCTTTCTTTGTTTCATTTTAGAGTTACTGAACATTTTAATATAGCTAAACATCAATGAATTATTTAATTTTTAAGTAAATAAGTTAAGTGTCGAGTGTTTATTTGCTACTCGGGATGATGATGTTCATCTTATATGGGGCCTCGCTACTGCAATTTCTTCTATAAAAACAAGATTTTAATCATTATCATCATATTCATTTAATCTTAAGAATTATATCTTGGTTCCACATTTAACACATATTTATCACAATTTTTAAATATGACCATATCATATTTCATTCATATATACAACACATTCATGTTTGGAAAACATATTTTCCATATTCATTTTAACTATCCTAAAATAATTTAGGTTAACATCATGTAATGTCCTTATTTGTACACATGAAATAACATCAAGATCTCAAGATTCTAGGAAATTCTCTTACCATAATAACACCTTTATACATTGATATAATTTTTTTTATTTAAGTTGAAAAACAAAGTTCATTAACACTATATAAGTTTATTTATTTTTCCTATAAGCTGAACCTACCTTCTATTTTTCATAGCATTCCTTTCAATTTATTGTTTAAGGATCGTTCCAAAATATTTTAGTTCAAGTCCAACCACAATATAACATAACATCGCATTCAAAGTCTATTCTCTTTCATTTACTAACAAAGTTGATTTAACTTTCTACGTATTGTTCTAAATCAATATCCCATATATACACATCATTTATGCAATTTTTATACACAATTCTACACAACAATTCAAGCAAATTTCAACATAATTCATGTTATCATTTTCAAGCTAATCCTTCCATTTTTTTTCATATTCACAAATTACAACCAAGAAAGCTGTCTCTTTTACAATTTTCAACATTAAACATCTCACTTCACACATTCGTTTATCATATTTATCAATCCATAACACTTGGAGTAATATATATTCAATAAGCGTTTAAATTTATTTAAAACCTTTAATAATTTTACCACCAACCTTTTAATCCATTTAATCAATATCTAAAATTATTCTAACTATCAATCCTAAGCATATTTATTCAAACACTAATACAATTTACAAGGCTATTTTAATCAAATCATACACAAATCCAACACTTTTGTCCCAACAAAATTTTCTAACTCAACAAAAATTTTTCTTGTTCTTTTCTTCTTCATTCATTTTCTTTTAACTCATTAATTCTTCACACAGCCATATTAAAATCTATTTGATTTTTAACATAACTATTCATCAAAAATTCTTTAACATACCACAACTAATATTTTTTTCACATGCAATGCAAATAACATACAAATTTCAACCCAACTAAAAACTCATTTTAGCATAATTTTTCATTCATACACATCACATAGTCACATACATTCACAAGTTTCAAACAAATTCCTATCATGTGCCCATTACCCACCCATGGCCGATTTCAAAGGGAGGGGTTCTTCCTTGATTTATTTCAATTTTTTCCATAATTTCTTCTAGTTTTCACCCTTCTCATGTTAACATAATTAATTTTCTTCAACGTATAAACTTTCCAAACATTTCTCAAGAAATTTGGAATCAAAATTTAGGGGTTCTCAATTCTTTCCTTCTAAAATAAATAGAACAACAAAATAATAATAATAAAAAAATCTTCCCAACCAAGTTTTTAGTTCAATTTATGGGCTTTTGTCAATATTTTCGTCCTCTCCTTCTTCTTTTTTCAAAGTTTCTTGTTTCTTTCTTTAAGTCCCAACCCCTTCCCATTATTGATTCAATCTTACTATTTTTTTGGTGTAAATTTCTCTACAAATTTCTCTACAAAGCTTCACTTTCTCACCAATTTTTAAGTAAAGGAAGCAAGAAAAAGAAGAATGGAAGGAGGTTTTTTTGAGCTCTCTCTCGATTTTGAGCTGCTAGAACAGTCGGTCAATATATAAATAAAGGGGGTTATTTTTATTTATTTATAAAAATATCACTACCTAGTTTATTTGTTATTTTTTATATTTTTTCTAACTATTAGTACTCTTGTAATATTTTATCAAATTTTGATTGACCTGAAATTTTAATCTAAAATAAAATATGTTGGGAGATTTTTTGTAAATTTTTAGCCTGATCAAATGGTTAGATTAAAATATATGTTTAATATCATAAAATTAGATAATCAATAATTTTACATAAAAAAACCAAATTTTATGTACAATTTTATTTACTTAAATCATCATACATTTTTTTTTAAACTAATTCATTTGACTTTTCCATCCATACTCATAAAAATTTCCACTTAATTTATTAGTTTTAAATTAAGCGTTATTTTTTTTTCTGGGGTTTACAATAATAATAAAAAAATAAATCAATTTAACTCTATATAATTTATAAAAAATAATTGTATTATAGTGTAAAAAGACTATTTTATTTTCCAATGTTTAGCTTAAAAGTTTAAAGATTAAAAGATAATTTTATCATTATACTATTAGAATAATATTTTGTTTCTTAGAATATGATAACTTTACTAGTTAATTATATTGTGAAATAAAAAATAATTGTTTCATTATAAAAAATAACCTTCAATTTAATACCTAATTCAAAAGTTTAATAGTTAAGAGGTAATTTTATCGCTACCATGTTACAACAAATAGTTGGGTGAAGTAACTTCCATTCTTCTTCTTTTTTATTTTTTTTTTTAAAAATTAATTTAATGCGCGGAAAATTTTCTCTAAAATTTCTCCCCATCCTCGCAGTCTCACCTTAAAATCCTCTAAGAATTGCTGTCAGCCATGGCTGCTGCTTGCTCAAACAAGATCATAGACGTGTTCTGGCACGAGGGCATGCTAAACCATGAAACCAGAAAGGGAGTTTTTGACTCAGGAACTGATCCTGGGTTCCTAGACGTGTTAGAGAAGCACCCAGAGAACTCAGACAGGATCAAGAACATGGTTTCTATACTTCAGAAAGGTCCCATCTCTCCATACATTTCTTGGCAACATGGAAGACCTGCTCAAGTCCCTGAATTGCTCTCTTTTCACGCCCCAGGTAACTCTTTCTTTCTTATTATTCAGATCAGCAATTCCCTAGTTTTGAACCTATTGAATAGGAAAGTTGCTATCTTGAAGCCATTTAGAGTTTTAAAGTTTTTGCTTATATGTTTTATTGGCAGAAAGAAAATAGGTTATTTTTTTCAATCTGTTGCATCGTGTCTGATTTTTTTCATTTATGTTAAAATTGCAGAGTACATAGATGAACTAGTTGAAGCAGATAAACAAGGAGGGAAGATGATTTGTGCCGGAACTTTCTTAAATCCTGGCTCATGGGATGCTGCACTTCTTGCTGCTGGCACTACACTATCAGCGATGAAGCATATTCTTGACGGGCATGGAAAGCTTGCTTATGCATTGGTTAGGCCGCCTGGTCACCATGCTCAACCTAAACAAGCAGATGGGTATTGCTTCCTTAACAATGCTGGTCTTGCGGTTCAATTGGCCTTAGATTCAGGGTGCAAAAAGGTTACAGTTATTGACATTGATGTTCATTATGGAAATGGAACAGCGGAGGGATTCTACCGGACAGATAAAGTACTTACCGTATCCCTTCATATGAACCATGGTTCATGGGGTCCATCTCACCCACAGAATGGATCTGTTGGTGAGCTAGGTGAAGGAGAGGGTTTTGGCTACAATTTGAACATACCTCTTCCTAATGGGACAGGCGATAGGGGATATGGGTATGCCATGAAGGAGTTAGTTGTCCCAGCTGTTCACAAATTTGAACCTGATATGATAGTTTTTGTTGTTGGCCAAGATTCAAGTGCTGTAAGTACCTTTAATTCGATGATAGGCCATTGCCAAATTGTTACTATGTTATGAGGTAAGGTTATGCATGTAAACATATGCATATTAGTTTGACAATATAATTATACATGCATAAATATGTTACTGTTTGTGTCTTTATATATTTCCATATAACATGTCTAATGGGAATACACAGAGGAGTAATAGTGAAAGGGAAACTGAAGAACTTAAATGAGCACGGCATATGACATTGAAATATGTTTACAGCTCTACAGGATGTAGAAATAGGAAAAATGAAAAATTATGTGGAAGAGACCTTCAGATTGATCATTAATTAATCCTTTCCCCCTTCTCCTCTCTTTTTAACCCTTTTTTGTCTTATACAACCTGAAAGTAGCAAAGCACAGAGACAACTGAGTGAATTATGGATACATGAGAAAAAAGCAAGCTTGTGAACTAGTTAAACCATATACTTCAATTTTTTGGATATATTTTACTACATGTACTAATATTCAATATTCTAGAGAGCTTTCTAGACTAAAACGTCAGTTTTGTGTTTCTATACTGCAAATTATTTGTAACTTGGCTCTGAAAAATAAATATGAAAATAGTTGTGTCCCCTTTCAAATTTACGCATCCTAAGTTGTTCTCTCTCTCTCACACACACCCTCCAGATGGATTCCCTTTTCTTCTTTTTGTGGTTTTCCTCGTAACTTGGACTGTGCATGTTTGTTATGAAGTTCCTCGATTGTCATCATCTCTAGACTCTAGCTATAATTGTACTTCTTTGATGAGCATTTCTCAGATTTTGCCTTCTTTTTCTAAAATGTTAGTGCTTAAAACTTCGATCTCCTTACTGAGTCGCATTTCTTGCTTTAGTTTGATCCAAATGGAAGGCAATGCTTGACAATGGATGGCTATAGAGAGATTGGACGGATAGTTCATAGTCTGGCAAATAAACACAGTGGTGGGAAGATTCTTATCGTCCAAGAAGGAGGATACCACATCACGTACTCAGCTTACTGTCTTCATGCAATACTTGAAGGTGTGCTTGACCTTCCCCAGCCTCTGTTATGTGATCCCATTGCATATTACCCAGAGGACGAGGCTTTTGCCGTGAAATTTGTTGAAGCCACCAGAAAGTACCATAAAGAAATGGTTCCGTTTTTAAAAGGAACATGATTAGAAGGTATGGTATTCAAAGCCCATTTTTTATTTATGATTCATATGCTACATGTATTTTTAATATTATGTCATGCTATCATAGGAACAGTAAGAGTTTAATGTGAATTAGGCTTTTACTTGATTTCCTAATTTATAGCCCTACATTTGCATTGGTCGTAGTTTTATGTACCACTGATCACACAATGATGTGCATGGTAGAATAGAAATAACAATAGAGTTTAATATGTTGTGTATATGATGATTTATCTTAATCCTATTGAGCTGACCAAGACAAGTAGCCATGCAAAGTTGGAAGTGAATAAATTTAGGAGTTGACAAATGACTTTCTTTGGATCTGGAAGAGCTTCCTGAAAGTATTGTCTTTGTTAATAGAAGGTTTAATTCCTAGCTTTTAGGCCATTATTTCCATGCTAATTGTTATATACTCCGATTGGTTACATTTATTATGTGAGGAATTACATGTTTTATTTCCCTTTTATGCTTTGTCTAGAGGTTTGAATATTTTGTTCCCATTTTAAGATACAAGATCCATATATGGCGAAATTGGTAGATGCTGAGGACTTAATTGGATTGACCCCTGGTATGAAACTTGCTAAGTGATAAATTCCAAATTTAGAGAAAACCCGGAAAAAAACAGAAGGAAAAGTTTTGAATCGTTCATTAACATATGATACTGTTTTCAGTGGCTTCATATAGTTGTAAGAGAAGAAGAAAAAAAAAAAACTCAGACTCTTGAGAAAAGGCTCTAAAACTTAGCCCCTTGGAGTGAGTCTTGATATTGAATTTTTTTTTAATTTGTTAGCCTCAAGTAAGTTTAATTCCAATTGCTTTATTTCTGAGCTCTTTGCAGTAGTTCAGAATAATGTAGACTCTCGCAATATATTCTGCACAGCTTCATGCATACAGTTGCATGTTTTTTTTTTAGATTCTCACAGATCAATCCTAATATTCTTTGCCTTGTTAGGGAGTCACTTGTCTGTTTTGGTCTGGAACATTCTAAATCAGGAAGATCTTGATGACCTGTTCCCTGCCAACTCTGCGCCGTTCACTGTGTTTTGTATTTTTATGTTCCAATGCCATGTTAAAATTGCCTGTGTATTTATGAGACAGTGTTAGAGGTCATCTTTTATCTGTGTAGATGATTTGGTTTCTAGCTAGGATCTTCTCAAGATTTGCCAATGAAGATATTGCTCTCCATAATGTTAACCATTTTTCTGAGCTTCACACGGGCACTAAATGCTTATTTGAGTGATAATGTAACTAACCAAATAAGCCATGGTCCAAACAATCCATTGCCTGTCTTGCTAATGTTTGATAGCCATCAAATTCAGGTTCTATTTATTTTTTATTTTGTTTTATTTTTTTGCAAAAAGAGTAGAGGAAAGAAATAATAAATTCATTAGAAATAACAAGGGATGGAAAATGTGATATTTTCTGCACCAGTGAGTCTATGCTTTGTTGAAGTTTTTCGGCAAAAACATAGAACTTCTGCTAATAATTGTATAAAACATAAGGCTATGGTTGTGGGACAAACGAGTTCAAAATATTTAGGTTGCAAGTGTTGCCCCTTCTGATATAGGACAGATTGGAGCCTTTATTTGCTTTTTGGAGAGCCAGAAATTTAGGGATTACTATATGATTTCAAATTATAGCTGAATAGCTTAGCGAAGATCTATTTAAGATTGACTAGGTTGAAATTTGGAGAAAGAGACGATTCTTGGGAACTTAAATTTGTGGTACAGTAAATTCGGTGCAGCACTGAACTCTGGTCTTTGTGTTTCTTTAACGTTTTATGTTGTGCAACGTATGGAAAATCTGTGTGCCCAACATGTTTATCTTCTCTTTGCCTTCTTCCAAGTACCTCTGCCCAATTGTTATTCTCTCAGCTCCCTGTATTCTCATTCAGCATTTCACATACTTAGCAACAATATTTTGAGGTAAAATTACTCTGTTCAGCCATTAGCTTGAGCTTGAAAGCATTGAACAATGCCAAATTCATTTATGGTCGAGGCATTAGACAAAACAAACATACTTTACAGATTTTCCATTGATTTTTTTCCATGTCTGTCCATAAATTTATGTTCAAGTAATACTCAACATATGTAGGTCACTACAGCAAGGTGGAGGATTGACATCAAATTTTACCAACTATTCAAGCTGGTGAGAAGCTCCCGTTCCGTGGTGGACATCAAGGATTTGGAAAATGGACTGTCAATATAGGTGAAGGATGATGTTGATCATATAAAACCATCGTTTGTGCCAAGAAACTTGGTATGAGAACTGTACTATAGGAGTTGATGTTTGTTAAAAAATTTAAAATCCTGGGATGGTACAGTGATAAACTGTGTACTATCCTTTGCTGCTGATCATTTTAAGTATACACTTAATTGTCAGAATCACCGCTTTATAATTTACAGATTGTTTCCAACATCTGTCATATATTTTTTTTACTTGTCATTCATGACATCTGTGGGTTAAAATCATGAAGTTTTTCCATTCTGGAGTTTTCCTTGTCCTATGTTTGCTGATATGCATAGCAATCACCATCCATTCAGCTTTGGTTTCTGCTGACTTGTTCTTCAAAAATAATGCCTTTCTTTACTTGCTCAGCGCTTCCACATCAATGAACAGTAATTTAGAATACAAATCTTACTGCAACTCCACTGGCTTTGACGGAAATTTTCTGGAGATTTCCATTTCTGCTCATGATCTGACATCCACCATTTATATGAAGTCATTAAGGGCATTTATTGTAGTTCTAGTATGTGATCTGGTTTGCATGGGATTTATCAGGAATCCCTCTTCAAGGGAAAAAGAATTGGTTTCTACTAACATTAGAATGAATCTGCATTTTGTATCTCTGATTCCATACTAATTGAGACATCCTTTCTTCATCAAGAATGGTCAGCCCCCCTTTGGAACATCCTTGTTATCCTTTCCTGTCAAATGCATCTGAGCATTTATTATTGTTTACTGCTCCACCATTTATCTAATGACCAAACTGATGTTTTCCTAGAAGAAGTGTCATTTCTGGTCCCCCCCCCCGCCCCCTCCTTATATAGATGGACGTTGGGGCAAGTATATATTCTGCAAATTAGCAGGTTTCATTCATTTAACAGGACAAAACAAGAAACCTTTTGCACGTTAATTCAGTTCCAAAGGCATCTTGATTATATTTTTGCTGTTTTTTGTATCTATGCTTGATGTAAAATCCTGTATTCCATGCATGTCCTTTGCATCAGTCATTTTTGTGAGTTGACTGTATTGAATACATGGAAGATGCCAAGTACATGTAATAATTCAGTGTTGGAGCTTGTCATCCTGCAAGGGGGGCTGAAGTTTACTGAGTTGATGCTGACGTGTCCAGGCTGATAGAAACATCTTCGCTACCGCACATGATTCAATAAATGATCCCAATGAGCTCAGGAATTCATGAATTTCGACATGCTGTCAGGCGTCGTAAGGTAAATATCATAGTGTGGCTGTTGGGTGGATTATTATTGCACGGGGTAACATATAAATAGACTAATACTCAGGTTTTCTGTATTTCCATAGCATGATAGAAGAAGAAGAAGAAAAGACTTTAATTTTTTTTCAAGATACAAATCCTAATCTTGTCATCTAAAAATTCTCCTTGACATAATATATGTTCATGCTTAGAAACCATGTTTAAGTTTGACATTGCTTCTCAAGATCATCCCTCCTTTCAATGCTTAATGCCCGATTGGTTTTGAGTTGCAATCTCAGTTTCTGTAAAATGCCTGTCGAAGGGTGGCAGATTCTGCCGTGTTAATTAGGGGCATGAGATCAAATTTTGATCTTTATTTTTCGTTAGAATAAATTTGTTCCAATTTGAAATTTATTGTATTGATGAAAGTAGCAGTTTTTCAGGCAATGCTCAAAGCCCTTATCTGTACAACAAATTGGTATGCTCAAAATTAGTGGATGATAAAAAAGAATTGAAGCTAAATCAATTTCTTTCATTTCTAATCTCCTTTTTATTTTTTTCTCAGCATCAAAGCCTTAATTTTGCCAAGAATCACGTTAAACAAATGAAAACCCTATTTAAATCACTTCAGTTAATTTGAGGCAAGGCTTACCGGTTAGTAGAGTTAATCTGATTCAATTTTTTTTAAAAAAAAACCAAAACAACATCATTTAATAATTTTTTTAAAAAAATTAATGAAATAATAATTAAGTTTTGATGAGGCTAATTAGATCCATCCATGTTTTTAAGATTAGCCAAGTTTTTTTCTTATTGTATTTTTTTCAATCTAGATTAGTTTTTTTTGTTTTTTTTTTTGCTGGTCAAGTTTCGAATTAATAAAACAATGATTTAAATCCTAGAATTTGATGATGCAAGTAATTGTCATGATTCTTGCCCTATTTTGTTCTTTCAAATTCTCGCTATAATTTAATTAATTCCATAAAATACAAGCTTTGTGATGTCTTCTCTTCTACTGTAAATTAGGCGACTCAAGTATTTCTTAGCATGGCATGGTTAAGAATTCAATGAAGTAATGATCGGGCATCGTAGTTAACCATATTTTTGAGATATTTTAAATTTTTATTTTTATTTTTAATTATATTTGGATATTAAAAATAAATTTTAAAAATTAATAAAATATTATTTTAATATATTTTAAAATAAAAAAATATTTTAAAAATAATTTATATGATACTCCCAGCACTACGTGTCATGGCTTTACGTGGACAAGGGAACGTGATGCTATTTTAATGTCCACGTAAGCGGAAACTTCCATTTTCAAAATGGCCCTCCACCAAAGGGACCCTTAAGCACTATTTCTTTGTCCATTAGCGACCAGAGGATAGGAGATTATAAGTTTAATGATTTTAATAGTCTCAGTCCTTTTATTTTATTTTAATTTGTTTTGTGGCCCAGCCACGGCCAGCCATGGAGATTCATACTTTCGGTTATTAATAATTGCACCAAATATTTCAGCATCAATTGTCATTTGTTATTGATGGATTTGCATGATCTTGGTGGTGTCTTTCTGATTGCATAGGCTTGTGGCTATCTTCTTCTTTGATTTTTCTTTTATAAAAGCGATTCATGTTTCAATGATTTGATTTGATTTGATTTAAAATATGTTTAGTAGTGTGATAATAGTTGTTTTTCAAATTATTTTTCGTGTTAATATATATGTCAATGATGTTTTTTCATTTTATAAAAATTATTTTTTACATTAGCACATTAAAACGATCCAAAACATATAAACCATATTAAATTTTAATTAAAAAAATAATGTTTTTGAGAACGTGATTCACACCGTATGCCGAAATAATTTCTTAATTATTAAATAATTAGAAAGAGCTAATGTAAATCTATTTCTCCAACCCAGATGTAGAATTTAGCACTAGGAAATTCTCAAGCTCTAAATTTAACAGCCGTTGAAATTCAATAATTTATAAAATTTTCTAATAAGAAATAGTTCAGTTTAAGAAAAATATCTCATTTATTAAAATCCTAATTAAATTAAAGATTTTAATCTAAATTTATTTTT
Organism: Populus nigra; assembly: GCF_951802175.1. NCBI lineage: Eukaryota > Viridiplantae > Streptophyta > Magnoliopsida > Malpighiales > Salicaceae > Populus > Populus nigra. Next base: position 3,932,250 of record NC_084870.1, on the reverse strand, counting down.
TTAAAAAAAAACAACAAGAAAAAAATATTCAAAAGAATAGCTACTGGACTTAATTTGAGCCTCAAAAATAAAAACAACTGATAAACTAGCCGTCGTTATAAAATTAAGTTTTTATAATAATTTATTAAAAATTTAATCTAATTTAACGACCGGATCAAAATTTATATTTTTTTGTTTAATTATTTATTGGACTAATTCATAACTTCTCAAAACATAAAAATTTTTAACAATTAAAAAACTAAAAAAAATAAAATTAATTGTGACAAGAATAATGAAGATAATAATCCACACCAAATAACCAAATAATAAAGACAATACAAATATTTGAATATAGTATTGTAGTTAACCTATTCACAAAATAAACTTCTTGTATTACAACTTAATCAAATTTGTTCCTTCAACCTCTTTGTTTTTATCTTTCAGGCCAAACTTTTTCTATGACTTTAGAAAAATAATATTTTCTTTTATCCTTTATTTATTTATTTTAATTTCAATCTCTTAACTAAATTCAATAACTTCTTCTAAATTTTCATCAATTTAAGTATGTTTGTTTATAAAGTAGCTTTTGTGGTTGTGGTTTTTTAAAAAATAATTTTTTAAAAAAGTGCAATTAGTTCTGGTTAGTTGGATTTAGATACGTGTTTGGTAAAAATTGTGGTTGAAGTTTATGTGTAGCAAAAAAAAAAATATATAATGTTTGGTGGAAGTGTGGTTGTGGTTGCATTTTAAAGTGTTTTTTTTACATGGAAATGTATCAAAATAATAATTTTTTATTTTAAAAAAATTATTTTGATATCAGCACATCAAAAACGCTTTTGAAACGTAAAAAAGATAGAGTTTTATGAAACACAGTTAAAAAAATATGTAAAAACTGTTGCACAAAAATTACGTTTCAAACTCAATTTTTTAGTGGGCCTCACAGTATAAAACACAGTTTAGTTTGTTACCAAACACATTACTGTATTTGTTTCACGGTAAACACAAAAGCTAATGAAAAACAAACACAACTTTAATCTCAACTATTTCACTAACTTCAATTTATCTCTCAAGTTTCACTTGTATATTTTGTTTCTCTAGATTTTTAATGTTTAGTGAATTAAGTTATTCTTTCAAGAATAATGATAATTATGGCTTTTTAGCTATTGATTCACTAATGTCACTCCCCCAACTCCCTTTTTATCGTCTAAAATGTTGGTTATGACCAAAATATTATGTTATGATATTCGTTCAAACAGAAAAGAGAGAAGATTCATTAACTATATTTAAGTTTCATCATTTTCTTTTTTGATGAGTTGGTATATTTATGTTCAACTACATATGTATCTTAAAAACCCCTATCCTAGCATACGAGAGATGAAATGTTTTTTACTCGAAATATATATGGTCAACATTATACTATACTATTAAAATAACAAAGGCTTTTTATGGTAGTTCACTATTCATATGCACTATAACAAAATATTAATATATTATTTTAATTGTTTTGAAAACAAATTTTTATCGTAACTTAGTTGGTTAAGGTTAACATATGGACCAGAGCCAATATATCACGAGTTCGAGCAACACTACTACATTTAATAATTTTATTGATGGAGTTTTTATCGGTATTTATTCTAACATTTCATCGGGGATAATTTTATCAACTGATTCACGGACGGAAACCATCTGTTAGTAAACCTTTCGTTGGTAATTTCATTTTTGTTGTTAAAAAAAATTAAAAACCAATGGTTTTCTAGATAGAGTTTTCATGCCAAAAAAAATTTACTCGCTAGAATATACCAATGAAATTTTTCTGTCGGTGATTGGCAATGACATTTAGAGTAATTTTATTCCAACCCTCTATAAAATCCTGATGAAATAATTTCATCGGTGATGTAGCAGTTGAAGTGGCATGTGTAGTCATTTTTTATCAACTCTCTGGAATATACCAATAGAGTTAGTCTGTCAGTAAATCCGTCCATAATAATTAAAAAAATATTTTTTTATAAAATTCAAGTATGTAAAAATAAATAATCTTAATATAAAAGCCAAATATTCATTACAAATTTTTATGTTCAAATAAAATTAAATTAGAACAATAGCAGTGCTGGAGGATGAGGCTGGTTTTTCATGGGACCATATAGTCAAAAAAGGGCGCACACGTACTACTCATCTGTGATCTCATATCTATGATTATTTGGCAGAGTCGTTCATAATCCTCAAAGAGTCATTCATATTGTTCAGTGAGATTGGCCATATGTTATTGCAAGGCTGCGAACTCCTGAGACTAGGTGCTCGATATTGATTGCTAGCTCCTAACAACTGAGACACTATGAGCCGTTTGCAAGTTCTCGGTCGTAGTGTTGGAGAGTCCATACACCTGATATCTATCGGGTCTACAAGACGATCCTGCCTCCATCCATAAATCTGGATCGTCCCCGTATCTCTTCCTCAACCGGCTGTTGTATGTCTCCTAGAAATAAAAAATGAAACCATCAAATTCAACCTAAGAAACTAATAACTTACGAAAGAAAATGGTTGAACAAACATACCACAAAGTGTTGAGCGTGTTTGTCAACGAACTGTTGCACCTCTTTTTGGCGGTCTTCACTCCGCACATGCATCTCCACAAAAAGCTCTATTGGGCTTGACTCATATCCACGAGTCGTAGCATGTAAGAAAAACAATGTTACAAGTTAAATATATTTATAAATAACAACAAATTAATTAAAGATAGATGTGATTAAAATTAATCTTACCATCCGTTTTGCATGTAATACAAACAAAACGTAGCTGCTGGTGTGCGCGGTAACCGAACCATGAATTCGTCGGCTTTGATTTCTCTGGCATATTTTTTTGTTTTGTTTTGCGTCTCATACCAAAAATCACGCAAGCTTCATGATACAAACGTATTCTATATGAGGTAATGACAAATAAAATTTTAATATATAAAATTAAAAAAATTATTATATTGTTTTTATGTTACCTAGTTACAATGCGATTCTCTCAAACCCTCTGCAACATTATTATTTTCTCTATCCCACTTGAATTTAGCCTTTCATTATTCATAAAAAATAAATCAATAATTTCAATAGAGTAAAGGAATTAACACAAAAAATAGTTAAATTTTAAGCTAACACTAACCTTAAATCTTGTAAACCATACATTAATATGGGGTTTCCAATCAGGATATTTGGGATTGCCATCCATGATTTAAACGTTGATGTTATTACTCAGACAACCTCAATGTTTGTGAAACTGAAAATCGATAAAATTAATGAAATATTAGTTCATAAATTGTTACACACATACCAACTTAAAGGAAACCAAATTTACATTGAAAGGTCGTTCTTCCAATTAGCATCGTACTTGCTGGTGAATGGATTTCACTGTGAAGGGACATCACCTTTATGTTGTGGAATCGCACTTGAAGAGGCAATGTTGTGAGTTGATGCAGGTGCTTCTTCTTGGTTGGCACCTAATGACATGTTATTGTCATTGTCGTTGTTAGAAGAACTAACTACGATCATATACTCACGACGTGCAATTGATTTTCCCCTATGCATCTACATAATTTTAATGAATATTTGCATAATCAATTTTGATTTTTTTTAAAAAATTTGGCAGCACCTCCATTATACTGGAAACTACCCAGAATTTTCAATCCTACAAATATGCAAAATATATGCCACAAACCAATTGCTTTTATTTATTTCTATCAACAATTTTGGATTATTTCAACATGATAATGTTTTAAATCCTAAATTGACAAGAATTTTTTGTAATTAAATTTAATCCTATATATTCAATTAACATTTATACTACATATTTGATAATAACAATTAAAATTCAACAAACAATAAATGGCGTGCTTACTTTCAAAGTTTATCTATATGTGATAAAAAAAAACAAAAAATACATTGTTAATAAACCAAAAAACAAATACATCAAAAAATTCACCATATATACTTGTTAATTCTAATTAAGAAGACTTGAAACAAGAGAGGATTGAGAGAGTGAGAGTGTGAGGATTGAGAGAGTAAGAGCGTTTGATTGTAAAAATGAGAGAAAAAAAATGAACTTCTAGTGTCCCCTTCACGTACCATGTTGAAAATGTTCTCAAACCGTTGTTTTTTATGTGCATGACATCAAGGTTATGGTGAAGGAGATTAGTCTTTCAATAAAGAAGCTCTCATAAAATTCTTCGCTTTATCCAATTGTAGGTCAAATCAAAACCAGAAAACTTCTGCTTATCAGATTGGAAACCAAACACAATGTCACCTTACTCTAACACCACATTATATAATTCTTCACTAGAAATATGCAGGGGTGCAACATTCTTTTCAACTCTGCCAACAAAAAAATCATTTATGTTCTTTCTGAACCCGTGTTTTGTTTGCAAGAAACATCGGTGATAGTAAAAAAAAAAAGAATATTTACCCCCATTTATTAGTGTGAATGCCTTGTTATTTTTCATGCAATATAGACATGCTAATTTTCCATAAGTACTTCAACCAGAAACCATTCTATAAGCAAAGAAATCATTAATAGTCCATATCAAAGCTGTCCTCATAAGAAAATCTTGTTTCATCGTTATATCATAAATCAAAACTTTAAAGGATCACAACTGCAACAACTCATCAATTAATGGTCAAAAACAAACATTTATATTCCGGCCCGGACTATTAGGATGAGGTTTGACCGTAGATAAAAACATGAACTCTGATCTCATACACATCCTTAGTGGTAAGTTGTAAATCATGAGTATAACCGACTAATAAGAATAAGGAGTAACAAATGACCTGAATAGATTGAATTCGTTTGTACATAATGCAAGAAGCACGTTCCTTGATTTAGCTGAAAAGTGAGGATGCATATTGTTAAAGTGTTTTCATGCTTCACCGCTGGAAGGATGCGCCATCACTCCATCCACCGCATTATTTGATTGGTGCCATGTCATGTGCTCGACAATCTTTGGTGACATGAATAACCTTTGTAATCTAGGTGTGATTGAGAAGTATCTAAGTTTTTTTTAATGTTACAAGAATCTTTCCCCTGCTAGTTCTAGGTATAATAGGAATGCCCATATGTCCTACACTCGGTCAGCTCATCATTCAAGATAGTATAACATGTAAAAGTTTGGACACATGTAAATTTTCTGGTATTCTAGACTGAAGGGTTTCATCATGGACTTAACAACATAGAAGTTCTTTTTTAGCTTGTTCCTTTTAGGCAAAATGTTTCTCACCCATTCAATAATTTTGTCATAACTGGTCTCACTGAACCTATAATCCGACTTAATGGTAAACACCTGTGCAATAACCGATAATTTACTGTGACTTGTGTAACCATCCCACAATGGTTCTTCATAATCTTTTAAAAGATCAAAATCCTGGTCGCGTCTACATTAGGTTCTTCATTTACGATTGGACATTAACTGTCATGACCCTGATTCATTCTCATCACATCTATAACCATAGTCCTGTAATGATTACTATTGTCATTTACAACTTAATACACGTTGCTAGAACTATAAGTTAACCCAACCATCCTTTCTACCATGGTCTTGTGAGGAACAAATGGTTCTTCATGTGCATACCAACACAAATATTCCTTGATGAACCTTTTGTGTAGAAGATGCATCATTACAACATCTGAATCGAGAAACTTTTTATTTTCACACCTTTTGTATAGACACCTAATACCGTCTCCACTAATATTTCTTGGAATAGATGTTGCGTAATTAATAAAACCATGAACCCTATTACAATAATCCATCCTCCGTAATCATTGGGGTGAATCTTGATACATCTAGAAATGATCATCTATGATTATTTTTTCTCGAATCTATATCAAATAATGATGACAACATGTATTAATTAACCATGTTAAGTAAATAAATTTGCAAAAATATTGGTTTAGCTCAAGATTATCCAATGTACTTTCATACTTCCTCTTAATTCATTATCAATTATCTATGTACATACAAATTTGTACACATTAATTTACAAAAATTACAACTCGGCAATAAAATTGACAAAATATAAAACAGATCCATTAAACAAGCAATTATTTATTTCATCATAACACACCTAAGTTAGTAATTCGATATAAGTTTCAATAATTTACAAACAAATACAATTTTATAAAATCTAAAACAAACCATAACATATACAAAATAATAAATCCATACAACAAGTTTGTTTAAGAAAAAACAATAAAACAACTAAAAACCCAAACAATATACATATACTACAAAAATATACAATAAAAAAATTAACATTTTAAAATTATGTCCAGATTAAAAAAAATGATAGATTTACTTACTTAAAATAAAAAATCCGCAATAAAACACGAATGTTGTGACTGAAAAAGTTGAAGAAGGATGAGTTATGTTGAGATGATGAGGGATGTGGAGGGGAGGAGGGGGCTGTTTGTTTAGTTGCAGAGGGGGTTGTTTAGTTGTAGAGGAGAGGGGAAGAAGTAGAAATAAGGGAGGGGATGGTCAATGGTCACGTCATATATTAGTTGTTACCAATGAAATTACCAACGGAATGTTTCTGTCTGTCACTTTGTCGGCCATTCTATCAGTATAACTGACATGTCACTGCATGGACATCCCTGTTTAAATCTAACTATAATTCTGTTGGTAAAATCATTCATAAAACTTACAAATCATCGTACTGTTTGGTTTGTTTTTTTTTTTTAAATTCCTTCTATTCCGATTGGGATTCCCTCAATATATACCGATAAAATATTTATATCGGTAAATACTGACGGAGTTAGCGATGGATAAAATTCAGGCGATAAATATCACCCCAAAATACTTACGGAAAAAATTCTTCGGTGATTCCGTTTGTTGGTTTAGGTAACGCAATGACCCCTTGTTATCTTTTTTTTTCTTTATTTGATTTTTTTGGCCACTTAGAAAAATATTTACTAGATTCACCTATTCTTTAGTTTTAACTTGATTCTTAAATACTATTACAAATGTTTTATTGAATTTTAATAATTTATTTTCAATTATTACATATATGATGTGAAATTAATAATACTAATAATAAAGTATTCATGGAAGTTCGATTCAATTCATCTTTTTTATTCTTAAATAGACTTCGAACATTATTTCATTAAATTTATAATTTTTTAGTTTTCAATCACAAAAAATAGACATACTATTTTGATATTATCTGTTGACTTGCTTTAACAATCATATTATTTTTTTAATAGAAAAAAATGGTTCTAGTGAAAAACATTGCATTTACTAAGATAAATAAGAGATATGTTAATATGAAAATTTATCTTGATGGAAAAAAAATTCTAAATGATTGTATTTTTAGGTTTAATAATAATGCATTCACACATACACACAATGATAAAGAGTAATGATGTGTGTGTGTAGGCACATCAATAAAAGACAAGGTTTTCTTCGCAATCAAGCATAAATTAAGAATCAAGTATCCATTCACTTTGATTTTTACTTTAACATCACATCTTTTGTAAAAAATGAGTTTCAGTTCAAAACAAAAACCCTAGGATTAAAACCCACAAAAACATGTTATTGGTGTATAAAAATCCTAGATTATTGACTAATAATGACATGGAACTTGTAGAAACAAAAATCAAATCAAAACAAAACCTAAACTAGCACCCAAGACAATATTTTTTGGATGAACATGAAAAACATGAACCTAGTTGCTAAAAAATGCCTAAGCTACTAGCAAACCTATAAATTGGCCTTTTAGGCCTCTAAACTTGTTTTTGACACTTCTATGTCATTTCATGGCACACAACTAAAACACACCTAGGTTAGGATATGAGAAAAATCTACTAGTTACTACATACACTTTTACCCAACTAAACCTTTCAACAACTCTAAGTCAGGTGCAACTCCTTACTTAAATCGTATTGGTAACCTAAGGGGAAAATCAAACCTTGCCACCCCAATAAGTCTTGACACCCTTAGCAACACATAACATCCCAACTCTATAGCCATCAGCCAGACCAGACGCTCGTAGATGATTACTCTATATAGAGGGGACTAGGTATAATGACATTCGTAAGAGTCCCTCAAGAGGTCGCTCGTGTCATTATGATACCCATCTACAAAGTTGGTACTCTAAATATACTTCTTCTAGTTGTCATGGGATGGACATTATGCCAAACTTCTTGGGTTCCCAATAGCCCGACAGACAAATAACTTAGAGATGGTCTGTATATGAGCATACCAGGACTACATTTCCACAACAATGAGTATTGAACACTTGACTCCATAAGGACTACATTTCAATAAAAATAAGTCTGGAAAACTATAATGGCCTAACCAACCTGAGGGAGCATGTACATAATATGCATAGTAGCTTAAAGTTGGTCATCTAGGACAATGACTCAATATGCAAAATCCTCCACATAACCTTCTATGGGTCTTCATATGTATAATATAATAATTTGGAGCCAAACTCCAGTGAAGGGTTTAGTGACCTCTATGTTAACCTAGTTGCATGCTTCAGTATTAGCATATTCGCTAAAGAAAGCTTTACAAAGCTATTTGGTCTTATTCAACAAGAGAGTGAGTATACACAGAAATATTTTTGAAGAGGTTCAGTGAGGAGATGCCCAAGGTGTAAGAATTGCTTGAACCAATAGACTTAGTGAGAGGGGGTAAATGAACATCCCTTTTTGGAGAAAACTTTATGCTTTTCTAGAGAAAAGTTTGCTTAATATGAAGCAAGTAATGAAAAATCACATATGTGTAGATGAGACCAGTTTCTTATGATATGGGCCTTCTTGTTTTCACAAGGACAAATAGTATGAAGGACCTTCCAAGCAAAATTATTCTTCTAGTAGAAATGAAAGATCAAGGAAGAACTATGAGGGGTCAACTTATGAGTATTTGGTGTATTCTAAGGATTTATCACTCCCTTGAATCAAAATAGGATCACTTATTCAAAGTTATCAAGGCAATACACCTTGATGCCCCTCCAAGGCATGTTTCTCCAAAGAACCTTCCTCATACTTATCACTCAAATCACCTTAGAATACATAACCCTTAATAGGAATGTAAGTTTATTTTTGAAATAAAAATAATGTATCTTTAACATACATTTCTTATCTACAAATCTCTAGTGGGGGCTTTTGGTCATTTTTCAAGAAAAGGATTGACCTGGTCCCCCTAGTTCAATAACATCACTCTCAATGAAGGAGATTGACTTGGTCTCCCTAGAGAAATATACTTATAATCTCCAAGGGATGGGTATGAGGTATTCCTATTACAATAACATTATTATCTAAATGATGTTTAAGAGCCTTTCATCAATTTGTTAGGGGTTGTTTTCAAATCCTCTATTCATCAGTATAGTCTCAAACTAATATATTCTTCATGTGATGCCTAAAAACCTCTTACCAATTCACTAAGGGATGATCTTGTATCACTATTCTCTAGTGTAATTCGAACCGGCACATTCTCAAGTGATAATGCTAAAGGGTCTCTCATAAATTCACTAGGGATTGATTTTAAATCTCTTGCCTCTCTAATGTAGTATTGAATTGACACAACTCTTCGGTAGGGCTCCTAGGTTTTATATTATCTTTAGAAAATGATCCTGGATCTCCCACCTTTAGATACAACCTCCCTCTACTAGGGGGCTCTTATGCCCCATTACATCATCAGGAAGGCCACAAGCCACCCACTTTTAGAAAACAATCACTTTATAATAGAGGGCTCCCATGCTCCATGACAATGTTAGGGAAGTAACATACCCCACACACTTTCTAGCAGGGAGCTTCCAAACCTTTACAACATTACTAAAGGGGCTATAAACCTCCTGTTATTAGGTGAGATCTTTTTATTTATTTATTTAAGAGCTTTTATGCCTCATGCCATCCTAGTGAGGTCATATACTTCCCACAATTCATAGATCACTTTTAAGTAGAGGACTCTCAAGCCTCATGCCATCTTAAGAAGGTCACATACCTCCCACACTCTAATGCAACCACTCTTTAAAGGATGAATTTGGTCTTCCTAGTGAATTAGCACCACCCTCTATGGGTCCATCCTTTTTGCCATTTAGAAATTTTTCTAAGTATGAGCTCCTCCATGGGTTTTTCCTTTGTCCCTTATAATTTTTTTTTTTAAGTATAGGCATCAATATTGGCCTGTCTTCCTAGCCATTTAGAATTTTTTTTAAGAATAAGGTCTTCCTCCGTGGGTTTCTTTTCCGCCCCTTATAATATATTCTAAGTATAGACGTCGATATGGATCCATCTTTCTAGCCACTTAGAAATTTTTCTAAGTACGAGCATCGATATATATCTGTCCTCCTAGCCATTTAAATTTTTTTCTAAGTATAGATGTCGACATAGGTTTTTTCCCATAGCTACTTAGAAACTTTCTAAGTACAAGCTCTACTCTCTATATACTCTCCTTAGCGTCTTAGAAAATTTTCTAAGTATACGCTCACCTTTCATGGTTTCCTCTAAGCCAATTAGAAATTTTCTAAGTATGAGTTCCTCCATGGTTCCCCTCTATATACTTAGAAATTCTTTTTTCAACCATGGTGCATACCTGTACACATAGACTCTATAATATATTACCTGTGGTTTTCACCCTTCTTTTCATACAAAAAAAACTCAACAAAACTCGTCGTACTGAGTATTTTTATAGATCTTTGCGTTTTATTATCACAAAGACTAGGAGGACTATTGATAAACCCAAATTTAACGGGTCCAAATCCTCCAAAAGCTTAAAAATCCTTATGGGCTTCGGCTACCACGCCTAAACCCAACTACTACCAAAAAGCCTATAATTGGCGCCCAACTGGTGATGGGCATGCACCCCAACACCCATATAGGCCTGAGATACCATTACACTTTCTTTTTCTATAAAGTTACTGACTTAAGTATTTGAGAGTTCCTGTATCCATAAAAAAAGATGTTTTACACGTAACAGTTAGCAGTCATCAGTCATCTTGGCTTACCAAGCATTACCAGCTACCAATTATGAACCACCTGAGCTTTCCATATCAAGCCATCGAATACCTTGACTAGAAAGAATAGATTGGATTGCTTGAACTAAAAAATTAACTAATTATCCAACACATCAACTTTATTCATAAGCATCTTAGATTTTGAGGCTTCATCTAATATATATATTTAGAAATTGTTTAGAATTGCTGCAAAATTAAAAATTTAGGTTATACATTGCGATATATCAAATTATTTCCTTACTGTAAGATTTTAACTGTGATCACAAATTTCAAAAGTGTTCCATTCTCCATTCTATCTATGTATATTTATATTATTTTTTCAAAAGAGAAAAAAATGTTCCATTCTACATAATGTATGGAATGGTGGGTAAATGACCCTATGTTTCCTTTGATTACATTGCAAACTTGGATTTTCTCTTTAAATCTTTGTTTCAAAGATGGGGTCTTATGTTACCTATTTTTTAGCTGCACTACCAGAATTCCGTTTCCATAATCTATGCAAAAGGATTAAGAACTACTATATTTAGAAATTAAATTTCTAAAAATGAGTGCACAATATAGGTATGGTGCTATAAAGCATTATAAGACTAGTTTTATGACATGTTTTATTTATATATGCATGATATCCAAGGAATTTTACTTTGATTTTTTATATGCTAAATTAGGTATGCAATTTGATATATTTTGCAATGCATCCCTGGTATCACTAGATGTACAATCCTATAGTCTATTTAGAACCATGTGAATTAAATTTAATTCATAAAATTAAATGAATTCTCATGTTTTAAACCTTTTTAAGGATATTGATTTGAATTTTAAATTAAATTAAATTTATAAAAAAGGTGCAAAAAAGGATCAAATGAAAAACCATTTGATTTGCTGTAATAATAACTCATGAAATTAATGTTGAAAACAATATTCCATAAGTACTCACATGCTAACACATCCATTATTTTTTTCTATCTATCTCATAAGGCTCTTTCTTTCTTCTTAAACACAATATCCTTTCTTTCTTTACTTGATATTAATCATTGTCAAGATATTCTTGTTCCTAATAAGGTATGTTATTAATTTTTTTCCCTTTTTTTTCTTTTTTTTTCAGTTTTTGCCCAAATTGTTTTTGTTTTTCGTTTTGCTATGCCAATTTTGAGTGGATGATTTTTTTTGGTAAGAGGTGCACGATGGTTGATTGATGTATGAACGAGTATAAAGTAAAAGTAACTAGAGATTGAAAAGTAATATTTAAAATTATAGTTAATATATTGGAATAAAAATGGTATAACAACTATCAATTTTTACTTTTTAAGTGGAGTAATAATAGGTAAAGTTAGGGGATGGTTATTTTCAGTTCGGTTCTGTTTTTATAAAAAATGTAACAAAACCAAATATTTTTTTTTAAAACCGAAACCGAACCAAAACCGGTTCAAACCGACTGGTTTTGGTTTGATTTGGTTCGGTTTTTTAGGACAAAACCGGTTCAAACCGGTTTGACTCGGTTTTTTTTTGTTTGGCTCGATTTTTTTGGTTTGGCACGGTTTTGGCTCGGGTTTTTTCCGATTTGGCTCGGTTTTTTGGTTTGACACAGTTTTGGCTCAGGTTTTTTCCGGTTTGGCTCGGTTTTTTTGGTTTGTGTTAGGTTCGGTTCAGTTCGGTTTTTTCGGTTTCAGGCTTATAAAATCAAAACCGAACCGAACCGAACCGGTCAGTTTTTTTAAAATTTTAATCGATTTAATCAGTTTTTTTCACGGTTAGGTTTTTTCGATTATTTTTTTCTAATTTCCTCAATTTTCTTGATTTTTTAATTTTTTTTACTCACCTCTAAATAAAATTTATTATCCCAGTCAAATCATTTCTTGAATTGCTATCGCCTGTAAATTTATAATCATTGACATGTTTATGAATTACAAGCTTTGTCAATACTCTTAATTAAAATTTATTGGAATATTTATACATTTCTTTTTTCTTAACATCTCAATAAAAAGATTTTGACGAAAAGTATTTTTTTAACAAATATATATTTTTCATCCAAACTTGGACCGACTCATCAATAAAAAAAAAATACCTTGTAAATAGACTAAATACTTTGAAAAACAATAGGCACTCCAATGTTAAACGAAACAAATATGGAACCCAAAACAACGTAAATACAATAGTGGTAATAATGCAGAAATTTAACAAAGTCTTCTTTAGTGGTCGAGCTTGGGAGTTTATAAATTCCTGGATACAAGGAAGCAGTGAACAAAACAATACAAAAGCAAGTGAATGCTGTCATCATTCAACCAACACGACACGACACAACACAACACAAAGTAGTACAAGTAGTTGAGTCATCCATATTTGGACCCACTCAATAATCCCAAGAGATTTTTTAAGCTTCCACTTACCGACATCAATGGAGCTTCTTTGCTTCATAAGCCTCCTAGCCTAGATTTTAAAAAATATAATTATTAATTATAATAATGACACTGCAAAATGTTTTACAAGATTTATTTTTTTTAACATTAGTGTTGTTAAGAAAATATTTTTCAATGGATCCTGTGATTACATGCACCGACTGCCATTATCTTCTGAGCTGCCACCTTTTGAGGGTAATATTGCCATTTCGTTTAGCATTGGAAAACAAATTATTATTATTATTATTATTATTATTATTATGACGTCTGCTTTTGCAAAGATAGGAGATCAAGAAAGGGGTGGGGAGAGTGTCAGTCATGGTGGTGTCCTTCTATACTTTAAGGTCTGGCTGTTCGAAGATTTAGCTAAACATAAAAAACCCTAAAGTAGTGGATGATAGTCTAACGTACTTTTCTTTATCTCAATCTGTTTTGGGCACGATTTCCTTCTCTTCGTCTTCTTCACTCTCCTTCAAAATCTAATCCCTTTTCTACTTCCATTTCTTGTTCTCTTCAAAAACTTTTGAAACAAATGTTAATTTTTTGCACCTGGATCTTGTTGTTTACATCCTTTTATGGTAATTGACATGTGAAAGTCTTAGTTTTTATTTGGGATTATAAGGTACATTGGGAGGGTTAGTTTCGTTCTTTTAGTATGGTGATTTGATAATGGGAGGTGAAAGTATGAAGCTTTGCAACATTGTATGTTTTTTGTTCGGTTTCGTTACTTTGTGTTATAGTTTTACGGATCCCAATGACCTTAAGATCTTGTTAGATTTCCAGAATGGGTTGAAAAATCCAGAGCTTCTCAAATGGCCAGCCAAGGGTAACGATCCTTGTGGCCCTCCTTCATGGCCTCATGTTTTCTGTTCGGATGGCAGAGTCACCCAAATTCAGGTCCAAAATATGGGTCTTGAAGGACCCCTCCCTCAAAATTTCAACCAGCTCTCAAAACTTTACAATATAGGGCTTCAAAGAAACAACTTCAATGGAAAACTACCCAGCTTTAAAGGACTGTCTGAACTGGTATATGCTTTCTTGAATGGCAATAATTTTGACACTATCCCATCTGATTTCTTTGAGGGACTTAGTAGCATAGCGGTTTTGGCCTTGGATGGCAATAGTTTGAATGAGAGTACAGGATGGTCTCTGCCCAGTGAATTGGCAAGTTCTGTTCAGTTGACGAATTTTTCAGTGTCTTCATGCAATTTGGCTGGTCCATTGCCTGATTTTCTAGGCAGCATGCCATCTCTTAGTAATCTAGAACTTTCTTACAACAGATTGTCTGGTGAAATTCCTGCAAGTTTTGGGCAATCTTTGATGTCAATTTTGCTTCTGAATAATCAAGAAGGAGGGGGCATGAGTGGTTCAATTGATGTTATCGCAAACATGACATCATTGTCACAATTATGGCTTCATGGGAATTCTTTCTCTGGAACAATACCTGAGAAAATTGGAGATTTGTCTTTGTTGAGAGATCTTAATCTCAACGGAAACAAACTTGTCGGTTATATTCCTCAGAGCTTGGCAGATATGCAGCTGGAGAATTTGGACTTGAACAATAATCAGCTAATGGGTCCAGTGCCAGTGTTCAAGGCTGGTAAGGTTTCTTATGACTCCAATCCTCTTTGTCAATCTAAACCTGGAGTTGAATGCGCCCCAGAAGTTTATGCACTTTTGGATTTTCTTAGTGGAGTGAATTATCCTTCAAATATTGCACCTCAGTGGTCTGGTAATGATCCATGTCATGGGCCATGGTTGGGATTGAATTGTGATTCTAATTCAAAGGTTTCTGTTATAAATCTGCCTAGACGTAATCTTACTGGCACCCTTAATCCTTCAATTGCAAAATTAGATTCACTGGTTCAAGTTGGACTTGGAGGAAACGATATAGAGGGCACAATTCCCAGCAATTTGACAAACTTGAAGTCTTTGAGATTGTTCGATGTCAGTGAAAACAATCTAGGTCCTCCTTTGCCCAAGTTTCGGAATAGCGTGAAGCTTGTTGTTGATGGAAATCCTCTTCTGGTTGGTGGGAATCAGAGTCAGCAATCCCCCTCCCCTGCTAGCAGCCTACCTCCTGTGAGTTTCACTCCACCAGAGAATTCTCCACCAGAGAATTCTCCACCAGGCAGTGCACAGCCTTCACCATTCACTATGCCTTCTAGTCCGCCTTCTCCAACTTCAAGCTCACACGCTAATCGGTCTACTTCTACAAAAGTTCCTGCCCAAACTAAAAGAAAATTTGAAAGAACCAAACTAGTAATTGTGGGTGGAATTTTAGCCGGTTCATTGCTGGCTGTTGTGTTGATTTCTTTGTGTCTATATTCTTGCTTTAAGAAGAAAAAAGAAACTTCAAATCCTCCTTGTTCCATTGTGGTTCACCCTAGAGATCCATCTGATTCAGAAAATTTTGTCAAGATTGCAGTTTCCAACAACATCACTGGAAGCTTGTCCACTCAAACTGGAACTAGTTCTGTCAGTAATACAAGTAGTCTGACTGAAAATTCCCGTGCAATTGAGGCTGGAAATGTTATTATATCTGTCCAAGTTCTTCGCAAGGTGACAGATAATTTTTCCCAAAAAAATCAGCTTGGCTCTGGTGGATTTGGAACTGTCTACAAGGGTGAATTGGAAGATGGGACAAAAATAGCTGTTAAGAGAATGGAGGCCGGAGTGGTGAGTGGTAAAGCTGTGGATGAATTTCAGGCTGAGATTGCTGTTCTTTCTAAAGTCCGGCATCGGCATCTGGTTTCTCTTCTTGGTTATTCTATCGAAGGCAATGAAAGACTTCTTGTCTACGAGTATATGTCAGAAGGTGCTTTAAGCATGCATCTTTTCCATTGGAAGAAATTAAACTTGGAGCCTCTATCTTGGACAAGAAGGTTGAGTATTGCATTGGATGTGGCCCGGGGGATGGAATATCTTCACAGTCTGGCTCGACAAACATTTATTCACCGAGATCTCAAATCTTCCAACATTCTTCTAGGTGATGATTTCCGTGCCAAGGTTTCTGATTTCGGGTTGGTGAAACTTGCTCCAGACGGAGAGAAATCTGTTGTGACGAGACTTGCTGGAACCTTTGGCTACCTTGCACCTGAATATGCTGGTAAGTGTTTTCCAAATTCTTATTATTGGTATAGAACAAGGATTATTTAGAACTAGAAAGAAGCTAATTTAACTGAAACTAAGAAGTATTGCTCGGTTCAGTAAGACTTTTATGGTTTTCCAGTTGTGCCTCATTTGTTCAAATAATATAAAGTCTTGGCTAAAACATCTGCTGTGAAATGCCCATCACTACTACCTTTTGTCCCCTTTTAACTGTTTGGCTATGATGCAGTTACTGACAAGCTTTTTTCCAATACATCACATTGGTAATTGATATCCTTCTCAGTGGAATGAGCTTATTCAACCCTGTTATCAATAAGAATGCAATAATGATGTTAATGATATGTAGAACAGAAACATGTAGTGCACATTAATCATATTCATAAAACATGTTTCCCTCCTTTTGTGTGCTCCAAACATTCTGTTGACTGATCTTTGTAAAACATTTCTACTTGTATTACCCTTTAAAATCTTTTCCTTATGATTTATTGGAAGATATGATAGTTATGCAGTCATTTCTATTTTCTCGTATTGTGATTGATAACTTTTGATATGTATCTTAAATCATCAAAAAGAACCCACATGGAATCACATTAATATATGGATTTATCAAATAGTTATTTTTTACGGCTAAAAGTAAAAATGGTAAGTGCGTGTGATCTTTGTATATCTTCCTTTAGTCCACACTGTAGAATTGCTTGAGAAATTTGCAGATCATTGATATATAACATTTGTGGTGATTGGTGGTTTTTTTGGATTTAATTTCCAAGATAACACCAACAATTAGAAGGTTGAATTGACTGCTGCTCTTACTTATTTATTCTCACAGTTATGGGGAAGATAACAACCAAAGCTGATGTGTTCAGCTATGGAGTGGTGTTAATGGAACTTCTGACCGGGTTAACAGCCCTTGATGAGGAGCGCTCTGAGGAAAGCCGATACTTGGCTGAGTGGTTTTGGAAAATCAAATCAAGCAAAGAGAAGCTTATGGCTGCCATTGACCCTACTCTTAATGCCAGTGAAGAGATTTTTGAGAGCATCTACACCATAGCTGAATTGGCTGGGCATTGCACTTTGAGGGAACCAAACCACCGGCCTGATATGGGTCATGCGGTGAATGTGTTGGCACCACTTGTTGAGAAATGGAAACCAATTAACGACGAATCCGAGGACTTTTCTGGCATCGACTACAGCCTTCCACTTCCAGAGATGTTAAAAGTTTGGCAGGATGGAGAAAGCACTGGGCTAAGTTATACCAGTCTTAATGACAGCAAGAGCAGTATTCCAGCAAGACCAGCTGGGTTTGCTGAGTCCTTCACATCTGCTGATGGTCGTTAAATGAAGGCAGCTCCTAAGCATTGGACTAGAGCTGTAAGTTCTATTAAGATGGAGTCAGTTGCTCTATTTTATGCTACAGCTTAATAGCATCGAGCATTTTATTAGGTTATTGCACACAGTAAACACAAGTTTAAAAGCAACCACACAGACGTTCTGGGTTTGTTTCTTGAGCCCTGATAACTGTAGATAGATAGATGTTGTTTTCAGTTTTTCACTTTGGTATTCCTTAATACAGAATTTGCTTGTCATATGTTATGTCTGTAAAGAACTGTTGTCGTTCGGAATTTTAAGTTACTCGATTCATGTCATTTCTGCCTCTTCTTGATTATTTTAGATCAGACACTGCATCAACATGTTAATTTCACTACCTAAATGCCTCCATTTGCAAGAAGAAATTCAAAAAACACCTTTAAGACGAATATCGGTACTTGTTATCCTCGAAACATGAGGGAGGTTCACATTGTGGCCAGTAATCCTTAATCAGGTGGCCATTGTTCGAAAAAACATCTCGTGTGTCTTCGGCTACACATTTGGAAGTCTTTGTTATATTGTGGCTTCTCTGCACCAAGGTCAGTTTTTGAACTGAATTGAAGAATTATGCTGTTGTGATAGCTGAGCAAATTCAGAAACCTGTAGCAGAGAGAGAGAGAGACAAACAGTCAAGTATTGAATTCCTTGTGAATGTATGACATTTTAATCTCACTTTGTAATTTGAAATTAAACCTGTAAATATTTTTAATTTAGTTTTCATAGACAATCATTGAATGGAAATAATTTATTCAAACATCCTATAATTATTACATTAAATGTTTCGAATAAAACGTTTCACCCAAACACCGACGGCCAGATTGATGGTGGCTCAGTTGGATGCCATCTTACCATCTGTGCAAAACATGTCAATCAAGACGAGGAGGCCATTCATGGAAGAAGTCCTTTCCTTTCAAACCAAATCGAGAAAGCTCTTTGAACTGAAGAATTCTAGAATTCCATCTGTTTTCTGGGTTTGGATTTTCAAAAAAGAATATCTTTTATAATAATCATTTATGTTTGAAATGTATAGATACTAACAGTTCAAGATAGTAACGTTTTAATGTTTAGACATTAACGCTTGATATCTGAAGAGAGTTCAAGACAATAACAGTTCAATGTCTAGATAATAACAGTTGGATAATAACAGTTTAATGTTTAGACAGTAACAATTCAAGGTCTAGATAATAACAGTTAGACAGTAACAATTTGAGATTTAAACAATAATAGCTAAAATATAAAGAAAGGAATGATAACTATGGTTAGATAAAAAATGACAATATTAATGGCTGTAATGAGAAAAACATAAAATATAAAGAAAAAAAATGATTGAAAGAAAGACTTATTAGTTATTGATATGATTATTATAAAACATATCATTGAATGAGGAAAATTTATGAGATGAGCTTGATGGGAGGGACCACCAATGTGGTGTAACAACAGCAAGATGGGAGCACGAGTAGAGCTTCTACTGCAGGTAGATGATTCACACCTATACTTTCAAATTAAATTCCATGATTTAATATGTTATTGATGTGATATGTGAATTATCGAATATTGGATATTATGAGAAATAAGGGAATTTTATGTAATGATGTCAATATTTTGAATAGTATTCAAGGTGAGAATGTTGTGTGAATTGCTAAGTGATGAAATGATTGCTGACAAAAGAAATATAAGAAATGTGATGAGGCGTGAACTAGCATACGTTTAGTGTATATTAGGATCCCGGATAAGAGGATCAACATGTAATGCTTTTGCAGATACATGTTTGAATATTAAAATGTATAAATATTTTTTTTCTAATTGAAATTATAATTTTTAATTCAAACATGTATCTACAAAAGCATTATTTTTTTTTTTAAAATTTGAAATTCTTATCACCAAAAAAAATTTAACTAAGATTTCATTGATTTTAGGGAAAATGCAAAACATAAAAACATTAAATATCACCAAATTCAAATTTTGTAATTTTATTCATTAGCTTATAAAATCTCTATTTATTTTTTTAGAATAGTCATTAAAAGGAGTCCTCAAACTTTAATTCATTTTTAAAATTTCATCCTAATCCTTCAATTTTAAACTCAGAGCTCTAATAAACAATGAAATAATTGTATATTTCACACCGTTATTTTTGATATTTTTTAATATATTTTTTATTCATACAGTCCCTTTACTTTAGATATTTTTAATATGATCCCTTTATTGTGAGTTGATCAATACTTCCATTAAATGTCAACGCATGCCAAGAATATAGAATTTTGCACCTATAATTATAAAAAAGAATAATTAATTTTTTTTATAAAATCAATAAATAGATGAAAAAACAGAAGGGACAAGCCCATCGGGCAGCTAAGGTAGCTATCTTGTGGCTGCCTCGTCAACCCTACCATTGTGCCATGATTGGACAGGGATAGTAGCTCTCTCTTCCCCTGTTTTTAACCTATAAATACAGGAAAAGAGAGCAGACCGAAAAAAAAAGGAGAAAGAGAGGGAAAAAAGGGAGATCCAGCGGGATAGAAAAAAAAAGAACGAAAATAAAGAGCAGAACAGAGGAAGGGAGAGAAGAAAACGATGGAGATATAGACGAAGAGGGGGGGAACCAACAGAATAGGGGGGAGTTGACGGGAAAACGAAGAAATAAAGAAACCGAAACAGAGGGGGACTGGTAAGAGAAATCAAAAGAAGAACAGGGGATATAGAGATAGAGAGAAGGAAACAGGGGAGAACAGAGGCGAGAAGAAGGAGAGGGGAAAGAGGGAAACAGAAATAGAGAAGAGAGAAAGAGTGAACAAAACAAAGAGTAGAAACAAAGCAGAAAAAGGCACACTCTTAGGAGGAGAAGAACCATTGACCGGCGCAACAGCTTCTCACTGCACAACCACCATGTTTGGAAGAAGAATCATTGGGATTCCTGGCCGCCGCCGCCACCACAAGCCACTAGAGACAGCAAGCACGTTCCTTCATTCCAGGTAACCTTCCCCCTTTCTCTGTCCCTTTTTTGTTCATCTTCATTTGCATGCAGAACGTGAGCAATTCACGTTCTGCAGCAAATGAAATATAATTAGGTGGTTACAGTAACCACCTAATTATAATTCACTAGTTACCGTGTCGAGCTCAGTACGTTGTTTTGGGCTGGAACATCAGCCCAACCCACGCGGCTAGGTTGAGTCTAGTCACAGGTAGGTTCTTTTTCGGGCCGGTTCTGGCCTAACTTAATTTTAGGCAGATCTCAGCCTAGTTTTTTTCTAGGCCGGGTCTGGCCTATCCCAAAAAAATTCAAAAAAATGATTTTGAAATTTATGATTTTCTTGCGTAAATGTTTAATGATATTTTGATTAATAATGGTTTGTATTTTTATATCATAAAGATACAAATCCGGTATTAAAATACATGTTTTTCATCAAAACATTAAAAAATTAAAAAAATATTTTGTTTTCATGCATATGACCAAGTCTCAAACAAAAAAATCACATCGTATTTTCATACAAAGAAAATTTCAAAAAAAAAAACATAGGTTTTAACATGCATTTTGGCTTTAATAACTAGTTTATTAAAGTTACAAGAACTTGACCAATATTTCAAAAAGTCCAAAAAAATTATTTTGTTTTCTTTTAATATCTAAAATTATGAACTTACACGTAAGATGTAATTCTACTATTAAAATTAGTTTCTTTTGTTGATGTTAGAACAGTTAGGTTTTACTGGATAAGATAAGGATTTCCTTACCAAGTAGGACTTTTCTTAAACCGTAGACAGACCAGCAATTAGAAATACGATAAAATCATAGCATATATCAGACAATAAAACAATGCAGTCTATTTTAGGTAGAGTGTATTTGGGATGCTAATACCTTTCCTTTACGCAACTAGTCCCCGTACCTGATCTTCAAGACCAATTAGAATTTCTAATGATCAAAATACTAGGTGGCGACTCCCATTCTATTTTCCACTGATACGAGACTAGAATTCCTTGTCTCCCCATATTTTCTAGATAGATAGAAACAACATATACTTGAGAGTGAACGATTATCGCGATGCCGCACACGTGCGACAGAAACAATGTCATAATGGACATTAAGTAATTTTAGAAATTAATATTTTAATGTGAGAACAATACATGACTAGTGTATATTGGATGCTTTGTAAGCTAGTTAATTGCAAGTTTTAACAAACACCAATATGATTTCGACTATGATCAAAGTTTAGATAGTTAAGGCATACAAAATTAACATATTTCTTAAATAAACAAACATATAAGATTATTTCTATCAACGACCAAATTGATATGAAGAATCGATGCTACAAACATTTGATGAATCTCTTAAACTTGTTGGATTGACTATATTGATCCTATCATCATTTGATGTCTGTTGCGGAGCAAGAAAAGGCTTAGGAGGTATTTGTAAAGATTCAATATCTGCTTCAAGCATTTGTACAACTCTGTGCATCGAGGGGCGATTAGTAGGTTTCAATTGTATGCACCATAATGCCACTATAGTCATCTTTTTTATTATGTTCTTTTCATGCTCTGTCGCTTGATCTTCAAGTATATCCCTTCCTTCATTAACCTGGTCATAAATCCATGAAGGGAAGTACATCTGGCTTGAATGATCTGCCAATGCATTCAAATTTTTCCTTCTCCCAACAATTTCCATCAACAACATCCCAAAACTATATACATCGGCTTTGTAAGAGACGCCTCCGATACTTTTGTAAAATAACTCAGGAGCCATGTATCCCATCGTTCCTCTAGCCATGGTGAGGGACACAATGCTATTATTAGTTGGATACAATTTTGCAAGTCCAAAATCTGAGACTTTTGGAGAAAAATTTTCATCAAGAAGAATGTTGTGAGGCTTGATGTCAAAATGCAAAATCTGCATGTCACAACCTTGATGTAGATATTCAATGCCACGAGCCACCCTAACAGAAATTTCATATAATATATGGTTGCTTAGTGGTATGCTTCCCTGCCTAGAAAATATATACTTTTCAAGAGATCCGTTAGGCATGAACTCATATACAAGGGCACACGTCGAGCCCTCAAAAGTAAAGCCTATGAGTTGCACCACATTGCAATGGTGAATTCTTCCAATGGTAACAACTTCATTGATAAATTCTTGGCCATTAGCCTTTTCTTTGCGCAAAATTTTTACAGCCACAAAACGGCCACTACGAAGTTTTCCTTTGTATACCGAACCATAACCTCCTTCACCTAACTTGTCATTGAATCCTTGAGTTATCTTTTTAATCTCTGAGTAAGAGTACCTTATAAGCGTGAGATTATGATCATGACTTTGCAAGAATTCTTCAATGTTACCATACATTGATAAATGCCTTCTTCTCCATTTGTAGATCAATAAGATTATGAGACATGGAAGCCCACAAAAAAATAATAATATACGATATATCCCTGCATATAGACATTATAAGAACATTAATCAATTATGAAAATATATTATTTGTTATTAGATTGCCATGTAAATATTTTTTTTCTAAATGAAATTATGATTCTTAATTCAAACATGTATTTGCAAAAGCATCAATTTTTTTCAAATTTAAAATTCTTATCACCAAATAAATTTTAACTAAGATTTCATTGATTTTAGGGAAAATGCAAAACATAAAAACAATATATATATATATATATATATATATATAAAGTTTTTCTTGCCTATATATGTTGTTTTCAAATTTTGTAATTTTATTCATTAGCTTATAAAATCTCTCTTTATTTGTTAGAATAGTCATTAAAAGGAGTCCTCAAACTTTAATTTCTTTTTTTAATTCTATCCTAATCCTCTAATTTTAAACTCAGAGCTCTAATAAACAATGAAATAATTATATATTTCACAAAAAAAATATTATTTTTTCATTCATACAGTCCCTTTACTTTAGATAATTTTTTTGATGTGATCCCTTTATTGTGGTTTGATCAATACTTCCATTAAATGTCAACGCATGCCAAGAATATAGAATTTTACACCTATAATTATATATAAAAAAAGAATAATTAAACAATTGTATAAAATCAACAATTGAGAAATATTAAAAAAAATAAAAATTCAAAATTTGAAAATGCAAATAAATTTGAATAAAAAAATTAGATTGAAAAATGAAATTGACAAACCATTAGAAAAAAAAACACCATGGAGCATTGTAAATATTATTTTGTCATAAAAAAGAAAAAGAGAAAAATAAAATATGTTAAGTCATTCTTATTTATTTACATTTTTTATTTTTTAATATTTAATAACTTTTTAAATACTCCATTTATTTTTTTGACTAGATGCTTTTCAATTTATTTTTTTCAATTTTTAATTGATATTTTGTTTAGATAAGCAAAAGATAATGGATGAAACCATTGAATAAGTACCAATACTTAGAGATAATATTGCAATTAATGGTTTCACATCTTAATATACATTCGTTGTCCATTTTAAAAATTCAATGAGGGGTTACAATTTATTTTTTCCATTTTAGTCTAGTATTTAATTTGTTTCTAAGAGTTTTAGAGATTTTAAGTTTGATTTTTTCCTAATGTTTCCCATTTGTCAATTTTTATAATTTGTTTTATCTTTCTTTTATTTTTGGTAAAATTCAAGCTCGAATTTCTACATTTTTGACACTTCTCCATATTTAATGGAAAAATTCACATAGGTTGCAAGAAAATAAGTAATTAGAATTGAATTGAGGAATTTAAATTTGAGACTTATTTTTAGCAATTTAAATAATGAAAATAAGTAAAAGGTAACTCTAAAATGATATTATCTTTTAATGGCGTTGCATCTTAATACATACATTTAACGGTTCACAATTATTTCAAAAAAGTAAAAGAGAATACTTACCGCTAAGCATAAGCAGCACAGGTAGTGTAATGAGCAAAATCATAAGAATGCTTAGAAAATCCGAAGAGATGGTCTTCGTGATAAAATGATACTTTCCTGCCAAATACAAACTTAATTAGAAACACAAACAATAGTACATAAAGGCAATGCTCACTTATATATAAGGTACTTTGGATAGTTGCCAAGATAGGGTTATTGCTAAACAAATAGAAAATAAAATAAGATTATATGGATAAATTCAAAACAACTTCTATCCCAATGCTCTCATGTGCTAAACAATGCATGTATAATCATATGGAAATGTAGTTTATACATCATATTTTAGCAATGTAAGATTCTTAATTAAATTACAATAACCTATTATAAGGAAAATAAAAAATATATAAAAATTCTCCATTTATTCTCAACATGCATTAAACTTTTTCAAAACCATCATCCCTTCAAGAAACATTATTAAGGAATTTTGAATTGTAATAATTTTAAACTTTTGTATGGTTTTTGTAATAATTTTATAGTACTTGTAATGAAACTAATATGTAATTTAGTATAATATTTATCTAAATTAACACCAAATATTTAGATTAACTCTTTGAACCCAATGAAAGAAGACTTTCACATCCATCTTTGTAACAGGAAGATTGTAAATTAGCCTAAATAAGACATGCATTAACTAGTCCTCACCATTACTATAAAAGTTGAATTTCAATCCC
Source organism: Populus nigra (assembly GCF_951802175.1). Taxonomy (NCBI): domain Eukaryota; kingdom Viridiplantae; phylum Streptophyta; class Magnoliopsida; order Malpighiales; family Salicaceae; genus Populus; species Populus nigra. The sequence goes on along the minus strand of NC_084870.1, from coordinate 3,906,860 downwards.
GGTTGCCCTACAATAACAATAACAGAAAAAGAGCAAAGAAAATATGTGAAATATTGTAAGATATGTATAGAATAAGTGGAAAGGCTAGCATGCTTAGTAAATATAGTTTTTTTATAGTAGAATTAATATTAGTATTAGTACTCTTCGTAGAAAGTGTTATAATAAAATAAAATAAAATAAAATAAAATAACTCACTTGAGCTTCGATATGTTATCCAATCGTGAGCTATATTCACCAAAAAAGAAAAAGAAAAAGGTATTGTCGGTGTCCAGGATTTTGTTATAAAAAAAATAAAAGAAAATACCTATGAGATAAATGTATCAATTAAATTCAATCCATATATTCTTTTTGCAAAACCGAGCCATAATAAATAAAGATTCCTCACCTTGTAAATACTTCTTTAGCGGCCATACAATGACGACTACATTTCAAGGAAAAGAAAACATTGTATCAATGTTCAGAATCTTATAGTAAGATTACTAATTCATAAAGTCTGTTTTAGTATTCAAATAACCTAATAACTAGAAATATATAGACTTGGAGAGTTTAAAGCAAAATAAAAAAGAAATATAATAAAAAATTATCGAATTGAATTCATTATTGACTGAGTGGATTATATCATTTTGAGAGCTAACCATTTCAACCAATTCATATAAATCTTTTAATATTTATTTTGATTCTCTTATATATATATATATATATATATATATATATATAATTTGATCAATTACATACCCCTTGTGTTCCTAATCTTTCCTTGTGTTTTTGCTATGATGTGATTTTTTTATTTTATTGTTGACGTTTAAAATAAATATTTTCAATAGGACATGAGTAATAGGGTTAAATTGTAAGGCTTTTTTAGTTCAAGGACTAACTTCATTAGGTTTAGTTATTAGTTTTCTTAACTTTTCTAAAAAACCTTCATAACTCATTAGGTCTTTCTATTTTAAAATCATAAAACTACTTTTATTTAAACCTTTGATTTTCTATTCTAATTTCTTATCTCTTTAATTTGATATAATTTTTACTTTATATATATATATATATATATATATATATATATATATATATATATATATGTGTGTGTGTGTGTGTGTGTGTGTGTGTGTGTGTGTGTGTAATCTACAACTATTAATTTGATCATTAGATAATTACTGCATCCTAAATATTGAATCTACGTCCTAGAAGGAAGGCAAAACTTAATTGGTAAAAGCCCTACATAAATTAATCTAAAACATTTTATTTTGGTGATAAAAGCCCTACATAAATTTAAAATTCATTTCATAAGTATTTAGTTTATATAAGCCAAATATTTAAATAATTGAACAGATTTAGAGACCCCTATAATTAATAAAACAAATCTCAAGAAAATAATAATTTAATTGACCAAATTAAAAAAAGTGATAGAAATAAATAGTTAACATAAATACAAGGATAAATTTAAATTTTTTTATCATTTTTTAATTCATTGGCTCATTAATTAACAAAACATTAAAGGATTTAACTAAATCATCGTAGACACATCCACAAAACACTATTTATTAATAGTGTTTTGTCTTATGAATTTATTTATTTATTTATCCTAATTTTATTCTTTAATATTATATTATTTTGATAATTGTGCTTTATATTTTTATTTTTATTTTTCTTAATTTCAATTTTAATTTGAATTTATATGATATTTTATTCTAATTCCTTATCCCATTAATTTGATATAATTTTTACTATATATATATATATATATATATATATATATATATATATATATATATATATATATATATATATATATAAAATCTACAGCTGTTTGATCATTAGATAATTACTGCTATCCTTCGAAACCTTTCATAAATATTGAATCTACGTCATAGAAGGAAGGCAAGACTTAATTAGTAACAATCATCAAATAAACTATCTTAGAAAAATTAATCTAAAACAGTTTATTTGGTGATAATAGCCCTACATAAATTTAAAATTCATTTTATAAGTATTTAGTTGATACAAGCCAACTATTTAAATAATTGAATAGATTTAGAGACCTTAATAATTAATAAAACAAATTTCAATCAAAAATAATTTAATTGACCAAATAAAAAACATAGCGATAGAAATAAATAATTAACATAAATCCAAATTTAAAAGTTTTATAATTTTTTTAATTCATTAGCATATTAATTAACAAAACATTAAAGGTTGTGACTAAATCAATTAGCCACACCCATAAAATACTATTTATTATAACAAAGTTTTGTCTTTTGAGTTTTTTATTTTTATTTTTATGTTTATTTTTCTTAATTTCATTCTTGAATATTATGTTATTTTGGAAATTATACTTCATAATTTTGTTTTAATTTTTTTTGTTGGGTTATATACCAGTTTTATGAATTTATTTTTATTTTTCTTGATTTTAATTTTATAATTTTAATTTTTATTTTTTTATGAGATTATCTCAATTTTATGATTCAGTCACAAATTTTGTAGGTTGATTATATTTATTTTTTTGTTATTTTATTAAATGAATATTTTTTTAATTTTTTTAAAACTTATACCCTACTCATTAAAAACAAAATTCCAGCCTTGGAAACATTAAAAAAATCATCCTCTGAACTTATATTCAGAACTTGAAGTACATCCCACCCAACTTAACAGTATTTTACTCCCAACAAATTTAAAGTATTCGAATGGAAGGCTTTTGCTCAATTTTTTTAGGGGAATCATTTAAATCCCTATTATTATTATTACTATTTTTCTCTAATTAGGATCTTGCATGTCATTTTTTCATAATTAGAGCATATTAGAAATGTATAAAGTGCGCGTATAGTCATACCTACGGGTTTTGGATTTTCTTTCTCCCATACCTAACTTAATTCTCATTTGACATGCATAATGGGTATATATTGAGATGGATAGAGTAAATATCCTTATTTCAGACTCGACCTATGACCATCTAACATGCAATTTCTAAAGATCTCTCTCTCTCTCTCCAATTCATTTTTTTAATGTCTTGAACCTTATTTAGGTTTTAAATTCAAGAATTTATATAAATAGAAAAGTTCTTACCAAAATGATTGAGTATACGATTAGTCAAAAAATCTGCAAAAAAAAAAACAAATAAATGGTAAAGAGACTAAGTGATATCAACATTACTCTTTATTGGTGAATATAGAATAATTATGCATGGTGCATTTGATGTAAAAAGGTTGAGGAATTGTATATAATATTTTAAAATATTATTACAAGGTGAAAGTTAGTTTTATATAATATTTGGGGTGTGATATTTAAATTATGATAGAGAAAAGTATTTTTTTTGAAAAAATTAATAAGCCATTAAAAAAGAGGTATAAGATTTTAAAATTTGGAAGAGAGAGAGAGAGGCAAATTTCATATATAATTGTGGAGGGGGTGTTTAAAAATCAAGCCAAATACAAGAGTATTGGAGTGATTTGCAACCCCACTAATTAGAGACATACTCTGGTCATTGCCCATTGGATAATATATGTTAATGTTCCATTTAGTGGTAATAATAACAACAATTAATTATTATTATTATTATTATTATTATAAATTGTTATTATTTAAACAAAACGAACAGATTATAAAATAAAATAAATAAAATAATCTTCTTCCTATGAAAGTTGTTCTTATTATAGAATGTATGTATATAGAAGAGAGAGAGAAAAAAAAATTAAGTAGAATAACTATGAAGCTGATATGAATGAAAGAGCAAATAAGAGCTTAAGACAAACGGTAACGCATAATTTTGCTCTTTTTATCAGCAAACTGTGTTGTTAAGATATTCAAATTAAGGTAAGCTTTGTGTGTGTGAGAGAGAGAGAGAGAGAGAGGGAGAGAGAGAGAGTAACGTACAACAATACATGCGTATGTCGGCTTCATCAAGTTTGCAGTGGTTCTCTTTCAGAAAATCACAGCAGGCCCCAGACCATGAAAGATCAAACCCATATAGAATACTATCGCGGACATCTATATAGGAAATATTGGTCCAATTTTTCGGCTGAAAAGTGAAAGGCGCGGCATACATCAAATTTACATGGCATAAGTCCGGTATGCCCCCCAAGGGAGAATCCATAAAGACAAAGGAATAACCCTCCATATCGTGGGAACCCGGAAAAGAAATATTAGATGTAGAATTAAAACGAGTACTGCCATTTTTGCATGAAGAAGCATCCACAATATAGTGTGAAGGACTTGGTATTGGATTTGGGCAACTTATAAAAATAAAAGTTGATGGATAGAGGGAATTCCTATTGCTATCGAACCAGCCAAGGTTATATGGAAGATAATCCCTGTTGTCTAAGGGATCTATGATTAAAGAATGACGAGGGATAGAGAAGCAATCAGCCTTCTGAAAATCAGCATCCACCAGTCGAATCGTGAAGTTGCTGTAATGGATTGCCTGAACGTAATATCTTACCCCCTTATTCAAGTATAAAGTTGGGCGATTGTTTTCACAAGTAAGTTCATATTTTTTGTTGCCGCAACTATTGGGATCGGTACTTAGTCGAAAAGGGTAGCTAATATTATGGATGTTGCCACAGGAAGAAGGAGAGCAGTAATTGCTGTTCTTTCTAGCACTGCAGCTATGGTGGATGGCTATGATCTGTAGAAAAAGAAGGGCTGCATATGCACCAAAGAGGTACTTTGATATTCCACTCAACATCGAGAGCAGTAATTGCTGTTCTTTCTAGCACTGCAGCTATGGTGGATGGCTATGATCTGTAGAAAAAGAAGGGCTGCATATGCACCAAAGAGGTACTTTGATATTCCACTCAACATCGAGAGAAAACTTGCAGGGAAATAAAATAATGGTTTTGTTTTGTTACTCTGCCTGCATATATTATGTGGTCTTGAGCAATACTCTTTTATATAAACTGGGTCCATCCTCATTCAATACGAAAGTGATCGATCATGGGTCAAGTCTACGAATTAATTATGGAATGGTTGCTGAAGCATTAGGAAATTACATGAGGAGTTCGCACCACAGAAAAGGGGAAGCCAACTTTGAATTTTATAAAAATGCACAGTATCGTATTTGTGGTGCGTGAACAATGCCCACATCTTTTAGAGCTGTACATCATGCATTAGGAAATTACATGAAGGGTTCCCACCAATGAAAGTGAAGGCAGCTTTTATGACTTTGCCGCAATTACAAAATCAAGGTATTAATATATGTATTATAGAATATACTTTTATAGAAAATATTATAGGCATACTCTTATGTTATAATCTTCACCATTATTATTATATATTGTTCAATGTATATAGAAAAGATTGGCTAAACAATAGGTTAAGCATCTTGGTATCAAAACCTCTTGCCATCAGAACTCTTCTCTCCCTCTCTTCCTTGTAGCCGACCTTCCCTCTTCCTCTCCTAAATGGACTTTATTGCTGCTACTGCCGACTTCTCCCTCATCACCGGTGGTGCAGCCTAGCTGGCCAGCCATCTACAAGCTGCTACCAGTGGTGTTCTTCCTCCACAACAGTAGCCTTTGCTATCAGAACACGTCAATAAGTCCTCCTCATAAGTTTCTGCCATTCCTCTGCACATTATGAGGACACAAACTCCAGCTACTGTTACTCTATCCAACACCCATCAAGTTGTTTTGTTGAAACTTATAGACACAAATTATCTCTACTGGTGAATGCAGATGAAGCCCTATCTCCTTGGTCAAGGTGTTTTTCACTTCATTGACTGCTTAGTGTCGTGTCCTTCATCTCATGTTTTTGACGGTTCTGCTGGTTCTTCCTCTACAATCAACCCTTCTTTTCTTTGTTAGAAGCAACAACATCAACTTATTTTGAGTTCATTGCTCTCCTCTCTCTCTATGGATGTGTTGCATCTCATGATAGATTGTCATATCTCGCAATTTGTTTATCGCACTCTTGAGAAAGCTCTTACATCTCCGTCTAACTCTTGCATCATGCAATTGCATGGTTCCTTTCAAGCCCTTCAATAAGGTGACTTATCAGTTAGTATATACATGCAGCAAGCCAAATCGTTATTTGACGAATTGGTTGCTGCAGGTCGTCCCATGTCCCTTGAAGACTTCAATTTATATTTTTTTTGTGGCCTTTGTGGTGAGTTCAAAGACTTGGTAACGAGTCTTATGACCAATGTGGAATCGTTGTCGTATGTTGATCTTTACAACCACCTTCTTACCAATGAATTTCTGCACAAAAACTCCCTTTATTTCAAGTACACCACTACCTCTCTGCTGTCTCCATCTCTACTATCTCCATCTCTACTATCTCCATCTCTACTGCTATCATCTCTGTCGTAGCCACCTCTGCTGCCATCACGACGACCTTCTGCTCATCTTGCTATGTCTCATCACAACTCAAATTTCAGCTGTAACAGGGGTCATTGTCATGGCCACTGAGGCCCTAACAACAACTGCTACACTCACCAGAATAGTGGCCAATCTGCTACCGAATGGAGGCCAAACAATTGGCAGCAGAACAAGCATAACAAAATGGCTAGATTGTAACAGTCTTGACTGTTGTATTCTATAAACGCTAAAAGATCCTGGCATATGCTTTTTGTAATAGTCTGACTGTACGACTCGATCAATGTTAAAAGATTACAACATATCCTCTTTATTTGAGGGTAAATTTTTTTTTTTTCCAAAAATCAGCAGAGTTTCGTTTGCATTAAGAATATCCTAAGTTAATGACTACTATCAGTTTACTCAATCAACCCATTATCACAAGGTCCCTTAATTCTGGACCTTATATCAAACCTCATAATTCCACACCTCATACAATCCACACAATATATATATATATATCCCACAAGTAAGTTCAATATGAACATAGTCCAACACATCATATCATAAATTTAAAGGAAAAGGAATACTAACATGCAAAGAAGGTATTTACAATATAAGAAGTGTTCTTAAATATTTCAAAATGGTTAATTACTAAAAAACTAAAAATACTACATGCTAAGCTAAACCTTTATAAATACATCAAGGTTTGCACAAAAGTATACTACATAAACATGTTAAATATTTACATAATCTTCACAAAGTAGAGTCCTAAACTAATGATCTTCCTGAATGTTTGGTGGACCTGTTACATAAATAAACATACCATTATGTTGATAAAAAATATATGTATGCTCATGAAATGAATACGAATGAAGTATTAACTTTCTATCAAATCCATGAGAATTCTAACAAAGAACTTATATTTTGCTTGCGAATCTTTTAAACCCAATTAACACTCATTTGTATATTCTTAATTGAATATTCTTATTTACTTGCGTAAACTGGGTGACCTTGTAAGGTTAAATCCTGTAATTCATTTCCCGGCAATCCTATCACGGATGCCATTATCCGAAGATAATCATGTAAATCATTTCGTGGCAATCCTATCACGGATGCCATTAGCCGAAGCTAATCGTGTCAATCATATCCCGGTAATCCTATCACGGATGCCATTAGCCGAAGCTAATCGTGTGAATCATTTCCCGGCAATCCTATCACGGATGCCATTAGCCGAAGCTAATCGTGTGAATCATTTCCCGGCAATCCTATCACGGATGCCATTAGCCGAAGCTAATCCTGTCAATCATATCCCGGCAATCCTATCACGGATGCCATTAGCCGAAGCTAATCGTGTGATTCATTTCCCGGCAATCCTATCACGGATGCCATTAGCCGAAGCTAATCCTGTCAATCATTTCCCGGCAATCCTATCACGGATGCCATTAGCCGAAGCTAATCGTGTGAATCATTTCCCGGCAATCCTATCACGAATGCCATTAGCCGAAGCTAATCGTGTCAATCATATCCCGGCAATCCTATCACGAATGCCATTAGCCGAAGCTAATCCTGTCAATCATATCCCGACAATCCTATCACGGATGCCATTAGCCGAAGCTAATCGTGTGAATCATTTCCCGGCAATCCTATCACGGATGCCATTAGCCGAAGCTAATCGTGTGAATCATTTCCCGGCAATCCTATCACGGATGCCATTAGCCGAAGCTAATTCTGTCAATCATATCCCGGCAATCCTATCACGGATGCCATTAGCCGAAGCTAATCGTGTGAATCATTTCCCGGCAATCCTATCACGGATGCCATTAGCCGAAGCTAATCCTGTCAATCATATCCCGGCAATCCTATCACGGATGCCATTAGCCGAAGCTAATCGTGTGAATCATTTCCCGGCAATCCTATCACGGATGCCATTAGCCGAAGCTAATCCTGTCAATCATATCCCGGCAATCCTATCACGGATGCCATTAGCCGAAGCTAATCGTGTGAATCATTTCCCGACAATCCTATCACGGATGCCATTAGCCGAAGCTAATCGTGTCAATCATATCCCGGCAATCCTATCACGGATGCCATTAGCCGAAGCTAATCATGTAAATTTTCTCGGCAATCCTATCACGGATGCCATTAGCCGAAGCTAATCTTGTAATTACACTAGGCTTTATTTACATTGAACACATTTATTATAATTGCATTCACCAGAAGGATTCTAAATTGTATAAGTGTAAATAGGAGGGAAAATCATGCACCTGCTTCGCTTGTCTCGCGACCTCCCTTAACAGAAGATCCAATCCTGGTTGCTCCTCCTGAATCACAAGGAAGTTTTTTACTTTCTATGCATATTCATTTCCTCATAATAACATACATACATATATCATGTATATTTTCAGAGTTAATATCTTAATATACAAGTGTTCGTATGACTCAATTCTTTTATATTCTTATTTATAGTATTCACATGAAAGTCTACTGTTACTGTCTAACTTTGAACTGTTACTGTCCAATTTCCAACTGTTACTGTCCAATTTCCAACTGTTACTGTTTGACTTTTCCTATTGTTACTGTTTGACTTTTCCAATCGTTACTGTCTCACTTTTCCAACCGTTACTGTCTGACTATTCCAACCGTTACTGTCTCACTTTTCCTATTGTTACTGTTTGACTTTTTCAACCGTTACTGTTTGACTTTTCCAACTGTTACTGTCTGACTTTTCCTATTGTTACTGTTTGACTTTGAACTGTTACTGTTTGACTTTGAACTGTTACTGTCCAATTTCCAACTGTTACTGTCTGAACACTCATCAGATTTTTAACTATATCCAAAGTTCTAAAACTTCATTTTAACTGAGATTGATCTCGTTAGAAAGCTAAGACTCAAGGCTACTAGTTCTCTGAGGGAGGAGAACCTAATTTTGCCTCCAAGATAGTCAAAATTGTTCATTTACTAATTAGTCCTACTACCCTACATAATCAGTCACGACTCAGTCTCAGTTAGTAACCCATAACTGGAGTTCTATATTTCCAAATTGAGCAAGACCAGTTTCCTTGGTTAACTAACATTCAAATCTACAATTTCTATGGGGAACCCGATCCTAATCCCCTCATCCTCCTACCTGAAATCTCATCAGAAGTTAGGAGACAAGTCTGTCCAGATTCGTCTCCCCCTCCCCTTCACACAATACTTTCATAAACTACATACCACACACATGAATTAACTTAATTTCAACAATAAGTACTTTTTCCCTAATTTATGTCTAAGAACCCTAACCTATGATCCAAAATCAAGGCATCAATTCTTCATCGAATTTAAAAATGAATTTCTTTAAGATCATGTTTAGAATACCTTACCTGGTACAAATTAAGATTTTGATCTTCAACCAGTTGAAGATTTTCAACTCCCTCCTTTCTTTTCTTCTTGTTCAATTTCCCTCATGTCTTTTCTTCTTGTTCAATTTCTTAGTAATCCTTTGCTCTCAAGTGTTTATCCCATCTTTAAGCTCTTAATCTTGGATGGGTTCTTGAAATTTTAGTGTTTCTCTCTTGATTTCTCGAGAATGGGTATAAAACTCCCTATTTTCTCTCCTTATGGTTCCTACAGATTGTCTTGGTGAGGAGAGACTATTTATACTCTATATTTTCCCTTATTTGCATTTAGACCTCCTTTTTCCTTTAAGTGCATTATTCTCTTCAATTAAATCTAACCCTCAACAGTACCGGGTTTATTATAATGTCTCGAATTATTTCGCCCGGAAATTTATATTCAAAAATTTCTGAATTTCTGTTTTTATTTAATCATATGCATGAATTCTTTCACTTTTATTTATTTATTATTTTTCCCGGGTTTTACACTTTTAATGTGAGGGTGATTTTTTTTTTGTAAAGAATTCTACCAAAATTTTAGCAGAGTTTCATTTGTATATAGAACATCTCAAGTTATCGACTACTTTCAATTTACCTGTTTAATCCATCACAACATGGTCCAAGGATTTTGGACTTCATTTCCATCATCGATACTCAACACCTCATACAATCCATTCACACAATATATATATATATATATATATATATATATATATATATATATGTGTGTGTGTGTGTGTGTGTGTGTGTGTGTGTGTGTGTGTGTGGCCCATAAATCATATAATAAAGTCAAAAGGAAAACAGACACTAACATTTAATGAGTGAATTTAAACATAACATAAATATATTTAAAAGTTTCAAAAGGTTTAATTACAAGATAACTAAAGAGTTCTAGTTCAAACAAAATCAGAGTTTACATAACTAACATACTACATGTTGAGCTATGATTTTTATATACATTAAAGTTTACAAAAAAAAAAACATATTGCATGATCTAGCTAATGGTGTTATGCTTAAAATAAATTTTTACATAAGCTTAGCAAAGAAAACTCCTAAAATCTAATGAGCTCCCTAGATGTAAGATGGACTTATTACAAAAACAACTTAATAAGCATACAATTATATTGACAATAGAATTATAAATGATCATGTAAAGAATACAAATAAAGCATAAGTTTTCTATTAGTGTCCTAAGGATTCTAATAACCAACTTATAAATTTCTAGGGAAACAATTAAAGACCAATTAAATATCATTTATTTATTCTTAATTTATTACTCTTATCTTCTTACATGAACTTAGTAACTTTGTTTAATTGGTTTTATTAGATCTTCAACTTTACGTAGTCCAACCTGGATATTTTTAGCCAATTATACTTATCAAATTTTCCAGGTCATCCAAATATGCATACCTTTTACGAACAAGGCTCATCGATTGCTCCAAGGTGTCCCAACATGGACGCCATTAGCAGAAGCTACCCTTATAATTCATTTCCCAACAATACTAGCACGGATGCTATTAGTCGGAGCTAATCTTGTAATTCATTTCCTGGAATCCCTATTATGGATGCTATTAGCCGAAGTTAATCTTGTAATTAATTTCCCAGCAATCCTATCACGAATCCCATTAGCTGAAGCTAATCTTGTAATTCATTTTCTGGCATCCCTATCACAGATGCCATTAGCCGAAGCTAATCTCATTAATACACCAAACTTTATTTATATTGAACATAATATTATTATAATTGCATTCATCATGGAGATTTTAAATTACATAAGCATTAAGAAGAGGAAACCACACACCTGTTTTGCTTGTCTCGTGACTTCCTCCAATAGAAGATCCAATCTTGGTCACTCCTCTTGATTCACAAAGAAGTCTTTGGTCATGATTCCTTCAAGCCAAATGTTATATGCAATCCATATTCATTCATTATACATATGCTCCTTTTTATGCATGTTCATTTCCTCATCATAATGTATATATACATATCAAGTGTATTTCCTTAGAGTTAGTATATTATGTTCACGTGTTTACACGAATCATTTTTGCATCAACGAGATTTTAGTAACTATGACTTGGGTTTGCGTCAATGAAATTTCAGCATCTATTTCTGTTTAGACCCTTTTATATGTTTGTTTTAAATGATTACATATACATCTCCCATGATTCGGAAGAATTAATTTCAACATGAACCATTAGCATGCCCAAAATCACTCATCTTCTACACACGTGTAAATCTGTCCATCAATTTGCAACATGGCTAGTCTGTAGTTTTTAGTCTTTAAATGGAATTCTAGAGCTTCAATTGGTAGGGCCAAATCCTAGTGAAATTTAACATCCTTAAGTACAACTTTCATGTATAAGGTTGGCCAAAATTCTATTGTTCATCTATTCTACAATTAGTTAGAAGTCAGGTAGTGAAATCTATCTTATTAAAACAGCTTGTCCACTCAATGATATTTTGCCTATATATGAAGTGCTATAATTCTAATTGAGGCAAGAATAGTGCCCAATATTAGCCAACTCATTTCTCTACAACTTTTATATAAAATGTTATAGCAATTTCTATTATCTTCTATGTCTAACAATAGTTTTAATTCTGAGAACTAAACTGTCCGGTTACGGACAATTTGACTTCTTAATGGTATTTTGCCCATATCTAGAGCTATACAACTCCAATTTAGTCAATACCAGTGCTAAATGTTAGCTAACTCATTCCTATATATCTTTCATAAAAACATTACACCAATTTCTATCATCTTCTATATCTAACAATAGTTTTAATTCTGAGAACCAAATTGTCCTGTTATGGACAATTTGACCTCTAGATGGTATTTTGCCCATATCTAGAGTTATACCACTCCAATTGAGGCAATACTAGTGCCAAATGTTAGCTAACGCATTCCTCTACATCTTTCATATAAAACTTTATAGCAATTTCTATCATCTTCTATGTCCAATTGGTGTTGGTATTTTCCATTACCAATCTGCCCAGACTTGAATTCATGGATTTAGACACTAATTAAACACTTTCTATGCATCTTTTTAACATCACAAGATTCCATTACATATAAACTCTATTAGGAACCAGCAATTGAATTTCATTCCTTATCAAGACATCAAATCTTTTTTTTTAAATTTTCATGATAACATGATTCACACAATTTCAAACACCAACATAAAACATATAAGTGCAAATCAAGATATATGAAAAGAAGTTAAAAATGACTTCACTTACTACACACTTCATCATCATTATATCAATATAATACCATTGAAGACTCTTCCTTCCCTCATATTTTTTTTTCTTTTGGCCGAATGGTGGGGGTTTCCTAACAACTCCCACCTTCATCAATCTTAGTTAAAAATGTTGTGTTCCTAGACTATTTATTCTCTAGAGTATGTATTTGCATTGATTTTTCATTTACCCTAATTAAATGCAAGCATCCTAAATCACTTCATTTGGGGCTTTCTTCTCATACAACCTAACACCTCCCATAACAAGTTCCAATAGTAAAGGATTACTCATACCTCATGAATTTGGAAGAATTTTAAGGGAGTACTAGGGTGATATTCTCTTCCTTCGTTTTGATTTTCCTTCTTCTCTGGTTTTTTTTTATTTCAGCCGGTTCCTTCTCTCTTTCTCTACTTCAAATTCTTGATATGTCACCTTATAATTACTCTTTTTTCACTCTTGCGCTTGGTAAGAAGAACATACAAAGGATTTCTGTTTTGAAATTGAAATGGGGAAGGGCTATTCTCTATGGTTTCTGCCAACTTTATGGAGAAGAAAAGTCTCCATCCTACTCTCTCACATGTATTTATACCCCTTCTTAATTGGGACTAGGTTTTGTTCGGCTATTGTCTTATTAATTCCTAGTATTTCATCCTCTCTTCTTATACACTTTAATCCTTTATCTTGTAATTTTTTTCATTCCCACACTTTAATAGTTAGATTGACTTCCTAATTTATTTACTCATTCTGAACTTCATAAATATTGATTTTTTTTTCTAATTAATTTCACTTAGGGTTTACATGGACAATGGTCTGGACAACAGCATATCTGCTGCCAATTATGCTCCAATTTTGGTCACACAGCTCCCCATTGTCCTTAGTTTTGCAGCATTACCCAACAACCCTATGCTCACCTTGTTGTTGGGAATGTTTCTACTGCAACTTGGCTCCCCGACACCGGCGTGAATCAATACATCACACCTGATCTTGCACCCTATCTTGATAATGACATTTGCATGTTGGTGACAGTAAGGGCTTTGACATATCCAATATTGGACATACTATGTTACATTCCCCAAAATGCATTTTTACATTATCTAATGCTCATGTGCCTCGTATTACCAAACCGTTGTTATCTATTCAGAAATTTTATCGTGATAATAATGTTTATTTTGAATTTCATGCTTCTATGTTTTATGTCAAGGATCTCATCACCAAGGAAGTTCTCCTTTCTGGTCAGAGTAATGATGATCTTTATTGCCTCTTCGAGTCTTCTACCATGTCAATTCCTCAAGCTTTCTGGTATCCTTGCATCTCTGACTATCGACCTGTGGCTTCATCGTTTGGGTCATCCAACCCCTCACATTTTAAATTTGTTAGTTTCCAACAATAAAATCATTTGTAACTCTAGACGTTCTTTTACTTAATGTCAACCTTGTCCATTAGGCAAATCATTGCGTATGTTGTTGTGACCTATGGTTCACAAAACTACTGCCCTACTTGATTTAATATTTAGTGATGTTTAAGGTTCTGCCCCTATATTTTCTTATGATGGCTTCTGTTACTTTGTTATATTTATCGATGCGCATACCAAACATATATGGTATTATCCGTTGGTTGCCAAATCTGATGTGTTTTCCATATTTCATCGATTTCAAACACTTGTTGAGTGTTAGTTTTTACTTAAAATTAAATCTATTCAAACTGATTGGGACGGTGAATATCGTAAGTTAAATAAATTTTTTTAGATCATTGGTATATATCATCGGTTAATTTGTCCTCATACTCATGAACAAAATGACATAGTTGAGCATCGTCATCGACATAATATTAAAACTGGCCTCAACCTTTTAGGCCTTTCTAATGGACCATTACATTTTTGGAACTATGCTTTTGAATCATCGGTCTATCTTATTAATCGCATGTCCACTCTTGTTCTCCAAAATAAATCTCCATTTAAGTGTCTGTTTCGTCGTACTCTTGATTATAATTTTCTACATACTTTTAGGTGTCTTTGTTTCCTCTTTTTTGTCCATACCATGCTCGCATATTGGATTTTCGTTCTTCTTCATGTGTGTTGTTAGGATATAACTCATCCCATCTTGGTTATCATTGTCTTGATTTAACATCTTATCGTATTTATATCTCCCGTCATGTTTGTTTTCATGAAAATATCTTTCCTTTTGCAAATTCTAAACAGATAACACATTCACCAGTACCTTCCACACAGCCTACACAACTCCCACCCTTGAATCCTCCTCAACTCTTTCAGCCTACCACTTCACAAACTTGCCCGAATAGCAACCCATTTCTGCCCTCTACTGTACCCCAACAAACCTCTCACTTGCCCACAGATTCTGCAACTCCTTCATCACCATCCAACAATGCCATACTGTCACCATTTACTAGTCTTTCAAATGATCATTATGCAGGAACAGGTTCTTCATCGCCAGATGTGCATGCTCTCAGGTCTGTTGCTGCAGAACAACCAGTTTTATAACAGATTCATTGGTGTCTGTAGAGAAAACCAATCTTTCTTCAACCGGCTTGCAACTCTGTGTAGACCTCTCCTCATATCCTTTCAAGCAGCTTCCGGGCACAGGCTCTTCTTTTTCATGCCTAACTGCCTGTCAACATCACATGGTCCTTCGTTTTAGACAATCTAAGACAACATTATTCACAGTAACTACCATAGCCTCTACTGCCTCCTTTACTCCGATAATTTCTCCTCCTACTCATGAGGCACTTATTTCTAATGATGCTAATAAGTATGAGGCATGGAATTATGTTATGTGAGAGGAAATTCAGGCCTTATGCACTGACAAAACTTGGACCTTGGTGTGGTTTCACCTTTTAATGAATGTTGTTGGTAGTCGGTAGGTGTACAAGATTAAACGCAGAGTTGATGACAACATTAAGGGGTATAAGACGCGTCTATTTGCTAAAGGTTTCACTCAGTAGGAAGGTATTGATTAATCAAAAACCTTTATTCCTGTTATCAAACAGGCGACCGTCAGATTGGTCTTTTTCATTGCGGTTTCGTGTGATTGCAAAATCCATCAGCTTGATATCTATAATGCCTTTCTTAATGACAATCTTGATGAAAAGGTCTATATGAAACAACCTCCAGGTTTTGTTGATTTTGCTCTTCTCTCTCATCTGTGTAGAATGCATAAGTCTCTATATGGTTTAAAATAGACTTTGCAGGCTTGGTACACTTGTTTGAATGACTTCCTGCTATTTATTGATTTTTGTGCCTCTAAGATGGATACCTCATTATTTATCTTTTCTGCTGGTGCTGATATTTGTTATCTTCTAGTCTATGTTGATGATATTCTACTTACGGGTACCAACTCCCTTCTACTTTAATGCCTCATACAGCTACTAAGCTCAGAATTTAAGCTTCGCGACTTAGGTATTGTTCATTATTTTTTAGGTATTGAGGTTTAGTCTACTAGTATGGGTCTTATGCTCTAACAACATAAATATACACTTGACATCCTCACTCGGGCTGGTATGTTATCTTGCAAACCTGTTGATACTCCTATCTCTATATCCAAAGCTACCATATTGTCAGATCCTTTATTTTCTGATGCTACACACTTTTGTTGAATTATTGGTGCTCTTCTATATCTCACTTTTACAAGATCGTATATTTGTTTTGTTGTTAATAGAGTCTATTAGTTTATGCATGCTCCTACAAATTCTCATTTGGTTGCTGTCAAAACACATCTTGTGTTATCTTAAGGGTATGGCAACACATGGACTCTATATTACTCATTGTTCTTCCTTTGCGTTACATGGCTTTACAAATACAGATTGGGCAGGTAGTATTGATGATAGAAAATCTATGGGTGGTTATCTTGTGTTCTTTGGTCAGACGCTGATTTCGTGGAAATCAGGTAGCAACGTACAGTTGTTCACTCTTCTATTAAACCTGAGTATAAAGCCTTAACCTATGGCACTGTTGAAGTTATTTGGCTTCAATATTTATTAACAAATCTTTAGATGCCATCTGTTTTTGCTCTTATCATTTGGTGTGATAACCTTGGTGCCACTTATTTATCTGCAAATCCTATTTTTCATGCTCGCACAAAACATGTTAAGGTTGATTATCATTTTGTCCAAGATAGCATTGTGAAGAAGGAGATTCAGATTCATTTTATTTCCTCTTATGATCAACTTGCAGATGTCTTTACTAAGCCACTTCCTACTGCTTCATTTACTGCTTTTTGTTTGAAGCTTCAGGTTGTTCCTCCACCCTCAGCTTGAGGGGACATATTATAGAATGTACCTACATAGAAAATATTATAGGCATACTCTTATGTTGTAATTTCCACCATTACTATTGCATGTTGCCCTATATATATATAGAAAAGGTTGGCTAATCAATAGGTGAAGCCTCTTAATTGTTCTCAACTATATGAAAAGACTTTGACCCATATAAAATTATAAATTAAACACAATGAAGAGCATAGTACTTTAATATTAGAAAGACATGGGTCAGTTTTATTTTTTATGTGAACATTCAACCATTTAATTTTGCTTGTTGTTTTATTTGAACTTTTTTTCCTTTTAATTTCACGCCAAATTAAATTGAATTAGGTTCAAATTATCATAAAAATACAAAATTAAAAGAAAGAGGACTGAAAAGTAAAACTATAAAAATTACTTGCCTCACACCAGATTCATGATAATTTTTATTTTGATCCAAAAATTTATTTTGTTTATTTTTTTAGTTATTGTACTCTTTGAGATAAGAGAAAAAGTCACTTGAAAAAGATGAAGAGAGAGAAAATCATCGTTTGAGCTACTTTTTAGAGATATCGTTTATTGTTCTTAGTGTTCTATTTGACAAGAAAAGTTTGATAATGGTGGTTGTTTTCCTTCAACATCTTTGAAAAAGGAGTTCGGGCTTCATTTAGAGAATTTTAATTTAGTTAATTTGTAATTTTTAGATGATTTTGAGGGTTTTTTTTGTTATTAAGTGATTTGGGGGAGTGTTTCTGGTGTTTTTAAGTGAAAAATAAATTAATTTTTTTATTATCCAAGAAAAATTATACATGTACTAAAAAGTAAAGGAAATGGTAAATTCTTGTAGAAATGATACAACTATAATTTTTTGAAGATCAAGTACAATATCCTGTAATCTGTCATTGTCATAATCCAATTTTAGGTTATTCCTTAAAATTCATTTTTTTTAAAATAAAATAAAATTAAAATTAAAATAAAATAAAATAAAAGCTAACTATGTGGAGGAAACAGGCTAGGGAGAATTTTGAAAATACAAAAAAATACAATTGCAGTTTAAGAGGAAATTTAAGACTTAATTATACCCTATTATGCCTAAAAATGAAGGAAAAAAATGCAAATTTAAGGTCAAATTAAATAATTATTGGACAAATTTGCATAAAAATTAAGTCCAATGACATAATTAAATTTTTAATATGCCAATTTGATTTAATCATGGATCAAATTGAATTTTAATTATGTTTCAGAATTATTTTGGTTCCAATTGAAGGATTTAATTTAGTGAAAGAACTTAATTATACTTTAAATGGGTCAAATTAATTTCATTAGGAGCTTAATGGTAAAAAATTAAGTTTGGGAACTCAATTTGCGCTTAACTGAGAAGATTGAAATTTTAAGAGACCAAATTTATTTTTTACCAAGTCAATTGTTTGAAATCAAGAGCAAAATTGTAAGCAAATTAAAGTTTTGGGGTCAATTAGGGGTTAAATTAAAAACATTCATAGCCAAGGACTAAATTGTAAAAGACGTCAAACTATAGGGGCCCAAATGAGAGAAATAGGGTGAAATTAAAAGTTTAATGGTCAATTGAGAGTAAAATTGTATAAATCCAAAAGTAAGGACCAAAGCGAAAGAGGTGAGCCAATCCGGGGTTAAAATCAATGTTTTCTAGGGACTCAATTGCATACAGTCAAAAATTTAAAGCCAATCAATAGTGTATATGAGATAAACAGAATTTGAAGGACTTAAATGAACGTTACCAAAATGGCGTCGTTTTGGTACTGTTTATCTTCTTTGATTTTCTCTGAAATAACAGCTCTGGAAGGCTATTTTGTATGTGTATTTATTGCCTCCAACCTTCATCAAATTTGACAAAGCTTGAATTAAAATGATCACATGACATTTATCTACAACTCCATGTTGTCCGTTCAGGCTGATTAACACCATAGAGGCCACGACACCAGTATAAAATGGTCATCTTAGGCAACCTTGAACTGTCAAATTTGACAGTTCATGGTGCCTACTTTGAACCAATGGTTGAGATCATTTCCATCCAAAATAAGATCCACGATTTGACTCCATTAAAGATAAACATTTCCTTTTCCACTCTCTATATTTAGAGATGGATTTCATGGCCTGAGCATAAAGAAATAAGAAGCCATATTTGAGACAAAATCATATTTACTTTGTTTTTTTTCTGCCATTTTTTTTCTATGTTTTCCCCCTCTCGACCACCACTTTGGCTAGCCCTACCGCCATGCCTCAACCATCATTTCCACCATAAACTACTCACAGGTCTTCCCTGGAACACTAGGAATGCCTCCAGACACTCTTCTCCTATTCCCAAGAAAGGTTGCTCCTCCTTCTACTCCCTTGAAACGTGCCCCATAGTCAACCCGACCACCCTTTAGTAGTTAATTTTTTTAGGCCATAATAATAACTTTGAACCAATGGTTGGGATCCTTCCGGGTGGGATCATGAATATCTCTTCCATCTTCTATAAATAGAAGTAGATTCCATTCCCCAAAGAGGAAGAAATAAGTGTGCAAATTTGGCAAACAAATCATCTTTTTTCCATATTTTTCTTCCCTTTCTGTCGGCTTCACTTTCTCTCACTTTTTATCCCATCTCCGGCAATGCCACCACCTCTAGCCACTAAGAAAGATCGTCCCTGAAACACTGGGAATGCCCTTAGCCTCTCTTCACCTCCGGGCAAACAAGGTTTCTCTTCCTTCTGCCACCTTGAAACCTGCCACATAGTCATTTGCTTATAGAAATTCTGCATGCAAATGACACTTTCTTTCTAAATTTAGTGGGATGGACCCATTTCCAGCCCAGTGCAAAATGTTTTAGCCGGGTCTGGCTTGACAAACAAAAAATTTCAAAAAAAATTAAAAAATCCTTTTAAAAGAATTGTGATTTTCTCGCATTTTTTTCTACCAATTTTCCTTAATATTGGGTTGTATTTTTACACTGTAGGATTTAAATCCTGTATTAAAATACCTGGTTTTCTCTAAAATATTTCAAAATATTCAAAATATTTTTAAAAAATCTAATTAAAAAAATTAATTTCCCTTTTCAAAAACAATTTTTTTTTTGTTTACATGCATACGACCAATTCCTAAAAACTTTCCAAGCATATTTTTATAAAAAAATTGTATCTTTCTTATGTTTTGAAAATCTAAAAAAAAAGGATATCATAACTAGTTTATGATCATCCATTAAGGTTTGACCAAAATATCAAAAATCATTTTCCAATCTCTCTCTCTCTCTCTCTCTCTAAGGTCAGGTATTAAAAATACAAGGTGTAAATAAATGCAATGCTAAAATTCAGATTTTAGAATGGTTAGGATGTAACCCGATAAGGTAAAGACTCTCTCATGAAGAGACATCTACTTTGAACCTTAGAACAAACCAATGAATAGAAACCCGACCTAGAAAAAAAAATCTAACAACAATGCACCTTACCTTAGGTAGGGTGCATTGGAGGTGATGTGTCTTCCCCTTACATAACCAGTCCCCTACCTAGACTCTTGCAGACTATAGGTTTCTAATAACCATAATATTAGGTGACGACTCTTGAACCTTAATCATAATTTTATGATTAAATCCAAAAAACCTTCCTAACAACACACACATCTCATCAAGAGGCATGATAAAAACCTCATCGTCACCCGACAACATCGTGGCGCACCCCACAACAGTCATGATCCCCAAAATATTAGAAAAGTCATAAGTTGTTTGACTTAACCTTTCAGTGATTAATTTCTCAGTGTAATTATTATCCATTTATCAACAATATTCTGATTTAAATATTATAGCATGAAGTGTGTCTAATATGTCAAATCATGTTTGTTCTCAACACCATTGTCACAGCCGAACATCGGAGCGACCGATTAAAAATATTCTCATAGAAAAAAAATAGATATCTGACATCTTGTTCTTTGATAGGGAAATGTCTTATTCGAGGAGTTACTACCTAGTATTATAGCTTCTAGAAACCCTAACTAGTCAACAAAGATTCTATGGTATAAGACTGGTTACACGAAAGGAAAGATGCTATCACCCTTTGAGTGTCCTACCTGAGGATTGCATTGCTGGTTTTATTTGAAATTGCTAAGAATTTGTTCTTCTTTTTCTTTTTTATTCTTCCTATCATGTTCCTGACTCTGGTGTCAGTAAACAGTTCCTACAAATATTTCGAACTTTTACGCTGCGAGTTATCAATATTTTTTCTTTCTTTTTGAAAAAAATAATCAAATTCTTCTTATTTTGTTCATGGTTCAACCTAAAATCAAAACATAAATCGTAAGAAAAAATTGATAATTTTAGTGGCTCTGCTAAAAATAAAACATAAAACATTTCCAAGCATAATCAAAACAAACCAATAAAATATATCTAATTAATTAGAAAAAAAAATCACTACAACAAGAATTCAAAAAACAATTGGTAAAACTAGCAGATCTGGGAAAACAATAAAGCAAAAGGGTTGAATTATAAAAAAACCTCATCCAATTATTAACAAACATCTCAAAACAAAACAAAAATAGATTTTAAATTTAAGTTACATTGTTTTGTTTGATGAAAGACAAATTAATTGGTGGCCCTACTTCAATATTTCCGCTGAAAAATTTTACTTGTGATTTATATTTTTATTTCTGTTTTTGACTGGTTGCAGGATTTATTGTGCAAAGTAATGATTTTATATTTGCAAGATTTACATTAGGGTTGCATAAAGTAATTCAAAGAAAATCAAATTGAAAAATCACACTTTTAGTATTGTAAGAAAACTCACCTTTTTAAAATAAAAAACCTCCTCCACACTTAATTACCTAATAATAATTTAAAAAAATGTATTTTTGGGGGGGCCCGGGCCCCTGCTGGCCCCCTTGCTTCCGCCCCTGGTTTTAGGTATCGGGAAAATAGGAAAGACAAGGATTCCTTGTCTTTTATTAGTGGAAAGAGAAAATGAGAGTTTCCACCTAGTTTTTTTGTTACAAAGAATCCTAATTGGTTTCACAGATCGGGCACGAGGAAAGATTGCGTAAAAGAGAGGTATTAGCACCTCAAATACGCCTTACCTAAGATAAGTTGCATTGTTTAATTGTCTGATATGAACTCATGTGTTGTTGTATTTCTAATTGTTGGTCCATTTAAGATTTAAAAAGATCCTTATCTTATCAAGTAAAATCTAACCGTGCTAATGTCAACAAAAAAAATTAATTTTTATTTAATATTAGAAATATGTCTTGCATGTAAGTTTGTAATCCTAGATATTAAAAGAAAATAAAATATTTTTAATATTGACCAAGTTCTCGTGACTTTAATAAATTGGTTATTAAAACCAAAAATGCATGCCAAGACATATTTTTTGAAATTTTATCGTATGAAAATACAATGTTATTTTTGAGAGACTTAACCGTATGCATGAAAACAAAACTTTTTTATATATATAATATTTTTACAACATTTTGAAGAAAATGGGTACTTTAATATTGTATTTGTATTTTTATAGTATAAAAATACCAACCAATATTAATCCAAAATGGTGGAAAAATATGGTAGAAAATCACAAATTTTTTTGAAAAAATTTGAAAATTTCATGAAATTTCTTTTGTTGACAGGCCCAAAAAGGAAAACGATGCTGGGTCGCAACAAGCCCAAAATGAATCTGGGCCAAGACCGGCCCAAAAAATAAGAAGAAACTCCTTTCTATAAGACTGGACTCAACCTAACCACATGGGCTGGGTTGATGGTACAGCCCGAAGCAACCATGGACTAGTTACTCCGCTAAGCATAGTAACCAATTAATTATAATTTGTAGATTACTGTGTTTAACCAGTTAGTTATATTTCTTGCTGCAAAAACATGAAGAGTGCACGAGTGGCATGCAAGTAAACAAACAGGAAGACAAAAAAGAGAAGGAGAGGGTTACCTGGAACAAAAAGGGCTCTGGTAGCTGAGTTGGCGTTGGCTTGTGGTGGTGACTGAGAAGAGTATCGGTGGCAATGTCATGGCTCACGG
Source organism: Populus nigra (assembly GCF_951802175.1). Classification (NCBI taxonomy): domain Eukaryota; kingdom Viridiplantae; phylum Streptophyta; class Magnoliopsida; order Malpighiales; family Salicaceae; genus Populus; species Populus nigra. Next base: position 3,883,690 of record NC_084870.1, on the reverse strand, counting down.
ATAGTGCCTCTAGGCAACGGTGGTGATACTATTGTTAGTAACAAAGAGATAGAGTGGCTTTGTTTCTTCTTTTTGCCTCTGTTTTTCATTTCCTTTTCTTCTTCTTTTTTCTTGCTCCCTGTTGTGCTTTCCTTTCTCTTCTATTTCCCCTTCCCTTTTTGTTCTTTCTTTTTGCCTTTATTCTCCCCTGTTTCCCTCTGTTTCTCTCGCTTCTGTTCTCTCTTTTTGTTTCTTTTTTTTTCCTTTCTTTTTTTTTGTTCATCTCTCTCTTTTCTGAAAAACTCTCTCCTCTATTTCCCCGTTCCTTTTCTCCTCTCTCTCTTTTTTTTCTTTTTTTTCCTCCCCCTCCATTTTTCATCTACTTCCCTATATTTATAAGCAGGAGAAGAGGGGCCACTCTATCCTGTCCTGTCATGGCACAGGGTAGGGTGGCATGGGGCATACTCTGCTGGGCATGGCTCCCATCTCCTTTCTTCAGCATGATTTTAGAGAAGGATACGACTCGTCAGTGTTTGGTTAAGTTGGGGAAGAGAGGGAGAGAGCATGCAAAAAAAACAAATTCAAAAACCTTTTTCTTCCCCTGTTGCACGTCAAGAGGAGGAAGAAGAACAATGTCGTTCAACACTACATCGTTTCAGACTTCTTTTCTTTATTGTTTTTGAAGTGAACAGTGCATGAAACGGCTCCAAAACACATCGTTTCAATTAAAAGAAAATAGCATTAAAATATGTTAATTTTCAAACCAATTCCCAATTTTTTATTTGTTCAATCAAGTTCTCAATTGCAATTTTGATTTTAAAATCAATTCAATTGTATTCCTGCCAAATTCCAACGTCGGTTTTGATGTTAATCACCTTTTTTAATTTGATCCTTGGTCTTATATTTAGACAATTTGATCCTCAATTGATCAACAAACTTTCAATTTCTTCAATTTAGCCTCTGATTCAGTCAATTTCAGCCCCTCTATTTGGATGTGTTTTCCAGTTTGGTTCTTGATTTTGGATTTCTTTAATAAAGTCCTTAATTGGTCATCAAACTTCAATATTTATGCAATTAAGCCCCTGATTTGACCATATCAACTCTTAAAATTATACCGTCAAATTTCAATCTTTATATTCTTAAACCTCCCTAACCAATCTTTGACTATTTTTCTAGGTGCTCTGGCATCCTCTTCTCACTACTACACATATTTTTTGTTTCTTCCAAATATGTTTTTTTTTAATTTTTTTTGTATTTTTTTATACGAGGATCCAAAAATGGATAAGAACCAAGCATCATGTTAAATTTCTGACCCTTGATAGATTTCCATAAGCAACTCAAAACACTCAATTTGATTGAGAAAATTATATGTTGACTAGGTTCTTGGTAAATAAGAGGTATAACTTGTTTGCTTTAGCGACAAAGAAATATGCTTTCATGTGGCATGGTAAAAAGAGGAAAAATGATAAGATGTTTTTTATAATTATGCAAAATAAGATGTGGCTTCTTAGAACCAAAACCAGTTTGCATGTAGGAGATGAGCTCAAGAGAACAAATGCATTAATCCTCTAATAAGAAAAAAGAGATGAATGTTGAAACATGCAGACACATTCAAAATGATACAAGCATAAACAAAAAATAGAATGACTAGTCGACCTCTATCTTTGGAAAGATTGCTGATGAGATCTTGGATGCCTTCTTTGCCTAATGTATCCTTCAAGTACAACGCAACAACTGCCACCTCCTCATTTCTGAGACATTCCTTAAGCCCACTCTAGTCTATCACCTAATACTAGTTCAACAGACTACCTCTTGGCTACTTCAGGTGCAAGAAGTCATGAATTGCGAATGCTAAGTTAATTTAGAACTACATTCAATGACCTTACACATGATAAAGTTTTTAAAACTTTATCATAATATAACATGCATCTTTACAACTTTATGCATTGAGTGACGATCCTCGGGTTTTAATTGTATACACTACGATGCCACTATAATCATCTTCTTTGTTTTTTTCTTTTCTTGCTCTGTGGAGTCTCCTAGTACTTCTAGGTCATTTCCTTTACAAACCTGCTCATAAACCCACGAAGGAAAGTAGATTTGGCTTGCATCGATTTCCATTTCACTCAAGTTCTTCCTTTTTCCTATCATGCCCATTAACATCTCAAAACTGTAAACATTTGCTTTGTAAGACATGCATAGAACAATTTAAAAGCTATGTATCCTATCGTTCCATTAGCCGCAATGAGGGGCACTATGCTATTATTTGTTGGGTACAATTTTGCTAATTTAAAATTTGAAATCTCTGGAACAAACTTTTCATCAAGAAGATTATTATGATGTTTGATATCAAAATGCAAGATTTGCATATCACAACCTTGATATAAATAATCAATGCCACGAGCAATTCCAAGAGAAATGTCAAACATTCTCTCTTTACTCAATGTGATGCTACCTTATTTAGAAAAAAAAAATACTTATCAAGAGAACCATGAGGTGTGAACTCATACATAAAACCACGCTTTGATCCCTCAACAGTAAAGTCTATGAGCTGCACCACATTGACATGGTAAATTCTTCTGATGGTGTCAACTTCATTGGTAAAGTATTGTCCATTAACTTTCAAATTGCTTAAGATTTTTATTGTTGCCACACAACCACCACAAAGCCTTCTTTTATAAATTGAGCCCAAGCCTCCCTCCCCCAACTACTCCTTGAAGTCATTTGTTATCTTCTTAATCTATGAGTATGAATACCTTACATGTATGAGACTGTCATTACTCTACAAGAACTCTTCAATCGTGTCATGCATTGATAAGTGCCTTCTTCGCCAGGTGTAGATTAAAAAGTTCACGAGGCATGAAAGCCCAAAAAGAAATAATATTACACGACATATCACTATGTAGAGAAACAACAAGAATAGTCAATGGTAGAATGAAATATTGTTAATTTTTTATAAATTAAATGTGATTTTTGTTGTGTTTGCCTCGCAATGAATCCTTACAAGTTTATTATGTATCGATGGAAGCATCAATTTTTTTCAAATCTCAAATTCATTGCACCAAAAGGTAAAAACTTCTTACGAAAATGCAAGGAAAAAAAAATATTATGCACGGAGCATCTTAGTGAATTTTGATTTTATCCATCTTATCTTTGGATTTTTTTTTTAAGTTAATAGACTTAATTAAAGAATTAGACTTAATTAGAAAAACTAAAAAGTTAAAGGACTTATTTTCAAGAAATTAACCACAGCCACTGGAGATACTTTCTTGCGCTTTTCCAATTTCATGTTCCACAACGAATCCAAAGAAGCATAGGAAAGTACTTGCCAGTGAAAATAAGCAAAACTATGATAATGCTGAGAAAATCTGAAGATATGGTCTTGGTCCCAACATACATGTAGTATTCTGCATGCCAATGAAAACATGAAGACAATGAAAATAAAAAATAAAAATATATAATTTTTGTTCAGCCAATATATACACATTGTATATCTGTCTAGCTTTAATTCCGAAAGAGTTGATAAATAAATAAATAATAAATAAAAATTTTATGTGGGTCCACCCCTCTCCTATGTAATAAAGAAAAACCAGGAACATTTCTTTAGCTAGTTTGCTTCAATATATATGCTCCTTAATATAAAACATTAATATAATTTAAATTAATTAATTATAGGTGAGTAAAAAATTGATATGAAAAACCATTGACTTGCATGTTTTGATGAAATTCAAAATCTTCTAAAAAATTATATTTTATATTGAAAAGAAATAAAGTTTTTCATAGTGTTTATAAAATGGTTAATTCAAAAATTAAAATTAAGCTTGAAGGGATCCTAAAGTTTTATAGGAAAGAGATCATAGGGAAAATGAGTGTTAGGGTCGGTTATACACACGCTAGCTTGACTCAACTCGTATTCAAGCCTATGTTTAAGTTTATTATAATATTTTAAGTAAAAAAAACATTATTTTTTTGCAAATAAAGACTTGAACTTGGGTCTGATTCATGAATAATTATTTATTCTAACTCGTTTTTTCTCCGGTCCAAGTCATAAATGTTAGTAATTTCTTTCAAAAACTTTTGTTTCAAATCCAAATAATTTTTTCATCTTAAAAAATATAGTTTTATAGTCACTATGTTCAAATTTAATTCTTAATTTATGATATGTAGTTAATCAAATGTTGATAATTTAAAAATTAATTTTGATTATTATCAAGATGAATTCTTCCACTTTAGAGTGTCAGGATTAAGTCTAGATGTTAGTTTAGAGTATTTCAACAAATAAATATTTGTTTGTTATAATTTAAGTATATTTATTTTTATTGTCATATATACATGCTAGTAATTTGATTTCGATGAATTTTAAATAAATGCTTAATATACATGTTTGTAATCTTTGTTCCGTTCTTGATTCCTACAGGAGTTCCTGACTCAATTAAATCTAATGCCTTATAATAATCCCATCCAATTATCAACGATGACGCCTAGACTTTAAAAAAAAATGTAGTGTAGTGTTAAAAAATAAAGAAAAAAAAATTGAGTAGCCTCCAAGCTTTGTAAACTTGGTCACCACGTTTGTTCCTTCCTTGTCTGCCAATAAGTGGTTTGACCATGACTATGGTCAACTGCTACAATTTGGATACAGCATGCTTGCATATATATAGAAGTAGTAGTTCTACTCAGGAGAATGGAAGGCAAACAGACGGGTTTGGTTAGAGAAATTAATGGAGAAGCAAGAAAGAAAGAGTAAGAGTCATGTACTGGCCATACCCGTTCCTGCTCAAGGTCACATTAACCCAATGATGCAATTCTCCAAGCGCCTTGCCTCCAAAGGACTCCACGTCACAATAGTGATCTTCTCGAGCAAGGTGCTCAAGCATACCCGCCGACTTGGCTCGGTCGAAGTTGTGACTGTAGATTTTGTTAGTTATGAAGGCAAGCTTTCGTCAGATGACTACTTGAAACAATTCCGAGCTGCGGTGACACGAAAATTGCCAGAACTCGTTGCAGAACTAAACAATGCTTCTGGGTATCCAATAAGTTGCCTTCTGTATGACTCCCACTTGCCTTGGGTTCTAGACAAAGCTAGACAGCTTGGCCTCACTGGGGCTTCGCTCTTCACACAGTCGTGTGCTGTTGACAATGTCTACTACAACGTTCATGAGATGCAGCTAAAGATTCCACCAGAGAAGCTGCTGGTAACAGTTTCACGTATGCCAGCACTTTCACCACTAGAAATTACCGATCTGCCATCATTTGTGCAAGGAATGGATTCAGAATCAGAATATTCATTTCTACTGAACAATGTTGTCGGTCAGTTTTCGAATTTCAGGGAAGCTGATTGGATCTTTGTCAACACTTTCAGCACCCTGGAGGAAGAGGTACCACTAAAGATCTCCTCTATATATATATATTAAATGCATGTCTTGATCTTAATACATATATAAATGTTAACAAAGCAAACAAATGTGAGATCAAACAAGCACCTAGTCAACAACTGATTGACAAGCAAAGCAACATAAACGAGAGCAGCAATGCTTCAAATTCCTATTTAAATTCTTTTTTCTTTGTTCATATTTTCTAAATAAGCTACTTTTATTTTTGTGGCACTAAAAGTTTTGTTGATTTCTATCAGGCGGTAAACTGGTTGGCAAGTCGAAGGTCAATAAAGCCAATAGGACCAATGATTCCTTCATTTTACTTGGACAAGCAGCTGGAGGGCGACAAAGAGTACGGTCCCAGCCTCTTCAAACCTAATCTGGACGGCTGCATGGAGTGGCTAGATTCAAAGGAAACTGGCTCCGTGGTATATGTGTCATTTGGAAGCTTGGCTGCACTGGGAGAGGAGCAAATGGAAGAAGTTGCTTGTGGCCTAAAGAGGAGTGACTGCAACTTCTTGTGGGTAGTCAGAGAATCGGAAAAGAAAAAACTTCCAAGCAACTTTGCGGAGGAGTCATCAGAGAAGGGTCTGATTGTGACCTGGAGCCAGCAGCTAGAGGTTCTGGCTCACAAGTCTGTTGGTTGCTTCATGACACATTGTGGGTGGAACTCAACACTCGAGGCGTTGAGCTTAGGAGTTCCAATGGTGGCAATGCCGCAGTGGACTGATCAACCAACAAATGCAAAGTACATTGCCGATGTTTGGCATGTAGGCGTTAGAGTGAAGGCAAATGAAAAGGGGATTGTCACTAAAGAAGAGGTAGAAGGGTGTATAAGGGAAGTCATGGAAGGTGAAAGAGGGAATGAGATGAGAAGGAACTCTGAGAAATGGATGAAACTAGCCAAAACCGCAGTAGATGAAGGCGGAAGCTCTGATAAGAATATTACGGAATTTGCAGCAGAACTTGCAAGGAAGTTTCATGAAACCTGAAAATGATTCTATAATAGCTGCTTTACATAACTCTTGTACTTCATCTAAATTTTCCTATTAAGCCTTAAGGTTATGCAAGAAAGTTAACGAATCAATCTTAGTATTATTCAATATTTTCTAAATCCATGCAAACCAAAAGAGACCAACGAAAACCGCAAGGAGTCTTCATTTTGAATTTTCCAAGACAGTAAAAAACAAGCCGGCCAATACGAGAAAAAATGGGGGTCGAGAAGCCGTATAATTTAAGCTACCATTCTTTCTTGTAAAGTTCCCATCACCCAAATTTCCGGGTCCTGCAAAAAAGTAGGAGACAATATCTAGAAAAACGAGCAGCCTAAAACTCCAAAGAGTAGCCAGCCAACGAAATCAAGGCCTAATAACATCAATTAAAGCCTATCAATACCACATAACTGATCCAATTGCGTGTCAGAGTAGTGCTGTGATGTTTCAGTCAAAGTTTTAAGACCCGGCCCGGTGGCCGGCCCGGTCTAAGGCCCGGGTTCCGGGTTTTGGCCGGGTCACCGGGTTTGACCGGGTCGGCCGGGTCAATTCTTTTTTTTAAAAAAAATCAAAACGACGTAGTTTTAGTAAAAAAAAACAAAAAAAAAACAAAAGTCAACGGGTTTGTCACCGGGTCTTGACCGGGTCTTGCCGGGTCACCGGGTCGACCCGCCGGGTCAGCCGGGTCACACCGGGTTTTTCCTTCCCCTGTTTTTTCATCAACCCGGCCCGGTTCCGATCCCGGGTCGGCCGGGTCCCGGGTTGACCCGCCGGGCCGGGCCGGGTTTCAAAACTATGGTTTCAGTACTGTATTTGCCTTTCGTATTTCTTTGATCTGAACGTCTTCGTTCCTTGAGATTTTATCACTCTTTCCATCTAAAATTTAGTCCCAGTCAAATTCATCTTTTTAAGCAACGGCAATAATAAATAAATAAAACTTTTAAAAATGTTCCTTAATTATCCTGTTAGAAAAAACTGAGATTAGGAAGAAAGCATGGTGAAAAACCTCACTTATATCATAGAGAAAAAACTATGGAAGAAGTTTACAACTCTTCAATACATATATTTAATTTTACTATTTTAGGGTGTTTTATAATAATTCAATAAGATAATTTCAACCTATAAAAACTAAAGGAATTCCATCATATTCATGTAGGCTTACTTAGGCACACAAATGATCGGAGAATGCACAACCAGAATTTTATTAAGCAATTGATTTCGTAATTAAAAACAAGGCTAAACAGGAAAAGAAAAGAAACAAAGATAAGGTCAGATAACTTATAGTCTGAATATTAACAAAGTAAACTTAAACTGACTTCCTGATAACTTGTTAATAACAGATTGTGAATCCTCGCGTAAAAAATTAGAATCGCAGATAGTCCAATCCTGAAGGGTAATGAAAACTCAGAATAAAAATAATTAATAGTAAAAATAATAAAATATGAGACATGTAATAAAAGAGATGACCTTGGTTATTAATCTCTCTAACTTACAACATGAGGATTGTCCAACATGTTTTTTACTTACAACATGTTTCCCCTCGAACTTGGTTATTAATCTCTCTAACTTTTATCCTAAGCAAGTCTCATACATTGATTCTATTGAAAGCTAAGCTGATTACTTGTGGCTGAAGCCTTAGAAGAAGACTACACGGACTATAGCAAGAAGAATGAAGAAATGAAAGAAATTCTGTTAAATCGGTTAAAGAGGTAGTTAAAACCATTATGGTAGTTATAGTTGTTTTTACTATTACAAATCAGTTACAAACTATTTTTTACATGTGTAAGAATCATAACCCTCCATTAATGGATGGATGAGATGATCTTGATTCCTAAAATAATGGAATCAGTTACATGCAATGTGTATAAAGGCAAAATTTACTGCATTAATAAAAAAAGAAGAAAAATATAAGAATATGCTCTTCAATCTTCTCTGCAAACTTGTTTACAATTGTTTCTCAATCCTTCTAGAAAACAATCATGGTATTAGAGCTCACAAAATGATTCCTAAGAGGGGCGTAAACTGTGAAAAACAGATTGATTAAACTGGTAATTACTAAAAAATGGTAGGATCAAGCGCTACTGGAGGAGATTTAAGAACTCCACAGTTTAATGGCACAAATTATGACTTTTGGGCTGTAAAGATGGAGACAATCCTCATAGCATTCGATCTATGGGACGTAATAGAAGTTGGAATACAATCTCATCAATCACCTGAGGTTGCAAATGGATCAGGCAATGAAGAGAGTGAAGCTGAGCAAACGACATTGCAAACACCCACTACATCCAGAGAAGACAAAATCAAGAATGCAAAGGCATTAAGCCTCATATAAAGGAGCATTAATAGACGACCTTTTCCCACGTATAAGAAATGAGAAGACTGCAAAGGGAGCCTGGGATATTTTGAGCAGAGAATTCAGAGGAGATAAAAAGGTTAGAGCTGTAAAACTTCAAGCAGTGAGAGCTGACTTTGAATACCTGAGAATGTCAGAAAGTGAAAGCTTAGATGGATATCTAGCTAAATTCTTTGCAACTGTGAATAACCTGAAATCATGAGGAGAAGATGTATCAAAAAACAAAATTGTGCAAAAACTGCTAATAAGTCTAAGCAGAAGATATAAGTCCATTGTGTCAATCATTGAGGAGACACGAGATCTTGATGTTCTGAGAGCAGAAGAAGTCATTGCTTTTGTTAAAGTCTATGATAAGAGGGAGGATCTCCATGATGAAAGGGATAAGCTAACAGAAATAGAGAAAGCCTTTAGCAGTGTAAAGGTTGGAAACAATCAAGCCTACAGTTCACACAAGGGCTTTCAAGGCAGATCTACTCAAAGATGGCAATCACAAGATAGGAGGGGATCAAATTGGACCCCAAACAAAAACTTAAATAACTAAAACAATTCAAACTAGAACAACACTGCTTGGGGAAGTAGTCAAGCAAGTGTAAAGCCACAGTGTCAAGTCTGCCAGAAGCAACACTTTGGATTGTACAGACACAAAGGAAAACCAAGATGTGGAAGATGCAATCGGTTTGGCCATATTGCAAAAGATTGTGAAAGTCACAGTCACAAACAACTAGCAAATTATGCAAAAGAAGAGAGAGTATCCACTGGGACCATGTTCTATGCTTGCCATTCTGCAAGTTTGCAAGATAGAAAGATACGGTTTGTGGATAGTACCTGCAGCAACCACATGACCTCTAAAGAATATGAACTAATCAGCATCGATAGAACAGTGACCTGTAAAGTAAAGATGGGCTCAGGAGATTTTGTGCAAGCAACTGGAAAAGGCACATTGGTTGTGGAAACTCAGCATGGAAAAATATATATAAAAGAGGTATTGCTTGTTCCCGGATTGGATGAAAATTTATTAAGTGTAGGCCAAATGATGGAGCATAGTTATTATATCCTTTTTGGAGGTAACAAAGCAGTGATATTTGATGATGAAAGCCTCAACAATGTTATAACAATAGTGATCATGGGAGGAAATCGATGCTTTCCACTTTCACTTGAGTCCATCACACATGCAGCAAGGAAAGCTTCAGTGACTGAGGACTCCTGGATATGGCATAAAAGACTGGGACACTTAAACTTTGCTAGCATAAAGAAGATGCAGCAGAAAGAGATGGTATGTGGACTTCCTGTTCTGACAGAAGTAGAAGATGTATGCATAGTTTTGAAACCCGGCCCGACCCGGCGGGTCAACCCGGGACCCGGCCGACCCGGGATCGGAACCGGGCCGGGTTGATGAAAAAACAGGGGAAGGAAAAACCCGGTGTGACCCGGCTGACCCGGCGGGTCGACCCGGTGACCCGGCAAGACCCGGTCAAGACCCGGTGACAAACCCGTTGACTTTTGTTTTTTTTTTGTTTTTTTTTACTAAAACTACGTCGTTTTGATTTTTTTTAAAAAAAAGAATTGACCCGGCCGACCCGGTCAAACCCGGTGACCCGGCCAAAACCCGGAACCCGGGCCTTAGACCGGGCCGGCCACCGGGCCGGGTCTTAAAACTTTGGATGTATGTGCAGGCTGTGCATCAGGCAAACATCACAGGGAGAAATTCGACAAAAAACAAATGTGGAGAGCAAGCTATCCACTGGAATTAATCCACACTGATATGTGTGGAACAATGCAAAATGAATATGTGGGAGGGAACATATACTTCATCACATTCATTGACGATTACTCAAGAATATGCTAGGTATACTTTCTCAGAAACAAATCTGATGCACTCAATGTGTTTAAGAAATTTAAAGCATTTGTTGAGCTGCAAAGTGGATATAAATTGAAGAAGCTGAGAAGTGACAGAGGTGGTGAATATACCTCAAATGAGTTTGAAGAATTCTGTGTAAAACAAGGAATGAAGAGGCAGCTGACAGTTGCATACTCCCCTCAATAAAATAGAGTTGCAGAGAGGAGAAATAGAACAAATTGTGAAATAGCAAGGTCCATGCTGTTAGATAAAGAAATGCCAGTAATCTTCAAGGAAGAAGTTGTGAATACAATTGTGTATATTTAGAACAGATGTTATACAACATCAGTCATTGAAAAGACTCCATTTGAAGCCTTCATGGGAAGAAAGCCAAGAGTCAAGCATCTAAAGGTGTTTGATTGCTTGTGCTACACTCACATCCCATCATCACTAAGGCAGAATTGGGATAGCAAAGCTAGAAAGGGAGTGTTTGTTGGATATGGTAGCTGTGAGAAGGGGTATAGAGTATATGACCAAAAATCTGATAAGATTGTTCTCTCAAGAAGTGTGATTTTCAGTGAAGATAGAGCATAGAATTGGGAAAGAAATCTGATGAACCAAAACCACTTGTCTCTTAATCTTGAAGGAGGTGAAGTTGAAGGTGAAAATTCTAAAGAACACTCTGCTGCAGCTCAACCCGATAAAGTTGAACACTGCCATTAAAATTTTACAGTTGGAGAGTTAGCTGAGAATATTGATAGTGATAATAGTCAACAATCTTCACCTAGCTCTACTCTAGTAAAATTGAAAACCTTGGAAGATATATATGCAAGGTGTCACATGTGCTTCATAGAACCTGAGAACTATCAAGAAGCTCTTGGAGATAAAGCCTGACAGGAGGCTATGAAGGAAGAATTGGAAGTGATAGAGAAGAATAATACTTGGGAATTGGTGGAGAGATCGATTGATAAATCTGTGATAAGAGTGAAATGGGTGTACAAAACTAAGCTTTATCTTGATGGAACAGTACAAAAACACAAGGCTCGCGTTGTAGCAAAAGGATATGCACAAAAATTCAGAATTGATTACAATGAAACCTTTGCACCAGTAGCAAGGCTGGACACAATTCGGACGCTCATTGCACTTGTAGCACAGAAAGGATGGAAGTTGTTTAAGTTGGATGTTAAGTCAGCATTCCTAAATGGTGTCCTCAAATAAGAAGTATATGTTGAGTAGCCTGAAGGGTTTAAAGTAAAGAATGAAGGACATAAAGTTTACAAACTAAAAAAGGCCTTGTATGGACTAAAGCAGGCACCGAGGGCCTGGTACAGTGAAATTGATGCATACCTCTCTATGTGCAAATTCAAAAGGAGCACAAGTGAAGCCACTTTGTATACAAGGTCAGACCTGAAAGGTAATTTGATCATTGTCTCAATCTATATTGATGACATTGTGTACACTAGCAGCAGTGAAAGGCTGCTTATGAATTTAAAAGAGAAATGATGTAGAGGTATGAGATGTCTGATCTTGGGCTCCTTTATCATTTTCTTGGCATAGGACTACTGCAAACCGATTAAGGGGTCTTTATCCATCAAGGCAAATATGCCAAATCTTTGCTTAGTAAGTTTGGACTTGATGACTGCAAACCAGTCTCCATTCCCTTAGCCACTGGTGAGAAACTAAAGAAGCTGGATGGGAGTGAGTTGGCTAATGAAGGACTTTATAGAAAAATAGTAAAAAGTTTACTATATTTGACAGCAACAAGACCGGATCTAATGTATGCTGCAAGCTTACTATCACGGTTCATGACTGAACCTACCAAGATTCATATGGGAGCTGCAAAAAGAGTCCTAAGATATGTGCAAGGAACTCTTAGCTATGGGATTGAATATGTAAGGGATCAATCAGCAACCCTTATTGGATTTTATGACACAAATTGGGTAGGAAGTGAAGATGATAGCAGGAGCACTTCGGGCTATGCATTCAGCTTTGGAAGTGGAAAATTCTCCTGGTCCTCTATGAAACAGAACATAGTAGGATTATCAACTGCAGAAGCTGAGTATGTCTCAGCATCTGAAGCAACTGCTCAGGCCATTTGGTTACGGTTTGTTCTTGATGATTTTGGTGAAATGCAAGCTGAAGCAACACCCTTGTTTTGTGATAACATGTCAGTAATTTCAATGGCCAAAAATCTTATTTTCAATCAAAGAACAAGACACATAAACAGGAAGTATCATTTCATAAGGGAGGCTCTGCAAGAAGTTGTAATTAATGTGAATTTCTGCAGAAGTGAAGAACAACTTGCAGACATCTTCACAAAAGCACTGCCTAAGTAGATTCAAGCAACTAAGGCTGAAGCTTGGAGTTAAACCAGTAAACAGCTTAGGAGAGGTTGTTGAAAGCTAAGCTGATTATTTGTGGCTAAAGCCTTGGAAGAAGACTATGCAGACTATAGCAAGAAGAATGAAGAAATGGAAGAAATTCTGTTAAATCGGTTAAGGAGGCAGTTAAATCCGTTATGGTAGTTATAGTTGTTTTTACTGTTACAAATCAATTACAAACTGTTTCTTACATGTGTAAGAATCGTGACCCTCCATTAATAGATGGATGAGATGATCTTGATTCCTAAAATAATGGAATCAGTTACATGCAATGTGTATAAAAGCAGAATTTGCTGCATTAATAAAAAAAGAAGAAAATTATAAGAATCTGCTCTTCAATCTTCTCTGCAAACTTGTTTACAATTGTTTCTCAATCCCTCTAGAAAAAAAACAGATTCACGGTTTCCTACTCAGGTTCCCTGACAGCATCCAAAAAGTTCTTCGTCCAAAGAAGCCGGAGATAACAAAGCAAATCAATGTGCAATCAAACAGGCAAGCAGTCAATAACTGATTGACAAACAAAGAAACATAAATGGAAGCAAAATTGCTTAAAATTCCTATTTAAAATCTATTTTCATTGTTTAAAAAATGATACCATATTTTCAAAGTATGCTCTTTTTACTTCTGTGGCACTCAAAATTTTGTTGATTTCCATCATGCGGTAAACTGGCTGGCAAGCCAAAGGTCAATAAAGCAAATAGGACCAATGATCCCATCATTTTACTCGGACAAGCAGCTGGAGAACGACAAAGAGTACGGTCTCAGCCTCTTCAAACCTAATCCGGACGGTTGCAATGAGGGGCTAGATTCAAAGGAAACTGGCTCAGTGGTTTATGTGTCATTTGGAAGCATGGCTGCACTGGAACAATAGCAAATGGAAGAAATTGATTGAGGCCTAATTAAAGAGGAGTGACTGCTGCTTCCTGTGGGTAGTCAATATCAGAGAATCAGAAGGGAAAAAACTTTCAAGCAACTTTGCGGAGGAGTCCATTGCCGATGTTTGGCATATAGGAGTTAGAGTGAAGGCAAATGAAAAGGGGATTGTGTCTAAAGAAGAGGTAGAAAGGCTTATAAAGGAAGTCATGGAAGGTGAAAGAGGGAATGAGATGAGAAGGAACTCTGAGAAATGGATGAAACTAGCCAAGACAGCAGTAGATAAAGGTGGAAGCTCTGATAAGATCATATTATGGAATTTGCAGCAAAACTTGCAAGTTCCATGAAACCTGAAAATGCTTCTATCAATGCATTTTACCCCTGTATTTATGTCAATTATTCATTCTTAACCTGAAAATGCTCCTCAGTTTATACTATATTTATTCTTACACCATTAGTATATTCTTTTTACCTTAGCATAATAAACTAAGCTAAACATAATGAAAGAGAGAAACATAAATAAACAAGATAAGAATATAAATAAGATAAAAGTTAACTAATTAAAGAAAAGGAAATGAAAAGTATAAACAAGAGATTAATATAAAACTTAAGCATTACAAAAAGAGAGAGAGCAAGAGCATGATCTTGATCTGAAAACCAAGATACCTAAATGCATGGAAAATGCCTTCTTTTATAGGCCAAAATTTGAAACTATTGATTTGATGACTAATTGTTGAGTGGGTGACCACATCTTGATTTGGTGACAATCCTTATCTTCTTTTCTGAACAAAACGTCATTGATAATGTCAGAATTTGAATAGACTTAAATCATGAAAGTTCTTGGAAATTATCTCAACTTTCCAACATAAAAATAAATCAGTGTATTTGGACTTCTAGAACTCGAGATTTAGGTTGAACACTGAACAGTGTGGGCTGTAGGACAGATTCGAACTTCTTCGTTGTTGCTACAATTTGAACTTGAAAACGACCTTTTTAAATCTTGAACTCCTCATGAAAGTTTTAAGCCTATGTCTTAGCTTTCCATCCATATAAGGCAGACCTAAATCCAAGATCTACAACTCCAGATATGACCCAATGACCAAACAGTGTTCCAGTCTGGACTGAACCAGCATCTCTTTTCTAAGTTTGGCCCTCTCTTTGTCCTTTCAATTTCCATACTTAAACTTATCAATCAATCCTTTCATTTATGTGATAGGCCCGTATTTAAAATGAACATTTACTACAAATTAAAGGTATCTTATGGTATCAGACTTGTTATTATAAAACATGTTTTAGTTAAGAAGTTATTGATACTTCAAGTGCAAAATGATGATATAAAACCTTGATAAAAATGCACTTTTAAGTACTAATCACACCCTCCAACCAGCTTATTACTAGTCCCTAGTAATCAAAGCGTTAAAATAGAAAAACAATTTGCAAATTCCACACAGCAAGGCATTCATTATTCAACTTTCATTAATCTATCCAGATAAACAAACTCTCATTAAATTTATATATCTGCTCAATACCTCTTAAACAAAATATTAATAAACCTTTCTTTTTATGTGCTCAATGTATGAAAACATAGACGATGGGGCTTTTATTGGAAGAAAACAATATTCTGTTCTAATGTTTAAGGTTAACTTTCTTGGGTTGAGATTATTATCTTTCTCTTTTTTTTCTTTTTTTTAAATATATATACATATAACTTAAAACACAATGCATCTTTAACTCATGTAACGAGCTTTCTTTTTTCTATTTCTTTTTCTTGACTCTTGTGTGTGTGTGTGTGTGTGTGTGTGTGTGTGTGTGTGTGTGTGTGTGTATTCAATATTCAATTTGGTCCTTATTCTTTTGATTTCTATTTCTTTTTCTTGACTCTTTTGTTAAAGTTTTATTGGTTTTCAATTTCATCCTTCAATCATAGTTTATGTTTTATTTTTTAAAATTTGACCTTGATTCTTTTGATTTTTTTTTTTGTTAAAGTTATTTTTCTTTTCAATCTAACCTTCCAATTAAAATGTTTTTGTTGCCTTCTAATTTATTTTTTATTTTGATTTTCACTATTATTCTTTTAATTATAATTTTTTTTGTTTTAAGTCCTTTTGTGTAATTGTTTTCTTTTCTTGATTTCATCATTTGATATTTGATTTGTTGAGGATTGGGTTTCGTAGTTTTTTCATTTGTGGTTCTTCCAATCTAATGACCCGAGTCACGAGTTTAAAAAATTAATGTGGTTTGACATTGTTTTTTTTGCTTATTTTCTTTTATAATTTTATTGTTCTATATTATTTTTTAAAAAGAGATTGGTTTTGTAGTTATCTTCAATTTTTTTTTTATCAGTTTCTCTCGGTCTCATGACCTCGACCACGAGTTTTGCATGCCTTTAATATATAAAGAAATTATTCTCATTCTTCGGTATACTTTTTATATAGATGAACTTTATTTGAAAAAACATATTCATTTTTAAATTGTATTTCTAATATATCTGGCCTTACATGATATTGTTTTTATCTTTTTTATTGAATCAGTTTCATGTGTATTTCTATTTCTATTATTTTTTATTGATTTTAATAAATAAATTTATTAAACATAACAAGGTAAATATCTCATTTTGATAAATCAAATATCTTGATCTAGTTCTATCTCTTAATTTTTTTTATTTCTCTTTTAGTTATTGTTAATTATTTGTTTTTATTATTTATTTACATAGATGATTATCAATTTATTTAATTATATATTTTAAAGTTTTTAATTTACAAATAATTTTTTTATGTAAAAAACACATGAAAATAGCCTACATATCCACTTAAAAAAAACATTTACAATGAGCAATGATGGAGTGCAGGTCAAATATCTTATTTTGGTGTATCAAATATTTTTATTTTCATCTATCTCTTAATTGTTTTAATTTTTTTTTTAGTTATTATTAATGATTGTTTTTATTTACTTACATGATTATTTATTTATTTAATTAAATATTTATTTTTATTTTTATTTTTATTTATAATTCTTTTTATATAAAAAATATATTAAAATAGTTTATATATCCTTTTTTTAAAAAAAAACCTTACAAGCAGCAGCAATGATAAAGCGCAGTTCAAATAGTTGCTGTGATTATAAACTTGAACATTAAAAAAAATACGAAAGACAAATAAATGGCTAAGAAACACCCTACCCGCCCTCAAATCCACCACGGAAACAACCACCACTCTTCCTCACCATCCCAACACCAAACAACCACTGTACACCACCCATCATCAAGACCTAACCCGACCCATTAACCTCAATAGATCCCATTGTTTCATGGACCTCTTCAATTTCCCGCCATTGACGCAGTGGTCAGTTGCACCAAACCGCCACGCAGTTCACTCAAATGCGTCTCATAGAAATCGATCTCAATCATCTCAATGTCATAACTCTTCTTTCAGTTGTACAGATTTTCCTTCAGAAGGGAAAGCTTTTGGCTCCTCGCTTCACGCGTACGTGCGAAAACTGGGCTTGGATACGTGTAATTTGATGGTGGGTATTTTATTTTCATTGAATATTCATTAAAAATATTTTTAAAAATAATTATACATATTATACTTATATATACATAAAATAATTATTAATATTACCATAAAATATTCTAATCTAATTTAAAAATCATGGCATGACCATTTGATTTTGTTAATATCATTTCAGTAACTTCATTTACAGAGAATTTCATTTAAAAAAAAGAGTAATTAAAACAATTAAATAAAAACAAATAGGGTGAAGGGCTAAAAGAATCAAGCCTAAGCATGCAATGTTTTTTTTTTTTCTTCAAACTCAAGTGGACCACGTTCACTTGTGTAGGTAATGTTTCATTCATTGCAACAAATTTTTACCACCTGAGATGACCAAAAATTTAAGATTCGTTTATTTTGGACCCCAAAACTCATATTTAAACTTTTTTTTTTTTGTCTTTAAACATCTAAAAGTTTTACTAACCTTAACAATCTTATTTTCAACACAAAAACACCAGTAAATAAATTAAATGAGAATGAAATAATCTTATATAAAGAAAAATAGAAAAAATCTGAAACTTAATTATTAGTAAATAACACGTTGAAGAATAAAATGAAAATAAAAATCAATTTTCAAAAAGAAAAAAAAATTAGAGTTAACCTGCTACATAAAACAATGGATATCAATTCTTAAGTAAACAAAATGATGAAGGAGGAAACTGAAAAAAAAACCATTCAATTAAAAAAATATAAAAAAACTCAAATCAACCCGAATTAACTCGATTAATCCATGATATGAGTTATGAGATCAAGAAAAAACCAGCAAAAAAGAAAGTAGCAAAAATCAAGAAGCTCAAAGCTTAATAATCTAATGTCGAAAGATGAAATTAAAAAAAATACCTAAAAAAATCAAAGTTAACTCGAGTTAATCTTCAAAACAGTGATCTGGGCTATGAGACTGAAATTATCCCATAGAAATCAAACACGAAAAAATCACGAAGTAAAATTCATAATCATGAAAAAATTTAAAACAAAATAAATATCAATTAAAACAATAAAGACCGAATGCAACATAAGAACTAAATGAAAAAAAAATAAAAAATGAGACACTAAATTGAAAAATAAAAAAATCAACAAAATGAAAAAAAAAAATTCAAAAAAATAAGGATCAAATCGGATAAAAAATCAAATTAAATAAATATTAAAGGAAAATTTTGAAAATGAAATCAAGAAAATGAAAAAAAAAATAAATCAAAAGAATTAATAAAAAAACATGCTTAGGGATAAAATTAAAAAAAAAGTTCAATAAGCAATAAAACTGTAACAAATAGTAATCAAAAGAATGAGGACCAAAATTGATACAAATACAAATTGGATGACATTTAATTTTTTTGGAGGGTTGATATGAAATTCAAGACGATAAGAGAGAAAAGATAGAAGAAAAGAAAAAAAAATCCATCGAAGCCCAATTGCTACTCCTTTATGCACACGCGCCTTACCACTATGTAGAGGATGGTGCTAGGGGTATGCAAAAAAACTGAAAAACCGAATAAACCGAGAAAATAAAAGAAAATAACTGAAAAAACGGAATTAAGAAAAAAACCAATTAGAATAGTTAGACCGGTTTGGTTTGGTTTCCGGTTTTGTAATGCAGAAACCGGTTAACCTGGAACGAACCAAACCGGTTCAAATAGAAATAAAAAAACCGGTACTATAAATACCTTCCAAACCCATCTACAGTTCTACATTTCAATCTCTTCTTTTAACCTAGCCGCCCCCTACTCCCTCTTGATTAAATCTTCATCTCTTTTATATTCTCTCCCATCTATAACTCTATATTTCAGTATCTTTTTCTAATTTAGCAAACCTAGCCGCCATCCCCCCTCACTCCCTCTTGATCAAATCTTTATCTCTATTCTCTCTCATCTATAAATCTGCTTTGTGTCTCAATCTTTCTATCTCTAAATCAAAATTAGCAGTCGCTCCTTCAAGTTCTTTGTTTCTCTAAGTTTGATGAGAAATTTGATGTTGTCTATTTTCTTTTCTAAATTTTTTTTTTCTTTTTAGTTTTTATCAGTTTATATTAACCTATTTTGTTAAACTTTTAAGGTGAACTATTCAAGAGAACCAGATGAACTTTTAATGTCCATGCTTGCACGCCTCAATAATTGGTTTTTTTCTTTGCAGTTTCTTCTCACTTGGTTTCTGAAAAAATACAAGCAATAAAATGTTGAAGGCATATGGTTTACTTAACAATAATATTAAAATAGCATCATCTTTCCTTTTGTTTTGTTTTTGTGAATGCTGGGAGAGAGATAGTTGATGCATTTTATTTCAATTTCAAGGACTCTTGCAGATTGTATTTCTTTAGTTTTATCAGAGGCATTGTTTTCTTAGTTTAAGTGGTATTTGCTGTATAATTTTATTTTGAATTTTGATTAGAATTGATTGGTTTGAGAAAACCACTGGGTACAAATTAAAAGACATTTCTCCTATCATTTGAAATAAATCCTGGTAAAGGAAAGTTAAACAATGAATATAGGTTTTTTTATATTGATTACAAATTTACAAGTCTTTTTAAATGATCCTATCAAAAGTCACAAAAAAACCAAAAAAATTAAACTGGTTTTTCTCTTCAATTAACCGAACCAAAACTGGTCGGTTTGAACCGGTTTCGGTTCAGTTTGATTTTTTTAAAAAAATTGATTTGGTTAGTTTTTTTAGATGAAAACCGGAACGAACCGAACCGAACCGAAAATGATCACCTTTAGATAGTGCGACACTTCCAACGTTATTGTGAAGGCGACATTTGACAACCAATAAAAAATGTTTGACGTCCACTAGGAGATACAACATGCATTATTAAAAAAGTTCTAGTGTCTCTAACCCACTAGTGTGTGTGTTGCAGACACTAACAAATTTTTGTATTATAAGTATCTTTATATTAGTGAAAATATTGATTTACCCTTTATGAAGATTAATTTTCTCTCATTTCAAGTAACTTATAACTAAAAGCCATCAATTTATCCCCCATCAATGAACTAATTGCCTCCAATATTAGTTATTTTTAGAATAACCAAATGATTATTTTACAATTTTAATCTACAGTAAATTGTGTAGTTTTTGTTTTTGATTTAATTTTAATACACTGATCTTCCGTGGTTTGAAACGAAAGGAATGATTTCACTGGTGTCATAAACGCCAGGCCTCGCATGCATGCAGTATCGCCATTACTATCACATCTCCACCATGATTAGAGATAGATCTGGTATAGAAGCTCGAGGTTAGTTATTGCAGGACTTATTTGGTACCACCCATTAAGGCCTACAACTCCTGTCGATTCTATTCCATTCCTATCACTGTCAGGAGATTTGCTAGCCCTGTGACCTGCAACTAGTCTCATTCATGGATGCTTGACTTTGACACTCCCAGTTTAGCCCCTAAACGATCACATCTCTTACAGTTCTGACGTAATTACCAGCTGTTCCCATTTCTTTTTTCAGGCAAATCACATCTCTATTTTGTTCTTGCATGTCAAGCCTTAATTATGACAGTCTGATGAAATTTCAGGTTAAATGGGAGAGTTTTTATTTCTTACAATATTTCGTAAACTAGCATAGTCAGCGGGGGGAAAAAAAAGTGGAGAAAGCAAAGTTTGAGAAAAAAACTGAAAAATTAAGAAAATTAAAAAAAAATAATTAAAAAAACTAAATTGAAAAAAAATTGATTAAATCGAATAAAATTTTTAAAAAACCGACCGGTTTAGTTCGGTTCAATTTTGGTTTTATAAATAAAAAAATGAAAAAACCGAACAGAACCGAAACCGGAAAAAAATTGGAAAAAAAAACCGACCCAAACTGAGTAAAAAAGGACCCAAATCGGAAAAATCGAGCCAAATTGAAAAAAACCAAGCCAAAACCTGAAAAACCCAGTCAAACCAGTTTGAACCGGTTTTTGCCCTAAAAACCGAACCGAACCGAAACCCGTCGGTTTGAATCGGTTTCGGTTTTTTTTTTAATTTTAATTTGGTTATTTTTTTAATAAAATCAAACAAAACTAAAAATAATCACCCCAGCAAAATTGAGTTGGCTATGCTATCAAGAATGGCCGCTCTGCTTTATTTTAGCAACATTGAGTTGCAATGTCCTGATTGTAAACATAGAGGTAGTAGTGATAATAATTGATCGATAATAAGTATAGATATGAGCAAATCTAGGAATATTAGTTTGGAGAGGTAAATTAAAGGGGACTAAAATTTATTTTTATTTTATTTTTAGAGCTAAAAACATATTTTTAAGAGGACCGGAGAAAAAGTTTTCCTTGAAGGAGTCGGACTCCTGCCAACCTCCCTACTTCCGCCACTATATATAGACTAATGGCAAGAATGTATCTTCAAGGAGCAACATAGTTTACATGGACTAGTACATTAGCTCAACCAACTAATTAGTATAGTTGTTTTTCTTTATTTTTTTTATATAATTTAATTTACTAGTTTACAATTATTTTTTCTAACACTATTTAAAAAAAGAAAAAAAAACCAAATGGGGGTGTTACTTCCATGATGACTTTCCATCAATTCTATTAGTTTTTTATTTATTTATTTTATTAAAACATAATCACTTTGCTTAATTTATACTTTATTTTCTTAAAAAAGTTTACATATACTCTTGATGCCATCGATGGGATCAAACTTGGACAAACTTCTGGATGTACATGAGACGGAGAATCATGAGCAAGCTTTTCCATTGAGCAAAATGGGTAATCGGATTAAAATTATAAAATCCAAAGTTTTTTTTTTTTTGCAAGATATTTGAAAGTGGAGCAAAATTTTTTTATTTATTTAAAAATATATTAAAATAATATTTTTTATTTATTTTTTTAAACTCAGGACACAAACCAAGGTTGGGCATCATCTCTAAACAAGATTCCTTGCCATATGCATCATAGAGAAGACAACTATTTGTCTTAGTAAAACCAAGAAAGAAAGGAACGTCAAAGCAGGAGTTCGAATATATATATATATATATATAGGAGTTCACAACCACATAAATAGCGCGCTAGAGGGCATTTGGACTCCCTCCCTCCCTGCCTCCCTCCCTCCCAAACAAAACAGCACAGGTTTAACATCTTCTTCTTTGAGGATAAACAAAAGGCTGCTGCTGCATCTATCAGTCAAAGATACAGCAGATGCAAAACATCTCCTATCATTGGTCTAAATTAACCTAATTAATTACTAATACTGCCTAAGCTATAGTTTTTGCTTGGTGCATGCAGTCATGGAGTTCTAGGCTTCTTGGGGCTGCCACCGTTATGATGCAACGGATCTGGGCCAGAAGGAACTGCCCTCAACTCTCTAATCTCCAATTCCTCTCCATTCCCAGTACTGTTGCTTGTTGGTTCTCCACGCACATCACCCCTCGAAACAACCAACACCTGAGTAAACGATAGCCAATTAGCTCAATAACAACACTACTACATGAAAACAACTAAAAAATTATAGGTTATAGTGGAAAAATAAGGTGAAGTAAACCTAACCTTTCTGCTTTTAAAATCCACGAGAGATGCTGCATCTCCATAAAAGCATTTCTCCCCAGTTTTACATCCTATTAAAACAGGTAAGATAAAGGTTTCAGCTGCCTCATATTACTTCTACCGAACATGCTTCATATTCAACAAAACATTTATTCAATGAGAGAGAGAAATAGTGTCAGACCAGAAGATTCTTCCAAGACCATGAAGAGCAAGCCTAGTAAGAATATGAGAGAGTAAAACTTAAAACTCAAAGCCATTTCTGTGGAAATCTAAGTAAAATCTGGAGAAAAGATATCTTAGAGAAGCCGAGAGCGTGTATATGGAGGTAGGGTGACGGACAGGAGCAACTGTTTAGATAGATGTGCAGCAGGAGAGTGGCGAGTGAGACCCAATTTATAGAGCAGCAAACAAGAAGTTTCCAAATTGAAACAGATAGCAAATGATTGTTCATGCAGCCATTTTTGGAGAAATTATTAGAGAAGACACATTAAGATCCTCTCCCTATATATTCTATGATGGACATTCGTCTGACGGCGCCGTCTTCAGTTGGCGTTGACGTCATTCTGCTTGACACCTGCCAAAGTACTGTAGTTAATTAAATAAGGGGAGTAAATAACTAAAGGAATATATATTAGACGTCCTTGTTGATTCCTCTTAATTACTTCTGTATTATTATTCACTTGCTCATGGAAAAATAAATAAAATTAAATAATATTTTAAAAGGCGTGGGAAAACACGTAGCTCCCCAGCCTTTTAACTTTCCCATTATTATAATTATATTATAATTATATTACATTATATTATATTATAAAATATGTACTGTAGCTATTTTTTTCTTTTATTTGTTTTGTTATTTTTCTTTTAATGATTTTTTTTAATTTAGTTTATTAATATTAAATTTTTTTATTTAATTATCAGACTTTCATGATACGGATTTCGGGTTTGATGGGTTAATCTAGTTTGACAAGTTAACCCGAAATTATTGTTCTTTTTAATTAATTTTTTCGTTTAGTTTAGTTTGTTAATGTTAAATTTCTTTCTATTTAATTATCAGATTTTCATAACATGTATCCCGGGCTTGACGGGTTAACCCAGTTAATTTTGGGTAAACCCGTCAATTTTTTTTTTCTATTTAGTTATCAAACTTTCATGACAGATCCCGAGTTTGACGGGTTAACCTGGATTGAAGGGTTAAACTAGTTAGTTCAATTTTTTTTTCTTTTTTTTCATTAGTTTTTTTCTTCCTATTGATTTTTTTTCTTTAGTTTTTTTTTCTTTTTAATTAATCGATTTAATTATCACGCTTTTATGACACGACCTTATAGCCAGACTCACATCCAATACTCTTGGATCTGGTGTTACAGCTAGACTCACTTAAACTTAAGTCATGTAAGTTTAATATTATTATTGATATTATAAATATTACTCTTGAGTCAAGTGTTGCAGCCAAACTCAAGATTCTTGGGTATGATTTTGCAGAAAGACTTAACACTTTTAAATTTTAATTTTTTTAAATATTTTTTATGTTAAAAAAATTAACCCGCGGCATCACCCGGGTCATATAACTAGTTACTTTTTAGTATACGTGGTTAACGGTAGTTTTTATACTTGTTATAAAAAAATATAAATTATATTTTTTTAATAATTAAATTTTTTTAAAATAAATTTAGTGAGATTTATGTAAAATTATATTAGTATTAATCCAAATATTTTTAAAAATATAATTAATAAAACATAACAAGTTGGGCTAGTTAGATCTAATATTGACACAATTTTTTTAGGAGGAGAAAACCGCAATTTATTAGGTTTAAATTTGATATCTTTAATAACTCATTGATCGAACAAGTAGTTTTATAATTCAATATACGAGACATTTTCTAAGTTAGTTTTCCAAATATTGACTCCAACCTCTCGATTAATTTATTTTGTAAAATAATTAAAATCATTTAGAAAGGAAGATGTTTTAAGAAGGTGCTCAAGACCACGTCTTTGGAACTTTTCAAAATACAGTGTAGAAAAATACCGTGACTAATAATCGTAGATTAGGTGACATGTAATTATGTTTTAAATTAATTTTTAATGTTTTTTTATTTTAATATATTAATATTAAAAATATATTTTAAAAAATTAAAAAAATATTATATTAATATATTTTTAAATAAAAAATATTTTAAATTATTATTATTATTATTATACTACCATAATCTCAATGTAAGTCAATTAATTATAAGTAGGAAGCAAGGAATGGTGATTGTACGTTCTTCTTTATGTTGGATTCTATTAAAAAGTAAGATTTCGATAAGGTGATATATTTTGTTTTTAAAGTATTTTTTATTTAAAAATATATTAAAATAAATTTTTATTTTTTAAAATTTATGTTTTAAATCAGTATATAAAAAATTTAAAAACATTAAAAATATTTTAATTTTAATTTTTTTATTTTTTTTTAAATATTATTGAAACATAAATATATGAACATGCTATAAAATATTGTTCCGATGAAAAAGTCTTTCTCGCCTTGATTAGGATGATGTAGGCTGCTGCATCAATTTGTTTTGTTGCCTGCATTGCGCCAATTTCTTTTTATCAGTATTATTAAATTTAATCTAACTTGATTAGTCAACAAATCCTTGATGTTTTAAATTATTAACTGATCAACTTGAGGAGTTTAAATTTGATGAGTTTACTTATAACTCATCAATTTAGTTAAAATCTTGTTTGAACTTTTTTAAAAATATTTTTTTAAAATAATATTATTTTAATATACTTTTAAATATTAAAATGAAGATATTTTAAATTGACGATTAGTTAATCTGTTCGATCTAAAACATAAATCTTGTTTGCTTTAATAACTTTTTTTGATATAATTTTTTATTTAATTAAACAATAATAAAAATATACACCCACAAGTAAGACAACAAATAAAACTATGATGGAGAGATGTATGTTTTTCCAATAAAAATTGTGTTTTTTACTCAAGTAAAAAAATTTTATTTGACAATAAAACAATTTTTTTATCATTGAATGAAAATATAAGAAAATTAAAAAATATATTCCAGAAATATATAATAATTTGTAATAAAAAGTAAAAAAAGTATTTTTAATTAAAAACCTAATTTTTTTTATTCACACTTTATTTTTTCATGAAAACATGTTTGAGAAGCATTTTTTTTAAGTAAAAACTTGTTCTGATCATGAAAGAAAGTTTCAATAAATAAATCACGAACATATCATATTTACGCATCCATATGAAAAGATCTAAGAATAATGAATTTGAAAAAATTATATAAAAGATTTAAATAAAAAATTAAGAAAAATAGATATTTTATTCCCATTCAATATTAATGAGAAAATTATTTTAAAAATTTTATATATGAAGCTAATACATAATTATCTATAAAGAAATCGATAACATCATCATATAAGCTTTAATCTTCTAAAACATAATGACATAAATTTTTATTAGTGTCACAACTCATTTTTTACCCTTCCTATTTTTCAAATATATTTACTAAAAAAATAAATTTTTTAAAAGTATTTTTAATTCCATTCAACTGATTTGTGGTTATTTCATATATATGTTTTTATCCTTTCACATATTGTAATCAAATTTTTATATGATTTTCAAAAATTAAAAGATTGATAAAAAAATGAAGTATTATAAAAAAGATTAGTATGTGAAATGATAATCAAGAAATAAAAAGAGAACAAAATGAATATAAAACTTTACCCCCTCTCCAAGCAACTAATAAATAAGGAGATAAGGATAAAAATAACTAAAAGGAAGAAAATGGTAAAAAAATAATAATAAATTATAAAAAAAAGTATAATAGTAGGCTACTAAAACAGTGAAAGGATGGCAGAAATATAATTTTTAAAAAAGAGAGAAAAAAAATTAATCTAGAAAAGAAAAAAAAATTCACAACCTATAACTCTCCCTCTCATTACTGGATTTTGGAAGAAGAAAAAAGACACAAAAAACACACCAAAACCAACCTTTCTTGAACTCTCACCTATCGAAGTCCAACCAAAAACCCCACTGATAAAAATAAACCTTCTCTTCTTTATACCGTGATTAGCCCACTAAACTAAACACCTCACTAGCAATCCTCGCCACTATAAAAACCCTAAAAATCAAGATTTCTTTTTTTTAGAATCAAAACCACATATCTAACAAACACAATAACTCGAAGCCTCTATTTCCCTTACCATCAATAAGCTAGCCACTATAAGACTCAATACACCAAACAACCCCCTAGTGATCAATACAATACAACCCTTTTTTTCCACTTCCAACTGACCGAACTAGATACTTATTTTATAGTTTATAAGCAGTTGCAAATCTAAAATGATTAGCCCCACATCTTTCCTTAAACAGTTCTTTCCATATAAACAACCTTTAAACCACCATTTCAACCATTGGTTACAACTTTTATTTTCTAGGAGAAACAATTAACCCACCTCCACCCAAAACAATCTTTCATTTCTGCTAGTTTTTACATGTTTGGTGATGGAGTGTGAAGCACACGCACCACAATCCTTCATTTTAGTTTATGCACTAGGACATGATTCCTAAATGCCACCATTGCCCAATCCAGTTTTAGTTGCTTTTGACCAACTTTAAAAGCTTCCAAAGATATTTTTGAATCCCTAATACAATTTATTGTTTATCTTAGATAAGTGTTAACATGTTATTGATTTTTGTGTGTATTGTGATAAAATACTTAAAGTGTTGGGGTTTACACTATTGTGTGACAACCCTGGTGCATAAAGTCGCAAGGAATTTATTTTTTAAAATGGGAATCAATATCCCACAATAGAGTTGGAACAATGATTTGCAATAGGTTTATTTGATGCATAATTGTTTGGTTTTATTGTAAATGTTATGGGTTAACTATGTATACATTTTTCTTTTGCTTTAAGAATGATTTGGTTTTGTTACTTATTAAAGGTTTTATTATCATAAATCAATCCAGGATAAATGAAGCATCATTGGGCATTATTCTTAGATATTGACTAATTGGATAATGGAATTGCTTAGCACATGACTTTATTGTGTGCAAAATATTTTCAAACCATCATATTTTTCCTGATAATTTGGCCATGTATTAATTGTTTTTACTATCCATAAATCAACTTAGGATAACTGAACTGTCATTGGGCATTATCCTTAGATGTTGAATATATAATATAATCACTTTATGTAAGATTTTATTTTCATTGTATGCAAAGTATTTCAAGTTATCCTATTTTTCATTGCAACGTATATTGTGTATTAACCATTTTTATTATCTATAAAATCAAGCCAGGATAAATGAATTGTCAATAGGAATTGTTTTAGGATGCTGCCTAATAGATAAAGAAGCAATTAATACGTGACTTTTTATTTTATAAATAAAAAATAATAAAGGTTTTTTTATGAATCTAAACCTGTGGGTTCGGGAGTGCTCTCGACAATACTCTATCAAGCTATTATTCTCACTATCCAATTAATTGGCTTTAAGAAGTAGAGTGACCTATGGTGACAATATTGTTTTTAAAAGTATAAATGTATATTTGTAAAATCATTAAAAAAAATAATTCTAAATATTATTTGTAAATATTCACTTGTTCTTTAAATTTGAATTTTTCATGTTCATGTTTATGTGTGATTTTTTTCTTTGTGTTGAGATACCTTTTCTTAATAGGACAAGCAAATTTGGGTTGATCAATGCAATTTCACATAGGCCCATTTAGTGATGATCTTAAGGTCCATTTCAATCAATATAATCACGAATGAGCTTTTGCTATCAATTATTCACCATCTTCTCAGGTCCAACATTTATATCTTAAAAGTGAGGATTATTTCAAATCACTATCTTAGATCATCATAGTCTCTTGTCTATAATAACAAACACACATGTACTAGTTTAGACAAATTATTATCACGTAAGCACAATATATACCTTTTATCATTAAAAATAAATACAAAAAAGCTTACCATAAGTAGGAAGTAAAGTGATGTAGAAGGAGGCTAAATAGGACATCAACAATATAGACACATAGAGAAACATATAAGGTTTAATAAGAGAAAAGTATTACATATGTAAACCCTAAATTTATAGTTTTATTCTCTAAAAATAAAATATATGATAATTGTCTTCTCAAGAGGTTTACAAGACCTTTATATAGGTTAGAAAACTCTAGCTTTACTAGAAAACAACTAGAAATCCAAAAATATAAGAGAAATAAAATAGAAATCAAAATTAAAACATAAAATGCGAAAACAAAACTATGAAAAATAACAAAATTAGCTCAAACAACTTCTGGGCCTAATTCTAGAAGATCCAATAATTTGATAAGTGACACAATGACTTCCCTTAAGAAAACTTCTTATAGAATCACTTAGGCCTAGACTTGTAATATTGATTTATAAAAGCATATGCTAGGCCATCCATATAGTCTGTCTGGGTTATATCCCAATCTAGTAGTGTTAGATCCTCGCTCAAATACTTAAAACCTTAAGTTTCTACAAGCCTGACAACACTATAAAGTGTGGTCATTATCTTTTCTATCACATAACTAACTATTTACCTAAAATCTTTGAAAGACTACTTAGTATTTCTTATTTATCATAAAAAAGTTGGCAACTTTTTTTTTTTATCCCTATCGATCCTTATAGTTTGTCGAGGTGTCCCTTGCAATAATTAGTAGCATGTTTCTTGAATAAAAAACAACAATAATTAAAATAAAGTTTTTCTAAAAAAATTTAATCATTTGAAATAAGTTGAAAAATGTGTCTAAACCCCATCTTGATATTAATTCTATCCCTTTATTATTTTCCAATTAGACGACTGTTATGCCACATATATTTAGATAAATTAGAAATCAAAGGGTGCAAGGAGCATATCTATCATCTTCGATGATTATAGATAATTGGCATCTTATAATCTTTAATCATTAAATTTTTCTAGTATGATAAGCTCATGTCTATTCCTAATGGCTTAAATAAAAGATTCTCTTGTCCAATTAGAAAGAAATCTTCTCGTGTTCGATTTTGAGTTAATTTCTTGAGGATTTCTTTTGTAGCCTCACCTAATTGAAGGAATTGTGGATCGGTGGTTTCTTAAAGGTTTTGAGAGGCATTTCCTTCAGGAATTATAAATTCAATCCAACACTTGAGTGGATTCCAACAAGGCATAAGATGAAGGCCTCGTTGTTTTGCTTTGGCTTCAAGGTTTTTGATCATTTTAATTCCTATCAACTTTTTTATTCTAAAGTGATCTTACTTAGAATATCAGCAATAATAACTTCATTCCTTTTCTTCCCATATCAAATTTGTGTTGAAGATTAATCTAGATCTCTTTAGAGCACCTTCTATTTCTAGAATCTTCTGCACTACTCTACACGTTATTAATATTGAAGATCAATCCAGAATTTTCACATACTTTCCAAGCGATCTTGTTCTAGGAAATATCCATAAAGGTCTATGCTAAATTTTACCTAGCTAATTCTAGAGTTTTCTTAGAAAAAGAATTTGGTCATAGAAAAAGAAGAATCTAGACTTGTTTCACCGATATAACAAGCCAATAAATACTAGGGGCTAGTTTTGTTATAGAGTGTCCAACAAGAGAAAAAGAAGTATGGGTGTAGAAAAGAATGGCGTGTGTTTAAGTGTAACTAAAAATAGAAAATAAGAGTGTGTTCTATAAGAGTGGGTGAGAAAAAAAGAGATATATTGAGTGGTGTGAGACATGTTATTAAAAAATTGTATTGTGTGTGATTGTGAAACATCGTTAATTATGTGTGTTGTACATGTATCACTAATTAATAAAAGTCTAGTGTGTTTTGTTTAGCTACCCTGATGTCCTAAAGGTACAACAATTGGTATCAGAGTTATTATCTAGTATTCACACCTAAAAATTGGTATTATAACTTGATGGTCTTAGAGCCTAATAGTCAAGGGACACGCGTCAGAGCTATTGGTTAGGGACCATGTTAGAATTGCTAGCGGAAGTGCATAATTAAGGATTGTGAAGTTTATAGGTTAGGAGCCTATCAGAGTTTGCAGTTAAGGACCATCTTTTTATTTTTCCGATCATGGATCAAAATTATTGAATAATTATTAAAGAAGGCTTTGCTTGTTTGCAGTTAGAGACTATAAAAGTATTTTTGGTTCGAGATCAAATTGCTTGACAAAATCTTATAAAAGTATCAAGTATTCATGGACATTTTGATTGGCATCGTTAATAAGTTGAACAACTATAACTATAACACATGGTCGACTTGCATACAATTTTACTTGGAAGGCCATCTCTTTGAGAGATCACTAAGGTAGTGATACCGCACCACCTCAAAAAATAAATGACCAACCACTAAATGATTATATTATCTACTCAACAACATCTAAGGATAATGCCTAGTGACTGTTCAATTATCATAGGTTGGTCTATGGATCATAAAAACAACAAATACATGGTCAAATTGCTAGGAAAATATGATGGTTTGAAAATATTTTGTGCATATTAAAGTTATGTGCTAACTAAAATCATTATCTACTCGGTCAACATCTAAGGATAATGTCCAATGACAGTTCATTTACCCTGAGTTGATTTATGATAATAAAACCTTTAATATGCAACAAAACCAAATCATTCTCTAAGTAAAAGAAAAATATATACACAGTTAACCCATAAAATTTTCAATAAAACCAAACAATTATGCATCTGATAAATCCATTGCAAACTATCCTCCTAACCCTATAGTGAGATATTGATTCAATCTTTATTCCATTTTGAAAAATAAATTCCTCGCGACTTCATACACTAGGGTTGCCATACAATGATACGGACCCTAACACTTCAAGTATCTTATCACAATACATATAAAAATCAATGACATGTTAAAGCTTATCCGAGATAAATAATAAATTGTGTTAGGGATTAAAAAAATCTTTGAAAGTTACTGGAGTTGGTAAAAAATCAACTAGAACTAGATTGGGTAACGATGGCTTGTGGGAATCATGTCTTAGTGTATGGACTATGTTGAAGGATTGTGGTGCATGTGCTTTACACTCCAACACCAAACATGAAAAAATAGGCAGAAATGAAAGCTTGTTTTGGGTGGAGGTGGGTTGACTGTTTCTCTTAGAAAATAAAAGTTGTAATTAGTGGTTGAAATGATGGTTTATAAGTTGTTTATATGGAAAAAAATATATTAATTTGAGCAGATATTTGGGGTTACTCACAATTAGATATTGTGATGTTCATAAGTCAGGGACTCTTAAAGTTGGTGGTCACAGGCCACGTTAAAGTTGCTAGCTAAAGTGTATAATTAGAGATTGTGGAGTTCATAGGTCAGGGACCTATTAGAGCTTGCGGTCATAGACCGTCATTCTATTTTTCTGATAAGGATCAAAATTATTGAAGAATTATTAAAAAAGGCTTTGCTTGTTTGAAGTTAGGGACTACAAAAGTGTTTTTGGTCTGGGATCAAATTGCTTGATAGAATATTATAAAAGTATCAAATAGTCATGGACATTTTAATGGGCATCATTAAGAAGTTAAACAACCACAACTATAGCACAAGGTTAACTTGGATACTATCTTACTTGGAATGCCATAATCTTTGGGAGATCACCAAGGTAGCAATACCACACCACCTTATGAAACAAATGATCAATCACTAAAGAAATGAAAGGTTCAAACATGAAAAATAATGTTTATTATTAAAGTTTCAATAGAGGAAGATATGTTGGAACACATCAAGAATGCCACTGCACCTAAAACTTATTGGGATACTTTTGTCACTTTGTTCTTTAAGAAAAATAAAATTCTTCTATAAAATCTATAAAGAGAATTGATGTCAGTCAAACAAAATGACTTGATAATTAATCAATAATTGACAAAAGTAAAATCCATTTGTTGTGAAATTTTTGAGTTAGATCCACAATCTAAGATAAGTGAAGATAGAATGAGAAAAATAATTATTATGGTCTAAGACCTGAGTTTTGTGGTTTCACCACCATAATTAGAGGATAGATAGTTCAACCTTCTATTAAATATTTAGAAAATTTATTAGGAAACTCTAGTCAAACAAATGGGTGGAATTTCACTAAAAGGAGATGAAACAACTATCTTTAGTAATTACATAAGAGATCTGCCAAGAGGTCAATACTTTAAAAATTTTAAAGAAAACATAAAAGATGATAATTCAACAAATCAACAAGGTAGCAATCCAAGGCTAAGAATAACTCATCAAAATAAAGGCAACTTACATAAAGAGTGATATGGTAGACTGATTCAATGCCATGATAAATGTTTCAATTGCGGTAAACAAGGTCATTATACTTGAGACTGTGGTGTAAAGAAAAGACATATGGAAGGAAACATAGCATCATCATATAAGCTAACTTAGGAAATCAATAATGAATAAGAATAGGATATTAAAATATCATATGCATTAATGATTGTTGTTACTCAATTTTGGACCCCACATGCTGGAGATGGTGTATACCTCTTTTGAACAGAGTGTAGGAGTTTAGCTCATATTCGCCACAAAATTGACAAAAGGACAGAAATATTTTGTTTTTTGAAACCTTGTTTGAGCTGTTTTCTGCTCTTTTTATCATTCCCCTTTACTACCAAAATCATCAGGTTTTATTAGGTTGATCAGGAGTCTTCATAATGCTAAATTCATTCTTTTTTATCTGGTCTTTAAGGTTGAATAAATCCCTCAGAATTTGCACTAAAAAAATAGTTCTGCTGTTGTCGCAATTTTTTGGTTCCAACTTAGGCTCTGATTCTGACTCAGTTTCGCACGATATCTGACCATCCTAAGTATATCCTGTCACTCATTACATGTTGAAAAATTGATGTACACCTTTATTAGGTCTTAGGGATCATTTTTCTTAGAGCAGATTCTCAGTCAGATTTGGATGCTCAGTATTGTCAGATCAAGAACCTTTTGACCAATTAGATTACTGTCAGTTTCTGTTTTGTAAAAAGATTTTTTCTCACTTCGACTCCTTCATCAAAGTTGTAGTCCTAGACGCGTAGATGAATTTGAGCTTTTGAATCACTTGATTTCGATATCAGAGGCCTAAGATGTTCCCGTTTGAATATTTAATGTGAAGGTAGAGAATTCTGCCGCGAGAAGGATATTGACCCGAGTCTGCACTAAAAAAAAAAACTCTATTTTTGGCCTAGTTTTTGTGATTTTTGTTCTTAGTTCATACTCTCAGTCATATTAGAATTCTCGGTATTCGTCAGTTTTTGAGTTAGACCCGGAGATCCCTTTCGACCAACCAAATTACTACTAGATTTTGTTCTGTAAAAAGATTTTATCTCACTTCTACTTCTTCATCAAAGTTTTAGTCCTCGACGCGTAGATGAATTTGGGCTTTTAAATCACTTGATTTTGATATTAGAAGCTCAAGATATTTCCATTTGAATATCTAACGTGAGGGCAGAAAATTCTGCCGCGGGAAGGATATAGCCCAAGTTCGCGGGGCTGATTCGAAGGATTTTTTTTTTGGACCAAGGACTGAATCGAAAATTGTTAAAATAAGGGATTGAATTAAAGAAGGATATTGAAAGTTGGAGAGGGGGCTGGATCATCTTAAATGACAGGATTTTTTCCACAACGAATAAGAAAAATGAGACTTTGCAGCTGCACCCTCCATTTGATTTCTTTCCTTTTTTCGCTGCAAATTCCTGCTGTTTTTCCTTTATCATCATGCCTGAATTTTGGAGCTGCAATCATGTTTTCTCTTGCCTCATTTCAAAGGGAGCAGTTGGCCCTATGGAAGGAAAGAAAATAGCCACACCCTCCTCTAAAACTGGAAAGAAATCAGACGTAAAGCACCAGCACAAAATCAGAATATTACAGCTTCCTTTTGCGTTTTTTTTACTTCAAATCAGTAGGGATTTACATCCTAGAATTAATGCATTAAATCTTTCCTAAATAGAGATATTCTAGACTATATACAAGCCCTTTTAATGACCTAAAGCCAGGGGGGGGACGAGAGCAGAAAAATAAGAGAAAAAATGGAGAGAAAAGAGCAGCCAAAGAAACAGCCAAAGACAGACAAGAAAAATGTAAGATAGGCAGAGTAAAAAACGCAGCAAATAGAGGGAGCTTTCTCTCTTGCATTCTGGTGTTATTGTGAGGAAAGAGGAGAGAAATAATACAAGACGGAGAGGGAGCTTTGCTGCTAAAACCTTGACAGCAACGTTTGCTTGGTTTTATTTCATCTTCTGCAGAAAAGAACACAGTGAGACCTGCAGGTAAGTCTTAACTTTCCCCTCCTTTGCTGCCTTTAAATCTTTTGTACCTGTTTTGTTTTTGTTTTGCACATTAGTTTTCAATTTTAGACTGTACAATGCCCACTTGCTTTGTGTTGTTCCTGCCGTAGTTTTGAGTTTTGGATGGGTGACTATGTTAAGATTTGGCTAGCCACTGGTGTTCTTTTTTTTATCTCCTTTCTTTCGCTGGTTCATAATTAAGGAACCGGGGAAGGGGGCTGTTGTTTTCTTCATCAACAGCTCCCTTTTCTGTTCGTGTCCTTCCATTTTTTTTTATTGAAAGAGCCAGCCAGGTCTTGCTTTGGTTTCTAGTCCATGATATATATGTGTTATAAAAGCATGTCATCCCAAGCTCTTTTTTTTTTTTGGTATGAAACTAGCATGGCAGTTTTTTCTCCCGGCTTATTAAAAAGAAAATAGGTCATGAGTCATGGTCACATGCAGTAGGATTTTGATTTAAAAATTTCAGTTTCAAAACTTTGGCTCCCTCATGCATACGGGTTTAGTCCTTTCCAGTGTACAACATTTTAAGTTGATTTGGCTTTGAACGATTTTTTGTTACGAATTGTTTCAAGTTTCTCGTAGTTCTTATAATATGAATCATGGCTTGCTACTTTCCATTTTGGTGTTTACGTCTAATTGTGATGTTTGTGTTTTGACAAAAAAATAAATATAAAAAAAATGTTTTCTTGTGTGTTGCATACGGCCAATACCCTAAGATGTTTTGAATGTTTTTTTATATACAAAAAATATTGGAAGTTTTAAAAAAAAATGTGTTTTCGCATGGATTTCTTAAACACAACAAAAAATTATTTTCTTGCATTTCTGGATTTTACAACATGTTTGTAAAACTCCAAAGGGTATTGGCTAATATTCTAAAAAATATAAAAATCTTATTTTGGGGGGGGGGGAATTCATCTATTATTCACTGCTAATGTTTGGATAAAGAAATCCTTAAAGGATGAATATCCAAAATATTATTGGGAATAATTGGTTATTATTCACTGTTAATATTTGGATAAAGAAACCCGGAGTGGTAAATATCCAAAATAATTTTCTGAGAATAATAAATCGCACACATCCTTGAAAGAAGCCTTGATTATAATCGAGGACATTTCAATTTTTTACTCCACGGTTCACGAGCTGTGAGAGTATAAAACACTAAGACAAAAAAAAAATTAAAGCACCCTAGATTTCTAAATTTTTGTCCCTCCTCCTTGCGATTTACGAGTCGCAAACTCTTAAAATACCAAGGGAAAAATCAGCTTGTAAAGCACATGGAATGTCCTTGGATTTCTATCTTAATAAATTTAGTGAGAATCAAACCGAGAAAAAACTGATGGGATTAGAAAACACCAACACCATAGCAATTATAAGACAAACCAAACACCAAGCAGCTTACCTTAGGTAGGGCGTCCTAGGGGTGTTAACACCTTCCTTTACGCAACCAGTCTCTTGCCTTAAAATCTCTGAAAGACTAGTTAGGTTTCCTAGTGACCATAATACTAGGTGGCGACTCTCTTATTCACGAAACACAAAGACCCCGAAATCAATCGAGAATCGCCACAACACCGTGCTCCGCCGCGAGGGTGCGACAATGATATTAGTTGATAAAGGATTTTTATCATAATGTTCACCAAAAAGTATTGAATGGTTCAATATAGAGGTAATTGAAGAAGAAAATGAGTTATTAGAAGTAAAAAAAATTGGTGAAAATTAATCCATTTGATTCAAAGATAATGGAGAACTACACATGCCCAACTAGGAAGGAGTTGGAGGAAAAATGTATTTTACAAACTGGTGAGAAATATGAAGCTCATGAAGAAATAATAACTATTATGGAAGATGCATTGAATTTACAAGTCTTTGTCAAAGAAAAGCAAGAAATGAAGTCAATGATATGTGAGGAGGTATCGAGAAGTATCGAGTGACAAGAAGTGATAAAAGAAGAATTTCTCACATTGAAGCATTGCGAGATAGGAAAGTTAGAAGAGTAACCTCATGATATTTGTAAATAGGAATATAAGGTTAAAGAACAATTAGAAAAGTTGATAGAAAAATACAAGGATCTTCTATTAGTTTAAGAGTTCATACAACAACACAAATTAGATTTTGATAAAACATTTGGTTCGGTGGTAAAGATTATCCACCTACATGTATTATGTTTACTGGTGGTAAACAAGTACTGGAAGCTTTGGTAAAGGAATGTGAGGAATGCTTTCCTACTTGAGAGGATGTCATGAAGGTTAAATGGGTGAAGAACTTTCCAAAAAGGGATAAAATGAAAATGATTTGAAGATACAAAATTTAAAAATCTAGATTAAAGTGAAGTTTTGAAGATCAATCAAGTATTTTTATAGCCCCTTCTATCTCTAGAATCTTCTCTACTTTTTTGCATGTTAGTAATATTGAAGATCAATCCAAATTTTTCACAAGCTTTTTGATACGAACTAGCCCACCAACATAAATGATTGATCCACTAGAGGTGCTAATTGGGTCAATCACTAGGTTAAGGGATATTACGTTAAAAGAGGCACTGAATGAGATTTTTCAACATATTTGGGCCAAGGATGACTTCAAAGAGGCTATAACACATGAGTCGTCTTATAATCAACTTAATCCAAGTGCAAGAAGGACTCAATTCTTCCACAACACGAGTTTAGGGTTGACATCATGATGACAACATTGTTTTGAACAATTAATCATAACATTACAAAGATATTCTAGCAGAATATTTTAGGAGTTTCCATATTCTACAAGGAAACAAAAGGGCATGTGCTATTGAAAAGATATACATGCTTGTTTAGGTGGTTAAAGTTGGTTTTAGGCTAATTTTTTCTAATTCATAATTTTATGTTAACAAGTATAATTTTAAATCTAACCATTAGATCAATCTAAAATTTACTTGAAGTTTTCGGAGATCATTTTTTATATTAAGATAGAATCTTAGACCAATCAGACATAAAAAAAGCCTTGTAAGAGGTCCATAAGCTATTGTGAGTGTATCACATTATTTTCCTACTTGATTTAAAATTATTTTTCTTATTTGGACTAGTATTGTTTTATTATTTTTTAAAACTTGTTTAGGATATTTTTTTTTACCTATTATAGATAGGATTATTTAGCCTGTATTAGGTTTTCTTTATAGGCTTTAATTTCAGAATAATATTGCTTGTGTGTGTGAAGTATTCTCTCATTTTTTGGTTCTCTAAAGAACTTATTCAACTTATCAAGGAATAACTATCTTCGTAATGTCTATCTTATACATTTTTTGTTCATGGATTGATATTTATTGGGTTGAGGTTCATTCCAATAGCATTGGTGCTTTGGTTTATGTAATCTTTACGTCACTCTCTTATCAAACTTGATTGTTTGGTGTTCTAGGATTTGTTGTTCTTGCATGTGGGTTACATAATCATGTGACCATAAGGTTTGTATTATTTAGTTAAAAATTACTTAAAAATTTATATTCTGGTTATTTGGAGTCTAATCATACACACTATAAATTGACACAAATCAAACATGTTTTGTATATTCCAGATTTATGTTTAGTTTATACGAAACAAGTTTGATTTGCATCAACCATTGAAACTTGCTTTGGTACTATTGAAATAGATTTGGGCAATATAATAAAATGTTATTTGGGATATTTTAGTGTTAATCAAGTAATTTTTAAAATATATTCTTCTGATTTTTTTCATGTTTTAAAAAACATCCATATCTCGTATGAATTTGCTTGTTAGTCATGAAATTATAATTATAGTCTTGTCTTTGCTTGTTTTTATATATTTATTACTTATTGAGTCAATTAGTTTTATTTGGAAGATGCTATTATGTTGTTCTTTTTGGTTGTGTTGATTTCAGTTCCACAAAAGTAAAAAAGAAGGTGAGGCGAGAGGAAAAAAAACGTATCAAGAATATTAAAGTAAAACCTATTATTTGTATGAAACATGAGAGGTGTGAGGATATTTTTGCTACTAAAAATTGTTTTGTAGATTTAAAATGTCTTAAGAAAAAAGATATACACCATTTTCTATGAAGAATATCAAACTTCAGATTCAAGGTCTAGCATAGTTGTTGAAGATTTTTGACTTAATGCTTAGTAATATGCAAGGATTGTTGGATAGAGAAGAGATAAAATATAAAAATTATGATGGATAAAGAAATGGGGTTAATCAAAAGGGTAACCATGACAAGAGACCCATACAACATGTAAAGTGTAAACCATAACTTGGATGATTTTAAAGATGAGGATGATGTTATGAGAGATTATGATTTTGAGCATATGATCATAGGTCATGGGGATAATTTTTAGCAGTTTAGGAGCTGAAGGGATGAAGAGTTTAGAGATAGGGGCCTATTTAACCACAGAAGGGATTTTCAAAACTATAGAAAACGCGAAGATGTGGAAATTCTTAGTTTTCTAGGTAAAAAATAATCCTAAGGATTATTTGGAGTGGGGAAAGAAGTTGAATTGGATTTTTGATTGCTATAGTTATTTTGAGTAGAAAAAGGTGAAACTTATGGTGATTGGATTTGTTGATTATATGATTATTTGGTAGAATCAAATTATGACTTCTAGGAGGAGGAATAAAGAGAGACCTATTGATACATGAGGTGATATAAAGGCTTTGATGAGAAATCCATTTGTTTCTAATCATTATTATAGGGAGTTTTATCAAAAACTAAAGGGTTTGAGTTAAAGTTCTAAGTTTATGAAGGATTACCATAAAGAGATAAAGATAGTGATGATTCAGGCTGATATAGTAATATAATAGAGTTACAATATTATATGAAGTTAGAGGACATGGTTCATATAACAAGGAAGGTGGAGAAACAAATTAAGAAGAAGGGTAGCTCATAGCTATAATTCAATTTGGCGTTATCTTCCTCTAATTAAAGGCTGAATATGAAGAGAGAAAGGGTTGCCCAATCTAAGCTCTTTGTGCTTGTTAAGGTCGAACCATCTAAGGCTAGAAAAGAGACTCCTATGGATGCTAAAGGTAAACTCAAAACTCGACGTACTCATATCTGTGATATAAAATGTTTTAGATGTTTAGGAGTTGAAAACAATGTTTCTCAGTATCTAAATAAAAGATTTATGATTTTGAAAGACCATGGAGAGATAGAGTCTAAAAGTGATAGATATAATGATGATGAGGTGCCACCTTTAAAGGATTGTAGTGATGTTAAGATTGCATACCCGATTGAGGTGGAGGTTTCGGTTATAAGGCACGGACTTAATGTGCAAGTTAAATCATTCAAATATCTCAAAATCCACTTGACTATTTCTTAATGTTGTTTTCTCGGATTACTCATGTTTATGCTTAAAACTCCCACTGCATATACAATGTCTGGTTTTATACAGACCATGGTATATATGATTGTTGATACATTAAAGAACTTTACTCATATAGATCCTTTCATTTTTTGTCTTTCATGATCGTTCCTTAGTTAGTCTCAAATGACTAGCCAAAAGTTGTTTATTGGCTTTGCATTATCTATGTTGAGTTTGTGATGCTCCCTTTTCACATACTATTCTTGTGAAAGCTTTAGGTAACTATTCCTTTTATCTCTGATGATTTTCATACTAAGTATTTATTTTACAGCTCCCAAATCTTTCATTTTAAGACATTTTGACAACTACTTTAATTTAATTTTTTCTTTGTCTTAGATCCTACAATGAGCATACATCTACATACAATAATAAGATGATGTAAGAGTTGTCAACATTCTTCACATAGCAGTAATGATTTGCCTGTAGTCTTATGAATCCATTGTTGGACATAAAATTATCAAACTTCTTATACCATAATCTAAGAGCTTGTTTCAAGCCATACAAGATTATTTTTCAGTTTGCAAACTAGATTCTCATTTCCCTTTATTAAGAATCCTTGCGATTGCTTAATATAGATATCTTTCTTCAAATCTCTATAAAGGAAAGTAGTCTTTATAACTAAATGTTTAAGATGCAAATATTCTATAGTTATAATTCCTAATACAAATCTGATTGTTGTTAGCTTCACCATTAAAGAAAAGATATGTGTAATTGATTCTTTCTTTTTGCCGAAATCCTTTTTTAGCAAGTTTAACCTTGAATCTCATACTACCATTATATTCAGTCTTCACTTTGAAACCCACTTGTTGTGCAAATCCTACTTTCTTGTAAGTAGTTTAGTTAGCTCCCTTGTTTGATTACCTAATAAATTAAGAACTCATCTCATATCTCATATTCAACTCTCACTTCACTCTTCATCTCGCAAGGCTTCATTAAAACTCTTTGGCTCACTATTATCTATCAATAGGATGTGTTTTAGTGATGTGAGAAACACTATTGACGTCTAATAATCCGATAAGATCTCACAATTATTGCTGGTGTATATGGTTTCACTTGTGAATCTATATTTTCTTTGTCATGATCACTGTTATGGACAATCCTCTTCGTAATATCATACACATCAACTACTTTGATTGCCTTTGCTTGTAGTATAAACCTACTAGAATTTGCAGCATTCTTACTCTTGTACATCACCTTCTAATTGAAAATGACATTTTTACTTCCAATGATTTTTTTTTTATTTTCTTCTTTTCAAAATTGATATCCAAACTCATCAGTATCATATCCAATAAATATACATTTTCTAGACTTTGGATCAAGCTTCCTTCTGGCTTCAAAGTCTAGAAGATCATAAACAACACAACCAAATACTTTCAAATATGAAAGATTTATCTCCTTTCCTGTCGAGACCTCTTCTAGAATTTAAAAATTCAAAGGAACAAAAGGTCCTTAATTGATCAAATAGACTATAGTTTTAAGTATTTTAGACTACAGGATTTGAGATAAACCAAAATGAAATCTCATGCTTCTAAATCATTCATTGATGGTTCATTCATGTGCTTAGCAACACCATCATGTTGTTGTATGCTTGAAATAGTCTTCTCCATCCAGATATCATTAGCAACACAATACTTCTTAAAGCCTCCATCAATATATTCATCTTTATTGTCTAACCTTGGACACTTTAGCTTTAGTTTTGTTTCAGTCTCCATAATGGTTTTTTATTTCTTAATGAGTTTTTGTTAAAAATAATTTTCAATAAAATTTTAATTATAAAAATAAGTGGACTCCACTTTAAATTTA
Organism: Populus nigra; assembly: GCF_951802175.1. Lineage (NCBI taxonomy): Eukaryota > Viridiplantae > Streptophyta > Magnoliopsida > Malpighiales > Salicaceae > Populus > Populus nigra. Next base: position 3,841,452 of record NC_084870.1, on the reverse strand, counting down.
GCTTCAGATATACCTATTAATCATACCTTATTAAAACAAATTCTAACAACAAATAGTTCTGCATAGTCCTCCATCAAACCATATAACCTGCGTGGGTGAAGCCACAACAACCTTCACCAGGTGGGTGAAGCCATCAAAGCAACTTCACAAGGGTCCTTCTGCTCTGCAAAGACTTGTATGATTTACTAATTCAATCACGAGCTTCAAAATTGGAAAGCTAATTGTGCACATATAGGGTTTCAGGGAGCATCTAAAATAAGCATAAAAAATAACATTGTGATGCTCATTTGCATTCCAAATTTTCTGAAGGAAACGATTTTGCATTTATACCCTTTTAATTCCCTTCTTAATTAATTAAAAAAAGGGATATAATTTTTTCAATCTGCAAAACAACTTCAATATCTTAATAGACATCACTTATCAATTTCACACATTTTAAAACATCGAATATTGCTATAAATTAAAGGAACATCTTCCACCATTTGATCTGCCTGCAGCTTCGAGTAGCCCAACCCTGTCGAAAGAATGGATCAACACTGACATTAGCATAAAATGTTGAGACCCAAAAGGACCATATTTGGTAAGGTCAAAGCATAATTGATTCACACTTCAGAAATGAAGTTGGATTGGGATATTTTACTACACTGACTGACAAGTTTCTTTATCATGGTAGCTCCATCCATGACTTCAAATGAGGAGCAGCATTACCACCGTTGTAGGAGTATTTCATTTCGCCTCTGTTGGGATCGCAGCCCAAATAAAAGGAGGTTAAATTTTATTTTTTATTTGAAATTATTTTTTTATATATTTTCAAATTGCAATATTAATGTCAAAAATAAACTTTTAAAAAATTAAATTTTAAAAAACAATCATTATAATATTCTCAAATACTTTTTTTTTATGTAGAGGTAGCAGCAGAATGCTTCTTCCTCCAAGAAGGAAAAAATCTAAAATCACTTTCCCTATATAAAAAAGAGAAATATTTGAATATTTAATGCATTATTAATTAAAAAAAATACTTATGAAGCTAAAATCACCTTTCCTGTATAGAAAGATCGAATTTCCTTTTCTATTCTTATAAAATATGTCGAGAAGCCTTTCCTATACATATGTATTAGAATTTCCTGTTTATACGTATTTATTATTCAATAGTTTATTTCTTTTATAATACTTTCTTAATCAGGGGCAAAATTAGAGGGAGGCAAGCAGGGCCGGCTCCTAGAAAACATTTAATTTTTTTTATTTAGTATTTAAATATGAAATAGTATAATATTTTTTTATTTTAAATAAATAGACTTTTTAATTATTTTGTTATATTAATTTTGATCTCTCCTATTAAATATTACCAGCTCCACCCCTGTTCCTAATGATTACGGTCAAGTATAAATATATCATCGAGGGTTAGAGTTCTTTTACAAGCTTGTTACTTTCATCAAGTTGATTTCTCTACTGCATTGGTAAGGGTACGTAGGTTCAATTCTCAAATCTTTTTCTGCTAATATTTTGGCTCAGCTATTCTCTCCTCCTAGCTCTTAATATTTAGCAAGCTGGAATGCATGCAATTTATGATTAATATCTCTTTTGTATGTTAAGAATCCACTTTGATAACGATTCTTGTTCTTTAATTACTTAGTTTTTATTCTAAAAGGAGAGAGAATGTTTTTCTCTCTTCAATGTTCCAATTGTTCTATCACCTCTTCAGCTAAATAACCTTTTTTTTCCTTACCTTGCCAGCAGGACCCTCCACCACCACAACAAAGAAGATGAACATTGTAATTGTTATTGTAATTGGAACAGCTATGATCGTGGTTACCATACTTCTGTTTTGGCTGTGCCGGCCCTTCCTTGAAGAACCCAAGAAAGCAGCAAACAAAATAGCAGAAGGTGTTAAGGATCTCACGGCTCAAGACTCACCAGTGTAACCATTGAAGGAACACCAAAGCCAGCTTAGTGCCTCTCATCTCATGGATTCATAGCACTAACAAGTCTTAATTAATTATTATCTTTAATATTTAGTTGCGTCACTACTGTTTAAGTTGTGACTATGGAGCTTTTGTTTGGTTCCTCAATTTTCATCAAGATTTTGGTGTTTTTTTCTAATATTTAGTCCATTGTTTTTGTTTGAGTGTTTTATTTCAATTATTATATTGCAATTATTTATCTACAATAAGGTTGTGGCTAAAGGAAAGCCATTAATGATTACTTTTTGGCTAAAGAAAAATTTCCTGGTTCCTAATTTTTTTTTGGATCTTTATATTTTATTTATATCAACCAATTACTCTGATGAAGGAATTGTTGGACAAGAATTAATTAATATATCATTAAAACCTGCTGATTTTAATACAAAAACATGAATGAATAGCAGAATAATGGCTGGATTTCCACTCCAAAAAGATTATACGTACTTTGTAAACTATCCAAAAAGATTATACAAAAACATGAATTAATAGCAGAATAATATATCATTAATGAAGGAATTGCCTCCCAAGAGTACCCATTGGCTATCTACGTACTTTGTAAACTATCATCAAACACCATAACCCTAACATTTACATCTACGTAATAGATGATTTTCATCAGAATTGCATAATCAACAAATTGTCAGCCAGTATTAAATCAAATTGCAGATAGGCCACTCGAGGAGGGGGGGGGGGGGGGGGGGTTCTGACATAAAGAATTTCTAGTAGTCTTCATTACTCACATTAGACAATCAGGTTTCTCTTACAAAATTTGTCAGTACACAAAAAAATAAAATCAAATAATAGAGCCATACATCTTGCTTTCCGTAGGTGAATTAAAACGAGTAAAGAGATATAAACTTGACCAAACATGACCTATCTTTCGACTCAAAACTAAACTGGTCTGAATGAAGCAACAAGCAAGAACCTTACATAAATTCCTTGATGTGATTCAAGCAACACTAAAAGATTATTTAGAGATTTTAATTGGTCTAGTGACAAGATTTAAAGCTAAGAAGTTCAAAGAGATTTTTATTGGACTTCTTCAAGATATATGGATTAAAGTAGACTTTAAGAAGATATTAAATAATGAAGAACTAATATTAATTAATTTAATTCATGTTCAAGAAGGGCTTGTTGATAGACATTCATACATTATAAAAATATTGAAATAAAGAGATTCAAATTTGCCAATTTTAATATTCTCTATTGTTTAGGTCATAAACATAAGGAATTTTAATGCGATTCCAGTTACATTGAAAAGTAGATATCCGTAGATTTCTAGTGATATATAACATGTTTTCTAATTCATCAAGACAAGAGATAACCATGCATTTTAATTTGGGCTTCGATTCTCTCAACAGATTACAAAAATGACTTTAGTTTTATTTAAATTAATTGGACTATTATTTCATTTATTTTTTAGTTATTATTATGCCTTTTAACAATATTAGGGCTTTTATTTAAATTTAAGTTGATTGGATAATTATTATTATTATTATTATTATTATTATTATTATCCATATCCATTAGGAATATCCTATTAGATTTAGGAATCTTCCTAGTATAACTATTTTTTTATAGAGACTTTTAGAGGTTAGATTATTTTTAATAAAAAAAAATCAATATTCTTGCTATCTGTTGTATGGATGGATGAGTGATTCTCATACTAAATTCCTGATTAAATTTACAAACTCTTTGAAGAATTAATCACTTCGTTGTGATTTTATACTACTTGTTCACGTTTATTTATAGACGTAAGGTAGAGGTGATCATAGCATATAACTTTAGTTTTTTAAAACAAGTTTTTATCAAGTCAAGTTGCAAACATTCAAATCTGATTTTAACATGTCTTATAAGGTTTCGCATTACTCCCTCTTCTTCGTAATAAACATCCAAATAAAAAGTGATTTAAATACAACTAGCAGCTAATCCTCTAATGGTTTGTAGTTACTTGGACTACGTAGCATCACTATCGATGTAATGCAAATACTTAACCCTTCGTCCAACATCATGCTTTTTTTTATGGAAAAGTGTTAAACGCATAGTAACTTTTGTAGATCATAGTTTATAGATATATATTAGACTAGTAAGTAATAATGTTTAATTTATCATAACAAGACATGTTAAATATAAAAAAAAGTTTTCAAGAAAAACCTAAAATTCATACAAGTATAAATCTATAAGTATGCAAAAATATAAATAATAACAAGCATGCTTTCAATACAAAAAATAATAATAGAACTCTAGAATGTATACTAAGCATATATTGAAATTTATAACTGATATATATATTAAAAAAAACCTAGCAAGCATATTAATAATAAAAATTAATTATTTTTAAATTATAATAAAAATTAATTATTTTTAAATTAAAACAATAAGAGAATTTATTTTTTAAAGCACTTTAAAGTAATGAATTTTAAAGTACTTTAAGACTTTATTGATCTTTACTTTTGCAATTAAAATATTTGCAATACGCCTCTTAAGATTCCAACAACATCATCTTAGTTAGATACACTTGTAAAACAAAGTCTTTGAACTAAAGATTATATAACTCAAATAATTATCTAAATAAGATGAACCTAGGCTCTCAAAGCATAAAAAGAAAAATAAATACTAAAAATAAAGTGAGAAAAAGTGTAAAAATCTTAAAAATTCAAGTTAGGAACTCTTTCTTCACTTTTTTTTTCATAGTGAATTTTAAAAACTAAAAGGTTGAATAATTAATAAAAATTAATTCCCACAATTATTAACATTTAATTAACAATCATAAATTAAAAATTAAATCTAAACAAACTAAGAGTTTTTTGAAAATAATTTATCATTCCCTCATAATTTATTTAATTAACCTTCACCATGATTATCTATGCGGATGAAGCTAGCTCTTCCAAATAAAGTTTAATTATTAGCTATATCTCGTTAAGTTCTACGAAGACCCGTGGGATATGCAAATGCAATCATTATCACTTCACAGCAACATTTGGACTTCAAACTGGGAAGCTGCTAGTTCATATACAGGGCTTTCAAAGTATCTAAAATATGCATAAAACCTAATGGATCCTGTTCTTCACCTTTTCCAATTAATTCTATCCCCGTCATCATTGTGACCAGAAAGTTCTCTCTTCTTTCAGAACATGAAGCAATTTCTTCAACTCTAGAAGCTGCAATGCTATATTGTTTGGCATGATAGACTAGAATGGTAAAGAACATAAAAGAAGGTTCTGATTTTCTACAAAAGAAGAAAAAATCATTGTTCCTGTGATGTGTGTGTATATAAGAAAAATACAAACACTACCAGAAAATTAAACAAAAAACAAAATTACTAACAAAAAATATTTTGTCATTATTTATCGACAGAAAAGTTTCGATGGAAACTGCAACTGAATAAAAAAATTTCATCCAAAATTTCATCTGTATTTTTAACATGTCAAATTACCAATAAAATTACTGATAGAATGTTAGTCGATGATTTGAAAAGGAATTAAAACCTAACAATTCTCTCTTCCCCTCCCATTTCTTCTTCTTCTTCTTCTTCTTCTTCAATTCAGTTAGGTCAAGATTTATTCATGTCTAGGATGAAATGCAACAACTATTTTTAAAGAAGTTTTTTTTCTTCTCAATGAACAAACTCTTTTAAAAAACAAACCACCAACTTCACTAAAAAAATAAGGAGAAACATTTTATTAGTATTGGAATAAGTATAAAGACTTGCTTAATAATTGTCCTTACCATGGTTTTGAAACAAGGAGATTAGCTTCACACTTCTATGAATGTTTAACAACTAAAAATAGAAAAATGATAGAATTGATATGCAATGAAACTTTTAAAGATAAAGACCCCAATGAAGCAATAAAGTACTTGGAATTGTTAGCTAAAAATGCCTAAAATTAGGACATTACAAGCACTTAGGAGGCACTAATTAGTAAAACTCAACCTCATAAATCACGTAAAGGCATGTACAATCTTAGAAAAGATCGTGACCTTTAAACTTAACAGTTTAAACCATCTCATCAAACTCTTTTGATGGTGGGCGATGTCCACAGTGGAGTGATGGTGAGTCTCAAGTGATTTTTTCTTTCTTCTCCTTTCGGGCATGATATCGATGGCTTATTTTTTTGGATAATTATTGCCAAATATTATTTTTTTATAGTTCGTTTGCTATCATTGCCTACGGTCTAAATCAAATTATTAAATCACTCGATCTTATTTGATATAGTCAACTTGATTTAATGCAAAAGTTCTGATGAAAATTTAGGGAAACAAAGAAAAGCCCTATCGTCACAACTTAAACAGGTAATGACTTCATTGCAACTAAATATTCAAGATATTAATTAACTAGGACCTATTAGTGCTTTGTATCCATGGGATGAGAGGCAGTAAGCTGGTGATGGTATCCCTTCGATGGTTACACTCTCAAAAAAGAAGTGTGAAAACTAGGATTATAGCAACTAAGATTAAGATACCAAACATCATGTCCATCTTTGTTGTTCGGTCTTCAAGCTGGAGGTTTTGCTTGCGAAGTATATAAAAAAAAAAAAGGAGCTTGTTAGCTAAATAGGTTATAGAAAAAGAGAAAACACTTGACAAAATAAAAGTTGTGTTTCTTTCATGAATAAAGATTTAAGAGTTAAAGAAAAACAGCAGGCTGAGTTGAGCCGAAAATTTGGCAGACAAAGAGCCGATATTATATGGGAAATAAATTAATGAATAATAAATGCATAGAGGAAGTTTTAATACTAGAAAGATTTCATATATAAGGAGTCACGTACAAAGTAGTATAAGAGATTTTACCTTTAATAAGAATAGAATAGGAAATTTGACCTTTTTATACATGAAAGTTATTTTAGCTTTATAGTTTTCTTTTTATACAGGAAAGGTTTTTTCTTTTTCTTTTTCTCTTTTTTTTTAAAAAAAGAAAAAGAAAAATCGGAACCTTCTTCATGATAGCTGCCATTCTAGTCAATCAGACCGAATGACATAGCATGTTTGCAGAGTTGAAGAAATTGCTTCATGATCTTAAGGAAGAGGGAACCTTGCTTCATGATCTTACAGCTTGTAGAGTTTGCAGAGCTTTTGACATTGAAATCAGTGAGGATAATACAAACAAAAGGTTCATCTTAATTGTATGATAGAGTCGTTTCTGATGATATGTTTTCATTTGTTTAGTCATGATGCTAGATTGTATTTTGATGACAGGACTCCTGGATACCATTGCTGAACTCAGGTACGCCCAAAAGAGGGTTCTTTTCTTTCCTTGGAGATTTTCAGAATTGTGGTTTATGGGATTTTGTACGCCTACTTGCCAATTTAATCAAAACATTTGCAAAGTTGCTTTGGCAGAGCTAGTCTCCGTTTGACATTGTGCTAAGGTGTGGTTGAAGATTTTTTTAGATTGATCATAACGTTAAAAATTGTTTAGTTTTCATTGTTTAAATCTGCTTTTTATCTTAAATTATAGTAAAAGCTTAGGTTTGAGAAAAGCTATGGTTTGTAACTTTTCTTGAACCTCCTTTTCTCAAACCATAACTGCAGAAACTACAACAATACCAAACACACACTTGACCGTCACCCACACAATTTATCATGGTGAATGCGTTCACAACTTTTATGTGGAGAGGTGTCCTGTCGATGGAGGGTTGTGTAGAAATTAATATCTGTATTAGATGGAAAGTGACGTTACGATGTTCAAGGAACTAAAAACCAATGGAGGATTAGCAATTCTACTTGCATTGAAAGCACTTGTTATTTGGATGTTCACTGTGATGATTTTGGATTGAAACAGGCACAAGGCATCTCCATGTAAGGTTCTTGCTTGCTGCTTCATTCAGACCATTTTAGTGTCAAGTCGAGAGGGTCATCATGTTTGGTCACGGTAGTGAGCTCTTACATCTTGTTGCTCGTTTCAATTCATCTGTGAAAAGCAAGCCGTATGGCTCTAGCTTTCTTGTTGTTCGATGCATCCTTGTGTAAGTTGATGCACCAATTTGATGATCGACAAATATTGTAATACAAGCCTGATTGTTTACTCTGAGTAATTAAGCATTGTTGTTAATTGTAGCAGGTGGTTAGAAGCAAAAAAAAAAAAAAAAACAGAGAGTTGGTATGGGCTCCTTGCTTTGTTATTGTTGGTTTGGGATCAATTATCTCGAGATTAAGCTCATCTCAAAATTTGAACTGATAGCATTGAATGGACAAGCAAACCTAAAATTGAACACATGGATCGAACAATAGCGAAACCAAGTTGTAGAACTAGTGCTTATGCTCTCTTTTTTTTCCTTGAGGTCAGAATGATAAAGATTACTGTAAGTAAACATTAATGGTTAAAGATTACAAGAAATTCATGAGGTCATAACGTTTTTTTTTTTTTTGGAATTGAAATCCATCCATAAATTAATAGTATTTGGTTATTGTCTTAAGATAGAAATGATAGAAACATATGAGACAGAGAGAAAATCAGACGAGAAAGATGAAGTTCTGTTTTTTTTTTAAAGAAGCTGATATAATTAATCAAGCATAAGCTTGTTCTGTCATCACATGAGATCTTAACATAAGAGCACACAGGGAGATAAGCTGAAACAATAAGCTGTCTGAACCGGAGATTCCCAAACTCCATGAAATGCTATGAAACATCAGAGTCTGCTATGAAAATTGTAAGAACAGGACAATGGACAGACAAACTCGGATCGCCTCTGCTGAGATGATCCTCCCCAAAAAACAAATTATTCTATCACACCAATCAGGGTCGTTTCTTACCACCCTTCATCTTCTGGACGTGAACAAGCATTTTGCAGGGCAACTCGCGCGAAGTATCATGATAAGATAGTATTCATGGCATAAATTCTGTAGCGATTACATTTCTGATCCTTCCCTCCAGAAGCCAGATGACTACACACAGAAACAGTAACTTGAATTTTGCAAGCAAAAACTAACTGAGCCGGATCCCTGCCTGAGAAACTTATCACTGCCCCACTCTGTAGTAGACTACAGAGCACCCGCAGATCATCTGACTGATAAAGAGCCAAGCAGCAAAATCAGATATTATGTCCACTCCATGTTTAGCTAGGTTGCTGTCATGTGGTTACTCTCATGAAAAGAGTGAGAGAAGGTGATTGAACCAAAACATGAAGCTAGTCTCTTAACTGAGGAGAATAGTTTATGATGAAGCCAAGGCCTCCAGTTAATGATATTGGCAGAATCAGATTCAATAATAATATGTTTATGATGCAGGAGGCAATTAGAGGCTGATAGTTCAAAAACTTTGATAACTGCTCTCAGCTCTGCTACATTGAAATCTAAAATCCCAACCAGTAGAGAGAAAATACTAAGAAGAATTTCATTGTAATTCCGCAAAACACCACCTATACCTAAGGGCCAGGTTTTCCAAGAGAAGATCCGTTCACATTCCATTTGAAGCTATTAGCCATATGAGGAAACCACATAACACCAGTCCTCAGTTTTTGCGTATTAGTTCATCGAATCAATCCTTCTGCAGATCTTAATAGATATGAAGTCGAGTAAGGGAAATCAGGGTCTGTAGCCTTTATCCATAAACAAAGCTGAGTAATAATAAGAAAGAACAGAGTATCATAGTCCGGGATCTTCTTCTTAAAGATAACATCATTACGGAGAAGCAACAGAGACCAAGCCACTGAGAAGAACAACATCAAGCATGTTTTTTTTCTGAAATTTGCCATAGACCAAAGAGTCCCACTATGAGAAAAGGGCTACCAAGTTCTTTGGGCAACACCACACTAAACCCCACCAGTTGATGATTTTGGACCAAATAATCTAATGCTTGTGGAAATGGATAAGGATATGATCAATCGATTCTTCCTCAACTAAGCATATAGGGCAGTTAGCATCTGAGGTATTCAAAATGCCTTTTTGACCAACATGCTACTGTGTTGATTTTGTTGACGATAGCCATCCAGCAAAAGACCTCGACTTTAGGGGGGACGATTCCTCTTCAAATCCCAATAAAGGAGAAAATAGCATCCATTGAGGGATTGTGATTTAAGAGCCTGCAAAGAGACTTAACCGAGAATTTTCCTGTAGTGTTGTCTTTCCAGACATGTCTATCCTTTGCTTCTTTGTGCAATTGCACTCTCAAGAGAATAGTACTCATTGTTCTAGTAGACTAGTTTCTTCCTCACAAAGGTCTAGTCCAAGAGAATAACCAACACCATGCATGACCATCCCACATTCCCATTTTATCAAGGCTTGCTTGCTTCTTTATCATTGGATAACCGAAATAATGCAGGAAATTATTCTGCCAAACTCCCATTATTTGTCCAGTCATCAAGCCAAAACTTAATTCTCTTGCCATTGCCAACTAACATCATAGTTTGGTGATTTTTCCTCAATTTCTTGTTTTATTTCATGTTTTCATGTTATTTCCCTTTATGTTTTAGGATTTTGATTATATTACCTAGTATAGGCTGGTTTTCTAGCTTATTTAAGGACATTGCAAACCTCTTTAAAAGGCAGACTTTAATTATTATACTTATTTTTAGAGAAATAAAATTTTGATTTTAGAGTTCAAGCTTGCAGCTATTTTTGCTCAACAAATCTTCTTTTTTTTGTGATTGTCTTTGTGCTTCCCGTGTTCAGGTATCTCTTTCTGAAATTTTCATTTTTTATATTATGCATTTAAATTTCTCTTTGATGTCAATCTTCTACCCTGTCTTTTTCTTATAACATCTTTCATTATATGTGTGTGTGTGTGGGGGGGGGGGTTCTTGTTTTTTTAACTATCCATTATCACTTACACTAAATTTAAAAAAAAACACTCTAAAAAACTAAAGATTCAGTTTTGTCATGAAAACACTAATACAAAGGAGATTAAATCAAACCACTTCAGAATCACTTAAAAAATGATATTCTAGGGTTTTTAGGTACAATAACATTGAATATTAAATTTGAGATCATTTAGACTTTGTTTGGTTTGCGTTTCAAATACAGGTATTAGATTGCGTAAATAGGTTTGATTTGCGTCAACTTATGAAACATGTTTTGCCACTATTGAAATCAACCTATTCAATATACTAAAGTTATATTTGGATATATAGTTGTTAACAAAGTTATTTTTATTAGTTTTGCATCAGATTTATTTCATGTCTTTGAAACATCCATATTTCGTATAAATTCGTTTACTATTCGCGAAAACATAATTATAGTTTTGTATTTGTTTATTTTCATATGGTTATTTTTTCTCAAGTCATTATACATATTTGGATTTCATGAGAAGTATGAGGATATATTTTTTCTTGACACTAACAAAACTTTACATATTTAAAGATGTATGAAAAGAGCAATACGACACCTCTAATGGAGGGTAACAATCAGAATATTCAAATGTAAGCCTTGGCACAACAAATGGATAAGATGGAGATAGTGATGATAGACTTACAAGATGATATGATAGAGATAAGGGGAAAATATGATAATGAAAGTGATGGACTAAGAAATAAGGCTAATCGAAGGGGAAACCATGTTAACAGGTCCAAAAGACGTGTTAACAACAACTTTGATGACTTTGTTAATGATAATGTAAATATGAAAGATGATGAATTTGATGATGTGTTTGCAGGGCATGGAGATATATTTCAATTATATAAAGGTCAAAGAGATGATGGGTTTAGGCATCATAGTCAATTCAACCAAAAGAGTAGGAATCGTGATGACATTGATGGAGATTTGGGCACCATTTAAGATAAAAAAAATCTCCACTTTTCAAGGAAAAAAAATCTTGAAGCATATTTAAAGTGGGAAAAAAAAGATAGAATGGGTTTTTTTTATCATAACTATTTGGAATAAAAAATGATGAAACTTGCAATCAATGAGTTTACATATTATACAATAATATAATAGGATCAACTTTTGTTAAATAGAAGGAGGAACTAAGAGAGACCTATTAATACTTGAGATGAAAAGAAGGCTATAATAATAATAAAAAAAAAAGAAAAAACAGTTTGTTCTCAGCCACTATTATAAGGAACAATTTTAGAAACTATAAGGTTTGAATCAGGGGTATAAAAGTATGAAGGATTACCATAAAGAGATGAAGATTTGATGCGAACCTCGTGATCACACAACCCAACGCAAAGACACCAAATTCCCGAAAAGCCAATTAAATCAGGTTTGATAGGATTGTGACACAAAAATAACTTGTACCTAGGCACCAACACTATTGGAAACAGAAACCTCCACCTAATGAATATTGATTCGTGAACGAGAAGTATAAGGATGATGTTACGAAGTCAGTTTTTCTTTGATAAGTCATTTTTTAGTTCTTTAGAGAACCAAGAAAATAAGATTATTCCACCAACGCACAATAAGTGCGACAAATAAGAAGTTTTATTAATCTGAATTGTCTAACTTACATGCCTAGTTATGCCCTTATTTATACTGACTCTAGACTTAAATAAACTCTATTGAACCCCCTTAAAATTGACCCAAATAAGTAATAATAACCCAAAGACTAAGATGAAAATAATAAAAATCCAAAAATTATTATCCTAAATATACTAGAATCAGATTTTTCACCATTAAGAAGTCTCAAATAGACTAGGAAATCTGATTTGAAGGTAGAATTAATTTTGAAATCTTCTTTCGTTATTGTAGTTATGATGAATAAGGAATCCTTGTATGAAAAGGATTCTGAAACATCTATGAAACCTTGCCACACTTGAAAACTATGTTGCAACCCATTAAAGATCTTTGTAGAACTAGGAGATTCCCAAAACAAGTTGCCACATCCTTGTAGGAAAAAGAATCATTGCCAAATAGGAAGTCCATAAGTCAAAAGGAAGTAAATAATAAAATTCATACAATCTGTTCTGACTTATATCGCATGTTCTTCCTGAACTCTGATTCATCTGAATCTTTACCCCAACATAGATCAATACATCTGGAATCTTAATGTCAAATTTCCGCTAGATCCAATGGTTGGATTTGGAGTTATGCTCAATAACATTAAAGTGGACAATAAAAAATTTTACACCAAAATCTGAATCTAACCTTATTTGAATCGTATCAAGATTGCTATGATTTGGGCTAATATAGTGGAGGATAAAGAGACCACTATGGCAAGATTTCTTAATGGAATGAATAGAGATATAGCAAATATATAGAGTTAGAGAACATGATACATACGGCTACAAAGGTAGAGAGAAGACTTAAAAGGAAGGGCAATACACATCATGTATGTAATTTGGGTTCTTTGTCATAATGAAGGCCAAATTTAAGGATACAGGAGATTGTCCAATCCAAGTTGTGTTGTAAGTGCTAAATCTAAACCACCTAAAGCTAAGAAAAAGATCACTACAAATTCCATAGGTAAATTAGAAACCCAACCTATTTGTAACCATAATATCAAATGTTTCAAGTGTTTGAGGATTAAATATGTTGTTTTTTAGTGTCTAAATAATAGGGTGATGATTTTAAAGGATCATAGTGAGGATGAGTCTGAAAATGATGAATCTCAAAATGATAAGATACCACCATTTGAGGATTGTAGTTATGAAAGGGTTGAATACTTGGTTGAGAGGGAGGCCTTAGTTATAAGGCATACACTACATGTTTAGGTTAAGAAAGATGGTATGGAGCAGTGAATAGAGAACATCTTTCATAAGTAAAGTTATATCCAAAATAAGATATGTAGTATGATCATTAACGAAGGTAGTTGTGCAAATGTAGCTAGTATAGCTCTTGTTAGAAGTTGAATTTGAGTACTGTAAAACATCATAAACCTTATAGATTGGCATGGTTGAATGAATATGGTGAAATTAAAGTGACTAAAAAGGTCTTGATTTTGTTTTTGATTGGGAGATATTCCAATGAGGAATTATGTGATATGGTTCCTCTGTATGCGAGTCACTTATTATTGAGTCGTCCTTGGTAATTTGATAAAAAGACAATGCATGATGGGTTTAGGAATAAGTATACTATTGTAAAATATGGTAAAATCATCATCCTTATACCATTATCACCCAAACAAATGTATAATGATCATATTAAATTCAAGTGAGGAACATGGTGAGTAAAGAAAGTCAAATTTTATTAAAGATGTGTTTCCTAAAGATATTCCAAGTGGTTTACCACATAAAAAAAAAAAGAATTGAACATCAAATAGACCTTGTACCAAAAGCTACAATTTCTAATCGACCAACGTACCGAAGTAATCCCAAAAAAGTGGAATAATTGATGTCAAAATGGTATAAACATAAGAGTATGAGTCAACATGTTGTTTTGGTCTTACTTATGTTTAAAAAGGATAGAACTTGAAAGGTGTGTGTTGATTGTTGTGTCATTAACAACATAACTATAAAGTATAAACATCTTATCCCTATGCTTGATGTATGTTAAATGAGTTGTATGGATCATGTGTATTTTTAATATTTGATTTAAAAATGGATATCATCGGATTAAGTTGAAAGAAAATAATGAATGAAAAACTATGTTTAAAACTAAGTATGGTTCATATGAATACTTTGTCATGCTTTTTAGACTTACAAATGCATCTAGTACATTTATGAGATTAATGAATCATGTGTTGCATGTATTCATAGGAAGATTCATATTTGTGTACTTTGATGATATTCTAATATATAGTAAAAACTTGATTGAGCATGTTGAATATTTCTATAATGTACTTAAAATGTTTCGTAAAAGATAATTGTAAGCTAATTTGAGAAAGTTTACCTTTTGCATGAAGAAAATTATGTTTCTTGGTTATGTTACAAGTGCTTAGGGTATTAAAATAGATAGGTTATCCGAGAATGGCCTACACCTAAATCGTTCACTAAGATAAGAAGTTTTCATGGTTTGTCTAGTTTCTATATGTGTTTTGTTAAAGGTTTTAGCACACTAATCATGTCTTTAACAAAAATTATGAAAAAGTCAATTGGTTTTAAATGGAAAATTGAATAGGATAATGCATTTAGTTTGTTGAAAGAAAAACTATGCTCTACACTCAATTTTATGTTCTTCACATGACTTTACAGAAGTTTTTGAGATTAATTGTGACGCATTAGGAATAGTTATTGTAGTTGTTTTAATGCAAGATAAAATACCCATTACTTTTTCAATGAAAAGCTAATTAGGCCACTTTGAACTACCCCGCATATGATAAAGAGCTTTATGCATTGGTGAGGGCTTTGAAGGTGTGGTAATATTACCTATGTTCAAATAAATTCATAATTCATTCGAATCATAAATCATTAAAGCATTTGAAAAGACAAGGTAAGCTAAATCAATGACATGCCAAGTAGATGGAATTCATTGAAACTTTACCATGCGTGATCAAATACAAGCAAAGTAAAAAAAAAAAAGCATTATGACTAATACATTATCGTGAAGGTATGTTCTTTAATCTTCTTTGAATGTTAAAATGTCGGGATTTAAGTATGTGAATGATAGTGATTTCAATAATGTATATCATGTGTGAGAGAATTTGACTTTTGGTAAATTCTATAAACTTGATGGATATCTATTTAAAGAGAATGCATTGTGTGTGCCTATGAGTCATATGCGTGAATTGTTTGTTTGTGAAACACATGTGGGTGGTATAATGGGATATTTTAGTGCGGCAAAGATTTTAAATGTATTGTATGAACACTTTTATTGGCCTAAATTGAAAAGGGTGTGTAAAGAATCTATGAGGAAAATAGTGTGTCTTGATCTTTGCTTAGAATTGAAAGTGTTGAACATTAAGACGAGTACAAAGGTGAAAATCACATTCAAAACTCATATCGAAGCTTCCTACACATGCCCCCATGTGCCTCTTTTAATTTTGTTCACAAGCCAACTCTTCTTTTTCACTTAATAGCATTGACCTAATTGACTCGATAACCTGAAACCGACCTGCCCGACTCGGCAATCAAGTTGTCAGTCAAGTTAACAGCCGCATCGTTGATACGCGACCCAACTGTTTGCCGTGTCATCTGACATGTGTGTAACCACCTAAGCAGCCATGTTAGTTTCATGTCTAGTCATTTTCCATATGTATACCAATCATCTCTTTTGTCTAGATCTAAGCCATTTGAAGTTCAATTTGGACTATTTTTCTCTTAGTTAATTTGGCTATTAGAAGGTCTCCTATTCTTTACAATTTATAGTTTGGAGTCTTTACTTTCCTCCTACCAAAGCTTTAATTTCCAGTTAGATTGAAACAATAATATTGGTAGGTTTCAACAAACAAATATACACATAAAATTCAATTATTATTCATTTCCTAGGTTTTCCCCCAACCCTTTCTCCCTTTGGCGGGAGGGAAAGGAAGGAAGGCATATTCAAATGCAAAGCATGCCAACTACCCCTTAATTAATTAAAGGCATTGATCTTATCAACTACTATAGGATAGGATGGCAAAATAGGTAACCTTCATGACTCCTCCTATATATATTGTATCCCTTTACATTTAAATGCAATGGAGAGTTGTTGCACCATTAATATAATATCATATAGCTTAATCTTCTGTTAAATCAATTAGAAAAACCTCTCAAGACACTGAAAATGGGCTAATTATTATACTACTGTTTAGCAATTAGTTGGATATCTTCATGAAAATGACAAATTACAGCATAATCACGCATTAAACACAGTCAAAGAATTGTTACTGAAATCGAGATTCTACCCTTTTCTTTTCTTCACCAACATTCAACTCTCCATGACCAATCCCAGGTGAATTTTCTCTCGTGGCTAATATGGTAAGATTCTCCTACCTAATCATCTTTCTAACTCTTCTCCCTTTTATATTCGAGTTCTTGCGTTGGATTTGGTGGGAGGAGCAGCTCAAGTCGAGACATGGCATCGTCTAATTTGTCCGCATTTTGTTTTTTTTGAAAAATAATTTTGGCAACATCACAAAACTATGATTGAAAAAGAAACAATTATATCCACCGGTCAAGAGTCCATGGAATTCGTATCAATTGATTGATGTTATTGTCATATATATGCTAATAATATACCCAGAATGAGTTCGACGTCACTTTTATATACGTGTGTGTGTAACTTCTTTTTGTATTTATATATTATGCTAAAAATAAGTATGTAAATTCTTTTTTATTTTAATGAAATACATGTGAATTCTTTGACATAAGATCAGTATTCCCATGTGAATGTTAGGTTCGAGTCATGGGATTGTTAATATGATGATCATTAGAAGCTTGTATGGTCGTTAACTTCAAGACTCGTAGAATTAATCGAGATGCACGTAAAGTAGCCTGAATACTCACATTACTAAAAAAACATAATCCCTTGTATAGTATCAAACATAAAAAATAATAGATGATTGTAGTTGGAGCATACAAGAGTAAATTAATTAGCTAAAATATATAATAATGGAGTAGAGAGATTACATTTTAACAGTTGGCGGTATGTATTTTATTTATGTATTTATTTATTTATTTATTTATTTTTGGGGGGTTACTGTGTATAATTTATCATTTCTTTTTTTTTTAATGGATAATAATTTAGTTAAAACAAATGGAAATGTTGACTGACTAAACTTTAAGACAGCTTGTGCGCAATATTAATTATTCATCGGAGATAAATCAGATTTATTCATTCTCAAAATCTTAAATAAACAAGGGATAATTTTCTATAGTTTAGTATTTTTTTCACTTTGTCTAATTTAATTTTTTTGTCAATAAAATTCAAAGAAAGATAAAAATATGAATTTATTCTTATAAATAATATAACACAAACACACAAACCGCATATGAGTTTCCTTTTCCATTTTCTTTCTCTCCCTTCTTCATTTTTCTCTCTTTATCTCTTCTGTCTCAATAAATAAATAAATAAAGTAGTTTATTTCAACCAAAAAACAAAATTTGCATGCAAATTCACCATTGATAAAACAATTATTTGTTTACCAGTAAAATTCACAAGATCTTTGCCTAAACAAGTCTTAAGTTTTTTTTTGCCAGCGGTGAGAAATTAGTTATGTTTATCGACTATAGAGTTTATATCATACATCCTCGCAAATCAAGAGATGACGTTTTTAAAATGTGAGTAGCATCATCTTTCGAGGTTGGTGGAGAGGATTTTCATTTAGAAATACGGGTCAACTCGTGTATTTTAAAAATTTAAATTTGTTTTTTATTAAAAATTAATTTATTTTATGTTTTGATATGTTGATCTCAAAAATATTTTTTAAAAAATAAAAAAAATATTATTTTGATGTATTTCAGAATAAAAAACATTTTGAAAAACAATTACAACTACACTTTTAAACAAATCCTTTCTGGCTTGTTTGGCTAAGGAGGTAGGAAAGAAATTTTACAATGCTTAGTAAGTAACTAGTAGTATTTTATTAGTTACCCTGGATAAGTAAAACAGAGAAATTGGAGGTAGAGATATTCTTATTATTTTTTATTGGTCATGAATTTTATTTTTTCTCTTCTTTTAGTGTCTAATTTTTCTTCAAGGTAGAGATACAAAATAACTAATAGGATACCACTAATTATTCTTTAAGCATCACAAAAAAATTTAAAGGCAGTAGTAGAGCAAGAGTTGAAAGGTCATCTAGCTTAAAAGAGAAGTTAGAAATGAAATGATATACCCAAGTTGATTGAGTTATATATAAAAAAAAAAGTTTGGAAGACATACAATTCAAAGGTTGTTTGGAACTATATTCTAAACGGTTTTTTATTAAATTTTGATTTTTTTGTGTTTAAAACTTTTTTATATATTTTTGAATGATATACCAATATAAAAATAATATTATTTTAATACATTTAAAAAATAACCATTATCATAACCAATCTGGCACATGTTATTAATTTTATGATGGTTTCTTGGTAAGGCAGAAGAGGAGTAAGGAAAAAGGAATCCTGCTAGTTTACACAATAGTTAGAAGATCTGGTCTCATCTAATAGGTTAATTTAGAATTCTAGTTAAATTTGAAAAAGTAAAAACAAGTATGTAATGATTCAATAAATTCTGTCTGACCTGCTAGGTTAACACATGATCCAACAAAACCTTACATTTGTGCGACAAACTAAAAAATTTAATCTTTGATCTAATTATATTTTTTGAAAGCATGTCCATGAACATGACATGGAACCAAAAGTAGGGACAAAAAAAAAATAAAGTTTCAGTTAAAAGAGTTAAAAGAGGGACAAGAACAAATTATAAATAAAGATAAAAGGGAAGGTCAATAAAGCATGGGCATTCCCTTTTGCATATAGAGGGGGACAATTAGAAGTTGTTTTTAATCGATCTAATTTTATACATATGAGTTTATTATTTTTTTATTAATTATTAATTTATTTTAAAATTTACTATATAAATACTAGAAAAAAATGTATATTTTAATGTGAAATTAAAAACTCATTAGTATATATATTTTATGTTTACAATAATAAAATTATGTTTTTTTTAATGTAGAATAAGAAATTTTTTTGGTTTAAATATTTTAACTTAAAAGAAGAAAATAATATATTTCTAATATGGGATAAAAAAATATTTTAAAATAATATGTTAAATTTCATTATTTACAATATGTTTAATTTATATTTATATGAATTATTTTTTAATTTTTTTATATGAAATATTAAAATCTCAAATATATATATTTTTTAATTTTTTCGAGTTGATGTAAAACCTGATCTTTAATATTTTAACTTGATTAAATTTTGAGTCGGGTTTTATTAAACCATATGATTTAGACAAATCTTTTTGCATCCATTGTATTTTCGTACTCTTCAATAGACTTCAAGTGCTCTAAAAAATTTCCCTAATGTACTGTGTTTTGGAGAAAAGACCTTAGGTTACACAGTTCAAATAGATTTTCAAAATTGATAAATAAAAGAGATGCAAATCTTTAGAAATGAAAAATAATAGCAAATACTCTCTTTTGTAGCGGATTTGAGTTCCAGCAAATCGTTATTTTGGTTTGATGGATATAGGTGGTGGATTTCAAGTTTGATTATAGTTATTTTTTAAAATATTTTTTATTTTGAAATATATTAAAATAATATATATTTTTTATTTTTTTAAAATTATTTTTAACATCAATGCATTAAAATAATCTAAAAATACTAAAAAATATTAATTTAAAAAAAAAATAAAAACAATTCAGATAATTTTAAAAACTCTTTTAAAAAACAAAAACAAATAGGCTTTCCAAGAGAAGAAAAGATTGAGATGATGGTTAGAGGGGTTTTTTTTAAAATTTGATAATAAAATTATAATCTTTGATTTAAAAACTTTTTAGTCATTAATTAAAATATAATGATAATTTTGTAAATAATTAAAACTTTTATTTTATTTTATATATATACATAGGTGAGAACATAGAGTATTGCATTATTTATAAATTATAAGATATAAACTATGATTTTTAAAAAATAAAAGCAAAGTAAAAAAAAAAAAAAGAAGTAAACCTCGTGATGCTAGTATAATTAACCCATTAAACAATTCTCACCTACTCGCTCCGTCTAAAGAAAATGATTTCTTTTGCTCATGTGAGCTTCAGTGTTATAATAATGTGTTGCCATCTGTCATGATTATCTATATTAATTTAATCAATTAAAACCTAAAAAGCTTATGCTCTTTTCACATGCTTTCAGATAAAAATCATTCCAGCTAAATAAAATTTAATTCATCAATAAAATTTTAAAATATAATTTATATTTATTTTAAGTGAATGGTTTTTAAGTCTAAATATCTCAAACAAAATCACGTCATTTTATATCATTAATTAATTTTAGTTAAAATATAAATGAGAGTAATGGCATTTCATCCTTGACCAATAGTCTGCATGGAACATTTCGGGTAGTGTTAGGTATATTGGATGGATTAGATAAGATAATTTTTTTTTTGGAGTTGTTTGATGTACTCCTGAGATAGTATAAAAATTAATTTGTGTCTTGCCCAAGGTTGTTTTAGTGGATAAATTTTTTTATTTTTTCTCATGGGTAGGATAAATTTGTCAAATTCTATGCACAAAGATTAATCTAGTTAATTTGGCTTAATATAAAAATAAAAATAATTATTGTTATAGTTTTAAAATCTAATTTGAAGGTTAATCCGGGGACAAGCCCGGGTCACATGCTGCGTTAACCGTTAACCCAAGTCAACAAAAATATAAAAATAAAAATTATCATAGTTTTAAAATCCGATTTAAGGGTCAACCTGGAGCTAGATCTAAGTCACGGGTTAGGTTAAGTATTGATCCAGGTCAACATAAGGATAAAAATAATTATTATCATAGTTTTAAAATCCGATTCAGGGATCAACCTAGAGTCAGACTCGGGTTAACCATTGACTTGAGTCAATGTAAAGATAAAAACTATTATTATTAAAGTTTTTAAATCTTACTTAGCGATCGACTTGAGACAAGGCTCAAGTCATGGGTCATGATATATCTTGAGTCGACTTAGTTGAAGGTTGACTTGAGTTTTTTATTAGATCAAATCGAATTAATCATTCTTTTATTTTTTGTTAAACCCATTCTGGTCCAGACCTCGGGTCAATCGAGTCTTTTCTAGTGTCTACCAAATAAAAAATAAGGTAAATTGTTCAGTCCAATGCAAAATACATCAAGTACATGACAAAAACAATTATTTATTCAGTCTAATCTTTTTTGATCCAGTTAAAATATTATTGTCTAGCATATCAAACATTATCTAATAATATATATAAGGTGATTGGTAGTATTGTATTAGTTATTTATTAATTTTATTTTTAAGAAAAAAAGTTGAAAAAATAAAATTTATGATCTTTTTTTTATGTATTTATTTTTTCAGAGTGAGTGATAAAGAGTAAGTAATAGGTTGATATTTTATTTATTTATTTATTTAAAATAAATCTAGAAAATAATTAATAGGATATCACTAATACTATAAATTTATTTAATTTTTCTAACTATTAATCTGGAGGATTTTAATAAAATCTTATATTTGAAACTATGAATTAAATTAATATTAACATTTTTTAAAATATTTATTAACCCATTTTTTATCTAGAAATTTTAAAATAAAGATGACGAAGGTAATATAAATTTATTGTGATCTTATTCGTTAATTAAGTTTAAATTGAAAGAATGTAACTGACTCACAGAGAAAGTAGCTGTTAATGTCGGCGTAGACTGAAGCTCACCCATACCCATGACTCCTCTGGTTTCCACTCAAAGACAGTGAGGAGGAAGCGTATACTTGAAAATTAATTAAAGCAAGTATTAATAGAAGTGTAAGTGTGTGTATTAAATGCTCATTAGCTAATTAACTCATTAAAAAGAAGACCATACATTTTTTTTTAATCTAAGTTTTACTCAAAAGTAGTAGTTGGAAGTTGAAAGAGAGTGAAGTAAGCGAGAGAAAGGAAGGAAGTGGATTGGATTCAAGTTTAATGAAATCTTAATTGAAAACAGTTCAAAGGAATTGCGGTTTGAGATGCATGAAGAAGAAGACTCGTCGGTGGTGGAGATTCAGATAATGCATTTTGAATTGAAGAAAATGTGATTGTGATTTTAACGGACATAAGAGAAGAGAAGAGGAGATCGAGAGAGAAATGGAGTCACGAATGGATCAGTATGAAATCATGGAGCAGATCGGTCGTGGTGCTTTTGGTGCTGCTATTCTTGTTCATCATAAATCCGAGAGGAAGAAGTAATCTCTCTCCTCTATTCTACTGTTTATGTATTTTAGTACCAGTTTTTTTTTTTTTTTTTTGCAATGTATTGATTATTTTATTTTATTTTGAGAAATGGTTAGGTATGTGTTGAAGAAGATCAGGCTTGCGAGACAAACTGAGAGATGCCGGAGATCTGCTCATCAAGAAGTAAGTCTCAGTATTTTTCATATTCTTCAACGAATATTTAGGTTTTGTTTTATATGGAGATATTGAGAATTATATTTAATGTAGATGGCGCTGATTGCGCGAATTCAGCATCCGTACATTGTGGAATTTAAAGAAGCATGGGTTGAGAAGGTGAGACTTTCCTTTGATTTACGATTTATATTTATGAAATTGAGCTAATTTGTTGTGTGCATTGGCGTTGTAGGGTTGCTATGTTTGTATTGTTACCGGATATTGTGAAGGTGGAGATATGTGAGTGTTGTTTTTTAAGTAATCAAGTTTTGGCTTACAAGGTTTTGGTAATTTACGAGACTCGATTGTGTTTTTTGGTTTTGGGATTTGGTAACAGGGCTGAATTGATGAAAAAATCAAATGGGGTGTATTTTCCTGAAGAGGTAAGTAAACACAATTGCTTGTTTGTTGTGTTTTTTTTTTTTTTGGGTTTTGTTTTGACTTGTCGTATTGTTGATGATATTGAAAATTGTTCAGAAACTCTGCAAGTGGTTCACTCAACTACTGTTAGCGGTGGAATATCTGCATGGCAATTTTGTTCTACATCGGGACCTGAAAGTAAGAAGAATAATCAGTATTTGGATTAGGAATTTGAATTTCTCTATTGCTTTTGGAGGTGTAATGGATTGAACCTATGAAGCACTCTCTTTGCAGTGTTCCAACATCTTTCTTACCAAAGAACAGGATGTTCGCCTTGGTGAGTTGCTCTTTTTATCAACATTTAGTTGTTCTATCATTGGATTTTTTTTTATGTTTATGTCTTGATTTTGCTTTTCTTTTTCTTGGTAATATTTAGGGGATTTTGGACTTGCTAAGACTCTGAAAGCAGATGACTTGGCTTCCTCAGTATGTGCTTTGCTTTTTCTTTAATTTTTTATTGTTTTTGGGTCGTTTGTTTATTGAGCACAGAGAAGAGTTTGTTCTGCATTTGCTTCCCCTTCAAGATGTTTTCTTTTTTTTACACTGGTATATTTTTTCTCAGAAATAGAATATATGTGAAGCATGAGCTTGTGAAACCATCTCATTTTGAATCCAGGACTCATTTTAAAATCTTTGCTATCAAGCCAGATGGATTGTAATGTACTGTGATATGTGTATCTATGAATTATGCTAGTAGAAATGCTGCATTTTTTTATTTACTAAGTGCATATAATGTCTGATGGCTAAAGTTTTGTTATATTAATTGTTTACTAAGGTATTAAACTTTATAGTCAAACTCCATTGGGATTCATTTGTATTCTCATCGACAAATCTTGCGTTGATTGAAATCCATGTTGTTTATGAGAAGATGCTGGATTGTATATTTTAATAACACTATTTTTTTTCTTTTTTGTAAATCTAAATTTAAATCATCAAATTGCTTTGCCAACTAATGTAGTTTCTTTATCTACCAAAAACAAAAAACTTCAGAACAGCTAAAATTTGGTACAAAATAATATGTAGGATGTCCAGGCTTTAATATTTCTAAATTTATATGGTCAAATTCCTTTTCCAACTACTATGTAGTTTCCTTAAATACCAAAAAAGAATACTTGTATATCATCTAAACTTTACTACTAAATAGTATGTAGGATGTCCAGGGTTAATTATTTCTCACTTGTATGTACACTGTCAAACTAAAATCATCTGTAGTTGCAAAGTCGAGCAAACTAGTCTGAATACTTAGTTGGAGATAGATCTAAATCCAAACTGCAAGAATATATGAAACTTGTAAACATGATTGTTCCTTTATGATGAAGTTAATTTCCCTAGACACCAAGGAAATTACCGAGTACCGTATACTATAATTGAAGAGACATAATAACTACTGGCATTTCCAATTATCAACCTTGAAACTAAAAGTTGTTTTTTTTATCTTTTGTGCAGGTGGTTGGAACTCCTAATTACATGTGCCCTGAACTACTTGCAGATATTCCTTATGGTTTCAAATCAGATATTTGGTCCTTGGGTATGTGCTTTCTAGGTCATATCTGAGATTTTTGTTACTTGTAGTGCCTTTCTAAAACGTCCCTCTGTTGAATAGGGTGCTGTATGTATGAGATGGCTGCTCGTCGTCCTGCCTTTAAAGCTTTTGTAAGATTTCCCATGGTTCTTTTCACATTACATATCTTATCGTTGGAAATTTGTTGAAGCTCTTTGGCCCCTACAACTTGCTTAATACATAGATTGTGATATCTTGATTAATGTTTTATGACAAGTTGTGTAATTTATTACTTGAATCGCTTGTCTGTATAATAATATCTTTCATGACACTGTAAAATGAGAACTTGAAATTCACTTGTATCTTTATTATCAATCTGTTTATTTATTTTTTATTTTTTATGTAAAGCAACAGAACGTTTGTAAGTAGTTCCTGGAGTTTGATAGTCACTTGAAATTCTAAAGCATTTGGAATACTGTAATGACCCATTCATGGCTTTTGCTTGAT
The DNA here is from genome assembly GCF_951802175.1 of Populus nigra. Taxonomy (NCBI): domain Eukaryota; kingdom Viridiplantae; phylum Streptophyta; class Magnoliopsida; order Malpighiales; family Salicaceae; genus Populus; species Populus nigra. The sequence continues at coordinate 3,816,246 of NC_084870.1, read as the reverse complement.
TGTTATGTTGCGGAGATGAAATAAGTGTAATACCAGTACCAGCTGACTTACTGTACCTGTTTTTTGGTTCATCAGTAGGTTCTTTGAGCTTCACAATAGGGGGTAGCCCCAGACCTCCCTAAATTGTTTCTATCCTAGGTGTGAGCTGGATTTGATCCCAGATTGCTTGATGTGATGCCAAGTGACTTTACCTGCTAAGCTAACTAGCACCCATGACCTGCCAACAATTTGACAGAGCATGGATGCTATGTAATTTCAGCATAATATATTTTCAGAAATCAGGAACCAACTTATGTTCTATTTGCCTTTATTCCTGCACCAACATTTCAGAGTTCAATTTGGCATGCTAAATATGTAGGGTTTAATGTCAAGCTTCTCATGAAGGCATTGTTTCCTTGATTGACTTCATCTACATCTAATTGTACAAGTTTCTTTATTTTCACTCCCTAATTGCATCAAGATGTCAAATTTGCAGGACATGGCAGGATTGATTAGCAAGATAAATCGTTCTTCTATTGGCCCGTTGCCTTCCTGCTATTCTCCGTCTTTGTAAGTCTCCATGGACTGTCGTAAAGCTTATTGCTTGTGTATTTGATAATAAACAACATCCATCTCACATTGCCTACTATGGTACTGTACTTAGGAGTTGACTAGGCAATTACTATTTGTAGCCATACAGGCTACCAAAACAATCTATGCAGTTATGGCAGAAAACTGGAACCATATGAAATTTTAATTGATTGACAAGGTTCCTATCATTTATTGCTGCAAGTGTGATTATTCGAATTGATTTCTGCATGTTAATTATCTTGTTGGTTTTTTTTGTTGATACGAGTATTAAAGATGAATTGTGACATTCCTCTTTATAAATTACGTTAATGATCTAATATGCTCTTCAATCATTGCTTGTAACAACAGTGTGGACATGCAGTCTCTATCTTGGTGGGATAATAGCATTTTTACTTGCAACTTTAGTGTGATATCTATTTATGTCTCTGAAATTTAACTCTTCCTGTTTGAATACCTAAACTGTGTACAGACTTCCAATAAAGTTCATTTTGAACAAATACCCTCTTTATCAATAACATGACAATTAGTTTAAATATCTACATAAGGGTATTTGTGAAACAATGTACCTGATTAGGGATTGTTAAATAGTTAAGATATTCGAACAAGAAAAGTTGGAGTTGAAAGATTGAATTAGAAGTTTTGAAAAAGTTAAAGAGGATTAAAATTCACTTACCCCAAATTTCATTAGAGAACATTAATGGACACAATATATTCAATTATATAATAGATTAAGATTTTATTACACGATGTCCCTGGCATCAAGCAACTGTTACTTTTCTCTCATGTTTATACCTTTTGTTGTTAGGTTTAAATGGGGACACCTGATAATTGATTTCACGTGCATCACGGGCAAGCTGAGAACACCTTCATTCTAAATTTTTGTATTGAATAAATTTGCAATGAGAAGTAGCTTCATCTTTTCTATGTGTCATTTTTTCCTTCTTACTACTCCTCAAGGCTTGATGATGAACAGAAGACTAGATTTTTGAAGATCATATAATGGATCCCATTTGAGTCCTGGCAATTTAACCACCTTACCTCTATGAAAATGGATAGCTTTGCTGTTTTTGTTTTGTTTCTGTCCTGTGCTATGTTGATGGCGATCCACCTTTGAGTCACTGCTTAGCTCTAATATTAAATGTCTGTGCCTGCAGGAAAACACTCATTAAAGGCATGCTGAGAAAGAATCCTGAGCATCGTCCAAATGTAAGACTCTTAAAATTTATGTGCCAACTTCAACAGTTTGTCATTACAGGACTTCATCTTAGCAATCTGCATTTCCTTTGGTCAGGCATCCGAGATTTTGAAGCACCCATACTTGCAGACATATGTCGATCACTACCGTCCATCCTTCAGTCCTCCCACATCCTGCTCTCCTGAGAAACCTATTCCTAGAAGTCGTGAATCTCGAAGAAGTATGGATGAAAGCCAGACCAGTAATAGTTCTAGTAGTGATAAGGATAGTTTGCCTCCAAGTGATCGGAATATCCCAGCAGTGGTCTCAAATTGTGACAATAAAGCCACTGATACAGATTTAGCTTCTGTTGGTGATGAAGATGGGACCAAGGAGCCCATGCCAAGCGAAGAAGAAAAAAGTCCCAATGTTTGCATTGTCAAAATGAATGAGCAGAGGGTGATGAAACCTTCTCATAATGAACATGGATGCAATGTCGAACCAAAGCAACCAAAAACTATCAAAGGTATTATTATGATGGCCTTAAAAGAAGGAAAACCTAGAGAAAATAGTTCCTCGTCGAGAGGAAATCATACAAAGTCTGGAAGTGCACCAACACAAAGAAGTAACATAGAAGCATCACCAAAAGCTCTTGTACCTAATGCCCTTGCATCTGGTTTAAAGTCTAATGCAGATACACCAACTGTTGCACCAGCAAAAGCAGCCTTGGATTCTGCAAAGCGGGTCCAGGGATCACATCCTTTGAAACACCTGGTATAATCAGAACTGACCATACTTTTTCCCTAGTTTGATAGATGTGCTGAAATAATCATTTGCTTTCCAAATTACTTTTGCAGGTGCCTATAATTGAGTCCTCACTGAAGACTAAACTCAGACATGATGGGACTCCTCCACCTGTTCCAATTAAACATGTTGATGATGATGGACTTGCCATGAAGCCAAGGCAAAGAACACCTAGTCTATTTAGGCGATCCTCATTTCCTGGAAGGACAAGACAAACAGGAGCTGATGTTCCAAATGGAAACATGAAGTTGAGTCCAACTAAGAAAAACCAAGAACCTGAAAATACGTATCAAGTTCCTGATGGTCGCCCTTCTTTTTCCAAGGAGGTATCGCAAGAGTCTCAAAAAGCTCTATTCAGAGCCTGCAAAGGAAAGCAGGCAGAAAGCAGTAATTCTGTCTCATCTTCAATGTCAATTCAATCTTTTGAGCTTTGTGATGATGCAACAACTCCATTTGTTGCCATGCCTGAACAGACACTTCCTAATCACGAGGCAGTCATCTGCACGGAAAGCTTAGAAAATCATCCACCTGGTTGTTCTTCTGCTACCACTTCGCATTCTGGCATGTCTGAAAATTTGTCTAGGGAAAACAGTGCATGTGCTGGATGTGCTCATAAATCCATACTATGCTCAGCGGAAACCTCAAATGTTGTCACAGATCTTCACAAGAAAACTGTTGGTGATGGGAGAGAGGGTGCAAGTAGTGCTCTGAATCTGACAGTCTCAAGTTTTGAAGAGAGATTTATTTGTAAAGATACTAATACCCAATTAAGCAGGCCAAGTACTGGCCCTGATATGGTGCCCCAATCAAATCTTATATCTGCATCTGGTGGTGACGACAAGTTCACAGTAAGAGAACTTCTATCACCAGTTTCAGAAACCACTCCTTCCATTACCTCACCAATGTCAACGAGCCAAAAGAATTTGCAGTCAGAAAAAGCTGCCATTTTACAAAATTCAACTGTTGAAAAACCCACTGCTGCCCATCTGTCTCCTGCTTTTGATGATGTAATACATGTTATACGGCACAGTAGTTTCCGTGTTGGGACTGAGCAGCCAGCTATGGAAACTGTGGAGATGGGGATTCAAAATGTGGATGTGGGAAAGCTATTAAATGTAGTAGGAGATGAACTCGAAATGAGAAATGTGAGTACGCCGATGGCTCTAAAATCATCAAATTGCTCTGAAGCTGTGAGTTTGAAATCAAGTCTTTCAGATCATTTCAGCATTAAAGAAATTGATTTGAGAAACATCAGCCCTCTGGTTCCACAATTTGATTTATCGGAGCTACCAAAATCCAACTCCCCCGTCACTGAAGAGGAAGCAGCAGCAAGGGAAACTTTGGATGTTAAATCTTTCAGGCAAAGGGCAGAGGCACTTGAAGGACTTCTAGAATTGTCTGCTGACTTGCTTCAGCAAAGCAGGTTAGAAGAGCTTGCGGTTGTTTTAAAACCTTTCGGGAAAGATAAAGTCTCTCCAAGGGAGACAGCTATCTGGTTAGCTAAGAGTCTGAAAGGAATGATGGCCGAGGACAGTGGACGGAGTTCATGAATCATGATATCCGTTGTAAGTTGCTCTATGTCAATGCGCGTTTGACATTTGTCTAGTGATTTTAGCCTTCTGTTATGATTTCCACACATTCAAGTTCAATTGGATTTTTACAGAGAACAGCCAGGTATGGTCTTGTCTTTTATTTTATTTTTAATTCTTTCTATCCACTTTGTCATTTTACGTGGTAACCATACAATTGATTACCTTTGTCTCCAAGACAAACGCATGGATATGCTGTGGTAATTGTTAAATATAAGTTTTGGCATTGAAGCTTTTCCATTTGGCTATGCTGCTCTTGGTTTTTTCCGTCAACGGTGACAATTCATTTTCAGAATAGATTGAAAAAAATGTCAAACTTTTTCCCCCATTGAGTACATCATACTATACTCAAACAACACTATAGATGTAGATCTCTGCACCAAAACTAACCGAAGAATACGTTGTCTAGCGGAAGGCAGATCGTCGACGCTTTTAGAAGAAACACTCTTCCTTGATGTGGATTTAGATATAACCTATGCTGTCAAGAATGCTCTCAATAATGAATATGCATAAGATTTACAAGAGCATGAATTCACTCTCAGACAACAGGTTACGTATCTCCGCAAAGAAGATGACAAAACCATTGGTGGACACATTTGTACCTTTGACAATCTTGCAGCTATTGAGAAACCTGTCTTTGACAAAGAAAGAGTTTCTTTTTTTTTTTTCTTTCCTCACTAGTCTTGACCCTCAATACAAGTCTCATAACTACAAAGTCTTGATCAAAGATGTAATTGGTTTACTAATCATTTGAATAGCTCAAAACTCTTTCACCCCACAACTAGTATTTTATGGGCAAAAACAACAGCGTCCTCAATAGTTTCCTTCAAGAAATTATGGCAACAAACACAAGTTTATATCGATTGGGAGAGGCCTCCATGCTCAACAATCCAAAGATACAGAAACGCCCTCCTCACCTGGTGAACATCACATAACACTTGCAGAACGAGAATTATACCGAGAAGAAACCTGCCAGTATTGTGGTGTAGTAGGATATATTGCAAAAATATGTTGGTGGGTGCCAAAATGATCAACTCAACATGAAAATATACCAAACTATCATCACACTCCCTCTCCACATGTGTGGTTCATGATGGCTGTGCACTCCAAAACAAACAAGTAAAAGAAAGAAAGAAAGAAAGAAAAAGTATATAATATGAGTCTTTCACTATTGTTGTCTCGCAGTGGTGCTCCTTTATTTCTATGGATGGATAGAAACTTTCACTACTGTTGTCATGCTTTTAATTTTGAATCTCCATACTTTACATTGCAAGACACTGATCATGATTATGTTTTTGAATTACTAGGAATTCTGTTCCGTTTAGTGACGCGGCGGAGGCAAGAAGCAGCTTGGAAGAATCTGAAGTCGACTTCATGAAGTTTCCTCTCTTCGGACAGGGACGGCTAAATACTACACTCCTATAATATTACTAGGAATTTTCCTTAAAAAGAATCACGCGTCTTGGTCTTTTTATTTTCCTAATAAACTTACCCAACAGTTGAATATTTCTCTCTAACCACAGCTTCTCTGTGACTCTTCCCAAACACAAAGCCAAGCCAGAATATCCTCATGGAGCATACTAATAACTACAACAATCGTACAACTTCCGATCAGCTGCCAACCCAGCAGTCCTTTCAAATTCAGTACTCCTCCCCCTCCAATGCCACTCGGCCTGTTGGGTCAACGAAGAGACGTCCTTCCTTTGTTCCCCGGTTAACGTTGATGGTGGTGATGTTTTTCTTCATACTATGCTTGATCATCTTCATTGCATGGCTTGTCATACACCCTCTTGATCCTGCTATTCGACTCAATTCCCTATCTGTCTCCAACATCACAGTCTCTAATCCTCAATTTGCTGCAAAGTACGACATCGAATTCACTGTGAATAACACTAACAAGAAGGTCAACTTGTTCGTCGACCAAGTCGAAGTCATCGTGAATTATAGAAAGGGCCTCCTTTCCAGTACTCAGATTCTTGGAAAAGGTGAGTATCTTGGAAAGATGAGTGAGGCAAGGTTGAGGGTTGAGTTGGGAAGGGACGCGGTTTGTTCGTTGAAGGATAGGGTTTTTAAGGATATAAGTGATGAGTGGAGCAAAAAGATGGTAAATTTCAATGTCAAATTGTCTATGACTGCAGGATTTGAAATTGGTGTTCTGCCAACCAAGCAAAGAATCATGGAGTTTCAGTGCATGAATTTAACTGTTGAATTCTTCTCTACAAAGGGGACAGGGAAGCTCATGAGCGGAGGGAAGGATTGCTTGCGTCATGCCTGATGTCTTCCTACCTCTTCCTTCCGATCCAATTAGTAGCGCCGCCTGTTCTTTACATAATAATGTGATTTTTCACTTTATTATTGAGCTGATTTATCTTTGAATATAAGTTACATTTTAATTTATTTTTATGATAAGGTTTTTAGATTAAACCATTGAAATTAGTCACGTGATTTACATTACTATTTTTGATGGTTTGACTGGAAAATCTTATAATAATTAACTTACATACCTTATATTCAAAAATAAAATCAGCTCATATAAAAACATATTAAATAATTATTTTATTATGAGGACGGGCGGAGTCATTAGTCTTTTTATTTTATTTTTTCTTGGAGGCAAATCATGCTGTTTTATTTTTATTTTTCACTATGTATATAATTGAGAAATCCAATGTTCAATATATAGATGTGCAAGTTATTAATCTTTTTTTTTCTAAGAAAAAACTAATAAAGATTTATGAAGCAATGGAATTGTTAAATTAGTGTAAACTATATTTTGTTCCCTTTTTTTTGGAAAAATAATTAGTTAATCTTTTATTATTTTTTAACAAATGTTGCACACAAGATTCTAAGTTAGTTTTTAAAGAAGAGAAAAAGACACCGAAGTTATGTGTTTATCTGGTATCATGATGAAATCCTATAACAATTAAAATAAATATTGGATTTAAATCCTAAAGGAAAAAATATAGTTTTTTTTCTTGTTTTCAGAAAACATTTTTTTTTATTAATAACATGGTTTTCTCAACAAAAACTTAAGGCTATTAAAATAAATATTCATAATAATTATAATAATTTAAATTCATGAAAAAAAATGGATTTCTTGAGTCAAATTCCCCTTTTCCCTATTTATTTATTTATTTTGACAAAAAATCTTTTTTTCTAGGAGCATTTTTTTAAATAAAAACTTATCATAATAAAGTTTCAACAAAAAAAAACCATGTCTTCATAAATTTATATGCTTGTATAAAAAAATAAAAAAATAATTAATTCATGAAAACTATATAAAAATTAATAATAAGAAATAACAAACTAAATATGTTATTCTCATTGAATATTCATGTGTATTTTTTATAAAACAAATGCATATTAGATTTATGTATAACTATTCATAAAGTAATTATGCATAGTCATATGATATTTTAAATATTATTATAATTATTTATTTAAAGAGAATTTTATTTTAAAATTTATATAAAAAAATTAAGGGCCTTTTTTAAAATAACTAAATGACATGTCATCCATGAAAGTTTTATTAAACATATAATTTATGACTTGTTTGCTAGAATATATTTCAATCACCTCTCGAAAGATTTGAGAATTTTTACTCGTGAAACTTAAATTTTAACTTGTTTTCATATAAAAAAAAATAGAAATATTTTTATGAACTTTAAAATACTCTCATTTTTAGTCTAAAAATAAAAAATAAATTAAAATAAAAAACTTTAATAAACCCTTATCTACTTTTTCAACATGGTTAAAAAGCAATACCACTTTCATTGAACTCCCATATTCAAGAGGAACTCACTAACACAAAAAATCACCCTTTTTTTTTATAGTTAGTCAAAGTCTTTCTATGTTCTCTTTCTTTTTTTTAGTGACTTTCTCTCTCATCCTTTAATACTCGAGGACTGAAATGTGAGGAAATTAAAGTTTTAGTACTAAAACATAATTAAACATATAAAATTATAGGGACCAAAAATATAAAAATATAAATACTTTTATGAAAACATCAAGGATTAAATTGAGCTTTTAAAGATTGCATTGGAGGGGAAGAATGCAATCCATAATGTTTTGTGCCTTGATAAACAATGCTCGCTATAGTAAAATTGTCATCTCTTTTAGTTAATAGTAATAGATCATTGACTCACGCTATGTTGGAGGGTGAATTATTTTATTTTTTTTAATGTAAAAAAAAATATCCATGCAATGTTAATGTGGGGGTTGATCTGATATGAATTGGTTGACTTGACAAGTTCAAAGTCAACTCGGATAATTGATAAAATCATAGTTTGACTAAAAAAAATTCAAGATGATGCTTTCTAAAATACAATGAGACAACAATATATTCAATTGATGGTTAACTTGTCAAATCCACGACTTAGAACAAAAAACGATGATAACTCCATAGAAAAAAATCAAAATAAATTATGAATCTTGATTCCCAACCAATCCAATGTTAAAGGATGAAATTGAAAAAAAAAATCAATTTTAAAAAAAATACATAAAATTTCGCAATTCATTAGACCAAGATAATCACATAAAAAGAAAAGAAAAAACAAATTATGAAATTAAATCCCCAATAAACCAAATATTAAATGATAAAATTAAAAGATAAAAAACTAAATTACAAAAAAAGAAGCATTGTTCCAAATAAAAGTGTTTTCCCCATTTAGTTTTTGTTAATAATAATAAATAATAATATTAAATTAAATTATCCATTACAATTTAATTATTTGTTCTCATAAAATTTCTCTCCATTTTTTTTTTGTTCAATCAAAATTTACAACCTTGCCTACCAAAAGAAAACCAAGAGGACCTTTTAAGAGGATACTTGGGACATTTTGAACAATGTTCAAAGTCAACATTGGTCAAAATACTAACTTATTATGATTTTAAAAAACAAAAAGACTGAATTGTAAAATCATAAAACCACAGGGACTTAATAACTCACTGTTTACATTGATGACTGTCAAATCTTTTGAATGGGTGCCGGCCTCATGCTTTGCCTGCGTCGACGAAGATACTCAACGGAACTTTGTGTGAAACAACTGCATGGGGCCTATCTCTCTTTCTAGGATGATTCCTTACGGAAATTTGTGTGAAACAACTGCATGGGGCCTATCTCTCTTTCTAGGATGATTCCTTAAGTTCGGAGAAAAAAAGAATCGACGGTAGCTTTTGAATTTCTAGTTTACAGGGAAGGTCATGAGTGAAGGAAAGGGATTGCTTGGTTCAGTGCGGTATCCACGATGCCTGCCTTCCTATTCTTTCTTTCAGTCCAATCTTAATCCAATGAGGTACTAGGATTTGTATTGAGCTAAACGCATAGCTTGAACCCAAGAAATATCAAGCACATGCTTAGTCTTAAAGATGCCAGGCATCAAGAACGCTGAGGCATGATTGGAGTTCAAGTACAGATTCACTGTCGAAGCCTGAATTTATTTTTTGGGAGATCCTTGAGGACTTGGATTGTCGTTAAAACAGACTTTGGACCATCCAAAAAATTATTTTAAAAAAATTCTAATAAATTATGGCACATCAGAAACCTCTGGCTTTTAAAAAAAAACAAAATAAAATTACAAACCAATTATTCAAATGAAAAAACTCAAATCTTTTGAGTTGGTCAAAAATGTTGTCTGAAACGATTACATGGGGCCTATCTCCCTTTCCAGGATGACTCTTACTTTTGAGGGAGAAAAAATGGGGGATTTAAGAAATTTGGTTGTCGAGATTCGTTTATGAATAATAATGTTGACGGGTCAGATGACAAGGGAAGGAAAATGTGCTCTTGTTTTCCCTTCCTGTAAATGAGTGACGGTGATGCCCAGATGGTTCCTCCGCCTAGAAGACAAAGTAGAGAAGGGTCCTTCTCGTTACCCAGATGGTTCCTCCACCTAGAAGACAAACCAGAGGAATCATCTTGATTTTATTTGGTTAATCTCGAGGTTTAATTTATTTATTTTAAAGAAAAACAGTTCGTAAATTCAATCTAATGGATTGGAATGGAGAGTTATATTATTTTTCAATAATAATATACTGAACAGAGCATGAACAGGCAGTACAGTAGATGAGCATGAACAGGCAGTCTTGGGGACGAGAGTTCCAGGAGAATGGAACTGGCACAGGACACCTATATAGGAATAAAATTATCAAAAGTAGTAACGCGATAAACGTTGTCCTGTACCATTTAAAATCTAAAATATAATAATAAGCAAAGCAAAGGCAAGTTTAATTAGTTTATGCCTGAAGCCATGAGGATGATAATGAGCGAAGTGAGGAGAATCTGAGTATGAGAAGCCATTGAATAAGAAAAAGAAGAACAAGAGGAAGGTTTCCTGTAGTCGTCGAGCAATGGGCTGGCTGAATTTGTATTAGGATAATAGAAACAATACCACCAGGAAAGGGCCGGGGTCTAATGGATTGGAATGCATAATTTGATGAATTCTTTTTCTGTTCTTCAAAAAAAATGGAAAAAAAAGAAGAAGCAAATATGAGCCCATACTTGGCCCATTCCATTGATAATGTGGGCTCATAAAAACTTCATTTTTATTTTTTTTTGCTTGCAGAAAATTTCTCCGCATCACGTTGTGAATTCTCCTCGAAACAAAAGGAACCCAACAACGTGATAAATTCACTACTCCAAGAAAATCGACCCCCCACTCCCCACCAAAAACCTCCCATGTCTCAACCAAGCTATCTCCCCACCACCACCACCACCAAATCTGACGCTGCAAAAGCCAAAGCACATGACTGCTTCGTGTTCCTTCTCTTCATCACAGTAGCAACCATACTAATTGTTTCTGTTCCTGTGATAACTCTTTGCATAATCTCTCTTCAACCTCAAATCCCTCAATTCAATGTCAGTTCATCCTCGCTAACAGTCCTTAATGTCTCCTCTAACACCATAACCGCAAACCTTAACGTTACCTTCTCCATGAAAAACCCAAATAGCGAAACCATGTCCTATGACAAAATCACTGCGTTGGTGCTCGATGGGGATGAAAGTCTCTCTAGCATTACTCTTCCACCCTTTCACCAACCTGGGAAAACCCAAAAAACATTACTAACTGTGTTTCCTAGCTTCTTTCTCCAGGTTAATGACAATTATTCTAGTGGTGGTAGAGTGAATTTGACAATGAAGTTGCATGCTATGGCAAAGTATGGAAGGTGGACGTGGCCTGCAAACAAGGATTTGATGAAGGCAACGTGTGAAGAGAATGCGAAGGTAGAGTTTCCTTCAAAGGTGACAACGTTGGTGTTTGGTTCTAGTGAATGTGATGTCAATGGGCAGTGGAAAAGAATTGTGACTAAATGCAGCAGATTATTTTGGAATTACATTTATGTTGTTGCCATTGTTTTGTTCATTTTGTTTGTTTCACTTTAGGGTCTGTCTGTATTTGCTGATCATTTGATCAAGATTAGCCCTGTAATTAGTCTTTTCTATCGTTTGATTTCATCAATAGCAAGCTTCTACGCGTTCTTGATAGTGTACAGGGCTTTCGCTGATTGATCTTTTCGTTAGTTTTTTGAAGAGCCATTGCATGCTTATTAATTTCCTGCAATTACTTGTATATTCTCCTCTTTTTAGCCATTCTAGTAATTCTGTGAAGAATCTCCAGAGTCCATTTTCTGGGTTTGATCATTACAAGCATATGGTAAGGGAAATTAACATGGAAATGTGATTTTCACTTCCAAGGATATGCATGCCGATTGGTAATCTTATTTATTAGTGCAATTAATGAATTGAGCAATGAGCAGCAGCTGCTGATATGCCTTCATTATTTCCCTCTCAAACATATATCCAATCATTAATTGCATTCTCTAATTATCCAAGACTCCTAGCATTCTGAATCTCATGAGCTCCCCCAGCATTTCTTTCCTCTTTTGTTAATTCGGGATAGATTGCCTTTCAAATTAACCACTAGCCAGTTGCACTGTTGCATAGTACCAAAGATCTGGTCTGGTGAGCTCATCATCCGACTTCGAAGGAGTATTACATGAGCCTGACAGCCTGCTACATATTGTACAAAGCTAATCATAATCAAATTAAGTTATTAATCCCAGTCTTTTTGGTTTTTAGCACAGTAAAAAAAATTATAAAATAACACAATGTAAAAATGAACAAAACAATGGCAACAAGCTGCCCAAAGATAATTGAACCCCAACACCTTTGGATGACTTGTGTGGTTCACTCTATTCAACGTTTATAACTTTATTTTGTATCGTTTAACTTGTTTTGTCGAGATCTTTTCAACATTACTGGTGGTGTCGTCATCAAAGTTTCGGTGTGCTTCTAAGACTATCTTTTTTCTTTTTTTTCTCTCCCCTCTCTCTTCACAAATTACAAGGGGAGAGAGAGAGAGAGAGAGAGAGAGAGAGAGAGAGAGAGAGAACAAAGAAAGAAAAAAAAATAGATCTCGAAGACACAATGAAACTCCAATGATGATTTGTCTTTCGAGCTGCTCGTGTGGTCTACTTCGGTCGTCGTTGGTGACCTGCCTTGGTGTCGTTGGATTTGTCCATCGAGATCTTTTTAATGATACTAGTGGTGTCATTATTGGAGTTTCGATGTGCCTCCAAGATCTTTTTCTTTCTTTCTTTCCTTTTTCTCTCTCCTCTCTCTCTTTATCGAATCTTGTGTTTAGCAATTTTATAATTTGAGAGAGTTCACATATGACCTTGCGACTCACGAATCGTAGATGTTATCTGTGACTATCTAAATTATGTTATTTTTCTAAATATTTTTTGCGTTATGTTATTTTATTATTTTTTGTTATTGTGCTAGAAACCAAAAGGACTCTATTAATCCGACTAGTTTCATGGGATAGATGAGTTAACTTGAGTAAGTTTAGAATAATGTGTTTTAAGAATTTTTTGAAAAAAAATAAAAACATTGTTTTGTAAATAATATTTTTAAGTCAAACAGAATTTTAATAGGGTTGAATAGTTTACGGGTTGACCCGCTAAATCTATCAAATTTAATCATGTTAATTTTCACGTAGTTTAATTTGAAACCTTGCCTAGATCATGTCTAGAGTCAATGAGTTTACTTGTCAAGTCAGATTAAGTTTAATAATATTGATCATAATACTTAATTTACAAAGGAAACATCTTCCCAATTATGGCAAACAAATGCAATCCTTAATAATGTTTAGTTTAGGAATAACAATGGTTCACCACGGATCGAGTTTTTATTATTTTCATATTTTACCTTTTATTTATTAGATAAAATATTTAGATATTTATCATCTTTTAAATATTCATTACTTGAAAATATATATATATATATATATATATATATATATATATATGTTGAGATTGAGATTCACACTATCTAATACTCCATTCATATTCATTATCTATCTAATAAGATGGTCTAAAAAGCTACCCATTCGTGCTGATTGAGATGAGAATCTATCAAATTCATAGTAAATTATCATCATCCCTTACAATGTTCTTCATGCGTTTTGCATATGCTTTATCGAACTCGTAAGTCAAATACCAGTAGTGGTGGAGACCCCCAAGAAATTTGTTTTTTTCCAGCCATCTAACAATTTATAGTTTTAGCCCCCCCAAGAAAATATTTTTAATTTGGCCCCTAACTAAATCATTTTGGCTCCGCCCCTAAATACCATACTCTGAAATTACAGCAAATCTATAAATTTCTCTTCGTACAATCTCATGACCTCCTCATCCTCGAAGCTACATCATCAATCGCTCCATGTTTTTCTTTGGGGCTATACGAAGGGTTTTTACCAAATCAATCCCTGCACAATGGTAGGCCGGAATCGCATCTCCAAATCAATCCCCTGCACAATAGTAGGTCGGAATCGCATCTGCAAATCAAGCTAGAAAAATTGCACTGGACATGTGCTCCAACCAACATCAAATACAATTTGTAGGGCGATACTTTCTGTCATTCATAAGATCCACAGAAATCACAACCCTTCTTCACCAATTGGTTCTGTTTCTTCTTTTGCAGGTTCAATCTACCGCGCGCGAGATACAGGCGTTGCTGCTACTCTCCGATCCAACTAGACACATAGCCGCGTGATAGCCACGCGTCATCCCTGCCCAATCTGTTTCCAATAGTGTTCTGGTCACTTCCAGTAGCTTTTTGAAGGTTTTTTCAAACCCCTAACGCGCTTAATCATTTATTTCGAATAATTTCAAACATGTTAGTGATTGTTCAACTTTGATTAATAATTTTAAACATGTTATTTCGAATAATTTTAAAAATATTTAGAAAAGGAACACAATTTTAAAAATCACTAATGATATTTATGATTCGCTAGTTGCAAGTGTCATATGCGAATTCTTTCAAATTATAAAATTGCTAAACACAAGATTTAATAGAAAGAGAGGAGAGAGAAAAATAAAGAAAAGAAACACTCTGGAAACACATCGAAACTCAGATCTTGACATCACAAGTATTGTTGAAAAAATCTTGACAAGACAAATCAAACGACACCAAAAAATGTCATCAACGATGATTGGGGTGAGCCACACAAGTGACCTAAGTATTGTGGGCATAATCATAAGCATAGTCGTGGGTGTAGCAGCGTATAGCTGCTGGCATAGCCTTGGACGTAACCTTTATCATAGCCTAGGCATAACTGATGGCTTACACATTGGCGTGTCGTTGGCATAACAATAGACATAGAAGCTAGCATAGCTACCGTTGCATCAGGGTTTCGTAAGTCATGGAAAGAACTTTTTAGAAACAAGAATGAATTGACTTTTCGATTAGTTCCCATAGATGACACCAATTGGCAAGGCTGGAAAAATCCTTAGTGGAAAGATTGGGGACGCTTTCCAAGGGCTGATAAAACTAGACTCGGAGGACTTGGTGAGCTCGACGACACCTACAAGAAAAACACTCTGAAGCTTAAGTTAGTATAGTGTTTGTTTAGATGTTGTGGAGAATAAATATTCTTTAGACTTGAATGTTCTTTAAACCTTATTTAAATCTTGTATCAAACTTATGTTTTTGTAGACATATGTAGTCTAGAGAGATAAAGTCTAGATATGAGCTTTGACAAACCTTTTATCTATAAAGATGAAGCTCTATTTATATAGATTTTTTAAAGATAAATATTTTAAGAAATATCTAAGATATTTTATATAAATATCTAAGTTATAAGATATTTAATATAAATATCTAGGATATTTATAAAGATATTTATGAAGGTGTGTACATTATATAAAGCATATATGTAGTTTTTTCATTTATCATCAGCATGTAAATATCATTGTCGCTATTTTTGTTTTTGTATTCATGCGTCTTTCGTTGTTTTGTATTTTTTTAACTCAAAAGCAACCAAGTAATTGTAAATCTTAATAAAGTGTTTTTCTCGAATGTCGCATTAAGGGTAAGCAAATTGATGTGCGTGAATCTTGTTTTATGATCTTGTTCTTTTGACATGTCTAGTGAGTTTAGGCTGGATCAACATGATCCTTTATAGGCACACTAAGGGTGAATGGTTGTCCAAGGGTCCATTTTGAACATAATTAAAGGAGATACCAGAGCTTAATTAATAATTTTGAACATGACACTAGAAAATAGACCAAAGCCTAATAAACTATAAACATTCTCTCGGGTCCAAAGCCTATATTCATAAAGTGAGGATCGAACCTTATTACTAGACTCAGGTCCCAAATCATTACCCTGAGCTTTAGTAGTCTCAAACCTTCAATAACCAAAATCTATTTACCAGTTTAAACAAAATCTTAACATGCATACACAATAGATATATTTATCACTAAAAACAAATACAATCCATTTTACTTTAGGTAAGATGTTTTATGATGATTTTAATCTTCTCCTAGTATTATTAGCCCTTTATTTAGAACTTTTGAAGACCAATTATGTTTCTTGGTTACCTTAAAACTAGATGACGATTTATTTTTATTTTTTTATCATTTTTAAATATAGTTTGCCAAGATATCATCTGCTACAAATATTAGAGAAATCAAGATAATCATAATTTTTTTTATTATATATAGCTATTTTCTTAGATCTAAAATATGTGAAATTCTATTTTAATCATATGTATGATGTTGACAAAATAAATAAGCTGATAAGAAAGGTGAAAGATACTTTGACAAGGATGTATGAACATTATTTGAAAGTTGATGAGATAAGGAAAATTTGCACAATGTTAGTGTTAGTCGATCTCAACAAAATATGAGTGTTTATGGCATAACAGTAGATGATATGTCAAATATCTTGACTTTCTAATTTAAAAAAACATTTACAAGAGAAAAATAGCATGGAGAGCAAAAACAAGATTGAGTGGTATTTGATAAATGATTATGATGATCCTAATAATTATAGTTTATATATTTTGGATTGGCTGAGGTGTAATGCATTAAAATATAAGGTTTGTTTCAAGGTGACACGACACATACTAGTTATTTTTATCTTTATTGTTGGTTCCGAATTACTTTTTATATACCCAATCTATTTTGAAGGTTTTTTCTTTAAAACAATATCTAGCAATAATGCAAAGTGCTAGTTTATCATCAAAATTGATTGTGATCTTCACTAATTTCAATTGATCTTGAGCCTTGATGAATAATGTTAGAAACTATAAAAAGCTTGAATTAGATGATTAATCTTATAAATTTACAAATTATTTATTTTATATTCTGAAATTTCATGACACAATCAATTTGACATGTTGAATTTATCATTTTATAGAATTGGGTTGAAAGTCGTAGTTGATGATAGGCAGTATTGAAGACGTTAGGATGGACAAGCAAGCCATAAGTGATTTTTTTTAAATAATGTTAAACAAATAATTTGTTTATTGTAAGAAGTTATTAAGCACCTAAAACTACTCCTCTAATCCTCCTGATATAAATATCAGCCCAGCCCATCGCTATCTTCCCCCGAAACACAAATACATCAAAAAATCTCTCTCCCTCTCGATCAAAGAGTCGAGATTCCAAGCTTAGCTTAGAAACAGAAAGTCTCTCTTCAGACTCCAAAAATCTAAAAAATCTAAACGAGATGGCATCATCTGATCCTTCTAGACCCGCGACCGGCTACCCTTTTGTCCCAAACGGCATCCACTACCCGCCACCGCCACCTGGCACCGCCTATCCTTACCAAGCCCCACCACCACAACCCGCTAACCCTTACTACTACAACACCAACCAACCCTACCCTAACCAACGCGCCACCCTCCTCCGCCGCTTAATCGCTGCTCTAATCATCGTCACAGTCATTTTCTTCACTATTCTCTTCATTGTCTGGCTTGTTATCCGACCCCACCTCCCCGAATTCCGCGTCACTTCCCTCTCTGTCTCCAGCTTCAATGTATCCTCTTCTTCCTCCAGTGTGTCTGGTAACTGGAACGCCAGGTTTCAGGTTTATAATCCGAACAAGTTGAAAATCTCGTACGGTGATATACAGAGTTCGATTTACTATAAATCTGAGTTCTTGTCCCAGACGAGGATTCCTCCGTTCAAACAGGCCAAAAAGAATGTTACTGATATCAATGCGGAATATGGGGCGATGGGTTCTTATATTGCGGGGCGGGCGGTGAATCAGATTAATGGGGATAAAGGGCGTGGATCGGTGAGTTTTAATTTGAAGATTGTTGCTGATGCGGTGTATAGGGTTGGTGGGTTTAGGGCAAGAAGGAGGTTGCTTAGGGTTTTTTGTGATGATTTGGCTGTTGGGTTTTCCGGGAATGGTGGATCTGGGAACTTGACTGGTGGTGCTAGGCGATGTAAAGTTTATTCCTGAGCGGAGGGATTGTGGGTTCTTGATGATGAGCAGTAATTTGTATTGAGATTCGGAGAAAGGAGAGTATGGTATTTTTTTTTATGGTGTCGTTAGCAGGGTACACTGAGGTAGGTTTTTGTGGATTTGTATAGTGCTTTGAAATACATGCTAATTTGATGCACGGTTAATTTTGCTATTTCTTTTTTAGTTTTTTTATACGAGGATTTAGAGTTTTTTTTCCTTTTCTTTTGCTGTGAAATTGAAATATAAGTAGAGGAAGGAAATGATTCTTGAAATCAATGGAATGTAGAGGTGAATGTTATTGGTGAAGTCTTTGTTTGGTTGCTAAGTGCTGGTTTATCCGTTGCTTTCGTATTGATTCTTGCCATGCTAAATTGCTATAGGTGAAGGTAAGGTTGGTGTGGATTTAAATTATATATCAGATAATTCTGCAAAACTGACATGGATGCACAGCTCTTGGTTTTGTTTCCTTCGATTCGTTGTTTTAGCTCCTCTGTCGTATATGTTTGGTAGTGTTCCATCAGTGCTTGTTCTCTTGAAGTAGTCTGTTTCCTGGATCAAATTCACAAGTATTTGTTTTGCTGGAATAGTCACTTTCAAAGCTCATATTATTGGTTAAATTCTGATGAAACCAGAGTTTTTTTCAAAATCTGCATTTTTTTCTTGCAATCAGATGTTTTTAAGTTTCCTTTTTCTTTTTGGGAGGGTTGAGTAAAGAATTATTTTGTCTTTCATCTTCCTTTGATCACATGCATTGCTTGTATTATGCCATTTCCATCACAAGAATGTCGTTTTTTATGGCTTTGTTGAGGCTAGTTGGGCAGTTTTAGGGTTTGATGCTCATGAATCGTTGTCGAAAATTTGTCTGTTTCTCTCAATGGTGGCAAGATTGGTATCCAACTTTGATTTCTTCCATTACAAGAAATCAAAGTTGGAATACCTATAAAACTACCCTCTTTTTTTTCTGTAAAGAAGGCTTTTCTATTTACAAACTCACCAGCTCCGTCGCCGTGCTCTGCTGCCGGTACAGACAGATTCCAAAGTGTTAGTGACACCCTTTTGAGCTGATTATTTTTCTAAAGAAAATTAGGCATAAGTTCATTATATAACCAAGTTAAAATCTGATTAGATTAATATTTTTTTAAAGACATTGTTGTTTTAACTTTGATTTTTAAAAAAACAAATTGAGCCGACATTGTTTTAGATGGATTAATTTGCCAAACTAATTAAATGGGTCATAGACCTTGTGTATATTGAATTTGTTTTTCAAAACCTTTGGTTTTTTTTTTCTTTAATTCTAATCTAATGTGATAGAACTATATTACTGCTCGTGTGAATATCTAAATCTATTTCTCTTGCATGTAAATGAAGAAATCATGTTCTTTTGTTCATCAAAAAGCTTATTTTTTTTATATATACAAAGGAAATAAAAAGTAGAAACTAAAAATCTTTGCATAAACAAGTGTCCATGGAGTCAGCAAGCAGAGGAGAGGATCAAGTCAGAGGAGAGGATAACCCTAAGGAGATTAACCTAAATACGAAGCTCCCTCCGATATTTAACTCCTAATTTGGCAAGAAAATCCACACAACAATTGTCTTCTCTTTAGAGTATAACTAAGCTGAACTTCTCATTCCCTAGAGAGGAGAGAACAAATATCCATAATGATGAAAATTAATGTCATAATTTTTAATCAGCCGAAAAGTTTTTATAGAGTCTGAATTACAAAGGATGTGTTTATAACCCTGGTTCCAAGCAATCAAGAGGCCATACTCCAAGGCGAGGAGCTCTAGAAGTAAGTTAGGATCATAACCTGCAAACCCAGAAAATCCAAGCAATCAAGAGGCCATGGAAGTCTTCTAGCTTGTTTTGTTATGTGTCCTTCAAGGTTTAAATATGGTTATCATTCATGTCAAAAAGACAAAATCCTCTGCATGTCGAATTTGCCAATAAATCAAAGAAACTATTGAGATGGTAAGACATTAGGTTGGAACTAGAAAAAAACCGCATGCCGACATCTATGAACAGTGAGGGTGCAGAAAATTTAAAAATAAATAAATGACATCTAACTTATTAGTGAAAATTGTTTTCCAAATTTTGTATAGTGCCTTTAACATGATAAATAAAAATTAAAAAAAAATGTTTCTAAAATAATAGGATACATGAAACCGAATAAATTAATTATAGAAACTAATTAAAGAGTGGATGAGTTATCTTTACCGTTTGCAAATAATTAAAGAGATATAAATTTTGTGATGAGTTATGATTAATGCAGAAGGAAATAAAAGAGGAACAAAAATTATAAGCAAATATTGTTTTCAACGTTAAATCAAACATATAAAACCTAACCATTACAGCTTCTCTCTTCTTCCTCTGCTTTTTGTCATGGCTTCAACTCATCCAGTACAGGTAAAGATACTTGAGGTGTGTCAAGTCACCCCGTCCTTGAACTCACTTGACCCACCCACCGAGTTATCTTTTCCGCTCTCCTTTTTTGATATCCTGTTCTTGAAAGTCACTCCAGCTGAACGCTTGTTCTTCTACAAACTCACCGAGGCAACACCGGATTATTTTAACTCAGTGATCCTTCCAAAACTCAAACTCTCTCTTTCTCATACTCTCCTCCGCTTCCTCCCTGTTGCAGGCAACCTCATCTGGCCTGCACAAAGCACCAAACCCGTCATCCTTTACACTCCTAATGATGGTGTCTCACTCACAATTGCACAGTCCAATGCTGACTTTGATCATCTTTCGGGAACTGATGTCTGTGAAATAACTGGGTCACATCCTTACGTACCCCAATTACCTATAATAACTGACTCAAGAACATCAGTTTTAGCTCTGCAAATAACATTATTTCCTAATCAAGGCGTTTCCATTGGTGCCACTGTACACCATGGAGTTCTTGACGCTAAAAACGTAGCCATGTTTATTAGAGCATGGGCTCATGTACACAAACAATTTAGCGAAAACGAAAATGCCAATCAGATCACTTTGCCACCCGAACTAACCCCTTTTCTTGCTCGAACAATTATCGAAGATCCAGATGGGATTGACATGTTGTACTTGAACAGCTGGTTGGGACTCAACCTGCCAGGTTTGGACACCAATCATAGAAGCTTGAAGCCTTTCAAGCAAGCTATAACAGATCCTTACAGCAAAGTTCGGGCCTTGGTCAGGTTGTCTCGCGAAGACATAAAGAATCTGAGGGAAAGGGTTCTCTGTCAGATTGAGAAACTCCACCTAGATACGGAAACAAGACCAATGCATTTATCCAGTTTCGTGCTAGCTTATGCATACGTATTCGTTTGTGTATTCAAGGCAAAAGGGCTAGAACGCGATGACAAGGTTGTTCTTGGACTCACAGCAGATTGTAGAGCCCGTTTAGGCATACCTGAGAACTATTTTGGGTGTTGTGTGATGCCCTTTTTTGTACACATACGTCCAGAAACTGTTGTTCAAGAAAATGGTTTCCTTAATGTTATAGAAAGACTGAGTGAGATTATCGCCAGGATAAATAAAGGAGTTCTTGATGGAGCCAAAGAAAAGTTTGCAGAATTTATGACTATCAGGCCTGGCACGCTAATGGTTACGGTTTCTGGGTCGCCTCAATTCCAGGTTTATAAAGCTGATTTTGGCTGGGGTGTGCCTAGGAAGGTGGAGACTCCTTCCATTGACAAGACAGGATCAATATCCATGCAGGAGAATGCAGATGGAAGGGGAGGAATTGAGATTGGCTTAGTTTTATTAAAGCATGAAATGGAGATTTTCAATTCTCTATTTGTCGATGGTCTTGTCTTAAACCAAGGCCAGATTGTTAGTGGAGAACACTAGAGCTGCAAAGGTAGGCAAAACTAAAGAATTGCTCGACTTTCTGGTTGAGGGAAAGTTATGCCAATTTTGAAGCACTCAAACTAAATGATTCGCAACATGAAGAAAGTATCCTGGGTTTCATCCAAAATCTCTCTCCCCAGAAAGAAGATGCATGTAACAACAATAACAATTGATCTGAATTTCTTTTTTCTTTTTTCATCCTTTTGTGTTCTTATATACATGTAAATAAAATAATGAAATATCATCCATTACTTCTATTTTAATTAAATAAATTTTATTGTACTCTTAATTTATTATCAATTATTTATATAAATTTAAATTTCTATATATTTACTAAAAATTTCAACTCAGTAATAAAATTAATAAAATATAAAATGAACTCGTTAAATAAGTTATTATTTATTTTATCATAAAATATCTAAGTCAAAAAATCGACTCAAGTTTCATCAATTATAAACAAATATAATTTTACAAAATTTAAAACAAACCCTAATATATACATATCATAAATCCATATAACAAATTTGTATAAGGAAAAACTATAAAACAAGTAAACACCCAAATAAAATACATATACAAAAAAAAATTGCAAAAGAAAAAGTTCAAATAAAAAAAAGAATAGATTCACTTACTTAAAATAGAGAAACCTCAATATAATTGGAATCAGAATACGAATGCTGATAAATTAAGTGTTGTGGTGACTAGATTTGTTATTGGAAGTTGAATTGTATTAAGATTGGGGGAGATGTTTGTTGCATAAAAAAATACATAATGAAGAATGAGAAATGAGATAGGAGGAGATAAGAGTCGATCGTCAGGTCATAAATTAAATATTACTGATGATATTACCGACATAATTCTTTTATCGGTAACTTTGTAAGTCATTCTATTGGTAAAAATATCACGTCATCATATGATTTGTTTTTTTTTTAATCCCACTATAATACTATCCGTAATTCCCTCAGTATATACCGAAGAAATTGTTTAGTCGGTAAATTTACAGACATAGTTTACTGTCAAGTTAATTCTGTCAGTAATACCGTCTGTAAAAATTACATGTCGTCTTACTGATTGACTTTTTTTTTTTTTCACTGCAATTTTCTTGGTATACACCGAAATAATTTTTCTATCAGTGTTTATTAATGGATACAAGAATGAAAAATTCTATCGATATAAGTCATCGCAATATATTGATAGAAAATTTTTATCAATGTTTCTGTTTATATTTATCAATTTTCTAGTAATGTGTGTTTTGAATTTATTAAGTTATTTATTTATGATTTGATGCTTGAATTTGAAATTTTTCAGTCATATTTAAGTAAAAATATAAATTATTGGTATCTGAACTTTTTTACACGAGGGAAAAAGACAACTTGTACCGATATATTGTAAATAAAACAAGCTGATAAATTATATGTGAAGTGAGCACAAAGTGTTTTTATCTAATTAGGTGTACTCTTTTTCTGAATTTGTTTATCTATATATACTCCCAAATCTAGGGTTACATTTATTTTATTAATGTTATGTATGAAACTCTAACTAAATAAGAATAATCATTCTAGACTAAACCAATTTTAGATTTTAATTGTTTTGAAAAATAAAATATTTCTTAAAATCTTATTTGTTGAGTAATATAGGAATTTTTTATTTCTTAAAATACTTTAATTATTTAAGTAACTGAAGAATATTTCTACAAATATAATTTTGTCAATCTCGATAAATTTCTTTTGACGGAATGACATATTAAGAAATACAACGATATAATAAATATAATTAAAAAATACAAGAATACATTAAATATCCAATTAAATGTATAAAAACATATTGAGATATTTATCCATTTTTTATTATTTTTTTTTAATGTTGAGATAATCTATATGCAAGAATCCAGAGCCCGATCCATGAGAAAATTGGATCCTGGGTTTAGCCGTGAGCTACAAGTTGCATAAGGCTTTACTAATACTTTCTGACACAATGATCCAGAGAAGCATTAAGGCTCTGCATAACAGTCAGCGCCTCGCAGCAGATAAAAAATGGAAACTTCTTTCAATGAAAAAAAAAGAAAAAAAGAATTTGCAGGTTTTTCCAACATATTTTCTTACCCTATGAAAAAATTCTAATTGT
This sequence comes from Populus nigra, assembly GCF_951802175.1. Classification (NCBI taxonomy): domain Eukaryota; kingdom Viridiplantae; phylum Streptophyta; class Magnoliopsida; order Malpighiales; family Salicaceae; genus Populus; species Populus nigra. The sequence goes on along the minus strand of NC_084870.1, from coordinate 3,792,403 downwards.
AAATTAAAAAGTTAATGCATGTAGATCAATAAAAAAACTAAACTAGAAAATTAAAAGATAGATATAAATTAAAATATTTAATTTCACAACAAAGACTATAGACTCGGTTGTGTTTAACAACTTTATTTCTTAGAATTTATTTTTTTATTTAATCAAACAATAATAAAAATAGACATCTAAATAAAAGTTATTTAATAAAACCCAACAAAAAATAAATATTATGGAAGGTTGCACAAAAAGAATACCCACTAATATTAAAAACAAATTGTTATTATCTTATATGAAAACAAAGAAAAAACTAAACACTATTTAATCAAGGATTAAAATGAAAAGCTAAAAGATAGTTCATGGATCTAGATATTTGGTATTGAAACATGAGCTATAAAACCGGTTATATTTAATAACTTTGTTTCTTGAAAAACAAATTATTTTATAAAAAGATGATAAAAAGACATACACAAGAAAATAAGTAAATAAAATAAAAATAAAAAATTGAGCTAGGACTAATAATGTAAAACAAATATTGCAATCTTGTCCAAAAACTAATTAAAACTAAACTATATTCTATTAAACAAATCCTAAAATTTTAATTAATTTATTTATTTTAAATAATTTCAATTGAAGCGGAATATGCACTAGGTTTAGCACCATACTTTAATTAATTTATATTTAAATAAAAAAAGAAAAATCAAAGCTAAAAAAAGAGTAATTAGCTAAGTCTAGATGACCCAACACCTCTCATCTTAATAGAAAAGGCCACGCGTTCGAGCTTGTTAGGTCAAGCTCGGGTTAAGCTTGAGTACTTGGTCTTTTCTTCTTTTTATTTTTGCATGTGTTTGAAACTGGCTATGTGATTTCTTATTATTTTACACTTTGATTCTTTTTTGATGGAATTTTTCTTTCCTTAATATATTTTTAGAAATTGGCCATTAATTGGGTCATAGAAAGCTACAATTAAAAGGAAAATAAATCTGAGGATGAAATTTTTAAAAAACTATGGTATTGTGGTTTGTTGCCTAACCCTTTTAGTATATTTTGTAATTATCTAACAAAATTGTGATGTTATATTATTTAAAATTAAAAAGATTGGATGAAGAAATGATAGATATTAAGAAAAAACTAAAAGACATCATATTTTTATTGTAGACATACTCACAAAACATTATAGACCACAATAATATATTTTTTCCCTTAAGCCTTTGTGTTTTTTTTTTATATAATTTTATCCTAGTACAATTTGTTATTTCATGTTTTCATGTTTGAGTCTAGTCTAAGAAATTATTTTAATTGGCTTACTGTGAGGTGCTCGAGGTGATGATAACACACTCTAATATTTGGTCTATGCTCTTTATATGAAAAAAAAAAAAGAAGGTTTTTGTTGCTTGAAAAAACTTTTTGCAGGAACCTGCTTTTGTTTATGCTTGTGTGGCTTTTTATTTCCTTGGACCAAGAATGCTAGCTCATCTAGGCATATGTGTTTGGTTTTTTTTTTTTTTTTTTTATCTTTTTAGATTTAGATTTATTTAATTTTTAGTTTTACTTTGTCATTTTCTTAGAATTCTTATTTTTTCTTATGATTAAATAAGAGGTTTGTTCTAAAAAAAATATTAAACATGAGTAAAGTCATAACTTGAATTACAGGTTTTGAAGATGTGCTATGCTGGCTAGTTTCAATCCAAAACATGATGTTCTTAATATAACTAACTAGTGTGTTTGCTTTTATGGTAGATTTTGTAGTTAAGATTTTAAAAAAGTATGTTTAGAAAAATAACTTTTAGTTGTGGTTGGTTTGATTTAAATAGAAGTTCGGTTACCATTGTGGTTGAAATTGTTATTCAACCAAGAACATGTTAAAAAATAATTAATTAAAACTGTGATTGAAATTGATATGGTAAATTAAATGATCAAAGAAAACACAAAGTATTTTTATTTTATTTTTAACATTAATAGAATTTTAGTTAGTTTGTTATCATTAATAAAACCCCATTGAGCATTAACGTTTCAGCACAAAAATAACAGCTTCACTACATTTTAATATGTAACCTATCATTATGAATTTTCAAGACCTGAAATGTTGTTGAAATGTGTATCCTTTACGTGTAAAGCAAAATGACGAGGTAGGGAGGACAAGAGCTGGTGAAGGTGACAAAAAGGGGATGGGAAGATGAGGGGGTATTTTGGTAACTATAAGAAACAACAATTCTTTTTTCTAGATTGAGTTGTCAAAGAGGCAAAACTGATATTGCACCTCAGTAAATAGCATCCAACAATTGCTTTTTGTAAATATGTGGTTGGAATGTCACTTTTAATGAGTTAAAACATAGCTGTGTTTGTTTTTTAAATTATTTTTCATGTTCAAATATATTAAAATAATATATTTTTTTATTTTTTTAAAATTATTTTTAAAATCAGCGCATCAAAACGATCTAAAACATATTAAAAAAATTAATTTTTAATAAAAAAATTAATTTTTAATAAAAAAATTAAAACTTTTAAAAACACGGGTTGCTCTTCCTTTACGTGTTTGTTTTTGATATCATATTAGATAAAAAAAAAATTTATTTATATATAAAAAAAGGTTGTTGAATTGCTCGGGTATATAATTTATGTGACAATTTTGATGGGTTAATTTAGATTTTAAAAAATGTTGTTTCTAATTTTAAAAAAAAATTTAAAATGACAATGATTTAAAAATATTTAAGTCATCGGATTTTGAATATAGTGACCGGTCGTATATGAGCCCCCTAAATTAAATAAACTCTACCAAATTAATTTTAACACAGTTTAATTTTAAATTTAGAATATACAAAGTTCTTTATATCAAAGTCATATCAATAAAAAGTGAAGTTCTTTATTTATGTCTATCGCTTATCATCCCATTTCAGTTTTTGTTTATCTTTAATGACTCTCACGTATTTATTAACAAACATGATAATTTATTAATTTTATTAATTTGATTGGTCAATTTTCCCATTTCAGTTTTTGTTTATCTTTAAAGACTCTCGAGTATTTATTAACACACATAATAATTTATTAATTTTATTGATTTGACAGGTGAATTTTTCAAATCGCATTTCAATGTTGACATTTAAAGAAAAAATAACGACTCTCACAAGCTTTCTTCTTTTTAATATAGATATCTGGATCAATTTACACATACCTCGATTAATTTTATAGACTTTAAAATTAAAGACCATGTAAATCTTCAGTATTCATCATATTAGTAATAAAAACTATAAAAAAAATAAATTTTTTAATTTCAAACTTTTAGCAAGAAACAATTACTATATGATTTGTTTGTTTTTCACTTAGAGTTGGCTTTTAATTCAGCTTACAACAGAGTACAGGCACAGATACCGAAACTAGTTCACTCTATAGAGAGATGTGGTGTTCTAAAAAAGAATAAATTCTTACAAATGGGATAAATAATTGAGTTCAATCTGATGTATCATAAAAAATTATTTATTTATTTATTATTCTGTAAGATATTGGATAAAAAATAATTCTTATATCTTCAATGAGGCATTTTATTTTTATTTTTTAGTTTTTATAAAAAAAAAGATTACCATAAATAATTTAGTTCAATATGATGTATCGATAAGATGAGAAAATGCTACTGTCAATAAACAGTCAATTCACCTGGTAGCATGGATAAGGAATGTGATTTCAAGTTAATTTTTAATATAATAGAATAATATGCAGACATTGTAATCGTGTACTGAGAATTAGAAAGTTATGTTTAATAAAATATATTAAAAATATATAAATTAATAGATCATAAAAATATTGTAACATTAATTAAAGTCTAAAGTAGAATGCAGATTTTTATTGTAGGGATGGAAAGATAATTTGGATCGTGCCGTGGGGTATTCTTAATTTAATTATATAACAATAAAACAAATCTATGAAAAAGTAATGATTTAAATTTTGTAAAAAAAATGTAATTTTTTAGTCTTAATGCTCTTTTTTTTTCTATTAATTTTTTTAACAAAAAAAAATATTTTTAGATATGTGGTTTATTGCATATAAACTGAAGGCATTAAAAATAAATGTCTAAATTTTTGTTTTTATATTTTGAAATAAGGAGAAAAAAAATCTCTTAATCAAAACCTCATTCCCTTATTTAAGCATTCCTTTTCTCTCAATTTTGATAAAAATATGTTTTTTTTTTTTTGTATTAGAAGTATTGTATTTAAAAGCTAATGCTTATATATATATTGATAATTTTGATGCCTATGTATTACAAAAGATAAGAAAAATTTGAGAAACAATATATAAAATAATTACAATAAAATAGACATGTTATTTGTATTGAAAATTCATGAGTAAATGTTTTAAAAAATTATGCGTAATAGGTTCATATATAATTATTCTGAACACAATTGCTAATATCATCCTAATATTATTTTAAAACAATGTCATTATCAAACAATTACTTGAATATCATTTTACTAAATTTACTTAAAAAGAATATTATTATAAAATATAAGAAAAATAAACAAAAAACAAGTTTGAAGGACTATGATCACACATACAAACCAAAGAGTGCTTGTTTTCCTTTTTTCTTTATATAACAAACAGATTACATGTTGTCTACTCTTATTTTATTTTTTTAAATGAACATCTCATCGCCCTCTTGTAATGTTTTTCTTTCACCAAAATGAACATCTCATCGCCTCTAATAATCCATTTAAAACAATAAAACATATTTTAATTGGTGTAAAAGCTTAAAATCATATCAAATAATTATTTTTTAGATTCAATCTACTTTTTACAACATCATTGAAGATAAAAATCCCTTTATTAAGTTTTCTTATATAGTTGAATCTATATACATCAAAATTAAAGTTATCGTTGGTGGAAATTCGGTCACTCAAGAGCTTTCTTTCTTTTTAGGTTTTCTGATAACTTTCTCTATCTTCTTTCAATCTTTAAGAACTAAAACACGACAAAAATAAAATTTAGGACCAATATGTAATAACCTAAAAAAAAAAGAAATGGAATATACAAAAATGGAAACTTAAGGGATCAAATGCAATTTTTACATACCTTTTGTAGAAAAGGGCTATGTTTCTTCCTTTATATTAATTTCAATTCTTAATCTCTCGATTTTTTAACAAAAACTTAAGACTCTATTTCATAAAATTAACCATTAACTTAATATTGGAGCATTTATCAATTCATTAGGCAAGTAAGAGAAAATAACTTAAAATAGATTTCAACACACAAAACCATGAAAATATAACTTTAAATAAAAAAAAAAATAAAGTTTAATGATCGAATCATAAGCTGTGCAAACTGCAAACCACATGTACTAAAATGTAAAAACTAAAATACACAATTAATGAACAATGATATTGTGCACAAGTTTTCATGCACAGTAAAACCTTTGTTTTTTTTTTTTTTTTTTTGGTGTTAATTGTTAATAATAGCTAGAAGGGACCAAGGGAGGAAAAGTATAGCGAGGGCCCTTTAATTATTCTCTTACAAATATAAGAGGGAGCTTAATGTCCTCCATACATGTTTCTCTTCAAAGCAAGGCAAACATGATATTAATTTGTAGTTGTCGTCAATCACTTGCATGCTCGTCAATCACCTCCTCGCAACAACCATTCGAAATCGATTTCTTGATTTAATAATTATGAGGCCACCCGTTTGCTGCAATTGTCTCCGTATGATTAATTAATAAACATAGATTTATGTGGTCCCATGGAATGATGTGTGGAAACTTCTGATCCAATCAATCTTGACCTAAATTAATCTCAGCTGGGTTGAGAGCGATAGATGTGTCTAAATCTGTTGTCGTCGTTTAACTAATATTGTTTTCTTAATCCAGTTGTTAGAAAAAGAAGATGCTACATCAGAATTGCTGGCCATGTTCTTCAAACATTATTTTCGATCTCGACAGTTGACTCATCTTAATTTAAACTATAGGGAAAAAGTATAAAATTCCTATATTTTAAGCATCCGTTGGATTCCGATGGTTTGGGTTTAACATTTTTATAGTTTTAAATCGTGAATATCATCGTTCAACAAGAAAAGAATACAATAAATGAATCGAATGGATTAAATTCATTTCAATATAATCCAACATGTACATTTCATGGTTTCATTGAAAAATAAGAATGCATCCTGTTAAACTACTTCCATGTATCACCATCGGAAGGGTACACCATGACTCCATCCACCATATCATGTGAATGATGTCATGTCATGTGCTCAACAATCTTTAAAGACATAATAACTTTTATAGTCCAGGAGTGACTGAAAAATATCTTAATTTTCTATGTACGAAAAGAGTCATTCCTTGCAAGTTTTAGGTATATACTGAGCATGCTTATAGGTTCTATACCCAGTCAAATCTACATTTTCACGATAGTACAACATGTTGAAGTTTGTACACATGTCAATTTTCTAACATCTTAGGCCAAGGGGTTTCATAGTAGATTTAGCAATATAGATGTTATTTTTCAATATATTGTTTTCAGGTAGAATGCTTCTTGTCCATTCAATAATTATATTGTAACTAGCTTCATTCAGCCCATGATTTGACTTGATGGTGAACATCCATGTAACGAGCAATAATTTACTATGATTTGTGCACCTATCTCATGATGGTTCGTCAGAATCTTTCAAAAGTTTTAAAAACCTAGTTGCGACTGCATTTGGTTCTTCATCTACAATTGAATATTCACTTGCATAACTATGATTCGTTCTTATTATATCCATAACCGTATTCTGATAACAATTATTGTTATCATCTACAACTCCATTCAAGCTGCTAGAACTAGAAGTTGGCTTAACCATCCTTTCTAACATGATCTTGTATGGAACATAGGGTTCTCCGTATGCAAACTAACACAAGTATTTTTTTCATAAACTATTTTTGCAACATCTGAATTGAGAAACTTTTTATTTTTACACCTCTTACATGGACATCTAATATCATCTCCACTAATTTTTTTTGGATTAGTTAGTGCGTAATTAATAAGACCCTCAGCTCCATTATAGTAATCCATCGTGCGCAACCCTGCAGGTGAAACTTGATACATCCAAGAATAATTATCTATTACTTATATGAAACCTATATAGAATATTGATGACACCATATATTAATTGATAATGTGAACTAAATAAATTATTAGTACCTAGTTAATTAGCTATCATTGGTGAAGTCAGAATTATTCAATCTATTTTAATATTATTCTTTAATGATTATCAATTTTCTCCCAAAAAAAATCCAAATTCCTCCAAATTTAATTAAATTTTGAACTTAACAATATAATTGATAAAATATAAAATGTACCCATTAAATAACTCATTATTTATTTTATTAGAAAACACATAAGTTATAAAATCAAATTCAATTTTATCAAATGACAAACAAATACAATTTTCTTCATACGTTTTATGGTTTGATAGTTTTATGGTTGCATATTGAATTCAATAATCTATATGGTTATCATTAATGTATAATTACAAAAACATTAGCACCGTAGAACTACATTATCAAAGCTATTATGTGATTAATTTTATGAACTAAATTAACTAGCACCACACTTGATTTTTCAAGTTAATTAAAATAACAACGAAGACAACAAATTAAGCCTAGGGAAGCAGGTACTGAAACCTTACAAGAAATGGAGACTTAATGGTTTGTTTTTTTAAAATAGAAAAAAGAAATACTATATGTTTGTTGAATTGGCCTATAGCTAGAACCATAAATGTTTCTCCCATTTAATTACTTAGCTGTGCATAGAAATGCTGGCTGTACATAATAAGATCATATTAATGTCCACAACTCCAAGAAACTAGCTAGGTCAACATGATCAATCCACTCCAACAAGACAGCACATGAGAGCTTATAAATGCTGCTTGTAATATCAATTAATTACCGGCCAATTTGAAAAATTATAAATTGATTAGAAATGAAATCATTTTAACATTATTTATCCTTTTATATATATATATAGATTTGCAAATCACATAGAAAAAAACAAAAGGAGTTTGATAGCCTACGTGATTGGTCCTACATATGATCGTTTTTGTGGCCTGTTTCAATTTGTCTCCATATATATATATATATATATATATATATATATATATATATATATATATATATATATAGAAGAACTTAACAGACCCACAATTCCTACTGTCTCCGTACGTTCTTCGCCATTGATGCACATATGGATGATGGTATCATGAGATAAGTATTATGCTTCACTCCCCTTCTACACTTGCTGGTGGTTGGCCTCATGATTCACCAGATCTTGCTGATCAAGACTCTATTCTCAAATAAATTTTACTGGAAAAAAATAATACATATATGGACTTAATCTTCATTTTCAAAGACTGATCATAGATGTAATAAAATTGTAACACTTTTTTTAAACATGCAAAAGACCTTTCGTTTTATGTTGGAATTCTCTTTTTTTTTCTTTTAACATTAACAATACTAAGTGTTAAACTGTGTTTATCTATAAAAAAAAAACATTAATTTTTAATATTTTTTATATGATTAACCGTAATTTAAAATACGTTTAATTATATAAACCATAGTTTTCAGACCCGGCTCGATCTAAGGTCTGGGTTCTGGGTTTTGACCAGGTCGCCCGGGTCAATTCTTTTTTTTAAATCAAAATGATATCGTTTTAGTAAAAACAAAAAAAAAATCAACGAGTTGCAACATGGTTTTTTATCGGGTCTTGTCGGATCACACTAAGTTTTTCCTTCTTATATTTTTTCTTCAACCCGGCCCGGTTCTAGCCCCGATTCGACCCGCCGGGCTGGGCCGGGTTTCAAAACTATGGTATAAACAAATGAAACTTCAATCTTTAAATATAAAAATTGACCTAAGAAACTAATGAATTTATAATTTTTTGATATTCATGATGTATGATTTAAAATTCAAGTCCCATATTTGTGGGTTTAACTCTAATAAAACACACTTATTAAAAAAAAAAAACACCACTCTGCATTTGATTTTAGCTTAAAGTCACTATTATCATACATTATAAGTCACGGACGCCATATAATATATTGAAGTACTGACGATGCATCACTTGACCCTATATAGTTTCTAGTTAATTACATAAATCACTTCAATTCCTCTATATATAGCACACAATGGACACTCTCTAGTCTCTTCATCCATCAATCCTTCTTCGCATTATTTTTATGAGTTTCCTTTGTCTGTAATATTATTTAATCCTTCTTTGCAATATCTTTCTCTTTAGACGCCCCCAAACTTGATTTGACAACCATGTCCAAGGAAGTGGAAGACTGTGGCCACCACGACGCCGAGAACAAGCACCACCGCCACATATTCATAGGCATTCTTGCCGTCATCATCACCATTCTGGTGGTAATCTTCCTTGTATGGATGGTTTTACAGCCCCACAAGCCTAGGTTCATCCTTCAAGACACTACCATCTATGGCTTGAATCTTTCAGACCCGAATTTCCTTTCTTCTAACATGCAAGTTACCATATCCACCAAAAACCCCAACGACAAGATTGGTATATACTATGAAAAGCTTGACATCTATGCTTCTTACCATAACCAACAGATAACCTTGGCAACTGAACTGCCTCCGACCTACCAAGGCCACAATGACGTCTCAGTATGGTCTCCATTTCTGTATGGTGATGCGGTGCCTGTGTCTCCATATCTTGCTGTTTCAATTAACCAAGACGTGAATGCTGGGGTTCTGCTCTTTAATATCAAGATCAACGGGAAGCTAAAATGGAAGGTTGGCTCTTGGTTGTCTGGCAGGTACAGAATATTTGTGAATTGTCCAGCTTATATAACTCTCGGCAGCCGGAGTAATGGAATCAATGTCGGAGCAGGGATCAAGTATCAGATTGTACAGCATTGTCATGTGGATGTTTAAGCGAAGGAGAGTGCGCTTCTAGCTAGCACTATCCATATGTTATTTCTTTTATTTTTCTCCACCTCCAATGAAGGGCTTTTTTTTTTCTTTTTCTCTTTTTTTTGATGGTTGCATATATATATGGATTCTATTGGTATTAATATTTGAGTTTAGTCAATGTTAGAAATATTTTTCAAATATGAAACATGTTATTAATTAGTACTTGTGTTTTATATATGGGAGGGTACTTGATTGTGAGTTTTTTTTTATTGATTATCCGTTTAAATTTAAATGAATTTAATTATTTTTCATATGTTTTTTTTTTAATATAACCAGTCATGTTTTATATCTTACCATTACTGATAAATGATTTAAGTATAACCAAGTTAAGTGAATATGATTCTTGCTTATTTAACAGCATGCTTGGAAGTGTAGTTTTGATTGTTTTTTAAAGTGTTTTTTAGTTAGAAATATATCAAAATAATATTTTTTTATTTTTAAAAAATTAATTTTAAAATCAGCGCATCAAAATGATCTAAAAACAATAAAAAAATATTAATTGAAGCAAAGAAAAAAATAAAAAAAATTAAACTTTTTTAAAAGCATTTTTGAAATGTAAAATTAAATAATCCTTTAATAATCTTGTTATTTTGATATATTAAGCACAATGCCGGCCATTATATAATATACGATTATCGAGACCGAGAAAACAGAGATGATAAAAATAAAAAATGTATATAAAGATAAATTATTTTTTATCTTTTATTTTATAAGTATAGAAATTTATTTTAAAACTATGTTAAAAATAAATTATTTTTATTTTTATATTTTTGTTATTTAAACCAATTATATTTTTATTTTCATTACCTTTATTTATTTCAGAATATTAACTAATGTTATAATGATTTGGGATAATTTTAGTTTTTTTCAGCCGTAATTAATACACATTAAAGTTTCTTTCTAGCTAATTAAGGTGTCAATGGGTACATTGGGAGATAAAACATTGTAGTTTTTTATTATATAGTTTTAGCCACTGCTATCGAAAAGAATATCTTTAATAGCATAATTTTTGGATCTTGCTACATAGAAACAGAACACCATGTCACTTAATTTACGTTCTCTAGAATTACATTCAGCGCCTCAGTCAAGCTAATTATTTTTTCCATATTAATTAATATATTGCAATCAGAATTCCATGCTTTGCCTCGTTGTAATTTGTGATATCGTAATAATAAATGCATTGCTTCTTCTTCTTCTTCTTCTTCATACTTGGTCAAGCTCAATCTTGAATCCTGTCGGTTCATTTCTGCTCAATAGAATCACATACAAGATGTATACATTCATTTCAACACCTCATCCCAAAAATAAATAAATAAAATTAACTATGTGTAACTCAACTGGTTATGTTCTAAATTTGCTCTCTAGAAGTCACTAGTTCGAGTCTTATAAATATCGGGATTACTGGAGGGTCTACATTGTTGTTAACTTCAGGGTTGGTGGGATTAGTCGAGATGCGTACAAGTTGATTTGAACACCCATGTTAATCTATAAATAAATAAAATAAAAAATAAAAAAGCTAGAGAATTGGCTTTTGTCATTTATCATGTTAGGTGAAAATGAAAAGCTTGATGACAACATGAATGAAATCATGAAAGTTCATCTTGTTAAGATGTAAGGTCATGAAACATTAAAAAAGAGTCTGCAAAAAGGGAAATCGTTAATGTATCTTTACTTCTACTTTTATAAAAGTTGAGCTACTTAACATTTCCAGAACTGGGGTGGTTACCTTCTTCACCTACTTTCATTCCTTGTCTAAAATCCTTAGCAAGTAAACCAGGGTTATTTATTATATGGACTAGTCCGGGTTAAAAATCTGGTTAATTTGTGTCGTTTAACTCAGTAAAAAACCGATCCTCAATTTATTAATTTTTTAAAATAACATTCCTGATCCATGAATCCGATCTTACTTCAAATTAATTACCGGCTAGGGATTTGTAACTATGCTTTCATTTTCCAAGTGGTAACATTTTTGTCGGCAAGATTTGTTGTGTGTTGCATTATACCCCAATTGATGGATCTTTTCACATTAATTTCCTGCAGTTCCAATTAATAGCTTTTACTTGCTTAAATAATATGTAACAACTTCATAACTTTTTTTTTATATAACTATGGTGTTCGAATAAGTTTACGTATATCTCGACTAATCTCTCGAGATCCTGAAGTTAGTAACTATGTAAACTTCCAGTGACCTTGATGTTTACAATACTCAAACTGGTAATCTCTGATAGCAAACTTCATATAACCTTTTTATTTTTATTGTTTTGTATTGAAGGCAAGTGATGTGTGGAATTTTTATAGAATTAATTATAATTAAGTAATTAACTCAAGTTTTATTTTCTAGCTGATTTATTTTTATTAAAAAAAAAAACATGCAAAAGGTTGGTTTTGCCAAAAGCTAGCTGCAGCGACAACTACCGATAGAGTTTGATCAACTATTTACGGGAGATAATAAAAAATTTCAATGGTTAAAAAAAAAACCAGGTTTATGAATCAGAATACAATGTTCTCTTTTGTAGTTTGGGCCCCGTTTAATGACCCAAAAAAAACAGAATACAATGTTTTATTTCAGATGTAGAATTTCTTTTAATAATTGTAGATTTTAATTTTAGGTTCAATTATTATTAGTATTTGTAGGAAAACTAACAAAAATCGGTCTATGTTTTACGTGAAGGATTTTTCTATATATGTATATGTTTTTTTTTAACATACATGTATATCATAATCTATTTTAGTGATGATCGGACTGTAATTATAGCTATTTAAAAATATTTTTTGTGTCAAAAAAAATATTAATGCACCCCTTTTATTTTAGATTGCTTGTAACTTAATTATTTAGTCCTTTAGTCTGCTTTTAAGCTTAATTCTTTTCAATTAGCACAATTTCATTTTTGTAATTCTAGTGCTATATTTTTTTTTAATTTAACGTGGGTATCCGGGCCAGCTTGCGCGTACCTTGACTAATCCTACAGACCCTAAAGTTAACGACCATGTAAGTCTCCAGTGGCTATTATATGAGCAACCACAGGGCTCGGCTCGAACCTAATACCATAAAAAGAGCAAACCTCTTGGTTCCAAACTCTTACTATTTGGCCACCACCTAAATAGTTAATACTATATATTTATTAAGCTTACTTGTAACATAATTATTTGGGATTTTATATTTGCTTGGGGGTACTTTACAATGAGCGGAATCTATCTATAATTCTATAGATATTTGGATTGAGCCCCTAATGATCTAGATTAATTTATGCTAAAGACAAAATTGAAAAGAAAAAAAAAGTAAAACTTTGATTAACTAGTAATTTAGTTATAGTTATTAAATTCAGACCGACCCAACGGGTCATCCCGGGATCCAATTGATTCAGAGGCTGGACCAGTCTAGGTTTCCTAAAAGATCGGCTGGTACAACGATCCAGCGAAACCCGGTCAACCCGACGGGTCAGCCCGTGACCCGGGTAAGACCTAGGCGAGACCCGTTTTTTTTTTTCAAATATGGGATTTGTATACTCTATGTTTCCAAGAAAAAAGTTATGTTTTTTCAATGTGAGATTTGAAACCCATTAGTATATATACTATGTTCCAAAAAAAAAGTTAAGTTTTTTTAATGTGGGATAAAAAACTTTTTGATTTAAATATTTCAACTTAAAAAGATAACATAGTGTCTTTTCAATGTGAGATTTGAAACCCTTTCGTATACTATATGTTTTTAAGAAAAAAATTATGTTTTTTCAATGTGAGATTTAAAATCTATTAGTATATCTATTCTATATTCCCAAGAAAAAAGTTATACTTTTTTCAATATGGGATAAAAAATCTTTTGGTTTAAATACTTTAACTTAAAAGGATAACATAGTATCTTTTCAATGTCGGATTTGAAGCCTTTTTGTATATATACTCTATGTTTACAAGAAAAAAATTATGTTTTTTCAATGTAAGATTTGAAACCTATTAGTATATATACTCTATGTTCATAAGAAAAAAATCATGTTTTTTCAATGTGGGATAAAAAAAACTTTTGATTTAAATACTTCAATTTAAAAGGATAACATAATATCTTTTCAATATAGGATTTGAAGTCCTTTCGTATATATATGTTTACAAAAAAAAAGTTATGTTTTTTCAATGTAGGATTTAAAACTCATTAGTATATATAATCTATGTTCCCAAGAAAAAACTTGTTTTTTCAATGTGGGATTTAAAACTCATTAGTATATATAGTTAATGTGGGATAATTTTTTAAAAAATATTCTTTTAAACTTTATTATTTACAATATGTATAGTCTATATTTACATGGATTTTTTCTTAATTTTTTCATATGAAATATTAAAATTTTAAATATATTTTTAAAATTTTTTCGGGTTGACCCATAAAATCCGGGATCCGGCTTCTTAGTCAGATCAACCCCTATATCGGGTTTAATAACTATAGACCTAGTTGACCGGGCTTGATCTAGCTAAGTCACGCCATTAAACCATTAATATTAATAAAGACTGAAGATGATTGTGACGAAGAAATTATATCTTCCGTCTCCAGATATCCCACTTGATAAGGCTGTTCAAGCATTTAAAAATAAAGGACTGAATGCTACAGACATGGTTTATCTTCCTGGTATGTGATCAATGCTTCCATTTCCTATATTTTGGTTCCTTTCTTTTCTTCAAGCATGTTAAAACAACTTCTGATATGACATTTCCAAACTCCTTCCATTTCTAATTTCATCCTTTGGATCTTTTGATGATGTATAGGAGGTGGTCACAGTGTTGGGATACCACCTTGTGTTGCATTCGAAAATCGTCTTTATGATTTCCAGAACACTGGCAAACCTGACCCAACCATGAATACAACATTACTGAAAACCCTACAAACTCTTTGTCCACGAAATTCTGGCGGTAGCAACTCCGCTAACCTCCTCCAGAATCCCCGTGGTTCTTCTGTAGTTCACAAATCTTACTAACGAGCAAATACGGTAAGGTAATGGGCTTCTCAGAGTTGATCAGCAACTGGCACTGGACCCAAATACCACATTCAAGAGCCAGCTTTGGCAATTTCTGCCTTCGTGAGTACTAGTGCGGGGACCGTATCACTTCCCACCACCCTTTTCGCCGCTGGCATTGATGATAACATCCTGGCTAAGAACTTCAAGGCTGGTGTTGCCACCATTCTAGGTCTAAGTTCTGGTCTTGCACCCACACCATAAGGATAGATTCATTAATAGTTACCATCATTTCTTCTTGTTCCTTGGTGATCTTCTGCCATCTCTAACTTTCCTCCTTTTTTTTTTTTCCTTTTTTTGAGTTTTATTAAATAATCTCCTCTTGGGGGCATATTTATTCTTGCTTAATCGTATACCATTTATCTTAACTTGTTTTATATTGGTAATAATTATTCTCTCCATAATCCATCATTGAACCTTCAGGGAAAGGTTTGATGTATGTATATTCCGAATCAACCGAAAGATGTCATGATGCAGATAATGATACACAAAATTATCCAGAGCATTTAAAGTTACTCGTGCTAAATTAAGAAAGGAATAGAGTTCTAAAAGGTTGATGATTATTTCTGAACCTAAGAATGTAGTTGCATTGTTTTCTAGTAATCTCGTCAGACTGCATGAAAAATGTGAGATAACCTGAGGGCTAGAAGCTCTGATGAAATCATGAAAGAGGCCGTCTAATGTTTCCTAGGTTTTACCATTTGCTACAAACAAACGTACAGACGGCTAGAGCGAGAACAAAATAACATCACCCCAAGATCGATCATGAAAGGACACTTTCTGAATGGCTAACCGAAAGGGAATAACCAGTGCCTGTGAGATTCAGGTGGAATGCTTGGTGCGAAGGCTACTTACAGTCTGAGAATGAAACACCAGATTCAAAAATAATGTAACAGGGGATAACTTATAGATAATTTCGAGCAAATGACTATCTTTGCAATGGCATATCAAAAAAAATATTACTTCAATACAAGTAATGACCTCATTTAGAACATCAAAGTCACAAGCAAAACTCCATCATATCTTTATGTTTCTACAAAGCTTAAATATAAATTCAAAGTCAACAACTCCTGATAGGATAATAAAAACTACAAAAACATCCCGGATTGAAAAGAACGGTCGCCAAGCAATCAAAGCACCACCACCCATAATGGAACTGCTATGATGAGAGACAGCTTACAGCCTTCTACCCCTTCTTCCACCCTTTCTGCGGGTGCTGTCAGTAGGAATTGGTGTGACGTCCTCTGAAAACAAACAAGACATCAACAAAATAAAATAAAAATGAAATTTACTGCCAGTGGATGATTCAGACAGATGCTTCTCTAGTTCAATTACTGAATGAGCTAAATACTTATCACTCAAAACACAGAACACAAACAATTCACATTTGTTAAATGTCATGTAACAAATTTAAAATGTCAAGCTCCGGAAACCTTAAGAAACTACGGGCAACCAAGTGCTTACAGTGTTCGACAGAAAACACAAAATAGTGCACCAAAGCTTGAAGCTTAATCCTCAATCATCCCCAACAACAGTTCAAATCAAGTAACACCCGCATCTTCAACTCCTAATTTCAATCAATGGTTTTAGAACTTTATTTCTAATCAATATCTTACCAATGCGACCAATTTTCATTCCAGAACGAGCCAATGCCCTCAGAGCAGACTGAGCACCTGGACCAGGGGTCTTAGTTTTGTTACCTCCTGTAGCACGCAGCTTGATGTGAAGAGCAGTAATGCCAAGTTCCTGTTAGTTTCGAAACCAGGTTAGTCTTGATGAAAGGACTAGCGAATAAACAGCTTATAAATTAGAAAAAGAATTTTCTAAAATCATTGTATTATGTAGAGAACAAAAACCTTGCATCTCTGTGAAACATCCTGTGCAGCAAGCATAGCAGCATATGGTGAAGATTCATCCCTGTCAGCTTTAACCTTCATACCACCTGTACATGTTAGGTTCAAGGAGATATAAAGTTACATTAATTGCAGAGACGATGGCCTGATGCCTGGCCTGAAGCCATATGCCAGAGCAACAGTGCCATGAATGAGTGCAGAACCAAAATAAAGCAAACTACGCAATTATATGACAGCTCACAACATTGAAACCATCAAAGGTGGCACTACAGTGAATACTTGAACAATATAGGAACTAAATGCTGAATTCACTAAGAAATCGTGTTTTCAGATAATTAAAAGATTTCCACTGCACACCTAAGTACACGTGTCAAATGCGAATACACAGACACAGGTAAACACTACCCCTGAAATCAGGGTAATGACCTAATTGAGCCCGAACACACCCATGCATATATAATACAGACAGAAGTCCGGGCGACAAAGAAGAATACTCAATCATGCTGGTCAAAACAGGGAATTGAAATGGAAAATGCAAATAGAGCAGTAAGCAGAGCGTATATATTTTTCATGTCTTACTCAGATTCAAACCAATTATTAAGAAAAATACGCCATTATAAAAAACATACCAGTAATGCGGACCAGGGTTTCCCTCCCAGACAAATCAGTCACATGCTGCAATTATTTCAATCAAGCAAAATCACTTACAGATGAAATAAACCAGACAATAATGAAAATATTTATACTCCATTCTAGCTAATATGAACGAATACTCACAATAAAGGTATCATTAAATGAAGCAAAAATGTGAGCCACCCCGAAAACATGCTCTCCCTCCCTTACAGTTGGGCCAAGTGTAACATTCTCTTCCTTTGGCTCTCTTGTCTTTCTCCTCGACTATAAAATCATAAACAAAACTGTATCAGAACAAAAATTCACTAAGAAGAAACAAAATCTAAATCTGATAAACAAATACCGCCTCCGAGGCATGATTAAAATAAAACCCCACTACTCGATACCCTAGCACAGTGATGAACGATCAAAACAAAGCACAATATATTTTTCCTACGATTTCCAAACATTCTCAGCCTAAAACATATGCAAGTTCAAAATCCG
The DNA here is from genome assembly GCF_951802175.1 of Populus nigra. Classification (NCBI taxonomy): domain Eukaryota; kingdom Viridiplantae; phylum Streptophyta; class Magnoliopsida; order Malpighiales; family Salicaceae; genus Populus; species Populus nigra. Next base: position 3,774,506 of record NC_084870.1, on the reverse strand, counting down.
AAACAACAGCAAAAACCCACTTCCCTTTGTCTTTCTTGTTTATTTTCTTGGAAAAAAAAACAGACAACAGAAACAAATTTCCATTTCTTCAGTCCTCCAAATCAGATACACCAACATTAACAAAAACAGCAAAAAAAAAGGTGGGGGCTAAGAGTATAACGAAGAGATTTAAGGACGTGATAGAGATTTCACTTACCATGGCTAAAAGCTGAGTAGGTCTAGAAGCCGAAGGATGCTAATAGGGTTGATGGCCGAGCTTGTAAGTTGCAACAGACAACGGAAAGGGGCTAAACTAGGGGAATTTATATGAGGGAAAGTGGCTAGGGTTTTAGGAGCGGAGCAATATCATATGTATTTGCTTGAAGGTCCTTGGATTTTCCTTTTATTCTTATTGGGACTGCATATTGAGCTGGGCTTTTCTCTTAGCTCCAAATCTGATTTGTAGTCTTGGTTTATTTATATGGGCTATGGAGTCTTACCATGCTTTGTGAACTTCTTGAATGCGATTTGTGATTTTAAGGTGAAGATTATTTTTTTGTTTTAAAATTGTTTTAAAAAAAATTTAAATTTATTTTTTATTCAAATTAATATTTTTTAATATTTTTAAATTATTTTAAGACATAATTTTAAAAACTAAACTTGATTTAGAAAAAAAATCATATTTTGTTAAAAAAAAATATTACCTAGTTAATAGTTGGGTTTTGTCCAGATCAATTAAATTTTTTCACAAAATTATTTGAGTTTTTTTTTAATTTGACCGAGCTGATTCAAATTTTTAAAAAATTTATTATAAACAATTTTCTTAAAGAATTAGTAATTTATAGATTTGAGATATAATTTGTTTTAAACAATATTTGGTTTGTTATTTTAGTGAGAATTCAGTTTCATTTGGTTTGATTTTTAAAATTGGCAAACTAAACATATTGATTTTAGTAAGTATTCAAATTAAAATGGAGTTTATTTTTTTATTTGATGATAAAAAATATTATTGAGTTAATTAGGATGTCAATCAATATTAAATTTTGTTTTTAAAAATTCTAAAAACACACACTAATCCCCTTAAGATGATCTTAAAATTTAAACCTAAAAAATCAAAAAATAAAATATATCATTTTGACTGAAAAATTATTGGTGACGTTGTTCCCATTTCATTATTTTCCAAAGTTCTATGTATAGGGTTTTTTTTTCAAAAATACATTAAAATTGTAATGTTTTTCAAGTTTTTCTAATAAATTTAATGAAAATTATACCATGTAAATAATATACCAACAAAACCTACCAAAAGAAATTTTAATAAATATTTGGAGTTGGTCTATTATTATTGTGCTTGCCTTCTTAAAAACGATAATGCCAGAGCGAGTCTACCGCTCTCTCCTCTCCTTTTCTGGTCCATGAGCGAAGAAAAGGTCTGTAAAAATCTTTTAAAATGTTTAGTACGATGAACATCTGAGATCGAGTTGGTGAACAATCAATGTGTGGGACTTCAAAGGAAACATAAATTGGCACATTATTTAGTGTTTGGTAGTGTGATAATGGTTACTTTTTAAATAATTTTTTATGTTAAATTGCATTACAATGATGTTTTTTTATTTTTTAAAAATTATTTTTGATATCAGCACATTAAAATGATCCAAAACGTACAAATCATATTAAATTTTAGCAAAAAAAAATTATAATTTTTTTGGAAACGTCGTTTGCACCGTGTTTCCAGACATGTGCTATATATACAAAGAATATTATATCTTTAACCATTGTTATAGAACCTGATTTGACTTAGGTCAGTGTTGGTTGGGTTAAATTGTAAGTCTACTTTTAAAATAATATTGTTTCAAGTTTTTTTTAATGGAATAAAGTTATATTAGAATAAAAAGTTATCTAAAAAAATTATATCATTTTAAATTAGATGTAAAAAAATAATATTTGAAATTAAATTATCGTGTTTCATTAAGATTTTGATGGGTCAACTAAGTTATGAATTAATGTATTATATCATTCAGGCTCGATCAGGGTAATTCCTAACCCAATTCAAAAGCGGAATCGAGTTTAATAATCATGTGCTTAACATTCATAAAAATTTATGTACAAATACTTCACCACACATGTATCACAGTAAAAAATTAAGACACTTCTGTAAATGAGGCTATTCACACACACACACACACACACACACACACACACACACACACACACATATATATATATATATATATATATATATATATATATATATATATATATAATCAATAAGAGAATTTGAATCCAAGACTCTCTCATTGCACATGACCCAAGCCATTTGACGTAACCAGTAAATTAGCTAAAATAAGGGTTGTAGTTGTTTATAATTTGGCAATTTTCGGAGCTAGTGATATATAATACCTTGGATTTTTTATTTAAATGTGTCGATTGTGACTTTACTAGCCTGGGTCTAAAATCCATTTAGGATTTTTTTTTTTTGAAAAAAAATACATGAAATTTTCAACACATTAAGAGAGTCAACGGTCAACTCCACTCGTGACCTAGGCCTTATACCAAATCGACCCCAATCAGATTTTAAAACTATGATAACAACTACTTTTATTCTTATACTGACTTGGATCAATCCGATCCATGACCTGAGCTTTGTCTCATATCGACCCTCAAATTAAATTTTAAAACTATGATAATAATAATTTTTATCCCAATATATCTTGGTTGGACAATTCTGAAATTGAGAGTTTTTCTCAATTATATTTTAGGAATAAAAAATAAAAAATAGTCTCTATAAACATAACCTTTCTATACCTTCTATTTTAAAAATATATAAATTTACTTTAAAATTATCTTAGAGGCAAGATTTATTTTTATATTTTTTTAATCTAAATATATTTTTATTCTTAGTATTTTTATTTATTGTGTCCCAAAATAATAACCAAACGTTACTTAACAGTCACTTTAAAATCTAGGGTCTAAAATCCATCTTTGCTTCTTTTTATGATTAAAAATGCATGAAATTTCAGCGCATAACCAGCATTTTATTATCGTATTCCCAGCAAAAGACTAGAGAGTAGAGAGGGACCAAGAACTTTATAATCGCCTGAAACTGTCCGCCCATAATCAACACATTGAGAACTCCGTCGTCAGGTTCTGTTGCCTTTTTCCTCGTCGAAAGAAAAGGTATCAGACACCATGAGAGAGTTTTGTTTCCAGCAAGTTTGAATTTTACCTTTTCCCCTTGAAGGATATGAATTCTCCCTACCATTATCACCCATTTTCTTAAATCACTATGAAATCTATGAGGATATTAACTATTTTTTCACGAATTTGAGCTCATGTGGCTATTAAAAAGACAGAAATTTCCATGGTCTTAGCTTAGGTTTTAGAAAAAACTTTGATATGTTCTGAAAAGTTTATAATTTATAAATTCTTTTTTGAATAAGAAAATTTTTTAATTTATTGAATAGATAGCTTACAAGACTATTAATTAAATACAAGAAAAAAATTTTAATTAGTAAAATTTTAATTAAATTATAGGTTATAATCTAAATAGAAAAAAAAACAAAAATAACCAGGAAAATAAAAAATTTATGAGACAATAGCTTCCGAGTTTAATTTATAGAATTGGGTTTTTAAAATGATTTGACAAAATATTAGTTTAATTTGATAAAAAAATTTATATTTATTTTTATGAGATAATGTTGGACTCAATTCAAACTTCTAAAACATAAAAAATCTTAATAATTAAGGGAGTAATATAATAAAAATAATCATTTCAAGAATAACAAACATTATACCCCAAGATACTAGATTATATAGAACCTCTCATATAACAACCACCACATCAGAACAATAGAACTCTCAAATAAAACCTAGAGAATCTTTGAACCCAGTCTACCACATCATAACAATAGAACTTTTGTTGGTTTGTGAGACCTAGTCTAAGCCAAATACTCTTGGCAAACACACAATCTCTAATACAATGTAAAATATCCTCGTCCTTCTAGTTACACCCACCACAGATTGGAGATGAAAAAAATATTACGTTTAAACTTTAATAAATTAGTGGGAAGACTATTATAAAATAATTGCCAAATGAACATTTTGATTTTTTTTTAGCCTTTAATTTCCAAATCCAAGTCCACCTCGTATCTGAAAAAAGATTTCTACCTTCGAATAGAAGCCAAGAATAAGCTGAATTAGAAGTATACATACCATTCATGTTGGTAGACCACACAATGCAATCCGGTGGCCTTGGACAAGATGGAATTGGTATCGTCTTAATTTTCTGTTTTACTAAATCTTGAATATGTGTAGTTAGTACACAAAAGTTTTATTTTCCACCATACCACAAATCTGAAACTTTAAAATCTAAATCAATAATGTGTATCACGGCTACTTCTGATCTCAATGTGCTATCTTGTAGCTAAAGGTCAAACCATAAAAATAAATCCCTAATACCTCCTCTGTAAATGAACCCACCATAAAGAAAACTAAATGCCTTGTACAAACAAAAATTAAATGCCTACTCCAACCATGATATGAATGAGCATTTGACAACACCAAATATAAAAAAAAACTAACCTACCATCCATCCACGTAGTGATTGTGAAGCTAATTTGTACACAAAAACATTATTAGTGTTTTTTTCAAGATGTTTTTGTATAAGTACTAGTAAATTCAATCTAATTAACTCAAAATAAATGATCAGAAAAATCGTACTTAAAACAAGATTGCGATGCTAAATAACAAGTCCTAAATCTTGTAAAACACCATCATAGAACTAAACTAAGAATAAATTAAAAACCCGATTATATTTACGTTTCAAAAATATTTTAAAAAATAACTCATTCTCTCTTACAACAAGAAAAGGCTGCATGCATGAAATCAACACCTCAATCAAGGATTTTAATCTTTCCAAAACTGGCAAAGCATGTATATGCAGGTGAGGACTCGTTTGTGCATTACTAGATAAGGTGGCCATAACCTAATTATCAAGGACATCAAATAGACATTACCTAATTATCAAGGACATTAAAGATCCGAATGCGAGAAAGCGCTTGCTATATATTGTGTTGCTGTAAACAAGAACAAAAGCTAGCAGATTCTAATGATCAATTCGTCTTCTGGGGACTCCAGGCATGTGTCCCTGCTGAAGACGAAGGGGCAAGGACTGTGGCCAAAGGGTGTGTTTATGGGCCTCTAAGTTAGGTTCATGTCCCGCACCTCCTCTTTTTCCTAAATTATATTTTATAAGCTATATATTGAAATCTTGAATAAAAGCAGTGTATTTCTCTTACTATTTTTAGAATCTCAATATTACTCTTTTTCCTAAATTATATTTTATAAGCTATATATTGAAATCTTGAATAAAAGCAGTGTATTTCTCTTACTGTTTTTAGAATCCCAATATTAAATAGGTAGACCACACAGGTGGATCGTATGGCGTATGGAATGAAGATTGAAACTTTGTGTGTGTGTGTGTGTGTGTGTGTGTCTCTCTCTCTCTCTCTATATATATATATATATATATATATACACACACACACACACACATATAATGTTGATGGGTTTATTAATGATGTTTCAATTTTGAAGATTTCTTGACATTTGATAAGAAAAGCTCACATGTTATCTATCAATGTATAGATGTCAAGAGTTTAAATTAGAGAAGAAAAATCAATTCAAAATTGTCAATAAAATAGGGTAATAACTCAGCTGTTCAATATTCCTCTTAAATTTTAATTATGAGGGGGTGTAGTCAAGGGCATAGGCATGTTAAAGGTTTGGATGTGTTATAACTCAAGTCAAGATTTTATTAATATTTTTGACTAGTTTTATGTAAAAAAAATTATAATTCTTGATTGAAATATTAAAAAAATTCTAAAAATTTATGTGGAGCCTTCTAATATGATACTTTAGCTTGGGTTAAAATTTTAAAATTTTTGGAGAAATTCATAAATTTGATAAAAAATCATAATTTTACCAGTTTTACGTTATTGGACATAATTTTCAATCTGACTATCAGATTAAACTGAAATTTTATGAGAGATCTTAAAATATATTGAATAAAATCTAGTTAAAATTTTAGGATGAACGGAACTTGATAGTGCTAATAAAAAAAACCGTCAAATAAAAACAAAACGACTCATTAAGAGTAAAATGATTATTTGCTATTAAAAAATTAAACAAATAAGCTCTTCCTTCTTTTTATATGTTACCGACTGAGCAGAATAGAAAAAGAAAGAAAAGAAAAGTCAAGAGAGAAAGAGAGAAAATTAAGGGAAAAACATAAAAAAAAAATCTAAGGAAAAAAATAAAAAAAAAGTGAGAGAATAACCTTGTAAACTTACAAAGTCCAACTTATAAAACACTAATCTAAGAAAGAATCAAGTGAAGGAAAGAGGAATTGAGAGAGAGAAAAAAAAATTAATTACTTTGTTTTTCAATTGATGTGAGATTGCCATTTTATCCCAGTTGATGAGTTGTCACAATATCGATTCAGATTTGATTATAAATGAATTATATTCCACAAAACATCGAATGATATAACTTCAATAGTGAGTTTATTTTTACTTTCACTTTAATTTTTGTACTTTCAAATTTATTTTTTAATATTTTGGATAGTGTATTTGAATTAAAACTTTATTATTAACTTCAAGAATTCATGTACATGAGTTAATAATTAATCTTTTAAAAAAATTATATATTTATTTAATAGCCTAGGGGAGGAAAATTTCTGACTCCTAGTTCAACTGGTTAGACTCTAGGTTTGTTCTCTAGAGGTCACCAATTCGAGTCCCACAAACCTCAAGGCCATTGAAGACTTATATAGTCATTAATCTCAGGGCTATTGGAGGCTTACATGGTCGTTAACTTCAGGGCTCGTGGGATTAGTTGAGGTGCACGCAAGCTGACACGGACATTCATGTTAATAATAAAAAAATATTCCCCTTAAATTCTTAGTTACTTGACCACTTGGGCCGTGTTTGAAAAAACAGTTAAAATTGTATTTTTTTTATTTAAAATTAATTTTTTATATATTTTTAGCTCGTTTTGATGTGCTGATGTTAAAAATAACTTCTAAAAATAAAAAAATATATATTTTGATATATTTCTAAGTAAAAAAACACTTTAAATCCATATTCTCAAACACCCTCATAGTTGAGGATAGTTGTGTTAGTGTAATGTCGAAGGAGAATACTGCTCGAAACATTAGCGTTGTTTTAACTAACCGCTTGATTACTTGCCAACGAACATGACATTATTGTCAATGGAATGCACCTCTTACAATATTGCTCACTCATTGAAGAATCATCTTGCTCAAATTGCTGGAGGTTCACCAGTTAATTTTTCCAGGAAATCATGCACGAAAACATACAGCTCATAATTGAGGAGCGAATCCTCCTGTAATTCATGTCAGCTCATTCTGAGACCAAGAGGAAATCATGTCTGTGTGTGTGTGTTGATGAACTGGTGCACTAAGGAGAGAGGGATCCATGACTACTGGCCGTGGTCGTGGCGTGGCTCCCTGTGCTTTAAAAGCTTCCATGAGTCTTTCTTTATGGTTGGAAGCTGGGGCTCAGCCAACTAATGAATCTCTACCGACCACATCTCACCGGTTTACTGCAAGATATAAATAGAATTACGGTAGTAGTTATAGTTTAAAATGTTTTTTATTTAGAAATATATTTAAATAATAAGTTTTTATTTTTTAAAAAGTATTTTTCAGATCAACACATCAAAACGATCTGAAAACATAAAAAATTAATTTTTAATAATTTTTTAAAAAATTTTAAGGGAATGTGGTTTCAACTACGTTTCCAAACATATCTAGTAGTGTTGGGAAGTGTACTGGCGGTTACTTTTCAAAGTGTTTTTAATTTCAAAACACTTTAAAATAATAGTTTTTTATTTTTCAAAAATTATTTTTAATATTTATGATATAAAAATATAAAAATATATTAATTTAAAATAAAATAAAAAATTTAATTTTTTTTAAAAACATTTTCAAACACAGTGGCAAGTGGATAAATTTCCTTATTCGAAAATCTTGTATCCTGCGGCAATAGTACCACAAATGCCTCACAGTCCAGCATCAATGCATGGCAGGCACTAGTTGTCACGACACCTACACATGAGAATGAAGTTTATAGTGCTTTTGCAAGTTGGATATAGATATTTCGATTTTTCTTTATGTAATAAATATTTTTTTATTATTATTATTGTGGGTGTCCGGCCAGCTTGCGCGCACCTCGACTAATCCCACGGGCCCTGAAGTTAACGACCATGTAAGCCTCCAGTGGCTATCATATGAGCAGCCATAGGGTTTGAACCTGAGATCTAAGAGGGAGCAAACCCCTTAGTCCCAAGCTTTTTATCATTAGGCCACCACCTAGATGGTTGTAATAAATATTTTCTTTATAATATGAATCAAATCCTTAAATATAGATAAATTATAATCTTCTTAAAAAAAACAAACCTAAAAACTCTAAATATTGAACTAGTTCGATTCCCCCATGCTACGCTGAGAGATTGAGCATTTTTTGTGGTAAATGTTTTTATTATTATGAAAAATTTTACTATAAACAAAAAAATTTATATGTTATTTAATAAAATAAATCAAGAATTATATGTTCTAAAATTAATAAAAAATTTATTAATTATCATTAAAGATTAAACTGGGAAGCTGAGATAACGATATTATTTTGTTGAGAAAATAATTGAATATTTATTTTAGTTTGAAATTGGGTCCAAAAGTTTTAATTGGTTTGAATAAATAAACTTAAATTTTATTTTGTCAAATTAAGTATGAATGCAACGTCAAAATTTATTCTAAACATTGTGAGAGCCTTATATAAAATCAATCAACACAAAATATCAAACCCAATCATAAATTAATTTTATGTGAAAGGATTAAATTGAGAATAAAAAAAAATCAAGCAACAAAAAATCATTAAAAAATAAAAATTAACTGCAACTTATAGTGGACCATGTCTTTCTCTTGTGTAGCATCTTCACTATTTTTTTAATATTTTTTTATCTTATATTGTCTTGTGTGTTCATGATTTTAAATATTATTTTATGATTTAAACCGCATTATATTTGTTAAATAAAAAATAAAAGGACTTAATAAAATAAAAGTAGTGAATGAAAAAAAAAGGGTTGCGGTTTGTTAACTGGGAAGCAAAAGATAAAAAACAAAAAAGACTTAAAAGAAAAAAATATCCTCTAAAAAAGAGCTTGAATAAAAAAAAACATGAAGGTGGTTGATTGTTTATATAAACAGTGTTTTTCATCTCAAATATTTTAACTGTAATGATAATAAGTTTTAGGGGTGATTTCATCTCAAATATTTTAATTGTAATGATAATAAGTTTTACAGGCGCTTATTTTTTATTCGGTTCGGTTTTTATTAAAAATAAGTAATCAAACTGAATTTTTTTTTAAAAAAATCGAAATCGAACCGAAACCGGTTCAAACCGACCGGTTTCGGTTTGGTTTGGTTTTTTAGGACAAAAACCGGTTTAACTTGTTGTTTTGGTTTGGCTCGATTTTTTTCCGGTTTTTTTCAGTTTGGGTTCGATTTGGTTTTTTCGGTTTCAAACTTATCAAACCAGAACCGAACCGGTCGGTTTTTTTAAAATTTTAATCTGTTTAATCAGTTTTTTTTTCACGGTTTGGTTTTTTCAATTATTTTTTTTTGTTTTCTCAATTTAATTGTTTTTTTACTTTTTTTTTTCACTCCTGATAAGTTTTATACTTGTAATCTGCACCAAGAATTGAGGCCATGAAAAGAAATTGTATCTTTAAGTGATGTACGCATATTTTCATGATTTACATATGTCGCACCTCACGTCTTATTAAATGTTGTACTACATTTATATGAACATTTGCTTTCACCTTTTCGTCACATGTATCCAAATAAAGCAACACATCCTTTTGAAGTGATAGCTCTAGAGTTTCGTATAAGCTTCCATTACTCCAAGAAATTGCATTTGTTATGAGAAACATATTACCGACAATGGACTTTGTTGTAAAAAAACATAGTTAATAGATATATATTCAGTCAAATTTAAAGTGGAATCCACTTATTTTATATTTAAAATTGTGTTGAAAATTAAAATTTAACAAAAAAATTTTTAATATCTGACATTAGTATGATTAAAATAAATTGATAAATAAAAAACTTATTTTAAAAAATCATTGGTAGGCATGTTTTTATAAAATTTAATTTTTTATTCTATATTAAAAAAATACAAGATTATCTTATAATTTTTATATTAAAAAATTAAAAAGTCATAAATAAGTCTTAACAAAATAGTTTGAGTCTCACTCAGATATACATGCTTCACTTGGCTCAAGCATCAGCATGAACATGAGCTTAGGCCATGAGTCACTGGCCACGAGCCTTAGACTCATGTTTGAGTGTTTTTGACTAATAAAGACTTTTTTACCAACCCATTTCTATATCTAGCTTATGAATAAAGAGTCTAAACAATTTTCTTCTTCTTTTTTAACAACCTTTTCAAAGAAAAACATTTGGTTTTTAAAGGGAAAAAAAAACTATCAGGTTTTTATTCTTTTTATGGTAGATGTGAGTTAATTATGATAATTATCAAAATTAATTCTGCATCATTTTTTGTTTTAAAATCCATTATAAAAAGAAGTTGAAAAGAAAAACTGTTTTACATAGATTCTAGACACCTTTCCACCTCAATTTTCATATTATCTTCCTCTGTTATAAGCTTTGTTTCTTTGAGTTTTTCTCAAACTCTAGAGCTTATGTTCTATTATTGTAGAGAGATACCGATTTATATTTCCTTGAGTTTGTGGATCTTAATTATAAGTATATATATAAATATGAAGAAATTGTTAGAATCATAAGAGAATAATTATATACATCCTGTTTGCACAATGTGAGGAATAATAAAACTTTAAAAACAAATGATTAATCATTGACAACAATAAACTACTTTCTGATTTTGATTCTAAGGTCTCTAGCAAGTAAGTATATTACACTATTTTTAACTTAATTATAATATTGACTCTGTATGTGATGGTATGTATGTGCTATAATTTTTTATGGTTAAAGTGTTCAATTATAAGCTTAGTATGCATGTTAGGTTTTTTACTTTGATATCTTTTATTAGATTAACTTGATTGCAAAAAATTGCATGATTATCTAAATTAAACTATAAACTAGGAACAATGACTAAATATCCGTCGAAAGGTTTTGAAAAGAAAAAAATTCTCCATGAATTCCAACATGTTTATAAATTCAAACAACTAGATTAATCAATTAAAATCTTTGAAAATTATTGAGTTAAATACAAAAAAACTAACATATGATAGACTATATTCTCAAAATCCATTATGATTAATTTTTAATAATAAATCATGTTCATTTAATAAAAAATATTCATTATATTAATTCTCAGAACTTCTATTTATGGCTTTTATATATGGTGTTTAGGCATTTGCTTTTGTTAAAACTTTGTTGGAAAACATTAACATACTATAATATGAAATATTATAAAACCTAAAATCATATTTAGATAAATAAGAAATTGATTTTAAATTGATCTTAACCATAAAACATTATTCCAAATTGGATAAATAAAACTAAAACTAAAAATTCTTCCTCTCTTCCAAAAAGCCATGGCTATTATAGTTTTCGTGTGTGAGTGAAATTGATCTTATATGAAAAATTAACAAAAAAATATTATTTTTTAAATATCTTTGTTTACTTATATCTTTTATGGTTTTTCTAGTTTTCATGTAGATGAAAAGACGTATCGATCTTTTTTTTTTTTTTTTAGTTTTCATAGTCTTCATGTTGATGCACATCAACACTAAGTATATGATTCTTGGATCGTGGTAGGCAATTTGCATCTACTGCTTGTACTAATTGACAAACCAAATTTATCTTAAGGACAAAAGGGTATAACTTTTGCAACAATCACCTTCTTTTGTTGTATCGTATAATATGGGCTTAAACAAGTGTGATTTAATTGGTTAATAATTTAAGTTTTTATTTTTTTTTGTTGGCATTCTAGTTTAATATTTTTTTTATATTGCTTTGTATGCTTTCCCATTTTATTCTTTATAGTTTTTAATTTGTTATATTATCTAAAATTTAGATTTAATAATAGATCAAATTTAGTTAAATAAATTTACTTTTATTTATCTTTGTGAAAATAGATTAAACTTTTTATTTATTAAATCCAACAAACTTAAGACAAATTTTACATTTAATTATTTTAAAAGCTAGTTAAGTTAATAATTTATGAAAAATTAATTAAAGAATATTTTATTTGTGTAATTATTATTTTATATATATTGCTTTTATTATTGTTTGTTTATTAGTCAAATAATTCTTAAATTATTTGATTGAGAAAAAGAAAAAAAACTACTACACTTATTGCTTATATTGCTCCAAGATTTTAATTTAGTTTAACATTATTTATTGGTTATATGTTATAAAACTATACAAGATGATTTTATTATTTTGTTATAATCAAATGAAAAAAAAGTTTGTGAGATGTTACTTTCTCACTTCAAAAAATAAAATAAAATGGGAAATTAAAAAATTGGTAAAAGCAAGACTAGTCAATCGGCCTGAGTAGCTTCTAGTTTTTTTTTAAAAAATATCACTTTAGTAATATTAAATGTTGTAATGTTGTTTTAGAAAGCATTGCTTTGGTATAAAGGATTCTGCACCATAAACTTGAGAATATCATGTTGGTAAGGAGGATTTGTCCTTCACTTTATGTGGTGCATGATGAGAAACTTGAGAGGTTCAATTATGTGAATTCTAAAAGGTGGAAACAGAAGATGTTCTTCTGTCTCACAACCTTGAGTTGAGTGAAGATCTTTATTGAAGATGCACCATAGCTGTCAGATGATGAATCTAATCTCACCATTGTGGCAGTTATGGATGCATGGATACATAATAATTTCACATGTAAGAACAACATTTTAAATGGTTTAGAAAACATATTACATGATATGTATAGTTCAATCAATATTGCAAAGGCCTTATGAGTGGATCAAACATATACAAGACTAAAGATGTTGTCATGAAAAAGCTCATAGTCGATAAAGTTTTGGATTTTAAAATGGTAAATTCAAAGATAATAATAAGCTAATACAAGAGTTTCAATTCATCTTGCATAACATTCATATAAAAAGAATAATAAGTTTGAAAGAGTAGCCAATACTTCCTCTATGGTCCTCAAAGTAATATTGCTGAAAAGTGGTGAGAAACCATAATAAAAACCAAAAGAAAAAGCTAGTTGTGAAGGTACAGAGTATTACTAAAAACATTCAATAGTAAGTGTTTAATCTATAATAAAACTAGACATCAAGCCAATGATTATAGAAATAGAACTCAACAAACAACCTTGAGAGAGGAATGGTTGCTCAATACAATGTCATGGAGGTTCAAAACATATCAAATAAAGTTTTGTAAATGAGCTTATTGTCTTCAAAGTCAAACTGATCAATAATCTTTAGTGGTAGTTGACTGATATTGGTGCTACATGATATGTTTGCGTCATTAAAAGGATTTTATCAACTTATAAAGAATTGGATGATGAATATTTGTACATAAGAAATTTATCAACCTAAAAAGTGATGAACATTAAGAAGGTCATTTTAAAGATGACTTCTAGAAAATTTCTTGCCCTCAACAATATATTTCATGCTTGTGACATTGTAAAGAATTTATTGCTTGACTTATTATTAAGCAAACATGGTTTAAAAATGATCTTTGATAAAATTTGTACTCATAAAGAGTGAGATATTTATAGATAAGAGGTATATGTGTGGTGGTTTTTTTTAAGATGAATGTGATGATAAATTAGATGTGAGAATTATAATAAAATTATTGCTTCTTTTTATTTGCTTGAGTCAATAACATGTGGCATGAAAAATTAGAACATGTGAATTATAATTATACGTAAAGATTGGTAAAAATTTGAGTTATCACCAACTATGTTTTTTAGAAAAATAAAAAATGTGAAATTTATATAGAATAAAAAAATTACAAAGTCTTTGTTTCAAACAATTAAAAACAAGTAGTGAATCTTTAGGTTTAATCACTTTAACATTGATGATTTATAATTTGTTTAAACTAAAGATAGAAAATAGTCTAGATGATTGCACAAGATATTATTATATCTTTTTGCTAAGAAGCAAAGATAAGACTCTTGAGATATTTAAGCATTATAAGAAGAAAATTAATAATTAACTAAATAAAAATATAAAACTTGAGTTATTACCAAATATGTTTTTTAGAAAAATCATAAGTTGAAATTTATATAGAATAAAAAATTACAAAGGGTTTATTTTAGATAATTAAAAGAAGTAGTGAGTTTCTAGATTTAATTCACTTTAATATTGATGATTTATAATTTGTGTAAACTAAAGATAGGGGAAAATATAAATGATTGCACCAGATATTGTTATATCTATTTGCTAAAAGTAAAGATGAGGCTTTTGAAATGTTTAAGCTTTATAAAAATGAAGTTAATAATCAACTCAATAAAAATATAAAAGAAATAAAAAATGATATAGGTGGTGAATATAAGATACTTTTTGATAAATTTGGCTCTCAAAATGGTATTATCCATTAAACTACTGCTTCAAACTCACTTTAATAAAATAACATTACAGATCTTAAGAACTGGACTCTAAAATAAATTATGAATATTATTTTAGTAAGTTTAGGAGCACCTTAGAGCTTGTATGGGGAAATTTTAAATGTCAACTATATACTTAATAAAGTACCTTATAAAAAGTTAGAAAAATACCATATAAGCTTTGAAAAGATAGAAGATCTTCTCACAAATACTTCAAAGTGTGAAGATGTCCTGTAAAAAATGAGATTACCTAATCCAAAAAAGGTCAAGATAGGACCTAAAATTATAGATTGTGTATTTGATAGATTTGAATACAATGTTAAGCATTGAAGATATTGATTATTTATCAAGCATTGAAAATATTTATTTTAATATAATGATGGAATCAAGAAATGCTATATTATTTGAAAATATATTTTTATTTAAGAAAGCACATGAAATTCATTCATTTAAGAGGACAAATAAAGTTAGCTCAAATAGCCATCTTCAATTAGAAGATGATAAAGTTAAGCCAAGAATGAGTAAGAAGGGGAAAGTGATAAAATATTTGGTCTCGATTTTCTATTATACTTATTAGAAAATGAACCTTAAAACTAATCGAGACAATATTCTATCTTGAAGCTTTATATTGGAAAGAGGTAGTCAATAGTAAAATTAAATCCATTATACATAATCATATATGAGAACTAATGAATCTTTCACCAAGAAGTAACCCATTATATCATACATGGATCTTCAAGAAGAGGATAAAAGCTAATCGGACTATTAAATAAAACAAGACTTATTCTTAAGGGATTCAAACAATAAATAGAAGCGGATTATTTTGACATATATTCATCTCTCTCTAGAATTACTTCAAAACAAATATAGATAGTCATCTCAATTATTAACAAGCTTGAAATGCATTAAATGGATGTAAAAAGAGCTTTCTTAAATGGTGACTTTGACAAAAAGGATTTTTGTTGGCATACTAGTTTAGTTTTTTTATATGTTACTTTTTATCAATGCTCATTTTACTTTTTATAGTTTATAATTTGTTATTTGATCTAAAACTTAGATTTAACAATTAAACTTTAATTAAATAAATTTAGTTTTATTTATTTCTTTTTTAAAAATTGGGTTAAATTTTCTTTGATTAGTAATGGATCAAGATTTATCAGTAGTTTTCAAAACAAAATTCTTTATTGTTCTGAGCCTAATTTAAGGATAAAAACCCCCGAAGATCTAAAAAATTATGAGCATATGCAACGTGTCTGGGCCTAATGCCCATGGGCCCATGCAACTTTTATGGGCCTATTTTGGGAACATCAGACCCCATGCGGCCCTCTCGAGATTTTTTGTAAACCCCAGAAAAATAAAAATAAAAATAAAAATAAAAATAAAAATAAATAAAGGTTGCTTAAATTGAAAACTAACTACATGAGAAATAAAAGTGAAGAAATTCATGCTTATGGTTAAATAAAATACAGGAATTCATAAATTTATAGGAAATGGGGCCTGGATGCAAATAAGAGAAAATAAAGAGTATAAATACTCTCTCCTCACCAAAAATCTGCAGGAACCATAAGAAGAGAAAATAGGGAGTTTTATACCCATTCTTGCAAAATCAAGAGAGAAACACTAAAATTTCAAGAACTCATCCAAGATTAAGGGGTTTATAGATGAGATAAACACTTGTGAGCAAGGGATTAACAAGAAATTGAATAAGAAGAAAAGAAAGGAGGGAGTTGAAAATCTTCAACTGGTTGAAGATCAAAATCTTAATTCGTACCGGGTAAGGTGTTCTAACATGATCTTAAAAATTCATTTTTAATTCAATAATGAATTAATGCCTTGATATTGAATTATAGGTTATGGTTCCTAGACATGAATTGGGGGAAAAATACTTATTGTTAAAATTAAGTTAATTCATGTGTGGTATGTCATTTATGAAAGTATTGTGTGAAAGGAAGGGGGTGATGAATCTGAACAAACTTGTCTCCTGACTTTCAGTGAGATATCGGGTAGGAGGATGAGGGAATTAGAGTCGGGTTCCTTTATAGAAATTGTAGATTTGGATGTTAGCTAACCAAAAAAACTGGTTTTGCTCAATTTGGAGAAGTAGAACTCCAGTTATGGGTTACCAACCGAGACTGAGTCGTGACTGATTATGTAGGGCAGTAGGACTGATTAATTGATGAGCAATTTTGACTATCTTGAAGGCAGAACTGGATTCTCCTTCCTTCAAAGAACTTGTAACCTCGTGTCTTAGCTTTCCAACGAGATTAATCTAACTTAAAATGGAGTTCTAAAACTCTAGATATAGTTAACAATCTGATGAGTGTTCAGACAATAACAATTCGACAGCAACAGTTGGACAGTAACAGTTCAATGGCTAAACAACAACGGTTGGACGGTAACGATTGGATAGTAACAGTTGGACAGTAACAGTTCAATGTCTAGACAACAACGGTTGGACAACAACAGTTGGACAGTTAGACAATAACAATTCAAAGTTAGACAATAACAATAGACTTTTACGTGAATATTATATGTAAGAATATAAAAGAATAATTGAGTCATACAAACACTTGCACATTGAAATACTAACTTTGAAAATGTACATGGTATATGTATGCTTGTTATTTTGAGGAAATGAACATGCATAGAAAGTAACATATGAGTAATTAATGACTATGGATTCTCTATAATATTGGCTTGAAGGAACAATAACAAAAAACTTTCTTATGATTCAGGAGGAGCAACTAGGATTGGATCTTCTGTTAGGGGAGGTCACGAGACAGACGGAGCAGGTGTGTGATTTTCCCTTCTTTTTGCACTCATACAATTTAAAATTCTTTTGGTGAATGCAATTACAATAAATATCATGTTCAATGTAAATAAAATCTAGCGTATTTACAATATTAGTTTCAGCTAATGGCATCCGTGAAAGGATTGCCGGGAGATGAATTACAAGATTAGCTTTGACTAATGGCATCTATGATAGAAATGTCGGGAGATGAATTACAAGATTAGCTTCGGGTAATGGCATTCATGATAGGATTGTCGGGAAATGAATTACAAGATTTGCTTCGGCTAATGGCATCCGTGAAAGAATTGCCGGGAGACGAATTACAAGATTAGCTTCGACTAATGGCATCCATGAAAGGATTGCCGGGAGACGAATTACAAGATTAGCTTCGGCTAATGGCATATATGATAGGATTGCCGGGAAATAGATTACAAGATTAGCTTCGGCTAATGGCATCTGTGATATGATTGTTGGGAAATGAATCACAAGATTTGTCTTTGCAAGGTCACCCGATTCATGCAAGTAAATAAGAGTATTCAAATTAAGAATATACAAATGTGTGTTAATTAGGTTTAAAAGATTTACAAGCAAAATATAAGTTGTCTGTTAGAATTCTTATGGATCCGATAGAAAATTAATACTACTTTCATCTACATTACATGAGCATATGTAGATTTCTTTTATCAATATAATAATATGTTTATTTATGTAACAGGTCCATCAAATATCCAGGGAGATCATTAGTTTAGGACTCTATTTTATCAAGCTTATGTAAATATTTAACTTAAACAAAAGGGAATTAACGCGTTTATGTAGTATGCTTTTGTTTAAACCTTGATGTATTTATAAAAGTTCAGCTTAACATGTAGTACTTTAGTTATACTGTAATTAACCCTTTTGAAATGTTTAAGAACACTTATTATGTTGTAATGCTTTCTTTGCATGTTAGTATTCCTTTTTCTTTTAAATTTTATGATATGATATGTGGGCTATGTTCATATTGAACTTACTCGTAGGATATATATATATATATATATATATATATATATATATATATATATATATATATATATATATATATATAGTGTGGATTGTATGAAACCGGTTGGGTTACTGGTTTGAACCAGTAACCGGGTCGGTAGTTGGGTTTAGTCCAACCTATACGTTTTGCTAGACCCAGCCCCCCCAAAAAAAGTAAAAAAAAAAAAGGGGCCGGGTCTGGGCTTTAGGCTCATCCGACCCAAATTGTGTTTACTAAGGGTGTATTTGGCAAAACACACTCTTATGCCTTGACCATAATTTTTATACCCATTCTAATTTGATATTTGGTCAAACAATCCCTATTTTGATATCATAAAATTCCAAAAATATTTGGAGATCTTCGTTGATTTATTTGTGGGCCCCTCGCACGTTGATTTTTTTCTTTGAGTTTTGTTTTTATTTTTTAGCTATGTGCTCAATCTGTGGACTATCACTGTTAAATGCAAATATATCATGCAACGTTTTTTTTTATATATATTTCCGTCTAAAAAGGGCCAATAATAATAAAGGATAAATAAGAAAAATGACATAGCAAATTTCTTCTTCAAAATCATTTTTTGCGAAAATATTCAATGACGCCAGAAGTTAGAAGTATTGTTTTTTTGGATTTGCACAATATTTTCCAATGCCAAAGTTAGAAATATTCGTAGGAATTGTTCACTGATGCCAGAGTCTGGAACATGTAAAGAATAATAGAAGAGGAAAAAGAAAATTTTTTTTTTAGCAATTTTAAACAAAACCAGCAATGCAGCTTGCCTTAGGTAGGACGCTTAAAGGGTGATAACATCTTTTCTTTTGCGTAACCAGTTCCATACCATAGAATTTCTATTGACTAGTTAGGGTTTCTAGTGACCGTAATATTAGGTGACGACTCCTTGAACAAGATCTTTTCCACACAAAAAAACAAGATGTCATATATCTGTTTTTTTTTCACTCAAGATTATTTTTTAATCGATTGCCGCGATGTCCGGGTGTAACAATTCAACAACAAAAATCTTAACTTTATAACATCATCAATTATTAAACTAACAATGTAGTCTTTGGTTCTTTAAATTAATGTCAGAACTTGTTTCCACCAGATATTGTAAGATACAAAGAATCTTTTGACCTTCCGTGGTAAGTTTTTCACGGGAAGTAGGGAAGTGAAATAAATTGCACAATTTATCAACACCAACTACTTACTGTGACCTGGGGGCCCTTCATTGAATATGGTTTCCGCTGCCTGTCCCTTGGTTTATTTATAGGCTCCAATATTCACACTATCTTCTCATATAATTTTTCTTCAATGGCGTTTCATCCATTCACTATAGTATTGCTTCTTGCATTGGCTCTCTCAGGGATTCAGCTTTCAACATGTCAAGTTCTTAAAGGCAAAGTGTCTTGCCTCGACTGCGGTGGCCATTATGACTACTCAGGTCTGTCCCAACCCTAACATTTTCATGTTCTTCAAGTCCATGTTTCTGATTTGATTTCCTACTTGTATTAATTTTCAGAGATTAAGGTTGGAGTGAAGTGTGACAAAGTAAGAAAGTTGGCCACAACAACCACACAAAGCGATGGTTCCTTTGAAGTTAAGCTTCCTCCAGGCACCTCAACGGCAGCAACTCCTCTGATTTGCCTAGCTAAGCTTCTCGGTGGTCCAAGTCAGCTCTATGTCTCAAGACAAAACATGGTGTCCAAGATTGTTCAAACCCATGATTCTAACTCGTACACCATCTCCACTCCTCTTGCCTTCTCCTCTACATGTTCTGCAGGAGGTGGAAAATGTGGAGTCTCAAACCAGTTTGGCCTATCCAAAACAGTTGACCTGCCTCTGCCAAGGGAATGGGGCCTTGCACCATCAAGTTACTATTTTCCTTTCATTCCCATCATCGGCATCCCTTGATTGTTGTTCTAGCTGTTTAGTTCCGTCTTTAATGTGATGTACAAGGAATTATAGGTGTGCTACCTATGGCTACAAGTGTGGAGATCGATCATTTATGCAGGTGTGCTTTTATTATATATTTCTACTGTAGGTGTGCTTTTATTATTTCTCCTAGAGGTGTGTATCATGAGCTGATGCTTCGGACGATGTTGGAGCATTTTAAATTTATGCCACTTTTGTATTTTATTTTCTCTCTATATATATGTTATTTCTACCTAATTGTTTTTAATTAGAGTATATATTGATTTGATCTCTCAAACACAGAGAGACACACACTAGTGGCCTTCTTGAACTTCGATCAACGTCTTCAGCCGTAAGCTAGAGACGTTGATTCCTCTCAATAACATGAGCATGCACTTGCTCATCTTGTGGTGATATTATTATCTGTATGCTTCTCTACCAACATATATATATATATATATATATATATATATATATATATATATATATATATATATATATATATATCTTAGGTGCTTATGTTAGTAGTAACTATTTGTTGAAAACGACGATGTTTCTTGTGTGTAGCCCTCATGCATTCAAGCCCAAACTGGAGGCCCATGCATCAATGCTCTGGATACCACATTCATATTGTTAAATATTTTTGCTGAATGGAGAGTTATGTTCTAATATATGGGGGGAGAATTAGGTGTACATGTAAGCCATAACTATTCCACATTAAAAAGGAATAGAAAACGATACAAGATGAATCTACAACTCATTTGTCTAAAATTTTAGGTTTGAGGTAGTGTTCATTCTTAAATGCAAGTAAGCTCATCTATTCTGCCTAACCAGGTATTTACGAGTGATTTTCAATATGTTTTTTTTTTTTTTTTTTGCTAAAAATGCTTCAAAGTAATCACCGTTCCAAGCATGGATTAGGCTTCTAGAAATAAAATCCTCGCTAATCCCCTATTACCTGTTAGATAGCCTCCTAAAACTTCATAAATTATAGGCTTGTAGCTAACCTCCTTGTTACCTTGTTAACACTTTATTTTCAGAGACAAAATTCTAACCAAAGTTGTGAATTCTGTTTTTGGTATATATTTTGTTTTTTTAATTAGAATAGAATGTTTTAGTTTTGAAATGTTTCAGCGTACTGTTTTGGAATTGTACTGTTTATATATATATATATATATATATATATATTCAACAAATATAATTCAAATTCAAGATAAATTAATTATAAATTATGCAAAACAAACACAATATTAAATAAATATAATTTTAAAATTTAAAATATTTTTAAATAGTTAAGATTAAATAGATCTTTAATTTAAATTTAAAGTAATTCAACTTAAATAAAATATCAAAATATTATGAAAATAAAATTTTTTAACACAAAGTTTTTAAATATAAAGCTAGGTCAATGTTATGATCAATGCTAGTTGATCTAAAGCATCCTTTGTTTTGCTCAAATTCCTACAAAGTATAAACTTGAAAAAAACAACATGAATATAAACCATATATATTAGTGATAAATCTAATTTTAAAAAATTAATATCATTGTTAATGAAAATAGTAATAATAATTATCAATATTATTATTAATATCATTGTTATTGAAAATAGTAATGAAAAAGAGCTTTTTATATTTGGGTGGTTTAATTAATTAAATGGAACCAACTTTAATTTGATTCAATGGCTTTTCAAGACCGGAACGGAACATGTGTAAAGAAACCGGAACATTCCAGCCAAAATTTAACCAAAAAATCCAAAACGAACCGAGATTTTAAATAAGATGATAATTGTTTCGTTTTGTTCGGTTTTTTGAATTGGTATGAAATGTTTCGGCTATTCTAGACGAAACAGAACGGAATCGACAATCTTGATTCCAAAAATAAACTAGAAAACAAAGGTTAAAAAAGGAATTATATCAAAAGTCTTCAAATCATTAATATGAATCCTGAGTTGTTGTCTTATCTCATTTATTTCTCTTTCAACTAAAAGGTTTACATAGAAAACTTTAAGACCACCTTTCAAGATATGATAAAATTAAGAAGGGATTCCTCAAACAAAAAGGATTCATGATATTTTATATCAAATAAAGAATATGGAAAAAAATAATTGTTTCAATTGCTAACGACATAATAATAAAAATAAATAAATAAAAGAGCTCAATCTTTCACTTTATACAACATACAATTTACTATGGACTAAAATAATTAATTTAGTAAAACAGTCTTTTCCATATGATCCATTATCTGTTATCATATTGATTAAAGACAAATATATCTTCTTATATTTTTAGCAAGGTAAAAGAACTTAGTTACCCTATAAAGGAAAAAAAATATTAAACTACCTTCCAGTGACGTTTTAGTCTTTTTAATTCTTTAAGCACAATAAAATAACTACATTGCACTTAAAAAGGAAAAAAATTTTAACTAGCATTTTTGGGATTTATCGTGTTTTCATTTTGATTTTTTTTATTATAATTAAGTTGAATTTGTAACACATCATAATTTAATATGATTTTCTTCTTTAAGATTGTCATGTACGTTGAAAAAGGGGAATTGTTTTTACCATCCTATTTTAAAATTATTTTCATTTTCTTTTATGATGCAACCTTATCATTGCATAAATATCCATCTCACAAAAGATTTTTTTTATTTTGCTTTTCTTTTTAATTTATCAATTCTAAAAAATGGTAAATCTACATCATTAACAAACTTGTACAAAGGTCTACCTAGTACAAAAACTAAGTAAATAAATATCTGGTATCATGATTGAGGTGTCAAAAAAATATACCAGTAAAAGTTCACAGAAGATAGCATACATAGTAAGCATATCTGTATTGGTTTATCTTTATAACATTTTCTCAGTTGTATAAACAAACATAAAATTACAAATTTTATATATACATAATCTTTACCATAATATCACTAACAACTATAAAGACAATCTTAAATGTTGACAATCCTTTTAAAAGTGTATTCATGTTATACTATATGTTTACATAAGATCCCTTATTCTCTGTTTCTTTTTTTAATCCTAAGATGCACCTTCTTCTTTCCTATTAATAGAAAATCTATTGAAATTTCAGCAGAATCTTTTCTATATTGAGAGATCCCAAGTTATCGACTAGAGCTTATTGCACATTAATATTCAACCAATTTACATCTCATTCATTGTCCAATCACCCTGGACTTATCACACCATAACTAAGACACATCATATTTGTCACATGTTATTATGGTTCACTACATACATAAAATTATCAATATAAAATATGCAAATCTTAAAAAAAATAAAAATTAAAGAGCTTAATTACGCATTAATTATTTCAGATACAATAAAAAAAACTAATAAAGCATCATAAATTTTACATGTTTAGATCAAATTCAAAATTATATAAACTTCAGGACAATTTAATATTTAATTATAAATCCCAATACACTACAAAAAAGGGATCTAATATAAGTTAAACAAATCATCTTAAGATGTCCTATATAACTATCATTCCGCTCATGATTGTAAAGTACCTGTAGTTAATACTAGTTAAGATTACATCATGAAAATTATCAAGCAAGGAAAAACAAATGTAATAGTATATTTAAATTGTTACTCAACATTATCAATAATTTCTTTTCAATAATCAATAGAATTCATATGTTAGCCTATAAAATTCATCCATTCTTTTGCCCTTTACCGACATTATTCTCATTTACTAAAATCTAAGTTTTATTGCCCATTACCGGGCATTAGTTTCAATACCAAAAACTAATTTTGCCGCCCCTTACCGGGCATTATTCCCACTTCCGGGAATCTAATTTTGTTGCCCATTACCAAGCATTAGTCTCATTACCGGAAACTAATTCATTTCCCTTTTACCAGAAATTATTCTTAGTTCTAGGAATCTAATTTTGTTGCTCATTACCTGACATTAATCCAATTACCAGAAACTAATTGTTTTGCTACCTTACTAGACATTATTCCCACATATAGGAATCTAATTTTGTTACCCATTACCAAAAACTAATTCCTTCACCCATTTACTTAGCATTATTCTCACTTCCAGGAATCTAATTTTGTTGCCCCTTACCGGGCATTAATTACATTACTAGAAACTAATTCCTTCCAATTTCAGTTAGAGTTTTATCACAGAATATCATTACATCATCAAAACTATTGTAATAAACTAAGTAAAGAAAAAAAGGTTGAGGTACATGACACCTGCCTGCTGCAGAAGCTCTAGTGTTACCTCTCCGCGTCTGCATAGCTCCTATGGCTTCTACTGTATCAACAAATATATCATATTATTTTTCATTCTATATACATTCCCTATATTAATATTCTAAATCAATTTCTTTCATCTTAACCTTCATTTCCTATTCAATCCTCATTGAATTTTCATTTTTCCTTAAATTCATTTTCTTAGTAATCTAAAAAAAAAAAAAAACTTATAACTCATAAACACACATATCTTCTCAAACTATATTTTTTTATAATCATTTCTGATTTAAATCTCACATAGAACAACTACAATTAAACAAGCAACCAGGCACATAAATTTCTTCCAATTAGGCATATAAAATTCATTTATTCCTTAACATAGTCTTCCTAACAAATATAAAAAGTTCTAACAAAACTCAATAACAATGTTATCAATATCTATAGTTTTGTATTTGTATGATCATAGTCATATATGTATTATATCACACAAACATTATTGCATTTTCATCAAATTTTTGATGTATCCTTTATTTGCATGAGAAGTCAAACACATTCATAATAACATTCATCTTTAGATTCAATAATTCTCCCTAAATTTCAACAACATAAACGCTTAAGTCAATCTATGTAACGTACTGAAACTCCATTAAAATCATTTTTTATATAATATATATATTAATCTACTACAATATCACTTAACTACATATAATTCTACTTCATGCAATGTAACCCTTTATTAGCCAGCCATTGGGCACTTAAATACCCAATGATTTTCTTCATTATTTTTACCTAAATTAATACCCAACACAACTTAATTTAACCTAATTGATCAATTCATAGTCAATTTATATTTTCTCCAAAACCCTAGGATCAATTTCATGATTTTAACCTCGTTTGCTATCCATTTCATATGAAATTACTAGTTTGAGTTTAGAACTTTTTACTAAATGATAGTTAAGTCTTCAAACCCTAACCATTTAAAATATTCCATGTTTTCCCCTTTTTTTTCCCTTTTTTTCATCACCTTCTCTCTCTAACTCAATCTTTTTTCTCTTTGATCTTTCTTAATTCCAAGAGTGGATGTGTTTTTATATTTTAAAACACTCTCTTTTCAATCCTAATTTCACTCTTTAGCATTTAAAGGTGTAATAATATAAGAAAATAAAAAATAATCTCTTCTCCCAAAACAGCAGCACATCAGTTTTACAAAGATAAAAATCAAAACAATTTGAACATTTTGAAAAATGGTTTGAATGATTCAACAAATCGGTCAAGCCATTTCTCAAAATGGCTAGATCGTTTTTGCTATTTGAAAATTTGATATTTTTTGCTAAAAAAACTTTTCTTCTTCACTCTTCGTAACACTTATTTTCCTAATTTATTCTTTTCATTATTTTTTTCATACCATTATACTATGATTCCAATGATTTTATTATTTATTTATTTATTTATCATTATCATTTTTATTTTATTTATCCTGGGGTTTACACCCATGATCACGCGATCACGTAACCCACACGCAAATGATACAACTCCTAGAAAGCTAAGAAATCAAGTTTGAAAGTGTGACATAAAGATTACATTGAATCTAAACACTAAAACTATTGGAATCTAAAACTCTCACCCAACAAATAGCAATTTGTGAATGAGAAGTATAGGATGACACCACGAAGACAGTTGTTCTTTGATAATTTGATTCAATTCTTTAAAGAGCCAAAGCAAGAAAATATTATCATAAACACATAAATTTCATTCATCAAAGTCTGGAACCCTTACACTCCCTTTCAAAAAGGTATTTATAATGCCAATGACTTAAAATTTAATGGTCTAAACTTAAGACCAAAATTAAATTAAATTAAATTTTATAACAATTAAAATAACAAAGCCTAAAACTCAATGTAAGCATGCAACCAAAAGTGTCATTGAAAAAAAAGTTGTCAGCCTTATGTTTGGCTCTATAAAGACTCCACAACTCAAGAAAATATAGTGTTTGTTGTCTCTCTATTTTTACTTCGAATTTTATTTAAGCCCTATTACCATCTCCTTAATTACATTGATTAAAGTATGTTCATTATTTGTTGAAGACTGAACACTTGTCTTGACCCAAATATCTTGAATTAACCCAATTAATGTTTTTTTAATCTTCTTGACCCTTGACCTTATAATTGACCCAATTGATAACTCTAAAGGATCATGTAGTAATGCTTGTTGATTCTCACCATCCGTTATATCTGTATCACATACCTAATATATCATAAAGGTACATGCACTTTAAAGGTGAAAAGCTTGGTTTTTTCTCTCATTCTTTTAATAAGCATGCTAAATTCAAATGTGCCTATTACCAAATCTTTGAATGAACTGTTATCAATCTTTGTGGAGGCATAAAGTTCCTTACTAGTTAGGTAAATGCTACTCATTATGGCTAAATCATATGTGGTAATGGTTTGCAGTCCATACCAAAATACAAAAGCTTTGCTGGACTTTAACCAAAATAGAGAAAGGGTGGCTAGAAGCTCGTTGTTAGGTTTGGAAAAGAGTTTAGATAAATGGATTACATTATAAATCTATTAAACCCTCCATTAGTTGCCAAAATAGTGTTGCGTTAAGATGTTCAATGATAATACCATTGGATATCATTAAGGAATGGTTTTCTTTTAGGTATTCAAATTTACATGATCATCATGAAAGGAAGTTCTTTCTTGATGTCCAAGGCAAAGTATTGGCCTTTTTCATCTTTAGATAACTTTTTTATAAAATAGTTATTATTCTTATAAACATTGATGGTAGTCTTGTTTATAAAGGACAAGTAGTATATGAAGTTGTGATAATGTTAGATGATTATAGATTTAGGTGGAATAAAGCCTAAAGCTGTCATTTTAGTCTTATAGAGGAAGAAGAGTGTTTTGGGTTTTTGATTGAATCTCAACAAAAGAAATTTCTAAAACTATGAAAGAGTGATTAAGGATTTTTCATGTAGAGAATGAAGAATTAAGAGAAATTTGAGAAACCTAAACATTTCATCTAAAAGCCAGAGCATGTGTTATTTTTCAGTTAAATTGATTGGTTGAAATGTTTGGCATGTCAAACATGTTTTAAAACGTGATCAATGATTTTAGCTAAACAATATCACTTATCACATCATATTTGATCAATCTATTTTAAGTATAAATATGTTGCGGAAATATTTTTTCATTTAGAAACTAAAGGAATACGAGGGCATTGTTTACATATATAAAAAAATAAGCATCCATATGTCAAATGTAGGAGAATAATGATTGTTTATAAAAATCAGGGGAATAGAGATGAAATCAATCAAGTAGTGGAATTGACCATGCTAAAAGAGTCCTATTTAATTAAGATTTTTGAAGAAGCGATCAACTAGTTAACCAAGCAAACAAGAATCATAATCAACCAAAAAAAGACGATTGAATATAAGGGTTTGAACATGCACAAAGAAGAAGAAAGCTTAATTCTATTTAAAGCTGGATTCCTCAACATAATAACTAATCAAAAGTCACAAGATTAACTTATAATTCATGTGGTATTAATACACATGAAGTTTAGTTTGTATTGGAATTCTTCTTACTTGATACCAATATCTATATAGGATTACAATTTGTATGTTTTGATATAATTCAAACTTTGTACCATCATATAAAGGGTCCCATAGTTATTGTGAACAATGGTTAATCTCACACATGCAATTTCAATACAATTTTATTTATTTTCTTCCTCGTAGGGTTCTTACTGTTTTCTTTAAAACTTTTCTTTATTTTTCAACACTTTAATTCTTGTAATCTTTCTCTCCTTATTTGTAACATTTCATTTTCCTTGTATGGCATAACTTGGAGAATGTGATCTTTTTTTAGGGTTCAAAGTTTTAGATCCCCACACAACGCTTGATTTTACGAGGTTGCAAACTACCTCTTCTTATGATTTAAGTTTTTATTGAGTAATTTTTTCTTTTTAATAGGTAGAAACAATTAACTAGTAGTACATTAATCAGAAAAATATATGATTAATTAGCAAGATGCCACCTAATTGATCCATTCGTGCATCTCTATTGGGTTTTTAGTTCAACCAAATATTGTTAGTTGATCTGACATGAATCAAAGAATGGATGACCACACGTGACATCCAAGTCCACTAACTTAAAATATTTTTTTTTATAAAATAGAAAAATAATTAAACAAAGATTATTATTGAAATAATATTTTCAAAGTATATTTGCTTAATTATTATTTCTATTTTCAAAAAAAAAAAACAATTCTTGATTTTTCAAGTTAGTGGACTTCTGCATCACTACATATAATCCATGCATTGGTTCATGTTAAGTTAACCAATGATGTTTTGCAAACTTACACATGGATGGAAAGGCGGTTATATGGCTAATGATGAGAAAGGAATCCTTATACATACATATACATATACATATACATACATACATATACATATACATATATATAATAAAATCAATTTAGTACACGTACATAATTTTAATCCATTTTAGTAAAATCCTAGCAAGCGCGTGCATGGAATCTTTCCCAAATACTCCTTGACAATTGTCTGTGTAATAATAACCAGTGACGTCCCTATTATCATCTAGTATTTTGACGGATTCTTTTTGGTTAACATAGAAAAATCATCTCTATTTTGGTCTGATTGTTGCTTCTTGGCCTACTTGTCATTGTCTATCCAACTTCAAAGACTTGTATTAGACCTTTGAGAGTCATCGCAACCTTGTCAATGTCCACTTAATTTATTCATTTTGGTGGGATATTCCATAATAGTTTTGTGTTTTAAAAATATTTTTTAAAAAAATTAATTAATCTTATTTATTTCTTTGTTTTAATTATTTTGTATTTTTATATTAGATAATTTTGATGTGTTGATATCAAAACTAATTTTAAAAAATAAAAAAATTATATTATTTTGATGTATTTCCGAGTAAAAAACACTTTAAAAAACATCCGCTGTCATACTCCCAAACACCCTTTACAAAAGTCAGCCAAGTTCATAGAATGCATCATGATCTCCTTAGTCTTTATAGCATAATTTGCGAGTTAGTTTGATACTTGCAGGGTGTGTTTGGTATTGCGGTTGCTATTGTGGTTGTGGTTTTAAAAAAGTTGTTTTATAAAAAGTACTTTTAGTTGAGGTTGGTTTGGAAAAATATATGTTTGGTTAAAACTGTGGTTGAAATTGAGGTTGAATAAAAAGTTGTTTAATGTGTTTGGTTAAAAAAATACTTTTTAAATTGAGGTTATAAAATAATTTAAAAATATTTTTAATTTAAATATTGTAGATTTAACTACTATTATTACATCATGAAATAAATAATATTGATATCAAATATTTTTTATTATTCAACTAAACTATATGCAATGTCATCACATACGAAATCTACCCAACAATGACTATATTTTTCATGGTTTCTTAAGCATGCAACAACAAAAACTGAATTTTCTGTTACGTCATCAAGCGATATTCTTCTAATTTTTTGAATAAAACACAATTAAAATAAAAATAAAAACTGAATTTTTTTAACTGAGTCGGACCCGGCAAGAACATAATTAGAATTGCGATCAAATTCCACAAATGCTATGTCATTATGCGATATCCTTCTAATTTATGTAGTGTTATTAAATAATATTAAATACTAGTTTTTCGAGTAAAACTTTCCAATTTCATTACGTACAAAATTCATTCAACAAGAACTATAGTTTTCATGATTTTTTAAGCATGCAATAAAATTA
This sequence comes from Populus nigra, assembly GCF_951802175.1. Lineage (NCBI taxonomy): Eukaryota > Viridiplantae > Streptophyta > Magnoliopsida > Malpighiales > Salicaceae > Populus > Populus nigra. The sequence continues at coordinate 3,744,204 of NC_084870.1, read as the reverse complement.
GGTAAAATATTATCATGAATAAAATTGGAATTACAGTACGAGTAAATTTAATTCATCTTAAACTATTTTTTTAACAAAAAAAATATTATTCATGTTCACATGAATAGTGTGAGTGAAATCAATTAATTGGACTGATTTTTTTTTTTAAAAAAAAAACCTAAACTTTTAACAATGTAGCACACTGGTTTTTCAAAAAAAATTTAAAAAAAAACACTACTTCTCACTTTATAGTGAACAGCTACAGTGGAGCATGGCTCCACTGTTAGATGAGAAGCAGAAAAATGTTGCTTCTCATGAAACTCCGGTTTCATATGTGTCCTACCCACCAAAAACAACTTTTTTTGGGTTGCCAAACATTAATTAAGGTGGTTGCGGGTGAACCTCGCCTGCAGCCACGTTCCCAAACAGCCACGCAATCTGACCAGCTTTTCGACTGCTTTTCGTCGTATAGATCGTTACAAGCTTAATCTTCTGGTCAATACGACACCCAAGCATTGGCTGGCTCTACCGTTTCACCAGTCCTCATGAATCCTCGTTTTCAAGATTGCTTTTCGTGTTTCAATCTCTACACACACACCCGAAGCCTTGAACAAATTGCCTAAAGGAAGTGCAAATCTTGCCACATTAAAATGATACTAAGAAGTTCATTGATGTTTCACTTCTACCCTCGTAGTTTAGGGTTTTCTGAAGTTATCCTCATAATTTTTTGAAAAATTCAGCTTTACCCTTCACTGCTAAATAACTAATATAAATGACTTTTCTCGTATTTTTATTTTTTTCTAATATTTCTCTCATTTTGTATATCATCTCATCCTGTTAATATCTCCCAAAAACACTTTGAAACCAAAAAACAAATTATAAATATATTATTCGATTGTTAGGGGTAACATTAAAGCTTTTTTAACGCTATAGGGCTAATATTAAAAAATTATAAATCATAGAGATAAAAATGGAAAACTAACAAACTTATAGAGGTAAAATGAAGTTATCCTATAATTAATAAAGCAATTTATCTCAGAAATTAATACCATATTTAACAAATTCTTTTATCAATAGTTACCTGACAAAAATCGACCGATTTGATTTGGTTTCGGTTTTATAAGTCTGAAACTGAAAAACCGAACCGGAAAAAAATGAGCCAAACTGAGAAAAACCTAACCAAACCGAAACCAAACCTGTTAGAAATTAAAAAAAAAAACCCAAAAAAATATAGTTTTTTATTTTTAATATAAAATAATCGAATCGAAACTAGTCGGTTGAGTTTTGGTTTTTGTTCTAAAATAATCGAACCGAACCAAAACTGGTCGGTTTGAACCGGTTTTGGTTTTTTTAATTTGGTTTAGTTATTTTTTTAGATAAAAACCAAACCGAACAAAAAATAATCACCTCTAAGTTTGATACTGTTTAGAGCCAGCACTATTAATCCTACAATCTACGAGGCTGACAACTGCTTCTTTGGGTTTTTTTTTCTTTTTTTTAAGTTTTTTTTATCCTCTAGTGTTTGTTTTGTTTTTTTATTAATTTTTTATGGAATTTTTCATTTGTTTTAAAAATAACACGAGTTGTTTTGGTTTTTTTTCTTTGTTAAATTTAGTTGTTCTAAAGTGATTTTATTTTTAAATTAAATTAATTGATCTCATCCTCTAATATTTAATTTTTTAGGTATTGAGCTTCTGAGTTGAGTTTGGGTCGGGAATTTAATAGATTACGAGTATGAAAGTTTAACCCGGGTTTACAATGTTCACTCAAACTTTTTTTTTCCTTTTTTTCAGTTTTTGTTTCTATGATTTCATCCTTCAACATTATTTTTATTCATTGTCTATAAGATTTATCTTTCTTTTTAAAATAACAAGGATTGCCTTGGATTTTTTTTTCTTTCATTTTTGTTAAATTTAGTTTTTTTTTAAAAGGAATTTGTTTTTTAATCAAATTAAATTTATTGATTTCATCATCTGACATTTAATGTAATGGATGTTAAGCTTATTAGTTTATCCCAAGTCTACAATTTAATAAGTTACATGTTCAAGAGATTAATTCGAATTTACAAGGTTCACTCGGACTTGGTTTTTCTCTTCTTTTTTTAAGTTTTTTTTTTTTTTTTGGTTTCATCCACCAACATTTTGTTGTTATTTGTTTTTCACTTTTTATGGGATTTTTTCTATGATTTTGAAAGTTACAACGGTAAACTCAAATCTAGCTTTTTCAAAGGGAATTCTATTTTTTAATTAAATTAAATTAATTGTGTTAGAGTAAGCATGGGATGCTCGATTCATGATGTTTTTTTTTATTTGCTTTTTGAGTCATTGCTCTGACGGCACATGCGACCTCTTTCGGTTACTAAATTCTTAGATTTTTCTTACTCCTTTAAAAACATTGATATTTCATGAATATTTTTTTTACGTTGGTATACATTTAACCCAGCACACAACATAGAGCATGCCATTTATCTAGTTGGAACTATTATGTAATTTTTTTTCACACCAATTAAATATTTTAATACTCCATCCTTCAATTTATTTTTTCTTATATCTCTAATGCATCTTCACCTTTTCAAACCTAACCTTAAGGCGAGCTTTCTGTGGTGAAGCCGAAGGATTTTCTTCGGAGAGGGACAAAAGATATACATACATGATGAAGAATTTATTTACCAATAAAAGAAAAAAATTAAATAGAAGATTTTTTCTCTCTTTACCTACTTTACTCATGTGATTTACTTCCTCTAATTTTAGGTTCTGCTAATTATTGAGAGAGAAAATTAATAAATTTTCTATTTCATTGGCTTTGATTAGAAATGTGTTCTTTCAATATATTGTTGTTGAAATTCTAGAAAGCAAGTTGCATTGAGATCGTTTGCATCTATTGATGGGCAATTAGATCATAAGGAAAAAGGGTACAATCCTCAACAATAACTTTTTTTCTTCTTGTATTATTTTTATCCGAAATTCTATAATTTTACAATTACTTTATATATTTGCACTTATCTTTTCTTTCATATTTTTTTTATATTTTTATATAATGATGCAAATATATAATTGATTTTTTTTGAATAATTGTCAATGCTCTTAAAGCTAAACCACTTTTATCTTAATTTTTTTAATTTATTTATATATTTTCTTGCATGATGTGTTAATGGAATAATTAGATTGCTTAAAATAATAAAAATTTTATTATTGTGATAGAAAAATATTAACTCTACTCAAGAGAATATTGGTGTTGATTTTGCAAAGTTGCTACAACAAACATTAATTTAGTAAGGAGGATTCCACCATCATCTTTTATGGTGCATGGTAAGAAGCTTGAAAAGTTATTGGTCTGTGCTTTAAAAGGCAACATTAAAAGATGATGTTCTATATCAACACTTTGAACTTGATACAGTTCTTAACTAAAGATGCATCACAGCTATCAAACGAGAATTTGATCCAATTATTATGACCGTCATGGATGCACGGTGATTTTGTACGTAAAAACTATATTCTGAATAGATTGGACAATATACTCTATGATGTGTATAGTTCCATCAAGAAAGGCATTATGAGAAACTTTAGATCAAAAGTACAAGGCTAAAGATGTCAACATGAAAACAAATTCTTTTTTGACAAATTTCTTAACTTCAAAGTGATCAATTCAAAAAACAATAATAAGTCAAGTTTAATAGTTTAAACTCATTTTGCATGAAATTCATGTTAAATAAATGGTTCTAAGTGAATCTTTTCAAATAGCAACTAATATTAAAAAGTACCATCATCTTGAAAATACTTCAAGAAGTACTTTAAACATAAGTGAAAGGAGATGAGTGTTAAAGATCTTATTATGAGGTTGAGGATATAAGAAGATAATAAGTTGTCTAAGAAAAGAGTCAACTTTTCTTCAATGTTCTGTAGAGAAAATATGATTAAACAAGTGGTAAAATCCCACAATAAAAAAAAAGATGTTTGTTTTGAATAACAAATGCATTTTTAAGAAATTCATTATCAAATGCTTTATTTATAACAAGATTGGACAGAAAGTCTAAGAATATATAAATAGGTCTCAATAAGGCAACCCTAAGAGAGGAAGGATTGCTCAAGCCCATGTCTACACCAAAAAAAGAATGCTCACCACTTATAAAGAAGTAGATGGTGAACATTTATACAGGGGGAATTTGCTAACCTTAAAAATACTAGGTATTAGAAATGTCATTCTGAAGATGGATTCTAAAAAGCTTATCACCCTTAATAATATGCTCCCTACTGCAGACATTAGGAAGACCTTAGTGTATAGCTCATTATTAAGAAAAAAATAAGTTCAAAATTGTTTTTGAAAATGATAAGTTTATAACCATAAAGAGGGGTATGTTTGTTGAAAAATGAGTATCTCTATGATGACCTTTTCAAAATCAATGTGATAACCTTTTCAAAATGAATGTAATGACCTTTGTAATTAAATATGATAACAATAAGAATAAAAACACCTCCTCAACTTACTTGCTTAAGTCTTATAACATGCGGGATGATAGAAATGTGAATTATAATTCTATACAGATATTAATGAATCTTAAATTGTAATTAACTATGGTTTTTTAGGGAAAAAAATTATATATGAAGTTTATGTAGAATCAAAATTCATAACAATTTATTTTAAAACAATTAAAAGTAGTCAACCTCTAAATTTAATTTACTTGGTATTAGTGATTTCAAATTTATGCAAACTAGTGGTGAGAAAAAAGATTACATTACTTTTATAAATAATTGTATAAGGTTTTGTTATATTTATTTGCTAATAAACTAAGATTAGGCTCTTGAAATATTTAAACATTATAAGAATGGAGTTGAAAATCCACGTAATAAAAAGATAAAGATAATAAGAAGTGATAAAGGTGGAGAATAAAAGGCACCTTTTGGTGACTTTTATTTTTAAAATATTATTATCCTTAAGACTATGGCTCTTTATTCACCTCAATAAAATGATATTATTGAATATAAAATCCAAACTCTAAAAAATAATGAATGTCATATTAATAAGTTTGGAAAAACTTTAGAACTTGTAAAGAAAGAAAATTATAACAACCAATTATATACTTAATAAGGTAACTCACAATAAGTTGGAAAGGATACCATATAAATTGTCAAACTAAATGAGACCTTTTACAAATACCTTAAAGTTTGGGAGTGTATTGCAAAAATGATGATACTTGTTTCAAAAAAGACCAAGATATGACATAAAACTATAAATTATATCTTCATTAGATATACTTATCATAGTAGTGCATATCAGTTTCTTGTACACAAGTCAAGTATTAAGGATATTAATCCCAACGCAATAGTGGAATCGAGAGATTTACATTCTTTAAAGATGTGTTTTCTTTGAATAAAACACAAGAAACTCTTTTACTTAAAAGGAAAAATTAAACAAGATTAAATGGTCATCATCAAATAGAAGATGATGAAATTAAGTCAAGGAGTAAGAGGGCGAAAATTATATATAAAAAAATATGATCCTTATTTTCTAACTTGTTAAAAAAATAAGCTTGAAGTTACTTCAAGACAATTTCCTACTCCCAAACTTTCTATTGAAAAGAGATAATCAATAATGAGATTGAGTCTATTATCCAAAATCATCCATGCGAACTAGTGGATCTTTTACCTAAAAATAAATCATTAGGTCATAAAAGGAAGATAAAAGCTGATGAAACCATTAAAAAAAATATAAAGCAAGATTTATTATTATATGATTTAAATAACAAGAAGGTGTGAAATATTTTGACACATACTCACATGTGTAGAGAATAACTTCAATACAAATATTAATAGTCATTGCAACTATTAACAAACTTGAAACACATCATTCTCTAGACTTTTTTGTGTTTCCCACCAATAGGTTGGTCCTGTCTTGTGGGTTATCAATATTTGAGTTTTATTATACAATAAATAATCTTGAATGATGGAAATCTTAATATTTGTTATGAACTGCACAAGATTATATATTGCATACTCGATTAGCAAATTAAGTATATTTACCAATAATCTATGTATGGATAATTGGAAAGCAATAAATAAGTTACTTAAATATTTAATATACATCTTGAATTATAGGCTACACTATATTAGGTACTTGGTGGTACTTGAGGGTTATAATAATGCCAATTGGATATATGACACTAAGGATTCAAAATCCACTAGTGAATATATTTTCAAGCTTAGAGAGGCAATTATGTCTTGAAAGTCCTGTAAAAAAATATGCATCGCAAAATCTTTGATGGAATTAGAGTTTATTACTTTTGATAACGTTAGAGAGGAAGTCAAATGGTTTTGAAATTTCTTAGATGATATTTCATGTTAATCAAAGCTAGTGCTAGTATTTTGTGTCCAATGTGCCTCCTAGTTAGCAATTGAAAGGGCACAATATAGTATATATAACGGTAAATCTAGAAATATTTATTATAGATATAATATTGTTAAAACATTTTGTTAACAATGTAAAGTCATAGAAAAATATTACGAATCCATTTACTAAATGCTTTACAAAAGAGCTTGTATATACTTCATTGAAAAGAATATACTTAAAGCCTTTGAAGATGAAATAATTTTGCGATAATAACCCTACCTAGCTGACAATAAATCCTATAATGTTGGTTCAAAGAAAAAATTAAGTCATATAACACTCTCAATAGCACTAAAAAATAATAATTTATTATTGTTCCTAGATGAAAAAAGGTAATAAATACAATATGATAAGGGTAAATTGTACTCCTAATGATTCTCATATATTGGGTTATCATGTGGAGAATGGTAGAATAGTTTAAATGAGAGATCACTTATATGAGTGAGAAACGTGATTATTTAAAAAAAAAATCCAAAAGACTGTATTCTCTAAAGTACTCATGAAACCAAATATTATTTAGGGCCAAAATGAATACAACTATGATAACTAAAAAAAAACTCTAGAAAGGAAACTATATGTGTACTATTGTCCTAGTTTACACAAAAAATTAAATAGTTTGAGACATTACATTCACTAATTAACCAAGTAAATTTGATAGTACTTCACTAGAAAAGTTTCAAAGTCAAAAGCTACCTATTCTGATATAGTGATCTTCTAATTCCTTTATCTCTACGATTCCTTGTATTCTCGTATATTGGTCAAGCCAATTTTCATTTGTGGGAGGGGTTATTGATAAAAAGGTTTTTTTCATTGTATTTATATATTTTCTAAAACCATTAAGAGTGAATGTAAAATTAATTAATCAGTTTCTTTATATCTTGTTAGATTCATTGATCCTGCAAATTCAATGAATTATTAGGAATTAATTCAGTTCCAATTAATATTCTCATATTCATTGATTTTACAAATTTAATGGATAGCTATGAATAAATTCTAATTAATTTTAAATTAATTCTACATTCATAGCCTCTGGGTGAAGGGGCTTTATTCTGAGAAAAAGATGAAAACAAATAGAAAAATTAATTCTATATATATAAGTACTTTGTATATTTGTATTTATCTTTAGTTTAATAAATTATTCATATTTTTATATTATCTTGCAAGTACATATTTGATTTTTAAATAGTTTGTATAAAAGGCTCACAACACTTTTAAATCCATGTAGTTCCTCCTTTGCTTCAAGTAAATGACACATTTGTTTCCAACCAAAACAAATTAGAAAATTAATCAAACCTATCTAATAATAATAGTAACAAAAAAATTCTAAATTTTGTTACAAATCATATAATAAATTTACTTCGTTGGTTATTTTAGATTTAATAGAAATTTTAAATCTATTATAAACAAATATGTTTATATTTCACATTAACACCCATGTTTGTTGCCCTTTGTTAATGTTGTCGAAGCAAGCTAGCTAGAAAGTCTATAATTTGAAGTTAACACGTGAGGTGACCTCGTGGCTAGAACAGGAAATTGACATAAGAGAGCGTATGAAGAGGTAAAACATTAAATATCTCCCATCTTAATCATAAGCAACTCCTCCACGTCGATGAAAACTTGGATATCAAAAAAGTTATGATTTATAATTTATGTTAGGGAGTATTATTTTCGGTTCGGTTTAATTTTTATAGGAAAAAAAATAACTAAATTGAATTTTATAAAAAAAAACAGAAACCGGTTCAAATTGACTGGTTTCGGTTCGGTTCAGTTTTTTTTATTCAAGGCTTATAAAACCGAAACCAAACCAGACCGAATAATTTTTAAAAATTTTAATTGATTTTTTTCACGGTTCAGTTTTTTCTATTATTTTTTTTTACTCACTTGCCTTCCATCTTGCGCATGTTTGCCCTAATTTGTATGGGTACTAGCAATAATCGAACTTGATTTGTCTTTCAAAAAAGTAGATAACTAGATAATCTCAAAAAAGTCATTTGAACTCTTCCCCTTGTCTCTTTCACTTGATTCCCTTCAGCACGCAGTAGAGGTTCGTTATCTGTTTTTCGAGGAAGCAATGCTTCAAATCTTTAATTTTTGTTTATATCATTGCTTAATATAATAATGATCATCATCAGCATCATCATAATAACAACAATAATGATAATTAATGAGCTCTGTATCCTTCCTTTTTAAAAGAATAATTTAGTCTATATGTTTGTTTCTTATTGTTGTAGAATAATTATTATTGGATTGGATCTTTTGACACTATTTTTTTTTTAATTTAGACCCCATTTGTTTTTGTGTTTCAAAAATATTTTGTAAATATTAAAATTTATTTTTTTATTTGCTTTAAATTATTTTTTATGTTTTTTAATGTGTTAATATCAAAAATTATTTTTAAAAATTAATAAAAATATTATTTCGATATATGTAAAAGAAAAAACAACAACTATTACTGCACTTCAAAAGACGATTGTTTAAAAAGAAGCACTTTATCCCTCAAATATCATAAACGCACTTCAAAGCTGAACCCTCTCGGGGGGGAAAAACAACAACTAGACCATGATCAGGTCCTCCAAAGAACTTCAAAAAATCAGCAAAACGCACTTAATTAGCAGCAAAGCTCACGTTAGCGTCACCTCACCTGGCATTCAAGGTAAGAGCGAAAGAGACCGCAGCTTGTGTTAATACAGTGATCAAATTGAAACAGGAGTGCCCTTAACACGTGTATTGATTACTGAACAAGGAAAAGGGCATTGGTGCAAAAATACAGCGAATACAGCCCTCAAGGACAAGGACCAGCTTGTCTGCTCCTCACAGCAAAAACAAGCCCCACCACCCCTTGAAAACTGTCTGACAGAGAGGCAATGGAGAAGCGGAAAGGTGCACTGACTTGTTCAAAAGAGATTTCATTGGACGAGAGATAATGTTTAGACAAGTGTATCAGCATCATAGGATAAAAACTTCATCTCCTTGCAACCGCGTGGAAGTTTCCACCAATCACAGACTTTGCATTTTTTTCTCATTTCACTCGGCAAATCCATCTTCTTCTTTTTTCCATCGACAAAGTGTCTCTCTGTGTGTGTGTATATAAGCATACACAGCTCGGGCAAACAAAAGGAGTATCAAAACACAAGAACAACAAGTGCAAGAATGGAAGAACTCCCTCTAGGTTACCGCTTCTACCCAACGGAAGAAGAGCTAGTCTCCTTCTACTTGCATAATAAGCTGGAAGGGACGAGACAAGAACTGCAACGTGTGATTCCAGAGATCAGCATATACGACATCGAGCCGGGGGATCTTCCACGTAAAAATCTTTTTCATCCACTTCTTTTCTTTTTTAACTACTGATAAGCATGGCACAGGACTGTTAAAAATGCTTCAAGTAACTTTAGTTTGTCTCTTGCAATATGTTGCAGAGCTTTCAGGAGAATTATGTCGAGGCAACGCGGAGCAGTGGTTCTTCTTTACACCCAGGCAAGCGAGAGAAGCTAGGGGAGGGCGACCTAATCGGACTACAGCAACCGGGTACTGGAAGGCCACAGGCTCACCTGGTTATGTTTACTCATCGGATAATCGAGTGATTGGATTGAAGAAAACCATGGTGTTCTATATAGGAAAAGCTCCGACTGGAAGAAAAACCAAATGGAAGATGAATGAGTATAGAGCCATTGAAGTTCATGAATCGTCTAGAAATGCTACTTCAAAGGTGTGCATGTTCATCATCTTTTAGCTTTTGCAATTAAAAAAGATGTACTAATAATGCAACGTGCAATCATTTTACATTACTAACCATTATTTGGCTGTCCACTTGAATGCAGTTGAGGCATGAATTCAGTTTGTGCCGTGTCTATGTGGTATCAGGAAGCTTTCGGGCATTTGATAGACGGCCTCTAGAAGCTGTAACAAGAGGGACACAACATCTTCTTGGGGGGACACATCTTGGTGATGCAGCAACTACACCTGCTCAGGACCCTATAACTGTGGAGATGACAAGCTCACCTGAAACTTCATTCTCGGGAGGAGACCATGTTGATTACCCAGGGACTGCAGCAAGTGCCAACTGGGGGCTGATCCTGCATGGGAATGACCGGAACAACTGGATTGGCCCAGCACAGATAGATTTGTAACCTGGTCCGATAAGACTAGGTACTTGTCCCAAGACAGAATAGGCATGCATGAGCCAGCCTTACCTTTAAAAGTAGTAAATTCGTTTTTGTTCATTTAATAGGAGGAAAGTTAAAAGGAATGAAAAAAAAAAGGGGGGGGGGGGGGGGGTGTAAAAGAAAGAGGGAAATGCTCATGATATGTGAAATAGGAGAGCATTCAGTCTGACAATTAAGTTGAGGCATGTAAATGTTCAAAGTAACCAAGAGAATTACCAAGTGTAGGAGAAAATATCATTCACTGGCTCTAACCAGTTTCAGCTTTCAACCTAGAATGATAGCGTCATTTATCTTTGTACAGTTTGAAGATGTTACCATCTTAATTGCCTCCAATATTCCCCGCATTTTTAAATCCAAAAGCATAACTTGGAGGCTGGGAATCAAGGAAACTACAGCAATAGGAAAGAGAAATGTATAATATGATACAGCTGGCGAGTTTGACGAGAAAAAAAAGATAAGAAAAGGAATGGCATACATATGTGACTTGAAAATTCTAAAATGGAAAAGAAATAGAGAACCAAGAAGTCAAGGCATTGGCATTTGGCAATTGGCAAGTCTGACTTATCAACCAATATGACTTCAAGAGAATCACGACCAAGTATAAATAGTTATAACATAATGATAACTACATATAGACCAGTATCTAAGACATTTTATTGATACTATCAAGAATGATAGTGTTCTTGCCACATTGAAAAATCATAAGCAGGTTCACATTTAAAGTTCAACAAAAAGGATGATTTACTTCCTAATAGTTAATGCAACATGGTAGAAAATTCACTTCCATTATTTTACATTCATACAGTGATCAGTTCTGGTCACAAAAATCTTCCTACATATAACAAGTCATTAATCAAGAAGTTTGTGATATCTAGCTACTTGAATGTTTGTAAAATGCTCTACCTTCAAGGCGGGCATGATTGAAGCAGAAGACTCAAGTCGCTAGCATAGAATTAGTCAAGCCTAATAGACCAACTTCAATATCTCCATTGTTTTGTATTATTCATGATAAAGGGCTTGCAGAAATAAGTGTAATAATTAGCAGTCATGAAATAGATATCACCAAGTCTAAAGCATAGAGTTGCACAAGTGAGAGAAATGACTTCCTGCCACAAATTGCACTCCAATGAGATTCCACACAAGTGTGTGTTTTAATCATATAGATTCTATCAGGAAATAACCTATACTCTCCAGGGTTAACCCTTTTCTTGTTTGACTAACCATCCATGATTGATGTTTGGAGACCTGCATTTAGACATCTCCTAACTTCACCATATGCACTGTTGGAGCCCTGTGCTATGCAGCTGAGCAGTAATCTGACATCAAGAAATCTGACACAAAATCAGGAGCATTGCAGCCATTCCACACAAAATCAGCAAGAGTGCAATCCCTCAAAACATGGATAACAGATTCAAGACAAAAACCACAGTGAAAACAGGAAGCATCATTTGTCATATGACGCCTAACATGCTGTTCGTTGTTAAAATTTTACCACAAAGAATCAGCCAAAGAAAACTATGAATGTGTTGGGGACCATTCCAACTCCAAGCTAAATCCCAAACCTTACTAGCTGGATTCCAAGTACCTTCCTGAAGAAGACAGTAGGCTAATTTAGTTGTGAATTTTCCATTGCTAGTAGCACCCTATTAGAGAGTAATACAAAATTATTCTTGGAGCCTTATCTTATAACTTAAGCTTTTACTGAAAGATGGTTATTTAACATGGTGTCAGATTCTTAATGACCAGACAGTCAAGAATTTGAATCTCATCACCCTATTCTATCTAATTAAATTATAAAAATCAAGTATAAGATAGTGGTGGTCTTATAAAAGTTTCAAGTCCAAAAGGCTCACTTGAGGGATTAGGATTATGTTACAGAGTAATATAAAACTGTTGTTAAAACCTCACCTAAAAGCTTAGATTTTTAGATTGAGATAGTTTTTTGACACTCCCTAATATGACATCCCAATCCAAATCTCTTCAAGGTAGTTGAATACTAGCTATCTTTAAATAAATAGAGGAAGAAAAGAGGAGAATCCTCCCATCACCATTGACCTAAAGGAGTAACATAGCTGTCAATAGTAGATTCTCTGAAACACACCTGGAATTGGAGTACACAAGTAAAGATAAAGAGGACCAGCATTATCAATCAACCAAGAGAACCCATGCAATAATTGAGGCCAAACTCTAGCAATACCTCTCCATATTTCTGAATCGTTCGTCCCATTGAGAGTGTAAGGAAGAGAGGTCAACTTTTGATTATATTTCCATGCAAAACTCGAACCCATAGAGCTGAACTATTGGGGAAAAAAGTCCAGACAAGTTTTAGAAGAAAAACCTCATTATTATCTCCAACATTCCGAAATCCTAGGCCTCCACAAGCTTTTGGTTGACAAAGAGAATTCCAACCAATCAAACAAGGCTTATGTTGTTTATCAAAAGAACCTCAAATAAACATCGATTGTGTGTAATCTTAATTGCACAAAAGTAGCTGCTAATGGTATTTCACGGGACATTTGGTTTGGCATAGCTGTGGGCAACTTTGGCAGTGGTGTAATCTCAAGCTATTTGATCATGATTTCATTCTTCCCTCGAACCCTGTACAGCTTGAATGTGTATGCTTGTGAAGTAGTAGCTTGTATGTCTGAAGGTGCTAAATTCTCATCCATGACCAATTGGAAAGCAGAGCAGCTGATTGGGTGGAGCTTTCCAGCAACAGGAGCTACACAATTTTCTTTCCAATAGGCTCAGGGCATTCAATACAATAGCTCACATGATTCAGCCCCATGATCTTAAGCTATATTTGTGATGTGCCTATGCACTATATGATAGCTGTTTGATGCACCTAACTGAATTTACATGTGTTCTTAACATATCATCATTCCCATCTTTCTAAGGAAATACGAGTCACCCAATGTAAGCCTTCTAAAAATTTCTTGGAAACATATTGATATGTTGAGGACCTCCTATTTGCAAAACTCACAATCAACTAACCTCTGCTAATAATATTGTCGTCATATGAATTCCTAGCTCAAACAAATGACCTGCAATAAGTTCAATTTCTGCACACTCTTTCCTAAACTGAATCACCTCTACATCGTATCTGAGTTGTGCACAATCGACACCTTCTAGCTAGTTCAGAGCAAATGACAATTATAAATCTGACTATTTTGGATATTTGTGATTTCTTAGATCAGAGCACAAAGAAGCATGCTGTCAGCTTCCTCCTGAAGACTATTTGCACCTCCGAACTTGCTTTACACCTATCATGTGGATTCTCACTACCAGGAAAACTATTTGCCAACATTTTGAAACTCATGCTTATATTTATGCATTAAACCATTTAATGTACCATCTAATTATTTTTCTACCAAGACTGCAGAGATATAGGGATAGATTATCATGCAACAAAAGGTATCATCTAACAATAGACTTGCTTTGATCTTGTAGTTGATCCTTAACACAATACAACAGCTTGGTGAAAGTGGAAATCTTGGTGAAGGCAAAGCCTTTTCTAGGACATTTGATGCCAGTCCACTAGAAATAAACACATTGGCAGAAATTAAAGGCGAACCCAAGGGAAAAGAAAAACCATGGATATTTGAGAGAGCTTCCAGAAATTCCTAGGTTGCATTCCATTCGTGTGAGTGAAGAAAGGTCAATGATACAGTCACGCATTGGAAAAAATCCCACAACACAAACACTCTTAGCAGTTTTTTAGGTTACTCCTTGTTGCTTATTGGCCAGGTATAATGGAAACATTTTTCTGCCAATTAACTTCATATTTAGAAGCACTCAAATGGGAGCATTAATTTTAATGAAAATTGTATCATATTAAAGGTAATTTATCCCACCATCTAACCCGTTCCTGCATCAGATATGGCATAACAACCAAGTCCATAACTTTCCTAAAATTTACAATGGAGTCATCATTCTAAAATCATAAGCAAGGATTAGCATTTGCACCCAAATCAACCTGTTTGCCTAGTGAGCCAGTCATGTAACATCAAAATGTTAAAAAAAAAAAAAAAAAAAAAAACATTCACCAATTAGAAACTCACAAGAGGAATATGGATTTAATGTCAACCCCATTAAAAACTCAACTTTTCGAAAACTAAAACTCAACCAGATTTGAATTTTATGTCAGCCCAATATTCCCGTCGCTGACTTTTGTTCATACACCACTTCCATCGACAATAACTGAGTACCAACCCCCATATTATAGAATCTCATGATCAACTTTCTAACCCCTTTCAACTTTAAAACAAAATCCAATAGAATTCAAGAACTGCCTTTTTGTTTCCATTTTGGTATGAAAGAATTGAAATTGTCAATGATTTCTCTGATTTTTCCCAACTTTTTGGTTGCCCATATAGAATAATTAAAAGAAAAAAAAAAGTGCTCTGTGACAACTTCTCTTCACCAAAAATAAGCATTGTCCTTCCTCCAAAATTCAAGAAGGAAACAGAAAGTTAAACCAGAAAGCCAGCGAAAATTCACAAAAACAAAAACAATCAATCATGTAGTATAACGAGTAACGAACCTACTTATTATATCTAAAAACTCTTCAATGTAATATAACTAGCAACCAAACCAAACCTCACATGCATTACATTAACACTCTTAAGATTGATTTGGTACATCAATAAAATGTTGAATCACAAACATGATAATCGAACCTTTCTTTATTGCCAGCAAAAGGGGAGCAGGAGGATCCAAAAGGCATTGACAATTCAAAATCAACACGAACAAGAGAAGACATACCTTACAGATTGTTTTGCCATTTCTTTTGCAAAAGAAAAAAATAAAGAAAGAAGAAGAGAGTCACCAGACTTGCAACCAAATCAAACCAACCACGAGAGAGAGGACTGAGTTAGGCGCCCTTTCTGTGATTGACTATTCAGTATATATAGGCGGGCTTGGTGGCCTGGCTGGCTATTGGGTTTTGATTTGCCACCATTAGAAGAGAGCTCGATCACTGTCATGCAAAGACAGGTAAGAGTCCACCCCAGTCATTTTCTTTTTGGCTCGCGCTCTGGCTTGGCCACCGTTGTCGCTGTCTGGATACCAAAAAATGAAACATAAAATTGTATGGTATCATAAAAGCTTTTGAAAATAATAACTCTTGAAAAATCTTGAGGGAATAAAATTGTTGAAAACTCCAAAACACTTTTAATCTTCAAACAGTTTGTTCATTAATATTTAACACACAAGATTCAAAATACATAAACTTTTTACATAGAGATTATGGAATAAAAATAAAATAAACTCAAATTATTTTATTCCAACAAGGTTTCGGAATACTAGTTAAACAAAGATTTTAAATCCAAATCTTTTTTTTATCTAGAAAAAAAAACTCAATTAGTAATTTTTCTTCTACCTCAATCCTTGTTTTTTAAACTGATGTTCTTAAACACACAATTTAGCAATAATAGTCTCTACTTTAAACAAACTTTTCTTGAATGCAAACATCAAATAATCTTTTAGCTTCGCAAATGACTCCATCTAAAAGACTTGATGAAAATATTTGCATTTTTTCTTCATTGTTGCTATAGATAATATTAATTGTTTCATCCTTTATTAGAACTATTAAGAAGTGAGATTTTACAACAATATGTTTGCTTCTACCATGTAAAACTAGATTTTTGAATAGTTTTATTGTTAAATTATTGTCACAAAAAATTACCTAGCCATTGTCTCTTGAAATTAGGTTTTTCAAGATTTTTCTTCAACCATATTGCTTGACATGCGTATGAAGTCACGACCATAAATTCAGTTTTCATAGTTGATAAAACAGCAGGTCTCGAGTTCGAGTCAGGGCGTGCACCTCTTGTAAGAGCCTGGGACAGCCGGGGTTTTACTCACTCACCTGGGCCCACAAAGTGCGCTTTCCGGGGGGTGGGGTTTCCTCGAATCCAAAAAAAAAAATTACAATTGATTGCATATTTGAATACCATGAAATAGCTCATAAACCAAGTATAAAAACATACACATAAGTGCTTCTTCTATCATCTTGATCTCCTGTATAAATGTTATCACTAAAACCAATCAAATTGGACTTTTCTCCTTTCTTATAGAACAATCCATACTTTATAATACCTTTCAAATACCGAAGTAATCATTTTAGCAATCAGAAGATAAATTTATGTTGGATTCTCCATGTATCTACTAACAAGAATTACTAAATATATTATATCTAACTTTGTTGATGTCAAATACATCAAACTTCCTATATTCTACTTGCAAAGAATATCATCAATCTTCTTTCATTTATGATCTTTATTTAGTTTCAAACTAAACTCAGTTGGTGTATGCACCAAAAATTGCAATTCTTCGTTTAAGACTTTATTAATGTTTCTCAAACATATTTATTTTAAGAAATAAATATTCTGGCATTTGATTGAACCACTTTAAATTTGAGAAAGTCATGTAACTTTAGTTCAAACCTATCAAACTCAATCATCATAAATCTTTTAAATTTTGCAAACATGACCTCATCATTACCAATGTAAATTATTGCGATGTCACGATCATACAAATTAATTACTCTAACTTAAACAAACAAGATAGTATAGAGCACGTAATGAGTTAATCCCACGAGAAAGATCTAGTTCAGATCTTTATGTTAGATGATTCAAAGTTAGGGGGTTTTAAGGTTATCTATATTATGCTATGGTAAATAGAATAAAATAATCAAGCTAAATTAAATAAATCTGAAACTTATCAAGAGAAAAACTTGGTCTTAAGTAAACGTCAACCTACAAAAATCAAAACTGATCATTGAAACGATACATCAATTTATATTCTGAATATCTATATTTCCTTAACATTATTTAGTTAATTGATCTGCAGTGTAACTAACCCTAACAATTAAACAACTACAGTATCCACATTAGTAATTTAATTCAATGGCAACCTTAAGAACTAGATAAGTTGATAAATCTAGACAATATAACTGTTTGCAATCTATGTTTGATTTAGTTGAATGTTTTTCCTACGATTAACAACATAAATCCATCATAATTATTAAACTTAGTCGTTTCACAAGTTTAAATATCGCAACTCTAGTTTTAATAGTAAACTTAGCATTAGATTGGTTAAGAATAATAATTTAGAGTCAGCTCTAAACAAGCATAGGAAATAAGCATAGAAAAACATTCATATTCATCATATAAACTAAAAGGAAAAGATAGAATAGATCTCATGGTTTTTGAAATTCGAAGGTTTCTGTATCCTTTCAACCAAGAAAAATAACTTAGTTTTGCATGTCTATCACAAAACTAATGAAGAGAACAAATGAGAACATAATTTCGGGTATAGGAGAAAATGATGGAGTTGTCTTCTTCTTTTTGATCGCCTTCTCTCTCTTTTTCTCTCTTTCTTTTTATTTAATAGGAAAAATTAATCCCCACATCCCTCAAATCCATTTGTATCCTCCCAAAAAAAATAAAAATAGTCCTTTTCAAAGTAGAGAATTTACATTTAAGTAAGTTGGACTTATTTCTTTACAAGACCTGTTTGCTGGTAGAATTTATATATTGTCTTAGAAAACTCATATTTATCTCATATGAGCTTTTTTTCAGCTAAAATTTGGTAAGTTGATAGGTATTTTAGTCCAAAATCCAACAAAATTGAGTTTGTATCCAATGAACTTCTATAACTCAAGATATTCAAGTTTGAATGGTCGAATATTAAAATTGGCAGAATGCAAGACTTGTCTTTGAAGGCGGTGATTTTCATGCCTTTCTTTTTTATTTTTCTTGCCATATATGTATAGAAAGGTATGGATGTTAGATTT
Source organism: Populus nigra (assembly GCF_951802175.1). Taxonomy (NCBI): domain Eukaryota; kingdom Viridiplantae; phylum Streptophyta; class Magnoliopsida; order Malpighiales; family Salicaceae; genus Populus; species Populus nigra. Next base: position 3,725,883 of record NC_084870.1, on the reverse strand, counting down.
CTAATGTCATTGAAATCACTTCATTTCGACCTTTACAATTCAAGTTCTACATAAAACATCGATCAGAGATCAAATCTGTAATATTCAACACGGGTTGGAACATGATCTAAATTTTATCTTCAAATTACTCCTTTTCAAATCTTACATCTAAAAATACCTTCAAAACATAAAACAAATATTATCAAGGCATTTTATATATAAAACATAAATAAAATATTAGGTAAATATATGTAAAACTATCAAATAATATGGTTGCATCATAAAATCAAATCATTTACATGTAATCATATAAAAAGCATATTTCCTCTATTATCTTTAGTTTTACTAAAAAATGTATGCGTAGATGAACATCTTTTAAATCATTTCTTTAAGAAACAAGTATCTATATTACAATATCAATCTTTTGGAGCTTGTTTTAGCCTATATAGAGTTTTTCTCAACTATATACCTTCTGATCATTACCAAATTTTACATAACTAGAAGGTTGATCAACAAATACTTGTTTTTAAAGGTCTCTATGTAGAAAAGCTAACTTCACATCCAATTAGAAGATAGGCCATGAACTTTAAGTTGTTAAAATAATAATCAATCTAATTATATCATGACCGACAAACGAAGTAAAAACTTCTTTGTAATTGATGTCATCCTCGTGTTTACAACCTATAGCTATTAGGCATGTTTTATACTTGTCAATTTCACCATGTTCCTTCAACTTTGTCTTATACACTAATTTCACACCAATGATCTTTTGTCTTTTTGGAAGCTTTTTTAACTCTCAAGTGTTATTTTTTTTAATGACATTAATTTTATCATCCGTATCCTTCTACTACTTTATTTATTTAATGACATCTTTAAAAGTCACATGAACAAGATATGAGAATAAAATAAAATAAATAAGTGAATCAGCAGATTGATCAATTTCAATTATCTCATAATCACTCATCCATGTAGTTTTTTTTTTTAACGTGTTGTGATCATTAATTATTAAGTGTACTTTGACCATCTACTAATTGTAGCGCATTATTCATAGGATTTTTAATCTTCTCATCATTATCACCATTTAAATCTACTAAAATATTTTATTTAATACCATCATTGCTCCATGTCTGGAATTTAGCTTCATAAAAATAACATCACTGTTAATAACAAATTTCTTGGTGGTAAAATTATACACTTTATAAGCTTTTAAGCAATCACTAATGCTAAGAAAAATACATTTCTCTAACCATCTAGGTGGTGGTCCAATGGTAAAAGTTTGGGACTAAGGGGTTTGCTCCCTCTTAGGTCTCAGGTTCGAACCTTGTGGTTGCTCATATGATGGCCACTGGAGGCTTACATGGTCGTTAACTTCAGGGCCTGTGGGATTAGTCGAGGTGCGCGTAAGCTGACCCGGACACCCACGATAATAAAAAAAAAAAAAAATACATTTCTCTCCTTTATCATTAAGTTTTCCTCTCCTGTCTTGGGTCAATCGGTGGATGAACCATTGAGCCACCCAGCATGATCAAGGAAGCCCACCAGCCTATCAAGGGTTCGGATCTCAAAAGTAAAATAAGAGATTAAAAAAGTAATAATATGTTTAGTCTAATTATTCTTCATTTAATCCAAAAATAAATAAATAAAGTGCGGAGAATGAAAAGCTGTTGGTTGCCAAACCAGTATAAGGAGTAGCAGAGGCACTGTATGCTGTGTCTGTGACCAAATAAAACCCCACCAATCAAAAGAAATCCCCGCGTAGACTTGCCGGTGATGATAACTACATACCTCGCCGGCTCAACCCTTTGATCCTCCAACTCCCTTCTAAAAGTCGAGCCCCCCAAAAATCATAAAACCTAATTTCCATGCCACCACCATCGAATTGAAAATACCCAGACGGAGAGATGGCGATTATTTATGCGGTTGTGGCGCGGGGGACGGTGGTGCTGTCAGAGTTCAGCGCTGTGACCGGAAACTCAGGGGCGGTGGCGAGACGGATCCTGGAGAAGCTTCCTTCGGAAGCTGATTCAAGACTTTGCTTCTCGCAAGATCGTTACATGTTCCACATACTTAGATCCGACGGCCTCACTTATCTCTGTATGGCCAACGACACCTTCGGCAGTACGTATTTTATTTGTTATTTACTGGCGATATTAGTTCCAATTACTGGATCGCGAAGGGAGACGAAATAATTTTGTGCTGGCTTTAGTTGTAAAGAAAGCAATCCGATTTTATCTTTAGGCGGGAATTTGATTGATTGATTGAAAATTATTATTATCTTGCTATGTTATAATGTGTTAGTTTGTGTGTTGACACAGGGAGAATTCCATTTTCCTACTTGGAGGACATTCAGATGAGGTTCATGAAAAATTATGGACGAGTTGCCCACCATGCACCTGCTTATGCAGTGAATGATGAGTTTTCTAGGGTTTTGCATCAGCAAATGGAGTTTTTCTCCAGCAACCCTAGTGCTGATACTCTCAGTCGTGTAAGAGGTGAAGTTGGCGAGGCAAGTATCTTCTCTTCTTTCGCAAATTCACCTTTTATTATTTTTCTTGTTCAACTTCTTTACCAAATATCATGGCAAACAATTCATTTTAACGAAATACTGCCGCAAAGAGTATGTCATTCTCGTGATTGCATCTAAAGATAATACATCAAGCACAACAATCCTCCAAGAAACTGGCTTGAACCCAGAAGAGGAGGAGAATACAGTCGTTCCTTGCTCATTTGTTGAGCATTATCTTTTTTAACTCGTATTCAGCAAGGCAGCATGATTAAGCTGGCCTTTTTTTATATCCCTCTACCTATTGCCGACTCTTCAAGTGCACCAAAATGATCACCTATTTCACTTTGAAGTCAAGCACCTTCTCAGGTTATTTATGAAGTTTCTAGTGCTAAATGATGGATAGTTGTTATAGGGGCTAATAAAGAATGACTGTTTGTGGGCACTCATTTGAAAGACTGGTAGTTACTTAATAGCGTCACAACAGTCAGTTTGTTTTTGCAATAAATTCAATCATCTATAAAACATTTAGAAATCATGGAAACATCAATTTTTCTTAATATTGCACTGTTATCACTAGTCAATGTGCTTAAGTTAAGCTAAAGTTTGTGCCTTTGAGCACTTGATCCAGGTCAAAGGCTTTCAGCTGTCTAAAAAGAAATTCTAAGATTCGTCAAGTAGAGTTAGAACCAAACCAAATACAATAAAGGAAGAGTTTTTTTTTCTCCAGCCTTGTGCCTCTGGCATAGGATGGTCTATTTTCTATGGAACGATGCTAAACTTATCTTAATCCTAATAAATAAAAAAAGGAAATGAAAACAATCACATACATATGATTTCTCAGAAGAGATTGACATAAAGAATTCTCTTCCACTGCTGCATGTTATTTTTTCCTGAACCACTTTGCTTACAGGACTGCTTCTCATTAACATCCTTTATCCTTGATTTATTTGACCTTTCAAATTATGAGTTGTATTCTCTTTTCAAATAAATGTGCTAAGAAATAGAAGTTAATTTTATAGTTTTAAAAATATTTAAATGAACAGCCTTAATTGCAAACTTGCTGTCATTTGGTTTTCCTAATTTGCTCATGCATCACACAATATTTTGTTCCAGATGATTGTAGCCTTTTAGTTTATCTAGAGATTGTTCGGGAAAAAAAAAATTAAAGAAGGTTATTTAGGGCTCTTGAAGGTAATGACCATGTCATTTGCTTCTTGGGCTTGTGCAATGTTAGAATTGCTTTTTACTTTTTTTCTTGGGGGTGAGTGGGAAGTGGTGGTGGTTTGGATATTTTTTTCCTCATTCATTTTATACTCACAAGTGCTGGAAAAGTGTGCAGATCCGTACTATCATGGTAGAAAACATTGAAAAAATACTCGAAAGAGGTGACCGAATTGAGCTTCTCGTTGACAGAACTGCTACAATGCAAGATGGTGCATTTCATTTCAAGAAACAGTCCAAGCGCCTACGAAGAGCTCTTTGGATGAAAAATGCCAAGCTCTTGTAAGACCCTATGATTTTCTATCACCACTTAATTTTTAATTTTTGGTTCATTGATGCTAAAGTTATTTCTTATTTTGATTTGAAATGCATAGAGCATATTTAAATTTCTAAATAGGAGTAATCTGGAATTTGCGAGGGAAAAGGGCAGTTTTAGGCTAGAAAATGTGAGAAGTAGAAAAAGGAAGGACCTCTCAATGGGGTAAAACATTAGCTCATGCCATATGCTAAAAGATTTTTCTTTGATTCGAAATTGCATAGATCATATTTAAATTTCTAAATAGGAGTACGCTGGAGTTTTCTAGGGAAAAGGGCAGTTTTAGGCTAGAAAAAGTGAGAAGTAGAAAATGGTAGAAGGACCCCTCAGTTGGGGATAACATTAGCTCGTTTCCATCACCAGATGCAAAAAATCCATATGCTTTTAAAGATGAAGATTTAAAAAAAAGGACCTTTTTTTAATGGGTATGCAAGATTTTAGAAACTCAAATAAGGCACTCGTATATTTTTCATTTACAATGTCTGTTTGCCACTCCATGCTTGTCTACTAAGAAAGATGCTGACATTTAAATACTTAAATCTCGATGATGTTGCCATGATGTCTAAATTAACTTGATTAGAACTGTTAAGAGCATCCAACAAAAACCTTTGGATAGAGTTTTTCTGGGAACCATGTCAGAACTTGGTTGGTGGATGCAAAGTAGATTTAGTAACATCTTACATATCAATAGTAATAGATGGTTGCTATATTTGCTTATTCTACGTATTGTAAAGGTTGGCATGGATTTTTAAGCAGGTGATCTTCCTATTTCTTCATTTTTTAAGTAGAATTGGGCATAAAACCCAAATCTTCAAGTATCAATTCTTATGGCGCTGTAGAAATGGCTTAAATTACTAGCAATTGACTGGTACATAAAGTGACAGAAATTTTATGTTTGCATGACAGGGCCCTGCTGACATGTGTGATTGTCTTGTTGCTGTACATAATAATTGCTGCTTGTTGTGGCGGCATCACTCTACCTTCATGCAGATCTTGAGACACTGTTTCGCTGGTGCTGAATTTACCCTCTGAGGTATGGTTCTGCAACATCCATACACGTGTCTTTCATTCAAGGGGAACCCCAATGGACTATGAAATTTTGGTATGTATGCAGAATTGAAATCACCTCGGGTGCCAGAAATAGCACTGTAGATTCCCATGCTGTTATTGCATGTGGTGTATGTTATATTTATTACAGAAAGGCCCGATGTCATGCTTCTTGTTGTTACTAGTCATTTGTGTACATTGTAAATTCCTTTATTCTTGTTATTGTGTTATTTATAGCTGCGTTTCATGTTCATGTTTTGAAACATCATCCGTTATTCTAATAGCTTTTATGGTTGTGGTGGGTTTTTTTAACCAGTGTTTCAAGAGAGTTTTTAGTGAGAATCATGCTGTGTGTTAATCAACTAAACACTTCTAAATATATGATTAGGATAAAATACAGATCACCCAAGGTTGCACCACAAACACAAAGAGCTGTAATATTTATGTAGTCTTCATTTTTCAGTCTGTAAACCTTGTCTGACTCATTTTCTTCCTCGTTCCATTTTGACATTATTTTTCATGCATAGTTTCATAATCGAGCTGATGCAGCTTTTGCTTATATACTTCAACTGGGCCAAAGTAGCTGTCTTGTTCTAAAAACTTTTGGGAGAAATTCGAGTTGGTGTATACATGCAAGCAATTTGAACCCGTCGTTTCTATTCAAGCATCCTCTTTTCAAACTTTTCTAGAGCAGTGCATTGAAGCTTTTGCTGTTCATATACCTTTTCACGTAAATGCTGCTCGGTCTTATGGTCCAACAAGCAAGAGTTGCAAAATTCATGGTAGATACTATTAATTTCATATGGTAAATATAAGCAGCATAAAACCATAGCCCATAATAATAATAATAAAAATAATAAGGATAATGATAATTAACAATAGGAGGATGACGTCAGTAGCTCCTGTTGTTCCTTTTATCTTCTGCAAGTGCACAATGGGAGAATGTGAAATCCAGTATCAAGTTGGGTTTAAGAATGTGTTTCTTTTGCTTGAAGTATTTTATAAAAAAAATTAGTTTGATTCTTTATGCAACGCCGCATGATAGAGTACTGGATATATATGACCCGCACGATGCCGCGGGTTATTTTTTTATATAAAAAATATTTAAAAAAATTAAAAATTTAAAAATTTTGGGTTTTTCTGCAAAGCTATACCAAAAAATTTTAGGTTTGGTTGTAACACCTAATCTAAGAATAATATTAATAATAAAATTAAATTTGTATCATCCAAGTTTAAATGAGTCTGGCTGCAACATCGGACTCAAGAATATTGGATGTGGGTTTGGCTATAAGGTCATGTCATAAAAATGTGATAATTAAATAGATTAATTAAAAAAAAAACAAATCAACACGAAGGAAAAAACTAATAAAGAAAAAAAATTTAATTAATTGGGTTAACCCTTTAAACTAGGCTGTAGCAATCTAGTGTTTTAAAGAAAAAAATTAAATTCTTAATCAGTTTAATAGTAAAAAAAAAATCAACAAAAATAATTATGAAAAAAAAAGAAAATATAAAGAAGAAAGATAATTTTGGAAAAAATTAAAAAAATGAAAAAACAAACATGGGGAAAGCTAAAGCTAAAACTAAATTTAAATTCTCAACCAACTCAATATTGAAAAAATAAATTTGACAAAGATAATTTAAAAAAAAATATGTGGGGGAAACATTGCAGTTAAACAAAAACCATGTAAGGGAAACACTATAGTAATCTATAGTGTTTTTTTTTTTTAAAAAAAGCTACAAAACTAAGTTTTCAACCAGCTCAATATAAAAAAAAAAAGCCGACAAAGACTATTTTCAAAAAAAAAGAAGAAGTCCATTTTGGGTAAAAGAAATGAAAAAAAACATGTAAAAAAAAGCGAAAAAAAACACGTGGGGAAAGCTATAGTGTTTTAAAGAAAAAAACTAAATTTTCAACCAGCTCAATAGTAAAAAAATAAAATGAACAAAAAAAATTCTGAAAAAAAAATATGTAAAAAATGACAATTTTGAAAAAAAAAGAAAAACAAAAAAAATGTGGGGAAAGTTAAAGTTAGATTCTCAACCAGCTCAATATTGAAAAAATAAATTCGATAAAGATAATTTTTTAAAAAAAATATGTGGGGAAACACTTCAACAAAACAAAAACTATGTAGGGGAAACACTGTAGCAATTCATATTTTTTAAAAAAAAAAACTACAAAGCTAAATTCTCAACCAACTTAATCTAAAAAAATAAAATCTACAAAGATCATTTTGAGAAAAAAAAGAATAAAAAAATCATAAAAAAAAACAATGTATGAGAATATTATAGCAATTTACAATGTTTTAAAGAAAAAACAACATAGTTAAATTTTCAATCAGCTCAATATTTAAAAACATTTTGAAAGAAAAAAAAAAGAAGTCAATTTTGGGTAAAAAAAAGGAAAAAAAAACATGTAAAAAAAAAAGAAACAAAAACCAAAAAAAATGCTACAGAAAAAAAAACAAAAGCAAAAAAAAAAACACTACAGTGAAAAACCTACGCTTTTTAGAGTTCTTATTAATTTTGTTTTCAACATTAAAAAAAAATTATGGGTGGTGTTGAGGTTTTTTTATTTTCAAGAAAAATTTTAACTGCAAACTAAAAAATTTATGTATCAAATAAATTAAAAATTATATGTTCTAATAAATAATAATAAATATGTTGATTTTAATCAAAGATTAAGATGAGAAGCTAAGATAAAGATATTATTTTTTTAAAAAAAATTAAATATATTGTTTTAGTTTTAAATTGGATCCCTAAAATTTTTATAAAATAAATAACAAAACATTAATTTAACTCAAACTTATTCAAACTATTTTAATAATATAACTAATTTATTATCAATTATTTATATAAATTTAAATTTCTATATATTTATCAAAAATTTCAACTCAACAATAAAATTGATGAAATATAAAATGGACTTGTTAAATAAGTTATTATTTATTTATTTCATCACAAAACATTGAAGTCACAAATTCAAATTAAATTTCATTAATTTACAAACAAATACAATTTTATAAAATCTCATATAAACCCTAACATGTACATATCGTACATTTATACAATAGATTTCTATTAAAAAAAACTATAAAACAAGTAAATACCCAAACAAAATATATATACCGCAAAAACATATAATAAAAAGTAACATTTTAAAATTGAGTTCAAATAAAAAATAAATTATTTTCGCTACTTAAAATAAAGCATTCTTAATAAAATTCAAATCAATAAGAATGGTAATAAAATTGCCAGGGAACACCCATGTTGCCCTCTTCCATTGATAAGAAGGGTCTGAAGATTGATCGTTCACAGAAAGAAAAAGAAAAGGAAAACGAGTATGAGAATTAATTAAAACAAAGCGTGTGATTAATTATTATTATTATTATTAGACAATATCTTGTATCCGTAGCAAGTCATATGAGCGATTGAAATCTTGAATGTGATTTGATGGGGGGAAATTATGTTTCTTTTCTACCGTCGATTCTTTAACATGAATTTTTGATAAAATAAAACATATATTTATAGGGAAGATAGCGATGATCAGTTCAGTTTTCTTAATAGACTCTTATATTATACATCTATCAAGTACGCTATTATTAAATAAAAAACTACTTATAATCAATAAGATTTTAATATTAATATTTATTAAACTTTTTAGAGCTCATTATTTCATTCACGTGAGTGAATCGCATCTTACATTATATTACTTAATTTAAGCATATAGCTCATTATATTATTAAATGATAATCATATATTAAATTTGATATGATTTTCAATGCTGTTTTTGTGTATTATTTTAAACTATCATATAAATTTATTAATATGAAGGTCAATAATTACATGACTTGATTTGAGTGAATTGAGTATAGGATGGTGGGTTCTCTCATTCTTTCTGTATAATAGAATAAGAAGAAAAGAGGTCCAAACCAAGTCAAAATTGCTAATACTATAATAATTTGAACCCTTTAAATCTATTAAGAAAAAAATTCTATGTAAAATAGTATGAATTTGCATTCGAGACATATGTAAACAGAAAAGGAAAGAAAATAAAAACCCAGAAGCCTTAGCTATATGCTTAAATTAAGTATTTGCATGCTTGGATTGGATCTTAGAAGGGGCGAAATAAAGCAGTCACACATGCTGAAAAATGAAGAGTGTATACTCCAACTAATATTAGTACCCCCTTTATAACAAAATAAAAAATAAGTTAACACAGATTAGGTACTCTTTACTACCACTATATTAGTACAAATTCCTGTTTTGAAGACCTTAAAACACACAACAATGCAGTTACAAATGCTACGATATTAAGCAGTAACATAAGATTTACAGATAATTATACGAGGGATTGCATTTTGCCAATCCCTTTACACTGTGAGAGCGTGAGATAATGCGCTTACAATTTTTGTGAAGTTTTGATTCAAGACAGTTGGCATTCTGCAGCATTGGTCTCTCTCTTCATGAGCAATTTGTGTCATAACTCGCAAGTCCAAGCAACTCGGGACCTTCCAGTCGAGGATTATTCTCAAAGCTACGAGCAAAATTAAGGATAACTTCGTTTACCCACAGGAAAAATAATTGTAATTCCTTCCTTTATACATGCTTCTTCACTTGTTCAGACATATATAATATACAGGGTTCAAATGCATGCACACTTGTTCACATAAATATTACATCCAAGGCTAAAAGCAGTTAATTTATGCAAGTCACCCTTCCATCTTATAACTGACATGTGCTAATACAGATATAGGCAGAAAACAGAATATGAGAATCGTGCTTATCTTGCTTCCATATGGCTGACCACAACTAGTTTGGGATTAAGGCTTGGTTTTTGTTGTTGGATTTTTAATATCAAGCACTATTTTCATAAGATCTAAAACCCTGAGGAAAAGATAAGGAACGAACGAACCTAGCATCACACTAAGGTCCATAAGTACCACATAGGGACCATTACAACCAAGAGAGAATGAGATGCCCAACAAGGTTTTAACACAGGGCTTTCTACTAAATCAAACTCTCTATTATTTCGGAGAAAAAAGAAAAGGCGGTGCCTAAGCAGAAAACAACAGAAAATGCAAGTGAATATCCAGTACACACATCAAGCATCATGAAGTTGAGGAACCCAGAACGAAAAGCAAGATTTACATCTTTAGAGAAGGGCAATAATGACCAAATAAGAAAGTGTCAATACAGCAAATAAAAGTAAGAAAGCCTACTTGTTCAAAGGGATGTGTTCAAAAGGCCCACTGGTAGGAATTGTTCCACATAAATCATTGTTTGAGACATCCCTGGAGATACAGGAAAGATAGTTAACTGCTTTTAAGCTTCTGACCATTTCACCTAACTACCAGAAGCAAACAAATCCTAGAAAAATCTAGGAATTAGTTAGCATTTATTTTTCATGAAATAACATAGGATGGGTCTTGTTCAATATAAGGAAGCCACTCAGCTTTTTCACCTAACATTTTTGTTATGTTCCACCACAGTAATGACTTTCACATTACATCTTTTCTTACTCTGTTCAACAGCTCAGAGCATGTGGCTCAGGGATTTTTTTTTCCCACTTAAGTGTATGGTGAATCATGGACAGTCCTGATATTGGCTTCTTTTGAGGATTTTGTAAGTAGAGAAAATTAACAAAAGCAATTCATTTCTTTTCAACTAATGGGTGTGGTTGCACGAAGATGAATGCTAGGGTTTTCTAAGAACATTTTTCCTCAAGGGAATAAACGATAGTAGACAGAGTCCTTTCAAGATTAATTTCCTTAGCTGATTATCAAAGTAAATCTTCTCTTCATGCTAAGAAATCCTTCTTTTATCCAAAACAAAACAAGAGGGAAGTCCTTACACAACTTTGAGGCTTGCAATATTGGAAAGTTCCCTGGGGATTGATCCAGTTAATCGGTTGTCATTAAGTCGTCTGCCAAACAAAAACCATGATGAGAGAAATGAGGGACAATGTATCTTACAATTCCACAAACTATGAACCAGAGCAAGTATACATGTGTGAAACTCTGTGTTTGTGTGTGTGTAGAGAGAGAGAGAGAGAGAGAGAGAGAGAGAGTATCCAGGACAAACTAGTGAATTTGGAAAGCAAATGTACCAAACTTTCAAACCAAGAGGGAGATAGAGAAAAAGAAAATCCTTGAAGCATTTCAATCATAAATAATGTTAGAGTTCCTTATACTCACAGAAAGACAAGAGACTTCAACCTCCCCAGGGAAGGAGGAATGGTTCCTGAAATGTTGTTGTTATACAAGTCCAAGCTAATAAGGCTCTTCAAGCTACCTAGCTCACTGGGGATAGTTCCTTGAATGTTGTTTTTATAAAGTTCCCTACACCAGGAATGATGAGAGAGGTTTCCCGTAAGTAGGCAAAACCCATACAACAAATGCAAGTGACTCCACATCCTTGAACAATATGCACATGTAGACCAACAGAGGCCACTGGTCCCAAATTAAAGAGAAACCAAAAGTAGAACCCATTCTGATAACTTGCAAATACTATCAAGGAGAAGATAAAGGAGGGACAACATACAGGTATTGCAAATGCTCTAGCTTTCCAAGTTCAGGTACTAGATGTCCAGATAGATTTGAGTTTCCCAAGTCCCTGTAGCAACATGAGATATGAAAGGAATGTTACATAATAATTCTAAAGACTGGTTGAAATAATTAATAAACATGAGGAAAAAAGACAGCATATTTTATGCTAATTAAGGAAATTCTATATAATGGAGTAATCATTGCCCAAAAAACACTAAAAAGCAAAAGAACAGATTACATCAAAGGCTGTAAATCAGAAAACATGGCATCCTAATCAGAATTTGACACATGACAAACATATGACAGGATAGAACAAGGTGTTCTCCCAATACAGTGATGCTTTATATAGACAATGAGATAATTTTTATTGTAATTGTAACCATTAAAAGAGAGGTGCTTTAATAAAACAATTACTCAAGTGTAAAATATTTCTTGCTCTTTTTATAAAGGAAACAATCAATAAGTCAATAACTGTTAAACGACATGAATGATAAAATGACTGCTTTAATAAAACAATAGAAATGGAAATGAAAGCTGATCAACTAGGAAATTAAAGAGACCAGAAAGTAAAATTAATAGCCTAACATGACAAGCACAAAAAAAAATAAAAAAAATGCAGCATAGAAGCCACAAAAATCCCATAATTTCTGACTGCTTAAGCACGTATATTTGAGTGAAGTGGCACCAAATGTTGCATTTCTCCCTTCCACCAAAACAGCATAAGAAAAAAATTATTTCACAATACACAATAAGAGAATCCCATGCTCTGCATATTAGATACATGTGCTTTTAAACATGGCGTGAAGGATCCAACACTTCTCTCAAACTTACATATGCCACTATCAGTAATTTTTTAACATTTTTTCCCCCTCATCTTAGCAGTTAGTCACTCAAAGCATAAATGAAATTCACAAAGCCAATCTTCGAAGACCTGAACTAAGTCATCTTACCTACATATTATGCAAAATTATCCTATAAATTAAGATCAAATTATCATAGAGCAAAGAAAGGAAACTATGACTATAACCTCACACCCGATAAAACAGAATACTTTCTTCAATTTTCAACACTACTGAAGATTCCACGCAAATTTATAAAGCTATGAAGTAAACATACTCTCAACAACTTGGACACATCTTCTTCTTGATTTTTTTTTTTTTAAAAAAACCCTCCAAAAATCCCACAAAAACTTAACCAAAACGTAGAACTGTCAAACAAAAAGCCCTAAAAAAACCCCAGGAATCAAAAAAGAAAAACAAATACAAACCGTAAAACTAAAAAGAAAAAAAAAAGAAAACACAAATCCTTAAAGAGCACAACAGATCTTACAGGCGAGTGACGCGATTATCCTGGTTGCAAGTGATGTGAAACCAAGTACACGGGTTAACAAGAGTCGGATCCCAGCTCTGGAGGACATTATCCGGATCCGATAAGCTCTTTCTTAGTGTGAACAAGGCATCTCCTTCTGAGTTACCATTGACCACTGTCAAAATAAAAGTCAACGCAACAGTTAGACTTGTCCATAGCCATGCCTGTGCAGCCATGGTAGGAGATAGTGGTGATTTTGATTTCAGCTCCTCTGCTCTTCGAGAGAGAGGAATCAAGTTTTTAGGGTTTGGTTGGGGGAGAGAGAGAGTGTGTGTCAGTGGAAAAGGGAGGATCGGCTTTGGGAATAACAGAGCAAAACATGGGGAATCGGCTTCTTACTCTTTTCTTCTTTTTTCAATTCACCTTTTACTGTTTTTTTTTAATATATAAAATGAGTTTTTAATTTTTACAAAATTAAAATTAAAAAAAATAAAAATTTGAAATATTTGAGAGTGTGATATCGATTGTTTTTTTAAATATTGTTTACTTAAAAATATATTAAAATAATATTTTTTAAAAAATTATTTTTGATATCAACATATTAAAATAATTTAAAAATAAAAAAAATATTAATTTAAAATAAAAAATAAATAAAAAAAATCAATTCTTTTCAAAAACGATTTTAAAACTAAAAACAAACAGACCTATAATTATTTCATTTTAGATCAAAACAGTTTATTAATTATTCTTCATTTTCAAATAAAATCAGTTAATTTTTTTATTAGGATAATAAAAAAATTATGAAATATATTTATTATTATTAAATTAATTAGAGATAAATTAATTTTTTAACATTTTATTAGTGCTGTAAAATAATTAAATTATCTCTGAAAGTAGAAAAAATTAAAGCTTGCGTTAAGATATTTTTGAATTTTTGCTTTTTAAAACATAGTTAAATAACTAAATACCCTTGAAATTAAAACTTTTATAATCATATTTATTTAAGGATTATTTAGTAATTTAATAAACATAAATAATATTAAAACAAGTCGCTGACATGTGCATTACATGTATCAACACATAGGTATTAACTGTACTCTTCGAGTGGTGCATGTTACAACCCATTACATCCAAACTCCAACTTTCAAGGCAACGTTCAAATCATTTTAGCGAACCCTTCATAATAATGTATGTGATCAATGGATATCCGATTTGATGTCAATGATTTTTTTTTTCTCTCTCTCCATCTTGATTTTCACATTTTACCTCTCAAATTTTCAAAACAACCCTTTATTTTTTTTCTTTAGAAATGGTCTCTTATTTTTATTATTTTTTGTTTTATATTAAATAATTTATAAAATTAAAATTTTTTAATTTCATCATCTTTCAATTTTTTATGTTAAATTTGATCCCTATTCTTTGATTACTATTTATTTTATTTGAGATAATTGTTAAATTGGATTATTTTTTTTATGATTCCATCCTCCTTTAGTTTTTTTTCCTACCATATTTGATCATTATTTTTTTATTTCTAATTTTTTACTTTAGTAAATTTTTTAAATTGATATTTCCTTTCTAGTTTCATCATTTAACATTAAATTAGTTGAAAATTGAGATTCTTGATTGAGTATGGGTCTAGAATTGAACAGGTTCCGAGTTTGGAAGAATAATCCAAATTTATGATATTTATCTGGTTTTGCTCTTTTCTTTCTTTCTTTTTAAAGCTCATGTTTTTTTCAGTTTTATCCTTTAACATGTATTTTGAAAATAACTCGAGTTATCTCGGGTCTTTTTATTTATCGTTCTTTGTTGAATTTATTTTTCTAAAGAAACCTTATTTTTTATTTAATTAAATTAAATTAATTGATTAAATATAAGTATCAGATGCTTACTTAATGATATTTTATTTAGTTTGCTTTTCGAGTCTTTACTCTAATAGCTCATATGACCTTTTTCAATGTTGTCGTGTAGCCTTTTGCATTGAGGTTAGGACCATCTCTTAAGCTCTTTTCTAGTGATTGGGTGATGTCTATAACGGAGAAAAATGAGTCTCCAATAATTCTCCTTTCAAGTATAATATTGGAAGGAAGTGCATGTTTTAAAAAAAGATTTGATACTCAATTGTAAAAATCATATGCTGAATGGTTTTTTCTTCGGTTAGGAAATCAACTTATTGGTTTTCACAAGACAAGATATTTTTTGTTACCTCATTTTACCTTAAAAAGATCTTGGTAATTTGCAAGTAAAACTTGCTATTAGGAGAGAGCCATGGATATTGCATAAATCAGATTTTGTACTTGATATATCTAAATATAAATCTAAAATAATTATTTAAATTTAACTTGAATCTAATAAGGTATGAATTTTTTTATACCTCTCAACCAACCTGATTGAGTTTCAAGTATTCATAACCCAAATTTAAACTTGAAAGCTATAATTTAAATCTATTTAGTACATAATTTGATATACATATAATATTTTCGAACTTTAAGATTATTTATTTATTTTATATCAGTTTCAAGTCGGCTAAACTAATATTCAAACCCAGCAACTTTTTATCTTCGAATTTCTTACTCATTCATGTTAGGTGTAGAGTAAAATTGTATCTCTATCCTTATCATATCACAGTATGCATGTTGATATAGATTAGGATCATCAATGTCTTTTTCAATATTCATCAACTTCTATTCACTCAACCTATCTGTTCAACAACTTTCTATTGTTGTTGAAAGTTGTTTGTCTCCTCTCGGACAATTAGTCTTTCACTTGTTTGTCCGGCAGCCCGAATGTGTCTAATGTAATTAACTGTTCCATCTTCTTAAAAAAATCTTGAATTCAAATCCTTTCTTGATAAACAAAAAAAAAAAACCTTTTAAGTTATTACATTGGATACACAAGTGAAGATGGAGAAATTATTTCTTCATATTGAGTCAAGGCCAAATTAGATATCTCTTACTCACAATTGAAATATGAAGATTATGAGTGAGTAAAAAAATTGAAAAATTGATTAAACCGATAAAACTGAAAAAAAATAATAAAAAAACTAAACTGTAAAATTTTGAAAAAACCGACCAGTTCAGTTTTGGTTTTATAAGTCTGAAATCGAAAAAAATAAACCGAATCTAAACCGAAAAAAACAGAAAAAAACCGAGCCAAAACTGAAAAAACCGAGCCAAACGGGTTTGAACTGATTTTTGTCCTAAAAAACAAACCGAAACTGGTCGGTTTGAATCGATTTCGGTATTTTAAAAAAAAATTTGATTAAATTACTATTTTTAATAAAAACTGAACCAAAAATAATCACTTCAAATAAATATCAGCTTATTCTGCGATTTTAGTTCATGTAAAGCTCTCACATCCTCGAGATTGATCTTGTACTATTCCAACGTATTTTAAAGCATGCCCAGTTGTTCATGTATACATTTTGCACAATGCGACTTAAAGCATCACAAATCATATGTTCAAGGCAAAAAATCAAGCTCTTACAAGACCCAAATAAGTGCCAAAAAGGACAAAACTACTGGTACTAGGCCAAAAAAAAGAAAATATAATAACAATTTTATAAGTAATTCAAGCTTCTTTATTAATTTCGGTTGGTGAGTGTCATTGAGAATATAATTTATAGTCTTTTTTTAATAAAACAAAATGAAACAACTAATAAGAAGGTTAGTCAAAGTCTTCCAGCAATTCGGGAGAATAGAAAGAAAGCAATTCATGGTAAATTAATGTTCAACATAAAAATATATTAATTTAGTAAATTAGTGTATATAATATTTTAATTTAGTTAAAATTCTCCAAACACCAAAAAATAATTATATTTCTATAATATTATATTTAAAACATTTATATTATATGTATAGTTACATTTTCAAAAATAAACTATATATAAATATATAATATAATAATTTTTTTCTTCCATTATATTTTTTATATCCCATTCTTTTTTTTATAAGTAGTTAAATATGTACATTTAATGTTCTATATATATTAGATAAATTTGAAAAAAAAAACATTTTACAGCTCATTTTTATTGCATAACCAAACATTAAAAATATTTTCTAATTTATTTTTTTATAATATTGTAAAATATCAAAAAATAATTAACTATTCAAAAATGAAATTACTTCTAAAAAATCCTAAATATCCTATAACATTTTTGGTGCACGTTAAATCACTAACTAGATTTTAGTTACAGAAGGCTGAAGTCACTAACTCCCTCTATAGAAATTGAAGAGAGAGCGCTTTGATTCAAATTAGAGTGGTGAGTACGTGACATCTCTTCTCTTCTTGGGGTTTTTTTTTTTAGGGTTTTTGCTTTGCATTCACTCTTCAAATCTTTTAGGTAGTTTTGTTTTTAGAGAAAAACATCTCTAATTCTCTCATTTTTCATTGTCTAGGCGTAGTTTTGAGGTTGACTCTTTGTTGGTGTAATTTGTAAATAAATAAAGAAGAAAAATATGTTTATCTTATATTAAAAAGAAACACTATATCCTGAGTGTTTATAATTGTGGGTTTCTATTATGTAGTAAATTATGTGAAAGTCATGGTGAATGAGCTCTCCTAGTAGGCTTCACAATGCTATTATATGGATATTTATAATATCAAAATATGACACTTGAAACTTATTTGTGACTGTTGGGATAAACCCTATTCAATTTAACTTAAATTATAATTGTTTCATTAATAGTCATAATATTAACAGATATAATGTTTCAAGTCTAATAAATATATTACTACACAAAGAACAAATATATAAAAAAAACATATTTTCTTCCATTTGTCTTCTTTTCTCATTCTTTTAAAGGTTTAGAGAGTTTAGTTGAATCTTGAAGGTGTTGTCTCTATATGGAACAAATAAACACCTTAAAGATGGTATTTTCACGCCTCTAGACCACCTCTTTACTTGTCCCCATATTAAAAATTTATTTATAATTTTAAGGTGTTTATCTAATGGAGACAAATTTGAATTCAAGCGTTATGGTTGCTAAGGATGTCAAAATTCAACTAGATTGTTTTAATGGTACAAAATACACAAGGTGGATGGACAAGATGATGTTCCTACTTACTTTATTAAAAATATACTATATTCTTAACCCAAATCTGCATGCACAACCTAAATCATAAAAATATAAATCTGCTGCTATTAAGACTGAAACGTGAGGAAGATGAAGTATTTTGTCAGGGGCATGTTTTGAATACTCTAACTAGTCGACTTTATGACAACTTCTCCAAATTAAAGTTACCAAATGAACTTTAGACTGCCTTAGAGACACACTACAAGTAGGAAAAATCCGATTCTAATTATTTTCTTGCTTTAAGGTTTTTTTAGTATGAGATTACTAACATCAAGCCAATCATAGATCAAGTCTATGAAATTCAAATGTTGATATCAAAACTTAATGATTTGGATATCAAAGTTTCTGATTCACTTTAAGTAGGGGTTGTTTATCAAAACTTCCTCAATCATAGAATGAATATAGAAAGAAGATGTTGCATTTAACAAATAATAACACCTTTGAATAGTTTCAAACACACTTGTAAATTGAGGTTCAATCTCATATGTGTGAATTGCAAGCAATAAATTCTAAAGTGAATTTGGTTAGTGAAACTAGTTTGACAATGACTCAAAACAATCTGAAAGTATAAAAGAAAAGAAACAAATTCAAGAAGAAACACAACACTAATAAGAAGCAACATGATACTAACAAGAAGCATATGGTTTGTTTCTATTATAGACATAAATGGCACTACATAAAAAAGTGCAAATTCAAGAATTTCAATAAAAAAAGTAGTTTTTTCCAAGTGAATATGAATGAAAAAGACAAAGTCAATGAGTTAGTTGTCATGATTTTGAACATTCAAATTGGAGTGATTACTGAGTTAAATATGGCAACTAGTGTTGTGAAGACTTCAAATTGATGGTTGGATTCTGGTGCAACAATTCATATTTGCAAAAACAAAGCATGGTTTAAAACTTATAAGGAATTAATTGTCTTTGGTCAATATGTTTCATGTTCCTGAGATTAGAAGAAACCTTGTATTTGCTAGTCTTTTGAGCACGAAAGGGTTCAAGATTATTTTAGAGTTTGATATGGTTATTGTAAAAAAGAGTGGGATGTTTGTGGAAAATGGTTATTCTTGTTGTCATAACCTGTTTTTAGGTTTTCCCCTTAATATTTACCTTTTTCCTTTCAAAATAAAAATAAAAAACAAAAGCATAATAACAAGAAGACTAGCAACTTGGCAAAAGCAGGTCGAGGAAAGTTTAGGATATATAGAAGAATCAAGCTAAAATTTTGGATGAAATTATGAGCCTAATCATACCCCACTGTACACAAGACTAAAAAAACAATACAAATTCAAGGTCAAATTAAATGATTAGTGGACGGATCTACATAAAAATTAATTCTAGGAACTTAATTAGATGTTTAATAGGCTAATTTGATTTAATCATGGGCCAAATTAAAAGTTTAATTATGTTTAAGAAATAATTTGGGTCAAATTAAAAGATTTAATTAGGTGCAAGGACTTAATTATACTTTTAATAGGTCAAATTAATTTTATTAAGGATTTTTTTATGAAAAGAAGTTTGGGAGCCCAATTAGGGCTTAATCGAGAATATTGGAATTTTGAAGGACTAAATTTAATTTTTTATGAAGTCAATTGATTGAAATTAAAAATAAAATTCCAAGAAAATCAAAGTTTAGGATCAATTAATGGTTATATTGAAGAGATTTATAACCAATGATTCTTTTTGAAAAAGACGTTAAACTTCAGAGACTCAATTTGTTTGAAAAAAGGGGTGAAATGAAAGTATATTGAAAGTTTAATGATCAATTAAGGGTCAATTTGTATAAACCCAAAACTAAAGACCAAAATAAAAAGGCGTTGAAATTCAGAGTTGGTATTGGAGTTCAGCAACAGTAAAATTGCATAAAATTAAAAGTTCGAGGTCAATTAGGGATGCAATTAAAAGAAATCAAAAGTCAAAGGACTAATCTGAACTTTAGTCAAATCCCTAATAAAAACCCTAAGAAAATCAAAATGAAACTGTTTCACTTAAATGAAACGGTGCGTTTTGACCAAAACGATTTGTTTTGGTATAAAAAGATGTCATTTTGACTAGCACGAGAACAAAAAAAAAAAAACAGAGAGAGATGGTAGATGACTTGTCGTCTGACTACTATTCATCATCTTCAACCTTTAATACTAGAAAGGTTGCTCGAGTGGCTATTTTTTTAAAGCATTTAATGCTTTATCACTCCATCAAATCAGACAAACCATATACCATTATGATGGCCTAACATTGTGTTATACTCCAATGTAATTCTTACTTGTTGATTTCCCCTACAACTGTCATGACGCCACCCTAAAAAGGCTAACTCAACAGCCTTTAGCAACCGAATTTAACAGCTCATAATGACGACTTTAAGCCAACGATTGAGATCCTTCCCAGTTGAATCAAGGGCTAAGAATGGTCCCCAATAAAAACAGGATGTCCCTCTTCCACCCCTATAACAAAAAGAGTGGATTTCAGGCATTGAAGAGCAAGAAAAACGGGTGTGAAGTGAGCAAAAAAACTAGTTTTCTTCTTGCGTTTTTATCTGTCAGCCCTGCTCTTCTCTCTCTCCGTATGGTTTCAGCCACTACATTAGTCTTCTTCATTGATCACCGTGTACCTCCTTTTACTGCCCATCCTCTTCACCTCTTCCCTAAATAGCCATGCCACTATAAGACTCTTCTTCTTGCTTCAGACAATAATCTTCAACAACGGTGTCAGGAGCAACTCTGGCAATGCCTTAGCCAAGTCGGTGAACCAGCAACAACAACTATATACCCTCCATGCCAATTAATCTTCTTCTCTCTTCCCTCTTCCACCCCTTGCAAACCTTTTCTCATTCATTACACGCAGAACGTGAATTCACATTCTGCAACAGTGGAAATAATTAGCCATTAACAAAAAAGGATTGTTGGGCTTGCAGTTGCCTAACCCATTCCGACCAGGCCAAACTTGGGCCTTGGGCTGGATCCAACCATTAAAAAACAATTCCAAAGACCATTTTAAAATTATTTATGAGTTCGTTGCTTGTTTTTCTAACAATTTTGACTAATATTAGATCGTAAACTTGCACTGTAAGATACGAACCCGGTATTAAAATATCTAATTTTTCCAAAAAAAACCCAAAACTTCTTTATTTAAAAAAAAGATATTTTGTTTTCGTGCATACGGTCAAATCCTAAAGGTTCTTTATATATATTTCCTAGAAAGATAAAATCATATTTTAAATGAGAAATAGATATCGTGATCGATTTATGATCATCCATTAGTATTTGGCTAAAATACCAAAAATCCCATAATAATTAGTTATTATTCGGAATGTTAGGAATTAACTATATCTAAGAAATAAATGCAATGTTAAATATAGACCTTAGAATAGTTAGAACTTAATCCAATAAAGTAGAAACTTCATCGTGAAGGGAGATCTGCCTTAAACGGTAGACAAGATCAACGAATAAAAACATGTCCTGGAAAAACTATCCACAAGCAATGCAACCTACTTTAAGTAGGGTGTAATAGGGATGATGTATCTTTCCCTTGCACAACTAGTCCACATACCCAAACTTTCGCAGGTCGTTTAGTTTCTTAGTAATTATAATACTAGATGGCGACTCTTGAACCCCATAATCATAACTTTATGATTAAACCCAACGCCCCTTTAACTTCCAAAAGGCAGTTTCTCCATTCGATGTCATGCACATCATGACACTTGTAATGACATTTTTAAGTTTAGTATTAATGAAATCAATGTTATTTCTGCCTATATGGTTGAATCTACTTCTTTTCTTTGGCATGCTTGATTATAACATCTAAATTATAAATATTTGAAATATATATATAAGCATGGTTATATTTCACATCAGCATGATAATAATGACAAGTATGAAGTATGTATTCAAACAAAGATGACAAAAAAGATCTTTTCCTAAAATTGAAAGAAAATCTCAATTACTTGAGCTAGTACATCTTGATATATATTAAATAAATGATATGTTTAAAAGGGATGGGAGAAGAAATTTGATAACTTTCATTGGTGATTATTCTCGTTTTACCTATGTTCACTTGTTAAGAACTAAAGATAAAGTCTTTGAAAAATTTAAAGAATTCAAGAAAATGGTAGAAAATCAAAAGGAAAAGAAAATTAAAATTCTTAGAAGTGATAGAGGTGGAGAATACTTTTCTAGAGAATTTTCTACATTTGTTGATAATATTCTAAATCAAAATATTCTTAATAAATGCATAATAATTACACTGAGAAACTAGTAACTAGAATGTTTAGTCAAATCACTTATGGCTTTTCTAATATTTGAGGGATCATGACAGATTACTAAATATTGTACTTGATCTTCAAATATAAATCAATCAATTATTAAATTGATAATAAAATAGTTTTTTTAATCTTATTCTATTTAAATGATGATTTATATTTGGACTAACTTATTAGAGAACCTAATGAGTCACACTAGGGGTGAGCAAAAAAACTAAAAAACTGATTAAACCGAGAAAACCAGAAAAAAAATTATCGAAAAAACCGAACCGTGAAAAAAACCAATTAAACTGATTAAAATTTTGAAAAAACTGATTGGTTTAGTTTGGTTTCAATTTTATAAGCCTGAAACCAAAAAAACTGAACCAAATCAAATTGAACCCGAATCGAGCCAAACCGGAAAAAACCGAGCCAAACCGGTTTGAACTGGTTTTTTCCTAAAAAATCAAAATGAACTGAAACCGGTTGGTTTGAACCAGTTTTGGTTCGGTTTCTGTTTTTTTTATATAAATTTGGTTTAGTTAATTTTTTTTTATAAAAACCGAACTGAACCGAAAATGATCACCCCTAGTCACTCACATCAGAACCATTGGTTAGAAATTAAAATGGAATGATTAATTAAGTATGACTTGATTGTAAATAAATTTTAGAAATTGAGGATTATAACATAGTTAATGCAATGGATTACAATTCTAGACCTAGAAATAATCAAGTTAGGAGTTAATTGAATAAATTTTTAAAATTAGCTTAAAATAATATATGTGATATTATTTAAGGGAGAAATTGATATTTTAACATTTCTAGGTACAACCCAGCCTTGAAACAATTATTTAAATCCAAAAAGAATATATGGTCTTCAGGTGATCTTTCTATAAATCCTAAACAACTTTAGATATGTCTAGTAAGATCTTTAGGACTCCTAAAAACATTAAATTTATCATTTTCATTACTTGTATGTGTTTCATGAAACCCAAGAAAAACAATAATATAGGCAGTACACTAAACACCAATAGCGAGATTTGTGGAAACTATAAAGATTGAGGTTGTTGGAATAGCTAAATTAGAGATAAAAGACAAGAATGAGAGCTTGGTTAGTTGGGTTGGGTGAGGCTGGGCGGCGGGTTATTGGAGAGAAAAGAAAATAATATAGATAGTACACCAAACACCAATAGCGAGATTTGTGGAAACTATAAAGATTGAGGTTGTTGGAATAGCTAAATTAGAGATAAAAGACAAGAATGAGAGCTTGGTTAGTTGGGTTGGGTGAGGCTGGGCGGCGAGTTATTGGAGAGAAAAGAAAATAATTAAAGAGTACTATTTATATAAAATACTTTTTAGGGTTATATTTTTAATTATAGTGGGCTCGTTTGATCGGGTAAAGCAGGTTTTAAACATCCCGACCTGTCACTTGACCCATGATATCTATTTTTTAAGTTTTTTGACCACTTATAATTTGTAATATCAACGTTAACCAACTTTGATGAGTTGATTGAGGTTGGATAATATAAATTTTACAAATACCCTGGTTTTTTTAACACCCCTAATACAAACCTATAGTTTGAATGAGCATGGCAGCATCCTAAATGGCAATAAGGCAGGCAGCTGCAACTTTTAAATCCTTCTTGAGAGTTATCAACAAGATGTAACCAATTTTCTACCGTAACTGAACTCAATTATAGTGTCTATTTTGAATTCAATTGATAAATAAATTATAATCACATGTTTGGAAGAAGAAATAGAATTCAATTCATTTTGTTTTATATATTATCCATGTCATCTTCATCTTGTTTCTTCAAACGATCTCTAAAAAAGAGAGATGAATAGACGAGTACTTTGGGAGGTTAGTTTTAACATTAATTTTTTTCTCTTTATTGTAGTAAATTAGAGGAGTTGATCTCTTATTTACTTTTATATCATTCTAAATATAAGATTTCATTAAAACCTCCTAATTGAATTCAATTTAAGATGTTCCAAGCATGTTGTAAACTTACTTACACAATGCTTAAGCTCCCATCTTTGAAGATATATAACTTATTCTATATGGAAGTAAATAGACATTACTTCATCTTAAGGTTCAATAAAGCATGCGCTCTAAATCTGATTTTTATTTGAAGAATCTAACAGTTATATCCAATGGAAAAATGAAATTACAAATTCTTTGAATTTTTTATTTAAAAAATAGCATAATAAGTTAAAAATATTGACAGAATAGCACATTTCAGCCTATCCCAATTCTAAATCACGACAACTTACCCTGTCGTGAAATTAAACACCATCCTCCCTTCTTAATATCATGTTTTGTAAAGAAGTCATGTTTTGTAAATGCGACATTTACTTAACATCGTGTTTCTCAATCACAATTTCTTACATATATCATGTTTTGGAATTGCAATAAGCATAAACTACATTATTTCACTAAATGTTTTTACATTTATGTTGTTTTGTTAAAATTTTAAATTTTATGTGCTAATAATCCAAAATAGCCTATTTTGTTGTTGGGTGGCCATACCTATTTTCTCTTGTGACAGGGTGTTGGCTAGCTTAACTATTGTTTGATGCTTACTTGTGTATTTCTCACAAGGCTATGGTAAAAGAATCCTTTCTTCCATGCATGTTATGTTGTTTGTTGGAGTAAATTATAAATTAGTCTATCTAGTTTTACAAAACAAAATAAATAGTCTTTCTAGTTTCAAAAATTAATTGATTATTTTTTTATTTGTGTTTCAAAAATTAATTGATTATTTTTTTTATTTGTGTTGACTATGTTTAATTTATTATTTTTTTATTTTAAAAATTGTTTTTTTCTCTAATCAATTTTTCATATTTATTTTAACTCTTTTTCATTTTTTCTATTTTTAAAATAAAAAATAAAGTTAATTAAAGAAGAACATTAAATGGAAAGAAAATTAGTTCGGGAGTCAATTTAAAATATAATGTGTGTTTGACATTATAATAATTGTTATTGTGATTAAAACATAAATATTAACAAGTAGCAGCTACAAAAAAAAGAAATTAAGAACAAAATTAGATGATCCCTACATTACAGATTCAAAACTTGCTACTGGAAACTTCAAGTTCTTTCTAAGACTAAACATATGGAAATGAGATATTATCATTAATATAGTTCCTAGGGTACCCTTTTTTTCGCTTATTGATGGACTAAGATTTATCAATATTTTTTAAAATAATTTTATGTTAGTCCAAACCCATTTTAACGATGGTCCAAGTCTTGAAGGATCCCAAAACAGTTTGGGCTTAGGTTGCGCACATGGGCCCAATGGCACCATTCTTGTGGCTTGGCCCCTCGAGGCTCATATAGTGTGTATGGGCCCAAGTGCTAGGTGCACAACCTGGCACCTCTTGGGTCTAAGTTGTGTACCCGGTCTTTTGGGCCTCGACAAGTAGCCTGAGTCTAGTCTTTTGAGCCCGGCTTGCACCCAACATCTTCCCTTTGTGATTTTTTATTAACTCAGACTTTTTAGCCTAAATCCTATTTTATCTCCACCCTAAGGTATCCAAAAGTCTCCCATGGGTTACCACATTTGCATCTCATTAATACAAGTGTAAGAGATATTTATCCATTTTTAATATTTATGTCATAGATATTTGTCTTTCATTAATATTTATTTAAGGGATATTTATCTCTTATTAATGTACATGTAAGAGATTTTTATTTATTAATGTTACTAGGGTGAAATGAATTTTTTGCCTCCTCATTCAAGCAAAAAAAAAAAAAACTAAATTCAAGAAGTATACATACTTCTTAAACCACACAAATAAAGAGTTGATAATTTTTCTATTCTCAACATATATATATATATATATATATATATATATATATATAACCATTTTCTTTTCTCTTACAGAACATTTATTACATGCCAAAACAAAAACAAACAATCTTGTTCTTGAAGTTTAATGCTCTTTTACATATTTATCATACTCTCTTTATAAAGATACTGACTTAAACATCCGAGAATCCTGAAATCCGCTTGATCAAATAGCAAGAACACTTGATTAAACCTATTATACAACCACCAAAATACATCGTTCCTAAGCATCTTTGATTTTAGAACATCATCACTTATGTTGCAAGTTGTCGAAAGCATTGAAACAATTTCATAGGCAGACCACATATTATCATTTAATTAATTTTGATCTCAACAAGAATTTTGTTGGAGTTTGATTTTTCAGTCCCCTACTATTAGCTCTTAATTGGGCCTTGGCCTAACTAAAGTCACACATCCTATATCAGCATAGTATCTCTACAAGATTAATGGGGCATTTGGCAGTGCGGTTAAAATATTGTTTGTCTAAAATTTAAATTTTTTTTCTTCTTAAAATTAATTGTTTTTCGTATTTTTGGATCTTTTTGATGTGCTGATGTCAAGACTAAAATTTAAAAAATGAAAAACCATTATTTTAATGTATTTATAAACAAAAAAACACTTTGAAACGTAACATTTACTACACTCCTAAACAAGCCCTAAATGTGTGTTTGAGATGAGTTTGGGTTTGTTTGGTGGGGTCCACAAATAAAAGAGTAAAAAAAAACATGTATTTATAACTTTTAGTGAGATATGAATTGTCATTAAAGGAGTTGTACCTCCAACAAAAAAAAAAAAAACTTAAACTTACCTCACCTCACCACTCTATACTTTGTTACAAATTCAACAATTTTCTTCTTTATTTTTGTTCACCAATAGTACTCCTTAAGGTCTCGGCATATTTTAATACTATCATTGTGCATTGTCAACCTGGATTCATGAGTTTTTTCCAGTACTTCATCCTTAAGCATGGGATCATTATGCATGCAAACCTGTTTGTCAAAAGCCACTAACCCATCACTGTAACACATTTGCTAACATTCTCAAAATTTCTATTTTGTACTTAATTTTCACAATTTATTTTTCAATAATACATTTTGGAACGAGAGTTTACATTGACCTGATAAATTGGTTCAGGATTTAGTCGATTTGAGATCTGGATCGGTTCGTGTTGAAGATAAAATATAAAAAAAGAAAAACTTAACTTACTTGGTAAAAAAAACCCAAGTCAAGTCATTGACCAAGCTCTGACTTGATTAAAATTTGGCTTTTAACCTATTGATTTTAAAAAAACAATTAGTCTAAACAATAAAAATTTATCGTATATAACTTATAACCAAATCAAGTTTTAAAACTATGTTTTGTATATGATAAAACTAGTTGTTTTTGGTAGTTTGATGGTAAAATATTATTGACTTAAAACATCATTTTATTTCACATTAAGGTAGTGTTTAACATTGTAGAAACTGTTATTTTTTAAAATATTTTTTATTTAAAAATACATCATATTAATATTTTTTTAGTTTTAAATTTATTTTTGATATAAACACATCAAAACAATTTAAAAACACTAAAATAATTAATTTGAAACAAAAAAAAATGAAAATTTTAAAAAGTACAGCACAAACTATTTCTAGAAAAAATTGTGAAAGTCAAGCATTATCACAAGTGAGAAATAAAAAAAAATAAAAAAAAGAAGTTGTTTCATTACTAGTGGTCTTCATCTTTTTCTTATCTTCATTTATTTATTTATTTTTGAAATGGGAAAAAATGGAGTTCCATTTCTGATAGAACTATCCATTACTTATTGTTAAAGAAAAGAAATATGTGGGCGTACTTGGCTGACTTCTATCAATGCAATGATAGATGAACTGTTCATTAATATCGAAAGCTATCAAAATTAATTAATAATCTCATAATGATTGATTGATAATTAATATAAGTAAAGATTAGGTGGGTCCTCCCTCTTTCATGCCTTCTATATAAAACCTTATGAGCAAAAATACGAACACTCCCTCTCTCTTTCTGAAAGAACAGTGAAGAGGAAGAAAAACTGGATTTTATTTTATTGTTTTTAAGAAAAGAGAGAGATATTTATTTTGAAGCTCTCCTATATTTCCTCGTTTTAAGCCATCTAATTAGTCTAAATAAATTGGGCTTCTTTTTCTTTCACTCTTTTCTTTCTTTAAACCCATTTTTCTACTTCACTCTGTTCTTTATTTCAAGAAAAAGAACCAAAATCCTCTTCTGTTTTCAGCCTCCAGACTTGGTTTAGATGTGTGGTAGAGTTTTATGGTATGGGTTTTGCTTTAATGGATCTGGGTATTGTGTACTTTCATGTCTTGTTTTTACTGTTTTGATTGCTTCTTTCTCTAAATGTAGAGCTGTAATTCCAGGGTTTATTGAGTTTGATTAAATCCTGTTATTTCTAGCTCCCATTTCTGTCCCTTTTGATTTTAAGTTCTAACCCTTCTGTTTTGTTGTTGAACTGTGATCCCATCATTTTTGTTACGATTTCAGCATTAATTACTTTACAAGAAATCTTTTGAGTTTTAAAAAATTTTCTTAGTTTTATTTGTGTTATCAGATTGTGGTTTGTTTCTCCTCAAAATTTTTTTTAACAGTTTTAAGGTTTTTTTATTTTTATTTTTTCATAGTTACATTTAAGTTTTAGACTAGATGGTGTTGCGGTGTTAGATTTTGCGAGATCATAGGATATTAGTAGGATTGATGAGTGTCTGATCCTTAAACCTTGTCAACCTTCACCTGAGTGCAGGTAAAAGAGCTCTCAACCATATGCCATTTTACTCTCTTTTTTTTATCTGTTTGTGGTAATACTATTTAAGTCTTTTTTTATTTGTTTGTGGTAATAATGTGAATAGCCAATTAAAGGATAGATATGTTGAAGTAGTCTAAATAAGTGAGCTTTGTGCTGTAATGGACTTGGAATTTTCTGGAAATTGAATAGGGTGAAACGGGTGGCCAAATGTATTAATTCTACTCCTCAACAAACGAGGGTTTCGTGTAGAGAATCTTCGCAAAGTTGTCTTATTAGTGTAGTCAACAATATCTCATAGGCTCGGATTAAAGCTTTTTGGTTCTGACTGAAAGTGTTTCGTAATCTGCAAAGAGTTGCTTGGATTGCATGTACATGTAATTGTGTTGAATCAAGCTTATCAATAAATGTTTATTAGTGTACATTATTGTCTGTACTTCACCTTATGTTTTATCCTCTACCTTGCGTCCAAAAACAGCAATTTATTATCCTTTTTGATTCGCTCTTTATGGTAGTTACCTTTTTCTGATTTGAAATGACCTGTTTTGAGCTTTTTTTAAATCGCCATTGTTCATCTGTTCAGACATATTCATGAGATGAGCAGCATGATGAATGGGAGCGAGGACAGTAAGAGATCCAAGGATTGTCAAGATTCACCTGCAGCTGATGAAGCTAACGGTGGGGAGATGATGGGTGGAATGATCCCTTTGAAAAAAGGCCCATGGACCTCTGCAGAAGATGCTATTTTGATAGACTATGTCAAGAAGCATGGAGAGGGGAATTGGAATGCTGTCCAGAAGCACTCAGGGCTCTTCCGATGTGGAAAAAGCTGCCGTCTGCGATGGGCGAATCATCTACGACCGGATCTGAAGAAGGGTGCGTTCACTCCAGAGGAAGAGAACCGCATCATTGAACTCCATGCTACAATGGGAAATAAATGGGCTCGAATGGCTGCAGAGGTTGGTAACCCTATTCCTGATTTGAAGATTTTTCTAATAAATGTGTGATCACTTCAATTTTAAAAAAAATTATGTCATGTGAATGGTATTGGTATGTCTAACTTCGTTCATGGAACATAGCAATGGTCTGATGTTGGATTTTTTGAATGTGCACTGTATAGCAAATCTAAAAATCAAGTGACATGGATATGGAAATGATAGGAATAGATATACTTACAAACATGTGTGTGTGTGTGTGTGTCTGTGTATGCAAACACTTGTTCATAGTCCGAAACACACCCTCGTACTTGATAAATTTGCTGGGCTTTTATTGTGAATTTAGTTGATTGCATGCATGATTTGATGGAACACCTTGTCTGTCTTTTTCCTCTTTCCATCTGTGTGTGTGCGCATCTGCGTGCATGCACAGAGCATATGCATACATGATATAGGATGAGAAGAAACTGGAAGAGAGAGGAGGAATAGGGAGGAGAGGAGAAAAGAAAAGAAAAGGTGTGTACAAAATCAGAAAGTAACACTAGAGGTATGAAAACTTGATAAAAGCTCTTCATTTGTTATCAATTATAAACAGGCTTCCTCAAAGGAGTGATAAATTTTCTTTTGTAGGCCTCAAGAAACCCTTCATAATCCTTAAAAAAATAAGGAGTATAAAAAGAGATTACTGATGTTAAAGAATAGCTAGGAAATAGAAGAAAATCAAATCAACTACTCTATAGGAAATAGAATTAAATACTTAAATA
Source organism: Populus nigra (assembly GCF_951802175.1). Lineage (NCBI taxonomy): Eukaryota > Viridiplantae > Streptophyta > Magnoliopsida > Malpighiales > Salicaceae > Populus > Populus nigra. The sequence goes on along the minus strand of NC_084870.1, from coordinate 3,695,330 downwards.
AGAAACAAAATAAAAGCATAAAATTCTAAATTAACCTTCAATCATTATCACTTCTTTGGAATGAGATGAGAATGTGTACCAACAAATACGAGGAACAAGTTAATATGGGCATAGTGATTTAACACAAATTTTGGTAGTCAGACAGATATTCTATCAATCTTTTCTTTTTCTAAGACATTTGAGTTACAATATCCAAAGATTTCCTTTTTTTCTTCAATTTAATGTTTGTTTCATTAGGCTAAATGATTCAGTCTAATTAGTTTTGGAGATATATGCAGAGTTCGTAGTTTGTTGAGAATCAACACCAAATCCAAAAAACATTAGTGATAAAAAAAGGGAGAGTAACTTCACTAGAAAAACTGTTTAATTTGTCTTACATAACTAGAGACTAATTTATAATTTATTCACTCAAGAGTTCGAGACTCGGTATGCTAAAACACCTTGGTGTCTGAAATAGTTTGGAATCTTTGTATTAATTGAGCAGTTTCTTTCTTCTTCTTTTTTTGGCATTTGTATTTTCCTTGTTCACCAGGTGATTTTATTAGTTAGAGTGTCAAAAAATTTCCTCTTTTTTTCCAATTTAATACATGTTTCATTAGGCTAAAGATTCACTCTAATTAGTTTTGGAGATATCTGTAGAGTTCGTAGTTTGTCGAGGATCAACACCGAGTCCAAAAAAAACTTAGTGATTAAAAAAAGGGTGGGTAATTTCGCTAGTTTTATATTTTGCCTGAGCATCTTCCATTTTCAAAAATATTATTGGTTTTACCTCATTTATTAATCTTAAAAATCATGTTGCCATCTCAGGGATTCATATTTTGCTGATGTTAATCCCAAGAGCTGCATTATTTTTGGTTTAGTGTCTTATAAAGTAACTTATGTTTTGATTTTGATTTTTTTATTTTTTGCAAAAGTATTAGAAAAGCTGTTTGTTGAATACATGCTCTTTGAGCCTTAGAAATAAGCTTCAAAAAAATCAAAACCTATATGTCAATCCACATCATATTACATGCATGGAAATATCCTGCTACATGGTAAACTACAAGATTGTCTTCTGGTATATATGTTACATTGCTTATCCATTGCCATCAATTAACTTCATCTTTTAGGACATTATTTTCTTTTGAAAGAGATGTAGCAGAGCCTTGCTTTTCTTTCTGCCTTCATAATTACCCCTTAGGCTCAGTTTGGGTTTCAGGACAAGAATCACCTTTTATGGGCTATGACTATACCACGTAATGGCGTCTCTCTCTTTTTTGTAACTTTTCCCACACGAAATTACAATTTAATAATTCAATATATGCTTGAGTTTTTGTTTCTGTTAATTTATCTGGTAATGATGCCCACTCAGAATGTGGTAGGCTGGTAGCGTATTTCATAGCATGTTTAGCAAACTCTTATACAGGGCAGCATTTAGGCAACCATGGAAGACATGATACAAGTTTCTTCTCTAATATTTTCTTCAATACAAACAAACATAATCTCAAGCTCCAAGCTTTATTTTCTGTATTATGCTGCCATTTTTATGTGTTTATGATTTTCTTCCCCTTGCAGTTGCCTGGACGGACAGATAATGAGATAAAGAACTACTGGAATACTAGAATAAAGAGACTGCAACGTACTGGCTTGCCAATTTATCCTCCTGATGTTTGTCTGCAATTATACAAGACGGTTCAAGATGGTCAAAATATGGGCAAATTGCAAACAGGGGACACATGTGATCCTGATCTGATGCAGACTGACCATTTTAAGATTCCAGAAGTGGAATTCAAAAACCTGGAACTCAGTCGAGATGTCCTATCTTATTCATCGGTTCTTTTTGATTCTTCTCCAAGCAGCATGCTGAAACAAGGTGTAGGTTCTTCCTATGGTAATGCTCTTGAGTTCCCAACAATTCATCCTGCCAAACGCCTTAGAGAGTCCCAGACCATATTCACCGGTCTTGATGGTTGTGTTGACAGGGGAATGCCAGTGTTCGATCAATTGACAGATTATCCTTGTGGAAAGATTATAGAGCACTCTGGGTTATCTTCTCCCTATGATCCTGATTTGAGCACCTATGACCAGCCATCATGGGATGTTCTTCCTGGCAGTCCTGCCATATTAAATGACAACTCTTCTTCTTCTAACGTGCCCATATGTGGGACCATGAAGTTAGAGCTCCCTTCACTCCAATATTCAGAATCTCAACAAGATAGTTGGGGCACACCAACTTCCCCGCTGCCTTCGCTTGAGTCTGTTGATACTTTAATTCAGTCTCCTCCAACCAAGGAGATGCGGTCAGATGGTCAGTCACCACGAAGTAGTGGTCTCTTGGAGGCAGTACTTTATGAATCACGAACTCTGAAAAACTCAAAGAAATGTTCTGGCCACCCAACTTCAGATGTTTCTGTCACGTTTGGTGGAGTACATGTTTCACCCTTGAATACCTCTGCAACAGAATGGGAAGTATATGCTGATCTTAACTCTCCCTCAGGTCATTCAGCTTCCTCATTATTTAGCGAGTGTACTCCTGTCAGTGGAAGCTCCCCAGATGGACGAGGTGAGACTATTTAAGATCACATGAACTTTTTGGGATTTCCAGTTTTACTAATGAGGTTTTACTTGTGTTTCGTGTAGCATATAATGTTGAGCCCGAGCCAGTTGATCAGGATTTGATCCCGTATGTTGAGGCGAGAAAAGCTCCCAACGAGACAGATTGCAACAGGCCAGATGTTTTGCTTGGCTCAGCCTGGTTTGCGCCTAGCAATAACTGCCACAAGGACCAGTTTTTTCATACGGATGATGTGGTGGCGATTCTTGGTGGAGATCAACCATGAACAGTGAGTACTACCAAGCGTGTTCTATGAGTTTGTAACTGCGGCTGGGAAATTTGACACTCCAGTAACCTCCTTTATAACCTTCCTGGTGTTTTGCTTGCGCGTTTGGGGCTCATCTTAGGTGACCAAGACATGAAATATTATCCTCCCAATGCCATATGAATGGAACATCTCTTCTTCCATTATCAACTGCAGTTCTGATGTCAAACTTTTATCTTCATCAATTCGTATCGGTATTATTCACGTGTGGGTTTTTTTATTCTTTTTTTTTTTTGGTATTTATTTCTATGCTCAGTGCTCTTTATATATGAACTGAGATTCATTAAAAACAAGCACATCCTATAATCAATTTGAAAACTACATAGCAATGCTTCAAGTGCATCAATCTTGGGTTTAATTTGCCGAAATATATGTATAAAAGCTTGTAGTTATATTAAAAAAGAAAAGAAAAGAAATAAAAATCGGATAGCAATGGCACTCCAGGATGGCTTCTTCTCCTCTATGTTATACAAATTGAAACCCAAAAAAAGCCCCATCTTTTTGTTCAATGAAAATTTCGTTTTTTTTTAATTTTTTTAATATATATAATTATTATTATTGTGTTTAATTTATTACAAACCACCATAATCATCCGTGTGTTTTTATCAATTTAGCAAATTAGCCCTTGCAAAAAAGATTCGGTCAAGATTTACTATTTGCTTGCAAATTTAGTCAATTAAACCCCATCGGACATAATTGCATTGAGATGCTAGATTAATACCAATTAAAAATTTTAAGAAATAAAGAAATTCAAGAAAATAAGAATTTAAAAAAATGCTTATGGAATAAAAGAAAAAAAATTATTAAGTTAAAATAACTTTCAATGAATATTTTAAAAAATACTTAATCAATAGCATTTTTTAAAATTTGTAAGAAAATTAATTTTTAAAAACAATAACTTTTGATATTTTTTAAGAATTAAAAAATATATCCTTTAAATAAATATTAGGGAATACTTAGCCATTAAAATGTTCAAAAATGTTCAAGAAATAAAAAATTGTAATAATTTTTTTCTTAAAATTATTAACTTCTTTCCAAAAAATTAATGATCGATAATTTTCAATTTCCGTAAAAGAAATTTATTTCTTGAATTTTTGAAAATCTTAAATGTTGAGCAATTAAAACTTTTTCATAATATTTCTGATTTTTTTAATTTTTTACACATTTTTTATTAGTTTGAGAATTTTCAAAAATTCTCATTTATGCATTTGGATTTTTTTCCTTAATTTTTTTGTGTTTTTTTTTCATTTCTTAAACATTTTTTTAAAAAATAATTGGTATTCTTCTTACAATTAAATTTAATTTAGTCCAATTGGGTTTGACTAAATTTTACAAATATATGGTAGATTATGACCAAATCTGTTTTACATGAGTTGATTTGTCAAAATGATACAAACCCATAGGTGATTCTGGAGTCTTTTTTTGCTAATATTAAATATAAGTTCAAGATTTTGCTGATTTTTTTAAAAAATATTTTTTATTTAAAAAGATATTAAATTGATATATTTTAAAGTGTTTTTAAATAATTTTTATATACTAATATAAAAAATAAAATACTATTTTAATAAAGCAAATCATCATAAGCAGCCATGTCTGTCTATGTCTATATGTTGTCTCCACAGCACATGCACATAGCATATAATTCTTTATTTTTTTTATTTTCAATTAATTTTTTTTCCTGTTTAATTTATTGATATAAAAAATATTAAAATTTAAAAAATATATTATTTTTAATACATTTCCAAAAATAAAAAAATATTAAAAAACAAAAATAATCATTACCACTCCCAAATACCCGGAAAAACATAACCTGAAGAATAGTGGGAAATAAATGCCTTCCTTCCAGTCGAGGCATGATAGAGTTTCTTTTTTCTCAAATGCCTCAACTGGATAAGTTGTCTATGGTTTCAAGATCCAGATTTTTTTGTGCAATAAAGAGGAGCAGAATTCTTTCGAGTATAATTCTTCCTCGCTAAGTTCCAGCTGCTTGATGAGCATGACAAAGGCAGATAAAACCAGAAACTGATGGTAAGGAGGCATTCGGCCAAACACAAAGAAGGAACAATTTAGGTTTAAAGTGGTTCATCATTTCATCTGGAGAAAAGAAACGGCATCGGATAACTAAGACGCGAAATAAATAAAAAGGAAATGACAGACCGACAAAACTTAATGCCAAAAATGGCTAACACTAGAATCATTGGAATATAAGCCGTCTTTATATTTTGTTGAACGCAACAATGTCACAGCTCTGGATATATTCATTGCAAGGCTCGACTGTGAGACGCTCCTCAATGAGGGAATCCACTGACACAAGGTCGTCTACAATGGTAAGCATGATTTGTAGCTTCTTGATTCCATAACCGACTGGAACCAATTTTGCTGCAACAAAACCAACACACAAGGATTAACATTACACGTTACTGAAGCGGATGGAATCTCAAAATAAAGTGAGAAAAATATAGAATTGTGTCAATTCAAAACATACATGCTCCCCAAAAGAGACCAGGCATCTCAACACTCCTGACTGCCTTCTCCAACTCCACCATGTCTGTCTCATCATCCCATGGCTTCACATCCATGAGAACTGAAGATTTCCCACCTGAAAAATGGGAAAAAGTCAAAATAACAGGGTATAAAATGAACTCATCCTAGAACATAAACATGATTTTGCAGAGAAGCAGAGAGAGGACTGAGGAAGCTCACTCTCTTTCTTCTTTGAGGATGCCTTTTTAGCTTTCTCCCTCTCCTCCGCTGCCTTCTTGTCCTCTTCAGTCTCATCACCAAAGAGATCCAAGTCGTCATCGTCATCACCAGCAGCCTGAAACAGAACAAGGAAAACTTCCAAGTTCAATGCAAGAAAGTCACCAGGCTTCCCTAAATATTTTCACTCCCAATGCAACCAAAGTACTGGGTGTTCATAATTCTAAGTTAAAGCACAGTACAAAACTGCAAATTCATGTGATTTGTGAATCAATAGTAAATTATCGTTGGACCTATCATTGTGACCATGAAATATTTATCTTATTCAAGTAAGAAAACAGTCAAAAACTGTAAGTACCTATCATTGTATCAGTTCTAGAAACATCAGATAAAAAAAAACTAGTGAAGATTTAAACTAACGACAGCAACAGTTCTTGCTGGTTGCAACCAAAGTCTTCAATTTTCAACCACAACGTGGTAAGTTAGAACTGACTCATCCTTTACTGGGTAATAAGCTAATGGGATTTTAAATCGATAACATCATTTTACTCCCAATTGCAAATGGTTTTATATGCAGCAAAAGCTAATCAAATTACACAACAAGTATTCAAACTTTGAGATACCCAATTGAAAACAAAAACTAGAAATCAATATTCAGATATTAAAAAGCAAAACTTTTGAAAAAAGTAAAAGACGCAAACCTCCTTGGCTGGGGCAGCTTCAACGGGAGCAGCAGCAGCTGTTTTGCCACAAATGCTTACACCAACAGCTTTCCCTGGGAAGCTATAAATCAAAGCACACAAAACCCACAAATAATCAACAACCAAATCAAACAAAATAACCCCAAGATGCGAAATTGAAATTTAAAAAGATTTGAATATAAAAGAAGTTACCTTGAAGCGAGCTGTGAAGAAACAGATTCGTACCACTTGCTAGCATTAGGGAAATCACGACCAGGTTTCTCCAAAACAGCACCGTAAACTTTGATGTCATCTTTGGAAATCTGATCACCGGAAATATAAGATTTGCCGACGAGAAACTCGTTGAGGGATTTGAGGCCGGATTCTGTGTGGAGATCTGAAAAAGTAACTGCCATTTTTGACAATGATGATGAGGAGATAGATCTCTCGTTCTTATTACGAGTAGGCGGCGGAAAAGAGAGAAAAGCACTGAGTTCGAAAGAGGAGGTTCGTGAGGAGCGTTTGGATGGTTTATATGGGAGACCAAAAAATAAGAAAAACCCTAGATTGGAAATTTTGGGATATGGATATTATTTTGTTCACTTCGTCGAGGATTCTAAATGGACATTTATGGAGGCGTCCATTTTCAAAAAAAAAAATAAAAATCAATGTGCATTTTTATGTTCACCGTGTGTGATTAGCGTTTTAGATTGGATGAGACAAAAATATTATAAATACAAATATATTAAATTGAATATATTGAAATGAAAATATAAAATAAATTTTTATTTGGTAAAATATTATAATATATTTATATGTTTTTAAAATAATAAATATAAAAGACATGTTATTATTATCTTTATTTTTTTTGTCCCGATGCAACAATTAAATATAATCTTTAGTTATTATTTTGATATAAAAAAGGTAGAGATATTGAAAATAAAAAGACATGTTATCTTATACTTTCTAATTTAAAAAGATCGAAATTCATTTCAAGATTATCTCAAAAATATATTTATTTTATATATTTTATTTTATTTTTTTAACCAGACAAGTTTTTTTACGCGCGCCACACACACACACATATATATAAAAAATAAATGAAAAACAAATCTTAAAAAATTTGTAAATACAATAATAAAATCAAATTAATATATGTTTAAAAAATAAGTAATAGAAAAACAAGATAACAATAGAAAAGATATCAATATAACAATGATAGAAATTAATTAAAAAACAAATCATGTTAGTCAAATTTATTTAAATTAATTATTTCTTACTATTAACTAGAGGTGTGTTTGTTCTAAAAAATTAGAAGATAATTAATTTTTATTATTTTTTATATAATGAGAAAAAAATTATAAAAATAAAATAATTCATTTTCATTTAAAGTTATACTGTGATGGCATTAAGATAATGTTTATAATAATGCTATTGTTGTGTTTGATGATGGTGTGTGGTGAGGTAGCCGTTGAAATGATGGTTATATTGATAATAAATTATGGTGATAATATAGTTGGTTATATTGATAACAAAGGTAATGACTGATTTTTGTCATAAAAAATAATTCGGATAGGTAGTTGGAAATTTGATCTAATTAATAAAAAAATATATATCATTAGAAGTGTGTGTGTAGTAAGATACTAGTTTAAAGGGTTGAATAAAAAAATAACTAAAAAAATATTCAAGTCACAAGAATTATTTGGCATTGTTATTAAACTTGGCCTAATAAATGAATTATGAAATCTTACAATCTGACTCCTTAACTAGCCCGAGTTTAACATTAAATTATGTGAGAATTGTCTTAACGTGAATCAGTCGACTTAAGGGGCCTAAACAACCTAAATGACTGTCAAAAAGCATAGTTTGACTTTTAAAAAAAAATTAAATGATTTTTTTATTTGAGATGAAAACATATTGGATCGACTCAGGCTTCGCAGCTTAACCTATCAAATTCACAATTTTTTTTTAATAATCTTTTTTTAAAAAAAAACTAAATTTTACTTAGTTATATTATAACAAAAATAGACATTTGGAAAATCAATCACAAATCAAATGTCAGGACTTTTGTTTGAGATTATGATAACTTTATAAAAAATAATTTTAAAAAAATTATGAAGACAAACTCAAAAGCAAAAAAAACAAACACCTTCTTCATTGTTCATATGAAGAATGAAAGAGGTGCATATGTCCCCAAATCTTTTAGAGTTGTAAAGTAATTGTTGCCAATAAATAAATAATTGGATAAAATATTAAATAAATTATGCAAAAAAGGTTAATAAATTTAGTAATAGAAAAAGAAAATTATGTAACAATAATAACATGAATCATAAGAAAAATATTTAATAAATTATACTTCTAAATTATTAATTAACCAGTAATTTTTATAATTATAATTTTTTTAATGGATATTTTTTGTCACAAAAGAGAGGAGAGGCTCAAATCTTTGACCTTTTCAAAAAAAGTAGACGCATTTAATGACGAAGACGACGACGACGAATACGATGATGATAATGTTTTGGTTTCGTCAATAATATTTTGGTTGTATTTGGTAGAGATACATGATACAAGAAAGAATATTGTAGTGAAAAGAGAGTAAAACGTGGGATATTGAGAAATTACAGTGAAAAAGAGAGGCAATGATGGGATGATGAGAAATGATTGATTGGTGTTTAGAAAGATACAAAAAACTTCAAAATTAAATAACAATTCTTCTATTAATTCTTCAATTAGTATTTAATTATTGATCTTTTATATGAAACCCTCAATTCTTTAAGAACAAATATGTAAAAAGAAAACAATTTATTTGTTTTAAGCGTTGAAAAAATAGATATTATCCCTTCAAGAAGATTACTTGAATCACAATGCATAGAGTGAATTCATCCTAACTTGGCTCAACATTGTTATAACAAACTACACTAGTTGGTTCAATAAGATGTAACAATAGTTTGTCGACGAATAAAAATACTATAAGATTTTTTTATCATGAGATTTGTATTATTTTGCTTATTATTACTCTTTTATTTTATATTAGTTGTATTTGATTAGTCAACAATCATCACAAGAACAATATCACGATGATCAAATACCATTTTATGTTTTAATCTATGTTAAGTCAAGTCATTAACTTCTATATTGTTTTCTACCATTAAGAAAAATAAATTAGAAAACATTTCTATAAAGTTTTTAGCCATTGCATGTTATGGTGTGAGGGTCTTGTTTTATCCCTCCTCACTTATGTTTTTAGATATTGCATTTTTCTAAACTTGATTTTGGTTTGCTAACCTTGCCACCACCTCATTTTTAACCTTAAAAGATACTAGTGATTGTTAGCCAATTTATCATTCTTATCATTGAGTTTAAATGAATTTAATTGTAATTGATGTTACGCATTTCCTTGTCATAGGCGTTTGGGGGGCTTGACCTTTCATTTAATACCAATCTTGTTTAATTTTGCCCCCTAAGTTTTCTCTATTGGGTATAATTATATAACAAGTGGGGCACTTGTATACTTATAAAGAGGTTTTACATAACTCTCTTGTGCCAACTTGTTGGTCTTATCATGATCAATAAATCTCTTACATAAAACAATATTAGTGACTAAATTCAACATCTTTTGTTGTACCCTCTGCGAGAGCACGACATCACGGCGATCCTTCCCAAGCAGGCTATAGAGGTTTTTGGTTGGATAAGGAGTTGTCACCTAATATTGTGGTTACTAAGAACCTTAACTGGTCTTTAGATATTCTAGGTAAGAGATTTGTTGTTTATAGGAAGGTATGAGCACCCCTAGTATGCCTTACATGAGGTAAGCTACATTGTTTTTCTTCACTTGTAGTTGTTATGGTCTGATGGTATTTTTAAATTGTACCAGCCTACTCTGATGGGTTTAATATGATGAATAAACTCTAGTTTTTTAGATCAAGAACTTGGTCTCAAAGGTTGAAATGTCTTCAATTGTCATTAAGGTTTCTTTCGAGATAAACTTAGAATCTTGGTTACCGTATCATTCCAAGTAATATTTTAGATAAAATTCTTTGTAGTTTTTTTATCCTTACATTAAAAGTGAATGAGTTGTATTATTCCCAATTATATTTTGGATATTGACCTCATACATGTTTTTTTTAATTCTTATATTAAAGATGAGTAATCATAAATTATTATCCCTAATAATATTTTAGATATTAACTATTTTGTAGGTTTTTTATCCTTCTATTAAAAGTGAATAATATATTTTCTTGCCAAAAATAAATTTTTATTATTTTTGAAATATAAACCAAAATCTTTTGGAATTTTACAAACTTGTTGTAAAATCTATGCAATATTTTTTCAAAACATGCCAAATTATTTTAGATTTTTTTTTAAAATGCTCAAATAATATTTTAGGATTTTTAGCCATATGCAAAAAAAAATATTTTTTTTCACGTCTTGTTTGGCAAAAACTCATTTTCCTTTATAACATAATTGTCAAAACAGGCCTAAAGAACATGATTGTCAAACACATCCTTAAGCCAACATTTCCTTTATAAAAAAATGTTGAAAACCAGACAAGGCCTTACCAATCTGACCCAGAACCAAAATGATCGGGTTAACCTGAAATCATTCATTCATCTATGAACTGAATCAAAATTTTTTGGTTTAACCCCAAAATAGATCCAAAACAAAATAAATAAGCTAAAATGGATTCAACTTAAAGAAAACACAAACAAAAAAGCTTGAATAAAATATACCAAACATAAAAAAAAAATGAATGGTCATCATAAACCCTAAAGCATGAATTTAAAACCAGATCAGATATAAAAAATCTAGTCGCATAAAGAGGTTGGAAATCATGCAAAGATCAATAATATAGCATCAATTCACTTTGATTATCAATGAGTTATCACAATTCGATTAGAGAAAGTTTTGATCCAAAATTGAAACTTTAAGATTAAAACACTGAAATACAAGTTATTGATGTAAAAGAATCCTAAATTATTGTCTAACGATGTCATACGGAGATGTAGTTACTAAGAAATGAAACAAAACAAATTAAAATCACGTAGATAAAACAATGTTATTGGGAAAAACATGAAGAACATAAACCCATCAAACCCAAAAATACCCAGCACACTGTCAAACCCAAAACTAACCTTTTTTCGACCTCTAAAAATCTTAGTTCCAACAAACCACATTACCATAACCAAGCATATTTGAATCAAAAGAACTCACAAACAACATCAAATCATCAAACTCATGCAAGATGTTTCTGCTTAAAAAACTATCAAGTCTAAGCAACCTACATATTCATGCGATTTGGATTCAAAATTGGTTTTCTAAATATATTTTGGTTATGAAAAAGACTTGTAAACCTAGGATTAACATTATTCATACCTCTTGTTGTAACCCAATTTTGGCCTATTGGATTTTAATTTAATTTTTACAGGGTTTAAAATGTAAAATTAAAAGATCAGAGATTTATTTCAATGAAAAGTGTGATTTGTGAACTTACGTGAAAATTAAGGACTACAATTTGCTTTTGTCATTCTATCTTTATCTTCAAGATAATCATTGTCTTCAAGATAATGATAGTTATCCGCTTTCAAATTTGATTTTTAATCAAATTCAAACTTTAAAAAGAGAATGAGTTTGATTGAAACATGGTTTCTCACACACAAAGGGACTCTAGCACTGGCACTATAAATACAGATCTCAGGGTATGAAAAAAAGAGGGAGAGAAAAACCCTAAAAGAAGAGACATCAGAGGAGGCCATTATTAGAAACCCTAAAAGAGATAAACATAAAAAAGAAAGGGGGTGGCGAACCCTATACTAGCCACCGCCCCCCTCAACCTTTTTTTTTAGCCCAATCTCCCTCAACTTCGCCTCCAGCAGCCGCACGCCTAGGTAAGTTTCCTTCCTTCCTTGTGAAAATAATTAATTGGTTATTGTTGCATGCATGCGTGAACCTTTCACACATGGCTGGGCTAGATCCAGCCCAAAAAAAAGAGTGGGCCGGGTCTGGGCTTTAGGCCTAACCGACCTAAATTGTGTTTGCTAAAGGTGTACTTGGCAAAACATACCCTTATGCCTTGGCCATAATTTTTATGCCCATTCTAATTTGATATTTGACCAAACGAACCCCTTTTCGATAACAGAAAAATTCAAAAATATTTGGGGCCTTCGTTGATTTATTTGTGAGCCCCTCACACTTTATTTTATTTTTTTCTTTGTATTTGTATTTTTTGTAGATGTGCTCAATCTGTGGACAATTGCTGTTAAATTCAAATATGTTGTGTAATGTTTTTTTTTACTTCCATCTAAAAAGGACAAATAATAATAAAGGATAAACAAGAAAAAATGACATAGAAAATTTCTTCTTCAAATTCATTTTTTGCGAAAATATTCATTGACACCAGAGTCACGAGTATCGTATTTTTTAGATTTATGCGATATTTACCAACGCCAGAGGTGGAAATATTCGTAGGAATTGTTCACTGACGCCAGAGTCAGGAACATGAAAGGAAGAATAAAAAAAGGGAAAAAGAACAAATTTTTAGCAATTTTAGACAAAACCAACAATGCAGTCTGCCTTAGGTAGGACGCTTAAGGGGTGATAACATCTTTCCTTTTGCGTAACCAGTCTCGTATCATAAAATCTTTGTTGACCAGTTAGGGTTCCTAGTGACCATAATACTAGGTGACGACTCCTTGAACTAGATCGTTTCCCCCAAAGAACAAGATGTCAGATATCTGTTCTTTTTTCCAATTGAGTGATATTTTTTAACGGGTCGCCGCAATGTCCGGGTGTGACACCTCTAGAACAACTACTGTCCTCTTTGCTTTTCTTTGTAAAGTTTTAATTTCACTAAATCATTGCCCTTTCAATGCTAAAAAACCTTTACGCTAGGCTCTTGAACCATCACAATGAGGGTACCTTTTTCAATATTTTCTCTTCTTATTTTCCCTTTTTTCCCCTTCTTTAAATTTCTAGAAGGGTATTTATAGAGTTTTGTTAGGGTTTTTTAATTGATTCAATTAAAGATTGATCAATTCTTAACTCTCTGATCACAATGAGAGGGTTTCAAACAAGTTCTAACAATTAAAAGCTATATGATTGGCTTGTTTTGCAATAATGGTTTTGGTTTTGGAGATTCTTTGTGGTTTTGCTAAATTTAGAGGGCAAAGCGCTGTTTTTTGGCCTTTCGATCTTGAGGGAAAGGTTTTAAACCCTTGATAAGAACTCACTAAGAAGCTTTGAAGTGTGAACGCATAAAAGAAATAGATGGTTTTGGCATAATAGGTATCACATTTATAACTGACTAAGTTGACCATTTTCGAAGTCTAGTCAAAGCAACCCTGACGTCATCCTTGTTGGAGAACACCTGATGTTAATGTGCACATCTTTTGTTTAGATCCAATTTTAATCAATCTGGAGGTCTATAACTTCACATTCATTCATTTAAAGGTGTCAACTCGATCAGCCTAGAAATTATCAAAGCAAGGATGGCTAATCAGGAAGAAGGTGTTGTTAAGTTCGTTAAAGAACATGAGATGTAAATGTTTGATGGGGTAAATAATCCTTATAAAGAAGGTGTTTCTTAGTCGAGTGGTGGTGATTAAAGCCACTAGGGTGGTTGGAGTTGCCACATTCACTTTTCTAAGATGTCTACTCGATTAGCCAAAACTACCAAAAAAAGATGAATTAGTTGAACAACATGTCACTCAATCCCTTCATTAGAATTGAACAACGCGTTGTCTATTTTAAACCATAAAGATTATGGTTTTTAATTTGAGATTTGACTAATTTCAATTTAGTCCTTGGTCATTTGATTTATTTTAATTACACTTGTAATTCCCTTCCAACTTTCAATGTAGTGCAATTTTATCATTGTCAAACTCAATTGTCAACCCCAAAGTTCAACGTCTTTTCCAATACGGTCCTTAGTTTTCTATTTATGCAAATTGACCCTCAATTGACCACCAAACTTTTAATTTTCTTCAATTTGGCTCCTGATTTTGCTGATTTCAGTCCTTGAAGTTTCGCATCTTTTAGGGTTTGATCCTTAGTTTTGAATTTCTTCAATTAAGTTCTAAATTGCCTATCAAACTTCAATATTTATGAAATTAAACCTCTAATTTGACCAAATTAGCTTTTCAAATTGGCAATTCAACCCAAGACCTCAATTCCTTTCAATTAAAGCCCAAATTGAACTCAAAAACTAATTTTTCTTGCAATTAAACCCTCAATAAATTCAATCAAACCCTGAAAATCCCAATTGAATTGTTAAACATCCAATTTTGAATTTTTCTTCGCAAATTAAAATTTTCTTGTCAATTGGGCCTTCATCAGTCAAAATTGAATTATCTTTTTACAAGTTTTGATATTTTGATCATCTCCAACCAGTTTTTGATAATTTTCTAAATATTCTTCATGTTCTTCCCACTTATATATATATATATATATATATATATATATATATATATATATATATATATATATATATATTAAGATGATGATATATTGGATTGACCCTTGTTAACCTATCAAATCTATAATCCGGGTCATCAGATTGTGATAACTCTATAAAAAAAATTAAAATAAATTATTAAGGTCAATTCATCATCAACCTAATGATGAATTAAAAAAACAAAAAAAAAACTAGTTGAGTCAACCTAAGTTAACTCTTTAAATCTCTCAACCCGGATCATAAGATTGAGATAACTCCATAAAAAATAAATAAATAAAAATTATAAAGCCTTTTTTCCAACTAATTTAATGTTGAAAGCATAGTTATTAAACCCGGCCCGGGGGTTGACCCGGCCAAAGGGCCGGGTCTCGGGTTTCATGGGTCAACCCGGGTCAACTCGGGTCAACCCGGATTAACCCGGAAAAATTAAAAAAAAATTAAAGTTTTAATATTTCATATGAAAAAATCCATGTAAATATAGATTATACATATTATGAAGTTTAAAAGAATATTTTAAAAAGTTTTTATCCCACATTGAAAAAACATAACTTTTTTCTTGGAAACATAGAGTATATATACTAATGGGTTTCAAATCCCACATTGAAAAAACATAACTTTTTTCTTGGGAACATAGAGTATATATACTAATGGGTTTCAATTCCCACATTGAAAAAACATAACTTTTTTCATGGGAACATAGAGTATATATATGAAAGGGTTTCAAATCCCACATTGAAAAGATAATATATTATCCTTTTAAGTTGAAGTATTTAAACCAAAAGGTTTTTTTATCCCACATTGAAAAAACATGGTTTTTTTCATGGGAACATAGTGTATATATATAAAAGGGCTTCAAATCCCACATTGAAAAAACATGGTTTTTTACATGGGAACATGGAGTATATATATGAAAGGGCTTCAAATCCCACATTGAAAAGATATTATGTTATCTTTTTAAGTTGAAGTACTTAAATCGAAAGGTATTTTTATCCCACATTGAAAAAACATGGTTTTTTTCATGGGGACATAGTGTATATATATGAAAGGGCTTCAAATCCCACATTGAAAAAACATGGTTTTTTACATGGGAACATGGAGTATATATATAAAAGGGCTTCAAATCCCACATTGAAAAGATACTTTGTTATCCTTTTAAATTGAAGTACTTAAACCAAAAGGTTTTTTATCCCACATTGAAAAAATATGGTTTTTTTCATGGGAACATAGTGTATATATATGAAAGGGCTTCAAATCCCACATTGAAAAGATATTATGTTATCCCTTTAAGTTGAAGTATTTAAACCAAAAGGTTTTTTTATCCCACATTGAAAAAACATTGTTTTTTTCATGGGAACATAATGTATATATACTAATGGGTTTCAAATCCCACATTTAAAAAAAAAAAAAAACTGGGTCTCGTCCGGGTTTGCCCGGGTCGCCCGGGTCTCGGGTTGACCCGCCGGGTCACCCGGGTTTGGCCGGGCTGTTGCCACGGCCGGTCTTTTATTAAACCCAGACCGGTCCAGCCACCGGGTCGACCGGGTTCCGGGTCGACCCGCCGGGCCGGGCCGAGTTTAATAACTATGGTTGAAAGATGAAATCAAAAAAGCAAATCAATTTAAAAAAACCCAAGTAAACTCAAACTAACATGTTAAACATGTGGTCTAAATTATGAAACTGAAATAACTTCATAAAATAAAAATAAAAAATTATAAAGCTTCATCCAATATAAACCGAATTAATTTTAAAAAAATTAAAGTTTAAAAACTAAATTTGAAACTAAAGCAAATGTGTAGCCTTTTTTAAAAAAATTAGGGACTAAATGTCTAATCTTTATTTTTTTTATTTGATTTTTTTAAATATTGTTGATGCGGGATTAGATTCGACGACCTATTTCATTTAGCTTGATTTTGGATTCTCATAGTGCCATTAAAGATTTTTAAGGGTTGATTGATGCTTAATTTGACAAAATAAAATGTAATTTTATTGATTTAAAATAATCAAATCTTTAGAGACAATTTAAAATTGAAATACATGTTCGGTCCCCTTTTTAGCCAAGCTAGGAACTGAAGTGAAGAATTGGTTGGTATATGTAATACACGCGTGAACATGTGAAGGATGCCACAATAAAGTGGTGGCATATGCGACTTCCTTCAATATTCTATGATACCCTTTCTTGGTCTATTAGGAAACATCTCGACATGGGCTTCCTTATGACTGTGAGGAACTGGTGTTGCAATGTTTTTTTTTTTTATCCTCGCTTTTCTCTATTTTCTTTCCTTGATTTTCACGTCTAATCCTATTGAAAACAACATAGTAGTCTTTTATTTATTTATTTATTTATTTATCAAATTTGATCATTATTTTTTTTATTGTTATTTGTTGTTTTATTTTATTATTTTGTTTTTCAATTTTATCATTTAATATTGAGTTGATTTATGATTTTTTAATCTTTCTATAGGGTAATTTTAATTTTAAAACCCAGGTCGGTTTGGAAGTTTAGCCATGGTTAACTTGAGTCATTTTTTGTGGTCCTTTTTAAAATTCATTTTTTTTTCAAATTTGTTTTTAAAATTTAGTTAGTTGGGAAGTGGACTTTGTAATTTTTTTATCCATTTTCTATAGGATTTTTTCGATCTTATGATTCAGGTTGTAAGTTTGACAAGTTAACTCAAAATGACTAGTTTTTTTTTAATTGATTTTTTTTCTATTTTGTCCTTTAACATTGGCTGGTTAGGAATTGAGCTTTGTAATATGTTTTACTTGTTTTATATAGGGTTATCTCAATCTCATGATATGAGTTGTTAGTTTGGTAGGTTAACCCGGGTTGACTAGAATCTTTTTTATTGTTTTTTTTTAATTTCAATTTCTTCTTTTAATACGAATCAAGTTTTTTTTTTCATTTTTTTCTATGAGGTTATACTTTCATTTTAAGTTGGCTGGAATCAGGCTTTGCATTATTTTATTATTTTCTTTTTATGGAGTTGTACCATTTTTATAATTCGGTTAACTAATTTGATAGTTTTACATAAGTTGATTCATGCCATTTCTTTTTTATTTGACAAATTACACCATTATCATGGTCTTTTAAAAAATTGTTTTTATTTTTATTTTTGTTATTCATTGATTAAGATTTAGATTTTATAAATTGTTTCAATATGATTTTTATACGATTATCATGATGTCATGATCCTGTTTGTAGTTGATTTAATATATTAACTAGAGTTGTTATTAATCGATTCAATATACTCATATCTTAATATTAAAAATATATCATTCAATATATCATATTTTTAATATTTTTAAAAAATATCATTTAATATAAATTAAATTTTGAGTTCATGATTTAAGTTTTTTACTTTTAGAAAATAGGTAACAATATCTTCATATTTTTATTAAGTTTCAGGAAATTAATGTGACCCGCGATATATTAAGCCCAATAAGGTTCGGGCAGGAAGGTCGAATGTCGAAAAAATGGTTACGAGCCCAAGTGGCAAACGCCCACAGGTCTAGGTTGAGTAAAATCGAAAAGTCTGACGCGACAACAACTGAAAAAAAATTCTTTTTTTTTTTGTCCTTTTTTGGCTGGGTCCTCTGTTTCTCTGATTCAAAGTGCCAGCCAGATCTTGTGAAGTTCTAAATCCTTTAACTCGAGGTATCATTATCATTATTGTCATTAATTAATTTATTTACTCATTTTCTTAATTTTTATTTCTTACATTGTCGATTGATTTTATAATTGATATGAGTGATTGGTTGTCTTGTTGAGGGATTTTAAACCCGTGTTTGGTTAGCGAGAAAAGGAGGGAAAAATTATGAAAATGAAAATTCTACTAGAATTTTATATTTTTGTGGATTTTGTGTATATATATAAATTCTGGGTTTCTCTTAAAGTTTTGAGGTTTAAGAACGAATACAAAATGGCTTTTTGAATTGCTAGGTTTTATGGGTGAGCTCTGTAGATTCATTAGTATTGTTGATTTTTTGAAGAAGGGAAATGAGATAACTTTCTAGATGGAAAAATGGAGGATATTAAGATAACAAGTGTTTTAGGGTTTTGGGGAGTTGTTTAGTGATATCGGGTTTTGCTTCCTTTTTATTTTTATTGTGGAGATGAGCCCTGATATCTTGTTCGTTTCTAAAGCAAAACGTGGTTAGGGGTTAAGAATTTGGTGGTGAATGGGTGTTCAAACAATGGCATCTCAAAGAAATGGCCAGCAGTCTCATCTACAGCCGTATCAGTTGACGAGGCAAAACTCGTGGTATAACCTCACTCTCAATGAAGTTGAAAACCAATTAGGAAATTTAGGGAAGTCCTTGTGTAGCATGAACCTCGACGAGCTTCTTAAAAATGTATGGAGCACTGAAGCTAATCAATCCGTGGGAATGGATAGTGAAAGTACCTCAATGTCTTCTCTCCAACATCAGGCTAGTCTCACATTGGCCAGGGCATTGAGTGGGAAGACAGTGGATCAAGTCTGGAAAGAGATTCAACAAGGGCAGAAGAAGAGGTTTGGTGAGGAGATGAAAGTTCAGGAAAGAGAGCAGACTCTTGGTGAAATGACTTTGGAGGATTTCTTGGTACAAGCAGGACTTTTTGCCAAAGCAACTATAAGCCCTTCCTTGGATTTAGCTACTGTTGATGCAGTGACCCCACAAAGTTTTTCACAAAAAATGATCCTTTCCTCATCCCCGTCAACAGGCACATTATCTGATACCACGACATCAGGACGGAAAAGGGATACCCCAGATGCATTTGAGAAGAGTATTGAGAGGAAGCTCAAGAGAAAAATCAAGAACAGGGAATCTGCTGCCCGTTCACGAGCTAGAAAACAGGTAGGCTTTCAAACATCTTCCATTTGTCTTTGGAGTTTTTCTTTACTGTAGCCATCCTTTTGCTTCCTCGTGTCCTTAAAACTGAATTTGCAAACATGCAGGCCTATCATAACGAGCTGGTGAGCAAGATTTCACATTTAGGGGAGGAGAATATGAAGCTCAAGAAAGAGAAGGTAGGAAGGATATTTCATTTTTATCAGTTTGCCTTTTCTTTTTCTATTAACACATGTCAACCACTGCTAGAGGGAAGATGATAAGAAATGGCCAAATGACCAGACGCCTGCACTAAATTAGAACTAGTGTTTCAAACTTTTAATTTGTGTTTCGGGGCAGTTCAGATCAATATGTATTCTGAACTATTTTAATGGAGATTATGCTCTAGGTAGAGAGGACTAGCTAGTGAGGATATTTGATCTTAACTGTTAGGAGCAAGGCTTAAGTAAGTTGACAGTAAACACCATACTTATGCCATTACTAGATGTAACCTGAGAAGCTGCATGTTGTTGGGTGCTGGTCCTTCTAATTCTACACAATTTTTCCGGTGTTTCTTGTTGTGTTAATCATGGCAAAAAATCTTGTTTTCTTATATTGGCCAATTTGACCAAAAAAATTGCATAGCACATCCAATGTTTTTCATACACAGTGAGAGAAAGAGTCATGTCACTTTTGTTAGTTAAATGACATGATGATTTTTTAAAATTCTGGCTTATGCTCCTTGAGATTTATTCGATGAAGGGAGACATCACTGTTGGTAGTTAAATGCTATGATAATTAAAAACAAAATCCAAAAAATATGCTTCTCAAGATTGTTGATCAATCTAATCTATCTTAGGTGTGACTCCTGAGAACTGTAGGTTTCCGTGTGATGCTTAGATTGTCCTTCTGTTCATTCATTATACACGATTAATCTTCTACCATAAAACCTAGAAGTAGATCTGATTTAAGCCTTCTTTTCCCCCAGTTACATCCCAGTTAAGTCACTGTCCACAGGCCCTGAACTCAACCCTAACAAGCTGTGCTGGTTTTGTGGGAATTGGAATTTGACTGGTCTTTTTTAGATCTCCCAACTGGTTGAGAGACGTGGTTATACTTTGCTACACATTTTTCATTTGGCTGAATAATGTAATCAGCCAAGTAGGGCACTAATTAAACAATACTTTCATGGGACTTACATGCGTGTAGAATATTCACTTTTGGGGCAGAATCTCGTTTTCTGTTGGTGGCAAGTTTTAGCTTTATAAGATGCTGTAATTTATAATGCCAACTAGAGTACATAAAATGTTCTAGCAAATAGTGTGATTCAGAGTATTTGAGTTGAGGAGTATATACAAATCTTACTCCACAAGTCTAATATCACTCAAATATTAGCTTTGACTCTTTTACTAAACATTTTCTTTGTTGGTGTAAGAAACCTGGAAGTGGATTAAAGTAGTCAAATTTTCTTTTCTGTGTTTATGAATTGTGGCATCATAGGCTCGTCTAGGGTAGCTCTGTCTAAGTTGAATGAGTAAGTAAATGGTTTCGTTCTCCAAAACGTTTTGCATCCTGATGTTTCTCTCTTTCTATTTGTGTTTCTTTGTTTGTAGGAATTTGAGAAGAAGTTTCCAATTGAACCATCAGCTGAACAAAAATATCAGCTTAGAAGAACAAGTTCTACTTCTTTCTGACATCACATCTCTCTGTGTGAGAGTTTTGTAGCTCATCGAGTGTTAGTGCTAGCCTCTTGGGTTTATGTGTAAAATGCTGTGGGAATTTATCACAAGGCTGCCTTGCTTCACCTCTGGCACTACTGTTGTGGTTCCACCTTGCCCGCCATTAGCTTTCACTCATGTTCATTCAGGACTATCTTGGTATACAGCATTAAATGTGCTATGTTTATAGCTTCACATGTCCAGGCTCCGGTTGGTGTTGCTAGAAAATGAAACTTGAGAAAGAATTGTGCCCGACCCGTGTATTAGGTTGTTAAATGATTATGAGATTAGTTTAAGACATGGACATCAGATTAGCTCAAGACATGACATGGAGATCAGATTAGTTTAAGATATGGACATCACTAATGTATAATGCATGGATATTCATGTCATGCTCAGAGTGCTTTGGAATAGATGGTGAGGGTTTTTCTCTTCCGGGATCCAATGTCAATAGCAGATGGAGGCCAACCATGTTTGGTGGGTCTGCCAGTCTTTTGGACAAGGGATTATTAAGCAGTCAGCAAAAGGGAAAATTTTGTATTTGTTCGGTAATATAGTTATCACTAGATTTGTTGCCTGCGGTGATTTTTTTTTTCAGATAAAAAAATTCAAGTTCCAAGTTATTTGTTTAATTAGTAATTTAAATAATATAAAAATAAAAATATAATGACAATAAATAAACTAATAAAAAAAAGATCTGAGTTTATTTAAATTATTAAATAATTTGATACTAATCTTATAGATTGTAAACTGTAAGGAAAAAAGAAACCAATACTAAAAAAAAAAATGAAAGATTAAAAAAGAAAAAAAAACTCAAGCAAAAATCTAACAAACCTCTTAAACTTGATCTAGTCTTTAAAACTTGCAACTTAATTAAATTATGAATTTGAATTCAATAAAAAAGCTTAACTCAACCAATTTAATTTTAAAGGACGAAATTATTGAAAATATATTAAATAAAAAAAACTTTCAAAAGCAAAAAGAAAAAAAAACAACAACAACAAGAATGAGGATAAAATATGACATAAAACAAATCTAAGAATGAAGAAATTTGAAAAAACAATTAAAAATGATTCAAAAAAATAAATAGCAATTAAAAGAATGAGTATCAAATTTGAAAGATTAAAAAATTATAGGGGATGAAATTGAAAAGCATTTGTAATTTGATAGGATATTTATCGATCGAAAAATAGTAAGGGTGAAATTAAAAAATAATAATTATAGAGGGCTAACCCAATAGAATAAAATCATAAAAAATAAGAAAACAAAACCCAAGAAAAATAGGATATAAAATAAGAAGACATTAGGTTAAAAAAGAAAAAAAAAAGCAAACTCAGATGAACCTCTTAAACCTAGTCTAATTTCTAAAACTCACAACTTATCAAATTTTAGACTCGAGTTTAATCAAGAAACTTATTATCAACAAATTTAATTTTAAATGATGAAATTGTAAAAAAAATTAATAAAAAAACTTGCAAAATAAAAAAAATAGCAACAAAAGGAATATGGATAAAATTTAACAGAAAAAAGTGAAAGGATGATGAGATTTGAAAACAAAATTACAAATAAATTAATAAATAATAATTAAAAGAATGAATACCAAATTTGAAAGATTTATAAATAATAGGGGGTGAAATTAAAAAAAATATAATTTGATAGATTATTTATAGATTAAAAAATAGTAGGGGTGAACTTGAAAAAAAATTGTAGAGAGCTAACCCAATTGAATAAAATCACAAAAAATAAGAAAACAAAATGCCAAAAAAGGATTAAAAAAAATTTAGAGAGCACTAACTTAAAAAAAAAAAAAAAACCATGCAAACCTGAGTGAGCCTCTTAAACTTGATCTATCTCTAAAACTCATAACTCATGAAATTCTAGATCCTGGTTCAATCAAGAAGCTCAATTCTCAACTAATTTAATTTTTAAGGATAAAATCGGTGGAAAATATCAATAAAAAAACTTGCAAAAGAAAAAACACAATGATGATGAAATTTGAAAAAAAAAATTGAAATGATCATAGACAAAATAAATAGCAATTAACAAAATATGGACCAAATTTGAAAGATTAAAACATCATAGGAAGTGAAATTAAAAAACATTTATAATTTGATAGATTATTCATAGATTAAAAAATGACAAGGGGTTAATTAAAAAAAAATTATAGAGGCCCAACTCAACAGAAGAAAAACCAAAAAAAAAATTACAAAACAAACGGAAAAAAGGATAAAAATAAGAAAATATCATCTTTAAAAAAACCTAGACGAACCCTATAAACCTTATCTAATTTCTAAAAGTCACAACCCATGAAATCGTGGACCTATATTAAATTAAAAAACTCAATTATCAAAAAATTTAATTTTAAATTATGAAATCAGTGAAAATATATTATTAAAAATAAAACTTGCAAAAAAAAAAGAGCAAAGATAAAATGGGGATAAAACTTAATAGAAAAGAAACCCATGGAGGATGGAATTTGAAGAAAAAAACAATTTTAAAAATAAACACAAATAAAATAAATAGCAATTTAAAGAATGATCAAATTTGAAATATAAAAAAATTATGAGGGTGAAATTGAAAAATATTTATAATTTCATGGATCATTTAGGGACTAAAAAATAACATGAGGTGAAATTGAAAAATAATGGTAAGCAGACTGTAAAAATAACAACAAAAAAAAAGAAATAAAAAAAATCACCTTAAGAAAAAGAAAAAAAAACAAATGAGCTCAAACAAACCTTTTAAACCTAATCTAACTTCTAAAAATCACAACCCGTGAAATCTTGGATCCGGGTTAAATAAATAAACTCAATTCTCAACCAATAAAATATTGAAGAAAGAAACAAGTGAAGAAATATCAATAAAAAACTTGCAAAAGCCAAAACAAATAGCAACAAAACAAATAACGATGAAATTTGATATAAAAAAAACCTAAAAGGATGAAATTTGAAAAAAAAATGATGTTAAACAAAATAAGTAACAATTAAAAGAATAAGAACCGAATTTAAAAGACTAAAAATATCGCAGGGAATGAAATTGAAAAACATTTGTAATTTGATAAATTATTCATATATTTAAAAATGGAAGGGGTTGAAATAAAAAAACATTTGTAATTTGAAAAATTATATATAGATTAAAAAATAGTTGTGAAAAGCATTTATAATTTTATAGCTTATTCAAAAACAAAATAGTGATCAAAAGCATATAGACCAAATGAGAATGAGAAAATAATTGCAAGGGTTGTTTTGAAATTTTTCACGAGTTGGCGCAAACTTGGAGGAGAATAGAGAGAAGAATAAGGGAAGAAAATAGTTTTTGACGCCAAACCAGCAACGCGTTAGGTACACATGCCAAATATTGTTTTGAAAGGCGGCTTGTGGTGGCCATATAGCTCCACATATGCCGCTTCAACAACGCGAGGGTCATCCACACGCTGGCACATGCAAAGCACGCTCTAGCAGTTTTTTTTAAAATAATATTTAATATATCATTATTACAATAATACTCTCAAGTAACCTCCAAATCTACAACAAAACCAATGTAAAATGATTAAAAAAACCCTTATAAGAGAGTTATATTGTTTTTGTCTACAAGGATGTCAAAGTAATTGCATTATTCCAAAAAAATAAAATGACAAAAACATCCCTAGGTTAAAAGCTTTAAAATTATTTATTCCAAGGCTAAATTTGTAATTGCACTATGCATTAAAAAAGAAAATAACAAATATAACCTCATGCAATATGTTAAAGATATTTATTTCATGGTGAAAAAACAATATAACCTCAAAAGCTTGGTTTGATGTTTTTTTCTCCAATGGTAAAATACTAATTAAACTATTACAATGAATAGAAAATGCATACTTAGTTTTTTTTCTAATAGGCATTTTGCATAAAAAAAAAGGCTTTATATGATATTTTCATTATCATGAAGTTTTTTTCAAATCTTTAAAATTTTGTAATTCATATAATATCTAAAGAAGTTTATTGTAAATCAACTCAATTAATTCCTTTGGAATCCTTTTAGTTGGAGACTTTGTAATAGGTTAAATTGTTATGTCTAATGGATCTTTTTAGTGATATTTATTGATTTATATCATCTTGACATGTTTTTACACATCGATGTGAAATCATATTTTTTATTAATATTATTTTTTTGGCAATTTTTTACTTCAAAAATCCTACACGCCAACTTTAAACACTTTTTAGGTCCTCATAAAATGCTTTTTCCATGATAATGCAAAAATCATAAGTTTTGTGATTTTTATTTTATTTTGTGAAAACCATAATTTTTAATTTAATTATTTCTTCTTAAATGACAGAGATCGAAATAAGGTTTTATAATATTTTCTTGAACATATAAAATTATTTTTTGTCTATAACTTTTTAGGTCTAAATTTTTGTCTAATGTACAAATTTTTAAGTGGTTTTTATAATTTCAGAATACCTCAAAAAAAATTATTTTAATTTACCCTAAGTAAAACACTTCCTTAAATTGATTATAAGTAATAAAATTCTATTTGCTTTTATTGAATATATAAAATAATAAAAACAAATCTTTTACCAAACACATATATTTTTTAAAGTTCGTTAAAAAGATGCAATGAAAGATGCAATGACTTCTCTAGTAACTTACAACTTAATTTCTTTGGAATCCTTTTAGTTGGAGACTTTGTAATACGTTAAATTGTTATGTCTAATGGATCTTTTCATTGATGTTTATTGATTTATATCATCTTGACATGTTTTTACATACCGATGTGAAAATTATATTTTTTATTAATATTATTTTTTTGGTAATTTTTTACTTCAAAAATCCTACACGCCAACTTTAAACACTTTTTAGGTCCTCACAAAATGCTTTTTCCATGATAATGCAAAAATCATAAGTTTTGTGATTTTTATTTTATTTTGTGAAAACCATAATTTTTAATTTAATTATTTTTTCTTGAATGACAGAGATCGAAATAAGGTTTTATAATATTTTCTTGAACATATAAAATTATTTTTTGTCTATAACTTTTCAGGTCTAAATTTTTGTCTAATGTAAAAATTTTTAAGTGGTTTTTATAATTTTATAATACCTCCAAAAAAAATTATTTTAATTTACCCTAAGTAAAACACTTCCTTAAATTGATTATAAGTAATAAAATTCTATTTGCTTTTATTGAATATATAAAATAATAAAAACAAATCTTTTACCAAACACATATATTTTTGAAAGTTCGTTAAAAAGGTGCAATGACTTCTGTACTAACTTACAACTTAATCCTTTGCTTAACATCAAAATATAAAACATTTACTAAAGTTTATACAAAATTGTACAAATTATGTGTGGATGCAAGCGAACAAAAGTATTTTGATATTAAATGAAAAGCTCATTTAATGTTAACATTAAATAAATAATTTCAAACTCAATTTTTTTTGGAAAATTAAAACCTTTTTAATTAAATGGTAATATTAAATATTTCATTTAAAATATCTATACTTTTATGAAAAAAAAAAACAATGTCATATAAATATCTTATTAATTGTATAAAGAATAATTTAATGGTGTTAAAAATATAATTTATAAAATCATTGAATTAACAAGAACTAGTTGAGGGGGAAATCATTGTTACCCTCAACATGTTTTTTTTTGGTATTTTTTTTAATTTTCACATTTTAATATTTGATTTATTAGAAATTATACTTTGTTATTTATTTTGTTTTTCTTTATATGAGACTATCGTGACCTCTAAAAAACATCATGGTATTGAGTTGATGCTCCGTTTTACGATCACTTACTTTTTTCTATCATATTAATAAATAAAAAATGATTCTAAAAAAAAACACAATTATATATTATGAATTAGACTTCATTATTTATTTCGATTTATTTTTTATGGGTTATTGTGATCTTAGAAAAACGTATTAATATTGAGTTGATGCTCAATTTTTTGAGTACCTATTTTCTTTTATTATTCTATTACATAAAAATTGATTCATAAAAAAACTATGAGAAACATTGTTTTAAAATCTAGACCGACTCGACAAGTTGACTCAGAACTTGACCATCCCTATACCTGGAATGATCCAATTTAAAGAGAAATTAATAAAAGGAAAAAAACTTGGTTGACTTGATTAAAAATATGGATAGACTCAGTGACCCGATCAACCCAGGTTTAATTCGATCGAAACCCATCCATCAACATGTTGATTTTTTTGAACAAAATGATGAATTTTTTATTTTTTTATTCTTTTTTTAAAAGATTTTTTTATTATTGACCCAACTTAACTCTCTCAACTCATAACTAAAACTTTATGTTAGATTAATCATTGAGTCGAGTTTTAAAACTGCAGTGAGAAGAAGGGAAGAGAGAGGAGAAAAGGCATATTTGGGAAACTATATTAACAACAAATATACGGCACGGGTGTTTTTTACTATAGCACTAGACATAGTATATTGTGAATTGATATAGTTAAATTACATTTTTTTCCCTTGAGTGGAATAAAAGAAAGCCTTGAGGGTGGAGGCGTGATGATAACCTCGTGATCACGTGGTTATGCAACTCATAACAAGATTGACAATGAACTCGGAAAGCCAAAATAAGTCTAATAAGAGTATGACACAATAAAAATCTGTTCCAAGACACCATCACTATTGGAATAAGAATCTTTACCCTATGAATACCAATTCGCAAAAGGAAAGTATAAGGAATATACCATGAAGCCAATTAATCTTCAATAAGTCAATTTAGTTTGTTAGAGAATAAAAAAAAATACAAGAATCTCTCTCATACAAGCTCAATAAATTCAACAAAAATAGTATTATAAAGTCTTAATATTTTGTCATTGAAAAGAGTATTTATACTCTTGAAAATAAAAACCTTAATGGATCTACCCTTATGAACTAAATTGACCCATTTACAAAATTAACTCAAAACCTATACTAATAAACCCAAATATATGGACCCAAACAAGTCTTAGGCCGCAGTTGAGAACTATTTATTAATTAAGCCCAAACAAACCTTTACTGATAAACCGACCCAAACAAGCCTTAGGTTGTAGTTGAGAGCTACTTATTAATTAAACTCAAACAAATCTTTGGTCTTAGCTAATTAATCAAACCTAAGCCTAGTATGAATTAAGCCCATTACAAACAATGGCAAGGTTGCTAGCCCAATTAGATAGCCCAAATAGAAGTTATAACAAAAATAAAACTTATGAGAATAAATTATTTTTGTTGTTGTATGAGAAGAAGAAAATAAAACATAATAAATCTGAACAGAAAAAATATAAATCCTTGTTGCTACTATTATTGTCCTTGAAAACAAGAAAAACTTGTCACCTCTTACTTTTTTTTTGGAGGAGAAATTGTTGCCACTTTGTTTTCTCTTCAAACATGGACTCCTTTAATATCTCCTTTTTGAATAAGAAAGTCGTAAAATAAAAAAATAACAATAAAAGAATCACAAACCTCCTTACCACAATATACATTCAATAATGGATATGAAATCCTTATAAACGATTGATAATAATTGTTGTCATAAATGTCTTCTTGTTTAACATAGAATCTATGTAGAATAGGTAAGTCGATAGCTTCCACTTATACTTCCAAGAGAATTAAGGAATCTTTGTATTTACTAAAATCCATAATATACAAGGAAACAATGTTTCTTCAATTTTCACACATGCCTGACAGATTTCAGTCCTCACTTCAAACATGTTCTTCTTTCTTGTCCGGATGAATTAGTATGCCTATAATAAATCACTGGAAAGTCATGAATGTCTGCTTTCCAACACAATTGTAATCTTAGTATAATTACTTCTTTAGATCTAGATATAGTCCAAATAGTAGACGAAAGACAAAAGTCCAGATATACAAATTTGACAAGTTTCGTCAGTTAAATTTGACCCTATGAAATAATCTCTTTTCGAACTCCAATTGACTTGAAATCTTAATGTAATATATAATAGCATGTCTAGAAATGTTTGTAAAAATATCAACTCAATCCAATGGTTGTGTTGAAAGTTATGCTCGATGACGTAAAATTGGACAATAAAAAAATTTACATCAAAATCCAAATCTAACCTTATTTGAATCGTATGAAGGTGATTTGATCTTTTCCATTTGTTCTTTGGTCATTAAAAAGTTGTTGGGGGTATGTTATTCTTTTCTAGATTTTTTATACAGTACACATGTTTTTACCTCAAGTTCAACAAAATTTAAAACTATTAACCAAGATTTTTTTCATATTTTTATAAACTTTTAATTTGTAAAAATGCTTCTTTATCACTAGGATAAAAAAAAATATAAAAAATTGTTAACTAACAGGTTTTTTTCCCTCCTTCTTGTATACAGTTACATATTTAACCTTAAAAAAGACAAAAATAATAAGGTATGTATTAAAGGGTACTTTTATCTTTTTACACGAGTCTTTTTATAATCTCAAGGTCATTGAGGTGTTTTGATATTCTTACGTTTAATTTTTAATTTTTTATTTAAGAAAATTGTTGGCATGTACTCATTACGATCTAATGACTCGGGCCCAAGTTTAAAAAGTTAATGTCATCCAACATCTTTTTTTTCTCTCATTACCTTTTACGATCTTATTGTTCAACATTAGTTTCTTTTTAATAAATATTGATTTTATGATTATCTTTAATTTTTTTATAGGTTTTTCTCGATCTCATGATCTATGTTACAAGTTTTTTATACCTTTTTTGAATAAAAGTTTTTTTTAAAATCGTTTTGTTTGTATTTGATTTTTGAAGATATTATTCTAATTCATTTATAATTTTTTTATACAAATGAACTTTAATTTTTAAAATAAAAAATATTTATTTTTAAATATTATTTTTGATATGTTTCACCTTGAGCAATATTTGTTTTAGGGTGTGAGTTTTTTATAACAGTTTCATTTGTATTTGTATTTTTATTATCTTTTATTTATTTAAATAAATAAGTTCAATAAACACAATATAGTAAATATCTTATTTTATATATTGAATATTTTAATTTTTCTTTTAGTTATTTGTTAATAATTTTTTTATTTATTAACATAGATTATTACCAAATTATTTAATTAAATGTTTGTATATATTGTTTTTATTTAAATTTTAAAATATTTATATATAAAAAAGCATCTAAATAGCATATATACAACCCGCGTTAAATAGCTAGTATTTATATGGGGGAAAGCTGAACTTTCTGATAAAAAACTAAGAATTTTCTCTCATTCATAGCCGACCTGTCTTGCTTCTCTCCCCCCCTCCCTCCCTCCCTGAAGGGCCTAAACCCTAACAATACACTAAGTAAAAGAAATATCAATGGCATCAAATCAGCTGCGATGCCATTACGAGGTGCTTGGTCTATCACGCGACTCGTCGCCTGAAGAAATCCGTTCGGCTTTTAAAAAGCTTGCTCTCCGGCGCCATCCTGACAAGCTTCTCCAATCTGGCTTAAGCCAAGCCGAAGCTACTGCTCAATTTCAAGAGCTTGTTCAGGCTTACGAGGTCCTCTCCGACCCCAAAGAACGAGCTTGGTACGATTCTCACCGTTCTCAAATCCTCTTCTCCGATCCCAATTCTGGTAACTCGGTCCCTGACTCAGTCATTCCTAATTTGTTCTCTTTCTTCTCCAACACTGTTTACTCGGGTTATACTGATTCTGGTAGAGGTTTTTATAAGGTTTATTCTGATGTTTTTGATAAGATTTATGCGAATGAGGTTAATTTTTGTAGGAAATTAGGGTTAGGATTGGATAGTGTTAGGGAGGCTCCGTTGATGGGGAGTTTGCAGAGTGATTATGCGCAGGTTTCGGCTTTTTATAATTATTGGTTGGGGTTTAGCACTGTTATGGATTTTTGTTGGGTTGATCAGTATGATGTGATGGCGGGGCCGAATAGGAAATCGAGGAGGGTTATGGAGGAGGAAAATAAGAAGTTGAGGAAGAAGGCGAGACGGGAGTATAATGAGACTGTGAGGGGGTTGGGGGAGTTTGTTAAGAAGAGGGATAAGAGGGTGATTGATATGGTTGTTAAAAAGAATGCTGAGATGGAGAGGAAGAAGGAGGAGGAGAAGGAGAGGAAGAAGAAGTTGGAGAGGGAGAAGATGGAGAGGTTGAGAGCGTACGAGGAACCGGAATGGGCGAGGGTGAATGAAGAGGAGGTGGATGGAATGGAGGGTTTTGAGGAAGAGGAGGATAAGGGGAAGAAGGGGAATGGAGGGAAGGAGTTGTATTGTGTCGTGTGTGGGAAGAAGTTTAAGAGTGAGAAGCAATGGAAGAATCATGAACAATCAAAGAAGCATAAGGAGAAGGTTGCTGAGTTGAGGGACTCGTTTCAGGATGAAGATGACGAGAGGGAAGATATCGAGGAGGATGAGCTGGAGAAGAATGAGGACGTGGAGGAAATAGAGGAGAGGTTTAAAGAGGATTTTAAAATACAGCGGGAAGGGAATGGGGCTGAGGTTCTGTATTCAAGTGATAAAGAAGATGGGTTTTTTGATGCTGATGACATGGATGAGATTGACGAGAAGAATGGGAATGTAGAGGATGAGGAGGGGGAGGAAATGAGCGTACTTGAAGCAATGGTGTCGGGGCACAGAAGTAGGAAAAGTAGGGGTTCAAGGCATACGAATGAGGAGTTTCCACAGGAAGTTGAGGATGCAAAAGAGGAGGTTGAGGTTATGGAATATAATAACCGGAAGACTAGGAGAAGAGGCAAGAAAATGAGGGGTTGGAACAATGGTGGTGAAGGTGTTACAAACGACATTGATGAAAGCAAGAGTGCCAATGAAGAAACTAATGGGTGTGATGATGAGCAAAACAAGGAGCCTGCTTCTAATTCTTTTGTGGAGGATGAGAATGATGGTAAAATCGATGATCATTTAGGGAAAACTGGCAAGAGCTCAAACCAATCTACCAAGAAGAAAGGGGCTGCAAAGAAGGAAGCAAATGTGAAATCAAAGAACTTGTCTAAAGGCAAGAAAGGAAAGGTAGGGAGTTCATTTTGTATGTTTGCTCATTCATTATTTTCTTTCAGGTGTTTTGATTGTAGTTCTTGATATACTTGTTTCAAAACAACTTTTAATAACCCCTAATTATCACTAGTAGTTATGCTAATATGTGGAATTATGAACTAGTGCCATAAGTATTGTTTTATCATCTTGCCAAAACTATAGTTGTTGACGTACATTTATTGAGATACTTGCTGGTGATGTGAGTGGTTTTATTCCTTAATAAGCACAAGATTTCTTAGTTTCAGATGCTGTACTTGCGAATTATTCTATTAGCTATGGTTTTGGGTTGTCTAATTATCTCAGCTGCATTCTAACCCAGGCAATTTCTAAGGATTCTGGTAATGTATGTGATACATGTGGAGTGGAATTTGAATCAAGGTCCGCATGACTCATTTCTCATCTGCTACTTTATTTTTTAGCTCTGGTTTATTTGTTCTCCTTTTTACCCTCCCCCATTTTACAGAGAAATTCTTACTGTATCCCTTTTCTTTGCAGGAATAAATTACATAAGCATTTGGGTGATACTGGTCATGCTACACTGAAATCCCACTGAGGAAAGTTTTCTAGCACATGTAATTTATTGCTACATGCCATAATTAAAGAGATTTTTTGGAAGTATAAGTGCAAGCAGACTTGTAAGAGGTTTATGCAGCAGCTTTTCATTGTTTTCTGTTCAAGAGCAAGATATAGACCTCATCGGTTCCAGGTATTAATTGCCCTTCCTCATCAAGTTTTCTTTCTTGCCAATCATGGTACATGGGAGGGGACATTGTATACTAGTAACAGTTTGTCTTTAAATTTTTTCCTGTGTCTTGATAGTCCCTTGGTTAGTGTAATTATTTGAATGGTTTTGGAACTGCAAACTGTTTGAATCTGTTTATAATTAGATTGCCTGGAATTTTCCTATTTTATTTATTTATTAAGCTTCTGTTTTCATACAGAAGATAATAATAATTTGACTTCATTACTTCTGCTAACTTTCCCCAGACTTTATTGTGCTTTTTGTTTCTGTACTGTAACACCTTTTTGCATGGTCCCATGAGCTTTTTTCTTGGTTCAGTTAATCTAGTTTAAAAAAAGCAGCCTGGCTCTTGTAAAAACAACACAACCGATGCTGGAAACTGCATGTTAGAATGACCTTGCTGATCCACTTAAACACTTTATTTTGCTTACCGTTAAAACTTGGGCAGAGATCTAAATCTGGTTCTCTGCTTGAATACTCAGTTGTGTTGTCTGCTTGTGTGCTTGAATACTTTGTTTGTATGTTCCCAGAGCTCCTCCTCCGGGTTCAATTGAGGATGTTAGCACAGACCAACTCTTTGCAAAACAGCACAATGGATTGATAATTTCGGCAGCATGACTCCTTAATTATGAGCATGCATGCGGAAGTTGTATAAAGTTATTTTCATTATTGCAATTATTCACGGAGAATTCTTTCTTAATTGAAAGAGAGGAAGTTTGCTAGAAAAAGCTGAACTTCCAGATGGGTCTAACAATGTGATACCATCATAGAGACTTTTACTTAATGCATAGTATATGACTGTTGAAACATCTAAACACAGAAGGGTAGGGTGGCCAATTTCTATTGCAGTTCCGAGATGGACATTTGTTATGTAGGTTAGGACGAGCAATATGTCTACCCTTGCTAGGTATAGTGTAGTTTGGGGAAGGAAGTATGTTTTACTTCTTTAACTTTCTATGCCTGCCAATTCCTACTGCTTAAAAAGAAAGTACAAGACTTAAGGATTTAATTGAAAGTATGACCCTTGATAGAGAACTGAGTGACAAAGTAGGATCCACGCAGCCTTTCGAAGAGTGGAGGTAAGACAGCGGTTGGGTTGATATAAGATCTTTAACAAATGAAGGAATTTTCTATAACATGGATTTATTGAGTCGTTATCTGAAGCACAAATTTGCGAAGTCTATACTTGTATTTTATTTTCCCTATGTGAACTATGATCAATGTTGTTATATAGGAAATCCATGAACCATCAAGCATTCTGTACAAGTGGCTCTGTTTGAATTTGAGGTTGCATCCGTGGTGCTACCTGCTTCTCGAACCAGGTTACCAGGTGCAACCTGCTTTTCCAAATGAAAAACATTAAGGAAAAGCAGGTTGCACTTGGTTCCTAAACGGGTTCTAATTAGTGGAGAGCACATTCTTGAGGCGTGGCTTAAAAATTATGATAACTGAATTTTTGTGTTTCTAACTTTGTAAACTCTTTTAAGGCCTTTCATTATCAGCAAAAAAGAGGTCTCTCTTGCATTGAATATTCATCAGAAAACAGGGAAAGGATAAATATTCATATATGTTGTCGTGAAAATGTCTGTACACAAACTATATTCAGTCAATGTGTGAAGAATGTGAAATCTATTCTTGATTTTTCTTTTGTCTTCTCCGCACAGCTTCTAATATGGCTAGGTGATTCGGGAAGTCAAATCGTGTTCTGACAAGGGCCCTATTCCTCAGCCGTGATAACTTTTGTAGTTAGATGAAAAGTTGTTGAACTCCAGACGAGATTACCTTGAGCGTTGAAGCGGTCCCTGATTTGTTCCTACATCAGCAAGCTAGAGGTTTTTTCAAGATCCTCCGTGACAGAGAATAGAGTGAATCTATGATGCTTGGGAAACAAGAAACGAGAGAGAAAAAAAAGGTTCAGGATCTTGAGAGAGCTGTTTAGTTGAATTTAAAGCCAATTAGCTAGTCGGTTGAATGAAATGTTCGGCGCTTACTAATGTTAGGTCGGTCAAGGCTTTTTGGTTTTTTTTTTTTTTTAAAAAAAAGAAATTGGCAGTTTGGCACTGTCTGCTGTGTGAAATTTTCTTCTTGTATTTTTTTTCCTAGGGTTATCGCAGTTGTTAGAGAAAAGAAGAGGATGCCTTAGGATTAGTGTTGAGTGATAATTTAGGGTCACTGGTTGCATTATGGCTGCTTTTAGTAGAAAGGAAGCCCTTTTAAGCCTGATACAAGGACTGATAGAAAATCAAGAGATTAAAAATATAATTAAGTGCACAGAAAAATGGAAGAGAGTTGAGGCATTCGCCATATTACAAATAAAACTGAAACTCATCACAATGCAATCAACCGTAAAACCGACTAATGAGTCATTCAATGACCAAAAAAATAATATTTTCATATTTATTACACAATATAATTATTCTCATGCTCTTGAAAAAAATAAAAAACAGCTAATTTCTGTGGATGTTTTTAATTTTTTATATTTTTTGTAATTACCTCGTAGCTTTTAGGAACAACTTTTCTTTGCCCTTCTTTCAGTGTTTTAACATAAGTTTTCTTACAATTATCTCATATAATCAAGGATATTCTAGTTTTTTTATAATAAAAAAAAAAAATTAGTTGGTGCATGCAAACATGCACTCCTTTCAGGCAATGCATATAACACCTCTTGATGGTTGTTGGTAACCTTTCAAGGCAGTGTCTAAAGCAGCACACCACACCACCCTCTATATAGTGGGGTGGTGCATGTCAACATTCATAGCATGAAAGAGCGCTCCGACGACAATTTTCTCCTTTTTTTTTTTTATCTTTTCTTCACTTTAAAAGGTATGCTGACTTTACAAAATTACAAAGTGATCCTTAATTTTTTAATTGTATCGAATTTGATTTATTTATTTTTTAATTTCATCATTTGACCTTTAATTTTTTATGTTTTTTTATCAAATTTGATCATTATTCTTTTGGTTTCTATTTATTTTTCTTTTAATCTTTTTATGATTAGATTTTATTTTTCGATTAATCCATAATCATTTGATTTAATTTTTTTGTTGAATTTGGTCATCATTCTTATGATTATAATTCCTTTTATTTTGAGTTTTCTTCTTGATTAATTGTTTTGTGGCAATTTCATCTCTTATTATTTAATTTCATTGAATTTTCATATCATATTTGGTGCTTTTTTTATCATGCTTTTAAAACTCGGTCCAAGAGTTGACCCTTGTCATGTCCCGGGTCATGAGTTGGGTCGAATAACCAGGGTTACCAAGGTCAATCAAATTTTTTATTGTACAGGAAGTAAAAATGACATTGTTTTGATAAAAAAAATAATGGCAAAAAAAAAATCAATGGGTGTTGAACATGATTTTCTCCTAGCTAATCGCTTGATTTTTTATTCAGCTAAAAATTAAAAATTGTATTATTTTGATAAAAAAATATAATGGAGAAAAAACTTAATTATTATCCTTTTTCTTTTTATTGGTCCTTTTATTTTAGATTGTTTTTTTTTAGATCATTTATTTTCATCTCAAATATGATACTCATTCTCTTGATTTTTTTTATTTTTTTCTTGGTTTTCTCCTTTCAATTTTTTCCCTCAAATTTTTTTTTCCAGATTTAGTTCTTATTTTTTTTAATTGCTAATTTTTTATCCTTTTTTTGTTTGTTTTTTCTTTAAATTTTATCCATCGGTATTTTATTTTATTTTTTATCCAATTTTATTTATCATTTTTTAAATTTCTTTTATTATCCTGTTTTTATTTAATTTTCGATTAAGTCCCTCATTATTTTCTTTCATTAGTTTTTATATTAGATTTGGTCCTTGATGTTTTGATTGTTATTTATTTTCTTTTTAATTTTTGGTTTAAAATTTTATTCAATATTCTTTTTTGTCTTCTGTATGGTCATCTTGGTCTCATGACTAAATTTACTAATTTTAAAGATTAGTCTGATTTAACTTCGGTTTTTTTTTAATTTTTTTATTTCATTCTTTAACTTTATACTACTAAACCTTGCGCTTTCTTTTTTGTTTTTCATTCTTTTTTTTTTTTTGGGTTATCTCATATCATGGATTAATAAAATTAATCCGGGGTTGTTCGGTTAATTTTTTTGTTAGTTGCACGAAAAAAAAATCTGGTAATTATCTATAAACAGTCATGCAATATGGCCTTTGGCCTCTGAATTTCATCTCACAAACTCCTGACCCCAGTGGAGTTCTTGGTGTTAGTTTCTTCGAAACGATTCCACTACAGAACTGTCAGGATCGACCATTTTTTTAGCCATAAAGAAATGACTGATTGGAAGAGTTCCTTAACAGATACAAAGAGTATCTGTTAAGCAAATCAGCTTTCAGAAGACAAGGTATGATTTGCATACGATGCTGGGTCATTATTTGCAGGGAACCTTTACAGATGGACGAGAAACAGCTGTGGAGAGGCTCTCTTTAGGTATGAATTCAAGACAAGGACTTGATGAATTGAAAAATGAAGTTAAACATATCGTGAAACTTCAGGATCGGAATCTAGTGAGGCTTCTTGGATGCTGCGTTGAAAGGGATGAGAAGATGCCGGTCTACGAGTTTTTGCCTAACAAAAGCTTGGACTTCTTTACTTCTTCTGGTCACAAAACCTTTTCAAAAAGTTATCCCAATTTTTGAAATTTAGCACTATTGAGCTTTTCTGCTTTAAGAATCTAATTATAAGATGTTTTATCTCCCTTCAAAGCCCTTGGCTTTGTAGTGGAAGGTTACTTTTCTCCACCTTTTTTCTCACAAATTCTGCCCCCAAAGAAAATATGTATATTCCACGTTAGGAAAAACAACACTCCCTCCTAATATTTATAAGAATGAGTTTTTATTGTATAGTAAATTAAGTTATGATAGAAGAATTTTTCTAATGGATTTCCTAATGCTATTATATAAATATTTATAATATCAAAAAATAACATTCAACACTTGAAACTTAATATAACAGTGAGATTAATTTGTGATTGTTGAGATAAAACTGAATAACAGTTATTCAGTTTAATTTAAAGTATATTGTTTGATCAATAGTCTTATCTTCTCATTCTTTTAGAGATTTAGAGCATAGTTATTAAACTCGGCCCAGGGGTTGACCCGACCAA
This sequence comes from Populus nigra, assembly GCF_951802175.1. Classification (NCBI taxonomy): domain Eukaryota; kingdom Viridiplantae; phylum Streptophyta; class Magnoliopsida; order Malpighiales; family Salicaceae; genus Populus; species Populus nigra. The sequence continues at coordinate 3,657,259 of NC_084870.1, read as the reverse complement.
GTGGCCGGGTCCCGGGTTTCATGGGTCAACCCGGATCAATCCGAAAATTTTTTAAAAATAATTAAAGTTTTAATATTTTACATGAAAAAATTAAGAAAAATTCATGTAAATATAGGCTATACATATTATAAATAATGAAATTTAAAAGAATATTTTAAAAAGTTTTTTATCCCACGTTGAAAAAACATAATTTTTTTCTTGGGAACATAAAGTATATATACTAATGGGTTTCAAATCTCACATTAAAAAAAATATTGTGTTATCCTTTTAAATTGAAGTATTTAAATCAAAAGGTTTTTTTTATCTCACATTGAAAAAACATAACTTTTTTCTTGGAAACATGGAATGTATATACTAATGGGTTTCAAATCCCACATTTTAAAAAAAAAAACGGATCTCACCTGGGTCACGGGTTACCTATCAAGTCGTTGCACCGGCCGGTCTTCTGACAAAATCGGACCAGTCCAGCTCCCGGGTCAACCGCCGGGCCAGTCTGGGTTTAATAAATATGGTTTAGAGGGTTTAGTTCTATCCTAAAAGTGTTGTCTTTGTGTGAGACTTTAATAAATATGGTTTAAAGGGTTTAATTCTATCCTAAAAGTGTTGTCTTTGTGTGAGACTCCCGGGTCGACCCGCCGGGCCAGTTTGGGTTTAATAAATATGGTTTAGAGGGTTTAGTTCTATCCTAAAAGTGTTGTTTTTGTGTGAGACAATAAACACCTTAAAAATAGTATTTTTACATCTCTAAGTCAATTCCATATTTATTTTCATTCTAAATATTTCTCTCAAATTCCGTCAGTAATTGTAATTGTAACTTGGAATTCATTAATCGTCACTCATCATCTCGTGATTCTACTATTCAACAATGCCTTGATTTATAATAATAATTCAAGTTAAACAACTAACAATCCGTTACAAAATCTCTTGAAAATCGTTGGATTTTGACAAATCAAATCAAGAATCACTGTTGAAATGAATAAACACGAAATGATCACAACATAATTCTTGCAAGGACCAGACTTCTCTTGAAAGGAAACTAGCTGATCAAGGGGGCAGTAAAACAGAGACTTACCAAAGCATCACATTCTCAAGCAATTCAGGAACAAGAGGATGGACATTAACACTAGCTAGAAAATGGAGTTCAAATGTACAAATTGTATCCAAATGAAAGAAATCCACTTGCTATTATTGTTATCTTCCAAAAAGAAAGGCATCAATCTCCACAAAAACAGAGCAACAAAATGATAAAAAGCAACTAACTGACCTTATTAGAGATGTCAATAAAGAGGCCATGGATCAGGTGCGTTGGATTTCTGATTAACAAACGAATGATTTGCTAAACTTATTCACTAATTACTCCTCCCTCTCTCTCTCTCTCTCTCTCTCTCTCTCTCTTCAATTCCCTGGAAAAAAAAAAAGAGGCGAGGAGTTTGATAGTTAAATAACTGAATTTTAAAGTCATGCCGGGTAATACTAGGGTTTTTGTCTTGTAGTAATAAAACCTGATGGATGGTTGATTCGGGACAAGACTTGAATATTATTTTAAAGAAAAAAAAAGGGATTAAAGGTCTAGTTTTGATCAAAATAAATCCAGATCAATCAGGTTAACATATCAATCTAGATTTTTTTATCAGGTTTGCTGATTTTTTTTTCTATTTTTACTTTAATTAGATTATTTCAAACTCAGATAAGCTGAATTCTAAATTTACCTACCAGATCGGTTAGAATTTTATAATTATAGTTTGTTTATATGGGTTTATAGCCAAGACCTCACCAAGAACACTCAAGCTTTCTCCTGGCCCTTTTTTGTGAAATTTAATCCCAGTAAGTTAATAATCATATCATTCTTTTTACAAATTTATATATTTATTATCTCTTATTCAATAGACTAAAACACACTAAAAGTGTATTTACATCCATGAAGTATCAAATGTTTTGAGTAATATTCTTTTCTTCTTCCTTTTTTTTTTTAATACTTGAGAATACCTTAGGGTCCAACCATTATTTATAACGAAAATAAGACAAAATAAAAGAAAATGGATTGACGCAAATTTATTTGTACCAATCTTAGACCCAACCAACCAACATTAGATTTGACATTTTTAAAACTTGAAAAATTCACGTAAAAAAATTAATTTATTTTAATCCACGTAGAAAAATTTAAACTCAAATTTTTTTAAATTTGATTTAATTTTAAAATTTTAATTTGATATTGAAAAGTTACTTGGTATGTTGAGAAAAATAGGGGGGGAAAACGTCAATTTATTATGTATAATTTTAAAAACTCAACTTGGGATAGGGGTATGGGTCAAGGAAATCAACCTCAAATTTTTATTTAGAACATTTATATTTATGTCGTTTTGATTATTTTATTTTAAATCAATAAGGTGATATTTAGTTTGACATTGTGGTTGAAAAATACTTTAAAATTTTTTTTTATTTTTTTTACTTTAAATTAATATATTTTCGATGTTTTCAGATTATTTTGAATTGTTAATGTCAAAAATAATTTTTTAAAAATAAAAAAAATATTATTATAATATATTTTAAAATAAAAAACACTTTAAAAAATAACCATTACTACACTTTTAAACACCATTATCTAATCTTGATATTTTTACCTTGTCGATAATATATATATTTTTTAATCCAAATTGATTTAGATTAGGTTGATCCACCAGTACAGATTTTAAAACAATGGTACACGTAAAACAATCTTCGACTAATCCAAGCAGTGGGTTAGCAAAGTTAAGAGCGAGCTAGAGCTAGACCTAGGCAAGAAAATCTACAGGAGATGAACGGGTTAATAATTTAGCTAGCTAGCAGTGGCAAATTTATATAATTATTAATTTTAAGGTTTATAAAATTAATTATGATATGTATAAATTAATCTGAATATTTATATTAATTTTTTTAAAAATGAAAATAGAAATTAACGATTACCCAAATTTCCGTCTGTATTCCAGACATTAGCAAGAGGAATTCAAATCCTGATCAAGAGAGCAAGGACAGGATGGTCAAATCATGTCAACTCAAGCTGGGCATTTGAAATGGCATGTCAAGCACCGGAGATCCAATCATCGGTCCTTTTCAGGGCCACCCTCCCGGAGGAAGACAAATTGGGATGCAAGGGAGGTTAAAATTAAAGTGTTTTTATTTTAAAATAACATTTTTTATTTTTAATATTAACACATTAAATAATTTAAATAAAATAAAATAAAAAATTATGAAATGTCAAACAGGTCTAAGTCACGAGGAGACTTGGCTTTGACTTGAAGGCGAGCATACAAGCTCGGCCCTTTGGCTCAGGCTCCTTCTAAGAAATTGGCATCGGACGCACTACACACGCATTTTCTATCTGTGAAAGGTCCGCAGGTCAGAACCCACAAAATTGAGAGTGCTATTTATGTTCATCAAATGGGTCTTGGAATAAGTAAAAATCTACAGGAACTAGAAAGAAGCAATCTCCTATACAATCAAGTACATGAAAGCTTCACCTTCTTGCTATGGACAAGAACACCCAGCAGCAATGGTTGAGTAACCTTGTAAATATGATCAATTGACCTAAACCTCTTGTTCCTTGTCTTGGGATACCCATCATCGTCTTCCTCGCAAATAACATTCTCTTCTTCTTCTTCTTCTTCTTCTTCAAAGATGGCATGAAATGCATGGTCATTGTAACTCGCGTCCCCTTGGCATGAACCTTGTTGTGATTTATCATTCTTGTAATTATCCCTGCTCATTTGCACTAGTTTCCAAGCCACGTCTATCTCTAGCTCTGAGAAGCCCTTAATCCTCTTCTGGGTTCTTCTATCTTTGCATGACAACGGAAACTTGGACATCTTTTTGGTATCGGAGACACAGAGCGCGAGAGAGAGAGAGAGAGTAGAGAGAAGGATTTTAGGGTTAAGATATTTTCGTCTTGTGTATAAATACGGGAAGGAGACATCCAATGGCGTGTCTTCCTAGAAATGGATTAATGGTAAGTCGGTTAAGAAAATAAAATAAAAAGATTTTTTTGTTTTTACATGCTCGGCTAGTAGTTATTTTTTCTAGATGGAAAAGCAAAGGAACGGGGATAAATATATTTATTTTATGTTTTTTTATATACATTTTTAATTAATATTTTTTTTTATCTGTCTTTATGCGGCCTTATCCAAATACAGTAAAAAGTATATCTCAATTAAAAAAATTATTTTAAAAAAAACTCATGATCATGTTAAATAAAAAAATAAATGCATTTATAATTTTGACTGAATAAATATTTTTTTACTCAAAAATTAAATCATTAAAATTCTTCCAAGCATTTATGTTAATAATTACAAAATTAAATAAAAATATATTTTAAAAATGATCACACGACAACAAAAAATAAAGAAGCTAATAGTCATATTATTTGAAAATTGAATTTCAAAACATCAAAAAAAAAAAAACTAACATCAACACTTTTAAAAGAAGAAAACTCAGAATAAACAATAAAAAAAAACTCAAAATAAAAAGTATATAAAGTAGTTAAATGATAATAGTTTTTATGATGAAAATTACAAGATTTTTTTTCATAGTTTTTTGGATGGAGCTCATTATTAATATTAAATTTTTATTCAATTTATATAGAAATCAAAATTAATTTTTTTCCCTAAACAATCTTAAAAATATGATACATTGAAAAGATAGTTTTAAATATAGTTTTGAAACCCGGCTCGGCGGGTCGACCAGAGACCCGGCTGACCCAGGACTGAAACCAGGTCGGATTGAAGAAAAAACCTGACGCGATCCAATGGATTGACTCGACAACCCGACAAGATCCAGTTATGACTTTTTAATTTTTGTTTTATTTTTATTAAAATAATATCATTTTTATTTTAAAAAAAATAACGTGAACAATCCAGTAATTTAGTCAAAATTTAGAATCCAAGACTTAGACTAAATCGGGTGTGAAAACTATGGTCTTAAATGCTAATTCAAAACACCAAACTCAGGAACTAAAGGACTGTATTTTGAAAATAAAAAAGAAAAAAGGGCCCCTCTTATTCACATTTTCAACACCTGTGAAGCGTGCTGGCAGACATACAAAAGCCCATTTATGCTTACAATTAAATTAAACTAAACAAACACTTATTTGGCATACAAAAAGAAAAACAAAACTGTGCATATATTTATTACTGCAATAAAAAGATATTTTTGCCCAAATAATAAAAAATAAAATGCCTATCAGTTATGGTGGGTATTTTGATTTTTGTTTTCTTGACCAAATAGTAATTTGTGATTTGACAGGTATATTTATGAATTTTCTCTTTTTTTATGAACAATAAATAATTTATTTGCTCTCTATTTCAAAAATTTATAACATGGTTATTTATGATATTTTAATTTTTTTATTTATTTTTTTATAAACAATGAAAGGACATATTTGCCCTTGAACTTGAAAAATCGTTAATCTAGGAGCTATTCCATATTTTCATATAGATTTTTTTTATTATTTATAAAATCATTAAGGTAAAATTAGTCTTTTTGGATTGATTGATTAACATTAAAATTGAAAAGGGTGCAATCACATAATGACCAGGTGCCAACACATAAAAGGCACCCATGTTTTTTGAGAAGGGTCTGTGGCGTCTCTTGGTGGTCAAACATTTTTTTACATCGTGTTATTGAAAACATTGTTGTGTTTTTTTCTTCTGATGTTGAATGTGTTGGCGCTAGCATAACAATTTGTCATCGCTATCCTTTTTTCCCTCTCTCCTCTCCTAAAAAGTGCAAGTAGGTCTTTCTTGCTTTTGATATTTCAACTTCAGTTCTTATTTTTTTTTGTTTTTTAATTTTGTTCTTGATTCTTTTATAAAAGTTTTATTTCTTTTCAATTTAATCTTTAAATTCTAATTTGCTATATATTATTTTTTTTCTGATTTTGACCTTATTATTTTAATTTTTAATTTTTTTTGTTACTTTTTATATAAAAATTTTATTAGTTTTCAATTTTATTCTTTAATCCAAGTTTATGAGGTGTTATTTTGTTTTCAATCCGGCCATCATTCTTTTGAATTTAACCCTTTAAAAAAAATTTGGTTACCCTCTTTTTTATTTTTTATTTTTGTTTTCACCTACATTTTCTTTATATATATTAGATCCTTTTGTGTGTTTTTTTTTGTAGGTTTCATATCTCAACATTTAATTTGCCAGGAATTAAGCTTTACTATTTTTTCCTGGTTCATTGGTTTAGGAAGTTAAATTGGGTTAGCATATTTTTATTTTTTCTTATTCTCTTTTCTAATTTCAAAATTCAACATTAGTGTTTTGTTTTTTTAAAAAAAAACAAATAGGCCTTTCACGAGTTTAGCCCTAGCCTTATGACAAAGGTCACGGGTTTTGAAAGTTAACACAGGTTGATTTTGGTTTTTTTTTAGGTCCTTATATATATATTTTTAATTTTATCATTGAACAATTGATTTTTTAAATTGGTTTTCGTGCTTTGATATTTGCTTCTTTTTTTTATGTGGGATTATCTCACTCTTATACCAATATTCACGAGGTTAGTGGATTAACTCAAATTAACTCATATTTTTTAATGTTTTTTTTTCAAAATCATAACAACATTTTTTTACTAAGCATTTTGCTTTGTTTTTTTTGTTTTTTTTTACCTTCTATGTTGTCCATCTCGGTCTTATAATCATGGTCACGAGTTTTAGTGGTTTGCATAAGTTGACTTTGATCTTTTTTAGATCTTTTTTAAAATTAATTCCCTTTCAATTTTATCCTTTAACATTTAATTTTTTAGAATTGATCTTTATGCTTTTTTCCCCACTTTTCTTTAACATTTTTTTTTATGATGTCAAATATCTTAATCTTAGTTACCATTTGATTAAATATTGATTTATTTAATTAGATAACTTCAAAAAAAAAAACAAATTAAAATAAATTATGAAGCTTAATTCCCAATCAGTTTAATGTTATAGGATAGACTAAAAAAAATCAATTAAAAAGAACACAAAAAACCACTTGAGTCAACCAACTAAATATGTGAACTAAGTCATGAGACAAGAATAACCTCATACAATACAAATTTAAATAAATTATAAAACTTAATTCTTAATCAACCTAATATTGAAAAATAAAATTGAAGAAAACTAAACTTAAAAAAAGAATAAAAAAATCGAGTCAATCGACCTAATTTTCGACCCAGGTCATAAGACTATGATAACACTCATAGAAAAGCAAATAAAAAATAAAATTATAAAACCTAATTCCTAACTGACCCAATGATAAATGATTAAATTGAAAACAAATAAAAAAGGGGTAAAAAATATCTTGAATCAACTAGGTTATCTTGTCAAATCTGGATCAAGAGATCGAGATAATTCTATAGAAAACAAATAAAAAAAAATATAAAATTTAATTCTCAATCAACATAATGTTGGATGATGACATTAAAAAAAATTCAATTAAAAAAAGGACAAGAAAAATACCCGAGTCAATATGGCTAACCTACAAAACTCATGAGGTGAATTATGAGACCATGATAACCCCACATAAAAGCATATCAAAAAATAATTATGAAATTCAATTTCCAATCAATTCAATATTGAAATATAAAGTTGTGAAAAAATATTAATTAAAAAATAATATGATCAATACAACTAACTCTCAAAACTTGCGATCTAAGTTAAAAGATAAAAAAACTTCATAAAAAACAAATCAAAACAGGGCGTGAAGTTCAATACCTAATAAACCAAGCTAATAAAAGACTAACCCTAGTATATTAAAAAGCCCAGAGCATACTTGTCAAGCCCAGCCCATACTAACCAAGCCCAGCCCATCCCAGCCACCTCATATTTCTAAACTCCAAACCTAGGGTTTTAGAGCGTCTATCTTTTGTCACTTTGCCCATTGACAAACAGTTCAGTTTTAGCCGAAAGACAACAAGGACCCTATTCTTGCTATCTACACACTTTATTCTCTACTTCCACTCCGGCGCAACAGTCCATGTTGTGTCAAAAAAATCCCTGGAAACAGTGAGAAAAGACACCACTTTTACTTTCCCCGCTCCACTGTATAAAAAACCTCAACAACACGCTCGCAGCAGCTGCTGTCGTCTTCTCCTCCTGTTTTCTTTTTCCTCACTCGCTTGCTTTCCTTTTCACCCCTCACTTTTTCAATAATCACAACCTTGCCACTGTAGATTTCTTCTTTCTTCTCTCTAATTAGGGATTTTAATCACTGTGATCGCGTGCGAGATAGAGAGTAGTAGTGTTATGGTGATGGCGGAAAATGAGAGTGGAGATGATCAAAAGAGTAGTAGTACGGTCGGACCGAAGTCGCCGTGGAAGTCTCCGGTGGTCGCTGATGCTCCGGTGATGGGCGCCGCCGAGTTTTGGCCTGCTCTTTCTGATGCTCAACAACAACAGCAACAACATCGGTCGAAGCTGACTGATTCTGCTTCTAAGACGCCGCCGCAGCCGCCATTGATGGTTGCTGGTGGTGGTGATAAGGCTGCGCCACCGGCAGCTTCACCTCGGGTATTATTAGTTTTTTTTTCCTGTTAAATAAATGAAGGAATTTAACGTGAAATCAATTTTTTTAGGGAAAGAAATAAAGTGTCAAAAGTAAGTTTATTAAAAATGTTTTTTTTTTTTGCTAGTAAAATGAAGTTATAGGTATGTGCTGAAATGCTTTTGAGCTTATTGTGGATTGAAAATAAAAATAAAAATAACGAAGCTTTTAAATTCATGTAAGATATTTGTGTTAATTTTACAGATTAATAGTGAAGATTTGGCTTTAAATTATTAAGGGAAGTTAAGCTTTGAGTAAAAAAAGCTTTAGGATAAGAGAATTTGATGATATGATAATAGTCAACGATAATGAAATTTGTAGGTTAAGAGAGAAGTGTGAACTTGACTACTACTAGTAGTTTGAACAAAGATAAAGAATGTTTTTTGTTTTGGTGTCAGGGATTCTAATGGGATATTTTTGTATAGGAGTGAGAGATTTGATCAATTAGTGGAAAGCCATGGCGGGTCATTGATTTTTAGTATTTTTATTTGGCGCCACTTCTGTCCAGAAATAAATCTATAGTATCATGCTTCAAAAGGAAGTGCATCTAACATTAGCAACAGAAATGTTGCAGGAAAACATTTTATATAAATGCATGCTATCTCTATATTTAAACAATACCAGAGTATTGAGCATGGGCTATTGATGATTACTTCACAAAATAGTATCCTCCATGCAGTCATTGTGGAGGTTTCTTTTTGGTGTATAGTAATATGATTTGGTGAAAAAGAGGGCTCTGATGTTTCATTTTGCATTTTTTACCACCATTTTCCAATTCATTTCTTTGTTAAAGATGAACATGTGTGTACTTACTGAAATAGGAAATGATTTGCTGGAATTTAAAAAAATTGACTAACCTATTTCTTGAGAGACACAAATACTGGAAACAAGCTTTTCCTTCACACCTGAAAGAAAAATGGAGAGCTACAAAAAGTTTGGTTCTGCAGAAATTGGATTAAAAAACCAGGCTTCCTGAGAAAACAATTCAGTAGCCCATTTCCGTTTCTTGGAAACTTTCTGAAAATCTGAAAAGTTTTGCAGGCATAAACACGATCTAAATCACGTGAAATTCTGTTTTATGTTTGATGTTGTGGCATAACTTATTGGAAAGTTATCACGATTCTTTTTTTTTTGGTTGTAAGATGCATTATGTCTGGTTATGACATAATTAATAGAGCTAGAGTTCCATAAACCTAATATATACGCAGATATCTTTATGATGCTGAAAGGCCCATTACAGGGTTTCTGATGGTCCTGTGAAAACCTGTTTTGCTTGCAAAAGCACACTTAGAAAGCTGGCTATTATTTGGGATCAAACATAGGAATGCAACAAGTTTTATGGTTATTACCAAAATGGAGTTTCAAAGATGAATTCTTTCCCTTCCTGCAGCTTGTTTGCCAAGTTTACTTTTTTCCACTCTTATTATACCAGCTGTTCTCTTTCTGATGGGCAAATTGTTTAGTGAACTTAATTGGAGTGTGGAACATCATTTTCCCTATTTATGGTTTGCCCAGGGATCAGCTGGGCAGCATAAGTCACATGGATCTGGATATTCAAATACATCAAATAAACATTCATCATCAAGACATCAAAAATCAGGATCTAAGCGCAATCCTAATGGGGCACATCCTTTCTCCGTGCCATTCCCTTACCAACAACCAGCCATGTCACCAGTTTTCCCAGCTATGGCACCTCCCCCACACATTGCTGTTTCTGGCTATCCTTATCAACCTGGCCCTCCACCTTTTCCCACAGTTGAAACTCATTTGATAAAGTCTGGATCAGAGACGGGACCCCCTATGCAACCTTTTGCTCCATCTATAAATGTCCAGCCTCCACCTAGAGGGGATCCCAATGCTTATGCTGTTAACTTTCCAAATCGAAGACCTAACATGCAAGACTCTGGTGCCCATTTGAATCCAGCATGGCATCATCAACGGGCATTTGGGTCCAGAGATAACATCCCGCTGCAACAGGTCATGGGACCAAGGCCATTGGTAAGGCCACCTTTTTTTGCCGCACCTCCAGGGTACATGGTCGGTCCAACATTCCCTGGTAATTATTTTATTTTGATGCCAAGTGCTTTTTCTCAATATATCAGTGCAAGTTGCTCTTTTTTCTTTTTTCACACTATGACATTCACCTACATTGATGTAATACATGCTTTTCTGCTCCTCATAGATTATGTAACCTGTTTCTTGTACAGCTCCTTTTTTTTCCTATGGTTTTTGAACTCCTTTTCTGTCAAATTAAGCTGTTCAATATGACCTCTACATGTTGTACAGGACCACCACCTATATGCTACGTTTCTGTTGCACCTCCAGGCTCTCTCAGGGGACCTCAACCTTCCTGTTTTGTTCCATATCCAATTAATTCAGGGGCTCCTGTGCTTCCCCAAGAGACACTAGCTTTGAGGGCTAGCATTGCAGGACAAATAGAGTATTATTTCAGGTAAGGAATGTTAAAAAGTTACTCCCTTCTGTATTATCTCTTTCCACACATAATGGGTTGAAAATTTCCACAATTGACCCCGAGGCTGAAAGTCACCATCATCCTTAAGATGCTGTTATCATGATTCTTCAGCATCATTAAATTTGACCGTTGTATACATTTATAAAGGAAAGGGGATCTACTTGCTAAGCCTAAATTGGACCATCAAAGATATGATTGTTCGTATGGTATTCATAAGTCCAACTTACCACAAATTACTTAAAGTATCGTGGCCTTTTTATGGCTAAATAATTGTTACCATTAGTGTTGGATGGCAGTGTTGTCTGTCAATCCGTACACTTATAAGCAGAGCAATAGTAACCAAGCCTTTTAATGAAAACCCCAAAATATGGCTTTGAAACTGTTTATAGTGAACTGACTACATAAGGTTGGTCAATGGCTCCATTATGTGGTGACTGTTTTACATCTTTATGACAGCGATGAAAATCTGCAGAATGACCATTATCTAATATCCTTAATGGATGATCAAGGATGGGTTCCAGTATCCACGATTGCTGAATTTAAAAGGGTATGTTTTTGAATGCTATTTGGTATTCATACATGTAGCGCTGTGTGTAATGACAATCTTATTCTATTTAAAGCTTTTTTAGGTGTCTGTTATTTCATTCAATATTGCATGTAAAGTTGTTATGCTATATTACTCAATATATATCCACTTCCTTTATATCCTGAGTTGAAGAATTTATTGGAGCAATGCATGTGATATTTTGTATCTCAGGTTAAGAAAATGACTGTGGACATATCATTTATCCTTGATGCGCTGCAGTGTTCTGGCTCTATAGAAGTGCAGGTCTGATTTCTCCTCACCAACTGACTTTTTGCTTCTTAATGTGGGTGCATCGTGCCTGGGATGGATCTGAAATTTTGTGGTCGGATTCTAGTCTATCAATCAATAATGTGACAATGGATCTCTTTGGATGGTCCAATGTTCTGACTTTATGATTAATCAATCTGACCTCCATGGCCTTCTAAAAGTTAATCACTGTTTTCCTGAGATCTGGTTTTAGCCAGTTAGAAATGTAGCTGAAATTTTTTCCTAGTTGTGTCAGTGTCAGCCAATTTTGTGATGGAATATTGGCAAATGTTCTTGCAAGCTGTTTATGTGAATGGGAACATGTTGTGGGGTATTTCTTTAAATATAGTTTAGCATTGAGTGGAGCCCACATTGATAACCTGGAACTTGGGAGCCTAAGGTGCTTGAGTCTGTTAGTAAATGAACAAGTTTCAAGTGCTTAATGTTATGGCCATCTATAATACGACATTGTAACTGGAATTGTTGGATAGATTGGCAACTTATGGTTCTTCTTTCACTCTTTATTTCTTTGTTCTAATGGTCTTCCCATTTTGTTGTTGGTATTGTATCAATAGGGTGACAAGGTTCGGAAACGAGATGATTGGTCAAAGTGGATTCCAGCTTCTTCTCAGCAGGCAGTGTCACTGAAGGCTCAGACTTCTGAGGCCCAAGCTGGAGAGAATGCTGAGGAAGATGACACAATCAGTGTCTCCAAAGGAGGCGCTGAATTTGCTTCGCACACTACAGTCAAGGCAGTAAACAAATTGTCAAATGGAGATGCTGGGAAAATGGAAGTTGATGGGAAGTCTATCCTGTTTAAAGCTGGAAAACCAGGATGTGATGGGAATTCAGAGCTTGGTGCTTGTCATAGCACTCCCCATTTGGACCGTGCACAAGGAACTGGGCCTCCGACATTCAATTATCATGGGACTGAAGGGATGGAAGATGCACAGAATCTTGCTGATCTTTCAAGTGATTTTGCCAGCACATTTATGCTTGATGAAGAGCTGGAGCTTGAGCAGAAAACACTCAAGAATGATGAATGTTCTCCAGTTAGAAGGTACTGCATGGTCTTATATTTGTTTGGTTCTCTCAATATTTGGTTTTATTTCACTAGTCTCTTGCTAAGTTTGATTTTATGTGTTGACTAGTTACTGATCTCTATACAAGATATTCTTTATGGCATTTAAAAGTCGTCAGGCAACTTTCACATGCATATATTTGATTTCAGACAACCTTGTGGATTTCAATTTGGACTCCAGAAAAAAATTTAGGTCATATTTACTTGTGCAAAAGTTTTCAGATTTCTCTTTTTTTTCCTAGAAAATAGAAAGCTGTGGATAACATGTTACTGTTTTCTTGGAAACAGTGTTCTATTTTTCCAATTTTCTTAGTAAACTGGAAACTGCTATGTGCTGTTTCACTAATTTTCCACTTCAGAAAACAAGGGCCATGTTTGGCTCACCAATTATTCAATCTCTCTTTCATTTTTTATTTTAGAAACAATCCAAATGCGGCCCTTGTTCTATATTGTAGAAAATTATTTGTTGGTAAACACGTTTTCTTGAGAGATGATTATAGAAAGATGAAAAACAGAGTTGTGAATTGAAAAATTGATTTCTAAAAGCAAAAACAGCTTTATCCTTGCAATTTCTGGTGCTGCTTACGTGACATGCAGTTGGGATCCATTAGTTTACTACTAGAAAGTTTCTTCATGAAGACATGATTGATGGGGTTCAACATGGTTTCTCCACCTGCTGTCTAGTCATTTAGCTAATTTGTCTGAAATGGTTTTGAAATTTAGTTACTAATAATTGAGAACGAGGACAAACATTTGTGAAGTTAATATAAGTTTTCAAAACCAGTTGCCAGTTTTGTAGAAGTAGGATAAGGGTCAGGGGATTGCTATGACACTCTTAAATTTGCTTATTTTTTTCAAAATGTTCAAAACAATTTATTTACAGAGTCGAAAACAGAGAAGAAGAAATAAGAGGGAAGAACTGAGATTGCTAAAGATGTGATGAGAAATTTGGTGAATGTGTTGATCAAGTCCAGCAGCTGATAGTTTAGGAATTTGGGGACTCGTATAGCTGGTTTCTGGGTCTTGATTGGCTAGATGAGTTAGAATATGGAAAGACAAGAGAACTAACCTTAATTACCAGCAGCAATTGACAGAAAGCAGATGCTTGTTTATGATATTATCAACAGAAAGTAGGAACTGTGGGGAAATTGTCTGCTTGGGATTGCAGTGGTAAGTAACTGGTTAAAAGCAGGAAAAGAGGTACTGGAATTACAACCACCTATAAGAAACTAGATAAATAAACCTAGCACACAATTCTACTCCTAGGAGTTCAGGACAACCTTGCCAGGAGTCTTAGGTATTGCACCTAAGAGAAGGATGCATCTCACATCCAATTAGTATCACATCTCATTCTCACAACAAAACACTAAGGCTAAGATATCATACTTAAAGCTCTCCTTTTAAAACAAAATATATGTTTCTCTAAGTGTCATGGGGCCACCTTTCATTTTGGGTGGTGCTGCACCCAGGACCTCCCACATTGTCTCCTCTGGGTCCCACCTCTGTGGCCCTCATGGTCTTACTTTCCCCACCTCTGTGGGAGAATGCCCGCCTCACTGCTTGATCCTTGGACATCTCATACCAGTAAGAGGTATAAAAACTAAAGACGAGTATCAATTGCGCTGTCAGAATAAGTTCTTAGACTGTCACGTGACCTATTGTCAGATGCCCAAATATCAATAAAGAGATTCTCCAGGCTGTCATATCACCTTGCATTATTTTGAAACATATATGTAGATGCTGTCTTGATGTTTGAAGAAACCTCATTTATTATACCAGAATGATTATGTTCAGTTAATCAAACTCTCGTTCTCATAGTTTGCACAGACCTTATTTATGGATGTAAGCGAAAACAACATTTGGTAGTTTCAATTGCTGGGATAAAAGGATACTTTTATTAAGGAGAGATAGAATAGCGAAGTAAAGGGTTTTTTTTTTCATTAAACATCTGTCGATACATTGAACAAGGCACTTTATGTGGGCAACAAGAAATCCTAGGTAGGAAATAAAATCCCTCATTATAATAAAATTCTGATACAGTTGTTATTCCTTATTCAGTATAACATCACATTATTTGAAACTGTACTTTTCTGCTGTCCAGGATTGATGATGAAGAGGATGAGATGGTGGTCCATGACCAGGATGTTCAAAGACTTGTAATTGTCACCCAGGTATAGCTGTTTGCTGGCAAGTTTCTATTATTATTGTTATTATTCCTTTGAAATTCTAGCTTTGATTCTTATGTAAGTATAATTCTTCATCCTTGGCAATCTCCTTGCCATTTTTTTATTACAATGTTCGTATCTGCATAGACCATAGCAACATGTGGACATATTTGTGTAGATATATGAATGCGATAACATGAGGATTTGGGCTTTTTGTTGCTACATGTTGCATTTTAGAGATTTCATTTTGAATAGTGTTTTCTCTTTTGAAGGAAGCTCATTGTTGCCTCAGCATTTTATATGCCATGCATATGCCTTTTTGTTTTGCTAATTATGGAGCATAAGGTTACATTTTGGATTCTTACAAGTTGTTTGTAAGCTGCTTCTCAACTCCTTGTGAGCTACTGATACCTTTCTCACCTCATGTAGCTTTTAACATTTACCATAGAGATGAGCATTATTTGGGTTAAACTGAATTACTGAACTAAAATGACGGTTTGCATTGGTCAATTTAGGTATATTTTATTGATAGTTTTTAATTTTCTCTGCTCTCAGTTGTCAGATAGTTGCATGATGGTTTTTTCTATAGTTTGGCCCTTTACATGGATGTGCTTGTGTTAGTGCATGTATATATTATGGAGGCATATATAAGCATGAGTTGGACCATTAATTTGGTAGCATTTTTATGATTTGTGGGCCTTTGCTGCGCAGAATAGTAGAGTGGAAGAAGGATCTACCAAATCTGGTGGTAAAGAATCAAAATCTATTTCATCCGAGCTTGCTTCTGCAATAAACGATGGGCTATACTTCTATGAGCAGGTTGATGCTTTTGTTATACTCATTTTCATAATTAGTTAAGTTGCATTACTTCACTTTCATTTTCTTTAGAGATCCCCAATGCTTGTCTAAAAAATCATAAAAAATGTGACTCTTACTGGCAGGAGCTCAAAACTAAGCGATCTAATCGTAGAAAGAATGCTTCTACCTACGAGAACAGAGATGGATATTTAAGACTGACAAACAGTGCTTCACTAATATCAAAGTCAAAGGCTGGTGAAAATTCTGCTGCAAGCTGTGGCCATGAAGAGTCTGGAAGCTCCAACAACACAAGGAAACAAAATAAAGTTCCCAAGCAGCAGTCATACCATAAGCAACGGTTCTTCTCCAGCAACTCTAGGAATCATGGCACTGGTCGCAATAATTTTGGAATCATATCAGAAAGTCCACCAAGCAATTCAGTTGGATTTTTCTTTAGTTCTACACCTCCTGAAAATCACGGGTCAGTTCACAGTGACTATGGTCCTTGCCTGAGACTCTTATTTCTTCTGTCCTGTTTTTTCTGTTCTTTTTGTTTAATATATGCAGCAACTATTCTATTCCCCCCCCCCCCCCGGGCTCCTTTTTTTTTTCCCCTTCCATTTAGGTTCTGAGAATTATACAGCATTGATTACTAGTTTTATGAGATGGGATGTTACTTTAAATTTTCTAAGCAAACATCTGAGCCATCTGACTAGTTATTTTGCATCGGAATCCTAATTTCACAGGCTCAGATCTTCAAAGCTGAGTGTTTCACCCCACAGCATACTCCTGGGCAGCAGTCCACCAGTAGGTTCCATGCCAAAGTCATTCCCACCGTTTCAGCATCCGAGCCATCAACTCTTAGAAGAAAATGGCTTTAAACAGCAGAAGTACGTGTCTGTGATTTTTGGGAGGGGGGATTTGTGGATTCATAGGGACAGGTAGCTGACCTGTTTCTCTTCCCTTTTAGGTACTTGAAGTATCGTAAGCGGTGCTTAAATGATAGAAAGAAGATGGGAATAGGCTGCAGTGAGGTGTGTTTCTTAAATTCTCCGATACTTGTTTATTAACTGAAGGAGAAAGGTTTTCTTAGATTAGTTTGAGATTTATGTGATGTGATGGGATTTTTCCCATCTTTCATTTTCTAAATCCCATCTCTTCTTAGTCCACTAGCTGATTTTTGTTTTCTATTATGTAAGTGCTCATACTTCCACGAGGAACATATGGTCTTCTCTAGGCACTAGATTGCATGGTGTCAATATATTTGGTTAATGTTAATTCTTATATTAAAGGTTATGGTTCTTTGCGCAAGCTAATGGGTTTTTTTAATCACTAATATGGGCATCTTGTCATGCTGTGAAGTCCAATTTTCCTGTTTGGATTACTTGTCGTGTTTCCTTTTTTTTGAATGTTGGCACATCATCTTAACAGTATGTAATTTGATTATTTGATACCAACGTGATTTTTCTTTCTATCATTTTCCATGCAGGAAATGAATACACTGTATAGGTTTTGGTCGTACTTCCTTAGAAACATTTTTGTCCCTTCTATGTATAACGAGTTCCAAAAATTTGCGCTGGAAGATGCATCTGCTAATTACTATTATGGGATGGAGTGCCTTTTCAGGTTCTATAGGTATTGTTGGTAAATTTTACTTTGATATTTTTATACACTGGAGCTTTCATCTGAGATGTATTACTCTTTACGTCAATTACCATTCTTTGAAGTTATCTTTTCCCTACTTTAGGGAAAGAAATAGGTACTAATTATGCATGTTCTGGCATGGATGCTGTTATTCAATCGCTTGCTTTTCTCTATTGTGTTTCCCATTTTCAGTTATGGTTTGGAGAAGGAGTTCAGAGATGACTTGTACAAGGACTTTGAAGAACTCACCCTTGACTTCTGTCGTAAAGGCAACATTTATGGCCTTGAAAAATACTGGTAATACTATATGATTTTTTTTACTGAGTAACATGTGTTTTAGGTTGCCTACTTCACAAGGCATGCATTTACTTCACAAGACATGCATATCATGCTATTTTTCGTGGAATCTCACAAAAACACTGGTTGATATTGAGCCTATACCATTGGTAGAGTATGCTAACATAGGAAAGCAAAGCTACAGAACAAAATTTGTCATGATACATTTAAGCAAATCTCATCTGAAAATTACTTTGATTTAATGCTTTATCAACAGGTTTAAATGACAATAATTTTACTTGCATGATCACCCATTAATGGGAAAATTGCCTAAAATACAAGCTTGTTGCGATGGTAAAGTTAAGGGCATAGCTGTAACAAAGCTTGATGTTTGACCCAATAGAACAACAACAACCACAATTTACACCCGAGTTGAGGATTTGGAGATGCACATGGACTGGGCTACTTCATAAGAAATTGAAACATCTATAGGATAAAAGAATACAAGGCAACAAGAATTGATATTTTACTTGTCGTGTTCTATCTATTTATTTCTACCAAGTAGCAGAATGTATAGCCTTACTATTCTTATCCCTTCCTAATCTTGTGGAAGGAAAAATGGTATTACAGAGTAACTGCAGGTGCATTGCATTCTCTTACACGTGTTAGATGCTTGTGCTTCCATTGATATTTTTCTGCTGCAAGTATTTGCTTCAATAGACTTGCTTTTCTGCAACCAGGGCCTTCCACCATTATTGCCGTCTAGGTGACAAAGAACCAAAGAAACATCCAGAATTGGAGAGGTTACTGAGAGATGAATATCGGACCTTGGAGGACTTCCGTGCAAAAGAGAAGTCCATGAAGAAGGACAGTCATTAGCTTGCTGTAATGACTATTTCCGGGTAACATCCTCTCAATTTTGATAATCACCCAAGAAGAAGAGAAAGGGAGTTGAAGTGAGCAGCACGTGTTTGGTTTGGATGCAGGGAAAATATGGTTTTTGTATAGTATATTGGGGGAATCGTTCGCACCTCTTAGGGCTGCTGGCTACCGAGATTTTGTTTTTATTCCTTTTTTGAGGTTCTGGAGCTCCCGGGAACAGCATCCTTTCTGGTTTTGTCTGCAAGTTTAGAGAGGTGCTTGTGCTTTTTTTCTCTATTGCTTCGTCCTATTCCCCCAATGCTGTTACCTGTACATAAAGGAAAACTAAAAAAAAAAGAAAAAGAAAAAAAGCAGCTGTAGCGAGCGACCCTTGTGAAAATTGAAGAATAAGATATTGGAAATATTTATTTCTTGCTGATAAGTGATCATTAGAATTTTTTTTTGTTTTTTAACTTTCTTTTGTACTCTGATGGTGGTTTCGAAAGAGTTATGTTATGTCCTTGGTTTTAAAAAACGGAACCAGCACTACCCACTTCTGTTTTTCACTGCTACAATTATCGGGTTAAAACCCAACCAAGAAGTTGACCTGGGGTGCGGCCTGCATCCAGGGTTGATTTGCCGTTTTAAACAATGATTTTGCATTCAAGGTTGATTTGCCAGGCTAGCTCGGGTTTTAAACAATTATTTTGCATTCAAGGTTGATTTGCCAGGCTAGCTTGGGTTTTAAACAATGATTTTTCACATGTTGGCTGCTATCAACGAAACCATGGGAAGATATTGGGAAGCAAAGATTGGAGGAGGATGCTCCTTTGCATAGAAAAGGCAAGAAGGATAGAAATGAAGGTGGAGAAGGGATGGATAACCCAACAAAATACGTAGTTAACGAGGATTAAACACGGGCACCTCAAACCTCTAGTTCAAAAAATCTCTTCTCGGCATGCTATACATTCCATTTACATAAATTTAGTATACTACTATAGTTAAGGAGGACGATTTTATTTCATTAGAGTGTTCCTAAATCTCAGACATTCATCTAAATTGTATATTTGAATCAATATCGTATTTCACTCATTTCTTATGTTTTTATACAACCGAAGACCATCTAAAAGAAAAAAAAAGAAAAGAGAAAGGACATCCAACCATTCTATGTGACTGGTTTTACAGCTCACACTTGACAACATCTATAAGAAAACAACACAAAAATGAGATTTTATAATATACATAAACAAATCCGATATGAAAATTAACTTGATTCAATGCAAACATTCCGATTAAAATTCAGGGAACTAAAGAAAAGCCCCACGATCACAACTTAAATAAGAATAACAACTTAAATAATAATAACTCCATTGCAACTAAATTTTAAAGATATTAGTTAACTAGAACCTATTAGTGCTTTGTATCCATGGGATGGGAGGCACTAAATTGGTCATGATATCCCTTTGATGGTTACACTGGTGGATTTTGACCCGTGAGATTCTTAACACCTTCTACTATTTTCTTTGCTGCTTCCTTAGGTTCATTAACGATGCATCGGCACACCCGGAAAAGAAGTGTGGAAACTAGGATTATAGCAACTGTGATTAAGATACCAAACATTATGTCCATCTTTGCTGTTCAGTCTTCAAGCTGGAGGTTCTGCTTGCAAAAGTATTAAAAATAGAAAAAAAGAGCTTGTTAGCTAAATAGGTTATAGAAAAAGAGAAAACACTTGATAAAAAAAATCTGTATTTTTTTCATGAATAAAGATTTAAGAGTTAAAAGAAGAAGAACCACAAGCTAGAAGAGCTGAGCCAAAATATTGGTAACCAAAAGAACAGACAAAATCTACCTTTAACAATGCTGTAGATGATTCAAACTTTATCAATAATGTAAAATGTTTTCAAGAAAGTCTAACCCTCAAAGCTATATTTATACATAACCACGATTCATAGACCGATATTATCTGGAAACCAGGATTATAGCAATTGAAATTAAAATACTAAACATCATGTCAATTTTTGTTGTTCAGTCTTCAAGCTGGAGGTTCTGCTTGCGAAGTATCAAAAAAAAAAAAAAAGAGCTTATTAGCTAAATAGGTGGTAGAAAAAGAGAAAACACTTAACAAAAGAAAAACTGTGTTTCTTTCATGAATACAAATTTAAGAGTTAAAAGAAGAACCACAAGCTAGAAGAGCCGAGTTAAAATATTGGCAGCCAAAACAACAGATAAAATCTACTTTTAACAATGTTGTAGATGATTCATATTTTATTAATAATATAAAATATTTTTAAGAAAATCTAACCTTCAAAGCTATATTTATATTTAATCATGGTTCATAGACAGCTACTATATGAGAAATAAATTAATGAATAATAAATGTATATATATATAAAATTTTACTAGAAGAAAAATTTACAACGTAGTATAAGAGATTTTACTTTTAAAAAGAATAAAACAGAAAATTGGACATTTTTACACAGGAAAATGATTTTAGCTTTATATTTTCCTTTATATTATTTTTTTTCCTTATATAAAAAAAACTAATGGATCCTACTCTTCACCTTTTCCAATTAATTATATCACCGACATCATTTTGACTATAAAATTCTCTCCTTTCAGAACATGAAGCAATTTCTTCAACTCTAGAAGCTGTAATGCTATATTGAAGCTGTAATGGTAAAGATCATAAAGAAAGTTATGAGTTTTTTCAAAAGAAGAAAAAATCACTTTTCATGTATAAAAAGGAAAACATTTGAATACTTAATGCATTATATATATATATATTAAGTAAAATATAGACACTACTAGAAAATTGAAAAAAAAAAACAAAATTACTGATGTAACGTTAATAGGTGATTTGAAAAGAATTAAAACCTAACAATTCTTTCTTCCCCTTTCATTTCTTTATTTTCTTCTTCTTCAATTCAGTTAAAATCCTAACCCATTTTCTTCAAATTTCTGACAGCATGGTAAGTACTTAAAAATATATTTTAATAAAATTTTATAACATTATATTACACGTAAATCAACATTAAATTCAGTAACTTAATGTATTTTAATAAAGCTCAGACTTCCGAGGGCCAAGCTGGAGAGAATGCCGAGGAAGATGACACAATCAGTGTTTCCAAAGGAAGCGCTGGATTTGCTTCGCACGCTGGATTTGCTTCGCACACTGCTGTCAAGGCAGTAAACAAATTGTCAAATGGAGATGCTGGGAAAATGGAAGTTGATGGGAAGTCTATCCTGTTTAAAGCTGGAAAACCAGGATGTGATGGGAATTCAGAGCTTGGTGCTTGTCATAGCACTCCCCATTTGGACCGTGCACAAGGAACTGGGCCTCCGACATTCAATTATCATGGGACTGAAGGGATGGAAGATGCACAGAATCTTGCTGATCTTTCAAGTGATTTTGCCAATACATTTATGCTTGATGAAGAGCAGGAGCTTGAGCAGAAAACACTCAAGAATGATGAATGTTCTCCAGTTAGAAGGTACTGCATGGTCTTATATTTGTTTGGTTCTCTCAATATTTGGTTTTATTTCACTAGTCTCTCGCTAAGTTTTATTTTATGTGTTGACTAGTTACTGATCTCTATACAAGATATTCTTTATGACATTTAAAAGTCGTCAGGCTACTTTCACATGCATATAGTTGATTTCAGACAACCTTGAGGATTTCAATTCGGACTCCAGAAAAAAATTTAGGTCATGTTTACTTGTGCAAAAGTTATCAGATTTCTCTTTTTTTTTCCTAGAAAATAGAAAGCTGTGGATAACATGTTACTGTTTTCTTGGAAACAGTGTTCTATTTTTCCAATTTTTTTATTTTAGAAACAATCCAAATGCGGCCCTTGATCTATATTCTAGAAAATTATTTGATAGTAAACACGTTTTCTTGAGAGATGATAATAGAAAGATGAAAAACAGAGTTGTGAATTGAAAAATTGATTTCTAAAAGCAAACACAGCTTTATCCTTGCAATTTCTGGTGCTGCTCACGTGACATGCAGTTGGGATCCATTAGTTTACTCCTAGAAAGTTTCTTCATGCAGACATGATTGATGGGGTTTAACATGGTTTCTCCACCTGCTGTCTAGTCATTTAGCTAATTTGTCTGAAATGGTTTTGAAATCTAGTTACTAATAATTGAGAACGATGACAGCCATTTGTGAAGTTAATATAAGTTTTCAAAACCAGTTGCCAGTTTTGTAGAAGTAGGATAAGGGTCTGGGGCTTGCTATGATACTCTTAAATTTACTTATTTTTTTCACGATGTTCAAAACAATTTATTTACAGAGTCGAAAACAGAGAAGAAGAAATAAGAGGGAAGAACTGAGATTGCTAAAGATGTGATGAGAAATTTGGTGAATGTGTTGATCAAGTCCAGCAACTGATATTAACAACAGAAAGTAGGAACTGTGAGGAAATTGTCTGCTTGGGATTGCAGTGGTAAGTAACTGCTTGGGCTTCCTGCTTAATACTTGTTACTGGGTATGCCTTCTCATCTGGCATATTGTCACATACACCCATATATATATAATGCATATATATATATATATATATATATATATGCATTATTTGATATTAAACTTATCTGTCAGTAGGATAGAAAAGAAAGCTAACTGAATGAGATTTTGTAATAAACATAAACAAATCTGATATGAAAATTAACTTGATTTAATGCAAAAATTTGATGAAAATTTAGAGAACAAAAAAAAAATCCCACGGTGAGAACTTAAATAATAATGACTCCATTACAACTAAATTTTGAAGATATTAATTAACCAGAACCTATTAGTGCTTTGTATCCACGAGATGAGAGGCAATAAGCTAGTTATGATATCCCTTCGATGGTTACACTGGTGGGTCTTGACCCGTGAGATCCTTAATACCTTCTGCTATTTTCTTTGCTGCTTCCTTAGGTTCATTAACGATGCATCGGCACACCCAGAAAAGAAGTGTGGAAACCAGGACTATAGCAACTGTGATTAAGATACCAAACATAATGTCCATTTTTGCTGTTCAGTCTTCAAGTTGGAGGTTCTACTTGCACAAGTATCAAAAACAGAAAAAAAAAGCTTGTTAGCTAAATAGATCGTAGAAAAAGAGAAAACACTTGATAAAAAAAAACTGTCTTTTTTTCATAAATAAAGATTTAAGAATTAAAAAAAGAAGAACCATAAGCTAGAAGATCTGAGCTATACCTTTAACAATGTTGTAGAAGATTCAAACTTTATCAATAATGTAAAATGTTTTCAAGCGAGTCTAACCCTCAAAGCTATATTTATACTTAACTACGGTTCATAGACAGATACTATATGAAAAATAAATTAATGAATAATAAATGCATATATATAGAAAATTTTAATACAGGAAAGATTTACAAAGTAATATAAGAGATTTTGCTTTTAATAAGAATATAACATGAAATTGCATCTTTTTATATAGAAAAGTTATTTTAGCTTTATATTTTTTTTTAATACAGGAAAGGTTATTTTTTTTCCTTATATTAAAAAAACTACAGAACAAAATTTGTCACGATGCATTTAAGCAAATCTCATCTGAAAATAACTTTGATATGCTGTATCAACAGGTTTAAATGACAATCATTGTACTTGCATGATCACCCATTAATGGGAAAATTGCCTAAAATACAAGCTTGTTGCGATGGTAAAGTTAGCAGCACGTGTTTGGTTTGGATGCAGGGAAAATATGGTTTTTGTATAGTATATTGGGGGAATCGTTCGCACCTCTTAGGGCTGCTGACTACCGAGATTTTGTTTTTATTCCTTTTTTGAGCTCCCGGGAACAGCATCCTTTCTGGTTTTGTCTGCAAGTTTAGGGAGGTGCTTGTGCTTTTTTTCTCTATTGCTTCGTCCTATTCCCCCATTGCTGTTACCTGTACATAAAGGAAAACTAAAAAAAAAGAAAAAGAAAAAAAGCAGCTGTAGCGAGCGACCCTTGTGAAAATTGAAGAATAAGATATTGGAAATATTTATTTCTTGCTGATAAGTGATCATTATAATTATTTTTTTTACTTTCTTTTGTACTATGATGATGGTTTCGAATGAGTTTGTTATACCCTTACTTTTAAAAAAGGGAACCCATTTCTGTTTTTTACTGCTACAATTATAGGTTTAAAACCAACTAATGAGTTGACCTAGGGTGAGGCCTGGGTGCAGGGTTGATTTGCCAGGCTAACTCGGGTTTAATTTAAACTCGGGTTTAATTTAAACAATGATTTTCACATGTGTGCTGCTATAGATAACAAAAATGCTGCTATTTTTGCAACTTGCAATATGAAGAAACCATAGGAAGATGATGGGAAGCAAAGATAGAAGGAGGATGTTCCCATAATAGAAAAGGCAAGAAGGATAGAAATAAAGGTGGAGGAGGGATGTATAAACCAACAAAATACATGGTTAACGAGGATTAAACACAAACACCTGAAACCTCGGCCAAAACATCTCTGCTTAGCATGATATGCATTCCATTTACCTAATTTAGTATATTACTATAGTTAAGGAGGACGATTTTATTTCATTAAAGTGCTTCAAAATGTCGGACGTAATAAGTTTGATAATAAGAATTCAAGACTTGTAAGAAAACCCAGATTGTATATTTGAATGAACAACATATTTCACTCATTTCTTATGTTTTTATACAACCTAAGACCACCTAAAAGAAAAAAAAAAGAGAGAAAGGACATCCAACCATTCTATGTGACTGGTTTACAGTTCACACTTGACAACATCTATAAGAAAACAACACATGCAAGAGACTAAAAACAGGACATTCATTCTTAGCCAACACACACATCTCCATAGGCTAAAACACGCCTGCAACAATAAGGAGCAGACCATATTGGTAGAGCAGAATTAAAAGCAATACCCGTGAACCACCAGGACAACCCAAAATCATAAGGAAATTCCCATAATGCAACACCCACATCAATGGAAGAAACATCAAGGCAAGAGGCAAGCAAGCAAGGCAAGCAGGTAACCAATAAGAAAGAGAAGCAAGACATCCGTAATTTATCAGGGAGAAGAACAACCTGCTAAAAGAATTTAACACATACTTTGTAATCACAGTCAACAAACAAATAAATCAACCCAAAAAAAGGCCAAGACAACAAATTGTTTTAGTATCACACATTCATGTTTTTATATATTTGATGATAACAATAAATAGAAAAATGAACTAATAATATATCTGGTTGAGAATAAAATTTAAACAAGTTTTATACAAATAACACACATTAACAAGTATGATGAATTTTAAGAAGAAATCAATCAAGAAGTTCAAGAAGAAAGCAAAATGAAGACTTAGAATAAGTGTTCATTTTTAATGCTTAAACGTATATCTTTATATCTTACTTGATAGTACAATTAAAATGAATTCACATATTTCACTTTGCATGCATTGAAGGATTGATGATAAAATCTAAGATAGATGGTTCTAAGAATTCATCTAGGTTGAACTGTTAAAATTTAGAATTTTGCATGAATCGGTCGATCGCTTATTTATTAGTGATGAATACATAGGTATTCTGCAAGAGCTGGTCAACTGGTTAGCTTGACCATTCTGAACTAGTTGACCGTTTAAGCTGCCACATGAACAATAATAGTTATAAACAACTAGTTTTTCTTGAAAACACATATATAGCTTGTCTTATTGTATAATTAGTAATAGAATCCAAACATATATCATACACAAGCTATTCTAATAGTAAAATAACAATAAAATTATCAATATTTGATCATACTCTAATTTTTGCTATTAAACCTTTATATTCTAGCAAAAGAGTATTCAATCTCATTTTCACTACACTTAAACACCTTCAAATCATATAAATACTATCCAGTAAGTTGTAGAGATATTATAACTTTAATTATACTACCCATTATAGTAAGAGAGTTTGTTGTGAAAAAAAAATCATTTTTATAAACCTTTGAGAGTTAAGTAAAAACTTTTGGTATTGGTAAAGAAATTTCACCAAAGAAAAAATCTTGAAGAGCACATATCTTTAAGTGAAAATCTTGAAAGAGGGATTTCTTTAAGTGGTGTAAAAAGCTTGGTGAGATTCATCAAGTGGTTATTGTACTCTTTAACTTGGAATAGTGAAGGAATACAATACTTTAGTACAGTTTGATATTTGAGGTGTGGATGTAGGCTTGTCGATCCATGTTAAAAACAAGTTTGCAAATTCTCTCCTTCTCTCTTTACTTTAAATACTTTAATTATATTGATGGTTATTGTGTTTACTTGAAGTAATTTGCATTAATTATCAAATATAGTGATACACCTAATTCACCTCCTCTTAGATGTTAAGTTGCCTTAATCTTATAACAACACAAATAAATCAACATATAGATAAACAATTCTGAACCCAAGAAAAAAAATAAACCAAGACAACTATGTAAAGTCCCTTTAAAACAAAATAGGGCACATCAGAGTAGATTGTCAACTTTTTTAAAAACAATAAGAAGATATGTCATCACAAGAAGGCAATGAAAGCTACCTGGAGTGATGATTCGAATTTAAGCTCAAACGATGAAGAAGAACATATGGCAAACATATGCTTTATGACTATCGAAAGCGAAAATGAGAAATCAAGAAAGTATGGGGAATAGTTTTTGAATAGTGCTTGCTTAATACATATGGCTGAAGATGACTCATTATTCTCAAGAATTACCTAAATAAATGGAGGAAAGGTCACATATGGAGACAAATCAAAAGGAAAAATAATTGGAGTTGGAAATATTTGAGGTAAATCTTCTCTTTTTATTGAAAAGATTTTTCTTGTTAATAGCTTAAAACATAGTTTGCTTAGCCTTAATTAATTATGTTATAAAGGCTATAAAATTGTTTTCGATCATACATGTTATTTGATTCTTAAAGATGATAAAGTAATGTATGTAGAAAATAGAAAAAAAATGTCTACAAGATTAAAATTAATGCATACATGAGATAAAAAGTTGTCTTGTTGCTAGCATTAATGATAGTTTTCTTTGGTGTAAGAAACTAGGTCATATTAGCATGAACATCATTTCTACGCTAGTTAAAGATGAACTAGCTAAAGACCTCCCATATATAGCTTTTAAAAAAGAAAAGTTATGTGAAGCTTGCAAAATAGATAAATAAGTGAAAACTTCTTTTAAGAGGAAAAATAACATTTCAATTGATATACCTTTAGAATTACTACACATATATCTATTTAGACCTACTAGAATTAGAAGTATAAGTGGTATTAGATATGTATTTATAATTGTTGATAACTTTACAAGATATACGAGTTTTGTTTTTAAATCTAAAGATGAAACAATTTATGAATTTACAAAATGTTCAAAGAAAGTTGAAAATGAAAAGGGTTTTCCATAATAAATATAAAGAGCGATCATGGTGGTGAATTTATAAGTGATTTATTTGAAATGTTTTATGAAGAAAAAGGATACCACCATAACTTTTTAACTCTTAGAACTCCCCAACAAAATAGAGCTATAGAAAGGAAAAATTGATCTCTTCAAGAAATGACAATAACTATGTTAAATGAATTTGACATACCTATATGTTTTTAGGTGGAAGTCTAACACTTATTTGTGATTGGAGTTGAAAAAGACTCCTTCTAAGTTTTAAAGAGGAAGGGAGCCCAACATCTCATATTTCAAAGTTCTTGGTTCAAAATGCTTTATTCTCAATACTAAAGATAACACAGATAAATTTGATTTAAAATTTGATGTTGATATTTTTCTTAGCTATTTCTCCTTTAGCAAAACATATAAAGTTTATAATAATAGAATACTTTGTCTTGAGGAATCCATTCATGTCGCCTTTGAAAAAACTTAAAATGACAAAATTATTAAGACTTATGATGACATAAATAAAAGTGTTCAACATTTGAGTATTAATGATAAGATCCCTATAAAGGCAAACAATGAAGGACTGAACAAATACCAACCAAGCTCAAGCAATCAACAAGAGATGGTAAGTAACTCATTTGTACCACCAAATGAACTAAGACATATAAACTCTCACATTCCTGGATTAATTATCAATAATCCTTTTAAAAGAACTAAGACCAGAGCTTTACTTAGAAACATTAGCGGTCACTTTTCATTTGTTTCTCAAATAGAACCTAAATCATTTCTAGAATCTGAAAATGGATTTTAGCTATGCAAGATGACCTAAATCAATTTGAAAAAAAATGATGTTTGAGAACTAACCCTTAGACCTAATAATCAATCTATAATTGGAACAAAATAGGTGTTTATGAAAAAATTTGATGAACCTGGAACAACAGTTAGAAACAAAGTTAGACTAGTTACTAAAGGTTATAATTAAGAAGAAGGTATAGATTATAAAAAAACCTTTGCACTGGTAACTAGATTATAATAATAAGAATGCTATTAGCCTATGTTTGTCATGCTAACTTCACACTTTTCTAAATGCATGTTAAAAGTGTAGTTTTAAATGGATTTATCATGGAAAAAAAATGTATGTTGAGCAACCACAAGGTTATGAAAATCTTTATTTTCCCGATCATGTTTTCAAACTTAAAATGACAATGTATGGTTTAAAACAAACACCTAGGACATGTCATGACAGACTCAAGTCTTTTCTTGTTGATAATAATTTTAATATTGGTAAAATTGACATTATATTTTTTTACAAAAAGAAAGGGTAAAGATATTTTTTTTGTACAAATTCATGTTGATGATATTATATTTGGTATTACTAATGAATCTCTTTGTAAGGATTTTACAAAGCACATACAAGATGAACTTGAAATGAACATGATGAGAGAGTTAAACTTCTTCCTTAGATTGCAAATCAAACAACAAAGAATAACATCTTCATCAACCAAAACAAGTACATAAAGGATCTTCTAAAAATATTTGGGATGGAACATGTCAAAGGAACACACCCATGAAAATATCAACAAAGCTTGATATGGATGAAAAAGGTAAGAATATAGAAATCACCAAATATTAAGGTATGATCAGTTCACTCTTATTCTTAATTCCAAGTAGACCTGATATTATATTTTGTGTATGACTATGTACATGTTTTTAAGCTTGCCCTAAAAAATCACTTGTTAGTGCCGTAAAATACATTTATCATTATTTGCATGGTATTATAGATTTAGGGTTGTGGTATCCGAAAAAAAGCAAGTTAAGCTTGATAAGCTATTCAAATGCGAACCTTGTCGGATGTAAAGTTGATAGAAAAGGTACTAATGGAACATGCTATTTTCTAGGATCCTTACTAGTATCTCGGGTTAGTAAGAAACAAAACTCTGTAACCCTATCAACAATCGGCGCAAAATATATAGCAACAAGTAGTTGTTGTGCTCTGGATGAAACAAACTATAAAGGACTATTGACTTATATTTGATCATGTACCCATTAAGTGTGATAACACTACATTAGTCTTTTTAAGAACTCTATCAAACACTCTCGTACAAAACATATAGAAGTGAGACATCACTTCCTAAAAGATTACATTGCGAAAGATATTGTACTTGATTTTGTAGGCATAGAACACTAACCAGCAAATATTTTCACAAAGCCTTTAAGTAAGGACCACTTTTACAAAATAAAAAGGAATTTAGGCTTTATCCCTCTAAGTATGGAAACTATAAAAAATCTATTTTGCTGCAAATTTTATTGTCTGTCCAGGTCTGAGATGAACATGCCAAACGATTCATAATGACCAGTTCAACCATATTATTGGAAAAAATCTTGAAGAAGGGATTTCATCAAGTGGTGTAAAAAGCTTGGTGAGATTCATCTAGTAGTTATTATACTCTTGAACTTGGACTAATGAAGGAAAACAATATTCAAGTATGATTTGGTACTTAAGGTGTGGATGTAGGCTTGATGAATCACGTTACAAATGAGTTTATGAATTCTTTTCCCTATCCTTTTATTTTAAGTACTTTAATTATATTGTTGGTTATTGTGCTTACTTGAAGTAATTTATACTAATTATCAAATATAAAGATATTTCTAATTGACCTCCTTTTGATGTACCATAATCATAAAACAAGACAAATAAATCAACACAAAAATAAACCCAGGGAAAGAAATAAAGCAAGACAAACAAGCAAAGTCCCTCCACAACCATTAACACCCTAAAAATGACCTAGACACACAAACAAAGATGATGAAATGCAAAGTACTGTGACCCCATAACAGACAGTAAGAAGAAGAAATTCAAATCAACGCATGCGAGAACAATAACTTTCCTCAATAAAGAAGGAAAAAACCCATGACTGGCATATCCAAACAAAAACAAAATTAAAATGAAAGAACCAAACAGATCAATAGCAAATACAGCATATGGGAGCAAAGATCCAAAGGCACGAGGGAAGAAATTAAACAAGAATCGTTTGCAATTCACCTTCCATCTCTTCTTTTTCTTTGCCTGTTATGTTCTTCCCTCTCCTCTCTCCTTCTTTGTTCACGGAAATAAAATGTTGATTTGAAAGACACTAAGCAGGCTTTTGTTTGCCCAAAAAGTGGTTTCTTGAAAACCACTTTCCAAACTTTCATGTGTTTGTTTGCTATTAGAAAAGTTGGTTAACAGAAAACACTTTCCAGTCAAAGGAAAATTTGGCTTGATTTCTAAGAAAGTGTTTTTCTTTTATTTTGAGCGGAAAACACTTTTCAAAAGTTGTGAAAAATTTAGAAATATCATATTATTTGCTGATTATTTCAAATTTGATCCTCAAACTTTTAATTGATATATATTTTGTTCGAATGTTTTTTTTTCAATTTCATCGCTTAAAATTTGATTTAATTTGATTTTTTATATTAACTTTGATCCTTATTTTTATGATTGTTATTTGCTTTTTTCTTATCATTTTTTTAATTGAAATTTTATCTATCAAATTTAGTTCTCATTCTTTTGATTGTTACTTATTTTATTTGAAATAATTTATGAAATTATAATTATAATTATTTTAATTTCATCATCTTTCAATATTTTTTATTTGTTAGATTTGATCTCTATTACTTTGATTATTGTTTATTTTATTTGAGATAATTTATGAAATTAGATTTTTTTTTCAATTTCATTCTCATTCAACTTTTTAATTTGTAAGATTTGTTCCTTATTATTTTAATACACTTGAAAAAAAACTAAAACATTAACAAGCTATTTTCCAACTTATTTTTCATAACATAACCAAACACTGGAAAATATTTTCCAACTTATTTTATATGACACTATCAAACATCATAAAATAATTTACTTTCCAGAAATTTGCTTTTCAAGAAAATCACTTTTCAAAAAAAAAACTATTTTCCAACAAACAAATAGAGCCTAATTGCAGCCGTAGAAAAGTCAGAATAAAGGAGGAAATGTGATGGAGAATGAGTTACGCCCACAAATAAAAAAAAAAGAAAATATATTTCTGTCCATTCACATAGCATGAGAAGAAAGAGAAACAAATCTCTTGCGAGACAAAAGGAAATCTTGAGCGAGAAATACTGCTTGAGTCCACAGTAAAAGTTCTCTAGCTCCATAGTGAATCTCGGAGCACTTTTAGTTTTTCTTGTTAATAATTAGTTGAGATATCATTTCTAGTTTACCAATTAATGAAGCATGCCTGAGACATTTCTCTAGTTTATTTTGCATTTTGATCATAAATCTACAGATGGTTTATGATCTCAAAGAATAGCTGTTAGGATGAGGCTTCTCATCAAACTTAATAGTTTGAACCATCTCATCAAACTCTTTTGATGGTGAGTGATGTCCACAATAAAGTGACGATGAGTCTCAAGTGATTTTTTCTTTCTTCTCCTCTCGGGTACGATATCAATGGCTTATTTTTTTAGTTAATTATTGCCAAATGTTTTTTTATATAGTTCGTCTGCTATTGTTGCCTATTGTCTAAATCAAATTCTTAGATCACTCGATCTTATTTGATATAGTCAAGTTAATGACCCGAGTATTGAGTTTTTCTTGTTTTCTTTAAAAACACTATTATTGCTTAAGCATCTATTTTGCATATTAAAAACTTTTGGACAACCTATAGCGTAACATGTGTCACCAATCTAGTTATTACTAATTCTCATGGAGGATTAGCTGCTACTTGCATTTATATCACTTCTTATTTGAATATTTACTGTGATGATTTTGTTTTCAAAACAGTCAGAGGGGATTCATTTATGGTTATTGTTTGCTGCTTCATTCAGACCAGTTTAGTGTCAAGTCGAGAGTATAGTCATGTTTGGTTACGATAGTAAGATCTTATATCTCTCTACTCGTTTTAATTCAACTATGAAAAGCAAGATGTATAGCTCTAACTTTATTCTTCTTATTTGATCTTCTTTTGTGGATAGATAAATTTTGTAAGAAAAACCTAATTTTCTAATCTGAGTAATGAAGACTACTTGAAATTCTTTATGTCAGAATGTTTTTTTTCCTTCCTTGATGCAACCATATTATTCAATAGTTTCACCCATATTTAACTAGTGTTTTGCCTATGTTTTATATATAAAATGCCTTGATATTCTTTGTTTTATGTTTTGAAAGCATTTTTGGATGAAAGATGCAAAAAGGAGTAAATTGGAGATAATTGACAAATTTGACCTTCAGTCGATGTTTTGTGGAGAGCATGAGCTCTAGAGGTTGAAATGAAGTGATTCCAGTGGAATTAAAAAGGTGACATCCATACCTTTCTGGAAATCTAAGGCAAGAAAATAAAATAAGGAAGAGCATGGAAATCGCAGCCTTCAAAGTCAAATCTCGCAATCTGCCAATGTTGACCTTCGATCATTCCAACTTGAATATCTGGAGCTACAGAAGTCTGATTGATGCAAAATATTTGTTTTGGATTCATAACTCAAAGGTCTATAAACGCTCTAAATTTTAGCCAAAAACGATGTCATATGAGGGAGATATGATTTTTAAAAGATGACATCTGAATTCTGCCAGCAAACAGATTTCGTGAAGAAACGAGTCCAAATTACGTTCCGAAGCATCTAAACCAATATCCAAGTTTTTATTTCAGCAATTTAGCTCCTCTAAGTCAAAGATTGAAGATTTCATGCAAGGCTATTTCTCTTTTTTTAGGAAAATAGTTATTAAAGTACTTAAATGTAAACAGTCTACTTAATGGAGGACTATTTTGTAAAATAGAGACCTAGGGTTTCCTAGGATATAAAAAGAATGAGAGAAGAGAAGGGGGCAGCCAACAAAGAAGAGAAAAATGCCCCCTTCCTCTAAGAAACCCTAAATTATGCATTCTTCCTTCTTTTTGATTAGTTGTTCAACAAAAATGCAAAGCTAAACACTTTTTCTTGGTTACAAGGACACGGAAACCTTCGGATTTCAAGAACTGTGAGATTTATTTTACCTTTTCTTTTCAGTTTATACGATGAATATGTTTGTTCTCCTATGCTTATTTTTCCTATGATTGTTTATTTTAATTGCTAGAGCGGATTCTAAGTTATTATTTTAGACAATCTATTGCTAAGTTTGATATCAAAACCGGAGTTATGGTATATGAACTTGTGAAGCAATTGAGTTTAATAATTGTGGCGGATCTACGTTATTAATCTTAGGGAGAACATTCAATCAAATCAAACATAGACTGCGGACAGTTGTGTTTTCTTGATTAATCAACTTATCTAGTTCTTAAGGCTGTCATTGAATTAAATTACTAGTGCAGAACTGTGATTGTTTGATGGTTAGGGTTAGTTATACGGCGGATCCATTCACTAACTAATGTTAAGAAGAGATAAATATTCAGAATATAAATTGATGTTTCGTTTCCATGATCAGTTCTGATTTCTGTAGGTGGATATGTGCTTGTGACCAAGATTTGTTTTCTTGATAATTTTCTAATTTTATAAATTTCGTTTGATAGTTTTCTGTTTTCTTTTGATTTAGCCTAGATAATGTCCAAACCCCCTCAAATTGCATATCATCTAGCATAAAAAATCTGACTTGAATCTTCCTCGTGGAATCGACCCCTTGCTTGCTCTATACTATCTTGTGTGTTGTGTTTGAAGCCAGGGTAATAAATTTGTGCGACTGCGACATCGCAACATTCCTCAAATGGCCTATCTACAATTTGATTTAATGTTGACTGCTAATTTGTTCATTATGCAATCCTAATGAAAATCATCTGTTACATAGATGTAAATGTTATGGCCTATTTGCACAATATGCGAGTGTTTTTTTCTCATCTAGTATATCTTGTGGATTGTCACATATATATGTATTATTTGATCATTTAGTAGATTTGTCACATATATATGCATTATTTGATATTGAACTTATATGTGAGTAGGATAACAAAGAAAGCTACTGAATGAGATATTATAATATATTTAAACAAATCTGATATGAAAATTAACTTGATTCAATGCAAAAGTTTTGATGAAAATTTAAGAAACCAAAGAAAAGCCCCATAATTACAACTTAAATAGTAATGACTCCATTGCAACTAAATTTTAAAGATATTAATTAACTAGGACCTATTAGTGCTTTGTATCCATGGGATGAGAGGCACTAAGCTGGTCATGGTATCCCTTCAATGGTTACACTGGTGGGTCTTAAGCTATGAGATCCTTAACACCTTTTGCTATCTTTTTTGCTGCTTCCTTAGGTTCATTAACGATGCATCAACACACCTAGAAAAGAAATGTGGATTATAGCAACTGAGATTAAGATACCAAACATCATGTCCATCTTTGCTGTTTAGTCTTCAAGTTAGAGGTTTTGCTTGCAAAGTATCAAAAAAAGAAAAAAAAAAGAGTTTGTTAGCTAAATAGATGGTAGAAAAAGAGGAAACACTTCACAAAAGAAAAGTTGTATTTTTTTCATGAATAAAGATTTAAGAGTTAAAAAAAGAACCACAGGCTAGAAGAGCTGAATCGAAATATTGGCAGCCAAAAGAGCAGACAAAATCTACCCTTAACAATGCTATAAATGATTCATACTTTATCCATAATGTAAAATGTTTTCAAGAAAGTCTAACCCTCAAAGCTATATTTATTCTTAACCACGGTTCATAGGCCGGTACTATATGGGAAATAAATTAATGAATAATAAATGCATATATATAGGAAATTTTACTACAAGAAAGATTTACAAATTTGTATAAGAGGTTTTACTTTTAATAAGAATAGAACAGGAAATAGGACCTTTTTATTCAGGAAAGTGGTTTATGGGATTTTGTACGCCAACTTACTAATTTAATCACAACATTTTCAAAGTTGCTTTGGCATAGTTAGTCACGTGTTGTTGAAGATTTTTTTATACTGACCATAAATTCAAAAATTATTTGATTTTCATTGTTTAAATATGCTTTTTATCTCAAATTATGGTAAAAACTTAGTTTTGAGAAAAGCTATGATTTGTAACTTTTTTAAAACCTACTTTTCTTAAACCATATCTGCAAGAGTTACAACAATGCCAAACACACACTTAATGTCACCTACACTTAACGTTATGAATAAGAAACTAAAAAAGAAAACTTATGGATCCTTTGAATAAGACTTTTGCCGAAGGGGTATTGAATCTTGGGTTTGATTTTTATTAATGGTAATGGTGTGTTGTTAGTGTGTGTCTTATTAGATATATGTTAGAAATTTGAAACAAAAATGGAAAAGAAATCCAAGGGTAAAGGCTTGAGTGTTTTAAGCCATTTTAGGAAATTGTGGGAAAACGGGTTATCGAAGGAACAATTATGATGAAACTTGATTCTGGGTTTGTTCAAATAAGTCTAGAGTGAAGAAAATGGAAATAAATATCATGTAATATAAATGTTGGCCTTCAAATGAAAATACATGATAAAAAGAAAAGGAAGGATAAGAGTTATTGTACTACATGAAACTTTGTAGACAATAATTTATATAGTGATAACATGTATACGAATATGGTAAATGGGCAAATGCAACTGAAGAAAAATGGGTATATTAAGTGTAGGAATTAGTCAAACTTAGGTACATGATTCTTGACCGATGTGTTTAAATATTTGACTATGTATTATTGAGTGAATGAATGAATACACCTTAAGTAAATGGTAGATTTGGACTTTTAAAGATGATTATGACATTTAAAAGTAAGAATGTGCATTTAATTCTATGAATTTCCTTGTCATTGGTTTGTAAACATAAATTGAATGGGAACTAGAATAGGGTTCATATGATAAATTAATGTGATTATGATGGTTTATAACCTTGTTGATTCATGGAAGGCTACTGGAGTTGAACAACAATTAGAAGCAGCAAGATGTATTTAAGCTTTAGATAGGTACTTTAAACCCCTACCTTTTAAATTCTATTATTCCATGCATGAAATTTTTAGTCAGATTTTATCTCGTGATCTTATGGATAAGTATCGAGATATGAAAAAAGAGTAAATATAATTGTGGACTTGAAATGGAATTATGAGAAATGACTCCTGATTAGGAGTTGATGCTATTTAAAAAATTCCAAC
This sequence comes from Populus nigra, assembly GCF_951802175.1. Taxonomy (NCBI): domain Eukaryota; kingdom Viridiplantae; phylum Streptophyta; class Magnoliopsida; order Malpighiales; family Salicaceae; genus Populus; species Populus nigra. Next base: position 3,620,124 of record NC_084870.1, on the reverse strand, counting down.
CTGTCATTATGTATAAAGATTGATGCCGACCTGTCATTAAGATTGAGGTCGATGCCAACTTGCCATTAGGTATAGATGTTGATGCCAACCTGCTATTGAGATGGAGGTTGGTGTTGGCTTGCTATTGAGATGGAGGTTGATGCCAACTTGCCATTATGCTTACCATTAGGTGTGGAAGTTGTTGCCAAATTGAAATGGAGGTTAGTGTTAGTTTGCCATGGAGATGAAGGTCAATGCTAACTTGTTATTATGTATGAAAGTTGATGCCAATTTGCCATTAGGTATGGAAATCAATTCCAACTTGTCATTGAAATAAAGGTTGATATCGACTTGCTATGGAGATAAAGGTCAATGCAAACTTGCTATTAGGAATATAAGTTGAGTCCAACCTATCAATAGGTATAAATGTTGAGGAAATAAAACCTACCATTATGTATAGAGGTTATGTGGAATTTGAATTGTAAAACCTCGTAAGTGAAAGAACTCCACTTAATGGTTGAGTAATGGAAAATAAAGGTTATGTTAATAAATATAACCTTGGTGTGACTAAAGGATACTTGGATAACCCATCATAACATTGGCGAAAATTGATGAAGTAACTTGAAAATGATAAATTCAGGAAATTGGTTTGACAATTTAAAAGACATTAAACTTTGTTTATAAATTATTTGCATGTAGTGTAATTTATATTGTATTTATAATTGCTGATTTTAATATAATGTAGTTTACTTAATGCAAATTGTGAAAAATGAATGTAAAATTGGATGATTGTAAGGGTAGAATGAGTCTACTCCTAAATTGTGGTTATGGTGTGTATGATGATGATCCAAATGGTTAAGCATATTGTGTTTGAGATTTCTGTGTTTATTTCAGGATGATAAAATTTAAAATAGTCCTTGTTTATGTGGATACTCTCCTGGAATCTTGGTACAAATATTAATGACATAATAAGGATTGTGTTTATACAAATATTTTTGAAAAAAAAATAGAGGGTATTTAACATAGCTAAGATGCATTTAAGGGTTGTGGTGACAGTATATTGTGTTATAATGAGGGGCTTTATGAAATAGCATAATGTGATGCACTTTGGGGTTGTTCTAATAGCAGAAGTATAATACATATAGGGATGATTAAGATGGTCCTAATATAATGGGTTGATAGTCAAAATGACAATTTAAAAGTGATAAGTGATGGAGGTTAGAACAATCTTGGATGTTAGAAAAAGATGGATTAATGTAGTAGCCCTAGTTAGCAAGGAATGAGGACTCCATGACGTGAAAATATACAAGTGTGCATTGTGATAGTTAAACAATGGTCAGTGGGTATGTTGAGATATAAAGTGTCATACCTATGTAATGTGGAGATAAGGAAAGATTGGTCAAGAAGTGCAACTAAATGATCAATATGTATAGTTGGGTAGTTAAAGTATTGATCACTATAGTTTGGAATTCGTAAGAAGGAGCCTATCGTGGTGTCCATGTTCTCGAGAGTATCTATAATAAAAGCCTTGGGTAAAAGCTTTTTTCATTAATATATCTTGAAGGGTAATATTATGAGATAGAAAGATGCAAGAAATGAAACTTAGAGTTCAGATTCAAAAAAGGAAGCTTTCACCGTGAAGTCCCGAATAAGAGATTGCCATTAGATTTAGAAATGAAAATTTTGTTAAGGAGATTGTAAACAGTAAGGGAGGGGTAAAAAAGAACTAGCAAAAAAGGTATATAGAAAGGAATGTTTATTAAGGTATAAAATAAAATGTAAAATTGAGATACTTATGTGATTCTATATGTAGTGAATGAAATAAAAAAAATGCTCCCTACCTATTTTTATTTGTAAAACTCATATGCGGATTATAACTTTTATTATGTTATTAGATTATGAGTTTATAATGATTTTATAGTTATAAGGGCATCTTATACATCTCTGCTAGATGGTATCCAAGCTAGTGAGCTGACTAACATTGTAGTGGATTATTGTCCCAAAGGGAATGTAGTAAATAAAGATGACAATTAAACATGTTATAATTAGTGTAATTTAGGAATTAAAGTAGAACTTTATTGTGTCTAAATTCTAAGTTGTGTAGTTGTATTTGATGTAAGGTTATGTGTGATTATCTATATGTGTAATGAAAATTAAAATGTATATACTAGATGGAAATAATGATTGGCTAACTAAGTGGCCTAAGGCCAGATATTGAGAATGAATTGTTATGTTATGGAAATTGATTTTTCATAAATTGTTATAAAAGTATTTTAAGCGAAGAGAAAAACTGTTTAGTGATCCAGATAAAAGACACTCTGTTAAAATTTTAGTAAAATTGGAACATTGGTGAATAATGTATGAATATGATTGCATGGTTGATTTTCTAATGTAAGACAAAAAAAAATTTACCTTGTTTTTCAACAATGTTGAGAACTACAGGGTGTTACAAGCGTTACATGGTTTTAGGCATGGATTGGTTGGGAATTTACTCTTCAATCCTATTTGATTTTATCAAAATGAATTTTTTCTTTAAAAAAGAAGGCAAGATGATTAAAAAAAAATCATTATGGAAGTTAAGCTGCAGATTGTCAACTTTAAAAGTGTAGAAGAATTTAAAAAATGCAATAATTGGCTTTGTAGGGTAATTTCTTTCAATAAAAATGGAAGAAAGGCTAAAAAAAATGAACAAGAAAGTTAAGGTCTTGTTAATAAAGTATGCTTCTGCTTCATTTTTTGATGAACTAAAGTAACTGCCTAGAGAGAGCCTTGAACCATAGAATTTATTTAATTCAAAATGAAAAGCCAGTAAATATCAGAGCCTATATAAGCTCTTATATACACAAGGAAGAAATTGAAAGAATGGTGAAGGAAATGCTATTAAATGTGGTAATTTAGCATAGTATCAGTCCATTTGCTTCTCTACTCATACTAGTTAAAAAAAGGATGATAATTAGAGATTTTGTGTTGAGTATAGACAATTAAATAAGCTTACTATCAAGAATAAGTTTCCAATACCCTTGGTAGACAATTTCATGGATGAACTACATAGATCATAATATTTTTTTTCAAGCTTGATTTGAGGTCTGGTTATCACTAAGTGAGGATGTATACAAAGAATATTGAAAAAACAACATTAAGTTCTAATCAAGGGCACTATGAGTTGGACTTACAAATGTATCTATTACATTCCAAGCTTTAATGAAAAATATGCTAGAATCATTTCTAAAAAAGTTTGTGTTGATTTTCTTTAATGATATCCTGATATATAGCCCAACTTTAAAGCTAAATATCAATCATCTTAGAAATGTGTTAAAAATATTAAGAGGACAACAACGATGTTAATAAATAAAACAACATATAACACGATACAATGATATTAAAAAAATGCTCATATGGAGTAGAAGCTACCCAGCAAGAGCTAGGTGGCATGCAAAACGTCGATAAGAAAACTACTTAACATATAAAGAGAGATCTAATAACCTCTATATCATATCCACCATTTCTAGACCATCAAATCCTAGGATGATGTCATTCTCTCCTATAAAGTGTCACAAAACATTCCTCTCCTCATCGAACAAGGATAACAGAGAAGGAGTTGCAAAGTCAATTCGTGGTCCAATATAAAAAGAGTTTGCCCTAAGATCAAATGATCTAACCTGAGGTGTAGAACCCTTAGTAGCAACATGGGTGTAAAAATCACACCAAAAGTGCTGGCTGTTTTAGCTATTGAAGAAGGTGTTAGATTGGGGGACATGGTCATGAGCATAGGTGTTACTCTCCTGCCAACATTATAAAGCCCCTATGAAGCATACACTCTCCTTTTCTTTGCTTTATCCCTCCTAGCTTCTTCAAAAAAGATATCAGGGGAAACAATTTCCATTCTTCGTCTAGTTAGAGGTGACTGACTTCTTATAATAAAGGTAGGCTCGGATAAAGTCTTAGTGTCAAAAGTAACATTTGTCTCTAGGCGATTCTTTTCCATCTCTTCAACCCAGGAGCTAAATATTTCATCTACATTTGCACTTCCTTCACTAGCTTCCTCTTAGACTCCTCTCCTAAAGATGGATCTATAATAAACCAAGTTTAAATCATGATAAATATATCAAATTATATAAGGTATAAATTTTTACATACCTTGATTCTGCAATCGATATAGTCCCTTAGATGACCGATTAATGTTGTAATGAAGGGAAAACTTCACCACGTTCGCATACACGTCTTGATCAAAGCTACCAACGCTTGTTTTTTAATTGGAATTTGGCTGAGGAGTTCGCTAAAAATATGGGCAGCCCCAAATCTCTTATATTTGGCTTGGAATAGGTTGCTTTTTACATCTTACAATCAACCATTTCCCATAAGAGTTTTTACCCTGTAACATATTCTTTATAGGGTTCTTAGGGCACCCAAGGATTATCTACTAATCGTTTTTGATCTACTAGGTGTAAGGCCGTATAATCCTTTCCATGTAAGCGATTGACCTTTGCTACATGTTCAATTGCCAAACTACTCCCCTCTTTATCCTCAGAAGCTCTGGGTAACCTAAAGTTATATAGTGGGCAGGCACTAGCCCTCTTAGTCATTGGTATAATCTATATGGATCCTGGCTCCCCACTAGAACCCCTAGTCTCTAGGTTTCTTAGTCTGAAAGTAAAGTCACTACTAAATGCTACTTGTTTCCCTCTTTAGTGGTCATTTTGAAAGGAAAATGTTGAGGAAGAGGTTACTTTAAGATGAATTCTTCTACTTCATTCCGTGAAGTTATCATGTCTCACACCAAAATTAAAAATACTCCTATACACCTATTTCTCTTCACACCAAGTTCTTGAGAGAAATGTTAGAGAGAGATTTCAAATGAATTAAAATGAAATAAAATGAGTCTTTATATAGGGGAAGAGAGGTTTTATCCATCCTCCATCAAATTAGTAGTATATGTTACCACCATGACAAATCCATAAAAAGGCAATTAATATCCTTATGAAGCACCATACTAGGTATTTATCCAATAAAGATAAGCAATATTTCAACTACAAATGTCATCTAACATGCTCTGATGAAACACCTCAAGAAGCACTCCCCTTTTTTACATAGAGAAATGCTGAAAATGAAACAATATTTTTATCAAGTCTATTCGGTAAAAATGTTGAATAGACTGGGGGGGCTACTAATGGATTAATATTTATCTATTTTAGCACAAAACCCACAATAGTCATGGGCATAATTTTCAGACCTTATCCAACACCTTGTGGGCTTGGGTAGAGCCAAGCTCAGGTGCTGGGTGATCGCCCAACCCCTCTTTGGGCCTGGGTGGTGTTCCCAAGCCTAATCTCAAGGGGTGTGCCTGGTCCCTTTGTTAGGATTTGCCATTATTGGGCAACCTACCCTAAGGAGTAGGGTTACCATTTGTCAATGGTAGTTGTACCCACCATTGACAAATGTATCAACCCATGTGCATCCATTGTTGAGAAGACACAATTGTTACCTATAAAAAGGCATTGAGAGAGAGAGAGCAAAGTAGAGAGGATTGAAGAGAACATGAGAGAGATACGTGAGGAGAGAAAGAGGGAGTAACTGCCAAGGGCAGCAGCCCTGCTGCCTTGTGCAGCAGTGTGTGAGAGCAATGGGAGCTGAGTTTGAGTGAAGTGAGCCTCCTCCTCCATGTGTGTTGTAACCCTTTCTCTATCTATCTCTAATAATATTGACTCTCCCGTGGATGTAGGCGGTTTTGCCGAACCATGTTAAATATTGTGTCAGTGTGCTTAAGCTTCTTTTGGGCAACTATCAGTACACCACCGGTCCGCGTATGGGGTGCCGGAATTCCCCAACAATTGGTATCAGAGCTGATGGTTTAAGTGGTGTTTGATTTTTGCTCAAAAATGAAAGTTCTCAAAATGGTGTTTTGACCATACCACTGTGTAGAGGAGGCCAAGACGAAGCCACTGGTGAAAACAACGTCAAAATCGGACGTCGGACATGGCCGTACTCTCCATCACTCTCCGGCAAGGCGTCTGCCCACGCACGCAGACATGCCTCACACGTCTTCTTCACCCGGATGAGTTAACCCGACCCGAATACCAGTTGACTCGATCCATGTGACTGACCCGGATAAGGATGACGTCAGCATGACGTAAAAGTGACGTCAACATGCACATTAGACATGCCAGGGATGACATTAGCATGATGTAAGTGTGACATCATCATGTACAATAGCATGGCCCATGATGACATCAGCCTGATGTAATGGTGATGCCATCATGCACAGTAGGCATGCCATGTCAGCAACCACATCATCGACCAGTCAGCAGACACGTCAGCAAAGTGGGACCCATCTCATCATCAGACATGTCAGCGGCCACATCATCAGCCGCGAGCCGAGCCGAGTGAGCTGAGCTGAATTAGAGCCGAACCGAGCTGATCCAGTGTAGCTGATCCTACGTGCAACCGGATCTGAGATTGAATCTGAGTCGTTGATCAGGCCAGAATTGTTTTGATCAAATCTTAGCCGTCTGAAATGCAATTTGGACGATTTTAGACTTGTTTCCAGCTAATTTGATCGTTCCGGATGCAATGGTACGGTCTGATAGTTGAAATTTGAGACCAAAAGTGGTGGTGGTGAATTATTAAAGAGACATTACCCGATCAGGAGGCATCTGAAGGTCATCATGGTGGTCGTTGAAGAGAAGAAGAAGAAGGTGCACATGTTTACCTAATTACATGTGTTGAACTGCTAAGTGAGGAGAATTTTAACTGCCTTGAAGGAAGGCAAAATTGGGACACTCTAGACACCCGATCATGTGGATAATTTGAGGTGAAGAGTGGAAATTGACGAAGACCAATATTGACGAATCTAAGAACTGGTAGTCTCGCCAGATGTTGAGAAATCATGTGTTAAACCAGTATATTCCAGATCACTTGTAAAGGAAAGTCGGGACAAAGCTAGCAAATGATTGTATATACGGAAAAACAGTACGATGGATAGATATGGCCTAAGAAGTTCTGTCTAGGAGATTGAGTTTTAAGCGGGACCAATGTGACCCCTCCAATCTTTCCTGGGAACTTGCTTAGTGGAAGGATTATCCATACAGTACTATTTTCGTATATATAGTAGTTTGTAATGAAACGGTTGAAGACTAGCAAGATGATGGCACAAGGGAACAGTTGGGTTCCGAAGGTTCAAGGATCTGATGAAGTGGTGATTTTTCCAATGAAGTTAGATTCGGTGACTGTGATTTCTCGAGGGAGAATTGATGAAGACCCTAATAATGGAAGAGAAATACAGCAGGGGATAAAGATTGGCACCCTATTTTGACTTGGACAGATGTTGTGACAGGATGAGCTACTGTCAAACATAAGCAAGGAATAAGGAGAAACCTGGAGAATAGAAATTGCACGATTGCACACGGAGATTGTGTTAGAGTACCCGTAGGATCCAACAAGGTACTGTAATGAGACAACAGGTGCAAGGAGAAGAAGTGTTCCCAGATGAAGCTCAGAGCAGAGACTGTTAAAGTTTGTACAACAGGAAGTCTCTTATGCTTTTAATGAAGACAACAGGCGAAGACCTTTCCAATGCATGCAAGGATGGAAAGAGAGCTGTTGTAGAGGCACCTAATTGAGGGGGTGCAAACGCCTTTGATAAAAGGCGACCGCCTATGATGAAAGGCAAAGACACCAAAGAGAGTTGGTGTAGGTGGAGCTGTCAAGCAGAAAGGCGTAGAAGCTCCAAACATAGAAATCGAGGTGGAGGATTGCGAGGAGTATACTGCAACTTTCTCTTTCTATGTAGTCAGTGGCAGTAATCTCTGCCATAGTGCACATAGTGGTAGAGAATTTTGGAGCCACTTTCAAGCATCTCAGCTGAAGGAGGATGCGACCACCTATGAAAGGTGAAGAAACCTTAGATGGAAGGTGTGTGAGGGTCGTGATAGAAGCCCCAGTTCAGACCGCCCCATGACAACAGGCGAAGACGCCTTAGAGAAGGTGTGAGGGTCGTGATATGAGCCCAGTTCAGAACGCCCCAGAGCCAATGTGATGGCTAGATATGAGTGGATAGATGTATAGCCAATGAAGTGGCTATGATGAGTATGGAGACAAATGCAGAATTGACTTTCATGGATATTGCCCCCATGCTAAAGATCAATGAGCTAGAAGACATTTGCCTTGGACAATAAGTGTGTGACTTGTGGAGCACTAAGACGCGGCTGCTATGAAGAAGCAGAAGGGCATGCGCAGGTTCCGGGAACGAGTTGACTCTTGTCATGGTGGTGAGCTCGGTAATGACATTATAATACTCAGTATGAAGATAGATATGGATCAACCTTTAATGGGCTGCCCCTATAGGTAAAGGTGGAGAGCTACCTGGACTCTTACGACTAAGAGCAAGAGACTCACAGAGAAGTAAGGCGTGGTTCCTAGGGTGGAACAGAGGGCAGACGCAACTCCTGGATGAGTAGACTCTTGGAAAAGTGGTGAGCTCGTGATCATATTGAGATACTCAGATAATGACTGTCGCACTTGGAAATAGAAATTTCCGTTTGAGGGGGTATTGTAAGCCTTGATGTAAGGCTTGATGAATCATTCCAGACCGAGCATGGTTGATACGCTCGAAGGGGAATGTTGTGTTCCAGAGACAAGCGTTAACACTCTTCAGATGTGAAGTGGCAGACCATCTGGTTGTAGTGATCCTTTTGTGTGAGAAAAGGTGTGCTTTGGTAACTCTGGTGATTGAAAGGTTTAGTGAGTACCTGTAAACTCGACCACAGACGCTCTTAGAATGGTAAGCTTGGAAGAGTTGCAAGATGCAAGCCTGTGCTGAAGAAGCAAGAGGACAATTGCCCATATAAATGTCAAAGGAGGTGATTGTTAGGATTTGCCATTATTGGGCAACCTACCCTAAGGAGTAGGGTTACCATTTGTCAATGGTAGTTGCACCCACCATTGATAAATGTATCAACCCATGTGCAGCCATTGCTGAGAAGACACAATTGTTGCCTATAAAAGGGCATTGAGAAAGAGAGCAAAGTAGAGAGGATTGAAGAGAACAAGAGAGAGATACGTGAGGAGAGAAAGAGGGAGTAGCTGCCAAGGGCAGCAGCCCTGCTGCCTTGTGCAGCAGTGTGTGAGAGCAATGGGAGCTGAGTTTGAGTGAAGTGAGCCTCCTCCTCCATGTGTGTTGTAACCCTTTATCTATCTATCTCTAATAATATTGACTCTCCCGTGGATGTAGGCGGTTTTGCCGAACCACGTTAAATATTGTGTTAGTGTGCTTAAGCTTCCTTTGGGCAACTATCAGTACACCACCGGTCCGCGTATGGAGTGCCGGAATTCCCCAACACCCTTAAGCCCATGCCCTTTTTTCCCCCCCTAATAATATGACTTGATGTTTTTAAGACTAATGAATGTCTTAAACCTATCTGTTTCTTCTCTCATTCATGCATGTGGAAAGGATGTCTTCCTCATTAATGTATGTGTAATAAGAGATATTTGTTCCTCTTAAATATTATCATGATAAAATTACTTTTCAGCCTCTCTACTCAAGAAAAAGACATGGTTAAAGAGCTATAAATACCCCTTAAACTATTTAGGTAAAAAGTTTAAGATTTTACATTCAAAATACATATATATTAAACACAAGAACAACCTTATTCTTGGAATTTAAGGCTTTCTAACATATTTATTACTCATTTTCTCTATAAGATTACCGACTTTACCATCGGAGAGTCATTAAACCATCCAAAAGAAGACTTTTTATATGTATCTAGAAGCCATTCATCAAGAGAGTTTCATTTACTTTGAATAAAAAAGTTATTTGAATGAACATATAATCAACCCATCAAAAAAACCTTATTATATTTTTAAACATCATCGCATGCTGTATTTTACATATGTTAAATTAGTAAAATGTTTACATCTTTATCAAATTTCAACTAGTTGTCGACGATGACAAACTCCCATTCTGTGGCTTAACTGGAGGTGGCTGGTCAATTGTAACAACATGATGATGTACATCCATGTTAGCACCCTGCTGCATTTCTCCCTGCTCAGGTAATTTTGGTTTCTCTTGTTCTACGTTTTCAAACTGTGCAAGGGAGGCTAATTCATGAATTGCCTCAGCAATTTTCTCTGTGCAAGAGATCACCTCAAATAGTAGAGAAGTGACAGTAACGGCTGGTACAACTTCTAAGAGGTTAATGCCGCTACACAGGTCTGAATAGAGCAAGAGCTTCAGGTTCTTGGCAGCATTTTTTGATTTTACAAGGTGGGAACTGGCAGAGGATGGTGGGGTCATCCTTTTGATAGCCAATGCTAATTCCTTCAATGCTTTTCCTAATTCTGAGCTCATTTTTGTGCATGAATCCTGAATCATGCCTTGGATTTCTGGTGGTGTCTGCAAAAATTGTTTCCATTTTGAACACATTAGTAATCTCTGTTAATGTCTAGTTGCATTTTTTTTTCTCTGTGTAATGATTTTGAGTGGACAGAGTTCATACCTTAATGTCAGAATTGAGGTAGCCATTAAGAGCTTCGACTCTGTAGGCACATTGCCTAGTTAGGCTTCCAAACTTGAGGTAGTGTTTCCAAGGATGACGAAACTTGAACTGGCCATGACCAGGTTCCCATCTTGCAAAATTAACCTGTACAAACACATGGAGAAAATTCATTATTTGAGTTGTATTCTAGAAATTGAAATTGAGAGACAGGAGGTTTCAGCTCTTAGTTTTTGCTTACCAGTGATTCTTCCATGTTTTTTGAGTTGAGGACACTCTTATAGCCTTGCAAAGATGCCTTGTTAATTGATTCTCCCTCTCCTGGTTTACGAAAGAATTCAACCCCGAAATGTTCCAAGAAAATCCCAAGTTTTTCAATGTTGGTAGCAGCAAGATTGTGAAGATCGTCACCAGCCCATACTGGGCAAATGCAAATGCACACAAACACAGCAGTAAGGCCACCAATAAGAATGGTTGAGACTCTCTTATGGGCCATGTCTAGCACTTCATCATCTCGGTAACCCGAAACCGATATCAAACAGAATGTCAAGATAAATATGAGAAGCCCATAATCATATCTTGCCTTCATTCTTGGAAAGAACCGAACAAATGTCACCGTTGTAGCTGCATAACATCACCAGCCAGTCACAACAAAATTCTTGAAGTTGTTTCGAGAATGAAAGAAAATGAAGAACTGTGTGAAATAGAAGTTGTTTACTAGTGAATTAATATTTACCAAGTAGAAAGACAAAGAGCCCAAGAAGCATGGGCTCTCCTTTCTCTCCAGATAGAGTGGCCAAGCGATGTGCACCAAACCCAAGAGCTCCCGCTAGAAATGTTGCCAAACCTCTGTTGAGACCTCTACCAAGTGTTGCTCCTGCATTATAATCAATTAGTAGTCATCTATCAAGCATTAATTTCCTTAGTTTTTGAATGATAAAGATGGACTATTAGCTTATGTAACTCACCAACAGAGAATTCGAAGACCACCACAACAGTCATAACAGCCCACATTGCAAAGTCACCAAAGCCATCGTAGAGAGGTTCAAAGTAGTAGAACAATGATACCAATGTGATGGCTAGTCCTACTTTTACTGAATGATTAACTCTTCTTGGATCATCTTGTCCTAATTTCTTTATTTTCCTTGCACATTCAACTATCTTAGCCTTTGATCTCTCAGGCAAGGACTTGATCCACCCACATCCTCTGGAAAAACAACCACCATTAATGTTTTGCATTCCACTTGACCTTTCCATAGCAAGGTTTATGGCAGCAAACTTGAAAAGGTTTCTATGGGCACTGGGCACTTTTCTTCTATCTCCTTGAGAAAAGAAGAGAGCTTGAGCTTGACTCTGATCTTACAGAGAAATGTTGGCTGTAATTGAAGGGAGCTTAGCTTGTTCGATCTTGTTCTTTGGCAATAGGGAGATTGTTGCTTTGGACGGAGGAGAAGGCAGCTTCTCTATTTATAGGTTACAAATATTTGCATGGGGAGTGGGGACCAAAAGAATCCCACAAGTTCAGCTCACGTTTTTTCGTTTCATGTATGAAAACCTTGTAAGATATTATTTTAAAAATCTCAAAACTCTCACAATTAATTCTTACGGGTCACCGGCACGCCATATTTTGGTTTGGGTTCGGTAAAACCCCTCTTGTAGGAGTGAAACACGTTTTGTAGGCTCTATGTCCGTTTCTAGCATGAACCGACAGTAGTATCCTAGAAATTTCACTTCATGGGAGACGTAACCAGGTAGGAACTCTAGGAGTGTCTCTTGGGGCGGCCATTTCTACGGACATTTTGTGGTACAGTTGTGACACTACTGTCCGAAAATTTCTCTTTGATATGATAAGTGGTTGAGGGAAGGAAGACAGACAGACAAGATTACCTCAATGATTCTGACACGTAGCCATATGTTCTGTTGTTTCTTATCTGTATTGCACTGTCTGGAAAAGGACGGGTGATTTTACTCGGTTCTCTTACATTTTTTTTTTCTTTTCTTGAGTTGTTGTTGTTGGTCAACCTCCAAGGGACTTCTGAGTGAGTGTCCAGCTGGAAACTCGAGAGTCGTGAGGTTTTGATGGTACACTGCTTTGTTTACTGTCTTCAACTCGTGTTGATTTTGAACGCTGGAGAGAGAATCTTCCCTTTTTATCAAGAGTTTTAATTTAGTACGTAACTTAGATTTGTGTATCCGGTTTTTTTTTTTTAAAAAAAAACAATCACTCCAATTGTAAATTGAGAAAACAAAAAAAAAAAAAAACTAGTATACGAACCAATTTAAAAAGAATAAATGTGAATTTAAACAAACATTTTCAACTTGGGTTAATTTCTAAAATTCGCAACTCTTAGAATTCTAAACTCGAACTCGATCAATAAACTTAATTTTTAATTAATTTAATGTTAAAAAATAAGATAATAAAAAAACACTAATTTAAAAAAAATATCAAAGTAAGAAAATAAAAATAAAAAAAACAAAGATAAAATTTAATATAAAAAAATCTCACCTATACTATAAAGAGGCACAAAATCCACACTCGATTATGCTAAAATTTTATCAAGACATTTGATCGGCATTGTTCTATAATGGGTCAATTTATTGTAATCAACTGAGAACATGTTAGTTTTCTTTATTTTTTCTAGATATTTTTAGATTTTCTATCAATTTAAACAGTTGTTGATTTCAAAATAGTTTTGATAAATTATTCTTAAGAATTATTTTTTCATGGTGCGAGAAACAACATCTGGTTTTTTATTATAAGTTGGCATGCAGCGTTTTATACATATATTATATATATATATTTTTCAATTTCTTTAGATATAACTTCAGACTAGTTTAAACATTAATTAGGGTTATACTTTTCATTAATCATTTTCGACATTTTTTTCTTCAATGGTGATGTTTTCCCTTGGGCCAAAATCAATCTCTATTGTTTTTTAATGGTAAAACTGTCCCTGCACTGTTTTTTTATTTAAAAATAATTATTAAAAAATAAAAAATATCATTCTAATATATTTTAATATAAAATATATTTTAAAAAACAATCACAATTATATTTTCTCCAAACAAGCTCGTCTCCTGCACCTGCACCGTTCTCTATATTCAAGTGTAGAATGGGATCCCATGCCGGCGAACCTAACTTCAAATTTTTCTGGCAGCTGGGACATCCATTCTTCAAAATCTGCTTGAATCATGATGCCTCGTCATAAAAGCATAAACTGAAAAAAAAAAGAGAGAATAATTAATTAAGTAATTCAAGGTGATAAAAGATTAAAGTGTTATTAGTTCTTCGAATATGCATGCTGACTCAATTCAAGAATTATCCTGAATTGTGAAACTCCAAGCATGTTAGAAAGATGCTCGGCTTTCTACTATTTACTTATATTCGAGACTACTTTTAACATCCTACTTTGGAATTTATTTGGGGCACAACTTGGGTTATAGGTTGGGATCAAACGAGTTAATTCTATTTTTTAAAATTTTTAAAATAATATTATTTAAATTACAAAAAAAATTAATTTTTTTTAATAGCTTTATTTTAATGGAACCAGCCCGGACTAACAAAGTCACCAAGTAAACCAGAATTCTTAAATGAGTCCACGAAGTTTTTTCTTTTTCTATTTTTGTTTTCAACGGAAGATTTTTAAAGAAGTCAATTATATTATCGAGTTACGAATTAACAGCCAAACCAATTCAAGTTTTAAAACAATAATTATATAAGAATGTGTGGGTCCAAATCACTCATAGTGTACGATCATGTCATTTATGTGAGAAGTCTGACTTTAATATATATATATATATATATATATATATATATATATAACCCTGTTACGCTGTGAGCAGGAATAAAAATCTTTTACTGTAAAAAATGTCTTTTATGATTTTTTTTTAATATTGATATTAAATGAAACTCTATGAGCTAATTTTGAAATCTTTAGATTAATTTCTTGATTATCTTGTCAAATTATTCATGAGTTTATTGGATATTACTTAGTTGATTTGACAATTTTAAAAATAATTTGAATAACCAGTAAAAACAAGGTTTAATTTTTAAATAAACTTAAGATGATAATTTTTTTTAGTATCGAGAAGTTAACATATTAGATCAAATAGAATTTCGTTGTTTAACCCGTCAAAAATACAACATGTGGGATAGACTCCCCTAGATTTAAAACTCTATTTTCTTTTTTAAAAAAAAAACATACATCATGATTTGAATATGCAATCTTGTGATTTTTTTCTTGTTTGTTACCAACTAAGCTAGAACACTAAATTGTTATAAATTGACTTAAAAAACATATTAAAGTGTTTTATTATTAACTATTTATAGAAACAATAAAGCACCATAACAAATTTTAAATTTTTTAATGTTGTAGGTTAATTGTATAAGAAAAGGTATTATGATGTGTAGCCAGCCGTCCATCTGATATTGGGGTTTAGGTCTCACTGTCTTCCCTTGAAAAAAGATGCAACAGAGCCTTATGTAATTGGGACTGGACTTTTCTACAGAACTTAATATTTCGATTTTTTTTTTAGGAGACTTGTAATCATTAACCATGATTTTGAAATCCGGCCTGGCCTAGCAAGTTTATTTGAGACCCGGTTGATCTAGGGCTGATACTAGACCGAGTTAAAGAAAAAATAGAGAAAGAAAAAATTCGGTGTAACCTAGTTGACCCGGCAAGACCCGGTCAAAAATCCGGTTATAACCCATTAACTTTTATTTTTTTATTAAAACGACATCGTTTTGATTTAAAAAAAAAAAATTGACTTAGACGACAGTAAAAATTCAGAACCCGGGTCTTGAAACGGACCGAGTCTGAAAACTATCTCCTAAACCAACATATTCGGTTTTTGTCTAGCCTGACCAGATGATCTCAAAGTAGTGTCATTTCATTAGAGTTTCTTTAAAAAAAAAACAATTAGAACAATATTATCTTATAATAATTATAAAAAAATATCTTGAAGTTAATTCAATTGAATTTTACCCGAATTTATTCAGGGTAACAAGATAACAAGTTGATCAGCCGAATCATTTGAGTCTAATTAATTTAATGCTCATTTTTATTAATTTTTTTAAATCAAACCCTACTCTGTTTGCAATGAATTCAAGAGTTTTGGCACCGAATTAAATAAATGGAACCAAAATGGTCAGGCAATTATGAATCATTTCTTCTTCTTTTTTAATCTCTGAGAACACTTCTCAGTGGCTGAGAGGTAAGTGGAATGGTAACATGCTTTTGATTAAAGAGCCACGTCCAAGACAAAACAATAAACAAATTACTCTATGATGCTCTCTAGATGACTAAGAAACTGATAAAAAACTTAATTAAATTCTGCACTTGACGTAAAAGTCCATATGAATATCAATATGGTGTTGATTTCTTTTAAAATTGAAATGATGATTCAATGTTTCTGTCTTTGAAAGCAACACAAAGCATGGAAGTTGCCTCAAGTAACCTTTCATGATTGAGTCTCTCTTGATTTGTCTGGAGTCGAAAGTTAGTGGAACTGCTGTGATAAGTGGGGTGATTTATTAAAGTGATACATGCTCCTACCAATCTTTGAAAAGCTGGTGCAAATTTCTCAAATCCACGGTATATCGAACAAAATAGAGGACTTTTCTATCTAGCTACTAACAAAATGGAGATCCTAGTGGAAAACACTCAAATCCCACCTTTTCGTCCTTTGCTGCTTGCCACTGCTTCACGTTCATTTTGTGTGGTGAGTGTTTACTCTGAAAGAACTCTTTATTCTTAGAAAGCTCTGCAATTTGCAGGCACTAAGACACGAGACATGGCCTCTGGTGACTACGTTTATGGTGATTACCGCATGTCGTGTCTGCTCTTACTTCATCTATATATTTAAGCATGAGAGGGTATTTTCTCTCACAAAAACGGGCTGATATATAGTTCTCTGTTAATCGATGGACTGGTTGGAGATAGACGCAATCACAAGTTTGATCATGTAAAATAATATAAATTTTATTCTGGAACCTCATCTAATAGTTTAAATTATTAGGTTGAGATGATTCTTTAACATGGTATCAAAATCTTGATGATTAAGTGGTCACGAGTTTGAATCTCATCATCCTCATTTATTTGATAAAAATTAAGCATAAGATAAAGTAAGTTTGTGCAAGTTTCAAGTCTAAAGGGTTTTCCCTTGAAGGAGTGTGTTAGAATAATATAAATCATATCCTAAAAGGCTTTCACTTGAGGGGATATAAATCATATCATATAACCTCACTTAACTGTTTAAGTTATTGGATTGAAATGGTTTTCTAACACATAAGTTTCAAATCTTGTTAGCACGTTGAGATGCCCTCGCCACGTTTCTTCTCGTAGCCTTAAAATATGAAAAGAAAAGTTCAGATCAAACTTCGAACATGTGGTGTACTCATTGCCATTCTCATATTATATCTACAAAAGAGGCATATTACTTTGTATCCAATGGAGTTTAAGCCTTGTGGATATCAAAAGTACCATTTGAAATCTTGTTTTCAATGATCTAACTCTTGTTAGATAAAGTAAATCTTGTTAGATAAAGTTTGTGTTTTGTCCCAGATCTAAAAATGTTTTGTTAATTAACACGTATCATAGTTTTGTAGGTATAAAATCCACTAAAAACTCTAGGAAAACAAAAAAACTACCGACACTAAACACAAACTTAAATGCAAGTGTAAATGATCAAAGTTGGATTTTCAAGCACATAATATAGTGGGGCTTGGGAATCTTTCGTCCATTTTATGCCCCCATTAAAGATATTTGAGCACATGATCGATGATGATGGATGAAAAACAAAAGAGCATCTTATATATAATTTAGGCTAGCTCATTGAGCTGCTAAAGAATCAAAGAAGAGTTGCAAACAGATTGGATTACTTCGGGCTTGAGTTTGTTATTGATAGCTGATGTGCCATCTATGCTGTCTTCGCCAAAAAGACGAGTAAACATGGACGTAAGTTATAAACCCTAATGGCTGAAAAGAATAATGGCATTTTTCTTATCCTGGAAAAAAAGGGCATTTGTTCTGTACCAAAAAAAAGGGATGATACAAATTGAAATACGTGTTTCAGGATATTCCTGTCACATATATTTCTTATTACAGTTAGATTTTTAATTTTTTTAATAATACCCAATTTCATATAAAACTCACTTGGGATATCATGTATACATAATACATAATACATAAGTTAGTAACATATATTTACACTTCCATATTGTGCTTGATAGCCTTTGGTGCAGAAGAAATCTCACTTGGTGAAGCAGCCATGGTTGATTCTGTAACATTGACGACAACATGGGAGCAACTGACCATCTGAGCTGATTTTATATTCTGTGGTTGTCCTGAATGCAACTTTTCTGGTGATACAGTACGTTCTACACTCTTAAATTGAGCTATGGAAGCGAGTTCATGAACGGATTCAGCAATGTTTTCAGTGCATTTGACCACTTCATTAAGGATTGAAGCCACTGTAATCCCTGGTATAACTTTCAGCAGGTCAGTGTCTTCCCATAGGCCTGATTTGAGTAAAGATTTCAGGTTTTTGGCGGCAGATTTTGCATTTTCTATATGGGAATCTGCAGAAGATGGCTGTACCATTTTTTTCATTGTTAATGACAGTTCCTTCAGTGCTTTTCCAGATTCTATGCTCATGTTTGTGCATGCTTCCTGAATTCTGCTTCTAACTTCTGATGATGCCTGCAAGTATATCAGCAGATTGGCATATACCTTGAGATAAGCATTTGAACAACTCTTATTTATTTTGTTAGTGCTTAACCCATACAGGTTTGAGCTTTACTATTTTTGGTGAGATGGGATCGCGATATATGAGATGCCAAAGGCTTAAAAGTAGCTTATCGCATTGTATTTAGACATCGAAGATAAGAAACCTGCAAAGGAGTTAATTTCTTTTTTATATACCTGAATGTCGGCATTTAAGTATCCATTCAATGCTTCAATTCTGTAGGCACATTCACGAGCCAGAGTTCCAACTTTTAGGTACTGTTTCCATGGATGCCGAAACTGGAACCTACCATGCCCTGGCTCCCATGCTGCAAAATTAGCCTGAAGGCATCAAAACTATCATCAGAAAACGAACTATATATATAGGTAAGGGAAGAGGAGGTTATGGGAGGTCTAGAGATTAATCCACACCAAGGATTCTTCAGCGGTTTTTGAATTCAAAACACTCTTGTATCCTTCCAGATATTTCTTGTCGTCTTTAGACTCTGCATCCCCTGTTCTTTTGAAGTATTCATCACCAAATCCTGTAAATGTTTACCTTTTCCAAGTAAGCTTGCGACCACATATTGAATAGTTAAGAAGAACAGTAGGAATTAATGCATCCACTAGCTATAATATGTACTTAGTGCTCCACTTTAATCTGTTGGAGACATGGATACATACCTTCCAAGAAGTTACCAAGCTTTTCAATGTTGAGAGCAATCAGATTGTGAAGATCTTCACCAGCCCACACAGGGAAAACCACAATAGAAATGATGACACAAGCACAGCCACCTACGAAGATGGTTAATACTCTTTTATGTGCTAACTCTAATATTTCATCGTCTCGAAAGCCCGATATCGATATCAAAGAGAAGGTCAATATGAATATTAGCAGCCCATAATCATATCTTGCTTTAATTTTTGGAAAGAACCGTAAGAATGTTGATATTACAGCTGCAAACAAAAACCAAAATAAATTTGAATCTATTACTACCTTACACCAGTTATTTTTTTGTTACAGCAAGGATCAATTTGAAGCCTAGGTGCAAATATGCAATGATTTTTGTGTGCATGCATGGTTAAAGATACCTACCTTGTAGAAAGACTAAGGAACCAAGTAGTATGGGCTCTCCTACATGTCCAGATAGGTTTGCTAGGTGATGTGCTCCGACGCCGAGTGCACTAGCCAGTAGTGTTGCCATTCCTCTGTTCAGTCCTTTTCCAAGAGTAGCCCCTGATGAAAAATTGTGAAAAAACCACATGATTGTCAATATTACGACATGAGTAGTGGTATTTGTCGCGCCATGAAAGGTAATTTTTGGTTATTTGAAGAAAAGGGTCATAGGTCCTGGCTAGACTTACCCACAGAGAATTCAAAGACAACTACAACAGTCATAATAGCCCACATTGCAGTGACGCCAAAATTACTGTAGAGTGGCTGGTAGTAGTAGAATATTGATACCAATGCAAGTGCAAGGCCTACTTTTAGTGAATGAATAACTCTTCTCGGATCATCTTGTCCAACCTTCTTTATGTTCCTAGCCGTATCAGCCACCTTATCTTTGAACTTCACAGGCAAGGCATTGAGCCACCGTCGCCCTTGAGTGAAAACACCGGCCCTGTCACCGCTTGCAGATCCGATTTCCATGGCTAAATATTGAGGATAGGCAGGTTCGCATGAACTGAGAAAGATCAAAGAGAGCAAAGAACAAGGAGAATCGGCCGAGAGAGATGATGCCTTAGGAGAGGCTCTACATGCTTCCAATTTATAAGAAGAAAATGGCATCTTATTTGCACATAGAATAATAAAATATGTTATAATAGTTTAATTATGTACATGCTCTGATATTGTACTATGCAAGTACAAAAGAGTTTTCACCGAAAAAGGTAAAAAAATGCAAGGTTGAAAACATTACGGTTTGTTTTTATGTTACTATCTATTTTTTAAAATATCTTCCACCTTATTTTTTACTTGAAAAATTATTTAATGTAAAAAATATTAAAAAAAACATTTTTTTAATGCCTTGTAGCTACTAGCTGTACATAATGTTGATATCCCACTAACAAATGCTAGAGGTCTAGGAGCTAGCGTTAATTTCCCATCGCCAATTTGCCATGGTTCTCCTAGCACTACTGAGGTTGCAGAATAAACGACGGCAATCATGAGTTGGCCAACCATAGTTTGAACTGCATTAACTCTATGAACTGTCACACGCACCTCTTTCTAGCAGTGCGCACTGTTTTGAAGTCTACACGTTCACGTTAAACCTTGTTGCTTTGGATCTTCTCAAGGCTAATACATCATGTACTGGGGTTGCTGGACTTAAAGCTTCATAATCACTTTAAAACAAGTCTTACAATGATCTTAGGAGACCCTCTGCAAGCTAGTCCAGGTCTTAGCCATGGAAGTTCTAGTTAGTCTTATAATGATCTTAGGAGACCCTCTGCAAGCTAGTCCAGGTCTTAGCCATGGAAGTTCTAATCTCTAAGTCCTGGATTTCATATATATATATATATAAGCTACACACTAAAACACTCTTCACACACTACACACCTCCTATATTTCCTAAATTAAGTATTAGAATCCTTTATTTTAACAAAGAACTTGTTTTGCAGAGAATTTATAGATCAGCCTAAGATCGCAGTTCTAAAAGGCCCAATTCATGTATGAAGTCTTTCAAAACTTCGTCAATCAAGTTCAAATAGCTAGAAGTGGCTGGAGCCTACAAGTGCCAGCTTTTTTTATATTTAATTTTACTATATTATTAATTAATTTTCTTCTTCAAATCTTGAAAAACAGTAATTGTATTATTTCTTACTTGGAATTATATTAGAGTTTCAACTTTATATTATCATTTTGATGTACTGGAATCAAAAATAAATTTTTTTAAAATATATATTTTGATATAAGATCTCTTTTTAACGTAGTTTTTTGACATATTTAATGATCATTGTTATTGATTATCTCGTAATGTTAGTTATTTTATTTTATTTTGTTGTTTTAAAAATTAAATTTAAATAAATATCAATTTTTCTATTATTTTTTATACTTTTTTAACTTTATAATACAAGAATGTAGAGTAGTTTAGGCAACTTAGGAATACATAATATATAAGGATAACATACCAAAGTCGACACTAATTAATGAATTTTTGTTCCCTTAAAATTTATATATTTTCACAAAAAGAGCTAACATTAATTAATGGGACGAAAGGAATTCCAATTTATCTCTCAAAATCTATTGCTTTCTTTATTTTATTTCTTCTATTTGCTGCTTTTTATATAGTTGTTATTTATTTATGCATAAACCATACTAGTTTTTTTAGGTTTTCTTGTAAAAATATAGGACTGATAACTATCAAAGAACCAATTCAACTCATGCGGATGGTAAGATTCAAACTCGTGACCGCTTAGTCATCAAAGCTTTGATACTATGTCAAAGAACCATTTTATTTTAATAGCTTAAATGGTTAATAAGCTCTGATACCACTGCTAGTCGGATAAAAAGTTTTTTAATAATAATAATAATAATAAAAAAGAATATATAAGTATTGTCAATATATATTCTAGCATTAAGAAAAAATTTAATTATAAAATAAAAAATTTATATGTGCATTTAATAAAATTTATCGAGAATTATATGTATCAATAAATACTAAAAAAATATTTTTAACACTATCCAAAATCTAAATTGGAAAGTTGAAAGATGAATACAAATTAAAATATTTGATCTAGTTACGTGAGAAACTCATCAAGTTTTTTAATTTAATTATATGAAATAAAATTATTTTTTATAAGAAAAATAATAATTTAAATTTTATTAAAACAAAATGATTTTCTAGTATAATTCCTTCTTTTCTTATTAATATATATTTTTTAACAAAAAAAATAGTTTTCTAAACTATGTTGTTTATTCAGAAAAAACTGAAAGCAATTAGAATAACTATCAAAACAAATTTGAACAATTTGACACAATATTAAAACATACATCTCTTTAATTAAAATTCATTCATCTCATTAACATGCTCTCAATTTTGTACCTTTTTTTTACAAGAATAATTGCTTTTAACAATACCTCATTAAAGCAATAAAAGATATATGTTTTGATAATTTTGACGTGACTATTAAAAAAAATAACAATAATATGGAGAACCTTTTTGAATATTTTTTTTAACTAATTACATGTTAATTAAAAAAAATATTCTCAAGAAAGATGCTGGATAAAATTATAGAGGAAAAATGTAGATTTTTTTTTCCATCATGTAAAATCCCGATTAAAATTTTAAAAAAAAATATTAAAATATTAACTCAGAAATAGAATGGGTTAAATTAAATTAAGGATATAGAATTAAATGATAGTAGATGAAATTAAAAGAAATAAAAGAGTATATAACACAAATTGCTAGAAAAGGGATGAGGACAAAAGTGAAATAACTAAACAAATAAGGTCAATATGTAAATATTAAGAGTTTGAACTATAAATACCCCATTTTTTCAAAAGAAATTAAAGAGGGGAGAATATTCAAGTTTCCTACACAAAACATTGATAGGAAATTCAACAAATTGAAAGGGTTTGGGTAAGATTTATGCTAGGTGGTGAGGAAAACATTATCAAGACAAGAATTAAATGAGAATAAGTGAAAGAAATTGGGGATTTAGAGAGGAAAGGAGCCGACCAAGAGGGGGAAAGGAGTGTCAAAAAAAAAACTTCAACTAATTGAGGATCAAAGCTCACTTTATCACTGGGTAAGGGATTTTAGACTTAATTACATAAGTTAAATTGAATACGATTATGAATTTATGTATAAATTGCAAATTCTAGGTTAGGGTTCATAAGTAAAATCGAGGAAAATGAGAAAGTGACCTTGATTAATGTAATTGGAATGAAAATGGATGAAAATAACTTAGAATAATGAAAAATTGAAGAAACAATCCTAAGGTTGTGAAGGGTGGTGGTGCCGGCCAAAAAGGAAGAAAAATAAAAAACAATTCAAAACAATGCATGAAAGTTGATTGGTTATAATTATTTTAGAATGTGTTGAAATGTGAAGAATGAATTGAAAAGAAATAGAAATCTTGTGTTTAAACTTATAATGGAAAGATTGATTATGCTTTGAATTAGGAACATTTCAAGTTTGTAGGGGATAATGGAGTTTTTGTGTTATGTTGAAGTATTATTATAGATGAAGTCATGTAGAAAAGTTAATATGCTTTTAGTAAGAGAATTTTGGTTATTTATAGAAGGATGTGAGAAAAAAAATTAAATTAGTAGATTATTATGGTGATATGGTTAATGATATTACAAGTTATGTAAAGGAGAAATAATTACGTCGAATGGTGAGAAAACGAATGAAAATACTTTGTTGTATGTCAAAAGAAAAGAATAAAAAACTGGACAGCTTCATCACTCAGCTTCAAAGTAGGTTTAGGACTTGAAAATAATGAAAATAAAAATACATTTTTCATAAAATTTAAAGTTAGGGATGTTAGTTTTCCAACAAAACTGACATCATTTAAATCGGAGTTATAAAACTCCAGATACGGGCTAAAAATTGAAAGAGGGTCAAATTAAATTTTACTAGATAGTTTTTAGATGTTGCCATAACAAACGGTTTTGGATATGTTGATGATAGAAGTAGGTTTTGTTTCTTTAAGAAAAGTTGTAGCCTTTTAACTTAGATTTTAGAATAAACAAACATGCATAGAACAAAATTTTATAACTTCAGATATGGCTAAAATATTAATCAGTATTTTTGAGTAATTAAATTAAGTTAAGTTGGCTATAAGCAGCTAACTTTAAAATTTGTTTAGAATTGTTTTTAATGTAAGATTTAATGGTGGAAATTATAAGAAAGAAATTGTAAAAATAAACTAAATAGTTATTGATGATTAGCTTGAAGATATGAAATCATAATAAGTTATTTTAAATTAAGAATAAAATGATTGTTTATAAAGTTAAATTTTAAAATAAGATAAGAATAGAATAACACATGATATTATTTATATTGGTACAAAAAGGATCGAAGGACCCACCCAACAATAAAATAAAATAAAAATAATAACTAATTAGAAAATGCTTCAAGAACAAAACAAACAAAACCAAACGAATAGCATTTTCCGAATCCACAATATTTTATTCCTTTATCTGTTGTGTTTTTCCCAGCACAATTATTATTTTCCTTTTTATATATATGATGAGTGCAACCCTAATTCCTAAGTGAAGTTCGAAACCAATTATTTTGACTTTAATTTTTTTTTAACATTTCAAGCCTCATTATTCAAAAAATATTCTTATTGCACACATTTATATATACACGGAGGGAAATAAAAAAGGAAAAGAAGCAAGGGAGGTCATAGCAATGCAAATCAAATCAAAACCTAAAAACAGGATCGATCCTTCAAGTACATTGAGCATCCCTTTGAGTGTATTTCCTGCGCTGTCTATTCCTTTAAACCTTTTTATTCTATCCCAGTTTCTGTTCTATCCCTCCTTGCATGGCTATAAATTCTATGTCACAGTCTCTGTATTAGATGGTGATCGAGCAACGATCGAGAACATAACCTACTAGCTAGAGAACATTTAGAATATGTAGATTTGGCCTGAATATATTCTTTACAGCACCAATTTCTCTTGCTTCCGTTAGTTTATGAAATAGAAATTAGGCCTTTGATTCCAGAACTTATATAAACCGTTAGCTTGAATTTAGATTGTGCAATGAATTGGAATATCCTCCTAGAATCATGCCGAATCAAAATATTTGAACTTTCGCCGGCGATAGGATATTTGAGAATGTAATAGCTATTATTTTTTTAAAGTGTTTTTTGTTTAGAAAAGTATCAAAATAATATTTTTTTTATTTATTTTTTATATCAGCACATCAAAACGATCCAAAAATACTAAAAATATAATTTAAAGCAAAAAAATATATATTTTAACAAAAAAAAAGGTTGAAACTCACTCTTAAACGATACCTAAGATCCATTTAGGCTTATAGTGACAACCGTGATACATATTATCTATTGATTTCGCTTTGGTTTTTTTTACTATAATAATATTTATCTTTGATTCATCTTCGTCAACTAGTTGATTGATTATATGATTAATATATTGTTTGTTCTTTGTTTTCTTTTCTTTCATCAACTATGTTAATAAAAAAAATATGGAGTTCTTGATTAATATGGTAAGAGTAGAGAAGAAGTGTAATGACGAAAACTAAACTAGAAAAAAATAAAAAGCAAGTAAATAAAATTGCAAATAAAAACTGTAATGAAAAAAATAAATTATGATAAGCAAAATAAAAGGAAAAAAGCAGAAACTTGTGAATAAATTATATATGTGGGGCTTGTCATCATTTCCTGCTACTAGATGATCTATTTGTAATGTTACAAACATAAAATTTCATATATACATAAAATTTCAATCCTATATAAACTGTTTATACCAAATAAGAACTTTACAATTTGAATCCTAGTACAATTCATACTCTTTATTTACATGTCTCTTTCCTAGTAGTTGTATGTGTTTCTATTATACTACAATATCCATCAGTTTAACTATTCAAGACTTTTATTTTGCATAAAACTTGATCGTTGATCTCAGCTATTTTTACTGGTTGTTGTGTTAAGAAATATAAGGTTATTTTGTTTTATTATTTATTAAGAGTAGAATAGTCTCTACAGTTTTTTTTGTTTTAGCCTATATATAGTCTCTTTGTATTTAGGTTAAATTATCCTTTTTTGTGTGATTCATTATGTTATACAGTATCAATGAAACCCTAACCTCCTTTCTTTTTATTTTCTTTAGATTGTTTAACATGGTATCAGAGTATGATTGCATGAAACAAGACTTAATCTCAAACACAGCTTTCGCACACCTCTGCTGGGGTTCGGGGTGGAGCCCCAAATTTTTTTGGAGTGACTATATAACTTTGAGAGGATATTTTTCTAGTTTCTGCAATATGGTATTTCATCTTCCCTTCAATTTCTAAAATTTGGTATTTTATCTTCCCTTCAATTTCTACAATTTGGTATTTGTATTCTATTTTTCTTTGTTTGTTTATTATGGCTATTGAAAGAGATGATTTGCTTCAGTTTGTAAGTGTGAGGTTGGATGGAAATAATTATTCGTATTGGAGTTATGTGATGAGAAATTTTTTTAAAGGTAAAAAGATGTGGGGATATGTTAATGGAACACCCGTGAAACCTAAAAATATTGATGAAGGTTATGTTGCTTTGATAGATGCTAGGTAAGCAAACAATGCAAAGATTATTACTTAGATTAACAATTCTGTTGAACATTCTATAGGTACACAGCTGGCAAAGTATAAGACAATAAAGGAGATTTGAGTTCATCTGCAAAGGTTATTCACTCAATCAAATTTTACAAAGCAATATCAATTGGAGAACAACATATGAGCTCTTCATTAAAAGAATATAAGTATTAAAGAGTTTTATTCTGCTATGACAGATCCTTAAGATTAATTGGCTCTTATAGAATCAGCAGAATTAAAAGCGTATGTTGTATATATTGATCGTAGAGAGTAGCAACGATTGGTACAGTTTTTAACAGCACTTCATAATGATTTTGAAGGACTTAGAGGTTTAATTTTTTATCGTTCTCCACTTGCTTCTGTTGAATTAGTTGTCAGTGAGTTATTAGCTAAAGAAATACATCTTCAGTCTTATTTTGAAAAGAGAATTCTCTTTACCTCTAATCCCTCTATGCTAGTAGTATCTTTTAAGTCATCCTCCAGTAATCAGAATAAGCCTTACACAAGGGTTACCTTTGACAAGTGCAGTTTATGTAAGCAAAAAGGTCATTGGAAGGCTCAATATCCTAAACTGAGACAACAAAATCAAGCATGAAAACCTGATAGTCAATCACAATCTAATGCTCATAGACCACCTCGGGGTTACAAACCACCACTTCATAATACTGCAACAACTGTCTCATTAAGTCCTTTCACCGATCTTAATACTCTGGCTGAGAAATTTCAGAAGTTTCTCTCTTTAGATCCATAAGTTATGTTTGTTTCTTCTTTCATAGATTAGTTGCCTCATAGTACTTCAAGTATGTCACATTCTAAATGGGTCTTGGATTCTGATGCTTCACATCATATGTCTCCAAATTCTTTATCTTTTGCTTATGTGTCCCCTTCATCTTCTATTCATGTCATGACTACTGATGGCACTCTTATAATCTTAGTAGGTGTTGGCTTTGTTATCACACCTTATTTGTCTCTTCCTAATGCCTATGTTATTTCGAACCTCACATTAAATCTTGTTGCTATTGGTCAAATATGTAATTCTGATGATTATTTAGTCATATTTTCCTCTTTTTTTTGTTGTGTGCAAGATATGCAATCTCAAAAGGCTTATTGGGACAAGTCGTAGGGAGAAGGGATTGTATATTTTGGATGAGTTAAAAGTGTCAGCTGCTGCTACTGGTGTTGATTTGTCTCCTTTTTCATTTGAGTCCTTTTTCTTCTAGTTTTTATTTATGGCATTCTCGTCTAGGTAATTTTTTGTCTACTCATTTGAGATTTTTGGCATCCATAAGAGCCTAGAAAATTTACAAACTTATGATATTTCTGATTATAGTGGATGTAAACTAGCAAAATTTTTCGCTTTACCTTTTAATAGAAGTATTTTGGTTTCTTTTTCTCTATTTGATTTGATTTTTTTTTGATGTGTGGAGACCTTTTCTTGTTTCCACAAAAGAAGGGTCTCGATATTATATTTTTTTTTATTAATGATCATACTTGTTATTATTGGGTTTATTTAATGAAATATCGTTTTAAATTCTTTGAGATATATACAACCTTTCGAGCTCTTGTCAAAACTCAACATTTTGCTATTATCAAATGTTTTATATATGATTTTGGTGGGGAATACATCTCTAATAAATTTTATGAGTTGCTTACCTTAGATGGAACTATTCATCAATCTTCGTGTATAGATACTCCTGAGCAAAATGGCGTTGCTAAAACAAAACATAGGCACATTATTAAAATTGCTCGTTCTCTCTTGTTGTCTGCTTCGGTTCCTAATATGTTTTGGGGTGAAGTTGTTCTTACTGTTGTAGGTTTGATTAATACAATTTCATTTTCTCATACTTCAGGTTTATTTCCTTTTGAAAAGCTATATGGATATGCCCCTGATTATTTTTTCTTTAGATTTTTTTTTGTTGTGCTTATTTCATTCTTCGCCCTCATATAGAAAGCAATAGGTTATCCTCTCGATCTGTTATTTATGTATTTCTTGGTTATGGTGAAGGTAAAAAGGGATATCATTGTTTTGATACAATAACTCAAAAACTTTATGTGTCTTGTCATGTTGTCTTTCTTGAGCATATACCTTTCTTTTCCATTCCATCCACTACTCATGGCTTGATTATATTTGATCTTATTCATATATATTATTTTTCTAAGGATTTTGATAGTTTATCATCTCAGGTTCCTAGTACCTCAAATATTCCTCCTCGTGTTCAACCAATTCATACTAATCATTCTGCAGGTATTGACACTTTACTCTCTAGCACACCTGAAGCTCCATTCTCCTCTATGGTCCCTCTAGCTTCGTCTAAGATTGTGGATCTACATCTATATCAATCCATACGCATTCGTAAGTCCACAAAGTTACCAAATTTTGCTTATTCTTATTATTCTTTATCATGTACTTCCTTTTTAGCTTCTATTCATTGTCTCTCTTAGCCCTCTTCATATAAAAAGGCAATTCTTGATCCTCTTTGGTAGCAAGTTATAAATGAAAAACTTTATGCTTTGCATAAGATAGATAATTGAGATTTGGTTCATCTACCTCCTAGTAAGAGTGTTGTTGGTTATTGTTGGGTGTATAAGATCAAGACTAATTCTGATGGATCTATTGAGCGATACAAAGCTAGGTTGGTTGCAAAAGAATACTCTTAATAGTATGGTATGGATTATGAGTAAATATTTGCTCTTGTTGTAAAAATAAGTATTATTTATACTCTTATTGCAGTAGCTTCGGTTCGTCAATGGCATATCTCTCAACTTGATGTTAAAAATACCTTCTTGAATGGAGATCTTCAAGTAAAAGTTTATATGATACCCCATCTGATGTTTCACATGATTCTGGGTATATTTGCAAGCTCAATAAAGTGTTATATGGTCTTAAACAAGCACCTTGTGCTTGGTTTGAGAAATTCTTTGTTGTGATCTTTTCCCATAGTTTTGTTTCTAGTAGTCATGATTCTACTCTTTTTGTTAAGTGCACTGATGCAGGTTGTATCATTTTGTCTTTATATATTGATGACATGATTATTACTAGTAATGAATTGATGGTATTTTAGTTTTGAAGACAGGGTTAGCTAGACTATTTGAAATAAAGGATTTGGGTTCTGTACGATACTTTTTGGGTATTGAGGTAGCCTATTCACCTAGAGGTTGTCTTCTTTCTTAATCGAAATATATTGCAGAAATTCTTGAGTGAGTTATACTTATTGATAATAAGACTGTAGATACTCATTGAGATTAATATAATGTTTTCTTCTTCTGATGATTTACTCTTGCCAGATCCTATTATATACTATACTATTATTGGAAGCTTAGTATATCTCATTATTACTTGTCCAGACAGAAATTGCATATGTTGTTCATATTGTTAGTCAATTTGTTGCTTCTCCTACTTTCATTTATTGGGCAGTTGTTCTTCATGTTTTGTGATATCTTCAGAGTACAGTCTTTTAAAGTCTTTTACTTCCATCCACCTTTTTCTTGGAGCTACGTGCATACTCTGATGATGATCATGGCATTGATCCCACAGATCGCAAATCTATTATTGGTTTCTGTATATTTTAGGTGATTCTCTTATTTCTTGAAATAGCAAGAAACAATCTATTGTTTCTCAATCTTTAACTGAAGCAGAGAATCGTGCTATAACATCTACTATCAAAGAGATTGTTTGGCTATATTGGTTACTTGCAGATATTGAAGTTTATCTTTCTCATCTTACTCCTATGTATTGTAACAACCAAAGTTCTATTCAGATTGCTCACAACTTGGTTTTTCATTAACGAACTAAACACATTGAGATTGGTTGTCATCTTACTCGTCATCATCTCAAGCATGACACCATTACTTTACCTTTTGTTTCTTTTTCTTTGTAAGTTGCAGATTTCTTTACCAAGTCGCATTTTATTTTTCATTTTTGTTTTCTAGTTTGCAAACTCTCGATGCTTGTAATTACCGCATCGTGAATTTGAGGGGAGATGTTAAGAAATATATTTACCTTATTTTATTTATTAAGGATAGAATAATATTTTTAGTTTAACCTATATATAATCTCTTTCTATTTAGAAAAACATTTAAAAAAAATTAAGCAGCCTAGCATTTATATCAACAATAAAACTAACCCATTTGTTTTAGCATATTTTATAAATATAATTATAGTTCGCATCTTTCTATCTTACTTGGACAAATGAAGTGCCAATAAAAAAAAAAGGAAAGGAAAAGGAAAAGGAAAAGAGAGAGTTAAGTTTATCCACAAAAAAATATATAAGTAATGAAAAATTTTAGATAAAAAAGTATTCAAGGAACAAAAGAAAATTAATTAAGATAATATAAAATACTAATAAAATAGAAAACAATGCTCTCTCAACTACAACAAAAAAAAAAAAAACAAGTCAAATAAGAAGAATAACTATATCTAAGAAAAATAAAAACAATTATAAATATTTAGATTTTATATCCCTTCAATTGAAAAAAATAAGTTAATCCAAAAAATTAAATTAAAAAACATAATTTAAAAAATAAAAATACCTCTATGCGCGAGAAGCTTCCATTACTCCAAACTCCATCTATTTAAATTGAGCTAGATATAATGATTGACAATCACATGTAATATATTTTATATGATTTAAGAAAGGAAATTAATATATAAAAATATAAATATAAATATAAGTCATATAAAAATTTAAATGGAAATCATATCAACTTCAACAGATAATTTTCTTTTCTTTTTTTATACAATTTCTACACTTTTGTTTCTATATCATATAAACATATCAAATGTAATTTGTATTCACGTTTTTTTGGACAGAGGTAGATGTGAATGCCAATCAATACGTGTAGCTCAATTTAAATAATGGAATATGGAGTGGTGGAAACTCCTGAAATACTAAACTCTAAAATAAAATTATAAATTAATTAATTAATAAAAACCTCTCTTGTTGTCTCAACAATGTTTATGAATGTCAATAGACGGTCCCGATTGGGGAAAGATGAAAGAGAGAGTATCCAATTGAGAAAACAAGTAATCGGAGGACTATGTTAATAATAAACTGTTAATAATTAGGTAACTAATCCGAGGTTTATATACCTGCCTCGAACCTTAATGTTATAATTTATAATTATTTATTTATTTTGGATTAAGTTTCTGGTTAGATTTGATTAGATATATCAGTATTCATACTTAACCAAAAACTTAACTTTTTGATTTCAGGTTTTATCCAAATCCGATCAAATCTAAAAATTTCCAATTGATTTAGATTAGTTTCGATAATTAACCATTTAGTTCAATTGAAATTATCAAAGTTTGCCGTTTTTTCTTAAAAATTACTGATTTGAAGAATATCTAGTGTATTTGGCTTGGAAATATAGTAGTTTTTTCAAATATATAACGCTTTTTAAATACAAATTACACCTTCAAAAATTAAAAAAATATATTTTTTACTATAAAAAAAAAAAACACAAACATACCTCCCATCCAACCATACACTAGAAGGCCACGTGAGAAGAATACTTTGATTTTTGAACAAAAGGGCATGTAAATTGCTTCTGGCTTCGTGTATTTTAAGCCATTCCCTTTGATTTCCTCTTTTCTTATTGTATTTCCTCAGCCAGTGTTTCCCACCACTTGCTTCTATATTCTATACCCAAAAAATGTAGGGTTTAGGTATTAATGTTTTACGAAAGTGATGTTTTAGATTTATCTATAAATAAAAAGTTATGTTTTTTTTATTTTTTATCAGTAGAGTACAATACAAAAAACTTAAAACATGAAAGAAAAGAGCTAAAACTCAAAGGTATAGCAATCTCTCTCTTCTAAAAGGGTTTAAAAGATTTCTCACTGGTGGTTTGTGTTAATTATCGTTAGAGGTCGAACACTTAAACGTTTGTAATTTGCGCACCCCAGCTTTGAAACAATTATTCAAAGCCAAAAAGAACATCTAATCTTCAAGTAATCTTCATATAAACCCTAAACAACCTTAAATCTATCTATCAAGATCCTTAAAACTCCCGAAAAATTTCAAATTTATCATTTTCGATGCTTATATGTGTTTCAGAATCCAAACAAGCCAAATACTGGAAAGTGTTTTCCAACTTATTTTTCTTGATAATACCTAATATCAGAAAATAAATTATTTTTTAGAAATTTACTTTCCATGAAAATCACTTTTTAAAATGAAACTATTTTTCGACAAATAAACAGGGCTTAAGCCACCTATATTTTTTTTCTTCAAAGCTTACTTAAACAACAAATTAATAGCACTTGAGTGAAATTATATTCTCTTTTAGGGATTTTGAATAAAATTGAAAAATGGTTGTAATGATCTATAATTCACATAAAAAGGTTCATGCAAGTCGTGGGGGTTACATAACAGATTTGAGAAAGGGATTCTGAGAGTTTTCTTTTGCTGTTAATTTGTGCCTTATATGTGATTTCCCCTTCCGAGAGTTCAATCTTGTAATATCAAGAACATTAAGCTCATAATACCCGAGGCGTATTGTGAACTTTGACCGTCGAACCTAAGATAAAAATAAAATAAAATAAAATAAAATAATTATTTGTAATTTAGTTCATGTACTTTATTAAAACTTTTTAATTAGTTGCTATCATGGCAAGAATATTTAATTAAATAGTTCCTTCACCTACAGCGAGACATCCTCAATTTAGTGGCTTTTTATTCCAAAATTTATTTATTTACTATTCAAATTTCCCCATCTTAACCTATATCTCTTTTCTTTCAATTTTCAATAAGAAAAAAAATAAATTTGAAAAGGAATATTAAATTAATGAAAGGGTCGAGCTCTAAATGGGATTTAAAATTATAAAGATTTAATATACAATTTTCACAAACTCAAGAGTGATTTATTAATTTAATCATGGGATGAAGATTTCTTTTAGTATGACTTGTAAAAATTAATTTATGACTTTTCCAAAAACAACTCATACATAATATTTGTATTATTTGACTCTATCTGACTCATCAAAGTTGAGTAATATGAATAATATTTATGATATAATATGTCAAAAAACTTAAAAAATAGATATGATGAGTTGGGTAGTGGGTTAATATTCTTAAAACCCGGTCAACCTGATCTAACTCATATATTTATACTTTTTTTATCTTTATTTTTGAAGGTTTTTTGGTTGAGTATTTATTTATAAATATCTTGGCTTCAAAGTTTTTGTTAATAGGTTTTTTATTAGATTTCTTTAACATAACAAAAAAAAAATATTTTTACTGGAAAAAAGAGGGGAGGTAATAATAATTTAATAACAGTGTAAAATATAAAAATCAGACATAAGAAGCATAGTTTTAAAACCCGGCCCAGCGAGTCGATCCAGGGCTGGAACTAGGCCGGATTGAAGAAAAAATAGGGGAAGAAAAAACATGGTGTGACTCGAATGACCTGACGGGTTGACCCGGCGAGACCCGATTAAAAACCCGGTTGCAACAGTTGACTTTTGTGTTTTTTTTTACCAAAACAACGTCGTTTTGATTTTTTAAAAAAAAAATAACCAGACAACCTGGTAACTCGATCATAACCCGGAACTCAGGTTTTAGACCATGCCGGCCAGTAAGCCGGGTCTAAAAACTATGCTAAGAATGTATCATGCAACTATAATCCATATTATAAGTACACCTCGAAAAACGGACTAACAAAAATTACATGTAATTGACTAAAAATTCATGGAGGTTGTCGATAACGTTAAGCAACAAGTGGATGACAAGCCATTCTAACTACTCTTTTAGAATTTGATCAGCTTAAATAGGATTTTCTATTTTTTTTTCGCAATAGCACTTTCAGAAAGCAGCAAAGGGTCAAAAAAGCTCTTAAAAATAGTATTGGCAATGTATTGGCAATAGGTTGAGTTGTTTTCAGTAACATAATTTAATAAATTACTTGTTTTAATCTATTGAAATATTTTTAATTTAATTTAAAATTTTAAATGATAATTATCTCTTATAAATCAAAACAATTGATATGGAAACAATTTTTTAAAAAATGTATATTTATAGAAGAAATCAGATTTCATGTTCCTAGCCACGCAACCCATTAAAATCATGTTTAAAATTACGATAAAGGTTGTTTTTAAAAAGAAATTATTTGGAAATACTTTAAATAATGTATTTATTTTTAAAATTTATTTTTTATATCCACCTATCAAAACGATTTAAAAAATAAAAAAAATAATTAAAAAAAAAGATGTATTTTCCAAAAACCTTTTTTTTTTGTTTTTTGGAGTGTTGCATTTAGTCTAGAAATCTTCCCATCCACCAGACAATGGGCAAGACTGAAATTGTAGTAATTATCTAGTCACTGTCCCTGTAGTCTCTCAAATGTAGTAATCATCTCCATCCATATCATTCGCTCCTGATCGTCAACAGGCATGGAAGATACATCACATCGACCGAAAATGCCTAACAATTAGATTTATATTAAAAAAAATGGCATAATTATTGCTCTTTTTTGGAGATACAGAGCTTGGAAATATTAGACCCACCAGAATGAATGATTTATCTGCTCTCATGCGTTGTCAACTTTGTAGCTTGATGACCGCTCAGCAGTGCCCCTTTCATCCAAGGATACATCGTGGAAAAAACCAGAATCCGGTCGATCAGCTCAGCATGCGAATGAACAACCCAACACCCGGCCATCACAGTTCGCCGTCCGGTCATCAAAAGCCCAGCCAAACCCAACATAAGGAGAAGAGAAGAGGAAGTGGACTGCGGCCAAGACAAACCCTCCCTAATCTAGCCCAACCAAATGGGAGAAGAAAGGGAAGCCAGGGGGCTAGACAATCTAAACCTAACACCTAGCACAGCCGAACCCTCTCTGCTCATTGAATTGATAGAACCAGTTTTTTTGTTTTTTTTGGGTGCAAGCTACCCTAATAACCCTATAATAGCCACCATTTTATTTCTTGATGCCAGCCATGGTTTGCAGTCATCAACATCAGCGCCTGCCTTCAGCTTCCATATTATAAGTTAATTTTACAGTAATAAAAACTAAGGCAGACAACCAAGTATAATATCACAGCTATGGAAAACCCAATCTTTTTTGAAGTTCTTGTACGAATTCATCAATAATATTCAAGTGATTATGATAAGTTCCAATAAAACACCTGCATTATCATTGCTCAAAGATGCATGCTACCATTGCGTCAAGCCAAAGTATAATTTCACTTGTTCGAAAACCACACAGATTAAAAAGGGTTCAGGAGGAAAATCAAATCGCTACAGAAACTTGTGGCACAAGAAAGAAAGAACAAAAAAAGAAAGATAAGGCATATTGTTTTACCAAAAGAAGAAGAAAAAAAAAAAAAAAAGAGGATAGACCCCTTCATTTCTCATATCCAACATCCCCTATACATTTGTTAGCCACAATACCCCATAGCTATGCAACCATTTCTCCAGCCTACATTGAGACTAAACTAAGATGCTGCAGCATTGATGTGTAGTCACCTACAACACGACCATTTTACCAACACTGAAGCTAAATTTTCTTCCCAACCGTCGAGGATCCAAACATTAAGATATTCATCTCCAAAGGGAACACAATGTCGAAAGTTCTTGGCAAGCCTTTAGCTATCTAAACAAATCTCCAATTCTGTGAGGTGATGTCAGGCATAATCTAATTTTGGGAGACAAAAGTTTAGAGAAAGTTAGAACTGCCTGAGAGCTTAGGCTAGATCACATGTTAGTCATGGCAAGCAAAACTGCACTTGCTCTGAACATATCCACGCCAGAAATATTGTTTGTCAGGCAGTTCACTGCAGACCACTAGGCATACCAGTTGCAGGTATAGAGGTTGTTTGGGGGAATGCGAGATGAACCATCATATCACCATTCTCCAAAGCACCCACTGGTCCTGCACTGCCCTTGACAGTTTGCTCCAGAAGTTGAACAAGCGACACAAATATTTCCATCCTCGTTATATCCCTGTTTGCCTGCATCTGACACTTCAATTTAGATGACAGAATGCGAATATAGTAAAAGATGCGCCTATTAGACTCATTTAGTATGGCTTTCAGAATGGAGGGCGAGGAAGCAGTCATTGTTATGCACATGATATTTACCAACAATCTAAAGGATAAATTCTGAAATTTAGACTCTAGCTTGGTCATTTGCATAACACATACAAGTGCAAGTCAGAGACATTTTGATCAGGTTTATACATTTCATTTCCCCTGGTCTTGTAGTTCTAGATAAAATGTGAAAGAAAACACTCATTTGGTCACATTATTAGTTTATACATCTTCCCACCTTGAAGATGAA
Source organism: Populus nigra (assembly GCF_951802175.1). NCBI lineage: Eukaryota > Viridiplantae > Streptophyta > Magnoliopsida > Malpighiales > Salicaceae > Populus > Populus nigra. The sequence goes on along the minus strand of NC_084870.1, from coordinate 3,583,381 downwards.
TCGAAGAAATGGTAAAAAATGAAAGCCCAAACGCATGCACAAAGCATAGCATATCTGAAATTTCAAGTTCATTGCAACACTTACCCTCATAAAATTTTTCACAAAGAAATGAATGGTTATTATTGTTCAAAGAGATAAAGTCCGAGAAAATTTTGACTAAAACTCCAGCTGTAATGCTCTTAAACATTAAAATGAACAAAAATCGCATTCGTAAACAGCCACGTCAGCTAAACAGTCAAATAGAAAAGAAAAATATTGCATCATGCTTGCTTTTTTCATAAAATACATGGTTATCAGAATCATAATCCAAACAATGCAAGCAGACCAGAAATTCTTTATTTTTCCTCAAAATGCCTCCATAGGGCAACAAAGATGTAAAATGGACGTAGATCTTTTCTTCTCACAATAAACATGCAAACACCAAAAGCTCGATGCCTTTAGGTGAAGCAGTCTTTCTTAATGTATTCATTTATATCAAGAAAAGAAAATGATCAAAGCCTTTATGTTGTTTGCCAGAAAAATCAACACCCTAGTTTAGTCAAGGAATAAAAGTTCACCAAACCATTCTTTGCTACCTATCAAAAAGCCATCCTGTTCATCCATTTATAATGGGATAATGCAAAAGATCAAAGCAAGACTGAAAAAATCATCCAGTTACAGCCATCACAACCCTTGCGAATGAATAAACAATAACATGGATTCATGAGATAAATGATGCAAGGTAACATGATTGATTAAACTAAAGGAAATATTTGGATGTGCTCACTAGTGATGCCGAGAAATAATCATTATTTGCTCCAACTTTTGACTAAACTATATTTAATAGGCATCCCATATGTTTTTCATATGATCAGATGGGCACAGTTGAATTACTGAACTTGATTGTTTCCAACTAAAAGTGTGTGAGTAAGAAGCTGCTGGGAAGATAATCCAACAAGGTGAGGACACCCCACATATTCCTTCCATGAGAGGTTACTTGGGAATGACAGTTGATTAGTGCATGCAGTGTTTCAGTTTAGAATCCTACCTCTACTGCAAAACATGCCCAGATCTTGCCATTCCGAGCTTCCATCACCCCCTTCAAGATTGTCAATCCCAATCCCCTAATTAAGTCAGCTATCTCTAAAAAGAAACCTTTTTCTTCACAAAGCATCTGCCAAAAGAGGAAATATATGATTGGAAATAAAGGATAAAAGAAACTTTTTTAAAACCAACAGCTCCAATAGCTGAGCAAAGAAAAGAAGGCATTACCTCCACGAGCATCTGGCGAGGTGGATTCAGATCTTCAACGATGATAGGACAGACCATAGACCGTGAACCAACTTCAAATGCCCACGTTGCCCCTCCCTCAAAATTGTCCTTCAAATGTAGTCCAACTTCCTTGTTAATAAGCTGCATATTTACACAAGAAGCTAAGGTAGATATAAGAGTAATTTAATCATTTCTAAAACACTGCATAAATCTTGACGATGTCCTTGATAACTGTAGTTAATAGGACAAGATTCCTCATATCATGTTTGTGCCTATTAAATTTCATAGGCACTCCTCATCCCTGCTCGCAATACCCATTCGCAGCAGTACTTGACAAAGTTTCCACAAAACATGAGCATATGATCCCTCTATTGGGTTTAGAAAGGGCAGCAAAAATAGAAACAACCATCCAAATTAGCATGGAAAAGATATAGATAGTATATGTAATAGATACCTTCGAGTCCCCAGTTTGTTTTAGCTTATCTGCATGCTTTGTCACACTTTGCAAGAAAAGCATATGCTTGATGGTGCGTTCAAGCAGAGAATCTATGCTACACTGTTCGACCACAGTAACAGAAGAAAGAATAATATAACATTAACTATCAAAATTAATTATCAGATGAAAAAAGACATGCAGCATAAGGATTAGAGAAATGCATTACTTTTGCTCCATTCGGCACAATCTCGCGCAACTCCTTTACCCGATCTTGGATCATCTGACGATCTTTGGGCCTGGGTCTCAGGTTCTCTCCAGGTTTAAGCCTTTTATGATTTAGTTTGCTTGTTGTGTCATTTTTCTTGGAAAATGCAGTTGAAACACTACTATCATGCCGTGCATTATGCCCCTGCTCAACCCAGGAACTCAGCTGGGACCCGTACATGGAAGTAGTTTGAGAACAACTTCCAGCATCATCCTTACTGCAGCCAGATCTAAAAGAGGTAGATGCTATGGTCCCTGCTTTTCCAGGCAGGCTAATTAACTCCCTCTGTACCTGATCAGCCATACCAATCGAGCCATAGGTGGGAGAACCACTGGGAAAGGACGACGTACTGATCTTTGTCAATGATGTCTTGCAAGACACATTATCATCTGAGCTCTGCTTGGCAGCAGCATGCACCCTAGATACCACAGCATCTAAAAGATCAGTACCCATGTCAGAGAACATATTACTGTCTGATATTCCTTCATTAAGTGAAAAAATATCAGAATTTGCCTCCCGGATACTCGTAAATGCTAAAGCATCTTTAACCATATCTTGTGTCTTCACACATGCCTCTTCCCGAAGTAAATTATTCCACTGGTCGTTGAGTAATTTGTTTTTAAAACCCACACCCAAAATATCATACAAGTCATCCCCAGATGGAAGTTGAGCACATGGTTCATCAAGCATAGCATTTACAGTAACTGTATTCTGACTTCCAGAAGCATTCTTCAGGCAATCATTAACAGGACCAAGGATTTTCTCACCCAAATATATATGTTCCCCTGGTTGAGTTAGTGGGATGTTAAGTGCTTGGAACAAGTCGCTATCAACCTTTTTTTCCATAGCAGGTATTTCATTTTTAGTAGGCTTCACATCTGTGGGATGATATTCATGATTGGAACTCCCGGAAAGAATGCCACTCGCACTAAAACGACCCAACAGACTGGATAAATGAACCTCCTCTGCCCTTGATGAACCAGCATTTTGAATTCCAGCCCCTGCCAGAAATGTGGACGAGTGATTAATATCTGCCAACTTCTGCAGTTTCAATAATGAGCACGGAATTGAGTGTGGTCTTGTCTGACCACCCATTTCATTAGGCAACTGTCCAGATATATGAGAACCTCCAGGAGAAGTAAGAAAAAGGCCTCCATTTGTCCTTACATGGGACATAGTAAGGCTATCTGATTCATTTTTATTGTGACCAACATGATTTCGAGCACCCGCATCAGAGAAAATCTGCCGTTCCAGTAATTTTATTATGTTATTGTTGGCATCCGATTGACTAGTAATTGGTTGATGATTGAATTCAGGTCTTGAGTCAGTCTGCTGGTTCAACCATGCACCAGGATTTGAGGGGATTACTTCAGCTCCAACCACTCCATTAGGTAGTTGGCCCATGAAAGGATTGTCTGGCTTCATCACTGGAATAATTTTTGGTTCACAGAAGTCATCACAAGATTTAGCCAAAGTTTTGGTCACGTTATGGATATGAATAGCTGAAGAAGTAGCAAGTTGATTATCCTGAATCTGTCTTGGTTGAGAACATGAAGGTCGACCAACAATTCTAGAAGCTGCCTGAGATGAGATTATTTGTTGGTTGAAGCTGTCTGCCAAGTAAGGAGTGGAGTTTGGCACCTTATAATTTCCAGAAAAACACACAGGAAGAGGCATTCCACGGGAAATAGGTATTCCAATTCTTTCTGTAGATTCATTTTCCATATGGTTGTCAGACAGAAGGGCTCCAGGGATGCACCCTATTTGCAGGATCGAACTCTTCACAATATTCACAAATCCAATATTCTCTGGAATCTGAAACAGTAAAGATAATATAATAAAATATATGGAAAGCAACAGGCAAACTGCTTTGACATAATGAACAAGTAACCAATGCAATAGAATATTGAAAATTACAAGTATAGCCATAGTATCAGTGGTGAAAAATAAATTTTCAATTGGACACCTTTATAAAACAAGCAGAGTGGAAATGACCAATCTATAAGAAAAATATCCTTACCGGCAAGTGAAGTGAAATTACATACACATGATAACATTGGAATTTGAAATTCAATTCATTATCACATCAAAGAAACTGAATAACAAGGACTTACAGCCAAGGAAGAACCAAGTTGAACTACTCCATAAGGACAAACAGGAACAACAGCAATTGTCTGCAAAACAATTAAAATCACTTCCATGGAAAGCAGATTAACGATTATTTCAGAAATTAGAACACACAGAAAGCTAACAAACCTGCATCCCAGCTGAAAACTGGTGATGTGCCTCATTTAAAACCTGTAGAACAGACAAGATTGAAGTTATAACAGGTTTAACCACCAACAGTGCATTTCACAGAGGAAAAAACAGTCATGCTAGTATTGCATTGAGATGTTTTATTGTTAAACTTTCATCAAAATCATTACTAATTCGAATGTATAGACCAGTTAGGTAATTTTTGGTAGAAAAAAATGGAATGTCCTCATTTCCTCCCACCATTACAGTGTGATACATATCATCAGTAGAGTTACTGTACTATGATTATACAGGAGAAACGAAAATGAATCCAACTTTCAATGGACTCCAGATGGCAAATTGTGCAACCCAGTATAGATAATGGACACAGATTATGCAGTATTCAGTGCTACAAAACTCTATGCCACAGCACTTGAAGAAAAAATTATGTTAGCATACTTCTGAGGGATGGGCATCTTTACAGTAATTGTTTGCAAGAATCCACTCATGGCTTCCTGTAAAAGCAGCCCGGCCGACAATTCTGCAAAATTAAAAATCAGACTTTCAATAGGGAAAATGGAGAAGGCAGTGAAAATGTGAAGCTAAATCATAAGGTACATGAAAAAGAAGAAAAGCATACCCTTCACCGACTATAATAACCTGATTATTTGCCATCATTTTGTTAATAAGCAGACGAAGTCTATCCCCCTCATGAACTCCAAACTGTGAGGAATGAACCTCAGAACCTAAGTATCCTTCCCTTTCTCTGAAAGGCAGTACTAGGTTCTCAGTTCCAGAAGTGCTTGGTGAAACTGAACATAATGTTGATTCGGAGTGACATTCCTCCCAAATTAACAACCTGCAGATAAAAAAAATATGTTAAGATCATTCAAATCAATAACCGAATTTGGCAAGTAACTAAGATCAAAAAACAAAATAAATCACAGCTTCTGCTTAGTTACCAAAAAGCCAAGATAAAAAACAAAATCAGATCCCATGTTCTGTTATAATTTTTCTTCCCTTTTTCCTTTACATCCAAACAGAAGGTAACAAAAAATTAAAGTCACCAATCAGCAGAATCTTCAGTTGCTGATAAAATGGTAACTATTTCTTTCTATTCGAAACCAAAATAACAGGACGGAATGGAATCAAACAAACAAAGACAGATAGAATCATAGATTTCACGAGCACGAAATCAGTCAATACAGAAAGGGTGTAGTCAAACCAATACAAAACACTTTTACTGAGATTCTTAAAGACAAAACAGAATAAACCAAAACACAAGGATCCAGAAACAGAAAGAAAAAGAAAGGGTCTATTGGATTACGCATCCTACATAAGACAACAGTAACCAATCAGACTTCTGATAAAAAATACGAGAAAAAAAAAAAGAACAACCAGACCGTAACATATCATTCAAAGACCAAAATAGCCCAAAAAGAAAAAAACACAAATATTAGACCCTCTTTGTTTGGTCCCTGAGAAAACACATAAAGAAAAAGAAAACCCAGAATCCTATGCTAACACCATGACAGACCAAAAGATAAAATCACTCATCAGATCCTCTTTGTTTGGTCACTCTGAAAATACAGGAAATGTACAGTAAAAATAAAAGAAACCCCCAGGAAACAAAACACCAAAAACTAGAGTTTTCCCTCTATTTCCTCATCAATCAAACAGAAAAACACACACACACACACAAAAGGAATGTCCAAAGAAGTAAAACCCAGAAAACAAATGGTTCAAGTATATTTCAAGTTACACTTTTGTTTCCCTTACATTATCCTCCATTTTCTTAGCAACCAAACAAACAAACAAAAGAAATATGGGGAAAAAAGCACTTACTTGGGATTCTGGTATCCGATCTTCCAAAAAACAGCATAACACCATTGATTAACACAACAAAGTGTCTTCAAAACTTCTCTCAACAAAAGACCCATCTCACAACCTCAACTCGCTGACCTCCAAACCAAGGCTTTCCTTAAACCTTAAACAGCAGGAACAACAACTTAATAGCATGAAAAGAGTAACAAAAGTGAAGTCACTGTTTTGTGTCTGGTCAGTGCCAAAGACTGCACGTTTTTTGACAGTCTAACTTCCACGACAGGATCCTCTCCCAGCCTGCTTAGTTCTAAGACCACCACTCCTCTTTCTCTCTGGATCCAAGTTCACTGATATGACCATTCTCTTGCAAGCCATATCCCCACCACCGACACAGAAAAACCCACGGAGGTTTTCAAACAAGAGAACCAGAAATGCCTCTAAATTCCTAGATTATGCCACAAGCTTCTAGCTTGAAGGTGGCCTTGATTTGTTCCATTTTTTACAAACAAAGAGAAGAGAAGAATGGGAGAAAAAGAAGACTAAAATCTTTGAGGACGGAATGTGTAATCTTCTGGTCCTTCGTGCTTTCTATGGCTTTGGTTTTTGGTTTCTTACTTGGTTGGTCTAAGTTTTCAGGATTTCGAGCTGCTTTCTTTGTCTCTTTCTTTCTGATAATATTCTCTTTTCTATTGGGTTGTGTTTGTGTCTTTAAATAGGAATTTTTTTCCTACAGGTGTTCAAAAAAATTAAAATTACTTTTTAAATATTACCTGCTCAAAAAATAAATAGTAGCATTACTCTTTCTACAAATAGATGTAAGTAGAAAAAAATATAAAATAAAATATTTTCTTCATTTCTAATAAGTAAAAGATTTTATTTTTTTCTTCTTTTTATATTTTTTTCAAAGTAGACTAATAGAATAATTTTCAAGCTCTATATAGTTAATTTAATTAATTAATCTTACGCAGAAATTGAAAAGAATAAATTTAAAAGGTATAAATTTTAAAAAAATAAAAAATAAATAAATAACAATATTTTAATAAAAATTATTTACCTAATTAATACAGTAACTCCATGAAATAACCCAAAAATCTATCTTGAATAATTTTAAAATTATTTGTTTTTATATTTTAAAAGTGTTTTTAAAAAATTAAAAAAAATTTATTTTTTTAAATTAATATTTTTTTTATTTTCAATTTATTTTAATATATTGATATAAAAAAAATAAAAAAATATTATTTTAATATATTTTTAAATAAAAAATATTTTAAAAAATAATTGTAATTTTTACTGTTAATTTAAACGTGACTGAATAACTTTAATTTTGAAAAAGTATTGATTTGAGAGAAAATTACATGGGATGCCACTGACACTAGTTCTTAAAACAGATGTCAGAGACAACAGTAGTACAGGTTACTGCTCGATGACGTCATGCCTCTGATTGCCCTTGCTTTTTGTCAGAATTACGTAAATGATTTTTTCTTTTTCTTTTTTCCTTTTTTTGGTTGGTGGCGTGTGGGTGGGAGGGGGATGATAACCTAGAACAGTATGATGAAAGATTGGGAAGTGTTGCTGTATGTTATGTGGGAATGGTGATGATGGGAGATGATTGATTACAGCACCATCTTATTAAAAAGATTGAAATAAAATAAAATAAAATAAAAAGAGTAATAGTTTTGTGAATGAAATAGTGGTTGTTTTATAAAATAATTTTTATAAAAAATATATTAAAATAATGTTTTTTATATTGATATTTTAAAACAATTAATATATATATATATGTATAGTTTTAAAAAAAAATTAGTGAAATATCATTTCAAATATAATTTCAAACAGCTATTAAACTCGATCTGGAGGTTAACCTGGTTAAGGAGCCAGGTTCTGGATTATATTGGTTAACTCAGGTCAACTCGAATCAACCTAAAAAAATTTAAAATATATATTTGAAGTTTTAATATTTTATATAAAAAAATAAAAAAATAATCCATGTGAATATAGGTTATATACATGTTATAAATAATGAAATTTAAAAGATTATTTTAAAAAAAAATTTATCCCATATTAAAAAGATACTATGTTAATATGTTATCCTTTTAAGTTGAAGTATTTAAACCAAAAGGATTTTTTATCCCACATTGAAAAAATAAAATATTCTTCTAGTATTTATATAGTGAACTTTGAAAAGGGTTAATGACCAACTAAAAAATTTATAAAAAGGGGGGGCCTCTAGCTAAAAGAAAAAACACATTTGAGAAAAAAAAATCGGGTCTTAACCGGGTTTTGCCGAGTTTTTGCTCATGCCGGTCTTTTGTTTTCCCGGACCAATCTAGCCACCAGGTTAACCGGGTCTCAAGTCAACCCCTAGACCAATCCAAGTTTAATAACTATGTTAAAAATCAGTTATTGAGTTTTCAATATTATAAATAATTGAAGGTTGAGTTTAAATTTCAAGGTTTTCATTCAATGTATAAGTAAAATAAACTATATAAAACACTAAAAAGGTGTGGTCTTTTTTCTTGTAAGAAAACATTATTCAAACACTCACATGTTACTATGAACTCATTTTTTATTATTTTTATTTTGATTTTCAATCTTCAATTTTAGTCATTTAATTATAATTGAAGGTCATTTGCCTTTTGTTTTCTTAAAAAATGATAGAATTAGAAGAATAGAGACCGAAATAAAAAGGATATCAAAAATAAATAGCGTGCCAGGGTTTTCATGAAAAATACCCTTAGATCTTCAATATTTAAAAATAATATAATTTATACAATTTAGGTATGTTCAAATTTCATAAATTCAATTTTAGTATAAAAAATTATTTGTATTATTTTTCAGTTTATTGTTAGGAAGGGGAGAGAGAGATCACTAGATTTCAAAAATGAGAAAGAAAATCATCATTCATGCAATTTCTTACCACCAAAAATGTTTTTGTATGTGTTCATGGGTTTCATATGATAAGAGAGGCTTGAAGGTGATTGTTTAGAGTTTTAATGTTGATTGAAAAAACATATTTAAGTTGAGGAAGCCAAATCCAATTCAGTTTGATTTCAGGTTTTTTTAACCCTTTTTAGGTGTTTTTGAGTTAATAGATTGGTTTGTATTTATTCTAAGGGTGTTGGTGGGGTATTTTAAGTTTAAATAGCTTAAAAATTGAATTTTTTGGACAAAAGACACTTCCTCGATATTTTGGGCACAATAATAAAAGCTGGAATATGAGATTACATATGTCATGTTGTCGGCCTACAACGTGTCACTATCATGTTTTTTTTTAAAAAAAAAATAGATTCACCCATCCCTTTAATTTTTTTAAAAATAAATAAAACTAAGCTAGTAAACGTATACATAATTTTTTTGATTTATTTGATTATATGGATGGAGAAGTTTTTCAATTTATTTTTAGAATTTTTCACATGCAAAAATTCGCACGTATAATTTTTTATAGAAGAGAAATATATGACCCGTGAAAGGGATGGGTCAAATAATTAACTAGTAAAAACTAAAAAAAATGAATGGAAACAAGGCTTTAGGACCTTGACGGCACCGTGATTTGCTACGGAGGATCCATGTAATGCCACATCAGATTGCTAACGCACGTGAAAAAATCAGCACCGAGTTGCTATATATATATATATATATATATATAAAGAATAAAAAGAATTGTCTTCAGCAACTGTAGAATAACTGTTTAAAAATAGAAAACACCAAGGGTTGAAGAAAATCACAATAATAACATTTCCACAACACTTCGAAAGCGTCACTACTGCACTTCTTCTTTTTTTATTATTATTATTATTAACATGGATGTCTTGGTCAACTTGTATATATCTCAACTAATTTCATGGACCCTAAAGTTAATGATCCTGTAAACCTCTAGTGGTCATTATATTAATAACCACAGGGCTCAAACCTAAGATTACAGGGAGAGCAAACTTTTTTTTAGTTTAACGTGGATGTCCAGGCCAGCTTGCACACACCTCGACTAGTCCAACGGGCCTTGAAGTTAACGACCATGTAAGCCTGTAGTGACCATCATATGAGTAACCACAGGGCTCGAACCTGAGACCACAGAGGAAGCAAACCTCTTAGTCTCGAACTCTTACCATTGAATTACCACCTAGATGGTTACAGGAAGAGCAAACTTCTTAGTCTCAAATTCTTACTATTAGACCATCAACTACATCATTACTATACTTATTTTAGTTTGTTTGATGATGTTAATGATAACATACGCATTAAATTTATCATATGCTACAATAAAATAGTGTGGTATTTACTATCAACTCCTTTAATCATCAAAAGATAATGGATAAATTCTTAAATGCATGATGTCTAGAAGTTGTGTTTTTATACTATGTTTGTTTTTGTGTTTTAATATTTTTTAAAAATTGAATTTTTATTTTTTATTTTAAATTAATTTTTTTATATTTTTAAATATTTTAATGTGCTGATATTAAAAATTATTTTTTTAATAAAATAAAAAAATATTATTTCAATACATTTCTTAACAAAAAAAACACTTTAAGAAGTGATATTAAAAATTATTTTTTTAATAAAATAAAAAATATTATTTCAATTAAATAAAAATAAATTTTTTAATGATTAAAATGTAATTTGGAAAACATATAATAAGCACCGATTCAATTTAAAAATAAAAATTAAAAGGAAATCTAGAAAAATTAGAAAATAAAAAGGTTGAGAAGGATAATATAAATACCCTAACACGCACTCCATAACAAGAAAAAACAGAAAAAGACACCACACCAAAGCAAAATCTCTCCAGAAAATAAACACAAAAAACGTGATCCACACATTCCCTCATCCTCCCCCACTCACAAAAAAAACATTCTTTAAAAAAAACACTCGTGTTAATTGTTTTTATTAATTGTTAACTCACCAAGATCCAATGTTCTTGTACCAGGTACTGCGTTTTAGATGTTGTTTATCAATTATTATTTAATAAGTTCAATGCATTCAGGAAGGTAATGTTCAATATTTGACCACGTTTTTTTAATGTTGATAAGTGAATAATAATATTAATTTATACATGATTTCTAAGGATATTAACTAATAAAATCTTCAGTCACCCCATAATTATTTTTATTTTTTACAAATTTAATTTGATATTTTTATTATTTATTAAATAAAATAGAATGGTATGGTATGGTCTAATAACAAGCTCTGTTTTTTGGATGCTCCTTATAAAATGAATTTTTCAACCCTTAATAAGGCAGCGTTTGGGAACGCGGCTATGGCTGCGTTCCCAAAAAATTTAAATTTTTTTTTTGCTAAAATTTAATATGGTTTGTACGTTTTGGATCGTTTTGGATCGTTTTGATGTGTTGATGTCAAAAATAATTTTTAAAAAATAAAAAAACATCATTGACATGTATTTTGGCACTAAAAGTTATTTAAAAAGCATCCGCAACCACACTGCCAAACACGCTCTAAGTCTTGTATAGGTGTGCTAAACATTTTCAAATAACACATGATGGTAAGTTCACATATTGGGCCCTATACTTTGGATTTTGTTATGTAAATAATGACAATACATTGTATAAATTATATTAAAATATATTTATTATTAAAAACAAATGATAATGTAGTTTATTTTAAGTAAGATGTATATGGTGATATTTATATTTTCTATTACATAACCAGTTTTTTATCTAAAACATCTTAAGATTCGTTACGGTTTTAGTTATTATAAAACAATATGGTAATGTTTTTTTTCTTGTTTTACCTCTTTTACATGTCAGCTCGTTTTGATGTATACATAAAACAATTTGTTAAATAAATTTTTTTTACAAAAATAAAATAATTATAAAAAAATCAAGATAAATCTCCAAGTCCAATCTTTTTCAGGGCACACAAAATTGAAAACATGTCTCTTGATCTAAGACAAAGATTCCACAAGTTTTTTTTTCTTTTTTTCTCGGTAACCTCGATAAAATCACTTCATGGGAGTGTTTTGTATGGACCTGAATTACACCTAAACAACCTAGGAAAGTGGTAATGAAACATTTGCCTGTTACTAAAAAAATGGCTTAAAACAAGAAGGGAAAGGAAAATATTTGGAACAAGGAAAGAAACAGTAGCAAGGACATAAAACTTGTTCATGTTTACTGAGCTCATCCTTTCTCCACAAATGTCTTCCATGTCTGCTTGTCCTTTCTAGGCAGGATATGTTCAGCCACAATCGCTTCCAAAAGAATCTTGACTGCCAAAATTTGAAAACAATATTCCTTCTGTTGCCAGGGAGATTTGCTGAAAGATCAAAACAATACACGAGTTTTTTTTTTCCATAAAAAAATGGGTGTACAAATACTATAAATCATGGATAAATGTGGGCATAATTAGTATGAGAAACCACAGTTCCACCAAAAAAATAAATAAATTATAGTAGCTTTTATGGTTGTGATTTGAAAATAATTATTTTATAAAAAGTATTTTTAGTTGAGGTTGATTTGATATTTATGTATGTTTGGTTAAAACTGTGACTGAAATTAAGGTTAAATAAAAAATAATTTACTTTGTTTGGTTAAGAATGCTTTTGATATTAAGGTTATAAAATAATTTTAAAAAGTATATATTACTATTGATGATTTTTAATTTAAATATTGTAGATTTAACTATTGTTATTACATCATGAAATAAATAATACTTTATATAAAATATTTTTTATTGTTCAATTAAACTATCTATAATTCCATCATGTATGAAATATATCTGATAAGGACTACAGTTTTCTTGATTTCTAAAGCGCACAACAACATCAGATAAAATATAATCAGGAGCAAAATTGGGATTGCGATCAAATTCTACAAATGTTACGTCATCAAACGATCTCCGTCTATTTTATGCAGTGTTATTGAATAATGTTAAATACTAGTTTTTCAAATAAAACATAATTAAAAATAAAAAATTTAATTTAATTTTTTTACTGGGTTGGACTCGGTTCAATGCATTTAGCTTTGGACTGGACCCGGTCCAGATGGAACATTGTGCTGCTTTCAGTGATCCTATGTTTTCAACGCAGATATTAATGGGACCCATGAACAGTGAATTGAGTTTTATTAGTTACCGAACGTTTGTTTCCTATGATTTGCTTCAAAAACAGAAGCAACCACGGAAACAAACATGCTTAAGTAAGATTATAGATTTAAAACCCGATTTGAGAGTTTATCTGGAATAAGATCCAGGTCATGCATTGGAGAGGTCAACCTAGATTATGCAAGATCGATTTTATTTTTTTGAAAAAAATAAAATGATATAATTTTAATAAAACTTAAAAAAAAAATCAAACTGAGTTTTGATAGAGTGAAACTCTGATCAATATGGTTGACTCAAGTTTTAAACAAGCCATTTGTGTTTCTTCTTTCTTTAACCCAGGCTTCGCGTCAATCGAGTTATGAACCGACCCACCAAGTTGGTTCAAGTTTTAAAATAATAAGGATAAATCAATATTTATAAATCTTATTATGATAAAAACAAAAAACAATTACACCTAAAAAAATCAATGTAACAAATTATAACTTATAATCAATTAAATGTAAGAATATATGAAGATATAAAAAGGGATAGACATCATGTATTTTATATTTTCTTTATAATTAAAATGATTGAGATATTTAAAAATAAAATTATTTCAATGATTATGAAAGGGTCAGTGTTTCTATTCCTTATTCTTAAGGGATAGACATCATATTTAATAATATGTTGCTGTCCTTAACTTTCCTAGGTAGCTGTGAACTTGTGATGCTCTTATTATATTCCTGAATTTAATAATTTTTAATTTATTAATAGGTTATTTAAAAGTTTAGTAATGGTTATTTTTAATATGTTTTTTTATTTAGAAATACATTAAAATAATATATTTTTTATTTTTAAATTATTTTTGATATCAGTACATCAAAACAATTTAAAAATACTAAAAAAATTAATTTAAAACAAAAAAATTAATTATTTAAAAAAAATACTTTTAAAATATAAAAACAAATATACTTTAAATACATAAGCTTGACCAATAGGATCTCAACCATACATTAATTATAAAGATTTCAATTTTTTTATTTGAAAATAAAAGGTATTTTCAAATAAATTTACATATCTCATATCAATTTAAATCGAATTTCCTTTTCAAAATATCTTAAGAACCCACATTTACATCATTAGGATAGATTCTCAAAACTTGAATCTAGAAAAATTAAAAAATAAACCTATCTTATTAAAATACAATCTCTTCTCGCAATTTTTAACAGTAAGATTTTTCATTATAGATATATAATGGTGGGTCCATGTCTTATCAAAAAGCTGCAGAGGATGAGGGAGTTATTTTACCGGTGCGGTGACTGGTCTGGCACTAGGAGGAAAAGTGGGCTGAGACAGAAAAAGATGGAGAACTAGCTGGTGACACGTGAGGGCTGGGTTACTTTTCGTTACCGTTTCAAAGTAAGTTGTAAATTGTATTTGAATGTATTTTAAAAATATATTTGTTTTTTTTAAATATTAAATTAATATTTTATTTAATGTGTTTTTTTATATAATTTTGATGAGTAGACGTTAATAATTGTTTTTAAAATAAAAAATGCTTTAAAAACATATAAGATAACACTGTAACTATAGTTATGGTAAAAAAAAAAAAAATTCAAGGGAGGAAGGGTAGAAAATTCTTGTTCCTATGTACGTGAATGTGTCCTTATTGTAATGTTGTCAGGTACATCTGCTGAATTTTGTTTTTGACTGAGCTATTTTTTATTGTTTGTTTTTGTGATACTGAGTGATGTAATTTTTTTTTTTGTTTGTTTTAATTACATATTTAAAAATATTTAATTAATTAAAACATACAACATATTTTTGTATGAATTCTAATGAAATTTATTTATTGAAATTTTAATTTTAAAAAAGCTATAATATAATGTTTTTTTTTTAAATTGCAACTACAAAAGCCACCGCAACACAATATTAGATTCCTTCCACACAGCAGTAAATCAATATTGTATAATTTACTCAATCAGATAATAAAAAATTGACTGTAAAAAAACATGAAGCAGGAGGACCATATGATTATTATCACAGATAACATTTGCTTCAAAGAAAGAAGTTGCTGATCCACTCTCACGCTTCACAAAGCTTTGGAGTTTGTGGTGTGGGAGCCAAGGGAATCTTTTTTTTCTTTTTTTCCAATCGGCATGGAGGATTTTTTTTTCATAATAATTATGAATATTCAAACCAGTTTATATGTATCTTGATTAATATGTTCTGAAATTAACAATCATATAAGTCTTCAGTGATCCTTGAGATTTGTAGAACTTAAACTGGTGATCTTAAAGAAATAAATCTAATATCTGACTAATTAAACTATATCTCTAAAGAATATATATATATAATATCCGGTTCAGCTTGCATACACCTTAATTGATTTTACAAGTTTTTAAATTAATAATTATATAAATTTTCAGGGCTATTATCAACAACTTTTAGACTATAATGAAAGCAAAACTTTTGTTTCTAAGCTGTTAGAACAGGATGGACTACTAGATGATTGTTGGACTGGACAAACACTGAAATTTTGAGTGCAGTAGACGTTGATTGGGTTCATTAGGACAGGGTACAAGGATGTTGAGGTTCGGGTTGTTATGGGCCTTCATATCTTCTTAAGGTCCAATACTAACAGTGTTGCTGCCATAGCCACAAAAGTATACAAGGGCAGTTCTCCAAAAAAAAAATACAAAAAAATAAAATATATTATATTATGATATAATATGATAGAAAAAATTATGATATAATGGAAACTACGGGGATAGAAAAAGTGTTCGTTTAAACAATGGTTTCAATTTAAAGGAAATAAATTATATTATATTATGCAAATCAATTATTTTTTTTAATCTATAGAACTATATATAGAAAAAAGATTAAACCAAAAAGTCTAATAGATAGCTTTTGAGTTTCTTTCATATGAAAATATCTTATTGGGATTTTATAGATAACAAATATTTTGATGGTTTTTTTTTGGATAGATAAACTTTTTATAAGGAGGTTTTTGGTAATTTTCTTTTATTTTTTTCTTAGGTTGAAAGTCTAGTTATTAAATTTATATCATTTAATAAATTGAAGTGGAGTCTAAATCGGTCTAAACTGAATAAAAAGTATATATAAAAAAAACTATATTAACCAGTTAAAAATCCAACCTGAGTCATTGACCCTGTCAAAACTCAATGCTTCATTCATTGATTTTTTTCTGTATTTAGATTTTTTTCAGATTTTTTAAATAATGAACCCCAAAATGAGAGGGTTGGAGTCTGTTTCAACATGTAAAAATAAAAATAGATTTTTCCTTTTTTCTTTCTTTCTTTCTTCGCGAATTGGGCTGAAGTGAGCCCACAGGGCAACCTTCAACTATGAATCAATCCTTAAAACAGTCGAAGTGAGCCCAGGCCTGGTTTCCTAATACGCATGGTAGGGTCTGCCCCGCCAGCGAGTAGTTAGCCCTCAAATTGGCAACTCTGGTATATTCCTAACTGTAATTAAAATCATTATATATATAAACCGGTTTAAAGATATTATTTGTTTTTTGAATATTAACTACAATTTTTTTTATTTTTTTATTCTCGTGAATAAATCTCTTATAAATAAGAAATTATTTTCTCTTATTGTCATATGATTGGTGGATTTTCCAACTAATGTAAAATAAGTTAGTTTATTTAGTAAAAATGTATGCAGCTCAACTCTCGAATTGAATTAACACTGATTTCAAAATAAATTTTATTTTATTAGAGACAAAATGGAAAGAAAAATGATATTGAGTTCTTCTAAATATTTTCCCTCTTTTTTTTTTTATTTTCTAGTGGGATCATTTTCATCAAGAAAAATAAAATAAAGACAAATTTTAAGAAATTTAGTTCTATTTTGCATAGTTTTTTTACCTGGCCCGGTCCAAGGCTTGGGTTCCGGGTTTTGACCTGTCACCGGGGTCAATTCTAAAAAAAAAAATCAAAACGATGTCGTTTTAGTAAAAAAAATCAATGAGTTGCAACTAGGTTTTTGAACGGCTCTTACCAGGTCAACCTGCCGGGTCAACTAAGTCACATTATATTTTTTTTTTAATTTTTTTTTAACCTAACTTGATTTCACCTTTAAATTGACTCATCAAACCAGATGGGTTTAAAATTATGATATTTTAACACCTTCAACTTAATTTGGAGGGGGACGTGCACACGTAGTGATGAGAAATGACTCTGTCAGATTCATAAATTATAGAATAATATCTAAGCTGCAATTGTGACCTATAGAAAACTACTTGATTAGTATGGATTCAGCAGTGCTTGAAAGAGAGAGAACAAGATATTAAAACCTAAATCAAAAGTTAGATACACTTTCTGAATCCATGATTTGTCCATACTTTTTGAAGCACCAACCTTACAAATAAAATACCTACTACGGGGAACTACAGTTAAATTAATTTTGTTTAATATAAAAAAATATAAACATTGATGGAGGTCAAAATAAAATTCATGGAATGGAGGATAGTGGTCTCCAAGAGCTTTTTGGAAAAGTAGTTTTGGTTATTTTTTAAAGTGATTTTCATACCGAAATACATCAAAATCAACATGCGTACATCATGATTTGCCAGAGGAGCTCAGAGCTCAGTGAAATGATATTTTTTTATTTTTTAAAAATTACAATGCATTGAAATGATCCAATATATATATATAAAATAATTTTTAGTAAAAACAAATTGATTTTTTTGGAAACTCTGGTTGGCCCGCGTTTCCAAACGGGCTCTAAGTCTCCAATGGTCCAACACTTCATTAGGTTATATACTATTATTATTCACAAGTTTCATGTTATTCTTGTGGAGGTCATATTTGTGAGTTTAATATATCTTATACCCAATCGAATGGTTATATGTAATATTATTATATTGTTTGGAAGGATTTCAAATGTCCATATGTCTCAAAGGTTGTGTGAAAAGAATATATTTAGTATGTGACATCCGAGCGTTTCGTTCAACAATCACAATTTAATGTGGAGAACCGAAACAAATAAATTTATGGTTTCATTACCACGCACACTGATAAATCCATTATGTTCGTTTCGCATGCAAAATAGATGATAATATTATTGTTTCATTACATCCATATTTTTTAAAATTGTTTTTTTATATGAATATATTTAACTAACAACAGTTTTCTCTTGTACATTATGGTTTTTGGACATGAACTAAGAGTGATAATGTATGTGTGAAATGATGATCGTCACAAAGAGGTGCAATAACTCGTGGATACATGAGCTTAGTACTTCATGGTTCGTTGGATTTCAACAATTTTTTTTTGAAGTTATAATTTTTTTGAATTTGTTGATTTTTTTCTAGAAAATACATAACATTCGATTACAGGAGGTTTATACTAAGATAATTTATTAAATATATTTTTTTGATGAATAATAATCATTTGTAAGCCTATTGGTAAAAATCATGCCGGCAAAATCAATTTTTAACTCCCAACAAAATATTTCATCAATAAATTGTAAAATTCGAGTAGTGTAGCATCTAAGATAATTTATTAAATTCTTTTTGAATGCACCATGTGAAGGATATGTCCTTGAAATTGTTCGAGTAAGAATTTAACCTTAATTGATGCGTAAGTTAGTTTGAAAATTATTTTTATCATAAAAAATAAAATATATGAATAATTTTTTTTATAAAAAATTAAATGAAAATAACACTTGAATAGAGGGTAAAATTAAGAAATCAAATGCATTGACAAAAAAAATTAGAAAAACATCTTCAAAATAGTCAATTTTGTGAGCTAAATGTAAATATACTTTTTGAAGTTATATTCCTCAACATAAGTTTCCCTTTTTGTTTTTTATTAAAAAAGGAAAAGATGAATATAGTGATAATTATAAAATTATACTTTAATTCATTCAAAAGAATTAAAAAAAAACTTCAATTTGTAAGTAACTAAAAATTATAGTGAATTTTAAAAAAATCAATAACAAACTAAAAAAAATATAAAAGAATTTCTAATCAGAAGAAAAAACACATTTGAAAAAAAAACTGGATCTCAACCGGATTTTTTCGGGTCGCACAGGTCACGAGTCAACCCGACAGATCAACAAGGTTTAAACTGATTTTTATTTATCTTGATTTTTTACCTTATTTGTACCAGTCTAGCCATAAAATTAATCGGGTTTTGTTGATCTGCGGGACAGATAACTATCTAGGTGGTGACCTAGTGGTAAGAACTTGAGATTAAGGGGTTTGCTCCCTCTGTGGTTTCAGGTTCGAACCTTATGGTTGCTTATATGATGACTACTAAAAGCTTACATGGTTGTTTAATTTTAGAGCCCATAGAATTAGTCGAGCTGCGCATAAACTGACCCGGATACTCAAGTTAATTTAAAAAAAAAAAAAAAAGTATAGAAGGGTCCAGAATATATCCGCAACGTAAATATCATTGTACTGCGAACCCCAAAATGTTTATTGGACGTTCACTTGGGCACTCAACACGTGGTCCCATAACTCGTTTGACACACGCGAGAAGTCCTTTATAAAAAGCCTTCGAGTGGGTCCCTTCTAAAGAGACCGAGTCTTTTACTGCGGGTCCAATCACGGGAACGTTACTTAAGAAAACGACGCGTTTACAGTAAGCTGAGTTATTATGGACCCAGTTTTGCGAAATGCTGTCTGAAGTCGACGCGTGTTAATTAGGTGGGACCCTGGAGTGGGTACAGATCCAATTAAATTAACATAAAAATGGAGCTTAGTGGGGTCTACGTCTTTTATTGCCACTTTTTTTTTTTTTTATCAAATATAATTGTCATAAGTGCGGTTTAATTACGTGGTTCATTATGGACCATTCGAGTGTTTAAATTGGAGATAAGCAAGTTGGCCTCATGCCCTCGCTATCCATTTAATCTTAGCCGGATGTCTAGCATGCTAGAGTTTAAGGGCTACTAACTAATATCTCATTTAATAAAATATTTGAAAAAAATTAATTAATTATATTTTATGTAATAAAAATTATTCCCCCTTAACAAAAAAAAAAAAAAAACTTATGCACAAAAAAAAATTGTTTAAGACTTCACTTCTCAGACATATATAAAAAATAAAAAATAAAAAATAAAACAATATTTCCTAAATGTTTTAAAAAGTTTCATTTATAATTTTATTCAAATTCTTTATTCGTCTTAAATCGGCTCTAGTTGAATGCATAATAATAAGTTAGTAAGTAATAAATAAAATAATTAAATTATGTTTTTTAAATAATTATCTTATTCAATAAGTAATAAATAAAATATAAATATTATTAAATTTATAATAAAAAAAACAACCAAACTGAAAAAAAATTAAAAAACCGGCCCAAACCAACCAGTTTCGATTTGGTTTTGGGTCGGTTTTTGATCCCCAAAACCGAAAAAACCTATATGCAAATTTTTGATACCCAGTTTCCTCATCAGTTACTTGCATCATGACTGCTGGTCTGTCACTTTTTATTAACTCAATTGCAATGTGGTCCATGAATTGTTTAACCCCATCAGATCTCATAGAAGATGTAAAGCAGGATTCTGACCCTAGAGACTGGAGATAAAACCAAATAACCCAAAAACAAAAACTCATCACCTCATAAACAAAAACCAATAGATCTCATCAGTAATCTTGTTTCCATCACCTCATCAACAAAAACCCATCGCCCAAAAACAAAAGGAGATGAGAGGAAATTGATGCTACCCATTGATGCTTTTGTGATGTACTCTTACTGAACTCAAGAACTTGTCCGATATGCTAAAATATTTTGGAGAGGTGAGAGGGAGAGTCTCTAGTACTGGGGTGAGTGCTCTGATTAGGGACCTTTTTTTTAGCCTCTGGTAGTCTGTTAGGGTTAGGCGAGAGGGGGGCAAAAGTTTCTATTTTATATAGTGGTGGTTAGGGACCCTTTTTTTTAACCGATTCGGTTCGGTCCAGATTAACCGGTTTCTGCATTATAAAAACTAAAATCAAACCGAACTAAACCAGGATTTTTTCTAAATATTCTAATCGGTTAATCGGTTTTTTTTTCTCGATTTGGTTTTCTTGGTTAATTTTTTATCGGTTTTCTCGGTTTACTCGGTTTATCGGTTTTTTTTAACACCCCTAGTTTTTCTTATCAATTGTATTTTTCTTTTCTCAATTTCATCCTCAAAATTTTTTTATCAGTCAATCAGGTTGTTTTTGGACTCAAGTTGATTGGGTCACGTCAGGATAACTCGCACATGATTTAATTTTAAACTTGAGTTAGATAAAAAGTCAAACCATAAGGTTTCAAGGTATATATATAAGAAAAAAAAGAGGTAAATCAACTGCAACTAAAAAAGAGAAATATAAGAGAAGTGGTCCATTACAAGATTTATATTTTTTATTTTGAAACAAAAGTTATATCTGTATATATAATTTTTTATTTTAATTAATTTGTTTTGATTGATGAAAATAATAAACTCAACCCATATATATCCTGAAAATAGTTTATTCAATAATAAATGATTTTAAATTTATATGTAGATTTTCTATGTTATTAATCTACTATGAATTATTTTGAAGTTCTATATTTATTTCAATTTATTATAATTGAACTAAACTTAGATAATATTAGCCAATTACTAATTTATTCTTATATTAAAGAGAAATGCTTTGCAAAATTATTTTACATCATTCTAAAAAATAATGATGGAAGAAAATAAAATATAGTTTAAATGGAGTTAATGTGAAAAAGAAAAATCTTTTCACAATTATAATCACTTTTTTGGATCCATAGTCTTCATGTATATTGAACTAGAAAAGGAGAGAGGATATATTCAAAATATGACACTTTTGTAAAACTTAAAATGTTACTGAGAAACCAATATTTTATTAAAAGTTGATATGCTAATACTATCCAAGAATTTATTTTGCTTCTGTAGTTGCATCGAACATCTAGTTATATATGGAAGATTAGAGCTATGAAAATTTGAGTTGACTTAGAATTCATTTGCTTGTTTCCTGAATTATTGAAGAGTTCATGAAATCATTGTTGATATTTCATGAATTATTGTTTGTTAGTGTATATGTTATGTAGTCAATTCATTAGTTACACGTGACATTGACTTTGTTCATGTCAACATATTTAATTTTTAATAAAAGCTTATTTATCAATTAATAAATCTAGAATAAAAATAAAGTTCTTGGGATAAAAATATTTTGCAAAAAAAAATTATAAAGTTTTTTATAATTATGAAATTCCTAATGCATCAAAACATTGTTCCTAAATGCTCTATTAAAATTGGATATTAATTATAGTCGTTGAGACTAATATATATTATATTCTTTTCTTTATGAAAGGAATTAATTGTTCTCATAAGTTGAGGTATGAGTTAGACCTGTAATTGACTCACATGTGAATTTTATATAGATATATCACATGTCTATGGAAAGACTCATGTGATGGCTGTGTAAATGATCCTTTTAATTGAAATCACTAAGTTATCTTATATAGGGAGTGTCATACTTCAAATTAATAAAGAAAAGCTAAGAAAACACTTTTAAGAAATACAAAATAATGAATTAAGAAATCATTTTTTCAAGACATACAATCAAGATCATAAAATTTAAATTTAAACTATATATCATTATACTCTTATTAAATTACAAACCCATATTTTATTTTTTGCGTGGTTAAAAATTTATAAACATCAATCAACCAAATAAATGTTCAAACAACTACCAATAATCAAGTTAATTATGTACATACTCCTTTAGAAACATCAAAGCAAACTTCCATTGAAATGAAATCATAATAGCTCCATTTAAGTAAATTATAGTTGATTCAAATGCTCCAATTTCATAAAAGATCTAAAATTAATTCAATCACAAAACAATTATACTAATCAAATATTACATTCAATCACTCAACAATCACAATGTATTGAGACAAATATTTTGATGGCTTCTTGTTCCTAGAAGGTGGAGAACACCCAAAAATCTTCAAACAACATCATACATTTAAAAACTGCTCTTATTTCATCTCAAACACTAAAACATCAAATAATAAGATTATTTCCCTAAAACAAATTGATATCATAACTCAAAAAGTTAACGAGTTAAGGTTAAAAACATACAATGAAAATATTCAAGGTGAAATAAAATGAATCCCTAAAAGGTTTCAAGAAAACTTATTTGTTAATAAAATTATAAGTGTAAATTCAAATCAATACCAAAAACCTAAAATCAAACACCATTATAACCATTGAACACTTTTTGACATTCAGACAAAAGAATCTCCAAATAAGACTCAAATTTATTATGATAGTGAAAACATCTATGAATATAACATAAATGGTTTAAATGAACATAATAAAATTAAGAAACTCTAAGAAATAATGATGGCTACTTCAAACTATAAATTTAGAAATTAATAAGATTAAAAATAGCTTAAGCGCTAGTGTTAGAATTCACTGGATAGTTTAAAGGATAGTAGGATCATTATTTGTTAAAAAATGATAAAGAAGTCATTCTAAATGCTGTCAAGATAGAACATGAGAACACTTCAACCCCCACAATAAAGAAAATGTCATTTCAACCTTATTTTTTGCAGTCACTAAACATTTTATGGGATATCCTTAACAATTTCAAGATAAATCATCCGAAATATTATCAAATCTAACATGTCCTAAACTTTAAGTTTTTAGATGGTATAAAAACATAATTTTATCCAAAGTATTTATAAAAAAAACTATCAACATCCATTATGAAAAGAGAGTACTTATTTTGACTTCCAAAACTATTTGCTAAACAAGTAAAATCAAGAATTAGAAATTTAAATAATGGTTCAATATCTTATAAAACATTTATTATATGGAGATGAAACTCAACTTAGATTATTACTTTTAGAGAAACAAGATCGAGATTTCTCATCTCAAATTGATTTTATGACCCAAGATCTACCATCAATATCTCAAGTTGATATGACTAATCATGTTCCATATAAAAAATTCATAAATACTATAAAAAATGAAGTTTTAAAATGGTACATTAAAATAACCATTGTCGTTAATGATAAACACAAAACTAGTTGATTTTAGAGCATATCAAAGTTGTATTAAAAAAGGATTAGTGATAACAAAATTTTATGACAAAATTACATATAAGTGGCTATAATGGTTAAAGATTTCAAATTAATTACAAGTTATCTAAGGTTCATTTATTTAATCAAATGACATGTTTTAAAAATATACTCATACTTGTTAGAGACATGACTCAAAAAGCTACTATCAGTGCATGAACCACATGCCACCACCATTCTTAAGGACTGGTCAACAACAACTTTCTCTTCTATGTAAGATGTTACAATTATTTGTATATTAATAGGTTGAATCTGTTGAAGAATTTGTATAAAAACTAGGATAAAATTAGTTTGGTTTGAATCCATGAAACCTTTTTTGTTTTGGTGACTTCTCATTTTCTTATTGACATACTAACCTAACTTAAACTTAATGATTCACATATTTGGTATCTTGAAAGGCTCTATACAAACTAAAGCTATTCCTTCCATATTGAACATTATGAATGTATGCTTGTTTTTGTTTTAAGTTAAGATCACAATAATGGTGTCAAATACTTCAAATTTGTAACTGCAATAAAGCACAGGTAATAAAGCTAGTAATTAGCTATAGATCTCGTGTACATTAGGTGACATGTTTTTTTTAATTAAAACCATGTTTTTTTCAAAATCACTCAAATGTATCTACAATGTTCTTTTCATCTCAAGTCAATTTTACACATTCATGGCATTGTATTTATTTAAATATTATATCTCTAACACTTACTTCATCTTGCACTCTAAATTTTTTGTCTGCCCTTATGCACTCTGAAAATTTATATCCTAAGTTTAACTTTTCATCCAACTCATCTTCTATAATCTAACACAACCTTTCATTCATAACTATCATAGAATCATCCACTTGTATATCGGTAACTATTGCACATTCATCTTTTACTAGTATACTAGTAGAAGCCTTTGTCCATTCTTTTTCGCCGTCGACTCTATTTATTATTTCCATTGTATATATTATCTCTTCTCATCCTATGATTATGAGATTAAAGGCTAGTATTCAAAAGCCAAATCCTAAATATGTATTGGCCTCTAAAGTTATGAGTTTAATTCATTTAGAGTTTACTTGCTTCTCATAGCCTATTTATGAACCTTTTTTAAAACAAGCCATGATTAAGGAGTTTAATGCTCTAGTGGCTAATAAGACTTGGTCTTTACTTCCTCTTTATCCATTCATGAATCTAGTTAGCTCCAAAAAGGTTTACTTGATTAAGTAATATTTAATGGTTGTAATAAAGCATGCTTGATTTTCAGAGGTTACACAAAAAAATAAGGAATTGACTAAATGTGACATTTAGTCTAATCCAATTGCATACCATTCCACTACTCATCTGGTTTTCACTCCTACATAACCATGTGTCATCTCATCACATTCAAATGCAGATTGAGCTAGATTTTTTGATATAAGACATTTAACTACTGGTTTGTTTATTTCTAATCTTGGTATGTTAGTTATTTGAACATCTAATAAGTAACAAACTGTTTCACCCTCAAGCACTAAAGTTGAATATAAGGTAGTCTCCACTACTGTTGCTGAATTTCTTTGTCCATGTAATAGTCTTAAGGATATTGGTTTTTCTTCATCCACTTTTCTTATTATTTAATGTGATAATATGAGTACTATCTATCTTGCCACTAATCCTTTAACTCATATACGAACAAAGTTTTTAGACATTACTTTCTATTATGTTCGTAAAAAGGTTTTTAATGGCACAATTCAGATTCAGTATATACCTTATGAATTTCAACTTATTGATTTAGTCATCAAGTCTCTCTCCACTACACAATTCACAAGAGACAAGCTTTAAATAACTAAATGTCCTTTAGCCATCTTTCACTTTTCAACTAACTTCACCAACATCTTTTCACCATTTCTCATACTTCAAGAGCACCATTGACTACTTCTAACAATCATCTCCTCTAATTATAAGTCATAACCATTACCATTACAAACCCGCATTCACCATCTTATTTCCCTAGAAAACCAATCACTCCACACTTTTTCCTGACAAAAAACCCAACCAAAATCAATTTCCATATGTATATTACCTCATAACAAGGCTGGAATTTCAGACCGATTGATCTCCCATCTCTGACACCGGTGAGCCATACTGTCAAGACCAACAAGAAGAGCAGGAATTTGTGCACCACATGAGCTAGACCATTAGCCCACCAGACATCATATACACGTGTAATCACACGTGATAGTATCGAGCCTTCTCCAGTATGTGTAACCAATGCACCACAGTGCTTTATTGGATTCCAACAGCCCCAACCCGACTCTAGCTCTCTAGATAAATATTTGAACATATTGATGAGTTTTTGTGATAATGTATTGATATTAGTGTTGATTTTCAATCTATTATGAATGATTGGGATTATTGTGAATGATTATTGGATGAGTGTGTTCTTGAATGATTAGGTTGGGTTTGAATTGGATATGGTGATGTTATTCATGGTTTGTTAATTATGTTGCAAGGTTGATTGGGTTTGTTTGTTGATGAATGATTGCATTGCACATTTATGGTTTTATTATCATAGATTGACATAGGATGAAAAACATCAATAGGATTTATTCTTAGAAGTCAATCTAAAAATGATAATAAAATCATTTTAAAAAAATACATTTTGAACTCATAAATATATGTTTAAGGTTTTACTATCATAGATTGACATAAGATTAAAACAAAAAAAACAATGTTCTTTATTGTTAGAAGTCAACCTAAAAAAAATAATAAAATCACTTCAGAAAAATATATTCTCAACTTGAGATTTTATTATCCTAGATTGACATAGAACAAAAAAAACGTTAATGGGTTTTATTCTTATAAGTTGACTAAAAAATAATAATAAAATAATGTTGAAAAATCATTAATAATAAAATAATGTTGAAAAATCATTTTTAACTCATAAAATAATGAGTAGTGATCCACAAATTGACATAGGATAAACAAACCTTTAATTGGATTTATTTTAAAAGTTGATAAAAAAATAATAAAATTACTTGGTAAATATATTTTTTGCCTGTCTTTCAGATAAATAATTAGTAAAGTTTTAGTTAAGGATTTTATTATTCATGATCGATCAAAGATAAATAAATCACCATTTAGCATTATCTTAAAAAGTCGTTTAATACATGATTTTATCATAAATATTCACATGAAAAAAATATTTTTGTCACATATTAATTATATTTATTTGTAAAAGCAATCTAGGATAAATGAGCCCCATATGAAGTTATTCTAAAAAAATTGCTAAACAGGTAATAAAAATACTTAATATATAACTATGTATTTCATAATATAACAAACACGTATATATCAATTTAGACAAACTCTTATGTAAACATATTAGATATCTTTATTATTAAAAACAAATAAGAATACAGATTATTTTAAATTGATTGTATATAATAATAACTATCTTTTTTATTATATAATCATGTGAAATAATAGTTAAGATTTTTGGTTATTATAAAGCTAATTAACAATTTTTTTATTTTTATTTTTTATTTTTATTTTGTATCTATCTCATATGTATTTGTCCTTAATATCCCCCGCCATACAAGACATCAATATCAAACTACCCCGTGAGATTGGCCTAATAATTAAGAGTTTGTTTAAATTATTAGGCGCATGTCTTAGGTTAAATTCCAACCAACCTAAAATGCAAAAAATTCTATATTTAGACCAAAAACTTTGAATTATCACATACACATATAGGCTGGTAATTTAAAAGTAGTCGAAGATTAGGCTGCAGGCGAAGTAGTCCAAAAACTTTTTGTATCAAAGTGGAAAAAAAAAACAGAAGAAGATATCAGTATAATGGTATGATATTTGTGCAAAAATAAAAATAAATAAAAATCAGAAAATTCCATCAAATTTTCCACTTCACTTTTCTTAATTTTGTCTCAAATAAAACGTAACTTTTATTTTTTCTTAAAGAAGAAAAAAAGTTATAACGCCATACTTAATGCCTCTTCTTTACGTTTTTTTTTAAATTAATTTTATATCTTATTTTGTTTTTAATTAAAAATGAAGATTAAATAAATTTAAAATTTATCAGAATTTTACTGTAACCCTAAATAAATTGCATTGTTTAGTGAAACAGTATAATGATGTTTTTGTTCTTCTCATTAAGATTGAGAATGCTTGCAATTAGAGGTAAAATCACATTTTTAAAAGAATTCATTGGACATTACAAGATTAATTGATAATAAATTGATCTTCATATATTTGTTTTGCATAATAAAATGACTTTGTTGCGTAAAAAGATGTATAACTTTAGTTCAGAGGTTTTTTTGTTTTTTTTTATTATTTGCATAGTAAAATTATGATGAGACCTTTAAAAGCACAAAAAAAAAATTCATTAAACTTGCGCATAGAGATTTTTTGTATTTCTATTTTTTGAATAGTCAAGTTACAAAACTGCCCTTGTAATTATAAAAAATATACACATGGTTTCAAGTGTATTTTTAGCTTTTCTGATGTTTTTTTTTTTGTTATTTTTGATTTGATCTAGAGGCTGTTTTTTTCATTTTAAAACATTAAATATTATTAAAAAAAGTTATTAACTCGTGATGGTCCTTGCACACTTTGGTGGTGCATGCATGACCGTTTGATTACCAAAATCAGTGGTTCATGACGGCATTTGAAGCGACGTGTTGTCCTCTGTAGCCTGTGTGCACGGTAGAGATGCGATTGGGCTCTAATGACTTTTTTTTTCCTCTTTTTTTTCTCTCTCTCCTAGCCTAGAAATTCACATTAGCCTTTCCAAAAATTAATTGTGTCCTCCAATTTTTATTTCTATAATTTTTTGGCTTTTATTCTTTTGATTGCTATTTCTTTTGCTTTTAATGCTTTTTGAAGTTTAGTTTTTTTTTTCAATTTCATCCTTAGAAATTTTATTTCATTTAATTTGTTTATCTAATTTGATGCTTATTCTTTTGTTTGCTATTTTTTAGTGTTTTACCTTTTTATTGATTTTTTTTTCAATTTTATCCCTCAACATTTAATTTTATATGAATTTTTATCCAATTTTGATCTTTTTTTTTATTGATATTCTCTTATCATTTTCTTCATTTGTTTTTATTTATTCCCTAATTATTTTCTTTAATGTATTTTTATACTAGATTTGGTCCTTATTGTTTTAATTGCAACTTGTTTTGTTTTTTTGTTTTTTTATGTTTGTAAATTTTATTTCTTTATTTTTTTGTTTCTTCCTTTCTATAGGGTAATCTCGGTTTGTTGACCCGAGTCACTAGTTTGGAATATCACCCCTTTTTAGTTTGGTGTTTTATTAAAAAGTTGATTTTGCTTTCCAATTTAATCATTAGACATTTGATTATTAGGCCTTGAGTTTCGTTATTTGTTCTACTTATCTTTTTTGTGAGTTTATCCTAAAATCTCTTATCACGGGTGGTGGGTTAGTAGAGTTAACCCGGGTTGACTCGAGTTTTTTTTCTCAATATTTTTTTATGAAATTGATTTTTTTATTTCATCATTTGACATTAAATTATTGACACTTTATAATTTTTCTCATTTTCTTTCTATTAGGTTATCTTGAGTGCGGTTTAGTCAATTTAACTTGGGTTAACTTGACTTTTTTTTTTAATTTAACTTAGATTTTTTTTAGGTCTTTTTTTTAAATATAATTTTTTTTATCTCGATATCATATCATGGGTTGTGGGTTAGTCAAGTTAACCAGTGTTTGCTCTAGGTTTTTTTCTTCGATGTTACTTCTTTTAAAATTGATTTTTTTTCTTAGTTTAATTTTTTAACATTAGGTTTTTAAACCTTTAGCTTTATAATTTTGAACTTTTCTAGAAATTTATCTTGATTTTATATCTCAAGTCATATGTTAGTCAAGTTAATTTTAATTAACTCGAGTTATCATTACCCTAATTATTTTTTGTAAAGTTAGAAAAAATTTAACTTTGCTTGCATCATGATAAAGATCACCTGATTAGTTTGAACTATAAAAGGGATTAGTTTGAACTATAAAAGGCACATAAGTCTCAATTTAGCCAAAGGCTGGTTGTCATTTATATTTGGTTTTAACATAAAAAGCATTTAACTAGTTGAAGATTCCAATTATTCATGAGGACGTTTCTTGGCCGGGTCATGTCCAGGCCAGGTTTAATAACTATTATAAATTGGTCTACATTTATTTGTTTTGCATAATAAAATGACTTTGTTGCCTTTAAAGGTAAAAAGATATATAACTTTGGTTCAAGGGCTTTTTTGTTTTTTATTATATTTGCACAGTAAAATTATGATGAGACCCTTAAAAGAAAAGAAAAGAAAAACCCCATTAAACTTGCATATAGAGATTTTTTGTATTTCTATTTTTTTTGAACAGTGAAGTTACAAAACTGCCCTTGTAATTACAAAAAATATACACATGGTTTCAAGGGTACTTTTTGCTTTTTTGATATATTTTTTGGTTATTTTTGATTTGACCTAGAGACTGTTTTTTTTTTCATTTTAAAAAGGGTAAATATTATTAAAAAAAAGTTACTAACTCGTGATGGTCCTTGTACACGCTTAACAGTTAACAATTTGGATATTCTTTAGGATTAAAGGCGAAGCCTTGAGCAGGGCCTGCCTGGGCCACTTTCTGGTGCATGCAGACCGTCTGATTACCAAAATCAGTAGTCCATGATGTCATTTGGAGCGACGTGTCGTCCTTTTCGTGTTGGTGTAGCGTGTGTACATGACAAAGATGCGATTGGGCTCTAGTAATTTTTTTTATTTTCCTCTATTTTTTCTCTCTCCTAGCCTAGAAATTCACACTAGCCTTTCCAAAAATCAATTGCGTCGTCCAATTTTTATTTCTATAATTTTTTAGCTTTCATTCTTTTAATTGCTATTTCTTTTGCTTTTAATGCTTTTTGAAGTTTAGTTTTTTTTTTCAATTTTATCCTTAGACTTTTTATTTTATTTAATTTGTTTATCTAATTTGATACTCATTCTTTTGATTGTTATTTTTTGGTGTTTTACCCTTTTATTGATTTTTTTTCATTCTTTCAGTTAGGTTATCTTGAGTGCGGTTTAGTCAATTTAACCTGGGTTAACTTGAGTTTTTTTTCGTGTTTTTTTATTTAACTTGGGTTTTTTTTCCAGGTTTTTTTTTAAATTTATTTTTTTTATTTCAATATCATGGGTTATGGGTTAGTCAACTAACCTGTGTTTACTCTAGGTTTTTTTCTTTGACATTACTTCTTTTAAAATTAATTTTTTTTCTTAGTTTAATTTTTTAACATTAGGTTTTTAAACCTAATTAAAGCATTTAACTAGTTGAAGATTCCAATCATTCATGACAACGCCCTTTTTAGGTCAATTCTACCAAGTTATGTGCTTACTTTCCCGAGTGAGTGAACCCATTGTGAGTAAAGGTGTCTGCACATTCTTTCAAATTCATTCGATGAAACTTGTCTGAGAATTACTGTGATCATTCAGAAGATGACGACGTACGGATGCTGACAACAAAAGGACTGTTTGTACAGTCGAAATTAGCTACCATCCTATTTGTCTTTTTTTTATTATTATTTATTTTTAATATCAATATATAAAACCATTAAAAAACAATAAAAAAATATCAATTTAATATTTATTTTAAATAAAATACATTTTTAAAACACTACCGTACTATTAAACAAACAAAATATACAACCGAACGTGCAAGCTTTAATAGCATGAAAATTTAGGTCAAGGATTCCATCACTTTGTTTGCATCGATTGAACTTATAATATACAAACATACAGCACTAGTACTAATATTCCTCTCCTATTTTTAAATATTTTGACTTCGAGCTTCTTCTTTCTAAAAAATTAAAAAAATTATATTATAATAATATATTGAGGTAATCTAGATTGCTACTTTAGTTTCCTTTTCAGTTTTTTTTTTATAGAAAAAATTGGTGCATATAATTAGTATTGATGCCCATTAATGGCTTTCATTACTTCTGCACCTATATGATTAATTACGCACTGATTTTTTTTTTTAGTTGAATGAAAATCATTAATTGAAACCCATGGAGGCAGCTCGTTCAAATCCATATGAAGATCTCCCATCTCTTTCAGCCTCTCTAACCTCCTATGTTCATGTCTATTTGTCTTCCAAACATCAAATTAATTCGGTTGATAGCTTGAATTTGATATGATAATTATTTTTAAAATACTATGAAATTTTTTGATGATGAAGAACCTGGAATAATTAATGAAAAATACAACGCGACGGTGATGATAATGATACGGCGGTGCCGAAAATGATGGTGAGGACTCAGGAGCGTTAGGCCATTGGCATGGAACTAGGAAAAGCGTAGGAGATCGATGAAGAACACTGTTAATGGTAGGAGCTGGTGGTTGAAGCTAACTACTACTGACTAGGGTTTTTGTACTGGACATTTTGGTGGGGTTTTATAATTTTTGAAAAAAATTCAAACCCAACCATATTATCCTTGCGTGTTTATCGGGGCTTTCGGTGAGACATTGACAGAGAGAGACCCACATTTTGCAACTAATGAATGGCAAAGTGATCAACAACCTGTTGGTCCACGACACTGCTCCACCGCTGCCCCTCCTTCTTTAGCTCTGTTTAATTATGTAGTGTGTCTTTCACTTTTACCCCTTGTAAATAGTTGTTTGTCTCATGGCTTAGGTTTTTGGCCCAATAGTATTCGAAATATGTGAGTTTCAATGCGACTTTAATGAATATAATTAGTATTGTTTGAGAATAATATAAATTATATTTTGAGATTTTATTTAATATTTTAAATTATTAGGTTAAAATAATTATTTGATATAATATCAGAATCTTGATAATCAAATTATTACGAGTTCAAATCTCACTATCCTTATTTATTTGATAAAATTTAAGTACAAGGTAATGTGAATTTATGCAAGTTTCAAGTTCAAGAGACTTTCACTTGGAGAGCGTGTTGGAGAATAATATAAATTATATCTTGAGATCTCACCTAACCATTTAAACTATTAAATTAAGATAATTATTTGATAACCGGAAAAAAAAATCAAATCAAGGTATTAATTGTTTGGGAAGAGAATTTCATTTTGAATTCAAAATATTTTTATATGAAAAAAATTAAGTTAAAGGCAAAAGGTAAAGGGAGTTTATTTTTGTTTGTTCTTCTTGAGTTCTCATTTCTCAAGGAACACAAACAGCGCAAAATCACAGACAGTATGTAACTATTCATCGAGGCGTGTGTGGTAGGGATATTCCTTGGGATGAGTCAACTTCAGGTTGACAGACGGGTAAAAGCAAGCGATGCGATTGATAATGCAAATTACCTTTCTTGAACCTCCATATGTTTAATTGACTCTAGGCACTTTTATGGACCGTTTATGCATGTGATTGGTTTTTTTTTTTGGCCACCATGCAAAAGTAAGTCACTGCATTGGATTGGGATCCTTGATGGTTGAAGTCACAGATATTACAGAGACATTAGCTCAAGAAATACACTAAAACCACAGTTAGGGTTTTGCTTTTTTCCCTTCCCACTTCTTTTGAGATCATTACAGGTGCATATATATTACTTATCGGCATACAAAATTGCATACAAAATGTGCCTGTTAATATAACTCAAAATAAAGATTTACACAACTTATTCATTCTGTGGGCTATTCACTGGTGAATGCAAAGGCTATAGCTTATTTAATTTTGGACTCATTTTGATCTTCGGAAATTGTTTTGAGAACATCCTAATGTAAATAAAAAATAAAAAAATTAGCTTATTTTTTTTTAATTAACGTGAGTGTCCGGGTTAGTTTGCGTGCACCTTGATTAATCCCACAGACTCTAAAGTTAATAACCATGTAAACCTTCAGTAGCTCTGAGAGGATTCGAACTCGTGATCGTTGGAGAGCAAATCTTAAATCTGGCCAGTTACGCTACCCCTCAGAGTTAAAAAATTAGCTTACTTAATTACATAGGAAGTGTTATGGTAAATGCCATTATGGTAGACAAAAGATGCCACCATGAAAAATACTGAATTTGGGAACATAAGAATATAAGACTCAATGTATTAGAATTACCAAACACTATGTATTAAAGCCAAGAATGTTAATGTCATAGAAGTATGCATATCGAGGATATGTAAGCCAATGACATCGCTGCGAGTGATGCATGTATAAATTCCATAAATATTTAAACTAGAGTAAAAGGGCAAAAGAATCTTGTGCCCATCGTGGACATATAAAATTAATAATTCCATAATTTAATCACATGAAAGAAAAGATGCTTTATTCCACTCCTTAATCAACTTCCCCGATCTTCTTAGTAGTAATTAATTAATTAATAAATGGATTCCTTCTCTCTTATACATGTGCTATATAAGATATATCTTCCAACTAATGATGATTTGTATAACTCGAAGTTAAATTCTTACTTTTCTTAAAAAGAAAAAATAAAAAAGTCAAATGCCTAATTGATGTCACCACCGGCTTAAGTTTCAATGAACCCATAATGATGTGATCATAATGCAAGGTAATCACACACTTGTCATCTTAATTTGGTACTTGATGCACCTACTCACATCTTTCTTGTTCTTCACATTAAGGTTTTAAAGGGTTAATTTCAATTAATTTACCACATGGATTATAATATTTCGATTTATTACCAAACTCTATTTTGCGGTTTGTAATTTATCTATAAACCCTTCTGTAGAGAAAATGATGGAAGTGGAAATAATGATATAACACCATTCTATTCTTAATTACACCCTAAAATAAATAAAAGATCTCAATCAAGCATCAGTGCTAAGATAAAAATGATAAATGATAAAAAAATTAAAAATTAAAAATTAATTAATTAGACTTTATTTAAATTTCACAGGCGAATTAAAAACAAAATAGTGTCACTTTCATGAAAAAGGACCAAGGAAAATAGTTCATGATAAGTTGTGAAATCTAAAAATTTTGATTGCGATCAAATGAATAATTTTATGCTAAATTAAAACAATAGAGTAAATTGAATTTTTTTTTTTAAAGTGGTGTCTAATTGTTTAACATTGTCACGCACACCTCTCATATCTTTGAAACTTTATATAAGTACTTTGAACTCTTTTATTATGTAAATTGGCTTTATTGTTTGGTACTTAAAAGAAGCACCAAGAAAGTAATTTGTGATAGCCTTATATATTCTGAACTCTTGACAACACCTCTTACCACTATACATGATGAGGTGTTGGTTGCCATTAAAGAAAAGGATTTCATGCGATATCTACCTCCTATGAAGAGTGGCATGTGTTGAGTTTCTCGAAACACATACATGCAACGAAAAAAATAAATTTAAAATTTCTTAAGAGTATCAAGGATCCTATTAGACAAATCTAGAGTTGTTTAGAGTTTATATAAAGATTACCTGAAGATCAGATATTCTTTTCAAATTTGAATGTTTGCTTCAAGGTTAAGTTGTTGCAAACCACAAGTCGTCCAAGTGTCCGACCTCTAACAGTAATCATACGAACCACCGGTGAGAAATATTCTTAAACCTTTTAGGAGAGAAGGATTGTTATACCTTAGAGTGCTAGCTCTTTTTGTGCGTGTTTTATGTGTTTACATACTGTAATTTTCTCACATTATCTTCTCCCTAGAAAATAAGAGGCATACCATTTTATTTATAGAGAAAATCCTATAAATAACAAAATATCAAGTTGTTCCTTAAATAATATCATATATATTATTTTAGGATAATTTTATAAGTGTATTCAATCAAGTCCCAACTTGATTTTTCTAAGTCTGAAATTATAATCTCCTGTATTAATTACATTCTAGTCCTCAATTTCTAAAATTTATTTACAATCAAGTCACATTTGATTAATCATTCCATTTTAATTTCTAACCACTGGTTCTTATATGAGTGACCCATTAGGTTCTCTAATAAGTTAATCCAAATATAAATCATAAAATAAGATTAAATAAATTAAACAAGTTAATTTATTATCAATTTAATAATTGATTGATTTATACTTGAAGATTAAATATAATGTCTAGCAACCTGTCATGATCCTCCAAACATCAAGAAAGTCTTAAGTGGTTTGACTTAACCTTTAGTGACTAGTTTTCAATGTAATTATTATCTCTTCATCATGAATGTTTTGATTTAGACATTATAGCATGAAGTATGTATGCTTTGATAAATCATGTTAGTTCTTAATAAGAAACTCTTTTCAAAACTCATTCCACCTTGGCCAATGATTTCATAATCAATACTATTTGAGAATTTATGAAATATTTTCCCTAATTCATCTAAGATGATGAATCCTCTATTGATTATTCAAATACCTTCATATACTTTATGTTATACGCAATGTCTGCCCGTTGTTTACCCTTGATTAGGACATCATATGGTCAAGATCAAAACATAACACTTTCTATACAAGATAACTTAGTAATCTCAAGTTACATAACTATCACGAGAGCCTTTCCATATACATAAGTGATCTCTCCATATTGAATTCTCTTGTGGGTCAGTTCAGTGTACATGTCATTTGACAAGTATTTGCATATTAGTTCCAAGTATTCCTCATACCTCAGTTTATGAGAGCAACTACTTCCTTTCATAAAGAAGAGAATATAATATGCATCGGTCTCAACAACTCTAATTAATGTACAATATTAATAGAACATTGACTAGGAACATTTAGAAACAATGCTTTGATGCAATACAAATCTTATAATTATAACAACTTTATAATTTCCTTTGTAAAGTATTGTTGTCTCATGGTCTTTATCTTTACTTTGGATTCATTAATCAAATGTAAATAAATATTAAATATAAAAAAAGCCTTTATTAATAATAAATATGCTCTACTTGAATAAAATTAGTACTACATGTAACCAACTGATTGACTACATGACATATTCACTAACAATATGAACATAAAAAACCTTAACAAGTTTTTTCATTTTCATCACGACCACAATATTGAGGAATGTCATGCTATAAAAAAAGATAAAAAGTTGATTTCTAGAGGATATCTCCAACAATTTATAAGTAAAATAAATACAACTCAAACAAGCAAGGAAATAGTCCCACGATGCATTACACAAGATAAGAAAATTTTAGAAATTTATCTCCATTATCTTCTGAACTTTTTAATAAAAGTAATAGTATTTCTCTATGTCTCTAAACAAGTCTCGTATCTCTAATAAAATCTTCATAATGCGATCTTCATATCTTCATTGAATTTTTTAAGTCTTCATGACCACTTATCTTCAGGTCTTTGTGACCACTTATCTTCAAAAAGATCAGGGATGCTTCTCTAAATCTCTAGGGTATTTTCTGTAAATGCAATTTGCAGTTGTGAACGCATACTCAGACCATATTTTTTTTTTACTTTTATACTCATCTTCTTATATTATTAATAGACTGCATCTCCTAATAGTTCTTGCATTTGAGACATTTTTCTTAATAGGTTATACAAGAAGGATAAATAAGTATGGTAACATGTATAAATACAATAATTTTTTTTTTTATCTCCTTTTACTTATATTGTTAATTCTTTCAAACATGATAGTTTAAAAGACTTAGGGGCAAATGATGGTACACTAAAAAAGAACCTAAAATGGCCTAATTAAGGCTATTAAAATAGGGCGCAATCAAACCCCTCTAAATCCCAACCAAGGCTACTTGTTAATGGCCCAAACGAGGCATAGATTAAGGGAAAATAAGAAAGGATGAAGAATGGAGGAATAAAGAAGAAAAGGGGTAAGCCCAAACCTAACCCAGTAGATCAAACCAAGGCCGAGAGAGAAGAAAAAAGGAAAGAAGGAAAAGAAATGGGCAACCCAAATGAGCCTAAGGTTGGCCCAACAAAGACTGGGAAAGAAGGAAAAAGAAAAGGAAAGAATGGAATGAAGGAAAATAAAAGGATAGGGCAACTTAATAGGCCAAATTAAAACCAAAAGTCCAGTTAAGATTTAGAAAGAATGAAGGAGAAGAAGAAAAAGGGCTCCCTTAATCAGGCTCTTTACATGCAAGCGTAATCGACCAGTGCAACCACATGCAAAATAATAATAATAATAATAATAATAATAATAAAAAGAAAGGGGTTAGCTGCCCAACCTTGGCCAAATAAAACCTCATCTTAAACCCAACGAGAGGTGGAGGAAAGAATGAAAGTAAACAAATGGCTAGCCCAACTCTGCCCAACAACACCCTACACATAGCTTGTAACGCTCATCCTATTTCGCTAATAACAATCTGTCCCAAATTGTCTTAGGCTAGCCTTTCTACCAATTATTATCCCTAATGTTGAATCATGTGCTAACACTCTTAGCCTGCAATAACCACCATCTCTCGTCCGTAACTACTTTTCTCAAACTATTTTAAACTAACCTTTACACAAATGGCTATCTCTAAGCCTAAATTTGCACCAACTCTTTTAGGTTGACTACCCTTTTCAATAATAATTTATTCTCAAGCACCAATATATCCCCTAATGGAAAGAGTGACACAACAACTGATGACTCAACTTTCTAGTGAATCAAATATTTCTCATAATTTATGTCTCCTAAACAAGTAAGCTTAAGTGACCTGAGGTATTTATAAACACCATAAGTCAATAGGTAAAAAGTTTAAACAAGCTCACTTGACTCTACATACATCATTGTTTCTCATGCCATATATTCTCCCTTCACACACATTTCACCCTTTTACATTTACTAACTTAAGCATTGGAGTTCTTTTATTCTAAAAGAGGACTTATTTTACAGGTCAATCACAACCCAAGATGTAGAATTTGAAAGCTTGGATCTAATCTGGAATTTTCACAACTTCATCAATTATAAAGATGCCACATTTCTCTTCTTTCTCTAACGAATTTATCATAACTTTGAATGACAAATATGAAAATAGATCAATTTTTTTTTGAAATCAATCTCAAATCAAGTGATGTTATTACTAATTGAGAAATATTAAGATAATTGCAAATAAGTGTTTTTGGTTAATTTGATTTGGTTGTCATAAAATGATTATAAGAATAAACATAGTGTGATACTTAGATGGAATGAAATAAAAGATGAGATTTAAAGTTTAATTAAGGTTTGATAGGTGTTCCCTTTCGTTTTCTTTTTTGAAGAAGTTAGGAATTTAAAGGGGAAAGGTTGAGATGTATAATTGATTTGGTACTAGACAGTTGACTCATAAAATGAGGCATCATATTTGATAAATAAGATTAAACAATTTTATTTTAATATATAAGATTTAAAAATACTCTACTTTATAAAAAAAAACTCCAAAAGTAACACAAAATACATTCATGTCATATATTGCATTTTATTTTAAAATTATACTGTTATAGAAGTTTCTATGATTATTTAAAGATATTATAATTATAAATACTCTTAAGTTAAACTATTAAATATTTTTATTTATTATATTGTAATAATGTATCTTACTATTCACTAACTTAAATATAAAAGATTTAACAGTTTAAATAAAAAAGAATTACAACTTGAGAAATACATTGATACGTTAAATTAAAAAAAGTTACGAATAATTAAATAAAAGAAATTCCTTGTCACCTTAGATAAGAAAAAAATTATTTAAGTTTTAAAGAAACCTTTTTCAAATGATTATGAAATAA
The DNA here is from genome assembly GCF_951802175.1 of Populus nigra. Taxonomy (NCBI): domain Eukaryota; kingdom Viridiplantae; phylum Streptophyta; class Magnoliopsida; order Malpighiales; family Salicaceae; genus Populus; species Populus nigra. The sequence goes on along the minus strand of NC_084870.1, from coordinate 3,543,638 downwards.
TAAGTATTTACACTTATTGCATCACACTACTGGATTTAACAATTTTACCGACGGAAATTTCTATCAGTATTTACACTTACGATCTGTTGGTACATATATTACTTATGGCTTCACGGACGGAAACAGTCCATCAAGAAAACTCTCGTCGGTAATTTATGGTTTGTCGGCGAGTCCGTCGATAATAAATATACCAATTGATTTACAGACGGACATAGAGCACCAAAAAAACACTACCCGTTTTATTCTGTCGGTATCTCCATCGGTAAATTTAACATATCACTGACAGGAAAACCATGTGTAATGCCATCACTGTTTTTTTTTGTCCATTGGTATATCTATAAGCAAATATAACATATCACTAACAGAATATCATTTGTAATTTTATCGGTGAGTTAACAGTAGCAATGACATTTGCAGTAATTCTTTTCCAACTCTCTCTTGAATATACCAACGGAGTTGTTCTATTGGTAACCCTGTCAGTAATATTTTTAAAAAATATTTTTTAAGAAAACATATTGAACATAAGTAGAAAAATAATTAAAATAATATAAAAATAAAATATTTATTACAAATTTAAATATTTATACGTTCAAATACAATAAATCTAAAATAGAAGCGGCACTAGAGGAGGATGATGGTTGTCATAGGGACCATGTGGCCAATTAGGGGGTGTACATGTACCATCCATTTGTGATCTCATCTCCATTACCAATTGATGAAGTTATTTATAGTTAGCAGTGAGTCGTTCATATTTGTCATTAAGATTGGTTATCTAAGCCTATATTCGTTGATTTAACATCACTGCGAACTCTAGAGTTTGAGTGCTCAAAATCGATTGTGAGCATCCAACGGTTGAAACACTACGAGCCGTCCGCAAGTTCACGACTAAAGTGTTAGAGAGTCAGTATACCTGATTTCTATCAGGTCCACTAAATGATCCTTTCTCTAACCATAAATCCGGATCGAGATATGGATGGGTTGAAGCATCGTCCCCTTATTTCTCTTTCAACTAGCTGTTATATGTATCTTTGAAAAAAATAAATTCATCATATTCAAGGAAATAATAATTTAAGAAAAAAAGGTTGAAAACCAACGTACTACAAAGAGTTGAACTCAACTATCCATAAACTGTTGCACCTCTTTTTGGTGGTCATCACTCCGGATCGTGAGTTGATGCATGTGCCTTAAGTCTCTGTTCTTGATCGGCACTTAATGACTCGTGATCTTCAACACCGCTACTAGAAGAACTAACAGGGATCCTGTCATTACAACTTGCAATAGACTTTTTCCTGGGCATCTACACAAATTAACTGATAAAAAGAATTAAACAATTTCTATTTAAAAAACAAAATTCAGCAGCACCTCCCTTATACAGGTGACTACCAAAAAAATTTAAAGCGACATATACACAACATATATGCGACAAACCAGTTGATTTTATTTAATTTCTTCAAAAAATTTAGCATAATTCATTTTCTACATGATAATATTTTTAGTCTTAAATTTACAAAAAAATATTCTAAATTTAAAAAATCCAAAATAATAATTAAAATTAATCCTACACAATTAATCGAAATTTAACAACAAAATTGAAAAATAAAAAACTAAAATTCAACAAAATAATGCAAAAATTATTACAATAACAACTAAAATCTAACACAATTATTTCTAAGTGATAATATTTTTAATCCTAAATTTACAAAAAAATTATTCTAAATGGAGTAATTACAAAATAATAATTAAAATTAATTCTACACATTTAATTGAAATTGAACAACAAATTTGAAAAAAAAAACAAATAACTAAAATTCAACAAAATAATGAAAAAAATTATTTCAATAACAACTAAAATTCAACACATTTATTAATTCATACAATTATTAACACAAAATTGAACAAAAATAATGACAAAAAAACAAAATTAATGCAAAAAAAAAGGAAGAAAAAGGAATGAAAATTTCTTATCTTAATGGTGTGCTTAATTTCAGCTGATAATTAAAAAAAAAAGAAAAAGAAAAGAAAAGAAAAGAGATTGTTAATAAACCCAAAAAAAAAAATAAAGATATAGAATATGCCTGAGGATGAAAAGAGAAAAGAATGCTTGATTTCGGATGAGAATAAGAGAAAGAAGAGAAGAGAATGAGAGAGAGAAGACAAGAAAAGATAAAGAGAGAGAAATGGCTCTGTGAGAGAAGAAAAGATAAGAAGATGAAGCCCCGTCTATTCTAATTCTAGTCTTTTAATTTAGTTTTACCAATGAAATTACTGACGGTAATTCTGTTTGTAAAGTTAAATGAAATTTTTAACTTGCAAGAAATTTTTCAGAAATCCCTTCAAATATTACCAATGACTTTTCATTCCATTTGTGATGTCGTTGGGAAAAAAAGTGAACAGTCAAAAGAACATTAATTATCAGCGCTTTGAGAATTGAACAGTTCTCATAGTTACTAGAACATACTGACGGATACATTCCATCAATATACCTATATGTAATGAACACTAAGAACAATGTTAGGGAGAAGGGGAACAGTTCCCATAGTCACTGGAATATACCAATTAACACATTTCGTTGTTATACCCATATATAATGTACAGTATGTTAGTATTTCTATTGGTGCAAAACAATGTCTAATGCAAAATTATATTTGTATTCACTATCTATCCTTCTGCAAATACTTAAAATCATAACTGCACACACAACACAATAACACCAATTCATATCACAATGATAAATAAATATTTCCTTATCATTCAATAATAAATTAACATCATTGTCATTACATTAAAGTGAATTTCATCCATAAATATTACATTATAGTTTATGACATTACATATCCGTGTTGTGCAAATTAATCAGAATTGTATTCTTCTTCATCGATTGACTCGTCCTCATCTTCATCGCAATCTTCTATGTTGATTTCATCGCTATCATCTTCATTGATTTTTGTATGTCTGCTGGAGATCAAAATATCATTCAACTCCTCAGCATCAACACCAACACCAACACCAATATTCTCTACGATGCGAAAATTTGAATTTTCTTCTAAGTCATTAGACAGAGCAACTCGATATGGATCAACTAACTCACCAAGTTGAAAGACATCATCTCCCACAATTAATTCATCATTGCCATCCTGAACAACCTCGACATGACCCCTGGTTTTGGTTTTCACTATTGATAATTAATCACTATTGAACGATCCTTTCTAAAGGAATGAGTATATGTGGAATAAACTTGATGACATGAATTACCTTTACAACCTAGGTGTGATTGGAAAGTATTAAAGTTTTATGTGTGCGATAAGATTCCTTGCCCTGTTAGTCATGAGTTTATAACGAGAATGCTCACAAGTTCTTTATTTGGTCAATTATGCATTTTCAAGGTAGTATAACATGCGAAAGTTTAGACACATGTCAATTTGATAGTATCCTAGACCAAGTGGTTTCATTATGAACTTAGCAGCATAAAAGTTCTCTTTTAGTATCTTTTCTTCAGGTAAAATGCTTCTCGCCCAATCAACAATTTTATCATAATCGGCCTCATTTAACTCATGATCTAATTTGATAATGAACACTTGTGTAACAACTGATAATTTACAGTGATTTATACAACCATCCTATAATGATTCGTTAGAATCTTTCATAAAATCAAAAAACTTGGTCGTGTCTGCAATAGGTTCTTCATCTACGATTGAACATTGATCAACATGACCTTGATTCATTCTCATCGCATCTATAACCGTATTTATATAAGAATTACTATTGTCATCTATAACTCCATGCACGTTGTTAGATCTAGAAGTTGATCCAATCATCCTTTCTACTATTGTATCGTGAGGAACATATGGTTCTTCTCCATATGCATACCAACACAAGTATTTCTCAATGAACTCTGGATCGAAATTTTTTTTATTTTTACACCTTTTCATGGACATCTAATACCCCCTTCACTAATATTTCTCAGATTAGATGGTGCATAATTAATAAAACCCTGAATCCCATTAGAATAATTCATCCTCTACAACCCTTTGGGTGAATCTCTATGCATCCATGAACGATCATCAATTACATATATCAAATCTATATAAAATAATGATGATAACATGTATTAATTAAATATGTTAACTAAATAATTTGCAAAAATATTAATTTAGCTCAAACTTATTCAATCTATTTTCATACTCTTAATTCATTACCAATTATTTATATAAATTCAAGTTCATACATATTTACTGAAAATTTCAACTCGACAATAAATTTGACAAAATATAAAACAGACCCGTTAAAGAAGCCATTATTTATTTCATCACAAAACATCAAAGTTAAAAATTTGATATAAGTTTCATTAATTTACAAACAAATACAAGTTAACAAAATCTAAAACAAACCCTAATATATATAAATTATAAATTCATACAATAGATTTGTATGAGAAAAAACTATAAATCAAGTATGCACCCAAACAAAATACATATACTACAAAAATATGCAAAAACAATTAACATTTTAAATTAAATTGAGTTGAAATAAAAAAAGGGTAGATAAAGTGGAGAATCCTCAATAAAATTTGAATCAAAACATGGATGCTAACAAACTGAGTGTTGTGGTGACCGGATTTGTTGTGGGAGGTTGAATTGTGTTAAAATTGGGAGGGAGAGGGTGGTCGTTTGTTGTAGAAAAAAAGACATAAGGAAAAAGAAGAAGTGAGGGAGGGGGAGAGGAGGTTCGATCACCAAGTCATAAATTAAATAGTACCTACAAAATTATTCCATTAGTAACTCTGTCGGTAAAAAAATCAAGTCACCATATGATTTGTCTTTTTTTAATCCCACTACAATACCCTCCATAATTTCCTCGGTATATACCGAGAAAATCTTTTCGTTAGCATATTTACGGACATACTTTACCATCAGTTTAATTTCATCGGTAATGTCGTCTGTAAAAATTACATGTCATCGTACTATATGATTTTTTTTTCATTTTTTATTTTTCCATTGCAATTTTCTCGGTATATACTAAAAGGATTTTTCTATTGATGTTTACCAATGGATAGATGGATAAAAAAATTCTGTTAGTAAAGGACATTACAATATACCTATGGAAAAATTTCATCGAAGTTTCTGTTTATATTTGATGATTTTCTAGTAATGTCATAAATATCATCTTATCAATTAATCAATATCAATCATCAATATATAATAGTAAAAGAGTTTCAGGGTAGAAATTTTCTAATTTCAATTTCAATCAATAAGAAAAATTAAACATCCATATCAAGTTGCAAAAATGTTATAATAGTTATAAATGATTTGGGTTAAGTTTTTTTTTTTTGGGAATGAGATATATTGCTAATTCTATTTAAATCCAATAAAAACAATAAAAACAGGCATATATAATTATAATAGCTACGGCAACACACAAACAAGATTACAACAACATAGTTAAATCATCAAAAAATTAATTATAAAAAATTAATTGACCGATCAAAATTATTTCAAATCTACAGCATGAGAATATAATTATTTTATAAATTTAAATATATTATAATTATAATGTCTTGAATTCTATATATATATATATATATATATATATATTTGTGTGTGTGTGAACATGACCACGTAATTGAAAAGAAAAAAAAATTAAGTTAAACACAAAAAAGTATAAAAATAAAAACAAAATTGTTGTGTGTGTATGTTTATGAGTATGACTACGCAATTGAAAAGAAAAGAAAATTAAGTTAAAAATAAAAAAATAAAAACAAAATCCATGATTGTTTTTAAAATGACATAACTTTACGTCTTAATCTATATTTTAAAAGTAGTTACTAAATATTTGTTTTATATTGTGATAATTTTTGTGGTTACTATTTAAAAATATTAAAAATAAAATTTATAAATTATAATTTTATTATAATCAAGATTAGAAAGTTTTAGTGGAACATATACAAAATTATAATATATTTTAATTAGTCAAATATTTTTATAATTATTATTAAAATAAAATACATTTCAACAATATTATATCACACTGTTAAACATATCCTAAATTCACATCATTTTTCATTTCATATATAAAAATATTTATCAATTTATAATATTTTATGCTCAACACAGGTTGAATTAAAAATAAATAAATAAAGTCATATTTATCAAGCTAAAGAGATTATCAACATCAAGTTATTCTCGACAATCATTATCAAGTACTATCAGGTATTCTATATTATCATACTTTGTATAATAATTTGGAAAATAACAGTTAGAGTGTTCTTTTGTACTTACTTTTGTTTTTTTTTAATTTTTTTTTTTTGGGGATGGTTACTGGAAGTATGTTCTTATATATATTTATTCATGGATTAGCATTTTCAAGTCAAAAGTACATATAATTAATGACATAGAAAGTGGAAATTTTTAACATTGGCTTAAATATATGTTGATCAAGCTTTATTTAATTTTCTTTCGGTTTTTGTGATCATTCTCTATTATTTAAAATAATATCAATATAATACATTTGAATTTATTTTTTTGAATTCTATGATTTCTAGTTTTATCTATAAATTAATACATGAGACAAATTAAAAATCATACCACAAATCAATAGAGAAAATTATCTCCAAAGAGATATATTATTTGTTTGTTTATCTTCCAATTTTATTTGTTTATTAAGCTTTTTTACTATTAATAAATTATTACTTTAATATATTTTAAATAACTACCGACGGCTGTACCGACGGATACATTCCGTCGGTATTTCACCGAGAGTTGTAAAACAATTACCACCCATACCATAATTACCGACATAATATTTCCGTCGATGTTTACCATAACTATTACCGATGAAATATCCGTTGGTAATTACCGTTGCAAATTCAGAGGGGTTTAGTCCATCGGTAATGTTCTCGCGGGAAATATTTTTTTTGCCATGTGTATCCGTCTGTAAGACTGTCGGTGTTTCGTCGGTGGGTGGTTCTTTTTATTTCGATAAAATTAGCAATGAAAAGGGAAATTACTGATGATTAGTATACCAACAGACACAGGCTGTCAGTAATAATTTCACCGTCAGATTGCATGCCTTAGACCAACGAAATTATTCCGTCGGTAAAACTGTTTAATGGTGTAGTGTTAGAGGTGAAATGAATTTGTTTTTTTAATTAAAATATACATAATTTTTAAATTTAAAATATAAAGAAGATATTATTTAAACACACACATTTAAATTATCTTTGGATTAACGCAAAAACTTGCGCATGAAAAATATTTTGTGATATATTCCCTATTTCCTATAAAATTTTGAGTTGATAGTGAAAAAAGGTTAAAGCCTCAAACCTTTTGGGCAATACACCTGCAAAGTTCAACTTGGATATGCATCAGTGCGTTAACCCCATATCAATGAGGGATCCTGATTTTATAAAGTGAGGGGGTAAAATGTATATTTTTACTTCTAGAAGGGCTGATTCATACCACTTTTATGAAAAATGATCAAACTTCAGGTTGATTTTGTAAACTTTTGAAACTTTGGGGACCATGGCCCTTGCTGAACCCTTCAAAATCCATCATTGTCCACATGAGGCTTGATTGAACAGCTCTGAGGTTACGTATAAAGATTTACAACAATACTAAGATATACTGAAATTCCTTGGCACTACAACAATAATGGTTTTTTTTTTAATTTAATTTTTAATTTGATTTTTTAACATTAAATATAGTAGGTATTACTAAAAAGCCTTGGTATTTCACTATAGTAGAACAGTGAAATGACAAAGTCTTTTTCAATTTAGTCCACAAGTTTTTTATTTTAATTCCATCCTCTAATATTAAGTTCGTAGGTTAACTTGGGTTGACTTGAGGTTTTTTTTTTAATTGATTTTTTTAATTTAATCCTTCAATATTTGATTGATTGAGAATTGTAACTCATAATTTTTTTTATTTGCTTTATATAAGGTTATCATGATCTTATGACTCAGGTTGTGGGTTAGCTTGGTTGCCTTGATTTGTTTTTTTTTTTTTATTTAATGTTTTTTTTTTCAATTTCATCCTTCAATATTGAGTTAATTGAGAATTAAGCTTTATAATTTATTTTGGTTTACTTTCTATAAGGTTATTTTGGCCTTATAACTTGAGTCACAAGTTTAATAAGTTAACTAGGGTGATTTTTTTATGTTCTTTTTTTAATTCATTTTATTTTCAATTTCATCTTACAACATTAGATTGACTGAGAATTGAGTTTCATAATTATTTTAATTTTCTTTCTATTGAGTTATTCTATTCTCATGTATCAGGTTTGACATATTAACATAGGTTGACTCATCCCATTTCTTTAATTGAATCTTGTTTTTAGTTTTGACCTTCAACATTGGGTTGATTGAAAGTTTGGCTAAATAAATTTTTTATTTACTTTCTACAAGGTTATCAGGGTCTCATAACCTAGGTCGAGGATTTAACTAGTTAACATAAGTTAATCTGAGTAAATCCAAGTTCATTCAATATATTGTTGTCTCGATATTTAAAAAAATATTGTCTTGATTTTTTAATTAAACTAGATTTTTACCAGTTATTCAAGTTGTTTTTAGACTTACAAAGTTTATTTTATTAAATCACATCGAATCAACTCCATATAATTTAATTTTTTTTATGATAGAAAACATGTTAATAATATCTAGATATATTTTTTTAAAAAATTTAACAAAAATTTGATCTAAGCAATTATAGTGTACCGCAGGCAATGATCTAGTGATATAACAAAAAGGGAAAGCCAAAAAAACAATATAAGCAGTTCAGGAAAAGCACGCCACCTTGTCTTACTTTTCTCCATGGCTTGGTTTTTAAGCATAAGTTGACAAGGATTTATGGTCTCAAAAACATTTTTAATCTATAAATTAAATATTAGAGAATTTATCCACGATGCATTGAATAATTAAGTAAAAAAACTAAAGGTTTTGGTGATCCGAGAAGGGTTTTGAGTGAGCTAGCCATCTGACATGTTGGTGATGTAATCACAAGATTTTATAATAGCCAAAGGTTTTTTTTTCACAGTTGATTTGGCAGTAGTCTTTTCTTTAGAGCGAAAAGGTGCTGCAAACCCTAGTAAAGCTAGGCATGTTCAAAATGAATGAGAGTGACAAGATGGAGATGAGAGAGTAGAAGCACAGCGATACGATCACCTTGAAGTTGAAGCAACAAGAATGGAGAAAAAGGCTTGCAATGATAACCAGGTCAAGCACACAAACATAAGATTCCATTGCTGCTGGCACTGGCATGCTTATATTGGTTGAAACAGGAAACCCCTAATAATTGCCAGGACAGTTTACAAGCACTTTTAGCTGTCCTACAATAATATATATATATATATATATATATATATAGACACACACACACACCTTGCAAAAGGATATAAAATGTACATTTTTACCGATACTGGTTATTAATTTCTGCGTTGCCTTTGGATGCCAACTGAGACGCAATTCTTAGTTTAGTTTAGTTTATTAATATGATAAAAAAACATTTATAGAAGAAGAATATAATATTTTCTTTTATTTTTTTTATTATAATTTTATTGATATATATCAACGGAATATTTTTAATTGCATATATCGAGTGACATGGTAAGGAATTATTATGTTAGTAAATTTCACTGTAATTTACCGACATCATTCTTTTCGTTGGTATTTTTATTTACATTTATTAATTTTCTGGTAGTGTAAAGAAAATTCATTCTAAAGTTAATTGCTTATAAGGTTTTAATAAAATAGAAGAAAAAACATTAACATGACTAGTTTAGTCTTTTCAATAAATAATAAAGTGAGAATAATAAAAAGTGTAGTGGGGATAACACCACTCTCATTTTATTTAGAATCCCATTTTTTTGCTAAAATAAAAATAAAATTCCTCCCATTAATGTCTCTTTGTACAAAAGTTGTATATGTCGCTTTTTAATTTTTTTTTAATAAAAAATATAGGTATTTCGTTAAACTAAAATCAAGGGGAAACATTATAATTTTTATATGAGTTTGAGAGTAAAAATCATAATGTTTGTGTCATCTAATTTATATCTACTCAACCTATCTATATACATCTTTTTTCACCCAAAAAAAAAAACTAAAAGTTGTGCTTTGAAATCAAATTAATTTCAGGATGCTTAATAAAAGGTGGGAGTAGTGACATATATGCCTCCACTAGCTAGATTAAAGGTACGTTTAATTGTGCGACTTGCAAGCATGCTCAGATTAATTTGAGATGCTTAGTATAATAGTTGGAACTAGCAATATATATGCCTTCACAAGCTAGATTAGGGTTTGTTTGTGCGAGCAGCCGATCGAAACAAACACACATTAAATATTCGAGGGCCACTTGAATAACTTTGTTTGATAATGGAAGTTGCTTTCAAAAGAGTGGGGATTATTACTAGGTGTCTCACAAACACTTTATCCTCCCTTGCATCCAAAAAAAGAAGAGAGAAAAAAAAAGGCAAGCAAATTATAATCACACAAACACACAGAGAAAGGTGTACAAATAATGGAGGACAAGGAGATATTTTTCAAAGGTCTAACGAAAGGCCAATAAGAGGACTTCCTTGACCTTTCTCCTCTCTAGCTAACTGTAATCAATCCAAAGCCCTTTGTGGAAGAAGACATTTCCTCGTTTTTCAGCTGCTTGTATCTTATGTTCTGCTGACCCACTTTCCTTACAGATCAAACCCTATCTCTCTCTCTTTCTCTCTGCCTAGATAGATCTGTCGTATTTATTTTATAGTTCCCTGTCAAACGTGCCTGCATCAAATGATTTGAAAAGCAGGGCCAAGTCACTGGAATTTTTCTCCTTTTTTTTCATCCACCCAAGTTGCCTATCTCAAAATACCGAAGAGGTATGGTGATAATACGTTCACTAATTAAGACCAATATATATATAAACACCGGCCCTTCGTTATGATTTAGAGTGATGATCTTGTTTAACATTGAATATAGTATACACTCAGTTGCATTGAAAAACATTACTATTACAAAATAAAATAATTATTTCGTAGCTATACCTGCATTTTAATCCCTTAATTCGTAAATTTCCCTTTCGATCTCAGCCTCTTTTCTGAGCTCGAAATTTAGTATTGTTAATGTCACAAAATAATTGAGAGAATGTAAAAGAAAGACCATAAATGTAAGTACAGTTGAGTGAAAAATTAAAGTAGGGTATCTTTCTTGTGAGACTTTTTAAAGCCTCTATCTTTCTTCTGTATTTATCATTATCATTTTTACTTGGAGAACGGCAGGAAAAAAAAAAAGGGGTCTCTCTCTGACAAGATCATCAGACCCCCACCCAAGTAGTCTAAAGAGCTTTCTTGCTGTCTTGGTAAACAGTTGTTGTTGGATACATAAATATTTAACTCATGTCCTTGTATAGATAGATAGAAATAGGTAGCTCTACTACTGCTTTTTCTGTTTTTTTTTTTTTTTTTTTGATGAAAAGCACAATTACTGCTTCCTTCCTTCCTTCGTGTGCAATTGCTCGCTTTAATCATATTGAATGGTACTGATTGCTGAACCTGTCTCTGCAACTTCTTTGATGGGTTCCTTTCCATTTTTCACAATTTCTTGTTCTCTTTATTTATACATTAATCTGCTGTCTCTGGATGAAGATCTTTGATGGGGTTTGTGTCCTGTTCTTAACTAATTTCTCTCTCTCCTTTTCTTTCTCTCGTGTCCACTCCCTTTCTAGCGAGCTATATATAAACATCTTCAGCTCATATTCTACACCTTCTTCCCTTTTCTTCTTCGGATCAGATTTTTAAGTTTCTAGCTACCTAGTAGGTGATTTGTGTTGTAGACTACATATATATATACATACTTGTTTTGGATTTTTTGTTTTATCATGTTTATATATATATATATATATATATATATATATAGACACACACAGATAGATTCATAATTAATCAGTCTCTTTTGCTCTTGTTTCTTTGTCCAGATTTTCGCCAGACTCAAGTCAGGATCCAATTCCTCTGAATCGATCATCAAAATGGGCTGATCCTTAATTTGTTCAGTGCTTCAAGCTTGGATACATAAAAGTTTTTTGCATATATAGGAGTGAGGCTCAAAGGGTTATTGATTTTGCCTTTTGTGAATCATATTAAATGGCAACGTACTTTCATGGAAGCTCAGAAATCCAAGCAGCAGCTGCACCATCTGATGGGATCCAGACACTTTATCTTATGAACCCTAACTACCTCTCTTCTTACTCTGATTCGACTCAACAGCAGCACCAACAACAGCCCCCTAACATGATCTTCTTTAACCCCAGTAGTAGTACTGCCGCTTCCAATAATGGCCTTCACACCGGAAACCTTCCTCATGGCCCCCCGCAGAACCACCACTTTGTCGGCATCCCACTTGCTGCACCCTCCTCCAATATCACTTCTCTTACTCCAGACAGTCACAGCCGTCCGTCCCTACATGGGGTTGTCCCTAGTCATGTTCACTATAACATTTGGGGTTCAATAGATCAGAATTCGGTCGCAACAGCCTGTGAGTCTAGTGCGGCCAATGATGTCGTGTCGCCGCAGGTGGGTTTTCGGAGGCCGGTGGCGGTGTCTCCTGGAAGGCAAGGGTTATCTCTAAGCCTTTCGTCTCAGCAAGCACCGACACCACCGACACTGTATAATAGGGCTATAAGCAATAAACATCATGAGATTCAAGCAATGCATCCTCATGTTTCGGTTGTGTCTTCAGGTGATGAAATCAGAGTTTCTGGGAACTCTCCGTCGTCTGTTTCGGCAGTGTCGAATGGGGTTTCCGGTTTGCAAAACATGGTTTTGGGATCCAGGTACCTGAGAGCTACACAGGAGTTGCTTGATGAAGCTGTTAATGTTGGGAAAGACCTAATAAAGAGTGGCTTGATAGAAGGAATTAGTTCGAAAGAGAAGATGAAGATGACTAAAGAATCTATAACTGGAGATGGATCTAGTGGTGGTGAAGCTTATGCTGCTAATCGTGGAGCTGAGCTGACGACAGCCCATAGGCAGGAGCTGCAAATGAAGAAGGGAAAGCTTGTAAACATGCTCGACGAGGTACGTACATATATCTGTGTTTATAAAACAAGTTGCACATGGATATCTCTGACTGCTTTTCTTTGATGGCTGCTTTAGATTTTTCATCTTTGAAGATGTAAATTACTAAAAACTTACCTTTCATATGCTCCATGTAATTTCACGTGTGCCATTTCAATAGTGGAAATTGAAAGTTCGGTTAGAACTAGAGTAAGGTCTTTGTCAATTGATTTTTGTACCTTCTAAAGATGAATTCATCACTAAAAAATCTTGTTGCCACTAAATCTGTATACAATCCAAATTAGGCCTTGCTATTACTATATATCTGTAGTTTCTTTTCTTGTGAAATTTGAAATTGGATGCTTATTCCTGTTATGGCTCCATGTTCTTCAACTTGTAGTGATGAATTTATCTGGCAATCAACGGGTTGCATTTGGGTTCATCTTGGTGGTTTCATGGACATTAACAATTAAATCTTGAAGAAGAAGAAGAAGAAGAAGAAGAAGAGATGACTTATAGCTTAGAACATGATGGAAATTTGTAGAGCATGAGATTATTTTCATTGATATACAAATTATATATGTTCGTCTTTTATGGCTGTTAAGTTAGGTCCCAGTAAAGAGGGTCCATTAACAAAGTCGATTTCATTTCAGACAAACTATGGTATCTCTGGTTATATCAATTACCCCAGCTGTTTTTCTTGTTTCTTCCTTTTTCTTTTTCTTTTTCTTCTTTTTTGTGTGGTTGTGATGAACTAACGAAATGCAATTAGTTACTTGAAACATACTATAAAGTCATAGTCCTACTTTCTTTTCTTTTCTATCCCTAGACTAAGTGCTCAAGTCTAATGTGGTCCTATGTATAGTACTTAAAATCTGTTTTCTTGCTTTGGAAACTTTCAAGGTGGAACAAAGATACAGGCAATACTACCACCAAATGCAAGTAGTAGTTTCCTCGTTCGAGCAAGCATCAGGATTTGGTGCAGCGAAATCATACACTGCCCTGGCATTACAGACTATCTCAAAGCAATTCAGGAGTCTTAAAGACACAATTTCTTCGCAAATCAGAGCCGCAAGCAAGAGTTTGGGTGAAGAGGATTGCATAGGAGCAAAGGTTGAAGGTTCAAGACTAAGGTACGTGGATCATCAGCTTCGACAACAGCGAGCACTACAACAATTGGGAATGGTCCAACATAATGCTTGGAGACCCCAGAGAGGATTGCCGGAACGTGCTGTTTCCGTTCTTCGCGCCTGGCTCTTTGAGCACTTCCTTCACCCGTAAGTTTCTGGAAGTCTCAGTAGTCTAAAACATGAACATAATAAAAACCATTTTTGAAACTTCACCTACCTTTAAGACGAGGTTTCAATAATAGTTTTCGGTATATGATCTTACAAGTATATGGTATCGTACGTGCATATGCATGCATTGGCTACTTTTGAGTTTGATTAATTTTGTGACAAATTTTTTGCTTCTGGTTGAACGCAGATATCCCAAAGATTCTGATAAGCACATGCTTGCAAAACAAACAGGGCTTACTAGGAGCCAGGTATGAACCCTAATCCTCTTCATTCCCAATATATATGTGTCTCTGGAAAATAAATTATAGAGTAGCCAATCAGCTTGTAGCCCAAGTACTGATACTCATTCTTTCTCTTTCTCGGAGGTTTTAGATTCGAACTTCTCCTTTGTAATCAGAATTAACAAATTATAGAGAATGTAATTTCCTTTTCTGCTATGAATTATCTCCATCGCATTTATGATTTGATCATATGTAGGTGTCTAATTGGTTTATAAATGCTCGGGTTCGGCTGTGGAAGCCAATGGTTGAGGAAATGTACGCCGAGGAAATCAAGGAGCAAGAGAAAACTGGTTCTGAGGAGAATGCAAATAAAAATGAGAACAAGGAGTCGAGGTCTCATTCTAGCGCACCAGGAGAGAGCAGTACACTTCATATGGATCAACGTAAGGGAGTACTTCACTCGAAACAACCCGAAAAACTCAGGAACCAGAATGCTTCTCCTCCAAGATTTTCATACCCCGCAATCTCAATGTCTCCCATGGGAGCACCCCTTCAACAGCAAGCTGGTTTTACCCTTATTGGACCAGCTGAAATGGAAGGCATTTCTCATAGAAGCTCAAAGAAACCGAGTAGTGACATGCAGAATTCTCCAAGCAGTATCCTCTCCATGGACATGGACGTGAAACAAGGTGAGACAAGTAGGGAAATCAGTGCGAATTTTGGTGGTGAAAGGTTAATCAAGGATGGCTATCCTTTAATAACTAGCAGTGGTGGATTTGGAGCATATCCAATGGGAGATCTTGGGAGGTTTAACCTTGAGCAGATGACACCAAGATTTAGTGGAAACAGTGTTTCCCTTAGTCTTGGTCTACCACATTGTGAGAACCTTTCTCTCTCAGGAACTCAACAAAACTACCTCTCGAACCAGAACATTAATCAGCTCGGTGGAAGAAGACTAGAAATTGGAAGCGGTACTGAACCTGACTTTTCTGGGATTAACACCTCACAAAATTCTCACTCCAGCACTGGTTTTGAGAGCATTGAAATCCAAAACAGAAAGAGGTTTCCTGCACAATTATTGCCAGATTTTGTGGCCTGATGATCAATTTACTACTTACTATATTGTACTTAACTTCAGAATTCATAGTTGTGCTTCTCAAGAACATCTCAGGTAACATGAGCAAATAATAGCTCTCTCCTTTCTAATGTACCCTGGCCAATAGAAAGAGATCGAGGCTGAAAAAAGCTAAGCATGATTGGTTGCTGTAAACCAAGAAGAAAACTCAGTATCGCTTGGTTTTAGTTACAGAGAACAACTAGCCAAGTGTTCTTATGAATAGGTAATTATTAGGGAGGGTTGAGGCCATGATTAAGGTTAATGATTGTATATTATATACTCATACTTCGGGGCATAGGTAGATGGAAATCAAGATTTCATGGATATGCAAAATGGGTTATTTGGGTATACCAATCTATATTTGTAAATTTAAATATTGCTTTAATTGTGGATGTGCATGTGATTTTTCATTCTTGCGCCAAATGGTGGAAATATTTGTCCTCAGAGAAACTTTCTTTTCTTTTTCTCGGTTTCTTTATTCATTTTTTATTTTTATGAAAATTTTCAAACTCAAAATCTCTTAATAGAAAAGGAAATATTAATGTTAGTCGAGCTACAATTCATTGAGACGTAGAGTCATTAAATCAATATAGAAAATACCACTTTTTTTCATCTGTATTTGAAAATTAATGTATGCCCACTCATGCAAAATATTCCATAGGTTACCACAAATTTTTTTATTATTATTATTGGAAGTGAGAATTTTTGTCTCTACAGTTTCTTAATAAGGTTTATATATATATATATATATATATATATATATATATATATATATATATATATATATATATTATTTGACTCACGCTTCGCTGCAGGTCAGATAATTCTTTTGGCAATAAATAAATAAATATGCATGCATTCAATTAAATAAATTAAGATTTATTTGTGTCAATAAATGCAAAAAAAAAAAAGAAGTGCTAACACATTTATTTTACTCATCTAATTGCAGGTTGAATATTTTTTTTTCTAACACAAATAAATTAATGTGTAGATGTTATTAATGTGTTTTTTGACAGTGAGTAAAAAATATAATTGCAAATCAAAAAGTAAATGTTTACATATAATAAAATATAATGAAAATCATAAGTGTTATTAAAGACATATATGATTTTAAGCTCATTTTTAACGTTGTAAACAAATAGGATAATATTGCAATTACTACATTGAAACACTATTTTCTTAGTTTTTGTATAATAATTTTTCAAAAAAAAAATTGTCAAGAAAAAATTTAAAAAAATTACAAAAGAAAAGAATAAAAGAATGGTATAAATAGGTCAAGTGTAGAATGATAAATATTTCAAGTGTAAATAATAAAAAATATTATTTTTTTCAAAAAAAAGAAGAAAAAACTAACAAAAAATATTACAAAAAAAATAAAGATAAGAAAAAAATGGTGATATATATATAAAAGAAAATTTTGTTTTCTAAAAACAAAACCACCGAAAATTACAGATTTATCATCGCTACAATACCTCTTATGGTAAAAAAAATGTACAAAATTTCAATTGTGTCATTTCTATATTAAGAAACCATTTCCTTTTAGTATATGTATAATGTATGGATCAAGATCAAAACAACATCGGGTAAATAGTGGAATGCTACTTTAACTTGGTATTTCTTGAAACATTACTAGAAAATAGTAAAACACTGATGGAATATTCTGTTCTTGTTTAACACCTGATTTCGTCAGAATTACAATTATCAACAGAATAACGAAGGGAAAAATATTGTCAGAAAACATATCATTGATGATTTCTATTATGTTAGTCATCTTATCAAGAATATAATCATCAATGGAATTATCACATCAAACAAAAATATTTATTGACAATAATTCCGTCAATAAATCTATTGATGATTATGACATATTACTGATGGGATAAACTAATGCTAAATCCATTAGTGATTATATACATATTATCAACGGAATTAATCCATCGAAGAATTACATATAATAGTGGTAAGTCTTATAGGTTTTTTCAACTCTCTGGAACTCTTCGAGGGACTCTAATTCCTTGGAAATTCCATTGGTATTTCATATTTTATTGGTATTATATGTAATTATTTTTAAAGAAATAAAAAACAATACAATTAAAAAAATAAAAGGCAAATTTAAATAGAATTAAACTAAAATAAAATAAAAACTCAAATTTGTATTATTAATTTAAATATATTATTAAACACAATTTATCTATCTAGTGGATAGAAGTTGGAGGAAGAGATGAAGGTGGGTTTTCATCGAAATTAGAAGGGCGGCGAGGTGGAGCATAGATACTAGTGAGAGTTGCCACTAGTTGCTTGAGGACATTCACTTTATCCTTTAGTTCAGTTGTCTCAACCCTAAGTTAGGTCGTCTTCGCTTGAACTTGTTGACTCGACCGTAAACTTGATTTTTATCAGGTCCATCAGTAGATCCAGCCTCCAACCATAAATCCAGATCAAGTTTCAGATTGATCGAAGGGTCATTTTTGTATCTCTCATACAATCGGATGTTATATGTTTCTTGAGAAAAAAAAGTCAACAAATATAAAAAATTAATAACTTAAAAAAATATTCAAATCCAACTTATCATGTACTTTTGAACTTGCCTATCCACTAGTTGTTGCACCCATTTATGTATGTCCTCCTTCTATATGTGAGTTTCAACAAAAAGCTTCATCGATCTTTGATCACATTCAAGTACCATAACCTGCAAAAAGAAGTTACAATTAGTTAAATATTTTTATATAATACAGCAATTTAAAGAAACAATTATCATATAAAACAAAATCTTACCATATGCTTTGCATGTAAAATGAATGGAATGAATTCGCAGGTGTGCATGGACATAGAACCATGAATCTCTTTGGTTCAATTCTCCTAACTAGATTGTGCATGCCTCAAGAAACGCTCCAACATTATGTGTTGGAGATAAGCGTCCCAAATAGTCTCCTAGACATGCGGAGGTTTGAGATCCCTCGACATGACTATATCTTCCGAGCCTAGAAGACCTTTATCTTTTGCATATTCATTTACTTTTTTTTTGGTATCAAACCAGAAATCATGCAATTTGGTTCATAGAAAAAAAAATTGAATAAGATTACAAAAAATAAAGTCTTAATATTTTAAAAATATATATCATAATTTGAATTCAATATTACCTACTGGCATTGTGGTTCTCTCACTCTCCTCCCAATAAAATTTTTTCTTACATGTTAATTTCATAAAATAATTAGTTTATTAAAATTAAAAAACTAACATAATTAAATATTAAAAAGATAATTGCTTATGTATATACAAACCTTGAACTTTCTGAACCAAATATCAATCATAGGCTTCCATTTAGATTTTTTGAAAACCTGACTCTATTAAAATAAAGGCACTTCCATCAACTATTTCATCACTGATATTATCGTGGAAGCAGCCTCAACATTTGTAAACTTGAATTTCTATTTGTTCATTAAAATTAACTATTCAAACTTTATCAATTGTTGTTTATTTTTTTTTTTATCATGCAGGAAAACAAACCAAACTTATTGATCTGGCTTCCACTGAACAATATACTTCTCAGGGAATACATCCTGCTCATAAGGGACACCCTCTTTGTGAGCCACCTTCGCGCTTGACAAGCCTATGTCGAGAGAGGGTGCCTGAGGTGCCTCGTCATGATCGGCACCTAGCGGCTCATCGTCATCAAAAGTGCTATCAGAAAAATTAGCAGTGATCCTGTTCATATTTGTCTTTACTAAACTTCTATTCGTCATCTAAATAAATTTGATAAAAAAAAATAATAACAACATTATCACTATATCCTTTTTTTTTTAAAAAAAAAGCAACAGCTCTCATATATAGCAGCCTAACTAAAAATTTAAAACCAACAAATACGCATTAAGAACTCATGTTGCAAACTAGATGATTTTATTTATTAGTAATATTTTATTTTTCTATATATTTAGAAAAATAAATTCCATTATTTAGAAGATAAGCAATAAAAGCTTATGTACCAATGAAATAAATAAAAACATTAAGATACAACAAAATCCAAGATGAATTTTCTAAGAACCTAATCTAATCATGGAGCTTTATTAACCAAATAAAATAGAAACAATGAGAGCAACTATATACAATCTAGTATAGGTAGCATAATCAAACCCAAAAATGTTAGCGGTAAATTGAAATATAGCATAAAAAGGTACCCTTATTGAATAATAAATCAATATATTAGAAAAAATAGAATTTTATTTTTAAAATAAATAGCAATATACAAGCAGTAGAATACAAATTAAGAAAAAAAGAACTCTTAATCTTGATCTCTTCTTTCTTTTTTCTGATTTTTTTTTAAACTGCAAACTTGGGGTAGAATATGAACCAAAAAACCTATATTTATTCACCAGTGAATGTATATGTTTTGCAGGTAAGAATCAAGTAAGAAATTTGTTCACCATTATACATCATCTTTTTTTTTTATAAACAAGAATTGACATATTTTAAGGCTTCTTAATTACATGAGTTTTGTGTAAGAAGAATGACTTAACATCTAGTGTCATAACCTAAATTTTAACCCCCATTTTTTCTAAATATTTTTAAAATATAAAAAAAATATGTTATTAATGTATTTGCGTCATTTTCAATATTTTTTACATCTTCTCAAAAGAATTTAAAATTCAAATTTATTTTCAATGCGTTCAGCTTTTAAAACGTTATTTTTAAAATCGTTGATTTTTCCCATTGAGTTGACATTAACATTGCCTTTTTCAAAACATCAAAAATACAAAAAAAAAAAAGTATTTGGATAAAAGGACTAGTATGCAAAGGAAGAAAATGAGAGACCAAAGTGTTTTTGGAACCAAGCAATGAGGAGGAAAAATACAAATCATTTTTCACATATAAATAGGTGGTTATCTCACATAAGGAAGGGGGAGGCTGAAAAAATAATGAAATAAAAAAACATCCCCACACCTTTTCTCTCACAAAAAACCATGATAACCTTATCTCTTTTGTTTTACAACACCAGCCATCACTCATACAAAAGAAGACATTGACGCACACTTACATCTTAACCTAACCGCCACCATTCTAGTGCACCCAAAGCCACCATTTTCAACCCTAGTAGTTCCCTCACACACCAAGTTCATAGCTTCTTTATCCTTAAACCCTCTCTTAATTTTTTTGCCTACAAACAAACACCCATCTTAGCCTTCATTCTTCAACAAATCACGACCAACACCCATATAACAACAACTTCAATTCGTGAGCCTTATCTTTCCTTCCCCACAACGCCAACAAAGGAGCAGTAATAACCATCATAAACGTCTATGACGGACCACTGTAATTGCAGCAGCTGAGCCATTGTTTTCCCTCTCTCCAGCTAATAGCCTCTTCAGCTCATTTGGACCCTTATGGCTTCATTTTCTATTTTCACACCATCCACCCGAATAACCATATCAATGCCTTCCTCTATACCTACGGCTACCCCCTCTAGCTGTATTACTTTCACTATTAAAAGTTAGATCTTTGAGTTTTCTTCTGATGTTATTAAAAAGTTAAATAAGCTACTTGAAATCATAAATCCTAGCTCACCCTATAAAGAAATATAAGCTCCATTAAAGACTCATACGAGTGATTTGTTTGTTGGCTCTAAAAGACCAAAATGGTTTGCTAAAGCATATAAGATTGCCTATAAACACTATGTTATCTTCTTATCGAGTGTTAGCAAAAAATATGCTAACAGGCCTCTAGTTTGCTGGAAGCATATTAAGTTGACAATTGAGAAAGCTCAATTCATGTATGTTATTGCTATTGATATTCCTATCAACCTAACCATTTATTTTATTAATGTCATATAAAAAGCTATAACTGAGAAGAAAATGAGTTTATTTTTTGGTGGATTGATATCTAGGGTAGCAATCATGGCCAAAGTATCCTTGCGTGATAATAAGCCAATAATCAAGATTTATGGAAAGATCTCAGTTGTTATTATTATCAAATATGAAGATATGGTTAGTAAAATAAAATCAAAATCACATCCTAAAGAGTTTACCTCATCTCAACCTAGAACTCCTTAAACCAGCCCATTACTCTATATTGTAATTGAATAATTACAAGTACTATTAAACAATTTTATTAATTTCACCAGCAACTGAGCACAAAATTAATGTTGTTAATAAATATACAATAAAATATTATACAGATAAATGGCAGACTTATTCAACTCGGCTTGGATATCATATGGGTGAATTAGTCTATTATTGGTAAAGATATAATATCATCAGGGCCCTTTGTTCTCTCTAAAGAAATAAGATAGACCCTTGTCAGTCAAAGGATTGGTAGACCACGCACACCTCCATCCCACTGCTGGTAAAAATTAAAAACAAAAGATGAGAGGGACCAAATTGAAACATATACAATAAATGGAGGGCATTTGGTGCTTTCCATGCATATAGATCACCAGCGAATCAACTCCGCGACCCCCATTTCCATACCAAACAAATAAATCTTAGACATGCCAGAAACATCATCAACAAATTGTCCAAATTCCATCAAAATTGGACCTATAATGTTCACAACACAATTTCTCCTAGTTTTTTCTCTTCTTTTATCACTTCCTATCCTTTTCCTCTTAGCCCCAAGAATCTTTCCTCCTCATAACCCTTCCATCCCCATCTCCCCTTCCGATGAACAAGACGACCTCTACCTCTTCCGCAAAGCCGCCGCCGTCTCCGCCTCCTCCTCCTTCGTCACCCACTACCCTTCCGCCCATACCCATTTCACCTCCAAATCAAAAAAACTTAAAATCGCTTTCCTTTTCTTGACCAATACAGATCTCTTTTTCGCTCCTTTATGGGAACAATTCTTCAAATCCGCCGACAAAAACCTCTTCAACATTTACGTTCACGCCGATCCTTATTCCAATGTTACAAAACCCAAAGGGGTTTTTAGTTCCCAGTTCATTCGGAACGCGAAACGGACTTATCGCGCCTCCCCAACCTTGATCTCTGCCAGTCGCCGCCTCCTCGCCACTGCCATCCTCGACGACCCAACCAACACATTCTTCGCCGTCCTCTCCCAGTACTGCATCCCTCTCCATTCCTTCAAATACGTCTACGATTCCTTAATTTCTTCTAAATCTTTCGATTTTTCTTCCTCCGAGTCGGGACCTGAGTCGACTCAGTATAATGTGAAAATCGAGTACAAGAGTTTCGTCGAGATTATATCGAAGGAGCGGCGGTTATGGAAAAGATATGTCGCTAGAGGGAGGTATGCAATGATGCCAGAGGTGCCCTTTGAGAAATTCCGCGGTGGGTCTCAGTTTTTTGTCATCACGCGCCGACACGCGCTCATGGTGATTGAGGATCGTAGGCTGTGGAACAAGTTCAAGCAGCCGTGTTATCGAGAACATGAATGTTACCCTGAAGAACATTATTTTTCTACGTTATTGTCAATGCAGGATCCGAAGGGGTGTACTAAGTATACATTAACAAGGGTTAATTGGACAGGAACCCGTAACGGGCATCCTTATACTTATAAGGCTGGTGAGATTTCTCCGGTTTTGATTCAGGCGCTGAAAGAATCGAATTATTCGAGTTCGTATTTGTTTGCTCGGAAATTCGAACCGAATTGTTTGAAACCTTTGATGAAAATTGCTGATGAAGTCATTTTCCAGGACTAATGTTGTGGTAAGTGTCTATTATTCTGCGTAATTTTGTTATTTGTTGAGTTTGAGTTAGTGAGTTGACGCGGTGAGTTTGGGTTTGACGGTCGGATGGTTTGGCTTTGATCAAACCTAGAAAAGTTGGTTTGTTATTAGAAGTTGGTATTTGGCTTGAGTCGGAGTCAAGATGTTACTTTTTCTTTAATACTTTTACAAATGTTGGTTTAGAATTATTGGAGGGATGGAGTTTTCACTTGAATGAAGATTAGCCCTGAACCTGGTCATGCTGTCATTATCATGTCAATTCAATCCACATTTACCAAATTTCTTCCCTAGCAAGTTCTCGGAATTGCATATTTTGTATGATCTTGGGATAGAATTTGCTCAAGATGTAAACTTTTTGTCTTAATGTGACTTGAATGGGCCTTGGATTCTTGACCATTGATTTCCATATTTTGTTGATCTTTGCTGATGTAATTGAGAGAAAGTTAAGAGGGATATTCTTTGGTGATGAAATAAGCAGCAAGTCATGTGTGATTTGTGACAGATTAGCATATCCAGGGAATGATCTTTTTTCTTGAGCTAGACTTTGGTTGCGTTGTCTTGGAAGTTATTTTAGTTGTGGCAAATATTGAACATTTTAGCCAAATTATACAAGCCATGTTATTAACTAATGTTTTTTGGCGACCAGACACACCCTAATATTGGAGATTCTTGAACTGCTAGAACTCAACCATATCAACCAAATTGTATTTGACCGTGCCCGGAACTTTTGCTTGTAGTGCTTATGACCCAATTAGGAAACCAATAATACACTACATTATCATATATGGCAGCTTAGCCAAAAGTTTACTTGCTTTATTTTGTTACATCTTATCCTTTTAAGCTTGCCGAATTTGTTATGCTTTGTCTGTTATTATTTGGTTTCTGATTTGTTTCCATATATATTCCCAAGTTGCCGATCAAGCTGATTCATTCGTGCCAAATGACATTTTTTTACAGATGAATAAAAGAGTTGAAGATATATGAAGCAGTGTAAGGTATTGTTGGAGTAACTTGCGTTGGGGAGAATGGTTTTGAAGAGGCGTCAAGTGCCCACAACCTGAAAAAATTAACCCCAAAAGTTGCAGCCCGGAGAGGGCCATTAGAAGCATAGAAAGGGATGAAAAATAGGTACTTCAACTCGGGGGTGGAGAGCAAAAGAAACTACTTTTTGATGAAGATATCTACAAAGTCGAAAATTGTAGGAGTTTTTGTCTTCTTTTTGTGTGTGTTCTGTACATATGTGAATGTTTATGTACTTTTAGGACAGAAAGAGGGAGGGAAGAAAATGCAGCAATTCAGCAAGGAAAAGCATTGTAGGGAACGGTGATGTGCTCTGATTAAAGAACCTGAGCCAAAATCAACCCCCCTCCTCCCCCATCCGCCCACCCCTTCTCTTTTATTCAAATTTTGATGTCTTATTTTATTTTTATTTTTGGGCAAAATCTCAGTTTATTTAATAAATTGCGGATCAATCTCCTACTATCAATACTTTTTTCTCCCTTTCACTTGTTTCTTGGAACCTCGCATGGGATCTGATTGCAATGGTATTGTTTTGGCAGGGTTGTCATGTAATGTTCTCAACTTTTTATTATTCGTTGCCTTAGTATTATTAAAAAAAAAAAAAAACGAAAATAATACTGAGCTTTTTTTATGAGCTGTTGCCGACAATTTGATGATTCATTGTTTCATATATATAGATGGGGTGCTGGCTAACTACCAAAACCTGTGATTGCCAGAGCACAAGATTTTTCGAAATTGTTTACCTTTGGATTCACTGTCCTCCCTCCTCTAGGCATAATAAAAGCTGCTTTGATTATTTCTTAAATGACACCTTCGAAACCGAGGAAATGAGAAAAGCATAACATGCTGCTGCTGCCGCCGCCGCCTTTCTTTTTTTAAAAAAATTCATTTTACAACCTTTTTACCGAATTTAAGAGAATTTTTAATAAAATCAATGTAATGTAAACCAAATATTTTTCAAAACCACAATATATAAACAGAAATAGCCTTTAATTTTAGCTATGTTTTTGCATTTTAAAAATTTTTTTAAAAAAATTTAAATTTTATTTAGTTTTTTCTTCAAATTAATATTTTTTTAATATTTTCAGATCATTTTGATATACTGATATCAAAAATAATTTTTAAAAAATAAAAAAATATTATTTTAATATATTTCTGAATGAAAAGCATTTAGTGGTTATTGTTTACGCGGCTGCGATTGCTTTTAAAGCAAATCGTAGCTTTTAAATGTTCATTAACAAAGAACCACAATATACTATTCATGCGGGGCCTACTAAAAATTAGTTAAAACCGCAGGTTTGTGGAAAACAGCTCTCTGCTGCTTTCTGCAAACCTGCGGGCACAGTGGAGAGTTTTCACTCTCCACTGTTGACTTAAGTGAACAACTCCACTGTTCTGGCTATTGTTTCTGTCGGACCGGGTCCAGTCCAAAGCTAAATGCATTGAACCGGGTCCAACTTGGTTTAAAAAAAAATAATTTTTATTTTTTTTAATTGTGTTTTATTCAAAAAATTAGAAGGAGATCGCTTGATGACGTAGCATTTGCAAAATTTAATCGCAATCCTAATTTTGCTCTTGTCGGGTTTGACCTAGTTAATAAAAAATTTAGTTTTTATTTTTATTTTTAATTGTGTTTTATTCGACAAATTAGAAGGAGATCGCTTGATGACGTAGGATTTTTAGAATTTAATTGCAATCCCAATTTTGTTCTTGTCGGGTCCGACCCAGTTAAAAAAAATTCATTTTTTATTTTTATTTTTAATTGTATTTTATTCAAAAATTTGGAAAGAGATCCTTTGATGATGTAGTATTTGCAGAATTTGATTGCAATCCTAATTTTATTCTTGATGATATTTTTACTTGATGTTGTTGCGCGCTTAAGAAACCATGAAAATATAGTTCTTATTGGATAGATTTCGTACGTGATGAAATTGCACATAGTTTAATGGAATAATAAAAAATATTTGATATCAATATTATTTATTTCATGATGTGATAGCAATAGTTAAATTTATAATATTTAAATTAAAAACCATTAATATATATATATATATATATATATATATATATATATATATAACCTCAATTTTGAAAAGCAGCATATTTTTAACCAAATATATTAAAAAACTGTTTGGTAAAGCAAAATGAAGGAGCCAAACGTTTGGTAAAGAAAAAACCACTAATTACTGTTCATGAACCCTATTATTTTCTGTATTTGCAACGCATGATTGAAAAAAGCAGCCAAAAACTGCTTTCATATGCATCCCGCTTGTTTCCATAAATAATTAAGTTTCCATTCTCTGTGCCGGACCGGATAAAATAATTTATGCCAATGTCAAGCCATCACTAGCTTTCTTTTTATAAATGATGATTATGGCCATGTTTGGATTATGATTAAATTATAATTATTTCGCTATTTTAAAAAATAAAAATTAAATTAAATTGTTATATATTAATATCAAAAATAAATTTTATAAAATAAAAATATATTATTTTAATATATTTTAAAACATAACTACCAACCTATCTGACCCAGTAAAATAAAATAAAATATATTTTTTTTAATTGTGTTTTATTTAAAAAATTAGTGTTTAACATTAGTTAATGATTGTAGTACTTGTCGAATCGAATGTATTTCATACGTAAAGAAATTATAGATAATTTAATGGAACAATAAAAAATATTTTATAAAAAATATTATTTATTCCATGATGTAATAGCATTATTTAAATCTACAATATTTAAATTAAATAATTGAGGTTATAAAATAATTTTAAAAAATATATATTAATATTGATGGTTTTAAATTTAAATATTGTAGAATTAATTACTCATATTACATTATGAAATAAATAATACTTTATATAAAATATTTTTTATTATTCCATTAAACTATTTAATAATACAATTAAATAAAATATTATCAGGTATAAAATTGATATTACAATGTAAGTGAATTTAATTCACTCTATACTAGTTTTTCGGTAAAAAAATATTGTTTATATCAAAGAGCAAATAAATTTAATTTACTCTAAATTAGTTTTTTTTAAAATATTAATAAAATTAACACACATTAAAGAAAAAAAAAGTTTTAACAGTGCAGGAGAAGTGCACTGTTCACGTGAACAGTGCAATTCTCCTGCACTGTTCACTTAAACAGTGTACCGTGTATACTGTTCATGCTAATTGCACTGTTCAGTGAACAGTGCAATTAGCATGCACAGTGAATGAAAAGTAGGATTTTCCTGCTTTTCATTTTCAACATTTTAGCCGCAAAAATCACGTGGGACCCATGCACAGTAAATCAATTTTTTTCATTACCAAACGGCTGCAAGCTGCGTTTTAATTAAAACGCAGCCACAGCCGCGTAAACAAATGGACCCTTAACCAAACACGTTAAACTACTTTTTGTTCAATCTTAATTTCAACCATAATTTTAACCAAACATCTATTTTTTCAAACCAATCTCAACTAAAAGTACTTTTTATAAAACAACTTTTTTCAAACCACAACCACAACTACTGCAATATCAAACACACTCTAAACTACTTTTTATTCAACCTCAATTTCAACCACAGTTTTAACCAAATATATATTTTTCCAAATCAACCTCAACTAAAAATATTTTTTATAAAATAATTTTTTTTCAAATTACAACTATAATAACTATCACACTACCATTCAAACTCTTAAGTACACTCTCATACTCTAAAGCTACCCAATTGAGTATTAAAGTCTTTTTCTAGAGTTGCAATCCCCGTCATAAAATATCGGCTATGGTCTTTAATGCATTACCACCTTTCCATGTTCCTAGTTTGACGAAAACGAGGACATTGCTTGGATCTTAACATGTAAGAAACAGTATCGACTTCCAACTTGTCACTGGAATCCAAATCATGACACCTTGTATGCAATAATGCACCTTCATCATTATTCACAAAAATGTACCCTTTTTCCCTCTCCTAAGCATCTCATGGGCCAACCAGCTATAAATGTTAGAACTTGTGGCTCACTTTCCTAGCACACAAAAATGAAAATGGTGGGTCACCAACCTGTAGATCATGTTCATGAAACAAACTTGGAAAATTCAATGGTATGGTGCCCAGAATGAAAATTGCCTGTCCTTTCTTCTGTGGAAACTTCTACTGCTGTCGAAGGCTTCTTCACAAAGTGGGCAAGAATGCTACATTTAGGTAAGTTTAGAAAGAAGGGAATGGATTCTGTTGGATTATTTATATACGCAGGCTGTGTTTTGTTACTGGTAAGCACCTAGGTTTGACTGAAACTGAGTATTTGATTAATTAACATAGTTATGCATAAATTCCCACTGAAAACACTTTCTTGAAATTATAGAAAAGTTTCAAATTTAAAGCTTTTTTTAAATCTACATTTTCAAACTGCAACCGTTAAAGCCACCACAATGCCAAAGACATACTTGCTAACAAATAAACGAGGCAATAAGACAATTAATCTGACCTTTTCTACAGACTTATTTCATACCATACCAGAAACAATGCTGAAGAATCACTTCCATTTACACGCATGAATTTGCAGTCTCATATTCTATTCTATTTATTTTTGTACGTGAGAAGGAAATCAGTTCTGTGGTTAAAAACAAAAAAAAAATTACTAGGAACCTATAGGGATATACTTTAATTTCTACTCTACATTGTTTCTATTGAACTGTTCTCCACTAAAATTTAATTTCAGCAGGAAAAGAAAATAGATATTTCCTGCAATGTACTCTTTGGTTTTGTAACTTGCAAGGTGACTAGACTGCTTGGAAATGTAAGTCGACAAAACTTACAGATAAGGGCAACTTTATCATTGATGGAGAACAGAAACAACTTCCTTCTAGCGGCAGGAAAATGTCAATGCTTCTACTAATTCCATATTCCACAGCTAACTTTTCTCAATAATCATCATCTAAACCATTGGAAAGCCAGAAAAGAAAGCGACCACTGGGCTTACAGAATTCATCAGATGAGGTTGCTGATGCCAAAGTAGACAGTTTTTTGTTGAAAGGAATTGATGGCGTAGTCAACCTGAAAATGACCAGCTGGAGACTTGAACCGAAGGCCATATCCAAGCCCAACTCCGGATCCTGGTTTGCCCTGCCTCATTGCTGGATTTCCTGAAACTCAAAAAGCAAACGGTGTAATGAGCCTGTCAACAACAACAAAAAAGATGGGGTGGTGGGGAAGAAGAAATAGGAGGGAAAACGAAAAGACTTCAAAGTTACAAAGGCGAAAACAACAAAATTCACAATGGCAAAGAAAATAACAGATGAGCAGTGGTAGTCGTCACACACAGGGTTGTGGAACATGCTGAGTAAAAACACTGAGAAATTGCAGACATGGTTGAATGAGGAGGGCTCAAACAGATCTATTGAAGTAAGACCAACATAGACAAGTTAACTTAATCAGGTTAGCAAAAGAATGGGGAAGCAGTATACGACTAATAATTATTAAACACCAAGGCTTCATACTTCCTAGAGAAAGAAAAGACTGAGTCCTTCACTTCCTACTATAATTACACTCCATGGCCCATATCCATCCAATTACAATGCAGATTCCTATTCATCTAAATTCCTACATTTTTTTGCTGCAATTAGATGTGTTTTAAGTCTTGAAAACTTTATAAGAAGTTGTTTAAGTCCATTGTGCAACTAAGAACTAAAATGCAGATTCGTTTGTATCTCTAAAACAGAGAAACTGAATGTCACTATTTACTCAGCAACATAAATACTATTGGACATTGGAATGAAAAATTAAACTGAAAATAAAAAGAAAAATTGTGAGTGGGAAACAATTTCTAAGCAAGTGAGATAAGCTAATTTACCAGGTACAAGACGACCAGATCCCAGATCAGTTCCACAGTCCAAGAAAAAAGCACCTTCCAACATCTTACTCTGGATACAGTAAGAAAGTAAGTTGACATGTATCACTTCATCAAATTCAGTCACGAGAGAAAAAATATACAGAATGTGATAGTGCATGACGGAAGGCAGCTACAACAGAAAACTTTGCTATAAATTTTAAGAATAACTAGTGTGATGTAGTTGACCCATACCTTCTTACCATATGTCCAAGTTCCCCCAATATAATGGCTAGAGTTGCTAGACTCGGAATATCTAATAAATCATGAGAGGACATGAAGAAACAATATGGAAATGCCACCAATCTCATTGTAGAAGAAAAAATAAAAGTTGGTTGATTATTTTAAGTCTTGAGGAGTTTTAGGGTTGCATCACCTAGAGGCAAGAGGAACCCTTAAAAGAATATGCATATTGTCATAGCACCAACAAGTAATGTGCAAGTTGAGTGGTCATATAATTGGTCCCTCACCAAAATAATAATAATAATAATATTGGTCCCTTCAATGTCCCAGAACCAACGATTAACTATATCTTTGACAAAGATACAAACCTAAATGACTTGTTCTATCTTACCTACTCACTTTAGCACGGCTCCGATTGCCTTGATTTTACATACGAATTTCAGAAAACCCAGTTGTCCATACTATAAGCTTTCATATAACAGACTTAATGACCATGGTAAAGAAGCTGTACTTCATAGTGTTATAAATAGCAGTGAGTACAACAGCATTTAGAATGCTTCTATACCAAATAGCGAGAATCTAATTTATCTGGAGGTGACTTTAGCAATGACTCAATTGAAGATGACCGCAAGACTAAGTTCCAAGATTCACAACACAGATTTCTCGTTTTTCTGAGGGTTAACAAATTTTCAATTGTGCATATGCTGGCAATGCAATCCTCCTCAAGATGAAGAGGAGAAAAGATCACACACTCTAGAATCTTGTTTCTTCTCCACCAGCAAAGAATATTTCTTGTCTCTTGCATGAAACAATCAACCTACTTATTAAGTAGCCAAGGATTCAAAACTAAGACATTGTGGCCTACACAGTCCAATCTAATAAATATGACCTTGCCCGGAAAAGTACGGATTAATTTTACCCTCACCGACATGCCACCAGCACAATTTTTTTATTTATTATGCATTTAAGAACAAACCTTGAAAGAGAGGATTTTAGAAACAGAACCAATTGCACAGGTGATGCAGCCATGGGAAATGGCCATTTCCTACTATTCCTTACTTCAGTCTCAGCTAGTTTTTTGTGTCTTAGCTACCCCAAAACAGATGGTATTAGGTGGCCTATTTCTCCTAAATTGTCAATGTTTGCTTGTTTTCCTAAACAAACTACAATCACATGGCAAGACAAACTGCTGTATTTATGAATTATGAAAAGAGATTAAGGGAATCAGATAGAGTAATTCACTTGATTCCATCCCCTCTTCTACTTTCAACACCCAACACAATGAAACAGACAACATAGTAGCAAACCAGATGTCTTGTAAAGAAACAATATATCCATGCATAGGCTTGAAACCCGAATATAAAACAATATAATTGCTATTATTAAATTTTTTAAAGTGTTCTGATCAGTCAAGGTGCTGCTGCAACATAAGTGTTTAGGGCCAAATGAGTCTCTTCCTTAAGATTTCAGTGAAAAGTTAAGAAACTTTAAATGGCAGTATGAACTAGAACTTTTTGCATCTTATAATAATTTGCCATCCTTAAAGATACCATGAAGCTTTACATACCAGAGGAAATGTCAATTCACTATTTCCAACCAGACATGATCTTCCGGATCCAACAGCACCCTCACCATATCCTCGCACACTACCAAGCCCTCCAATTGCAAATGCTTGGTAAGGAGCCATGTCTCCTACAATGGAACCACCTGTCAGGCTGTCAGAATGAAAGGGTAAGAGTCATGCACAGGGAGAGAGAATAAGAAGCATGAGTATATAATTTCTTCCTACTGCTAAGATGCTCGAAGGGGTAGCAAAAATTGCAGCATGCTTCCAGTACAGACTGCTGAGTAACTTGAGTAGCCAGGTACTCCATATCATTTCAAGCATTATTTTACTAAATTTCAGATTAAGACTCTCTTTACATTCTATTAGCCAAGATATAATTCCCTTTTGTTCTCTTCAGCAAATTACTAGTTCCCAGTACCAACATACTACAGTTTTTGAATTTATTTATGCTTCTAAGAACACCTCTCCTGCTTCCTAGCACATGCTGTGTATGCTACTGACGCCCTTGAAAAGACTCTTGTCCTTTACATCCTGCTTCCAGCTACCAATTGTGTTCAGGGTCTTCCCTCTTTTTCGGACCACTAAATCACTACTTGCACTCACAACTATGCAGCACCTGCTAAAAACAGCATAGAAAACTTGCTCACCTTGCCAATAAAAATGCTGGTCCAAGTTTGACTCCTTTTGTAGCAGTAAATTTGAACTTGTTGAAGATTAGCCACTTTGATAGAATAGGAATCCCTTGTTCAATTTGCATACTAAACTGGATACAAGAAAACTAGTAGTTAGTGAAAAGCAACATGGCTGGCACTAAAGGTGTATGTGTCAAGACAGAGATTAGAATGGATAGAACTACAACTCAGCCTGAACGAATATGAATGCACAATTTATATATTAGCAAGAAGGTTTACCCGAGAAAAACTGTGATCATTTGCCTTTGCGCACTGAGACTCTTGCTTCAAAACTAGCATACTGTCATGGGGACTGCCACTGTATTACAAGCATTTTACTGATTCATTAGGAAACAACATAATATAATTCACTTGAAACTGAAATAATAAAAGTGTAGACTACCTGCATGTCACTGGGAACCCATCAATGTCCCTGGTTATAGAGCGTCCATCATCATTCACTAGTTGGACATGCTGCAAGGCCCAAAACAATTAATTTCTTAATAAATCAACCATATATGACAAGAAAAAAAATACTCCGCTGAAAACAACAACATAAGCAATAACTGCTTATTAAGCATGGCCAGAACCTCAAATTTGATACTGGTGCTGCTGCTCCAGTCAGAGCTTGCAGGCTCATTTCGATCCAAACCAACTGATAAACGAGACAAATTTACATCTCCACTCCCCGAACGAGAGAAATTGTCGATTGGTGTACCATGGACCCCAATTTCAGGTGAAAAGGAATGCTGGGACAAATAATTCGTGGATCAAGAGTTAAAATAATGTTGTGAATTAGTGGGGAGAAAAAACAAACAAACCTTTTCCCTTAAAATCCCAATTGGCTGTTTTCTTTAAAAATCCTAAATTTTGAGATTTTCCATACCAAAAACAAAATAAATCGAATTAAACAGTTTCTTCATTAAAACCCAGTTCCTTAATTTTCCGTCTGCAAAACACAATAATAGCACCAAAGAGTAGTCATAGCTTATAGCAACTGACCTGAATAACAAAACATTTTTGACAAAGCCACTCAGGTCTTGGCCTTCTATAAGTTATTGAGACATTTGAATCAGAGAGCCCCTTATCCCATGATACATCAAGCTTCTCACTTCCACCAAATAAATTCGGGTGTTTGATGCAAAGACTGCAAAACGCTAATTGAATTAATTGCCAAACAACTACCGACACTATTTTTTGCAAGCAGGAAAGAATGTAAATTTTGTTTTGCATTTCTCTGGTCTACAAAACATAGTTAAAGAACAAAACCCAGCTTTTTCTTGAATTCAATTACATAGAAGGATTCAAAAACTTAACAATATTTCCTTTTCTTTCCCACCATTTTCTCAGTAACCAAACAAAGAAAATTCATACTAGAAGCAAAAAAAAACCCATAGAAAAAAACTTGGTAACCAATAAACGAAATGGCAAAGGTTATAAAGGAAAAGACCCACCTCCCAATTATCAGAGAAAGAGGACTTCCAGTGTTCCTGCAGTTTTACATGAAAGAGAGTCAGTGAATGAGTGAGAGAGAGATGTGGCAGTTACTCGTAATTAATAACCAAAGAAATGGATAATACAAAGAAAAGAACCTTAGAGAAGGAAGCATCAAAGAAGCACATAGCTTGTGAGTAAAATCAACATTCACATCAATCTTGGCTGTAACATATCAAAATCCACAATCAACAACAACAAAATAAAATTCCCAGAAAAAGAAAAAAAAATCAAGAACCGACTTTCAATACTGACCTTTGCCAGCATGGATGCTCTTTTGAGCTCCCATGGGTATTATTATTATCTACTAGAGCATCAAAACGTTAACAACGGTGATGGTGAGCAATGCTGCCTGCAAAAGGTAAAGAAAGGAATATAACGCAAAGAAGAGGAGAGTGAGAGAGAAGACAAAGATTTTTGCATGAATCAAACTGTTAGAAAGAAAGAATGTTTAAGTCCCATGGCTGTCATCTGATTTTGCTCGCTTTGGGCTTTCACTTTTTGCACGTGCTCCTCGTCAATGACAGAATGGAATCTTCCCCTGTGATTTAATTATAACTTAATCCTGTTTTATAAAGCTAATTAATTAATCTCTGTAGTCTCATGGGCATTTGAACTGTTTTTCAACTTTTTCCGTTAAATTTTTTTTTTCTTTATATTAATATTTTTAAATTATTTTAATATACAAATATTAAACAACAAATTAAAAAATTATAACAATTTGAAAAGCAATATTTACTCCATTTCAAAACATCCTCTTAACAAAATTTAAATAATTTTTAAAACAGTATTTTGGATCTTCACTTTAGTTTTCTATTATTATTCTAAATATGCCTTGATTTCTAATTGAATTTTTTCATCCGTCATAATTTATTTTTTATTATCAATTTTTTTCATGTGTTTTCAAAAATAATTTTCTTTAAAATAATTTTTTTTAATAAAGCTCAATCAATTTTTTTTATTTTTCATTTGTTTTGTTTTATGTGATAAGATAAGTAAATAAAAATATAAATAATAAACAAGAAAAATATAAAGAATTTAGGGAATAAAATAAGAAGCAAGGAAGAAAAACGAACTAAAAGGGACTAAAAAATATAATAAAAAGATTGTGCAAAAGAGAAAAATAAAAATAAATAGGAGAACCAAACAAAATTGAAAGTGCATAGGGAGGAGATCTTACACATTAAAAAAATAAAATTTAATTAATTAGGGAGTAACAAAATATTTCTAACATTACTTTTTTTCAATTTAATTTTTCATATTTTGTAGAGGATCTTGGACAATATATAAAAAAAAAGGACATACGGAATTGGAAAAGGAAACTCTTGCATAGAGGAAATTTATCCAAGCAAAAAAACAAAAACCTAATAGATAAAGAAAACAAAGGAAAAATCAAGAAGGAGACAAAACCCTAGTTTTTTCAAGTTGTTGATCTCCACCTTTGCTCAAACATCAAACACACCCATAACATCACATACCATCTCTAGTTAGATCCTCACTAAATCAGTGCCAAAACTCACTGAAATAGATTGAATTGACAACCTCTTCATCTATAAAATTCTGCAACATAGTGTTGAAAGAGAAGAAAACAATAATAAAAACTTCTTTGTAATCAATCTTTCTTTGTCGAAGGAGGTGGGCTACATCACCTGTGTAGTGTGGAAGGAGAAAAAGTGAAGCAACTAACCCGCACGTCCACGCGCCTCCTCGACTCGTCTAAGTGTGCAACAACGCTTCATAGTCCAGCTTGTTTGTTCAAGCATGTAGCCTATGTGTCGCCATTATTTCACTTTATTTTAGCAACTCCGATCCAGTTTCATCCAACTCCAACAATTTATAAAGGTCAATTTTAAACCTCAATATGTGATTTACTACTCATGAGAATAATTTGTAACATATATATTAATTTTTGATTCACAAAAATTGTTTGTATGGATGTTCATACAAACACACCCATAACATCAAATGGGATGTATGATGTTTGCAGGAGGTTATGCTTGTTTGAATTAATTAGGTTGCATTGAATTATTTGTAATGTGCATTCCATTTTTCTTTTACATATGGATGTTCATGGGATTTTTATGAGACTTTACATTTTAATAAGTTTTCTTTATATGATGTCTATCGATCTTTATGAACTTGAGGATGATATAATCCTTAAATGAGTTTTGTCCTTGATAATTGAATTTTGACGATTGTGATTTTGTTTTTGCTAAAAGATGTGTCAATAAAATTTTTTCTTATTAAAGAATCAACTTGTGGGTGGTATAATTCTTAAAAGGGTTTTTTCCATTAGAAATTTAGATTTGTCGTCTAAAAAACATAATCTTATTTTCTCCAAAAAAATATGCAAAAATTTTTTTATTTCGCCAAAAAGTCAACATGTGAGTGGTATGATCTTTAAAAGGATTTTGTTCACAAGCAGTTGTGATGCGAACACCTTTGAAGATTCGTTAAAAGTCAGATTTGAATGGTTTGCAACTTAACCAACAAGAACATGCCTTGAAGAACCAAAGTTATACGTCATGATCACCTCAACCTCATTCCTATAAAAAGACGTAAACGAGTAGTATAAAGACACAACAAAGTTGATCAATCATTTGAAGAGTTTACAAATTCAATTAAGAACTTAGTATGAAAATCACTTAACCACACTAAAGATAGCAAGAATGCCTTTTTTTGGTTAAAAATAGTCTAACTTCAAAAGTTTTTACAAAAGAGTATTTATACTATAAAGAATTTCAAGTCTAATAGGATATCTCTAATGGATATGGATAAACCTAGTAAACAACAACAACAACAACAATAATACAATGAACCCAAATTTAAATAAAAGTCCTAATATGTCTAAAAAACCTAATAATAACTAAAAGATAAATATAACAATAACCCAACTAATTTAAATAAGACTAAAGTTGTTTTCTTAATCTGTTGGCAAAATCTTTCCAATTCAACTTGAATCACATTAAAATGAAAAGATATAGATGTTTTTTTAAAAAATTTAAATGAAGGCTCTAATGCATTTTTTCTCTCTCTCATTTTAATTAATTAGAAAGCGTTTCATATGTAAATGGAAAGATATGGATGTCTTCTTTCCAATTCAACTTGAATCGCATTAAAATTTGTTCTGTAACTCCAATTATGACCAAAATATTAACAAAATGTCAAAATTGATAAATTTGAATATTTTTATTACATTCTTTTTGTAATGTTTGAATGCCCATTAAAAAACTCTTCTTGAACATGAATTAAATTAATCAAGGTTTGTTGTTTATTATTTAGTATCTTCTTAAAGTCCATCTTAACCCATGTGTTTTGAAGAAGTTCATTGCATGTCTCTTTAAACCTCTTAGCCTTAAGTCTTGTCATTAAAGCAATTGGAACCTTTAACAAATCTCTTGGTGTTGCTTGGATCACATTAAATTGAAACTTTATTGTTTTTTAAAAAGAAAAATATATGAGATTTTATCAAAGAATTTACCTGGAGATGGTAAAATCCCCAGAAGGATTTTGTGCTAGTAAAGTTAGGACATCACCTTCTTTTTTGAAGATAAAACACAATTTGTGTAATCAAAAGAAATGGATTAAAGCCTAATTTATCATTGATTATTATTATTTTAAATCTCATGCCCATATCCTAAAAAGTGAGGAATAAATCTATTTCTAAGCCTAAATCTCAAATCATTGTTTTGGGTTTTAGAAACCATTTACCATCAATAAATAAATTCAGTTAAGTCCCTAATCTAGGTTGTGGGTTTAATAGGTTAACCAGCTTGGGTTGACTTGTGCTGAATTGAGATGTTGTGTCTTAATATTTAAGAAAAAAAATGGTGTATTGAATTTTTTTTTTTTCAAATTTAGTTTTGCTTGGTCGTCCGGCTCGTCTTTAGACCCATTAAGTTAACTAAGTTGTATCGGGTCAATCCTTACATGATCTAATTTGAAACCTAGGCCATACAAGTAGCTCAGTCAAAGGATTTCCATATTGACCTTTTTGTTAAGGTTGACACTGCCAAAGAGTTTCATGTGGCTGCGAGCATTGTTTTATTTTTATGTTTTTTAGTACACTCACATTTAAATTATAAAAATGTTTTTTTATATAATTCAGACATGCTTTTAGGATAATGATTAGATGATGTCTAAAAAATTATATTCTAGTAAAGAAAATTGAAAAACAATTGAGCTCATTAATTAGACAAAGAGGTTCTAATTAGAGAGACATTTTTTATAATATTTTAAGTCATCCAAATTTATTTAGGCATGTGTTGTGATTGATTTTGATTTTTAATAAATAAATGACATTGCGTAAAATGTTATGCATTTAATTCTTCATCTATTTTATTAAACATATGCATTATATTTTTAGTTCATGATCAAGTTATGTCTTGCAACTAAAAAACATGTTACCAACACCTACATATTTTTTTTTGTGTTTAAAACTTTTTTTTACTGCATCCATAACAAAGCATAGGCCAATTATCTAGTTGAAGCTATAATCATATGATATATTTCTTTTTTTAATAAACTTTTTTGTTGGATCTTCCTCTCTTGTTCATTTCATCATTGATGATATTTTTTATAATATTTTAAGTCATCCAAATTTATTTAGGCATGTGTTGTGATTGATTTTGATTTTTAATAAATAAATG
This sequence comes from Populus nigra, assembly GCF_951802175.1. NCBI lineage: Eukaryota > Viridiplantae > Streptophyta > Magnoliopsida > Malpighiales > Salicaceae > Populus > Populus nigra. The sequence continues at coordinate 3,504,840 of NC_084870.1, read as the reverse complement.
ACATTGCGTAAAATGTTATGCATTTAATTCTTCATCTATTTTATTAAACATATGCATCATATTTTTAGTTCATGATCAAGTTTTGTCTTGCAACTAAAAAACATGTTACCAACACCTACACATTTTTTTTTTATGTTTAAAACTTTTTTTTACTTGATCCACAACAAAGCATAGGCCAATTATCTAGTTGAAGCTATAATCATATGATATATTTCTTTTTTTAATAAACTTTTTTGTTGGATCTTCCTCTCTTGTTCATTTCATCATTGATGAGGTTACTTAAATCTTTCTAAGATTACGCCCCCCCCCCCCCCCCCGTTGTGATGTATTGGAAGGTGTAGGGGTCAAGTTTAGAAAATTGAATAATCTACATAATAAAATGTTTTTAGGAGATCATCATATGTTTAAGTTAGCACTGATGGTGAAGGGTGAGAGCTTTAGGAAGGTGTGTTATATAGGTGTGTCCATGCAAGGATATGATGGTCAATATATTTTTCACCTATAGTTTTAGGTTATTTTAAGACAAAGATCAAGCATGATAATAAGCAATTACAAAGGTTTATCTCATTTTTTGATTTATAAGTTATATATTGTAACAAGATTAATTTATGAAGGACACGTGATCAAGAGGTGTATCGCCATTTAGGTCGAGTTTGGCGAGTGTTTCAGGACATAAAAGACACATACAAAAGAGATAAAAATGTGTTTGATTGAAAAGACAAAGACAAAGATATAAAATAAATTTATCTTTGACACAATTTTAGAATAATTTTTTTTTTTACTTTCAAAATATGAAATATAAAAAGACACGTCTCGTTTATCTCTATTGTCTCCATATCTTATGTCTTGAGACAGTAGCCTAACACTACCTATACATGTATAGGTTGTCATTGTGGTTGATTATGAGGAGACCATGTTTAACTAATGAATATTGTATTATGGTGTAATAATTTTGTTAAGGTGTATCAGCTATATCTAGGATTCGATCTGCATGGGATCTTAATATTCCTCTTATATAGGGGTGTCATCATGTTGAGCCACATGGACTCCTCAAGTCTAATTTGATGGTTGATGTTCGATTTTTTAAGCAATTAATGATCCTAAAAACCTAAATTGATGACCCCTATTCTAGGAAAGCATTAGACTATATGAAATCTGAATGACTATGAGCTCTATCCAAGGCTTGAGTGCTTGGATGAGTTTCATGATACATCATGAATTTTAAGCTTGTGTATCATGCAAGTTTTTTTCAAGCACTAGAACGTGGACCATGTGGTCAAAGCCCATCAATTGTATTGTCATGCATGAAAGTTTTATTTATCAACCCAAATTAGGAAAACTAAAGACAATTTAATTTATTAAAAACTAATTTACTAAAATAATTAATAAGATGATGATGATGATTAATATTAATAGAAAATTGAAGAAAATTAAAACCATGACAGAAGGTTTGAATGGTGATTGAAATAAACCAAAACTTTTTTATGAAACTGAGATAACATCAAAAATTAAAATTTACCCTAATTAAATATATAGTTTCAAATCCATAATGACTAATTGATTAGTTTCATCAATCTACTTATACTAAGTTATAATCAACTAAGAAATAAAAAACAAGAGAATAAAATTCTAAATACTCAATATAGTAAGTTAGACTTTTATTGTTATAGGATTATTCATCCCCTTACATTGAATTGTTCAAGTCAATGTTTAAAGGAGTGTTTTGCTTCAATCCATTAAGTTTTCCATGATTTACATTTCAGTCATTGTGTTTTATTTATTTTATTTTTTGGTTCTAAAAAATTATCTTTTATAGTTGTCGCACGTGTACGGTGTTGCGACGATCATCCTCCCAGAGTGGGATCTTTGTGGTGATGGGTGGAAAAAATAAAAAAAAATGTTGTTTCTTATAAAAAAAAATGGATTAGAGTCACCACCTAGTATTTTGATCATTAGGAACCCTAATTGATCTTAGAGTCTGAATAAGGGGACTGATTGTGCATAAGGATGACATATCATCCTTAGTACACTTTACCTAGGGTAAACTGCATTGTTTACTTGTCTGATATAACTTAAGATATTATTGTGTTTTCTAATTATTGGTCTGTCTAAAGTTTAAGAAAAGTTTTTCTTAATAAGGAGGTCCTTATTTTATCAGCTTAAAACCTAACTATTCTAATGTCAAAACATATATATTTTGTTTTTGTATTTTTTTAATGTCAAGAATACGTCTTATGTATAAGTTCATAATCTTTGATATAAAGATAAAAAAATAATTTTTTTGATATTTTTAAAATGTAGACCAAATTCTGATAGATTTCATAAATTAGTTAAATCCAAAAATATATGTAAAGATATCAACAAAAAATATTATTTTTTTGAATTTTTAAAGATGTTAAATTATGCCTTGTATTTTTTTTATTTATGCAAATATGATTTTTTTAAAGACTTGGTCATATGCACACAACGAAAAATATATTTTTTGTATTTTCTTTGAATAAGAGAATTTTGATTTTTTATAATTTTCTAAAAATTAAAAAAAAGATATATTTAATACTGGATTAGCATCTTATAGTATAAGTTTATAGCCTAAATATTAAATAAAATTGTTGGAAAACACGTGAGGGACCTAAAAATAATTTTAAAATAGTCCTTGAATTGTTTTAGAATTTTTTGAAAATTATTTGGGGTCTATTTGGAAAAAACACAGAAAATAAGAAAATAAACATTGATAGAAAATCAATGAGTGTATTTGTCAAACACACCTTTACCCAAAAATCATAAGTTTAAAAAATACCTTAAGGCCATATTTGACAAACACGCCTTATGAATAAAAAAATATGTTTTTCCTTTACTTCATCCAATCAAACGTGAGCTTATGTTGATTGACTCAGTCCAGCCACATAGGCTAAATTTCCTACCCTAAAGCCTAGGCCAAAAACAGAACCCAAAATCAGAAAAGAAAGAACAAAGATCAATAAAAGAAAAAAGTCTTGAATCTCATTGAAGAACACGAAGAACACCAGAAACTAAAGTGCAATTACAATCCAGATTACATTAAACGGCACATAAAGATGCAATATAAGAAACTAAGACAAAATAATGCATCAAGCAACGACAACGAGATCTAATATGGACAAATCGACCCTAACAATAAAGAAACCCTAGACCCAACATTCAAAAAAATTTAAAGATCGATTGATCCTAAATAAGCTTTAAGATGATCAAATAAAGTTGTAAAACGATCATGTATATGTTATAACTTCGATCAAAGCTTAATATGGAGGCTAAAACATCAACACCTGAGAAGACCTAAATCTGGGTTCAAGAACATTCAAAACTAGAACCTAAAAATTCATCTTTAAACTTAGAAAGAGCAACAATAAGCTTAAACCCATAAAAAACATACAACCCTAACAATGAGGCCAAAACCTAGTAACCCTGACTTGATCATACTTATGTATACTTTTACGAACATCAAAAACATTAATAAAACTCAAAAAATTAATGTTATAGTTCTCAACTCAAGCTTCATAACAAGCATATTCTGAAACGTAATAATCTGAGAACATTAATCTGCCATATCTTTCAAGTTTCAAATACATGAACTCATGCTTGTTATGACCCATAAACACACTAGAATAACAAAAATGCAAACCTAAAGTTAATCCTCCTAAATGATAAAAAAAAAATAACAATAATCAAACTAGTAATAAAACTTGATAAAACACTTCTTAAGCTAAGCTATATCATTATATTAACATTCATAACACATCAAACATGTTAAATCATGAAATATAGTGATATCTTAACACAAATACATATTGCATCTAAACTAACAACAACAATAACAAAGATTCAAAATAGATCCAAACATGGATTTATAAGCTGAAAAAAAAAGGTATGTATACTCATTGAACTTCACCCCTCCATCAAAGTTTGAGAGTATACATTGTAAAGATGATATAGCTTTTTTCTTTAGATTGTTGGTTTCTTTCCCTTTGATGTTAAGCACATTTTCACCTCTAACTAGTCTGAATTCTATTCCTTCATTATGTCTCAATTTGGTGCCCTATTTTTCTAGCTTCTCTTAATCACTTATAGGATTTATTTATTAGTTTTATAGCTGTTTGCTTTCTTTCTTCTCCCCTCCTTCTTTTCTAGATCCCTTCCTCAAAGAGTTATTGCTATTTTATAACAAAATCCCAAAAAAAACCTATTGCAAAACTAGGATGGTTTTGCACAAAAAATAGGTGGCTTAGGGAAGATTCACGCCCATCCATTCCTAACCTCCATAGAAAAAAAGGATTTTGATTCTTTTGTCATTTTATGAGTTCAATTTGATTAAAAGAAAACAATCACGAAGTTATTCAATCAAGATAGTTTTTCTTCTTCAGTCATGGTTGATTGAGTGTACTACTTTGACGAGGTCATCATGAAAATTGAGAGATAATCATACCCTTGGTCTACCTAAACCATGTAAAGGGGATGCAAATCTACCTTTACAAACAACTTACATTCGATTTAAAAACCCAGAACTCTATATTCATTGCTTGGACTATTGGCATTTGATTAGTTTTAATCTGTCAATGTAGAATGATTGATTAGGGATAAGATCTTGTCTAATTTCTTGAAACAAAACATTTGATGGGAGTGGCTCATTCTTGTAAAAAAGATGTTTCTTAGTATATTGGTGATGGTTAAAGCACTTAGAGTGGTTAAAGATGCCACATTCATCCACCTGAAGATGATATCCCGATCAGCCTTCTTAGCCGGGTAAGACAATAAAACAAGGACAAACGATGTGTCACTTAATATCTTTATTAAGAGTGAGTGATATGTTGTCTGCTTAAACCCTAAAAATTAAGTTTTTCTAATTGGGATATGAAAAACTTCAATTTGTTCCTTATTATTTCAATTTAAGCTCAAGTATTCTTCATTAGGAGAAAATTAACTAATTTTATACAATAAGGCCCTTACTAAGAATCAATTGAGATTCTTCAAGTTTGGCACCTTTTACAAAATAGCCCTTAGTTTCTAATTTGTTCAATTTAGTCCCCAATTAAGCCTTAAACTTTGATTTTCTTCATTCTAGTCCTTAGAAAGGTTCTGCACGGGCCTTAATGTTGCACTTTTTTTAGAAAGGTCTTTGGCCTTGATTTTTTTTAATATGGTGTTTAATTAGCTTTCATACTTTAAAATTCTTGTAATTGAACCATTGATTACATGAAATTGATCTTCAAAAGTTTCAATTGTGTCCCTAATCTTCCAATCTTTCAAATTGATCAGAAGTAGGCTTTCAAACTTAGTTTTTCTAATTGAGTCATTGATTAAATCCTTAAAAACCATTGAAATTTAATTAAGTCATTGAACTTAATTAATTCTTTCAATTTTGAGCCCAAATTGATTTTCAGACTTAATTTTTCTTTAATTAAGTTGTTAATTAAATCAATTAAACCTAGTTTAATTAAGTCCTTAAACTTAATTAATTCTTCTAATTTTGATAAAATCATATTTCAACCTTGAAATTTGTTTAAATTAAGTTTTTCTTCCCATCTTGTCAAAATACCTCAATCTGACTATTTCACTAGCAACTTGGTTTATTATAGCTCAAAAACTTATCTCTTCATATCCTAAAAATATTTTTGGATTTTTTTAATAAAAAGAAACATTTACTTTTTATAAAACAAATTTGGGGGGTCCAAAATTAGGTTATGACAATAGTTTTATATATGGGGGGTGTGTTTCTTTATGCATGCTTTTATATATATGATTTGACAAAGATTTTTCTTACATTGCATTAAAGATTTCTATGAAGAAAATATAATTTTAGATTATAGTCAAAAATAAATTGAAAGAATAAGAACAACACTAATAAAAGAAAAAAAAAGACATAACCTTTTTTTATTTTACTTTTGAAGAGGCACACTTTGGCCCTTGTAGTTTTAAAAATTTTCATTTTGGATATAAAAACTCATTTCTCTTATATTTCATGGAAACCCTCGGATAAAATAATCTCATCTTGATTTAGTAAAATAAAATAAAATACAATGGATGTGGAGAAAGGATTAAATTGAACAAATTAATTGAATTAAAAGAGAAGTTATTTAATGAGAGGGGTGAAACCAGTGTCTTGGTTTAGAACTGGTGCCTTGTGAATGATCTGATGGTTAGACCAGTCTAGTTTGGAATTGGTGCCCTGTGAATGGGCTGTTAGTTGGACTCGTATTCTGGAATGGAACTAGTGTTCTAAGAATGGACGACCAATAGAATCAGTTATTATTGGATAACATTAATGATAGATGAATTAAAAGCAAATTGTTAGTGTAATGAAAAATGTACTAGATCATCGTAATTAATTTAGTCATGTTTATGCAAATTAATATGCAAGTTCATCTAAACAACGTAACCCTTAGTTGGTGCATGAGTGTTCCCTCTGTATAGTCACTTAAGATAATAGGAAAATGAAAGAATTTTCTTTTGGGTTGTATTTAACAATACTTCTAATTTGTATGTATAAAGTTATGTAGTACTATTCTGTTAAAACTTTATGTAGTAATTTAAAATTTAGAATTTATATAATTAATGGTTATCTCTTAATTTTTTTAAAAAAAATTCCTTGAATTTTTTTCTCATTTTTAACTTGATGATTGTGTGAATTTTATCTTAAAAGCTTGGGGTGTTACAGTTTGAGAGTTGGAATGATTGGAATGTGTATGAGCAATGAATAATTGATGAGTACAAGTGATTTGTTGATAATTTGGGATCTTTTGGTCTAGGGGAGACTCTACCGAAATTTTGGTAGAGATTTTAGTAAACTTTGTATGAGTTCAACAAAAATAAAATAAAATAAAAATTGACCATGTTTTTCCTTTTTTTATGATTGCTGAGTTGGTTTTGAAAATAGGGATGTTATATTTCAGTTCCTGATAATTGAGAGAGGTGAGATAAAAAACACCAATTAGAGATAGGTGAGAAGGGGAGGAGATGATACACACCAAGCGAGGTCCAAATTTGACCTTAAAATGTTCACTGATCAATTTTGTGAGATCGAACATACCTCTCAAACCGTATATTGAAACAAGCAAAAATTATACAGGTTGATACCAGACACATGAAACTATATTTTGGTTTATTATCAAGTTAAATAGAGTTTGGTAACATATTAGTTCAGAGGGTAAAGTTATTAGACAAATCTTGTTAAATATGTCAAAGTAGATCTTTGTGTACTGTTTGAAACATATATGGAGCTAAAGGTGGAATTTTGCTGCGATTAAAGTTAGTCCAAAAACTAAATATCTCAATTTTTCCAACCATATATGGTAGGCCCAGTAATTCATCGAGACGAGAAAGATTGTTTGAAGTTAGGATTGAAAATCAACCAAGAATGTGCAAAAATTAGAGATACAAACTACTTGGAGGAATTTTGGCATGAAAATTTTTTTTATTATCATATTTTATTAATTTATTTAATATTAAATAATTATTTTTAATTTGGATTTATTTTGGCCCATTAGTTATTGTTTAGGGGTTTATTTCATTATTAAACTTATGATTAGTTAATTACTAGTTTAGACACATTAGCTTACAACCTAAAAGCGATCTATTAGGGTTAGTTAGAGGAGACTATATTATGTTTTTTTAATTGCAAATTTCAGCAGCAAGTTGAAGAATAAACATGAATTTTCCATTTGTTTGTTTGTTACAAAACAACCTTTCTTTGTAGGGATAAAGATCGTACACTAACTTATAGAAGATTAACTAGCTTTGTGATGTCATATGTGTATTTAGGGTTCTTAGATATAAAGTTATCTTTGGGTCCAAATTTTTTTTCCAATACCTTTGGTTTTTAGATACATGGTTACCTCTGGGTTAAGGTTTTATCAAACCTGATTTTTTATTTTTCAGGTTGTTATCTACTTTGTTGGGGGTTACTTGGCCATGTGATCAAGAGGTTCGCATCAAGAGCCTTAACCCAACCATAAAAATATCAATCTTGGTTTTAATGAGTTTATCATAAAGATGAAAGTTTTGTAAAAGTGGTTTGAGCCTTTAATTATATTAGAAAAAGTAGTTTGAAATCGAAGAAGTTTGTTTTGATTTTTAGTTTTAATGCTGATTAAAACATGTCATTATGTTAGGAATGAGGTTATTTTTAGGTTCACAAGATATCTTCTTAGTATTTTTAAGTGAAATCATGTTGAAATTTGAGTTTGGAGGTTCAAATAAATTGGGTTCAATTGCGCAAGCCTGCCTTTCCAAGTCTAAACCAACGAGTATAGCCTTTTAATGAGTTCATCATAAAGATGAAAGTTTCGTAAAAGTGGTTTGGGCCTTTAATTATGCTAGAAAAAATAGTTTGAAATATAAGAAGCTTGTTTTCATTTTTAGTTTTAGCGCTGATTAAAACATGTCATTATGTTATGAATGAGGTTATTTTTAGGTTCACAAGATATCTTCTTGGTATTTTTAAGTGAAATCATGTTGAAATTTGAGTTTAGAGGTTCAAATAAATTGGATTCAATTGCCCGAGCCTGCCTTTCCAAGTCTAGACCAACGAATATAGCCTTTTAATGAGTTCATCATAAAGATAAAAGTTTTGTAAAAGTGGTTTAAGCCTTTAATTATGCTAGAAAAAGTAGTTTGAAATCGAAGAAGCTTGTTTTGATTTTTAGTTTTAATGCTGATTAAAACATGTCATTATGTTAGAAATGAGTTTATATTTAAGTTCATAAGATATCTTCTTAGTATTTTTAAGTGAAATCATGTTGAAATAAGTTTGAAGGTTAAAATAAATGGGGTTCAATTGCGCGAGTCTGCCTTTCCAAGTCTAAACCAACGAGTATAGCCTTTTAATGAGTTCATCATAAAGATGAAAGTTTCATAAAAGTGGCTTGAGCCTTTAATTATGCTAAAAAAAATAGTTTGAAATATAAGAAGCTTGTTTTCATTTTTAGTTTAGGGTTGATTAAAACAAGTCATTATATTATGAATAAGGTTATTTTTAGGTTCACAAAATATCTTTTTGGTATTTTTAAGTAAAATCATGTTGAAATTTGAGTTTAGAGGTTCAAATAAATTGGATTCAATTGCGCGAGCTTGCCTTTCTAAGTTTAGACCAACGAGTATAGTCTTTTAGTTCGAGATGCGTCTGAGCTTAACTATACTCTAAGCTTAACTATACTAACCCTTTCCTATAATTTTATTGTTTTTATTTTTATAATATTCTAAAATAAAATTATTTTCAAATCAACCAGCTATAGTGATAATTTTGAAAAATCAAAGGATGATACCACATTTTTCAAACAAGATTAGAGGTTTTTAATAGTAATGCAAGTAATTGCTTAAGAATAATTATATATGAAGTAATATGCATATTGTTTACATAAATTTCTCATAAAGAATAAATATCAAATTTTTTATTGTTAAGCTTTTATATAATTTTCTCAAATTAATTATTCTTTATATTCATATAAAAAATATCAAAAAAAATAATTTTTTTTGCCTTTTTATTTCATCTTGCTTTCCAAATTATTATAATTCTTTTATTAAAAAACCATGTTAGAAATAAAAATATATGTTCTTATATAAAAATAATCTGGTTTTCAGGTATCATGGTGAAATTTTTATATAAATTAAGTAAAATATACACCAAATTTTTCTTTTTGATTAAATTAAGTAAAATATTCGTTAACTGAAAAATGAAAGTCGAGTATAGCGAGGAAAATTAAAGTAGTAGTAGTATCTATAAGAAAAAGAAAACTCATTTGGGTATATCTTGTTGGACCTGCGCCTCATTAGCCGAACATAAAATAAAGCCTGTATACTTTTAGGCCCAGCCCATATATCTCTAAGGTCCAGCCGTCCAAGGTCACTCCCACGTGAGACCTTACGTTTACCACTGCGCACCGTTTTCAGCTCCCACCGTCTTCTCTTTTAAGAACACAATCAAACACCCTGCAAACCCTGCAAAACGAAAACAGAAACGGTTCAAACTTGGCCGGAGGTTGAAATACCGGAGACCCAAAAAATGGGAAAGAACCAGAAAACAGGACTTGGAAGAGCACTAGTAAAGCACCACAATCAAATGATTCAAGAATCCAAAGAAAAAGGCCGGTTTTACAAATCACAACACAAGAAAGTTCTCGAATCCTTCACTGATGTCACTGAAATAGACGCCGTCATGGAACAAGTCGAAGAAGGAGACCTTTTCTCCTCCTCTTCCTCCGTCCACCATCCCGTCCCCAACCTCCTCATCAACCTGTAAGTGATTGATTTTGTGTAATTTTGTATTTCTTTTGACTTTTGTAATATTGTTTTCTGGAATTGAACAGGGACACGGGGTCTGGAGTGAGTGATATGACGGCAGAAGAGAAGAGAGAGAAGCAGAAGAAAGAGGAGGCGTTGCATGCTAGTAGTCTTCGAGTTCCTCGCAGGCAAGTCTTTTTATTGATTGTTTAACCTGTTTAAACTTTTTTTATCATTTTTTTTAATTTGATTGCAGAATTTTTATGAGTAAAATGTAAACTTTGTGCTGTTTAGGCCGCCGTGGAATGCTGGAATGTCGGTGGAAGAGCTAGATGCTAATGAAAAGCAAGCTTTTTTAACCTGGCGGCGGAGTCTTGCTAGGTTTGTTCTTTGATTTTGGTGTTTTGTTTTTACGCGTCATTAATAGTTAATCATCGGTGCAGGAAAGGTTGCTTAGGCTATAATAACTGAATGTAGATACTGTCTAGAGTTTCCTGTTCACTTATTCTTAGCAAATGTGTGGAGTGGTGTAAAACTGACCTTTTTCCACATGAGCAAATAGATAAATCACCGGCTTTGCTTCCATTTACTCATTGAGCATTTTATAGTTGTTGGATTGAACCCTGTATCCAGAGCTTTGGGTACAGTATCATGACATTTTTTTGTTACCTCTTGGATCTGGATTTCATATCTCTTCCATGAAGTTGGTTCTATTTTTGCCATGCTTTTTTTTTTAAAAGCAATTTTAGCATGTTCATCCTACACTGATGCTATCAGTGCTCCTCAATTGATCATCTTACAAGTCTCGTGCTTGCACCATCTATGTTGAATCTTGGACCACAGTTTCATGACTTTCACCATCTATATTGAATCTTGGGCCACTTTTCATGATCTTGTTTCTTAAAGATTTTCATCAAGCTCTGGTTATTCCATCCTTTGTCAACTTGTCGATGTCTGTGCTAAGATTTTTTCTTTTCTATCTTTTGCCTTTTGCAAGACATAATATGCATGTCTAATTAGCTTGAGGGGTGTGCTAGAAATGTATGGCTGGATATGGATTTCATTAGACTGCTTGTTGGAGAGGGTATATTGACTGTTATTAATTTTGTAAAAATTGTCAAATGAGATGATGTCTGGTTCACATGTGGAAAATACTTATTTTGTCTGTCAACTTCTTTGTAGATTGAACTTGAATCTGATTGATTGTCTTTTTCACTGTGAGAATGTGTTAAACAGGATTTTTGTTTTACAAAAGAAAAGTATATACAAAAACAATTGTGGGAAGTAAAATGGGAAGGTGGCCTATGCTACAAGATGATTGTCTTTTTCACTGTGAGAATGTATTAAACAGGATTTTTGTTTTACAAAAGAAAAGTATATACAAAAAAAATTGTGGGAAGTAAAATGGGAAGATGGTCTATGCTACAAGATGATGTTTGTGGATTAGTCAACCCAAATTCTCTTTTATCTTCAACTTAGACTGATGTTGTGAATTGTGACAAATGAATAGTAATTGGATTAGAAGGCGAAGCCTTAACCATATTGAAAGACATTTTACGTTACTTTTTCAGTGATTAGAGATTGATTAGAGATTCTATCCTTTTTTCTGGTCTATTGAGTAATTAATAATTGACTGTTCCCAAACATTCCTTTTGTTTTAATGCTCTTTTTTTGCATGGTTATTTCATCAGCCTTGAGGAGAATGAGAACCTTGTTCTTACTCCATTTGAGAAGAACCTGGATATATGGAGACAGCTTTGGCGAGTGCTTGAACGCAGTGATTTGGTAAGCTGATTGTTGTTGAATCACATTATATGGAATAACTTTACTTTCCTTTTCTTGTTTCTTAGTTATGTACCTTATATATATATATATATATATGAATAGCATTACACACTGGAGAATCAGATATCATATGAATATAAAAGTATGAAACTGAGACTATCGAAATTACAAGAACCCTTGCCTGTAAAATGCAAGCAGTGCGGAAACTGTCCAAGCGAATGCCTTAACCGTTGAGGGTGTCTTGGCCTTGACACATTTGTTCAAAGGAAACTAAATTGTATCTCTCTCTGCTTTTTTGTGTTTTTTTTTTCTGGTCAGAAGAATCTGAGGTTCAAGATCCCTTATGTTGAATAAGAGGCGGGTGAGTTGGGTGCTCATTGTTGAGAATTAGTTGGACTACTATAGAACAGGCAGTGGGATTATACATATAATGCCATGAGAAGAGTGCAAAATATGTAGGATTTAAAGACAGTTTGATCAATGACTGTCCAAAACAACTTTTTCCATAGGCAGTTGCAAGATGTCATCCTTACTGCTCTTGGTTATATGCTTGGTTAAAAGGGTGGTGGTGATGTTTTTCAATATATAGAATTTTCCGATAACTTCCATTACAAGATATCATCCTGACCGCACCTTCATGTATACTATGAGGGTTGGAACATCTCTTTTATTTAGGTGTTGGGTTTCTTACACAGATTGTCCATTCTCTTTGACAATGATATTTTTAATGAGGCAATTCTGCTAATTAATGTATTTAACTTCCCTAAAACTTCTTTTGCAAGATGTCATCCTGTCTGTAAATTGTTGTATGTATGGTTATGAGGATAGGCACAAAGCATTTGAATTCCCTTACATGAAAACCTTTCCTTTTGTGCTATCCCATGGAAATTTTGACGGGTTTTGTTCTTTTCAGCTGGTAATGGTTGTTGATGCACGAGACCCCTTGTTCTACCGCTGCCCTGATCTTGAGGTAATATATACCTTTGCTTTTTATGTAATAGTGTTAAAATAACTTGACATGGCCAGGAGGATGCTTTGTTAAAGAATTGGAATGTCCAGGACAAGCTGCAATGTTGAAAGATTTAAGTGATCCGTGCCATTTACTGGCAGTGCTTTTGGTTCTGAACTGTTATGGCCTTTCCTATGGAATTCATCATAGGAGATATTTTTTATTTAAAAGCCCCCCCCCCCCCCCTCCTCCTCTCTCATCATTTCCACTTCCTACTTGCATGTCCAACATTCATAGAGATAAGAATAATGGTGTAGGATGCTCCCAAATTAAGGGAAATCTCCTTGACATCGAGGAGTTTGATATGGGATATGTATCCTTTCAACAACTTGAGTCCATTTAGTTGTTGAAGAGGCATAGTCTGTTGGTTTAAAGCACATTTCTAGAACAGTTGATGTTGGACATTCATTGGACCTCATTGAGAGGTCATAGATAATTATTAGATGGAAAATTAAAGAAGAAATTATTAGATGTCGACAATACTCTTTCGCTTGACTTTTTCTGCTTCCCTTCTTTATTAGCTAGAAGTTTTATGCTAGATGGTGCAGTGCAGCATGAGTTTGGTATTATGTTTGATGCAGGCATATGCACGGGAGATTGATGAACACAAAAGGACCCTACTCCTTGTAAACAAGGCTGATCTTTTACCTTTTTCAGTCAGGTAAACTACACTAGCAGGTCTCTGTTGATGTTACTTGATTCTACCCTTCTGCAATCTCTTAAAGTTTTGAGTTACTGGCTTCACCCACAGGCAGAAATGGGCAGATTATTTTCGCCATCTTGGGATTCTGTTTCTATTCTGGTCAGCCAAGGCTGCTACTGCAGTTCTTGAGGGGAAAATACTACAGGGCCCCTGGAATGAACAAGCTACCCTGCAAGAGATGGATGACCCTGATACAAAAATTTATGGAAGGGATGAGCTTTTGGCCCGTTTACAGTCTGAGGCAGAAACAATAGTCAGAATCAGGAGCAAATCAGTCTCCAGTGGCTCAGGCCCATCTAATTTTCAGTCTTCTGGCGGAAATTTTGCAGGCAATTCAGCTCCCAAGCATGTGGTAGTGGGTTTTGTTGGGTATCCGAATGTGGGTAAAAGCTCCACAATCAATGCCTTGGTGGGCCAGAAGCGAACAGGAGTCACCTCTACTCCGGGGAAGACAAAGCATTTCCAAACACTCATAATGTCTGAGAAGTTGACCTTATGTGATTGCCCAGGATTAGTTTTCCCTTCCTTTTCAAGCTCGAGATATGAAATGATTGCTTCAGGGGTGTTGCCAATTGATCGAATGACAGAGCACAGGGAGGCTGTGCAGGTTGTAGCAAACCGAGTTCCAAGGCGTGTCATTGAGGATGTCTACAAAATAAACCTGCCAAAACCTAAGCCATACGAGCCTCAGTCCCGGCCTCCTTTGGCATCAGAATTATTGAGGACATATTGTGCTTCTCGAGGTTATGTAGCATCCAGTGGATTGCCTGATGAAACCAGAGCTGCCCGTCAAATTCTGAAGGATTACATCGATGGGAAGCTAACTCATCATGAGATTCCCCCGGGAATATCTGATGAGGAAGGAAGCGATCAAGATGATGCGGGGCCCAGCTTTTCCGAAACACACCAGTCAGATTCATCTGATACTGGAAACCCAGCTGAATATGATGGCAAAAATACACCTGCCCTTGAGCATGTGCTGGATGATCTTAATTCATTTGACATGGCCAATGGACTTGCTCACAAGAAGGTTACCGTTAAGAAGCCAAGTGCCTCAGCCTCAGCCTCGCACAAGCATCACAAGAAGCCTCAGAAGAAAAAGGATCGATCATGGAGGATTGAAAATGATGGTGGTGATGGAATGCCGGTTGTAAGAGTCTTCCAGAAATCGGTGAACACAGGTCCTCTCAAGACTGGGTAAGGCAACAAATAAGCGCAGGTATTTATATTACCTTCCCCTTTATCATTCTTGTCTCTCCTGTCGTTGCTGCATATGTATGGTCGACGGCTTGACGCCTAGAGGTCAGCTCTGTGACAAAGAGGGGCAAGGAAAAGGAAAGAGTAGCTTGAGCACTAGTGTTATCGAAGTCTGTAGAGCTCCTGCGCGTCTGCAAAAAGCGATAGATTGATTATATTTCTATGATGCGAATTGGTCGTAAAATATTTTTGTATTTTGTACCCAGCCTCTTATGCATTTCAACCTCAACGTTAATTTGTTGGGAACAGATAGTGCTATTATATGGTGTTTTGCAAGAAAAAAAAAACTATTTTAACTAGTTAGATTCTGAAGACTAATTGATGGATTTTTTTATTATTATTTTAGTTTTTGACTCAAGAACTCCACAATATTTTTGTTTTATTCATCAAAAAGAGGTATTATTAGAACGCATCTTTCACATTTGTTCGATTCATCTGAAGGAAATAAATCTTTCGTTGCATCAAAAATCTTTTATTATATAGTGTAGAATAGTTAAAAATCCAAGTGAACTAAACCCTAACACTAAATACAAAAACTTTCCAAAATCTCAAGTTCCTAATGACTTTCCAATTTTTTTATTCATGAATGCCTTCCCCCTGCGTTCTGCGCCGTGTTAATGGATGGGTTCGGCCTAGGCTTCAATTCTTCCTAACTGCGTAATACTACTAGGCCATGGTAGACCCATAACTTGATTTTGATCGAATGACTAAAGGGCTCAAGACAGAGCCTAGTGGATAGAAGACTCCAGTCTCCGAGGACATAGATGAGGCTGGAAACAAAAATCTTTAGATCATGTACTATCATTAACATTAACGTTATTAGTTATGAATTATTAATTAAAAGGAACTCAAAGAGAAAGAGAAGTTAGTTTACTCCAAGAAACATTTCACTATTTATTAGAATTGTGAAATGACAATTATCCCCGACTCAAGAAAACTTTGAGCTAGGCATTTGGGGTAAAGTTATCTTTTTATAATTACAAAATTATTTTTTACAAATTATATAGGATTAAATTGTTTTTTTGTTTTTTATTGCACATTAAAAAAAAAAAACTCAAAAGAGAGAGAAGTTACTATAGTCCAAGAGACACTTCATTATTTATTGGAATTGTGATAAAATTGCCCGACTTAAAAAAAACTTTGGGCTAGATATTGGGGGCAAAGTTGTTTTTGCATAATTACATAGTTATCTTTTGCAAATTGTATAGGGTTAAAATGTTATTTTTTTTTATTGCATAGTAAAATTTCTAATTTAACCCTAGTTAAAGAATAGAATACCTATTACTAAGAGGCATTTTGGTCTTTTTTATTTTTTCAAAATAGTATAATTACTTTGATACCCTCAAAGAAATAATCAAAATAACTCTCTCACAAGGGTTTTTTTCATTTTACATTAGTTTTATTGTAGATTTGAAGTTTACTCGGGAATATTTTAATAATTAACATATATTAAATATTATTTAAAAAAACCTTCCTATGTTTGTGAGGTTGTTCGTCTACCAAACACTGCCTTCTATGGTGACATTTGAAAGGTCTCAGTATTCTCAACGTGATGGGACGACACATGCCCCAAACATACCTCAGGTTTGACGCCAATGACCATTTCTTTTTTTTTTTTCCTTCTCTCTCCCTCTCCTCCTTAAATTTAGCACAAATCCTTTAAAAAAATTCAAATCGACCCTTTAATTTCTTTTTCCTTCACATTTGGTTCTTGTCCTTTTGATAATTATTTTTTTAATAAGCCATGAAATTACAAATGTTTTCAATTTCATCCCCTTTTTATTTTTTAATCTTTCAGATTTGATCCTCATTCTTTTTATTACTATTTTTTAATTTTCAATAAGCTATAAAATTATAAGTTTTTTCTAATTTCACTCTATTTTCATTTTTTTATTTTTCAAATTTGATCTTCATTCTTTTGATTGCTATTTATTTTGTTTGAGATTATTTTTTAGGTTTTTCTTTCCTATCAAATTTGATCCTCATTCTTTTTATTACTATCTTTTTTCCTTTGAAAAGTTTTTAAAATTGATATTTTTTTTCATGATTTCATCATTCAAAATTAAATTAGTTGGAAATTAAGCTTATTGTTTGATCCCCTTTCAAATATTTCAAGGGTTGTGAGTTTTAGAGATTAGATTGGGTTTAGAAGGTTTGCCCGAGTTGGCTTACTTTTTTTTTCCTGCTTTTTAAAGCTATTTTTTTTACCCTATTTTAGAGTTTTGCTTTATTATTTTTTACAGTTTTCCTTCTATGGGATTTCAAAGGTTAACATTGATTAACTTTTGTTTTTTTAGCCATTTTTAAATTGATTTATTTCAATTTTATTCTTCAAAATTTAATTTATTTGAAACTGATCTTCTTACCTTTATTTTCCTTTCCTTTCTATTGAGTCATCTTGATCATGTACCCATGGTTGCGGTAGGTAAACTCATATTTTTTTCATTGTTATAAGGTTAGTATTGGGTTTATAACTAGAATTACCGGTTTCAAAAGTTAACACAAATTGAATTTTTTAGGTCTTT
The DNA here is from genome assembly GCF_951802175.1 of Populus nigra. NCBI lineage: Eukaryota > Viridiplantae > Streptophyta > Magnoliopsida > Malpighiales > Salicaceae > Populus > Populus nigra. The sequence continues at coordinate 3,487,313 of NC_084870.1, read as the reverse complement.
TTTTATAAATTGAATTATTTCAATTTAATCTTTCAACATTTAATTTATTGGAAAATAGTCTTCATATTTTTTTCCCTTTCCCTTTTATTAGGTTATCTTGATCATTTTTTCAATTTAATCCTCCATGGGTTTCTTTTCTATTAAACTTTATCCTCGTTCTTTTTATTGCTATTTTTTTTTCCTTTCGCAAGTTTTTTAAATTGATATTTTTTCACATTTTTATCCTTTAAAATTAAATTGGTCGAGATCTAAGCTTCTTGATAAAACTCAGTTCAAAGATTTCATGATTTCCATGGTTGCGAGGTTTGCGAGTTAACCCAAGTTGACTGAATTTTTTTTCATTGTTATTTTAAATTAATTTTTTTATCCTTTAATAATAAATTGTTCAATAATTAAGTTTCATGATTTTATTTAATTTGCTTTCGAACATGTTCATCTTGGTATCACAATTATGTCAGAGATTCCTCATCTTGACCTAAATGGGCATATATATATATATATATATATATATATATATATATATATATATATTCATTTTTCAACATTTTATTTGCTAGAGAATGAGCTTCACTTTTTTCTTTTCATTTTTTTATTTTGTAGAATTATCATGTTCTTATTTGATTTAATAGCAATTGATATTCAAACTTTTTTTTTTATGCTTTTCTTTCTATGAGATTATCACAATTTTATATCCACATGATCGCGAAGTTTGCAAGTTAATCCGATTTAACTAAGGGTTTTTTTTTGTTATTTTTTTTATTTTTTTTTTTCAGTTTCGCCCTTTAGCATCGAGTTATTTTGTAATTCAAATTGGCTCAAACTGGATTTTTTTTATTTTTTTTTATTGTTATTTTTTGTTGTTGTATTTTTTAATCATATTATTTAAATTACCAATTACACTAATGACTATGTTTACAGTTACATTTAGATAGAATATATGAAATGTCGTGCCATTTGGACTAAAAAAATACTCCCCCTAATAGAAATGCACAAAACACCTATTGGCCAGTCTCCCTAGGAAAAGGCTCCAAAGTTCAAACCCTCGAGTGGAGCCTAAACAAACAATCACAAAGAGAGGGGACTTTTATAGTCCCAAGACAAGTGGGATTTATGTTAATAGAATGGAAATCCACATTTGAGAAAGCCTCTGCAAGCATGTCACGTAGCTGCTAAAACTGGCTTTCATGGTAAAGCTTGGGAGATTTTTTTTTTTTACGTGGTTTCAGATTTCAGCCCTGTAGTTATTTATATAATGGTTATTGCAGGTTTATATAGTCATTAACTTTAAAATCCATAAAATTAATCGACATACACACAAATTGATCCGGACAACTATGTTTTAAAAAAAAAAAAAAACTGGCTGTCAAAAAGGCACTCCCCGGAGTTAATGTTGCATCATGCACAGAAAGGTCTAATGCGTGTCTTCCTCGTTAATGGCCACCTAATGATCCATGTATAACCGTATGATAAACACATCAATCAATTCATTATTAGAGACCTATATTTGTTTTCTAAATTACTTTGCAAGCAACAACACCCTTAAAAGATTCTGACAAGAGATCAACTATTCTCAAAGCAGCAGCTCATCCATTCCCATAAATTTATGTCCACAATCTACAATATTCTGCAGATAATCCATGTTCCAACAACTGACTAAAGCTCAACATAAATGGAAGCATGACCAAGCAAAAAAAAAAAGGAGGTAATGAGAAGAAGTAGAACCCAGCTAGAGTATATCCACAAAACAAACAGCCCCAGCAAACAAACAAGAGAGCAGTTTCTGAGAGACACCACGAACACAATCAAACCTGCATATCCAATGAAAGTTACAAGAAAAACCAGGAAGATGGCCTCAAGAAAATCAGCAACGAAATACAAATAAACAAAAGTAAGCTCATGAAAAGAAAGCAACAAAAGCTGGGCAAAAATAAGCACCAGAGGGGAAAATGGTATGAAATAAAACCAAGAAAAAATGCAAATGAACCTCTCTACACTATCCAGGATAAAAAAAAAAAAGACGTGAAAACATAGCAAGCTCAAAGGCAACAATAGTATGACATATTATATATATATAAAAAAAACCCAATAAAACAGGATTTGAAATGACAGAAGAGCAAGCAGAGGTCGACCAAAAGGCATCTGAAAAGCTAACCAAACTAGAACAATAGCAAAAAAAAACAAACTTTTCCATAACCAAAAGAGAGATCAGGAACTGAAATCCCCAAACCAATTGTCCATATAAAAAAAAATGTATGATCCTACGGTCCTACCTAATAATCAGCAGCTCTCCCAATGATGTCAAGGACAAGGACTCTCCTAGACCCTAGAAGAAAACTCAAAGAAAGAAGCGCAAACAACTCCTGTGAGTTAGCAACCCAAACCGAAGCCACAGCAAGACGCATGCAGTGATTGAAAAGGTCACAACACAGAGAACCAAAAGCAGCCAAAAGAAGAGAAACGCATGCCCAGCCGAACATCCTCGAAATTGAACCACACCACGGGGTGTTTGAGCTCCTAGTTTAACCGGAGTTTTGTAAAATTTTAAATTGTTTTTTCAAATTAATTTTTTTATTATATTTTTATATTGTTATGGTGTGATATATCAATAAAAAATTAAAAAAATATATTTTAATATATTTTTAAAAAATTAATGTTACTTACCTCACGTACCCTATCTTGAAAGTGCATCACACTTCACATCTACAAACCCCACTTGTATATACCCTTTCATTAAAATTACATTTAAGGTTAATTAGTTGTCATCTCTTGATCATTATCTCTTAATTTCTTGTCAATTTATCTATGATTTTTTATACATAATTTATAAATTTCATTTTCATACAATTGTGCTTGATTTATTAATTATAACATCAAGCATTTAATTCATAAAAAAAATATTACGAGAGAGAAGCCTAATCTTGTATTAGAGTTGGTTCTTTATATATTATCAAGTTGATGTATACGTGAAATGTAAATATACATTTATAAAAGAAGCTTTAGTTGTAAATTTTGTATTTTGTTAGTAAATGACTTGTCTAAGTATAATAATTATTTATGTTATGTTTTACTATTCATTTATGTTATACACTTGGTATGTTGTTATAACCTCATTAATTAGCTGAATTCATGCTCTGTTAATGGTTGCTTTGATTTAATAATTTATAAAACATAGATCATACTAGATAGACAGGTGGCTCGCGCTACACCGCGAGCCGAGTCAGATTTTTTCTAATGTAAAAAAAGTGTAAGTGATGACAATTCAAGCAAATCCAAATTAATTTTACTAACATGCGATCCGATATATGAAATCGAAATAATCCGTAGAAAGAAAAACAAAAAAATTGCAAAAGTCAAGGTTTAATAACTGGATATCAAAAGATGAAACAATAACAAAATAGTTTTTAAAAATATAACATCGAAGAAGAAAACTCGAGTCAAGTCGGGTTACTTGAGTAACTCATCCCTCGCAAATATAAGATTGGGATAAAAAAAATTAGAATTTCAAAAGAAAGGTCCAGTAAAAAAAGACCCAAGTTTAATAAAAAAAAAAAACATAAAAAATCAAGTTAATCCGAGTTAATTTTACTTACCTCTCTCAAGATAATCTAATAGAAAAATAAAAAAACTAAAAATGACAAAGGTCAAGAGTTAGTAATTTAATTCCAAATGATATAATTGCAACAAAAAAAAATCAATTTCATGAAAAATAAGTTAAGGGAAAAAAACTTGAGTTAACTCGGATTAACTTAACTAACCCGTCATTCACGACATGCGATCAGGAAAAAAAAATTAAACTTTCAAATTAAGGAACTAGCAAAAAAACACCAAGTTTAATTAAAAAATATTGAAAATGAAAACTCGAGCTAATCTAAGGTAACTTAACTAACCAGCAATTAGGATAGCGTAACAGAATTAAAACAAAAAAAACTCAAAAAGTTCAAGGAATAATAATTTAATTTCAAATGATAAAATTAAAAAAAAATCAACCTAAAACAATCTAGGAAAAAAATCCAAGTAAACCTGAGTTAACTTAACTAACGAGTTATCTAGGATATGAGATTAAGATAACTCAACAAAAAAAAAGTTGAACAAACAATGAAGTCAAGGGCCTAATAGCAAAAGTTCAAATGATAAATTTGGAAAAGAAATCATTTTCTAATAAACGACGCAAAAAAAAAAGCTGAACCTAATCGAGCTTAAGTCATGAAACAAGATTACCAGTAGAAAAGAAATCATGAAGAAACGCCAAAGTAAAATCTCCAATAGTAAAACAATTTAAAACTCAAATAATATGGACCAAATATATATGGTATAAAAACAAAATGAAAGAAAATAATTAAGGGTTAAATTGAAAAATAAAATAAATTAAGAAAATGATAAAAAAAACATAATTAGAAGAATGAAAACTAAAATTAGATAAAAAAATAAAATGAAATAAAATGTTGAGGGACAAAATAAAAAAAATATAAATTAAGAAAAGTATAAGAAAATAACAATGAAAAAATAAGGAGCAAAATTGGATTAAAAAAACAAATGTAATGGTAAGGGACAAAATTGAAAAAAAAAGTAATCAAGAAAAGTATATAAAACACAAAAACAGAGCAATCATAAGAAGGAGGACTAGATTGGATATAAAAAACAAATGGAATAAAATACCCAAGGACTAAATTGAAAAAAGCTAAACTTTAAAAAGCATTAAAAGCAAAATAAATAGTAATTAAAAGAATGAGAGTCAAAACCAATAAAATTACAAACCGAAGAACACAATTGTTTTTTAGAAGGGTTGGTGTGAATTTAAAGGGTATGAGAGAGAAAAGAATGAGGAAAGAAAAATAAAAACTTCACCATAGTCTAACTAGATCTTTTTTATGAGCACGCACCACATTGCTAGAAAGAAAATAACTAGTCACTCCCAATACCGTCATGAATAAAGGATTTTGGCAATTGTATGGCCTCGCACGTGCTACCCAAAAGGCACGAGGGTTGTTACGTGCAACTTTTTTAATAATATTTAATTACTTAAAATTACCAAACAACCCCTAACCAAATCCAAAAAATAAAAAATAAAAACAAAATAAAAATACTAAAATGCCCTTAAAACCAACCTTATTTTTTAATTGAAGAGTAATCTTGTAATTTAAATGTTCATAAAAATGGAAAAGACGAAGAAGTTCTTTTATGCATGTTCTTTTGTTTTCTCCCAAGGGTATGACCATAACTTTATTGTATAGTTTTTTTTATTAGATAAAAGAGTTTATGACTGAAAGCTTAACAATTTTTTTTGCTTTTAAGGATAAGATTGTCATTTTACTATAATAAAAAAAGGTGTCATGATGAATTTATCCCCGATTAATTTTACAATAACTAATGAATCCATCGAAAAAGATAATTCTACCCCTAATTGCAAGCTTTTTAAGTTCTTTGTCCAAGTATATAAGCATCATTTTACTATTTCAATAAACAATGAAATATGTTTATAGCTACAGTGTTTTACTAATGACTTTTAATATTTTTTTTATAATATACACTCTTGATCAAAATCTAACTATATATTTTCCTTAAAGCTAATGCTAACTCTTTTAGTTGCTTTTCTATTAAATAAATTAAGTTTTGTGTTTAGTTACATAAGTGGAACTCTCAAGAATATTATAGGTAAAACGAATTAATTTGAATATAATTCAAAGAAAAACTCTTTGAATTGATTTAACATTTTTCTTTTCTCCAGGAGATTCTATTTTGTGAGTATATGTTATAAGCATAGTTTTAAAATCTGACTCTGTATATTTTGAGTCACTAATTCACTCTAGTTTTTTTTAAAAATAAATTAAAAAAATATTGTTTTGACAAAAATTTATAAAAAAATAAATTAACGAGTTAATGATATAATTGTAACTTTATCGGGTTTAGATTTATCAATCATTGAATAAACCTTAATCTTTTACTAAATTATTAGTTCAAGATTTAAAGTGATCAAGTTCTAGCTAGTCCGAATTATAAAATAATAGTTACAAGTAAATAGACTATGGCCATAATGTATCATAAATACTTTAAAACTACTACTAATTTGAGTAATATTTAGATAGCACTTCTATAAACGAGCCCATCAATATCCTTTAATAAAGATGTGTTACTTTATCTCACCACGGCACTTGCAAATCTATCGTGCGTGAATCACGCGCTCTACTTTCGAGTGTGATTCCTTTGCTACTCCCTCATTAGGTGGCAGACAAGGGAAAATAAATAGGAACCCGTTATTGCCGTTAATAGTTAAATCTCCTCCCGGTTAATTCGGTAACTCCGTCACTTTCTCCGCCATCAACTGCCTATCTGAGTTGCTCCTCCTTCTCTCCGAGCACTCCCTTTATGTTTGGCAATGGATTTCAACACATATATTTTTTAAATTATTTTTAAATCGTTTTTATATGTTTATATTAAAAATAAATTGAAAAAAATATTATTTTAATATTTTTCTAAAAAACAATTTAAAAAGTAATACCATAACATTTTCAAACATCCTTTTAATCAATTAATAATGATTGCAATTCCAAAATACCCCTCAACACCCCTCATGTCGATTCTAAATAATGAAACATTCAAACACAAATTAACTAATCATCTATAAAAATAGAAAAATAAAACAAAAAAAAGAGAGAATTGCTCTTTATCCTTGATTTTTGAACTCAACTATAGTTTAATCCCTTTTATTTAAAAACCTACAAATCAATTATTTTTACTCTCGTTGACAATTTAAATTTTTTGAAAAATATAAACTTAAAAAAAATCAAAAAGTTTTAAAATGTATCTATTAACGTGATTGAAAGTGATTTCAAAATGCTTTAGAACTAAAAAGGTACCAAAACAAAGTATTTTTAGGTGATTTTCTACTACTTAGATGATATAATGTCTTAATTATAAAAAAAATATCTTAAAATATATCTTTTCAACTATAAACACAATCTAACACACTTTTAAAAGATTGTTAATCCCTTCTAACTTTCTATTTAATCTTTTTATGAAATAAGAAAAAATATGATTTATCAGGTATAACTAGTTACTTCTTTATAAGAATGATAATTTCATCTAAATTTGATAGATAGTAACTTGAATAAATAAGAAAATTTTATACCTGATTGATTTTAGATAAAATTTGAAAGCAAAATGTTAGATTTCAAATAAAGTATAAATGATAATCTAACCAGCTCAAAATAAATAAATAATCTTAAAGTTTGGAAAAAATTACATGTATATCAAGTTAATTATGTAATAAATAATTATAAATTATAGCATATGTGTTTAAGTATTAGATTTAATTATGAATATCAATGATATTTTAAAACTTGATAGAGTATAGTTTTTATATAAAAAAACCCGTACTGGTCAAGTTCGGGTCAGATTTGGATAGTTATTTTACATTCAGTTTCGAATATAGATAGTACAAAACCCGACCATAGGTATTAATAAACAATGGTGAACAAGAATAAAGGGTTAAATTATAAAATATTTAACTTAAGAGACTACTATTTAATCTCTTTCAAACAAGAAGGACTAAATAGAATAATTTACACAAAAAAGAACATTTCTTCCAGGTAGAGAGAGAAACAAAGATAGACGCATCCTTTCATACGTGCATACATTTTTAGAGAGAGAGAAATTGTTTCCGTTCCGTTTTTATTTTTCTCTCTCTGTTTACTTTCTTTCCTCGACCGGCTCGGCGTTAGAGAGAGAAAAGCGAGAAACCTAATCGAAGAAAAGAAAAGAAATTACAATTTCTCTCTCCTTTCTAATTTTGAAAATTTTCGCGGAAATTGAAAATGAACGATCTTGAGCTAGGGTTTTGAACTGATATAATCTAATAATCGAAGTGAACCTCTCAAGAATGTTAATTAGAGATTTGAATTCGTTTGAATTTTAGCTCCGATCTTGAAATCAGGGTTGATTGATTGAGAAATGGACGTGGAGGCGTCGTTGGGGGCGACTGATCACGATCCGGCGGTGCAAGACGCTACTTCTTCGCCGACGGAAATGGACGGGGAACAGATAGGGGAGCAGTCGCAACAGCTGGCAGGATCTCAGGCAGCGTCTACGGCGGAAGTTACGGGTTCTAGTACTACTACAACGGCGCCGCAGCAGGTTGTGCAAGCGCAACAGCAGAGTCCGGTGGTGGGGCCGAGACACGCGCCTACGTATTCGGTGGTGAATGCGATTATAGAGAAGAAAGAGGATGGGCCTGGGCCTAGGTGTGGGCATACTTTGACTGCTGTGATTGCTGTTGGAGAAGAAGGCACGCCTGGGTATATTGGACCCAGGTTGATCTTGTTTGGTGGTGCCACGGCACTTGAGGGAAACTCTGCGTCTACAGGGACTCCTACTTCGGCTGGGAGTGCTGGAATCAGTATGCTTTTTTTATATATATATTGGTGGTTTTAATTACTTTGGTGGTTCAATTTTTTGATTATAAGTTAGTAATTTTAGGGTGAAATTTTGATATGGCGTGGGGAATTTTGATTGAATTGAAGATGGTTATGCAAGTTTAGTCAAGTTTTTTTGCCTGTTTTGTTACTAGGTCTATTGAGATCCTGGTGATTATAGTTTACTGAATTTTGGTTAAATGGGAAGGAAGTGACCTCAGCTGCATGTTTTGGTAATTTTTTTAATTTTTTTCCTTGTAGGAAGTGGCAATAGGAACAAGTGGTTATGTGAAGTCTAGGGTTGTTTAAATTCAGTGCAATTCAATTGGGGTATTTTGCTTGATTTGTTTTCTATTTTGGAGAGATTGAACCAAGATTTTCTGCTATTGGTTATGAAGTTTTAGGTCATGCGTCGTTGGTTCTGGTACTAAGTTCGCAAATTTCTCAATGGTTCCGAGCTTCCAAGTAGCCTGACTATTCTTTCACTGAATCTTGAGAAATTCAAGCTGCAAAATCATGGGCGGGCACTGATTTTGCTGTTCCTTTTAGTTATACTATACCGGCAGTATTTGAGATCTACTGTTGTTAGAGTCCAGCTAATTTAACAGGCTTGTGATAATTATTTCATTAGGCTGTATGCTACTCAGGATGCTCATCATGTGTCTGTCTTGAATGTTGATGCTTTAGTGGTGTGTGAAGCTTTTAAGTCAAAGCCCAACTAAAAGTGATTGGCAAGTTTGTGATTTGAAAATGCACAAGTCTTGTTCAAGCTGCGTATAGCTGCTAGATTAATGGATATTTTTCTTGATATCCTAGCTCTTATGGCATCCCTATATTCGGCACTATTTTTCTTGAATCCAAGTAGCACATGGTTGCCATTTCATTCTTTTGCGTCAGTCTGATAACCATGTTGACATTGAACTGAAATTGCATTAGCAAGAAATGAATGACATAAGATGATGGATTTTTTCTCTACCGAGTCTTAGTGATAATGTTTTATGAATTCTCATTACCTTTATAATTTGGTCTAAATGCAGGACTAGCAGGTGCCACTGCTGATGTTCACTGTTATGATGTGCTAACGAATAAATGGTCTAGGTAAGCTTAGCACGTGGAACCGTTCATTTCAGGAGCTTAATTCTACTCTAAAACATTGCCTTCTTTCTCTTATTTTCTATGGGGATTATTTACTATGAACTTATTTTTTCAGGATTACTCCATTTGGAGAACCACCCACACCAAGGGCTGCCCATGTGGCAACTGCTGTGGGAACTATGGTAGTAATTCAGGTGAACATATGGTGAATTATCCTATTCAGTTCACATCTTTTACCAGATCATGGTTATCTTTACTTTGTTATATATTAACTTTTCAGTTATGACTTGAATTTTACATTCAACACAGGGTGGAATTGGTCCAGCTGGTTTGTCTGCTGAGGATCTTCATGTCCTTGACCTAACACAGCAACGGCCGCGGTGGCATAGGTTGGAGTCTTTACAAATGCTTGCTCATTCTTTTGTATTAATGATGTGATTTTGATTTATATGAATGTTAATTTCATGTAGAGTGGTTGTTCAAGGCCCAGGACCAGGGCCACGATATGGGCATGTGATGGCATTGGTGGGTCAAAGGTATCTCATGGCGATTGGAGGGAATGATGGTAAGTGTCACAGTCAAAGCTCACACCTCACATGTTGTACATGGAGTTACATTTAGCATGTTGGTTATCACTGCAAGCATGTGTATGCGCATATATCAATATCTTTTATGTATTTTCACAATTGTTTGGTTTGTGCTTTTCAGGAAAGCGGCCTTTGTCTGATGTGTGGGCCTTGGACACAGCTGCCAAACCTTATGAATGGCGTAAACTAGAACCGGAAGGGGAAGGGCCACCACCATGCATGTAAAACTCTCTTTCTATATATCTTTCATGAAAACGTGATGTATGATTTAGATATACTGTTACTACTTAATCTTTGTGCCTACTGATATTTTTTTGTACACTCTCTGTCTTGTATGTATGTACAAACTTGAGTGTTAGTTTCATGTTTATTTGGATGTTGGGGCTTATCTAATTGTAATTCCTGACATTTCTTCTGTCAGTAACTATTGAAGAAATGTTTCAGCTACTGTCATTTCATAACCATATCCAATTCATGGTTCTTTGCAAATTGACTCAACATTATAATCTCTTTGACATCATTATCCTTTTCCCTTCATTCATTTGAGCTTGAATCTTTTCTCAGAAAATGAAAAATAAAATATGGGAGAGGGAGAGATGGAGACAGAGCATGGTAGAAAAAAGATGGAAATAATGATTTTTTTTATGTGCCAATGACAATGTTTGCAAGTACAAGTTTGCAATTGATATCACAAATGGCTGCTTCTTTTTTGTTTAGTTTGCTTTTGTTGTTTACTTTATGTTGTAGTCATATCTGAAGGTTTAGCTAACTTCTTATCCTTTATTATACTTGACTAGGTATGCGACTGCAAGTGCACGCTCAGATGGTCTGCTTCTGCTTTGTGGGGGGAGGGATGCGAACAGTGTGGTGAGCTGAAAACTCGACATGCATAATGTTTGGTTATAGTAGATGCATTTCAGAAAAATTATTATATATTCTTAATGGGCTTTATTGTTTATTTCATAGTGATTGCTTCAAGAGATGTCCTCTGATTTTTTTTTTTCAATTAAGAAACCTCAGATTGCTAATTGTTAGAACTTTGTTGGCAAACAAGTTGTATGGCATTGCTGATCTTTCTAATTCATGAATTTGAAAATGGAAACAAAATCCTCTTCAAGAATAGCAACAATGACGTCAGCTTTTTGGGAGAAATTTATAAAATTACTCCAGTAATCATTAGTGGATATTCATTTATTAATCTATATAACCCAACCTAGAATTTCCACCTATGAAAGAGAATGAAATGAATTTCAGAGACAATTTTCTAGGGTTCCTAAGCTTTTGAAGGGAAAAGTGAGATTTATTTTCTTTTGCTGTTTTATTATTTATTTATTTTTATTTATTTCCATAACAAGGTGTGTGCTGCTGTTGGGGACTTTGGGTTTTGGAAACTTGTCTCATGCATTCTCTTGTAGTCAGTTGTCAATTCTGTGCCATTCTTGTTTCTGAAGTTTTGAAACTTTTGATTAATGTGATTTCTCAAATTTGTTCATAAATTGCTTGGAATTTTTCTTAACTATCTATCCAACTTTGCCAGGAATGGACTGAATTGTGTAACTTTATGTTCGCTGCATGTTTTATTTAGATAATAACAATATTACAGGAATAATATATTTTTAATAAAGGAGTTTATAGTTTTGAAATCATGCCTTTGTTTCTTCTTAAATTTTCATTTCATTTGGAAATTTTCTTTTTTGGAAGAACATAGTGAAATTACTTTATTTCTAAGAATAGTGATTTATTTATTTATTTATTGTGATGTGAGATTTTGTTAACCTCTTTTTATGTGTTGCTTGTTCCTTGCCTCTTGACCTATTCAGCCACTTGCAAGTGCATATGGACTTGCTAAACATAGGGACGGCCGTTGGGAATGGGCAATTGCTCCTGGTGTCTCTCCATCTCCAAGATATCAGCATGCAGCAGTAGGTTTTTGTGCTCGAGTAAATTGTGTTTAATTGACTTGCTTCTGTCCATGAAGATTAATTACCCTTCAATTGTGCAATTTAGGTCTTTGTAAATGCCAGGCTCCATGTATCTGGAGGGGCACTTGGTGGTGGTCGCATGGTAGAAGATTCATCAAGTGTTGCTGGTAAACCCTGAGTTACATTTAATTACATTGCTGTATCCAGTATGCCATCACTTTGAGCTGTCAGATTTTTATTTAGCTTGAATTTAATGTGAAGGTGGGAGCAATTTAAAATCCAGTTCCAGTGATGTAATTGTTCCCAATAAGATTGTGTTTATTACTGTCATCAAAGATGATTCTGCCCTGAATTTGAATAATAACCTCATGTTTTCCCATGTATAGTGTTGGATACTGCAGCAGGAGTTTGGTGTGATACCAAATCTGTGGTTACCAGTCCAAGGACTGGCAGGTACAGTGCTGATGCTGCGGGTGGAGATGCTGCAGTTGAGTTAACTAGGCGTTGCAGGCATGCAGCCGCTGCAGTTAGTGACTTGATATTTATTTATGGTGGTTTACGTGGTGGTATGAGATGATCCTACTTCTATAATAATTGCTGCATTTTGTTTATGAGTTTTCTTTTGGCCAACATGATGTCCACACAATAAAATTGCTGTATAGGTAATTTCTATGTTGTGATAAGCAAAAATTATCTGGATGTTATGGAAAGATGGACTAGGGAAACCTGTTAGAGGATTTTACTTGATGTTTCTCAATCGGTTTTGAAATGGAATGTGAAAGGCTGAATATGACATTGCTGGAATTTAGTGGAGTATATTTGACAAGATATGGAAACGTTGTTAAAGCTCAAGCAGATTTCATAATGTATCCTACGTGGCTTTTAATTGTAGTAATATGTGGTTCAGGGCATTAACTGGTTTACAGTTTCAGACAAACATTCTGGATTTCTTGGAGTAACCTGAAAAGGGCTGGAATTTTTTGAAACTACATCAGATAAAAATGGATTTGAATGATGACATTGGAAGCCAATTAGCTTAAACATGCTGTAAGGTTAAGATGCCTTCATGAAGTGGTCTATAATCATCCTTAACAATGACTTGTTAAGGATGATTATATTGCAACCACCTGACTTAAACCGTTGACCTGATGGTTCATGTATTAACACAAATTATCAGACTGCAATGGAGTCTGGTTTTGTACTATTTTGTTTTTGTTTCTGAATGTAAACGATCAATCAAGAGAAAAAATATGTTTTAACTTGTAACTATAGATATGTATGTCGAAGAATATCTTAAAAACTCAATCTTGGAGACAGTTTATTGAAGATTTTCCAATTCATTGATTTTGAAAGTTCATTACTATGAACCCTTCTTAACTTAACATTCAAAGTACTGAATTTTGATAAAAGTGTTTATGCATAGGGGTGTTGCTCGATGACCTACTTGTTGCTGAAGATCTAGCTGCTGCTGAAACAACAAGTGCAGCTTCCCACGCTGCAGCTGTAGCCGCTGCTTCTAATGTACAAGCTGGTAGGGTACCTGGAAGATACGGATTTGTAGATGAAAGAAATAGGCAAACCATGCCTGAAGCAGCACCTGATGGTTCAGTTGTGTTGGGGAATCCAGTTGCTCCCCCAGTAAATGGTGACATGTACACTGATATAAGCACAGAGAATGCGATGCTCCCTGGACCCAGGTAAGCCAGCCACTTCATCTGGTCTTTCATTTTCATTACATCTAAGTAGATGTGCATCATTCAAGGAGTTAGTAGATGTGCATCATTCAAGGAGTTGCTGGATGTGTATCAATATGCAGGAGAACGAACAAAGGTGTTGAGTATTTGGTTGAAGCATCAGCTGCAGAAGCTGAGGCTATCAGTGCCACTCTGGCTGCTGCCAAGGCACGACAAGTTAATGGAGAAGTTGAACTTCCTGATAGAGATCGTGGAGCAGAGGCTACTCCTAGTGGGAAACAAATATCTACTTTGATTAAGCCTGATTCTGCTGGATCGAACAATATTGTTCCTGCTGGAGTTCGGTTACATCACAGAGCTGTCAGTATAAAAAAATAATGAACTTTTTGAATATGATCTCAAGTCAATTTTGGCATGAAATATGCATATTTACATCAGACTTTATATCTGAGACTGCTTTTTCAGGTTGTTGTTGCTGCTGAGACTGGTGGAGCTTTAGGTGGCATGGTTAGACAGCTTTCAATCGATCAGTTTGAAAATGAAGGCAGGCGGGTAAGTTATGGGACCCCTGAGAGTGCAACTGCAGCTAGGAAACTATTGGATCGACAAATGTCCATCAATAGTGTGCCGAAAAAGGTATTTGACTGTTCAATTTGAAGTACATGCGCGTTGTGGATTTGAAAATGCTGCTAGATGCATCTTTATACATCGTAGCTTATGTGAGCAGTTTGTGCTGCTGACCTGAATTAGTCTGGAAATATTGATATTGTTAATGCTCTTGCTTTAGCACTTTAATTTGTATACTGCTGGGGTTGTCTTTAACATATACCAAATTGTCCATATGTTGATTGATAGCTAAGATAGGCATATGCATCGTGGAAAGAAGTCAAGATTCAGTTTAACTACTTCTGTAGTTTGAGATCTTGGGCTCAGTTGACATGTTCCAAATTGAGATGAGTATCAGAATATCTCAGTGTTTCTGAATGCTACCATATTGGCTTTCTAATTCAACTGAATAACTCTCCATTGCAAACTACTTCCTGTCTGATTATATACTATTTGGCATAAATTCTAATAGATGTGGAACCTCTAGTGTCAAGGGCCATATAATCAGTCTTTTCTACCCTTTGACTATGGGATAGTTGTATGTTGTGCTTTGTTAGAACATTAGCACCAAGGTCTTGAATACATCTACCTTTCAATTCAGGATACAAGAACACTGCTATGTTGCTCAATTCTTCCCAAATCTCTTAGCGTATTGCTTTGTTTCTTTCCCCCCTTTGGACTACCTTATGGTTAAGTGATTGTTTTGGTTGTAGTTTTCAAGTATATACACCTGTCGTGCTTTGCACTGCTATTTCTAACCTAATTTCTAGCATTCATCCAAACCATTTGTGTTTTTTTTTGAATCAAAGGAAATTGTTTGAAATCAAATAATTGCTCTTTGGACTTGTTTTAGTGTTGTTTGATTCTCCCCTTTTCAACTTAATTATTTTTCTTGGATTCCTTAGTTGTAAGAAGTGAATTTTTGTTAGATGTGTAAACCTTCGATGTTCATGAGCACCTGTTTTTGGTATTTTAAGTGAATCACTTACCAAGACTTAATTTTCTTCACAAATTTTCTGTTTTGTAGTTTAATGGGATTTGCTTCTATTTTATCAGGTCGTAGTACATCTCTTAAAGCCTCGTGGCTGGAAACCACCAGTTCGCCGTCAATTTTTCTTAGATTGCAATGAAATAGCAGATCTTTGTGACAGTGCTGAAAGGATATTTTCAAGTGAACCAAGCGTTTTACAGCTTAAGGCTCCTATCAAGATATTTGGTGATTTGCACGGGCAATTTGGGGATCTGATGCGCCTTTTTGATGAATATGGCTCACCTTCAACTGCTGGTGACATCGCGTAAGCTTTTTTGTGATTATTATTAGGTTCTCCCACATTCTGCCTGCTGATTCATGTCATTTAATAATGAGAAAAAAGTCCTGAAAGACAGACAGATAATGGTGGATTTATTTTTTTCCACATCCAACAGAGTAACCTATTAATTTTGTTGAAAGCTATCCTCCTGCAATTTCATTCCATGAGTCGTATCAACTGCCGAATTTTTATATTTTTGGATCCCTTTGGAATCTAAACCCAACATATGCTGCCAGAAAAAATCTTCAATAAAGTGTTCATCTGCAACCATTTTTCTCAGTACTCCTCTTTTAAAATACAAAACCCCTCACTTATAACCTGCCTTGCTGAAAATGAGAAGCAACAAATTTCCCATGCACCAAATGATATGAGCTCAATGCAAAAGCCCCATGAAGATTGCTTTGCAATTTCTAAATCCTTTTATACAAAGTAATCAGTTAATCTGTGCAAAGTTTAAATGCTTGATGTCAAGGATTAATTTTGGTTTGGATTTCAAATTGGTCTGGTGAAAATGTTTATAGACCACAGCTACCCATTTGTAGTGAACTCAGATGCTTTATACAATTTTCTTTTCCATGGCTACCCATATTTATACCTTGAGAGGTGATCTTTTGATTATTACCTCTACAAGCAGTTCTAGGTTGCTGCTAAGATTTGCAAAATCAGGTATTTGTATAGGATAAAGGGGTTAGGGATTTGTAGATTGATCCAGTCGAAGGCTGTGAAGTGTTGCTCTTTTTGGCTGTTTGTTGCAAATTTGGTGGCAGGACGTGGGAATTGAGGTTTGGATTATAGTGAATGGGGTGGGAGTGGAAAGTGCTCAGTTTTCATGTGTTCATAATTTTTTACATGCCTGTGTGCACATGAATGGATGAACATGCACATGCAGAGATTCACATGTTTGTTAGGTTTATGAGGCGGCTAATTTTATTCCATTACTGTCAGATATATCGACTATCTGTTCCTAGGAGATTATGTTGATCGGGGCCAGCACAGTCTGGAGACCATAACTCTTCTGCTTGCTTTGAAGGTATTTTGGTGCGGCTGCTTCTCTCCCTCTCTTTGAGGGTGGGGTGGAGAGTTATTGCTCCTTCTCCACTTAAATAATCCTTTTGATTCACTTTAAACTTTGCTGTGGATCTTGATGGGAGCTCTGCAAATATTGTTTGACTGTTGTAGGTTGAGTACCCCAACAATGTTCATTTAATTCGTGGGAACCATGAAGCTGCAGATATCAATGCCCTTTTTGGCTTCCGGATTGAGTGCATTGAGCGAATGGTACTTTGTTATACATATTTGATGTCTTATCAACTTGTTAGTTACAAACTAAATGGCTTGATGAACAGGGTGAGAGAGATGGAATTTGGGTTTGGCATCGGATAAATCGATTGTTCAACTGGCTTCCTTTGGCAGCACTAATTGAGAAGAAAATCATTTGTATGCACGGTGGTATTGGTCGCTCAATAAATCATGTGGAACAGATTGAGAGTCTACAACGTCCAATTACCATGGAAGCAGGCTCAATTGTGCTCATGGATTTGTTATGGTCAGTGCTCCTGCCATATTGTTTCTCATTTGCTTATTTATCTATAATGACATTTTTTCTCTTCTGCTATAGGTCCGATCCCACAGAAAATGACAGCGTGGAAGGACTGCGACCAAATGCGAGGGGTCCAGGGTTGGTAACATTTGGGGTAAGAGCAGTTGTATTTGTGTTTAGTTCATTACTGGAGGTTGTTTCCTGGTTTATTGGTCTGTTGCCTTGTAACTTGTTTCCTAAGGTCTGTTTGAATTACTAGAGCATTTTTTGAAATAATAATGATACTGTTTAAATTAAACTCAAAGCAGGTTCTTATTTTTATCTACTTAATTATGCTTACATCTGTTCCATGCTCTCAAATTTCTTTCATGGTATAAGATGAAGTAAGAGCTTTTGGAGTTCACTTTCTTATTAAAATTGTGATTATAGGATTTGTACTTTTGTAGTCATTTGGCTGGTTTATTTGATTTCAGCACTGGTTGTCGTGTCCATGATGGCTATTTATGTTAACTCAGTTCTTTCCTTGCGTATTATGCTCATTGATTGAACCATATGGAGTTGACCTAGTGGAGAAGAGCTGGGACTTGGCAGTGTGCTCCTGTCCAAGATCTCAAGTTCGACTCTTCCCAGGTGCAAACAATTCCATGGGGCCATCGGACTTGGGTAAGAGCCCATGAATTAACCATGGTGCACTTGCGAGAAACTCCTTGCTGAGGGCCTGGTGCACCCCTATGATTAGTCGGGCCTTGGCCTGGATACCTGGTGCTAATCTAAAAGAAAAATTATGCTCATTGAGAATGATTTCTTCATTTGCAGCCTGATCGTGTTATGGAGTTCTGCAATAACAATGATCTTCAGTTGATTGTACGCGCCCATGAATGTGTGATGGATGGCTTCGAGCGTTTTGCTCAAGGACATTTGATTACACTTTTCTCTGCCACCAATTATTGTGGTATTTACTTGTCAACTTAAACTAGCTAGTTATTTTTTCCAAGATTCATGATTAATTTTAGCGATTCTATTCTTGCCTGTTTCTGCAGGTACTGCAAATAATGCAGGGGCAATCTTAGTTTTGGGAAGAGATCTTGTGGTGGTTCCCAAACTCATTCATCCTTTACCACCAGCAATTTCATCACCAGAAGCTTCACCTGAACATCATATTGAAGATACATGGATGCAGGTGCTGTTGCATTTCAAAGCCTAATATTATGACTTATTTTTGCGCTGACCAGTGATCTCTATCCTGTTTCCACTGTTTTTTCTAATGACAGGAGTTGAATGCTAATAGACCTCCTACACCAACTAGAGGCCGTCCTCAAGTAATAACAAATGATCGGGGCCCCCATGCTTGGATATAATAGATGTGCGTCTGATATTTACATATACTCATTCCGGGCTTGTGCTTGCACCTTGGGTTTCTGGCATCTGTATAGAGCATGATGGATCCAGGAATTCCCGAACTTGTGATCGCAGTTGCTGACGAAAAAGTGAAGGCTTTCTGATTTTTTATTTTATGCACAATTGCTAGGCCTTGAGATGGTTAAGCTACAAGTTCGAGAACCAGGTTGCAGGAGGCGATTAGTTTCCCTTTCGCCCGTTGTAAATTGAGCCACAAGCAGGTAGAAGTCGTCTTCCAGGTTGTTTATCATGATGGGTTGGTAGTGCTGGGTATTTTTCACGTTAGTTTTAATATATATTTTTTCCATTCCTCGTCTTAGGCCTAATATCTTTTTACGAGGGCACGAGGTCCTTGCATGTGATGATGAGATATATAATGTCAAAAAAATCTGTGGGCGTCGTCGATGTATAATAGAGGTTTTGTGTAATTCCCATTTATGCTCCTTGTACAATATAACTTGTGTGAAGATAAGAAACCTTTTGGTCCCACAAAGCTTGGAAAGATTTTTTTGTCAGAATGGCCTTTGGTGCTCTTTGGTGCTAGAACTAGAGTAGAACTTGGGACCTGGATTATTTTGACAAGAGTTGGTTTCCATTATTTAAGTCATTTTTGTTGAAGATTTACGCAGACAGAAAGAATGCACTTTCAGGTCTTCGGTTTTGCTGGATCTCTCTCATCTTTACTACCACTTTTGTGTACTGTCATCCATCCTCGTGTGATCTTGTCAGCTACAGGAATATCTATCTATCAACAAATAGAAGCATGCTTTTCATTCATAATGCGGGGTAAAAGAGATCAAATAAAGAGAAGTGAAAGACGAAGAAAAGAAAGAATGCTGAAATTTGCAGTTCTGTAAATTTTATTCAATTTATTAAAAGTTATTTACCATTTAAAAATTAGAACTCTAATTAGAATAAACTATTGGGTTTGTAGCTTACTAGATAAAATATATAGCAAATAAAACCAAAGTAAAATCTAATATAACTCGCTAAGTAGAATAGCTGACAGTAACTAAACTAAGTCTAATAAATAATCTTAGTTGGGGTGTTTTCTGTCGTCATAGATCATATATAGATATGTGAATTATATTGCGGGTTTAATATCCCCATTAATTCAACAAGGATCAAATTATTATGATATTTATTTGGTAATTCAACTATAGTTTGAATTTAATCGTCTAACTGGAATTTTCTAAACTTCATAATCCTTGTTGAAAGACGAAGAAAAGGAAGAATGCTGAAGTTTGCAGTTCTGTAAATTTTATTCAATTTATTAGAAGTTATTTAACATTTAAATACAAAAACTCTTAACTGGAATAAACTATTGGGTTTGTAGGCAAATAAACCAAAATAAAATCTAATATAACTCACTAAATATAATATTGACAGTAACTAAATTAAATCTAATAAATAATTTTAAATAAAATTTATTAGCATAAGAGTTATGCCGTCTCCTGTCATTATAGATCATATAAATATATCCCTAATAATTCAACAAGAAACAAGGATCAAACGGCTATAATGTTTATCTAGCAATTCAATTATACTTTGAATTTGATCGCCTAACTAGGATTTTCTAAACTTCATAATCCGTGGTAAAAACAACTTATATATCTAAAGTAGTATTAATATATTTCTTTTGTTCTAATGATAAGGTAATGAGATAGAGATATCAAAAGAAATAATAAAGATAAGGTTGTATTTTATATTTAATGAGGTCTTTCATGTTTATTAAAAGTAGAATTAATATAAAAGTTTGAGCTAAAAGGAAATGGTTTTTTTTTTTTTAATCCAGAAAATACTAAGGGGTTACAAGCAGGGTAATGGTATTGTCTGTAGTTGTTGTGAAGTAGAGGTAAGATTGCTATGCTGTATAGTAACATCATATCTGGAGCTGCATGTGATGGTCGCAGCCCTCTCACTAGCCCACTCATCATTTGTTCCCTTAATTTATTGGTGACAGATTAGCCCTTCACAGTTTGAGTCTCATGCTGACAGATGAGCCCTTCACAGTTTGAGTCTTATGCTGGAATGTCTGCCAGGCGTCAGCCATGAGTAGCCTTTGAAAGTAGATGGACCTTTCCTTGGTTAATTGACCTCTTTCTTATTCATAATCAAGTGTTATCTCTTGCAGCTACCGTCACATTTATACTTCTAATGGACTGAGCCTCCACGATATAGCTATTTCGTTGGCAAATGGACAAAACATTACCACAGGTATTGGTGATGATATGTGTGCAGAAGTTGGAGATGGGGGGGATCTAATGTTTTGTCAGAGTTGCCCTCGCGCTTTTCATGCAGGTGAATGTTCTCTTCACTACTCGGAGCTCTGTTTTCTACTTGTTTTCAGTTGTATAGTTCATAAACATTTCTTTTGCTTCTACTCACGAGACTTGTCTCTTGTTATTTCTTTCCCCTGCATTTTCCATCTTCTGAAATACTGCATTTTCCATCTTCTGAAACTTGGCCACGAAGGCAATTTTGCAAGACCTACTGTCAGCCGGCTGACTCGAGTTGTTAAAACTCCAGAATATGATGTTGGTGGTTGTGTTGTTTGCAGGTTAAATGTCTTGAAATTTCTAATAGATTTTACCCTAGCAAATAGGAGGAAGTCATTTTTTTTAGGAAAAGAACTTGATGCAAGTATAAAATTGGCCAATGACCTTTTTGTCACTCTTACGATTATATATATCATCAAGGATGTAATTTTTTAACTTTTGCATCGTGGTCTTTGTAAGGTCTGTATTTTACGAGATCAGAATGTCCTTGCTTAAATTTTCATACTCTAAGTCAAGATTACTGAGCGTCAAGTTATATGGTTGATTATACCTATCGTTGGATCATTGTGGCAACTTTACGAGGAGAGGGCAATGAGTTACTGATGAAATAAGAAATTCACAATAGCAGCTGATTAGCGGAGATGGAATTAATTAGTTATTAAGGATTACAGAGCTTTTGTAGAGTAATAGATTAGTTAATACTTCCATTAATATAGAATTCCTAGCAACCAAGAGCTCCAAGCCCCAAGTGCTTTTTGTAGAAGGGTTTCCTACCGGTCAGTGAACACAGATTTGTTTTTGAGTTTTCCTTGGTCTTTGCTTGTTTAGTTCAATTTAGTCATTCATCAAATTTTGCTTTTGGTTCCTATAATCTTTATATGTGTTTTTCTTACTATAGATGTCGTACTGTTATGCTCTCTTTCAGCGCGAAAAGGAGTTTCATGTTGGTTGCTTGCGGGAAAGTGGACTTTGTGATCTAAAAGAAAGTCCATTATCTCAAAACAGCTTGTGTTTATGATCTTCCAGGAGTATTTACTATTTTTTTCTTGAATATTTCGCCATAGGAAATCCCCGAAGATAATTGGTTCTGCTGTCAAGACTGCAATAATATCTATGTAGCTCTCCGGAATTCTGTTTTTACTGTAGTGCAGAAAATTCCTGCTTCGCTGTTAAATATCATAAATTGAAAGCATGTCGAGAAAGGACTACTTGTTGATGAAGCTGCATATGATGTGCAGTGGCAAATTCTGACGGGAAAGAGTCGCAGCCGAGAAGATCTTTCGTTGCTTTCGGGGGCTGCTGCAATTTTTCGAGTGAGTTCTTGTGTGCCTTCTTGGATGTCTGCTTCCTTTTCCCACTAACACAAGCAGCTATTATGCAGAGAACTGTGTGAATTTGCCTTTAATTTATTTTTTTTTCATCTTCAATATCATTTTTTGGATGTCTTTTTTCTTGGGTACATTTATTGAAATGATAAAAACTGGAGGTTGAGGTAGATATTAATGCGAGAAATTTTGGTTTGTGAAGTGAAAAAATAAGTTGTGTTTTACTATTTATTTCTTTCTCTCTTCCTCTCTGCAAAAGAGAAAAAGAAATCTACATATTTTTCACCTTTACAGAGGAAGAAAAATGCATTGATTCACGGGGAGAGTCCAATTCATTTTATCAAGTGTTTAGCTCGTAACAGAACAAAATGGAGGAAAGGGGGAGTGGATCCTTGAAGTCTGCCCCAGCTAGTTTGGAATTGAGTCTTGGTCTAGATGAGTTGAATTGAGCACTGAGTCAAATACAAATTGGACAAGGAACCTTCTAAATAAAAATATCAAACAGAAGAGCTTTTAGAAATTGCTGAATGTTACCTCATGAAACTCCTTTCAAAGCTTATTTGAATCATTAGCTCTCCGCTATCAATAGAAAAAAGGGAAAAGAAGAGGAACTAATGCTGTCCGTCCACCTTGAGAAAAACTAATAATTCAAATCTTGCAATGTGAAGGATGATGAAGATGATAGGACAATTAGAAAGGTCCTTACCCGTAAAAGGATAGGAATTGTGTTTGTTAGGACTTAGCTGAGGGCCTGGCATGGTTTTGATGTTCATGTTTTTACTTCAAATGCTCGTTTAAGCCATGAGTTGGGTTTGTCACCTGATGATGCCTTATGCAAGTTAAAGCTTTTCATTTTCCTTATATTGTGATATGAATTTTCATCTTAAATGTGAAGGATTAGTCATGCTTTTCAAATAAATCATGATAATTCTATCTCATCAAAATTTAAGGCTAATTATTAATTTTCTTCTTTGCTAAGTAGGCGCCCTAGAGAGTGAAAGTTATTCTCACTTGACATGTGCTATCACATTCTTTCTGGATTACAAAAGATAATTTGGTTGGATGAAATTTTTGTGAAGAAGAGAAATGAGAAAATCTCTTCCTTTTTTTATTTCATGATAATGAAGGGATTAAAATGAAGGATTTTTATTTTCAATTGTTCCTTGTGTATTCATCCCCTTTTTAGAGAATAATATAAATCATATCTTGGAGCCTTACTTAATAACTTAAGTTTTTGGGTTGAGATGGTTCTTTAACATAGTATCAGAGTCTTGATGACCAAGCAATCATGAATTTGAATCTCACCATCCTTATTTATTTGATAAAAATTAAGCACAAGATAATGTGAGCTTGTGCAAGTTTCAAGCTGAAAGAGCTTCTTATTTTTAGAGAATAATATAAATCATATCTTGGAGCCTTACTTAATAGCTTAAGTTTTTGGGTTGAGATGGTTCTTTAACATAGTATCAGAGTCTTGATGACCAAGCAATTATGAATTTGATTCTCACCATCCTCATTTATTTAATAAAAATTAAGCACAAGATAATGTGAGCTTGTACAAGTTTCAAGCTCAAAGAGCTTTCACTTGAGGAGGTGTGTTAAAAAATAATATAAAGCATATCTGAGACCTCATCTAATAACTTAAGTTTTTGAGTTGAGATGGTTCCTTGACACCCTTTCCATGTTACACCTGTAAAAGACTTATGTTCTATCCTTCTATCTTCACTTCTTAATCACTTTTTCTTTCAACGAACTAGAGTATTGAGAGATGAGAACATTCTGAAGAGAATTTACATGCTTAGTTTAGCAGCATCAATTGCTGGTTCTGGTTGTCTGCTTCTAATTTCTATAATTTCTCAGGACTTTCAGAACTTTAAAATTCTTTCTTTAGCTTTATGCAGGAGAAATATATCTGACCAAGAATTTGGGGGCATGTATTATGTGCTTTTAACTGTAAGGTACATTGCATTTCATGAAATGTTGGTTTTTTTAGCTTTCAACTCCCTTTTCAATCCATTATTCTCGTGTATTGAGAGGTTATTTTGCTCCCTGAATGTGGAACAACTGGTGCTACCAGCAGCTGAGTCAATCTGGACAAGAAGACTTGGCTTTAGAAAGATGAGCGAGGAACAAGCAAGTTTTGTCTTTTATTCTTTAATGAATAATCAAATTTATACTTCTTTTCATGAATAAATTAAGCGATGGAATGCTCATAAAAATTGAGAAAATTCGAGCTTCCTTGTTTTGGTCATAACAGAATAAATTGTTTGTGCATGAAATGCAATGGATAACTTTATAAAGAAGAGGAAGGAGTGGGGAGGTGATATCTGCACTTCTTTCATATTATAAAAGCGCTCCTCCCACTATCCATTATTTTTCAAATTGATAGTTTTTTCCTTGTTGAAATTCTAGCTGATCTTTTTATTTACTGTCTTAATTTCCTTGTTTTTAAAACAAATTATTCTTCCAAAAACTGCATGACACCAAAAACATTATTCTTTCAAAATACATGCTGCGAAACATTCTTTTCCCTTTACAGTTTACACTCTTGCAAAACCATCTAGAAAACCCAAAACCAAGTAGTCTAAAACTTTAGCCCTCTCTTCGCTCACAAGTCATAGCCTGACTGCTAGACTTCAAAAAGCCCAACAGTTGTGAAGCCGGTCGCAACTACTGTGGCAAAATAAGCAGTTTCCCCCACCATGAAACTGATTAGTGGTGTGATAGATCAAAAGTTTTTTTTTTTTTTTTTTCAGATGGCAGTTCCTACAACTATGATCTCCAGCAAGCTTAAGCAACAATGTTTTTGGGTGGGAAAAAAATAGAGTGTGAGGGAGCAGAGAGAGAGAGTTTGAGAAAAAGTGGTTTTTTTGATGTGGAACAATAAATTAAAAAAATTAAAGCATAAAAGAAAGAAGCTTTTAGAGAAAGAAGCTAAGAAATGAAAGTAAAGAAGAGAAGAATGAGGATTGGAAAATATGCAACTTTGTAATTTTTTAATTAATTCATCAAAAATTCCATAAATACTAAAACCCTAACTAGAACAAGCTATTGGGACTATGACCTACTAAATAAAATACCAAATAATAATTAAATCAAACCCAACAAATAAAATCTAATTAATAAATCTTAAC
This sequence comes from Populus nigra, assembly GCF_951802175.1. Taxonomy (NCBI): domain Eukaryota; kingdom Viridiplantae; phylum Streptophyta; class Magnoliopsida; order Malpighiales; family Salicaceae; genus Populus; species Populus nigra. The sequence goes on along the minus strand of NC_084870.1, from coordinate 3,462,015 downwards.
TAAAAGTTCATATAAATTAAATTAAAACATCCCAATCTCTTAAAGGTTTGGGCTATCATCCATCGTCTATAATCATACGAGTGCGTAAACAATGTTTCGGGTTCGGTGTCCCCACCACCCAGAGTTGGAAGAACTCGACCCCGTCAAGTACAGGTTAAGGCGGCTCCGATAACGCTCCTAAAGATAAGGATTAAACTGTTGTAATGTTTCTTTGATAATCTAAGTATAGTCTGAATCTAGTCGTGTAGCTCATACACTAGGATTTGTTGAAGTTCACCATTCCTGGTAAAAACAACTTGTACATTCAAAATAGCACTAATATGTTCCTTTTATGCTAAAGATAAGGATAATGGGGCAAAGGTTTAAAGATAAGGATAATGGGGCAAAGGTTTCAAAAGGAGCATCAGAGATATGCTATTGTATTTTATATATAACGAGATTCTTCATATCATAAGTAGAATTAATATCAAAGTTTAGTGGTAATTTAATGACATAATTATTTGATTCAATCATTTGCAACACTTTGAATGGTCTAGCATTACTCATTTGCAATTTATGACTAATTTTCAAAAGACACCGTTCAGGTCTAATCTGTATTATGAAATAATCTCCAGCATTGAGTATATAATGATACTTATGTAAATCAACTTGAAATTTATATTGTTCATTACTTGCTTAAATTTTAAGTTAGAGGAGACATACGAAGAAGATCTATAACCTTTCTAGGTTTGTAACTATGAACATTATATGATTAAGGGTGTGGAGTGGAACAAACACTATTCAAAGCCTAAATAGATATAGTTTGGATATAACCTAGTAAATTAAGATTATCTTAATCTTTCTCATTACATGTTAGAGGTAAGGGATCAAAGAGATCAACATGTTGCTTTAAACCTATAACATCAAAAATTGTAAGTGTGAAATCATGTAGTTTAGAAGGACCAATACCATGAGACTCTTCTAAGACCAAACTTATCTCTTTAAGCGATTCCACTTAAAAGTTTTCTAAAAATTTCCTCAACCACTAAAATAAACTCAATATATTCTTTATTAACCTCATTTTCAAACTCATTTGGTCTTATTGTGTTAAGTCATTTCTTTTATACATCCTCATCATCTAGGCCATTGAAGTCTTCAAGATTGAGTTCATACAATTGAACATAATAGTCTTTTTTTTTTTTTCATCTATATCCTTATATTCTTGGATGACTAAAGGTTTAGAAGTACAATTGACGAAGCTATGACCGAAACCTTGATATTTAGCACACTGAACCTTTGAACTTGTTTTGGGACATTTCATTGATGACTCATTTGCCCTTATTTTTCTTTTATAAATTTAGACACTGCTATGATTAGGTCTATTGGGTGGAACATCTAACAAAGAACTATCATTCCTAAATTGAGACCTAAAAAAGATATTATAAGGATCCTGATGTTTTATCTATTAGCTCTTTATAAGTAACTCATAATCTTGTTGAGTGAAAGCACCTATAAGCTTAATCTCTTTTCTAAAATCATCATTCAAACTTTTATAAAATTCACGCAAAGTGATGACTTTATCCTCCCTTATGACACATCTCATCCTATAATTATTAAACTGTGTTATGTACTCACTAACATATTTGTTATTTTGTCTAAGATTATTTTATTGGTGTAAAAGTTTAATCATATAAGATTGGAGTAGTGATTCTCCTCTAATATGTGTTTCATTTCATTTCAATAAGTGATTGGAGGTTTACTCCTCATCTTTAGACAATTCTCAACATCTTCCCAATAAAGTTGAGCTTTACTAATGAGCTTCATCTTAAAAAAAAATGAACTTTTCTATTATTAGATAAGTTATGGCACTCAAAGAAGTGATCCATGTCACGAATCAAAATGTCAAAGATCCAAGAGTTATGATGACCGTCAAAAGTAAGGACTTCTAATTTGTCAGGGTTCATGACTTTCTCATCAAGGTCATCATGTCTTAGAGTAAACTAAATGATAGTCATATTGATGATGCTTGTGGAGAGCTTGCCCATGGTTATTTCTGTAATATTTACTGGTCTTTGGGTGCCTTATTCGAGAATTCTCTAAAGGTTGAACTCTTTTAGACATATTGGTCATCTGGATTTGCAGTTTCCCTTATATGGCCCTAAAAGTATCACTAAGGGCTGAGTTCACGGTAAGTGTAGACTTAGGGTTGGACATTTGATGATCATGACACAAATGCATTCAACACTAACTTAAAGATAAAATTGAGATCACAAAGAATTCTTACAAGTGAAATCACAATAAAAAAATAAAGCTAATCTCACAATGTCACAAGCAAAGACTTTTTAAGTGTAAATGATTAATCAAACACAATGTCACAAGCAAAGACTCACAATGAACAAAGAAAACTATATGCTAGGTATCAATGATAAAAGTGATTGATAAGAAAAAATAACATATAGAAATGCAAGATGATTTATGTTTTCTTATTTTTAGGCACAAAAGTAAATTAATGACAACCTTAAATGACAAGTGCAAAACTATAAAAGTAAAATTCAACAAATCAAAAGGTATATAAATTTATTGACCAAGACTTAAATCATCAAACTCAATACTGGATGAACATTTTTGGAATACAAACTCTTGTTATTTAATACCATTGAAGCTGATGTGATCTTCTTTTACTATTGTCACTTTTTTAAAAAAACTTTTTTACTTTGATTTTTTTTACATTGTCATGATATTTTTTTCATTACCTTTTTTCATTGTTTTTAGGACTAAAATAAGTTTTTTAGCTTAAAATGCATTATGTTATTAGCTCTTTATAAGCAACTCATAATTTTGTTGAGTGAAAGTATCTATGAGTCTAATCTCTTTTCTAAAATCATCATTCAAACCTTTATAAAATCCATACAAAATGATGATATTGGTGTGTTATGTACTCACTAACATATTTGTTTTTTTGTCTAAAACTATTCTATTGGTGTAAAAGTTTAATCATATAAGATTGGAGCAGGTGCTTCTCTTCTAATTTTTATTTCATTTCATTTCAATAAGTAATTGGAGGTTTACTCCTCTCTGGACAACTTTAAATATCTTTCTAATAAAGTTAGGCTTTACTAACGAGCTTTATTTTAACAAAATTGAACTTTTCTATTATTAGATAAGTTCTGCCACTCAAAGAAGTGATTTATGTCACGAATTAACATATCAAAGATCCAAGAATTATGATGACAATCATAATATTTTTTAAGTGTAAATGATTAATCAAACACAATGTCACAAGCAAAGACTCACAATGAACAAAGAGAACTATATGCTAGATATCAATGATAAAAGTGATTGATAAGAAAAAATAACATATAAAAATACAAGATGATTTATTTTTTGTTTTTTAGGCACAAAAATAAATTAATGACAACCTTAAATAATAAGTGCAAAACTAGAAAAGTAAATTAAAGGTAAAGAAATTTATTGACCAAGATTTAAATCATCAAACTCAATACTGGACGGATGTTTTTGGAACACAAAACCTCTTGATATTTAATACCAATGAAGCATTGGTGTCTCGACTGGTATAATCTTTTTTTGCTATATCACTGATTTACTTTGATTTATTTTATACGGCCATGATATTTTTTTTTAATCATTACCTTGTTGATTTTTTTTTTGGGACTAAAATAAGTTCTTTAGCTTAAAATGCATTCTGCTTTTTTTATTATTAAAATAAAGCTTTAGCTTTTGACCCACTATGCTTTCTTTTGATAAAAAAAAAATATGCCATATCGATGCTGGATCTTCGGCTGGAATAGTAAGGACACCAACTGACAAAATATTGGCTTGCTTTAAACAAAGTCTTCGGCTGTAATGGATATGCATATATTTTTTTTAAAAAAAACAAACTCTTACTGACAAGATCGGATGGTGATTGGATCTGACTTTGAAAGGAAATTGGTGGTGGAGGCTGCTGGAATTTCAGGAAAGGAAATCTTGTGGCTTGTTTTTTTTAGAGAGAGGCTGTCGGGATGTGATATGGATGGCAGGTGAGGTGGTTTGCGTGGTTGAATCGTGGTTCTCAGCTTGTGGTAGATTTGGGCAGCAGACCTCTTTTTTTAAAAAAATCTATATTGATAAGAGTTTCCCATAAAATAATCTAGGGTTTACAAACTGTTATTGAATTTTAGGACTGTGAGTGATCGAGGAAAAAACAAAACAAACTATGCTCATAGAAGAAAAGACAGCGGAAGAAAACAAAAATAGTGGTTAAAATTTTTTACAACTTTATAAATTTTATTCAATTTATCAAAAACTTTATAACATTTAGAAAAATAACATATAAATACTAAATCATAACTAGAACAATCAATTAAGTTTTTAGACCACTAAATAAAATATCTAAAAATAACTAAATCAAATCCAATAAATAATCTCAAATAAAACCCAATAACATAAAAGTTGGATCCTATTATCATAAATCATAATGTGAATTATATCTCGGATCTCGATTATATATTTGCAGGGCTTTGAATAAATATGTTATGCAATTTGAAGTACAACCAACCATTGGAAATTGAATTTAATTAAAATGTTTTAATAAAAATTCATGTTTGGAATAATTTAGAGTGCCAAGAATTGAATTTTAAATGAAATTCAATCTCTAAAAATATTATAAAAGTAAATAAGAGGCAAAACCTTTCTCATTTACTATACTAAAAAGAAAGAATTAATGTTAAAACTATTTTTTTAGATATTTTTAAGGAATAAAATAGAGGTAATGATGATAATATATGAAATAAAATGAATTAATTTTTTTAACATATAAATTTAATTTATTTATCAATCTCGAAATTAGTTCTAAGTAGCCAATTGCTGTTATTTCTCTGATTATACTTTTGAAGATTGATATGCATCATTTGACTAGACGTAGTTACAAGACTCGGTCTTTAATTAGTGATTAGCATTTTTATTTTTAAATATTTATTAATACATATTATATCTTTTCTGTTTATAGTGGAAAAAAATTAATGCTAAAAAATGCATAACATCTGCATTTTGTTTTTTGAGTTACAGAAAAGTTTTGTTAATTTTGTTTTTACACGGACACCCTGCTGAGTACAACTCTAAAGAAAATAGGATAGCCTAAAAATATTTTATAGGAGAAAGCAGTAGAGGCTGGCACATGATCAAATGGTGACCAATCCATTGAAGCGCTACAAAGAAGGCTTGCTGGGGGTAGTTTGGGGCTATTTGTTCTAGATCCTTAAAAATATTTTAAAAAAAATTAATATTTTTTTAAATTAATAATACTTTTAAATTATTTTGATATACAAATATCAAAAATAATTTTTAAAAAGTACAAAAAATTATTTTAATATACTTTCAAATAAAATACACTGCTATATTTTCAGATAACCCTAAGTGTTGATTTGATAATCAAAAAAACATGCTCCATAATTTTCCAAGTTCAACCTTAAAAGTGGCATAAAGAAAAATTATTAATTGTTTTCAAATATACTAAGTGAGTATTTATAACAGTGGAAGAAATTGTTTTTCAAAGTATTTTTCTTGCAGATATATTAAAATAATATATTTTTTTATTTTTTAAAATTTATTTTTGATATCAACTCATCAAAAACACAAAAATAATTCGAAATAAAAACAAAATTTCAAAAAGTGGCCAAACAATAATTCAACCGCTGCTGCCAAACAGTCCCTGAGATTATGTAAAGATACATCTTAAAAATTGTTAAGAAGACTTGAAGGAGTATCAGAGGATCCTTATCAACGAATTAAAGAAAAAAAAAAGTTTCTTGGAGTATCATATTAACTAAAATCTAATATCCACACTTGAAACACCAAGTATGCCAAAAGTTTTTTTTTTTTTAAAAAAAAAATGGATATTTCATAAGCTCAAGGGAAACAAAAATACACAAATAGCTAACCACTGGATAATTACCTTCTACAACTAATCATATGAACCAATTAGCCTTCTAAAATCACTAAATGTAGTAATATACGTATCCGTAACTGTATCCTGACACTTAAGATCTGGAAAGCCTTAACAAGGATTTTGGTTCACTTTAAGACACAAGACAAAGCTCCACAAAAGCCTAATATCCAATTCAATCATGTATTTTAGACATGCAAGACATGGACTGATACAATTTTATACCTGCATTCAAAGCCTCCTTCAACTCCCAGGAAACGTGGTTGTTATGTCATAGCTACGATTAACCTCGCTTTACAGGCCTTTGAACATAGGATTTGTTGGGATCCTCAGTCTTGAGCTTAGGTGGTCGAGTCTCTCCCTTTTTCCCCTGCAAACAGAGTTCAAAATAAGAGAAGTTTCAGGCCTGTTTTTATTGCTTGCTAAAAATAACACAAGTAGAAATTGTTGCCCATCTAGGCTCAACAAAATCAGTATTTAATAGTCTCACCTTCTTTCCCGTCTTCATAAAATCTCTCCAGCTTGAAACCTGATGATCAATAACAACAATAATAATCAATGTGATGCCACATAATGATAAAAGGCTAAAAATCTCTATAACTGGTAAAGCAAACATTTTTCAATACATACCATTCTGCTTTTGAGGGGTAAGAAGAAGAAGAAATACGAAACATGAAATTTTCAAAAGATAAGAAGAAAGGATGGAGATGATGATGCACGAGTCATAGCTAAACAGGTGAGATTTCCATCTCATGTTTGAACTGTAGCTCATACTCTCACGATCTATATAAATTAATTACTGCCACCTATTTTTGCCTCATCCATATCTACACTAACACAGGCATATGCTTTCATGCAGTGCATGCATGAGTGTGCATCTATGTAAATTATTTAACCAAAGGAATTTAATTCCCACCCTATAGGGAGTGTTCAGAAGGAAGGAAATGGTGGTTGGTGTGGACAACAGTGATATTTTTGTGAAAACGAGAAGAATGATCAGGCATGGACTTGCGAGAAAGAGAGTGGCAAGAGAGGATGGTGACACAATGGTGGGTTTTCTTTTCCTAGTAACTAAATTAGCAAGGTGATGATGGAGCGGGTCCATCCTGGTGGAATAAGTCGAAGTTGCATAACATCATCTAATTTTGTGCATGTTGCTGATGTAGCTGATGAATACACCAGCACTGATACTATAAAATAATGGCAGCATAAGCAAAACTTTAATTGACATTCAATTAAGGTCTAGGGGAAAAAAAACTCAAATCAAGGAAAACAAATAGAAAAGTTACAGCACAAGTTCAAATCAGATGCTCTAAAACCAAATTTTAAGATGGTCACTAGTTTTCCATTCCCTAATCATACCTTAGAGAGGAAAAAGAAATAAAGAATAGTTTTTTGTTCGTACAAAATGCCTGAACAAGAATCTTCAAAATCAGAACAGTGAAGGCCCATGAAAAGCAAGCCTTTTCCCTTTTAACCTAGTAGAAACTGAACCAAATTTATAGACAAAACAGCATTTGCCTCCTAAGAAAGCATATCTAGGCCTATAACTTTCTCCATTCAATAGGCCTAACCTGCTTTCCAAGATAGAGTTAGAAATATGAAATCAAATTTACTGTGCAACAAGATATTTCAAGTTATGCACTCATTGAATGCTATTACTCAGAGAATTTAGATCTATCAGATACTGGAACCCTTAGATATAATTGGACAACTGAACAACAAAACACATATTCAAGGAAGAAACAGTTTAAACTCGTAAGTTTTTTAAATGTCACCAAATGGAATTAGATTTTGAAACAAATGCAGAAACAAACCCTCTTTTCTCTTGTTCCTTCCCACTGCTCCTCATGCTCACGCTTTCTTTTCCACGTCTCCTTTTGTTCTTCTTCATCCTTCTTCAATCTACCTTCCTCTTCTGATATCTAATAACAAAAGAAAGAGGATCATGAAAGCGTGTGACTTTAAACAAGAACACCTGCAGGAAAAGAGAGAATAACAGATCTTCCAGCATACCCTCATCTGCATTTTCCTCCTCCGCCATTCTTGATCAGTTAAAATTTCTCGAACCTTCAATTTGAGCTCCTGCTGGAACTCTTCCGACCATTCATATTGTTGATCATATTTTCCCTGTTCACATAAAAGAGGGATAACAGCCAAGATTTCAACATACAACCCATAAATTAAAAGGAGAACAAAGAGGCTCAGTTCCATAGATGACAAATTGTGGTTGAAGAACTGCTGGTGCAGTAACTACTTTCTTTTAAAAAAACAAGAACAATCCCTTCAAAGATACCCGGAACTCCAAACAAACATGGCAAGATTATTAGGTATATTGGAAAGTAAAAGATGCTAACTCAATATTAATGAAGCTATCAGATAGAAATCTTCCCCATCAATATATCCACAAGACTTTTAACAAATGTATATTTGAGAAAATAAAAATTTACCAACTCAATTTAACTCTGAAATGGCAATAAACAATACAGGTAAAAGAAACAAAAAGTTTTATAGATGGAAAGGGAGTAAAGTGGTGAGAAGGAAACATGACAATATGGTAAGATGAGAATCAACACGCAAACAAATCCCAGCATCGCAAATTACCTTTTGATTGTCGAAACATGAAAGTAGTAATGTGAAAAACTATTGTCAATTCTCATTTCTGAAGGTCAGGCAACAACTGTTTATTCCACAACTATTGTTCTACCTTGGCAACAAGGTTTAGCAACAATGCGACTGATAGCATTTTTTTTGTAGCAATTAATTTAAGGTAAATACTCAGTTCCGCCTAGGGTATAGCAAAGTACCAGCGCTATCCAAAAGTTTCTGGCTTTGATTAATAACTCAAAACTTCAACTGCTAAGTAAAACTTGATAGAAACCTCTCTTTTAAGCATTTGACAACCAGAGGGTTTTGATAAGTTTTTGGAAAGTTAAAAGTGACTGTAGTTTTACCAAATTTTCTCCGAGAGGGGGCATTCAACATGAAATTACCCATTTGCTCGAAACCTATAGTATCCAACTTAAAAGATAGTTCATTTTTAAAACTCCAATTTGTGCATCAAGAATGATCTATAGGCACAAATACAAAATGCAATCAAGGGAAAAAATATAATTAAAACTCACAGACCTCATCAACCAATGACTTTATTTTGGAGGCTGTATCTTTCTTCAACCGCTTCTTCCTCTTTGCTCGAAGTTCTTCTGCAAATTCACATTACTTTATCTATAACCACAAAAGAAAAAAAGAAAGAACATGAAACAAAGTGAACAGAAATGCTCCCATTCAACATGCAGAGGACAACAAAGAGCACGGCCACATTTTTTAATATTTCAGTATAAACCCCTTCAAATGTTGCTACAGCAGCAATACTCACATAGAAAATGCAAACACATCTTAATTATGGCCCAAATATAGCTGACACATAGATGGAAGGTACATGCAGGATATATGTTCCAGCAATGAAGGGGAAAGGAAATAAACAAGATGCATAAACAAACATGAAACCACCCAACAAAATTTCCCCTTTTGTTTTCAAGAAAAATTGTTTACAGTCCATTAAAAAACAAGGGAGAAAGTAAATTATAAAACCTTTAGCACTAACCTTTAGCTGCATTAACCTGGGTAAGAACATAATCTCTTTCTTGTTCATCAAGTAAGAGTTTCTGGGCCTTTGCTAATGCTGCTCACAATTTAACAATGTCATGTGAGTGAATCATTAAAGAATACTTCAAGAAAGAAACAAGTACATACTTATGTATCTTTACATAATGCATGTTTATGATTGCTATTCCTTACCCATTCACAGTTCACTCGATATAAAAATTTCCAATGAAAAAGTCACCAGGAAACAATTATAAAAAATCACAACCAACCATAAAATACACAACATATTGAAATGAGTCTCCTTGAAGATTAGAGTTAAGGCTAGCACAACATAAACAAAGTCTAAAACCCACAACCACACCAGTCAGGTCATTCTTCAAATTTCTGACTCTGTTTTAAAACCCTAAACATCACTTTTAATCCTTCAGAGTCCTCCTGCAGAGGTTCCCAGCACCTCTCTGCTTTCTGCCACTTTAACTCTTGCATCACTGTGCCTAAATGACAGAAGAATATTGTTGTGGAGGACCACAAGCATTGTAATCTAATCTGAATAGAATACTTTCTTAAATAATGAATAATTTTGACCTTTGTGAAGAAAAGAACTTGTCAATTATCAGTTGTTGTGCATACAGCTTCCAAGAGCTTTACCAAGCTAGTGTTCATAGAGTAACAAAATTATCTGGATGCCTAATCCAACATTGTCCTGACCGTCTTTCAACCACGACACCAATACAACATCAAATTACCATCAACATGCCATCATTTAATGATTCTCCTTTACTTCAAATCCTCTGCACCTTGACAGTATGCCAGTTTCATTATGCCAGAGAATCATTCCACAGAAATTATAAAACTTACAACTTCAAGTAATTTATCTACACTTCACATCAGAAAATAACAGTTACGGTTGCACTAACCAGGTTTTCTCAAAATGTATAGTTCTACAAAGGCTGACATTTTTGGGTGTGATAGGTTGGGTGAACTCTGGTTCCAAAAACAAGCTTCTTTACATGGCCCCACTTGCTTACATTTTGAGTTGCAACCAAGTTAACTCAGTCCCCTATTGACAAAATGATGCATATGAACTTGCTGTTTGGATCTGGTCTGTGAATTTGACTGCAATATGATGGATTGAGCTAAGTTCACGTTAGGTTGGGTCGGGTTTGGTTTGGTTCAAAATATTCAGGCCAATCCAGTTTTTCCAGTTCTAAACTCAACTTGTCAAAACCACAGCAGAAGAACTTGAGCTGGAGTAGAAATCTTTTCAAGTCAATGCAAAAGTTGATATTTCCAGTTTGTAAATAGAAAAATCATATGCTAAAAGAAAATAAGCCAACCACAATATTCATACTCTCAAACCATGCAAGATATTATGCACAACTAATTTACCTGCAAAAGCTTCTTTCGCTTGCGGATGCTTGCACTTATCAGGGTGAACCAGCAAAGATAACTGCACATGAATTAGACATAGAGGATGTGAATAAGACACAAAAATAATGAATGTAATAATCATAACATTAAATTCCAACCTATCAAAAACAGTTACCTTACGATACTGCTTTTTGAGATCCTCTGGAGATGCTTCAAATGGTAAATTTAGATACTCAAATGGATTTAACTTGAAGCATGAAAGAATCCTAAAAAGTTCAAAATTTTTCCAAAGAGACAGAACAAAATTAGAAGAGAATAAAACAAATTCTGCCAAATGAGAGGTAAACATTTTAAGCATGACGAGAGGCCGATTGCGATGATATAATCAATAGTTCAAAGATCATCGCATTACTCAAAGAGTATCATCAAACGAAAAATTCAAGTACAATAATCCTACACAGATGAATTGGTTATCTCTAACTAGTCCATCGCTCAAGCTTTCAACTCCTATCCTTCTTTGATGTTTAAAACTACTATTTTAGTTTCTCAAAATTAATATTCATGCACAAATTTCAAAATCTCACTTCTATAATTTACATATCAAAATAATCAATCGATCGAAAAGCAATAGAAATATACAAATCACAAGTAGATTAATTATAGGCGTTTACATATGCGAAATCGAATGAGAAATTCAGTTTTCATTCAAAATCATAAACTAGAAAACCCTAATTAAGTGGCAAATTATGATTCAAATGCATACATACATGAATATAAATAAGTAAATACAGGGAGAGAGAGGGGGATAGAGAGGAGAGACCTGGCGACTTCGTTATCTCGCTCGACTTCGCTGACTTCGGCGAAGAAGCTCTTGAGAAGCAAATCATCGTAGGCGGTGGCGGAGGATCTTGTATCGCCCATCGCGCTCGCTTTTAGCTGCTTTTACGCTCTATCTTTTCTTGTCAATAGCTTCCCTGTCTCTGTTTTTCTTTGTTTTTCGTCACTGGAGGTTCTATGTGATTCAACGATTGATTACTTAAATAAAATGTAATTAGATTCTTAAAATTTGAATGTTAGTAAAATTAGTATTTTTAGATTTACTAAAAAACCAGTCGTGGAACCCGCGCTAGGCGGTGTATAGGATTTCAGGTTAATTTATAATTTATAAGAGTGTTAGTATTATAAAAGCAGAAAATGAGTGAGCATGCAAATATATAATCCATCTATTTTTTATTTTATTTTATATGTTTTTATTTATTTGATCTTGGAGATTAATTATTATTGCTAAAACCAAATGATTTTTATCGTTATAAATATATTATATAAATACCATTTATTTATATAAAATAAAAAAAGATTTAAAGATAAATTATAATAATAGTAGTTAAAAAGATTAACTACTATTTAAAAAATAAATATGAAGTAAACAATTTGAAAAATAAAAAAGGATATTAATTAAAATTTTAATAAAAAATTAAAACAAAGTGAAATAAAATAAAACAAATAAATGAGAGACAGAAAGAGTATTAAATAAATTTTAAATAAACAGCCTATATCTACTGGGGTAGATGACTTATAGTCATATATACAATTTTCTAGATATACCATGATTAAAAGTTAGGGTTTAAGTTTTTTTTTTATCATAATGGTTAAAGTTAAATAGCATTTGGAACAGATCTATGTTAAATTTAGAATGTGTTTGATATTGTGATAGCTGTTTTAATTATGGTTTTAAAAAAATTGTTTTATAAAAAATACTTTTAGTTGAGGTTGATTTGAAAAAATAAATGTTTGGTTAAACTGTGGTTGAAATTGAGGTTGAACAAAAAGTAATTTAATGTGTTTAGTTAAGAATGCTTTTGAAATTGAGGTTATAAAATAATTTTAAAAAATATATATTAATATTGATGGTTTTTAATTTAATTATTGTAAATTTAACTATTGCTATTACATCATTAAATAAATAATACTTTATATAAAATATTTTTTATTGTTCCATTAAAATATCTACAATTCCATCACGTATGAAATACATCCGACAAAGACTACAGTTTTTTTGGTTTCTTAAGCGCGCAATAACATCAGGTAAAATACAACTAGGAACAAAATTGGAATTGCGATCAAATTCTGCAAATGCTACATCATCAAGCGATCTCTGTCTAATTTATATAGTATCATTGAATAATGTTAAACACTAGTTTTTTTGAATAAAACACAATTAAAAAATAAAAAATAATTTTTATTTTACTGGGTCGGACATGGTTTAATGCATTTTAAGCTTTGAACCGAATTGGTCCAACCAGAACAGTATAGCTGGCTACACTATTCACATGAATAGTGTAGCCAAGCTGCATTGTTTATGCTAATTAATTAGCATGAACAGTGTAGTGTAGCATACACTGTTCACGTGAACAGTGTACGCTACACTGTTTATGCTAATTAGCATGAACAGTGCGTAAGAACCATTGTTTACTGTTGAAACAAAAGCAGCTGGGAGCTGCTTCGTGAGAGCTGTGGTTGGAACGCTGAAAAATATGGGACTCATGAACAATAAAATCCATTTTTTTATGTAACCAAACATCTGTTTGCTGCGTTTTGTTTAAAACGCAGCTGCAGCTGCGTAAACAAATGCAGCCTTAATGGTTAACATCAATGGCCAACTATTATCTACAACATGTTTTTTTTTTAACTAAATATTCATGTTATCACAAGACACTTTTTAAAATTTATTTTTATTTAATTATATGACAATTAAAAAATATACTTGTAAAAAAGATAATTTTTAAAATTCTATATGAAATTTTTTTTTCTTATTCATGTAATTTGTTTTTGACAATAACATATCTTTTTTTTTAGCTAAATGATTCATTGAATAAAAACCAATGAATACTCAAGAGAATATATTTGTAAAAATTCGAATGATTTGAATTAAAGAGGAAAAGGTGTATATTTATAATAAATAAAAAATATCTTTCCTTATTCATGTATTTCTTTTTTTTTTGTTTGAGAAAAATATATTTTTATAGAAAAATTATTTTTTAAATAGAAATCATGAAAGGAAGTTTCAATAAAACAATCATGAATATTAAAGAAAAAAAATAGAAGAACAATAAATGTAAGAATATTATATAAAACGTTTACAATAAAAAAGATAAAAAAAAATAGATGTTTTTTTCTTATTAATATTAATGAGATTGTTTTTAAATAAATTATGCATATTAGGTTAATATAAAATTATTTATAATTGGATAATTATTCAAATATCATTTTAATAAATTTATTTTAAAGATAATTTTGTTCTAAAATTAAAAATGATAAAAAAATATTAAAAGTTATTAACAAAAAGGTCAAATGGGACTAGAAGAATAGCTCATATGACTGGCTTAAAAGATAACAAAACTAGGTGTGCATGGGCTTGAAAGGTTGAGTTTGTTTTATATTTTATTATTTTCAAATGGATGAATGACATGTTATTTGTCCCGATTCAATGGAGAGAAGAATGTGTTGCCTAACTAAGCATGCAACCCGTTGTCTTCTTATTTAAATTTTGGTCATCTTTAATTATTGAAAAATTAATATTCGAGTTTTGAGACTTTAAAATCCAAACTTTAACTTGTTGATTTTCATAAATTTTTTTGGTAATTTCAGGGTGTTTTAGGGTCATTAGATGATTTAAAAAGGTTGTTATGGTGCTTTTGGGTGAAAATAAGTTAAAAAATGGATTTTCAACCCAAAAAACCTTTCCCCTCCATCGTTTTTTCCAGGCATCACAATGATAATTGGATTTTAGGAGGGTATCCAACACATGACATGTTGTTTGATTCGATAAGCAACATGTCATCTTTTTTTTTTTTAAAAAAAAAGTCTACCTCTTAAAAAAGAAAAAAAAATCAAGTATGGCCCAGGCACGTTGTGCCGCCCAAGCCTACATTCTTGGCCAGACCATTTTTTTTCTCCTTTTATTTTTTTTAATTTCATTATTCAAATTGGTTTTTTTTTATTGATTTTGAATTGATCTTTATTTTTTTTTATCATATAATTAAATTAAAAAATATATTATTTAACCTATTAGAGTTCATAACATGAATTACAGGTTTAACAGGTTGACTCAGAATAATCTAATATGTTTTTTAAAAAATCATCTTGGGATATTTATTTTTAAGCCAAACCACAATTTTACTAATTACCTAGGTTGCCCTTGGCCTAAAATTTTATTTTTGTCATTTTTATTCCATTGTTTTTTTTTTGTTTTTTTCTTTTGAACCCATCAAATCGACTGAGTCACTTGAGCTAACTCTCACATGACTTTATTTGAAAACCAAGTTAGGTAAAGAGTTGAGTTAAGAATTTTCAAGTTTAATTTATTAGATTAAGTTTAATGATAATGTCAAAAAAATTTCCACTACTTTGATATTTTTTTAATATTTTAAAAAAATTCACTTCAACTCGTAACCTATTACAATCAGTCATCTAGTAATTGCTAATCTAGTTGTTATAAGTTGTAACACTTAAATCACATGTTTATTACCATTTGATTTGTTGAATGGAATTGCATGCTTATATTATATTTGAAAGTGTAATAATTTTTTTTAGATGCATTTTAAAAGTATATTTAATTTAAAGAAGCATCAAATTGATATTTTTTTTAGTGTTTTTGATGTGCTAATGTAAAAAATAAAAAATATTTATTTTGATGTATTTTTTTTTTATCAAAAATCAATTTTAAAAATACTTTGCACTATAATACCACCCATACAAGTGTTAATGCCTAGCCTTTGGAAAATGGCAACCCAA
This sequence comes from Populus nigra, assembly GCF_951802175.1. Classification (NCBI taxonomy): domain Eukaryota; kingdom Viridiplantae; phylum Streptophyta; class Magnoliopsida; order Malpighiales; family Salicaceae; genus Populus; species Populus nigra. The sequence continues at coordinate 3,446,321 of NC_084870.1, read as the reverse complement.
GCCAAGATCAATAATTAATGTGGTGTTTGGCATTACAATCCAACTATATATTTAAAATTTTTATTTTATTTAGCTTCAAATTAATATGTTTTTTGTGTTTTTGGATTGTTTTTTTTAAATATTATTTTAATATATTTTCAAATAAAAAAACACTTTAAAAAAACAATATCTGCTATCATTTCAAACATTTGATAAGCAGCTTGAACTTATATAGCAACATTACTAAAATTAAAAGTCCATTTGTTTTTACATTTTAAAAGTTTTTTTTTAAATAGAATTTTTTTTACTTTTAATTAATTTTGTTTTGTTTTTTTAAATTAATTTAATGTGCTAATGTCAAAAATAAATTTAAAAAAATAAAAAAAATATTATTTTAATATATTTTAAAATAAAAAATAATTTAAAAATAACAACTACTCACCACCCAAACATTACTAGTGTGAATCAATTAGGTAATAGGGAAATGGATTCAAATATTTATTATTAATTGATCAGAAAAATCCTTCACGGCGATAACCTTAACCCAAACAAAAACATCCCATATCAAAGGATGATCATGATGTTCCCAAAATTAAGATCAGTTAGGCAAGCAAGACAGGACCTTCAACAAAACCCCATTGGCTAGCTCAAGAAAAAGCAAAGAAAGTGAAATAAAAGAGATCAGACCCATCATATTTTTCAGAGACAGACAAGACAGTCCACCGAAGTCAAAGATGATGCTAAGATTCTGTTCAGTTAGAGGCTGATAAAAAAAGGGTTGTATAACAGCACTGTCAAGCCATCTCATCTCTTCTTTTGTTTCTCTTTGATCTGCTGAATGAAAGTATATATTCTGTTTGTCTTCAGCCCCTTTTATTTGACCACACAACACTTCCCCTCAAGAAGTGGAAGTGAAAAATAGTGAGACAAAGGGTCATAATAGAATATAGCTAAGTAATAATAATAGTGATTATGGACTGGGATTTGCATTTTGGAGATTTGGATTGACACTGGGATTATGAGGATGAACCATCAGGAGGTGGCGATGCAATGGGGCTCCCAAAACAATAGTGACTTCCTTTGCTCCTTGCAACTCTTTAACAGAGGAACTAAGTAATCTCCATCGTTTCCTCTCAATACCACCACTTCTTGCTGCTCATTTGGAACAAACTTCTTTGCAAGGGCCAATCTGTTGTCATGGGTGGTTCCTAATGATGATGCTTGTTCCTGGCTAATTGGATTAAGAACTGATGCTGTTGTCATAGGTTTTGGCTTCCAAAAGTACTCACAAGCATTAAAAGATGCAGCTGCCTTTGCTGTTGCCGCAGCGGCTGCCATAGTAGCTACTGGCGGAGATGGTATCAATCTTGTTGCCGGAGGGCGCCGTTGCGGGAGTGATTGTGTTATTGGGGTAATTGGGTCCACTACCTCCACCTCATCACCAAACTTCGTTATGTCTTCGAACTTATTGGGCCATGCTGGGTTCCTATTAGCTAACACCAAGGATTTGTTCATCATTAGTGCTAACCTATGTACACTTAAGATCCCACTTGACAGTTTTGGTGTTTCCTCCATCACAAACCTCACCCCCTCACCTCCTCCTCCTCTCTTATCCTCACCATCCTCCACCTCTCCTTCCTCCTCCACTTCCTCTTTACCTTCAGAATTCTCAATCTCAACATCAAACTGCTCCACATCACTCATTTCTTTATTCTTTTGTCTTTCTTCTTCTTCTTGATTAGCAGTATTGGCCAAAGTGAGGACAAGGCGACCGTCTTGGCGCTGAGCATGGAAGTTGTTCTGTGAAGGAACAGAAACAACTTCAAGAACCAACCTACCATTATCGCGACGAGACCTCATGTGCACAGAAGCACCATCTCGGCTAGACAGTGAAGAAATCGGTGGAGGGAATGATCTTGGTTGCGATTTCTTGCTATTTGATGCTGCAAGATTGTACTTGGCTGCTCGCAAATCCTCCATATCAAACTTCTGTGTCACTCTCTCTTGTCGTTGCTCTTCTTCTTTCTCCTCCTCTGCATCACCAATCTCTGATGGAGGATATGAAGAAAACCCATCACAGCCAGTTTCTGATCCAAGACTTTCAGTGCATATCTCAAGGCTCTTCTCGCTTAAAGAACTTGCTGATCTTTTAACAAGAGGGTGGACATAAGGTTGAACATCCTTGGAGTCCTCTTTTGCCTTCTGTGATAAGATTGAGCTCCACACATCAAACTGTCCTGGCTTTTCAACCTCTTTCTTGTTCTTGTCTTCTTGAATCGAGCTCCATATATCGAATTGATCTCGAGTTTCAGTCTCTTTAGGCCTGTCTTCAAAATCCTCATCTTCTGAAGAGTCTGTGATACTATCACAAGCTGGAAAATGGTCAGATGATGCATTTTTCTTGAGTGGATAGAACCCATGTTGGGCTTGCCATTTTTTGGAGGACATATCAGCCGAGAGAGTTCTCCTAAGAGAAGCTGCAGCAGATTTTGTTCTTTCAACATCACACCCAAGAATGGACACTATGCCCTGCTTCTTTGGCACCACCACCATCATCATCTCTTCTTCCATAGATGAAGATAAACGCAGGCTCTTGCTAAGAGATGACATCTCCAGAATATTTATACTAGAAATGATTATCAAACTTCAAACTTATATGTACTATTTTGTAACAAAGAAATACGATAAGATCAAAACTAATACGAAAAAACAAGCTAGCAGAGTTGTGAAGGGAGTTGTATGATTAACTCAAGGAAGGAAAAGAAAGGAAAGCAGCGACAGTATCCATCAGAGGTCTGCAAAGAGACAGAGCACGACTGGGTGCCGAGTTGCAGAAGAAGTGAACAAGGGGATGTAGTGTTTGATAACAGAGAATGTATTGAGGAAGGAATGGCTCTAGGCTTTGATGACAGTAGGAATGGGGGAATGTGGGTATTTGTAGGACTCCAAAAGGTCTTTGGAACCGTGTGCTCTAAACGGACCCACCTGCATACGCCACCATGAAAAAGCCCTTTCATTGGTTTCAGTTCCTTTCCCTAATCAGAAAAAGTGGTGATGCAAATGAACAGAGAGTGTGTGACTGATATTAGGAGGGAGGGATGGATGGATGGATGGATTCCTCCTTTTCCCTCTTAATTTCACCTTAATTGCTCTCTTATTCTAATTAATAAAACGTTTTACTGATTAAAACCATTGCTATAGTTTCAATGGCTAAGATTTTTCGACATGAAATATAGCTAGGAACAATCCAAGAATATGCACATTGCTAGCTGTGATTAATCTAGACAAAGATGTGGACATGAATTAGAAAATCATTTTCATGGTATTTTTGGAACCTATTTTTCAATGTTGTTTTGAATGGTTAATTTGATATTTCCTGGAGAGGGAGTCTTAGCATAGCAAATGACATGATATCTTAAACTGTCTTTTTAAAAGTCTTTTTTTTTTTCTTTCACGATAGGGATTAATTTAACGGTTTATAATCATTTTGCAATTATTTTCGTAGCTCATTTTCACCTTTAATTTATAAAAAATTTCTAAAAAAAAATACAAGAAGTAAAAAAAAAACACTATAAATTTTATCCAAGTTTACAAAATTTAATTATATCGCTAAGTAATCCGCACTTCGTTGTATGTAGGCTACATCTTAATTCACCAGCAATGATATCCTTACCGGCAAATGCACTAGAAGGTCCAAAGCTAGCCATCACGTACGTAATGATTAAACGTTGTAAATGGAATCCATGATAGAGCTTCAAGAAACTATGAAATTTGCAGAAGCTTGTTGAAAAAAGAGAAGCACAGAAACAATAGAAAACAATGATCAAAGTCACAACAGTCAGTTTGTTGTTGATTTCATATCCAAAGCATTAGACTTGGTAATCCTTTTCCAGGTACAAATCCAAAGGAAAACATAGCAAAAATTGTTTGTTTGAAAGGAATAATTAATCAAGTGAAAACCATATATATTATTTAATAAAATTACATGAGGCCTGTTCATTTCCAACTGTCTCTGGCAATTGTTTTTGATAAAAACATGATATATTGTCATAGCTATCACCCACCCAATTTTCCAGGCAATCCGAAAGATCAGCTAGTGTACACTGTCAAATTTACAGCAGCTGCTGTAAGAAGGAAGATATGCATAAAAGAAGCAAACAATGTTCAAGACATCTAAGGCAATCTCAGTTTGTTATTGTCAAAGAAAAAGATAGCAAAGATTTTTTGTGATTTAGGAAGGAGAAACTTCCATCGTTCCCATTAACCACGAGATTTGACTCGTAACAAAACCAGCAACCACATTTATATAGGCCTCTTGATGCTGAATCATGTTCATTTTCCACAGTGAAGAGGGGTGACATGGCCGCCCATGAACATGACCCTCGTAAAAAATCTGGAGAGCCAAATTGCAAGAGGGCCAGTCAGCGATCATTAAAGGCAAAACAAAGATCTAGATCCAAGTCAAGCAGTTGTCTTCCCAAACACATGTATAACAATTCAATCCCCACACACAACGATTTCTTAATTTTGATCTCTCATACATAAAAATAAAGACAAAAGCATGATATTGTAAAGAAAAACAGTGCAAAAGACAGCTTTGTAAAAGAGATAAGGTTAGAAAATAATGCATTTCTCAATCAATATATAAGCACAGATGGATATAAAAGGTGTGAAAGGGCAACCCACCGATGAAAAGAGCAGATTTTCTAAGTTCTTGATGAGACTCTAAACCGAAGAGAGGGAGTTGTAAAGGTTGATAACAAATCAGAGTTATTTTAATAAATGAAATAAGGTAAAAATAAAACCAAGAAGGTATAGAAACATATAGAAAGTGAACAAAAATATTAAATGAGTTGAAACCTGATGACGTATTAAAAATCCAACTAGCTTAGGAATAGACTCCTAGATTGAATAATTGGTTAGTTAATTGATCTTAGTAATTTTATCCATTCTCTCTAACTAAAATAGTTGATAGCTTATAAATTTAGTGTTTGGTATGCTAAGGTGACTTGTGGTTGGTACCTGCAAAATATCTTTTTTGGTGGAGATGGGGACTCTCCGATACTTAAATAAATATCTTTTTAAAGAGAGAAAATACAAGAATATTCTAGAGAAAGATGCTTTGAAAATATATATGCATCATTCTCTATGTTTGATGGGAATATCTTAAATAAATATATTAATAGTTGATGAGAATATAATGGTTCCTTAATAGAAGAACTTTTATACACCTAAAAAGGTGTAATATTACCTTGATGACATTTAATAAGAAATAAATATCCCTTACATCTATATTAATATCTAAGCGAAATATGGTGGGTCTTTAGAGGACTTTTATATACCTAAAAGATGAAGGGAAATTAGGGTCCAAGACGTCAAATACACTACCAGAAAATCAATACATACAAACAGAAATACCAAGAGAATATTTTCGTTGGTAAATTGCCGACGGATTTTACCGATGGAAATATTTTCTCGGTATTTACCGAGGGAATTACAGTGAGAAAAAAATAATTAAAACAAAGCAAAAAAAATGATGACGTGTCATTTTTACCAACAGAATTACCGACGAAATTTATTCTGTCGGCAATTCCGTTATTAAAATCATTGGTAAACTATCAACACTATTCATCATGTTAATTACCAAGGGAATCATTGACGGAACATTCCATCAGAAAAAATCACCGATGGATTGAAAAGTCGTCGGTGTTATTTGACAGTTTTCTGAAAAATTTAATTTAAATTAAAAATTTAAATTAAATATTACAGACGGAATCACCGATGGATTGAAAAGTCGTCGGTGATATTTTGTGGTTTCTAAAACTTTTTGATTAAATTCAAAATTTAAATTAAATATTACAGATAGAATCACCAACGGAATGATTAAAAATATTAATATTTAATTATCCGTCGGTAAAATGTTCTAATAAAAAGCCTAGAATCCCTAATTTTACAATAGACCTGTCTCCTTTCTTCTTCTTCTTCTTCTTCTTCTTCTCAACTGTTTCTCTTCTACTCCATGCTCAAGTATGTTGTTTTCTTCTTCTTCTTCTCTTCTCTCATCAACTCCTTCTCTTCTCCTCCATGCTCAAGTATGTCTTCTTCTCCTTTCTTATTTTTTCTTCTTAGTTTTTTTTTAATTAGTACACTTTATAAAATTTTTTTTCTCTTTTTAGCTTCACTTGCAACTACATTAAGGTAAAAACAATTTCTTCTTTTTTCATGTTTTTTTCACTATATTTGTTTTTTATTTATTTTTAATTGTTTTTGTTCTTAATAATTGTATGAATGTTGTTGTAGGATTTTTTTTTTCATATGAGATCAATTTTTAGTTAATTTATTAATAGAATTTTTAAATTTTTTTAGCTGAATTTTTTTTTTCGTGTTATTTATTTGTTGCAAATTTTTATGAGTTGATTTTCTTCTTCTTTTTTCCAAGTATTTTAAGTATTATAGAGTGTTGATTAATATTAATTTAATTATTTTATAGTTTTGTAAAATATATTTTTTTAAAAATAGTTTTAAATAATTACCGACGGTTTGGTTCCGAGGGAATTACCAACGAAATAAAATATTTTTTTAATTTTTTTTTACTGGTTTTTTCCATCACTAAATCCATCGGTAATAATATTTTTTTATTACCAATGGACTTACCGACAAAAAAAATTACCGATGAAAGATTCACCGACGGAGACTTTCTGTTGGTGATTTCATCAGTAATTTTTTTACCAAAGGAATGATTGTGCAAATACTGATAGAAAATTCCATCGGTAAATCTAAAGATTGTGGTTGTGATATAGTTAAGTCAATAGAGACTGAGTTCTATCTCGAGATTAGACCTAAATGACAATTTTCATTTACTTGGGCATGCTAAGGGATGATGATTTTTTTCTTAGGCGTGCCCAAATAAGGATGGTCTGACATGTTTGCTAGACTCGCGTTGTCTTGGACTTGGCTGACTGCCAAGTCCAAATGCCTTGGGTCTGACATGTTTGCCAAACTCATATTACCTCATTCCCTTGGAAGTGCAAATAAAGGATAGTCATTCCGTAGGGCATGCTCTAGGAATGATGATCATTCTCTTAAGTGTGCCTAAGAGAGGATGATTGTTATCTTAGACTTGGCAAGGATTTTGGGCCTGATATATTTGCCAGACACGCGTTACCTTGGACTTGGCTAATTGCCTATTTCAAGAATTTTGGGTCTGACATATTTGTTAAATTCGTATTATCTAGGATTTAGCTAACTGTTAAGTCCAAGTGCCTTGGGTCTAGCATGTTTACCAGACCCACATTACCTTATTCCATTGGGCATGTTAAGAGAAAATGGTCATTACCTTGAACGTTCCAAGGGAAGATGCACATTTTCATGGGAGTGCTAGGGGCTTGGCATATTGTCAAGCCTTAGAGTGTCTCAACAGCATCTGGGTGTGGCACTAGCCAGACCCAGCCGTGATTGGGATTGGGTGTGGCACGCTGGGTTTGGCTGCTAAGCCCAATCACGGCTGGGTCTGGCTAGTGCCAGACCCAACATTCTTGGGGCTTAGAACACTACCAATTCCAAGGTATATATAAAAATAATAAGAAATAAACATTAAGTAAATCTAACTAAAACTAATATCTCAATCAGCCCAAGCAAAAATCTAACATGAAAAGCATAGAAAAAAGCTATTCTAATAGGAATCTATTTTGACATTCCCAACAAAGACCACGGAGGTTGGTAATCATAGGGCAGGCTTCCTTTTGCAGGTTTCTTGAAAAGAGTATTTACTCATTGTCTAAATCTGTGATTGTAACAAACTAAACGTAACCAAAATTGAATGAGAGAATTATCTCGTAGAAATCAAACGAAAACTATAGAAGAGCCAAAGAGAAAAGGCAAAAATAAATAAATAGCTCATCCCCAGGGAACCAAACATCTAATCCATGCATATTAACCACCACACCCCTAGTCAACAAGGAAAATCCTAACACATTGTAAGTGGTGTGTGTATTTAATGCACAATGATGGAACACCTCACTCACTCACTCACTCACTTATGAAGAAGAAGGCCTACCACACATTTAGAAGGCAATTATAATCGAGCCATACTATCCTAGCCCTATAAAATATAAATCAAACAAAATAGATGCATCAATCTCAAAAAATCACTCTTTGACGCCTAATCCTTGGTTCACCTCAACCAAAACATGCATTTTACCAAACCAATCATAACATACCTAAAAATAATGCATGTTCGCACAAAAAAGAGAGGCAAGAATCATATAAAAACAATGATAAACACTATGTGAATTCATAGTAGATTCACTCATAATCCACTATGTTTAACTAAGGATTTTTAGTTTTTTTATTAATAATAATTTAGTTTATATATTTTTAGTTTTTTCTTCACATTTGCTTTTGGTTTTGAGCAAGCAAAAAAATAAAATAAAATACAATCGAGTATGATTTGAAAATTAAAATAATCATAATAATAATAAGAGGAAAAAAATACAAGAAAACATATATAGGTTATTTTTTCCATTTGATTCTATTTCCATACAAGTCCAAGAATATTCACGTACTAAAACCAAACTCTAGGTGTTTGTTTTAAATCATATAAAGCCTTTTTGAGTTTGAAAACATGATCAAATGAAAGTTTTCAAAACCTTGAGATTGCTCAACATACACCTCTTCTTTGATGAAACTATTTAAAAATACACTCTTAACATCCATTTGAAAAGGTGTAAAATTAGCATGACATGCAAAAGCTAAAAGCATTCTTATTGATTCTAGTCTAGCCGCCAATGCAAAGGTTTCTTCATAATCAATACCTTCTAATTGATTATAGCCTTTATTTTGGACACTAAAACTAGTGGTTACTAATCTACTCAAAGTCTAAGCAAACTTAAATAAATGAGAACTAAGCTTTGATACCAATTGTTGTTTTAAGATTAAGGTAACAATAAAACTTAAGTGGGGTGAATTAGGTGTTTTACTAATAATAATAATAATAATTGTAATTAACTTGATTAAACATAATTAACGTAGTTTAGCAAGCCTATATCCACACCTCACACACCAAACCGGTCTTGAGTATTGTATTCTTTACAATGTCCTTGGTGAATCCTTACCAAATTCTTTTTCATCACTTGAATAAATATCCTTTTCAAGATTTTTCACCTTGGTGATGTATTTCACCAATGACTAAAAGTTTTTCACTTAAACTATTGAATGCTTATAATTTATTTGAAATATAACAATACTCTCTTAAAGAGTAGATAATATAATTAAAGCTTATATCTCTATAGCTCACTTAATAACACTTAGAATGTATGAAGGTGTTTAAGTGTAATGAGTGTGAGAATTTATACTTGTGTGCAAGAATATGAAGATTTTAATACACAAATATGAGTATGATTTAGGATTGATTATTTAAGGTTGTTTTTGCTCTTAAAATAGCTTTTGTGTGTGTTTGTGTTTCTATCAAATACTAGTTGTTTTATAGCCATACTGTTCCTCTACCAGATGAAATAGTCAATTGATTTAGATTGATCAAGCTAATTGGTCGACTGATTTCTGTAGATTTTCTAGTGTTCATCTTAGATGAATAAGAAATCCATCCAATCACTTAGATATTACTAAGTCAAGTAGTAAAAGATATTACTTATAGCTTAAAAAAAGAAGTGAATAATTAAAAATTAAGTCAAGTAGTAAAAGATATTACTTATAGCTTAAAAAAAGAAGTGAATAATTAAAATCCCATCACCACTGTCTTACTCGAAAGGGGGAAAAGCAAGACAGCTATATGCGTGCAATATTACCATTAGAGTGTCAAAATGGCTTAAGATGAAAGCAAAGGAATCACTTTCAAAGAGCAACATGACTGGGCGGCAAAAACCCACGATGATCACACAAACAACCTAGCTCTAGCTAGGATAATCCACGTATATAAAAATAAATTATTCCACATATAAATGAAAGAAAAAACAATAATATATATAAATTATTAGAGAATGATGAATGTGGAGGTGTCACGTCTAGATTTCGGGGCGCCTATCTTTCAATTTCGACGTCGTATTCTTAATTTTGCAAGATATATATACGAAGAAGCTGCCAATACAGGCACCATCCATACAAAAAGGTGCTGATGTTGATGAGTTAAAAGAATACAAATTATTTTGAAAGAGAAAAAAATAAATAAATAAAACCCGTCTTTCATGCCTTGCCACAAACCGAGGAAGGGCAAAAAAAATAAAGAGGATGCTCCTTGTCTGTCTATAAAGCAATACCACTCAATACCTACCTGCAATGCTTATCTCTCCTTACATCCTAGTCTCGATTTTGTCTTTAGACTTGTGTTGATTCTTGCTTTTGCTGCTGTCATAAAATATTTAAAAAATCATATATTATAGTTTTTTTTTTATATATATCATATATCATATATATATATATATATATATATAGAGAGAGAGAGAGAGAGAGGAATTAATTATATATTAATATTGAATAAGTAAGTAATATTTTTGTCAACTATTAATTAGATTAGTAACAATTGGTTCTTTAACCAGTTAATTTTATTCCTAAAATTGTGTAAAAATTTAAATTCAATCCATTTCATCAGATTCCATCGGTAAAGTTTAACAAGAATCTGAAAAATCTGGTACGTACTGCAGTAAAGATTAAAAATACCACCACCCCAAGCAGCATATAGACTATAGTAATGGGATGCCAGAAATAACCAATGAGGAAGAGAGGCTTTTGAAGGCGGCATGGACCGTAATTAATTAATATCTTAGTTACTTTTCTTCTTTAGTTCCTTATAATGATGATTTCGTCATCCTATGAAACCGTCTTTAGTAGGTACTAGTAATTTGACTCCAGATTCGCCTTGGTCGGTTTTTTTTCTATTCAATAGTAAAATTAAATAAAACAGTTTAAACATATATCTAATTAAATAAATTAAAAATTATTTGTTTCAATAAATAATAAAAAAATCATCAATCATAACTAAATATGCATCTAGAAAATTCAAGAGATGAAAATAGATTAAGATATTTGATATAACGACATGGTTCATTTACTCGATTGTATTCAATGACTCTATTTACTAAAATTATTTTTTATTTAACCAAATAATAGTAGAAATACACACACATATAAAATTGATTGAATAAAATTAAAAGAAAAAAATATCTCGTAAGGTTGTACTTATTAGAAATATAGGCACTTTCAAGTAAAACTGCTCTCATTAAATGAAATTATTTGACATAAAAAATCAACTGTTTTGGTGGCTTAAATTGATGTCTACAATGTTTTTCCTTCTTTACCATTGAAATCCAACAATCTTTCTCTCTTATCTCTTAAACTAGGAAAAAATAAAAAAAATAAAATTTTATACCAAATTTTAATAGAAACTTCTCTACCATTGGAATCCAACAATCTCTCTCTCTTATCTCTTAAACTAGGAAAAAATAAAAAAAATAAAATTTTATACCAAAATTTAATAGAAAAACTATTAAGGACCTAAATATATATAATTTGTAAAGTTTGAGAATTAAATTAAATTTTTTATGTGAAATTTGAAATCATTACTTTGATCTTTCTTTTTTTTAACTTTGTTATTAGTCAACAAATTTGATTCAATTGTTCTTGAATTTGACCCATAAAAAATACAATCATGCAAAAAAAAAATATTTAAAAGTCAAATTAAAAAAAAAATTAAACAATAGATCCACATAAAAATACGTGAGGATGAACAATGCAGGTGTTCAGTGTTTTGAACCAAGATTTTTATGTTAATATTAATTAATGAAGGCAATGGATCATGATGCATCGATCATTATAGGGCTAGCTAGCTAGCTAGCTAGCTAGGAGAATTCAATTTATTACAAAAAAAAAAAAAAGTATTGACCAATCGCAAAGCTTTTCAATTTGTTTTTTTTTTTACCTATTTTAATTAAAGAGGTTTAAGCATATAGTGGATACTGTTTTGACCTCCATTCAGAATTGCATTAGCAAGATGGGTGGTGGAGTTTGGATAGGTGCTAGAATCATATCCGTTTCCCTCAAATGGGCATACACCTTTAAAATTACTTTGAAGAAATTCTGTCTATTTTAATAATTAATTATTTTCCTTAATGACTTTACATAATTATTAATTTACCGACAAAGAGGACAGCATAGAAAAGCTTGCCTTTGGATTGGAGAATTAAGGGTAGGAATTGGATGTGGACGGCTTAATTATTACAATTTGTGTAATGAGGTCCAAACGTTTGACAGGAATTAACCACATTCAACTTTCAAGAATCAGAATTTTATTTGTTAATTATAGAACTTGAATTAATTATAATTTACTACGTGAAACGTCATTAGCATATTCTAATCACAGGAATTACCAGCAGCATCCACCGCTTCGCTACCTTCCCTTTTGATTTGAGAACAAATAAAGGGTCATGACGCCTAAGTTCCACCTCTTTTGCATTTTTTAACCATGAAAATTGTATTTTTTTTTTCTTGAGGGTACTTTTCAATCTTGCCAAGTAATCAATGCGAGGTTTCACAGCTGTGGGGCGACCAGAATTATTATTTTATATTTCCATTACAGAATAAAAATATTTTCCGACTAGATATATATTCACTACTTTTGTCTAAATTTACGTTGTTCCTAAAGTTATTTTCTCTAGCTAATATTAGTTGCTTATGCCAATATCTAAAAAATACTTTATGCCAAAGAAAATGGGCATTACAGTTACGAAGTGATCATTTACATTGAAAGTCCAAACATGGCTGGGAAGTCTAGTTTATACTAGTTTATGGTGATGCTCTAGGCTGTGAGCCAAATTAAAAACAATTTCCCGTCTCAAAAAACTATTTGATATTGTTATTAAACTTGTTTCAATAGGTTAATTTTACAATCTAACTCCTTATTTAGATCGAATTTAAAATTAAACTATATAAGATTTATCTTAATGTTAGATAATTAACTTGACGAGTTTAAAGTAACCCTAATGATCAGGAAAAAACATGGTTTGATCTAAAAAAATTTCAAGATAAATTTGTTTTTAATATTGAGAAGATCGAGTTTCGTTGCATAATCTACCAAACCCGAGACTCGGATCATGAACTTTAATAGTTTTAGTAATTTTTTTTATTAAAAAAACTATGTTTAATTTAATTATACAATAACAAAAGGATAAAAAAAAATATATACTTATAAAATCGAGATATCAAGATGTTTGTTTGAGACAACGGTAATTTTATAGAAAGTAAATCAAAACAAATTATAATAATAAATTCAAAATTAAAAAAATATTGAAGGATAACATTGAGGAAAAAGAAGAGGGGAATGAAAAAAAAGAGAGGAAATAAATGAAAAAAGAAATGAAAAAAAGTGCCAACTGGGGGAGACATTCCCTAGTTGATTTAGTTGTTTTGTTAATGTGTGAACAGTGAAACCTATCCCAGATGGTTTACTTATTTTGTCAATCAACAGATTATGACATTATGTAGTTAATTCTGACCGTACTTAGTTGGACACTGAAGATACTAAGGGATGTGAAAGCCGATCGATTGAGTATTGACAAAAAAAAAAAAAAAACGTGAAAAGAAAAATTCATGGAGGGCATTAAAAATAGTAAAATGATTTATTTACCTCTAAAATAAAAAAAATATAGATCTTTCCGTTTCTTAGGATGAAGTTAAAGGATGTTTTTGCCTTTAGAAACAAAAAAAAAAAAAAAAGGCATGCATCCAAAGGGCATTTTAATCCTTTCATAGAGGATCTTTTATAAATTCTAAATTCATGGAGGGCATCTTTGATTTTTTTAGGATGAATAATTATTTTTTATTATGAATTGAATTGCACTGTGCAGTTCTTGGTAAAATACTGATATGTTTTAGTATATATTATAATATAATATAATAATTATAATATAATATAATAATAATAATGTTCAAAGTGCTTAAGGGTTTGCACATGGGATCAGCCCCTGTAACTCATATAATTAAAACTAATTACATTTTCTAGAAACAAAATTAATTAATTAATTAATTAGTTGGCCAAAACAGATTTTTAAATTTTTAAAAACCAATAAAAAACAGGGAAAAAAAAACAGAAATAGGAAACAGAAATGATACCAATCAACCTTATAATTAACACATACCTTTTTTACTCCGGTTTGATAAATCTATTTCTTTATTTAATATAGTTCTTAATAACAAATGCCTGATCAGTTCACTAAATCCTTATTTTACGTTCATGGCTGAGTTAATTTTGAAGAAAACAAAAATAATTTCTTAAGAAGTGCCTTAGAGACTGCCCATAGTAGAACCTAAAAAGAATATATTCCACAACGCTGTCGTTTAAAATATAATGGACCAACAAATTTAATTTTTTTTTTTTACGTTCATGGCCGACTGTCCACACAAGAAAACTAGGAAATATTAGAAGAGTAGTATTTCCCAGCCTAAAAAAAGGCCATACGTAAGGTAGCATTTCTGAAAATTAACCAATACGATTATGCCGTTATCAGAAGCAAGAAAATTCCTCCATATGAGACCATTAATTGCCTTGCTCTTTACCCCCCATTAAATAAATGTCATAGAAAGGGAGACCAGGCATGATGGAAAGAGAAAGCATAGGGTTCTCTCCACTTTCCTTTTGATTTTCAATTTCATTTTATTTATTTTTTCCATAAGAACAAAAAACATTACTATTAGTGTTTGTGATTCCCACTTGCACTTAGAGATATAAAAAGGAATATGGACAACGGATATTGGACATCTAGTAGGCATAGGTATGAAACTCGGTTCAATCCAATAAGTTGACTTGGGATATAAGATTTTAACCTGGTTTTAAATAAGTAAAACTTGAGCTTATAATTGGTTAGGTCAACCCAAAATCTGGGTGATCCAGCATAACCTAGATGAAACCTAATTTTTTTTTATTTTTTTTAAGAAACTCAAATATATAAAATTAATTTATGAATACTTACACTCGCATAATTTTTTTATAACCTATATTCATATGGAATGTTTTTTTAACTTTTCGATATGGAATGACTATATATAACTAATATACATATGAAATATTTTTTATCTTTTCGATGAAAGATAACTATATATAGCCTATATCTACAATGAATGTTTTTTAACTTTTTGATATGGGATAGCTATACATATAACTTACATCCACATGAAGTATTTTTTAACTTTTTTATGTGGGATAACTATATATATATATAGCTTACTTTCACATGAAATGTTTCTTAACTTTTTCGTGTGGGATATTTATATGTAACTTAAATTCACATGGATTATTTCTTAACTTTTTTATGTGGAATAATAAAATCTTAAACAATTTTTTTTTCTAGGGTAACCCAGGCCAATTCCTAAATTGGGTTTAATAACTATGTTAGTAGGAGTTGCTGCTTGCCGCCTTTATTTTGCTTTTATCATTTTGGTTAAGAAGCTTTTGTTAAATTTGTCATTCTACAAATACAATATAATCTCGATAAATTAATAATATTGATTAAATAATATTTTTATTTAAATTTTAAATAATATCTTAATTAATTAATAAATTCTTATTGTCTAAAAATATTAATTTATAAAAGTTTAACTATATTATAGTTTAGTAGGATAAGAATTATAATTTTTCTTGATCCATTTATTTTTCTTGGATAATATTAAGT
Organism: Populus nigra; assembly: GCF_951802175.1. Lineage (NCBI taxonomy): Eukaryota > Viridiplantae > Streptophyta > Magnoliopsida > Malpighiales > Salicaceae > Populus > Populus nigra. The sequence continues at coordinate 3,430,668 of NC_084870.1, read as the reverse complement.
AAACTAGAGAATAGAGAGATTTTTTTTAACTAAATTTTGGTCAAGTTAGGTGGCATGTTCATTAGATAATGTTCTTAATAAGATTATGGATAAATCTTCCCCATTGACGTGGTTTCATCTTTAAAAGTTTATACAATTAGCATACTAAATTACCAAAAAATATATATATTTAATTCCCTAATTTTATAAATTGCTAATTACAATATGACAAGCAATACATAACAACCGATAGAGCATTCAATCAATTCAAGGGGTCAATCAACCTCTCTACATTCAGAAGAAAATCTTACAAGTATATTGGGATAAATACAGGTAGTTAAGATTTTGAAGATGACGTACCAAAATGACTTAACAATGATATTTTTATCATTTTTTCAAGCATTTTATCTCACTTAAAAAACTAAAATATCAAATTTTCTTTAAAAATATTATCATCAAGCAAATTTCCTATGGGAAAAAGATTCATTTTCTAAATCAAAATCTTAAAGGCATCCCGCCTTCCATGTACCTTCCTCGTATGTTTCCAATAAAATCTCACCACTTGACTAATTAAAATATCCTTTTCCTTTTAGTTTTCTACTTCCTTTTCCAAATTAAAGTTGAAGTTTCAGAGATTCCGATGTCTTCAAAATTAGCTACACCTTAAGTACAAAGCTAGATAATAATTTTAAATATTTTATATTTTTTATTAGTTATAAATACATTTTATATAAATTTATTAACTATTTTAGATATTACTAGATAATACAAGGCTAAACCATATATTTTTAAATTTATTAACTATTAAAGAACGAGTAAGAACATATATATTCAGAATAGAACTTAAAAGAAAAATTCATATATTTTTTTATATATTTTTTCAATCCTCATAATACAAGACAAGTAGTGTATTTATAAAAGAAGAGAATGAGAACATTAAAAGATACTAGAAAATCTAATTATCATGGAAAACCAAGAGACTAAACCCAAGAGACCAAGAGACAAGTAGTGTATTTTATCTTTTTTTTTGTGCCAAATCGATTTTATCTTATTTATAAAGAAACTAATTTAATTAAATAATTAAGTTTTTCAAAATACATTAAAGACATTTCTTGATCTGTCATGCAAAAAAAAAAAAAATTAAAAAATTAACAAGTACATTATATGAAAAAGTAGCATGAACATGCTTTTCTTCTGAATTTGGTATGACATGATCATGGAGCCAAAGTGTAACTTTTCTTTAGATTGCAAACATATGGTGGGTGAAAATGACGGTTCAATAATGCAGTTATATTATTAATACACTTTCCGAAAGATATTCATTATTTAAATTTTAGTGCATTCACCCAAAAGAGATATGTTTTGGGCATATAAAGGGGAAAAAAAAAGCATCATCACTGATATATATAATTTTTTTTTTTTGCATTGCCTCATATATCACCTTTTTATCACATGATGTCAAGAGGCAACTTTAATTTGAATTTTTTTAACATAATATCTTTTAACTAATTTAGTCTTGGAAAATATAATCTTTGCAATTGAGAGCATTTGATAACAAAAAAAAAAACAAGGAGAGCAGAAAACGAAAATCTGGCAACAAAATAAATCGTACATCGTGGTGTTTTAAGGGAAAAAAGAAAAAGAGTTTCCATCCCAAATCTCTATTCTTTGTGATTGGTTACAGATGAAGATGCTGATTATTGTTGCACAATCAAGCACGCTTAATTTTCTTACGTAACAGTTGGAGTTTCCTCTCATTTCATTATTTAGCTTTTACTCTCCCAATTAATTCGGGACATTTCTTTTTGTTTTTTAGCTTGTATTTCCTCATTAATTCTAGAATGTTTCCCGATTTAATAAAGCTGTTTTAGGACTTTAAGAATTCTGTTTTCTCTATTTATCTGGTTGTAAGCACTTTGTGAGGGACAAACAGAATTAAAAAAAAAACCAAAAACTCCTTTGAGTAGTTAACTCAAATATCTTTCTTTCTTTGTTTTTTTGTGGAATTATAGATTGAAAAAACCTTGTGTGTTCGAGCGCGTGTGAGTTCCGTTTGGTCTGCATCAGCTTGGCACACTACAGAATCCAATCGCATCTAAATACAGGCCTAGTGTTCCTAGGACAGGGCATACTGCCAAACCCAATTGCATCTGGTTTGGCTAGTGCTAGACCTAGTGTGCCTGAGGCTTGACATTGCCAAACCCAATCATGTTTAAGTCTTGCTAGTTCTAGATCCAGCTTTCTCTAGGATTGGCACACTACCAAACCCAATCACAACTGGGTTTGGCACACATTGCCTTGTCTAATTGTGTCTAGGTGTAGCTAGCACTAGACCCAAAGTGTCCGAGGCTTGGTACACTGCCAAGCCCAATCACGTTTGGTCTAGTTAGCGCCAGACCTAGCGTGCCTAGGGCTAGACATACTGCTAACCCCAATCACGTTTAGATCTGGCTAACACTAGACGCAACGTCCTGGGGCTTGGCACACTAATAAGCTCAGCGTACTGGGTATTTCTAGTTCTGTACCAAACATGTCTTCACTGAGGTATGCTTGTTTTCTTGAAAAATTATACCTATAAATCTCCATCGATCAAGTGTTTTTCTTTTTAGTAAAGATATACTAATAAAAACTTGGTTCATTACTAGCTCCCCAGTCTTTGCGATATAATAATATGTAAGGACTTTCATTAGTTTCCCCGTTCAAGTAGAGTAATGAGTTTTACTCGTATAAAAAAGGGGGTAAGTCGAGAATAAGATTATAGGTAGAGAAATATGTATCAAGACTAAAAGAAATTATTTCATATACAAAAGAACAAGAATATGTACTTAGAAAATTTCTAAGAGATTGAGGGTTCCATACCCATCATCTGTATAAATTTTTAAGTGGTTATGTGGAACATAATAAAGATGAACCTATACTTAGAAAGTTCTAAGTGATTATTGGTTCTTAGTAAGTGGGAGTCTATAGCTTTCTCAACATTATCATGAGGCTTAAAAGTCTTCCACTAAAGAGTGGCTATCATGATATTTTTTAGGGTGCTTGAGAGCCCTCCCACTGAGAGTGGTGATTACATGATGCTGTTATTTGTATTAGGGAGAACAATCACATCTGTCCCTTGGAGATTGATGCATATAGCATTGAGAAAATTACATCTATCCCTTGGAGATTGGTGCATACAACACTGGAGAGACCAAGTCAATCCTATAGAGAGTGATGCATGTAGCACTAGGGAAACCAAGTCCATTCCTTCCAAGATGTATTATTGTAAAGCCCTTAGGCAACACTTGGAGAAAATAAAAAACAATCATTTTGAATAAGCCATTTATATATAAGAAACTTATAATCTTATTCTCATTGGCTATGGTAAATCTTTATTTGAGTGGAGTGTCTAACGTGAGGGAGACTTTTCCCTTTCTTTTGGATAATTGTAAAAAATACTTCACATGTTTTATAGTTTGAACCAACATTCTATTCGTACTTGTTGAAAGCTTTTCAAAATCTTAAGGCTCCAATTACATTTGTGAAGTTGTCAAAGCATAACTAAAATTTGCTTGTCTTACCTTGAGTGGCTAGCATTGTCTTAGTGAGGACTTGGACCTGATTGAAGAATTGTTAAAGCTTTGTTTGGGCAAGAGTGTCTGCAGCAATGAGAAGACTTGTCCCACGTCTGGCTTAGGTGGGTATTGGTTGTGTGTCAAAGAATGGTTTGGAAATGTCAAAAACAAGTTTTAAGAAGAAAAAAATGGTTTCTTTATTAGTTTCCACAAACAGCGTCACTAATAATGTTCTAAAAAATCCAAGTAGCCTAGGAATATGACTCTCGAGTTGAATAATCAGTTAATCAATTGGTCCTAGCAATCTCATCTATTCTCCCTAACCAAGAAGGTTGATAGCTTATACTAGGTGCTTAGTAGGCGAATGTGGCTTGTGGCTTGTGGCTTGTAGCTGTAAAAGGTCCCTTTTAGTGGAGGTGAGGACTCTCCGATGCTTAAATAAATATCTTTTTAGAGACAAAAAATACATGAATATTGTAGAGAGAAATGCTTTGAAAATATATATATATGCAATATAAAATGAAGATTGTGAACCTTTATTCTAAAGGTCTCATGATGTATTTATACCATGATTGCATTTAATGAGGTATAAATATCCATCACATTTATATTAATGTTTGATGAAAATATGGTGGGTCTTTGAAGAACTTTTATACACCTAAAAGGTGTAAGGATATTAGGATCTAAAATATTAAATGTATCTAAGTCCATGAAGGCTGAGTTCTTCCCCTAAGCTAGACCCAAGGGAGGATGATCATCTCTTTAGGCATGCCCAAGGATGTGGTCATCCCCTTTGGGGAGATGAAGGGAGGATGATCAAGCTCGGGGTTTGACACACTACAAAACCCAATTGCGTCTCAGTTTAGCTAACACCAAAACTAAAGTGCCCTAGGGCTTGGTACACTACTAAGCCTAATCATGTTTGTATCTGTGTCAAACCTAGTGTTCCCGGGGATTGACACACTACTAAGCCCAATCATGTCTAAATCTAGATAGCATCAGACCCAGCATGCCTAGGGCTTGGCACACTGTCAAATCCAGCGTGCCAGGTCTAGTTAGTGTAGGACCCAATGCGTTTTTTTTAAAGGATGCTTGTTTTTCTAAAAATTTATACATTTAAATTTTTATTAATTCAATGTTGTTTTTAATAAAAATATACCGATAAAAACTTGGTTATTGGTATCAATTTTTCTCTCTTTGTAATATTGGCGATACACTAATTATTACCTGTGATGAAAGATCATCTCTATTTTCCATGTGCTAATTAAACTTTTTTCGTGGACCCGTACGATTACAATATTGCAAATGAGAACCCATTAATGGATATAATTAATCCCCAATTCTTCAGGATGATGATTCCTCAGTTATTGTCTTTTTACGAGAGGTGTTTTGACCAAAGTAGTATCGTAATGGGACATGAATGAAAACCTTGGTGCCCTGCAAATAAAGGCACCCAAAATTTCAGTACAAAGCCATGCATGGTGCATGGTGATAAGAAAAGCTAAAAGATTTATGTCGAGTTTGAGTTTCCTAACCCTAAAAGTCTCGAATGAGCTGGCCCAATACTTAATGTCATAACTTTACAAAGCATATCAATAAAGGAGATAATTAATATTTATGCATCATAGCACGTGTATCACATCTCGAATTATAATGCCAATCATGACCCATACTATATATACATAGCACCATTGCAATCATTTTTCATATGAAATTAATAAATTATTAATCCATACTTTAATTCTCATTATCTCAAAATAAATTATTATTCTTGTATTATTTGCGTGGTAAATTTAAAAAGCTAATGCGTTAGTATTATAAAATCTTCAAATCCTATTATATGTATTCTTTTTAATTTAATTAAAGTTTAGTACAAAATAATAATACTTTTGTGCAACGTTTAAAGCAAAAGAGCTTCTTTTTTATTAAATACTAATTAACATAAAATTATTTATGATTATTTAATAGAAACAATTAACAAACAAAAATCTAGATACAAAAGAAGAGTTAATTATTTTTTTTCTTTTTATTTGTTTATCTAGAGCAACCATTTACGAAATAGTATTATAAAATCTTCAATGACCCAGATCCTATTATATTTATTCTTTTTAATTTAATTAAAGTCTAGTACAAATTAAATAGCAATACGTTTGTGCAAAGTTTAAAGCAAAAGAGCTTCTTTTTTATTAAATACTAATATAAAATTATTTTTTAATATCATCCTCGAATTGAAATGATTATTTAATAGAAGCAATTAATAAACAAAAATCTCTATAGAAAAGAAGCGTTAACTACTGCAAGAGTGGATTTGGCTTTCTTTTTTAATTTAATCATTTTGTTTTTAGTTTGTAAATGTTGGTTTAAAACTGTCTAAGATTTTTTTTTTTTCCAATCATAGATTAAATAAATACTCAAAATTAATTAATATACTAAAAACTTACGACTTGTATGGTCAGGTTTGAGTTTGATCTTTAGCTAAAAATTATCAATTCAAGTCCCATAAATCTTAGGGCTATCAGAAATTTATATGGTTATTAACTTTAGAACCTATGAGATTAATCGAGATGTATGTAAACTGGTTCGGACACCAAATTAATTAAAAAAAATAAACACCAGAAGAAAAGGCTAGCTTAGACATTATTTATATACACATAAAATTCATTTTTATCTCAAAACTATGGCTTTTTAGTACGTCAGAAAAGGCAGCACTTCTACTTTCAAAAATAAAATTTCTTAGAAAATTAATTTCTGAAAAAAGGGAAATAAAAAGATAGATATTCTCCTCCTCCAACAAGTGTGACTTTTATGAAGCTTTATAAAAAAGCCTCTTTTTTTTTGTCATAAAACATTCATCTTTATTAGTATTCTCTATTACAAGAAGATCTTCTCCCAATTATTACAGTGATTGGATGATCCATTTGCGAACAGAAACAAAGAAAGGAAAGGAAGAAAGTGAAAGAAAATGGCAGAATATTTTTTTTCTGGAAGAGGACTCCATCCTTTCTCAGCCTCAATTCCTTCCCCCTTCAACCAATAATATTGGGTTGCCAATATTGCGAATGAGGATATGCCACTTGTTGAAAGCATAGACATACACGTAGTTTGGTAATGCAAGTGTTGGGCAATCAAGGCAGATGCTTTTGTTAAGGTGGTCGTGGTCCAAGCCATGACCACCCCAGCAGCCCTTTAAGGCTCACTTTGATTTATTTATTGTATTTTTTTGTTAATGCGCGATAATTGAACTGAAAAAAATAAATATAAAATTCAATGATTTTTTTTTAATATTTCTAATATGATCTAAGATCATATAAAAATATTAAATTAATGATTTTAAAGCTTAAAAATATTTTCAAACGCGATATTAACAAAGTATTAGCCTAATTAAGGGAACATGATGGTGGGAGCCAATGATGGTGGGAGCAGAGTTTGTGGGGCTTTTCCTTTCTTTTAATCAACGGGGATGAACTGCTGCACCCATTTTATTCTTAATAATGGTGGCCAGCCTTGCAGAATCTGGGTATATTTCTAGGTCTGTACATGTGATTTCTTAGCAACTGTGCTTCTTTAGCCTCACCTTTAATTTATTTTTCAAGTCATTTTGATTATGGGATGGGTGAATTAACAGAATGCAAGATAGATCCTCAGAATTCCAGAAAACTATAAAAGGAAGTTTAAATTCCTGACGATTGTGTGTTCTTTCATCATAAATCCAAAACTTTATCCTCCTCTTATACTTGAGCCTAGCTATTAACTTATTCCTACACACACAAACATATTTGATATACATGATTATATATATTTAATGCTTCAAAAGACCAATATGTAATAGGTTATAGATTACACGAGGGATTATTATTACCTATTTTTTAACCCATAAAAAATAAAATTGATAAAATTGACAACTCAATTCTGATTGGTAAAATGCTTTTTTGGTGAAAATGTTTTTATTTTGGGTAAAAAAACACAAATTTAAATAGGTAAGGACTCAATGAAAATTTTGAAAGGCGTAATTAATTTTATTGAGAACTTAATTGCAAGAAAAATTAATTTTTAAAGTTAATTTAAGCTTTAATTGGAAGAAATTAAAGCCTAGAGGTCGATTTGCATTTTTAAATAGTTAATTTGATCAAATCAAGGTTTAATAGCATCAATATTGAAGTTTGATTGCTAATTAGAGACTTGATTGAAGAATTTAAAACCAATGACCAAACTGAAAAAAATCTGTGAAAGCAGGGGTTGAAATTGATTAAATCAGAAGCTAAATTGAATAAATTTAAAGTTTGTTAATCAGTTAAAAGTTAAAATGCACAATTTTATGCATTGAACTTGGACTAGTAAAGGATTGCAATACTCAATTACGGTTTGGTACTTGAGATATGTATATAGGCTTGCCGAACCATGTTAAAAACGAGTATATAAATTCTCTATCTTATCTCTTTATTTTAAGTACTTTAATTATATTATTTATTATTGTGTTTATTTAAAGAGATTTGTATATCAAATTTAATGATACATCTAATTCACTCCTTTTACGTATTAAGTTACATTAATTTGAATCAAGCAGATATTTTAAAAATATTTAATTAAGTTGAAATTAGTGATATAAAAAAAAAGTTTCCTATAACCTGATCATTTTTTTTATGTTTAAGAAAACAACGTTGCTAAAGGTTTTCTGTAATTAAGTTTTTTTTTTAAAAAAACTTATATTGGTTTTCAACGAGGTTTTCTTTGTATGTAATGACATTGCTACTAATGTTTACTTATTTATTTTGCAAGAACGTTAGTGTGTGTTTCATGATTGGTATATAGTTTTAGAGTTCTAAACTTTTGTGGTTTTCCTCATTTCTATTTTTTCTATTTTATTTATATTTAATTCAGAGTGAGCTAAAGCTAAGAGCTACTTGAATAATAATTCAAGCCCCTTTTTAAATAAAACATTTCAAGAATAAGTAAGGTATATTTATGAATTTTATTTATCAAATGAAGATTACTCTACTTCCAAGTACGAAATGAAGATTGTCCAATGCCCTACTTGTTAAACATACACAAAAATTAATAAAAAATATTTCTTAAATATTTTAGAATGTCTTATTTATAGTTTTTCAGAAGGCCTCATTCACATTAAGTCGACTTTGATTTAGTTTCTTATTAGCTTTTTGACATGCCCTTCATATCAGGTTGGATATTATTTTTAGGTAGAAAAATGAATATACTGGCTTTTTCAACACGTTTTTTTTTACAAAACAAATCCTAATTATAAATAAAAACATTCCTATACATATATTTAATTAAATAATTCAAAAATCATTTGTACCAATAAATTAAAAAAAAGTGTTAATGCTTCTATTTGACTCACCTCATTGTAGGTTGAATAATTTTTTTCTAACACAAAATAATGAATATGTAGATGTTTACATATAATAAACTAAAATAAAAATCATATATGTTAATAAAGACGTTTAAAATCTTAAATTAATTTTTAACATAGTGAAAAATAGGAAAATATTGAAATTGCTACAATGAAACACCATGTACTTTTAGTTTTACATAATAAAGTTTTTTTAAAAAAATGAAAAAATGAAAAATTACAAAAGAATGAAGATAATAATAATAAAAAAGAATGGTATAAATAGACCTAGTGTAGAGTGATAAATATTTCAAGTGTAAAGAATAAAAAATATTTTTTTCTAAATAAATGTGTAAAGGAAAAGAAGGAAAAACTAAAAAATTATTACAAAAAAATAAAGATAAAAAATAGTAATAAATAGGCCAAGTGTAAAGTGGTAAACATTTTAATTACATAAAAAAGAAAGAAAAATAAAAATAAAAAAATCTAAAAAAATAATTATAAATTTGCCACCTTTACAATAAAACAAATTAGAAAAAATTTTAATTGTATCATTTCTACAGGGAAAGTGAGTTTCCTTTTAGTTATATGTATAATTAGATAAAAAAAACTTAGATGTGTATTTCTCTATGATTAAATAAATTTATTATACATTCAAATATTTTAATAATAATAATATAAAAATAATCCTATTTTTTTTATTTATAATGAAATTTTTGTTCAATTCTAAATTTTTATGTTTTTTTATTTGTTTTAAATCTAAATTGTACTACAAAACCGATTTTTGTTTCTAATATTTATTTTAATATAAATGGAATGCACAACACCGTTTGTGCCTCTTTAATTGGAAGTGGATTAAATTTGATGAAATTTAAGAGGAATATCTGATCAAATTTCAAAAGTTTTAATTCTAAAAAAAAAAAAACACTTTTTTCTTTAGATTTCCTAACGAAGGCATACATGAGAAAGGTACTTTGATGCGACCTATCGGTCAAGTTTAAAACTATGGTATGAACCACCGAAGTTATTAACAAGCATTTATATGCATAAAGCTACTTTGGGGTCCTTATAATGACATCATATGCTTGTAAGAATATCCTAACATTTTTTTTTTAGTGGATATCTTCAAATCTCTGAAAAGATATGGAAAAGCATGTGATATGATGTGCGACCCTAAAATTAACCAACCAAATGGAACTTACCATAGAACAAATGTTTGCCTTGTCTGGCATCTATTTATATATGATTGATAAAAAGCAAGTGAGCATGACTATGTTGCACTGTGTTGAGTTGATGGTAGATGAAATTCATTACTTCCCGAAGACAAATAATGTGTTTTAAGTCATATTAATGTTTTTTTTTTATTAACATGAGTATTCAGAACAGCTTGCACGCACCTCAACTAATCTCATAGATTCTGAAGTTAACGACCATGTAAGCTTTCAGTGATCATCATATTAACAACCACATAGTTTAAACTTGAGATCACAGGAGAAACAAACTCTTTAATCCGAAACTTTCATCATTGAACCACCCAATAAATAGTTAGTTATATCTATATTTTTCAGTATGCTACTTGCTTGCTCCCTTTTGGGATAAAGCAAACAGCAGCTCCTAACTTTAAATGAGATCATTGTATTGGTGTCTTCTTGATTAAATTTAGTTCAGATTAATTGTTCCACAATTGAAATGTGAGAGATTGAATATTTATTTTAAATTGTTCATTAGGCTTATAATCACTCTCATAATATAGCAAATAACATAAATTATTTTTAGAGAGAGAAAGAACACTGACAATAGCCAAGCAATAATTCATTCAATCTTATATAGTCTTGGGTTTGAGCCTTGTAGTTGCTAATATGATAGCCACTAAAGGCTTACATGATTGTTAACTTTAAGACCTATGAGATTAGTTGAGGTACGCGCAAGTTAGCCCGGATACCCACGTTAATAAAAAAAATTCATTAAATCTTATTTTTCTAATTAAAAATTGATTAATGGCTCCAACAAACCACAAGAATTAATGATTATCCTATAACTAGAGCCCCCCAGTATGCTTTCTTTGTCAAACAAACAAATAATTAATAGTATGGGAACTTTGATTAAACAATCAGAAAGAGCTGGTAGAGAAATTAAACTTAATTGACGATTTTGTTTTTCGTTTGCTTCAAACATTAAAAACGCCTTGTTCTTTGAAATATCTATATCGTACATGGTTCCACTCAATCAATGAAAATTGGGTTAGCTCACAATTATTAATAATTAACTTGCATGGAAATACTACTTTCTCGCTGTGGATTCGTGCGAATCTCTTGTATCTTGCAATTGGATTCTACAACCTCATTAGGAAAGGTGGCCGACATTAGGTATGAAAGCCTTTGCAAAAGTTTCTGTAAAAAGGAATTGGTATGCTTATTAAACAAGGCAATATATATAGATATATATTCTGAATGCACCATTATGATGAGAGAGGTGTGTTCTTAATTTTTATTTTTAAATAAAATTTGATGTTGATTGATATGTAAATTGGCTTAAAAGTATTTTCTATTGTTAAATAAAAAAATCAACAAAATCGTTTTGGTATAAGTTTCACACACCACGTAACAAAAACAAAAGTTGAAATCAGGACAACTAAATAGTTGGATTCAATGAGAACCACCTATTTTAATGTTCCAATTTCAGCACCAATGGTAATAATCCAAATATATGAACACTCAATGCAATCAACACTAGCAACATGTGATGCGAATATTGTGATTATATAGTCACGTAATTAACAATTAAGATTTAGATCTAATCCCAAAAAGTAGAAAAATATCTGATAGGAGTGTGATATAATAAAAACATATCCCAAGACACTAGCATTATTAGAGTGAAGTCAAATAATGTCATGATACCACTTAAACTTCGATAAATCAGATTCAATTTGTTCAAGAAAAAAAAACAAGAATCTCTCTCACATGTTAAACTGAAAAGTTCAAAAGTATTATTCATCAAAGGATTTTTTTTTATAAAAAAAATTTAGGCTTTACATATGTTTAAATAGTTTTGAGACATTAACCCTAATGAATTTACCCTCGTGGGCTGAATTGATCAACTTATAAAAACTAACTCAAAGCTTTTACTAGTAAGCCCAAACACTAATCTAAACAAGTCTTAGATCTTAGCTAGAAACCACAATATTAATTAAGCTTAAACATAGAAATAATAATGAAAACAACAAGTTAGCTTGTTGATGCCACATATAATAGAAAGAAAAATAAGTTAAAATATCTTAATTCCCTAGCTTAAATAACTCTTGGTTGAGATTCATCTCCTAGATACTCTAGGATTGCTTAACCACCTTTTAAAGTCCTTTAGATGCTAGGAAATCTGATTTGAATATGAATTTAATTGCTGAAATCTTTTTTCCTTGTAGAACTAGGATTTCTCTTCAGAACATGGAAACATTCTTAGAAATTAATTTCTCTTGTAGCCACTTGTCACTTTCCTTCCTTGATTAAGATAATCGAATCTTTAGCATTAAATAATCCTTCCAAGTCTTGGATTCAGATCTGACACCCCTTTTTAGTTTCCTTGCAAGACTAGGAAACTTCCTCATTTGTTGCTATATATTCTCCTAAATAATAGGGACAATAATGAACAAATTTCCCTTTCAATTTTAGAAGAATATTTTGTTCATCCTTGTAAGAAAAAGATCATGACATCTTAATTAGCCCAAGCCAACTTTGAACTCCATGTGACGCAAATTCATACTCATTAATATAATCCAAATCAGACCTGATATAAGCTTCCAACAAGCCTACTTTGTTGTTCAAATGAAACCAATACATGAGCTGCCATGATTTGGCTGAATGAATCATCAAAGAGATTGGACCGAACCCATCATCATGCACAAACAAAGGCTAACTAAAACTATCCTAGGCCAAAAACTCATTGTGACCGAATGAAACATAAGCTAAATTTAAAGAAAAAACACAATCTTGGTCGAATGACCTCCCTATTAAACCCAAACACAAAAATTGAAGACAATTCATGAATTTTTCATGGCTGAACCATATCAACATATATGTGGTAAATCCATAAAAAAATTTAATAAAAAAACAATACATTACCCCAAAAAGAAAGAGTGGATACTGAAAGAAAGAAAGAAAAAAGATTATTACTGCACCATAGTCTTGAAACTTGCAAGATGACATTTGGAATCCTAGTCCCTTGACATTGATTAAAATATTAATCTGAAAAGGAAACCATATGCAAAGGACAAAAGTTCTAAAGGGTTGTTGCATGGTAGAATAGCAAGGTGGAGGCATATAGCCAAAGCAAGGAGGGGATAGTTTTGGATCCTGTCCACCAGCTAGCCCTGCCTACCATTCATCAATCAATTCTTACAAGTAATTGTTGCTCGAAGTTCTTCCTTGGCGTATGGATGAGTCATCACTTGCTCAAGTTTTGTTGGGTATATGGCTAAATTTAAGTCACTACTAGAAATTCAACGAATATAAATGGAATCGCCGAAAGTTATTTTTTCGTCGGTCTTTTGTGGTGATATTTACTGATCAAATTAATTCCCTCGCTAAAACCATCAGTATATACCGACAAAAACATTTCGTTGGTATATACCGAGGAGATCACAAATGGAATATAAAGAATTTTAAAAAATAAAGCAGTGCGATGATGTGGAAGTTTTTATGGATGATTTTATCGACAAAATTATAATGGGATTCAAACTAGGATGTTCGTACAGTGATGTGTCTATTACACCGATAGAATTGCCGACAGAGTTATAGACGAAATCATTCCATCGTTAATTCCATCGATAATATTTAATATATGACTTGGTCATCAACCCTTTCCTCCCCTATTTCTCCTTCTTCTTCACCCCTGCATCTAAACAAAACCCCCTCACTCCAAACAACCAGCCCCCCTCATCTCAACACAACTCATATTTGTTTAAATTTTGTAGTCACATCATCCGTGTTCTAATGTATTGTGAAATTTTTATTTTTAGTAAGTAAATCTATCTTTTTTTAATTTTAACATAATTTTAAAATTTCAATTTTATTATTAAATGTTTTTTAGTATATGTATTTTGTTTGGATGTTTACTTGTTTTATTGTTTTTTCTCAAACAAACTTGTAGTATGAAATTATTATTTTGTACTTGTTATCATTTGTTTTAGATTTTGTAAAATTATATTTGTTTGTAAAATATTGAAACTTATGTCGAATTACCGACTTAGGTGTATTGTGATTAAATAAATAATAGCTTGTTTAACGGGTTCACTTTAATTTTTATCAATTTTATTATCGAGTTGTAATTTCCATAAATTAATGTGTATGTACATGGATAATTGATAATGAATATTTAAAACAAAATTATCTTCGGAACATATTAACATTTTGTTTTATTGGAGGTACATATTAAAGATGGTTTTTAGCCAAAAAAAGATGGAAAAAAAATGGATAGTATAAAATATAGTTTTATGTTTCTTTTTTCTTTTCTTTATCATATGCTAATTTTAAATATAATTAAAAAATAACACCACCATTAAAAAAGGAGAGAATTTGATCTATTTAAATAAGAAAAAAAATAAAATATTGAGTGAGGTCCCACACCACCAAGTAATAATATTTAAAATATAAATATGAAAAAATAACTTATTATGTGGTTAGAGAATATCCTTACTATGATAAAATAATCATATAAATAATGATCATACAATATAAATATTTTTTTACATGGTCTAAGAAGTTAAAGAGAAACTAAATATCGCCTCGCTTGCCTATACACGCATCAACATAGCTGTTATATTGAATGAAAACATGACACATGGTCGAAGTAGGTTTAAGCATGTTGGCACATTCCAATCTATCAATAGGCCTCGTACATATGTTTTAAATCAAAAACCACTATCTAGATTGATATATAACAATGTTTCTTATTACTCATTTATTTGTATGTTTGGATGGGCATGTTGGCCTAACTTGATGCCATATAATCAAAACAAACTCAATTTTCATTCCAAAATATGCATATTTTTTTTCTGTAGTCTTTGTCATCAAGGGTGCAAGTGTCTAACCATGAGAAGTGTAGCTTAACTGGTTAGATTCTAAGTTTGCTCCCTAGAGATCACCAGTTTGAGTCCCACAAACCTCAGGTTCACTGGAGGTTTACATGGTCGTTAACTTCAGGGCCTGTGGAATTAGTTGAAGTGCACACAAGTTAACTCGGACACCCACGTTCAAGGGCGGAGGCATGTTAAAGGTTTGGGTGGGCTATAGCCTAGGTCAAAGATTTTATCAATATTTTTTGACTAGTTTTATATATATAAAAAAATTCATAATTCTTGATTAAGTTATCAAAAAGTTCTAAAAATTTGTGTGAAACCTTCTAATATGATGCTTTAGCTTTGGTTAAAATTTAAGAATTTTTTGGAGAAATTCAGAAATTTGATGAAAAATCATAATTTGACCTGTTTTACGTTATTGGCCGTAATTTTCAATCCAACCATCAGATTGAGCTGAAATTTTACGAGGGATCTTAAAATATATTCAATAAAATATAGTTAAAATTTTAGAATGAACAGAGCTTGGTAGTGCTAAAAACAAGGACCATTAAATAAAAGCAAAACGACTCATTAAGAGTAAAATTGTTATTTGCCATTAAAAAATAAAATAAATCAGCTCTTCCTTCCTTTTATATGTTGCCGACTAGGCATAAGCAGAATAGAAAAAGAAAGAAAAGAAAAGGCGAGAGAAAAATAGAGAAAAGTAAGGGAAAAATATAAAAAAAAATCCAAGGAAAAAAAATAAGAAAAGTGAGAGAATAACCTTGTAAACTCACAAAATCCAATTTATAAAACACTAATCTAAGGAAGAATCAAATGAAGGAAGGAGAAATTGAAAGAGGAAAAAAAATTTAATTACTTTATTTTCTAGTTGACATGAGATTGTTATTTTATCCCGGTTGAGGGGTTGTTACAATATTGATTCGGATTCGATTATAGATGAATTATACTCCATAAAACTTCGAATGATATAACTTTAATAGTGAGTTTATTTTTACTTTCACTTCAATTTTATGTACTTTTAAATTTATTTTTTAATATTTTAGATAATATATTTAAATTAAAACTTTATGTTAACTTTAAAAATTTATATACATGAGTTAATAATTGATATTAAAAAATATTTATATATTTATTTAATAGCACAGGGTGGGAAAAATTTCTAACTGCCCTCGCCCGCTTTAATTTAAAAAATCAAAAAAAGGATGCAAGTGTCTACTGTAAGATCTACGTCTTTGGACATGTCATTTTTATGAAAACATTTTCCCCTACACTCCGGCCAACAATCTTCAAACACATAATCATCACGATTCCAATACTGTCCAGCTTCCTCTGCCACTTACTTCCTCCCAATCAATTAGTTTTAGAGATTTGCCCCTTAATCTGATTCCTACAAGAATTGCTTTTACACCATTATGTTTTATTTCTACAGGTACAGCTCCAAATACATCTACACAACCATCCACCGGTGCTTGTGCCTCAGCCACGACACAGCAGATGCACCGCCTGCTCCTACAAACACTCATTCCATGATCACCAGATCAAAGAATCATATCCGTAAGCTACAATGGCATGATGATGACGGCATTTGGTATCCTTTATTGGAGCAGAAACAGCACCTCCAACATTGGAGCCAAACCTCTTACACCAAGGCCTCAAAGTCAGCTTACTGGAGAGATGCCATGAATAAAGAATTTATTGCTCTACTACAAAATATGTTGGGAAAACTAGGGATAAATAACCAGATCAATTCAGCAGAATACAATTCACAATTCACAAGTCTCAATCCTTTTTCCTTCTTTGTGCAGTAAAACAGAATCAAACAATGACCAAATATAATGCAACAATCACACAAATCAACACCAAGATTTTTACGTGGAAAACCCGATGCGGAAAAAACCATGGGACCGTAGTCTACCTAAAAACTTCCACTATCACAAATAATGGGTTCACAATTGTTCTTCCTCAGATTCAACTAAGGGCTACAACATATATATCATCAAGAACTACTTATTCTCGGATTACAACAAGATTAAAGGAGAATTATTTGAGAAAAACTCACAATACTGACAGCCCCGTTTTCTGTCAAAACGACCAGCTTCCACACCACCAATCTTCGATCCAACCATCCAGAATGAAGAGGAATGTGTCTAGAAGCTGCTGTCAAAATCTCAGCCCGATCCAACGGTGAACGAACTAGAAATCAAAGAAAGAACGTAGGCTGCTCTGCTGCCTCCTTTTCTTTTCTTTCTCTCGGTTTTCTTCTCCTCTCTTGTTCAAAATGGCTACTGCCATCTACAGTAACCGAACATTTAATTTAAAGACCAAGAGATAGTAGCTGTCTCTTGATAATTAATGTGGTGGTCCCACCATCACATGGTGCAGGACCACACACAACAAATCTCCCCCTTATGCACCATGTGAGGAATTCGTCATATTGGCGATCAACATGTAAGCTTCAATTTAGGAGGCTCTGACAAGCCTGCTTCCCTTCTGCAAAACTCAAACTTCTCTCTCGATAGAGATTTGGTCATCATGTCTGACACGTTGTCATCAGTATGGATATTCTCAACAACAAATGACTTCATCTCCATAGCATCTCGAATCCATTGATATCTAACCTCAATGTGCTTTGACCGAGAGTGAAAACTAGGATGCTTACTGAGATGGATTGCACTTTGACTATCACAATGCAACACAAAGTTCTCTTGAACTAGGCCAAGTTTATGTAAGAACTTCTTCATCCATAGCAACTCTTTGCCCCCTTCAGTAAGAGCAATATATTCAGCCTCTGTAGTGGATAATGCCACACATTTTTGCAACCTTGATTGCCATGAGACTGCTCCCCCTGCAAACTTCATCAAGTATCCTGATGTGGACTTTCTAGAATCAACATCACCAGCCATATCTGCATCTGTGTATCCATCCAACACAGGTTTATCATTACCAAAACATAAGCTGAAACTATAAGTACCTTTGAGATACCTGAGTATCCATTTCACTGCCGACCAGTGTTCTTTACCAGGATTAGAGAGGAACCGACTAACCACACCAACTGCATGAGCTATATCCGGCCTTGTGCAAACCATGGCATACATCAAGCTACCAACTGCGGATGCATAAGGAACCTTTTTCATCTCATCTCTTTCTTCATCACTTGAAGGACACTGCTTAGAACTTAATTTAAAGTGGCTTGCAAGTGAAGAACAAACTGGTTTGGAGTTGCTCATGTTGAATCTCTCAAGTACCTTTTGGACATATCTCTCCTGAGATAGCCAAAGTTTCTCCTTCTTCCTGTCACGTGTGATCTTCATGCCAAGAATCTGTTTTGCCGGTCCTAAGTCTTTCATTGCAAAAGACTTGCTTAACTCTTCCTTCAACATCTGAATCTTCTTAGCATCATGGCCAACAATCAACATATCATCTACATACAATAGGAGAATAATAAAGTTTCCATCTGGAAACCTTTTCATAAATAAACAATGATCAGAAGTGGTCCTTTCATAACCATGATCCACCATGAAAGAATCAAACTTCTTGTACCATTATCTTGGAGCTTGCTTTAACCCATATAAGCTCGTTTTCAACTTGCAAACTAGCTGCTCTTTACCTTTTGCTTCAAACCCTTCAGGTTGTTCCATGTAGATCTCCTCATCTAAATCACCATGGAGAAAGACAGTTTTCATATCAAGTTGCTCAACTTCAAGATTCAAACTAGCAGTTAAGCCAAGCACAACTCGGATTGAAGACATCTTGACCACTGGTGAAAAGATTTCTTCAAAATCAATACCCTTCTTCTGACCAAAACCTTTCACAACCAATCTTGCCTTGTACCTTGGCTGTGAGCAATGCTTATCAATTTTCAACCTGAACACCCATTTGTTCCTGAGTGCTCTCTTACCTTTAGGAAGCTTCACTAACTCAAAGGTATGGTTTTCATGCAAAGATTTCATCTCTTCTTGCATTGCTTTCAACCACTCATTTTTCTTCTCATGTGACATAGCTTTATCAAAGCATTTTGGCTCTCCCCCATCAGTAACCAGCACATACTCATGAGGATAGTATTTGGTGGAAGGTTGGCGAGGTCTAGTTGACCTCCTTAATTGTGGCTCATCTAGAGCTTCCTGCATAACCTGTTCAGTGATAACATCAATATCATCATTAGCTGATTCAGGATCACCAACTAATGGCTCATTAAGAAAACCACCATTTTCATCATTTTGCAAGTCTCCCCCATGATTAGTAGGCATCAAAGGTAACTGTGGAGTAGGTATTGGATTTGAATTAGATGGAATAAGAGTGGTACACTCTATTTTCTCCTTTAGTTCAAAGTCTTCAATGGTTTGATCTTCAAAGAAGATAACATCTCTGCTTCTCACAATTTTCTTCTCCTTTGGATCCCACAACCTATAGCCAAACTCATCATCTTCAGAGCCCAAGAAAATGCACTGCTTTGTCCTGCTGTCAAGCTTAGACCTTTCATCCCTTGGAACATGTACAAATGCTTTGCATCCAAACACTCTTAAGTGTGCATAGGAAACATCCCTTCCTTTCCAAACTCTATTTGGAACATCAAACTCAAGAGGAACTGATGGAGAAAGGTTGATCATGGCAACTGCAGTCTTCATTGCCTCACCCCAAAAGGACTTAGGCAGCTTTGCATGAGAGAGCATACATCTAATTCTTTCAACAATTGTTCTGTTCATTCTCTCAGCCACTCCATTCTGCTGTGGAGTCTTAGGAACCGTCTTCTCTAACTTGATACCATATTCCCTGTAGTACTTCTCAAAAGGACCCCTGTATTCACCACCATTGTCTGCTCGAACACATTTCAGCTTTTTACCAGTTTCTCTTTCAACTCTGGCATGGAAATCCTTAAAGACATCAAGCACCTGATCTTTGGATTTCAAACAAATGGCCCAAATCTTCCTGGAGTGATCATCAATAAAACTAACAAAGTACAATGCACCTTTAAGAGACTTATCAATCATAGAGCAAACATCAGTATGAATTAAATCAAGAACATGTGACCTTCTATGTGAAGGTGATCTTTGAAATGCAACTCTATGTTGTTTACCAACTAAACAATGAGTACATGTGTTCAAGTTCATATCTTTTAAAGGAAGGTAGTTCTTCTTGGCAAGGATGCCAAGACCTTTCTCACTCAAATGTCCAAGCCGCTTATGCCATAGATCAGTAGAGCATTCTTCAATTGCATTCACCTCCCCTTTGATCACCTTGGCTTGTGACATGTAGAGACTCATCTTCTTCCCTTTAGCAATAATTAGGGAATTTCTGGAGAGCTTCCATTTACCATCTCCAAAGTAATTGTGATAGCCTTCTTCATCAAGAGTACCAGTAGAGATTAAATGTAGGCGCATATCAGGCACATGCCTAACATCTTTAAGTAGCAACTTGCACCCAGTATTGGTTTCCAACCAAATATCTCCAATGCCCACAACACTAGCCATCCCTTGATTTCCCATCCTAACTTGACCAAAGTCACCAGCAATGTAGGATGTGTAAAAATCACGTCGGGGTGTAACATGGTAAGAAGCTACTGAATCTGCAACCCAGGTGGTATCTTGACATGCAAGATTAACACAGTCATCATCACACACAATGGCAACATTACCATCAGATACAACTACAGCTGTACCATTCTCTTCATTCTTGTCTTCATCTCTACCCTTTTTATCTCTTTTATACTTTCTGCAATCTTTTTGCATATGCCCAGGCTTGTCACAATAATAACACTTAAAACCCTTCCTTGACTGAGATCTTCCTCTTGGCTTCCATTTGCCTTTTCTATTGCTGGATTCTCCGTCTTGCTTGCCTTGAGAGAACCTGCTTTGACTTCTTCCTTGACTTTCTGTAACAAGTGCATGAGACTCGGAAGTGCTTGTCCCTTTCCTCCTCTTCTTTTCATTGAGGATACAATCCTTCACTGTTTTCAAAGTGAGCTTTCCATTCGGAGTAGAATTGCTAAG
Source organism: Populus nigra (assembly GCF_951802175.1). NCBI lineage: Eukaryota > Viridiplantae > Streptophyta > Magnoliopsida > Malpighiales > Salicaceae > Populus > Populus nigra. The sequence goes on along the minus strand of NC_084870.1, from coordinate 3,409,728 downwards.
TGACACTACCAAAGTCTCCCAACTATCCGGCAATGAACTCAATAGGATTAATGCTTGCATTTCATCGGCTAACTCAAGGTTCATCAATGACAGCTGATTCAAGAACCCTTGGAATACATTTATATGCACTGAAGCATCTTCACCATCTCTATACTTCAAATTCACAAGGTCTCTAATTACAAAAACCTTATTTTGTGCACTCTCCTTGGCAAATGTTTCTTCCAACATCTTCCAAACTTTATAGCAATCATGTTCTTGAGAAATATGATTAATGGACTTAGAAGATACCCATTTTCTAACATTAGCGGTAGCCTTTCTATTTAGTCCATTTCATTTTGCATCATCCATGTCATCGGGCTTTATTCCTTTACATTCAATCGGCAAAGCCAAATCATTGTAATATAAGTGATCCTCCATCATTGTTATCCATAGAAAATAATTTGAGGAAGTGAGCTTTATCATACCTGAATCTTCCTTTTCCATTTTAACTACACAAGAACTCAATCTACACAACCAAATGCTCTGATACCACTTTGTTGGGAAAACTAGGGACAAATAACCGGATCAATTCAGCAGAATACAATTCACAAGTCCCAATCATTTTTCCCTCTTTGTGCAGTAAAAAATAGAATCAAATAATGACCAAATATAATGCAACAATCACACAAATCAACACCAAGATTTTTACATGGAAAACCCGATGCGGGAAAAACCACGGAACCGTAGTCCACCTAAAAACTTTCACTATCACAAATAATGGGTTCACAATTGCTCTTCCTCATATTCAACTAAGGGCTACAACATATATATCATCAAGAACTACTTATTCTCGGATTACAACAAGATTAAAGGAGAATTATTTGAGAAAAACTTACAATACTGACAGCCCTGTTTTCTATCAAAACGACCAGCTTCCACACCACCAATCTTCGATCTAACCGTCCAGAATGAAGAGGAATGTGTCTAGAAGCTGCTGTTAAAATCTCAGCCCGATCCAACAGTGAACGAACTGGAAATCGAAGAACGAACGCAGACTGCTATGCTGCCTCTTCTTCTTTTTTTTTTTCTCTCGGTTTTCTTCTCCTCTCTTGTTCAAAATGGCTACTGCCATCTACAGTAACCAGACATTTAATTTAAAGACCAAGAGACTGCAGCTGTCTCTTGATAATTAATGTGGTGGTCCCACCATCACATGGTGCGGGACCACACACAACAAAATGGTACTTGGTCTTTGGTGTCTCCTTCACCTAATACCAATATTGCGGGCTTTTGTTGGGTCTTTAAAATCAAAAGGAAGGCTGATTGCATGATTGAACGTTACAAATCATAACTAGTAGATAAAGGATTTCACCAAAAAGAAAGAGTTGATTTTTTCTGAACCTTTAGTTCATTCATCAAACATACCATTATCTGATTGGTGCTTTCTCTTATTGTTCCTTATAATTGACCTATATATAAAACAATTGGATGTCCAGATTGAAGGGGCATGTTGAGAATCAAGTCAGCATCACTGACTTCAAGGCTTAAGATATGGAAAATCATAGCAGCGGCAGTAATGACCATGATCACAACAACAGATTTGGTGAATTCCCAACGACAAATCAGGAGCCAAATAAATGAGAAAGATTTAATCTTGCTACTGTTATGTTAAGTTTCCCTAGCTGTAATCCTTTAAAAATTCAAATGGTCTTGTAATTGTAGGGAATGGTTGTAAATAGCATTATATATATGGTTATACAAGTTCCATTGTACGAAACAGAAATTAGAAAAATAAAAATTCTCTCTTTTAACTTCTTTCAAAGTTAAAATTCATTTTTAATCAAATATACTTGTTGTAACCCCCATTCACGAGAGCGCGATGTCGCGGTGATCATTCTGTAGTAGGTATAGAGGTTTTTGGTTGGTTTAAGAATTATCACCTAATATTATGGTTACTTAAAACCCACACTAGTTTTTAGAGATTCTAAATAAGTGACTAGTTGCGTAAAGGCAAAATATTAATATCCTTAATACGTCTTACCTGAGATAAACTGCATCATCTTTTTTTTGTCTTTTATAGTCTGATGATGTTTCTATTTCTATCAGTCTACTATGACAAGTTTACCATGATAACCAATCATTGTTTTTCTAGGTTAAGAACTTGGTTTGGAATGATGAAATGTCATCAATTATCATTAAAGCTTCTTTCAAGATAAACTTGGAATTTTTTGTTATTATGTCATTCCAAATAATATTTTAGATAAAATTCCTTACAGTTTTTTTATCCTTATATTATGAGTTAATGAGTTGTATTACTCCTCATAATATTTTGGATAAAAACCTTATATATATTTTTTATTCTTATATTAACTCTTTTGTATGTTTTTATCCTTATATTAAAAGTGAAAAATATATTTTTTAAATATAGGCCAAAATCCTTCAGGATTTTATAAACTTGTTGTAAAATCCATGTAAACTTTTTAAAAACATGCCAAAGTATTTTAGATTTTTTTAAAACAAATGCTCAAATAATTTTTAGAATTTTTGGCCATATGCAAGGAAAACATATATATATAAAGGCTTTGTTTGACAAAAAAATATTTTCCTTTCCTTTGAAATAAAAGAGTCAAAACAAGCTTAAGGGCATGTTTGTCAAATATACTTTTAAGCTAAAAATTCCTTTAGCAAAACGATTACAAACCAAACAGGACCTTAACCACTAACTTAACTTTGACCAACTAGGTTGATCTAAAATATTTGGTTTGACCATAATCCTAGCCAAAGATCATTGGTTTGACTTGAAAAACAAACCAAAACCCATAACATATTAAACTTTCCAAAAACACAAAAACATGAAAGTTTTGTCAAAAACTGATCTAACACAAAAAAAAAAGAACATGAAGAACAAATAAAGAACACTCAACGTGAACCCAACAAAGTGGCTCTTAAGCCAAACTTGATATGAATAATCCAAAGACATAGACATATTTGAAATCATTCAAGGATTAATAATCTAGCATCAAACATCAATGATTATCACTCGATGAACACAATTTGGTCAAAATAAGGTTTTGCAATGATGGTTTTGGTTTTTGGGATTCTTGGTGGTTTTGCTAGACTTAAAGGGTAATGAGCTATTTCTCGCCTTTTGATATTGAGAGAAAGGTTTCGAGCCCTTGATAAGAATCCTCTGAGAAGCTTTGAAGTGTGAACACGTGAAATATGAGTGGTTTTTTAATAATAGGTGTCATAGTCATCGATGATTGAGTTATCCATTTTTGAAGCCTCATTGGAGCAACTCTAACGTCATTATCCTTAGGGATCACCTCGAGTTAATAGAGGAGGTGCATACCTTTCGTTTGGATCCAACCTTACTTAATTTGAAGGTTTGTAACTTCATACTCATTTGTTAGAAGGTGCAAACTCAATCAACCAAAACTCTCAAAGAAGAAGGTGAACAGTGGCCGAACGACGTGTCGTTCAATCCCTTCATTAAGTCTGGGTGACGTGTCATCTAAGTTAAATTCTAAAAACTAGGGTTTTTAATTTAGGATTTGGAAAACTTCAATTTAGTTCACGTTCTTTCAATTTCTTTTAATTGCCTCTCAACTTTTAATTTCATACAATTCCAACCTTGTCAAATTCAATTGCCAGCCCTAAAGTTCAATGCCTTTTCTAATTAGGTCCTTGGTTCCTGATTTATGCAAATTGATCCTTAGTTGACCATCAAACTTTCAATTGTCTTCAATTTGGTCCCTGATGTTGTTGATTTAAGTCCCTGGAGTCTCACGCCTTTAACAGTTTGGTCATTGGCTTTGAATTTTTTCAATCAAGTCTCTAATTGCCTAGCTATCAAACTTCAATATTTATGCAATTAAGCCCTTGATTTGACTGAATTAGCTTTTTAAAATTGCAATTCAACCCCCAAACTTTAATTCCTTCAAATTAAACCCTCAATAAATTTAATTAAACCCAAATCTCAATTGAGTTATTAAACATCCAATTATTTATTTTTTCTTTCAAAATGAATTTTTCTTGTTAATAGAGCCTTCATTAGTCAAAATTAAACCGTCAATTTTTTAACTTTTGATATTTTGATCCTCCCCAATCAGTCTTTGGTAACTTTTTGGACATTTTTCATTTTATTCCTACTAATGTATATTTTTTTCCAACTTTTTAAATGTCTTTGTATTTTTTTTTTGTATATTTATATGGGGTCCCAAAATTGGTAGCAACAATACTTATGAATTTTCTTTGAATCAAAAATTAAAAAAACTACTTAAATCAATTCGCAAAACTTATAACAAACATTATCGAAATTAATAAGATCATTATAATCACTATTTGTTTACTGGTGTCCTTATGTAAATAATGTGATTAATTAAGTAGAAATGAATGAACGAAATGAATGGATTACAATTGAACACATTAATTTAATTTTAAGGTATATATTAATGCTCAATCTAAATCTTGGTCGTTTATTTGTGCCATTAATTTCTTTAACAATATAGTTGTGTAGTTGTGTTTATATTAAAGAAATACTTTCAAAATAAATGGTATGAATTATAACTTCTAACAGCAATTAGCTTCTTATTTCATCTGTTAAATGAGATACAATACAACATCCTTAAAAAAAAATCATGCAATTCTAATTTTTAACTATAATTTCCTTATAAATTCCTTTGTGATATTAGAAAAAGGGGTAAAATTATATATATATATATATATATATATATATATATATATATATACACACACACACACACACACTGAAAGATCATGCAATTCTAATTATTAATTACATTTGGATTTTACCAAGTTATGGACAACTTCAACACACACAATAAATCAACATCACAATCATGTCAAACCATTATAGATTTAATTCCACATCAACACAACTCAAAATCATAAAATATGCATAATTTGAAAGATATATAAAGAATTCAAACACTTAAAATGGAATTGTTATTAGCATCTCATCTACTAATCACAGTTCCATTACTCGTCTTAAAAGTAACTAGAACAACCAAGTTATTGTTATATATAATTCTTATATGTTTAAGACCCTGTTTGTTTCACGGAAAGTGGTTTTTCTGGAAACCACTTTCCAAACTTTCATGTGTTTATTTGTTATTAGGAAAGTTAATCAACGGAAAACACTTTCTACTCAAAGAAAAATTTTGGTTTGGTTTCCAGGAATAAAGTGTTTTCCTTTTATTTTAGGTGGAAAACACTTTCAAGAAATTGTGAAAAATTTAGAAATGTCATGTTATTTGTTGATTATATCAAATTTAATCCTCAAACTTTTGATTGCTATATATTTTATTTTGATTTTTTTTTTCAATTTCATCCCTTAGAATTTGATTTTTATATCAACTTTGGTCCTTATTTTTATGATTGCTATTTGCTTTACTCTTATCATTTCTTAAATAAAAATTTTTATCTATCAGATTTAGTCCTCATTCTTTTGATTGTTATTTATTTTATTTAAAATAATTTATGAAATTATAATTTTTTTTTATTTCATCATTTTTTTACTTTTTTATCTGTTAGACTTGATCTCTATTATTTTGATTGTTATTTATTTTATTTGAGATAATTTATTAATTAGATTTGTTTTTTAATTTTATTCTCATTCAACTTTTTAATTTGTAAGATTTGTTCCTTATTTTTTAATAAACTTGAAAAACAAATTAACAAATTGTTTTTCAACTCATTTTCCATGACATAGCCAAACACTAGAAAATATTTTCTAATTTATTTTTCATAATTCTACCAAATATTGGAAAATAATTCACTTTTCAAGAATTTATTTTTCAAGGAAACCACTTTCCAAAATGAAATAACTTTCCAGCAAACAAACAGGGCCTAAAAGAACTTATAAGTATGTGATAACCTAATGAAAGTCAATCAAAAGTATTACAACATCATAAGAATTAGTATTAATTTCATTATAAAAGGATTGCTAATTACAATTCCAGAAGGATAACTAATTACATGTCCATTAAATTTACAAAACATATCCTAAATATCTATCATTCTACACGCGGTTCTGAAGTACCTGAAATTGAATTAACATATATTATGAATATAGCTATATCACGAATCATATAATCAATAAAAACAACTTTAAAAGACTTAACAACTGATCTTCCCTAACTAATATTTCATCCCCTCTTCTTGAAATGCCTAAACTATCCTCCTTTTCCTTTCTTAAAAAGAGAAGGTCTAAAAGGTTTACTGAAAGTGTAGTCAATATCCTTTTCTTTTTCCAAATCTAGTTAGACCTTGTTGATCCTCCATAATACACGCCTCTAAGGCATAAGTTGCTTTTATCATATCTCTGATTATCTTAAATTGCAATGCAATAAGCTTTTGTTTCAAGTCCTATCATAACCCATCTTGGAATGTCTCAATTAGTTGCTGCTCCATAGAAACATGATGTGGGGAAAATATAGAGAGGTTACATAACCTGCTCTCATATTCAAACATTGACATACCACCTTATCTTAAGGCTAGGAACTCTTGTTCTTTCATCTTGTGGTGATATCTGGAGTAAAATTGATTCTCAAAATCTATTCTAAAATCACCTCATATCCACAACTCTGTGGTCCTCCTCGAGTGCATAGTCTCCCACCAAAACTGTGCTCTATCTATTAATAGCTTATTAACACAGTCTTCCCACAAATCATCCAACACCTTTATCTGAACCAAGGTATTCTCTACCTTCCTAATCATCTCCTAGTAGTCTCTGCATCTTGTTCGCTAAAAAAAGCTCACAACTCATTTCTCTCATACTCTTCATAATTCACATTAACGCAACCAAACTATCTGTAGGTGTTATGACCACTAAAATTACTAACAATGTTGGGGCTACTAGAGATGATTCACTATTCATATTATCAACTACTACTTTCACCAACTATGTTAGGATAACAGGGTTAACAAACGAAGCAGGGGCTCCTATAGGTGCCACGGGTGAAGGCACTATTGTATGTCCCTGATGATTTAATCTTTTAGCTATAATATCTCAACTTATTTAGAAGTTGTCTCATCTTAGAGTCCAAATGATTCTTTTTACATTAACCGAATAGTTATTGGTGCATATGAGAGGCGATATCTAGCAAAAGATTCTCCCCCTGAACCTTCTCAGAATCTATACCCTAAACCCTTATCCATACCAGAAGGATTCGTCCTTGTATCTTGTCCTATACAAACCATTCTGGATTTCATTTCACATCAACACAACTCAAAATCAAGAAATATGCATAATTTGAATGATATATAAAGAATTCAAACACTCAAAATAGAATTGTCATAGGCATCTCATCTACTAATCATAGTTCTATTCCATATCATAATTTATCGGTTTTAAATAAATTTTATATTTTTTGTTTTATCAATCACCATGATAAGTCACATGTTCTAGTCATTATCGACCTAACATTTCTAGCTTATTATCAAGTATAATCTCCCCTTTTTGAGTGCTTAACTTTACTACCCATTACCAAGCACTATCCTATCATTAGGTATATAGTTTTCTATTGCCTATTTCCAAGTACTATTCCTATTATTAGTTCACGAGTTTCTCCGTTAATTAGTGGGCATTAGTCCCATTACCAAGTTGGTTCATTTGCCTATTATCGGGCACTAGTCTCATTACTAGGAAGCTGGTTCCTCCACTCATTATTGGGAAGCTAGTTCTCCGTCCATTACTAGGCACTAGTCTCATTACCAGGAAGTTAGTTCTGAACACATTTATACTAAATTAAAAAAAAAAGCACATTTAATGAAATTAAAATTTTTTTTTTAATATTAAAGTATCGAGGTGGTATACACCTATATGTTGTCTGCGCTCTAGATGTACCTCTTAGCTGTTATACAGCTCCTACAACTTCTTTTATATCACCAGGTGTACTTTATCATTTTTATTCAATGCTCATTCCACACAATATAATCTAAGTTGATTTTTTTTCAACTTAATCATTATTTGTAATTTATCTTATATTAACACTTCATTTCAACTTCTTATTAAATCCACCTTCTCGATCTAATTAATAAGAGAAACTTCTTATAATTCATACTCCCACATATACCCTAATATACTTAAGTCGCACTTCAAAACAACATTGTTTCTTATTTTAATCATAACTAAAGTTATAGAATTTATTTTGGGTGTGGCTTGAGTCTTTCAAAAATTGTGGTACAAAGCTAGTAGGTTTAAATAAAATAAGAAAACTCACTCTTGTCATTTATGCACCCATAACTACATATTATAGCCACCTATTCAATCTATCCAGCAAGATTCAGTTTGGCCTCTTATATCTAAAGTTCTATAACTCCAAATTAAGCAAGGTCAATTCTGTTTGAAAACTAACATCCTTAGCTATAACTTTCATGAAAAGAGTTAACTTAATCTTCTCCTATAGAATTTAGGTGACGAAGTTGTCTAGTTTTCAAGATATGAGTTTAACAAGCAACAAATTATTTTCATTCATATTCTTATTCTTCAAAGCAAGCATTTCTATCCAATACATCTTATAACACTACTAAACCATAATTTCCTAAAAGCAAACTAGTCTAATTCACATTTTATTTGAGATAGCCAAAATTCTTTTTCAAAAGAAAACTTACTCATATAAATAATTCAACTCCTCTAAATTATTATTGGCATAATCATTTTATTTTTAAACTATACATTCTTAAACAATTACTATGTTAATTTCAATCAACAACCTTAATCTCCCTCTAAATTAATTTGGCTTATACCCATTATAAAAGGAAGTATATATTTTCTTTAAAATTTTCCATAAATGACACATTACCCATTAATTTTTCATGTAAGTGAACACCATGATACCAAACTTTCATGTCAATTAAATGAATTTAGTTCAAAATCCTCTTCTTCTTAACCTTGGCCGAAACTTCTATCAAGAAAAGACATGATCCCTTTTAATTTTTTTTCCATTAATTCTCTTTCATCACATTGTATTATAGTCCACATAACTCAATTTTAAAGAAATCACATTTTCCCTATTTTTCATTATAAACCCTAAATTAAATTTCTCTAATTTATCCATATCATCACAAATTAATTCAAGCTTATATAATTGAGTTCTAGACACATTACCTGTAAGAATCTAAACTTTGGATGTTAACAATTAGAATTTCTACGCCCTTCTTTCTTCCTCCCCCAAACCATAACCTCATTTTTTTTATCTCTCTTGACCTCTCACAAAGTTTCTCTCCCAAATCTCTTCTAATATGGTGTTTAGGTGTTTACTTCTCTAAATTCTCATTAAAACTAACCTATTACGTGAGTTCTTCATGAGAAATAAAGGAATTAAACATAACTCACAAGTCCCCCCTTCTCTCTTTTCTTCTTCTTTTTTAGCCATATACTCACACACAAGCATGTTTGTGTGTATGTGTGTGTATTTGGTTTCATTGCTTATTGCTTTGTCTATTTCAATAATACTGCTTATCCTAGTAAGTTTTATGGGCCCATTGGATCATAAGCTTCTCAAGCTCACACTTTTACTTTTCTAGTTAGAGACCAACATCTTGGGGCTAACGTGGGATCCATTCAAGGACCTACCAACTTAGGTAAATATCTAATGCATTCGCCCACTAAAGAAGTTATTTTTGGAAGAGAAACTATACATTTTTAGGATCTGTGCACTCCTTAGTTAGAACCTCTAAAAAGGTCCAAATGGTTTAGACTTGAGTAGGTTGAAAAAAAACATGCAACCTTGGCAAGAACAATGTTCTACGAAATGTATGACCTATGCGCATTTAGGTTTATTAAATTCCTTAGGTGGTGTAACTATTGAGATCAATGCAGTCAACTATGTCTCTCTTAGAAGTTGGTTAGCTACCTCCCATTTTGTTCTCAGGTTCTTCTTATTCGTAGGTCATTTATAGAACATGGAAAGGGCTCGTGCAGCAACAGGATTTAAAAAAGGGAGTTGATCATGATTTTAAACTTGTTCTTTCCATGACTCCTCTTAACTAATTGATAAAAGAGATCCAATAGTTGAAGTAGGAATCAATTTGATTCTACTATACTTGTTGATTGGGTTGATCAGGTCATACTTAAAAAGTCTGCCTTTTTCCTTTCTTTTCAACTCATTTAGATTTAGATCTAATCAATTTTATTTTTTTTGGCTTGACTATCTTACCTAGTCGAGCCATTCACCTTTATGACACTGAACCAGAAAAAGCAATAAAAACATAAATAGATTCACCAAGAAAAGGAGAGAGAAGGATTCGGACCCTCGATAGTTCGCAAAGAACTTTACTTTTTTCATGATCGGAGCTATCAACCACTCGACCATCTCTCCAAAAGATAATTTCTATTTTACTATTTTATTTTTATTCCGTTGAATAGAACATAGAACACGGTCGTAAGAGTTGATGACGTCTTGTACTATAGAAAGCTATTGGGTGTAAGTCAATGAGTCTATATATATATATATATATATATATATATATATATATATATATATATATATATATAAAGGATCTAGAATAAGCATTTGTAAAATAAAATAGAAAAGGACTCTTAACTCTATATTCGAATAAAATGGGAATGGGGTGGAAATAAGTCATATAGAGTCAATGGATTCATGGTTTAATCCCCCTATGATGCATTTGTTTTTTGGCCTGATAGAGGGATCAAATGGTATAATTGTTTTGTTGGTAGCTTGAAGAATTAAAGACATAACTATTGCTTTCCAATTGACTATTTTTGTATTAATTGTGTACCTGTTGTTTTTGTATTTTTCTTTTGCCTGATATAGTGTACCTGTTGTTTTTTCTTCTCCTGACGATTGGTCAAGCAACAAAAATGTTGTATTTTCTAGTATATCATTATGAATTGGATTAGTCTTTCTGGTAGTATTCTTAATTCTCTCATCTCTCGAATCCAGATACAAAAATGAAAAAAGACCCCTCCCTTAATTCTCTAGAGTTGCGATACGCATTTACATTCTAAACTTAAATGAGTGAATAATTATAGTTATTAGTTTTAACTAACAACTCCCACTTATCAAAATGCATATAATGTAATTAAAATTTAAATTACATTAAACATGCAATTCAAAATAAACAAGCAATTATCTTAACAAATAATAATAATAATAATAATACTGAAATAAAAAAATTAAGAATGATAAATTTCAGAATTATTTTATATTGCAGATATATAATTATGGTATCCAATTACGTCATCTACTTTATCAAAGTTATCTCCTCCAAATTCATTCTAGGCAAACCATGGAATGAATTTAGCAACAGCATCCAAACGACCTGCACTTCTTCCAGTGCATTATATACCATTTTCGGTATACTAATGTTCCCTCTTAAGCAACATTTCATCAACAAGATTGTTGAAATCTACGAATTCTAGTCCACATTCCAATAATAGTCGCACTAACATCCATTCCTCAGGCAGAGAATTGAGAACGATTAACATTTGATGTTCTATTTTATGTGCTCTTGAGTTTTGTGAACAGGATTAATGGTTTAACTAAATTAATGATCAATTTGTTGTTGTCTATCCATAACAACAAAAATAAATAAATCAAAAGCACATAAATATAATAATCAAGGGCATAATAAATAGGCTTTGAGGCGTGAAGATCAAAACCTTAAACTTATAGATAACAATTTCTATAAGTTTATTAAGAAGTTCTGTTTTATTTTTTATAAACATTAATAGAGAGTTTGTAGAGAAAAATTAGGGAGAGAAAAAGATTATTGCAAAGCTTTAAACACCTCTTTTGTTTCTTATTTTTCTTTTATCAATATCAAACTAATATTTTTAAATAAAATCACCCCCTTTCAGACCAATATGTAAGTAAAGTTTAGAGACACACCTCTTTAAACTAATATGTTTGTGAGAATTTAAAAGACACATCTCTTCAGACCAATATATATGTAAAGTTTAAAAGGCACACCTCTTTAGACGAATATGTCTGTAAAGTTAAAAGGCACACCTCTCCAAACTAATGTGTCTATAAAGTTTAAAATATAATTCTTCATTCAAATTATTTAAACAATTTGGCAAGAGGTGTCATGCATAATAATTATTATTATTAATTAATTAATTATCTCAAATTAATGAATTTCAAAATAATAATAAAAACCATTTATGTTACATAATACCAAATGAAATTGTAGCCATTTTAAAAAATAATTGGGAACAAAAAATTTATGATACAATCAATATAGTCAAAAGTCAATGTCTTTGCCTTCAGAAATGCAAATCTGGCAAATGTTTTTAAAATCTCTCTTTTAAATAATATATGATGCAATCATCGATACAAACAAAGAACTAAAATGTGTTTATATCAGAAAAGAAAAAAAATGTTTGTACAATAATAGATATATTACATAAAACCTAACAGAAAACACATCTTAAAACCATGTTCAGATACCAATGTAGATTGAAAAGGAAAACTTACTTGTGAAAATTCGCTTTCTTATTCGTGGATCAATTACTTCAGTGACACTTCAATTACTAGAACCAAAATGATATTTCACAGTACGGATGTTTTTGTAAATCTTGTCAAGTTAATGTAGAGAGTTAAGATGGAAGAAGAGAAATAGAGAACTATGTTCTTTCAATAATGAAAACTTAATCTTCATATGGGTTATGTTTCTATTTATATAAGTAGAGGAAACAATTATTTTTTTTAGTAACTCCTCTAAATACTTGGACCAGATTCATCTCTCATGGGCAAACCAGGCCTAACTCGATAACCAATACTTTGCAATGAAAAGTGCGACTTCATAAATAGTGCAACTAACGAGGTTGGAAAACCTATTATAATGAGATGACTCTTTATAAGATAGAGATAAGGTGATTGACAATGGAGTATGATGGCTTAAAACAAGTCTCCTTGATAGAATGGAAGACCTTTTGATCACTACATCAGTAAATGAAGAAAAATGAGATTGAGAAAGTGTTAGGTGTAAGCCTGAGAAGATCATGATATAGGTAAAATTATATATTTTTTTTCACCACTAACCTCTAAAATTGATTAGGGGATAAATGTTTTTAATATTGATGGGTCACTATTAGGTAGACATTATGACATTATGATCATTACTAATTACTAATTGGGCAAAAGTAATCTTAGAGGCACACATATTTAATGAATATACCATTTGTCCTACTAAGTGAGGGGCTAGTTGAGCTCCCCAAATAAAGGCTAAGCGACTAGTCCCCCATCTAAAAAGATGTTCTCCTTTAATGATGTGGTTGTTTATTTGTCCAGATTTTGTTTATGTATGGTTTGTTTGGTGTGATTTTTTCATGTATATTAGAATGGATGATCATTTTACATGTATTAGTTTTGCGGTAGATAATAAGAATATATACTAAATAAATGACTTTTCAACTTGTCAATGAAAGTAGATGCATATAAAAGCTAAACTTCAAACCAAGAAGAGTGCATCAAAAATAAAATATGACATGAGATATAATTTAGAGAAGCTAGGAAAATGCAATGTTAAGTAGCAACAATGGCAGTGAATCAATTGCAGTAGTAGGAGTGAATCAACATTAAAAATGCCAAGCCAATCCTAGGGAAAAAGTCTTGCCCAAACAAAAGAAGCAAATGTTAGGGGTGTTAAGGAAGCAAAAGAAAAAACATCGGCTATGATTGCTCAATGATTTCTAGAAGTTGCTGAGGGAGAAGATAATGTCCGATTCACCTTCCTTTTCTTCTTCATCAACTGTCTTTTTTGTGGCGATCCTCTCTCGTCTTTCTGCAACTCTCTCTTCTCCTTTACGGGTCCTTTTTCTTCTGCCCTGCCCCTCCGTCATCCCCCTTACATCCATTAGTTTGATTTTGAACATCCTCACCCTCTCCTCATAAGCTTTTCTCCTCCAATTCACCCTCTCTCTTTTTTCATCTCCATGTACTGTTGTGCTGTTATCTCTCCTATGTAAAAGAATGAAATAAAGGGGATGATGAAAGGGGTGGGAATCACGTTCTAAACCACATAGACGTCCAACAAAATTAAGGACAAAAATATAACTATACTATTAAAGTCCACGGTAAAAGACACCTCACAGTCCACAATAAATGAATGAGGGGACTTAGTTTTTTTTTGTTTTTTTAATGTTCCCTGAATATATCAAACAGCATTGAGTTTTTCGACGAATCTTTGAATGATATAATAATATCTAGCATCATCAGTTTATTAAGGAAAAGGACAATCAAGGGAGTACACATATAATAAGGATAGCGCTCGATCCATATCATGGACTATTGATTAATTACAAGGTAAAAATCTGAATCAGGGTCAGCAAAAGCCTGGACAAAAATCTAAGTTATAGGATAACTAGGCCATGTCAAAAAAATTATGAGAAACCCTTTCCGCAACTCTTATTCAATATTGGGTTTTTAATGATCTTGCCATGAAAAGTACGCGTAACGGTAATTAGTCAATCTAGGATTTTCTTAAACAAAAACTTTCAAAATTGACCAGATCCTTGGAATGTTACCTATCTAGTTAAAAAACAGGGAAAAAGAAAGATCGTACTGGAGCGATTCATTAAGAGTTAAGACACAACCCAAGAAATGCGTTGTAAACCCCACGAGGCACATGAGAAGCTGTCGGCACCAGCCATGCATCATCCACCATCTAGCTAGCCAGACCACCAATCTGGACGCCTTGAGTTATTGAAAAAGATGAAGTCAAAAGCCCATGTAGGATACACTTAGCACACATTGCAACGCCGACTCTTGTCCCAAGAGAAGAGATAGTCCCCTCCATTCATTCATTTATTTCTCTGATAAAGCTAAAGTCCACTCTTATTTTTGAGCTTTTCTTCTTCCAAAACCTTGGAAAATGCCCTAAATTAATGCCTCCCCTCTAATTTTCCGTGTGTTGACTCTCATTGGCTTCAACTTACAACCTGCATATAGATATAAAACTACAAAACTATCCCCCGTAACTTTCAACAATTAAAGCTATCTTTCATATCAAAAAATAAAATAAAATAAAACAAAGCTATCTTGCAACTTCTAGTTCTAGCTACAGACAACTTGGAAGGTCAAATTTCCATTCAAGAAGTTTCATTTTTCAGCTTTCTAATTCCTATACCTCTCTCTTCAATCTCCTTTTGGCCATTCAAGTACTCTAGTGCTTCTTCTGTTTTGGTATCTAAGTTAAGAGTCCTTTTGGTATATTTTTCTTGCAATATTTCTTCATCAAAAAGATTAGAGTTCTATTCTTGGTACCTTTTATAATATTCTTTATCTGTTTGTTCATTCAAAATGGATCAAATCGATGTTCCTTATCATTTCCTTTGCCCAATTTCGCTTCAACTCATGAGAGATCCAGTTACAATCTCTACTGGGATTACCTATGATAGAGAGAACATTGAGAGATGGTTATTTTCATGCAAGAACAACACTTGCCCTGTCACAAAGCAAGAGTTGTTTGGTAAAGATCTAACCCCAAACCACACTCTTCGACGATTGATCCAAGCATGGTGCACCCTCAATGCCTCTTTCGGAATCGAGCGAATCCCAACTCCAAAGCCACCCATTGACAGAGCCCAGATCGCCAAACTTCTTAATGATGCTAAGAAATTTCCACACTTGCAGCTCAAGAGTCTACGAAGGCTTAGATCGATCACGCTTGAAAGTGAAAGGAATAGAATCTGTCTAGAGGAAGCTGGTGCAGTTGATTTCCTGGCTACAATCTTGAAAAATGGTGATTCTACTTCAGTTGACGTAGCCAGCGATGATAATGAGTCTGAGTTCTCAAGAGCAAGTGATGAAGCATTGAACATTCTTTATCATCTCAAAATATCACAAAGGAAATTGAAGAATCTGATAACCAATGATGGCGATCAATTCTTGGAGTCATTACTTCAAATCTTGAAGCATAGTAGCTATCAATCTAGAGCTTATGCGACAATGTTATTGAAGTCCGTCTTTGAAGTGGCAGATCCAATGCATTTGATCAGTATCAGACCAGAAATGTTTGTAGAATTAGTACGTGTTCTCAATGATCAGATCTCACAACAATCTTCAAAGGCGGCATTGAAGCTTCTTGTGGAGGTCTGTCCATGGGGAAGAAACCGAATCAAAGCTGTCGAAGGTAGCGCCGTTTCGGTCTTGATTGAGCTTCTTCT
Organism: Populus nigra; assembly: GCF_951802175.1. NCBI lineage: Eukaryota > Viridiplantae > Streptophyta > Magnoliopsida > Malpighiales > Salicaceae > Populus > Populus nigra. The sequence goes on along the minus strand of NC_084870.1, from coordinate 3,393,587 downwards.
AGATAAATCAGACAAGAGAGCTTGTGAACTTGTTCTAGCTGTTTTGGATCTGCTTTGTGGTTGTGCTGAGGGACGAGCAGAGTTATTGAAGCACGGGGCAGGACTTGCCGTTGTTTCCAAGAAAATACTTAGGGTTTCTCATGTTGCAAGTGATAAGGCAGTGAGAATCCTGTACTCCATTTGTAGGTTTTCAGCAACGTCTAGGGTTCTTCAAGAAATGTTGCAGGTTGGTGTTGTGGCCAAGTTGTGTTTGGTTTTGCAGGTGGATAGTAGTTTCAAGAGCAAGGAGAGAGCTAGGGAGATCCTCAAGCTGCACTCCAGGGTTTGGAGAAATTCTGCTTGTGTTCCTGCTTATTTGATGTCTTCTTATCCATCTTCCTGATCGATTTGAGCCTTTTTTGTTTCGAGTATATAATGATCAACGGGGCTAAGTTTGCCTCATGCAATATAATTTGAAATATTACACATTTTGGGCACGAAGGATGTCCCAGGAACAGAAATCTCAAAGCAAATAAATTTGTTATTTTGTTTTTTTTTGTTTTGTTTTTTTTTTTGTAGCATGCATTTATGCTCTTATTTTTTGTTCGCTTGTTTAAAAAAACCCTTTTCTTACCTTACAAGTACAACCACTAAATCATTTTCTAGTTCGTCTTTTTTCTTTTTTTTTTGTAATTCACAAGGGTGGCAAGGTTGATTGGTGGAAAGGCATCTAAGAACATGGAAGACTACAGTTCGGATTCATCCTTTCATGGTATATAAAAGAGCATATTCAGGAAATCTAAGAAGATGTTGAGATCTGTATAATAGATTTTGAGTTTAAATCAAGACATGTATTTTTTATAAAAATCTAGAATAGTTAAAGTTTTATTTACTCATCTAAACTTTTAAAATATGCTTTTCAAGAAATAGGGTTTTTTTTAATCCAATATATATATATATATATATATATATATATATATATATATATATATATATAAAAGCCCTCTTTTATATATTATGGTTGTATGGTTGTGGAAAACTAGTGAGATCTACGAATCAACGTTTCAATTGGCATTCATGTTGACATGTGTGTGTGTTTAAAGGATGCATTTTAACTTGATTTCTTGGTTAAAAAAAAATATTTTAATGTATGCTAGCATGGTTAAAATTATGTTTTTGTTGGAAAACTCTTTCTTGAAATCTTAATTTTAAAAAAATTATAATTTCTAATTTCTTTGAAATCTATTTTTTTAAATTATTATTGTAAAAACTATTATAATACTAAACACACATTTAATATATTAGTACAAATTAAAGTTAATGAATTCAATTTGGATAGAACAGAAAGACCTGAATAAGTCTCCACAAACTGAAATGGAATATTCACCAACTATGAGTCCAGAAAAAGTGCCTATTTGCATTCAATTTAGTGAAGGCTTTCAGGGATTACACAGAGCAGGTTCAAGGAAATTTGGACTTGGTTAGGTTTGATGGATGCAGTTTGAAATCACATGAAATTTTGGATGCTTTCGGTGTTTCTCTGGAGCAAGTACAAGGTCATAGTCTTACCGTGAAAAGGTAAGAAAATGCGGCTGCAGCTGCTTCCTAATTCAATGAAGTTAACCTGCAGCTCGTGTTTCATGATCTGAGAAATTACTTGCAGCTCGTGTTTCATGGGGATCTAAAGTTTTTTAAATATAAAAAAGAAATTTATAGTTCTTTTTAAAATTCTTTAAAATTATTATTAAATACGAAAATACAATTGTTTTAATTTTTTTTATAAAATATTTTTTTTCTATCAATATGTTTCTTTTTTATCTTAGTAATGGCAATGTTTTCAACTGTAAAAACATTGTTTTTGTTTTTTAAATAAATCTCAAGTTAAGAAAATATATCAAAATAATATATTTGTATTTTATGTGATTAAAAATTAAAAAAATCATCACTGTGATAAAATCATATGTTCCAAATCTCTTTAAATATATTTATTAATAAACATCTAAATTCTATCAAATTTTCATAAACAATTTATCATTAGTATTAATTATTATTTTCAAATCAAATACATAATAATTAAAAAAAACATTATTCAGATTCAAATAAAAAAACTATAATAGTATTTAAAACCATACTAAGACTAAAGATAAAATGAATCCGGGAAAACATTTCTAAATTCTTAAAAAAAAAAAAAAGCCAACACCCTTGGTAATGATAATAAACGTGTAAGTTTGTGATAATTTAGAAAAGAAAAATTTTTTAAATCTGGAAAAGAATGTAAAATCCAAGTTAATAATAATAATAATAATTGATTTTATCTTTTAAATTAAATTTATGTTTTTTTCAATGGTAATAAAATTTATTTCAAATTTAATAATATTAATAAAATTAATAATATCTATAATAATTATATTAAATTTGTATAGCCCAAGTTTTTTATAGTTTTTGATCCCTTCAAATAAATTTTATTGTTTTTTCTTGATAGTAATAATTTTTTTTTCAAATTTATTGATGATAATGATAATGATGATGATAATGATATTTCCTCTTTATCGTGTGGAAAAAATAAATAAGAGAAAAGAAAGAAAAATTATAGTATCGGGTCCTACTGGCACAAGAACCTAACGCCCTTGGTCCTGTGGCAACACGACCCAATAACCCAGCTGTAATTTTTTACTTACAAATAGCAAAGACAATGCCCTCCGGGCACTACAATATTTATAATACAAATAATAATATTTTTAATATTAATAATAAAATTAAACTTACCCATGTTTAAGTAGGTCTGGATGCAACACCTAGCTCAAGAGCTTTGGGCCCATCATAAATGCTAGACCCAAGAGTCATAGGTCTGGCTGCAACACCGGATCCATTAAACTTGAGTCATAATGCTAGACTCATTTTCCTTGGATCCAGACGCCTGACTCAAGTGTCTTGGGTCAGGCAGTGCTGCAAGACCCAAGGGACTTGGGTCTGTGGTCCTGCCACTCCTAAGCAACTTGGATTAGGTGCACCTTTTCAACCCCAAGTTTCTTAGGTCTATAAGGGGATGTCAGACCCAAATTAACAGCAACAACAACAATTGATTTTACCATTAAAATCAAATCTATGTTTTTTTTTATAGTAATAATATTTATTGTAAATTTAATAATATTAATGAATTTGATAATATTTATAACATTAATAATAATATTTAACTTGTTTGCCCAAGTTTTTATATTTTTTAATCTTTTTAAAAAAAGTGTATGGTTTTTCTTCGATGGTAATAATAATATTTTTTTCAATTTACTAATGGTAACAATAAATAATAATAATTCTTAATTTTACCCTTCAAATCAAATCTATTATTTTTTTTCAATATTAATAATATTTTTTCAAATGTATTAATTATTATATTAGTATTATTAATTTTTTTTTGTATTTTCTCATTTTCATTTTTTTTTGTTTTGTGGGAACCCAAAAACGGGTAACAACAGATACCCCCTCTTTACAATGCTTACAAAGCAAAACATCATCAATGTCTTGCATAGTAAACTTGTAAAGAAAAAGAAAAAGAAAAAGAAAATGATCTCACTATCTTGGACGATCTGCCCTTTTTTAAAAAAATTGGTCTACTTTCACGAGTGACCTACCCACACACACTTACTGGTCTATTTTCATGGGCGACCTGCCCTCATACTCACGTTGGTCTATTTTCACGGGCGACCTACCCACACATATTCATTCTGGTCTATTTTTAGGGGCGACCGACCCACACCCTCACATGGTCTATTTTCATGGGCGACCTACCTACACATGTTCATCCTGGTCTATTTTCAAGGGCGACCGGTCCACATACTCATACTGGTCTATTTTCATGGGCGACCTGCCCTCACACTCACATTGGTCTATTTTCACGGGTGACCTGCCCACACATTTTCATCCTGGTCTATTTTCAGGGGCGACCGACCCACTCACTCTCATGGTCTATTTTCATGGGCGACCTGCCATCACACTGATACTGGTCTATTTTCAGGGGCAACCGGCCCACACCCTCACACTAGTCTATTTTCATGGGCGACCTACCCACACATGTTCATCCTGGTCTATTTTCAGGGGCGACCGGCCCACACCCTCACACGGTCTATTTTCATGGGCGACCTACCCACACATGTTCATCCTAGTCTATTTTTAGAGGCGACCGGCCCACACACTCACATCGTCTATTTTCATGGGCGACTTACCCTCACACTCGAGATGGTCTATTTTCATAGGTGACCTACACTATACATGTTCATCCTAGTCTATTTTCTAGGGTGACCGGCCCACACCCTTACACGGTCTATTTTCACAGGCGACCTACCCACACATGTTCATCTTGGTCTATTTTTAGAGGCGACCGGCCCACACCCTCACATGGTCTATTTTCATAGGCGACCTGCCCTCACACTCACATTGGTCTATTTTCACGGGTGACCTACCAACACATGTTCATGGTTTATTTTCAAGGGCGAACGGCCCACACACTCATACGGTCTATTTTCATGGGCGACCTTAGATCCCATCTGGCAATCTAGAACCAAAATTTGTGTTCTTCCTGTTGGCAAGGTTTGAACTTGCTTTTTTTTTCTTTTTTCTTTTTTTTTTTGAAAATTTCTTAATGGTAGGGTTCTTATTTTTCTTCACATTCCAGGGTCACAACAATGATTCTCTTTTATTATCAGCTCAATGATTCTTTTTTTCTCTCTCTCTTTTCTTTTCTTTCAATCTTACTGGACTTTTTTTTAAGGATTTTCCTGTAATGAATAAAAATATATGTGCAATGCTTTGAGGTTAGATGACATGCATGCATCCTTACCTGATTTGAAATATAGGTCCCCCCTTTTTATGTTCCATCGTCATAGGGTGCCTTTGTTTGCCAACCAAAGCCTTCTTTGCTCTTTCCATGTACTGCCCCATTCATGTGCTGGTCATCCACTCCACTGTAAAAGCAACGCCTATCATAGGTTGTCTTCGATGATTGTTGGTTTCACTGTTTGTCAAGATTGACAATGCCCTTCCAAGTATGGTGTCGCTTGATTCGTTATGAATGAGCTCAACAAATCATTTCATCTCCTGGATTCTTTTGAGAATCATTCTTTGATTAACTATGTACATCCCACCAGCACTCATCAAGAGGTTTTCTGGTGTCGTCCTCATCTTAGATTGCTAATCAACTATCGATTTACCTCTAGTATGATCTGAATTATCTTTCTTTAAACTCCATTGTCCTCAGTTCACCAATTCATCATTTAATCATTTTTTATTGCCCCCTAGCTGATCTAAACACTACTTGTTTTCTTTTTCAAGGGCCACTGTATTGCCCCCAGCTACTCAACTTTTTAAGAAGTGTTGAGCAGTATTGATGTCACTTCTGTCAAGGATTTTACAAACTCGATCGATGCTCTTCTTGTTTGACAATCTTTCTTGTTCGGGAATCAACTCTCATATTTCGAAGATCATGTCTATTTCAAAGTCTAATTGTTGAAATGAAATCAGAGAGATGTCGGTTTTGTAAAAGTATTTTGAAATTCAAACTTCTTTAGTCCTTTGATTATCTAGTATTTTGAAAACAGAAATTGACCCATCGAAAGATTAAAATAGCTTTTTCTATAGTTCCTTATGTCAATTTTAATCTTTGATCTTGGGTATATCTTTTGATGGTCTGTGATGAGGGTATATCTTTTGATGGTCTGTGATGAGGTGACCTTCAGTGAATTTCAAGAAACAAGATGCTCAAGTCAGAACTCAGGCTTTTATCAAGAAAGGTGTTTTTTTCTTTTTCTTTTTTTTTAGCATTTATTTTATTAGCATGCATAATAACAAGTAGCTTGATCCATGAAGCCACGACCCTTATGGAAAAACTCTTCAAGCTTTGAGAGCGCCATTTATCGGTTCCAATTGCTTACTTGATCGAAAAGGGCTTTTAAAAGCACATAATGTAGGCTATGGTTTATGGCTATGAAAGAAAGGAATTTTACAGGCTCAAAAAGTGTTTGAGGGTTTCAAAAACCTAGGATCAACATCAACTATTCATCATTTCTCTTTATCTTGTTGTCTTTGTAAAGAAAACGACATATAACCTTATTAACCTCAAATATCAGAATTCTCTTAACATAGGTCATAATGCAAATCCAACTTTTTCTTTGATAAATAACCAATCTCAATCAATATGATAACATCAGGGGCTTTATCATGGATGCTAAAAGTCATGTTTGTAGCTCGGTTTTTTTTATGGTATCGACTTTTGACATTTGTTGTGTCTTTCCTTGATTGAAACTTCTTTTGTCTTTCCTAGACTTAATAGGCATTCTCCTTCCTTTATCTTTGACCTACCTTTAAGTGTAGGCAATTTTATTTTTTTTAATGCTTTCATATAGCCTTTCTCACAGTTTTCTAACATGCCCCAGTCTAGGTCTTCTATCTTTTAGCTCTCTCTCAAATGTTGGACTTTTGTTCTAAGCCTTCCCTTTCATTTTTGTCTTCTCTTATTTGCCCCCAGTGTGGGGTGTGATCCTCATCAGGGTTTCTTTTGAAAAGAATATTCTATCAGGCTCAAAATGGGAATGCAAATGATATATTTCTAGTATTATGAAAGGATAAGACAAAGATGACCTTTTCTCGTTTCAAGCAAGGTTGTTCTGAACCGATAAATTTTGATCTCGCCCAATGTAATGATTTGGACTTGCAAGAACCTTGATTTGTAAGTCCATAACTACTGAATCCATTACATGTCATTATGCATACTACTAAAACTTAGCTACATGGTGGGTGATTCAGTTTCATGTGTGAGCTCAAAATTTGTTTGGGCACCCCATATCATTTTAACAAGCATCGAGTCATTTCTGCAATCAAAATACTTTTAATCTTTCAGGATTGATTAGCCTTAATTGCATGTTGGAGTTCGATCAAAATATTTTGCTAAAATAAACTTTGAAAGAAACATCTCGTTATTTGAAAACAACAGAGAGACAAATAAAAAGACATGTTTCGTAAAAAAGATGAGATGTGATCCCAAAACAAAATGCAAAATAGCAAAATTCCAATACAATTGACAATTCATCGCCATTCTTAGATTAGCTTTTCTGGCCATATCTGTGTTTTGCCAAGTATTTTCGATCACTTGTCATTCTAAAGATATTCGGGGGACAATAAAGCCAATGACATCACCTTTCACACACTCAACTTGCCCCTTGTTCATCCACCTTCAGAGTCATCTCTCATCATTATTCTGGAATTCATGGCAGGACCTTCAATCTTTCCCCTCTTCATAGCTTGTTCAATTCTTTCAGCAATCCTCACAACTTCATGGAAATGTTGAGCTGAGCTTTCTATTAAATGCTTATAATAAGGGGATTGAAAGGTGTTGGCAAACAACATCACCATTTCTGTATCTATCAGTGGAGGTTGAACATATGTTGCCTTATCTCGCCATCTTTGCGTGTATGCCTGCACAAACTCTTGGTCTTCCTTTTCCATAGCCATTAGGATGGTTCTATCAGGAGCAATTTCCAAATTAAATTTATACTGCTTCAAGAAGGCGTCTACCAGGTCTTTCCATGTCTTAATTTTAATGTTGTCTAGTCTCATGTACTAGCTCAAAGCAGATCTAGTGAGACTATCTTGGAAAAAGTATATTAGTATCCTATCATCATAAATCACCTCGGCCATTTTATTGCAGTAAGATCGAAGGTGAGTGTTTGGACATTCCAATCTAGTGTATTTGATGAACTCTGATATCCTAAAGTTCTTTGGTACTATAATGTTTGGTACCAAACACACTTCAGCTGCTCGCATAGGATCAATCCAATCATTACCCTCAACTACTCTTAATCTTTCTTCTAAAGCAGCCAATTTGTCGTAGTTCACAAAATCAGTAGATCTATTTCCAGGGGGTCCATCTGCTGTTAAATCCACGGTGATGGGAGCTTGACTTGACGGGATAGGGGCGATAGGCACAAAATGTTGTTCTACTGTTGAATCTGCCCCCAAGTTTTGAGATGTCCCTGAGACGTGGATTGATGGTGTTTTCACAGGAGGTTGTGCAAAAATACCCTTTCCATTTTTAGAGCTCAGCACTTGTTCAAGCAAATCTGTAAGTCTAGCTACTTCACCTTTGATGCTCTCAATTTTATTTTGATAATGGGCCTTCAATTGAGCTCTTTCTTCATTTTCCATCTTTCAGGTGTAGCAAATCTTGGATGGGGGACCTATGTTTCAACCTGGCGGTATGTATGATAAATGTATGAGTATGTTTCTTATATGATGACCTCGCCCTTCCAAAGTTGACATGTATGATAAATTTTGATTTTTGCGCCACAACGGAAATTTTCTAAGTAACGGCCATTGTGCCAACCACAAGTCTTGAGTTCAAGATGCTTCAGGAAGGGTTTACTTTGATGCAAAACAAAAAACTAAAACACACAACCTAAGAACAAGTTATGTTCATTACGTGAGATAAAAGGTTGGTTGACTATTTAGTCTCAAAAGGGTCTCATATTTGCCTAGTGACGATCTTCGTAAAGACAGTGTGGGGGCGTTGTAAGGAACAGTTAAAGCACATATGCCCACCATTACCAAGCAGGAACTCAGATATGAGTTGGGTGTTTCACGCATCTGAACCCTGACCAATAGTCATAGACAGATCGCTAATTCCCCACCTAACTTAGAAGCTTGTGTGTGCTTTTCAAAAATTAAAGTATGTGATGCATGAGGCAGTTCTATACAATGCATGAACATATATGTACAGAAATTAAAACATGTAAAATAAATAAAAAAATAAAATAAGCTTAGTAACAGAAAACACGCAAACCAAACAAAACATAGTTATCAGACAAAAACAAAGCTTAGTCCACAAGGTCCCCAGTAGAGTCGCCATTTTGTCGCACGTGTGCGGCGTCGTGGCGAAAACATCCACCCTCAAATTCTGTATTGTCTAAAAATGTGGCAAATGTGGGGAGACAAGGAATTCTTATCTTTTATTAGTGGAAAATTGGAATGGGAGTCGTCACCTAGTATTTTAGTCACTAGAAACCCTAACTGGTCTTAGAAATCGAGTACGGGGACTGATTGCGTAAAGAGAAGGTATTAGCACCCCAAATACGCCCTACCTAAGAGAAGCTGCATTGTTTTATTGTCTGATAAAATCTAAGGTCATGTCGTGCTTTCTAATTGTTGGTCCATCTAGGATTTAAGAAAAGATACAATATGATTTTTTTTATTTTTGAGAGACTTGGCCATATGCATGAAAACAAAACATTTTATCTTTTTTTCATTTTTTCATTTTTTTTTTATTATTTTCTTTTACAAAAACCAGGTATTTTAATACCGAATTTGTATCTTTACAGTATAAAAATACAAACCGAGATTAAAATGCAATATAAATATTTGCGGAAAATCACAACTTTTTTTAAATAATTTTTTAAGAAATTTTTTTTTTTTGGGTTAGGCCCAGCTCAGCCATTTGGGCAGGGCTGGAACCAGCCGCCCATGTGGCTTGACCCAATAGGCGATGCACGCGTAAAATTCTACGCGTGCATGGAACAGTGCGAAGGTAATTATATAACCTTCGCACTGTTCATCCTTCGTTTTTTTTTGGGCAGATAGCTGTTATTAACAGAGTAAAAACGAAATGGTGATCTTTTGGCTTGCTTTCGTCTCCTGTTTCTTTTTGTTTTTCTAGACAAACCTGGCGTCAATTGTTGCGAAGAAAGGACATGAACATACCTGCTTCTGGAGAAAGGAAACCGATGGTGGTGTTAACCTCCCCTGCCGTCTTTGCGCTCTGGCTTCGTGATTCTGGAGAAGGAAAAGCCTATGGTGATGCTGGCTTCCTCTGCTGGTTCCCTGGTTCTGAAGAAAGTGAAGTCGATGGTGATGGTGGGTTCCTCTGTTATTTACTTCGTTCTGGAGACTGGTTTTGGAGAAAGGAGGCCAATGGTTGTGTTGACCTCTTCTGCTGGCTTCTCGATTCCAGGGAAGGAAAAGCCTATGATGATGTTGGTCTCCTCTGCTGGTTCCCTGGTTCTGAAGAAAATGAAGCCGATGGTGATGGTGGCTTTCTCTGTTATTTCCTTCGTTCTGGAAAAGAAGAGCAGGTGGTGGCTCAACTCCTCTGTTGGTGTCGCGTTTTCTGACGGTCACTCGGCTCCTCTGTTGGTTTCGCCTTCTCTTTGTTTTCTCTCTTATCCTGCTCACTCCCTCTGCCTCTCTCTTAATTACACTCTCTTCTCTCTGTTTTTTATTTATGTCTCGTTGCCTTCTCCTCCTCCTTTTGTTCTCCTTTTCCTCATGTCGTCCTGCCTCCCTCCCGCTCTGCTTGGTCCCTCCTCTGGCTTTTATAGCCAGAGGATGCATGCGTTATGGCAGGCATATGGTAACGGCTGGCGTGCATTATGGTGGTGAGGAAATCAGCCGCGAGACATACCCTTAATTGCAGCTCCACCACTCCTATTTTCACCACGAAAACCGTTGCTTGAAGACAGTGAGCAGTGTGTAGTAATTCTTAATGCAACGGCACTGTTTCAATTTCAAAATGATATTTCTGATTTGGTCCTTGGATGTTTTTACTATTTTGTAATCAAGCCCCCCGGAAAAGTTGTAATTGGATCCTTTGATTTTAGCTCCTTTTCCGGTTTGGTCCTTGGTTTCGAATTGTTTCAATTGAGTCCCTAATTGGTCATCAAACTTCAATAACTATGCAATTAAGCCCCTGATTTGATCAAATTAACTCTTCAAAATTATAATTGGACCCTAAAACTTTAATTTCATCCAATAAAAGCTAATATTGATTCAAAAATCAATTTTTCTTGCAATCAAACACACTATAAATTCAATTAAACCTTAGATGAGAGTTAATTGAGTCCGTAAACATATGATTTTGGACTTTTCTTCCTCAAATTGAATTTTTCTTGTCAACAGAGCTCTTACCAGTCAAAAATATACTGTCAAATTTCAACCTTTTGCATATTTAAACCTCCTTAACTAATTTTTTTCTTTTTTAGCATTCTAGCATCCTTTTCTCGCTCCTATTATTTTTTGGATTTCTTTCGAATATTTTTTGATATATTTTTTTGTATTTTCTCATTTTCATTTTTTTTTGTTTTGTGGGAACCCAAAAACTAGTAACAACAATTATAATATGAATAATATTAATTATAATCAAAATTATAATATTTATAATATAAATAAAGGTATTTTTAATATTAATTATAATAAAAATCATAATATTTATATCACAATAATTATATTCTTAATATTAATACTTTTAATTATAATAAAGATAATAATATTTAGAATACAAATAATAATATTTATCATATTAATAATAATATTAAACTTGTATAGCCAAAGTTTTTATAGTAATAATTTTTTAAAAAAAATTATTAACTATTAACGATAATAATAACAATAATAATAATTATCATTATTTTTTTTCATTTTTCTTCTCTGCAAGGTCTGCAGACCCAGCTGCACGGGTTTCCAACCCCTAGACCGGTCTAGAGAACCCAGGTGCAGGCCACAACAGACCCCAGCGGGTGGGTCTGCACCCAGCGCGCAGGTCTGCAAATCTAAGGGAGTGGTTCTACACACCCCAAGCGCGCAGTCTGCAGACCCGATTGCTGGGGTCTGCAGTCAACGCCTGAGGTCTGTAGCCATACCATGCCCCTCCAAACAAATTTGTTATTCTTCACTGTGGGGTCTGCAGTCTGGCGTCTAGGATCTACAACCCTACCATGCCCTACCAAGTACTCACGGTCCACAGTAACTCGTTCTACTGATCTATTTAAGTTATAGTTAATATATACATGAATTAAGAAATATTTGAACAAATACCCATTCACCTCAACTCTATCATTACAGTTATCAAATTACTCCAAAAAAAAAACTATCAAAATAATCCTTAATTATTGTGACCTAGAAAAGCAAATAAATATTTTCAACATAATCATCTAAAAAGTGAGCAGTATTTTATTATTGTTTCTAGGTTTTCGTATGTGGAGGACTAAAGAAATGCGGAATAGGATTAAATCGAAAGTTTCTGTTTTTTTACGAGGATAAGAAATATTTTTTAATTAACTTGCATATTAATCAAGAATAAATTTAATTACTCTTCGACGATCTTAAGGACGTATCCCACATCGATCTTGTGATGCAAATCTGGAAAAGGGACCCCTATAGTGTCGTGACCAAAAGCCTCCACAAACATTAGGAGCTGCTGCAATTCTATTTCTTTCCTGATAGTATTTTCCTGGTTTGTTATTTTTCTAGTTAGAGTTAGAGATTTAGTCTGTTAGTGCTTTCCTAGTTTCCTAGTTGAAATCGGATGTTTAGATTAATATTTAAAGGCTGAATGAAAGGAACAGAGATATCAATTTTTGGCCAAATAACGACTTTGAATAAAATTTTCATCATTGGAGTGATTCCAACAAACACGGAGAGATTTTGTGTCTTACCCTGTCCTTGGCTTTAACGTGAGGTTGATTCAAGGATTGCACCAATTTGGTATCAGAGCTTCTGTGTGGTTACCCGATTCCCTTAATTGCAGTATTCAACACCCATGCCTGTAACTCGCAGTGGTACTTCATACGCCATGGCAAACAACCCAAACTCCTCCAACCAAAACCCAAACAACCGAAACCCAAACAACTCAGACCCAACCAACCAGAACCCAAACAACCCAAACCTAACCAACCAGAACCCAAACAACCCAAATTCAACCAATCATAACCCAAACAACCGAAACCCAAACAACCCGGACCCAACCAACCAAAACCCAAACACCCAAGGCACAAACCAGCCTCAGCTGCGATACCAAGTTGATCAGATCTCCACAATAATGGAACAGCTCATTCATCGACTGGATGTAATGGAGGAGCGTTATGCTCGAGAGGAGAATGGACCCTTCAATCAACGAAGGCTTAGAACAGTTCGTAGAGAGGGGTTGGGTGACAGCGATGGAGACGCGTATGAAGGAGAAGATGGAAACCAGGAGTTTGAAAATCATGAGCCTCGAGTCCGACATCATAGGCAAAACACGCATCGAAGGCATACAGATCATGGTGCAGGCTATCAACCTCTTGATGAACTAACCAAAAGAATGAAGGTTGATGTGCTAGATTTTCTTGGAAAATTAGAACCCAATGCTTTTGAAGACTGGTTAACGGCTATTGAGGATTATTTTGACTGGTTTTTCGTTTCAGAGGATAGGAAGGTTCGTTACGTTCGGATGAAATTGAAGGGGCATGCACGAGCGTGGTGGGGCAGCGTGGAAGAACAATTACGCCGAACACACAGACCGACAGTTTCTAATTGGACAGAGATGAAAGAACGATTAAAAGAAAAATATTTGCCCATTGACTATGAGCAAATGATGTTCGAGGAGATGTTGCAACACAGGCAAGGGTAATTAAGCGTTGATCAATTTATGGATCGCTTCCGCGAATTAACTGTTCGCAGTAAGGTTGTGGAGACTGAGCAACAGACCTTAGCTCGATATCGCACGGGACTACGCAGCGAACTGCGTAAAGAAATGTGGACTGCATGCTTAATCAATATGGAAGAAGCATATCAATTGGCACTCCGTATTGAGAAACAAATGGGACCGTCGATTGGAAGGAGAGTGTCATCTTTTGATTCAAGGGTAGAATATGCCCCAGCATTTGCAAACCAAAGGCCTCCATTGCTGAAAGACCAGGCTAGAGGAGGGATAAGTGGGGATTATAAGGGAAAAGCCAAAGCATTTACAAAAATTAAAGAAAATATGGGCCAAGCACCAGTGCTCAAACTGCCAGATTTTTCTAAAATTTTTGAAGTGGCTTGTGACGCATCGCATGTTGGCATCGGGGGTGTACTAAGCCAGGAGGGCCATCCCATTGCCTTCTACAGTGAGAAACTTAATGACACCCGCCGGCGATATTTAGTATATGATATGGAATTCTATGCTTTAATCCAAACACTCAAGCATTGGCGTCCTTATCTAGTCCACAGAGAATTCATCATTTTTACAGACCATGATTCCCTGAAACATTTAAATTCCCAAAGCAAACTTAATGCACGACATGCTCGTTGGATGGATTATTTACAACAATTTGACTTTGTTATCAGACATAAATCAGGGACGGAAAATAAGGTGGCTGGCGCCTTAAGCAGAAAACCACACCTGTTGCATATGTTCTCAGCCAATGTTGCAGGTTTTGAAAGTCTGAAGACAGAGTATGCCAATGATGAAGACTTTGGTACCGTGTGGAATGAAATCTCCACTCATGAACATGCATCAGTGAAGGAGTATGTGTTACGCGATGGGTTTCTATTCTACAACTCATGCTTATGTGTCCCGCGTGGCTCCTTTCGAGAGTTCCTAATAACAGAACTCCATGGTGGGGGTTTAGCCGGGCACTTCGGTTATGATAAAACCTTTGCTATTGTTGCTGACCGATTCTACTGGCCTCGAATGGGGAGGGACGTGCACACAGTGGTGGATCGATGCCGGATTTGTCAATTAAATAAAGGAACCAAACAACCAGCAGGGCTCTATACGCCGCTTCCCATTCCAAACAAACCGTGGCAACATCTGAGCATGAACTTTGTCCTGGGATTGCCAAAGACGTTGCGACAATATAATTCAATTATGGTGGTCGTTGACCGTTTTTCCAAAATGGCTCATTTTATTCCATGCCACAAGACGTACGATACATCAAAAGTTGCTGCATTATTTCTACAGGAGATCACTCGTTTGCATGGTATTCCAGTATCAATTGTGTCTGATGGGGACGTCAAGTTTGTAAGTTATTTCTGGAAGACCTTGTGGGCAAAAATGGGGACGAAGTTGATGTTCTCTAGTGCCTTCCATCCCCAAACGGACGGCCAAACAGAGGTAACCAATAGAAGCTTGGGAAATCTATTACGCTGCCTTGTCACAGATCATGTGACCAGTTGGGATATGGTGCTTCCACATGCCGAGTTTGCCTTCAACAACTCTGTTAACCGTTCGACAGGCTGCACCCCATTTGAAGTGGTTTATGGGTTTCGACCCAACACCCCACTTGACATTATCCCATTACCATCACCACCTAGGCCAAGTGACGCTGCGCTAGATTTTTCCAGCTATATGCAAGATGTTCATGAGGAATGCAAGCGACGTCTGACCGTCCACACAAACTCATATGCAGCTATGGCAAACACAAAACGCAGAGATTGACAATTTACTCAAGGTGACATGGTTCTGGTTCGCTTGAGACCCGAACGATTTCCTCCAGGAAGCTTTACCAAGCTTCATGCGCGAAGAGCAGGCTCTTTTCAAGTCACCAAGAAATTGGGTTCTAATGCCTACGTCATTGACTTACCTGCTGATTTCGGTATTAGTCCCATTTTTAACATTGAAGATCTTACAGAATTCAAGGGCGATTTTGATGATGTTATGACATTACCAATTCCAGCAGTAATGCCCGAATTACGAATTCCAAAAAC
The DNA here is from genome assembly GCF_951802175.1 of Populus nigra. NCBI lineage: Eukaryota > Viridiplantae > Streptophyta > Magnoliopsida > Malpighiales > Salicaceae > Populus > Populus nigra. The sequence goes on along the minus strand of NC_084870.1, from coordinate 3,378,125 downwards.
TACAGCACCACGAGATGAGATTGCTGCCATCCTTGACCATCAATTTGTTACCACTCATCGAGGAGGCTATTATAAATTCTTGGTACAGTGGAAAAATCGTCCAAATTCAGACTTTGTCTGGCTGCAAGCTTCAGAAATCAAACGGTTACACCCACAGCTATTTACTGAGTACATTTCTCATAACTTGCCAGAGTCAAGTTCTTCAGGGGAGCTGGCAATTGATGCAAATCTGGAAAAGGGACCCCTATAGTGCCATGACCAAAAGCCTCTACAAACATTAGGAGCTGCTGCAATTCTATTTCTTTCCTGATAGTATTTTCCTAGTTTATTATTTTCCTAGTTAGAGTTAGAGATTTAGTCTGTTAGTGCTTTCCTAGTTTCCTAGTTGAAATCGGATGTTTAGATTAATATTTAAAGGCTGAATGAAAGGAACAGAGATATCAATTTTTGGCCAAATAACGACTTTGAATAAAGTTTTCATCATTGGAGTGATTCCAACAAAAACAGAGAGATTTTGTGTCTTACCCTGTCCTTGGCTTTAACGTGAGGTTGATTCAAGGATTGCACCATCTTGTCTTTTAAAAAAAGTTAATAATTTCTTTTATTTATATTCAAAACTAAAAAATCATAAAACAAAACATACTATTCACGATTTCAGAACTCTTGTTAGCACAAAATTTGTTAATCAATTATTGATGTGTATATTAAATGATGACATAGATATTAATACCTAAGATAAAGAAAAAATAAGAGATTATAAGCAAAAGAGTGAGTTATTTCCTTGTTTAATTTGATAAAGTAAAAGATGTAAAGTTTGAAAAGTAAATCTTACAAAGCTTGTCTGATAGGCTTTAAGGCTAAGTCGACATCTAGTATAAGATTGATGGATTATGTTTATTACTTGCAAAAGATCCTCTCCTTAAGAGTTCTAAGACTCTGTAATGATTAATTCAATATAATATAAAAGAAAAGGCAGTCCTCTTTTAAAAGAAATATATCTATCATTCATAGTGGAGAAAAATTGAACCTGTCTTGTGGAGGTTACCTTAATTCCTTTTATAGCTTCTAAGGCCCCTCTTTTCATGGAAAGGAAAAAGGTTCACATATCAACCAAATATCTTTATCTCGTCAAGATCAAATATTTTTAACTCATCAGAGTAAAATATCTTTCATTGTGGGTATGACAGTTTGCCACGCCCACTCATGTTTAGACTCGATGTTTGGCTGAGCCAAGAGATAGGTGGATCCAGCAGTTCACTAAATTCACACACAAGTCAGGGCTCAGTGTATCAAACCCACACAAGTCCAAGCTTGGTGCTTGGTTAAGCCTGGAGACGGTGAGTTTAGCAATTTATCAAACTCACACATATTTAGGCTCAACACTTGGTTAAGTCTAAAGATGATGGGTTATAACTCTAAATTTTGTATATTTATTCAGAAGAGAGGACTCGAGAAAAAAAATGTTAATCCATCAAAACATAGATTTCTTTTATATCTAAGCTACAATGTTTATAAAACCTTATCAATTGCTCGGTTAATTATAGTAGGATTACCACTTCTCTTTCCCCTTCATCTCCATTTTCCTCTTCCGAGTATGGTTGGGCCCGGGCCTTGTGACCATACAGTCTACAGAAATAACACACAGAATGAATAACTTCATGCTTAAACCTCCAAATTCAATCTCTTTCTGAATTAAGAAAACAAGGACCATGTAATGTCAACTTCAATGCTTATATATAACACGAGCGAAGTTCGTTTCTAGTTAAAAGCTAGGCAAAATAAATGATATCTAAGATAATATTTTAGGGTTAACAAGATGTCATATCAATAAATAAAGAAATAATCTCTCTCTCTCTCTCTCTCTCTCTCATTCAGAAAGATATTGAATTTGGAGGTTTGAGCATGAAGTTATTCATTTTGTGTGTTATTTCTGTGGACTATATGGTCACAAGGCCCTGGCCCAACCATACTCGGGAAGAGGAAAATGGAGGTGAAGGGGAAAGAAAAGTGGTAATCCTACTATAATTAACCCAGCAATTTGATAAGGTTTATATATATAAAGAGGTTTGAACTAGAAGGAAAAATAGTAATGACAAATTAATCTGTAGTTTATTGGTGAGCAGTTGGGGAGAAAGATGTTGATGCAGAAGTTGCATTCATTGTAAGAATAAGAGAGTGTTTGTTTTTGTAGCTGCTTTGCTTTTGGAGCATACCATAAAAATAAATCATTTGGTTACATTATAAACACAAGTTACTGTTTGTGGGACCCATTAACATTTGTGTTTAAACTGTAGGATAACAAAAAGCAACTTCAAGCTGCTTTTTTTAGTTGCAGACATTGTGTTTATTTTTGTAAAGAGAGGCCGCAAGAAAGAGAAAAGAAAGAAGAGCAGAAATAGGGGAAAAATAAGAAGGACCGTTGTTCATCGGCCAAGCAGCTCCCTCAGTTCACCGTCGACCTTCATCGTTTCGACCGTCAACCAGACATCGCAGCCGCGCAGGGTAGCCTGCTCTTCCCCTTCTTCTTCCTTTTCTTTTGCATTTCCGCATCTCCACTGTTCTGTAAAGTGAACAGTGGAGACAAGCAGCTCCCCCAGTTCACCACCAGCCTCCGTCATTTCGACTCCTAGCCAGATATCATCGTCGCGCAGGGTAGCTTGCTCTTCCCCTTTTTCTTCTTCTTCTTCTTCTTCTTCTTCTGCTGCTGCTGCTACAACATTTTCCCGTCTCTACTATTCTGTAAAGTGAGCAGTGGAGACAAGCAGCTCCCTCAGTTCACCACTAGCCTCCATCATTTCAAACATCAGCCAGACATCGCCACCGCGTAGGGTAGCCTGCTTTTCCCCTTCTCCTCCTTCTTCTTTTACTGCATTTCCCCATCTCCACTATTCTGCAAAGTGAACAATGGAGAGCGTCTCTACTATTCATGGGTTGGACCAGGTCTAGCCCAAACCTAAATGCATTGGACTGGGTTCGACCTAGTAAAATAAAAAAATTCCAAAAAAATTTCTCAGATATTGTGTTTTATTCGAAAAACTAGTGTTTAACTTTATTCAATGGCACTACATAATTATATTAGAAGGAGATCGCATGATGACATAGCATTTGCAGAATTTGATCGCAATCCTAATTTTGTTCCTGATGATATTTTACCTGATATTGTTGCATGCTTAGAAAGTCATGGAAATTATAGTCCTTGTCGGATGGATTTCATACGTAATGGAATTGCAGATAGTTTAATAAAACAATAAAAAAATACTTTATATAAAGTATTGTTTATTTCATGATGTAATAGCAGTAGTTAAATCTACAATATTTCAATTAAAACCATCAATATTAATATATGTTTTTTTTAGTTATTTTATAACCTCAATTTGAAAAGCATTTTTAACCAAACACATTAAACTATTTTTTATTCAACCTCAATTTCAACCATAATTTCGAATTAAGATATGGCTTGGATGATAGGTTGAGGGTTGAGATCGTTAATTCGTATTAAAAGGAATAAATTAAAATAATATTATTTTAATTTCTTTAAAAATACAGATTAATAATATGATTTTAACTATATCAGGCTCAATCAACCAGATCAACCAGTGTTTTGATCTAACCAATCAAGTTTTTTATATTTTTATTCAACTCAAACTGGTTCAGGTCATGAATTCACCTGTTGAGTCTGAGTGTCAAACAATAAGAACCAGCAAGTTGGTCAGCATTAAAATTCTATTAACTTATTGGAAATATGAAATTTAATTGGGCGAATATGACGAATAACTATCATTATTTAGAAAGAGTCAATATTCAACAGTACATGGAAGGACTTGAACTGAGGCCACAGAGAATGGAGTTTGATTTTTAATATTCAACGAAAGCTAGCTAGAAACGAATGGTAGTTGTTTGATCAAATATTGCAGTCATATGTATGTCTGTATCTTCATGACTCAGAGTGACCGATAGTACATTTGAATAAGACTGAAGAGATCAACACCATATGGTATTTATATTTTATTATATTTAATGCATATATATATATATATATATATATATATATATATATATATATATATATTAGAGGGGATAAATTAATTAACCCGATGGTATATGAGATAAATAAAATAGGTGCCTATCTCTTGCAAACAACACATGCATGTAGAAACAAAATCTAAGAAGGTAAAAATAACAAGTTTTGAAATAGCCCATACTTAAAATATATAAAATAAAAAATAAAAATCATCCAACTTACTGTTGATGCAATGGTGAATTTGTTCTATGCCGTCCAAAATGATGGATTAAGCTTTTCTAATAACTTAAAAAATCTAAATAATTTAAAAATAAAGATTTAGAATTCAAGTATATATGACAGGTCAAACCACCCATACAAGTATTATATGTGGGCTTGAGCTACTTGTTCGAGTCTATGTTTCTAGTGCATGGTCTTGGATTCTTTTCTCGTGCTTATATTTTTTGAAAGCTAGGTTCAGCTATCATGATCAAATCTATATTTTTAATTTTTTTTTTAAAGATTATTTTAGATTTATTTTATTTTGATGCATTAAGCTAATACAGTACAAAACAAGACAATGAAATCTTTGTTCTCCCTACCGGCAACTCTAGTGAGCAATATTCAGACGCAAGAAGCGTCGTCCATCGGGCACATCTTGAGATTCATATAATAATAACAATAATAATAATAATAAAAGGCTTTTCACCCCTCGATCCTAACCTCTCTCGGTGAATTGTTTGATGGTTTCGATTTGAAAATTTCAAGTTGCTTTCGTGAACACTATGATTCAAAAGAATTTGAAGACTTCAATTTAATTAGGAGACTTCAGCTTAAATTGTATTGCTAGTATAAAGATAAATTGTATTTCGTTGGCTTAGATAGTAAGTAGATTTTATTTTATTTTTTATTATTATTTAGAGTTTTAATTTTTTAAAAAAAAAACTCTAAATTTGCAGAGAAGTTAGTCTTAGAATATATGGTGTCCGTTAAAAAAAAACAATAATGCGTTCCATTTTTTATTTTTTATGAGGACGAGCAAATTAATATAAGACACATGCAAGAGAAGGCATAAATAGGCAAAAATACAAACAAAGGCCAAAGGGCTAATTAAGAAAAGGTATAATCTATTATATATAGCCTTCCACTTAGAAAACATGTCATGTATATGATGCTTAAGACTAAACCAATTCCATTTTGTGTTTGTGACATGTTCAACATGGGAGTTTGCTCTAAAATCCTACAGTACCATTGACTTGCTTGTATTACAAATATATAGCATGTTAAGAGCATGTTAAGGATACAATAAGAAAATATAAAAAAAATTTGAGGGGTGTAGTTCAACTGATTAGACCCTAAATTTACTTTTTAGAAATCATCAATTCAAGTCTTACAAATTTTAGGATCACTAGAGACTTACATGATTGTTAACTTCAGGACCCGTGAGATTAGTCAAAATGCATGTAAATTAACCCAAACATCCATGCTAATATATATATATATATATATATATATATATATATATATATATATATATATAGAGAGAGAGAGAGAGAGAGAGAGAGAGAGAGAGAGAGAGAGAGAGAGAGAGAGAGAGAACAAAGAAAAAAAAAGGCATGAAAAATGGAAAGCCTGAACTAAAGATGGAATCCGCCTCCGTTTTGGCTTTCAGACTCTCAAATATGAAACAAGGAATAAATATTTGCTATTCTTGTCAGTGTACGTGTAGTACGTGGAGTTCATTTCCCACATTTTCAATGACGGTAAATGTCCTAAATCGATGGCAATATAGATCAAGTATACATAGAAAAGTCAAGCTTTGCTGCTCCTTCAACGTCAACCCTTACCCTACCGTAGAATCATTATTATTATTATTATAAATAAAACGAAACTTCTTTGGCTGCTTTAATGTGATGTTTTTGCTATGTGTTTTTTTTTTAATTCTTGTTGATTAGTATCATATCTTCTATTTTCAAAATATAAAATTATGATAATGATGAAATAATATAAAAACTAAAAAATAAAAAAAATATAATTTAATTTTAAAATTTTACTTTGATATTAACCTTTACGGAACTTATGGATATAAAAATTTTAAAATCTACAGTTAATTTTTCTAGTTTTAAACCTTATAATAAATTCAATTGATATTTTTAATGGATTTTCTGATGATACTTATTAATTTCTATCAATTTTATTCAAGGATAATATAAAATAATATCTAAACATGAATGTTTTATTATTTTTTTTGTTTGAATTAATATAATTTTTTAGTATAGAATTAGAACTTGATTTATTAATTCGTGGATATTATTCTTATATGTGAACTATTCTTCAATTATGCATATTTACTTGTGGTATTTTTTGGGATGGATAATATACATTTCTTTTTTTTTCTTTTTTAAGTATTGGGCTTTCTTCAATTTACTAATAACATGATTTATCATGCTGATGAAATCCAAATCATATCTTATTTCAATTTCAACTGCATGTTTGATGAGTGAGTAGTATTTTTCAAAAATCAATAATTATTTTTCTCTACAAAGAAAATCCAAAAAAAATAATAATAATGATTATAATTGTACAAACATCATACATCATAATGCCAGTAACTAGGAAGTAGCCAAATCCATGTTCTACTTTGTATGGTCAAAGGTTTCCATATATATCTTCATACCTCTATATAAATCCAATTGGACCGCCTGTAACGAACCAATCACCCCATGAAATGAATATTTGTTGACAAGTCGTAATTGAAGGCAGTAATTAACAAACTTTGTCTCCACATAACTCTAGCTAATATATACAAAGTCGTCTAGCGTCTCTCATATTGTGATATATAGTTTTTACTGTAATTTGAAAAAAAGTAGAAGAAAAACTATAATTTTTATTTATTTTTTCATAACCAAAGTTTCAAAAAAGAAATTTTAATTATTAAAACTCATATAAAAATATAATATATATTAATTAACTAAATACTTTTAAAATTATGTTAAGCAATGTGAACCACCTGGCTACCAACCGTGCAATTTTTTACCAATCATTCGTGGCAGATAAAGGTTCTTGTCCCTGGAACCTTTCAAGCACTGACTTGCACCGCTATCTCTTCGAGTGTTCTTCAAAGTTCAAATTCTAATAATACCTGATCTCTCGCTTACATTATTTTCCGCCGTGCAATCATGGCGGCAGGGTTCCATTTTCCCATGTTTGTTATAATGGTCGGTGTGCAGGTGAGGACATATATTCACTCTAATTACTTACTTGCCCAAAAGAAGAAATTCCACAGTGTCTTAAAAGTCAAATTTTGCTACTATTACTGGTCAACTTGTTCGAACAGAAAAGTACAAAATAAAAGCACAAACAAAGATTGGATTAGGATAGAATCAAAAAGAAAAGAAAAGAAAATGTGATTTTCTTCTTTTCCATTTTTTTTTTTTACAAATAAACATGCTAGAATCCGAGAAATCTCAGTGATAGAACTGCATGTCAATTTGAACTATAAGCTCTCTTGCCTGTTTTTATACAAGATATTTGAAAAAAGGGGAAGAAACTAATGGATTAATTATCCAGGATACCTGGTTAACAAATATACAGCAATGCAAGGAGAATTGTTCCACATATGGGAGTGCAACCTAAGGATTCCTCTTGCTTTCTTTTTCAAGTAGGGAGCACAGTCTGCTTGAATAACCATGCAAAGTTTTGACACGGCACCAACTCTCAACATCTCTAGAGCAGCTTCATCACTAGCAGAAAATTTTGAGATTGAATCAAGTATGTGCAGTGCTCGATCATCAGTTGCTGGAGAAACCCTAAGGACCCTCTTTGAAATCATGGCAATGCTTCCTGCGTGCTTTAGAAACTGTTCTCTCCCATCTGCGCATGAACATAAGTGAGCCAAGATATTAAAAATGAGCTCTGTGATGTTCTTCTCGGGTTTCTCTAGTTCTAGTTCAATGAGCTCGAAAACAGCATTAGCTTCAACAATTTTCATTCTGTTTCTGCCCCAATGACACACTTCTGTAAGAACAAGCAAGGATGACTTTACGGCTTGTTTAGAGATTCTCTTCCTAAGAACCCTTGTTATGATCTCTTTGAAGAAATCAATCTTTAAACTCTCCAGTAGCTTTTGACATACAATCTCCGTTGTTTTGTGCAATAATAGCATTGCATGGGTCTTGACATCAACGTGATTATTTATCTGATCACAACGTAAAATCCATGTCAATGAATCGATGAAATCTTGGTTCTCCCTAACAAGAAGCTTGTTTTCTTGAGATGGGTTCCAAATAAGATAAAGAATCCTCAAAACTTCTTCAAGACCAGTAGTCTTTCCTTCTTTGAAACATTTTATGATAAAAAGAACCGCAGCTTTTGTCACACCAGCCTCCACCATGCAAGTCCTGTTCCTTTCATTCTCTTTGGCAAGGGCTTCCATTCTCCTTAATGCCTTCGTACGCAAGTGATCATCAGGGGCATCAAGATCCTTGATGAGTCTAAATATGTGGCTCTTTTTGATAGGAGACTTTGGGGTGGGGATTCGATCAACCCCATATATAGCATTTACAGTGCACCATGATTGAATTAGCCTCCTCAATGTGTGATTTGGTGTCAATTCAGAATCTCTTGGCAAAGACTGCTTTGTTACCGGGCAAGTAGGGTTGCTCTTTGCTGCTTTCAACCATTGCTCTATGCTTTCTCGCTCGTAAGTGATGCCTGTTATTGTTGTAACAGGGTCTTTCAGGATTTGTAGCGAAATGGGGCATAGAAAATATTCAGGAACTTCTATTTCATCCATGATCTATAACTATGAAACAAACAATGGGACTGCACAAGTTCTTGAAATTCTTGGGAGGATTTTGAAGAATGGAGAGGATGCTTTCTTCTTATTTTTAGCTGCCGTAAGTGAATGGAGCCAGCATATTTAATAGCAAGGTTTGAAAGTAACAAAGCTTGACAATTCTAGAAAAAAAAATAGTGCTATTTACTTTGATTCTTCTTTTTTTAATATTTTTGTTCTTGTTTGACAGCCATACTTTTCCCGTTAGCCATTTTCATGGTCAAACCAAACAAACATATAAAAACACGTTGGCCAGAAGTTTCTTCCAGGAGCCCACCAAAGCAGAGTCACTTGGCACAAAATTAGTGGGCAAAATAATGATGGATCCACCATTGAAAGGGCCAAAAAAAACAAAAGAGGCGAGGGTGCATGTTATAGAACTGTGCAAGTCAGCTTTTAACTGGCTGATATTAATCAAGTGATAAACATGGTTTAAATATTCATGGTTTAAATCTTATTACTTGTACTTTTTCAGTTAATCAACGAGTTGATAAACTTCTTGTAGCTCTTGGAAAAGGCCGTTCACTGTAATTCATATATCCATCATAATAATAATAATAATAATAATAATAATAATAATAATAAAAGTCCTAAAACTGTGGAATGTTTTTGAGTGTGCAAATTTTGAATATATCTGGGCAAAGTTAGCAGGCGGTATCAACTCATGAATGTTTCCTTGGCGTGATTCTGTGGGTTAAAAAGAAGAAGAAAATACCACCCCATTTCGCAGTCGTTTGTTCTTGTTCATGTTCATGAATTCGACCCTTTGGTTTTTTGTTGACCGAACTATCTCTTGAACGTAATTTGCCAATTAAGCTGAGTTAATCTGATCAGCTAATTCATATATTAAACCTGGAGACTACGTTATTTTGAGACTTTTTATATACATATAATAATTATTAATTTATTTTAATTCCTACCCCACACTCCACTCTCAGCATAAATAATTAGGGTCCCCTTCAAGGATGCATGCTGGGTACCGAATTATTTGAGTTTAATTAATCCCACAGGCTAGGGGGAGAGATTTCATTGTTAAGGCAAAAAAAAGAGAGAACTGAGTCATGGTGAATCACCTGCCTAATAAATCAAGAAATGGATATTGATAACTTAAGAATTACTGTTTTTCAATTTTGAAATTAATAAATGGTGGCACTAATTAAATTTTTAATAAATATAAATATATAGGAGAAAACACTTATTTTTAATTTTCTTTTAGGAAAGACGATCAGGTCAATATATTAGAAACAAAAAGAACAGCAAGGAAAATATTTGTTTTTAACTAGAGGGACTAAATTATATTTACTCGCAAAATAATATTTGGATCATTTTAATTCAGGTTTTTTTTTTAGATTAACGTGGATGTTCAGGTTAACTTGCGCGCACTTCGACTAATCTCATGAGCACTAAAGTTAACGATCATACAAGCTTTAAGTGACCTCGAAGTTTATAAGACTCGAATTGACGATTTCTGAAAAACAAATTTAAAATTTAATCAATTAAACTATACCTCTGAAGGTTGAATTCAAGTCTTAATTGTATACCAGCCAGCTGCTACAATATTTTACCAACCACATTACGTATGAGTTATCCAAAACATGGTAACGGTCCATAATTTCGTCTTTGTAATTCTCTCTTACATTTTGTTCTTTCGTGATATTATAATATAAGCAACGAATTAATTAATTAATTAATTAGCTGAGTTTTCTTCCAATTCTTAGCTTACTAATTTTGTATTCCTTAATCAATTCTTTATTTTTTAAAAAATCAAATGGGTTTATTTAGTGTATGTTTAACATTGTAATAGCTTTTACAAATGTGTTTTGAGAAATTAGATTTAAAAAAAAGCTATAAATTGTATTTTTTTTATTCAAGATTCCACGAGAAAATTTACGGGGTGAAATTATGGAGTGTATTAATTAATTAAATATTTTTAAATATATAATTAAGATAAAACACATATTACACTGTACAAGACTGTACTATCACGTAAACAAATAGAGCATTAGTTACTTCTTATTTTTTTCTTCATTAACATACATGTGTGTATGTGTATAGAAATTAACACACATTCTTCTTCATGCTTAGAATATCATAGAATATTAATTATAATTAAGAGATCAAGAAATAAAGAAAGCTATATTGGCCGGTTAAATCAACTCTGCAGCTGCTCTCTACATGATCTCATAGATAAAAGATACACGGCTTCCAGAAATATAGTGCATGATCAAAGTCTACGAATATATATATATATATATATATATATATATATATATATATATATCAACACAGGAACATGATACGATTTGCCTTTTCATTTACCATGAACTTACACCTGAATTATTCAGTCTTCAGAATAATATAATTAATTAATATAAGATGGCAGATGGTAAATGTTAAATGCTATAGCCAGTCGTAAACGCTACCTGGGTTGGTTGATTATATCGATCCATCATTTTCTGGTTGGCTTCAAAACCAAGGAAATATAATTTACGTTTCTTCCTCGTTTGCTTTTTCTTAATTGTTGTTGACGACCAGAATATTTATATTGGTAACACCTGCATTAGGGTATTGATATTAAACTAACTTTGTATACAAGAATTAAGGTAATTCATTTGTAATTTTGTTTGTGAATTGTTTATTTAAAAAAAAATTATTATAAAAAGAGTATGAAAAAATTAAAAAAATCTAAATAAAAATAAAAATCCAAATTTTTATTACAAATTTGCAAATTAATCATTTTCAATACAATTCATTCAAAAGAGAGAGGTTGAAAAAGGAGAAGGAGGCAGGTCTTGGCTGGGACCGAGAGCCAATTAGGTGAACCACATATACCACTCATGTATGATTTTAGCTCTATGTGCAATAGCTGGAATTTGATCGTCTCAGCACTAAGTCATTATGTTTCAGTAGCAAGATGAGTCGTTTAAGCTTCAATTTGTTTGTTTAAAATTGCCTGGAACTTCAAAGGTTGAGAGCTTGAAATTGATTGCGAGGATCCAACAGTTGATACATTATAGTCTGTCCGTAAATCCTCGATTGTAGTATTTGAGATACCGAAAAAATTTAGGGACACTTTTGAATTTATTTGTTGGTCTCTTGCATATTTTTTTGATGACTTTACTTAGTATTGGGTTGTAGACTTATACTATGAAATGTAAATCTAGTATGTAATATATATATATATATATATATATATATATATATATATATATATATATATATATATCTTTTCTTTTTCTTTGAAAAAAAAAATTGTGTTTTGCTTTCAATTCAAATTTTATTAGTTTATTCATTGGCGCCACAATCAAGAATATTTGTATTCATTAATGTCAAAATTGGGAATACTCTTGAGGTTTACTAACGTTGGAGTTAGGAATATTGACAATAGGATTAAGAATTATTTTGAATCCCTAATATTCATTAATGCCAAAGTCAGCAATACCGTACTCTTTTGTTATGTAATATTTATCAACGCTAGAGTTGGAAGTATTTGTAGTTGAATATTCATTAGTATCGGTGTTAGGAATATTATAAGCATACCATGAAAAACAGAATAAAACAAACCCTTAGCAATTCAAGACAAAATCAACAATGCAACTTACCTCAAGTAGAACCCTTAAGGGGTGATAGTATCTTCACTTTCGTGTAACCAGTCTCGTACTATAGAATTTATGTTTACAAGTTAGGGTTCCTAGTAACCATAATACTAGGTGGCGACTCCTTAAACTAGATTTTTTTCCCTTATAAGAACAATATATCATATATCTGTTATTTTTCCTACAATCATTAAAGGTCGTCGTGATATTGGTTGCGACAAAATGGTGACTCCACTGGGGACCTTATTGGACTAAGCTTTGTCTTTTGTTTGTCAATTGATATAATGTTTGTTATGTTATGTTTATTTGGTTATCACTTTTTACAGCTTTAATAGATATCTTTATTGTCATGCATCACTTTAAAAGCACACACCTTAAAGTTTAAGATAGGTAGGGAAGTAATGGTACTTATAATGGCTTTAGCCTAGGCAAGACTCATGAAATCATTCAACTCTCGCTTAATTGCTTATTTGAAAGTGGTTGGTATGTCGATTTAATATTAAAAGCCTTTATCGTCACACTCCTTATAAGCCTTATATTGACCTTTCAAAGACGAACATTAAGCATGCGAGAGACTTTTTAAAACTAGATAATAACCTACCTACTAGGTTATACCCTATGTAATCTCATTATGGCAAGCCCAACATGTGGTATCTTGAATTTCAAAACCATTGGATGCTAAATGGTCGTCATATAAAATACAAGAGTCTGAGTTATTACAATTAACAAAAAAAAACTGACTTGAATTGAAAGTCAAAAGACTTATCAAAAGCTCAAAATTAGCCAAGATTGGACAAGGATCCCCTCATTAGCATGATGATGACATCAGGATCCTAAAATTCATGAATAACGACCGTTGTCACCCCATAAGGGCAAGTCTACATTGAAGATGCATTTTTCTTATTGATAACATCATCACTTTTGTATAATTGCATGATTTTCATTTAGCAAGTTGAAATATAGGTTCTTCATTAAAACACACCTACAACACTCGACTGTGAAAAAGACAAATGAAAAACAAAGAAAAAACCCAGTTGAAAGCCCAACAAAAAAAAGGAAAGTCTTAAAGAAAAAGTCGTAAGGTTTACTAGTCTTGTCGAACAGGCCTTGAAATCTAGATCTGGAGAAGCAACATCTACATAGCCAGCAATCACAACTCAGCTTATACCTGTGCTCGCAACTCCCTTTAATCCACAAATTCTAGAGGCAAATGAGGTGCCAAATGAATCTCAACAGGCTACGTATTTTCAATTTGTTTAACCAGCATATCCCATAAGAATATCGTCTATCATTGACTTTACAGTAAAGAAATCTCAAAAGAAAAGGATAGTAAAAGAAGATGACTTAGAAAAAATTGGCTACCCTAGAGGAAAGGATGAGGGGCAATTGAGGGAACTATCTATATGATCTTGTAAAGGTTGTTGAGATGTGTTTAGTGCCCGATTTTGTCATTCCAAAAAAATTTAAAGTGCTAGAATTTATCAAATATACAGGAACTCAATGCCCTATAACTCATCTTAAAGCATGCTGCAAAAAAATGATCGAGGTGGTTTATGATTAAAAACTATTAATTCATTTCTTTCAAGACAGCTTAAGTGACGTTGTCCTTGCTTAGTATATGTGGTTAGACAATACCAAGGTGAAAAGGTGGAAGGATTTAGTTGATGCATTCATTAGACAATATAAGTTCAATATGAATGTGGCCTTTGATAGGTCAAGCTTGCAAGTTATGAAGAAGGAGAACCAAAAGTCCATAAGAGAATACGTCTAAAAGTGGCGTGAGGCAGCTACACAGGTTAATCCTTTTTTATTAGAAAAAAAGAGATGATAAATTTATTTTCCAACACCTTTAAGGTCTCATACTTTGAATATTTTGTTAGAAGCTCTGCACAATATTTTACTGACTTGGTTGTTATAGCTGAGAGGATTGAACAAGTCATCTAGTTAGGTAAAAATGTTGACTCAACTGAGAATAAAGGTAAGAAAGGAAACTAAGGCTCACAATATCGAAAGTGGTTACAAAGACAAGAGAAAGAACTACCAAAACAAAAACACCAACCCTTCATATAGCTAATTTCTCCACACCGATTCCCAAAAATCAATTGTTTTGAAGATAAAGCTACAATATCATTAAGTCAATAATGGTTTACATATGACCCCAATTGACTATTGAAAAGAGGCTCTTTTTTATAAGTTCATAGGAAATAAACGATTGGGAGATTCCAAGAAATTACAATCAATAGTAGCTAAGTGTTTGGCCTTTTATGTATTACTTTGCTAGTAATTATAGCTCAAGATGTTGACATAAGATCTTTATTGTTGAGCCTTTTTTCTAAAGTTTCAATGAAATAATGAGTTTGTCCTTTAATTACATATCTTCCTTTAATTCAAACATTTTTTATTTTCATAAATCTTGAAAGAGGTTCCCTATAAGAACTCACAAATATACCTTTGTAGCCTTGCATGATCTCATAGACTTAATTCATTTCTTTTACCAAAATATTTTCCCCTAGTGGAATTTTGAAAGATTAAACTTGATTTTTTTTATTTTAGAAATGATTCGATGTTTATTTAAAACAATATTTTGACATTCTATTTGTAAAATAACAAATGAATAAAACAACACTTTCATCAAGGTGACCAAACTCTAAAACCAAAGAATATGAAAAGAAAAATGAATTGTCACCCTCGCATCATGACTCTTGAGCCATGTTTTTAGATTTATGCATAGTGGTATGTAATGGATTTGTTGTTCATGGATTCATGAAATGCATCTTTTTGCAAAATCCAAGCCATCACACCAAATGATGTTAAAATTTGTTAATTTTAATTATTTGCATTTGAAATGAGGAAATGTCATCTTTGTTATCCCTTTCACAATCTAAAATAAATACATGCCTTGTGCTCCCTTTTTGAACCTAAATAAATTTTCTTTCATGAAAAATCTTAACTAGGATCACACCCTACACTAAGAGCAAGTGAAATTTCAGTGATCAATAATGATGAAAAAATCGTGAGAAAGCCAAAAGCCAAAAGATCCTAAGAAACTTAAATGCTATAGAGCATGCCCAAATCAAAAACGAAAATGATGGTCAAGATAAAATGAGGATGCTCGACCAAAATAAAAAAAAAATCAAATAAAAACAATAAAAAAAAATTTAATCAAGTAAACAACCAACCTGAAACAATAAATAATACACTTATAATAAAGAGGTGAGGGTGCTCATCTCCTCAGAAAGAAGGTAGCATGCTATTCAGGCCAGGCCCGAACATCATGACGAGGATGACTCTTAAGTTGGGCCTGGCTCGTATCTTCTTCTTCTTTTTCCTGTACCGCCAGTTATCAATATTGTTCGAGCTCCATATGTTTTGAAGAATAAAAGATACTGATGTTAATCTTGTGTGAAGCTAATTAATATCTATAATAGAATTTCTGTTATGTACAAAGAACAGACAAATATATATGTTTTGCTAGTACTATTTAAGTCTCTTTAATTATTTTCTGTAATTGTTACAAATTAATTAAAGAATATATATATATATATATATATATATATATATATATATATATATATATATATATATGTCATTTAAGGTTTTGACTGTGCCGTGATAGCCTATCTGAAAGAAAGAATGGAAAAACGACAACTAGATAGATACAATGTGTAATGAAATGAAAAGGATATAAAAAGTGAATGTAAAACCATTAAAGAGTTACCATATACAACTGTACATTTTTGACAAATTTTGGAATATTAAAGTGTGAATTGTTCTTTCTTTACAGACTGGATTAGATATTACACAGAGAGAGAGAGAGAGAGAGAGAGAGAGAGAGTGGGGTGTTATGCCATGTACGTGAAGGCATCAAGCCGAATCTAAATTGGAGTCCATCTTCAAAAAGGCTACGTGGAATGAAAAAAAAAAAGGAACAAGCATAAGAATTTCTGTAATTGCTTTTGATTCAAGAAAACAAGTCTTTTATATAAAATAAATATAAGAAAAAGGTTTTGTTGATAACATTGTTTTAAAACTTGAATTGACTTAACATGTTAGTTTTGGATTTGGAATTTAAATTAACCCGGGTTGAAAAATAAAAAATAAATATGTTAAAAACTCAAGTTCATCCAGATTAAAAACTAATTTTTTTTATTTTTTATTGTCGAAACAATATTAATGTATTAATTTTTTGACATATTTATTTTTTAAAAAATCAAATTTAAGAGATTAAATTAGGAATCACATTTAAAGTCATTACAGCATAGCTTGTAATAAGCAATGTATCCTTGTATACTTATGCATACCTGATAATTACGAAGATGTCATCCAATGTCAAAAGCGAAATAAATGTAATGGATTGTACTAAGATACTAGAATTTCAGAATTCAAATGAAGGATATTGCTCCAGCTCATGAAAAGCTAGAGAAGTTTATGAGCATGTGTGTTTTAGTTAATGTGTTATTGTTGTGTTTTGAGATAAAAATAATATTTGGTAATTTATTAGTGTGATGTGTTTATTAACTATAATTAAAAGGATTTAATGTTTTACTTAAGAGGGAATTACTGTTTATTAACTATAATTAAAAGGGAATTACTGTTTTACTTAAGAGGGAATTACTATGGACTGTGAGCATTTTTATTATAGATTACATTATTTCAAATCATTGTAGGTTGTGAGTGGTTTCACTACGGATTGTATTATTTGGGTTTATTTTTTGTTGGGCTCTTTCAAAACGAGTGGGAGTGGACACAGACACATTGCATTGTGAACAACACTGTAGATATAGACTGTTTTCACTGTGAACAACACTGTAACACCCTGGGAGGCGTTCCTCTACTGCGTTTTTGGTCAAGAATAGCGGCTGGGGGTGTTGCCTTCTCTGCGAAAAGCTGTTAGGTTTGACTTAGCAGCTAGACCCAACTCTGTGTAAAATATTATTACTATCAAAGAAAAAACAATAAATTTTATTTGAGGGGATTAAAAACTATAAAAATTTGAGCCAGATAAATTTAATATTATTAGTAATATTATTAATATTATTAATTTCATTAATATTATTAAATTTGAAATAAATTTTATTACTATCAAAAAAATTATAAATTTGATTTGAAGGGTAAAATCAATTATTATTATTATCCAGACCCAAGAAACTTGAGTTAGGCGTCAGGATCCATTTCTCTTGGGTCTAGTGTCAGGACCCAAGGTTCTTGGGTCTTAGAATTTTTATCTTATAAATATTTTTTTATAATTAGTATTAATATAAAAAATATAATTATTTTATTATATATATATATATAACTATTAATATTAAAAATAGTATTATTTATGTTATAAATATTATTATTTTATAATAATGAAAAATATTATTATTTTTGTTATAAATAATATTATTTTTATTATAATTAATAGTATTAATATTAAAAATAGTATTATTTATGTTATAAATATTATAAGAACTTGGGTCACATGAGTTTAATATTATTATTATATTATAAATATTATTATATTCATTAATATTATTAAATGTGTAAAAAATATTATTACTATAAAAAAACATAAAATTGATTTGAAAGGTAAAATCAATTACTATTAACTTAGGTCGGGCATCCCCTTCCAAACCTAAAAAACTTGGGGTTAGAAAGGGACGCCTCATCCAGGGAGCTTGGGTATGGTTAGAGCACAAATTCATATCTATTGGGTCTTGCAGCCCCGCCTAACTCAAGACTATTGGTCTTTCGTTAGGACTCAATCTCTTGAATCTTGGGTCAAGACCCAATGCTAATGGATCCTGCGCAGGACCCAATTCTCTTGGCTTATGTCAGGATTTAATTCTCTTGGCATGCGTTAGGACTCAGTAATATTGGATCTGGCGTCAGGACCCAAGATTCTTTGGTGTTATGTTTCTAAATATTATTGTTTGTGTTATAAATATAATTATTTTTATTATAATTAATATTATTAATAAAATAATTAATAAATTTGAAAAAAAATTATTATCAATCTTGAAAAACAACCAAGATTTGATTTGAAGTTTAAAATTAAAAATTATTATTATTAAATTTTAAAAAACTATTATTACTATAGAAGAAAAACCATAATTGTTTTTGAAAGATTAAAAAAATAAAAATTTTGGCAGACAAGTTAAATATTATTATTAATATTATAAATATTATTGTTGGGTTTAGCTTTGCAGCTAGACTCAACACTCTTGGGTCTGATGTTGTAATCAGACCCAACGCTCTTGGGTCTTTAACTTTTATAATATTTTTTTAAAAAAAAGGTGAGTCAGCGGCGTAACGCGGGACAATAACTAGTGAATACTAAAAATAGTTAAATAGTTAAATAGTGTTTGATCAAATTCAGTTTTAGTGTTTTTTATAAATAAAATAATCATTTAAAACATTAAAAATATCTTCATTTATATTTATATTAAATGATTTATAATCTCTTAAACTTATACGCATGTGTTGGAATTGGTTTATAGAATTGATTTATAAAATATGTAATTAGTTTTTGAAGGCTAAATTATATGTAAGGGTCCACTATTGAGGTTAAAATCATGTTGAATTTTATGATTTAACATGGATACTTTAACAGGAAATATTAATATGTTTTACAAAACTAATTAAAGGTGAATGCGAAATTGTTCTAAAAAACATTTGGATAACAAAAATTTCAAACCCAAAATAGGTTTGATAATTAAATAGGAGGCTTGTGTGCTCATGAGTTTGAGCTTGAGTTTAGTTAATGAAAAATATCCGTTATTAAGTTCTTGTTTAATTAGCAATTTTTTTTAATCCCTAAAATATCTTAGTACATAAATTAATACATTGATTATGCATGGGAATGAATGTCATTATAAGTAATTCATTAAATATGAATATTTATGAATCTTTTGGATATTCATGAACTATAAACATTCATGAATTATGAACATTCATCATAATTAATAAAATATTCATGAATTATAAAAACTAATGAAATATGATTATTAATGTTTTAGAAGTCCTATAAATAAGTGTCTTGAATTGGTGGAATAGGATAAAAGAATTTTATTGAGTTATTTTCTCTCTTTGTTGTTGGTTTTTCTAAAATCTTATTCTTTAATTCATTCTTTCTACTCTAGAGCTTAGGTTCGGTCTTTATAGAGAGATATTAAATATTATTCATTTAATTTATTTGGATCTTATTTAGAAGTGTACTTAAACAAAAAGGAGTTGGAATTTTGAAAGGCTTACTAAAAAAAGTCATTTTGCACCAAGTGATGAGCAATAAAGTTTTAAGCACAATTGACAATCTAGACAACAATAAAATTTAAGATTGGATATCTCCTAAGAACATCAACAAACATGTACTATGAAGTAGTTTTATATTATAATTATAATATTTTTGTTGGTTTGCATACTAGAATTGTTTTTCCTATATTTTTTGCAAGTTTATATATTTGTTTAGTATTCATGCTATATTTTTGAAATGGTTACAATGTTTTTTTATGTTTACATGATTATAAACTAACATATTATTTTTATTTGTCTAATCTTTAATTGTGAATTTTGGACAACATGTATGCATGTATACTTGTTTTTTATTAGAGTTATTTTTAAGTTTTAAAAACTAAAAAAGAAAAAGGTTAATAGTGTAATAATATATGTACACATCATATCAATTCAATATAATTAATAATATAGAAAATGTTTTTTTAAATTTAAGTACTAGCACTAGCATCTTTAGTTGGTGTGTTTCTAATTCATTAAATTAATTAATGAAATGTTTTCATTTTTATTTAAAATAATGATCTTGCAATAAATAACCTTGTTTCTATTAAAAGTAGAAGCATCTGATTTTTTTTAAAAAGTAAATCATATTTAAAGTGACAATTATTTTTTTCTTTCAAAACGAAATAAGTGTTAATTAAACATTTCTTTTAGATAAAAAGTAGTTGTTTTTTAAAAACACAATAATACCAAACAGACATTATATCCAATGTAATAAAAAAGAATAAATAAAGACAATCTACCTTGTTTCTATTAAAAGTAGAAGCATCTGATTTTTTTTTAAAAGTAAATCATATTTAAAGTGACAATTATGTTTTTCTTTCAAAACGAAACAAGTGTTAATTAAACATTTCTTTGAGATCAAAAATAGTTGTTTTTTAAAAACACAATAATACCAAACAGACATTATATCCAATGTAATAAAAAAGAATAAATAAAGACAATCTACCATGACTGCACAAGCATACAAACAAATACATTAAGATTATTAATATGATTGCAAAAAATAGTCTATCGGCCTACATATGCATTATTAAGTTGGGTTTATTATCCTCACCATTTAAAAGAAATTTCTTGTCGCATATAAATGTATAAATTATTTCTCGTATCTTATTCAAATCTTCATAAATTATTTCAAAAAACAATATTAATAATATTTAGGGATAGCATTGCACAACACATAAACCATTTATATATTTATTCATGTAACATGAATATAAATACTAAAAAACACTAGTCTTTTACTATTTTTTTCTTCAACAACATTCAATGTAACATTATAAAGTGCTACAATGCAATTGAGTTGGTCCCTAATGGTCATTCAATATATATAATTACAAATTTTATAACACTTTCTTATGAATAGCCATGTACTAAAAATATATCTTATTAAAACCTTGAAAAGAAAAACTCAATGGAAAAAAACCTAAGCGAAGGAAAAAGAGTATAACATTCTTGTATGATTTCTAAATACTTTAGAATTTAATAGAAAATTTTATATAGATACTTCAAGATCCATATTTAAATACTTCAGGATTCAGAAAAATGTTAAATTGTCTCATTAAAACCTTGCAAAGTAAAACTCATTGGAAAGGAAAAAAAGTACAATTTGTATTAACTTCACCTTAAAATTACATATCTTATGATGAATCTTTAAGATGTCCCATTCCAATATTATAGATATTGAAAGTTG
This sequence comes from Populus nigra, assembly GCF_951802175.1. Classification (NCBI taxonomy): domain Eukaryota; kingdom Viridiplantae; phylum Streptophyta; class Magnoliopsida; order Malpighiales; family Salicaceae; genus Populus; species Populus nigra. Next base: position 3,356,727 of record NC_084870.1, on the reverse strand, counting down.
AGACTAATAAAAACTTTGTAAATAGGTTTGCTAAATTATCATTTGACTTGATTTGCTTGATATCAATTTTTCTCTTCTATTGAAGTTTGTGAGTATAAAAGAACTTCATGAGATATGCTTTATTTTATCTCCTTTTAATGTAGTCTCCTATAAGTTGAGTGAAACGGACAACATTATCTTCAAATAATATTGTGGGACCATCTTTAATAGTTGACAATCCATATTTTTCTTTTATGTGCTGGATAATTTACATTAGACATATACATTCTCAACTTACTCCATGGATTGCAATAATTTCTAGATGATTTGATAAAATAGCCACTAATATTTGTTTGACAGATCTCCAAGAAATTATAGTAAGTAAATAAATAACATGTTTGTGATCTCCCTTAAAGGAAATCAAAGAGATAACCTGCATCTGCATATCCTATCAATTGTGAATTTTATCTACTATAAAATAACCTCATCTTAGTTGTTCTACGGAGATAGCGAAGTATATGTTTGACCCCTTTCCAATGTCTTTTTGTAGGAGTGGAACTATATCCTGCTAATAAATTGATTGTAAAAACTATATATGGTCTTGTACAATTTACAAGATACATGAGAGCTCCAATAACATTAAGATATGGTACTTTTGTACCAAGAATTTATTCATCCTCTTTTAGCGGTCAAAAAGGATCTTTTTTTTTACATCAAGTGATCGAACAACCATAAGTTGTAGTTTTTATGAGCTCTTCAGGAGTATCAACAAGATTTAAATTATCAATATATATTGTAACAATAGCAAAACCGGATATGTTTTTCTTACTAAAAATGCATGGGAAAATATCATTATTCTCAAATCCTTTTTCTAGGAGGCATTCATAAAGACAATTATACCAAATTCGATGAGGTTGCTTCAACCTATATAAAGATTTTTGTAGTTTAATATAATAAACACTTCTAAGTTTATGATAAAAGGCTTCAAGCATTTTGAATCCTTCAAGGATTTTCATATGGATATCTTTATCTAATGATTCATATGGATGTGTTGTAACTACATTCATTAAACGTATATCTAGAGTTTCTAAGACTACTAAACCAATAAAAAAATCTAAAAGTGATTGCATCAATAACTGGAGAGTAAATTTTCTTATAATCAATGCCAAGTCTTTGAACATGCTTAAGTTAGGGAATTTAATAATACTTTAAGTGCAATATGATAATATAAAACCTTAATGAGAATGCACTTTTAAGTACTAATTACTTATTCTTTTCTTGTTTGATTGTGTCTCCACTTCTAGTGGTATGGTAAGTTGCCTTTTCAAAAATTATCTCTTATTCTTTTCCATTTATTTTTTCCATATCTATACCCTTTATTCTTTCTTATCTTTTGGAGAAAAAAAGTTTCATTCACTTGAGGGAATGATTTAGAACCTATAGGATGAGATTGATATTTTTTTCATCAAAAGCTCATTATTTTGTTCAGTCACAAGAAAACATGAAATTAGTTTTGAATACCTCTTGAAATTACATTATCTATATTGTTGTTGCATGACAATATTCGAGGCATGAAAGGTAGAGAATATTTTTTCTAACATTTGGTCTTATATGATATTTTCACCATACAATTTCAGCGATGATCTAATTTTAAAAAAGAACTAAATTATACTCATTAACCGATTTAAAATCTTACAAGCCCAAGTGCAACCAATCATAACGAGCTTGAGGAAGTATGGTAAATTTTTTATGGTCATATCTTTCCTTTAGATTTTGCCATAAAACAAGATGATCTTTTATTATGAGATATTCAAGTTTTAATCCTTTATAGAGATGGTGGCAAAAGAAAATCATTATTTTTGCACGATCCTGCAAGGATATGTTATTTTCTTCTTTAATGGTCTCTTTAAGATTCATAGCTTCTAAATGAATCTCGGTGTCAAGGATCCATAACAAATAATTATTCTTATATATATCAAGAAGAGTAAATTCAAGTTTAGTTAGATTCAACATATATATATATATATATATATATATATATAACTTATTAAATAAAATCATGAATATAAAAAGAAAAAAAATCAGTATTTTAAAACTGATATTTATTTAGTTCTTTAAAAATACTAGGTCTTCAATAACTATATTTAATTTATTTAATTCTTTAGGAACTTACAATACTAGTTCTTCAGGAACTTTAAATCTTAATGAATAAAAAAAAAGAAAATTTGTCAAAATAAGTTACAGAACCAAATATATTCCATAAAATATGAATAATAATGAAAAGAAAAAAAAATTGAAATTGATATAAGTCATATAACACAGGAGTTCATGCATTCCAAGATTTTAATATAAATTAATTAGAATGATTATGCTGATAACATGTTAAAAGAAATTAAAAAAAAACAAGTAAAAACATACATATTTATAATTAAATTTAAAAAAGAAATTCATACTTTTTTATATATTTTTTAAATTCTCAGAATATAGTAATGAAGTCTAAGAAATTTTAATAGATATATAATATATATATATATATATATAATTAAATATTTTATAATAATATATATATAATTAAATATTTTATAATAATTCTCAAGTTATTATATTTTAACATTTTTTAATAACCCTAATCGTTAAACAATTTTTCTTTATTGCCTTTTCTTTTAGAATGGTTGGGTACTAAAAAACAATGGCAAGTGTCTATTGATCGAATATATTATTAACAATTTAACACACTTAAAAAAAAATTATGAAGACAAAAACATCCAAATCCAGAAAATAAAATAAAAGGTAAAGACATATATTAAAGACCTACCCAATTTTAAAAGGGTCAATAATATACAAACCCGACCCGTATCCAAAACAAGAACGATTCAACAACAAGAAGGGTTTTGGCTGAAGGCTAAACCCTAGTCCCAGAAATCTATATTATCCCAGTAAAGAAAAAGGCCTTCAATCTAGTCAAGCAAAAAGATGGGAAAGGTAAGCTACAAGAAGCTAAGAGGTAGCCAAAACCTCCGTCAAAGACTGCTATTAGCGACGCTTTCCGCCACTCCTGTCCAAGTCGAGGACATTCGAGCCAATGACATGATGCCCGGCCTACGCCCCCATGAGGTCTCTCTCCTCCGCCTCCTCGAGAAGATTTCTGATGACTGTGTTGTCAAAATCAATGAAACCGGTAAAACAAACCACCCCATTTGTTTTTTTGTTGTTAGCTTGTCATGGGTTTGATTTTTTAGGGATATATTTTATGTGGCAGGAACAAAGTTTCAATACAAGCCTGGGATTGTGATGGGTGGGAGACACCTTGTGCACGATTGTGGTGTAAGCCGAGCAATTGGGTATTTCTTGGAGCCATTGGTTGTTCTTGGGTTGTTTTCGAAGAAGCCCCTTTCGATAAGGCTCAAAGGTACTGTTTTCCCCTAAAGTTTGGTCAGTCATCATGTGCTAAGTGTTCGTGCAGTTGTATGTTATTTTCTGTTTATGGGGTTCTTAGCTGCTTAGTTGAGTTGCTGTCTTTTTTTATCGATCAGCTCTGCCCTCTTCATTTTGCTCAAAACGATCGCCACTTTGAATGATTGTAATGTACTGTCTTATACTCTGACCAAAAAAAAATTTGAAAGAGAAAAGGAGTTTAATGTTATTCATCATCGGTTCTATGTGGGACTTTGATTGTAAGTTCTCAAATAGACTACGATTTGAAAGAGGGATATTACAGAAGCCAGAAGGTAATTTATTTCTTTGAACTGTGACCATTTCTACACATGTTGAGTCCCTCTACTCCCCAAGGGAACTAGAATGGGAAATTGAATTTTATCAAATGCTGTCGTATATTTGCTGATCTCCTCATTCAGGGTTCCATAAACCTGCAAACCTTATTAGCTTGTAAGGTGTTCTTCCATATGAATTATCAAAGATATTACCAAAGACAGGTATAGATCAACCTTGTATCTTTGTGACCAAATCTAAAAGAGAAAGTCTTGCTACTGAGTTCTGAACTTCATGTGTACCATAAAGGAGTAATCAAGAATCTAAGATCTTTAAAACATGCTTTGTGCCTTTTGGAGTTTAGAGAATGATTGATTGTAGAGCCTTTGTCAACTGTTGTTCTGTATATCACTGGAAAGGCAATCCATTTTCCCCTTTGTGCATATATGGATCACACCTGTCCACAGCCTAATGTTGAGAAAATACCTAGGGTCTCTGACACTGCTATGCTGTAAAAAAAGAAAGAAAGAAAGAAAGACTAGGATGCAAACATTAACTTGACAATATCAGCTCTGACTTACCTTAAAAGTATCCACTCATAAACTTTACATAGCAATTTTATAGGCAATGCCTTGGTTTATGATTTTTGCATAGTGAAACACAACTGTAAAGGGTATGCTTTTCTTTTCTTAAGAAGATTTAATGGAATAACATGCTGTTTTCAGGAATTACAAATGATTCTAAGGACCCTTGTGTTGACACTTTCCGTTCTGCTACCTTACCATTATTGAAGCAATTCGGAGTTCCTTCAGAAGGATTGGAACTGAAAATAGAAAGTCGTGGTGCTCCACCTCATGGTGGCGGAGAAGTTCTCTTATCAGTTCCCGTTATTCAAAGTTTAACAGTGAGATTTTGAATCCTGTGGTAGTTCATTTGTATGTTTTTTTTTTCCATGTTCTTAGTTGTTACACTGCAGGCAGTCACTTGGATTGATGAGGGAATGGTTAAGAGGATTAGAGGGGTGACTTTCTCAACCAGAGTCTCTTCTCAGTTTGAGAATACCATGATACATGCTGCTCGAGGAATCTTTAATCATTTACTTCCTGATGTCCACATATTCACTGATCATAAAGCTGGTCAACAAGCTGGAAAGTATGTTATCTGTTAATAAAAAATTGTCATCTCATTGTTTGTTTGGAAATATTGTAGAGAGAAATGTGAATTGCTGCTTGAACTTTTTTGTTTTTATTTTCTTCTTCGTGATGTTCGCATATTTATTTATAAAGCTGGTCTGCCAGTTGGAAAGTATTATACCTGTTTAGAGAAAATGTTACATGTTTGTTTGTCTGGCTTTTTCAAGCACAGTAGAGAGAAATGTGCAACGCTGCTTGGAATTTTTTTATGTTTTATTTTTACTTTCAGCATGCTACAGAGAGTATAGCTCACACAGATATTGATTTAATGGGCAGTTCACCTGGTTATGGAATATCCTTGGTTGCGGAAACTACTTCTGGTTGTTTCATCACTGCTGATACTGCAGTTTCTTATGCACGAGCGGATGATGGTGGAATGGAAGGTGAGAAACAAGAGTTGGTGCCTGCAGAAGATGTTGGTGAGCAAATTGCTTCTGTTCTCCTTAATGAAATTGAGCAAGGTGGAGTTGTAGATACAACACACCAGGTTCGTGTTATCTGCTCTCTTTTTTTCTTTTTCTTTTTTCTTGTGAGCGTGGTTAAATTCACGCAGTTCTCTGTTTTTTTTTTTTTCAATACCCCGGTACTGCATTAATAGTACTTTCCCAAAAGCATCACTAAATGAAGTTAAATGAAAGCTGTTAATGACTAATTATCTGCTTCTGATTATCTTGGGTGGCGGTAATGATATTGAATTATAGATGAATCCTGAAAAGACCACGTTAGTGATTTATTTCGAATCTTTACTTGGGAGAATAGCATGACACCTTCGAGGAAAAGAAGAAGAGTGAAATCTTTATGGGTCTTGCAATGTTATTTTATACCTCTTGTATGCCACCTGATTTTCATTGCTGTTGTCATTTGGTTGCAGGCTTTGTTGTTTCTTCTTTGTGCATTATGCCCCCAAGATGTTTCAAAGATTCGTGTAGGAAAGCTAGTAACCCATGGAATAGAAACACTAAGGCTCATCAGGGATTTTTTGGGTGTTAAATTCGTCATCAAGCCTGATCCATCAACAGGGACGGTTATACTCAAATGTGTGGGAAGTGGACTTAAGAATCTTTCTAGAAAGAGTTCATGATTGCAAAATGTTTCACATTTGATCTCTTTCGACGATGTGCTTTTTGTGGATCAAAGATTTTATAGGAAGGTCCAATGCGAAGGGGTTATGAATTATAATACTGCAAGCTTTTTTTTTTTTTTTTTTGAAACTTTATATCGTATTATTGCCTGTAATCTACAAGTGAGAGAGGAGGGATAAGTTTTGGTTCAATTTTATTGTATATCTGACTCCTTGCAGATCCAAGCTCGATGTAAAATGGATACTGTGGTAAGCAAATTTGAGTTTTTTTTTTTTTTTTCCCGAGTAGAGATCATTTTCTCACTTTGAAGAAGGTATTTTTTGGAAAGAAAAAATAATTAAATGGCAACAGAAATGATCAAAGGACGAAGCAATAAACAGATGCCAAAGTATAAGAATTCGATATGCTTGACTAATTATCTAAACACAAACTATAAACAGATGCCAAAGCTACAATAGTTCTCTTATAGCATCATAGAAGCAAAATGCATAAATGTCATGTCATTCAATGAGTAAATTAGAACAAAAAGAAAATAAGGTAAAGACCAATCTGCCTAGAATAAAAACATGAGTGCAAGCAATCCATTAATACAAGATACGTCCATTTCTAAGGCTATGTTTCTTTTTGTAGTTGAACTGGTCTTTAATACTACAAAGCTATCCTTCTAGTTTGTTTTTCCATCAATCATCGCCCCAAGCATCATCTTTCATTCTTGCCTTGTAACTATCCGGTTCTTTCTGGTTTCTTCCTGGCTCTTCAGTTCTCTTGAACCAAAGGTTGTCGGCAGTTTCAACCCCATTCCATAAGCGATCAGCCTTTGGGCAGTTCTTGCTGATGTCTTTGGCCCTTGACGAGGAGGTTCCAGATCTGACACAAGGAATAACGTAATTGTCGTTGAAAAGGAACAAAGACTGGAGGTTAGAAAACTGCTTTCACTCGTTTCCCAATAAAATTACAAGAACTGATCAACATTGCAAAACATCTTAATGTAGCTTCATGCTACATAACATTTTTCCTGGAAAGATGCTCAAACTCCACACCCACTTCTTTGAACATTGTTAAAGCTCAAAGGAAGCACTGTAAAAGAAGGAAACCAACTAGTGTTTGAAGTTCGAACAATCGACGATGAAAAAAAGCATCAGAAGATAAGTCAACTGCCAAGCCACCTTCACCACAAGAGAGAGAAGACAGAATTATCCCTCGATGTCCAGCATCAATCACTGATGGATCAGAAGAGCCAAAATCACACAATTACTGCTAGACATCAACGTTCTAATGGCTCCAAAAGGCACTGCTAAGTTACAACCATATTGTCTAGAGCCAACAACACCTCCTCAAAGGCATAAAGGGTCTGCGTAGCCAAGGCAGAAATTGAATATTGCCTTCATTCAATACAGCTGCTACACATGGTATCTGTATACCCAACTGAGCAACTTTGGGGAGATTGTCAGACAGAGCAGTGCTAATTAAAGAGAGGAACCAAGCCTCCCCACAAACGTCCAGACTTGCATTCTACATCAGATTGCTTAGGGATCATGATGGTTAAAATAAGACTTTTGGTTGGAAGAACAGCAGAGCTCTGGCCACCATCAAAGGACACTCTTTGCCCCTGCCCTTGAGGAGACAGGGCACCTTGACAGCATGTCAGTTTAATGGCATTTGCTTCTTATTGCCCAAGTCATCATAAGGCTACCATGTAGTAAGGGCGTCTTTCAAGCCCATGTTTGACCTTCAACACTGTATATCTTATGAACTAAACAGGTATTGTTCCTCTTGGTTCTTATACAGCCAATTCCCAAATATCACATCGTCCCACACTCCTATTAACATAACATCTCACAAGCTTCAGTCAGGAAAGTTGGCTGAAAGAGAACCAAGGGGCATACAGTTAATTTTAATAATTAAAGAAATAAAAACTTTACCAGTAATAATTTGAATTTTTTCAATACATTTTGACTCAACCTCAAATTTTGAAATCTCAAATCTTTTTGTTTACGTCCACGTCCAAAGATAACTAACAGAAGTTTATGCTCTCTTTGTTTCTCTAAGATCTTAAATTCCAGCTTATTGGATCTTTCTCTCTAAGATACTATACCATTTAGAGTTTAGAAGATTAAAGGAGTAGAAATGGATTAACAGTTTCTTCAAAACATGCTGTGGATATGATGTGTCTGTGGTGATGCTATAATGTGAGTGAAGCTAACTTCCTTCTCTTCCTTCTATGTCACTTCTTAGCTATGTTTTAAGAACCTAAAGACCTAAATTTATGGGTGATTAGAGTATTGACTAAAGGTGAGGCGTAATTGTATATTTCAAATCTTTTTCCTCGTTTTATGTGAACTTCTATCAGGGTAGAAACAGGCTTGCAGATGAGCATTCCAGATTTTTGTAGCAGATCCTTTGCGTACTTTTGTTGATTTAGAAACAAACCACTTTTTGTTCGTTTAACTTCAAGTCCAAGAAAATGCTTAAGCGCTCCAAGCTTTTTCGTTTGAAAGCGGACTACTAAATTTTCTCCTGCTTGGTGGAATTTTTTCCACATCGTCTCCAATAATAATGAGTTCGTCCATTTAGACCAAAATTGCTGTTATTCTTCCCCCTTGATTTTTAACAAATAGGTTTGAATATGACTAAGCCATTGAGTAGCCACTTTGCATCAGAAATCTGTTATTTGGAGCTTGCTTTAATCTATATAGAGCTTTTTTAAGCTTGCATACATTTCCAGGATGAAGTTTACTTTGAAACCCTTGTGGCTGCTCCATATATATCTCCCGATCAAGCTCTCCATACAAAAATGCATTCTTTATATCCATTGCCATAGTTTTCATGACCTGTTAGCTGCTAATGCAAGTACTACTCTCACAGTAGTGATTTTTGCTCCTATACTAAACGTTTCATCATAATCTAATCCAAATTGTTTGGAGAATCCTCGAGCTACTAGTCATGCCTTATATCTTTCGATCCATCTGAACATGTCATTACCTTGTAAACCCATTTGCAGGATATGGGCTTTACGTCTTCAGGCTTTGGAACTAAATCCCATGTTTTATTTTCCTTTAGAGCATGAATCTCCTCATCCATTGCCTTCTTCCATTCACTACCCTGCGACGCTTCTTCATAAGTCATAGGCTCTGTAACTTGAACTTCCAAAGCCAATGTTGTGTTAGCATATTTTGGATTTGGTTTTCGTTGTATTATTGATCTCCTCACTTGAGGTGTAACTTGTTCTTGAACTTCTTGTTTGTCGGGTTGCTCTTTTTCAGTAGGTACTTGATAAACTCTAGTTTCCCAGGGGCTTACTTGTTCTATAGGTGCTTCTTGATCATTTTGATACTGTGGACTCCTTTAATTTATCAAGTATTAGTTGCACATCCTTAAACAAGCTATTAGACCCTTCTTCATGATTATTATTATCTTTCCTCTTCATCATTTCTGATGACCATCAAGAAGTTTCTTCATCAAACATGATATTTCTCGATACCATACATCTATTGGTATCGGGATTGCAATATCTCCAGCCTTTTCCTTGCCCGTAATAGCCCAAATACATACATCGAATCACCTTCTTATCAAATTCACTTCGTAGATGATCAGGTATGAACACATAGCATACAAATCTGAATACTGGAAAGTAACTTATGACAGTCTCGTTTTTGTTCCCTCTATATTAAAAAGCAATTTCTTAACACTTTGTAACTATTTATCAAGTAATTAAATAAATAAAAGCATGAAAAACTTAAATAAATAAGTTGTTTGGTTACGAAGAAAAAGCTTTTTGAAGAGCTCTTTAAAAGATTAAAAAACAAACCCTTCAAGACAGCCAAGCTTAGAATAAATAACTTTTACTAGTTTAAAAGATTATAAAAAAAAGTATTTATGACTATAAATCCTTTATAACTATAATACCTTACTTGTCTAATACTCTATTTTGTCTTTTGTCATGGTAACTTTCTAAAACATCTGACGATCTTCAAACCGTTGTCATCCTAATTGGAATATCCATTTGCTAACAATTAACACAGGAATTTCCTTTAGGAGTTGATGTAGGGTCATTTCAAATCCTTAAAAGGATTAATGACAATACTTATAAAGTTAATTTACTAGGTGAGTATGATATTAGTGCTACTTTTAACGTTTCTGATTTTACTCTGTTTGATGTAAGTGATTATTCGAGGTTGAATTTTTTTGAATAGAGAGGAGATGATGAGGACTAGCTCAATACCATGACTAAACACGTTATTTGACCCTTTAGAGATGCCATATGAGTCAATTACAAGGGTTATTTAATAGAAGAGGATTCTTAGTCCACTAAGAAAATTAAAGGGCGACAAATTTATTTCTTAAACTAGAGAGGATTATTTAATTATTTTTCTAGTCTAAAAAGAAAACTAATAAAATTAAAAACTGAGGAAATGATCATTATTTTTGTCCAAGTAAGGAAACCAAGCTCTACAAGGAAAATTAAAGGCTACAACAAAAATTTCCATATCAGAATTGATTCTCCAAGTCAACAATTGATCTTAGAGCTATAAGAAAGGATTATTTAGCTAAGGGGAGTATATAAGCTAGGAAATAACTCTTTTATGTTATTTTCTTTGTTATTTGCGACAAATGCTTCAGACCTTTATTTTAATTTATGTTTTCATGTTTTAAGCTTAATTATCACTATTTGGACTTGTTTAATTAAGGGTTTGGGTCTAATTGTAAGTGAGCCTTATACAAGTTCACATCTTAGGTATTCTAGGATTTAGCTTAGGTTATTACACATATAAAAACATCTTTGTAACCTAAGTTTTAGTTTTCATGTTTTTGCTTAATAATAATTCAGATTGTCGTATCTCTATTTGTGAGTGTGTAAGGGTGAGTTTTCTCTTCTATTTTGGTTCTCTAACGAACTGAATCAACTTATCGAAGAAAAATTATTTTCATGGTATCATTTTATACTTCTCATTTGTGTCATAGAATTTGCAACCCCTTCTCTTAGCTTACCAGCTATAAAATAGAGTTTCTTTTCTTTTTCACACTTTTAAAGTTCTCTTTTCGATTAGCATGCAAGGTCGATAAAATTTAAAAAGTATAATTTATTTTAAGCCAATATTTTATTTTTTTGAAAAAATAGTGTGCTATGAAGGAAAAACATCATATATGATTTGTATACATGGTTTTGAAAGCTTTCTTATAGTTTTTGTTCTTGACTTTCTTACAAACATGATTTTTTTTTAGTTTAGAATTCGTTACCTGCCTTCCCAACCTTTCTTTTTTACCCGTCAAAAACCATAACCATTGTCCGCAACTTTAATTTCCTTTTATTTTCCAAGTAAGCTACTACACATCCAACAGTTAAAGCTAACTTTTCCATTGTATAACTGTGCTTTTTAGATTACAATATTTTTTTTATACATCATGTTTTTCATTCAAAACATTTTCCAAGGACAAAACTTAAAGTGTTATAGAAAATAAAGGTTGTTTCGATCTGATTTATTTTTATTATCTCTTGTGGAGTCATTTTGATTTATCTTTAAAATGATGGAGAAGGGAAAAGAGATAAAATAATCAGAGGAATGAGGGAAAATGAGAGATGTGAAAGGAGTTTTGGAATTAAAATGTAAAGAAAGTTTCTTGATTTTATGTTTCAAATTGACTTTATTATTGATGTTGTCATGATAGCCAAGGTGCTTATAATGAAGGGAGTTTTGGAATTTCATGGGTGGAGTACAATGATCTCAAATTGAATGAATTAATTTTTGTTATTCTATCCATTTCAAGATTTTGCTTTCTCTTTTTTGCTTTACAGGATCACAACTGGTTCATTTAGTAGAGGATTTTTTTGTCAAAGAACATATTTACTATATGTTTTCTTTAATCTAAGTTTCAAAAATCACTCTAATTTTTTAAGTGTGAAATTTACAAGAACACAACAAAATCTAGGGTTGTCAACGCTGCATTTATAGCCTTTTTTTCTCTTACAATGGCTTAGTCGTCTGATATATTTTTTTACCTTTTTCATTTTACACCTACTACTACAAGTCTAATAAGTTCTGCATTTTTCTTAGCAATTACACTTACCATATCAATTGATCACAGGATGGCTAACACCTCACTTTTTAATGCACTTGCCAAAAAGCTGGACTACAGATTGCTCGCATTGACACCATAACTCTCTAACAAAAGGCCAACCAATCAAAGTTATTGTTTCTTCATTGACTTGCCCAGCATCTTTGAACTTTTACCTCTTTTATTTGAACAGGCAAAAGTCCTTGGATTAGCTTGGCATTAGTGATGTTGATTCACTATCATTGTTGCATTTTATTCATTGCCAACATTGCATTTCCCTTCTCCGCACATATTGTGTTGTAGCTAATTTTACCTCTTGTTTACTTTAGTTGTTTTTTCTCTTTTATACATATCTGTTCAAATTGCATAGCTTTCCTTAATTTCTTACGACACTTTTACTTTTCTTAACGCCATCGATGATTTGTAATGTGGCTTGCAGCGAAGCACTTGCCACTTATCTAGTATCATTAGTTTTAAGTTATTTTGACTTCAATGCTGAATGATTGCAATAAAAAAGATGGTTAAGCATCAGTGTCTAGAAACAAAAAGATAATTGCGACATAATGAAGTGTTCAAGTAAATTGATCATCAAGTAAATGTTAAAGAGTTGTTTTTCTTCAACAATTGATGTCCTTATATTATATGGTAAAAACTAAAATATTTTTTTTATTTGATGTTATCTCTAACAGAAGTTGAAATATTTTCAATCAATTAAAAAACATTAAAAAGGGTGAGAAGCATTTTACCCAAAAAGAATAGGTTGATAGAGAATTTTTATGTTGTTAAGCCTATGATGAAACTCTTTAGCCTAAGATACTAAAAAACTAACATGTATCCAAATTTCTGCATATTGTATTACCTAGAAAATGCAAATTTGACCAAAGTACAGAATCTGAGGGCATGCTCGGTATAAACTCAAAACTGGCAAGGGAAGGATTCAATTGCACATAAAAAATTGAGATGCTTCTCAATCATTCCTAAACTGTAAAGGTTATCACGTCTTCAAAGACTGTTGAGCATTTGACATAACACATACATGTTGGGTTATTCACATTATATGATGGATGGAGTTATGATGCACATTTCCAATGGTAAAGCTTAGAAGTAGTTTAATAGGGTGCATCCTTAGTTTTCAATGGAACCATAGAATATACGTATTGGATTATTTATAGACGAATTCAATTCGGGTCATTTACCTCAACATATTTTTGTTGGCCAGTAATATTCACGATTTACAACTTGTCACCAAAAAAGTGTATGAGGTCAGAGTTCATACTCTTATCTACAATCATACCCCGTTTTAATAGTACAAGTAGAATATAAATATTTTTCTTTGACTGTTGATTGATGAGTTGAAGCAGTTGTGGTCATCCAAGACTTTGATATATGATGTCTTGAGGAAACAAAATTTTCAAATGAAGGCAGCTTTGATGTAGACTATCAATGATTTTCCTGTGTATAGGATTATTTCTAATTAAAGCATGTATGAAAAATTAGCATATATGAAAAATAATAAAGCTTTCACCTTAACAAAAAGTGGTAAAGCTTTTTTTTTTATTGCCACTGCAGATTCTTACTAATCGATCACAAGTACAGAAAGGACTTCTTTGTAGGTATATTTGAAAGGAATGTTGCACTGCCGGTACTGTCCGGTGAAGAATTGTATGGTGTGGTCTTACAGTATGAGGGCATTATGTTTGATTTTCAATTCGGTAAACAGAAGTTTCATGGTTTTGGCGTAACCTATAATTAGGTAAAGCAAAGTATTTTTTTGAAGCTTTTTTATTGGAAGACTAATCTTTTCTGCCATAATATAGATGTCATGCATATTAAAAGGAACATATTTGGAAACATTTTTAACATGGTGATGAATGTGAAAGGGAAGACAAAAGACAACATGAAGGCTAGAATGGATATACATTTTGTTTTGTCACTGTAAAAATATGAAATTGGCTTATGATAGGTCATGGGTAGCAAAGCCCAAATTCAGCTTCGCCTTACACAAGAATGCATAATTATTTGTCTACCAATGACTCTTAAGAGTCTGTGTTTTTCTGATGAATATGCTTCTAACATATCTAGATTGGTGAATTTGTAGGATGAAAGATTGTATGAAATGAAGAGTCATAACTACCACTTGTTAACATTTATTCAACTTGCTTACTGTGATTTATTGTAAAAAAAAAAGATATGGGATGCAATCACAAAGATAAGTCACTTTTTTAGATATATATGCTCTAATAAATTGCATAATCAACACATGAGAAAACTTGAAATGGATATCGTTTAGACAATATACAAGCTTAAGATGATATTCCCTTCATTTTTCTTTGAGTCAATGGAGCACTACCCATACATTTACCGTTTGAGGCAAAAGTTGGATGCCATGTCCAATATAGATAGATGTATTCATTCGAAAGGTTAGAAATTACACGTGCATCCTAATTAAATTTCTATTGTCTTTTTTTTTTAATTTAAAACATCCATTTAATTCCATATAGATATTTGTTCAACCTAAAGAAAAAAGTTAAAAATAAGACGCATGTTGAGGCTTCGATATACAGGGCTTATATTATTAAAGAGATATCAACATTCTCGTACTATTTTAAGTCTCATTTGAGAATAAAAATCAATCACATTCCAAAACATGATGACGGTAGGGAAATGCTTCAAGTGGGAATTTGTTAATTTTTTTCCCATCCTGAATAACCTTTACTAAAAAATATAGTGAGGGGAAGATACTAAATAGAAATTGAATTCAAACATGCACATAATTATGTGTAATTTAACTACGATGAATTGAAACATTTTGTTTAGTAAGTAAAATATTAACAAGTTATTATTTTAAAATATTTTTGTCTTATACTCTCATAAACTGATTAGATTGAAATATTTCTCATATGCAACATCATTAATTTTTATTATCTTAAAATTCACATTTGACTTAATCTTAAATTTTTTTTAATTACAAGATAAACAATTTATTATATGATTCATCATAACACTTAAGTTTATTAAACCTTTATCTTTAACTATTAAGGTTGTAATCATGTACCAAGTTTGCCAATTAGAAGAGAATGCTAGTGGTGGTTTTAATTTATTATGTTTGGGCTTATCTTTGGTCTGAGACGACCAAACTTAGGCGATTGTTTGAGGAGCTGTTGTAAACCATTACTAGTACATGTGGTCTACCTTGTCGCCCACCTAGTCCCGATGAAGATCTGCATTCACCTCCTCCTCCTCCAGCTTATGTTCACTAGATAAATTATATTCAATAATATTTTTTAAATTAATAATAATATTTTGATTTTTTATTTTAGTTTTATTCTTTTTATTTTGTTTTGTTTATTTTAATTTTTTAAAATATCTATTACATCACAAATAGAATGGCTGACTGTATTGACAGAATTTGAATCACAGATGGAATGACTGACTATACTAACAGAATTTGAATTACAAACGGAATAACCACTAAGTCTCTCGAAAAGTTCTGGAGAGTTGAAAAGAAATTACATGACCTTTTCACTAACAATTACAGATGAAATTACCGACGAAATAAATCCCTCAAAAAGTTTTAGAGAGTTCAAAAAAATTACAGGACTTGCCACCGACAATATATAAATCTTCAAAGAGTTAATCTCATCAGTAACATGAATTCAATCACTGATGGAACTACCAACGATTTAGTTTGTCAGTAATATATCATAATAATTGATGAAATTACCAATGAAATTATACCAGTAATTGTTTTTTGTTTAGCATGCCTTTTCGATTTATAAAACCATTAGTGATTATATTACCAACGGAATAACCAATAAAATATAAATCACCAATAATATGTTTTCCAACAACCAGTTACCTTACGTGATTTCATTGGTAGTTTTTTATTTCCAAAAGAATTAGTATTTAAATACCAACAAAAATTCCATTAATAGTATGCAATATTCTATTTGTGAAAATATACTACCAGATGATAGAGTTCTTTATCACATACAACAAAAGATAGATGTATATGCTAATATTTTACTCCGACTATCTTTTTTATTTTATATGTTTTTATTTATTTTATATAAGTTAATTCTGGTCGTTAAGAACAAATAATTTTTATTTTTTCTAAATGTATTATGCAAATACAACTTATTTATATAAAATATAAGAAGAAAAATTTTAAAGATAAATTACAATAATCTCTTTGAAATGTTATGAAATTAAAAAGGCAATTAAAAAGATTAATTATTATTTTAAAGAGGTGAAAACTAAACAATTTAAAAAAAATAAAAGGGATATTAATTAAAATTTAAATAATAAAAAATCAGGAGAAAAAAAGATCAAGCCAAGAATGAAAAGACTAAAACCTCGCACTCAATTTATTGATTTTTAAAGCAAACAATGCGTTGTTTGTTAGATAATTTTCTAATAACCTTTGATGTCACTAGTTTTTTAACTTAAAAATTTATTTTTAATTTTTTTTTACAAAAATAACAATCACAACCTCAATAAATTCATTTTAAATTCAACATTTTCTAATTACTCTAAAAACAAAATAAATAAAAATATAGACCCCAACCAACTTTTCCTAACATGGTTAAAAAACAACAGGATATTCATTAAACTCTTATCACAAATTGACTTTTGTTTATGATCATAATATAACCAACTAAACATTCTCTCTCTTTCATTATTTTTTTATATCTCTCCTCTCTCTCTCATCATCAAACAATAAAAGGATAAAATAAAATAAATTTTTAGACTGAAAGATAAAAAGATAAAACAAAAATCAATTAAATATAAAAACCAAAAGGACCAAAGTGAAGTTTTCCATACAAAAATGAAAGAGTACATTATATTATTAAATTTAATCTTTGTTCATTAATTATTATTTTTTCAACTATAACTTCAAATTCTATTTTGCAACATAGATTTTTAATTTATCATTGAAATATTCATCAACACTTCACATATATATAAAAGCACGCAAAACCAAAAGGAATCTCAAAACATAAAACCATGCTAATATAACTTGAAATAATGAAATTGCAAAGAAATAAAATTGGATGAACAAATATATTTTTTATAAATAAATAAAAAAACAGTACAATGAAATCCACAAAGTAGCTGAGTGGGGGTGTAAACAGTGAGCTGCACTGCTCATAATATTCAATTCTTTTAGTGGTTTGTATGCTAATTGTAATAATATTATAATACATATATGGAAAATACTTCGACAGGAAAACGGAAGGAAAATTTCATTAAGAGAAAGAATTCATAATAACTTGTGCTTTTGTCCAATCTATGGAACACTTTGCACGATTCCTTTTTTGCTCTCTGCTTGCATAACTAAAGCGTTGCTCTTCAAACATTGGAGACCTGGGAAAGAATCCTACATCTACGACAGGGGGCAACTGCTCTGGAAATCATATATCTCAAGAATAAATACTGCACATCGACATAAATTAAAAACAACAACCAAACATGATTACAACAGTCATCAAACAAACCTGCTTATCTTATTACCCTGACAAGCCAAGCCAACCTCCTCGACTTTGCAATGTCAAAACCAACCCGGGATAATATGGCAGGCATGCCAGGCAATTTGCTTGCATCTTCTGCAACGTGGACCTATACATGCAAAGTGACACCGCAGCAGGAAAGGAGAATATCCTCAATGAGTCAAATCTTCCATGGTATTCTCATCTCTACAGATCAAACAGCCTGTGCAACAGACTTTGTGGTGTTTGAATCTCCTTTCCCGTTTAACTTGGATCTATCTCTGATGGTCTTCTGAGAGCTAGGTGTCCCTCTAGCAGCATTTCTGCTATTCCTAGCTGCCTGGGTGCCAGCACCTCCCCCTGCTTCAACTAAATTAAGTCATAAATGATGAGAATAAAACTGATGGTGCTTATCATAAACACCCTATAAACCCTGCAGGACTGGACCAGTATCATAGTCATGCTCACACAGAATAAGCATCCATCATTTAGTGTACCCTAAGTGATTTTGGCCATAACTCATAAGAAAGGAGAAGCTGAAGAAGATATGATTATCTACCTCAATACATGTGAGAACAGCCACCTATATTATGCATGTTTGGTCAAAAACATTGATTGATCTGAAAATGATGAGCTCCTACAGGTATCTATTGCCTGGTTTAATGTTTATTGACTATCAAGCGGGGAAAAAAGATAATTTAATGGGCATGTCAAAAAGAAAGTGCACCATGGCCCTTTTAGATGTACAACAGCTGACTCAGAATTCATAGTGAAGTGATCATTTCTGTGACAAGCAGTGTGGCAATCCTTGCATACTTTTGAACCTACATGTGCTTTCGTGCAAATGTGTAGGCATGAAGGAGAAAAACGAGAAAGAAAACTGACCACTGTTAGGCAGAGACAATCTCTTCTTTGCCTGTTTATCTAGTTGGGTGGTTCTCTCCTTTGGGTTGCTGTGAGATCTTGTAGCCATAGCAGGTTTTGAATTGGCTTCTTCAACCAGGTCTTCAAGAACTGGCTTTGGCTTTGGTTTAGAAAAAAGTGTGTTGGGTGCTTCTAACATGCCTGCTGACTTACCAGGTGAGGAACTGCCACCATCAGAATGAGATGGACCTTTTTTCTGACTTGAAATGGTTGACTGAAGATCTGAGCCAATAGCTTTCTTGGCAGTTGTTTTTAACTGGGATTTGCTGCCATTCTTGACCTCAGCAGCTGTTTCATCCTCACGAATCATCACCCCATCCCTAAGATTTATGTCAAGAAAGCGGTTCTCCCATGGGCGAACAGCCATCCATCTCTCCAACCAGTTCCAGCCCCAACTGCTTTTATCTGGTTCAAAACCAGAGGGAACAGCCTGGTGTCTTGACCCAGCCTGCCACTGTGCAAACAGAAAATCTTATGTATTAGTCAGCAGCAGTAAGAAATACGTTTTAAGGGTTTCTAAGGAGATATATATCTTCACTGTTCAAATAAGAAACTACTTAGCAGCACAACTCTAGACAAATGAAGTTAGAAAGTATCTGCCTCTTTTTTTCTCTTTTCTCTGGTAGAGAGAAGAAAATTTCTGGGTGCAACTAATTTTCCACAATGCCATGTGTTGGCTCAGAAGCCTCACATTCTACCTAGGTCATAGTAGAATTTTACCTCACAGCACTAATCACTGAAAGAAATTGGATACATGTAAACCATCAATCACACACACAGCGAGAAGTGTACCAGAAATCAATGAAGAAATATTTGGAAGTGTACAAGTTAAACTCACAGAGCTTTTGCTGAAATGG
The DNA here is from genome assembly GCF_951802175.1 of Populus nigra. Classification (NCBI taxonomy): domain Eukaryota; kingdom Viridiplantae; phylum Streptophyta; class Magnoliopsida; order Malpighiales; family Salicaceae; genus Populus; species Populus nigra. The sequence continues at coordinate 3,337,441 of NC_084870.1, read as the reverse complement.
AGGTTACAATATCCATGCAGAGGGAAAAGGCAAAAACAAAATACCAGGTATTCACCTTTTTTGTTCTAGTAATGAATACAATGCCATTGAGCTAATACTATCCCACTGTCCTCAAAAACAAGTTTTAATGAGAGATTTTACATCATACTCTAGCTCAAAAACCCTAGCTGACATCAATGATCACTCAAAGGCACATTTTTTTCCATCTGCAATCCAATTTCCAGAACGTAGGCTTATATAAATGCAAATTACAATCAAATTCATAAAAAAAGCAAAGAAGTAAAGCAATGGAGCTATCGCATTTTTACCTGATGGGCCAGAGCATATGCAATAGCTCTCTCACGCTTAGCTGCAGCCTCCTGCCGTTTCAGCAACTTGGCTTGAATTTGTTCAACAGATCCCACACTATCACACCATCCTTCCTGTGTAAAAGTGATATTGATATAAGGCACTTGGCAAGCCTAACAAAAATTAAAGCTGCTAGAGAAAACAAACATGAGCAATTAATCAATGAGGTATCTTTTAAACACTGTCTTGTAATGGTAAAATAAAACATTTGTAGTTTATAACTTTTTTTTCCATATGACTTTATTATCCCGCACTTGTATATCTCACTTAACCCATTCTGTTACTACAGAAGAACAGACACCAATGAAATCCTATTTAACTTTTTTCACATAGAGGCAGAAAGTTAAGGTAGAAAAAACAATTATTAGGCAAACACAATTGGAAATTCTATCCAAATATTGGATATTTGGCCACCACTGAAGACCATTTTGCATGTCCCATTTTTTGACGTATACAAATCAAATTTATATATTATTATAGTTAAAAATATTCAGTTCTGCATTTCAACCAATGCTAGTCATAGTTGTTGAACCGAGAAAACATCAACAGGATATTAAGAGTTGGGACAAGAAGATGCTTAATCCTCATAGAAGCTGACGGAAATAGAACAAGTTTAGAGGAAACAATGAACATTTATCATTAAAAATTAAAAATACTAAAACTCTCCAACTCATTATACCACATCTTTTTGTCTGCCATAGTGGATGACTAACATTTCACACAAAGACGTAATGTTGTAGCTGCACAGGGCAAGAAAAGCATCATAACCATTTTTCCCCATAGAACTACTGCATCAAACTCCAAAAACCAGAAAAATGACAAAACCTAAGCCTGGAGCAAATAAATAGTCATGATGCAGAAGCAAAGCAATCCTTTGATTCCCATGAATTACATACAATTTGGCAAAATCATAAAAGAGAAAAGAGAAGGAGAAAGGAAGTTGAGATATTTAAATTTATTAATAAGTTTCACCCTATTTGAGATGATTCATCTCAAGATAAAATAATCACTCTTCAAAGGCTAAGGCCAAAGTGACACAAACTGTACTATTTCAGCTAGAGCTCCAATGCCATTTACCTAGCAAATCTTTATTGAAAAGACATTAGAACAAAATTCGGATAGGTTACAAAGGACCACATGTCATCATTCAAGTTAAACAAATTGCAAGGCTCAAAAGTCTGTGGTGAAAAAAAATAAACAATGGATCAGTCTGGTTGTCTAAATCTATCAAATGTGGCTGCATGTGCTACCATTCCAGCTTTTTGCCATTTATGTCATGAAAAACATTTCATATATAGACTAAGAAGCAAAATATATAATCTGATATGTTAATAATAGAACAACTAATGTAAGAACATTGACATCGGAGGAAAAAAAGAGCAACAAAAGAAGAAACTTGCATAGTTAACACAAAGAACAACTAAGGTCAAGTTTTTCCATAAGAATAAGATTTACCAGGCATGCACATATATAGACTAAGTACATTGCACAATAGTGGAAACATATTTCTATATCTGATCAGAAAAACTCATTGTTTCTTACCTCTATTTCTCGAACCCGGGCCTCATTAGCTAGTTGTTGCTGAAGTTTCTGTTGAGCTGTTTGACTTTCCAATGCTAAGCGAACACGCCTTGCACGGACTCGAGCTTGAACTCTCACCAAAGCTTGCATGCAGCGAAGAGTTATTGCAGCTTGTTTCCTCACAGCATGGCCCCGAACAAGAGCTTGCAGTCTCACTAATCCTTTCAAAGCTCGCAGAGCTCTTCTTGCCTTGTGTGTTTCCAAAACCATTCAAATTGTTATCAGAATTGTTAGTTGAAACTTGAATGCAGTTGAAATAATTTAGAAAATTAAAAAATAAAAGGTTGGTGAATCAGAATATAAACGAAGGCACACAATATGCAGCAGCAACGTCATTTTCACAAACACCTCCAAGAAGGTAAACTGGATTACTTTGGTCCTTAAAATAGCTCTCTAAGGGAAATTACTCTTCCCTTCATTATGGTGATCTTCCCACAGAGATCTATAGAAAGATTTTCAACCAAATTACCATCTTTGAACAAGTAGGAAGAAAATATGAAGAAAACACCCCACCCCCAACCCAATGGCTGAAATTGGAAACTCGTCGTACCATCTTCACCCCTAGCCAACCAAAAATTTTCACTAAATTGGGTATTAAGAGATGAGTTTCCACATCAAGTCCCGTGCCAAAAAGAAAATGGAATCCTCTCTACCCACTTCAGAAACAACAACGGTACCGTGCCAAACCAAACCCACCTGACACATTTCTGAAGGTTTATTAAGCATCCCCTTTCTCACTTCGAAACCCACCCCATACTTGACCACCATTATCAATACCAAAACAAAGTTCTCCTGTATGATTCCCAGAGCTACTAACCTGAGAGAGCTTTATTGGAGCATGTGAGAATTCTAAAGCCCCAACTCCCTAAATGTGGAGGATATTTCCCCGGATGATATTTAAAATTTTGTCCGTGTTTCCCATAAGCACCTCCTTTGAATCTTTTCAGGCCTAGTTGCAATTGAAGGGGGATGGAGGCTAAAGATATCAAAGAAAGAGGGAGACTGGAAAAGATAATATAATAAAGTGGTCCTCTCATCCTTAGGATGGTCTCCAATAGGAGGTAAACTGAGAACCTCCTTTTAGTTTTCTCAACAATATTCCCATGCCCTTGTATCCTTAAAATTAGTACTCAAAGGGAGACCCAAGTTATGGACAGATTTCCTATCTCACATAACAAAATGATAGACAAGAAATTAAAATACATCCCCTACCCAATATCCATGGCATAACCACACTCCTTATACTCGGTCTGAATGCATTCTTGATTGAATCAGACAATACTGGTATAAAGCTTGCTTATACCACTATTTTCATTTTAAGCATGGAGGATTATCATGTGTTGGCTAAATAGAGTGCATCAATCACATAATAGAGATGTCAGGCTTCCTTCTTCACCATGCATGGTCAATTGAACTTGCATTCTTGTTTTTTTTCCCCCAACAATTTTAACAATAAGGAATTTAAAACAGCATTTCATAGTACAAAGGTAAAACAGACGCAACCAAACCGCACAAACATTTAAAATCCTACTTCGTGTGATACTGAAATGACATAAACAAGTCATACCAGAAACCCGCGGAAAGCTGTTTGAATGCGAGTGGCAGCCAATTCTTCTCTCATAACTTGTTGATTATGAGCTAAATCCTGAACTTGAAGCGAATCAAAAGGAGATTCAGAAGTATCTGGGATGGAACGAATGTTGGCATCACCATCATTATGATTATGATTATGAAACTCCTCTTGAATTTTATCAGCATCAAACTCAACCGAATGCTTTCTCCTATGTCGAGACTTGCTAGCAGTCGCCCCCTGATATGATCGAAGAACAACAGCATATAGAAGCCATCAAAATCAAAACTTGAGACAGAAAAACAGCATAATAATAAAAATAAATAAATAAATAAACTCACATTTTCCTCTTTGTCCAAAGACTGTGACTTTTCAGACTTCTTTAGACCAACCAAAGCTTTAAACCATTTCCCTGAGACACCCATATGGTGCCACTTCCTGTCACACGCACAAGATAAGTAAAAAAAAATAATAAAATTAAATTCTTCTTATTTACTATCAAAAAAATAAAAATAAATTGTCAAGACTGTGAATAAGAAAACAGGTAAAATCGCCACACAAAAAAGAAAAAGAAACCCTAGATAATTCCAGTTATGAAGAAACGAGCTTTCTTTGAGAATTTGAACCAAATCGACCCAATTAAAGCTCAAAAGCAGCTAAAATCTATGAAACAAATGCAGATCCCCCACAGATCACGAAGCAGAAAATGCAGAATTCACCATACGATCATAAAAAGATACCTTTTTGACCGTTCGATCTTATCAATCCCAGCCCGCAAGTCAAAACTCGCTCGCTCGCTCGCTCGCTGACTGAGAATTTGGATTCGCTAAGGAAAAATGAAATTCTCTCTAATAATTGTGATTCAAAAAGACTACAAAACAAAACAAAACAAAAATTCTCTCTCTCTAGATTTTGTTATTTTTAATTCAAATTTTCAATGGGTACAAAAAGAAGCCATGGAATGAGAAAGACAGTGAGGAGCGAGGACCACTTGGCTAAATTACGCCGTGGCGGATTTTTATTGAGTGAACTTCATTTTTACTGGGTAAATTTTACTTTTACCCCTACAGATTCATTGATGTTTCACTTCAGGTCTTATATTTGTAACTTCCCAATATTGCTCTTGTGTTTTCCAGAAGAATTCCGTGTTTTTTTTTTCAACTTCTTAGTATTTTACAAGGGTGATTATTTTCAGTTTGGTTCAGTTTTTACCTATAAAACAACTAAAGTAAAATTTTATAGAATACAAAAAATAAAACCAAAACCGAACCAAAACTAATTCAAACCTACTAGTTTCGAATCGATTCAGTTATTTTATATTAAAAACAAAACTCAACCGACCGGTTTTGGTTATGTTTGGTTCAATTTGGTTTTAATACGATTCGGTTATTTTATATTAAAAATCAAAAATTATATTGTTTTTTGAGTTTTTCTTTACTTTCTAATGAGCTTAGTTTCTGTTCGATTTGGTTTTTTCGATTCTGTTTTTTTATTTTTTCGGTTCGGTTTGGTTTGGCTTTTCAATTTCAAACTTATAAAATCAAAGTCGAACTGAACTGAATATTATTTTAAATATTCTAATTGATTTTTTTCATTGTTTGTTTTTTTTATTGTTTTTTTTCTCGATTTAATTGTTTTTTCAGTTTTTTTTTCACTTCTAGTATTTGAAATTATCTTGTGCGTCCGAGTGATTTTAAAGGTATATCTCTATGCATCAACCTATTTATTTTAAGAAATTAAATAAATTTTTCAAAGTATTGTTCTCAAAGTTTAAACCTTGAAAATCAAACTTCACTTTAAAATAAGAAAATGATTTTACTCTTTTTACTATAAATAAATAACTAAAAAATCACATTTTATTTTTTCTATCTCTTTTTTTTCTTTCAAATCATTCATGTTATAGCACTAAAAAAAACTTAAAACCCTGGAAAATTAAAAAAAAAACAAGTTTATAAAGTAAGATATTTAATAGTTAACGTTGGATATTGGAACTTTATGAAAACTAGAAAGGTGATGTTTGAAAAGTTTAAACCATATAGATAGAATTAGAATGCCGATGAATTTATAGGGGGTAAGAATGATGTTGGAAAATTTAAAACCGTTGCTTTCATTTTTAAACAGTGAACGATGCCGTTTCTTAGTGCGTGGAGTCATTTTCAGGCTTGCGAGACAATCACGGGGATTCTGTCGTTTCAGACACTCACCGAATCAGGCACAGCCAGAGCCAGGCCAATTCGATATGGCCCCCAGTGGCGAAAGTTAGAAACAATCGGGTTTAATTGAGATTTAAATATATCTTGTAATGAATAAAATAAATAAAGTTAATTAATTGCCTTGGTTAAATATAGTAATGCGTTGGCAACAAATAAATAAAAGTCTTATATTAGGAAAACTAATTGTTTGAGGTGGGCTTGATTAATCTTTTTCCGGTTATTAAAAAATATATATAGGATTGACTTGATGGAATCTAATTGACATAGCAGGTCCAAAAACACTCCAGATGATTGAAAAAAATATAATTTTACTAAAAAAATCAAGACGATATCTTTTTTTAAGTATTGAAATAACAACATATTAGATTGACTAGGATCAACTCAGATTAACCTGTCAAATCTATTACCCAGGTCATGAGACTCTAATAACCCTATAAAAAGCAAATTAAAAAAAAATTACAAAACTAAATTCTCAATCAATCCAATATTGAAGAATAAAATTGAAAACTAAATTCAACTAAAAAAATAAGTCAATTCAACTCATGTTAACTTTCCAAACTTGAGTTATGAGACCGGAATAACCCCATAAAAAGCACATAGAAACAAATTATGAAACTTAATTCACAATCAACCCAATTTTGAAGGATGATATTAAAAACAAACAAAAAAAAACACAAAAAACCCACTCAGGTCAACAAAACAAACTGGTGACTCTGGTCATGAACCAGAAAAACCTTATAAAACGCATACTAAAATAAATTATGAACCCTAATTTTCAGTCAATATAATATTGAAGGATGAGATTAAAAAAAAACAACTAAAAAAGAGAGAAAAAAAATCTCAAGTCATCCGGCTTAACTTGTGAGTGGTTATAAGAGTCAATTTGGATTAACCTATAAAAAAAGAGATAAAGATAACTCCATATAAAGCGAATCAAAATAAATTATTAAGTCTAATACCTATTAAACCTAATATTGGAGAATGAAATTGAAAAAAAAATAGTTGAAAACTAAAAAAAATTAGTTCTCACAATTTTTTTTTATTTTTAAAGATTAAAGTGTACAATGCCTTAATATTTCAATGTTCACTGCTACAATGAAATGTCAAAGGGTTTAGTATATTATAATAAATTAGTGAAGAAAGGAATAATAATAATAATAATAATAATAATAATAATAATAATAATAATAATAAGATAAAAGGTATGATGGTTGAGCTATTTGTTGGACTATATTAATGTTCAATGGATGGAATAAACTTTCTTAAATTATATTAACAAAAAGGAAGAAAGGAAAAGGAAGGGTAAGCCTAATCGGGGCCATATTGGCCCAATAGAGCTTGAAAGGGGAAAAAATGAGAGGAAGAGGAAGAGAAAGGAAGAAAATGAAGCTCTGACCCAACCGAGCTCGAAGAAATAAATAAAGGAGAAGGAGAAGAAGAAATAAAGGAAGAGAAGGGGAGAAGGAAAATAAAATTGGCCCAACCAAGCTCATAAAATAAAACCCAATCGAGCCCATTATCTTGGCCTAACTTAACCTATAAAGAAATAGATATGAGAAGAAAGAAGGTTGGTTGGCACACAGGGAAGGGAGAAGAAATAATGGTGTAAAAATTGATGTGAGAAGAGAGAAAGAAAGATAACAAAATGGGTCGTTGAAGTATCATTGGAGCTCAAAATCGTACGCGTGCCACCTCTAAATAAATCTCTCATTGAGATGAATCCAATGACACTAAAAAAAGCCATCATCGAAGCCTGAAAAACTCCACATGTGCCACCTTTATGTGGTGAATTGGTTCACTCATGGCACGTGGAACACACATGCCAAGTCTTTTTTTTCATTTTTTTTTCCTTGATTCTTCAATAACTCTTCAATTCATTTTTTATTCAAGCCCAAGTAAGCCCAAAAAGATAGAGGAGAAAATAAAGAAAAGAAAAAAAGAGAAAAATTGCTCAATTAGGCCTATACAAAACCCAACTAAACCTAGCAAGAATGAGAAGAAGAAAAGGGAAAAGAAAGGAAAAATGTTATTGTGTACATGCTCTTTTGAAAGAAACAGAAGCAAGAAGATCCTAGCAATGTTTAGAATTTAAAAAATAGAAATATAGTTGAACATGAAACCAAGTTGGTTGCAATGGTTTCAAAGCTGCATATTGAAATGATTACTAAACTTTATATGACAATAAGTATCATGACTAATGACTGGTGGTATGATTTAGGTGCAACCATCCATGTATGCAACCAGTGGCAGAGCCAAACTTTTTTATATGAGGGGGCAAATTACTAACAAATATTATATAACTTTTTAATATGACTTTTCTTTGAACTTGATTGAGTTACATGACTTGAAGCTTTGAATAACTCTTCATTCTCAAGGAATTTACGCTTGAAGGTGACATGTTAATTTAATTGATGAACTTGCTGATTTTTTTTTATTATCATTAATGTCTATATAATAATTAACAAAACTACACAATAATTCGTTGTTAACAAAAATCAATTAAGTTACACAATAATTCTAAATCTTCCATATGAAATTCATAGCAAAATACACATCAATTCATCAAAACTCATTTCAATTCATATTTATATGCATATAATAAGTATGTTGAATGAATTATACTTAATCATTTCTAGACATTTAAATTATTTCTAGACACACAAAAAATTATATGAACTCACTAAGTCAAATAAGTGAAACAAGTTTTAATACTATACTCTAGTTTCAAATAAGAGAAAATACCGAGATAGAAAAAGTGCAGCTTATAGGATTTAAACCCATGCCCTCTCCTAACTCCAAACATCACATTAACAATTAATTACAAACAACTTTGTGATATAAAATGACAATCAATATATGTACATTGTAAATTAAGAGACCTCAATTAAATAATTAATCCATGATTATAGTGAATTAAGAGACCTCAGTTAAACAATTTCAATAATCTACTCTGCCAGTACAAGAGATGTCAAGAATAATGGTTTTGCATGAACATTAATTTATTCATTTATAATAAGAAAAGAAACATTTAATGGATTAAATTAGTAAATTCAAACATCTATTTTGAACATATTTGAACACATTCATATCGAAATCCCTAAATTATCATAAATCCTAATATTTTTAATAACTAATTATAAAAGAATAAAACTAAAATTAGACAATAAAATAAATAGAAAATATAAAAGAAATTTACCTAAAACATAAAATAAAGCAAAAGAAATTACTTGCTTATCTGGATTTAAAGAGAAATTTATATAAGAGAAAAAGGCAGGCAACCGAGGCTTAAAAGAAAATGTGGCTCTCTGTTTATAAGAAAAAATTTGGGTAAATGAGCCGGATATATATATGATAATAACTTTTCACTTTTCTTTCCCTGTATTAAACCCTCACCAAAACTATTATATTAAATCCTATATAGATTTACACTCCTCTTGAATAGTAAGTGATTATAAAATCTATATCCCATCGAAGATGTTTTAATTTGTATCAAAAATATTCTTAATATCTTAAGATTTTCCTAGAAGTGGATATTTAAAAAAATAATATAAGTGTCGGATATCGTGTGATTGAAGTTTGCTTGGAATCTTCACAGAAACCTCTTTTTATTGTTATAGTAAAATTCTCAATGTAAAATCAAATCAATTCTAAAATGATATAGTAAAATTCTAAAAAACAATTAAAGGGGCAGTTCCCCCTTTTTGTCCTCACGTGGCTCCGCCACTGTATGCAACAATAAAAACCATTTTATAGATTATAATGTTGCAAAAGATGGATAAAAAATTCTAATAGGAAATTATAAGGTTACAAAGGTGATGGAAAAATAAAGTGTTGAACTAAATTTCACTTATGGAAAGAAATTGTTGTTGGCCAATGACTTACATATACTAAATATAAGAAAAAATCTTGTATATGTAAATTTGCTTTATAAAAAGGGTTTTAAGGTTGTTTTAGAGTATCATAAGATCATTCTGTCAAAAAATAGACTATTTGTGAGGAAGGGCTACTCATGTGATTGAATGTTCAAACTTAGTATTAATAATAAAGTTAATGTTTATGTTTATATGGTTAAGTTATATTTATTTTTATGTCATGATTTTTTGGCACATGTTAGTTTTAGATCTTTAAAATATATGGCTAAGCATAATTTAATTCCTTATAAAATTAAAGATAAATGAACATATGAAATCTGCATTCAAGAAAAGATTACTACAAAGGCTTTTTCTAAAATTGAAAGAAATATAAATTTATTAAAACTTGTATATTCTAATATATGTGAATTGAATGACATCTTAATTAGGGGAGAAAATATATATTTTATAACTGTTATTGATGGCTATTCAAAGTATACTTATATTTATTTAATGAAACATAAAGATCAAGCTTTTAAAATGTTCAAGAATTATAAATTAGAAGTTGAAAACCAAAATAGGAAGAAAATCAAATTTCTAAGGAGTAATAGAAGTGATGAGTATTTTTCCATGGGGTTTTCTTCATTTTATAAAGAAAATGGAATTATACATCAAACTAGTGCTCCATATACACCCCTTAATAAAATGGTTTGGCGAAAAAGAAAGAAAGAATAGAACACTTGTTGATACGCTTAACTGTATGTTAGTTAATTCCAAGTTGCCTACTAGTTTGTATGGGAAAGCTTTCTCAGTGCTTATCATATACATAATAGAATTCCTTTTAGAAAATTAAAAGTTTCTCCATATGGATTATAGAAGAAAAGAAAACCAAACTTAAATTATATTAGAGTTTTGTGTTGTCTTGTCTTTTATAAAGTTCTAGATCCTAAAAGGATGAAATTGAGACTTAGAGCTTTAAAAGGCAATTTTGTTGGCTATGCTGAAAATTCAAAGGCATATAGAATATTGGATTTAAGTTATAATGTGATTATGAAATCTATAGATGTTAAGTTTATTAAAAATAGATTGTGAGGATTTATAATCCGGATGTAAATTCTTTTCTTTTCTAACACACTGGTTTCTCCTAAGTTCAATAGGATGATCAAATTGAATTCTTTTATTTCTAGAACTTGGATCAAAATCTGCATTTTTTATTGACTCTATTTTAACTTCAGAATTATTAATTAGTTCACTTATTGAATTGGAATCATTTTAAAATCTATTGTTTTCTTAGTTGAAGGCAACAAGACTAATGTGCTTAATAAGATACCAATCTTATTAATAGTTGAAGATGGCCCTAAAACATACAAAGAGACAATGATGTCTTAAGATTGGCTTTTGAAAAGAGGTAGTTAATGATGAGATAGATTCATTATTATATAACAATATTTGGACTATTGTTGATTTCCCTCTAGGTTCCAAGGCAATTGGTTTTCAAAAGAAAATATAATAGTGATGGATCAATTCAAACTTTTAAAGTAAGATTTATAGTAAAAAACTTTAGACAAAAAGAAGCAATAAACTATTTTGATACTTGTGCTTTGATGGATCGTATAACATTTATAAGAGTTCTTTTGGCTTTGTCATCAATCTATAATTTGCATGGACATCAAATAAATGTTAAGACAACTTTTCTTAATGATTAATTAGATGAAGAGGTCTATATGGAACAACAAGAGGGTTTTATTCTACTAGGAAATCAACATAAAGCGTGCAAATTAATTAAATCTCCATATGGATTGAAACAAGCACCTATATAATGGCATGAGAAATTTAATTCTATAATTTTAGAATATGTTTTTAAACATAATAGTGCTGATAAATGTATTTATTCTAAATTTACAAGTGATTTTGGTGTGATAATATGTCTTTATATGAATGGCATACTCATTATTAGTACTAACATGAATGATGTTAATGATACGAAGAAATATTTTACCTCAAAGTTCAGAATGAAAAACTTAAATGAGATAGATATAATTTTAGGTATCAAAGTAAAAAAAAAAAAAAAAAAAAACATAGTAAGAGGTTTTGCTCTTTGTCAATCTCATTATATTGAGAAAATCTTAAATAAATTTAATCATTTGAATATCAAATAAGCAAATACTATGTTTGATGTTTCCTTTAAGTTAACAAAAAATACATATAGATTAATTGCCCAAATTGAATGTGCTAGTGAAATTGGTAACTTAATGTATGTCATGCATTGTACTAGACTAAATATTGCTTTCACTGTATGCAAATTTTCCAAATACACAAGTAATCCTAGTATGGATCATTGGAAAACAATTATAAAAGTACTTAGTTACTTAAAAAGGACTACGCATTTTGAGTTATATTATAATAATTTTCCAATTGTACTTGAAGGTTATACCGATGCTAGTCGGATAACTAGTGCAGGTGATAATAAGTCAACTTTTATATGAGTATTTATTTTAAGAGGTGGAGTTGTTTCTTAGGCTTGAGAGAAACAAACATATATAACTCATTTGACAATAAAATCTGAGTTCATAGCTTTAATAGTCATATGATAAGATGCATAATGGTTGAGATATATGTTATTGGATATTAAGTTATGGCCACAACTAATCTCATCTATCTCCTTACACTATAATAGTCAAGTAACGATGTCTAATTCATTTAGTAAAGTTTACAATGGAAAAACTAAACATATTTGCTTGATACATGAATATATGAGGGAATTAATTTATAACAGGATAATTACTATTGTGTATGTTAAATCTTGTAATAATCTAGCAAATCCTTTTACTAAATGTCTCTCAAAAGATTTAGTTAGAAGTATTGTTGCTAATATGGGCTTAAGACCATTAAATTAAACTTTCTAATAACTGGAACCCAACTTTTACTAGTATTTTTACTACTTAAGAGTTTTATGGGTGATAACAAATTATTAATAAGAATGGTTACACTAATTTGTGTATAAAATTAAGATGTACAAAATTAGTATTCAAATTAAAAAGGAGGATGAATGATTAACAATCTTAATGAAATCTTTATATAAAAAAGAAATTTCACTTATATGAACATAGAAAATGGGGCCACTTAAACAAAAGTTTGGAAAACTTTATAAATATTCATGAATTTAGAAGTAGCACAAGGTCATATTAATGTTAAAATAATGGTGAATTTCTGTTTTGAATTAATTGGATCATGTGTGCTAAATCATGAAATCTTTATGCCTTAAAGCTTTCTTGTTATACCCACTGCCTTAACAATGACATGCCGAGCTAGTTGCTGGATTGGTCCAAGTTTTAAAACAAACTACATGGGAGTTAATCTAGTGTGGCATAGCAAGCATAGCTGGTGCACCTGCGAATCAGTCGCTCGACAAAAACCTGACTTGACTTTTATTAAAGAATATTTTTAAAACGAAATTTTGGACCGAGCAAAATTTTTTCCTAGTAAAAATATGTTTTTTATTAGAATAATGATTTTTATAATAAAAAAATTAGCATTCTATGAAAAGTAAATCTCAATTGAAAAACAAAAAAATCATACCATAATAATTCAAAATCATTAATATAAAAAATAAGAAAAATAATTAATTTAAAAAACTATATTAAAACTTAAAAAAAATTATAAATGAATTGACAATATTACCCTAGAAATATCAAATCTTTTTTGAAAAGACATAATTGGTCAATTTATAAATTTCATTGCAATAATCTCTATTAAAAAGCATTTTATTATAGAATAAAATGAATAAACTAAAACTAAAGAATTAGAAAAAAAAAAGTGATAGGCAAGATGGTTTGGGTCTTGGAAGGCCAGACCCTTGCGTCTAGCTTGCATAAGCAGAAACCCGTGCGCACCCAGGCCTATAAACCAGGACCAGACGCTATTTTTCTTATAAACAGGTAGGTGACACGTTATCCATCTATTTTTTTTAATAATAGGAGAAAACACTCTGTCTTCTTTATGTCATCAATTGGTTTCGTTTTTCAAGCACCAAACTTGTCTACGGTGACTGAAAATCAAGGTTCAACATTTTGGCTCAAAAAAACAAATTTGAACCGTTTTTTATCTAAAAACATGAAAACAAATATCATGGGCCTCTAAAACCCCATTTCCGATAACAAAAAACATTTTAATTAGTTTAAAAATACAAAAGGAAATAAAAACTTTTCTTGATGGTCAATTTACTTTTTTAACGTTATTGAAGGTGAAAACTACATTTCTTGAGTTTCTCTCTCAAATTTGATTCTATAAACACCAAAATCAAAGTTATTAATGATTAAAATCTAGTCATCTAAGAACTTTCTCTCTCATTAACATTTCTAGTGTCTTTCTCTTCTTTCTCTAAACTTTTAGGGACTAAAATGTCTAGGATTAAAATGTAATAACCTAAAATAACAAGGATAAAAAAGGAAGAATTTGAAATTATAGGGTTTCAATGGAGCTTTATCACATGAATTATGAAAAAGGATAATGTTTCTCCCTTCATATTAATATTGTTCCTCAATCTCTTAATTTATTTTTCTAGAGATGATAAATTGACATCTAATAAAACTAGTTATCAATTAAATGCTAAAATATTTAAATAAACACCAAGAAAGTGAGAGAATAAAAGGAAAGATAGATTCAAGTACATAAAATGATTTCTTTTAAATAAACACCAAAAAATAAGGTTTTTTAAATTGGTACTTGAACAAAATTCAATTTAGTCCCTAATCTTTTATTTCTTTTAATTACACTCGTAATTGTCTTCTAACTTTTAATTTCGTGTAATTTTATCTCGGCTAAAATCAATTATCATCCTTAAAGTTCAGTGCCTTTTCCAAATAAGTTTTTAATTTTTTATTTATACAAATTAACCCCCTATTGACCATTTGTTTTTCAATTTTCTTCAATTTAGCCCATGATTTTGGTGATTTCAGTCTCTAAAGCTGCGCACCTTTTTCGGTTTAGTTTTTGATTTTTAATTTCTTCAATCATGTCCCTAATTACTAATCAAACTATAATATTTATACAATTAAGCCCTTTATTTGACAAAATTAGCTTTTCAAAATTGTAATGTAACCCTCAGACTTCAATTTCTTCTAATTAAAGCCTAAACTATATATTTTTATTTTTTCTAATTTTTTGTATATTTATACGGGGCTCCAAAATGGGTAACAATAGATGCCCTCTCTTTTCAATATTTACAGAGCTAAGACTTGTCAAGTGTTTTGTGTAGTGAGTTTATATCATCATTTTGCACTTGAAGTATCAATAACTCCTTAACTAAAGCATGTTTTATAATAACATATCTAATAATATAAGATACCTTTAATTTATGGTAAATGTTCATCTTAAATGCAGGCCTATCACATTAATGAAAGAATTGATTGATAAGCTGAAGTACTGAAATTGAAAGGACAGAGAGATGGCCAAACTTAGAAAAGAGATGTTGGTGCAGTCCAAATTGGAACATTGTTCGGTAATTGGGTTATATCTGGAGCTGTAGATCTCAGATTTAGGTTTGTTTTATATGGATGGAAAGGTAAGACATAGGCCTACAACTTTCAGGAGGAGTCTAAGATTTAACAATGCCGTTTCCAAATCCAAATTGTAGCAACAACGAAGAAGTCTGAATATGTCCTGCAGCCTAGACATTGTTCAGTGTTCAGCCCATATCTCGAGTTCTAGAAGTCCAAATGATCTCAATTTTTTACCCTGGAAAGCTTAGACAATTTCCTAGAACTTTCATGATTTAAGTCTGTTCAAATTATGACGTTATCAATGACGGTTGGTAGACAAGAAGATAAGAATTGTCACCAAGTCAAGATGTGGCCACCCACTCAACAATTAGTCAACAAATCAATAGTTCCGAATTTTGGCCTATAAAAGGAGGCATTTGCCATGTATTTAGGTATCTTAGTGTTCAGATCAAGATTATGCTCTTGCTCTCTCTCTTTTGTAATACTTAGGTTTTGTTTATATTAATCTCTTGTTTATGCCTTTCATTTCCTTTTCTTTACTTAGTTAACTTCTTTCTCATTTATGTTCTTATCTTATTTATTTATGTTTCTTTCTTTCATTATGTTTAGCTAAGTTAATTATATCAAGGTGAAAATGGTACACTAATGGTTTAATAATAAGTATAATATAAACTTAACATGGACCTTAATGTTGGATACTAACATGCTTTATATTTGTTATCTTGTTCACTTTTAATACTTTGCTTGTTAAATGGTTAATCTAGATTTATGTTGTATAACACTTGGTATAACAAATACTTGGCACTTTCATAACTCATACTGTATGGTATAACCGACACCTAAGCTATGAAAGGAACTTGATTTGTTGTTAACATAAGTTATAATCATGAATACCTGACAACATTTACAAGTATTAGCATTATTCGAATAAGATAACTAATATAATCATGTTAACAATTTATAATCTGATTGGAACCTCCTTTGTGTGTGGTTTCCAATTGAATAATAAGAGTTTATACTATACTTGTTTGAAATACTATTAGTGGATCCTCTAACCTTGACATTTGTTGTTATCATTGTTTAATTATTACGTTAATCTTTCATCTCAAAGTTCTCATCAACTTCTTCATCATCATCATCTTTATTATTATCATTATTAATAGTATTATTGGTATTATTATTATTACTACTATTACTATTACTATTACTATTATTACTACTACTACTAGTATTATTATTATTGTCGCACCCGACATCGCGGCGGCCCTAAAAAATTCTTCTTGATTATGGAAAAAGAATATGTTTCTGGCATCTGGTTCTTTTAGGGAAAAATGTCTTGTTTGAAGAGTCACCACCTAGTATTACGGTCACTAGAAACCATAACTGGTTATCAAAGATTCTATGGCTCGAGATTGGTTACATAAAAGGAAAGATATTATCACCCCTTAAATGTTCTACCTGAGGCAGACTGCATTGCTGGTTTTGTCTTAAATTGCTAAATGTTTATTAGTTTATGCTATGATAATTTACTTATAATATTCCTGACTCTAGCGCCAGTGAATATTCACATAAAAACATTTATTTTTTAAGTATGCATATATTTTTTTTATTTTCTAGCTAAATAAAATAAAATACAATGAACAAAAATAATATAAATTTAAACCGGTATTTTTATTCCTGACTCTAGCGTTAGTGAATAAACTAATAAATTTATATTATTTTTATTTATGCATACACATTTTTTATTTTTTCTACTTTTTTTACTTTTCTGCTTTTTATTATTTTATTATTTTTTCAGGTTGAGCCTAGCTCAGCCCACATGGGTTGGGCTAGACCCAGCCAGCCCAGCCCGGTCATTGGCCTAAGCCAGTGACCCGGCTGGGCAATCAGCAAGCGTGAACTGGCTCACGCGTTTCTAAGGGGTCTGTGAATTAAAATTCACATGAACAGTATATCAGGAATTAAAACTGAGGCGAGAATAGATGAAGGAAAACTTACTTGTGGTTTGCTGCTCCTGAAGATGAAGACGAAGTTGAGGGCAGTTGGTGCTCATTAGGTTCTGCTAGAATAGCAGTCGCGATCGAGGCCACCAGTGCTGGTGCCTAAAATCACATCAGATTAGTCTGCAAGTCTTGCGTCTGCACCATCCAGCTTCTGGTGCAGCTGCGGGGTAAAGATGAAGACGATGGTGATGACCGGTTAGCTCTGGCCAGACGATGTCTTCTCCCTCCTCGTTTCCTGTCTGTCTCGATGGTGATAAAGGCCCGAAGTGCTGCTGGTTGAATGGAAGCCTCCTCCTCTGTGTTTTCTCGTTTTCGTCTGTGTTAGGCTTGTTCTGTTCCTTTTTTTTCCTTTCTCGGTTTTGTGATTCCCCCCTTTGTGATTCCTCCTCTCGCGCTCTCTCATCTTCTTTGGCTTTATAGCCAGAGAATACCAACCATTTGAAATGGCTTCAAAGCCATTACTGCCAGAAACGGCTCCTGAGGAAGAAGGCGAAGAAGGCGATGAACAGCTTCTCAAAACGGTGCCGTTTGTGCGATGGGAATGACCATTTTCAATCTGGTCACTGAAGTTCTGAAATTGTGCAATCAAGCCCCTTTGTAAATTATAATTGGACCCCTGTATTTCGGCGCTTTTTACAAGCTAATCCTTGGACTTTAATCTATTGCAATTTTGCCCCCAATTAACCCCAAACTTTGCTATTTCTTCAATTAAGTCCCTGATTTCATTAATTTAATTAAATCCAAGTTCAATTAAGTCTCAAAACTTATCAATTCTCCAATTAAACCCTTGATTTGATTAATTAAATTAATTTCAAGCTTAATTAAGTCTCAAAACTTATCAATTCTCCAATTAAACCCTTGATTTGATTAATTAAATTAATTTCAAGCTTAATTAAATCTCAAAACTTATCAATTCACCAATTAAACCCTTGATTGGATTAATTAGATTAATTCCAAAGTTTAATTAAATCTCAAAACTTCCAATCATGTTGCCCTTAACCCAAATTTTAATTCATTCTTCATTTATTTCATTCTACTTATTTTTCATCATTATTATATTTTCATCATCATTTTTTTTATTCTTTTCAGTAAATAAAATAATAATAATAATTAAAATAAAAGGGTCAAAAATTAGGTTATGACAATTATTTTGTTGTTGTTGTTGTTGTTGTTGTTGTTATTGTTATTGTTGTTGTTGTTGTTGTTGTTGTTATATTATTGTTGTTTATAATTTATACAATTAACCTCCTTGTGGTTCGACCCCGGCCATGCCGGGTTATTTATTACTTTGACACTTCTGCACTTGAAAAAAGACATCAATCTTTTGGTCGTGTCAAAATCATTAAACAAATAAGGAAAGGATTTATGAAGGTTAAAAATGAAGAACTTGTAAATATAACGGTTATTGATTTTGCTTATTAAGACTTTGTAATAGGGTTTTACCAAATAACACTAGACTTGTTTAGGGCATCTTATAATACCTACACAACCTAAATAAACCTAAAAATAAAATAGTACTATATATACGTGATCATATGGTCACATAACTAACAATCAAGATTGAGATTTGATCTTGGAAAGCCAAAAAAGGTCTGATAGAAGTGTGATAAAATGAAAACTTATCTCAAAGCACCAACATTATTGGAATGAAGTCGAATGATGCCATAAAGCCAATTAATCTTTGATAAGTCAAATTCAGTTCATTTATAAATCAAATAATACAAGAATCTCTTTTAGACGTTAAATTGAAAAGTTCAGAAGTACTATTGATCAAAAAGTTTATGAAATTTAGGCTCACAAGAGTTTAAGTTCTTCTGAAAAATAACTTTAATGGATCTATCATTGTGGGCTAAAATGATCCACTTATAAAACTGACTCAAAACCTATACTACTAAGCCTAAACCCTGATTCAAACAAGCCTTGGATCCTAGTTGAAAACAAAATACTAATTAAGCTCAAACAAGCCTTGGGTTGTAGCTAATATAAAAGAAATAAAGTTCATAAGTCTGATTCAAGAGAAGAAGAAAAGAAAGCAATACAAGTGTGATATAAGGCTTATTTATAGCCTATGATGCTACTCATTGATCCTAGAAACCAATCTATCATTAAATACCATCAACCCTTATTTCATTGTGTAGTTAGGATGAATAAGGAATCCTTGTAAAAAAAGAATTTTAGAACATTAATGAATCTTTGTCATACGTGGAAATTATATTGTAGCCCATTAAAGATTATTGTAGAACTAGGAAATCCCCAAAATAAGTTGTCACATCCTTATGTGAAAAGGATCCTTGTCAAATAGAAAGTTCACAAGTCAAAATAAAATAAATAAGAAAAATCATGCTGCATGTTCTGACCTATATCCTAAGGCCTTCCCTAACTCTGATTCACCTGAAAGTTTACCCAATATAGAAAAATACCTCTTGAATCTTCTGGTAAAGTCTAAGCTCAATCCAATGGTTTGATTTAGAGTGATACTTAATAACATAAAACTAGATTATAGGAAATTTTACGCCAAAATTTAAATCTGACCTTACTTGAATCATATCATTCCCTCTCTCTTCAAGATGATTCATCATTGAATCACTAATAGGTTTAATGGACAATTACATAGCCTTTTATTGAAGCCTTTAGAGTTCTTTCTTGCACGCACTTGCCTCCAGCAACATTATATGAAAATAGTAGCCGATAATAATTTCAAATAAGCACGTCTTGTCATTCACTTGCGTTTATATTTTTGAATGGTAACCATTACTACCTTTTTTCCATCATTTTAGCGTTGAATTGAAGCTCTCCATTCTTCATGTTCTTTATTTGTTTTTTATAAATCTTTGCAATTCGTTTAGCCTCGCGCTCTTTATCTAACTTCATATAAGCATTATGATCATAAATATTTGAAACATGTAACCTTTGTTTCTCTTCCTTACTCATATTGAATTTCCTCAATCATCTCTACTAATTTGTTACTTCATCGAATCCATATCATCTTTAAGCTCTTTCATCACCCTAGTCAACAACTCAAGTTATTTGGTGAAAGCTTGCATCTGAAAGGTATTATCCACTTTCAATGTCGCCATGTCATTATTTTTAGACATCTTTGAATCTGCAAAAAATAATTAGTAGCAATAAAAATATATCCTCACCACTCTCATGTTTCACACAATTTAAGGTTTTTCACTCAATTGTTCTCACTACGCCTTTTACCTCTCATCTCACTTT
Organism: Populus nigra; assembly: GCF_951802175.1. Classification (NCBI taxonomy): domain Eukaryota; kingdom Viridiplantae; phylum Streptophyta; class Magnoliopsida; order Malpighiales; family Salicaceae; genus Populus; species Populus nigra. Next base: position 3,317,155 of record NC_084870.1, on the reverse strand, counting down.
CTTGTGGTTCTTTTGGAACTAAAAATCAATGAATAGAACTTAATGGCTTTCACAATGTAATCCAATTATAAATATAGACTTAAGAATCAATAAATATACTGAAAACAAACAAAACAAAATTACGATTATAATTTAACGAGTAGTAATGCAAATTCATACAAATTATGGACGAAACAAAGATGCGAAATAAAACAGAAGTGAAAATTAATAAAGACATTTATTTGACTCATAAATAACCCAAAAATAACATAAACAAACTGATTTTGGTTTAAACAAATATTAGACAAACATGTTTTGGAACTTGATGCAAATCTGACCTATTACATAATTTTAAAGCATCAAAATTGAAACTCAAACCAAACAATATCGAAATGACATCGAATTCAATATGCAGTATCTTGATACCCAAAAAAACTACAGACCTTGGTTTATAGGTTCTTCTCTTATTCCTAGGTATCGAAACTCGTGCATTATTTTGTGGTAAAATTGAACATCGAATTAAAATCTCAAGTAAAGATATCGAAATAAGCGCAAATTAATATTTCATGCAATTTCAACCCAAGTAAAATTAAATGAAATTTTAATTAATTTTAAGGTGATTTGCTTAGGGTTCTTTATGAGTTGTATTTCTACGGCGGAATTGTAACAAGCTTTAAATAACATCTTTTCTTATCTCTTGTTTTTTTATCTTTTATGTTACTGATATGTTTAGAGACAGTAACAAAAAAACAATTTTTTTATGAATTAGGATGTCGTAGACATAAAAAAGAAGAAAATTGATGTAAACACTAAAAACTTAAAGAACACTGGGAAAAAGAAAGTTTTAAAAAGATATGACCTGATTTTAGAACCTGGTGATGCAACCATATTATTTGATAGTTTTACCCATATTTACATAGTATTTTGTTCATGTTTTATATATAAAATGCCTTGATAATCTTTGTTTTATGTTTTGAAGGTATTTTGGATGTGAGATTCGAAAAGAGTAAATTGGAGATAAAATCCAAACCATGTTCTTACCCATGTCAAATATTGGCAGATTTGACCTCTAATTAATGTTTTATGCTGAACTTGAGTTATAAGGTCAAAATGAAGTGATTCTAGTGGTATTAGAAAGCTAACATCCATACATTTCCTTACAAATATGACATGAAAAAAAAAGGATGGAAATCACAGCCTTCAAAGACATGTCTTGCATTCTGCCAGTTTTGACCTTTGACCATTCCGACTTAAATATATTGAGTTAGAGAAGTCCATTTAATGCAAACTCAATTTTTTTTTAATTCTGAAATCAAATACCTATCAGCCTACCAAATTCCAACTAAAAAGGAGTTCATATAAGATAGATATGATTTTTCTAAGACAACTTATAATTCTACTAGCAGACAAGTTTTGTGAAGAAACAAGTCTAACTTACTTAAATGTGGATTAGAAATGATTGTTTTTATATTTTTAGAGAATACAAATGGATTGGAGAGATATGGGGATTAGGGTTTCCTATCAAATAAAAAGAAAGAGATAAAGAAAAGGCAGAGGTGGCCAGAAAGAAAAAGAAAAACTCCACCATTTTCTCCTATGCCCAAAAATATGTTCTCATTTGTTCTATTCATTAGTTTTTCAATAGACATATAAGGCTAAGTTATTTTTCTTGGTTGAAAAGATACATAAACCTTTGGATTTTAAAAACTATGAGATCTATTCTATTTTTTCTTTTCAATTTATATAATGAATATGAATGTTTTTCTTTGTTTATTTTCTATGATTGTTTAGTTTGATTGTTATAGCAGACTTTAAATTATTATTCTAAACCAATCTACTGCTAAGTTTGCTATTAAAACTGGAGTTGTGATATTTGAACTTGTGAAGCAACTAGGTTTAATAATTATGGCAGATCTATGTTGTTAATCTTAGGAAAAATATTCAATTAAATTGAACATAGACTGCAAAGAGTTATGTTATCTAGATTTATCAACCTATATACTTCTTAAGGCTGCCATTGAATTAAATTACTAGTGCGAATACTATGGTTGTTTAATAGTTAGAGTTAGTTACACTGTGGATCGGTTAACTGACTAATGTTAAGGAAAGATAGATATATAGAATATAAATTGATATATCGTTTCAGTGATCAATTTTAATTTTTGTAGGTAGATGTTTACTTCAAACCAAGGTTTTTCTCTTGATAAGTTTCGGATTTATTTAATTTAGTTTGATTGTTTTATTCTGTTTACTATAGCATAGCTTAGATAACCTCAAAAACCCCAACTTTGAATCATCTAACATAAAGACCTAAACTAGATCTTCCTCGTGTGATCGGCATCTTACTTGCTCTATACTATCTTGTTTGTTTAAGCTAGAGTAATTAATTTATGTGACCGCGACATCGCAACACCTAGCTCTGATACTAATTAACGTGAACCTTATGATCACGTAACCCATAATTAAAATTAAGATTTGATATTAGAAAGCCGAAAGAGATTTGATAAGAGTGTGACACAATGAAAACTTGTCTAAGACACCAACACTATTGGAATGAAGTCGGATAATGCCACAAAGTTAGTTAATCTTTGATAAGTCAGATTCAGTTCATAACCAAAAAATACAATAATCTCTTTCACACGTTAAACTGAAAAGTTTTAAAGTATTATTGAAAAAAAAATTACTGAAACTTAAGCTTACAAGAGTTAAAGTATTTTTAAAAAATTAACCCTGATGGATCTATCCTTATGGGCTAAATTGATCTGCTTGCAAAACTGATCCAAAACCTATATTAGTAAGCCCTAACCCTGTTCGAAACAAGCCTTGAATCCTAAATGAAAACAAAGTATTAATTAAGCTCAAACAAGTCTTGGATTGTAGCTGATGTAAAAGAAATAAAGTCCATGAGTTTAATTCCTATATTGTCGTGAGAAGAGAAGAAGAAAAAAAAACAATACAAGTCTGATATAAGGCTTATTTATAGCTTACAATGTTGCCCAATGATCTTAGAAACCAATTTGTCATTAAATACCACAATAACCTAGATAACCTATAAGAAAAGGATTTTGAAACATTAATGAATCCTTGGTATACTTGGAAATTATGTTCCAGTCCATTAAATATTGTAGAACTAAGAAATTTCTAAAATAAGCTACCATATCCTTATAGAAAAATGATCATTGCTAAATAGAAAGTATACAAGTCAAAAGTAAGTAAATAACAAAATATGTACAACCTATTTTGACATATATCGCAAGGCCGTCTCGAACTCCAATTCACCTAAAATTTTATCCTAACATAGAAAAATACATTTGGAATCTTCTGGTAAAGTTTCAGCTCGATCTAATAGTTTGATTTGGAGTCATGCTCAATAGAGTAAAACTGGATGGTAAAAAAATTTACGTCAAAATTTGAATTTGACCTTATTTGGGTCGTGTATGTATATATAAAAATTATATATGTGTGTATTAAATAATAAAATGATAAATATTATATGTACGCATATATATTATATCAATATTGAGATATTTATATATTATATTAAATTCAAAATATATAAATATTTTACATATATATTTATATAATATAAATATATATATCTTGGGATAGGTTTCAATAGATTTTGATAATATTCATATCGTATTTATTTTCTATTAGGTAAAGTAATTATCTAAAAATATAACTCATTTGGATCATATTAGATTAATATCCATCGGGTTTGGAATTGAAATAAGGTTTGAAAATATCATCTTTAAATGTCTATTTGAAAGTATGATGAAGATTGTTTTTTAAAATATTTTTTACTTTAAAATACATTAAAATAATATCTTTTTATTTTTAAAAAAATTATTTATAATATCAATATATTAAAATAATTTAAAAAAATAATTTTAAATTACAAAATTTTAATTTTTTAAAAAAATATAGTTTGATGAAATGACAAAAAAAAATCTAAATTAGAAGAAATAATCTTGAAAAGGAAAAGAGAGCGAAAAAACTCTTAAAATTCTAGACCCTTCCTCTTCCAAAAACTAGAACCCAAATCACAACCGTCCATCAATGGAAACGCGCACAAGCTTCTCTCCTATAAATACCCAAACCGGTTTTAACGAACCAGCATCTTCTTTGCGTGTCCAGAGCCTTCTACACACAGAGATACACGCAGCTCTGTAAAATTAAACGCCAAGAGTTCTTGATCGTTTGTGGGTTTTCGTTATTTGGGTGTTTGATTGTTTGATTTGGAGAGAGAAGAGAGAAGATGTTTGGGAGAGCACCAAAGAAGAGTGATAACACAAGGTACTATGAGATACTAGGGGTGTCAAAGAATGCTAGTCAAGATGATTTGAAGAAGGCTTATAGGAAAGCTGCCATCAAGAATCACCCTGATAAAGGTGGTGATCCTGAGAAGGTATCATAATCTTTTCTCTTCCTGTTATTTTCAACAACCCATGTGGTTTTTTTTTTCTCATCATTTTTTCTTGCGTTTTTAGTCTCGATGGATGAATTGTTGAGAATAAATAAAATTAATCTTTATTGAGTGAAATATTTGTTGGTTTAGAGGGTTTTTTTATCAAAATGATTTGGGATTATTAGGAAGTTGCTCGTCTTTTTTTGATGAATGAGGAGTGATGATGGAGTATACTGAAAATTATTGCAGTTTAAAGAGCTGGCTCAGGCGTATGAGGTTCTGAGTGATCCTGAAAAGCGCGAAATTTATGATCAGTATGGGGAAGAGGCCCTAAAGGAAGGGATGGGCGGTGGCGGTGCTGGCCATAACCCTTTCGATATTTTTGAGTCTTTCTTCGGTGGGAATCCTTTCGGTGGTAAGATTAGTCTAATCTCCGTTCATGTCTGTCTGTTATGGTGTTGTTTATAGTCATCATGTTTGAACTCAGTGTTTGTAGAGGTTTGATCATGTCTGTCTGGTGATTAGGTGGTGGTAGCCGAGGAAGGAGGCAGAGACGGGGAGAGGATGTGGTTCATCCATTGAAGGTGTCATTGGAGGATTTGTACCTTGGCACGTCAAAGAAGCTTTCCTTAACCCGGAATGTGATTTGTTCTAAGTGCAATGGGTGAGTATTTCACTGTTGTGTGTGTCTATGCATTATATTTGGAATGTTGTTGACATGGGATAGAAAAATGTCAAAGTCGCATAATTTTGGGCTTCTCTAATACATGTTTTCAAGACACATTTTAATTGATTTATAATGAATGATGGTCATGGAATTTATATAATGCATGGTGATTAACAGAAAAGGATCGAAATCTGGAGAGTCGATGAAGTGTACTGGCTGCCAGGGAAGTGGCATGAAAGTCTCAATAAGGCAACTTGGCCCTTCAATGATTCAACAGATGCAGCATCCTTGCAATGAATGCAAGGGAACGGGTGAGACCATTAGTGATAAGGATCGTTGCCCACAGTGCAAAGGGGAGAAGATTGTGCCGGAGAAGAAGGTTTTGGAAGTTATAGTGGAGAAGGGCATGCAGAATGGACAGAAAATTACCTTCCCTGGTGAAGCTGATGAAGCGGTGTGTGTATATCCTTGTTAATTTTGATTGTGCTGCTGTTTTGAGCATCACTAACTGGACTTGTGATGTTTTGCAGCCGGATACAGTCACTGGTGATATAGTCTTCGTCCTTCAGCAGAAGGAACATCCAAAATTCAAGAGAAAGGGGGATGATCTTTTTGTGGAACACACTCTGCCTCTCACTGAGGCCCTCTGTGGCTTCCAATTTGTATTGACACACCTTGATGGCAGGCAGCTTCTTATCAAATCTAACCCTGGTGAAGCTGTCAAACCTGGTAAATGACGTGGATGTATAAACTATAATTCAAGTCAATTTTCTGCTTGATGTCATTGTGTAACTATATTCGCTCATGCAACATGCAGATTCATTCAAGGCAATCAACGATGAGGGTATGCCGATGTACCAAAGGCCATTCATGAAAGGGAAGTTGTATATCCACTTCACTGTGGATTTCCCTGATTCTCTGACTCCTGATCAGGTTAAAGCAATAGAGACTATTCTGCCGAGGCCATCAAGCCAGTTGACAGATATGGAGCTGGACGAGTGTGAGGAGACTACACTGCACGATGTTAACATTGAAGAGGAAATGAGGAGGAAGCAGCAGGCTCGTGAGGAAGCTTATGATGAGGATGAGGAAATGCCTCATGGCGGTCAGAGAGTCCAATGCGCCCAGCAGTGAGGGAACTGAACTGAATAGTGTAGGAATGTGGAAACCAAAGGGCTTGCAGTAACTTTCTTTTGGAATGGGCACGGAGGACATTATCTATCCTTTTGAACTTGTGAAACATCTAATGATTTCGAAAAATGTTTCAGGATCGGCCTTCCTTTTGGCACTATATGTTACTCTTGACAGTGAAATTAAAATGTCAAGTGTTTTGTCGTCTCGTATTGGCAAAATTGCATTTGCTTTCAATATATTCATTTCCTCCAAGTTCATACCGCATCCACAATGCATTTAAGGGCACCAAAAATTGGAGTGCTGTTTCAGAACTTGCTATCTTGAATCTGAATCGGCTTCTGGTAAGTTGAATTTGAATTTGAGGTCAGGACACTTTGCTACGTATGAAACAGCAGTTGCCAAGACAGAATATCACCAAAGAAAGCAATATATAAAGTTCCTGAGGAATCTAATAGCGTTTAGGAGAGTTGTTTGATGTCCATCCTATTGAATCTAACTCGTACACACAGGTTGTGTAAATTTAAATGGAGAAATTATAAATATTTTTTATTTCTATAAAATATATATAAAAAAATATAGATGAAATAAAATAATATTTTTAAAATTAAATATATATAAATAACTAAAAAATAAAACTGATATCAATTTACACTAGCTAACCACTTATTATTATTATTATTATTATATCAATCAAGATACCAATTTACCCCGAACACTACATGAAAATGAAAATTATGAAAAAATCAAAATAAAAGTACAATAAGCCTCTAAAGAGAAGGATATAAATTGGAGAAAAAAATGTGGTTAAAAGGAACAAACAGTGTACAGGAAGACAATGGGTTTGGATTTCAACAAATGAAAGAATTTCATTCAAGAGAAGTGTGGGAGTGCAGACACTAATTACATGTGTTTTCTGCTTTCTTCTGGAGATACCTAAATATCTGGGGAATAGAAAATTTTGGCTTATCCCCAGATTTTATACACAATCTTGCTACAGCTAGAAGATTTTTAAGCTCTCTAGAGTCATAATTGTTTCCAAGATCCGGGTCAATCATCTTCTGAATCGAACTGCGATAACGGGACTCTTGGATCCACTGGATTAAATCCGTGATTCCGTTCTCTGATGATTGACCAGTTATCAGCTCCAGGATTAGCACACCAAGCTGAAAAGTTAAGTTTCCACATGTGTTGTCCATGCAATCTGCGGTGTGAGACAAGAATAAGTCACAAGCAATTCTAAGAAAGCATCTGAATTCCTTGCAGGGATGATGACTGAAAACAACCTTCCGAATTCGAGGAATGAGGCACTGTTACATTAGCTCCAATGGAATTAATAAGGCCGACATCGGAGATCTGTCAAGAGAAAAGGGATGATCCTTTACTGCATAATGTCCCTCTCAAGTTTGACACAACCAACACTACTTAAACATAAGAAAATTGAACTATTTGTGACCATATACTAGCAATGTAAAGGAAAGAAAGATAAACATACCTTTGCGATGTAGTTTTCATCTAGCATTATGTTACTTGCGCTGATGGAAACATGATATATTGGTGGGTTACTGAAGAGAAGCAAGTATTCCTGCAGAATCGAATATCCATGAGTATGAAGCTATCGACTGGGGCGAGCCTGCGGGCACACGCTACGCTAAAAGCTATGAACATTTCAATATCATGATTCATGACTTACCAAAGCAGCTGCTACACCAATGGCTATTTGTAACCTTGTTCTCCAATTCAAGGGAGTTTTAAGAGGATCTGCCACGAGCCAATCACTTGTTAAGAATTGAAGTTTGGAACCATGCATCAGATAGAAATTCTTCCCTGAGGATTACCATTGAGATGTTCCTTCAAGCTTCCCATTTCTATGTTGTCATACACTAGCAACCTGTAAAATGTGATAAAACATAAGTGAAAAATTAGAGCAGTCTTTGCTCCATTGCGGAGTTATCCATGAAAACAGATATGCTTTAGAAGGAACATAAACGAATCAATTTGAGCTGGCAATCTCACAACATTTTGGGAAAAACATCATTTTGTTAAATTAACAGACCATGTTAGTTCTTTTCATAGCTTTAGATTCACATTTGAGCATGATAACACGGTACATTGTCCCAACATTACAATTTGAAGTTTGGATTCAATCTTCAATTTAATTCAAACAACTCTGGATCACTAGGTTATGTTAGGTAAGATTAAAACCTATGGCTGCCCATCTCTTTACCCCCTGAACCAGGAAATAGTTTCCTGCTGAGTATACGTCCCCCCAGAATCGATCAAACACGCACTGATGCACAGACACATACTCAAACTCACCATATGCACTTTTCTGCAAATCCTCACAATAAGCTTAGACTCTAAATCTTTATGCTTTACAGAAAGTAGAAGCAGTATCCACTATAAAACAATTCAAAAGGCAGCCATCAAACCTCTTATGTCCTGTGGAAAAGCCTTTAAGTGCAAGAAGGTGGCGATGATGCAACTGCCCCAAGAGTTGAACTTCTTTTAAAAAATTGTCCTTTCCTTGATTCAAGTCTTTTACTTCCTTTACCAACGCAACCTCACCATCTTGAAATCTAGCCCTGTAGGCAGCCCCATGAGAATTGCTATATATTATACGATGAAAACCATCCGTCGCCCTCTTTATATCTTTGTATGAGAAGCGCCTCACTAACGATTCTGGACCTGAAACAGAAACCAAATCGAAGAGACACAGAAAACCTCAATCAAACCAATACAAGATTTCGTGCACAATCAATTTTAATGCCATTCAATCTACTGTTACTAATCTATTCAGCGGAATCGATAGTACTAGAGAGAAACTAGGCTGTCTCTTCGAGATAGTTTCTTAAATTTCCATTTTTTGCATTCTAAGCTAAATTCCTACCACTAAAACTCCAACGCAAGGAGTATAGAAAAGTTGAGCACTACCCCATTAAAGATTCTGCAAAATTGAGTCGAGGGTTTCAACAGATTATCATTTCCAAGCATAAAATTCATCAAAATCCAGGAACTAATTCAATCAAAAGAAAGTTTTGGTCAAACCATAATCACATGATCACAGTCATTGCGAAAGAACTCAAAGGACATGAGAATTGTTTTCCATATACAAAGATTATTACAAGAAAAGAAGAGGGAAGAAATCAAGAAGTCAAGAAAGGAAAGTAGTAGTACTAGAACGAGATCGGTGATGCCAAGCCAGAAGGTAAGGCCTGATCTTGCGGATTAAGCGATCCATAACAACTTATCTTGTCAACCCTGATATCTCTACAATTATTGTACTGCTCAATTATATTAATTTTCCATTTCTTGTTCTTGAAAAATAATATACAAGGATTAATAACGGTTAAGATTCTTTGCTTTTCTTTATGATGACTACAACCTGGTTCTCTAGCCAACCAGCCTGCCTGTTAAGTCGGTTTTCCGACAAGTGTAATATATTATATATGGATAATTTAATTTGAAGATATTTATTTATTATTTAATCTTGCAATTGATTTTTCCCGTGTGAATTGCGATATTCACTGCAATAATAATTATATGTGGATCCCATGCGTAAGAGGAAGATGCCAATCACAAAGAACGATTTTTTCCCTAACAATTAAAAAAAAAAAGCCGCCAGTGAAATACTGTGGCTTATGAGGTAAAGAGCTGTAAATTCGTACAATGTTTTTTTTGGGGTTTTTTTCATTCAATCATTGGATTTAAAAAAAAAAATTATTTTGTGTTGATAGAGTTCGAGGTTAATGATTTGGTCTGAATTGTTTTTTAATCAAGATGAGGGGACCAGAAATTAAAAAAAAAAAAAAGCAATGGCAGGCCTTTAGCTTTTTTTAAAAAAAAAATAGTCAACTATAGTTTTTTTATTGTTTTTTTTTTCCTTCAATCATCAATTTTTTTCAATTTTAATTGGATTCTTTAATATTATGTTGATTAAGATTTGGGGTTGATTTATTTTGATATACTTTTTAAATAGTTATCTCAATCTCAAAAAAATTATCCCACAATTGTCTTAATGATTAATTTTATGAAGAATAATTTGGTTTTATTATCCGAGAAAAATTAAAAGAGAAAAGATCAAAATTGTATCAAAAAAATTAAAGCTCTTTTTTTAAAAAAAAAAGAATGTGTTAGTGCCTTTTCCACAACTTTTTCCTTTGGGTTTTGTCAAAAATCATTTTGGGTTCTTTAGCTTGAAAAATAAATGAATTGATCCAAAATTTTATTTTTCCTTGCATTCCCTCGGTTTGAAAGAGGAAAGAAAAAGAGAGTAACTGAAAAATAACAAAAAAAAAAAGAAAATTGATGAATAGTCAATTTTCAACAACGAAACTTGTTGTTTTTGGTATCGACGAGTTCCATTTAAGCTTTTTTTCTCTTTATCTTACTGAAAAAAATAGATTAGTACTTATGAGGTTTTTTTTATTTAGGTTGTTTTTTTTATTTTTGAACCAATTAAATACTAATTTAAGACCATAAACAAGTTTATTGAGATCCCTAAAGTGTTTTTTTGAGTGTTTTCAACTTGAAAATGGGTTTACCCCTTGAAGTTGATTGCCATACTTTCGAGCCACCATTTTTTTTTTTTTTTAAAGGAATAGATATATTATCATCCGCCCTTGTAAAAGGTAAAAAATATATAAACAAGCAACTCGGGTGCATGGGCCTACTCCATGCTCGTGTGCCTATTTCTTTTTTAGTTTTTAAAAAACAAATTTGAATTTAATTTTTAAAATTGGGTTTTTATTGATTTTTCTTACTGATTTTTTTTTATTTTATCCTTCAAGATTTTTGTTGATTTTGAATTGAGCTATGTAATTTGTTTTGATTTTTTTCTGTAATTTTATCATGATCTAAATAAAATACCCCAACATTTAGTTGGTGCTTAAATTTACAAGTATCTATTTTTTAATCATATATTTAAACAAAATTAGCTTTAGAAAGAATAAAGTTACTAAACCTAATGGTGTCTATGACCCAAATCACATAATTTGGTTAACTTGGCTTGATTGGAAATCGGGTTTCATAATTTATTTTGGTTTGTTTTCTATGGAGTTATCACATTCTCAAACAAGCAACTTGATATTGGGTTGATAATTGATTTTACAAACATTTATTTTTTTAATTATAAAATTAAATAAAAAATTATAAAAAAAATTGTTGAACTCAATGGATTCTATGACTTGGGTCGTAAATTTAACAGGTCAACTTGGATTGATTAAGAATCAAACTTTATATTTTGATTTAATTTGTTTTCTATGGGGTTATTGCAATCTCAAACAAACATCTCGGCATTGAGTTGGCGTTCGATTTTATAAGCTACTATTTTTTTATCATATAATTAAATAAAAAATAGTTTTTTTAAAAATGTTAAACCTAGTAGAGTCCATAGCCTAGGTCGTGAGTTTGTGGGTTGGGCCACAAAACCTGAATCGATCCAAAATATTATCGTTTTAATATCTTAGAAAAATTATGTGACTTTGAGATTTTTATTTAAAGCCATAACATGTTTTTGCTGATTGTCTGAGTTATCATTAAACTCGTCAAAATAATCATGTCAAATTAGAGCAACTCTCACACTATTTAATTTAAAATTTGGGTTAGGTAAAGAGTTAGATTAAAAAGTTTCAAAATTAACTCACTAATTATTAAAAAGTTGTTGGCAACTTGAATATTTTTTTATTATGAAAAATATTCTAGTAGTAATAGTAATGTGAACTACTTATCTTATAAAGACTTAAAAATTATAAATGATTTAACAAGGTAAGAAGTAAAATAATTTTAAGATTACGAGGTAAGAATGAAAATAATTTTAAGATTATAAGGATTAATTAATTAATTTTATTAAAGTATAGGGACTAAGCTATTATTAACTCTTTAAGAAAATAAAAGGGTGATAAAAAGACTAAGGTTGGTATCCTGGCTACGCAATCTATTACAGAGCAAAGACTCATTAGAGGGTGAAGATAGTATTTGTTTTTGTTGGTGTTATTTTTTTAATTAATTTTTTTTATGTTTTTTTATTTGTTTTGATGTATAAAAAATATTTTTTAAAAAATATATATTATTTTAAAGTATTTAAAAAGGAACATTTTAAAAAGTAATGAGCTTGTTGGGTTTCTCTGCAAAAATGTTAGGGTTGTTGGAAAAATTCATCAATCTCAGTATCGTCTTCGTCCAGATGCATCTCAAGCATTACAAGTGCTACAAATCAACACTCGTTAACTGTTTCTTACCTCATAAATTCATGTGGGTTCTCTCCTAAATCTGCTCTTATTGTTTCCAAGAATGTCTGTTTTGAAACCCTGACTCGGTTCTTTCCTTGCTCAAAAATCATGGTTTCTCACAAACCCAAATCTTAAATATTGTCAAATCACATGCTAAACTCCGTATCTGCAATCCTGAGGATGCCCTTTTTCCCAAATTGGATTTCTTCAACTCCATAGGACTTTCTCGCTCTGATATTGCAAAACACCCTTTGCTTTTGGTCAGAGGCTTAAAAAACCACATTATCCCAACTTTTAGTTTCTTGAAAGGTTTGGTTAAATCTGATGAGAAGACTGTTGTAGCTATCAATCGCTACCCTTTTGTTCGTACTTTCTATTGCGAAAGGGATATGGCAAGTAAGGCCAACCTTTGGCGTGAGAATGGAGAGTTAGAATCGAATATCGTTAAATTGGTTTATTACTGGCCTAGGGTGTTCTCAATGAATTTTGATAAAGTCAAAAACCTTGTAGAGGAAGCGAGGGATATGGGGTTTGATCTTTCTAAGCGTATATTTGTTGCTGGAATGAGTTCACTCATGTCAATGAGAAATCGACATGGGAAAAAAAGGTTGATGCTTATAAAAGTTGGGACTTGTCTGAGGCAGATATTCTTACTGCATTAGAAAAGATTCATGGAAACATCCAAGGATAAAATCACGGCTGTAATGGATCTTTTTGTTAACTAGTTGGATTGGGAGTCTTCAGTGCTTATGGCATTTAGCTTGGAGAAGAGACTCATTTCCAGGGCTACGGTTTTGGAATTTCTAGTATTGAAATGTTTGGTTAAGAAAAATTGCAGAAGCGCTACATCTTTTGTGTGCCCTGAAACAACATTCTTGAGGAGGTTTGTGCATCATTTCGATGAAGCTTCTGAATATCGAAGCTGTATCCCATTTTGAATCGTTTTTGCTTTGCACATTGTATTGGTTGATTTTATTGCATACTTTTTCAGGAAGTTACTCTGTTCATTCTGCTTAACTGTGTTTGAGTACTGTGTATAACCTTGGGGTTATAAGCATCTGTAGCATATCTTTCTTCATCGCATCTTGAACCTTGGAATTAGATAATGTTTATGTTTGACCATCTGCCAAAGTAAGATACCTGCACTTGCTTTGCTTTGTATGTAAATTATGCATCTTTTAGTCTTCCGATACAAAAGGATGTTCGGCAGATCTGTAGTTGAAATTGTGTCTGTCATCATGAATTCTAATATATTTTCCGTCCTACATCCTTGGTTTCATTAGTAGCCTCTCTCTGTTTCTGTTTCATTGGTTATCTATAACACTGGTATTCTAACTTACCAGCAAAGAGCAGAACCTTGGCCTCACAAGCTACTTCAGAGATTTAATGCCAATCTTGAGCATCTGGTGCATTGGAGCAATTTAAATTAGCTGGTGAAATTTGTAGGAACACATTAAATAGTTCCTAAGATTGTTGTTCCTCTTTACTCTAATGATTTGGTTTCTACAAAACATAAAACATGCATATAATTCAACAAGGAAAAGAAAAATCAACTTACATTATTTTTTGACAGAAAATATACTCGATATAACTCCAGGGTAAATTCCTGTATTTTGATTTACATTTTAAAAATATAAATAAATAGATAAATAAATAAAAAATTAATGGAGTAGAAATTATTTTCCAAGAAGATTAATGTTGGACAATGATAAAATTGAATAAGTCAAACTTTGAGGTCAAATTGTTTTAAAACAAAATAAGGAAGTTCTTAAATGAAAAGGAAGGAAAAAACTTGTAAATATTTAAACAAGTGGGGAGTGGAAATTAGTCATATTTGGCCAGTCATATTACGGTTTGAGAGGGAGAAGAAATTGAGCGAAAAATTATCAAGATTCATCCACAACAATTCACCCAAGAGATAAAACTAGTGATTAAAGTATACAATGATTTAAACAAGAAAATCTAAAAAGGGAAACAAGAAATTTTTTTCTTAGAGGGGCCGTATTGAGAGGAAAATAAAGGGGAAAGAAGAAAGAAATTTTTATGGTGATTTTAAGCTTTTCATTTCTTATTTCTTTGAGTTAGAAGGTAACAAATCATTTCCTCTTAATTAAATAGATGTATTTAGTGTATTAAAATTTCATTTAATTGTGTTAGTGTATAATTATGGTATGAGTTATGAGGTTGATTGGGTTGATCTACGAAATTGTGATGAATTAATGTTTAAATAAATGAAATAATAATGAGTAAATTTTAATATGTAAAAATTGAAGAAAAATTATCAATTCCCTTTCTTGAGAGGGGCTTTTGGTCTAGAAAAAAAATAAAAATATTGAATCAATAATTGATAATAACATTATTTGGATGAGTTTTATAAGGGTGGTAGATTAGTAAAAAAACAATCAATGAAGAAGACATACCTATAGTAAGCACCCATGGCTGGCCAAAAGAGCATAGAATATGCATATAGTGGAAATGTGTTTATTTGATTTGAATTGTGATTTAGCAATCCATAATATTAGGTGTGAGATGATTTGAATTGTGATTTAGCAATCCATAATAGATGATTTGATATTATTGATTGATAATTAAATGAGTTGTGTGGTAATGTTGTTGATAAAATAATTAAATGAGTAATGAATTGATTTTGTTGATTGATAATTAAATGAGTTATGTACTAGTGTTGTTGATGAAGTAATTATATTAATGATGAGTTGATATTATTGATTGATATTAAATGAGCCATGTGCTAGTGTTGTTGACTATAAATTGATGACAAGTTGATATTGTTGATATAGAATTAAATTGATCATGTAGTGATATTATTGATTTAGTAATTTAATTAGTAACAAAATAAACCTGCAAGAGTGGGTGAGGCTACATGAATCACTCAGTAGACAGGTTCAACTAACAGGACACAAACACCAAGTAAGTGTTTAACACTTTGAATTTTTTTAAAACCTTAGATATTTAAATTATCTCCACGATCAATAAAATTTTATGCGCTATGATGATAAATTTTCCCATGATAATTTGTTTTGTGAATGGGCAACTGGTGGACCAGTTATCCTAGTTTAGAATTGATGCCTGCAAATGGGTGATTGATGGACTAGTTATCCTGGTTTTGAACTGGTGTCTTGTGAATGGACGACTAGTGGTCTAGTTATCCTGGTTTGGAACTAGCGCCCTATGGCGGGGACAATTTTAGATTTTGAATTATTGATTTGTGACCAGTACTCGAGAGATAGGTTGTAAATTTAAAAATTTCTTTGTGAGTAACTAATATATATATGCAAATTTTAATTGCTCTAATTGACCATGGTTATCTTTTAAATCTTCGTGTAGGTTCATCTCAATATCGCGCTTCCTAGTAGCATCAGAGATTACCCCTATTACTAGTAGATCTTTTGGTCATGTAAAAAAAATAATACTTTCTGTATATTTTGAAGAGTATTTTGTTGTGTATGTATTAAATTAAAATGACTAGCTTATTTAACTTGTATTTTGTTGTGTAATTATTTTCCAAGCATAATGGTGATATATATAAGTACTTAGTTAATATCATTTATTTAATAATAATATTTAAAAGATTAAATATGATTGAAGGAGGAATATTAAATATTTAAACTGTGATTATGTGTATAATTGTTAAGACAATTATTTTTCTTTAATTTAGTTAACATGATTATTCCTTGAATTAATATGTCAAAGAATGTAAAATATTGTTTATTGTGAAATGTTAGAGAAAAATAGATATATTGAATTGTGAAAATGGTTTATTAGGGACCAGTATTGATATTGTCGATAACTTGGGATAGACTAAGTTAGGGAAAACCCTGGAGAAATTTTTTTTAAAAAAAAAATTCATGAATTCAGATAAATTGTTAGAAATTTTAGGGTTATTACACTTGAAGAGGTAAACGAAGGTAATGATCAATCATTTAATCTTAAAACAACTTATTGCCTACTTTTTAGTGCTAGCATTATGATTGCAATATTATTTCTCAGGATTACTTAATCTCTTATTCTAGGTAGCACAATCAATAATAAACAGCGAATCAAAATTTATAAGAATTTTATAAAGTTTTCAAAAAAATTAGAAATTTTCTTCATTCTCAAAACCATGTCAGAATATATATATATATATATATATATATATATAAACAAAAAAACACAATTTTCTATTTACAAATATAGATTTCTATTTCAATTAAAGTGTTAACAAACACCAAGTTTTTTCATTCACACCTTAACAAAATTTTCACGTTTGTGAAGATAGTTTGAGGATTGCGCAATATTAATTTCCCAGCCAACATGAAAGATGCTCTAAAGTTACGTTATCTTTTAATTTCCCAGCCAATATAAAAGAATAACCAAGTGATTTTCAAAGCAAAAATATTTGGCCCAAGTATTCTGTAGGCTGTGTTTTTGTTTTTATAGTCCTTATTGGGCTTCGTAGCGTATGCCTCATATCATTTGTATCATTTTGTTTGTTCTTTCTTTTAAAGAATACTACATTTATGGCATGCATTTCGCCGTGTGATAGGTAAAAAAAATTAATGTAAAACATACAGAAACAATAAATAAATTGAAAAAATAATAATAACAAGAAAAAAGTAAAAATAAAAACATAATTTAAGCCTCTTAAATTATAAAACAACTCAATGTTAAAGAGAAAAACTAAAAAAAAAACCTAGTTAAATTGGGTTATTGTCCCACCAATAACGCCATGCACTGTCCTAGTAAGAAGAAGACGTTGCGAGAATTCCAACAGCACAGTTGAAATAATTTTTTATTTATCAGAAGACGCCGCATGCACTGTTAAAAGACTTCAAATGCCTCCCACACGTTAGCGTGTGTGTTGCATGTGCCAACCATTTTTTATTTTTTAATTATATTTATATTCATTGAAATACTATATTTTCCTTAGTCAACTTGATTATAACTAAAAACCAAGTTGAAAATACAAAAAATCTCCTAGATGCCACTTTTTAATTTTTTTTAAGGATAATTAAGTCATTTTACATACTTTAAAAATGAGAAAATTTCAATGTTTCCTCGTTCAATCTAATAATGATCAATGGACCTTGTGAAAAGATCGTATTACCCCCAATATCTAGTTCAATGATTTTTTATGGGAAGGAAAAATCATCTTTACATTGTTCAAGGCTATGTTTGTTTCCCGGAATTCATTTTCCGGGAAATCACTTTCCAAACTTTCATGTGTTTATTTGTTATTAGGAAAGTTGGTCAACGGAAAACACTTTCCAGTCAAAGAAAAATTTGGCTTGCTTTCCAGAAAAGTGTTTTCCTGTAAAATTTGAGCGGAAAATACTTTCTGAAAGTTGTGAAAAATTTAGAAATGTCATATTATTTGCTGATTATATCAAATTTGATCCTCAAACTTTTGATTGATATATATATTTTGTTTTGAATATTTATTTTTCAATTTTATCTTTTAAAATTTAATTTTTATATTAATTTTCCTTATTTTTATAATTGTTATTTGCTTTTCCCTTATTATTTTTTTATTGAAATTTTTTATCTATCAAATTTGATTCTCATTTTTTTTATTGTTACTTATTTTATTTGAAATAATTTATGAAATGTTAATTATTATTATTTTAATTTCTTCATCTTTCATCTTTTTTATTTTTTAGATTTGATCTCTATTATTTTGATTATTATTTATTTTATTTGAGATCATTTATGAAATTATATATTTTTTTTCAATTTCATTCTCATTCAACCTTTTAATTTATAAGATTTGTTCCTCATTATTTTAATAAACTTGAGAAAAATAAAACATTAATAAGTTATTTTCCAGCTTATTTTTCATGACATAACCAAACACTAGAAAGTGTTTTCCAACTTATTTTCTATTACACTACCAAACATTAGAAAATAATTCACTTTCCCGGAATTCATTTTTCCATAATTCACTTTCCAAAAAGAAACTACTTTCCAGCAAACAAACGGGGCCCAAGTTAACTCTGATCCCTCTCATACTGACCAATGCTTTTCCAAGGTGAATTAGCCTTTGTTAATAGTGTATAACTAGATAGGTGGTATACACTATGTCGCCGACTGAGTTAATTTTTTTCAATGTAAAAAAAAATATCAAGGCAATGTAAACATTTTTAAAAAAAGAAAAAAAATATGAGACTCTAGTTATTGACTCAATTGAGTTTAATAACCTTGGATAATTCAATAACATGAATAAAAAAAATACAATAATGGTAAATAAAGTGAAAAAAAAACTATTAAAAATGGTAAAAAAAACCCATACCCAAACACATCCAAGTTAACACGTTAAATATACGAATTGGTCACGACACCGAGGTTACTCCGCTAAAAGTAAATTGAATAGAATCATTAAGCTCAATTATCAAATTATCCAATGATAAAGGGTGAAGTTAGAAGAAAAAGTATTTTTTTAAAAGCAACATAAAAAAATATTTGAATCAAACTAGGTTAACCAGCTAGTTCTTAATCAAGGGTATAAGATTGGGAAAACCCCTTAGAAAGGAAACCGAGAGATAAAAACACGAGACCATTTCTCAATCAATCAAATGTTAAAAGATAAAATCGAAATAACAAGTAAATTTTTTTAAAAATCAAATGTTCAAGGATCTTATCTAATAACGAATACAAAATTAAATGAGAATGCGATAACATCACAGAAAGTAAAATGAAAATAACTTGAAGCTCAATTTCTAGTAAATAGCTCAATTTCTAGTAAATAAAATATTAAAGGACAGAATTAAAGAAAAAAATATAATATAAAAAAGGTTGAAAGAACTTGAACCTAATCCACCCGACTAACACTCAAAACCTTTAACCTGGTTGTTATACCGTGGTAATCCTTTCAAAAATAAATTGAATAAAACTATGAAACTTAATCTAACAACCTAATATTGAAAAGGGTGAGATAACCTAAGTCATTTTCAAAATCAGTAAAAAATCCAATACAAAGCAAATTGAAAAAATAATAGAGCACAATCTCCAATTAAATGAATATTGAATGATGAAACTAAAAAAACATGAGCTTAAAAAAAAGAAAAAAAAACAAACTCAGGCGAATCTTCAAAATTTAGGTTAATTTTTTAAATCTGTAACTTGTAAAATCCTAGACTTGGATTTAATTAAGAAGCTCAATCCCCAATAAATTTAATGTTCAAAGATGAAACCATAATAGAAATATCAATTCAAAATAACTTGTCTAAGAAAAAAAATAGCAATCAAACATGAAGATCAATTTTGATAGGAAAAAAAATAAGGAGGATGAAATCACAAAAACATCTAATTTTAAAAATTAAATTAAATAAATAGTAATAAAAAAATAATGATCAAATTTGATATAGAAAAAAATTAAATGAGGATGAAATTAATAAAAAAAACAATTTGATAAACTACTTGAAATAAAATAAGCAATAATAAAAATAACATAGACCAGATCTAAAAGGAGAAAACAATTGAAGGGTTGCCTTTAAATATTGAAGTGCCATGCACAAAAATTGAGTAGAAAGAAAAAAAGGAAAAAAAAATTTCATTGGCGTCAAATCGAAAGCCCATTAGCCACACGCACTACCTGATTGTGGAGGGGCTATTATGACGATTCCAATGCTGCTATAAAACAGTGTATTTGGTGACTAAATGACCTCGAATGTGCCACTTGAATGGCATGCAGGGCTGCCCACACGTACGGCTGCCCACACGTAAAAATCAATTTGTCTCCAATAAATTTGGTAACGTCTAATGGACCTTTTGAAAAATACAATTTTACCCCTAACAACAAGCTTTGTTAATTTTTTTAGAAGGATAAAAATTTTATTTCACTCTTCTAATTTATAGTGTTTTGTGTCCTAGGTCACAATGGTTTACAATAACTTACTTTTTTAAAATTTGTTATTAATATGTAGGAGGTAATTTGAACTTTCCATTTCTTTTTTCTAGTTAGGTGGCAACGTTTATGAATCACATCCCAAACATATAAGATATTGTTTTGATTTTTTCTAGATGCTAATAAAATCTCTAAGATTTTATAAATTATAAAGTTATAAGACCGTTAATTACGTATAGAGTAAATGATAATAGATCATGAAGTTTAATATCTAATAAACTAAATATTAAAATATAAAATAAGAGAAACAATTTTTTTTAAAAGCAAAAGCAAAAAAATAATATTTGAAATGAATAGTTTACTGTTAATTTTACTAGCTCCTTTCCATTTCGGTTCCCACTAGATAGATTGTTTGTATGTTGTTGCGAGCTACTTCTGAAAACATGCGTTGCTTTTAATTGTGAGACAATTGAAAGGAAAAAAAAATGTTTTCTAAGCATGTAATCAAGAGCTAGTAGCATTAAAAGGTATATGATTTGGCTTTCAAGCAACAAATAAATAACATGCAAAAACCTTTCTCAAATTGTCTTGGATTTCATATAAGAATCAAATTGTAAAATGTAAAGAGACATCAATTTAACATAAACATTGTTTGAGCAACTCAAAACAAAAGGTGGCATGATGAACAAAAAGAATATGAAGCCCAATTTTTAGGTGAGAAATGAACTCTCAGCAACTCTCAGCAACTGTTAGCAAGTAAAAAGTAACAAATTCTTGTCGTCTCTTTATTATTACAAAGACTTGAGTAACTTAGTTAAATGGGTGCAAAAATATTTTATATATCCTTTTATATGTCTGGATCAAATGTATAAAATGAATATGGTACATATCTCAAATACTCACCTTGGAAGGTAAATTTTTCCTTCAAGAGAAAGCAATGTAAGAGCACCAAAAACCTTTAAACTTTCTTACGCAAACATTGACCAAATAGTTTCCTCCACCAAATTATATATATAGCAAAAGAACTCCTTAATGTAAATCGAAAACAATTATGCGTGCATCTAATTAAACAACTCAATAACCATCGTGTAAAGTGATGAACAAAAATATCAATAATAAACAAAAATGAAATTGAGAAAACCAAGTGAAAAATGAAAATTAAGATATCTAACATCACAACATGGGTAATTTATTTGGTTATGTTTAATGAATTCCTCTATCGAAATAAATTTGTAATAGAAAAACGCATAAATTTTTTAATAGAAACTGACACACACATAAAATTTATTGAATAATAATTATAAAAACAACAATACAAGGTTGCACATAACACATAAAATTTATTGAATAATAATTAAAAAAAAACAATGCAAGGCTATATATACATATGGAAAATCTTATAAAAAAATCAATATTAAAAATAAATAAATTTAATCTATATAAAATTAAGAAAAAATCACAAATGAATCATACATACCTCTCTAAAAATTAAACATATCTAATATCATTTAAAAATAATCACAATCTAATTAAAATATAAACCAAAAATTTATTTGAAAAAATATGCACAAATAATGTGTTATTTAAAAAAAAAAACTAAAAAAAAAAGAATCAGGCCCAACGCCTCCCTTTATTTTTTATTTTTAAGTTTAATGGGGTAGACAACACGTCATTTACCCTAAATAGTTAAAAAAATGACGTGTCACCTGTGTCAACAGATGACACATCATTTGGGAACTCATAATTCGGTTATTGTAGTAGCCAGAAAAACAAGATCCTTTATTTTTTTCACCTAAAATCCCATTTTCAACTCATTTTTTTTACTCAAAATGCCTAGAAAACACCATAGAAACCTTGTTAAATCGATATATGGCCATCAAAAAGCCGCAAACTGCCCCAAAACTCGAAATTCACTTGAAACAAAAATTCTTCCCTAGCTCAGATATGTTGTTTTATGTGTTTTTAAGGTAAAAAAACACCTTAACGTAATCGCTCTCATCAAATAAAATTTTTTAACATTAAAATCAACTATTTTGGTGGTCATAATCTTCCTGAACAACCATTTTTTCTCTCTAAGCTGGAATTCAGCAACTCCCTCCCTCTCCTCCTAATATTTAAAGCTAAAAAAATATATATATAAAGTTAAGTATCAAAATATATTGTCTTAAAATTCAAGAGACTAGTCATTTAATATGTAAAAACTATAGGGAATTAAAACAAATATTTCAATAAAACTTTCAACTCACCTTCATCTTACCGAGGATTTTTACTTTAGACTCTTAGCTTACAATTTAATACTCCTTCCTAAAAAAAAAATATGTAATTGAAGGCTACTTTGGGTTCAAAAGAGCTAAAGATTGTATAAAATAAAAATTTAAGCACCAAAATAAAAGTTATCAAAAGATACACTACTCCGAGCTACATAAATTGTGAGAGAGTACACAATATTTTTTGCTACTGATACTTTTAGTTTTTGTCGTAATTTTACTCGCTCCTTTCCATTTTGGTTTTCATTTTCCAACCCCTGTTCCGCCTCACCTACCCCAGTGGGGAAACCGTAAATGTATTAGTCAACAACTAACCAAGAATCCAATCCCATCCGTCCGTTTTCAAAATCAATAACGGCCCCAAGATGAACTAAATCCAACGGCTGGAGTTAAGCTACTAGAACATTCTCATCTCTCTTGTATCAGGTCCACCCATTTGCATCCGTCTGTATAAAAAAATATCATTATCATTTAGGAAGAGCCTGTGCTTGACTTGTGCCTGCCTCGTGCTAGGGTTTCCATCTGCATCCTCTACTTTCTGCGGTCTGTTTTGGGTTCTATCTTCTTCTTCTTCTTCTTCTCTTCCCGTTTTTATCTAACTGTGTTCGATCTAAAATATATTTAGTTTTTTTGCTGTAGAATTACAAGTGAACAAAAATGACGAAGAACTATCCAACTGTAAGCGAAGAGTACATCAAAGCCGTTGAAAAGGCCAAGAAGAAGCTGAGAAGCTTGATTGCTGAGAAGAGCTGCGCTCCTCTCATGCTTCGTCTAGCGTATATTCCCCCTTCCCCTTCCTCTTTTTATTTTTTTTCCCTCTTTCCATGTAAATGTTTGATTGGATCCGATCTGATCCGATCGGATTGGTTGTTGTGGTTATGATTCAGATGGCACTCAGCTGGAACCTTCGATGTTAAGACAAAAACCGGTGGGCCCTTTGGTACCATGAGGTACTCGGCAGAGCTGGCACATGGCGCTAACAATGGTCTCGACATTGCTGTCAGACTCCTTGAGCCCATCAAGGAGCAGTTTCCCATCCTCTCCTATGCCGATTTCTACCAAGTACTGTCCATTTTATTATCTTTTTTTTAAGAAAAAATTAATTACTGTGTTTTGATTGGTTTCTTTTCGGTGTAGCTTGCTGGTGTTGTTGGTGTTGAAATCACTGGTGGTCCTGAGGTTCCTTTCCACCCTGGGAGAGAGGTCAGTAATTTTCCTTTTCTCTTCCTCTGTTTGTTTTGTTTTGTTTGTTTATTGTTTGATACCCTTCTTTGCTTTTGTATCGCCATTGATTTCTTAGGCAGTCATTGCCACGTTAGGTCTAACCTCAGGCTCTTGTGTTTGCTTTTGAAATTTGCATGGTCATTCTTCAACCTAGTAATTAAAATGGTGGGGAGGGAGCAAGGAGGTGGATTAGTATTTTGGCCTGATGTGTAACAGCGGTGTTTTAACTATTTCATAGCGTTGAACTTTGGATTCATCCATTTTTTATTGATTGTTGTTCTTTAAGCTTGACCTAGAATCTCTATTGAATAAATCTCAAACCTTACCGTTTGGTGATAAAGCTTGCTGCAAATTTTTTAATATTTTCACCTGCTGTCCTGTCATGTCTTGTGCATGTTATGTTTTATGAAGAACGAACAAGCATTGTTCCCCTTGTCTGTGCTAAGAAGATACATGTTCTCTGATAATACAGCGTTATGTTTTGTGAAGAATGAACAAGCATTGTTCCCCTTGTCTATGCTTTGAAGATCTATGTTCTCTGATAATACAGCATCTTCCTATCTGATGTGATGATTATCAAACGGTGTTGTAGTCCCTCACATTTTAGAGTTTTTGGTCTTAGCAATTTGTTCTATCAATTAATTTTCTGCTGCCCTGCTTGATTTCAGGACAAGCCTGAGCCACCTCCAGAAGGCCGTCTGCCTGATGCTACTAAGGGTTTGTTTGCTCCTTGTCAACTTGTCTGCAATAGGAAAATTTGAAATTGTTTTAGCTCCAAGTCATCGACTCGTTGTATAATGCCTTTTCAGGTTCTGATCACTTGAGGGATGTCTTCGGCCACATGGGCCTCAGTGATAAGGATATTGTAGCTCTCTCTGGGGGCCACACCCTGGTCCGTTCCAAGTTTCAAATTGTTTCCTGAAATGATACCTGAGTGCTTGTTGTTTGCCTTTTTTTCACTTATTGGCGCATGAGTATTGCAGGGAAGGTGCCACAAGGAGCGCTCTGGTTTTGAGGGGCCCTGGACTGCTAACCCTCTCATCTTTGATAACTCTTACTTCAAGTGAGTACTGTTGGTTGGTTTCCTTCGGAGCCTTCACTTGTTTTCTGTCATATTTTCAGTGCACGAACATTGAATTTATGCTTGCACTGTTTTATGTTTCATTTTCCTCACATTGTGTGTTTCTAAACTTCGTTAGGGAGCTCTTGAGTGGGGAGAAGGAAGGGCTTCTACAACTGCCATCTGACAAAGCTCTTCTATCTGACCCTATCTTCCGCCCATATGTTGACAAATATGCTGCTGTATGTACCAAAAATACCATCTGTTGTTGTGCTTGAGGCGCTTGAAAAATTGCTGGTTTTCTGCTTCTGCTAATGCTGTGTCCTTTCGTCTTCACTTTTTTAGGATGAAGATGCTTTCTTTGCCGATTATTCCGAAGCTCATCTGAAGCTCTCCGAACTGGGGTAACTACAATTTTCAATCTACGTTTTCAATGGTCACGTTACCTGGAAGAATTACCTGTATTCTTGGACTGCTGCTCATTTGGTATTCTGTGGTATTTTTTGACAGATTTGCTGATGCCTAAGATTCAGATGAATGCACAAGGTGCTTGGCTTCGGCCATGATGTTTTTCGGATCTTGTAGGATTTAGTTTCAGCAGCTGTATTGGTTTGTAATGAAACACTTGGGTTTTGTCTATGTTGGTTGCTCATGATGGGTGGAAGAGATGTCTCGGTTCTGTCGATTTGAACTCATCCTCTCGGAAAATAATATGAAGTTGTGGACTCCCCCCAATTTACTCTCATATAAAAAAAGTAATAAATTGATATTTCTCAGGTGTATTATAGTTTTGATTTGTTCATGTATAAAAATCACGAAAAACCCCACTCTTATATTTTTAATTGAAAAATATTTGAAAACTACGAGTATCATAGCGCCAAATACTGTTTCTTTATTTGGTGTTGTGGTAGTTTTTGTGTTTATTGTTTAGAAAGTATTTATATTGTTTTATAATATTCTTAGTTATAGTTAAAAGAAAGTTACGAAAATTGAGATTGGTTAAAATTATTATGAAATGAATTATAATAAATGAAAAGTAAAGTAAGGTTTGAAATGTATTTGTGTTTAACTATAGAAACAACCCACGGTATAGATTTTTTATAAAATTTAATGTATTTTTATTTGTAAAAAATTAAATTATTTTTATATTTTAAATCATTTTAATGTATTAATTTAAAAAATAATTTTTTAAAATAAAAAAATATTATTTTAATATATTTCAAGTAATTATTATGAGCAAAGGAGCTTTAAACGATACTAGTTATATAACATGCCGTGGGTTATTTTTTTTTCATAAAAAATATAAAAAAAAATTAAAATTTAAAAGTTTAGGGTTTTTCTGTAAAGTTATATCCAAGAATCTTGAGTTTGACTGTAACGCCTGATCTAAAAGTAATATTTATAATATTAATAATAACATTAAACTTGCATGACTTAAGTTTATGTGAACCTGGCTGCAACACCGAACCCAAGAATATTGAATGTGGCTCTGGCTATAAGGTCATGTCATAAAAGTATGATAATTAAATATATTAATTTTAAAAAAAAACAAATAAAAAAAACCAACAGGAAGAAAAAAATAATGAAGAAAAAGAAAAAAAATCTGAATTAATTGGGTTAACCTTTCAAACCAGGTTAACCTGTCAAACCTGGAATTCACGTCATGAAAGTTTGATTACTAAATAGAAAAAAACAATTGACGGATTTACCTAAAATTAACTGGGTTAACCCATCAAACCAAGTTAACTCGTGAAGCCCAGGATACGTGTCATGAAAGTCTGATAATTAAATAGAAAGAAATTTAACATTAACAAACTAAACAAAAAAAAATTAATTAAAAAGAAAAAAAATCCGGGTTAACCTATCAAATCCGGGATCCGTATCATAAAAATTTGATAACTAAATAAAAAAAATTTAATATTAATAAACTAAATCAAAAAAAAAATTTCATTAAAAAAAACAAAAAAAAAACGACAGTTATATAATATAATATAATAATAACAATAATATAATATATTAATAAGTGAAAGACGTGGGGAAGCTACAGTGCTTTCCCCACGCTTTTTAAAGTATTATTTAATTATTATCAAGTAAAAATTGTGTTTTTAATTTTTTTAAAAAATATATTATTTTAATATAAAAAATATATTAAAAAATAATCATGTCTTCTATCATTAATCACTTCAAAGCTTTTAATTTGTCAATAACTTGGTTATGATCTTTTATTTTAATTATATAGAAATCAAAAAATCATAGTTTTTAAACTTAACTGGTAGTTACCCGGTCTAGATCATGGATCAGATAAGTTGACTCGAATTAAACCGGATGAACTAAAAAATAAAGCATCTCAATAAAGTAAGTCTTCTTAGATCTCTTCACTTCCAAGGTTGCCCATTGAAAACCATCCCCAGATCCATAAGCCACAAATGAAGCCAGAAAGAAGAGATGATCCTCTTGATCAAGGTCAGCCCTTGAAATTCCTAAACCTGTACAAGTTCCTTTATTGAATGGAAAAGGTGGAATTTTAATGAAGGATAAACCCATTGTGAGTGGAAATTATTTGGTAAAGAAAGAGAGGGAAGCCAAAACAGTCCTTGGCTCGCCTGGGTTTTCATGTTTTTAATTGTGAGTGGAGATTAGTATACTTGTCAATGCATGAAAACCCAAGCGAGCCAAGGACAAGTTGGGCTGGAGTGTATGCAGCCGGGGTGACTTGGAGACTCACCCCACATGGAATTGCTGATTTTAGCTTTGCAGTCTCTCCTTCTGGCGTAAACACAGTTGTCGCTTCTTATGGAGAGAGGATGGAGCGGTGAAGTAGAGGAACTCAGCCCAGACATCTATTTATTCTTGACTCATGATGGGACTGACTGAGTTAAGATGGTCGAACACGGAGGGTGGCCGAGCTGGGTCGATGAGTCGGTGATAGTTGAGCAAGTTACACCACCTGGTCTTCACGCGTTTACCCCAGCTACTTCTCCAAGTAACAAGAAGTTTATAGCAGTAGCCACGAGAAGATGAAGAGCAAGACAGTTAGAAAAAAAATAAGGCCGGGTTTCGCCTGGTCAAATCCCTGAGTGTTTTTAGTTTAAACCTGGCTCGATTTCAGGTTTGGATTAGCCGGGTCTTGGGTTAACCCGTCAAGCCAGACCAGATTTCAAAATTATAATATGAACATTAAAATGGATATTTTTACAAATATAATTATTTAAGTTTTGTATAAAAAATATAGTTGGCCTTATAAATTCTCCTCTTTAATTAATGTTTTTTTAATTAAAAATACTATAGCTAGCTTAATTTTTTACCCTGTTTTTATTTTCTTGAAAATTTCATTCTATATATTTGATCAGAGTTTTTTAAATAGAACAAAATGACTAAACAACCATAAATATATCAAAAATACCTCACGGATCAATTAATAAAATTTCACGTTTTAGACATGGTTTTTCTCTTCAAGTCCTAATTTTTGAACTCATTCAAATATGCAAGTCCTCAGTCTTGTATAATGAATTAACTTAGATTAATTTGTTTTTTTTTTACTTTTATAAAAAATACAAAATCATCTTGGGTTTGTTACTAGGCTGATCGGGTTGCGAATAATTTTAGATTTTTTACCGTATCACACCGAATCAACTGTTTTTCTATTTTTGTTGAAACCGACTTGGTCTTGGCTAATCAAGTTATAGGTCAATCCATAGGGTCGGTTTTTAAAATAATACTTCAAATATGATTTATCTTTTTTATTAATGATATGAATCCAAATCAAAATTGTGTTTTTAATCCATTTTTCTCTTCTTGTGGAGATTACAGTTTTCTTAGACATGATTTTTCTTTTTTCATGCCACTAAAATCTTTTTTTTTTTAAAAAAATAATTTCTTTTCAAAAACTTGAAAAAAAACCCACCCAATTTGAAGCTTAGAGAGAACCTTGATTTTTAAACTATGTTCAATTATTTTAACCAATCAACATTGCTAATCTCTCATGTTAAAGAGTAAGTGGCTTATGATTTATGTTTTTAATCCATCATTGCTGATGTGGTTTTGATTTGGAAGAAACGAGGGCGTATCAGTGGTAATAGTTGCTATACGAGGAAAAGAAGATTGTGTGGGGTTGGCTGTGAAGGAGGAGACGAGGGCTAATTATACCAAAACAAGATCATGGCTTGTCGTTGAATATTCTATTTGGTATTATGGTTGAATTATTTTTTATTTTTTTTGTTTTAAATTTTTATTTTTTTTATTTTTTTGATATATTGATATCAACATAAATTTTAAAATATAAAAAATATATATTATTTTGATGTATTTTTAAATGAAAAACAATTTCTACCTGATTTTCAAATTAACCCTAATTTTGCATAAACTTGCAAGCTCTGGCTAGTTGGTTTATTTCGTCCATTTGTTAGCAATCACATTCAAAATAAACCAATCTTATAGTCTGTTGGTGTTGGAAGAATTCCAGTCACAAAAGTTGAGTTGCTCATTGCAGTAAAGTCTTGCGCAGCTCATGTGGCTAATGAGTTCTCCTCTCTTCTTGTTCATTTCATGTTTTCAATGCCATAGAATGAAGTAATGGAGAAATTATTGCAATGATGCCATGTAAGTTTGTATAGAGCCGAGCTCGAGTTATGCGAGGAAGGAGTGAAAAAGATAAAATTAAAGATAAAAAAATTTAAAGATTTAAAACATTATATTTTTTTTTGTCTAAAGAGTAAAGCGTGAGTAAGATCAATTATAAAATTTAGGATATTGTAAAATAAGGATATAAAATGTTATGAATTTATAAACTTTCTAATATATGAACTATATTATGTTTTATTGTATTATCTCAAATTTTAAAAATAGATATTTCATATGTATATAGAAAAACTATGCACATCAGGATTATTTCAAAAGCAATATAAATATTTCATTTCCCTCAATAATCTCATTTCTAACAATAAAATATATTTTAATAGCCTGAAAATCAAATTAAATAAAAAAAACTTTTTGAGTTTTGATTTTTTTTATTATTATTAAAGTTGCAAACCACATCCATTAAGCTCCTATCTTCAAGATGAAATCTAAAGACATAAAAATCAAAGTTATATATGATCAAGATTCGGCCATCCGAGAGCTTTTTTTCTCCTTAAAGTTTCTCAACAATTATCTCTTTCATTAAAGAGTTGTGCACTGAAATATAAAATAAATAAATTTTGGTATCTATAAAAAAAAGATTCAAAAACATGAGGGATCAAATGTAAAAAAATTAAAATCAAGGGACAAAAGCATAAATTTACACGCCTCTAGAATGATAAAAATAGGGAAGAGGCTTTTATTTTGTCGATGTCAATTTTAATCTTTGTTATTTTAATTTTATTTTACACAACAATTAATATTCCTCCCATGTAAAATTAACACGCAACGCAACACCGAAACAATCCTTGACATCTTGGGCACGTGCTAACATGGGATATAAGGAGCATGAGAAAAAATCAAAGGTGACGAAAAACACTTTCAAGGACCAAGTTGAAAGAATCTAAAGGTGGATGACCAACTAAACAAAATCAAAATTTGATGAACTAGGAACGATTGTTTTTTTTCTAATTAAAATTTTATTGTAATTCTAAGACAATAACACTAATGGTGTTCTTCCAGTAAATTGTATGTGCTTTAGAATATGACGAGATAACTTGCCCGCACGCTGCTGCGGGTATATAAAATAAATGTACTTAATAGTGTTATAATTGTGAACCAGCGTTAGATACGTAATAGAAATTAAAGATATGATGAAGTAAATATTTCATGACGGAAAAAAAAGTTGTGTTGGTGATCAAAAACTTAGAGACTGAACAAAATAATTTGTAGCAATCTACAGTGTTTTGTGAGGAAAGATACAGTGCTTTCGCCATATGATTTAGCTTTTCAGTTAATAAAAAGCAAAAAAAAATACAAAGCTAAATTCTCTACCAACTTAATATTAAAAAAAAACAACAAAGATAATTTTTGAAGGAAAAAAACCCATGAGAAAAAATGTTGCAGTAATTGACAATGTTTTGTGAGGAAAACTATAGCGTTTTTTCCAATAAAATAAACTAAAAAACTATTTAGAGAAATTTTGTAGCAATCCATAGCGTTTTGTGAGAAAAACTATGACGCTTTCCTCATATGATTTAGCTTTATTGTAATTATAATTCTTAACCAACTCAATATTAAAAAAAAAATCGACAAAGATAATTTTAGAAAAAATCATAAAAAAATCACATGGGAAAACACTGCAACAATTCACAGTGTTTTAAAGAAAAAAATAACAAAGCTAAATTCTTAATCGGCTCAATATTAAAAAAAATCAACATAGATAATTTCAGAAAAAAAAACACCCAAAAAAGGGAAAAAAATCATGTTGGAAACACTGTAGCAATTCACAGTGTTTTGTGATGAAAGCTACAGTGCTTCCCCACATGATTTAGCCTTATTTGTAATGACTTGTAATTGTAATTCAAAAACAACTCAATATTAAAAAAATAAAACTGAAAAAAGATAATTTGAAAAAAATTATAACAAAAAAAACTATGCGGAGAGACACTGTAGCAATCCACAATGTTTTATGAGCAAAACTATAATACTTTCCCCACATGATTAAACTTTATTTAAAAAATAAAATCGATGAAAATAATTTTGGAAAAAAATATTACAAAAAAAAAACACAAAAGAAACTGGAAAAAAACTATGTGAAGAAAAATTGTATCAATCCATAGTGTTTTTTGAGGAAAAACTTGTATTTACTTGTAATTATAATTCTTAACCAGCTTAATATTTTAAAAATAAAATTGACAAAGATAATTTTAGGAAAAAACATAACGAAAACAGAAAAAAACCATGTGGGAAAAAACACTGTAGCAACCAACAGTAATTTTCAAGGAAAGTTAAAGTGCTTTCCTCACATATTATAACTGTAATTTTTAACCAAATCAATATTAAAAAATAAAATTAAAAAAAAGATAATTTCAGAGAAAACAATAAAAAAAACCATGTGAAGAAACACTGTAACAATAAACATTGTTTTTTTAAAAAAAAATTACAAAACTAAATTATCAATCAGCTTCATATTAAAAAAAATCAAAAAATATAATTTTGAAAAATAAAATAGAAAAACTATGTGAAAAAACATCCAGCAATTCACAGTATTTTCAAGAAAAAAATTACAAAACAAAAATTTTAACCAGGTCAATATTTAAAAAGTAAAATTAACAAAAATAATTTTAAAAAAAACAAAAGAAAAAATAAATGAAAAAAAAGAAAAATTAGGAAAATTGAAAAAACAAAAGTAATTTTGAAAAAAAAAATTGAAAAAAAAACAAAAAAAAAGAGAAAAGTGAAAAAAAAAAAAAAAAGAAAAATCATTGTGGATTACTGTTGTAATGCACAGTGAAATGTGTGTGAGGGAAGAGTGATTCCCCCATAACATTTAGAGTATGTTTTAATTTTACTAGTAATTTCAAAAGAAGCGCACACAGCGATCTTACAAATGATGATGAGTAAAAGAGAAAGAAACGCCGCTCTTCCCCTGGCTAGAAGAAACAAGTTTTTATTTAATAATATAGCAAAACCATAATTTTTACATCCCTGATATGATGATAGAAAGGAAATCCAACCAAGCTTCAAGTTTTACATGATAACACCAAAACCATAATTTTTACATGGAAAGGAAATCTAACCAATCGAGCTTCACTTGATTAAAGATGGATTCTGCTAGGCTGAGACTTGGTCATCCTTGCTTCCCCGTAGGGTTCATCGTTATCGATCCGGCGATTATTCCTGAAGGCTGCACAGCCAACCACATAGGCAATCACTAGAATGATTAATATGACGATGTTAATGACCGAGACCTTCCTCCAACTCTTCCTCAGGTTGGCTAGCAAACCAGCTTTGCAAGAATTGCAGGAATAGCACAGTTGCTGTTGATCGTTGTTCCAGGTGTTACAGTCAGTGCTGTAAACAGCCCCTCCAGATGATGACCACAAAGTCTCGTTCACATAAGTGAAGCCGCATTCTGTAGGGGGCTTGCAACAACCAGACTACAGAACAAACCAAAAGCAAATCTGTTATGAATTTATACAATAAATACAAGAGAGAGGAGAATATACCATACACAGTGGGTTGTTTACTATATTTTGAAGATTGTTGAATTTTTCTTTTTTCATGTCTGCAGCGATGGAAAATTGGATGACAGTTCTACAACTTTGCGTCATGCTAAAACCTGACATTGTTGATGATGGCGTGACCCAAGTTCAAATAATGTTTGATTAGCTCATTAATTTGACGCAATGTTGAAAAAAGCATTCCATACATCAAGTATATTTCTATTTTCCTTGAATTTCTTTACTTTACATGTTTATTTTTCTATTTCTAAAGCCCTAAAACTTCATATTCTTCGACCTCCCCCCAAGAATGGAAGCCATTTTGACTTTATGATTCAAAGGATCCAATTGGTGCAGTTCTTTTTTTGTGTGTGTGTTTGTTTAGTTGATTTTTCACTTGTTATATACGGGTTGGTGTTAAGTTTTATTTCTTTGCTTGATCTCGTGGTGGATAGGATTAGATAATGGTGTTTTTAGGACAAAAATTATTAGATTGGGACAAACTCAGCAACTCAATAATAGAGAGCTGATAAGGACATTCTAAAGGTAACCAATAAAAATCTAAGGATAAAATTAAGAAGAAAATGATTAAAAAAAAACTACCTGATTTAACTTCTTGTCTAATCCAGTTTTAAAATTAAATCATGTAGAAGTTGTTATGATGTGACCTAATCAACTTGACCAATTCAAAAGCAATCTAGTTGACCAATTAAAAAAAATCTAAAGAAAAAATTAAAAAATAAAATGATGAAATTGAGAAGAAAAAACCTCTAAACTCATCTATTGTTGTCTAGCTTGGGTTTGATATTACACAGTGCGGGAGTTGCCAAACATGATTGAAAAAATAATAGATGAAATTGAAAGGAAAAAAAAAGACTAATTAAAAAAAAA
Organism: Populus nigra; assembly: GCF_951802175.1. Classification (NCBI taxonomy): domain Eukaryota; kingdom Viridiplantae; phylum Streptophyta; class Magnoliopsida; order Malpighiales; family Salicaceae; genus Populus; species Populus nigra. The sequence continues at coordinate 3,283,335 of NC_084870.1, read as the reverse complement.
CACTTTTAATATGAACCATGTATTTTAGTATATAGTATATAAACAATGAAGCTGTATTAAGTTTCTCAAATCTTTAATATAAGATAGTAGGGTAATCAGATAAGATTCCAGCTTTCTGCATCCCCTTTCTCAAATCTCTTTCATCTTTTATTCTCTAGCAGTAACTTTTCATATTGAAAAGAGCTGCAACTTGAAGTATGCAAAGAGAAGAGAAGAATATTCATCTAAACAAATTAATAAATAAATACACTAAGATTCTACTCTTGATACCGTACTCAGACTGACAAAAGGCACTATTCTTCCAACAGTGTTTTTTTCTTTTATCAGGCTAATATCTTTGGTTCTTCCTGTAAAATATGCAAGATATGTAGATTGTGAGTATAAAGGATGAATCTTTTTAGGTTTAATGGGATGTGTCGACGATGACTGTTCAGGAGGAGGGGAGGGACGACAAAGGTGAACATGAGATAGTTGGGTAGAGCTGCGATTTCTGTACAGTATTTTGAAGTTCATGATTTCAATTTCTTGAATTAGAATGCTTTCCAAACAAGAGTTCTCAAAATTTTAAAAATTGAGCTTATCCATAATCAAATCCTAGTGCTCCAAACAGGCTTCATAGATGCCTGTTTTAAGTATCAAAGCTATATATATATAAGATAAAAGTTAATTTGAGTAAAATTATATTAATTTATATTCATGCCACATAGAATTGAAAAGAAAACTGTTTGAATAATTTTTTTTACAATAATATAATGCTAAGTGAAAACGTTTTTAGTAATTATTATTTTTAAGAGTTATACATCGCTATTAATTATTAAATTATGAAAGATAATTCAATATATATCCCTAACTTTTATTCAAGATGAGTTAAAAATCATTTACACGGTTACATTTTAATTTATGTCCCAAAATTACTTTAATTATAATTGTCGAAATTTACACACAATTATTTGAAAATCAAACACTTTTATGTTTAATAAACATCCATATTTATTCATTTATAAATATTCTAAACAATCTATTAAAAATAATATAAATCAGCTAAACAATACATGAGCAAAACAAGTGCCAAAAATACTAGTAAATTAATTATATATATATATATATATAAATATAAAATTAATTTAATTATAATTGTTAAAGTACAGCATGCAGATGGGGAAGCGAGAGGGAGAGAAGACGGCAGGCAGGCAGGGAGGGATGAGAGACGAATCTTGTAATGATGGTTTTTCTTACTAAAAATGAAAAGGTCCCATCGCTTCTTTTTTATGTCAATGTATGAATAAAGCTAAGCTACTCAACTTTCTTTCTCTGGACGGTAGAAGGATAAAGCTAACCTCCTTTCTGAGAAAGAAAGGTGGGGCTGCGAACGGCCGACAAACAATTACGTGGCAAATAAGAAACAGCTATAGCCGGTGGCTCTCACAGTCGATGTCCCTACGCACTAGCAATAATTTGGGGGATTTTTTTTCAAAACAAATTAGGCAATTAGTTGAAGATTCCAGCACAATACAATTTTAAAAAATAATTGACTAAATATTATATTTTTAAAAATATTTTTTTGTTTAAAAAATATTAAATTTAGATATTTTTAACGTTTTTTTTATGATTTTAATAAAATATTATTAAAACGTAAGATTAAAATTAAAATATATTATTTTAATAAATTTTCAAATAAAAAAATATTCATAAAAACAACTGTAAACCACAATAAAATACTACTACAAGTCTCGATCAAGAAGCCTTAAATTATCGGGGAGGGAGCGGGAATGGTGGGGGGAAGAGAAATATTATTGTTTATTTACGCGGAATTCAAATCTAGGATCTGAACTCCTTCTTTATTTATCCCGTACGATAGGCTTCCTTAATGCTGCATGCAAATTTTAAATTAATCATTTTTTTTGGAAAACGAGTTAAATAATCCTTCGACTTTCTAAAATTAATTCCTTGATATTAATCAAATTTAATTTACTGTTAAAAAAAATCTTCTATCAATTAACCAGAGAAACTATAATTTGTTTTATAATTTATTATTATTGTTGTATTTGAGATTTTCAAGTTTCAACCATTAATTGATTGGTAGTTGAGGCCACTGAGTCTAAAGATCTTGAGTCGTTCTACTCCGACCCATCTCTAATCGCAAAACAAGTTCAGTATTCTGCTCAAATCGTTAGCTAAAACCCAAAACTTTTCAAGACTTGGAACACGATAAGAAATTATAGATTTGATATTTCTTGAACTCAAGATATTATGGAAAACAAAAAAGGCACATACCTCAATAGAGCTGAGCTTCCTGCTAAAGAACGTATCTGCAGTCTCAGGGACGCCATTTTTAGTTCTCCCCATCTTACCACAAACCTTAGAATCTCGTATACAAGAGCCAATCTTGTGCCAGTAGCTATCACTAGCTACTCGATCCTTCAACCACCCTGAATAGTCCTGCAGATAATAGTCAGAATACGCACGATTCGTGAGTGGGCGGCCCGACCCTTTATCAGTGACAACATAGGCAAAGATGATGAACCCTAAAAGCGCGGCGATGATGAAGAACATAACAAATAGGTAAGCCCACATCAAGAAAGTGTTTCGATAACACGCGCCAGCGAAACCGGCTAAGGAAACGACCATGATTGAGATCCCAATTATTATCAATGGCCACTGTAAGAATTTCAGACAATCTGTGTTGTTGGCTCTGCTGCTTAGCCATATACCACCTCCTAGGATGGGTATTGATAGCAAAAAGGTCAGGAAGTTGAGTACCCCTATCAAGTGATTGCTAGATCTCATGGTTGATCTTTCTCTGTTTCTCTCTCCCTTTCTGCAACAAGCGCGTCGGATCTCTCTCTCTCTGCTCCGTCTCTCTTTCTTTACTGTTAATTTTTGGGATGGCGAGTTACAAGTGAAGAAGAGAAAGGATAGCAACAAAGGCAAAGGTATAACGTCTCTCTGTAGGTGTGATATTTTACGCTCATAAATATCCTCGCGTCCGTACTGGGCTTATGTCAAGTTGGATTCTATTTTTCAAGGTACGGGCCCGAGTTTCTAAGCTCCAACCCGGCCTGTGACGGGTTATGGAGATTTGCTGTGCTTACCAATATGTCGTTTTGCTCCGCGCCTTGGAGTTCTTAAGCATGGCTATAAAATTCAGTTTTACCTTGCACACGCTCTTGAATTTAAAAAAAAAATAAAAATCAACTTGATGGGTACTCATGATCATATCGTAGTTATATATTTTTAAAATATAAAATAATATCATTTTATTTTAAAAAAAGAGAAATAATGTTATTTTAATTAAAAATCAACCAATGTCTAAATTGCAATGCATTAAGATCTTAATGTCTAATATTAAGAGTTAATCCAAGTTAACTCATCCAACATATGACTCGAGCCTTGAAGTAGGTCATGGGTTAGATCAAGTCTAATAATTTTTCTTAGAAGAAAAGTTAATGAAAGGCTAGGAAATCAATTAAAGCAGTAAAAGCTAGTGTTGTGATCGGTGAAAATAGTAACACATCATTCAAATAGAATGAGTGCATGCAGTGAGAGGAAGAGCAAACAATACTGGTGAGGTGCAAATCAAATGACACGTTGATGTGAATATCTTGATCATATGGTCAAGCAATCCCCAGTAAAGAAGATAATAATTTTAAAAGCTAAAAATTAAGTTTGATAGAACTCTAACCTAGAGGTAACTATATACCTAATAACCAAAGGTATAGAAAAAAGACTTAAACCCATAGATAATTTTAAGTATGCGAATGGCACCACGAAGTCAGTTAATCTTCGATAAGTTAGTGTACGATCTTTCTTCCTGCAAAAGAAGGTTGTTTTGCCACAAATAAACAAAAATAAACTCATGTTTATTCTTCAACTAGCTACTCAAATTTGAAGCTAAAAAAAACATATTTCCTTATGTTTTTCCTTTCTACTTTTTTTCAGCTCTAATTTTAAGGGGTATTTATAGGGACTTTTTAGGTTTATTTGGTGGATTCCCTCAAAGATTAATCAAAACTTAACCCTTTGATCAAAGTGAGAGGGTTATGGACAAAAGCTAACAGCTATAAGCTCTTTTACTAAGCTGATTTTGCAATAGTGATTTTGGTTTTAGGGGTACTTGGTGGTTCTGCTAGACTTGGAAGAAAAGGAGTTATTTCTAGTCTTTAGATCTTGAGAAAGAGGTTTTAAAGTCATTGATAAGAACCTTTTAAGAAGCTTTAAGTATGAACACATAAAACAAATAAGTGTCACGGTGAAGGCTAACTAAGTTGACCACTTTTAAACCTTCATCGGAGAAACTCCAATGTAAACATCATCGGAAACCACTTGAAGTTGGTAGAGGAGGTGCATACCTTCCGTTTGGATCCAACCTTCCATTTATAGTGTAAACATCCAATTTCATAACATAGAGTTATAGAGGGGATGCTCTTCTTTCATATGCAAAAAACCTTGTGTCATTTGGAGGTTTAGAACTCTACATCATGCTCTTAGAAAATGGCAACCCAATCATTGTTTTCTGCTGGAAGAAGAAGAAGAAAACCAGTGAATAACGTGTCGTTCATGTCCTTTCATTAAAACCAAATAACACATCATCCTTTTTTTTCTAATCATGATACATGCACCCTTAATTGATTTAAAATCCTTTTAATCCTTACAATTACACCCTTAGAAATTCTGATTTAAATCCTTTTATTTGAATGCCTTTTACAAACGAGTCCTTGATTTTCAATTTGTTCAATTTCAGCCTTAATTGACTACCAAAATTTCAATTCCTTGCAATTTGGCATCTGATTTGGTCAATTTCAGCTTCTATAATCACACGCCTATTTTAGTTTGGTGCTTAGTTTTGAATTTCTTAATTAAGTTTCTAATTTCCCATCAAAATTCAATATTCTTACAAATTTATCCCCTGATTTGTCTAATGTAAACCTCCCAAAAATCAATTAAGTCCCCAGACTTTTATTTCTTCCAATTAACACCCAAATTAACTCCAAAAACTGATTTTCCCTGCAATCAAGTCCTCGATAAAATTAATTCAGTCTTTTAAAATTATCATTAAGTCCTTATATGACCAAATTTGTATTTCCTTACCCCAAATATAAATATTTTCACCAATAATGCCCTTTATCAATCAGAATTGAGTTGTCAATTCTGTTAATCTTATATATTTTGGTCATCTAACTTTTGTACTTGTCATCTTGGTCCTCTACCATCAACTTAGGCAATCTTTAAGGCTTTCTTCTCTTTTTTTTCTTGTATATTTGAATTCTATTTTTTCAATTTTTTAAGGATAAAAAATGGGTAACCACTGATGATTTTCTTTATTGGGTCAAAAATGGATAACAAAAAATGCCTCCTTTTTATAATGTCTACGAAGCAAAATCTCATTAAAGTTTTTTCATAATGAGCTTTTAAAGAAAAAGTCTCTATCTAACTTGTTGGGTGATCCATCCTTTCAAAGACTGTGCTTTATATAGAAAATAGTCTATTTTCACGAGCAACCTACTCATTTTGAAACCCAAAAGTTTTGGTTTATTTTCACTAGTGACTTACTCTTTTTAAATTCCAAAACGAATTTCAGCAAATATCCTGCTTTCCTGAAATTGATCTATTTTTACAGGCAACCCGCTTATTTTGAAATTCAAAAGATTTGGTGTAGTTTCTAAGGCAACTTACCCTTTTAAATTCCAAAGAGAATTCCAGTAAGTGTTCATGCTTTCCTGAAATTAGTATATTTTTCATTAGCGACCTGCTCATTTTGAAATTCAAAAATTTTGGTCTATTTTCACAGGCAACTTACCCTTTTTAAATTCCAAAAATAATTTTAGCAAGCATTCATGCTTCTCTAAAATTGATCTATTTTCACGATTGACCTGTCTATTTTAAAATTTAAAAGTTCTAGTCTATTTTCATGGGCAACGTACCCTTTTTAAATTCTAAAAAGAATTTCAGCAAGCGTTCATGCTTCCCTAAAATTGGTTTATTTTTATAGGCAACCTACCCCCAAAACAAAGTGATGAATAACAAAATTCCATAACAAAATAGTTGATAATGCAATACCCTAATTAGGTCAGCTTCTCCAGCAATCACCTATGTCTTGCCATTGTTTATCAATCTTTATCATGCTCATGATATGATCCAGTACAATATGATAGATGACATCATCCTTCATATCCTCAACTTGCTTCTTGCTCACTAACTTCTGGACTTGATAATTGAAATTATTACAACCACTTATATCTCTTATCTAGATTATACCATCATAACATTTTCAATGTTGCATCCAACTATGCTCCTTTCCCGACAATAAAAGTGGATCAAAATGGGAAGTATTCATGAAGTAAACCCTTCCTTAATTACAACAAATCAATGCTTTCGGTCTTGAAATTGAAAAATATCATGTTAAGAAAATATTTTTCTATCAGCACAATGTTAGCATTGCAAAAGGCCAAAGGCCTTACATGAGGTTTTTTTCTCATTAAAACCCCTATGTTTATTGAATGCCTTTTGTCCTATTATCTTCTGTTGTAACTTTCCATAATCCATACTTCCTTGAAATCACTTTCCCTATCAATACAGGTTATGAAGAAAGTTTTTCTTCGTATTCGATAAGCCTAATATCATTGATATCATTGCTCTTAGAGGTTGTGAAGAAAGTTGAAACAAGCAATAAGTCTTATTTTTTCACATCAGATGTAAATATGTTTCTTTTCCAAGTAAGCTAATGAAGTGAACCATCAATGGATACTTCTATCATACGATAAAATGGACTCCTCTTGTGGCAACTTTACCTCATCCAACAGCTTCCACATCTAAGTCTTTAAGTCAAACAACATCAATCTATTATAGTGGTACATATAGAATTTTTTATCATGCAGACGGAACTTGGGCTTTGAAAATCTCATGATCTTGTAGTGTAAAGGCTTTGATCTTTCAACCATCATGCCAAATTCTATAATATAATATCATATCTTCAGATGCAGGATCTTTTGTCATTGTTTGGTAGTAGGGTTGCCTACATAATAATATGGTCCATTGTATGTGTGACAGAGTAACACTCCTTGATTTATTAATGCCACAATCTCCATATGGTTAGGAAAGAAATCAAATGACATTTTAGGATAAGGCTACGAAGTGTCAATTAAAATAAAGGAAACTTGATATTAATTCCTTATCATGCTTTGTATAAAGAACCCTGAGACATTGTTGGGTTTTTGGTTGTGTAGCTTCATGAAAATGGATTCGTAAGCGAGCTTGTTGCATTCATAGAAAAGAAGCCTACATTTCCACATAATCTTCATTGATGAATGTGTTAAAACTTTATAGATGACATTCAGACATAAGTCATAAGCTGAGTTCATGGTAAAACAGATGTTCTTGTTACTGACTTAAAGAAAACCATAACGATGCTTCTGGATTGGAAGTCGAGCAAATCTTTCTTAATATCATCAGACGTTTACAACTCTTGACTCTTTAAAAGAACACCAGATTTAAGGGACCTATATTTCAACATATGAGCATGTATGTTAAATGTACGAGCATGTATGTTAAATGTAGGAGCATGTTTTTATATGATGAACTCACACTTCAAAGGGTGACACATGGTGGTTACTTTTGCATTATGAATAAGAATTTTGATTCTTACCTAAACTCTACAACAAAAATTTCTTGAGTGATAGTCATTGTGTCACTCATAAGTTCTGAACTCAAAATGCTACATAAAGGGCTTACCTTGGTGCAAAACATATATAGGCGGTATACACCCTGAAGGTAGGTTCTAATCCTTTTACATGAGTCAGGGGTAGATTTACTACTTGTTCTCTAAAAAGGGTTTCTTATTGTCCTAGTGATCATCCTCGTGGAAGCAATATGGAGGCTCAATAGGTAATGTGATGGCACGTATATCAATCATTACCAGTCTAAGCACTCATCAAAGAGTTGGATGGTTTCAAGAACTTAAACCTTAACTGAAAGTCATAAGGTAAGCCATTACTCCCCCACCCAACTGAAAGTTTTCATGTGTGTGCATTCCAAAATGATATATCACAAATAAACTAGTGATGCATAAAGACATTCATCCATATCCAATGTACATGCATGAATAAGATAAAACATATTAAACCGTAAATAAGTAAATAAGTAAGCCAAATGTGAAAATATAAATGCATCAAATCGCATAAAACACACAAAGCATATTCCAATACTGTCAAAACAGAAGGTCCCTAATAGAGTTGTCAATTTAACGCACCTTACCTGGGGTAAGCTGTATTTTATGATTTAGATGTGATTTAAAGGTATTGATGGGTTCCTAACTGATGTTTCGTCTATGGCTTAGAATAAAGATTTATTTTCATGAATAAATCTGGCATTTTGAATTCATTATAGGCTCATATGCCCAAATAAATTCTTGTGAAAAGAGTTTATGTAGATGCCCTAACAAGGTTCACCTATCTTAAAATGCGAAAGTGTTTTTCACAACTAGTATATTGTGGTAAAAAATACTCTTAATTAAAATTGTTGAATACCCAAAATAATTTTAGAAATCTCGTAGTCAACTTCTAGTATTTATGTAAGATCCCACATTAGTGGGTGAGGGAGTGGTGGCTGGCCTTATTAAGAGTGTTGGTTGCTAACTTGTCATACGCGTTTTGGGGCGTTAGGCTCAGAAGTGGGCTCGTGTCACCAGGAACAAAACCATGAGGGCGGCAAGGCCCAAAGTGGACAATATATGGCAAGTTGGGCCGGGCTGTTACATTTGGTATCAGAGCCGACCTCACTGGCTGTCCGGTTGTGCTGACAGGGTTGTCGGGCTCCCTAAGGGGGGTGGATTGTAAGATCCCACATCGGCGGGTGATGGAGTGGTGGCTGGCCTTAATAAGAGTGCTGGTTGCTAACTTGTTAAGCGCGTTTTGGGACGTTAGGCTAAGAAGTGGGCTCGCGTCACCAGGAACAAAACCGTGAGGGCGGTAAGGCCCAAAGCGGATAATATATGGCAAGGTGGGCCGAGCTGTTACATTTTAAATGTCAGCTTACTTGTAGATCCAACATTTATACTAGAATGTTAGCCATTAATTCTCATTAATTAAAACATTTAAGGGTAATTGAAATATTGACCAAGTTCTCATTGATTTAATAAACTGATTATTAAATCCAAAAATACAGGTAAAGATATATATTTCTTTAATTTTTATGTATATACAAAAAATGCTAAATCATACCATATGTTTATATATATTTTTAAGCAAAATATGATTTTTATCTTTTGAGAGACATGGCTAAATACACACTAAATAAAATACATTTTATGTATTTTTTGAAAATGAGAAATTATTTTTAGAAATTTTTTAGATTTTGATGAAAAAAGAGTATTTTAATACCAGGTCAGCATATTATAATGTAAGGATACAACCTTGATATTAAATAAAATTGTTGGAAAAATGTGTGAGGGACCCACACATAATTTTAAATTGGTCCTTGAAAGTTTTTAAAAATTTTAGGAATTTATTTGGGCTTGTTTGGCCAAAAACGATTTTTATTCAAAACAATCGAAATAGGTTTAAGAGTGTGTTTACCAAATAACCCCTTAAGCCAAAAATTCTTCAATAAAAAAGTAACCAACCAAACAGAGTCTTAATATTTGACCCCAAACAAAAACAATCGGGTTGACTCGAAAATCGATTCAACCTTGAACCGAACTAAAAACCAAGCTTTCATCCGAAACTAAAGATAAACAAGCAATGAAACTAAAAATAGATCAAAACTAAAAAAAAAAACATAAAATCATAAAAAAAAATTATAAAAACAAATCAAACACCAAGAACATGAAGAGCACGATGAACATTCAAACTGAAACTCAACAACACCAAGAACATGAAGAACACGATGAACATTCAAACTGAAACTCAACAAACACAAATCACAAACCAAACAAGTTTTCATGCAATCAAGGGCAAGGTTTTGTTCGTAATCATATGTTGATCAAGAATCAAGCATCCATTTTCTTCGATTAACTCTCAAAAGCCACGATTTGATCAAAATGTGTTTGGGCAGTCAAAAGAACCTTAGAATATAAATGCACGAATAAGTGTTCTTAATGCATTTTAACCCTATATTATTTGCTAAAGATGACAAGCTAACATGTTTGTGTCAATAATTAACCCAAAACACTAAAAAAAAGGGCTAAGGCAAAGTTCATGCGAAGAACATAAACCTAGAATCTAGAAAATTTCTAGAAATTGAAGAACTAATGCCAAAACTTAGATTTGACATTCGAGATCTCTAAACATGTTATTTTTTATCTTCACAAACCACATTATCAATACCAAATATAGTTGAATCTAAATAACAACAAAATAACATCAAATCATCAATAACATGCATGAAGTGTCAACTCCATAACTGCAACCCCAATAACAACCAATAAAAACATAAATTTTGATTCTCAACTGACTTTTTAAACACTTAAAACCCAAACCATGCTCAGGAACCAAGAATATACACTAACAAAATAGGAAAGACATTAAACACCCAATGACATTTTTTGGCAAAATCCAAAACTACCATATTTTATCAAAATCAATCACAAACATATTGTCTTGACACTTAGTAATATCAATAATAACTCTAAACAAGATTTAAACAATAAAAATGATATTTTTATTTATTAATCAAAACCAAATTAGAAAATATCATAACACTAAAACAAGTTCAAAAAACATAAAAAGAGGTTTAAACATTAAGAAAGCATGAATAAGCAAATTATATGAACTTTACCCTTAAATTGTTATATGGTTATACCTTCTTTAAGCTTGTTAACCATAGGTTATTGTTTTTTCTTCTCTTTTCCTTTTTTCCCCTTCACTCTATTGCTTTTCAAAGCTTGTTAGACTTTTTATGTTAGGCTTTTGAACCTTTACAATAAGGTCTATTAACAGAGTATTTTCCTATATTTTTCCTTTCCTTTTTTCTCCTCTTTTTTGGCTTTGATTTTTAGGGGTTATTATAGGGTTTTTTCTAATGTTTTTTTTTTGGTGGATTCCCTAAAACATTGATCAAAACATAGCTCTTTGATCAAAGTGAGAGGGTTTTGGACAAAAACTAACATTTGGAAACTCTTGTACTGGGCTTGTTTTACAATGGTAATTTTGGTTTTAGAGGTACTTGGTGATTTTTGCTAGACTTAAAAGGTTATTAGCTATTTTTGAAAATGCAAGAAAAGTTTATCGAGGACAAAGTGTTGGAGATTTTATGGAAGAATTGGGGTGTAAACATCCAATTTTATAGGCACAAGGTTGTAGAGGGAATGTTTTTCTTTTATTTGTAAAAATCCTCAAGCCATTTAGAGGTCTAGAACTCCACAACAAGCTCTTGAAAAGTGTCAACTCGATCATTATTTTCTGCTGAAAGAAGAAAACCAATGGATGACGTGTCATTCATGTCCTTTTATTAAAACTAAACAACATATCTACTAAAAACTAGGGCTCTTAATATATTTTTTCTTAAAATCAATTCAGTCTTTTTTTTTAATCATGACACATGCACCCTTAATTGACTTAAAATCCTTTTAATCCATGTAATTACACCTCTAGAAATTCTGACTTGAATCCATTTATTTGAACGCCTTTTACAAACGAGTCCTTAGTTTTTAATTTATTCAATTTCAACTATTTTCAATTTGGCCCTTGATTTGGTCAGTTTAAGCCCTTACAATCACACACATTTTTTAGTTTGATCCTTACTTTTGGATTTCTTCAATAAAGTCCTTAATTTCCCATCAAACTTAAATATTCTTACAATTTGGCTTCTGATTCATCCAATTTAAACCTCTAAAAATCAATTAAGTTCATAGACTTTAATTTCTTTCAATTAACACTCAAATTGACTTTAAAAACTTATTTTCCTTGCTTAAATCCTCAATAAAATGAATTAAGTTCATATAATTAAATCCTTATATGATCAAATTTGTATTTGTTTACCCCAAATATAAAGATTTTCACTAATAAAGCCCTTTGTCAATTAGAATTGGGTTGTCAATTCTGTCAATCTTATACATTTTGATCCTCCAACTTTTCCACTTGTTATCTTGATCCTCTACCACCAATTTCGGCATCTTTTAGGCTTTTTTCTTATATTTTTTTAATTTTCTTTTTCTATTTTTTTAGATAAAAAATGGGTAACTACTAATGATTTTTTATGGGGTAAAAAATAAGTAACAACACTATTGATATATTTTGAGACACAATAAACTAAAATAACATCTTTTAGATGCAAACTATTAAGCTCTAAACGTGAATAACTAAAAACCAAATCAAACACAACTAAAGTTAAGGAATTAGAAACTAACAAGAAGAAAATAAAGGATATAACCTTATTTTGGAGCCTATTTCTGATACCAAATGATGCAGACCTCTTGATCACATGGTCAAACAACCTTTGACGAAGTAGATAACAACCTGAAAAGCTAAAAACCATATTTGATATAACCCTGACCTAGAGGTAACCATGTACCGAAGAATTAAATGTATTGAAAAAAGACTTGGACGCAAAGATAATCTTGTATCTAAGAAACTTAAGAATACGAATGATGTCATGAAGCCTGATAATTTTTGATAAGTCAATATACAATATTTTCCCTTGCAAATAAATGTTGGTTTGCCACAAAAAAATAAAAAAAACTTATGTTTATACTTCAACTAGTTGCTCAAGTTGTAGTTAAAAAAAACATAATATATTCTCCTCTAATGGACCCTTTTTAGGGTGCAAGCTAATGGGTCTAACTAATATAAGTCCAATAATAAAATAAATCTTTAAACAATGTCTGATGGGCAAAAAAAACTCAAATTAAAAATAATTATCCAAAAATAAATAAATAAAATAGGATAATAAAAACAAAGTCTTCATGCTAAAATTTCTCTATATTGCCCGAATATCCAATTTTCACACATTATTGGTAGATTTTAGTTTTGACTTCAAACACATCATTCTCTCTCGTTTGGATGGATACTAGACCTAACATATATGGTTGAAAATCTTGAGATTTCTAGTTTCCATCCCAAGTTAAATGGCAATAAAATTCCACCTATAGCTTTAGATAGGTCCTAAACTATATACGGATGTCTGATTTGGTAGATTTGACAAGATTCATCTAGTAACTTCGACCCTTTAAAATTATATGTTCTTGAACTCTATATGAACTAGAAATTTACAAAAATATATTTTTTTGTCTAATATATCCCTGTAAAATCTAAAATTCGATGTATGGTTTGAGAGATATGCTCGATTTTACAGAATTGGTCAACAAACATTTTAAGACCAAATTTGAACCTGACTTTGTTCATATCACATTTAATTGTAGGAAAGTGGGTGGTCAAAGTCCAAGCAAGTGGAACTTTAGTAGTTGTCTAACATGACTTGGTTCACTAAAAAAGTGAAGGAATGATTGGAATCCCTTTACCATTGATATAAGATTAGTACTTGATGTGATCCAATTAATGCCAAGATATCTGTTAAAGCTTTTAGTTGGTCCAGTGACAAGACTTATGGCTAAAATATTAAAAAAGGCTTTCAATATACTTTTTCAAGACACATGGGTTAAGGTGAACTTCAAAAAAATATTAAATAATAAAATAAAAGTCTTAATTAATTTAATTCATGTTCGTTAAGGGTTTATAAATGGGTATTCAAACATTACAAAAAGATTGGAATAAAAAGATTTAAATCTATTAATTTTGATATTTCGCAACTTTTTTTTTATCATAATTAGAGCTATAAAAGGAATTTTAATGTGATTTTAGTTGCATTGGAAAGTATACATCCATAGTTTTCCATTAATATATGAAACACCTTTTAATTCATTAAAATGAGAGAGAATCATGTGTTTGAAACTAAACTTTGATTTTGCCAACATATTACAAAAATAACTAAAATCTTATTTAAATTAATTGGACTATTGTTTTCTTTATCTTTTAGTTATTATTAGGCCTTTTAGAGATATTAAGACATTTATTTAAATTTAGGTTCACTAGATTATTATTATTATTATTATTAAACCCATGGGTAAATAGATAAGGATTGGAAAATAAATATTATGTTAAATAAGTAAATTGAATATTTACACTAAAGGGATGATAATAGATTTTGGAAATTTGAAATAAAATGTTTATGTGTTAATTTTAAAATAAAACTATGAAAAATGGCTGAAAAATAAAAAATATATAGAAACACGAATAAAAACTAAATTAAAGTAATATATCAAGAAAGAAATGTTGTGGGATAAAGTTTAGTGAATATTGATATCACCTAGTTTAAATTAGGTATAAACAGGGGTTAAGATCTAAAATATATTATCTGAAAAATATATAAGGTATAAAAGAAAGCACATGGTAGGAATTAATAAATATCCTCCTTTATATACTTGTGTGGCCGACAACTTGTAAAGGAGAAAGAGAGAGTGAAAATTCTTCATTTCTTTTAGCTTGACTTTAGGAAAACTTAAGGAAACCAAGGATTTAAAAGGAATTAGATCATGTTATCAAATTTGGTTAGCATATTAGAGTTTTGTGAGTTATAGTTTTTGCAATGAATTGTTAATAAGAATGTGTTATGTGTAGTGATGATTGTCAAAGATCTAATCAATCTTCTTTTTCGGCTTTAGATATGCTTTCGGGTCATTCTTTCATTGGAAAACATGTATTTTCAACTTAATGATACCTAACTCTCCACCTGAATTATCACGATGCCTATAATCTCAGGAATTCTCTCTCTAATCAAAAACTCTACCATGTCTGAAGCTTACATTTCTTCTTGCTCCATTCAACCCAAACTTGTTTCCTTAGCCCAAACTCATAGTCAACATCACCTATATTTGCATTATTATTAATAAACTCATTAAAATCAGTTCTATCATTTTGTATACCCCTTCAAACATTACTTTTTTAATGATCAACCCCATTATTCTATGGTTCATTGAGTCCATTTTATCTTTCAACTCTTTAGTCACCTTAGTCAAGAGTTCAATTTGCTGGTCTATAGCTCGTATTTGAAAAGAGAATTCAGCGTTTGGTGTCACTAATTTGTTGTTTTCAAACATCCTTTGAAATCTGTAGAAATTTGGTGACTAGCATAAAATATATCCCTACACCTCTTATGTGTCACATAAAATTGAGGTTTTTCATTTTAATAAACTTACATCTTTTACCTCATAACATGCTTTCTTTTGGTTCTTTCAAAACTACAAATCCAACCAATCAAAGTTAAAGGCTTTCACAACACAATCCAATTATGAATAAAGACTAAATAATCAATAAATATACTAAAAACAAGCAAAATCAAACTACGATTATGATTTCATAAGTAGCAATGCAAATTTGTACGAATTATGAACGAAACGAAGACATATAATAAAATAGAAGCAAAAATTAATGAATAAATAACCCAAATATAATAGAAACAAGCTAAATTGGTTGAAACAAACAATAGACAAACACATTTAGGAACTTGATGCAAATATGATTGGTACCCAATTTTAAAGTACCAAAATTGAAACCCAGATCTAATGATATTAGAATGACCTAAAGTTCAATATGCAATATCTTGATATCTAAAAAACTACATATATCAGTTTATAGGTTGTTCTTTTATGCCTAGGTATCAAAACCAGTGTATAATTAGTTTGCGACATAATTCAAACCAAAATTGAAACCTCAAGAAAACAATATCTAAATAAGCCTAAATTTAATATATAGTTTGATTTCACCCCTATTAAGAAGTATACAAAATTTCAATTAATTTTGAGGTATTTTACTTAGGGTTTTCTATGAGATGTGTTTTTATGGTAGAATTGTAACAAATTTTGAATAACGTCATTTTTTTTTTACTTTTATTCTAATGATATGTTTAAAGATAGTAAGAAAACAAAATATTAATTTTTTTTACTAGTATTCTACAAACATAAAGAAGAAGAAGCCTTGTTTTAATACCAACTGATGTGAACCTCGTGATCACAACCCATAATCAAGATTGAGATCTGATCACAAAAAACTGAAAGAGATCTAATATGAGTGTGACATAGTAGAAACCTGTCCTAAGACACCAACATTATTGAAATGAAGTCGAATGACATTACTAAGCCAGTCAATCTTCGATAAGTTAGATTTAGTTTGTTCAAGAACCAAAGAATACAAGAATCTCTCTCACACGTTAAACTAAAAAGTTCTGAAGTTTTATTCATCAAAGGTGTTGAAATTTAGGCTTTGCATGTGTTTAAATAGTCTAAGAAATTAACCCTAATGGATCTAATTTAGTGGGTTGAATTGACTCATTTACAAAAACTGATCAAAAACTTTGCCAGTAAGCCCAAACCCTAATCCAATTAAGACTTGGATCCTAACTGAAAATAAAGTATTAATTAAGCTCAAACAAGCTTTAGGTTGTAACTAACAAAATAAAAATAAAGCCTATAAATCTAAGTCTTATTTTGCTGTGAGAAGAGAAGAAGAAAAGAAAACATTGTAGGTGTGGTACACAACTTATTTATAGCTTATAATGATGTCCAATAATCCTAGAAACTAAAAGAGAAGTTGTCACCCCTTTGGTTTCCAAGTTATAATAAGATTCTAATCTCAACCTTATATTTATCCCTTTTTTGAAGGAAAAGGATGTTACCTTTAATACTTCTCTTTGCCAACTATTGATATCCTTCCAATGCTAGGAAACACAATTAAGTTCCTGAATTATTCTTCTTGCATAATAAGAAAACTTTGCTGCCACATGTGTTTCCTAAGTCAACTTGGATTCCTTTATTTCCTTTACTATATTTTCTCCTCACCTGACAAAGAAATAAAATAAAATAAAATAAATTATAATATTTAAAGGAAATAATTAATATTTCCTTTCATAATAGGAAATTCAAAACTAGTTAGGAATCCGCAAAACTCATGGAAACATCATTGAACAAGGCTGGTCGAAAATGATACAAAATTGGCAGCCTTGTTGTCAAAAACTTCATGGCATAAATAAGGGCGAATGAGGTCCTTTTTGCACATAAATTAATTGTACTAAGGTCTCTTTTTGATGCTCCAAAGTATCCCAAAGTTTAGTTTTGGTCGAAACTTGCATAACCAATCCATTTAATGCTTCTTTCAATGCCTTCACTTTCAACCTTGTGATGAGCCAATTTAAAACTTGTAATAGATCCTTGGTGTTTGTGGGCTAATCCACATTATCTTCTCTCCTCTTTTAGCCACCACAACCACCTTGTATCCATCATCTCCTCTATCCCCAGTAAACTCATCTCTCTCTACCATGAAAACCACCTTACATATTTTTGCCATAACATGGAAAACTGCTCCAACCACCTCACATCTTTTTACATTACATCACTTTTATTAGCCATAGACAAGTGTGCACACTGCACCTTTATTTTTCCATAGAAACAATAATCTTGATATAATTAGTGAATAATAGGTACACATTTGTTTCTCTCACTTAGCTAGTGTATAATGAAATATTAATCGATAACAAGTGAACATAACTTTCTAAGTCCATGTTATGGAAAAAAAGATTTATTTATTCACTTATCTTGAGCTTCATTATCATAGTCAAAGGTCAGTTTTTTCATTATTATTGGTGAAACTTACCATATTGTAACTTTAACTCCTAAAAACCAGTTTATTTATTAGATTCTAAACCCAAATGTAATCAAAATAAATCACTTAAAAACAACTTGCAATTTCTAAGAACACAACAAACAAAATGTGCTCATTATCATCAAATGTGGATATCATAAGTATAATATTAACGTATAACTATTCAAATCCTAAATCCTACCTAACCCTAAATTCCCAAATTTCTAAACCCTTACTATTACCTCTAATATCTAAATCTTAGCCTTAACCCTAAATTCCCAAATAATTGCTTAAAACATACATTTTGCCACAACAATAACCTCTTGAATCATGACCTACCTTCAAAACTTTGAATACAAAAATCTCTATCAAAGAACCTAGCCATATCAACATAAAAGAAACTGCAAAATCTAACAGAATTAAACGAGCCTTGAACTTGAAGAGAGAAAGAGAGAGGTGATCGACATGATTAATTTTTTGGTACAAGGCTTGGCCATGAGAGGAAGTTCTTGTTTCAGGCATTTTGGTTATGCTTGTAAGCATATACATGTGGAAGTGGATCTTCAAAATCAGTGATATTTGCAAACCTAGAATAAGAGAGATTATGTTTGAAAATAGAGAGATCATATTGAGGGAGAATTTATGATATGTTATAGGTTTTTTTGATATGTTATATATAAGATTAGTTTGATATGTTTTTTTAGTTTAAACAATTATTTTGACCTAATGTAAATTATAATTTTTTAAAGAATGAAAGCAAAGTAAAAAAATACCTAAACTAGAGGATAATCATGATACTTTTCCCCTTATAATATTTATGTTTTTTTTTCAATAACCTTCAAAATTAAAATCTTATTTGCCTTGTTGCAGAAGTATTTGAAATTATAGTACAAAGTATTTTTTAAAATATTTTTCAATTAAAATATATTAAAATAAATTTTTTTAAGATTTTTTAATGTCATCACATTACAATCATAAAAATAACTAAAAAAACTAATTTAATATTTTTTAAAAAAATTACATTAAAAATTTATTTTAAACACAAGTAAAAACTGTGTCAAAATACTAGTTTTTCTGCTGTATAATAGAAACGCGTGTGCACGAGGCCACATTTGATTCTCCTTTAGGAAAATCGCACGTGAAAAAAACGAGAGAAAAAACGTAAGGGCGTGCATCATCGCTATACACGCTAGAAGTAGAGAGATGAAACCCGGACGTGTTCTCGTAAAAAAAACCGGATTTGATAATCGCCGATAGGTCCGGGACTTTTTGTAATTAGAAGATAGCTCTTCCTTGTTGATTTTTCTTTTTCTCTTTTCGGTCATAATTGATAATACCATAAAGAAGAAAAAACGCGGAAACAAGAAAAACAAAAAAGGCGTTTGAAACCCTAATTCACCTCCGATTTCCTTCTCTTCTCAATTCTATCATTAAAAAAAAATACGTAAGTGATTTTACTCTGTTTATTTTTGTTATTTAATTATTGTTATTATGCAGATTGATTTACAATTCCGATTTTTTCTGGTAGGTTAATTTTTGAATCGATCGATCGCTGTTTAGCGACTCTACAGGGTGGTGGGTTTGTTTTTCTACTAATCCATGACTTAACTAACAATCGATTTCGGTTTTTCTTTGAGGTTGAAAGATGGATTTGGTAGCTAGTTGCAAGGTAATTTAGTAGAGGCTCTACCAATTTTTTTTTATTGAATTCAAAATTTACTGCGCTGCTGTAGTAGTAGAAGAAAAAAGATCTGTCATGTTATCTGTGGTTTAACTCGCTTATTTATTAATTTATTTCCATGTGCCTCCTGCTAAACATACCCCCACGGTGGTGCAACTCATAGTTTTATTGTTATATGTTGATAAGGGAAATAACTGTTGAATTTATCAAGTGGGCTCTTTATTTATAAAGATGACCTTGTTCTGTACTTGACGTGGTTGTTACGAAAGCTAGTCATCTTACCGAATGAACTTACTGAATGTTATTGATTGATTGAGCGTCTCTCTCCTTTTGCCGCCCCTCTGCCTGCACCTTCTCATTTCAAATTAAGAGTCTTGGTATGTACTTTATTGGCAGTTACATGCACCACTTGTTTTCATACTGGTTTTCTTGATTATGGAGCCAGGAACACCATTGCTCCATTCACTGGATGAAATTTTTGAGATAAGTATGGTTGCAACTCCCATAACTCGATTTTTTGTTTTTGTGGTTGCGAGTCCAAGATTTTTTTTTGCCTTTTGGGTTGTTAAAAATGCATAAATCCCACAAAGATAAGCTCTATTTATGGGCACAAAAGGAATTACTAGCCATTGGTCATTCATTGGACATTTTATGGCCCATATGTGAAATAAATAACCTGTAGAATTTAAGCAAACCTCTTTATTTGCAAAAGGTTTTCTCTGTGCTTGAAGTCTGTAACATTAAGCTCAAAGTCCTTCAATGAGTTAAGATCTGACTCTTCCCCCTTAAACACACTTCAATATTTTGTTCTCTCTTTTCACAATATCGCAATTTTTTTAAGGAACACGTAATTCCATATAATATGTTTTTTGCCTAAAAAAAAAAAATCTGCTCCATAATTGCACCATGTAATGGCTCCTTCCTCATCTTGGAGTCATTGAGCAACTTAATAAAAGTTTGCTATACTAACTCGAAGGTTGATTGAACTCAGAATTGGTTATTCCCTATGGCTGTGATCTCATCTCATGTTGTTTAAGCTCAGAATCTCCTGTAATCAAGTAGCTTGTATCTTTTGCTGTGTTGTTTAGCAAAGAGATTATGAAACGTCCTTTCTTTTTTATAGGACAAATTGGTGTATTTTCGAATAAAAGAGCTGAAGGATGTCCTGACTCAGTTAGGTCTTTCAAAGCAGGGGAAGAAGCAGGTTAGATTCTGTATCTTGCTTTTGGCTAAATTTTCTTGTATATGATGTTTGAAATCATCATTGCATAATGGTACTGTCTAAACGTAAAGCGTTGGTTGTATTTGACAAATGGTGTGCCAAATTGGACCTTGAAAAAACAGAATAATCGTGCCTATGTGCTGTCTCATGGTTCACTAGACCATCCCTTGCCTTTTTGTCACTTGTGATGGTTTTGTGCTCCCTTTTCCTGTGAAAAAAATGACTTATTCATAAACGGTATCTGCCTATGACTGTGTGGCTTGGTATTGCTTAACTCTTGTATTTGATTATACTGTAATTTAAAATTTGCAGGACCTTGTTGACCGGATATTAGCTATTCTGTCTGATGAACAAGGTAAAATGCTCCCTCCACACGACACTGTTGTTTGTAATAGGGAAGTTTTAATGAATATTGATCATGTAGACTCTCTCTGATTACTATGAAACCTTGAAACCCTTTATTGGAGGTGTTTTGAGAAATATTTTTCAGTTTTATTTTATTTCATATTGTCACTCGTTCCCTCCAACCGAGTCAATGCTTTTAATTCTAATGTTTAATACTCTTCTTTTTTTCAAGGTTTATTATCTGTGTGTGATACTTGTATGGTTATCTTCTACATATGCTTGCATAATTAATAGCGGTTACCAACTATGAAACTTGTAATACCACCAAACGTTGCACCACGGGGATTTTTGTATTCAATCACTTCCTATTGAATAAAGTGGAATGCTCATGATTCCAGTGTCACATAATCTTAATAGAGTAAGCTTTGATTATTCAAATGGATGCTTTTGCAGGCTCAAGAAATTTATTGATATATGCTCAGTGAAAATAATATGCAGTCAACTCCAAGTTTAGGTTTTTGGGATTGAGAAATGAGATTTTCTCTGATTATTATTTCCCCTAGTCTAGGTATAGGTTTTTATTGATGGCATGGATCTGATATTCATGGCTATGAATTTCGTTTATTTTTATTGACATTTTAGGGAAGTTTGCAATCCCAAATCCCCATCAATGGTATGTCTCAGTTTTCAATTTCGTGGCATCATCTTCCCATCTCTCCTTTCTTGTTCTTGATGGTCGGATGTGAATATGGGTGTCTATGTTGATGTTTCTCATGGGCTGTTGAGCATCCAGTTTATAATCAACTGTTCAAACACCTTCTAGCAGGATATGACTTTGTTATAGCTTTTGAAGATAAATTTAAGTCATTTTTTATCTGTAGTTTCCAAGATATGGGCAAAGAAGAGCGCCATTGGAAAGGAAGAGGCGGCAAAACTAGTGGATGACACTTACAGGTTCATCATTGCTTGCTACTCCACAATTAGAGGATGTAGTTTGATTTTTTCCCTCTTTTCTTTTTATCATATCAAAATATTCACTGTGGTTGCATGCTTCATGTGGCCCTATAGCGACCTTTTAACTTTCCGGGCAACCATTTATTCTCTTCAAAGTCTTGCTTTTATTCCCTCCATTGACATGCACCCTCTGTCCTCATATCCAG
This sequence comes from Populus nigra, assembly GCF_951802175.1. Lineage (NCBI taxonomy): Eukaryota > Viridiplantae > Streptophyta > Magnoliopsida > Malpighiales > Salicaceae > Populus > Populus nigra. The sequence goes on along the minus strand of NC_084870.1, from coordinate 3,261,306 downwards.
GAAAATGCAAGTGTCCGGGGCCACTGATTTAGCATCAAAGGGACAGGGCGCGTCTAATTGCAGTAATTCCAAATTTAGTGGAGAAATGGATGAACCATTTCACTCTGATACAAAAGTTCGCTGTCCATGTGGAACCTCATTGGAGACAGAGTCGATGATTAAGGTTAAAAGATCCTTCTCTAGTGAATTTTCATCCATTATAAGCTTTAGATGTGCATACACGACGGACGGCTTGTATGAAATTTTTTTTTTCTTCTAATTTATTTGAGGCATGGTCTTAAGTTTCATGAGAATTAATCCTCAGCATTTTTAAGCATATGGAATGCCTGGTCATGTTATGTATCACTTTCTTGCTTAAATGGTGTAGTTGTACTACAATGGGATCTAAATTGGTGTCCTACTTTATGCACCCTAATCTCTGTACCTCATTCTTATACCTATACCATCTCCATGGATTTTCATGTTTGCGTTTCTAGTTGTTGGAAATTAGCACATCACGTTAATTATTGACAAATACATTGTTTGGACGAAATGCTGAGGGATTATATGCTGAAATCCTTATAGTGCCCGTCTATGTATGTATGGACAATAGCAGGATTTGTTACTATCTTGTTTTCTACCCATTCATGTTGAAGAAGCAGCTTGCATTTAGAATAGAGACATAAGCTACTTTTCTTTTCCCCTTTTCCTTCTTCGCTACTCTTGCACTTAACTCTATCCTAAATGCTTTGCTAATCTGCCGAGCTCCTATTTATTTTTATTTTCTTGCAATGACAGTGTGAGGATTTTAAATGTCATGTGTGGCAACACATTGGTTGCGTTATAATTCCAGAAAAAGCCATGGAGGGCACTCCACAATTTCCGGATGTGTTCTATTGTGAGACTTGTCGACTAAGCAGGGCTGACCCGTACGCATCATATATTTTTTTTCTCTCGTGTTTACTGTTTTATGTATGGAATGAAATGTTTCCCCTCCCTGCTCCAGGATACTTTTTATTTATTTATTTTGACAATATGCTTCTTTCTTGCTGGTAGTGTGACATCACATCTCAGCTACAATTTGACCTTTGGGATTGACTTATTAAACCATTAAATGCTTTTATGATTTCTTCTGAACTTGTTTTGCCATTATCATACTGCTTGTTGGTATGGTAATTCTTTACTTTGGTGTAAAACAAATTGTGTTCTCCTTTGCCACTGGTCTGTAAAATGTTAATCAAGTGCTAGTAGGGAGATGAATCTTTTGAGATAGATGAGTGGCCAGGTCTCTTAAGGTAAGAAAGAATTACAGTGATATTCTAACCAAGTTGGAGATGCCATCAACCCGGGCTAAGAGAACAAGCAACTCTTGTATATGATTTGGACTTATGAGCTAGTAGAGAGGATAAGTTGATCGTAATTAAGGGGTGGTGAGGGCAAGATTGGTGTGGGAAAAGTAGGGAAATAACATGTAACTGGAAAAGAGAAGTCAGACTTAAGAAAGATAGAGGTAGGAAGAAATAAGTGTGTTTGACCTTCAATTTAGATTTTTGACTAAGAACAAGGCATCAGTAAAACATAAAATAAGTTTTTCTTTCATTATCATGAAAAGTATAATAGTTCTATGCAGAACAGAAAAATCATGTGTAATACGAATGGGGAACCTAAATTATTAAGTATCCTAATCAGAATGCTATTTGTCTAGCATATAACCAGGAAAGAGAGGCCAGAATTAAGAAAGATGGTTGGGAGAAATAAGTGTGTATGTGGAGGAGAACCTTCAATGTAGTTTTTTGACAAAGAACAAGGCATCAATAAAACATAGAATAAGTTTTCCTTTCATTATCATGAAACGTATAATAGTTCTATGCAGAACAAAAATATTATGTGAAATAGGAATAGGAAACCTTAATTAATAAGTATCCTAATCAGCATGCGATTTGTCTAGAATAATCTGGAAAGTTGTATGGGTGGCCTGTACATTTTTTTTGAAGAATGACATGGTTTAATGGTGCGCATGTGCACCTTGTGTGCGCACCTGTATCCCCATCCAGTATGTGGGGTAACCTGCAAGAACTAGAGTTCTACAAGGTTTCTTGCTGTCATGTATCTTAGTATTGTGTGATTTGTTTTTAATCTTTGATCTTTATGGTTTGTTTACCTGACTAATCCTTTTCAATTCTGCTAGTTGCACTTTTATAAAATGTTTATTTTTTTTAAAATTTCCTTCATATACAGCTTTTGGGTTACAGTTGCACAACCTCTATATCCTGTGAAGCTGGTTGCTAGAAATGTTCCAACTGATGGGTAAGTTAACTGTACAAGTTGTCATGTATCTTACCAATGGCTTGATGTGCTAGCACTTGTGTTTGGGGTGGAGTTAGTTGCTAGCCAATGTTTGCTTGATTTGATGAAGAAAAATATACAATAAAGTGATTTGAACTGCAATTACTGTTTGTCTTGGTAGATTCAACCTGTGGATATCAGGTTCAAATGCTTTTCTTTTGTGTGAGCCAGATATCATTGTTAAACTGTTAGGCTGCTGAATTTGTAGCCATGAATATTATAGAAACACTAGTTATGCTCTGTATTATGGTGCCATTTTCACTTCAGTTGTCTGTAAATTGCAAGAAAGCCGGGTCTTCCTTGTTATGGCACCTGCTTGTTAGACAAACAGATATCAATTAGTTCTTTCAATGACTCAGGATGTAGTCAAAGACTGGGTTCATGTCGTTCTAACTTCTAGGATCTTGAGCACCTAATCGCATGTTAATGACAGGAGCTTTGTGTGGTCAATTTACATTGGAAAAAGATAGACAACTAGAAGTGGTCTTTCCAGGAGGTATTTGGGGGTTAGGAATGATATAAATATCTGGAGGATAGAGGAGATATTTGGCATATTATGCTGGTAATTATAAGTGGATAGTTGATGAAGTTGGTATCTATGGAAGATCAGTTGATGTAGCAAGTTCTGTGCTTATGGTTGTTACTCAACTAACTTTTTAATTATGAGCAAGATGAGTGATCCTTCTCTGATGTGCCACTGTTCAGCCTTTTATTTTGTAATGATACACTATGCACACATGCTACATACACCATAATAATAGTAGTTTGAGTTAGCATTACAGTCAGCCGTCCTTTGGTCACCCAATGCCAACTTTCATGAATTAAGGAGGCTGACCTCCTGTTATGAAGACTTTATAATTGTATACTTTTGTTTTATTTAATATTTTAATATCCAACATTTTCCAGTTCAAGCCCAGAGCAGGGTGTGGAGAAAACATTTCATCTCACTAGAGCAGACAAGGATCTACTGGCAAAACAAGAATATGATGTTCAGGTTGGTGAGTGCATAAATTTTTCATATTTTAGTAAGTTATTGATGTGCTAATGGTCTGTTGATAATGTTAGGCCTGGTGCATGCTTTTGAATGACAAAGTTCCATTTAGGATGCAATGGCCGCAGTGTGCAGATCTCCAGGTTAATGGTATGCAGTTGAATTTTTAGTTCCACTAATCTGTTGGTGTCTCTCCTACTCTTCAATTCTTTACGTTTGAAATGAGTTGTTTGGAAGTACTTATGTGAACTGGCCTCCTACCCCCCCCCCCCCCCCCCCCCCCCACTAAAAGAACCCCATGTTTCTTTCTTCCCACTAATATTGTCAGAAAAGCCATCTTTACATTTTTCTCTTGAAGCTGCATCTTTTATGCAGTTGTGAAATATGTATTATGGTGTCTCTTTTGGTCCAGAGTTTCTGACAATGCTGCTTGCATGTTGTATTCTTAAAATTACATATGATGTACAGGTATTGCTGTTCGTGCTATTAATAGACCTGTCTCGCAATTGCTAGGCGCTAATGGTCGTGATGATGGTCCAATTGTGAGTTTCTGACTTTACTAGGGCAAATTTTCTATTAAGTTATCAATACCTCTTATCACATACATTTTATCTGCTAGATATTGTTGTTTGTGATGGTGCACCCTCTTGTTTCAACCATTCTATTGCTCATCCGCAGACTCATAGCTGGACTTGTTATTTTTCAAATTTGAGACTATTTTCTGTATTTCAATTTTTTTTTCTTTTCCTTTTCTTAGATCACGTCATGTGCAAAAGATGGAATCAATAAGATATCATTAACCGGATGTGATGCTCGAATCTTCTGCTTAGGAGTTAGAATTGTAAAGCGGCGAACAGTTCAACAGGTGATTTTAATGATTTTTAATAAGATAAATTTGAATCAATTGAGTTTGAATTTGATGTCATTAGTTTTTATTTTTTTATGTTGATTGGGAAAATAAGGTGGTGGCTCAAACCATTTGAAATGTCTTTGCAGTTCTTAGAGATTTTATAAGATAGATGGACTTTTGTAATTTTATGTTCTAATAGAAATTTTTTCTGAAAGGAAACAAATAAAGACAGCTGACAGTTTTTTCTCTTAAAAAAATTATCGTATTTGAGACTTGGGAAATTGCCTTGCACTTGAGCACCTTCAACATCATTTGCATTTAATCTCTGATATTTGTTGTTGTATCAGAAAGCTTGATCACAAATACTCATATTTGATCTTGTTGGCAATGTGTCACAGAGATCACTACAGGTAGTTGGTGTACTGATTAGACATTCTATGTGTATATGTTATTTTTACTGCCATTCCGTATACTGCGTGTTTATACATATATACATGCAGAGATAAATGCACCCCATACATGTGTAAACATGCGCATGTGTACATGTGCATGTGTCTATTCGTGTGCATGCATGTTTCAATTTTGGTACCTTACTACTGAATTTTTATTTGCTGTGGTTCACATATTTTTCCTGCTGCCTATAATGAGCTACAATTAAAGCACGCATCACCTTTACACTACCTGGGGATTCATCTCACACTGCTTCATTTTCTTTTTATTGTTTAGATACTCAACTTGATTCCCAAGGAGTCTGAAGGTGAGAATTTTGAAGATGCACTTGCTCGTGTTTGTCGCTGCGTTGGTGGTGGAACTGCAACAGATAATGCCTATAGTGACAGTGACAGTGACCTGGAAGTTGTTGCAGATTCTTTTGGTGTCAATCTTCGTTGTCCTGTATGTTACATGAACATGATTTGAGAGTTCAAGTCCATAATTCTATGCATGTGTGTTGCACTGAGCGCTTTGTTCTATGCAGAGTTAATATCTGATGGTCACTGTCTTGAATATTGGTCCCTTCTCCTATGTCTATTAATTTGAATGTAGGGAAACAGCCACCTTTTGTTGCAACACTTGGCGGGTTTGGGTGTGTGGAATAGGTCCTTTTTTTCATTCAGAGTCTTTTGGTTTCTCTAAGCAGGCACTGTAAATGCAGTTAGTGGGTTTTGGGAGGGCTGAACAGGAGTGGCGAAAACCATTCTGGAAAAGATCATGCAGTTCTTTTCCTTAAGCATGCTGTTTATGATCATTGCTACTGGATCACAAAGGAAAATAATGCTGCTAGATTTTGGTTTTGACCAGTCTAGGATCTTTCTTGTATGCTTAACAATATGTTTCAAGAAAGTATAACACCTACAGGAGTGGAGTCTTTCTGTTACACTTGTGACATCCATTCCAGAATTTCTCTTTTTATATGGGTTGTATTCGACCAATTATGTAATGCAATATGCTTTCTCTAGTGATATTATGTTCTTAGGGATCTACCACTTTTGTGAACGTGCATGATGTCAATGTTGCAATATCTAATGCTGGTCAATGTTGCAATATCTAATGCTTTCACACTAAACAATGTTTTATTTTTCCAGCATATTGTTACCTCATTCTTCAAATTGCTTTATTAAATTGTAGCGTTCTTCATTGGTAGCAAGCTTCAAGAAATTAGGATTAGGTATATAGTGCAGTCATAAATTCGGTGGCTTAGTTGCTGAAATTGTTTCGTGAAATTGATTTCCATGCATAGATGAGCGGTTCAAGAATGAAGATTGCAGGAAGATTCAAATCTTGTGCGCACATGGGCTGTTTTGACCTGGAAGTTTTTGTGGAGCTGAACCAGCGTTCTAGGAAGGCAAGCACTAATCATTTTTTAATATATATATATATATATATAGGAATATGAATAGGTTCCTGTTATATCTGTTTTATGTATCTGAGCTACCATTGCACTCTACACAGTGGCAGTGCCCCATCTGTCTCAAGAACTACTCCTTGGAAAATATAATCATTGACCCATATTTCAATCGCATCACATCTAAGGTATTGCTTCCTTGTCCTTCTCCATTCATCCCAACCCTTAGTTTATGGTACTTGTGTATTTTATATTTTGTTCACTTGTGTTATATAGATGAGGCATTGCGTGGAAGATATTTATGGTACTTGTGTATTTTATACTTGTTCACTTGTGTTATATAGATGAGGCATTGCGGGGAAGATATAACGGAGATTGAGGTGAAGCCTGATGGTTCCTGGCGAGTGAAAACAAAAACTGAATCTGACCATAGGGATGCTGGAGAACTTGCTCAATGGCACAATCCTGATAGCACTCTCTGTGTCCCTTACACTGGAGAACTCAAATCAAAAGTGGAAATGAAGCAGATCAAGCAGGAAGGTGGTTCAGAAGGTAATGCTGGTGCTAGTTTGAAACTTGGAATCAGAAAGAATCGTAATGGGTTTTGGGAAGTCAGTAAACCTGATGATATGAACACCTCCTCTTCAGGTAGATTGCAAGAAAACTTTGAACTCTATGAACAGAAAGTTATTCCTATGAGCAGCAGTGCTACTGGTAGTGGTCGTGATGGGGAAGATCCAAGTGTAAATCAAGATACTGGTGAAAATTTTGAATTCACAAACAATGGAATGGAGCTTGATTCTTTATCGTTGAATGTATATTCAACGTATGGATTCACTGACCAAAATTTATCTGCACCAGTAGGGAACGCAGAAGTCATTGTTCTTAGTGATTCAGACGACGAAAATGATATATTAATTTCCTCTGGATCTGTCTACAAGAGTAATCAAAATGGTGGTGCTACTATTTCTGTGCCCTCTCCTGGAATTGCAGATCATTTTCTGGAAGATCCTACACTTGGGACTGGTGGAAATTCTTGCTTGGGTCTTTTCAATGCTGATGAATATGGGATGCCCCTCTGGCCACTACCTCCCGGAAACCAAGCTGGTCCAGGATTCCAATTATTTAATTCAGATGTCTCAGATGCCTTGGTTGATTTACCTCATGATCCCATTAACTGTCCCTCTTCTATGAATGGCTACGCATTAGCTCCAGAAACTGTCATGAGATCTACTTGTTTAATTCCAGATTCTTCTACTGGTCGATCAGACACGGATGTAAATGATGGTTTGGTTGATAATCCCTTGGCTTTAGGCAGAGAAGATCCCAGTCTTCAAATCTTTCTTCCAACTGGGCCTTCAGATGCATCAATGCAGTCTGATATGAGGGATCAAGCTGATGTGTCAAATGGTGTCCGTACTGACGATTGGATCTCTCTTAGGCTTGGTGGTGGTGGTGCTACTGGCAATCACGGCGAGGCAGTTCCTTCAACAAATAGACTGAATTCAAGGCAGCAGATGCCTTCTAGAGAAGATGGCATGGATTTGGCTGGCACTGGTTTGTTTCGTTTTTCTTAAGGCTTTATAATTGTTGGTTAATGCTTCTGGAGGAAAGTGTGCAAGTTTTAGACCCGTGTTATGCTACTTTCGTATCCACTTTCTATGTTTTGATGTTCATCTTTTAATTTTTTCAACACTGATTGACTTCCGCAGATTCTTTGCATCTTGGTATCAATGATGGCAGATCTGAAAAGGCAAGTCGACAAAGATCAGACAGTCCTTTCTCATTTCCTCGCCAAAAACGTTCTGCAAGACCACGCTTGTATCTTTCTATTGACTCGGACTCTGAGTGAAGGGAAGTGAATCTTTTTTGCTGAGATAATTGCTGCTTTTGTTTGAGATTTTTGCGGACAGAAGACATTTGCTTGGGTGATAAGGTGATTTTCAAGTTAAAGACCTGTACGTAGAATGTGGAAAGAATTGTAGTCCATACGACGTTGGAGTCCCGCACATGGCAATCGATGAGCTCACGCTGTGAGCGCCTTCTTCAATTTTGTGAAGCATACAATGGTTTCTGATATTGTCAACAAGCTCCTAGCCAATTTTCAACAGATTAATTTAAGTTGCTGGTAAATTGTACAGCCTACGGAGAACTCAATTAAATCCATTGGTTCCCTTGGATTTTCAGGATTGTCCCATTTAGTAAAATCTTCGTGGTCATATGCTTAATGATGAGAGCCAATTAGCCTGTAAATATCGCTCAGATTCAGAGCCAATACACTCCTCCTTTGATTTGTCTTCACTCTTCACCCCTTGTTCTTTTTTGTCGCCTACCATCATCCTTTTCTTGAATCAATTCTCCCAAAATCAATAAATTGACATCGCCACATTTCGCTTTATTGTTATATTGTCGCCATAAAAAAAAAGATGGCATCTTCTGAGTGGATAATGTTCTTGTGGAACTTGGTTTGTGCTGGTTTGATCTTCAGTATTTAGCTTCAAAAACTTTGATTTGAAAAAATTCGGCAAAATTATAAGATGATGTAAAGAAGTACAGCTTGCTATATTGTTTTATCCAAGATATTGTTGTGTACTGCTATCAATCAATCTTCATCCTCTTTCTGTATTGTATTTGTTCTTCTAGTTTTAAGCGGTAGATAAATGGTCGCTTTCCTCCAATTCATGTTCTTTTCCAACTCCTCTTTTTAGAAATAGAGAAAGGAAAAAATTAAGTAAATAATATGAAAAGATTGATGGGAAAGAAAAACATTTTTAAAATAAAATAATGTTGAATTAAAAAGTTAGATACTAATTTATAATTTACTATATTTCATCTCATAACTTCAGTCACGAGACAAGATTCAAGCGCTAGTAAAGATAACCTGATTATGTGAATTGAACGAACGTGTATTTATCAGCTTGGTAATGCACAAAAAGGCTATCTAATCCTGGATTTTTCTTTTATTTTCTTGGTTCGACAGTAAAGAAATCAGCTTGCATGTAAATCAAAACAATCCCTTTCTAAAGGATCTTGAAAGGCGAACAGCGTATCAGTATGATACATTCAAAGAAATTTTAATAAATCCTCCCGAATACTAGCCCTAGGTTTGAACCTGAAAAGTATATGAAAAAAAAGAAAAGAAAAAACCCTCTTAATTAACATGCCAACTCCTTGGAAATCATCCTATCTTTTCTTAGGACAGGAAAATAAGACAAGAAATGGACTTGTATATAAACGGACTCGAAATGAAATGAAATTAGAACTCAGACAAAAATTCCCGCGAGATCTCTAGCTAATACCATGCAGTCTTTCAAACAACCATCATCAGTCCTCTAAGTTGATCGTCAGTGGGGTGTAAGAAAGTGCACCTCCAAGTTCCAAAAATAGGGGCTCAGATGACACATGAAACAACTTTAGACAACCCTGTTAAATTAAATGATTTCAAGAAGTCCAGTAAGGTCTGCATCTCTACGGTAAGCAGGCTGTTATATCAAGCAGCATTAAGGCATGCCTGACAATAGTCAGTCTTCGATTTCTGACTCGAGAACTGGGCAGAGTCTCAGGGCTGAAGAACCAAGATGCATGCCCCGAACTACAGCGCCATATCCAACCTTGATCCTGTGGCACAGGAGCGAGATGGAATCCCACAAAGCTGTTCTTCCCTGAAAACAAAGAACAAAAGAACAACTCTTTCAAGCAAAACACATTATTTCTTACAGATAAATCAAGGATGAATTTTTTGGAAGTAGAGGGACTGGCGTGGGGAAATTTCTTCCATGTTCTTAGCATAATGATGTTTATTGTATTATTTCATTACTGGCTAAGATTTTTAGGTTTTGCAGAGTTTAAAAAGAATATGCAGTTTGGTAAATCAAGCATAACTTTTAATTTGATTATTGGATCAAGTTGAAATTTTGACAGAAAATTTTGAAGGCCTTGTTTCTCATTGAGTTAAAATTTCATGATGATTGGAAATCGACAAAGCTTTCAAACAAGGCTCGAGAGTTACTGTGAAAAATTATCTTTATTTATCTTATTGTATTTGGATTCTTTTTCTTATTTAGATTAGGACTTTTAATTTAATTAAAATTTTACTATTTAGAAATCTTAATGCTAGATAAGTTTTAATTATGAATTTTTCCTATTAAAGATTTTAGTTTTAATCAGAAGTCCTTTTCTATAAGAGATTTTAGGACTAATATACACAGGGATGCCTAGTTTATTTTAAGATGAATGTTATTATTCAGACTTTTAATAAAACATTAGAGAGTTTTTTCTAAATTTCTCTACAACTTAAGTATGTAACTCTAAAGCTTGAGAACCCTAGCTTCTATCCATGCTATACACCGTGGCACTAATCCTTATACTAGGAATCCTAACATTTCCTTTTAATTCTATTATTTTGACTTTCCATCTATTACTTGGAAATAAAATACCCCATTAGCTACCTACCTGGAGAGAGAACTGCAGCTTCTGATCCCAGTATAAAGCAAATACTGTAGGGCTTTGCTTTCCAACAGCTAGTACTAAAGCTCCTGGGTGAAGCATGGAAGGAGCACTGGATATGACAGATATGTACTTCTCAGGGAACCTTTCTCTAGGAGGCAGAACCCCCAGGAATAATGGATTCTTGCTAGACTGAGCTCCAGCATTAGATGCGGGATCTACATGCAACATCCACTTTGGATGTTCAAGGAAAGCACAAAAAAGATATAGAAGCAAATGAGAATCATCCGGAAGCCCAAGAGTACGCTTTTTGTTCTTTTTGTCATAAACTTCCCTGCTTCCTGGATACTCATAATTCTTCAAGCAGGTTCCTTCAGCAAGCTCTGTTACAGTTGCACAAGCAGGGAGCCGAAATATAACTTGTAGAATTGATGGAGGCAAATTGAAGAAAATATAGAGATTCATTATAGGCTATAGGCATAAAGTGTAAGGTATAAGACTCTGCATACCTCGGATCCTCTGAGCCATATGATCTTCCCGAACATTGCTATGTGGCAGCAAACCTCTGGCCCACTCTCCTCTCATTAACGCAAGAAGCCTCTGGTGTTTAGTGATGGCATCCACACACTCCTGCATAATTGATATCACAGGATTTTGCTGCAGAGATTGCTGGAGACTGGATAGAGGTAACTTCACTGCATCCAATAAGATGAGCCAAGTGAAATTCCTACCATTGATCCACATAATGATGAGGAATGAACAAAGACAACAATGAGAATTAATATTTGACTATTTAGGAAATTTAATTTTGTATAATTATTCTAGATTTTTAGTATATTATGTAGGAAAATTTGTATTTACTAGTTATTAGGTAAAGCATGAATCTAATTCATTTAATATTTAGTATGTTTTTCTATTCCTATTAGGACGTTTAGTTTTCCTACTACTATTAGTGATGAAGGAGCTTTTTTCCAAGACACGGAAAAAATGACATAGGAACTTTTAATTGTCTTTTCGATACTGCTTTATTCATTAGTTAAGATAGAGTCATGGGACTAAAATGTAACATTTTAAAATATTTGGATGGCTAGGATTGGAAGATTAGTTTGGGACCTTTAATCTAGAGCTGGTTGATTTTATGGTAACCCCAGTATCAGTCGGATGTAAAATAGAATTATAGCCGTTGTCTACTCCTATTCAACATTATATCTCAGAAACTTGAGGTTTTCTTTAAAGCTTAAGTTACAATGTCTATTTGGTTTGGCACTTATAAATATGCACCCTGATTAGATATTGAAATAATGCTATGAATAGTGATTGATTAAATACATTGAGTTGCTTTCCAAGCACTGGTTTTCTTGAGTGTTTGTTCTTGTGTTAATCAATTGATTGTACTTCACATAATAACCCCAATCAAAAAATTTCTTTTTTAAAAACAAAATTTTTATGATGAAGCAACTTACAGGTGGAAGCATCAAGAGCCTGCAAAAGAGTAGCACGTAACTGACTGAGAAGTCCATCTTCATCAAGAGAGAATGTCGGTTGCCATTCCTTCCTATCAGTTGAAGACACAGTAGCAGTATTTTCACTAGGTGTATCACTTCCTACTTGACTAATTGTTATTGAAATACCAAGTTTAGCAGCTGCTTGCATTACCTAGAAACATGATGAGTATAAATAAGGGCATCAAACATTTTATTTAAGAAAAAAAAATGATTATGGACATTGAACAGAAATAGAAACTGACCATATAATATGTTCAGCTTCTGCAAAATTAGGGACACAAATTGACAAAGCAAAATTTAAGCTTTTGCAAATTATGCAAAATTAATGGCCATGCACCATGAAATTTCTCAAATGAGTAAAAATAACTCAGCGATAAAATATGCTTCTGTCTCAAATAGAGACTAGACAGACTGCACAAATGTATTTTTGTGCTCCCAACATGCAAATGGCACATGTATTGGATATGCCAAATTATTGGACACTGTCAACTCTCAAGTTTCCATTATAATATAGCCTGATAGATGATAAACAATGGTATGATGACAAATGACTTGCTGAGTTAGAGTAGTCACAATACTGAAAAGATAGAAGTAACAATTAGACCTGAATATGACTGCTTTCAATCTTGTCAAGTAGAGGATTAAGTAAAACTGATGAAAACCATTGCCTGAGGCGGTCATGCCAGCGCTCAATTTGAGGATAAATGCCCAAATTTTTGAAAGCTTCAATGGACTCTTCCATGGACATTGGTGGAGGAAGGTCACCCTCACCTATCTTAGGGGGAGTGGTAAATTTCTGGGAACCAGGAGACATCCTCACAGGCCTTAAGGGTGTGCTCCTTGTAACTCCAGAGGTATTAGCTGGACTTGCTACAGTATTAGGACTAGCCATGCCAAAGCCCCCTATGGTGGGAGGTGGAGTGGCATATTTACCAGCTGATTCACTGATTTTCTCATCTACTTCTGCCAAGAATTGTTCAAGTTGTTCTTCTGTTCTTATCTCTTTAGTATAAGAGGCTCGCTTATCTGACCAAGGGGTTGAGACTGCTGAACCGATCGCTGGAGAACTCTGAACAGAAGGCAGAGGTGAATTGGCCCCAGGGACAAGATAAAAAGATGGAGAATTCCGTGATTTGGATGGGGTGCTAAAAGAGGTCATCTTATTTCCACTTCCAGCATTTGATTTATCAGAGCCAACTCGAGACTTCTGATGCGAACAGGTAATTAGCTGATGAATTGGAACAAGGACATTGGAAGCGGATGATGTGGGGTTTGACTTGGGAGGTTTCTTTGAAGATTCAGATACAACAGGCTCAACTTTTGGCTTTACTCCTATAAGCCCCAATTGACGGTTTGTTAGCTGTGGTTGATCTCTAGCATCTTTAGAGGGAGAGGTTACACGCACACCAACAATTTTTACTCTGTACAAAGAGATGGCCTTGAAGATGGAGAATACAGATCCAATAAATAATAAACCCACCACTGCCTGTGCTGCCTTTGCAAACAAATCTGACACAATTATAATGAAAGTTAACTTCCGAACATAGTAAAAGTAATGGATGAAGTTAATTTAAGATAATAATTGAGGAGATTCTGCTTAAACTCAGCAACTTACAAGCCACTTCCTGCGAAAAAATTCTGAAGCTCATCTTTTCGATCAACCCATTTTCCCTTCATCATTTAGAAGCCAATATAGTGTTACTCAAATGGGATATAACTAGAACAAATTGTCTTTAGGGATAAATTTAAAATTTTGAAAAGTGATTAAACCAAAAAGGACTTTGTCAAACTTAACATATTATCGCCGAGAAACACAAGGGGTAAAACTTGACTGACAACTGAAAGCACAATGCCAGAGTTGTTTTATTTACCAGATGATAAAATCAATTACCCGTTTCCAAGTATCAACTTGTGTGGTATCTTCTTAATGCAAACATTTTTCAGAAAATAAGAAAGAAAGCACATCCACTATATATGGCAATCAAAAACTATTCCATCAATATTGATTTGTGCAGGAAAAAAAACCTAGCTAACATAACATTAGGAAAAGAAGACAAAAGTTGAATCTTCATCCTCCGAGATATGGGGTTAGATACCTGGAGATTGTTGAGAGAAGAGAAAAGGCGGAAGCGGAGGATAGAGAAACGATGAAGAGGAGAGCGGATTTAGAGGGCCGGAGGCTTTTGGCGGTCAGGGCAGCAGAGAATGCTGGGTTTTGGTACGCTGCAAACTTGGAAGATGGAGTTGGAGGACCTCGTGTTTCCATTGCAACAAAACAATGCTACTTGTTTCGTCTCTTTTCTGCTTGCTTGCTTTATATCATGTCAAAAAAACTCATTGGCAGAGCAGCAAAGCGTTTTTCGCCGCAGGCAGGCAGGCAGGCAGGCTTGGGTTTATTAGTTTTTGGTGCTCAAACGGGAAGTGCCCTCGTCCTTCACCTCAGTCCTCACCAATAGATTGTTCAAATATTTAATTTACCGTGTTGCCCTTAGGCCTTACCTGGTTTCGTGTTGGGTTCTTTCGAGTCCGAATCCGTGACTCTAATTCAAACCCATTGGGGTTTCGGGTTCTATTTTCAGTTTTTTTACGAGTTGAGTTTTTTTTTAGTTTAAAAGTGTTTTAAAAAAAAATTAAGTTTTTTTTTTACTTTAATTTAATTTTTTTTATGTTTTAAAATTATTTTAATGTGTTGATGTCAAAAATTATTTTTAAAAAATAAAAATTATTTTAATTTTTTAAAAAAAAATTACGATACTCAAGGAAGGAAGGAAAGAGTAAGTAATGATATTCTATTAATAAATTTCCAGACCTGTTTTTTTAAAAATAAAAACGATGGACATAAGAAAAAAAAATAAAATTTTACTTGAGATTTCTCTCCCGTACTTGTATTTATTTTCCTTTTTTAAATATATCACAACAAGTAACTAATATAACGCTACTAATTATTCTGTATGCATTATAAAATTACTTTTTTAACCCTTTAATAAAATACCATTCTAAATTCCTGTTAATTTTATTACTATGTTACTATTAATTGACTCAAATAAAATGTCTAGATTTTAGACATATAAACATTAAATTATTAAAGTTTATCAAAACTATAAAAAAATATTAAATTGAAAAACAAATTAAAATCTTTCAAAAACAAATTGAAGAATATGGTATTCTAATTTATTTTTGTTAAAATTTTAATAATCTTTAATATTTAAAAAAATGTTAAAAATTTGTATTTTATTTTTATTATTAAAAACATAAAGTATTATTAAATATCTAAACATGGTGAAGAATTGTATTATTTTAGGATAAGTATACGAGATTCTAATCTTCCTTTTTTTATAAGTTAGAAAAGTAAGTATTTTATTTCATTTTTATTACTAAATAAATTATTTTTATTTAAATACATTAAATTTAGTATGTTTTTATTGTTTAGAAAAATAATTTTTAAAAAATAAAGAATTATATTTTTCTATGAGATTCTAATCTTCAATTTCTTTTCTTTTTTAAAAATTTAATATAACTTTTATTATTTAAAAATATATTTATTTTTTAATATTAACCAAGTTATTTTTTACTTGGTTGATATTAATTTTAAAAACTCAATGTATTATTTATTTTTATATTATAGATAGTACACGTGGCATGATTTAGATCCTTTATTTGGATGAAGTAACAACGTTAAGTTTAGACTGACAAAGTTGCACAACGAGGTTGTACAAAGGATTCAATAAATACAGAGTTGTATAGTAAGGAGTTGTTATAAAGTAAATTCATATGACGGGTCAATATTAGAAAATTTTGAATGCAAAAAGATCATAGCAGGCTTCTAAAATATGATATTAATTATTTTTTAAAGTATTTTTTTATTTGAAAATATATCAAAATAAATTTTTTTTTATTTTTAAAAAATTATTTTTAACATCAACACATGAAAATGATTTGAAAACACCTAAAACAAATTAATTTGAAGTAAAAAATATAAAAAATTTTAATTTTTTCAAAAAAAATTTTAAAACGCCAAAAAAAAAGACTTACTTGTGTTTTTATAAAACGGTATGATTTATTTATTTATATTAGAGAATATATAAGGATAAATTAATTAGTTTTCCTTTTTTCCTCATATTTTTATTGAAACAAAAAACATTAACATAATAATTTTTATGGTAATTTGAAGGCATTATAATGATAGTAACTTAAAGTTATAAACTATTAAATATTTATATTTATTGCATCATAATTCAGCAACTTAACCAAGTGCCATGTAATTATATCAGTATTTATACTAAAAATAAACAATCAAGTTTCAATTGATCAAGAACAATAATTGTTTACTCTATGTTATTAGCAAACTAGTGGAGATAATAGATTGACCATCATTCAAAGGAGATGACTAAAATTAATCATTTTGATCAATAATCAAGTTTCATTTAGAATGTCACAAGAGACTAATAGTAAAAATAGATAAGAATCGCCACCTTCAATGTAACATAAAATTCATTAATATTACACTTAATTTATTTTAATGCTCATATGCTTGAAATGGTACATAATACATTAATTCATAGTTAATTACAATCAATCCATAGAAAAGCCTTAAATTTGATAATTTACCCAAACATTCAACGCAACACAAAATTCATCAAAATTCAACACAATTCATGTTATTTTAATGCTCATATGCTTGAAATGGTACATAATACATTAATTCATAGTTAATTACAACCAATCCATAGAAAAGCCTCAAATTTGATAATTTACCCAAACATCCAACGCAACACAAAATTTATTAAAATTCAACACAATTCATGTTATTTTAATTCTCAATTGCTTGAAATGGTACTTAATTACATGAATTTATAGCTAATTTCAACTAATCCACACAAAATCTTCAAATTCAACAACTTATCCACACATTCAATGAAACACTAAATTGATCCAATTTCAACCTAGTTGATGTTACTTTCAAGCTTAATTGAATGAAATTGCACCTATAAATTGCATGTTATTTTCAATTATCCACGCACAACCATAATTGCATGAATTCATGGCTAATTCCAACAACTCCTAAATTCATACAAAACCCCTAAATTTGGCAACTCCTCCAAACATTCAATGCCATGTAAAACTCTTTAAAAAACAACCTAATTCATGTTATTTTCACTCTTAATTGCATAAATTCATAGCTAATTCTAACCAATCTATATAGAATCCCTTAAATCGACAACTTATCCAAACATTTAATGCAATATAAAATTCATCGACATTCAACCTAATTCATGTTATTTTTACATTAAATTGCATGAAATAATATATAATTGTTGAATTCTTAGCCAATTTCAACCAATCCATACAAAATCTCATGATACAAACCAAGTTAGGTCTTGATTTTGCCTTAAAATGTCTATTGTCTAGTTTTTCCAGTTTAGGAATATCTCTCAAACCATAAATCTGATTAAGCTATAATTTTATTAGGAGATACTAGATACATGAAAAATATTGTGGTAAAATTTCAGGTAAATTAGAGTTCAAAAATATATTATTTAAATTGGTTGAAGTTGTTGTTACTATTTTGGCAAATTCATCGACAAAGTGTTTTTTCTTAGTTATTTTCAACCTAATTAGTCCAAACCTATAATTGGTTAATTTTGGATAGTAGAGGGAGACTAAATTAGGCTTATTTAGGCTATAAACTTATGCATGGGCTTGGTGATGAGAACCTCGTGATCACGCGGTCACGCAATTCACAACAAGATTGACAACGAATCCTGAAAAGCCAAAACAGGTCTAATATGAATGTGTGGTATGATTACAGTAAGGTCATATTTAGATTTTGACATAAGATTTTCTACTATCCAGTTTTATGTTATTGAGTATAGCTTTAAATCAAACCGTTGGATCGAGCTGAAACTTTACCAGAAGATTCCAGGGGTATTTGTTTTTATATTAAGGTAAACTTTGAGGTCAATCGAAGTTTAGAAAGGCCTTATGATATAGGTCATAATAGGTTGTATGAATTTTGTTATTTATTTCTTTTTGACTTATGAACTTCCTATTTAGCAATGATCATTTTTCTACAAGGATATGATAGCTTGTTTTGAGAATTTTCTAGTTCTACAAGGATCTTTAATGGGTTGTAACATAGTTTCAAAGTGTGGCAAGGATTCATTAATGTTCTAAAATCCTTTTCTTACAAGGATTCTTTATTCATCTTGGCTACACAAGGAAAGAAGAATGAGTAATACTTAATGACAAATTGGTTAGCTTATTTTAGGGAGTTTTCTAATCCTACAATGAAGGTTAAAGGAAGAAAACAAGGGTTTTCATGTTTTGAAAGGATTCTTTAAAGCTACAATTAATTATTATCCTAAACAAACAAGGAAACTAAAGGTGAGATAATTTCAGCAATCAATTTCCTAGCTTATTTGGATATCTAAATGTGGTAACAAAGACCTTAGTGTTTCAAATTTTGGCATTATTTAAACTATGGAAATTTATCTATCTTAGGTTATTTTGTTTAATTAAGTGCAATAGCTTTAGTTTGTGTCAGATTTGTTGTTTTTATTATTTCTTCATGTTTATGCTTAATTAACACTTGGTTTTCAACTAAGATCCAAGACTTGTTTGGATTAATGTTTTAGGCTTATCAATATAGATTTTAGATTAATTTTGCAAGTGGACCAACTTAGTCCATAAGGGTAGATCCATTAGGGTTATTTTCTAAGAGTATTTAAACTCTTTGCAAGCCTAAAATTCAGCAATCATGGAATAATATCATTCTAATTTTTCAGCTTGTGTGTGAGAGTGATTCTTTCATTCTTTAGTTCTTGAAAGAACTAAATCGACTTATCAAAGATTAATTAGTTTTGTGTCATCATTTGATTTAATTCCAATAGTGTTAGTGTCTTGGAACATGTTTTCATTGTATCATACTCCTATCAGACCTCTTTCGACTTTCCAAAATCAAATTTTAATCTTGATTATGGATTGTGTGATCACATGATCACGAGGTTCGCATTAGTTGGTATCAGAGCTAGGCTCTAAAATCAGGTCCTATCTTTCTGAAACTTTTGTTTTCTTAGTGTTTTTAAGTTTTAATGTATATTATTAATTATCTTATTCTCTTTATGTTCTCGACAACTTAATACAAAAAAAAAAGAAAAAAAATTATTTCATTTTGATACTATCTCTAAACATATTAGTATTATAAACAAAAATTTTTTTAAAAAAGATTAAACGTTATTTAAAGCCTGTTTTAGATTTGCCGTGAAAACACAAATCATAGAGAACCCTAAGCAAACCTCGTTAGAATCAATTGAAATTGTATATACTGTTTATTGGGAGTAAAATTGCCTAACATATCAAATTTGAGCTTATTTTGACATCGTGTGCTTTAGGTTTCAATCATGGGTTCAATCTTGTTGTAAACTGATCATACACAAGTTTTTGATACTTAGGCATAAGAGATCAATCTACAAATTGTTGTTGGGTATGAAGGGTATTGCATATTAAATTTAAGTCTGGGTTTCAATTTTGGAGTTTAAAATTGTGTAACATGTCAGATTTCTGTCATTTCCAAAACATATTATATATTGTTTGTTTTAACCGAATCAACCTATTTCTATTATATTTGGGTTAATTAGGATTCATATAAGCATTTTTATTATTTTTTTACTTCTATTTTATTTCGAGTCTTCAATCTATTTCTCTAACTTTGATTTGTTGATTTTCAGTTCTGAAAGAACCGAAAGAAAGCGAGTTAAGAGGTAAAAGGCGTAGTGGACAAATTAGAGTGAAAAGTCTTGGTTTATGTGAGACATGAGAGTTATGAGGATATATTTTTTGCTACTAATCAATTTTTATAGATTTAAATATGTTTGAAAATAACAAGTCTGCAACACCAAAGGCTAAAAACACTTTTCAAATCGAACTTTTAGCCAATAACTTAAACATTTGGCTAGGTTGACCAAGGAGCTAAAATATGATATGGATTCGATGAAGCAATAGATAAATGGGGCTAATCTTCGAGGAAATACTATCCAAAAGACTATGCAGAATGTTAACATTAATGTTGATGAATTTATTGATGATAATGCAAATATGGGTGATGATGAATATGACTTTGCATTCGTTGGCCAAGGAAATTTGGGTCGAACAGAGTAAGAAGGAATTTGAGTTTCTGCCAGGGTAGAGTTTTTTGCCAGAGAGATAGGTGGAGAGTTGGGCACTATTAAGTTGAAAATACTTGCTTTATAAGGAAAGAATGATCTGGAGGTATATATAAAGTGGGAAAAGAAGGTTGATTGGATCTTTAACCATCATCACTATACAAAACATAAAAAGGTAAAACTCTTTGTCGTTAAATTTAGAGATTATGCACTAATATAGTGGGATCAACTTGTTTTGAGTAGGAGGAGGGTTCAAAGGTCTATTGAGTCATGGGATGACATAAAAGCCATAATAAAAAAATAATTTGTCCCTAACTTTAATTACAGAGAGCTCTTTTAGAAATTGTAGAGTTTATATCAGGGTTCAAAAAAATAATTTGTTCCTAACCATGGCAGTTTGATAGAAAGGTAACACATGATGAGGTTAGAAATATGCATACTATTATAAGAGATGGTAAAACCATCATTCTTGTACCTCTTACAACTAAATAAATGTAAGATGATTAGATAAAGTTAAAAAGAGAGCATAAGGGTATGGGTAGAGAAAACCAAAGTGATGAACACATGAGAAAAACCATCAGATTCAGCAACCACCTAAAATTCCACTGCAACCCATTCAACCACTCTTCTAAACAAACACAAACATTTGACCATCTTTCAAAACCACTCAAACCATTTAGCCACTTTATAAAGTAACTCAAATATGGTCGAGAATAGAGGTAAGACATAAGGAGTGAAGAAAGTAAGAGTGCTTGATGATAATTGTGCGGAAAAATTAAAGAAACAACCTAATTTTTATGCAAAAAAGGGTAGGATCAAATCTATGTTTTATACTAACAAGTCAATAATTTTGCTTGTGTATAAGGAGGTTTACTTTAACTTTAACAAACTTGATCATGTTGTTCCTAGAATGACTATTTTTTTATTACAAGAATTTGATGATATACTCCCTAATGACATTCCTAGCGAGTTACCGCATTTAAAGGAAATAAAACATCAAATAGACCTTATACCAAGAGTTGTGATTTCTAATTAACCAGCCTATAGAAGCAATCCTAATGAGGCAAAGGAGCATCAAAGCTAAGTTGATGAGTTGATGTCGAAGGGGTACATTAATGAAAGTATGAGCTCATATATTGTGCTAGTGTTGTGCAAAAAAAAAAAAAAGATGGAACTTGGAGAATGTATGGTGATCGTTGCGCCATCAATAACATAACGGTAAAGTATATACATCTTACAGGCTTGATTACATGTTAGATGAGTTGTATAGGTCATGTATTTTCTCTAAAATTGATTCAAAATGTGGGTACCACCAAATTAGGATGAAAGAAGGAGATGAATGAAAAACTACATTTAAGATTAAACATGGTTTGTATAACTGGTTAGTCATGCCTTTTGGACTTACAAATGCACCTAGTACGTTTATGCAATTATTGAATCATGTATTGCGTGCGTTCATAGGTAAATTTATGGTTGTATATTTTGATGACATTTTAATCTATAGCAAGAACTTGAATGAGCATCTTGATCATAAGTAAATTTGTGGTTGGACTCACTTAATGTATTGTGTGACGAGAAATTATGTTAATCTTAAGAAGTATGTCTTTTACATGGATAAAATTATGTTTCTTGGTTATATTGTAATTACACAGAGTATCGAGATGGATGAGAAGAAGGTTAAGGTCATCCAAGATTAACCTACTCCTAAATCGGTAAGCGAGGTAAGGAGTTTTTATGGGTTTACTAGCTTTTATAGACATTTTATAAATGATTTCAATACATTAGCTGTGCCATTGAATGAAATTGTTAAAAAGCCAGTTGGTTTTAAATGGGGTCATGAACAAGAATCAATATTTAATCTATTGAAAGATAAATTATTTTGTGCACTTGTTTTATCTTTACTTTATTTTACAAAAGCTTATTTTAGTGAAAAGTTAAGTATAGCTACCTTGAACTATCTCATTTATGACAAAGAATAGTATGCTTTGGTAAAAACACTTGAAACATGACAGCATTACTTGTGGTCAAAAGAGTTTGTAATCCATTCAGATCATAAGTCCTTAAAACATCTAAAAGGACAAGGTAAGTTTAATAGGTGGTATACTGAGTTGAATTCATAAAGACTTTTCCTTACATAATCAAGTATAAGCAAGGTAAAGAAAATATGGTAGCTAATGCACTTTCATGCACATATGTTTTTTTAAACACTATGAATACTAGATTCCTAGGTTTTGAGTATGTAAAGGAGTTGTATGCTAATGATTCTGATTTTTTCGAGACTTGCAAAACATGTAGACATTCAGCTTTTGATAATTTTTATATGATGGACGATTACTTGTTTAAAGAGAATAGATTGTATGTTCTTGCTAGTTCTTCTGGTGAATTACTTATTTGTAAAACATATAAGGGTGGTTTAATTGGTCACTTTGGGGTTGCTAAGACTTTGGATGTATTGTATGATTATTTTTATTGGGCAGAGATGAAAAGAGACGTGCAAAGAATATATAAACAATGTGTTGCATGTAGAAAGATAAAATCTAGAGTACAACCATATGGGCTCTATACACCATTACCTGTACCAATTGAACTTTGGGTAGATATTTCAATGGACTTTGTTTTAGGCTTACCTAGGTTAAAGAAAGGTAGACACTCTGTTTTTGTTGTGATTGATAGGTTTTCTAAGATGATATATTTCATTGCAAGCCATGATGTAGATCAGCCCACTAACACCAAGGACCCATTACATGTTTTAAATGAGCCAATCACAAGGTCAAAACTGAAGGCATTGAAAGAAGCTTTGAATAGGATAGTTGATGTGAACCTCGTGATCACACAACCGATAATAAAAATTAAGATCTAATCTGGAAAAGCCGAAGAGGTCTGATAGGAGTGTGATACAATGAAAATTTATCTTAAGGCACTAACATTATTGGAATAAAGTCGAATGATGCTACAAAACGAGTTAATCTTTGATATGTCAGATTTAGTTCGTTCAAGAATCAAAAAATACAAGAATCTCTCTTATATGTTAAACTGAAAAGTTCAAAAGTATTATTAATAAAAAAAAGTATTTAAATTTAGGCTTAAATATGTTTAAATAGTTCTGAGAAATTAACTCTAATGGGTCTACCATTGTGGGTTAAATTGATCTCTTTACCAAAATTGACTCAAGACTTTTACTAGTAAGCCCAAACCTTGATCCAAACAAGTCTTAGATCCTAGCTGATAACAAAGTATTAATTAAGCCAAAATAAGCCTTGGAATGTAACTAACAAAATAAAAATAAAGCTCATAAATCTAATTCTTATTCTGCCATGAGAAGAGAAGAACAAAAGAAAACTTTGCAAGTCTGATACAAGACTTATTTATAGTTTATAATGTTGCCCAATAATTCTAGGAACTAAAAAAGAAGTTGTCGCCCTTTGGTTTTCAAGTTAGAATATAATTATGATCTCAACCTTGTATTTATCATTCTTTTGGAAGGAAAAAAAATGTTGCTTTTAATGCTTCTTTTTTATGCTTTTTAGTATCTTTTCAATATTAGAAAACACAATTAAGTTGCTGAATTATACTCTTTTAATAACAAGGAAACTTTACCGCCACATGTGTTTTCCCAAATCAGCTTGGATTCTTTTGTTTTCTTTGTTGTATTTTCTCCTCACTTGACAAGAAAATAAAATAAAAATAATAAATTCTAATATTTTAAGAAAATAATTAATGTTCCCGCACATAATAGAAAATCCAAAACTAATTAGAAATCTACAAAATACATGTAAATGTCACAAAACAAGACTGATCGAAACTGATATAAAATTAACATTCTTGTTATTGAAACTTCATAGTCTAAATAAGAGTGAATTGAATCTCTCTCACACATGAATTAAATATACTAAGAATACCTCTTAATGCTCGAAAGCATCTCCGAGTTCAGTTTTGGCAGAAAGTGTGGTCGCTATATAAAGCCAGAGATGGTGTTTGGATATGCTGGTGCGGCTGCAGTTGAAAAAAAAGCAGTGTCATATATGTTTGGTTAACCACGAACCACAGGTTATTTGTATGTGGGTCCCAGTGAAAACTACGGTTCAATTGCAAAAAGTGAAAAGTAATTACACATTGCTTTTCATGCGTTTCTCCTCTCTCTCATCACCGATAATTTTACAATTACTTTCAAGAACAACCCCTTACTTTCCCAACTGTCCTCTGTCCCTCGTTCTCAATTTCCCAACGGTCACAAAAAAAAACCCAACAAATTGATGGTGGAAGGTTGTTGTAGATCAATAACGCCTAGTTTCAACATTTCCCTAAACTAGTCCTCCATGTGTTTCACCTCTCTCTCACCACCGAAACTTTGCCCAGTAACCACTGTCAATTACGGTCCTCACAACCTCACAAATTTTTTTCTTGTTTCGGTTGCAAATCTATGTAATTGATGAACTAAAACCCCAATTTCCTTCCCCAAACTGTTCTCCTCTCTTTTCTCTTGCTACAGCCTCATTTCTATTTTTCCCTAAAAAACCACCAACGCCGGAGCAAGCTTCTTCCCCTCTGTCCATTCTTTCCCAATGAAGATCGAAAACACAAACCTTCACCGATCTGTCCCTCCACTGTTACAATTACAGAAAACCCCCAAGAGATTCGTGTTGGGAAAGTTCCACGAGTGAGATACCAGTAAGTACTGTGCGTTCCCTTTGTCAAGTTTGTTTCACATGTTGCTCAAAATCTAATTTCTGTAATGGGTCTCTATTGTTTTTGTTTTTGCAGAACAAAGCTGCAGCACCATGGTGGTTTGCAGAACAAAGACAGAGACTGAGGTCAGTTCCTGCCTTATCTCCATCTTCATTTTCGTTTTTTGTATATGAAACATTGCATGTCTGTGATGTTGCATGCTCTATTACTATTAACACTGCAATTGTTGAATTGATCTACAAATTTCATTGTTGTTGCTGCTTGTGTTCTATTTACTGTGCCTTCATCAAATTTTTTTAATTTATAGCAAATTTCATTGCTTCTTCTGCTTGTCCTCTGCTTTGCATGTGTTTTTAATTTTTTTCTACTTGAAAACCTGCATTTCTGTGATGCTTCTATGTACTATGTTACCCATGTTAATTTTATAGTAATTGTAGCTCAAAATCTATTTTATCTTCTGGGTCTCTAATGTATCTGTTTGCAGGACAAAGCTGTAGAACCGTGCTGGTTTGGACACCTAAAGAGATAGACTGAGGTAAGTTCCTGCCTTATCTCCATCTACATTTTCAATTTTTTAGATGAAAAATTGCATGTCTGTGTACCTACATGATCAATTATTGTGTGTTCTGCAATTGACAAATTCCATAACTGTTGCTGATTGTCTTCTGTTTACTGTGCCTTCGTCATTTGTTTTGAATTTAAAAGAGTTTAATTGCTTCCATATACTGCTTGTCTGCTGTTCTTTGTTCTGGTTTTGTTTTTTATGTCTACTACCAGCTGACAGTGCTGCTGCTGGATTATTTGCTTACTGGAAACAATGTCATGCTTTGAAATTTCATTTATGTGTTGTTCTGCATGGTCTGATATGTTTGCTATGCACATTAATATTGTTTCTGTTTGAGCAACTGTTGATGCCTTTACTGTGCGTGTGTTTATTGTAATCGTAATGAGTGCCCTGTTAGCATGTCGTGTAGGATTATGTTTATTTCTACTTGTGCAGTCAAAATCAGAATTTTGAGTTTCTTTTTTTTTATGTTTGCATGCTGCGAAAGAAAGCTGGGTTTCTTTGAATGTAGAAATAGATTATGTTCTGTTTGTTTTTTTCCCTCTGTTTTTAGCTTCCAAACAGCATGATGGCAATGAAGTGTTGCTTGATAATTCAAAAATTATCTCATGGCTGAAACTTAGTTTTCTGAACAGTTGAAATTAATGGGTTGCAATTAGTTTTCATTACAAATTAACATGAACATTCTCATTCAAATACATGTATGGTTAATGTTTGTTGCTAACCACACAGCTTTTGTAAATGCTGAACATTGAGTGTTTTATTAGTGTTTAAGTCCACGGTTTACTGTTGCTGTTTTTTTATAATTCATATCAGTTATTGATTTCAAACTTTTGTTAAATGTGTTAAAAGATATCATGGAAGGTCTTGAATCTTTTGATAAGGCTGCTTGGACAAAGGAAATGTTGCATATATTTTGTGATATATGCATTAAGGCAATTGATATGGGAATGAGACCTAATAATCATTTCGATAAAACGGGGTGGAAATTTCTTATAACATCATTCAAAGAAAAAATTGGCCATGCATTCACTAAAACACAGTTGAAAAACAAATGGGATGGATGCAAAAAGGATTGGAGGATATGGAATAAGCTGGTTTCTGAAACTGGTATTGGCTGGAATAGTGAGTTAGGCACAATTGCAGCTAGCAATGAGTGGTGGAAACAAAAAATTCAGGTACATTCCTTGTCATCCTAACAATTTCTTTTATTGTTGTCAAATTCCAACCCCAAAATTTTAGTAGTTTGATCCTTCATTACTTGATTTAATTTATATGCAGGAAATTAGAGGAGCCAAAAAATTCAGACACGTCAGTATTGAGCCGTCTTTGAAGAATAAATTTGACCGAATGTATTCCAACATTGTCACAACTGGAGCGTATGCATGGGCTCCTTCATCAGGTGTACCTGCTGGTAGTGATGTCGATCCTGGTACAAGCAATGCCGACATTGCTCATGATGGTTTGGAAGAGGGCAGTGGTGATTCGGAGGAAGATGTGATTCCAGATTTTCAGATTGACATGGCTCGAATGGTTGGAGGGATAAATATGTCTAACAGCAGCAACACAACAAGCGATGGCAAAAGAAAAGAACGAGATCATTATGATGTGCGAGGTAGAAAGAAGAAAACAGCTGAAATTGGTGTTCAGCTGCTGTCAAGGTGCAATCATCTACTTGAGAGTATGTCGACTAAGAGTGATTCGACTTCTTTGAATATGGATCGCGAAGGTTGTAGTATTCGCGAGGTGATGGATGAGCTGCACTCAATTCCTGGAGTTTCAATTGAAGATGAGTTTCATGACTTCGCTACGGAGTATCTCAGTTTAAGAAGAAAAAGAGAAATGTGGGCCAGTATGGGTGATAAGCAACAGAAGTTGAGATGGTTGCAACGAATGTATGCACGAACTAAACGTGCTTAGCTGACATGGTATGATTTAAGTTTCTTAACTGTTAATGAATTAACTATGTTCAAGTGCTTTGGATATTTATACATGTTTATTTTTTTGTTGCAGAGTAATGGGATGCCGGTTTTTAAAAGAGTAGTTTCCATTTGCCGAAGTTTGTCTGAGACATTATATTATTCCACATTTCATGTAACGACATATGAGCATATCCATTTGCGGTAATTTATGTACTGTTATATTTATTAAACTGCTTTTTGGGAGTTAATAGACTTGTATGAGAAATTGATGGTTGTAATGTTGTATTTTATCTAGGAATTACAATGTTCGATGGTTAATGTTAAATGGTTGACCCTTTAATGGAATTGGTTGTTAATTTACCTTCACTGTTTTGTTCCCTGTATTTTTTTCTTTGCTGCCGTGAGGTTTGATGGGAATAATAATACATGTTGTTGGTGTTTCTTTCCTTGGCTGCATTTTTTCCATTGGGTAACTACTGTGAGCTTGTGATGTCTGAAAAGAAACCCTTTTTACAGTTTACTGTTGCTGTTTTTTTCTTTGCTGCCGTGAGGTCTGATGGGACTAATAATACATGCTGCTGTGTTTCTTTCCTTAGCTGTAATTTGTTCCATTGGATTAGCTACTGTGAGATTGACATGCTGCTGGTGATTCTTTTCTTGGCTGTAATTTTTTCCATTGGATGAGCTACTGTGACATTGACATGCTGCTGGTGATTCTTTACTTGACAGTATTTTTTTTCCATTGGGGTAGCTACTGTGAGCTTGTGATGTCTGAAAAGAAACCCCTTTTGCAGTTACTGTTGATGTTTTTTTCTTTGTTGCCGTGAGGTCTGATGGGACTAATGCTATTGGTGTTTCTTCCTTTTCTGAAAGCTTGGTCTTGCTGCTGGTTTTTAACTTTTAACTCTGTTTTTATTCCTTTTAACTCTGGTGTGAAAGACTACATGTCAGGATGGTGTACATATATGAGTTGTAAAAGTAACATTATATGCTACTTTTACAGCATATACATACATGTGAATGTACTTATATTGAAAGCTAAAAAATTGTAAAATAGACGTAAAGAGCATTGAAATTTTTCTATATAAAGAGGAATGTTTGCATCATATTTTTCACTGAAGTAGCTTTCTTCATAACAAGCTTCTCAAACCTCTCAGCTGCATTTTATACAAGCAAGTAGAATACTCTTTTTTTGTTGGCTTTACAGGTATGGAAAAAACTTATGTCGCACCAACTCTTTGATAGTTTTTTTATTGAATGATATTTAATTATTTAAAGTTTTTTATTAACAACATATAATTTTTTTCTTGTTTACATGTAATTGAAGTTATGGATGATCCACGATTTAATGACATATTTAATGAAGATTTCGATGGTAATTATGATAATGTAATGAACCGCATTATAGACCAAATTAATTATCCTAGTTGTGAAGGTAGTGGTGCTTCAGTTGATGGTGCCGAAGATGATAGTAATGGAAACGACTCCGATGACAGTAATGACGATGATGATGACGACGACGTTGACGATGACAGTGATGGTGACGAAGCATTTATTATATGAAGGCATTTTGATAGGAAAAAATTAATTATATGCACAGCTGGAGCTATAAACACGTATTATATTAATTATATGTATAAAGAACCATGTATGGTTTCCTATAACACAAGGATGTGTTGGTTGTCGGAGGTTTTAAGAGGTCATTGGAAACGAAGTGTTAACATGTTCAGGATGGACGCAACCACTTTGTTGAGTTTGTGCACCAAATTAGAAACGCACTATGGCTTAAAACCGTCAAGAAGAATGAGCGTTATTGAAAAGGTGGCAATGTTTCTATTTATAATAGCAGTTGGGGCATCAAATAGACAAGTGCAGGAAAGATTCCAGCATTCAGGTGAAACTATTAGTAGATGTTTTAAAGAAGTGCTTAAATCATTACGTTTGTTTGCTGTGGAAGTCATAAAACCAGTAGATCCACAATTTACGAGCACACCAAGAGAAATTGCTATAAATCCAAGATTTATGCCACATTTCAAGGTAAGATGAATTTTTTTTATAATTAACTAGTTTAATTAAGTTGTTCAGAGGAGTATGAAATATGTTATAAATGTTTATGAGTATTATAAATGTTTTTGTGGCATGTAGAATTGTGTCGGTGCAATTGATGGAACACATGTTCGTGCCTGCATACCATCTGCAAATCAAATTCCATTTATTGGACGAAAAGGTGTACCAACACAAAATGTCATGGCTGCTTGTAGTTTCGACATGTAATTCATGTTTGTGTGGGCAGGATGGGAAGGCAGTGCACACAATACACGTATTTTTCTTAAGGCTATTGACAGTAGCAATATCAAATTTCCAAAACCTCCGGAAGGTTATGATTTTTTCTAAATTGAAGATTTGGTAATTGAATTAATATAATTTTTTTCCAGTTTTGTTTAAAATTACATGTTATTTTTTGCAGACAAATATTATTTGGTTGATGCTGGATATCCAAACGAGTATGGGTATTTTGGTCCCTATAAAGGCGAGAGGTATCACTTCCAAGAATTTAGGCGTCGTGGACAACCAAGTGGTCGGAAAGAAGTGTTTAATCGTGCACACTCGTCACTACGTAACGTGATCGAACGTTCTTTTGGGGTATGGATACAGAGGTGGAAAATTTTGCAAAACATGTCTGCTTATCCATACAAGACACAAGTTGAGATTGTAGTTACATCAATGGCACTACATAACTATATTAGAAAGAGTTCGCAAGATGATGCAGTTTTTTACGAGTATGATCACAACCCCAATTTAATTCCAGATGACTTTTTACCTGATATTGTTCAGGCTTCGGCCGTTAAAGGCTCACAGAGGCCTTCACGTATGGATTTTGTACGCGATGGAATTGCAAATAGTTTAATGGAACAATAAAGGAGTACATTAATGTATGAGAATTTTTCATTTTGTTATGTAATCATAATTACAAAACACGTATGTTTTGGAATTATATATATGCGTTTATCTATGTCCTTTTAATTAATTCAAATCAAATATAAAATACAAAGCATATTAACAAAAAACAAGAACATATTTTTTTTTTAACCACAGTTTTACCAAACACAAAATTGTTTTTTTTTCAACCACAATTTCAACCATAATATTTTAACCAAACACAAGAAACTGCTTTTTTTAATACCACAATTTCAACCACAGTTTTAACCAATCACCAGTTTTTTTTTTAAATCAACCTCACAAAAAGCACTTTTTATTAAACTGTTTTTTTTACATCACAATCACAAAAACTACCGCAATACCAAACACGCCCAGAGATGAAGAAGAATTCTCTCCAGCAGCCAGATGCAACCCGGAATGCATTAGTTGTAAATCAACAAAGACGCCTGTATGGAGGAAAGGATCAAAGGGACATGAGATTCTCGGTAATGCTTTGTTACTTCCGCTGTTTATAAATTGGGCAGTCTTGACTTCAATCCTGCGATGAATACTACTGTAGAAATGCAAAATGCATAGAATAGAAGTTTCATCTAACTGGATGACCGGAAGAAAGAATCCTAAAACATAATACCCTCCTGGCTCCCGGTCCATGGCTGAGTTTCTGGTAGGAAGTTGAAACTGTTCTTCATTAACTTGAACCAGATTGGGTTGCTATAAATAACAGGATGTTGTCTAGGCGTCACCTAAATGACTTGAACATTTGCACCACAAGCTCTCAAGATAAAATCCCAGATGCTATGGCTGATGTTTCTGGGAAAAACTGATCGGACACCAAATAGATGGTGATAACATCCAGGGTATATATATTTTCACCCTCTCCCCGTAAACATGGTGTCCATCAAATATGATGGCCTGTTTCATCCAGGGTATAATTTTGCATCCATGAAAATGGAGACGGAGTTGGGTGAAAAAGGAGACCGGTAGGACCTCTTCAGACTCAATGTGACATAGTTTTTTCTGATATTACCTGGATTAATCTTGCTTGATAAATGCAGAATATTTATTTTTTCATTTTCTATATTACTTTATTTAATGAAAATTGATCATTAAGGGGAGGTTCACCTTCGATAAAGACAGATATGGAGAATTGAGAATTACTACATGTATAGATAAAAGACGGCTATGAAGGCTAGAAGGGTCCCATGGAAGGGAATGCATGAACCTCCATTGCTATCCCTTCTTTTCTCTCCCATGAATTTGAACTTTCCAAGGCTCTCTGAAAATTTGATACAAGTTTGGTGGAGTGGGCTGTGCACTGACTTTCCGAGGTCCAATAGGCCCAGATTCAGAGCCCAGAACCCCTTGGAAAACTATGAGATGGTGACGAATCAAGTTGAACAAACGTGATGTGTTGCAGATTTGATTTAAAAATATTTATTTCTGATATTCTTTGAAAAAAAAGAAAGAAAGAAGAAGGATTAACTACGGAAATGCTATGAACCAACATCCTAGTTAAAAACGTTGTCGTTTACTAATTGATTGAATATTTGAATCAATTTAAAAATATGGACATATCTTGTTGAAACTTAAAAAAGACACGTGGCGCGTGCATAAAAATTTATTAAAAAATATTATTACAAGAATCACTTGATAAAAAAAAAAAAAGTCTGATGAATTGAGATTTACTTTCCTTCGATATCATATTGCATATCAAGTTTAGGCATAGCTTGTGAAGAAGAAAATCCAAAACCTTTCTTCTTCACGTGTCTAAGTAGATATCAGTTAATTAAATGTTAATTTTTTCATTAAGTGATAAAATGGATATTATTATCTAAGATAATATTTAAGTCTGATATGTCGTGTTAACAAGTAAATGGGAGAGAATATTTCCTCTTAAACTAACTTCTTTTTTTTTTTGGAATCAAATACAATACATATATATAAATCTCTTCGAAGAACCAAATAAAAGTTTTTTTTTCATATTTTTCATGGCATTTTTTTTTATTTAGCTCAAGGGTCTTTGTTAAATGAACAGTGAGATCATATTATTATACAAAACTCTAAACATTGTGGATTATTCAGTGTACATACATGCAGGGGCGGAGCAAGAAGAAAAAAGTAAGGGGGCCAAATTAAAAGAAATATTTTAAAAAGAGTAAAACTTTAATTATTTTACAAAGGGAGAGGCTGGGAAAAATTTCCTTGCAGGGGCCCGGGCCCCTGCCAGCCTCCCCCTGGTTCCGCCACTGCATACATGTAATGTTCACTCATATTTTATTTTCTTTATTTTCAATCTGATGTTTAAAGTTTTTTTTCATCTTGATATTCAAATTTTTTTTTACGCATTTGTATTTTTTTATGCCAAATTAAAAAACAATTAAATTAAATTTGTTGAATAAGAAAAAAATTAAAAGATGGAGGATCAAAGTAGAAAAATACCACAAATAGATGATGATTTCAAAGTTCTCACAAAAAGTTTGTTTTAATCCTTGAACTTTACATATTATATTTATTCAACCCCTTAATATTTTTTCAATTCAATTTTGATATAAAAATTTATTTTTCTTATTTTTTTTAGTTTCTAGTTTGAGAGAGGAAAGAGAGAAATAACTGGATTCAAGGGGTAGAGAAAAAATCAGCTTTGACACCAATTCCAAATCAATAAAATGATCAATCTTGGAGTCAAACAGATCAAGCTTGGGAAGATTTTTATTTTAAGGTTGATTTCGGGTTTTTGTGTTTTTTTTTGTTTTTTAAGACCATTTATAGGTTTGTCAAGGTGAACGACATGTTGTCCATGCCAATTGAAATTTAAGTTGTTCACCCGAATTGATTTTCTTAAAAAAAATTGGGCTTATCAGCATGCCCTTTCTAAATGGGTCAAGCCTGGTGGTATCTGGCTTTATTTTAAAAAAATATATATATTTTTTTAAATATGTTTTTTTAAAAAAAATTTAATTTACATTTAAATTAATATCACTTTTCTATGATTTTAATTTTTTGTATTGACCTTGTTTTTTAATTATTTTGTATGTATTTGATTTTTGAGGAGGTTATTCTATTTCATCTATAATTTTTTTAAATGTTTTTATAATTCAAATTTATTTTTAAAAATTATAAATATTTATTTTTGGATAATATTTGTAATAGGTGTAACCTTGCAAGATATTTTTTTTTCTTTTAATTTTATTCAATCAATTTTATATTTGATTCTATTTCAACTATCATTTGAATAAATAAAAAATTGATTTTAATTGATATGATCATTGAACACAATCGAGTAAATAATTCATATTACGAGATCAAATATCTATATTTACATCAACATCTCAACTTTTTTAGATATGTATTTAGTTATTGTTAATGATTTTTTTTCTTTAATGAATCGACATAAATAATTTTTAGTTTATTTAATTAGAAACTTTTCAATTTATATTTAATATTTTTTATGTAAAAAATATATCAAAAAAGCTTGCAAGTTCAACTTTTTTATTATAAGAAAAATTTCCGGCCCGCAGGTCAATTAGCTAGTAGGAGCATATAAGTTCAGCAAAACGATGAAAAGTTAAGTTAAATAAGAATAAATATTTATTTAACATATCATTCTATTGTAAATATTAATGTACATATCATCATTTAATGAATATATTAATACTTGAGTAATAGACATTCACTTAAACACTTTATTATACTAAAGTAAAAAATTGAACACCGATTTAAATCAATTAAAAACTAGAAACTCAATTATAAAAATCAAATAAATTCAAATTCTCGAATTCTTGTTATCTAAATAACTTTTAATCCATCAATCTTAGATAGCATACACATTAATCCAAAAAAAAATTCACTCTAAAAATTTATTAAAACTAACTTAAATATCAACCCATACATCTAAAATATCACTATCTAGTATGTATTTAATATTGTGGTGTTGTAATGTATTTTTTAAAAGTATTTTTTATTTAAAAATACATCAAAATAATATTATTTTTATTTTTGATATCAGCATATCCAAACCATCAAAAAACACTAAAAAAATATTAATTTGAGATATTTTCAAACTAAATGCATTTTTAAAACACACCCAAATACAATTCTAAATACAAAATAAATCGTGCCCGGCCTGGCCACAAAAGTAATGACAAAAAAAATGTTGACACATGAGGGTTAATTAGGTAATTAGCATAAAAAAACAAATAACGAATTAACACGGCAGCAAAAAGTTTTGGAAAAATAAAAAACTTTTAAATTGTCACGATTCAAAAACATGATATTAGTTAAATATTACAGTTTAGTTTTGAATGACGAAATCAATTAAATTTCAATAACCATCGTCATTCCACAAAAATCCATTAACAAAATTCTCATGTATCTAAACCTAAAAAAAATGATTCTTATGAGTTTTATTATTTAGTTTGTTTATTTTACATTTAATTTATTTAATGATTTTAAAGAGAAAGAAATTTTCAAATCTTACCAAAATTCTGTTAGAGTATCCTCTATTTAGGAACAATACCTAAAATTATTTCATTTAAATATACATATAAAAAAATAATAATAACCAAATGCAATAATTTCTAATAGTTTATAATTATAAATGAGACATGTTAAGTTATAGCATTTATAAAGCGTAACATATTAAATTGCCGCTTTTCTAAAGGATCATAACTCTCTTGTTATATTTGAAAATAATAATATTTAATAAACATCACATTTAAAAAATATAATAAAATGAAAATATATTATTTCATTAATTTTTTTAATTAGTATTATTATTTCAAAATTTATAAGTTACTGGATAATGTTTTTAAAAAATCACTGACGGATGAACTGAATTCAATCCAAGTCAAAAATCCCACAGCAGTACTGTATCTATCGGAGGACAAAACGGCAGAGATTCCTGGATTGTATAAGCAGGAGGGCCCACAATGTACTGTTCAGATCCATAATAAAAAGCCCACCATGATTCTGACACGTGGGCATCATTACCCCTTCCCAAGCTGCTGGTGCTGGCTGGGTTGTCAGGTCAATAATTCAACCTCTACCCCATATTTTAAAATGTTTCAATGTTTTCTTGTTGTTTCTAAAAGGTTACTTTGTTATAAAGAAAAAACTAATACGGTAGGGGTTTTAACAGTGTTAAATACAGTGGTTTTATATCTTTGCTGAAAAATTACTTTTATGGAAAAAAATCTTAAAAATAAATTATTTTTATGATATTTAATAATGATATGAAAAATAAAATAGAAAATATTTTGAAGTGTTTAACTATGTTATAAAAAATAAGTCAGAAAATAACTTATTAATATTTTAATTTATTTTTTAAATTTATTAGAAGAACAATGATAAAATCTGATAGATGAAAAGTTGAAGAAAGATACAATAAAAAAATACTTTGATTTTATATATTACTTCAAATAAATTAGATAACAATAAAAAGATTTTGGATCAAATTTGATAGATAAAAAAATTAAAATATGATGAAATTGAGAAAAAAATGTAATTTTATAAATTATTTCAAATTAAATAAATAAAAAGAATAGGAACCAAATATAGATAAAAATTCAAATAAAAAAGGATAAGAAAAAAAATAAACAACAATAAAAAAAATAAAAACCAAAGTTGATACAAAAATCAAATCAAATCAAATTCTAAGAGATGAAATTAAAAAAATAATAATAAAAAATAATTCAAAATAAAATATATAGTAATAAAAAAATCACTAAATTTAATATAATTAACAAATAATATAACTTCTTAGAATATTTTATATCTTCTAAAAAGTGTCCCCTAAAATAAAATAAAAATACTTTTCTGAAAACCATATCAAATTTTTCTTTGATCGGAAAGAGTTTTCAATTTACTAATTTTTCTAATAGTAAATAAACATGAAATATTTTGAAAAATAATTTAACAAAAAATTACTTTTCATAAAACAAACGGGCCTTGAATTATATGTACTGTGGATTGTAACAATAAAATGATGACTTTGCTTTTCTCACCAAAAACATTTGGTCTGAGTATTGGGAATAATATGATCTTTATATATATATATATATATATATATATATATATATATATATATATATATATATATATATATATATATTTTGCATAATAAAATTATTAACTTACCCTTGTAAACAAAAAATATTTAACTGGTATTTAGGAGCTATTTAGACTTTATTTTTTTAATATATTGTAAAATTATTTGATTACCTTTATAATAAAAACTTCTTTAACTAGTGTTCATGGGTTTTTTTATTATTTTCATCTTGTTTTTTTGTTATTATCAAATTAAATGAGGGACGCTTTTATAATTGAATAAATATAAGATTATTAAATAGCTCAATTTTGCAATTGTAAGATTATTAAATAGATCAATTTTTTATTGTTTTTTTTAATTCTTATGGATTTTTAAATATTTATGAGAGATATTATAACCTACGTGGGGGGGATTTCAGAGTAAAAATAAGAAGAAAAAAAGGAGCATTTTTTCCCGATTGTTTAATGGTCAAGAGTAAAATTGAAACCTCTTAGAAACTGTAGGGATAACACTGAAAAATTTTATGCATAGGAAGAAGTAGAAAATTTATAAGGGCAAAAATAAAATTACCCTTTTTTAGATTTAGCTCAGGGAAGTGAACACTGTCGTTCCACCAGGTATCTGTTGTTGGGCTGTCGTTTTACAGGGATCATTATCTTTTTTTTTTTGTTTAACGTGGTTATACGAGTTAGCTTGCGTGTAACTCGACTAATCCTACGAGTTCTAAAATTAATAATTATATAAGTCTTTAATTGCTATTATATAAACAAATATATAACTCAAATCTAAAATTATAAAAAAAATAAATTTTTTTATTTTAAACTCTTATCACTATATTATCATTGGATGGTTATTTTACAGGATCATTATTGATAGCTGAGTGCGTGGACTGTGGTCCAAGAACAAAGTAGGCTGAGAGGCCGATTTATTGTTTTTGAGAGCAGAGAAGGATCGGGAATTAAACAGGGGCTTGGCCGTAGATATGCTTGGGATTTTTTTTATAAAATATATTTTATTTGAAAATATATTAAAAAAATATTTTTTTTATTTTTAAAAATTATTTTTAATGTTAGTAAAAAAAGTAACCCGACTGTCTTATGCCTGCAGAAAGACAGGGTTTTATGTTTCTCAAACTTGTCGATCTCTGGCTTTGCCCCTCCCTATCTCCAACTTGGCGTGACACTTTTCAGGTGTAGGCTG
This sequence comes from Populus nigra, assembly GCF_951802175.1. NCBI lineage: Eukaryota > Viridiplantae > Streptophyta > Magnoliopsida > Malpighiales > Salicaceae > Populus > Populus nigra. Next base: position 3,223,825 of record NC_084870.1, on the reverse strand, counting down.
TGAAAGGGTTGGCTATGAAAATTACAGCAAACCAACTTGCCTACCCAAAATAACACGTGACTGTGAGAAGCACAATATTTATTTACACTTAACCATCCTAATTCCTACATCTACACCGCTTTTTTAAACAATAAAATTAATAGCAGTTTGATTATCTTTAATTATTATTATTATTATTATGAACATGCATAGGTAATTACGATCAAATAAAAAAGGGTCATGCTTACTATAATTGGGGTTTACTAGGGCGGCCCATCTGGCTACCATTGTAGCATCTACCATGCTTGTTGAGGGCTCAATTCATTCATGTAGTGCAAATTTATTTTATTAGATCCAAGTCTGTAATTACTCATAAAATAAAAATAATTTAAAAATATTATATCGGTAAGTTTGCCATAAAATAACACATCATCATTTGTCAATGGATTTATCAACAATTATGTTCATTGGCCATATTCTGTTTAAAGTTTTGTTAAAAAAATTTAAAAGTGTTATAACCGAAAGCAACGCAATCCTCCTCTTCTTCTTCTTATTTTTCTTCAACTATAAATCAAAATAGCACCCCCTCCCCTCTTACTTTTTTACAAATCTAAGTCTTATCATTATAAATTCAGCCACCCAACACTTCGTGGTGTCAACATCATTGTCTTAGTTTAACTTTTTCTAAATATTCCATACACCATGTAAGCAAACTTATTCATTCATGTTTTAAGTAAATTTGTTGATTTTTTATAGTATTTGTAATTTGTTTGTATATTTAAGTGTTTTACAACTTTTCATAGAGAAATTAAAGTCTGATTTGTATGTTAGATTATAGATAATTAGTTAGGTACTTATTTCTTGTTTTTAATTGGATTTATTTAGTTAATATTTTGATGTATCATTAAATTTTTGTAGAAAAATTATAATTAGTTACTAGATTGTGAATTCATTTTAAAATACCAAAGTTGAATTTTAAATTGATTATTAAATTATTAATAAATATTCCTATCAATATTCTATATAGGTTTTCTAAGTAATGAATGATTGTTCTTGGATATATCAAGATTCGCCCCAAGGGTTGTATAAGAAAGATTATTGTAAAGAGGTTAAGGGTTTTTATTATTTTTCACTTTCAAATCCAGAGAATATTAGTGGAGATAAAATTAGATGTCCAATATTGTGAAGTGTAAAAATAAAAAGCTCTACCAATAAGATGTTATGATGATTTATCTTTTTTAAAAATGATTTATTGAGAAATACTTGTGTTGATTTATACACGGACAACCCTATGTTTCTTATGAGACCATGTTAGAAAAGATTGTTGGCTTAACATGTAATTCTAGCAACATACATGAAGTTATATATGATAATAATAATCATTATAAGAGTATAGTGATGGATGCAATAAGAATGAATCATGATTATTTAAGTGAAGGTTCACATGTAGATGAAGAACTAAATATAGATGCATCTGTGTTTTTAAACTTTTGAAAGGTTTTGATAAATCATTATAGGATGGGTGCACAAATCATAGTAAATTATCGAACATTTCATGATTCTTTACCATCAAGTTAGATTATGGTATGAATAAAGCCAGTTATAATAACATTATTGAATATACAAAAAACATTTTATCAAAAGGGAATAGGCTGAAAGATAACTTTTATGCTGCAAAATCCCCTTGGCCTATGATACTAAAAAATTGATACGTGCCTAAATTTTTACATGTTGTACTATAGTGAAGATATAAATTTAACCAAATGCAAAACATGTAGACATGCTTGATATAAACCTAGTACTGGTAGGGAAAGGACACTTATTGCATATAAAACTAAGATACTTCCCAATCACTCCTAAGTTGCAAATGTTATTCATGTCTCCGAAAATAGTTGAGCACATGACATCATTCATATGATACAGAGTATAGAGTCATAGTGCACCCTTTTGATGGTGAAGCTTGGAAGCAATTTAATAGGTGCATCCTCGATTTGCAATGGAACCATAAAATGTGCATCTTGGTTTGTATGCATATAAGTTCAATCCACTTGGGTCCTTTATTCCACCCCATTCTTGTTGATTGGTTATACTAATATTTTACAACTTGCCTCTAAGATGTGTATGAGACCAGAATTCATGTTCTTATCTACAATCATACCTGATATTTAAAATCAAGGTAGGAATATATATGTTTGTCTTTAACCGTTGATTAACGAGTTAAAACAGTTATGGTCATTTGGTCATAATCAAGGAAATAAAATTTTCAAATGAAGATAGTTTTGATGTGGACTATAAATGATTTTCCTGCATATTGGATGGTTTTGGGATTGAGCACATATGTAAAATTAGCCTATCCATATTGCATTAAAAATAATAAGGCCTTTACCTTAATGAATAGGGGTAAAGCTTCTTTTTCTTATTGCCACCGGAGATTCTTGTCAAGTCATAATCGATATATATAAAAAAGGACTTCTTGAAAGGGATGATGTCATAGTTTTAAAACCCGACCCGGTCATCGACCCGGTCCAGTGATCGGGTCACGGGTCATATGGGTTGACCCGGGTCAACCCAAAAAAAAAAACACCTATATCACTGGAAAAAGACATTGAAACGGCTTAAAGAACACCACGGATTCATTTGAACTAATACTACTCTAACAATATTATTCTGTAAAATTAGCAGTAGGCATTTTTATCCACAACTCCACATAACATGTATTGAATTATTCTATATTATTCTGTAATACTACTATGACAGTAATATACTAAATCATGTGAGCTAAAAACCACGCAATTAATTGCTTTTGATCAAATGAGCAAAATCCAGATTGTGTTTTCAATTTAACAATCCTTATGTCCATGAAATAAAGCACATGCCTTTGACTAGATATGGGTATGTCCATGAAATAAAGCACATGCTTTTGACTAGATATGGGTTAGTTCACAGTCCTTGCACTCACACACACTCTTTTATGCTTCAAATTCCAAGTCCAACAGAAAAGAATGAAAAAAAGAGTAGTTGCAATACTAACCGGAAGAGGCAGCAGGTGCAATAGGCCGGGACGCGGAGGTCGAAGGAAGAGAAGAGGCAGTGGCAGGAAGTGGTGGGAAGTCCTCTGCTCCTCTGTCAAGACGTCCTCTGCGATGATCTTCTTCAGTGCGATCAGCTGGGTTTCAACACAATAGGTCGGGACGCGGAGGTCGAAGGAAGAGAAGATGCAGTGGCAGGAAGCGGTGGGAAGTCCTCTGCTCCTCTGTCAAGACGTCCTCTGCGATGATCTTCTTCAGTGCGATCAGCTGGGTTTCAATTAGGTTTGTAAATTGTAACTTTGCTTCGTTCTTCTTCAGTCTTTACTCTTTAGTCTTCAGCGTTTTGGCCTTTTAAAAGGCCAAAACGACGTCGTTTAATGACTAGCAATTAAAAAAAATTGACCGGGTCTCACCCGGGTTTGACCGGGTGGACCGGGTCCCGGGTCGACCCGCCGGGTCGACCGGGTTTCCCCGGGCCAACTCCCATTCGGGTTTTTGCCTCCACCCGGACCGGTCCCAGGCCCGGGTCGGCCGGGTCCCGGGTCGACCCGCCGGTCCGGTCCGGGTTTTAAAACACTGGATGATGTAACGCCGGTATTGTCTAGTAAAGAATTATATGATGTAGTCTTGCAGTATGAGGATATTATATTTGATTTTCGATCCGGTAAGAAGAAGTTTCCTAATTTTGGTGTGACCTATAATTAGAAAAAGCAAAGTATTTTTTGGGAGCTTCCTTATTGAAAGAATAATATCATTCATCATAATTTGGATGTCAAGCTTATCGAGAATAATATGTTTGAAAACATTTTTAACATGATCATGAGTTTCAAAAAGAAAACAAAAGACAACATGAAAGCTATAATAAATTTTTTTTGCGACTGTTAGAATATGAAATTGCTTAATGATAGGTTACATGTCGTAAAGCCCAAAACCAACTTTGCCTTAGATAAAAAAACATAATTTCTTGTCTATTAATAACTTAAAAATCTATGATTTCTTGATGATTATACTTCAAACATAGCTAGATTAGTGTGTTTGAAGAAATGCATATTGTATGTAATAAAAAATTATGACTACCATGTGTTTATGCAAACATTCATTCTAATTGTTTATAGGGATTTATTGCTAAAAAAAATATGAGATGCACTCACGAAGATTAATTACTTTTTTAGAGATGTTTGCTCGACCAAGTTGCGTTCTCAACATATTGAGCAGCTTGAAATGAACATCATCAAGACAATTTGCAAACTTGAAATGATCTTCCTCCATCATTCTTTGACTCAATAAAGCATATGAAGAGCGTGTTTGACAGTGTGGTTGCGGGTGCTTTTCAAATAACTTTTCGTGCCAAAATGCATGCCAATGATTTTTTTCATTTTTTAAAAATCATTTTTGATATCAGCACATTAAAACGATCCAAAACGTACAAACCATATTAAATTTTAGCAAAAAAAAAAATTTCAAATTTTTTGGGAACGCAGCCGCAGCCGCGTTCCCAAACGATGCCGAAGTGTTTAATGTATTTTTTAAAACTTTTAGTCATTCAATTTATGTTTACCTTCATGCAAGTACTTGTTCAACCTCAAAAAAAATGTTAAAAACAAGATACATGTTAAGGTTTTGATATGTGAAGCTTATACTGTTGAAGAGATTTCAATATTTATCTTATATTATTTTAAGCCTCATATAAGGAAAAGAATCAACCACATTCTAGGATATAATGATGATAATGAAATGAGTGAGAATTTGTTAATATTTTCCCATCCTGGTTGACCATTGTCGAAGAATGTAGTTTTGAGAAGATATTTGACAAACATCGAATATAGACAAGCACATAATTATGTGTTATATAATTGCAATGAATTGAGACCTCTTTTTTTTTTTCACTAAGTCAATTTTACATTCTTAAATTATTTTCTCATATATTCTCATTTAAGTAAATTCTCAGTAACTTTCTTATAGGTAATATAGTCAATTTTTGTTATTTCAAAATTTTTTTTATCTTACTGAAGCTCAAAATTTCCAAATATAAGATAAACAACTCGCCATATGATTTAAAACACAAGTATGTAATAATTTATAGCTATAACGGTCCATGGGCAATCCCCTTCAATTAATTATATCATTTTGGATTTTTACCTGTACTTGGAAAAAGTCATTGAAGTCGTGGTCTTAGCTTAAAAAATACTGTAAAGTTTAGGATTTTGATTAGGTTTGCCTTGATGCAAAATGAATTATTAGGGAGTTCATATCTTAAAGGCAGGTTTTAATCCAGTACATGAGGGGTAGACTTTTACTTAGTCTCAAAAGGGTCTATGATCTGCTCAATGACCACCTTTCATAAAAGCATTTTAAGGGTTTACAAGGAATGATTAGGGCACAGTGTGACTACCATTACCAAGTATATGTTCAGCTCATAATTGGATATTTCATGAATTTGAATCTTGAATGAAAGTTATGAGGTAGATTGATACTTCTCACCTATCCTAGAATTGAGTTTATTAGAAAATTAAAATGCACGAATGTATTAATCCATACCCAATGTATGTATAAGCAGTATGTAAAAAGATGCATGAGCAATACATAAAAGTACATGCTAAAATTAAATTACATAGACCAAAAAAATCAAACAAGCAAACAAACAAGGCTTAGTTTGGCCAGACAAGTCCCTAGTGGAGTCACTATCTTGTCGTGGCATGCAAGACCTCGAATAGCGGAGCTACCTTCTGGAATCAAATGATGTTTTGGGTTTAATTATAAAGTAATGATTTAAGAGAGTTGACATCTTGTCGCACCCTTTGATTCTAGAAGGCAGCTTTACCCTTCAACATTGTGCACATCACATGGCAAAGTGTATTAAAAAAATCTAGAAAGAGTCATGTTAAAGTTGTTAAAGAGGGTAACAATGAAGTAACTTAGGGAGATATGTATTTCAATTAAATGAGTTAGTTGAGCTGTATCAATTTACTTTATCTACCGAGTTAGAAGAAATTTCAAGTTTTCATGTCACTGAGAATACTTATGTTCATATTGACAATGACAAGTAAAATGATATATTAAGTATCAATGGACATACAAAAGTTAATAAAGATGAAAATAAAAGGATCAAACAACTTCAGTTCAAATAAGAAGATGGACATGAAGATGATGAAAATAAAAATGATAAAAAATTAGATTAAGCATGGGATTTGAACTAATTTTAGATGTAAAACATCGTTGTGAAATTAAGACATTTCTTGTCATTTTATTTTGTATATTGATTAAGTGTTCATTGTTATGGTTTTAATGAGTTGCTATTGAATAAGTTATGAATGTCGTTGTTGTTGCTGGTGATGCTATTTAATTAGGCTGGATGGGGATTATAACCAATATATATATTGTAACTTTACTAATGGAATCACTAATGCAAATTAAAAAATTATTAAATAATTGTCGATGAATCTGTCGGTGTATACAAGATAACCAATAACTCACCGATGGATGCTAAAATAGTTAGAGAATTACAAAGAGTTTGGGGAATAATTCATGGAATTAGAACCAATCGATGAGTTCACTGATGGAACTGCAATCATTGGTGATCTTGTATTGATCAATGGACTCACTGATGAATGCTAAATTAGTCAAACAATTACAAAGAGTTTGGGAAAAAAATTCATAAAAATCAGGCATGCCGATGAAAATACTAACAGATTAAAATTCATTAGTGAATTTAAGGGTTTCAAGAGATTTCAAAAATTTTTGAAATGATCAATGGATTCACCAATAGTTTTAAATTTTTTTGTCGGTGAGTTCGTCAGTGATGTGTTGACGTGGTTAATGACTATTGAACCACCAACACAAAATTCTGTCGTTGAATTTAAACTCAGATATGTCAAGGCAATCCTTAGCTTTTTCCCATTTCCCCTAAAATTAACTTTTTCCTCCCTCTTTGTCCTCTATCTCTTCTACTAGATGGTTGACGTTCTCTCTCTCTCTCTCCAAAATCGATGATGATGAAGCTCTCTCTTTTTTAGACAGCGACACAGCTCTCTCTCTCTCTCTCTCTCTCTCTCTCTCTCTCTCTCTATATATATATATATATATATATATATATATATATATATATCCATTACTTATGATTTGATGTTTATCTTTTTTCCTTAGATACAAATTTACATTTTTACATGTTTGTTTCGAGTTAAAATGCATGCTTTTGTTTGTTTTGAGTTAGAATAAATGTTATTAACACTTTATTTTATGTAATATGGAGTGTTAAATGAATTCTCTTTCTAGGGTCTAGAGTAATATTTGGGAAAAACAAGTAACTAGTTGTAAATGGTTTAATAGGCATACAATAATTGTTAATTAGAGTGCAAACATGGAAGAATTAGAATTTAAGAAAATAAAAAGCTTAATTAATTTAAAAGCTATAATGAGGATTTTGGGGAAATAACTTAATTGATTTAAAAGCTATGAGATTTCATGTCTATTTAATATGTTGGTATGAATAATCATGTTTTATAAAAGAGTTTCATTTAGATGTGTGAATTTTTATGGCATGCGTGTTAAAGGAAAAAAAAGTTGTAAACTTTAAGTTGTGGGAAAATTTGAATTACTAAATGTGTTAAATTTGACTAGGTATGGATTTGTTTTTATATAATTGTTGGATTCTGTGGAAATATATTTAAATATTTAATTGATTAAGATAAATGTTGATACTTATTCTTGTTAATGATGCTTATGGAAAATGATTTGGTTTATAATATTTAGTTGTCTATATATTTTTTTTAAAAAAACTTTGATAGATCCCATATAAAGGAGGTGTTACCAAAATCTTGTTATAAATGGATATATGCACTAAAATGAAAAACCATAAACCATATATTTAGAATTTAATTGAATATGCTTAATTTTTTAGTTATATTATTTAGATGCCGAGAAAAATATTTAGGGTCGAAACAAAGTGGTTGCTCCTCTTAAAGCAGTAGTGTTTTTGAGCATGCAGTGTATTTAGGTGCCTAATCATGAAGAGGAACGTAATGCACATGTTAATGACACGGTGCAGATCTGGCATTTCATCTGCTAGAGATCCTTATTCTAACAAGTTAATTGTGGAATGGAAGCCGAATTTAAGCATGTAAGAAAATTTATTTTCTCTAAACATAAAATAAAATTAATGATTACACATTCATATATTTTAGAGTTAATTAATTGATTTTTAAGTTCACAAATATAAAACTGACGCTAACAATAACATCAACAACGAAAGCATCTATAAAAATGCCTTTGTTTCAATAGAGCCACTTTAGAGATCATCCAAAATGGATGCCTATGGTTGAACTTGGTGGAGAAAGTTTAAGGTTAATACATATATAATCAATATTTTTAGTTAATAAACATTTTTTTAAAAAAAATTAGAAACTAATTATTTAATTCAATTGATTACAAGGAAAATTTTTGGTGGGATGTTGCAAAAACTCTAGGATTTCCATTGGTGGGATGTTGTAAAAACTCTAGGATTTCCAGACGAGTCTTGGGAAATCATAGAGCAACTTGGTGAGTTTTAACATGTTATGTTTATAATTTTTAATAAAATTGTAATATTTTTTATCATTATATTTTTTTTAGTTTAACTAACTTTTAAACTAGGTTGTGCGATTTCTAGTACAACTCGTACATTTATGCTAATAAAAGAGTGGAGTTAAATGACTTTAAGTGTTGAAGAATTTTAGACCTCTCCACATCACTAAGAGTAATTGAGAGAGATATCTAGAATTCTTGATATCAGAGGATTTTAGGAGGTGGTCATAAAGTGGATCCTTAAACAGAAACAATCCATTAGCAAGCATAATGGTGGGTTGCTTCCTTTTATTAACCATGCAAAACACATGGTAAGAGCCTATTTTATTTTGCAGGTTACACAATTTGGACACAAGCCAACTCCAATGGAATTATATATGGAAACAAATATAGAGGGAGGACATACAGAAAGGGGTGTAGAGGTTTATGGATAGTCAAGCCAAGGAGTTCATTGTAAGTAAAATTTGAAACCTTTTGTATATTTTGTTGACATTTTTTTTGTGATATCTTTAGGCTTTAACTTTTTTTATGTATGTAGGAGCAATATAGCATCGACATGCGTGCCCAACACGGGGAGGGCATTTCAACACATCTAGAACACAATCTAGAGTTGTTGTTGGAGGCTAAAACAATTGATAGACTCAACAAGAATCGAGTTTATGGTATCTCTATGACTACAGTCTGTGATATGAGGCTGGGTTGTAGTGTCTTAACCATATACACCTTACAATCCAGCTAGAGACAACCATCACCAACAGTCAAGGAGTTGTTTGAAAATAAAATTGATGCTTTGAAGGTTGGAATGAAGGCAAAATAGAAAGAACAAAGTAGGAAGCAATGAGAGGAAATAATGACATACTTGTCCATTCATTATCCTCCTCTTTTTGGACCTCCATGAGATTTTTCTCCCTCTCCACTTGCACCTTTAGCTCATTTTATACACACACACATACACATATTTGCAATTGGTTTTTTTATAGTTAAATCAATAATATAAAATGTCACCATTTAATTCAATTTAGTTGTTTAATGTTGTTTAATGTGAAATTATTTGATAGTATTTTTTAAAAACTACTAAAATACCAACAGACATAACAATTATGTTGGTGATTTTGTTAGCAATATTGATGTATTTTCCTAGAAGAATTATAGAGAGTTGTGAGCCATTTTGATATTCACCAATAGAACATATTGGTCGGTGTCTATCGGTTAATATATCTGTGACACACGATATACAAATGGATTTGTCTGTTGACATATCCATTAGTAAATATTATTGATGGATATGCCGACAAACAATGGTTGATGCCTATTTTGCATCACCAATGACAACAAGTTGTCAACCTATCAATCAGTATATAAATCACCGATTGAATTACTAACAAATATGACATCAACAACATGACACTTGCTAACGACACGTTTTCATCGGTAAGTCCATCAATGATTTTGATACCAAAAAAAATAAAGCGTTATATTTTGGGTGATAAGCATGATTTTTTTATTGTTTATGTTTTTTTAGCTCATATTTATTGGTTTAGTTTATTGTGTTGGAATTAAAATTGATGTTTTATTTTGGATTGTGGTTTTGGGTGACAAACATGATTTTTTTTTATCTTAGACTTACTAGTTTAGTTTGTTATGATGGAATCAAAATTGATGTTGTTATTTTGACATATAAACTATTTTTTTTTCTTTTGGTGTTTGCATGTTGTTTAAGTGGTAACTTTTGTTAGCTCTCGACAAAATAGGGGAGGTACTATTGTTTCTCTTTTGTTTAGATTGTTTTTGTTTGTTTTGGCAATTGTAGAGTTGTTACAAATAACATTTTTTTAGCTTCCATTTTGTTTTCAAGTTGTTGTCATTTATTTTTGCTAGCTTTCTTTTAACATGATTTGCTCTCTGCAAATGCTTCATCAATCAAGTTTGTCTTCAGTTTTTTTTTTGTTTGGTTTCTTATTTTGGATGATCTTTTGTTTTCACATGATTTGCTTTGTCGGTTGTACTTTTTGTTTGTTGTTGCGTTTTCATTTCCAAGACTTAAGCTATATTTCACCAGCATTTGATTAATCTTTGTGTTTTTTATTTTATTCAAATATTGTGCTCTTGCTTTGTCTTTTTTTTCTTTGCTTTCTTTCTATATTTATTACAGAAGGGGAACTTACGTGGGTTGTTGTGACCATTGGATGATTGATTCCTGCTTTCTATGCTTTGAGCAGGTTTTTGTATTTTAAAACAAACCTCATACAAAAAAATCATATAGTCTCCCACAAGTTTGATGCGAGATATGGTTAAAAATCCATATCTTAATTATTAAAAATTGGAGCTAAGATATGGTTAATAGCAATGATAAGCTGTAAAATAGGTTTATCAATGCAATAGAGATAAAGAATCTTGGATGGAAAGGTAAATATCTTTTAAATTTGTTTATGATCGCATTATAAGTTAAAAATAATAATTATGTTAATTAATTGTTTACAAGGATTGGTTATTTCTATTTGATTATGTCAAAAAACCATCTCAACCCAATAACTTAAACTCTTAAGTGAGATCCCAAGATATGATTTATATTATTTTCTAACACACTCTTTTAAGTGAAAGCCATTTGAGGTTGAAAATTTACACATGTTCACATTACCTTGTGCTTAATTTTTATCAAATAAATAAGGATGGTAAGATTCGAACTCGTGACCGCTTGGTCATCAAGACTCTGATACCATGTCAAAAAACCATTTCAACACAATAACTTAAACTCTTAGATAAGGTCCCAAGATATGATTTATATAACATGTTTAGTGTTCTGGTCTTGATCTATATATATAAATATTGGTGGTGTCCAGTCAAAAAACTCAATGTTATGCTTTTTTAAAAAACATTTAAAGTTTGAACCGCATTTTCAAATACTACCTCAAGCATTAAACTTAATAGTTTATATAGCTGATTAATGTTTTTGGATCAAACTTTGATACACCTTCCGTGTTTGTGCTAACATTTTTTACAGTAAAAAAAATATGATTGGACTTCAATAGTAAGGCAGGCAACCTCTTTAACTATTACTTAATTATGTATGATCACCATCTCATGCACAAATCTGTCTTTAATATACAGAACCAAGGTATGGTTTCTTGAACCAATATGCTATCTTTAAATTTTTAATTATTAGTTAATGATTGATACATGTAGATAAGATAAAAATGAGTAGTTTTCTTGAAGCCTTTTCGTATTTAACTTTCTTGGTAACAATAACAAGATTCTCTAAACTATCTAGAATCATGCTTGGACGATGCTGACAAACAAATTATTGATTTACTTGTCAGTGTTTACTCTTTTTAATCTTCCATGTTTGTCGTGGGACCTAATCATAGTTAAATTTAGCTTTGAAGCCAAGCCTTGTGAGTTTGTCAAAGAAGTAGTTGTGTCTTGAATCCAAGATAAAAAAAATTTGGAAAAACAACTCAAGAAAGAAATTATATACTTCATCAAGCTTACAGTTTCAAAGGTAATTTCTTATAATAGCTCCAAATAAGGGGAAAACTTGAGATACTCTTTATTGCATCCTGGAGTGCTATACTTCTTGATGGAAAAGGAAGGAAAACAATCTCTGAAATAATTCACTCGCAAGATATTGGTTTAGCTGAGTTCTAAGTAAAGCCAAACGATCGTCGTCGCAGCCATCAAGTTGCGACCCTACATGAAGGCAAATTCTTCAAAATCTAGAGGTCACCAGGAAGCTTGTTATGTGGTTTGGTGATCTCAAATAGTTTGAAAAGGTTTTAAAATAAAATAAAAATTAATTTTTTAATTAGATACAACATTAAGATTATTCACATTCGTTTGATTTTGTTATTTATAAACATATCTAGTTAGATTTGCAAATTATTAATTTGAATACTTTTTTTGATGGTATATGTTAAACTTGGCTTGAGTTCAACTTCACCTCGATTTTATTTAGACAAACAAATCAATTGTGACCACCATGATATTCAGCTTTGCTTATATAGCCCCTGAAAGAAGAATTAATCATATCTTTGTGTAGAAACATAAATTTCTATCAATTAAAATTTGTCATATGTCATTTTTATTTTATTTTAACATGAAATGATAAAACAAAATTGAAATAAATGACATGGAAAATAAATGACATGGAAAATAAATGGGCTTCCATATATTTCTTAGTCAATGAAAAGTTGACACATGAGATGAAATATTTAAGATATCTTATCATAAATATAAGATCCTATAAATAAAAATCAACCAATAAAATAATATCATATGATATTGGAAAAAGAACTTGAAAGCCCTTACAAACTCTATAAATAGAGGGTCTTACCCTCGACAAAAGGATGAGAAAATGATTATCAGGGAAACAAAATTTTCATCAAGACAAGCACTTCAAGGAAGAAAGCTCTCTAAAAAACTCTCAAACCTCCTTCATCTACACTTGAAGTCTACAAAGAACAGAACTCAATTGGATCAAAACCTAAACGCCCCATATGAGTTCTTTAACAACATTTTGAAGAAAAAACAAAAGTATCATTCAAAACATTAAATAACCAAATCTTGTTTCGCAATACATGCCCAAATTTGTGTTTTTACAAGGCACAAATCTTAACTTAATTTCACAAATAAATCAAGTCACCACATATCAAATTTAAGGGAAGAATCAGAGAATTATTTATTCTTTTGTAAGAATATTTTAAATAGAGTTATACCAAGTCATATATTTTAATAAAATCAAATATTTGTACACATGTGCTTATCAAATTTCAGGTGCTCAAAATTATATCTACAAATTTCTGGTGATTTTACTGAGGACATCTTTACCTCTCATCTCTTCCCTTTAAAAAACAATTTTCAATAACCTCTTAATGGCAACTAGGAAGAACATGGTCACCATTATCGCTTCTAAAAGCAACAAGGCTACTGATTCAAGTCGCCGACATATCGTTGAAGATTCTTTAACCCTATCATTGAAAACAAAATTCATCATCGAGTTATATGCATAAACTAAGTCGATTCTTAAGCTGGTGTCAACATCGAATGCAAAGGAGGCACGGGAGCTTGCTTTAAAGTTAAAGCTACAAGTCACTCTACCACAAAAATCAAGCAGGGGTGCGTTGACTTTTATTTGACACTCAAGGTGACTACTTCAGCAATCCACCCATGAAGACTCATTCATGTCAATCACCAAATAAGGCTTCGAGTTTTGGAACTATGTCAGTGATGACGACCAGGACTACACATTTCAAGGATCAAATGGCTAACTTAACAAAATTCGTCGAGGGTAAAGAAGACCATTGATGAGCCAATGCCCTGAAAGATGTGTCAAAAGTCCATACCAGTTAAAGATGAGGTTTTCTCAGCTCAAAGCTTAAGAAAACTCATTACACTAAATGAGTACATGCCAAGGGAGTTGAGAAGTATGGAAAATGTATTCACTACTTCCTATCAAGTTGATAAAGAGAAAACTTATACTGAAGAAACCATGGAAGAAAGAAATAATTACTCTTTAAACATGCATTATGATGTATACATTACAAAGATATCCTTTAACGATGAACACATGTTGCTTGGATCCAAACTCCATAATCACCATCTTTTTTATCAATTGATACGTCTTTAAAAAGACGGTGAATCATATTTTGGTGGATGATACGACCGTCAATAAACTACCTCTTAAAATCATAAAAGAGCTTGGAATTTTTATGGATGAACTCTTTCCAAGTCATCTAATGATTAAAGGCTTTAATTATTAAGGGCAGAATATGTGGGAAAGATAAGACTTACGATACACATGAAAGGTATGGACTCCAATGCATTTTTTCACATCATAGATGCCAAAACTACTTTTAACATGCTATTTGGACAACTATTGATATATGAAAATGACATTGTCTCCTCAATGACCCACTAATGTTTTAAGTATTGTTAAAATAAACAAGTGAGAAAGTTAGTGGTGAATACTGACCCCTTTACCATAGTCAAAACACACTTTATCGATGCACAATTATATTTTAAGTTAACCATGATGAAAGAACCACAATCTCCACCTAACCATCAAGAAGAGGGAAAAGTTGACTCTAAAAGCTCAAAAGGAAATAAATCATCTACAAATGAAAGAGTAACTTTTCCAATGAAGAATAAAGGAAAAGAAAATATAGTAGAAAACTTCATTGATAATAAGGTATCACAATGGTACTATGATATATCCTCGTATCAGCAAGAAAAGAGGGTCAATCTTCTTCTACCAAGGATGGAGATAAGATCACCAAAGGGCTCAAAAACTTGACCTTGCCAGCTACTAATCTTGTATTAACCAAGGTCTCAAAACCTTTATTGAAAAGGTTTTGTTCATCAAATTGAATCAGTTGTTACAAATCTCGAAGAACTCCCTAATAAATAAGCGAATGGTTTCGATCCCAATGCCTTAAAGCTTCTAGCCAGGGCTGGTTATAGTTATAAAAATATCAATAAATTAGCAAATAATGGTAATATGACTCAAATTGAAGGTAAACAAGTTTCTACAAAGATTAGGAGGGCTTGGAGAGAGAAGAAAACTTCTAGTAAAACTTCAAAGGCTGCTCTTGGATATGAATCTTCTACAACACTTCATTTTAAGATTAATAAAGAGGCCTCACAATATATAAATGTGGGAGAAGTGAAGGACAAACAACAAAATCAGCTTAAACCTCTTAAAGCTAGGTCTGAGACTGTCTTGGTGTGACTACGACTCGTGTTTCATTATTTGATAGGATTAGAATCCAAAGGAGTAGAAGGACTCTAAAACAAATGTCAATTTTCACAAGACTTAGACAACCCAAGTCAAAATATGATAAGTATGTACTCGATCATCAACCAAATCTGATGGAGGGTTTATATGATCGTTATAGCAAAATACCTTCTCGTGATGAGGCGACACTAAAAAAAGAAAACATGCGATAGTGATCACAAACCCCTATAATGAAGAGAAAGAAAGGGAAATAATATATCTTACTTCAAATCACATCACTATTAAAAATGATGATAGTGATGAGCTTTTTGTTGAAGAAGATGTTGAAAAGGCTCTGCCCATTTTTTAATTAGAAAATAAGCCTACAATAGATGAAGTTAAAGAGATTAACTTAGGTACCATTGAAAACTCACGCCCAACCTTATCAATGCTAACTTGTCACCTGAATAAAAAAGGGATTACATGGAACTTTCGATAAAGTATCGAGATATCTTCATTTAGTCTTACAATGAAATGCCAAATTTAGACCTAGGGGTTGTTATTCATCAATTAGCAATAAAAAATAGGGCTAGACTTGTAAAACAAGCTCAACATTGTTTTCATCATGAACTCATCTCACAAATTATGGTTGAAGTCAACAAACTTATCCAAGCTGGTTTCATTCGTGAGGTCAAATATCCTATATGAATTTCAAATATCATGTTAATGAGAAAGAAGAAGGCTAGATTCATGTTTGCGTGGATTTTTGAGACCTTAACAATGTTTGTCCCAAAAATAACTTTCCATTTCTAATCACTAAAATCATGATTGATGCTACCATAAGTGTCAACCATGATGGTTCATCTAGCAATAATTAGATTCAAATGGCACCCGCAGATGAGGAAAAGACATCTTTTTGGACTCTGAAAGGGATATATTGCTATCAGAGCATGCCTTTTGGCTTGAAGAATACATGTGCCATTTATCAAAAGGCGATGCAGAAGATTTTTTATGATATGTTTCACCAATATGTTGAATGCTATGTTGATGACCTTGTGGTGAAATCAAAAGAAAAAAAAATCATTTGCATGATCTTTGTCTAGTATTTGAACGTTGCGCTGATTCTAACTAAAGATAAACCTAGAAAAATACACATTTGGTGTGTCATCAGGAAAATTCCTAGGATTTATAGTTCGACATCGAGGAATTAAGATTGATCCATCTAAGATCGATGTCATCTTAAAAATGTCAGAGCCAAGAAACATTTACAAGTTGAAGGGTCTCCAAGAAAGTTAGCTTATATACAAAGATTCATTTCTAACTTAGTAGGTCAATGTCAACTATTTACTTATTTGATAAAGAAGGATATATTATTTTATTGGGATGAAGCTTGTATTAAGGTTAAAGAGTACTTGTTTAATCCATTTGTCATACAAGCACTAGTGCAAAACACTCGTTTATCTTCTATATTACAACTCAAACATATTTATTGGGAGTGCTGTTGGCATAACTAAGTAATGAAGGCAATGAAAGTGCTCTCTATTACTTTAGTATGATCTTAAATGGGGATGAACTAAATTATTCTTTAATAGAGAAGACATGTCTAACATTAATGTTTGTAATATAGAAGTTAAGGCATTACCTCTAATCACATTCAATACGACTAATCTCTCGAGCTGACCTTCTCAAGTACGTCAACTTAAGGCCAATACTAGCGAGAAGATTGGCGAAATGAGCTTTCTTGCTTTAAGAATTTGAAATCATCCACGTCTCATAAAAAGTGATCAAGGGGCAAGCACTAGCTAATTTTCTTGTTGATCATTTTATTCCCGATGAATGAAAGTTCTCTAAACGCCCGTCTGATAAAGTTGTCTTGTTCATTAAAATGTTAGAATCGTGGAAAATGTTCTTTGATGGTGCAACACGATAAAACAAAGCCAGAGTTAGGGTAATCTTCATCACACCTGAAGAAGAGGTCTTCTCATTCACCTTCTCACTTACTAAATGTTATTCCACTAACATGGTTGAATATCAAGCTTTTATTTTAGGCTGGAGATGGTGGTGAATATAAAGATGCCTCACCTTAAAGTGTTTGGGGATTCTCAATTAGTCATCAAGCAACTCCTCTCACTTTATGAAGTCAAGAAGCTTGGATTTGTCCTATATCACAAGTATGCACTAAAACTAGTGACATTACCTGATTGCGTCCTTTTAAAACATGAAACAAGAATAAGCAAGCTAATGCTTTAGCAAATCTAACGTCAACATTAGCATCATGTAGTGATGAAATAAAAGTCCTTGTATGTCAAATATGGGTCGTTCCATTGATGACTAGTGATGGAGAAGAGGAAGAACAAATGAGTGTAGTTTATGTTTATGAGATTGAAAAAAAAAAAAGATTGGTGCCAATCACTTATCGATTATTCAAGACATAATAAGTTACCTAAAGACCCACTCCATAAGACATAGGTGAGGCAAAGAGCTTCTCGCTTCATATACTTCCAAATAACTCTTTATTGACACTCTTTTGATAGAGTCTTTTTGTGTTGTCTTGAAGAAGAGGAAGAAGCTACAAAAGCACTAGAAGAAACACACTCAAGGATCTGTAGAGCGTACCAATCAAGTCCTAAACTTCACTTTTGAATTAAAAGAATAGGGTACTACTGGCCTACAATGGTAAAATATTGCATGGATTATGCTAGAAAATGCTAAAGTTGTCAATTACATGCTAATTTGATCCACCAGCCACCTAAGCCTTTACACCTAAAAATTGCTTCTTGTCCCTTTAATACTTGGGGACTTGATGTGGTAGGGGTCATTGCCAAAAAGCTTAAGGGGGCATCTTTACATATTAGCTACAACCGATTACTTCTCGGAGTTCTTAGAGTGGGATGAACAAACACCATCTATTGTTATGTGGTAGCAAGGTATATCATAAATAATAATGGAAAGGAGTTCTACAATACAACCATGCATAAATTGTATGCACAGTTCAGTATAGAACAACATAACTCTTTTATGTACAATGATCTGGCTAATGGCTTGGCAGAAGCTTTTAAAAAGACCTTATACAATATTCTCAAGAAAGTGATGAATCGCTTAAAGAAATATTGGCATGATAGAATTGGAAAAACGTTATGGGCTTATTATATTAGGTCAACTCAAGCTAAGAGTTGCAATTCAAAAAAGACTCTAATGAAGACAATGCTCATTTATGCCTTAAAGAACTTAAAGCTATAATGAAAAGCATCTTGAAGCACAACAACGATTAAAATATTATTAAACTTGACTTTACAGAGCTTTCAATAAGAAAGTACAAATGCGTTCATTCTAAGTAGGAGATCTTGTCTTGGCAATATGATGCCAATAATTATATCAAAACTCATGGGTAACAAGTTCCTCTTCAAATGGGATGGATCTTATGTGGTTCAAGAAGTCTACACTAATAGAGCTTATAAAATTATCGATGAGAATGAATTGAGGATTGGGTTTATCAATGGAAAAATCATAGGCACTCTTTAAAGCATCAAATCATCAAATCTCGCTTCGCAACACACGTCTAAATTAGTATTCTTGCAGTACACAATCTTGGCTTGATTTCACAAATAAATCAAGTCACTACATATCAAATTCAATAAAAGAATCAGAGGATTGTTTATTTTTTTGTAAGAATATTTTAAATAGAGATTGTATTCAATTATGTATTTTAATAAAATCAAATATTTGTACATATGCACTTGTCAAATTCCTGGTGCTCAAAATTATGTTTACGCTTTGATCTATATATATCCATTTTACATTTAATTATTAACAACACATATTTTAAATATTAGAATTTATTGGACATAAGTCTAGTTACATGTTGTCAAGAATTAACAATAAATTAAGACTGTGTTTATTTTTGTGGCAGCTTTTATGGTTATAGTTTGCAAAAGGTAATTTTAGAAAAATTACTTTTTATTGTGGTTGATTTAATTCAAATATGTATTTGGTTAAAATTGTTGTTGAAGTTATTATTTAGCAAAAAGCATGTTCAAGGTGTTTGGTTGCAATTGATGTTGGTAATAAAATGACCAAAATAGACATGTATTAATATATTATTTTGTAATTACATTATGTGCATTTCATTATTAATACATTGTAAAAACAACCATGTGAATTACAACACTGGTTTTATTGTACAATTAAACTTGCTGCAATCTCATCATGGTTTTATTGTACAATTAAACTTGCTGTAATCTCATCACGAACATGATCCATAAGCAAAGCCCTCTAGTTTCTATGGGTTTGTGAATGTGTAACCATATCGTTTAAAAAATCTATAGGAACAAAATCAGGATGCGATCAAATTCCACAAAGGTCATATCCTCTTGCGACTTCCTTCTAATATAGTTATGTAGTGCCATGAATACAACTACAATCTGAACTTGCGTTTTGTAAGGAAAAGAAGACATTATGCAAAATTTTCCACCTTTTTTTCCACACTCTAAATGTACATTCTATCACACAACGTATTAAGGAGTGAACACGATTGAAGATTTCCTCTCAAGTTCTTGGTTTTCCTTGCCTGCAAAATTCTAGCAAATAATATTTCTCACCTCTATATAGATATAAAAAGCCAACTCGTTAAAATATCCCAAATCAACCACATAATATTTGCTTGCAATAACATATACTGACTTTGTTATTTACTCCCTGATTATTACAATAACATTGACTTCTTTAAAAATAAATAACATTACATATTCTGGTTAGTTAATACCTTCCAGTGGCTTCAAAATTTTGATATTATGATTGTCAATTGCATCAAGGAAAATTCGTGTATTGTGTGCACTATTCTCTCATCTAACCCAAACAAAAATAAATTGCATATCATAGTTACATGCAGCCATTACATTTTGTGCCAATACACCTTTTCTGTCGATAAATAGTATTTGATTTTCTGCAGATACACACACTTGCACATGCGTGCCATTAATAACACCAACATAATTCTGCATGAAAAACCATAAGCCTTAAGCATCAGTGTTTAGTTATTAAGCTTAAATGTTTCCAAATAGGCATATATCTTGGATTGTTCATAATTTCACGCATTATAACATCAAATGCGAGTACACAAATTATTCTAAGAACTTCATTAAAATATACACTATTAGTTCTCTAGAATGTTGAAATTTCTTTTGAAATTTCTTTTGTAAAGCACCCAATACTAATGTATATATAAATATTCTGACATTCTTAAAAACACTAATCCTTCTTAATGCTTTTGACTTGTACCGACTTTATAATTCAAAGCAAAGACTTTGAAATGTAATCACATTCATCCTAAGTAGGTTTGCACATTGTTTTTAATGTCCATGTACAATTTCATGCAACCATCGTATTCATGTATTGTGCGAAATCATACATGGTTCTTTATAAATATAATTATTATAATACAATGCGAAAGCTCCGGCAGTATATAATATTAGTTTACGACGATCAAACTTTTTACTTCAAAACGACTCACCTTCCTTATCTAAATCATTTTTGTCATCATCATCATCATCATCATCATCATTGTTATTAAGAAACTGCTTTCATTCCTATAGTGACAAAAAAAACAAAAGTTTTAAGATAACACAAGGGAAGGTGGAATAACTTTTGTTGTTTACTTTAGCAAGATCTATTAAAATATATGACATTAGTTTGTCAAAACATAATAGAAGAAAAGAAAATACAAATATGTCTACATGAAGGAGATGATGCTTTTTAGAAGAAAATGAGGGAAATTTGGTTCGGTTTGATGAGAAGAAACAAGCAAAGAAACAAGGCATGCAGAAGATGATCCCCTGAGGGTTTTCAAAGAATACAGAGAGAAGAGGAGGGTGCTTAGGAACGATGAGAGTAAAATGGCTTGTCTATGACAATGGTTATAAACACTTGTTATGTGTGTGTTTAGTAATACAATGTTTTATAAAATGTTTTTTAAATAAGAATATATAATAATATTTTTTTCTATTTTTTATTTTATTTTACGTGAGCATGTTGAACCATGAAAAAAATCTAAGAAAATTAATTTAATATTTTTTCAAATAAAAAACATTTTAAAAATAACTTCAATAAGAACTACATAAGTCTATTTTTGTGCTTGTCCAATCCATTCAAGTGAAGTGTTTTGTAGCTATGGTTATATATATTACATACTATATCATATAAAATTAGAATAAATATAGAAATCTTAATTGCTATACACAACAAAAAAAAAAAAAGAAGAATCTATAATTCATTAAATTAATAAAAATAAGTTTCTTTAAAGTAGTATGATCGTGACATGATGTCGTAGGATGTCACGAGCAAAAGCCAAGGGTTTCCAAACAAGCTAGGTATTAAATTTAGCAGGTGAAAGCAGGCGGATATATCTAATATTAGAATGGTGTTTAGAAATGTGATAGTGATTGTTTTTTAAAGTATTTTTTATTTGAAAATATATTAAAATAAAAAAATATTTTTAACAGCAGCATATTAAAATGATCTAAAAATAAAAAAATAATATTAATTTAAAATAAAAAAATTTCAATTTTTTAAAAAATATTTTTAAAACATAAAAATAAACAAAAATTTAAAAGAAAAGAAAAAAGATAACATGTATATTTGTTGAGTTGTGCTGTTGAGTGGCCGTTTTAGAATCGAGATTTTGGCTGTGATCTTAGTTTTTAGTTATGTTTAATAATACTTTTAAATATAATACTTTCAGTTTTTTAATTATTATTATTCTCAAAAGCTATTTATAGCTATTTAAAAATAATAGTGTGATAGCTTTTCTAAGAGGGACCGTGAGTTAGAGATAAAAAAAAAAAGTGAAATAAAAAAAAAATTCAAATGGTATGTTTTATTTTGTGTTTTAAAAGTTTTTAAAAAAAAATTAATTTTTTTATTTTTTATTTTAAATTAATATTTTTAATATTTTTAAATTGATTTATTAATGTCAAAAATAATTTTTAAAAAATAAAAAATATTATTTTCATTAAAAAAAATTTAAAACAATTATTATTATATTTATAAAAACACCCTCGAAGACAATGACGACGTTATGTAAGTGTGCTTGTATGTAATGAAAAGAGCAACGGTCTCGGACTAGGGAGAGAGTATTGTTTTGGAGCTTTGCGTTGAATAAAGAGGGTTTCTTCGTGTTAATGCCCTTTTATGTTTTTTTTTTAAAAAATAAATTAAGATTTTATTTGTTTTTATATTTTAAAAAAAGTTTAAAAATTTTATATATATATATTTTGACTTTAAATTATTTTTTTATGTTTTTAAATCTTTATTCTAAAAACAACTTTTAAAAAATATAAAAATATATTATTTAAATATATTTTCAATTAAAAAAAAACTACCAATGTCACCGGTACTCCCTGAATTATCTATACCCACCCACCCTCCCTCCCGGTTACCAAAAAACACACGAATGAAGGGAGGGCGGGCGGTTGGGGTTGTCTCTTGTTAATGTGTCCAATTCTTTAGAGAGGAGAGCAGCCAAGCCGGTGGTAGGCAATTAGCATCTCATCCCATCGACGATTTTAATGTCTGTCTCTGTCCTCTGTCCTCTGTCTCAGTCTCACTTGTCCTGCATCTGTTTGTCTATCTGTTTTTTCTGTCTGAAATACAATGTCACATTCTTCGAAGGTGTGACCCCCCACATCTCCTTCCTTTAATTACCCAACCCAACCCTTCGAGAATTGATGATTTATAATTTCATTCCAAGGAAGTAGTAGTAGAGTAGATAATGTGGACTCTCTATCCAAACCAAGCTCCTGTTCTCTGTTAATAAAGGCACCGTGTGCTCCTTTTTTGGCCCTTCAAGAACAGGTGAGGTGAAAGATGGTTTTCAATTTAATTTAATGAATGAAGTGGGTTTTCTTCAAATTTAGCACGTTTTCGGGTTTTTTTTTTTTTTTTTTTTGCTTGTTAAAACCAAGCAGCTAGCCATGAAAGAGACAGAGAAGAAGAGCTTGGATCCACAACTATGGCAAGCCTGTGCAGGAAGCATGGTTCATATCCCTCCACTCAACAGTATAGTCTTTTATTTTCCACAAGGTCATGCCGAGCACTCTCAATCCCCTGTCAATTTCCCTCAAAGAACCCCTTCCTTCATCCTCTGCCGTGTTGCCACTGTCAAATTCCTTGCCGACCCTGACACCGATGAGGTCTACGCCAAGATCGGCTTCGTCCCTTTACCAAACACTGACCTTGATTTCGCTCATGATAGGGGACTATGCGGTAATGGGAACGACAGTGACAGCTGCCCAGACAAGCCGGCCTCTTTTGCAAAGACACTAACTCAATCTGATGCTAACAATGGTGGGGGTTTCTCTGTGCCTAGATACTGTGCAGAGACGATTTTTCCAAGGCTGGATTACTCTTTGGATCCTCCCTTGCAGACTGTGATTGCTAAAGATGTGCACGGTGAGGTGTGGAAGTTCAGGCATATTTATAGAGGGACACCAAGGAGGCATTTGTTGACTACTGGATGGAGCACTTTTGTTAACCAGAAGAAATTGGTTGCTGGGGATTCAATTGTGTTCTTGAGGGCTGAAAATGGCGATCTTTGTGTTGGAATTCGCCGCTCCAAGAGGGGGATTGGAATTGGAAGTAGACCTGAATCATCATTAACTACTGGGTGGAATTCCAACAATGCTACCTGTGCTATACCATATGATGGATTTTCACTTTTTGTCAAGGAAGATGAGATGCGAAATGGGGAAATGAAGGGAAGGGGGAAGGTGAAGCCTGAAGAGGTTTTGGAGGCTGCTGGTCTAGCTGCTAATGGAAAGCCTTTTCAAGTCGTTTATTATCCGCGATCAAGCACCCCAGAGTTTTGTGTCAAGGCCTCTTCAGTGAGGGCAGCAATGAGGATCGGTTGGTGCTCTGGGATGAGGTTCAAGATGGCTTTTGAAACAGAGGACTCTTCACGGATTAGCTGGTTTATGGGGACTGTTACCTCTGTTCAGGTTGCTGATCCCGTCCGATGGCCTAATTCTCCATGGCGGCTACTCCAGGTTCTCTACTTTGTCGTATCTCTGTTGTTGTTTCTTGTGTAAGAGTGTTGGATTGCTCCTGTTGCTCAATTGGCATTAAGTAACTGCTTTCTTCCTCGTACTAATTTATGTGGTTTTGCAAGTTTTTCTCAAATTCCAGTGTCTTTTTATTCTCTCTTCTACCACCCTTATTTTGCTTCAAATCTAAACCATGAACGAGTTTCCTTGAGATGTGAGTTGAGTTTGGAGATGGGTTATACTTAGGTGCAGTAACTTGATCTGGACCTAGATGCAAGTTGTTTTTCCAGGCCTCTTCCTTGCTAAATTACGTACTTCCTTATGTCTTTCAATTCTTCAAGGATTAAATTTTAGATGTCATCTTCCTCAGGCTTGCTTTTAAACTTTTCGTTTGCCCAAGTTTGTTTTTGTTTCATTTTCTTTTCTTTTTTCGGTAATCAGTTATTTCCTCTTCTGCCAAAGATATTCTGCCACTTCCCAACCTACTTCTACCTTCCAACTATTCTATGATATGGCTGTATTTGATGCCCGAAAAAACACCAAGTTATTTGTTGGTTCTAGACAAGTTGACGGCGTAATTTTTGTGGAAGTCATATTAGGAGTATTCTATACAGTTAAATGTCCTGATGGCAGCACATGACAAATATATGTAAATCAACGGTGGAACATTTGCTATCATAATTGAAGTTTCTGATGAGTAGAAACAGATCACAATACATGTTGAGTATCTACTCAATTGACAAGGTTCATAGCATTTCATTGTCCTTCAAGGTTTTGATGCGGGGTTTTGTACTGCTAATATTTACTTGTTGAGGGGTGCATCATTATTTTACTGTCTGCACAAATAGTTAACGTTGTCCGGCATGGCTTATTCATTAAATGATGTACAAATTGGTGCTCTAGAAATGGAACTCTTTGTATATATGACTGGATAAATTAGGGATCACTGTACTGAAATGAATAATTTAGGATAAATGTCGAAGCCAATTTTCTATCCTAGATGATTTCCTAAAGGTTTCAGAATTTTTTTTTTTCCTTACCTGATCATGTTTCAAGTATAGAACTGTTGCACTTTGGATAATTATGACTTGAGTTTGGCATGTGATGGCTTCCTTGCTGATAATTGTTAGTTTCAGTATCAGTTGAATCTTGAAACTTTGAATTTCTGATTGTTCTTGCATTTGAAAATTGTGTTTAACGTGTTTAAAATTGTTATTAGCTTAAGTCTAAATTCACATGGCCCTGCTTTAGCGTCTTATTCTTATAACTTCTACCAAATGGTGTTGCAGGTGGCATGGGATGAGCCAGATTTGCTACAAAATGTAAAGCGTGTCAGCCCATGGCTGGTTGAATTGGTGTCAAATATACCAGTTATCCACCTGTCACCCTTCTCACCACCAAGAAAGAAGTCGCGATTCCCACAACAGTTAGGCTTTCCACTTGACCTCCAATTTCAATTGCCATCATTTTCAGGCAACCCCCTTGGGCCCAGCAGCCCCTTGTGTTGTCTATCCGATAACACTCCTGCAGGCATACAGGGAGCCAGGCATGCTCAATTTGGAATTTCATTATCCGATATCCAGTTTAACAACAAACAGCAGTCAGGGATGTTTCTATCCAGTCTCCAGCGGTTCAATCCACATTCTAGAAATTCTGAAACTTACCTGACAGGTCACACAAACAGCAATGAGAATATATCTTGCTTGTTAACAATGGGGAACAGCAACCCAAATTTGGAGAAATCTGATAATGTAAAGAAACACCAGTTTCTACTCTTTGGTCAACCAATACTTATTGAGCAGCATATATCTCATAGCTGTTCAACTGATGCAGTCTCTCAAGTTATTAATGAGAGAAATTCATCTGACGAGTCTTCCAGCAAGGAAAAAATTTCTGATGTATTACTGTCTGCACCTGGGAAAAAGATTTCACAAATAAAGCCGTGCGGTACTGGGTTTTCATGGCAGCAGAGTCTTCATAATACCAGTGAAAGTGGCAAAGATACTGGTCCCTGCAAGGTATTTTTGGAGTCAGAGGATGTGGGATGGACCCTCGATCTCTCTGCTCTTTGTTCTTACGAGGAGCTACATGGAAAACTGGCCAACATGTTTGGTATAGAGAGATCAGAAATGTCGAGCCATGTGCTCTACCGAGATGCGACAGGTGCTGTTAAACAGATTGGAGATGAACCATTCAGGTATCTGTTGTAAGGGAAAAGACAAACTCTTTCATCATTAGTTATCTTTCCATTTTGTGGACCTGGTATTTTGGGGACAAGACCTACTTGACTCCTAACTTTGCAATTTTGGATTCAGATTCTGTGTTACTTGCATTTAACAGATCTTGTCTTTTTTTCTCATGTTGGAAATGCAGTGTTTTTATGAAAACTGCAAAAAGATTGACAATTTTGATGAACCAACCTAGCACAGAAAGTTGGGAGGTAAGGCAACGAGGAGAAAAGAAGTGATTTTCATTTTGAAAGAGGAAATAATAGGCAATTTAGATGTTTAGATTTTTTTTTCCTTTCCAATGCATGCCTTTTTAGTTATTAGTTAGGGAATTCTTTGAATCGTAAGACAAATAAAGATTTATTTTCTACCTCGGCACATGGAAACAAAACTCAAATGGAAATCTCCGCTCGATTTTTCAGTCAGTTGAACGTTTTTGACTTGATCAAAGTTGATGATCTGTCTTGCAGGACATGGATCCCAGGGATGCGAAATGCTGAGAGTGGACAAGAGGCTCCAAATAAGACAGGTTGCATAACGCAGTGTGGGATTTGAGAGTAGTTGCTGTAAAAGAATGAACATGTGTTGTAGAGTTTTCAGTTGTTCAAGTAATTTGCTTATGGAAGCAGAACATAGAACTCCCATCTTTTATTGAAGCTGGTGTCTGAACATCATGTTTCTTAATTAAATGCAAAGTAACTGTGCTGTACTCGTGACTCCCTGAGTTTTCATTTCATGTATATGTTTTTTGATTGTTGCATCTTCTGAGTCTTGAGTGCAATTTTTATATCTGAGCTTGCTGTCAAGTAGTGAGTTTTTGGGCATAATAGCAGGAGGGATGGCAGGCAACTGGGGTGAGAAAACTGTGCACAGTCGAGGTAGTTGAATCATTTGTAAGGGATGACAGGCAGACAAAAACATAGGGAAAGAAACATGTGTATCGTCCAATATGTGTCCTGCCCCCATAATTATTATACATGAAAGCTGATGCTGAAACAAGACCAGCCCTTCTCTTCTACTCTTTAGGGTTTTAAAATCATTTGTAGGTACCAAGTAGTTCTTGGTAAAATAGTTTCATAAAAGATTGTGATCTTAGCTTTTATCGTCAGTCGTCAGGTGTAAGCATGGTTGCGTTCTTTTATGGCTATTTACCAATAAACACACTCTTTATTAAAAAAAAATTACAAAAAGCTACAATCTGAAAACATGATAATAGTTATTTTTTAAAATATTTTTTATTTTAAAATATATTAAAATAATATTTATTTTAATTTTAAAAAAAATTATTTTTTATATCAACATTAAAATATCTAAAAACATAAAAAAATTAAAATTTAATCCATTTCTATTTGAAGCAAAATGCTAAATAGAAGCGAAGATTTAATATTTTAATGTTTCTTAATCCATCACATATGAAGATTTAGATATATTATAATGGTTGATTGCAGTAAATCAATCTTATGAATAAGCATTAATACATCATTGATTGAAAAATTTTATATTTTATATTTTATAATTGAATTTTATTTATCTATTTATTTATTTTAAAGAAAATAAGAGGTTAAGATAGGAGCGAGGCTAGTTTATTTAGTATTGTAATAGTTTTTTATTTTTTAAATTATTTTTTATGAAAAATTATCAATATAATATTTTTTATGTATTTTTTATATACTTATATATATATATATATATTATTTTAATATATTTTTAATTAAAAAATACTTTTAAAAATTATCATATATCATATTTCCAAAACACTGAAACAAACTCCTGAAAACATGAAGAAGTGTTGACTGTCACGGCCAGGCTGGAGCGGTTTGGTCTGCTTTTTATTATTATTATTATTATTATTATTATTATTATATAACACTAATTTTACGATCCCAACAAAATAATTAATTATAGAATGGTGGGTGTTCTTTGTACAGTGTTGTAACTGTAGGAGGGGAAATAAAATAAAATAAAAGGAGAGAACAAACTTCTTGACAGGACATCATTAATATTACTTTAGTACTAATAAATAACATACACACGTGGAGGTGGGACCCAAGACAACTCACGACATCCACATGCGGCTTCCATTTTGTGTCGCCGTTTTGGTGGCCGGGCCCTTGGTCCACCTCCATGCTTGGATTTGACTCCACCCTATCCACCTTGCTTACCCACCCTTCCACTCCATTGTTCAAAGTTGAATCCCTAGAATACTTCCACCATTTCCAATTTTAATCTCTCTCTCATATTAATATTGTTTTTCTTTTTAAATTGATGATGATAAGGTTTTCTTAAATTATTTTTCTCACAATGAAATTAAAAAAAAATATTTGGGATTTAAACAACCCATTTACATTTAAATTAAAGTGTTTATAAAATATTATTTTTGTTTGCTTAAATGTCTTGTAAACCTTTAGATCATGCTAGTTCCTTATATCATTTTTAATAACCCCAATCTAACTATGATTAACTTTTAAAACTTGTGATCTAGAATATAAAACAATGATAACTCTATGAAATTCATATTGTAATAAATTCAAAACCTTAATTCTAATACACCAAATATTGAAGGCTAAAAATAAAAAAACAAATCCAACAAAAATTCAACAAAAATCACTCAAGTAAACTTATATTGATGGTCGCTGCTATGTAGCGAGGAGAGCCAAATTTTTCTAAACACAAAAAAGTAAAAAGTTACAGTGACACTATAGTTCCTAAAGAAGCATGAAAAATTGAAACCTTGATCATTGAGTCGACTGAGTTTAATAAGTTTGATTAATTTAATATTATTAAAAAGAAAAGGCAATTCTAATTTAATAATCTGAAAAACAAAGTAAATTTAAGCAAATCTCCTAAACTTGGATTACTTACCCAAATTCATGACCCATTAAATCATAAACTCGAGTTCAATTAAGAAGCTCAATTTTCAACTAAATTAATATTAAAAGATAAAATTAAAAAAAAATCAATTCTCTATATGATTATCCAAAAAAAACAATCAATTAAAAAAATTACCAACATGAAAAAAATAGCAATCAAATAATGAGAATCAAACGTAATGGGAAAAAAGAATCAAGGAGGATAAAATTTTAAAAACCATCTTAATTTTAAAAAAAATGACAATCAAATTAACGTTGAATAATAAAATAGAAAGAAACAATAAATTAAAAAATATTATTGAAGCAAAGGAAATAACAATCAAAATAATAAAAATCAAACCTAATAGAAGAAAAAAAGTTAAAAAGGATAGAATTATAAAAAAAAACAAATTTAAAAATCATCTTAATTAAAAAGAAATAGCAATCAAAAGAATTTGGATTAAATTTGATAGATGAAAAAAATTAAAGATAGATGAAATTGAAATAATTTATTCAAATAAAAAAAATATCAACTAGAATAACAAGGACTAATTTTGAAAGAAAAACAAATTGAAAGGTGACTATGAAGTTTTTGAAAGCCAACATATAATTTGAGGAGGAGAAAGATAAAATAAAAAAAAAATCAAATGGTATCAAACCAATATGAATTACCATACACGCTCCACTCAGAAAGATAGGCACACCGACAAGAATTAAAAAAGACCAAGGATGGTTGTTTTGATAACTATAAGCCACTGCATGCGTCGTATGAAAATGATGCAGTGACTCACAAGCTAGCACTAGCAATAAATTTTTATTTTTTTATATCATTCAAAATATTAAATTATCTCTGAGCTCATATGAGAATAACAAAAAATCAATGTAAAAGTACAAAAAAATCTCCTCTAGTCCTGTGTTTAGAAATTTTTAATCCAAGAAAAAATAATGATTTAATTGTACTTTAAAAAGTGAAATTTAAAAAAAAAACTTTCATAAGCATATTTTTAAAAACCTTATCCGGCCCGGTGGGTCGACTCGGGGTTAGAACCAGGCTGGGTTGAAGAAAAAACAGGAAAAAAATTTCGGTGTGACCTGGCAAAACTTGGTCAAAAACCTGGTTGCAACCCATTGATTTTTATTTTTTTATTAAAATAATATCATTTTGATTTAAAAAAAATTGACCCGAACAACCCAATAATCCTATCAAAACTTGAAAACTAGGCCGGCCAGGTCTAAAATCTATGCTGATAAGACAATTAAATGGGTTTTTTTTAAGAATATTTAAATTATTTTACTGAAAAGACTGTATTGCTTCCTATCATTTCGAGAATGAGTAATGGACACTATAAAAAGACCCATTTTCTCCGCCAGTTCATTGGTTTTTATGGTTTAGGGCAAAGGCACAATTTTACTTTTTAAAATCACAGTGAATTACGCTCCTTTTTTTTACAGTACTTTTGTCGCACCAATTAGGTTATGTTAATTGCTAGTATTACTTTAGTTTCGAGATATTGTCTTGGTAGCTAGAAAGATATATTTCGCTCTTTGATTATTATTATTTTTTTATTTCGGTTCAAGTTTTAGAGCTAATATCAAGAGGAGTTTATTAAAAAAAAATTTTAAAAAAAGAATTTATACAAAAAATATACCCTTAAAATCATTCAAAGACTTAATTTAATCTGGGCTAACATAAAACTAATTCAAATATATCTATCTATTATTATCAAATAAAAAGACTATTGTTACTTTGGATATGCTTTTTTTTAAATATTTTATTTTGAATATCTTGAAATATAATTAATTGTAATGTATTTTATTTATGTTCCTTTGACAAGTCAACCTCGAGATTTCGCACCATCTCTGCAAGTTACAAATCTGCCGCCTCCTCCTCCTCTCAATATTGGTGGCTCCATGAGACACGATGGCTTTAGCTCCCCTAGATTTGCTACTGCCCTTCAGTGCGTCCATCACAGAAAAGTTATTTGGTAACCTGGTTTCCATATCAGTTACTTGCATCAAAGCTGCTGCTCAAATACTGTATGTTCAGGCCCTTGCGTTCACTGCATTGCAAGATAACAGGCTTGGTCTGTCATTTTAAGGTGCCATGCCACTAATTATTAAAGGGTGCAGGGTCCCTCGGAATGGAATCTGCTGAGATTGCTCATGCCAAGTTTTTGTCGCAGGCATCCTGATTCAGACAATTACGATGCTCTTTAGCTTTTTTCTTACTCAACAATCAATTGAATATAGGACTTAAATTGAGTGTTTAAGTTTTTGGCATCATGCAAGCATATAGTACAAGAAATTATGAGTTTAAAGGAGATTATACATGTTTTATATGTGTGCCATGAATGCTCAAAGTATGCCCCTGTTAAACATTCAAATTTCAAGACATGAAGAATTTCAGGCATCTGGGATTTCCTTAATTCATCAAAACTGTAACGAAAAGGTCTATGGGAAAGACCGCAATTATTTTATTTGTTAACAGTTATGCTGAGATTTTAAAATAAATGGCTGAATGAATTCAGCTAAAACTGCCACGGCAAGAACAGGGTATCTCCATGTTACTGTCACCATCCATGTTCGATTGCGATGAGAAGTCGATTGTGCTGGCTTTATTTGCAGAGGGTATGGCTTGCCACAGTCGATTTTGGTTCTTAGTAGCAGCTTCGAGGGTGGATTCAGTTAGTAGCCAATCCACCAGGAACACAAAATCATCCCTCATCCTTGAGACTGCACAGAAATGGAAAAGGGCTCGGAGAGTTCTCATTGCGACATGCTTATAACAAAATGACCCAAGGTAAAAGCTAAAGCATCCTTATTATCTCTGCAATATTTAAAACATACAAAATACTATTTTCTTTGCATTTCCCTTCTTTATGAGCAAGAAAACAAAGAAGAAGACAGTAACGTAGATTAAAATCAACTCAATTGCAATGTGGTCCGTATATTATATTATATTATATATTTAACCCCAACAAATCTCATATAAGATGGAAAGCAAGATTTTGTTGATATAGATTGCAGAGATAAAGCCAAATAATCAAGTTTGTTCGTTTCCTAAGAATCTCCCTTGGGAAATTATCTTTTTTTCTTCTTCTCTTTCTCTCCTTATTTTCCCCCAGCCATGTGATTGAAGAAAATAATTAAAGAAAGAAACAGTTAACAATATTAGCATTTCTTAGAGAAAAAAAGAACGAGTTAAAACATTAGGCTCGTATACCAACCTTGTAGCATAAAATCTATCAATATGAAAATGTAATAGAGAAAAGAAAACATAGCATGATTTCCTCAAATTGATCGGCTAAGTGAATATGCTTGCATGCAATGATTTCCCTTCCTTTCATGGATGATCGAAGTCTTGGTAAGAAATCACCACATTCTCCAATTTTAAAGGCCACTTCCCACGGCACTTGCAACACCAGACTGACTTTATTGAAGATGATGTTGAGAATGTGGTGGTGCTCCCTATGCCTACACCGATAAATGTCGAGACGGTGACTCTCCCATGGTTGACCATCAGTGTGGTGAGCGAAGACACGAAATATAGCCCAACTTGACAGGGAATGTCCAGGTGCTGAAGAACTCAACAATTAGTTCACCGAGGAAATCCCACGATGAAGGTCGAAGAAATCCTGGCAATAATGAAAAATATGGCGGTGTCGTGTATTGAATTAGAGGACGTCGAAGATGGGGAACTATATATATTTGAGGTTATTTGTGTAGAACTAACTCTGAAAATAGACTAAAAAAAGAGTATTGTAATATCTGAAGTTGTTAAAATTATAATTATAAAACCTAAATCAACCCTAACTCAAGGGCTAGACCAATATACGTTGAAGGGGAAATGAGGTAAGTAGTTGACTCGAACTAATCTAGTCAAAACTTGAATTCACCTGTAATTCGATCAATTTTCAATTTATATAAAAATCAGGTAAGAGTTGGTTTCTAAATTAAAAATTTGTTCTCTCTACATAAAACAAATGATAGAGAAATGGATTAATCTCAAAAATTCTTGAAAAAAATAAAAACAACAAATTTTACATATTAGAAAGTAAAATATCTTTCACCAAATTTGGATCTAAATCATCTCCTAATCACACAATGATAGAGTTATGCACGACTCTGCTAAGACAGAATCAACAGAGTCCTTGTGAGCTGCTATTTGTAACAACTAGATAGCTAGGTTTAAATTGGTATTTTATTCAAATGTGTTTTACTTAATTTATAACTCTGCAACTCTAGTATTTATAAATACTACAACATTGAAAAAAGTATTTTCTATTAGTTTTGCTATATAAAAAAAAATACACCTTGAAAAAAGTATACATATTCTTTACTTTTTTACTGAAAAAAACTATTCAGCCCGCGGTCAAACGCACGCTAAATGGCTAGTATGATCTAATCTTTGTTGTTCGCATGATAATCCATCCCCATACAAAACGCTGCATCGAATCACAAGCGAAAAAAAGAAAAAAAAAATTATCGTTTTCGATTTTCCACTCGCTCTTCACTCTCCTCGCAGATCCCTCACATGATTACAGATGGGGGGGAGGGGGGAGGCAGGGAAACCTACAAGATCCTCTTTGCATCCCATGGATGGATTTAAAGCGTATACGGATCATCATGGTCTGTTTCGTGCATAGCATCTTGAAATCTGAAACTTAAATTGTCAATTTATTCTCCATAACAAAATGTTCTAAGCTACAAATAACCAACCATTCCCTCCCCTAAATGATCTAGGCAGCAGACCCTCGGAGAAGCTAGAAGGAACTCTCGGGAAATTAAATCCCTGACACATAAATTACCCAAATTCTACGATTGCCAAGACCAACCTGACCTGAATGAAACCAAGAATGAGAGACTAGCCAGAGTTGAATTTATAAATATTGATGAGGGACGAGGGGAACCCTAAGAGTCAGTCACAGGAAGAAACAGAAGACCTTGAATAATAAACAATTAGGGTAACAATGACAACTAAACAAACAGTAAAGCCATAGCACGACCTACCATCCAATCCCCATTTGGAAACAAAAATACTGTACATATATCTGCTGCATAATCCCTTTCCAACCAAAAATGGGGTCTGTGTGTCTTTAGGAACCAAGTTTTCATGTCCAGAAAACCTAAACAAGATCAATCAATCATTCATCCTTCCACAACATCAACCCTCCAATAGTTCGCATCGTTGAACTCCTTGTTCTCTGCCTCGGCATCATCAGACTTCTCCTTCTCTGGCACCTTTGGTGCAATATTCCTCTTCAGAGGCCCTGCTTCACCAACTATCCCCTCCTTGAGAGCTTGGTCCATTGCCTTCTCGGTCCCTTCCAATTCAACACCAACAAATTCAACATCCTCTTCAAACAAGGAAGGTGAGGTGGGAGATTTTTTACTTGAATCACTGCTAACTGGTCCATCACTAGAACCCTTGGTGGGTGATGACCCATTTGGAAGTATAGACTCTCCACCTGATGGGGAACTGGCATCAGGCGTTGCTGCTTCAGCTTGGCTGGAAAGATTGACATCAGAGCTGTCATGATCTTCAAATGGATTCACAGTTGATCCCCCTGCTGCTTGCAAATCGGATGGCTCTCCCCATCCTACCCATTCAGGTAAAGGCCTATCTCCAAACAAGTCTTCATTGTCTGGTGTCTCAAATTTGAAGAAACTGGTATCAGGAGCATTGGCATCACTACTTAGTGAAACCGGACCAATCCCAGGAAATTGATCAAGGAGGTTTGTGTTGGAAGTGGATGTGCCATTGACAGAATCCTTGCTTTCAGTCAACTCATCTTCCTCTCCCACCACCACCTCGTCATGACTACAGCTGTTACCACCATTTGCATTCGTGTTTCCATTTAAGTTAATCTGATCCATCATCTCTCCAGGCGATGTGCTCAAAGGTGCATCACCAATTCTGTCGTCTTGGAATGCAAACCAGTTTGAATTTGTGAACAGACTGCTGTATTTAAAACAAAATTAAAAAAATCAGTGTGATTCCAAATCACATCCCAAAAAATATATAGCTTTAATATGCATGCTCATGATTTGACATCCAAGATATTGATATTATATATAGCTTTGTCCAAGAAAATTTCTCAAATGCACTAGTAACCAAAAAGATGTAAAGGTTAAAGTCAAAAGCATCAAGACCTGGCATGGTATTTTAAAACAAAATTTCCTATCGGGTTTCCAATAAACAGGGTGAAAGAAAGGCAGGCATGTACACACTAGACATTGTTAAAGGTTCAAGCCAAAAGCGTTGAGACTGCACATTTAAAGTTTAAAAACAACCTTTGCATACTGTTTCTAGAAAATAGGATGAAAGAAACAGATAGACCGGTTCACCTACAACTTATAGAAGATCCAATGTTTCAATAAAAAATGGTGGGATGGCTAAAACCCTTACCTCCCTTGGTCATCACCAAGCCTTAGGGATGAAATAACAACTTCGGCAGACTCATCATCAAAGTAGACATCCTGATATTGAAGATCAAAAAACACATGTTTGAGATATCAAAAGGCAATATAGAGAAAAGGTCACTGCCAACACACCAACCCCCCTCCCACCCACTCAGGAAAAAAATGGAAACAAAGGGAAACAAAATACATGCATTACACATACACACATTAAAAAGCTAAACTGTTACCTCATCATCACGATCAAGGCCCCCATTGTCCTGCAACCAGAATGATAAAAAAAAAATTAACCACCATTTCTTATAGATTGATACATAAAGTATCCATCTGAAATATCGCAAAATTCAAATGAACCACCCAGAACCATTGGCTCAAATATCTTTCTTTTAATAAAACAAACTGCCTGAAGTGATAGACACTACATTGAATATATTGCTCTTGTTGAAAAAGGGTTTAGTTGGATAATAAAGATAAACTAAAACACAAAGGTACAAGTCATCTCCCAATATCTTCCCTTCCATGTTCCTCTGCCTCTTTATTTGAACAGGCTTGATTCTTATGAAAGTTTTTGTTGCTTAATTGGAGTAGGGATTTCTCGTTTTAAAGAGAGGATGGAAAGGAGGGACAGTAGTGTTATTTTGGATAGGAAGAAGAGAGACTAATGGGTTTAGTGAGAGAGAAGGGACATTAGAGAGGAAGAGAATGATGATTCGAGTGAGAGAAAGATGAAGAAATAATGGTGGAAATCGTGCAAAGATGGGGGATAGAGATGGCAGGATACATGGAGGGATAGGCCACATCTGCAGAGAAACAGGCTAGTGAGTCACATGATGGAGAAAACTGCTGCTATCAATTGGGCCAGATTGTAAATGTAATAAACTTAGAAGGATTTAGTTTTGCATGAATCATTCACAAAGAACTCATTTGAATTCTAGATCCTGGAAGAGCTTATTGAGATCCTACTCCTTCCTGTTTTTGTGAGTGATACAAGTTGGGACCATAAGTCCGGTAATATAAATGATAGGTTAAAAAAAAAGGAGAAAAAAGGGGATGAAAGCCATCAGAAAGAGAAGCCACTGATGTACCTCTTCATTATCCTCATTCCCATATATTTTGTATCTAAAAGCCTGGCTTAAGTTGTTGGCTAGAGCTGCTACATCATAATCTCGATCATGAAGGTCATCCTCGTCACTGTCACGTGTCCTATCTTGCAATGCTGTTGGCCGGCTGCACGAAACAAGGAAAAACAAAACAAGAGGAGGATGAAGTGAAATTACCGAGCTATTTTCTCTGTGGTGAAGAGCTCCATCGGCAGTAATTTACAGCAGAGAGGCAAATGGAGAAAATAATGCGGACGAAACTCAAAAAATTGATAGCAAATTTTAACATACAATTCATACTAAAAACAAATAACCTAATAACATATAGCTAGATTTTCAGAGGGGCACAAAAAAGAAATTATAAGCGCGACACACAGATCGCCATTAAATTTAAATCAGCTCATCACCATATCACTATTATTTAAATCAGCTCATTAGCCTATCACATATTTGAGTACTCACTCAAGTGATGAGCATCACCACAACTACAAACACTTTTAGAGAGTTCATAAGCATAAAAGATATGCGGGAAAAATATACCCGCAAGCCCATCGGTAGACATTTTCAACTGCATTGCGCTCTTGCAAAACACTGGCTTGCCACTCATTCCATTCACTATTTTCCTGTGACAAATAAAACTGCAGCGTGTCAGCAAGGGCATTAAACCAAAATTACATTCAAGGGTCATCGTTTCAATCACACAACTATGCTGATGTTGGATGCAAAGATGCACAAAATGCCACAAGAACAAGTTGGAAAGAGCAAATAATGATACTATTAAAGTTGGAAACATTGTCTACTTCAGTAGCAGCATGAAAAAGAATAATTGAAAATACACTTACAATTAGAAAGGTGATTAAATAAGAATAATAAATTTAAGAGTTCAGTTCCCAGCAGAGAGACCATAAACTCTTTGGAATTGCTCGAGGAAGGAACAGCACAGTGGATAGACAGGGTCATCACCAA
This sequence comes from Populus nigra, assembly GCF_951802175.1. Classification (NCBI taxonomy): domain Eukaryota; kingdom Viridiplantae; phylum Streptophyta; class Magnoliopsida; order Malpighiales; family Salicaceae; genus Populus; species Populus nigra. The sequence continues at coordinate 3,185,951 of NC_084870.1, read as the reverse complement.
AACAAGCAACAGTTACAAAGCACAGCTTATCACCCACTTATGGACACTTCTAGACAAAACACAGCTTATCACCCACTTATGGACACTTCTAGACAAAACACAGCTTATCACCCACTTATGGACACTTCTAGACAAAACAAGCTTAATGTGATTTATATCAGAGATTATAAAAGTCACTCCATATGTTATTTCTTTCAGCGCTAATTCAGAGGACAGATGAGTTCTGAAGCATTCAGAATCAGTCCAAAGCTTTTATCACGAGTTCTACATACCAGAAAAACTCTGGGGGTTTCTTTAAGGAACCTTGTACTAGAAATACAATTTTCTGCAATGTACATCCAGCTTACCACCCACCTGTAGATAAGACTGAATACGGCTACTGCTGTTTCCCAACTGAACAAGCTTATTTGAAATTCGTGTAATGTGTCCAAGGTTTCCTACCCGTGGTGCTTGTTTTCCAGCAGCAGGAAGGGTTGGCTGCATAAGAAACATATTTATGAACAGGTAAAACACGCCAATGCAGGATATAAATGACCATACATCAACTAATTTTCCATTCCACTGAATTGCCAAGTGGAGGGATAAGCATGGGATTTTGTCTTTTTCTCTTTCCCTTTTGGCTCGGCAGATTACATGCAAAGAGGACCTTATCATTATTATTGCTTAGATCATGCACTATCATACGAGATAAATTCCAAAATCATATGGAACCCCACATACCTTAATAATATCACCAGATATTACAGGGTTTTTATCTGTTTGGAGAAACTTTCCTATCAAATCACACTCTTGAAGAAGATGATCAACCATAGCATCACTCTTGGTCTCCAAACATGACATTATGATACTCTCTACATGATGATGCAAGGCGTTATTGTACGGGTACCTACATCAGTTAAAACATCAGAATCATGCATGATTAGGTAACACGCAATGACTGGATCAGCTACTTCAAAAAGAGAATGGTTATTTCTAGATACCAACTTCATTCATCTATTGATTCATCGATTCACCCTTTCAAAAATGTAGAAACTTACTCAAAGAACAGATCAAGGATTCTTTTAATGGTTCTCGAGCTGACCAACTCCGTTTCAGTGGCTTCATTTCCAGTTCTTAGTAGCACCGCAATGAATTCCACAATCTAAAGCAAATTTGAGAGCAGTTAAGTTTCAAACAAATTTATACCTCAGTGTAATTCAAACTCAAGGTTTATCAATTCCGCCAACACCATACAGTTTATCAATGTCCATCAGTTTCCAAAACCATGTTTATTGAAATTTTTGGTTGTGTTGTGACCCATATGAAGATTACAGAAGAAGCATGAAACCAACCTTTAGACGATGTTTCCCAAGAGGAGGCTTCAGTTCTCCATAAGTTGTTGGCAAAATCTTCTCATCGGACAAGACATTCAATAGCATAAGCAAATCACCTGCAAAATGGAGTGTGCTGTCTTAAAAAACACCGGCATTGACAGGGAAAAGATGGAAAAAATCTATATAACAGCAACTTCTGTCAGATACTCTTTTTTAATTTAGAATAATACTTAAAATTACAGATTTAATTCAATATAGTTATGTTAATGTTAATTCAACTAGCATCCAAAACATGTAATTACTAAAAATGCAATGGGAGGGGGGACGGGGACGGGGGGGCTGAAAAATTTATGCGCACCCCCCCCTCCTTCCAAAACAATCTCAGGAAGATTGTCCCTGGATTTCTGCCTTTTTTTCGGTTGGGGAGGGGATGTTCTCACAGCCATAGAAATCCACTCACCAAGTTTAGGTAACATTGCACTAATAGTCTCTGGATTTACAGGGATTGGAGACTCGTACATATGTTGGCTTCGGAAAGAATGCATCAAGGGAGAAGCCATTGCCGATCTTTTTGGATCCAGTATAGAGATACAAACAGAAAGTGAATTGACAAGACCAGATTTTGAATGTGAATCTTCCAATGCATGACCAAATATCCTTCCCACAAAACTGCATATGCATAAAACATCAAAGCCCCAAATAAATTAAAACATAAACAGGGAGGGGAGATCACTTAAATAGTACTAAAAATTTAAAGAAAAAAAAATCTCACAAACCTTGGACTAGAGAGTTTAGAAGCCAAGGCTGATGGAGCATTTCGAGTTATTGCACATAATGTTTCTGCTGCGTTAGCATTAACTTCAGGAGGATTCTGATCCACATAAAAAAAATCAGATGATTCAATTATACATCCATTGTAAAGAACCTCTAGCTAATCATTTCAGATTCTTATTTCATTTTCTGTTATCTTTCCAAGCCAAAACTTATTAACCTTATATCAACAGACTTTTTCTAAAACATATTTTAAAAGGAGATGTTATCTTGACAAAAATGCAGAACTTACAGAAGGACTCAATTTGTCCACGATCATTTCTAGCAAATTGCTATCAGCCAACCATTGCATCACATCAGTAAAATTAGGATAAACGTGGTCATCAGCTCCTACCAGGCGGACCAAAACCTACATGAAGCAATCAAAATCCAAAATCAACCAATTGTATTACAAGCAAGAGCTTATTAAAATAAAAACCAGGACGGCAGTAAGAATCTCAATTACCTCCATGATGGATGTTATTCCAATTAAATCAACAAGTTGGCGGAAAACATCTTGATGGGCCTGTAAGAAATCAACTAATGAATGTTTTCTTTCACAGACTAATAGTAATAGTCACATCCTCCAAGAAAAAAGTGCAAAACTGAAATACGAAAGGAATGCAATGTTTCACAGATTGGTCTCTGAGCAAATCATATGCTTTGCTTAATTGTTCATCAACTTCCTGAGATGATATATAAAGCAAATTGCAGAAAATAGGAGTTTTTACATGTTGAATAGTGGAAAAGTAATTAGGAGGGAGGATATTCATGCAGTGTGCAAACTTTGGATACAGTGTGCAAACTTTGGATACAAGCAGATTTACAATTTTTCATGTCACTATTATGAATTCCTGAGATTCCCTTAAAAGCTCTCCTAGCTTCTTTTGGTTGTCTTCAATTTTAACTCCTTGAAACTGCAATTGTTAGTATCTTTCCACTTGCTTGGTTTGGTATGGAAAATGAAGCCACATCCAAGTGTCAGTAGAAGAGTCAAAAATGGATTTCACAGATGCACCCTTGTCAAGTTGTGTCAGCATGGGTACTTTGGGATGAAATGCCAAGTCCAAGCAACAGATAGCAACACTAATATGAGAAGTCTAGGGTGTTATTTATGCATGGAAGCAACTATCTCCTCATAAAACAATAAATGCACCTGCATCCTTTCTCCAGTTAACATAACATTGTGTATTCCCATATCTTATATTTCTTAAGTAAATTCCACACCATCAAATGCTATGAAAATCTAACCACAGCAATATACATGTACATACCAGGTCATGACCCATAATAAATATTCATATGGTGGGAGTTGAAAAACACAACTTTCCTTGATTGAAACAAAACATTCTTTACAATTAAGTAGAGTAAAACTTGTGGCAAACCATAGCATAGATATAGTTAGAATATACTCACTTGGACATAGTTCATAAGTGAAACTGTCTTGCGTAACATAAGGCAAACAACAACCTAGAATACAAAGCAAAAGGCATCAATCAAGTGATCCTAGACAAACAAAATATTAAAGATACAACTTCTCATGAAAATTGGATACGGATTCTAAAAGCATACTTTGCTGAAATACCCAGCAAGCAAGGCACTATGAGACCGATTTGGTTCCAAGAACGAGAAGAGTAAGTTCATCAACTGAAATAGCATGAAAGTAAAGATAACCATCAGTAAAAGAGCATTTGCTAAACCAACCTCCTGATTAAAACAAAGTGTGATGATAAAAATGAAACCTACCTCCTCTTCTTCCACTAAAGTTTTAAGAATAACATCAATTTCGCATGTAAATATCTCACAAGCAATGAAGGGGAACCTGGAAAACAAAAGCAATTTGTCAGAGACAAGAAACAGAAGTTCACCTAAGAAACATCTCAGTACGAGAAAACATTTCTCTAGTAAGAGTGACATACTTGAAGGTTCGTTTGCTTTCAGCATCCTCTGAAGGTTCCTCGATAATGTATCTGAGCAACTGCTCCACTTGGGCTCTATCTCGCAGACTGCATACAATAATTATGGTGAGCATCTACCAGGATCAACTTTATTTTATGTTCCCAAACAGTTCAAAGACCGTAAACCATGCATGACAGAGAATGGCCTTGTGCAGAAATCAGAGCATTTCAGCATGGATTGTAAAAACAGAGAAAAAATTACAAATTAATGAGTCGGGTGTTTAAGGCTTTGCATTCTTGGATTATTTCTTCTTCATCCAGAAGCTCTTCCAACGTGAAATTTTCTTTGTCTAATACAGACTCCACCTACAAAAGCAATAGCAGGTTGACATCAGTCAACTAGAAAAAAAATTGGCAAATATTATTGCAGCATTTAAAAATGTTTGCTTATTAGAAAAATATTACCGAGCACACAGAAACTAATATCATTAGCAAAACTTCTATTGAAATCTAGTAAATCATGGAATTAACATGGTTCGGGGAGTAAAAAGCCTGGTAAGAATTTTTACCAAGGCTGCCCTCCCATTCAAAATTCAAAGCCAAATATAGTAGTGATATAGTAAAACTTAAAAAAAAAATTCAATATCATTTCTTTAATTTCCAAAGAAGCCGCCACGCACCCACTGTATGTCAATTAAATTAAGTGTCAATACCATTAAAAAAACCCATTTATTTATTAATTAATTCTTCTAATAAATGTGACAAACAAATAAGGTTCAAATGCAAACCCAAAACATTCTAAACTGTATACATATTAAAACACTTACATTTCCCTACAATTTTTTATGCACGGAGTCACTGATTAATTAATAAATGGCAGAGAATCACACAAATCTACACTATGAAAAACAACATCCATCTCAACTCAATCAGTCCAAACCGAGTCCCAATTAAAACAATAAAATAATCCATTTCAATTGAGAATTCACATATTCCTAGGGTTTATAGATCCAATTAACAGCGATTGCAAAGCTCTAAATCCACCAATTGTTACAAACCCTAGATAAAATTAGGGATGATAAGAAAGAACTTACAGGAGAAGAGGTAGAGAGAGTGGTGAGCTTCCAGAACATGCTTAATAGAGTGGAAACAAAATTAACAGACGTAAAAGGCTAAAGAGACGTTGTAGATCTGTTAACCCTAAAGAGAGCAGCAAAATCTAGGTTTTGAAACACAAGATTCGATAAGAGATGGAGGGAGATTGAGAGGAGGAAAACCCTAATTTTCGATCAAAATATGGCCAGATCGTGGAGATCGAGAGAGAAAGCCCAAGAATCGCGAGAGTAGCTGCGAGCGAGCGAGTTTATTTATTTATTATTACTATTTTCTTTTTTTCTTTTTTTCTTTTGAGAGAGGGGGGGTGGGAGGAGGGATTCGACGGGGGAGGCAGAAAAGTACAAAAGAGGTACTCCGGATTTCACTAAACCAAACTTCATGATGTTATTATGCTATGCATGTGCATTGCATTCCATGCATGTGGGGGCATCGGATAGATCAGATAAATCATCATATAAACATGGGTATAATCATAAAAATTATTTACGGATCCCACGTTTACGTGGGATCAGTAATACAAGATGTTTTTGTAAAAATATTTTAATTAAAAATAAATTAATAATTTTAAAAAATATATTTTTAATATAAACATATTAAAACTATTAAAATATTAATTTAAAGCTTTTTGAGAAGAAAAGAATTTTAAAAATAATTCATGAATCATTCTATAAATTATTATGGAGAAGCTGTGTACAATTCACAAATAATTGATGAAATGGGATGGATTTTGCATGTATGGGTTTTGATGTGTATGATATCAGATGGGCATATATGATGATTGATGATTCAATTTTGGGTAAACTTCAAAAAGGTCCCTTCTATACGTAGCTAATCTAGATTAAGTCCTCGGACAATTTTTTATCTCAATTGTATACCAAAACAAAGTTTTAGCAACTTCTAATCGAGTTTTATGGAAATGACAAGTTTTTCTTAGGAAACTTAAAGATTTCCTTTAGAAGTCTGTGAAGTGTTCGGACGGGCCACTTAAGTGGGGATTTTTTACTGTTTTAGGGATAATTGAAATGAAAGAAGACTATTGGGACTAATTTAGACAAGGTGAATGATTAGTGACTTTATAGAGATCTGCGCAAGAATGTTTGCACAACCTGGCATATACGTCACGTGCTGCCTTTGAGTGAGCTTTAAAGGTTGTTAGAATTTATGTGTTGGCACATAGTTTCTAGACTCGGCTAAGTTCAAGTTACTTGATTTTCATCAGGTTATTTAGGTTAAATTTTTTTTAATTAAAATAATATTGTTTTAGTAAAAAAATAAAAATTAATAAATTATAATTAGATTTTTGATCAAGTCTTATTGGGTCACACCCGGTTTTTCTTTTTTCTATTTTTTTTTCAACTCATCCCGGTTCTAGCCCTAGGTCGGCTAGGTCCCAGGTCGACCTATCGGGCTGGATTTCAAAATTATAGTTTGAAATATGATGGATTATCATGGAAATTTTATTTTTTAAAATGTTTTTTATTTAAAAATATATTAAAATAATATTTTTTTTATTTTAAAAAATTTATTTTTAATATTAACATATAAATATAATAAAAAAATTAATTTAAAATAAAAAAATTAAATTTTTTAAAAATATTTTTAAAATATAAAAACAAGCCAACTATAAATAGATTTCTTTAGATTCAGCTTTAATAGTGCCTGGGGATTGAGATTTTCCTAACGTTCACTTATGTTTTGTTAACTTAATTGGAGCGGACATAATTTAATATGTAATAAAATTGGTAATAACTTTATATGAGAGGAGTCATCGATTTTTCTCATAATATTTTTTTTTCACTTGATTTAAATAATTAAATTCATAACCGATTATGAGAGGATTTATCTATACTTGAACTCTCTTGTATTTTTAAAAGAACATGATCGGTAATGTTCCAAATGATCCGTACGTTACTATTAGTAATTGATGTTTATATTTTTAATGTTATATTGTGATTGCATTGATGCATGATTGATTAAAATTTTACACAATTATTTACTGATTAATTTTACATCTCGTCATTTTTAGTATCTTTTTAGTGTGAAATTTCTACTCTTTATTGAATTAATTAGATCTGTATATACTTAAAAAGTTTTTTTTAATATGCTCCCTCCAACACAATTTTATTTTATATAATTATTTCTCGAGTATATATTTATGGATTTTTTATTTTACTAATTATCATGATTCAATTTTAAAATCATTTGTTTTTAATTTAATTTTAAAAGGAGTTTAAATTAAAAGATTAAAAATTGATTTTGATTAAACATGAGATTTATCAATTTATAAAAATTAAGGACTATAGTGTATGTTTCTTTTCCTAGTATTCGATTGAAACAAACTATCATAATCCTTTTCAATTTATAGGTACATGGCCTCTATTATTCTAAGGTGTTCCAACATTGCAAGGTTCCAACAGCTTCCCTATTTTATTCTGACTATTTGGATCCAGTCCAGCCTATTCTAAAAGGTTTGCTTTAGATTTTGAATGATTTTAATTTGTTGTTGTGGTTACTAGTTGTTTATTTGATGATGAACTTGGATGAGCGTGTGAGAAGACTGTGTAGTTTGATTAGGGAAGTGATATTGTGTGTATGGGATGATGCATGACTTTTCTTAGAATGTGTTAGAATAAAAAGGTAAAAAAGGTGATATTATAAAAAAAAAATTATTATTAGTTTGTTTTTTTTTTTAACTTGCATCATGGCCAAGCATTTTTTTAAAAAAAAAAGACTAAAAATATCTTACTTGAATGATTTAGCATTTTATAAATATATCATGTTTCGCATTAAAAAAAATAAGATGGAACATTTTATGTTAGCATATTTTCAAAAGTAAATGTTGCATGCTCATTAAAAGCTTGGTCTAAATTAAAAGACTTGTTAGGCCTATACCCCTAAAAAAAAAACATCCCTTGTTTTAGAAAGGAAAAAAAAAGATAATAATAATGACATTAAATTTTTTCCATGATAATTCTCATTTGATAAATGATAGGAATTTTTTGAATGAATGGTCAAAACCTATTTTTGTTATCCATACGGGTTCAATGCCATTTTAAAACCTAATAAAAAAATATTTTGTTATTGTAAACCTCGACCAAGAATTTTTTTTAAAAGTTAATGAGTTGTAAAAAAATAAAATAAATTAAATTGGGAAATGAAATGGCAAAGATAAAATTTTAGGGAGTTAAAATTAATTGAGAGAAGAAATTGAATGGAATTAAAAGATTTAGTGACATTAGATTAATGAAAGAAAAGACATGGGGTTGAAGTGGAATTAATAAAAAAATACATGGACCATTAATGTGAAAAACAAGAAGTTATATATATAAATAAGTGAATAGTGTTCTTCCAACACCATTCTTAGCCGATCATAGAGTGAAAGAAAGATGAGAGAAAAGTTATGAAGAAAACCTTGCAAACTCACCATTAAAACAAAGAAGAAGGCTAGATTATAAGGTTTAGCAGAGTTAAGAGAAGGATTAAACAAGAAAAATTCTAAATATTTTCTATTAGGAATGGATGGTTTTGGAAGAACAAAAAACAGGGAAAAGGAAAAGTATTTCCAAGCTTTTATTCCATCTTTTTTCTTTGTGATAGGAGGTAAGAAACTCTTTTAAAGTGATTGTGTAGAATAATTTTACATTACGTGTAGGATTGCAAATGTTAGTGTATATGCATGTTAGGGTATTTGAATTAGTGTAGTTATGGATGGATGATGTTATTATGTGTATATAAACAATGGGTAAAGTTCCAATTAAGTGAGAATTCAATCCTTACCATGTTAGGATTTTAATTAGATGTATGGAAATAATGTGTGTGATTAATTGATGGAAGTTGTCAAGGGTGTATAATATGTTAATATGAATGTTTAATGATTTGGTATTGTGGAAATGTTGTGGACATTAAAACAAAAAAAAAAAATTCACTCTTTTAGTTAGAAGGGGTTCGACCAAATAAAAAAGAAAAGAAAAAGGAAGCGTTAATTGATTTTGATGTTATTCTACATGAATGTATTTGGATTATAAATGAGTAATTAAGGATAAATCATAGAAGATTTAAGAAAAATCTGGTATTGTCTTCTTAACCATATTTCAGCCAAATCAAAGAGAAAAAAGGGAGGCATTAATTGATTTTTATGTTATGTTACATGAATAGACTTGGATTGGAAATGAATAATTGAGGGGTAAATCATGGAAGATTTAAGAAAAAAAATTATGTTTAAGGAAAAAGTTTTATTAAGTTTTATCATAAAGGATTGAAAAGTGGATTTCTACGTATTCTTGAAATTTATATTAAAAAGTGTGATGGTTAGAAGTAATGTGACCTTTTTTTTTTCATATAATGGAGATAGGGGACACTACTTAGCAATAAGGAGCTACTAATCGAGCATCATAATAGGTAGATGTCTGGCACCTTGGTTTTGTAAATTATTTTATTACTCAAATTTTTTATTGTATTTTTCTTTAAATGCATTTTGGATTATTTGGTTTGTTGATAATAAATTGTTAAAGAAATTAGATCCCTAGTTAATGAAAGTAATGTCATGTTGAATGTCTTAATAAAAAAAATGGATCCCTTTATAGGGAGACTATTGCCCTATCAAATGAGCTAATAAGGAAAATAGATACTTGAATAATGAGGCCATTGCCTTTCGAACGGGTTAATGGAGGAAACTATATCCCTACTTGATGGGACCACTACTCTGTTGGATGGGTTAGCGGAGAAATTTGATACCTAATTAATGGGACTGGTGCCTTGATGAATGGGCTAATGGAGAAATTGGATCATTGGTTAATAAAATTGGTGTTTTGATTAATAGGTTAATAGAGAAATCAAAGAACTTAGTAATGAATTTGATATTCTTCTTAAACTAGAGAAGAACATGATATTTGTCTTAAACTAGAAAAGAACATGGATAGATCCATTTACTTTCATAGTTATAATTGAATTGTTGATTAACAAATCATTGAGTTGAATGATTGAATTTATTCGATTGTAATTATATTTTCAAGTACATTACAATGTTATATTGAGTAATATACTTTTCTCTTTATATCTTTTTCATAATCAAAATTATGTAATGAATAATCTAATATTTTGCTTTATGATGTAATTTTGTAAATAAAACTTAATGTCTATTTTACTTTTTTTTGTTATGTAATTAGAGTAATTAGAAGCTCTATCTTAATTATGTTATGTTCTAATTTAGAACCTAATATATATGTGTATTCTAAAATGTTTTGGAATTATTTTATTCTCAGTTAAAACATGAAACCACTTCGTTCGTCATGTTCTATGTAATGGGTATACGATTAAAATAAATAAATAATAAAAACTTTGACTTTGGTGGTAAGTTCTAACATGAATATGAAAGTCCCAAATGATGGGACAATTGTTGTGTGTTATAGTGATTGGTGATTGGATCAATTATTGGAGTTTATTGAAGTGAAAAAGGTCATTACAAATATTGGATTGTAGTAAATATAGAGGAAACTCTGTTAAAATTTCAGTAGATTTATTGATGAATGAAATGACATGATCTTTAGACGAATAAAAACAAATACACCACCATTTTACAGCTAACAAAGTTGAAATCAAATGGAATTTATATTTAAATATTGAGGATGTTATAATTATTCACTTTTAATATTTAGGTATATGGACTCATAACGAGCCAATACTTGGATATTAGAGGGAATAACCCCTCACCAAAATTTCCTTAAAGAAAAATAATGTGGTTAATGGTAAAACTAAATTTCCTAAAATATTCACCAATTAGGAGTATTTTTAATGCAATATTTCATAGCACTAAGGTTAGGAATATATGAGGTAACATAGGACATGCGAACCTCTTTAAAACACCTTCTATGGACCTTCTATAGGATTTGGGCTAGATTCTATAAACACAATATAAGCTCGCCAATATATTCATAAAAATAACTTGAGATGTGATCTGGAATGAACGCCTTAAAGTTGTCAACTCACCAAATAACTAGGAGTGGCAAAAACCAACCAGGCTTTTAAAATGGATAAGTTTCGAACTTTTGACTAAGGTTTAACTTATTGAAGCAAACTCATCTTCACCTAATAGATAGACCATTAGTAGTTTAAACACAATAAGACCTAATTAACCTGGGACAAGATAGGCAATACAACCTATCCCATTTAAAATATTTCAAGGTTGATAGTATCTTTCTTTAAGCATAACTATAGCTTACAACATATCTCTAAAGATAAGTTGGGGTTCTAAATGTTCATAATTTTACATGGCGACTATTTTTTTGTAAGATTAAACCTTTTCCCCCTCCCATGCATAAAACAAAATCCTTTCCTCTGGATTTGAGGAAAGAGGGTGGGTCACTGTGATGTGCAACATCAATATTGAATGATGAAATTAAATAATAAACAATTAGAAATAAAAGATCTAAAAAACAACTTAAGTCAATTAGGGTTAACCAACCAAACTCACAACCTAGGTTATAAGACTGAGAAAAACCCATATAAATCAAATCAAAATAAATTAAAAAGTTGCCTAGTTCCCAATAAACTGAGTGTTGAATAATGAAATTAAAAAAAATCAATTAAAAACATAATACTAAAAATGACTAAGGTTAACCCGCCAAGTTTGTGAAATAGATCATGAGACCATGATAATCTCATATAAAGAAGATCAAAATAAATTATGAAGCTCAATTCCTAATTAAATCAAATGTTAAAGGATGATATTGAAAAAAATAAAAAAAAAGACAAAAAAAAGAAGAAAATTTGATCATTCCGGGTTAACTCGCTAAACTAGCAACTTGGGTTTAACTAGAAGAAACTAAAAGTAATTTTACTTTAAAAGCACAATAATGTTAAAGATGAGATTTCTTTGCTTAATCTCTAAGAAGTGGAAAGTGATTACAGGTTTGTTGGTATCACGCCCCCAAAATCAAGCATAGACATGCCCATATCATTTAATATTCAACCATGGATAATACAAAGGTTAACCTTACAAAGTTCACCAAAAACCAGAAATGCTAAACCAAAAGGTATTAAATATCTGCATCCCATAAATAATGACTTGACAACATCAAGTCTTAAACGTAATAAAAATCTTACTAAAAAAAAAGTGATAAAAAAATTTATTACAAGTCCTCAAGTGTATTAATAATGAATGTCTAATAACAAGTCAAAATATATCATTCATTAAACATAAATCCTTCAGCTTAGTTAACAACTTAAACTGGTAACGTAAACTTCATAGCTCAAAACTTTCTAACTCTTCTACCTGTTTAGAGAGGGAAAATAAAGGAGGGTAAGCTAACCATAGTATAGCAAGTAAAGCTCTACTTATTCCCAAACCAAGCACAAGTTTCGTGTGTGTGTGTGTGTGTGTGTGTGTGTTGCATTTCCAATAATAAAACAACTTATAATAAATAAATAAATAATGTTAATGTCTCTTTAGTTTATAAGACATGCCATAAAATAAGTCATCAATACTTGTTTTTCCTTGGCATTCAATTTCATAAACATGACTTTACTTTCAAATCAAATTCATATGATCACAATATACGTGCAAGCAGGCCACTAGTCGACTATTTCCAACCAATTATTGTAACTCATTAGAAGGGTCATTGTCAATTATTATAACTCATTAATGGGCCATTAGAGTCATTATAATCAAAGTCATCTACGAGTCATTATGCAACCATTTGCAAATCCATTAAAAAACACTTTCTTTCATAGATGAATTTATAAAACATTCGTAAAAAAATTCTATATTATGCATTCACAAACATAACATATAAGCAAATCAATTTAAACATAGCAAGTGCTTGATCTTCTTTTAAAAAATATAATACATATTGTAAAGGAAAAATGTATAATTGAGAAAAATATTTATTCCATTTAAAAAATAATAGAAAGTGTGAAGGTTTATTTATTTCCCTTACTTAAATAATCAAAGTCCAAAATCTCAGCTTAAACAACCTATTCATAATCATATAACCTATTAAAGTCCATCTAACACTTTAACTACAATAATTTATCAACCACACACTATCTACTAAACTTATTATAACTTTTTCTAGAAAATTTACAATTCCATTACTCGATTATCTTTCCATCCATATATGATTCATCTAGCAATTTCTTTTATATAATTTATAATGAGTCCAAAAATCATTGATGGGTATTGTTGTCAAATAATTTACGCATCCTTTACTATTTCACCATAACTTTCTTTACAAAAATCGGATTAATACGTCGTTTATGGTGTTAAAAACTAGACATAATAAACTTTTTCTATGTATAAAATCTGGGTAAAAAAACTACTTCTATTTAATATGTTTTTAGGTTGAACAAAAACCTTTGTAAAAAACCTAAACTAACAATTTCTCACTTTTATACATAATACTTTCACACTATTAAACAATTATTAACCACTCTTAATGCATCTTAAAATATCATATAACCTACCATATTAATTATATCTAGTCATTCATACAAATACCATTTAAATCTCTTTAAACTTATGCATGTTTTATATAGAGTGAATCCTAATCAATCCAAAACTTTTTTAAATAAAAACAATTCATATTTCTTACCTTGAAATTAAAAAAATAGAATGAAGCTTTAATCCTTTAAGGTCAATAGTCTACACTCCTCTCAAGACTTATTTTCTCTAAACCATCATGAATTTTATAAAACTAGAGTGAATGAACTCTAACATTTTATCTTTTTTTAATATGAATATAGGACTTCATAAGCCTTTTTTCTTCTTCTACTTAGTACAAAGTAATATTATATTTAAACTTGGTCCTTATAATACTCCAGCCCAAAAATATTTGGGTTGAGGTATTGTAGTCGGGTTTGTTTTAAATTATGAGTTCAAATGAGAAAATAAATATCAATGTACTTAGTTTATATATAAAAAAGCTTAAAGTTGTCATATTTTATAATTAATGCTTATTTGGAAGTGTCTCTATTCTTTACACTTGATGGTTGGAGAAAAGAGAGAAAATATGAATTATAGGTTACTTTGAGATCTTGGGTGAGAGAGAAATTTTACATGACACCTGTAATTTTCTACTTTCTGATAATGAATTTCCCTAATCATTTTGCCTATGGAATAGACCTAACTTGTCGAACACCGTGAATTTCCTATGTGCTTTTCTGTGATTGATTATATTTGTTTTTTAATATTTTTTTACTTGTTAATTAGTTTAACATTTTAGATTTGTTTCTATAACAAGGTCTATTTGATATTGTTTGTATTATGACTATTGTTTACTGTGATGTATTGTGCTATAACTATTTTATTGTGTTGTAGGATAAAAACAATGTCAAGTTATTTATTATGCTAAAAATATTTAAAATAGTTAAATGGTGGCGGGATAAATTTTTTTGTGGGGATTTCAAGTAAAAAATAACCAATAAATATATCATACTAAAAATATTTTATTTATATTAAATCGATTATGAACTCTTAAACTTACATGTGATTTTTTACATGAGAGTAATTCTTAACATAAAAAAGTTAAATATGTGACTACACAAATTACTACATTGTTTCAATAAAATTAATGATATATAAAAAATAAAAATAAAAAATATAATTACTTATAACACTTACATATTTGGTATGTGTAATTAAATAAAGGTTAACGGAAAAAAGTTGTAATTTTAATTTTAAAAATGGACCTTATATAGTAAATAGTTGTACTTTATTTATAAAAGAACATCAAATCAAATATTAATCGAACATTATTAATTTTAAACCAAAAATAAATAGACGCACAACAATAGCGAAAACGCGCACGAGGCTGAGGCATATTAAAACTTAAAAGTGCGCTCTTTGGAACACTATAAAAGAAGAATAAAGAGTCAACCATATCAAGGGACTAACTCATGATTTCCAAAACTAGAACAACAAAATTATAAAATAAAAAAGAATAGGGACTAAATTACAACTTTCTGAAAACTTTACCATTACCATACAGTGAGTGAAATCGCATCATTAACTCAATTAGGCAGGATTTTCTTTCCCAGTCTCTCACAAAATTAGAAGAGGAAATATTTGACCTTTCACTTTTAGAAAAAAAAAAGAAAAAGAATCTGAGAAAGAAATAGTAATTTTTGGATTTAGAGGAGAAAATAGAAGTATTTTCTTTTTTGTTTTGTTTTGTTTCAATTTAATTTAATTTAAGAAGAAGATTATTACTATTATTGTTATAGCAATGAATTGAAGAGGCAGGTGGTGGTGGAGAGATGAGCGTGAGCCATGCATCAATACATCCGGTGGAAGATCCGACTACAACGGACGGCGGAAACAATAACGCGCCGAGAGTGAGGATGAAAGACATACAAGGGATGCCAGGCACCAAAGGCGGCCTTGCTTTGCGTCTCTCTCAGTTTATATTTGCTGCTACGGCTCTTTCTGTCATGGCCTCCACCAGCGATTTCCCTTCTGTTACTGCCTTTACGTAATTGAATTCCTTGCCTTCCTTTTTTTGTTATTTATTTTGTTATTTGTTGTGTTTGGCTCAATTGCTTGATTTTGCTTTCAACTTTCCTTAAGAGAATTATATGAAATATTTAGCTTATTAATATCAGTTTGGTATTTTTAAAACCCTAAATTTTTTATTTGATTGCTGCTGCTGCTGCTATGTTAAAAGCAGGGAAGATGAAATGTTTCAACGCCGTAGCAAAATTACAAGTTAGGCTCGAAAAAAGAGAACACTTTCGTTTCCAATAATTTTATCTAGGGCTTGATTTGATCAGGCTGTGGCTGTTCATTTGGAAAAGAACACTCCTTTTGCGATACTATCTTTAGCATTTTGATTGATTTGTGTGGATCATTGGTATGAAGAAGAGAATTAGGAGCACTTGAGTCACGCTGGACTTGCATTGGTATGTCATGAAGAGCATGCCTCTCTAAAGAGCTTATAATTAAATTTTCACCATATAGTATCTTCAAACACTTGAGTTACACCGGAGTTGCATTGGTATGTCATGAAGAGCACGGCTCTCTAAAGAGCTTATAATTAAATTTTCACCATATAGTATCTTCAAACACTCTTTGTTTGTTTCCTTGTTACTTAATATTTAAAGCATCCTTGTTTTGTATTAGCTTGCTGTATCTGTATTTCAATGTGGTTAACAGCTTGGAAATATAAAAAGTATGTTTGACATGTTCTGGTTATTAATAAGATTTCACTGTTGATGAGTGAGTTGTTTTATCCCAACAACTGAATTAGTTGTGCTTTGGATGTCTTCTTTACGTAATCATGCTACTGAATTTTGCATATCCTACTATTAACAGGATGGGATGTCTAATTTTTGGTTTGTGAGTCAGTTTTTATGTGAATTATGATATTTATTGTTTGATGACATCAGTTCTTTTCTTTTATAATGCGCAATATCAGCTACCTAGTTGTGGCCGCTAGCTTGCAGTGCCTGTGGAGCCTTTGCTTGGCTATTGTTGATATTTATGCCCTTTTGGTGATGCGCTCATTGCAGAATTACAGGATTGTCATAGCTTTTGCTGTTGGTGATGGGGTAAGATGACAATGTCTTTAATGTAAAACTGAATCTTAACAGTGGACATCTGGGCCATCCTTGTTCTCGCGTGTTATATATATGCAGCCCTTATCTTTACACTCCTAAAGATAGATGCATTTTGCTTGTGGCTTGTAGCAGCCGGTCTTCCTCTTACATAAGATTGTCAAGTGATTTGGACTGCTTGGTTTTGTCCCTTAAAAACTAGTTTTCCCCCTATTTATCCACTCAATTTCCTGTGCTCTATGGTTACTCCACTACCATCCCTTTTTACCCCTTCTTTTCGTTTTGATTTTCAGCTTGTAAGAGCTAAAGCTACAATTACCATCACTTGCTGTTTTATTTCAACTTTTAACATTTTCATTATCACCAGTCTAATGTTTTAGCATTAAGGAGTGGAGTCTACATTGAGTCATAATTAGAGGGAAAATTCAGCTAACTACATTTTACTAGAATGCAGACTAGAATCATATTTAAATCTACTTAGGGAGTGTCTAGGAATGCTTTTGCTTTTAGGTGCTTTTCAAAAGTACTTTTGGCTTGAAAAAGCATCAAATTGATACTTTTTTAATGTTTTCTGATGGTTTTGATGTGTTGATGTTAAAAATATAAAAAATATGAAAAAAAAATATTTTGATGCATTTTCAATCAAAAAGTTATTTTGAAAAGTATTCTGCACCACAATCCCAAATACACATTTAGACTGAATATTTATGACTTATCTCTTTGTGAAATGGCAAGAAGATAGCGTTCACTATAATATTTCACAAGCTCAAGTGCTATAACTATGCTCATCATGGTTTCTGCATAAGCTTTTGGGTGCATGCTATTCTAGGATTTTTGAATATTCTCCCTCCATGTCAAAGAGATTGTCTGCCTTTCTATTTTTTATCTGTCCCAAAATGTTCGTCTGGTCAATGCTTTAAGTAGTCTACTTTCCTAAAATACCTCTATATAAAGTCCATTTTGCAAAAGATTGTCAAATACTTTTGTGGAGCTAGCAAGATATCATTAAATTTGTTACTGAGATCTGCTTTAAATTGATAAAGAAAATCAATTCTGTCAATTGGAAAAATAAGAAACTAAATGGTTAGTACACGAGAGAGTTACAGTGTGATTCAAAAACAAAATATTCTTTCATTTATCCATTTCCTATTCTTCACTAACATGCACCCAATTAGCAACAAAAATAAGAGATCAAAATAGACATATATATCAAGATTAAACAAAATCAATGTTCTTTCTCCACTTTTTCCTTGTACATACAAATATCTTTAACACAAGAAGATTTTTTGCAGCCTGAAAATATTAATTCTTAAAGAAAATTCATGGAAGCTTGCAAAATGTATAGAGAGCATAAACACTGCATATTTTATGACCCTTGACATTTAGTTTTGTGGAGTTAGGTAAGTTTGATCAGGCATTTTCATAAGGTTCCCTTTTGGGAAATTTTTTCATGGTGCTCATTCCAAAAATGTACATTGAACTGCAGAATGGAAAGGTTGCGATAATACTCCCTCAGTTACATGGATGTTTACTCTACATCCGAGTGTGCATTTTCTATCTTTCTTCACTTCACATCAATTAACTCTGTTGTATTATCTCGTGAGTTAATTTATTTGCATTTAGATTTTATTCTCCTCAATTTTGTTTCATTTTCATGCAGATAGCTTCCACTCTCACATTTGCTGCTGCCTGTGCTTCTGCTGGCATCACAGTCCTTATCAACAATGATCTTGACAGCTGTGCCAATAACCATTGTTTACAGTTCGAAACTGCTACAGCCATGGCATTCATCAGCTGGTTCTCTGCATTGCCATCTTTTCTCCTGAACTTTTGGTCACTGGCATCACGATGAAGAACAAAAAAATTGCTGAATTAAAAAGAAATTGACAACACTGGCCATTTTGTGGTACCAACTGAAATACAAGACAGTCTTGTTTAATCTTTGTTGCATGTGTGCATTGATAGAAGGATGAGTTCATTACTCTTGGCATGCGATTTTGTTGTAAATCAGAATGCAACGTAAATATTTGGGGTGCTTTGTATTTGCTTGTTTAGGCACAATGGATTTGATTGGATAACTTTGGTGTGGACATTCGCAAGGAGTATGTGTAATGACTTCTGAAGAGTGGACGCTCACATTCTTTCTCCTCTCTATTTGGCTAGGAGTTATCTAACATGCAGCACCACAGGTTTACTTTACGCAGGCATCGAGGCAATGGAAAGTACGTATCATTGAGATTTGCACTAGCTCCCAAATTTCATGTAAAACTGAAGGCACCAGGTGGGTGCTATGCTCTGACAATCTTTCACCTGTAGTAGTTTGGGATTTGAAAGAACTTGATCACCGCAAGTAATTTTGTGTTGGATGTTTAAACAAGGATAGCAGGGCTTGATTTTGAACGGTCGGAAGACATTTGGTCGGAGATGGCAAGAGAGATAGATCCCAACAAGGGATTAGTCCTTGAAATGGGCAAAACCAAGAAGTGGCTACTTTCCTTCTAAGTATCATTTCTACCACCTGCTGACTTCACTGCTTTCGCTCACATTCTCGTAGAAAGGGAAAAGGTCACCACGAGAGTAACACTTGGAGTTAGAGTTAGGGTGAGCAAAAAAAACTGAAAAATTGATTAAACCGAGAAAACTGGAAAAAAAATAACTGAAAAAACCGAATAAAAAAAAAAACAGATTAAACCGATTAAAATTTTGAAAAAACTGGCCGGTTCGGTTCAGTTTTGGTTTTGTAAGTAAAAAATTGAACCGAAACCGAAACCGAAAAAACCAGAAAAAAATCGAGCCAAACCGGTTTGAACAGGTTTTTGCTCTAAAAACCGAACCGAACCAAAACCGGTTGATTTGACCTGGTTTTGGTTTTTTTTTCAAAAAAAATTTCAGTTTGATTATTTCTTTTTTGATAAAAATCAAACCGAACTGAAAATAATCATTCTTATTTGGAGGTAGGAGGAGAGAAGAAAGGAATTGTGGGCAAAATAACGCTATCTTTTTTGCCTCCTTTTTTTTTTTTTTATGTAATATATATATCGGAATCCCAAAGCTCAGGAAGAAATCGTTACTACACTGAAAGCAAAGCATCCTTGATTCATGTGTCAAAAGTAGTAGTATAAATGAAGCTGCATTCCCAAGCTAAACGTCGATATTTCTCCAAGAATTTTACTAGATCATATATTAAAAAAAAAAAAATATAGAGAGAGAGAGATTAATGCCGAGGGAAGATGATGATGCAAGATTATGTAGCTGTTTCAAGAAGTATGAAGAGATTGAGAAACGGGTATGCATGTATTAACATATACTGATAACCTTGCATACCTTCATCCATCTATTGAAACAAGATTATTATAACGCATGTATTTTGTGATCAAATGATTTATATGTGATGCAACCGAACCTGATAAAAAAAATTAATAATAAACACAAAGAAAGAACATTTTTGTAGTCTCGCAATTAGAAACTTAATTTATATTTTATTAATGAATATTTTTCTCTGGTGTAGTTTATCTCTTTAAAAAATCTACAACTTCTTATATAATTTTAAATCAAATAAAAAAAATATTATAAAATATAAAAATACAAAGGAAAACAATGAATTGGCCTAAATAATATCTTATAAATCTAATTTAAAGGCCTTTTGGACCTCCATCGGTTATAGGAAGCTGTTTTTTTTTATATAACTATATTGGTAAAATTTCTAGTCAAATTAAGAGCTAAATTTAAGAGCAATACAGTAATTAGATAAAAAATTATGATTTTTTTTTATCAGGCTATCGATTAGCTTGAACATCTTTTTTATTGAGTTTAGCACTGCATTACTGACCCTTAAACAACTTTGTTAGGTTTTCTATGTTTTCTACTTATAACAAATTAACAAGTAATTCTTTAGAATTATGGAAATCTCCAATCCCATCTATCAATATGCTTGTATGTGAGTACAAAATGTTTATTAACATAAAATAATAATAATAATAATAGTCTAAGATCGTTTTCATCATTTTTTATATATGACAGTGAAAAATACTCAAGAAAAATAATTGTTAAAGAATCCTTGTTAAACAAAGCTTGATGCCTTGTAAAATAAGAATTGATTTTTGACCAGTTAATTTTTCTTGTTTGATATGAAATTCTTGTAAAATAAGTAAGTCAAAGGATGCCATATAAGTTTTAAATAACATTAAGAACTCCTTGTAGTAAATGGAACCTATAACTCTTGCGGAAACAATTTTTTTTTGTTTTTGTTTTCACACTTTGCTGATATTTTCTAGGTTCAACTTCAAACATGTCGTTTTCTCTTTTCTAGATAAATTTGTTGGCCTACCATATATAATTAGAAAAGAACAAATGTCTAGTTTCCAACCCAATTGAAATTGCATCCAAACTTCTCTTGTAACTTCATATATGACCTTAAAAGTAGATAAAGATCCATACTGACTGATTTAAACCTTTTTAACCCAAGCCTCTCGAATTAACCCATAAAACTCCTCTTGGATCCACTTCGTTTTAGGTCATAGAATAAACCTAATAGACACTACTAATAGATCATTTGATGTCATAGCTAGGATCACATTACCTAACATGTGCACCTAGGATTATTAATTTTGTTTGGTGATTAGCCTTAAGCAATGCAATCTCTTCCATAATCTCTTCAATCCTTTATGGGAGCTACACGTAGTTAATTTTAGCTAGCTTATATCAAAAGGCTTTAAAAGCTAAGCTAGCTAGCTAATAATCTCTATCAATGCAAAAACTACTTGATTTATACATTTATATCTATTTAACTATGAAACTAAAAGATCTAATGTTCTTTATAGAGCTTAAATATTTATATGAATAGCGAAACACGTCCTTGGATTTTTTAAACCAAGTCATCCAAATCGATCCTTGAAAAAAGACAAAACAAAGTCATATAACCTTCAAAATTCAGCCTCTTATGTATTAAAACATAATTTTTCACTTTTAATAGACAACACTAGAAAAGATCCCTATTCAACTTTATTTCCTCTTGAAAACACATTAAATTACAAGTCTATAACCCAATTTTCTAGCCCTAATAAACAACACCAAACAATCAACACATTGAGAAAAACTTTAAAACGTGTGGGGTAAACCCTGCAGCAGACTTTGTGGAATACTTTATTTTCACTATTCATTGTTACAATGTAATCACTATTTTTTTCCATCAGATAAAAAGTTATAAGGTTATAGGTAAGGTTATTTTGGTCTTTTCAGGTGACCATTAGTCATTAATTATTTGCAAGGGGGGTATATGTGTCTTTCCAGCTGTTCTAAAAGAGTTAAATGACTTCTGTGTTATTTAGATAAGTTTTTTTTCTAAGCTATAGACGAGGGTATTTAAATATTTTTAATTGTTTAAATAAAAATGACATTTTCCTTTAGAACCTAAAAAAATAAAACATGGGTCCAGTGACCATTTGGCCCTTTTAGTATGGTTTTTTTTTTGTTAATTTCATGTCATTAGGGGTAGATTGGTCTTTTCAAGTTAATTAATTGATCTTAAAATTGAAAACTCTGTATACGTGTCAGCACTTAAGAGGCTTCCATCTTCTTTGGACGATGCGTGTGACGCCTCTCAATAGCCAAACTCGTGTTTTCATTGTGTCGTTGGAAGCACTATTACGTACTCTTCCTTTTGGTGAGGCATGTGTCCATATAGGTGTGACGGTTTGTCCCCAGCGAGCGCTCTCTCTCTCTCTCTCTCTATTTTCTTTCTCCTCCCTAAACAAATATAGTTTGGTTCTCTTTATTTTTGGTATTTCAATTTCAATCCTTATTCTTTTGATTTTAGATTTTATTTCTTAACCTTTTTATACAAGTTTTATTTATTTTTGATTTAGTCATTCACTTTCAATTTTTCATGTTTTATTTCTTTCTATTAAGTACTTATTCTTTTACTTTCTATTTTGTTTCTTGGTTTTTTTGTAAAAGTTTTATTGGTTTTCAATTTCATTCTTTAATCCAAGTTTATGAGGCATTGTTTTTCTCCAATTTGATCCTCATTCTCTATTTTTTTTTCTTTTGTTAAAGTTATTTTTCTTTTCGATTTAATCCTCCAATCAAAATTCTAGTCTACCCTCTAATTTATTTGTTTTTTATTTTCACCTTCATTCTTTTAATTAACATTTTTTTTATCCTAGATCCTTTTATTAATTGATTTTTCTCCAATTTTATCTTTTAATGTTTGATCTAATGACTTGAGTTATAGGTTTGAAAAATTAACACGGGTCGACATTCTTTTTTTATTTTTTTATTTCATCATTTGACATTGTTTACTTAAAAAAAAATATTAGCTTTGTGTTTTTCTTCAATTTCTTGTCTATTGTGTTATCTCGATCTCATTACCTAAGCCATAGGTTTTAAGGGCTAACTCGGGTTAGCTTGCCCTTTATTGTCCAAATTACATGTTTATCACGCTACTTTAAGTTGACTCGTCCTGTTTTTTTTTTCTTTTTTTTTATCCAATTCATGCTTCTAATTTCTCACATTATCATGATGGCTTTTTCACATTTATTTACATACATGATTTTCGATTTATTTAATTAGATGCTTGCATAAACCTTTTGATTCACACTTAGAATCTTTTATGTTAAAACACACTTTGAAAAAGCCTACATATCCAATTTTTATATGGAAAAATAATATACAACCCATGACGGAGCATATGTCAAATAACTAGTACAAAAGAAATTTCTAACTTCAACTTCAACTCCTTTTGAAAACCCTAAATTCCTTATACGCTTACCATTTTCACTTAATAACCACACAATAACACTAACCCACTTTAATTTTCATTCAATTCAATTTAGATTCAAATCCAAAATCATAACTTCCCTAACTTCAAAATATTATCAAATACAAATTAAAAAAAAATAGAAACACTAAAAACTCTCATTCATCGCAACAACAATATTGAACCAAAGCAATCTACAATGAATAAAACAAAAGATCCATGGCCAATTTGGCTTATAATTCATGTAGCAAACCCTAAAATAAAGTCGAAGAGAAACTAGGGTTAGGGTTTTGAAACAAAACACAAAAGAAAATATATAATGATTAAATAAGATAAAAATCAATTAAAAACCCCAAAAAATAGCCCACAGAAGAGATTTTGAAGAAAAGAAAAAGAGGAAGAAGAGGAAGGGCTTAAAAAAATTGATGGAAGAAATGAAGATTTTTAAGAAATTATTTGATGAGTCATCCATCTCTCGAAACCCTAGCCCTTCTTTTTCAAAACCATCAACAACGCCTCTCAATAGAAAATAATTACCAAATTGTCATTCAAAAACCTCCATTTCAGGAAGTTTTTGTAGAGAAAACTAGACTCTAAGATCTTTTAATTTTGTTTATGTATTTTAAGTGATATATTTTAATTTAAATTAATAATGATTCAATAATTATTATAGAGAAAACTAGACTTTACCATCTCATCTATACATGTTTTTTATGTTAAATATGGAATTTTTCTATATAGGGTTGAGAAATACATGTTTTTATGGGTTTTGAATTAAAGGTAGCACATGGTGGTTGTGGAGGCATTTATGATCAATGTAAGTTGTTTTTATTTAGTCTATGCTAGCCTATTTACTCCTATTCCATTGTAGAAGATGTCAAAAGTTAGTTTTTTAATATAAAAATGTGTATGTATTGTCAAAGTGCTTTTTAGATTGAAGATTTTTTATTATCATTATGAACAGACTCGTTGATGGATGTTTAGTTAAATAAATCAATCAAATTGATAAATAAAATTTATAGGTTAGATTACATCACTCTATTTTGATTTACAGAGGAAATTATTTTTGGCCTTTTTATCTAAAAGAAAAAAAAAACAACACGTCGTTTGCTTGCCTAATTCTCAAATACTAGAGAGGTGGTTGAATATTAGGGCGGATTTTTTTGGATCTACAAATTCATTTCTCAACTTATTTTCATCTAAAAACACCTAATAAATATTTTTTTTTATCATGTCAACAAACCGAACTTTCAATTCAACACACCCTAAATTGGTCTAAAAATACAAAATCAAATCAAGATGAAAGTCTAAAATCACCTTAATGGACTTTCTCTCGTCGAATAAAACATGTTGACACCAAGATCGATTTTTTTTGTTACTAAAATACGACCAACCAACAATTCTCTCCCTCAATGTTTTCTAGCTAGTTTCTCTCTCCTCTCCCATCTCAGGGACTGAAAAAAAAAACTTTTATATCAATTAAAATTTCAAAAGCAAAAAAGACTAAATTGAAGAAAAAAGGAAAATAGGTGGGTCAAAAAGCATTTCTTTACCGACTTTGACTCTGGCCATATGTTTTCCCCGTGATTTACATTGTGGTCCTCTCTCATTTTATTTTATATTTCAACAATAATTTAAAACTTAATCAGTAACAAAATGATTAAATTAAAACAAGAAGTTTAAATATGAAAAATAAAAGAAGTTGCTTCACTATGGCATATACAACCATTAAAGAGGTCATTGTAAAATTGGATTGAGGTTTTTTGAACTTAAAAATTTATTTTCAACATATTTTCGCTTAGAAACACTCAATTAACATCATTCTCATGTCAATAAACCATTCTCTCAACTCAAAACACTCATAAATTTGTTCAAAAATACAAAATAAAACGGAAAAAATTCTTTCTCAAAATTGATCTATTTTTTCTAGTGAGATGAAGGCCTAAAAAACCTAAATAGACCTTCTCTAATCAAATAAATCTTGTTGACACCAAGATCGGTCTTTTCTATTGTTGGATAATGGCTAACCGACAACTTTCTCTCTCTCCTCTCTCTACTTCGCTGTTTTTTGATGAGTTTATCTCTCATCTCCAAAAACCTAAAGACTGGAAAAGGAATAAAATGAGCTTTTGAACAAAAACTGAAATTCTAAAGGTGAAAGCCACATAATCGGAGAAGAAAAGAAATTAGATAGGTCAAAAAACACTTTTTTACCGACTTTGAGAATGGCCGCATGTTTTTCTATTATGATCTTCTCTCTTTTAATTTTATCTTTCACAATTTAAAATTTAATCTTAGAGAATTAGGTAACAAAAGGTTTAAATTAAATTTTTTTTTGAGGATTTATTGATCTTATCTTTTACAATTTAAAACTCAATCTCATAGAATTAGATAACATAATGATTAAATTGAGAAAAAAAGGACTAAATTGAGAAAAAAGTTTAAAGAACTAAATTGAAAAAAACATAAAGAATAAGAGAAAAAAAATTGAGTTGGTTCATTATTGACATGAATAATGATTCCAGCCCAATTCTTTTGAGTATAGTAGTTAATAACATCAAAATCAAGTCGAGCAAGCCCTATTAGATTTTTTTTGAAAAAGTGAAGCAAGCCCGAGAAAGGGAGAGTGAAGCCTTGGTTTAGATCGCCACCAAGCTGAGAGAGATGAAAATGGCATATGAGAGGTGGAGCTTTGTGATAGGTGATTGAGGATATAACTGTTCTTTGGTTTGTGAAAGCTACAAATAAGCTTTTTAATTCAAGATACACCTGACCTGTTTTTTTTTAAATTTAAATTTATTTTTAAAAAATAATTAAATAATTAAATTAATTCAAAATATATTTTAGAGATTTTTTTATTAAATACCATTAAATTTTTATAATATTTTATTTAACAATCCCTCGTAATAGCAGCAAATTTTATTTGTAACCCATCATTATTTTGCTTTTTTATTAATATATATTTTTATTATCTTATAATTAAATGAAAATTATTTTTAAAAAATAAAGTTCTTAATCAAGATTTGCTGATTGCTGACAAATAAAAAATACATAAACAATATCTACATAATTTTTACATTTAAAAATAAGAGAACCAATTACCTAGTAAATCATCGATGCCCGCATATGATGATTATTAGGGAGGAAGAGTTACTGCCGCGAGCTGCCTAAGGGCCTCTGGATATTTTTGTTCAACAAGCCTTTCTATTTAACTTGAGGCCGTGATGGCAATAAGTAAAAAAAGATGTCAGTGCACGAATTCTCAAGCACCTACGTTTAATGAGCTAGCGGATAAAACAGACACGAATCTCGGATAGAATCCCACCTACGAGAGCAAGGAAGAAAGATGAGCGTGAACAAGTTTTTAAAAGCACCAAGATTCTGTAGCAGAAGCTGCAGAACTAGCATTCAGAGCCTCCTTCGTAAATCCAAGGAGAAGGAAAACTCCACACGAATACTAGCAGTGCGCAATGTGGAGCTAATAAATAGCAAAACATCTTCAAAGACAAAATGCAGCAGCACAGATGCAAGGCTCAAAATGAAGCTGGAGCTGGGTATAAACACTACAGTAAAGTGCAAGAAAAGCTCCGCTGATATTGGAGGAAAAGTATATTTACATGGACAAAGCGAAAAACTGGGTGTACTAAATGAAAAATAATTAAATTAATATGATGCAAACCTGCAGCTGGGTATAAATATTACAAAACTTATCTTTCATTTTCAAAAACCTCCACCATGCCTTTGTTGTCTTCATATTCAACTGGGAGGAAAGATGGGCAGAGAGAGTTGGGTGAATGAACTGTGGTCTTCACAAAAAAGACCAGTTTACAAAAGAGAAAGCAATGCAGTGGACAGTGTTCTCTTCAGCAGCAAGCACTTTCCATGAAATAGCTTGTTCATATGATACATTACGCCCCATTGTTGACATGCAGATTCCAGCAGGCAAGCATGCAAATCCCTGATCACAGAAGGACAAGTTTCACCAATTAGGGTTTGTAAGTAATACAGTTTTTGTTCCATTTTTTCCCTAATGAAGGCAACCCGGAGACTAGCTGGGCCCAGTAATAACAGAAGACAATGCACAGAAAACATATTTACTATAGCCAGGATCTCATTAATCAAACCAGCTATAACCATCCTCAACTACCCTTTTTGCTTAGAAAAATTTGGGGAATACACAGAACAGAAACACACATTGTCTTAGAATTATCCAATCATAAGAAAGAGAACAATAATGTCACAGATCTTTACAGTGCCTTATAATGACGAGGGAAATTTTCATAAAGAACCTAACTTGAAGGCAAACATCCAACGTTTCTCAACACATAAGTCAACAAACGATCAGAAGGAACAAAACATATTTCCATGTAAAACTTGCCTGTTGCATTAACTTTGCGAAGTCTGTAAACAATGCCTTGCGTCCAGATTCATCAAATATCTTATCCAGTGTGATGTCTTGCAGAGCCACTAGAGTTGTCTCCAGCATGTCAAGTCCTGCCTGGTTAGCAAAGATGAACACTGGTAGTGCCTGCAACACCAAAAAAACATAGATACATGAAACAATCTCTGATGTTATCTCAGATACTGAAGAATGGATGTTGTCCTCAATAGTGGCATCGCTGGTCTGGTGTACCATATGCAATTTTTAAGAGGCGCTTCAACTAAATATTTGACAGAGATAATGTTATCTAATTGGATGTAAACATACCTCCAATGAACAACATAAAATTGCATCCGGATGATGCCATAGATGTTTCAGGACAGAATCTCCACCCACAGAATCAGATCTCAGTAATTCTGCTCCTAAATGGTAACTGATTAAAAAAAGAAAGATCAGAAAGTTCTATCAAGCTCAAAACATCATAGAAGCTGCATAACAAGATGCCTTGGCAAATTAATGAACAGATATTCTACTCTAAAACACATAATAACAGTACATGGGACAACTTGATTATTATAGCTTCATTACTATTAATATTATTAATATAGTCACTAAACCATGATGAAACTTGAGGCAGGACTTGCCAGTAACTTTGGCAGATCCAGTGAGCCAGTGTTAGAGCTTCAGGGGAGCCTGCAGATAGCTTTGGTCCCAAAGCTGGATTCAATCCTGATGGAGATATGGCCGTGGCAACCCTCTGGACAGATGAAATCACACTGCGGACATACTGACGGGCCATGGTGGCAACATTATCCTGTAGATTGCTCTCAAACGGGAACTGGAAGGCAATTGTCAACACTGATCGCAAATGACATGATGAACCATCCACTGAAGCATGGTTTGTTACTGGGCCCACTTCAAGACTTGATGTTAGATCCAGAGTGCGATTTGTGGTCAATGCCTCCTGCGCATCCTTCTGTATAACAACATCAACATATTGAAAAAAAAAAAAAGGGATGCAACTTCCGGTAAGGCCTCAAGCCAACACAGGGTAAAATGCAACTGAGATATGTTTACTTTATAAGCAACATACGTAACAAATGAAACTCTGGTCCAATGAGGCCAATGGAAAGGAAAAAAATCCACTCATACTCAACTGTTTTTGATTCCAGTGGAATGACGCGGAAACCAGAGGGTAGCAGCGGAGCATCATCCGGAAACATTTCATCAATTGGAGCAAAAACCAGTTCAGAACAGGCTCCGACAGCATTCTCATCAATTCCACTACATATCTGCCCAAAAGAAAGGAAACACCATTAAAGCATATGCAGTTGGTTCTTGTTAGTATATGCACGCCTGACTAAAGAAGATGATCAGGCCTCTTTCAGGCAGCCAAAAGTACAGCATAAAAAAGTGCTAAAGAAATTTTCTGAATTCTGTAAAATAGTAAATAGGAATGAAACAAGAAACTGATCTCAACCTTGGTATAAACTAACACAGTAAAATTGTGAACCTAACAGGCTCATCAACCTGGTTACCATGCCCAAGTTGAACTGGTTGAGGTTAGCCGTGTCAAAAGAGGGGTACAGATTGCAACTGTAGTAGCCCCAAAACTCTTTAACACTCAATTAAACCAAAAAAAAAAAAAACTGACTCCTACATGCTATAGAAAAGGAAAAGGTAAACAAATAGAAATGCTAAAAAATAGCACCTGTAGGAGATGGATGTCCCGTGAAACAAAAGCATCTTCTTGTGCAAAAGAATGGCCTTCAAGTCGAATAACTTCAAGCAACTGGACACAAGTTTCAGTTAGGAACAAAAGTACTTGAAGATACATGTTCGCAACACATGATTGCACCCATGGCAGTATATGGCCAAGTTAAGCAGGGCACAACATTTTTGTTTGGACAGAAGACTCGCCCACTACAGCATGATAATGTTCTGAAATCCCTTAAGAGGACTAGGGTGCGAGGTCATGAAAAAAGAAGCAACCATGGACACGAAGCAAATGCTCAGTAATCATCGTGACAATCTGAATACTGAATGCGGAGAAGCTCATGAAAAGGGAAACCCATAGAGCACCAAAATAAAATATGGATTGGGATATCACATCGTCTCATTTTTAAGAAATTACACAATCCTTTTGGTTCCATTTATCAGCAATGTTGCGATGATGAGCATGAAACAATTCCCATCAGAAAACATACCTCTTCCTGTTCAATTGTGTGGCCCAATGGCATGATGATTTGGCTCCCAGTAAACCTCATAGATCTCATCCCTGGATATGCATATGAACCAGCTTTCAACGATGCAGCAGAATAAGCATCAACACTGAAATCAGCCCACTCAGAGCGATGCTCCCTTAGGAAGCGGACCAGCACAGCTGGAGGCACATTCTAGCAGGTAAAAGGAAAGAGAAATCAGTTTTATCCAAAGACATGTTGCACTAAATTCTTTCTTTTAATCATACACAAGTGCTAACGCTACGTTTGGCATGGGGCAAAAGAGGTGAAAAGTTACCCCCTTTAGTTATGTTTGGTATGATTTTGGGGAGGGAGGAAAGTTTCTTGGGGGGTAACATTGACCCCAAAAGGGGGGTTAATGTTAGCCTTGTGGGGGGAAAGGTAAAGCAATTTTGGAGGAAAAATCTGGTTTCTGTGCCTTTCCCTCCCTTTTTTGAATTTTATATTTATGTATTCTTTTTTTTCTTCCACTTCCTATTTCTGACTGCAAATATATATTATTTGATATTTTAATAATTATATTTTCATTTAAAATTTGATTTGATTTATATTGGGACCTACTATTACTCTTAATTTTTTCAACCCCTACCAAACATCCTTTAACACTTACCTCTTAACACTTTGCACACCCTCAACACTTACCCCTCTTAACATTTTCCCTCCGGATTTTTAACCCCACGCCACATGCAACCTAAGATTTCCACATTGTCTATAAACAGTACACCAACATTTGACATCTCTTGATGCCAAAAGGAAGAAATAACTATCAGTTTCTATATTACTCCCTCTGTCCCATTATTATTGCCCCCTTCACAAAAAAACACAAAATTTAAGAAAACACCAATTGCTCATTAATTAGTGTGAATATGTTGTTCCTTTTCTACTCCTAATTTTCCTTAGCTAATCTACATTATTATATTGTAAATTTAAATGGGCATAATAGAAATTTAGTATTTGTAAAACGTTTGATTTTCAAATTGGCCAAATAAAATGGGAGAACTAAAAAAATGAAAAAAGGGCCAATAATAATAGGATGGAGTATAATCTAGCCTCAAACAAGGAAATTTCAGACAGACTTTCCACATATAGCAAGAAAGATGAAAAAGCCAGAGCATTCAGAGAATATCCTGAAAAGACTTCAGTTGTAATTTCAGATTCCAATGGCATGCACAAATAGTCAGTTCAAAGTAAATAAGCAGTCAAAAGTAGAGGGAAAAAATTAAATTGGTTAAAAAGTGCACTTTATTCAACAACCACAATTAGCACTCAAGATGAAAATGCAAATGAACTTGCTTATTCAGGGTTTGCTAGAATGCAAGAGCATGAAGTTAACAATTACATGCTAAAGATTTCTTTAATATTTCTATGGGCCACAGAAAGTTTGTGATCATAGTTTCAAAACTTACTTGCAGTAGCATGGAAGCCTTTGCACAAAGAATCCCTCCCAAGAATGAAAGGGAATGAGCAGGATTATTAGCACTGATCAAATTCTTGGTTGTGTTAACAGCAATTATTACATCCTCAGCTCCATCAGAATTCATCAGTGACCAACCATCATCATTAAACCCATTGATTGCATCATTGAAGCCTCTATGAGAAGTTGACACAGAACAGAAATACACAATTAAATCATATATACGCACACCTCAAATGCTTAAATATACATTAGGTTGGCCCACATGACTGTCTTTGCAAGAAGATCACTTAAATTGACAGACAGGGTCATATAACTACCTGCTTAATCTTTGGCTAAAGGTTCTCAGCACAGCTGGCTGCCTGCCCAAACCATACACCACCTCACCACTGGTTTCATGAGCTATTTGCCTGACATGGCGCAGCGCCTTGAAAGAAACCAGGTAATCAGTACAGTAGTGTTGAAACTTGTCTTATCCATGAAAGCCATAACACCATATGCAGCGGACCAATAAATAATACTCCACATGGAAATTGTTTTATTTCAAGGATTCCAAACTTGTAAACATGCCAAAATAATGTCATAACAAGGTAGAAGCACATGCCCACATTAGAAAAAAGAAAGAAAGAAAGAAAGAAAAGGTTCCTAATTTTCAACTTGCAGAAGAATAGCCTGCAATTTCACAAGCATAAAAGGCATCTCAACCATATCAAACAATAATGTAAAACAGATGCAAATTATTACATGCAGCACCCCATGCCAAAATAGATAGATAATGAACTGACCGAGGGAAAGTCATCTCATAATAGAGGTAAAAAAGGCAAAGATAGTTGATCCCTTATAATACAGCTTTATGAAAGATGGTCACATCAAGAACCTACTCACCATGATTGTCACTTTTTGTGCCACTGCTTTTGATGATTCATAAAGTGGTCGCAGCACCTCAGGCACACTCCATGCCTGTAAAAAATATGAAAGACATTAGCTCTGACTTATTAAGACACTTAATGCCAATTGTCAAAAACTGCACCTGAAGATTCAGGTGATCCACGATGTGGATAATTGACCCTCCTCCTTCACATGGCCTTATCAAATAGCCACTAGGAAGCATTTCAGCCCTCACAAACTGAGCAGCTGCAGCTGCATTTGGTCCAGCACCAGAACCAGAAAGAGATCTCTCACACACCTTAACATAAGATACAAGTGCTGTAAGGCCACTACAATTTAAAAATACAAGTGCAACATCTCGACACTAAAACTGAATTGACAAACATCAATTAGTCCATAAGAATCAGTTGAACTATAGAAGGCATACATACCACAAGACTGCCATTCTCTAAATTTATAGTGTATCTCAGAGTCCAGAAATCCCGCGCAGGAGCTAGAGTTGTCGGAGCGTATATCTGAATCAATTTCAACTTTTAGCCGCTCTGGTAAAGAGCATAGAAGTCTAGATAAAAAAATTGACAAGTAAATCCCGACTTTATCCATTTCTGATTACCTGACTGTATAATAGTTCAATTGTTCCACCGTTTCCAGCAGGAAACACAGTGAAAACTTCAAGGTTCCGACAATCCCGGAACCAAGATTGACGATCTTTAAGGATCTCTGCAAGCTGTCATATTTTGAAAAAAAAAATCAAACAGCACATTTATACCACATTAAAACAAGCAGTCGGTAATAAATGACAAGAAACATCTTAAATTATTTACAAATATGAGTGTGCATACCTTGGTAGGTTCTAAACTTACAAGACCGCAGGCTCTAGCTGCCACTCCACTGCACCTTTGTGAAATGGCAAAGATCCCAACCGAATCCGGACCAGGCTGCCAAAGAATTTAAATGACTCATTCAGATGGGAAAAAAAGTGCTTACAAAAAAACTATCAACCAAACTACTGGTGGAATTGATGCATATATGAAAATAATTAATGAAAACAACCTTCATCCCAGGCATCTGGACCCAATCGACAGCAGTTCCTGTAGCCTTTGAAAGGAACTCTGCCAAGGTCTCCTCTGCCAATGAGAGGAGTCTGCCAAAAGAAAACAAGGAAAAAAGAAACATGATGTACAGCAACAGACATACATCCAGCCAAACACAATGAAAAACATGATGGAAAACAGATCCTGGTGAATGATTTACCCAGCAGGGTTATTGGCATCTCTGAGTGAATGCTGTGGAGTGGTAACCGCAGAGTCACAGCTCGCATCAGCTGCTGCAGGTGCCTGTACAAAATATCAAATTATGTGACCCATGTCCAAACATGAAGAAAAGAAAGAAAATTACACAAGTGCTGAATCCAGAGATCTCAATTAGAGCTATCATTTATAAAACAGTAAAACATACTATTGGTGCTATAAATAATTAACGAAGTGAAGCATGACCAAACACAGAAGAAAGTGCAGCAAGAAAATAGATGAACATAATAAGTATAAAACCACTAGCTTGAATGAAGACAAAAACATGATGTTAATAAATGAAATGTAAATACTATTTTTTTCCTTTCCCTAGAAGCTGACTTTGTTTAGACTTCAATGCTAGGGCCTCAGATTGCAACAATTATGACAGAATCAATGTAATCAACACACATCAAATGCACCTTCTACTCTGCAACATCCACAGCACTTGGCAAAACTGTCGCAGTAGGAATCACCCAGAAGTACATGCTTGAGTTACTCTGGGTCATCATGCCAAATTTATATCCCAAGATCACCCACAGTACTTCCCAATTTGGAATATGGATTATAAATAGAAGACCATGATCAGAAACTTACAGTTTGTAGTTGTTGCTGCATGAAACCATTTTCACACACCAGCTGTGACACCTGTTTTTGCAGGCGATCATTCTCTTCCATCAACAGCTTATTCATTGCAGTCAATTTCCTGTTCACAGTCTGGAGTCTTGAAGACTCTTTTCTCTGCTTCTCTCGACACCTGCACCCCCAAACACCACCTTCTCTCAGTGCCCAAGAAACCCCTTCATCCCCAAAAGAATTTTACACTGTGATTCTCTTTTTGTACATCCCAAATTCAACTAATCAAAAACCCATATTGGAGTAAACCACGTACACTAATGCATTTCCTATGAATAGAAAGTACATAAACCCGGTGTGAAATCATGACCCAATACAGGAAAGCTTGCATTTATAGAAAAAGGAAGAGACTAGCAAAACAAACAAAATTCAGGAAATTAAACCCAAATGCAGTAAGGATCTAGCCTTTCTCCCACCTAAAAATAAATAAAAGAAAGCGACGCCAGAACCCATTCATGTGAACTTAAATATTTATACAAAAAATTTCAACGCATTTAATGTCAAAGTGTAAACCTTTTCTTCAAAAATGTCATTAATCCAGTCCCTTAAGACCTGATCGCCCAAAAAAATTCAATAAAAACAAACAAACAAAATGATTATGAGTAAATTTATGTTCTTTTATCTTAACCTGCGATTTTGAAACCAGACTTTGATCTGCTTGGGCTCAATATTAGCCAAAATGGGACACTCTCTGATCAACTGTTGCCTGCGCAAAGAGCTTGGCTTAGGGCACTCGGCGTAAACTCTTTCAAGAGCCTCCACTTGCTCTGATGTGTACCGAACATACTTTCCATTATCAGTAAGGTGCTTGTTTAAGCTCCCACTACTACTGCTCTCTCTGTGCTGAGGGGCCACCGCCATCGCCATTTCCACCACCAATTAAATAATCAAACACGGATATAAATAAAGGTGTCCGCTTTCTTTCCTGAGGAGCTTACCAGTTAAGATTCTTTGGTCCTAGTAATGTCCGTCTCTTACTCTTCGCAAGATACAAGAGATGAGAAAGGAAAAGACGAGTATGGTTCGAGCTTTTTTAAAAAAAAAAACGGTTTGTAGAGAGGCAAGTAAAGGCCAGAACGGGTGGTTTTTTTATCTTCTTTTGCAGAGGTTAAAACTAATATAAATATGTAATGCTATAACAAGACAGAAGCTGTGTGTGTAATTTTATGAGAAACCTCTCCGTTATCAGTTTCAAGAATCTTTCAAGAAAAAACCCAACTCCTGCTTTTGAGCTAAAACCAAAAACAAAACCAAAACCAGGAGCCTTAAAAGAGAGGGAAAAAAACACAAGCTTCAGACCATCCCTATCTCTCTTGATCTAAAATCTAAAATCTAAAATCTAAAAGAAAACAGAAACCCAGTTCAGTATCACAAGAAATTTCACAAACAAGCTTGAGTGCAAGAGAGAAATCTAGAAGCAAGGGCTCTCTCAAGAAAGAGAGCCAGTGGGTGTGACATTAGAGAGCTGCTGCTGCTGCTGCTGCCGCTTCTATGGGAAATTAAAGAAATGAAGAGAAAGAATGCAACCCTAACCATGAGCACAAAAGCATTTTAGTAGAGAGAGAATGCGCGTGTGACAGTGAGTGATCTAAGTCTGAGCTTGAAACAGTAAGGGAGGAAAAGAAAAGAAAAGGTGAGAGAGGAGAGAGGAGAGCAGTTTGATTTTGCACGCATCCCGACAAATTACTTAGACCGTGGTTGTGTAGTGTAGTGAGAGGATTGGTTTCTTTCTTTTCTTTATAATTTCGGTCGGCGCATTTACGCCCCTCTCCCTATTCCTTGTCTGAAATGACATGTTTAGACTCGGAGCCAGCCAGAGAGATGGCAGCACCTACCCTCCCTCCCTCCCGCTCCTTTTCCCACTGCTAAGTTTTTGTTAAGCAGCCTCTTCTTTACAAAAATAAAACAAAAAACTTTTATTCTCGCGTGCAAGTTGACCTGACTCGAACGAATTTTCACTATGCACGTTGCACGCCAATTTTTTTATTTTACGCGGGTCTTTTTTTTAAAAAAA
This sequence comes from Populus nigra, assembly GCF_951802175.1. NCBI lineage: Eukaryota > Viridiplantae > Streptophyta > Magnoliopsida > Malpighiales > Salicaceae > Populus > Populus nigra. The sequence continues at coordinate 3,149,645 of NC_084870.1, read as the reverse complement.
AAATATTATATAAACAAGTTTTTTTTACATGTTTTTATAATAAAAAAATTAAAATTAAAATTAAAAAATTTATAAATACATGAAATCAAATCGATGAAAAAAAAAATATATATATATATATTAATAAATGAAAGTCATAAAAAATAACTACAAATAAAATAGAAAAATAAAAAGATAGGTGTATATCAAGATATTTAATATTACAAAATAAGATATTTACCCGATTGTATTTGTTAAATTTATTTATTAAAATAATTTTTTTATATAAAATGATAATAGAAATAGACACACATATTAAATTGATTAAATAAAATAAAAAAAATATTTTACAAGACTACACATATTAGAAATATTATCTGAAAATAAATATTTTTTATTTTAAAAATAAAGTTCATCTATACAAAAAATAAAAAAATATAGATAAATCAAAAACACCTCTTCAAAAAATTAAATACATACAAAATAAAAAAACAAATATCATTTAAAAGATTCTCTCTAAACAAAATAAAAGAGAGAATGGATATTAATCTAAATATAAATGATTTTTTTAAAAAAAAGCATTAATTTAAAAAAAGAAAAGGTCAGTCGTAGCAAGCCAAGCCAAGCTAAGCCAATCCGCCTAACCCATTTCGTTAGGGCCCTTTATGTTTTTGTAACTGGGGTGAACAACATGTCACCTGCCTTTATTTTTAAAACAAAATACTTAGACGATCATCATCTGTATTGCCAAGTTTCTGGCCATTGTGGTGGCTAAAAAAATATGGTTGATTGTTACATCATAGGCAACATGATCAATCCATTTATGGGCTCAAAAAACCTGAAAAACCATCTCAAAACTCGAAATTAACCTGAAACCAAAAATCTTTTCAAGATCAAATATGTTTTTCTTTACAACTTCAAGGTAAAAAAAAAAACCCTAATGTTAGCTTCCCTCGTTAAAAGGAACAATTTGGTCTAATAAGGGCTAAATAAAAAAAAAGAAAAGAGGTGAACAAAATGGCACTGTGAACAGTCTGTTCACGGTGCCATGTGAGGGGATTTACGATGCATTTTGCACAATGAATCCCCCACGCGTTTCAGTTTTTTATTTAATATTTTATTATGAATTTATTGTTTAGATTTTTTTCTTTTTTAATTTGGTCCTCAAACTTTTTTTATGTGCGATTGCATCCCTTTTAGGGCAAATTAAATGATAATTTGATCAAATTTGTTGACTAAGGACAAAATTGAAAGACGAGGGACCAAAGTAAAAAAGGCACCACAAATGAGTGATGGTTGTTGTTACCCATTTTTGACCCCATAAAAAATCAAGAAACAATAAAAAAAGAAAATCCAAAATACAAGAGGACATACATGAAGAAAGCTTAGAAGATTGCCCAAGTTTGTGGTAAAGGATCAAAATGACAAGTGAACAAATTTGATTACCAAAATGTATAAGATTGACAAAATTGACAACCCAATTTTGATTGACAAAGGGTCTCATTATTGAAAATATTTTTATTTGAGGGTAAAGAAATACAAATTTGGATAGGTAAGGACTCAATGAGAATTTTGAAAGGCTTAATTAATCTTATTGACAACTTGATTGCAAGAAAAATCAGTTTTTTGAGTCAATTTAGGTGTTAATTGGAATAAGTTAAAGTTTAGGGACTTAATTGGGTTTTTAGGAGGTTTAATTGGATGAATCAAGGTTTTAATTGTAATAATATTGAAGTTTGATGGGCAATTAGGGACTTGATTGAATAAATCCAAAACCAATGACCAAACTGAAAAAGATGTGTAATTGTAGAGGCTCAAATTGACCAAATCAGATCCCATATAGAAGAAAATTAAAAATTTAATGGTCACTTAAGGGTCCACGTGCATAAATCAAAAACCAAGGACCAAAATGAAAAAGGCATTGAACTTTGAGACTGGTGATTGAGTTTGGCAAGGATGAAATTACATGAAATTAAAAGTTTAGGAGGCAATTACGGGTGCAATTAAAAGCAATCAAAAGAACATGAACTAAAGTAAAATTTTTCAAATCCCAAATTAAAAATCCTAATTTCTAGGGTTTAACCTAGATGATGCATCGTTTGACTACTATTTAGTTTCTTCTTTGGCAATTTTGGTTGATCGAGTAGGCACTTTCCAATAAATGAATATGGTGTCTCCAACTACTTCTAGGCTTCAACCACCACAATTCAACTGAGAAACACCCCCTCTACAAATATAAGCTACTCTCATCAAACATTTACATCTTATTTTATTCAACAAACTCAACAATATCTTATCCCTAATCAGTCATCACTGCATTTTTGAATTCTCGGCTAATCAAGTTAGCATCTTTAAACGAATGAATGTGAAGCTATAAACCTCCAAATTGAGTAATAATGGATTCGGTCGAGAGCTATGCTTATCCTCTACCAAGTTCAAGTCTTTGATGACGTTTACATCGGAGTTGCTCCGACGAAACCTTAAAATTGGTCAACTCAATCAGTCTTGTCTGAGATAGCCATTTGTGCAAAACCACTCAACTTTTTCGTGTGTTCACACTTAAAAATTCCCAACGGTTCTTAACAAGGATTATAAGTCTTTCATCCAAAATCAGAAGATGAGGGATTCATGTCTTTTGATTAGTACTTAAAAGTGCATTCTCATTAAGGCTTTATATCATCGTATTGCACTAAAGTATCATTAAATTCCCTAATTAAAGCATGTTTTATAATAACAAGTCTAATAATATAATATATCTTTAATTTATGGTAAATGCTTGTTTTGAATGCAGGTATATCTCACAATTCAAAGGATTGATTGGTGTGATTAACTATTGAAAGTGAAGAGATAAAAAGAGGACTAGGCTAAGAGAAGAGATACTGGTTCAATTCCAAACTGGAACATCATTCGGTTATTTAATCATAACCGGAGTTATAGAACTCGGATTTAGGTCCACTTTATATGGATGGAAAGCTAAGACATATACCTAAAACTTTTATAAGGAGTCCAAGACTCAATTCTGCCACTTTCAAGTTCAAATCTTAGCAACAATGGAGAAGTCGGAACTTGTCCTACAGCTCAGACACTGTTTAGTTTTCAACTCATATCTTGAGTTCTAAAAGTTCAAATAAGCTCTGGTTTTTTTTTGTTGGAAAACTAAGACAATTGCCCACAGCTTTTATGGGATAAAGAGCTCAAATTCTGATGTTAGCAATGATGTTTTGGCCAACCAACAATATCAATAACCAACAACCAACAATGTCAAAAACCAGCTACCAAATCAATGGTTAGCCACCAACTATTTTTTTAGTCCACTAATCAATAGTTCTGAATCTTAGCCTATAAAAGGAGGCATTTGCCATGTATTTAGTCATATTATTTTTCATATCAAAATCATGTTCTTGCTTTCTCTCTTTATATCTTTGTAACGTTCAAGTTTTTTTTCATGTTATATTAATCTCTTGTTTATGCTTTTTCATTTCCTTTGATATACTTAGTTAACTTATATGATAATCATGTTCTTATCTTGTTTATTTATGTTTTTCTTCTTCATTATGTTTAGCTAAGTTAATTGTGTCAAGGTGAAAATGTTTTACTAATGGTGTTAGAATAGGTATAATATAAACTCAACATGGACTTTAATGTTTATATCCAAGAAAGTTTGTTATTAGCATGTTTTATCTTTTTATCTTACTAATTCTTAATACCTTGCTTGTTAAATGGTTAATCTAGATTTGTGTTGTATAACACTTGGTACATCAAATGTTTGATCCTTCATAGTTTTCGGCCGACATTGTTGTTATGACAGGAACTTGATTTGTTGTTAACATAAGTTAGCAACATGAATGCCTGATGATATTTATAAGTATGGTGTTATTTATATAAGATGATTAATATGATCATGTTAATAATTTATAATGAGCTAATAATGACAAATCATCCTATTGAAACCTCTTTTGTGTGTGGTTTCCAATTAAGTAATAAAAAGAGTTTATATTATATTTATTTGAAATACCATTAATGGATCCTCTAACCTTGACATCTGTTTTATTATTAATCCTTACATCAATATCACTTCCCAAAACTCTCTTCAACTTCTTTTTTGTTATTATTATCTTCAAATCTTTCTCTTTATTTGTAATTTATACAATTCACCTCTTTATGGTTCGACTCTAGTCTTGCCGGGTTATTTATTACTTCGACACTCCTACACTTGAGATGAGACATCAACTTTTTGATCATGTCATCTTTATCTCCAAGCAAAAGAAAACCACATAGGCAAAATTGTTACAAAACCAACATCCCAAAACCATTGAAGGACAAAGGTTCCAACTGTTAACATTTGTCTAAAACCCCTCTCATTTTCATTAGAATGCCAAGCTTTGATCCATCTATGGTTGAATCTATCAAGAACCCTAGCAAAACCCTATAAATACCCCCTGAAAAATGAAGAAAATGGTTATAAAGGAAAAACATAGAGAAACATACTGTGAAAAAGTCATAATTTGAAGATTCAAGAACCTAACATGGAAGGTTTAACAAACTTTGGAAGGAAAAGATAGTGAAAAGAAAAGAAAGAAAGAAAAGAGAAGGAAAACAATAGTTCCTAACCAGCAAGCTTGGAGAAGGTATAATTTTGGGTAACTTTTTGTTAAGGATTTGTTTAGCCTAATGAGGTGTTTGAAAAACACACCTTTAAGTCCATTTTGACAGTTTTCTGAAGAAAAAAAAGATGGTTTTGCCAAATATGGCCTTACAAAAATAAATAATAATAAAAATCTAAAAAATGATTTTTGTTTGTTGTATACAACCCAATCCTTACAAAAAATTACATTTTATTTATAAAAAAGAGAAAAAAAAATATTTTGAGCATTATTTTAGAAAAGAATTTGACCAATATTTCAATAACCATAAAAAAATTAATTTATGAAAATTAGTGGTCAATATTCTGGTATAAATATTGTACCTACTGGTAGGCTGGTTTTTAAATACTAGGAGTTGACTAGAAAATTCTGAGAATTATTTTGGATATTTATAAATTTTAATTGAAAGTATTTTTTAATCATAGTATATGAGTTGTGGAAAACACTTTCGCATTCTAGGATAGGTGAACCCTATCAGGACACCTACATGGATTCTTTATAAAAGAATTTACCTGAGCATACGAGTTCATAATAAATTCAAAACGCCAAATTTATTTATAAATGTAAATCTTTGTTCTAAGTCATAGACAAGTCACTGATTAGGAATCCATCAACACCTTTAAACCACATCTAGACCACACAATGCAACTTACCTTAGGTAAGGTGCTTTAGGGGTGCTAACTAGATCTAACTTATGAGTATTATGCTGAAAACCTTGGCCACAATATTGATACTATCTCAATATTAAAAAAAAAAAGCTCATGCAATTATTCAAAGCAGAGTGGATAACCTTTGAAGATACCCTCAACATCAATTCTAACCCTTTATCTAATCATGCTTCTAGTAGTGAAAGAGTAAATGTTGTGAAGTTTGGAAGAAAAAACATAAGGTTTTAGGGGTAACCATAGATCAGTTGTATGACATGTTAGTGAAAGTCGAGTGTTTGCCAACAAAAAAATGAATTGGGTTCAAGAAAGAGTGATAATTTTTATAGGTTTCACGAAGCAATGAGACATATCATCGATGAATGTGAAGAGTTTTACTAGAAGGTGATACAAATGATAAATTGTGGTTTGTTATAAATAAAGAAAGGAGAAAAGGATGATGTCGTGGGCAAGATAAGTTTCTAAGGGAAAAAAACAGAGATGTGTAGGCTTCAACATACCAAAAGTGGTTTACCTAAACTTGTTCTGACAAAACATATTGTTACCTACAATGAGAACTATAATGCACTGCCTTATAATTATAAAAATTATCCCAATATTAAGGGTATTGCTCCTGTTTTTCAAACCAGGATTGATGGATTAACTTGAAGTGGTAGATGTTTTACACTTGAAGAACTAGAAAAGCAATGGAAAGCCAAAGACAAAGAAGTTGTAAATCCATTAAATATATGGAAATAAACAAACTGTAAGTGATGAAAAAGCTAATGAATTCCCAAAACTGATGAAGCATAATGAGTATAGTGTGGTAGAGCAGCTAAAGAAAACCCCTGCTAGGATACCTCTGATGTCTCTTATCCTAAGTTCTGAGCCCTACCATAATGCGCTATAAAGAGTGTTAAACGAGACATATATGCCCCAAGACATGGCCCAAAAGACTATGAAACATCTGGTAAAAAGAATCAATGTAAAAAATTACCTATACTTCACTAAAAGCAAGTTTGATGTTGGAGGAACGAGTCATAATAAGCCTTTATACATCAATGTGAGGTGCAAGGATTGTACCATTGGTAAAATATTAGTGGTCAATGGTTCAACTTTAAATGTATTGCCAAATCATGTGCTGAATAAAATGCTAGTTGATTCAACGTATATGTTGTCAAGTACCATGACAACTAAGGTTTATGATGATTCCTCAAGGCAAGTGGTGGGGACCATTGAAATAGAGTTGTTCATTATCTCATAAGTGTTTTTAGTAACCTTGCAAGTGATGGACATTCACCCGTCACACAACATGTTATTAAAAAGGCCTTGGATACACGCCACTAGTGTCGTGGCATCATCTTTGCATCAATGTTTGGAGTATATTGTGAATGGAATATTGGTAATAATTAAGATCGAAAAGACCTTGACAATGGTGTAGAATATGGCAATTCTTTACATAGAAGCAGAAAAGAGTGAAGATAGAAATCTCCATACTTTTGAAATTTTTGATAAAACATGGTATCAAGAAAACCAATAATTTTTAAAGCCGCTAGAATGGTGGTTAAATATTTCTTAAAGCATAGACTTCATTTCCTGTATGATCCTATCTTTGGGAATAAGTCTGATAAGGTTAAAGACTGCAAATCAGAGATTTGGGCTCGATTTTAAGCATGGAAAGAAAGATTATATAAGCATTGCTGATATCAAAAGTGAAAAAAGGCTGGCCAGGCTAAGAGGAAAGGAACTAGAAGAGGAAAAGATTGGCATCCCCCGATTCAGGTATCAACAAGACTTGGCTGTTTATGTAATGCACTCTAAAGATATGATGAATGTCCTTATCCAAGACTTGGTTGTTATGAGCATTAACACATTGAAATAAGATAACAATAAGGTCAAGAGCTACAATAAGAAAGAAAAAGTTGTGGATGGAGAAGAGTTGTTACCACAACTAATTATCCATTTCATGAAAGAAATGTTTGCAAAGACTTTCGTGCGAAATCTAACAAATGGCGAAAGGTTCCTAAAGTGGATGACCTAAAAGGCTCTTAAAGTCTTCAAAAAGTAAATAACAATGTTGTTCTAGTGTTCCTTTTGTGTTTGTTCATATGTTTGTCTTTGCTTTCATACCAAGTTGGCAATCTTGGCTCAAGATATCAACATATGGTTTTCGTTGTAGCTGAACATTTTCTTGTTTTCATACCAAGTTGGCAATCTTGGCTCAAGATGTCAACATATGGTTTTCATTGTAGTTGAGCCTTTTTTTTCAATGAGATCATGTATTTTCAAAAATTTCTTTGTCTCTTTACATTTACAAAATACATACTTATACTGAAACACCTTCCACTTTCAGGAAATTAGAAAGCGGATCATCTATAAAATCACGAGCACGTTACATTAAGAATGAATGACTAAATTTTGATGAGTACACAATTGCAATGAAAGAAAATGAATGGGAAGAATATGATATAAAAGAATTCACTAAGTTAGTAGAACAATTAGAATGAGATTGGAAACTAGTAAAAAAAAAAAGTTAGAGACAAAGAATGTCGGTATAAGGCAAGATAAAAAAGAATTGAAAGTCGGGACTCTAATCACTATTAGTGAAAGGAAAAACTTGATCTCACTGCTACGCTAGTATGTGGATGTGTTTGTTTGGTCCTACATAAAAATGTCTGGTTTAGATACTAACTATAGTACATAAGGTGCCATTAAATGAAAGAGGTATACCTGTGAAGTAGAAACTATGAAGAACTCGTCCTACATAAAAATGTCTGGTTTAGATACTAACTATAGTACATAAGGTGCCATTAAATGAAAGAGGTATACCTGTGAAGTAGAAACTATGAAGAACTCGTCCGGATATAGTGCTTAAGGTGAAAGCCGAGATAGAAAGACAATGAGATGATGGTTTTTTTGAGGTGGTTAGGTACCTCCAATGGATATCTATTATAATAGTAGTTTCTAAAAAAGACAAAAAAATCAGAGTATGTGTAGACTATGGGAATTTAAATAAAGTAAGCTTGAAAGACAAAAATTTTTTTACCACACATCAATGTACTGATTAATAATACAGTGCGAAGCTTAATATACTCTTTTATGAATGGTTTCTTTGGGTACAATCTGATCAAAATGGCCAATAAAGATTAAAAAAAAAGACAACCTTTGTTACTTTACGAGGAACCTTTTGTTATAAGGTGATGCCATTCGAATTGATAAACATTAGGGTCACTTATAAAAGGGCAATGGTAACTCTGTTCCACAATATGATGAATAAAAAAAAATCAAAGTGTATATGGATGATATGATTGCTAAATCCAAATAAAGAGAAGACCATTGTCAGAATTTGATAAAGTTGTTTGAAAGGTTAAGAAGGCAGTTGTTGAAGTAGAACCATGTAAAATGCTTATTTGGGGTAAAATCCAGAAAGCTACTAGGATTTGTGGTGAGTAGACAATGTATTAAAAGTTAACCCTCATAAAGTAAAAGCAATTCAAGCCATGTCAACTCCTTAAATAGAAAAAGAAGTAAGAGGGTTCTTGGGTCATTTGAATTACATTGCTTCCAACTCCTTTGAAAGAAAAATCCTGGGGTATGGAATAAAGAATGCCAAGAAACTTTTGATAAAATCAATCAGTATTTACAAAATCTACCTTTGTCGGTGCCTCTCGTACATGACAGACCATTGATTTTATATGTAACAACAACAATAAAAAAAGCAATGTGATGTGTACTCAAATAACATGATGAGTCTGATAGAAAAGAGAGAGCGATTTATTATCAGAGTAAAAAGTTTACAGGTTGCGAGTCCAAATATTCAATGGTGGAGAAACTTTGTTGTGCACTTGTATGAGCTGCAAAATGACTTCGACAATACATGTTATATTACACTACATGGTTGATTTCAAAACTAAATCCATTTGGATATATCTTTATAAAGCCTTATTTATCAAGCAGAATAACAAGATGACAGGTGTTGTTGGCTGAGTATAACATATTGTGTATATAACAAGAAAATCCGTGAAAGGAATTGTTATCGTTGATCATTTGATAGACAATACTATTGAAGATTGTAAGCCTTTGAATTTTGATTTTCTAGATGAAGATGTGCTGGTAGTAGAAAAATAAAACTCGACTGGTGATTAGTACTTAAAAGTGCATTTTTATCAAGGTTTTATATCATCATTTTGCACTTGAAGTATCAATAACTCCTTAACTAAAGCATGTTTTATAATAGCATATCTAATTACATAAGATACCTTTAATTTATGGTAAATGTTAATCTTAAATGCAGGCCTATCACATAAATGAAAGAATTGATTGATGAGTTGAAGTACTGAAATTGAAAGGACAAAAAGATGGCCAATGAGATGCTGGTGCAGTCCAAATTGGAACACAGTTCGGTAATTGGGTCATATCTGGAGCTGAAGATCTTGGATTTAGGTTCATTTTATATGGATGGAAAGATAAGACATAGGCCTACAACTTTCATGTAGAGCTCAAGATTTAACAAGGCTGTTTTCAAGTCCAAATTGTAGCAACAACAAAGAAGTCTGAATCTGTCCTGCAGCCCAGACACTGTTCAGTGTTCAGCCCATATCTCAAGTTCTAGAAGTCCAAATGATCTCAAATGTTTACCCTGAAAAGATGAGACAATTTCCTAGAACTTTCATGATTCAAGTTTGTTCAAATTATGACGTCATCAATGATGTTTTTGGCAGACAAGAAGATAAGAATTGTCACCAAGTCAAGATGTGGCCACCCACTCATCAATTAGTCAACAAATCAATAGTTCCGAATTTTGGCCTATAAAAGGAGGCATTTGCCATGTATTTAGGCATCTTGGTTTCCAGATCAAGATCATGCTCTTGCTTTCTCTCTTTATATTTTGTAATGCTTAAGTTTTGCTTATATTAATCTCTTGCTTATGCTTTTCATTTCCTTTCCTTGTTTATTTATGTTTCTTTTTTTCATTATGTCTAGCTAAATTAATTATGTCAAGGTAAAAAGGGTACACTAATGGTGTAAGAATAAGTATAATATAAACTTAACATGGACCTTAATGTTGGATACTAACATGCTTTATATTTGTTATCTTGTTCACTTTTAATACTTTGCTTGTTAAATGGTTAATCTAGATTTATGTTGTATAACACTTGGTACAACAAATACTTGGCACTTTCATAGCCCATACTGTATGGTATAACCGACACCTGAGCTATGAAAGGAACTTGATTTGTTGTTAACATAAGTTATAATCATAAATGCCTGACAACATTTACAAGTATTAGCATTATTCGAATAAGATAGCTAATGTAATCATGTTAACAATTTATAATCTGATTGGAACCTCCTTGTGTGTGGTTTCCAATTGAATAAAAAGAGTTTATACTATACTTGTTTGAAATACTATTAGTGGATCCTCTAACCTTGACATTTGTTGTTATCATTGTTTAATCCTTACGTTAATCTTTCATCTCAAAGTTCTCATCAACTTCTTCCTCTTCTTCTTCACTATTATTATTAACACTATTATTATTATTGTTGTTGTTGTTGTTATTGTTACTTTTGTATTATTGTTATCTATAATTTATACAATTAACCTCCCTGTGGTTTGACCCCGGTCTTGCTGGGTTATTTATTACTTCGACACTCCTGCACTTGGGAGAAGACATCAATCTTTTGGTCGTGTCAACTGGTGGACAATGTATTTTAATGAAGTAGTAAATGTATATGGAAATAGGGCAGGAGTAATGCCAATTTCTCCTAACAAAAAGCAATACCCTGTTTCAATCAAGTTGCAATTTGAGCGCACCAATAATACAACTGAGTATGAGCTTGCATCCTCAGAATAGAAGTTGCATTATAATTGAAGATAAAAAAACTTATTGTTTTTGGAGACTCAATGTTAATAATCTACTAAGTGAGAGAAAAATGCCAGACAAAAGATAAGAAGCCAAGGCCATATCAAAAATATTTGTCCAAACTAGCAAAAGAATTTAACGAGATAAAATTCACTTATATAAAAAGTAACAAAAACCAATTTGTTGATGCTTTGGCCACTTTAACTTTCATGGCCAAAATTGATTATGGGAATAGAGTGCAACCCATAAGTATTTAAGTTAGAAATACTTCGGTTCATTGTTGCTCAGTCGAAGGAGAAACGAATAAGAATCCATAATATTATGATATGAAATAGTTTATCCAACACCAGAAGTATCTCCTAGGGGTATCCAATACAGATATGAAAACCTTGCAAAGATTAACCATGAACTATTACCTCAATGCAGAAGTGTTATACAAGAGGTCGTCTAATGGAACATTATTGAGATGTTTAGTTAGGAAAAAAAAAGTGCTTTAAAAAGTTCATGAAGGGATTTGTGCAACTCATGCTAATGGACATATGATGACTAGGAAAATACTGAGGTTGGGGGTATTTTTGCATGAACATGGAAGAGGATTGCATATAACTAGTCAGAAAATGCTATAAATGTTAGGTGTATAATGATAAGATAAATAAGCCTTTAGCTCATCTATTCCATTTGACATTTCCATGGCCATTTGCAATATGGAGAATTGATGTAATTGGGTATGTCAATCCAAAAGCCAGCAACCGACATCGGTTTATCTTAGTGGATATTGACTACTTCACAAAATGGATGGAAGACAGTTCATAAGCTCATATAACCTAGAAGGTGGTGAATAGATTCATTGAATGAGATTTAATCTCTTGTTATGAAGCACCTGGAAAGATAATAATTGATAATGCTTAGAATTTCAATGGAAGAATGATAGTAGAGCTTTGTACAAAATGAAAAATCAAGCACTTAAAATCTTTGACTCGGATTCAATCAAAAAGCTTAATTTTCAACAAATTAAAAAAAATAGTGAGTATAAAATTTAATGAAAAATTAAAAAATGATGCCACATAAAATAAATAATAATTAAAAGAATGGAGAATGAATTTTAAAGAAAAAAAATCACAGGAGGTGAAATTTAAAAAACATTTATAAAAAACAAGAAAACCTGATAAAATATCCTAAACCTTGTCAAATTTTAAAAACTCGCAACCTGTGAAACCCTGAACCTGAGTCCAATGAAGTTTATTATAAGACAATTTAAAAATATAAATTTTAAAAACTTGTCAAAAAAATTGAGAATTAAAAGAATATGGATTAAATTTGATAGGAGAAAAACAAAGAAGGGTGAAATAATTAAATAAAATCACTTATGATAAAAAAAAAGGTTGTTAAGGCTAAAAAATTGACAATGAAAGATTAAATTTGATAGAAAAAAAAAGAAGCAAAGGAGGGCGAAATCATAAAACAAAATCAATTGAAAAAATAAATTCCAAATAAAAAAATATAAATCAAAAGAATGAGGACCAAATTTAATAAATTATTTAAGATAAAAAAATCATAATAAAAATAAAATGGATCAAATATGAAGAACCAACAAAATAAAGGGTTGTTCTTGAATTTTTAAGGGCTGACGTGAAAATCTAGGTGGAAGGAGAGAGAAGAAAAAGGAAAAAAGAAATGACCGTTGATGGCAAACTGCCACGAATATTGGCACACGCACTGTCTCATCTGCATAGTTTTTAAACCCGACCTGGTGGTCGACCCGATATAATGACCGGGTTACGGGTCAGATGGGTTGACCCGGGTCAAACCGGGTCAACCCAAAAAAAAGCTTAGATTGTGACCTTTACTTCCAAGTAGTTTTGTCTCTGCCTTTTTTTAACAAATTGAATAATGAAGAAATTAACTTCAACTTCAATCGTCCTATTTTTTCTTCCTTCCCCTGTCCTGATTTTCCTTTCTTTCCCTCTCCCTCTTTTCTTCTAAAGCCAGACTCAATGGCCCTTGACATAAAAACTTTCGAAACCATAATCCCCTCTTGTTTCCTCTCTTTCACAATCCCCAACCTTGTACTACCAACTCACCTCCTCCGAGTTGCAGTCCTCGACTCTCCAATCCAACTCACCAAGTCTCCTCAAATCGCGGCTCTCTTGGTCTCTCAAACCCGTGAACCAGACTGGATTTTCTCAACCGAGTCAGGTCACCTCCAGCTCCTCTTATTCTCTCCTGGAATCTCACAGCTCATATTGATTGGCAACAATCGAATCAACGGCTCTGATTCATCTCCATTGACTTACCAGTTACCAGAAAAGTGACGATGCCCAGTATGTAAAAAGTCTTGAAAATAGTTTAAAGCCTTTGTTTTTTGCTTTATCTCCTAAAGTTAGTGTTAAAGATGCGATTTTTGATGGCTTTGTTCTGGACGATGCTTTGATTCATCTTCATTGAAGATAATTTGATTGTAGTATGGTTTTAATCGTAAACGATGCCGTTACACACACACACACACACACACACACACACACACACACACACACACATATATATATCAGCCGGGTCTCACCTGGATTTGACCGGGTGGACCGGGTCCCGGGTCGACCAGGTTTTGCCGGGTCAATTCCCAAGCAGGTTTTTGCCTCCACCCGGACCGGTCCCAGGCCCGGGTCGCCCGGGTCCCGGGTTGACCCGCCGATCCGGTTCGGGTTTTAAAACTCTGTTCATCTAGTCTAGGGCACTGATATCTTTCAAATGCAGCCCGGGGAGGCAACGTTTAATGGCTGGATGGCCTCTACGCGCCGCCTGAACAACGCCGAGGCTGTCCACCCACTCGGTGCATGCTATTGCGCTTACACCAACAATTTTTTTTAAATTATATTTAATAAATATATTTATAACAATGTCTCGTGAGACCCTTGAAAGTTACAATAAAAACAATGAAAAATGATGAAAAAAAGCTGTTGAGTAAGAGTTCAATTGTTTTCCTCTTTAAAGGCATCAACGTAGTTATATTGTTCTAAAAAAAATGAAAATACAAAAATATTTCTAAGTAATAGGTATTAGATTATTTTATTTTAGGGTTAAGTTAATAACTTTATTGTACAAAGTAAAATAAAATTACTAATCTAAACTCATACAATTGTAAAACGCAATCTTATTCTCAAATCTTAATGCATTGTTTTTTTTTTATCTAAGAGTAAATTCATAATTATCTATTACAATAAACAATAATTTGTGTTTTGATGGACATTAACTTCCTTAGGGGTTGGTGGTGTCTGCTTACACCCAACATTATCCAGGCTTTCTCTATTACAGTTGTTTTTACGTAGGAATGTTTTCTAGATTTTTTTTTTATTTTTTATTTTTTTTTTGTAACGGGGAGGAATATTGCGATGACTGGTGCTGGAGGAAAGTTGTTTGACGACTATTTTGTTTTTTTCTCTATAGCATGTGTGTATGTGGCAACTGCCCAATGACTTTAGAGCTGTATTTTATACAGATAGTTTTCAATTTTACTGGAAACTGAAAGCTTCCACTTAAAATAAATACTCCTATTATTAATTTGAAGACATGAAGATCATCTAACCTTGATGCAAGCTTTTTCATTTTTTTTTATTATTAAATTGATGTTTTTTAATATTTTTTAAAATTTTGATATGCTAATATTAAAAATAAATAAATAAATATTTTTAAAGAACACGTTTCACGAAAATATTAAACAAACTTTAAAGAAGATTATCTAATCTCGACACAAGCTTTGCCAACAACATGAACAAACAAACGGAACCAACCAGAACCTTATGTACTTATTCCAATCTTTAATTAATGATGTAGTCCAACAAACACATTGATGATCAATATAAACTTGTTATATAAAGAATGATCTATGAACAAGTTTATATTGTAGTGAGTTTTATGGTTGCATGCAGTTTCTTTCTTTTTGAAAAATAAGTTTATGAAAAAATATAAGAAAAAATAGTTTTCTAAAAAAACAAAAAATTATAAATTTGCCATTGCTACAGTAAAAAGCTAGAGAAAATTTCAAATGAGTCATTTCTACGGTAAAAAACTATTTCCTTTTAATATATGTACTAGATATGTTGCTCGCATGTCGATGACGGCCGAAAAGTTTCTTTTAAAAGTAAAAAAGGTGATAGGTTTAAAAAAATTCAAGTCCCAAGTCATTGGTTAAATTGACAACATATTTACAAAAAAAAACAATAATAAATAAACTGATAAAAAAACAACAAGAAAAAAACCACATCCGAGCCTATTCGGATTATTAAACAACTCAAAAATAACATAACTGAAGAAAACCAGAAAAAAAGAGTTAAACTTAAAAAATTAAACAACATCAGCATAAAAAATAAAGGGAGGGGGGTGCCAAGCAAACCCAACCAAACCTGCTAAACATAATCTAATTTAAAAACTTGTAACTTGTTAAATTATGAACTCGAGCTCACTTAAGAAGCTTAAATATCATCCAAATTAATTTTAAAGGATGAAATTGTTGAAAAGAATATTAATAAAAAAAAACTTGCAAAGAAAATGAAAACAAAAATGGAGCAAAAGAGGAAAAAAATTGAAAGATTAAAAAGTCATTGGGAGGTGAAATTGAAAATCATTTGTAATATGATAGATTGTTTATAGATTAAAAAAGGTAAAGGTGAAATAGAAAAAAATATTGAGAGCTAGCCCAATAGAATCAAACTAAAAAAAATAAGAAAACAAAAGTTAAAAAAGAGAATTAAACAAAAAAATAACAAAATAAAAGTTCAAAAAAGGATAAAAAATAAGACAACATCAATTTAAAAAAAGAAAAAAAACAGGGTAAACCTCTTAAACTTAGCCTAATCTCTAAAAACTGCATCCTGTGAAATTGTTTACCTTGATTCAAGTAAGAAGCATAATTCTTAACAAATTTAATTTCGAAGGGTGAGATAAGTAGAAAATATTAATAAAAAAACCTACAAAAGTAACAAAAAGAATGAGAATAAAACTTGATAGAAAAAACCAAAAGAGGATGTAAGATGAAAAAAATAAAAAATAATCCCAAATAAAATATATAAATTAAAAGAATAAAGACCAAATTTTAAAGATTAAAAAAATCATTAGGGGTGAAATTTAAAGCATTTGTAAAAATGAAGCAAACCAAAATAAATATCTTAAACATGGTTAAATCTTAAAAAGCTCGCATCTTATGAAACTCTGGATTTGGGTCATATCAAGAAACTTATTGTAAGCCAATTTAAAAATATAAACTTTTAAAACTTGTCAAAGCAAAAAAAAATAACAAAAAACGTTTTGAGCGAACCCGGTAGGCAATCTATGTCAACAAATCAAACACGTGATATAGGACATGAAATTGGGATGACCTTATAAATAGGAAAGCAAAAACAATATTGTAAAAAAATATCCAAAAACAAATGCTTTAAAGAAAAACAAAAGTCGATTCGGGCTAATCTTTCAGATTTATTACCTGAGTCACAAAACCAGAGTGACCTCAATAAAGGCAAACCCAAAAAAATAAAGAAACAAGATTCTTAAACAAACAATTATTAAGGAATGAAATTGAGAAAACAAATCAATCAAAAAACTATGCAAAATAAAAACAATAGCAATTAAAAGAATTAGGACTAGATTCAATATGAAAAAATCAAATGAAATTAAATGTTTAGGAAAAAATCAAATGAAATTAAATGTTTAGGGATATAATTGTAAAAAACAAATCCAATAAGAAAATGATTAAAAAAATTGAAATTAAAAGAATTAGGACCAAATTTGACATAAAAATTAAATGAAGATACATGCTTAGGGGTGGAATTGAAAAAAAAAACAAATCAATCAAGAAAACAATTAAAAAAACAAATAGCAATTAAAAGAATGAGAACCAAATTTAAAAATAAATTTTAAAAAAATCAAATGACTAGGGATGAAATAAAAAATAAAATACAAATAGAAATAATCAATGTAAATAAAACAATTGCAAATTAGAGAAGAGTTGATATGATTTTTTGCAAGGTTAGCATGCAATCCAAGGAAGAAGAGGAGGAAAAGAAAAAAAGAAAAGCAATTTCAGGTCAAATCATGTAGAACCACCATACATGCGCCATCCAAAGAAGAAGAGCACATCGAGATAAATCAAATAGTGTGGCGGAATCACGGTTATAACCACCAAAGCCAACCGCACGCGTCACCAAAAAACGACAGAGTGGCTAACGTATGTGAGGCAGCATCATCAACTATTTGTTTTGTACAAAACTGAAGTCAACGCTAAAAAAAATTGAATGGTAAGGGTAATGTAGTAATTATATTGTTCTATCAAATATGAAAAATATGAAAACACCCTTGTGCAAAAAGTATTAAATTATTTTATTTAAAGGTTACATTAATAATTTTACTATGCATTAAAAAACACAAGTACCAAAATAATCACACACAATCCTCAATAGACTTATGTCATAGTAAAAAGACTACCTAACCTTGAAGCACAGACAAAATATAAAATGACCAAGATGCAAAATAATAATTATACTATTGTAATAAATAGTAATATGTGTCTTAGGACACAATAATATCGCCAAGGGATTAGTTATTTTCTTCCACAAAAAGTGTAAAGAAAAAAAGAAAAACTAAATATTACAAAAAAAATAAAGATAAGAAAATAAATAGGTCAAGTGTAAAATAATAAAAATATTAAGTATAAAGAGAAGAAAATTATAAGAAAAAATTGTTTTCTAAAGAAAAATACCAAAAATTACAGATTTGCCATTGCTGCAATAAAAAACTAGAGAAAATTTCAATTGTGTCATTTCTACAATAAAAGACTATATATATATATATATGTGACCCATGCTTAACAGTGGGTTAGATATGTTTTTTCTCAACAAAACAATTTATAAACAAACTTTTTCTACATGATTTTATATTTTTTAAAAATTCTAAGTGAAAATAAAAAAGTCTATACATAAATAAGTGAAAAAAAACCATAAATAATGATTAAAAATAAAATTTGGAAATTTTTTTAATTAAAATATTTTTTTATTCAATCAAATGATAATAAAAATAGATACACAAATTAAATTTATTGAATAAAATAAAAGAAAAAAATAATATGCAAGATTGCATATATTAGAAATATTATTTAAAAATAAATTTCTTTTTATTTTAAAAAATAAAGTTCATCTATACAAAAGATTAATAAAAATATAGATTAATCAGAAAAATATCTTTAAAAAAATAAATGCACAATTAAAAATTTGTTGTCATTTCAAATAAGCTTTCTAAATAACATAAAAGAAAGAAGAGATATTAATCTAAATATAAATAAAAAGAAGATTAATGAGGTAGGTTACATCTAAAATCAACCATTTTTGTATTTTTCACCATCTTGGATAGGTTGCTCATGATAATGAGACTATCTTACATATGTCACTTATTATAATGAGACCATCATATAATTTCTAAGGGTGTCACATCCTTTCTTTTTTTTTTGTTTTAAATTAAGGGTATTGGATCCTTTTTGCTCTTTCAAGTATATGATTTCTAAGGGTGTCGGATTCCTCTATTGAACTTAAGGACGTCAAATCCCTTTCATTTAAAACATGTGATATTTGAAGGTATGGGATCCCTCTTTTGGGATTTAAAGGTGCGAGGTTCATTTCCTTCCAACTATGTGATTTTTAAAAGTGTTGGATCCCTCAATTGAACTTAAGGGTGTTAGATCCCTTTCCTTTCAAATATATGATTTTTGAGGGTATTAGATCACTTTCGTTTCAAACATGAAATTTCCGAGGGTATCGGATCCCTCTTTTGGAATCTAAAGGTGCCGGGTCCTTTTTCTTCCAACTATATGATTTTCAAGGGAATCAGATCATTTTTTAAAATTTAAAGGTGTCAGATCCATTTCCTTTTAACTATATAAATTTTAAGGGTGTCAGAATCCTTTTCTAAAATTTAAAACTATCAAATTTCTTTACTTCCAACTATGTGATTTGTGAGAGTGTCAGATCCATATTTTAGAATTTAAGAGTGTTAGATCTCTTTTCTTCCAACTATGTGATTTCTGAGGGTATTGGATACGTTTTGTTTTAAAAATAAAATCTCCAAAGGTGTTAGATCTTTTTTTTGGATTTTAAGGGTGTCAAATCTCTTTGGTTTTAACTATGCAGTTTTTTAGGGTCTCAGATTTCTCTATTGGACCTAAGGGTGTCAGATCCTTTTTATTTCAAATATGAGATTTTGAGGGTATCATAACTCTCTTTTGAAATATATAGGTGTCAAATTCATTTACTTCCAATCATGTTATTTCTGAAGTTCTCGGATCACTCTATTGGATCTAAATGTGTCATATCCTTTTTATTTCAAACATAGAATATTTGAGGGTGTTAAATCCATTTCCTTCCATCTATGTGATTTTTTAGGGTGTTGAATCCCTTTGTTAAATGTAAAAGGTGTCAGATCCCTTTTATTTCAAACACATGGGATTTTTTTGGGTGTTAGATCCCTCTCGTTTCAAACATCATTTTGCTTTACAAGTATACTACATAAAGCATTTTACAAGACTTTGTACCGTAAACATTTTAAGGATGGGGCAATTGTCATAACTCAATTTTTGACCCCTAATTTTGTATATTTTTAGAAAAATACAAAAAATATTTCTTTTCAGTAAATTTAGTCATTTCATTATTTTTATTTTATTTTTGTGTGTTAATAATAAATCGTGAAAATTAAAAAAAAATATAAAAATAAAATAAATTTAGAAAATAAAATAAAAAAATACATAGCTGCGATTGAAATTGGATCAATAATTAAGTATCACAAGCAAAAATTGAGTTTGGAAATTTCTGGACCATAATTGAGGGTTGAGATGAAGAAACAATTGAATAAATAACTTAAATTGGTTTAATTTAATTAAGATTGAAAGGAATTGGAAATTCAACGATGAGTTTGAAATAAATAACCAAGTTAGAAAATCAATTAAGGGCTCAATTGAAAAAAAACTGAAAATGAAAGTCAATTTAACTTAAAAATCAATAATTCAAGAACCAATGACTGATATGAGAGCAATGAAAAAAAATCATAGGGCACATTGTAATTTAATCAGGGGAGAAATTGAAACAAATTAAGAGAAAAAGCTGAAAATTAGCCAAAATAAAAATATTAAAAGTCTAGAGATTGAAGAGCAAAAGGCGTTGAAATGGAAGGACTAATAGGAAAATTGATGTAATCCTAATTGAAGAAAATGTAAAGCAAGAAAACACCATTTCACATTAAATGAAATAATGTGTTTCACCTAAAAAAAATGATAACAAAGTTTGAATTTTCAAAGAAAATGATGACATTTTGACCTTAATTTTCCATAAATTTTAGGCTTGAAATACATACAGGGAAGGCTAATTTTCTATTGATATTTCACCCCAATTTCAGACCCAAGTTGATATATGTGACAGGAATAAAAGGAAAAAAAAGTATTTTATAGTATGTTAGCCTTAATCATGATGCAAAGAATGAGGCTTTAACTCCATGAAACCACCTAAAATCCAAACCAAAAACATACTCTCAACTCTCAATCAACCTATTTAGCACCTTAAATATATCATTTTCATCTTTGTTAAAGATCCAACTCTTGATTCACTCTCCCTAAATCCAAGCAAAATACCATAGTCATTGGCCTTTAATGACAAAATATTGTATTCCTTTTTTTAGCTAAGATTTCTAGCCTTATCTTGTGCATAAAAATTGATGAACATTAAAGGTCATACAACTAATCTTTCACCTATATATAGCACTTAAAACTCTCATGAAAACAAAGATGGGGGTTCATGAAAATTGAAAAGAAAGATATAAAAAAAACAGAGGAAAAAGATTGAGAAAAGAGGATCAGGAAAAACAATGTTATACTCACATCAAAGCATATAAGTTTATTCTAAATATTCTAATGCATTCCCTTTTAAATCAACAAACCAAATTTATTGGCACTGTAAAATCAAGTACGATGCTCTTTCCACGGTGAAATATTTTTAAAGCCAAAATGTACAGGTTTAATTCGGTTTTTATAGTTATAGATGCATATTTGGACATAATAACAAGTTTATTAAGTTCATTAAAACTTGACCAAAATGAAAATACCTATCGAGTCGACTTACCCAATAAACTCAAAAACCCAACCCTGGTTTTCTAAAAAAAATATTTTGTTATTTAATTTCAATGTTTGAAGCAAATGGGATCTTAGAAATAAAATTCAAGAACTTTAGGTGTTAACTTAGAAATTAAAAACTAGATCTTTAATTTAGCCTTTTTTAATAAGTCTCTTTATTTAGGATCAATATCAAAGTTTTCATGAATGGAAAGTCTTCTTTTAAAAGGGACCAATGTCAATATTTGATTTTTGCGAATAACCAAGACAACGAGTATTCTATTTCTAGAGATTGACGTCAAATTTTTCTCAAAATGATTGAAAATAAAATAAAAAAACCTAAAAACAATTAGGATAATTAATAGCAATAAAAAAGATAAATTTATGAAAAAACACATAATAAGGGTAAACTTTCATAAGAAAGGATGCCTTAAGGGTGATGTAGTTCTTCCCTTAAGAATAACTAACTTTTTATATGAATATCTGGAATTAGTGTATATTTTAAAATCTCTAGTTTCCTTTAATTATGAGGTGGGAACTCCTGATTTTCCTTGATATATACATTTCCCCTCGATTTCAGGGAGTCCCGACTGATATCACAG
Source organism: Populus nigra (assembly GCF_951802175.1). Classification (NCBI taxonomy): domain Eukaryota; kingdom Viridiplantae; phylum Streptophyta; class Magnoliopsida; order Malpighiales; family Salicaceae; genus Populus; species Populus nigra. The sequence continues at coordinate 3,127,781 of NC_084870.1, read as the reverse complement.
TGTGACAGTACGGAATACACAAACTAACAATGTCTTAAGTCTTAATAGGCCTATTAGACAAGCGTATGTTTTGATCATGGGTAATGATTTGTTATTTGTTGCTACATATGTAGTCTTTTTCTTTCTTAAGCATGTCTTATCCTTAAGGTTCTATTGATTTTCATGTTCTCATATTGAGAACTTTTGTTTTCCTAATATCTCTTTAATTTCTACATTAGTTTGTTTGCTTGATAACAAGGGTTATTTTATTTTTCACTAATTATTGTTGTATTTGATTTCTCAATTTTTAGTTAACAAATCAATATATATAATGAAAGTTTGTTCGGTTTGGAAGTGATTGATTAAAAAAATATTTATTAATTGAATGTTCATCGTTAGAACAATATAGATTTTTGGTATGGATGTGCTTTATTGTATTTTCAATTTAAGGAGGTAAGAGGGAATGAGTTTTCTTCCTTTTCTTATTGATTGATTTATTCTTTAAGTCTTGAAAAATTTGCATGAAATTCCTCTTTTCTTGAATGAGTTTTAGCCATTTAATATTTTATTAATGCCTTTTTACTCTATTTTTCTTGGTTTAGGCATAATAGTTTCATGTTAGGCTTAATGTTAATTTGCAGCCTTGCTGCAACATGGGTTTCTTTCATATAACCGAATGTTTTCTTGCGTTTTTCCTATGCTTTTGATGTGCCTTCACGAATGTTTTTGGTCTATAAATCATCTTTTATTTCTTTGTTGTTTGTATTTATTGAGTCTCTGTTTTATTGGATGGTGCATGAAATGCTAGACTGATTTAGCTTTCATTTAAGGATTATAAAATCCTTTTATTACTTGAAATGTTTCAAAAAATGTTGACTGGTGCGATTTTTAGCCCACATTTAGGTGTTTGATTTAGCATTTAATATTCAAGAAAATACAATAATTATGTGTTATGACCTTCATGTGTTTTTAGAAAAGACTCATGCACATGTACTACTAGAGTGTTTTGGCCAATTTATAGTAGTAATTCACAATATTATTGTTGGTTTCATATTAGGCTCTTTGGACAATTCTTGCTCAAGGTTCCAAAACTTTAAGGTATATTTTGCATCCTAATTTTTATATTGAATAAGGTATATAAAAGCTCTGCTTTTATATTTTTCTTTGAATGATCCCTTTTCCCCTTGTTTTGGATAATATGGACTAATCCATCATATTATGAAGTGCTTTTTCCAAGCTTATCCTACTTATAAAATCTTTGGTGTTATGAACCTGTATGAAATCAAGCTACTTTTTACTCAATTAGTTGTTCGATGTTTGTATTTTTATGCATTGTCGTTGTGGCTCCAGGTTGGCCTGACAATTAGTTTTCTTTTTGCCAAAGGTACCTACATATCAGTCATAAACACTTTGAATTGGATTAAGTTGTTCTTCATATTAATGTGCATCATTATTCTTATATAGGTAGTGTATAATGTTTTCTATAATTTCTGTATTTAAATTTTTTTTACGTATAATTTTGTAATGATGTGAACTCGATTGTATTACATTGAAGTTAAACGGTCCATTATTGTTATGAGACTTTGAGAAACATTTGAAGTGAAGGGACTAATCTTAGTAAATCATGGATTGTGATAAAACAAATAACATGTAAATAGTAGAAATAAGAGTCTTAAATGTGCATGTGTAGTTCATCAGGGAAGTAGCTGATTCATTTGCTAACTTTGAGCTTGTTGGGCTTGAGATTAATTTTGTTTTTTTTGTCTTAACCACAACAATATAGTGTTCGGTTATAAAATAAAAGTGTGGTTTAATTTGTGGGGCCTACTATTAAATGAGGTCTAACCTTGGTTATGGTAAGGCTATTTTTTCATGCTTTTCCTAAATCACAAATCTGTTAGTTTTCTTATCATTGAAAAATCTATAGATCATTTAACCTTTATAATTTAAACACTCTATTGTATGATTGGAGAAACAAAAGTTTTGTTTGGCTACATTAAACACTCCATCATATTTACACAAATTATTACTATAAGGTTTGGAGAGTTTTTGATTACAAATCTTCATGCATGCTTAATGCTAACAACAAACAACAAGAGACACATTTTTTATGTTTTAATAATTGCATGCTTATTTAATTTGAAGCTATGAATTTAATTAATATTTATTTTTTTAGTTATTTTATTTTTAAAAACAGTTGTAACCAAACAATTTTGAATTGTTTTTTTATTTAATATAATAGTTATTTCAACAATAATTTTAACCAAACACATATAAAATTTAAATAACAACAATTAAAAATATTTTTATTAAATTTATTTTTTTAAAACTACAACTATAAAAATTATCGTTACACCAAACAAACTTTTCAAAACTAAGATAGAGTGAGAGGTTTCCTTATTGGACTTTTAGAGTGTATTTGATAGTGTGATTGTGATTGCTTTTCAAATAACTTTTTGTGTCGAAATACATGCTAATAATTTATTATTATTTTTTAAAAATTATTTTTAATATTAACACATTAAAACGATTTAAAACATATAAAATATATTAAATTTTAATAAAAAAAATTTAATTTTTTTTGAAACATGATTTGACGTGTTCCCATCTTATTCTTATTTTATGTACTCTTTTGGATCAAAACAACCTTTACGGTGATGACTTTAATTGTCTCTGAGTAGAAAAGCTGGGTATAGGCCCCTCAATGGAACCAAGAATAAATGAATAAATAATAAAAGGAAAATCAAGTAAATGGAGTAGGCAATTTTTTTTTTTCAAATGTTCAAGCAGCTGAAGTTTCTTATTTGGACTGATCTCATGTGAATATGATGCCTACTTTGGCTTCTTTTTTACTCATGCCATTTCATTTGTTGTAGGCTTGCCACGTTTTTCATATGTCTTTGTTGGTACTGCTGGGGTACTGTATGTTGTCTTTTCGCGTCACGAATGCATCTTAGTGCTATAAAGGGCTTTAAGAACATTTTTTCGGGAGCTTTAGCCGCATTTTGTGATTCCTGTAGGCTCTCCCAAACCATTTGCTAGACTGGTTTTCTCTCTCTCTCTCTCTCTTTTTCGTGGCTGTGTTTTGCTTCTTGCTCTTAGGTTCATGTAGCATCTTACCAGTTCATTCACGTTGTTTGTTTTTTTACTTTCCCCAACCCCTGCATTTGCTTTGAATGTTCTCTTTTGTTTTGTATTCAGTGTTGATGGTCATTTGTGGATTGCTTGATTCCTTCTGCGCTTTTCGAAGTATTAATCTTTTGTTTGCGATATTTTATTGGGTGACATTCAGGTTTTCTAGGGCTAACCATGGCTGGTGCTTGCTTATGCTTGGGATGGTCTTTTTGGTTTGTTGATGTGGCGAAGGACTGCCTATTACATGTATGCTGGCATTGACGCTCTTTTGGCTGTTTTACTTTCTAGTTTTGTTTTTTTAGATTCCTTCTGTTATGTTTTTCCAAATATGGTCATTGTTTTTCCAACATCTTTTACTTTTGCCCGGTTGTTTTTAGGTTTTTCTGTTCAAATATATATTGGTTTTGGTGTTTTGAATTATGTTGTTTTTACTCTTTAGTTTGGTTTTGTTGCTGCCTAATTATGTGTGCTTGAGTTTTTCGTTTTCTATGGTCTGCTTTAGGTTAGTTTTCTATGTTTTCATGGGGCCGGGGGGCTTTTTGACGTGGGTTTTTCTTACCTCGGATAACATGCATGGTTGCTAGAGGGTGACATGCTTGCTATTTCTCCTTCTTCCGCGACTGCTTTCTTATCGATTCATTCAGTTGATTTTGTTTTTGTTACTTCCTTTCTCCTCTCTATCCTCCCAGTTTACTCTTCTATTCCTCCCCCATTTCCATCCTTCGTGATAATTAAACAGATGCTGATTTTTAAGAGTTCACGGGGTGGAGCGTGACTTCTGGCAGGCGTCTTCGAAGTCTGATTTATTAGGTTACCGACATTTCCATGATCTTTCAAAAGAAGGGAAGAATTCTGACAGTATATGCTCATCTTACAATAAAAGAAATGTGTAAAAAAAAGCCAGTATAAGACCTGCAATTAGAGTTTATGAATTTGGATATTTGGAAAGCAGTAGCTTTCAGACTTTCAGTTGAGAAAGATTAGTACCCGTCCTTAGACATCAGAGCGAGACTGGAAAGAGTTTTTCTGATTTAATCAGTAAGTGAACATATATTGGATTCTCGAAAGCATGATTGTGTAAAATCTGAGGGATATTGACAAGCTTTTTTTGTCTCTCTGTTGGGACATTTCTTGATTCAAGTTGGTAGACAATGACATATATAGCTTAATGTTTCTATCATTTAATGGCGAGGTCGGAAGCGGGTTTGGAAAGAGCATCCATCTTTACAAGTAAAAAAAAAAAATGGTGGGAAAGCAGGCATATTCGAAGACAGAAGACAGATCAGCAGCTGCCATGTCGACATTTGATGATACTTTACCGGCCGTCCAAGCAGATCAGACCCTCGATTTCCCACTGAACCCAGAAAGTGCTTCTTCATATTTAGATGCGCATTTTGTTCCGACGTCTGGCAATTCCACGATTGTGTAGCAGAAATCCAAGTTATCTCTGACCCGAGTACAAAGGTCATGCATGGCATTTATTGATATGAAATGGTAATTTTCAGAGGTGAAATGATTACAGGATGAAAGTACTGTAAAAATGGCGAAGAAAAAGAAAAGCATTCAGAGATTTAAATCGATCCAGAAAGTCAGCATTTGTTGCTTTTTGTGTGGGGACGCCATAACTAGTCTGTCAGGAATCAATTAACGCTCCTGGGATTAGAATCTAATAAAAACTTATTTCGGATAATGGCTTTCGGGATCCAAATGCTTTCATGAGGCGCAGAATAATAACTTGAAGCAATAGAAAACCTTTTTTGAAAATATTGTATGATTAATTAACGAATCATAAGCTCATTGATTCCAGGGGCGTTTATAAATTTAGTTGGGTAATGTATCAGCTTATCATTTAATTTTTGATATTTTACAAATTATTACGTATATTTATGAATTGAGCATTTTTATGTGTTCAGTTAATTGAAATTAAGATTTAAGTTAAATAAATTGCTCCAAACATGTTATAAGCTGTAACAAATAATTTAAATTTAAAATCGTGTTTTTTAAAAATTTTATTTTTTTATTAAAATTTAATATGTTTTGTATGTCTTAAATCGTTTTGATGTGCTGATGTTAAAAATAATTTTTTAAAAATAAAAAAACATCATTAACATACATTCCATCACGAAAAGTTATTTGAAAAGCAACCATAACCACATTGCTAAATAGATTTTTAATACGAGTTGGATTGAATTTGAAAATTTTATTCAAGTTTTTTAACTTGTTATTACATGTAATATTTATATTATTTAACTTTGATAAATGGGATAGGATCAAATAATATAAATATTACAAATTAACATATTATTTTGAACATTCCTAATTACTTCATTCAAGGTAGCAAGTAAATGATTTTGGAAGAACGAGGTATCATGACTACAATTCCATAAGCTAGATTAATTTTCTCCATTTTGAAGTAATAAGTTGTTACCAAGTTTTTGCTTCGAAGCAATTGAAGATGAATTAAAGGTCATTTGAGAGCTCCATCCATGGCCATCTTTGGCAGGGCTAAAATACAAACCGCATGTTTGAAAACACCAGCACGTCCAGAGAGAGTAAAAGTTGGTCTGTGATTGACACTTATTTATTTTATTGTATTTTAATTTATGGATACATAAATAAGGTCCATGTTTCCCATAAAAAACAAAATCCATATAAGTACAAATCAAATGCATATGATGATGGGATATAGCAAAGTCAAATGGCTATATATATATATATATATATATATATATATATATATTCTTTTCTAAGCTTTAGGTGATGGGATTAACATCCTTCCACTTTGTCCCCCTCTTTTCTTTCTTACTTTTATTATTATTATTATTATTATTATTTGCCAATTCTTCGTTTTTATTGGATTTGTTCCTCCTCCCTCCCTTGTTATGGGTGGATGGAGGGTTCCTGTCTCCTTTTTCCCTCGAGCCATTGCTTTTTCTCGCAGGAAAAGGAATCATGCCACTTCTTCTTAATCCCTTCTGGGCCCCGTCCAGGTCCAGTCATGTGGGCCCGACTCTTTTGGGCCGACTCCAAAAAACAAAAATTGTTGCGTAAATCAATGGGGGTGATGACGTGGCATTGCTTTCGGGGGGGCTGGTGTCGTTGAAGTGGAGACCTGGCCCACCCGAATTTAGAGACTCTATGGCACTCTCTTGCTTGAGCACCACACTCATTGCGTATATCACTTTTTTACATCACTTCATCTCACTCTCCCTGCCCTATTCTTTTCACCATGAAGGGTAAAGGTGCCACCACTGCACTTCTTGGTGGTGGTTGGGAGTATTGCTGAAGCAAAACTAGTCTCACTTCTTTTGAGCTGATTGCTTGTGCCATAAGGGAGCTAGACGGGTCCTCTTTATATTTCACGACTGTGTTTTTTTTTTCAATCCAAAATTCCAGTATCTAAAAATTTATTAAACCCAACTAATTTAGTTGAGCTGAATTGGCTACTAAAAGGTAAAGTTTTTCTAGTAATAATGTACTCAATTCATAATATTTGAATTTGAAACTTTACTTGAAAGAAACATGTGTAACAATTACTACTTAGATTTATCGTCTAATTTTTAATGACTAATTACTCCCTATATAATTAGCATGTGTCGAACCCCTTGAAACAATTACCTTTTGCAATGAAAAGAATAGACACGTACAAATACATGGTTAAATTCAATTGCAGATTTTCCAGGCTTGGTTAAGGGAAGGAAAAATTTGATAGGAGAGATTTTTGGCTTACATTTTTGTCAAGTAGATGATTTGAAAGAAGAAGAAATAAGGCAGGTGAGGCTAAGATCTTGACATGTTCCTTTTTTGTAAGGCTCAGCTTTGAATTTGTTTTGCAGCGGAGGATCTCTGCATAGATTTGAAATGAAATGAACGTTGGAGCAATCTTTGACTTCGGTCTTAGATAATGAAAAATGGGCTTGTTAAACCGGTTGAACAAGTAAATTTTAAATTTTCTTTTAAAATTAAATTGCGTTAGTTATTTTGAGATAATCCAGTTAATTTGACTATTTTAATGGAACTCAAATGACTTGTAGAATAATTTTTTTTTAATATTAAAATAAAAATATATTTAATTTACTGGAGCTTTGGATTTTAATTTATCAAACCTATAATTCGAGTTATTAACTCCACTAAATTTTAAAAATTACTTTTTATTTAATTATATAATAAAAAAATCAATATTTATAAAATCAAACACTTTTTAAATTTTAGAATATTTATTTAAAACTACAATAACCTTATAAAAGACAAACCAAAATATTTTATAAAGATATTTAAAATCAAGCAAATATTCAAAAATAAAATTACAAAAAAAAGAAGAAGGTGAGTTGACATCCCATTATAAAATTTAGTTATATTAAGAAGGTAATTAAGAATATGATAGCAGTTGCAGTTCAAAGTGTTTTTAATTCAGAAATATATTAAAATAATATATTTTTAAAATTTTTTTTAACATCAACACATCTAAACAACAATATGAAAACATTAAAAAATTAATTTTAAATAAATTTTTTTAAATTTTTTTTAGAAAACGTGGTTTTGCTTAAATAATGATTCAAAACCATCTTGATTTCTTTTGAATAAAACTGCCTAGCTAGCTTATGTTTTTCAAAGTATCATCAACCGGACATTTCCTCAGAGTCTTGAACCTTCACTTCAGCAAAGATCCTTGCCTAGTGAAATTATGGAACCTAGATCAAATCGTCAGTAATCAACATAAAGACTTGTTATATTGACAATTATATTGTTGTCCTGATAAATGGATAAACAAGGGAAAAAAATCTCAAATTTTATTTCATATTTAATTGAGGGTTAGCTTTGACCTGCAATCTGTAGATGTTCTGATAGCACCCAGCGGCAGATTTACAGGCGGGAGTCGTATAATCAGGTCCAAGTGTTCCTCGAGTTCTTCACTTCTACGTTGAAACAAACAAACAAGAATACTCTGGAAGCCTAGGCTTAAAAAAGAAGAAAAACGTGGAAGTTTTGGCTTCCGAACTTATACCCAAGTCCACAGGAGTGTATACCAAATCTAATATTCATTGAGTTTCTGCCAACGATCTGATATTGCAAGAACTACTACAATTTCTGGTAACAACATGAGGATGCAACTATATGCAAGCCTTTAGAAAGTAAATGAAACTGATTTTTGGTAAACTATTTGCATGCTTAAATTAAACGTGAGATTCACAGAAATTAAATGTGGGATTTTATTGAATAAACAAACCCTAGTATACATGCTGTGTTACAAGATATTTTTGGGGTCACCATGAAAAGGGGCTTGCTCCCAGCAAAAATATCTCATTTTCAACATCTTTCACCCATTGACAGACCCTGTTGCAAGTCTTTATTGCCAAACCCTGCAAATTCAATACAGTTAAGAAGTCAGCATTGCATCCAGATTGTGCCAAAAATATACCAAGAAGGACCATGCAATCCATTTGCAGAGCTATTTTAAGAGGAGCAGCAAGCAGAACGATCTAGTCTGATCACAGCAACATAATTAAGATAAAAGTATTTTAAATGAAACAAGAATATAATAATGAAAAAAATGAGAATACACGAGATCAATTTGGAATTTGGAGAACAGGTCACCCTCCAAATTATGAGGACATCAAAACAATAATGAGCTTGGCCTTCAGCCCTTCACAATTAATGATCCTGGAAGCTTATATGGTGTGCCGAAGAAATATCTTGTTCGATAGTAGATTATAATTTATAGTTGTCTACAGTTTTTAGAATACAAAGGAAGAACTTAAACATGCATGAGAAAATGTCAAACCTTGTCTGCAAGTGGATCAAATGTCGCGTAAAGCTCAAAATCTGGGGTGACCCAACAGAGGAGAACTGTCACACAAAGTAGATACAATTTCACCATGAAAGTAATTTGAACTAGTGCTAAAAATTGAGCCATTGAAACAAACATCAAGGAACATGATTAGGGTAGAATTTCAGACAGCAGAAAATGAGGTTTGTTGAACAAAATATCAATCATCAATCAGAACAATAAAAATGACCTTTGCAAGATATTTAGCATGGTTATTCAAATTCTAAGTTATATGCACAGAAATAAGTTGCTTGATCCATAAATCTACTGCCACCATCACCTTGAAGGAATATTATATATATGCAAAATGGATATTTAAAAGCACGTCTACCAAGACAAGAAAACACTTTCTTCATTTGTGCTTACTATAGATAAATGCATACTAATAGATCTTCCATATTTCATAAACTATGGAGCATATAAATGCACGCATTGATATATTTTGTACTTTGTGGATCTGATAATTTTTTTCTTTTAAAAAAACATAACATAAATAAAACATAGTTTACCATAATTCTCATCTCTTCTAAACTGTGTTTTGTGGGCCCCATTGCCTTTATCATGCATCGAAGCGTAAAGTTTCTGGTAAGCCCTGTACAATCTGCAAATGAGGATTTTAGTTTTGAACTGATAGCAGATGACCAAAGCATGGTCAACCATGAAGGCCATTTGAAATTTCTTTCAACAAAAAGACCCAAAGATTCAGCAGCTTTACCTTTTCTGCTGTTGTGGACTATTAATTGGTGCCGAAAACTCAGAAGATATATATTGCTCCAGATAGATACTACGATATATGAAATGCCAAAGTCCAGCAGGACCACCAATCCCAGCAAATGGTTCCCTAAATCTCCTAGGAGAATCGGTCGGTTCCTGATGCTCCCCAAAATGAGGAGAAGCAGATCCAGGACGAGACAATGGATCAGCAGGCAAATCCTCAACATGCATCCCACCATCCAGCATGGACCTCTGAACTTCGCTAAGAACATTTGACTTCAAAAGAACCATTTCGATACGAATCCTATAAAAATTGTCAAAATTTTTAATACAAAATAAAATGAGAACACAAAACTAATAGAACCACGCACTCCATGATAACTAAGATTTAATTTCATTAAAAGCATATTGGGTAATAAAACCAACTCCTACCACTCTTATTGCATGCTGAAAATCAGGTAGAAACTGCGAGGTAATTTGAACTCTAAAACACCTTCATACCCCGTAAAATAAGTTCCTAACAGTGTTAGAAATATTAAAGTCACGAGAAGTGAACTTTTACTGATCTCAATGTAATTTCAACAATAAGCAAAGTAAAAGTGATGAAATAGTAATGACTTTACTTGACATTAGTGGGATTATTTGTTTCCTTATTTTTAACACTGTAACTGCTCACTTGCAATGGGCATTTCAACTTGTATTAACAATAAAATCTAAGCAATGATTAATTTAATTAATTTGGGTTTAGTATAAGAAAATCCTGCACACGTAATTTATGGTGAAAATATACAATAAAGGTTCAGTCATTAGGAGACAATAAGATGTAGCTCTGGTTATCACTTAAGTTGATGATTTGGGAATTTATTGAATAATGCATAAGTTTGACTTTTTTGTCCAAAAGAAAGTTACATTTTAAGCTATTATTGTATATCACATGGATTTTGATCATGTGGGAAAAAAAGTAGTTAGTACACCAAAACATCTCTCTTCACTTATTCTGAAAGTCTCTTTCAAAGAGAAACAACTTGTCATTTTTCTCCTCTCAGCAATTCTCATGAATCAAATACCTAAATAAGCTCAATTTCCCTCCACTTATCTCAATCCAAAATACACAAATCATAGAGTAAATTGCTTACCTGCAATCCTTAAGATGATAAAAGGCATCTGAACTAGTGGTAAGCAACATCAAGTATGTGTCAACCTGCAACAAGATTAAGGTCATGCCAATTTCTATCAACTCTGACGACAATTAGAAGTACAAACACATCATTTAATGTGGATCAAAAAATTGTATATATCGATTGTCTCCTACAATCACTGTCCAGAAAAACAGGAGTATGAAATTGAATGTGCTCAAGAAGAAATGCTGTTAAACAAAATTTCTCTCACATCAAGATAACGGACATAAGCATACAAAAATGCCATTGGGTTATATCTTGGCAGGCAAATTGGCGAGAAAGATTCAGATGTCCTGCATAAAGTTAAAAGAACATGTCAGCCAGAGTCTCAAGAAATAACTTGGAAATGCCACCAAGTTAAGATAGAAATAACAAGCACTAATGAGAGATAACTTTTTCTGTTTTAAATTATTGTGACCCATTCATTTTCTATTGGAAGAACTTGGAAGTGCCATCCATAGGTTAGGATAGAAATAACAACTACTAGTGAGAAAGGACTTGGAAATGCCATCTCTTGGAAGCTCACTGACGTCTTTGGGCTCAAATGTGGCATTGCTGATTTCAGAGCAATTGAAAAACCAAAAACCCATAAGGAGATGAGATTCAATTGTTACAAACAGAGGTACTAGCCTATCGAAAATTCCAAAGTCACTTTGCACCATCAAAATGCCCATAGCAGGTTCTTAACAAGAGACTACAAGATTTCTCAACAGAGAGAGAAACAAATGGGATAACAGAAGTCTAATGAAAGTCCATTTTACTTGCCTAAATGATTCTGAAGACATTATGAAGTTGGAAAGTAGCAGCATGTCATCAGGATGAAGAGAAGCTTTTTGAGCACCAACAAGACTAACAACCTGAAATGAAGCCTCAAGTAAAAAAGGGCTACAGCAACTAAAGGAAATTCAAACTAGAAAATAAACGCAGTTTTTAAGAGAGATGTTTCTTAAAGCCAAAAAAGGGGGAAAACAAGAAGAATGGGGGAAAGAGCAGGTATTTACTTTGTGTTTGCACATTAATATTGCAAAGAGAACACCAGAATCAGCAACATCATGCAGTATAGCACCTGCAGCTTGCCTCGTTCCATAAGCAAGGGGAAGACAAGTGTATGCATGGAGAAATGTTGCTGGATTCCTGACAAGAAAGAAGCAAGAATTCCAGCACCATCCAATTTAAAATAGGGGTACAAAGACATGCACTTTGCATCTTATTTCAGGACAAGAGGAAATGAAAACATCACTTAAATAATTCAATAAAAACAAACAGGAAAATGACAGACAATTACATTCTTGTAAAGCGGGAGAAAACAAAAATAAGTATTTCAACTCACCGATTGTCAATGACAAGGGAAAATAATGGGGAACAGAACCTCTATCATAGTTCAAGAACCTAGCAATATTGTCTACCTAAAATAGATAGGATAGTTCAACTAATACCACTGCTTTTCTGGTTACCAGAGATGGCAACAGAACCATACGAACATCCACCCAAACTGGCTTGAATGGGCGGGTTTTAGTTTTTTGGATAGTTACTTGCCAATCCAGACAGTTGGCCACCAAATATCTTTGCTCGTTCCTTAATAATTAATACATATTAGAATTTGTCAGCATTGTCTATAAAAAGAACAGAACAAGTACAAATCGTAACTTCTGAGTACAAGTTCTTAAAACTTTTTATTATGAAGGTTATTTTGGTAGGTATTATAAGAGAGTTTTTTATAAGAACAATATTTAGCCTTAATCACATTTCTTGTATTACAAAGATAAGAGAAAGATATCCAGTTCTGTCACATTGTTCATACACAATCTACAACAATGTGTCTTTTCTTTTGGGTATGGGGATTAAAGCAGAGAGGTCTTAATTAATAAATCTGCATCCATGAGATCCACTGTTTTGCTTCAGCAATTTAAAGACTCCCACAAAATCAACAAAGCAAGCAGCAAAAAAAGAACTCCAACCATCAGAAGCAGAGACATATTTCTATTTTTCAACACCAGCAAAAGGAGCCATGAGAAAAGGGAGCAGAGAACAAACCAACTAAATGAATGGATGAGAGATGAGAAGACAACATCCGTTCCTCCAAGCAATGGAGTCATATCAAACTTTGGATTTTTCTCAAAACATCTATTAACCGACTTTGTTAAAATGAGTATCATCTGCATCATTTAGACAAAAAACATAAGAAAATATGAACATCAGGAGAGGAGTTTTTGATCCATTTCAAAAAATGTAAACATAATTAGAAAGTCAGCACATAGAAAAGTGGAGTAGTGGAATTAATGCTACCTGACCATAAATAAGCTCCAATTCCCCCCTCAATGATTCATATGGCTGTTCCGTGCAGCTGATGCACACCAAGTAAATTGGTCCTTTTACAAGAAAAACCACCTGAACCCAAAAGAAAACATTCGGAGTTCACAAATTGGTAGATGTTAAGTAGATTTATCTCATGCTCCTACTAAGAAATCCCACTCCAACAAGATAGAAGTAACAGACTTGGTTTGTTTGAGGTAGATGCTCTTCGGTCTTTCACCGACCAGAGAGCTTCGAGAAGACGCTTCCACAAAACACATGCACAATTGAGGAAATTGCTATGAAAACTTTGGAGTAGCATATTGACTTGGAGCTATTTAAAATCATCTCCAAAAAATAAGAGTATATTCTTTTATTTTTTAATGATTGAAAAATAAAAGAGCTTGGGCAAATTAAATTTGCAGGAGGACAAAAAAAGGTTCTATTTTCGATCTAGGTCCCAGAGAACAAAGGATTGATTAGACAACGAAGAAGAGGATCAATTTTTTGAAGGCCTCGTGATAAAATATGAACAAACCTGGTGCTTTCCTGCCCTAACCAATTTGACACGATCCCCCCTGAAAAGCAAATAATGAATGAATCTATTGTAAGTCCTCAAAAGAATGCACTTTAGAGTAATAGGAATTCAAAGGATGGTCATTGAAGAAAATGAGAGTTCACGGGTTCATCCAGTACCCATTCTCCACAAATGAAATTATGGCCTGCAGTGTCGCTGAAAATCCTGCTAGCTTGTGTTCATCTCCATATCTGGAAGTTAATAAAAGAATTTGAGCAGAAAGCTAAGACACTGAAACAAAAGGTGATAGATTACACTATGGTTTGCATCAGTATGAATAAGAAATAGTTGCACCAAACCTGGAATATATTGGTTTTCCAGAGTGACTCAATATAAAAAAATGCTTCTTCCTTTTCCTCCATGATATGGAAGCATCATCCTGCACTTCATTTATTAATCAAACAGGGTGTAATATTGCAGGAGTCTTCTTTTTGTCATGTACAAACAGTAAGTAAAAATGATAAACATACACAATTGAAATGAAATTTCAGATATATGCTTAATCATTGAATGATGCAAATATCATTCACTAGTAACCGACAACCAGGACTTAAACAATGCAAAATACATACATGTGTCCTTAAAGGCTCCTGTAGTCTACTTTCTTTCTTTCTATCTATCTTCTGCTTTTCTTGTGATTAAGTGCTTTTGCTTTCTTTCCTTCGACCAATCTTTTGACTATTTGTGTGTGTTGGGATACTAAAATAATTTCTCCTCAATTTGACAAATAAATGACCACATTAGCACAATGTACAAGACGAGCTTTTCGCAAGACTCTGATATGGCTAAAACAATATTGGAACTTCAATTTGAAGATGAAAAGATTGGCAAATGCAAATGCAATTGCAACTGGGTACAGGGAAGAGAAGGTGTCAAAGCCCTGTCCTGAAGCTCTGCGGGTGCAGTCAGGATTGTCCTGAAGCTTAGTTTCCAATCATTTGTCCATTCCAAAACTGAGAACTGTCTCCCCTCAGTGATCACAATAAAAGGCATTAGATCAAAATTATTGAGGGACTGGCTAATAATTATGGCTTGTTTTGCCCTTTTCCTTTTCATGTTAACTGTGCAAATAACACCACACAAACATGAAAATGTTCTTAAAATTGCAGGATAACAGGAATTTTTTACCTATTCCAAAATTTTCTAATAAACTTTCCAGCACAAAAATCAGTGCTTGTTGGATTGCTTGATTTAAAATTCTCTAGATGAAACATGCTATTAATCAAGTCAGCAGGCCTATGTGAGGGTAATGGCTGTCACATATTTTGCACATTGACCTTTAGACAATCTGTTTGGCATCCCTCAATGAGTATGTGAAATTCAGTGGGTGCTTGGTTCATGTTCTATTGCTTGTTGATGAGAACCTTCTCCCACTATTTTAAAACACAAGAGAATCCTCAAATTTAAGTTACATGGTTCCAAAGGCATGTGTTTTAAAGAAAATTATTGCTTGACAAACCCAGTCAAGTTTGGCAAACATCTAAGCATAACTACTCTGCCCTTTTTTTTTTAATTAATAAAATCTTCTGATACCTAAGAAAATCTTAAGCAAAACTAACAAAAGCATATACTTTTAAGGAGAACTATTCTTTACAATAATGACTTCTAAAGAATCCAGCAGCAAAACTGATTTTTGGTCTACATGTCAAAATCAAAACTTATAAACCACCTATAATGCTCTCTCCCATAACTAGAAAGGTAAAAACTAAGAAAAGAAACAAAGAAAATATCACACCAGCACCATTCCCAGATAAATCTATCTAGAGGTATAAAAAGGCCCACCCCTAATGGAGAATAAAGATTTTCATCCACACAGGCCATGCAAGGAGGTCAAGAAACAAAGACCCAGAGTCTTAATTATGAGCTTCCTTTAACCACAATGCCAGTGCATTAATCAATTTTGCATAGAAACCTTGCTACTCAGTATCAAAAACAGGAAATTTACAAAGCTAATTTCTCTTTGTTCAAAGTTTCACAAATCAAATTTCAGCATAGATATAGTAAATTCCACCAAGTTCAATCTATTAACAATCAGTAATCTAAAAAATTCACAATTAATCCATGCTTTTAATACGAAGAAAAATAAAGGTGAAAAACCAAAGAGTACCTCATCGACATGACGTTTGCCAGGCAACCAGGCAGCTTGTGAATCAAAAACCTCATGGAGAGCACTATCAATTGCAACCTCCTGTATCTCATCATCCTCACTGACGCCACTGCTCCCTCTCTCGCCGGCGTATCCACTACTGCTCGGGCTGGAAGGCCCGTTCACGTCCACTTCCACCTCCGAGTTCGTCCGCGTCACCACGACACTCCTGACGAGGCCAATTCTGTCATCTTGTTCGTGATTGTTACTGTTTACATTCAGCGATCCATTTACAGAGGAGCCTTGATCTTGTTGTCGTCCTTCTTCGTCGTCGTCGTTTTGGATGATGATGCTACCGGATCCTTGTTCAAGGTTTAGGGTATCGAATTGGTAATCCAAAGGCTTGGGGTTAGGGTTGGGATCGTCAACGGAGGAGGAGTTGGAATCGGATGAGGACATATTTGGAATTTCGTAATTGCGATAGAGGAAGAGGAAGAGAGGGTTTTTTTTATTTTTGTCTTTTTGGGTCTCTGTTATATCATTTCGGGTGCGTTGGCTGTTAGGTCTCTACCAGTCGGTTTTTTTGTTGGATTCGAGGTCTCTGCGATTAGGTGCGTCGTTGCAAAAGAGGGAGAGAGACACGAGAGACGAGGCTCTGACCAGTAGGTGGATTACTTGGATCCGACTTTACATGTGTCGGGTCTACTCTGTCCTCTTAGCTTATTATGACGATGTGATTTTAAAAAAAAAGAGAGAGAAAAAACGGTAATGATGGAATCTAAGAAATGAAATAAAAAGGTTTAATGGGTTATGCAATGTAAAATTATATATATTGAATGAGTATTTTGCACTTTTATAACTCTTAAGTTTAGCATTTTGTTTTTTTATGACAATATAGTATTCTTTAATGTTCTTATTTTTTTATAAATAAATTACTTATTTTGTATTTTAACAATTAAAAAAAATTCCTAGTAAGAAAATTTCTCTTTTAAAATTTATTATGAATATTTTATATTCTAATTTGTTTTTTTTTAATTTTTAACACATTATAACGCTAGACATGAAACATATTATTTTTTTTATAATAAGAAAGAAAAAATATAATTTGAATAGTTAAGAAGTCGCAACCTAATATTGTAATCACTAAAAAATCTACTGGTATGCAAAAGTCTGGGTAAAAAGACTAGTTATGCATGAAAAAACGCATCATCCTCAATACATTTTACTTATGGTAAGTTGTATTATTGATTATTTTTCTAAGTCGTGTTTTTATTCGTCAGTCCATCTAAAGTTCAAGAAAAGTTCTCCACACAAAGAAAATTCATATCTTATTAGGCTAAAACCTAACAATTTTAAAGTCCAAAATTTAATAGTGTATTTATTTCTATTTTGTATCTTTAATACCTTAGAATATTCTTTACAATGTATTTTTATATTCTCAAATATTAAAGTCTACAATTAATTCCTAACATTTTATTTTTGTCAATTCATTTAGTTTAACACCGGGAATATGCATTACATTGTAAAATTCATACTCCAAATATTAATTAAACAAATTGATTTTTACGGTGTTTTTGAAATTTTTATCAAATCCTAATGGATAATCACAAACTTGTTATGATACCCATTAACTACTTTTTATAAGCTATCATAACAAAATAAAGGAGGGGGGGTTTGTACCTGTGCTGGAGATGTTATTCCATTTATGTTTCTCTAATAGCTGGACCCTTCTCTTCTTACCAAAGTTGTCAACTTGTGAGTTATGAAAGCGAGCCCTGACCGCTTGAAGAGACTGAAATTGATAGTTGTCGTTGCAGAGGCCTCATTTTTTTTAAAAAAAAGAAGAAGATGGTGTTTGAGTGGTGGGTCGTTTGAACTAGCGGAGAAATGATAATTTGGTTCCTTCATCTCTCATTTGTGTATTTAGATCCTTCTTCAGCCTATTCTTATTAATCAAGTTGTTTATCCTTTTTTATTTTTTTTTTAAAAGAAAATGATAATTTTATGGAACCCAAAATTAGATTATAACAGCTACAATACTAATCTTTGTTCCTAAACAACTAGTATTGTAAGTTTATGAAGAATTAAATAAATTAAATGCAGTTTCTAAAGAACTAGTATTTCTAAATAACTAAATAAATAGTACTCTTAAAAGACTGATTTTCCCCCTTTTATATTCATGATTTCATTTAATAACTTATTTTTTTATATATATAGATAATATTGAATCTAACAAAACTTGAATTTACCACTTTTGATATCTTTTGGAATAATTATTTTTCATGGATTTTTTATGCTGAGATTCATCTGGAAGTTATGAATCTTGGAGAGACCATCAAAGAAAAAATAATGCATCCTTGTAGAATCACATAAAAGAAATCATTTTCATTCACCACCATCTCTATCAAGGATTGAAAGTTGAATATCTCATAATAAAATATCCTTTTGTTAAGTGGCAAAATCTAAAGGAAAAATATGACCAACAAAAGTTTAACATACTTCTTCAAGCCTATTAGATTGGTTGCACATGAGGTTGCAAGATTTTAAATCGATTGCTGAATATAATTATACTCTTTTAAAAATTACCTCACAACTAAAATTGTGTGGTAAAAATATCACAGAAGACTAAATGTTAGAGAAAACATTCTCTACTTTTCATGTCTTAAATATTGTCCTACAACAACAATATAATTAATATAATTTCAAGAGGTACTTAGAACTAATTTCATGTCTCCTCGTGGCTGAAAATAATAATGAGCTTTTGATGAAAAATCACCAATCTCATCCTACAAGATCTAAATCACTCCTTGAAGTGAATGGAACATTTGTCTAAAAGATAAGGAAGAACCAAGGGTATATATATGGAAAAAAAAATGGAAAAGAAGAAGATATAATCCTTCAAAAAGCACTCTTCATACCACCAGGAGTGGAGACACAATGATCCCAAACAATAAAAAAGGCAAGAATTTGCATAAACTTGAAGATAAGTGTCATGGGTGTGGTATGTATGGTCATTAGTCACACACCAAAATATCTTATGAATTTATATCAAACCTCTCTAAAATAAAATGCAGTTAAGACTAATTTTATTCATAAAAATGATTCTGAAGATCATAATGTTTATCTTGATGTTTCTGATTTCTTTGAAAACCTACATAAAATAGAAAACATGCTTAATGGTGGAATCCTTGACGCTGATTAATATTTTTTATTTGTATTAGAATATTTATTTTATTTTATTTTAGTTAAATAATAAACTTCAATTATATTTTGAATAGAGACATGGTTTTTCATGATGAAAATTTATGTCTCGCAAATAGTGCAAAAACACACACAATTCTCAAGGAAAAGAAATATTTTGAATATTTGACATTAACCAAATCTAATGTCACTACAATATCAAGTCTAATAGACATGATTAAAGGCTTCAGAAGAACTAATATTTTGTTACCAAATAACACAAAACAAGGCATCAAAGATGCATTATATTCACTTGAGTCTAAAAGATATTTACTCATTTTGAAAGTTATATGTGCTAATAATTATTGTATTGAAACAATTGATGAAGACAAAAAGGAATATTTTTATATTATTTCATGCATTTTAGGCTAGGAGCTTATACTTGAAAAATTACATGCTTTCTTTCCTGAAATTTATTATATGATAAGGTCCCAATCAAGAGCCAATGTTTTTGCAGCAGAATACACAATTATTCTCTTAGGGTGAGAACGTACCACAAGATAATGTTTAGGATAGAAATTATATATCTCTTCATTTCTTTCTAGCACTTATTAATAAGCTTACTTCAACCACTATTTCGGATATACAACAGAAATCTAAGGTTCCATTACAACGGTTACAATATTTAATTTACTGCAAAATAGAACAGAATAGATACTGAATGGAAACTGAATAAAAAAAAAACTAATGTTTAGCATTACTCCATAACTAGTTGACGTGGTGAAGACCTCACGCCTTTAGCTGCTATAATCAAGCCTTCGTGGCTCATGTTTGTCCTGGTCTTGTGCTTCCCTTTAACTGCACTTCACTATACTTGGGATTCGGTTTTATTGCTCTCTCAGATCTTCGTGGTGGCTTATCAATACCCCTTTCAGAAAGTGGAACCTTGTCCTCAAGGTTCAAATTTGGAAATTGATGAAACAGTGATTCAGTCACTTCCTAGGTAGTTTCCTCTATTGGTAAGTGCTTCCATTTTACTAGACTTTCGGCAAGGAACTTACCACCCTGCTTCACCCAATGATGATCCAGTATAGCCTCAAGTTCTAAGATAATGACACCTTTTTCTGAAACAGGTGGAAGATCTCTGTGTGTGTCGGATGCATCGCCCATATATTTCTTCAATAATGACACATGAAAGACAGGATGAATACGTACACCCTTAGGTAACTGAAGTTTGTAAGCCACGTTGCCCACCTTTTGGATAATGGGAAAAGGGCCAAAGAACCTGCTGGCTAATTTCTGGTGCACCCTTTTGAATGCTAAGCTTTGTCGATAAGGCTGTAACCTGAGGAAAACCATGTCACCTTCGTTAAAAGACACATCCCTTCGCTTTTTGTTAGCAGTCTGTTTCATGCGATTGGTGACAGTGGCCAAGTGCTGTTTGAGCTGTAATAGAAGCTCATCACGGTGGAGAAGAGTCTGTTCCACTTCATGAACTGGTGTTGCGCCATCGAAATATGCTGGAAGAGATGGTGGTGGTCGGCCATAAAGTGCCTGGTATGGGGTCATACCAGTGGATGCATGGTAATAAGAAGTAGTATTGTACCAGAGCTCTGCCCATGGCAAGAAGGAATGCCATTTACGTGGCCATTGATGGACAAAGCTTTGTAAATATTGTTCCAGACAACGATTTACTACCTCTGATTGGCCATCTGATTGTGGGTGGTATGCCGAACTCATTTTCAGCTTGGTGCCAGACATTGCAAAAAATTCCTGCCAAAATTTGCTGATAAAAATGGGGTCATGGTCACTGATAATAGACTGTGGCATTCTATGCAATTTGACCACGCCTTCAACAAATTTGTCCGCCACTGCTTTAGCCGTGAAAGGATGAGATAATGATATAAAATGAGCATATTTACTCAGTCTATCCACCACCACAAATATTGTATCTTTACCTTGTGAAAGTGGTAGGCCTGCAAAAAAATCAATAGTAATATCATCCCATACCTGACATGGAATAGATAAAGGTTGGAGTAGACCTGTAAGTGGTAATGTTTCTGATTTAGTTCGTTGGCATATGTCACAGCGCTTCACGTAGTCTTGAACAGATTTGTGAATAGAAGGCCAGTAGAACTGGGTGGCCACTTTTTTAAAGGTGCGTAAGACTCCAGAATGACCCCCTATTTTCGTATCATGGGCTTTGTCATAACCCAATTCTGGGTTATTCCCCAAAATAAATTTATTTTTTTAAAAAATAAAGAAAAAAAAAATAAAGGCTGGCAACGTGGAGAAAGTAGGCCGGGAAATCAAGTTGCAATTTTTAGAGGAAATTCAAGACCTAATTGTGCCCCATTATGCCCAAAACTAGAGAAAAATGCAAATTCAAGGTCATATTAAATGATTACTGGACAAATTTGCATAAAAATTAAGTCCAATGATATAATTAAATTTTTAATAGGCCAATTTGATTTAATCATGACCAAATTAAATTTTAATTATGTTTAAAAATTAATTTAGGCCCAAATGAAGGATTTAATTAAGTACAAGGACTTAATTATACTTTAAATGGGTCAAATTAATGTTATTTGGGGTTTAATTGGTGAAAAATTAAGTTTGGGATCCTAATTTGGGCTTAATTGAGAAGATTGAAATTTTAAGAGATCAAATTTAATTTTTACCAAATTAATTGATTGAAATCAGGGGCCAAATTGCAAGAAAATTGAAGTTTTGAGGCCAATTAGGGGTTAAATTGACAAAATCCAAAGCCAAGGACCAATCTGCAAAAGGTGCCAAACTATAGGGGTTTAATTGACAAAATTCGGGGGTCAAATTGAAGAAATTGAAATTTTAATGGTCAATTAAGGATGAAATTGCATAAATTCGAGACCAAGGACCATATTGAAAAAGGTGCGTAAATCTGGGGCTAAAGTTAAAGTTACGCCGGGAACAAATTGCATTAAATCAGAAGTTTAGGGCCAATTAGGGAATTATATTGAAAGAAATTGAAAGCTAGAGGACTAAATTGAAACTCGGCAAAAATCCCTAATTGTAACCCAAAACAACGCCGTTTTTGCGTTTTAAAAAAAAAAGAAAAAAAAGAAGAGACCAGGCGACGTGTCGCGTGGTCACTGTTCATCATCTTCCTCGCGAAGCTGTCCGAGTAGCAGCTTTACAGGTGCATTTGATGCCTCGTTTGGCCCCCAAAATTGACAACACGTGCACCAACATGGCCACCTGAAACCCCTCTATTCCAGAGCATTGTCCGGTAGGGCCTACAATCATCGAAATGGCTCCGTTGATTGGTCTAAAGTGGCCACCTTGGGCAGTCTGCAGCCTTGGATTGTTAAATTTGGCAGTTCGAGGTGCACACTTTGAACCGACGGCTTGGATTCTTCGAGTCAAATCAAGGGCTGAGACTTTTTCCCCGGCGAAGACAAGATTACCCTCTTTCCACCCTTATAAATAAGAGCAGATATCATGCTCAGGGGGAGAAGAAAATCGAACGCAAAGTTGGTCGAAAACTAGCCTTCCTTGCTCAGTTTTCTTGCAACCAACCCTTTCTCTTCCTTTTCTCTCCGCCGTGGCCTTCAGCCACCACCACCATCCTCACCAATCTTCTCACCATCATCCCCACCTCAAGTAGCCACCAAACCGTCTCACGTGGTGGTTGCACCACTTCTCCCTCTCCTCTGTAAAACTCTCATTCTCTGCCACCGTGACCTCAGGAGCAGCAGCAAAAACAACAACAACAACCACCTCGCTCAGAAGATTTTTCTCGTCCCAAAGGCAGCCAGAACAGCAGCCCTCTCCTTAGCCGCTCCAACAGTTCCAGCCGTGAGCTTTCCTTCTTCTTTGCAGGACTCTGCTCCTTCTTCTTCTAGCTGTGACCAGTGCAAGCCGCCGGCCTCACCACCTCCAGTTGCACCGTGCACCACCAACCAGGCCGCCAGCTCCCTCCACGCCAGGTAAGCTTCCCTCATCTCTTCTTCTTCTTCTTCCCTTCTCTGTTATATTGCATGGGAACAGTGCAACGTCAATTAATTCACGTTGCACTATTGCGTGCAACTCAGTCACTAGGTCGTGCCAGTGATTGAGTTGCTTTGGGCTGGACCTGTTTTGGCCTAGCCTAGTTGGCTAGGCCGGGTCCAGCCCATTCCTAAAAAATAAAAGAAGAAGTATCTTGTGGGCCGAGTTCGGCCCAACCTTTTTTGGCTGTTATTGGGCTCTCTTTTTTGGACTGAGCTCGGCCCAGCTATCTGGGCCGGCCCAGTCCACATATGTTGTAATATATTAATAATATATTATATACATTATTATTATATTTAAAAAATAAAAAAACAAAAAATTCAAAAAAAATTTCAAAGGGGCATTTTTAAAATATTTGTGATTTTCTCAAATAGTTTTCTACCAATTTTGCTTAATATTGGGTTGTATACTTACATTGTAAGATACAAGTCCGGTATTAAAATACCCGGTTTTCTCCGAAATATTTCAAAAAAAAATTCAAGAAGAAAAAAAATATTTTATTGCTTACGGCCAAATCCTAAAATTTTTCCAAGCATATTTTCAAAAAAATTGCATCTTTTTCATGTTTAAAAAATCCAAAAATGAATATCGTAACCAGTTTATGATTATCCATTAGAATTTGGCCAACATGTCAAAAATATTTTTCTAATTTTTTTTTGGGATCCAGATGTAGATTTCAATATTTATGTGGTGTAAAACTACACGATAAAGTACACCCTCAGATATTAAAGATACAAGGTGTAAATAAAGGCAATGCTAAAATTTAGACTTTAGAATGATTAGGGTTTGACCCGATAAGGTAGAGACTCCCTCATGAAGGGAGATCTGCCTTGAACATTAGAAAAGACCAACGAATAGAAACTCGACCAAGAAAAACAATCAAACAACAATGCAGCTTACCCTAGGTAGGGTGCATTGGGGGTGATGCATCTTCCCCTTGCACAACCAGTCCCTTACTCAGACTCTCGCAGACCTTAGGTTCCTAGTGACCATAATACTAGGTGGCGACTTCAACGAACCAAGCAAAACGCAATAATAAAAAAAAAATCACCAGCTGACGCCGCGCGGATTTCGAACGTGCGATAGAATGGCGACTCTACTAGGAACTGCCTTGTTTGGTCGGACTAAGCTTTGTTTGCTTGATTGTTTGATTATCCGTTTTGGTCTGTTTAACCTTACTGTTTCAACACTTTTATTACATAAATACATCAAGATTAATGCATTCATTCATTTTTAATTTTGCAAGAAAAATCAATTCTAGGATAGGTGGGGAGTAGCGGTCTGCCTCATGACTTTCAGTCGGGGTTCAGATTCGTGAAACATCCAACTATGAGTTGAGTGTTTACTTGATGATGGCGGTCACATAGTGCCCCAACCATCCCTTGTAAACCCCCATACCGCCTTCACGAAAGGTAGTCACTAGGCAGTTCATAGACCTTTTGAGACCAGTTAGAAAACATATCCCTCATGTAATAACCTAGAATTTGTCTGAACTTTCCAGGATTTTTGAGCTAAGACTATGACTTCCTTTACCTTTTCGGAATATGGGGAAAGATCTGAGATGATGCAATTAGTCGAAGGGGATTGCCCAAGAACCAAGGTTGAAGAATTACCACACATAACCAAAGTGCACTATTCTGTAGACACCATAAAGAAGTTGCCCCCTATTCTAGGATATATTGATGAGAATCTGTTTGAGAAGAAGTATGGAAGAATTGCTCATCTAATAAGAATGTCTGTTCAGATTTCAGCAGTCAAAGTTTTGATGTATTTCTGGGATCCAAGTTACAAATGTTTCACCTTCGGGGATATTGATATGACTCCTACTCTTGAAGAGTATGCTCAGATCTTAAGTTTTTCGAATGACCCATACAAAGTGTACTTCAGGCAAAGAATTGAGAATACAGCTGCAGTAGTTGCCAAACTTCTACATTTGGATCAAGTTGATCGGTACAGGACATCCAATGAAGGTTTCAAGTGGAAAATGATCGAGAATAAATTGAAGACAGATAAAGAAAAAAGGAAGTTAGGTGAAGAAAGATATCAGATAATTGCTTTTGCCATCTTTGGGTTGGTTCTGTTTCCTTCAGAAGCCGCTAGAATTATTAGCATTGAAGCTGCTAACGCCTTCCTTGAATTTGAAGAGATAAAGAATAACCCTACTTCAGCTATCTTAGCTGAAACCTTCCTATCTCTAAATCATTGCAGATTGCATGGGAAAGGGGTGATGCGATGCTGTATTCCTCTCTTATTCATGTGGATAATAAGCCATTTGGAAGTAATAGCAAAAATCATCAAAAATTCCTAGAAAACCAACTTTTAAAAGAAGAAGAGATGAAGGCCTCTCTGGATCAGCAATTGAAGGAAAGAGATGAGCAAATTGTTAAGATAAAGAAGAACCAGCATGAAGCAAATGAGCAACTAAAGGAGGGGAAGGCCAAGAATGACGAGTTGGTAAAAAAGCATGTAATGGTGGAGCATGAATTGGTGAGTCTAAAAAAAGCCTCAGAAAGTAGAAAGTCTGTCGACAAAGAGACAATAGCTTCTTTGAAGAAAGAAAGGGACCAGTATAAATTAAAATGGGAAGCTGAAAAAGAGAAGAACAAATTAGCTGATCTCACCATTGAAGAAGAAAGAAGATTAAGAACTCGATATCAGATACAGGCTGAAGATGAGAGAGAAGCAAGGAGGGTAGCTGAGTCAGACATGAAAGAATACCTAGACAAGATAAATGGTATGAGAAACCGAGTTTCTATGATACAAGCCGAGCTTGAGTCTCGATAGGAAGAAGCAAAGGAAATGCAAGAGCAGTTTGAGGAATGGCAAGACTATATCAGCAGTCTCGATGTACAACTAAACACTAAGGTAGCCGGGCTTGATATAAAGAAGGAAGAATTGCAAAGGGCCAAAAAGCAGATTCAACAGTTGGAAAAGATGGTTCAAATTTTTGAGACAAACAATGAATCATTAGCCGCCAGTAATGGAACACTACTTCAAGATAACACCTTGTTCCATTACAAGATTGAACAAACTGACAGGCTAATTGACATGGTGGCTAGGAAGGCAAATGAGCTACGAGTGAAGGCTGCCAGGATTGCCAACAACCGTTATAGATTCGAGGAGTATTTGAATGAAGTTTCCTCTTTCATTAGGAATGTAGCCAATAGAGGAATATCATTTGAATGAAGACACTTTGTATGGACCGTCTGTATTAGGCCTACTTTTGAACTTTTACAATGTGTATGGAATTTAATCAATCAAAGGACTTGGGTAAAACCTCTTTGAGTATATCAGACTCTAGATTCTACCTATATTTGACAAAGGAAGTCATGGATTAGCTTTATAACCCATATACATGCACTTTTCATTTGCATCCATATTCATACATTCATTCATAACACACATGCATATGCCAGGTTAAAATATAGGTCCTCAAAGAGTCTACAACACCCGACTTTGAGCAAGAAACATGGAAGATGAAGAGCGTGCTTACCGTGAAGCTCATTTCTAAGAAGAGTTGGATTCTCTAAAGGATAGTGTGGCTCGCCTCACCCACGTACTCGAACAAGCAATAAGGAATACCTCTGGTGAAGGCTCTTCAACTAGACTTGCCACTCTCCCAGCAAACCAACCTGAAGAAATAATAGAAGAACATGCACAGGAGCCCCGACACAATCCAGCATTTGTGCAATCAATAACGCCAGTACCAACACCTGCAGTCACAGATGCATTCGTTAATGAATCCCACAAAACCAAGCCATTTGATGACATTGATCAAGACAAGATGACAGCACTAGAGGCCAGGATTAAGGCTATTGAGGGAGTAGACTTATATGACCTTGTGCGAGCCGTAGAAATGTGTCTAGTCCCCAATATGGTGATACCAAAGAAATTTCAAGTTCCTGAATTTATCAAATATACCGGAAGTCAATGCCCTATTACCCATCTTAAATCCTATTGCAACGACATGGCAGAAGTAGTGCACGATGAGAAGCTTCTAATGCATTTCTTCCAAGACAGTTTGAGTGGAGCGGCGTTGAGCTGGTATATGAGGTTAGATAATACCAGGATCCATACATGGAAGGACCTCATAGATGCTTTCATCAAACAATACAAATACAACATGGATATTGCTCCTGATAGAACCAGTCTATCTAATCTGGAGAAAGGAGATAAAGAAAGTATAAGGGAGTATGCCCAGAGATGGAGAGATTTGGTAGCACAGGTACACCCCCCTCTCCTAGAAAAGGAAATGGTTGGTCTATTTGCTAACACGCTAAAAGCACCGTACTATGAACACGTGATGGGTAGTTCGGCTCAACAATTCACTGATGTCGTGGCAGTAGCAGAACAAATAGAGCAAGGAGTAAAGAGTGGGAGAATCTCTGCAGCCATGGAGAAAAAAGGTTTTGGAGTAAAAAAGAGAGATATTGGTCATCTTGAAAGTAGTTATAGAAGCAAAAAAGGCCAATTCCAAAGATATAACACTCAATCCTCTTCATCCCAAATTGCTAACACCAATTTCAACTTCTCGATCCCAGCCAGAAAACTTGAACCCCAAAACCACCAAGTAAAAAACCAAGCTGAAAGTTTCCCCAAAAAGAACTACCAAAGAACCCAAGAATAATTGCCTCCATTGCCGTTACCCCTAAATGAAATGTACCAAAAGCTACTAAGTATCGGGCAAGTAGTCCCCGTGCCTTTGACACCCCTATAACCACCTTACCCCAGCTGGTATAAGCCGGATTTCACTTGCGAATACCATGCTGGTGTAGCTGGACATATCATCCATACCTGCAACGCCTTCAAGAGAAAACTTCTGCAATTGATCAAAGTAGGATGAATAACATTTGAAGATGCCCCTAATGTGAATGCGAACCCTCTACCCAATCATGCTTTAGGTAGTGGGTCTGTAAACATGTTAGAAGTGGAACACTTAAAAATCTTAAAGGTGTCAATGGATAGGATCTACCAAATGATGGTAGATGCAAGGTACAACGAGGGTAGCGAGAAGTGCTATGAACATCATAATGTAGAAGGCCATGTGATCAGCCATTGCGAGGGCTTTCACAAAAAAGTGATGCAAATGATGAGTCGTGGGTTGCTATGAATTAAGAAAGTAACAAGTGGTGATGTGTTCATGATGGAGGCACCAAATAAAAAGGTGTGTCGAGTACAATTCACTACAAGAAAGCCACCCAAATTGGTCCTATCTAAACCAGTAGTGGAACATAAAGGGAATTATAGTGCTTTACCTCATGACTATTGGTATTCTTTCAAAAGCACTCAGCAACCGCCTATTTTTCAAACAGAGATTGGGGGATTGACCCGTAGTGGCAGATGTTTCACTCCAGAAGAGCTGGAAAGACAAAGAAAAACTAAGGGTAAAGAGGGGGTTGACGTGACTGAGGAAATAAACAAACCTATCACGGAAGAGGAAACCAATGAATTTTTAAAGCTGATGAAACACAGTGAATATAGTGTTGTTGAACAGCTCAAGAAAACTCTAGCAAGAATATCGTTATTGTCTCTGATTCTAAGCTCTAAGCCACATAGGAAGGCTCTACAAAAGGTATTAAATGAAGCATATGTCCCTCAAGACATCAATCAAGAAGCCATGGAACATTTAATGGGAAGAATCCAGGCCTCGAAATATATATACTTCACTGAAGATGAATTGAGTCTCGATGGTACTGGGCACAACAAGCCACTATACATTACAGTGCGTTGTAAAGACATTCTGATCGGAAAGGTACTCATCGATAATGGTTCCGCGTTAAATGTCCTACCAATGCATATGTTAAAAGAAATGCTTGTCGATGAGTCACACATGAAACCTAGCACCTTGATGGCTAGAGCATATGATGGTTCGCCAAGACAGATAATTGGGACCCTAGAAGTAGAGCTATATGTGGGGCCGCAGATGTTCTTGATAACATTCCAGGTAATGGACATTCACCCATCTTACAACATATTATTAGGAAGGCCGTGGATTCATGCAGTTGGAGTAGTGACTTCTTCATTGCACCAGTGTTTAAAGTATATCATGAATGGAATGCTGATAACTATCAAAGTTGAAGAGTCAGTTTCCATGATAAAAAATGTGGCCATACCTTTCATTGAAGCAGAAGATTGTAGAGATGAGAATATTCATGCTTTTGAAATTGTGAACGCAAAATGGGTCCCTGAAGGTGCAGTGCTGAGAAAGCCTAGAATCCCAGAAACGACAAAAATGGCTGCTAAATGCTTTTTAAAGAATGGGGTTCCTTTTCAATGTAATCCTGAGACTGGAATGCCTGGGCTAATCAAGCTAAAGTGTGCAAACCAAAGATTTGGGCTTGGGTATAAGCCCAAGAAAGATGATTACAAGCGGGTCACTCAGATTAAAAGAGAGGCAAGAATGGCAAAGATTGAAGGAAGAGAGCCAGAGGAAGAGGAACTTGTCATCCCACCGCTCCAAGTATCTTTCCCAAGGGCTACAGAAGTGATTAGATCAGGCATAATGGATCTCCACGTCAATACCCTGGAGAGCCAAGAAGAAAAACAAACAGAGGAAGCGGATTTGGAAATGAAGGATGAAGTTTTGCCACAGCTTTCCATTCACACCATTGATGAACCTCCTGCTAGATTTTTCATGCAAAGATTGGCCGAAGGAGAGGTGTACCAGAACTAGAAGATGGAGCCTGCTCCTATTGTGTTTAAAAAGTAATTGTTCTTGTTTGATCATGCTCGGACTTGTTTTGTCTTGTTTTGACTTGTGCTGATCTTGTCGGTATTTTAGCTCATGATACCGCAAGATTTTCTATGTTAACCGAGCACTTTTGTTTTAAATAAGATCATGCATTTTCTTGTGTCTAATATGTGTCTGCATCTTTTATCTTTTCACGAATCACACTTACATGAGCACGCCTTGCACTTTCAGGAATCCTGAAAGTTCCATCGATTCACAAAACCATTGCACTAAGAATAATTGGCCAAACTTTGATAATATGATTGCAATGGAGATGAAGAATGGGGAGAGGAAGATATAAAAGAGTTTACTGAGCTGGTAGAAAATTCAGAAAAAGCCTGGGAACTTGCCAGTGAGAAACTAGAAGTCATTAACTTAGGAGATAAGCAAGAAAAGAAAGAATTAAAGATTGGCACTTTTGTTACAATTGAAGAAAGAAATAGACTGGTCTCTCTATTACATGAGTATGCAGATGTTTTCGCCTGGACTTATGCAGATATGCCTAGTCTAGATACTGACATAGTAGTACATAAGATTCCTTTAATAGAATGAAGCAAACCAGTTATGCAGAAAACCAGGCGAATGAGCCCGGACATGTTACTCAAGGTAAAGTTCGAGATACAAAAACAGTGGGATGCAGGGTTTCTAGATGTAGTCCAATATCCTCAATAGGTAGCTAATGTGGTTGTAGTCCCAAAAAAGGAAGGGAAGATTCGGGTGTGCGTGGACTATAGAGATTTGAACAAGGCGAGCCCAAAAGATGATTTTCCTTTACCCCATATAGACATTCTCGTTGATAACGCCGCAATAAATGCTACATATTCTTTTATGGATGGATTCTCTGGTTACAATCAAATTAGAATGGCAAAAGAAGATAAAAAGAATACCACTTTTGTTACACCTTGGGGGATGTTTTGCTATAAAGTAATGCCATTCGGATTGAAGAATGCTGGAGCCACATATCAAAGAGCAATGGTTACCTTGTTCCACGATATGATACACCGGGAAGTGGAAGTTTATGTGGATGACATACTTACAAAATCAAAGAAGGAGGAAGATCATGTGCAAGTGTTAAGGAGACTATTTGAAAGGCTGCAAAAATACCAGCTAAAGTTGAATCCTGCAAAATGCTCATTCGGGGTGAAAACAGGAAAACTATTAGGCTTCATAGTAAGTGGTCGAGGAATAGAAGTTGATCCTGATAAAACTAAAGCTATTCAGGAGATGCCTGCCCCTAAGACAGAAAAGGAAGTAAGAAGTTTCCTCGGGCGCCTGAATTACATAGCTCGGTCGATATCCCAGTTGATAGTGACTTGTGAACCAATTTTTCATTTGCTCAAGAAGAAAAATCCTGGAGTATGGGACAATGATTGTCAGGAAGGCTTTGATAAGATAAAGAGGTACTTGCAAAACCCACCATTATTAGTACCTCCAACACCGGGGAGGCCTTTGATTCTATACTTGACAGTAACAAAAACAGCTATGGGTTGTGTGTTGGGACAATATGATGAGTTAGGAAGGAAAGAACAAGCTATTTATTACTTGAGTAAAAAATTCAATGATTGTGAGTCGAGATACACAACAATTGAAAAGTTGTGTTGTGCCTTGGTTTGGAGTGTGAATAGACTCAGGCAGTATATGTTATACTACACAACCTGGTTGATTTCAAAATCAGACCCTCTCAAGTATATTTGTGAAAAACCTTACCTATCAAGTAGAATAGCAAGGTGGCAAGTGTTGTTGGCAGAATATGACATTGTCTTTATGACAAGAAAAGCTGTAAAAGGAAGCATAATTGCCGATCATCTTGCAGATCATGCTATGGAAAACTACGAGCCTCTTAACTTTGACCTCCCAGATGAAGATGTGATAGTAATCGAGAATGAAGGTGGGGAAAGCGATCAGTGGACCCTTTACTTTGATGGTGCAGTAAATGTATCAGGAAATGGGGTAGGAGCTGTAGTAATTTCCCTAGAAAATAAGCAATATCCTGTTTCAATAAGGTTATTGTTTGAATGTACCAATAACACTGTCGAGTATGAAGCTTGTATCATTGGCCTGGAAGCTACTTTAGAACTTAAGGCTAAAAAGCTTGAGGTCTTTGGGGATTCCTTACTAATCATCTGTCAAATCAAAGGTGAGTGACAAACCAAGGAT
This sequence comes from Populus nigra, assembly GCF_951802175.1. NCBI lineage: Eukaryota > Viridiplantae > Streptophyta > Magnoliopsida > Malpighiales > Salicaceae > Populus > Populus nigra. Next base: position 3,095,897 of record NC_084870.1, on the reverse strand, counting down.
GAGAAATTGAAGTTGTATCAAAATTATCTCTTGAGGTTAGCTAATGAATTTGAAGAAATCAAATTCACCTATATAAGCAGAGATAAGAATCAGTTTGCTAATACCTTAGTAACCTTAGCTTCAATAACACAAGCTGATGCTAAAAGCAAGATCCAGCCAATAGATATCGAAGTCAGAAGCTTCCAAGCCCATTGTTAATTGAAGAATCTCCAGATGGGAAACCATGGTACAATGACATCAAGAAATTTCTCCAGCATCGAGAGTATCCTTAAGGGATTTCCAAGACAGATGAAAAGACTTTGAGGAGAATGACCATGAATTTTTACTTAGATGGAGAAATTTTATATAAAAGGTCATTTGATGGGACTCTGCTCAGGTGTCTGAATGAAAATGAGATTGAACAAGCATTAAAAGAAGTCCATGAAGGGATCTGTGCTACACACGCTAACGAGCATACCATGGCGAAACAAATACAAAGGTCTGGATATTTCTGGTTGACCATGGAGAGAGATTGTATAGACTATGTTAGAAAATGCCATAAGTGTTAAATATATGGTGACAAGATAAATGCGCCTCCAACGCCTCTATTCAATATGATCTCGCCTTGGCATTTTGATATGTGGGGTTTGGATGTTATAAGGCCAATCAACCCTAAAGCGAGTAATGGGCATAAATTCATTTTGGTGGCCATCGACTACTTCACCAAATGGGTAGAAGCCAACTCTTACGCTCATGTAACGCAGAAAGTAGTCAAGAGATTCATTGAAAAGGATTTGGTATGTCGTTATGGTTTGCCAGAAAGATTGGTAACTGATAACGCCCAGAATTTAAATGGGAAGCTGATTGATGAATTGTGCACCAAATGGAAGATTAAACACCTCAATTCTTCCCCTTATAAACCAAAGATGAATGGGGTAGTCGAAGCAGCTAACAAAAATCTCAAGAAGATTATCCAGAAAATGGTGATCACCTATAAGGATTGGTATGAGATGCTCTCATACGCACTTCATGCATACCGTACCACAGTTAGAACTTCTACAAATGCAACCCCATATTCTTTAGCATATGGAATGGAGGCGGTTATGCCCTTAGAAGTAGAAATCCCATCAATGCGGATCCTGAAGCATGCAGAATTGGATGAATCAGAATGGGCAAGGTTAAGATTTGAGCAACTAAACTTAAACGATGAGAGAAGACTAGCAGCTATTTGCCATCACCAGTTATACCAAAGCAGGACAGCCAAAGCTTACAACAAGAAGGTCAAACCAAGGGTGTTCAAGGAGGGGGATTTGGTGTTAAGGAAGATCTCACCAGCATCAGGAGAAGATCAAAGTAAGTGAGCACCAAACTACGAAGGGCCATATGTGGTGAAAAAGGCTTTTTCTGGAGGGGCTTTATTTTTGACTAATATGGATGGAAAGGATCTACCAAGACCTGTAAACTCAGATATTGTAAAGAAGTACTATGTTTGATGTATTTACCCTTTATCAATCAATAAAATTGAAGTTTAGCCAAGAGTTCTTTAATGTGTTTCCCCTAAAAAATTATGCATGATCCCATGTTTTGATAAAGATTTTTAGGAATTCAAAGTCTTAGTACAAAGCTAAAATCAAATTGGTGCTCGTTCTAACAAACAAGTTCTGAAAATTCAAGTGATATCCTAACACTTACAAAAAAAACCTGAAAGACAACCCAAACACCATGAAATAACTTCAAAGCTGAGTTTTGACTGTATGAATAATGAGAAATCATTTTGCATATTCGCATGTGAGAAAACAAAGCTTGTCGATTCTAAATGCAGGCGTTTGAAATGAAGAAAGGCTATCTTTGATAATCCTTTCACAAATTCTAAAAACTCCTTTGAAGTCCCTTTTTGAGCCTAATACATTCTTCTTGAAAAAATAACCTTGGCTAGGATCACACCCTACACTGGGGGGCAAGTGTAAAATCCTTAGTGACTAAAAATGCCTAAACAACCCTAGAGGGGCATGAAAAAGTCCTCAACGATAAAAGTGCCCGAACAACAACGGGGGGCATGAAAGAAAATCCTCAATGATCAAAAGTGCCTAAACAAAGCCAGGGGGCATAAAAAAAAGGAAGAAGAAGATTTGAGTGTCACAAAAATCACTAATATAATGATGCTCAAAACCAAAAGAAGAAAAGCCCAACATTGGGGTGCACCATGAACCATTTTGCAAAATCAATTCCAAGGTCTAGAAATGTATGAACCAAAAAAGAGTTTGGGATATAAGCACTAGTGATCCTTAGTCTTGATGTCCTTTAAACACCTTTTTGAGCCTATATATCCTTTCTCTTCATAGCCAAGAGCCTAACCTTACATTACGTGCCCAGTCAAGCCCTTTCTGATCAAAGGCCGGTAATTTGGATTGGTAGACTTTGCTTCCCACGTGAAAGAAGGCATTATTCATGCAAGAAAAATGAATGCTTTGAAAACTGATTCTTTGAAACCCTTAAATTAAAGCTTGAACCCTTTCGACCTATCAAACATTACCTCATTTCACCAAAAAAAAACACAACAAAACAAATTTTTTCAACACTCATGCAAACCTATCCATGAGAATCTCTTGAATTTTTCAGAACAAGTTTGTTTTGAACAAACATCAAAATGATTTTTCGGAATAGCTTTGAAATTCTAAACATTCTTCATGAAAACAATTCCTTGTAATAACCAGATCTTCTTTCACGTAGCCTCATCCCAAAAAAAAACCTAAATTGTTGAACACTTAAAAACATGATCAAACTGGGGGGCAATTCACCAAAACACATAGGGTTGGCTCCATGATTCCCCTTCTAAGAAAATAAAAAATGTTGGGCTGAGCTAGAAATCTCTCCATATAAAGGTTTGTGGGATAAGATGTATGTTGATGTCATATCCCTTTCAAAGGTCAAGATCACAAGATATGATTTGAGTAAGCAAGAGTGAAAAGAGTCATCGAAGCTTACTATCAGAGACTCAAACTTTTGAGAAAAGAAAAACTCCATGAAGAAAAAGGGGGCCTATATTTCTCAGGTAAGTATACATGCATATTGATCATGATACATTACTTTCATCCTGGACATATCAGTGTCTCACCGTCACCTCTTTTTGAGCGGGTTGTTGAGCCCTCATCATTCAGATAGTATGTTTTCTAACCATACCTCCTTTCAAATGCGCCTTAGAGCCCTCGACCACCTTGGGTAGTGTGTTTTCTAACCATACCTCCTTTTGAATGCGCCTTAGAGCCCTCAACCACCTTGGGTAGTGTGTTTTCTAACCATACCTCCTTTTGAGTGCGCCTTCGAGCCCTCACCTCTTGGGTAGTGTGTTTTCTAACCCTGCCTCCTTTCGAGTGCGCTTTTCAGCCCTCGTTCCCCATCGAGTCCTTGCACAATCAGTCCCTTACTCAGACTCTCGCAGACCTTAGGTTTCTAGTGACCATAATACTAGGTGGCGACACCAACGAACCAAGCAAAACACAATAATAATAAAAAAATCGCCAACCGACGCCGCGCGGATTTCAGACGTGCGACAGGCTTCATATATTAACTTGCTGCGTAAAGTGACATTAGAAGGAACCACAATTCTGCCCTTAAAAAAAATCAATCCATTTCGTTTAGTAAAGGGCCCCTCTGGTTAAGTTTGAGCCAGGTTGCTAACAACAGCCATATAGTCGTCTCCTGTGGCTGCTTGTTTAATTTCCTCCCAGATATCAAACTGTGGCACGAACAAATTGTTGAGAGTGGGACTGTCAGGTAGACGAGAGAGTGCATCCGCAGCAGAATTTTCACGACCTGGCCGGTACTGAATCTCATAGTCATACCCCAATAATTTAGCAACCCATTTCTGTTGTTCTGGTGTAGTAATTCGTTGTTCCAGTAGATATTTGAGACTTTATTGATCGGTTTGAATGATAAATCATCGCCCTAACAAGTAAGGACGCCACATGCGTATGGCTTCCACAACAGCAAGCATTTCCTTTGCATACGTAGACCATGATTTTTTTGAAACACCAAGAGCTCGAGTCTTAAAAGCAATAGGCTTGCCTTGTTGTTGCAGAACTGCCCCAATTCCATTACCTGAAGCATCGGTTTCCAATATGAATGTTTCATTAAAATTTGGCATGGCTAAAATAGGTGTTGTTGTCATGACCTTCTTAAATGTATGAAAGGCATCCTCTGCATCTTCGTTCCAACCAAATTGCCCTTTTTTGAGAAGATTTGTGAGAGCCCAAGCAATTAGACCATAATTCCGAACAAACTTGCGGTAATAACCTGTCAACCCCAAAAATCCATGCAGCTCCAAAATATTAGCAGGTCATAGCCACGCCACCATGGCCTCAATTGTTTTGCTACTTCACCCCTTGATGAGAGACAATATGACCCAAATATTCCAGCTCTTACTTACCAAAGGCACATTTACTAGCCTTGAGAAAAAACTGTTATTGCTTTAAAATTTCCAATGTTTGAGTGATATGATGTAAATGCATTTCCCAAGTAAGGCTATAAATCAAGATGTCATAAAAAAAATACCAATATGAATTTTCATAAATGAGGCCGAAAAATATCATTCATAATAGCTTGGAATATAAATGGTGTATTACTTAAGCCAAATGGCATAACAAGATATTCATAATGACCGCTGTGTGTACAAAAAGCAGTCTTATGAATATCTGAAGGTTGCATTCATACCTGATGGTACCCGGCTCTTAAATCCAGTTTGGTGAAATATACTGCCCCATGCAGTTCATCCAACATATCTTCTACTGTAGGAATTGGAAATTGATCTTTGATAGTGACTGCATTAAGAGATCGATAATCGGTGCAAAAACGCCAACTGCCATCTTTTTTCTTCACTAGCAACACAGGAGATGAGAAGGGACTGGTGCTAGGTCTGATGAGTCCAGAATTCAGCATTTCTTGGACTTGTTTTTCTATCTCTGCCTTTTTAGAAATAAGCATATCGATAAGGTTGAACATTGACTGGCTCAATTCCTTTCTTGAGGGGAATATTGTGATCAATCTCATGTTTGGGTGGCAATTACATAGGTTCTTTGAAGATCTCAGTATATTTATCTAAGACCTGGCACATACTCGGTGACTGATTCTCTTCGGTTTCATGCATGGTTGACTGTGGGAAAATTGCAAATACCGAATGTCCTTGGTGAAACTCTTTGGAAATCTCCTTCAGTGAAGCGGCTTGAATAGACTGGTCACAAAAAACCTTGCAGCTGTCGAGCCAAGTTCTCCCAATAGAAATTCATGGTGAGAGTGCGCCAATTACATATCACAGACCCTAACATTTCCAACCATTGGACACCTAGAACAATGTCTAAACCTGTCAGGGGAAGTGAATAAAGGGTAAGTGAAAAAGGAATTCCCTGAAGAAGAACTTGTACTTTTTTGAACTTTCCTTGACACTGTAACCTTGCCCCATTAGCAACCCAAACTGTAAATGCCTTTGTTGGCACTACTGGAAGCCGCAACAGATCAGCTCATAAAATTATGGGTGGACCCACTGTCAATTAGCACCACTATATCGAAGAAACCCACTTTGGCATTTACACGCATGGTTCTAGGTGCAGACCATCCAGTTAAAGCATGTAGAGTAATCTCAGGTTCAACATTTTCCCTTGTCACCTCTTCTACATTAGCTTCTTCAGTAACTTCTTCATATGTGATTTCATTGAAACTGGTTGGACCTTCTAGAAGTAAGAGCTGCTTTCCTTGACATTTATGACCGACGGTGAACCTCTCATTACAATTAAAGCAGAGTCCTTGGGCTTTATGTTTCTGCATCTCTTCCCACGATAATCTATGAAATGGTGCATTTGGTGTTGTATGTGTTGTTGTTGGTAGCGCCAGTGGTGTTCGATTGACTTGAGTTGGTCGTAAGAACTGACGATGTCTTTTCATCTGTTCATCCTTCATGCGAGCTAGGCTAATTGCTTCCTTCAGTGATTATGGCTTGAACATACAAATTCCTTCTGCAATCTCTGGTTTAAGTCCTCCCATAAAGGTCTCAACTAAAGCCTTTTGGGTCCAACCACGAACTCGGTTTCTCAACTTCTCAAACTCACTCTGATAATCACGTAAGGATCCCACCTGTTTTATACGTGATAAAGCTTCATCAAAATCCTCACAATCTATAGGTCCAAATCTAGCCCATAATTCATCTTCAAAAGCCTCCCATGTCATCATTCGTCCTTCCTCTTTGTATGTCCGACGAACTCATTGCCACCACTGATTTGCTTCTCCTTCCAAATGGAAAGAAGCCAGTGATACCTTTTGGTTGGCTGGAGTATTTTGAAATTCAAAGAACTGATCCACACGATTGAACCATTTTGTCGAGTCCTGTCTAGAATATCATGGAAATTCTAGTTTGGCCATTTTAGAAGAAAAGACCTGTCTATTCCCTTCATTCTCCTCGTGAATTGAACGAAGTTACCTTCTCGATTTGTGTTGCCATGGCTTGATTCTCCTTTGCTTGATAACATCGCCTCTGAAAGTTTATTGATAGTTTCTTCTAGTTGACGCATTTTTCCAGACATGCTCATCTCCATTCTCTGTACTCCACCTAGCCCAGCCTCTAGCATTTCAATTCGTTCTTTGTTAGTTGCCATTTTAACCAGGCTCTGATACCAATTGATAAGGTCCTAGTCAAAAGCCAATGTTTTTGCAACAGAATACACAATTATTCTCCTAGGGTGAGAACGTACCACAAGATAATGTTTAGGATATAAATTATATATCTCTTCATTTCTTTCCAGCACTTATTAATAAGCTTACTTCAACCACTATTTCGGATATACAGCCGAAATCTAAGGTTCCATTACAACAATTACAATATTTAATTTACTGCAAAATAGAACAGAATAGATATTGAATGGAAACTGAATAAAAAAAACATGGATGCTTAGCACTACTCCATAACTAGTTGACGTGGTGAAGACCTCATGCCTTTAGCTGCTATAATCAAGCCTTCGTGGCTCATGTTTGTCCTGGTCTTGTGCTTGTCTTTCACTGCACTTCACTATACTTGGGATTCGGTTTTGTTGCTCTCTCAGATCTTCGTGGTGGCTTATCATTATATGATTATGAAATCTATTGAAACAAACATTGTGACACACCAGAAGTGTTCTCGCTGCTCTTATCGCTCTATCTTTTGGAAGACCCAAAAAATATTTATACTTTGGCATGATTAACTTGGACATCCAAGATCAATAATGATGTGGTAAATTATTAAACATTCACATGGCTATTTTTTAAAGAACCTGAAGATTCTTTTACCAAGTGAAAATCCATGTGTTGCATGTTCTCAAGGTAAATTAATTACCAAACCATCTCCATAAAATGTTCTTATAGAATCATCATATTTTCTTGAAAGAATTCAAGGTGATATATGCGAACCTATTCATTCACCACAGACCATTTAGATATTTTATGGTATTAATTGATGCATCAAGTAAACAATCACATGTTTATTTACTTTCTAGTTAAAGTGTTGCATTTTCTAGATTGATAGCATAAATTATCACATTATGGATTTACTTTCCTATTTATCCAATCAATAAAATTTGATTGAACAATGTTGGTGAGTTTACTTCTCAACCATTTATTTTTTTCACTTTTATTGTAATTGATGTTGAACATCTTGTTGCTCATATACATATTTAAAATGATCCAGTAGAATTATTTATAAAGTGACTTCAATTCATTGTTCGATGTTTACTTATGAAATCATAATAATCTATATCTATTTGGGAACATGTTATATTACATGTTCTATTATTGGTTAGAATTAGACCAAGTGTTTATCATAAATATTCTCATTTGCAACTTATTTTTGGTATACCACCACATATATTCAATCTATGAATTTTTTTTGTCATGAGTACATGTGCCTGTAGCACCCCCATAAAAAACTAAAATGGATCCATAATGTAGACTAGGAATTAATGTTGGTTTTATTTGTCCATGTATTATTAGATTCTCAGAACCTTTGACTAGTGATGTTTTTAAAGCACTTCTTAAATATTACTACTTTGATGAGAACATTTTTCCATCATCAGTGAAAGAAAAATTAGTGCCTGAAGCACAACAAGAAATTACTTGGATTAACTCAAAGTTATCCCATTTTTATCAAAGAACAAATCAATGTGAACTTGAAGTTTAAAAGATAATTAATTTACAAAATATTGCAAATCAATTACTAGATGTTTTCACAAACAATGAAAAGGTGGTTAAATCCCACATTCCAACAGTAAATATTCCATTCAGAATTGAAATCCCTAAAGGAAATAAAGCCATTATAGCAACAAATGAATCTATACCACGTTTAAAGCGTAGAAAACCTGTTGGCACTAAAGACAAAAATCCTAGAAAATAAAAATTATAACAAATAAATGATAGTACTCTTGAAAAGTCTTCATCCACAAAACATGCAACAAATATTATGTCCAAATCATCTCCTATTATTGATCCTCCTGAAGAGGGACCTTCTAAAGTGGTATCTCCTAAAGAGATCCAAGTACTTAAATATAATAAGATCTCCATAAACTATATTCATACATGAGAGATTTTGGACTGTAATAAAATTGCCATAAATAATGTATTTGCATTTAAGGTTGCTTTTGGCATTACTAGAAATGATGAAGAAATTTAACTACAAACTATAAAAAATATCGATATATAAATGATTGGCCAATTTAGAAAAAATTAATCCAAATAGAGTTAAACTTATTTGCAAAATATGAAGTATTTGGACATGTAGTTCATACACCTAAATGTGTTGTACCTGTTGGATATAAGAGAGTTTTTGTTAGAAAATGAAAGGAGAACAATGAAATCATGCAATACAAGGCATGGCTTATTGCATAAGGTTTCTTATAGAGACTTGACATTGATTATGTGGAAACTTATTCTCCGGTTATGAATATAATCACTTTCAGATTTTTTATTGGTCTAGTATTCTTGGAAACTCTAGATATGCATTTAGTGGATGTTGTTACAATATATTTATATGGTTCATTAGATAAACATATAATATTAAAATCTCTAAAGGATTTAAAATGTTTGAAGCCTTTTATGATAAACCAGAAGTGTTTATTCCATTAAACTATAAAAAAAAATTTATATGAGTTGAAGTAGTCTGGTTAGATGTGGTATAATCGTCTTTATGAACACCTTTAAAGAAAGTTTAAGAATAATTAGATTTGTCCTTGCATTTTTATTAAGAAAATAATATCCAGATTTGTTATGATGATTTAAATCTTTTTGGTACTCTTGAAGAGCTCACAAAAACTGCAACCTATTTGAAAGATGAATTTGAGATGAAAGATCCCGGAAAGACAAAACTTTATCTTGGTTCACAGATCAAACATCTTTTAAATGGAGTATTTATCCGTCAATCGACGTATATAGAAAAGGTACCGAAACACTTTTACATGGATAATGCTCATCCTTTGAGCACTCTTATAATTGTTCGATCATTTGATACGAGTAAAGACCTTTTTCAACTGATAGAAGAGGATGAAGAAATTCTTGGTTTAGAAGTACCATATCTTAGTGCTAATAAAGCACTTATATATCTTGTAAATTGTTCAAGACTAGATATAGCTTTTGTAGTCAATTTATTGGCAAGATACAATTTTACTCCCATAAAAGACATTGAAATGGGGTCAAACATATACTTTGTTATTTCTGCGGAACAACTAAAAGGGGTTATTCTATAGTGGATCAAATCCACAATTGATTGAATATGCAAATACATGTTATCTCTCTGATCCTCAAACAAACATTAGTGGTACTTCATCAAATTATTTAGAAATTATTGTAATCCATGAAGCAAGTCAAGAATGTATAAAGCTAAGTTCAATTATCCAACACTTAAAAGAAAAATATGAATTGTCAACAATTGAAGATAGTCACATAATATTATTTGAAGATAATGATGCATGCATCACTCAACTTAAAGGAGGCTACATTGAAGGAGAAAAAATAAAAGATATCTCACTAAAGTTTTTAATATTCACGAGTATCAATAGAAAGGGAAAAATTGATATCAAGTAAATCAGGTTTAGTGATAATTTAGCAGACTTATTTACAAAGTCTTTATTAGTCTCAACTTTCAAGAAATTTATCTATAATATTAAAATACGTCATCTTAAAGACTTATCATAAAATATGTAATTTTGAGATGAAGTCAATGCAAATTATACTCATTTTATTTCACTTAGATTCTTTCCTATTTGGTTTTACTTTACAAGGTTTTAATAAGACAATTTGATATTTTTTTTAAAACCCTGAAGTATTCAAATATAGATCTTAAAGTATCTATATAAAACCCTCTATTGAATTATGAAGTATTCATAAATCACACAATAATGTTGTACTCTTTTTTCCTTTGCTTAGGTTTTTTCCCATTGAGTTTTTCTTTGCAAGGTTATAATGAGACACATTTTCAGTACATAGTCAATTAAGAGGGATTTTTATATGATATATAATTAGATATATTGAATGTACATTAAAACCTCTTGAACTTCCATGACTCTTGGGTTTAGTCTCTTGGATTTTCATGAAACCTGGGTTTTCTAATATCATTTAATGTTTTCATTTTATGTTGTTATAAATAGACTACATGTCTTGTATTTTTACGATTGAAAAAATTCCTAATAAGAAAGGTATGAATTTCTTTTTAAAGATTTATTCTGAATATCCATATTCTTATTTTTTCTTTATTTTTAATATAATAATTATTATTATTAGTTTTCAATGAAAAAAAAGAGAAGAAGTTTACCGCTTTAACAAAGAAAAAAAGAAGAAGGTGGGAGATGAACATAAGAACAGATGACTCCTATATCTCATCTCATATTTATAATACGAAAAGAAAAATAAATGGAATGGAGAGTTAGATTTGTGAGCACAAGACAATCATATATATTGTAAGAGATAATAATTTAATTCAAATTTAATAGATACTGAATTAATTTGTTAGATAGTTTGTTTTTTTAATAAATAATAGATATACCATGAATAATTTTCAAACCTCATTCAAAACTCAATCCATATAATAATAATAATAATAATAACTTAACGAGTAAGTAATTAACATAATTATAAAAATAAAACTCCATTTATGAGTATCCTTACCATTCCTACATTCAAGAATCAAATTCTATTATAGCCCTCCGCTACCCTAGATTTAAGATGCATTTATTTTTACAATTCAACCTGTTTTTCATAAAAAAAGATATTAAATTGATGTTTTTAGATATTTTTCAATATTTTTGAAAATTTAATGTATGTGTATATATATATATATATATATATATATATATAATATTTTAAATTAAAAAATACTTCTACAAAAAAAAATTTACATACACTACATTACCAAAACACACTTAATCCAACTTAATTAAAATTGTGTTTGTTAATATACATCATGAAAAGCATGAATTTCATGAGATACGCCGCCGCGAAACACATCAAACACACTTCATGGTTTCTTTAAACAAAATAGCATCCATGGCCTCAGGGAGATGGTAGCTACCACATCAGCACAAAAATCGGGTCATCCTTAAAGCCCAGAACCTGACCCATCTCTAGTCAAAGTGGCAAACAGCAACGTTTCACTAGCTTAAAACTAGCCTTCGAACTGCAATTGTAACTAAAAATGCCTTGAATTCCAAAATGGAGCTTTATGGGTGGCAATGATCTGATAGCAAAACGAGATTTCTGTTGAAGGCGCTAAGAATTGGTAGCATAGAAATAATCAATGGAGGTGGACATAACTGGGGGCTAGGCATGATTCAACTGCTGTGGAGCTGAGTAGAACATTTTTCTCTATCGATGTAGAGTATTCGTGGAGGCCTCATTGTTGTGCTAATCTCTGGAGAGAGGAAACGGCCATGGCGAAAATACATAAAAGATTGGTGTAGTTGATTAATTCACCCTTAAGACAGAGTATGATAAAATAAGATATTTGAGTAACAATTGTTCTATATTGCAAAAGAAGAATGACTTGCTTGAGTTAAATAAACCAATTTCTAATGGGTCCTAAAATAGCTGCTAGTTCTATCTTGAAGGAGAAAATGAATGTGATAAAATAAGATATTTAAGTAACAATTGTTCTAAACAGCAAAAGAAGAATGACTTGGTTAAGTTAAATAAACCAATTTCTAAGCAAGAATGAATTAAAATTTTAGTTCTAGAATAACCAAGTGGGGATTTGATTTATTAAATTTCTAAAATTATCCTTAAATAATATATGAATATTATTCAAGGGACAAATATTTTACCAACTTATAAAGTTTTTCATATTTCCCTATAAATAGTAAGTTATACTTTTTATTTTTTTATGGTTGTCTGTTACATAAAAAAATCCGCGTAAATCATAGAATAGATAGCTAGGAATTTAGAATGTTTCTCACTGGTGGTTCATGTGGATTACCGTTAGAGACCGAATAATTGGACGACTTATGGTTTGTGACAACCTAGCATTTTAAGAATTATTCAAAACCAAAGAAGATTAAATCTTCAAGTAATAAATCTCTAAATAACTCTAAATCTATCTAACGAGATCATAGGGACTCCCATATAAATTTGTTTTATTATTTTCGCTGCATGTATGATATTCGAAAATCCAAAAGTGGTATCAGATCCTTTGTTAGACAATTAGGGTTGTTGATTACATGTTTTAATTGATATTAGTATTATTGTGAATTAAATTTGTGTGCAAATTTATTTTTCCCAAAAGCATTTTTTTCTCTTATTATTTTTTTAATATACTTTTTTGTTACTGTTCTGGCCAAATCTGGCTGAAATTCACCACTAATTAAAAAAAAGGTTTTGCTGGCTATACACCACCACTGCTGGCGTGCCTGATGCCCCAGGCCAGGTCGCCACTGGCAGTAGAGGCAGCAGCCATGATAACTGCCCCTACCACAACAACACCAATGTGTCTGACGCTATTGCTTTCTAGTACGAGTTGCCTCGTGCTGGAGGCGACAACCTAAGCCATTAAGCATGAGGCTTCTGCTCGCACTAGAGGGGGCGCAACGCGAGGGCAATCCATGTGGTTGTACTCTAGATTTTGTCTTTTTACATACAATGCATTGTTCACAGATTTTTTGTACATCTTTTTTCATCTTGGACCAATAGAAATGTTCATGCAACACATCCAAAGTTTTTGCAACCCTACAATGACCCATAAAACCACCATTATGTCCTTCACGAACAAGCAATTTATACAAAGAACTAGCAGGAACACACAATCAATTCTTTTTGAACAAGTAACCATCTATCAAATAAAACTTATCAAAAGCTGAATGGCGACATGCATTATATATTTCGACAAAGTCAGAATCATTAGCATATAATGCCTTCATTTATTCAAAGCCTAGCAATCTAGTACTCATAGTTTTTAGAAGAACATACCTGCACAAAAGTGCATTAACTATGTTGTCTTTGCCTTGCTTATACTTGCTTACATAAGAAAAAGTCTCAATTAATTCAACCAATTTTGCATATCTCATATTTAACTTACTTTGTCATTTTAGATATTTCAAGGACTCATGATCTGAATGGATTACGAACTCTTTTGGCCATAAGTAATGCTGTCATATCTCAAGTGTTCTTACCAAAACAATTAGTTCTTTGTCATAAGTGGGATAATTAAAAGTCACTTCACTTAACTTCTCGTTAAAATAAGCAATGAGTCTTTGATCCTGCATTAACATAACTTCTATTCTTATTTTAGATGCATCACATTCAATTTCAATTGTTTTCCTAAAGTCTAGTAGAGCTAAAATAGATGGAGAACATAATTTTTCTTTTAAAAAAGCAAAAGTCGATTCTTGTTCCTCTCTCTATTTAAATCCAACTGACTTTTTAACAATTTCATTCAAGGGGGTAATTAATGTACTGAAATATTTCACAAAACACCTACAAAAACTAGCTAACTCGTGAAAATTCCTTACCTCACTTATCGATTTTGGTGTAGACCAATCCTGAATGGCCTTAACTTTCTCCTTATCTATCTCGATATCTTATGCAGTTACAACATAGCCAAGAAAAACAATTATATCCATGTAAGAAGTACACTTCTTAATATTAACATACAATTTCTCACTATGTAACATACTAAATGCATTATGAAAATGATCAAGATGCTTATTTAAGTTCTTGTTATATATCATAATGTCATCAAAATATATAACCACAAACTTACCTTTAAATGCACACAATACATAATTTAAACACATAAACATACTAGGTGCATTTGTAAGTCCAAACGACATAACTAACCATTCATATAAATCATGCTTAGTCTTAAATGCAGTTTTACACTCATCACCTTATTTCATCATAATCCAATGGTACCCGCTTTTCAAATAAATTTCAGAGAAAATACATGATCCACATAACTCACCTAGCATGTCATCAAGCCTAGGAATGACATGTGTATACTTTATTGTTATATTGTTGATGGCTTAGAAATTAACACACATCCTCCATGTTTCATCTTTCTCAGGCACAAGTAACACTAGCACAACACATAGGCTCATACTCTCACGAATACACTCCTTCTTCATCAATTCATCAACTTTCTTTCGAAGCACATTCTTCTATAGGCCTGTCGATTAGGAATCACAGTCCCGGGTACGAGATCAATATGGTGTTCTATTCTCCTCAAGAGTGGTAATCCGTTAAGGATATTTTCAGGAAACACATCTTTAAACTCATCCAATTAAAAGAAATAACAATACTAGGCAAAACATGATCAAGATCATTAGTATTATGGTAAGCCTCCTTATACACAAGTAAAACCATTGGCTTGTTAATGAAAACTACAGATCTAACCTCACCCTCCATAACATAGAAATTAGGTTTTATGTTTTTGTTTTTCCATACAATTATTATCACACTTACTGACTTTCTTCACTCTTCTTGTCTTACCTCCACTTTCGACCACATTTTGGGTGTTTTAGGTAGTGGCTAAATGTCTAATTTGTTTAGAGTGTTGGTTGAATGTTTGTTTATGTTTGGATGGGTGGCTGAATAGGATGCAGTAGTGTTTTGGGGTTTGACCGAATTTGATGGTCCTTTCTCTTTATGTTCCTTACCTTGATTTTCTCTTTTCATAGCCTCATGCTCACCTTTTAGCTTTATTTGATCACCATACACCTGTTTGGGTGTAAAAGATACAAGAGTGATAATTTTATCATTTTTTACAATGGTATACTTATTTTTAACCCCATCATGAATTGTCTTCCTATCATAGTATCATGGTCTCCCCAATAAAATGTGACTCATTTGTATTGGTACAACATCACACAGAACTTTATTAACATACTTTCCAATCAAAAACAAAACCATAACCTATTTAGTCACTTTCACTTCATCACTATTATTCAACCATTGCAATCTATAAGGTCTAGTATGCTTAACAATACACAAATCCAATTTACTAACAAGGATAGTGCTGGCCACATTGACATAACTTCTACTATTTATAATTAAACTACACACCTTGTTTTCTATATAGCACTGCGTATAAAAGATGTTTTCCCCTGACATCTAAAACATTTAACATCACGAGTATGTTTAGGTTAAGTGTCATATTTATCTTTAAAACCCATAGAGACTTCAACCTTAGTTTTATGTGGCTCAACTTTGGTATGGATAAAAGGTTTTGGTTGGGTAGCCCCCTCTCTTTTCAAATTCGGCTTTTATGATGATAAAAAAACCTAAATTGAATATTGATCAAACATGTCCTTTCCTTCTAAGTTGTCTCTCCACTTTCATAGCCATATAAACCATGTCCTCTACCTCCACATAGTATTGTAACTAAAAAATATTAGCTATCTCTCTATTCAGTCCATTAAAAAACCTAGTCATAGTAGCTTTCTTATCTTCAACCACATTAGTCCTTATCATTGCAATCTTCATCTCATTGTGGCAATCTTTCACACTTTTCTAACCCTGATATAAACTCTATAATTTTTGAAAAAGCTCTATATAATAAAAGACAGGAATAAATTATTTTCTCATAATGGCCTTCATGTCACCCCATTACTCTACATGTCTTTCATCGTTCCTCATCCCACTTAAAACAAGTTAATCCTACCATATTAGTGCATTATTTGTAAACTCAATGACAATGAGTTTTACCTTTTTATGTTATATATAGTGATGACAGTCCAATTTCTAATCAACTTTTTTTCCCACTCTAGATATGCTTTCGAATCATTCTTTCTTTGGAAAACATGTAATTTCAATTTAATGGTACCTAACTCTCCATCTGAATCGTTATGATGCCTAAAATCTCGAGAATTCTCTCTCTGGTTGGAAACTTCACCATGGCTGAAGCTTATATTCCTTTTTACTCTATTCGGTCCAAACCTGTTTCCTTGGTCCACAGATGCAAACCCATAGTCATCATTACTCATATTTGTGTTATCATCAACAAATCATCAAAATCAGTTCTAACATTCCATATAACCCTTCAGACATTACTTCCTCAGCGATTAGCCCCACTAATCTATTGCTTCATCATCTTTCAACTCCTTGGTCACCCTAGCTAAAAGTTCAGGTTGCTGGCTAATAGCTTATATTTGGAAAGCGTCATCAGCGTTTAGTGTCACGAACTCGTGATTGTCAGACATATTATGAATTTGCAAAAATTGATTAGTAGCATAAATTATATCCTTATACCTCTCAAGTTTCACACAAAATCAAGGCTTCTCACTTTAATTAACTCATTACCTCTTTTACCTCACAACTTGCTTTCTTTCGAAACTGAAAATCCAATCAATCCAAGTCAGAGGCTTTCACAACACAATCCAATTATGAATATAGACTAAAAAAAATAAATATACTAAAAAAAATACAAAATGAAACTATCATTACGATTTCACGAGTAGCAATGCAAATTCATACGAATTGTGGGCGAAACGAAGACGTGAAATGAAGCAGAAGAGAAAATTAATGAAGACACTTATTTGACTCCTAAATAAAAAAAATATAATAGAAACAAACTGATTTGGTCAAATCAAATAATATAAAAAACAAGTTATGAAACTTAATACAAATTTGACCTATTACGCAATTTTAAAACATTAGAATTAAAACTAAGACCTAAAGATAGCTGAATGACTTGGAATTTAATATGTAGTATCCTGATACCCAAAGAAACTCCATATCTCAGTTTATAGGTTGTTCTCTTTTATCTAGGTATCGATACCCGTGTATGATCAGTTTGCGATAAAATTGAACCCCTAATCGAAACATAAAGAAAAAATTTAAAATAAGCTGAAATTTAATATGTAGTGTGACTTCACTCCCATTAAGTATTGTATGAAATTTCAATTAATTCTAAGATGGCTTGCTTAAGGTTCTCTACAAGCTATGTTTTTACGATACAATTGCAATAAGCTTTCAATAACGCCTTTTCTTTTTTTACTTTTATGCTACCGATATGTTTAGGGACAATAATAAAAAGAAATATTATTTTTTTCATAATAGGATGTTGCAGGTGCAATGAAGAATAATAATATTAACGAAAACATTGAAAACTTAACAAACACTAGCAAAACAAAAATTTCAGAAAGATATGACTTTTTCTTAGAGCCTAGCTATGATACCATGGTCACATAACCCACAATCAAGATTGATATCTGATCATGGAAAGCTGGAAGAGGTCCGATAGGAGTGTGTTATAATGGAAACATGTCATAAGACAATAGCACTATTGGAATAAATTCGAATGATGCCATAAAACCAATTATTTTTCAAGAAGTAAGATTTAGTTTGTTTAAGAACCAGAGAATGCAAGAACCTCTAACATGATCAAAAGATTGATGTCTTATACCAAGTGCAGGAGTGTCGAAGTAATAAATAACCCGGCAAGACCGAGGTCGAACCACAGGGAGGTGGACTATATAAAATTATAAACAACAAATGAAAAGGAGTTGAAGAGAACTTTTGAGATGTGATATTAATGTGAGTATTAATCAAAGATGAAAGCAATTGTCAAGGTTAGAGGATCAACTAATAGTATTATAAATAAGTATAGTATAAACTCTTTTTATTAATCAACTGGAAACCACACACAAAAGAGGTTTCAATTGGATGACTTATCCTTAATAGTTCATTATACATTTTTAACATGATCATATTAATTATCTTATTTTAATAACACCATACTTTTAAATATTGTCAGGAATTCATGATGCTAACTTATGTTAATAATAAATCAAGTTCTTTTCATAATACAAGTGTCAGTTATATCATACATTAGCTATGAAAGTGCCAAGGGTTGTACAATATAAATATAGATTAATCATTTAACAAGCAAGGTATTAAGAATTAGTAAGATAAAAAGATAAGACATGTTAATAACAAACTTTCTTGGATATAAACATTGAATTCCATGTTGAGTTTATATTATACCTATTCTAACACCATTAGTGAAACCTTTTCACCTTGACATAATAAACTTAGCTAAACATTGTGAAGAAGAGAAACATAAATAAACTAGATAAGAACATAGTTATGATGAAAAGCATAAACAAGAAATTAATGAAAGCAAAACTTAAACATTACAAAAATACAAAGAAAGAAAGCAAGAATATGATTTTGATCTGAAAGCCAAGATGTCTAAATGTATGGCAAATGCCTCCTTTTATAGGCTAAAATTTGGAACTATTGATTTGATGACTAATTATTAAGTGGGTGGCCACCTCTTGACTTGGTGACAACCATTATCTTCTTGTCTGAGCAAAATGTCATTGCTAACGTTAGAATTTGAACATATAGTCTTTATGAAAGTTCTGGAAATTTGTCTCAGCTTTCCAACAAAACAAGAATAAGCTATGTAGACTTCTAGAACTCCAGATATGGGCTGAACACTGAACAATGTCTGGGCTACAGGACAGATTTCGACTTCTCTTTTGTTGCTACAATTTGAACTTGAAAACGGTCATTTTGAATCTTGGACTCTCATGAAAGTTTTAGGCCTATGTCTTAGCTTTCCATCAATATAAACCACACTTAAATCCATGTTCTACAGCTCCAGTTATTATCCAATAACTGAATGATGTTCCAGTTTGAATTGAACTAGCATCTCTTCTTTAAGCTTAGCCCTCTCTTTGTCTTTTCTTTTCCAATAGTTAAACATATCAATCAATCCTTTAAATTGTGAGATATGCATGAATTCAAAATGAACATTTACCATTGATTAGTACTTAAAAGTGCATTTTTATCAAGGTTTTATATCATCATTTTGCATTTGAAGTATCAATAACTCCTTAACTAGAGCATGTTATATGATAACATGACTAATAATATAGGATACCTTTAATTTATGGTAATTGTTCATCTTAAATGTAGGCCTATCACATAAATCAAGATTGATTGATGAGTTCAACTACTAAAACTGAGAAGACAAAAAGAGGGTTAAGCTTAGAAAAGAGATGTTGGTTCAGTCCAAACTAGAACACTATTCAATCATTGGGTCATATCTGGAGCTGTAAATCTTGGATTTTAATTTGTTTTATATGGATAGAAAGCTAAGACATAGGACTAAAACATTCATGAGGAGTCTAAGACTCAATTCTGCTGTTTGGAAGTCCAAATTTTAGCAATAAGAGAGAAGTCAGAATCTGTCCTGCAACCCAGACATTGTTCAATTTCAGCCCATATCTCGAGTTCTAGAAGTCCAAATGCACTGATTCATTTTTTGTTAAAAAGATGAGACAATTTCTTAGAACTTTCATGCAGACAATCCATTCAAATTCTGACGTTAGCAATAACGTTTTGTTCAGAAAAGAAGATAAGGATTGTCACCAAGTCAAGATGTGGTCACCCACTCAACAATTAGTTATCAAATCAATAGTTCCAAATTTTAGCCTATAAAAGGAGGCATTTGCCATCCATTTAGGCATTTTGGTTCTCAGATCAAGATCATGCTCTTTATTTCTCTCTTTATATTTTTGTAATGCTTGAGTTTTGTTTATATTAATCTCTTGTTTATGCTTTTCATTTCCTTTCCTTTACTTAGTTAACTTATATCTTATTTATGTTCTTATCTTATTTATTTATGTTTCTCTCTTTCATTATGTTTAGCTAAGTTTATTATGTCAAGATCAAACGGTTACACTAATGGTGTACGAAGAAGTATAGTGTAAACTCAACATGGACTTTAATGTTTGATACTAACATGTTTTGTATTTGTTATCTTGTTCACTTTTAATACTTTGCTTGTTAAATCGTTAATCTAGATTTATGTTGTATAACCCTTGGTACAACAAATACTTGGCACTTTCATAGCCTAACCGTATGGTATAACTGACACCTGTGCTATGAAAGGAACTTGATTTGTTGTTAACATAAGTTATAATCATGAATATTTGACAACATTTACAAGTATTAACATTATTCGAATAAGATAACTAATGTAATCATGTTAACAATTTATAATCCGATTGGAACCTCCTTTATGTGTGGTTTCCAGTTGAGTAATAAAAAGAGTTTATATTATACTTGTTTGAAATACCATTAGTGGATCCTCTAACCTTGATAATTATTTTATCCTTGTTTAATCCTTATATCAATATCACATCTCAAAGCTCTCTCCAACTTATTTTTTGTTATTATCTATTTTTTTATTTGAAGTTTATATAGTTAACCTCTCTGTGTTTCGACGCCGGTCTTGCCGAGTTATTTATTATTTCAACACTCCTACACTTGAGAGAAGACATCAACTCTTTGGTCGTGTTAATCATAAATTAAAGATATCTTATACTATCATTCTTGTTATTATAAAACATTCTCAAGTTAGGGAATTTAATGATACTTTAAGTGCAATATGATGATATAAAACCTTGATAAAAATGCACTTTTGAATGCTAATCAACCTCTCTCACATATATGCGCCAGCAAGTTGAATGTTGATCATATTGAAAGACTTGAAATGAATATCATCGAGACAATATGCAAACTTGAGATGATATTCGCTCCATTATTTTTTGACTCAATAGAGCATCTACCCGTACATTTACCGTATGAGGTAAAAGTTGGAGGACCGGTCCAATATAGATGGATGTATCCATTCGAGAGATTAGATATTACAGTTGCAATGTAATTCATAATTAAAAGTTTTTTCATTGTTTTTTTAATTGATAATTTTTGTTTAATTCTATATATGCAGGTACTTGTTCAATCTTAAAAAAAAAAAAGTTAAGAACAAGGCGCATGTTGAGGCTTCAATATGTGAGGCTTATATTGTTGAGGAGATCTCAACATTTATCTCGTACTATTTGGAACCTCATTTGAGAACGAGAATCAATCGTGTTCCACAGCATGATGATAGTGGTGAAGTGCCTTCAAGTGGGAACTTGTCATTTGTCAATATTCTCCAATCCTAGACGACCCACACCTTAAAATGTCGTAAGGGGAAGATATTTGTCTGAAATAGAGTTCAGACAAGCACACAATTATATCATATTTAACTGTGATGAACTTAGACCTTTTATTAAGTAAGTAGATGTATTACTCAAACTTTGTCAAGAGTGTACTATTTATATATTGTGATATCATAAAATTATATAATTTAATAGCAGGCTCAATCTACTCTTCCAATCATCCAATTTTTTTAGTAGACTCAAATATTGAGAACATCACAATCACAATTTAAGAGCAGACTCAATCTACCTTTCCAATCATCCAATTTCACATTCATTTTTCATAATTGGCATTAAATATACTACATTATATAAAAATCAACAATTATGAATACAATATAAATTACAATACATGTGAATAATTAATAAACAAAGTAAGTTTAATGTCAAGTTACAAACACCTGAGTAGACATTATGCCATTATTTTCGAAGATTCAAACACTTTAAAAGAAACTCAAATGGGCCAACACACACGCAGTTAATTTTGGAAAGTTCACATGCATAGACAAGTCGAAATATTCTCAACACCACAGCTCAAAGACATGTAAATTTATTCTTATATATTCAATTACTAATTACAAGGTAAATTTAATAATAACAATTAAATTTCAACAAAGTTTTCAATTATTATGGCAATACAAACAATAAAATATATTGAACAAATTAAAAAAAAAAAACTATAGACTTTAGGAATGAAAAATGCTTACCTTAATTTTGTCTTTATTTCAAAACTTTATCTACATTATAAAAATACACCAAAATAAAAAACACAACAAAAATAACAATAACTAAGACAAATAAAAAATAAAAAATAAAAAAGCATATCAAATAGAAACACATACCTTTTAATTTGCTGAAGATTGAACTAGAGATTACAAGCAAAAACAACAAATCTGAAGCAATTGAGAGGAAAAAAAGAAGAAGAAGAGAGCTGTGAAATGTTAAGAGAAAAAATGAATTGAAAGGGCGGTTACAGGGATTTATAGCGCAGTTTTTCCGACGGATTCCTCGATGGACATTTAAATAATATTATTTTTAATTATTCTATCAGTGATGTTTCAAAAATCCATTGGTAAATTTTGAATTTCACACCAGAATTTTTAATTACCCTCCATATTTAGAAAATGCTTTGGTAATTTTATCGGCAACTGCACGTTATCAGAGATGCATTTAATACCCGCCCTTTGGAATTCGCACTGTCCGTCGGTGGATTTGTCAATAATTGTGAACTGCCAATAAAAGCTGACAGACTGTAATCCATCTGCAAAGTCATCGGTGATTGTGTAAAATGCTGACGAACGTAATCCGTTCGCAAAGTCATTGGTGATTGTGTGTGGCATTTCCAGGGAAGGTCTCTGTTAAATGCCAACGGATAAAATCCGTCAGCAAAGTCGTCGGTGATTGTGTGTGGCATTTTCAGTGAAGCTCTTTGTTTAATGCCGACAGACTATAACCCGTTCACAAAGTCGTCGGTGATTGTGACATTTTCCAGTAAAGGTGTCTGTGGAATGCCAATGGACTGTAATCCATCGGTATTGACGTCGGTGATTGTGCACTATGCATGAAAGATTATGTTTGTATTGCCTATTTACCTTCCTGCAAACACTTAAATTACAAATTGGTCGTCACACAAAACAATAACAACAGTTAACACTTATAAAATAAATGTTTTGTGTTCCAATATATCATCCATAATATATATATTACATTATAAAAAAAAATGCTTTACACTTTTCTTTATTCTGATAGTTAGTCAGAATTTTCTTCTTCTTCATCGTCAATTAAATAGTCATCAGCTCCATCGCAATCTTTAATTTGGATATCATCATCATCATCATCTTCATCGATATTTGTTTGTCCACTAGAGCTCAAAACAACATTCAACTCTGCATCAACATCAACAAGACTATCATCGAAAACATGAAAATTTGAATTTTCTTCCAAGTCAATCGAAGGAGCAACTCGATATGGTTAAACCAACTCACTAACTTGAAAGACTTTATCTCGCACACTTGTGTCTTCGTTCTCATCCTAAACAACCTTGACACGACCCCTGGGTTTTGTTTTTATAACGGATAACCAATCAACTCTTGATCGATCCTTTCTAAAGAAAATGGTGTATGTGTAATAAACTTGTTGACATTACTTTACGAAAACAAAGACATCATTTACGTTATAGAGTCTAGCTTTTGAGTTGATTTCGACTAAACATAGTGAGGATCAACTCTAATTCCTCTGTCAATGGTGTCATACCAATAGCATTTGAATAAAAACACTCTATTCTGCTCGTCATTATATTGCAGTTCAACGACCTCTTCTAATATACCATAGTAGTCAACTTCTAACTCACTACTAGTTGATCCCTTAACACAAACACCGTTGTTGTATGTCTTTCTTCCATGCCTGTATTCTTCAATATGTAACACATATCCATTGACAAAATACCTGTTGTAGCACTTAACTTTTCTTTCAAGGCCCAGGCTTAGTGAAGACAATGACTTAGCAACACTCTTTCCCATTTGATAAACCTTGTATGTAATGTATAGCAATAAACAGTTAATGAGAATTTTGTAATGACATACAGTAACTTTACAAGAGATAATGAGTTTGTGATAGTACTTACATGTGTTCTGAACCACGTGGCAAATTGTTCATCTTATAATTGAAAGATTTAGGATTCGGTCAGCTGTGAGTTATTGAATAGTAAATATTGTCGATGTTGCCTACAAGGTTGTTCCAAATTATATGCATTTATGATATTACAATATATAAAAAGTACATTCTTAAAAAAGTTTAATTAATAGTACATATACTTACTGAATAAAAGGTCTCAGCTCATCACATTTAAATAGAACATAATTGTGTGCTTGTCTGAACTCTATTTTTGACGAATATCTTCCTCTTACAATATTTTTTGGTGTGAGTCATCCATTGAAAAGCTCTTCATCGCCATCATCATGCCGTGGAATGCGATTGATTCTCGTTCTCAAATGAGGTTCGAAATAGTATGAGATAAATGTTGAGATCTCCTCAACAATATAGGCCTCACATATCAAAGCCTCAACATGAGCCCTGTTCTTAACCTTTTTCTTGAGATTGAACAAGTACCTGCATTGAATTAATTAAATATTGTCAATTAATAAAAACAAAGAAAATATTTTTATATATGAATTACATTGCAACTGTAATATCTAACTGTTCGAATGGGTACATCCATCTATATTGAACCGGTCCTCCAACTTTATCCTAGAGCGGTAAATGTATGGGGAGATGCTCCATTGAGTCAAAAAATGATGGAGGGAATATCATCTCAAGTTTGCATAGTGTCTCGACGATATTTGTTTCAAGCCTCTCAATGTGATCAACATTCAACTTGCTAGAGCATATATCTCTAAAAAAATGAATGATCTCTGTGAGTGCATTCCATATCTTTTTTGGCAACAAATCACGATAAGCTAATGGAATGAGTGTTTGCATAAACACGTGATAATCATGACTCTTCATTCCATACAATCTGCATCCTCTGTATTAACCAACCTTGATATGTTCAAGGCATGTCCATCGAGAAAATACATACTCTTAAGCCATTTGTAGACTAGTAATTGTGTGTTTTCCTCTAACACGAAGCTTGATCTTGGTTTTGCGAACCCTGACCTATCATTAACCAACTCCATAGTTTTACGGTTACATACTAAAGCTATATCCAATCTAGCCTTGATGTTGTCCTTTATCTTTCCTTTCACATCCATGACGGTGTTGAAAATGTTCTCAAACACGTTCTTATCTATGTGCATGGCGTCAAGGTTATGGCGGAGGAAATTGGTCTTCCAATAAGGAAGCTCCCAAAAGATACTTCGCTTTACCCAATTGTGGGTCAAACCAAAACTAGAAAACTTCTGCTCACCTGATTGGAGACCAAATACAATATCATCATACTCCGATACAACATCAGGCAATTCTTCACCAGAAAGATGCAGGGGTGCCACATCCATTTCAACTCTGCCAACAAAAAAAATCATTTTTGTTCTTTTTGTACCTGTGATTCGATGATAAGAAATGGCGATGATAGTAAAAAAAAAGTTTTACCTCCGTTTATTAGCGTGAATGCCTTGTTATTTTCCATGTTGTATGGACATACTAGTTTTTCATGCGTGCTCCAACCAGAAACCATTCCATAAGCTGGGAAATCATTGATAGTCCATCTCAAAGCCACCCTCATAACAAAATTATGTTTCCTTGATATATCATAAGTCAAAGCTCTGAAGGACTACAACTGCGTCAACTCATCAATCAATGGTCGAAAACAAACATCTATATTTCGGCCCCGACTGCTCGGACCGGGTATGATAGTAGATAAAAACATGAGCTCCGACCTTATATATATCCCTGGTGGCAAGTTATAAATCGTGAGTATAATTGGCCAACAAGAATAAGGTGCAACAAATGACCCAAATGGATTGAATCCATTTGTACACAACTCAAGACGCACGTTTCTTAATTCAGCTAAATAGTGAGGATGCACACTGTTAAAGTGTTTCCATGATTCGCCATCAAAAGGATGCACCATCACTCCATCAACCATGTCATATGATTGGTGCCATGTCATGTGCTCAGCAGTCCTTAGTGACATGAATAACCTCTGCAATCTAGGTATGATTGGGAAGTATCTAAGTTTTTTATATGCCACGAGAGTCTTTCCCCTGCCAACTCTGGGTTTGTAACAAGAATGCCCACATGTCATGCACTTGGTCAGCTCAGCATTTTCAAGGTAATATAACATGCATAAGTTAGGGCACATGTCAATTTTCTGGTATCGTAAATCGAGGGGTTTCATCATGGACTTTGCAGCAAAGAAGTTCTCTTTCAGCCTGTTCCCTTCAGGTAAAATGCTTCTCGCCCATTCAATAATTTTGTCATTACCGGCCTCACTTAACCTGTGATCTGACTTGATGGTGAACACCTGTGTTACGACCGATAATTTACTGTGGTTCGTGCAACCATCCCATAATGGTTCGTCAAAATCTTTCAACAGATCAAAAAACCTAGTTACATCTGCATTAGGTTCTTCTTCTACGATTGGACGTTGACTGACATTACCTTGATTCATTCTCATTGCATCCATAACCATATTCCTGTAAGGATTACTGTTGTCATTTGCAACTCCCGGCACGTTGCTAGCACTAAAAGTTGACCGAACCACCCTTTCTCTCATGCTCTTATTACGAACAAATACTTCTTCGTGTGCATACCAACATAGGTAATTCTCCATGAACCCTTTGTGTAGAAGATGCATCATTACAACATCTGGATGCAGATACTTTTTAATTTCACACTTCCTGCATAGACACCTAATACCGCCTCCAGTAAAATTTCTGGGAATAGATGTTGCAAAATTAATAAAACTCTGAACCCCGTTACAGTAATCCATCCTCCGCAATCCTTGTGGTGAATCTCGATACATCCATGAACAATCATCCATGACTTTTATCAAACCTCTATAAAATTACGATGACAACATGTATTAATTAACTATGTTAGGTAAATAAATTTGCAAAAATATTGGTTTACCTCGACATTATCCAACAAGCTAATTACAACTTCTCATAAATATTAATTATCAATTATTAATGTCCATACAAATTTATACATATAAATTTATGAAAATTACAACTCCGCAATAGCATTGATAAAAATTAAAACGGACCCATTAAACAAGTTATTAATTATTTCACCACGACACATGTAATTCGGCAATTCAACAAAGTTTCAATAATTTACAAACAAATACAATTTTACAAAATCTAAAACAAACCATAATAAGCACAAAATTATACATTCATACTACAAATTTGTTTGAGAAATAACAATAAACATGTACAAATACTAACAAAATACATATACTAAAAAAATAATAAAATTAACATTTAAATGTTAAAATTAAAAAAAAATAGATTTACTTACAGAAAATGATAAAATCCATAATAAATCAGAACACGAATGTTGTGACCATAAAACTTTTTTAAAAAATATGACTTGTGTTGAGAAGAGGGGGATTTTTTTTTAGGGGGTGGTTGTTTGCAGTTTGGGAAGGGAGAGTTGGGATGAGGAAGAAGAAAGAGAAATAGGGGAGGAAAGGGTCAGCAAAGTGGTGATATATTTACTTTTGCCGATGGAATCACCGACAGACACATTTTGTCAGTGATTCCATCGACAATTCTGACGGTGAATTGATCACGTCACTATATGGAGATCCCGGTTTGAATCCCTCGGTGATTCCATCGGTAAAATCGCTCGCAAAAAGTTCCACGTCAGCAAATGTTTTTTTTAATTCTGAATTTCTGTCTGTAATTTCGTCGGTATATACCGACCGCAGTATTCTGTCGGCATATACCAACTGAATTACAGACGGAACAGTATCCGTCGGTAATTATCACCGTAATTTACTGATATAATTATTTTGTCGGTAAATCCATTGGTTAAAG
The DNA here is from genome assembly GCF_951802175.1 of Populus nigra. Classification (NCBI taxonomy): domain Eukaryota; kingdom Viridiplantae; phylum Streptophyta; class Magnoliopsida; order Malpighiales; family Salicaceae; genus Populus; species Populus nigra. The sequence goes on along the minus strand of NC_084870.1, from coordinate 3,067,951 downwards.
CGAATTTTTAGTAGTGTACTGCCAAGCCTTGCTCGCCTTCACTAGGCGTGCTTGTTTTCCCGAAAATTTATACCCGTAAATCTTTCTTGATTTATTATTTTTTTGGTAAAGATACACTTATTAAAACTTGCTTCATCACATCTGAAAATATTTTTATTATTTTTTATGAATTTGAATGTGATTTTTCAGTTTCTTCTTGATATAATTTTTTTATATATAAAAAAATAAACTTATTAAATAAGTAGGATTTTTTAAAAAAATTAGTATAATAATTTAAATTTTTAGGTAGAATAACACTTTTTAAAAAAATTTTATGAAGTAACATACTTTCATTTTGTTATTTTGTCGCGTCGACAATAATTACCGCATTTCTTAGCATGTCACTGTTCAAAGCGCAATATGTCGCTATGAATTCTTCCAGAGTGCTGCAATGGATGTAACAGCAGAAATATCACATCAAAGCTCAGGTTTCAGACTTTTCGAAACACATACAAAAAGTCAAAAACCATAAAAGTGACACACGCACCCCTTGAAACTCTACTGATAATAAAGACATGAATTAGAAACAAGTCCTAGCTTTTTCTTAGATGGACGACAATTTCTGCTAATATAATGGCCGGATCGAGTTTGGTTGAAGGTGGAGTTGGAACTGCTATTGTCGTACATGGTGGTTGCTGCTGTTGACCACGGTGAAGAGAGGAGGAGTTGGTGGTTGTCAGCTGGAGGATGGGAGCTTTTTGTGTTGTTGGTGATGAGGAGTTACTGGCCGTGAGTTGAAGGGAAGGGTTTGGTGTTGAAATGGGAGGCTATGGGTTAGTAAACTGGGGTTCACGGGTATGGTCTCTGGTGATTATGGAGAAGGAGAACGGAAAATAGGAGGCTAGTGTTCTTTGATGCTCAAAACTGTGAGGGAGACTTTTTTTTTCTTGGATAGAGACAGATAAAAAAAAATGACTTTTCAAAAGAAACAATTCATTATATTTTATTAAATATTCATATTACGATAAAATTATAATTGATATTATGATTTTTAATTGTGATATATAGTTAAATGTTACTTTTCTGTGATATCTTAAAAGAATAATATCTTACAAAAAAAAATTATTTTTTTTATATTTCACCATTTATTTGCATTTTATAAACTAATCACCCTTTTTATCCAAATAAATATTATTATATACTTTAAAATATATAGAAAAAACATTGTGCAAATACTGTGTACATAAACTCATTGCATTATGGATCATCCTGTAGATATATAGTGTTTGTATTATGAACTACACCGTACATGTCAAGGGGTCCATGGAGGCATATGTCAAAAGTTGTTAGGTCTGGCTTGGCCACTAGACCTAAGGCTATTAGGAACATTGTTTTTTCTATTTTTTATTTTAAAAGTTGTTGGGTCTGACATGACGGTCAAACCCAAGATTATTGGGTTCGCTTGGTAGCTAGACCCAAGTGTCTTGGGTTTGGCATGCCATCAAACCCTTAAAAAAAAAGATAAAAAAAGATAAAAAACTTAATTATAATTTATGTTTAGGATACTTCAACTGTAGTTTAATTTTTTATATAAAAATAGAAAACCTTTATAAAAAAATTATCTAAGATACTTTAAGGGTAATTTAAATATTTTTTTATACAAATAAAAAAATTATAAAAAAATTAATTAACATTTCTGTTTAGGATACTTCATTTTAAAAAATTTATATATATAAGAAATAGAAAAAAATTATAAAAAAATTATTTAAGATATTTCAATAGTAGTTTAAATGTTTTTTTATACAAATAAAAAAATAAAAAAAATTAATTAGCATTTCTGTTTAGGATATTTGATACAACCATATTATTCGATAGTTTCATCCATATTTAACTAGTGTTTTGCCTATGTTTTATATATAAAATGCCTTGATATTCTTTGTTTTATGTTTTGAAAGCACTTTTGGATGAAAGATGCAAAAAGGAGTAAATTGGAGGTAATTGGCAGATTTGACCTTTAGTTGATGTTTTGTGCAGAGCGTGAGCTCTAGAGGTCAAAATGAAGTGATTCTAGTGACATTAAAAAGCTAACATCCATACATTTTTGGACATCTAAGGCAAGAAAATAAAATAAGAAAGAGCATGGAAATTGCAGCTTTCAAAGTCAAATCTCACAATCTATCAATGTTGACCTTCGGTCATTTCGACTTGAATATCTGGAGCTACAGAAGTCCAATTGATGCAAACTCAATGTTTTTGGATTTCTGACTCAAAGGCCTGTAAACGCTCCAAATTTCAGCCAAAAACGATGTCATATGAGGGAGATATGATTTTTCAACGATGACAACTGAATCCTGCCAGTAAACAGGTTTCGTGAAGAAACGAGTCCAAATTACGTTTCGAAGCATCTAAACCGATATCCAAGTTTTTATTTCAGCAATTTAGAAATTGCTCCTCTAAGTCAAAGCTTGAAGATTTCATGCAAGACTATTTTTTTTTTTAGGAAAATAGTTATTAAAGTACTTAAATGTAAACGGTATGCTTAAGAAAGGACTATTTTGTAAAATAGAGACTAGGGTTTCATATGATATAAAAAGAATGAGAGAAGAGAAGGGAGGCAGCCAGCCAAGAAGAGAAAAACACCCCCTTCCTCTAAGAAACCATAAATCATGCATTCTTTCTTCTTCTTGATTAGTTTTTCAACAAACATGTAAGGCTAAACATTTTTTCTTGGTTGCAAGGACACAGAAACCTTCGGATTTCAAAAACTGTGAGATTTATTTTATCTTTTCTTTTCAGTTTATATGATGAATATGTTTGTTCTCCTATGTTTATTTTTCCTATGATTGTTTATTTTAATTGCTAGAGCGGACTCTAAGTTATTATTGTAAATAATTTATTGTTAAGTTTGATATCAAAACCGGAGTTGTGGTATATGAACTTGTGAAGCAACTGGGTTTAATAATTGTGGCGAATCTGCGTTATTAATCTTAGAAAGAACATTCAATCAAATCAAACATAGACTACAGACAGTTATGTTTTCTTGATTAATAAACTTATCTAGTTCTTAAGGCTGCCATTGAATTATATTACTAGTGCGGACACTGTGGTTGTTTGATGGTTAGGGTTAGTTATACGGCGGATCCGTTAACTAACCAATGTTAAGAAGAGATAAATATTCAGAATATATATTGATGTTTCATTTCCATGATCAGTTCTGATTTCTAAATGTGGATGTGTGCTTGCGACCAAGGTTTGTTCTCTTGATAATTTTCTGATTTTATTAAATTTCGTTTGATAACTTTCTATTTTCTTTTGTTTTAGCCTAGATAACGTCCAACCCCCCCCCCCCAAATTGCATAAAATCTAGCATAAAAATCTGACTTGAACCTTCCTCGTGGGATTGACCTCTTGCTTGCTTTATATTATCTTGTGTGTTGTGTTTGAAGTTAAGGTAATTAATTTGTGCGACCGCAACATCGCAACAATACTTTAAGGGTAGTTTAGATATTTTTTTATAATAAATAGAAAACATTTATCAAAAACATTATTTATGATACTTTAAGGGTAATTTAAATATTTTTTATAAAAAATAGAAAAACTTTTATAAAAAATATTATTTAGGATACTTCAAGGGTTGTTTTAACTTTTTTTTTATAGAATTGTTTATAAAAAAAATAGAAAATATTTATATAAAGAAAAATAGAAAATATTTATATATAAAAAATATTTAGGATACTATAAGGGTTGTTTTAATGTTTTTTTATAGAAAAAATAAAAACATATTAATTAGCATTTCGGATTATGATACTTTAACGGTAGTTTAAATATTTTTTATAAAAAATAATAAAAATTTTAAAAAAAAATTAATTAGGATTTCTGTTTATGATACTTTAATGGTAGTTTTATTTTTTTTTATAAAGAATATAAAAAATTTATGAAAAACATTATTTAGCATTTCTATGTAGGATACTTCAAAGGTAATTTCAATGTTTTTTATAGAAAAAATAAAAACAAAGTATAAGAAAAATTAATTAACATTTTTGTTTATATTGCTTCAAGTGTAGTTTAAATTTTTTATATATATAAAAATTATAAAAAAACAATTAATTAGCATTTTGTTTTATGATACTTTAAGGGTAGTTTAAATATTTTCTTATAACAAATAAAAAAATTATATAAAAAAGCTTTATTGGCATTTTTATTTAGGATATTGCAATGTTAGTTTAAATCTTTTTTAATAAAAAATTAAAAACAAATTATAAAAACAATTAATTAGCATTTTGATTTAGTATACTTAATGAGTAGTTTAAATTTTGTTTATAAGAAATATAAAAAAATTATAAAAAAAAAACTTATTTAGGTTACTTCAAGGTAGTGATATTTCAATCATAATTTAAATATTTTTTTTTAAATAATAGAAAACAATTATAAAAAATTATTTAAGATAATTTTAAATGTTTTATGAAACCATGTAGCTGGACCATCAAATCTAAATATATTAAATCTAGCTTAATTGCAAAACTTAAAACACCTAAAATATTTTTTTATGCTCTTTATATTGTTAATATTTACAATTATTTCATATTCTCTATACTTTGTCAAACCCGTTATGAAGCGCGTGCCACCATCATAGTTAAAAAATACTTTTAAACTTGTACACAACCTAAATAAGATGGCTGAAGTCACAAGTCACCCGTCGCAATCCTAAGTTAAAAGTTCTTCCACGCACCTACCTCTCTTCCCTTGGCCTCAGAAGAGCCATGGAAGTCATGGTGACCACATCATGTCAACACTTCCCACAGGAGAAAAATACAGTTTCATTTTCATATTCCCATGTCGCCATAAAGTGAGAGACAGGACAATGAAAACGACGCCAAAACCACAATTCACACAGTCTAGGCACTAGGGTACCCTACCATATATAGATATATCCAACGGCTATCCTCCAATCTTTGCCTTAAAACGAAAAATGGTTGTCAAATCCTTTAGCATTTCCAGACGCCTGGTGGTGCAGCTATTTTTTATTTATTTTTATTTATTTCTTTTGTGTGTTTTTAGTGGCTTGGAACGTCTCTTCATTTAGCCACAAAAACAAAGTAGTTTCTTTTCTCCTTAGTGACAGAGGAGTCCTTGTTGTTTGGCTATTACGTAAAAGGGTTTGAGCCAATGAGGTGTTCTCCCTTTTTAGGCCTTCTCTCCTAAAAGTGACATTCGATATTCGGAGCGTGTTTTGGTATCATTATAATATATATATATATATATATATATATATATATATATATATATATATATATATATATTATTTTTAACATCAACATATTAAAATTAATAATAAATATATTTTCATTTGATGAATAGCCAAATCTATTTAAGTTTTGGAATAAACAAAATCATTATTTCCCTCCATATCATCCCTTTGAGTGTCAAACTCAAAATCAAAAAAGTAGAGATAAGTTTATAATTATAGCTAAGATTACTTTTAAAAGGGCTTTTCATGTCAATGTATATTAAAATAATATTTTTTTTATTTTTTAAAAATTATTTTTGAAATCACCACATTAAAATGATCCAAAACATATAAAAAATTTAATTTTTAGCAAAAAAAATTCTTGTTTTGAAAATATGAGTTGACCCGCGTTTTCAAACGGGCTCTTAAAACTATATTTGATAATAAGTTTGTATTGCATTTAATAAGAATGTTTTTACTGAAAATACTATGATTTGATGATTTTCAGTTGTTTTAATAAGATTTAAAAAATAAAAAATATATATAAAAACATTAACTTAGTGCTTATTTGGTATTGTAGCAATTTCTATTTTTTTTAAGTGTTTTTCAAATTATTGCTCATTTAAAAAGATATCAAAATTATATATTTTTAGTATTTCTCTTCTATGATTCGATTGTATAAAAAACAAATTTAGAAAGATATCATTTTAATATATTTTATATTAAAAAATACTTTTAAAAACCATCATTCACATAATTAACAAGCCTAGCATACATTAAATAATCTACTTTCTATAATAATAATAAAAAAAAGAGGGAAATCGGAGGAGACCCACTTCTTGCAATTATTGCCCAGCTCTAAGCTAATGGATAATAATATAATGAAATCGCCCTTGTACTAGGTGGATTTCACGTGTGGTTTCTAACACCAAGATCGCATATTTTGATATCCAGTTTCTTGTTTATCAAGACTTGCAATTTTTAATCTCTCAGAAGCAGCAGATCCAATGTCTTGATTGTTATCCATTTGCCCTAGAATGATTAAAGAAAAACCCCACCATTAATTAGAATCATTATAATATAATTATTCAACAAAGATAATTAATTGCGCTGTTATTAGGATAAAGCACAATAGCCCCGCCTACCCTACCATTATCTTATCCCCTTAACAAGATTAATTGGCTGGTACCCATGTTCCCTCGTCACTAAATCATTCACGAGTATTGATAGTTATTTATGTACTATTCTCTCTTTTTTTATGGATCAGTATTGCCATGCATTAATTAAGTCCTCAAAATCATCGGTGATTGTGTAAAATGCCGATGAATATAATCTTTCTGTAAAATTATTGGTGATTATTTGTGGTATTTTCAGGGAAGGTCTCTGTTAAATATCGATGAATAGAATTCGTCTGCAAAGTCATCGGTGATTGTGTGTAATATTTTCAGTGAAGCTATTTATATAATGCTGACAGACTATAACCTGTAAAATCGTTGGTGATTGTGATATTTTCCGGTGAAGGTGTTTATGGAATGCTAATGGATTATAATATGTTGGTATTAATATCGGTGATTGTGTATTATATATGAAAAATTATGTTTGTATTATCTATTTATCTTTTTACAAATATTTAAATTATAAACTGATCAATATATATATATATATATATATATATATATATATATATATATAGCTTGGTTAAGCTTTGAAGTGTCCTAGTATGAAACTCGGTTAAGCTTTGAAATCTCTTCAACATATTATTAGCTTGTGTGCACGAAATACATCTTTGAAATCACTTAAAAAACAATTAATCTCTAGATTCAAGAAATTTAATTTCTATTGACAACAATAATACCTTTATAATCTAACAGGTTTGACATCTTGAAGAAGTTAAGGGAATTAGCATGTAAAATACAAATAAATAGTAAAATGATATATAAATAAAAAAAAGAAAAAGTTAAATAACATATATAGCGTTGAGAACACAATAAAATTTTAATTAAAATTATAGTTTACAACCATGATATCTATTCAAAACTAAATAGTAGATTGGTTTATAAAAAAAATTATAAAATTATCAAATTCAGGATCCTATAATGAAAGTTTTTAAATATAAAAATGAGGATTAAAATAATGATTTTATAGCCTATTCAACGAAGCAGTCTTTGAATATTTTTATAAAACTTTAAGCGCAATTTAGATAAAAAACAATTATGATTAATATTTATCCTATTTATTTATAAATATATCTACTAGAGTGTTCATATATTTTGTTTAAGACATTTTTTTTAATTTAGTTATAACACTCATACGTAACTGGTCAAAAATTACAACAAACCCACAATTATCGCTTAAAATTACCCATAAAAACTACTACATGAACATTAATATTTTTTAAAAAAATTAATTAAAGTTTATTTTCTAGCATTCAAGTTGATAGAAGAAATTCGCTGGGTTAATAAATATGACTAGTTATATAACTGTATCTAATTGGTACATAGCTATCACGCTTAAAAAATTATTACGAGACGCAACTATCCTGTAGGCGACAAGATGGGTCATTTATTCATGATTGTAGCCTCTGCTTTTCTTACCAACCCTAACCCCATCAAACCCAAACCCAAACCCAAACCCCACCCCCCCTTTGTTGAACCTCAAACCATTCTCTCTCCTTCTCATCCATGTTTCCAGAAATGCCCCTATCTCCCTCCCCAGCAATTTCAACCTCCATACTTGAAAATAATACGCAGAAATTCCACCAGCCAAAACACGCATCAATGTTCAAATTGTAATTAATCACATATAGTAACTGCCTTGATTAAAAAAATATTAATAAAAAAAGCATCGTAGTTTCCTCATTCCAGTGTCGTGTACAATGTCGAAGAAGTTAGCATATCACAGGGCTTAAAAATTACCACACCGGAGCAGTAGAAAAAAACAAAAACAAAATTAACCCCTTCCAAAAAGAAAAGAAAAGAACAAAATGGAGTCGTTTCATCTACTACCGCGTACGCCCTCTTAACGTAATAAATACCTCTCTCTATAAAAACCCCCCTGTTATTTTCCATATTTCTCTAATAGACCCCAAACTTTTTGTTTCTGTTCAGTCTTGGAAGCCAGTTTTTTCCCAAATTGCATTTCTGACCCTACTTAGATCCCTCCCTTTCAAAGTCCTCCCTATCCCCTCATGAACCGAGAAGGACGCAATCCTTGTCCTCGCCATCTGCCTTGCCAACAACTCGTGAGGTGGGACCCTCACTCCGCCATCAAAACAATCATCGCCGTCCATGTCGTCGTCGTCGTCGCCGCCGCCGCCATCAACAACGTCAGGCCCCCTCCGGTACTCGTCCTTCAATATCTTAGACCAGTCTGGTATATTAACCGGCAGCGACGACGGTGTCCCGCATGCCCTGCCCCCGGGATCTGTTCGCCTGCAGGCAGCCGCAGCGGGAGTTGACTTCTTCGCGAGGCGGGAACTCAGGGCTGGCTTGCGGAACTCGGGCGAGTTAGAGCGGGCTGTGGTGTGGTAATAGATGTCGGACTCGTCGAGTTCGAAGGGTGAGTTGTGAGTGAGCGGCACGTGGTGGGTCAAGTCGGTTGAAAGGAATCGGTAGTTTTGCCTTGCAAAGCAGCCCTTACTTGTGGCCATTTGGAAGAGAATAGAGAGGAGGAGTTCCTTAGCTGGGCTTCAATTTAAAAGGGGCGGATTTAAAACAGATATGGAGATGAGAAGATGAAAGATGGTATTGGTATGCTTTTATAAAGGTTGCGTTGAATAATGGATAAGGCTCTTTCTCTCTGCTTCTCTGTTTTTTTCGTTGAAATTACCAAGACACCCTGCGAGTTTCATGGAAATTGCCACGTCGGATTTATCCATCTCCCCAGAAGCAGCCTTGTCGATTTTCTGTTTTTTTAGATGAGATTTCTAATAAAACATTCAAAACCCCATTTTGTATTTAAATCCCACCGCGTTTATATATATAACATTTTCTTGAAGTAAATGATTTTACACGAGTAATTGCAATAAGCTTAAAATTCAAGAATATAAATATTTGTTTTTATTTATATATGATAAATGTTATAAAAATATAAATATAAATATTTGAAAGAATAGAAAAAAGTATAAATTCCTTACCTAGATAGTTTCGATAATATTTATAATGCTTGAATTATTTTATTTCACTAAAATGATGAATAATTATTTTCTTTTGAAAACATAGAAGAAAATTAAATATATTTTACATAACATTAATGTTGAAAAAAATAATCATCACATCAGTATTAATGTTAATGAGAATACGAAGGATCCGTAATAGACTTTATATATTATTTTGTATGCAATATTAATATTTATTGGAATAGCCTTCAATCAACATTAATGATGATTAGAACAAGACATGTTATTAGAAGACTTTTATATGCTTAGAAGTGTAGAAAAATAGTTATTCTAAATTTTGATTATTTTATATTAATGACTATAATATAGCCTTGTGATCTAAGATAGGGCTTATAAAGACTTTCAATTTTGAGTATATTCAGACATGGATTGTTTTCAAACCAAAAGTTGTTAGATCATGCATTTTACTAAATTCATATGCACTCGGGTTTAACGAGTAGCTAAACTCTGGAGTGTTAGGTCTCGTGTTTTGCTAGACCTGCAAATACTTGAATTTAGCGTATAGTTAAGTTTTAGAGTGTTGGGTCCAGAGTTACGAATCAAGTCTTTTTTTTTTAATTTTTTTTTAATCATACCATAACAAAGGTAAAAAAAAATGTTTTTTTATTTCTATTTAGTCTTTATTTATGCATTGTGAAAAAGTCATTATATCTTGTAAAAAAGAGAGAGGATAGATCCATATGTATTTTTTTTACTTGAAATCAGATCTTGTTATTTTTTCACATATCTTGATTTCATCCCTTAAAAAATTGATTAGCAATAATTTCTTGAAAGAATCTAACTCCATTAAAATATTTAAAACTGCATTACCCGAAATAATTTTTTGGTAATAAAAAATAGTTTCTAACAGTTTAAATTAAAATTCACAACCAAGCAGTAACTGAAAGCAAAGATAAATTTAAGTTGCTTTTTAAACGTGCTAACTGATATCTCAAACACCACTCTACTGCCACGTGCTACTACAGCTCAATCCCTTAAACCGTGAAAGTGTGCCACCTCAGATCCATAACCTCGAAGCGTAACGCAAGAACCAACCACTTGTAGACGACAAAAAGGGACATTCTGGGGAGTCCAAGATTTGTCTGCATACGATGACATCTTCGTACTGCTAGTTCAAATTTGTCGTGACGCGACAAGAGAGAGAGAGAGAGGGGTTCCTGACCTGGTTCTAGGAAGAAGACAAAAGTGGCCCTCTTTAGACGATCGATGATATTGACACCTGTCAAATTATGGCATTGATCGACAGGTGGCCTCGTCTCGTCCCGCATAAGAAGTGGGGCGTGAATGGCACGTGAAGGGGGAGCCCTCTCTCTGATCTAGCGCGTCTTTCTTGCCAGCTGGACCTCCTCCTCCCGTCCTATCAGACGCGACACCCTTGGCATATCTCCACCGAGAAGTTAGTTTATCGTATCGCAAGACTGCCCGCCTGCGTGGAGTATAATACTATTATTAGTGATTTATCGTCTGCTTTTTTTTTTGTGCTTGCAGTTGAGCGTTGAAGAGAACATCATGCTTTACGTGTGAAAGCGAAATGATGTAGCAGTACTTTAATTTCTTTCGTGGTGTGGGTTCGGTTCTGTTCTGTTCTGTTCTGTTCTGTTCTGAAGGGTTGTCCAGTGAAGATATGATAAAAGTGATTCAGAAAGAGAAAAATTCCCATTGAATTGAATTGAGTTCAAGATTCTAAATAAAACTCGATAAGATGATGCGTTTTGCTGGCTGCCATTAGAATATAATAATATTATTATTAATTGGGTGGCTACTGCAGTCTGTACAATGACATTTCGAGGTGTCTCATCTTTTGACCATAATCTCTCTCTCTCTCTCTATTCTTTGGTTCTCCAAAGCCCAAAAAGTTTGTGTTTTGACCTTAAGAGACTAGGAAGAATGATGCGTGATATATTCTATTATTATACTCTTTCTTTCAATCAAACTCTTGTGCTCTTGCGTTAGTGTTTGATTGCTTTTGAGATCCAATGATTTTAAAATTTATTTTTTAAAAAATATATTAATATTTTTTTTCATTGCATATCAAAATTATTAAAAATCAATTAAAAATATTAATTTATTATTTATTTAGATTAAATGTATTTTTAAAACATATAAAAACATAAATCATCGTAATCTCAAACGCTTATTTATGTGTATTATTGTTATTTATGTACCTAAAAATAATATGATCAATTGTTTTTGAAATTTGATTGATATTTAGGAATTTTAAAAAAAAATTTTATGTTTTGTGTTCTGATTTTACATATTTATTTTCTAATAATTTGTTGAAAATGTATACAATTGTTAAAGGTGGGAAGTTATTTCTCCAAAATTGAAAACCAAGCATACACTAAATTCATTACTTGATAATTTTCTTTTAAATATAAACTTTTGATTTGTTTTCATATGGAATGTCTCAATTTTTCCTCATCAACAATTTGCTTTGTATAAAATAAGTACAATAACGAAATATATATATATATATATATATATATTTCAATAAATTTTGATTGGAGGAGCACTTTCCACGCTCTAGCTATTCCTCTGTACATATCCGAGACGGAAGGCATGCTCTGTTTATACTTTTTAAGCAGGACTCGAACCCACTAGGATTCGTCGTTCGTTAAGAGACTCCGCCCTCCTACAAGTTCTCTAAAACAACAAAAAAATAAATAAATCTGAAAGTTATTTAATTAACTTGATTGGTTAAATAAATTCAAAGAATTTAAATAATATAAATAAAAAATATAATAATAATAATAATAATAATAAATACATTGAAAACAAAAAAAAGATAAAAAAACCCAAGCTAAGCTCATCCAAATTAGTACGTTAAATCTGTGTAGTCATGATACCATAATAACTTCATTAAAAGTAAAAAAAACTAAATAAAATAATAAAACTCAATTATTAAACAACAAAATATTAAAATGTAAAACTGAAAAAAATTCATTAGAAAAAGACTTGAATCAAATTGGGTTAACCTGCTAAGTCCATGACTAAGGATTTAAAATTAAGATACCCTTATAAAAAGAAAAGCAAAAAAATTAGAAGCATGTAGACCGATTTCTAATCAAACAGATGTTGAAAGGTAAAATAAAAAAATCAATTTAAAAAAAGTAAATTCTTGAAGCATCTTTTTTGGTAATGAAACAAAAATTAAATGAGACCTTAATAATCCTATAAAAAGCAAACTATATAAAAAAATCAAAGTTCAATTTCTAGCAAATAAAATATCAAGGGGTGAAATTCAAGAAAAAAATATAATTAAAAAAAGTACAAGAAAACCCGGCTTGAGCCCACCCTAATCAACATACAAAATATGTGACATAGTCATGATACTAGGGTAACACAATTAAAAGTAAATTGAATAAAATTATGAAACTTAATTATATATATAAAAAACTAATGTTTAAGAGAGATAAAAAAATAATTAAAAAAAAAGCAAAAAAATAAATAAATTTAAGTCAACCTGAGTTAACCCGCTAACCCCATGACCATAGTCATAGGATTGGAATAAACCAACGTAAAGAAAAGTGAAAAACAAATACCAAGACCGATTCCTAATAAATCAAATGTTGAAGGAAAAAATTAATTTTTTTATATAAAATAACATAAAAAGACCAGAGTCTACTTGTGTTAATATTTGAAACTCATGAACCTGGTTATGAGCCTCGGACTAACCCCATAAAGACAAACCTTAAAAAGTAATGCAATAAAAAAAATCCAAAACAAAACAAATAGATATAAAAAGAAAGAAGATCAAACTTGACATAACAATAAATATAAATAAAATGCTAATGGATGAATTTGAAAACAAAACTCAATTAGAAAAAAGATAAAAAAAACATCAATTAAACGAATAATGATCAAATTTGATTTAGAAATTAAATGAAGCCAAACGAAGAGGGAAGAAATTGAAGAAAGAAATCATTAAAAAAAAGATAAAAAGATAAAAAAAATAACAATTAAAAAAATGATGATCAAATTGGATACAAAAAACAAACCACAATACACTTTTATATTTTGGAAAGGATAAGATAGAGAAGAAAAACATCCATCAAAACCCAACATTTGTGTCGTCGTGCACATGCACCTGACCACCAGGAAGACCACATTGAGATGCTTTCATTGCTATTATGAAATGAGGTGTCTGACCTCCATACGACGTGTCACACATTGCTTACCGCTATTACACGCGTCAACCATTTTTACTTTTGAAATCATATATATATATATTAAAATACCAAATTGTCTTTAAGACAACTTGATAATAACTAAAAACCCACTAGGAAAATACAAAATAAGACCCGGAACGCAAGTTAACTATTTTGTTTTTTTTGTTTTTAAGGGTGATTAAGTCATTTTAATATGCTGACTAAATATGAAAAAATCATCATGCGCTCATTCAATTTGAAAATGAATAAAGTCATGAGAAAAAAACTGTATTATCCTTGATAACAAATTTATTGATTTTTATTAGAATAGCAAAATGTTCATTTCAATGCTCCAATCTACGATGATCAGTGTTTTTCAATACAATGAAAACATGAGCTCTTTTATATTTTTGTTAATACTATATAAATCGAGACAACCATACTCCTATAGTTTGCTAAACAAAAGTCTTAGATGAGTTTCTTTCTCGGTGTTTGAAGAACCCCATACCAAGGATCTACCTTGCTTCTTTAATAGCCCGAGTGACAAATCTAGGAGTATTATTGGGCTAAAAGACTGTAAAATCCGGCTTTTGCAAAGCCAAAACAATGAGATTTTTTTTCACCTTATCATTCTAAAAATTGATAAACCAACTTCCATTATCGTGGCACAATTCATATGCAATAACATCACTCAACATTTCATAAGGAGTAGTTCTCACAAATACACATAATACACATAGCATCACATTTGCATAAATACAAGTTTACATCATAATATATGTACATAATCATAAGTTTGCATGCTTAACTAATAATAGTCATTACGAGTTTAAACAAAAATATCGAGTAATAGTTATGCATTAATATATTTTGCTCATAAAAAACACACCTTAATTTAAAATGAGACTATATGATTCTTTGCAAAAGTAGAGTCTCGTGCATTAGGGTTCCTAGGCACCTCATTGGTGTGATGTCCCTGCTGCAATACAAATATTTACAAGAATTATAAATAATTAATAATAAGCAAATAAATAGTTTAAGGAAAACATTATTGTTATTTTCTGATTAAAGCATAACAATCCTAGTTCTTTCATTTACTTGGTACATACAAAACATAGTACACATGAGCACACCAATTCTTGAAACTAACTCGTAACTTCCCAATCCGGCTATCCTCTTATAATGCCCTTAGCCGAAGCTAATTATCAATCACAACCCGACCATCCGCTTCGGATGCCATTAGTTAGAGCTAATAATATATTCATCTCGGTCATCCACTTAGGATGCTATTAGCCAAAGCTAATCACAAATCACAAAACAAATACTCCCATGATGGCTTGGTATTCATACTAACGCGATATCATGACATTCATAATAAAACATTTCATATATTAGAATTATGCAAGGGGAGGTGAAAACCACCTACCTGTTCCCCTCGTGGGGTGTCCTTGCCCGGTCGAAGGTCCGATCCCGATCGTACCACTTGATATATCAATGATCACAAATTAGCATGTTTGCATTCGCTAATCAAACAACTCGTCACTATACATATCTCAAGATATACATGTTCACATTTAAGTGTTCCACATATTACACAATCATACAATGAAATCATTACAAGCATTTAAGCCAATTCTGTTATGAAGGTTTGTTGCAGCAAATCAGTAGCGAAAGCAGGTTCGCTGGTAGCATAAAATTCGATAATAAAAACTGATTCGTTGGCAATATAGAATTTAGCCGCGAAACTGATTCCCTGCTAACATCACAATTCGACAGTTAAAACTAATTCGTTGGCAACACAGAGTTCGGTAGCGAAAACTGATTCGTTGCTGACACCACAATTCAATAGTGAAAACTGATTCATTGACAACATAAAATTCGACAACGAAAACTAATTCGTTAATGACATAGAGTTCAACAACAAAAACTGATCGCTGTTGACACCACAATTCAGCAGCGAAAATTGATTCGTTGGCAACACATAATTCTGCAGTAAAAACTGGTTCGCTGCTGACACCATAATTGGATAGCAAAAACTAATTTGGTAGCGACATAGAGTTCGGTAGTGAAACTTGGTTCGTTGTTGACACCACAATTCGGCAGCAAAACTAGTTCACTGGTGATACATAATTCGATAGTGAAAACTGGTTCGCTGCTGACACCACAATCCAACAGCGAAAACTGGTTCGCTAACGACACAGAATTGTGCAGCGAAAATTAGTTTGCTGCTGACACCACAATTCAACAGTCGAAACTAATTCGCTAGCGACATAGAGTTTGACAGCGAAAACTAATTCGTTAGGGACAACATACTTGGTAGGAATCGCCAACCCATATGGGCTACTGCTAACTCAGAAATCATTAACAAAAACTGAGTCGCTACCGACTTAGAAATCCTCAATGCAACACAGTTTCACGATTGACGCTAAAATCGTCAGTGTATATGGTTTATGGCTAACACAGAAATTGTTGATGGAAACTGAGTCGTTGCTGACTCAGAAATCATCAACGTAACCCCTGTCGCTACAGATCCAGAAATCGACAGCGATGATGGAGTCATTTCTGGTTTCATTTCTTCCCTTTAGCCAAACGTAAGGCTTACGCTAAGCTAACCTCTACCAATGTTTCTTACCCTAGGTGGATATAAAACCTCACCGAATCATACTTCATTCATCATTCATCATTCATCATCAAACAATATAAACATCAAACACATGTTTATTTAGCAAGGTTTTCCACATTCATTCATTCCTTCCAACATCGATATCTAGCATTGCTACTATCATGCATTCTCATATTAACGTTTGTATCATGGCTATGCATTAACACAAGTGATAACAATTCTACAAAACATAAAGATTCTATTTCATTTTTATCACAAGTATAATCATAAAAACTCATTGCAACTTATTTCTATCTTAAAATTCAACCAAGAACATCAACATCATTTCGGTTCTAGCACACAAATTGTTCTTAGAATCCAATACAATCATACAAATTCAAGTGTGAACACCCACATGCATTTCGGTTCCAACACATAAAATGCTTTTAGGAATACAACAGAATCACACCTAATGCATTGCATCATTTCTTCACACATTTCATCTAAGTTTTTTCATTATATGTGAAAAATAAAAGCATCAATCATCCATACACATTCTGTTTTAGTTTGAATATGATCTTAGGAGTTCAACAATGTCATTTTCAAGCATTTTATCACACAACACATTTTGTCCAGCCCTTCAACTATGACCAACCCTCTACCAAGTTTTATCCATTCAAATTATTCATTTTTTTATTGAGTGTTCTGGAATTTGGCCCCCATTCATCCTTATTTTCATGTATTCTTTAGTTCAGTTTTCCTTAGCAGTTGGTGTAAAGATCCTAGGTCATCTACTTGGGGTTTTCTTCATTGTTTTGGTCCCAAAGTCTCAAGAATAGGTGGGGAAGGAGGTTTGGTTCATACCTTATGATTTTTCAGTAGCTTTAAGAAGGGTTTTACAGTTTTCTTCCCCTCAACTCTTAGTTTTCTTCTTCTTCCTCTCCATTTTTGTTTTCCTTCCTTCCTTCTCCAGCAGCCCCGGACGATCTCCTACACTTCTCTTTTTACTATGGTTTTTGCCATTTACGGTTCTCTTTAACTCTCCTTTCCTTCCTAAGGTTCAAGAGAGATGCATGTAATTGGTTGGGGGTCTTCTCTTTGAAAAAGAAAAAGAGGGTCTGCCGCATGCAGCTGGCTGGTTTTGAGAAAGAGCAAGGGTCACCCCCTCTCTCTCTCCTTGCATTTATACCCCCCTTAAATGAGGTGGGGTGTTTGGGGTTAGTTTAAATGTGTTCTTGTTCCTGCTTTGGCTCCTCTAAAACTGGTTTTTCCTACTTTAATCTCTCCTTTAAGACAGACTTGTTTGCTCCCCTAAACTTTTACTTAGTATAAGCCAACCTTTTACTTAAATTTCTGTAGGGTATTACAGCCAAAGACTAAATTTTTTGTTCATACCACGACTGACACATGGATTCGTCAGCGCACACAACCATTGTTGACTCAGGAATCGTCAATGAAAACTGAGCCACTGCCGACTCAAATTATCAATGAAAACTGTGTTGCTGCTAATTTAGAAATCAACAACGAAAACTTGTCGCTACCTATTCAAAAATCGACAATAATGATGGAGTCGTTTCTGTCTTTATTTTTTGTTGGGTGTTTGCTTTCTTCCCCCTTAATATGAATTTCATCCTCAAAATTTAAGAGGATTCATAATCCATACCTGATATTTCAAATAGATTGGGGTACTTTTTCCTCATTTCGGACTCCCTCTCCCAACTTTCTTCTTCTATTTGGGTGTTCCGCCAAAAGATTCTAACAATGGGAATCCTTTTGTTCTGTAGTTCCTTCACTCCCTGATCTAGTATCCTTATGGGATTCAATTCGAGCGTTAAGTCTTGACTTATACCAGAACTTGAGGTAGGATTCCGGTGGGATCCACATTAGCCTTTCTTAACAAGAAGACATGGAACACGTCATGAAGCTTGGCTACTTAGTGGGCAAGTCTACTTTGTAGGCTATTGACCGATTCACTGCAAGATTTTAAAGGGACCGATAAAGCGAGGAGCTAACTTCCCTTTCAATCCAAACCGCAACATGTTCTTTCACGGGGCTACCTTTAGGAATTCCTGGTCCCCCACACTGAACTCGAGGGGTCTTCTTCTCACATCAACATACTTCCTCTATCTATCCTGTGTGACTTTTATGTTATCCTTGATGGTTCTCACTTTCTATGTGGTGACCTGAACCTACTTCATGCCATACAACTTCTGGTCTCCGACTTCTTCCCAACATAAAAGAGTCCTGCAGCTCCTACCATACAACGCTTCATATGGGGCCATCCCTATTATGGCTTGGTGACTATTGTTGTAAGTGAACTCCACTAATGCTATGTGTTCCTCTTAGTTTCCTCCAAATTCTAGTATACATGCTCGTAATAGGTTTTCCAAGACTTGGATGACTCTTTCCGCCTGGCTATTAGTATGGGGGTGAAACGCAATGCTCCTATCTAAACTTGTCCCCAAGGCATATTGTATGCTGGGCCAAAGTCAAAAGCTGAACCTAGGATCCTGATCTGGGACAATGGATATCGGAATCCCATGGAGCCATACCACCTCGTTTATGTAAATCTTGGCAAGCTTGTCTATCAAATCGGTCATCTTTATGGGCAGGAGTAACACGAATTTCATCAAGTGGTCTATGATGACCTATATTGCATCATTCCCTTTCCTCCTTTTAGGAAATCATTACACAAAATTCATGTTGATAATCTCCCACTTCCATTCTGGAATTTGTAATGGTTGCAATGGTCATGCGGGTATTTGGTGTTCAACTTTGACTTGTTGATATACTCCGTACTTGGACACATATTCGGCTATTTCCCTTTTTATATGAGGCCACCAATAAAGATGTTTCAGGTCCCGATACATCTTTATGCTGCCAATATGTATGGAGAATTTGGATTCATGTGCTTCTCGTAGAACCATTTGTTTAACCATCTCGTTAACAAGTACGTACAACCATTGTCCCATCATCAATGATCCATTATCTGCTACTCAAAACTGAGTTTCTATCCCACCATCCATTTTCTTACTAATCTTGGACCTTTCAATGTCACGACTTTGGGATCGTAATATTTATTCCCGATACGTTGGTCGTACTATCAATTGAGCTAAAAGTCCACCTCCTGAACTAATACCCAATTTTGCACCCATCTCTTTCAACTCCGCCAACTGTCGTTCATTCCACATCGTTGGCTTACTCAGAGTGGCTTTATCCTTGCGACTAAGAGCATCTGCTACCACGTTTGTCTTTCTAGGGTGGTATTCTATGGTGCAGTCATAATCCTTAATAAGTTCTATCCACCTTCTTTGTTATATATTCAACTCCTTTTGCGATATTAAATACTTCAAACTTTTATAATCAGTAAAGATTTGGGTTCAAGACCCATACAAATAGTGTCTCCATATCCTTAAGGTGAATACCACAATGGCTAATTCTAGGTTGTGTACCAGATAATTCACCTCATGGGTCTTTAACTGTCTTGATGCTTAGGCGATCGCCTTTCCATGTTGCATAAGACATACCTCAATCCTTTCCCCGAGGCATTATTATAAACTACAAAACCTTCAATCCCTGAGGGAAGTGTTAACACTGGAGCGGTGATAAGCCTCCTCTTTAACTTTTAGAAGCTTTCCTCACATTCTTTCGACCACACCCACTTTTTATCTTTCCTAGACAACTATGTTAAAGGGGTTGCAATCAGGGAGAACCCCTCAATGAATCTCTGCTAGTATCCTGCAAGTCCTAGGAAACTACGTATTTCAGTGATCAAAGTCGGTCTTTCCCATTTCAAGACTATTTTGACCTTCTAGAGGTCTACAAAACACCTTTGGCCAAAATGACATATCCTAAGAATGTCACCCTTTCCAGCCAAAATTCACATTTACTTAGCTTTGCATACAACTGGTGATTTCTCAAGGTTTGCAAGGCTTGCCTCAAGTGCCCTTTATACTCCTCAAAGGAGTTCGAGTAAACCAGTATATCATCGATGAATACCATCATAAATTTATCAAGGTATGGTTGGAAAAACCAATTCATTAAGTTCATGAAGAGGGTTGGGGCATTCGTCAACCCAAACAGTAGCACCAAAAACTCGTAGTGCCCGTAACGGGTCTTGAATGCGGTTTTTGGTACATCTACCTTTTTAAGCTTCATTTGATAGTACCCTGACCTCAAATCTATTTTAAAAAATGCTCTCGCTCCTTTTAGTTGATCAAATAAATCTATTTCATAATAACATGTACTTATTTTTCATCGTTATTTTGTTCAATTAACAGTAGTCAATACAAAGTCTATGGGTTCTATTTTTCTTTCTTATGAATAGAACCAGTGCTCCCCAAGATGAATTACTGGGCCGTATAAACCCCTTGTTTAACAATTCTTGTAGTTGGGTTTTTAGCTCATTCAATTCTACTGGAGCCATCTAGTATAGTTGTTGAGCTATGGGTGGGAATCCTGGGAAAGTGTCTTTAGACACTTCTACCTCTCGCTCTAGGGGTAGTCCTGGTAGCTCCTCGGAAAACATGTCAAAGAATTCCTTCACCACAAGAATTTTTTTTAGTCGCAGACCTTTGTCATCTGAGTTTAAGATGTATGCAAGGTATCCCATATATCCTTTTCTTAGAAGTTTCTAAGTTGTTACAAACGATATTAAGGTGGTCGGGTTGAGAATTCTCTCTCCTTCAAAAACCATCCTCCTACCCTTAGGTATTTGGAATGTAACAATTTGAGCATAACAACCTATCAGGGCTTTCTATTTACTCAGCCAATCCATGCCTAGAATTATGTCAAAATCATGCAATTCTAAGGGAATCAAGTCTACTTTTATTTCATACCTAGCTAGACTAACCTCTACTTCCACATATATATTATTTGTTTCAACAATGTTCACCATCGGAGCTCTAATTACGAACCCCTTTTCTACTACTTCTACTCTCATCCCTAATTTGGTGAAAATTGTCCTAGCAATAAATGAGTGGGTGGCACTCAAGTCAAACAACACATGCACATTAGCGTACCTGCCACCACATCCAATGCAACCTTGACCTATTCTTGTGTTAAGTGGAAGACCCTTCCTAGGGTCCGGTCATTTTATGCCTTCGGCCTTCCTCAACTGGAGTTTGCCCTTGATTGAGAAGATCTCACTGGCTTATTCACAGGGACTGATTGTTGATGGCTCTGACTCAGCTGCCTATAGCTCTATACCTGTTAGTGTTCCTGTTGGGGCACTCCTTCTTATAATGACCTTTTTTGCCACAATAATGGCACCCTTGCCCCAGATACTAGTAGTTTCTCCATCTATGACCTTCCCCTCTACATACAAAGCATCGCCCTAGTGAAATTGAGCAGTCCCCAGGGTGTCTTTGTCCACATTTCACACAAAGAGAATAATCAACACTCTTGCGGTCAGCGATCCCTACTGAAGAGTTTAACCTTAAATGCAATTGTACCCCTATTATTCTCCCACTTGATTGTTGGTGGAGTAGCACTATTAAAGCCTTTTTTTCCTGTATTGCTCAAACACTCCGCTTTTTTCTTTCTTTAAAAGTGGTGGTCTACTACTGGGATAATCCCCATCTTTTTTTTTTGCATATACCTTGATGCCCTTGCTGACCTTCTCCTATACGCCTCTAGAGTTTGTGCAACCTTAATCAACTCCCTTACGGTTTTAAACCATAAGATAATCAACCTTTGTCTCAACTCCTGTCGCAAGCCATCTCTTAGTTTCTCAATCATATGTTCTTCTGTCAGAATATATTGTGGGGCGAACAATGAGAGGTCTTGGAACCTCCTTTCATACTCTAATACTGTCATATTACCCTGTTTTAATGTTAAGAACTATTGTTCCTTCACCTTGCGATGGTATTTAAAGTATAACTTATTCTCAAACTTTTATTGGAAGTCATTCCAGGTTAGTGTCTCGATTGCCCGCCTCAGCTAAATCGTTTCCCACCACATCATGGCTCAGTCGGACAATATTTGAGTAGCATAGTTTACTCACAAGCCCTCGAGTATGTTAATCTGAATCATAGTCTTATCCACCTTCTAGCTATCTTCGTATTCTGTTTCCTTAAATACGGTTCGCAACCCATTTCTCATATACTCCTGACCGACCGTACAAGTAATACCATGCTGTCCGTGGTTGGGATAATCCTCGTGGTGGTTTGTGGAACCTGTATGGCTGGGACTGTTTGTGTCGTGGAGGTAGTCATGCCCTCAACCACTACTTTAACTATATGGACGAGAAGTCTCGGGTCCATATTTGGTGGGGGTACTAACGTTGGGTTATTGGGGGCACCTCCACTCCCCTCTACGGCCCCACCCATGTTGGGCATACTTCCTCCGTCTGATTTGGGACCTGTTCATCTCTAACTTCCGTGGTCTTCCTTTGTAAGGATTCAAATGGTTTTAGTAGGGCATGAGAAACCGTGCTATTCAGTGGATCTTTGTTTTACCAATCTTAGGGATTTCAACCCCTGTTTCCTCCTTTCTATGAAGGGTGGTTTAGTAAGGGTCCCCTGCTAAGTGCGTACCATCCTGAAATTAATCATGACAATATTAATATCATTGATCCTCAGGATCCAAACTAGGTGCTCTAATACCAACTATAATAACCCGACTTTTTCAAAGCCAAAACAACAGATTTTTTTTCACCATATCATTCTGAAAATTGATAAACCAACTTCCACTCATTATGGTGGCACAATCCATATACAATAACATCACTCAACATTTCCTAAGGAGTAGTTCTCACACATACACATAACATCACATTTGTATAAATACAAGTTTACATCATAATATATGTACATAGTCATAAGTTTTCATACTTAACTCATAATAGTCACTACAAGTTTAAACAAAAGTATCGAGTAACAACTATACATTAATACATTTTGCTCATACAAAATACATTGTGATTTAAAATGCAACTACATAATTCTTTGCAAAAGTAGGGTCCCGTGCAATAGGGTTTCTAAACACCTTATTGGTGTGATGTCCCTGATGCAGCACAAATATTTACAAGAATTATAAATAATTAATATTAAGTAAATAAATAGTTTAAGGTAAACATTATCATTATTTTCTGTGTAAAGCATAACAATCGTAGTTCTTTTATTTACTTGGTACACACAAAACATAGTACACATGAACACATCAATTCTTGAAACTAACTCATAACTTCTCAATTCGGCTATCCTCTTAGGACGCCCTTAGCCAAAGCTAATTATCAATCACAACCTGGTCATCCACTTCGGATGCCATTAGCTAGAGCTAATAATCTATTCATCCCAATCATCCACTCAGGATCGATGCCATTAGCCGAAGCTAATCATCAATCACAAAACAAACACTCCCATGACGGCTTGGTATTCATACTAACACGATATTATGACATTCGTACTAAAACATTTCATAGATTAGCATTATATAAGAGGAAGGTGAAAACTACCTACCTGTTCTTCCCGTGGGGTGTCCTTGCCCAGTCGAAGGTCCGATCCTGGTAATACCATGTGACATATCAATGATCACGAATTAGTACGTTTGCATTCGATAATCACACAACTCGTCACTATACATATCTCAAGATATACATGTTCATATTCAAGTGTTCCACATATCACAGAATCAAGAAAGAGCTCTCAGTCAGTCGGCGAGAACATCTCTCTCTAAGCTTTCTCTCTCTCTCTTTTGAGAGTTTCCTTTCCGGCAATACCATCTGCCTTGTATTTTAGGCGGGTTGCTTTATCTGGTTGAAAATTGTTTTTTTTGCTGTGCCTATAGCTAAATCAAAGAAAAAGACATTACTACTTCGATTTGCACAACAAGATTGTCTCTATCAGCTTCCTCGTTCTTTGCCTCCTTCTTCTCGTAAAACTATGGCTCAGACTCGAAGGAGTTCGCTTGACTTTCAGGATTTTTAGATTCCTGCCTTAATCATGTCTCCCCCATGAACCCTTTACCCTCGTGGTTCTAGCTCTGGTGGGATTTGCCCTAATATGGCTTCTTCTAGTCGTTTTCCTCTAGGTGCTAGCCCTGAGGGGTTGGGTCCTTCTTCGGACCATGTTCTGGTTGAATCCTGCTATGAGGATCCTGCCCCTAAGCCTAGTGACAACCATGATTCTGTATATTGTAGTGCTTCTGCCTAGCTTCCTCTGGCTCCACAACCCTTGATGGTTTCTGCCTCCTTGGGTGTTGTTTCACTGAACGACAAGAATCCTCAGGATTGCAACGAGGGCACTGTTGCGGTGAATGTTTCTCCTAGTAGTCTTAGTCGGGTTCTACATTGAAGCCATGTTGTTCCTTTGCTAGGTACATCTCCACCCCTTGTTCATTTTGTTCATTCGCACTCTACTTTGGTTCATTACCCGGATTTCAACAATGCAACATCGTGTCCCTTATTAGCTGATGATCTAAGGCACACTAGAGACATTTGGAAACTAAGTATTATAGGCTATGTTATAGGTAAATTCCCTGGCTACACAGCTCTAAACAACCTCATTTCCAATGCATGGAAATATTCTACTAAGTTAACTGTCCATGATTTCGGATGGTTGATATACACTTTTCATTCTGAGGCTGATAAGCTTGCTGTTCTGTTTGAAGGTCTATACTTTGTTTTTGGAAAACCATTGGTCTTAAAATCTATGCCAATTTTTTTTTTGATTTTGCAGCTACTGACATGTCCATGATCCCTGTTGCGATGTCGCGGTCGCACAAATTAATTACCCTAGCTTCAAACACAACACACAAGATAGTATAGAGCAAGCAAGGGGTCGATCCCACGAGGAAGATTCAAGTCAGATTTTTATGCTAGATGATATGCAATTTGGGGGGGGGGGTTGGACGTTATCTAAGCTAAAGCAAAAGAAAACAGAAAACTATCAAACTAAATTTAATAAAATCAGAAAATTATCAAGAGAACAAACCTTGGTCACAAGCACACATCCACCTACAGAAATCAGAACTGATCATGGAAACGAAACATCAATTTATATTCTGAATATTTATCTCTTCTTAACATTGGTTAGTTAACGGATCCGCCGTATAACTAGCCCTAACCATCAAACAACCACAATGTCCGCACTAGTAATTTAATTCAATGGCAGCCTTAAGAACTAGATAAGTTGATTAATCAAGAAAACATAACTGTCCGCAGTCTATGTTTGATTTGATTGAATGTTCTCCCTAAGATTAATAACGTAGATCCGCCACAATTATTAAACTCAGTTGCTTCACAAGTTCATATACCACAACTCCGGTTTTGATATCAAACTTAACAATAGATTGTCTACAATAATAACTTAGAGTCCGCTCTAGCAATTAAAATAAACAATCATAGGAAAAATAAGCATAGGAGAACAAACATATTCATCATATAAACTGAAAAGAAAAGGTAAAATAAATCTCACAGTTCTTGAAATCTGAAGGTTTCCGTGTCCTTGCAACCAAGAAAAAGTGTTTAGCCTTGCATGTTTGTTGAACAACTAATCAAAAAGAAGAAAGAATGCATAATTTAGGGTTTCTTAGAGGAAGGGGGCGTTTTTCTCTCCTTGGCTGGCTGCTCCCCTTCTCTTCTCTCATTCTTTTTATATCCTAGGAAACCCTAGGTCTCTATTTTACAAAATAGTCCTCCATTAAGTAGACTGTTTACATTTAAGTACTTCAATAACTATTTTCCTAAAAAGGAGAAATAGCCTTGCATGAAATCTTCAAGCTTTGATTTAGAGGAGCTAAATTGCTGAAATAAAAACTTGGATATCGGTTTAAATGCTTCGGAATGTCATTTGGACTCGTTTCTTCACGAAACTTGTTTGCTGGCAGAATTCAGATGTCATCTTTGAAAAATCATATCTCCCTCATATGACATCGTTTTTGGCTGAAATTTTGAGCGTTTATATAACTTTGAGTCATGAATCCAAAAAAATTGAGTTTGCATCAATTGGACTTCTGTAGCTCCAGATATTCAAGTTGGAATGGCCAAAGGTCAACACTGGCAGATTGCGAGATTTGACTTTGAAGGCTGCGATTTCCATGCTCTTCCTTATTTTATTTTCTTGCCTTAGATGTCCAGAAAGGTATGGATGTTACCTTTTTAATTCCACTGGAATCGCTTCATTTCAACCTCTAGAGCTCACGCTCTGCACAAAACATCGACTGAAGGTCAAATCTGCCAATTATCTCCAATTTACTCCTTTTTGCATCTTTCATCCAAAAGTGCCTTCAAAACATAAAACAAAGAATATCAAGGCATTTTATATATAAAACATAGGCAAAACACTAGTTAAATGTGGGTGAAACTATTGAATAATATGGTTGCATCAAATACCCCCACACTTACCTCTTGCTCGTCCTCGAGAAAGGATAGGTAAAACCAAATTGAAGTTAAATTAAATGAAATCACTATGACTAATCTTCTAATCTCCCATCAATATCCAAGAATATATGCATTATAAACAAGAACACAATTAAGAAGGATAAAGAGTATAAATTTTCATGAATTTATTTACATGCAAACTTCAAAACTTAATTAATCGTCGGGATTTAAATGAAATCTATGCCATGCCAAAGTGATAGGTCCTCTCATTGATATACACTCCAACACTCACGTGTTTAGGGCTTATGTGTTTAAATCTCTCAAATTCAATCAATGAATATGTTCTACTATAAGCTTGCTCTTCAATCTCTTCTCCATTAATAACATATTACAAACAATGCATGAATCAAAAGGTCTTATTTTCTGGTTGTAATGGGGCTAAGGTAAAGGTGAGGTAAAAGAGAGTAAAAGAAAAAGGTTCAAACCAAAGAAAGTAGAGCATTCTGAAAAATGATATTTCAAACAAGATATTTCATCGAAGCACATAAATTTTCCATCTTTAATCACCAATGCTTAACTTCTTTTGATTTCAAGCTTTTTCAATATAAAATCTTAAGAACATAAAGGAACACTTTTTTCTTTTTCTTTTTTCTGTTTTTTTTTTTTTTTTTTTTTTACCTTTGGCAACTTTGCCCATCTTTTCATCAAACATCACTTCTTCTTTCTTTTCACATAATTTCCAACCATAATTCCATGAAATATCACTAGTATATGCTCTACTAATCCTTGGCCAAGGGAAAAGGAAAACATATATAAAGTTAAGGCTTATACATGGATAAAGCAAAGAAAAGATAAACAAGCTCAAAAGGGGTTTACTAAGGATAATATGCTTTAGGTTGGCTTTTTGGCTCAAATGGTTAAAATTCCTAATGCCTTTATCATCTTCATGTATGTATGTAATATGAATGTAATCTCAACAAGATATGAAGCAAGTTCTAAAGATACATATCATTGAAAGAAGGCACAATCAAAGAATATAATGTTGAAGGCTCAAAAGCTTGCATTGGTATAACACTATAAAGTCAACATGGCATATTCTCAAAGTCAATCCCTAAACCAATTAAACCTTAAAACTTGCATGCACACTCCTTCATTCGATTTATATCTTCATCTATCTCAACTAATTCTCATACATAATACTCATATTCTCAAAAACCAATGAGAGTTCAAAAGATCAAACATAATTTTTTTTTATTTTGAAAAATAACAAAGAAAACCAAAATTAGAAAACCAAAATTCTCCCAATACCCCCACACTTAAAACATAACATTGTCCTCAATGTTAAAATAAAAGAAAAGGAATATTGGAGAATGACAAAAATAAAGTAAAATGCGAAAAATAAAAGACAAGGGAAAAAGAAAGCAAATCTGTTTTTTTTTTTTTGTGCTGGGTTGCCTCCCAGTAAGCGCTTTTGTTTTATGTCATTGGCTCGACATGTTGCATGCTTATTCTTCATAGATTGGT
Source organism: Populus nigra (assembly GCF_951802175.1). Classification (NCBI taxonomy): domain Eukaryota; kingdom Viridiplantae; phylum Streptophyta; class Magnoliopsida; order Malpighiales; family Salicaceae; genus Populus; species Populus nigra. Next base: position 3,039,973 of record NC_084870.1, on the reverse strand, counting down.
TCAGCTAACTCCGCAGAAGCGGTGAGTTCTGTCGTCCAACCTTCATAGAAAGGTTTCAAGCGATGCCCATTGACCTTGAGTACTTTGTTGGTTTCTAAACTTGTAATTTCAACTGCACCATAAGAAAAAACATTAGAAACAACAAATGGTCCAATCCAACGAGAGCGTAACTTTCCAGGAAAAAGTTTCAAACGCGAATGATAAAGAAGGACTTTGTCTCCAACATTAAACTCTTTTCTTGTAATCATTCGGTCATGGAGACTCTTAGTCTTTTCTTTGTAAATCCTAGCATTCTCATAAGCATCATTTCGTATTTCTTCCAATGTAATTCCAATCTTTTTGGGCACTAAAAGGATAGGCGCCACCCATTCATTGTCTATGATGGGGTGAATGACTCCTGCATCATGGGGAACAGTTTGCAAAGCTTGCAAAGTCAATGCTGATTCATGCATGTTTTGGGGAACACATATATACCTGTCCATCTCTTCTATCTTGGTAAAATCATAGCCATAGCTCAAAGCTACGCTTAATCCATCCTCACTATCAAAATCACAAACTTGCTGCACACACTTATCAACTTGGTCATAACATGTGATAGAATAAACATTGCTATAAGGATATGTCATTGCATCATGAAAATTAAATTCAATTTTTTCATCTCCTACCTCCATAGACAAGGTATCCTTACCACAATCAATCTTTGTGTTGGCAGTTTTCAAGAATGGTCTCCCAAACAATATAGGAGTGTTGGTTGATGAATCACAAGAATCATGTTCCATATCAAGAATATAAAAGTCACATGGAATAACCAAACTATCAATCTTGACTAGGACATCTTCTATCACACCAAGTGGGTAAACAAAACTACGATCCGCAAGTTGTATTACAATACTAGTTTTATTCAAAGGCTCTAGACTAAGAGAATCATAAACATGTTTAGGCATAACACTAATGGATGCACCTAAATCGCACAAAGCTCTTTTAAAACTAGCATTACCAATAACACATGGGATAGTAAACGCACCTGAGTCTTTTTGTTTCAAAGGCAGATTCTTTTGAACAACAGCAGATACAACTTCACCCATACTTACCGTTTCATGACCTTTCAGTTTGAAAGCTCTCTTGGTAGTACACATCTCCTTCAAGAATTTGGCATATTTGGGAATTTGCTTGATAGAATCAAGTAAAGGAATGTTGAGCTCTACTTTCTTGAAAACCTCTAAAATCTCTTTTTCTTTGTCCTCTTTCTTTGACCTAGAAGAACTCACAGGAAAAGGTGCAATTGTTTTAAAACTGGAATTCATTGAGTGAGGACTTATCTTTAGAGTGTTGGTCGTGGTTTCAATTTGTGGAGGAGAAGGATGTTTCTTTTTTGTACTCAATTCAGTTTCTATCTCTTCTTCTTCCTCCATCTCAATTTGTTTCGAACTTTTCTCTTCAAGTTCTTTCCCACTTCGCAGCATGATCGCACTAACATTCTCTTTTGGATTCAATGCTTGGGAGGGCAATTTTCCATTCATTTGTGCTTCCAATTTCCCCACACTTGAAGCTACTTGCCCCATTTGCTTCTCCAAGTTGTGAATACTTGACCTTGTTTCCTGTTGAAAAGACATGACATTTTGTTGCAAGGTCACAGTGTTAGAAGCCAAAGTTTTCATCATCTCACGAAGATCATCACTGGATGACGACCCCATAACATTGGAGTTTGTGAATGAAGGGGGTTGTCTTGCTTGATAATTCTGTTGGGGCTGAAATCCATGGGGATGGAATTGTCGGCCTTGATTGCCTTGTTGAGGCTGGTTCCCATACCTTAGGTTGGGATGATCTCTCCATCCAGGATTGTACGTGTGGGAAAAAGGATCATACTTACGCTGAGGTTGTCCATTGAATGCTCCATCAACTGCATTAGCTTGTTCAATGTAATCTTCTTGCATTGTTGGGCACATATCTGAAGCATGTCCTTGTAAGGAGCATATGCTACAAACTTTCACCTGCTGTACATTGCCACAAGCCAAAGAACGCACAAGAGAAGTAAGATCATTAACTTTATTCTCAAGGTTAGAAATACTTATCTCATTTACTCGTTTATTTGCAAAGTCTCCACGAGTGCCAAACTGTTTCGAGTTGGCTGCCATGTTTGAGATCAATTGGCGTGCAACCTCGGGTGTCTTATCTACCAATGCCCCTCCACTTGCAGCATCAATGATACTACGGTCAGTAGGCATCAATCCTTCATAGAAATATTGAATGAGCAGCTGATCGGGTATTTGATGATGAGGGCATTGAATGCACAGTTGCTCAAATCTTTCCCAATACTCGGAAAGTGTCTCTCCATGAGATTGTCGAATCCCACATATTTCTTTCCTTATGTTGGCAACTCGAGATGCTGGGAAATACTTCTCAAGGAAGATCTTCTTCATGCCATTCCACGTTCCAATTGAACCTGGGAGAATGGAGAAAAGCCATACCTTTACTGCCCCTTTTAAAGAGAAAGGGAAAGCTTTCAACTTAACCTGTTCTTCATCAACTCCATTCGGTTTCATGCCAACGCAAACCATATGGAATTCCTTGAGATGAGTATGAGGATCTTCTCCTGCAAGACCATTGAAAGTTGGTAGCAAATGTATAAAACCAGATTTGAGCTCAAAGTTTACATTATTGTCGATGTTTATGCACAATGGTTGATTTTCCACGTTAGGAGCAGCAAGCTCCTTGAGTGTTTGTTGTCGTGCAACAGCCATGGTGTTAAGGCGAGCTTCCTTTCGTAACCTGCGTAAAGTTTTTTCTATTTCGAGATCCAAATGCACTTGAATTTGATTAGTAGAACGGGTTACTGGCATAAATCATCAAGAAAATTCAAAATAAACCAACCACACAAGAGATCGAAAACAATGCAAATTGTATGAAAATCCTACGGTAGAAAACAAAAACTGCCTAAAAACCCTAGAAAACAGCGGAATTTGGCCTCGATAGGGTGGGGCTAGTGGTTTACCACTAGTCCTGTTTAGAACGTCGTTTCCCTTCAGGAAACAAATGGCCAATACCTAATTCCACCAAAAAATCTGTTTTGAACAGTACCGCTGCCGTAATGAACAGTACCGCAGCAAACAAAAATTCTGTTTTTTTTTTTTCAGAAAAAGAAATAACAATCACAGCAAATAAAAATAATAGCACAAGAATCAACTAAAATTACTTCCCCGGCAACGGCGCCAAAATTTGTTGCGATGTCGCGGTCGCACAAATTAATTACCCTAGCTTCAAACACAACACACAAGATAGTATAGAGCAAGCAAGGGGTCGATCCCACGAGGAAGATTCAAGTCAGATTTTTATGCTAGATGATATGCAATTTGGGGGGGGGGGGTTGGACGTTATCTAAGCTAAAGCAAAAGAAAACAGAAAACTATCAAACTAAATTTAATAAAATCAGAAAATTATCAAGAGAACAAACCTTGGTCACAAGCACACATCCACCTACAGAAATCAGAACTGATCATGGAAACGAAACATCAATTTATATTCTGAATATTTATCTCTTCTTAACATTGGTTAGTTAACGGATCCGCCGTATAACTAGCCCTAACCATCAAACAACCACAATGTCCGCACTAATAATTTAATTCAATGGCAGCCTTAAGAACTAGATAAGTTGATTAATCAAGAAAACATAACTGTCCGCAGTCTATGTTTGATTTGATTGAATGTTCTCCCTAAGATTAATAACGTAGATCCGCCACAATTATTAAACTCAGTTGCTTCACAAGTTCATATACCACAACTCCGGTTTTGATATCAAACTTAACAATAGATTGTCTACAATAATAACTTAGAGTCCGCTCTAGCAATTAAAATAAACAATCATAGGAAAAATAAGCATAGGAGAACAAACATATTCATCATATAAACTGAAAAGAAAAGGTAAAATAAATCTCACAGTTCTTGAAATCTGAAGGTTTCCGTGTCCTTGCAACCAAGAAAAAGTGTTTAGCCTTGCATGTTTGTTGAACAACTAATCAAAAAGAAGAAAGAATGCATAATTTAGGGTTTCTTAGAGGAAGGGGGCGTTTTTCTCTCCTTGGCTGGCTGCTCCCCTTCTCTTCTCTCATTCTTTTTATATCCTAGGAAACCCGAGGTCTCTATTTTACAAAATAGTCCTCCATTAAGTAGACTGTTTACATTTAAGTACTTCAATAACTATTTTCCTAAAAAGGAGAAATAGCCTTGCATGAAATCTTCAAGCTTTGATTTAGAGGAGCTAAATTGCTGAAATAAAAACTTGGATATCGGTTTAAATGCTTCGGAATGTCATTTGGACTCGTTTCTTCACGAAACTTGTTTGCTGGCAGAATTCAGATGTTATCTTTGAAAAATCATATCTCCCTCATATGACATCGTTTTTGGCTGAAATTTTGAGCGTTTATATAACTTTGAGTCATGAATCCAAAAAAATTGAGTTTGCATCAATTGGACTTCTGTAGCTCCAGATATTCAAGTTGGAATGGCCAAAGGTCAACACTGGCAGATTGCGAGATTTGACTTTGAAGGCTGCGATTTCCATGCTCTTCCTTATTTTATTTTCTTGCCTTAGATGTCCAGAAAGGTATGGATGTTACCTTTTTAATTCCACTGGAATCACTTCATTTCAACCTCTAGAGCTCATGCTCTGCACAAAACATCGACTGAAGGTCAAATCTGCCAATTATCTCCAATTTACTCCTTTTTGCATCTTTCATCCAAAAGTGCCTTCAAAACATAAAACAAAGAATATCAAGGCATTTTATATATAAAACATAGGCAAAACACTAGTTAAATGTGGGTGAAACTATTGAATAATATGGTTGCATCAATCCCGGTTTGGGTTTGTTTTCCTAATCTCCCGTTCTAGTATTGGTCCCCAACTTGTTTGTCCAAGATTGCAAGTGTTCTTGGCAAACCGATTCAGTGTGATCTCCTCACCTCCTCCATGTCCAGGCTTTCCTATGCCAGAGTTCTTATTGAGGTGGATTTTCTCTTTGCTTTACCAACCACCATTAACATTGTACTGCTTAATGGAATGCTCATTTTCTCTAAACTAAAAGCCATCCTCCCTAACCTGAAGCTTTGATATTTTTTTTTCCAACCATGGACCTAATGCCATTTTCCTTCCAAAAAATAGCTCTCAAATCCCTCCTTCATTGTCAAAGTAACCTCACTTGCTACCCATCCTTTTCTCCCTTACTACTAGCCACTAACAGCTCTTTAGCTTATGGCAAAGACGAGCAGACTCATTGGAACCACAACCTCTCATCTTCCTTATCCCAGTAACCCACAACTATGTGTAACACCCCTGAATTATAATCTTCAACTCCTTCATATCTCAAGAAAACTAGACACAACTCTCCCACAAGGCCCTTGATTTTAATCGCAATCATTATTTATAGTAGAGAGAGAAAGAAGCAGATTTGTTGATATAAAAAGGAGGAAACTAAATACTTGTTGGTGGGATTTTATCTTTAGCAGGTATTGTTTAGGCTCATCACTGACACAAGAATGAAGAAAAGTAAAAGCCGGTCTAGATCCACCCCTTCTTTCATTTCACCAGCAATGAGATGTTGATACATGTGCCACCACTATTCCACCATTTCTGAAAGCTTTGCAGTATTCTTCCTATACCTTCAACAAACTCCAGGCTTGGTTCATTTAGTTCATGGACATGCTAAACACCTCGGAAGGTCGATTCATAATCTTAAAATATTTTTTTGGACAAATTGCTATAATGTTGTGAAATTTGGGACAAAATGCTTATTATCATGTATAATATTGGACAGTTTAGACATTTATTTGGTTTGTTGTGTGTTTTGATTTTGAAATGATTTGATCATTTTGTGGTGGATTTTGAGTTTATTTTTTTTAGAATTAAGATTGCTAATTGAACATTAATTCACGAATCATGATTATTGCTTGGGTTTGTGTTGATTTATTCGAATTAGCATGCAATTTGAATATAATTTATGAATTTTACAAGACTTGATGTTTGATTTTTTGGTATTGTTGGATTTTTAAATTGTTGAGTTATTGAATAAATAGTTTATGTGGAGTTAATATTGTGGTTAAAATAGCTAGATTAAAATGCATTTTGTGCTTTTGCCAAATAAATCCCAAATGATTTCCAAAAATTCTGAAAAGTTCTAGGGACCATCTTAAAATTATTTGTGCCTCCCTCATATGTTTTTCAACAAAGCCATTTAATATTTGGGTTATAAACTTACACTATAAAATATTGACTTGGTATCAAATATACCTGCGTTTTTCTTTAAAATTTTGGAAAAATACAAAAACAAATAAAAAATTCTTTATTTGAAAAAAGCAAAAATATGTTTTTTATTTGTGTGCATACGACCAAACTCTAAACATTTTGATGCATATTTTATATATAAAAAATAAAAATTATATTTTTATCATACTTTAAAAAATACAAATATCAATTAATGGGTGTCATAAAAAATTTGTGATTATCTATTATGATTTCGGCAAAATTTCAAAAACACCACAAAAATCATTTTATTTAATTAATATTTGGTGTATGAATTTTACAATTTAATGCATATTCTTGATATTAAATTAAATGAATAAACAAAAATAAAATGTTAGGAATTAATAGTAGACTTTAATATGTAGAGATATAAAATTATACTATAAAGTATATTCTCAAGTATTAAAGATACAAAATAGAAATAAACACCATTAAAATTTGGGCCTTAGAATTGTTAGGTTTTAGCCTGATAAGGCAGAGACTTCTTTACTAAGAGGGATTTATCTTTATCTTATAAAGATAAAGACCTCCTTACTAAGAAGGGTCTACCTGAAATCTATAAGATCTGGATCTCCTTACTAAGGATACCTTTCTTGAATCTTTGACAGATCAACGAATAGAAACATCACCTAGAGAAAAACAATCAATCAATAATGCAGCTTACTATAGGTAGGGTGCTTTGCGGTAGATGCATCTTTCCCATGAACAACTAGTCACACTACCTAAAACCTTGATGACTAGTATGTTTTCTAGTGACCATAATAATTGGTGGCAACTCCTACAAATCATAATTTCATGATTAACTCCAACACATCTAAACCCCCCTCGATCTAGGAGGTAGGTCCGCCATTCGATGTCGTGTACGCCACAACAACATTGATAGTTCAATGTTACCTAATTGTGCTGTGATTCTCCCAAACCCTTATTGGAATAACCTTGTCAACCTTATCCTAGTGAAAATTTTCCTTGCACATCAAATTTGTAAAAGAGTTAGTTTATTAACATTAAAAAACTAATTGAATTAAAATAAAAAGAATTATTTAAGTTTATGTACTTCCAAGTATATACATCTCACTTAAAACAAACACCTCCTTTATGAGATGGCATCACACTCGACGAGTCTACATCGAGAGAGAATGCATCTGCTAGAATTGTCTATTCATGGTCGGCGCCTAGTGACTTATGGTCATCAGAAATGCTGCTAGAAGAACTAGCAACACTTTTGTCTATATGATGCACTAATGTCTTTTCCCTTGACATCTACACAAATTCAAGGATTAAAAAAATTAATTACATTCATATTTTTTTTAAAATTATATAACACCTCCCCTATACGGGAGACTACTCAAAATTTTATTACCTACAAGTATGCAGTAATAAATAAAGCCACAAACAAATTGATTTAATTTACCACAAACGAATTCATATCTTTTTGACCAACAAAAAAAGATTCTTTTTTATCCTGAGTTTCTATATGTTACAATTGATCTATAGCCATAATGGTTGCTAATCAGATTCATTCCACCACCTCAATGATATAATCCACTAAATCACACACCATCTAATGGTAAAAAACCCATAAAAAAATTTAAATGAATCTATCCAATGCCCTACAAAACCATAACCCCACAAAAAATTAGTCGTTATGAAGAGCATCCACAACCCTCGACATTTGTTTTTCTCTTCACACTCCATCTATGCTATCATTACCTATTTTTGAATTATTCTTCAAATTCATGTTTTTTTTCCAAAATAAAAATAAAATAAATACAATAATAATAGTAAGTAGGCTAACATTTTAGAAAAAGCAAGCTGAGAGGATTTTACATGTAGAAAAAATCAAGCTACAATTTTGGATGGAAGAGACAATACAGATTCAAGGTCAAATTAAATTATTATTGGACGAATCTGCATAAAAAGTAAGCCTAAGGACATAACTAGATTTTAATAGGCCAATTTGATTTAATCATGGGTCAAATTAAATTTTAATTATGTTTAATAATTAATTTTGATTCAATTGAAGGATTTAATTAGGTGCAAGGACTTAATTATACTTTAAATAGGTCAAATTAAGTTTATTAGGGGCTTAATTGGTGAAAATTTAAGTTTGGGAGCCCAATTTGGGCTTAATTCAAAAGATTGAAATTTTAGGAGACCAAATTTAATTTTTACAAAGTTAATTGGTTCAAATAAGGGGTTGACTTTTCTTTTGTTCGAAATGTTAGCAATTAGTTATATTTAGAAAATAAATGTGAGCTATAATTTGAACTTTAAAACGACTAGGATTTCACCCAATAAGGTAGAGACTCTCTCACGAATGGAGATCTGCCTTGGACCTTAAACGAGATCAATGAATAGAAACTTGACCTAGAAAAACAATCAAACAACAATGTAGCTTATCTTAGGTAGGGTGCACTAGGAGTGATGTGTTTTTCTCTTGTATAACCAGTCCCTTACCCAGACTCTCACAAATCACAGGTTTCCTAGTAACCATAATATTAGGTGACGACATCCGAACCTTATAATAATAATAATTTTATGATTATATTCAAAATTCTTTTCTTTCCCATTACCACTCTAATGAGGCATATAACACGTTGTTTGATGTCGCCATGCGATATATGCCTTCATTCATTGTTCTCCCTCTATCGTTTTTTCTCTCTCTCTCATTGATCAAAGAGACAAACCCCCATCTCATTCACTCTCAATCAAAACACTTCTAATCAATTAAAAAAATGATTATAAACAAATTCAAAACCCACAAATTCATCGCATTTATTTATATAGACAAAATATGAGTATAGAAAAAAATACAACTAATTTCAAAAGCAATCATCAAACACAAAAAACAATAACCTATATAAACAAAACACCATGGCAATTAAAAAAAGAAGGAAGAACAAAGAGATTTACCTATTCGAAGACCTTACTGGGATTGAAAAAAAAAAGATCTTAATAGAGGGAGAAAGGGAGAAAATGGGAGTGAAAAAAACAAAAAATTAACCCATATACCTCAAACACAATGACAATAAAAAATAAATGAAAGAGATGGAGATTTACCTGGCATAAAGGATTCTGGCATTGAGGATGGATTAAGAGAGGAAGAAAATAAGAGGGAAGAAAGAGAGAAAATGTTGACAAAGAAAGAAGAGAGGAAGGAAATGTAGAGAAAGAGAGAGAATAAATTATAGATAGAATAGAGGAAGAGAGAGGAAGAAGACGAGTTTCTTTTTCCACTGTTAGGGATTCAAGTCTTTTAATTGGGGTTTTTTCACGATGGAATTACTAATGGACAATTCAAAATTTATTAATTTTTAAATTCCATTGGTAAGTCCATCTCTAATTATAAATTAAAGATTTCAACTAAACTTGAAATTTTTCAGAAACCCTCCAAAATCAACTGAAAAGTTTTTAGTCCATCGACGATTCTATCTATAATGGTCAATGGCATGATCGTGTAATTTCTCTCCAACTCTCTAGAAATTTCTAACGAAATTAATTCGTTGATAATTATATCTATAATGGTTAGTCGCATGGTCATGTAATTTTTATCCAACTCTCTAGATTTTTTTGATGGAATTAATTCGTGGGTGATTCTATTTGTAATGGTCAGTGGCATGGTTGTTTAATTCCTTTTCAACTCTTTGAAACTTTTTGACAGAATTAATCCATCGATGTTTTTATCTATAATGGTCATGTTATTTTCCTTCAACTTTTTAGAACTTTCTGATGGAATTAGTATGTTGGTGATTTTATATGTAATTTATAACCCATTGGTGATTTCATCGGTATAAAACAATTTCCCCCCTAATATTTTTGTATTCCATATCTATCCAGCCTGCAAATATAGTAAAATCATAACACAATAACACCATTTCTATTTATAATAATAAAACCACAAAAACAAACATTTCATTCTTGTTATTAATTATAAAAAGAACAACTAGAAATATTACATTAAATTCAATTTCATTACACATTGATGTTTTATAAATTAATCAACATTGTCTTCTTCTTCTTCTTCAATTTCATCATTGTCATGTCCACAATAGTCTTCTTTATTGAATTGTTGCTTGTCGATATCATCATCTTCATTGACCACTGTATGTCCATTGGTTCTTAATACATCATTTAAATCCCCATCATTAATATTAACAAAAGTATTCCCCATGAAGAGAAAATTTGAATTTTCTTCTAAGTCGGTAGACAAAGCAACTCGATATGGATAAACTAACTCATCAAGTTGAAAGAAAGGAGTGTATGTGTAATAAACTTATTGGCATTGCTTGGCGAAAACAAAGACATTGTCAACGTTGCGAAGTTTAGCCTTTGTATTAATTTTGACCAAACCATGATAGAGATCAACTCTAATTTCTTTATCGATGGTATCATACCAATACCATTTGAATAAAAAGACTATATTATGCTTGCTATGATATTGCAATTCAATCACCTCTTCTACTTCCTACAATAATGAACTTCAAACTCATTAGAAGTCGATCCCTTAACACAAACTCCATTGTATATGTCTTTTTACCCTGACCTTATTTTTTCGTATGAAAAACATATCCATTGACAAAATAGTTGTTATAACACCTGGCATTTCTTTCAGGATCCAAACACAGTAAATTCAAACTACTACTAGCATTCCTTCTCAATTGATAAAACTGGTACAAGATTCCAACCATTAACAATTAAAGATAAAGGTGTAATGAAATTAAGTATTACAAAAGATAAGAATTGTTAAGTAGTTTTTACATGTGTTCTGAACCACGTGATAGATTGTTCATCTTGTAATTAGAAAATTTAAGATTCAATTATATTTGAATTTTAAGATAGTAAAAATTGACGATGCTGCTTACAAGGAATTAATCAATCTATCAGTTTATAAGAGTATAAGAGAAAAATTATTTGAAAATAACATGTTAATTATTGTACTTATTGAATAAAATGTATAAAGGTCATTCATGATGGGAAAATATTGACAAATTTTTACTCAAAAGCACTTTCCTAACGTCATTATATCTTGGAACACAGTTGATTCTTGTTCTTAAGTGAGCTCGAAATGGTATGAGTTGAACAAGTATCTGCATGGAATTAAATGAATGTTTTAAATTAAAAAAAAAAGAGATAATAGAAATTTAATTAGGATGCATGTGTAATCCCTAACCTCTCAAATTGATACATCCATCTTTATTATCATCTCATATTTGCAAATTGTCATGACAATATTCGTTTCAAGCTTTTCCATAAATTGGGTATGCAATTTGTTAGAGCATATATCTCTAAAAAAGTGATTGATCTCCGCATTTCATATTTTATTTGGCAATAAATCCCGATAAGAAGGTGGAATGAAAATTCGCATAAACACGTGAAAATCATGACTCTTCATTCTATACAATCTGTCATCCTTCAAATGACCCGTATGATCTAAATCCATCTATACATATCCGAAGATATATGTTCTGTGATTCCATTAAAAACCAAGGGTACTCCCTATTAAAATATTTTCAGGCTTCATCATCGAAAGAGTGTACCATGACTCCATCCATCGCATCATGTGAATGAGTGTCGTGGTGTTCGAATTTATGATGATGTGAGCTTGATTTGTGATAAAATAGAAGGGGTTGTTGTTTGCTTCTTTTTTTTTTACAGAAAAAATGGAAGAAGAAGAAATAGGGAAGGGAAAGAGAGGGGGCGATTGACAGGTTATAACTTAAAAACTACCATGGATTCACCGACAAATATTAGCAACGAGTTCATTTTTTCAGTAATCCTATTTGTAATAATAACACCATTTTTCTCTCTCTCTTTCTTTCATTCTATTATTTCCAACTATAATTCCCTAAGTATACACCAACATAAAATTGTTGTCAGATACTGAGGGACATAGCAAAGAAATATTCTATAGGTAAATATCATAGTAATTTACCGATGGTAAAAATTCCATCAGTATTTTCGTTTGTATTTAACTTTTTATTCTTATAATTTGGTAAAAAGTGCGAGGTTTAAGGATGTAAGTCTTGCAAGTGTACATCGAATGGAAGTTGGGAGAGAAAAAGAAAAGGATTCATTGATTATTCAATGAATTATCACCCTAGAGAATTGTTTGGAGGAGAAGGGCAAAGTTACACTAATACTGTTGGTAGCAGTGGTAGTAAAGGCCATATCGTTAAGGATTTAAATGGTATGTCAGTAAGATGATTATGCCTTCATTGAATAACAAGATTCATACAAGGATACATTTATAGGTTATGGTAAAATAGTTTATAACATTCTTGAATCGTGAGGCAGTTGAAAGTTGTATATAAATAGAGGTAGGTGAGGATTGAATATGTATTTTATGAGTTACCAGAAAAAGAATCGCCTAGAGATATTATGATGCCCTGAGACCAAGTTGGTGATACGATATAATTGATGATGTTTTGGGAGTATCATAACCAAGATTTTCCTTAACATGGTTATGTTTCTCTTTTTTTTTGTTGGGGTGGCTACTAAATCCATCATTCGTTGAATAATTTTAACCAGCATCGATCATAGCCATTTAATTATAGGTAACTTACTAGTGAGCCCACCTTTGATCGAGTGCATTTGTCGTGGGGCAATCATGTGGTATTAGGAAAGAATTAGGAAGACTTGGAAACGCAAGTAATCCAATGTTCTCTTATGCTATATGGATGGAAATGTGTGACTGCCATTGCTGGCAAAATCACCTCCACGATTAGCACAGTTTTGGACCATAACGGAGGTAGAAGATGATCAGAATACAAAGAAAAACACTTGATTGTATAATGCGATGCCTGTAACGACTTCCATAGGTGGCCAGATTGATCATTCAATGAACCAAGGAGGAGCTGGGGATATATATATTTTGGTTAAATGGGTAGAATTATCAAATAATTGGATCTAATTTATTGACTAGCTCTATTCATAAGACACTGCTAATGAGATTTATAATAAGTTTTATGTGATGCAAACTAGAAGTACCAATTCTGATTTAGTTATTGCAGTATTAAGCTCATTGTTAAGAATGCAAACTATAAGGATATCACTGCTGAGCATAAATAAAATATTTAAAGTTATGATCATTATGCATTTGATTGGTATTTTCCAAGTTGATATTTATACTTTTGAGATTCGTCTTTTGCCATTTTCGAGCATTGTCTCAATAGAGGCCTAAATAGCTTAGCCTCAAACCACCTCCATGTTTTTTTCTTCTTCTTTTTGTTGATGCTTATATATGTTGTTGATGCATGTTAAGATAACATTCTGCCAATGCCTTCTCCATTGATTAGGGTTGGCCTTGCAAAATTCTGCCAAAGCCTTTATTGGCTAGCTCTATTTTTCCTCTGTGGTTTTATTTCCTTTGTGTTTGTTAGGTTGGCCTTGCAACATTCTGCCACTGCCTTCTCGATTGATTTATTGCTCAGGCGAGACCCTCCAACTCCTGGTGATTTTCTTCCCTTTTGGCACTTTAACTTTTCTTGCGTTATAGCTTAGTGTTGGTCAGTTAAATGGGTAGAATATGGTTTGTTTTATGTGTTTTCTGGCATTTATTCATCATTTATCCTACTAATTCAAAGATGATTACACCAAAGCTTTAGCTTTCTTTTTTTTCATATGTTTTTTTTTTTGTCTATTTTATGCACTTTTGTGCCCTTTGATTTTGGCATTCCAGTGGTCCTCTTGGAACACAGGCAGATATCTCCTTTTGTTTTCGCTACAATTTTTATTTTTTTTGTCATATATCAATGAAAAACGATTTCCTCAAATCTCATTCCAATTAGCATTCAACTTCCAAACTTTCATGAACACATTTATAATTTGATATTTCTTTTTAATTATATAAGTTTTTATACGTTTCCTTTTAGCTGCTTTTCATCAGTTCGAGACGCAAGACAAGCATAAACAAATATGCTCCAAGTGTTTAATAGAATTGAGAAGTGGTGATTATTAGGTAATGAGCTATGCACGAGCTAATACGAAAGTTCAATGGGGATCATGAGAGTTGAGAAAGATGAAGCATGGAACCAGTGCCTGATTCGATTATGAAAAATGTCTTTCAAGGGTTCAACTGAACAAGTTGAAAAAGGGGCAAAAAATGCAGTGTTTTCCTCTTTAACAACGTTGTTTACAGCTTTAACTCAATCATCATCAATCATGGTGTTTAAATGTGCTTATGATGAAACATGCAGAGCCCAAAATTGCAATGCCTATCAACGAAACAGATTACATAAAGTCGTACGTAGTCATCGAGAGCATCGTTGGTATTACCCACCAAATCATCACCGGGCTTATCAACTTGAAGCTGTTTTTTTCTTGCCAGCTGCAAGCATAGAGTATGCAAACCATCAACTGGTTAGTTTCAAGTTCCTTGACAAAAAGTTGAATTAAAAAGCTATATGCTATATTCATCAACATCCTAAGAGATTTTTGGGCTAGGTTTATGGGATTGAGACTAGGATTTTGTGGATGAATTTCTGTGATTTTGGCTGAGTTTTTTGGATGGAATTTCTATAATTTTAGCTGGAGAACCATGTTGCTTCTTTTATCATAACCTCTGGATTTAGCTGTTTATTCTAGTTTAGTGATTGGCTTCCAAAAGTGTGTATTTTTGGTTAATTTGGTTGCATTTTTTATTTTTTCTTTTCAATTGCATCCCTAATTGAATCAATTAGACCCCTGGATTTGGCACTTGTTACATATTTGTCCTTGATCCTTCAATTCTCTTAATTTCATTTCAATTATGTCCCCAATTGCATCCTAAGTTTTTTTTTTTACCTACCTTAAATTCAATTATATATCCCATTTTCTCCTCAACTATATTTTATCCCACTCTCTCTTTTTTATTTTTATCTTTCTTATTTTTTTAATTATTTATAACTTAAGTCGACACAAAAATAAATAAAAGTGATTAAAAATAATGAAATGATTAATATTGACTAGATTTACTAAAATAATATTTTTTTTTATGTTTTCAAGTATATAAAAAAAATAATAGAGTTAAATTTTAGGTTATGACAATATATGTTATAGTTTTATAATCTGAAAACACGAGATAAAAACATTACAATCACAGTATACTAAATAAGATAGAATTGATCATTGTAGACAAACATTCTTACATAAATTCATCATAGAAACTTAGTTTTGTATGCTGGTTATTAATGTGATGAAGGCATGGATAAGGCACTAATCTGTGAGGATATGGAAAAAAAGAGATGGGAAGGAATTCGATTTGTTGTATCTCTAGTTTATTTTACTCAGGTCCAACTCAAGTCCATTCGCTTTAGTTTTAGAAGATCCAACATCAAAGAAGCAATGAATGTAGTCTTGTGGTTAGACATGGATCTTTTAAGCCAGTGTGTGTGGGTGTGTGTGTGTGTGTGTGTGTGTGGAAGTATGCTGACAATGGATAAAGAACAGAAGGCTTCAACTTATTGGTTTAGCTATACTGTCAGTGTTAATGCTTGAAAATGTTGTTGCATGGATTGCTTTTTACTTACTAATAGGATTATGTGCTTTCTGCAATATGTTATTGTCATTAGAATTCAGGGTGACATAGAAAATTAAAGAAAACATTCTATGTAGGCAGCTGCTCCCAAAAATTTCCAAGTTCAGCAAATATAATAAGCTCTAAGTTGTATCTAGAAGGTCACTAATGGAATGATTATTTTACATTACTTTTTCCAACAATTGGCAGCAATTTGTGATGTGAATTCATGATCACATAACCCATATACGATAAAGATAAATCCTGAAAAGTTAAAGAATCATTTTTTATAGGAATGGGATACATAGTTACTATAATCAAAGTACCGATATTATTGGAATGAACTCCTATATAACGATTAACGAATTACGAATAGAAAATATAAGAAAAGCACCACAAGATCAAGTTATACTTTGATAAATCAAATTTGTTCTTCATCCCAGCAAAGAGAAAAGTGTTGCATAATGCAAAACACAAGTTTATTCAAAACACCATGGCTTAAGAGTTAAAACCTAAGTACAAGCTAAATAACCATATTTATACTAGGTAAAAACATCGTAAACAATTCTGAAAAATAATAAAATAATTCTAAATAAAATAGAAAAAAAATATCTTAAATCAATTAGAAAACTAAGTGGCAATTCTTGCGTAGTAGCTTCTGGACCTTATCTCAAGGTCTTCCTGATGTCCAATTGATTTTAAATCTTAACTCAATATAAAAAAGACCTCTAAAACCTTCTGGTAAACTTTTAGCTCAATCCAACGATCGGGTAAAAAATTATACTTGTTAGCGTAAAACTATACATTAGAAAAATTCAGCTTGAAACTGACTTTAATTCATCTAAATAAGCATGAGAATCTTTATAATAGTTTCTGCCCATTAATTTTCTTATAGAATATGGAAAATACAAAACTATTTTGTCATTAAATACCACCAACCTTCATTTCCTTTTGTAGCTAGGATAAATAAGAACTCCTTGTAAGAAAATAATTTTGAAACATTAAAAAAATTCTTGCCATACTTGAAAACTATGTTACTGCCCATTATAAATCCTTGTAGAAATAGAAAAAGTCCCAAAATTAGTTATTGAATATCCTTGCATAATTAGAAAAAAAAATCATCTCTAAATAAGAGGTTCACAAGTCAAAAAGAAGCAAATAAAAAATAATTCTTATTGTATTTGCTAACTTGTATCACAATCCCTTTCAAAACTCCAATTGACCTAAAATTTTAACATGATATATAAAAATATATCTAGAAACTTCTAGTATAATTTCAGCTTAATCCAATGATCAGACTAAGATTTATACTTGATAGTGTAAAAGTGGACAATAAACATAATTACGCTAGAATGCAAATTTCCTTATTTAACCTTTTCTTATAGCATACCGTTTCCTCTCTCTTTAATGTGATTCATCCTTGAATCATAAATAGGTATAATGGATGTTATATAGATACCTTGTTTAAGCCTTAAAGCTTTTTTCTTGCCAATTTTCGCCTTTAACAACTTTGTATGAAAGTAGCAGCTCTTCTCTTTTATCTTTCATCATTTCAACATTGTTGCTCCTTTATCTTTAAAGCTTGACATTTATAGAATAGTTCTTGTAACTTATCAAATTCTTGCCTCAAAACCGCAACCATACAGGAAAGATCTTTGTGTGTGAGCGATAACCCTTCTCTATTCCTTTTTTCTTGGTGAATACATGACACAAGTAGCAAAACGAGATAGAAGACAAATAAGATATGATATAAAAACATGATGGAGAATGAGTTCTAACCCAAAATTTTAAATCTAAAACTATAGGTACCTAATCAAACCTGATAACTTTAATTTACCTTGTTACCCAAATGAATCATCTCTTATAAACCTGAATTTACGATCTTGTTTTTTTTTTATACTCCAAATAGATATTGTAAACATAATTAGATGTAATCTTTTTTTATATATATCAAAAGACCTTGAGCATAAAACTAAACAATAATGAAAAAGAAAAAAGAAAACAAAGTTAACCCGAAAAATGACACACAGACACACACATATGGAAACAAATTTAAACAATGGAAACAAATTTAAACAATGAAAACAAAGAAATCTGACCTAATTAATAGAACCAAGATTTGATGTTAGCTAATGCGGACTTGTTAATCACGAGGTCAAGCAACCTCTAACGAAGTTCAAATATAACTTAGAAATCTGAAAACCAGTTTGATAAAACCCTAACCTAGAGGTAACCTTATACCTAAAAACCAAATGTATTGGGATAAACTTAGATCCAAAGATAACCATGTACTTAAGAACCCAAAGTTTGTGAATAACACCACGAAGTCAATTAATCATCAATAATTCAGTTGTATGATCTTTATCCATGCAAAGGAAGGATGTTTTACCACAAACAATTAAAAAAAAAACTTGTGTTTATTATCTCCAAGGTGCTGGAATTTGCAACTCTAAAACATTATATAGTCTCCTCTAAATAAACCAAGTCAGGTTTGAATTTTGCCTTTTGGTTTTGTGAGATTAGGTATATTTTCAAATCGAGCTGAAATTTTACAAGGACATACTAGGCATATGAAACTATATTAAGGTAAAGTCTCAGGTTAATTGGAGTTTGGAAATATATTATATTAAAGCATCGCAGTTAACCAAGACCACTCATCTTCAGCTTCTCTCCTCTTGCTCCCCTAATCTCACTTTGAAACACAAAATCAAAAAGAAAAACTCAAATACAAATTAATCTTTGAAGATAAAATCATAGAAAAACTCACATTATTTATCACATCCTCTCATTTCACACAAAAGTTTCTTATTGTTAACATCAATTTCTTTAAAGAACCCAACAACAAAAGGTATATGGAATTGTTTTTAACAAACGAGATTTCAAAATCTATTAATGCGTTTTGTTATTGTTAAATCGTTAGAATATAGGTTTAGTTTCCTTTACTTAACAAAAACTTAATATTATCAGTAGTTAAAAATTGAAAATTGAAATCCTAAATGTACATTATGATGTTGGATATTCTGGTAGTGGTCTTAATATGAGTTCTAATGATGATTCTGAATATGAAGTATATGATGATTAAATCCCATATGATGAGGATGTATTTGAATTTTATAATAAAGCTTGAGATAGATGGATTCATAGTTTACAAGCTAATTTTTCTACTAATCAAATATTGAAGGGTACTTCTGATTCTAACAATAACTTGAAGATAAGAAGTGAAGAAGATGATATTGATGTGAAAGTTAGAGAGAAATCTAGTGATGAGGACAATAAGGATGAAAATGAAAAGGAGAAGAAAATAATAATAAAAAGAAGACAAATGTGGATCCAATTGTTGGTTTTATATGTAAGAGGTTTTGTAGTTGATGGATCAATAGAGTTTAAATAATGTTAAATTTTTTAAAATATAACTCACTTTAGAGATGTATTCCGAGAGTATGAGGTTAAACATGATATCAGGTTAAAAGATATATTAATCAGAAAGTTAAGGTAGGTGCTTTATGTATGAGTGATGATTGTGATTTGTGGATATATGGTTCCCTTATTCTTGATAGTTAGAAATTCATGATAAAATCATTGAAGGATAAACACACTTGCATTCAACAAGTATAAAAGATGCAAATTCAATATGGATAAAGTGCTATCAATAATTAGTGTTGGCCCACCTATATCCAATAAATCATTTTCAATGATTTTGGATTATAAATTTGGTATTAAGCCACACAAAATGCAATTATGGAGATCTGTAACAAAGGTTAAGATGTTTGTGTAAGGAAATCACAAGGAGTCTTTTAAAACACTATCTAGGTATATCCATCGATTAAAGCAATATAATCCAGGATCTGATGTATATTTAGGATTTAACCATAATTATAATTTGGATATCCATTTACCATGAAAGTTTCAACATATATATGTTTGTTTGAAAGCGATAAAGGAAGGCTTTGTTTTTGGATATAGGCTTATTATGGAATTGATGGATGTCATCTTAAAGGTCCATATAAAGACGTATTGTTGAGTGCAATGAGTTTAGATGAAAATAATAGATTGTTTTATGTTGCTTATGTTATTGCTAAGTGTGAAAACAATGAAATATATCATAGGTTTTTTTTTATATTCTTTGTATGGATCTATAAAACATGGAATACATCAAAGATAATTTTGCATAATGTATGACATACAAAAGGTTAATTTAACTATCATAATTTAATTGTATTAGAAATTTTATCTTTTCTAAACTTGCATCTATTTGGGAATTGTATTAACTAACTATCATAATTTACTTTCCAGAGTTTACCTGAAACTATTGTCGAGGTATTCCCAAAGGCAATGCATTGGCATTGTTGAAGGCATATTTATGCCAACTTCAAGAAGAAAGGTTTCGCAGATTGAAATTGAAAAATAGGGGTTTTAAGGTGTATTTACAGTTTTCACAAATCTCAATTACAATATTTATTTGAGAGACATTAGGGATGTTGACAATGGAGTTGTCAATTGGTTGAAGAATATTCCGACTAAGACTTAAGTAAGAGATATGTTTGACGCTAAAGTTAATGTTGATAATGTGACTAATAATATGGTCGAATAATTCAACAACTGGATTGGTAAATAAGAAACATGCCAATTCTTTTGTTATTAGAAAAGATTATATTCAAACTTATGGCTAGGGTTCATGAAAGATTTGCTCATTTTGAAAATTGGACAACAAATACCATATCTCATATTAGAAAAATGTTGAATAAATCTGTTGAAAAAATAAGGAACATGAGAAATATTGTAGATAGTTCTAATAAATACCAATTCTATGAGAGCTAAACATGGCATTGTGTTGATTTGGGAAAAAAAATCAATGTTCATGTGGAGAATGGGTAATGACTGATATTTCATGCTTACATGTTATCCCTTATGTTAATCATAAAATCATTGAGTTAGAAGATCAGATTAGTGAATATTATAGTATGTATACATTTAGAAAAGCTTACTTTGAGGTGGTACACCCATTATCGGAAGCTGATCTTGATCTTCAGGAAAATATAATTGTTCTACCTCTAAAACTCAAAAGAAGTGTGGATAGATTAAGAAACAATTGATAAACGAAAGAAGGAGAAGATCAATATGGTACAACTAGGAAAAGGTCTTCCATACTTTAATGCACCATTTATAAACAACATGAACATAATTACAGGACATGCCAATGAGATAGTACTGAGCAAATTGTTGGTGGCAATGCTGTGAAAGGATCTGGTAGTGTTAGAAAGGGATAGGTAGTTCTGGCATGAGATTAAGAGGATCCAGCACTATTGGGAGAAGGCTCAATGTTCTTGGTATCTCAAGAGTTTTAAAAGAAAAAAAAGGAGGCAAATATGGTAAAGGTTGTCATAACCCAATTCTAGGTTATTCCCCAAAATTTATTTATTTTCAAAATAAAAATAAAAAAATAAAATAAAGGTTGGCAATGTGGAGAAAGAAGGTTGGGTAGGATTTAAAAAATACAGAAAAATCAAACTGTAATTTTGGAGAAAAATCAAGATCTAATTGTACCTCATTATACCTAAAAGTGGAGAAAAAAAATACAAATTTAATGTCAAATTAAATGATTATTGGATGAATTTGCATAAAAATTAAGTCCAAGAACATAATTAAATTTTTAATAGGCCAATTTGATTTAATCATGGGCCAAATTGAATTTTAATTATGTTTAAGAATCAATTTGGGTCCAATTGAAGTATTTAAATAAGTGCAAGGACTTAATTATACTTTAAATTGGTCAAATTCATTTTATTTGGGGCTTAATTGGTAAAATATTAAGTTTGGGGTCCAATTTGGGCTTAATTGAGAAGATTGGAATTTTAAGAGATCAAATTTAATTTTTACCAAGTTAATTTATTGAAATTAGAGGCAAAATTGTAAGAAAATTGAAGTTTTGGGATCAATTAGAGGTCAAATTAAAAATTTTCACAACTAAGGATCAAATTGCAAAAGGCATGCAAATGCGGGGTTCAAGTTGAAGTCGGTTGGGGTTTAATCGCATTTAATCAAAAGTTTAGGGTCAATTAGGGGTGCAATTGCACAAAAATAAAAGCTGGAGAACTAAATTGAAGTTGGGCAAAACTCCCTAAATTAATTGTAAACGACGTTGTTTTGCATAAAAAAAATACTAGACGATGCGTTGTCTTGTCACTATTCATTATCTTCCCTGATTTTTAGCTAAACAGTTGCCTGAGTGGCTACTTTTCAAATACATTTAATGCCTCATATGTCCATCAAATTTGACAATTCATGAACCAAAATGATCACCCGATAACCTTTTATTTTATGGCTCGTTAAGGCTGAATGATAACATAGAGTCCCCGGTGCCAACTTAAAATGGCCACCTCAGGCAGCTTGAACTGTCAATTTGACAGGTCATGGTGCCTACTTTGAACCAACGGTTAAGATCCTTTCCAACCAAATTAAGGGTTGAAAGTTTTCTCCTGTGTAGACAAGATTACCCTCTTCCACCTTCTATAAATAGAGGTGGATTTCGTGACATGAAAAAGAAGAAAATCAGGTTAGAATGCTGAAAAAACCAATTATTCTCTGGTTCTCAGCCAACTCTTTTCTCTCTTCCTTCTCTCTCTACCGTGTCTTTAGCCTCACATACCTCACAAAAACCTTTCTCCTCCACCAACAGTTGGAAATATCCACCACTGACTCACCCTTAACCCCTTCAACAACCTACACCATTCATTGTCTTTTCGCTGGACTTTTCTTCCCTTTTCTCTTCCAACAACCAACGCCAGCGATTCCTCCCTCTCATCCGCAACTAGCCTCCACCGTTTCCACCACTGGCCTCAAGTCGTCCTCCCATGCTAGCCATCCATCGCTGCCACGTCAGGTGATCTGCTTCCCTTCCCCTTCTTCTTCTTCTTCTCCTTCTTCTCTCCGCAGTTCCATTGTTCATATGTGAACAATGGACGTAAATTATAATTCATGTCCACTGTTCCAGTAGACTTTGGGTCAGACTAGTTCTTGCCCAACCCAAATAATTGGTTTGGCCTCAAAAAAGAAAAAAAGAGATTTGTTGGGCCGAGATTGGCCCACCCAACTTTCCTGAGCTTGGCCTAATTAGCTGGGTCGGACCAGCCCATATATTATAAGATTATATATTTTAAAAAAAAATTCAAATTTTTTTTAAATCCTTTCAAATTTTTTTTTTGATTTTCTCAAAAAAATTTCAACCAATTTGGTTTAGTATTGGGTTATATTATTACACTGTATGATACAAACCCAATATTAAAATACTTGGTTTTCTCCAAACTTTTCAAAAAATTTTCAAAAAATTCTTAAAATTTTTAAATTAATTTCCTCTTTCTAAAATCAAAAATAATATTTTGTTTTCATGCATGTGGCCAAATCCTAAGAAATGTTTCAACCATATTTTTATAAAAAATAGCATCTTTCTCATGTTTTGAAAAAAAAAATTGATATTATAACCACTTTATGATCATTCATTAAGGTTTGGCCAAAATGTCAAAAACCTTTTTCCAATTTTTTTAGATTCTAAATGTAGACTTTAATATTTATGAGGTGTAAAATTACATGATAGAGTACATCATCGGGTGTTAAAGATACAAGATGTAAAATAAATATGATGCTAGAAACTGACTTTAGAACGGTTAGGACTTCATCCGATGGGGTAGAGACTCTCTCACGGAGAAAAATATGCCTTAGACTTTAGAAAAGACCAACGAATAGAAACCCGACTTAAAAAAACAATCAAACAACAATACAACTTACATTAGATAGGGTGCACTGGGGGTGATGTGTTTTCCCTTTGCATCGCTAGCCCCTTACTCAGACTCTAATAAACCATAGGTTTCTAATGTCCATAATACTAGGTGGCAACTCCTGAACCTTAATCATAATTTTATGATTAAATCCAAAAACTCTTCCCAACAACACACACACCTCATCATGACACACGATAAAGCTCATCGTCGTCGATGACGTCGCGGCTCCCCCACGATAGGGGTGATGCTGGTATATCCTCATCTCAATAATCAAATCAGACACATGTGATTTTCCTAAACATACATCGTAGTTTTATAGATTTAATGAAAAAAATTACAATTACTAATCAAAGTTGTTTTTTTACAAAATGTAGGTTTGAAGATGTATAGAAGACTTGTGACTTTTGAATGCTATTTTACTGTTATTTATATAAATCAATGTCATATTGTGGATCATTATGGTTATTATATTAGGTACCATGACAATTTAAATTATTTATGGATGCTTTATGTGCACATACTATTCAAGTAGCATGCTTTTGATATGATTAATATGAATTTGCTTGAATTTTGACCAAATTAGGGAATGCATTCATGCACTTTTCATTTCTTTAATATAAGCAATATAGTTGTTACAAACATTAACATTGTACACACTAAATTAGCTACTATAAATAATCTTACACTTGCGTTTCTTCATCCAAACTCTATATAGTTCGCCTTTCAATTTGTTCATTTCATTTGCTATTCAGTGAACATCATTAACATTATTAACATCTCTTTCCCCTCTCGTAGATGATTCAATTTCATTCATATGTTCACACCAGTTAATGATTTTGTTTTCACATAACTTATTATCGCATCTATAAAATAGCTTGTTTTTACTAGCTTTTGCTTTTGATATTCTGACTACAGCTCTCTTTCCACATTTCATACACTTTATATTTTTGGATTTTAGTTCATCCATGTTATACCAGCTTTGTATGTTATTAGTACTTGATGAAGATGATGCCATGTTCCTAATAATTTTGTATTATGGTTGTGTTGATTATAGAATTACGGTGAACATGAAAAAGGAATTGTTGAGATTTTATTTATGAGTTATGGTGAAAATTGATGTGGAATTTTGCCAGGTTTGACAAGTTTATTTGATGGAATTCTGGTGAAAAGAAGGGAGGATATGTTGAGGGAAATGATGGAGATGATGCTATATTTTTTGCTTGGTAATGCATGCTAGAATGTGGCTGGAAATTGTTGCTAGCTATGATTTCTGATATTTTCATAATTAAATGAAAACTACCAGCAACTCTCTTTTAAAATAAATAAATAAATAAATAACTCAACAACTCTAGTGGTGTTTTTGTTACTTTAACCTTTAGGGGTTCATTGGTCTTTATCACAAATATAATGGCAGTCTTGTAAATAAATACATGTTTTTTGCTGACTTTTTTCTACGTCAACTTATGAGAATATAAAGTATTACCTTCCATCAAAGTACATGATGAAAAGTTTAATATTTAAAAATATAGTTGCAAAGTGAAAAATGAACCAAACCTTGTGCTCACCATGACTTTTCCTTTTTTAAAATAATATTTAATATGTTAAAAAGATTAAATTGTATTTGTTCTCGCCTTATAATCACAGAGAAAACCCATATGAAATGATAAAAAAAAAAAAGCCATGAACGCAAATCTAAGAAAATTTGAATTTAAAGGCAATTTAATCATTTTAATTTCTAAAATAAAATAAAACACCAAAAAAGCCTCTAGACACTAATTAAATAAAATTTACTTATAAGGGTTATTGAGTAATTTTATTATTTAATGAAAATGTGAGATGACTAAGATGATCCTGGTGAATTTGATATTAACAATTTCATCCCGTGAAAAAAAAACATTTCATCGTCAAATCAAAGCTAAATGTTTTTGTGATAGAGGAGCAAAACAACAATTTTATTGTGCTTATCCTTAATAAACTTTGAGTGTGTGCATAGTGAATCCTTAATCACTTTTAACTCTTGTTTTAATATTATAAGGAAATTAAATGAATTGAAGTAATTACGACTAAATCCTTCTTCCTTTAAGAAAATTACCAACTATGTGTGTACGTATTTGATAATGTAATATAAGGTATTTTGGTAAAAATGTTTTTTAATTAAAAATACTTCAAACTAATATTTTTATTATTATTTTTGATATTAACATATTAAAATCATAAAAAAAATAACTTAAAAAGTATCAATTTAATATTTTTTTCAAGTAAAAAAAATTTGAAATATATTTTTA
Source organism: Populus nigra (assembly GCF_951802175.1). Lineage (NCBI taxonomy): Eukaryota > Viridiplantae > Streptophyta > Magnoliopsida > Malpighiales > Salicaceae > Populus > Populus nigra. Next base: position 3,014,128 of record NC_084870.1, on the reverse strand, counting down.
TTTTTGATATCAATATTAATTTAACATTGTTTTTGAATGAAAATAAATTTAAAATGTATTTTTTAAAAATAAGTTAACTGCATTACCAAGCAAGGAGAGCATAAGTATGCTGCATTCTTCAAATTTAATTCATACTCATGACTGAAAAGTGAACTTTTTCGCTTCAATAATTCAGACAAACTTGAAGTGATATGTGTGTGTGTGCCTGAATGAGCTCTATCAGGCCTGTGATTTGTCTTGTGCTGTTAGAAAAAAAAAAAAAGTATTTTCAATATTCAGCAGAAACAAAGTTAAATAAATAGATTCCAATTTCTGAACCGGACGTGTAGTTCAAACCGAAAAATGTTAGAGTCGACAGGAATTTGAAGAAAAGCACGATCAGATAAATAGTCACAGTAGCTGCATAAACTGCGTTGCATAACGATGAGTGGCAAGGGCATAGGCAGGCAACGGCTCGGTTAGGATATGGTACAGGTAAAGATTTTATTAATATTTTTTAATTAGTTTTATGTAAAATAATTTTATAATTTTTTATTGAGGTATTAAAAAATTTTAAAAATTTGCGTAGAGCTTTCTAATATAATGTTTTAACTTAGGTTAAAATTTCAGAATTTTTTGAGAAATTCAGAAATTTGATAAAAAAAATCACAATTTGACCAGTTTTATATTATCTGGTGTAATTTTCAATCCGGCCATCAGATTGAGTTGAACTTTTACGAGAGATCTTAAAATATATTGAATAAAATCTGGTTAAAATTTTAGAATGAACAGAGTTTGACAGTGCTAACAAAAAAAAACCATCAAATAAAAGCAAAACGACTCATTAAGGGTAAAATGGTTATTTGCCATTAAAAATTAAAACAAATCAGTTCTTTCTTTTTTTTTATATGTTGCCGACTAGGCAGAAGCAGAATAGAAAAAGAAAAAAAAGAAAAGGCAGAGAAAGAGAGAAAAGTATAGGAAAAACATAAAAAAAAAAATTCAAGGAAAAAAAATAAGAAAAGTGAGAGAATAACCTTGTAAACTTACAAAATCCAACTTATAAAATACTAATATAAGGAAGAATCAAGTGAATGAAGGAGGAATTGAGAGAGGGAAAAAAATTTAATTACTTTGTTTTTCAGTTGACATGAGATTGTTATTTTATCCCGGTTGAGAGGTTATTACAATATCAATTTAGATTCAATTATAAATGAATTATATTATATTCCACAAAACATCGAATGATGTAACTTCAACAGTGAGTTTATTTTTATTTTTATTTTTATTTTTATTTTATGACTTTCAAATTTATTTTTTAATATTTCGGATAGTGTATTTGAATTAAAATTTTATTATTAATTTTAAAAATTCATGTATATGAATTAATAATTTATCTTAAAATAAATTTATATATTTATTTAATAGTTTAGAACAGGAAAGGCCTGTTAAATGCTAAGATTTAAGAAGCACAAAGACACCCTAGAACGCAAGCGATGTCCAGAATTAACTTTTATCTTCTTTCTTAAGAAAAGGAAAAGGTCTAGGAATCAAAGAGTCATCAATATTGCTGCCCAGGTTTGAATCTCCCGTCGTTCGATGTCTCCACCGATTTCTTTTTTTTTTTTCTTTTTTTTGGGGGGGGGGGGAGATTTGGGGGTGACGAGCTGGACGTACTGACTTCGCCGCCACCGACCTCGACCACCTGAGATTAAAATGCTGACTTTAGCCCAGCAAAATGAGCTTTCACAATCGGGTTAGACTTTGGACCGATGAAAGATACAGTTATGCTTGAAACATGTAAATTGGGCATAGTTATATTTTATTATTAATACTAATTTTTTTATTTATTGATATAAATAATTTTTAATTTATTTAATTAGATGTATGAATAAGTTTTTTATATTGACAATGGATGAGTGCTAAGTCGCTATCGGAAAGGTGATTTAATTACGGGTTTAAAAAACGAAGAAACGCCACCGACCACTATTAAACATTACCTTACAAAGCCAAAAGGGTGGAATTATTTTTTTCTTCAACTTCATTTTATGCAAGACACGTGGTGAACTTCCAGCCATAACTGAAAATTCAAAGAAAGCACCACCCTCGTCCACTCGGCAGACTTGTGCACCAAAATATAAAGTATATTAAAGAGCTGATTATTATTATTATTATTAATTATGAGTTTGCTGTTATTCATTTTTAATTAAAAAAATCCAAAAATACAACAAAATAGTTTTAAAAATTGTTTAAGTTGGTGGTAGATGATTAAGATGACAAGTAAAAATGTTGGGGGATCAAAATGTATGAGATTTACAAAATTAATAACCCAATTCTAATTGACAAAAAACTTTATTGGTATAACTATTTTTATTTGGGGTAAAGAAATATAAATTTAGATGGTTAAGGATTCAATGAGAATTTTGAAATGCTTAATTGATTTTATTGAGGACTTGTTTGCGAGGAAAATAAATTTTTGGAGTCAATTTGAGTGTTAATTAGAAGAAATTGAAGTTTGAGAATTGAAATTAGGCTTTGGAAGGTTTAATTGGTCAAATCAGGGGTTTAATTGTAAAAACAAATTAAAGTTTGGAGGCCAATTAAGGACTTAATTGTAGATTCCCAAGACCAATGATCAACTTGTAAATGGTGCCAAATTTTAGAGGTATAAATTGATCAAATTAGGGGCCACATTGAAAGGAATTGACATTTTGGTAGTCAATTAAGGATGAAATTGAACAAATTAAAAACTAAGGACTCATCTATAAAAGGCACTGAACTTTGGGGCTGATATTTGAATTTGGCAAAAGTGCAATTGCATGTAATTAAAAGTTTGGAGATAATTACGGGTGCAATTAAAAGGAATTAAAAGAGTAGGGACCAAATTGAAATTAGTCAAATCCTAAATTAAAAAAACCATAATTACTAGGGTTTAACCTAGACGACGTATTGTTCACCTATTATTCATCTCATTTATTGTCAATTTTGGATGATCAAGTGAGCATGTTCAGGCAAATGAATATGGCATTTCTAACCACCTCAGGGGCTATAACCACCACCATTCAACTGAGAAACACCCCCTCTACAACCTCATGCCCATGAAATTGGATTTTTACACCTCAATTCTTGCACAAAAATCTCCAACATCTTGTCCTCGATCAGCTTTCCTTACATTTTCAGATTTTAGACTGATCGAGTTGGCACCTTTGAACGAATAAATGTGAAGCTACAAACCTCTAAATTGAGAAAGGTTGGATCCAAAAGAAATGTGTGCACCTCCTCTACCAACTTCAAGTGATTCCAGTGATGTTTACATGGAAGTTGCTTCAGCGAAGCCTCGAAAATAGTCAACCTAATCAACCTTAACTGTGACACCTATTTTTCAAAAACCAACTATTTTTTCGTGTGTTCACACTTAAAGCTTATCAAATGGTTCTTATCAGTGGTTTTAAAACCTCCATCTCAAGATCAAAAGGCTGGAAATAACTCATTGCCCTCAAAGTCTAGCAAAACCACCAAGTACCCTAAAACCAAAACTACTATTATAAAATCGGCCTAGTACAAGAGCTTCTAGCTGTTAGCTTTTGTCTAGAATCCTCTCACTTTGATTAAAGGGCTAAACTTTGATCAATCTTTGAGGGAATCCACCAAAAAACCTAGAAAACTCTATAAATATGCCTGGAAATCAGAGCTAAAAAGAGAAGAAGAAAAGAAGGAAAACAAAATATGGGGAAATGCTCTGTTAATAGACTCTATTTTGAAGGTTTAAGAACCTAAAATAGAAGGTCTAACAAGTTTTAGAAAGAAAGAGAGTGAAAAGAAAAGAAATAATGGAAATAGAAGAAAAAACAGTAGTTTATAGTCAGCAAATTTGAAGAAGGTATAACCATGTAAAAACTCAAAGGTGGAGTCCATGTGGCCTGACTATTCATGCTTTCTTAATGTTTAAATCTTTTTTTAACTTGTTTTAGTGTTATGTTGTTTTCTAGTTTTGTTTTGATTAATACGTAAAAATATTGTTTTTATTTTTAAATCTTGTTTGGAGTTACTGTTGATATTACTGAGTGTCAAAGCAATATATTTGTGGCTAATTTTGATAAAATAAGGTAGTTTTGGATTTTGTCAAAAGGTGGTGGTGGTGGTTGTTTAATGCCTTTTCTGTTTTGTTAGTATATGTTTTTGGTTCCTGGGCATGGTTTGGGTTCCAAGTATTCAAAAAGTTAGTTAAGAATCAAAATTTAATGTTTTTATTGTATGTCATTGGGGTTGCAGTTATGAAGTTGAAACTTCTTGCATGTTATTGATGATTTGATATTATTTATTAGTTCTTTGGATTCAACTATATTTGGTATTGATAATGTGGTTTGTTAGGATAAAAAAACAATGTGTTTAGAGGCCTAGAAGGCCAAATCTAGGGTTTAACATTAATTCTTTGATTTTTAGAAATTTTCTAGATTCTAAGTTCATGTTCTTTGCATGATCTTTGCCTTAGCCTCTATCTTTTGAGCTATTTTTGGTTAATTCTACGCACAAACATATGAGGTTGTCATCTTTAGCAAATAATATAGGGTTGCGCATTAATAAAACATTCATGCATTTAGATTCTATGGTTCTTTTGATTGCCCAAACACATTCCGATCATATCGTGACTTTTAAGTGTTAATCAAAGAAAATAGATGCTTGATTCTTGATCTATACATGATTACGTACAAAGCCTTGCCCTTGATTGCATGAAAACTTGTTTGGTTTGAGATTTGTGTTTGATTGGTTTCGGTTTAAATGATCATCGTATTCTTTATGTTCTTGGTGTTTGATTTGTTTTTGTCTAAAAAAATTATGTTTTGTGTTTTTTTTTTTGTTTTGATATGTTTGTGGTTTAATTATTTGTTTTGCTTTAATTTCAGATCAAACCATAAATCTCTCTTGACGATATGATGATATGTTTGTGGTTCAAAGTTGAACTAGTGTTTTCGAGTCAACTTGAATAGTTTTATTTTGGATCACATACTACAACTTTGTTTGATTAGTATATATATTTTTTTTAGGATTTTTTTATCTCAAAGAGTTGAAGAAGTACCATATGAAGAAGGATTGGCGATGTAAATTGACGAGGCTAGAGTGGAAACAATTTGTGGCTGTCGGTTCATCACATCAGCAATATTTCACAAATAAATACAAAAGATCTACATTGTAATGTGGTCGGCATTGTTAATTCTTTAATATATATATTATAATCTAATGGTTTGATCACATATAAACAATCACTTTACCAGTAAATCCAATTTCAATCTAATATAATAATCCAATATAAAAATACACATACACATAATACATTTTACATTTTTGTATATATTCATTTTAAATGTTTTATTGTTCTTAATTTTTAACAGAAATATTATAAACTATAACATATGATTTAATAATTTTAGTGAGTAAGAATTTCATTAAAAAATAATAAGTGTATATATTTAATTAATACACTGCATGTTATAATTTTTAAACAATCTCAAGAACTTTATAGGAATTGATCTTAGATTAGAAGTATTTTTTTTATTTAGAATGAAAATGAAAAAAAAATCTAATATATATCTTAAAATTAAAGCTTATAGTATAATATTTTAATTGATTAGGTAAAACAACAAACATATTGCAATAAACTTTGGTTTCAATTTTTTTTAGTTAAAACCTTTTCTACATATTCTTATTTCTATTTTTTTATGATATATATTATTTACACACATGAGATATACATTATTTTTTAAGTTTTTTATACATGCATATTTACATGATACTTAAAATATAATTGGCCAGCAATTCAATCATTATATCCACCACCCCCTACCCCGGAGACCCATTCTTGCATGTATACATGTTTTTTTTAATAATAAATAAAAAGAAATCAGTTAATCATAAACCAAGTTAATTTAAAGTGCATACGTTACCATCACAATCAGTCGATGATTATCCTCCTCTGGGCTTCCTAATTACTAGTTACCTACTGAAAAAGGGCATGCACATGCCATTTGATTACTAGTTAATTACAATTAAAAGAAAGCCCTTGCAGAAGGATTTTGATAAGGTTGAACATTAATTCTTAATTGTATTCCTTCAATCCTCCTAGAAAACCAAGGCTCTCCTGTGGTGTTATAAGAAAACTAAGGCGATTTTGGATCATGACAAGAAGCATTTGAAGTTATACCGGGTCTGAAGGAAACATATTTGAATAAGGGGATGCATGGTATCTGCTTCTCGGTTGCTTAGAAATAAGATTATTTGGTGTTTGGATAGTGATTAATTACTTATTTATATTGATATTTCTATCTCTATAACACAGGAAGTAGGAGTGAGTAAAAAAACTGAAAAACTGATTAAACCGAGAAAACTAAAAAAACCAACCCATGAAAAAAAAACCGATTAAACTGATTAGAATATTTAACAAAATATTCAGTTTAATTCGGTTTCATAAACCTAAAACTAAAAAACCGAATCGAATCGGAAAAAATAAAATAATCAAACCAACCCGAAATCAAGCCCATTAGAAAGTCCCAAAAAACCCACAAAAAACAATGTAGTTTTTGGTTTTTAATATAAAATAACCGAACTGAACCGAATCGAACAAAAACTAGTCAGTTGGGTTTTGGTTTTTAATACAAAATAATTGAACCGAAACCGGTCAGTTTGAATTAGTTTTGGTTCGGTTTCAGTTTTATTTTTTAAATTTTACAAAATTTTAGTTTGGTTGTTTTTATAGGTAAAAACAAAACCGAGCAAAAAATGATCACCTCTAACAGGAAATATATGATTATTGGTATAAGTTTTGATACTTGCAAAACAGTCCCTATCGGTGGAGTTTAGGGACCTTTAATGATATAATTAGTGACTTTTAAATATGAGAATACAATAAATAAATAAAAAAGCTTTAAATTCTAAGAACAATAATGTTTATTCTTGTTTTTTGTATGATAAATGCTCTAAGAGTTAAGGTATGAATGTTTGGAGGATAGAAATTATGAATCTTTTACTCAAGTGATTAAGAGGGTACATGAACCTTGTCGTTTTGATGGAGTAGAGGGATTGGAGAGTCATTTTCTTTAGATGACATTAATGATGAATAAAAATATCTTACACATCATTAATGAGATGAAAATAGGATAGGTCTTTCTAACACCTTTCATACACCAATAGGTGTTAGGAGATTATTATTTCTGACATTTTATACACCTACAGGTATAAGAAAATGATTATTCATAACATGAATAGGTCATGTCAATAATCTTAAGATAGAACCCTATAGTCCAAACATAGATCTCTAAGACCAATTAGGTCCAACGCATAACCAAACCTAGGGGAGATGGGTCTACTAATTCATTATATCCATGATGCTTTGGGTACAACTCACGGCTGAACCCAAGTATATTGAGTCTAGCAAGTTGTCAGACCTATGGTGCCTTGGAGTTAACTCATGGTTAAACTCAAGTATATTGAGTCTGACAACTTGTTTGGGCTTAACTCATGGAAAAACAAAAGTATGTTGACTCTAACTACTTGTCAAACCCACGATGTCTTAGTTTATGCTCATGGCTAAACCCGAGTATATTAGGTACAGCAATTTGCCAAACTCATAGTTTCTTAGGCTTAACTCATGACTAAACCTAAGTATATTAAGTATGACAACTTGCTAGACCCACAATGTCTTGGGCTTAGTTCATAATTGAACTCACAATGTCTTGGGCTTAGTTCATAAACTAAAACGATGTCTTAGTTTATGCTCATGGCCGAACCCGAGTATATTAGGTACAGCAATTTGCCAAACTTGTAGTTCTTTAGGCTCAACTCATGACTAAACCTAAGTATATTAAGTATGACAACTTGCTAGACCCACAATGTCTTGGGCTTAGTTCATAACTGAACTCAAGTATATTGAGTCTAACAACTTGTTAAACTTAAGGTGTCTTGAGCTCAAGTCAAGGCTGAACCCAAGTATATTAGGTTTAGTAACTTACTAGATTCATGGTGCTTTGTGTCCAGCGAATGACTGAACACAAATATATTGGGTTTGACAACTTACTAGACTCATGATGCCTTGGACTCAGCTCATGGCTAAACTCGTGTATACTGGGTATAATAGCCTAAGAGACCCACGGTGTTCTAGGCTCAGCTCATGACTACACCTAAGTATATTAGGTTTAGCAACTTATCATAGCTATGATTCCTTGAGCTCATCTCATAGTAGTTAATCCTAAGTATATTAGCTTTTGCAGCTTGTCAAACCTAGTTATAATGAGCAAATAGTATTAAACATAAGGTATAATCACTAATGTGTAAAAAAGAATAGTATTAAGCATGTCTTGTCTCCTGGGATTGATATGGAAAGTTTGTGATTCAAATTTAGATGAATACCAAATTAAATTATAAAAGATATTGATTTGATAAAATTTAATTGGTTAAATAAATTGATTAGTGGCCTGATGAATCTAGTTAAACATATCTAAATTTGAGAGGATGGACATTAGAATTTTTTAAAATAAAATAATGTAATTTTAATAATAATAACTTAACTGGATTGATACAAAAACTCATGAATTGATACAAAAGCTCAATGATTTAAATTAAAAATATTTTTAAAAATAGTAAAATTATCCCTTCATCTTTGAACACTGGAATTAATTAACCTTTGAGCGTCGTAGCAGCTAAATTATTAGTGGTGGGGCCATGCAAGCAGAGAAATCAAATTCAAGGGGTATGGACGGCTAAAATTTATGTTAATTATGTCATCAATCGAAATGCACTAATATTAATCACTGTTCATCTGTCCACTCCTTTTTCTCTACCATAAATACTCCTTCACCACTCACATCCCCATCGACACATTAGTAATAGCCTTTCTCTACATTTGAAGTTGAGGTAGCTAAGTATGGCGAAGGACATTGAGGTTGCAGAGCATGGAGAGACTGTGAAGGACTACCAGGACCCACCTCCAGCTCCATTGATTGATGCTGAGGAGCTAGGACAATGGTCCTTTTACAGGGCTCTTATTGCAGAATTCATCGCCACCCTTCTCTTCCTTTATGTCACAGTCTTGACTGTTATTGGATACAAAAGCCAGACAGACCCAGACAAGGGTCTGGATGCTTGTGGTGGTGTTGGCATTCTTGGTATTGCTTGGGCCTTCGGTGGCATGATCTTTGTCCTTGTTTACTGCACTGCTGGTATCTCTGGTCAGTTAATGTACTCATTATAATTAATTAACACATAATTACGTCAGAATCACCATTAACAGCTAGCATGCATGAATATTACAGATTCCTGATTGATTAAATTTGCACTTTACACATGCAGGAGGACACATCAACCCAGCAGTGACCTTCGGTCTGTTTCTGGCGAGGAAGGTGTCGCTCATCAGGGCTGTTTTGTACATGGTGGCACAGTGCTTGGGTGCGATATGCGGCTGTGGTTTGGTGAAGGCCTTCCAAAAGTCTTATTACAATCACTATGGAGGCGGAGCCAACGAGCTGCAGAAAGGGTACAACAAGGGCACTGGATTGGGTGCTGAAATCATCGGTACTTTTGTTCTTGTCTACACTGTCTTCTCCGCCACTGATCCCAAGAGGAATGCTAGAGACTCCCATGTTCCTGTAAGTATCCCTGTTATCAATTTAACTTGAAATTCAGAATCCAAATTAATGTAATGGGTTGAATAACTATGATTTGTTGTAGCGTGAGGGTCGTTTCCTTTCTGATTTTGATTGTTTTTCTCATCTCGGGATCTTGGTTTGTGGAAACTCCATTAATACAGCTACAATCTTGAATTGAATTCATTTTTTCTGAGGATAATTGATTATAAATAGTAATTACTATGTAAATAAATGGTACTATTGACCTTATTTCATAGCTCACAGAAACACCCTGCAACTAAAATTTGTAATGATCATGTAGCCATGCTAGTTTTCATAAAAGGGCATGAAAAAACCTCATTAAGTTTTTTTTTTTTGTGGTTCCCTTGTCTTCTTTGCTATCAAGGTATTGGCACCTCTCCCCATTGGATTTGCTGTGTTCATGGTTCACCTCGCCACAATCCCAATTACTGGTACTGGCATCAACCCTGCTAGGAGCTTCGGAGCTGCTGTTATCTTTAACCAAAGCAAGGCCTGGGATGACCATGTACGGATATCCTCTTTCTCCTCTCCTCGTCTTTAAGAATTAACAAGCAGACGAGTCTTATAGTGATTATTTATTATTTTCCCCTGATTATGTTACAGTGGCTCTTCTGGGTTGGACCCTTCATTGGAGCTGCCATTGCTGCTTTCTACCACCAGTTCATTCTTAGAGCAGCGGCTATTAAGGCTCTAGGATCCTTCAGGAGCAATGCTTAAAGCCTTGTCAAATTAATCAAGGGTCCCTTGTGCAAGCGGGAAAACTCTCTCTTTGCCTTCTCATGGGAAATTTAGATGGCAGTGGAAATATTAATAAAAATAATAATTAAAAAAAAAAAAAAGTCTTCTCAATCCCTGTTGGTTTTTGCTATTATTGTATTTCTCAGTGGGGTCATGTTATGTCTATCCTTAATCTTTCTCTTCCTTTTTAACCATCTTTTCTTGTCGTGGTTCATGTTATTTCAACATCATTAATGATCTGGTGAAACGAACTGGTCTTCTTCTCTGTCTGCTTGATTGTCTATGTTTTCCACGTAATTATGGTGAAATGCATAGTTGTCTTACCGGCTTAAACATAGTTTGTTTTTGCGGATGCATTTTAAAAATATATTTTGTTTAAAAAAATATTAAATAATGTATTTTTTTTAAGTGTTTTCATATAATTTTTGATAAGCTTATAAAAAATTATTTTAATATATTTTTAAATAAAAAAATATTTTACATTATATTATTAAACAGGCACATAGATTTAGGGCTACCCGAGTAATCAAAACAATAAGTTAACTTTCAATTTGTGGCCACATGTAACATGTGGTATATATGTTCATGTATATATAACTTAGTTAAACATGAGTTGTGAGAAGATGAATTCAAAGGACGAGGGTTGATTAAAATTATCAAAAATAAAACTTCAAACCTCATCAAGGCATAGATTACCTTAGAATTAAGGATCTCACCTTATTGATTTTGCATGTGTTATTATACGTGTCTTGTTTGTTTTTGCATTTTTAAAAAATATTAGGAATCCTTTAAGATAAGAAAGTCCATTCCACATGCATTTAGAATAAATATCTTCTCCCGGCAATGCTCTTTAGACCTCAAAATAATATGGAGTTAAATAGTAGATTTTTTTTTCCTGCAAAAAAGCATTGATTTTGTCCGGCTTGATTTTATGTTGTGGTGCTGAATATTTTTTAAAGATGTTTTTAATTAATAATATATATATAATTATTTTTAACATTGATATATCAAAATCATTCAAAAATACCTAAAAAACATTAATTTAATATTTTTTAAATAGAAAACACTTTAAATAATAAATTATAACGTAAAAACAAACATCCACTAAACATCCTATCATCACCCAACTTTATTAGATAATTACAAAAAAACAAAAATTTGTTGATTAAAGAGCTTAATGGCTACCTGTAAATATTAAAAATCCTACAGGTTCTTGATGATGACATCCCTAAACGGATTAATGGGAATGTGATGATGCATTTGATTCTTTATATATATATATATATATATATATATATATATATATATATATATATATATATATATATATGTTGGTGTTGATTGTATTAGGTAAGGGCAGGGGGCCTTGAGATTCCTTGCTTTTCTCTTATCTTCCATAAATTATTTGGTGGTCATAATTTACCTTATCTTGTCCTTAATTTATGGTTTGTGGTAATATTATAGAGCTGAGTAGGTGAGGGTTTAGCTGTTTAATGATGCACATTTTGGCCTAATTAATGGGGAAGGTGTGAGCTCTTGGCGTTTGTTCGTGGACATGATAGGGAGATGTTTGGCTATAGAAGTCAATCTATCCCTATGATGGATTGTTTTGAGTTGCTATTCATGTCACTTCATCTCCTATTCCTTATCTTAATACATCATACATAAATTTAAAGAATACAAATTATAAAGGTAAATAAAAAAAAGGTGTAAATAAGTTATATTCCATTTCTCAAGTATATTCCATACAACTAAGAGATATTCCACCACAAGCATATTTAGATGCTGCGTGATGTCATTTTGATTCTTTCTTTCTTTGGGGAAAAAATGTATAGAATATAAGGGTGATAATTTTCGGTTCGGTTTGATTTTGATTTTTTTTAATTTCGGTTTGCTCGGTTTTTTCCGGTTTAACTTTGTTTTTTTCCGGTTTGGATTCGGTTCGGTTTTTTTAGTTTTAAACTTATAAAACCGTAACCGAATCGTTCGGTTTTTTCAAAATTTAATTGATTTTTTTTACTGTTTGGTTTTTTCTATTATTTTTTTTCTGATTTTTTCGGTTTAATCAGTTTTTTGATTTTTGTTGCTCACCCCTAGTAGAATATTAAGAAATTTTTTATATGGGAGTGTCTCAAAACATATATGAAAAAAAACATATAAAATTTTATATAAGCAGGATCAATTTTATATATTAAAATTAAATTTCTTAGATTATATTTTAAGCGGGCATCTATAACTTTTTTAAGAAACAAATTATAATTTTTTGTAGGATTTGGATCTTAAATAAAAATTTCATATTTAGAAATGTTTTTGAAAAAATACTCTAATTTTCTTGATATTTGAACATGATAATATTTTATTTAGATATTTTTTACATTTGATTTTATAATTTGTATTTATTTATTTATTTTTATGTACTCATTAGTTATCTCTTATCATAAAAAAAAAAAAATTAATGTTGTTTTATGACGAGGAATAAGAGATGAAGTCACATCAATAGCACCTCCAACACAATCCAACCTGAACATATTCCACTAAAAGCATATTTAGATGCTGCATGATGTCATTTCCATATACTATCGTGTTTGCAAAAAAAAAAAATATCCAATATAAAAAATATTGTTAAATGGGGGTCTCAAAATAAATATGAAAAAAAGCATATAGCCCCTTTTTTATGATGTGTTATAATATTAATTTCAGTATATTAAAATTAAATATTTTTTAATCAAATTTTAAACAGATCATTAATATATTTGAAATGGTGCATTTAAAAAAAATAACCTTTTATAGGATTTGAGTCTAAAATTTAAAAAAAAAAACAAATTAAAGAATACATATACTTTATTAACCGGACTAAATCTCCAAATATAGCATAATGATTTAAATCCTTGGATCTTTAGAAATCAACATTTTCGAAAATTTCATATTTGTAAGATGAATAATACAAGCAAAATAACAAAAGAATTTTCTAATCTCTCTCAGGAAACAAAATAATATAAAACATTTTTATTTTTCTAGGACTGTAGCAAACCAATTTTGGCCAAAATTGGTTACATGGATTGACCCAAATCAATCTGAAAAAATTAAAAAATATATATTTGGTTTCATATTAAGAAATTAAGAAACAATTCATGTGGTTATAGGTTAGATATATTATAATAATAAAGTTTAAAAAGTTATTTCAAAAGATTTTTTATCCCACATTAAAAAAACATAACTTTTTTTTTCTTGTGAATATATATATATATTAAAGAGTTTCAAATCCCACATTGAAAAAATAAAATATTCTTCTAGTATTTATATAGTGAACTTTAAAAAAATTAATAACCAACTAAAAAATATAAAAAAAATATGGGTCTTTGGTTAGGAGAAAAAACACATTTAGCTTGGTTTTCAAGAAAGTATTTTTCTTTTATTTTAGACGGAATACACATTCTAGAAGTTGCAAAAAATTCAAAACCATCATATTATTTGTTGATCATATTAAATTTGATCCTTAATATTTTAATTGTTATTTATTTTATTTGAAATAATTTATGAAATTGAGAAATTATTTTTTATTCTCATCGTTTTTCAACTTTTTTATATGTCAAATTTGATTCCCTTTCATTTGATTGTTATTTGTTTTATATGAAATAATTTTTTTTTCAATTTCATCCCCCTTTAACATTTTTATTTGTTAGATTTGATTTTTATTCTTTTAATAAACTTTAAAAAGGTTAAAATACTAGTAAGTTATTTTTCAGCTCATTTCTCATGGGATAACCAAATACTAGAAAGTATTTTTCAACTTATTTTTATGATACTGTCAAACATTAAAAAAAATAACTTTTTAAGAATTTTCTTTCCATGAAAACTATTTTCCAAATAAAATTACTTTCCAACAAAATAAATAGAGCTTAAATAAAAATTCAATGAAAGATTTTAAATTGGCAAGTGGATAAACATCTTTCATCAATGAAATCAATGGTGGTTTAAGGATGCTAGAAGTTTTTATAAAGACAACCTAAACCTAAAACTGAATTTGAAATAATTTAATTTACAATCCAGATAGTTCGAATTAATAAAAGGAACAGTTGTTAATTGAAAGATATTTTAATATTTGTATTTTAATCAAACTCATCTTCAAATTTTGAATATAAAAAATAAAATAAAAAAGCTGATTGATTAACTACCATTTAAATTTTGAATATAAAAAATATCTTTATTGATTGTAGTTTTAAAAATAAATTTACAAAAAATATTTGTAGTTGTGATTTAAAAAAATATACATTTGATTAAAATTATTGCGAAATATATTTTTAGCTCTCCATTATTGAAAAATAAATTATTTTAGTTTTTACATAACCAAGATTTAAAATGTAATTATATATAAAGTTCAATGCAAAAAATAAAAAAATTTGACTAACCAAACAATTTTTTTTTTGATTCGGTTAAAAAACAGAAATTACCACAATAAAAAAAATCTCTAACTCATTTTGTGTTTGGTATGATGATGTCGTTTTGTGTTTGGTATGATGATGTGAGTGCTTTTTTAAAATATTTTTCAATTAAAAATGTATTAAAATAATATTTTTTCAGTTTTTTTTATTTTTTATATTGACACGTTAAAATTATTCAAAACCATCTAAAAACATCAATTTAATGTTTTTTTCAGTGAAAAACAATTTAAAAAACTATAAAAACAAAAGTTTATACTAAATATTTTCCAGACAAGACACTGAAGCAGCTAATTTGAAAGGGGAACAAGGATCTTGTGCAGATGGTAAATGGGCCTGTTTTATTTATATTGGTTTATTGCAGGGGCGGGCAAGTTGGGTGGGAGAGAGGGAGATGACAGAGGTCACGATCATCCCCACGAGAAGTAAAGAAGGGAAAAGAATGGAATTTTGAAATAGGATATAATAACAAGGAATAAAAAGCATGAATGGTCATGACCTAAATTTTTTTTTTTTTTTTTTTTGGGGGGGGGGGGACGCGACAGAGAGAGAGAGAGAGAGAGAGAGAGCATTGATTTAAGCCCTAGCATGCTCACCGTCCTCTGCAATAATGTTATGCTCACCGTCCTCTGCAATAATGTTAAGGGCAGGTGACACCGGCTACTGTTATTATTAGTTCTTACTCAACATCAAATGCATGCTTGTAGCCTTAGCCTTTGCTGATCCTCCAAGCTAAGGAAGACCCCATGTTTCCATTATCCTCACCTTTTCAGCACTCAAGCAACAAAACAGAAAAAAGGGAAAAAAAAAACAAACCTTGACAAATTTATAGGATGATTAAATAACAAGTCTTGATGTTCATATAATGCGTGTTCTTGGGTGGGTTGTAATTACTTGCAGTAATTAAACAGGTTTACATGTGATGATCGCATGAGTATTAAATAAATTGACTTCCCATTCCCTTTCCTCCTCTCTTGACTTCCTTGTATTAAAAGGCACCAAGTAAAGCTAGAAGAAACATGAACTTTTGACAAATTCATTAACAATAGATGAAATGGAAAGAAAAAGGTTTGGAACAATCACAAATCATTTCGTTCCCTCCTTTCTAGCATTAGTCTCTATCACTGATAATTCAATACAAAGCAACAACTCCCCTCACAACACGACCTTATAAATGCCAGTTCAAAGCACACTACTCAACTAGAGGCTAGAACTACTTCACTTTCGACTCAGAATTGGATACTCAAAGCAAACAAAACAAGACAGAATGGCTCTCATACCTTCTTTCTTTCTCTTCTTCTCCTCCTCTTTAACCCTTGTATTCTTCACCGGAGCGGGAGCACAAGGGAGAGCTCCTCATGGCCTTGTTTATGAGAACCCAGTGGCTTTCTCACCATCTGCAGCTGAATTCTTCCATCCCAAAACACATGAACCGAATGTGAAGAGCCCATGTGCTGCTTCATCTAGTTGCTCACCATTGCCTCTTGCAGCTCAATTAGAGGCTACTGATCAAGCACAAGAAAGTGAAATATCAACATCCCAGAAAGGAGGGAATCGACTGAGAGCTGGTGGCATTGCTGGCATTGTACTTGGTGTGGCATTTGCAGTGC
This sequence comes from Populus nigra, assembly GCF_951802175.1. Lineage (NCBI taxonomy): Eukaryota > Viridiplantae > Streptophyta > Magnoliopsida > Malpighiales > Salicaceae > Populus > Populus nigra. Next base: position 2,997,706 of record NC_084870.1, on the reverse strand, counting down.
TTTTGACAATGGGTGTCTACCATGTAATGGTCACGCGCAAAGCCAACTTAAATCGAGCCAATTCTGTTCAAACTAATGCTTGATGTGGTCATCCAATAAGTCTAAATGACTCTTACCAACTCCCTCTGTTACTGCTGTCTCTCTCTTAGATTTTGGGCATCGAGTATATTTAGTGTCATTAGTTAGTATTGCGTGGTATTTTACAATTATGACTACTCATCAGGTTGTTAATCATTTCAGTCTTTCAGAATATATAAACAAAAAATGTTCCTTTTATTTTCCAAATTCAGAGCATATTAGTAGTGTTAGGAAGATAAACATCCAATCTAAGCTGTAAAAAGGTGCACACCCACAGGATCCAGAAGTGAACACTGTTAGATTGGAGAGAAGCAATTCAGATTACACTAAAGCACGAAGGAAACCATGTAAACACCTTAAAGAAAACAAAGTATACTGCTATCACAACCATTGGGATAGCAAAAAAAAAATTCATGAAACCACAGCCCACAGGAATGGTTACTTGTATTGTTCGTGGATCTGTTACCATCCAGAGTCGAAGGGGGAAAAAAAAACTTCAGATCTCCCTATTGATCATTCCTTCTAATGGTTAAACAAGGTTACCCACATATAAGCTAACGATTTCTATACAATTTTATTTTTCTTGTTTAAAATTAAAAGGAGAAGGAAAGAAAACATGCACTAACAATTTTATGTTTTAATTATATTGCATCAAATTTCATTACCATGTACTGAACATTAGCTAGAATAGAAATAGATGTGAAACAGAAGATCTGATGAACAACTCATTTTGGGGGACATGAACTATCACACACATTTGGCTTCTTTCATTTATTTGTGATGAAGAGACTGGTTCAGCATTATAAATCAAGAACCATTATGTCTATATAGCACCATTACCTACTACATTTCTTTGCAGAATATGAAGATCCATTTAGGTGTAATAAGTTAACAGCACTGCACAGAAATGTTTTGGGAGGAAACCCAGCTACATAAACTCAAACACATGAAACCCAGTTGATCACGAGAAAGAATGCAGAGTCCTATAATTTGTAATTTAAAACATTTATTAGCACTGTTTTTGTAGAGAAAGCCCTGGGACACATGTGGCTATTCAGTGTAAAGCTTAAATTCTTGGAAGTGAAGTCTCCAAGAACAGAATCTGTGAATTCACAGCCATGAGGTCTCGTAGATCCACAGCCAAGAACAGAACTAGGAAAGCAGTTCTATCAAATTTGAAATATTTATCACAATGAATGATTCGCTTAAATGATATAACATGAGGCTAGATCTAAGCTGAGAGATAAGAGTAATTCCTATGAAACTAGATCTTATGGATAAGTACTAGATTTGCTCCAGTGGACATCCAGATTTTGAAGGTGAATGGGGTGCTGGGAAAGGTTTTACCATTCAGCCAAGGTCTAAAAACAAAATCTGGTGGACTTTGATATTAAAAACTAGTTCTAAAAAAGGCCTACTAAAAATCATACGACTCCCTATGTATCTGTTAGGCACTTGATATATAGCAATGAATGAAATCAATATGAAAAAGGATCATAAAGGACTTAGGTTAAGATCCTAGAGCAAATCAGATGGTTCAGATAAGATAGAAGATAAACAGAAAATAAGCTATGTCATACAGCTTTTTATAAATTCCAAAATACTCCAAGTGCAGGTAATATATTATTTGACTTTCAATCATAGCCCATCTCAGTTCAAGTCCCATAAAATGACTTGGAAATCTTGCATGTACATGGGACAAAACTTGATAGAAATGTTCAACTGATAGAAACGAAACTAATCCGAAGTTCTATTGCCTACGTGAATTAAGAGAAGCAACCACGGTTGCTTCGTCCACAGCTTTGTTCCAAAGAAGTTTGAACTATGAACAAAATTGCTTGCCAAATATAGGCTCTCTCAACTGTCAGAAATTCAAAGTTAAGACAATTAAAAGTTCATGAACACAAAGGTTTGACTTGTCAAAGAAAATCTAGTTGTATTGAGCATTTATGATAGCTAGTGTAGTTAATGGTCAATAGTTTTCCACTTTCATGAGAAGGAAGATCACAACAGAAATGAAAGCACAGTGTATATGCCAGTTTGAAACATATGAAAGCACAGACCTCTACTCTAGTGAAATTTCCAAACACGGAAGTTAAGTAAAAACCTGTCAAATGACTAGTGTATTGTAGCATGAGCTAAAGAAAGATGGTGGAGAAAACATCTTGAATAAATGGCTATGCGTACAAATGGTGTCTTTTGATGATGAAAGAGGGAGTATAAATGCTTTCAAACACCATATGTAGCAGAAAGGCTAGATTTTAATGTCAACAACCTGAATCCCCCAGTATCTCACTTGACAAGGAGCGAAACGCCATACACACAGAAGCATAGTTATCTAATTAGGTCATACAATATCCATCCTGTATCTAAACGAGTAAGAACAACCCTTGGCCGCCCAGCAGCGCACTAAAGTATCAACCAAAGGGGACCATATTACAAGTCTTGTGCATCATAAAACTGAAACTCAGAATTTTGATCACAACAATATGTTTTATAATAGAAATGCAGTTGTAACAGATCATTACGATCTATCTTATCGACTATATACTACAAGTTTCTTTGAAAGAAACATTCTGTAATCCAATCCAATCGGAAGTCTCTTTTTGGCTTTGGTATTGTATTACCAAGCAAGCAACTTTGTGATATCAGCATTAGACAAATCTAGAGGGTGGTCTTACAATAAGAAATTGCATGCCTAACCCCTTCCATTCTTAGCCTTAAGTAACTCTCTCGTTTTTTGCAAATGTAACCTATTCGTTGAAAAATAGAAAAAGAAAAAGATAGATAGATAGATAGATAGACAGGGTTTCATGCATCTTTCCTTGTTTTTAGGTGAAATGGGTTGATAGATGCTTTTTCGTAGCTCAAAAACAAGGAAACCCGCAAATGCAGCCCCCAATATGGCACCCAGCAGACGCTCCTGCAATTTGCCATCAACAACACCAAGCAACATATCAGTAGCGTGTATAAATCAATTTATAATCAATTCGTAATCCAATCCAACAAAAAACAAAGAAAGAGTTGGAAGATTACTTGTGCAAGGATACTGATCATGGTTTGGTGCTGCTCCATTGTATTGTTTTGTATTGAAGTAGCTGAGATAGATGGATAGACTTGGAGGAGGAGGAGGAAGCAGAAGACCAGACGTACCTATTTGCAGAAATAAGGACTGAATGAGGTGGACCACGATAACATAACCTATTATCATTATTATAATAATAATTAATAATTATTATTATTAACAAACACCAAACGTCGTTCCCTTCTTGTGGACACACCATGAGTGTTTTTTTTTTTTTAATTTAAAGTTAATTTTAGACAAAATTGGCCTTAATTAAGTTAAATTGTTAATAGATGGTTACAACTAAATTATACGTAGAATTGAATTCCAGCATTGGTTCTTAAGCAATTCCCGCCAACTAACTATATCATCTTAGATTTTTTTTCTGTACTCAGAAAAAGTGGTGGAAATCATGGTGAAATAGAAATGTGTTTGAGAACGCAGTGCAAATTATATTTTCAAAAAATTTAAAAAAAGTTTTTTTTATTTTACTAAAATTTAATATGATTTATATGTTTTGGATTGTTTTGATATGCTCATATCAAAAATAATTTTTAAAAAATAAAAAAATATCATTGGCATGTATTTCGGTACAAAAAATTATTTGAAAAGCAACCACTACCACACTGCCAAACACATTCTAAATTTTGTAGAGTTAAACACACAAGAGAAAGCATATTATTATGGCATCTACTTAAAGCCAGTGCTATCACTACTTAAATCCAAAAAAAAAAAAAAACAAGCTTGGTGTTGTTCAATCAATGGCAACCCCATTTTAGTTTTAATTCTAAGCTAACGAATGCAATATGGAGAAACAAACAATAACACAGGGATTCGACTTGACGAAGTGCCACAACATGAACAAAGAAAAGTGGATATAAAATCATCTAGGTGGTGACCCAGTGATAAGAACTTGGGACCAAGAGGTTTGCTCCCTCTGTGGTCTCAAGTTCGAGCCTTGTGGTTGCTCATATGATGGCCACTGGAGGCTTACATGGTCGTTAACTTCAGGGCCCATGGGATTAGTCGAGGTGCGCGCAAGCTGGCCCGGACACCCACGTTAAACTAAAAAAAACTAAAAAAAAATGGATATAAGGCAAGTAGGAAAACAAAAAAAGGAAGAAAATAGAGGAGTGCATAAAAAAAGCATGGGAAATGAAAAAATAGTTTGGTGATTATTAGGAGAAGAGAAAGAAAAGAGAAAATAGGAGAAAACATGGTTTATATAAAGCTTATATAATGTTCGAATTCACAATGTAATATGTCTACATTCACGTTAAAAATATCTCTTTTTTAGTTTTTTTTGTCAATATAGGGTGAGAAAGAGAAAGGAAAATAAAGAAAAAAAACCCACCAATTTCAATAATCTAGTCACAAAAAAGGTTATGAACTCACTGAGTAGTAACTCATGAAGCAAATAATCAACCCATTTAGCAACAACCAACATACCGATAAATATATAACACTAATGAGAAAGCAATAAATACAACATAGAAATAAAACTTCAACGAAACAAAATGACAACAATATATATAAAAAAAACTCAAAGTAGTAGCCTCACCAATTCAATGAAAAAAAAAAGCACCAACTCACACATCGAGAAAGCAGCATCTACCATAACTTGTCTAACCAATAGCTCTACCTAAAAAAATTCAATCCACATCACTTAATACAAAAAGGCAATATTAATCAAAAGAAAGACTAATCAATCAAACATAAACCATATAGAAAATCCATGCAAAACATTTCAAGTAAAGAAAGCAAATTGCTTTCAACACACTTGTCGAACAACTATGATACATAATTTAAAGCAAGCAAGTTAATTTGTTTCATATCCCAAACTCACCAAAACTACATGGTTCCAACCATCACAAACATAAAATACCTCTTTTAAAATAATAATAAAAAAAAAGGCTAAACAACTTAACATAAACCAAGCATCAAACTCATCCAAAAAAAATAAAAGCTAATTTCTTTCAAAACCTTTATTAAACACCCAGTGTGTAATGCACAAAAAGACATAAACCTAATCATTTGATTTAGAATTCAGAATGATTTCAATCCTAAAAATAGTAGTAAATACTATATGAGTCTTTCCTAAACCAAACAATATAAAAAAAAAACCTAACAAAAACTCAACCTCGTACATGACCAAAAATATATGGAAATTGTAATAGCTTTTTCAATAATAATAAAAAAACAACTAGATGCTCTATAATCTATAAGATGGTATCTAGACTGAGAAAAGGATGATGTAATAATCTTACTGAACTCCATGGTGACTTGTTGATCTCCTAGTTTCTTTTTATTTCTCCATGGACATATTCTGATAACCTATTATAATAACTAATGTTCAAGTCATATTATACTCCTTTTAGCAACATAACAAACCCATAATTATCCAAATTTAAAATGCATATCTAATATATATCAAAGCTTCTAGATAAAATCAATTTCTAATAAACTAAACCTTAATTCTCAAATACGATCACAAACTCTAAAAAATCCATTAAAAAACAAGAAGTAACCAAACATATCCAAAAATCCATAGAACAACAAAATTCAAGAAATCCAAATAGCTAGACATATCTAAATAAGCTAAAAAGAAAAAAATAAAAATAAACAAAACCAACAAAAAAAACTTAAAAACTACATTAAAAAAACATTAATTGGAATGATGGTGATGTGGTTGTGTAGAGCCTCGATCAGGAAAGGATGCACCATTAACTCCTTTCCATCAATTACTACCATTGATTTTTATGTTGCCTCATTTCTTTGCTTCTTTTTCAAAAAGTTTTTTTTTATCCTTTCAAATTGTTTTTTTTTCCCTGCTCCTACTCCTTTATGTACAAAGAGAAAAAGAGAAATGGGGTTTATTATAGGTGTTGCTTAGAGCTGAATTAAGAGAAGTCATGGCTTCTTCATTGGAAAAAGGTAATGAAAATAAAAAAAGAAAGGAGAAAATGAAGGCAAGGACATAGAAATGGGAAAAAAGCATTGCTACAATTTAGCCATGTTTCTTTTTCTTTTTTGTAATATTTTATATAATTAAAAGACATAAATACCCTTATACTACCCGAGTAAAACAAAAAACCAAGAAAAAAAACAAAAAAGCTCATGTAAGAAAGTTTTAAATTCTTTGATTCTAATCACATTTAAGTAATTTTACTACACAGTTAAAAGGGGAATGTTCATAAAGCCCAGGATCAAAGTTCATATTTTTTTTAAAAAAAAATTATTTTAATAATTTAATTATTTAAAAAAAATGTCAAGAGACCTTTCTAACCCAATGAATTTGTAAATGATAGATGTATACATGTAAAAAGATTATATTACCTCAAATTCTAGCCACCGCAAAGTTTTTCCAACACAGTTTAGTGTTTTACTTAATTAATAGCTTTGAACTATAAAAAAAAAAAAAACTCAAATCATTTCTATATAATCTTACACTCTTCTAACAAATAGAGAAAAAGTTTTAAATTACACTCAAAGTACCTATTACTGTAGCCCGGCCCGGCTGGGCTAGAAAATTAGATTATGACAACTGTTACCAAGTAACTTGTTATTTTTTCATGTATTTTAGAACCAAGATACTTATTACAAAACAAATAAATGGTGTGGCATTTTGCACTGTACACACAGACTGAATGTACTGTGGACTGTGGCAGTGCCCGGGCGATTTTGCCCTTAATGAGTCTATGCATTTTATCTCTTCTCTGGCCCTGTTTTCGTCTCTTCCTCTCACTCTCTTCATTTCATGTCTCTGCTCGGTTCCTTCGTTTTTGGCAGAGAGAACGACGGGCTGTTTGGCTCACGGCTGCTCGGTCGGCCTAGGATGCCGGTTCGTGGGCTGGCTTCGGGTCGTTCTTCGTGTTTGATGAGGTATGATTTCGCCCCCTTCTTTGCGCCAATTTCTGCTTTCTCTCGGTTTCTTTGCATTGGGTTCTTCGGTTCGTGTTTTTTTTTTTCGTTTTTCCCCCTCTTCTCACTCGATTGATCTTCTTTCTGGTGTGGGTGTTCAGTAATTGATTGTAGTTTTTGATTTCTCTGGTCTGGGTATTCAACAATTGATTGGGTTTTTTAGATTGCTCATTGTCTGTGTGTTCGGTTTTCTTAGGTTCGTGCTCGGGATGCTTGCGTTTGGTCGTTTGTGTGTGTTGGGGGGTGGGTTATTGGTTCAATTGGGTTCGGGTTGGGTTGATCAATGGTTTGGAGGTGGTTCAATTCTCGGGTAAACATAGTCCTTGGTTGGTTTGATTCGGGTGCTCTCGGTTTGGTTTGATTGGCTGTTATTTGTGTTGATTTGGGCTCATTGCTCTCGGTTTAGAGCTTAACATAGAATGAATTGATTATTGAGTTGGTTTTTGCTCTCCGCTGATCGCTTAATTTTTTTTTCGGTTGCTTTGCTTTCTTCGATTGTTGTTACTGTTCCAATCTGGTTTCGTTACTTCAATTACTCCTGTTGCCCCATGTCACTTCACATTAATTAATTTGTCTGTGCATTTTGCAGGGTGACATGCTTTTTTTTTTTACTTCTTCTCTTATGATCTTTGCCTCAGTAGACTGCGCCGCCTTCTTTCCTCTGTTAAGTAATTTTTTCATTCTAATTGTAATGTTTATCTTTGCGTTTTGTGCTGTTTCCTCTCCTGCATATTTCTCTTGCATTTCATTTCGTCTGGTACCTTCTTTTGCCTTCCATTTTTCTTCTCAGCTCTGCTTTGGATTTCTTGCGTAATTGATCCGATTTCTTTTACTCTTCTTTCTTGAGGTTCTGGCCTGTTGCTTCTCACAAATTGCTGCAAAGACTCACCCTTGTTGCAAAGACTCACCCTTTGTGTTGGTCATTCTACTTTTGAGGTTAGTTGGCATTTTTCTAGGACAATTTTGGACAAAAAACAGAGATCACAGAAGAGTATATGATTTCAGAAAATAATAAAGCCGCCGTAGAATTGTGTTATGGGATGAGATGTGAAAGAGAATCTTACAGTGGCTAATAAGAATAATAAATTAATTATTGTTTGCTAGGAATGAAATTGCTACCAAGGAACCCACCATAGCTAATAATAATAATAAATTGATTAGTTGTTGTATTGTTTGGTAGGAAGGAACCCACCGTGTTATATTTGGTTTTATCTACAACGATGTGAATCTTTTTGAAAAACATTTGACAACATTAATGTTGTGTTGATTATAGGTTCACAGAAGAATATAGAAAAGACTTTTTCTAGGACAATTTTTAGAAAAAGTTTGAACCTAGAATCAACACTTCATTAATCAATGTTTTTAAACTTACCTACAATATAACTTCTTCAAATATTTCAGTTTCTTATAATATAGTCTGTATAAAAACATTAGCTAACTGATAGCTTGAAAAAAGTTTTTAATCCAAGCTGCATGAAATTTTAACAGTTACCTTGCTGATTTTTTATTATGGTCGTGGGAATTTTTAATAGGAATATGTTTGGGTTGAGATTTTGCATTGTTTGCCTTAACTGGTTCTTAATGAACAGTTTGTTGCCATATTAGGCTTCATCGATGTATTATGGCCATATTGCTTTAGCGTGATTTGCTGTTTTTTTTTAACATATAGGATAAAAATTTATAACTAGGAAATTTGTTAAACATATAGGATCAAGAAGTTTACCTTAAAATAGGAAATGATGAAGTTATATGATGGAGGGAAAGGATGTATAATTTCAAAACAATAGAATTCATTTAGATCAATAAAATTCATAGCAACCCATCATCTTAGCGAATTGATCAACATAGAAATCATTCCATAGGTTTCAATCCTTCCATGAGATTTCATTTGCATGATTATTTCATCAAGCATTTTGCCCCCCACATTTTTTTTGCTGCCATAATACATCAACATAAATACTCTGGTTCATTATTTATTAAGACTTTATCTTCGATTGTTAGCATGTACATATTTATATATGTTTGCTTTATCTGCATTTAATTTGACTTTCTTTACATTTCACATGCCCATATTTAACAAGTTTTTAACGAGAATCTTGAAAAAGCTTGGAATTTGTTGTGCTCATAATCGAAAAATTTAACAGTTAGCTTGCTGATTTTTTATTGTGGCACTGGGAATTTCTATTACGAATATGTTTTGGTCAGATTTTGCATTGTTAGCCTTAGCTGGTTCTTAATGAACATTTTGTTGCCATATTAGGCTTCATTGATGTATTATAGCCATATTGCTTTAGAGTTATTGTTGTTTTTTAAACATATAGTATAAAAATATATAACTAGGAAATTTGTTAAACATATAGTATAAAACATTTGCTGTTAAGTTTTGTTTTAGTTTCTACTTTATTGAATTTGTTGCATGTTAAAATATAGGTTGCCATAATACATCAATATAAAAACTCTAAAGATGCTTTAGATAGTTAGACTATTGAATGAATCTGAATTTCAACTAAAATCAAAACTGTTATGCGTTGCTTTAGTTAAAGAGGCTAAAATCACCTTATTTATGCAATGAAACTTGGTTGCTTATTGTGTTTCTTGATATATAATAGTTCCTCATTATTGCACAAGCATTTGATTAGTTTTAAGTAATGGTGATGCTTGTTTTAAAATTGATATTTCTTTTTCTTATAATTACATACTGATGTTTTTTTGGCTTCTACTATTAATATTGTTGCCTAGATTGCTTTTATTATTGTTAAGATTGCGTCTTAGCTGTTTTACTACATCTTATGATGGACTTTGGGAATTGATATGGTCCTAAGCATATTCTTAAATGAATTATGCAATTGACTGTATTAAAAATAGATATGATTGTAGATGAGATATGACTCAAATTGTCTGCAGGTTGTGTTATGGATAACTTGAGATCTCCCGATATAGGGGAGACTCTGCCCAAATTTTGTTAGAAATTTCAGCAAGAGAAAAAAGATATAGAAACCAATCACATCATGCTAATCTCTTAATACACATCGTAGGATTGACAACCATCCTATCAAAAAACCACCAACATCATTTTAACCCATTGGACAACAAATGTCCAAATTCATAACCCGCAACTAAGCTAGAAACAGACTAAATTATTTCATTCATTGATTTTTAAGGGATAAACACCTCCCACCATGCATGTTTCTTAAGGTTTATTGCATCCTTCTGAAATTTCCATGTACATATTCAGAATTTTAGCTTTCCTTTGGCAACCAGTTATTGTATACTGAACAAAAAAATAATTTCCATCTTTTAACTACTTCATTGCAAATAGAATCTCTTCATTCTCTGGAAATAACATATAGAAGCAAATCAAATTATGCTAATTTCTTAATACACATAATAAACTTAACAACCATGCTATTAAAAAAACAACAAGATCATTTTAACCTACTAGGAACTTGACCCTTAGTTCTAGGATGATTTGTGTTGTGAGAAAAACTAATTTCTTTTGGAGATCAAAATAACTAAAACCTTAAAATGATTATTGGATGCTTAGACATGCAGATTCTGATCTTTATCTTCTAATTTCTCAGAGAACTTGGCATTGGAATTGTTGTGTACGGTCCTCTAGGACGGGGATTCTTTTCATCAGGGCCTAAGTTGGTTGAGAATCTTTCAGAGGGTGACTTCCGAAACGTTGCTACTGTTCTTTGTGAATACCGAGTTTCTTACTGTAATACATGTGCTGTAAATAACCATTTGTGCCAGCATAAAAATTTTATAGTTTGGGAAAAAAATAAATGTGATAAATTTTATCTTCTCCTTTGATGGGTTACATATTGGTTAACTTACAGGCCTCATAATACTCTGCCTCTTCATTTTATGGAATGGTTTGCAGTCAAACTCTGTAAAAAAAGAATTACATGGAGAGTTCCGCTTTGAGATCATGAGATTTTAGTTAGCAGTTCCTTCATTGTTGCTTGATTCCAACAAAGATGTTTTCCACCTTAAATTGATTCAATATTATGATTCAAATAGCACCTTGATAGCTTATAAACCACAACCTTAATCCACACACACCCTACTACCCACCCGAAGCCTATTTTCCCATTTCCTAACCTGTCAATTCTGTTAGAACTTGCAAACCATAGTATTTAGGTGCTGTAATTGAAGATCCTGCAACAGGTTCAATCAAATAAAACAATAAGTCAAGGGCTTTTGTTTGTCCCAGGTCCAAACAAAGAATTTTGCATGCGTAATGTTTTTGCTCGAATCTTTTGATTTCTCAGTTATGCACTAAACGGAGGTCTAGAGAAACAAAAGCTCATGGGTAGAATACCTCTTTTTCTGATAGTCCGAATTCAATGCTCTTTGCTCCTTAAAGTCTGCCCACTCACTTTATACCAAGGTAATTTGCAATGTTTGCACCCATAGAACCCGCATAGCATACATTATCATGATGAGTAATTAGAGAATATGCATATTAGCTTTTGATATTTTGCTGTATTATGGAAAAGTTTGTCCTATTATCTTACAGCGAGCAAGTAGGACATGATACAAGTACATATGGAATGCCTTGCATAAACCGTACATCAATGATAATTTCCTTTTTGATGAGTTGTTATAAGCTTAGCATCTGAAATTAGTGTTTCAATCGCCTCAGCATCAGCCGAGGTTCCAAGCTGAAAATCTAGACCATAACAGACAACTATTTCAGCGGGTTAATCAAATCGCGGCAAGGAAACAATGCACCCCATCACAACTAGCATTGACCTGGGTACACCACCAGGGTGATGATGTCTGTCCAATTCCTGAAACTACCAAGATCGAAAACTTCAACCAGAATGTGGGGGCTTTCTCTGTCAAACTATCACCAGAAGAAATGGATGAACTCGAATTAATCGCCACTGTAGATGCTGTAAAGGGCGACAGATATGACGGTTCTATGTAGGAGTGGAAAGGCTGAAATTGTGCTTGCTGTTTCTATATGTGGGAAAAATAAGAAGCTTGGCAATACTTTAAAACTTTCAAGATGTGTACCTACAAATAGGAAATTAGGAAGCTATATGATGGAGGAAAAGAATGCATAAATTCAGACCAATCAAATTCATTTAGGTCAATCAAATTCATAGCAACCCATCATCTTAGTTAATTGATCAACAAAAAAATCATTCCACTTGCTGCAATCCTTCCATGAGATTTCATGTGCATGATTCCTTCATCAAGCATCCTCATTTTGACTAATTCTATAGCAATTCCTTTATATTTCCATTTGTCTTTGCTAACAGGTTATTGTTACAGTGACAAATAAAGAAAATAAATAATAGAAAGCCAAGGAAGAAATATAACACCCTAAAGTAGCTCATCTATATCCCTTAGGAAGGTTATAGAACATCAAGAACCTATCCAATAGTCGAAAGTCCAAACAGAAAAACACAAAATTCCTAAAATGATGCTCTAGCCCAAAAATAAGGGGAAGTTTTTAGTCAGACATGTGACAAAGTGGACCAAATGTTTCTAAACAAGAAATGATTGCAAAATACAAATAGCAATTTCAAGAAACACATTCTTCTAAACAAATAGATTAATATGACAAAGCATTGATGAATTCGACAAACAGAGAGCAAGAAAAATGAAATTTCTAAAGCAGATAGATAAATAGAAGATAAGCTTCCATAAAACACACTAAGTTCGAATAAACTAATTTCAAACTGCAGCATTAGAACAAGAACAAACATCATGCTTAGAATGTCAATCTGCTGCAAACATGGTGCATATATATTTCAAAATAATTATGTTTCCTTTCATGGAAGAATACCATTTGCTAGGAGAATTTGTTGGGAGTGGTTATGCTCACCATAAAATCTTTTTTAATCAAATTTGTTGAGAGTAGTTAGGCATATGAAAAAATAAGTTTATCGTTATGGATTTCATTAGTTGTTGTTACAAGTCTTTGTTCATCAATTTATCAAAACAATTGCTGCATATGCTTTCTTCCACTTTTAGCTAACAAAGACCACAAGTTCTATCTATTTCATTTTTTCCTCTCTCTATGAACATGCATCTAAGTTTTCCTTCTCAATAATCTTTGATTGTTTTATCCTTTGAACTGTTTGTTTTCTCCTATTACATTAATATATATTTGCTTTGTCTTCATTTAATTTGACTTTTTTTACATTTCACATACCCATATTTCACATGTTTTTCGTTGTTATTTGTCTTCAAATATAAGGTCCTCATTGTATTATCTTCGTTACAAATGAATGTTGATTTCGCTTTTCTTAATGCATCTTTTCATATGTTTCAGGCAAATTTGTTTTCCCAAAGCTACTTTAAGGGTTCATTTGTTGCCTGTGACGATTTTTGCTTCGACGCTCATCTGTTCCCCTACAAAATTTGCTGGACTGTTAGTCAGGTTTGTTTCTTTCATGCGCTTCTTCAATATCATTCTTCTTATGCCTTTCATTCTTCTTTTTATGCTTACCTTTTTATATTCTGTTGAATGATTTGGTTGAATGAGGGTTGCACCTTCTTTTCTTCTGTAGCAATTATAGTTTAGGTTCAACTTTTAAATCAAATTGTCTGCTTTACTTTTATCCGAATTTTTCCCCTTAAATGTTAACGCAACTTCTCATAAATACCTTGGCACAAGTTTATTCTTTTTATATTGTTTTTTCCTTTCTAACATTTGCATTCAAAATCAATTTTCACTTAAAGGCTTTATCATGACAAGTCGCCGCCAACGTCCACAACCCGACCATCACATACAATGTTATCCTTATCCAACGGCTATTTTTTATGATGATTCTTATCCTGTTACGGATGACATCTATCCTGTTATGGATGAGAGTTTTGTTGGCGTTTCTAGCTCTTTGGATATTGAAAGTGCCCACCAAAATCTTTTTCATCGTGATGCCCATATTGGCTTTCATTACGAAGATCCCTCCGCAATTGCCTCATCGTCTTCTGGACCAAGTTTACGATTAAAAAGTCATGGAATTGAACATGCAAATATGGTATCAAACTGTCAAGCTGAATATCAGCCAATTAATGTCCCCTCAATGATTCCTGACCAATATAATATCATTGGTCAATCTTCTTATCAAAAAAAAAAAGAAAACGTTAGCTATTTCAACATTCTTAATCCTTTCTTTAAATTCGATTTAGTTTCTAAATTCTTATGATTTTAATCCTCTTTTTCTTTTTCAAATTTCTTTTCACCTCAGGAACCTTGGTTAAACCCCTTGATTTCGGTGATAAATCATGGAAATGTCACCATTGCAATGCTCTTTTTTGGCATGCAGAGCGTTTGGCACGTTCATCAAAGAAAAACCCCTCCTTTACATCATGTTGTGCTAATGGCAAAATCCAATTGCCTGCTGCTCCTAACACACCTCAATTTCTAGATGATCTTTTAAATCCTGACAAAGGTTCATTGTCCATCAAATTCCGGCATAACATTCGTGCTTATAATTCAATGTTTGCTTTCACTTCAATGGGAGCACAGATTGATCATACTGTCAATTCTCAACCAGGGCCATATATATTTAAAATAAATGGACAATGTCATCATCTTATGGGATCATTGCTACCAATTGATGCTGAATCACCAAGATTTGCACAACTATACATCTTTGACACAGACAATGAAATTGCTAATCGACTACACCCTTTTAATAATGATAATTGTCAATCATCTTTAGATGAAAATGTTGTCAACAAACTTATTGACATGCTTGATTCTTACAATGCATTGGTTAAATTGTTTCGTCAAGTTAGACATAGACTTAACAATGATGAATTCCCGAATTTCAAACTTCGTTTAATTGGGAAAAGAGATGGTGACTCAAAGCAATATGATGATCCTTCCTCTAATGATGTATGTGGTTTAATTGTTGGCGATATTGGAGAATCACAAACTGATAGAGATATTATTATTGAAAGTTATTCTAGAAATCTCCGCAGGATCTCTAAATTGCATCCAAAATTTATGTCTCTTCAGTATCCACTCTTATTTCCTTATGGTGAAGATGGCTATCATACTGACATTTTATTCACAAATCAAGAGCATTGTACTCCTTCAAAACGTCAAAAAGTTACAATGAGAGCATATTATGCTTATGTCATTCAAGAAAGATTAGGAGATAGTAGTACACTTACCAAAGGCGGAAGACTTTATCAGCAATTTTTAGTTGATGCATTTATGAATGTTGAACAAGAACGCCTTGATTTCATTCGCTCAAACCAAGAAAATCTGAGAGCTGAATCTTATAAAGGTGTCCAAGACGCAGTTTTAAGAGGTGATGTTAATGGTTCAAGTACTGGAAAAATCATCCTCCCCTCTTCTTTAACTGGAAGCCCTAGATACATGATTAACAATTATCATGATGCAATGGCTATATGTCGTCATTATGGTAATCCTGACCTTTTTATTACATTCACTTGCAATGTCAATTGGCCTGAAATTCAAAGAGAAATTAAAAAAAGCCGAAATTATAAAGCTGAAGACAAACCTGACATAATTGCAAGAGTATTTCGATACAAACTTAATGATATGATTTCATTCATTAAATCAGGACAGCCCTTCGGGAAAACAATTGCTAGTATTTTTCTGTACTTATTATATTCCTCTTATTGTCTTTATTCAATGTAGTCTTTTTTTAAATTTCTTTTCCCACTTTGTAGATGTTTGTGCTGTTGAATTCCAAAAAAGAGGCTTGCCGCACACTCATTTATTGATTTGGCTAGCTTCTGAATACAAATTTCGATCACCTAAGGATGTCGATTCAGTTATTTCTGCTGAACTGCCAAACAAAGCAGATGATCCTTATTGCTATGCAATTGTTTCAAAATTTATGCTGCATGGTCCATGCGGGATTGCTAGCCCAAAAGCCCAATGTATGAAGGGAAATAAATGTTCAAAAAAATTCCCTAAAAAGTTTAAACAATCAACGGTTTTCGGTGAAAATGGCTTTGTTTTTTACAAGCGACGAAATTTCCCTGCGTCATTTGTTATGAAAAATGGAATTGCTCTCTCTAATTCCTATATTGTCCCATACAACAAAGAGCTTCTAATCCGTTATAATGCTCATGTGAATGTTGAAATTTGTTGCCAATCAATGCTCATAAAATATCTTTTCAAATATGTTAGCAAAAGATCTGATAGGTGTCGAGCTGTTATTCAAGGTCAAACAAACGATGAGATTCAGGCTTATCTTAATTGTAGATTTGTTTGTCCTTATGAAGCTGTATGGCGACTCTTACAATTTCCAATCCATTCAAGAAACCCAGCAGTTGAAAGACTTCAAATACATTTGCCAATGCAACATTCTGTTGTTTTCTTTGGAAATCAAAACTTATCTTCTGTTTTAAGAAAAACTGGTCTCAATAAGACAATGCTCACAGGATGGTTTGATCGGAACAAAGAAGATGTTGAAGCAACACAGTTATATTACTCGCAATTTCCAAACAAATATGTTTGGGATGCTAGGCAGAAAGAATGGATTTACAGAACAAGAGGTTTTTCACTTGGACGTATAACATATGTGCATCCTGCTGCTGGCGAATTGTATTTCTTAAAGATGCTTTTAAATCATGTTAAAGGAGCTACAAGCTTTGAATATCTACGTTGTGTCTCTGGTATTGTTTATCCAACCTTTCAACTCGCCTGCAAAGCACTTGGTCTCCTTGATGATGGCAAAGAATGGGCTGAAGCTTTTTCAGAAGCTATTTTAACTGCTTCCTCCTTACAACTTAGGCAACTATTTGTCAATGTCACTCTATTTTGTCAAATTGCTAGCCCCCAAGATTTGCTTGATCAATTTTGGCACACAATGCATGACGACATTAGAATCAAGCTATCATCTTTCTCCCAACATAATCTTCATTTCAGTGATAATGAACTTAAAAATTATGTTCTTTAAGAACTTGAACAACTTTTCAATGCCTTGGCAACATCCCTCAAAGACTATAATTTACCCCTGCCAAATGATCGTTTGATGTCTGAAATTAGAAATAATCTCCTTAGAGAAGAACTCAATTATGATATTTCTGAACTTCGAAGCAATAATGAAGCATCAATTTCATTGCTTAACACATGCCAAAAGAAAATTTATGATCGAGTTATGGAATCAATTTCAAAAAATCAACAATCTCTTATTTTTGTTTACGGGCATGGTGGCACAGGGAAAACTTTTTTATGGCATTCACTTATTAATAGTATTAGATCAAAAGGGTTAATTGTTCTTGCTGTTGCATCATCAGGGATTGCATCTATTCTACTCCCTGGTGGTCGCACAGCTCACTCAAGGTTTAAGATTCCTCTTGCTATAAATGAGAACTCAACATGTGAAATAAAAAAAAATACTCATCTTTCAAGGTTGATTGAAACGACAACACTTATTGTATGGGATGAAGCTCCTATGAATAATCGCTACTGTTTTGAAACATTGGATAGATCATTACATGATATAATGGGCCAAACTGGTCATTCCAATCATAACCAACCTTTCGGTGGGAAATCTATTTTACTTGGTGGGGATTATCGTCAAATTCTCCCTGTTATACCTGGAGGAACAAAAGAAGATATTATTAATGCTTCCTTAAGTAGTTCACCACTCTGGCCAAAATTTGAAATCATGTTGCTAAAACAAAATATGAGATTGTCAATTGATGGTCTTGGTTCAGATGAAATCAATGAAATTAAAACATTTGCTAAATGGATTCTTAAAATAGGTGACGGAGACCTTTGTGATATACCTTTTTTTGATGAACTTGATGAATCTTTGATTTAAATTCCATGTGATTTGCAACTACATACCTCCGGTGATCCAATTAAAGCTATGGTTTCAGCTATTTATCCCAGCATTGAACAACCTGCTCTTGAACCATCTTACTTTAAAGAAAGAGCTATTATCACACCAAAAAACATTACTGTTACTGAAATCAATAATTTCATACTTGGAGTTACACATGGTCCTCAACGCATTTATCTTAGCAATGATTCTGTTGATGCATCTTCCAGTGATAACGACAATATAAACTTATTATATCCATTGGAATTTATAAACCAACTTGAGTTCAGTGGTGTTCCTTCGCACATTCTTGCTTTGAAAATAGGAGAGCCAATTATGTTGCTGAGGAATCTTAGTCCAATGATAGGCTTATGTAATGGAACACGACTAATCATCACACAACTTGCTGATAAAGTTATTGAAGCTCAAATTATAACAGGCTCACACATTGGTGACCGAGTTTTTATACCAAGGATCATCTTCCCAATTAATGATGACAAATGCCCATTTACAATCAAACGAAGACAATTTCCAATACGATTATGCTATGCTATGACAATCAATAAAAGTCAAGGACAATCATTAAAATTTGTTGGTGTTTTCTTAAAGGAGCAAGTTTTTGCACATGGCCAACTATATGTCGCTCTTTCAAGAGTTACATCTAAAAAAGGTTTAAAAATCATTTCATGTGACCAAGAAGGAAAACAACTTGATTATGCTAAAAATATTGTCTACAAAGATGTCCTCAATTTATTGCCAAAAGGTCTTTTTCCCATTCAAAATGATTTCTTATTTCTTCAATTCTAGCTTAATTCTTTTATATCCATATTGTCAACTATTTTTCAGCTATTTGTTTTCATTTATGTGCATCTTCTTTAATTTTTGCGACCTATTTGTTATTTGTTAAAGATGTATGCGCATTATTTTAATATTGCCTTCATCATCCACATCAGCTTATTTTTGCTTTAATTCTGCAGATTGATGGCGGTGCCTTTGAAAAATATCAAGAAATATCTTTTTTATCCATTAATCCAAGCCAGAGTTTGTCGTGTTTGGATACCAATGCAAAATGGACACACAAGTAGCTTCAATTGTCTTTTGGTTGACCACCAGGTTCTCAAATTTCACACACTATTTACTCAAAAAAATTTCTTGTTTTATACTTAGATGTCCTCTATAAAGTTCATCATCTTATTTACTTTTAACTTGATATCATTTATAATTTATAATCATATGTTTCTCTGCATGTATGTTTGTTTGTTTTCTTACAATTTTCCTTGGGAATATATATATAGATCATCTTAATTCCTTTCCATGTATAAATTACATTAAATACGCTACCATCTGTATTTAGATTTTCTTCGCATGTTGTCATAATTTCTTTTTCCATTAAATACACTATCTTATTAGCATTCTTCAATTTCAACCATGTCTTAATAATTCTAATATTGTTTTTCTACACATTTTTGCATCGTAGGGCGGAGCTATACAAGGATCATCCAAAGCAAGAGATGCAGAATTTTTCAATCTCAACATAATCGAAGGTTCCTATATTGAGATTAAAGACTTCTACACCTACGAAAATCGAGCTGCTAATATTGTTGTTGATCATGAAGCAATTATTGACTTAAAGTCTGATACCAAGATAATGCATCTTGATTCTGTTAAACATGATGTGCCGCGATACCATTTCAACCTCACTGACTTTGCACATGTCTTAACCAAAGGCAGAGGATCAAGAGTTCTTACAGGTATGAAAAAGATTTTTTTATTGAAAATGGCAAAAAAATGCATTATTTCGCTAACCTTTCAATTATTCTAGATGTTCTGGGTCGACTTAAAGGAATCCAGCCAATTGAAAAGATATTAGTTCAAGGTCACAGACTTGAAGATAAAAAAAAGTTCATCATTGAGAATATAAGGTATTTCCACTGCTAAAATTGCATTTCTAACTTATGTTTTCCATTGTTTTATCTAAAAATTCCAAGTTTCAAACAGAGGAGAAGATCTCCGAGTTACTTTATGGGGAGACGTTGCTCGAAGCTTTGATGATAATATCGTTAATGCGCAAGAATCTCCCATAATTGTTGTCTTTGCCGGGTTTCGAGTTACAGAATTCCGAGGTTTGCTGTATTGTTTTTAATACGATAGCATCATACCATTTTTGCCTTTGTTGCCCAATTGTAATTTTTTCTCATTCATATTTGTTACTTCTTTTTCTCTTACTTGCATTCAGGTGCAGCAAATTTAACTGGGACTGCTGCATCACTTTGGTATTTCAATCCAAATATTCCAGAAGTTCTGCCATATAAGCAATTGTAAATCCCTCTTACTCTAAAAAAATTTTCCATTTCATTTTCGCTTAAGCAATAAATATTTATTGTTAACTATTTGAAATTCTGTTTAATTCAGTTATAGCCAGGTGCCGCATGATGTCCATAAACTTCCTCCATCTTTGAATGCTGTTGTGTCATTGGATCAACAAATAAATGAAAACCGGAAAACAATTAAAGAGATCTTATGCATGGATCCACATCAACATAAGGTTTCATTGCTAATGCTTGTGCGTATTCTTTTAACTGTATTTTTTAACTTCTATTCTCACTTCTGCTTTTATCAACGCAGAATATACGATTCACTTGCATGGCATCTATTACTGATTATGATCTCTTTAATGGGTGGTGGTCCAAAACATGCCCAAAATGCACTAAAACACTCTCAGGACCATCGGACAACCTCAGATGCTTTGAACATGGAACTCCAGACTCTGCACCAATTCCATCGTAAAAAAATCCAATGCCCACATTATTGTTTCGTATAGATTTATTTCTTCATGAAATTAATACATTTATATTTTACTCCATTACAAATAACTATTGATGTCTTGGTGCAGGTTCAAAGTTAACTGCATTGTAACTGATGACAAAGATGTCACAAACTTCTTCTTATCTGGAAAAACTGCTGAGAACTTTTTCAACGCCTCAGCACATCATCTGGTTTATGACAAGAAATATGTTGATCCTTATACAGTCCCACCACAAATGACTGAAGTATTGAACAAGATGAAAATCTTTCAACTACGTTTCGGGGCTTATAAATCAGCAATCAACAGATGTGACATCTTTGTTACAAATGTTTTTGACGAAGGCATCAAACAGTCTTCAGAGATTCAATCAGAACAATTTGGTGCTGGGTCCTCAACCACTCCTACAACCATTACTATTGAAGACTCATCAATAGTTCAAGCGGACACGCTTACTCCAATAACACCACCTGACAGCACTCCACCATCTCAACACCAAGAAGACAGTTACCGCCTAAAGGCTAAGAAAAGTTTAGATTTCACCGATCCTCATTCAGAAAAAATGTAAGTTTCGTTTTATTACACATATATTTATATTCTCATATTCAATACTTTTAATCATTGCTGAACAATTTCATGCCTTTACTTTCATACATCACCTGCATTCCCTATAAATAAACTTCCTTATAAAATAATATTCTCTGTTCCTTAATTTTGCAGTCATCTAAAACAGAAATCAATCATTCTCGATGAAGAAGATAAACCACAAACTAAAAGAAACAAAGACAACCTTTCTCCATCATCAAAGGTCGTTTTGCACACCAATTATCCATTCTTAATTTTTGTTACTTAAGACACATATGCATTCTTAGTTTTTGTTACTGAAGTTCATTCAAAATGCATGATACATTCAATATATATACTATATGATTAGCTTTGGATTTTTTGAACAATGCAACTCAAGATGCATGATTATTATTAAACTTACTTAAAAAGGCATAATACACTAATGATTGATGTTTCTTTTTCTTATAGATGCACACTGATGATTTTTTCTCTTCTACAATTGACATTATTGCCTAAATTGTTTTTATTATTGTTAAAATTGTGTATTAATTGTTTTACTATATCTTATAATGGACTTTAAGAATGAATATAGTCCTTAACATATTCTAGATTGAATTATGCAATTGATTGTATTGAAAATGGATGTGATTATGGATGAGATGTTACTCAGATTGTGTGCAGGTTGTGTTATGAATAACTTGGGATCTCCCGATATAGGGGAAACTCTGCCAAAATTTCGTTAGAAATTTCGGCGATATGAAAAAAAAATTCCCATACTTCATCTACTCTTTTTATAAGTGGAAACATTAAACAAATTGAACACCTACGAGGAAAATATTTAGAGTTGTTACTGATAATGATTCATTTTCTGGTATTCATTGTTTTCATCTAAATGTTTATGTTACATCTACTTGAATTGTTTTATCATT
Source organism: Populus nigra (assembly GCF_951802175.1). NCBI lineage: Eukaryota > Viridiplantae > Streptophyta > Magnoliopsida > Malpighiales > Salicaceae > Populus > Populus nigra. Next base: position 2,975,563 of record NC_084870.1, on the reverse strand, counting down.
CGTCCCATTCGCTTTCTCCAAGTACATATATGTATGTATGTTTTATCTATACATCCAAGTCTTCTCTTCCTTTTTTCTAATGTCTACAATGATTTTTACAGCATATGATATTAATTTTTAATTGTTTCTTTACTGATTTGCTGCATTTATTCTTCCATAATATTTGCTGAAATTTTTGAATGCATGACTTAATTTCTTCATCATTTCATTTGCGAATTTTATTTTTTTCAGGAAGATTAACAACAAAATGATATGTCTCATTTCGAAGGAGGGATTTCACTTCGTTCTGCACCTCAACATCCCTCTATTTTGCACTGATGTACAAATTGTATAATTAGCACTCTTTTGTCATCTTTTGTGACACTATGTATACACCAAAAGATGTAATTTATGTTTACAAAACAAACTCTTTTATATTGTAGTTCTAACTTTTATATTATAAGTTTATTGTTTTTAATGTAATTATATAATATTATATACGCAGCAATGCCCGCGGCAACGCGCGGGCATATAGCTAGTTATCTAGAAAAATAATACAAATCTTGTAACTAGCACATAAAAATACGAACTCTAAAGTCTGAATCTAGAAAGTAACAGTAGCTCCCCCCCCCCCTCTTTATTGTGGTCAACAGCAGCATCTGTCACGTACGACAATAGCAAAACCAGCTCCACCTTCAACCAAGTTCGATCCGGCCAACTAGCTACGGCACGCACGAACCGAGAGCAACCACCGCCTATGACAGACAAGAAATAGCTGCTGCTTTTGTATGACAGCATTATAGGCCTATGAAACTGTAGTTCATATGAGAAAAAGCGAGGACTTTTTTCGTAAATGCATGTCATTATTATCAATGGAGTTTAAGAAGGTATGTGCCACCTTTATGGGTCTCTTGTGTATGTGTTTTGGAAAGCCCACCTGAGCTTTAATGATTTTATTTTTTTGTTATTGTTATATCGAGTCTCAGCGTATAGACTTGTTATTCCTGTAATGTTTTATCTATTTATTGGATTTATAGGATATTTAATAAATATAAAGATTAGTTATAATATACATAAGCTGACCCAAACACCCGAATTAAAAAAAAAAAAGTCACTGGACGATAAAAGAAAGTACAGGTGAGGGTACGGTGAAAGATTGATTTTATTTCTCTGGGCTGCCTTTTCCCTAGCCTAGTATAGAAAGCGTGATCGAGTTGGGTAACGCAAGGATATCTCCTCCCTCATTCTTCTTGTCTTGCTCTTGCTCTTGCCCGCTCACATCACATGCGCCCACATCCCATATGCCCTTCTCACTCACGCACGCTGGCACTCTTCAAATTGAGCTGTAACTGTAATAATGACACCAGAGAAGCCGGGGGATATAGGAAATTCACTTTGGCTGAAATAAATATCAAGACGACGTCGTCCAGGACCTGGTGCTGTGCTGCCTTGAAAAGCGCCATTAGAATTACGTTTCATGAAAATTTAATTTTTTAAAAAATATTTTTTATATTTTAAATTTTCTTTAATATATTTATGTAAAAATTAATTTTTTAAATAAAAAATACTTAAAAAAAACATTTCCACACCTACAAACACTCCAATTTAACTTTGACTTTTTTTATATAAACCCCCCCTACTGGCACTGCGCTCGCTACCGCTATCAGATCTCTCTCACTCTACTGGATCTAAAAAAAAACACAATGTCGACTCGCTTCATTTTCCTCCTCTCGCTCACCGCCCTCCTTCTCTTCTCTCAGCTCTCTCCCTCTCTCTCTAAACTCCAAAACGCTGCCGCCGAAGATGACGATGAGGATCTTAGTTTCCTGGAAGAAGAAACCGACGCCGTTCCTCACGGCCACGGCCACGACCACGACCACGACCACTACCCCGATCCAGACCAATTCGACGAAGAATTCGACAACGAAGATGACCTCGACAACTACTCTGATCTCGATGATTCCGAATTGGATTCTTACAAGGAGCCTGAGATTGACGACAAGGACGTCGTCGTTTTGAAGGAAGGAAATTTCAGTGATTTTGTGACTAAGAATAAGTTTGTGATGGTGGAATTCTACGCGCCATGGTGTGGTCACTGCCAGTCGTTGGCTCCCGAGTATGCGGCGGCTGCTACGGAGTTGAAAGCGGAAGAAGTGATGTTGGCTAAAGTGGATGCAACGGAAGAGAATGAGTTGGCTCAGGAATATGATATTCAAGGCTTTCCTACTGTTTATTTCTTTGTTGATGGAGTACACAAGCCTTATCCTGGCCCAAGAACCAAGTAAGTGTTTGTGTTTTTTTTCTTTCTTTTTTTTTATATAAATTTACGATTGATGTAATCGAATGCAATGTGATGTAGAGATGGAATTGTGACATGGATCAAGAAGAAAATAGGACCCGGTATTTACAATATAACAACAGTGGAGGATGCTGAACGTTTGTTGACTTCTGAAACTAAACTTGTCTTGGGCTTCCTCAACTCTTTGGTGGTACGCTTTGCTACTTTCACTATTTTCCGGTTTGGTTTGATTTGGTTTCACAACAATGCATCCTGGTTTTGTTTCATGTCTTTCAACCTATGATCTGCGTTACAATTTGAAATTAATCGCTTCAGTGTCAAGTAGCAATTTCCTTTCTCACTGTGGATCATTTAGGCAATTTATGCTCTGAATTTTGCATCATATTCAAAGGTACAGATCTGCTGTGTAGAACATGTGTTAGCTTTTTTTTTTTTTTTGCAGAAATAGTTCTGACCATGAATATCAAATTTAGAAATGGAAAGACCACAACTCATGAGCTGATTCTTGAATGGTTTTCACATCTTGAGATTATCGTAGTTAGAACATTATGTGCATTTGTTCTATAATTGATTCTATGCTAGTTTACTTCATAAAAAAAAACAGGGTCCTGAAAGTGAGGAACTTGCTGCTGCTTCAAGACTTGAAGATGAGGTCAGCTTCTACCAAACTGTGAATCCTGATGTGGCAAAGCTTTTCCACCTTGACCCACAAGCTAAACGCCCAGCTTTAGTCATGCTTAAGAAAGAGGCTGAGAAACTGAGTGTTTTTGGTTTGTTCTTCCCTACTCCCATTTTTGTTGGAGCTCTTAAAATTAATCTTTTAATAGGCATTGCTCTTATATATAGTTTCTCATTCTGCAGATGGTAATTTTTCCAAGTCTGAGATAGCTGAATTCGTATTTGCCAACAAACTGCCATTGGTGACCATTTTTACTAGGGAAAGTGCCCCTTTGATTTTTGAGAGTACAATTAAGAAGCAGGTTTGGATACACATTGCTTTGTTTTGGACTTCTGAGTGCAAGTATGCTGTTTCTAAAAGTGTACTAATCTGAACAATGGTCCCATATTTTCTTATTCTCAGCTTTTGCTGTTTGCAATTTCAAATGATTCAGAAAAGGTTGTCCCAATTTTTCAAGAGGCAGCCAGATTATTCAAGGGAAAGGTAACTTGAGTTCAATAACCAGCAACCTTCATTTTAATACCTTTTGCTGCTGATACTAGACATGCAACTATTTTTTAGACAACTTTGTGGGATATAACTGTAATATATCATGGACTGCAGCTTATCTTTGTATACGTGGAAATGGACAACGAAGATGTTGGGAAACCTGTGTCAGAATATTTTGGTATCAGTGGAACTGCCCCCAAAGTAATTTTTCTTCTCAGTGCGAATTTATGATACTGATTGTTGGTGATTTCATATGTTTGGTGCAATTGAAGCTTTTGTTGGTATCAATTTCTATCTAGGTTCTTGCATACACAGGAAATGATGATGCTAAAAAATTTGTACTTGATGGGGATGTTACCTTGGACAAGATTAAGGTGGGAACTTTCTCCTTATGGTCTTCAATTTATATTCAGCTTTAACTGTGATTGGGTAATGGTTTTTCTTCTTCTTCATGCATCCATTTGTTCGTTCATAGGTTGCTTTTCCTGCTATTTTGATGAGTTCAATGAACAGGTATGCCAATGCCAAAATCTGTAACATTTTGATCTTTTTATCTTCTCTCAGGCTTTTGGGGAGGATTTCATTGAAGACAAGCTCAAGCCTTTCTTCAAGTCGGATCCAGTTCCTGAATCAGTGAGTTGCTAGGTTTTGTTTTCTCAGCTAGGTTATTTATTTAATCATTCTTTTATTCGAGAAGAACTAATTGATTTATTTTATTTTGTCTTATTATCTGACATTTTTTATGGTGTTTGATTGTTATAGAATGATGGGGATGTAAAGATAGTGGTTGGGAATAACTTCGATGAAATTGTTTTGGATGAGTCAAAGGATGTTCTTCTTGAGGTATTGTTGCAACTGATAAATGCATGAATATACCCATTCTCTTTTTGGTTCTTTTTACTTGTGCGCTTTCTAAATGTTTGTTTGGTTTACTAGATCTATGCACCATGGTGTGGGCATTGCCAATCTTTGGAGCCAACATACAACAAACTTGCCACACATTTGAGGGGCATTGAGTCTATTGTTATAGCCAAGATGGATGGAACAACAAATGAGCATCCCAGGGCAAAGGTACTTGTATTTCAATTTGATCTATGGCGTGGGATTTGAAAATGCCAAGAACTTGTTTTGCCTTTGGTTTTTTTAATATAGCAGTTTGTCGTTTTAAGAACTTGGATTTATAATAGATGAGTGTCCTTTGTGAGTAAAATAATGTGGGGATAAACTTCTATGGAGGATTAAATTCAGACTGGATACCCATGGTTTCCTACTTATAATTGCCCAATGTTGGGAGCCTTAAAATGCCTAGGTATGTACCTTGAATGCCACTTGCAACCCCTAGTTTTTACCTGGAGAAGTCAAACTCAGTTGAAGACAGGTGAATGAAGTTGTTTGACCAGAAACTAGTAAACGCGGGGTTTACTTTATAGACCAACTTTTACAGGAGAGAGGCTTGAACTAAAACCTCTACTGTTCCAAAGCTGTTTGTGTTGGAGCATGTTTATATTTCGTATATTTTAAATATAATCAATTTTACTTAATTTGTTTTTTCCTGGTTCAATCTCTGAATCTTTGATCATCTCCATTTTCCAAATCAATGATTGGCAATTCTGAAAACATTGACTTCTATATAGATTGGAAAGTGGACTGTTCAGTACTTTTCCTTTTCAATTCAATGCACAATAAATTTTTTTTTTTTTAATGGTGTTGGAGTGCAAAATCTCAAAGCTAAAAGTAAGAGGGAGTTTGTAGTGAAATTCTACTCACTCATTTTTTCTCCATGCAGTCGGATGGGTTTCCCACGCTCCTCTTCTTTCCTGCTGGAAACAAGAGCTTTGATCCAGTAAGTGGCTGTTACAAATTTGACATTGTGTTTTCACTATGGCTTCTGCCCATTATAGGATTTAAATTTGGAGTATGTTTTTGTGATATGTTTTGGATAATTGGTGTTGGGCAGATCACTGTGGACACTGATCGTACCGTGGTTGCATTTTACAAGTTCATCAAGAAACACGCATCGATTCCATTCAAGCTCCAAAAGCCAGCTTCAGCATCAAAAGCAGAAAGTTCAGATGCCAAAGACGGCATTGAGAGCAGCACGAGAGATGTGAAGGATGAATTGTGAGGATCTTATGTGCTTGGCTAATTTATGTATCTTTTAAGGTTAAGGCAGTAGTTTCAGCAGAAAATAGAGCGAGTAGTGTAAGAAATATCCAAAGGAGAAAATCTATTGTGACCACCAAACCTACGACACCCCATCCTCAGTGAAACTGACTGGGAAAAAATTGAATTATGTATTATCGTTCTGAATTTTGCTTCGTTTTCTGAAGGTTTTCAGGAAGAGTTTAATAAATCTGGGCGTCTCTTCCCTGGTTCATGTTATGTGCACTTGTCGAGCAAATGAATTTCCCAGATCTATGTGGGTTCTTCTACTTCTAGTCATCCCATGCGCATTGGTTCTGGTGGTGGGCTCTACACGAGTGGAAATTGAATTTCAAAGTTTTTAATTCCTAGGCAAGCAAAGCTAGTTATACGTGGCCGAGTTTCCTGGAGGGTCGGAAACAATGACGTCCCTCCTGATCGGTCAACCACTCAAGTCCCCATTGCAAGAATGGCAGTGAATACGACCATTTTGCTCCACCTCCCCTTTATTTGAATTGTTTGAATCCATCACCCATCACCTTTTTTCCATGGTTACCGGACTCGGGTTGACCTGGATCTTGGCAAGGTCTAAGGTAACTAAAGGCTAGGCTTGCAATTGTTCTGGTGAGTTCTATCTCATTTATGAGGTTGATGAGGTAAAGCTATGACCTGATTAAAAAAATATATATATTAATATATATAGTTTATGATTATAAGAAAAAAAAAATATTATTTTAATGTAGAATAAAAATATTTGTGGTTTAAATACTTCAATTTAAAAAGAGATGATAATATTTTTTTAATATGAAATAAAAAAACCTTTTGAAATAATCATTTAAACTTTATTATTTACAACATGTATAGTTTATATCCTTATGTATTGTTTTTTTAACTTTTTCATATGGGATATTAAAACCTTAAGCATTTTTTTTAACTTTTCCATGTTGACCCGGGTCAACCCATGTGATTAGGAATTGAATTTTTAGTTGGGTCAACCCTCAAGAAGGGTTTGATAGCTATGTTTTTTTCTACCTCCAACCTCGGGTGAATGATTTTCTTTACACTATATACATAACTCAATTTAAATTTAATTGCACAGGTGGCTCGCGTCACGTCGCGGGCTGATCTATTTATTTTTTCAATATAAAAAAATATCAAGGTGATGTAAACATTTTTGAAAAAAAAAATATGATTTTGGTCAATAACCCGAATGTGTTTGATAAGTTTGACTAATTTAATAATTTAATAATATGATTAGAAAATCATATATTGACAACAAATAAAGTAAAAAAAAAATCAACAATGATTCAATGCAAAAGATGAATGCTTGTCAATATTGTGAAAATATATCCTTACAATATTCCTAAAACATCTCAATAATCTTATCTATTAACAAAGTAAAAATTAAATGAGATTAAGATAATTGCACAAGAAAAGAAATTAAATCTCGATTCCCAACCAATAAAATTATAAATGACAAAATTGAAAAGATAATGATTTAAAAAAACAAAGAAGAAATTAACTTGAGTATATCCGAGCCAAAAGATAGGTGGAAGTTTAGAAAAAAATCTTTCAAAGGAACCAGACATTAACTATTTTTATCATCGAACTTGAGTGAAAATCAAACAAAAACTATTACCTAGCCATGAAACTAGGATAATCTCATGAAAAGTAAACTGAATAAACTCACGAAACTCAATTCTCAAACCAAAATAATATTGAAAGGTTGAATTGTAAATAAAATGAAAATCAATGAAAAAAAAGGTTTGGGTCAACCCTAATGAACTTGTTGAATTCATGACCCAAGACATGATACCAGGATAAATTCATAGAAAGAAAAGTTAAAAAAAAACAAATATCGATTTCTGAAAAACCCAATAATTATAGATAAAATTTACAAAATTATTTTTTAAAAAGGACTTAAAAACGACTAAAGCCAACCTAGTCTAATCTTCAAGATTTGTGACATGGATCATGAGATCGGATATTACAACGTAAAAGGTAAACAAAAAAAAATGTCAAATTCTCAACCAACCAAAATAATTAGGGACAAAATTGAAAAAAAAAAGAATTCAACAAAAAAAAAGAGAGAAAAAAATAAATTTGAAAAAAATGAGGATCAAATTTGACACAAAAAAATCATAAGGGATGGAATAAAGAAATAATTTCAATTAAGAAAGGATAAGAAAAAATAAAAATAATAATCAAAAGAATAAGGACTAAATTTGATTTAAAAATTAAATGTCAAATGATGAAATTGAAAACAAAAACTAATTCAACAAAAGATTCAAGACTAAATACATTGCAATAAAAAAAATGAGGACTTAATTTGATTCAACAAACAAATAACCAGGCTTCTTTGTTTTTTTATAATGACCATCGTGTTTTTCTAGGAGGGGAGAGAGGAAAGAGGGAGGTGAGATAAAAGGCACAACCAGAGCTCAACTGCTTATCTTCTAGTGACACGCGTTTAACCACCGTAACAAGGGTGACAATGCGCTTTCTGGAAGGCGACGTTCAAAGTTCTTACAGTGGCGCCAACCAATTTTTTATTTAAATTATATTCTATACATATTAAAAGACTCAATTACCCCTAACCCTACATGAGATTAACAAACAAAAATAGGACAAAATGATAAAGACACCTTTGCATCTAAAGCCAAAAAAGTTTAATTCTGAGGGGCATGTAAGTCGTCAATACACTATACAAAAGAAATCAAAAAACTAAAAATGCTCGATAATTTTTTTTTCTTTTAAGGGTGATTTAGTAATTACATTATGTAACAAAGATGTACAAATATTGATTAACCCCATTCATTCATGTAATGACTAAAGAGCCAAGCTAAATGATTTTGCTCTTTAAGGGAAAGTAATTTTATTATGTGAATCTACAATGAAATGTGAGTTGTGCATAGTAAAAAACTTAACAGTTTTTTTTTAACTAGATCATCGACTCACGCTACACTACGTCATGATTCAGATTATTATTTTTTTAAATATAAAAAAATATCTAGGCATTATTAATGTTTTTTCTAGAAGAAAAAATTTGTTAACCGTGTTAGAATTGACTCAATATAACCTGGTTGACTTGATGAAACTAAAGACTAAAGTATTTACTAGTAATCAAGCCAAGTTATATGTGTGTTTAAAGATTTTGGGATCAAATATCTTCGTTGTGTTTTTAATCTATACTTCCTACCCTCCCTAAAAGATGATTAAGACTTGATTTTCAATAATCTTATTCCACAATATATCTAAATCCTAAATATACAATTCCAGCTCTCCAATTTGTTTCAAATCCACCAACTCTTCTAAATGATCCTCCTATCCTCCAAACCTGTAAACATATAGCTTCTACATTCTCTTCCCAACTTACTTTATAGTCCCCGAAACTTCTTATAATTTCTTTATAGTAGTAAAGAGCAATACCATCTAGATAATAGGATGTTATTTTAAGCTTTTCAAAATATTAAGTATATTTATACAACTATTTATGAACATCTTCACTCTCGAATACTGGAAAGAAGTGTTTGGGTTTATGTACCTCATACGCATGGATTCTTTCTTCATTCATAAGACGAGCTCAAAAATCTAATCCCAAACACTCCTTCTTTCCATTAACTATGAATTCTCTTATAATCAATGAATTCAGTGATTGATTGGGTTTAATGAGACTGATTTGTAGAAAATAGATGCAAGAAATTCAGTGATGTAGAAGAATGGAGCAGACAAAGATGAAGAACATAAAGGGATTCACCCGGATTAGTGTTTTTCCATTAACTTCTCAAATGCTGATACATCTTTGAAACGATGAGCATCAATCTCAATGAAACGGTGCGTTGAAACTCGTAGCGATAATTTCGGATTTGAATTTAAATAACCAACAGCCCACTCCTTCTTCTTTCCACGTGACAAAGTGCGGCATAATCTAAGGGGTCAACTTGCCATTTACTTAATTTTAACTACACTTGCGATCAACTTAAAGTGGGAGTCCATTACATGATATTGCCAAATAAAAGAAAAACAAAATGGAAGATTTGCCTCCAAGCAAGGGCCAATGCCCACCTTTTGCTTTTTGTCGAGGGTATTTGAGAGTATGGTTGTGATTGTTTTTCAAAGTATTTTTTTTTAGAAATACATTAAAATAATATTTTTTATTTTTTAAAAATAATTTTTATCATCAGCTCATCAAAATTATCTGAAAACACAAAAAATATTAATTTAAAACAAAAAAATAATAAAAAAATTAATTTTTTTCAAAAACATTTTAGAAACGCTAAAACCAATAAACCTAATCTATTCATTTGCTTCGTTCACCTTTTGCTTTTTACCGAGCGTATTTGAAAGTATGGTTAAGATTGTTTTTTAAAATGTTTTTTATTTGGAAATGTATTAAAATAATATTTTTTATTTTTTTAAAATAATTTTTGTCATTAGCTCATTAAAATTATCTGAAAACACCAAAAAATATTAATTTAAAATTAAAAAAATAAAAAAAAATTAATTTTTTTTAAAATATTTTAGAAACACTAAAACCAATAAACCTAATCTATTCATTTGCTTCGGTGGTAAGCACTTCGGGTTCACAACCATCAAGTCTCCCACCTTCAAAATTCATATTTAGGATATGTATTTTCTTAACCATACAATTATCTTATCTTAGAGACAAGAAGGCAACGAAGATCAAAATTGCAAAAAAAAAAAAAAAAAATCTATGGTGTTTATTGGATACTTTTAGAGAAAAGAAATAGACATAAAATGTATTAAATAAAAATAAGTTTTTAATAGAGTTAATATATTAAAAATTATGATTTTTTTTTAAATTTCGATCCTACAAATAAACAAGATACGCGCCCTGTGTTCCAACCACAAAATAGCGTTAGCTGGCTTTTAAATAAATAAATAAAAACTAAACTCTATAAATATCGTACGAAAAAGAAATCGCATCCCGCATTTACCGTGATATCCTAAAAGTAATTATCCTTAATAATCATATTTTATTATCTTATTAATCAATTTACTTAGATCTTAAACACAATTCCGTTAGGTGGCATCAATCTCGTTGTCGGTTAATTATTGCAGTGTACTATATTATATTTCATCCCTCTAATCTCCAGACTCTCCTACTGCCATCCTTCCTCCTGCGCGGTAAGATATCCTAAAAGAATAATGGTGATCGCGATAATGGAGGGTACAATTAGAAAACATAAAAGAACAAGGACGGAACTATCAGAATAATAAGAGTAGAGGTACGAAGTATTCGATCACTTTCACACACTTCCCTCACGCGATTACATAAAAACCCGTCTATTATTTAAACTTCCTTCCCCCTCTAGATCTACTGCTGCGCTCACCAAACTCGCTCAACTCTCTCTCTCTCTCTCTCTGGCCATTTCCTAGTTCAGATTCAAATATGGGTAGCATCACTGGATTAGTGCTTGTTTTAGCCTTGTTCTTATTGCAAATCTCCTCCTCCTCCGCGGAAACACCTGAACAGTCACCGTCTCCATCTCCGTCTACCGAAGAATCCGCCGCCCCCGCCAATTCACCATTTCTATCTCCTCCTCTTCCATCTCCTTCACCAGAAATTGGATCTCCGTCAGATTCGCCATTGGCATCCCCACCAGCACCACCGCCTTCAGATCTGGTTCCGTCCGTTGTTCCAGGCTCAGCACCTGCATCAGCGCCGGCGGAAGGGAGCGAGATCAATCACAGCAACAATGTGGAAGCAGGAAGTGGGGGTGAAGGCAGTGAGGGTGAAGGAGAATCGAAGGGAATGAGCGGAGGGAAGAAGGCGGGGATAGTAGTGGGAGTGATAGTGGCGGCGTGTATGGTTGGATTTGGAGGATTGGTTTATAAGAAGAGACAAGATAACATTCGAAGGTCTGATTATGGTTATGCTGCTAGAAGAGAGATTCTCTGAATCTGAATTATTATTTCTATATTCTTAAATTTAATTCTTTTTGCTCATTATGATTATGATTTCTGTATATTGAGGAGGTTACGATTCTATTTTTTTCATCCTTTCTTTTTAGCCATGAATATTAATGTTCTATTATTTTTATGATTTTTATTACTTTCATGATTTACACATTTTTTTGGGCTTTCTTTTCAGTTTATCGCAAAATAGGGGCAAGCCCGAAGAATAATTATAGGATTTAGGATTCTAGCATAATAATAAAAATAATAATAATACATTGCAAAAAAAAAATATTTAAAAAAATACCACAATTTAAAACGTTATATATATCATAGAAGTCATTTACAACTATATAAAATTACCTAGAGAGAGAGAAAAAAATTCTAGAGTCGCACGCACGAGATAAATTTAATAATATTAAAAAAATTACAATAATATTACTAGAGTGAGTTGCAGAAACTGTTTAAAATTATATTAATATCTTTAAATAAATTTATCTTGTCAAGATTTTTTAATTATATTAATAATATTATTATTAAAGTTTTGTAATAGTTTTTAATAATAATATATTTTTTTAATTGAATATTGTGTTGTATCAATTTTGCTGGAATCCCAAAAACTCTATTTATCATGGAGTATAATTCACTTGCTAAAAGAAAAAAAAAGGTGAGGCGATTCCACAGGCCGACCGATTCTAAAAGTCGACCGATTCTAAAAGTGTTAAAAGATAGGCATTCTCTTATAGAAATATTTTTTATTTATCTAGTCGGTATTCTAATGGTAAAAACTTCAAATTAAATTTTTTTTTTTTTATGATTTCAAATTCGAACCTTATAATTACTAATATAATGGTCTATTAATATGATAGTCACGGGAGGTTTACATGATCATTAACTTCAGAGTTCATGAAATTAGTCGAGATGCATACAAATTGAGAGATTAGTTGAGATGCATGTCAATTGAGCCGGACACCCACATTAATAAAATAATAATAATAATAATAATAATAAAACTTAATAAATTATAAAAAATAGAAACCAGGTTGCAATTATCTCAAATTTTTTTGGAAGCCCTATAAAAATCATATGAATTTTACATAGATAATCCTAGTGCGGTTCCTAGAACTAACTCATTGAATTTGATCTAGCAAATATTTACGATTTTTTTAGCGCCCTCAACAAAATACTGGGACCTTTCCAAACTATCTCCTATTTTTTAAAATTTTATTTATATTTAATGTTTAAGAAAAAAAAATCGAATTTTTACTAGCACATGTGAAAAATGTTAGCTCAAAATATAAAAATATCAAATTATTTATTTCTATGAAAGAATTATTCCCTATTCTCAACAAGTGAATGGAAATGATTTTTTTTAGAAAAAAAAGGTCCAAAAATGCCTGAAAATGAGTAACTGCTATGTATAATTGAGGAATCAAGAAATTGTTGGTGTGTACAAATAGAGGATGAGATACATCATAATAAATTGCATGGAGACTTGTTTTCCTTTCCTTATTGGGACACACAGCAACAGGATAACAATGATGAGATTGCCTTCTTTGTTTATTCCTATCTGTCGACTGAAACCATCAGTTTACTCTTCTGCCGGAGGAGGGTCTACCCAGCGGCCATTATCTTTAATAAGCTGGATCAATGCATCGGTGGCATACTCCATTTCAATTCCACGCTTTACCACCGTCTGAGACCATCAATCATTCAACATCAAGAACAAACCTCGTACCACATTTTTAACCCTAATCTACTATCATGCATGCCAGCCAACTGCATTCTCAAATTAGGCATGATTCCTTTATCTATCTGAGAGCATGCTATTAATGATTCATCATGGCAAGTATAAAATGGCCAAGTGATATCTGAGAGCATGCTATTAATGATTCATCATGGTAACTATAAAATGGCAGAGTGATGGCCGTTTAATCCGTGAAGAGTCGGAGAAATATATGCCGACAAGCATCAGTATCATGCCACATAAACCTTTCTAGTTGTGAACAAGACATTCTGGGCAATAAAATGTTTGCAACAACACTAAAACTTCCAAGCATGGCCTACCAGACGCAATAAGCAAATAGACTTTAAAGGTAAAAAAACATGTGTCCGCGAAAGAGAAACCGGTGTTTCAGGTTTGTCAAGGGCAGGGGTTCTATGCAGTACTGAAGTCTACCACATTGTTATTGTTTGTTGAATTCATATATTTTAAACAATCGTTAGAACATCCAGCCTAAAAGGTTAAGCTAGTCAATGGACAGGCCAACACACTTAATAGAATGAACTCAGCAGGAAGATGGCAAACTTTGGAGCATCCTGCACAAGTTTAGGCTAGTAGGTTCAAAGATCCATAAACTAAATGATATCATACTCACCTTCAGATGTTAATGATTTAAGTTACTCATCAGCATAGATTGATAAATGCCCATATGAATTTCAAAGCAGGATAGCATTATTACCTTCCCAACATAAAGGTCAATCTTTCCAGGAGCACCACCGACATACCCAAAATCTGCATCAGCCATCTCCCCAGGGCCATTCACAATGCAACCCATGATCGCGATCTAAGAAAGAAACGTAAGAAGACAAATTACATCTTTTATCGGAAAATAAGGCTAATCAACATAAATCAAATGATAATTCAAAGGTATTGGTTGTTCACCGAGACACCAGGCAAGTGTGATGTCTTTTCTCGTATTTGTGCACTTATCTCTTGAAGATCAAACAAAGTTCTTCCACATGATGGGCATGAGACATATTCCTGATGAGATTTAAGCAAATCAATTAATTAATAAGACCTTAATCTCTAAGCAAGTCAACACATCTGCTTTTTGTGTGTTTTTTCTTTTTTTGGAAACCTTCATACCGTCTTTGTATTTCTCATTCTGCAACCTTGTAATAAGTTGAAAGATGTATTTCTGAGAAAATCAAAATCCTGGTCTGGGGCTTCTATTAGGACACCATCTCCTAGACCATCTACTAAAAGAGCTCCAGCATTTGTGCCAGCACCAATGACCAGTTCATCCCTGCAAAGAGAAGAAAATAGTATAAGCTAAAATAAATCATGCATGCATCGCATTCAATGAATATTGTAAGCTTCATGATTACCTGTGGATCCCTTTTGGAAACTGAAGATGGTGAATCACGGGGACATTCAAAGCATTTTCTGCAAGATACTCAAATAACCTGCAGCCAAGATAGAGTTTGGACTGTCAGGACTAGGGAGTGTTCCCAAGACAGTGAAAAATCCTGTTGCAATTAGAAAATAACACACAAATATATTATAAAAAAAAATGAACAACAGAGAGAATTGAAAATAGAGATGAATCATGTATATCATGTTGAGTCACTAGGTACACCCTAGGCATTAGTTTGGGTCTATTCAGCAATATAATTAACACTGCTGACATAAATGACCAACAGGCAAGTAGTTGAAGGTTGAAGCAATCAACAAAAAAATGGTTTAACAAAGAAGGCTTCTCTCAGGCAAACATTATCTGAATGTAGATGTACTGAGCGCTTGTTATTATCTTACTGCTTCAGTTAATGACCATATTATAAAATTCAAGTGAAGAGCAGTATTACCTTCTTGCTGTATGCACCCTGCCAATCTTGTCTTCTGAAAAGGGTAGATCATGAAGAAGCATCGTGGCATCAATGTGTTTAAGAATTTCCAGTTCTTCATAGGGCTCATCACCACGCAAAGACACAACCAAGCGAGTACCTGAGAGGTAAAACTCAAAAGTTTTCAATAAAATTCAGCACAGAAAATAGAATAAATGAAAACATTGAGCATAAGAATCCAACAATGTGACAATTGCGGAAAAGTGGTACCTTCTGGCAAAAGCTTGTATGCCCCAGTTGACAGCTCCTTAAGGTTGACAAGAACCATGGCATTGGGTAATGGCTTTGTTAGCTGCTCTGATAAAGGAGCTATTACCCCCATACTAACTTCTATCAGCCTTTTGAGCGCTAGCCGCTAGTCATGATACAGTATAAATATCAAGTTATTCTGACTGTCTAGTAAATTCATCTAATTCTAAAGTAAGGGTTCTTACGGCATCGTTATCATCCACCGGTGGGAGCTCTCTCAATAATATTGAATCAACTGTTGCCAAATCCTAAACAGAAATATTTGTGCCAATAAAAACAATTATGGATTCAGAAATCATCTTCAAGACACCACTCTTTCAATGCAATAGAATTAGGTCAGAACATACCTTAAAAGGCATCCCAACAACAAGCTTTGTGGCAAGTGACTTGTAGAGAAGTTCAGGTGCCTGGAAAGAGAAAATTTTCAATAAAATCCTTCAAATGCTTCCCTCCAAATTAATAAAGTAAAATTGGGGGAGAATAGTGAAAAGAGATATAAGGTAAGAGCACTGCTAGGTGGTTACTTTCAACTGATCTAGAGAAACTGACATGAGCACAGAGCCATCACGGTGCAGGACACCTCTATAATCCACCTCCTCACCCTGTAATTACGTGAACAATCAACTCTAAAATCATGATCAAAGAAATAGCTAACGAATGCTAAAATTTACATAGAAATTGAAGGACAACCTCCTTTTGCACTGGCAATTGACCAGATCGGCGCTGGAAATCAAAGTAACGCCTGTACTTTTCCTCAAATGGTGCCTGGTTGAAAAAATTCCTCCAAAAGTCAACTAATAAGATTTCATATGGACGAATTTACAGGGCATAATTGTGTTAATTTGCTAAAGTGCACCATATAACCTACCACTCCTTGCTGAATTTTGGCAGCTCTCATACCAAGATTAGCTAACTTTCTGCAAGGATCTATCTCCTCTTCTGGTGGTTCTGTAAGTGAAACCCTGATTGTATCACCCAATCCATCCTGCACATTCAACAGAGTTCCTGACTTCTACAGCGATCACACCAAACATAATGCCTTCCTAGTGATATGATATTTAACCATAAAGAAATCAATTTTGATGAAGTGCAAGCACATTCACAACATAAATTTCCATCTTAAAATAACCTACAAACTAATGCATTTTAAAATGAGTGTTTGAAAGCTGAGAAATTTATCTGAAAAACATATCATTAGGATTCTAAAGGATCCTCCATTTTGTAGAAAATAGAAATAGTAGTTGTGTTGTAAGGGTACCTGAAGAAGAGTCCCAATGCCAATTGCAGATTTCATCCGCCCATCTTCACCTTCTCCAGCTTCAGTCACACCCAAGTGTAATGGATAATCCCAGCCTTGAACATACATTTCTGCTACAAGTAGACGGTATGCCTGGACCATGACAACTGGGTTGCTTGCTTTCATTGAAAAGACAAAATTATGAAAGTCTAACTTCCGACATATCCTAGCAAACTCAAATGCAGATTCAACCTGTTTGATACAAGCCATTCAATATGATGATACTGTGTCTAGAAGTACAACAGATGGAAGAAAAGTGCTAAACGTTATGGGAGCAAATATTTTTTCACCATTCCCCTAGGAGAATCTCCATAGTAGCTCATTATACGATCTGAAAGACTGCCATGGTTTGTCCCAATACGCATTGCCCTTCCATATTTCTTACATTTCTCAACCAATGGAGTAAAAACCTGGCACAGTAAAAAATAGAACACAAAACCTCAGGTAAAGGTAACTATATACATATTTATATTCAAATCCTTAAAATTGACAATCCTGTCTTTCGGCTTAGAGTTTATGATTTGGTTAAAGTAGAACTTTCAGCAGAGACAGATAGAGCTAACAAAACTTGTCTCATTTCCAATTTGTTGACCACTTCACTTTGACATACTTGCCACACAACACTTCACTTGTTTATCACACTCTTCATGGCTAGACTTGGACCCATGCTGGCCATTTTGCCATGCTATATAACTCAGCGGGTAAAATAGGTTAATTTGGCAAGGATCATCTACAGATTCATACTTCTTATTCAAAACTTTTTAAGGGTGATAATTTTGATAAAGGAATGGTCTGACCTTCTCAATATGCTCAAGTTCTTTCTGATAGTCATCATCTGTGTACTCCAGCTTCTCAAACTGAGCTCGCCTATCAGCTGCAATGAACCATCTCAGTGAATTCAGAATAGCTGCATTCATTACCAGAAGAAAAATGGAAGAAGGGCCTTGTGGCTTACCAAAATTTCCTGGGTTGACACGAATCTTGTCAAAGCATTCAGATACTCGCAACGCAACAGATGGAGCAAAATGAATATCAGCAACCAGAGGAATATTGTAACTGCATATATACAACAGTTAGTGAAAAGGTTGATTCACATATAAAACATGGATGGAAGGTTCCTTATGGTCTATCAGACCTTTTATTTATTTGGAAAAAAAAAAACTTACTTTTTCTGCACAAGAGAGTTTTTTATTTCAAAACACGCATCAGCTTCTCTCTTCCCTTGAACTGTCAGCCGAACTATATCTGCTCCTTTGTCTGCTATTATCATCACCTACCAAAATAAACAGCAGTTAATTTAGTGAAACTGCTGGGAAAAAAGAAAGCAATCCTGACAGACATGCTCTATCAACTTGAAGATCGAGGTCTTTCATCAAAATGAATTGTACTGAGAGATCAATTAGTAACTATTTTCAACAGACAACCAGATTTGTTTAATACCAGATCCAGTGATCATATCATTTTCAAGATGGGACTATACAAATGACTATAGTTATTTGTTTACTGAACCATAGGTTTACGAGAGACTTTTTCCTCCTCCTTTTTTATTATTTTTTTTAAAAGTACCAGAAAAGAAGACAATCACAAGCCAATCTTTTAAACAGAAGTCGAAATAGGAAGAGTTACCATGGTTGGTATCCCTTGCTAAGCTGGAAGATCAATAAAACACCAATGGTTCAATTAGAAAGAGCTGAAAAGAACCTGTTCAACTGTCGCAGCAACATCCTTAGTGTCAGTTGTAGTCATAGTTTGAATCCGTATAGGATGCTCACTGCCAAGAGGCACATTTCCCACCATTACAGTACGTGTTTTCCTCCTGACAGTCTTGTTAATGGATTCACAGTACTTTTGTCTTGGGACTGCATTCAAATAAAAAGCAAGCATCAGAGATGAAAATTCATATCCGACATGAAGAACCTAAGATTCCGAAAAAGAAGGCGAAGAAAAACATTAAATTTTCGCCCAATTAAAGTTTAGGGTTATCTTACTAACATCCCGAATACATAAAAATCTGGTCTTTATATTTTCTGTGCATATATATCTTGTAGCACTAATCATAGTCGATTAATAATAACATTAAAAATCATTTCTGATCATATAAGCAATCAAACTAATAAAAAGAACCCAGATTAAAAAATAGGAATCATACAGTACATGTGATGGTTTGTTTTAGTACCTAATAGAGAGCTCCCTTCTGATGCTGGTTGAAGCTCAACAATATCACGACCAGTATTGGAGTTTCGGATCATTGAAATCTTTTTTCTACCGGATTTAATCCTCTTTATATCACAAATTCTCACAAAATCCATGCTTTTTCCAAACCCTAAGCCTGATTCCTTCATCTGTAGCCCCGAAAACGATGCCGGTACTGCCCCAGTAGCCATTTCCACCTACCTTCACAATCATAAAACAACACAAGTCTATCACATGAGAAGAAAAAAAATATTCCCTTTTTTTCTTCTGTTTTTTGCTGCCAAACAACTCACACACAACTTACGAGTTTCAAATGGGCAACGTTTCTTTTCTCTTCTTTTCCTTTTAGCAACTTAAACACTAACTGGGGAAGAAAAAGGAAAGGGAGAAAAAAAAGATTTCAAGAACCAAAATATTGATCAGAATTCTATAGCGAGTGAACTTAAAAGCAAAAGAAGGAGAACGATTAGGCAAGGTGACAGTTACCTAAAAAATGACCAGAATTTAAGGTTCGATGGAGAAGGACCTGGACTAGTGAACTAGTGGTGGTAGAGAGTTCCCAAGGAGTTGAGTCTCTCTGCCTGTGTTTGAGGATTTTGAGAAATTTACTTCATTTTTATTGCATTGTTTTTTTCCGGTGTGAAAACAACAGCAGAAGCAGGTACCATTTATCATCACAGAAGTAGACGACAAATATGAAAATAATGCATGATTTTTCCAAGAATTTTCTCTAACTTACCAAATTATATTATGTTTCCAATATTCTTTGTATTTTATCTATTTTTTATTTTTTGTGGATGTTTTATTTCCTTGTTTAGAATGATTTTTCTTGGATTTTGGACCGGATTGCATTCATTCATCCATGTGTAGAATGTTAAACATGATAATTTAAGCACTCATATATAGAACATGAACGATTTAATGGGATTTTTTGTCCTTGAATTATTAAAGTTGTGGAATATTGAAGCATTTACTATCAATTTTGTCATTAAATTATCATGTTTTAGACAAATATTGTCCCTTTACTGTTCAAATTAGAAAAAAAAAACATGTTTTAATTAAGACATGATGACACAGATTAAGAAATTGGTTGGGTATTTTTCAAGTGCACGAACCAGACAAGTAAAGAATCTTTCTGAGATCGTTTCACCATATTCCCTGTGGCGGCATCGCGTCCGACCACCGAACCCCTGTGTATTACAGGCGCTGCGGTTGGTTTTATAAATTTTTTGTTTTTTTTTAATTTAAATTAATTTTTAGATTATTATGAGTTGATTTTTAAAATAAATTAAAAAATATTATTTAAATATTTTTAAATAAAAATCATTTTAAAAAACAACTTCCATCACTACAATATTTTAATATATTTTTAATCAAAAAAACATTTTATATATATCGATAATTGACATGAAACAAGTTTTAAATTACGGATTAAGCAGGTCAGTTTACTTCTACTGTCTACTTTACTTCTACTATCTAAGTAGACGTAGATAAACTTAAATTTTTTATTTTATAAAAAGTAAATATAATATTATTCTAAAAAATATTACTGAGTTGTTTTAAATTGATTGGGTTAAGGGTTAATTTAAATTTTTTATCAGGATATATTAAATTAATTTTGTTTTTTTACTAAAACTTGGCTCGGCCCAGATCCAAAACACCCCGATGATAATCAATATGCCAGGTGGAGTTTTAAAACAGTGACCAAGACTAAATTATCTTCCATGGTGCTGTGTTCAGGAAAAAACAAGAAATCTTACTGATGACTACACGCAAGAATTCAACTCAAAAAATTAAAAGAAGGAGCAAACGCCCACCCAATCTCATAAAATCAGTCACCACTCGTGTGTAATGTCATGGCTCACTGTGCTACAGTATTAATACGGAAAGTATTTTATGGTGACAGCTCTACCAATATGAAAGTCAACATATACTTGTTGACCATCGTATTCATTGACTAATTATCTGTGCATGGATAGAAGATGGAGTAAAAGCTTCCACGAGACTCCCGTTTTAGATGTGTGACTAGCTACATGAAATGGGTTTTGTCGTGGGTGAATTATTTTTATTTTTTATAAAAAAATGATATGTGTAAATTTTTTTTAATTTTTTTTATATATTCAAATAAACCAAGAATTACAGAAGCTAATAAATAAATAAAAAATCATTACTGATATCTAAAAAAAAACTTTAAAAACCAAGAGATAGATATAGATCACGATATTTAATCTTGAAAAATAGAACATTTACCTGATAATGTTTGCTAATTAATTAAATAATGATAGAAATAGACAAACGTATTAAATTGATTGAATAAAAGAAAAAAAATAGCATGTAAGACTACACATATTAAAAATATCAATATTTGTTATTTTTAAAAACATAATTTATCTATACAAAAGATTAAAAAAAATCATAGTTGAATTAGAAAAACTTCTCCAAAATGCATAATCAAAAAATCATTATTATTTAAAAGAGATTCTCTAAAAAAAATAAAAGAAAAAATGAATATTAATATAAATATAATTAAATTTTTTAAAAAACAAACATCAATGAAAATATAAAAAAAATAGGGAAAAAAGAGGTCAGACATTGCTAGGCATGGCAAGCCAAGCCAACCCGCTGACGCATTTTAAAAGGACACCCCTCTTTTGTTTTAATATACGCATGGGGTGGACGGCATATTATCTATCTTTTTTAAAAAAAATAAAATAACACGTTGTCTATTTTGTCTAGATTTTAGCCATAATACTAGCTAGAAAATCAATGTTTATGTTTTTTTATCCAAAAACATGTTTTTACTTAAAATACCTATAAAATATTTAAGAAATCATGATAAATTTATTCATGATCTCAAAAAACCTAAATATTTAAAAATAAAAATTAAAACTAAACCTAAAATAAAAAATTAACCCGATTTCACGTCTATTTTTTATGTACAGACAGAAGATTGAATAAGAGCTCCCACGAGACTCACGTTTTAGATGTTTGATGACATCATCGCTAAATTCATGTTTCACGTGAAAATTGCAATAGCCCCACCCCCCACCCGCCACCCTCCACCCTCCTTGGTCCAGCGGCGGAAGGATGTCACATGAATCACGCCATTACTGAAAGCAAAGCAGCGGTCTATGAAATTAAGGAGCTTAATTTGTGTTGGGTGATAATAATAACAAAAATCATCTACGTTCTCTCAACATTAATAGTCAAGAACATATTCTTAAAGATGTATTCTCCATCATATTGCATATTAGCCTCGGGATTAGGGTTCAAACCCAGAAAGTTAAGAGATAAAGTAAATCTTCTAAAGCACTAGGCCAAGTACCAGCACCTTGGAGTTCTTGAAATCAAATTCCATATGAACAATTTGGTCACAGTTATATAATAACAAATTAAATCCAAGAGTTACTGCCCCTTCTTCCTCAATTATTTCTTCTAAACCGTTTTTCAGGCCTGCAACAAGCCATTTTTTTTCTAATTAACATTAATTAATAACACAAAATAATATAGATCTGTATAAATTTCAAGCTTTTAATAATTTAGAGCAAACTAAAAATGTGCTAAAATATAATATAAATTATATCTTAAAATTTCATCTAATAACTTAAATTTTTAGGTTGAAAATTCATAGAACAAACCATGATCTTACTTCAGGATATATCACAATTTACAAAGCCACTTAGCTTCATTTAGACACCATCTAAAGCACTACGCATTTTAATTATTCCTAATGAGATAAAAATTTAACTCCCACGTAAAGTTTCTGGATTTTCCACTTCATTCGGCTGGAAGTTATGATGGCCTCTAGTTGATGAATTTGATGAATTTACAGCTCTTTGAAATGGGCCTGGTCCAGTAATTACTTGGGAACTATGCAGCTGCCCACGTTGTGCGTGCCACCTCCTTCTCCATCTCAAAAACTCAACGAGCATGGAACTCCCACTCATTGCTATGCCAAATCCAGAAAGTGTTGCAAGGAGAATGGCTAGAACTGCTTGCACATTGACCTGCATGGCATAAAGAAACACGAGTGGAAAGCATCTAATCAGAGGACCAATACATTGAGAATATCCAGTGTAAGATCACTTAAACTTAAGGTTCAAACAAGGTCAGAACTCAAGCCAGGACAATCTAAATTTCAGCTATTTGTAGACTTTCCTTTGATCTAGGGATGAGATTTAATGCAATAACAGAATCACATTTTCAACACAATTTTCTTTAACTTATTCCAGACCAGCTATGAGAGTTGACATCAGAAAACAGCTAGAAGTGATTGCACATCAAATCCTATAATCTGTTACCAAAACCTCTAGTCAACAAAACCTTCAATCCCAAAGAGCTATATAATAAATTTAGCTCCTTATTTAATCTTTTCCGGGACATTAAATGATTGCTGTAGACTGTAGCGGTGGAAGAAGTAGTTGTTGTTGTTGTTCTTGTTATGCTTTGAAAGTGTGATGTGTGTTTTGGAAATGATAGTAGATGAGACATTACTCACCAAAGTATAGAAAATATGTGCAAAGAGAACGACCAGGGCAAATTGAATTGATGCATAAACCCAAACAAATCTTCTCCTTACTGCACAGAAAAAGCTAAAAGGTGAGAAGCAGAAATTATATAAATAAGTAAGAAATCTGTAAGGAAAGATTTCCATGAACATTAGATTTCCAATCGAAAGTTTTGTAGTGAGAAGTTGCTGCCATAATATTTGAATCTACAAGGCAAATAACTTCCTTGATATGTGTGTGCATGTGTATATGAGACCAAGCAGGTCAACCTAGCAAATCAAAGTGGTAATATTACACCACCTGTTATTGTATTCCAATTCACAGCAAGTGATTTCTGCATGTAAGATCTTTCCAGTACTTATGGATTCAAACCTCATTTTTTTAAGTACAACCAGCTTACCCATAGTTGATGAGATCATGGATGAGAGAAGGCCCAGCACACAAGAAAAAGGAAGGGATACAGCAACCGCTCCCATGCCCATCTTTTCAACCTTTAAAACAAAATGCATTGAGAAGGAAGGAAAAGGCAAAATTTGACAAAATTGGGATGTCAAGAGGCTTTTCTTACCAGGAGCTGCTCAAGAAAACAAAAATAGATAAGCATGCTAACAATGACAAGCACAGGCACTTCTTGCCAAACCCTGATTGCATATAAACTGGTCAGTCTCAGGTATATCAATCTAGATTCGATGTGAAAATTAATTCAAAACTACAGTTTTGAGTTTACAATAAAATTAATAAATAGCCATGATAAAGCACTAAAAGCACGAATCTTAAAACAGAGTTTGATTAGGAGTGCCTGCAGGAATCTGAATTCTCCGCTCCTGCCATTTCTCAGCCATTACAGGAATCATAACTTCATTTTCTAAGGTATGAAGATATACCAGAAATTTACTTGCCTGTATCCATTACCATCTTCCTGATTAGCTCTACTTGCTCCAATAGTTCTAGAACAGACACCTTGCATTCGTAACAAAGTCACAGGCAGGTTCTGAACCTCTTGCTTGCAAACATCACAGATCTTGTTACCTTTGATGCTAAACCATTTTACAGCACATTCTTGATGGGCCAGAGCAAGTTCACCTTTGCAGCTGCACTCCATCTTAAGGGTCTCTCCACCTTCACACAATTCAATCAAACAAATTCTACAAACAGCCTCTTCTTCGGGTATGTCCTCACCATCAACGTCATTGCTTTCTGTATCATTGGACTAGAATAATAAATTTGTTGATAACGACAACAGGTACCGGACAATGCAGAGTACAAAAGTAAATATCCTATTTTTGCATTAGAAAAGACATTCAAAATATATATTAAAAAAAATTAACTTTAGAAATGCCGGTGTGTAATTGAGGTTTTGCCTGTACTCCCATCTTCTCAAGATCCAAGTTTTCAAATCACTTAGCTCATGGGGAATGATAATGGCTATGATGTTTATTGATTGCAAGGAATGAGGAAAACAAATCATAACAATGAAGTCCAATAGCCACCAATTGTTACAACACTTAAAAAATTATGAACCACATAGAATGATTGTGCTAGTGCACATGCAGGTATGTTGCAAGTAGCAACTCTCAATGGATTCAAAAGTGACAAAACATAAATCTAAGAAGTTTCAGATACACAAATATGCAATGCCCAAAAGCACAAGCACAAGTACAAGCCCATCATAAAAAATAAATAATGGCAACATACCAGCATCAACACTTGGAGATGCATTTGTTATTGTATCTCCTTCCTTCACTTGAGGAGTTGAAGGAATCATGCGGAAAAAAGAGTCCATCCTCTTTATGCTTCTTTCTTTATTATTAACAGGAACCGAGAGTGAGCGAGATATCTGCCGCTGGATTCCTTTCCTCTGCAAAGACATCTATCAAATGAGGACAGAAAATAATGAATTTAAAGTTGGCAAAGAATTGAATAACCCAGAAGATGCTGAAATAATTCGTGGTGGTTGGTGTAGGGAACTAAATTAATTGATCCATTAGTATATGCTATCTGTTAAGAACAACTTAAGTAAACCAACTCCCTTGCTCCTTAAGATCAGTGGAACAAGAAAATAACTATATCAGATAAGCAAGCTATATTCCTAAAGTTAATCAACATGCATCATTTAAAATTTTGAAGGCCGTTAAGGCAACCAACTAGGTCACTTTATCCATTCAATAAACAAAACTTACACTTGAATTAAGCATGCCACCAACGCTTCCCCCACGTGCAGACTCTGCCTTAGAATTTGCAATTGGCGTCACGGGAAGTGATGATGTTTGCTTCATCCTAGGGGTGAAGATCCTTGTAAGTGACAATGACCTTGAGATTGAAGGTTTCTTCCGTGGTATAGATGAAGCATCTGGAGCTAGGGTGGCAGCTTTTTCAATATCTAAAGTAGAAATTCGAGACTTGAAGCTTAGTTTAGGTAACAAACTTTTTAAGGATGATTTGCCTTTTGATGAAGAGGGGGCTGGGGAACCACTGGCTCTTGCATCCACAGAACTAGGTGTCAGGAGAAAATTTACTTTCCTAGGAGATGGACTAGGTGTCGGGGGCATCCTGATTACAACAGAATCCCGCGAGGAGTCTTCCAATGTTCTTGAGGGTATCTCTAGAAAGAGATTTCTCCGCTTCCAATGTTGAAAAGTATCAGTTTCTTCAACTATTTCTATTGAGTGTTCAACCTGGGAAGAAAAAAAGAGAGAGCAAGATAATAGAGCAGTGAGGTGGAGAATATGAAGAATGATCATACAAAAACTGACAGTTCATTTTTCTTCTTGTAAACAGAGTAGCTAGTCAGCCCAGGGTCATCCAAGTGTTTACAAAAGTCTGTTATTTAACACACATGAACAAGCGTAGGTGCATGGACGCGCGCGCGCGCGCGCGCAAAAGAACACGAAAAAAGATGCACACGAAAAGCAAGTTAAACAGATAAGAACAAATGGCCTAAATCACAACAAATGGTTCATCGTTTAGATTTTACTTTTTCAGTACAATCCAGAGAACTATAGCTCCAAACCAACATAGCAGCTCTACCCGAATCCCCATCCACCTCGTATACCACCATAGCTAGCCCGAGGTGGATGGCTCGTTGAAATTTGGAGCAGCCCCCCTTCATGTTTCCGAAAATATAGGTGTACATAGGCGTTTGATCTGCTAATACTATTAGTTATAAATCTATTTGTCCTAGGAGAAAACACAAATGCCTCTCACATACTTATTTTAATGGCATGATCTAAACCAAATTACATGACAATAAAAGAAAAGGCACAGCAAATAAAGAGAAGTAAAATCAAACACTAAAAAGAATTGACAAGAACAGTATTATCAATATAGAGAATCAAAATCAAAGACCAGCTTGTTGTTTACACATGGATGATGATGACTGATTTTTAATTTTTATTTCTTCCTAAAGAAAGATTACAATGAAGAACTTGATCCAAAATATAGCAAACAAAGAAAAACTCAAGAGAGAAGAGATCAAAGAGAAAAACAAAAACCTTAACCTTGCCAACTGCTTCTTGGCTGGAACATACACCAACACCTTGTTCCCCCTCATTCACAGGCTTCTCTTGATTAGTTCTCATTATATTACTGTTATTGTTAGAGCATGAGAAGACAAAAACAAAACAGCCCAGAAGCTCAAAAGTTTCAAGAACACAAAAAGAAAAGCTCAACGAAAATGTGCAGTGGTGGTACTAGCTTGTTTCTTGAGAAGTGTGAGAAAGAAGTTGAATAATATATTTATATATAGTAGTGGAAAAATAAATGAGTTGATGAGGGGAAGGGGAGGGGGGAAGAAGACGGATGATGGGTTCCCCATCAAATCACAAATTCTTTTCATTTATGGCAAAGCAAAAAGAGGCGGTCGGGAGAGTGGCCTACTGCCACTCCATTCCCTCTCTTCCAGCACGCTTGCACAATACCCACTCCAGTGCGCGCGTACTCTTTATTACATTTTTTTGTTAAGTCTTGCTATACCTACCGTACCAACTTCTGTTCCTCTCATGCTTTTTGCCCCGTGTGTTTCTGGAAATTCATACTCTTGTCCTCCTCTGTGTTTCAAATTTGTTGGAAAAAGATTGAAATGCCCTTTTTTTTATATAGAAATGTAAGAACTAATTGATTTTTTTTTTTGAAAAATGCAAACAACTGCTGTCAAAGTGATTTGATCGCAAGAATAATGGGTGTTTAGAAATCCAAATTAACTTAAAATCCATGAATATTCATAGAAACCAACTTGAATAAATAGTTTTTAAAGAATATTTTGAGTTATATTGAACAAAAATATAAATATTATTAATTTCAATATGAAACTTAATTTAAAATATATCTAAAATATTTATATTTTTTTATTAAATGAAATGTATTTCTATCTTTTTCAAAATCCGATATACTCCAAATTAAAAAATTTTGGTTATTAAATTATAATTTAATCAAATGTTGATTCAAATAACCCTTTTCTTCAAAATAACATAAAAATATCTCTTAATAAATGCCTATGAATATCTATAAAAAATCTTCTTTTGGAGGATTTGAGGACCATCATATGATAAAATAAGTAATTTTATAGAGAAAAAAGTAATAAATATGCTAGATAGCATTAAATTCCAAAAACAAGTTTATTCTTATGTTGAATATAGATGTTTTTTTAATGTAAAGTCTTAAACTTTTACCTAGGTAATTCAAGGGATATTTATAGCCCATAAACCTTTTTTTTATTAGTTAAGGGGCGAGAGAGTCATTTTACATTGATAACATTAGTGAGGGATAAAAATCTCTTATACATGCATTGATAAGGGAAAAAGTAAATGGGCTTAAGACACTTATTGGGCCATGAGCATTATAATGCATTATTATAAAAATTGAGGCTAGGGCCCATAGGGATTGGGCACCTACCTAGCCGCTAGTGTATACTGCACGAGCCCACAAGGTTTTAGGCTTGGATATGCAACATGACCCCATGAGGTACTAGGCACATGTTCAACACCTAGGCTCGGGCGCATTATATAAGTTCAAAGGGCGCTCGATATTACCCCATAATTATTCTTGAAACCTATTATGGGCTTGTGCCAAAAGTGAACATCTTTCTATCAAATATTAAAAAATATCAATAAATATTGCTCTATCAGTAGCCCTTCAAGTCTATGTGGTATTTTTTAC
This sequence comes from Populus nigra, assembly GCF_951802175.1. Classification (NCBI taxonomy): domain Eukaryota; kingdom Viridiplantae; phylum Streptophyta; class Magnoliopsida; order Malpighiales; family Salicaceae; genus Populus; species Populus nigra. Next base: position 2,947,028 of record NC_084870.1, on the reverse strand, counting down.
CGAAGAGACTTGAAAAATATATTCATTTTCTTTAACAGGATTCTCAACATTTCTTCATATAAAAAATAGTAGGGGCATCTCAAGATGCTTCATTAGAGTATTTGCAAGTGAAATAACATTGTAGTTGAAAGAGCGCTCATCTTGGTTGGATGAATACCTGGTAGAACACTTCATGATAGTATTAATTACCCCATAAGGGATTTGTGAGGGTGGTGACATGTGTCACCAATCTAGCGAAAGATGGGGAAGACCTCCTCCTATATAAGACCCCATTCACTTCATTTCAATTCATTTGGAGTCTATCTCTAAAACTTCGCTCTAAACCATTGTGTGAAGATGAGTAATTGTGTGGAAGCATTTAGTTCGTGTTAGATGTGATAACTTCTTGGAGCAAAGTAGATGTCATCTTAAGGTGACTTACTCCTCCTCAATATTTTCCATTCAAAATGGCCACTAAAAAAAGGAAACAGGTAGCATCTAGTACTGACTTTATATTTAGACCATGACAACTAGAAACTGGGGGTTCTAGTGGTGGACTAAGATCGATAGGGAATGGATCAAGGACTAGAGGGTTGGTGCCCGCTCACTAGGAAACCTTTGGTTACCCAAGGCTCTTATGGATAACGGGGATAGTACCCAGACTACTAAACATATACTAAAGGTCAACTGCCTACAAGGAAGGGATTATCTAGCCCAATTCCCTATTAGATAAAAAAAGGTTTAGTAAATAATCCAGGGGTGCTCGTAATGGTTTACATGAAATAACAGCCTTTATACCATGTTTGAGTTAGGATATACCTTTCCTCTATGAGGGATATGTTTTTCCATTATAGTTTATGTGTTGGCCAACTTCATCCTAATAGATGGGTTTTAGTCAAAGTTTTTCAAGAGTATTTAGCAACTATAGGGGTGAGCCAAACCTAGATATATTTAGATATTGTTATACACCAAATTGTTGTCCTCAAAGAGGCCATGTTGTTCATTGGTTCTTCACCTTTATCGGTCACCCTAAAAGTCCTATAAAGAACATGTTAGAGGGTAAGATCTCTAATATGAAGGATTGATGTGCGAAATGTTTAATTATAAGGAGTAACAGACAGCCTATCCCAGGCCAAGTGCAAGAGTTGTGGGGTTACCTTTATTTTTAAAGAACTTTTCATCTAGATGCCAGTGAAAAACCAAGTCTTGGTAACTTTAACCGAGTGTGTGTTTAAATATGGTGAGGTCTTCCCTTCACTGTAACATCAACTGGTTGGCTAAAGGACAATACCAGGTGAAGAGGTAAGGTATGTAAGAATTTATACTTTGTATAATTTGATATATTTATCACGTTTTAACTTTGTTTTATTTTAGATTCATAGTCTCAGGGGGAGGATAGTGAATGAAGTGTTGAGGTTGAGGGGACATCCAACTCTTGGATTGTAGGGATGGAAGAGATTCGTCAAGAGATGGATATCACTACTAACACTAAGTCTCTATCCTAGCTTACCCCTTATTATGAGAAGTCAATCACCTACCTCTGGGAGAGAAGGGAAATTGTTTCCCCTAATGTTCTTTTCAAAGCAACTAGGAGGGCTAGAGTGAAAAAAATAATAGTGTTTGCTTCACAGGATGATGCGAACCTCATGATCACGTAACCCACAATAAAGATTGAGATCTGATCCTGGAAAGCTGAAAGAGGATTGATATGTATGTGACACAATGAAAACCTACCCCAATGCATCAACATTATTGGAATGAAGTCGAATGACGCCACAAAACTAGTTAATCTTTGATAAGTCAGACTCAGCTCATTCAAGAACCAAAGAATGGTAGAATCTCTCTCACGCGTCAAACTAAAAAGTTCATAAGTGTCATACTTCAAAAGTCAGTGAAACTTAAGCTTACAAAAGTTTAAATGCTTCTAAAAAATTAACCCTAATAGATCTACCATTGTGGGCTGAATTGATCCACTTACAAAACTAACTCAAAACCTATACTAAAACCCAAACCCTGATCCAAACAAGTCTTGTATCCTAGCTAAAAAAAGTATTAATTAAACCTAAAAAACCCTTAGGTTATAGCTGAAATAATAATAATATAACTTATAAGTTAATTCTTTATGCTATTATGAGAAGAGAAGAAGAAAAAAAAATGATACAAGTCTGATATAAAGCTTATTTATAGCCTATAATGCTGCCCAATGATCTTAAAAACCAATTTGTCATTAAATACCACCAGCTCACATTTCCTTATGTAGCTAGGGTGAATAAGGAATCCTCATAAAAAAAGGATTTTGAAGCATTGATGAATCATTGTCACACTTGAAATTATATTGTGGCCTATTAAATATCCTTGTAGAACTAGGAAATCTAAAAAAAAAGCCATCACATCCTTTTAGGAAAAGGATCATTGCCAAATAGAAAGTCCACAAGTCAAAAGAACGTAAATACTAAAATTTATACATTTTGTTCTGACCTTTATTGCAATGCCTTTTTGAACTTCGATTCACCTAAAAGTTTTTCCCAACATAGAAAAATACCTCTAGAATCCAACAGTTTGATTTAAAGTTATACTAAAAAATGTAAAACTAGACGGTATGAAATTTTAACATAAAATTCGATTATGACCTTGCTTGGATCATATCACAAGGGCTTTATTTTGTTGATGGAGGAGTAACACCCATGCCCGTGACTTAACACCATTTCCAACCCCTTCTTAAGTGGTCAAAGCTACAAAGGATTTTGTTGAAGTTCCTACACCCTAAGTTGTTGTTAAGGGTTTTACATCTCAGATTGGACCGTCTAATCCTGGAGCAAGTTCTTCTTATGTTGGACCATGGATTGGCTTTGCAATTCATTCTCTACTATCCTTGTCTAAAGAGAAGAGGAACATTTTGCAACACTTCATAGGGGAAATAACATTGTGTTGGGATCTGATGGCATAACAATGATGGATATGATAGACAGGTTATAAGATCTCCCTTTTGATGTTGATCAGCTATCTGATCAGATTTTTGCTCCTCACCTAACTCTTATTGGACAATTTCTACTCCATGTGAGCCTTTTATCTAGTATACCTTGTTATATGTACTTGGTTCTTGTTTTTTTATTAATATCATTGTTTTATTCAAAGTTCCCTATTGAATGCCCATTCTCGAAGATGTTGGACTACCAAGAAGGCTCATATAAAGGCAACCTTGGCTTGATTAAAAGGAAACCAGGAAGAAGTACGAAGCCTTTATGAGGCAAAACCAGAAACTTAGTTAAGGGATATCAGGGAGGTCTATGACATTTATGTCCATGATTCTCAAGAAGTTGAATGAGATAAAGATCATCAGGCTTCTAATATGAGTGTTGCCCTGGAAAGAGTTTGTTTGTCTAAGGAGGCATCATCCTTCCTAGTAAAGTCCTATTGGGTTTTAAAAGTAGAGATTGTAGCTTTGAAAACCGAGATGGTTATGACTAAGGCTAAGGCAAGGGCTTCTAAAGAGGAATGTGCTCGTCTGTGCCTGTTGAGGTACTTGTATGATGAGTTCTTGACAATGTTTGGGGGATCTCAAGCCTTGGATATATTTATTAGAGATAAGATATTCCAGGTTATGCCCAACCTTCACTTTTATCATTTGTTGAGGGGAATAATAATGGACTTCTTAATGGCATTCGACCTCAACCTTGTTCCTGATTTTATTGACATATATCCAACTTGGGTGGTTATTGCAACCTGTGGTAAGTACTTGGCTAAGAAGCTAACGAGTGATGAGAGTCTCTCAATCGAGAGCGATAGTTTTTAGGAGTTATTATCCTTGGTCTCATGGGCTTTCTATGGTTGTATGTAAGATATTGAAAGTATTAATATATATTTATGATTCCTTGTTATGTTTAATAGTTTTCATATTTATTATGCTTTAGATTAAATAGGGTCCAAATCCCCAAGTATAACCAAGGTCTTATACCTTTCCAGGTGAGGGAGTCGATCCATATTATTAATCCTTATCAATCCTTGGTATAAATCATGCTTAGGACAATGAGTTTCTATGTAGAGGTTCAATATTGATGTATAGCCTTATCACATGATGTCACGCCAATCATTTAAAAATTTGTTAAAAAATTATAAATGTCTTTGGGGTGAAGTAATCTTTGTTATTGTACTATCAGTCACCTAACTGGAACTTAAAGGAAACTCTTAATTGCAATTGGCTTTTGGTGTAGCCTAGCTAGTGAGGGCTTAGGACTCTCACAGCTAGAGAGTAGTTATATTGGAGAGTAGGGAGCCTATGGCCTTCCTACATTCTTATGGGATGTATGGCATACCCCACGTGAAAGTAGTCTTACCAGAGTGAGAGGCTTGAAGCCTCTTTGGTTATGGTGTGTGTCATAAATTTTAGGTTTCTCCTAAATTTTCTTTTTCTTTCAAAAATATAAAAAAATGAAAAAAGACCGATAACTTAGCAAAAACAAGCCGAGAAAGGAACCAGACTGAGATTTTGGACGAAACTGGGAACCAAATTGTACCCAAGATTGAAAGATAATACAGATTTAGGGTTAAACTAAATGATTATTGGGTGCATTTGCATAAATATTAAGTCTGAAGACTTAATAAGATTTTTAATAGACTAATTTAATTTAATCACATACCTAATTAAAGATTTAATTAAGTTTAAGAATTAATTTGGGTTTTTAATAAGTCAAATTAATTTTATTAGGGGGTTAATTGGTGAAAAGTTAAGTTTAGAAACCTAATCTGGGCTTAATTGAGAAGATTGAAATTTTAAAGGACTAAATTTATTTTTTAGAAAGTCAATTTGGTGAAATCAGGAACAAAATTGCAAGAAAATCAAAGCTCGGAGGTCAATTAAGGGTCAAATTGAAAAATTCACAACTAAAAACCTTTTTGAAAACTTTGCCTGTGAATTTGGGGACTTAATTTGTTGAAAACATAGGTAAAATTGAAGAAATTAAAAGTTGAAGGTCAATTAGGGTCAAAATTGAAAATATCCAAGACCAAGGACCAAAATGAAAAACATGTTGAAATCATAGGGTCATTTTAAAGCTTGGCAAAGGTGAAATTGAATTGATTTTTAAAATTAAAATTCAATTAAGGATCTAATTGAATAAACCAAAAGATTGAAGGCTGAAATAGAAAGAGAAGATTTGAACCTAATTTAAACCCAAAGCGCCAAAATGACCAGATTCTAAAAACATTTCATGCATATTTTCTAAAAAAATAAAAATGTATTTTTATCATGTTTTAAATGTACAAAGTGAATATCATAACCAATTTATGATTATCCATTAAGATTTGGTCAAAATTTCAAAAATACCATAAAAATTAATTTGTTTAATTATATTTGGGATATAAATTTTACAACGTAATGCATACTTATGTTATTAAATTAAATGAATTAATAGCAATGAACAATAGGAATTAATTGTTTGTAGGAAATAAGTGCAATGCTAAAATTTAGGCCTTGAAATAGTTAGGATTTAATCTGATAAAGTAGAGACTTTCTCATGAAAGGGGATTTGCCTTAAACCTTGATAAGACCAATGAATAGAAACACGGCTTAAAATAACAATCAATCAATAATGTAACTCACATTGGGTAAGGTGCATTGGGGGTGATGCATCTTCCCCTTACATAACTAGTTCTCTTACCCAGACTCTCGCAAACCAATAGGTTTTCTAGTGACCATAATACTAGGTAACGACTCTCTCAAATCATAACTTAATGATTAAACCCAAACACCCTTCAATCCAGAAGGCAAATCCATCATTCGATATTATGCACGTCACGACAATATGGAGTCTGGAAGTTCTCTATTGACAAATTGCATAATTTCAGGACTGTATTGGACAGTGGGAGGCCCAAGACCATCCTCAGCGATGGTGTGAGGCTTGAAAGCCCTACTAGATTTTGATGTCAGTCCGAGATTGCATTAGAAAGTATGAGGCCCCGAGCCATCCTTGGCAACGGTATAAGGGTCGAAAGCCCCACTAAAGTGTCATGCTAGTCCGTAAGGTTGTCAAAAATGTTTTTTTGACACGACACATAACATACAATACGAACTCGAATCGTAAAATCACAAGTAAAATATTTTAACTAAATTACATGTTATGTCACGGATCATTAAATCAGTGATTCATGTCAATAGCTCAATTGGATCTTATAATTGTTTTTAATACATTTATGTTTCACCTAAATAAAAATAAAAAAGAATAAAATAAAAAAAAACTCATCAACAAGCCCAAATACATTAGGTCGTCAAGCCAAATATTTAATTTTATTGATGTTGATTCAAAGTTTGTGGCTATATCAATTAAATATGTATAGTTATCTTTAAAAATGATATATATATGTTTTATTTACTAAGCATAATGAGATAAAAATATAATATTTTATCAAATATTTTTAAATAATATTATTATGTACAAATCTTTTAATTAAGATGCTAATTTATTTATTTAAAAAAAACCCACATTTAGATCCTTTGCCAAACCATGTCATGCCATTTAGGCATCAATCAGATAGGAGCTTCATAATGAAAAATTATCTGGAGAGCAAGTGAAGCATGTGGCTCAGGATGCAAGTGACTTTGTAAAGCATTTGGTTTAGAACTCAAATGTGTTTTTTTTTCCTTTCGATTTTGTTTTTCCTTCACTATTCCATCAAAAGTACATATCAATGCAAATATAAGAGCTATTTTTTAATTCAAGCGCCTCTCTCACAGCGACGTATATGAAAATAATTTCTTGCTGGTGAATTCTTTTTTTCCTTTAAGCCTAAAATGCTTTTTGTGCTACGAAAATCACGTAAAGCAAAAAATAAAAGTAATTCTAATCTCTTTGTTTAATGACAATTTGTCATGCATGAAAATGACAAGCATAACAACAAATACAGGAGACTGTTTTTTCCAAAATTAAAACCCCTTGGGAAGAGAAAGGGGAAAGGGGGTGAGTTAGTGGGTGGAGTGTCAGGCGGCGGGGGAGTGGGGCTAATGGGAAAAGAGGAGTGTTAACTCAGCAGTTAGCATTCAGCAGTTTTGATAATTTTTACAGTGAAATCGTAAAATCAGTCCGTTTTTAACGATTTTAACGTGCTGGACCGATTTTATGCGAGTTTGATCGGGTTTGATCGATTTTATGCGAGTTTGATCGGGTTTGACTAGTTTTAGAGTTTTTAACCCAATTTTACACATTTTATATGTTTTGACTTATAAAATCATACAATTTTACGAGTCAAAACGCGTTTTTAATAGCATTGCCAGTCCGAGATTGCAGTAGAGAGTGGTAATCCAGAGGTCATCTCTAGCGATAGTGTAAGGCTCAAATGCCTCATTGGAGTGTTATGTCAGTCCAAGACTGCACTGAAGAATGAGAGGGAATATATAATAAAAATACAACATATATTTCTGCAAAAGTTACATTCCTATCTATGATATATTTAGAGATGATCTGAGTTCAAGCATGATGGAGATTCTTGCCTTCCATATCTTAAAGGTGGTAAATGTTGGATTTGACTACCTTAAACACTATAAAAGAACCATCCCATTTTTGTGCTAGTTTGTCTTTGCTCTCCCTATTATCGGTTGCCTCTAACTTTCAGAGTACTAAGTCTTCAAATTTAAAACTCTTGTTTTTTACCTTGGCATTATGATATCTAGTGATTTGATGTTGATAAACTTTTTTTCTTATTGTCGTTGTCAACCAGGATTCTTCAAAAAGATCTAGATTAGCTCTCAATCATTGCTCATTATTTTCTGGGCAGTAATGGGTTGCCCTAGGACTTAGACACCTATTTTTTATAGGTATCATAGTTTTAATACCATACATGAGAAGAAAATGAGTTTCCTCGGTTGATGTTTTTTAGGTTGTTTAATTGGCCCATTAAATTTTATTTAAAAGTTCTATCCATTCTAACTTGGCCTCGTTCATCTTCTTTTGAGACCATTAATTTGGACTCTATGGTGAGCTCGTCTTGGGTTTGGCAATATGATACTAAATAAAATTGATGGTTTATATAGAGTTTTTAACATTGTTCTCTTATTTTATGGTTATCAAATTATGTTCCATTATCGGTTATCAAGATTTTAGTAAGTCCAAAACAACATATAATGTTCTTCCAAATGAAAAAGACTACTTTGTTGGCGATTATGTTTGCCAATGTCTCAATCTCTACCTATTTTATGAAGACTGTTACCAAGACAATTTGTATGTTACTTGTGGCCTTAGGGAAAAGACCCAAGATATCCATCCTTCAATAAAAGAAAGGTCATGAAAAGGCTATAACTGTCATCTTCGTCGAATGTTAGTAGGAGACCGAAGTGTATCTTTCACTTATGTCACATCGTCTAGCCAATTTAGTGAAATCATAAAGTATAGTTGGCCAGTAGAAATCTATTCAAGTAGCTTTGGCGGTGAGAGCTCTTAAACCAATATGGAGACCATATATCCCTTCATGAAGTTCTTTCAAAATATATGTTGTCTTCTGCCAATAGGCATTTCATGAAAGGAGCTAGGGTGGATCTTCTATACAAGACATCATTAATTAAGCAATATTTATCTCCTCACCCAATCAACCGGATGGCCTCGGTTCTATCAAAAGATATTTCTCTTATGAGAAAATAATGCCTAATAAGGGTTCTTTAATCTTCATTGAGGGCGACTAGGGCAATCACTAGTCCTTCTTCACTTACACTTGACTTCTTTAAAGTTTGAATCCATAGTTTTGGAGGGAGCTCTGCTAAGTTGAAGCTTTCAAGTTTGGATAAAAAGTTTTTCTAGTGATTGGCTTTCCTAAGCATACAAATGATTGTGATATCCTTACCTTCATTTTTTTTTGGAAAGATAATTTTGAACTTTCTAAGGATATTTTAGCATGGTTGCCTTCCTGGCCTCATATAATCCTTGATATTGGTCTACAACCAACTGAGAGTCCTTATGAATGTGGAGGGGATACCCATATAAGGTCTCTATAAGCCCTAATCATACCAAAAAACTTTATACTCTACTACATTATTAACAGCTGGGAATCCAAAACAAACCTCGTAGGTATAATCTTGTCCTTCTAGACTTGTGAGCATTATCCCCATTTCACCGCCTTTGTATTAGAGGACCCATCCATAAATAACTATTATGTAGGGTTGACATGGTGGGTTCTAAGAAAGTTGTTAAAGTTGGTCCCTTTATAGTAGGTTTAGGTTGGTATTGGAGATCAAACTCTCGTAACTCAATTTCCCACCTCACTAGGTGTCCTAACATGTGTTGTGAAGAATTTGTCGGAGGGGTTGATATATCAAGATGGTGATTTAGTGAGCCTAGAAGTAAGGCCTCAACTTTCTAAAGGCATTAGTCATAGTCAAAGTTATCTTCTCTATTTTTAAATATCTTGTTTCATCATCTTGAAGGGTCTTGCTAAAGTAGTAAATCAGGCATTGAATTTCATTCTTTTCTTTTACTAGCACTACACTGCCAAGTCTGTTATGCCCAAATAAAGAAAGAGCTTCTCATATTTTTTTAGTTGGGATAAAACCTTGGGAGATGAAAGGTATACTTTGATTCCTTTAAAGGCTTCTTAACACTCAGATGTCCATTCAAAGTTAGAAGTATTTCTCAAGATTTTAAAGAACGATAGTTTACGCTTTCTAAAATGAGAAATAAATCTATTAAGGGTAGTCAACCTCCTTGTGAGACGTTGAACTTCTCCACTGACTACGAAGGAGTCATCTCTAACATGGCTTGGATTTTCTTGAGGTTGGGCTCTATCCAATTGCTACTTACTAGAAACCTCACAAACTTCTCTCCCCTGATGGAAAATACACAATTTAAGGGATTGAGCTTCATTTGATATTGATTTAGCAAAGAAAAAACCTATTATAGGTCTAAAAAAATGTTGCTTAAATGTCATGCTCTTCACCAATATATCATCCATATAGCCTTTTATAATCCTCCTCAACTGATGCTTGAAGACTTTGTTCACCATCTACTGGTAGGTGGCTCTTGTATTTTTTAGTCCGAAAGGCATAACCCTGTAACAATATGTCCTTTCCTCAATTATAAATGATGTCTTCTCATCAACATCCATGTGCAAAGGGATTTGATGATACCTAAAGTTAGCATCGATAGAACTGAGAAATTCAAAACCTACTATGAAATCCACCAATGTATCAATTTTAAGAAGAGAAAAATTATCTTTTAAGTAGACCTTGTTCAAATATGTAAAGTCCACATACATTTGCCATTTTCTGGTGGTTTTCATCACCATTACCACATTTCTTAACTAATCAGAGTACATCTCGTGGATAAGTCAGGTGGCAAGTAACTTTCTCGCCTTTCTGTTATTGCTCTTTGTCTCTTACCCCCAAAACTTCTTTTCTTCTAACGAATAAAGGAAAAGGTTGGGTTAACCTTTAATTGATTTGTTGCCACCTTAGGGCTCATCCTGGGCATGTATGAGTGTTTAAAAGCAAAATTAGTTTTTTAGATGGTGAGGAGCTTTGTCAAGGCTTATTCTTGACTTGGCTTCAAGGTAGATCCCATCTTCGTGGTCACTTCCTCTTTCCTAAGAGGTACATTCTTTAACTCTTTGATGATCTCTATCATTGCTTCCACACATTCATTCTCAAGACCTTATTAGTCCACTACCAAGGCCTTCTTGCCCTTTAAACATGAAAAAGGCATATTGTATAGATGTTTGGTTACCCATATCATGTCCACACCCTTATAAGTAGGGAATTTCAAAGTCAAGTATTTAGTATTGATAAATGCATTGATTTGGTGTAAAAGAGGTCTTTCTAGGATGGTGTTATAAGCCAAACTCATGTCAATGACAATAAAGTCTGTTGGAGAGTTAGACATTTGGAATAAGTACCGTTAGTGACAAGGATCTCCAATGCGCCTTTCACCAACATGCCTATACATGTAATCCCAATAAAAGGAGTATTTATAAGAATTAATCTTAAGGGATCAATCCCCATTTGTGTCATCACGTCACTAGAGAGAATATTGATCATATTACCATCGTTCATTAATATCCTATAGACAAAGTCATTTGCCAAGACAGTTGAGATGACCAGAGCATCTTTAAGTGTAAAAGTTATCCCATCCCTGTCTTCTAAGGTAAATATGATAAGTTCATGCCACATATTTATAAGGACTTGTTTCCTATATTTCTTTTTTCCACTTTCACTATCACCTATTGCTGAGGTTCCATCCAAAATCACATTGATCTCTAACAATACTTGGTTGGGTTGACTAGACTCTTCTCTACCTTATTCAATATGGGTATCCCTCTTTACAATCTTTTGGATATAATGTTTGGTTATCAACCGCTCAATCTCTTTATTCAAGGCATAGCATTATTCAATATCATGTCTCCTGCCCTAATGGAACATGTAATACTTATTGAAGGTGCATGTATAGGGAGTGACTTTCATTGGTGGAGGATAATAATAAACAAATTCTTTACTCTTAATAATGATATATACTTCAATGATAGTGGTATTCAAAGGAGTGGACAACCTTTCAAAATATGGCAACCGGTCATGGGATAGCTCTTTCTTGTTGTTTCTTAAGGTCAAGTTCTGAATAGGGGAATGATTCCACCTAAGAGGTCCCTCAGGTTGACTATCCTTATAAAAGTAGAGGTTCATGTGGCAACTTATTTGCCTCTTCCACCCATATATAATTCTCCATGACTTGATTCACCTTAAGAAAGCTTATTAGTTGTGATATAGTCATCCCCACACTTGATGAGGGCTATATGCATCTTCTTGGATATGCTCAAAGGTTGACCTCATTTTGATCTTTTATCTACTCGGCTTTGGGGAGCTTGAGTATTCTGATACGGAATGATGGGATTGCCAATTATTATCCACCCATGATAATGAGAAAGAGCACGCCTCAAATGCCCACTTTGTGCAAAGGTATTATAGAGAGTGATTCCTTATGGGACTTTATGAACATCAAGGCAAGACATTGTCTCGAATGTTGTTTTGCCCAGACTCCTCAGAGTAGTGTAATTTCCTATAGGTGTTGGGAATAGCCTATTACGGTGTCATCAGGACCTCTGGTTTTGTCGAGGGTGTTGAGACTTGTTATGGCAACAAAGCTCAATTCTTCTCTTGAGTAGCTAACATCGCTTGAGTCATAAGTTGTACTTGATTGATGAGTTATTGGAAGTCTGGCTGGGTAGAAGTACTCACGATAACAAGTAGATTTGTTATGTGTCTAGGTCTAGATGTGTCTTGATTATCTGCTATGGAATGATCTGGAAACGTCAAAAACAAGTTGTAGAAAGAAATTTGGGCTTTTTTTTGTTTTTTCACAGACGGTGCCAATTGATGATATTCCAAAATCCAATATGCTTAGAAATAAGGTTTTACGATGATTGGATTGTGGGTTAATTAAATGTTCATTTAAATAACTCCTTCAAAGTAATGGAAACTGTTTCTTGATAAATGCCTCTAAATACCTACAAAAAGTCTTCTTTTAGAAGATTTAAAGACTCTTAGATGGTAAAGTCGATAATTTTATAGGAAAAAAAAAGAGTAATAAATATGCTAGAGAGCATTAAATTCTAAAAATAACGTTGTTCTTATGTTGAGATAGATATGTTTTTTAATGTAAAATATTAAACATGTGGGTAGTTCAAGAGCTATTTAGAGCTCATAAACCTTGTTGTTTTTTTTAGTTGAGGGATTGGAAAGTCATTTTATCCTGATAACATTAATGAGAGATAAAAATCTCTTACACTTGTATTGATGAAGGAGGATATCTCTTCCACGTGCATTAATGAAGGAAAAAATAATTGGGCTTAAGACACTCGTGGAGTCTATAAACATTATGTCATGTTATTGAGCTCAAGATTGAGGCTAGGGCCAACGGGGATTGGGCACATGCCTAGCGGCTGGGCTCGAGCACACAACCCGAGCCCAAAAGGTAATAGGTGCTCACCTAGCACTTAGGCCTAGGTGCACAACCCGATCATAAAGGGTGTTAAGCTCCCCCCCTAAAAAAAAAAAGTCCAACACCTAGGCTTGGGTACGTAGCTCGAGCCCACGAGGTCCTGGGTGCTCACCCAACACCTAGACTCAAGCGTGTTATCTGAGCCCAAAGGACGCTCAATAAAGGCCCAGTAATTAGACCCATGACTATTCTTGTAACTCATTATAGGCTTGTACCAAAAATAAACATCTTTCTATCAAATATTAAAAAATATGAATAAATCTAGGTCATCACTGTCCTTAATATATAAGTGTATAACATTTATAATTTTTCTATTTAATTCATATACTTGTCTTAAATATGGTTATATTTTTTTATTTTATATTAAATAATAAATGATATTGTAATGATAGATATCAGAATAAATATTACTCAATAAATAGGTTGGATAAAAGACACAAATTGGTTTGAAAATATTTTTTATTGTTAGAAAGAAAAAAAAATACATGGACAGGATATTGGTAAAATCCCAAATCCTCAATTGCCAGTCTCGTGGACCGTGTGAAATAAATTCGTCTGGAGTAGGGTGGGCCAAGTGATCGTGCATCCCGCGGTATTAGAATGGACAGAACCTAAGTCAAATTTTTGGTTCCGAGTCCGACCATTATTATTATTATTTTGTGGTATCAGATAAACTATATAACATAATTAATTTGCATAAAAGAAAATCTTATCGACAATTATGTTTTGGCCCACCAAAACCATATTCGTGAATGGCTTGAAAGCGGCCTGCAATTTCCAACTGGGGTTGACTCTCAAGTCTCCTTGCATTTGTCATCCACTATATTCTCTTGTTGGTAGGCAAAATGGGTAGGCTGACATATACTCCATACAAAACCTTACCTTGTGTTTTCACATCCATTTATATTTGGAAAGATCCTTGACATGTTCCTATTGGAATCCCAGTTCAGAAGATTTCCATGAACAAGTTGAATAAGATATACTATTTTCATCATAAGAGAAAATCACAACTAAAACAATCAGTACTATAAAAGGAAAATGAAGGCCAATAATGGCTTTCCAACCAATAATCAAAACAAAATGTTTAAACAAGGCTTCGTGTAACAGTAATGCAACTTTTGCGATCTTTAATTGTTGTTGGTAAACAAATTCCGCAGGGAAAAGAGTACCTTATGAGGATGAAGAACATTCGTTTTTACTCCAAATTACATCATAAAAACCTAAACAAGTAGAACAATGACTGACAAAATTGACCAAAAATTGGAACAATCAGAAGGAATCTACCAAAATCTTGGTTCGCAACAGGACTCAACAGAGCCTTTTATCGATTCTGTTAGGGTTTGCCATACAATCAGCTGTCCGACATTCAGAAGTTCTACTTACCTCTCCAGAAGCATCACCATTTCGCAATGTGAGGTATGTGGGAAAAGATCAACAGCCACGGCTTTTACAGGTCGGAAAGGCTCTGAAATGGGCATAGACTTGACTCTGTGCCGTGCCAAACCAGCGCTGCTCATCTTCCTCCATGCCCTGTTTCCATTCCCTTTTTCAACTTTCTCAGGAGAAGGGGTGCAGAGCTCAATAGCATTGGCCACTAAGGTTTCAGGATTGCAAGAAATGTAACTACAAAACACCCAACAAGGTAAGTCAAACTTTCACGAAAGTATATGTATGTGTGTTAAAGGAAGCAGGGTGTGGCACTAACACAAGTCTCCGTACACGTGAATGAGTTCTCAGAACTTTAATCACCTGCATTTTGACCAAACAGCCATCAGTAATGCTTTGAATGACATATTTATCAACTTGGTGATCAAACAGATATTCTGAATACTTGCAAGGGCACCATTCAACTCAAAGACAGATGTGAAGGAAATTATGGGAGAATAACTTCCAAATTAAATAGTCATAAATGCTGTGAGTATGCAAATACTCATTTGCAATTGATGCAGTTACTAAGTTTTGAGCGCTTCCATCATAAGCATATATTATCATCAAACCATTAGGAACAACTTTTGAAAAGGAAAAGGTGGATTCAGCGGGGAAGTATGCAGCATGACCAATTTCAACATTGATTTGCCAATCTATTAATACACTTATATTTTATTCACTGAACCAGTTCAATTAATGTAATATGCATATTGTGAAAATGCAGCATGCCCTAAGCTTTCATAAACCTAAGTTTCATTATCATATAAAAACCCAATAACAACCCTTCTTGAGCAGCAGAACAAGCGCTACTTTTCCAGTACCATAGCCAAGATAAAGCTTTTCGATGGCATCAACAGCTGGACCAATTGAAAGAGTGGAAAAAACAATAAAATGCAATTGATAGTTGTCTTTCTCAATTAAAACCATTTTCCTGATCCAGTTTGTGGATACTATTTAGGTTCAAAGTAGAACCTTCAACTTCTTGACCTTATGGTTGGACTGTGACAACCATCATCATTATCAAGCTGTGTAATGAAATTTGAGAGCTAACAAACACGGTAAGCTACCCTTTGGCTGGGTCAAAGCTGTTAGGGAAAGCATAAAAACAGTGCACATCCCACAAAAGCTAAAATTCCATGTGAAATAATCACGAAAAAACAAGGGGCCAATGACTAAAGGCACCTACTGTAGGTCAAACCATTAGTGAAGGTGCTCAAGAAAATAGAAGCCAAAAAAACTTAAACAAGGGTATAGCTTAACATGAAACCTCAAGCCAGTAATATAGGGAACATAACTGACTGAACTCTGCAATTCAGTTTCAAATGATTAACGAATAGAATAACCACCATGCCAATTTGGACAAGGCTAAACCAAAAGTTTCCCCTCTATGTGGTCCCCAATCAATCAGTTTAGCCCCTGTGTTAATAATCGAGTCAGGTGAACCCTTATAATACAATTCTAGTCAAATATGGCCAATTAGCAAAATTTTGAAGGTTGAGGACTGGTTTGTTAATGAACATATTGATAGGGAACTATCTACTTGATCATTATCCATTTATTTATTTTTTAAACATATTCATTAATATGTTACATATGATATTGACTAATCTCATATGCATGTTTATATAAATTCATTTTTTAACAAAATGAAACTTGTAAAAGATTAATTGATAGCTAAAGGCTTTTTCTAAGTTGCAATGCTAGCTTTGCAATTTATCCATGATATATACAGTTAAAACAAAGATAGAAATCTTCATTTCAATTAAAATTATTTTTGATATCATTCTTTTAGTTATCAAGTAAAGGAAATGCTAGAAAAAAGAATTGTATGTCATTTTACTTTTTATTTATCGTTATAACTAAATTAACTGATAATTTTATGTTATTCAAAGATAATATAGATTTAAATATACATATATTTATGCAACCATCATATTTTATGATTACATATGCAAGAAACGTGTTTAAATATGAAGTAGCTCAAATTAATGAAGGCAAAGTAAAAGGTTATTTATTTGTCAATCAACAAAATAAAATTTTCCATTTACATTTTTTTTAGTCGAAGATCAATTAGATAGCCCCAATATATGCTCATTAGCATATAGATAGCTATCCTTCAAAATCTTGCTAATTAGCTCAACTGACCTTGTTGACTGCAACTATATAATACGAGGTTAAATTGACTCAATAGTATGAGCTAAGTTGGCAGACTTAGAATGACAGAGAGAATAATTAGGTTTTCCCATTTGACAGATGGAAAATTTTGGTACAAAGACAATCACATGCATATAACATAAGGAGACAACACTCACAGTGGGATGCAGCCCGCCACGGGGAGGATCAACAATGGCAACAACATTTTTAAAATGCAACATTGAAGAACTCCCTTCTTTTGATGTGCAACTCTTCTGAAGTTGACTTTGGATTTCTTGTCCATCATTTTCTGAATGCCCAGAAGCACCTTCACCATTTCCAAGATCATGGCTTGGGTTCTTGCTAGAGTCTAGGACATCATCCATGGGAGCATTGTTAACTTCAACAATTGCTATTTCTTTATCCCTGATTTCAGATGCATTCAGCTGTTCACCTTCTTTCTGAGGCACATCTAGATACTCCTTCAATAAAGACCCAATCACATCCTCTGCCTGTTACCTCACCATTAATGGAAATGATAATTAAGTGATTGAAAGGAGACGTTAAGAAATTAGACTGTATTATCTTGATAAAGGCCATCTAATTGGTGTTGCATATAGTAACCAAGTCAAAAAGGGATAAAACCAAATGTCACCTTTGCACAAACAAATCTACAGTTTTTTATGCCATTAATTTCAGCATTCCGATGAGCATCTGAAACTGCAGAAGCATTCATTTCAATGCCAACAACCTGGAGAAATTTCGACATGAAAATAAGTTCAGTCGCATATTTATCACAGAGAGAAGGGTTAAGAAAATAAGAGAGGGGGAGGGAGGGAGAGTCAAATCTACTAATTTCTAAGTATAATGGACATAATGTACCCACTTATAACAACTTCAAAAAGCCTCCAGAAGTCGAGTGTTTTTAAAAAAGATTATATTTAACAAAACTGCAGTTATACGTGCAACAGGCCAGTGAATGATAAAAAATCCCAATCACAGTGTGGCTACTTTAAAACAAGAAAGCATACAAAGAAAGGCGTACGATTATTACCATACCAACACGATCTGCTAAAGTGAGGCCAATTGTTCCTGTCCCACAGCATATATCAAATAGCAAGCTATCTGGACCCAGACCAGCCCAATCTCCAGCAAGAGAGTATAGTTTCTCTGCAGCAAGGGTGTTAACCTGCAACGTGATTGCTAAGAAGAAATTCAATTTCACCATCCAAGAAAGATAAGAAATACGAGTTCCTCACCTGGAAAAAAGCTGTTGGTGATATAGAGAACCGAAGATTACTTATATAATCATGAATTCTTGCTTCAGCAACATTACTGGTTGCTTGAACCTCGGAACCACCATTTGCGTTTGGAAGGAGTAGCGTGCGCAATGGAGCATCAGCTGGTGCAACATTTGATAGTCCTTGGTGATCCTAAAATGAAACAGTCAACATTTAAGGATTTAGCGAGCGAATTATGGGATCATGAACCTAAGGGAAAATATAGTACATCCAGATTTTGCAGCAAGGTTTAAAGCATCAAGTATATCCAAAAAACATACACAACAATCATACAAATAAAGAGAGCATTATCATAGTAAAATTCTCCAGCTGCAGCTAGAATTGAAAGAATTGACCCATGTTTGTCAAATTGAGATTGACTTGTAAATCGTAAAGCTCATTTCTTGAATCATGAATCATGAGATTCAGTAACAAGTTTAAAAAACCTTTCAAAGGATATGTTTATCAAATACAAAAAGAAAATCATTATGATTCAGTTTGCAACTCCTTCATCTCTTTATTTTTTTCTCCCAAATACTGGAATTCCCTAATTTCCAAATCTGTTTTCTTTTTTCTTTTTTTTGTAAGGGGAGCACTAAAACAATCGTACAATACTTCCAATTCAATACACGAATTGTGAGATTCATGATTCTTGTACATGTCAATTCATGCACCTAATAGAAACGATTGATGCTTGAATCGTATAATTCCAACAACCATGAACCAACCTACAGAGCTAGCCCATTTTGTTATCCAATCCTAACATATTCAACTCAGTAATGCAGCATTTAATATATGTTCATGATGAATCCAATCCCATGCGACTTTACTAGTCAAATTTTATGCTTTCTGATTTCCAAATAACCCACTGAATGGTCAGGCCCAACTGGAACAGTTATGGGCTGCCTATTCAGACCATGCAAAGACCATATTGCCTAAAAACACATATAAAGTAAAGATGATGTGGGATAACAAAGGCCATTGGCAAGGCCACATACATTTGAGGGGGTCAGTTGAGCTGCATTCCAACTCCCACTTCCCCATTCTTCCATTGATCCATGAATTCCTTGAAGAGGTGGACACGGCCTTTTTTTTCCCTTCACTTTTAAAATTCCAAGGACTCTAAAATTTCTTCTTTTCTAACTTTCTTTCTGAGTGAGGCAAAACTCTTTTTTCTTTGTTGTCAATTCTCTTTCCTCGATCCATTAAAAATAACAACTTATTTTATCTCCTTTAATTCTTATGTTATTTCAAGAATTCAAGTCTCTCTTCATTTCTATCAAATTTTCAGTATTTTAATCTCCATTAACAATATAAGCCTATAAAGTCTAATAAGTTTGGTAATTTAATTTTTAAATATTTTGTATTTTATTGATTGATTTATTTATTATTAATTAAATTTATTTAAATAGAAAAAAGCTCAAGTCTATCCTTATGTATAATTTTTTATAGGTATTCTCAGAATGTCTCATCCAAATTAACAAAATTTAACATGTGCCTGTGCTTTATAGATAAATCATTAATATAATTTCTACGACTAAACTGAAAAAACAAGAACGATTAAATTCATCTGTTTGTTTCATTCTACTTTATCATTCAATAAAGTAGTATTAGTATGAAAATAATCAATATAATTTTTTAAAAGACAGTAATTATAAATTAAACTTGATGAAGAAAATCTTGGTTACGCCACTGACAAGGGACCTAAATCTACAACCTCTCCATTGTTCTCCGACCTCAATCTATCCCAATCAATCATGCTTCAACTATATATGCTTCCATATACAGTCCTTGCCAAATTTTATATGAATTACACAAAGAAACGTAGAGTATTTTAATCAATACAAGGACATAGATGTACATAGTATATAAGAACTAGTCTGCACGAATTAAAGCAATTAGCAAAACAGAACTAAATAAATCAAATGTTCTTTTAACGCAAGTAATGCCATTGTCATCTCCAGATGATAGCAAGATCTATCAGAAACTATACAGTATTATTTGGTTGATCACACAGAATATTGTGAGAAGTTTCTGTTTTTATGGGTTATGTTTTGGTCAATTCAATTATGTGAGATAATGAGACGGAAACACAGAAGCTGCTGACAACCACACTGATTTTCAGTGCAGACAGCTGTTCATCAAGTTCAGCTCAGTAAAAATAATGAACACTGCAATGAACTGGTACCTGAATAACCAAGGCTGTTAAAGGCAAAGGTGGAGCACTTCCAGCAGCTCCAGTGGTAAATGCATGAGCCAACCCCCTTAGTTCAATGGTTATCATGTCATCATCAAAGCCCACAGAGGAGACCTAAGTAATCAAATAACCGGAAAAAAATTGTAAACAGTAACCCAACATTCTATGCAAAGAAGCATTGCCAATTGACAAAGAAAACTTGAATTCGATCATTTGATTTGTGAAAAGTATACCAAAGTGAACAAAACTTAGTTATGCTGCCTGTCCTTCATCATGACATATTATCACTTTAACAAAGAAACACTTACAAAAAATCTTTAAATACAAACCTGAACAATAAGCATGACCTCTGATATGTGGGCCTCGGGAATTGCAATATCAGCAGCTTTCCTTGGTAATCTTCCTTCTCGAACCTTATAAGACATATTAAGATATAGAATGCTAGATGAGACAAATGAACTTTAGTTTCAGACATATTTCAACACAAGATTACAAAATTTATCGGAGTTGCAAGAGAGCAACAGGAAGGAAGCAGCAGCAATGCTATTAGTTGAACTTCTTCCATTGCCTCTACATGCTCTGCAACACATACCGTTAATTGACGCCAGAATCCAGTATTCTTAAATCTATTCCAAATTGGCAAGCCAGATTGTTGCAAAAATTCCTGAAAGATTGACGCATACTTGCAGGCAACACTAGAAACATTGGGGCAGCCAAGAGGTTCTTCTACAGCTGTCACACCTTCCCTGGAAAACAAATATTAGCATTTTCAAAACAATCCCCATGCCAACAAGTACCTAAAAAACAAGTGAATATGAAATACCTAAAGTTTCCTAGCATAAAACCCACAGTAGGTTTTCCTTGAAGAGAATATCCAACAGAAAACTCGCATTTATTACGATATCCATTTCTAAGTGGTGATTCAAGTATACCCTCTAGTTCACATGGAAGACCACCTGCACGGATCAGGGAAAAAAAAAAGCAGCTGTGAGAATCCATAAGAGTCTCGTGCAGCCTTGAAGTGGAATGAGAAGTAAATACAGACAGTTAGTAAAAATGTTATGACATATATGGGAGTCTTATTATTTCATGAGGAAACCCTTTGTTCCTTCCTCAAGCTTTCAGACCAACATTGTTGTAAGAAAGAAAGTAATTCTCCTGGAGTGATAATATATGCAAAGATTGAAAGGAAAACAATACCAATTTCTCTAGATCTGAGAATCCATTCTGGAAGAGAAACTCCATTAGGACAAGCTTTGCGTGCATTTCTTGTCTGTCCCAAAAAAAAATGTAGCAGTTCAGTTTGCTGAGGCGCCACATTGCAGCATATAGTACTTTACAAATATAAAGTGAAACAGAAAAAGTGTTCCTAACAAGTTTTTTGAGCATTTGCATGATAGAGTTCTTCTTGTGCTCCAATTGATCATCATAAGGCATATGAGCAAGAGGTGTTGCGACATCACGGGCACATTTGGCCTGAGAGCTTGAACCATCTTGTGTTGAATTGTCATTATTCCCATCACCATCCCCAATAGCATCTGAAGGTCTAGAGATCCCAGCATTTTCTCCTTCCAATGCAGGTTCCATTGTCTGCGGAATGTTTTGAGGGGCAGCCATTGCTGATTTGATTTTCTGCTCAAATTGTCGGGGAATGACATCGGCAACCTTTATATTCTTGTTTCCAATAGATCTTCCTTCCAGCTCCTACCACGTTCAAGTTTTCAGATACCAACCACTACAGAGTGCTAGCTACTTATTTTGAGTTCATGGGGTATATACAATATTTGGAGTACCTCGATTGCTTTTTTCAATTGCTCAGCATCCTCGAAACTTAGGAAACCCACGGACATGCCTTTCTTTTTCTTAGCAGATTTGAAAAGAATCCCCTGAAAAAACAGAGACGTTGTAATGAAAGCTTGAAATAATTCCTAGTTACATTTGATAATGACATACCACAGATAACAATCGATTATTAGGAAAACCACAAAACTTAATAAGAACAAAAAAAAAATGAAAAAAAGTAAAACGCACTTGATCACTTAGAAACTTCCTCAAATGATCAGAAAGCCACTTGCGGGGCAAATGTACCAAGCATTTACTAAGCCCAGTATCCAAACAACCCCCATCACCATCACCGTCAGCAGCAATATCAGTCATCATGATCTCCTCATCTTCATCTTCTTCCTTACTATCATTATTATTGGTGGTGTCCAGCTTGATAGCTTTCTTGGCACGCTCCGAGGTAGGATCCCAGGTGTTATCCGGGCGGGGCCTCAACTCCTCTTCGCCGTGCGCGTACTTGCACGCACTGCCGTGGCTACAGGAGGCCCCCATGTGCCGCCTGAAGTAGGAACAGAGCGAGGTTTTATAGAATGGATTGAGTGAAGGGTCTGTTTCTGTTTCTGCTTCTGCTTCTGCTTCTGTCGTTGTTGTTGTTGTCTTCTCTCGCTTTCGCTTCTCCCCAGTTGTGGTGGCGGTGTCATCTTGGTTGCTGGACGGCTGGATTTGTTGCTCAGGGGGGATGGGTGAATCTTGGGCGTTCATTGGGTTGGTCTGGGTAAGGGAAGTTTCGGTCGGGAGGTTTAGGGTTTCGGAAGAAGAAGAGAGTTGGTTCTTTGGAGATGACGATGCCATGAGTCGAGTCTGTTTTAGTCCCGGCACCCTCGTCCTTTGGTTCTTTCTTTCATTCTTTTTTTTAAGTAAACTATGTTATTTATTTTTTAAAATATTTTTTATTTAAAACAATATCAAAATAATTTTTTATTTTTTAACATTTATTTATAATATAGTCTAAAAACACTAAATATTTAATTTAAAACTAAAAATTTAAAAAAAAACAATTAAACTGTAATATCAAACACATTCATCCTGCTTGAAAATTTAAAAAAAAAACTCAAACTTAAAGAAATGTTTGTTTTCGTCATATAATCTGTTTTTTAAATTAGTTTTTATTTAAAAAATATTAAAATTATATATTTTTATTATTTAAACATATTAATATCAAAAAAAAAATATAAAATATATTATTTTAATATATTTTTATAAAAATATAATTACAAAAGCCAAGCCACACTTGTGCAAAAATATACAAAACAACAGTGGCAACTGGCAAGGGGCTGGGCAGGTTTTTATGCAGCCACACCCGATAGGATAGGGTATAATGGTATATTCATAATCATTATCCGTATCTAGTCGGGTTGGATAAAGGGTCTTTTTCACCTAACCATGTACCCACCCACCTGACCTTATTTTTTTACATATTTTTTTTTAACTTCTCTTTAATATTTGTGTAACACCTCATAATATATATATATATACATATATATATATATATATATATAAAAGTTGGTTTCAATATTACTTTTCCAGTAAAACATTTATACATTATAAGAAATTTAATATATATATATATATATATAATAATTCGGGTTATAGTCTCAACCAATTAAATAAATTGAATTTATTTAAATTATATGGGAAAAAAAGGGTAACAAACAAACAGAAAAACATATATATATATAAAAAACAAGGATCAAAATTGAAGGAAAAAAATAATGCACTATCAAGTTCGATTGAAAGATAAAATTAAAAATAATAAAATTTTTATAAAAGAGTTAAGGAAAAAAATCATAAAAATAAGGATTAAATTGAAAACACCAGAATTTGATAAAAAAAACTTGAACATGTAGAGTTTTTCAACGTGTTTTTTTACATAAAAAAATCATAAATATAGATAAAAAAAGCTATGCACGCTTCCAATTAAATAATTCATGAATCACCCTATAAATAAACAAAAAAGTAATTAACGATTAAAAAAAGATAACTGGAAAAATCAAGATATTTAATATCTCAATACAGATCATTAATCAGATTGTATTAAATAAATTTATTTATTAAAATTAATTTATAATAGAGATTGATACACATAAAATTTATTAAAAGAAATAAAAGGGAAAAAATAGTATTCAAGGTTACACATATTAAAATTATTGTAAAAAATAAATATTTAATCTATATAAAATAAAAAAATAAAGATAAATTATACCAACCCCATAAAAAATTAAACATATCTAATATAATTAAAAAATAAATTATTCAGCGAAGGATTAAAAACCCAAGAAATCATAAAGAAATAGTATTAATTAAAACATAAACTTAACAATCATTTTTTAAAAAAAAAAACACACACACACACACACAAAAAGCCATTAATATAAAAAAAATGAACAAAAAGAGAGAGAAATGAGACCAGCCACAAGTGGGCTTTTTATTTTTAAAATAAAAAAAGAGCATTAATTAAAACATAAACTTAAAAATCATTTTAAAAAACACACACAAAAAGCCATTAATATATATAAAAAGAGAAAGAAATGAGGCAAGCCGCGGGTGGGCCTTTTATTTTTTAAAAAAGTTTAATGTGGCGTGTTGTTCATCTCAGCTGGTTATAACAAAAAATAGACATTTAATTTGTTAATCCTAGAATATGGCCACTGATTTGACAGGAAAATGGGGTTTTTTTTTATTTAAAAAATCATTTTCAACCCATTTGTTTTACCAAAAATATATGGGGAACACCCTATAAATCTTGTTAAACCAATCCATGACCTCTAAAACATACAAAAACCGGTCAAAAACTCAAAATCACCTGGAACTATAAATCTTCTTGAGCTCATATGTGTTTTTTTAGGTGTTTTGAAGGTTTAAAAAACATTTAATAAAAACTTTATTATCATATGAAATCATTTGACACAAAAATCAACTGTTTTGGTGGCTTAAATCTTCTCCAACAACTTTTTCTCTTTAAACCATAATCCAACGACCTCTCTCCCTTATCCATGAAAAAAAGAATTAAAAAAATAAAAAAATAAAGTTGCATATCCAAAATCTATTTTTTAAAAATTAGAAGGACCGATTATCTAATAGTTTAATAAAAAGAGGATGAAAATGAACTTTCTAAGTATGTTACACATATTTTACTTTGATTTTTTATTTTTCAATTCAACTCTCCCAACAAAAAAAAAAAGCATTTAAGGTCTAATTTTAGCTCAAAAAAGCTTAATTCTACAAAATAAAAAATTAAAAATAAAATTAAAATTTATAAAAAATCATAATATTACAGTTCATCGTAAAATATAAGAGAGTAAACAATAATAATGTATAAAGTAAGAAAAGTCACACGCTTTATATTTTCTTATAATAATCTTAAAAAAAAAAAAAATATGATGCATGTCTCTTGTGCCTATCATTTTTACTTGATTATTATATTTATTTTTGCTCTAGTATTAGGTTTAAACTTTTAACGTCACGCAATCAACAAGATAAACCTAAAAAACTCTATTAATTTATTTATACTGACTTGCTTGCATTTGTTGCCAACATTTACCTCTCTCTCTCTCTTTGATATAAATACGTTGTTTTAAATCTTTACTATTCTTATAAAAAAATTATAATTTTTTTAAAAAAAGGTTATTCTGAGTTTTTATAATAAATATAAATATGAACTTCGTATTTTATAACTATCAATATTTTGTAATTATCAATAAAAAATACCACATATAATTGAATAATTCAGGTGTGAAGGGCTAAGTAACCTAGAAAGGAAAAGAACAAGATCAGAAGAAATCCAAAGGGCATCAAGTAAAGTTTTTTAAATCTGTAAAAACATCATTTAAGAACCCCCTGCACAGCAATTCCGAGAGACAAAGGGAGTTTTAAATGGTGATTAGTGGTTGCAATCTGGGAAGAAAGAAAAGGGATTAGTTCAAACAACTGAGATAATTTGAGTTGAAGAACACAAATACATAAATATAATCTAAACTCACTAAAACTGCATGAAGGAAAAATCGAATGTCTTTCAGTTGAAAACACTAAACTCAAGAATCATATTCCCGCTATTGGGTCGGAAGTTAGGATATTACTACATATAATCCTGACAGCTTGTCCCAAAAGCCTACATCTTTCTTGTCTCTTATTTTTCTGATTTTTTTTTCTTCAAAATCCCAACCACAGCTCACATCCTTTTTTCACAAGATATTATGGCACTCCGGCCAATCACATACGGGGAGTTCAAATGATAAACCAAAATCAAAGGAGAAACTGGAATTCCTACTATACATTATACAATTTTGCCGAACTCGCTACCATTTGATTCGGTGTGGTTGCGAATACCATTGTCGTTCCCATCAGATGGTTCCCTGCTACTGCGCTTGCACCAACACAAAAACTGAGGAATCGGCCCATTATCCCCAATAACCCAGGTATGATTTGCGACAGCATCCAGTGTCATCCTCTGAGCTGGGTCTTAACAGGACAATTTTCAAGTCAAAACAGGATATACGAGGGATAAATATAAAAGGAAACGTGTTTACCCAGTAGGGGAGCTTGCAAAGCCTATGCCCTAGCTGGAAAGGCCAAATGTTGACAACAAATAGATTTTACTCACCTTTGCAAAGAAGTCCCTCGAGTAATTCCTTCAGCTGCGAGTTCAATTCATCAGGGAGCACCAAGGGGTTGTTGACAATCTGGGAAAGAGGAAAACACAAAATCACTTGTTTAGAAATTTGTAAAGCAGGAGGCTTAAATAAGCAGAGAAGATAAAATGGAAATGATAGTTAGTTTGCTTGCCTTGTCATATGTATCCTGGAGTGTTTCTCCGAGAAATGGGTATTGCCCGAGTATCATACAGTACAAAGTCACTCCCACTGCCCACGTGTCTGCAGCTTTGCCATGGTAAGTTAGACCTGTTCAATCAGAAGGCAAATCCAGGCACAGATGTAAGCTGATCTCATGTCCTGTTAGCTTAAGCATTACAGATTTCTCAGCTTAACAAAACACCTACCAAGACAGCACTCAGGCGCTGTGAAAACAGGAGTCCCAGGAGATCTACGAAGTTCATCGTTATCATCCTACCAAACCAAATAAGGCAGTTATAAAAAACAAAAGTACTTCTAATATGGAGAAAAAGAGTGTAAAGTGGTGTCATATCACAATATCCATTTTTTGCCAGCACATAGCAAGCAATAATTTTACCATTCTAAGGTGCTGGACCAGAAAATATGCACACTTCATATAGTACTAATGCTTTCTGCATGACCACAAATGATTGTGAAGAGCCAAGGTCAACAATAGCGATGCATGTAATCTAATTTGTGTGCCAGTAGCTATTACAGGTTAAATATTAAAAAATCCCGATAAGTTGTAAATTTAACAACTCTTCCATTTTAGATACAAATAAAATCTCATACTTGATTTCTATAAAGCACTCAAATGATCTTAGCTTATACAGAGCTGCTGAAAGATAATCGACATCTTTACAAGTTGAACTTCAAGGAGTACCCCAGCAAGGTAGACGAGGAAAAGGGAGGATTCAAACAAGCAGATGCAAGCGCAAAATTCTGACTGTTCAGGATAGAAATGATATTTACAAGTACAACATTCATCAAGGCCAGCATTGTACAATTTAAACCTTTCCTTTATAAACTTTCAGTACCAAAAAACATATCCCCCATGGAATAACTCATATCTACCACCACAACAAAAAAAGAGACGGAACATCTTACAGTCTACTTTAAAATCATAGAATTTTGTCACTAGCTCTTCTTCCATAAAAGAAACTAACTGGAACTAAACCTGTGTTGAAGCAATATCATTACCTCAACTACCTGGCTGACACTGAAATCTCCTATCTTCACTGTACCGGAGCGAGTAACCAACAAATTGTCAGGTTTGATATCCCCATGCACTATATTCTGTTTAACACAAGAAGAAAAGTTCACTATAGAAGAGATATTTGTATATTGAAAGGAAATGCACACACAGCATCCATAAAACATCTTGATAAAATCAAAGAGAATACAAAGCTAATTCACATTAATTCCATAGAATCCCATTCATGTAACAAAAACTACAATGTTAATTCACATAACTTCCATAGAATCCCATTCATGTAACAAAGTTCAAGAAATCAATGCAAGGATAAATACTGTCTGCTTGGACTTTCCTCTTGTTTGTCAGTTATCTTTTCTTTTTTGGGGAAAGCTCATATTGAATTACATCAGAGTTCTGGTGGAGTGAAAACTACTAATATTGTGAATGCTAAAATCAAAAGGAGATCAAAACTAGATCTCGTATCCCAATTAGAATGCGATTAAAATAACAAGAACAAGCAAAACCAATGGTCAAAGATTTGCTTTGGCTAAAATTACCTATTGAAGTCACCATCTTCTAACTATTAGTACTGAGCAAGTCAGACTATATATACAGAGAAGATAACAAGCAGTAGTTTGAAGTTTCAAAAAGATATTCAAAATGATCTGGATTAATATCAACTATCAAATGTGAATGTAATAATTCGTCATAATCATCAAGACTAGCAGGCAGTAAATTTTCTTTTCTTCTTGTGATGAGTAAGACAATGGCAAACATTTTTAGAGACCAAATGTTTAAATAACAAGCTTGTAGTACCAGCAACCACATTGTCATTCTAGCATTCAAACATGCAGGGAAAGGAAGTTACAGAAATACCAGTGAGCTTTAAACCATTATTTTCAAATCTACTAGGCCAATTACTGTTAGTATAATAGTGCTACATGAAAAATAATGATAATATGTCTGAGTGCACGCAAGTCAGTTTGGTTATGGATAACTTGATAAGAAATACTGAAAGTGGAAGATCAAAACACAAAAATGATTCTTATAGCAATAGACAAAGAAAATAAAATAGATGAGAGAATAATCAGTTGAACATACTAACAAAACAATATCCAAGAAATTGAGCTATCAAGAACATACATGAGCATGAAGATACATCAGCCCAGATACAATATCCCGCAAATACTTTCTAGCAGTATCTTCACCAATTCCACCAGGAGGACCGGATCCTTCCCACACCCATTTTCCATCCACATATTCCAGAACTGAGAAAAGAAAAGAAATTTCCAGTCAATTAAGAAGCTGTCCATCCTACTTAATAAACATGTATTCAACACAAAATCACAATCACGAGATTGAGCACACTCAAATTGAAACGATAAGGAAAAAGAATGTGGTTACGAAATACCCATGTAGAAGTGATCTGTATTTGGGTCATCAATCACCTCAATGAGATTGACAATATTAGGATGGTCCAACATTTTCATGATTTGAACCTGCAAGGGAAAAAGAAATAACAACTTGTGTTACTTCATCCAACAGTACTTCATGGCAAATAGCTAAACAGATCAATTAATACTATAAACATGCAAAGGGCCAATCAAGTATAATGAGCACCAGGTTATTACAAAATACAAATGGAATGTTCACTCAAATGGCTACATCTGGTTCCATTAGTCTTTTGTAAGCTGTTGTGATGCTAGATCATTTTTCATCACTTCAACTCATCATCTTTTGTCCACCACCCTCCCCCCTCTTAATACTTCAATTTGATTACTCTTCCTCACCAGGGCATCATAGATCAAATAGATCAACATAGGAATAGACAAACCATCTAGAATAACTCTCCTGAATCGGGTATCACCTGCACCTTCTCATAAATGTACTCATTTCTTCCTCAATCCTTGTGCTTCCACGCATACATCATAACATCTCAAACTATACTCATTTTATGAACATTTTGATATTCACTTCCACCAATCACTTTCCTTCATCCAAGTTTTGAATTTTGTCAATTGCAACACTCTGATACAATTTCGATAAGAACCACCCTGATTACAAATAACATTTGATTCAATGAATGGCTCCCATAAGTAGTCACACTACAGCATCTTGACCAATAACAATCCCCCTTGGTAGAACAATCATCATTTGATCTATATCACAGAAAAAAAGAACAAGGAAAACATATAGAAAAGGGACAAATTACTAGAATCCACTGGACTAAACCCTTGAACTCACATGAAACTTTGTGTTTTTGCGATCCACAAGAACAAACAATTATGCAAAATCATAATACTCAAATTCATTCATCAAATGGCTTCTTGAAAAAACATTGTGTAAATGTGATTATTTAGGCAAAGAAACCCTAAAAGAAGGAAATATATTAACACCCGTAATCAATAATAACTGCTTAATATGAAATAAGATAATTTTCTGAAGATAAAAATGCTGAATAACAATTTACAATATTGAAAGAATTAAGAAAATGAGTTCATAACACATCTTCTTCTTACACTCATCACCAACTCTATATCCAATATTGCTGAAATTACAATGTATGTACTCTGTTGATGTTTTGGTAGTCTATAACTAGAGAATTCTAAGAGTTTTCTTCCATAACTCCAATTTTTTTTTGGTCCTAGTTCTAGTTTCATACTTCAAAAGTATATGATTTGCAAATAGCACACACCATTCAATATCATCTTGATACAACTTTTCAGTTCATTCACAAACAGGGCAAAAATACATTTGGACTCAAGGCTGCGCCTTGGTCCTAGTTGACTGTAATAGGAAATTCATTTGTCACCACCAGGAAATTCTCTTCATACCTACACTTTCTCACATTTAGTACCAAGTAGAATCACTCCCCTTTTCTTCAGCACCCATTGAAGGACTTTTCTTAGTACCCTGTCAAAAACCTTCTTAAAATCAATTAGGACCATGTGGAGGAGGTTTCTTTTCTTTCTGTTTCTCTCCATTAAACTCCAGAGAAGAAAGATAACCTCCATAGTCAGATCTCCCAGGAACAAAACCAAACTGATTTTCCAATTAGAAGATCTATGCTCCATCTCTCCTCATAGGTACATCAACTGATAAATAAGCTCACTGCCTCAATAGTACATGAAACTTAAGTATCACTCTTGAACTCGTATAGCAAAACAAAGGACCTTTTCTAATCATCCAGTACCTTCTTCGATATTCCGTCAACAGCTTTATCAAGCACATGACTTCCACAACTATTCATCGCAAAACTTCAATGGCAATTTTGTTAAGCCTGCAAGATTTTTGAATCTTAATTCCTTCAGAATCTCAATACGTCTGAAACCCAAATCCCATGTATATACTTAAGGTATATGCACTTTAAAGAACCTTATGCAAGCTATTGTAGACATTACAATAACCACACCACTGTAAATACAGTATGGTCTAATAAGTAAGGTGATGCAACCCCGCCAACCAATGAGCTTAAAAATAATAATTTTGTTAGGATAAAGCTAGAGCATTTTCCCAAAGGTTCAGATGTTGGTATTGCAAATTGTGAAAGCACTCGAGACCACAAAACAAGAGAGTAAGTAGAAGCAGATACCTCACGAAGAACATCAGTCATTGCAGTCTCTGAAGGAGCAACCCGCAGCTTCAACAAATGAGACTTATGAAAGGCCTGCAATTGATGAAAAAAATTGCACATGTTTACAAGAAATAAGAAGAGTTGTATGCTACTTTAACTGAGAGTTAATCTCACTTTCTTACTTATAAAAAAATTTCAAAAGGGAATAGAAAAGAGAATTCTCTACAAAAAAAAAATTAAAACTAATCCATCCAAGTAAGTTTCATAAAAAAAGATGTGACTACTCTCTCTAAGTTGTTGGTACTTCTTTTGATAAACAGTTGTTCCTACTTTATCCACCACAAAAAGAAGCATTCGGATTCAGAGAGAAAACACTACCTTAATTGCACAAAGCTTTCCATCTATACTGCTTTGATATAAAACCTGTTGCAGAAACAAGGTTGATAAAAAGCTAACAGACCAATTTCTTAACCAAGACGAGCAAAAAGAATGTCTCCCCACATTATGCTTACCACTTTGCCATAGCTACCAGCACCAATCTTATACTGGCGAACATATTCATTGATCATCTTATTACCATCTTCATCCTGGAAAGCATTCAACCAAACAATGAAACAAGAACCCCTACTCGGAACTGTAAGTTGTATGCACAAAAATAATACCCAGGAGATACAAATGGATTATAAGCAAATTCCATGTTAAAATGCAAATTCAAATGAAAAAAACGATTACCTCAGAGCGAACGAGTAGATGGGTTTCCTTGACAGGAGATTTCCTGCAAACCAATCCATTCAGTTCCCTAAGTCTTAAATTCTCTTCAGAGCGTTTGGCACGATTCGGCAACTCGGCATAATCACAATAACTAGTGCCCGTAATGTCACCATTAAAAGAACCATCATCCTCCCCACCATCATCATCAATTTCACTATCTAATAATAATTCCTGGGAGAGATGATTATTATTATTGTGGTGATGATAATTTCTCCCGCCGCTAGAAATGGGCACGGGTCTTCGCTTGGGCTTCCTAAGGAAGCCAAAACAGCTACAACAACCCATTGCTCGAGCAAACGAATAGCTCTTATGTATCATTCTCAATAGAAAAACCCTAAAATTCAGAGCCAGGAAAATAAAGAATCAAAAGGCTAGAAAAAGAAGACAGAAAAGGGAACAGAAGAGATGATCGGATTTGGGATTATTCCAAAGGATGCCATTCAGCCAAATGAAAACGAAGATAGCTTAAACTAAAAATAATATTGAATAACCAACCAAACATCGTCCTGATTGTGACTCCACTACAACACCAACATAAAACAATCAAATATCAAAATGGAGTTTTCAGAGAAACCCTACTTTTGGATACAATTTTTAGGGGTTTATTTGGTGAGATTTGAAGATTGTCAGAGAGAGAGAGATATGACACTTTATACATGAGAGAGAAAATACAATCAAATAAATAGAGCATATATGGAGCTGAAATAATGTTTTGGCTGTTGGAGACAAAAATAGGTTTTTCTTTCAAAAAAAAAAAAAAACAAGAGGAAGCGTGTCCGGAGAAGCTGTATGTTTGGTACTCCTCCACTACTATTATTAACGTTTGGAGAAGCTGGTTTTATTTATGCAATTATTATTAAAAATCTCCTATTTTTAGTGAGGAAATACCATGTATATCAATTGCAGTAATTTACTAATTAACTTAAAATATAAATATAAAATCGAGATAATATTATAAAAAATAAAAGCTAAGTCTTATAATAATTTATGATAAAAATTTTAAAAAATAATTTAAAAAAAAAGTTAAAGAAAAATATTTAAATCACCAAAATTAAAATTTAAAAAAACACAAAGCAAAAATCAAAGTTAAATCAATAAAAAAAATTCTAGTCTTCCCACATTAACTTGACTAATAATTTAATATCAAATTATAAAAGTAAAAAAAATTATTTAAAATAAATGTTATAACAAGAAAAAAACTAGAGTTAACATGGGTTAACTCAACTATTATTACTCAGGATATAAGATATAACTAACCCTACAAAGAGAAAAGCAAAACAAATAATGAAACTTAAGATCTAATAATTTAATGTTGAGTGATGAAAACAACAAATAAATTAATTTGTAAAAAATAAATTGAAAAAATTAATTAAATCAGACAAATATTTAAAATCAATTATCCAAGTCATGAGACCAAAATTAATCTCTAGAAGGCAAACAAAAAAACAAGACAAAACTCTTAATCACAAAATATTAAAAAAAAACAAATAAATAATAATCGAATCAATGAGGATCAAATTTAATATAAAAACTAAATGAAATAAAATAATTATGAGCTAAATTGAAAAAAAATAAAAAAATTAAAATTAAAATAATGATGATCAAAATTAGAATAAATAAATAAATAAAATATTGAGAGAAAAAAAACTAGAAAATATTAAAAAAACAATAATTAAAGAAATAAGTACCATGTTGAAAATAAAAACTAAATAAAATAAAAGACCATGAAGCCCCGTTAATAAAGCAATTGTTTTTTATTTTAAAGATAGATTAGTAATTTATTTTAGAAATATTAATTGAACCCGTGAAGATATCATTTTATCATTGCTTGACTTGCATTAAAAAGAATAAAAACATCAATTCATTGTAGTAATTCATGATAAAATAAATCTTTCTCCACAATATTTTACAGGTCTTTTAATTTTTTTTATAACATAAATCTAGTAAATATAAATTATTTTATATTGACATAACAAGTCATTTTACTACCGACTCGAATAACCAAAAAAAAATCAAAATATTACATGTTTGTTATTTTTTTATTATTATTCAAAGTGTTTCTAAAATTTCTACATTTTCTTCCTCCTGCCGTCATTTCTATCTTCTTCTTTCTTCACTCACCATTTTTTTCAATTTTTTTTAATCTCAATATCAATTGACAATTACATAAACACCCTTAAACATCGATGTATTATTTTATTTATTCATTTTTTTTTAACTTTAAAACCAAAACCATCCACTAATTTTTTTAACATGAAGTTGCTGTCTGAATTTGTGTTCCTAGCAAAGATTTTTTTTTTATGTTGGTGGGTTATTTATTTATTTATTTTATTTTTATTAACATGGGTGTTGGGGTTAGCTTGCGTTTACTTTGACTAATCTCAAGAGTCCTAAAATTAACGATCATATAATTATTCAATAATTATCATATTAGCAACCACAGTGTTTGAACTTGAAACTACAAATATTGGTGGGTTATTAATACACAGAGATGTGTTTATATTTTCATTTTTATTTTAAATGAGCATTCATATAAAATATAATTTATGAAAAATTATATTTGGAATTAATTTACAAGGTTAAATTAATTTTTGTATCTAAAATCTTTTCAAGGGTATGGAAATGAAATTTGATTCATAAAAAATGTGCAATAACAAATCAGACGAGAGACTTTCTGATATAAAATAATTCCATATGGATTTGACATTAAAACAACATTTAAAAAAAAAAAACCCTTAGCAACGAAAACCCTATTTTTTTAACAAAACTCCCCCACCATCTCTTGCCTTCTCGTATTCCAGCCATCGTCGTCTCTTTCCCTCTCCTATTCTAACCCCACCATCAAAGGGCTTTGTTATTGATCATAAGAAGAACACAAATGGTGTTGGGGCGTATTTCTTCCGAGAACCCTTTGCACATCTTTTTTTTTAATTGTTTGAGAATGCGGTTTAAATCGTGTTTTTTTAATTTTAAAAAAATTATTAAAAATTATTTTTTATATATATTTTTAAATTATTTTGATGTGTTAATTTCAAAAATAATTTTAAAAAATAAAAAAAAATATTATTTTAATGTATTTTTAAACAAAAAATACTTTAAACTACAATCACTGCCACAATCCCAAATAAGCTCTTTATCTTCCTATCCTTGCTCTAAGTCACATGTAAAAATAACTATAAATATATGTTTTTAAAGTGTTTTGGAATACTAGATCCCTTACTAGTTTATTCTATACATGTTTTAAGACTCCGTTTTATTTTACGTTTCAAAAATAATTTTAAAAAATAATTTTTTTATTCTTTTCTTTACTTAAAATTAATTTTTTTGGTGTTTCAATGTGCTAATATGAAAAATAAAAATTTTAAAATAAAAATACATATTATTTTGATGTATTTCTGATCAAAAAATATTTTAAAAAATAACCGCTACTACACTTCCAAACACTCAAAAAAACACTAAAAAGAAACATATTGACTATAACTAAAATGAATCAGTGTTTTACTGTAAACTGAGTTACTATGAACTGTGAGTGCTTTCACTGTAGATTGTATTGTTTGATATTGTAGAGTAAATTACTAGAGACTATGAGTTATTTCACTATGGATTACACTGTTTGGTAAGGCATAGTGAGGTTGTAGACCCGCTCCCCTGGGTCTGCAGACCCCGCAATGAATAATAACAAATTTGTTTGGTGGGGCATAATAAGGTTGGATCTACATACCCACTCTGTAGACCCTCATAGGGGTTGAAGACCCGTGCAGCTGGGTCTGCACAGAAGAAAAATGAAAAAAAGAATACAATAACAATTATTATTGTTAATAGTTAATAATTTTTTTAAAAAAAATTGTTACTATAAAAACTTTGGCCAGACAAGTTTAATATTATTATTAATATGATAAATATTATTATTTTTACCGTAAATATTATTATCTTTATTATAATTAAAAGTATTATTATTAAGAATATTATTATTGTGATATAAATATTGTGATTTTTATTATAATTAATATTAAAAATACCATTATTTTTATTATAAATATTATAATTTTGATTATATTTATTATTATTCATGTGATAATTAATAAATTTGTAGAAAATATTATAAATATTGAAAATAAAAAATAGATTTGATTTGTAAGGTAAAATTAAAAATTAATATTACTATTGTTGTTGTTGTAATCATCTAAGTCCGCGTACCCTGGACATGGTAGCCTGCCAGGTCCACGTGTACTGTGGACAAGGTTGTTGCCAAGTCCAGGTGTACCTTGGACTTGGTTGTTGCCAAGTCCATGTTCCCCTGGATTTGATTGCCTGTCAAGTCCACGTGTCCATCGTCCGAACCCATATGTAATGGGTCCATCATCCCGACCCAAATGCAACGGGTCCATCTTCGGGACCCAAATGCAATGGGTCCTGCGTCTATACTCACCTTTCTTGGGTATGTGCAGGATCCAAGGTTGATGGGTCCATAGATAGGGCCGGACCCAAGAGAGGTGGGTACAGACACTGGACCTAGGTATTTTTGATGTTGCGTCAAGATCTAATTTTATTGGGTCTGACATCATAACCCAAGGCTAAGGGGTCCTGTTGACTGGACCAGAGCTAATGAGTTCTGCAGTCTGACTCAATTCTCTTGGGTCTAGAACATATTAGCCTAAACCATACACATGTGTTCGGCAATCCCAGGAGCCTGTGTTCTACATCCTCACGCGCATAGGTCTCTCTTGACCCGTTAGACCTAACAACACTTCAAAAATGGTTGAGTCTGACTGCCCTGCCAGACTACCGATCTTAGGTCTGACTAGGCAGCTGAAGCCAATATCATTGTATTGTAAATATTAAAAATATTATTATTTGTATAAGAAATATTGTTATTTTTATTCTAATTAATATTGTTAATATAAAAAAAGTATTTATCTTATAAATATTATTATTTTATTATAATTAATATTATTAATAAAAATATAATTTTGAAAAAAATTATTATCAACATGAAAAAAAAACATAGAATTGATTTGAAGGGTAAAATGAAAAATTATTATTATTATTATTATCATTAATAAATTTTTAAAAAATATTATTGCTATTGAAGAAAAACCATATATTTGATTTCAAGAGATTAAAATTTATAAGAACTTGGTCATGCAAGTTTAATACTATAATTAATACTATAAATATTATTTTTATTTTTATTCTAATTAATATTTTTAATATCAAAAAAATTATTATTTATCTTATAAAAATTATTATTTTATTATAATTAATATTATTAATAAAAATATAATTTTGAAAAAAATTATTATCAATATGAAAAAAAAACATAGAATTGATTTGAAGGGTAAAATGAAAAATTATTATTATTATTATTATCATTAATAAATTAAAAAAAATATTATTGCGATTGAAGAAAAACCATATATTTGATTTCAAGAGATTAAAAATTATAAGAACTTGGTCATGCAAGTTTAATACTATAATTAATACTATAAATATTATTGTTGTTGTTGTTGTTGTTGTTGTTGTTGTTGTTATTATCATTAATAGATTTAAAAAAACTATTATTCATATCTAAGAAAAACCATAAATTTTTTTAAAGATTAAAAATATAAAAATTTGAGTGCACAAGTTAAATATTATTATTAATACTATAGATATTATTATCAAGTCAGACATTGCAGCCAGACTCCACCGAATCCAGGTACCCTGAACTTGGCCGCTGCCACGTTTATATTCCCCTGGATTTGGTCGCCTGCCAAGTCCACATGTCCTGTGGACTTGGACACCTGCCAAGTCCAGTTGTCCCGTGGACTTGGACGCTGCCAAGTCTTGGTTCTATGGAGATGGCTGTCTGCCAAGTCCACGTGTTTCTTAGCTACCAGGTTTATGTGTCTCTTGGACTTGCCCGACTCCAAAGTGCATGTGCCTTGGACTAGGCTACCTGTCAAGTTTAACTACTTTGGACTTGACCACTGCCATGTTCAGAGTAGTGGTTTTGGCATGCGTGTTTGACCACCGCTACCTTGAACTTGACCCACTTAAAAAAACATGGATGCAATTTAAAGGTTAAAATCAATTTTTATTAATATTATTTTTATAATCATTAATATTATTAATATAATCATTAATAAATTTAAAAGAAATATTATTGATAATTTCATTTGAAGGGTAGAATCAAATAAAAACCATAAATATTTTTTTAAAATATTAAAAAATATAAGAACTTGGGCAGAAAAGTTAAATATTATTATTAATATTATTAAAAAAAATTTAAAAATATTATTACTATAAGAACTATAAAATTTTGGACGAGACAAGTTTAATAATATTAATAATATGATAAATATTATTATTTGTATTATAATGTTATTATAGTTAATATTGTTACTATAATAATTAATAAATTTAAATGGGTCTTGCCACAAGACCCATTAGCCCTGCATCTTGAAGCAGGATAAATTAGACATGGGTCCGGACTGCGAGCCCAAAAGAACTAGATCTTGCCGTAGGACCCATTAGAGCTGGGTTCTATAATGGACCCATTCGCCATGGGTACTAATGGGTCCAGCACACGACCTAATTTTATAGGGTCTGGATGTCGTACCTAATTTTTTTTTGTCAAGACTCAAGGCTAATGGGTTCATCGTTAGGACCCATTCTCCTGAGTCTGACGTTAGGTCCTAAGGCTAATGGGTCCTAGCATTTAGACCTACGTTGATGGGTCCTGTAATACGACTCAATTCTCTTGGGTTTGCGACAAAACCTAATTTTTTTAGATCTTAAATTTTAATAATATTTTTTATATAAATAAAAGATGAACCTCCACGATGTAGCACAGATCACCTAAAAACATGGTATTGTGGTGATAACATCCTTTTTCATACTTGAAAAGAAATCCTTTTTGATTTTGGGTTTAGGTATACTTTCTGCGATCCTGTAAAGAAGTAAAAAATAAATGTGTTTTTAAAAAACAATACTGAATATAAATTGGAAGCTTTCTTTTTATAATAGCTAGGTCATGACATTTGTATATCATAGAAATCCAGGCCAGTAGAAAACAATATTTACAATATTAGTAAAAACAATATTAGTGTGTTATATATATTTTTTCAATTATTATTTACATCTCCATGTCAAAGCTATAAAAAAAAGTAAAAAAAACAAATTAATTTAATACTTTTAGGTTAAAAACAATTTGAAAAAAAATAGAGCATAACGCTTAATTGAGCCTGGTCAACCTTCATGATCTACTTGATTACAATAGCATTTAGTAGTTTAGCCAATAACAGAAGATGAGTGTGCTACACGATAGCATTTGATTAAATACAGGAGTTAAATTATTAACAAGAATGAGTCAAGAAAAAAATGGGTTGGTAGTAATATATTATTCAAGTTATAATTAATATTTATATAATCGTGTCAAATTTATTTTATATTAATTTGATCAATTTTTTGTTAACAAATATATAATTTCATTTGTTTAATAAATAATTAATATGGTGTAAGTCTATTTTCATATTCTTTAAAATGTTTATATTCCATGCCATTTTAAATAAATAAAAGGGTTCTTGTAACAAAAATAAATGATTTCTGAATCTAGAACAAGATAGTTAAAATTGCTAATTTATTTTATTTCTAAATGTATTCTAAATAGTTAATTGGATTCAATTACGTGATTTAATATTTTATTTAAGACATCAAAATTATAATAGGTAATTAAATTCAATTTCTTGTGTGATGTAGTTCTAAATAGAAAAAAATTAGTTATTTTTTTAATTAATTTTCCTTTATTTGTTTATTTTATGTTGTTCATATTTTTTTATATTT
Organism: Populus nigra; assembly: GCF_951802175.1. Classification (NCBI taxonomy): domain Eukaryota; kingdom Viridiplantae; phylum Streptophyta; class Magnoliopsida; order Malpighiales; family Salicaceae; genus Populus; species Populus nigra. The sequence continues at coordinate 2,907,230 of NC_084870.1, read as the reverse complement.
TTGTATGGTGAGATGATATCTATTGAATTATTATTACTAAAAACTATTGTATCTTTATGAGTTAAAATTATGTTAGTTATTAACTAGTATATTTGGTAATGTGATTTGCGTTGGTTTAATATTTATTTTATTTAAATTTAATTTGTGCAAAATATTAGAATTTTTATTAGAATGCTTATATAATTTGTTTTCCTCAACATTTTAATGAATATATTAATTTGATTGACTTTTTATAACAAATATATATTTTTATTTTTAAATAAATAATTAATATGACATGGGTCTATTTACACATTATTTAAAATTAACATGTATCATTTACTTTTTTAAATTAAATTTTTTTTAAAAACTTAATCATGCATGGAGGAATGAGTTCTACCTAACATACTAGAATTCAAATGCATGGTTATAAAATTCAACTTGAAATTAATATCGAAACAAGCTTTAATTACATGTTAAGAGTATCAACTTTTATTAAATTAATTATTTTTAAAGGATTAAAGCCATATATTTTTTACTATAATTTATTTTTTTAAATTAAAGGATCAGGTTTTATTTTAGATCGATTTAGATTTTTAATTAAGTCAGATCATATCACTCTTTTTATTTTTTCAACTCGGATTAATCCAGGCTAGGAGTTACTGAGATACTGAGTCAACCGCTGACAAATCCGAGTTTTATAAATAGTATGATTTTAGATTAAAAATATAAAAAATTCATTCCGCCATCAAACCTAGTAATTGACGAGCCTAAAAATGGCAATACTGAAAGAAACGGGCAGTTTGGGCCTACAACATTGTGTGGGCTCGAAAACTGCAAAATTGGGCTATGAAAGAAATAGTAATAACACTGAAAAAATAAAATAAAGAAATGAAAAAGCAAAAAACAAGAGGTGGCGGCGCTGGTCCAGTCCACTCTTTAGCGCCATAGAAAAGGAAAACAAGTGTTCCCAAATTTTACAAGTCTCTCTCTCTGTATCTCTAAGAAAATAGAAGGGAGCCGCCGTGTTTGCACAAGGATGGCCGCCGTTGGCGTTCTCGCTTTACAGGGTTCTTTCAACGAACACATTGCAGGCACTTTTTTCTTACATAAACCTAGTTTTGTATCTGTTTTTTGATGTTTGTTTAGTTACTCGAAAACAAGTTTGTGTGTTTTGACAGCGCTTGCCAGATTGGGAGTTAAGGGAATGGAGATAAGGAAGCCAGAACAGCTTCAAAATGTCACCTCTCTTATTATTCCGGGTGGTGAAAGCACTACTATGGCTAAACTCGCTGAGTTTCACAACCTGGTCTCTACTCGCTTTTGTTTTTCCTTTTTTTTGTTGATTTATTTATTGATTATATAAATGGGATTTGTTTTTTGTCTAATGGTCCTTTTCATTTCTTAATTGCAGTTTCCTGCTTTACGTGAGTTTGTTCAAATGGGAAAGCCTGTATGGGGGACCTGTGCAGGTCTTATCTTCTTGGCAAACAAGGCAATTGGTGGGTATTTCTTTCTCTCCTCCTTTTCCTGTATCCAGTTTGGATTTCTCTTTTTAAGTTAATGCCTTTATGGTTTTGTTTTCAATATAAAATGACAGACGTAATTATTTTTTTGCAGGTCAGAAAACTGGAGGACAAGAACTGGTCGGTGGCCTAGATTGCACTGTTCATAGAAATTATTTCGGCAGTCAGGTATGTGTGCTTTAGGGTTTCCTTCCGTTAATGGTATCCGCTGTGTAGGTGTGTATATATATATATTTGTTCTTCTCAGTTCAAGAGTGGCAAAAGTTTTGAGTTGGCTTACTAAGGAAAACTTGGTGAAAAAGGCATGGAGATACAATGCATTTTAATTCAAGTTTCATCTCATAATAATGGATTAAAGCCTTTCAAAGTATAAGGGTTTCTAGTTCTGAGGTGGTATGACAGGCTTCACAATCTAGAGAAATGTTGCTTTTCATCTTTGTAATATGTTTCCAGAGATTGCTCCTATTTCTGGTTCTATCCTCAATCCTCATTTTATATTATGTTATCTCCTATATGGGCACTTGCATTAATGCTACCCGATCAAATTTGTAGAGCAGAGTAGAATTAATACTCCTCTTTTCAACTGTTTTTATCGTTTTCATTAAAGCAAAATAAAACATAAATAACAAGGTCAGTTATAGGTGTAGGCGTCATATAACTCACTGCTTTCTGGCAAAAGAAATTATAACTAACTATAGGGACACATTATATAAACTTTTGAGATTAGCTTCTTCTTCTTCTTCTTCTTTTTTTTTTTTTTAAAATTTAACATAATAACGTCCACAGATTCAAAGTTTTGAAGCGGAGCTTACAGTTCCAGAACTTGCGTGTAAGGAAGGTGGCCCTGAAACGTTCCGTGGAGTTTTCATCCGTGCTCCTGCCATCCTTGAAGTCGGGCCTGGAGTTGATGTGCTGGCTGAGTGTCCTGTTCCATCTACCAATGTATTATATTCAAGTTCTGCTGTTCAAATCCAAGAGGTTTGTACATGTTTCATTCTTGAATGGAGATCTTGTGTGTAACACTGCCTGTCCCTTGGAGTGATATCGGCTGTTTTCTTCTCTGTTTGCTGAATATGCATGCATGTATTTTTTTTTGTTATTACAAGCCATGCGGTTCTGATTTCCATTAGAATGGCAGACAACAGGAAAAAAAAAAACAAGATTGAGTAGAATATGGCTTTATGCCAATATGTCTTACGTGTAAAGTGAAATTCCTCTGCCATTGTAATTAGTATTTGCAAGGGGTTTCTTTGGTTAAAATGCAATTAGTTTTTCTTGCCTTATTTTTAATGCCATCAGGAATTTCAAATTTCAGCTGGTTTTTTTTCTATCCGAACTTGACTTTGACTGTTGCCTTATTTAATTTTTATTCATGTAAAAATGCATAAAATTGTAAAAATCAAAATTTTACCACACACACTCACCAGTATAAAGTATATTGCAATACATTTTCTACGTGCATTTGTAGGTGTCTGATGCATACATTCTTTTGTCTTCAATTTCCCATTTGCTTTTCTTAGGTCTGTCTGATAATTGTGAAAAGCATTCAACAGAGGGTCTGCTATTTCATGTTTGATAAGATGATATGATCTTTAAGATTTTCGACAAAGACTTTGGATAAATATGAGACTGCAATTAGTTGCTTCGTAAAATAATCCAATTATATGGATCTCATCAGGCTATTACTGATATTGTCCCCTTGAAGTATGTTTGGGCAGAAACGCAATGTAGTTGACCTGCTCTTCAGCATTTTTTATGTAGTGATCCTCTCAGGACTTCAATCTATGCCTCTATGTTTATTCGCACCATATTATGATGCTCTTGTTTTGGATGTGTATCTTTAACATTTTATATTTGCCAAATTTAAATAATAAATTGCCTATTTATGAGCATTTTTAGCAGGCCTTGGCATAGATCACACATGATTGATGGAAATTTTGACTTTCTAAAAGGAATTAAAGTATATTTTCTATTTATGAGAATTTAATATTGAAAGTTACTCCATTCCTATTTCTACATAGCTCATTTTGACAATCAGTACTTGAGATGGTTCACTTAGGTTGACTTTGTATTGATACTTTGGAAGCAGTGCGAGTCAGGCTACTAGTTACTCCCATCCAAATTCCAGGGAATTTCTGCATGAATGCATCCCATCTGGGATTACATGTCAGGTTAGACTGTTGGAAGTTCAATTGTGTACCAAAGTCTGCATTGAAGAAATACCAAGTCATATAGATTCAACATGTGGTTGGCCAATAATTGACAGAACTTTTGGATTAGATTAGATGCCGTTTCTAATCTAGCATGCGGAATCCCTGTCCTATTTTAGCTGGGCCAATTCCTACAGTTGCAGGAATAATCTTTGAGTGTCGCAAGTCTTATGTGCTCCCTTCTAAATTATTGAAAATCATGCGTCTGGATTTGCTTTCACTGTCCAGTTTTTCTAAGCTTGTAGAGGGCTACTCTGTGATGATGATTGGTCACAAATACAATGATGCACAAATGGAATTGATATTTACAGATCAAATAAGGTGCATGTCCACCAGACACTCAAAATCTGTCCATGTAGGTCTAAGTGGATTGAAGTGTGTTCTGCTGCAAATATTTTGTTACATCATCTTCTCCCTTAATTCATATATTTTGCCAAAGATAATGCAGTGTTGTTAACAATCTTCAATAATCAATCAGTGAATTGACCACTTAACCATCATCTATGGATGAAGAGGTGTCATGGTTAATGATTTTTGACTAGGGAATTCTCTTGATGGCTTATTGGAAGATACACACAGAGCTCAGTCAGGACTTCAAGCAATGGGTATCTGTGAAAGAGAGTTTGAATGACGTGTTCTGCTTTTGAAGTAGTCTGATCATCTACATTGTCAATTATTAATTGATTGGCTATGTTGTCATGATAAAAGATATAGGAGATATGGATGGGGTGGCAGATGTTTTGGTTGCTTTGCTTTGATTGTTTTTTCTTTCCTTTTCTGATGAACTTCTTCATCTAATTTCCATTGATTTTTTTTGGGTTAATTTTCTTATAGAAAAAAAAAAAACGAGGATGCAACCAGGCTGTTTGAAAAAACTGTAGCATATGTTAAGTATTGGCGCATCATATGTCACTGAAAAAGTAACACCATCCGTTTGATCTTCTGTCAGTGCCTTGTCCTACTAACAAGGGAAAGGTCTATACAAACAAACTTTTATACATAATTTTGGTACAAATTTGATTTGGCAAATGATGTATAGCGCCACCACTTGCCATACAAGTAGGATGATATCATTTTTCCTTGAGCACTACTACTCTTCGTCAGATTTTGCTGTATGTTTTATTTCAAAGATTACACATAATACATGTTTGATATTCAGGAAAATTCCGTGCCAGAAGAGAAAGTTATTGTAGCTATAAAGCAGAGGAATTTGCTAGGGACTGCTTTTCATCCTGAACTGACAGCTGATACTAGATGGTATATTGGTTTTTCAGCCACGAGTTGTCATTGTAGTCTTGTGTAAGATTCTCAGAGTGTGCTTCTTCTGCAGGCATAGCTACTTCTTGAAGATGGCAAGCGAGGCTGGAGAAGCAACCTCTGGAAGCATTGTCCCAGCTGGAGGAGTGGATCTAAGCAGCTATGACGGAAAACCACGGATTGATCTCCCTATATTTCAATAGTCTCAGTGAGATGATTAATGGAAGTTTCTTTTCATCTTTTCAGTTATTTTGTTTTTCCTTCTGAGCTGCGCAAGAAAATAATTGCTCCTTTGCCCATTGTTATCTTATACCTGGATCATGTTAGACACGACTAAGAGGTTAGTTTATCTCTTAGGCTTGGATTTCAACTTACAGTCAAGCATCCGCCCATGTACATATTATTATATTAAATGTTCAGCGGAAGTTTACGTTTTATTTTTTTAGAAATATGTGACATTTGAAATTCATCGTGTGTTTTATAGAAAGGCAATACCACGCCCCTGCGTACAAATCAAGATTGTTACTTTCTTTGCCTGGCTCGAGCCACCGTCCTTTTTCTCCTGGTATTCATATATGAAGTATAAACGCAACTTAACAGTCTGGCAGGACGTGCTTGACTTTATTTGTTTATTTAAAGGAGATCATGTTTCAACAATGCTGTTGATCGAAGCCATCGAAAAAGGGGGTCGAATTAGTTTACCTTGCCCCTACAAAGAACTTGAGATTACAGGCCAGTAAATACACGAAGATGTATAGGTAAGGGCGGGGACAGAAATTTTTCTTGTTTTGGGCTATTAAATAAATATATAATTTTTTTAAGATAAATTATTAACTCTTGTACACAGTAAAATATTAATTCAAATATACTATTTAAAATATTAAAAAATAAATTTGAAAGTAGATAAATTTGAAGTGAAAGTAAAAATAAATTCACTGTTGAAATTACATTTTTTGATATTTTATGGAATATAATATAATTCATCTATAATCAAATCTGAATCGATATTATAACAACCCCTCAATCGGGATAAAATAATAATCTCATGTCAACTGAAAAAAAAAAGTAATTAAATTTTTTCCCTCTCTCAATTCCTCTTTCATTCACTTGATTCTTTCTTATATTACTATTTTATAAGTTGGACTTTGTAAGTTTATAATGTTATATTCTTACTTTTTTTTTTTCCTTGGATATTTTTATGTTTTTCCCTTACTTTTCTTTCCTTTTCTCTCGCCTTATCTTTTCTTTCTTTTTCTAGTTTGTTTCTGCCCAATCGGCAACATATAAAAGGAAAGAAGAACTACTTTATTTTATTTTTTAAAGGCAAATAACCATTTTACTTTTAATGAGTCGTTTTGCTTTTATTTGACGGTTTTTTTTTGTTAGTATTACCAAACTCTGTTCATTCTAAAATTTTAACTAGATTTTATTCAATATATTTTAAGATCCCTTGTAAAATTTCAACTCAATCTCATGGTCGGATTAAAAATTACACCCAATAACGTAAAACTGGTCAAATTTTGATTTTTTTTATCAAATTTCTGAATCTCTCCAAAAATTCTGAAATTTTAACCTAAGCTAAAACATTATATTAGAAGGCTCAATGCAAATTTTCAGAATTTTTTGATACCCCAATCAAGAATTATAAATTCTTTTTATATAAAACTAGTCAAAAAATCTTGACCTGAACTAGAGCCTGCCCGAGCCCTTACTTGCCTCCGCCCTTGTGTACATAGGTGAAAACTAATGATTTCTTAAGGCAGTATTATATTCTTGCTGGGCACATATTGAAGAAATACTCATGGGATATGGACTTTGGAGGTATCTGCAAAGATAAAAGTTGCGTATATGTATATGTTAATTGTATCGAAAGTCACAAAATAAAGCTATAAATTGTTATATGGGTTTCCCCAAGCTAGTAAGGTATGTGAGGGCTCAAATGAGATGGGTTAGAATATTTTCCAATCCAATTTAACAACGCGTAACCAAAAAGTTAGCTGTTAATAGTTGTATAAAAATGATCTGTGGCTCTGTGCTGGTTTTAGGGGATCCATGATTGCAGGGTAAGCAAGCTCGACCATCTAAAATGAAGGCGCCTGGATTGTTGCTTCCATAATTTTTAATCCAAGTGAGGCTTTTGCGTGATCATGCATGTAGCTAAATGCCTTGTTGACTTTCTTGAAATGATACCGTACTTGCGTAGGAATTGCTGATTTCATCACTATTGATAAATGCAACCAATTCTGACACTTGAAATATTGATAATTGCTGAGAGGCATTCATGACTGTTGACGAAGTTGTTTATGATTCGAAATCCAAATATATATATATATAAATAATGCAAATATGATTCGAAATCCAAATAATGTAAAGATAAATATATAGAAGAACCATCTTTCAATTCTTGAAGCAAGCAAGCCATGGATCATACATACATGTCCACGACACTAATTAACCCCCAGAACATTACCTGTTTACAAGTAGTTTGAGCTCCTTCACGATAAACTGAAGCAAACACAACTTTAAGGTTTCAAAGATTGAATTTGAAGAAATAAACTGCTTTACTTGGCCAGCTACGTATGTTTATTTCACAGAAGGAAGCAAAGATTCATGGAGTATTATGCCACCCTAAGGCGGTGTTTACTTCTTATAAATATATGCCTTTGCAACTCTATTTTTTCATCTCATATAATCCAGTATTAGTTTTGCAGCACTTAGGGATCAACAAAAGATAGTACAAACTAAGATTTATGGCTAAAATGAAGTCATATATTTTGGTAGCGGTTTTCGTTGTGTTAATTGCTACACAAGGCATGGTTGTTCAAGGCAGTAGCAATGGCAATGGGAGCGCAAACAATGGCAATAACAATGGAAATGGAAATAATGGAAATACCAATGGCAATGGGAACCACGGCAACAGCAATGGTAATAACAACGACGGCAATGATAATGGAAATGGAAACAACGGCAACGGCAACGGTAATGACAACGGCAATGAAGACCACGATGACTTGACACCTCTTGGGAGTGGACAGGAACGAGCTCAATGCAAGGCGAAGGGGCATTGTAAAAACAAGATCGTAGTCTGTCCAGCTCAGTGCCCAGAGAAGAAGCCCAAGAAGAACAAGAAGCACAAGGCATGCTTTATTGACTGCAGCAGCAAGTGTGAGGTGACTTGCAAGTGTAAGTACATATTACATATTTATTAGTTATAATTAAGCAACTATTTAATAATTTGACAGTAGTATCTCTAAATTCATTAATTAATGTGAATCCACTTGCAGATAGGAAACCTAATTGTAATGGATATGGCTCTCTCTGTTATGATCCTCGGTTTGTTGGTGGTGATGGTGTGATGTTCTATTTCCATGGAGCAAAGGGTGGTAACTTTGCCATTGTCTCTGATGATAACCTCCAAATTAATGCCCACTTCATTGGAAGCAGACCTCAAGGAAGGACTCGGGACTTCACCTGGGTACAAGCACTCTCAGTCATGTTTGATTCACACAATCTTATCATTGCTGCAAACAAGGTATCACACTGGGATGACAATGTCGATTCACTCAATGTGAGATGGGACGGGGAAGCAATTAACATTCCTACTGATGGAGAAGCTGAATGGAGGAGTGACAGCGAAGAAAGACAAGTTGTAGTGGAAAGAACTGATGACACCAACGCCATGAAAGTGACTGTTGCTGGTCTACTGGAGATGGATATAAAGGTAAGGCCTATCGGGAAACATGAAAACAAAGTTCACAACTACCAGTTGCCGGACAACGATGCATTTGCTCACTTGGAGACACAGTTTAGGTTTAAAAACTTAACCGATCTCGTGGAAGGTGTTTTGGGAAAGACATACAGACCAGACTATGTTAGTCCTGTCAAGACAGGGGTGCCCATGCCAATGATGGGGGGAGAGGACAAGTACCAAACTCCATCTCTCTTGTCTCCCCTCTGCAGGCTTTGCAGGTTTCAGGGCGCATCAGCTGGGAATGGGATCGCCACGATCTAATTGATTAAGTTGCCTTCTCAGCTCAACATTAATGAACTTGATTAAGAAAATAAAATCACGTCTTTCAATTCTTTGTAAACCCAATACCAGCGAAGGAAACGCTGTATCATCAAGGTTCTTTTTTCTTGAATATTTATATAAAAATAATAATGTTATGAAAAGCGCCCATTGATTACAAATAGTTAATGTCTTGAAGAAACAGACCAGCTAGTATTTGAAAATTAGCCAGCATCCATGCACACAGAGCAGCGATATTAAAAATAGAAATCTAGAGGTGGGCTGCTAGCTAAAAAGGCTCAAGAATCAATGCTGCAATTCCACTGCCAGCTTGAGCTAGCTGGGGCCACATTAGTTTCTTAACTTCTTCCATTGATGATAGCCATGCACAGGGTTAATTTACTGGATAATTATTACGTATACTTACCATTGTCGTCAGTCTAAGATCTTGGAAATCAAGTCTTGAGTAGTTCAAGCCATGTGAGCAGCATTTTGTCTGGGATAGTCCATTAATTTGAACTCAACAGATCTCTGATCAAGTCTCAACAAGATTGATCTACAATGGCATGGTATGATGTTGCTCACACAATATATAAATGAGGGTTAAAGTTGAATTCCTTGGCTATTCTCACTTATGAATGTAAGCGTAAACATGTTAATTGGTATAGGAATCTTGCTTTCACAACACCTTCAGTACTAAGACGCAGGAACTCCATCGTATTGTGCTAGCTGAAACTGATTAAAACTTGCGATATTTTCATAACCAAGGATATATAAAAGGAATACATGTATATATTATTTTATAATTTCACAAACAAAATTCAGACCTAGTCTAAGGTAATTAATATTTCATATATCATACCAAAGACTGGATTTATTTTTTTCTATGCACTTTTGAAGAGGTTCTATCCTTATTTTCCTCATTAATAAAATAACTATTGTTGGTTCAAGTGGTTCATATTTATTTTTTTTAAACAAGATTTTGAGTTTGAGTTTTGTGAATAGAACACATCATCGCTAGAATAATTTTATCTCTTAGTGGGCTGACCCGACTCGACCGGATTGATCGGGGTTCAGTGAGCTTCTAAATAATGATATTTAGACAAAAAAATAATAATAATATAAAAACTATACAATAGTCATTCCATAAGAGCCAATCAAATATAGTATCCCTAAAGTTACAACACATGTATTGTTGTAACATGACACAAATTCTAATCCTAATTGTATAAGACATTGAAAACCTTATAGGCTTAGAACTTGTTGTGGCTAGCATGGGACATTTTGTGAGATTAGGACCGTGACCAGTTCTCTACCCATTAGGACTAAGACATATTCCTTATAAATGCATGCTTAGACATGTTTTTCTAACATGTCAAATTATGCCTTGCCTGTGCTGCAATGATGCTGCTAGCTCCTTTTATTAGAAGTATATTTGATGAAGGATCTTAAATTGCTTTTAATTAGAAGTATAACAAACCTGTAAAGTACAGAGACCATACATGATTTTTTAAATCTAATTGTGAAATAATTTACAATTATGTAATCTTAATTAAAAGTATATAATATTATCATAAAATTAAATAAAAATAATTTACAAAAACAATAATGTTATTAAACTCCATAACCTAAGTCGCAAGATGATTAAGGTTGATCCGATCTAACATCGTCTCAATATAAAAACAATTGTTGTTTTAAAGTTTTTGTAAAGGCTATATATCATGTTTTTACTAGTCATCAAAGTTATTTTTGAACCCAATAAATTAAATAATTTATTTTGAATAAGTTCCTACGCATTTTAATTTGAAACTCGAGTTAGACAAGAAGCCGGGTTGACAGGTTTCAAGATCGAGCTATTTAATTAAATTTAATGATACTCATAAAAATAATGAGTTGGTGAGAGAGTAACACTAAAGAATTTGATAAAGTTAAATGTTATTATTTTCCGGTGAACAAATTGTGCAATAATATCATGCAAGATTAACACCGATCATTAGTGAAATGGCCAATTTATGTATTAAAAATTACATTAATCTTGGCACTTCACTTTAATAACATAGGAACTTTTTTTTTATATATTAATATGGGTGTCCGGGCCAGCTTGCACATACCTCGATTAATCTTACAGGCCTTAAAATTAACGACCATGTAAGCTTCCAGTGGCTCTGAGGTTTGTGAGAATCGAATTAGTGATATTTAAAAAGCAAATCAAGAATCTAACTAGTTGAACTACACCCCTCAAGAATAACAAATGAACTTATTTTGAAAAAAGGAACTAGTTTTGAAATGCCCTAGCATGTGACTTCCCAGGAAAAAAAGCAGTAAGCAGAAGACTGCATATTAGCATAATGTTCTCCAATCAATGCTGCATCAAATCTGTAAACATCAAGCCCTTTGGGATCCAAAAAACACTTTTTTGTAAAGTATAATTCGAAAAGGTTGGCAAATATACACTAGAATTGTATTGCGGGCAACAAATCTAGTATATATTAATTATGAGAGGAAAAAGTGGTACCATTTTATTCAGGATATTAATATTTTAGATGATATTGTTGTGAAGAATATTGTTACTACAAATAATCAATCTGAAATATTGACAAAGTCATTTTTATTGTCAAGGTTCAAGCATTACTTGGAATTAATTTCGATAACCAATTAATAGCACCACCAAGGATTATCTCTAATTATAGGCTTGATAGCGAATGTGAAGAGTTTTGGCTACTAAATAAATTTAAGTTAAGGTGAAGATCATTTGTTATGATGTAAAATAAATTCTAATCCTAATCGTATAATAACTTGACAATGAAATTCATTGGTTTAGGATTGGTTTTGTCTAGCATTAAATACTTTAATAGTGTTCGGTAGCACGTTTCGATGTGTTTTTTTTTTAAATTAATTTATTTTAGTTTAAATTAATTTTTTTAGTTATTTTTGTATTATTTTAATCTACTAATATTAAAAATAAACTTTTAAAAAATTTAAAAAATATTATTTCAATATATTTTTAAATAAAAAATACTTTAAATGTCAAAACACACACGGAATATAATATAATTCTGAATAATTCTCTACCCATTGGTAATATGACATCTTTTCTATAAATACATGCTTATACCATTTTTTTAGCGTGTGAAATCACGTGTTCTTGTGAGCTGTTGTGTACTTTTAAGATTGAGTGCATTTAGGGTTTGGTTTGAAGGTTCACCGAGGTGTGTTTATATTAATTTCTTGTAGCGTGTGAATTCTCTAAACATTTATCGGGAGTCTTTACAATTGCAAGTTGGAGAAAACTTGGCCATGAAACTCAAGCAAACGAAAGTAATCGTAGCAAAAACTTAAATTAACAGCCAGCAATGGATCCATTAGACCCTCTAACCAGAGGGCAGACCCATAGAATTTTAGCACAAATAACGCTTCTCAACTCTTTGCTCAAGGGAAGAAGCAAATTTACTAGAATTAAGCCGAACACCAAGGCCGAGCTAGCTAGCTGCACCTCATATCAACCTACAACTCTTCTCTATATATTTACCCTTTAAAACCCTATCGTTCCCATCTCTTCTCTCTCTCTCTCTCTCTCGACATTGCTCGGTTGCAGACATGGATATTAAAAGAAAGTCATGCATTCTAGTAGCGTTCTTTCTTGTATATGTTTCAAGGAAAGCCTACTCTGTTCAAGGTGCTAACAGCAAAGCCAAGAAGTCACCCTTTGACGCAGCAATAACACATTACTCCATGTTGTCGCCATCACCTTCAGGAAATGAAAGAGCTTTCTGCCAAGCAAGGGGGGCCTGCCGAAGCAAGACGCTTGTGTGTCCAGATCAATGCAAGGTGAGGAAGCCCGTGAAAAACAAGAAGCAGAAGGGATGCTTCATTGACTGCAGCAGCAAATGTGAAGTTACTTGCAAGTGTAAGTTATATTTTGTTCCTGCTGCTGTTAGTTTGTTATAAATTATTTGGCTACAGCTTCTAAAACTAATAACTAGTCCGTCGTATTTCTACTTTATACCATGTCTTTGGCATGCAGTTAGAAGACCAAACTGCAATGGATATGGCTCCCTCTGCTATGATCCTCGCTTCGTTGGTGGCGACGGAGTGATGTTCTACTTCCATGGTGCAAAGGGAGGAAACTTCGCTATTGTCTCTGACGATAACCTCCAAATCAATGCACACTTCATTGGAACTCGACCGAAAGGCAGGACTCGCGATTTCACTTGGGTGCAAGCCCTCTCCATCATGTTCGACACTCATACACTAGTCATCGCAGCAAAGCGAGTCTCAAAATGGGACGATAACTTTGATGCTCTCACGGTGAAGTGGAATGGCCAGACAGTCGACAATATTCCCACTGATGGAGACGCCGAGTGGAGAGCTAACGGCGAAGAAAGAGAGGTGGTGGTGGAACGAACTGATGATACTAACACTGTAAGAGTACAGGTTGCCAACCTGGTCGAATTAAATATAAAGGTGAGGCCTATTGGGAAGGAAGAAAACAGGGCACACAACTACCAGCTACCAGAAAACGATGCTTTTGCTCATTTGGAAACACAGTTCAAATTCTTTAACCTTACAGATCTCGTCGAAGGTGTCTTGGGAAAGACTTACAGGCCAGGTTATGTTAGCCCTGTCAAGATAGGGGTTCCAATGCCGATGATGGGAGGAGAGGACAAGTACCAGACTCCCTCCCTCTACTCCCCTCTTTGCAATGCTTGCAGGTTTCAACCACAGTCTGGCACCGCAACCATTTAATTAGGAGTATCCCAATACTGGTAACAAACTGAAGAAATAAAAATTGTATTCGTACCCTTTTGACTAAAAATTGTATGCTGTTTGGTAAGTTTTGTCTTTGGATTGAAATGATAAATAATAGCAGGAAATTTGCTCGTCTTTAATTTACTAAATGCTTTGCTTTTCTTTTCTTTCCTTTTTCCTTTTTCCTGTCTGTTTATTAAATCACATTTTTGTTGCACAAGATGGATAGTAAAAACCAACATCCATGAGTTGCATTTTCTGAGCCACTTGAATAGCTTGTCCCAACAAGCAAAATCTTATGCGCAGGAAGCTTCAACTGCTAAACTCTTTGCTAGTCCTTTGCATGGGTCACCAAATGTACTAGCTGAAGCTCCAATGCTGCAACTCTTTGATCCGATGCAAGCCTGTAAAAAATAGCATTTGTCGGTACAAAACAGCACAAGTTTTAGATATATGCATAGAACCCTATTCAAAGAAAGAGCAGAGTCGCACCTTCTGTACAATAGAAAGGGCCCTAGTGCTTTTGCACTGGCCGTGACTGAAACTCCCACAAGTTCCACGAGGGGTTCCAAAGCTTGCAAATTTGATTGAAGAAATGACCTGATTAGGGAAGGGGCACTCCAATGATAGTACTGGCCCTGCTTTTCTTGCTGCTTCTGAATTTGAGCTCCACATGTCTACCGGTAATGGGTGAGACTCTGACACGTGAGAGCACAAACTTGCGCTCTGTTTTGTAGCGAAAGCTATCTGAGTTGGATCCCCTCCAATTTCCTCAAACAACACAAGAGTGTTGCCACTTGATTCCACCCATGAACGGGGCACATGGTATCTGCAACATTACTAAATATCACAACCAAAAACTTTGAAACGTTCCAAACACTTCCCATTAGATTCTTGAGCACTTACAATGTCTGAGAAGGCTTTGCACAGTTCTTGAGACATTTGCTTGAACTGTAAGATCCTCTGTAATTGCAGCTGGAGCAACCACTACTAGGAGACACCTTGGTAGGCCAATAACGTCCAATGCTTTGTCCATTCACCCATGCCTCACCCTTCCCCATCCCCGAGAAATCAATTGCAATTGGGTCATTTCCAGCAGGGGCATTGAAACTGGTCTGGAACATGATTACCAGAAGTTAGTTTTAAAAAATCAATTCCGCAGCATTCAGAACAGCCAAATGGTGACACCGACCACCTGCAATTCTGGTGACTTGCAAAGCTATCCAATTAAAACAAGCGAATAAGGAAACCAATTTGAGTGTTCAAAACATCCGAACACATGTAAATGTACAAACAAAATGAAATTAGTGTGAAATTTTCCATGTTTAACCACATGGAAAGACCAGAAGCATATATAACTCGAGATATGACAAACGGTCACATGAAGAAGCCGTGAGTTAATCTCTCCGGTTGTTATAAGAAATCACAAAATATCACGCAGGTAAAAAATCTCACAAAAATTTACTCCGGTGTGCTGGATCAGCTGCTTCTAATACCTCTTACGGTTGTGTTATATATATGAATCCTCATGTCCATCTATTATCTATGCAGGCAACATGAATGGGAAATAATAAGATCCTCTTTTCCTACAAAATCAGCATATTTTATTTTTATTTTTTATTTGGAGGGGTGAGAGGGAGAATGTTTCCATCCTAATCTAATTAGACATGAACACCAGAGTTTTGAGCTGGTTAGTTTCATCCCCTTTTAATTTTTTTTTTCAATAAGCTCAAAATCCCATGGCCCGTGGATCGTTATGAGCTGAGCTCAGGTTCAGTAGCAGGCCTGAATGATCAGGCCGCTCTGGGCCCAGGCCTAGCAAAATTAGCAGGGGGATGAGCTGCCCCGGCCCATGAAAAGGTCTGCTATTGACCTAGCATAGTCTGAAGAACAGCTGGTTCCAAAGTTTATTTCAGTCTAAATCTCCTTTATAATCTAATATCAGAAAAATTCATGCGCTTAGAAAATTGTCTCAGCCTGCAACGAATTGTTGACCAAACTCCAATATCACAGTAAAACTGGAAGGATCATAGCAGCATATGGCTTGATTATATTATGGATTCCATATTTAATTAAACCTAGATCATCAAAAACCAACTACTTACCTTGTACCAGATCAAAGGCTGCTTCGTGGGCAAGGCAGGTTGTGTAACCCATTGAGAATTTCCACTAGACAGGCCTAATTCTTCACCTTTAAGTCCAATCTGCATTCTCGATTTAAAAGATGAAGGAAGGAAATTTAAGAACGCTGCATTCATTCTTTTGGCTACACGCTCTACTTATTAAGGAAAGTAAACAGGAAAATGTTCTAAGAAAATATCCAAAGTATTCATCATTTTCTAGTATCAACTGCATTATCTGTCAGATTGTCGGAAAACAAAGACTGACCTGATATGTCCACTGCAATGAAGAAAGGTCAACAGTAGTGCCATTTTTCAGGCCTTCCAGTTTTACTGGACCAGTTATCCCTGCACCCTTTAACTCAAAAAAAGCTCCATAGTTCTGATAGAAAACACAGATTTCCATCAATTTGCATCACATCTAGTTATAAAACCAGGGTGGTTCCAACAAAATTGTAATACCAGCGGCCAATCACTTCTGTATCACTGGGCTTAATTTACGTACCTAAGATCTCCCACCTTGACAACTTATGCGAAACTTGGGACATGACACTAATTGTATTTGAATGGTGGGATTTATTCATCCAGAAGATATCATATTCTTTCAAAATTGAAAATTAATGCATCCAAATATTAAGGTCTTTTCCATAAAATAAAAAATTGCATGAATCTTAGCGAGGAAAGTCGAACCTGAAGTCCTGCAGTCAAACTAAGGAGATCGATAGTGTTCTTCCCAGGTAAGAGTGTGACAGGAATCTCCACTGCAACCTTAGCATTGCCAGCATTTCCTGTTCCACTACCTGTAAATGCTCCAATAGTTATATTAACATAACAAACGAAGATGAGCACTTTTGCCAAAACGGAAACTACACAGCAGCCTTCTTCCATCTATGACAACAAGAAGATGCAAATCCTCGGTTCGTTGTTTATTTTCCATTACCTGCAAGCTTTCCATTAACAAAAGCATGAAGGGCGTGGCCAAGAGACTCCACATGAAGAACAGTTTGAGATCCATCTTCAAGAAAAGGCTCATTATCTTTGATAACAGTACTGTGACAAGATAACCAGAGAGGTTTTACATTCGCAACAATTAATCATAAATTTAGACATCGAACACATCAACGTAGTAGATTGAAGAAGCAAACAGACCATGCCTTCTTAAAGATATTGGAAGTAATACACTGACGTACCTCAGTGAGTACCATAAGTAGTCACTTTTATCAGCTGTAGTATTTATCTGCTCCAATAGTCCAGGTTTCACGAATGCTTTCTTTGAGATACCTACTGGTTCATATATCCAACTCCAGCTAGAGCCAAGTGTATCAGCAGAATCCGCATCTCCTTTTAGAGATTGATGTACAAAGCTTGGAATCACTGTCATAGAGTTAATCTGTCATGAGGAAGTTAAGATATTTTGGTTACTCGGCTAGCAGAATGTTGTGAAGGGCTAAACCACAAGAAAGAAAGAAAAACCTTCTATCTGCTAAATAGCTTTAAAAGACAAAACCTTTTATTTTTGGGAAATCCATGACAATGCAAATGGAATTATTGTCAACAAAAATGCAAACTGGTATTACTTACCAGACAGGAATGGTTAGGAAAAATCACACTGAAAGTTTCAATACATTGCATTTACATATTTTAAACAGCACAACTATTAGCTAGTGCCTCCATAGCTCTCATGTATCAGTGTGCAATAAAGCGATTCACATGCAGGAAGTTTAAATGAAGCTACATACAAAAGTTGGAAAATAATTTTACCCTTTATAGCATCCCAAGACATTCAGCATTTTCTAATTACTGAATTAATGTGCAATTCTTTAAGTCGTTAGATGCATAAGAGTAATTCTGATGTCATTCACAAAGAAATGGAAAAACAAACCCTTTAACGACCAGCTCCATCTGTGCATCTAAATTTGCCAATGCAAGTAGAGACGCATAGCATGAATGGAAAGAACTGCCAAATAATATTTGACCAATTGGATTGCAGTCAAATATGGTCAGTTATGTATCCTAAAAAATTCCTCAAACTTCAGAAAAGACACCCTCAATGGACCCAAACTAGAACAATTGAAAATATTAAGCCAGCATTTAGCAATACCATAATACATTTCATACAAACTGTCCCAAGTGGAATCTTCTTACAGAGTTTGAAAGGATATAGGTTTAGAAAAAAGCAAAAATGAAGACAAATACTGAAATTTGACGAGTAACTTCAGCAAAAACATATTGCCACCCAGCTGGGGAAAAGAGCATAGGTAATAAGGCATGTATGAGTATTAGCTGAAGGTCTCTGTTATTGCTGAAATATGTAAATTTTTCCATATGGAGGTAGCAGAACATTGACCACGACTTTTACCCAAAAAAAGTGATTGTGGAAACTTGTCTCAAAGATATGCCTTTCAGCATAAAATAGAGAAAATAACAATTAATAATAATGGTGAATATTGCCAGGTCTTCAAGATATCAATAAGACTACGCAAACACAGATTACGCAACCAAGGATCTACATATTTACCAAATTATTGAACAATCTAGCAAGTGCTAAATAAATAAATAAATTTAAGACACACTAATGAGGCTAACCTTTGCTGTATTAAGAGCTACATTCTTGCAGTCTGGTAAGACATACTAACCAAGGATCCACATATTTACCAAATTATTGAACAATCTAGCAAGTGCTAAATAAGTAAATTTAAGACATACTAATGAGGCTAACCTTTGCTGTATTAAGAGCTACATTCTTGCAGTCTGGTAAGACATACTAACCAAGGATCCACATATTTACCAAATTATTGAACAATCTAGCAAGTGCTAAATAAGTAAATATAAGACATACTAATGAGGCTAACCTTTGCTGTATTAAGAGCTACATTCTTGCAGTCTGGTAAGATGCTCACAGACCAACCAGGCAAGTTGTATGAATTGCCATTGAAATTTACAGTTTTGTCAGATGTGCCAAAATTGGCTAGAAAAGCAGAGCATAGCCCAGTTCCGGTTTTATAAACAGTAGCCTGAAAGGAAAATACATCAAAAGAAATTATAGATTAACTTTCTGCAAGCATGGAAAGCACATCAAAAGTTGAAGGACTAGCAATGCATGAACTTATTTTGGAATCCAGTATCTTCTAAAAATATCTACATTAATTTCCAGAAAACAAAAAGGACCAAACCACGCATTTTTTACCTGTAATCAGTGAGCAAAATATAAAAAATTCTTAGAAAGGGCACAAATGTTACTACAGTATCATGACTTTTTAATGTAAAAGGTTGTGTAATCAAGCGGATAAAGTTCCCATTCATATTGAAAATCAAAATAAACATGGTCAACAAGCTATAGGAATTTCATGGCAAACCTTTTGTTTCTCTGAATTTGAGGCGTGAGTGCTTAACAGAGTTGGTGAACAGATGGACTAAACAACATGAAACCTCCCCAGAGGTAGGTCAACTTAAATAATTTTAACTACGCCATATTAGTTCTTACAGAATCGTAGTACTTTGAGTCCTCAAAGAAGTGTATCTAAGAATTCTATTCGTTCACACATACAGAAATTGATGTTTCCAATGTGAAGCGAAATAACTAATTCATTAAATGGGATGTACCTCCAAGTTTTGACCTAGAGATGAAGTTACTGGATCAGTCGCCACCAATGCTTCTTCACAAAGCTTTATGGACTTGTGCAAATCCTTCAGATGACCCCACTTAGGTTGTCTTGTAAGTCCTGCAATACATGTCAAATATGGCATATCCTCTTGTAGATGGATGTTGAAAAATTCTCAGAGCAAATATGGGTTAATTCCCATAATAAACCATTAGCTAATTGCAAGTGGTACAGTATCATTACAACATCATGTCGACAATAAACATTAAGTTTCACGCAATTGTTAAGCTAATAGGTAGATAATAGACATACCGTATTCATCAAGAGGAGCATCGTAATCATAACTTGTAGAAATAAAAGGTCCACCAGTACTCCGGCCAAAGTTAGTCCCACCATGGTACTGGAGTTGAGAAATAAAAATCAGATTTGATACATCAATTTACATTTTTTGGTTTGTAAGATTGTTTTATGCCAGATGGGATAACATGGGAATGCTCAAATGTCATGGACCCCTCAGTATCATTGCAGTACCATATAATAGTTTTGAAAAGTCCCCCCTAGCTGGTAAAACCGTGCCACAGCGAATGCAAGGTCTTCAACAGGTCTATAGGGAACAGCACCGCCAAAGGAAAGGAACCTATCATTTTTAAAATATTGAGAATGATGTAAGTGATTAGGCTTCTTATATCATCCAAACTATCACGATTGTTAAAGGTTAAAACCAAATCCCTACCATCCACTCCAATTCTCAGTCCACATCTTGGGTTTGTTTTTAGAATTGGGGGTGAACTGGTCACAGTAGAATCCATTGCAGGTGTTTATCTGGAAGAATTTCAAAAAGATTAAAAAAAAACAAACAGAGAATGTCATATAAGCATGTGTGTGATATTCTAATTGGCAGAAGGCACAAAACAGACTGGAGTCTGTAACTTAAGTTTGATTGTTTTCCACAAACATGCACATGCAGTGATTCTGAGTTGATAAGCCACAAAGTAAAATAAACTCACAATGGGATCAGGAGCATCTGCTTGCTGGCACATAACCCAGGGAACTCCAGTATCCAGAGACACAGCCATGCTTGCTGCCCAATTGATATAGCTTTTAGCAGCAGGTCCATAGGATGAATCAATGTTTCCGTACTCATTTTCAATCTGAAATTCAGGGGGAAAACGTTCATAAAAACCCCACCTTTTCTTTGGAAGAAAAAAAGGAAAAAAAAAAAGCTTTTCTTTATGCTTCTAGAAAACAATAATCCTCAATGAGCGAACGAGTCAATCAGTGACCGATTACGTTAATAGACTAGTGATGCAAGAGAACCTAGAAAAAGAATATGCACAGTTGACTGATGATGCAAAAGAACCTAGAAAAAGAATATGCATAATTGGTCATCAAGAATACTTGAAAACAAATAAAGAAAGAGACCTGCGATAAAATGATGGGCCCTCCTTGAGATGCATAAAGCTTCTCCTGCTTCATCATGTCCACAATCTTGGCCGTAAACCGCTGCATCTCAGCCTGAAAGAGAAAGAGAGGGATCCATTAACCAAAACTTCCCAGAAACAAAACAACAAAAACACCAACAAAACAATAATTAATTATAAGAAATAAAGAAAAACCTTGAATGGCTCGTTATCAGTTCGAAACTTGATTCCCGGTACAAAATGCAACCAAAGAGGAAACCCACTGCTCCCAAGTAAACAAATTAATTAATTAAAAAGAAGAAGAAAGGCTAAGCATCACTTGATAATTCAGCAGCGGCAAAGAATCCCCCACCCATAATTCCACTCTGCGCAGACATACGGACCAATCCGAAGATGAGCATAAAGTCCAGCTTCTCCCACTAACTTGATAAATTTCACCAGATCATATCTTCCTTCAAAATTATACTGTTGTTGAAACATATTTTATTAACATTAATCACTCCCTAATAATAAATACAATGAATCTTCCTCAGCAACGAACCAACCAAACAGAGAGTATCAAGAGAATATGTGAAAGAAAGGAGCAACCTACCTGGTTTTGAACAGGCTCGTGTGCATTCCAGAAAACATAAGTCTCAATAACGTCCAACCCTCCATCTTTAGATTTTTGTATAAGGTCAGCCCACATCTGCAAAATTATCACTACTGCTAAGATTAAATACAAATACAAAAACAAAACATCATATACACACGGCATACCTCGGCTGTACTGCGAGGATAATGAATGGAACCGGAGACCAAGACTCTGCGTTTTCCATCAATCAACAAGGCCCTATGATCGTAAGTCACATTGACTCCATAGGACGTCGTTGCTAATGTTAGAAGCACAGACAAAAACACATACAGGAGCAGCAGCTGAAGAATCTGATCCCTTCCTCTCATTTCCACCTATGCTATATGATATGATTTGATATTCTCGACTTTGTTTATTTTCCAGCTTAATTTTCTTCAAAGGAAGGAATACTAACACACACTAGTGCTAGTACTGGTAGTCCTTCCTAGTGGTTTATCTCTGTTGCTTTGCTTGCTATTTATTTTTTGGTTTTACTTTAACTTAAAACTAGTTTGATTCTGTGTTTTAAGATAGAAGACAAATGCGCCGGAGGAGAAGACACGCCATCTGCTCTTCATCCACAGCACAGTCCGACGTCATCAATGAATCATCATTTGTTTGCTTCTTCTTCCTCCTTATCTTTTTTCCTTTAGTGACTGTGTTTTCCTTTTGTTGGTTTCCCCACCCTCCTCCTCCTCCTCCTCCTCTATGTGGAAGCAAAGTCAATCTGGGTTTCCAATCCACCCCCACTAAGTTTATTCTTGTAGATAAATGATCAGCTGGTGGTGTTGAATCATGTGAAGGTAGTGGTGGAGGATTGTGGGGACAGAAGATCATGCATTCATTTTTTATGCTTCATCTGCCACCAAGTTTTTGTGCATTTCACTTTCTTACTTGCGCGTGTTGAAGTTTTTTTTTTTTTTAAACTTAAAATCTTTAAGTTTTAACTTATGAATTCTAATTTCTATATTTTTTGTATAGAAAAATTGATTTGTATTTTATATTCTATGTCATTTTTGCTAAACATACTACTAAATTAAAATAATTTTATATTTTTTGTTTACAATTTGTAAAAAAAATATTATAAATTATAATTGACATTCAAAAATTATTTTTTATAAATCATATCAAATATATTTTAAGAGACGGTTCATGTTATTTGTTTTTAAATTAATTTTTAATATTATGTTTTATTTTGTTTTATAATGGAATATGCATAAACAAAAAATAATTTATAAGGATTTTATTTACAAATAAATTATAATTGATTTGAATCTTTGATGCGTAGGAATCATAAAACTCATATGCATCAAAAAAAAAAAAAAAGGTTAGTTGTGAGGATCTTTTTTATAAATAAATTATAATAGATCTTAATATTTGATGCGAACATGAAGGGTGAGAATCATTTTCAATATTTTTAGCATATATATTTTTAGATTTTATTTTTTAAAAATATCATTATACTTTCTCTAACTAAAAAGATACTTAAGCATTTGAGAATCCCTAAATCTACAATAATGGATATTTTATAGGTACCAGCCATCCTGATTTATCAGGCACCACCAACTACCAGCTACCAATCACTTGGATTTTTCATATCAGGCCACTAGACACCTTGGCTAGGGAGAATGAATCAGATTGCTTGAAATAAAAGATGAACCAATTATCCAACATATAAGCATTATTCTTAAGCTATTTGGATATTTTAAGACCTCATTATTTGGCACCGTCTGTGGGAACTCATATAAAAAATCCATCAATTGTTCTTCTAAAACTTGTTTTTGGCATTTCCATGTCATTCCAGACATACAACCAAGACACACTTGAGCCAGAATGTCAGACAAATCTACTCGTTACCGCAAACACTTCTACCTAACTAGACCTTCAAGAACTCACCATTCAGACGCGACTCTTTACTCAGGTTGTGCTAGCAATCTAGATGCAAAATAAAACCTTGCCACCCTAACAAGTCTTGACACCCTTAGCAACACACAACTCCTTAGCGCCATAGCCACCGGCCATGCTAGGTGCCCATAGACGATTACATTATCAAGAGGAGACTAGGTAGAATGACATTCATGAGAGTCCCTTAAGGGATTGCTCGTGCCATTGCGATATCCATGTACATAGTCGGTATTCTGAATGCACTCCTCTTAGCTACCGTGAGATAAAAACTAGTTATTGTAACCATTGTTCCATGCTAAACTCCTCGGGATTCCAAGAGCCTAACATACAAAGGACTAAGAGACGGTTTATATATGAGCATACCTAAGAGAATGACTACAACCCCCTATTAGTAGAGGTGTTCTCCATTTTCCTAATGAGTATTGAACATTTGATTATCTAAGGACTATATTTCCATAAAAATAAGCCTGGACAACTATGATGACATAGCCGACCTGAGAGAGCATGTAAAAAACATGCACGGTAGCTTAGAGTTGGTCATCCAAGACAATAACTTAATGTGCAAAATCCTTCTCATAACCTTCTAGGGGTCTGTGTGTGCATGATACAATAATTTAGAGCTAAGCTCTATTGAAGGGTTTAGTGACCTCTGCACCAAGCTAGTGACATGCTTCAGCACCAACATACAGGTCAAGAAAAGCTCCATGTAACTATTTGGTGTTATCTAACAAGAGAGCGAGTCTATACGAGTATATTTAAAAAGGTTCAATAAGAAAATACTTAAGGTATAAGAATTACTTGAGCCATTAGCCTTAGAGGCCTTAATAAGAGGGGTAAAAAAGCATGCTCTTTAGAGGAAAAAAAATTATACCTTACAAGATAGAAGTTTACTCAAGGTGAAGTAAGTTATGAAAAATCATATACGGGTAGAAGGGACTAGTTTACCATGACACAAGCCTCCTTGTTTCTACAAGGACAATCAACATAATGGACCTTTCAAGTGAAATCATTCTCCTAGTATAAATGAAAGATCAAGGAAGAACCATGAGGGACTAACCCATGAGTATTTGATGTATCATAAGGATTTATAACTCTTTTGAATCAAAATAGGATCACCCATTCAAAGTTATTAGGGAAGTCAAATCAAACACCTTGGCTCCACCTCCAAAACATTTTCCTCCTAAAAACCTCGCTTATACCTATCACTTAAATCACCTCATGATGTATAATCCTCAATAAGAATGCAAGTTTATTTTTTGAAATAAAAACAATGTATCTCTAACATTCATTCTCTATCTATAGATCTTTACTAGGGGCTTCTAGATACTTTCCAATGAAGGTTGACTTGGTCTTCCTAGAGAAATAACCCTATAATCTTCAAGGGATAAGTATGAGGTCTCTTTATTGCAATAACATTATTATTTAGTTGATGCCTAATAGCCTCTCTAATTCACTAGGGGTTGATTTTGGATCCTCTATTCTCTAGTGCAGTCTCGAATTGACATATTCTCCAGGTGATGTCAAAGAGCCTCTCATTGATTTACCAAGAGCTGATCTCGGATCCCCCATTTTTCAATGTAGTCTTAGTCTGAAATATTATTTTGATGATGCTTAAGGGCCTCTCACTAATTTGATAAGGGTTGATATTAGATCCTTTATTCTCTTGTGTAGTCTTGGACTAAAACATTTTGTGGGTGATGCTAAAACGCCTCTTGCCAATTCATTAATGATTAATCTTGGATCTCCTACCATCTTCAATGCAGTATCGGACTGACATGACTTTCCAATAGAGCTCCTAGGCTTTATATTATCTTCAGGGATGATTTTGGATCTCTGACTCTTAACCTCTTTCCAGTAGGGGCTCACATACCCTATTATATCGTCAAGAAGACCATAGACCACCCACTCTCAGAAAATAATTACTCTATAGTGGAGGGACTCCCATACCTCATGACAATGCTAGGGAAATCACATAACTCCCACACTCTTCAGTGGGAGGCTTCCAAACCCCCACGCTATCATTATGAAAGCTACATATCTCCCACTCTTCTATGAGATGTTTCTATAATTAAAAGCTCTCATACATAATGTCATCCTAGGAAGGTCACATACCTTACACACTCTAATATGACCACTCTTCAAGTGATGAATTTGGTCTTATTGGTTCAATAACACCATCCTTTATAAATCTGACCCCTTCGCCTCTTAAAAATATTTTTAAGTGTAGGAGTTAACACTGATATGTTCCCATAGCCACTTAGAAACTTTTCTAAGTATGAGCGTCAACACGAGTCTGTCCCCTAGCCACTTAGAAGAAACTTTCTAGTATGAGCTCCACCCTCTATAAGTTCCTCTAAGCCTCTTAAAATTTTTTCGAGTATAGGCTTACCCTCAATGAGTTTTTCTTAGCAACTTAGAAATTTTCTAAGTATGAGTTTCTCCATGGTTTTCCTTTATATACTTAAAAATTATTTTTTCAACCATGGCGTATGCCCTTACACACGGGTTCTTTGGTATATTACTTGAAGTTTTCACCCCTCTTCTTATATGAAGAAAACTCGACAAAACTCATTGCATCAAGTATTTTTACAAGTCTTTGTGTATCAATATAACAAAGACTTGGAAGAGTACTGATAAACCTAAATTTAATGGGCTTAAAAAGCCTCTTTAAAAGGACCAAAAACATCTATATGGGTGTTGTTACCCATTTTTAGATCCCACATAAATATACCAAAAAATACAAAATATAAAAAATATAAAAAAATTAAAAAAAAGTTGGAAAAATAAAAACAAATATACATCAATTGGAGGAATATGAAGAATGTCTAGAAAATTGCCAAGTATTGGTTGAGAAGGATCAAAATACCCAAAGTTAAAAAATTGACAGTTTGATTTTTGACTGATGAAAGCCCTATTAACAAGAAAAATCCAATTTGAGAAGACAAATTTAAAATTGGATGTTTTAATAACTCAATTGGGATTTTTATGATTTAATTGAATTTATTGAGAGTTTAATTGCAAGTAAAATTGGTTTTTGAATTCGATTTGGGCTTTAATTGGAAGGAATTGAAGTCTAGGGTTGATTGCAATTTTGAATAGCTAATTTGGTCAAATCAGAGACTTAATTGCATAAATATTGAAGTTTGATAGGTAATTAGGAACTTGATTGAAGAAATTCAAAACCAATGATAAAACTGTAAAAGACATAAGACTTCAGGGACTTAAATCGACAAAATCAGGGGTCAAATTGAAGACAATTAAAAATTTGATGATTAATTAAGGGTTAATTTCCATAAATCAGGAACTAAGGAAAAAATTGAGAAAGGCATTGAACTTTAGGGTTGGCAATTGAGTTTGACAGGGGGAAATTGCATGAAATTAAAATTTGGAAGGCAATTACGGGTGCAATAAAAAAATTATAAGAATAGGGACTAAAGTGAAATTTATAAAATCCCAAATTAAAAACCCTAATTTTTAGGATTTAACGTAGACGACACGTCGTTTGACCACTATTTTATCTTCTTCTTTGATGATTTTGCCTAATCGAGTAGGCATCTTCAACGAATGAATGTGGTGTCTCCAACCACCTTGGGGGTTGTAACTTTCACCATTTGACTGAGAAACACCCCTTTAAAAAAGATCAGCTATTCCTACAAACATTTACATTTTATTTTCTTCAATAAACTTAACAACATCTTGTCCCTGATCAGTTATCACTACATTGACAGAATCTAGTCAATCGAGGTGGCACATTCAAACAAATGAATGTGAAGATACATACCCTCCAAATCTATCAAGGTTGGATTAAAATGAAAGGTGTGCACCCTTTCTACTAACTTCAAGTGGTCTTCAATGATGATGATGTCAGAGTTGCTCCAGTGAAGCCTTGAAAGTGATCAACTCAATCAGCCTTGATTGTGACACCTATTTTGCAAAACCACTTATTTGTTTTGTGTGTTCAATTAAGAGCCGACCACATTTCTCTCAAGATCAAAAGGCTAGAAACAACTCATTGGTCTTCAAGTTTAGCAAAACCGACCACATTTCTCTCAAGATCAAAAGGCTAGAAACAACTCATTGGTCTTCAAGTTTAGCAAAACCACCAAAATCTTCAAAATCAAGTTTGTTACAAAACTATCATTGTAAAACTAGCAAGGTACATAACTTATAACTGTAAAAAGGTATCCAAAACCCTCATATTTGGATTAGAGGGTCAAGCATTGATTAACTATGATTAAACCTTGATCAAAATCCTAGCTTGAAACCCTATAAATACCCCCTGAAAAATCAAGACAAAAAAAAGAGAATAGAGGGGGAGAAAACTTATGCTTGGAGTTCATTAACAATCAAGTTTATTGCTTGACATCTAAGAACTAACGATATAATTTAAAGATAAGCAAAAGATTGGATTTTTGAAGGAAAAAGGGAAGTAACTATTATGATTTTTGAAAAAATATAATTCTTCACTAACTCAGTAGATGATGTCCATGAAGCATACATCTAGGTTGTTTTATATATTTAATGATGTTTTAGAACTTGTTTTAGTGTTTGGTATTTTTTTTAGTTTTGAATTTGATTAATAAGTAAAAATATTGTTTTTATTAAGGCGATTCCATCTATCTTAGTTAAGAAAACTTAAGGAAAATGTTTTTATATTTTGTAAGCTTCACCTCCAAAGCTGTAGATAGTTTTTCAATTAATTTCTTAAAAAACGTTTTCACATTATTAATTTTAAGATGCACATTAAAATTTGATTTGAAAGCAAATTCATTTGAACAAAAGCACTAAATATATAATGAATATGGAATTTAATAAAAGAAAAAAAGAAAATAGGAAGCCAAATACACTAAAATACTATAATAATATTTTAATCAAAATCATGAAAATCATGAAAAATAAAAATCTAAATTTTCGTTAAATTGAATCAATAAAAAAGAATTATATATAACTCGTCTAATTTTAATCTAAACAAAAAAAAAAGCAATTGAACATGTTTTAGATTTTTGGATATCTCGAGTAAATCAATTACATGGTTAATTTATCCAAGTATTATTTTATTTATTGTAAAAGATAAATGAATAGAAAAAAGTAATTACTTTGATGTTGTTCATCATAAATGCTTTGACACCTACTTGTTTGAAACTTACACGACAGTCAGCTCAGGCGATGTAGAGCGGAGCAAGACAAACTCTTCACGTGATGTTTTTGGTCCAAAGTTAAAGAATCGTACGGTGCTCAAATGGTATGAAGGCCGCGAAAGTCACATCTCTGCTTATCCCTTTGAAAATTTCACGCGGAGGCAAGGGATTAGGTTTTTTTCTGGTAAAGAAAGAAAAGAAAAGGACTGTAGATAAATAGATTATGGTTTATTATTATTAGTTATTTAGTTCAGAGTGCCTAACAGCATACGTTGGCCCTAGGCGAGGCAAAGTCCTGTCGGTGGAGACGCAAAGATTCTCTCTGGGAGTGCGGATAAAATAAAATTTCATGATAATTTATATTTTTAAATTATATTGATAGATTAATATTAAAAATAAAAAGATATTGGTATGATATATTTTTAATAAATAAATATTTAAAAAAATAACCATAATTATATTCTCAAACACGTAAGCATATGCGGATATAGTCTAGAGCCGTTCTCAAACATGCATGTATTTTTTTTTATAATTTTTAGTCGGAAAAAAAAATGTATATCAAACTA
Source organism: Populus nigra (assembly GCF_951802175.1). Taxonomy (NCBI): domain Eukaryota; kingdom Viridiplantae; phylum Streptophyta; class Magnoliopsida; order Malpighiales; family Salicaceae; genus Populus; species Populus nigra. The sequence goes on along the minus strand of NC_084870.1, from coordinate 2,878,135 downwards.
AGAAAATTAAATTCAGTTTTCTCATCTATAGTGATGAAGTGGACCAATGGCATTGTTTTGGATACATGGATGGTGTTCATAGGCCACATGTCTCAACCCAAAGGAGGGCCAACAATCCTGGCAACAAGTTGTCTTCAATTTTAAAGCATTCTCAATTATAATGGGATATTCCTGAATGCAAGCTCGAAGCTACCTTTGATGGGAAATCTTACTCAATTGTTGTAGCTTTAGGGTTTTTTATTGCGTGATCTTACAAGCTAATTGATGAACTCGACAGATAAGCAGGAAAATCCGTCTGGGTAACAAAAAGGAGCACGACCATCTTCATGTTCACGAATACGTGCTGCCGATAAGGAAAGTGTTGGAGTGAAAAATATAGCTCATGGCTTTCTTAGGGATGCAAAATATGTATTTTCTATAAGAAAAACCATTAATTTGAATGATGTAATTCATTTTTATTTTGCTAATTTTGAATTAAGATGTAAGCTTTTTTATTTTTTTTAAATTAGCACAATAATTTAAAAAATCTTGGCAAAATAACATCATCTGAAAAAGTTTTTGCAAAATAACATATTTTCACTTTGAAGCACGATATTTATTAAATGTTGCTATTTTTAAGCATGATAAGATGATAGTTATGCTTCATAAGCACAACATGTAAAATTTAAATTGATGTTCTTAGCTCTTATCTTTTTAAATACCACATCAATCACTTGTTTTTTTTGCTCTTGAAACACTCAAAAATCAAATTCATCTTAGTCTTCAAGCATTATATAATGTTTTTCTCTTCAAATTTGCCACCACCTTTACTCCTGCCACCTCAACCCTCTTTCTAGTTCTACAAACAAGGTAAACATATTACATTGCTATGAACTTGTGTTTGGTTTAGTTGAAATGAAATAATTGTTTAGGGTTTAAGTTGAATTTAAGATTTGTTTTATGAATCATAAATTAGCTATGAATACCATCAATAGGGTTGATTTGATATAGTTGAACATGAAAATAAGTTAAATTAATTACAAATTAATTATTTCAATTAATTATGTGTTGCCTTGACTTTTGGATAAGTTGCCGAATTAGAAATTTTGTGTAGATTGTTGGAATCAACTAATAATGTTATTAACTATGCTTGATGATTTCATACAATAAACCATGGATGAAGTACAATTATGATGAATTACACGTTGTATTGAATTGTGGATAAGTTGTTGAATTTAGTATTTTTTTAATTGTTTTAATTTGCAATGAATTTGGATTTAATTTAATGCATTTGAGTATAAAATATCAATTAGATTTAATATCATGAATTATTTAATTTAATGCATTTGAGTATAAAATATCAATTAGATTTAATATCATGAATTATGTTTAATTTTAGTCAAGTATGCTTTTGTGTTAAATTTTAGGAATTTGATTGAATTTGCTATGAATTTTGCCAATTAGGATTGTAATGCAATTTAGTTAAAATCACATCCAATTAACTAGAATCTGATTTGTTTATTTTTTTATAGAATATCTTACAACATATTTATGTTATGTTATTATGGTAACACTATTGTTCTTGATGTAAACAGTAATATCACATGCAACGGAAGAAGTAATTTGTTGTTAAATGATAATTTAGGTATGTCATACATGGAAACAAAAAACTATTTGTCATGGACTTGGGTAGAATTATTATGATATTGATGTTGAAATAACTTGAAGGTGTCAAAATAATGAATCTCAATATTATCCTGTACCGATTGTATGTGATGATAGTTTTAAGATAATGATTGATTCTTTCATTTAAAGTTGTTGAACATAGTAGTATTGCATGCGAGTAGTTAACCAAAATTTCTGTGTCCTAACTATTATCGGTCCTTTAAAGTTAGTAAAGGGAAAAATAGTTTATTGTTGGATGATTTGTTACAAGGATTGATGATATTATATTTGACAATTCATTTATTCATAGATTTGACTATTTTGAACCTAGAGAAAATGAAGAAGATGAGATGTTAGACTCGAATGTGACAATAAATATTGATAATAATGTTGATAATGAGGTTAATGACGAAATAACACCTCTTGTTTATGAATTTAGAGATATTTCTAGGTCTACATTTGTTCTCTCATGTTGGGTCACTTAGTTATAGATGTTTTCCAAGAGGCTTTGATTTGGAGGTTGGAGAATTATTTAGCAGTAAAAATAAATTGGTTAATGTAGTTAAATGATGACACATTGCACATTCAATTGAATATTGAATCCAATGGTCAAACTCGACATTTGTTCAATTACAATGTCTATAATACTTAAATATAAATGGTATTTGCATGAAGAATATCATAAGAGATCAAATTAATTTGAGATAACAAAGTTAAAAAGATGACACACATGTACCTCGACCTTTATCTATAAAGACCATTATCAACTCGATGCAAATTTTATTGCTAATATTATGTCAACCCTTGTGATGTATAATCTTTCAATGATGGTTGCAAGTATACAAGATAAAATAAAATTGTATTATAAGTATAAAATATCATATGACAAAGCATGAGTTGCAAAACAGAAGGTGCTTCAACATCTTTTTGGTTCACATGGATACTCTTTTGAAAAATTACCAAGGTTATTATTGCCAATAAAAGAATCAAATCCTAGAAAAGTTTTTGATTGGATGCACAAAGAAAATCTTGATGATAATACATTAGTTTTGTTAGTTTAATATGCCCTGTAGCCAATCGATTGGTTACACGTGGCATTGTTATATTCATGTAACTACCTATTTCTTATTAATAAAGACTTAATTTATCTTTAATATTCAAAGTCCATGAGACAAAAATGATTTGCAAAGAAAATTATAAAGTTGTTATAATTATGTGATTCATATTTTATCAAAGCATTGTTCCTAAAATGTTCCCAGTCGATGCTCTTTTAAATATGAGACTGATATATTATGTTTTTTTTCTTTATGAAAAGAAGTAGTTGTTCTCATAAGCTAAGATATAATGGACACCTAGAACTAATTTGTAGGTGTTTGTCATAACACATATACACTGAATTGACCCGCACATAAATTTCATATGGAGTTATCACTTGTGTTTATGAAAAGGCTCACGTGATGGTTGTGTGAGTGATCCTTAGACTTGAGATCACTAAGTTATCTTATATAAAAAGTGTTATGTTTTGATCCTGTTACATGTTATCTTGGTAAAGGTAACAAATAGGCAGATATTGGATATAACATAAACTTTATGAAGGTATTTGAGTGATCAAGAGATGATTCATCATTCTAGATGAATTAGGAAAAATGTTCCATATGTTCTCAAATAGTATTGATTGTTAAATCCTTACATAAGGTAAAATGAGATTTGAAAAAAGTTTCAAATCTTATTCAAATGATCAATGACTATAATGTTACAAACAAATATGATTTGACATGGCAGACACACTCTATGCTAAAATATCTAAATCAGAATATTATTGAAGAAGAGATAGTAATTACATTGAGAAACTAGTCACTAAAAGATTAAGTCAAACCACATATGACTTTCCTAATATTTATAGGATCATGACACATTTGTAGATGGTGCACTTGATCTTCAAATATAAATTAATCAATTATTGATTTGATAATAAATTAAATTTTTTGATTTATTTAATTATATTTATTTAGAATTATAATTTATATTTGAGACAACATATTAAGAACCTAATGGATCACACACATTAAGAATCATTAGTCGGAAATTAAACTAGTATAATTAATTAAGTGTGACTTGATTGAAAATAATTTTAGAAATTATGCACTAAAATGTATTTAATTTAGAGATTAAATTCTAGTCCTAGAATAATGAAGTAGGGACTTGATTGATGAATTTTTTAAAATTATCCTAAAATAATATATGTGTATTATTTAAGAGGCAAATTGATATTTTTTTCATTTATAAAATTTTTAGAATTTCCTATAAATATAAAGTTATGTCTTTTAGTTTCTAAGAGGTTGTCTATTAGACAGAAAAATTACACAAGTTACAGAATAGAGAGCTAACACTTTAGGCATAACAATTTCTCTCTTCTAAATAGAGATTTAAGAGATTTCTCATCGATGATTCATATGGATTACCATTGGAAGCTAGACAATTGGACAACTTGTGGTTTGCAATAACTTAGCCTCTACAAAATTATTCAAACCTGGAGAAGATCAGATCTTCTGGTAATAAATCCCTACAGAACTTTAAATTTGTCTAATGGGATCTTAAAGACTCCTAAATATTATTTTAAATTTATTATTCTCCATGCGTGTATGAATTTCGGGAACCCAACAGGTTTTTAAGATAGTTTATTTTTTGTCATTTAGAGTTTGTATTGAAATTTTCAAGTATTGCAAACCATTTATCAATATTATGCACACATTTGTATGAGGAATATGATTGGAAGTTATTAATTGCAATTGCTTTTGATGCAAATAAAGGATATTCTCGTTGACTTTTGTAATTGTTGATGAAAAAAATAATTTTAATTATAGATGGTTTTTGCTTTACTTACATAAATGTGTTATCGAAGATAGAACATGCGTATAATATTAGATAGACATGTAGGGATAAAGAATGTAGTAGTATAAATTTAGCGTGAATCCATAGGATACCATCGATATTCTACATGACATTTTGTTAGCAACTTCAATAATAAATTCAAAGACTTATCTACAAAAAAATATTTGAACCTTCAAGGCACAAATTTGATTTTTGGTATGAAAGGATATATAAGTTAAATCCAATTTATCAAGAATGACTTAAACGAGAACCAAAAGAAAAATAGGCATTATGTTGTAATGGTGATAATCCGTATAGTAATATGACAACTAATCTCTTAAACTCATTTAATCATATTCTGAAAGGTGCTCATGTAATGCCTATTTTAGCTCTGGTACAATTGATATTTTACAAGTATAATAGTTATTGGGTCAAGCGAAATGTGAAACAAATAATATTATTTTAACATGGAATAATTTTCCCTCGTCAATTCATGTTGAATTGTAAATAAAGAGGGATAAATCATGAGATCATACTAAAATGTTGTTCAACTTCAAGCAATAGGTTTTCAAGGTCAACACCCCTATTAAACTGGGTGTTGTAAAAAAAGTTAAATGAGCAGTTAAGTTAAATAATATAATATGCAAATATGGTAAATAACAGACAATCAAACATCCATATTCATATATTCTTACATGTACTAAGAATCACTTAGAGCCTATTTGTTTTTATTTTTCAAAAGTGTTTTTGAAAAAACTAAAAAATATTATTTGCTTCAAATTAATTCTTTTTTGATGTTTTCAGATCGTTTTGATGTACTGATATCAAAATTACAATTTTAAAAAATAAAAAAAATATTTTTTCGATGCATTTTCAAGCGAAAAGTATTTGAAAAGCAATCACTACTGCAATACCAAACGGACTATTAGACTTTACATAATTTGTTGATAACCATTACACAGTTTAAAGCTATAGATCAATATATGGCATGCCATACCATCCATTACCTTACGAGTTAATCAATTAAAAATCAAACATGGTCAATAAATATCCATTCATTTTCACAATAAAATGGATGCAAGAGAGAGTCATGCACATTATAGGTATGACCCATACTATGACACAGGCCATAATAGGAAAACATGTCATAATTAACAATGTAAGCATGACAACACAATTATATCACAAAACAAATATTTATTAAAATATATTATGATATTTTTGTAAAACATATTAAACTCATCTAATTTCACATCAAACACATATATTCTTGCATGGGATATCGCGTACGCGAGGCAGAAGATCTTTTTCTTATGTTAAACGACCATATTATAATAATGATATTCTTGGAGAGCATGACGATGAGATTCTCAAAGAGCATGACTACTTTCATGGAGAGTTTGAGTCACAGTACATGCCTATTAGGCTCGTTAACACTTTAATGCTCCAGTTGCATCATAGACATCAATCAAAGTATATTTTTGCCCAGATTGTAAGAATATTTAATTTAAATAAATTTTTTCATTATTGAATATTACATGTATTATATATTTATGAAATTATATTTTAAATTTTTATGTGGGATGAGACCATGATTTATTTGTCAAACACATAAGCGGACAAAACTATAAAAGCGAGTTCAGCCATATGTGTTTTAGTTTGGTTTTTTATACTTTAGTTGTTTAAAGCATATCAAGCTTGACCACGGCTCAATCTATGCACTAATTGAGCAATGAGGATGTAAGACACGTATTTTATCTTAGGTATGAGGAGATGACACCGACAGTATAGGACATGGTCGTTTTGCTTGGATCTTTTATTGATGGACAAATAATCACATCTATTAGCGTGTGTAATCAAATTGTGTTATGCAAGCACACATTTGGATTGATACCCCCTTCTTCTAAATTTTAGGGGTAACATATATTTTAAATGGATTAAAAAGATATTTACCACATCACCAAATGATGATAACAACGAGGTCTTATGAATGTATCCATTAAATTATTATTTGAATGTGTTGATTATTTGTAAAGTATATATGAATTAATATGATAATTTTAATGTTTTATGTAGATATGTCAAAGTATATATATTGCATTTGTTTGGTAGTGTATTATTCACATACCTCACGAGAGGAGATATATGCCTTTAATTTATATGACGCTCCTGGATGATTTTGACATAATTCCCACGTATAGTTGGAGATATGCTTTCTTGGCATGCTTATACAAACATCTATGTCTTGTATGCATGAAAGGGGCCAAACATGTTGGCAAATGTTTGCTACTTCTATAAGAATGAATAAAAGAATTTAAAATAATTATTTACATTTTAAATGTTTTCTATTAACACAAAATAAATAACTCGTTTTTCAATTAATAACAATTATGGTCTTAAAAGTATCTTTATGTGAGCCAACCTCAAATGCCCAGGTTACACTTCAGCTCTCACTAGGATGCATGTATTGCAATGTTATTTTGTAATTATATGCATTTATATTATCTAATTGTAACTTTAAAAATGAATTAAATCAATATATTTGTAATGCTAGGTGGTATGCTAGTAGAGTATTTGATAATAATCTAACACATGTATTGTTATTTTATCAGAGAGAGCTAGATAGGCAACATGTTATCTAGATATTTTTTTGAAACTTTTGCTAACAAAAAACTTAACTTCAATGAATTATTGCTATTTAATATTTAAGAAACTTATCTTCTACATGTCATGTGGACGTCTTATTTGGATGAAACATTATCAATTGCTCCGGCTATTTACACTAGCGGGATGGACATATGAACATTAGTGGTCCCATTGATATTTCTTGTGATGGTTAAGCTACATTATCCAAATCGAGTAATGCGACAGTTCCACTATACATTCCAGTCAATATTAATACAAATGATGCGTTGCACGCCATAACTTATTGGGGTAAAAATGATTATTACTATTGGTTAAGTTGCTATGGACTTATCAGTCACAGTGGGATGCATGGAGGAATGGGATATTTATAAAGATACATCCTGTTATTATAGAGGAAAAATATTTGATTTGGTACATGAGTATCATATGTCAGGTCATTACATTAGATCCTGAGCAAGTTCCTTCACCTATATATATGTAATACGAGCAATATGCCTAACAGAGTCAAAATATCATAAGTAATCAAATCTTCTTAAAATTTATTAGCAGAGTTAGAATATCATAAATAATCAAATCTTCTTAGAATTTATTTATTGATCTTTTAATTTAACATTAATGTTTTTTAATATTAGGTTGAATTGTTTCTACGGTAGGGTTGAAAGGCCGCTTATACGCTTTGTAATATTGATGAAAGGAACAAATGATACACATGCATCTCAGTGGTTCAATGTTTGCCACAATGGACTTGATATATTTGGAGAGGGGTTAACTCTTAACGATATCATGGCGGAGGACGAGGTCACTCAGGTAGGAGCAGGATGCAGTCGCGCTATTGATAAACCTGGATCATCTAGTAGACGATGTAGATGTAGATATATTGATGAGTTATGTTGATATATTTTGGGGTTTCAATTACTAGAAAGTTGTATATTTAACTATTTGAGATTCATTTTGCATGTATATATGTTTATTTATTTACATTCCTAATGCTACTTGTGGTTATGAAATGTGAGAATTTGTTGTGTTTGGTTATTGTAGTTCTTTGGAGGGTTTTTTTAGCGGGATAAAATTTTGGGTATAGTTTCTAAATAGAAAAACTCTACCTAAATTTTGTTAAAATTGAAAAATCTCTTACTCTCTAAAATCATTAACTAAATTAAATAATAAATCTCATAATAACAATTTTTTGTTAGATTTAGATGGAGGGGAAAGTTTTTGCTGGAGTTGTCATGGAATGGCTGGGATGACTACTAGAATTTATTTGATATCACGGTTCTGAACCGCGACATTTAAAAGTGTGATATTTCATCAAAAATCTTTGTTGTTGTGTTAATTTACCATTTCTTTTTTAAAGTTGAGAGGTTTTATGACAGATTTAAGCATCTCCATTGTTTAAGTGTAAAGTTTGTCTTTTTTATTTTTTATAATTTAATTGACTGAATAGTCACTTGCCAACAAAAAAATGTTAATTGCATAAGAAGTCTACAATGTGCTGCCACAAAATATAATTTTGGCTATGTTTATTTTTGCAGTCCAACTATATTTTTAATTTTTTTGATTTTTTTATCTTTAAATTAATCTTTTTTAGTTTTTTAATTATTTTAACGTACTGATATAAAAATAAATAAAAATATTATTTTAATGTATTTTAAAATAAAAAATATTTTAAAAAACAATATCTTTTATACTCTCAAATAATTTATTTGTCCTCAAAACAATTTCTATTCTTTTATTTAGCTTAGCTTGTACGACAAAGAAATGTATGAGATAAAAAAAAATTATATTTAATTTTGTTGAGTTAGGAATATCTATTTTTATCAGTTTTTAAAATAAGTGAAGATTTTATACCCTTTTTTAGAACAGGAGGATAAAGATAAAGATAAAAGACAAAATTCATTACATAATTTTATTCGAAAACTGTACTTATAAATTTATTTAATTTTTATTTTCAAAATTTAAAACCATATCCTTCGCTTTCCAATATTTCTGAAGGGAATCCTTGGCAAATACAATGGTGAGAAAAGATAACAAGCCATCGAATAAATTAAATTGTATGCAGAGGAGTTCGTCAAGTAATCATTGGATTGATCATAGACGAAAACAATTCCGCGACAGAGGGCACATCCTCAACCTCAACTAGTGTCGTGTACGAAGAGCTTAGGTATCCTTTTCTCCCAAACCAGTGGTCCACACATGTGGCCTGTTGTTTGACCAATGCAATTCTTTCTCTGGAACTGCCGCTGCTTATTATTTAGAAAGTAATGTTGTTGGAGTACTGAGAGGTTTATTGAAGAAAGTCCTTTTACATAAAGGAAGTAATAAAATCTTAATGACAAATAATTGACTATTGACAATAACAAAGTTTGATTAATTTTAAAGTGCTTCAAGAATTAAATATATTTTTGGTTTTGTTTTAATATATATATATATATATATATATATATATATATATATATATATATATTAGGACTTTGTTTTGATATCAATTACAAATTTGATATATATTTAGCATGTATTATATATTTATAGGCTTATAATCTAAACTTAAATGTTTGTGGACGATATAATTTGATTATAAGGTTTTTGTTTTGTTAAAATAAACATTCTTACTCACTAGTTTTGATTAGTATCTCTTGATTTACCAGGCATGCTCACTTGGAGAAGTAAAAGCCAGGTTTAGCTCATGCTAGCTCATGACAAATCAAGATTCATCTGTTTTGTGTTAAATTTAATTTATTTAGGCTCACATTATGTTCATTGCAAAAGCTCAAAACCTTAAATTATATATCTTGTCAAACTCACGTGAATTGATCCTTATCCCTAAGGACAAGCAGGTCCTGTTTTCATCAAGCCAGGCACGGATTCCTGTTTTTTTCTTACCTTTCCTTGCATTGAAACTGAAGACAGGACCCTGCTCAGTTCAAATCCCAAAACTATCCATCTAACACCCATATTGTGCCAAAGCAAACTAGCATGTGATGAGACTAAAAAGACTTGTCCCGACATAAACTTGTTGGAGGGCCTGACATGTTGTACAAGTGATGTTTAATGAAAAGTAGATCAGAATCTCCTCGCAATGGGAGAATATGTATTCCAAGCAGACTGAGCATAGCCTGGCGACAAGCAGCAATTTGAAGTAATTTCATCAGTTACTTGCAGGGGGGGAAGAGGACAGTGCATCAATCTCGATCATCATGCAAATCAATCACGGTCGCTGTCGTGGAAAAAATGTTAAAAATATTGACCTAGTGATCACAGAACAAGAACACAATGACCAGTAAATCAAATATGTTACTCAATGAGCTTATGTATACCTGCACTCGAAGCGCAAACAACCTACAATTCAGAGAGATGATCCGCAGATGGATCAAAGAGTTGAGCTTGCAAGAAGTTTGAGCTATATTTCTCACAGGTGATGAGCTCGGAGATTCAAAGTTCTGTCGCTATTATAGACACATGCATGCTGTAAGAGGAGAAGTATAACCCAATCAACTACACAAGTCTATCCATCATTTGAGAAAATTCATCAGGAGCTTGAGAAACTTCACATAGACTCGCTTTATCCTCGTAAATCCTCTCGGGCATGACCATCCATCAATGGACTTGCAGTTTTAAAATCACTCGGGGGCACGACCACCCTTTAATGGGCTTCGTGATAAAAATCATTTTGGGCATGTATATAGTCACACTAAACTGTTGATATGACCAATCTTTTTTTTTTTTTTTTTTTTATTATCGTGGGTGTCCGGGCCAGCTTGCGCGCACCTCGACTAATCCCACGGGCCCTGAAGTTAACGACCATGTAAGCTTCCAGTGGCCATCATATGAGCAGCCATAGGGTTTGAACCTAAGACCTAAGAGGGAGCAAACCCCTTAGTCCCAAGCTCTTACCACTAGGCCACTACCTCTTTCATCTAGTTTCTTAGGTGATTGCGACCATATTTCCCGTTAATATATAACATATGATCACTCTATTGATCGACTTTTTTAAGTTTCCAAGGTAATTAATCTATCCTTTAAGAACACATGCAATTACTATGGAACAATATCATTCTTTTACATAATTATATACTTTCTTTGCATAATTACAATGTAAAAATGATCACTATGTTGTGTATTACTAAATAAAGCAAATAAATTTTGGGGCGTGAAGATTATTATTTTTAAGGTATTAATTATCTTTATTATATTTGTTGTACGATTAAATTAATATATCTTTGAGATACAACAAAGCTTTAAACTTATAAATAACAATTTCTATAAGTTTCTTAAGAATTTCTATTTTGTTTTCGATAAATGTAAATAATAGTTTGTAGATAAAAAATAGGGAGAGAAGAAACTTATTTTCTAATTGATTTCTGTCAATAACAAACTGATATTTATAAGAAAAATAGTATCTTTTCAGACCAATGTGTCTGTATAATTTAAAGGCACACACCTCTTTAAAATGTCTGTAGAATTTAAAAGCACATCTTTTTAGACCAATATGTCTGTAGATTCTAAAAAGCAACTCTTCAGTCAAATTAATTGGATAACTTGACAAGAGGTGTCATGTATAATTAATTAATTTTAAAAATAAAAAATTATTTATTTTACGTAATGTCAAGTGCCTAAGTGTCAAGTGCCATTTTCATTTATATATATAGGCTTTCCCTCCAGATCTTTCCTCTAACCTCCAAATCTATTGATTTCGTGTCCCTCACATTGTAAGTCACAACAAAATCTCTTACCTTTTCAATGTGTGGGATAAAGTTCTATTCGTTTATTTATCTAATATACAAGCTATTTTATAACAATCCTTTAATTAGCTTGTAATATTGAGTTGTACCATGTTTTATGCATAAAAGAAGGTATCTTTTGATTTAAGCCTCTTCTTAGTGTAAGCATTTCAAAACTTTAAAGAAATCAGGATGTCAAAAAAGCTTAAATCAGAATTTCATTCCATAAAAATAACAATCCTTTAATTAGCTTGTAATATTGAGTTGTACCATGTTTTATGCATAAAAGAAGGTATCTTTTGATTTAAGCCTCTTCTTAGTGTAAGCATTTCAAAACTTTAAAGAAATCAGGATGTCAAAAGAGCTTAAATCAGAATTTCATTCCATAAAATTGGAAATACTACATACATGATCCAATTAATTCAAAAAATAAGTTTGCCATTTTTTTAGCATTAATATGATCTTGTGCTACTTCCTGTATTCATGAACATTTACAAAGATTTTCAATTTTTTGTTGAAGCGGCACCACTTCATATGTTCATACAAATAAAATTTCTTTCTCACATTGAGATTTTATTAAGAGTTTTAATCACCCATCCTCCCATTTAATTTGAATACTAATTTTGTAACTATAGATTTCATATACAAATTAGTATACATCACTCTTACTAATAGTTTGTTATTAACCATGAAACTCCTAACTAGTAAAAGTTGAGTTCATGTTATTAGTAAATTTAATTAAATGGTCTTAAGCTCATACTAGTAGAAGTACTTCTAACTAAATCTCTTGAGAGACCTTTAGTAAAAGAATTTATTAAACATAGTTGCAAGATTCGACACAATGGTAATTATCTTTATATGTATGTATATATATAAGACAATTAATTTTTGACAAGATAATTACTTATATATATATATATATATATATATATATATATATATGTCTTAGACTAATATGTCTAGATTGTTCGTTGTAAATTTTACTAAATGCCCTAGGCATTGTTGATTGACTATCACGGTGTAAGGAGATATATGACATCGATGTCTAGATTGTTCGTTGTAAATTTTACTAAATGCCCTAGGCATTGTTGATTGACTATCACGGTGTAAGGAGATATATGACATCGATTGTGATCACAACTTAATATCCAATAGCATATTTCTCAATCATTCTGTCTTTATACCTGCGACTATTAGAGCTATGAACTCAAATTCCATTGTAGAATGAGTTATACATGTTTGTTTCTTTGAAGCCCAAGAAATAGTACAACATTTTAGAATAAATACCCATCTAGAAGTTGACTTATTATCATTTGCACTAATTATCTAACTAGCATCAGTATAACCTTCAAGTACATCTGAAAAATTATTATAAAATAATCCAAAATTCATAGTCATTTTCAATTAACCATGTACTCTTGTAATTGCTTTCCAATAATCTATACTATGGTTACTTATGTATTTGGAAAATTTGTATATTTTGAAAGCAATATTTGGTCTAGTACAATGTATGACATTCATTAGGCTACCAATTACACTAGTATATTCAATTTACGTAATTGATATACTAGTTTTTTCTGTCAACTTAAAAGAAACATCATACATATCATTTGCTACTTTGATATTCAAATGATTAAATTTATTGAAGATTTTCTCAATATAATGAGATTGACAAAGAGCAGAATCTCCCATTATATTTTCTTACATTGATACCTAAAATTGTATCTACCTCATTTAAGTCTTTCATTTTGAACTGTGAGGTTATATATTTCTTTGTATCATTGACATCATTCATGTTAGCATTAATAATAAGTATGTCATCCACATAAAATCATATTATCACATTAAAATAATTTGTAAATTTAGGATAAATACATTTATCAACATTGTTATATTTAAAACTATATTCTAAAATTATGCAATCAAATTTTTCATGTCATTGCAGGCGCTTTCCAGAGGTAGAAGAATCTAGTTCTTCCTATTTGACCCAAAACCAATCAATCTAGCCATGAGTAGGCGGTGCTTGTTTCAATATATATAGAGATTTGATCAATTTGTAGATTTTATGCTCATTTCCTAGTAGAACTGTAACAGTCTCAAATTGTAAACTCAAAATATATGATATATATATTCGTAGTTACCAATTATATATATATATATATATATATATAATTTTCCTGAAATTTCGGCAGAGTTTCCTTTGTATTCTTTAGATACCAAGTTATCGACTCAATCATTTCTCAACCTGCAACATCAATCACAATATTCGTCCCATCATTTGGATTTCAAAAACTCAAGCATATTTCAATATCTCAATTCTATTTTCTATAGAACACTATAATAAAACTAATAAATTCTTAACATGCACTGTCTTTTTTTTTAAAAAAAAAGTATTTGTGCTCAAATATATACACAACCAACCATAATTCAACTTAATAATAATAATAACATTATAAATTACATCATACACAAGATAATAAGTTAAATATTACATTTTTAGATATGGAAGTATATTACAACAAAATATTAGTTCTTCCAATTACATTAATCACATAACAAAATTATTTATCAAAACATCTACTTTCCAGATCGAGGGTGCGATGTACCTAGAAACATTATCGCATGAAACATGATTAAAACAATTGCACATTTCAACAAGTAATTGATTAAGGACTAATTATTCATATACATTAAAGTGACTTTCATATTATAGAATAAATTGTCTTATTTTCTTTTGAAGTTTCTAATTTCATAAATTCTCTTCTAGACATAGGAATAAATCTACTAAAATAAAAATATCAAGAGTGTCTCCCACAAACCAGCATATTTAACCTCAAAGTTTTATAATTAATTTATTTTACGTCGAGTGATTATCCCATTAATTTGTAAATTAATTTTTCTTAACATGGCCATTCAACCAGGCATAAATTCCAGTAATCAGGAAATGATCTTCAAGGCTTGCTCATTCAACAGGATATTATTTCCAGTAACTACCCATTCATCAGGGCATTATTTCCAGTAACCAGGAAATAATTTTTCAAGGCTTGCTCGTTCACCAGGGTATTATTTCTAGTAACCAGGAAATAATTTTCAAGGCTTGCCCATTCGTCAGGGCATTATTTCCAGTAACCAGCACTAGAATTTACAATCTATAAAAATTCATTCTACAATAATAAAAAAATATAAACTAATTAATTCTCCAAGGTGTCGAACACCTATATGGTATCTATGCACGTGAAGATGTCCCTTGTTGCTGATTAGGTCCTGCGGCCTCCTCTGTACAAACAAAAATTACTTTATCATTGTTCATTCATTCGAACCAGTAAAAATTCTAATACCCATTACATATTCTTTGATTAAATCCAACACCTTTAATTAAGTTTAATTGACTTTTAATTCAAAGAGGACAAAACCCTCCTTTTTAAAACATTTACTTATTTTTTTCACAAAAGTCCCTATACAATTTAATCTATCAACATCAATTGTCTTCAATTTGGTAAGATTTCTCAATAATATTATTTAAACTCCATTCTCTAATTTTTCTTCTCCATTTAGCCAAAAACTCCTCAATAATATCATTTAAA
The DNA here is from genome assembly GCF_951802175.1 of Populus nigra. Taxonomy (NCBI): domain Eukaryota; kingdom Viridiplantae; phylum Streptophyta; class Magnoliopsida; order Malpighiales; family Salicaceae; genus Populus; species Populus nigra. The sequence continues at coordinate 2,862,672 of NC_084870.1, read as the reverse complement.
CTTCATTCTTTAATTTTTTTTTCTTCTCTGTTTAGCCAAAAACAACCTAGGGAAGGAAGTGAAGATTTTTCTTTTCTCTTTGAAAAATTCTTTCTCCATTCATATAATAACACTTATAAACCTTCATCTTCCCATATTTTCCAAACAATTGTATTAAACCTCAAATCCCCTAAATTATTCCTCTTTTGGCCAAATATTCAATTAAAATGAGGAAAAATAATTTTTGTTTCTTTTACTTAAAATTAAACACTTACCCAATCATAATTCATGCTTTCTAACATGGTTCAAACATAATTTGCATCATTCCTATAAATTATAACATAAATCCACAATTTCACATAATCATAATTTTACATAATCCTTCATCAAACATAAAATTAAAAGAATTAATCATTTGGAGCATGTTATTTACCTCACTTTGATAAGGATTTAAGGAAAGAATACAAGAAAAATCAAGTTTTCTTCTTCTCCCTCTTCAAACCCTCGCTTGAAATCCTTCCTTCAATGCACTCACCACCTTAAAATCAACTCCCTCTTGATGTTTAATTAAGTTACTCACTCTAATTACCCACTTTAATTAGTAAAATCAATGAGAATTTAAGTAGAAAAATTACATAATTCTTCCCCCTCTCTTTGTTTAAAGCTCACGGCTAAAAAGAGAAAAAAATGGAGCATTTATAGTCTAACTTTCACTTATTTACACATTGGCCCTAATTTCTTCTCATTTCTATTTTTATCACTCAACTCTTCTTTTTACTTAATTCTCACCTTAACATCTTATATTTTATTCTATTGTATCCAATTACAATACTTGGAATCCTTTTATTTAATCTATTCCATACTTTATTTATTTTACTCAGATTATAATTTAACAGGTTTTCACAAGAACGAAGCACTCTGGTTGTTCCATATAAACCTTATCATTTAATTCACCATTGAGAAAAGTTGTCTTAACATTCATTTGATGTAGATACAAATTATATATTGATGATAAAGCTAAAAGTACTCTTATAGATGTTATATGAGCCACCATAGCATATGTATCAAGATAGTTTATTCATTCCTTTTGTATAAAGCTCCTGGCTACTAACCTTACTTTAAAAATTTGAATTGATCCATCACTATTATATTTTCTTATAAAAACCCATTTATTTCCAATTACCTTGGTACCTGAAGGCAAATCAACAATAGTCTAAGTATTGTTATATAATAATGAATTCGTCTCATCATTAATTGTCTCTTTTAAAAAAATAATATCTAGAGATATCATTGCCTCTTTATATGTTTTAATCTTCCACTACTAATAAGATTGATATTTTATTAAGCACATTAGTCATATTTCCTTCAACTAAGAAAACAATAGATTGTGAAGATATATAATATGGACGTAAAGTCTTTTCTTTTCTACTATACTGACTTCTTTTAAGTTCAACAGGATAATCCATTTTAATTCTTTTATTTCTAGAATGTGGATCAAAATCTGCATTATTTGTTGACTCTATTTCAATTTTAGAATTATTGACTCATTCACTAATTAAATTGGAATCAATTTGAAATTTATTTTCAATAAACTTAATATCTCTCGATTCTATAATTACATTAGAACTCAAATCCAATATTCTATATGCTTTTAAATTTTCAGCATAGCCAACAAAATTCCCTTTTAAAGCTATAGGTCCCAATTTCTTCTTTTTAGGATCCGAAACTCTATAAAAGGCAAGGTAACTCTGAACTCTAAGATAATTTTAGTTTGGTTTTCTTTTATTTCATAATTTGTTTAAAGAAACTTTTAATTTTTTAAAAGGAATTGTATTATGTATACCCCCCAAACTAGTAGACAACTTGACATTCACTAATATAAAGTTAAGCATATCAACATGCGTTCTGTTTTTTTTTTTCCTGCCAAACCATTTTGTTGAGGTGTATATAAAGCACTAATTTAATGAATGATTCCATTTTCTTCATAAAATTAAAAAAAAACTCTATGGAAAAATACTCAGCACCTTTATCACTCCTTAGAATTCAATTTTCATCATTTTTTAGTTTTTAACTTCTAATTTATAACTCTTGAACATTTGAAAGGCTTGATCTTTATGTTTCATTAAATAAACATAAATATACTTTGAATAGTCATCAATAAAAGTTATAAATACACATTCCCTCTCCTACTTAAGATGTCATTCAATTCACATATATCAAAATGCACAAGTTCTAATAAATTTGTATTTCTTTCAACTTTAAAAAAAGCTTTTCTAGTCATTTTTGCTTGAATTCAAATTATACATGTTCTTTTATCTTTAATTTTATAAAAAAATAAATTATGCATAGCCATATATTTTAATAATCTAAAACTAACATGTGCCAAACAATCAATACTATAAAGATGAAGATAACTCATTCATATAAATAGAAACATTAACTTTATTATTAATATTGAGTTTGAACATTCCATCATATGAGTAGCCCTTCCAAAAAAATAGTCAATTTTTGAATAAAATAATCTTATCTGACTTTAAAACAACCTTAAAACCCTTCTTATAAAGAAAATTTGCATACACAAGATTTTTCTTATATATAGTACATGTAAGACATTAACCAACAACAATTTCTTTATAGAAGTGAAATTTAGTTCAACTCTTTATTTTCTCATCATCTCTATAATATTATAATTTCCCATTTGAACTTCTTGCTCATCTTCTGCAACATCATAATCTTTGAAATGATTTTTATTCTTGCATACATGAATGGTTCTTTCAAAACCTGCTCTAATATATGTAGTGCATTTTATTGCCACAATTATAACAAGTTTTTCCTTTCTTTAAATTACTTGGGTTGCCTAGATTTTTGAAGTTTTTTGTTGCCTTAGAAAGTTTTTTTTTCCTGGTATTCTTCTTTCGAACTGGTACGAACCTCGTTATCATGTAGTCACGTAACCCATAATAAGATTGACAACAAATCCTAGAAATCTAAAACAGGTTTGATAGGAGTGTGACATGATGAAAACTTATCCTAAAACACCAACACTTTTGGAATAAACCTTGTAAAATAAGGATTAATTTCTAACCAATTAATTCTTCTTGTTTGATATGAAATCCTTATAAAATAAGTAAGCTAAAGTCTTCCACATACCTTGTAGTGAATGGAATTCATAACTCTTGAGAAAACAATGTCTTTTCTATTTTTGTACTTTATTAGCAAATTCTAGGCCCAACTTTAAACAATTTGTTCTTTCTCTTATGAATGAATTAGTGGGCTTATCATTCATCATTGAAAAGGTAAAAATATCTCGTTTCCAACACAATTAAAGTCAAATCCAAAATCCTCATATAGCTTCAGATATGACCTGCAAAGTAGAAAAAAGGTCTAGACTAGAAGATTTGAACCTTTTTAACCTAATCCTTTTAACTTAGCCAACTGAACTTCTCTTGGATCCACTTCATTTTAGGCCTTAGAATAGATCCAATAGACACTCTTAATAGATCATTTGATGTCGTAGCTAGGATCACATCATAAACATTTTGATTTACTTCAACATAATTCACTTTTGTTGCAGGTTCACTGGTGAATTTCTTTAAATTTATTTTGGTTTCCTTTTTAATCTACAAGTGTTTTTGAATCTATTCAAGAAAAAGTTCTTATATGGTATGCAATATCTTCTTGTAATCATTTCAACTAGGAGGAAGTTTTGCAATAATTCCTTTTACAATCATTGAAAATTCAAAATATTTCATGATAAGATATTTATCCCCACCTTATTTTTCTGTGTTGTATTTGTACTCTAGTGACTTCCAGATTTTCTTTGAAAAACTTTTAGATGTAAAAAGACCATACAAATAATCTGACATTTTATTGAATATGTGACCTCTGCATAACAATTCATCTCCATCTTGTTTTTTACAACCTGTCTTCAACTTATCACTATCTTCAAGTGCATGTGTAGGAATTTTAGGTAGATTTAGATCAAGAATGTAAGAGATGTTTAAAGCAATCAACAAGAACATTACCTTGTCTTTCCAATGAATAAGATTTGTTCAATCAAAATGATCTAACTTCATAAACTCTTGATTCACTATAGTATTGGACTTTATTACAAATGAAAACCTTAAATTTGTTATTTCAATGGGTATAGCAAACAAACTTTGAAGCATGAAGATCATTATCTTTAGGTATTAATTCCCCTCACTGTATTTGTTGCAGGGTTGAAGCAATAAATCTTAGGATACAACAAAACCTTAAACTTATAGACAACAACTTCTATAAGTTTCTTAATAATTTATGTTTTGTTTATGACAAACATAAACAAAGAGTTTGTAGAGAAAAAAAAAAGGGAGAGAAGGAGATTGTTTTCTAATTGATTTCTGTCAATATCAAAATGATATTTATAAGGAAAATAACACATTTTTAGACCAAGATATCTATAAAATTTAAAGTCACACCTCTTTAAACTGTTTATAGAATTTAAGGGTACACCTCTTCAGACCAATATATCTGTAGAATTCAAAAGGCAGCTTTTCAGTCAAATTAATTAAATAACTTGGCAGGAGGTATCATGCATAATTAATTAATTTTGAAAATAAAAAATTATTTATTTTACATAATATCAAATGTCTAGTGTCATCGTGTAGGTGTGTGTGTTTGTGTGTGTAAAGAAAGATAAATGACATGGGGTTTTCACTGTAGCTCTAGACACAAATTACTATGGTTTGTGACAATGAAATCTACTTGGGTATAGTGTGTAATTAAAAGGACCATAGGGGCAGTTTAGTATTTTCACGTTATGTTTTCTATTTTTTATTCAAAAAGCTATCGGCTCGTGTTCCACACGTCCTAGTGAGTGGGCGGCGCCAACGCCATTTAGAAGGCGCATAAGAGGCCTCCCGGTGGCCAAATATGGTCATACACCGTTTAGATAGATGCGCAAATGTGCCTTATTCCACATGGTGTGACGCGTGTAAACATATTATAATTGGATTGCCCTAGTGATCGATTGTTTGAATTTTTTCTTTCTTTTCTCTCTCATGGCAACTAAAGTACATAATTCTTCTTTATTTGTTTATTGCTTGCTTGAGTCTCGTAAACATGTCAGACCTAAGCTACTTGGTTCTGGGCATCACATTAAACCTAAGGATCTTGGGTTTGACAACAATGCTAGGCCAAGATCCTTGGGTCTGCATGTTTGGTGCTAAACCCGGGCGTGAATTGATAGTAATGTTTGGCCCCGGACTGACGACTCTTGAATCTGACATGATCGCTAGACCCAAGTGTCTTGGATTTAGTATGGTCATTGAACCTAATTCACTTGGATCTAACATGACTGTCAGACTCAAAATGTTTAAAATATTTTTAATATATTTTTATATTTTTTTAAAAATAATATTAATTTATTACGAAGCACGAATCAATATACTAGTTTGCATGTATAATTGGGAAATAGTATATTAAAAGAAAAAATGTAAATCATTTAACGGTTACGATTCCTTTATGGGTTTGGAGACAAGTCCAGCCCAATCGCAACTGAAGGCCCAAAACCACTAGTAATCCTTGGAAGTGCCATCGATCGCCAGTACCTACTGTCGGAGAGAAATGAAGTGAGTGGCGAAATCCAAAAGAGAAATGAAGAAGAAAAGGAGTAGCAGCAAAGAAGTCGTCGTCGGCACAAAATCAAAGCAAGAGAAGAAGAAAAGCAAGAGCAAGACAGGCAATAGTTCACCAAGAGAACCTGTTGTCTTATTACTCTCATCCTCCTCCAGCAGCAGCAGCGATTCACAGGAAGTAATAAAAATCGAGGGAGAGGATGATGAAACGAAGAGCGGAATCAAGAATCGAAGCATGAAGAGCTCTAAAATCAAGAGTGCTAATAATGCTAAAAGAAAAGGAAAAGATGATGACTTCGACGGAGAAGGAGAAGAAGATGGGACGGCGTGTAGGTTTCCGATGGCCAGGATAAAGAGGATTATTAAGAGCGAAGATTCTGAGTCGCTATTGAGTCAGGATGTCGTTTTCTTAGTAAACAAAGCCACGGTACTTTCTCTTTCATTTTGTTTTCTTCTATCAACGCAAATGTTAGGGTTAAGGAGCTTAAGGGGTTTTATTTATTTGAGAATTGTGCCCCAACTGTCGTAATTAAGGCTTTATTATTGCATCAGCATGTCTTACTGTGTATGCTATGGTTGGTTTTGAGCAGGAGAAGTTTCTGGAGCAATTTAGTGACGAAGCATATGATTATTCAGTTCAGGATCGTAAGAAGTCTCTTGCTTACAAGCACCTATGTAATCTCTCTTTCTTTCTTTCTCTCCATATTAACTTCTATTTTCTACTAAGTTTGCAGTTACTGTAACTGGAACATTGCTCTGTGTGATCATTGCTTTACACCAATTTTGATAAATTTTCATTTGAGAGCTAGAAATTGAGCTCTTTTCTTGTTGTGAATTTGGGATTTCTCAGTATTTTATTTTATTTTGCTATGTCAACATTTTCAACTGTAGAATCTAGTACCCTTTATCCCACTTTATTTTGCTATGTCAACATTTTATTTTACTTTTGTTTTCTTTCTCTCTTTTGGTAAAAAAAACCTAATCTAGCTAAATTATTGCACATGATGTCCCATTTATTTTATCTCTCACTTCTATTCAGCTGTTTGCAGCTATGACAAGCTGGTTGTTTTTATGTTTTATGCTCACTGCCAAATCAAATTAATTTCATGTTTTATACTATATCAGCCTTTGGAAACTATCTGATGGCTCACATAATGAGCAAGCAGGAGACAGTAGAATCACTATACAATGCCTTGCTAAATAATGTTCCCGAGTTTAATAGACATGCTGTTTTCTTTTTTGTTTCAGCAACAGTTGTTAGTAAAAGGAGGAGATTTGACTTCCTTTCGGGTACTTTTTACTCATGTTCTGTCCATTCTTTCTCATTTTTAATGGCAAGCATAAACTTTACCTATATTGACTGTGCTATGCTGCCTGGTATAACTTATTTTGTGCATCTAGATTTTGTTCCTGAGAAATTAAATGCGAAGGATGCATTGGCAGACAGAACACTGGCCATGTCAGGGCAAGGTTAAGCCATGGGAATGGAGATGATAATCCTAGAAGTTTTCTTTGGTCTTGAGTTGCTTGCGGAATCATGCTCATTTCATAGCCTTGCCTTGTTGCTATCAGTTGGTAATATGATTGCCTAGGCATTGGTTCTCAACAAATTTGATGGGATGTAAATCTAAGAGGGCATTTTGAAATTTGTGTGCTTGTGGTAATGGGAGCTGGTTGCATCTCCTCTAACTGGGGGCCATAACCGGAAACTTTTCTTGTTTGATCCATGAAGCATTATGCCTCGCATTCTTATATATTTTGTGTGGGGTTCATTCTTTGTTCCCCATGCTTTCACAGTTGCATCCCAATCATCTTACGGCAGATAGTTTATAGAAGGCTGTAAATGAGTGATTCTTCCAATGCAGGATAGCTTCACAGTATATTTTGCACTACTAGTTCGGAAAGGAGTAATTCTTTTTCGCACTACTAGATATTTAGCAGTTGCTTGGATGTTTGTGCTGTGGGGGGATTGGTCATTAAGTTGTAGCCTGCCAAACTTGGTCTATGGATCACAATTTCATTTGAATTTAATGAATATGCATTCAAATTAACTTTTAGGTTGTGTTTAGCTAGTTAGTATTTACAGGAGGAATATGCAAACTGAATAAAAACATGTGTAGTTTGAGGGATTAAAACAAAGATATCAAATAAATTTGTTTTTAAAATAATTTTTAAGTGAATTTACGAATAAGAAATATAAGATATATTTCTTTTATTTTCACTGTTTTTATCCTGTGATGCCACATTAATCAGAATATATTTTTTTTCTAAATAGTTAATGTTTGGGTTTGGCAAGGATATTCAAAACTAAATAATGAATAAAATATAGATATTATTAAAGTTATAATTATTAAATTCAATTTAGCTTGGCAGGTCAATATTGGAGGATTTTTTAGTTATTGAACAACTTGGGGAGTTGATCTGATCGATCACTTAGTGATATGCAGCTCTCGTGAGATGTGTACAATGAATTAAAAAAAAAATATTATTCAAAATAATGTTTTAGCTTTTAAAATAAAAAAATTGTTCAAAACAAAGTTATTTTATTAAAAATAACATAATGGACTTGACTACTCGTGGGTTCTTGTTCAATCTAGGCCTTGGGTCTAAGTTATGGGTTAAATTGGATACTAACGAAACAAAAGGATATGACAAATACGAAAGGTTAACTAAATTGATTTTATTGTTTTTTTTAATTTAATATTTTTGTTTCAATTTTATTATTTATCATTGGGTTGATCGAGAGTTGGTTTTTATAATTTATTTTTTATATAATTATCATGGTTTTATGATTCGTATCATGAATTTAACAAGTTAATTCAATTTGATTTAATATTTTATCGTCTTATTATTTCAAAACATAATATCATCCAATACATCACTACATCGATATTTGAAAATGATAGCATCTAATTTGAATCATATTTTAAATCCATGGTTATTTTAAAAAAAAAAAATAAGTTAGCAATACTTTAATATTTTTTATATATTAAGAAAACTTAATCTATCCCAGAGCGTAGCGCACGAGTTAATGATCTAATTATAACTATAATAAAACTTGATTTGAGAAAAATTCAATCTCAAATATATATAATATATAGCATTAATATTGAGTTGAAATCAATTATCCAGCAAATCTATATTGTTGTTGTTTCAAAATACATTTTTGATTAAAGTTTTTTTCCCCTTTGTTGTCGATGCCTTTTATTCTTCCAAATTAATGTCAATATTTTGTATCCGGAGGAACATATTTGTTTCAAAAAGTGTCAGAAAATCAAAGCCTATTGAAAATATATAAACATATATAGATATAAAAACTCAAGGATTCATTCCAAAATATAGAACAATACTCGGAGATCAAATGTTCGAATGTCAAATGTTAAGGCAAGTGAAATATCCCTAACTTTCTAGCAAGCAAATTGTTGAGTAGCTGAAATGAAGTGAATTATCCACTTTCTTCAGCTAGCTAATCACAAGCATGTTCTGCACGCGATTTTAAAATTTATTTTTGTTTTAAATTATTATTATTTTGATATTTTTAAATATATTAATATTAAAAAAATTAAATATTTTTTTAATACATTTTCAATAACAAACACTTTAAAATATAATCTTTGTTACACTCTTAAACAGTAACAGCAGAAAGCATATGTTAGTGATATAGCTATAGTTGCTGTTTGACACGGACAATCTCCATCTAAATTCATGAATAATGAAGTTTTGCCTACACACCCACTTGAAATATCCTCCTAGTTTTCCTGATTTGCTATGCTAACTACAAGAACAAGATGCTAGCTAGTAGCTTGTTCTCTCTCTCGCTCTCCCTCTCTCCAGTTGATAGTTGATAGTTGATAGCTGATACCCTCCCACCTTTCCCAGAAAGATGATTGAGGAACTATTTACTGTGTTCGTGTAACTAATAGTGTTCATGGCACCTAACTTGATCCTCTCTTCACCAGACCACTATAAAAACCCTATCTGTCCTCCTCATAATCATATCACTACACCCAACACTTCTGCAAGCACAACTCCATTCAAGAACATCAAGAGGATAGGCCGCCGCTGCAACAAAACAGCACTCCTAGCTACTTCAAGATGAGGCCACAATCTTTCATCTTAGTATTGTCTCTTATCTTTTTCTTCCTCCATTGTACAAAAACGTTGGGCCAGTCACCTGCCGCGGCCCCAGCTATGGCGCCCCCTAAGACACCAGTGAAGGCACCGCCTGCAGACTCCTCACAGGCACCATCTGCACAGGTTGCTACATCACCTGGCCCCGTTGACGTCAATAAAATCTTGCAGAAGGCTGGCCACTTCACAGTCTTCGCCCGCCTGATGCAAGCTACAACAGAAGACACCGAGTTAAACAAGGAGCTGAACAACACGAACAATGGAATAACAATCCTGGCACCTACTGACAACGCATTTTCGAGCCTCAAAGCAGGCTTTCTCAACTCTCTAAGCGATGAAGACAAGACTGAGCTGGTGAAGTTTCACGTGCTGCCTGCATTTATATCAACTTCCCAATTTCAGACTGTGAGTAACCCTGTAAGGACACAGGCAGGGACAGGTCCCAGGGTAACACTAAATGTCACCACCACCGGGAATTTCGTGAATATAAGTTCAGGGCTGACAAATACAAGCATATCAGGCACTGTATACACTGACAGCCAGCTTGCTATTTATCAACTTGATAAGGTACTATTTCCTTTGGACATATTTACTCCTAAGCCTCCAGCCCCTGCTCCTGAACCAGCACTGGGAAAGCCTAGGAAAGCAGCACCCGATGCAGAGAGCCCTACTGCTCCTAAGGATATTTCTGGTGCTCCAGCTCTGCTTTTTCTGCTTAACAACGCCTTGCTTCTTGCAGTCAGCTGGGCGTTTGGTGCAGTAATATATTCATGAGTCATGAGTTACATAAGCTGAGGCCTGGCCTGGGTGCAGATATATACTTCTGGTCCCTTTCCATGTTTTTTTTTTTTTTTAATTTTACTATGATTTTGTGGAGTTTGCAATGCATGGTACTGGTGACAAAGATGGATGGAGATCAGTACTGCTTTTCAATAATTGACGTTTTCCTGTCATTCCCATTAATTTTGTATCATTTAAGTTTGTGATTTTATTACTCAAGAGAATGGATTTTGTGTCTTCAATTAATTTGCCCAAAAATCCTACTATTTTCCTTCATTTTACAATATGCTGCTTATATATATATATATATATATATATATAACAATCCTACACTCATAACGCAAATATAGTAAAAGATAATGAAAAAATCAAATAAATTAAGAGGAGGGGATTCCATCCTGAAAAATAGAATTAAGGATTAATTATTTACACAAGTTTTTTTCAGAAAGAGTATTCTTAAATCAATCAATTTAATGTATTAAGAAAATCTTAAAATACAACGAGGACATGAATTTATCTGAATTTTCTTCTTAAAAACAACCAACCAATTCTCAATTCTCAATTCCTAATTGAATCAAAGACGATCCCCTGGAGGAAAACTATCAAGGATGAATATGTGTTTGAAAGTATGGTTATGATTGTTTTATAAAGTGATTTTTACTCAGAAATACATTAAATAATATTATTTTTATTTTTAAAAAATTATTTTTGATATTAGCATATCAAAACAATCTAAAAACATTAAAAAACCATTAATTTTAAGTAAAAAAATTAAAATTTTTAAGAACATGAGTGAAACCGCGTTTCCAAACACGAGCGTTTGGAAACGCAAGCTACATTACATGAGCGTTTGGAAACACATGCCAACCCGCGTTTTCAAAAAATTCAAAGTAGACCACATTACAGAAGCGTTTCCAAAAAATTCAATTTTTTTTTTGCTAAAAATTAATTTTTTTTGTATGTTTTGGATCGTTTTGATGCGTTCAAGAGCGGAGGCATGCATGTGCTAGGGTGGGCTCTAGCCCAGGTCAAGATTTTATCAATATTTTTTACTAGTTTTATGTAAAGAAAATTTGTAATTATCAATTGAGGTATCAAAAAAATTTAAAAATTTACGTGGAGCCTTCTAATACGATGTTTTAGCTTGTGTTAAAATTTCAAAAATTTTGGAGAAATTCAAAAATTTGATAAAAAAATCACAATTTGACCAATTTTACGTTATTGGGTGTAATTTTCAATCCGACCATCAGATTGAGCTGAAATTTTATGAGGAATCTTAAAATATATTGAATAAAATCTGGTTAAAATTGTAGGATGAACAAAGTTTGGTAGTGCTAATAAAAAAAACATCAAATAAAAGCAAAACGACTCATTAAAGGTAAAATGGTTATTTGCCATAAAAAAAAATAAAACAAATCAGTTTTACTTTTTTTTTTATATGTTGCCGACTGGGCAGAAGCAGAATAAAGAAAAAGAAAAGAAAAGAAAAGGCGAGAGAGAAAGAGAGAAAAGTAAGGGAAAAACATAAAAAAAATCCAAGAAAAAAAAATAAGAAAAGTGAGAGAATAACCTTGTAAACTTACAAAGTCCAACTTATAAAATACTAATCTAAGAAAGAATCAAGTGAAGGAAGGAGGAATTGAGAGAGGAAAAAAATATAATTACTTTGTTTTTCAGTTGACATGAAATTTTTATTTTATCATGGTTGAGAGGTTGTTACAATATCGATTCAAATTCGATTATAAATGAATTATATTCCACAAAACATCGAAGGATGTAACTTTAATAGTGAGTTTATTTTTACTTTCACTTTAATTTCATATACTTTCAAATTTATTTTTTAATATTTTAGTTAATGTATTTGAATTAAAACTTTACTGTTACCTTTAAAAATTCATGATATGAATTAATAATTTATCTTTAAAAAATTTTATATATTTATTTAAAAGCTTAGGTCAGAAAATTTTTTTTATTTCATCTTTAAATATGTTAATTTTAAAAATAATTTTTAAAAAATAAAAAAATTATTTTAATATAAAAAAATATTTTAAAAAATAATCACAAACAGGTGATACTGCTAAACACAGGATGGGAATTTATTTGCACATTGGGATTTGATTTGGGCTGCTGAAAAACGAAGGCCAATGGTGCACTCTACTCCACCAGAATTAGCAAGCTAGGCTAGGCTAGGCTAGGCTAGGCTAGGTGAACGTGAAACTGAGTGAAAAGGCTAGACTTTCTGTCTGATGCTGACAGACAGACCTCAGCTCTACAGTTATCCAGTACCTTTTTGTTTCCCAGCACTGTATCATCACGGTTTTGCTTGCTGCCTTCGCAAGCAAAATAGTTGCTGAAACGTTGACATTAATCTTCACCTTCCAAAGTAATTGGATAAAATGTGTAGCTAAGCAGCACAAGTTCTAGGAAGTGGATGCCCTCCTCCACCTTTTCCTGACTATGATAAGCTACTCTTTCGTAACTATAATTGCACCACAGCACCTTACTTCACTTCTCTCCACCTACAGGCTAGCTACCGTAATTACATATATATATATAAACTCTCTCTAGCTAGCTCTCTGCAAATCAAACGCTTAAAGGAACAAATCATATATGTATTTTTTTTATTCTGTACAATACAGGCCACACCTCTGCCCCAGAATGCAACCATTTATCTTGTTATTCTGGCTCCTCTTCCTCCATACTTGCTCCCAAACATTTTGCCAATCACCAGCCCAGTCACCAGCAGCGACTCAGACAAAGGCACCAGTGCCACCGCCACCCCCAGCTGGCCCTACAGACACCCTCCAAATCCTCTTAAAAGCTGGCCGCTTCTTATCCTTCGTCCGCCTGATGAAAGCTACCCATGTGGATACCCAGTTATTTTCCCAGCTTAACAGCTCAACCGATGGCATAACCATGTTTGCGCCAAATGATAACGCATTTACAAGCCTAGTTGCTGGGGCCGTAGGCTCCCTAAACGATAGAGAAAAACTCGAGTTTGTGCAATTTCACATACTACCGAGATTTCTTTCAATTTCCGATTTCCAGACTCTAAGTAACCCTGTAAAAACCCTGGCAGGATCAGACCGGAAGTTCCCACTTACTATAACCACCAGTGATAACTCAGTGACAGTAAGTTCGGGGCTTACGAAAACAAGCATATCAAACACTATATACACAGACAAGCAGGTTGCTATTTATGAGGTCGACAAGGTGCTAGTTCCTAAAGATCTTTTCCCACCGGCGCCTCCAGCTCCAGCACCGGCAAAGCCTCTTGCAGAGCCTGATTCTGTTGCTCCCAGGGATGCTTCTAGTGCACTAGTTATTGCTTGGCAACATCGTGTTAACGTTGTGCTCTTCGGGGCTGGCCTCTATATAGCTGCTCTAGTAATGGATCCATAAAATATTTTTAAGTGGGGCCAATGACTCAAATGGTATTTATAATACTCCTTACATAATGAAAATGTAAGCGTTGCATAATTTTTTTTTTATATAATTCTGCCTTAATTTTTTTCTTTTGTTTTGTTTTACTTTTTCCGGAACGCCTGATATAAATAAATTTCAGTAATTGACCTCAACTAACTAAACTGAGACAGCACAAGGCAAATTTATTGAAATGAAAATACAGGAGCAAATTGACAGCTGACCACAAAAATAACCTCGACTCCATTAAACGATCGTCCTGGATACATGTTTTGCACCGCAAAAGAATCAATGCATTATCCAATTGTCACCCCACATTCATCATAAATTTCCAATTCCAGCCCTGGGCTGCTGCTCCTCCTAACTAGGGAACCAACACCAGCACATGCTGATGATGAGGGGTAAGGGGAGTTGCGGAGTTAAGAGTTATCATTAGTTGTTTAGTAGTTGAAACGAGGAGGGAAACCGGTGATGAATCCGGCCAGTTTCAGGCAAGAAATGCTTGTTGCTAGCAACTTGCCATTTTCTCCAGGGGGTGAGACACAGAGCTGCCAGCATTTACTGACCTCTCCAATTATCATAAATGAGACCTCCTCAAATCATATCATCAATTCTCTTGGCAGGAAGCTACCACTAATTATTGTTGGATTTTCCAAGCTCAGCATTTTATCTTCTACAATTTTATTTTTTCCAACTCTAAGATATACATATAGTTATTGATTTCTCAAATTCAAATTCGTCTGCAGCAACCAGGATGTTCCTCGATTTAAATTCCAGAAAAAAGAATTACTGACTCTAGCTAGCTGGCTGGCTGGCCAGTCACCTCTCTAACATGTTAAATTAAATCAATTGCCTAAAACAATTAATCAGAAAAATCAAACCCATAAATAAATACATAAAGTAAAATAAAAAAGTTACTTTGAAAGTAACAATACTATCCAAAGGAAAAGAAACAAAACTATCCGCAACCTTTTTTCCTGCCATGATTATTTACAGAAATATCAAAAAAAAAAAAAAGGAAACAAAGCATTCAACTGCCGAGTCAAAGATCCGAAATAGAAAGCGATCCTTTTTTTTTTATTCGGGTTGTACGCTCAGGGACTAACCTTGCTGCGATATAGCTTGCCAAAGACATGGAGAGCAGTGACAAAGCCAATGAAGCAGAGACTTATCACCAGGACTATCGTGGGCGAGATCTTCAAGCCCGGCGCATCATCGGTGTAGAATCGAAGCATGTTGCCGCCAGGGGCTCCGATTCCGCTACCGCTACCACCGCCGGAGGAGGATCCGGAGGATAAGACGCGGCGGCGGCGCATCCCAGCAGTGGCGGCAGCGGAGCCGCGAGGAGCCGCAACTCCAGCACGGGAAGAGGAAGAAGAGGAGGTGGTTTGCGATTGAGAAGCACCTCTCGCCATCGTTGAGGATAACTACAGAAGAAGGGAGAATAAAAATTGAAAATGGCAAATGTGGCAGGAGTGTGAATATATGGAAATTGAAGGGGGTTTGGAGAGAGCTGCGGGTTTTTTGGATGGATGTTATCTAGACTGGACGCGCGGATCAGGAATGCTCACGCGGTTATAATTACTTTCTCGATGTTGACTTTTGTCAAACTTTTTGAGTATTTAATGATTAATTTTTCATGTCCAAAACTTAGCTAGTGTATAGTTATTACAATTACTTTTTATTCTAAAATAGATTTATTTTTAAGCTTTTTCTCCTTTAATAAAATACATTTTTATCTCAAAACACTAAATTAATTTACAATTAAGTCAGTCTGTTTAGGTTCAATGGATGAAACTAAATCATTGCCCACGTAGTGTTGAGAGTAGGATAATTTTTTTTAATGTAAGACGAATTATGCAAGTGATGGTAACATGTTTTTTAATTAAAAATACAAGACTTAATTTCAATTATAAACTAAATATAATACATGTTGAAAGATATTTTAAAAAAATATTAATATAATTATATATTGGATAATTTATTTTTCTAATATTGAAACTGCAATATATTAAATCGACTTGGTTAATCTATCAAATCTATGACTCGGGTCACGAGACCGTGATAACTCTATAAAAAATAAATCATAATAAATTATAAAGATAAATTCTTAATTATTTCAATGTTGAAAAACAAAATTAAAAATAATCAAAAAATAAAAAAAATTTATTCAAGTCAACTCAAGTTAACCTGTCAAATCTGAAATCTAGGTCATGAGATTGGAATAATTTCATAGATAAAAAAATTTAAAAAAATCATAAAATTCAATTTTCAATCATAAAACATGTACCATTTAAGGGTTTTATCAAAACTTTTAAGTATCACCTCTATATAATATTGATTGACATTTAATTTAACTATCAATACCCTAAAAAATCAATTAATTAAAATGTTAAGTTTTCATCCCTGACAATTAAATATTAACAATTAAAATTTTTAAATCGTAGATTATCTAATCTAATTATAAACTATTATGCTTTATATTAAATTTTATCCCTCGAGTTGCACAAATGACAAGACCATTCCAGCTCATGCTTAAGAAAGATGCGGATTCCTGGACAGAAAAGCAGACTCAGGCTGTCAGAAAATTAAAGACAGCCACACAAAATCTGTCTGCTTTAGTCATTCCATCCATAGGCCAGCGCATACTCCAAACTGTTGCAGTTTTTAACTATCCAAAACGATGTTATTAGAATCGATCTGGTTTATAAATTGATAAGGGTGTCGAATCACTAGTTTTCTCTTCTTCTTCTTCTTTTTCAAATCTCAAGGCATAAAAAAAAAAACTTTTTTCTTTAACCATTAAAAGTTTCCTTACAGTATATATAAAAAAAACAAATAACAAGAGAATTTGCTCGTGAGAATAAAAAAGTTGTTGTCCTAAACTTTATTCATTAAAAAAATAGAGAAAAGTTTTTATATTTTATATTAAAAAAAATCTAAATAATAATTTGATGTTAAAACAGCACCAAAATTGTTGAATTAGAGCTTAAAAACCGACCTAAACAAGAAATCTAAGTTAAGTAGAAAACAAATAATTAAAATAAAAAATTTCCTTAAAAAATAATTAAAATAGAAAAAACAAATAATTTGTAAGCCTGATTCTAGGAGATCCAATGGTTAGATGACCAAAAAAAGGCATATACTAAAGAACTTGACCTGTTGAATCATCTGATCAAATTTGAGCATGATCCAACTATTGAATCTTACATTATCGTTATTTTTGTCAAGTTTCATATTTGATGTGTCTCAACTTCTTCACGAACTTCTTTTCAAGCTTAGCTTTGTCTATTTGGCTCATAAACTAGTTTGCAATAAGTTCCTACTCCAATCCCTTTTACTTGCAAAAGACTCAACCTCGAATCAACTTCAAACTCTAGATATAAAGGTTAGTTATCATAAAAATAAAAAATATCTGAAACATTAAGAGTTTTGAAAATACTTATATTATCTAGTGGATCGATAACATAAGTATTGTCATTAATATTCTTTATGATGGTGTAAGGGTTGTATTTCTTCTGTCACAGCTTACTATACAACCCACCGTAAATCTCTTTTTGAGCAGGAATGTCATTACCTTCTTTGAACACTTTAGCACAAAGTATTTTATCGCCAACCTCCTTATATATGGCATTAGCCTTCAACAACTTCTACCTCACATCTTTCATTATAGCTTGTGTACCCATAATCATCTTTTATGCAACCTTGCTAAATCCATCACACCATTCTGAATTCGCATAAAATCCAGCATATGCTTAGGACACCACAAATATATAATTTTAATTTGTGATTTATTTGTGGCATTGTACTTAGTATTGTTGTATGTAAATTCTGCTTGCACAATGGCATAATCCCAATGTTTTGGTTTGTCACCATAAATGCTCCATGTTATATTTTCAAGAGTTTGATTTAGCAACTATGGTTCCCTATATGTTTATGGATGTGCCAAAATATTGAATTATTTATGCAGACCCGAGAAGGTAAGAACCCTATAAATCATAGTCAAGATTGAACACAACCTAGAAAAACTAAAATCAAGTTGAAAAGAACTAGTGATTACCTGAACCAAAGAACCGTAGTTATTGAATGAAAACCTTGACTTGTTGATTATAATGAATCAATAATTAAAGTTATAAAGGTTGAACTTCATATAAATAATAAGTCCTATATAGTTCAATGAAAAACCAATAGTAAAAAAAAAAACCAAGTCTTAATAAATAAAGCTCAGTCTATATAGTAACTTATGAACCTTATTAGAAGGCTTTTCGATGTTTGATCACTACAAAATTGTAGCCTTATACAAAACATAGCCTTTAAAAAATTTTAGCAAAATTTCAGCTTGATGTAACAAGTAAAATGAAAGTGATGACCATTAACATAAAGTTATATAGTCAAGCTCTAGTACATGTTAAACAACCTCATCTCTTGCTTGGATCATGTTGATCAAGGCTTAACCCTTATTGAACTCAATTTCATACTTGATACCATTTTAGAAGGAATTCTCAAGGCTTACTTGGCATAAATATCTTGAATCAATCCATTGAGTGTCTATTTGATCTTATTGGCTTTTACCTTTGTAATTTGTCTCATCGGTACATGCAGTAGATTCTACGGTGTTGCTTATTGATTCTCATCACCTATAGTGATAAATCATACATCTTTCATAATATATGCTAAAAGTGACTGAGAAACTTATTGTCTCAGTCAGAAATAATGATCTTTAACACCCTATATAAACAAAACCACCTCTCAAAAGAAAAGCCCAGCAATTTCATATGTATTATTCATCATTTTACAAGGAATAAAGTGTTTAAGAATCTGTCAACTACAATAAATACAAAATTTGTCAACTACCATCCCAAGTGGTCAACCAAGCCTTTTTCATGTAAATACTTAATCATTTTCTCATGCAATGAAGATTGAGAATGCAAAATTGATTGCCTTTCATTAAAAATCCCTCATGAATATAAATATTATTAACAAAAAAATTTTATCTCTTTATCCACAACTCATCGAAATCCTCATCATGTTGTATAAGACAATGATCTCACCCCTTAAAATAACTACCAAGGTTGTTATCCTACTTATAGCATCAACAATTCTATTTTAAATAATTGTTACAAGTAAGTGACCTACCTTGCATACATATCATTATTAATTCTTCTCTTATTATGTAAGAATTCCAGTGCCTTATGATCAAAACACAATATAAAGTCCTTATTTATTAGATAATGCTCCCACTTCTTAAGAGTCTGAAAAACAATATAGAACTTTTTATCTTATGGGGACCACTTTAACCTAGCATCGCTTAACTTCTCACTAAAGAGTGCTATAAATCTTCTCTTTTAGGATAATGCACCATCAATCATATACCACAAGCATCACATTCCTCTTTGAACAATTTGATAAAATTTAGATGTAACAAAACCAGAGCATTGCTTAATTTTATTTTATTTTTATCAAAGCGAAGTTTTTTTTTTTTCCAATTCTCCCTAATTTTTTTTTTCATGCATTTGATAATGGGTGCAATAATATTGTTGAGATTTTACATGAATCTCTAATAAAAAGTAACTAATCCATAGAAACTACGAACCTCACTAACTATTTTAGAGGTTGGTCAATCTCTAATAGTCTAAACCTTCTCATCAATAATAATAAAGCCTAAAAAACATTAGTTTGATAATTAATAAGCTACACTTTTCTAGGTTCACATATATTTTATTGTCCAACAATACCTCAAGCATCATAATTAAGTGCCCCCACATAATCAACTTCAGATCTACTATAAATTAGAATATCTTTAAAATAAACAAGTGCAAATTTATTTATGAAAAGATGTAAAACTTGATTTATCACTCTCATAAAAGTTTTTGGAGTATTAGACAACCTAAAAGGCATAACCAGCCACATGTACAACACATTTATCTTGAAAATTGTTTATCACTGGTCCTCTGACCAAATTCTAATTTGATAATATTTGCACCTCAAATTAAACTTTGTAAAGATTGATGCCCCATGTCATCTAACTTAGATATTGAAAACTTATATCCCACAGTTATTTTATTGATGATGCAACTATCCATACATATATGCCAACTACCATTATTTTTCAAGATCAACCATGCTAAAACTACATAAGGACTGAGGCTCTTTTGAATTTATCCATTTCTCAACAACTCTTATACTTTCTCTTTTAATATATCATCCTCTATAGGACTCATTCGATAATGTGACAGATTTAGAAAGATAGTTTCTGACACCAAATCAATTTGATGTTAAATATGTTTTATTGGTAACAATACATTTGGTAATTTATTAGGTAGAATCTCTTCAAACTCATCAAGTAAAGTTTTAAATGCATCATGAATGTCTACTCTTTTATTTTATGTTTATCCATCCACTAAAGCCTTCATAATCAGTGCATGAATCTGTATAGTTTCTTGTAGATTAACTTGCATCTCAAGTTTTGAATTGATTAATGTAAAACAAATCTTTCTTTTTACCTTAGAAGCTTTAGGGTTAGGTTCTCCCTTTAATAGTACAAGAGTATTATAATTCACTTCATTCTTTCTAATCTTATACAAATTAATTCTACCGAGGAGTATAGAATCCATATCATATTGTTAAACCCTATCGAATATCAAATTACATGCATCCATATCTATCATATCATAATACATCTCATCCTTATACTTAATAAATAAAAAATAAAAAGGCACTATACAACATTGAGTTATGCTTATCTCTTCAACTGACTTAATTCGTCCAATCTTGTAAGGTTAAGGATGAGGTTCTAGTGGAAGTTTCAATTTATTAGCAATATATTTAACAATAATAGTTTCAAAGATTCCATTATCAATAATTAAGTCCAACATGGTTTTATTTATGGTATATCGGGTACAAAATAACTTTCACTGTGAATATTTAGCAATCTTTAATGTTAGCAACATCTTTCTAACCATATAAGTTTGACTTTTATCATCATCATATATACTTATACAAATCTTCTCCATCTAACTCACACTACCCTTGTCATTTGAGGGTTCTAGCTCATATTACCTTTCAATCGCATTAATAAATTTTTGTCTCCTACAATCACTAGAACAATGTCTTGGCTCTCTATATTTAAAGCACTTATCATTGGTTTGGCATGGAGGTTATTTAGTTTGTTCATTTCAGCTTGCTTTTCTAAACCATGGTCAGGTTTAGTAGCATCTTGTCTTACTAGAGTGAGCTTTGACGGTATATGTTGCCTTCTTCTTATTAGCAGGATCAAATTTGTATGCCTTATATACGTCTTAATAGAATGATCAAATATGTTACTACTACCATCCTTTTTTTTCATTAGCATCTTAGCTTTCAACGTCATATTACTTGCCTCAAAGAGTGTGTACAACATCTGCACTCCAATCTTATCTTGGATTGTTGGCTTTAACCTCTCAAAAACCTTGTAACCAACTGATTCTCCATCTCTTAAGTCTATTATGTTCTATCAACCTTTGAAATTCAACGGTATACTTATTGATAGATTTATTACCTTATGAACAATCTCGGTATCGTTGAAATAAATATTGCTCATAGTCAGGAGAAATAAACCTTTCATGCATCAACTGCCTTATATGCATCTATGACGTAATAGGTCATTTTTTAACTACATATCTATCTAACATTTCTATCAGAAAGAAGCTCCACCCTTTAGATTATATATGACCAGTTTCACCATCTTTTCTTTCATGAAACATGCATACTCATTAACCCTATCACATTCAGTGATCCGATCAAAGAATTCTTATATGTCTAGATCTTTATTGAATGTAGGAATTTATACCTTTATGCAATAATCATGTTTCTATTATGGTGGTCTATCTTGGAATGCTAAGGCTCTACGACCTCCAGCAAATTTATCTTCATTAACACCCTTTATATAGACAACTAGTTGTCTAAGTAGATCTTTAGAAATAGGTATGAGGTTAGACTTGCCCCGAGATAAATCTCCAAACATATTCCTTTCTTCCCCATTATCGTACCTCTAGTCGGTTTAAATCTATTTGGAAACTAAAGCCTCGTTTGTTTGATGAAAAGTGGTTTTCAAGAAACCATTTTTCAAACTTTCATGTGTTTGTTTGTCATTAGAAAAGTTGGTTAACGGAAAACACTTTCCAGTTAAAGGAAAATTTGGCTTGGTTTTCAGGAAAGTGTTTTCCTTTTTTTTTTAGCGGAAAACACTTTCCGGAAGTTATGAAAAATTTAAAAATGTCATATTATTTACTGATTATATCAAATTTTGTCCTCAAACTTTTGATTGCTATTTTTTTTTTTTTGAATATTTTTTTTTCAATTTCATCCCTTAGAATTTGATTTTTATATTAACTTTGATCCTCATTTTTATAATCGTTATTTGCTTTTTCCTTATCATTTTTTAATTGAAATTTTTTATCTATAAAATTTGGTCCTCATTCTTTTGATTGTTACTTATTTTATTTGGAATAATTTATGAAATGGTAATTATTATTATTTTAATTTCTTCATCTTTTAATTTTTTTTTATTTGTTAGATTTGATCTCTATTAGTTTGATAATTATTTATTTTATTTGAGATAATTTATAAAATTATATTTTTTTTCAATTTTATTCTCATTCAACTTTTTAATTTGTAAGATTTGTTCTTCATTATTTTAATAAACTTGAAAAAAATAAAATATTAATAAGTTATTTTTTAGCTCATTTTTCATGATATAACAAAATACTAGAAAGTGTTTTTCAACTTATTTTCAATTACGCTACCAAACATCAAAAAATAATTCACTTTTCTAGAATTCACTTTACAAAAAAAAACTACTTTCAAGCAAACAAACGAGGTCTAAAAATAAAAAAGCTAGCTTTCTGTCTTATAAAAAGTAAGTTGTTTTGCCAATAAAATTACTTGACTATTGAATGATATGTTATTTTGTATTTAAATTTAAAATTTATTGGAATATATATACAGTAGCTACCAAATTCATTATTTTTTGAAATTTGATAAAGAAAAAACATGAATGAATATGTAAAACGATCAATATTCCAAATAAATAATAAATACATCCTAATTTTATTTGATTTTATTATCAATGCTGTCGTGCATCAATTTACATAATGTAACAAATCCAACAAATAACAAGAAATTCGATGGATCGTTGTATATACTTGCACGCACATTTCTGCCTTAAATGGAATAAATAATTAGCAACGGGTACGTGCATGCATGCATCTCTCGCATTTCCAATCTCGATGAAATGAAAGCATGCATGTTCCAGCTTGCAGTGTCTTCTTCATCTATATAAATGTCCCAAACGAGTAACTATATACTTGTTCTTCTATCAAATGAAAATTCCTTTTTCACAATATCAATCTCGTGGTGGGTTGTAGGTGGTTGTGGAAGTTCTGTTGCGGCCACTTGATCGCGATTCAAACCTGTTTCCATGTCATGAATATCCTTGTCATCTTCTACGTAACCAGCTACTGAAGCTAATTCAAGTTGTTGCTGGTGGTGGTGTGACGATGAGCCCTCGCCGGCGTAATTGGGGTGGTGAGAGGGCGAGG
This sequence comes from Populus nigra, assembly GCF_951802175.1. Lineage (NCBI taxonomy): Eukaryota > Viridiplantae > Streptophyta > Magnoliopsida > Malpighiales > Salicaceae > Populus > Populus nigra. The sequence continues at coordinate 2,839,166 of NC_084870.1, read as the reverse complement.
GAGACTCTGTCTCCCAATGCTCAACATCAAAGTTGGATCTTCCTGGAGAAGCATGGAGACTGTCCATTTCACCGCGATAGTGGCGCAAGAGGTGAATGGGAGACGTATGGCGAGACGGTGTGGTTGGTCTGCTAGACATAGGAGTCACACTCACAGACCCCTTGTTTCGTTTGATTTGCTTCTTAGCTGTGTGGTGCCAATTCCGCAGTGCTGTTGCTACTCTTTCATTGAATATGGTTGGTTTCATCGACGAGCCCATCTGTTCATATGAAATCAAAAGCCGATCAGTGGAGCTCTAGCTTTTTTATATCTTCTTCCCAGCACTGCACAGAGCATACATCACGTACCTGTGTTACAAGGGCGTAGAGAGGGAGAGTGACATAGCTGCATAGTATTTCTATGAGGACCCTGGGGATTCACAAGTGATTAATGATCTTCTGCTAATTGAAATATTTGCAACATTAATTAATTAGTTTAAGGAAACTAAACGTCTTACTAACCCCATTGAAACTCTAATGACTATGTCCTCCACGTGCTCATGGAAACAAGATTTTATACCAAATTCATACTGCCGGAGAGAAATTAGACAGAGAGAGAGAGAGCTTCATTAAATATGTAAACTCTTAAAAATTACAGCATCAATCTATCCCAGATAATCATCGATCAGACTTACCCAAGACCACGCAAAGAACGCGAGCTGGAAGGCATTCTGCATCGGTGGAAATAAAATAGGATAAATGGATGTCAGGATCATCAAACTGTCATCATGTCGTCATACACTAGACCAGCAAAAAAAACAATCCAGATAGACAAAATATAATGATTTTTGTACGATTCTGTCTATATATCTTACGTTTATTAAGTAGGTTTTGCTTGGACAAAAGCCCTCGATCGTATTGTTCTTGTTTCTAGTTAATCCATATATACTAGCGATTCATCACAGTATATATAAAAAAATCAACTAAGAAAAATTGAATATTCATATTTATTTTTAATGTGTTTTTGCATGTAAATTTTTTTCAATATTTAATTAAATAAATAAATATTTAATTAAAAAATAATTAAAATTAAGATATTAAAGCTTGCAACAAAGGTTATAGGTCACGTAGATAGTTATATCTAGTAACTTTGTTTCTTAGAATAATATTTTTTATTCAATCAAACAAAACAATGATCTATGTCTATAAAAAATAACAAAAATCATTAACAAAAGCAAATTAAATAAAAATATAAAATTTAATTATCGAACAACCCGCTATTAAATAATAAAACAAAAACATTATTCGACTAGCCACATAAAAAGGAAACCAAAAATCAAAAAAGCAAAATTTTTAATAAAAAAGCTTAGTGACGAAGCATAAAACATTAATTTTAAAAAAAATACAACTGAGGTAACCCAAGATTAAAATGATCTCACATTAAAAAAACACACCAATTAAAAAAAAATCAAAGCACCCCTCATCTCTACTGACAATAACAAATTAGTACAAAAATACCAAAATACCCCTTATCCCTCCTGACATCCAAGATTTAATTATAATTTTATTTTATTTTTTATCCCAAGGACATCCAAGATTTAACTATACATCAAAAAATGAGATTCCAATAAAGTCATGGACCATCCACAGTGCCCCCGGCCCCTCCCCGGCGTTTTAACTAGTTTTAAAGTGCACGTGAAGACTTTATACGTACCTGAAAGAGAACAAAGTTGATGAGATAGAGAATGAGGCGTGGGCGGTTGAACCAGAAGAGGTCGTCGCCTGGCTGGACCACCGGCACTCCCTTCACAACCTCTCCCCTCTCTTGTATTCTAAGCCCCATTTTGGTTATGATCACCTGTAGCTTAGTCCCCACCAGTATTATGATCTAATACATTGATTAATCATTAGCCGTTCGATCCTGTTATCGCTTCCAAGGTCTTTTCAAGAATTTAATGAATTAAAATTGAGAGGTCAATTTATTTACACTTACAATCAATGGGATAAATGGAAGCCATAGATAAGAATACCAGCCTGCACAGAAAGAAGCAGCTTTCCTGGTCAAGCTATTTACTCTTGACTTCCGGCCTGGTTTTAAATCTTGTTTCAACTTATTTTTTATATATATAATATCCTAGAAAATTAATGTTAAGGAATTTAATAAGTGATTAATAAAAAGAGTAGACAAAGTAAACAGTGGATTCTAATTTTAAATGGTTTTTTAAAATGTTTTTATTCTTACAAAACATCATATTGATGTTTTATTTTAGTTTTTTTGATAATTCTAATTTAAAAATTTAAAAAGATATATTTTCAAGTGAAAAATTATTTTAAAAAATATATACTTTTGAATTTAATCCCTAAACACTGAAATCTTAAACATTAAAAATAAAGAAATATTAAAGACAACCATCAGATTTAACTAGGTACCCACCATGAGTGTTGAAGAGCAGGAAAACCACGGCAAAGAACCATATTGGTGGACTGAAAATCGACAACAAGAATGATACGACGTTAATTAAACACTTAAAGCAACTGAAAATCGACAACAAGAACGATACGACCGTTAATTAAACACTTAAAGCAACGTATAAATGGAATTAAATTGAAGATTACGTTACTAACCTTATGCCCACAACAACCTTGAAATCCTCTTCCAGTGATCTATTAATGTACTTTTGGAAATCGAATTTCGTATGGCTTTGGGGAGCCAAATGTGCCTGGATTTGTTGACTAATTAATTACAGTGTTGACTTATTCGCTAATATTAATTATTGCCTGTCATTAAACAGCTTGTCTCAATAATTGATGGGGAATAATTAACATTAATTACCATGATAAAGCCATGTCTCAGAGTCAAGTAATCAACTTTAGGAACCGACCTCACAAATTGCCTAAAGAAACAGACCTGCAATCAAGATAGAAACAACCAATTAATAAAGCTTCCTCATAAATTAAATTGTTTAATATTAAGACTAATTGCATGATTTGGGGGGGGGGGGGGATCTGTCTAGAAGGGCAAATCGGTCATCGCGTGATAAAAGTCAATACAACTTAAAATGAGACAGACGTCGATGACTGGAGAGAGGAGATGTAACGGCACAGAATACTTTATAAACTTGGCTGGACGGCCATCTCTGGTCGTTTTCTATCAAAGCATGCCTGGACCGTTACTATCTTTTATTTTCCACCTTCTACCCTCGCCGAGACCTTTTCTCTTTTTTTTTTTCTTTTTTTTTTTGTTTATCTTGGTATTTATTTTCAAATACAATGCTCATCTTTATTTTAATATTTTTTCTATTTTTTTTTTATTTCACTTACTATCCAAATTAGGACGGGTGTCTTGGTCCAGAAGCTCAAGTGCCTTCTTCCAAATGATGTTTCTCTTGCAAACCTGAACCTTTCTGGATCTGTTGTGCAATAACACATATATTTATATATATATATATAGATAACATCAGCAAGCGATTTTAGTCACAGTTGTGAAGGATTATATATAAAAAAATGAGGACGACTTGCTAGAAGAAATACTGATAAAAAAAGGGACTGGTAATTAAATTAATTATAATAAATAATATATACTAATAATTAATTAATTAATTAGAGGTTTGAATTACTAACCGTGTGAGAACTGGTATTCAGCTGTTCTTGTTTCCTTTTCCCATCGTTTCCAACTTTTCATCTATTTGAACAAAAAATAATTCGTAATTAAATCTTATGTGTTCATAAGAATTAGAAAGATTACAGTTTCTGATATGCTAGAAGGAAAATAGCTGGTATATATATATGGTGATTCACCTTGGCTCTGCCCAAAGCCATGGTCAGAATACAGTAGAGGATGTGAAAGATTGCTAAAACGAAGATGAAAATATGGAGTTGATGAATCCCATCTGAAGACACAAATGGAACTTTACCCTGCACGCACGCGTAATTATCACATGAATTAATATGCACATGCATGTTTAAAACGACAACGACTGTTCAAGAGATTAATTGGATATGTATTACAAGAAAAAAAACATAAAAATATGCTTTATGGGCTGTTAAATCTATAACATTATGCATGATTTGATGATTCACATCACAGCATTTTCTCGCAATTTAAAAGGAAAAAAATCTTCCCATGGTGTCACCTTCACAAATTAGTTTTGATGCGTACAAAGGGAGGGGGGAATATAGAGAGGTGCAGTACGTACTTTCAAGTTAATTATTAATAATGGAAAATTAACCATGTTGTTGTTTCCCAATTTGTTGATCTAGTAAATTAATCAATCATCTTTTCTTGATATTCATTACTTATACTGGTTAATGCTAGCTAGCTAGTCATTAATTAGTTTGAATATGATTGTATAGGGTTGAACATTCACGATATGAGGTGAGAAAACAAGTTGGTAAAAGAGAAGAATCTGAAGAGATCATACCTTGGCAGCGCATTTGTCAGTTGATTCGCCAGCCGCCAAGACACGCCGGAGACTTTCACCGGCAGAATCCGACATGGAAAGAAGTTTCCTGCGGTTTTCATAATCTGTTTCTTTTATGTTTTCACCGTTGAGTTTTGCCTCTTCCTTCTTATTGCATGGATGCCAAGTAGCCCCAGCTTTCTTAGATATACATATATTTGATATTGGACTCTGTCCTACTGTTAGCAGCAATGATATAAATCCTAGTAGCATAAGTTCTGCATAAAGAGAATCAGGATCGATGATCATGATGAAGTTAATTTATCCATTCATATACTAAAACAATATCCACCCTTTATTGTATTAAATACCGAGAGAGATTAATCAAGGCGCATGATGATCAGCTAATTTATATGATTAAATATTTACCTGATTTTATCTTTTCGAGTGCTTCATAAAGTGCTTTCTTGCGTTTCTTCGTTAACCACTGCGCATGCAATTTGAGGACCGAATTAATATCACCAAAAGCTAAAATAATTTACGGAAGTTGTTTTTCCTTATTTAATTTCTTTCTTTTTTTGTGATAATTAATTAAGGGCACATGCAGTAGTTATACACCCTGTAAATACCTTTGCAATAAGATGAATGATGAACTCAATGATTATTGAAACGGAAACCAGAACAAAGCAAACTACGGCAACAGCCCATGTTGGTGTTTGTTCCAAAGATCTTCCTGCGCTGCCTCCTGCCATGTTTGGAGCTTCACTCCCTCTGCCCAGCTATGTATCAAAGCTTGCCAGAATATATACAGCAGAAACGAAGCAGCTATATACAAGCTTAAGAAAATCTACTACGTACTTCACCAATGTTATCAAGAAATGAAGAGATTTAAATGAACAGAGAGAGACGAGTGTGTGAATATATTTATAACAAAAAAATAAATGATTTAACTAGTTTGAAACTGAAGGGCATTATATGAAGTATGAACAGAAGGAAAGAGGAATAGAAGGGGCAAGTGGGTGGCTTGACTTTCTTAACGCGTGTCAGAGAGAGAGAGAGGGATTAACTTGATCAAATAATTCTAGTTCAAATATATAAAGGTGTCTTTGACCACGACCTAAAACAGGTGCAGTCTCATCCGTTGATTTCTTAGGGTTCTTTCATCAGCGTTGATCAGTTCCTCCGGTCAACGTACGCTTACCGGAGTTTTTTTTATTAATAGAAATTCCATTGGGCTTGTGTTTTTTACTCAGCTCGGACGTCCCCCCCCCCCCCCTGTTATCATCTCAGATTAAAAATATCAATCAATTATAAATAGTATATTTAGATGGAATATTTCAATTTCACGAGGAACGAAAATATCTCGTAAAGAACCACATCAAATTAAATATATGTTGTTATCAATAGATAAAATTACCCTAATTAATTTATAATTTAATTGTAATTACATTTATTATTTGTGTTAAGAAAAATTATAATTTATATCCTTGATTAGTGTAAATACACTAAATTATAAAATGATTTAAAATACAAATTGTTATTTGCACAGCATAATTATGATATAAATTATAATTTTATAAAGCACGGAAAATAAATATAAAAACAAATTATAAAATAATTAATATAACTTTCCAATTACAACATTACCATGTGGCCACTTCAATAATTAACAACACCATGTATTGGCACTATTATTGTGTGTTCGCCATCACATTATCACCTCCCCCATCGTAATCACATTTTTAATGAGATACCAACATATATTATCATTATTAATTATATTATTATTATTATCATTATCATCCTTAATTTTATCATAATCATAGTAGTTATTGCCATTACCAAAGAATTTTTTATTTTTTTCAATCAACGTTATTTTTTTAATATTATATTTATTTTTTATTGGTTAATCTCACTCTCATGATTTAGATTGCGGGTTTGGCGAGTTAACCCAGTTGACTTGAGGTTTTTTTCTTTTTCTAATTAATTTTTTTCTCAATTTCATTCTTTAATATCGAGTTGATTGAGAAATAAGTTTCATGATTTGTTTTGTTTGCTTTCTGTTAGGTTATTTTGATCTAATAACGTGAAATAGTGTTTAACGAGTTAACTTGAGTTGACTCAGATTGTTTTTTGTGCCCTTATTTTTAATTGAATCTTTTCAATTTTATCATTCAATATTTGATTGATTGGCAATAAAACTTCATAATCTATTATGATTTACTTTCTATGGGAATATTTTGATCTCATGATCAGGATCACAGGTTTTGACATTTTAACCCTAGTTAAACAAGTTATTTTTTTTTATTTTCTCTCTAAAAGGTAATTTTGGTCTCATGATTAGGATCACGGATTTTTGGCCTGAGTCATGAGTTTAACATATTAACTCGAGTTATTTTTTATGTTTTTTTTATCTCGTCCTTCAACATTAAGCTGATTGAAAATTAGACTTCGTAATTTGTTTCGATTTGTTTTCTATGATGTTATCATAACCTTATGATCCGAGTCGCGAGCTTGACAAGTTAACTTGGGTCACTTTTTTAGGTCCTTTTTAATTGATTTTTTTTTCAATTTTATCATTCAACATTGGTTTGATTAAGAATTAGACTTCATAATTCTTTTTATTTATTTTCTATGGGGTTATCATATTCTTATAACTAGGGTCAAGGATTTAACATGTTAACACGGGTTAACCCAAGTTAATATATTGTTATCTTGATATTAAAAACATGTCATCTTAAAAAAAAATTGAGTCAAACTATATTTTAACAGGTCGTTTGAGTTATTTTTAGATACGCAAAGTCAAATGAGTTACATCATGTTAGCCACCACACGGTTTAAATTATTTTCCATTAGAAAACAAAATTAGCATCATTTAAATATATTTTATGTTCAAGAAAAATTTAACCCGACCTAGCACGGGTCAATGATCTAGTTTGGACATATAATTTATAGATGCTAAGTGGTCGTTCTTGTACCCTCTACATTGTTGTTGATGTGTTTGCAATTGTTGTATATAATGCGTTTTAAAACAGTTTTTTATTTAAAAATTTATTAAAAAAATTATTTTATTTTATTTTTAGCATCAATCATCAAAACCATGAAAAACATAACTAAAAAAATATAATTTAATATTTTCTTAGACTGAAAACACTTTTAAAAATTATATAAAACCAATCCGAAAACCTTATAACAGATGTATTAAAATTTGGTATGACAATTTTCCTCAACAACTTATTTGAATAACATCAATGTTAAATCCATCATATGAGATAATTAAGAGTCCTCTGAAACTAGATAAAGAAGGAAAGGAAGGCATCAATGTCTAATCATGGCTGCAGAAAAAAAGGACAAATTATCAACAATATTTGAAAATAATCTTGATTCACATGTCTAATCGTGGCCGTTAACAATTGCAAAAGAATCGCGGCTTCGAGATTTTTCAACAGTGGAACGAATTTCTTCCCACTCCGTTCGTTGTTGTCATCGAACATAGAACTATGAAAATTGTTTAACATGTTTATTGAATGATGCACGTGTTAGTCATTCGGATTTTATTAAAATAAAATTATATTATGGTGAAAATTGTTTAAAATCTTTATTAAATGATTTACTTTTATTCAATCGAAAATATCAAATATGATTTCAACTTTCATCCATAAAATTTAAAACAAAATGACAAATTAAAAACAAAATAAAAAACGCTCGTTAGTTATTAAATACATATTGTATAAACATTATAGTTTTGACAATACTTGAACTTAACCATTAATTATATATAAAAAACAAAACATTTAAAATCCATTATGCACCCCCTTATGTTTTTTCCTTCATTCATTATACAATTCTTCCACATCTTTATATATTTAGTCCTTGTAATTGCAAGATTTACAATTCAATCATGAAAATTCATTTTCTTCGTATTTTAGTTTCAAAATGTTCAAAGAGATGAGAGAGTTGTCCATAAAAGATTATGAGAGATAAATATTTTGGACGACCACATTTCAACAACGAAAAACAACCATCTTGTTTCCAATGGCCTCGTCTTCACGAGGGTCGTTCCAGGAAGGTGATTTTGGATCTCTAATCATGTTAAAAAATATAGATATAGGCTTAAAAAATTTCAAGGCTTAAAAAGTTTTTGTGAATATTAAAAGGTTTTTGGGTGGAATTAAGAAATTACCCATGCCGTTTCAATTTTTTAGCCTTGCATTTAGGGGCTGTGATTGCCATCATATCATGTAACCACTTGAAAAATCAACAACACATGATAGTATTTTCTATTAGTTTATTTTAACCTCATGACCTAGAAATAGTGTTTAACAGGTTAATCTAAGTTGATTCGGGTTGTTTTATGTGTCTTTATTGTTAATTAAATATTTTTCAATTTAACCATTCAACATTGAATTGATTGGGAATTGAGTTTCATAATTTATTTTGATTTACTTTTTATGAGAGTATTTTGGTTTCATGATCAGGATCGCGAGTTTTGACATTTTAACTCCAATTAAATAAGTTGTTTTTTTCTATTTTCTATCTAAAATGTAATCTCGACCTCATGACTTGAGTTATAAGTCCTTCAACATTGAATTTGCTTTGATTAAGGTTGTCATCGTCTCATGACCCGGGTCACAGGTTTAACGAGTTAACCCAGTTGACTTGGGTTTTTTCTCCTTTTTTAATTGATTTTTTTTTCAATTTCATCATTTAATATTGTGTTTGATTGAGAATTAGGCTTCATAAGTTGTTTTGGTTTTCTTTTTATTAGGTTATCCATGCTTCATGACCCGAGAATAGTGCTTAATGGGTTAACCCTGGTTGACATGTCTCATTTTTTGTGTAATTTTTTTAATTAAAAGTTTTACAAATTTCATTGTTCAACACTGGATTCCACAAGGTCGATTGAGAATTGAACTTCATGATTTATTTTGATTTGCTCTCTATAAGGTTATCTTAGTCTCATAATTATAGTTATGAATTTGACAGGTTAACTCAAGTTAAATCATTTAGTTTTTTTATTTTTTTTTCTATGAGGTAATCTTGGTCTCATGACCCGATCATAAGTTTAGCAGATTCACTCAAGTTATTTTTATGTTTTTTTTTAATCTCATCCTTCAACATAAAGTTGATTGAGAATTGAACTTCGTAATTTGTTTTGATCTGTTTTCTAAGAGTTTATCTCATTCTTATCATCTGAGTCACATGTTTGATAGGTTAACTCGGGTCATTTTTTAAGGTTTTTTTTTAATTTTTTTTTCAATTTCATCCTTCAACATTAGGTTGATTGGAAATTAGGCTTCATAATTTTATTTTTATTTGCTTTCTATAGAGTTATTATAGTCTCATATCCGGGTTGAGGATTTGACATATTAACTCGGGTTGATCCAAGTCAATCAAATATATTGTCATCTTAAAATTTTTTTACATTTTTACGAGTCATCTGAGTCGTTTTTAGACATGCAAAGTCCAATGAATCACATCAAAGTAACCACCACAAGAATTAAATTTTTTTTCCACTAGAAAAGAAAATTAGCAAAATTTAAATATATTTTTTATGTTCACGAAACATTTGACCCACCCTAACATGGGTCGATGATCTAGTTTGAATATATAAATGAATAACTCATGTAACTATTTATAGAAGCTAAGTAGTCATTGTTATGCCCCTACATTGCATAGATTTCTTGTGTTGTTGATGTGTTTGTGATTATAATATAGAGTATTTTTCAAAATAGTTTTGTTGTTTAAAAATATATTAAAATAAATTTTTATTTTATTTTTAACGCTAGTTATCAAAACCGTAAAAACATAACTAGAAAAGACATCAATTTAATATTTTCTTAGACCGAAAACACTTTTAAAAGTTATGTAAAACGAATCTCAGAACCCCTATAACAGATGTATTAAAATTTAGTATGGCAATTTTCATCAACAACTTATTTGAATAACATGAATGTTAAATCCATCATATGAGATAAGAGTCCTCTGAAACTAAGATTTGGTCATGGCTGCAGAAAGTAAGTACACCTAAAAAAAGGACAAATTATCAACAATATTTGAAAATAATCTTGATTCACATGTCTAATCGTGGCCATTAACAATCGCACAAGAATCACGGCTTAGAGATTTTTCAACAGTCGACCGAATTTCTTCCTTCTCCAATCACATTCACTGTTGTCATCAAACATAGAACGATGCATTATCCTATAATACCATAGAAATCAAAGCATAAATAGTTACAGTTATAATGGAAAAGAAGGAGCTGATTTGGAGGCATTAGCGGTGTAATTTTTACGTTTCAAAAGAGATTTTGAAAAAATTTGATTTGATTTGGAGGCATCAGCAGTGTAAAATTTTTGCGTTTTAAAAGAGCTTTTGAAAAAATTTAAATTTATAAATTAATATTTTTTTATATTTTTAAATTATTTTTATGCGCTGATGTCAAAAATAATTTTTAAAAAATAAAAAAATATATTATTTTGATACATTTCCAAATAAAAAGTACTTTAAAAAGCAATCACAATCACACTTTCAAACACGCTCTTGTTATATAATTTTTCTAATATGGTTTTTAAGATATCAATTATTTGTAGCATGATTTTTAAGATCAATAAAGAAACCACAATTACACTTGCAAATAAAAAAATTATTGTTATATAATATGCTAGTACATTTCTAAATAAAAAGTACTTTAAAAAATAACCACAATCACATTTCCAAACATGCTCTTGTTATATAATTTTTCTAACATGGTTTTTAAGATATCAATTATTTGTAGCATGATGTTTAAGATTAATCATAAAAAAAAACACAAAAACAATTACTAGCACATGTTTTGAAAATGACAAAGAATGATGAAAAGATATATAGTTGATCATTGTCAATTTCTGAATAGAATTGAAAGTCTAAAAATCATGAATGGGACGACATGAATTCACATGTTAGTTATCCAAATTTGATTCAAGTAAAATTAGATTATGGTGAAAATTGTTTAAAATGTTTATTGAATGATGCACATGCTAGTCATTCGGATTTTGATTAAAATAAAATTAGATTATGGTGAAAATTGTTTAAAATCTTTATTAAATGATTTATTTTTATTCAATCGAAAATATCAAATATGATTTCAACTTTCATCCATAAAATTAAAAACAAAATGACAAATTGAAAAGCAAAAAAAAAAAAGAAACGCTTGTTAGTTACTAAATTCATATTGTATAAACATCATAGTTTTGATAATACTTGAACTTAACCATTAATTATATTTAAAAAACCCAAACATTCAAAATCCATCATGCACACCCTTATGTTTTATTTTTCATTCATTATACCATTCTTCCAAATCCTTATATATTTAGTCCTTGTAATTGCAAGATTTACAATTCAGTCATGAAAATTCATTTTCTTCATATTTTAGTCTCAAAATGTTCAAAGAGAGGAAAGAGCTGTCCATGAAAGACGACGAAAGTGAGAAATTTTGGACGAACACATTTCAACAACAAAAGACAACTATCTTGTTTTTCATGGGTTTGTCTTTATGAGGGTCATTCTATAAAGATGATTTTGAATCTCTAATCACGTTAGAAAAAATAAATCTAGCCTCAAAAAGTTTAAAAGTAGATCTAAACTCAGAAAGTTTTTTTTTAATATTAAAGGATATTTTAGGGTTGTTATTGAGGTTATTGATATTCTTATTGATATTAAAATTTGAGTTAAGTGTTTATACATGTCTGGACCCTGATTTTCTAGTCATTATGCACAACATTTTATTTTAAAATATATAAAATATGAAAAGGATGGAAGGTCAAGCACTCTGGGCTATGAAAAATCAGACTTACGTGTTTAACATTTAAGAAAATCTAGCCCATATGCCACCTTTTTTAAAATAAAAATAAAAAAGAAAGAAAAATTCCGAGAGATGGCATGTCCTTTTTTATTTTTTATTTTTAAAGTAAAAAAAAATAATTAATAAATGTGATGTTATTTGAATTTTCAAAATAATATTTAAGTTTCATAAAAGGCGAGAGCCATAAATTTTATAGGACCAGATCGAAAGCCACATCAAACACGCCTACAAGTGGGGTATGAAAGCGACAAAACACAGTTGAACTTGGTGACCCGCATCTCAGTTATCATTAAGAAACATGTCGGCCCGTTAGCATCGGGTCGTTTCAGAGGAACATCTAGCGAGATTTTGTGATCTGGGTTACAATTTGCCCCACCGCACCCAATAATATCTCTACTGCGCTGATGAATGTGCAGCAAATTACGGATCCCACCACTTTACGATTCCCAGAGCACGGGTGTCTATTATAAATTAGTTGTATCCTCCTCCTCCTTCTTCTTCTTTTTTATGGCATATTTTTTTTTTATGTTTTAAAAATATTTTATAAAAAATTTAATTTTTTATTTTTTTATTTACTTCAAATTAATAATTTTTTTTATGTATCTAGATCATTTTAATATACTAATATCAAAAATAATTTTTAAAAAAATATTATTTTGATGCGTTTTGAAATAAAAAACATTTTAAAAAGCAACCAGTATTACATCCTTAATCATCCTCTAGTTTAAAAATTAATCAATTACTCTCTTTACTAGTGTTGACCATGTTTAATTTTTCAAAAAAAAATTCTTCTTTTCTTATTAATCTTTCTATATTTTGTACTTGTTAAAACTAAAAAAAAATATAAATAACATGAAATTGATTAAAAAAATCAAAAATTATTTCTTAATTTTTCAAAAAAACGTTTCTCATCAATTAGTATGTCAGTTTGTTTCATTAAAAAAAAAAAACTTAAAAAGACGAAAGAAATATATAAACCTTATGGAAATCTCTTAAAAATTATAACTAATTAAGGGAGCATAAGGGTCCGTGGGATATAGATGATTTAAGAAAATTATCCTTTGAACCCAAAACAAATGCCAAATTAGATGGGTCATACTCTCTCCTCCATGTCTGTCTGGGTTCTGGAACAAAGAACATCTACCAACTCAGCTTTGAATTGCTGCCGGTCCAAGTGACTCACTGATTTGAGGTATTCGGTAGTATAGTAGTGAATGTTTTTAAAGTGTGTTTTTATTCATAAATATATTAAAATAATATTTTTAATACTAGCATATTAAAACAATTAAAAAATATAAAAAATAAATTTAAATTTTACCTGACTCTTGTTTGAAACACCGTACCGAACAGGACTTGTTTGAAGAAGATCCCCCCATCCAAATTTGTGAGGACCAAGTTAAAATACTACTAGAAATAATATGCCATTGTGTACATGCTTATACATTTGGTTCTAGTGAAATTAGCCATGTTTGTTTCCTGGAATTCATTTTCCGGGAAACTACTTTCCAAACTTTCCTGTGTTTGTTTGCCATTAAAAAAGTTGGTCAACGGAAAACACTTTCCGGTCAACGGAAACACTTTTCGGTCAACGGAAACACTTTTCGGTCAATGAAAAACACTTTCCAGTCAAAGAAAAATTTGGTTTGATTTCTAGGAAAGTGTTTTTCCTTTTGGCTGTGTTTGTTTTCCGGAAAGTGGTTTCCGAGAAACCACTTTCCAAACTTTCCTGTGTTTGTTTGCCATTGGAAAAGTTGGTCAACGTAAAACACTTTCCAGTCAAAGGGAAATTTGGCTTGGTTTTCAGGAAAGTGTTTTCCTGAAAAATTTGGGCGGAAAACACTTTCCGGAAGTTTTGAAAAATTTAGAAATGTCATTATTTGTTGATTATATCAAATTTGATCCTCAAACTTTTGATTGCTATATATAATTTGTTTTGAATATTTATTTTTCAATTTCATCTCTTAAAATTTAATTTTTATATTAATTTTAGTCCTTATTTTTATAATTGCTATTTTCTTTTTCCTTATCATTTTTTTATTAAAATTTTTTATCTATCAAATTTGGTCCTCATTCTTTTGATTTTTACTTATTTTATTTGAAATAATTTATGAAATGTTAATTATTATTATTTTAATTTATTCACCTTTTATTTTTTTAATTTTTTAGATTTGATCTCTATTATTTTGATTATTATTTATTTTATTTGAGATAATTTATGAAATTATATTTTTTTTTCAATTTCATTCTCATTCAACTTTTTAATTTGTAAGATTTGTTCCTTATTATTTTAATAAACTTGAAAAAAATAAAACATTAATAAGTTATTTTCAGCTCATTTTCCATAACATAACCAAACACTGGAAAATGTTTTCCAACTTATTTTCCATTACACTACCAAACATCGGAAAATACTTTCTCGGAATTCACTTTTTCCGGAATTCACTTTCCAAAAAAAAACTACTTTCCTGAAAAACAAACGGGGCAAAATTAGAAGAAACTTGTAAAAAACAGCACATTTGTTGCTATTTTAGATGCTAATTTCACAAAAACTAATACGAATCTTACCTGAATTAAGGGTGAAAATAAACCATTTATAAAATAATATAAATTCAATAAATATAAATAGCTTCTTTTTATTTTTTATAATTTTAGTATGCATTGATGAGAAAATAAATAAAATTCATATTCAAGATTGCAGTAGCAGTTGCTTGTTATTATTGAGTACCTCTCCTTTACTCTTTCAAATACGTAACTATCTTTATTTTTGAGAGCAGGTTTATAAATTGTTAAGGACATGTATGAAAAACTTATAAGACTACAAGGACTAAAATAAAATCTCGCCCAACAGCCCCAGCCTCCTAAAATAAACAAATCTTGCAATAATTATATTCCATAAGATGACAAGTTATGGCGTGTAGGAGAGCTTGGATAAAGGAGGCGAAATAGGCCAGGAAAAGAACTAGTTTGGTTTAAGGTATTTTTAGTTCTATTGTCTTTTTATTGTTGTCGTGGTGTAGAATTGTTTTACTTAAAAATATGTTCAATTTATTTTGTTATCAATTATTTTTTATTTTTAATGTTAGTATATTAAAAATAAATATTAATTTGATGTTTTTTAAAGTGAAATGCATTTTTAAAATGCAATTAGAAGTAGAACTTATCATATTATGCATGTTTGAGAGTGTAGTAGATATTGTTTTTCGAAGTGTTTTTTTGTTAGAAATGCATTAAAATAATATTTTTTTATTTTTAAAATTTATTTTTGATATCGACACATCAAAACGATCCAAAAATATATATAAATAATAATTTAAAGTGTTACTATCCATTTCAGAGCCCTATATAAACATGAAAAAAAGAAGAAAATAATATATATAAAGAATAAGAATATCTCAGAATGCCCAAGAAATTACCAAAAACTGGTTGAGGAGGATCAAAATACCCAAAGTTGAGAATTTGACAGTATATTTTTTACTGGTAAAGGTCTTATTAGCAAGGAAAACTCCATTTAAGAAGAAAAATTCAAAATTAGATGTTTAAGGACTCAATTAGAATTTTTCAAGGTTTAATTGAATTTTTTTAAGGTTTCATTGCAAGAAAAAATAATTTTTAGAGTCAACTTAGGCTTTAATTGGAAGAAATTAAAGTATGGGGGTCGAATTGCAATTTTAAAGAGTTAATTTGGTCAAATCAAGGGCTTAGCTACATAAATACTAAAGTTTGATGAGCAATTAGGAACTTGATTAAAGAAATCCAAAATCAAGGACCAAACCGAAAATGATGTGTGAATGCAGGGGTTGAAATTGATCAAATCAAGGGCTAAATTTAAGAAATTTGATGCTTGTTGATAAATTGAGAGTCAAAACTCACAGTTTCATAACCAAGTACTAAAATGAAACAAGCGGTCAACTTTAGGGTTGGCAATTGAGTTTGGCAATGGTGGAATTACATGAAATTAAAAGTTTTGGAGGCAAATAGGGGTGTAATTGAAAGCAATTGGGAGAAAATAGACTAAAAGGAAGTTTGCCAAATCCAAAATTAAAAAACCTTGATTTTAAGGATAAAAAATGTACAAAGAATTTTATCCAAAATATTATTTAAAATGGCACGATAGATAAAATTTCAAGTTTATCCTAAAAACCCTTAATGATAATTGAGGACATTTCATCATTGTAGATTAAGTCCTTGACCTAGAAAACTAGGGTTTGTTCATTGTAACAAACCCTCCATAGTGGACTGATAGAAGTAGAAGCATCATTAGACCATAGCAAACAAAGAGAAAAAAATAATGCAACTTAACTCGGGTAGGACGACTAAGGGTGCTAATACATTTTCTTTATACAATCAGTCTCTTGCATAGAATCTCTTAAAGACCAATTATAGTTCCTAGTAACTATAATACTAGGTGACGACTCCCTTATCCAACCAAAGACCATTCTAGGACACCACCCAGAAAGTGTCGTCGCGACGTCGTCCCCCTCACCCCCCGGCGAGGAGGGCACAACATAAAGCTAGAAAAAATATTTTAAAAGTATTGTCATAGTTCGACCCAACTTGCCAGATATTATCTGCTTTGAGCCTTACCGCTCTCACAGATTTGTTTTTGGTGACTACGCATGGTCCCAAAACGCATTTGACAAATCAACAACCAGCACTACTTATAAGGTCAACTACCAAATCATTACCCGCCAATGTGGGATCTTACAATCCACCCCACTTAAGGAGCTCGACATCCCCGTCGGCATAACAAGACAGTTAGTGAGGCCGACTTTGATACCAAATGTCACAACTTGCCCCAACTTACTAGATATTGTCCGCTTTGGGTCTTACCACCCTCGTGGATTTGTTCTTGGTGATCACACATGATCCTAAAACGCATCTGACAAGTCACCAACCGACACTACTAATAAGACCAGCTACCAAATCCTCACCCGTCGATGTGGGATCTTACAAGTACAATTAGACTGCAATGCCAAACTCCTCTTACGGGGTGTTTAAAAGTAGCGATAGAAGTTGTTTTTCAAAATACTTTTCATTTAGAAATTCATTAAAATAATATATGTTTTTAATTTTTTTTATTTTTTTATATCAACACACCAAAATGATCAAAATATATATAAAAAATTTAATTAAATTTTGCAAGACGATAGTTGCACCGCTGCGCCAAACAAACCCTTACTCTCTAAGATGAAGACTTTGGAGAAATTCTTCAACGGTCAACATAGAGTTTAGTGTAATGCGATTTAGTACCTAAGTTTGTATGGTAGCTAGTGTATTATAATACAAATTATCTTTTTAGCGCAATTACAATTTTTTTATTATAATTACAAATGCAATTACAAAATAAACTAAAAGAAAAAATATAATGTTACTGTTATACTTACTCTTTATTATCTCAAACAAGTACTTTGGATTGTTGTAGTGAAATTTAAGATACCTTTTTTTTGTTTTGTTTTGGTCTTTAAAAATTTATACAGGAAATGATCATTGATTTTATTTTTTTAATTTCATTATCTCATGTTATATTGTCATGGTTTTATATTTTAGGATTTGTTTTGATTTTCATGCTTTAGCATATTCAAAGTTTCATAAAATAGTCTAACATTAAATTAAAGGTCCATATTACAAAATAAAATTTTAGGTTATAGTTAAAAAAATTTAAAACAAGGATCAAAATTAACAAGAAAAACAAAGGCTTTGAACTTGGTGCAAAAAAAATTAGTTTGGTCTTTGAAGTTTACTTTTTCCAAACTTAGTCTATATTGTTTAGGTCTTTACATTTTGACACTAAATTTTATTTTTGTCACATTCAGTTCTTTAAATGGGAGAGAAAGTTATTTAAAAAAGAAAAGGAGAGAGAAAATATACGGTTGTCCATGTTACAACCACCAAAAAATCTAATCTTAGTGTCAGTTTGGTCATTTTAGATAGAGAAGTTCAATGAAAATGATATTGCTTTACAAATATCATTAAAAAAAACGATTTGGATTGAATTTACTGTATTTAAACTCATTAAATAGTGTTTTAAGATTGAAAATGATTTTATGAAGGTTTCTATTGTACTTTTAAAGTCTTTTTTATATTAAAACAAACCTATAGCACAAGTCACGAGATTCGGCTAACCTGATAAAAAAAATGAAGAAAATTACAAAACCTAATTTTTTTTAAGAAAAAACAATGTCGAATGATAAAACTAAAAAGGAAAATAAGTAAAAAAACAAAAATAAAATGATGTCAACCTACATTAGCTTTTCAAACCTGTGACCTGAGTTATTCAACTGGAAGCACCATATATGAAAAAATCACAAAGCTCGATTTCCAACCAATTAAATGTTAAATGATAAAATTAGAAGAAAAAAAATCAATTATACGAAAGGATCCAAACCAAAATAGCAATTAAAAGAATAAGGATTAAATTTGAAATAAAAAAAATTAAAAGAAAACCACATATTTTTTACTAGAGGGTGAAATTGAAAAGAAAAATTAATTTAACTAAAGGACAAAAAAACAATTGAAAGAACAAGGACCATATTGAAAAAAAATAATATATCACGAATTGGGATTGAAGGATGGAATTCAAAACAAATAAAATTTTCACAAAAGGGCCAAGAATAAAATTTGAAAATACAAAAAATAAGAACTGAATTTAAAATATCAATAACTAAGAGTACAACTTTAGAATTTTAATCGGTTAGTATGATTTTTAAATAGGTGAGAGAGAAAATGGGGGAAAGGACCACCGGCGACAAACCGTCTCACCACTGCCGACATGTGCATGCCCCACCAAGAAGAAAACATTTTGAAGATTATAATGACACAACATAAGGAAGATTTTGGTCGTCCGAAGATGTCACACGCACAGCTAGAAGGTTGCAAGCACCTTCCAAGCTAGCATGTGTGCTACAAGCACCGACTATTTTTTTATTAAAATAATATTTTTTATTTATTAAAATATCAAATTGCCCTCATTCATGTTGATAATAACAATATATATATAAAGTTTATGTATGCAAGGTTTCAAAATTTTGCTTTAAAGGGCAATTGAATCATTTTGTTGTGTATTAAAACGTGGAAAAAAAAACTTTATATGCCTTTTTTTTAATTGTTTTTAAGGGTAAGTTAGTTATTCCATTGTGCTTTAAAAATGGAATAGAAAATTCTATCCGTACTTAATCAGATAATGATTAATGAGCCTTGTAAAAAGATTGAAATATCCTCAACATCAAAGTCATTGGTTTTTTTAGAAACAACAAAATAATAATTATATTGTCATAATAAATAGTAAAATGAGTCTATGCCTATAATATTTTATATTCCGTTTTAGCTTTTTTATTTGTCATTTTCCTGCTTCGCGTTGCAGATTAGATATAGCATTTTGGATTCGATAAATTAGATAGCTAAATCATGAGGTTTTTTTTTTTCACTATTCCAATCAAATAAGGTTTGAAAATTATAAAAAGTATTTCAGTAATAGGTATAATCCTTGAAAGTTATACTTTTAGTCTTGACAATTCGCATATAGATAGCCTAAACAAACTTGCCATACAAAAAAAAAATCAATGAAAGAGAGAAAAAAAATAAATTCCAAATGATTCAAAAGTCCACGTCTTTCAAATGAAGCACGCGCCTGACACTAAAAAACTACATCATTTGACATAATAAAGAAGCAAAAAGAATATGAGCACAGCTCCCAGTCAAAACAGCTATTGCATTGTTGATTCAAATTCCATCGTTAATATTGTTGATTTTATCATTAAAGTGGTGTTGTTGATAAAATAATTAAATTGATGTCGAGAATTAAATTGGTGATGTGGAGATATTATTAATGGAGTAATTTAATTGATAACAAAATGAATCAACAGATTAGACAAGGTTACAGGAACCATTCAACAGATAAGTTCAGTTAGTAGAATACAAATACCGAGTAAGTGTTTGATATCTTGAAGTTTTTTAAAAAACTTTAGATATTTAAATTATCTATACGATCAATGAAATTTTCTGCACAATTGTGATAAATTTTCCCATGATAATTTGTTTTGTAAATAGACGATTGGTGGACCAGTTATCCTAGTATGAAATTGATGCCCTATGAATGAACGATTGGTGGTCCAGTTATCATGATTTGGAATTGACGCCTTCTAGCGTGGACAATTGTAGATTTTAGATTATTGATTTGTGACTAGTACTCGGGAGATAAGTTGTAAATTTAAAATTTTCTTTGTGAGTAACTAATATATATAAATGCAAATTTTAATTACTCTAATTGATCATGGTTATGTTTTAAATCATCATAATGCAGATTCTTCTCAATATCGCGAGTCCTAGTAGTCTTAGAGATTACTTCTATTACTACTAGATCTGGTCATGTAAAAACAAATAAAAAAATAATAATTCCTATATATTTTAAAGATTATTTTTTTTGTGTATGTATGAACTTAAATAGATTAGCTTATTTAACTTGTACTTTGTTGTATAATTATTTTCCAAGCATAACGGTGATATATATAAGCACTTAGTTAATATCAATTGTTTAATAATAATACTTAAAAGATTAAATATGATTGAAGGAGGAATATTAAATGTATAATATGTGATTATGTGTATAATTGTAAAGATAATTGTTTTTCTTTAATTTAGTTAACATGATTATGGGAATGTGTAATATTGTTGATTGTGAAATTTTGGAGTAAAATTAAAATACTGAATTGTGAAAATGATTTATTAGGGATTAGTGTTAATATTATCAATAACTTGAGATAGATTAAATTAGAGGAAACCTGCCGAAATTTTTGTAAATTGTTTTTGAGTGAATTCCAGATAAATTGTTAGAAATTTTAGGGTTGTTACAAAAAGTTATTTAAAAAAAAAAAGGAGAGAGAAAGTATATGGGTGTCCACGTTACAACCATTAAAAAATCTAAACAAAACAAATAGATCATGATACATGAATTTTATTTTGATTTGGATTGATTTATAGTGCTTAAACTCATTAAATAGTGTTTTAAGATTGAAAATGATTTTATAGAGGTTTTTATGGTAATTCCAAAGTATTTTTATATTAAAATTTGAGTTTTTAGAAACAAAAAACGCAACCATGATTTTTCAGCCAGGAGGTTGAAAGTTGAATCATAAGATGAACTGAAGAAGCGTCATTTGTTTTATTTAGAACAAAATGAAAATGGGGTGGATGATGCTTTGTCTTGCCCATTAAAAAAAAAAGAAGCACGCAAATCCATCCTTTAAAGTTTAGGTGTGTTCGGCCTTTTTGTTAAATAGACAATAATATATTCTTTTCTTTTATTTTTTAATTTTAGACTAAAATTCTATTTAAATAAACTTATTAAAATGATATTTAAAAAATTGTTTTTTTTTTAAAGATTAGAAATTTTATGGTAATATTAAAAATTCACTATATGAATAATTAAATATTAACCTAATATGCAACATTTTAGAAAAAAGATATATCATTAATATTCGATGAGAATAATATATATATTTTGTTATTTATACGTAGCTGTATTGGATTTATTATTGTTAAACTCTTTACATATATGTATAAAAATAATTAATTCATAATTTACTTTTTATTGAAACTTGTTTTCACGATCATGCTAAGGTTTTATAATTTTTAATATTTTTATTCAATAAACCATATTGCTAATTAAAAACAACGTGTTATTATCAAAACAAGAAAAAATACATGAATAAAAAAAGATAATTTAACTAAAAAATACATTTTTTCTACAATTTCATGTATTGTTTTTTCTTACAAATATTTATTTTTACTTTTATATAATTAAATAAAAATAATTTTTTTAAAGTATCCTGTTGTTGTGGATCCGCAATACGCCCCTGGGCCAAGTTATTTTTTTTCTGTACAAAATTATGTTAATTTGTCGCAAGCGCATTTTAAAGAATTAAGAAAAATCTATGAATCAAGTTATAGACCTGATTGAAACAAATAAGTTGATTTTATTTTAATCAGATGATTAAAAAATGGATAACAACAACAAATTGACCAAATAAAAAAACAAGTAATCACGATAACCTGGGTAATAAACCTTTTTCAAGAAGGGAAAAATTTTTGCAACTCATTTCTTAACCAATTAAATATGAAATGATAAAATTAGATGAATAAAGGGCAAAAGAAAATCGGTTCAAGTCAACCTAAGATAGCATAAAAAACTTGTAATCCGGGAAATAAGAGCTAAGCTATTCTTGTTTAACCTGTCAAACTTACCGTCCAGGTCATGAAATCCGGCTAACTTAATAAAAAAAGAAAAGAAAAGAAAATGAAGTAAACTACAAAACCCAATTTAAAAAAAAATGTTAAATGATGAAACTAAAAAGAAAAATAAATAAAAAAACAAAAAATAAAATGATTTCAACATTCATTAATTTTTCAAATTCGTGACTTGAGTTATGAAATTATAAACTCCATATATAAAAAAATTATAAAATTCAATTCCTCACCAATTAAATATTAAAGAATTCAAAATTAAAATAATAAAATGTATCCATGCCCATAATATTTTTACATTCCGTTCTAGCTTTTCTACTGGTCATCTTTCCGCCATCTTCTCGTGCTGTGTTGCGAATTAGATGAAATTACTTTGGATTTAATAAATTAGATAGCTAAATCATAAGCCTTTTTTTTCACTATTCCAATCAAATAAGGTTTGACAATTATAAGAAGTATTTCAGTGATAGGTATAATCCTTGAAAGTAATACTTTTAGTCTTGACAATTCGCATATAGATAGCCCAAACAAACTTCCCCCACCACACACGCAAAAAATTCAATGAAAGAAAATTTCCAAGTGATTCAAAAGTCCATGTCTTTTAAAAGAAGCAAGCACCTGACACTAAAAAACTACATCATTTGACATAATATAGAGGCAAAAAGAATACGAGCACAGCTCCCAGTCAAAACAGCCAATACTATCCACATAGCCATTGATTTATCTGCTGCCAAACCAGGCAAACGCCTTGAGCATAGGCTGTGGTTGATGGAGCTGGTCAGCCCTCTCCCTCGTCAACAACAACAACAACACAAACGTGGCACTAACCTGCACCAGCCCTTGTCTGTCATTTTTTCCACTACAAGCATGATCCAACAGAGAAATGAAAAAAAAAATGAAGAGTAATTTGCAGCCTTGCTATAAGCATTCTCTACGCGAGGTCAGAGCACTTTTCATTTGTTTCACGGCAATATTCATGCAAGCTGGCTAGCTCAATATAGATTTTGTCGAACCAGCTTTTGTTTTTTTAACTCTACACCTAAATCATGTAGGTCTGAAAGGAATGGATTCATAGCGTTAAAGTCTGCAAATCTTGACAACAATCAAAGCAAAATGTCACAAGTATAGGATCAACACTAAGCTTCATTTGACAAAATCTCAAATTTATAGATAATATTGTTATCATTGATGTTCTTAAATTGCTAAGAGAAGTTCAGAAGAACACCAGTTCGATGCAGTTGGTCAAATACCTGCAACAAAATTTAGGTCCTGATTTGTTCCATTCCAACAAAATTTGCTGAATTCTCCATGACTGTTTCGCATTTGTTTCCCCCCCCTGTGATCTATGCTCAGATAGACCTGGATTCGACAGCTTACCAGTAACAAACGAAAATCACATAAATAGAAAGAAGTTGATATAAATTTAGCTCTTAAATACAGTGATCAGCAAAGAGAGGGAGCCCTGTTGTGGTTCTTTTTTAGAGAATTGTGTTAGGAAATTCCAGAAATCAAATAGACATAATTTAAGTGGTTCGGTAATTTGTTTACTCTATAGAACTACTAGTTTGTATTGATTAAACTTAGAAACAATACAAACAACAAAACAAGAAGGAGAAGATTCTACTCAACTCAACTCTCTCTAGCTCTTTCTGTTTCTTTCTATTTTTATGTGTTACACAGCCCTTACTAGCACCCTTTTATTTAGAGCTAATATGGGAGATAATTCTTCCCATTTAAGTCAATTATAGCAGCTATTCTTGGCACCGTATTTAATATTCAGCAACCACTCTTGAACCATGCAGCCATGTTTGACATGGCAGCCAACAATAACAAATTGTATGGAGGGTGGAGATTGAGAGAAGAAGATAGGGATGCTCCAGTGTCTGGAAGGAAGGAAGATAAAAGGCTAAAGCTTTGTTTCCATGTTGAGGTGATAGCTGCTAAGTTATAGGAAATTAACGCAAATATATATTCAACAGACGCATCATGATTTATTTAAATAATTCATTAATTGTTATACCACGAACTTGGTGGGAAATCACCCTTTTCTGGGCAGTCTAAATTATGTTAAACCACCAAGCAACCTTCACCTTGCAAATGATTTAGGTTTTTCTAGTCGAAATTAGCAGGAGTATCTAGTCAAAATCAGATCAATTACAAGATTCTATCACATTAATTAAATATTAAAAGATAAAATAAAAATAAAATCAATACAAATAAATCTTACACAACATATAAAAATAGTAATTATAAACAAAAAAAAGGATTAGATTTGATCGGGAAAAAAAACTCAAAAATGATGAAATTGTAAAAAAAACAAACAATTTCAAAAGTCATTTAAAATAAAATAAATAATAATCAAAAGAATTAAAATTAAATGTAACATAAAAAATCTATTGGTGATGAAATTAAAAATATCCTTAATTTCATAAATTATTCTGAATAAAAAGAATATGGACGATGTCTTAAGGACAACAAACCTTAGGGTCTAATTGGATTTTTTTTTTAAAGTCGGCATGAAAATCGAGTAGGAAAGAGAAAAAAAAAACCAAAAAGCCACACACATCACTTAAATATGGAGGGGATGCTGAGACGCATCGGTCATCGTCCTAAGAGTACAGTTTTGGCCACCTAACGGCATGACATGTACCGTCCAAACCTGACAGATATTGTTCACGTGCTTCTAGCTTTTTTTTTTATTTACAAAATTACGATGTTGCTTCTAATAACTACCAAATAACCAAATGTAAAATACAAAAGAACTCCTAAAATAAAACTAAATAATTTTGCCAACCAATAACAAAATATTAATTTCAAAGTGGAAAATGTTATGATGTAAAATAAGAAGCATTGTGCAACAATATTATTCATTCATCCATTTTTCTTTTTATTATTTTTTAATTTTATATAAGTTTTACTAAATAATAATTTTATGGCTTTCTCGTGGATGATGTTGTTCTCACTCCATTTTTTTTTAGACTAATATAACCTTATTTAATATTTTTATGTGTTAATTATAGCTTTGTCTGTATGTTTTGACAAAGTTAATAATTAATAAATCCTCGTGGTTTGAGAAATAACACTAGACATGCATGCGCTTCTCCGCGGTTGTAACAATATTTTTTTTTATTTATGTAAGAAAAATAACAGGTATTAAAAAAATTCAAGTTAAAATCATTGGATAAAATGACAATTTAAATAATATGAAAAAATAAAACACAATAATAATAAATAAATTGACCAAAAAAACAGTGAGTAAAAGATAGAAAGAACTAAATCTAAGTTTATTTGGATCATTAAACAACTCAATGCTAACCTAACCGAAAAAAAACCGAAACAAAAGGAATCAAAATTTAAAAAAACATCAGCTTTAAACAAAAAAAAAACAAAGCAATCCCAAACGAACTTCTTAAACCTCATCTAATTTAAAAAACTTGCAACTTGTTAAATTATAGACTTAAGTTCAATTAAAAAGCTTAAATGCAATCCAATTTTATTTTAAATGATAAAATCGATGAAAAACTACTAATAAAAAAACTTGCAAAAGAAAAGGAGTAGCCAAAAAAATCGATTAAAATTTGACTGGAAAAAACCAAATAAAGATAAAATTTGAAAAAAAATCAAAATTATCCCAAAAAAATTGAGAGAATGATTAGGACTAAATTTGACATCGAGAGATGAAATTGAGAAAAACAAATCAAAAAAAAAACCATGCAAAAAAAATAGCAACTAAAAAATTTAGGACTAAATTCAACATAAAAATCAAATGAAATTAAATATTCAGGGATGAAATTGTGAAAAACCAATCCATCAAGAAAATGATGTAAAAATAGCAACTAAAAGAAACATGACCAAATTTGACACAAAGATTAAAGGAAAAAAAAGTCTAGGGTGAAATTGTTAAAAAAACAAATCAATCAAAAAAACAATTAAAAAAAATAACAATTCAAGAATGAGCACCAAATTTGAAAACAAATTTGAAAGGGAAAAAAATTAAAAATAAGAGAAGAGGGACCGAATAGAAAGAAAAAACAATTGAAAGGCTGATTTGATTTTCTGCATGGCTTACACATAAATCCAGGAAGAAAGAGAAGGAAAAGAAAGGGAAAAAGAAAAGTCATTTATGGCCAAACTGCATCGAACCACCATACACGCGCCATTCAGAGAGGAAGAGGATGTCGAGACGAATCCAATGATGCGACGAAAGCGTCAGTACAACCACCAGAGTCAGTCGCACGCGCCGCCCGAAGTTGGCGGAGCTACTAACGCGCTGGCTAGTGCTTTACACATGCCAACAGCATTTTCATTTTTTTTTTAATGTCATAAAACTGAAAATGCCCCCAAGACTAATCAACAAACAAACCATGAGGAAATTACCACAAAGCCCTTGAATGCAAGGCTAAAAAATTGGAATGACATGGGTAATGTTATAATTCCACTGTTCAACCAAACATTAAAATGCAAAATTATCCTTGTGCAGAAAATATCAAATTATTTTATTTCAGGGTTAAATTTGTTATTTTACTGTATATTTACAAACACAATTACGAAAACAACCCCACT
Source organism: Populus nigra (assembly GCF_951802175.1). Lineage (NCBI taxonomy): Eukaryota > Viridiplantae > Streptophyta > Magnoliopsida > Malpighiales > Salicaceae > Populus > Populus nigra. The sequence continues at coordinate 2,812,140 of NC_084870.1, read as the reverse complement.
CAATTCCCAAAAGATATTCACGTCCTATGAAAAAGACCATCATACCCCTAAGAAAAGGTAAAAGAGAAAATAACAAAGGGGCAACATAGTAATTATACTATTAAAAGAAATAGTAAACTTTGTCTTTGAAGCATGGGAAAATCTCCATCAGCTTTAACTTTTAGTTAATGTTCAATATTTTTATTTTTTAAAATATGTTTATAGCTTAAAGACAGTAAGAGATGACTTGGTTTTGATTTTTTGATGAAAAATAGTTAAGATTTTGATGTATTTTTATAATATATAATTATTTTTAGAAGAAAAAATATGCTATCTGAATTTTTATTAAAAAAAAAAGAAAACTAGAAAAGAAAAAATGTTTTACATTAGGAAGCACACCACGAGCTCCCTCAACATCTAAGGCCATGTTTGTTTCCCGGAATTTATTTTTCGGGAAACCACTTTCCAAACTTTTCTGTGTTTGTTTGCCACTAGGAAAGTTGGTCAACGAAAAACAATTTTCGATCAACGGAAACACTTTTCGGTCAACGGAAAACACTTTCCAGTCAAAGAAAAATTTGGTTTGGTTTCTAGGAAAGTGTTTTCTCTTTTAGCTGTGTTTGTTTTCCGGAAAATGGTTTCCGGGAAACCACTTTCCAAACTTTCATGTGTTTATTTGCCATTGGAAAAGTTGGTCAACGGAAAACACTTTCCAGTCAAAGAAAAATTTGGCTTGGTTTTCAGGAAAGTATTTCCCTGAAAAATTTGGGCGGAAAACACTTTCCGGAAGTTGTGAAAAATTTAGAAATGTCATTATTTGCTGATTATATCAAATTTGATCCTCAAACTTTTGATTGCTATATATAATTTGTTTTGAATATTTATTTTTCAATTTCATCTCTTAAAATTTAATTTTTATATTAATTTTGGTCCTTATTTTTATAATTGCTATTTGCTTTTTCCTTATCATTTTTTATTGAAATTTTTTATCTATCAAATTTGGTCCTCATTCTTTTGATTTTTACTTACTTTATTTGAAATAATTTATGAAATGTTAATTATTATTATTTTAATTTCTTCACCTTTAATTTTTTTTAATTTTTTAGATTTGATCTCTATTATTTTGATTATTATTTATTTTATTTGAGATAATTTATGAAATTATTTTTTTTTTCAATTTCATTCTTATTCAACTTTTTAATTTGTAAGATTTGTTCCTCATTATTTTAATAAATTTGAAAAAATAAAACATTAATAAGTTATTTTCCAGCTCATTTTCCATAACATAACCAAACACTGGAAAGTGTTTTCCAACTTATTTTCCATTACACTACCAAATATCGAAAAATACTTTTTCGAAATTCACTTTTCTGAAATTTACTTTTTCAGAAATTTACTTTTCAAAAGAAAATTACTTTCTTGCAAACAAACGGGGCCTAAAAGTGATGAGTGAGAGAGAGGAGATTGTATTTCACGCTAGTGATGAGCGAGTGGGGAGGAATCTGGGTGTGGTATCAAATAGATGAAAGAGAGGAGAGGATGCTGAGTACTATCCATCGGCGCCTTTGGCGCTTCCTCGTAGACCCCACCACATACATTCCTCTCCTTTTCTACCTCGATTTCCCCGACCTCATTTACCCTCAATGTTTGTCTTTATTTTCTAGGTTGCCTTCCCTTCCCCTTTCCTCTTTTATTGCCCATATGCAGGCCAAGCAGAGCAGACGCCACCAGCTTGTTAAAGTCCCCGTAGCACGAGATTATCTGCTTGTATATTTTTGTCTTATTTTTTTAGTCTCAAAAAAGAAAACTTTCGCAAGCTTTTATTATAGGATCGCCTAAAAGATGAATGCTGCTGCTGCTGCGAGTTAAATTGAGTTTCTGTTTGATATTTTAAAAGCTCCGACGAGGGTTTTTACATGCAAGACAGGTGAAAAACAGGTCCTGAAAAACATGTTATTTTAGAGTTACAGAACCAGGATTTAAAAAACAATTATACGAGATTTCATGCGGAGAATATAAGCTATTTGGATAATCAAATAGTGGAAAAAATTCAGAATAGCCGTGAGAGAAATAAATCACTGATCATGGTGGGGGGGGGGGGGGAACAGATCGCCGGTGGTGAAAAATAAGAGGAGAGAAAATAATTCTTGGTTATTTCACTGATCATGGGGGGGGGGGGGGGGCAGATCGCCGGTGGTGAGAAATAAGAGGGGAAAAGGGTTAAACAAGAGGTTTAGGTAACGCGTCCCTACGTGGAGTGGGAACGGGGCTGTCTGTCTGTCTGTCTGTCAAGAATGATAAAAGAACAGAGAGTGATGAGACTGGAGGGAGAGAGAGAGAGAGGGACTGCTTGCTCTGCTGGGTTCTCTGACTCACTGAGTCGTCCTAACAACTAACAACACGCCCCATGATAGTTGCTGACACTGCCAAAGTCCACGGGCCCCCCTTTTACATTGACAACTCTCTCTGTCTCTGTATCACACACTTTTATTAACGCATTGTTGCCGCTCCAAAAGCTTCGCTTCGCTGGGTAGTACAGTTTTTTTTTAAATACCTGAGGCAATTTTAAAAATTAGTAACTATACAAATCTTATTTAACTTCTTAAAATATATTGATTTAATATAAAATATATGTTTTTTCAATTGTTTTAAGAAAATTCACCCAAATAACTAAATAATAATAATGCAATTTTATGGCGTTTTTCTCCTCCTTCTCATCATCATCTTCCTACGCAGTTAAATAATACATAGAACACTCATGTCATAGCCTAGCAAGTAAAGGAACTTGTTTTCTTTTTTTGAATTTGGATCGATTTTTTATATGTATATCTGTCATTTCCAAGATGTTTTACTTATTAATTAAGCTTGTAGGGTATTTAATGAATCCGGAGATTAATTGAGGTACGCATAAACTAGCCCAAACACCCCGGATTATAAATAATAATAATAATACATGGAAATATATATATATATATATATATATATATATAGAGAGAGAGAGAGAGAGAGAGAGAGAGAGAGAGAGAGTTCAACCTTGGATAAAGTTGATGAAAGCTAGGAATTTTCTAAGGCTGATATTAGTTCAACTTTAAAAGATTGTTTTTTTCTGATTGTTTTTATGTAGCAAGGGGAGATTTTATTTATGCAAGAAGAAAGGTTAGTTATTATCCAGGGAATAAATAATATAAAATTTATGATTCATTAAACTAATAAGAATATTTTTATCTAGAATTTTTCTCTCTTGATTGTATATTTTTATTTTTCTAAAATAAATTTAAAAAATAACTAATAAAATATTACTAGTTATTTCTTAAACACCATAAAATTACTCGAAAGAAATAAGAGTTTTATTTTACCTTTTTTTAATTGAATGAAACTGAAATTTTATTTTGATGGACAAGTTTAGAGTGTGTTTTAGATTATGGTAGAAGTTGTTTTAAGAAATGCATCAACATAATTTTTTTTTTTTAGTTTTTTTTTTACATTATTACTTCAAAACGATTTCAAAATACTAAAAAAATAACTGATGAAAAAATTATAAACACAGTTGAACCACAAAAACAAACAAAGCATTATTACCTGTTTGTTTTTGCATTTCAAAAGCGCTTTTGAAAAAAATTAATTTTTTTTATTTTTTTTATTTAATTCAAATTAATATTTTTTTGGTGTTTTTAGACCATTTTAATGTGTTGATATCAAAAATAATTTTTAAAAAATAAAAAAATATATTATTTTGATATATTTTGAATGAGAAATATTTTGAAAAACAACCACAACTACACTCCCAGACATGCTAATTTAAGTTAATCTCAATTTATCCTCCACATATTATATACTTAATTTATTAATCAACACCCTTGAAATTATCTTTTCTATCCATAACCTCTAATGTAGACACGTTTCAGCTTTACCTTGAGCACAAAATAAATAAATAAATAAATAAAGTTATCTAATTTTTTTAAAAAAGGAGATTACATTACAATTACAATTTACAGTTACAACTAAAAAAAAAACCTAAAGCTTGTGACAGAAGTATTGTAGCATATAAGAGAAACACACAGTAGATTGTAATAGTATTTCATAATGTTTTCTTTTTTTCTGTCTTTTAGTTTATTTTTTTATTTATTCTCTTAAGATTGTGATTATTTAGGATTGTTCTTGGTGGTTTATTTTAATTATTTAAATTATGGGATACCAGAGTGTTGAGAAAAATTTTTGTTGCTTGATGCTTAGTTCAAAAATATTAAATGAAATTTTATTTATTTAAAAAACAATTGGAGCTATGAGAAAGAATCTGAATAATAGACAAATATTAGCCTAATTTTTTTATCTGGTCATCCAATTTTTTTTTTAATTTGATCATTTTACGTTAAGTTTATCCATGAGTGAACTTAATAGTGTTTTTTTATTGCCTAAATATGAGGCCCCTACGATGTCACAGAAAAATTATGAGCTTAGTTGATACTCGATTTTACAAAATAAAATTCAATTTCATTGATTTAAAACAATCAAGATTTAAGAGACCAGATCTGAAACATGAAATAATTAAAAAGGACCAGGGTCAACATGTAATGACAAAAATGATGAAACATGTATTGTGTGTGCCAGCGTGAGAAAGAACTCGCTTGTTATTTGACAATGTGTGCAATTTCTTCCGTGGCCAAATGTTGTTTTTCTTGGTGGCATTTGATATTTCTTGGTGAGCCCTTTTTCTTGATGTGGTGTGTGTACATGTTGAAGGGTGTGTGGGTCTTTTTTCTTTTCTCTTTTCTCTTTTCTTTCTTTTTCCTCAGTTTCCATGCAAATTCTCCACAAATAGCTTTGTGTCATGTTATTTTATTTTTATATCAAATTTGATTCTCAATCTTTTAATTGTTATTTATTTTGTTTTAGATTTTTTTATGATTTTTTTTTTCAATTTCATCCATCAACATTATGTGATTTTTTTACGTTAAAATAACTGTGATTTTTTTTATTTGTCTTCTACAAGGTAATTCCAACTCATGACCCAAGTCATGAATTTAAAAAGTTAACCCTATTTGACTTTGATTTTTTTTATTGATTTTTTTAATTTTATCATTCAATATTGAGTTGGTTAGGGACTGAGTTTCAATTTTTTTTTTTACTTTCCTTTATATGTGATTATTCTAGTTTCATGACCTAGGTTGTGAATTTGACAGGTTAGCCCAAGTTGACTTGAGTTTTTTTTTGTAATTTTTTTTTTATTTTGCCCTTTAACATTAAGTTGATATGAGAATTGAAGTTTATATTTTCTTAAAACTTACTTTCTATAGGATTACCTCGGTCTCATGACTTGATTCATAAGTTTTTTAAATTTGATTTTTTTTAAAATTTCATCATTCAACAATAAATTAGTTGGGGATTGAATTTCAATTTTTTTTTCATTTTATGGAGTTATTCATTTTTAATGATTTGGATCACGTGTTTTAGGGTTTAACTCGGATTGACTTATTTTTTATAATTTTTTTTATTTTTGTCATTTAACACTAAGTTGGTTTAGAAACAACATACATATATATATATATATATATATATATATATATATATATATATATATATATATATATATATATATTTTCACGAGGTTATTCCATTTTTATAATCCAGGTTATAAGTTTGATAAATTTACTTTGATTGATCTGGATCATTTTTTTTGTTTTTTTTAAGATTGAATATATATATTTTTATTATATCTACCCTTTAATATCAAGTTTACTTGGAATTATATTTTGTAATTTATTATAGTTTAATTTTCATGATCATCATATATCCATGATTTAATATATCACTGTTTAAATATATTTAAAAAAATATATCATTCAATATTTAAAAATGAGGAAGTCTAGTATGAATAAGATTTTTTCGAAAGATTGCTTTTTTTTTCATTAGAGAACAAATTCACAATGATTTATATTTTTTTATATTAACAAAAAAATTAACTTAATATAAAAGATGAGGGTATTTAAATAAAAAATAAAATTTCTCAATATCAAATCCCTTGCATCTCAACTCCCAATATTTTTCTAAGGAAATTGAATCCCTGGATTTGTTTAATGGCAATTATGATCCTAGAGAAGATAAGACGTGGGATTCTAATAGCTATTTGTTATTTTATTAACAATTATTTTTTAAATTTTATTTTTAATATTATCATATGAAAACATTGAAAATAAAGAAAAATAATTTGAAGAAAAAAAATTTAATGTTTTTCAAAAACTCTTTAAAAACGTGAAAAGAAGGAGAGGAGAAGAGAAAGAGTGATAGAGGGGGATAATTGATAGGAAATCTAAATCCGGGGATCGATTGATAAAATTTGGTGTACGTAGGAGACCAAACACAGATTGAGATAAAAAGAAAAGCAAACGAGAGGGGGAGGGAGAGGGGGGATGGAATGGAATGGTGGGGAAGAGTAGTGTCTAGGCCTGTCCCCTCCACCAAAAACAGTCTTTCTCTCTCTAAAACAGACCAAAAGCAGCCACCACCACCACTACATTGGCTTTTTTTTTTTTTCCTTAAAACTTTTTGCCCTTTTGTTTTCTGTGCTTCCCATGTCTGCTACTTGTGCTCCCTCTTCCCTGTACCTGCAAATGGGGGAGGAATCATTCTTTGAATTTCTTGTTATTATTTGATGCATACTAATCTTTTTGCTCCTTTCTCATCTCATCTCATCTCTTAACTTACTGTGTGTCTAAAGCTAAATCTAAAACTAAAACTAAACACGACCTTCTTGTCTTGTTGTTGTTTTCTGTTCAGCTTCTAGCCAGTCTCATGTTTTGATTATCTTTCTTTCCTTATCCATGGTTTATATCTGATTTCTTAACCTCATTTCCATTCTTCCTTGTTGATCGCATCTCTCTCTGTCTATCAAATTACTTGATGTAAGTTTCTGTTTGGTTATGTGGTTGCTGTACTTGTATTTTTAAGCCCACACTACTGGGACATATTATACACTATACAAACACTGGGTGGGGTGGTGTTCATGGAAATTGATCTGAATCATCCAGTGACTGAGGTGGAGAAGAATTCATTTTGTACCAATGGGGACTCTTCATCTTCTTCTAATTCATCTTCATCTCCAGTTTCCTCTTCAATTTACTTGGAGCTTTGGCATGCTTGTGCTGGTCCTCTCACTTCTCTCCCTAAGAAAGGGAATGTGGTTGTCTACTTCCCTCAAGGCCACTTGGAGCAGCTTGCCTCTTCCTCTCCTTTCTCTCACAGGGACATGCCCAATTTTGATCTCCACCCACAAATATTTTGCAAAGTTGTAAATGTGCAGCTACTTGTAAGTTTCTTTCTTTTCTTTCCATTCTTTGATTCTACTTGTTAAGTTTGCTTCTTTCTTTCTACTACAGTATATTTCATTTGCAGGCCAATAGGGAAAATGATGAGGTCTACACTCGGCTTACTTTGCTTCCTCAACCAGAGGTATCATCTTGAATTTTTACAGTGTAGTGTATATTAGCTCGTTTGTAATCCTTGAAGAAAGTATGCTTCCTTTTTGTTGGCTTTGACTCCTCTTGTTCTTAATAATACACTATTGAATTTGTTCGCTCTAATTTACTTTCTGTTCATATAGTTTCATCTGGAATTAGCTCAGTTTTTATTTTGAAGATGATGGTTTCTTTTCTCTTGGGGATGCCTTATAGGTGGTAGGACAGGATTTAGAAGGCAAAGAACTTAAAGAGTTAGGCGTGGATGGAGAGGGTGACGACGCATCACCAACAAAATCAACCCCACACATGTTTTGCAAAACACTCACAGCTTCTGATACTAGCACCCATGGAGGGTTTTCCGTTCCTCGAAGAGCTGCCGAAGACTGTTTCCCTTCACTGGTGTGATTTTTATGCCTTTCAGTTCATTTCTTTTATCAGACAGTCAGATTAACTTTGTTGCCCAAATTATAACTGTGTTCTTAACCTGATAGTGTTTCTTTATTTGCAGGATTATAAACAGCAGAGACCCTCTCAAGAGCTTGTGGCCAAAGACTTGCATGGAGTTGAATGGAGATTTCGTCATATTTACAGAGGTAAATCATGATTGAATTCTGGGTTTGGTTCAATTCAAGGTAATATTGACAGTATTGTTTAATGTTTATTGCTTCTTAGGTCAACCAAGAAGGCATCTTCTAACTACGGGATGGAGCATTTTTGTGAGTCAAAAGAATCTTGTTTCAGGGGATGCAGTGCTATTTCTGAGGTACGCCCTGGATAATGATGCTGAAAGTGCATTTTTCTCCCTTTGTAGAGTTTGGGCAGAAATCTTGCTTCAAATTTAGTAATTAGTGCATGAGGGAAAATTCTTACTAGAAATCAGAGGTCGCTTGAAAATGGAATCATTTCAATACAAAAGAAAAAGGAAAAAGACAAGAGAAAGAAACAATAGATGAAAGAAGTGGAGAAATGTCAATTGCTGCCAAATCCTCCAGTTTCCTGCAGGGGATGATTGTAACCAAGTGCTTCCCCTTCCAGCAGTTTGAAATTTGTAATCTGTTTGTTATAGGGGCGAAGGTGGAGAGTTGAGACTGGGGATCAGACGAGCTGCTCGACCTAGAAATGGTCTTCCTGATTCTGTTACTGGCAAGCAGAATTCACTTCCCAGTGCTCTCTCCTTGGTGTCTAATGCAATATCCACCAAGAGCGTGTTCACTGTTTCATATAGTCCAAGGTACCAGAGCTATCATAAATTAAATTGAATCAATGTTTTAGTCCTCTCATTTTGTTAGTACTCTTTCAACTTCTGTTGTAAATAACTCACTTTTGTTGGCAGTTGGAAAGACCAATATGCATTGTTTAGTGGGATCTTACTCTTAAGCTAAATGTATTTTAGCATAAACATGTTGTCTACCAGTTCCAAATGGTACTGATAGAGTTCTGTGTCATGCTAATGGCAATTTTATTGTGCACTTTACGATACCATGAATAGGATTTATTTGTTATGATAGTTTGCTGGATTTTTCACCTCATTATTCAAGGGATTAGATTTTACCACATTCTGTGATCCCAAGTTATTCAACTGAGTGATACAAACTGAGTCAGAACATTTGATTGAGATTGTTGGCTCAGGCCAAAAGAGACTGCAATTTAATGCACTGCAATTGGTGAATGTTTTTAAGGTGTCTCTACTTCCTATGGATCAATATCCTAAAAAAATGAGTGGGTGGAACGTATGCTCTTGTAATTTTCATGTTTTGGACTGAATAACAGTTCTTGTTCTTGTATGGAGGTTCAACGCTTTCATTTGATCAAATGTGTAGGCTAATCTGCTGTAGACTATATGTTTATAAATGAACTTCTGACTTGATTACATGTTTTAAAAATAAAAGCTTTTGTTCTTGTAAATGAACATTCACTTACCCCTCACCCCTGTTCATCCAATAAAAATAGACACCAAGAAACATGAGTAACCTAAATGAAATAGGAAATAGGAATCGAAATTAATGTTATCTTCAACAATAACAAAAATCTAAAATATAATTTGCTACTAATAATAATATTCTAGCATTGTTAAATTACAAACAACAAAGAAACTTCTTTGCTCTTGTCCTGTGTCATCATTGCTGTTGCTGTTTCTATGGCTTCTGGGGTTTGTATTTGTTCCACGAGTACCGTGTGACCTCTCAGATGAAAACACTTCCTCTGACAACTAACTATCATTGTTTAGTAGTGATTGGAATTATAGGAAAAGGGAGCATGCAGTTTGCATTGGAATAGGTGCTAATAGAGAGCCTTGAATATAATACAGAGATGTATATGTGTTCCAGAAGGCATTATTTGTTAGAACATTGTCCTCCCCTGTTGATTCCAGTAACATGTATCATATTTAAATGAAATTAGCAGGTTTACCATGTCAGGTGGTGATTTTGCGACTTTGATTCTTTTGACTAAATCAAAGAAAACGTTTAAACTTTCTTTCTTTTGTAAGAAGTTTAGGTAACAGGGGCCCTGGAGGATCGAATAGAAGTGAATTTAAAATCAAATCCATGAGTTCACGTCTTTTGCTAATAGCTATTGCATACATGGATATATTACAGGGATGTAGTTTTCTCTGCAATTCTTGGAAATGTTTTAATTGTTTGTCAGGCTAGTTCTTGATAAAAAAAAGAAGGTTTTTCAAAATTGTTGAATTGCAGGGCCACTCATGCAGTGTTTGTTGTACCCTTCCAAAAGTATATAAAAAGCATCACCAATGCAGTTTGCATCGGGACAAGATTCAAAATGAGATTTGAAATGGATGATTCTCCTGAAAGAAGGTCTAGTATGATTCAGTTAAATGGCAAGACTAATTCATTTTCCTGTGGTGATATTCTTTCAAAGAATATGATATTCTTTCTGCCTTGTTGCAGGTGTAGTGGTGTAGTAACTGGAACAGGTGACTTGGATCCCTATAAGTGGCCCAACTCAAAATGGAGGTGCTTAATGGTGAGAGTTACAGTTTGCTTATGTATCATTCTAATTGGATGATTTTGTTTGCCATGTTTCTTCACATAGTCCTTCATTTCATCTACCACCTCGAATTCAATCTCTTTTGGTTTGCATCTAAATAGATCAAGCCTCCTCGTTGAGCTTCTCAACCATGGTTGCTTTATGAAAAACATATAGTTTCTCAACATTGATTTTCACCTGTCAAGAGACTTTCTTAGTTGAAAGTCTCTTAACAATGAAGTAGAAGAAGAAGAAAACAAGAGAGAAAAGAGAGAATTTATAACTGAAAAATCAACTGTTATTCTTGTTACTTGAGGAATATATCTTCATTTTGTAAGCTTTTTAACACTTGGTCCTGACAAGTCCAAGATCTTTGCAACTAACTAACTAACAGTTTCTGCGACATCAACAAATATTAGAAATAACAGAAATTGCAAGCTAACTAATACACGGCCAGAGCATCTCTAAATGACTATCAGAATCAAGGATCACAACACCAACTAATTGTCAACTCACACAATCCAGTTATTGATGACAATCTTTGTTCTTTCTCAAGATTTTGCGCTCTACCAGGCAGATACTGTTCTCAACATTGATTTTCACCTATTTGTCAGGATCACTAAGGAAATTCCCTTGCCCCCACATAAGCCAATTGTTGATGACAACCTTTGTGCATTCTGAAAATTTTGCAAAATCTACAGGGCACACATATTGTTACATCATTGAATAGGCAGGTTTTTGTGTAGGACTTAATATATCTTGTCAAGGAATACTGCTGCCTTCGCATGCATGCCATTTCTTTTCTTCGCATTTCCATTGTTTAGTAGTGAAAATAGAAGCTTGAAAACTGTTGGTTATCTTTTGACCTTTTTTGTGATCTATTTAGTAGACTCGTGTGCTCTACCATTTAACAGGTTAGATGGGATGAAGATGTCATCAGTGATCATCAAGAACGAGTTTCCCCATGGGAAATTGACGCTTCTGTTTCACTCCCACCCTTGATTATTCAATCTTCACCAAGGTTGAAGAAACTGCGGACTGGGCTGCAAGCAGCCCCACCTGATAAGCCCATAGCTGGTATAAATCTTTAACTAAGAGATCAACATTCCTCTTTTCTTTTTATTTACTTTAATTTCTTTAGCTTTTAAATCTCTTTTTCCTGCTGCAGGAGGGGGTGGGTTTTTGGATTTCAAGGAGTCTGTAAGATCCTCCAAGGTCTTGCAAGGTCAAGAAAATGTTGGTTTGCTATCACCTGTGTATCGATGTGATACTGTAAACCATCCACTGGATTTTGAGGTGCGGAATAAAGCACAACAAAATCTCATATTGTCAGGAATAGAGAAGGCTAAAATCAGTGAGTTAACTAGAGCTCACCCTGCCACCCACACAGGATTCATGGAATCTGATAGGTTCCTGAAGGTCTTGCAAGGTCAAGAAATACGCTCGTTGAGTTCTGTTGGTGCTTTGGGAAAGCCCAATATTGGACGCAGTTCTTTCCAGATGTATCCAGGACCAAGACCCGCTTTCTATCCTGTAGCAGCGGAAAGCCTTAGAAGTATGTACTTTCCCTATGGAGATGTATACAAAAATGGTCAAGATCCCAGAACACAATCTTATGCTATCTTCTCTAGAGAAAATGCCCATTTCAATACATCTTCTATTCAGACTTGTGTGGTTAGGGAAGAAGTTAGAAAGTCTAATCAATCAAGCGAGTATAAGACACAAGAAAGTATTTCTGCTGCACCGGCTTTATGTGCAAATCTAAGAAACCAAAAGGATGACTTTTTTAATGGGAATGCTACTGGCTGCAAAATTTTTGGGTTCTCCTTGAATGCAGAAACATCTCCAAATTCGCAGAACACTAGTAAGAGGAGTTGCACAAAGGTAAGCTACATTAGAATTAAAACTAGACAGTAAATTACGATTTCTTGACCTGGAGCCTGCTCATTTTAACATAAATTTGTTGAAGGTTCACAAGCAAGGTAGCTTGGTCGGAAGAGCTATTGATCTTTCAAGGCTGAATGGCTATAGTGATCTCTTGAATGAACTAGAGCGACTATTTAGCATGGAGGGTCTTTTACGAAATCCTGAGGAAGGATGGCGAATCTTGTATACTGACAGTGAGAATGATGTTATGGTTGTCGGAGATGACCCATGGCTGTAAGTGTCTGATGAAATTAGTGATATGTTATCTGCTATCCAATAAATTGGATGATTACGTCAATTTAACATGCCTCCTTAGCACCTTCATATTATTTTAAGTGAGCCTTTGGATTTGTTTTAATGTGATATTTAGCAGTGCTAAGCTGGCAAGTAGCACGCAAATGCTAGTGGGCATAGGTAGAAATGAGAGGTAGTGCTTTTCTTTTAGATGGTCATTGCCTGAAAACCCAAGTTTTTTGTAGTGAAGTACATGGGAGAAAGATGCATTATTGTTGATATGCAGGAATGGCCAGCTATGCTATGAAGCCTACCTTCTATCTCAAAAGTTCAAATTGTCTCTAGATTCACTTGTGTGCACGTTTGTATATTCAAGGAAGAAGGCAATTCATTGGAGTAGAATGGTATGGGAAGGAGGTTAAAAGCTTACCTGTCTATTCTTAGTGCATGTTCCCTGTTTTGATGGAAAAGCAAAAGCGCCTTATTTTCTCAAGGCATGCCCAATGATTTAAACTTGGGATTTGAACACAATGTTAAATTCCCATTAGAATGGAGGTGCCAGATCTTATTGGTTGGTGGAAAGCCCTCGCACTTTGTACAGCTCAAGTTCTAGATTTCTAATGAGAAAAATGGACGATGATATTGAAAATTGAAGCTTATTTTTCATTATCTTTCTGATTGATTAATAAATGCTGTTTTTGACTCTTTCCTAGGCGATGATTACTTATGGCTAGTTTTTCTGGTGACAGTGAGTTCTGTAATGTGGCAACCAAGATCCATATATATACCCAAGAAGAAGTGGAGAAGATGACCATTGGAATTACTGGGGACGATACTCAAAGTTGTTTGGATCAAGCACCTGTGATTATGGAAGCATCCAAGTCTTCATCAGTGGGCCAGCCAGATTGTTCGCCAACAGTAATAAGGGTTTGAAGTTCGTTAATGAAACGAGTACTATGCTTGCTATGTTTGTGCAACTTATTGTTAAACACCTGAATCTAGTTGTGTATTCTGTATCATTCATGTTCTGAGTTCCGCAGTGAATGGAACCTATTGAAGCTTTTAGGACTTGTATGCCTCTCTTGGCCCTCATATACGAGGATGATTGAAGTCTGTTATGGAACCAGTGATTTCTTTTTCATCTAGTATGTGTAGTACAGGTGGTCTTATTATTCACTGATTGCCGCCATGGATCACTATGAACTTTCAACGTTGGCCTGAGGAAATATGGATTAAACGTCCGAGATAATTCTTGTAGAGTTTTGTGCTCGACAGTGCATCTGATGTCGTTTGACAACTCAAACTACCAAATGGATACGCTAGATGCTTGGGCAGGATTAGATTCAAGCACAGTGTCTTGACGCTTAGATAGGTGTAGCCAAGATGACGAGGCAGGGGTGATTTATGTTGCTTTACCCCACGCGCACCAACGGATTTTATGATCACCAAGAACTCTAATGTCATAGAATCTCCTTAGGGCACCATCTCACCCCCGGGGATTTGTAATGTGCAAATACGACGATAAAGCTAGCGTTGTATGAACAGGTATTTAGCCTGTTCAAGCATAGAGATGGAGGAGCTCACAATTCAAGCTGAAATCAAACCTGGATAGTTCCATTTACTCAACAGAGTTTACCCTCTATTTCTTTCTTACAATCCGAAGAGTGTAGGCTGTGGAAGCTGTGCTGCCAATTTCTAAGATAATTTTTATAGTTGTAGAAAAATAAAGAATTATTCAACAATAAGAGTAACAGTGAAAGAAAAGTTGTTTTACTAGCATTCAACACTGTCTTCCATAATTTCCTGTTTAGCTCGTATACAGAAGCCAATGACAATCCATTCTATGACAATGGTCGCCCCGCTATGAGTTTCATACTGAAACTCATAGCGGGGAAAAATATGCTGCCGCAGGATGCCCTAGGCAACATGCTACCTCTTTACTGCTTAAAGAGTTCACGACCAATGATCATTCTTCTGATCTCACTAGTCCCTGCTCCGATCTCATATAGTTTTGCATCTCGAAGAAGACGACCAGTTGAGTACTCATTTACATATCCATTTCCACCTAAACATTGTATAGCCTGCAAAAGTGGATCTAAAAAGGTAACCAATTTTGAAAAATCATAAAACATAGAACTTGCATATAGCATATAAATCTGCTATCCTGTCTGGATTGCTATTTGCCCTCATCTGAGCGGAAGCACTGAAATAACTTGTCCGTAATCTTTCATCATGGCAGGAATAAAAATGATGATTCAGATGGCCAGGGGCAAAGTGGTGCAGGAAAAAAAAAACGTTGAGGGCTAAAAAAAGGACATGTGCAGTGAAACACAAATATTTCAGGCTCTTTTTATGTTTGTACAAATTCATTCGATTTTAGTGCTCCTACTGAACATGAAATTTTGAAATTCATAAACAAAAGAATGGGAGTGCTCTTTCACCTGCAAAGCAACTTGGGTCGCTCTTTCAGCCGCACACAGTATGACTCCAGCACAATCCTGAAAACATATATCCACAGAAGTTGTTGCATTGCTGAGATCAAACATTTTATAGTTGTGTATATGAGATGATAAACAGCCCATACAAAGGAAAGAAATAAAAGAAAAGGATACGATATGAGGAAAAGAAGACTTTTATCAATATGAAGGCTTGAAAAGAAGAGAGCCTGCATTTACTCCACAAATAAGAATAATAAAGTGGCCAATTAAAGAAAACAAGAAATTTCATGAAACACAGACAGAAGGTCACCCAAGTAAACATTGAGAGAACAAGAACAAAGAGATTTTGGGGTGCTCCGTTCACCAACAAAAGATGCTTTTCATTTTTCAACTCTAGTTTTCTACTCTACTTTTATTTTTCAATGGAAAATCAGAAAACATGTTATCCATTAAAGTTTCATAACATTTTTCAAGTTAGAAAACTAAAATACATGTTCAAACTACAATAGTTTTTCACTAATAGAAAAATAGAAAAAATGAAATCCAGTTCAAAATGCATTAATTTTTAAATTCTATTTTATCCAACAAAATATTAATTCAGTCCAAATTTTACATGTGGTTTATTGTGAAATAAACAATATTAAAATATAAATTCAGAAATTACAGTTAAATTAACCCTAAAAAACACATCATTTCAGAAAAAAAAAAAAAGGTTTAGCATGCCCCCCTCATCTCAATTTGGCAAACAAAAAGAAAAACTTGATAGATAATGTAAATCAAAAGCAAAACAGCAGCCCTTATTTTGCTCCACCAACAATCGGGTGATGCCAACACAAACTTTGTCAAGTATTCCACCAGTACAACTACAATAACACAAATTTCAATCAACCTTCGCTTTCTCATTGAAAAGCCACTCAAAACCTAACCATCAAATCAGATCCATGAATAGATAGTGAAAGAAAGAGATTGGGGATGAGGGGGAGAGAGCCAAAGAAGTTACAAAGGGTGGCGGTGCAGCTGCTTGGTTTACAAATTGAGGAAAGTTTAGATTATATATAGGATTTAATTGACATAACCCAAAAGTGACGAGGACGTTTGTCCAAAAAATATCATTTAGTTATAAGAGTTTGATAAGTTCCTTTTTAGTTCAGCTTTGAAAGGGAGAGAATTTTGGAAAACACGCCCAACATGTTTTCCAATTCAATGCTTTATCATGAAAAAATAAAAGAATTTTTCTGTTTTCCATTTTATAAAAATATGCATTTGGACACAAAGTTCATTTTTCCTTTTTTTCCAGGAAAAATAGAGTGCTACATTTCTGAAAAACCCCTTATCTTTCCAGTCAAGTAGCCATCCTTACCGGGTATATACCACAATAATCATTCCCAGTATATCCCATCAACAGAAACTGTGACAAAAATATTGCAACAAGTGTATCGTGGCAGGTATTCATAATATCTATAATGTGCTGAGACAACTAGCAACAGTACTGAATTTTATGAGTAAAACAAAGAGCTCTCATGATGCAAACCACATTCTTATGGACCTCTACATCCACAAGAAAAAAATTTCAATCAGAGTTCAAGTCATATGGGGTTTCAATATACTAAGTAGCAAACAAAAACAGAAGAAACATCAACATCTAGCTATGTGAATGAGATCATCACCTTAGGGTCAATTCTACCACTGTCACAATCCCTTGCGACAGAATAAACATAGGACCTGAAATGTTCAGAATTATTAGTCGCTACCATACAAACATCCGAATTTAGAAAAGTACAGTACAATATATTATTAGGATACATACCTTGAAGATTGTAAGGAAGTATACATGTCAGCAATCTTCCCCTGCAAATGAAGATCAATCAAAATCTATATCTATCTATCTCTATGCGTGAGTAAACCTGATGCACCAGCTGAAAGTGCATCATGGTGATGACGTGTACTAGCCACATGTGCAAAGGGATGAAGTAAAAGCTTAATATATTTTTTCATGCGTTTGAAATCGCCAAGTGTAAAATCATAATTCTTTATGTTTCTCATTATTCAGTCTCTTAAATTGTTTCTTAAATCTTCTCTTAAAAGTAAAATGATATTTTGGACTAGCAATTTGTTTATTTCAGCTCCTGAATTTAATTTAAGGGGTCACAATTTTTTTATCCTTTCCATTATTATTCATAATTTTTCTTAGTCTTTTTTTATCTTTTTAGGATTGTCGCCTATGTAAAAGGAAAAATCAAATGTAAAACTATACCAAGATATTTTTATTTTCCAACTATAAAAATATGTTTCTCAATTTTGTAAAGGTTCACCGATTTGAAATCTAACTATTTTCTCAATATTTTTATCCTTCCACACCCAACAAGATGAAAAGTGAATATACAAGAACATGAAAAAATTTGAACGCATGATTTTTTTCACATGAGGGGTTTTCAAGGAAGACAGGTTTACTTTAAGTTACTAGAACTTGCAATAACAAATCTTAACGAAGGGCATCGAAACACCATTCATGACAATGTAACTTGCTAAAGCAACAAAAAAAAAAAAAAAAAAAAACCAAATATGATAAATTCAACCATCCCATGTGATGTCAAGTCTATCAAATTACAGTTCATAACAACAGGTCATGGTAAAACATAAAGAAGAAAACTGGTGAAACTCCCACAACACAGGAGCACACTATTAGTTACAGATTAAGACCCAATAAGAACACCAGCTAGACTGCATTAGAAAGTTTGGGTCACCAATAGTTATACCTGAATAAACTGAAACTCTCCAATTGGATGGCCAAACTGTTCTCTTTGTCGAATGTAAGGAAGAACAACATCAAGACATGCCTGCATGATGCCAAGTGGCCCAGCAGCCAACACAAGCCTCTCCAGATCCAGCCCTGACATCATGACATACACACCTGAAAGAAAAGGACAACTATTGATGTTTAGAGAAAAAAGTAAAGAGGAGAGGAAAGCAATCTATGTGATGCAAATTTATTATGATAAATGTGATTTCTCCCCGTCAATTTGAACAAGTACAAAATTGGCTGGTTCTGCACACATAAATCTCTGACTATCTGTGCATCCTTCCTTATGATCATGATCACTAACAAACTAACACAGTCATTTAAGAATGTTTCCTGTGAGAGGCTGAATCCTTGGAGGTATTTAAAACCTAGTTTATCTCCAGTCACATTTATCTGTTACCGATAGTCTGGCTGAGTTGCTTGTGTCATGATCCCTAGACACACATCAACTTTGTTTGCAGTGACAAGCAATCACTGTAATTAGACATCGAACATCTTACAAAGATCTTCCTCGAAAGAAACACAAAATAGTATGAAAGAACCTTGTCTAATTACAGTGACAAGCTGTCACTGTAATTAGACATCGAACATCTTACAAAGGTCTTCCTTGAAAGAAACACAAGAAAATAGTATGAATGAACCTTTTCCTTCCTGCCCAAGAACATTTTCTTCTGGAACAAAGCAATTCTCAAACACAAGCTCACATCTGCTCAGACCATCAACCATATTAGTAGGAAGGAGGGAAAGAGGAAGGTTGATGTACAAGAAAATAGAAAACACCAGTAAGAGCATTCTTAACATACGTATCACTTCCTCTCATCCCAAGCTTGTCTAATTTCTGGGCAGTGCTAAATCTGCAGTCATCAGTAAAAGACCTTCCATAAGTCAAGGGTTCAAATTCTACTTTTCATTTGTCAGTGTTTTTACGTTTACCATGACAAAAAATGCCATATTTATCCTTTCTAAAACATTTAAGGATTTTTTTGAATAGTCTCAGAAATAAATCTTCTCAATTGAACAGTTCTTTTTCTTTGAAAAATCATTTTTGCTTTCAAATTTCTACACAAAACTTATGTAATTATTATCCATTTAAAGACATTCAGGTGCAAATAGTGCTTAGGAAAATTTTAATCAAATGAAAGGCGGTGCCCAGCTCATTCAGAGGGAAGTGTCTAACAAATAAGTCCAAAGAACAAGTGGCTTTCCATTTTAATAGAAAATGATGGTTCAAGTACCCAGGCATTCCCTTCTCAATGATAAATGCCGTGATTCCTTTTGATCCAGCTGTGATATTGGTTTTTGCATAAACAACCTGTCCCAATTCTAGGCATTACTTTCAACAAACAAAAGATGACTTTATAGAACAGAATATGATACAATTAGTCAACATCACACTAATAGTTGCATGAGGTAACCATCATGTAGTAGCTATACAACCAAACATTAATGTCTTCCAAAAAAAGAAAATTGATAGGGATATCAGTCATAGCAGTAGAGTAGGAATTGTCTTTTCAATAGATCAGAAAAGGAAAGGGGGACAACTCATACACAACCAATTATACTTTCGAACATGCTACACAAGAATTCCCAACTGAAATCGGTTTTCTATTGCAACAGGATCATATAAAATAGTTTGTTTTCATCAGTTTGTTTCATCTCCAATGTTCTATGCATTCACATGCATTGGCTTATTATTTAAAGCTCTTCAACAGCATTATAAAAGATATTACACAACTCATGTTCTTGAGAATATAAATAATAAACAATACGAACTGGAAGAACAAAAAAGGATGTTTAGCAATTTGGATCCATCATTGAGTTCATGTGCAAGTCTAGTTTCCCAAGCAACTCATACGTTTATCAATCCATAAAATTGTGCATTATAGACATGCATTTCATAAGAAGGGAGATAAAGGGAGTTGGGAGGCAATACTGAGAAGTTACCAATGTCTGAGCAACTGGCCCATTGGTGCACCACATCTTGTTTCCATTTATGATATAGCCTCCATCTACACGATCAGCTTTGCATTTCATGCTAACAACATCAGAGCCAGCTGAAAGAAGACAGTAATGAGCCAGACTACAAATCACCTAAAAGAATAGCTAGAAATCCCAGCAAAACATAAGCTGTGCAAACATATGGATTACCATTGGGTTCACTCATTGCAAGTGCTCCTACATGCTCTCCACTAATAAGCTTCATAAGAAGAGAATATCAGACAGTAAAGACAAAGTATTTGGGAGGGGGGAACCCATAATTGCGAAAATCATATTTATCAATTTAAGATAGGAAATAGATGGTCCGGGTTCATATCCCTACCTTGTTGAAAGGACATAGAAATTTAACATCATCAACTTCATTTTGCACATAAATTAATAAGAAAACTTTAGTGTGATCTTTACGATTGTAGCATGATGATCATTTATAAATATAAGGTATATTTCTGAGAAACCGTTAGCAGTAGAATGAATTGGTTATTAAAGCGAGGAGACCAAGGGATGTTGGAATGGAAAAGGAGGGAAAAAAATAACCTTGGGCAAGTATTTTTGTCTTTGAGCAGGATTTCCATTCCTCACCTAAAAATCAGAGCAGGCAGCAGGCAGCAGGCATTAAGGAAGTAAGAAGTTTCAAGACAGTGAAAAAAAAATACATTAGAATAATGGGAATATGGAATAAGGGACTTGTCTAGTTTACCAACTGATTGATGCAGAGGTTAGAATGGGCACCATAAGAAAGGCCAACAGATCCTGAAGCACGACTAATTTCTTCCATTGCTACGCAGTGGTATAAGTAACCAAGACCAAGTCCACCATATTCCTCTACGAAGGCATAAGGAAAGGAAAATTAAGAGGTTTCTAGGAAGAAGAAATAGACATTGCTGACCCTAAATCCTAACCTGGTGCAGTAATCCCATGTAGATTAAAGTCTCCCATGAGTTTCCATAAGTTGACTTCCTAGAGAAATTAGGAGGAGATGAATCAAATTGATTGAATAATTCTCAACAAAAAGAAACCCTTTATTTAAATCACCTTGGGGAAATAATTTGATTGGTCTATTGTGGAGGCATGAGGCGCTATGTTTTCTTGAGCAAATTGAGAAACACTTTCTTTAAACTGTGGAAAAGAAAGAAATAACAGATCATTTAGCAAGCAGAGAAGCAAATAAACAACAACAACAACAGCAACAACAACAATTAAGAAAGAGCAGAAGAAGACCTGGAGTTGAGTATCATCGAAGAGAAAAGAGGTAGAAGCGGTGGAGAAAGAAGAGGCAGAAGGAGGAGGAGGATGTGGGAGTTTTTTCTTGTTTGTATTTAAATGAGACAGAGACCTCCTCGCGGCCGCACCAAACACTCTCTGCATCCTTACAATTCTACCACGACAGGACACCACACCAGAAAGACAGAAAGGGGGAGCGATCGAGCTACAACTATTTCGCTTCCCTTACGTTGTTTCTGAACTGTGACGTGGAGGATATACATTTGACTCAGCTTTCATGTCTATCTCCATTTTTTTCTTTATTCTGTTTGTTTTCTTTTCTTTCTAAAACCAAAGAACATGTTTGGTCATTTGTCTTTTAGGTAGTGATTCATTAGTGCTTTGATCTTAAAACAGAGTAATCTTTATGAAGAATACATAAGTTTTGAAAAAAGTAATCTTATTTAATTGAAAACCAAGAATTGGCTATATATACCCTTACAAGTAATGTAAAACTAAAATAAAACAACCATGTCAAGCAAACTTTATGAACATAGTTACAAGCTAATAAATAGATCATTATAACATACACTTTCTAATCAATAGGGATTTAACACAACATTAATTAGAAATAACGGACAACTTAACATTCTCCCTTAAACTGATTGCTACTTAGCGATCAATTTATATCTGGCTCTGGACACACTCCCATCAATCCTCGCAGCTGTAAAAATGCATCTAGTTTTAGTGGTTTAGTCATCACATCTGCTATTTGATCTTGAGTACCACAATAAATCATCTTTACAGTGCCTGTTTTTGTAAGTTCATGAAGAAAATGAAAGTGAACATCTATGTGTTTACTGCACCCATGCATTACTGGATTTTTGGAAAGCTTAATTGCTGAATTGTTATCACAGTAAACAATAGTAGACTTACTTTGAATATGTCTGAGCTTTTCCAGAATTCTTCTTAGCCATACTGCTTAACAAGCACAAGAGGCTGCTGCAATGAATTCAGCTTCGATGGTGGATAAAGTCACCACCGGTTGCTTCCTTAAAGATCAAGACACAGCTCCTAAACTCATTTTAAAAACATAACCTGATGTGCTTTTCATGTCCTCTAAATCCCCAGCATAGTCACTGTCTGTATAGGCTGTTAATTCCTCATCTTCTTCATTTTTGTAAAACACACCATAGTCTGTTGTACCTTTCAAATATCTTAAGATTCTTTTAGCAGCTTGCAAGTGAAGCTCAATAGGATTTGCCATGTATCTACTGATAAGACTCACGACAAACATCATATCTGGTTGAGTAGCAGTTAGATACATTAAACTTCCCACAACTTGTTTGTAGAAAGTACTTTCAACCTTCACTCCATCTTCATCTTTTGAAAGCTTACATCCAGGAACAATGGGATTATGGACTGGATTGCTTTTGTCCATTTTAAACCTCTTCAATACCTCCAGTGCATACTTCTTTTGATTAATAAATATTCCATCTGCCCTTTGAACCACCTTAATACCAAGAAAAAAAATATCATCTTCCCAAGGTTAGTCATGTCAAATTCACGCATCATAGAACTTTTAAACTTAACAAACATTGACTCATCATTCCCTATGAATATAAGATCATTAACATATGGACTTATAATCAGAATTTTTCCTCCTGCCTTGTTTTTGATGAACAAAGTATGTTCATATTGACATCTTTCAAATCCCTCCTTCACAAAATAAGACTCTATATGACTATACCAAGCTTGTGGAGCTTGTTTAAGTCCATATAAAGCCCTTTTCAACTTGTACACCATCTACTCACAACCCTTTTTTATATATCCACAAGGCTGTTCCACAAAGACTTCTTCATTCAATTCACCATGTAAAAATACAGATTTTACATCTAACTGGTAAATAGTCCATTTCTTTTGAGCTGCAAGTGCAACCACCAAGCGAATTGTATCTAATCGTGCCACAGGTGCAAATACTTCAGTGTAGTCTATTCCATATTACTGATATAACCTTTGACTACTAGTCGTGCCTTGTGTTTATCAATTTCTCCATTCTCGTTGAGCTTAGTTTTAGACACTCACTTTACTCCAATCACTTTTCCTCCAGCCGGTAACTCCATCAACTGCCATGTATTATTCTTCTCGATTGCCTCTATTTCTGAATCCATAGCTTTTCCCCACATTTCATATTTCACTGCATCTTCATAATAAAGCGGATCATCAGTCAACAAAGTAGCAAAGTTTGTTGTTTCTTCATCATCAGAAATACCTTTTCCACTGATATAATCTCTCATCTAAACTGGAGTTGTCCTGTGTCTTCCTGCATCGCAGTTGAGTGAGTTTTCTTCAATTAATTCATTTGAAGAAAAATCCTCTATTCCTTCATCTGTAGGAGTAGCTGTCTTTGTCATTCCCTTCATTTGTAGGATCAACAACATTGTCAACAACAATGTCTTCTTCATTGACATCAATTATGCCTGTTTTGTCTTCGCTATCACCCCATTCCAAGTCAGCGTTAATTGCTCCTTCATGACTCTTATCCCAATCCCAACTTTTATCTTCTTCAAATACAACGTCTCTGCTCACTATGATCCTTTGAGATATGGGATCATATAACCTGTATGCCTGTGATTCTGCACTAATTCAAAGTAACACACAACCCCTGCTTTTGTCATATAGCTTTGTTCTGTTATTATTAGAGACATGAACATGAGAAAGACATCCAAAAACCTTAAAATACTCAACTGAAGGTTTAACTCCACTCCATGCTTCTTTTAGAGTCTTATCTTTTACTGCAAAAGTTGGACTCCGATTCAGAATATGTATAGCCCAATTGACTGCTTCAGGCCAAAACATCTTTGGCACTTTCTTTTTTGACAGCATGCTACGAACCATATTCATAATGGTTATGTTCTTTCTTTTCGCAATTCCATTTTGTTGTGGAGTATATGCAGCCGTCAATTGTCTACGTATGCCATTTTCATGACAAAAGTTGGTGAACTCGTTAGATGTGAATTCATCTCCACGATCAGTACGTAGACCATTTATGTTTGAACCTATTGCCTTTTCAACCAAACTCTTAAAGTTTTTGAAACTGACAAAAGCTTCTGATTTTTCAGTCAAGAAGTAGACCCACGCCTTGCGACTAAAATCATCAATAAAGGTAATCATATACATTTTCTTGCTGTTTGAGATAGGTTTGATTGGCCCACAAATATCGGTATGTACCGGTTGAAGAATATGAGAAGCTCTCCATGTGCTCTTATGTGGAAATCAATCTCTATGTTGTTTACCCACCAAACAATCTCTGCACAGTTTTGTAGGAGTCCTTCAATTGTGGTAAACCATGTACCATCTCCTTGTGTTGAAGTGTTTTTAAACCTGTGAACCCTAAATGTCCATATCGACAATGCCAAAATTACGTTGAATCTTCTGTGATTGTGTTGAAACAGGTGGACTCTTGTGGCTGAGATGCAGTAAGCAATATAAATATTCTGTTTGAAGACATCACAGTCTTTATGTAATAGTCCAGCAGCATATTCACGGGGCAATTTCACCGAAGCTGGGGAAAAAAAAAGGAAAGCGTGTTGGGGACGATTTACCTGCAATAAAGAGATAAGGTGAGCACATGTATGGTCAAGATTGGATAAGAATACTTACATGGAAGGCTGGGACGATGAGTCTCTTGTGGCTGACAACTGGCAAGGAGATTAATTCCAAAGACAAACGTCATCGTTTTTAATATAAGAGATAGAGTCCACATACAAGTCAGATGAGGAGCACAGCTGGTAAGTCTATCAATTAGTCTAATTCTCAACTACCAGAGAAAAATAATAAAAAGGGAAGGAAGGGTTGCAAAGAAGCTAAAAATTGCTTTGAAGCAAATCTCATTTATTAGGAGGCCCGGGCTACCTCGAAGCTGCCTAGAAACTTAGTTAGGGTTTATCAATTCACATTGTTTTTTCAATTTTGTTTTTTTGATTATTTATCTTTATTTGTTATTCCAATTTCTTCCTAGCCTTTTCCTGTAAGCTTAGGATAAAGAAAAGCTATAATAAAATTCTAGTATCTTTCCCTTAAATAAACAACCAAGACCATTACACTCTATAATCAAGCCACGTTCATGATGATAGATCTTCAGCTTTCCACGTTGAATGAAAATGGAAAGTCCTTTTTCTTGTAACTGCCCAATGCTTAATAAAATTTTTTTTCAGATCAGGTACATAAAATACCCCAATGATAATCTGAACAATCCCATTTACAAGAAGCCTTACGTTGCCTTTTCCCATCACTGCCATGCTTGAATTGTTTCCTAGCTTCACAGATTCTCTAAAATTTGTATCAAGATCAGAGAAAATTTCTTTTTTCCCACACATGTGATTACTTCATCCTGAATCAAGAAACCACACACTCTCTCAGTTAGCATTTTGACAATTTACATAGGCCATCAACAATATCTCCTCATTAGCTTTCACATAGTTAGCCTCCTTCTTTAGCTCAAAAAATTCATATTGAAAATGTCCTAGCTTATGACAGTAATAGCACTCCACAGTGGCCTTGTCAAAGTTTTATCTCCCTCGTCCTCTTCCTCTTCCTCTAAAGCTTTCACGACCTCGACCTCTTCCTCTAAATGGACTTTTATGAATAGCTTGCAGAGCTTGTTCTTCTTCAATATGAGAGCTCATGCATTGTTCATGCACAAGCAAGCTGCTTTGCATCTCATCAATGGTGAGAGTATCTATATCCTTAGATTCCTTAATAGAACACACCATGTAGTCAAATTTGAGAGTCAAGGATCTCAAAATTTTCTCAATGATAGCAACATCTCCTAAGGTCTCACCATTTGCCTTCATCTTATTGGCTATGGTAAGGGTTCAAACAAAATATTCATTCACATTTTCTCCTGCCTTCATGTGAAGAACTTCAAACTCCTTCCGGAGAGCCTGTAGTTGTGCACGTTTGACTCGTGTGGTACCTTGATATTTCTGCTTCAATGAGTCCCAAATATTCTTTGTTGTGTCTTTGTTCATGATGGTCTCCAGAATGGAGCGATCAATTGCTTGAAAAAGGTAACTCTTTGCCTTCAGGTCCTTCAATGTCTGATCTTCAATGGCCTTCTGTTATTCGTTTGTGAGCACTACTCCTGCGGCTGTTATAGGAATACCATGCTCCACAAGTTCTAAAACTCCTTCGATCTCAGAAAGTTCTCCATGAGCATAGCCCAATGTTTATAATGCCTATTAAAGTTTGGAATCGCTGGTTGTACAAAGTTGCTGCTTGCTGACACCATGTTTTCACTGCAACACACTTTAGAAGATTGTTGTTTCTTGTATTTCAATCAGGCCTAGTGATAAGCTCTGATACCAAATGTTAAAACATAATAACCTTTATGAAAAATATGTAAGTTTTGGGAGAAGTAATCTTATTTAATTGAAAACCAAGAGTTGGCTACATATAGCCTTACAAGTACCGTAAAACTAAAATAAAACAACCCATGTCAGAGCAAACTTTATGAACATGGTTACAAGCTAATAAATAGATTAACATAACAGACACTCCTTAATCAATAGGGATTTAACACAAGACTAATTAGAAATAACTGAGAACTTAGAAATAACTGAGAACTTAACATTTGATAGATAAAATAGAATTAGGATAGGAGATATTGGAATTGTTTTTGGTGGTGACAATTTATCTTTTTATAAAAGACAATTAGTGTTTTAGTTGATATGGGCTAGATTATTAGTCAATATTTTTTTTCAACGCGAAGAAAATATCTAAAATATTGCTAATATTTTATTTAATAGAATAAAAAAGATGTTACTCAATACATTTAATAATTTTAAATATAAGTTGAATGATCAGTAAAAATATAGTTTGACTCAAAAAATCTAAAATAACATCATTTTTTTTAAAAAAAATATTGAATCGACAACATATTGAATTGACATTGGTCAACTCATCTTAACTTGCTAAATTCATGATTTTGAGTCATAAGACAATGATAACATCACCCTATATAAAACGAATCAAAACAAATTAAGAAACTCAATTTCCAATCAATCTAATATTAAAGAATGAAATTGAAAAAAAATCAATTAACAAAAAAGATAAAAAATTACTAGAGTCAACCCGGGTTAACCTGCCAAACTCACGACCTGGGTTATGAGACTAAGATAACCCCATAAAAATTAAATTGAATTAAATTGTGAAGTTCGATTTCCAATCAACCCAATGTTGAAGTATGAAATTGAAAAAAAAATCAATTAAAAAATAGGACACAAAAAAACTATTTAAGTCAACTCTAGTTAACCCAACAAGCTCATAACTCAGGTCATGAAACTAAGATAAACTTATATAAAGCAAACTAAAAAAATAACTCGAGTGAAGCTGAGTTAACCTGTCAAACTCGCAACTTGAGACATGAGACTAAGATAACTTGATATAAAACAAATCAAAATAAATTATAAAGCTCAATTTATAATCAACTCACTGTTGAAAGATGAATTTGAAAAAAAAAATCTAAAAAATGGCATAACATGATGAACCAAATCAATCTGGGTTAATCTACAAAACCCGTGACTTAGGTCATGAGACTAAGATAACCTCATGGAACATAAACCAAAACAAATCATGAAACTTAATTCCTAATCAACCTAATATTGAAGGATGAAATTGAAAAAAAATATTAATTAAAGAAAGAAGAAGAAGAAAAGTTTACGGGGTTAATCTACTAAACCTTCAACACGGGTTATAAGATTGTGATAACCACATAGAACAAAGAACATATTTTTTTTTCAATATACTGTACTAAACACTGTAAATCATGAAGCTCAATATTCAATAAATAAAATGTTAAAGGATTAAATAAAAAAACATATTTTTTTTTTACAAAAGAACAAAGATAAAAACAAAACACTATTGTAATGAATTATGAGGCTGTGTATAATAAAAACATCATCACTTTTAATGTAAAGAGTATATATTGTATTGCTGATATGTATTGCCATCAAATTTGTAATTTTGGAATAATAAATAGAGAATTTACTTTAGTTTATAATGATCATTCATTTTTTTAACTAATTTAAAATAGTAATTTATTCATTCATCAAAATCATGTTAGAAAAATTTGTAATTATTTTCTAAATATATTTAATAATAAAATAAATAAGTAAACCAATCATATGTCAAACAAATTATTTGCACCAGTGTATAGTTAATATCAACATACTTAAAAAAACAAGATAATATCATCACAAATGTGTGTGCATTATCATTCAATCCTTTTATACTTTTTAATAAAAATCATTTTGTAGTTAATTAATTTTCAATTCATAAAAAATTATTTTACTCTAATTAATTTCTTTTCTAATTGTTATAAATTATTAAATTATATAAAATACTTTATCATTTATTTCAAGCAATTAATTTTTTCATATTAATTAAATGAAATAAAAAATATTAAAACAAAAAAATTGAAATTATGAAATATGTAATTGGCTATTTGTGGGGAAGAAATAGTTCTGAGAAATTAACCATAATAAATCTACTATTGTGAGCTGAATTGACCTACTTACTAAAACTAACCCAAAATCTTTACTAGTAAGCCCAAATCCCAATCCAAACAAATATTGGAATCTAACTAAAAACAAAGTATTAAATAAGCCTAAATAAGCTTTAAGCTGTAACTAACAAAATAAAAATAAAGTATATAAGTCTAAATCTTGTTTTGCTGTAGAAGAGAAGAAGAAGAAAAAACATTGCAAAACTCATACAAGATTTATTTATAGCTTATAATACTACCTAATAATCTTATGAATTAAAAGAGAAGTTTTTGCCCCTTTGGTTTCCAAGTAAGATTATGATTATGATAAGAAAAATAAAATAAAAATAATAAATTCTAATATTTTAAAAAAATAATTAATGTTTCCACACATAATAGAAAATTCAAAACTAGTTAGGAATCCAAAAAATAAATGGAAACATTACAAAACAAGGCTGGCCAAAACTGATATAAAATTGGCAGCCTTGTTGTCAAAACTTCATTGCCTAAATTAAGGTGAATTGAGTCCCTCTTGCACATGGATTAAATGTACTAAGGCCTCATTTTGATGCTTTAAAATTACAAAACCAGTCCAGCCTTGGCTAAAAGTTGCATAACCAGTCCATTCAATGTTTCTTTTATTCGTTTTGGACCTTGTGATGGGTCCATTTGAAATGTGTAATGGATCCTTGATGTTCATGGGTTGATCCACATCAACATGGATAGAAACAAGTATATTTGATGCAGAACAAGATATATATATAAAAAACAAAATTGACATAAGGATAGATTAATAGAGCCAAACTTTGATACCAAATGATACGAACCTCGTAATCATGCAGTCAATATAGAAAAATACCTCTAGAATCTTCTTGATGTGAACCTCATGATTATATGGTTACACAAACCACAATTAAGATTGAGATCTGATCCTGAAAAGCCGAAATAGGTTTGATAGGAATGTGACATAATAGAAACTTGCCCCAAGGCACTAGCGAACCTCGTCATCATGTGGTCATACAACCTACAATCAAGAATGAGATCTAATCTCATAAAGCTGAAAGAGATCTGATAGGAGTGTGATATAATGAAAACCTATCCCAAAGCACAAACACTACTGGAATGAAATTGAATAATGCAATAAAGCTAGTTAATCTCCGATAAGTTAGATTTAGTTGTCCAAAAACCGAAGAATGCAAGAATCTTTCTCACTTGTTAAACTGAAAAGTTTAGAAGTATTATGCATCAAAGGTTTTAAAATCTAGGCTTTACGAGTGTTTAAATATTTCTGAGTAGTTAACCCTAATGGATCTATCCTTATGGGCTGAATTGACCCACTTACAAAAACTATTGGTACTGATTTTTGCTTTGCTTAAAGAAATACATTACTGGTGATAATATATATCAGAAATTTAGCTTGAACCTATAGGATACAATCAACATTATAGTATGAAAGAATATGTAAGTTGGACCCAACATAGCAAGAATGACTTAATGTGAACCAAAAGAAAAATAGGTACTATATTATGATGGTGGTTACTGATATGGTAATATGACAACTAATCTTTCGTAATCATTTAATCATGTTTTGAAAGGTGCTTGTGCAATGCATGTTTCAACTCTAGTGCAATTAACATTTTACAAGTGTAATAGTTATTGGGCCAAGCAAAGACGTGAAGTAAATGATTTTATTCAATGTGGAATAATTTGCCCCCTATTAATTCAGGTTGAATTGACAATAAGTAGGGATAAATCAAGATATCATACTGCAATGTTTGACTTCAAACAACAGGTTTTCCAGGTCAACACCCATATTAAATCGGGTGTTGTAAAAAAAATTAGACAAGTAATCATATTGAATGATAGAACATGGACATATGGTAAATAATAGACATTCTAGCATCTATATTCACATGCTCTTGCATGTTGTGCTAAGAATTACTTAGATTTTATATAATTTATTGATGATCATTACCAGGTTCAGAGCTATAGATCATCATATAGCATGTCATTTTATCCATTACTAGATCAATTAGAATGAAGTAATTACATTATACCTCGAGTTGAAGCAGACTCATCTAAATAGAAACTCAAACATGTCAATGAATATCTAATCGTTTGCACAATAAGATGGATGCAAGGGATGGTCATACACATTATAGATATGACATATATAATGAAACATGTCATAATAAGAAAACATGTTCTATTTGACAACGTATGTATGACAAAACAAATATTTGTTAAAGTATATTATGATATTTTTTAAAAAGTATATTAAACTTATCTAACTTCATTAAACACAGGTACACTTATATAGGATGTCGTATATGCAAGGTGGCAAATCTTCTTCTCATGTTGGTCAGACACATTATAACGCTGACATTTTTAGAGAGCATAATTATTTGCATGGAAAGTTTGATTCATAGTACATGCCTATCGGGCTCGTTGACACTTTTATCTTGCGGTTGTAGGATAAACATTGATCGGAAGATGTTTTCATCAGGATTATAAGTATGTTTTAATTTTAATAAATATTTTCATTACTTAAGATTAAAGATATTATATATTTATATAATTATATTTTAAATTGTTATGCAGGATGAGGTTATGATTTATTGTCAAACATATAGGCGAATGGAGTTACATGAATGGGTTAAGCCATATATGTTACAAATTGTTTTTCTATACATCAATTGTTTATAGCACATCAAGTTTGACTATGACTTGATCCACACACTTATTGAGCAATGGAGACATTAGAGACACTGATTAGTAATTAAAAGTGCATTTTTTTATCAAGGTTTTATATCATCATATTGCACTTAAAGTATCATTAAATTCCCTAACTTAAGCATGTTTTATAATAACAAGTCTGATAATATAAGATATCTTTAATTTATGGCAAAAGCTCATTTTGAATGCAGACATATCTCACAATTTAAAGGATTGATTGATGTGTTTAACTATTGAAAGTAAAAAGACAAAGATGCTAAGCTTAAATAAGAGATGCTGGTTCAATTTAAACTAGAACACCATTCGGTTATTGGATCATAATTGGAGTTGTAGAACTTGGATTTAGGTATGGTTCATATGGATAGAAAGCTAAGACATAGGCCTAAAACTTTCATGAAGAGTCTAAGATTCAAAAGGACTATTTTTAAGTTCAAATTATAGCAACAAAAGAGAAGTTGGAATCTATCCTGTAGCCCAGACACTGTTCAGTGTTCAGCCTATATCTCAAGTTCTAAAGTCCAAATGAGCTCATTCTTGTCTTATAGGAAAGCTGAGACAAATGCCCAAAACTTTCATGAATATTATCTGTTCAAATTATGATGTTAGAAATGATGTTTTGTTCAGACAAGAAGATAATGGTTGTCACCAAGTCAAGAGGTGGCCACACACTCAATAATTATTCATCAAATCCATAGTTTTGAATTTTAGCCTATAAAAGAAGGCATTTGCTATACATTTAGACATCTTGGTGTTCAGATCAAGATCACTCTCTCTCTTTGTATTTTAATGTTCAGGTTTTATTTTATATTAATCTCTTATTTATGCTTTTCATTTCATTTCATTTACTTAGTTAATGTATATCATTATTATGTTTTTTTTTTGTTTATTTATGTTTCTTTTCTTCATTATGTTTAGCTAAGTTAATTTTGTCAAGGTGAAAAGGGTACACTAATGGTGTAAGAATAAGTATAATATAAACTCAACATGGACTTTAATGTTTGATACTAACATGTTTTGTATTTGTTATCTTACTCACTCTTAATACCTTGCTTGTTAAATGGTTAATCTAGATTTGTGTTGTATAATTCTTGGTACAACAAATACTTGACACTTTCATAACCTACTGTATGATATTACCGACAGTGGTGCTATGAAAGAAACTTGATTTGTTGTTAACATAAGTTATCACCATGAATACCTGACCACATTTACACGTATTGACATTACTTAAATAAGATAATTAATATAATCATGTTAATAATTTATAATCCGATTGGAACCTCCTTTGCGTGTGGTTTCCAGTTGAGTAATAAAAAGATTTTATACTATACTTATTTGAAATACCATTAGTGGATCATCTAACCTTGACAATTGTTTTATCCTTGTTTAATCCTTACATCAATATCACATCTCAAAAGTTCTCTTCAATTCCTTTTCATTTATTGTTTATAATTTTATATAGTTCACCTCCCTATGGTTCGACCCCGATTTTACGGGGTTATTTATTACTTCGACACTCCTGCACTTGGGATCAGATATCAATCTTTTGATCGTGTCACACGTATATTTCATCTTAAGCATAGAAGGATGACATCGACACTACAAGACATTGTAGTTTTGCTTGGACTTCTTATTGATGAGCGGATAGTTATATTTACTAGTATGTGTAATTGGATTATGTTATGCGAGTGTGTATTTGGATTGACACCCTCTCATTCTGAAGTGAGGGGGGGTAGAATATGTCTTAAATAAATTGAGAATACATTTACTATATCACCAAATAATGCTAACAATGAGGTCTTGCGGAGTTATCCATTAAATTATAATTTGAATATTTTGATTATTTGTTAATTATATGTGAATTAGTATGATAATTTTATTATGTTATGTAGATATGCTAGAACATATATATTGTATTTGTTTAGAGGTGTATTATTCACAGACCTCATGAGGAGATATGTGCCTTTAATTTATCTAATGCTTTTTGATGAGTTTGATGTCATTCCCATATATAGCCGGGGATATGATGTTTTGGCATACCTATACAAATATTTATGTCTTGTATATATGAATGGGGCCAAACAAGTTGGAGGATGTTTGTTACTTTTATAAGTATGAATTAAAAAGTTTAAAATAACTATTTATATTTTAAATGTTTGTTGTTAACACGAAATAAACAACATGTTTTTTTTATTGAATAATATTTATGATCTTGTGAGCATCTTTATGTGGATCTGTCCTAGATACCTAGATTGCCACTTATGATTGTCTAGACTATAGGGATTACACTTCAGCTCCGACTAGGATGCATGTATTACAATGTTATTTTGCAATTATATGCATTTATATTGTCTAATTAAAACTTAAAAATACAATTAAAGTGACATATGTGTAATGCTAGATGGTGTACTGGTAGAGTATTTGATAATAATTCAACATGTGTTGTCATTTTATCGGAGTGAGCTAGATAGGCGGCAACCTATCCAGGTATTTTATGAACCATTTGTTAAAGAAAAGACTTAACTTTACCAAATTATTATTGTTTAATATTTAAGATACTTGTCTTTATGGGTTATATGGGCATCTTATAAGGATGAAAGATTGGCAGTTGTTACAACTATTTGCACTAGTAGGAAGGACATATGGATATCAATGGTCTCATTGATATTTTTTGAGATGATTGAGTTACATTGTCCAAATCGGGTAATGCAAAGTTCAACTATAAACAATTCATTCAAATCGACATTGATATGAGTGATGTGTTGCACGCCATGAATCATCAGGGTAAA
This sequence comes from Populus nigra, assembly GCF_951802175.1. Classification (NCBI taxonomy): domain Eukaryota; kingdom Viridiplantae; phylum Streptophyta; class Magnoliopsida; order Malpighiales; family Salicaceae; genus Populus; species Populus nigra. Next base: position 2,778,052 of record NC_084870.1, on the reverse strand, counting down.
AATAATGATTACAACTGGTTAAATCATCATAAAGCTTATGTATTAGAGTGTGATACACAAAGAAATAAGATATTTACAGACACATCGTGTGATTACAAATAAGAAGTATATGATTTGATGTATAGGTACCACACGTCGGGTCATTACATTGAATCTCGAGGAGGTTCCTCCACCTATATACATACAGTACAGGCAACATACCCAGCAAAGATGTTAAATGATTAATATTATAAGTAATCAAATCACTTTAGAATTAATATATGTTAAACAATGCATTTTATTTATTGATCTTTTAATTTAACATTAATATTTTATTAATATTAGGTTGATTGTTGCTACAAAAGGGTCGAGAGGTTGTATCTGTGCTTTGTAATATTAACAAAGAACATGAAAGATACACCTATATGTCTCGGTGGTTCAATGTTTTTCATAGTGGATTTGATAACTTTGGAGTGAGGTTAGCTCTTGATGATATCGTTGTAGAGAAAAAGGTCACTAAGACAGGAGTAAGATGCAATCATGTTATTGATGACTCTAGATCATCTAGTAAATGATGTAGACGTAGATATATAGATGAGTTGTGTTGCCATATTTTGAGATTTGAGTTACTAGAATGTTGTATTATTTAAGTATTTCATATTCATTTTGCATGTAAATATGTTTATTTATTTTCATTGCTAAGACTACTTGTGATTATGAAATATGAGAATTTATTGTGTTTGGTTATTGTGGTTCTTTGCGGATATTTTTAAACGAGATAAAATTCTGGGTATAGTTTCTAAATAGGAGAAACTCTACCTGAATTTTGTTAAAATTGAAAAAATTTCTTATTCTCTAAAATCATTAGCTAATTTAAATGTAAGATTAACAAACTAAATAATAAATTTCATAAAGAACTTTTTTTTTTATTAGATTTAGACACATGGGAATCTTGTTGCTGGATTTTTATAGAATGATTGAAATGGCAACTGAAATGTAATTCATGTTGCATTTCAGAACCACAATATTTAATTAATATCACGATTCAGAAACACAACATAAATTATTTGTAATGTTTCTAAATCGTAACTTTTAAAAGTGTGTTATTTTGCTAAAACTTTTTGTTTTTGTGTTAATTCCTTTATTTTTTTTACTTTCTATTCTAATTGCCCAGTTCCCCAAACAAATACACGATAATAGAAAAAAAAATAAAAGAATAAGAGTTGTATATATTAATAATTATGGTTAAGATTTGATTTGAGAGACAATGATTAGATTAGATTCGGGAAGATGGTGGCCAGACACCAAGTTCTTTGTTGTTAGGAGCAGGACCAACCATTGTTTGTACTAGTAAATTACTGATAATGATGGTCGATGTTATTTATTTGTTTGAAAACCCTCTTTCAATTTTTCTTTGCTGGAAACAAGATATTTCTAGTAGGAGATTGTGTGTTTTTCATTGGTATTTTTAAACCATGTTGGCCTGATGAGTCAAGCCAATAGCTTGTTATTCCAAGTTGTCACTCAACTCACGTTTCAAATTAAAATAAGTGAGTTGTTCAAATTAAAATAAGTGAGTTGATCTAGCATAACTTATTGTTTGAAAACTTGGATAGGCTTGCTTGGTCTACACAAACCTAGTATTTAGACCAATCTAGGTTAAAGAAAAAAAAAATCAGGTAATCTGGTAAAAAATTCAAGTGGACACGATCAAAAACTAATCATTAACTTGTTGATTTTTTATTTTATTTTTTATCAAAATAACATCGTTTTGAATTTTTTAAGAAAAATTAAGTTGAACCAAGTTAACTATCACAACTTGTGACCCTATCCTTGTTCCGAGTCAATCCCAAATCAAGTTCTAAAACCATAACTCCCAAATCAAGTTCTAAAACCATAACATGACCTAATTGACCTAGCAGATAAATCATCAAGTTCTAAAACCATAACTCCCAAAACCATAACTCCCAAATCAAGTTCTAAAACCATAACATGATCTAATTGACCTAGCAGATAAACCTTACGCTGATTGATATAGTAAAAACCTTTCATAGCTTAATTCAAATGTGCATTCTTAACATTATTTTAGAAAAAGATTTTATAAAAAGATTTAATAAAATCGTTGTCCTTCAATATTTCTGTTTTTCTTTTTCGTTTTTTTTTTAAATTGTGAAAATTGGAGTGCCTATGATGATCGTTTTGGCAAGGATAAAAAAAGTAAATGATAATTTCAGATTTTTCCGCGTCATGTACCATGATTTCAGTTGTCATAAGTCATCCTATCACAATTCACAAGTTTCGAATTTAGGGTTTGGCAATTACTCATTTAAGCTTGAACATTCAATAATAATGACAAAACAAAAGATGAACAGGACCAATGTGGGTATTGGATTTCTGAGGAAATACAAAAGAAGAAGAAGAAGAAAAAGTTGGACCTGGATAAACATAATTTATGACATCTCATTAGCAAGCCATCCCCATAAAAAAAATGAACCGGTCCATCGTTGATCGAGCTTCAAGTAAACGAGAGGCAGAGGAACGAAACCTACTTTCCTATGATCCTATCCAGTGTAGAGGAGCCTTTTTTTTTTTTCCCCCTTTTGGCCAATGGATATCTTCTATTTCTAAACAAGTAGACAGTGATGTTTTATATCTTAACTTTCGACATTCTTCTTCTTGCATTTACAAATAGGAAAAGGAGTGCAAGGAGGACGACAATGCACATGGCTGATGAAAAGAATTTCCACATCGTGATCCCACCTGGGTTGTTGAACATGCTCTCCGACTCCTGCAGTAGAAAAAAAAACACGACATATAAGGCACCTCACCTTCACCCCATAAGCTGTTTAAAGATGACCATGAAAAACAAAGAAAAATGTGCGGAATAACACCAGGAAACACAAAAGCAAAAGTTTTAAAACTGATAGTAACCAAACAGCTTAAGCCTGTTTGGAGGTGTTCTTAATTAGCTGTTCCTCAAAATGTGATTATAAGATATGACAAATAGCTTTTCGTGCAAAGAATGTTTAGATACTGTTAACCATCCCTGCTCTTTCTTGGGTGGTGAAAAGCTATAAAGACTTGATTTTGGTGTTTCTCTAATGTTCTACAACTTTTGTGATTGTGCTTTCTGGCATCCTTAATTAACTGCCAGATGCATATCCAGAGCATGGAATGAGATTGCATTTTCAAGTACAGAAAATAATATATGTTGTCCAGTACCAAGAACAGAAAACTATCTTCGAAAAGGACCATGGGTAGCTGAAATAGCAATACTCTTCACAAATACCACAGGACCGCGTACCATTAAAAAAGGTTGGGAGAAATGAACAGCTAAAAGAGTATTGTTGGGGTTTTTTGTTCACAAAACTACAACAGGAGTTACTGCATCCTGATAAGTCATCACATAATTAAAACCTATAACAGAACAGGATATTGGTGTAACAAGCAGGTGAAAAAAAAAACAAAGAAAATAAGTATCGATGACCATGGGTTAGAGACAGGGACAGCGTCAAGAAGAGAGCACTGAGAGTGTTAAAACCCACATCACAATATTATAGAAGTTTCATCAGTCAATATTTTCTTAGGTGAAGCAATAACCAGTATGATTAAGTGTGAACGCCAGCAGAAACATGGAATATATTACATTTCTGAAAGAGATGCTTACCATACTAGACAACTTTTCCACCACATGCTTGTGTTGCTTTGCAAAGATCTCCTGAGCATATTTATATAGCTCCAAATCAAGGTGGTTTAGTGATCTTATCTGCTCAATAACCACCTCAGAAACCCTACTGCGATCCTGTGAAATTTCATCGTGGAAGGGTTAGTAAGTAATAACAGGGGTGGATTCTTCCATAATCAAATCATCAGCAGTGAATCATAACAATTCAAAAAGGCAGCCTACCAACATTACAAAATGTTTCAACATGCAAACCACATGCATACACAAGTGAGACAGAAAACATTCAGCATAAACTTCAAAATGCAATACATTAAATGAAGATGTTTGGAAATAAACAAATGTATAAATACTATGAGGCAAGCAGAAAAGGAATTTCTACTTCTGAAGGGTAACAATCTGGAAAATGGAAAAGAAGCACTCTCAAAATAAAGAGCATTCCAGTCCAAACCAATTCAGCTAAATGTCCGCCAGAGAAACAGCCTTAAAAGTTGCAACAGCATTACCACAAGGAAGCAAGGTTAGAATCGCTGTCCTGTCCCGCATGACCAAAAAGAGAAATGTTCCCTGAAATTTTGCATCTCTCTTTATCCTAACATAATCACTTCTAAAACAGCATAGCACCAAAAAATCTTCAAAGCCACGTGGTGCCACAAAAAACAAATATGCAGAGATGTGGTTTTCTGAGATCTACTACTCTGCAAGATTAATGCTAGACTTATTGAGAGCCTCTGACCACACAGCTTCAACTATGGAGTGCCCTTCAGATTCCACATAAAATCTGCTAAAGGAACTGTTGAGGATCAGAGGTTTAGGAAAGATGGGAAATAAGAAAAGCATCCCCCCCCCCCCCCCACTAAATAACCAGTCATTCCTCCTATCCTAATGTTTGATGTGTTACACATTTCTCATTGAATTTATTTATTAGCTTCAGCTAGACTTCACATTTCAAGACTACCCAGAGCAAAGCATGACAGTAAGCATCATTTTTGGCTGCAGTCTGCTCTATCACACAACAATGAATCCTGTCACCTGTTAATTCTTCAAGAAGCATTGAAAATGTCGAAGTTCATAGAAATTTGACAAATTATGAGACAGGTTGATGATATGAAAAAGAAATTTGTTTAAACAAGCAAAAAAAAAAAAAAAGAGGGCGGTTAGACTAGCAGAAAGAATGGTCAGTGAAAGAAAGTCTTGAAAAGTGCACCTCCTTCGAAAAGTTTGCTGGAGAGATTCTCTTCAAAGAAGATTTGCGGCGACGTGACTGGGTCTTTCGTAAACTAGAAATGCAGCCTTCATAAGCTTCCATAAGTTTACCCACAGTCATCTAATGTGTTGGAAAGATGATCCAAGTTAACTTTTAACCTTTTAAAGGAAAGACAATTCATTATATGTATACAATGTGCCTTACAGTTTCTTTCTTCTCTTCCAGATCCTCTGTGGAACCAATTTCATCTGCCTTGTGGTCTGAAGTGCTATCCTGTCATGAAGCAATAGCAAGAATACATGCTACTCTGCTTAGTATTCAGTGTCACATTTACTAAATGAACTACCTTAATTACCAAATATCACTAGTGCCAAGAGCAAAGAGTTCACTGCTGCTCACCTGATTATCATCATTGTCAGGCAATGATTCAGAATGTGAAGAACCCTGCCCTGTACCTCAAGCAAAGAATAAAAATAAAAATTATGACTTGGAAGTGATGAAACCACTTGAGGGAAGGGCTAAAGTGGAAATGGAATTCCTCCCCAAACCAACCTGATTTGCTATTAGCAGCACTCTCCATGCTAGAATTTTCTGTTAATGCCTGAGAAATCACCTGTGCACCAACTACATTTGCAAACATAGTTGCAGACTCTCTGTGGTCCTCAGTGAGTCCAACATATAGCATATCATCCAACCTCTTCTGCAAGATTTACAAGTATCTACCATGAAAACAACCATGGAGGGAAAAATATCAGAGGAACAATATCGTGACACAGCATTGTCCAAAACGCAGAAACCTATTGTAATTACCTTTGCAACTTCAAGAACATGTTCACCAAGAATCTTATGCTTCTGCACACAACAACGCACTTCATGTGATTCCGCAAAATAAGAGTTGTTTGTCAATCCTGCAACCTGTTAATTAAAACAGTTGGTAAAACTCCAAGAATTCAATGACTATAGTAGCCTGGATAGTGAGATTGTTTAAAGAAAAAAGATGAAGTACTGCATGCTGTGAGATTTAACAGGACAAGTACCTGGAACGTCTCTCCATTGTGTACAAGCTCATGGGCTCTAGGGTCATTGATATATTCCTGTAAAGGCATCACCATTTCCTCCATGTCGTATGGGTCATTCCTCTTAATGTCAATTGAGCCCATCATTTTTCTAGCATCCCTCTGTCCATGAGAATAAAACATATTAACATAACATGCAGCTCAAGGAAGAAAAAGCCTAGTCTTTCAAAAAATTATTGCATTGTCATGACAAGTTTTAGTGGTCCATGCAGAATTGGTCCTGGTCATAGTAAAGAATATGTACATGCAGGTTAGAGAAATTAGAGTGAGATGATTACTGAAGAGGGACAAATAACATGGAGTATCTGTGTCTTCAAAATGGTCAGATATAATTAGAACTTAATTAGGTCTTGTTTTGAGTTGTATTTTTCCTGAAGGACAATAATGTGGAAGGGCATTCATGATAAGAGCATACGTCCAAACAGTTATGAACAATGAAACAAAAGAATCAAAAAGAAATACCATGTTATTGAACAAACAGAGGAAGTAAGAAATCCAACAGGTGGCCGCAGAGCAGATTACATGAGAAACATACCCGAGCAAAAAGGTCTTCCCTCATCCACGGAACCAAATATTTCCACGGCCATATATCCAATGTACTGACTCCAGTAGCTCCAGGGCGCAAGCGGCCAACCATTTTTGTAGCAGAAGTTAAGTTAGGATGCACCAAAAACCTAGCTGCAACTTCAATTGAGAATTCATAAGTGCTAAAGATGCGGTCAACTGGATTTCTAAGAATGGTCACCACCGAAGTTTTCTCCTTGGGAAGTTTGGACATCATGCTATAGTCATCATGAGTTGCCAACAACCTGCATTCCTGCTTTCTGCACAAGATGCAAACTACATCAATAAAAATGTCATAAATCAATAGATAGCCTTTTCCCCTTTTTATAGTGTTACAATATTTAAAATCCTGCCATATGGTTGCTGCAATCAAGCCTTTCATTCTTCCTACCTCTGCACTTATAAAATTATAGAGAGCAAGAACTTGCTTGATTAGAGGTGAATCTAGAGATGGGATGAGGTAGAGTAATACTCAATAGATAGAGAAAACAAACCCATTAGGATTACCCATTGTATGTAATATATATAAGAATGGTGTCAATTCAGCCTCCAAAAGAGATTTCAAAGAAATCAATTTTATCAATAACATCCACAAAAAAACTGAACATTTGGTTGAACAAAAAGATGGAAAACCAGAATTATAAGAAATAAGGAGTTGCTGAATAGGAAAGTGATACCTTGGATCAAACCGTAGCTTATCATAAGAACGGGGGCATTCTTGAGCATTAGCGTACAACCTTTTCAAGAAACTGCAAGCACAAAACATAAGGTAGTAGAGCTGTAAGTAAGGCCTCGAATTTGATCAAAATGTGATGTTCCATAGAGGAAATACCAGTGAAAATACGTGCGGCCACCAGTTCTGGGGACATGAAGGAAAAACAACAAATCTCGAAGTGTATGCTTGTCCTCTTTAACTCGTTGTTGAAGGGAAGAGGATGCCCAGTTTTTAACAACCTTTTCACAGTGGCTAAAATCACTCTTGATGGGACAGATATTGGCTAACACGGAAACAAACAAACAAGAGGTAAATGCAGACTGACCAGCAAAAAACAATATGTGAAAAACTTTAAACAATAAAAACATACCCAAAACAAGAATCAGAAAGGCAAGCAGCTTCAGAGTAGGATCCATCCGGTTAAAGAAAAAAAAATCCCTCTACTCCTCCACCTACTGCCAAAACAGACTAGGGTTTAGAAAGAATAGCAGAATGGAGAAAACTATCAAACAAGAAACAGAAATTCACCTGTATCAAGTTAAGGAATCTTGTGCTCATAAATTCTGGAACACAACCCAAGCCCTTGCCTTTTCTTTTTTGATGGGCTGGTTGGGATTCACTCCAGCTCCCAATCAATCAGGAGGTTCGTCCGATTTTTCTTTTCACAACTCGAAAGACCAAACAAAATTTGTGTTTTCCCGAGAAAACTGGTGAATCAGGCTTTGGTCTTCTCTTGAGTTGTGTTTTGTCCCAAAAACAACAGAGAGCTTGCTCTGAATTGATGCACCGAAGACAGACAAGCCGATTAAAAATATTTGATCTTGGTGGGAGTTTCCTTTTTGTTTCACAGGGGGCATTTCGTCAAAAGCGTAAAACAGCTTAAATCACTGTCAATTAACTAATTAATTGTAAAAAGTTTAACTGATCAAATGAGCTGTTTGTTTTTATAAAGGTTTTGGTTTATTTGTTTTATTAGATGAATTATTCATTTTTTTATTTATGTATTTTTTTGTATTAATAGCTTTTTTAATTTTAAAGTAAAGACGAATAAATGTTTATAACAATTTAAATAACTTAAAATAAGTAGGAAAATGTGTATCTCTTCTATCTATATTATATTTTCTTATTAATGTACTTTTGTTTTGTTTTAATGAAAATATCTTTTTAAATAAAAAATATTTTAATTAAAAAAAAAAAAAGTCATTATCTTCTCAAAAATTAAGTTTTAATAAGAAAAACATTAAAAATCATGTCTTAAGATTTTATATGTAATTAAAACAAATAATTTTCTTTTCAAAATAAAAATAATAATATAACTTAATTTTCAACGAGTTAAATATAAAATGATAAAATTTAATAAAATTTAATTTAAAAACCATCCAAGCCAATCCGAGTTAATATAAAAAAAACTTGTAAATTGAATTGCGGGTTTGGTAGATTGACTCGAGTTGTTTTTTATATTTTTTAATTTTATTTTTTAAATATTAAATTAATTAAGAATTAAACTTTATAATTTATTTATAAAATTAATTAAATCATATTATTTATAAAGTCAGCTCCTGGCCGACAATCTAATAACAAATGAACTTTCTGAAAAAACTATAAACTGTTTTCAATAATCAATTCAATTACTTTTTTCTTTACGAAAAGAACAAAATCATCATTATAACTCTATCCGTGAAGAATGAAGTTGGGGAAAAAGAAGTTCATGAACAAGATAGAATGAATTTACATCTTCACCCTCAACAGCCAATCTTCCATGAACTACAGAGGAAATATGATAAACTACCAAGTCCGAGACTTTTTTACCCCATCACAGCCTCCAACAACACCTCGTTAATGAACGAGAGGAAAAACAATCTCAAATTACAATCCAAGCATGCTCCTCGGATAAAATCATTCATGAGCGAGGTGGAGCAATCTTTAAGGAAATCTTGAGACTTCGCGAAACGTTTTTAGCCATTGTCGCTCGTAGATCTTCAAACAGAGCTGATATTGCCCTATGAAACTGAGCCATTTCTAATTTCATTAACCAGTTCTTGATGGTCTGATTGAACTTCGAGGTTTTGTTATCCCATTCTTCAATCTTTTCCAGGAAACCGAAACACAGTTTCGTCCCAAGTGAAATACTCAAGAAATCATAACTTCAAAATCAACAGCAGAAAAGAAACTAGGGTTTTCTGGGCTTGAACAGGTAAGAAAATCAAGAAATAACCTTCATGTAGATTTTAACGAACTACAGAATTTACAAGAGTAGCAACAAGGAGATAGAACTATCTTCCTCCTCTCTACACATCAAACTAAATTAAAACTTGCCCATCTCATCTATAAAATCAGATTAAATGACAAGCTTTTATTTTACCTAACATGGTGGATTGACTTTTTGGTTGAAGAGTTGAGAGATCCACCTCATCCCTGTAATTGATACTTAAAAGGGCTAGTGGCTTTTATGCGTTTAGCTTAAAAGCAATATTTAATTTAATGTCCGATTTGCTTTGAAATCAAAGTATATGATTTCCCACTTTTAATATTAAAAAAAATGAAGAACGGTTCCTTTTTATTTAAGCAAGAATATATATTTTAAAAGGTTTGGTAAGTGTGGTAGATTTTATTTTTTAAAATATATATATTTTTAAGAATATATTAAAATAATATTTTTATTTTTTAAAATTTATTTTTGATATAGAAATGATAAAATAATTTTAAAAAATTAATTTTAAACAAAACAAAAATAATTCAAATTTTGACAGAACCTCGTAGCTAATTAACTAAGCATTGTTTTTACTAATGTTATTTTCATCTCAGAATGCACACACATCAATACCAAACAAACATTTCCATGTTATCTTACAAGTTTCGAATTCTTGAAAATGGTGCAACGAATAATGTTATATACTTAAACCTGATTTAAGCTATTTGGAAATGCGGTTTAATTTGTATATTTTAAAAGATTATTTTTTTTATTTAAAATTAATATTTTTGAATAGTTTTGATGCGTTGATATTAAAAATAATTTTTTAAAAATAAAAAAATTATCTTGATGTATTTCTAAGTAAAAAGTACTTTGAACCGCTATCACAATTCCAAAAAAAAAATGTGTTTGAAATTTAAATTATTTTTTTAGAAAATATTTTTTATATAAAAATATCAAATTAATATTTTTATGTATTATTTTAATAATTCTAACTTATGCAGATTAAAATTATTTTAAAAAAATTATACTTCATACTAAAAAACTTGGAGGCAAGGCATCTCCTTCTTTATTCTTATGAAAAATGAAAGAAATGAGTTTTTTTTTCCATCACCTCTTTTTTTTCATCTTCATCTCTACTTTTTTAATCTTATTCTTTATTATTTGCTTGATTTTAAATCTATTTTATAAATTGTTTATTTTTATTTTTATAAATTTATCACAATTTTAAACAAAATCATGATATTTAGTTTGTACTTAATTTATACTTGATTTTAGGAGCGTTTATTTTTTTATTATATAATTAAATAAAAAATAATATGAAAAATTCTTCAATCTAATAGAGTTCATATCTAAATAACATATCTAATTTGTTAAGCCATGAAACCTGAATTAATTAAACATATTATTTTCTTAATATTAAAAAAAATATTCTCTTAAGTTTTTTTTAAAGCTAAACATGGTTTTTACTAGTTATTTGAGATACTTTTAAACTCATTAAATCAATCACATCACATTACATCAAAATAATTTATATAAAATTTAATTTTAAACTTGAAATAAATAAAAAGTATAACATATAAATTTTAAAATTAATTTTCTAAACATAGGTTAATATCAATAACAAATACTTTCCAATAAACTATCCCGAAAAGTATCTTGGCATTATAAACTAGTAAAATCTAAGCATATTAAAAAAAAAAAAAAAATTCGAAACCGTAATAGGAAATGGTGCGCAAGATGACTCGTAATAAGAATAGCGTAAACCAATATATTAAAAAAAGAACGAAGCCTAGGAGTGCGTTTAGCCAACTCAGCAGCCAGCACCATCTACAAAAACTTTCATAAATATCGAGGTGGTGGGGTCCTCCACCCTCCGCCGCAGTTTGTCGCCCCCTTGCAATGCTGCTAGTTTCCTCGCCATTACCAAGATCATGGGACTGGCGAGGTGAACAACTGTGCTTGGAGACCGCATTCCCCGCTCAAATCAAGAAATTGTGATTCTTCATCTAGGAGGTAGGAACTCAAACCTCCGTTTGAAACTATGCCAAGGAAAGCATTCTCTGGCACCCAGTTTTCAGGTGCTGATTTTAGCAACATGCTCTACTTTATTTATTTATTAACAAAGACTTTAAAACATGTGAGATTTTTTCATATCAAGATACAATTAATTATAAATTTGCACAATTACTTAGGCACTGTTGACAACACTATAGATATAGAGTATTTATATTGTGAATGACATTGTAGTGTCTGAAGGGGGTGTTTCTCTATTGTGTTTTTAGTTAAGAATTGCGACTTGTGGTGTTGTCTTTTCTGCCAAAAGTTGTTGGGTCTGACTTGACAGCTGAACCTAACGCTGTTGGGTCTGGCTGCCAAGCGAGACCCAAAACACTTCCAAAAAGTATCAATAGTGTTGGGTCTGGCTGAAAACACTTCAAAAGGGGCTGGGTCTGACGGTCCAGATACTTGTGTTCACTCTCTGCTGAGCTCTTTCAAAATACGTGGGAGTGGACACAGACACATTGCATTGTGGACAACACTGTAGACATAGACTGCTTTCACTGTGGACAACACTGTAGCGCCCTGGAGGGCGTTGCCTTTTCTGTCAAAAGTTGTTGGGTTTGGCTTGACAACTGCACCCAACGCTATTGGGTTTGGCTGCTAAGTCATACCCAAAACACTTCCAAAAAGTGTTAACAAAGGGGTTGCGTCTAGCTGCCCAACCAGACCCACCGATCTTGGGTCTGGCTGGGCAGTTGGACCCAATATCATTGGGTCTGGCTGCGAGGCCATACCAAGTCTAATGGGTTCGGATTGCAGCCAAACCCAATGTCATCACCCAATTTTGGGTGATTCCCCAAAATTCATTTTTTTCCAAAAAATCAAAAAAAAATCAAATTCAAAAAAATAAAATAAAGGCTGGCAATGCGGAGAAAGCCGACCAAGAAAGGCTGCAAAAATAGGCGAAAATCAAGCTGCAGTTTTCGGAAGAATTTCAAGGCCTAAGTGTACGTTGTTATGCCCAAAAATAGAAAAATACAAATTCAAATGTCAAATTAAATGAGTATTGGATGAATTTGCATAAAAATTAAGTCCAATGACATAATTAAATTTTTAATGGGCCAATTTGATTTAATCATGGGCCAAATTGAATTTTAATTATGTTTAAGAATTAATTTAGGTCCAATTGAAGGAGTTAATTAAGTGCAAGGACTTAATTATACTTTAAGCGAGTCAAAATTAATTGGAGGGCTTAATTGGTGAAAATTAAGTTTGGGAGCTTAATTTGGACTTAATTGAAAAGATCAGAATTTTAAGAGACCAAATTTAATTTTTACCAAGTGAATCAATTGAAATCAGGGGTCAAACACAAAACTTGAGGGACCAATTTTGAAGCCCGAAAACATATTTTGCCTATAAATAGCCTACAATTTCAGCTAAGCAGGGGGCATTTTTTATAAAAAAAAAAAGAAGAACAAATCTAACCATAAAATTTTTTTTCTCTTCTTCTGGCATCCGGCCGCCCCCCCCTTTTGGCTGAATTTGGGGATTTTTGGTTTTTTTCTCCCCAGCCGGCCACGACAACATCATCTTTTCCCTTTCCTCCACGCCATTTCACCATTTTCCTTCCCCTCTCCACAGCTGCTCCCCACTCCATTTTTCTCCACACAAGCCGCTGCTCCCCTCTCACAAGTTTTTCCTTCGGTTTCTCCTTCCCTTCAGCCGCCTCCCTCACACAGCCTTCATTTCCTCTCTTCACCTTCAACCGGCCGCAGCTCCTTCTCATAGAGGCCAAGCCAACCGTCCACAGCTGCCCAACACCACTTCCCTTCATTTTGTTGACCCGGACGGTTCCCCCATTTCCTTATCTCCCTCTCACAGTCACTGCCCCTTCGGTCAAAAAAGGAGAAAGAAAGCAGAGCCGTTGCCACAATCCAGCCCCCCTCTGCCATTTTTCCTTCTCATCTTCCCTTCCCCGGCGTCTTCAACCTCCAGCACCGAAGTCTTCCCCTCAGCAGCGTCGTCTCCTCCTCCAGACCATCAACGACGATCCTCAACTCCCACTCGCGGTGGCTCCTCCCACCGAGACACAGCCATCCCATCGCCACCGCAGCTCCGGCCTTCAGCCAACCGAAGCAGATCCAACCGACCTGAGAAGAACAAATCTGAAATAAAAGAAACTAAAATCAACTGCCTGTGATTGTTGCGTTTCTTTGTTGTTTTGCAGGTCACCGGCGTTGCAAAAGGGAAGAGAAGGAGAAGACAGGGCAGATCCGCCCATTTCTGGCACTGGCAGTGGCGGCGCGTGAACCCACGCGTCGCCACGAATTCCTGCAGTTCCAAAAGCACTTCCTGGAGTTTTGGGGGACCATTTTGTAAATTGTGGATTATTTAATGTAATTGTTATTTAGTTTTGAATTGTTATAATTTGTATTGTGGATGTAAAAAGAAAAAAAAAGAAGAAAAGAAGAAAAAGCAAAAAAAAAAGAGGAAAGAAAGAAAACAAAAGAATATAATATAATAAAAAAATGTGTGTTTGTGCTTGTGTTTTTTTATTTATGATATTTAATTATAAAAAAAAACAAGAAAGAAAAGGAAAAAACAAAAAATGCATGTTTGTGTTTATTTCAGGGATCCTTTTATAATGAGACGGCAAAAGAAAAAAGAAGGATTTAATATTTTGATTGGATCACGGTGTAGAAGTACAAACTTGTACGGAAGTTGTATTTCTAAAATCCGATGAAAAAACAAAATTTTTAAAACTTCTTTAACACATCAAAGCCATGAAGCAGCTTACCTCAGGTAGGGTGCGTTAGGGGTGCTAATACCTTCCCTAACCACAATCAGTCCCTTACCCGCGAATCTCTGACAGGACCAGTCAACCTGGGTTTCCTAGTAACCCTCAATTAAATACTAGGTGGCGACTCCCAACAAAATCAATTCCAATTAATAGAGAGCAAAAACCGCCATCGCCAGGATCGGGGACGCCGCGCGGGGTGTTTTCCGACGTGCGACACCCAAGGCTCTTGGCTCTGTCATTTATAAGGGGCTCAAAGCTCTTATACCTGGTGTTATAGTCAAACTCACTTAAACTTAAGTAAGTTTAATATTATTAGTAATATTAAAATATTATTATTTGTATTATAATTAATATCTCAATTAATAAATTTGAAAAAGAATTAATATTGAAAAACAACCATAGATTTGATTTGAATGGTAAACTTAAAAATTATTACTATTATTATTATATTTGAAAAAAATATTATTACTATGGAAGAAAAACCATAATTGTTTTTTGAATAGATTAAATAATAAATGAATTTGGGCTAGATAAGTTATATATTATTGTTAATATTATAAATATTACTGTTAGGAGCCAGACCTAATCCTCTTTGGTCTCCTTTTATAAACAGACCCAACGCTCTTGGGTCTTAAATTTTTTAAATATATATATTAAAACGCGAGGGGAAAACACTAAAGTGAACACAGACTCATTGCACTGTGGACGACACTTTAGACACAGAGAGTTTGCACTGTCGACGACACTGTAGCACCTATGAGGGGGTTATCTTTTCTGTTTATAAGCCAGAAAGGGTTGCTGGATCATTGCAATAGGACCTAATATCATTGGGCTTTGCTGCCACCAGGATCCAATGGCTTCAGGTCCTGCTAGACCCATTAAAATTGGATCTACCCCTAACAGGACCAAAGACTTTATTTTTATTTTTTCATACGATAAATAGAAAATAAATAGATGAGAATTTTTTTTTCCATTTGAGGTTGAGTTGAATTTTTTTTATTGCATGTTTGTTTTTTCCTTTGAAAAATACGTTTAAAAATAAAATAACAATTATTTTTTCTTTGCTTCAAATTAAGATTCTTATTTTTTTCCTCTTGAATTCTTTTTCAAAATAAAAGAATTCAGAAAAATTATAATTCTAATATTGTCATATTAAAGTTGATGGAGCTCTAAATAAATTTCTTATTAACATAATATACTTTATATTTTGTATTATATAAGAGAATTTTTTAACAATAAAATCCATTAAAAAACAATTTATAAATACTATAATATAATATTATTTTGGGTCAACACTGCTAGGTCGTTCTGTCAACCATGATTCAATGATGTTGGGCCCTGCTACCTAGCAGGACCCATCGCTGTTGGGACCTTTTGCCAAGTATGACCCATTGATGCTGGGCCCATATGGATACCTAGCTGTTGCGTCTTTCTGTCAAGCATGATCCAATGATGCTGGGTCCTGCTGCCAAATAGTGTTGAGCCTAGATGGGTACCCAACTGTTTGGTCTTTCTGTCAAGACCCAAGTTTGTTGAGTCTGACTTTAAGTCAAACCCAAGTTTCTTGGGCCTAGCTTCGTCGCCAAACCCAATGATAGTGGGTCTGGGTGCCTAACAGACCCCAAAAACGGTGGCCCCAGTTGAAGCAAGTTCCACTAAAGTTGGGCCCTGCTTCCACCAGGACCCAACAGAGGTGGGCCCTGCTGCCAGCAGGACTCTAGAAGAAATTTAGGTCCTGCCCCCAACAGAACCCATTAAAGTTGAGTCATGCCATCAGCAGGACTCATTAGCGTTAGGTGCGGCTTCGCAGCTAGATCCGAAGATATTGGGTCTGCCTGTATAGCCACACCCATATTTATTACGTGTGACTATGCAGTTACACCCAAGTTTACACCCAATAGCAGGACCCAATTGGGTTGGTTCTTGCTATCAGTATGACCCAACACTTTAAAATTTTATTTTCTTTAAATTTTCACTTTAATAATTGTGAATTATAGATATTATTAAATACATAAATAAATTATGCATTGTGTCCTGCCCCCAGCAAGACCAAAGAGCTTTGGTCCAACTACCTAGTAGGACCCAATAGCAATGAGTCCTACTAGCAATTGGACCCATCAATGTTGGGCCCTGCCCCTAGCAGGACCCATTGTTGGGTCCTGCTACTCAGCAAGACCTAGCATTGTTGGGTCCTGCTACTCAGCAAGGCTTAGAAACTTTGGGTCCGGTTGCTAGACCTAAAACACTTAAAAATTCTCTATACTTTTTTTTTTACATTTGACAAAAAAATTGTTATTGACTCGCTGTGGAGCGTGGGTCAATATGCTAGTATAGACTATAGAATGGTTGAAACAATTAGTCAGATGTAGGAAATTTCTAATGATTAACATGATTTTGACTTTTTCATGTTTTTGTTTATTTGATTGTGATTATATTTTCAAATCAATTTAATGCTACATTTATTCTCAAATAATTTCAAATATGCACTTATCATATCAATTTAATAGATTTTTTTAAAAAATAATATTTCCTTTTATATTATAACTGATGAAGTTCTAAAAAATCCAAGTAGCCTAAGAATAAAACTTCTGGGTTGGATAATTGTTTAAACATGGGTCTGACAAATATGTCAGTCCCAAGGCACTTGGGCTTGACATTCCACCACATCCAAGGCACTTGGGTCTGACATGTTTGTCAAACCATGTTTTCTTGGACTTGGCTGATTTTTAAGTCCAAGTGCAATGAACTTGGCTGACTGCCAAGTCCAAGTGTCTGGGGTTTGACATGTTTGTCAAACCAACGTTACTTTGAACTTAACTAAATGTCAAGTCCAAGTACTTTAGGTTTGTCATGTTCACTAAATCCACACTACCTTATTCTCCTGAGCGTGCCTAATGGAGGATGTGGTCATTCCCTTAGGCATCCTCGAGGAGGATGGTTATTCATTTGGGCGTGCTCAAAGGAGGATCCAATCATTTTCTTGGGCGTGCCAAGGGAGGATGGTCATTCCTTTGAGCATGCTCAAAGATGATGCACATTTTCTTGGGCATGCTCAAGTCTAGCACACTGACAGACCCAATCTCGTCTGGGTTTGGCTAGCATCAGATCCAATGTTCCCTAGGCTTAGCACACTGCTAAGTCCATTTGCACGTCAGACCCAATGTGTCTAAGGCTTGACATATTGTCAAACCTAATCGCGTATGGATCTTGCTATCGCGAGACCTAGCGTGCCCAAGGCTTGGCACACTGCTAAATTCAAAGCGCCTTCACTGGGACGTGTTTGTTTTCCTGGAAATTTATACCCGTAAATCTTTCTTAATCCAATGTTTTTTGGTTAAGATAAACTGATAAAAATTTGGTTCATTAGTAGCCCCCTAATATTTGCGATATAATAATATGCAAATACTTTATTTAATCTTCCAGTTCAGGTATAGTAATGAGTTTTGCTCGTATAAAAAGAGGGATAAGCTAGGGAAAATATAGAAAAATATGCATCTGGACTAAAAGTGGCCTTCATGATTTTTTTATATGGCATGAGCATGTAGCTTTCCCAGCATTGTCAAGAGGCTTAAAAGCCATTCACTAAAGAGTGACCATCATGAATTTTTTTGACGCAGCATGAGCCTATAGCTTTCCCAGCATTGTCATAGGGTTTAAAAGTCATCCACTAAAAAGTGGCCATCATTATTTTTTTTATGATGAGGTATGAGAGTCCCTTACTATGAGTGGTGATTACATGATATTGTTATTTGTACTAGAGAGACCAATTGCATACATCCATTGAAGATTAATGCATATAACATTGTAGAGATTACATTTATCCCTTGAAGATTGATACATATAGAACTGAGGAGATGAAGTATATCCCTTAGGGGTTGATGCATATAACATTAGGGAGACCAAGCCAATCCCATAGAGAGTGGTGCATATAACACTGGGGAGACCAAGTTCATCATTTACAAGGTGTATTATTGAAACACCCTTAGGCATCACCTAGAGAACATGGAAACAACCATTTTGAATAAGTCATTTATATATAAGAAACTTATATTCGTATTCTTATTTGCTATGGTAATTTTTTATTTGAGCAGAGTATCTGGTGTGGGGGAGACTCTTCCCTTTCTTTTGGATACTTGTAAAAAATACTTCATATGTTTTACAGTTTGAATCAACATTCCACTTGTACTTATTAAAATCTTTTCAAAATCTCAAGGCTCCAACTGCATTTATGAAGTTGGCAAAGTATAGCTTAAATTTGCTTGTCTCACTTTGAGTGACTAGCATTGCCTTAATGGGGAGTTGGACTTGATTGAAGAGTTGTTGAAGCTTTGCTTGGGCAAAAGTGTCTACAGAAATGAAAAGACTTGTCATGTGTCCTAGTTGAGGTGAGCATTGGTTGTGTGCTATAGAATTATTTGAAAATGTTAAAAGCAACCTTTAGGAAAATACCAATGGCTTTTTTTATCAGTTTCCATAGACGATACAACTGATGAAGTCCCAAAAAATCCAAGTAGCTTAGGAATAAGGCTCTCGAGTTAGATAATTGGTTAATCAACTGGTCATAACAATCTCATCCATTCTTTCTAGCCAAGGTAGTTGATAGGTTATACTTGGTGCTTGGTAGACAAAGGTGGTTTGTGGTTAGTATTTGTAAAAGGTGTTTTTTGGTGGAGGTATGGACTATTTGATGCTTAAATAAGTATCTTTTTAGAAAAAGAAAATACAATAATATTATAAAGAGAGATGCTCTGAAAATATATGTAAAATAGAGAAGGACGATTGTGAACCTTTGATTTGAAGGTATCATGGTGTATTTATAACCCATAAGTCTTGTTTTTTTATGAAGAGGAGGGTCTAAAGTGTAATTTTATCTTGATAGCATTTAATGAGGTATAAATACCCCTTACATTTATATTAATGTTTGATAGAAATATGGTGGGTTCCTGAAGGACTTTTATACACCTAAAAGATGTAGGGAGATTAGGGTCCAAGATATCAGATGTCGCTGAGCCCATGAAGATTGAGCTTTTTCCCTAGGCTAGAGACCCAAGGGACAAGAGTCATCCCTTTAGACTTGCCCCAGGTAGGATAGTCATCCCCTTAGGCATACAAATGCAGGATGATCATTCCTTTAGGAGTACCAAAGGACGATGATTGTTACCTTGGACTTGGTTAATTGTCAAGTCTAAATGTATTGGGTCTGACATGTTTGCCAAACTCACGTTACCTTGGACTTGGCAAATGACCAAGTCTAAGTACCTCCAGTCTGACATGTTTGTCAGACTCACGTTATCTTGAACTTGGCTGACTGCCAAGCCCAAGTGCATTGGATTCTAACATGTTTGCCAAATCCACGTTGTTTTGAACTTGGCTAAATGCCAAGTTAAGTGCCTTGGATCTGACATATTTACCAGACCCACGATACTTTGAACTTGGCTAAATACCAAGTCTAAGTACCTTGGGTTTAACATATTTGTTAGATCCACATTACCTCATTCACTTGGACGTGCCAATAAAGAATGATTATTTTCTTGGGCGTGCCCACAGGAGGATGATTATTCCCTCGAGCGTGCTAAAAGAGAATAGTTGTTGCTTTGGACTTGGTTAGCTGCCAAGTCCAAGTGTCTTGGGTTTGACGTGTTTGTCGTCTACCCATGTTACCTTGGACTTGGCGGACTGCTATGTCCAAATGCCTTAGGTCTGACATGTTTGCTAGACCCACATTATCTCATTTGCTTGAGCGTGTCAAAAGAGGATGATCATTTCTGTAGACGTGTCAATGTAGGATGCACATTCTCTTGGCATGCTTAGGGCTTGGCACATTGCCAAGTCTAATCACATATCATTCCCTCGGACATTTCAAATCTGTAATACTAATTATTATTTATCACTAGATCCCAACATTTTAAAATCAAACTCTAATTACAAATAAAGAAGCCTACTTAGTATTGCATTTATATTTATTTTTCAAATTATTTTTTACTTGAAAAAATATTGATATTTTTTAAATATTTGTTTTTGATGATTTTAATACAATAATATCTTGAAATGGGAAGGAGAAGGAAAATTAACTTATCCAGCTATATTACAAAGAAATTTACAGGGATTCCAGCAAAGGTTATACAGAAAAAATCTTTTTTCTTTCTTTTTGAAGGGACAAAAAACACGCACATCATATAACTATCAAAGAATGAGCTCTAACATGATATAGCATCGTTACTAAAAAGCAGCCATCAACTCTACCGATAAACAGCAACAATGGATTGAAGCCAATAGTAAGCTCAATTAATCAAAGATTGATTTTGGTGAAGTTAATTGGCAAAACATGCACTTCATGAGATGCCATCTTCATTTTCTTATATTCAATTCCATGATCCTGATCATGATTTCAATAGAACTGCTTTGGAGGCATCCAGATGGTTGAGACGACAGGTTCCAAGAAGATATTCTGGGAGCTCTTCATCTGTATTTGCCTGTAAGAAAATGACTTGCACTAGTGAGTTGTGGCAGGCAAGGAAGACTATCAAGAAAATGACATTGCAGAAGCAGGTCAATGATATATGCTCTTTTAAAAAAATTGTACTCATTTTCCATTTGAACTCTTCAATGGACCCAGGGCTATAAAGATGGGGTGGAGAAGTGTCTTCTTAAGCTTGAATTATTTAGTTTTGAAGAGCTATTCCAGTTGCAATGCTGTTCATTTGTTTCACGGTTTGAAAATATAGTTGTTTTACCTGTATCAAAAATGCCATTTCGATAATCAAATTGCTGAGGTAGCCAAGAACAAGACTGACCACGCCCCTTGCAACTGTTGATGACCCAATATCGACTCCAAGCTGAAAAGGATGTTGAAACTTCAAAATTAGTAAACTTCTTTTTTGACAACTGCCCTTCTCTGTGTTTTGGTTAATGATTACAGCACATTGCAAGAGTTTACTGAGGAGTTATAATTTCATAGTTTTCGGGAATTATCAGGGCAAATAGTTACTCATAATTCTATAAAACTGAATAGTGTAGCCGGCTGCTATAATTTCACAACAAGGATCAAGCCAAGCCCTTCTTTTCTTCATCTTTGCATAAAAAAAAGACCATATTGTTTTGAGAGGTTATATGAATAAGGCATTCAAAATTTCCCATTAGTTGTGAACCAAAGTTTTCAGCATTAATTTCTTTCATAAACCATAGAGATATTTTTTCTTCAACTTTACCTCCAGGTAGTTCTTCCCACGGAAATAATTCATTTCAAGAGCTTGGCCAATCAGGCATGCTTTCTTTCCCACACTTTGCTTAACTATCCAGGAACCCTGAGAAAACAAATGTCAATTGGCATTAGAGACATACAACATGATGGTGGTGCATGTTCCCCTTCCAATTTCCATTATGGTTTGCAGCTATCAAAATCACAGTAAGCATCAGGTTCAAGTATCTTGAAAACGTTTGACCTAAAATGACATACAAAGTGCAATTGCAGGAGAAAAAGACAGCCTTTAAGCACATCATTAAAACCTAGAAGAAAAGAAAAAATTGAAATCACTTGAACAGGGAACCAAGAGAGAGGAGGATCAGGATCTGAATACTTCAAAAACATTAAAAGACAACCTTCCTTTTTGTAAAGAAAGAGGTAAACATACTCCCTTGCTTGGTGGTGTGAAATACCAGCAAGCCTTCTCCTCTGAACCTACTGAATCACAGCAATCGGAAGATTTACCAACCTTAGATATATATGGTATGAGTTTAAATCTTGAATTTCTATATGCATCGTCCCCCTCTATAAAGCTCTCCAACAAGGGTGCATCTTCCACAGGTGTATTCATCATATAGTACAGGGCAAGGCTATATGTTGTTGAACCAGGGACCTGTTTGATTGTCAATATCTTAGATTGTGCAAGAACAGATAAGAAGAGTGATTGATAACAAGCCCTCATTGAACAGAGAAACTAAGCAGGAACTTACTTGAATATTTACAATGAAGAAGAACTCTGGTCCACCTTGCGCTGCATATTTCTGCAATGCAAAAAAAATCTTAATATTATAAGCATGATTAATGACATGAAAATATTTGAAAGTTAAGAATTTGATCAATTAAAATACCACCTGAACAATGCTCCCAGGACGGCCAGCAAGATCATCTTCTCGCTTGTCAGATCTTAGCCAATCTGCAGCAACCATTTGCATCAAAGTGCCATTGGCCTTAAACTGGAAGAAAAAAGGGAGCGTAGAAATATAATAAGAGCCACCACATAAAGAGATAACACTACTTCTATATGTGAAGGGAAGCTGATGGCTGCCATGGAGGCAATTTACCAGGAACCAATTTTTTTTTTTTACATGTGCATTAAGAACTTATAGCAGCCAATATAGAGTGGTCTTTCTCATCTCTAGATAGTCTTGCATGTAGCGCTAATCAGAAAATCAATATATAATTTGATGAGCCCTGGGCAGGTAAAGCCTAAAAACACAATGATTGATTAATGAAATACCTAAGTAGACATAGCACAAGTACTGGCCCTAGTTTTGTACTGTTTCTTTCTCTAACAAAATTGGTTGATCTATAAAAAAAAACAAGAGATATTATAGAAGCAAACAAAGAGTGCACAGAGTGATAAAAACAGATGAGAATCAATCAGAGAAAATTTGCAGTTGACAAACGAGAGGGTATCAGTTTAAGTGCAGAACTCTAACCAGCTGCTTCAATTGGTGGTCACTATTGACATGCTCTTTTCCGATAAGTACTAAATTTATTCTCACTAAATTGAGGTCTGGTTCATACCTTCTTCTGGTCTTCAAGGTAATTTTTTCCACGAATTAAAAAGCTAGAAGGATCAGCCGTTGCCCAACTAGAAGGCAGAGTAAAAGTTGGGTCTTTCAGAAGAGTGGTTCCATAGCAGCATGAAATACTGTCTTCCCTCACCATCTCTTGCAAGTCCACGTAGCCCCTCTTCTGAACTGAAGCATGCATTATCTGAACATCATTAAATCATACAAAACAATCTGACAGAAACAAATATGATCTCCATCAACTTGTTAACCTCAATATACATCATCCAACTCAAAATCACCTGCAAGTTCATGCAGTTTCTTCACAAAACCAGCAGCAGTGGATAACTTTGGCTGCCGAGCATCCTGAAACTCTCAAAGTGATGAACAAAGTGAGAAGCAAAGCAAGCCACATCCAAAAATCTATTCAAAGAAGAGTAAAGTCAATGATGCAGCAAAGAGGCAAAGGGAAAAAAAGAAGAAGAGGATTTTTCCTTCATCAGTTGCTGCCAACACAAGAAATTAAAACAGAAAAAAGTAGAAATTAAAACAGTGAGAGCTCTCTACAGTTGACCAGGTGCATATAGATTATGGAAAAGTGTCAAAATTAGCTGCAGTAGCCTCACCAGAGATAGAAAGCACCTATAGCATAACTGTGCTGATATTACAATAGGTAGCAAATCCAACCAGGATAAACCACTCACAAAACAGTTTATTCACCAGGGATTCTTCCCAATATTAAACACGATCCAAATTTTGCACTTTCATTGCCTTGTAAAAGATCAATGCAGATGTCCCTTAAGCATGAATCCTAAATAACCTTTACATGTGAGGAGCGGAAAGTACTTTGCGATAAATACCTGAGAGTACATTTCTGGATCAAAATCTGAACTCCAACCATTTTCTAATTGATCATAATCTGATGGTTCTGGAACATCAAAAAACTCATCAGCAGGATCATTAAGGCCTACTAAGCTAGCATGTTCTGAAGGAGTCTTATCCACTTCTTCATTCATGCATTCCTTAGCCATCCCATCATTTGTTGGTGTTTGAACGTCAATCCTCTGATCCCCTTCAATCTGATGCAACCTCATATTCCCGACCAACTCTCCTGAAGAAAAATCAGAGGAAGGACAATTCCCTAGTTTTGCTTTGAACAACTCTCGTAATGCTGCAAGCACAATGTAGATGCAATTGACTCAACACCCAGATCATAAAATGACAAAAAGCACAAAAATATTAAGACTCATAACTCTGTATCATTAGATGAAAATTACCAGCAACTCTCCCAAGCATTCGAATGGTAATGGACCGGGCTGAAGAAGTCCTAAGATATGATTTCCAGGATTTCCAGTCAACAGCAAGCATGTGCTTTACAACAGATCGTCTCTCATGGTTCACAGGAGATATGACATATCCTCCACCTGAATGAAAGTGAAATTTTTATCATCTAAATGGCTTGAGCCAAGCAATGCATAACTCCCGCTCCCATACCTAAAAAAAGAGGGAAAGGAAAACCAGAGAACAAGTTCCTTACAATCACCAGCAGATTCATCATATACAGCATGTAAATATTATTATGAGTTGGATGATGATGATGATGATTAAGAAGACAGAAGAATCAGTGAACCTTTCAGGCTTTACAAAAAATGGAAGAGTACAATACATGTCAAACTGCTTCTCTTAAAGAAACATATATGTATCATTAGTACAGGATACCAACTGCTCTAATGTACCATGCATTAGATTTAAACAAGCACATTAGAGAGACAAAGATACTACATATAATTCTATGTGCATCCTGCATTAAACCTTTATCAGAGATTCCATGCAATACAAGAAACTTCTTAAAGTAGACGAATCATTTTCTTTTCAAATCTTAAGCATACATTACTTTTAAGGCAAGCACGAACATAGCCTTTCTGGGGTGGACACTTCTTGTGATACACAGAGTGGTAGAGAATAACTGCAGCAGAACAAAGTGAAATGAAGTTAACCTAGCCTTTATTCTGACAAATCTATTGTAAAAATAATAAAAAAAAAATTTCAGCATAGCATCACTACCATATGTTCCATCATCTTCCCTTCTCCAGTAACGCCGCAACAAAAAATCTCTTCGTTTCATTCCCCTGGGAAGTACGATGCACCAACAAGTATGAGATTTCAGACTGCTGAGCAATTGCCTTAGAAAAGGAATTAATATATATATATATATAAGCTTCAAGAAGTACGGATCTACCAAGGTAACCAATCATTGTATAATTCCTTGTGAATAATGTCCATGTGACCATCGAGGTGCTCAACCACACTACCCTTGTAGAAACAAAAATCCCATCTGCAAGCAAATTTGCAAAGTGAAATTTATGGAATGACAAATATGATTTCCACAAAAAAGAAATATCAAATTGCTTAAGAATACAAAACTTCGAGAAGAAAAGTTGCCAATATATTTCTGTTCCATTGAGCAAGCAGGTTTTCTCATGTCCTAGGTTAAAAGATTATAAGGTTCCAAAACTGTTACTCTCTGCAAACCATGATTTGTAAACATGTTCAGATAAAAATTCCTTTCTTTACTTCTTCCTTTGTCTACATACAAATGATGCAACATAACAGATCAACAAAAGATTGGGATTAAAATCTTCATTGTAATAAATACTCACGAAACTTACTTGGATCTTGAAGGACCAAGAGACATGAGAGTTTGAAAAATGGCTTCTGAGGTTCCATCAACCACACCCACAGCCATGATTGCAGGATGATCGTCCCACTGCCACCAAAAGGAACATTTTAACTCTGTGATCATGATTAAAACCAAATAAATTTGTAAGCAGAAAATCAATCCACCTTTCCATGAGAATCCCTATCTTTTGCTTCTTTAAAGAGACGGAGACCTACAAAAATCCATTTTATTAAAAACACAACTTCAGTTACCTCGAACAGCATATAACTAACTTTATTCTTACCATTCTGACAACCAAAGATTGTCCACGGTGAAGGTGCAATAACATCAGTCACTAAATCAGTGTGGGTGGATGAACAATGAGTCCAGTCTATTGGTTTATTATGATTTACCCAACTGGGACCGCTCAATCTGAGAGCAAAAAATGTTGATAATAGTTCCAAAAAAGAGGCAGTATATAATAACACAGGCACCACAAAAGTTAATCATAATTCATAGAAATAAATTTTAAAACGAATTCAACTAGAAAAGATTGATTCTAGATTGAAATATATCAGAAGACCAGGTGACCATCAAGGTAAAAGCAAATAAGCATGCATGTCTCAAACAAGAATGCTGGACAGTGTTACCTAAAAGACTGACAACTGCTCCTTGAACAACCAACAATGCTATGAGCACCCTGCAAAATAGATATAAACATTAGTCCTTGTTTTAACCATAATTTCTTTCACTGTAAATTACAGAAGCAGTTTGCAACCTTTAAAGCTGCCTCCTGAATAGAATGGATCCATCTTGCTGCTTCTTCAGGACTGCTTGCTCCCAGCTAGGATATTTAGATTTCAAAATTTATGCGTATAAAACTTATATACAAATAAGAATCTCTTTCTAGACTAGTGACCTCACCTTAAGTTGATCATTGTGATTAGAAGTGTTATAGACAGTAAATATGAAGAATACCTGCAAGTTGCATAACGAGCTCAAAAAAAATATTGATTCCACAAGAAATCAGAAAACATATGACAACCAAGGAAACACAACTTTCATACTTTTCGATGAATGCTCTCTCTCCCATTGTCTGTGACACGAATGCAAGAATCTATGATTGCGCTTCTCACAGGATCCTGAAAAGCAAGTCAAAGTACTTTCTTTTTTATCTCCATGTCTGACATTATCGTATCTTAAAAAAAAAAAACCGCAGAGACTAAAAATAAAGCAAATTTCCTCTATGAAGGGCCAGGGTCTCTCAAATAGACGACAAAACAAAACACAGAACAACATCCCACTCAACCCAACACAAGCTTAAATTCAAAGCATATCTCTCATATTTTTTCACACCCAACGACAAAGCAATGAGTTAGATATGCAAAGAGACTTGTCATTTGTACTATCTTGTTATGGATATATTTAAACATGTAATTAGACAATTCAACTTGTTTTTTTTTTTAAAATAATTATAGCTGTTTTCGTGTTTCTTGATTCAAATCAGGTACGCAAACATTGGTGTTTGTCATAGTATACATTTCTATGATTTGGATTCTAAAATCATACCTTTATTTCCCACTAATCTAAAATGTATGCGGCACATTCACGCATGTGCGCGTGTGTATGATATGCCTTGTAGTGAGACTTTAAAGTTCACAGCAGGAGGGTTACAAAGAGAACCACTGAAAATGACCCATGATGCCTAAAGTAGAAACAAAAATTCTCGACGTGACATGAAAAAGACGATAGGGAGATAAATCACTGGATGCACTGGTTTCTTAGTGGAAGTGCTTTTTTCCAGCTTGTTATGGGTTCCAGCCAAAAGCAAGGCCTCCTAAATACTTGAAATACAACAGGGCAAAATCTGGCACTAAGAAGAAACACCTTTAACTTAGAATTCCAATCAACCAACAGACTTAAAATGTTCGAGACAGATCAATGAATCTTAAATGTGCTAACACTTATACCGTGTGGTTTCTGCATGAAAGGATTCCCGGTTGAAACACAAGGAATCATAAATTTTACTTTTAAAAAAATCAAATAAGTTGAGCAGTGATATCAACCTAAAACAAAGAATCAAGCAACAACCTACAAACAAATTCTAAATAAAGCAATATACAATAATAATAGAAATTCCAAACTGCGCTACCATTGCAAAGCAAAAATAATTACTAGTACAGCAATTTATATTATAAAAATAAAAATACGTACGAATAAAAAAAAAAGAAAGAAAGAGAAGAAACCTGGTTCTTAGAAAGAGGAACAGACTTGAAGCTCTGGAGGAGATGATGTTGAAGAACAAAATAGCGTTTCCTTGAGTACTGTAATCCGATCCGGTTCGACCGGATTAGATATAACCAACCTTCCATTCTTTCATTGTTGTTGTTATTATTATCATTATCATTATTATCATCATGCTTCTTCTGCTGTGATATTACTATTCCATCCATCTTCTTCACTTCAAGGTGGCAAAAGGAAATGCTGGTGATAGATGATCACTGATTCCCTCCGCCCCCCTCCGGTCAATTTGAAGAAAGAGTGAGAAAAAAGAAGTAAATCTCTCTCTCCCGCTCTGTTTTTTCTGTTTTGATTGTTTTGTCTCTCTGTTAAAAAGGTAACTGAAAATGAGAGGAATGGGGTGGGGTGGTGAGGTGCGCGTATAGTGAGACAGAGATTGAGGAGGATCGAATAATATATGGTATCTTTTTCCTTTTTTTTTTTTTTTCCTTTTTTTTAATTCGAATGCTATTGTATTTTACGATAATTAAATATTTTTATAATAATAATAATAATAATAATAATACACGGCTGGTAAGGTCTAGCTGGGGCCGAATCTTCAATTTGATTTCACCCAATCTTATCTACCCATTCCTGTATTTTTGTATATATATTTAATGAAAACTAATAACATATGAAGATGCCAGAGAGCACTCTTACCAAACTTTTCATATGGATGAGTCAACCCGGTGAATCATATACTCGGAACTTAGATCTTAATTTAAATTAAATTTAATGTTAAATTAAATTAAATTAATGAGAATTGATTATGTTAAATCTAATTGACTAATCACTTAACATATTAGTCCATAATAATTAACGTTGTTAGAATTTTCCAGTAAAAACTAGTTTGATTTTTTTTTCAAAACGACTTTTTTCTATTTGTTTTTTAAAAAATATATATTAAAAAAATATTATTTTAAAAATTAACTTGAATTGCTAGTTAAAACCCGAACCAACCCTTGGACCAAACGACCTGGTATATGTTTTTTTTTCTTATTATTTTTATTTTTAGTGTTGGAATTCATTATTAAAAACAAAAAATACAGCAGTAAAAACATGAATTTATTATTTTTACTCTTGTATTTTTTTTTTACATGAAGGGTTGTATCTTGTAATAAATACATAAAGAAAAACAATAAAAGAAAACAAAAAAAAAACGAAAATAAACACGACCACATCCTGGAAGGATTCAATAACTTTCCCTTCCATTTCATACAAACTTAAAATCCATGTCTTTCTTTATTATACTCTCTCTTCATTCGCCTGCTAAAAGACCACGCGCTTCCTTCTCCTGCGTCACATTAATCAACAATCAAGCAACGTTGCAAGATTACTAGTTTGATGATGGCCTTGCGGACTGCAGATTAGTCTCGTCCCTGTTAAATTATTATTTAAATTAAAGCTATGAAACTAAAACAAAACCAAGATTTCACTCTTTATCAACCTCTTGTGGGTCCCACTGTTGATGAGACCTTTTTTTTATTTTAGTCCTTATAATTTCTTCCATTTACGATAGATTTATAAATTTTATTTTTATTTACATCTTAGTCCCCAGATTGTTAAGAGAGAAAATAAAAGGTTATTGAGCAAGAGGAAGAGCAAAATACAAGAATTTTAGTGTTGATGGGTTCTTGAAGAGGGGTTGAGGTGGTTTGCATCTCTAAATATATTAGAAAAAGTAGATCGGGGCTTGAACTTTATTTTGATTTTTTTATTTTTAAATGGATTAGAGAGTTTTTCTAGATTATAAGTGAGTTTATTAAGATTTTTACAGTATTTTTTTAGATGTTTTTAGATAAAAATAAATCAAAATTTCAAGTGTTTATATATATATATATATATATATATCTAAAAACCTTAAAACCTAATTTTTCAATAACTCAATTAGTTGGAATTTGTTGCAGTTGATGACACAAGTCATTTGCCCAAGAAAATAACTTTCCATTTATTTATTTATTTTTAAAAGAAATTAGACACTTGTTTGTTTATGGGCTAAGCGGGTGGGCCTAATAGCCTAGGTCCGTGTTTGACCTCTCTTGACCTTCATCTTCTTTTCTTTTAATTATCTTCAGAATTCTCTTTAAATAAATAATTACAATGATATTTTAAAATCATTCAATTATGTTGTTTTTAAATAATATAATAAACTCTCATGGCTATATATGTATCTTTTCAATAATATATATAAAAATAATATGCGCAATATTATTTTTCAAAAAATATATATGAATATTAGAATATTAAATGAGAATAATACATATATAATCAATTTCTTATATCCCCCACATTATTAACTGCTGCGATTTTGTTTTCAATTTTGCTTTTCAGAAAAAAAAACAAAATAAACCTACCTCCATACAGTAGATAGCGAAGAGAAGAAGTTTGTTACGTTTTATATTTTGACTTGTTTTTACCATGCAAAACCACCTTCTCCATCTAGAAAGTGTAACTTTCGATTGATTTTTTTTTATTTCATGAAAAAAAATGTTGATGCTCTTACTTCTATTGTATGAATTTGAAGTTTTAAGATTTAAAAAGTATAAAATTGGATTTTTTTTTAATAGTTGTTGAAAAATGATTTTTGGAGTTTTAGTTTGAGTTAAATGCCTCTTCCGAGTATATAGATATTTTTTATTAATGCAAAACAAACTTAAAAAATAAATTTAAGGGAATTTTGCTAAAATTCAACAACACTCTTGAATTTTAGTAAAGTAAAGAAGATTAAGGAGTGGATGATATATTATTCACACGGAATAAAAAATAATATGTCATTCGCTTGGATAACTTATAATCTATATAGAAGAACATATGACACTGGATAGGACACCTGGGCTTCGCCGCATGTTGACCTAAATTGTTTTCAATATAAAAAAAATGCTAAGACATAAAAGCATTTCTAAAAAAAAAAATAGGTTATTGACTCATTTGTGTTTAATAAGCTTGACTAGTTCAAATATCATGAACAAAAAAAATACAATGCCAATTAATAAACTTGAAAAAATAACAACATAAAAAAGCTAAGAAAAACCCAATTTAAACCCATCCGAATTAGCATATCAAATCATGGACCTGATCATAATACCCGGATAACCCCGCGAAAGCAAACCAAATAAAATTATTAAGCTCAATTCTTAAACAACTCAATATTGAAGGGCATAACTGAAAATAAAATAATTAAAAAAAAAATCTAAGTTAACCTGGGTTAACCGGCTAACCTCATAATCATGAATACAAAATAATGATAACCTCTTAAAAAGAAGATTGAAGAAAACATGAATACCTATTCCTAAAAACTCAAAAGTTAAAGGATAAAACTGAAAAAAAAATCAATTTTAAAAAAAAATCTAAAAAAAAACCAAAGTCTACTCATGTTAACCTTCAGAGCCGTGGCCTTGATCATGAGTTTAAGACTAACTTCATAGAAGGCAAATCCTAAAAAATAACGAAGCAAAATTTTAAATCATGAAAATACTAAGGGATAAAATTAATGCAATAAAAAAATCCAAAACAAAACAAAAATAACAATAAAAGAATAGAGATTAAATTTGATATAAAAATAATTTGAAATCAAGTGCTGAGAGGAGAAATTGAAAACAAAATTCAATTAGGAAAAAGAATTAAAAATAAACAAACAACAATCAATAAAATGAGAACCAAATCTGATATAAAAATTAAACTAAATGATGAGGGGCGAAATTGAAGAAAACAATCAATCAAAAAATAATAAAAAACAAATAAAAATCAAAAGATTGAGAATTAAATTGAAAACAAAAACAAATTAAATATACATTTATATTTTAACAAGGGGAAGATAGAGAAAAGAAGGATGAGAAGAAAACAGTTTACCAGTACTCAACCACCACGCCACCATGCACATGCGAGACATCAATGAAAAGAGGATGGCAAGGCATTTCTAACATCGCCCTGGTAGGTGGTGTTTGGAGGAGGAGTGATGTTGCACAAGCTGCTCATTTGTTGGCGTGTGCCTCACACGCATGATAAACTCTTTTTTAATAATATTTATATTAATCAAACGACCAAATTATCTTTATGAACTTGTTTATTACAAAAACAAAAATGAGAAGATATAAAAGCTCTTAGAAGCAAGTTTTACATTTTTTTGCTTGTAATGGTAAAATAATGTTTACATTGTGCCTTTAAAAACATAAAAGATCTTTTATAATATTTTGCTTTTTAGTGCAATATAATCATTATAGTGTGCATATGAAGGGTAAAAACATCAATTTGTCCTCGGTCAATATTATAATTGCTTATGGACCTTTAGAAAAAAAGACTATTCTACCCCTAACACCAAAGATATTGATATTTTTTAAAAGGGAAAATGATAATTATACTTTTGTAGTGAATAATAATTTGTGTATAGGTGCAAAATGAATTCTCCATGTGTTTTAAGCTTTTTTGTAATGTAATGATGTTTGGTATTTTTTTTTATTTTTTTATTTTTAGCTTTTATATTTGAAAAAATTGTATATTATTTAAATATTTCTGTTTTTATTTTTCATGTCTTTTTTATTATATATCTTAGATATATATAAAATATAATATATCTTATTCAAACATTTCAGCAAATTAATATTAAACATATATTAATAAAATAAATAATAATTGATAAGCTGTATTATATTACTAAATAAAAATTCGTTTCCTTCCAAAATTCTATTTTTTTGGGAATAATTTTAGTGACTGTGAATCGGTTTCATTTAGGTTAATAAACAAAAGAATTAATTTGTTTACAAATCATTCTCTTCTCATAATGACAATGCATATTTAATTAATAAAAAATAAGTTAATTCACCTTTTAAATCAAGTTTAATTATTATCCTTTTATATTTTCCTTAACAATATTGTATCATTTTGTACTAGATTCATGTTCTTTACATAATTCGTACAACTGTGATTTTGTTCAGATAAATTAGATAAAAGTAGTACAAACCATAAAAAATAATAAATTAGGAATAAATATTTTAGTATAAAGTGAGCCACTTCTCATATGAACATCAAACCTCCTGTCCTTGTTTTTTTAATTTTAATTTTTTTTCCTTCAAATTGCATCATTTTACACTCTAATTAGATAAAATTAAACTCCAAATTAAAACATAAAGAAAATACATGACTCGCCTTAAATTCACAATAATTTTTATTTTGATCTAAAAAATTATTTTTCAGTCTCTTAGTTAAAGGAAAGAAAGAAAAAGTTGTTGGAAATAACAAAAAAAAAAGAGAAAATAATTGGTTGTCGCAATATTAACAATAAAAATAGTCAAATTTTGTGTCAACGAGTTCTATTGGAGAAGGAGAATTTGATGGTGGTTGCTTTTTTAAGGCCCTGATACACTAGGCCACTTAGACCTGTGTGCTTGACTTGTTTTTTTTTTTTTTAAAAAAAAAACCTTCAACATTGGAGTTTTGATGATTTTTTTTAGTTTTTTTTTCATTTTTATTCTTTAATATTGAGTTAATTTCGAATTAGTCTTTATTTTTTTATCATGTAATTAAAATAAAAAAAATATTATTGAACCTATTGGAATTCACTATCAAGATCTTTGATTTGACTAGCTAATCCAGGTTAACCAAAATCGATTCAACATGTTATCTTCTCCGTGTTTAAAAAAAGAAGATGCGAGCTTCAATTTTTTTAAAAAGTCAAATCCCTTTTAAACGGTTTTCTAAGTTGAATTTAAACTAGTGTGTCTAGTTTTTTTTTGTATTGGGACCCATCAAGTCGACTAGATCATGTTAAGGTAACTCCTATATGATTTAATTAAAAATCTGAACTTGACAAAAACTCAAGTCAAGAGTTTCAAGTTTGACTTGCTGGACTAGATTTAGATTTAATGGCAATATCAAATAGTTTTCCATAACTTGAATATTTTCATTTTTATGTTCAAAACTTTTTTAGTCTAATCCACGACATAGTGCGAGAAGTAAACTAGTAGAAATACTTAAAGAAAGCAATTACTCTCTCTTTTTGTCTTTTTTTTTTTATAAAAACTAATCTCTCACTTAAAATATGTTGAGCCTAATTAAAACTAATAAATAGATAGGTGGCTCATGCTACACTAGGGGTCATGTTAAATTTTTTCAAATATAAAAAATGTTAAGACAATGCCTGTGCTTTTAAAAATTCAAGAAAAACATGAGATTCATGTAATTTATTTGAGTGACTTTGATAAACTTGGTTAATCTATCCGGTTAATATCTCACACCTGTGACAAAGTCAAATTCTCAATCAACAAAATAATGAGGCGTTAGGTTGAAAAAAAAAACAAGCAAAAAAGGATAAAAATATAATTAAAAAGAATGAGGATCAAAATTGATATATAAAAAAATAAAATCAAATTATAAGGGATGAAATTAAAATAAAAAAATTCAATCAAGAAAAGTATAATAAAAAAACAAATAACAATCAAAAGAATGAGAATCAAATTTGATATAAAAATCAAATGTCAAGAGATGAAATTGAAAAACAAATAAATCAAATTTGATACAATTAAAAGAATAAGGATCAAATGTGATAAAATTAACAAATTAACAAATTAATAAAAAATAATATAATTCTAGTTTAACATAATTTATATCAATGCATATAAATTAATGACTAAAATAAATAATTGTTTCATATAGTTTCATGTCAAGTTACATTTGAGAAATACATCTTTAGTAGCTTTTCTTTCATATAGCTATAATCATTTACATTGTTTTACTTAAAATTGTAAAGTTGGCAAAACATTGCACAACATTATTATCAAAAAATCATCTTAATTCAATAATTTAAATTTTTAAGTGATGTTTCAAGATATAATTTATATTATTCTCTAACACACATTCTCAAATGAAAGTTCTTTGAGCTTGAAACTTACACAAACTTATCTACACTATTATGTGCTTAATTTTTATCAAATAATAGGGATGATGAGATTAAGGCTCTGATACCATGTCAAAGAACTATCTCAACCCAATAACTTAAGTTTTTAGGTGAGGTCATTTATATTATTCTTTAACAATGATTAAGAAATAAAAAAATAATTTTAAAATAATTAGAATTTTTAATAATGCTTATAAACAAGCTGTTTTTTGGTTTATTTTTACTTTTTATTTATGAAATAGTTTCAAAAAATTATAAATTTCGTTTTCTCTTAACTATATTAATGGTGCTTGTTTTCAAATTTAATTTCTTGGTGTCTTTCATTTCCAATTACTAGATTCCTTTGGACTTCAAAACTACATGCTGCAAAACTGGGACATTTATTTATTTTTACTTTTTTTAAAAAACCTTTTTCATAGAGGAAAGTGCTTAGATTCTTCTTTTTATTATTACTTTGTTTTGTTTATTTTTAACTTTCCATTTTGTTTTCAGTGATGCAAACAGCTATACACAATGCATCATTAAACTTATGACAGAAATAAATAACCAATACAAATAACTGAGGATGGAACTTATTATTAATATTTTATTTGAATAGAAAAAAAATATTAATAATCAATATTTCTATTTTTATGAAAACAATGCACCATAGCCATTTCTTGTACAAATTAATCCCACCAAATAACAAAAGAAAAGGTTTAGTTATAAATTATTTTAGGGGAAGCTACTTATCTTGGCACACTTAGTCCATTTATTTATTGGTTTCTATGAAATTGAATTATTTATTTCTTAAAAATATAAAATTAAAATTTTAGTACCCCAAATATATATTACACTAAAATCTATAAATTATTTTTTAAAAAATAATAACAAAAAAGAAAGATTATGAAAACGTTATATACAAATATGCTAACCTATATAAAAAAACTAAGCAGATAAAATACAAAAGTATTCACAAAAAAATATTTATAAAGGATAAAACAAATAAATAAAAAACTTGAAGACTATATTAGAAAATTAAGAAAACAGAAATATAACTTCAAAACAAATACAGATGTAAGGAATATTAGAACATTAAGAAAAATTATTATTATTATTATTATTATTATTATTCAAGAAACACAAATACAAACTGCTTGGTCAATTTTAAATTCATGTAAAAAAGTATTTTTTGGTCTATTTATTTATTTTTTCTTTTCTTATGGTCCTTTTTATTTTTGAATTTGTAATAAGAAAATAGTTATCGGAGAGGTATATTATAATGCTATTTTTTTTTAAAAAAAGATGAGGATTCTTTTTTACACTTTATCAATTTCTTTATCGATAATTACATATTAGTTGAATTTTTAGGATAATCTGCTCATTAATATAAAATGAGAATATAATATCATGTTATTAATAAAAAAATATTTTTTTTTGTTAAAATAGGAAAAAAAATACATAAATAAGAAATAGGTTTTTCACTAAATAAACACTGTTTTTCTTCATAATTTTAATCTTTCAAATATTTATTTTAATTGTTATAAAATTCAACTTTGAAAATAGTCCATCTGTCTATGCTTTTACCTCCATTCCATATTTTACTACACGCATGTTACTATTAATTAGCAATACTTTTTCTGGACTCCACTTATGAAATAGTTGCACTTTTGCTTTTTACTATGACTTTAGAATTTGAATTATCCTTTATAATTTTTTTTATGATTTTTTATTTTATTATATTAAACTATATATAATTTTTTCATTCTATATATAATTAAAAATTAGTTTTAATCTGTGTAGAGTGTAGTTAAAATTGTTTTTTAAAATATTTTTTAATCAAAAATATATTAAAATAATTTTTTTTTTATTTTTTAAAAATTATTTTTTATATCAGTACATCAAAATAATTAAAAAATATTATTTTAAAATAAAAAATAAAAATATTTTAAATTTTTTTAAAAACAGTTTTAAAACATAAAAACAATCATATCAATTCACGTATAACTAGTTTAGGCCTGAAACAAAATGAGTAACAGTGAAAGGGTACTGTTTATTGAAAGAATCAAGATCATTTTATACTCGATCAACAAATTGTTTCTGGGAGAACAAACACCTGATCATACATGAAGCTTTTCTCTTTTTCACAAATTAAGCCTATTCATTTTAATTAAACAAGGGAGACCTTTGTTGATTTCTTTGCCTCGTGACCTTCTTTGTCTGGCATGCCCAGGAGTGGAGTGCTATCCTTGTCTTTCATCTGAAACAACACAAACAATACCATTTTCATTTCAGTTCCAAAATGTCTAACGCACGTAAAAGTCAAGATTTGTAACGCAAACACACACAGAGTACCTACCTGAGAAGCTAGAGAAAGGTCAACTGATTGTTTCTTTTTGTTGTCTTGGACGCAGAAATATGAATATAAGCCCATGCCAATAATAGCAACAAGTATTCCAATGATGTTTCTAATCGTGAAAGGGTCATGCAGCAGAGTATACCCAAAGGCAAGAACAAGGCAAGTCTTGAGGTGTCCAAGCACTTGATATGTGACTGGTGAGGTCTTGCCAATAACCATGAACGTGCTGAAGTTCACGGACACTGATATAATGCATGAAAGGATAATGAATGCCTGCATGGAATCAAATCATGCACCGCATGAGATCATAATCCTTGCACCCAAAATGTTTGTGTATATTGATAGTCAAATTAAGCAAGGAAGCATGGAAAAGAGATCGAGAGAGAGGATCTATACCAAGACTATTGAAGAATACTTGTATGCAAACACATTCTTTTTGGTGAGGAAATGATCTACAAAGGGGCCTGAGACAAAGAGAATGGCTGCTTGAAATGGGGCGGACTGGTAAAGCAGCTGTGTGGAAGACACATTCAACCTCTTCTGTATTGTATTTGTCAGCTGATCAAGAATTAAGTTAAGAATGAACTTGTCCCTATAGGAGCTAATGCTGCACCTATAGTAATAAGATTATTATTTTTATGTGAATATCGATGAGTACTGAGCTTAAACATTCAAACTTAAACATGTAATGTATGTAGTCTTTGCCATTATATTTGCAAACAGTCATTAGAACAGTGATATTGATGCTTTGTTCCCAGTAGTACTGTCATAATCAAGCACCAATTTGAAGCGAAAAACATTGATGGTGCATGCAAATTAAGAAAGGATACAATTTGCCCAACGCAGGTTGTTACGATGGCTAGGAGAGAGAGAATTGTTCCAACGAAATTGAGCTGGAGATCTGTCACAGAGGCAATGGCAACTCCACCAAGCAACACAAGGAGTGAAAGCTTTATCTTCTGGCTGCAACAAGTAGAAAATATAAATTTGCCTGTTAGAAACTTGGAGAAAAATCATTTAAAAATAATGCAATTAAGCAGTGTGTTTGTGTGTGTGTAGATTGTAGTTGAAACCTGAATTGCTTTTTCAGGAACAGAGTTTCCAATAGGACAGTGAATGGTATGATTGCAAGTTTGGTCATCTGCAATATAAAGAAGAAAAACCCCTCCAGGATGAAGATCAAGTAGAGAAGAAAGGCTAGGTAAACCACTTTGGAAGTCTCAAGTAGCAGTAAAATTGAGGTGTACCTGGTAGAAACCGATGGAATTGAATCCCAGGCTCAAGTTGAGAAGTCCGATAGAAACACCATTTAGAATTCCAAAGAGCATCACAGTCTTCATGTCAATGGCCTTGGCATCAAAGAAATGGAAACGTTGTGCCGCATGAAGTGTGCAGAATGTTACTATGAGGTGCCAACTAGTGAGAGTTGTAGCTGTGACATTATACAAGAAAGAAAAAAGAGAAAAACAGTCAAAATTGTTATATATATTATCGCAGTAGCAAATCTTCAGATTGAATGCATGCCCTCTCCAAGAAGCTAACAAAGTTACCAAATGGGAACCCAAGATTGCTCATTAAAGCTTTGTTGCAAATGACAATGGAGACAGATGATGCCACTGAAAGAAACAGGGCCCCGATAACACCCAATTGGAAGCTCGACATTTCTCCCATCTTACTGAAATCAGACCTACAAAAAAAAAAAAAAAACAAAAAAAAGGAAAAAGGAAAAAAAGAGTATGAGAGATGCCATGCCATATTTCTAGCTAGCATGTGCTTAGAGCCAATATATAAATAAATAAATAGATTGTTCTATATATAATATATAAATAAATGTTCTTACATACTAAAATTAACCAAGTAGGCAAAGTGTAAACTACTAGAGAATTAGATAACAAGAAAAAAATTTCAAGGTTAAGAATAGCAAGGCTTCATAAAGGAGAATGGAGTGATAAACAATGAGTAAACTATCATATTAATCCTTGTGTTATTTGCCAAACAATTAGCCAATCCCTTTAGTTTAAAAAACTCAATATTGAGTTTTCGTATTTTGTTTCTAAATTAGTTCTTCAATTTGATTTTTCCCCTGAAACATCCTCCATTTCAGTTAAATTTCCAATCTCACTTACCATGAGAAAAATTGAAAGTGCATTTAAGAAATGCAATTGGGCATGTAAAAAACAATCAATAATCAACTGTGGTAAATATTGTGCTTAACTCAAAGTTTTCGATATCATGACTAACTCAACAAAAGGGACTGAACTATAAACTCAAAACAATTCTGGTTGGTGACGATGGTGATTGAAGGTAGTTGGACGTTCATTGTCAATGAAGTGTTCAATTCATGTATGACATAAGGATGATGATACATTGAATCTTTTATTTGCAAGCACCAATGAACGTGAGATTCTTGTACTTGGTTGCTTGGATAACAAGGAAACTAAAGCTTATTATATGCCTGAGTAATGATTCCAAGTGTTGATCAAATTAGCACACCAACTTTTGTTCAGAAGGAGAAATTCTTAGGCTATATTGATCATGAGCAAGAAAAACATATATATAAACAAACTACCTTCAATGAAGATAAATTTGTTGGAGTTGTAAGGAGCCCTGGAAACTCACAAAGAAAATCAAAATGTTAATGTAAATTAATTAAAAACTGTTTATATGAATAGCCATGTACACAAACCTTGGAACTGATCCTTTTTATTCGCGTGGTGCTCTGTGTTTACAGGAATGTAGGGCTCCTACAATTCCATGCAATCACCGGAATCCGGCTGGTAAAATTGAAGCAAGATGTTGGAGATAGACTGGCCTGCTTGAATCGTGTGTGTGTGTGAGAGAGGGAGTTTGGCAATGGCGGAGCTTGTATGAGAATGCAACTTTGGCTCTCTTATATTTTTAGCAACCAAGGTTGGTGCCTAACTTTGTTATATTTATTATTATTATTATTATTTAAGATTGTTTGGTTTTGGGTTTTATTTTTTTCCCATATGGTTTGACTTACTTCCAGAAGGAAGGAGGTCGAGGCAAAACTACAGTCAAACAAGGTAAAATCTTCAATTTCAAATGACCAAGACACCGTTTTAAGACAGAAATTACTTGACATGCACTTTACAAAGGGTGTTCTGTTCTGGTCCAACACATTCTTGAGTATAATAATAATAATAATAATAATAATAATAATAATGTAACTAGTCTTTTTACCAGCATCTCTAAGCACTTCAGAGGATGGCAAGCAATTCTTACCGCACAAAAGAATGGAAGGTGAGATGAACATATCTTACCTGTTAGCGAGAGGTATCTGCCAATGTAAGCAAAAGATTTGGCACCCTCAACATCAATTAAATGTTAGGTGAGAGAACTTACTTCAATCTCACTCCAAACAGGACTTTTTTCTCCTGCTCTATTCCATCGAAACATCACCATCGCCAACCAGGCAAAACCTTCTCATAATTCACCTGATTCTGACTTGAAACCCACGATCCAGTTGAATTTTGAAGACTCCTTGGCATTTTCACTCTTACCTCGACTTGGAATATCCATCACCTTGAAGGAACACTCAATACTACCAGTTTAGCAGCACCTGTTCCAAAGTAACTCTGTCTAATATTGTCCACTACTTTGAGACAAACTTGATAATATCAAAGAAAAAAAAGGGGGGGGGGGATTTAATGGGGTAATATATTAAAGGTTAGATTGAGGTTTTCTCAAAAACTTATTTGAGCCTCTAGCTAGATAACATTTTGCATTACCCACTAATCTCGAGTTCCAAATTCACGTATGATTTTGCATTACTTTGCTTCTACAGTTATGTCAGGGCTCAAACCTACAAGGCCGCCCTCAGTTATCGACCATTCTGATCTTGTAGCGGCCACTGCTTCGGATCCTGCTCCTTGTCGTCGAATATTCTGGCTGTGTCATGGGAAAATATTCCCGTGATGCATTAATGCTTCTATGATGATCCCAATAAAAATCATTGCTTATCGACAAATATCTCATCTCTATTATGAAGACGTGAAACTTATCTAGAAAATGATGTTTTTTTATTTATTTATTTGCATTATACAGGGGCCAGAAACATCTCCTCTAGTTTAAATACTAAAATTAGAAGAAACTGTTCAAAAATCCTTATATCAGTTTAAAATAGAAATTTGTAGATGAGATTGGCCACTCCCCATCAAATTTCACTGCCAAGTTCAAAGTCTAAAAAGAAAGAATTATGCTGTCGAAAAGATTACAAAATAATACCAATTCGACAAGCATGCCATCTGACGACAAATTGCAAAATTTCAAACATGCTCAGCTCTTGTTTTTCAACGCAAGAAACGGTATTTATCACAGCTCCAAAAAGCTGGTGGAGCATTTTATAAAACTTAAATATAAAAAAAAAGAGAGCCCATTAAATCAGCCGATTCCTATATCAAGTCAAATCATCACTGACCCAAAATTCACGGAATGATAGACATATTTAATGCATTCCTGAAACCATTGCGGTTTTTTTTTCTGTTTTTTTTTTCTCTCCCTCCTTTTACCATATTCCATTTAGAACAGGCTTGCCTTGCCTACCTGAGTCACAGGCTGTAGGAAAAAGGGACCACACTACCGAATATGTCATCAAGACGATGTGCTA
This sequence comes from Populus nigra, assembly GCF_951802175.1. NCBI lineage: Eukaryota > Viridiplantae > Streptophyta > Magnoliopsida > Malpighiales > Salicaceae > Populus > Populus nigra. Next base: position 2,736,281 of record NC_084870.1, on the reverse strand, counting down.
AACTCTAAACCCATCAAAGAATGGATGATGAACAAGCCGTCTGAAGACAACTTTCTATCAATTTAACTGAAATGTGAAGTCCGAATTTCATCTCATGTCCCGATGGACAACTACAACAAATATGGACAGGATACTCAAAACGTGAAACAGAAACTAAGCATGCCACTTTAAGCAAAAGATCTTCTGCGGGTTGAATCTCATACACATTTCAGGGCCAAGTGAGATGCAAGGAAGGGGCAGAAAGAGTTGGGGCAAAAAAATCACCCCTTCTTAGTCTGAGAGATGTATGCCTGTTCAGCATCTGCAAGACGACTCCGGAATAAAGACCACTCGTTTCTGCATCTTGCTCTCACCTGAAGAGGGGTGGAAAAGGAAATCTTAGAAAAAGAATAAACAGAGAGAGAGAGAGAGAGAGAGAGAGAGAGTCACTTCAGATCTTCTCCAATCTTGTATAAAAGGAAAACAACGATTGGTCTAACATGCGTGTGCATAATTCAAATTCAAAAGTGGATATGGATTTCACACTCATTTTGCTAAAGACACGCACCCCTTCCCATGGAGCTTTCCCCTTCTCTGACTTCCCCTGGACATTTTACAGAAAATTCCAGGGTGGTTAGACTACAAAAGAGAGACAGACTTGACAAGGAGAAGATAAAAATAAATAAATATAAATGCTTATATTAGCATCTTAGGAGGCATAGCACCAGGCACCAACATTCATGCAGTTGGTGGTTTTGATTGCAGAGTACCAAATGAATTCACTTCAAAATAAGTTTCATCACTATAAAACACGACTCACCTGGCTGCCAAGAGAAGGAATCACTTGATGAATAATCCACTGTGAATCAACCACTCCAATTTTTTCATGTGCAGGCTATTGTGTGAAGCAAAAAGAATTAATGTCATCTCAAAATGAAGGTTAAATAGCTGATCTAAAATATAAGACTTTTGTTTTTAGATAAAGGAGCCGGCAAACTAGCTTGGATCTTGTGTGGTGAATATAAAGATCCCAACAAACTAGGTTGGATCTTGTTTTTAGATAAAAGGAGCCAACAATTGGTGTCATTTAGCAAAATTACAAAATCCCAACTTCTGGGTTTATGAACGGCCCAGTTTTCTCACACAAGACTGATAAAAAGACACTTGGAGAAAGTTTATTACCATTGTTCAGCATAATGAGAACCCGCATTAGTGTTAACATGTGCAAGCGAGGGGGGAAGAGAGTCATTTATCATTTTTTGGCATTCAAATTTTTTGATTGTCTCTTACATGGGTTTGTGGAAAAAACTATGTCCAATACCCTTGACTTAAGTTGTGACATTGGCATCCACATACTTGATGTCTTGCATGCATGTGAGTGAATATAAAAGAGAAACGAAATACACCCTGATGTCTTGCATGTGTCTCTGTGAATAAAAAAGAACCAAATACCTTTTGTGTACCACAAAAAAATAATATTCGACATGAATTGTTGCATTTATAAAACCAACACATGTTTTGAAGAAGTTAAATATGTTGGGTTTCAAGTGATATTGTGTACTCGAAAAGAGGTAGAAGGTCAAAACACCAAGTAAGCCTTCAACAAAAGTTTGATCCAAGTCTATGCCATACCACACAAACATCATCAGCATGGTAGTTGGCATCTTCTACACATGAAGGTTCACAAGAAAGTAGTTGAAACATAATTTTCCATTAATTGAAAAAAAATAAATGAGAATTGATGAAAAACACTGACCTCTACACATCTTCTGAGAGCAAAATCCAATCCCCATCCATGCACCAAATCATTCTAAAAGCATACAGTTAAAACCATTACTTTAAAAGTAGCTGAAAAATAAAAAACACGAAGAAGATGATTTAAACACAGACTGGTGGCAATGCTATGTGCATGCTAACCATTACTTTAAAAGCAGCTGAAAAATAAAGCACACCGACAAAGATGATTTAGACACAGACTGGTGGCAATGCTACGTGCATGCTCTCCTTATCTCGTTCTATCTTCCACTACCTCCAATTGAGAATAGAGAGTTTTTTCCTTAAAAGACATAGACATCTTGCACCGTTTTCAAACTTCCAACATTACAATTATGCATGCTGATCCCAAAGGCATGTAATTATGCAAACAATTACAGATAACCTAGTATCACAATCTTTGAACATAGAATACCTGAATCATATGCCACACACAACGCCAAGCCTCACGAGAGAATACAGGTGCCATTATTTCCACAAAGCTGAAAGAACATAGCATATTTAAATATCACACACATGCACATAGGAAGTGAGTGTGTGTGTGTGTGTGTGAGTGTGAGTGTCAGAGAGAGAGAGAGAGTGAGAGAGAGTACGCAGCACATGGAGGCAAATGTGGGTCACTACACCAGCCTGGTTTCTCCTCTGTATCCCTGTTCATCAAAGTAGACAGCAACTCTTTATGAAAAAAGTTAAAAGAAAAAATTCAAGTCATATAAGACCACCCAGATCCAATAAAACACAGACACACAGAGCAAGCCTACTTGTGAACCTCTCTGTCTCCTCTCCTCTTCGTCATCTGCCATGTAAGTCCATTATTAGGCTCAAGACCTGGTTGAGAGATCTCCAGACCATGTTTCTTGATCAACTGTATATACCTAAAATTTGCATAGATGAATTAAAAGAAACATGTAGCTGTTGAAGAGAAAAAAAGCTGAGGGAAAACTTACTTCTCTCCATTAAAATGTTCTACTCCAAGATCTTCATCCCATATAAAAATATATTCATAAGCTCCAACAATATCAGGATGCAAAAACCTTTTTGCATACCACCTGTAAAACATAGGCAGGCATGAATGGCAGAGCAGACTACAAAGTTATCAGCTAAATGATAAGTATCAACATCCTCACAGTACAATGGGTAACTAACTCTACTCAAGGGTGCATTAATGAATATGGTATGTAGCCTGTTTTTACAAGTTCTTAATAACAGATATTGCAACACTGTACAGCAGAGCATAAACTTTACCATTTTGTTTGTCTCATTACGCTAACATGGATTGCACTTTTTGACCACTCAAACTGGTCCCACTCGCTTGTCCGGCCATCATAGTGGAAAAGCAAAATTTGGAAATCATCAGAAAACTATCACAGAATTAAGAAAAAAAAAAAACAAGGCTCAGTATCCATGGAAACAAGAACAATTTAAAAAACGAAGACTTGTGCAATGATCTTTCTGTATACCTTTTTAACTGCTGCGTTAATGTTGTTCCTCTGATCATAACCGACTGTAAATGTTAATAAATACTTTGGCTTCTTCAACATATCCTGCAAATTTCACTTGCTATAAGAATCTATTTCTGTGCTAATGATATCATTAACAGGAAGTTACACTTCAGTTTATATTTGACAGTATGATTCAGAGCTTATATATTGCATTTTAGATCTGCAATTTTGAAAATTGTATCACGTGGTTTGTAAAATCTGGCAGATTTATGATATTGATCTAATGTTATGATTTTAAGGAACCTCTATTGATCTCAAATAAAGAGAAAGTTTGACAACCTTGAGAGCCATTATGACCAAATGGTTTGTATTGAAGAAATTCCATCTAAAAGCTTAATCTGTTAATTGGAGGCCTAACAATATCAATATCCAACAACTAGATTTGCACCAGAACTTGAATAAATCCAATTTTCCATGCATGGAGATCATTCATGGCTCATCCATTTTGAAAAAAACACATGGCCTATGGAGTGTAGATGCCAGTTTCTTTCATTTTATTTTAATGTGTTACAGACAGATGGCCGCCACCTATTACATTAGCCATATGCAACGATATTAGATAGAAATGAATCAACAATTCAAAGATAATCCACTTGCTACCGCAATCAATTACAATGAAAACTATAGAATGTTATCTTTTTTATTCACAATTTCTAAGTATACCTCACTAGGTTCACCCCATAATCTTCGCAAGTAAAAGTCAGATTCGGCCACAACAATTCCTGGAGGCAATAACTCAGCACCACGAGGATTTGTTGGAACATAAATCTGAGAGCAAGTAAACAAGGCACAAGCATATCATTGAATGAACATGAAATGAACAAAACGAATGAGCAGTTAAGCAACATAGGTACATACTTACATTAGTGACATTGCTGCCTGATCCAAGAGTTTCAAGTGATTTGCTTCTTCTAAATTCATTCTGATTCACAATGGATATATCGAGAGATAATGTAAAGCTTGAATGTATGTGAATCTGAAATAGAGAAAACTAACTAAACCAAATGGAAACTCCAGGATTCTCCCGGAATAAGCTAGTGATCAACAAACCTTTGTAAATGTCACTGCTGGAAATGATATACCAACAAAAAATCCAAAAGCAACTCCGACGATTGTCACGATAATGAGCCTGGCACTATCATTTGTTTTCCTATAAACTCCACTGCAGGAGAAACTGGAGATTAATCAACCTAGATTAGTAAACTAATTATAAAGATACTACCTACTTGAACATCATAGTAATCCAAACCTGCGATGTATAGTCCCCATCTCGGCACGTCTTTCGATAGTCAAATCTAGAAACAAAAAATAAAAAACAAAAAAAATTCACATTCCGAGAAAAAAATTAAAAATAATAATCACATTGACATCCTGCAGCGCATTTTGTGAATCAAAGTAATACATTTCTTCAATTTGAAGACGGTAGATGAAAAAAAGATGATCGATAACGCAAGGCAGCCTAACTGACACGGCATATATGAATGATTCTTCAAGCTTCAAGCCAGCCAGCCAGGAATTTCAAATTTAATGAAGAGAAATTCAAAATCAGAATTCGAACTAACAAATCATTCAAAACAATTCGCAATACCACGAAATCTTGAAGGCTTTAGGGTTCGAAACTTACGCGATTTGATTTTATTGATGAAATGGCGAATTTACAGAGAGAGATTTGGGGAGAGTAGGTAGCCTGGCCTCGTCTCCTCCTCGTTGGGACTTTTTTAAGTTTTTTCAAAAACTCGTAAGAAGACAAGTTAATTCTATTCTTTTCTTTTCTTTTTTTTACAAAACTCGAATATATGTTCAAAATTATATATCAATTTTATTATTACATTATTTTAATTAATTTTTTTTGTGAGAATCATTAAATAAAAAAATTAATCTCTTTAAATTTTATATATTTATTAAAAAATATTATTTAGATAGAAATAAAGATATAAAAAAATAAAAATGAATGAAAGTCAAGACTTTGATTAATTTGTTTTTTTTTAAATTTAAAGATAAGTTAAAATAAAAAATATTTATAATAAACTTAAAGAAAATTTTATGATGTTGGAAATAGTGGATATTTACCATATATGAGAGAGATAAACCTAACAAGAAAAGAAAAGAAAAACTTTTAAAAATATTTTTTTAATAAAAAATTAATTTTATGATAGCAAGATGTTACTATAAGATAAATAATCTACATCATTTCTGATTCTAGTATAATAAAAAAAAATTATATGAAAAAACTTTGTCTCAAAAATTATGATTTTACACAGGATAATTTCATAATATTATGTTCATTCGCAACAAAATATTTTATTTGTGATAGTAAAAAAATTGCTTTTTTGGAGATATATATTATTTTATTAATCAAGTCACGAGTATCTAATATATTCATACCTAATAATTTTTCACAAAATGATGTGAAATTTAACGCAAACTATTTGTCCATAGAACTATTTATTTCATCATGAACATTTCTGTAACACTTTAAACAATGGTAAAAAAATTCAAATTTTAAAGAACTTATAATCAACCTCATTTAGATATTAATCTATTTGATTCAAAAGGGAAGAGCTTATATCGGTATCTCAATTTCAAGTTAAATATGAGTTTGATTCACATTTTATATTCTGATAAAATATTTACTATCTAAAATAAAAAAAAAATAAAGTCTTTGTTTGAAAAAATACGTTGAAAAGAGCATGTATATATATAATATTTCAACTAGATAGTACTTTCTCGGCTCTCTTTAAATGAAATCTTTTCCAAACATACATGTAATGGTTCCTTACTTTGATATGGTACAAATATCTTAATTTGATATTCTTAGATATCTTTTCAGACCACCTATTACTGATACTAATTAGCAGTCAAAAACTTTTATATATATATATATATATATATATATATATATTTCATGATATTATGCATGGACCATATATATCATGGTGACTCCTTTAGAAAAAATTATGGAAGACATAATGAAATGTGATAAGTGAGATTTTAAGTAAGTGTTTATATAATTTTTTTTCTATCAGAAGAAATGATTAATTGAAATAATGAACTATAATTGATACTGACATGTTTGAGATTGCTACATGTTCAAGATTTCCTTTCTTTAATCCTTTTCTTTCTTGTTGCAGGATATCTTGTTCATAACCATCTTCTCTTTGTTTCCCGAGCCTATAATGAGTTACAGACAGAGTTTGAAAATGTCAAATCTTTGATGATTCTATCCATGATTGAGAAGTAATTTGATTGGTATTACTCGTGATTTTTTCTTATATGTGTTGCAAAGCATCACAAATTTTGAAAAGAACCAAAATTCTAAATTTGATGTGGGATAATCTAGTATTTCTTCATTTATCCCTATCCAATTAAGAATGATCTTTTTTATTTGGATTCATTATTGATCCAAGATTCAATATCGAATTTCTTTCTAAGAAAAAAAATGGAGAATTCTCAAATTCAAATATTTTCTATACAAGATTTTTTTCATATCTATTGTACCATCCTTTACTAGATGCTTATTGACAGGGATACCTCCTGACATATCAAATAATTTGCTTTTATATATTTTGTAATTATAAAAATATCTTGCTTATAAATGAGTCTTTATTGTCTTCATAATTAATAGATTTATATAATAAAATATTACATATATAGTATTTTCTAAAATTATCCTTTTGGTTCGATAATGAATCTTCTTCAAAATTATTATTTTTTTCATAATGAATTAATTGGTCTTTTTCATATAAATTCTATTTATTTAAATCTTTATTTTGAATCTATCATTGATTCATTCTATTTTGCCATTTTTGCAATATTAATCTAGACCATATGATCTTATATAAATCGTATTCATTTTGATAATTATTTCTTACCCAGCTTTTCCATTCATTCATTATAAGATTTATATCTTTTAATTTGAACCGAAATCTTCCTTGGTCTCCAAAATAATTTTTTATTTAATTCTTGAGAAAAAAAAGATGCTCTATGATATTGAAGGACAAATCTTAACTAATATAGGTTGATAACTTGGACTTGTGATAATTTGTAAAATACACATACTTGTGACAAGGTCGTTACATTATAAAAATGAGTTCTTATTAATATTACTACAATTAAATTCCTTTTTTTTATAATCAAAATAAAGTGAATTAGTGTATTTTGAATTATTTTATTAATTCTTTTGTGATTTTATTTTTTATTATACATATAAATATATTTATTAATTATTTTTCTTAATGATTCAACAAAAAAAATGTACATTGATCCTTAGAATTATATATATATATATATAATTCCTGATTTTCAATCAAAAAGTAAAAGCTCTTTTCTAGGAGAACCAAAAGGAAGTTCATCTTACATTCCTAAAACCATTAAAAAAAAGATTTTTTTTTTATCTTTTCTTTTTTATTAGATCTTTTTAAAGGAATTTTAACTTAGATCTGAACTAAGATTGTAGTTGAAATAGGATCTTTATTTGAATATCATATGTTAATTAGTTTTTTTTATAAATTGAACTCTGTTATAGGTGCATTTAACATGCTTTTTATATTCCAATTCTTTAAATCCTTGGACCATTCAAGAATTTGAAATAATGACATTCAAATGATATTTTTAGCTATTATTAATGAAGGTAATATAATATATTTTTTAATAATTGATTAAATTACTAAAACATAATCTCTTATTGTTTCAGCAAGTAACACCTACACGCATCATTCTCATATGAGACGCTCTAAACAATTCATCACCATTGATCCTCATTTGAGTCTTATTCACGCACCAGAAAAAGACTTAGGCATGAGATAGGCTCTATGACTTTACAAGTTTATGAGCAAGAACATAGCCCCCACCATGTAAACCTTGATAAAAAATAATAATAATCCCAAATATGAAAAACATTTTTGGTAAAAGACTTGACAAAAAGTAGTCATATATGGTAGATAATTAAAGGGTAAATTTGTAATTTGAAAAAACAATTAAGCATGTAAGGTGCAAAACTAAAAGGGTAAAGTTGTAATTTTAGGAAACAAAATGCCTTTCCCGTTTGTTTTTTCTTTCTTTTTAGATTGATTGCATAAGTGGTTTAAAGAATGTGTTAATTCCACAAATAACAATATAAGTTTGTGAGACTTAGAGAGAAATTGAGAGAGAGAATTATTAAAGTGGATTAAACTTCGATGAGTAAAGATTTTCAAAAGAGGTAAAGAAAAAGGTTTGTCCTTAAGTTAAACTTTCAAGATCCATTAAATTGATTTATTAAAAGTATTAAAAGGGGATTTATATCTCTTTAGTTTAATCATTTATCTTAGTTTTTTTTAATGGGAAATTGAATGCCCCTTAATTGGGTTCGCTTGTAGAGAACAAAAATGGTATTATGAGTTGATTGAAAATAAATAATGGAAACTTGATTTTTGATTGAATACTTATAGGGTTTGTTCTAGAAATTATGTAGATGAGATAATTAAGTGTGTTGGAGACCAACCATAGGTTCTCAAACCATGGATGGCCAATCATGGTTGAGGGAATTTAAAGAAAATCTAAAATTTAGAATTAAATTTATGTATCATGGATGTGATGATATTGATTTATAGATTTAAGTTTATTATGATTTTTATAAATCAATTAGTATGTGATTGGGCTATTGTTGTTTTGGATTGAAAAGGTTAGGTATGTCCAAATGCCAAGTATATGATAGTTTAAATCCAATACCCACCATATATTTGATAAAATGTTAGACATGAGTTTTTATCGATGAAAAATTTAGACATTTAGATATTGAAATTCATCGAATAAAAAGTTTAGAAATTTAGACATTGAAATTTAGCAATGAAAAGTTTAGACATTGAGTTTTGTTGACGAAATAATTATATATTAAATTGGATTATATAAATGGTTGATATAATGCATGGATATTAAATCATATTATAGAAAATGGTTACACATAATATTTAGACATTAAATTGGGATATGCAATTAGTTGATGAAATGTTTGGACAATGAATTTGAAAATGGAAATAGTTGACAAAAACTTAGACATTAAATAAGATTATGGAAATGAATAAATTGATAAGCAAGAGTGACAAAATAAATAAGAATGAATGAAGTTTGTAAACAAAAGTGATATCCATGAACTTTATTATGAAAATGGATAAATAATATGTATAAGTAGTTGCAATAATGGTTTGAATAAATTGAGTGTGGACTTGGATATCTTATTGAATATTAGAAGGGACATCTAAAATGAGACCCATTATAGGAGAGGCTTACACAATGAGAGCACCAAGTATGTGTTCATCACCTTTCTTTTTTATTTTTAAGAAGTACTTTTTCTTAATTATATAAATATGAATACAATGTGAGTAAATGAATGACAAATTAATGAAAAGTACACAAATGAAAAATTGATCAAAGTAAACGAATTGAGAAATTAAGGTGAGTATAAGAATATGATTCCAAGTTAGGAATGAGAGTGGAAAAATGATGAGTAAATGAAGTACGATGTACGAGCATGAAAATAATGAATAAACAAAGTACAATACACAAACATGGAAAAGATGAGTAAAATTAAGTAATGTGAATGTGAAAATAATATCAAATGAAATATGCATTCAAGGCTATAAAATGGTATCAAATGAAATGTCTTTATGATAGGAAAATGATTTATAACTAGTAAAATGATTTATACCTAGTTGGCCATAACGATGGAGATTATAATTTGTAACTAGTCGGCTGTAATGATAAAGATTATGATTTGAAATTAAGTTGGTCGTAATAAGCAGAGGCTTTTATGAAAAAGGTTAAGTCGACCATAATGTTAGGGGCAATGAATTAAAAATAAGCCAATCAAAATGACGAGGGCTATGAAGTCTTTATGAGATGAACCCAATCATATAGGCTGGAAAGTAAATATGAACCAATAAAATGGCAGAAAGCCAAAGAATATTTTGAAAACTTGAGTTTGAATATCTTAAAAAGAATAGACAAGTTAATGTTATTGGAATGTGAAATTATAGGTAAATGTAAAGGCATCTAAAGTAAAATAAAAGATGGAAGTACTTATTTGTTAATTAATAGAATGAAATAAATCAATGAACGTATAGATCATAAATACTGAAAAGAATCAATGAGTACACAATCAAAATAAAAGTACAAGCTATGTATATTGATATAAAATGATAAATATGGCTGATGTTTCATGCCTGAGTTACGGGTATCAAGTTGAAGCATTATTATGGTTGCTTAAACATGAGCTAAGTGTATAGATATATAGGTTTAATAAATCTATAATTAAGTTAGAACCTAGGTTACAGGCATGAGGTGAATTAATGAACTCAACTAATGAATTAAAACATGGAACAAGGACTTTGATTTATATTGATGAATCCATAATTGAGTTAAAGGATAAACCATTGGCATTGAATTAAAATAATAAAAATGGTCAATCTAGGGCAAGACTCTTGATCTCTTAAATGAATTAAAAAAAACATAATATCGTCTCCTCTAAGTAACACTAATGGATTCCTTTTGAGTGACATACTAATGAGCCTAAACTAGTAACCAATTAATATAAGTTCAATAATGAAATAAACCCCTAAAAAATGTCTAATGGGTTAGAACAAACCCAAATTAACAATAATTATTAAAAATTAAATAAATAAATCAAATAGAATAATAAAAACAGAGTTTTCATGCTAAATTTTTTTCATGTAGCCCAAATCTCTAATTTTTGCACATTCTTGGTAGATTTTCAGTTCTGGTTTCAAACACAATATTCTCTTTTGTCTGAATGAATTATTGGCCTTCCCATATATGATATTAATTCTTGGGATGTATAGTTTTCATCCCAACTTGAATCGTAGCAAAATTCCATATGTAACTCTAGATAGTCCCAAATAGTACACAAAGGTCTAGTTTAACAGATTTGACAAGATTTATCTAGTAAATTCAACCATTTAAAATAATATGTTTCTAAACTCTATTTAATCTGAAAATTTACCATAATAGATTTTCATGTGTCTAGTATCTTTCTGTAAAAAGTTTATCTAGTTTCGATATACGGTTTAAGAGATATCCCTAATCTCGCAAAACTAGTTAGCAAATATTTTAAGTCTAAATTCGAACCTCACTTTGTTCATATCACTTTCTCTCACCTCTCTCAAACCAGGGATGGAAAAATAAGGAAAATAAAGTTTGGGACCACAACTGATTTTGCCCTTAATTTCTATAAACCTGAAGGGACCTAATATTTATAATTTAGAAAATATAAGGACTACAATAAACATTTTGCCTAAACTTTGTTAAAGCCACCTATTCCCTTCATATTTTTTATTTTAGTTTTCCCTTTATATTTTTTATTTTAGTTCTTCATCTTTCAATCCCATCATTCCCCAACAAAATGGCCATTAATTGGTGCAATAAGGGGCAAATTAAAAAAAAAAGACAAAAAAGGCATTATGAACAATTCGTCCATAATACCACGTGAGGGGTTCCACAATGCATTTTGCATAGTGGATTACTCACACATTTTAGATTTTTAGTTAATGATAAATAAAAAAGGAAGGATGAATTATTTTTGTTGTTGTGGATATTGTATGCTTTTAAGTAAAAGTTGTAGTTTTTGTTATCATGAATATAAAATATATGTGTGTGTGTATTTTTTTGAGAATGATGGATGGTGATCCCCAATGCCACCTTTGTTTTGATGGTTGTTATTTGAGATTTGTTGGTAGAGCTTTCATACAAGGGAAATGCTATCCAAAATTGAAAAAAAAATTAAGCTTATTTTACATGAGAATCCTTACTTTGTCATAAAATATTGCACATGAATCACCAAAGATTGTGTCTCTATAAAGGCTAACCTAGAAAATTATAAAGGGCTTATAGACTCTCGAGAGCATATACAAAATATGAGAAGAATCCTAGAGCTCATCACACAAGACCATGATGCTATGTGTAAGGTCTTTCCAACAAGTCTTCGTGGATCTACACGAGCATGGTACCATAGTATAGAACTTGGCCTTATTCTTCACTTTCATGATTTTAGCTCCAAAGTCATCTATCATTTCAGTGCAATCATTTCAACCAAAAAGATCATAATAAAACTCTTTGTCATCACACAATAAAAAAAATAAGAGTATCAGGAGTTATCTCTAAATATTCAATAGAGAGATGCTCAACGTGAAAGCACTCATTGAGCCTATTGCTACAAAAACCTTAATTAATAGAGTATAAAAGTGTTCTTTATATGAAAGGTTACATACTCTCCCAAACCAAAATCTCATCAGTGTCAAATATATAATAGAAAATCACTTTAGGGTGGAATAAGATAGCATAATTAGACAAGAACACTCTCATTTCCACTCATGAGTTAAGTCTTCACAACGTCATCAGTCTCCATCAAGAGTATCCAAAAAGAGCAGCAAGGGGCACATCCATAATTGCCTGACATTTTTAGGGCTTATGATTACACCTTTAACCACCACATGGGGACTAAAGAGCTAACTTCTATTAAAGAAAAATAATTTATGCAATATCCATCTACCTTGGAAAGTGGCATGAAAACAAGAAATCCTAATAAGTTGTCTTTTTTATCATGACCATGAGTATGACATTGATGAATGTTATGTCATGAAAAAAGAGATAGAAAGATTAATTGCTAGAGATTACCTTCACCAGTTCATAAAAAAAAAAAAGAAACAAAACTAGAACAAGATAAAAAAAAAATTGCACATTTGATGAGCTACCTGGAATAAGATAATTCCTTGATTATCCCATTTAGTATATCTCAATCTTGTGAATTTTCAATAAAAATAACAGTTTTTCTCCATATCTTTATTTGTGTCTCCAACATCTCTAAAAAAATTAAGAATGCTTTAACAAGTCCCCATGACCACTCGTCTTCATGTCCCTATAACCACTTGTCTCTAGGTTCCAGTGACTGTTTGTTTCCTGATTCCCATGACCATTTGTCTCTATAAAGATCAAGCATCCTTCTCCAAAAATCTTGGTAAATTCTCATACACAAAACATTAACGTGCAGACATAACTTTCATCTTTCACGTAGGCCTAACCATGATAATATTCTCATATAAACGTACAAGTAGCATATGTACAAAACAAGTAAGTTTTCTTTTCCACTTATGTTTATTAAGTCTTTCAAATGTAATGTTTAAAAAACTTGGGGGGAAATGATGATATAAAAATAAGATTTTATGAAAAAAAAAACATTTTTTAGCACTATTTGAGCCTAGGTCCAAACAGTGACCACATCACTATTTAGGCCTCGACCTAAATAGCTACACGCAATAAATTCTCACTCATAGCACACACATTTTCTAGTCTTGATGAGTGAGGAAACAACACCACAGATATGATAATTGTTTATGATTAACTGATATATTTTTTTTCCAAATACATATTTTTATGCAGGGCACCATCCTTTTCTAGCTGATGGTGATAGAGCACCACACTTTATGCAAGCTAGGCGCCTCTTTCTTGACTAATAACTATTTTCTCCAATGTATCACTTACATTCATCAATTACTCAGCTAATGACAGTCCCAGATGCTACTATCAAAGGTGGGCACCAACATTTCCTCCAATCAAACGTAACATCACTCTTCTTATTCAAGGTGAGCCGACGTGATCAAGGTCTATAAATTTCTTAGGTCACCAAGTAAACAAAGAGGGCTTTTCATACTCAACATTCTCTCTTCAAAAATTCTCTTATACTATTATCGACTTAAGCATTAGAGAGTCCGTCATTCCACGAGAAACTCATTTTCTCAGGATTACTCAAGCTCGGACACAAGCTAAACACGAAGCCCAACTTACACACTTAGTCCAGGTTTTGTAGACCATGGAAAGCCCAATTTGAATGACGAAGTTTTTTCTCGATTTTATTACAACTCTTAGCTTTCTCAACCCCTAGCCTTTACTTTTCATCCATTAAGATTGTGGCTCCTTTATTTTTCTATTAATTTGAGAAATGCGTTATAACAAGAAAAACTCAAAATAAAAAAAAAATATGTGACTTGAATTAATGAAAAATAATAAAATTAGTGATGAGGGACTATATTCATAACTAACCAAGAGTTATATGGATGCACATGACAAGAATATAGGTAGAATGATTATATTAAGAAAATCTCAAAAGTAGAGGGATGAAATATCTCGAGAATCTCATTAGCTATTGATGAAATTAAGGAATTGATAAAAAGACAATTATAAGTGGATCATGTTAAGAAAATACTAAAAATATAAGGATGGAATATCTTAAGAGAATCTCTTTAGTGAATGATGAAAGGAGATGATAGAAAGACAAACACAAAAGTAAAAATACCACATTAAAAAAAAATGAAAAGTTGAGGGATGAAATATCTCAGAGATTTTCAGTAGCTATTGTGAATGGAGATGATAAGAAAATGTAAGAAGATTTGCAGTAATTAAAGAACATAGTTTTGTTTTGAAGACATTTAATTATGAAAGCCTCTTTTGGCTTCATAAAATTACACATCTCATTTTCCCCAACAACAATTCTGGTCCGCAGTACCTTTAATTAGTTGGGAAATCCAATCAAAGGAAGAAACTTTTGTCCACCTTTGAATCCAACTGTTTCCTCCACTTGATATCTCCAGTAATCATGTGTATGGACATAATAAATGTTTCAAAAGAACAAAGAATATTAATCGATCACAAAAATCTTCAGTCATCAGAATTTTGCGCATTGTTTAGGCAGGCCTGTTTCATGATCCACACTCACAATTTCTGTGGCGTTGTCGCACCTGAGTACATCTTGACCCAACTTAGCTCCAGCTGCCTTCAGACCCTTGAGCGAAACAGGTTGGTTGAACAAGTTAAGTGATGGCAATTTTGATGCTGGAGGAAACTTACCATTTGGCAAAAAGGATCTAAAATCTTCCTTCAACAATGGCACCTCAAAATCTGTCTTGTCATGCTTAACAACATTGTCCTTTGCACTAATGTGAGCCCCTGGTTCCATATGGTTAGTCGAGAAGCTTGCCTGGTTCGGAAAGTTGGGGTAGAGACTAACATAGCCTCTGAGGTACATCATGTCAATGAGGAACTTCTTCCATGAAGCTTGCCATCCATTTGTTCTTGACTTTGGGATCTGAACTGGGTTTGCCTTGGCATCTTCAGTGAACCTCATGTTCATGTAAACATAGAATTCTCTCCATTGTTTAGGGAAGAACACTGCACCCCAACTGCAAGGTAGTTGGTGGAGATAAGGGGTGTTAGGATGGATTCGTTTAAAGAACTCAGTTGCATTCCATCTTGGCCTTTCTTTCACCACCTCCACCAATTTAGGCGTGTAAAGGGAGATGGAGGAGAGCTCAGGTAGTGACACTTGTGGATCATAGTGATAGGCCAAAAGAGCATATTTGATCCATAGATAGTAGAATGGAGAGACTTCAATATCATCTTCGAGTAGGAGGCCATAATCATCATCAGATGAAGGGTACCAACTTTCACTGACTGCTCGAATTAGGCCTCCTTGGATGATTCTTCTTCTGAGGGTTTTAGGACCATGAGGCCAATTAAATGAGCTCACTAATCTTATAGTTTCCTCGTCAACTTTACTGTCCACGTTGAAGCTGATGGGGATTTCATCCCCCACATAATAAGCATCGCTGAGAGATTTGAGAAGCCTTGTTAAAGAAGGAGCACGATTTTGGGTGATTATGTTGACAGAAATCCGCATTTTATTCCAATCTGCATAGGCAAGTTAAATGTATGGTTAGTTGAAACAGCTTGGCATTTGCTTAATGGAGCTGAATCAGAATATTTATCATTAGGCTGTTACTTATTTAGAGAAAATAGCATATAAGGGCTGAAAAGCTTGGATGCGTTCTTACTTGGCAAAGCTGTTGATCTTAGATCAGCCATCCAAAGAACCTTTGATATTGAAGGCCTTGGCAGAAGAACCATTGTTGTGCCATTAGTATTTGTCTCCGTCGCCATTTTCAAGGCTTTCTTCACATTAGGATCAATGTCATTCACTGCGATCAAAACACTGGGATTGTGAATCTTGATCAATCCTTTCACGCTCGAGTACACTGCTTGTATCACTGGCACTTCTGAATTTGATATTTCCGTCTGCGCCGCAACTGCCAAATCAAATATCTTGAATCTTCGCTCTTTGCAGACCATCTTAGGCCAATTTAGAGAAGTTGCAGCATCTTCACAGGGGCAAAAATTGCCTCCAGAGACAACAATGTACGCCTTTTTGCCAACAGTAGACCTGAACTTCTCAATAAGCGGTGCAAGTGCTTTAACTTCATCGACCGAGTGGGCATAGAAGAGTGCGTCTATCTTTTGAGGGTGCATTGCTGCCCATTGAGTCACATAACCAGTAGACAGTGCTTTCCACCACTGATCATCTCGGACTTGAACAATGTCCTTGAAAATTACAGTGGTTTCAGAAACATAAGCTAGCCTGTGCTCACTATCACCCCATGTTTCCTTGTCGTTTGGATCAACCGGAAGCACAAATGAACCAGCATTTCTGTACTTCTGTAGCTGATAGCTGCATGCGTTAAGGAAAAAGTATAACATCAGAACTAGTTACCTAACTGGAGAACTCGTCATTCCTCCACAATCAAGTATCATGGTACCATTTTTACCATAATTTCTTATCTTGGTAATGATCATAGCAGTTAAATGACTTAAAATTTCATGGATAACAATAACTTCAGCTTTGAAAACCATTTGCACAAATTCAAAAACTAAAAAATAATAAACATTAATCCATTTGAATGGTTGGTATTATGCTTATTATACAAGAGCCACTAAAATCAGTAATGGAGCACTCTCCATTCTCCATTGATGGTACACTTGAACTTACTCCTAAGCCCTGACCAAAATAATACTCAATAATGAGCAGATAGTGCTACAAGGAATCTCAAAAGGGAAGTGCTAATTCCAACTAATTTTTCTTTTTCATCTCATTTATCAAATTAAACATGTATATAATTAAGAAGAGACAGATTAGTGGATACATAAATATCAGTAGTGGAAAGAGGATACAGAGTATCATCTTGAAATGGAAAATATTATATTAGTAATGATAATAATAAACTAACAGAAGAAAGGTTGACCCCATGTTTAAAAAAGGGAGGCCATGCTAAGCAGATTCTTGTGTCGGATGCTTGCCGAGATGATTATACATTTTAGATGAAAATTAGTTGTGTATCATTTTTGTATGAAGCAAAACCATTAATCTATTACATTTTTCAAACCATTAATCTAGTAAATTTATGATTCTAACCATATATTATTGAATAGGTTACCAACCCAATTAAAGATCAATTATTGTCATAGTCGGACTTGGGTAATGTGATGATAAAACAACTCTTCTTTAAAGACATTTTTTCACAATGTTTTATAACTATGGTACTGGCTTACAACTAGCTTAAATCAGATAGAGAGATATATGATATTATTATTAATGTATGGAAACTCCAGTGCCCAGAAATCTAGGCGACTCCTCAGGTCAAAGTTTACAGGAAAACCATCACATTTAATCTTAACTAGGAAATGAAAGTGATCAAAATGCAGTAAGAAGTGGACATACCTAAGATGCAGATCTTCTCCTGTCATGAAGGTCATAGGTGCCTCAATGAACAGTGTCTTGACGAGCTCTGCAGATAAAAACCATGAACTGGAAAGAAAATCCACCTGCACAATTTTATCAACTGTTATGTCATAAGCAGGGTCAGGCAAATAGAGCCCTGCCTCTTTGGACCGGAACTTTCTGTAGCTAGGGAACGTAAAGTCCTTTTGCCTGAAAGGCAAAATCCTTCCTATGCTGCCCAAAACCGAGTTCTTGTATTTTTCTGTCCCTGCTACGTGAGATAATATCTGTAGCATTTTCCTTCCTGGAATCATGTCATCATCAACAATATATACAAGATCGGCTTCGGTTTGTAAAGCCATCTGGAACCTTCCATAGTACTTGAAATCATAGCTAGAACTAATGAAACTGATTCTTGAATCATTGTAGCTGTTTACAATTCTCTTTAGTGAGAGCTCATTTGGGCTCCCAAATGAAAGTACCCAGACATGGTGGAAAGGAAGCGTCTGGTGAAGCAAAGAATCAAGCTGGGCACAAAGCGTCTTTCTCTTGAAATGGTTTAAGATCACTGTGACCCTCGGCTTATTGGGACCTCGCAAATCCCACTTGGACTTCATTGCCATTAGCTCAGACAGAGTTTCTGTTCCAATCGACTTACTTTGAAAATCCAATACCTCATCATAAAGCTCTCTCTTCAACTTAATCATTTGAGCATCATTTGACTTCTTCTGCTGGAAATCAATTTTTTCATGCTCACAAACTTCTGATGGATTGATTGGCCGGATTTCTGCTGTAACAAGAGAAGCAGCTTCCTGGTACCGACCAAGAACATGGGGTGGGATAATGAAGTGTTTCCATTGCTGTGCGATTCTTGTAGCCCATGTAAAGTCTGGTTTGGTTCTTAAATCTATTGTAGGGCTCATGTAGTATAGTAAGAAAGTTGCATAAACTGCAAAAGCAAATTGGAGACAAGTAAGAGCAGTGACAAGCCTTGCCGAGGAACTCCTCTGTACCTTGGACTTGGCCTTTCCTCCCACATAATCACTAAGCATCCCTTCCAAGTAATCCCCACTTTTCATCGTCGAATTCCGGATTAACCCCATATCTTGAATTCAATTAAAATCAATGTTTACCTGCAAGAAAACGCAAAATCAATCAATCAATCAAACATACAGAACTCCACAACTAGAATATCAAACTTTCATGCTGGGTTCCTTGACGCTAACCAAACAGTATAAATTCAAAATATGGTGAAAGATTCAACGATGTTAGACTGATCAGGAAAGCCCCGAAGGACTCTAGTACTTGAAAACGAGGAAGAAGAAGGCAAGTTGATGGTGTTGGTAAGAGTTCGTGTAGTAACGGATCCAGTGCCTTTGTACACACTTATATATGAATGTATGGAAAGGTGATAAAAAGTGCAAGAGAAGCAGCACCCCATGAGAAATGCATCAATGGTCACATGGTCTAAACGTTGATATTAATAAAGTATCAATTTAAACAATGTTTCAACAACTAATAGTTTAGTACTGTTAATTACTTGTTCAACAAACGCGTTGCCTCCATTGCTTGCTATGCATCTCTCCCTCCATCATGCCCTTAAGACAACATTTTAAAGCCAGTTTTGATGCCGCAGAAAAGGGCTAGCCCAGCGTTTTTTGGCACTAGCCCTTGTGGTGTTATTTACTCTCTCTAATAGATTAAACAGGATATTATTAATAAATTAAGCTAATTAACGATCCAAATCCCAAGAGACCCAACTGACAGAGAAAAGACTTTTACTCCAATTAATTAACTAATGTCAAACTCTAGTCCCTAGATCAAGAGCATCTGTCCAAACTCCAAACTCAGGTTGAATGCATGAAAAATACTCCATTGTGCACAAAAAACACTGAAAGAAACGAAGAATATTAAGGCATTACCTTGCGTACAAAGAAAATGAACTACAGACGACATGCAAAAAGCCCTTTTCTTCTCCAGCAAATGAAGCACGCTAAAAGCTAGCTAAAACCTCAAATACACACAAACAGTAGTAATATTAAATCAATGGCTGATAAGAGACCTCGTAAGATTGCAGAGAAAAAAAGCAAGAATTATTACATATGAAAGATTTGAGTGTAAACTGGATCACGTATATCTATATTATATATTGGTTTATATAGCCAAGTTTGACTTAGCATATCGTACATAGTAGATGAACGTGGCAGCAAAACTTTGTTAATGGGCCTCTGCCAAACTTTCGCAAGTTGAACGCAAAAAATCATAGACTAGATTGAATTTGCTTGTGGGAGGTAGCAAGTTTTGTCGCTTTCTTTAGAAAGAAAACAGAGAAATTAAAGTTAGAATTTGATCATCTATATGTTCATTCTTCCTTCCTCTTTTTGTGACAATCAGTCAAGTCCTGTTTATAGGTGAGTTGCCATTACAGTTGCAGCAGATGATCGGTGAAGTATATAACCTTGATCTTAAGCAAATTATTGAGTAACTAACTAAAGTACATTAGTTATAGTTTATAATTGATTATTGGGCTTCTAGGAATTAAGAAGAGGAAACTAATAATTAACTAAAAAGTTTAACAAAATACAATAGTGCATGGGAGAATAGTTGTAGCAGTAATTTTTTTTTTTTTATAAATGTATTAAAATAATATATATTTTTAAAAAATTTATTTTTAATATAAGCACATTTAAATAACTTTTTTAAAAACTTAATTTAAAAAAAAACTTCGAGTTTTAACATACTTAGGCTTAATGTACAATGAGTGATTTTATAAAAATATATTTGGCAACAAAAAAATATTATCGTATATTTATTAAAAATATCAAATTAATACTCTTACCATTCAAATTCAAATGTATTTTGAAAAATACTATAAAAAACAAGGTATAAATATGTTATAAAAAACTACCTTAATATTTTTTTTTAATTTGAGATTCAATCTTTCACAAATCACACACACACGCGTTATTGAAAAAGAAGAGACTAGATAAAATTCAGGTAACAGATACATCATGGAATTTATTTATTTATTTACTTTAATGAATCTTTGGCCTTCTTTGTCGTCCAATCTACCTGATAATGAGTCACCAGTCACTACTTATATTTATAACACACACGTGTATAGAGTTATTAATTATTTTTTTTCAGTGAACATCGTTTATCCTATAGGTGAGAAAAAAATCAAAAAACTAATTAAATAAAAAAAATTAAAAAATAATAATAATAAAAATCAAATCATGAAAAAAAACCGATTAAAATTTTAAAAAACCCGACCGGTTCGATTTCGGTTTTATAAGCCTGAAACCGAAAAAACCAAACCGAACCAAACCCCAACCGAAAAAAATCAAGCCTAACCAGAAAAAAACCGAGCCAAACTGAGTCAAAACCGAGCCAAATCGGTTTGAATCGGTTTTTGTCCTAAACAACCAAACCGAAACCGATTGGTTTGAACCGGTTTCGGTTTTTTTGTTTTTTAAATTTCAGTTTGGTTTTTATCAAAAAAAACCAAACCAAACCGAAAATGATCACCCCTAGTTCCTTCCCAGCTTTTAATTATTCTAGTGATTTTTCCTCTAAATTTTAGTTCTCCTTTCTGAAAAAAAAGTTTTTACTAATATTATATGTCGTAAAGCTCAACAAATAATGAAAAATCCCCAACCATAAATATTCATAAATCAATATATATATATATATATATATATATATATATATATATTTGCCTAAAACCATGTTTAAAAGGGTCAAAGTGAAAATAATAATCCAACATACCTAAGCTTACTAGAATGCTAAATTTAGAAGACATGAGCCTGGCTTGTTTTCAGGCTTAACATCCATGAGTACAAATATTTGTTGAGTTTATGTAAATATAGATTTGGTAAATTGTCAGACCCAACATCTTTCGATTTAGTTATGTGTTGAGCCTAAATATATATGTGTTTGGTGAACTGTCATAATACCCAGCGTTTTTGAGTTCAGCTACGCGCTGAGCCCAAGTACATAGAGTCTTATGAGCTGCCAGACCTAATTCATTTGAGTTCAGTTACGCGCTTAGCCCAAATACATGTGGGTCTAGCTATACACTGAGTCTAAGTATATGTAAGTCTGACAAGCTGTCAGACCCATCACCATTGGGCTTGAGATCATTCCAAGTCTAAATGTGTATGAAACTAATGATCATTATATACCCCGTGTTGGGTTGAGGTTTTTTTTTGTTTATTCTTATGGCTTTTAACATAAAATCTTAAAACTCAAGAATAATTATCTCTCTACACCCTTAGGTGTATAAAAGTCTTTTAAGGACCTACCATATGTCCATTGATATTAATATTGTGTAAGAGATATTTATCATTCATTAATATTATGTAAGTAATAGTTATCCCTCATTAATGTTGTTAAAAGAAAATGACACTCCAACCTCTCTATTTAAGCAACATGACAAGGTTCAAAAGTTATATATATATATCCCCAAACCACCAAGATAAAAGGTTCATATTTTTCTACTTTTTAAGTATTTACACTTTTATTTTCAGAGCATTTATTATACACAAACAAGAACAACCACTCTTATTTTTAAAAATTAAAATTCATTCTCTTATTTATTGCAATTCCTTATTAAAAGTCAATGACTTTATCATCGGATGGTCCCTAAACCCCATCAAAAGGGACTATTTTGTTGGTGGCAGGTCTTCTGATGCGAACTTTGTGATCATGTGACCATGCAACCCATAATCAAGATTGAAATCTGATTATGGAAAGTTAAAATGGGTCTGATAAGAGTGTGACACAATAAAAACTTGCCTTAAAACACCAACACTATTAGAATGAAGTTGAATGACACCACAAAGCCAATTAATCTTTAATAAGTTATATTCAGTTCATTCAAGAACTAAAAAAATATAAGAATCACTCTCACACAAGTTAAAAAAAAAAAACGTTCTGAATTTTTATTGATAAAAAAAAGAGAGTCATCCCCTCTTTAGGTTTTACAAGGGTTTGTTAGGCCTAAGGCTTGTTTGAGTTTAATTAATAATTAGCTCTTAGCTATGGCTAAAGACTTGTTTGGCTCCATACATTTGAATTTATTAGTATAGGTTTTGGGTCAATTTGTAAATGAGCCAATTTAGACTACAAAGGTAGATCCATTAAGATTTTTATTTTTAAAAGTTTAATTACTATTTGTATAGAGAAAAATATTAAAAGACTTGATAATATTGTTGCTACCGAATTTATTCAGCTTGTGTGAGAGAGATTCTCGTATTCTTTAGTTCTTTAACGAACTAAATTGTCTTATCAAAGATTAATTGATTTCATAGTATCTGCCTTATAGTTTTCATTCATGAATTGATATTTTGTAGGGTTGAGGTTCTTATTCCTATAATGTTCATGTCTTGGGATATCTTTTCACTGTGTCAAACTCCTATCAGACTTGTTTTGGCATTCTAGGATTCATTGTCAATCTTGTTGTGGGTTGTATGATCACGTGATTACGAGGTTCGCATCACTGATGAGGTCTAAAAACTTTCTATCAATTTAAGTTTCATAGCTTTGGATTTGCTATCTCAATCATAATTTTTTTTTTCTCTTGAGAGAAGGGTCTTTCTCTTTTTAGTTGGTAGGCAAGGATGGATTCAAACCTCTGACATTGTGGTTCGTAACCACATGCTCTAATCCTCTGAGCTATAACCCCACCTCATCTCTACTAGATATGTTCCCGGGAATACCTTAAAAAAGGAATCTTTCCTCTCCCCGACCATTTCATTTCGGGTTAAGAAGATGTGAAAATTAACACCTCTTTCTTTATAAAAACATTGTGTTTCAAGGTGTGAAGTGAGAGAAAGGGGATTTTATTATTGGGGTTTGTGTGAGTATATTGACAAAAATTTTCCTTTAAATGCATAAAAATTAAATACAAGAACTAACAGGTGCAAGTTAAAATAATATTTTATTCCAATCCCTGCACCAACATATATTTGTTTTGTGATCTATGATAAACCAACAATGGAAGAGGAAGAGTCTGTTACGTAAATAACAAGTTAATTAAAGTTAGTTGCATATAACAGAAAGTTAGTTATGCAGTTATGTTAGTTAAGCCAGCTGTGCTGGCAGTTAATCTTCTTCTTGTAACAACCACCTCTAACAGCTTGCATATATATGGTTATCTCTGATCTTAAAGATTAGAGAAACAAAGATTAATATTCTCAAATTCTATCTTGGTATCAGAGCCTTTTTTTTCTTGTTAGCCATGTCTTCTACGTTTAATCAATCTTCATCTACCTCTAGTCCGGTTGGCTCTGGACAAAGCACAACAATGACGTCCATCCCCACTCATCAGATGCTCAATCATACATTACCTTTGAAACTTGATCGATCGAATTATGTCTTATGGAGGTCTCAGATTGATAATGTTGTCTTTGCCAATGGGTTTGAGGATTTCATATATGGCACAACCATCTGTCCAGAGAAGGAGTTAAGTTCAGGAGTGATTAATCCATCATTTGTCGCTTGGAGAAGACAAGATCGCATAATTTTTAGCTGGATATACTCATCTCTCACGCCAGCTATCATGGCACAGATCATTGGCTATAATACGTCTCACACTGCCTGAAATGCTTTGGAAAAAACTTTTTCATCTTCCTCAAAAGCCAGAATCATGCAACTCAGGCTTGAATTACAATCTGTGAAGAAAGGATCTCTATCCATGATAGATTACATCATGAAGGTTAAAGGCGCTGCAGACAATCTAGCAACCATTGGAGAACCTGTATTAGAACAAGATCAGGTAATAAATCTCCTTGGAGGCCTTGGTTCTGACTATAATGCAATAGTTACTGCCATCAACATTCGAGATGACAAGATCTTTATTGAAGCAGTTCATAGTATGCTACTAGCATTTGAGTATCGTCTTGAGCAATAAAGCTTAATTGATCACGTCTCCTCTATGTCTGCTTGTTATGCCTCTTCCTCTAATAACAAAGGTGGTGGAAGAAAATGCAACAGCAGCTGAGGATAAAGCCATATCTCAAATACCAACAACTACACCTACAGAGGTCGTAGTCGTGGGGGTAGGTATAGCTATAATAGGACACACAATTCAACCAGCTCTGAAAAGCCACAATGTCAATTATGTGGCAAATTTGGTCATACTGTTCATGTTTTTTACCATCGGTTTGATATCTCATATCAAAACTCACAAAACAATGGTACTTCCTCTTTGAATGTTGGGAATCAAAACACAATACCTGCTATGGTTGCATCTTCTCATAATCCTGTAGGTGATGATTGGTATCTTGACTCTGGAGCAAGTCATCATTTGACTCAGAATGAAGGGAACCTTAACAATTCTACACCTTACACAGGCACAGACAGAGTCACAGTTGGTAATGGTAAGCATCTATCCATTTCCAACACTGGTTCTCACTGGCTAGTCTCTAATTCACATTCTTTTTAGCTCAAAGTATTTCATGTTCCTTTTCTCTCAGCCAATCTGATCAATGTTGCTAAATTATGCTCAGACAATAATGTCTTAATTGAGTTTCGGTCTAATAGTTTCATTGTGAAGGATCTGTATATGAAGAAGGTGCTAGTGCAAGGCAGACTTGAGAATAGGCTTTATAAGTTTCCAGTGCTGTACAAAAATAAGAAAATGGCGTATGTTGGAGTTCATAATCCTTCTACTTTTCATTCCCATAAACTTAGTCCTGTTTATAATAAAGTAGAACTTTGGCATCACCGACTAGGTCATGTTGCCATTGACATTGTAGTTCAAGTAATGCAAAGTTGTAATGTCTCTTATGAAAGGAATAAAACTATTGTTTGCTCCACTGTTTGTTCTCCTTGTCAAATGGCTAAAAGTCACAGGTTGCCTACTCATCTTTCATTTTCCTGTGCTTCCAAATCTTTGGAACTCATTCACACTAATATTTAGGGACCTGTCATGCTCAAGTCTACATCAGGTGCAAAATACTTCATCCTCTTTCTCGATGACTATTCACGTTATACATGGTTCTATCCTCTGCAAACCAAGGATTAAGCCCTCTCAGTCTTCAAACAGTTCAAACTTCTAGTAGAAAATCAGTTTGATGCAAAAATAAAATGTCTATAATCTGACAATGGTGGTGAATATCAATCTTTTATGAACTTTCTCCAACAATCTGGCATCCTGCATCGGTTCTCTTACCCTTATACTTCAGCTTAGAATGAGAGAGTAGAGAGGAAGCACAGAAATGTTGTGGAAACTGGGTTGGCTTTACTATCTCACGCCTCATTACCAATACAGTTCTGGCAATATGCATTCTAATCAGCCACTTTCCTCATCAACTGAATGCCAAGTAAGGTACTAAACAATGACTCCCTTTATTACACTCTCTTTTC
This sequence comes from Populus nigra, assembly GCF_951802175.1. Classification (NCBI taxonomy): domain Eukaryota; kingdom Viridiplantae; phylum Streptophyta; class Magnoliopsida; order Malpighiales; family Salicaceae; genus Populus; species Populus nigra. The sequence continues at coordinate 2,710,064 of NC_084870.1, read as the reverse complement.
ACAAAATACCTGAGTACAAGTCTTTTAGAGTGTTTGGTTGCTTGTGTTATCCATTCATTCATCCCTATAAAAGTCACAAGTTGCAGTACCGATCTCTTCAGTGTGTTTTTCTTGGGTATAGCTTCCAAAACAAAGGATATTATATCTTGATCCTCTGACTGGACGTGTACATGTCACACCCCATGTTGTATTTGATGAAACCAAATTCATTTTCCCTACACCTTCCCTTACCAGTGATTCCTCAGCAGAGATCCTCACTCCAGTATCTTTCCCCGACTCTTCACCTACAAACACCAGTCACTCACCACCACAGTCTATTTTACCCCTCCCAAGTGATAGTACACATTCTATAAGTGCTTCCACCCCACTCCCAACTCTCATTCTGAATCTGCATCAATTCCTGAGGATTAGAATACTTGTTCTGCTCCAACTCCATGAATGACCATGCGATTGATGCATGGTATCACCAAGAAAAAGATCATTTTTGATCTATCAACTACAAAAATCTCAAAACCACACACTCTTAGTCAAGCTCTCAAAGATTCAAATTGGACTCAGGCTATGGATCTAGAAATAACTGCTCTACATAAAAACCATACCTGGGATCTTGTTGACCAGCTTGCTGCTGTTAATATAATCGGTTGCAAGTGGGTATAAAAAGTTGAAGCAGAAGCCAAATGGAAGTATCGACAGGTATAAAGCCAGGCTTGTGGATAAAGGGTATCATCAAACCCTTGGCCTTGATTATTTTGAAACATTTAGTCCAGTTGTTAAGGCTGCCACTATTCGAATCATCTTAAATGTTGCAATCAGTTTTCAATGGGAAATTTGCCAGCTTGATGTTCATAACACATTTCTAAATGAAGAGTTAGAGGAGGAGGTTTATATGGCTCAGCCTCCAGGCTATGAGGATCCTCAGTTTCCCACCAAAGTCTGTAGATTGAAGAAAGCCTTATATGGTTTGAAACAAACTCCACGAGCTTGGTTTCAACGACTTAGCTCTGCCCTTTTACAATGGGGATTTAGTAACTCTAGGACCGACAACTCCATGGTCCTTCATTTTGGTGCATCCACAACTCTAATAGTTCTCATCTATATGGATGATATTCTTATCACCGACAACTTATTGCAACAGATCTCTTCACTCATCACTAGACTTGATTCTGTCTTTGTTTTACGAGACTTGGGGTGACTTTCTTATTTTTTTTAGAATAGAGGTTTCTTACCATGAAGGATCTATGCATTTAAACCAAACTAAGTATACCTCTGACTTACTGCATTGCACAACAATGTTTAATACCAAAGCTGCCAAAACTCCTGGCACTGTTGGGTAAAATTTGTCCAAATTTGATGGTACTTCTGTGGAAGAGGTCACTTAGTATTGCAGTATAGTAGGTGCTCTTCAATACCTTACCATTAACAGACTTGACATTGCTTTTGTTGTTAATAAGGCATGCCAATTCATGCAACAACCAACCACAACTCACTGGCTTTCTGTCAAAAGAATCCTTCGGTATCTCAAAGGCACGTTGCATGATGGATTGCTGCTAAGTCCTTTAACTCATTTGACAGTCGAAGGTTTCACAGATGCAGATTAGAGAGCTCAACCTGATGATCGGCGCAGTGCGAGTAGATATCTCGTTTATCTAGGGGATAACTTAGTCTCATGGTCCTCTATAAAACAAAAAGTAGCGTCTCGCAGCAGTGCCGAATCAGAGTATCGTGGCCTTGTTTTAGCTACTGCTGAAATCATTTGGATACAGGCTTTACTACAGGAGCTATGTGTTTCTCCTCTTGCTATTCCTCTTCTCTGGTATGACAATATTAATGCTTATCATATGGCAAAGAATCTTGTTTTCCATGCACGAATGAAGCACATAGAGATTGATCTCCACTTCATTCGTGACCAAGTTCTCCAAGGCAAGTTATAGCTACAATTTGTTCCCACTGAAGAGCAGCCAGCTAATCTCTTAACCAAGCATCTCTCAAGTGCAAGGTTCTTGTCCCTCAAGTCTCAACTGTGTATCGTTCCCAGACCCTTTCACTTGCGGGGGGATGATAAACCAACAATGGAAGAGGAAGAGTCTGTTACGTAAATAGCAAGTTAGTTAAAGTTAGTTGCATATAACATAGAGTTAGCTATGCAGTTATGTTAGTTAAGCCAGCTGTGCTGGCAATTAATCTTCTTCTAATAACAACCACCTCTAACAGCTTGCATATATATATGGTTATCTCTGATCTTAAAGATCAGAGAAACATAGATTAATATTCTCAAATTCTATATATCTATTTACTTAAAGATGTATTTTCATCAAATTTATAATAAAACTACTCACTTAACCACTAATTAATTTTAACAAAAATAATTTACATATGGTTGTATTAAAAACAAAACAAAGGTTGAAATTGCTTTTTTTTTTCTTTTTATAAAATGATTGAAAAATGATGCAATATATATAAGATATATTGATAGGATTTCCTTATAATAAATATACGAATATAAATATACACTTGGATATTAAAATAATACTTAAAATGATGGTTATGATGCATGACTTGCAATACGAATACCATTTAAAGACTTTAGGCTAGAATATTGAGATGTGATGCTATCCCTTTATATTAAAAATAACTTTGTAATTAACCAGGCCTTCAATCTCTTTCACCTGGCTAGTTTTATTTTTTTTATTTTTTATTTTTTCTTTTATCGTACTGATAAAAATTTCAAGCCGACAAGGGTTATGAATTTATTGACTGACAAGTCAATCTTCAGTTAATGCATGCAGGTGCCGTATCACATGCCATGCAAACATGATCTCACACTCGCGCACATGCCTAGAGTCCTATAGCCATCACCAATCATGGAATCCTTCATTATTTTCAGAAGATCCATTCCTCTCAAATTCACAAGCAAATCACTAACTTTAAGCATTTTTTAAATCTCGACAGTCCAAAAAGTCCAAACCCTGTATAAACCCTAAGAAAAGTCAACCTTCTTTGCTGCAAGACAACCCAGAGCCCTCAAGATTAAGCGCACTGGGACGTTTTGACTCGAACCAAGCGGCAAACTTTGACAGGCCATTCCTGGGGTTTTGACGAAGCTTAAGAATGATTCAAGTGGAATCCAATAGGGTTAGATCCAAGCAAGTTCCGTGCTCTCTCTCTCTCTCTCATATATATATATATATATATATATATATATATATATATGAGAGAGAGAGAGATCAAAGTCTGAAGGGTCTCGCTCCGATCTCCACGTGCATCCCTTAATTATTCCATTATCAATATACGTAATGGTGTCGTATGCTTGATTTGTTCTACACTCAGATCGGTCAATCTCTGTGAAGGCTCAGGTCGTCATTAGTGTGCTTAATAATTTCAACAGATTCACGAGTGGACTGGCACCTAATTAGTAGACACTCGAGGAATTTCACACATATGGTTTGTTCAAACCCTATGTACTCCTTGCAAGTCTCCTAATTAAAGATCATTAGTGCATGAATGGAAAATTGTCTTCAGATTTTGGTAAGAAGTACGAAGAAAAATTTAGAGATGTTTGGCTGACCTTAATTGAAGGCCCGGAGGTAACTGACTTTAAGTTTTTTTGTTCATACGTGATTGAGTTTAATTAATGATGTACTAAACTTGGTTTGAAAACTTTAATCTCTTTGAATTTTTTTTAATCATACAATGAAAAGGAGATGTTTGTAAAATTGAACCTTAACTAAATATCAAGGTATTTATTTGAAACCATGAAAAACCCACAAATATCAAACTGAAATAAATTATGTTTCTTAATTTAAAACAAATAAAATATTGAATGATGAAACTGAAAAACAAATCATCAAAAAAATAAAAAAAAATCAATAAAAAAATACTAAAAAGTCTAGGCACACGGGCTGAGGGTAGCCCACGAGCCTATACCCATTATTATTACTTTTATTTTTTTAGGGGTGAATAATAAGTTGTTTGCTGCATCTCATTTTAAAAAAATAGCAGGTGACGCGTTATCTATTATCATAGATTCTAACCACTACATATGGCTAGAAAATCAAGCAACCAACCTTTAAGGGTAAAAAAGCCATTTTTGATCCAATTTTTTCCAGTCAAAAACATCTATAAAAACCATAGGGACTCAAAGATACTCAATCTTCATATTAAATCACCATTTAATTGATTTAAAAACAAAAACTTAACTTGAATCAAAATAAAATTCAGAACCCAATCTATTTTTTAGACAAAGTAAGTGAAAAATAGACCTAAATGAAACTCTTTTAAGCAAAAGAAACTCATTAACATAAAAAACAACGAGTTTTTTCATAAACAAATAGGCGTTGTCAACTTTTCTTCGCTATAATCCAATAACACTCTCTCTCCTTTCTAAAACTTAAGGATTGAGATGAAAAAAAGATAAAAGTTTTGAACCTAATCATATAATTTCAAAACCAAAGGGACCAAAAATAATTTTTGACAAAACCCAAAGGCAAAAAAATAAAATTAAAAAAGGTGCTTACCCATTTTTTTAAAAAAGGTCTTTTAGATATTTCACTAATATAATTGTGGTCCTGTATTTTTCAACCATTCTAATACAATAAAATTGGATCATTTTTTATTAACTTGAGCATGAAAATAAATGACAAGATGAGTTTTTGTGATTGAAATAACTAATGAAAAAAAGAGCCAGAATTGACACTTTTTTTCCTCATAAAACATAAAAAGCATGCTATATATTTTTCTTTTTCTTCAATTTTGATCCCCTCACTTTTAATTCCTTGCAAAAAACCATATCAAATCCTTTTTCATGAATCCGAGTACTAATTTGATGACAAGTTAACCTCAAAAACCATATAAAAAAGAAATAAAAATAAACTACCAATCTCATAATCAACATAACATAAAGGATGAATTTGAAAAGAAAAAAAAGGATAATAAAAAAAGGATCAAAATGAAAAAAATACAAAATATTATTGCAATCCACAATAAATTATCTCACAATCCACAATAAATTATCTATCTCTATAGTTTTTTGTACTAGATAGGTGGCCCACACTATAATGGAAGCCAAGTCAAAACTTTTTTAACATAAAAAAAGATGTCTAATCGGCAATGATATCATTTTAAAAGAGTAAGAAAAATTTAGGACCTGAATAATTAATTTTAGTAAGAAATATCTGGGACCAGTTGGGTCATTGATTTTAATGAGTTTAATAGTCTTGGTTAATTTAATAATGTGATTAAAAAAAGTCAATGACAAAAAAAAAACCTACAAAGCGCCAATGACTAATAATAAAAAATGAACGCTTGTCAATATTATAAAAATATACTCTCTAAATACTATTAAAAGGTCTCAATGATCTTATTTAATAACAAAGTAAGAATTGAATGAGAATGAGACAACCTTATAAAGAGAAAAATGAAAGAAATCCAATAATGAGTTACCAACAAAGCAAACATTGAAGGACAAACTAAAAAAAAAACCAATTTTTAAAAGGATAAAAAACACCTAACTCAAGTCACCATGTCATATTTGTGGCCTGGTCGTGAGACCATGATAAACCTGCATAAAAGAAATAAAAAAAATAGAGGTTAACTCTCAAGTAATCTAAATGATGAAAGAGAAAATTTTAAATTAAAAAAAACATAAAAAAACCCCGTTAACCTTATTTAACTCGACTAACCCATGACCCGGGTTAACTTAACTAACTTTTGACTTGGAATATGAGATCGGAATAACCTCACGCAAAGAAAAACAAAAAAAAACCACAAAGCTAAAGTCCTAATAACCTAATGTCAAATGATGAAATTGAAAACAAATCAATTTTTTTAAAAAACTTGAGTTAAATCAAGCTAATTTTCAAAACTTGTTATCTAGGTTATGAGACCGGGATTACCCTGTAAAAGACAAACATGAAAAGATCATGAAGCAAAATTTCTAATCATCCAAGGTTAAAAAATAAAACAAATAGCAATCAAAATAACGAGCATCAAATTTGGTATAAAAAAATAAATGAAAGAAAATAATGAGGGAATAAATTGAAAAATAAAATAAATCAAGAAAAAGATAAAAAAAAATAGCAATTATAAGAATGATGACCAAATTGGATAATAAATAAATAAAATAAAATATAGAGGGATGAAATTGGAAAAAAATCAAGAAAAGAATAAAATAAATAGCAATCAAAAGAATGAGGACCAAATTGGATAATAAAATAAAATATTGAGGGATGAGATTGAAAAAAATCAATTTTAAAAAGTATTGAAAACAAAACAAATAACAATAAGAAGAATGAAGAGCAAAATTGATACAATTACAAACTGACATGATACATTTATTATTTAGAAGGGCTAATGTAAAATTTGAAGCGAGGAAAGAGAAAATGAGGAAAAGAAAAGAAAAGGTCCATCAAAGTATATGAAAATATGAGAAAGACTAAATTGCATCTTATTCAAATTGATTATAATTAAAACACTAGGATGAAAATATGAAAAATTTGTTGGACTTAAGTTTTAAATATTTTACTATTAAGGGCAATGAAGTCATTTCATTGTGCGATCAAATGTTAAAAGACTGAAAAGCCCTTGAATTCTAATTTTATTTTATTTTTGCTTTGAAGGGTATTTAAATTATTTTACCGTACTTTAAAAATATTTAAAGACTGAAATGTATGCGATCAATATGATAATGAAAAATGGACCATATTGAAAATATTGTTTGCCCTCAGTAGCTAGTTAAATGGTTTTATTTTAGAAGAACAAAATGATCATTTTACTATTTCAATATACTTGTATCTTGGTGCATGATGATTCACTTATCTCTTTTAGTTTTTTTTTTTTAATTTTAATTTTAGTATTAATTAAAGTACGCTTGTTACAGCGCGTTTGATATTGTAATAATGGTTGTTTTTCAGGGTATTTTTCACTTGAAAATACATTAAAATAATATATATTTTTTAAAAAAATATTTTTAACGTAAGTCATTAAAACAAAAAATAATAATTTTAAACAACAACAATTTAAATTTTTTAACAAATAGCGTTTTGACCTTAATGTCAAAGATACCCGAGCCTAGTTGTGCTAGCTGGATTGGTAAAGAAAGGACCGGGTAAACCAAGGTTGTTTTTTTTTTTTTTTTTTTCCATCTTCTTGGGGTCAATATTCTTGAGGTCGATCTCTCTTCCTAAACAACACTCTGGATCCGCCAGTATCATCTCTTGCATCTATTTGCATAGTTTGTCATAACCGGGCCACGATCTTACCTGAAAAGGAGACTAGGCAATTTTATTTTTATTTTTTATTATCAAAATCAATTTTTTTTTTAATTCTTAGTGTTGAAACAGACACGTAAATCAATTGAATTAAACGGATAAACATATTTTTTTGATTTAAATTAAAATCCAGCCCAGGTAGGCTCTACATTGTAAGTTTTGCAGATGAACCCATTGGGCAGCGGAATTTAATATCTTCAGTTTTTTTATTTGAAATCGGTAAACTCGTTGGTTTCAACGATTGTAAAGTTCTTCTCCTTCCCTTCATTTTCTCGCAACAATAACACAAAAACAAAACAGCACCAGATTTTTCATTGGAGAGCTGAATCAATCATGCCTGGAATCTTAAGGTTGATTTTGTCTGTAGTTTACTTCACAATAAGAAGAAGAAGAAGAAGAAGACTATGTTGGTCATCTAAAATTAGTCCATTGCATTGACAAAAGCATATATCATGCTCTGTTTCCTCTCTTTGTATGGATCAATCTCTTTCACCTTGCGATATCACATTGTGGAGGGTAACCTAACTGTTCAATCTCCCAGCTTAGCTTTGAGGCCACTATTTCATGTCGTGGAAAGTACTCCTGAAACACATAAATTCATAGTGATTAAGTTCGTCAGGACGGCTGCAATATCAAGAACCATTCCCTCCCAAGCGTCTGGCCTGTCAAGAACTAAAATAAACACCAAGAGTACCTCCATTTTCTTGACAAGCTCTCTTGGGGTAGGGGCGGATACAATTATATGGCGTGCGCTTGGATTGATGAAGCCTTCCTCTACCGCTTTGTCAATGAATGACAGCAGGGAGTTGTAATATCCATCCACATTCAGTAATCCCACCTGCAAAACATGATTCCTACTGTAATTCTGCTTCCAGACTTGGTTTATTGAATTCTACTACCAGGAAATAAATAGAAATTATCGGCTTATTGCACTTCAGGAATGCTAGCTAGACAGATTGGATACAAGGAAAGGTGCTTTACCGGCTTGTCATGGATGCCAAGCTGGGCCCAAGTTATGACTTCAAGCAGCTCTTCAAGGGTCCCGTAGCCACCTTCATTCACAACCGAAGAAAAATCACCAGGTTAGAGATTCATTTATACTATTTGGAAATGAATTTTGTGAAAAAGAATTTCATAAAATGGCATTTGTTGAGCTCACTCTTTCAGTGCTCGAAGGGCCATCTCCAGTCTTATCTTACACTATGACAGCAGGCCCAACACAACGCTAGTTTGGGAACATATGGCCCAGCACATTATATATTCTAATGGGGTAAATTCTCATTTTAAAAATGGATAAAAATTGAGGTGGACTAACCAATGACCTGCTGAACCAAGCTTGATCCAAACCGGTTTTGGTTCAAGCTAGATTTTCTAAGACGAAAGGGATGTTTTAGGTTGATCCATCAATCATGGTTTGATTTGATTAATCTGTAACTCAGATCCTGAACCGAGTTGAATTTGAATCCGGTAACCATGACATGAAGATAAAAGAATAGAGGAGGGAAAAAAATCACCGCTATAATTACTATGATTCGAAGGTAAAAGGAAAAAGACGAGGTGGGAATTACTCATGATTTGCAGCAGGTCAGCTGGCAAAAGGACCATTTGGTACGAGTTAGCAATTATTTTTTTTTATTTTTTTCCCCTCTTAAAGCGGATGGTACAGTTATATACAAGACATGGAGGCCATGGAGGGTAGCTAGCAGTACTGTGGCCCAGAGCGAGAATGCATACTGATCACAGAAAATAAGGGCTCCCCAGAACCCTAATTTTCAATGCCAGAAGCTTATGATAATTATGAAACCTGTGACGACGACCATTACTGTGGTCTTTGAAAGAGAGACCAAACTCAGAGCAGACAGATTCTAGTTTATTCAGCATTTTAATGCGTTTAAGAAAGAATTTAAGGGTTGTACTAACCAGGTAAGGCAATAAAGGCATCGGAATGTCTAGCCATTTCAGCCTTCCTTTGGTGCATATCAGCAACAGCCTTCACTTCACCTACTGTTTCTCCAGTGATCTGCACAATATCCAGTGTCCAAGTCAACATAGAACAATGCACAAAAGACACCAAGTCTTTTTCAAGACAAAGAGTTATCCACAGAGAAGCAATGATGAGTGGCAGAGGTGGTGGGCTCAAAATCAAAGGCATAAAGCAGAAGAGAGGAGAATTAAAGAGGAGGGAAATGCAAGGGGGGAAAAGAACATGTCATACTGTAAAGTCTCATATTTACATCATGCTTTTTCCAAGATGACCCCGAAGAAGAAGAGAAAGTCCTCATAAAACTCTACCAAGTTCCCAAATAAAACGTTTTAGAGAGGGACAAAATGGTGAAGCCCCAGATTCTACCAGGTGGATTGATAGGCAAGTTCATAAAAAAAAAAAAAAAAAAACCCTAAATGTGAAAGCCTTTACCTTATAGTTAGAACATGCATGAGGCTCAGAAGAACTGTATGAAGAAAAAAAGAGAAGAAAAGGAGATAACAAAAGAGAGGTAGAAATTCAAGTGAAAGTAGGTACCACAAAAGATTTTTAAAGAAAGAACTAAAGCAAGAGAAAGAAGAAAATCATTCAAGAAAAATTAGAAAAAAGATGATTCTTTTTCCACTCCCTCTTTCCCTCTTTCCCTTCTCTCTCTCTCTCTCTCTCACACACACACACAGCAGGTCTCAAAGGTTCAAGCCCTATTACAGTAAGAGAAGAAATACCTCTCTAGGCATGAGTGTCTTGGGGATAACTCTACACGCAATCAAATGACAAATATTAGTAATTATTCACGGGAAAATTAATAAGAACAAATAAGTGCATTTCTTCGCCTCCTCGAAAAAATATGTAGAGGAAGAAGAGAACTGAACAGTGAAAAATGGCGAGGCTTTACCCAATCACATGACGGCCACCATCAAAAACAGCTTGAGAAATTAACCCCATTAAACCAATACTCCCTCCTCCATAAACCAGGTCAATATTTCTTGATACCTTTGAAAAGAAGAAGGGAAATGATGTCAAATTCTTGGTTCAACAAATCATATATCATCGTGGATGTATAATGTAGCTCAGAGAAACAAACTGAGTTTTATGGAATATAAAGCGGAGGAAATGATGATAAACGTCCATGAGTGATGAATTAGAATTCTTAAAAACCCATAAAAACAATGCAAGACAGAAGCTATGATCAATAATCTAGCACAGTCACAGGATTTAGAATGGAAAACCAAAACAAGAGGCAAGTTGTATGTATGTAGTGGCAATAGTCAAGAAACAAAACCAAGAAAACCTGAGAAGAAAGCATCGGAAAGTAGAGAGAAGAAGAAGAAGAAGAAGAAGAAGAGATTGAATTGTAAAAAAGAAACAGGGGCCAAAACAGAGAGACAGATTTTGTTTTTGTTTATTACCAATTCTTTTCCAAGCTCAATAGCAGCATCTTTATAGCTGCTTTTCTTTCCTGGACTACTACCACAAAACACACAAATCCTTTTAAATCTCGATTGCTTCATTTCCATATCCATCTCCCTCTCCCCTTCTTTCCCAGAAAACAAAGAACAACAACTGTGTCTTGAAGAAATACCCTCTCTGTCTCCACCCCTATAATTAGTGACCCACCAACACCAGTACCAGAACCACACAACACAAGCTTAGCAAAGTTTGATAGTGGGTTCGAGCATATATATAACGGTAGCGCAGGCGTCCATTAGCACGCCTAAACTTCCATGTTTTTGTTTTCCATAACTTTTAGCGCTACAGGATCATAGGAATGCTTGCCTCACCCCAGACTGCACCCAGATAGCTCACAAGCCAATAAAGATCTCCTTCATTTTCCTTTTCTTTCTCCTTTTACCAACTCATCACTTCTCTCCTCGTGGATTATAACGTTATTCTCATAATCCACAATCTTCTTTTATTATTGAAACTTATCGAAATACTTGTAACTTATATATTTTTCATAACAATAATGATCACGATCACTAATTTTGTAGCCCCGCAATCAACAATCTTGATGTTAGTATATATTGATTGTCACATCAACATATATAATCAGAAGATAAATATAACAATACATCAAGTCAGTGTATCCATTAACGTGAGTCAATAAATTAATCTGTTGATTATCTACTTTATTTAACACAATAAAGATGTCAAATGTTACATTACATTTATATCTATAACATATCTGGGAAAAAATAGTAATTCAAATTTCACTTTTTGGTCATATTCTATCACCAAATCTAATTTGCTTTTACAAAGAAGTTTTTGTCACACTACACTTATTTTCTTGTTCAAGCATTTGGATCGTGTTCTTATCGCTATTGTTGCTGCTTCTTACAATATATTAGTGTGTTTATATAAAATATGCTATGTTGTGAGAGATTATTTTTTTTTTTAGAAAAAAAATCCAGATTTTATGGAAATGTTAACACTATTAAATCAAGATATTTTTTTAATAATATATTTCTTGTTGATCTTAGCAGATAGAATATTTGTAACTAGAAATATTGTTTTTATTAAAAAAACAAATATGTTATGATTATTAAAGCAATTTCAAAAAAATATACAAAAATATATATTCATATTTTATGTGTAATTAAAAGCTAAAAACATCATAAATGTGATAAAAAAATGTTAAGAATCTATTTAATAATAATAAAAAAATTAATTTGAATTTTCATGAATAATTTATTATTAATAATTATTATGTTTATACCTGATACATAATAATTGAAAAGTAAAATATTAAAATTAAAATCTATAATATTATTTAAAAATTATATAAAAATAAAAAATAAGTGAATCTAGTTTTTTTTTTAAATGCCAAAAAAATATATAGAAAATAATTAGGCCAGATCTACAGTAGTAGACCAGGCATGTATGAGCTTGGAGGCCAACCCTGCATGCTCGGCCCTGTTTGTCATCTATATTTTATTTATTTATTTATTTTATAAAAAATAGATTAACTGTATTGGTTGAAAATAATATTACTAGTGGAATTCAAATTCATAATCTCATGGCTCTTTTTAACGTGTATTAACAAAACCACGATGCTGAATTGTTATAGTTATATATATATATATATATATATATATATATATATATATATATATATGTGTAGCTTTTAGAATGTCTAGATAATATTATGTAGGGTCTTTTTAATCTTTTGCTTTACCATTAAATATAATATTTGACTTTTACTATGATTTTAACCTTATAATAAAAATAAATTAAGAATTACATGAAGGTATATACCAATGACCTTACTACACATGCATGATGGAGCTAGTTTCTACAACTATTTATGTTCTAACCAAAAAAATTCAAATGTGAAAGCATGTGGAAGTCAAAATTGATATATTCTTTGTTGGTCCTGTGATCCATTATTCCTTGTCATGGTCATAGCTTTCTTGTAATTTCATGACGCTCAAACCCTAAGAAGCTTCGACTTAATTCGCAGCTGGCACAGCCTCTATTCTTAGATACTTACCCTTAGCTTTTGACCATCAAACTTGTAACATATAAAATCCGACCACATGTGATCGTACAGTTAATTTTGGAATATTTGAATTTATGTGTTTTCACATAAATTTGTTTATTTGCTTTTCAATCAATTATTCGTCCAATATTTCTATTTTAATCTATCCTTGCCTACACATTGGATCAAGATTATTAAAAGTATTTTTTCGACACGACATGAAAAATACAATGCAAACTCAGATCGTACGTAAGATTATAAGTTAAATTTCTTAACTAATTATATATTGATAATTTCATCTAAGTAGTAGATAACAGAATAACACAATTAAGACAAAAATAAAATAAACAATACAAAAATTCAAGTACCTTAAAATATATATTTCAAATAAAAATTTATACATAGTTTAAATAACTTAAAAATAGAATACAATACAATAATGTCCATATAATTTCATTAAATACAAATTAACAAACTTAAAACAAATAATTTGATAATGTCTCATGTAAACTAAAATCAACCTTATTGTCTTCATTTTTCTTATTATTCCTTAAACATTTATCAAGATCATTATCATCTAGAGGATTATTAGTGCTGCTACTAATACCCATAATAATATTTTGAACATTAGTGCTACTACCAATACCAACACTAACACCAATATTGACAACAATATTTAACTCAGAACCCCTCAAATTCTCTAGATTGACATCAATTTAAATCTCTAAATCATTTTCAGTACCATGACTTTCCATTTTAGTATCATTAGAAATTTTTTCATTATCACTTTAAACTTTTTTACCATTTGTTCTTCATGTTGCACTATCAATAACACCAAATAAATTAAAGTTTAATGAAATATCATGCTTTTCTTCCTCAATTGTCCTATCATTATTAGATGAGAGATTATCTAAAACTTCACTAAAATCATTAGCTTGCTTTTTAACTTGGTTGTCACTTAATTTCAGAATGCACATTATAAATACCAATTCATTCATTTTTTTTCTAGTGCTAACGATTTCTTTGTTTTGTATGAACCTTAGTAAGCAATTAAAATTGATAACATATAAAATTCTAATCAAATATAAAAACATTAAAAGTAAAAAAATACTTATAAACTCAAATGCACTCCAATTACACTCACATCCAGATGAACTACAAATTAAGTTTAGAACTCGAATTATAAACTTTTATAATTATAGACATTCATTCCTATAAGAATCCCACCACTTAAGTAGATTATATATATATATATATATATATATATATATATATATCTTGCTATCTTTAGAGTTGCAATACCAAATAAACCTTTTGCATCATTGAATGAATCAAGCTGTAAGTCAATTTTGCAAATTTCATTTACATCGAAAATCATCTTTTCTAAACATTGATATAATCTGATTTTAATATTGACATTAACCTTAAAATTAGGATTATAATGATAATAATGATTCAAATAATAAGGTGTTGCATGTAAAGTTTTATAAAGTTGAAGTTCCCATATTGCATCAATAATATTTCATATAATTGTATTTATAAGCAATACTTTAAAAATACTAGCAACTAAAATTATCCAAAATAATCAATTTTATGATAAAATGCAAAAGAGATTTTAGAAACAATAACTATAGCCAAGATACTAAAGAAAAAGAATAAGAAAATTTGAAGAGTATGGATAATACGTTCCTTCTCAAATGGGTCCTAATGGCTCCTTGCTAGTGGTGGAATTTGGTGATGATGGAGATAAATCGGGGTTGGAATGTTACTAGAGAGTGGAGAAATCAATTTAGTTTTCAGGTTAGAATAGTACTCGACCAAATAGACGACGTGGATGAGTTGCTGCTTATAGTTGTTTGACGATGAAAATGTTGGTTCAATGTTGTTTGGTGTCTATGGGTGGTGTGTGTGATTTGATGTCAAAACAAAGATGAAAGAGAAGAAAACGATAATACGAAGTAAAAGAAGAAGTAAAAAAAGAGAGGGTATTTTGAGAGAGAGATAGAAAGAGAGGGGCTAGCGTTGAGAAAAAAAAGTTAATTTGAAGTATTTATATTTCTTATAAACTTGTAAATTTGGATGCAAAATCATGATTTTGCATTATTTTGATCGAGTTTATCAATTTTACATGAATCAAGTTTGATTTTATTAGTTTTTAAGTTTTTAATGTTGAATGATATATTACATATACGGTTAACTCAAAATTTTAACAATAATGCATTGGATGATTAGATTTCCTCGGATTAGAAGCTGGCTTTGGTCAACAACCACTACAGAGAGATGTCCTGCGTTGCTAGTCTCAAGAACAAAAAAAAAAAAAACTATTGAAATGTCGTGGGCTATATTGAAACTTAAGAAAATTTCAAGATTGTTATGAAAAATATTAAAACTACAGGTACTTTGATAAGAAGAACCTCCACTCTTGAGACGGTGCCGCCGTTGTTACTCTTTGTCTCATTGAACCGATGAGGTAGTGCCACCTGGAAGCTGCTTCCCTTTTCTTGACCTATTATAAAAGTAGGTAAAAATCCCATACAACGTCGGTTGATACCATTAATTATTCATTAGTAACAATTCCACCGCCAGACTTTTCAGCTGGTATTCGTGCAAAACTTTACATTAATTCCATTCTAATTTTTTTATACTGTTTCGAGATAAAATGACAGGAATAAATAAGTTATGTTTTTTTTATTTTTTATTTTAAAAATATAAAATTTTATTTCAAAACTGTTATAAAAATAGATTTATTTTATATCTCTATCTCTCTATTTATTCAATTAAATACATTTTATTATGACCGATTCCACCACTTGACATTTCAACTTGTTTTCACATAAGAAATTTATATTTTTTATTATTTATTTAAATAAATTTTAGTTATTGTTTCAAGATAAAAATAATTAAACATATTTTCTTGTATTTTTTATTTTAAAAATATAAAAATTCTCGCTAAAATAATTATAAAAATAGATTTATTTTATATTTATATTCCTATTTATTAATAAAATATATTTTTTTATCTTTATTATGTATTTATATCCTTAAATTTATAACAATAGAATTTTATATCCTTATTTTTATGCTCGATTTCTTTAATTCATGGTGTGAAAATTGTGGAATTTCTCATTTATTTTGTGAATAATTCGATGAAAATAAAATATAGTATCGAATATATTTAAAGAATCTAATAGTTAATAAAAAAAGAAAAGTAAATGATGTTAAATGTAGGAAGAGGTTGTGCTAATGTGGATCCTCACACATCTTAATTAGCTGTACCCTCAACCACCACCTTCCCTCACAAGACATATATAGTTGTTGTATGCGTTGGAAACATTTATAATTGTATTCCAATAAGAAGCAAACCTCTCCTCCATTTCCTCACATTCTCGCTCTCAGCTGGACCAAACCATGCTGTCCTAAGCCCCTGGCTCCCTTGCCCCACCAAAATTCTTTGCCTCTTCTCCAATGGCGTCCTTTTTTTTTAATTAAATTATAATTGAATTTTCTTAAAATATCGGTGTTTGTTTTTTAATTTCATCTTCCCTTTGTCCAGAGCTAATCTTAATTAGTTCAGGTTAAGTATAAATTAATCCGAGCTAATTAAATAAGATTACAAAATTAGCTTGAAAATTAAGAATGCTTCCTTACTTTTTTATCTTATTCAAGTTATATATGGTATCAACATACCAATAAATTTATTAAAATTTCTCTAGTCTATATGCACCGTTAAAATAGTTCTTGTAGATAATTAATCTTGATTAAACTTATTTGAGAATATTCTTATCTTAAATAATTACATAGCATTCCAAGAGTTAGGTGTTTAATCATACCAAGTTTGTGAAAGAAGCAAATGATAAGTACTTAAACCAATTTGAGTCTCCTTCCAAATTGATTAAACTTTCTCGACACATAGTCATATGCTTACCGATTACATTTTCAATATTTTTGTCTTAACAAAACATGTGTGCTCAATGGGCCACATTCATCACATGGTGTCAAGTTTTCATCTCCACCTCCTTTCTTTTGTTTCGAGAACTTAAATCAAATCCAAAAAAACTACTTTAATCAGTCTCATTCAATGGTTATATATATATATATATATATATATATATGACCAAATGCTGAGTTGATATAATCCAAAAAAGGGTTGAACAACCTTTTGAACAAGAAAATTCGGATTCTAATGTAATTGTGTGTCTATTATCTAGTTTTGTAGCAATAATCATAATTTTCAATCCGATCGTTGGATCGAGTTGAACATGTACCCAAAGTTTCCTGGAATATTGTTTTATATTTGGGTAAAATCTCATGTTAATCAAAGTTTGGAAAGACCTTATGATATAAGTCAGAACAAGTTGTACGAATTTTGTTATTTACTTTTTTTTGACTTGTGGATTTCTTATTTGGTAATGATTTTTTTTCTAAAAAAATGTAACGACTTATTTTTGGAGTTTCATAATCCTACAAGGAAGGTCAAAGGAAGGAAACATGGGTTTCCATGTTTTGGGAGGATTTTTTAAAGTTACAATTAATTATTCTGGACAAACAAGGAAACTAAAACGGAGGCAACTTCAGTAATCAATTTCCTAGCTTATTTTAGTTATCTAAAGGTGGCAACAAAGATCCTAGTGTTTCTTGAATGAAAATTTCATTTATGACATTATTTAAACTAGAAAAATTATCAATCTTAGGTTATTTTGTTTAATTAGGTGCAACAATGTTAGTTTTTGTGTCAGATTTGTTATTTTTATTATTTTCTTTATGTTTGGGCTTAGTTAACATACTTTGGGTATATTATAAGTGGGTAAATATTAGTACACAAGTTTTGGGTCCATTAGGATTACTAGTTGAACTATTATATAAGGTTTTGTACACTGAAATTTTCAGTAGCTATGGATTTATAAAATAAACTTGTGTTTTGCGTAACACAAAATGTTTTCTTTGCTAGGAAAAAGAAAAAAAATCGACTTATCAAGTATAAATGACCTTGTGGCGTCTTTCTTATACTTCTCGTTTGCGAATTAGTATTTGTTAGGTGCGGGTTTCTTATTCCATTAGTGTTGGTGCTTTGTGATAATTTTTTATTGTGTCACACTCCTATTGAACCTGATTTCTTGAATTTTTAAGAATTTTATCATCTTCGTTATGGGTTGTTTGACCATGTAATTATGAGGTTTACATCAAGGGTGAAGACCAAACATCACTAGGCTTAGTTATATGTTGAGCCCGTATATATATATATATAGTTTGGCGGATTTCCATACCTATATGTATGTAGGTTCAACATGTTTCTAAACCTATGGATGTTGGATTTGACGGATTGCTAGACTCATATATATATATATATATATATATATATATATATATATATATATATATAAGTCTTTTGGGGTCCATTTTTCTTTTTAAAGTAGAAAACAAAAAAAAGAAACTTTCGATGAAAAATAAATAGAATAAAGGTTTCTTCTTGGACTAGAGTAAAACTAGTTCAAGTTTTTTCAACAAAGTAGTTTTTCAGAATATACATAAAGTAAAATAAATGATAAAAGAAAGAAAGCTAGAGTATAAATGAAACAATTTTGTTTTATTTTCACCATTGGATGAATGACTTTTCATGTCATCTCAGATGTCCATAAAACCATCTAATTACTGTATTGAATGCATATTACTGTTTTGTTTCCCAATAAACATCTCTTTTTAAAATATAGGCCACATGATGATCTCTTTTAAATAAGGACAAGAAACATGGCCATAAAGAATCCTAATAGTTCTACAAAAAAAATCTTACGGGAAGGTTAAAAGTCTCTCATTAATGGGACATATAACTATGAGGTAAAAAGACTTTATTTGCATAATAAATACATAAAGATTTAGTGGGGGTATTAATGGATCAATGTGTTTTATACATGTTATTTTTTTCCCCTAAAATCCTTGTTAAAAAAAGAGTCTAAAAGAAAGGTGAAGACCTAACATACCTAGGCTCATTTACGCACTGAACCTAAATACATATAAGCCTGGTAATCTACCAGATCCAACATCCAAAGCTCAGTTATGTGTTGAGCATACGTATATATAAGTTTGGTAATCTGTCAGACTCAACATCCCTAGACTGACCTAAATGTTGAGCCTATGTACATATAGGTCTGGAAATCCATTAAACCCAACATCTCTAGGCTCAACTTGTAATTGAGCCCAAGTACATATAGGTCTAGCAATCTACGAAACCCAATATCTCTGGGTTCGGCTACGCGCTGAGCCAAAGTACATATGAGTTTGTCAATTCACCATACCAACCATCCTTTGGCTCTACATCTTGCCAAGCACCATATGATGTAAAACTGATTATCTTTCCAAGCCCTCTATTCACAAGACTCCATTTGTTTTTATCATAACCTTTAATATAAAAAGTTAATGTCATAGATATTTATCCCTTATTAATGATATGTAATATATATTTATCCCTCATTAATTATGTGTAAAAGATATTTTATCGCTCTTCAATGCTATTAAAACAAGATGACATTCCAGCCCTTCCTTTCTAAAAAAGATGACTAAAAATGAAAGGGTTCTCAATCTCCATTCTCTACTCTAAAATATTTTTGCTTTTAATCTTAAGAAGATATTTACTTAAGTAACAAAGAGTCTATATATTCACCAAAGAAGATCTTTTATAGGTATCAGCCACTAGCCACTTTAGCTTACCAAATACCAGGCACCAGTCAGTTTGTCTAGAGAGAATGGATCAAATTGTCAAAACCAAAAGATTAACCGACTGTCCAAGACACAAATCTTTCCTCTAAGTTACTTGAATTTTTTAGGATACTATTAGTAATAGTATACTAGTAGACTCAAATCCTGATCCAAACAAGCTTTAGATCCTAGTTGAAAATAAAGTATTAATTAAGCCCATACAAGCCTTGAGCCAAAGCTCAAGTAATAAAAATAAATCTCATAAGTTAATCCCTTATGCTCATGTGAGAAGAGAAAAAGAAAATCAAATAATATAAGTATGATATAAGGCTTAATTATAACCTACAATGCTACCCAATTATCCTAGAAACTAATTTGTCATTAAATACCACCAACTCTTATTTCCTTGTTTAGTTAGGATGAATAAGGAATTCTTGTAAGAAAAATATTTTTGAACATTAATGAATCCTTATCACATTTGAAAATTATATTGTAACCCATTAAAGATCCTTGTAGAACTAGAGAATTTCTAGAAAAAGCTATCATATCCTTTTAGGAAAAGGATACTTGGCAAATAGAAAGTCCACAAGTCAAAAGGAAGTAAATAACAAAATCCGTACAGTCTATTCTAACCTATATCATAAGGCTTTCATGAACTCCGATTCATCTAAAATGTTACCCAAACATAGAAAAATACTTTTAGAATTTTTTGAAAAAGTTTCAACTTGATCCAATAGTTTGATTGAGAGTTATGCTTAATAGTGTAAAACTAGATGATAGGAAATTTTATGCCAAAATCTGATTCTAATCTTGCTTAAATCATATCACCAAGGATTTCATATACTTTATCGTGGTGTGCATAATGTGGGATGGTGGATCTAGATCCTGGATCGAGGGGGTTTTGGATGTGTTGGGAATTAATCATAAAAGTATGGTTAATATGGTTCAAGAGTTGTCACCTAGTATTATGGTCACTAGAAGTTCATCTTCATTTTCCACACTACCATAATAGCACCACACACGGTGCTTCTCCCTTATAATTCCTTAACCAATGGTTACACGTTGCCACTATCATAGACCCAAGACAACAATCATCTTCCACACAATGCCAATAACATCCTCATCTCTCCTAAATTGAGACCCATCTCATTCTCTATCTCTTCATCTGGAATTAAACAATCCATCACCACGACCCGATTAACTACCATAGTCTAACCACATCACCAAATAACAATCAATAGACAATAAAGAGCGATGGAAAAGAATAAACTAGTAGAGAGAGAATCAAGAAGAAGAAGAAGAAGAAGAAGAAATGAGGAAATAAAACCAAAACTTTACTTGCGTGGATTTTCTTATTGTATGCATTAGTGATACTTACCGTCGATATAGGAAAAAAAGAAGAGGAGAAGCCATTTTTTATCCACCAGGTTTTCCCTTTTCGATAGTGATGTCGCGTGGTTCAATATGTTGACAATGATGGTGCCACATGGCAACCACTTGCTGCCATGTTTTCCTTTAATTCCAATAGTTATTCCACTTTGTTCTGACCATTCGGATCTTTAGCCTCTTCTAGAAGGCCTACTCTGACCATTACACTTGGTGTGTGTAATCGTGTAACACCATTGTTTTCAATTTGAATTCCCTTATTGTTGTTAACAAACAAATTATCAGGGCCTTAACTAGTAAGTATCCAAGTGTTTAAGATTAGTAATTTCTAGAGTAATATGGTGAAATGTAGCTACGTCAAGATGCCATGAAACAAGAAAAATAATGACTATATTGTTATGAGCATATATGTTGAATATGAGTCCATGAGTTACATAATTAGCAATGATTCATGTTTTTATAGAAAAAAATATTCCTCTGATTTCTATCATTATTTTAATTTTGGTTAGTCTCATAACCATTGTCTCATGTCCTTCTTCCTCTTCTATTCTTTAGTTTTTATTGTAGTTCAGGGTTCAATTAGAAAAAAAAATCATCACTGACTCATATTAGCACTTGGCTACATGTCAGTTTGTAAAACTGAGGCTTTGGTTGGGTCCTCAAGTATAAATTTAATTGTAATATGAAATAGAGGACATGATTGAGGCTAAAAAAAAAGCAAACAAAACAATAACAATATTGAAAGATTTACAATAAGTTTGACATGAATTTTGTTAGCTAAAAGTTACTATTAATAGTTAGTCAATTAGAAAAGTAGTTGAGTTAGTTAAGGAAGTAGTTAGAGTCATTAGGCTTGAATATAGTTACATTTAATTGAAGAATAATAGCTTGTATATATACATGGTAAACAAGGGGTAATAGTTCAGGACATAAGAAAGTTTAGATTTATAGTTACTGGATGTTCTCTCTATTCTCTTTAGTTCTTTTAATCTATATCTCATTTTCTTCTATATCTCTCATTTCTTTCTAGTTTCTTGTTTTGTTAAGGGAGATCTTGACAATTGATATCATAACTAGATCCAAGACCATTAGAGCTATTATATTCTCAATAATCAACAATAGTGGAGACTAACAAAACAAAAACTTAGAGGAACACTGCAAAAGGATGGAAAAGCAAATGCAAGGCATTCATAAAGAGTTTAACAAAAAAACTATTGTTAAAAACAGAAGCAAACCAGTCTATAAATAGAATCATTAATGGTTACATTGAAATCTTTCATGTCTAATCAAATAGTTGAGAATGAAGGAGTAAATAACTCTAATTCTAATGGAGTGATTCCCACTCCTAGAAGTTAAAATCTTATAGATATTAGGGGAAGTCAAGAAACAACCAAGAAGGAAAAAGTAAATAACTCCAATTCTAATGGAGTGATTCCCACTCCTAGAGATTGTGATTGTGAAGATGTTAGAAGAAATCAAGAAGTTTAGAAAATGTGATACAATATAGCCTTACCAAGAATTGACTTACCAACTTTTTAGGGGAAATATTCCAAGGGGTCAAGTAAGGAAGTGTTAGAAGTTATTTGAAATGAACTTTACTAGTACATCAATAGGTAGAGATAACCTTATTATATATGGAATAAAAATTCGAGATTTGGTATGAAGGATTCTTGTATGGTGGTAAAAATTTAGCCAACTATGATGAATTTTCTAATGGCATATATTGAAGATCTAGCGGTAAAGAAGATGTTATGGAAGGATTTAACAAGCTTTTGTAAAATATAGGCTTGGAAGAATATGTTGAGAGGTTTAAGGAGCTTAAGTCCCTGGTGAATTCCTTAAACCCTTCATTGCCTAAATCCTATTATGTTTTCAGTTTTATCAATAGGCTCAGGGAAAATATCAAGCCAATGCTCAAGATCCTCAAGCTAGCAACACTAATACAAACATTTAAACAAGCTAAGTGGCGAGAGGAATGAAATGATGCCATGTCCAAAAGGAGCCTATTCAGTTTAAGAATTGTTCTCTCATGTAGCATAGATTAACAATCATGTCAACCATGGCCAGAGACTTTTTAGCATTTTTAAACAACTCTTCATGGAAAATTTCTAGATTTTTCATAGATTATTAGGGACAATAATCTATTGAAAAGATGAGTATTGTCATGAACTAGATGACATGATAAAGGCTGGAGGGAAAGTAATAAAAAGCAACAACATTGAAAGATTTGAATTTTAATGGCTGAAAGTGATTGTTAGTTGTTAGTTAAAAATGTAGTTAAGTTAGTTAAAGAAGTATTTAGAGTTAGTAGACTTGAATATAATTATAGTTAGTATAAGAATAAAATATTGTATATATACATGGTAAACAAGGGGTAATAGTTGAGGCAATACAAATTCAGATTTACAGTTACTACATATTCTTTCTATTCTCTCTAGTTCTTTTCAATCTATATCTCCTTTTCTTCTATATCTCTCATTTCTCTCTAGTTTCTTGTTTTGTTAAGAAAGACGTTAATAAAGTAATAGCAATAAGTTATCCAACTCTGAAAATAAAACGAGATTAGTTTTACAAGAAATGTTGTTACAAGATCTTTGAACTCACTACCAGAAATTCGCTAAATAGCAACGGATTTACTGACGGAAAATTTATGTCGGTAATTTGAGGTCGAAATTACCGATGGACAATATTCCTTTCGTAATTCCGTCGATAGTTACCGATGGACACTTTCCATCGATAGTTACCGACTGAATTACGGACGAAAACGTTTCCGTCGTAAAAAAACGGGTCGTTGACGTGGAGGTTTTGGTAGGTTATTTTTTCAGACGGAATCACCGACGGATTCAAAAAGACAGCTCGTACAGCGACCGTCGTTTATATTGCCAACGGAATCACCGACGGATTTGAAATGGCAAATCTGTGCGGTAACGTGTCGATTGTTTCGTCAGAATCATCGATGGCTTCACCAACGAAGTTTCCGTCGGTGAAACCGTCAGTAAAAGTTAATATATGTCCACTCCACCGACCCTCTCCTCCCCTATTTCTCCTTCTTCTTCCTAATCCCAACTCTCCCCATCTGCAAACAACCAACCCCCCTCCCCCCCAAACAAAAATCTCCCTCATATCAGCACAACAAGTTATATTTCTTGAAGTTTTGTGGTCACAGCATCCGTGTTCTGATTTACCGATGGATTTTATCAATTTTTGTAAGTAATTCTTTCTTTTTAAATTTTAACATTTAATTAAATGTCAATTTTATCGTTTTTTTTAGTATATGTATTTTGTTAGTAAATGTATATGTTTTATTGTTATTTCTCAAACAAACTTTTAGTATATGAATGTATAATTCTATACCTGTTATGGTTTGTTTTAGATTTTGTAAGATTGTATTTGTTTGTAAATTGTTAAAACTTTATGGAACTACCGAAGTACATGTGCTGTTTTGAAATAATTAATAGCTTCCTTAATGAGTCCGTTTAAAGTTTTGTCAATGGTATTGCGGAGTTGTAATTAATTTCTGTAAATTTATATATTTTAATTTGTATGGACGTTGATAAATGATAATGAATATTTAATATTTATGAGAAGTTGTGATTGGTTTGTTGGATAATCTCGAGGTAAAAAATATTTTTACAAGTTTATTTACCTAACTTAGTTAATTAATACATTATGTCATCATAATTTTATAGAGGTTCGATATAAATCATGGATGATCGTTCATAGATGTATCGAGATTTACCCCAAGGATTGCGGAGGATGGATTATTGTAACGGGGTTCAGGGTTTTATTAATTTCGCAACATCTATTCCTAGAAATTTTACCGGAGACGGTATTAGGTGTCCATGCAGGAAGTGTCAAAATAAAAAGTATCTGCATCCAGATATTGTAATGATGCATCTTCTACACAAAGGGTTTATGGAGAATTACCAGTGTTGGTATGCACATGAAGAAGTATTTGTTAGCGAGAGTGAGAGGAGAATGGAAGAAACGGTGGTTGGGTCTACTTCTAGTGCTAGCAACGTGCATGAAGCGGCAAATGACAACACTAATCCTCACAGAAATATGGTTATGGATGCAATGAGAATGAATCAAGGTAATGTCAGTCAATGTCCAATCGTAGAAGAAGAACCTAATGTAGATGCAGCTAGTTTTTTGATTTGTTGAAAGATTTTGATGAACCATTATGGGATGGCTGCACGAACCACAATAAATTATCGGACGTAGCACAGGTGTTCACCATCAAGTCAGATCACGGGTTGAGTGAGGCCGGGTATGACAAGATTATTAAATGGGCAAGAAGCATTTTACATGAAGGGAACAGGCCGAAAGAGAACTTCAATGCTGCGAAGTCCATAATGAAATCCCTCGGTTGTGGCTATTGTTAATATGTTCAGGTTTGTGGATTTGGATAGTATCTGGTATAGGGGAGGTGCTGTCAAATTTTTTTTTTACATTTGAATTTAATTATATAATTATTTGTATAAAATTGTGTAGATGGATAGAACGAAAACCAGAGCTGGTCGCTCACGTATGGTTGTAACTAGTTCGTCTAGCAGCGAGGAAGATATTTCCTTAGGTGCCTCTCAAGAAGAGGCACCTACACCACCTGCACCGTCAACCGATGCTGCCTCTTCCAGCGGTACTTCACAACGCAGAGGCGGCGTGCCTTCGCAGCGGAATCAATTTACCCGCAAGTATGAGGCACAGTGGAAGGATGACCTTTCAATGTAAGTTTGTTAAGGTTTTAGTTTTTTTTTTAAATTACAACATAATTTATGAAGTAATCACTATTGAATTTATTTCATTTATTTTTAGGTTCACAAACATTGAAGTCGCCCAAGTAATATCATCGGCGTTTAAATCGTCGATAGAGATTTCATTGTTTCAATGGAGTCAGATATCCAAACATCCTGAATAGATGCCTCAAATCAATGCATTGTTTAACTGGTTTGAGGTTGGTATTAATTTATAATTTTCATCTTATTAATATAATTGTAAATAAATTATTATTTTTATTTAAACTTGTTTATTTATACACAGCACAAATTCTGCTGGGACAGTGAGCATAACACTATTGTGAGGAGGGTGTGGGAAAATCACGCAGCAACTAGGTAAGATCGAAAACAATACAAGATTTTTTTTAGACAAAAATTTATGTTTTGAAATGTAATTTTTGGTTGCGTGAAGTAGGTTGCGTGATTTTTGGTATGAAGCACAAAAAAAGGCAAAAAAAAACCGCGAGGGATAGGGGTTTCCAAGGCTGGAACGATGTTATGATTTGGAGGGATTTCAAATCGATATACATCCTGGAAGATATATGGCCGCACTATCTTGAGCACGTGATGTCTGAGCGGTTCACACGACGCTCACAGTTCGGTGCTGGCAACCAGAATCGGCCAATTCATGGCGGGGTGACAACGCACACTGGTGGCTCCGTTTCGTTTGCTGCACATGCAAAACAGATGGTAAGATTAATTTAAATGAAATATATCGTTAAATTCAGTTGTTGTTAATATATCTTTTTTCGTTATAGGCTGCGTCTCTTGGACGTGAGCCGAGCCCGATGGAGCTGTTTGTGGAGATGCACGTGCTGAGTCAAGACCGCCAGAAGGGGGCGCAACAGTTCGTTGATAACCGTGCTAGCCATTTCGTGGTATGTTTGTTCAACCATTTTATTTTGTAAGTTATTATGTAAGTTATTATGTTTATTTTATTGAATATGATGATTACTTTTTTATTTTATTTTTAGGAGACCTATAATAATCGGTTGAGGGAGAGATACGGGGACGATATTTTGACCCATCCGAAATTTGATCCAGATTTGTGGATGGAGGTTGGCTCCTCAGGTGGACCCGATAAAAATCTGGTTTACGGGCTCTCCAACACTACAGCCGACAACTTGCGGTCGACCAGTAGTGTTTCAACCGTTGGGAGCTCCCAATCAATATCAAGCTCCCAATCTAAGGAGTTTGTGGCCTTGCAGCAACACACGGCTCAGCTCACCGAGAAATACGATCACCTATCAGCGGAGTACGCACAAATCAAAGCGTCTCAAGCACATCAAAAAGCGGAGTATGAACAACAAAACGCGGCTTATGAACAACAAAAAGCGGCTTATGAACAGTTTCGCGAAATGATTATGAACATGGCAAATAGTGGAACATGTGCGCCTAATCTTTTTTGGCCGTATAACCACCAGGCTCCTCCAGGATCTCCTCCTCCTCCTCTAGCTCCACCTTTATATTAATTTGTAATAAACATTATTTACCTTTAAAACTTCATTTAATATTTTTCTTGAAACATATTCAGTTTGTAATGAATATTATTTCACTTTGTTTTTTTTATGTTTAATATAAATTTTATTTGCATGATTGGTTTGTATTACAATTAATTTATATAGTTTTATATTATATATCCTAAATAATTTTTTAAAAAAATTCAGAAAAAAAACTATTACCAAGGATTTTACTGACGGATTAATTCGGTCGGTATTTTAAACACTCACCGACAGACTTACCGACGGAATTAATCCATCGACATTTAACAATAGCTGCCACACGTACCGATGAATTTACAGACGGATATATTCGGTCGGTATTTCATACACTCACCAACAGACTTACCGACAGAATTAATCCGTCGGCATTTAACAGTAGCTGCCACACGTACCGATGAATTTACAGACGGATATATTTGGTCGGTATTTCATACACTCACCGACATAGTTACCGACGATTAGTGTCCGTCGGTAAATCACAATATCATCGACGGAATAAAAATCCATCGGTATATTTCAAGCGGGAATTTTTTTTTTTGGCGCGCAAATTACGTCTGTAAAACTATCGGCAAATGGTTTTTTTGTTTTGCCGACCGATATAGCGATAGAAGGGGGAATCACCGACGAAAGGAAAGCCAACAGACGTAATCCGTCGGTGATGACGTTGGTAAAAAAATCACTAACGAACTTCTAATCACACACCGACAGAATATTTCTGTCGGTAAAACTATGAAATCTTGTAGTGACTCTCTTTCGATTTTTTTAAACACATATTAACATGGAATGTGTTACAATTATTTTTATGGATCAAATAGACAAGGTAAAACCCGTAAAAAAACTTGAACATGTTAAAAACATAACCTAACCAAAAGATCTATAATTTTTAATTTGAATGTTGGATCGTTGTCAAATTTAGTTAGGAGATTTTACAAGCCTAGTTTTGTAAAAGTGTCAATCATTTTAACCAGTCGAGGTTTGAACGGTTTTCATATAAAACCATGAAAATATTATCTTTTTTATTTTAATTATTTTCCTAGTTAATTTTTAATTTTAATTACTTTTTCTTTTTAGTTTTGGATTATTATGGTTATGTTTGTTTTTGCTTTTATATAAATAGTTGGTGTGATATTTTTGTATTTATTAAATTATAAATATTTTTAAGAATCTCAATAATTTTAAGGCTCGAGAATCATAATTTCTATCATCCTATACCTTGCGTCACACACACACATATTGGAATTTGTTTGAGATCGTAGTCATCAAACTATTACGAGTTCATCGCCACAACACTATTTCGATGGAGTTAAGCGGAACCTGAGCTAATTAAGTCTTATCGAAGCTCCTGAATAGTCACATGGAGAGACATGATCGCCCCCTCCCCGAAACTGCCTTGACACATCACCATCCAATACAAAGATTATGTCAAGCAATCAATTACTAATGGGCAGGACTTTCGTTGAGAGAGAAGCAATCATGGTGATTATCTGATCATGTTAAATCAGCTTTGATCGATGGGCCATATTTTCGTCACTGGAACCTGCAAGCATAGGTGATAGGCATGGTTAATTTGGTGCCATTAGCATACCAAAATAATCCTAACCCTAAATTGTTAGAGATAAGAAGTTGAAGGATGATTTATGAACGAAGAGATAACGTTAGCAACTATGGAGTTTATGATTGAATCGCCTGAGAGGTCGGCACATACAAGAACCACTTTTTGGTGATTGTGCGGCAAGAAAAACACCTTAGTGCATCTTTACTTATTTTTCATGAAGATGGGCGCCATTTTTATCAATTGACACCTAAAAAAGTCGTGGGTACATTTGCTTCTCCAAATTTGGAAATTTATTATGGGTTTGCTTCCACTATATATATATATATATATAAAGGTTTTGACATCAATTAATTCCATAAGAGCTTTAAAAAGGCAGCACTTTTTTCCCTGCCAAATATGTCAAAACCAACAAAAATAATAACTCATTGCTATTTAGCCTATTTAGTAATGCATTGGTAATTATTGTTCTCATCTTTCTATAGCTATATAATAGAAAATATGTAAATTAACACTTGTTTACTTGTATATATCAATTGGTGCATTAATTAATTTTAGCTCCAAGACTGTAATGCTATCATCTCTTCTTGAATGTATATAGCTGTTTGTCTTGCCATACAATTCTTTTTCATTGATGGTTTTATATTTAGGGTTTGGTTAGTAGTTCAGAATATAAAAGATGGAAAGGAAGATGACATGTTTCCTTGTACTTTTTTTTATCTTTTTAACAAAATACATTTCTGTTTTTTTTCTATGTATCTATTTTATCTCTAAATGAAATACAAGGTATTATATGCCTGAATTTAAGGATTATCCTGAATTTATAGGAAGTATATAGGATTATCCTGAATTTAAGATGGTTTGAAAATATGCTTATGTTGGCTTAAAGAGCTAATCTTGCAGCACATGCAAGAAGCATGAAAGTATTAGCAAGCTAGTCAAGCCTACCAAAGAGAAAAGAGAGAGATTAGTCAAATATGGCTTGCCTAATATCACTTTATTAATGTTTCTTACAATTATTATTATGCTTAGTGGTAGGAAGCACAAGTTCAACTTTGCTCTGCCTATTTCTTGGAGTTCCCATGTACACTGGTTTCGTTCTTTGCACTAATTACATAATTGAGTTCCACTTTGAAGCTGGTGGAATTCCTACTCATACATATTACTGACCTGTCTCATCCCCCACTCACTATGTTTATGTAAGTGGCCATTTTCTTTCCACCTTACACAGACATCTTCTTCTAACCCTTATGAGGTCACTTCCTGTCTGTCCCTATTCTGAGGAACACCTACACCAGCTTCATCTTTCATTTCCTTTACTTACATCAACTCCTCCACCTGATTCATTCATGAAACTTCCACTGTGTGCTTCCCTATCTCCATGCCCTTTTTACTAATATTAGCTCATGGATAAATAGCACAAGCTGCCCTTATCAAATATGTAGAACTTGGGCATTCACAAAAGACTCATCACCATTATTTTTCCCATTTCAATTCGAAGAATCACCACTGTGTTTCTCTCTAGAAAGGCATGCTTTCTGTAATTTTTGTTACTATTTTAGCTAGTGGGTACATAATTACAATTCATTTTTTACCAATGAATTAGTTACTGCATGTGCTCGTAGATGATGATAATTATCAAGTGAGATAAATAACAAATGATCATTAAGAAAAAAAAATATTAAAGGGGCATTGGATTTCAACAATACAATGATCATTTTTTCATTCTCAATAAAAAATATTGGCTTGGCTATAAGAAGCAATACAGTTTTTTCATAACATGTATTGGCCATTAATACCATATTAATCAGGGATAGCTCGATCTTTTTATATTTTTAAAATATAATAAAATAACTAAATTACTATTAAAAATAAAATTTATTTAACTAGTGTCTATAAGATATTTTGAGTTTTTACCTTTTAAAGTATAATATAATGACTAAATTATACTTAAAAGCAAAGAAAAAAATTGAACAGGCATCCAAGGGCTTTTATGTATTTTTATTTTTGGTTTTTTAGTTATAATTAAGTTGAATGAGGAGAAATTTTATATTTTAATAAATAAAAAATATTATTTTAAAAATAAAAATAGTTGGTGCATGCAACGCCCGTGCTTTTCGGGTAGTGCATGCAGTGCCATCCAAGGGCCAAATGCTAGCTTCCAAAATGAAATTGAGAGAGATGTATCGTGCTCTTCCCAGTGATGGGATGTGTGTCAGTGGAAGAATGACGGTATGGCTCCGAGTGACTATATTTCTTCTCCTCATTTTCTCTTTGATCACATTAGGTTTCGTAGATGCCCCTCAAAATATTAAATGTGTCCTGTGAATTTGTATTTGTATAAATTTTAGCCCTCATTCTTTTCATTACTATTTGTTTTGTTTTTAATGCTTTTTAAAGTTGATTTTATTTTTCAATTTCCTCCCTCGGTATTTGATTTCATTTAACTTTTATATTCAATTTGGTCCTCATTCTTTTTATTATTATTGTTTTCTATCATTTTTGTCATTCAGTATTTTGATGATTTAGAATTTTACTTCATGATTTTTTTTTCTATGAGGTAATTCTGGTCTCACTTGGGTCACAAATTTTTAAAATTAGCTTTATTTGACTTTAGTTTTTTAGGTCATTTTTAAAATTAATTTTTTTTATTTCATCCTTCAATATTAGGTTATTAAGCCTTAAACTTCATGTTTCTTCATGCTTTCCTTTCTATAAGGTTATCTTGATCTCATATCCTAAGTCGCAGGTTAGTTAAGTTAATCAGGGTTAACTCAGAGGATTTTTTAATTAATTTCTTAGTTTTGTCTTTCATCGTTTAGTTTGCTTGAAAACTAACCTCTACTGTTTTATTCAATCTCTTTTGTAAAGGGTTATCTTGGTCTCGTAACAGAGTTGTGAATATTGCATCCTGACTTGAGTTAGGTTTCCTTTTTATTTTTTTTAGTTTTAAATGATTTTATTTTTCTCTTAATAAGTTAGGTTATCATGTTATCGAATAAGATTGTTGAAAACTTTTAAAAATATTTAGAGGGTATCTTTTCATAATATTGGCAAGTGTTTGCTTTTTTTTTTGTTAGTCATTTTCATTTTTTTATATTTTTTTATTGTTATTGGCTTGCATTTGTAATCATATTATTAAATTAATAAAGCTTATTGAATTCATTCGAATCAATGATTAGGGTCCTAGATTTCTCTTACTCCTTAGAACATATCATCATCATCTAGGTATTTTTTTTATGTTAGGAAAAATTTAACCCGATCTATAACGTAGTGTGAACAACCTAAATAGTAAACTCTTACTAGGTAAAGGTGTAAAACTTTGACCTTTTCTATGTTAGAATTTTTCTAATATTTTGATATGTAATTAACAACGTTTAGATGAGACACTTATCCTGGTTAAACCCAAAATCATGAAGTTTGGACTCCAATCAACCATGATAGGTTCTATTTTTAAATACAACAACTGGATGTGCATATAATAAAGATAACCTATATAATTTTCATTTTTTTAAAATTACATTTTAAATAACCATCTTGTTAAATTAGTGAGTGATCAATACCCACTAAACTTTCACCCATGAATTTAAAGTTAATTTAAAAAACAAATTAAAAAAATCACAATCATGAATGTTCAAATCAAATTTGTGAACTATCTAATATATTTAATCCATGCGATGTTAAAATAGATATCTTTCCTTGTTATTTATTAAAGTTTAAATCCATGTTAAATCTAGTTAGATTGACCATAAAAAAAATGAAAATAAAAATAAAAATTATATTGGAAGTGAACACGCATTAATTAATATAGTTGAGAATGAGTAGGAGACTTAACTTATTAGTTAACTAACCATTTGTTATTCATATGTGTATGGCAATATACAATAGTAAGAGTAGAGATTACAACACTAGAGTAATGCCTATAATATTTTTTATACATATACATTCTATAATATGCCCCCTCAAGTCGAGGGTGGAGGATCGACTCGAAACTTGAAGCAAAAAGCAGTAAAAGAAGCAGTAGGAAATGACTTAGTAAAAACATCTACAAGTTAATCATGAGATGAGATAAAACGAATCTGAATCTCTTTCTTCGTAACCTTATCTCGTACAAAATGATAGTCAACCTCAACATATTTAGTACGAGCATAAAAGATAGGATTAATAGATAAATAAGTAACACCAAGATTATCACATCAAATGATAGGAACAGAGATAGAAGGGATTTGTAGATCTGTTAATAAATACTGAAGCCAGATAACCTTAGTAGTTTCGTCTGCTAAGGCTTTATACTCAGCTTTAGTAAAGGAGCGAGCAATTGTGTGTTGTTTGCTTAATTTCCATGAAATCGGAGTTTGACCAAAGAAAATAAGGTAACCACCTATAGATTTACGATCATCAATACTAATTGCCCAATCTGTATCCGTAAAGCCATATAACGCAAAGGAGGAAGTAAAGCCATATAACGCAAAGGAGGAACTGCGAGTGATATGTAAGCCAGAGGTTGTCATACGCTGAAGAAGATAACGCAAAATGCATTTAATGGTAGCCCAATAAAAATTTGTAGGAGCATGCATAAACTGACAGACTTTGTTAACAACAAAACAAATGTCTGGTCTTATAAAGGTGAGATATTAAAGAGTACCCATGATTTGACGAAACCATATAGATCATAAAACAAAGGATTTGGTAGTATGATAACTTTGGAGGTAGAGATAGGAGTATCAACAAGTTTACAAGAGATTATATCGGCCCGAGTAATGTCAAGTGTATATTTATGTTGTCATAACATCGACCCATACCGGTGAACTGAACCTCAATGCCCAAAAAATAATGAACGGTGCCTAAGTCATGAAGCTTAAACTCTGAGCTCAATAATTGTATTAAACAATAAAGTATAGTAGAGTTGTTACCAATAAGCAAAATATCATCAACATAAATAGGAGATAAATGATATCAGCACCAACAGATAAGATAAATAAAGGGGTGTCAACCTTGGAAGCACGAAAACCAATAGAGAGCATAAAATCACTCAAACGAGTGTACCAAGCCTGTGGGGCCTGTTTTAAACCATATATAAACTTATACAACA
The DNA here is from genome assembly GCF_951802175.1 of Populus nigra. Taxonomy (NCBI): domain Eukaryota; kingdom Viridiplantae; phylum Streptophyta; class Magnoliopsida; order Malpighiales; family Salicaceae; genus Populus; species Populus nigra. The sequence continues at coordinate 2,676,340 of NC_084870.1, read as the reverse complement.
AGCACATATGAGAGGAAAGAGCAGAATCAACCAAAACCTGAAGGTTGTTTCATGTAGACCTCTTCATCAAAAATGTCATTGAGGAAGACATTATGGATATCAAGTTGATGAATATTCCAACCATGTAAAACCGCAATAGAGAAGAATAATTTGACAATCACCTGCTTAATAATAGGATTGAAAGTTTTAGAGAAATCAATGTCTTCTTGCTAAGTAACACCTCTAGCAACCATATGCGTCTTATACCTCTTAATGATGCCATCAACATGACACTTTATAATGTACACCCATCAACTGCCAACAGCATTCATCAAATGATAAAAAGGAACTAAGGACCAGGTGTCATTATAACGCAAGATCTGAATTTCCTCGTACATAACACCATGTCAAATCTTATACCTATCAACATCAGAAAATACAATGAGTTCATTGTTAGGTGGAGACAATACCCGATAAATTGGAGCAGTAAAGGTGGTTGCATATGCTATTAACAAGGTGGTTTTTTACCGTTGAGGACGAAGGACCCTAGGCTGCTGACAAGCTGCAAGTCGAGGGGGAGAAGAACCTAAACATGTGAGCTGCTGGAGAGGATAAGAAGAGAGATCAACACAGAGTTCCAGATCAGATAGAAAACCTGTCGAAGGGCCGGAGCTCGAAGTAGCAGAGTTTGGAGAACCTACAGCAGAATTAATCTTCTCTGCAGTAACAAACCTGAAAGCATAGAACTTTGAAGAAGGAGAACCTGTTATTGTATAATGATCATTAGAAAAACAAGCATATGGTGACAGAGTGGTAGGGTTGGGTGGCGATGGGATGGTGGCAGACATGTTGGGCGAGTGATGGGTCTGAAAGGGTTTGGTAGGTGGAGGGACAAAGCTGCTGGTATGGTGGATTGGTGAGGCAATGAGGTGAAAATTTAGGGAGGATTCAAGGTTGGTAAGTGTATAGGTTGTGAAGAGGTGACTGGTTATTGTGCTATCTGTTTAGAATTATCAAAAGAAAACACATCTTCATGAAAACAAATATGACATAAGATTTAAATATGTTGAGACACTAAGAGCGTGTTTGGCAGTGTGGTTGCGGGTGCTTTTCAAATAACTTTTCGTGCCAAAATGCATGCCAACGATGTTTTTTTATTTTTTAAAAATTATTTTTGACATCAGCACATCAAAACGATCCAAAACGTACAAACCATATTAAATTTTAGCAAAAAAAAAATATTTCAAATTTTTTGGGAACGCGGCCGCAGCCGCGTTCCCAAACGGTGCCTAAATCAAGACAACGATAATCAAGGTAAGAGGAACTATATCCTAAGATCACATATGGAGATGAACGAAAACCTAACTTATGAGCATGATATGGATGCAAAAAAAGGAAACAAAGACACCCAAAATATACAAGACCTGTTTGGACCAAAAGAATGTAAGCCACGAAAGTTAGACCTATTTTGGTGGCTGTGATGATTGCTATTAGGATGCCAGTTGCCACGAGAATGACCTCTGTTATAGCTGAAATTGGGGTTGTCCTAAGATGAACAGAGAGGGCGTGGGTAACAGATATGAGTTTACATCCATAGATTAAAGGGAGGTATTATATAGAAACACATAGGTAAAGAGATGGTTGTGAAGGTCGGCATATAACAGCGATTCTGCCTTGGTCACGAGGTTGGTTACCAAGTCTTTGAATTCACCATGAAAGCCACGAAACACATAGAGATTGAAGTTTTCAAGAGAGATAGGCCGGTCAGCAGTAGTCAATTCATCAAATAACGATTTTGCTTGCTGCATATACATAGCAACCAAAGCATTACCTTGTCGAAGATCTTGAAAGGACCCATGAAGTTGCATAATATGAGAATTAGATGGAGACACGAGAGCTTTCTCAAGAGTGCGCCAAACATAATGCGAGATATGACAATTTACCACAAGGTGCAATACATCCATGAAGAGATAGGAGAGTAACACGCTTAAAATAAGTTGATGATGGTGCTTCCAATGAAAAAAATAGGGGTTGATTGCCAAAGAAAAACCATCAGAATTGTTAGAAATATGAGAAAGAGGACACAACACAAGCCATCAACAATATGGAATATGCCTTGACCAAGAAGATATGGCTTCATCTGCATTCGCCAATGAGATAATTTGTGTTTGTAAGTTTCAATGAAACAACTTGTTGAGTGTTGGAAAAAGCAACTATAACTGGAGTTGATGTCTCTATAATATAAAAAGGAACGACAAAAACATGAGAGGAAGAATCATTGTTCTACTTTACATGTAAATGAGGCTGTTGTTGTGGGAAGGCACCACCGATAGCAGCCTGTGAATGGCCAACCAGCGGGGTTGCAACGCCAGTTTAGTGAAGGGAGAAGTCGGCAGCAGCAGCAATAGAGTTCATTTGGAAGAGGAAGAGAAATGTTCTTATGGCAGAAGACTCTGATACCAAATTGAAAATGAGTAGGAGACTTAACTTATTAATTAGCCAACCCTTTCCTATTTATATGTGTAAGGCAATATACAATAGTAAGAGTAGAAATTACAACACTAGAGTAGTGCATATAATATTTTCTATATATATACATTTTATAATAAATATTAGTCTGAGGTTCTATTTGGAAATGCAATTCAACTTGCTTTTCAAATTGTTTTTAAACTGAAAAAAATAATAAATCAATGATTTTTAGGTACTTTCTTAGGGTTTAGATGTGCTTATGTTAAAAATATATGAAAAACATCATTTTGATATATTTTTAATTTAAAAGTATTTTATAAAAGAATTATGCACCACATTGTCAAACACGGTGAGACCGTTAAGTAGACATCTCTTTCATCTGACATACTAGTGTAAACATATTTTTTTTAAGAAAAAAAAAACCTAAAATAGGTGGTGCTTTTACTGTGCACCACCTCACATAACATTATTTATTGCAATAGTGTTTTATTTTTTTGGGATTTTTTCTTTTCTAAATCTATGTTTCTTTTCATAATTTCATTATTTAATATTTAGTTTATTGAAGATAGGGTTTTATGATTTGTTGCGATTTGCTTTCTATATAGTTATTCCAATCTCATAAACTATGTCGCGAGTTTAGCGAGTTTAGCGGGTTAACCTGATTGATCCAAGTTTTTTTTCTTTTTAATTGGTATTTTTTTTTCAATTTTATTATTCAACATTGAGTTGATTAAGAATTAACTGTTTGTTTTATATGAGGTAATCTTAATCTCATAAATAGGATCACAACTTTTGTAAGTTAACTCAGATAGACTTACATCATTTTATTGTGTCTTTTTTTAGATTGAATTTTTTTCGATTTTATTCTTCAATAATGAGTTTATTATAAATAGGATCACAACTTTTGTAAGTTAACTCAGATAGACTTACATTATTTTATTGTGTCTTTTTTTAGATTGAATTTTTTTCGATTTTATTCTTCAATAATGAGTTTATTATAAATTGATTTTCATATTTTTTTTCTTGATTTATATTTTATGGGGTTATACCAGTTTCATGACTTAGATCACAGGTTTGACAGGTTAACCCGAGTTGACTCAGGTTGTTTTTTCGGTTTACTATCTATAAAGTTATCCTGGTCTCATGACCCAGGTCATGAGTTTGGCAGGTTGACTTGGATCTTTTTTTATATTCATTTTTTAATTCAATTTTTTTGTTTTAATTTCATCCTTCAACATTTAGTTGATTGAGAATTAGACTTCATAATTTATTTTGATTTACTTTATATTGATTTACCTTGGTCTCTTAGCGTAGGTCGTGAGTTTGACAGGTCAACTCAGGTTAAATCAGATTTTTTTTTGTTTTTTATATTTTTTTTCAATTTCATTTTTTAATATTGTGTTGATTGCGATTGAGTTTTATAATTTATTTTGATTCGTTTCGTATAGAAAAATTATTATATCATGACCTAAATCACATATTTGAAAAGTTAATTTGATTGAACCGAGTCAATCTAATAAGTTGCTCTCTCAATGTATATTTTTCTTTAAAAAATATCATCTTGAATTTTTATGAGTTAAATTATTTTTTTATCAACCGACAAGATTATTTATAAACCCCTCAAGTCAATCAAATTATATTGAATTAATCATCATAATTTTAATATTAGCAAATTCTAAATGTTTTATTTATATTAAAAAATAAATTAATCACACCTGCAAAGTAGTTTGCAGCGCACAACAAATAATACAGTAAGATGATGAATACGTGGCATTTAACAAAATCACACAAATAAAAAGATGGGTTTTACCCATAAATGATTCATGTAATTTTTTAAAAAAATTATTATAACTTCTTAATTTTTTTTTGGTAATGATTGAATCTGTATATTATTTATTTTGTTTTATAAATGTTTTTCTATTATAATGTTGTTATTTAATATGTTTATATTACAACTTATTTCTGATATATATGACGAAGAAATCTCTATAAAATAAAATAAAAAGTAAAGGTACTTAATTAATATAAAAAAAATGGGAGGTCTCAATAAATAAAATTTAAAAAATAAAAGGACTAAATTAAGTAAAACCTATAAAAGGACTAATGTTTATATATGATTTTTTTTTAGTTTTCTAAGAAATAGAAAACTAAAGCAAATGAATTTAAAAAAGAAAACATTTTTCTTTGAAATGTGCGTTAATTTCTATGTCTTTGATTCTCTGAAAACAAGAAAATATCAAGTCATTTTTAAGGTCTTTTTTTTTATTCACCTAATATTTTATGGTCATTAAATTTATTATTTTTTAATGTAAGCCAAGCAAGACCCCTTTTTTTAGAAAAATTAATCTTAATTATTAGAATAAATAAAAATATTGAAATAAGAAAAAATATTTTACAAAGTAAAAACAAATTGAATTTCTTGTTTTCTATTTTCAAAAATAAAAAGAAATTGACAACTAGTCATCGAAATTAATTCTTCAAAACCGAACGAAATAGTTTTCAAAAACTAAAGTAGTGGTGATTGGTTTTGATTTTTTTTTTCAACAAAGAAAAAGGCCCAAAATTAAACAATATTTTAAAAAAATTAAAAAAAAACGAATAACTGCAAACAATACCAAGCAATTCCTTAATTAACTTTTATTTTATGAGCTTTGACTTATTTTATTTTCTAACCAGCCTGCATCCTAAAGGTCCCTTAACCTTATTCGTTTTCAAAGGGACAATAAAACTAACATTTTAATTAGGTGTACTATGACCATGAAATTTCATATGAGAAATATATTATTTATTTCCTGTAAAAGAACTTGCCGGCAGTGCTGATTGGTCATGCAAAATTCTTCCTTTCGCTTTTTTCCCCCTTTTCTTCCACACCGCCATTCAAAGGGCCACCGGAATCTTGCAGTTTGAATATTGACTATGAGAGCAGGTACTGATATACAGTAACCATCACGAGATACAGTTCATATTCTCATCCTTAATTTCTTGCAGCTAGGAATTCAGAGTTCAAGAGCATCATGTGGATATCTTTTCTTCAAGAACTAGCGACGGTGCCATGCATAAGCTAGCTCCAGCTTGCTTGCATTGCATGAATGTATGCCTGCCTCGATCGTCAGTTCACATTAACGATAAATCATTTGGTAATAATCTATGCCGTCAAGCTACATATATACTAGCTAGTAACTAGCTAGCAGGCATTCTCCATTATAAAAAGAAAAAGGTTGCCAGCATTCTCTCTTTTGTACACTAGATCAAAGTCTTTTTGCTAGGTCGTATATGAGAATCTCTGTGGGTAGGGTAGAGCCAGGCTTTGCCCTAGGGGTCAATTATTAACCCCATACTGCCATATTAAAAAATCTATTAATTTTTTGGCTTCTTTCATGACTGGCTAAAGATTTTCAGCAGCATATAATTCGCCACAAAACTTAATTTTTCTCTCAATCTCATCCATTCTTTATATAAAAGAACTCGTTCATCATTTTTTTTTTAATTTGAAACAATTAAGTCCAATTACTCTCACACCTCTTATAAATGAAAACATTCCAGTACATTTTTATGATTCGATTAATGACTATGCAACAAGAAATTGTGTAAAATACTTGTAATTAAAAAGATTTATTTTCATTGAAAAAGTGTTTGGTATTATGATACAAAGTAATTTTTAAAAAGATTTTTTATTTAAAAATTTATTAAAATAATTTATTGATTTTAATTTTTTTATATCAAAATCAACAAATAAAAATATTAATTTTATATTTTTTTTCCAAATAAAACATGTCTAAAAACAGAAAATATGGTAATCTCTGACGCTCTTGGCATTCCCCATTCATCCATTAACCTCGGTTAAATTGACTGGCTTCAAATTCGTTTGATATCTCAAAAAAAGGGTCCATTTGGCAAGGGTTTTTCTTAAATTCACAAGCGTTGCTATGTGCATGAAATTTATATACTGTTAATATCCATCAATGGCAGCCATTCAGTTTTTCCATGGTGAACAAAGAGAGAATGCTAGGGTTGGCAGTGTGTGTTGTGCTTTGCTTTTTGATCAGTTAATAGTCTTAATTTATTGTACATATACAGACAACCTTACATGCCCAAGAGAAGATACAATGTTCCATGCAAGAAACCTCAATCTTTGTTCACATCCTCCTCCTCTTCTTGTTTTAACAGATAAATTAATTAGAGTTCTCGTTTGATATGATTTCCGAATTATAACTTTTGATTTTGAGTCATAACTTAATTAAAATTATTTTCTTATAAATAATTTAAGAAAAAGTGAATTAAAATTACTCTAATTTATAAATATATTTAGTGAAACGACTCAAAATAAATTTTTTGAATAAAAATTCTTTTATTAGTTAGAATACATAATTTAAAAGTTAAAAAAATTATATTTTTACTTATTTTATTACAAACTTTAAATTTATCTCGAAATCAAAAGTTATTTTTACCAAATATATTTATGACTTTTCTTTGAATTGAAAAATAAAAAAAAACACCTAAAATAAATTATTTATAAATGTCAAACCAAATATAACCTTAGTTTATTTGAATCAACGCTTAAATTTTATAATAGAAGCACAGTATGCACAAAATGTGTAATACTTATTGAAGTGCATGCACTTCCACATGAATGGAGGCCTAGCTAGCTTCGACAAGCAAGACATTACCCAAAGACATTTCAAATTGCCACGATTTCCGGCCAGGAAAAGGTGGATGATAGAATGAAAAAATGGATCGCACTGATGGTTTGGTCATTAAATTAAGATAAAATTTAAAAACAAATTAGAGAAATGATTGATTTGATTTGATCAAATTTAAAACTTGAATTAATTTATGATTAGTTGACCTGAAATAAAACAAAATTGAAAAATCCATTGATTTTTTTTATATATAATTTTTTAGCCAAAACGAGATTGCTTTGATTTATTTTTTTTTATTTGAGTCAACTCGGGTTGACCATTCCAAGTTGTGACTTGAGTTTTATCCCAGGTTGACCCTCGAGTCAGATTTAAAATTATAATAATAACTATTTTTTATTTTTATGTTGACATGGGTCAATGGTCAACACAGCTCATGACTTGATTTTGATCTCGAGTTAACCTCTGATCGAGTAAGGTTTTAAAAATATGATAAAAATAATTTTTATCATTATATATGCTGACTCAGGTCAATGTCATACATGGTCCGTGACTCGAATCTAATCCCAAGTTGACTTTCAAATAGGGTTTTAAAACTATAATAACAATAATAATTTTAATCCTTACGTTGACCCGAGTCAATGGCCAGCTTGGCTAGTGACTCGGACTGAACCCCAAGTCGATCCTCCAATTGAGTTTTAAAGATAATAATCATTTTTATTTTTATGTTTACTTGGGTTAATGGTCAACCTGACTTGTGACCTGAGTTGACCCCTGCTTCAGGTTTTAAAACTATGATAATAACTATTTTTATCCTTACGTTGACCCGGGTCAATGGTCAACCCAACCTGTGACCTGAGTCTAACCCTAAGTTGACCCTTAAGTTAAGTTTTAAAAATATGATTAAAAAAAAATACTTTTATCCTTACGTTGACCTAGATCAATGGTCAACCCCACCCGTGACTCAGACTTGACCCCGAGTTGGATTTTAAAACTATGATAATAATTAATTTTATCCTTACATTAACCTAGGTTAATGGTCCTGACATGCTACCCAGGCCTAGCCCTGAGTTGACCACCAAGTTGAATTTTAAAACTATAATAATAATAATTTTTATCCTTATATTGATTTAAATTAATAGTCAACTCGATATATGACCCGGGCTTGACCCTAGTTCGACCATAGAGTCGTGCTTTAAAACTATGATAATAACTTTTTTATCTTTATGTTGACCCATGCAGGTCAGTGATCAACTCGGCCCGTGATCCAAGTCTTACCCCGAGTTGATATCTAGTCAAGTTTTAAAACTATAATAACAACTATTTTTATATTTACATTGACTCGGATCAACTAGATTAATCGTTGTGCAGAGAATTGGACAAACTTATCCTACCCCTTTTAATGGGGCAAAACTTCCTCCACTAAAACAGCCTTAAACATGACAAAAATTAATCTTTATATTCAACGATGCAATATGTAACTTCATAAAAAATTATCTTGTCCAGTCCATCAATATCCAACCTATCAACTATTACCTAAAACAAGCTAATAAAACGTGAGATAATAAAAGAAATCAGTAATCTTTTAGTTTGATAATTAATTACATAAAATACATATTTGATTGACAAAGATTGTCCTGCATCAATTTCCATGACTACAGGCAGGAAAATTGTAAAAAGAGTCAAACAATTGCTCAACGGAAAACAAAGACACCTCCGAATCACGAAATGGTCCAGTGGTTCTCTTGGCCTTATATTGGAATTAATAAATCGAGTTGTTTAACCTGCCACCACCGTCAGAGGACATACGGCCACCGACTCTCAAATTGTCCATGATCAGAATGGATGTCACGTTATTTTCTCATGGCTGGTCACTTTCGGGCACCAATTTATATATCAAGGTTCAATTCATTAAACAACAGGAGATGACAAAACTACACACGTGTCTGCATACATTCTAGGAAGTGTTAGTTATACAAGGTTGGTTTTATCTCTTGCATGTGATTCACTAGTTTCAAACATTAGGTTACGATGAAACTAGTTTTATAACTCGTGTTTCATTTTGAGTCACATATTTTTTTATCTTTTACTATATATATATATATATATATATATATATATATATAGAGAGAGAGAGAGAGAGAGAGAGAGAGAGAGAGGTTTTTGCAATATATTTTTGTAGCTAAAGTTTTTTTTTTTAAGTGTAACTAAAAAACTTTATACACATATATTATAAAATAAATTGAGAATTATATATGATAATAAACTAAATAAAAATTATTAACAATAACTAAAAATAAAATTGAAAAAAATCAAGAAACAAATATAAATCAAGATATTTAATCTCGTAAGACGGAATATTTACTTGGATGTGTTTGCTAACTTTTATTTATTAAAATAATTTTTTTATTCAATAAAATGATAATAGAAATAAACACACATATTAAATTATTTAAGTAAAATAAAAGGAAAAAATATATTATGTAAGGCTACACATATTGGAAATATTATTTCAAAATAAATATTTTTTTGTTTTAAAAAATAAAATTCATCTATACAAAAGATTAAAATTCATTTTGGTTGTAGGAAATGGCTTGAACGGTGACTTTGATCTCTCTCATTACTGAAATCCGACAATCCATCTCTCTCTCCTCTTTCTAATAGGGGAATGAGAAATAATAAAAATAAATTTTTGTACCAAAATTATGTTTTAAAAATTTAAAAGGATCCAAATTATATAATTTACATTATTTTAAAAGTTTGAATACATAAGAGTATTTGTTTCCTGAAATCTATAGCACCCATTCAAGATTAGCGTTTTTTTTCAATCTAGTCCCTTTGCTTCCAATTTCACTATTGATTAAGAAATTTAAAGCAACTGACTTTTAATTAAGATTAAATCATCTAAAATTAAACTTTGAGGGCTAAAATAAAATACTAATAAATATATAGTTGATCCATAGTGTTATGTAAGTTTATGAATAGGGTCTGCTACAGTTAAAAAGTCACGAGTTTTAGTTTCTTACTTAATTATTAATAGTTTTTTGGCAATCAACATGACACATATCTTTTGTCAAGGCACATTTACCATGTTAGATACAGTCTAGCTTTATTTTAAGGTTTTACTACGTTAGGTAGAGTCTAGCTTTGTTTTAAGGTTTTTTTTATTAATTAAATCTGATATTTGAGTTTGAATTTTGATTATTTGAAATATTTATTTATTAATTTTATTTATTTATGATAGTTTATGTTCGTAACACTCTTCCTCTTTTGACATTAATGATCTTTTCAGATTTATTAGGTGATTTATACTTGATATCATCTTTTGTCTTTGATTTTTTTATTCGAATTCAATTACCCTTTTTTTTTTCTTAGATCAACATGAGGTGGTAATGAGTTTTACGCACATTACAAGCCTAAAACATTATCATTCGAGCAAGTGCAGCAGTTATTGTTCATATTATTGATAGTTTTTATATATTTATTATTAATAATATTATTGATTTTATTTATTAATTGTCAGAATGAGAACTCTATCTTGTTTGTTTCACAATAATTGAAAATATTGTTTCACATTAAATTTTTTTGAATTTATGAATTCAAATCGACAAATCATTGTCAGTAAGGGAACAGTAAGCAGATCATTTTGGAGTAGAGAGAAAAAAACGAGGAGACATGGAAACATGAGATGCTATAAATGTTCTGCTCCCTTTAAAACTTGCAGGAGTGCTTGTCTCCCACACCCCCAGACATTGAAAGACCTTTCTTTCCCTCTGTCATGACTTCAATGCCAGTCCAATACATGGAGATAACCATCCTTTTAAAGCCTTATATATGTATATATATATGTATATATATATATATATGTATATATATATGCACCGTTTAGCTAGAGTCAAGGAGACTTCATTTCCGTTCATTTCCGTTCACATGGAGCCTGGAGATCGAAATAACCTTGACTCTAGCTAAACGGTGCATATATATATATATATATAATTAACTTCTAATGACGATTATTATTGACTCTAGCTACGAACATGACTTCTATGTGCAATGAAATGTTCTCTCGACAGGTAAAGTAGAATATTGCTCTACAAGATCATGGAAAAAGAAAAGCTTTAATTTTTTACAGAACAAAGCAAAGCTATCGATAACTTTTGACAATGTTTGAAAACGTAAATGAAATTGTGTGTTTTTTAAAAAAAATTAAAAGAAAACTTATTTAAAATTATTTTTTTATATTTTTAGATCATTTTAATATACTATGTAAAAATAATATTTTTTAAATAAAATATATTTAAAATTATAACTATCCAAATTTACCTCGGTATTTATTTATCTATTCTTTATATAGTCTAATATAGTATTAATTGTTGTTTATGTTTGAACAACAATCGTCTATATATATAACAAATCATTAATATTATCAATCATTGATATCATTAAGAGTATTTATATTATATTAATGTATACAAAGTAGTAGTGTGTGTGTTAATTATTTTCATAAAAGTATTATAATTTTTTAATACCTTTTCTTAAAAACTATAAAATATTTTTTTACAATAATGCTCACTAATTAAGGATAGGTTATGTATGTCTAATTACTGATTTATTTTAGTTACTTTTCTTAAGGGTTTTAAATGTTTGTACGAGATATTAGAGTCTAAATGCGGATTTCACTGGAAGAGAAATATGGGAGGAAAGTAAGAGAAAATAAGAAGAAAAAAGCCAGTGTTTTGTTAGTTAATTAATTAATAGTTAAGGGAGGGTTTTAAACTTTTTCAACACGACAGGAGCTTGAATGGAAGATTGATGATCTATGAGGACAAGAATTTAGTTTACCTTTTGCATCACAAGCATGCATGCCAACTTGAGTGTCCCATTGACCTTGCTCAGAGGAGGAAAAACGTTTCTAGCAAGCAACTTTATAAATTTGGATGATCAATACTGCCAGAGACTAATCGAAGTGTAATTCCTATGCATCAACCATTGGAGAGAATGGTGGCTAGTCATCACATGTGGACTCCATATATAAAACTTGTTAAAGCAGCTGATGGTACATTGTATGTAGCATGTAGTTGAGTCAGAATCCCATGAAGAGGAAATTGAGAGCTGCAAAATCTTTTATGAATGAGAGGTTGCTTGTTTGTCACCTGGACAAAGGACTTGAACAGGATGGCAATATTGTAATCTTTTATTAATAAACATGGCTCGTTTTAATGGTCTGGTTTCGATGATTCCTGTGCATAAAAAGCAGATGAAAGCTCCCAGATGAAAATTTGGTGCAAGTATTATTTCCAAGTGTTATAGATATATCGTAAGAATCACATCGAGGTTATATGTTGTACGTAAACAATAAAAGAGGTTTACAGCCACAAGCTTTTTCAAGAAGTTGAGGAAGAAACCAGAAAAGAGTCGATGATCAGTACTGAGTCAACATTTGTCAATATATAGAAGCAAGGAACTGTTGATCGTTTGAAATTATGATGAAGAGGAAGAAGTTTCCCATCATTAGAGGATGCCGCGAGAGTTTTCAACTAAATACCAACACAATCATAAGGCCACATTCTAACACAAGTGCATTTTTCCAGAGGTAAATTCACAAAGTCGTCGATGCAGTTTGGACTATTAACACAGGTTATAGAGGACGATTAGGTCAGCGAAACCTCCTTTTTAATTACCTTTAAAAACAGGACTTAATTCCCTCTTTGTTGGGCAAGTAATTGTCAATGGTCAAGGACATAATTGCGGGTGCTTGAGAGATTTGTTCCTATGACTCTGGCTTTTGTTAAACCAAACAAACGTAGTTGTCTTATCTAGTGCTAATATGATTGCTTGTGGAAACACCAAAAACTAACCCAGAAGGTAAAGTCATAAGTACTTGCTTTAAAATCATTGTTCCCAACTTTTCTAGAATAATTCGTTGGATTAATGCTTCAGTTCTAATTAGAGCTCAACAAAGTGATTCGTTAGCTTCTTACCAACAACAGCAACAACAACAAAGGTGATTTACTAGGTCATATTTTTTTAATTACTGCTGATGTGAAACTTTTCTTGCCAGTGCTTTAATACTCGCCTGGAGATAACTCAGGGAGCTGTGTTTGGAATGGAGTTTCAGAAAATTTTTAATTTGTTTTGTTTTGTTTTATTTTTAATTTTTCTAAATCTTTTTAATATATTAATATCAAAAATAAATTTTTAAAAATAAAAAAATATTAATTCAATATATTATTTTAAGAAAATATCATATACATCACACTAAACATGTCCTTAATCAAGCCAATAGTCAAAGTGGGTCATCGCAAATGACGAAGCCCACACCAAAAAGAAAGAGCTGTGGTACGACAAGGGTAATGGGTCCATAAAAAGTGGGTGATGTGTTGGGGGATGTGGGACTAGCTAGGACTCAAAATTGTTGGGCCCCAATTTTGTTTTCTTTTTATTGTTGCTGTCCCTCTTTCGGAGGTAAATTCATGTTTTGACCCATCAACGTGTCAACAAACATCCTTTACTTCCTTTCAAGCACCGGCCAGTTTCTGAAACTCTTTTAGTATTTATTACGGTGGTTTTTAATTTAGGCTTTTAAATATTTATATATAGCAATCAGTAGCCTCCAAGTTTTTGCATATTAAACACATAAAGATTTAAAAAGTTATGTTTTAATGTGTGACATTTTACATTCCCCGTGAAATTTCTTTGTCTTATATAAAATTATTGGGATTTTATTGTGACGAGGCGGCTCATTCTTATTGAAAAAGATGATTGAATGGTTTATTTTCATTAAAAAAATATCCCTTGAAAAACAAAATGACAACGTGCATTTAATGTACTAATTGAGTAGATTTTTGGAAACTGGGATGACATGAAAAGTCTATCTAACGGTAAGGGTGAAGAGTTATTTCTTTTATAACCCTAATCATTCTTGCTTTTTTTTTTATTTACTTTCACTCTTTGTAACCTCTATAAAAATAGTTTTGTTTTATTATGAGAAGTTGTCATCTTAGGTATCTTCCACCAAATATTTATTTATATTTCTATTTTAGTCAGAAGAATATACCTAAAAGGAGTTAGATTTGACCTTAGAAATAAAAATATGACTACCTCCGGTAAGGAATTCGGGTTCCAACTTGAAACTAGAAGAAGTAGCAGAGGATGGGGGTCCATCAAACTGGACCCCAAAACTAGAAGGAGCGGAACCCCAGCACCCACCTCTGGTAAAGGGAAGGTAGTTCTCTTCGTCAAAGAAATTCTTTTCATATTGTTTGTCATACCCTCTCGCGAGAGCGCGATATTACGGTGACCCTTGTCGAGGGGGTTGAGATATCTTTGGTTAGATAAGGAGTCATCACCTAGTATTATGGTTACTAGAAACCCTAACTATTCTTTTACAGATTCTAGGCAAGGGATTGATTGCATAAAAGGTAAATATTAACACCTATATCACGCCTAACCTAAGGTAAGTTGTATTGTTTTTCTTTGTTTACTATGGTTTGAATTTCTATCAACCTACTATAGTGAGTTTGCTATGATGAACAAACCTTGGTTTCTTAGTTCAAGAACTTGGTCTGAAAGGTTCAAATGTTCTCAATTATCTTTGAGGCTTTTTTTGGAACAAACTTGTAATTTTTTTCATAACCACGTCATTTCAAATAATATTTCAAGTAAAATTCCTTACAGTTTTTATCTTTATATTAGAAGTGAATGAGTTGTATTACTCCAAATAATATTTCAAATGTTGAACCCCCTATATAACTTTTTTTTATCTTTATATTAAAATAAGTAATAATAACTTATTATCTCTAATAATATTTTAGATATTAACTTTTTTTTAGGTTTTTTATCTTTATATTAAAAGTGGATACTATATTTTTTTTCAAAAATAATTTTTTTTATATTTTTCAAATATAGGCCAAACTCCTTTGGAATTTTATAAACTTGTTGTAAAATCCATGCAAGTTTTTTTAAAAACATACCATAGTATTTTAGATTTTTAGAAAAAAAATGCTCAAATACTTTTTAGGATTTTTTGCCATAAGCAAATAAATTTTGATATATTTTTAAGAAATTATTTTATTTTTTAAGGCCTTGTCTGGCAAAAATATATTTTCCTTTATCAAGAAGGTTGAAAATCAAACAGAACCTTACATGTCTAACCTGAATTTGATCCGAAATCTTTGATTCAACCATAAACCAAACCAAAGATCACTTATTTGAACAAAAAAAAAAACCAAAATCAAAACAAAAACCCAAAATAGATTAAACATGCAAAAACATAAAAACATTTTTTTTTTTGTCAAAAATGGATCAAAACCCAGAAAACTCAAGAATAAGAAAAACAAATACAGAACATTAAAAGAGAACCCAACAACATGACTCTCAAACCAACCAGATATGAACAATCCAAGGACATAGACATGTTGAGAAGCAATCATTAAATCATGATCAAACCTTCAACATCAACGATTATCTCTTATAAACTCAATTTGGCCAAAATAGGTTTTGGCACAAAAAACAAAACCCTAAAATTAAAACTTAAAAAATAGTTATTAATGCAAACTAACCCTAGATTATTAATTAATCAAGTCTAATAAAGTGTTTAGTGTAAAGAAATGGACCAAGACTAGTCCAAATCATAGATCTAAAGTAATGTTCTTTGGGAAAAATATGAAAAACACAAACCCAGATTTTGCTCAGAAATGCATTAGCCACTACCAAACCTAGAAAATGCATTTCAAGCCTTAAAACCAAGTCTTTTTGGTTCACACAAACCATATTGCTATACAAACAACAACAAAACAATAAATCATAGAAAACATGCATAAAATTTCAATTTTCAAAATTGTCATAACTAAACAAAAAGTATATTAAAAAAAGTGGGATTCAAAATTAACATTTTAACACTTTACAAGACTCAAACAAGACATAAGAGCCAAGAACATGCATTGACAAGCCTAAAAAAAAACCCTATTGCCATGTTTGGCAGATTCCAAAAAGTATTCCATTTCAGCAAAAGAAATATCCAAATATTTTTTAAACATCCAGAAAACATTAACAACCAATATATAAAGTAGAATTAAGCAAAGAAAAACAATATTTTAATGCATTCATAGAAATCTAAGATCGATACAATGTAACACTAAAACAAGCTCAAAACATCATTAAAAATACAAGAAAGAGCTAGAGGTGTGCTTATAGACATCACTTGCTATGTTAGATGAAGGTTTAATACCTTCTAAGCTCAAATAGTGGCAGCTGCTCTTTTGCTCTCTTTTGCAAACCTCTACCTCCATAAATTTCTACCATTTCAAAGCTAAAAAAATCATTGTGCTAAACTCATGAACTTTCATAAATAGGATATTTTTATTATAATTTTCTCTCATTTTATCTACTTTTAAGCTCTAATCTTCCATGGGTTATTTATAGGGTTTTGGTGGGGGGTTTTTTATGGATTCAATCAAAAATTGATCATAATTAATCATTGTTTAACCCTCCAATCAAAATGGGAGGGTTTTGAACAACTTTTAATAATTAGAAGTTTTGTACTTGGCTTGGTTTTGCAATGGTGGTTTTGGTTTTGGTTTTGGGGATTCTTAGTAGTTTTGCTAAAATTCAAAGAAATGGGCTATTTCTAGTCTTTTGATCTTGATAAAAAAGTTTTCAGCCATTTGATAAGAACCCACTAAGAAGGTTTGACGTGTGAATACACAAGAAAAATAAGTGATTTTTGCATAATAGGTATCACGGTCATGGCTGACTGAATTGACAACTTTTGAAGCCTAGTTGGAGCAACTCCGACATCATCATCATTGGAAACCACCTGAAGGTGGTGGAGGGGGTGCACACCTTTTGTTTGGATCTAACCTTACTTGATTTGGATGTTTGTGTCTTCATTTTCATTTATTTAAGGTATTAACTCAATTAGCCTAGAATATGCAAATACAATGATGATTGATTAGGGATAAGATGTTAATAAGTTCACTAAAGAAAACGAGATGTAAATGTTTGATCGGAGTAGCATATCCTTGTAGAGGTGGTATGTCTCAATTAAATGGTAGTGATTAAAAACCCTAGGGTAGTCGGAGATGCCATATTCATTCACCTAAAAATTTTTACTTGATTAGTTAAAAACTGCTAACAGAAGAAGATGAAAAATGATCGAACGATGTGTCACTCAATCATTTCATTAAATCTGAGTGACATATAGTCTAGGTTAAACCTTAAAATTATAGTTTTTAATTTGATATTTGGCCAATTTCAATTTAATCCCTCATCTTTTGATTTCTTTTAATTGCACTTGTAACTGTCTTCCAACTTTCAGTTTCGTGCAATTCACCCATGTCAAACTCAATTGCTAACCCCAAAGTTCAGTTTTTTTCAATTTGATTCTTGGTTCTTGATTTGTGTATTTTGACCTTCAATTGATTAGTAAACTTCTAATTTTCTTCAATTTGACCCTTGGTTTTGCTGATTTCAATCTATGAAGTCTTGTGCCTTTTACAGTTTGATCATTGGTTTTGAATTTCTTTAATCAAGTCTCTAATTGCCTATGAAACTTCAATATTTATGCAATTAACCCCTTGATTTGACTAAATTAGCTTCTTAAAATTCACAATTCAACCCCCAAACTTTAATTCCTTTCAATTAAAGCCTCAATTAAACTCAAAAATCAATTTTTCTTGTAATTAATCCCTTAATAAAATCAACTAAACCCTGAAATTTTCAAATTGAGTTCTTAAACATCCAATTTTGAATTTCTCTTACCAAATTCAATTTTTTCAATTCTAGAAGCCTTCACTAGTCCATATTGGACTGTTAATTTTTCCAACCTTGTATATTTTGATTCTTCCTAACCAATCTATAGTGATTTTTTGGGTGTTTTTCATGTTCTCTCCATTGATATATTGTTTTTTAACTTTTTTAAAAAAATGTATTTCCTTTTTCTTATTCTTTCATTTTTTTTCTCTTTTTCTTTTTTTTGTATATTTGTGTAGGGCACTAAAATGGGTAACAACATCGTTGCTAAGGAAACTCAGACTACCTCAAGCCTCTAAGGACAATTCCTATAGCACGTTAAGTGTATAGGTGGTGGCATTTATCATGGTTAGCAGCCAAGAGAGTATATAACTCAACTTCCTGTTAGGGTTGAGTGTATCAACCAACTAATCTTGGGCTTTTCCTAATGTCAATTTGAAATTAAAGCCCCTATATGCATGTATAAGTTGTGGTATACTTTCACTCTCAATAGGTTTATGAGGGAAGTATTCAAGTATTACGAGTTAGGTCCATGCCAACTATATCCTAATGGATGGATAATCCCAATTGCCTTTGATAAATTCTTTAAGCTTGTTGGAATCAAGTCTACTCTTAAACTCATTAAAAACTGTTACCATCTGGTCATCCGGACCAATGGTGGCAATGACCGATATTAGTTTTTTTTACCTTTGCCAACAGACATGCAAGAGCTATGAAGAGGACTCTATAGGGCAAGCCTGTGATGTCAAAACATACAGGGGGAGGTGACTAATATTAAGGTATAATGGGTTAGCCAACCCTGGAGATAGGATACAACAAATCTGGGGTTGCTTTTATTATTTGATGGTACCTCCCTCTAAGGTGAATGGTAAGCCTTATTTGAGCTTGGATGAGGAGAAATCATGTGTTGTATAGGTATCGAACTCAACCAAATATGGCATCAATAAAATGACTAAAAGGAACTACCAGACCACACTATAAAGTATGCAGCTTATTTATCATTTGTTTTTCATGTTTCTAAGTTCATTTTTTACTTTATTTTTATGCAGGGTTAACAATTAAAGGACAAGGAGAAACTTCAGCTAGGTCTATATAGGGAAGTTTATCTATATTAAAGAAGGGGTTCTCATCTCTTGATGTGAGTGAAATTATGATTGAAGAAGAGATAAAGCACGACCCCATCAACATATATAAGCTTACTATTCCTAAGGACTCTATTCTTAAAAAAAATGGCAGGAGCTAGAAATCCTATAAAAATTAAAGCTAGGGGTAGTCATACTCCCTAGTTAGGGGTCACGCAGGTCTAACCCCTCTAAAGTAATTGCAGGTGTTATTGCCCACTTTAGTAAAAAGATAGTCTCTACCCTTATAGAGATTAGTGTTCTAGCATCAACTGTAGAGGCTTCTTTGATTATGAGAATCCATCTGTCTCCGCCTTTAATTTAGGTTGTATAGGCTATATTTATTGGGACATATTCCTAGGATGCTCATGTAGAAGCTTTATAGAGGTTTGAGGATGGTTTTACTAGACTTGTTCTTCATCGAAATCCCTTCACTTTCCTCACCCTAACTGAGGAGGAAAGGCAAGCCATGAAAGCCATTTTTAGTGAGAGGTCTAACCTTAAAGAGGTTGGCCTTAAGGTGGTAAAACAGCTAAAGAGGGTTCTCATTGTTCTATCAGATATCTTGTTGATGTGTAATGAGAGTTATAACCATTATTTATTTTATTTTATCATTTTTATTTCTAACTATATTATCTTTGGCAGACTTTCATGATGTATGCCTATTCAAAGAGACACTAGATAGCCAAGAGGAACCATGTAAGGAAGGCTATTACCAAATATTAGGAAGAATAGAATGCCCTTCAGTGGCTGTTGCGATGTCGCGGTCGCACAAATTAATTACCCTAGCTTCAAACACAACACACAAGATAGTATAGAGCAAGCAAGGGGTTGATCCCACGAGGAAGATTCAAGTCAGATTTTTATGCTAGATGATATGCAATTTGGGGGGGGTTGGACTTTATCTAGGCTAAAGCAAAAGAAAACAGAAAACTATCAAACTAAATTTAATAAAATTAGAAAATTATCAAGAGAACAAACCTTGGTCACAAGCACACATCCACCTACAGAAATCAGAACTGATCATGGAAACAAAACATCAATTTATATTCTGAATATTTATCTTTTCTTAACATTGGTTAGTTAACGGATCCGCCGTATAACTAGCCCTAACCATCAAACAACCACAGTGTCCGCACTAGTAATTTAATTCAATGGCAGCCTTAAGAACTAGATAAGTTGATTAATCAAGAAAACATAACTGTCCGCAGTCTATGTTTGATTTGATTGAATGTTCTCCCTAAGATTAATAACGTAGATCCGCCATAATTATTAAACTCAGTTGCTTCACAAGTTCATATACCACAACTCCGGTTTTGATATCAAACTTAACAATAGATTGTCTACAATAATAACTTAGAGTCCGCTCTAGCAATTAAAATAAACAATCATAGGAAAAATAAGCATAGGAGAACAAACATATTCATCATATAAACTAAAAAGAAAAGGTAAAATAAATCTCACAGTTCTTGAAATCCGAAGGTTTCCGTGTCCTTGCAACCAAGAAAAAGTGTTTAGCCTTGCATGTTTGTTGAACAACTAATCAAAAAGAAGGAAGAATGCATAATTTAGGGTTTCTTAGAGGAAGGGGGCGTTTTTCTCTCCTTGGCTGGCTGCCCCACTTCTCTTCTCTCATTCTTTTTATATCCTAGGAAACCCTAGGTCTCTATTTTACAAAATAGTCCTCCATTAAGTAGACTGTTTACATTTAAGTACTTCAATAACTATTTTCCTAAAAAAGAAGAAATAGCCTTGCATGAAATCTTCAAGCTTTGACTTAGAGGAGCTAAATTGCTGAAATAAAAACTTGGATATCGGTTTAGATGCTTCGGAATGTAATTTGGACTCGTTTCTTCACGAAACCTGTTTGCTGGCAGAATTCAGATGTCATCTTTGAAAAATCATATCTCCCTCATATGATATCTTTTTTGGCTGAAATTTTGAGCGTTTATATAACTTTGAGTCATGAATCCAACAAAATTGAGTTTGAATCAATTGGACTTCTGTAGCTCCAGATATTCAAGTTGGAATGGCCGAAGGTCAACACTGGCAGATTGCGAGATTTGACTTTGAAGGCTGCGATTTCCATGCTCTTCCTTATTTTATTTTCTTGCCTTAGATGTCCAGAAAGGTATGGATGTTACCTTTTTAATTCCACTGGAATCACTTTATTTCAACCTCTAGAGCTCACGCTCTGTACAAAACATTGACTGAAGGTCAAATCTGTCAATTATCTCCAATTTACTCCTTTTTGCATCTTTCATCCAAAAGTGGCTTCAAAACATAAAACAAAGAATATCAAGGCATTTTATATATAAAACATAGGCAAAACACTAGTTAAATATGGGTGAAACTATTGAATAATATGGTTGCATCAGTGGCTAAGAAAGGAGAAAGTTGTTGTGGAGGTTAAACAAAAGAACTTCAAGATGGCTTATGCCTCTATGAAGAATAACATGAAAGGTGTTGTTCTTTAGCTGAGTTATACCGAAAAGTAGCTTTAGATGATTTTATAAGAAAATGGATGCCCTAAAATAAGGAATCTTTGAGGTGAAGGTCACTTAAGATGGTATGAGGGTTGAACTCTTTATTATCAAGGAAGAAGCCCAGAGCTCTCAGGCACGACTAGAGGCTTTGAGGAACTCTCCTATAGAGTTTTAGTTATTTTTTTGGATGGTCTATTACTTTGTCCATGATGTTTAGGGATGAGATCTTCCTTGTCATGTCCAGCCTGTACTTTTTCAATCAATCAAGATGATTGCAAGTGGGCTTTAAAGTTGCCTTTCATCCAGACTTTGCTGATATGTTTTTTATTATGGTTGCAACTACCTAACATGGGGAATGCCTTGTGGATGAGCCTGGCCTAGATATTTAAGTCATAGCCCTCCATCTTTCCATAGCCATGTCAACAACTCTAGTCCCATGGGGTTTATCCTTTATATATTCTTTTTAGTTTATGAACTTTATTTTTAATATTTCATTTCTATGTTATAGACTTATATCAAGCTTCATAGTAACTTTCATGTAGAGTCCAATGCCCTTACTTAGAAAAAATTTCAAAAGTTTGTATGGGTTTAACGCTTATACTTAGAAAAATATTTGGGAGTGAATCCTTTAGACCGTTTGTATAGATCTAACACCCATACTTAGTAAAAATTTACCTAACCTTAGTAGGATTTAGTAAAACTTTACCTAACATTAATAGGATTCAGTAGGATTCACCCTCTACCTGGAATCAAGAGGAAATCTAGGTTGCAAGTATATCCTTATATGTTTGAATGAATCCCTAACGAGTTGGTGAGATACCCTTAGGCATTACACTAAAATTGATGTTGTTGCACTAAAGAGACCAAATCAAATCCTTTAGAGAGTTTGGGGCTATTTCCCTAAAGGGACCATATTAATCCATTCCAAAGTGAGTTATGCATTCGCACTAGGGAGACCAAGTTAATCTCATCATTGGTGAGTTGTGTAATCATACTAGAAAGATTGTGTCAATCCCTTTCAGTATGAGTTGTCCAATTGCAATAGGAAAACCAAATCAATCCCATTATTGGTGAGTTGTGCAATCATACTAAGGAGGTTATATCAATCTTTTTTAAGGTGAGTTGTGCAATCGCACTAGGAAGACCAAATCAATCTCATCTTTGATGAGTTGTGCAATCACACTAAAGAGGTCATGTCAATCCATTCCAAGGTAAGTTGTGCAATCGCACTAATGAGATCAAGTCAATCTCATCATTAGAAGGTTTTCAAGGTTATTTCCTTAAAGAGACTAAGTCGATCCCTTCTTTGGAGAGTTGTGCAATCGCACTAAAAAGATTTTTTTATCAATCTCTTCCAAAGTGAGTTGATGAGAGGCCCTTAGGCATTACCTAGAGAAAATAAAAACATTGTTACATTGAATATGTTAATTATATATATAAAAAACTTACATGTTTATTCAATGACTATGGTATATTGTCATTACCCTTTAAAGTGCTCAATGACTTGGGTATCCAATTTTAGCTAAGATTATGGTCTTAGTTTCATAGGTAAGGAGAAACAGAGTTTCTCCGGTAGATGTCTTATGGGTAATTGACTCACTTTTTCTAGGATAGTTGCCATAAATAGTTCACTTGTTTTAAGATTTGAACCAACATTCCATTTATACTTGTTGAAAGCTTTTAAGCTCTCAAGACACGACATTCGTGAAGTTGACAAAATATGCAGCCTGTATTTGCTTTTCTCACCAAGTCTTTGGACAAATAGGAGAGATTATATTCTAACTTAAAGCAATAAAAAGGTTTTATAACTTTTTTATTCTCTTACAAACAGTGCACGTTCAGTATTTGTAGTAAATTGTGCCTTCCAAGCTAATTTGGAACATTCTTAATCATTGAAGTAGTTCTTCATGCTAAAAAAAACTTAATTTGTACCATTATCAGGATCATAAAAATATACACCATCCTCATGATTGAGTGATGTTATAGTTTTGCAAAGTTTATTTTAACTGGTATAATAGAGTTAAACAATGATAAAAGTTTAACACAGAGGTCATTGAAACCCATGATAGAGGCTGGCTTTAAGTTATTGTACCAAGCTCATTTGGTTTGATTATTTCTTTGAATGGTTAGAACCACCTTAGTAAGGAGTCAGACTTGATTGAAGAGTTGTTGATGCTCTAATAGAGCAGTTGTGCCAACAACTATAGGGGGTTCGTAATGCTTTCCATCTCAGACATATCTTGATTGTCTATTATTGATAATGATTAGGGATATCAAAAACTAATTGTTGATGGCTTTTTGATCTTTTTTGCTAATTGGTGATGTTCCAAATATCTAATATGCTTAGGAAATAGGTTTTTTTAAGTTGAATAAGGGGTAATCACATGTTCACTTTAATATTACATTCTTCATAGTTCACGAAATTGATGGTTGGTGATAAAAGCCATGACACCTACAAAAGAATCCCTTTTAGTGAGATTCAAAGACCCTCTAGTGATAAAATTAATTACTTTTAATAAGGGATTATAATAAATAAGAGAATGAGCTTTTAATTATAAGAACAAGAGTGTTTGTTCTTAGTTATGCATGATAAATGCTTTGAAAATAAAAGTATGAACATTTTAGAGAATAAAAAAAGTGTGTACCCTTTACTTCAGTGGTTTAGAGGGTATATATAGCCTCTGAACTTTGTTATGTTTCTTGAATAGAGAGGTTTGAAAGTCATCTCCTCCTAGTAGTATTAATGAGGGATAAATATCTTTTACACAAAATTATTGAGAGATAGATATCCCTTACACGATATTAATAAGGGATAGATATCTCTTACACAATATTAATGTTGATAGAAATATGATAGGCTCTTAGAAGACTTTTATACACCTAGAGATATAGAGAGATAATCATTCTTGACTTTTAACATTTTATGTTAAAAGACAAAAGAATAAACAAACAAATCATCGTGGCCCAACATAAAACCTAAAAAGATTATCGACTCTATGTGTAGCTGAATCTAGGAGTGTTTGGTTTGGCATTTTGCTAGACTCACATGCACTTGGGATGAACACATAGCTGAACCCAAGAATGTTGGGCCTGGAAGCAAGTCAAACTCATGTCACTTGGGCTTGGCATTTTATCAAGCCTTGGCATTTTACCTTGTATTTGACCCTTTAAATCATGGACTTTTAAGCAAAAAAAAAAAAAAAAAAAAAACACACACACACACACACACACACATATATATATATATATATATATATATATATATATAAACACACACTGATCTATCATAAGATACACGAGATGACATGCCCGCACGCTGCCGCGGGCTTATAAAATAAATGTATTTGATAGTGTTATAATTGTGAACCAGCGCTAGATAAGTAATAGAAATTAAAGGCATGATGGAGCAAATATTTCATGATGAAAAAAAAAGTTGTGTTGGTGATCCAAAACTTAGAGATTGAACAAAATGATTTGTAGTAATTTACAGTGTTTTGTGAGGAAAGATACAGTGCTTTCGCCAATATTAAAAAAAATCGACAAATATAATTTTAAAAAATAAAAAAATAAAATAGAAAAACTAAGTGGAAAAATATCACAGCAATCTACAGTATTTTAAAGAAAAAAATTACAAAGCAAAATTTTAACCAGGTCAATATTTAAAAGGTAAAATCAACAAAAATAATTTTGAAAAAAAAATAAATGAAAAAAAAATAAAAAATAAGAAAGTAGAACAAAAAAAATGAAAAAAAATGAAAAAAAAAAGGGAAAAGTAAAAAAAAAAAAGGAGAAGAATCATTGTGGATTACTGTTGTAATCCACAATGTTTTCCCCACACGATTTAATTATATGTATAATATATCAAATATTTATCGTAATTTTCTATAATTCCAAGAAAAAGGGCTTGGTTGGTAGGGAGAGAGGTTTTTTTTTTCCCCCTTGATTGCTTTTACTTTCTCGATGTCATTTTCTCGGCAAGGCAATCACTCCCTTTTAAGCTTGAAGTATAAGCAAAGACTGGAGTAAAAGAAACCCTTGGACAAATTATAGACAAAGCCTAAAAAAGATGGTCCTTGGGAAATTATAAAAGATATACGTAAATATAAAACTTGTTTGTTCAAATTTACGTGCTAGGTCAAAGATTATGGGCTCCGAAAGTTGGCCGAGAATTATTGAATTAACTCTTTTTTTCCCCCATCTTCTTTATTTTATCCAAAACACTTTTACAACTCTTAAAATCTTGAAAGTCAGAAGCGTCTAATTTGAATACTAGCGAAGAGAACTACGTATATGTTTATTTAAATGTTTTTGAATAATTTTAATATATTGATGTTGAAAATGTGAAAAAAAAAAAAAAAGAGTTTGAAAAAGCATTAAATTTAATAACCTTTCAATACAAATATATTCTTACAAAAACGCTTATATTAAATTAACCAAACACATAGTTAAGCATCGGCGTGGCTTTTGTTGGAGTTGTCAGCCATTTTTGCACCTTCTGCTAGAAAGAGCACCGTTTTTGTCAATGATTTTTTATGTCCCTGTATTTTCCAACATGGCCGCATTCACCTTGCCTTTCATTTCAAATTCAAAGGCAGACCATTTCAGACAATATGGTCCACTCTTCCAGGAGGTGGTGTGCAGAGTACAGCAAGCAATTGCTTCAATGGCGCCCGCATGTGCTCTAACTAAAAAAATCATTGCCAAGAGTAAGATTGCTGCGTGTTGGGTTGTAAAAAAATCAATTGCTTCAATGACCGCATGTGATGCTTAGGGAGATTTTATATTTTTTTTAGTTTCCAAATTTCAACATCCAGCTAATATTTTTTAAAAGAATTTCTAAAGATACCAGTTTGATAAATATTTTACAACTTAATTTTCAATTATATATCATTAGCAAAAAAAATTTAATATTTCTTGATGCCTATAATTCTCTATTTATTTTATTAAATACACATATTAAATTTATAATTATATTTTCTTCTTGTTGCTAGAAACTGTGTTTGACAATGTCTATAAATTCTTTTTTTGCATTAAAAAAAAAATATATTTGATCCGATCGCTAATTGAGCATGCATAAACTAGCTATCCTTTACTAGACTAGAACGATGGACTTGGTTTGAGTACCGAAACATGAAGCAATTGCTGAGTGTCCTAATGGGCTCCAACAGGAAAATCATTGCCGAAGAGTTGACGATGAGTCCCTCTACCTGAAAACCAGTCTGCAATGCAACGTCCCAGAAAAATCATAACAACTTGTGAAATAGGAATTGATTTTATCCTTTTAATCTTCAAAACCAGATTTAAAGTCAACTTCGACTTAGGATTCATGGATCGCTTCAAATGATAAAATGGCTTGCTTTAATGTTTAATTCGCAAGGTTGTCCTGACTGTATATAGCTTTATAATGTTTATGAACAAATAATGAAATAATAGCATAAAAGACTTGTAATAAACATGCTAATCTATACATCCAAGCATGGGAGACTTGTAATAATCATTCCTCATCTACTGAAAAATCTGGTTCGTCCGGCTTCTGCAGTGAGCTCAAAACACTTGAATCTGAGCCGGAACGCTTAAGGACACCCCTTCTAGCGCTTGCTTTCAGCCTTGCTGCATACATGGATAAGCCAGACCCTGGTGATGTTAATTCAGGATCGGCAGCTGTTGGATTTTCTCTAGCTCTGAGGTCAGTCGCTTCCTTCCGTTTCTTATACCGGCGCCATGCTGCTTGTATGAAACAGGCAGCCCATGTTCTCCAATGGTGTGAGTAGAACCGGAACTTTTGTCTTAGTTGCTTGCTGTGAAGTCTTCTAAACTGCGATGCTACAAACTTCAAGTCTTCTGCACTGAGGGCAAATGCCTCTACTTCCAAAATAGCTTTAACTGTGCGTGTAGATGATGGGAGGATGATACTTGGGCGTGGGTCTAATGCCCATGTCAATAGTTCCTCGCCACAAAAGTCACCTGGACCAAGTCGGCAGGAATTGAAAAATCCAGTTCGGCCACCATTAGTTGTGTAGGAATCAAGGTTGCCGCGAATTATGAACAGCATCTCATTGACAGGATCACCTTCACGCACAAGAAACGTGCCTTCAGTGCACAACGCTGGTTGAAGCCTCTCGCATATTGCATCTAGCATCCTTTCATCCATTTGATCAAATAGCGGAACCTGCGTATTTCATAAGGAAATACATTTCAATCATATAATAATAGTAGGCACAAACCACTAACTTCCTCCTCGTTAATGCACTTCTGAGTACTTCAATTCTAAATTATGTGGTCCAGGTCTACCTTGAATCGCTGCATAAAGATCTAAGCAGATAAAAGACAATTTCTGCCTTTTGTACTGTGTATGGCTTGAATTAAATTGCTCTTCAGAGTTAAGTAATCGATTCTGTTGTCAATTAAACTGGTCCAACAGAAGTTATTCTGTCCTGTCAATGCTATTACAAAGTTTTCTTTTCAACCACATCATCCATGTCTAGTTCTACGAATAGATTAAGCAACACCCCTGTTGAGTTGAAGTGTAACTGTGCATGAAGGAATGTTCGATACAGTGACTTACTCTCCGAACTAAATCAAGGCAGAGATGGCGTTTGATGTCTCTTCGCAGTTCCATGGGCAGGCCTTTGAGAACAGCTTCTTCATCAACGCCCCTAGTGGCCACCCACTTATACTGATCGTATTTCCGAACAGACTGCTTCAACTCATGCGGTAGCTGCCTGTGATGCATCCATTGTTCGGTATCAGTTCTCTTGATTCTCCACTCTTCCAAGTGAACTGTTGTTGATTGTAGGTATGTCTGCAAGTACAACGTATACCAGTAGTGAATAACATGTAGTGTAGCAACCCAAGGATTTCTGAGAATTTAAAGAAGCATTTCAGAGAACGAAAGCAATGCAAAGGGACTAAAAGGCATTTTCTGAATTCTCTGATGTCATCAGTTTCTCGGTTCTGGGAAAAAGTCTAAGAATAAGGGTCGATGTTAAGGCAAACCTAAACAAGTTGTGCAGCTTCAGTTTTTAGGACATGGGAGGATTCATATGGCATTATAAATTTGCTACAGAAATCTGGCATTGATAAAAATGTGAAGAACTTACTTGCATATTCCCTATAAGCAATCCGAAGAGAACTAGTCCAAGCGTTGCAATGATGATGGAAAATGCTATTTCACCCACATAAGTGCTTGTTGAAAGATTTTGCCCCAGTGAGCTGCATGCAGGGTTGATGTTAAGGAGCATTGATAAAACAGTACCATTAATATCTGATTTTTTATTAAAAAAAGTTGAGTTTGGATTTTAAATGATGCGCTTAAATCCTAGCAGTGATCCTCTGGGTTACCTGAGGTTAGAATGCAGATTACCTGAGGTTCCTTAAGCCCCACCAAAAACAGTAAAAGTATTTGTTGAAGAATGATGCAGTCGTAACATCAAATGTCAACGCATCACCATATATTCCAAACTGATAGTAATTATTATCTGGGTTGCAAAAGTTTGTGATGTTGCTTGATTTGAACCAAGATTCTCTTTGAGGACTGTCATGCACCCGACGACAATCAAAGAATCCATACTCACAAGATAACTTCTCTAGATTACAGACACTTCTCCAGCATGCTTCCTGTCGCTCAATCGATAGAAGATACCAGCAAGCTCCTAAAACCTGTTTTGCACCAAGGAAATGAATAGGTTGAGGGTCTCTATTTAGCTTATACGCAGCCACACACATTGCTTTAACTTGTAGCTCAATTGACCAACCCAAAGCCATTTCTTTGACCAGAAATAGCTTGTCATATGCTTCATCAACCCTAGCAAAGACAAAAAAAAAAAAAAAAAAAAAAAAAAAACAAGAAGAAGAAACACTAACAAAGCTGGACAATTCTGACAGAGTCATCAAGTGATATAGGTATGCTCTCTCTGTAAGCGAACAACAGAGCAGGTGCACTTAAAAAGAGTTTTTTTTACTCTATATCTCTAAATGTTAAAACTACTATGAAGAGACAGCTAGAATTCTCCATTATTCAAGACAAAACCTATGCTAATCTAAAGCTCGTCAAGAGAAAAGGTTACTTCGAACTTACATGGCTAGCCAGCATGTAAAGCATCAGGTTGTAAGCAGCTCCTGCCCATGCTGTTTCTGTTACAACACCAGTGGTCTTGACAATATGCGATGAGAGTGGAAATATCAGAAAAAGTCGTGGGAGATACTGAAAAATGACGATGAAACGAAGGACATTTTTTGTGTTTCTCATCGTTGAACCACTAAGATTGGGGATAACAATCCAAATTAACACCTGCAATGTACATAAAGCAACAAGATTAACCGGTGGAACCCTTTTTGTGCCTGTTTATATGCCAACTAAAAATGACAGAGTTGGCACACCTGAGGAAGAGGCAAGGCTGCAATAAGATCGATCCAGAAATTCTTCTGTAGGTACCTTAACGCAATCTTTTTAGAATCTATAACAAGTTCTCCTCTCCCAAAAACACGAGAAGAAGGCGCGACATAAGCAGTACGAAAACGAATTAAAATCTGAATCATGTAGAAGACATCAGATATTGATCTAACAATTGTAAGGCCTACTTCAAGGGGAATGCCAATATCAATACATAATTCATTCCAGACTTCAGGCAAGTAAAAGAAAAGTGGATCAACAAACAAGGAAACTAAGCATGCTACTAAAAAGATCTTAGTCCATCTCCGTATCGATGCTCCTCGAGGATCCAATATCTTTTTCTTCACTCTATCATAATCCTCAGAGAAAACTCTAGACAGTATTTTAGCTTTAAATGATTTTCCAGTCTTCCCAGACACCTCCATCTGAGACATCGTCTTCCTACTAGAGTCTGACATTTGTGTTCCATCAATGTTGTATTTAAGCTTAATTGCACCATCTCCATTCACTGCCGGTGGTAAGCTTAATTCAAGATCATCTCTAA
Organism: Populus nigra; assembly: GCF_951802175.1. Taxonomy (NCBI): domain Eukaryota; kingdom Viridiplantae; phylum Streptophyta; class Magnoliopsida; order Malpighiales; family Salicaceae; genus Populus; species Populus nigra. Next base: position 2,645,960 of record NC_084870.1, on the reverse strand, counting down.
ACCTGAAAAATCGTTACATGCAAGTCTCAAATTTAGGAAGTGATCGAGCCCATGAATTCAATTATCTAAATTGGACAGCAAAATTAGCTAGCACTTGGAGACTTATTATGTATAAAAGTTGGGAGCAAAATTAGAAATTTGATAGAATTAAAGAAGTGGAAAGGCACAAACCTTACAGATTTTGAATTCCCAAAACCCATTTTGTTCCACTGAGAATAAAGCTGTGGCCTCAACTATGGGATTTGATCTGCAATACAAGAAAGACGAAGGTGTGGAAATATAAGGGCAACTAAAAATCATTTATTGGTTGGCATATATTGCAGCGCTGAATCAACTGAAACTGACAAGACAGTAGTTTAAAGCCACAAGAGGCAATCAAAGAGGTAGCAAATCTATGGCCTCATCTTAAACCAGGTATCATGTGAACAAAATATACAAAAATCTGCATCAACTTGGACATCAAGCTGGCTAGAAAAAGACTATCCTGCCTTTTCAGGAAAGATGCAAACCAAACACGTGAACAAATTTCTTTTAATGCTACCTTAAATCTGCAAACAGTTAAGACACACACACATACACCCCCTCATTGAAAGGATTTTCCATAAATTCAATGTATGTTGAATCTGTAACCTTTGATAACCGTAAAGAACCTTTATGCTGTATTGAATTATGACAAGTTTGAAACACAGCCCCTAAGATTACGGCACGCACCCTAGCCTGTGCTCAAAAACCTGCAAATACATCATCCATCATACTTATACAAGTGTCTGAAATCAGACCAAAAGGCAGAAGCTGTGATTTCTTGCCTTATAATCGAAGCATAATTAACGAATGTAAATTTAAAACCGTTTCACACCATGAGGGTATTTGTTCTGCATTAAGCGTAGGAGCATACATAGATTCAAACAAAAACATTTTTTAACAGGCATTCAAATGACAGCAAACCCACAAAACACATTGATTTTGTACTGTGAACATAGCAGAAAGAACGATATTAACACTTCATTAACAGAGAGAGAGAGAGAGAGAGAGAGAGAGAGAGCTCTTGCATTGCAAAGTAGTCCTTTCATTATGCTCAATTCCATCTGCTATGCTTCTCTCCAGTTGTTACTGATTTTCAGCACAGATAGAATTTAATTTTCCAAAAAAAAAGGAAATCGAATATGAACAGTTTCCATTATTGGAATATCATATATATATTAAAAAAAAAAACCCTTCTTCTAATTCAATCTCCTCGTATGCCAACAATGTTGGCTATGGCTATAGCATGTATGAAATAGTAAACATATTTCGTAATATTGTAACAGCTTTGAAATCTGAGAATACAAAGCAAACGAAAGGGAAGCTAAAAAAGAAATTATATAGTAGTTTTATGAAATGAATTTTTAATGATAAAATCGAAGGAAAAGAGTGGGAGAGGCAGAAGAGAGGGACAAAGAGACACTGACATGTGAGCGTGTCCAAAAATAGGAAGAGGCTTCTGTTCTTGTCCTTGGTTTTTTGTACTCACTTTCATAGTTAACTTTGTAAAGATCCGAGGAGTTGACTGAGATAGATTCTGATCTCGCTTGCCTATGGCATCTTGACACGTGAATCTGCCATTGATTCACGCTGTTCTTCACCGCAACTAAATTTAATGGCGGTTCCACTCCATTGCCAGTAACTCTTCATGCATGAATTCATGAGTGAATTATAAATTTGGTACCTTTAGTCTTGAGAAACAAATTATTTAGTGTGTTTCGTTTTAAAAAATAACTATTTAGTCCTTTTTAAAATTTTATGTTTTTTTCCAATTTATTTTGTTCTTAGTTGTATTAAGAAATAGAATACAAAATAAATAAATATTATGAAAAGATTGATGAGAAAATAAAAAATTGAAACAAAATAATATTAAATTAAGCATGGTCAACACTAGCCAAGGTACTAGTTAATTAGTTTTTGAAATTAGAAAGATTATTTAATTCATTTGGCAGAACTAGAAGGACTAATTTATAATCTACTTATAAATTCATACTATTAATTTTAAAATCAACAATTTAGATTTTAATGGATCATAGCCTGAGGAGAGTCAACTTCAACGAGAATTATTGTCCTAACCTAATTTAAGTGGCCACTAAACAAAATGATAAAAAAATTATAAGTAATTTCTTAAATAAATAAATAAATTGTAGGTTCAATTCACATAAAAAAAATTAAAAGAAAAACAATCCTAATTTAATTTTTTTCTATAAGTTTATCACTGTCTCATAACTAAGTTTTAGTAGATTGGCTCGGTTTGACTCAGCTTATTTTTCTAATTGAATTTTGTTTTTAATTTTATCATTCAATATTGGGTTGATTGAGAATTGAACTTAATAAATTTTTTTATTGCTTTTTACATGATTATCCGAGTCTCATGATCTGAGTTTAAGATTTGATAAGTTAACCTGAGTTGATTCGAGTAAATCCAAGTAGATCTAATATATTGTTATCTCAATATTTAAAAAATAACATCATTTTGATTTTTTTAGTCAAATTATATTTTTATCAGTCATTCGGATTGTTTTTAAACATGTGTAAAGTCAACTATGTCACATCAATTCAATCTTCATATAATTTTTTTTTTGCTAGAAAATATGTTAATAATGTCTAAATATTCTTTTATGTTTAACAAAAAATTGAATGGACTCGCAGAGTAGCACGTATAATTATCTAGTTGTATTGCTATTTGTTTACATGTGACTGTTAAAAAGAATATTGGAGATGCTCATAAAAATAATAAATATGATTCATTAATCTTAGAAAGCAAGAAACTTTTCACCTGGTATTAATTGAAATATTTTAAACTTGATAAGACTCTGAATTTCCATAAGATTTCAACTATTTCTTGACTATGCCAATGATTAGCATAATCAAGAAATTGAGTTAACCATTTATACTTTTATTGAGAAGAAAATGTAATACCGATTAAAAAAATTGGAAAATTTCTTGACTATGCCAATGATTCTCTCTCTCTCTCTCTCTCTCTCTCTCTCTCTCTCTCTATATATATATATATATATATATATATATAAACAAAAATAAAAGATCTTTAGTTTAGAAAAAAAAATAGTAATGCAAATAAGCCAAACATGGCCTTTATTTTCAAAGTGAAATATTCAGATTTATTGGTTCTCCAAAATTTTAAAAAATAATTTCTTAAAATAAATTTAAGTTTTAACCAGTGCAAAAATGCTTCTTAAAATATTTTCTGATAATTATTTATATGTAAACATTTTTAAAAATAAAAAAAAATGTATTTTTATCTCCTCTCGACCCAAATTCTCAACTTTTTTTTTTATCAATATGATCAGTTATACAAATAACCAAACCCTAAGTAAATCAAAGATTGTTTAGCAATTTTACATTTTTTTATTCGGTTACTTGTAGTAGTAATTAATATCTATATTGTTACTGCATGGAAAATTAAATACCCTTCCACAAGCAGACATACAGACAAGAAGTTTCTTGAACCTAACCAAGCACCTTGCTGAAGTGAATGGGAAAAACACACACACACACACACACACACACACACACACACACACAACCCCTGTGTTAGCATTTAATCATGGCCATCCAACGGTTGTTTCCCGAAATAATAACAGGCTGGATTTTATACGTTGATGGCTAATGAAGGGACCAAGAAATCAAAGCCTCAAAAAAGAAATCATGGGTGCACGTGCTTTGCGTTAATATTTTATTATTGACCCGGGTTACGATGTACATCAAATTATTTTTATTTTTATTTTTATTTTTATTTTAAAAAATATTCATATATTGTTATCTTGTTTTTAAATATTGGTCTGACAAGTGTATTGAATGATAATTTTTTTTTAATATTGAGATGATAATTAAATCTATAATTAATATCATGAGATCATAATAATTCTATATAAAATAAATCAAAATAAATTATAAAAATGAATTCATAATCAATTTAATGTTGAAGGATAAAACTGAAAAAAATATTAAATTAAAAAAGGATAAAAAAAATTATTCGAGTCAACTCTGGTTAACTTCTCAAACCCGTACTTAGGTCATGAAATCATGATAACACCACAGAAAAAATTATGAATCTTAATTTATAACCAATCCAATTTGAAAGATGAAATCGAAAAACAAATCAATTAAAAAAGAATAGAAAAACAACCCAAGTTAAACCGAGCTAACCTGTTAAACTCGTCACATGGATCATGAGATCGGGATAACTCTATAAAAAACAATTTGAAAAACATTAAGAAGCTCAATTCCTAAATAATCTAATATTGAAAGATTAAATTGAAAAATAAATAAATAAATAAAAGATTGAGTTGTTGGAGGGAGGTAAATGGAAAAAAAAATATTCAATTAAAAATGACAAAAAAAAATTGAATCAACATAACTAACTCACAATCCGGGTTAGCCTAATCAAGATAAACCCATTAAAGCAAATTGAAAATGATTACGATGCCCAATTAAAAAGTATTCAATTAAAAAATGATCCAAAAAATAAATAGATTTAACCCGGTTAACCTGTCAAACCAGTGATTTAGGTAATGAGATTGTGATAACCCTTTAGAAAGCAAATATAAAATATTTATGAAGTCCAATTTCTAACCAACTTTATATTGAATGATAAAATAAAAAAAATCAATTAAAATAAAAATCAAATCAAGTCCACTCGAACTAACATGTTAAATCAGTGACTTAAATCATGAGATCATGGTAAATTCATAAAATACAAATCGAGAAAAATCATAAAACACAATTCTCAAAACAACCTAATATTGAAAAATGAAATTAGAAAAAAAAATTAGATTGTTAAAGAATTAAATTAAAAAAAATCAAATAAAAAACATAAAACATAAAATACTATTCTAATAAATAATGTTTTATAGATTATTGTTTTGCAACACCCTTCATTTATTTATTTTTTTGCAATTGTTAATGTTAATAGTTGTTAATTAATGTTAATTTTGACCCACAGGCCAGAAGTTCAATATGTTAGGTTTTTTCTGCTCTTTTTTTATTTTTTATTTTTTTTAGCAGGTACGGAGATACGAACACAGGAAAGAGGGGAAGAAAGTACAAAAGAGGTACTAATCACTGATGGGTGTCGGCTTTGGCACCTCCCTTCTTAACCCAGCTCATAAATACACAGTCGCTGGATCTAAGATTGTCCCTCGAATAGGCACAAGACACCTGGCAACAACACGGTCTCTTAATGAACCTCATAAAGCATCAAAAAGATGCCTTTTGGGATGCTACCTACGGTTAAAAATCATTGTCCATTAATTTTTATAATTAAAAAGATATTTCTTGGAAAAATATAAAGGGTAATTCATTTACAATTTACTTCACTGCCTGAGTCAAGAGATTAGAAGGAAAGAGTTCAGGTTTCAGCCGGGTGTACCTAAATTTCAAGTCGATCTGTTGGGTTAATTAGATTTTATTAGGTTAATTTTTCAGTGGATTTTTATTTAAATTCAGACTGATTTCCGGCCTGGATCAACCAAATCTCAAGTTAACCCACTGAACCGATCCAAGCTTCGAAACTATAATTAGAAGTTAAGGTCTCTATCAAAAAGCAAGTAAAAAAAACGTTTTTAACATCTCAACTTTCAATAAAAGCATTGCTGTGAAAATTATGGTTCCCTTCTATTTTAACTAACTTTACACTTTTTTAGATAATATAACTTTATATTTATTTTCTTGTAACTAAATAATGTGATATTAAAAAAAACCTAAAACTCCTCAAAAAAAATATTATTCACATGTCTTGATTTACCATGGATTGGAATAATAAAATTACTATTTTACCATTCTAGAAAAACTAAATTATCTATTAGAGATAATTGGATATTTTAATAGGGTTAATTGGTTATTTTAAAATTACCCAAAGCAACTTGGTTTTATATTTCACTTGCACAACACAATAAAATGAGTTTATTGCTCTTACAACAAGAGATTCCTTACCTTACCTCGTGAGCTTGTTTGGACTTTTATTTTATTTTATTTTTTTATGATTATTACGTGGTCTTAGAGGTTTTTTATTGCTATTTATTTTATTTGAGATCATTTTTAAAATTGATTTTTTTATGATTTAATCCTCCTTCATTTTCTATTGTTTTTTTTTACCATGGCAAATTTTTTAAATTGATAAATTTTTTTTTACGATTTAATCCTCCTTCAACATTGAATTAAGCTTTTTGATTGAACTCGAGTTTACGATTTAACGAGTTGCGAATTATAGATATTAACTCAGAGTTTAAGAGATTTGTTCGAGTTAATTGTTTTTGTTTTTTTTTAAGCTCATGTTTTTTCTTAATTTTATCATTCAGCATTTGGTTTAATTGGAATTAGCCTCTGTTTTTTTATTTGCTTTATTTAAAATTTTTCTCTAATTTTGAAAATGATTTAAATTATCTTGAGTCTTTTTATTTGTTGCTCTTTGTTAAATTTAGCTTTCTTAAAAAAATATTATTTTAAATTAAATTAAATCAATTTTTTAAATATAAGTATGTTGTGCACACTTCATGATATATATATATATATCTTTTTTGATTATTTTTTTAGTTGAATATTTTTTTTTATCTTCTATATTTAGTTAATTAGGATTGGGCTTCCTTTATTTTTTTAAAGTTTTATGAAATTATCACAATCTTATACTTCGAATCACAAGTTAAACCATGGTTAGCCTAGATCAAGCTAATGTATCACCATCTTAATATTTTTTTTTCTGCAAATAATATATCGTTTAGTATATATTATTATCTTAATATTTTAAAAAATTTTACTTCCTAACATCTTTACACCTTTTTTAAGATTAGAAAAAATTAATCTGACTTACTCTAATAACATACAATGCATTGTGGTGGAGCTAGAAATTTATTTGTCAAAGGGAGGTTAATAAATAAACTTGGATAAAATTTATTCACGCAAGACGGATTAAGGAATTGGAACTGGGGCTCAAAAAATTGGATGTATAAAACAAAATTAAAAACACACTCAAAGATCAAGGGTTTTTTTTTTTTGACAGCGACAACCCAGTGTTATACTATAAAAAAAAATATATGTGAAAAAATAAACATTATATGATAATAGTTATATTATAAGTAGGATTAATTAAAAAAAATTAAAAGATAAAAGTTACTGCCACATATAAAAAACCATGCATATAAGATGAACTTTTAAAAAGGTGTCACATGACACGTAATTAAAAAACAACAACAATTCTTATAAACATGAGATTATGAAAAAAAATCTTGAAATATAAGAGGTTATCAGCCATTGATAAACAATTAATTAAAGCATCAATCAACTAACTTTATAAGATGGATTGCAAGTAGGATTGACAACAACAATCGACAACAACTCAAATTTAAATAACTTAATTGTAGTTTTATCAGGTTTTTAGGATTTTTCAATAATAAATGATAATTCATAAATGATAAGTCTATATAAACGATAACTTTATAGGTGATAGAATAATAAATAATAATTTTATAGGCGATAATCAAGTTTCTTTGTAATTAGTAAGTTTGTAATTTTAATTTTATAACCCAAAAATTACCAAAAAAATATTTCGTTATCTAGAAGTTTCACTTCATGGATGTAATCAGAGTATAAATCACTTTATAAATATAAATATTTATTTTCTAAGTTATTGAGTTTACTTTACATTCAAATTGTTTTAATTATTTGGTTACTTCTTTCGTTGAGTGGATTTAATTATATTGATAATCATAAAGTTTTATAATATAAATTTAGAATTATTTAAGCAAATTTAGTACTAAATTCAAAGTTTAAACCAGTTAATTTAGAACTTTAATCTTACATTGCAAAGTTCTTTCGACAAACATAAAAAGAATTTACATCAAACACCATGCATGTTAACCCCTTCTTAGATCCGCCTTAGATATGTTATGTCTTTTCTTTACAAGGGATAGATATGTCTATTTTCTTTTTTTCATAAGGTCATCAAAGCACAAACTTTGCTGCATTAGTTAACAGCAAGCAATAAATTTTTTTAAAAAATCATGATAATTAAGTTGATTAAAGTAGTACAAACCATGCTAAACTCTTGTCTACAAATTTCCAAGTTTTGGTCTCCTCTTTCCCTTCAAATCTTTCAAATAACGAGTCAATACTCGAAGAAAACAGAGGCCGTTGGTATGATGAGGCACGTTAATGTACCAAGAGAGGTTTTGGCAATATTGCTCCCGAGCATTGCTAGACTTTTTCTGAAGTGCTGGTATCACGATCAATAATTAATATCCTTGTCAATGGAACCACAAAAGTGAAGAATGTTGATGCTTTCAAGACTGCAGCGAGCCCAATAACCCCATCGGTCATCGTAAATCAAGTGGACATAGAAGAGAAACGCACTGCTCATAAACGCAATTCCATACATGGGGAAAACTACAACCGGCCGGGCTCATAAATGTTGAAAATAGGTATGCAAAACCAAACAGTATAGCTGATGAGGAGCTCCATAGAGTAACTTTCAACAGCTCTTTCTTGGGTTATTCTTCGTCGGAAGGCAATGGATTAGACACTGTTAAGCAGTGGTCTAAGAGAAAATAACACAAGGTGAGAAAAGTTATAAACGCTACCATTGGGATGTCATTGTTGATAAATGCACGGCATATGGTGCCTGTGCTATTGAATGTTAGGTGAAGGTATGTGATGGTTTGTGTAAATCTCAAGCTTTCACTACCACTGTTGCATTTGTTGCTAGCAAAAAAGGAATGTTGGGTTCTCACTGTTGCAATGATCTGGCAACATTTAAAAAAAAAATATTGATTTTTGATCGTGGTGGAAGAAAAGGGTCGCTGGAAATTAATGATGCCGGTTATTTGCGTGGTGGCCGGAAGGTATAGCTGTGTTCTTGTATGAATGAATGGTTTGTGACAATTCCAAGAAAATACACGGAATCACCATGGAAGAGAGGTTCTAAAAAGTCTATCCAACAAAAAAAGTTAAAAAGCCACGGCACATATATCTTTCCAGATCTTTTCATGACAGCAGCAAAGAAAGTAGCAGCTTGATTCCAAGGTGAATTTGCCCCAGTCAACTCTTTTTTTCTTTTTTGCTTGGAACTTGTCTTAATCAATAAATTGCAGAAATAAAAATCAATCCAAGTTCAGAACCAAGAGAGTATTTGTGGCTTTGTGCCCATCACTATTTGGACTTCAATGAAGTTTGAAGCAGGCAACAATTGGCCCGGTAGGAAGGAGGAGTGTGTGAATACTTTTGCTGAAAATAAGCGAAATTTATTTGAAACCGGGAAAGAAATTTATTTAAAATAAGGAGGAGTTTGTAGCGTAATTCGTTAATAAATAGACAAGTCCTAGTTTTTTACCTGCTAGAATTTTAAGTTAATTTCTAGCGCAAGAAAATAAAATAATTGCATTTTTTATGTATTTTTATACATTATAATTGTTTTAATTGAGAAACAAAAAGTTGTTGTTTATATTTTATAAGATAAATTAAAAATATCAGAACTGGTAAATAAAAAAAGCTTAAATACTAATTTAGCGAGAAGCTATTTTTTAAAATTGAAATAAAAATAATTGCACAAGCAAATATTTTACACCTGTTCTTTTTGTTTTATACATTTTCATATATTTTATTTTAGAGGCTAACTGTAGTTACTAATAACAAAGTATTTTTATTAAGAGAAAAATTAGAGACAAATTAAACTAATCTCTCAAAGCATTATGGAAAAGAAAAACTAGGCCTTGTTTGTTTTTTAATTTCAAAAACGTTTTTGAACAAAATTAAATTTTTTATTTATTTTTTTCTTTACTTTAAATTAATATTTTTTGGTGTTTTTAAATCATTTTGATGCGTTAATATCAAAAATAATTTTTTTAAAATAAAAAAAAATATAATTTTAATATATTTTCAAATGAAAAATACTTTAAAAAATAACCACAAGCACACTCCTATATAAAATGAGTCCTGATTTAACTTTTTCCAATATATTTACAGAAAACATCAATTTTATTGAACTCCTCTAGAGAATAACTCATTGTTACAAATTTCGAGTTTTTTAATAGCTAAAATGTGATTATCCCACTATTTTTTCTCCTCTCTCAACTTCTAGAAACTAAAAATAAAGAAAGAAAAATAAGTTGACTAAATGATAAGACAATTTGAAACTTCAAGAATGAAACTTGAATTTCCCGCACCAAAATCTAAATGAGCATGTACTTCTGCTCTACTTTTGCTCTTCGTCAATTATGATTATTATTTTAACTTGTATTTTTATTAACCCCAACTAAATTCTGATTTCGCAAGAAACCCTCTTTAAACATCCCTCAAAACTCACCATGCGGGAGGTAACGTAAATTGGAAGGATTACACATTAAAAAAAAAAATACCATTATATTGTAAATATGGATAGAATTGCAAAAATTAGGAGTTTGAGGATCAAAATGAAAAAACATGTCCATAGTGGATTGTGATGGGTGAACAAGGATTCACCTATCTATTTCAGTTTATGTTCTAATAATTCTAGTAAGGCAACTAACATCCAGGTTCCTTTGCAAAGCAGATTAAAAGCATTGTAACCTCAGTTTTCAACATTTTAATGCTGGATTTATCATAAATAATAGAAAAGCAATCCAAATGAGATTGCCTACGCGACAAAAATGTAACAATTACAGAATAATCACCTTGGTATAGGGAGATAAGTGACCATAAGATGAGACTAGAATACATTACAAAAAATTCAACACCACTCCACTGGTGTAAGAAGCTGGCTTACATGAAACACAGGCAACAGAAATATATCGATAGTAGAGATTAAAAAAGGTAAAATGTAGAGACAGGTGAGCATTAATCAGGAAAATTGAAAGTTCTCACAAAAATGGATGATTATTTGTTGTTTAAAGAGGGAAAGAAAAAGAAAAAACAGCTAAAAGGTGACCTATATTATACTAGCAACATTACTACAAAGGGGTTCTTTCTAATCCAGTGAAGCTGAAGCAGCCTCTTTCAAACAAGCCCTCATTATCTTGTCCAGCTTTGAGCAAGCATCCAAGCAAAGCTGCATTGCCTGTTTGTGAAAAGCAAAATCAGTACAGCCAAATTGCACACACCTTAGATTGCATACTGCCATGAATGGGATATGGTTTTTCCTATAGCTTGACAAATGATGTTTGCAGTTTAGATGACGCACCTCATTCAGTTTTGCAGTTGACCATTCCCCTGTAATAGAAAGCTGCGTGACCTCATAACGAGAAGGCATGCAAGTGATCATCAGGCTTCCATCTTGAAAACTTTCCTCTTCCAAAATTGGATCAATGATGAGGTTTCTACCAAGACAAGACTGCAAAACAAAAGAATCTAATTTACAAAACATGAAAATTTGATGGGAAACAACTGTGAACTAAACAAACGAGTTCAGGTCATTAAATCAGCTGGATATATCTTGAAAGAAGTAAAGAAATGCACAGCATTGTAAAGACATCTGAAAGCTTGATGAGCCATCCTTGCACTAATATGTTTCTGCTGCGTCACCATCAACTTAGTCACAAACAGCCACAGAATATTTCTACAGAGTCAAAGAGCCAAGCAATACCAGGCTATGGAAAAAATAAATGCATTAAGGCAACAAATATTAATGAGACCACCTAAGTTTTCTGATCTCCATCTATTCATAAAAGCCGGGTCAAAGCACAATCGCCATCAATGAGTAGTTATTTAGCAAAGTGCAATAATTTAAATGTCTACAAATTTTCATTCCAATAACCCAGGTTCAACGGGACTTACGACAAGATGGCCTTTTAAAAGTGACAAATTCTGAAGTGAACAAAGGAACAGGCTAAGATGAACAAATGTCAGAAAAAGACAGTTCAGTTAATTCCCATTTCTAGTTCAAAATTTGGGAAAACTACCCGTTACAAAGTGTTTTACCCCAAAGACTAAACTACATCGAACACCCAAATAAAGTTTCTACTACTTAAGATATTAAAACACTTCTTACTTCTATCAATTCTCAGCAATAAATAAGTACGTGAAAATATTAACTAAAGCTCAAACTAGAAAAACCCCACATTTTCAAAACAAACAAACAAACAGAGATAGTAATAAGAGATTTTAGATTTAACAAAATTTATCACATATTGAACTCAATCAGTAAATATTTTGGGTAATGAAGGAGAAGACATATACACAAGCCTGGGGGGGGGGGGGGGGGGGGGGGAAGAAAGAAAGAAACCAAAAATAAAATACTAGAATTGGAGATCATATTTGAATAAAGAATTCAACTCCTAAAGGGTAGATTTAAGGGTCCCAAGCATTCTCATCTTTAAGCATTCAGCAAAACGAGTTGGCAGGTCAAAATATTGGAAGAGAACAATGATCAATAACTACATTGCGCATGATTTTTTGTAAGCTCTGAGATTTGCCGTTCTGTGTCCCATGATTAGGGTTGGTTTATCCACATCAAACAATAACCAAGCAGACTAATTAAAATAAATACTAGAAGATATTTTACTAATTTGCAATGGATAACTGTGTATATGCATATAAAGTAAGAACTTCATGATAGATAACAACTAGAAACAGTGTCAGGAAACCTCAAGTCTATGCATGATGCATACCACAGAAACTCCAGCAACAAGGTCATACATCATAATCCCTGCATCCGCCAAGGCAAGGCTTGCACAAGATATTACAACAGGTAGATCACCTGCAAAAACATAATCTTGTTAACGAGTTTAAAGAAAAAAAAATTTAATAGCCACTAAAATTGTATTGAAAAAACAGGCTGTAGAAACAAGCAAGCAAACTTAAAAGGCATGAAAAAGCTTTGGAAGGTAAACAGAAGAACAACATTTCCAGTACGAGATTTGCATAGCAAGTCATAAAGGTGGTTGTGCTATTCTGCAAACTAGACATAGCATTCTTTTCCAAAGGAACACCCAGGCTAGGCATACGTTTTCTTAACCTGTCTTTATTTTCATTCTTCACCCCTTTATTCCCCCAAAACAGACCCAGATTTAGAGGTTAGTATGAAAATGTAACTCACTGCCGCCAGATTCTAACACCAATGCAAACACATCTACAGTTGTCTTGGGAAAAGTTTCCAACATGATTGCGCCTTCCAAAGCCTTATGAAGCATGGAAGAGAACTCTTTATTATCTGATCCCTAACAAAAAGGGGCATCATATATCAAAAAAGATAATAGGAGTTTGAAGATGAATATCAAAAATTTTATAGATGCATGCTAACATACCAGTCCACGAGCAGGGGTGGCAAAAGTGGTACAGCTAACATTGCAATTAAGCCTGCCCACATCACTGTACACCATTGCTTTCTTACTTTCTCTAGGCCCAAACCTGAAGCAAGAAATGGCAGTACAATGTAAAATTAAGTTTATATTATGAAGGTTGCTGTATTAATTATATCTCATATCATGGTTCCATCATGTCAGTATAACTAAAAAAATGAAGGCAATACTCACACAGAAACGATGACCTTTGTATTTCCAAATTCAGCATATGCAGATCCTGCAGCAGAATTCACCGCACCAGTCCTGAAAACTGCAAACGAAAAACATTTCAGTTCAAGTAAATTAGACAACAATCATATCATGCCTGCATAATCCCAAAACAGATAATTTATGTGTATGGTACATACAAGCAGATAAAAAAAAGTTGAAATATGAGCTACATTCTCTCAATTAAGAATCAAAATTTCAACCTCAACATCCTTACAGATCCAAAATAAAATTTTCATTTCAGTGCTGACCAACTACATTCATATTTTAGACGGAGGTCATCCATTTGAAGTAGAAATTGATGGGATTTAGCATCTATGGCAAAACGACTCTACTAATAGAACATGAGAATCACTTTCATCCACGGGTGTGCTCAACCCACCACTGAAAAGTTTGCACCCAACAACAAAAGAGGCAGAGACAGGCAGGCAGTGTAAAAAAGGCATAGCTAACCGATGTAAATATATCATGCCAAGTAAATTAAACAAGATTTCTAAAAAAAGACACAGAAACCTCAATTTCTCGAAACTTCATGCCTACAGTAAGAGAATTCAAATTATCTAAAAAAACAAATGAAGAACCAGCAACAAGGAACCAATTCAACATTTTTTGTCTTAGCATAACACCATTACACAATCAAAAACCAGCATCTTTTTAACGGATGATGGAACATAAAGATGGAAGATAATAAAAAAAAAAATTAATTAACAAAAAGAAGCCAAAAAACTGAAATTTACAAACTTTCACACTCATTGACACCCAAAAGCACATATTAACATTGAAACATCAAAGCTGACAACCCTTCATATAATTATAAAGGAAAGAAAAGAAAGCACAAGAAGAAAGCAGAGATAGGGAAAGCATGCCAGCATAAGTTCAAACAATCAAATCACAACACCCCAGAAGATTAAAAGAAAACCCGCTTAAAAAAAGTGACCATTCAGTGTAATCAAAGAAGATGGTTAAAAGCTAATTACTACTTGGAAAATTATAGAAAAAAAAAAAACAGTAAAAAGAGAGAAAAGGGAAATATATATATACAAGCAGGTCGGCACTGCTGGAAACCACGACCATCGGGACGAAGCCAGTCGACATCAGAGTCAGAGAAGAATGAAGAACGTTGGGTTTTCTTGGTGGGAGTGGGAGTGTAAGTGCCTGGGGCAGCACCACCTGTGGAAGCCATTGTGCTTGCTTTGACCTTATTTTTGCTCTGGTTTTTCCTTGGTATTCTGTTCTCGCCTCGCGGCAGCCAGAGGGAAGCAAACACGAGAGCTTTTTTTTCGTAGGCTGTCCTTTTTTCTGACGGCGTCGTTTACATGAATAATGAAGCATGAGAATTTTTATTTTTTTTCTTGGAACAAAATCCCATTCATTTACATTTACAAGCACAATTAAAATAAAGACAGCTAGGATGAAAATCAGCTTATATTATACGATCATAGTTTAAAAATAGGCTCTTTCGGAGGAGGATTTTATTTATGTATTACTGGATGTCAAAATTCTCCTGTTTGATATGATATGCGTCGTCCTCAAGGGGTGTAGTGTGGTGGCAAAGAGCTTAAGATCTGCACAGTAGGTTTCGAGTTCGAATTAGGGCGTACACCTCTTGTAAGAGTCTGGGACAGCCGGGGTTTTACTCACTTACCTGGATCCACAAAGTGCGCTTTTCGAAAAGTGAAGTTTCCTCGAATCCAAAAAAAAAAAAAATATGATATGGGTCGAACAAATCCTCTTTTTTTTTTTCTAACACATGAACGGGGATGAGGATGTATAGCATGCCTTTACCATAAGAACAACTTGAATCTAATTTAGTAGATCCATTTGTTACACGATAAGATAACACAATAGTGTCTTAGAAGTTATTATACCTGTCGTTGTAGGTCGAATATTTTTTTAATAATAAAAAAAACTTCAACATTCAACATGTTTTCTCATATAAAACATTCTAAATGAAGATTAAAAAGCTCGTATAAGCATCTAATTAAGTAAAATGAGAATTATATATAAAAATAAAAAAAAATTATTAATAATAATTAAAAAAATTGAAAAAATCAAGAGATGGATGTAAATCAAAATATTTTATCTCGCAACTTGAACCATTTATCTAGTTGTGTTTAATAAATTTATTTATTAAAATTAATTTTTTAATTAATCAAATGATAATAAAAATAGACACACAATTAAAATTGATTTAATAAAAGAAAAGAAAAAAAATTATACAATGCTGCTTAATATATTAAAAATTAACAAACAACTAAAACAAAAGGAGAATTTATTGTAGCCCTTTTCACATTTTATTTTTCACCGCTACAATATAATGACTATTTTGTTATTCCCATAAAAAAAATTGCATGTTTTTGAATTAGGATTATTTTGATATTTTTCACAAGGTGCATTAATCATTAGTCAAACCTATAATTAGACCACACTTTACTAGTAGAAGACCACCTCCAAAGCATTTTTATATTTTAAGAAAAATTATGGATAGTTTTAGCCTATCACATTATTCATTGACTAAAAATTATAGATATACTTGGAAGCAATCCATAGTATTTTTCTCATTTTGCTCTTGAAAAAAGAATTTTTATTGATTGCTTTGGGGGGATAGTTATTTTACAGGATATAAATGTCAATGTATAATTTTTGGAGGGTGTAAACAGTTTTTTTGTAAATTTTTTGGACTTGAAAATACTACATTGCCCTTGAACAAAATAAAAGAAAAGGAAAAAGATATTCCTGTTGCTCAGGGATGTAATGAGATTTTCTATGTTTTTTTGCAGAACATTAATTTTTTAAACCTTTGCTTTAAGGGCTTTTTTGTATTTTCAAATATGTTTTTATGTTATTATCAAATCTTCTTTGGGGTATTTTTTGCTTTTCACACATGGTTGTTTTTATTAATTTGGGGTTTAAAAGGGGTTATTTTGGTCTTTTAATATATATAAAAAGAAAATTACTGACGTGTGTTGCGTAGACATAGATGAGTGAGGTGTCCTATCGCATTTGAGCGGCGCATGCTATGCCTCATAGCTGGAAACAAATGTCATCCAAGGTGCTTTTCAATTCCTCATGACTGAGTCAACCATGCTAAGTGGCGTGTGTATGTCTATTTACACCGGTTTGGTCTCAATCTAGTTTTTTCTTTTTCTTTTTTTCATTCTTTTTCTTCCTCATATTGCATACTATTCATAAAAAAAATTATATCATCCCTTCAAATTCTTTTTTCCTTTTAGTCCCTCTTCTTTTAATTTCAAATTTTTTTTATTTACATTGATTATTTCTAATTGGATTTTATTTTTGATTTCATCCTTGGTCATTTGATTTTTTTTATTTTTTATCAAATTTGATTTTCATTCTTTTAATTGCTATTTTTTATTTTGAATTATTTTTTTAATTGATTTATTTTTTCAATTACTTCCCTCAACATTTATTTTCATTTAATTTTTATGTCAAATTTGATTCTAATTATCTTAATTGCTATTTTTTAATCATTTTCTTAATTGATTTTTTTTTAATTATATCCCTAAACATTTAATTTCATTTATTTTTTATGTCAGATTTAGTTCTAATTCTTTTAATTGCTATTTGTTTTGTTTTGAATTGTTTTTTTTATTGATTTTTTTCCTCAATTTCATCCATCAATATTTGTTTGATTAAGAATCTTGCTTCTATATTTTTTTGGGGTTTGCATTTAATGGAATCAATCCAGTCTCATGAACTAGATCATAAATATAAAAGATTAACCCGAGTTGACTTCAGTCTTTTTTTAAAGCATTTTTTTCAAATATTTTTTTGCCAATATTTTTTTTGTTTTCCTATTTGGTGTCATTTTAATTTCATGTCTCAGGTCATGTGTTTGATTTGTTGATCCAAGTTGGTTGTCGGGTTTGCTAGAGGCTTTTTTTGTTATCTTTGTTTTATATCTTTCTATCATATCGTCAAGTGTTCATTCTTTACATTTTAAGTTCAATTTAAGTTATTTGAAATTGTTCAACTCAGTCGGCTCGATAACCCGAGTCTCAAATTTTCTTTGAGTTATTTAAAAATACTAGCGTCATGAAGTTTTTTTGTGTTCGGGATAATGTTTGCCAACCCAAAACATAGTGATTAACCTAGTTTTTGAAGATTCACCTGGTTTTTTATCCTTTATTTTTTCATTAATTTTAAAAATAATCCAAGCTTTCTCAAATTTTTAAATTCATTATTTTTGTTAAACTTATGCCTTATTTTAAAGGGAGTTTGATTTTAAATTAAATTAAATTAATTGTTTATTTTTTTAAAATATATCACCTAACATACCACTATCTTCATATTTGTCTTAACATTTTTTTAAAGTTAAAAAATAAGCTCACATACACGACTCACATACACGACGGGCAAATCATTTTCCTCCTAACTAAAAAAAATATTGATTTGTTAGAAAGTCATGTTGGACAAAAACATGTTGGGTGACATATTAAAATGATGACATTTTTAATTGACACGTACCAGTCATGGTTAATCTGTAAAACCTGTAATGTAAATTAAATTAAATTAATTTAATTGATATGATGTGGGTATAGGATTCTAACTTTGTTATATTTTAAACGTGCTAGCAAGACATAATTTCTATATTAATTGAAAATATTATTTGGATATCTAGCTTATCTATATTTTAGTTTTACCAGATAATTTTCTTTTGATTTTTTATTTAATTAATTAGTGTGAGTGATTGCTCATAATGTAGCAGGTCCAATTGGAACTCCAATATTTTTTTTACATGTGGTTCTCAATTGATTTAATTAAATGCATGCCTGAACTTTTTAATTTATAATTATGATGTTTTTTCAAAAAACATGTGCTTTTATTTTTCTAATAAAATATTACAACCCATAACAAGGTGTAGGTTAACTATTTATTTAGTTAAATACATGCATGGTATTTTCAATTTATTATTTAGTTTTTTTCCTCGAACAAATATTAAGAACATGGCCATTTTCATTTTTTTTGCTATTTTTTTAATTCCCCACTACAAAACGCAAATTAAATAACTAGAACAGTCTATATTTTGAATGAAAAAAACACCATAAATAATATTTTTGGATGTGGAACGCAGGTTGCACCATAGGTGCACCATGTAGCCAAACAGAATTAATTGAGATTTATTTGGATACATATCAATGTCCAGTTTCATTCGATTCAGTATTTTATTTCTTGAAAATACCAAATCAGGCAATTGAACGGATCATATGTGCTGGCTTTTTTAAGGTAACAAAAAATTTGATTTAATTATGATTTAGTCCTTGTAGCTTAATGAAACTAATTAATTAACCCTCATAGTTTAGAAACCAAATATTTAATCCCTACATATTCAAATTCCATATTCTTTTCAATTTTGTCTCCCTTTGAAAAATAGAATAAAGAAAAGAGAAGCAGGGAAAGAAGGGAGATCTTGATCAGAAAAGGACTTGTTGGAACAAAAAAGAAAAATTGATGATGAACTATTAAATATTTCTAATACTATAGGGACCAATTAATTAGTCTCCATAGATTATATGGACGAAGTTATAATTAACTCAATAAATATGATTCACACCAACTCTAAAAAGCACAAATTGGAGAAGCTATGTTACAGGCAGAGTTGCAACTCAACATTCATCAGCTAAACATAGCCAGAGAATCACATAAAACCAAAACAAACAAACAAAAAAGCGATACAAAAGAAAATAAAGTTATCACAACAGTTTTGGGCCAAAAATCAGAAGATAAAGTGTCAATGAACTATGTTTTCTAGTTTCTTCTCACGAACCAAGTATAACTAAAGAAATGCAGCTTTAGGGGGGAGGTGGCACAGGCTCAAACAGTGGAGGGCAGCAGCATGAGAAAAGGCCGCAGCAGCACAGAAACCATAAACTGCAAAATGTGAATATTCCCAGTAACCAACTAATAAAATACTACAATGTCAAATTCTAGCTACCAATGTTGCAGTTTCCTCCAGATGTATAAATTTAAAAAGAACAAGAACAACTTACCATGAATCCAAGCATCCTCCTTCATGGTGTGGTGGACCAAGCAATGGAACAGTAGATGGTGGTGGTGGTGGTGGTGGAGGAGGATCCATTGGTGAGTTAAGACGAGGGACAATACTTCAACTACTGAGGTATTAGCTGGTATCCTCTCTTTGTGGAAGTTAAATGGTAGATATTAATTGGTAGAACATTATGCAACATCCTTTCTTCAGGTCACTCCTTCAACTACCATTCAAAGTTAGGCAATAGAATTGCAAAAATGGACGACCCAACTAATTATTAACACTTGAACAACTCAAGTGCTCAACATGGCTACCACTGCACATGGACACCTACTGAGACTTGACTTACCAAAATATACACCAAAAAACACATTACAGAACCAAGTTGCTTCCATGGCAATATAATATTTGATATTGAATTTGATTCAAGAAAAAAAAAAACGTAGTCATGAAGGGTGCCGACAATTCAACTTCCAAACTCAAGAAATTCATTGGGATAAAAGCTAAAGATTTTTAAAGATCTTGTGATAGAAATTATTTTGTCACCTATAGCCCACCGAAGAAAGATTTGTATTTGGTACAAAAAAAAATTAAGTATGACCACTCCTATTTCTCAAACTGTCATGACTGGAAATAATCTATCTACGAAGTTGTTGTACTTGATTAAAAAGAAAGGTTTTTAATCAGAATCAGGAGAACTCAAACTTGAGCTTGAACATCTTGGCAAGCCCTAACTTGAAAGCTTGCTTTCTATCAGAATTTGCCACACTATGTTTTTCTTTCTTGGTTTTTTTCCTTATTTAAAGCATTTCACCAGCAAACGAATTTGACGTATCACATATGTACCTGAGCACTGTTTCTCATACAAAAAACTAAATCAACTTCTTTGTAAGATGAACCGTGAAGCCATATCATATTACCAAAAAAAGGAGTTTTCTATAAATTTTTCTGTACATGAACAATTAAATACAAATCAATAAAGAAATGACCAAAAACTTGCATTCTTCTCTATGTAAGAAACCAAAAGTTGTACTGCCAACCTGCAAAGTACCTGAAAAAAATATTTTTTGCCTTCATAGGGAGCAGCTTTTTCATGGAGATTTAACATTAGCCATGCAGAATGATTCTAGCCGAGGCTCAGTTAAGTCCACGGCCTCATCATCCGAGGAACGCAAACTCTGAGCTTTTGAAGTCAAAAGGATTAACCTCTCCATATACTTGATTGAATTATTATCTGCCCCTACATTGTTGCTTCCAACAAAAAGGTCATGTTCTACATCTAAAGCTGACTGTTGAATTGACCTGTCTGGCTTCAGTACTTCCTCTGCATCAACAGGACCTTCAGCTCGACTGTCGGGTTTTTCTTTGAATAGCTCAGTTTTCATTCTCTGGATTGAAGACATCTGCATAAGACATAAGCAGTGACATTTATAACATTGACCAAAAGGATAAATGTACATGTCAGGGGAAGCATTCTAGGAAATTTCAGACAGTAAGATTGGTAAGCAGGGACGCGTGCACTCAACCACTGACATAAAGAAGCATGCTTTGCTTTCATCTGTGCTCTCAGAATCTTAGATGCAGCACTACATTTACCTCCTTAGAGATTAACTAAATGAATAAATGAGAGCTGGATTTGATACATAATCAAAAAACATAAGATTCTGATAAGTAATTTTTTTTCAGAAATTCCACTTCCAAAAGGAACACAAAATTCAAGAAATTGAACACAGAATTTACACCGAGCATTGAGATGGTTCTCATTGTTTACCAGGAATAGTAAGAAAAAACAATCGCAAATAGTTGTCACCATGAAAGAAAGAGACATAGTAAATAAAAAAACTTGACTTGCTATAATACATTACCTGAAAAAGATTCACAGGAATGTTTCTCCTTTTGGATTTTTCTGGTGCTATAGTTGAGAGGATTTGTACCACCTCACCCATGCTTGGCCGAGCATCAGGATCCAACAGCAGGCACTCCTTTGCCAGGTAAGCCATTATTTGCAACTCTTCTTCTGGGAAATTCCCTTTCAAGCGTGGATCAGGCAACTCTAGTAATACTAGCCCACTATCCTGGAGAAGAGGAGTAGCCTGCAATAGAAGAGGAATATAAACTACATATCAGTAATAGTACTCTACAGGCACAATTATGCTTAGCATACTTGGGAGCGCGTTTTCTATGTTTACATAACATCAATAATGATTCATCTGCCAAAGACATCTTTGCATCATCAAGGAATATCACAATTTGGGATAGTCAGGTTGAGTAGTTTTTTGAGCTACTCAACCTGCGGGTATGAAATATAATACATGCAACAAAATCAAGATTCTTTTTACCCATAAGACAAGGCTTTCTTCTCCTTTGTTGGTTGATTTATGGATTGGTTGCCGACCAGTGATAAGTTCAAGAAGAACTACCCCAAAACTGAAAACATCTGACATAAGAGAGGCTCTTCCAATCATTGCATACTCTGGTGCGAAATAGCCAAATGTGCCCTGCATTCTTGCAGGAGAACTGGGACTGCTGGGAACTCCATCACCTCTTAAACGTTTAGCCATACCAAGATCAGTAATCTGCACATTTTGTTGTCAGTGTAAGGTAATGGATGTTTGATTGCATTTAAGGCTTCATTGTTCAACTTAGTTAATTTGAATAAAAACATTTTCATATCTAATTAATATTTGACAGTTGTCTCATCTAAATTTGCAGTCAGAAAATTTTTGTTATGGTATGAAAAGGATGAAAAAGGGGGTAGGATTGAAGTTCAAGTCCCATCCCTGCTAAAATATGTCGTGTTTCTATTTGGAGTAAATATTTTCAGCAGAGACCTAAAGAAGAAGATTCTTACTTTTGCCCTCCAGTTTTCATCCATAAGAATATTGGTTGATTTGACATCTCTGTGCAAAATTCTTGGAGCAGCTGATTCATGAAGATATTCTAAACCCCTTGCAGCTCCTATTGCAATAGTAACACGAGTTTGCCAGTTCATTTTTTCCCCTAAAACCCCATCCAGACAGTCCCTCAGGTTACCATTAGGCATGTATTCAAATACCAGCAACCTCTCAGAAAATTTCCCTTGGAACTTCGAGCAGTAGCCAAGCAAAGGCACAACATGACAGTGATGGAGCTTCGCTAACAGCTCAACCTGTGCAAAACAACATGAAAAGGTTGTATGTGATTTGTGGAGCACAAACTGATCTGCTGTTTACACTTCAATGAATAACTAAATACAGAAGTTGGTGTTTGACAATAAGGAAAATGGGGTACCAAGCAGAGGCGGTACCTCTGTTGAAAAAAGGAAGTCTGCATCAGGACCACCTTGAGCTTTCAGCCGCTTAACTGCCACAGTCCTACCGTCCTTGAGCTGACCACGATATACATAACTACTTCCTCCAAGTCCAATTAGATTAGAATGGGAGAACTTATTGGTTGCATGTTCCAACTCAGAGTACGTGAAAAGGATTAAATTTCCATGTATAATCTCTGTTTTGCTCCTACACAAGAAAGAAGCCTTGCGAAAACACCCTGAGAATATGAAAAAACACTTGAATGACAAATCATGACAAGCAATAGACAATTGATATGTCAAACTTTGATGGGAACCAATTTAAGTTGATCATTCACCTGTAACCATAACAAATGCTACCTACCTGATATAGGATTAATGGGGGAATCAACCCTGATTTTAGTTTCTGACACTGAAGATGCTCTGTGACTAATTAAGTTAGTAGCACTATTGCAACTCCTTTCCCTGTCTGACAAGAATACTGGTGACTGGATAAGGCACTTGTCCTTTCGGTAGATATAGCATGTTATTGAAGCAAGAAATGCAAGAGTTGTGAGTATGACACATAATAGTAGGATGACCAAAACTATCTTGCTGGAAAAATGTTTTCTTGTATCTTGAACATCAGTAAGAGAACCTGTTAAGAAGCAAGCATATGCGAATAGGTCAGGCTATGGATGACTCATCTTACAACTAGCCAACGGTTTTAAACACAAAATTGAACCAACAAAAAAATCATAATTAAAAACATATCAATATGTCATTTGAATAAATACAAAAATAGAGTAAAATTTTGTTCTTATTATATAGTATCTGGACAACCCGATTGATGTTCTTTATGGTTATTGTTAATCCAGCTTCAATAGAAACTTGAGAGAAAGAACAAGGTTTTAAGTGATTGGATCAGTATGATATAGTCAAATTTGTCCCTGTAACAAGAACATGGAGAAGAAAAAGAAATAAAATACAATGATAATGTATATGAGTGTGTATAAGCACATTATGTATGTAAAGCGTGGCCTATCTCACTTAACATCTGTTACTATAATGCACTGTAGAGATGCACAAAATAAATCAAATCATAAAGATGTGAATTGTCCATCGAAGATAGCTCTTAGTTGCACCTTGTAGCGAAAACAGCCCTAAAATCTAAAACCTATTGTAGAGAAATATAAAAGACAAGCACAATCAATCATACAAGAAGCACAAGCAATCATACAAGATAACTCACGGAATTCAGCAACTTAGACTTACTTCACGGGTGAGACGACCAGGGAAATTCACTTTAAAGAAGTAGAAGGTTACAAAGTGTCATACAAAATTGTTCTCACACCTAAAATTCTAAAATAACCCAAAACTCACTTTTTCACTTCCTTGAGAATGTAAACACTCACAAATAAGTCTTAGCCTAAAATATTACAACTTTAGGTTTTTATACGAACCAAGTATGAGTATTTCTTCTCTCATTGGGCCCACAATTTAAGACAAACCCAACAAATCTCTACATTGACTTAAAATTAAGCCAATTTACGAAACTTGAACTCCTCTTTAATTGTCTCTATCAAGCACCTCTCAAGTACCACACAAACCAATCAAGTCCAAGCAATGCTTGAACTTGACTGCAGTGATTGGTTTTGTCAACATTGTTGCAGGAGCTGAGCAATCTTCTTTACTGTTACAAAACACCTATTCAGATTTCAGCTTCATTATCCCATATAAAACCTAATGTTGAAACAGAAACGTAGATTATTGAAAAACCTGCTAGATCCATGATTGAAACAGAAAATAATTCAAAGCTAATTAGGGTGTTCAGAGAGATCATTTAGTTGTTAAGCTTTGCTGCATGGCCTTTCTTCCTTATAACATCAAACAAGTTGTGAAGTCAAAAAACTATCTAGAAGATATTCTAGAGATTATACACCATGAAAAATCAAATTTTTAAATATTTACTAAGCAGCATCCAACAGACTAAATTATGCAGAAAGAAAAACACTGCCACAGGAACCAAGTACCAGAAGTGCAGTTGCAGGCTGTAAAACAGGTAGTATCTTGAATGCCAGTGGCAACTTTTGGTAACCCATCGGAAGAACATGTACATGTCCACATACCTCCACTTTGTCCACCATCTGCTTCGTATGAGATTAATCATTCAAATACAGACAATATAATCAATAATTTTCAAACAGAAGAGAATGTGTTCATAAATAGCCAAGACCCAGAAGTTACTCATGGTATTAAGTTTTAAAAATGCATGGATCCAAATAAAATTAGTCTTTCACCTATCATAAAAATGTTCATTTCAAGAACAATAAGTTAAAGCATATCAGAGAGTAATACAGTCCCTTATGAATCTGCAAGTGGAGGTCCCATAGTATACAACTTAAAGCAAACTCAACTATTATCTATGAGAAAAACCTTTTACTTCTTTTTATGGTTGCCCTGGTCACCAAAAAAAAACAATTTACAAAAATTAAGAATCAGCAATCATTTATTAATTTCCTTGTTATTTCCTATGTGAACATAATGTTATTTCGTAAGTGAACATAATGTTATAATTAAGAATCAGACTGAAACTGTCATGACTTCTTTGGTGGCTATACAAACAGGGTATGTTTCATGGTTTTTTTTTTTTTGGTGAAGGGGAGATTTCTCGTGGCTAATATTTATTAGTGTAAGAATGAGACTAGTAGAGCATGCTTTGCCAACTACTGAAAAACACTATTTAAAAGGTCAACAATTTTAGAACTTCTGGATGGTTATACCATAATGAGCAACGGCATACCCGGACTGCAATCACAGGATGTAGAACAATTAGATTTAATATAGCTCTGATTTCCTTGATATGATGCTGAACATGTACATGTCCATTTGTTGATGCCTGATTCAGCTGAAAGTTCATCTGCACCATCCAATTAACTAGAAATGAAACATATTGCATTTATGTAGATGATGAAAAATTAAGTGCAGCTCAATGCATCAGGCCTTTACACATTAAAAAATGCAGCAAATTTGCAATCAAAGGAACATCTAATGCAGTCTAGGCATCTCTGAGCAAAAACCTTCAAGTAACAGGTTCCACTCTTGATGCACATGTAGTAGCTATGTTGACGCATCTGTTGGAATGAAACCTTTACTTAAACATGTTTGATGAGAGATGCCTAGCCTTCCCAGGCTCATCGATATACCAAGGAAACTTGTAAATGGGATTTATAGTTTTAACTGTACTAAAAGGTGGAGAATCGAATGCTAAAGATGGAATGGATTAATTACTAACCAGAAAAACCTTGCTGGATCCAGATTAAGCCAATGAGAACGGCAAGAACAACTTTCAGCTGAAGCTTCATCTATTCAAACACTAGCATAAAACAAAAGTGCCAGTCAACTCCATGTCCCAATCAAGAATGGAAATTTTCTACTTGTTCAACATAGTAACAGTTAGCTTGGCAATACCAATATCTATTGGCCTTCCAAAACAAATCTAAATCTGGTAAATACTCGCTGAAAAGAAAAGATAGAACAAGCTAAAAGACAAAAACATCAGATCACAAATTTTAGTATCTAGGGACTTGCAAGGCATCTGAGATTGATTCTGCAAACGTCGCAGGAAATTATTCTTCCTACAACTGCAATAGGACTAAAATAGTTTGAAAGAAACAATTTTTCAGGATTTTTATAGGAACAGTATATAAGATTACATCATCCAGTGCTGTGTGTGTGTTGTGCTGGTTGGGGCCTAAAAGACCGACTAGTATTCGAAAAAAGAGACTCATAGTGGAAAACAGAAACCTTCATTTGCTCATCCAACTTCGTCAATCATAAGGAATCCAATCTGCACCAAGCATATTATAGAAAAGCTTAAGATTACATATGATTGAAGTTGATAACTCAAAACATGAAATATAAAACTCCAGGAAGGATAAACGAGAGTGATTGGAACTTCTATAAAATGAGGAAAAAAACTTAAAACCTATGGAAAAATTGCATGCTTTATATCAAATTATCCCTACAAATTCACACGTTCCAAGATGATCTGGACATCAATACAGACACTGGGTTCTCAATGTAATATTGCGTACTGGCACCAACAATTCTAGAAACTGGTAGTTAGAAATTGGTAGATTCATGGTTGGCCAACAAACACTTTGCTTCCAATGATTTTCAACACACTAGGCAAATTATTGAAGCAAGAAATAGAAACACTATGCTAGATTGTTGCACTTAATTATGGCACTAACGACACAATTTAATGATAAATGCTCCACGGAAATTATTAGTCGGTCATCTACAGTTTTAAGAGTAACATCTAGCAAGATGGTGAAACGCAAGAATAGATAGCCCTTAAAAGCAAAAGTGTCCATAGAAATGACGGCAGGTAGACCATTCACTAAAAGGGGAGCCCTGGTGCAGTTAGTTTACATCAAATACATAGCACAAGCACTTAGTGAGGACATGACCCTCTTTCAGAGCTGAGGCAACCCAGAGATACCTCCCTCAGCCAACTAATGTTTATAAACGACCCACCTAGCCTAGCTAGCTACATGCATTTGGTCGGCAGAAATCCCATCAGGAGTAAAACATGCTCCATTCCAAATTAAACCATTTCCAAAGTAATTCTAAATTTACTTGATCGGTAAACAAACCAATCACAACAAGTGAAGTAACAAGTCCAAAAGAGAGATGAGAAACAGAGATTTGACAGCCAGATGGATAGTGATAAATACATCAGGAAAGAGACTGATAATTATTAATAGTACTGGTAAAAATACTGATGAATGAAGATTTGAAATATAGCAGTAGTATAAAAGAAACAAACCCATCAACCTCTTTGAAAGCAACTGAATTTCAAACATGAAAGTGACTCTTCAACCATTTTTAATCGACTAGCTTTATATTGGAAACTTCTTTTTTTTTTTTTTGTTTGCTTTCATTTCGTGAACTAGATAAATCCATTTTACAAAACAACGGTGATGCTCTACGATGCCAAATCCCATGAAAACATAAACACATGGGTTCCTCGCGAGGGGTTTGGGCTTCGGAATAAGATAGGTACACGCTTACAATTATTATCAAACCCAGTCCGGCATAGCCTTCTATAGATAGACCTGTTAATTTCGAGTCCAATCATTTAGAAAGTTAATCTCGTAAATTTTATTTTGCATGACACGTCAATTCATGATATTATCAATAATTTTTTTTACTTAAAACAATATAATTTCATAAAAACTCATTCGATCTAGAAGTTAATCAGTTCAAACTGTGTTCTTGAATAAAGTCATGAGTTAAAACAAAGCTTATAACTATGATATTAATTAATGATTTTATTTTTTAATTAAGGATAGAAACAAATCATCCCATCTTACAAAAACCTTGATAATACACGCTTTAACCTGTAGATGTGGTCCTCGCAGTAGTTAGTATAATTAAACATACAAAATAACACTTCTAAATTAATAGTATCATTATATTGTTGTTGTTGTTATCAATAAAATTATAAAATAAGGTGTTTTTATTGTAGCTACATCACTATTTATCCTCTCATATTTTATAGTAAATTATAATATTGAAACTTTTAGCAATTTTTGATTTGGTTCTTCAATATTTCTTTTGCACAATTGAGCTCAAATTATAGTCAAGTTACATGTTTTTTTTAGGGTTGAGGGTTGAATTGCAAGACGGGTGACTAAAGCGCAATACACAAGTAACATTGATGATGCGTTTGAATTTGTTTATGAAGTGCATTTTTGTCCCCTATAATTTTTTGCTTTGCATTTTTCAAATATTCATTTCGATACTAAAATTCAATTTCATCATTTTCAGTCCTTGTTAGGTGAGAGGAGAGAAAGGCAATCACCAGAATCCGGTTTAGAGAAAAAAAGTTTTCATTTCAATGATTTTAGCCACCAAAATATTAAATTTTTGTTTCATATGGTTCTATACAACGAGGGGAATATTTAAATTAGGTGTTTTGATACCTTGAAAATACCTATAAAAAAAAACATATCTGAGTTAGGGAAGAAATTGGGTTCCAAGTTTATTCTTGGTTTTGGACACGTTTCCTGCATTTTTGGAGGTTAAGGATGGGTTGAACAAGATTATGAGAGTGTTTTCTGGGTGTTTGGGATTGAAAATTAATTAAAAATTGGTTTTTAGACGACAAAAACCAAGCATTCTGATTTTACAACCACCACAATAATTGAAATCTATGTATGTTAAATGATGCGTCGTCTTTTTTTTCAAATTAAATTGCGGATGATATGTCGTCTATCCCCATTATCGTACAAAAAAGGATCACAAGACTAGGCCCTTTAGTCATAGGTCAGGCGCTAGGCATGACATCAATCTTTGCTCTTTTTCCTTTTCTTTAATATTTTTGTATCTTTTTAAATTAATTTTTATTTTTTTATTTTTTTTCTCTATGATTTTTTTCCTTATTTATCCTTTTTAAAAATAGTTATTAGTTTTTAATAATATTAGATTTGTTTAATTTTTTAAGAGATTCATATTATTCATTTATAGTTTTCTTAATATTATATATATATATAGACACATTAAATTTATTTTTAAAAATAAAAAATACTTATTTATTATGATATTTTTTTATGTGCAACCTTGTATAGAAGTTTTTGCTTTTTATTTTATATTTATCCAATAAATCTTATGTATTTTTCCATTTCTATGTTAATTTGATTTAAATAAACAAATTCATTAAATACAATAAAGTAAATAACCCATATTACAATATTAAATATCTTGATCTATATTTTTTTTCTTAGTTTTTTCAATTTTTTTTCTTTAAGAAAAAAATTGTGAACCCAAAATAGGTTTGTTGGGGTGTTTTTTTTTTTTTTTTCCTGAACTTGACTCTTTTTTTTACCTATTTTTTTTCTCATATTCTAAAAAAAAATAGTTTCATAGAAAAGGTCTAACAAGTTTAACTTTTTTATTATTATTATTTTGTTATTATTTTCAGCATCTTAGGATTAGATTGGTGTTTGGTTTAGCGATCGTCTATTTTTGTTATCATGTAATTAAATAAAAAATAATTTTTCAAAACACAAATTATAATTTCACTAGAGTCAATAACTCAATTCATAAATTTGGTATGCTAACCTAGGTTACTTGGTCCATAGGTTTGATAGTTCACTTATTGGCCAGATATGCTTTTTTTGTCATTTAATTATTTTTAATAGTTTTTTCTTGATATTATCTTTTGATATAGTACAATGTCTAGCAACCTATCATAATCCTTTAAATATTAGAAAAATCATAGATGGTTTAACTTAACTTTCAGTGATGAGTTTCTCAGTGTAATTATTATCTCTTCCTCAATAATGTTCGATTAAGACATTATAGTATGAAGTGTGTCTACTCTGTCAAATCATGTGTGTTCTCAACACCATAATCATTAATTATTTGAATAAAATTTGAAATTCATTTCAAATTTCATTCCATCTTACATAAGGATTTACAATAAATACTATTTGAGAACAAATAAAATATTTTCACTAATTCACCTAAGGTGATGAATACTCTCTTTATTACTTAAATACCTTCATATAGTTAATATTATAACCAATATTTGCTCATTTGTTACCCTTGATTAGAACAACGTGTAGCAGGATCAAAACATAACACTCTTTATATAAGATAATTTAGTGATCTCAAGTCTAAGGATCACTTACATAACTGTTACGTGAGCCTTTCCATAGATATAAGTGATCTCTCCATATGAAATTCTCATGCAAGTTAGTTCATTGTATAAGTCATCTGATAAGTACCTACATATTAATTCTAGATATTCCTTCATAAAAGGAAAAAATAATAATAATATGTATTGACCACAAACATTTAGGAACAATGCTTTGATGCAATAGAAATCTCATAATTATAACAACTTTATAATGTCATTTGCAAAGCATTTTTGTCCCTAAGACTTTATCTTTACTCTAAATTCATTAATTAAATATTTGATGAATATTAAAGATAAATAAGCATATATATATATATATATATATATATATATATATATATATATAAACAAAGTCAATGCCATGAATAACCAATTAATTGGTTATATGATATATACACTAACACACCATTGGTTCTTATTCTTGGTGATGTCATTGGTGGAAGGATGAGTGTTTGGTAGGTGCCTTTTAAGATGACTTATGGCTAGGCAGTGACCATTAAAGAGAGATAAAAATGTCTATACTAGTATATAAATTTTGGTGTAAGCTAGTAGATAGTGCATTCGTTGTTATGACATCTCAAAACTAAAAATACATTGAAGTACGTGCTTAGCATCATGATAGACAACTCATTCGTGGCTTATCCTAAATGGAATTAAGGGAACATATTGTTTGGTCTTGGAGGTGGCAAGCTTTTCTTAGTCGAATAACCTAGTGGTGGCATGCCATTTAAGACAGACCTAAATGGCATGAAGGTACCAAGTCATTTAGGCCAAACCCAAATGATGTAAAGGTGTTAGGCTATTTGAACCTGACCTTAATGACATGGATTTTCTTTTAATTTTTAATGCATTATCATCCCCCCTATCTTTTTAAGAATTTATGTTTAAAAGACCTAACCAGTAGAAGTAGAAGGAAAATAAAGAATATGTTATCTACTCATGGTTTTTTTTAACATGCTAACATGATATATAAGAGTTTGCATGAAGATTTTAATAAGACGATAAAAATCTCATCGTTGAGATTTTATTGGAAACATGGAGATCTCATAAAGGAGATTATTTTTTAGAGATATAAATACCCATTTGAAGACATGAAGAATCACTATTACTTTTATTAAGAAGTTCAAAAGATTTTTTCATGTAAATGGAGATACAATTTATAAAGATTATCTAATCTTAGTTAATGCATCAAGATAAGGCTTTGCTCTGACCATTAACTTTAAATGTTTCATTGTTCTTTAAATTTTTTAATTCCACTATGCTATAAAGATATATTTAAACAATCTTAAAAGGACCACTCTAATGTGTTCTCAATTAGTCGAGAATTAAAAAAGAGGACTTTCATTCCTGGTGCTAAGTTCTTGTAAATGAACTTCTTGTCATGATACACTTTAGTCCTTTCCTTGTATATATTAGCATTCTTATAAGCTTTATTCCATAGCTGATTTAATTATAGGAGTCTCTTTTCTCAAGCTTTGTCCATATCAAAGTTGAGTGTTTTAATTACATCAAATACTTATTATGCATTCAATATATGTTCATTCATCTATGTTAAATTTCAGTCGGGAATAATGTTTTCATCAACTCAAATCTCACAATCAATCACCATTTATAATCAATTAGGGTATTAGCTTAATTAATCTCATAAATAATACAAAATTAAGATCAATGAATGAAATCAAAACTAAAATAAATGATCATTCAATTAGAGTTCATAACAATCTCTTCTTAATAACCCAATAAAGATTTTAATTGTTCATAGTAAAAACTTGATGCTTTCAATATAAAACCTAATTTGATTTTTTTTTGTTTCTTTGAAACCTTCCTCAAACTGCTACTGTTATTATAAAATAATTATCTTATGCCCAATGTCCTTTTTTCCATTATCTTTTTTCAAGGCCTACACTTATGCTTGTCTTGTCTCCAAGTTAATTTGTCAATTGTCCTTCTCAATACCAAACTAATTTGGATTTTCTATGGCAACTTCCGATGTTACACTCCCAAAAAATCAAGCCAACACCTCATTTTCCATTTTCATTTCTATTTGTGCTATTGTCCAACTCATTTTTAGACTAAGAGAGACTTTTTTTGAACTTGGAATCTAATTAAAGTTGTAGCTCTGGATATGTAGATGGATATTGGCTTTCGAATCACTCAATTTGGACTCAAGATGCTCAAGTTATAGGCTTGTAAATATTCAGTGCTCAAGCATAAATTTTACTCGAGATTTCCAGCCCAACCTTTGGACTAACATTTGTTGGCCCAAATGAATTGGATTTTTATAAACCCGACCTTTTTGGAAAGCTTGAGATGTCCTCTAAAACCATTGTTGAAGACCAAATTTTTAAGCCAATAACTTCTTCTATAGCAAAAACATTGAAACATCTTTTAAGTTTATTGCATAAAAAATAAACTATATATATAATGTACGAAGCTTTTTAGAGCTTCTAATACAAGACAATGGTACAGTGTGCAAAATCATTTCAACAACATTATATGGATCTACTTAGGTGTGGTATCATAACCTAGAGTCTAGCTTCATCCTTAACTTTCAAAATCTCAATGTTAAAATCATCCCCCACTTTAGTATAAGTATATCAGCTAAAAAAAGCACCATTAAGCTCTTTACTATCACACAGTAATAAGATGTGAATAACATAACATATCTTCAAAGGTTTTAACAAAAAAATGCTAAACGTGGAGAATTTACTCAAACTCATTACCACTAAAATCCTGATCAATGAGGTTTATAACTATTTTTTATAGAAACTATTGTACAATCTTCCTAATAAAAATTAATATAATATAAAGCAAACGATAGGAAACCATATTGAAGTGGAAGAAACAAGTGTAACCAGATAAGAACACCCTTATTTCTAGCCATAAAGAGCATAATCTTCTATGTACCATCAATCTCGTATCATCCCTAAGGCAACTAAAAAGAATATTAAATGATCCATTCATGATCAAATGGCATTCTCTAAGCTCATGACCAAACTTCTAACCACCACATATACTAAGGTATTAACCATCATTAAGGGAGAAGAATATATCGGATACCCTCTTGAGAGAAACATGAAGAAAGTTGAGGTTATTGATCTTTTTAAATCATCAAAACAGTAACATGCATAGTAAATTGTCTAGTCAATACATTAAATAAAATATTTGGTGAGAGGCAACCAACAAAAATTTGGTATTATCTTTTCCTTTTAGTTTTATTTTGCTAGTTTATTATTATCATCATCTTATTTCATTCCTTTTCT
This sequence comes from Populus nigra, assembly GCF_951802175.1. Lineage (NCBI taxonomy): Eukaryota > Viridiplantae > Streptophyta > Magnoliopsida > Malpighiales > Salicaceae > Populus > Populus nigra. Next base: position 2,612,194 of record NC_084870.1, on the reverse strand, counting down.
TTTATTCTCTTTTGAATTTATAAGTTCATCATAGTTTTCTAAGTTATCATTGGCAGAAAAATGATTTTAGAAAGATGAGTGTATAGCACTCAATGATAAAATGAATATACCTCATATAATAACGGCAATGTTCATTCTTAAAAGCTTGTGTGGTTACTAATTTCAATTTCGCTTATAGATCTTTTTAGACACGGAACATGCGAGTGAGATATAGAGGAAAGTTAATGACAATAGCACTTTTGTGGTTAAAACCTGCTAGGAAGTGCTCTTTATAGAGGAAACAACTCCTTCAAAGAGTTAGAGTATAAATGTTCTCATACCTATTTCCTTTTAATTTGTTCTGACATATTCCTTTAGAGAATTGGATTTATCTTTATGCATTCAGTGGAGCTACGTGTTTGTTTCCTATTAAAGGAGTGGGAGAATACAAAGTTATCATTGTGTAGTTAGAACATCATCTTTGAGCACTTTTATCTAATGGAAATTAGTACCTAAGGTAGGGAGTTTAGTTACTCTCTCATGTCATGGAATTTCTAACTCGTTAGCCATAAAAAGAAAATTTTATGATAGGTGTGAATGATAATGAAGTAAATTTTATATAATTTCTCATAGAAGGCATCGCCGATGAAGTTATAAATGCTTCAAGATTAGATTAGGTTTTTTATAGTTGTAATTTTAGGTTGGTGGGTGATTAGGCTTGACCATTAGTTATATAAGTTGATGGGTGACTTTCATAGGCTCTTCTAAAAACAAGTCCCCTATTAGAACAAGGGATCCTCTAATGCTCAAGTTAATAAATATAAGAGAAGATGAGTATGTTGAACATGAAAATAAATAATCGGGAAGATGAGTAATGCAGTAAGTGTGTAAGAGAAAGAACGTAGGAGTAGCAATATGTCTCCATAACCTTGCATGGTATGCTCTGCTTTATGTTTGGGTTCTTGTTGTGAAGATTTGACTTTATGTTGTGTTGTTGCTCATGTTAAATTACCTAGTGATCTAAGATATTTATAGATTTTGATCACATCATCTTACTTATTGGAAAGTGGAGTAATGATAAAGAGCACCGGAAAAGTTACGTTGTTGATTATTATGTCTTTTCATGCCATTAGTAAAAATATTGGTGCTTAACATTGGTTGTGGTTCTTGACAATGCTATTAGTTGAGAGGTGAGTGGTTGGTGGATGCCCTTTAAGGTGACATGTGGGCAAAAAATGACCATTGAAGAGAAAAGAGATGTGTATGCTTTGCATAAAAGATTTGGTGTGTGTTAGTGGGTGATGTGTGCTTAGTAAGGGTACTGTGTCGAAGCCCAAAAAAGTATAGCAAACAGCCCGTTGGTTATTTGACCTGAAAGGTCAAAAAAGAGCAGCCCATTTAGGTATAAAGGTGGTAGGCTATGGTGAACTGAACAACCTGGATGTGGCATGCCATTCAGGCCATGCCTAAACTGTATGACTATGCTGGGTTGTTTGACCCTAACCCAAATGATATGGATCACCATTAATTTTCTCATAAAATTGCTATTGAAATACAACAAACATGGAATCTAAAATATAATTTTAGAGTAAATTATATATTTTTTTTACTTTATAGATTCACTAACATCCCACTTCTACTATTGTATATAAAGATTCCTCATTTTATCTCTATAATTCTTAGAAATCTATAATTTTTTTCCTTGTGATAATAAATAACTAACAAAACATTTACTTTTTTATATTTTCTCTTATATTTTTCTTTTTTTTCCACTTAGATACCCTTTCCATATTATAATATCTTATAACAACACTTAAAAACCTGGAAAATAATCTTGAAAAACAAATTAATTCAAAAAATAAGTTACTTGGATGTTAACAAGTTTATTAACCACATTTTTGTTGCGGCTTGGATAAAAACAAATATAAAAAATTAATATCTAAATTGTTGGAAACTTTTTGGTATTATAATGAAACTCAATACTATGGTTCTAAGTTGAAAAATTTCACCCCGACTATTTACTTAGTTTAGGTTTCAAATTAAGTTGGATGAGAATTATCTTGATATAACCTTGTTTGCTACGCAAGTCAAAAAAAAAATCAATCAAATATTAAAATATAAAACTAAATTAAAAAAATCCAAAGAAAACAAAAAACTCCATATTAAATGATGGAATTAGAGAAAAAAATCAGACCTAAAAACCCAAAAAAAAATAAAAACTGTATTAAATAACAAAATTATAAAACAAAAAAGACCAAAAAAACAAAAAACAAATGACCCAAAGGGCTTGTCACAAATTATATCCACCTTGGTTTCCCCCAATTTCCAATCTAGTTCGAGTGAATTTGGTTGTTGCGATTACTTTTCAAAATACTTTTCACTTGAAAATATACTAAAATAATATTTTTTTTTTATTTTAAAAAAATTATTTTTGACATCAACACATCAAAATGATCTAAAAACACCAAAAAATATTAATTTGAAGCATCCACCACGACATAATTAATTTACTATGCAAAATATTAAATTTATCCCAAACTCTATATAGACAAAGGCCTCCCATAGGAGTAAAAATATATCATTTGGCACTTGAGGGTCTAGCTGCTGTGGTCAACCGTGTGACTTGTTCCGCCCCCGTCCCGGGTTCGACCCTCTATGTGCACGCCTGTCACCCCCGCGGTGCCTTACCTGCTCCTGGGCTTGCAGGATGTCCAGTGGGCCTTGGGGAATAGTCGTGGTGCGCGCAAGCTGGCCCGGACACCCCACGTAAATCAAAAAAAAATATATATATATATATATATATATATATATATATATATATATATATATATATATATATATATATATATCATTTGTATTCCTTTTAATAATAATAATAATTACATGGTCAACTCTGTTGCAAATCACGGCACGAAATAATTTCTTTAGTCCACCTCCTGCTGATCTAGCAGAAGATTATAAAATGTTATGTTCTAACCCAGGCAGTGAATAACTGGACCGAGTCCATTAATATGCTAGGATCCTTGAATGAAATGTTTTAAAAAAATAAAAATTATTGAATGCCGGTCTCCAATCAAAAGTTGTGACGCTTGCACAATCTGACAAGAATTTTGGACAATTGACCACACAAAAAAAATTAAATATTTCGATCAGACGAGGACTGAAATCTCAAAGGGCAATCCCACCTGTGTCCAAGCATGTCTAAGATTTAATTTGATTTGATTTGATTTAATTTCAATTTGGTTAATCCGATAATGGCAGCAAAGTCATGAAAAGAATCGAGGGCAATATATATAAATCATATCATATATTTAAGAGAAGAATTCACCCCCCGAGTATCCCCACAGTTTACAGGGCGGGCTATACCACCTCACAGGAAGAAAACGGAAAAGAAAACATGAAATCTCCTTGTGTACATCATCATCCATGATGCGAATGTGTAAGAACCTTGAACCCCACCACCTTTCTTTTCACTGTTTATCTCTCAGAGACTCATCTCAGCTATCCCCACCCCCATTTTTTCTTATTCATTTACATAGCAAGACAAGAAAATACACCCACAATTGTCAAAATACCAAACCCCCCCTTTCCTTTCCAATCTAACTTTGACACAAACTGACATGAAGAGGAAAAACAAAATTTTAAATGAACAAAAAAGGTTCATGGATATGGAATTATACGTGAGGAGAATTTCTGGACACCACCAAAAACTACCTTGGCCGTGGTCTGGCTGCTGGAAATGACATAGTTGGCCTAAGTTTCCGTTGAGAAGATGGGGTACCGAATACCATGGTCTGAGACTGGGTTACCATGTCCGCCATTGATGGTGTCTGGTAAGCTTGCATGAGGTTTGTACTGTCAGTGGAATCACCTCGCGCAGTTGCTCTTTGCCAGGAGTGTGAGCTCAAACCTGATAGAATGTAAGCCCTTCCAGATGTTTCATATACCCGCCGGCTTGCCATCCGTTCTTGCATCTCCTTCAACTCCGCGCACAGTGCAATACACAGTCTGTCACCTGCCCGAGTAGATGCAGTTTCTGACAATGCTTTGCCACAGCTCTCCAGGACCGAGACCGCACGAGCTAGATCACCATTTTCAGCTGCAGCTCTAGCCTCAGCCATTGCCTCCGCTGCACGGAGTCTGTTTCGTTGCTTATCTACTTCCATTGACACCACTCGTGTTCCGGTTATTTCAGGCCTTTGGATCTTTACTTGGCTAGCTTCCTCAAGAGTCATCATACCTTTTGTCATAGGATCTCTGTAAGTACAACTGACCTTTAGCAATGACATCTCATCACTGGTACCATCAACTGGAATATTGACTGTTACCAAGAAATCCCTTTCTTCTTCGGCGTACAAGTCTCCAACATCAACAAAGCCCATAATTGCATTGGCCATGATGCTGCTTTTGTAACTACCTGCTTGAATTGAACCAATTTCCAATCTTGGATGAAGAGACTCAACTTTGACCTGTAGCTCTTGCACCACTACACTCAATAGCCCTCCTATGCACTGTGCAAATGCATCCTGAATCACACCCTCAGCTTCTATGAATGAAAATGTGCCACCTGAAATCTCAGAAATTGAATGCATTGATGCAGCATCATGGTCTGAACCAAACCCAAATGCATGCACAGGAATACGGAACCCCACACTACCATTCTGGTGAATTGATGTCGGGAGAAGAGATTTGTAATCTGCTTGAGGACGGGTCATGCTAGTACCAGAGATAGTATATGTATCCTGCCCATCAGATAATAGTATGATGCTACAAACTGGATTCTTCCATTTGCGATCAACCATCACCTTGAAACCTTTCCTTAGACCTTCAGCAATGTTTGTCCCACCACTAGAAACCAGAGAATTAACAGCCTGTAAGGCCTCGAGCTTTCCGGTCTCTGTCATGCGACGAAGAGGAAAGTGGCGTCGGGCTGTGGATGAGAAGGCAATAACAGACAGTCGGTCAGATGGACCCAGATTCTGGATCACAAACCCCATAGCTCGTTTTAGCAAAGCAAGCTTTGTACCAGACATGCTGCCACTAACATCAAGCACGGTAACGAGATCAACCGGTGTACGAGAATCTTGAGATGATTGTGGTGATTCAGCATGATTCCAGTTCCTATTCTGTCTTCCACTTGTAAGAGGGGCCTTGAGATGGATTAGTATGGTGAAATTATCATAAGAGACTGATTTTGGGACTGCTGAAACTTCTGTATATGTGAAAACCTCTACAGTTCTCACAGAATTAACATCACCAGCATCTTTAGTGGATGTGTTTCCCTCGGCAGTCTCGTGTTGAGGATCCAAGTCTTCATCATCATCAAAGATAGCTGGTTCAATGGCTTGATAATGTGATGAAATATGCCTGTTTGCATCTGTTCGAGCTGGAGGAAGCCGTCTTAGAACAGTCATCCAAGCATCATCTTGGGGCCAACCTAGTGCGCTCATTCTTGGCTTTCCGTGAGTAACATCAGAAACAGATCTTTGAAAGGGGATTTCTTTCCACTTTGCTCGGCAAACTGGACAAATCTGGTTCCCATGCTTTACATTAGAGGCAATGCAATGGAAGTGGAAGGAGTGGGAGCATTCTGCCATAAAAATGGCTTGGCCCTGTCCCGTTTTCATGGCAGTCAGGCATATTGCACAGGTCCTCTGCAGTACAGAAGGACGGTGTTGTGAGGAGAAAAGATCCCATAGACAAACATATATGATTGCAGACAAATAAAAGTATAAACAATCACAGCTATAGATATCATATTCAAGAGAAGGAGAGAAATTTTACTAACCACTGAATGGCACATTTACTAATAATCAAGTGGTAGATGTCTAAATGATTTTGACGCGTATTTCTAGACTAAAGAGCATTCCAATGCATGTTCCTGTTATACTTAGGTTTGACATCAGAAGTCCTGAGCTACTGAGGGATGCTTAAGCCAGAATGACATTATTATTATTATTATTATTATTATTTACAAAGCTGCAGAGTTGTGTCCCGGTGAATCAGCTAACCAACCAAAAAAGAAGTCAATGTTAGGCAGTCAAAGCCTTGCAAATGACATAATGCCAAATTATGAATAATCAATAGTAGATGACTTTTCAAAAGTAAAAAAAATAATAATCAAGCCACTCTTGAGCAAATTAATGATGGAGGAGCTTTCAAGAAAACAACCCAAAAACGCAAATTTTAAAAAAATAATATTAGTGCAGAGCTCATCAAAAGGATAGAAGTATAATGGGTTTGCTCCAAATTTCATTCCTTTTTTTATTTTTATTTGTCAGTTCTTTGATTCCCCAATACTTTTACTTCTCTGAAGATTGCTGCTGGATAGCTCCCAATCAACGGTCCACAGGCTTCTTTAATTTTTTTTATCCTCTCTAACTCACCATCAAAAGCAGAGAGAGAGAAAACATAATATTGTGTGCGATCAAGGTAAAGCAGTGCTGACCAGACAAAGCACTTTTTCCCCATCAAGGGAAAGGAGAAACAGTAGCAAAACAAACAAGAGTGGTGGTATTGGTAATGGGACGCTAGAACAGTAATACTTTTCTAATAAGCCAAAGCGAAAAATGGTCCTTTAAAGGGACTTCTCCACTTTAAAACTTAATCACCCCACAAAAGGGGCCTCAAGCTCATAGAAAGAGTTGAAAACAACATGACAATAACAACATGCTCCCTTCTTCACAAGTATTCAGTGTATTGTACATATCACGACTACCCACACGCACCCACCATTTGTATATATACCCCACACCTTGACAAGCCACCCTGAAACTAGATTAGACTAGTGTCTGCTAAAAACAAAAGCAAGGTTGTGAATAGACCGGACGCTTAACATTTAACAGCAGCACCATTAAAATTATCTCAAATCATACTAGATGCCTTTAACACTAACCAAAACAATACATCCGATATTATTAAAGATTTGCAGGGCAAGGCAAGCAAACAAACCCCATTAACCCTTGATGGGAATATTATTATTTCTTTAAAAAAGGAAAAATAGTAGCAGAAACAACATATCATTATTACCTTATTGTTGCTATCGGGGGATGTGGGCAAGCGGAGGCCGGAAGAAGATGGGGTAGGAGTAGTGGACCCGTGAGAGGAGCGGGAGAATAGTCTAGCAGGAGAAGGTGAGGAGGAAGAATCACGTTGTTCAACATCAGTCGGAGGGACATAAAGACACATGTTCAGGCCAAGAGCTAATTTTGCCTTTCTCCATTTGCTTCCCATTTCTTTCTCAGATCTTAAACTTATCAAGGACTTCCTCAAACAAAAACAAGCCTGGCCTCTCTTTCTCTCAGCCTCTATCTATACACAAGTTGGATCTTGTAACTGTGAGAGTGTAAAGGAATGGAGATGGAGATTGGACATTTTTGTTTGTTTTGGCAAAGGAAAAACAAAGAACAGAGAGAGAGAGAGAGAGAGAGAGAGAGAGATTGCTGGAACAGGAGTGCTTTATAAGTGAGGTTATGTTATGTTTTGTTATATGTAAGAGAGAGAGAGAGAGAGAGAGAGAGAGTTTTTAGTGTTGGTGTTGGGATTTTTGACTTTGATTTTGGGTGGTGGTCAGAGGATAACAGCCTTTTAGATAGTGATGAGATGAGATATCTCTGCCGAATTGATAAGGATTTTTTTTTTTTTTTTTTTTTTACATTCCTTCTTCTTTGCCATTTGCCCTTTGGTTTTTGCTGTATTGACTTCATTGCCATTATCACCACCGATTACTTACGGGGTTCGCCACTTGCCGTTAGCCCGTTACTGTGGCTTTCCACGCTGTTTCAATGTGGACTGTTCTGGTATTTTCTCTGTTCAGGAAAAGTACATTTTAGCTCTTGAGGTTTTGAAGATTCCTAATTTGATTCTAATGTTTTTAATTTTGACACTTTGACTCTAAAACTTTATTTTTCTTGTGTTTAAATCCTTGGGTCTTGAGGAAAGAGAGAGACTTGTTGAAAAAGTCTCAATTTTTGTAAAAACAATCTCATTTTAAATATTTATTTTAAATTAGACTATGTTTTTACGGTTTTTCGAGTTATCTTTAAACTCGTCAAGTCAACCTGGTCATATAAAGTCAATCCTCACATAGTTCAGAATTTTTTTTTCTACTAGAAAAAACATTAGCAAAGCCTAAATTTTTTTATGTTAAAACATATATTAATCCAACCCACAACTTAATGCATGCTAATGATCTAACTTGAAACTTGTACAAACTCACACTACTTTGCGCTTAATTTTATTAATTAGAATGTAATGGTAAGATTTGAACTTATGACCATTTGATCATCATAGCTTTAATAGTATTCAAATAACCATTTTAATCCAAAAATTATGTTGTTAGATGAGGTTTTAAAATATGATTTATATTATTCTCGAATAGAATATGATAGTTTGAGTTTATATTTATCTTATAGTCTCTTTATAAAAATAATATTTAAAAATTAAGGTTAAATACGTTAGTGTTTAGTGCTTTAAAGAACATAAAAGTTTAATTTTTCTCTTTTTATATGCAAAAACAGATAAATTTTAATTTCTATCCTCAGTTCATGGATGGAGTGTCTCAATTTCACTACAAGCATTTTGTATCAATAAACTCCTTTAACTTTCATTGTAGTCTCAATTTCCTCCAACCATTTATTTTCATCAAAATTTATCCGTAAAAGTAACATAAAATATTTTAAATTTTAATTTAATTCCTAAATTTTTTTTAATATCTCAATTTTATCTAAAAATTATAAAAATAGAAAAAAAATTAAGAAAAATGGAATATAAAAAAAGAAACTTATTCACGAAACAAGAAAGAAAGAGGTTTTTCCATCAACGCCATCAACCAATCATTTAACAATTAAAGAACAAGATTAAGTTAAAAATAATATGAATTTTCTTTTATGAATACCATTAACCAAAACTTTAAAACACGAGGTGAATTCACTATAGCAATAGACTAAATTTACCGTGGATTGCTATAGTGAATTTATCTTTGTGTCATTCGGTGGAAAAGTTGGAAGGTTGGGATATGGGGGTATTTAAGTCTTTTTACATTGACTCATTGGTCATTAAAAGATTGAACATGGGTATTATTGTCTTTGCAGATTATTTTGTACAGTAAAAATACTCTTATACCCCCAAGGTCAATAAAATTTAAACTCGCTGACCAAGGGTTTTTTTTACTTTGCACAAACTTTAAAATAAGTCAAATACTTCTGATATGAACCTCGTGATTACGTGGTCACGCAACCCACACGCAAAGACACCAATTCCCGGAAAGCCAAGTAAATCAGGTTTGATAGGAGTGTGACACAAAGATAACTTATACCTAGGCACTAGCACTATTGGAAACGGAAACCCCCACCCAACGAATATTGATTTGCGAACGAGAAGTATAAGGATGACGCCACGAAGACAGTTGTTCTTCGATAAGTCGTTTTTTAGTTCATTAGAGAACCATGAAAGGGAGATTATCTCACCAACACACATACACACAAAGTCCGGCAAACAAGAAGTTTTATTAATCTGAATTGTCTAGCCTTACATGTCTGTTTATGCCCTTATTTATAGTGACTCCAAACCAAAATAAACCCTAATGGACCCCTTTATGTGGACTTATATGATGCCCACTTACAATTAAACCCAAATAATACAAATAAATCGTAAACTAAGAAGAAAATAATAGTAACAATAATAAATCCAAAATTAATATCCTAAATATGCTAGAATCATATTTGTCACCATTAAGATGTCCCAAATAGACTAGGAAATCTGATCTGAAGGTAGAATTAATTCTGAAGTCTTCTTTTCTTTTGGTAGCTAGGATGAATAAGGAATCCTTGTAAGAAAAGGATTATGAAACATTTATGAATCCATGACACACATGGAAACTATGTTCCAACCCATTAAAGATCTTTGGAGAATTAGGAGATTCCCAAATAAGCTGTCACATCATTTTAGGAAAAGAATCCTAGCCAAATAGGAAGTTCACAAGTCAAAAGGAAGTAAATAATAAAATTCGTACAACCTCTGTTGACCCGTATTGAGATGTTTTCCCAAACTACGATTGACCTGAAATTTTAACCCAAGATAGGAAAACATGTCAGAAGACTCCACGTAAAATTGCAGCCCGATCTAACGGTCGGATTGAGAATTATAACTGTTGCTGTAAAACTGGATAGTTGCACTTTTTACGTCAAAATCCGAATTTAACCTTTCCTAGATCGTATCAACTTCTTTGCCTTTAGATAAGACAAAATAGCTTTTATGCATTCAAGGGTATTTTGGTACTTTCACATTAGAATATTTGTTATTTCCAGGGTTATGAGGGGCTTTTTAGTAATTTAACATTTATCTTTAATATTAAATTTTGAAAAGCTCATAGTGCGTGTTTTCCACATGTCGGCGTGTTCGCGCTCTTTCGACGATGTGTGCGATGCCACCGTTTGTTCGAAAATGGCCTTCCATCGTGTCATTGAAAGCACCATCACATGCTCTTCTCCTGATGTGAAGCGTGTCGGTGGTGATCCAACGGTTTATCGTCGATGGCTGTTTCTTCTTTCTTCTTCCTATTTTTCTCTCTATTCCGGTTAAAGTGTATGTTTGTCCTTTTTTGTTTTTCAATTTAAGTCCTTATATTTTTTATTGCTTATTTTTGCCCTTGATCCTTTTAGAAAAGTTTTTCATGTTCTCAATTCAGTCCTTAAATTATAATTTTTCATATATTATTTTCACCAATTTGGTCCGTATTCTTTTGATTTGTTATTTTTACCCTTTGATCTTTTGTTAAAGTTTTATTAGTATTCAATTTCATCCTTAAGTCAAAGTTTATGTTGTTGTTGTTTTTTCAATTTAGCTTTCATTCTTTTGATTTATTTTTTTTTCCTTTCATTAATTGTTTTTTTTCTTTTCGATTTAACCCTGTAATTTAATTTTTAAATGCTCTTAAATTTATTTTTTATTTTGGTTTCCACCCTTATTTTTTAATTAAATATTTTTATGTGGTTGATTTTTTCCCCATATGTTTGATTTATTTGAGATTGGGCTTCATGTTTTTTTTCATTTGTAATGCTTTCAATTTAATGACATGGGTCACGAGTTTTAAGTGTTAATACGGTTAGGAATTCCTTTTTTTTTCTCTCATTATATTTTTCGATATTATCATTCTATATTGTTTTAAAAAAATTGTTTTGTGGTAACCTTTATTGAAAGAGTGAGACGGGGGGCAAAGGCGTCAGCATCAAAATTGAAAGAGACTAAAATTGAAATCTTGATTTTTATTCATTGTAGTTTTTATGAAAGAAAAAAAAATGATGTTATTGTTGCTGAATTGAAATTGATATGGTGTGAGAATTTTCCGAGACACCGACACCTTTAAGTTTACTCATATTTGTTTGACCAATAAATGTATTTTATATTATTTTTTTTGTTTTTATTTTTCTAATTTCAATTCTTTCATTTTTTTTTGATATTTTTAGTGGTTTTGAGATATATAAACTTATAGAAAAACCTCATAAAAAACTGGTCAATAATCAATCATTTTTTTAATTTTCTTTTAAGAATAAAAAAATCCCTTTTATTTTTATAAAATAAAAAAACCAGGTAAAATAGAGGTTAAAATCCGTGTTCTTGGATCTAGATTATTAGGATCCTGATTTTTTGACAATTAAAGATGATTATAATTTGTTGTGATGAATGATATGTTGTTTGTCAAAATAAAAAATATATATTTTTAAAAAAAATCTTAGGTGAAAAACATGTTAAGGTTGTCAATTCCGTTTCGTTTTGCCCGGAATGGCCTAAACATTCCATCCAAATTCAAAAAACGGAACAAAACGGAACAAATTTCATCTCATTTTAAATCTCGGTCCGTTCCGGATTTTTTGGCTAAATTCCACCCGGAACGTTCCGGTTTCATTCCACATGTTTTGTTCTGCTCTTGAAAAGTCATTGAATCAAATTGAACCTTTTTCAATTTAATTAATTAAATCACTCAATTATAAAAAGCTCTTTTTCATTACTATTTTCAATAACAATAATATTAATAATAATATTGAAAATTATTATTACTATTTTCATTAACAATGATATTAATTTTTTAAAATTAGATTTATCACTAATATATATGGTCTATATTCATGTTGTTTTTTTATGTTTATACTTTGTAGGAATTTGAACAAAACAAGGGATGCTTTAGATTCCATTAGCCTTGCTAACATTGACCTAATTTTATATTTAAAATATTTGTGTTAAAACATTTTACTTTCATAATATTTTGATATTTTGTTCAAGTTGAATTACTTTAAGTTAAAGATCTATTTAATCTTGACTATTTAGAAATATTTTAAATTTTAAAATTATATTTTTTTGGCATTGTGTTTGTATTACATAATTTATAATTTATTTATCTAAAATTTGAATTATGTTTGTTGAATATATATATATATATATATACAACCCCGAAACGGCACGCTGAAACACTTCAAAATTAAAACATTCCATTCCAATTGAAAAAACAAAACACCTATCAAAACAAAATTGACAACTTTATTTAAAAAGAAAAAACAATTACAAAGGTCAGGTTACTAAGTCAAGTACACCTGAGGTTTTTTCCTTGTAAGGCTTCTGTGCTTGACTCTCTCTTTTTATATTGTTATTATTTAAAAATAAAAAGCTTTTTGAGTTAAAAGATTATAATGATATTTGAAAATAATTAGATGATATAATATTTTCAAATTAAATTAGAGGTTTTTAATGATGCTGTTTCATGTTTTTAATGGAATGCTAGTAATTATTTTATGAATGATTATATATAAAACTAATATACAATATCATGCTTAAAACAAATCCCTTATAGACATTCAATAAAAATAAAATATTTATTTTTTTATTATAAAGTTCTTATACAATTTTTTCAAATTAATTATTTTTTATTTTCATATTTAGTAGCATAAATATTATTAAAGCATTTTTTTCTTTTTTTTTTATTTGAACTTGTTTTCCAAATTATCACGAGTCTTTATTAATAAATAAATAAAAATTTTAAAAATGCATAGAATTTCTAGTTCAATTCATTCTAAAAACTTCCACATCACAAAAAAGCTCACATCATTTCCGCTATTGTTAACCTTTATGCCAAACAGAGCTTTAAGAATTTAAGTTCAATTCATTGCTCATCTGGATAAAAGAAAACACTTGATGCGACACTGTTCCACTAATACGGTTCCCTGTTTGGTGCATCTAACTTTATAGAAGGCCAACAACTGCGACGACTGTTTTTTATCAACATTAACAAAAAAAAAAAAATTCTAGAAGAGGAGGGCAGGTTTTACTCTACTCTTTACTATTTTTTAATATTGAATTTATTAAAAATTAAACTTTATAATTTATTTTATATAGGTTATTATAGTCTCATGGTCCAATATGTGGATTGGTAGGGTAACTCGGGTGAACCCGAATCAATTTAATATGTTGTTGTTTCAATATTTATATAAAAAATCATCTTGAATATTTATTTTAAGTCAAATTATGTTTTTACCGTTATTCAGATTATCTTTAGACTCGTCAAGTCAATCGGGTTATATAAAATCAATCCCCACACAATTCAAAAAAAAATTTTACTAAAAAAAACATTAGCGAAACCTCGACTTTTTTTACGTTAAAAAATTAATTAATTCAACTCGTAATATTACTAACTCTCCAATGTTATATGTACACCTTGAGACAAGAAAAGATTTTTAGATAAAAATGATTTGTGATTAGAATTCTTATTTAATTGGTTAATTAGAATATTTATTGTAAAGTTTGAGATGTTATGTGAGATTTCAAAATATAATTTATATTATTTTTAAACATTAGAATTCTTTTTAATTTGAAATTTGCAGAAATCCACATTACTTTATACTTAATTTTATTAATTAGAATGTGATAGTGAAATTTGAATTCATGACCATTTGATCATCAAAACTCTGATACTATGTCAAATAACCATTTTAATCCAGAAATTTAAGTTGTTAAATGAAGTTGAAAGATATGATTTATATTATTTCTTAACAGAATATAATAGTTTGATTTTATATTTATCTTATAGTCTCTCTATAAACATAATGTTTATGTATTCAAAATCAAGATTAAATATGCTAATGTTTTAAACTATATAGAAGTTTAATTTTTCTCTCTCTACATGTAAGAACAAATAAATTTTAATTTCCATCCTAAGTTCATGGATGGAGTGTCTTTATACTAAATACATTTTGTATTAATAAACTCCTTTAACTTTTATTGTAGTCTCCATTTCCTCCCACCATCTATTTTCATCAAAATTTATCCTTAAAAGTAATATAAAATATTTTAAATTTTAATTTAATTCCTAATTTTTTTAATATCTTAATTTTATCTAAAAAATATAAAAAAAATGAGAAAAATAGAATATCAATAAAAAAGAAACTTATTCACAAAAAAATTATGATAAAAAAAGGAGTTTTTTACCATCAACACCTTCAACCAATCATTTAATAATTGAAAAACAAGATTAAATTAAAAATAAATATGATTGTTTTTTATGGACCATTAACCACTATATCTTCAACGTATTTTTTCCAACACCATCATATCAACGAGTTATAACTAATAATTTATTAATATCAACAATCAAATCTTAAACAAGAACTATAAATAAATAAAAAAACAAATTTGAAGTTATATATTGTGTGAATTTGGAGTGTGAGTTTCTACAAAGGCAGGCGTGAACTCCATTAATCATGTACTCGAATTGATTTGTCATGATTCCAAAAGAGAAGGAGGGAAAACGTGATGGTGAGGGGGGAGAGTGAGTGAGAAGGAGGGTAAAGGCTTCAGCACTAAAATTGAAATCTTGATTTTTATTCTTTGTAGTATTTATGAAAGAAAGAAAAAATGATGTTGTTGTTGAATTGGAATTTGATAGGGTGTGAGAATTTTCCGAGAAACGACATGTTGTTCAAGTTTACTCATACTTGTTTGACCGACAATAAATGTGCTTTATATTATTTTTTTTTGTTTTTGTTTTTCTAATTTCAATTCTTTTGTTTTTATTTTTTGATATTTTTTAGTGACTTTAATATACATAAACTTCTAGGAAAACTTATTACAAAACTGGTCAAGGACCCATGATTTTTTTAATTCTCTCTTAAGAATCCAAAGAGAAATCGCTTTTATTTTTTATAAAATAGAAAAATTAGGTTAATTAATTTTTTTTATAAAATAGAAAAATTAATTAACCTGTCTGATCTGTCCTATTAAAAAATAGATTATTCTTTAGTGTTTAGTGTTTTAAACAACATAAAAGTTTAATTTCTCTCTTTACAAGTAAAAACAGATAAATTTTAATTTTCATGCTAAGTTCATAGATGGAGTGTTTTTATTTTACTATTAATATTTTGTATCAATAGACTCCTTTTAGCTTTTATTATAATCTCAATTTCCTCCCATTGTATATTTTCATCAAAACTTGTTTGTAATAGTAACATAAAATATTTTAAATTTCAATTTAATTCCTAAAATTTTTTAATATCTTAATTTTATCTAAAAAGTATAAAAAAAATAGAAAAAAATAAAAAATAAAATATCAATGAAAAAACAACT
Source organism: Populus nigra (assembly GCF_951802175.1). Taxonomy (NCBI): domain Eukaryota; kingdom Viridiplantae; phylum Streptophyta; class Magnoliopsida; order Malpighiales; family Salicaceae; genus Populus; species Populus nigra. Next base: position 2,596,606 of record NC_084870.1, on the reverse strand, counting down.
TATTCACAAAAACAATTATGATAGAAAGAAAGAGTTTTTTCCATCAACCAATCATTTAAAAATTGAAGAACAAGATAACGTTAAAAATAAATATAATTTTTTTTTATGAATGCTATTAACCGATGTTTTTACTGCACACTTTTACCAACACCATCTTATCAACTAGTTATAACTAATAATTAGCATATTCACTTATATTTTATACCGGTTAATAATAATTTTTTTAAATATAAAAAGATATTAAAAATATTAAAAATATTTTAAGTGTGTTGAATCTGATAATGATATTAAACCTAAAACCCAAATCTCTTATATTTGGTTGTCATGTTAGATCTAATAGTTTTGGGTCAGGTAGCTATGTCTAGACCTAACGTGTATTAAAATTTTTTGAAATAAAAAATAGAAAAGACAACGCTTCCTATGATAATATAAATATCTATAATATGATTTACAGTGCAAACACTTTATATCTATAGTGTGATTTATAATGCAAATATTCTATGTACATAATACCAACATAATAATTTTTTCACGTGTTTATTTTAACATATAGTATAATTTATTAATATCAACAATCAAATCTTAAACAAGAACTATAAATAAAAAACTAAACGAATTTGAAGTTATATAATGTTTGAATTTGGAGTGCGAGTTACTACAAAGGCGTGAAGTCCAATAATCATACTAGAATTGATTTGTCAAGATTCCAAAATAGATGGAAGGAAAACGTGATGGTGAGGGGAGAGGGTAAAGGCTTCAGCATTAAAATTGAAAGAGACTAAAATCGAAATCTTGATTTTTATTCATTGTAGTATTTATGAAATAAAAAATGATGCTGTTGTTGCTGTTGAATTGAATTGATAGGGTGTGAGAATTTTCCAAGAAACTAACACATTGAAGTTTGCACATATTTGTTTGACCAATAAATGAACTTTATATTATTTTTATTTTTTGATATTTTTAGTGGCTTTAAGATATATATTCAAGGATAAAAATTGTCGATCGGTTTTTTTTTAAAATTATTTTTAAGAATAAAATGGAAATCATTTTTAATTTTTTTGTAAAATAAAAAATTAAATTGATTTAGATTAATATGAATCAATCCCGTCCAACCTGTAACGTAGAATTTATATCGTGTTCACCTAGGATGTGATTTAAAAACTATAGTATGATATATTTCAGCATTACATGTAATCTAGTCTATATCGGGTCTCCAAGATTTTAGTGCAATTTTAAATATTGAGTGTGATGAGGAAGGGAAAAGGAGAAAAGTGATCTGGTAAGGTTAAGGGATACAGGGAAGTGTTTGGAAATGTGGTGTAAATCGTGTTTTTTTTTAAATTTAAATTATTATATTTTGTTTAAAATAAATTTATTTTATATTTTAAAATTATTTTGATATATTGATATTAAAAATAATTTTTATTTTTTTTATTTTAATAAAATCTTAAATAAAAAACACTTTAAATCAATATAGTTACAATACTTCAGACGTACCCTTATCCTATAGGAAGGAATGTGCGTGAAGCTAAGTCACCCACTCTTGTCCGTGTTATACGAAAGCTTGTAAAAAGAGGCGATGGTTGCAACTCCTTCAACGGCTTATTAAAATGCCCACCAAGTACTAAAAAGTGGCTAATTTAATTATTGTTTTTATATTTTAAAAATATATATTTTTAAGATTCAATATTTTTATTTATTTTTAATATATTTTTATAACATCAATAATAATCTTAAAAAATATTATTTTAATAAATTTTCAATATTCTAAAAAACAACCTCTCATACCCTGTAAATGTAATCAAGAGCCAATTGGATGACGACAGCTTTTATGCTCTGTAAATTACTGAATCCACTGCGTTTCTTTTTCATTAAAAAAACACTCTGTTTCTTACACGTATGCATACACATCTCCACCACTCTGTTTCTTACACGTATGCATACACATGTCCACTACTACAAGACAGGCGCAGCCAAAATGCTGTTCAACTGTTTGTGTCTCATGTGGTGCGAGTATTATATGCTCTAGCTGTGTGCATGACGGAGCAATTTCCCACTAGCTCCACTTTCTCATTATATTGTGTGGGATATCTTCTAATCTGGTTTTCTTAGAGTAAGTTTATTTATTAAAAATATTTTAAAAAAAATTAATTTTTTTTATTTTTTTTTATTTCAAATTATTTTTTTAGTATTTTAGATTGTTTTAATGTGCTAATATAAAAAATAATATCTTAATTTTATTTTTTATTTTTTAAAAATCATTTTGATATCAATATATCAAAATAATCTAAAAATATAAAAAAATATTAATTTAAAGCAAAAAAAATAATTTTTTTTTTAATTTTTTTAAAAACATTTTTATAACGCAAAAATAATCAGGACCTTAATATGTATCCATAAGACAACCAAAATTCGTCCTCTATTCTCATCTTCAAAACTTAATAACATTAGATCCAAGCAATCTTGATGATTTATTGAAACCCAATTAATTCATGATTTGTGCCATGTAAAACTTTCAAGATTCCAAAGGAAATAGTGGTGCTATGTGGAATTTAATTGTATATAGAAATATATTAAAATAATATATATTTTTTAAAATTTATTTTTATATTAATATACTAAAATGATTTAAAAATATATATAAAAATAATAATTTAATACCATTATCATCATGTAATGGTCTTGATAATTCAACAAGTCTTTCAAGTAGAGCACCCAGAGATTCCCATTTTCTCTCATCTCTCGGTGGGAATCAAGATTGCATCGCTTCGTCAAAAAGAAGAACTTCCTTTTCATTTCTCCTGTTTTCACAGTTAACTAATGGCCTGAAATGGCTTCTGGGTTATTTCCTTCTCTTGCAAACACAAAATCACTAAAGAATGATCTGTTTTTTTTTATATATATATCAAGAACTCAGTACTGAGATGCTGATATGTGTGCTTGGATTTCTTGCTATACAATTTGTTCTTATTACACTGCTGGCGTCGCCATAGCCCCCAACAAGGTGTAATAGCCTACTAAGCCTTTTAAGTTCAATTTTTGACTCATGAGTCAATTGATCTCACCTTCCTATGCTTTGATTTTCTTGTTTTTAGTTAAACCATAAAAGGCAATCACAAGTCAGATGGTTGGTGGTTTGACCATACAGTTCATCCAATTTTGATTTATTAAGGGTTTCTAGCATACAAGAATTAACATAGTAGTTGGCACAATAGTAATTGCACCGTAGCGGTAAATAGTGAAATCATCATGTGTCCATAGTGTTTGCTATATGATTTCTTCCGCGTCTCTTCAGAGTTTTTGTTAATTGTTAACAAGGCTGAAGATCATCCTTAACCCAAATCAACAGAACTTTACATTGTATCCAAAAAGAAAGCTTACCATGACGTTCAATTTCCATTTGCCATGTGGTTTTGGAGAGGGTTCTTTTGGTGAGAAAACTACAAGCAGAAAAGATGGAATCATGGGCAACGAATCAAAGTAACAATATGTCATGATTTATTCTTTCCTGCCCAGTAAAATAAAATATTGGCTGGCCGGCTTCTAAAGTTCTAATAGTTCTTTAAAGAGTCGTGTCTCTTCGAAGCATGCACTAGTATATTAATAATTGGGAAACAGTACTTTAGTTTAATAAAATAAGACGATTATTCTAGCAATCACTTGCCTACCCCATATGCTATGATTGGAAATCTTGGTCACAGAAAGCTCGAATATGTCATAGATTCTTCCTCAGAAATCAACTTGATTGTATCAGGTGAAGACAGTTTGAATTTTCCATTTCCCACGGGAACATTCTTGTGGTGTATCCTGTAAAACTGTTTTGACAATTTTGAAAAGTAGTTGATGAGACTTGAATTTGGTAGGTTATCAGCAAAATGTATCGTATCTGGTTTGCTGCAGAAACAATGGTCTTCATTTGGTTTCTGATCTTCCTGTTCTTCAATCCAATCAATGCTCGACAATACTATGACCCGTCGGATTGTTCAGAAAATACAAGCTATCCAGGTTCAAGATACACTTGCAATCATTCCTATCAGCATCCATGCCAAACATTTTTAGTCTACAGAGCCAGCCACTATTTCAAGACTATCTCAGATGTCTCTCAATTGTTTCAGCTAGATCCTGCTGAGCTACTTCACTTAAACAATCTTAAATCTCAGCTGAAAGTACTCGAACCAGGTCGAGAAGTTCTTGTTCCGATCAAATGTTCTTGCCTTGGCCAGTTCTTCCAGGCAACTTTCAACTACACAGTTCCAGAAAACAGTACAGTTGATCTCTCGGATATTGCTTGCAGAATTTTCGAAGGTTTAGCAAAACCAGGCACCCTTGTCGAGGAAAACACATCTGAAGGAAATAATGTTGAGGTTGGTACTAAGCTTCATGTGCCCTTGAAATGTGCGTGTCCGGATAATTCTAGTAACAGCAGTGGAGTCAAGTACCTTGTGACCTACCCTTTGGTAAAAGGCGATGAACCAAGCATACTAAGTGAAAAATTTAGCATCTCTCCCGTAGATTTATGGGTCGCTAATAATTTTCAACCTTGGCAAACTATATATCCAAACACAACTGTCTTAATTCCCTTGAAAACAGACCCTGTCATTAATTTCAGTATCCCACGCTCTCCACCTCCAAGTCCTGGTTTTCTTCCCACAATTTTAGTTCAGAAAACCACCAACACAAAGTTACGGAATCTGTACATTGCAGGATCAGTTGTTGGCTTTATTCTGCTACTAGCTGCATTGATTGTATGTGGGTTGCATGTGAAGGCCTTGCGCAAATTTAAGGTTGTGAAGTTACAGTCCTTCAATACTAGAAGTTCTCAACTTTCATGCCCAACACCAAGTTCTCCTAGATCAGGACAATTAACAGGTCGAAGCTCAGCAACTTCTTGTTTATCTCCTGATCTTCTTGCTGGCATTAAGTATTCCTTGAGAAACTATAGCATTGAGGACCTCAAGAGAGCGACAGATGATTTCAGCGAAGAAAGGAAGATTGGGGATCAAGCCTACAAGGGGTTGAATATGGATAATGCGGAAATGATGATCAAGCTGATGAGATTTGAACAGACCCGCCAAGTTATCGATATACATTCGAAAATCAACCACATAAATATTCTGAATTTGCTTGGTGTTTGTTATGGAGAGAATGACTATTCTTGGTCCTACCTCGTGTTCGAGCTACCTAGCAATGGCTGCTTGAGGGACTTGTTATCTAATTCATCGAATCCTCTGCGATGGGATAAACGAACTCAGATAGCTTTTGACATTGCTACAGCTCTTCACTATCTACATTATTGCATTTTTCCAACTTATGCTCACTTGAGTGTCAACAGTAGAAATATTTTTGTAACAACAGATTGGAGAGCAAAGCTTACAAATATCAGAACCAACCCTGCTGTTGGATCTTACAGAGGAAATGAAAACATAGAGAGTGTCAAAGGATGTGTTGCGCCGGAATACGTTATCAATGGCTCGGTTTCTGAGAAAGTAGATATTTTTGCGTTTGGAGTTGTTCTACTTGAGCTCATCTCAGGAAAAGATGACGTTGATGGAAAATCATTCAAAGAATGTATTGCTTTTTTGGGCGGGAAAACTACTGAAGGTGGCTGTTTCGATGGATTGAGGAGTTTCATGGATCCATGTCTGAAGGAGGATTATCCTCTTGCCGAGGCCTTATGTTTAAATGTTTTGGCAAAGGCATGTGTTGAAGAAGACCCTTTACATAGGCCATCTATGGATGATATCTTGAAAGTTCTTGTCAGAATGGTACGATGATATAGTATATCTTTTTTGTAGTAGGAATTAGTCCATGATTGATGAATTTTGTTGCTAGAATTCTCCCTCGTAGGCTCAAAATCAGTTTGTTTATGTTATGGCACATTTGGATTCTTCTTCATCTTTCGTTTGTTTCATGTTTTCCCATTTACGTGAAGAAACATTGACCATTCTTGAATGATGAGAACTTGGGACCATAAGTTTAAAAATTTTCCAGGTGATAGATGTTAAACTTTGACCATCTCTTAAGAGTTAAAAGGCAAATCAATACATGGCAGTGGGATTATCTTTCCTTCTGTAGTCATTGAAGACAGTGATATTTAGAAAAAGGCATCCCATGGTGACTTCACTTGTAGAAGTTTGTGGGATTTTATGAGGGAAAAACGTAATAGAGTGGGGACTGGTTTAAGATACTTTAGGTTCTTCTTGAATCCCTAGATATAGCTCTGTGGCCTTGTTAGCTACAACTAAAGAGAAGCAGGTGAGAATGGCAAGGGCAATGGCTCCTACATGTGAATTAGCAAAGTTGAAAGTGAGAGCAGGGATCATCATTTCTTTGATTACATACACGCCTGTTAAAGATATTATGGTGAGAGATTTTGCTGATTAGCAATATTATTAATAGGCTTGTTGATGATATGGTTGAATTTGGTCATGCAAAGCAATTTAAGCAGAAAAGGAGTTTCATTGCTAGCCGCAGAAAGGAACAAGAGAGTTCACAAGGCTCTCAAAGATCAACCATTAGCATGGTTTGCTCCAAGAAGCTAGCGGTAAAGGATTCCATGTCTTCCCATATTTGTAGAAGATGAGCATCACATTCAAATAAACGATAAAAAGAAAGATCAACAATATTGAAATTCATGAAGATAGAGTATATTCATGTATAAACATATAATAGTAGGCAATAAATGAACGAAGAAATTAAAATGAAAAATAACCTAGAGCTACAAGTAAAATCAGGTAATCTACTGCAAATAACACTGTTGGTGATCCATCCAACTCTCCTTTATTTCTATATATATAGCTGTAATCACTAATGCCGGGAAAAATGAAGCTTGAAGTAATTTGTTTAGTCATCCTTGTCTTCTGGTCTAAAAAGTTTCACCGTTCGACTATTTATTGGTTGTATTTGTCTTGCATTGGTGTCTGATTCCTGCAAAATGTTCATCAAATGATATCAGCATACATAATAGGTCAAATACCAATAATGAACAAGCAAGATTGGAAGTAAAGAGAATCTAATTGAAATAATTAATATTCAAAGAATTCTAATTTCCCATATAAATTTATTCCTGTTTTATATATGGGAAATATTCAAGGTTAGGATGGGAACTCACATCATGAACAGCTACACGAAGCATTCTAACTTGTTCTCTTGTGGCAGTCCTCACCTAACAGGGTATTTTGTAATATTTAGAACAAAATACAGTTACATCATGAACATAATTTAAAGTTTATCAATGTTTTTGATTAGGTAAGATCTAAACCTTTCTAACAATGGTCCACAGAACATTTTCAGTGCAAGGTGGAATTGTAAGGGAGCCAATGTATCTGTAATACTTTCTGCTGCCTATCTTGATGTTCCTTGGATCAACTACTCCCGCCACTGTATCTCGTTCATAGGTGCCAGCAACCGATTGTAATTGTTTTGTCAACTAATTAATGAAAAACATGATTAGAGAGAATTAAAGAGAGATAATTACGCAGAGGCTGGTGTGTGTGTGTGTATGATGCTTACAGATGACAGGAAAGAGTCTGGCCTTCCTATCATGTACATAATCCCAACAACAGCAACCTTTCCATCAAGGCTCTCATGAACCATGTGCAACTCTAAAGCAAGCCTGTATAGAGTTACAGGTGAAAGATTTTGAGTTAGTGCTATAATGCTGTTGCCTGCTTATACATAGAGAGAGGGAGATAAATTGGGAAATTAGAGAATTAAATACCTCTTGCCATTGATTGTATGTTCCGAAGGTGAATGCCAGTGGCACTGTTTGAGTAGATATTCAGTTCCATTTATTTCAATGCTTCCTGCAGCACCTTCCCATTTCAGCTGCATCCACAAACAATAATAAAATTAGAATTAAACACAGAAAGATGAAACTGTATATAGTTTTGTTGATTTCAACGCTGCCTAGTTGCTTATAGGTAGGTAAAAACATCTCGCCAATAGGGCACCTTATGACATGGTTTGTGAATACAATCTTGCAACTAATAAGATAGCTGCAATTTACAAGCCTGGAGAGATGAGACGATGATCATTTCTGGAAAATCTTTCTAATGCCTTTGGTATTTATTTTAACCAGAGGAACTGGAATCAATACTAGAATGATCCATCGTATTAATTATAGCTTTTGTTGTAGTTCTACTAGTATATTTCCTAATATATTACAGGTTCGAATATCCTTCCTTCCTTACCATCATATCATGGCCCCGATTCCTAAGAGTGGCATTAGCAGGCTTGTAACTTCTACTGAGTCTCCCCAAATGGGACACCACATCGACTCTTTGGCTCAGCAGATCGATAGGAGACTGCATAGATCCATTGCTACAAGCACCCCAATCAGGGTGAATCCTTCCCCAGTTAGCAGGTCCCTTCTCCCCATTTGGATCATAATTAAAGTCTGCCTCGTCCTCTGCGCCACAACAAATGGAAAAAACAAACAATTTATCAACTTGTAAGTATAAATTATTCTCATGTTTGGTACTTGGTTTAATACAAGTAAAGAATTGCATGCTTCACCAAATAATTTCAAAAAAAGTTGCGAATCTTGATCTGTTTCTTGTTCAAGAAATTGAATACTGTCTAGAATTCTTTCAACTTCAAAAAATCAATAATTAAAAACAAGAAAACAAAATACTTACACATGGTACTAATTTAAAATTTGTAGTTTATAGCGAAAATGAAACAAACCCCTCATAACATTGCTAAGAAATAACATGATAGTTTATGGAGAAGTTGAACAAAAAAGTATAATAATCAAGGCCGTGTTGCCCTATAACTAGTGATGCCATGAGAACTGCAGCCTCACCAACTTCTTGAGATGTTGCCGGGAGGATACGCGAAACAAGAACGAGGAAGAAAGTGATCAAAAAGAGGAGCTGGATTGCTAGCTTTCCCATGTCTTAGATCAAACTTCTTTGCAGTTCGAAGTTCTTTCTTTTCTGGTATTCGACTAATTTGAAGTAGTTGTGTGGAGATAAACGAAGAGTTTGCCATCGGCATATTTATAGAATAAATATGGAAACAGCCAACTGCGACGCGTTGACAGACGTTCTAAATTTCTTCCAAGAGCTGGCGCTGCCGACAAGTATGAACACAGGAACCTCAATGTGAAACATGCTACTCGAATGACTGTAGTACTTGTTTCTTGAGGGTCTTATTGTTACGAGTAAATATTCTTACAAGAAATTTCAGGTGGTCTTCTAGAGGTGTCAATTTCTATAATTTCATTGGACAATCAAATGTCAATGGTGACGAATGCTGGTTTTGGCAAAATTATTTACAATAATTGATAAGTCGCTGCTCCGCGATGCATGATGGCAATGGTGGTGGGTGGGAGGCGGTGGTTTGATCAAAGCTCGTATAATGGGAAGAAGAAACCTGATTATTTTTGTATTAGTTAAGGAGGCCATTAACACCTAACCAAGAAAAACAGAAGTCATTGAACACTCCTTTTCTTAATTTATGATACATCTTCTTGAATGCAAGGCGAACTATCGATCTCGCAATTGACTTGACTGAAGAAATACAAATATATAATAATATATAATAATACATGCTGAAGCGACGTGAATTTTGACACAATGCCGTCTTTTCAATAACACGAGGGAAATAGATATATTTTAATTAATTTTTTTATTTTTTAAAAGTTATTTTTAAAACAATTTAAAATATACAAATATTAATTTAAAACAAAAAAAATAAAAATATTTTAAATTTTTTCAAAATATCTAAATCTTTTTCTACCGTTTTCAAAATATGTTTTGACATTTTCTTCCATTCAGGAATCGTCTCCGATGCTCTAAAAAAATATATTTTTTAATTAGTTACCGAACCAAAAATCAATACAGGAATTTTCTTTATCACTGTGTAAAGATGAGCTTAATTATTTCTGTATTGATTAAGGAAGCTATTAACACCTAATTAACCAAGAAAAGGCAGAAGTCATCGATCTAACACTCTTTTTCTTAATTTTTGAATCTAGAAACTAAATGCAACGCAAACTATGGTAGTTGAGTTGATCTCGCAATTGACTTAACAGAAGAAATACAAATATTTAATAATATATGTTGAAACAACGTGCATCTTCAAATATTACCGTGTTTTTTCAATACGAGGTAAATGCGCCTTCTGCTACGTTATATTCTTTACTAATAATAGTTGAATTTGTTTTTAAAAATAATATATTTTTTATTTTTTAAACTTTATTTTTTATATTATCATATCAAAATAATTTAAAAATATAATAAAATTTAGAAATATGGTTGGATCGCAATACCAAAAATTATTTAAATTTTTTCTACCATTATATGCGTTCATGTCTAAAACTTTCGAATAATTCTCTCAAAACAACTTGTTTTGACATTTTCCTTATTTGAGAAATAAAAATAAAATAAAAACTAAAATGGAAAATAAATTTACTGTACACATAGACTGATTATTATTCACTGTGAATAGACTTCTTTTTCAGTTCTGGGTCGTCGAATTTTCTTTTGTGATTGTTTTTTTTATAAATTAATTATTTTTTAAAATTTTATTCTTTATTCAGGAATTTATAATTATCTTCTATTTCAATTATAGTCATTATTTTTTTTAATTATTATATTTAGTTTTTAATTTTTTTGTACAATTTTTTTTTTAATTTCTTCTTTCAATATTTAATTAGTTGAGGACTGGATTTTGTGACTTTTTAAATATAGAGCTTTTAATTTAATAACTTTGATTACGAGTTTAAAAAGTTGATGCTGATTGATTTTTTTAAAATTTATTTTTTTAAAAAAATTTTTTTTTGTGATTTTTATTATTTTTTTTATCGGATTATCTTAATTTTATAATTTAAATTGTAAATTTAGTGAATTAACACAGATTGGTTCACTCTTTATTACGTGTCATTTTGACTTAGACTATTTTGTTGTCTTTTGATATTTAATAAATGAAAAATTGAGTTGTATTGTATTTTTTGTTTGAAGAAACAGTTTTGTTTTTCTAAGTTATCGTGATAGCTTTCTGATCCTAATGAATTAATAAGCTCGATCGGTACAATTTTTGTTTTTAAGAGAACCTTCTACTGCCTTCAAGATTGATAAGCAGAAGAAATCAAATAACTTGGAAAATTCAATATTTGTATTATATGATGGTTTGCACCTGTGGATGACGACGTACGTATCTTTGAATGATGTATCGATCCTCAAATGACCTAAGCTCGTTGAACTGTGACTAGAAGGGGAGTGGCGGAGCAGCCATTATTGTCAAATGGAAGCTCAACTGCAAAACAAGAAAACTATGGTTTCTTGTTCGTCGTTGGATCTTCAAAGAAAGTTGCTGGCTGGAAATGTCAAGAGCCTACAAGGAAATTTTCAAATTTGTACGCGTATACGAGTCAGCACTCTTGTTGGTATTTGCCTTCTGATGCAATGAATTTATATATTTTGTGCATTGCTCGGAAGAACCACTTTTTATATCCAGATAGTTGAATGTTGAAACAAAGAGAAGGACGAAGCTGCCTTTCTAGCTTTCCACGTTACTTGGGGAACACATCCACGTGGAATTGTTGCCTTCTCTTTGATTTGGCTAAACACACAGCTGGTTCTTGAACACAGACAGAGTTGGTTCTTGAACACAGACAGAGTTGGTTCTTGAACTCCTTCATTCATCTCTTAAATGTGTTCGTGTCTGTCTGTGTGTGAGATGGTTTTGTACGCTAGGCTCTGTTTCTAAAATTGTTTTTTCGTTTTTTTTTTTTCAAAATATTTTTTTTAATGAGTTGTTTTTAGTATTTTTAGATTGTTTTGATGTGATGATGTTAGAAATAATTTTTTAAAAATAAATAAATATTATTTTAATATATTTATAATAAGAAAAACCTTTAAAAAACACCAACTAACTACCTAACTAATGAATTTCCAAACACCCTTTAAATAACTGACATTTTCTAATGTAACCAAACCACCACTAGATGGCAAACGCGTAAACTAGCACTCGGAAGAAAAGGTTAGTTCAACAATGTAAAATAACACACAAGTCACAAGGGGCCAAATAAATAACATATTTACGAAGTTTGTCATAGAGGCATTCGTTCCACCCTTCCAACCTACCAATAATTATATTGTCACCATTCCATCACTTTCACACCTTTTATTTTTCTATTTATCAAATACAAAAAAAAATGTTTTATGTAAAGTATTTCATTGGAAGAGAATTTTGATGTAAAATAAATTCCTTCCTAACTATTGATGGTGTAACCGTGCTGAATTTTTTTAAAGAGATAAACTAATTTTGGCATAGGATTTTTACTATTTCTATTACCATGAATTTACTGTTTTTTTTTTCTCATCTTTTGTTTTTTCTTTTCATAATCATAGTTTTTTTTGTTTTCTAGTTCAATCCTTTTACATTTATCTTATTGAGAATCGACTTTATAGTTTAGTATCAGTTCCTGTGTTAGACAAAAATCTTGATGGTGAGTTTATATTTGATTTGTAAAAATTAGTTTGGATTTTTCATTAGACAAATGATTGAAAATAAATGGATTAAAATTAAGCTTCAATTAAAAAGAAAACCTTTTTATGTGACAAAGAGGAAGGAAGCACGAAAATCAAGAAAGAGAAAGAGAAGAGGAAAAGAAAGGAAAGAAAAATTGATTGTCAAGAGGTTAATAGGGTACACACGCCGTCTTAATAGAACACTCATTACATCACGATTCCAATGGAATTAAGGAAGGAGTACTTCTAAGGTCGGAGAAGACTGTACAGATTTTCTTAATGTGACAGCTTTTCTCATTTGTTGACATATATATTGCACATGTCAGATCTTTTTTTTTTCTTCGTTCAATTTAGTCCTTAAATTTATAAATTATGAACCATAAATTTCTTGATGACTTACAATATTAATTTTTTTTTGTGACTTGAAGAAGAACACAACAAACAACAAATAAATTGTTTTATTTAAATCTAAGCGAACGAAGGCTAAAATATATAATTTAAAAGAATTAAAGAGTTTTTTTTTACCTTTCATAGTAGATAATATTTGGGACATCTCAAATTAGCAAGGTGAACAGACTCTTCAAAGAGAGGTAAAGTATAACATTTATCTTCCTTTGTTTCAAAGATTAGGTTTCGCAACAAACATTCCGAAATCTGTCCACTACCAATTCGCACCGTCATTATTGAATTATTAGGGCAACAATATGAACACATGTAAAACTTGAGCAAGCTATTTATCCCACTTCATCTCTTGATCTTCAAGCATGGCCTTCGCCGATAAAATTGTCGAGATGCATAAAAATCTGTCTAAATCTTAAATTTCCAAGCTTTCGAAGAGCACATGCCTGGTGTGTAGAATGTGAAATGAAAGCAACCAATTCCTCGGTGGTTTTTGTCAAATTAATATTTTCAAAGTTGAAGCCTTTTTGACTTTGACATACGAGTGAGATGACATGACAAGCAATCCTTTCCCCTTGAAAAGCAATCGAGTCCTCTTAATTTGAAGAAGGAAATTCTTGCTTAAAATGGTCTAAATATCGTGATGCAACTCTTGACCACAAGGTGGAAAACAAGTGCCGTTTCTTTTTCACCTCTTTATTTGTTTTTTCTTCATCATGTGGGAGAGAGTAGATATTCCTTCTTTAAGCCCGTGATTTTCATTTTAGAGTAATATCTGCTGTGTATGTTTGATAATATATTTGTGGTATGTTTTTTTTTTTTTTACATGTTTATTTTTGTGTTTAAAAAATATTTTAAAAAAAATTTAAAATTTATTTAAAATTAATATTTTTTGAAGTTTTCAGATCATTTTAATGTGTTAATATCAAAAATAATTTTTTAAAAATAAAAAAAATATTATTTTGATGTATTTTTAAATGAAAAACACTTTAAAAAACAATTATAACCACACTCTAAACAAGCACTGGGTGGTTTCTTATTCAAAATGCTGAATGATCTCTCTTGTACTCTTTCCTCACATATGAACAAACAATTTCCTATAAAAAATCATTTATATGGAAAGAAAGGTAATAATTTCTTATGTCTTAGGATTGATTATAGGAACAATTGTTTTATATTTTTGAATTTCAAAAAACGTTTTTACCAAACCACTGGAATGCATTACCACCCCCAATCTAATATCTTTTGATATAAGAAATAAAGAAATCACATCGCATTACTAAGGCAAACGTCATGCTTGACGAAAAGTGGCAGGAGACCACGAGCCAGGTACGGCATGAATGTTGAAAACTTCCGGGAAATTCTACAAATCTTCAAATTGTGTTTTTGATGCTAAGAATTGCCCGGTGTGCTGCACTCCATTTTATGAGTGACGGCAGGCATGACGCTTAGTAATCTTGAGAGACACCGGCTACTTTTTAGCCCAAAAAGAAGAAATGACATGTTGCAGAACCTACTGGAGAATATTTTTTTTAATGGTTATAAAAAATATAAGATTATTTTAATGTGTTGGTGTAAAAAATAATTTTTTAAAAATAAAAAAAATATTATTTTAATATATTTTTAAGTAAAAATATTTTAAAAAATAAATGCTATCACATTTCCAAAATAAAAAATAATAAATGTTAAGTGATTTCTAGTTTTTGGAAAGATGACTATCAAATAAATGTTAATAACAAATGCTATCAAATAAATAAGAATAATGAGATTCGAACTTGTGATCGCTTGGTCATTAAAACTTTGATACTATGTCAAAGAATCAATTCAACCAAAAAGCTTAAGCTATCAGGTGAGATCCCAAGATATAATTTATATTATTCTCTAACAAACATTAAAATTTTAAAGAAAAAAATGCTAAAAAAATAAGGACAAAAAGGAATAGAACCCACAATAATAAAACCATAATTGTATATGTGACTTGCTGGCTTCCCGACTTTGTTTCTTTTTTATCTTTATATATACTTACATTTCATCAAAAAAAAAAACCATAAACAAAAAATCTTTAAAGATTAAAAAAACCCTTAACCATAAAGTACATATATAGCTACAATCACATGTATTGTTATCAATTGACTTTCTTTTACCTCACTTTAACTTTAGTTACACCTGGTCTATATTATCATAGTTGGCCTGACTACCTATTTAATCCCTAATACCCGGTGCCTTGTGTCGCACATCCCCGCGTGGTGTTTGTTGGCGATTTTCATTTGTTATGTTGATGATTTGGGAGTCGTCACCTAGTATTTCATTGAGGGGTTATTAAGAAACCCAAGTGTATTGGTCTTATCAGAAATTCACGGGTACGAGACTGGTTGTGACTAGGGAAGGTATTAGCACCTCTAGCACACCCTACCTGAGGGAAGCTGTTTCATGATTTGATGTGATAAAAAAGTTTTAAAAATTTTGTCTTTTCATCGGATATTAGGAATACGACTTACATGTAAGTTCATAATCCTTAATCGTGAGTAATTAATACATAAAAGTGTATTTTTATCAAGGTTTTATATCATCATTTTTTGCACTTAAAGTATCAATAACTCCTTAACTAGAGTATGCTTTACAATAACAAGTATGATAATATAAGATACCTTTAATTTATGGTAAATGTTCATTTTAAATGCAGGCCTATCACATAAATCAAATGATTGATTGATGAGTTTAACCACTAAAATTGAGAAGACAAAGAGAGGGTTAAGCTTAGAAAAGAGATGCTGGTTGAATTCAAATTGGAACACCATTCGGTTATTGGATCATAACTGGATCTTTAGAACTTGAATTTAGGTCTGGTTTACATGGATAGAAAGTTAAGACATATGCCTAAAACTTTCATGAAGAGTCCAAGATTCAAAAGGACTGTTTTCAAGTTCGAATTGTAGCAACAACAGAGAAGTTGGAATCTGTCCTGTAGCCCAGACACTGTTCCATGTTCAACCCATATCTCGAGTTCTAGAAGTCCAAATGACCTCATTCTTGTTTTGTTGGAAAGCTGAGACAATTCCCTAGAACTTTCATGGGGACCATCTGTTCAAATTCTGATGTTAGCAATGATATTTTCTATAGATAAGAAGATAAGGCTGGTTACCAAGTCAAGAGGTGGTCACCCACTCAACAATTAGTCATCAAATCAATAGTTCTGAATTTTGGCCTATAAAAGGAGGCATTTGCCATGTATTTAGGACCTTGGTTTTTAGATCAAGATCTTGTTCTTGCGCTCTCTCTCTCTCTCTCTCTCTCTCTCTCTCTCTCTCTCTCTCTATATATATATATATATATATATATATATATATATATATATATATATATATATATAATGCTTAAGTTTTGCTTTCATTAATCTCTTGTTTATGCCTTTCATTTCCTTTAGTATACTTATATAATCATGTTCTCCTTTTGTTTATCTATATTTCTCTTATTCTTAATGTTCAGCTAAGTTTATTATGTCAAGGTGAAAAGGTTACACTAATGTTGTAAGAATAAGTATAGTATAAACTCAATATGGACTTTAATGTTTGATACTAACATGTTTTGTATTTATTATCTTACTCACTCTTAATACCTTGCTTGTTAAATAGTTAATTTAGGAAACTCAAGTGTACTGGTTTTGTTAGAAATTCACGGGTACATGACTGATTGTGACTAGGGAAGATATTAGCACCCTTAGTGCACCCTACCTGAGGTAAGCTGGCTTCGTGATTTGATGTGATAAAGAAGTTTTAAAGATTTAATCTTTTCATCGGATATCAGGAATGCGACTTAATTGTTTCCAATTTATCTTTATATTTTATTTTATTTTTCAATATATCCTTTTAGTAGATATTTTTATGCAAATTGATGAAAATGTCCTCACTTGGCAAATTCAAACCTCCACCTAATATATTAAAAAAAATAGAAAAAATGATTGTCATATATATGATGTTAAAATTCATTTATTTTCTTAGTTATTTTTTAACAAATTAGGTTAAATTAATTCCTCACATAGTATTTTTATTAATTTACATGAAAATATCTGCTTGATGATAAACTGGAGAATAAACTAAAATATAAAGACATATTGGAAGCAATTAATCTTGTAAAGATAGATTGGAAAGTAAACCTAATATACATGGACATATTAAATTAATATAAAGATATATCGGAAGCAATTAAACTTGTAAAGATAGATTTGAAAGTCAACCTAATATACATGGACATATTAAATTAATTTCCTTGAGAATATCTCTAAATTCATGATTATTTAACTATCAAAACAATTGATTTTTATATTAAATGATTTCATATAATGATAGGAATTCAAATTAGATGTTTCTTTACCTTAAAAGCACATAAAAAAATTTAAGCTCAGAAATTTTTTTTATTTCAAATTAATTTTGGGTTTTAGGGTGTTTTTTTTTGTATTTTTTGGAGGCCATGAATTGGTTTGATAAGGTTTCTAAGATGTTTTCTAGGTATTTTAGGTTAAAAATAGATTTTTTATTAAAAACAAGAATCTCATTTTTTTCGACTACTAGAAGTTCCAGACGACGCATCGTCTATTTTATTTTTAAAGAATTAGAATGAATAACATGTCATCTACTCCTATTAAATTAAAAATAAATAAATAAAGGCCCCAACACGGGCCGTTTCTTGATGAGTCAAGTGCTTGGCTTGATTTAGATGGCTTAGCAAGGCCTAACCTCATTATTTTCTTTTTTAATTAATACTTTTTGTATGTTTTTTTTTTAAATTTATGTTTTAATTAATATCATTCATTTATGATTTTATTTTGTTTATTTGGTCTTTTTAAGATAGCAATTATTTTTTTAATTATATTGAGTTTAGTTTTTTAAGAGGTTAGTATGATTCATCTATATATATATATATATATATATATATATATATATATATATATATAATATTTTTAATATGTATAGCCTTATATTTTTTTTTTCAACAAATTTTATGTGTGTTGGTTTCTATTACAAATCGATTTTAATAAACAAATTCATTAAGCACAACTAGGTAAATAACCTATGTTGCGATATTAAATATTTTGATCTATATTTGTCTCTTAATGTTTTCCAATTACATTCTTATATTTCGGTGATGACTTTTTTTTATTTATTTACACAATGGTTCATGATTTATTTAATTAGAAGCATGCACAAGTTTTTCGATTTACATTTACAGTTTTTTATGTAAAAAAACACTTTGAAAAAAAAATTCATGTTCAATTGTTTTTATCATGTATTGGTGTTTTCAATTTGATCCATATTATTTTGATTTCTTTTTTTTTCCTTGACTTTTTTATAAAACTTTTATTGTTTTTAATTTTATCCTTCAATCCAAGTTGATTGAGTAATGTTTTTTCATTTTAGTTTTCATTCTTTTTATTTTTGTTCTATTTGTTAATGTTTTTATTCTTTTCAATTTAACTATCATATTGAAAATTTGTTGTTGTTCTTTAATTTATTTTTTATTTCGATTTTAACCGTCATTATTTTGATTGCTTTTTTTTGGATTTTTTGTGTAATTTTTTTTTTATTTCATCCTTCAATGTTTCATTTTCTAGGGATTGGGCTTCATGATTTTTTCATGTATAGTGTTTTTGGTTGATGACCCGAGTCACGGGTTGAAAAGTTAACAAGGGTTGATATTTTTTTTTGTCTTATTTTCTTTTCTGTTATCATTGTTTAACATTGTTTTTTATATAAAAAAAATAGCTTTGTGATTTTCTTTAATTTCTTTTTCTATCAAATTATCCCGACCTTACGACCTAGGACTTTGTTTATCAAGTTAATCCAGACTAACTCATCTTTTAATGTCCAAATTATATGTGTACCGTACTAGCTCGAATTGGCTCATGCTATTTTTTCCTTCTATGTTTAATTGGTGAAAAATTAAACAATATCATCTATTTGCTCTTGGATAAAGGTTTTTTCTCATGTTATCGTGATTGCTTTATATATATATTCTTGTTTGTTATCGTTGTTTCTCTTTTTTTTTCCATATGATTCAAATAAAACCAACTTTTTTAGTTGGCTGAGACTATAACCTAATTTATTGAATTTCTTTTTTTTAAAAAAACACTCTAGTAACACCTTAAATATTTTAGTGGAATGATAGTGCAGACGCGACACCAGTCTACTAAGAACTAAATTGCAATGTTTTAAAAATTATAAGGACTAAATCATTTTAAGTTCATGGGATTCCAATAAAATAGCCAAGAAGGATGATGACATTCAAAGAGTTTTGAAAGGATTAACTTCAAAGTAGAGAACAAACTTGTTATTTATCATTTGTTTCCAGTTCCGAGACTTTTTAAATATTATTAAAAGCCTTCTTCTGCCCCCTTGGGTTTTCCTTCATCTTCACAACTTGAGAGTACAAATGGCGGCGTCTTCTTAAACTCCTGGGATTCAATATCTCATTCTTGTTGATGAAAATCTTTATTTATGCCGACATTTCTTAGTTTCTCCGTTCTATCAGACTAATTAAATTGGCTAAGCAAATGTAAAACCAAACTAAACATTTATTCAAGCTATGTATTGTTTGATGGCAAAATGGCAAAAAACCCGCCACCATGTATTGAAAAAACTGTAATCTTCAACAGATATTAAACTGTAATTTTCCTTGCCAGAGCAGGACACAAGGTGGCAAAACAAGCTTCCTCTCACCACCTATTTTCTTTCTACTCCCACTAATCAGAAGACACTTTAATCAGCCCACAAAATCATGAATCGTCTGGCCTCCAGTAATGCCGTCTAAGCTGATTCTCACTGTGTTGCAATTGTTCATGTTGAGCATTTTCAGCACCATGTCTGAGACCCAATGTAAGTGAAACTGCGCCAAGGCCCCCATTTTCACTCCCAGGTTTTTGATAGAGCATAAAATTCATCAACGATCTATCTGCACGTATCGGAGCCTGAGATTCCACTCTCGATCTCTTCTCTTGATTCCACTGCTCTGCATCTAGTTGATCTCTACTGCCCCCTGAGGAGCCAATATTACTAGAGCATTCCAATTGTTTACTAGGCATGTAACTTGTACCTAGCTCTTTGGAGGCTCGGTGATCACCATCTGGCTGGCTGGCACCCTCAGCAGAATTCCCACCATTCTTCCCGGAACTTCGATTGTTTTCCAGCAAACCTTTGGTTTCAAGAGTGTGTATTTCTTCAACCATTGGTTTCCAAAGGCGCACCCGGGCATTTATGAACCAATTTGACACCTGAAGCAATCAACCAACGTTTTTAAAGGGTAACAAAAAAATCAAATAAAAAGCAATCCAATCGATGTTTCTCTATCAAATAATAAATTTTCATTGAACTTCGTCATTGAACTTTCCGGACCAAGCAGGAAGGTGTACATGTAAATAATAAATTTTCATGTGATAGAATGTGACTGATGATACCAAAAAGCTTAATTTCTTTAACTTTGATGTCAATATTATTATGAACATCACGTTCAACTTCATGAACTTGCAAGAATTATTATAAATTGAAGGAGTAACAGTTCAAATTAAGGGGACAATAATATTCTCCTGATAAACGTCCATGCTCAATGAGATAAAATGGGGATGTGAACTAATATATGAAGGTCTAATGTATAAAAAATTAATATTTTGTTTTTGTTTTGTAATATCCAAACTTAGCTGAGATTTCCGTTGCTGTTCTACAGGAAAATGTTCATGCAGAGCCTAGCTAGAAACGTGTTACTTCAATCATCCAAAGTGCCTTAGATCCTTGGAAAGAAATGATTATAGAGATGATGAAGGAGCAGACTTACCTGGTATCGAGATAGACCTGTTTGAGTGGCTAGCATGTGCTTATCTGTGTCAGTAGGGTATCTGCACAAGGAAAACTTGATTTAGTAAATAGTTCACACCAAACTACAAAATATAGATGAGAAGGGGGGCTCACGGGTGAAGAAAATGCTCAAACAGCCAAGCTCTGAGAACCACTACTGCACGTTCTGGTAGGCCTCTTTGAGGCCTCCAGATGTGTTCTTGGGGCTCAAGGTAACCCACGTTTGTCCCACCAGAGTTGTTCTTTTGAAAGCTTTGATCCTTGTATCTTAAGCTCCCCGCGGTTCTGCTTCCATATGTATTTGGGGAGAACAGATTCTCTCCTAGGGCTTTTGTGACATGCTTGAGCTGATCAGAGATGGCATGTTTCATGGACCTAAAATTCCCTGAGACTGCCTTAACAGCCATGGAAATGTACTGGGTGGCAGCACTAAGACCAGCAACTGATTCAAAAAATGAAGCAACCATTTCCATCTGCTGATGATATTGCTTGTACCTTCTGAAAACCTTTTAATAAGCAGTGCAACAGAGTCACTAAAATGCTTTTTAAAGTATGAATGGCAGCAGGTGTTCGAAATTAGTCTGAGGCAAAAATGCTTCAATATCATTAAAAAGCACATGCCATGTACTTCAAGCACGGCAATGATTTCAATAACAATTAAGAAACAAGTGAGAATTAAATTAACTACTCTTGAATGATCTTTGCATAGAATCTAAAGTCCAAATCAACAGGTAACTGTATATTAAATTTGATTGTGAACTCCTTTGTAGCAGTTGATGTATAGAACTGAATTCATCATTCCATTGTATATATTCCAAAGACAGAAGAAACAGTATCAGAGTAAGGCAGCAACCAGTAGATACTTTGCTTGAACCTAATTGAAGAATCATTTAGCGGGTAGGTGTCCCAATGTGCAAGCAAATGTCCGAGTAGAATCCAAGGCAGTCAGCATCAGACATACCAGAATCAAATGATTAAAAGGACTTCCCAACTTCAGGACTGAATTAACATATTCGAATAAAACAAACAAAAAATATTTAAATTGAATAGTATAATTAAGACTTTAAGATGAAGTATTTGCATCTGAACTTTTCTACTGTTCCTGCAATGGTTTAGA
Organism: Populus nigra; assembly: GCF_951802175.1. Classification (NCBI taxonomy): domain Eukaryota; kingdom Viridiplantae; phylum Streptophyta; class Magnoliopsida; order Malpighiales; family Salicaceae; genus Populus; species Populus nigra. Next base: position 2,574,770 of record NC_084870.1, on the reverse strand, counting down.
AAACACCACCGAGCAAAGTGAATATAATCCAATCCAATGTAAAAAAAGACTTGGGACAAGGTCATTTCAAAAACAAAATCTTCAAAAAGGTTTTGAAAGTAAGGAAGAGCATAACGGCCCTTACTATTTGCTAACATAAATATATAGTCTTGAGACTAGTTCATAAGGGTAGTGAAGTTCTGCTGGGAGCATTGACTGAGTTGTCTATATAACCATCAAGATACTAGTTGCCTCATTGATTGATAAAAATACCCAGCGCAACCTATGACATGAACAATCATAGAATATTCTGTGTGAAGAAGATTGTATTCGAAACTGATCCTCAAGTTCATCATACAAAGGAATGTCAGATTTGATGTTGAAATTCTTAGGAAAAAAAAGGTCTCATAGGAAACGTTTCCAGATTTCCAGCACATAATAACACAATATTCTGCCTTCAGTTTTCTATAACCATCTCATAACGAATTAGCATTGACTATATAATCAGAAGCTTTTGCTTTACTAGAAATGAAACTAATTTCCACTTAACAGGTTTATTTTTCAGCTGAGATTTGTTCGTGTTCCTTACTGTTTAATAGAGCTTGTGACTTGAGTTTTATCCAAAGTTAAAAGTTCCCAACATGTAAGTTTTGAGCATATTTTTTTATACCATTATTAAACACAATTTATTTTTTCTAGTGGTGTTAGAATATTAATTTTATACCTATAACATTATTGGTAAGGTGGTACAAAGTCATGCTTCCTTCTAAAGGTTTTATAACCAGTTCATCTAGCCTCTTAACCAAGATAAATGTGATATTTCCAAGTGCTCGGAAAATTGAACTCTTAGAACATAGTCTCATGGAAAACCTTCTGTTCATTATATGCAACAAATGTAATATCAAGCAAGAAGTAAAGCAGTAACTCAACCATCTCCAGAGAAGTTACAGATATAGTTAAGCGAAAGAGACTCCAACAAGCTTGTGTCATCCTTCTTCTCATAAATGTAATAATCTTCCATTTTGCCAGAAGAGCAAAAAGGAAAAGTATGATGGCACCATTATTCTATATATATTCACTTAAGAAAAAAGACCGTGTGTGTGTGTGTGAGAGAGAGAGAGGGAGGGAGGGAGGGAGGGAGGGAGGGAGGGAGGGAGGGAGGGAAGCATAGATATAACCAACCTCATCCTGCAAATATAGGAGCTTTGCCTTCATTTGTTGGTACTCTGGCATATAAGGTTTTGAAGAACTGTTTCCTACGCCACATTGACCAATTTCTTCATTTGATCTACGAGAAGTAAAGGGTGAGGCACCTAAATTATTGTCATCATTAGCTTCGTCCCCTGTATCAGCTTCATTAACAGAGTCTCCCAAAGCTGGAGGACTAGCTTCTCCACCTATCCTCTTGGGCAACTCAGATGTTCTTATGAGCCCCAGACCCTTAACACCACAGAATTCGTCCATTAGCTCTTGAGCTGGCTTTAAGAATCTAGAGCTACTTAGAATAGTTGCATATCCAGTGAAAGGTCCAAGAGGACCAGCATTTCGAAGAATATTTGTAGCATCTCCTGGTAAGTCATGTAATGATTTTCCGCAACCTTTACTTAGAATTGATGGCCTTGGCAATGGACACATATAACTTGCCTTGGAAACTTTTGAAACATGATGAGGTTCTTTGGAAAGACCATTCTTTGATTGCAAACACTCAGATTCATATGCTTCTCCAAACCGAGTTTCATTGACTTTAGATGACTGATTTGACGAAAGAGACAAAGATAAGCCTTGAGTGTTAGCATCGTTTGGAATAGTCCTCAGCTCTTGGGAACTCTTCCTTGTAATAAGACCCAACTCACAACTCCACTGATGAGAGTTCTCATTCGGCCTTCTTATCCAAGCATTGGGGTCATTAAAATGTAAAGTGGATGATTGATTTTCAAATGATGGATGGAGAATAATTTCTCTAGTTCTCCCAACCAATCCTGATGTAACAACATCTTGCAGTGTATTTTGGTTAAGTGGATGAGTGGTAAACTGCCTTTCCCTGAGCTGCTTTTGGTTATCTTGACTAGAAAACTCATCTGAGGGGTCGGCTAGAGAAGATTGAAGCTCAAAATCTCGGTATTCATTGTAACTAGGCTTGAAATATTGTGTATACGTAGAAATGTCGGTTACCCTTGCATTATTTGACAGGACTTCCACAGCAGACATCAGTTTCTGATTCCTCTCCCCAACAACTGACCCACCTGTGTAATCAACAGTCAAATCATAACCTTGCTCTGAACCTAGCTTTGTCCAGTTGCCACATCCCTGAGCATCACCATTACTGGCTGTAGGTGAAGCGTTTAAATTTGACAAAACTGGGTGAGGCATGTTGGTGAACGAAGAATCCTCAGCTGCAATGGGGCTATGGAGGTGCGCTGGACCTAGTTCTTGATCAACCATTCCACCCCTTTGAGCTGACAAAACATTAGAACTTGTTGCAAAATCCAGCATTGCAGAGGAGAGAAAAGTAGGGTCATACAGCATGTTTCCGTTCCTAGAATGTCGAACCTGGACAAGATCTGGGGTTAGCAACGGATCAACTGCCAACTGATCCAAATCATTACCGAAGTCCTCTAGATGCTGGACTGAAGCTAAACTTTGCTGAAATCTCAACTTATCTCTCCGGCTTCGCTGTGCTACATGTGTTTCAGGCTGAAAACTTTTTGTTTCCATCCAATCCAAGGAAGCTACTCGCACTCAAGCCTTAATTTGCCAACCTTGACTCCAATCACTTAATCAGTAACCTCATTAAAAACCTAATTAAATGTCATGACATTCTATCTACTTCCTGCAATACAATCACATTAAATCATCACGCATTGCTCTATATGCCACCTTATTGGAAGATAAGATTATTCTTCTAAAACACCCACACAGCAAGGGACACGGTGCTGACATAGATCATACAAATAAAAAGAAAAGCATAATGATCAGTCAAAAAGATCACATAAATCTAGAAGAAAGGAAACTAAACACAACTGGAAGCAATCCACTGAAGGAGCTTCAGCTTCATCGCTTAGATACTACAAGAACGTGTCCACTTTTTTTCTCATTTTTTTTTTCCTTTTTGTTTTCTTTTTCACATCCATATTGTGTTACAGTACAAGAACTGTAGACCTTTCCTCACCAGAGCAAACAGTGCGAAAGTTCTTCCACTTTCAGTTCTCACCAAAATGAACCTTAAAAATTATTCCCCGAAACTAAAACATTACTCGAATATCATTTTGATTATACTTCACGTCAACTAGTAATAACCCTAATCCCATAAAAAAATAAAAAATAAAAAGAAAACCTTCTTGCATGTCATGATCATTTCACATAAAAAGAAAGAGTAGATATATAAATACAGACATAACGATGGAGGTGAAGGTCGATTCAAGAAAGAAAAGGGTAAGCAAGACTGGAAACACACTTACCCAAGAAGCTTAGACAGTAAACAAATTACCAGCATCAATCATTAAAAAAAAAAATATATATATATATATATAATAAATAAGGTGGTAAAGTTGTACCTGAAGTAACTATATATATATATATATATATTAACGTCAAGATTTTTGAGAGATTCCGGTGAGGGTTCTTTTTGGTAGGAGTAGACACGCAAAGAGCTGAAGTACAATAATTGCCAAGTTTTTATGATTGCCGGTAGCTTTTAACGTTAAAGCGTGCTTTAGCTTCGTCCAGTAAAATTTTGAGGGTAATTTGTTTTCTTAGCAATAATTAACTAATTATCAATGAAACTAATACGTTTTTTAGTTTAAACTTAAAACTTGTCCTAGTATTTTTTTTTTAAAAAAAGGTTTTTATTCAATTAAATTACCAATATCAATTCTTTTATGGAACTAGCACCTCTTAAGAAAATTGGGAAGGCAAGAGTGTAGAACATGCCAAAAAGAATTTTAAAAAAAAATCACCATAAAAAAAATAAAGGAAAAAAAAACGTTGGTCCAAACAGCAATTTTTTCAGTGTCTCATAACTTTTAAACTCCTTATTTCCAGGGCTTTTTTAATATCTGATAGGTTTAAAAATAACTTGCAATCACAATACATTTAAAAAAGTCTACATCCGTGGATTCTACTGGATCCAAAGATTTATGGTTTGGATCTTTGAAAGTAAATTAAAAGACCCAACAGATGAACAAAAACAAACATTTTTTAAAAATCAAGGGACAAAAAAATTACATCAAAATCAACTAACGTAAGAATAAAAAATCTAAATCTATAATTATTATAACTAAAGCTAAAAGGTAAGGGGAAAATATTTTTTATCCAGACCCATTAGCATTGTACAATATTTTATTTTTTGTATTTTGATCTTTTTTTTATTATTATTGATTTATTTTTATTTTAATCCTTATATAATATGTTTATGGGATTTAGAGTTGATAATTTATTTTAATTTGTTTTCTATATGATTGTTGCAATATTAAAAAATATCTTAGCATCTCAGTTAGTATTAAAAAAATATCTCAGTATTGTGATATGATTTATTTTTCAAAAAGTTTAGTTAAATAAAAAATGATTTAAAAAAAACTAGGTTAATAAATTTTGTGGAGTCAATGATTTGGTTTGTGAGTTTGACGAGGTTACTCTGGTTACCCTGGTTTACAGGTTTAGCGGGGAATTTTTTTCTAATTAAACTTGATTATGTGATTATTTATTTTTCTTTTTATCATATAGTTAAAAAAATAATTTAAAAAAAAACATGTTATTAAATTTTAGAAAGTCCATGAGTCTGTTGACGGGTATAGCAAGTTAAACTTTTTTATATATATAAATTCATTTTTTATTGATTAATAGTACATTAAAAATATCAAAAAAAATACCTTACAAAGTATTAATTTGAAATTTTTTCAAGTAAAAAAAATTTTAAAACAGATTATAATGTAAAAACACTTAGTCACTTTGTTGAAAACCAACCTTATATCAACATAGAAAATGATGGTTCCGCCGGTGTTATTTTAAAAAAAAAAAAAGAAGACAATTTGAACCAACTTTTTGTAATACCCGTTTGATGGTGTGGTTGCACTTTAAAAAAATATTTTTTAAAATTAATATTTTTATGTATTTTTTAATGTTTTGACTTACTAATATTAAAAAAATTATTTTAATATATTTTCAAGTAAAAAATAATTATTATTTTAATATCAAATATTACCAAATAATATTGGTCTCTATAATATTTTTTTTAATTATGATATTTTGTATAAAAAAAAATTATTTCATTGCTCCTTTCAAAATCTATCGCTTGTGATAAAAAAAAAAAATTTAATTCTCAAATCATACCCATATACTTTTCACAATACAGTGACCATAAAAACAATTGAGTACATGTAGTGAAATTTTTAAGAAAAGTTAACAGGTAATTAAAAAAAAAACATAAACCCCATCAGCCTTTCACTGTAAAGAAACATATAATGCAACCTGTAGCGGATGCATGCCAAATTGCGAATCTCTAATTTAATTTATTTGGAGGTAAATTAGTCTTTTTATATTTTTATTAGACAAGTTAATTATTAATCTATCCATTAAAAAAAATAACTTGGGGACAAGGGGGTTTTTGGTTTTTTAATTTTTTAATTGTGTAATTATTTAAATACCCTTGCAATTTTGGTTTTCTTTAACTTAGATCTAGAGATGTTTTAGTCATTTCTCCTTAGCTTTTCTATAATTATCAATTTTGTTTTTATCTATTTTATTTTTTATTTTTTATACATTAGTTTTTTTTTTTCAATTTCATCTCTCATCATCTAGTTTCATTTAGTTTTTATTTCAAATTTAGTCCTTATTTTTTTAATTGATATTTATTTAATTTTTAGCCTTTTTCTAATTCCATTTTATTTTCAATTATATCTCTCAATATTAGGGATCGCAATTTGATCTGAACCCAATAGATGCTGCCTCGACTCGCCTTGAGCGGGTTGGTGTTTTTTAGATTGTTACATTATCTAATGAGTGATGAATAGGATATGAATATTATCAAAACATACCCGGAACCCACCCAAACCTAAGCCAAATTATATATTTATATTAAACAAATATAATTGTAAAACATTTTTAGATTCTTTATTGATTTTTTTCCAATCTAATCTTTCAATGTTTGATTTATTGAGAATTGACCTTCATGTTTTTTTTTTTTTGCTCTTTTTTATTAGATTACCCTAATCTTATGTCTATGATCGCAAGGTTAACATATTGACCCAACTTGACTAGGATCTGTTTTTTTTTTTAATTTAATTTTTTTAAGTTTTGCCTTTCAACATTGGATTAATTGATAATTAAGCTTTCAATTTACTTTTGATGGGGTTACTTTAATGTTATAACTAAGTCGCAAATTTTACGTACTAACTTGAATGAATTCGGATTGTTTTTTTATTTTTTTTTATTTTTTATTTTTTATTTTATATATATATATATATATATATATATTATCAAAATTATACGATTTTATTAACTTGAGTCAAGACAATAACTCAAGTTTTGGGTTTTTTTATTTGAAAATGCTTGTGTTGCATTAGCTTTCTTTTTTATGTTATTACATGAAAAAAAATAACACGGGCTAGCCACCTATTTAGGGTATATTTGGGAACACGGTTTGCACCGCATTCTCTCAAATTTAAAAAAAAAAACATATTTTTTTGTTTAAAATAAAAATAAATTTATGTTTTTTTATAGTTTTGATGTGCTGATATCAAAAATGATTTTTAAAAAATAAAAAATAACTTTATTTTGATACATTTTTAAATGAAAAGTACTTTAAATCATCACCACTATCATAATCTCAATAATTGAACAGGAACACATGCCCATGTTAAATAGCATATTGGCTATTGTCATATCGATTATTGAAGAGTATGGTACATCTTAACTACTCTTGTAGGGAATAAAATTTGACTCTTCCCATTAAACTTTAATTTTTTTCATATTAAAAAAAAGACAAACATGAATTTAGTGGGGTAGGATACAAAGGGATTAAAGGTTTAGGTTAAACATAATAATTAAAATTATTGCCTTTATTTCAAAAAGAATAATACTAGAAGCATTATGAGGTTATTTTCTAAATCATATAATAATTGAATAACCTCTATATTTATTTTACAAATGTCTTGTTGATGATACTTTTTTATTAATGTAATTTCTAAAAAATCACCATTAAGAATGTGTTTGTTTTTTCAATTCAACTTGTTTTTTAAAGTATTTTTTAAATTGTTTTTTTATCTAAAAAGATATTAAATTATTTTTTAAGTATTTCAATGTTTTAATTTCTTCATGTTAAAAACTAATATGTGTGTGTGTGTGTTATTTTAATTTATTTTTAATTAAAAAATATTTTTACAAAAACATACATTACCAAAAACACACTAAAAAAATGATAAAGTAAAATTAGCTTATCTATCATATTACTCTTTAGTGGAAAGAATTATCTAAATTCTCAATTTTTTTTAATTCTATCGGAGTATTTTTTTTATGGAATTCATGAGATGTGTTTAATGTTTATATACTAAAATTGATCCTAAGATACTTATAATCATAATTTTTTTGAAAAAAAAACTATTCAAATATGACTAAGTAAATTATCTAAATTCTAACTTGGTGTACCCGTTAAATTTGACTGACCGTAATGATAATATGTAATCATGAATTTTCTAGGAAATCATTTGTCATCACATTGAATAATCTTAAAATATAGATATAATCAAGTCATATTCGAATTTAGTTTTAAAATGGTTGTTGACGAGTTATCCAAGATCACACACACACACACACACACATACAGGATATAGCTGAAATTTTATAGAAAGATATTAGATAAGTGAAATTATATTTTAATATATTTTTAGGTTAAATAGAATTTAGGAACAAATTATTTTAAAGAATTAAAGTTACAATATAAATCTGATTAAATTTATCAAACTAGAACTCCGTGTTATTTTTTGAACATATCTAGAGATACAAGTGAAATTTTGTTGCGACTCAAGTTAGGCTAGAAACTAGATATCTCAAGTTTTCCAACCATATATGGTAAGCCTAGTAATTCATTCATATAAGAGAAAACGACATGTTTGAAGTCAGGACTGAAATTTACCAAGAATATACGTAAATTGAAGATTCAGACTATATGAAAGAGTTTTAGCATGAATATTTTATTTTTATTATCCTATTTTACTTATTTATTGAAGGTTGAATAATTATTTTTAATTTGGATTTGTTCTGGCCCATTAGACTATATTATTTTTTTTAGCTGCAAATTTGGGCAGCAAATGAAGAATAAACATGAGTTTTTCTTTTACTTATTTATGGCAAAACAATTTTTATTTACCGGGATAAAAATCATACTATCAAATATTAATTGGCTTCGTGGCGTCATTCGCATACTTAGAGTTCTTAAATAGAATGTTATCTTTTAGTTCAAGTCTTTTTTCAATACCTTTAATTCTTAGGTACAATGTTACATCTAGATCAGGATTGTATCAAGCCTGATTTTTAGCTTTTTAGGTTATTATTTACTTTATTGCGGATTACTTGACAACATGATCAAGAAGTTTGCATCATTTTATATCAAAACCAAGCTCTAAATTCATGTTATATACTTTATTTTCTACTTATTAGTTTAGGTTTCCTTAGCTTTAGTTGTTTTCAATTTGGTTTTCGATTATTTCATGTCTGGAACTTAGAATGTCCAAAGAAAAACAACTAAAATTGAAGTAGGGAGGGATGGTTGAGAAGGAGAGCTTATTTATTAGAAGGATCTTTTTTGCTAACAAGGTTCTTCTTGGTTTTAATGATGATGATAATTTTCATTTTGGTACTAATTTGTTAACCATAAAAGATGTTTTTCATGATACAAATTCGAGGTTGAATCTTTTTAAAGAAAGGAAGGATGATACAAATCAAGTCATGTCTGAATTTGGCTTTAAAATAGTTGCTAACCAGTTTTAAGAGGTCATGCATATCTCTCAAATCATTTATCGAATCGAGTTGTAATTTTATAGGGAGATACCAGACACATGACTATATTTTGGTAAATTGTTAGGTCAAATAGAATTTGAGAACTTATTATTTCAAATGGTCAAAATAACTAGATGAATCTTGTTACATCTGTCAAATTAGACCTTTGTGTACTGTTTGAGACATATCTGGAGCAATAAGTTGAAAAATAAACATAAGTTTTTTTTTATTTGGTTCTGAGAAAACAATCTTTCTTTATAGGGACAAATATTGTACACTGACATATCAAAGATTAACTAGCTTTATGATGTCATTTGTATATTTAGGGTTCTTAAATACAAGGTTATCTATGGGTCCAAGTTTTTTTTCCAATACCTTTGGTTCTTAAATACAGGGTTACCTCTGAATCAGGGTTCTATCAAACTTGATATTATGTTGCTTGACCACATAATTAATAGATCCGCATCAGTTAATAATAAAGTCAGAATCCAAAATTAGGTTATTTTATTTATTTTCTTCTTCTTAGTTTTGTTTTTCTTAGCTTTAGTTGTCTTTGATTTGTTTTTCAATTATTTCATATTTAGAGTTGACAGTTTGCTTCTAGGTTTCTAAAAAGAAGGATTATTTTAGTTTATGTTGTCTTAAAATATACAAGTATCATAAATATGAGCAACTAAAATTGGAATGGAGGATGGCCGAAAAAAGAGCACAAATATTAAGAGAATCTTTTTTTACTAATAAGATTCTTCTTGGTTTTAATGATGATGATAATTTTTAACTTAATACTAATTTATTGATCTTAAAAGATGTTTTTCATTATTTAAATTCAAGATAAAAATTTTTTTTTTAAAAGAGAATGATACAAACCAAGTCAGGTTTGAATTTAACCTTAAAATAGTTGTTGACTAGTTTTGTGAGGTTAGACATATCTCTGAAACCGTATATCGAATCGAGAACTATATTTTGATAAAGTTTCTAGTCAATGGATTTTGCAAACATATTATTTTAGAGGGTCAAAATTATTTAATGAATCTTATCAAATCTATCAAACCAGACATTTGTGTATTGTTTGTGACATTTTTAAAGATACAAACAAAATTTTACTCTGATGAAAGTTAAACATTTCAAGCTTTTTAATTTTTTAATTTTATATTGTAGGCCTAATAAATCATTCATACCAAAAAGAATAACATAATTGAAATTTGCTAAAAACATGCAAGAATTAGAAATTTAAGCAACATGAAAAACATTTTCCATAAAAACTTAATTTTTATTATCTTATTTTGTTTAATTAATTAATGTTAAATAATTACTTTTAATTTGAGTTTATTTTAGTTTATTTAGAAGTTTATACTATTATTGCAAGATTTGGTTTATTGCAAAACAACATTTTTTTATAAAAATAAAAATCTTACCCTTATTTATTAAAAATTAATTGGTTCCATAACATCATTTATAAATTTAGAATTTTTAGATACAAAATTATTTCTAAGTTTTTTTTTAATATTTTTAGTTCTGAAATAGAAAATTACCTCTAATTCAGGGTTCTATCAAATCAAAATTATCTAATTCAGAGATCACATCAAATACCATCCTCACTTGACTTCCCTCACCATCTTTGCTTCATTGGCTGGACACATTAGACAGCTAGGTGCTAGTGGGGAGCTCTCCCCATATCCATCCATGATTAGGGTTAAATAGAACGTTCAAGAAACAGTTAGCCATAGAAAACATTTGCCACCAAGCAAGCATTAGTAAAGATACATGTAAGCTGCAATTTAAAGCCTGAAGAAGATATTCAAGTATTATCCACTTGTCACTTGCCTCGTCATTCGAGATAAATGGTGGAAAAACGAAGCCATTCTTCTGTGGCTAGCATTATTCAATTTCAACTTCCATTTGAAGATAAAAAGGATATATATGTGTATATATCAACCGACAAAATCATGAATCATCTGACCTCCAAATGACTGCTTAAACTGACCATTGTGCTGTTGCAATTGTATTTGGTGCTGCGCACTTTCAACACCTTGCCTGAGACCCAAAGTAAGGGAAACAGCTCCACCATTATCAATCCCACTTCTCTGATACGGCAGAAAATTCATCAATGATCCATCCATCGTGGTGGGAACCTGAAATTCTACTCTTGACCTCTTCCCTTCACTCCATTGCTCCTCATCCAGTTGTTCACCGCTGCTTCCAGAGGAACCAATACCAGAGCATTCCAATTGTTTATTTAGAATGGAATTTTTACCAAGTTTGTTTGAGGTTTGCTCATCATTTGACTGGATATTACCCTCTGCAGAATTTCCATCATTCTTTCCAGAAATTTCTGCCAAGCCTTTTGTTTCAAGCATATGTATTTCCTCAACCATAGGTTTCCACACGCGAACGCGGGCATTAATGAACCAATTTGACACCTGCACTGATCTGCCAACTTATCAAACATCTAAATCTAAAGGAGTATATCTCATGCAGCAAATGCAGTTGACAAATTTCTAACCAAATAGGAGCACATGAATACAATATCATTGAAGAGCTCTAAAAACGAGATCATTGAAAAAAGCAAATGTGAAAGAAGAGCTTCACGGTCTTGGAATACCAAGACAGCAAGATATCTAGGCTAATTCATATACTAACAACTCCAATTAAACCAACACATGATTGTTTCAATCAATCCAATCAGCTAAATTGAAAGCGAGACCCTTGGCCAGAAATGATTAGAAAGATTAACAAGCAGCTGACTTACCTGGTTTCGAGATAGACCTGTCCGCGTAGCTAACATGTGCTTATCAGTGTCTGTGGGGTACCTACAAGGGAAAAAAGTTGATACAGTAAAATATTATAAGAAAATTACGTATTTCGAATGGTGATGGGAAACTCACGGGTGTAGAAAATGCTCAAACAGCCAAGCTCTAAGAATTGCAACTGAACGTTCTGGTAGGCCTCTTTGGGGCCTCCATATGTGTTGTTGGGGTTCATGGTAACCCACACTAACCCCACCAGATTTGTTCTTTTGAATGCTTTGATCCATGTATATTGACCTTGATGTACTTGTATCACCCTTACTACCCACTGCAACTGTATTCCGGGAGAAGAGATTGTCTCCTAGGGCTTTCGTCACGAGCTTGAGTTGGTCTGAGATGCCATGTTTCAGAGACCTGAAATTGCTAGAGACTGTCTTGAGAGCCAAGGAAACATACGGGGTGGCAGCACTGAGACTAGCCACTGATTCAAAAGAAGAAGCTACCATTTGCATCTGTTGATGATATTGCTTGTACCTTCTGCAAACCTTTTGGTAACAAGGTGCAGTACAGTCACCAAATATGCTTGTTTTAAGTAGCAGGTAAGAATTAATGCAATAAAAATCTTGAAAAATAGACAGATTATAGGCATGCGTATTCTAAAAAATTAATCTCCACAAGCATAATTGGTCATGATGTAATCGTAGTATTGGTGAGGTAATTACTGAATGATAATAATTAAGTGCATAAACAACTTCGTTGGATGTCAAAAGGAGAAATTAACAGCGATTACACTGTGCATTCTTTTTGGCTTACCAAACTTTAGCTAAACTTGGAAAATCAACAGTAGGAAAACTAGCATTGTGAAGCTGCTGATCACACTTTTCTTTTGACAACAATAATGCTGTCATTACAAGATAACAACTTGTTGGGTTTTGGCCTTGTGTACGATGAATTTTTTTAATCAATGCCATCATCTTGCCTTTTCAAAAAAACAAACATGGACACACAGAAGGATATTTTCCTTATAATTAGTGGTAAGGAGAAGATTGGATGTATATTAATCTAAAAAGAAATCCTAAAAAGAAATCGAGAGATGTGTAGAGTAGACAAACCAACCTCCTCTTGCAAGAACAGGAGCTTTGCCTTCTTTTGTTGGTATTCTGGCCCATAAGATCCACAAGAGCCGCCGCTTCCACCTTCATCATCACCACCACTTGCCTTATTTGAACAGTAAAATGAAGAGGATGGGATGCCTGAGTAATTCTTGGCGTTAGTTCCAGAATTTTCATTGGCTTCATTAACAATGTCAGCCAAAGCTGGAGCAGTAACTTGATCTTCAGACATCTCAAATGTTCTCGTGAGTCTTGGACCCGTTCTACTAGAGAATTCTTCCAGCAGTTGCTGAGCTGGCTTCAAGAATTTTGAACTCTTTAGAATAGTTGCATATCCAGTGAAAGGTCCAAGAGGACCAGTGTTGCGAAGAGCATGCGTAGAAGTCCCCACGATGTCATGAATCGATTTTCCACAACTTTTAGTTATAATTGATGGCTTCGCCAAAGCACACAGAGAACTTGACTTAGAAAATTTTGAATCTTGATGAGATTCTTGGGAAACACGATCAGCCACCTTCAATTGCAAATGTTCAGATGCATATTCCTCTCCAAAATGGGTAACTTCAACTTTAGATGGTGGATTAATTGATGAAAGCGACAAAGATAAACCCTGAGTATTAGCATCACTTGTAATAGTCATCATCTCTTGGTCACTCGTCCTTTCAACGAGACCCAACTCACCAGTACTCCAGTGATGGTAGTTCTCAAGTGGTCTACTCATCCAAGTACTGCCATTATTATCAAAATGTGAAGCAGTTGATTCAGTTACAAAAGATGGATGGAGAATGCGCTCATTCATTCTGGGCCTAAAACAACCAGAAGGAATGACATCTTGGGCTGCGTTTTGGTACGGTGGAAGAGAAGGAACCTGCATCACCCTCAACTGCTTGATGCTATCTTCACTTGAAATTTCACCAAAGGTATTTCTTAAAGTAGATGGAAGCTGAACATTCTGGTTTCCATTGTAACCAGGCATCAAATATTGTCTAGATGTTGAAATGTTGCTTACCCTTGCATTATTTGACAAGACTTCCCCAACAAACATAGGTTTCTGATTTCTTTCCCCACCTACTGATCCACCTGCATAATTCACCATCAAATCATAACTTTGCTGTGAGTCAAGGCTTCTCCAATTACCACAACCTTGTGGGTCACAGCTACTGGCCTTGTGTGAAGCATTGAAGTTGGATAAAACTGGGTGAGACGTCATACCAGTGAAAGAAGAATCCTCGGCAATTATAGGCTTATTGAGCGGAACTGCACCTAGTTCTTGATCAACAATTGAAACTTTAGGAGCTGATAGAACATGAGAACTTGTTGCAAATTTGAGAATTTCTGAGGAAAACATAGTGGAATCATAAATCGTATTGTCATTCCTATTATTTCGAACGTGAACAAGATCTGGGCTTAGCCCTGGATTGACAGATATACGTTCCAAACTGTTAGGGTAGTCATCTAAATACTGAACTGAGGTTAAACTTTGTTGACCTCTCAACTTATCTCTCCGGCTTTGCTGTGCTACATGTGATTCAGGCCTAAAACTTCTTGTTTCCATCTAATTCTTGGAAGCCACTATCCGATTCTGCTTATTTTCACTGGAATCTCTCTAGTGAGTTCACTAACCAACTTAAGGCCAAGATTGCCTCCTTGTACAAGAATCCGTAGCTTCGAACACCCATCAAACTTAGTCCTGAAACTCTATGAACTTAAAATCCCTGCAATACCATCATGTTACAGAGATTACATTACATAGAATATCAATTAATGCTCTACATTTTACACACACTAATGACGGCATAAATCTAGAAGGAGGAAAACACATTCATCAGACTAAGGAAAACAAGAAAAGCATTAACAATTCTAGAGGTTCATCGCAACTGAGAGAGAGAGGGAGGGAGGGAAGGAGGGGTCTCTGCTCTCAAATCTGTACAAAGACTTTTTTTACTATTCTCGTCGTCGTCGTCATCATTTTTCCTTTAACTTTTGGAGTGGTTACAGCCAAACGGTAGGGCTTTCCCAACCAAAGGAACAGTGCAAAAATCTTGCAGACTTGATACTCAACAACTTGAATCAACTCAGTCTTGGTCTAAATAAGAGGCTAAACCACAAAACTTGTCATTAATCCGTAACGTTTCACCCTTTTCACTGCATGCGTATATACATATATATAACATAGAGTACATGAGTATATCATAATTATATCTCACGTAAACCACTGTAACCCTAATTCCAAAAAAACACCATAAACCCTCATGCATGTCCGCCCTCTAAACAGGTAAAGAAAGAGACTGAATGATAGAGATCCGATTGTTGAAAAACATAGTGGAAATCTCTTGTCACTTTAAGCCCTTCAGCTTTAGTTACTTCTTTACAACCCGCATAGAGTAGGAATAAGAAGAAGAAAACAAAAGAAAAAAGCATGTTGACATCAACCAAAAAATTCGAAACATACGAAAAGAAGAAGAACAAAAGGAAAGGAAAAAAAAACGTAAAGAGTTTGCATAAAAAACAAAAAGAAAAATTTCTGAACAAGATTTTGATCAATTTTCAAAGAAAAAACTCGAGGAATAATCAATCTTTTATCTAAATAGACAAGTAGTAATAATTACCTTTAAGATGTTGAAATCAACCATAAATAGAGGAGATTGGTACAATTTCCGGTAAGATTCCGGTGAGGTTAATTTCTTGGGAGTATATTTTGGTGGGAGTAGAGTTGGAGACGAAAGAGGTGGAGGACAATAATTGCCAGGTTTTGGTATTCACCGTTAGCTTTAACGCCTAGCCCGCGCTTTAGCTTTTTCAAAGCAATGTTTTAACGTGCTTTGGACGTTAAATTTGACGGATAAAAAATGTCACGCTCGTGAATTCAATTTGTGTCTCCCCGGTATGGGTCCCTTTCCTTCCCTTAGCCAAATTTCACTATTTTTCCTTTTTTATGCCTGGGTAAGGGTATAGTTATCGAGCCAAATTTCAGTATTTTTCCTTTTTGGGTGCCTAGATAAAAAGTATATTCATTAAACTCAATTTGTTCTCATTTTGATCTAGAAAATTTATTATTAATTTATGTTGTAGTTGGGCTTATAATATCACGTAATTCTTAATAGTTAGGTGTGAGTCTGCCACAACTAGATAAAAATCTGTACTAGATAGATTATATAGATGGTTTAGTAGAGATATTCATGGACCAATGGGACAAATCTAGATCCAAGAAGAGTTTCTAGTTGAAGTAGGGTTTTTGGTCTATTTAAGGCTTCGTAAATCTTCTAAAGAGGAGACTTTATCATTGTTATTCTAGAGAAAATAAAACCTACGAACTTGGGGTTCACATCGACAGCCCATTTCGCTCATTAAAATTTTTGTGCTCTTTCTTTGTTTTGCTAGCTTCAGCTTTCGCCTCTATCAATTGGTATCAAAGCCCAATGATCTCAAGTTTATTGCATGTTGTATGTTGCAATCTCGTGGAAGAGAATTTGTTTACCATTTTGTGCGCTAACAAACTATGGTAGGAAGAGGTCGTAGAGCAGGGTGTGGCCAAGAAAGTGATAAGAATGAGCATCCCTTTGAGACAAGAATGTTTGGGAGCTTATCATTGAAGACATGCAAAGGCAAATCATAGAATTAACTCGCAAGCTGGATGAGAGGGACTTGCGAGACTAGGGACAATGTGACCAGGACCGGGAGAGTGATCTTGGGTACTTTGTGAGAACTGAAAATCTGAGACAAATTCATAGGAGACCACCCTTTGAGCGAGAAGAGAACATATATGAAGATTTTGAATTTTGTATCAAAATTTCTAAGTTTCCAGGAACTTTACAAGTAGAAGAATAAATTAACTTGTTGAATTAGATTGAACGGATTTTTGAATACAAAGATGTGGCTAAACAAACGCAAGTAAAGTTAGTTGTAATCAGATTAAAGGGCAGGGCATCTGTTTTGTGAGCAGATGAAAAAGACAAAAAAGAACCAAGGAAAATCTAAAATCAATGACTAAGACAAGATGAAGAAGAAGATAAGAGAATACTTTTTTTTTCTTGGCTGCTCACGGACTTTATATCAGAGGCTCTACACGCTAAAACATTGAGGTAAATCTATCAATGATTACACCGATGAGTTTTACCAACTGGTTTCAAAGAATGATATGGCAGAAATAAAGGAGTAACCGATGGCACGATTGCTTTGTAACTTGTGACAGTCCATTCAAGATGTACTGTGTCTTTAGTTTTGTGATTTATAACCAGTTTTGTTTATCTTTTAAAGCAATAAATGAGTTTATTGAGGTTTATAAGGTGTTTTATTAAGTTTGTTTAAGTGAAATAATTGGTTGAAAATATATTTTTTTTTATCTAAAAGTCAAAAGCTCAATTTTTTATCGATTTTTCGGCCACCTGAGGTGGCTTGAAACTGAGCAGTAAGAGACTTATCGTCAAGCATACAGGCCTAACTCTCTCTTTTGTAAAAAATTTAATTAATACCCTGTGCTCCTTTATATATGTATTTTTTAGTTTACATTATTTTTTTAAATTTAAATTAATACCCTATCTCTGATTTTTTTGTAAGTTGTTTTCTTTATTTTTTAAATAGTAGTTATTGTTTTTAATTATTTTATATTTTATATAATATTTCAAAGAGATTATTGCAATCTATATTTTCATTTTTTTTATTTGATATTAATCTAAATAAATTGTATTTTTATGATGTATTTAAAAAAATTTCTTGATTAGAAAACATTATCTCTAAAATAAAAAAATGCAAACACATAATTGGTTTTTAAAAAATAGATACAAAATATTTGTATATGCATGTCTTTCGTTTTCAAAGAAATGTTAGGTTAACAATTTAGTATTTATTTAATTTGAATAATTTTTTCAGAGTTTATCGATTCATTTATTTTTAATTTTTTCATGTTAAGCACAAATAATATACTCACATTTCTCAATTAAAAAAATTATAATACAATAAAATACATTTATAACATTGATATGTTTTTTTATTATATTAAAAATTAACTTGGTATGACACGTCACACGCTCTTGCCATACAAAAATTACACCACCAAAGAAAGTCCACTCCAAGAGCAGATAAGGAAGATAAGGAAGTTTGAATAACTATGGCAACAAATAAATAATTTAACCAATTAATTTGAGCTCTCATGAATGATTCAAGATTTGGGGACATAGTGAAAACTATATTCTTTTAAATTTTAATTTTTTAAAAAATAATATTTATTTATTTTTTCAAATCTTTTTGATGTATTGATATGAAAAATAATTTTTAAAAAATAAAAAAATATTAATTTAATATATTTTAAAATAAAAAATATTTTAAACCATAATCATTATCATAATTTTAAACATGAAAACAACCCGAATCTCATTTTTCTTCACTCTACATGATATTTACTAGGAAAATAAATTATTCTTTATTATAACACTACTTTACTCTCTAGGAGATAAAATAATTTGATTAAAATATATAAATACTTCACATTACTAGATAAACACATAATTCAACAAGTTTATACAAGGAAGACTCCTACATTATTTGTTTTTTTTTCTTTTACATTATTTTTTCTTCTATAATTACTAACTTAAATATAGAATTATCTATAATTTCAATTAAAAAAAACTTGTATTTACAGAAGAGGGTAGAACGAGTGAGTTCAGGCACCCCATTAGCTCGTGAACAAGTGGTGGAATCTAATCATTCTAGCAAGCCAATCAACTAATGTCAAGGCCCCCTCACGCTCTTTAGCTCAAGACACAATCATAAAAAATAAAAATAAAAAAACAATTTAATATGAAATTTTTACAATTTCATGAGAAAACATGACAGACGAGAGAGAATTTGGTGGTGTTTTGTGCATAATGGAATGGCATGAAAAAAAAAATATTAATTTTTGTACGGAGCCATTGACGAAGCTCATTCGTTCAAATGGATGGTATCAATTGATCTTCCCCATTTCCTGAAATTTAATATAATAAAAAAATAGTAATATTTGTACTACTTTACAAGATTGACCTTCTTCTTATATGAAGTTTTATTAATTATATATTTAAATTTTGTTGATTAAATCTCTTTGCTATTTTTGTTTAATTGAATCCATGTAGGCTATGCAATATTTATTATGATATAGTACATCAATTGAACTTGATTGTTGATTAGAACATAATAATAAAAATTAATCAAGATACGGTCTTTTGGGTACTTGAGTTTTAGGACATGTTTGTTTTGTAAATTAATTAATCTAAATAAAAATTACATCAGGATTTGATAATTAAAAAATAAGATTTAAGATCCAATATTCAAAAAAAAAAAAAAAGATAAAGTGATGTCGTAAGAAAGAGACATTATAAATAATAATAATAATAAAAAAAATCATCGAAAACATACTGAAACTCTATTTTCAACATATCTAATATTGATAGAAAGATTTTGATGAAACGATTTCTACTGTACTATAGTAGAATACAAAATGAAATTGTAATTAACCCCAAACAAATTATGATTATAATTGGTGGTCTTTTAAGGTGTGGTTAGAATTATTTTATCAAGATTTTTATAACAATATTGAGTAAGTTAAAAAATGGAGCTATGTTGTATTCCTGATGACTTATTTTTTTCTTAATTATTGGATCTTGAATTTCATTTCTTGGTGATTTAGGAGGTGTTTGAGAGTGTGATAGTAGTTATTTTTTAAAGTATTTTTTGTTTTAAAATACTTTAAAATAATATATTTTTTAAAATTATTTTTCATATCAGCACATCAATATGATTTAGAAATACCACAAAAAATTAATTAATTTGAAGTAAATAAAAAAATAAATATTTTTTATTTTTTTAAAAAATACTTTTGAAATACAAAAATAAATAGGGATCTTTATAAAATTTTGGATTGATTTTTTATATATTTTAATTAAATTAACATTACTATTTTTAATAGTAATTATATTTAAACTCTGTTATTTTTGTAACATGTATATTTTTCCAAATTTCTAACAAAATGTGCTAGAATTCTAAAATACCCGAATTTGAAATGGCATAGTCTGACACGTGGTTGGTGATGCATTTAATGCAGCGTTCACACTCTTACAGAGGTGGAAAAGACGTTCATTGGACACAACACAGACTATTTACGTACGGACAACTGGAGATTACGTCACCTGGAGCTCATAGTCGCAGAGCCCTAGCTAGCTAGCTAGCTAGCTGGCTAGCTACCTACCTATCTCTAGACAACTGACTCCTTCTGTCCCACGCTATGAATGTCGACCGCCAGATGATCTTTTGCTTGGAGGCAGTAGTTTTGTGACCGATTATCGATAAAAAAAAAAAAAAGAAGAAGAAAAAGCATAGATACACTCCACTTTGTTGCAGTTTCCCAGTCTTCCATGTTCCTTTTAACGGAAGGAATACTACGTGTGTTTGATATTAATTTCTTAAAAAAACAATTATTTGAAAGTGTATAATTTTTTTTTCATTTTTAATATGAGTATATTACATTATAAAAATATTTAAAAATAAATTAATTTAATATTTTATCAAAGCAAATAATCCTTTTATAAAAATAAAAAAACAAAAGTTACCGAACAAGTTCTACTGTTCTAATTTTACACGTTGTTTATTATCATTATGAGTTATTTGAACATGTTGAATTAGGGTGTAATTGTATTTTTGGTTGAATTTATTTTTAAAATTATCTTTTACTTGAAAATAAATTAAATTATACATTTTCATATGTTCTTTTATGGTTTTGAAATATTGATATAAAAAATAAAAAAATCTAAAAAACTTATTTGATGTATTTTTTATTGAAAAATACTTTTACAGAAGGATCTTGCATTTTAGGTGTGTCTGTTAATGTTAGTATGGTGTAGGTTACTTTTTAAAAATACTTTTCACTTGAAAATATATAAAAATAATTTTTTTAGTTTTATTTTTATTTTTTATATCAGTATATCAAAATTATCAAAATATATTAAAAAAATTAATTTAATGTTTTTTCAAGTGAAACATATTTTTGAAACACTATTAAAAATATAAGCTACCGCAATTCCAAGTGCTCACTTAATTTGATGTTTTTTCAGCTAAAATACATTTCGAAAGCTATTATACATCTAATTATTTTCTTAGTGTATATTTGATATTATAATGCAAGATATTTTTTAAAAGTATTTTTTAGTTGGAAATACATTAAAATATTTTTATATTTTTTATTTTTAATATTAACATAGTAAAATTATATAAAAAAATAAAATACAATAAAAAAATAGTAATTCCATGTTTTTTCAAAATAAATATGCTTTGAAAATAAAATAAGTATAGTTGAAAACATACTCAAATCACTTACTGATATGAGGCGGTCACACCAAGCTAATTCATTGAAAAAACTTATATCCGATTATTAAAATAAAAATATATTTATTTTTAATATTAATATATCAAAATAATTAAAAAATATATAAAAAAATAATTTTAAATAAAAAATAAATGATTGCAAACCTGTATTTGCACTGACTGCTCTCCATAACAGGATATAAATTAAATTAAATTAAAATCAATTGAGTGTACGTTGTAAAAAATATTGTTGCCTGAAAAAAGGAAAAAGAAAAAAAAAGGGTGTTTAGAAGAATATCTCCAATACAAAATACTATTTTGAAAAGTTAAATTAATAAAATAGTATTTTTAATAGTATAAATATAATATTTTTTTATATTGGAGTAGAAGAAACAAATGTTTTATTATTTTTTAATAAGTTTGATGTTATTTTTTTTTTACATAACTATATTTAATTGGTTTATGTTTTTAGTGTTATTATTTTGTTGGTTTTAGTCTTTTAAAAAGATATATAAAAATAATATTTGTTAGAAAAAAAATTTTAATATTTTTTTTAATACTTTTCAGATTAAACATGAAAAGATTAAAATAATATTTTTTAATATAGAGCTTTAGATTTAGCTTTTTCATTGAATATGCTCTGAGGAGGCATAAGGGACTCTGCTGTGGGCTGCTAGAAGTGGAGTTGGGGGTGTTGTCATTCACTATATTCACTAGGCAAACTGAGTGACCCACGTGGTTCAGGGGATTCTGTGATTGGAGAATATAAGATTGACGAAGATAGGCTTCACAGGCTGACACTCTGTCTTTCCTCTTTACAGCATGGGAAAAGATGCGAACGCAGTACACAGCAGAGAGGCGTCTGTGCTACCTCCACTTGCCAGGTAGGTACGTACACGTTGCTTTTTCTTTCGGCTTTCTTATTGGTGGAGAATTGCCCCCCCCACCCGCCAAAGGTGCTGCTTCCAGAGGCCAGAGTTGTCCCTCCATCGAATGGTTGTCGTATGGGTTGTCGTCCATGGTAAGGCCCAATATGAATCGTTGACGCAGAATTAACGGATTAACAAAAACACGTGAGGCCACCCACCACTGTACATGGATTGTGAGTGAAAAAAATGTGGGTTGTAATTCTGATTCTATTTCTTTCCTCTTTTTTTCTTTGGTTACTATTGTCACAATGTAAAAAAAAACATTTTGAGCTTAGTATAATGCTTGATTTTGTGACACTAAAATTTATTAATATTAAGGGGTGGATCTTAACTGTTCAGATCCTAAGTTTACTCTTCAAAGATCATCAGTTTGAGTGTCACAAATTTTAAAGCTACTGAAAACTTATATGGTCGTTAACTTCAAGCTCTCGGATGATTAACAAAAAAAAAAATTAATTTTATTATTTGTAAAAAAATAAAAGATAAAAGAACCAAAATTAAAAATAGATGAAAAATTATTTTTCATCTATTTTTAATTTTGTGAGGGTGTTTTGGGTCGAGAGATTAATTTATTTAGATTTTAATGGTGTTTTTATGCATTATCAAGTAAAAATGAGTTGAAATAAATTTTTAGGTAAAAAAGTCAGCATTCAGTTTCTAATGACCTCTCTGGTTGTTGAAATCTATACCGGTAAATAACATGTTTTTTTTTGTTTTTTTTAAATATAAAAAGTTTGACAACTTGTTGTCTGCTCTTTAACATAAAAAATAAGACCTTACACGAAGTCAACCATCGTTATTTATAGGCCAAATGTGTAGGCCCATATAATTGGCCTATTGTGTTCTTTATTTTTCAGTTTTAGATTTTTTTCAAGATTTTTAAATTCAATCCATTAAAATAAATTACTTAAAAATTAATTTTAGAACTCTTTTAATAAATACTATTGGATTTTTTTTTAATTTTTTACTAAAACAATAACCATTTTTTATTATATTGGCAGGTACTATTTGTCTTACAACTCTTCATGATGTTTTTTTCTTAATTTTATTCGGTGGCTAATTTTTTTTAATATGTTTGATTGAATAACATTTGATTTTTTTGTTTGTTTTAAAAAAGGTTACATAATTTTTTTTTAAATTAGCAAATGCTTTTTTTAGCCTTTCATTATAATTATTTTTTGAATTATATTTAGTGGCTTTCCCATGAACGTCAATTTTTATTGTAGTATAGTTAAATAAAAAATAGATTCCCAAAACATAAGTTATTAAACTCACCAAGGCTCATGACTCAAGTAATAAGTTTTACAAGTAAACCAAAGTTGATTCGATTCAATCTAGGTTGTCATTGTCTTAGTATATAAAAAGAAATGGTTAAAGTGACGTTGTCAATATATCTCCTGTTTAAATTATGTTTAAATTTTTATAAATTAAGTATATTATATGTTTGATATAGAATCTTGTCATTATTAAACTTGTCTCTACATTCACATCAGAAATTTGTATACTTTGTGTTTTATATTCTCTTTTAAAATCAAATATATTGACTGGAAAATATTATCTTTAAGAATTAAGTATATTGACTGGAAACCTGTAACCAGATTTTAAAATCATTTTCTGGTGTAACAACACAACGTACATGTTTATCTTGGTATCATAGCCTATTAGGACTTGGGTAGTATTATTCATACTAAGGGTGAGCCAAAAAACTGATTAAACCAAGAAAACTAGAAAAAAAAAACCGAAAAAACTAAATTGTGAAAAAAAACTAATTAAAATTTTGAAAAAACAGACTAGTTTAGTTCCGGTTTATAAGCCCGAAACCGAAAAAACAAACTGAACCGAAAAAGCCTGAGTCAAATCGGAAAAAACCGAGTCAAACCGAGCCAAAATCGAGCCAAACTGAAAAAACCAAACCAAACCCGTTTGAACTAATTTTTGTCCAAAAAAACTGAACCGAACCAAAACTAGTCAGTTTGAACCGGTTTTAGTTTTTTGTTTTTTAAATTTTTTTTGGTTTGGTTACTTCTTTTTTTATAAAAACTGAACCGAACCGAAAATGATCACCCCTAATTCATACAAAAGTTATAGAAACCTAGTGAGAGCAGAAACCTTAAAAGTATAGATGAATAATATTGAATGATACAAGTCCCATTTAAGAGTGATGATAGGACAATAAATCCATATAACTTGAGTTTGTTTTCTAAATTATCTTTTTAAAATATGGATTCTGTTTTTTATAAAACAACTTCTATTTTACCATCTTTTACCTCTGATTCTTTTGAAAACAAAAGAGTTATAAATAGTAAATAGATTATTATTGAAGATTTTACAAAAAAAATATTAATGATTAAAAAATTCTAAAGGTTTAAAAGAACCAAATTTACCAAACTTCTTCTTTCAATATTTTCAAAATTGATTTTACAATAAAAACTGAAGAAAGAGATATTTAGCTTACAAAGCTTTTTGAAACTATTTATTCCAAAACATCCCTACAAAAACACATAGACAGAAACTACAAATATATCCATATTGGCCTTATACAAGTAGAAATCAAATCTTTTACTAAAGAAGGTTTAAATACTTCTATCCTAGTTGTTCTTAAAGATGCTAGATTCCAAAATTTTTAGGTTCATTACTCAGTTCCATTGAGTCCAGTTTGTGTTGTGGTCCCGTTTGTTTTGATTATTATCTAAATCTAATTATATATCTCAAAAACAAAAACATCCTGCAAAGTATTATATTACAAATAAAAACCCATAATTATAACATGCTTGAAGGATTAATTTCTAAAGCATTAAACTTTAAGATCTATTATAAAACCATGTTTTCTACTTTTGCCAGTAAACATAAATTCCAATCTCAGAAAGGTGAAACTTTACTTCTCAAAATAGACCTTTCTAGATTAAATACAGTTGTATCTAAATCTATCAAATGAAAAGATGTTACTTTATAAGAAGACTGGATCCTTAAACGTGTTACCCAACTTAAACCCTTACAACCATCACAATCAAATATCTAACTCAAACGAATAACTAAATATAACGATGGTAAAATTAGACTATCCTTCCATAGACATTTAACCAGTTCTAGATTTTCATATGAATCTTCTACATGTAGTACAATAAACAATGAGGGAATTTCTGAAATTCTCTTAGTTATAAATATACCTTGCCACACAAACTTATCTAGGAAATTAACCTTTGATATTCCTAGCATCAATTTTCAAAATGTTGATTATACCATAAATATACCCAAACCACTATATACAAACACTGACCAACTTTCTCTATACTCCTTTCCAACATTCTCATCTGTAATCGAAAACATCTAGAATGAGTTGAATATTCTTGAAACAAATCTTATTATAAACAAAAAAATATTTTTATAATTTTATTGCATTATATAAAGTCCAAATCTTGTTCTTTGATTGGTTCGAATCATTTTATGTATTGGAACAATATATCATATATCCATTTTTAAAACATGCATGTCCCATAATATCTAGAAGTAAAACCTCTATTTGGGAATTTGCGAGTGGTACTTCTATTGAGTCTAAATATCCATACTTGAGAAATCTCAAAATTCCTTATGATAGTCAGATTATAGATGCTGCTCCTTACAAAAACTCAAATGAAGACATCACCATAAACACTAAACACATTATCCAGTAAACTAACTTCACTAATACCAACCTGATACCATAGGAAAACAATTGTTTAGAATAGAAAAATAAATCCAAAACACCAAACATATTATCCAACAAAATAACTTCACCAATACAAACCTAATACCATAGGAAAACAACTGTCTAGAATAAAAAAAATAAATCCAAAGAACTATTGTTTCTCTAGTTAAAACTACAAAATTTATAGACTAGAAACTAAAAAATCCAGTATTCAAACTATACCAAATTACAAGAACTAGCCAAACTCAATTCCAAAATAATAAAAATGACTTTTTTAAAGCCATTAAAGATCATTTTAACCACCTTGAAGTTTTGTCCTCTATTTTGATTACTCTTGACACACCCCATAAGTTAGTTACAATCCCCAAATCTCTATAAGCAACATAAATGTTATTCAAAATTACCAAACTTAGACCATTGATGAAGAGGCCTTTCAGGAAGAAACTCTTAAAATTAATAAACTTGTCTTGAGAAATTATACTCCTAAAACAACCATTGCTCCTGATATAACCCTCTATAATGAACCGACCGTTATAAACTAACATAAATTCAATGCCTTTTTCCTCTATGAATGGAACATAGATGGAATATTTGAATACAATATCCTAAACACCTTATAACAAATGATCATGATTGCTAATGCTTACAAAACTCAAACTGGAACTTCAGACAAAGCTATAATTGAACTCTTTATAGCCAGTTAAAAGGATGATGGGATTATCATCTCATTAAACCTAAACCTTGAATTCCTTAACTCCATCCAAATGATTGAAGACCACATATTTATCTTTGACTTTGATGAAAACACCATCCAAGTTGCGGTTTCAACTTTTATTTTAACCATTCCCTACATCTTCTAAGAGATGCCTCCCATCTCATAGATAAAGATATTGAACTTTATTTACAACTTTAGATTTTAAAAAACTGAGTGACTTTTAATGGTATAAAAACACTTTCCTTACCCGTGTCATGCTCTAAGAAGATTCAAACCAACCTTTCTGGAAAGAAAAATTCCTTGTTGGTTTGCAAACCCTCATGAGAGAAAAAGTTAGGAACAAAATCAAAGACACTTTGTCTCCAAAACAATCCCTTATAACAAATTAACAAATGATGAGCTTGTTAGTTTTACCAAAAAAGATAGTTTTAAGAGTTATCAAGACAACTCCAAAAACATTTTCAGTGAAAAACAAGAAAAACTAGACAAGAACTATGAAGTTTTTATGAACAGTTTGACCTATCCCTACCAAAGCAAACTTATAGTGATTCATGCTCTAAATCTACCACCTCAAAGCCCAAAAAACCACCTAACAGAAGATCAACCCATAAATATAGAAAACATTTCTATATAAAAACTAAACCTTACTGCAAAAAGACCACTAAAAAACCCACAAAACCTCTTCGGTCAAAATCAAAACCTAAGCCCAAATTTGATCTAAAAAACATTACATGGTACAAATATGGCCAGAAAAGCCATACCTCTAGATTTTATCAAATTAATACAAAGTTACATGAACTATAATTAAAAGAAGAAGTCATTCATGATATCCAAACCTTTTGGTTGAAGCATTTGAGACTAAATTCAGCCCATCAGACATTTTTAAAGAACCCTTCCAAATTATTAAGTTAGCAACATCCAATTTTAACTCAGATACATCAAACCATAACACTTCAAAACAAATAAATGTCTTAACCCAAGACCAAAAAATTATTCTTAAAGATATCTAAATACTTAATGACCCTCAATTAAAAAAAACATATATGGAAAAACTTATTAGTTCCTTTGATAAGCTAAAGACACCATAGTTTATTCAAAGATAGTTATTATTGCTATCAACTAGTACAAATACCTATGACCTTACCAAAATTCTCGAAAAAAAATAATCTAAACTTGTTGCTAGTATCCTAGATCTATGATCTGAAATCAAAGCTTTTAAGATTGAACTACAAAACCTCAAAAAGCCCAATAAAAATACTATTATTTTACAACACCTTCTTACAAAGTTAGAAAGCCAGTTTAATTTGAACTAGATTTAGAAGATCAAACCCTAAAGAACCATGCATTGGATCATGCATTATCAAATATTGAGCACATTCCTTAAGATTTTCTACATTATTTAACTCAAATTAATTTTTAAAAGTACATTATAAAAATTACATTAATCTTTTCAAATGATTTTCAAATAGATATTATTTCCTTGTTTGATATAGATGCATATTTGAATTGTATTAAATAATGAATAGTTTCAAAATGATTTTTACAAAACACTCTTGGAAAACTTTCTACAATAAATAATACTAAATTAATTATTGAATACAAAACTCAAGCATTAGTTTTTAATAATGAGTTTTATCTAAAAAATTTCTTTGTTGTTATTAATGATATTAATCATATTATTATTCTTGACACTCTTTTTATTGACATGATTACTACTTACAAAACTGGTCATGAAAGTAATATTTTAAAAACCAATAGTTTGAAACTTGTTTTTTCTTTCTTAGAAAGGCCAAAGACTAGGAATTAAAATCTGATCACGATATTTTTCTATTCACACTTATCACATCAATGCATTGATTCGAGGAAAGCAAACTCATCTCATACGGATCCCTTATAAAACTGGTCATGAAAGTAATCTTCATGCATTTTTCTTCATGGTATTGCTCATCTTCACATCTCTAAAATAAAATCTCTATTTCTCTATATGAAATGGACAACTTGACTGTCTATTTGGACAACACCCATTCGTTAATTGGCCTTCACCCAAGCAGACCACCCTATCCACTAAGTATCAGGCTTTATCCCAAGAACAAATTACTATGGATCGAATCCCAAACCTATGTAAATGTATTGGTAGCCCACGTCGGCACACACAATAATGTAGTGTTATAACCTTTTAGAGGCTAGTATGGGCACCTGACTTTCTTACTAATAGCTATATAAGTACAGTGTATGCCTTGTTAGTACAATGCCAATTATTCTCGCTAATCACTGACATGCACCAACCTTTCTCACCAATAGTCATGACACCTAACCTTTTAGTATGACACGTACATAACTTTACCTATGTGGAGTAGATAATTGTTTTCATAATTACTCCACACGATGTCTGTAACTTCACATTTCATGTGGTAATTTCATGTGATTGGGGTAGATAAACATCTCAGGTCACTAGGTAACAAAATAAAAACATAAATAATATTAAAACATAAACTCTTTTAAGCTTTTTCTTTCTTTGTTATATATTTTTTCTCTCCTACAATTTACTATCTTAAGTATCAGTGAGTTTTCTATTTTAATATGCGAATTTTTTTTATAAGAGAGTTGGAAATGATCAAGCCTAGATACCATAGTCTAAGACATAGTTGTGAAAAGCCCAAATTTATTATAATTTTTTACGACTTCATCAATTCTCGATATCTGAATTTGAACAGAACTCTTAAATAATATCAAGACATTCTAAAATTATAAAAATAAGAAAAAGGAAATAATTGGCATCTAACATTTAATTTCACATGTATTTTTGCCATTATGTGCTTAGTTGTGAAAAAGACTAATTAACTCCTTGATACTCCAATGCTACAAAGAAGTCCCATCATGTAAATTGGGACAAAAAAAATAAAAAGAGACTTCATAGATAAAATCTTTCAACGATTGAATCGTTTTGCGAGTCCCCTTCTCGTGTTTTAGTATCTTCTTCAATAGTTTTTAATTTCTTTTCAAATAAAGACTTTTTTCAGCACTTTTTAGTACATTTCTTCCATCTCCAGAAGTTTTCTATGCGCTACATACCGCAATCTCTTTGTACCATGATTTTAACTAAAACACTTTGTTTGTTAGATGGTGGTGACATAGATAAACAATAACCTAAACCATGTTTGCTTTTAAAATTTAAAAATAGAAAGATGCATAATATTAATAATAATAAAGGGGATTATGAAATAAAAAAAGAGAGAGAATTAGAGGTTCACAATACCAACATTACATAGTAACAAGATTAATGCCTAATTTGTTACTTAATTAGTACTAGGTATGAAATGAGCGTTTGAATGTGATATCAAAAATAATTAATACCACAAAAATTAAGCTTCCTTGCTCGTATTACAATACAAATTTATAATTACTATACAAGTTGTTTGGTATTTTGTTTTTTTTTCTATTTTTGTTTCTATCAAGATATGACGACTTGTTTGCTTATATTTTTTGTTTTCGTTGAATTAAATTTGGCAACAAATTTTGAGAACTTTTGAAAAATAAAAAAAAAAGTTTTCAAAAGTTTTCTGTTAGAGAATAATATAAATTATATTTTGGGACCTCACATAATAATTTAAGTTTTTAAGTTGAATTGGTTTTTTGACTTGGTATCAGAGCCTTAATGACGTCACGAGTTCGAATCTCACCATCCCTATTTATTTGATAAAAATTAAGCACAAGGTAGTGTGGACTATGTAAGTTTCAAGCCCAAAAAACTTTCATTTGGGGGGTGTGTTAGAAAATAACATAAATCATTTATTGTAATGTAACATGCTTAAGCTTTTAAGTTGAATTGATTCTTTAATATTTTTAAAAGTAAATTTGAGAGTAAAAAAAAGAGTCAAGAAATAAGCAATGGATCATGCATGGGGTTTGTGCCAGGATCAAATTTAGGGTGTATATGATTTATTTCTAGACCTGGTCAAATAACTTTTTTAAAAATTAAGAATTAAGTATAAGGTAATGATAAGTTTATTTTTATTTTAAATCTAAATAACTTTTAATTGAAATTGTATTAAAAAGTAATATAAAATTTTATTAAATAACATAATTTTTTTTAATTGAAATGATTCTTGAAGCGTGAGATTTTGAAGATTCTAAATAGGATTTATTACAACTAGAACACATGAAAGACACAACATATGTTTTCATGTTTAAACCCAAGAGAGGTTTGGAATCATTAAATGATCTATGACAAAAACAATAATAATTTTAGATTATACTTAAATCTTATCAAGAGGTTTTACATGTCTTTTTATCAATTTATACTAAGATTGAGAATGCCCTCATATTAGACCTAGAAATTACTTTTTTTTATAGTTTTAATACTTTCCTATTTCGTTTTGAGTTTTGGCCTTTTGTTTTTATTTTTATTATCTTCTTCATATTTTCATTTCCTTTCTAGTTGAGGTTGGTGAGAGATCTATTTATACTCCTGTGATTATTATTATTATTTTGAGATAGTTATTAGAAGAATAATTCAATTAAAAATTAACAGTACAGTCAGGGTTTGTGTTTGATTTTTTTTCGTGATTTTCTGTCTCCTTATTTCTTTTGACTCCTAGTCTGGTTACTTTAAGCTGCACAAGTTCTATGAGATTCATCAATAATATGGAATACTAGCTTAATTAAAAAAAAAACAAAATCTCGTGCAACAATTTGGGCTTAAGGACCTGGGGAGGGAAAAAAGAAAAAAAGAAATCAACGAAATTAGGAAATGAATTACTAGTTGATCACTTTATGACGAAACGATACGAAAGTTCTTCATTCAATTAATCAGCCCAGGCTAGCGTACCTAAGCCAACGACCAAGTGACATCCACAACACCCAAATCTTTGTTCAGTTTCAAAGCTTCCCAAACCGCATCAGACCCATCGACAATATTGTTCCTACAAGGTGGCAAGCCAGCATGTTGGCTGTCGCACCCATTCTTCGAGTCACACTCATCCACCACCTTAGCTAGCACGCTCCTTCCATTTCGTGCTGTAATCTTTATCATCTTTCCACATCTTGATCCTCCAGCATACCAGCCGGTAGACAGCGCCACCACGCGCTCCGTCTTCTCATGAAAGTTCTCGTCACACTCCGATGGGGCTCCACCTTCCCCTCCTTCGCTAAAGTCATTGGGTGTTAGGCTAGCTTTAGTAAAAGATGTGACTGGAGGGGAACATGTGAACCGGGGAAAAGATTTTCCTTTGCATGTAAGGGTTCCGGAGGGTTTGCAGTCGATCGATGTTTGAAGGAGGTGAAGGACTTTCTCCAGTGCAAGTGTGAGTCCCAACATCAGGGTCATCATTGCACTTTCCATTAATGCAAATGAGGTGAAGAAATGGCAGTGCTCGAAGTCAGTGGAAAAGAGATGATGATGATATTAAACGAGGGAAAGAGACACAAAAGGCATTGTGTTTTCCATGTTTGTGTATGTTTCAAGCAAGGAGTGTGCATTTATTTACAGTACAGAGGCTTGGATTCTACATCTTACAAATTAACAGTATATCTGGAAAAAGATCAATTTTAGGTTTTTGACTCTATTGTCTGTAACACATGGATGTCTTCTTCTGTTTAGCTTGATCCACAATCAAGATTCTTCTTATTTCCTTATTTTTCTAAAATCAAGGGTACTTTTTAAGAAAAACGTGTTGTTTTTGTGTTTGTTTTGTTTCTTTGTATTTGTTTTTTCTATTGTTCCAAAGGTTTTGTGATGCTGACTGGAATGAAGAATAACATGATTGTTGTAAATTAAAACCCTTACTAATAAAATTTCTTTATAACTATGGAAAAACTTGTAAAATACTTAATTTATTCATTTTTATTTTACGTCCTTAATTTATTCATATATAGCATGTCCTTAATTTATTCATAAAATACTTAGTTTATTCATATATAACCTGTCCTTTATCATCATAAATCATATAGAAATGAACTTAATCTTGATTAACATGCAAATTAATTTTAAAATATATTTACTATCAAATCTTATATATTCGGCAGTAGATTTTAGTTTAAAAAGGAGGGCATAAATAGATTTTATTTCCTGTGTCCTCCAAAATGATATTGGAAAATCTTTTTTCAGCTAAATTTCCACGGTAAAAAAGCAAATATAAAAATTAAAGGAAGCTGAAGGATCACTCTATATTCAAAGTACCTAGCTAGATTTTAATCTTGGGGAAGATCCAGGTGAGGTTTTGGGCCTATAAGTTTGTCTTCAAATATAGCTAATCCAGTGCTCTACCTGTAAACCAAAATTATTGACTTTTTTTTCCCCTTTCAAAATCCACTTTTGTTTTGCTCATTTTGAAACTTATTTTGTTTTTATTCATATCATTATTTCAGATTCTACGTGATTCCAATGCGCCCATGAGAGACATCGACTGAAAGCGAAAAATAGTTTTACTTTATATTGTAAAAGAAATTAATTAATCATATCTTTGTATTTTATTTAATATCAAAAAATCATTTCAACTCAAAAACCTAAATTGTTAAATAAAATCTCAAGATATGATTTATTTTATTCTTTAATACACCCTTAAGTAAAAATCATTTAGACTCAAAATTTACACCGATCATCAACTCGTGACCACTTAATCATCAAAGCTATGATATCATGTCAAAGAATCATTTCAATTTAAAAATTTAAACTGTTAGATAAGGTTTCAAGATATGATTGATATTATTTTTTAATATATACGAGTCAAAATTTTTAATCAGAAGAGAAAAAAAATGATTTATATTCTTTTTTAATATATAATTTAAAATTTTTAAATTTAAGTATTTTTTTTAATATAGTACCACATCTTTTATTATCAAACACTCAATATATAGTCTAAATCTCATCACTGATATTCTTTCAAATTAAATTAAATCTCGGCGTCATTTAATTATTGTTTTTTTTTAATTTTATACTGAAACAATAGTGTTGTTGTCTTTTAAAGATTTTTACAAGGTTCCAACAAATCTCGTTATGTTGACATATTCAACAACCTTGGGGAGTTAATCAGAAGAGAAAAATGCATTGTAAAAGATGCCTCACCATGAACCAGAAGTTGGTCTTCTTTACCAGTGACTATTTAGTATGAGATAGTTTTGTGTCTCGTTTGAAAAAATAAATTAAAAATCAAAATTAAAAATTATAGTTTTCTCAAATCCAAGATTTCATTAGAAATTTTATAATAAGACTCTGTTCAAAACTATAATGTAGATTAATTAACTATAATTGAGATAAAATAAAGTTTTAATTATATATTATCAAATTAATAACCAGTTTAATCTAAAAACTTATGCTATTATGTGATGTTTTAAGATATGATTTATATTATTATTTAACACTCCCTCAAGTAAAAGCCCTTTAACCTTGATATTTGGATAGATCCATGCTACCTTATGTTAATTTTTATCAAATAAATAAGGATGAGATTAGAATTCGCAATCACTTGATTATTAAGACTCTAATATCATATTAATAAACTAATTTAACAAAAAAATTAAGTTATTAGATAAAATTTCAAGGTATAATATATATATATATATATATTACCACCACCACAACGTTACCCTAATTAAGCATAACCTAAGCCTTGACTAAATTATATTAACCTAAGCCTTGACTAAGTTATATATGTATGTTTGCACGTAAGCCCACTTGCAATATTATTTGCTTGACGGGGTCCAACGATCATCAACATGTTTTCAGAATTGACAAGATCAGTGTGTTATATATGCTTGTTGCATCCTGTTTGTTTGTGTTTTAAAAACAATTTACACTATTTTATTCGTAATATACTTACTTAAATTAATAATAGTTGATTACTTTGATTTACTACTCTAAAACTCATAAGATACAAACATTCAAAAAGAAAAGAAAAGAATAATTCTTAATTTAAATTAACTATAGAATTATATATTTACTTTTCAAATTTTAATTTTGCTTCAATAAATATAAAATATCAATATACCATCATTAGAGTAAAATTATCTCAAGTTATGTTATTATCTACAAATTAAAGGTAAACAAACAAGAAGTGTTATTTTTTACCTTCATCAAAATGAATGTAGAGTGATATATTCATAAATATTGTATCAAATACCTCTTGTAATAATTTATATAAGTTTTATTAGAAAAAATAATAATTTATTTCGATTTTTCTTTTTTTGAGCTCATGGGATTTGCAAAATGGTTAATGTTCGATCCAAATATCCTTCTCGAGTTGGGTCATGCTTAAATCCAAAAAAGTCCAAGTAAATAGATCTAATCCAAAATAATTGGAAACGAGCTTCGAAGTCCAAAATTTTTTGCCCGCCTCTATCTTGTTTGGATTCCAATTGCCCAAACTAAAAGTAAATATAATTATTATTATTAATTTGAAAATCAAGCACAAAAATTAAATTAACCTAGGAAATATGGATCCAATCATAATATAAGTCAAAAATAGATATTTTATCAAACCAAAATTAACTAAACAATCCACTACTGAGTTTGCTTCTTTAAAACCAAATATTATTACTTAAATACTCCTATTTAACTACAAAATCACGTCTTAGATAGATTTGAGCTTTGATAATAATAGAAATCCATCAATAAGAATAAGATTAGAAAATAATTGACAAATAACTTTACGGTAACGAGGATTTAGGGTCTATTTGGGATTGTGATAGCGGTGACGGTTCAAATTGCTTTTCGCTTAAAAATACATAAAAATAAAGGTTTTTTTAAAAAATTATTTTTGATATCAGTACATTAAAATAATCTGATATATATATATATATATATATATATATATATATATATATATATATATATATATATATATATATATATATATAAACATTTCTAAAGGAAGGATACCTTTGAGTAATTGCTATCTTTTTTTAGACATCACATCTTTTTTTTTTCTATAAATACCATTTTATTTTTTGGTTTCTTAATTTTTTTAAAAACTAAGTGGTGACCCTATACAACTTTCTTATTTTAAAAGTCTTATATCTAGGATATATATCACTTTATTTCTATTTTATAATTTTTTTAATTAAAAAATCATAAAATATATTTAACAAGAATAAAACTAGCATACCTACTCCATGATTAACCAAAATAACCATTTTTTTTGTCATAATAAAAAAAGCCCCTGATGGTCTAAAAATTATGTTTTGATAAGAGATTTAAACCTATTATAACTCAATTTTGGGTTTTCCTTAAAATCATCCATTTTCTTTTAAAAATAATAAGAAACAAAATGAAAATAAATAAATAAGGACTGGTCGCTTGGCTAGAACAGGTTGAGAAGTGTTTTATACACACGGAGAAACCAAATTGGAATTTTAGAAAAAATTAGTAGCACAATTATACTCCAAAGGATCTAAGATTGAAAAACAATGCAGATTTAAGATTAAATTAAATGATTATCAAATGAATTTGAATAAAAAAAAGTATGAGAACTTAATTAGACTTTTAATAGGTCAATTTGATTTAATCATAGGCCCAATTAAATGTTTAATTAAGTTTACTAATTAATTTGGGTCAAATTAAAAGAATTAATTAACTACAAGGACTTAATTAGACTTTTAATATGTCAAATTAATTTTAATAGGGACTTAATTGATGAAAAATTAAGTTTGAAAGCCTAATTTAGGCTTAATTAAGAAAATTGAAATTTTAAAGGATCAAAATTATTTTTTAGAAAATCAATTGGGTGAAATTAGAGATAAAATCGCTAAAAAATCAAAGTTTGGGGGTTAATTAGGAGCCAAATTGAAAGAATTCAAGACCAGGTATTTTTTTGCAAAAGAAGTGCATATTCAAGGGCCAAATTCAGTTGAAAACAAGGGTGAAATTGAAGAAGTTAAAAGTTTGAAGGTCAATTAAAGATGAAATTGAAAAGATTAAGGGTTGAAATTAAAAGAGAGATTTATTACATAATTTAGATTATAAATACCAAAACAACATCGTTTCATTTCAATGAAACGGTGTGTTTTATGAAACGATGTTGTTTTGGTCAATGCACAATACAAAAAATAATAAAAGCCAGACAACATGTTGTTTGGTATGCCTTAACATGGTTAATGCCATGATGTTGCCTGTCACACCCGGACATCGTGGCGACCAATTAAAAATAATCTCTCGATTGAAAAAGGAACAGATATCTGGCATCTTGTTTTTTTAGGAGAAAAGGTTTTGTTCAAGGAGTCGCCACCTAGTATTATGGTCACTAGGAACCCTAACTAGTCAACAGAGATTCTATGGTACGGAACTGATTACGCAAAAGGAAAGATGCCATCACCCCTTAAGTGTCTCACCTAAGGTAGGCTGCATTGCTGGTTTTGTCTAAAATTGCTAAGAATTTGTTCTCCTTTTTTCCTTTTTTTATTCTTCCTTTCATGTTCCTAACTCTGGCTTCAGTGAATAGTTCCTACGAATATTTCCAACTTTGGTATTGGTAAATATCGCACAAATCTAAAAAATACGATACTCCTAACTCTAGCATAAGTGAATATTTTTCACAAAAAATGAATTTGAAGAAGAAATTTTGTATGTCATTTTTTTTCTTGTTTATCCTTTATTATTATTTGTCCTTTTTAGATGGAAGTAAAAAAAACATTGCACGACATATTTACATTTAACAATAATAGTCCACAGATTGAGCACATCTACAAAAAATACAAACACAAAGAAAAAAAATAAAACAAAGTGCAAAGGGTCCACAAATAAATCAATGAAGGCCCTAAATATTTTTGAAATTTTCTGTTATCGAAAAGGGGTTCGTATGGTCAAATATCAAATTAGAATGGGCATAAAAATTATAGTCAAGGCATA
The DNA here is from genome assembly GCF_951802175.1 of Populus nigra. Taxonomy (NCBI): domain Eukaryota; kingdom Viridiplantae; phylum Streptophyta; class Magnoliopsida; order Malpighiales; family Salicaceae; genus Populus; species Populus nigra. Next base: position 2,537,441 of record NC_084870.1, on the reverse strand, counting down.
AGGGTGTGTTTTGCCAAGCACACCCTTAGCAAACACAATTTGGATCGGCTAGGCCTAAATCCTAGACCCGGCCCATTTTTTTCTTTTTAGGCTGGATCTAGCCCAGCCATGCGTGAAAGGTTCACACATACATGTAACAGTAACCAGTTAATTATTTTAGCAAGGAAGGAAAGAAACTTACCTAGGCGTGCGGCTGCTGAAGGCGAAGTCGAGGGAGACTGGGCTAAAAAAAAGAGTTGAGGGGGACGGCGGCTTGTATAGGGTTCGCCGCCCTCTTTTTTTTTACGTTTCTCTCTTTTAGGGTTTCTAGTAATGGCCTTCTCTTGGGGTCTCTTGTTTTAGGGTTTCTCTCTCTAATCGTCCCCTTTTTTCATACCCTGAGATCTGTATTTATAGTGCCAGAGTCCCTTCGCAAGTGAGAAACTAAGTTTCAATCAAACTCACTATCTTCTTTAAGGTTTGAATTTGATTAAGAATCAAATTTGAAAGCGGATAACTATCATTATCTTGAAGACAAGGATTATCTCGAAATAAATCTCTGATATTTTAATTTTTCTTTTTAAACCCTGTAAAAATTAAATTAAAAGCCAATGGGCTGAAATTGGGCTACAACATTGCCTTTGAAACCTCTACAATACAGGTCCAAAGTCATAGACTCAACCAACCTTTGACAGTCTAGTTTGAGAGTATCGATTTGTTGGCATGTTATCAATGGTTGTGATCAATCCTAGAGGGCTTAATGGTTGAGATTTGACTCCAGATGGGAGCCCACACATCTTACCCACCTCATATAAATAAGAGCGGCCATTTCCAGCAAAAAAAGAGAGGAGAAAATAGAGAGAGAAGGGAGTAAAAAAAGAAAAAAAAAGGAATGACCATACCTCAACACCATAACCAACACTTCTTCCTCTCCTTTGTTCCAACTGAGGGAACCAAACCTATATTCTGTTATCCAACCCAAAATACCTCACAAAACACCCACACACTATACTTACAAACATCTAGCCCTAGAAACACCCATCCCGACATATTAACCAACTAAGAACAAACAACCAAAACCATCAGTAAGCCACCATCACGAGTTCAAGGTTGTTAACATTGGAAAAGAGAAGAATATCCATCCATTAGGACTGAAGAGACATCAAGAGTTGCTCATGCTTTAGCATTAACAATGTCTTTAGCACATCGACATCATCATGCCCATATCTCTAAGATTCCAACCACTAACAGCATCGACGATGCCATCACTAGTGTTTTTACCCATTTTAGGGGGCCCGCATATAAAAAATAGAAAAAAAAAAGAAATACAAATAATTGGAAAAATTAGAAAAAAATAAAAAAATATATATAAGTAGGGAGAACATGAAGAATGCCCATCAAATTGTCAAAGACTGGCTGAGGAAGATCAAAATATACAAGGTTAAAGAATTTACAATTTAATCTTGACTAATGAAGACCCTATTGATAAGAGAAAAATTAATTGGGGAAGGATAATTCAAAATTGGATGTTTAAGAACTCAATTGGAATTTTTTAGGGTTTAATAGAATTTATTAAGGGCTTAAGTGTAAGAAAATTGATTTTTGAGTTCAATTTGGGCTTTAATTAGAAAAATTGAATTCTGGGGGTTAAATTGCAATTTTTGAAAGTTAATTTGGTCAAATAAGGAGCTTAATTGAATAAATATCAAATTTTGATGGGTAATTAGGGATTTGATTAAGGAAATTCAAGTTCAAGGACCAAAGTGCAAAAGGCATGTGAATCCAGGGATTGAAATCAATAAAATCAATGGCCAAAATTAAGAAAATTGAAATTTAAATTGTCAATTGAGGGTCAATCTGCATAAATCAGAAACCAAGGACCAAGATGAAAAAGGCGCTGAACTTTAGGGTTGGTAATTAAGTTTAACAAAGGTGAAATTGCACAACATTAAAAATTGGAGGGCAATTATGGGTGCAATTAAAAGAAATCAATAGATCAGGGACTACATTGAATTTTAGTCAAATCTAAAATTAACTAATTAATCAAAACAACGTCACTTTATTTAAATGAAATGGTGTGTTTTGAACAAAACAACGCCGTTTTGATTAGTCCTAGACAAAAAATAATAATAAAAAAGAGCCAGACGACTTGTCATTTGACCATTTTTGATTTGCTTCCTAAAAAAACCTTGAAAAGAGGTTGGTTCCGCTGCAACCTTGCAAAGACTATTTCTTCCCCATGTATTCCCCAAACAAGACAAGGAATATAGCCCTTCACACTGCATTTTGTTCTCCTACCCAGACAAAACAAAATCTCTTTTACAACTCTGAAGGCATTGCCATAAGAGGCTAAAACCTACACCTCAACTAGCCTTGTCTGTTAGTGTACTTCTTTTGTAGCTCTAAAACATTGCAAAGCCTGATCCTCAGCCTCGATGGATGACTTGGATTCATTCTTTGACATCAATGAGTGAGAATAGTCCAGATCATGGCCTCTAAATAATCTCCATTGCCCTATAAAAACTCATGCCAAAGGCCATATAAAAGAAAAAAAAACCAGGGAAAATAGACACTCTTACATTGCCAAAGCCAAAAACTTTTAGCCAAACCATTAATTAGCTAAGAAAACAACACAAAATGTTTAATTTGCCACCCTTATAAATTTAAAGTTGGTTAAAAAAATTCATTAGCCTAGAAACAATTTTGTTAAAAGGTATTTTTAAACTTTGATGAGGGGGTGAAGCTCAATTAGCACACCCCCTTTTATTTTGTGTTTTAAATTATAGTTCAAATGTTTTTTTCAGCCTCTGAAATCACTTCTAGTTTGAAAGCTATGATTCTTGTTTTGAAATGTGTAAGCATGTTTTGAAGATAATTTATATATGCTTAAGTTTTATTAGATTGTTTTGTTTAATGTATTAGAATGTGATAATGGTAGTATGTGATAATGTTTAATGTTGTTTTAGTATGTTTTAATGATTAGTTAATCATTTTTAAAGTTATGACAAGGTGTGTTAAGTATTTATTTTGCTTTGAATAATGTCGTTTTAGAGTAGTTAGTTGTGTTTGCACAAGTTGTAAGTATGTTGCTTGAGTTTTGGGGCAATGATATTAATCAATGGAATAATGTTTATCCATAGAAATATGTGTTTTGGTTGTTATAGGTAACATATATTTTATTTATTGTTTTTTTCTTAATTTCATTTTTTTGGTTTTGTTAGATTGTCTAAGTCGGTTATAGGAACATTTTTAAGCTATGGTTGCTAGGTTTAGGCTATTTTCTAGGCTCTTAGTTCTTGTTTTTTAGTTGGTAGCTTGTTCTTTTTTTTGGGCAATTCTGGTTTTTCTAGGCAGTGTTTTTGGAAAGAATATTTTCTTGGCTCTATGATTTAGATCATTTTTGTCCAATTCTTTGAACTAGCATCTTTGCATGACAGCTTTAGCCAATAATATAAGGTTTTGTTTTTTTTGTTTGCATTGATAACTTGTTTTTCAGTGTTTTAATCTTAAAACCGAAACTTTCTCTAACCAAATCATGATAATTTAGTAATAATCAAATTGAATAGATATTAAATTATTGATCCTTACATGATTTTCAACCTCCCTATATCTCTAGATTTGTTATATCTAGTCTAAATCAAACCCATAATTTTTTGTTGTTTTTATGGTGTTATTCGTGTTCTTCGTCAGATTGCAAAAACTCTTGTTTGATCTTTGTTTGTTTTGTTTTTGTTTTGGGTTATGTTAATGGACTTGGGCTTTGAGCCACGTGGGCCGGGCTAAGCCCATTATTAAGATAAAGGCATGTTTGGCTAGTCAAGCTTTTTCTAAGGAATTTTTTTTTTGTGTGTACTTAAGGTGTGTTTGCCAGACATAGACTTAAAACAATTTTTAAACCTCTGAATTTTATTTAAGGGTGTGTTTGGCAAATACATCCTAGTAATTTAGCAAGGTTTATTTTCTCCTTTTTATGACTTTGCCCAAACAAGCCTAAACAAATTTCCAAAAATTCTTAAAACATTTAGGGACCAATTTAGAATTATTTGTGGTTTCCTCGTGTGTTTTTCTAGCAATTTCATTCAATATTGTGTTGTAAACTTACATTATAAGATACAAACTTGGTATTAAAAATACATGCTTTTCTCTTAAATTTAAAAAGATTAAAAAATTAAAAAAATTCATTATTTCAAAAATACAAAAATATAGTTTTGTTTGTGTGCTTAAGACCAAATTCTAAAAATTTTATATTTTTGTTTGTGTGCATACAACCAAATTCTAAAACTTTTCATGCATATTGTTTTTATAAAAAATAAAAATTGTGTTTTTATCATACTTTGAAAAATACAGAATCAGTTAATGGGTATCATACCTACATTTTAAAAACACCAAAACATTATTTTGTTTTTTTTTAATATATGAAATTATAAACTTCTATGTAAGATGTATTCCCGATATTAAATAAAAAAAGTTCCTTTTGTTTTTATGTTTTGGCTTCAAAATGATTATGTTTTAACTTGATAAGACAAGGACTTCTATACTAAAATAGACTTTTCTTAAGTTATTAGAAAGACTACCAGTTAGAAAACATAACATTACCTTAGTTTATTTTAGACAAATAAATAATGCAGTTTACCTTAGGTAATACATACTAAGGGTGCTAAAACCTTTCCTTTACACAACCAGTCCCCTTATCCAGACTCTAATACTAATAAGAGTTTATAAAGACCAAAATACTAGGTGGTGACTCTCATTTTCTTTTTTTTACTGACAAAGGAGAAGAATTCCTTATCCTGTCCACTCACATCACACTAAAGATCCCGGATCTAAGAGGATTTTTGTCGCTACACCGCACATGTGCAACAACCAGTAAATCAACATCCCCCCAATCCAGGTAATCTCTCATTTTTTTCCCTTATCTTTTTGGAACATGTTAGTCCCTATTTTGAGCATGTAGAACATGAAATAATTCATGTTCTATTGCTGGCATTTTCCAGCAAGAGTTTATGTCACTAGGTTAAGCAAATGACAAGGGAGAATGGGCTTGACCCAAGCCCAGTCTGTGTGGCTAGGCTAGGTCCAACAACACACACACAACACATGTGTGTGTGTGTGTGTGTGTGTGTGTGTTGTTGGGCCATCTGTTAGCCTAACATATCAGGGTTGGGTCGGGCTAGGCCGAGCTTAAGCCCAACCATATGGCTAGGTCAAGCCCAACCATATGGCTAGGTCAAGCCCAACCTAGACCTAAGGGCGTGTTTGAAAGCTTCTTTGAACATCTTATCTCTAAATCTTATAACTAGAACAACTGGAACCTCTAACGGAACTCTTGATGTTGTTTGGATCGTATTTATGAGTCATTTCATTTATTAATGTTAGGGTTCAAGAAGCAAATGAACAATTTGATTCAAAATGGATGTTTATCATTTGAAAAGAAAAAAATGAACATAAAATACTCATAAAAGCTCTTGAGACCATAAAAAATAATAACCAAGATAGGATCTCGATGATGAGCAAGTTAAGAGGTTTAGATGGCCTTTGATGAAGTGAACAAAACAAAATTACTATCAGGAAATGGGTGCTCAAACCTTACAAATGTAATCATATTATCCTTTTGTACATATTTAAAATTTTATTATTTTTTAGATGTTTTGGGACTAGATTGTATCTTTTAATGAAGTGTGTCTTTCTTTGTCTCATTATTATTTTAAAATCAAGAGATGTTTTTATGAAAGTAATATCTGGTATTTTATTTGCATCCATGATTGAATAAATATAATACCAAATTGATATGAAAACTCTCATAATTAATTAAAATTCAAGACATGTCATGTAAATGCTAGGGAACAATCCTTCATTTTTTTAATCCCAAAACCTCCTTTTCTAATATTAACAAACCTTAAAGATAGACCTTATCTTATTGCTCCATATAGAATTCTAAATGTTTTCTCTTTCTCAATAAGACTTAAACTGTTGAAATCTTGTTTCAAACCTTATTTGTATCTTAAAATACCAATTTTATTCTCAACAAACTTCGAAAAGGTAAAAATCTTACTTAAAACATTGTTTTTCCCAATATAGAATCAAATGACTTTATAACTTAAATAATGACAAGTAATGCATATTCAGGTCATGATCCCACATGTCCTACCACTTATTCTTTTAGGCTAACCTTATGGTTTTCATGATTAATGATGAATTTTTAATAAGTCTAAGATTTATCAACATGATCATATTTGGATTTGAGATAAAGAAAGGCCATCTTTGATATACCTTTCACAAACAAAAATTTATCATTTGATGTCACTCTTTAAGCCTTAAATATATTTTAGGATAATAACTAAGATTACCCCTCACATTAGGGCATGTTTTGGAAGTTTTCAGATAATTGATGAAATTCTTAAAGTAGAAAGAGATAGTGAAAAATGTAAAAAGGATAAAAGTTCTATAAAAAAAAGATAACAGATAAAGTAAGAAATTAAAATTGAAAAAAAAAAGATGGAAAGATCTCCAAAGCATCCTCAATGATGGTGCGAATTCAAAATAAAAGATAAAAATGTCAATGACAAAGCACAAGATAAAACTTGGAAAATTGAGATTGTAGTAAGTTCAATAACAAAAATAATCAAGCCTAAAAGATCCCCCACATATGAACAAGTGATCCTATGTCTTTTAACCTTTAAACACCTTTTGAGCCTTACATATCCCATTCTTTCATTAACATAAACCTTAACCTATATTATCTACTTTAAAAGCTATTTTTTATAAAAACAATTTGTGTTGTTAAGTTTTGGCCTCTAAAAAGAGAAGAAAAATATTTATGAAGCAAAATCATGACTTTCTTATATGTTGTATATCATTTCTCATATAATTGAATAATGTACTTTTATATATAAAAAAAAGAGGCAAGTTGTCACAAATAAGAAAGACACTTCTTTTTTCAAAACAAAAAAAAAAGAAAAGCTAAAACTCCCTTTTTGGAATCTAACCCTTCTTTTAGAAATAGCCTTTGTCAAAAAATCCATTTCAACTATTTTTCAAAAATAGCTAAATATTTAGGATCACCATTCTTCTTTATGATCTCAACCAACACTTATTTCATCATCCACTAATAAAATATCTAAAAATTGGATGACATATTTTTGTCTTTTGACTAGAAAATCAAAAAACAATTTTCGCTTAGTAAAAGTAATTTCAAATTTACATTTCAATAATTGGACCTATATGAACACAATCTTTAATAATATTAGCTTAGTCTTAGAACAAAGAAGATGATTAGCAATAAAATTCTCAGTGATTGCATTTGCAAAGTTAGTGATGATGATGCATGTGTGCTTAATGATGGTTACTTGAAAAAATGAACACAATCATATCAAATTGAGATAATTTTGTTTGAAAGAATCCATGGTAGTAATAATAGTCAAATAATAAGCTAATGGCTATGATAAACAACTACTAAATTATTGTCTTAATCGACTCTAAAAGCACATATAATTTTATTTATCTAAAAATAGAAATAAAGGTAGAAATTTATATAGCATTTTTTGAGCTTATGGGAGTGAAGATTTCTAATTGTATAAGAGTTCTAAGTGAAAGAAGCTCTTCTTATCATAAATTCATAATACAAGGGTTCCAATTCAAAATCCAAATATTGGTGATTCAATTTGGTGTATGTAATATGGTAATTGAAATTCACTGGATAAGGGGCTTAGGGCCCATCCTGTGGGATTTTTTAGACTTGATTATGAAATTTCAGCAAAATCTAAGAGTTCAACATTGATTGTGGGCCAAGATTTATATGGGACCTAAAAAGAATGGATTAGGCTTACTACTTCAGATTTGAGGCCTAAAGGCTTAACCAAATATCATAACAAAAATGCCGACATCAATATAAAGTTTGTTATAGTAATTTGTGAGGTTTTTTTTTGAAGAATTTAAAAGGCTGCCACCTCATGTGAATCTCATGATCACATGGTTATACAATCTACAAGAAGATTGACAATGAATCCTAAAAAGCCAAAACAAGTCCGATAGAAGTGTGACACAATGAAACCTATCCCAAGGCACCAATATTATTAGAATAAGAACATCCAACCTACGAATACCAATTCATGAATAAGAAGTATAAGAAAGACATCACCAAGCTAGTTAATCTTCGATAAGTCAATTTAGTTTGTTAGATAACCAAAGAATACGAGAATCTCTATCACATAAGCTGAATGAATTTGACATCAATAGTAGTATCAGGTCTTAATATTTTGTGCTTACAAAGAGTATTTATACTCTTGAAAATAACAAATCTAATAGATCTACCCTTGTTGGCTAAATTGACCCACTTACAAAATTGACTCAAAATCTATACTAATAAACCTGAATTTATGAACCCAAACAAGCCTTGGACCATTGATGAAAACTAATTATTAATTAAGCCCAAACAAGTCTTGAGCCTTAGCTAATTAATGAAACCTAAACCCAATATGAACTAAGCCCATTGGAAACAATGGCAAGGCTGTTGCCCTATTAGATAGCTCAAATGGAAGTTATTACAAAAATAAAACCCATAAAAACAAATTATCTTTGATACCATGAGAAAAGAAGAAGAAAAAATAAATTTGAATCAAGGTTTTATATAGAGACTTGTTGTCCTCACTATTGTTCTTGAAAACAAGAAAAACGTGTCGCCTCTTACTTTTTTATTTTAGAGGAGAAGTTATTGTCATATTGTTTCCTCTTCAAGCATGGACTCCTTAAAAAGCTTTCTATAATATCTCTTTTGAATAAGGAAATCCTATAAAATAAAGAAAAGAGCAATAAAAGAATCCCAAGCCTCTTTTCCACCACATACATTCAATAATGGATATGGAATCCTTACAAACTATAATCCTTACAAACTATGGACAATAGTTGTTGCCATAAATGTCTCCTTATTTGACTTAGAGCCCTTGTAGAATAGGTAAGCCAATAGCTACCACACATGCTTCCAAGAGTATTAAGGAATCCTTGTATTGAATGGAATCCATCATACACAAGGAAATAATGTTTCTCTAATTTTTGCACATTCTTGGCAGATTTTAGTTTAGACTTCAAACACATTGTTCTCACTTGTAAGGATGAATTAGCAGGCCTCCATATATCACCAAAAACATATGAATGTCTAATTTTTAACCCATTCAGAATCTTAGCAGAATTCCTTCCATAGTTTTAGATAAAATCCAAATAGTAGATGAAGGTCCAGATAGATAGATTTGACAAGAATCGTCCAGTAACTTGACCCTCAGAAATAATCTCTTTCCTAACTTTGATTGACCTAAAATTTTAACCTAGTGTAGAACTGCTGTTTAGAAATGCATGTAAAGATCTTAGCTTAATTCAAAAGTTGAATTGAAAGTTATGATTGATAGTGTATAACTAAACAGTAGAAAAGTTTACATAAAAAATCTGAATCTAACCTTTTTTGGATTGTATCATTCCCTCTCTTTTTAAGATGATTCATCATCGCATAACCAACAGGTATAATAGGCAATTCTTTTAGCCTCTTGTTGAAGCCTTTAAGGTTGTTTTTTTTCTTGTACTTACCTTCATCAATATTGTATGAAAATAGTATATGATAATAATTTCATATATGCACACCTTAATAACCATTTTTCATACATATTTTTGCATGGTAACCATGACCTCACATTGTTGTATTAGCATTTCAGCTTCATTTTTCTTTTTCAATTTCAATTAGTCTAAATAAACCTGTTTAGGTGACAGTTATGCAAATGTGTATGTCTTTCCATTATTCTCAAAAGAATATCGATTTTTAAACCCTTCATGCTTAATCTTCCTATCAAATTACCAAGGTCTTTCCCAACAAAATATGACTTGCATGCATTGGAACCACGCCACTCAGAACATCATCAATATAATAATAAAAACAAAACCAAGGCCTGCTTTCTAAGCCCCTGCATAAATGTATGATTAGGCCAAGATGAAAAGATATAGCTTATGCATTAATGTACTTTTGAGCATAATAAAATTAAATGGGAAACTAGTTAATGATTTGTTTCATTAATATGATTTGAATACCTATTGAGTTGAAAATTGAAAGCTAACATAGATAACAATTTTACAAGATACATTACCATTACAATGAAGCCAAGGCATGAGAAATTCCCAATATAAAACAAATTCTTACAAGTTATTCACGAGATGTATTAAGTTCATTAGACAAATCAACTAATAAATGTATTATAGTCTAGTGAGCTAAAGACTTCATAGAGATATCCTATAAAAAAATCTACCTGTTTATTTTCAAAAGTGTAATAAAAATTCTGAGTTGTTACAGTTGTTATCAGAACTGAAAATATGAATAATATAAGAAATGAAAAATGTGTACTTCATGAAGGTGTTGTTATCGATGAAGTATGAATTGATATGCTTTGATTAATAAATGTTAGGAAATCATAAATAAAGTAATATCTAAAAATAAGGATTATGGAATAAGCTATTTATGATATCAGTCAAATGAAAATAATATGGAATTATGTATAATGGTAGATACAATAAGCCGAAAGGCGACCAAGATATTAATATTGTGTATTAGGTTTTAAATATATATAAAAAAGAAAATGGATAGTTCATTTGGTCTGTGTTAATGAGTGTTAAACGTTTTGAGGCTAAGAAATAGTATAAGTAACTATGATGAGGTAAAAGGAATTGAAGGAGAAATAAAGAGAAAATAAGGTTAATGTTGCGCCTAGACAGGGAGTATAAATTCCAGGGATGAAATTTTTTCAGGAGAGGAGATTGTAAACCCTCGTGTAAATGTAAACTAAAAATAGTAAGACTTCGACGAGTAACAAAAACCCAAGAAGAAAAAGAATGGATACATGATGATGATAATAATAAGTGTGATATGTAAAGAATGGGATGACCTCCATAAATAAATAAAGAAGCGTTGTTAAGGTTAAAAATAAAGATTTTGAGTTTTAGCTTAAAATTCATAACGTCAACGAAAACGATAACGGGTTCTGGTGGGTAAAGAATAAGGAAAATGAGGAAATGATCCCAATAAATTAGTGTGGTAATAGATGGTAAGCTATAATAAAAGATAATAGAAAGAAAAAGGACACGAGTGATGGTACAAATATCCCTAAAAAAATTGGTAATGTTACCGTGAGATGGTAATAAGCCTGGTAAAGAAATAATAAATGGAAAATATAAGATAATTACATTTAAAAAAAATGATTAAATAGCCCTGAGAGTTTAGAGAAATAACTGATATGATTTATGTAAGGATTAAATAACAAAATTTGGAATTCTAAGTAAAATCACCTACTCACTAGTTTTATAGTATAGAAAATAACTCTTGATTTAACTGTTGGATCGAGCTGAACTTTCTTGAGTAGCCTTCTAACATGTTGTTCTACCTTATAATACAATTTTAGAGTAATTGAAATTCGAGAGGCCTTTATAAGATTTGTAGTAGTCAGAAAAGAAAAAACACAATGTAGACTTACTTATGGAAATTTCTTAAATAAATGGAAAATAGGAAAATTCAGTTCTTCCTCTCTTTATAACAGATAGGTTTGCTGGAAAAAAAAAGAAAAAGAAAAAAAATAAGAGGAATAAAAAGCTCGAGTGAAGAGATAAAATTCAAGGAAAAAACATAGAGGTAGGAAGTAAATGAGTGATTTTAACTACAAATTCTCAAAGAAACAAAGGAGACAGTAAGAGAGTTAGGAATTCAAAGAGAGGTTTTAGTGAGAGAAAGTAAAAATTCTGAGGAAGAAGGTGAATAGTAAAGTTGTTAATGCAATGACACTTAATTTGGGTTTAAAACATCTAAGTAAGTTTTTTATGCAAGAATTTCATGTTTAATTGTGTTTTTAGAGTAGAGAATAGAAATTCCTAAATTGTGAGGAAACTAGAGTTTATGGAATTGTTGAAATTATGTAAAGTAAATGTGTTTCTTATGATAAATGATGATGATGGGTTTAGATGGTGTTATTGAAGAAATATAAAATTATATGAGATGAAAATTGTTTTGGGAGTGGCTGGCCAAAAATAAGTAAAAAGAGGAGAATTATGGAACTAAAATGAATGTTAATTTTTGATATATTTAGTATATGATGATGTGTTGATGGTGATTAGAATTGGATTTAATAAATTATAAAATTTTTCTTGCTAGTTTATTGTGATTTGGAATATATGTATAAATATTGAAGGATTGTATTTGTAACAACCTAGTTTTTTTTTGAACAGTAACTGCGTCACTGCCGATGCAGAAATTGACAGCGAAAACTACGTCGCTGCCGATCATGAAATCGGCAGCGAAAACTGCATCATCAATTTATATATATACCTATATTTTCTCTTGGGTGTTTACATTCTCCCCCCCTTTAATATGAATTTCGTCCTCGAAATTTAAGGGGTTTCACACTTCATACCTGGTAGTTCAAATAAATCGGGGTACTTTTTCCTCATCTCAGCCTCCCTCTCCCAAGTTTCCTCTTCTATTTGAGCATTTCACCATAAGATTCTGACGATGGGGATCTTTTTGTTTCGTAGCTCCTTCACTTCCTGATCTAGTATCCTTATGGGCCTCATTTCCAGTGTTAAGTCTTCATTGACTTCTACTGGGTTTTGGGGTATAACTCGGGCGGGATCCACGTCAGCTTTCCTTAACAGGGAGACATGGAACACATCATGGACCTTGGCTAACTGTGGGGGCAAGTCCACTTTGTAGGCTATTGGTCCTACTCGCTGTAAGATTTTAAAGGGTCCGATGAAGCAGAGAGCCAACTTCCTTTTCAATCCAAACCGTAACATGTTCTTCCATGGGGCTACCTTCAGGAACACCTGGTCCCCCATACTGAACTCAAGAGGTCTTCTCCTCACATCAGCATACTTCTTCTGTCTATCCTGTGCGGCTTTGATGCGATCCCTGATACTTCTCACTTTCTCCGTGGTGACTTGGATCAACTCCGCGCCATATAACTTCCGATCCCCAATTTCCTCCCAACACAAAGGAGTTCTGCACCTCCTACCATACAAGGCTTCATATGGGGCTATCCCTATTGTGGCTTGGTGACTATTGTTATACATGAACTCCACCAATACCATGTGTTCCTCCCAGTTTCCTCCAAATTTTAGCACACAGGCCCGTAATAGGTCTTCCAAGACTTGGATGACTCTTTCTGATTGGCCATCCGTTTGAGGGTGAAACGCAGTGCTCATATCCAATCTTGTCCCCAAGGCCTGTTGTATGCTCGGCCAAAGTCGAGAGGTGAACCTGGGATCTCGATCCGATACAATGGACACCGGAATCCCATAAAGCCGTACCACCTCATTTATGTAGATCTTGGCAAGCTTGTCCACCGAGTCGGTCATCTTTATAGGTAAGAATAGTGCGGATTTTGTCAACCGATCTACGATGACCCATATCGCGTCATTTCCTTTCCTCCCTTTGGGAAATCCTGACACGAAATCCATGGTGATCATCTCCCACTTCCACTCTGGAATTTGTAATGGTTGTAATGGTCTCGCAGGCCTTTGGTGTTCAACCTTGACTTGTTGACATATCCCACACTTTGACACATACTCAGCTATTTCCCTTTTCATATCAGGTCCCGATACATCTTAGTGCTGCCAGGATGTATGGAGAACTTGGACTCATATGCTTCTTGTAGAACCATTCGTTTGACTGTTTCGTCATTAGGCACGTACAACCGTTGTCCCATCATCAAGGATCCATCATCCGCCACTCAGAATTTCATTTCTACCCCGGCCTCCACATTCTTCCTCATCTTGGACCCAACCTTGTCATGGAATTGGGCTTGTAGTATCTGTTCCCGATACGTTGGTCGCACCAATAGTGGGCTACCAACCCACCTCCGGCATTAATGTCCAAATCTACACCCATCTCTTTCAATTCCACCAATTGCCGCTCCTTTCCCACTGTTAACCTTCCCAGGGTGGCTCTATTTTTACGACTGAGGGCATCTGCCACCACGTTTTCTTTTCCCAGGTGGTATTCTATGGTGCAATCATAATCCTTAATGAGCTCTATCCACCTTCTTTGTCGCATGTTCAACTCCTTTTACGACATTAGATACTTCAGGCTCTTATGATCAGTAAAAATTTGGGTTCGAGACCCATACAAATAGTGTCTCCATAGCCTCAAGGCAAATACTACAGCAGCCAACTCCAGGTCGTGCACCGGGTAGTTCTTCTCATAAGTCTTTAACTGTCTTGATGCATAGGCGATCACCTTCCCATGTTGCATCAGAACACACCCCAATCCCTTCCCCGAAGCATCACTATATACCACAAAACCTTCGGTCCCTGAGGGAAGGGTTAACACTGGAGCAGTGGTGAGCCTCCTCTTCAATTCTTGGAAGCTTTTCTCACATTCTTCCGACCACACCCATTTCTTATTCTTCCTAGTTAGCTGGGTCAAAGGGGTAGCAATCAGGGAAAAACCTTCAATAAACCTCCGATAGTATCCTGCAAGTCCTAGAAGCTACGTATTTCGGTGACCGAAGTTGGTCTTTCCTATTTCAAGACTGCTTCGACTTTTTGGGGGTCTACGAAAACACCTTCATCTGAAATGACGTGTCCTAGAAACGTCACTCTCTTCAGCCAAAATTCACATTTACTTAGTTTTGCATATAATTGGTGATCTCTCAAGGTTTGTAAGGTTTGCCTCAAGTGCTCTTCGTGCTCCTCGAAAGAATTCGAGTACACCAGTATATCATCAATGAATGCCACCACAAACTTATCAAGGTACGGTTGGAAAACCCGATTCATCAAGTCCATGAAAAGGGCTGGGGCGTTTGTCAACCCGGACGGTAGCACCAAAAATTCATAGTGTCCGTAACGAGTTCTAAATGCGGTCTTTGCTACATCCGCTTCTTTAATCTTCATCTGATAGTACCCTGATCTCAGATCTATCTTCGAAAATGCCCTTGCCCCCTTTAATTGATCGAACAAATCATCTATCTGAGGTAACGGATACTTGTTTTTCATTGTTATTTTGTTCAACTGCCGATAGTCAATACAAAGTCTATGGGTTCCATCTTTCTTTCTTACAAATAGGACCGGTGCTCCCCAAGGGGAATTACTGGGTCGTATAAACCCTTTGTCTAACAATTCTTGTAGTTGAGTCTTTAACTCGTTCAGTTCTGCTGGACCCATCTGGTAAGGTTGTTGGGCTATGGGTGGGACTCCAGGAAAAGTGTCTATGGACACCTCTACCTATCGCTCTGGGGGTAGTCCCGATAGTTCTTCGGGAAACACATCTGGGAATTCCTTCACCACGGGAATATCCTTTAGTCGTGGACCTTCATCATCAGAGTTTAAGATGTATGCGAGGTATCCCATACATCTCTTTCTTAAAA
Organism: Populus nigra; assembly: GCF_951802175.1. NCBI lineage: Eukaryota > Viridiplantae > Streptophyta > Magnoliopsida > Malpighiales > Salicaceae > Populus > Populus nigra. The sequence continues at coordinate 2,522,079 of NC_084870.1, read as the reverse complement.
GTTTTTGGGCTGTTACCACCGATATTAAGGCAATCGGTTTGAGAATTCTCTCTCTTTCAAAAATCATCCTCTCACCCTTAGGGGTTTGGAAAGTAACAGTTTTAGCATAACAATCTATGAGAGCCTTGTATTTACTCAACCAATTCATGCCTAGGATTATGTCAAAATCATGCAGCTCTAAAGGAATCAAGCCTACTTCTGTTTCATACCCAGATAGACTAACCCCCACATCCACATACACAATATTTGTTTCCACCATGTTTCCCATTGGAGTTCTAATTAAGAATCCCTTCTCTACTATTTCTACTCCCTTTCCCAGTTTAGTGACAATTCTCTTAGCAATGAATGAGTGGGTGGCACCCGGATCAAACACCACATGCACATTAAAATCATTTAATAGTAGTGTACCTGCCACCACATCCGATGCAGCCCTGACCTCCTCCTGTGTCAGGTGGAAGACCCTCCCCGGGGTCCGATCATTTTATGCTCTCGGTCTCCCTCGACTGGAGTTTGCTCCTGATTGAGAAGATCTCACTGGCCTATTCACGGTGACTGACTGTTGGTGGCTCTGACTGGGCTGCCTATAGCTTTGTACCTGTCCAGTGTTCCTTTTAGGGCAGTCCCTCTTGAAATGACCTCTTCCACCACAGTAATGACACCCTTGACTCAAATACTGGCAATTCCTCCACCTATGACCTTCTCCTCTACACACAAAGCATCGCCCCAGGGAAACTGAGCAGTCCCCAGGGTGTTTTTGTCCACATTCCCTATAAAAAGGGTAGTTAACACCCTTGCGGTCCCTGGTCCCAGTTGAAGAGTTTTCCCTCGAGTGCGACTGTCCAACCATCACTCTCCCACTTGACTGTTGGTGAGGCGGAAACATCAAACTCTCTTTTTTCCTGCACTGCTCAAACACTCCACGTTTTCCTTTCTTCGGGAGGTGGTTTGCCGCTGAAATAGTCCCCCTCTCTCTTTTTGCCTATACCATGATGTCCCCCTTGGCTTTCTCCAATGCAAGCCTCCAAAGCTTGGGCAGCCTCAATCAACTCTCTCACAGATTTAAACCGTAAGGCGATCAATCCTTGTCTCAAATCCTGTCGCAAACCATCTCTCAACTTCTCAATCATATGTTCCTTTGTCGGCACATAGTGTGGGGCGAACAATGAGAGATCATGGAACCTCCTTTCATACTCCAATACCGACATATCCCCCTGCTTTAATGCCAAGAACTCTTGTTCTTTCACCTTGCGATGGTACCTGGAATAAAACTGATTCTCAAACTCTGTCTTGAAATCACTCCAGGTTAGTGTCTCGGTTGCACGCCTCAACTGAACTATTTCCCACCATGTCATGGCCCTTTCAGACAGTAACTGGGTTGCACAATTTACCCTCAAACCCTCGGGTGTGCTTATTTGAATCATGGTCTTTTCTACCTTCCGAATCCATCGTCCAGCTATCTCTGCATCTTGTTCCCCTATATACGGTTCACAGCCCATTTCCCTCATACTCTTGACTAGTCGTACTAGTGGCACCACGTTATCCGTGGTCATGCTAGTCATAGGGGCTGCCTGTGGAATTTGTGTGGTGGGAGTTGTTTGTGTCGCCGAACCAGCCATGCCCTCCATCACTGCTTTAACTATTTGTACAAGGAGTCCCGCATCTACATATTGTGGGGGCACACCAGTTGGAATAGTCGATGGTGGTGCTTCTGATCTTTTCGGCTGCTCTGCTGTAACTGGGGGTACTCCCTCTGTCTGGTTAGGCCTCTCGCCTTCCGCTGCTCCCGCAGTTTCCCCCTGCAAGGTTTCGGGTGGTATTATCAGAGCATGAGATGTCGTATCATCCAAGGGATCTTCGTCTTGCCAACCTTGGGCACCTTAGTTCCCGCCCCTCCTTTCTAAGGAAGGCGGCTTAGTTCGTGTCCCTCGCCGGGTGCGTACCATCCTGAAATTTCACCATAGCAATGCAATTATCAGTGATCCTCAGGATCCAGACCAGGGGCTCTGATACCAACTGTAACAACCCGGTTTTTTTTTTTAACAGTAATTGCGTCACTGCCGATGCAGAAATCGGCAGCGAAAACTGTGTCGCTGCCGATGCAGGAATCGTCAGCGAAAACTGCGTCGCTGCCGATCCTGAAATCGGCAGCGAAAACTGCGTCGCTGCCGATCATGAAATCGGCAGCGAAAACTGAGATCGGCCGCGAAAACTGCGTCGCTGCAGATCCTGAGATCGGCAGCGAAAACTGAGATCGGCAGCGAAAACTGCATCATCAATTTATATATATACCTATATTTTCTCTTGGGTGTTTACAGTGGGTTAATATTTATAAATTGAGTTGGATAAACATGTTTAAGGAGGAATTTATAAATAATCAAAGATCAAATTATAAAGACCTTGATGAAATAAATTATTTATTGTTATGCAATTAATTTAATTGATTAGGAGTTCTTTTATATGAATGTGTTTAGAAATAATGTTTAGGAAAGATTATGAAACTTGTTTGTAGAAAATGTGAATTACATATTGGGAGCATATTTTAGAATACTTAGAATGAAATTGTTGAAATAATTGGCATGAAAAATGGTTAACGTATTAAGTGTAATTATATGTTAGTGTTAAGAATTAACATGACTAAGTAGGGAATCTAGAAAGATGGAATGAATTTTGAATTTTGGTTAAAATTGACAAAATTTAGGTTAAAAAAGTTATTTTGATTGATGGTGATTCTAAAATGGAATGAGGTGTGGAAGAAGGTTTTTTTTGGCAACCCAACTGGAAAGAAAAAAGGGTTGTTATGGCAGCCCAAATTTTGATGAAAACAAGGATTATTTCGGCAAGCCATAAATATAGAAGTTAGAACTTGAAGAGGATAGAATTTAGAGTTGGTTTCTGTAGGAAAGTTGAAGATATAAATGTCACTACTTATGATCTTAACCTCCAGGAATGGATGGCCTTAAATAAAAAAAACATTTATATCAAAGATTGTCAATTTTGCTTTACATTCTTTGTTTTCCCAGAAGAGAATAATGTAGTTAGCCTTATTATGTTTCTTGGATTGCCCCTAGCCTGATCATGCCCCAAGTATTTTATCTAGTTTTGTTTACTTGAGTTTTTCTTTAGAGATGATGCCATGCGATAAAGGGTTTGGTTATTTATAAGAGGTTGCTTTTATGGGAAACTTTTTGGAATTTCAAAGCCATTTCCAAATGCAAAAACCATTTTGATGTTGGTTTAAAACAAACTAATTCTGAAAAGTATTCAAGCAATCCATATGGACAAGTTTTCGTGAGAGTTGAAATTTTTTGTTTTGTTTTTTTGGTGAAAATATAAAGTGACCTTTTCTTTCATGTTTTGTTGGTCATAAGGGTTCAAGTTTTGACTTGAGGGTTTCAGAGGAAAGAGCAAGTCTTTAAAGCATTCATTTTACTTATATGAATAATAAAGCATAACCGAAGTTTCTTAAAAAGCTCATTTCATATAGGAAAGCATTGCTTACCAATCCAGATTGTTTGCCTTTGGTTAGAAAAGGCTTGATTGGGTACATAATGTAGGCTTTGGCTTTTGGTTATTGAAAAAAAAAAGAATATTTGTAGGCTTAAAAGGTATTTAAGGGATTTCAAGACTAAGGATCACTAATGCTCGTTTCCATACCTTCTTTTGGTCCATGGATTCCTAGATCTTAGGATTGACTTGTAAAATGGTCTATCATGCCCCCCAAGTGCCAGGCTTGGACTTCTCATCTTTATTTTTTTCATTTGGTTTTAAGCACCATCGTCATATTTGTTATTTTGTATGGTATGCTTATTTGAATTCTTTGAATTTCTTTATGTCCCCAACTTTGTTTCGACACCTTTAGTCATTGAGGATCATTTAATATATTTGGATTACTTTTCTAATTCTCATAGTTTCCCCTAGTGTAGGGTGTGATCAGTAGGGCGTGATCATAGTCAGGATTAATTCTTAAGAAAAACTTATTAGGCTCAATAGATACAAGACATTTTTTAGTGTTGTGAAAGAATTATCAAAGATGGTCTTTTTTCATTTCAAATATGTGCGTTTAGGACCAATAAGCTTTGCTTTCTTTCATTTGAACATGCAAAATGGTTTCTTAGTATCATTATTCATTCAGCTAAAACTTAGCTTCAAAGTTATCTCATAGTGTTTGGTTTATTTTTCAAGTTCTTAAGTGTTTGATCACCTTTCTAAGAGATCACTTGAATTTCCAGAACTTGTTTGTTACAACAAATGCTAATTTAACTTCTGTTTTTGTATTAAAACTTTGATTTTCCTAAAAACCTTTGTGAAAATATGAGATCATGCAAAAAAATTTAAGAAAAGGAAGAAACACCATAGAATTCTTGGCTAACTTCAATTTTTTATTGATTGATAGAAAACATCAAGCATAATATCTCTTTACAATATCAGAGTTCTCATCCATATTGGTTAAAATTAAAGCTTCTTCAGAAAAAAGCCTTCTTCGTCATATATGGTCCTTCGTAGTTTGGTATGCCTTAGCTATTCTTATTTGGTATAACTGATGGTGACAAATGACTGCTAGTCTTTTTTCATTAATCAAATTTAACTACTCAAATCTCTATTTTGCCCATTTTGATTCATCCAGTTTTGTATCCTTTAAGACCCTTAATGATGAAATCTCTACTTTTAAAGGTAACGACTTCCATCTCATATACCAAATAATAAGGGGTTGCATTCGTAAAAGCTCTAACTATAGTGTGCGTGAAAGCATCTCATTCCAATCATTGTAGATGAGCACCATTTTCTAGATGATCTTTTGGAGATTCATGTTAGTTGCCTTGACAACTCCATTCATTTTCAGTCTGTAAGGAGAAGAATTAAGGTGTTTAATCTTCCACGTAGTGTAGAGCTCAACAATCAACTTTCCATTGAAATTATAAGCATTATCGGTTATCAATCTTATTAGTAAGCCATAAAAACAAATCAAATCTTTTTTTAATGAACCTCTTGACTACTTTCTGTGTCATATGTGCATAAAAGGTAGCCTCTACCCATTTAGTGAAGTAGTGATGACCACCAAAATGAACCTATGCTTGTTGCTAGCCTTCAAGTTGTTTGGTCCTATGTCATCCAACCCCCATATAAAAAAACCAAGGCGAGGTTATATTGAATGTCGGTGCTAAAAGTGTATTTATCTTATCACCATATATCTGAAACTTGTGGCATTTTCTAACATAGTCTACATAATCCCTTTTTATGGTTAACTAAAAGTATCTATATCTTTTCATTTGCCTTGCCATTATATGTTTATTGGTATGCGTGGCACAAATTCCCTTATGGATTTCTTTTAATGCATGCTTAACCTTATTCTCATTCAAACACCTGAGTAGAGTCCCGTTAAACGACCTTTTATATAGGATTTTGCCATCCAAGTGAAAATTTATGGCAATTCTCCTCAAAGTCTTTTCATTCGTCTTATAAGCCTTTAGGGTATTCCCAGTATTAGATAAATCTCTTGATATCACTGTACTATGGTTTCCATTTAGTGATTCTTCAATTGTGCAATAATAAGCTTGGAGATTTTTGACTTCAATGTTTATTGGTTGGATCTTGCCTCTAATAACGATTTGTGTCATCGAATCTAGAGTTGCCAAGGCATCAACAAACTCATTCTTATTTCTGCTCATAAGGTTGAATTTTATTTCTTCGAATTCGTTAGCTAATCTCAAGAGATAATTTTAATATGGTTTCAATTTCTCATCCTTGGTTTTCCACTCCCCTTTTACTTGGCAGATGATTAACAGGGAATCCCTATAGACCTCAAACTTCCTAACTTTAAGTTATAAAGCAACTTCTAGACCGATGATGTAGGCTTCATACTTAGCTGTGTTATTGATGCGTTCAAACTGCAACCTTACTAAAACAAGGTATTACTTCTTTTCTTGGGAAATTATAACTAATTTAGCCCGATTTCCTGATACATCTACCACCCCATCAAAGTACAAGGTCCACCAGTCATTCATCTCATTATTATGCTTAATTATTAGTACACTCTCATCAGGAAGGTCAAAATTCAATGGCTCGTAATCTTCCATAACATGATCTGCCAGATTTTCAACAATCACATTCATTTAATAATGGATATAGAATCCTTGCAAACTATAGATACTAGTTGTTATATAAATGTCTCCTTATTTGACATAGAATCCTTGTATAATATATAAGCCAGCAGCTACTCCGATTGACTTGAGATTTTAGCACAATGTAGAACAACATGTTTAGAAACTTTTGTAAAAATATCAGCTCAATCTAACGGTCGAGTTGAAAGTTATACTAGATAATGTAAAACTATATAATATAAAGTTTTACACCAAAGTCTGAATTTGACCTTGTTTGGATCATATCACCACCATAAAAAAGTCATAACAACTTTTGACACTGAAGGAAAGGACACAACCAATTAGTGTTAAAACATAGTGACCTTTACTACTAGAAGATATAAATTGAGAAGATTGCGAGGGAATTATGAAAATTAGGGACCATCTGACCCAACCAAAGCCTTTTTTTCATCCATTGGCCTATTCATGAGACAATCATATAGATAATGAAGGATGTGCATTGATTATTGAACACTAAAATAGGAAATAATAAAAGATAAGTTTCTAATCCTAGTCTTACTATAGAGTATAAGGTTCTAAAAGAAAATTTAATAATTGATATTTAATCCAAAAAAACCTAGGGATCTAGAAAAAAGGAAGCTATGGGCCATTACACTTTCATTGGTAGGATAGGTAGGAAGTCTTAAAGAGAGCAATATTGGGGATGAGATGGTACAATTGTTTTTTAAAAAACAATAAGAAATGATACACTAAGGATGTTAAAAACAACTAGATAAAAAAGGGAGTGTTATTCTATAAAGGGAGAATTTTCATTAACAAAACATGTCCCCGTGAATCAGCTATCATGAATTACCTTTATGATAATCTCATAACAAGTCACTCATGGCTTGAGAAAAGTTAAAGGGGACTTTTTTTGGGTGGACATGAAGTATAAGGTCAAGAATTACATTAGACAATGTGAAGTATGCTAAAAAGCTAAGGAGAAAACATTAGACCCTTAGCACTCTTACAACCTCTCTATTATAGAAATGCCATAACTCCATCCAATACATATATAATGATTGTGATGGTGATGGATCGACTTTCTAAATATGATTATTTTATAGAATTAACTCATCCCTACACATCATCTAAGGTGACACATATCTTTTCATATGCTATCAAAAGACATAGTGACTAATAAAAACTCAACCTTCACTGGTAAATTGTGGTAGGAGGTTTTCCTAGTATTGGAAGTGCATCTTCATATGTCATCAACATATTACCTTTAGACTGATGAGCAACCAAAGATCACTAACAAAGTTCTAGGGAGTTATTTATGTTGTTTTGCAGGTAATAACCCTAGGTTATAGCCCAAATGGCTAACCATGACAGAATAGTGGTACAACACCAACTACCACTCATATATCAGATTGACTCCATTCAAAGTGTTATACGGATATAACCTATCCAATTTAATACATCTTATGGTCGACAAAAAAAACCAAGCAGTCAAGGATATATCAAGGACAAAACTACATTATTATAGAATGTCAAAGCTAATATTCATACATGTAGATCATAAAATAAATGAACATTAGTTTAAAAAAAAGGATTGAGAGTACCTCAAACTCTAGTTGTTTTATTGGTTGAGCATCCATCAATAAAAAAAAAGTTAAAGTTTTGTATATTTATTTTTTCTTAGTTGATCACTCTATTACTAGTGGTATTTAAGTTAGAGAATGAAAAAGCTATGCAATAAATCATATATCTTTTTTATATAATTTTTAGGATTTTTCTAGTTAACAGTTTCTTTGCTAAAATTTTATGTTTTTATTATTTCTTAGTCAATCACTCTATTATTGGTGATATTTGAGTTAGAGAATGAAAAAGCTTTAAAATATGAAGACTTAATGTTTGCTTGGGATTCTTAAACTTGTTTCACCTATAAAATAAGAGTTAAATCAATAAATATACGCCCTCACCGGACTTGCTACTAAAACCACTTATATAGACTTGAATATACCCATTTAAAATACAAAAACAAATAAATAAAATGATCTCACACTTCATCCTTATCCTATTGTCTAAAGAGCTCTTGTACCACTTGAAAATCTCTCTCTCTCTCTCTCATACACACAGATATTGTTTACTTCTTGTATTATAAGGCCCCTTTTGTTTTATAAAAAATGATTTTCTAGGAATTATTTTTTAAACTTTCTAGTATTTGTTTATTATTATGAAAGTTGGTCAAAGAAAAATATTTTTTATTCAAACAAAATTTAGTTTGATTTTTTAGGAAGTATTTTTCTTTTATTTTGAGCGGAAAATACTTTTCAAAGTTGTGAAAAATTTAAAAATATCTTGTTATTTGTTATATTAAATTTGATCCTCAATTGTTTTATTGCTATATATTTTATTTTGAATTCTTTTTATTTTTTTTTAATTTATTCCTTTAAAATTTAATTTAATTTGATTTTTATATCAAATTTAGTCTTTATTAGTTTGATTGTTATTTGTTTTTCTATTTATTTATCTGAAATAATTTATAAATTTTTTTTTTTCAATTTAGTTCTCATTTAACTTTTTTCTCTATTAGATCTTCTCTCTATTCTTTTTATTACTATTTATTTTATTTAAAATAATTTATAAAATTAGAATTTTATAAAATTTCATTGCCATTCAATTTTTTTATATGTTAAATTTCCTTCTTAGTTTTTTGATTAACTTAAAAAAATTAAAACATTACTAAATTATTTTTCAATTTATTTTCTACGATATAGTTAAATATTAAAAAATATTTTTTTATATTTTATTTAAGAAACTATAAAACATAAAAAAATTATTTTATCAAGAATTTATGTTCATGTAAATTATTTTCTTAAAAAATTACTTTGTGGCAAACAATTCCCATTTTAAAAGAAAGATAGACATTATCGTCTCCGTGCTTCTTTTCGAACTTTACCTTCACTAATAATCTCCACCCACACGCTTTCCTCCCATATCCTAAAAACCTTTCTTCTGTGTCTTTCTTTCTTTATTTGTAATTTTGTATCCAACATCACAAATTATTTATGTGCAAAACCAAAATGGCTGTCAGCGCGTCCGAGCCAACTCCCGTCTCAACCCAAACTCGCCCAACTCAATCCAGAACTCGCCCAACTCAGTCTCCTAGACCCACCACCATCACCGCCGCTTCTACCTCCTCAGATCCTTCGACGTCTAACACCATTAATTACACAACAACAACATCTTCTACTCTTTCAAACCGAACCTCTCTTTCCAACCTCCGTGATTCCCTCTCTCAAAACCCCAACGTCTACGACATTTCCGAAATTCGGACAGCCACCAACAACTTCCTGTCCAAACGCCACTCCTCCTCCTCCACCGCTTGCTGGCGTTGCGACTTGCGGAACAACAACACAATCATCTTCCAACGCAAGTTCCGCCGCAAAATTGAAATGTCTCAACTGAAAGAACAGCTTTCAGTAATTTGTAGAAGTAATCACTCAAGCGTGGTAAAGCTCTTAGGAGCTTCCATATCTGGAGATTATATCTACCTCGTTTATGAATTCATTCCCGGCGCAAATCTTTCTAATTGCTTGAGAAATTCTAAAAACCCCAACTTCACAGTTCTTTCGACATGGGTTTCAAGAATGCAGGTGGCCGCTGATCTTGCGTACGGTCTTGATTACATCCACAACAAAACTGGCTTAAACATAAGCTTGGTACACAACCACATTAAAAGCAGCAGTATCATTATCACAGAGCCGTCTTTTAATGCTAAAATCTGCCATTTTGGGTGTGCCCAGTTGTGTGGAGAAGCCGATGAGAATGAGATGATGAAGAAGAAAAAAAGCAAGATCGGTGAAATCACTGAACTGGATGATGATGATGATGATGTCGTCAAGTCTTCTTCTCCTCCTGGTTCGCTAAAAGGGTCGAAGGAGTTGGCGAGGTCTAACAGCGGGATCATGCAATTCGAAGGCGTGAGAGGATACATGTCGCCGGAATATCAAGCTACGGGAATAGCAACACAGAAATCGGACGTTTACGCGTTTGGGGTGGTGTTATTGGAGTTGTTGTCCGGTAAAGAGCCATATAAGTACAAGTATGACAAAAGCAGAGGTGATTATATGAGGGAGTCGGTAATTGAGACCGCCAGAGCGGCGATTGGTGACCGGGGGGGGTTGAGGAGGTGGATTGACGGGAGGCTAAAGGACTCGTTCCCCGTGGAAGTAGCAGAGAAGATGACACGTGTAGGGTTAGATTGTGTGGAAGTGGATCCAGATAAGCGGCCAGATATGGGACGCGTGGCGGGGAAGATTTCGAGGTGGTATCTGGAGTCGAGGAAGTGGGCTGAAGATTTGAGATTTTCTGACCAGATTACTGTTTCTTTGGCACCTCGATAGACAACTAGCTATGGATAGAGATGAATTGAAGAAAAAACAGTCTTTTTTTTTTTTTTTTTTTGCTCGTAGGTCGTGGATTGTTTTTTGTTACCTTTGATGGTGACACAAGTGGTTGATGATGGATATTTATATTTGTTTTGAATTTTACTATATGGATAGATTTTTTCTAATATGGAGAGAATGATAGGAGCAGAGCTGCTTTGACCGATCCATTTCTCTAAATACTGTAAAACTTGTGCAAGTTAAAATAATTCTTAGGAAAAGTAAGAGTATCTTTTAGCAATGTTATAAAATCAGATCTTAGGAATTCGTTGATTTAAAGTATAGTTTAAGTTGAACAAGATGGTTTTGGATTTTTTTTTCTTAAAAAAAAGAAACATGGCTTGAGTTGATTTATTAATGTATAAATAAAGGTCAATTTGCCTAACCGACAAGCCATCTGGGTCCAGAGTAAGTTAACCTTAGAATACTATATAACCAAGACTTGATTTATAAAATGATAATTGTTACATCATTGTGTGTATACACGTGATAAAATTAATCCTGAATTGTTTTTCGAATTTGTTACTTAAACCCAAGCCCCAATGGATTGAGAGATCTGCAATTGCTGGCATTCGCCGGAGAGAATGGCCTCGCTGTCTTCTTCTGCAGATATCATTTAATAGGCGGAAAGAAACAGTGTCTCACCAAATAATAATAATAAAGCATGCCCAGAGGAGGCAAGTATTAGAGCAAAAATGATATAATAATAAAGGAACTATATTCCTTTTCACCTTTCACATCCGTACACAACAGCAGCCGACGTATCTTAAGACATATCGGTTAAACTGTACATAAATAGGCCACTAAGACAGTGATGGGTTACTTTCCGTCTTTCCCGGGGAAGAAGATACTGAAATAGTTATAAGTACATGTCTTTGTACATGTGAAAATACATAGATTTATTTTATATCCAGTTAATTAAATACCTTTTTATCACGGAATACGGAGACGAACAAGTCACTCGTGTAATACTGTAATCAGAGGGAAGGAAGCAGCTTAATGGACCAGGTAGGTAATGCTTTGTGATTGTGAGTGTGAATGCAAGAGAAGCCTTCATAGCAAGCATTGTTCATATGAACAATGGATGCAGCAATCACTCTCATTAACATCTTTAGGAATTGGACTTGAGCACATAACTATTAATTCAGCAAGGAAGGCTGCATAATCCCTTTCTTCCACGGTGTGCTTTTTAAGAGAAGACTAGCAACACTTCTATACTTGCTAATACTTTGGTGGGATATAAATTAATTAGATAAAGGTTGAGAGTACCACTTGCTTCGTGAAGCCAGCCAGCCAAGTAGCCAACCATAAAGTAGACTTTTAGAAAAGTCAGAAAACAAAACAAAGAACAAGTCAAAAATCAAACCACGCGAGGGAACATGCCCATGGGCCACGGCGGGGGTGTGCATGAGGGCCGTAGGGGGACCAAACCGATAGACAACCGAGCCGCTGTAATGGGGTTAGTTTAGTTTTATAATTTCTGTTTTCAATTTATTCAACTTAGTGACTAGGTTTGGAAACCAAACAAACTAAAAAAACCAAAATTCTCTCTTAACTAAAGCTGTGATTAGGTTTTCATTTCTGTTGGGTTTAAGGGGAAAATGATTCTATTTGAAGATGGCAAGACATCCTTGTAGCATCTTTCTTCATAACTTCTGTTCATGATTTCACTTTTCTAACTAAAGCCTTTGTACACTTAACCAGATTCTACTTCATGAATCATGATCGCTTAATTTGAGTGATGTCCCAGCTCTATTATGCAGAGCAGGACATGTTGGGCATGCTTTTCCTTGGATTTGCGTGTATGATAGAGTTTGATTCTTGTACTTCTCCTTGCTGAACCTGCACGATGATTATCTTAGTGATTTTACTTTGATGATAAGAATTAGACATGCAGATATTACAAGTGCCTCTCCAAAGGTAAAACAAACAGTATTAGGAAAATATCCCTTCAGATTAAAAGACAAAGGCTCATTGTATAAGAGATAAAAGTGGTTTGCCAGTACCATGATCCTTCATGAACTGTTAGGGGTTGAAGAGGGTGTGGTGGGTATTTGCTGGTTTTTTCTAGTGTCGTTTATAATGGTGGACAAGAGAGAGACCACGGGTTCTCACAGTTTTTTTTTGGGTTTTTGTTGGCCGGTGGCTCCACTTACGTTTGTTCGAGTGTTTGGGGCTTTTTTTTTTTTGGTGTTATGTGAGAATGGAGAAAATACGTGTAAATTTTTATTTTTTATAATTTTTTGATTTTTTTAAAAGTTTTTTCTTCTTTGTGTGTGATATGGTATAACTATATATTTATCAGTAAATAATTTTATTTAGGCAAAGCAAACCAAAATCAATTATTAAATTTCAAGAATAAATATTAATAACTATTCATTTGATAATTTAGAGACAAAGAAAAATGTATCGTTGGATTAAAAGAATTGATTATAAACCATTTGATTAAAAAAAATAAATTGCTTATTGAAAAGATTTTTAATTTTTAAATTGGTCATCTTCCTTCCATAATTATAATTAAATCATTAAAAATAAAAATGTATTTTTTCTTTTTTTTTAATTTTTTGGAAAAGATGCCGAAAATAACATTAATACGTCAAGAATATATTGTTTGGGTTTTTTGCTATTTTTGATTTTTCTAAAAAAAAATTCAAAAATGAGGTTGAAATTTAGGTTGCAATAGATGCCCCTCTTTATAACGCTTATGAAGCAAAATCTTATTAAGGTTTCGCATAGTGAACTTGTAAAGAAAAAATGTATGTCTGACTTGTTGGGTGATCCACCCATCCAAAGAAGAAAATAGTTTCATTATCATGGGTGACCTGCCCCCATTTAAAAATTTAATAAATCGGTCTATTTTCATGGACAACTTACTTATTTATTTTCACAGGCGACTTACCCATTCAAATTCAAACACTAGTCTATTTTTATAGGCTATTTGCTATTTTTCAAATTCCAAAAAGAACTTCAGCAAGCGTCAATGCTTCCCTGAAAGTGGTTTACTTTCACAGGCAACTTGCCCATTTGAAATAAAAAAACTGGTCTATTTTCATGGGCGACTTGTCCTTTCTAAATTCCAAAAATAACTTCAGTAAACATCCATGCTATCTTGAAATTGGTATATTTTTACGGGCAATCTACCCATTTTGAAATTTAAAAATTGATTTATTTTCACGGGCAACCTGCTCATTCAAAAACTCGTTTATTTTCACAGCGACCTGCCCATTTTGAAATCCAAAGGTCGGTCTATTTTTACGGGCGACCTGCTCATCCAAACATTGATCTATTTTCACGGGTGATCTCCCCTTTAACAAGAACTATGATCAAACTATTTATAACTCGGTTATTTTAAAATCCCAATCTGGCCATTTCCTTTTACCAAAACTAGGACCTAAGATCTCATCCAACGATTCTTTTTAATCAGAACGAAAATGTTACCTTCAATTGGGTTAACCTAAAATCTCAATTTAGAGACCCTTTTTAACCAGAACCTTGGTCTTTGTGTTCATCTTTATCAACTTAAGATCCAATCTGGTAATCACCTTTAACCAGAATCAAAATGTTGTCTTTGGTTGGGTTAACCTGAAATGACAATCTAGAAACCCCTTTTAACCAAAACCTTGGTCTTTGTCTTCAACTCGGTCAACTTAAGATCTCATCTGGCGGTCCCTTTAACTAGAACCAAAATGTATGTTACTTCCTTATATCGGGGTTTGAAAATTATTTGCTTCCTGAAGATTCTTCCGGATGACAGGGTTGATCTTCTTCTTTTCTTGAGAAATTCCTAATAGCAGGCTTCTTCTCACTTTTCTTCCTGATTGCAGGATTGGATTTTTTAGTGTTTCCTGATTCTAGGGTTGACCTTAAATTTCCTAATCACGGGGTTGGAAAACTTGGTGCTTTCTAATCATAGGGTCGACCTATCCTTCCTGATGGCAGGGTCGAACTGATATTTTCAATTCACGGGGTTTAAACTTAGTGTTTCCTGATTACAGGGTTGACCTGATATTTCCTTGCTATCGAGGATTTTTTTTCTAAAAAAAATAAAAAAAAATTATGCAATACTTTGGAGTTACATGACATGCATGCATCCTTACCTGGTTTGAAAGATAGCCCACCCATCTTTGATGCTCCATCATCATAGGGTGTCTTTGTTTTCTATCCAAAACCTTCTCAGTTTTTCTAATTCACCGGCTCATTCGAGTTTATCGTATGCCAGTCCTCCACTCAAATACAAGTGTAATGCCCATCTGAGGCTATTCATGATGATTACTTCTCTCATTGTTTATCAAGTCTGATCATGCCCCCAAGTGTGGTGTTGTTTGATTTATTATAAAGGAGTTTAACAAATCACTAACTCTTGGATTCTCCTAATAATTTCCATATGATCAGCTGTGTGCATCCTGTTTGCAATTATGTTAAGGTTTTTTTAGTGTTGAACTCATCTTAGATTGTGAATTAGTCACGAAGTTACCTTTAGTTAATCCATACTCTTCAACCATATATTATCATCAACTTTTATAGAACTGTCATTTAGACAAGTAACAAAGGCTCATTATTGTATGCTCAATGTTCTTCTTAATGAATTCCTCTTAGCCTATCTAATCAGATCATGAAAAGAAATGCATTGTCATCATCAATGATATTCCCTTTTATCACCAACATTCATATAGTGAGATGCAACTTGAATCAATGGACTTAAAGTAGATTGTCCCATAGTTAGTCTTGGTGGCATGTATTTATCCAAATGCACCTATGCAATCACATCTTTCAGATGTTATAACCATATTTTAGAAGGTAAACCAAGATTTCATACATGATGATACCCCTTAAGTGCAACGTTACTCTCAACTATTGTTGGAGTTCATTAAATCATAAATTGTCCTTGAGAAACATTGATCTTAGTTGATCTGATCATACTCATTCTTTTGTCTATTATCAAGAGGCATTTGCCATTGCCAAAGCTTTGATGGATTTCACTAATTTGTCATTTGATTTTTCCTGCCGGCTAATCTGAATATAATTTTTTTTCTTCCCAGTGTCCATTGTATTGCCCCTGACTGCTTAACTGTTCAAGGATGATCATGAAGCGTTTGCAAACTTGGTCCATGGTTTTTTTTTGAGAATTTTCTCTTGTTTTAGAATCAACTCGCACATTTTAAAGATCATGTTTATTAAAATCTAATTATTGAAATGAAATAAGAGAGTTGTTAATTTTTGAAAATCAAGCTTCTTTGGTCAAAGACCCAACACACACCACTCAACACATGCAATCTTTTGATGGTCTTGTATTTTGAAAATAAAAATTGACCCATTTTAAGATTAAAATAGTTTTCCTATAGTTCTTTGTGTCAATTTAACCTCTAATTTTGGGTATGTCATTTGATAGTATGTGACGAGGTGACTTTATGTGGATTTCAACAGTAGAAGGTTTGTTCAAAGACTTAAGGTTCCTTGAAAATTTATCTCATTTTCAGCACTTATTTTATCAGCATGCATAATAACTGGTAACTTAGTTCGTGAAGCCGCGACCCTTATGGAAAAGCTCTTCAAGTTTGAGAGCATCATTTATTGGTTCAAATTGCTTACTTGATTATTGGTTCAAAGATAAGTCTTGTATTCTACCAGTTTTGACCTTTGGCTATTCCAACTTGAATATCTTGAGTTAGAGAAGTCCATTTGATACAAAATTAATTATGTTGGATTTATCACTCAAATACCTATCAACCTATCAAATGTCAGCATAAAAGGAGCTCATATGAAAGAGATATGATACTTATAAAACAACCTATAAATTTTATCAGCATACAGGTTTTGTGAAGAAACAAGTCCAACTTACTTAAATATAGATTGTTTACTTTGAAAAGGACTATTTTTATATTTTTTTAGGAGAATACAAATGGATTTGAGAGATTTAGGTATTAGGGTTTCCTATCAAATTAAAAGAAAGAAAGGAGGCAACCAGAAAGAAGAAGAAAAACTCCACCCTTTTCTCATGTATCTGAAATTATACTCTCATTTGTTCTATTTATTAGTTATTCAATAGACATGCAAGGCTAAGTTATTTTTCTTGGTTGAAAGGATACAAAAACCTTTGGATTTCAAAAACTATGAGATCTATTCTAATTTGTTTTTTTAGTTTATATGATGAGTATAAATGTTTTCTTATGCTTATTTCCTATGCTTAGATTGATTGTTAGAGAGGACTGTAATTTATTATTCTAAACCAATATACAACTAAGTTTGCTATTAAAACCGGAGTTGTGATATTTGAACTTATGAAATGACTAAGTTTGATAATGATGGTAGATCTATGTTGTTAATCTTAGGAAAAACATTCAACTAAATCAACAATATATTGCAGATAGTTATGTTGTCTAAGATTTATCAGCCTATCTAGTTCTTAAGCCTGCTATTGAATAAAATTACTAGTACGAACACTGTGGTTGTTTAATGGTTATGCTTAGTTATACTACGGATCAGTTAACTGACTAATGTTAAGGAAAGATAGATATTCAGAATAAAATTGACGTATCATTGCAGTGATCAGTTTTGATTTCCTTAGGTAGACATTTACTTGAGACTAAGAGTTTTCTCTTGATAAGAAAAGATAGATGTTCAGAATAAAAAAAAAAGTGTTTGTGCTCTCATATCCTCTTGAATCTCATTGACTTTTTTCTCATAGGATTGTAAGTTTCTCATGAGACCTTGTATTGAAAGAACATCCATATTTTGTGATTCCACTATCACGACCACCATATAATAGAACTTCTTTTGCAGCAAGCGTGAGATCTTCTCTACCACACATGTCTCTTCCATCTTCTCTCCATATCTCTTCACTTGATTGTATATGGCCAATACTTTTGCAAAGTATTCTGAAATACTCTCTGATTCAAACATATGTAACTTTTCAAAGTCACAACGTAGCTTTTATAGACATACATTTCTCACATTGTCAGCTTCTTGGTTTGATTCTTGCAAAAGTTTGCTTGCTTGCTTGGTAGTGGTTGCGTTGGCCATTATCTTAAAAGTGGCATAGATATCGGTGGATGATTGTTAATGTTTGTTAATCTTTCCTTTGTGCTTTTTGCATGGACTTGTTTTGAGCTGAAGTCAATGTTACTCCATCTATAAGCTCCTCAAAGCTTTTTTTAACCATCTCCCATGCATCTTGAGAACCTAGCCAATATTTTACTCGAATACACTAAGTTTCATAGTTGTCTTTTTGTCAACCTAGGACATTGAAGTGGGAAGTTTGGATTGGCCATGTCAAATAATCAAACTTAAACTCTGATACTACTTGTTGTAAGTAAGGGAGGTGCGATATAAGATCAACACAATAATGAAAGTTCAAGAACTCAAGAATAAGAAGAAGATTGAGTGGAAGGTATACTTTCATTAAGTGTTTCTCTCTAAGCTCTCTTAGTTATTCTCTCTCTTTTGTGCTTATTAATAATATTGAATTACAAGTTTTTTTATAGGCTTAAAGTAATAGAAAATCAAGGAATTGAACTAATACAAGGAAATTCTAATCTGAACAAAAATTATATTATATATGCCGACTAAATCGGTTGACCATTTCTGAATTTATTCAAAATCAAAAATTTGGTTTAGTTTCAATATTCACACATTTATGCTCAAAAGTCTCGTAATAACCACCCTCCTCCAAAAATAATGGTCAGAATTTGTCTTACTCTTGAGAAAACAAAAGGTCCACAAGCATTAAGGTGCTGACCTTGCTCTTTCTCGGCTCTTGAGTAATATTAGCCATTAAAAGATTTCGCCATTTGTCCTAAAACCAAGGTATTATTAAGATTTCATTCTCATAAAAAAAAAAGCATCATAATCATAAAGAATAGCATAAAACATATGATGTAAATATGCTTATAATTATAATTATGAAGTGAACTACCTTGAGATCGAAACAAGTGCGACTAGAAGATGAGAAACAATAGCTTTTAATATGAGTTCATTTTAGATCTCTATGTTCAGAAACACTACAATTAACTTCCTCACTCTCCAAACATCCACATCCTATGATTCGATTTCCATTTCCTACCCTTATGCATTATTATCTTGAGAGGTATTACTATCCACTTTTTACGCAGTTTGCATGCAAAACTTCACTTCCTATTTCTTGACCCTTTCCACTCCTCACTTGAGTTGAATAATACTTGTGACACAATCATCTTCTCAGATGTAATCTTGTGACTTAATTGAAGAACGTTCAGAATCAAAATCTTCGTTTGAAATTGAAACTTCATTTTTCTTGGAATCTTTGGAGTCGTAGCCTAAATAGAACAATGATGACCATATTTTTACTTAGATTGTGTTTGAGAGTGGTGGTCGTTGTTTTTCAAAATGTTTTTCGCTCGTAAATGCATCAAAATAATTTTTTTATGTTTTAAAAATTATTTTTAATATCATCACATCAAAATGATCCAAAAATATAAAAAATAATTTTAAACAAAAAATTAATTTTAACCTTCTTCTGTTAGATCTGAAATCCCAAACCAGAGCTTAGAGTGCATAACATTATATCCCTTTCAAGTTTTGTAAGAGAGAATTCAAACCCAAATCAACATATGAAAAAATAAACACATTTTTCAACCTCCAAATTTGCACACAATAGTTGGTATAAGTTATGTATATTAGAGAAGAGGTTTCTTAACTTTTGAAGAAACATACTTTCATGTATTATTGATTAGTACTTAAAAGTGCATTTTTATCAAGGTTTTATATCATCATTTTGCACTTGAAGTATCAATAACTCCTTAACTAAAGCATGTTTTATAATAACAAGTCTGATACCATAAGATACCTTTAATTTATGGTAAATATTCATCTTAAATGCAAGCCTATCACATAAATGAAAGGATTGATTGATGAGTTTAAGTACAGAAATTGAAAGGACAAAGAGAGGGCCAAACCTAGAAAAGAGATGCTGGTTTAATCCAAACTGAAACACTGTTCGATCATTGGGTCATATCTGGAGCTGTAGATCTTGGATTTAGGTCTGTCTTATATGAATGGAAAGCTAAGACATAGGTCTTAAACTTTTATGAGGAGTCCAAATTTAAAAAGGCTGTTTTTAAGTTCAAATTGTAGCAACAACGGAGAAGTCCGAATCTGTCCTACAGCCCAGATACTATTCAGTGTTCAGCCCATATCTCGAGTTCTAGAAGTCCAAACGACCTCAACATTTTTTTCATAGAAAGCTGAGACAATTTCCTAGAACTTTCATGTTTAAGTCTGTTCAAATTATGACATTATCAATGATGTTTTTGACAGACAAGAAGATAAGGATTGTTACCAAGTCAAGATGTGGCCACCCACTCAACAATTAGTCAACAAATCAATAGTTTCGAATTTTGACCTATAAAAGGAGGCATTTGCCATGTATTTAGGCATCTTGGTTTTCAGATCAAGATCATGCTCTTGCTGTCTCTCTTTTTGTAATGCTTATGTTTTGCTTATATTAATCTCTTGCTTATGCTTTTTATTTCCTTTCCTTGTTTATTTATGTTTTTCTCTTTCACTATGGTTAGCTAAGTTTATAATGTCAAGGTGAAAAGGTTACACTAATGGTGTAAGAATAAGTATAATATAAACTCAACATGGACCTTAATGTTTGATCCTAACATGTTTTATATTTGTTATCTTGTTCACTTTTAATACTTTGCTTGTTAAATGGTTAATCTAGATTTATGTTGTATAACCCTTGGTACAACAAATACTTGGTACTTTCATAGCTCAACCGTATGGTATAACCGACACCTGTGCTATGAAAGGAACTTGATTTGTTGTTAACATAAGTTATAATCATGAATGCCTGACAACATTTACAAGTATTAGCATTATTCAAATAAGATAACTATTGTAATCATGTTAACAAGTTATAATTCGATTGAAACCTCCTTTATGTGTGGGTTCCAGTTGAGCAATAAGAAGAGTTTATACTATACTTGTTTGAAATACCATTAGTGGATCCTCTAACTTTGACAATTATTTTTTCATTGTTTAATCCTTACATCAATATCACATCTCAAAGCTCTCTTTAACTTATTGTTGTTGTTGTTGTTGGTACTATATATAATTTATATAGTTAACCTCCCTGTGGTTCGACCCCGGTCTTGCCGGGTTATTTATTACTTCCACACTCCTGCACTTGGGAGAAGACATCAATCTTTTGGTCGTGTCAAGTTTTTGGCGTCGTTGCTAGGGAGGTAAATTCTTGTACAAATTATAGTATTTATTTTATTTTCTCTTTTCACTTTTCACTTTTGATTTTATTTAACTTTTGTTTCTTTTCTTTTGTTTTGGTTCTTTTTCTTTCTTTTCTTCCTTTTATTCTCTTCCTACACGTGCATGAAAGTTTGGTCACATACATTAAGTGGTAGAATTTGTAGGGTATCCTCATCATTTTCAGAAAATATGGCCGAAGAAGATAATCAGTCGCTTCATAATGAAAATAATGAGAATAATCGTGTGAGAACACTTAGAAACCACATGAATCCTACAAGCACAAGTGCACCCTCATGCATAGTTTTCCCCCTTGATGCATCTCATTTTAATTTTAAGCCAGATATTATTCAACTTTTACCTTCTTTTCATGGCCTAGATTTAGAAAATCCATACTTGCATTTAAGGAATTTGAGGAGGTCTGTAACACCTATAATGACTCAAATTATAGCATGAACACAATCAGATTAAAGCTTTTTCCTTTTTCATTAAAAGATAAAGCTAAAACATGGCTATAAAATTTGAGACCTGGATCCATTTGTGCTTGGGATGAAATGCAACAAAAATTTTTAAAGAATTTTTTTCCGTCTCACAGAACAAACTCTTTCAAAAGACAAATCATCATTTTCACTCAAAAACTAGGAGAAACATTTTACCAATGTTGGGATAGATATCGAGACTTGCTTAATACTTGCCCTCGTCATGGTTTTGAAACATGGAGATTGGTTTCATATTTTTATGAAAGGTTAACACCTAGAGATAGGCAAATGGTTGAATTGGTGTGCAATGGAACTTTTGAAGATAAAGATCCTAATAAAGCAATGGAGTACCTAGACTTGCTAGCAGAAAATGCTCAAAATTGGGACACTACAGGCACTTATGAGGCACCAAGTAAAACCCAACCTCATACATCTAGTGGAGGTATGTACAACCTTAGGGAAGATCATGACCTCCAAGCCAAGTTTGCATGTTTAGTTAGAAAAGTTGAGGCACTAGAATTAAAAAAGAGTGGTCAACTAAAATCTGTTCAAGATATTGTGTGTCAAATCTGTGAAACTAATGAACATTCAACCAATGACGGTCCAACTTTCCCTTCTTGTAAGAAATGTCTCCATGAACAAGCTCATGCTTTAAATAGTTTCCAAAGGCCCAATCATAACCCATACTCGCAAACATACAACCCTGGTTGGAGAAATCACCTAAATTTCAATTGGAAGAGTGATAACAATAATGCACAAACTTCACAGCCACCATTTCAAGCACACTATAATTTCTAAAATTCTCATGGATATGCACCTCCTTATGCTCCATCTCCTGGAAGAAATCTTGAGGAAACATTGCATTCATTCATTGAAAAGCAGGAGATAATCAACACTCAACTTGCTCAAAGCATGATAGATTTTAACGATACTCTGGCAAAATTGACATCTGCTCTCAGTTTTCAAGAGAAAGGTAAGTTTCCATCTCAACCATAGCAAAATCTAAAAGGGCAATACAATGCAAATGCAAGTAGTTCTGGAAACCAACACATGGATCAAGCCAAATCAGTCATCACTCTTCACAGTAGTAAGGTTATTGAAAAACCCATTCTTGAACCTTGTGAGAAAGATGATGAGTCAATCTCTAAGGGTAAGGAAGGGATTGAATCTGAACATTGTAAAGAAAAGACTAATTTTTCGCCAGCACTTCCATTTCCTCATGCCATGACCAAACAAAGGAAAGTCAATCACAACTCTGAAATCTTTGAAACTTTCAAGTAGGTAAGGATCAATATACCTTTGTTGGATGCTATTAAACATGTACCTTCTTATGCTAAATTTTTGAAAGATCTATGCACAGTGAAGAGAAAACTGAATGTGAAAAAGAAAACCTTTTTAGTCGAACAAGTAAGTGTCATTCTTCAGAACAATAATGCTTTGAAATATGAATAAAGACCCTGGTTGTCCTACAATTTCATGCTTTATTGGAGAACATAAAACTCAAAGAGCTTTACTTGATCTTGGAGCTAGTGTGAATTTACTTCCATATTCAGTTTTTCAGAGTCTCAATCTAGGTGAGTTAAAACCAACTTCTGTAACTCTTTTACTTGCCAATAGATCTGTAAAAGTGCCTACAGGAATAGTTGAAGATGTGTTAGTACAAGTCGATAAATTCATTTACCCTGTGGATTTTACTGTCTTAGATACACAACTTATTGAAGCATGTAATTCATTTCCTGTTATTTTAGGACGTCTGTTTCTTGCAACTTCTAATGCATTGATTAATTGCAGGAATGGACTAATGAAGCTATCATTTGGAAACATGACTTTGGAGATGAATATTTTCAACACTTGCAAGCAACCTGGAGATGATAATGATTTACAAGAAGTATATTTTATTAAAGAATTAGTTTATGATCAACTTGAATCTACTTTGAGTAAAATTGAGTTGGATGAATCTGAAGATTTGCAAATGATTTATTCCCATGAAGAAATCACGGATGAAAAAGGCACTGAAAATGTTGATGCGGATCTTTTGTCAAGAGTGACAACAGATTCGACATCCAACATCACACTAATTGATGATTACTTTCCTAACGAATCCTTACTTTCTCTTAGTTCAATGCCTTGGTTTGATAAAAATATCAATTTTCTTGCTACAGGAGATTTCCCAACTCATTGGAGTACTGGAGACAAAAGAAAGTTTTTGAGCGACGTGCAAAATTTTATTGGGATGACCCTTACTTACTCAAATATTTTAAAGATGCATTCCAGACAATGAGGTAAGTAGTGTCACTAAACTTTGTCATTCTAAGGCATATGTGAGAGTCATTTCTTGTAAAAAAAGACGACTACAAAAATCTTACAATGTGGATTTCATTGGCCCACCATGTTCAAAGACATACATGTGTTATGCAAAGCTTGTGAAAATTGTCAAAAGTCAGGATTTATTTCAAAACATAAGGAATCTTTAGATAATCTTCTATTGACTTTTGAGACATATCCTGATGCAAATATGCATTGTGTGTTTCAGGAATTATGACCACATTTCCATAAAGAATTTATGGCCACAATTCCATAAAGAACATGACCGATTTAGTCTTGGAAATCTGACTATAAAAGACCCTGTTTGCCAGTTTTTAAGAAAACTGGATGGTAAGCCTATCCCTGACCCATAGAGGGTGTTTAAGCCGTTATTGGATGTAAAACCAAAGGAAGATGTGAGCCACAATCACAACTACCTGTACATACACATGCTTTTTCAAAATAAATAAATAAATAGAGAGAGAGAGACTCCAGCTGGCCTACATATAGGTGATATGATTGCATTTTCAAGTTCTCATCTATAAAATCTTCTCTTCCTTCCCTTCATTTCTACTCAACCCATACATTCAACAATATAGAAGTGTGTAGAAATGGCAGGTTCCTCAAGTCATCATATAAGAAATATTTTGTTTTCGGTGGATCCAGTCCTGAAAAAGAAAAAGAGTTTTTAGAATCAGCAAATCATCTTGGTCAGGTACTAGTTGAGAGAAAGATTCATTTAGTATATGGAGGAGGCAGCCTTGGGTTAATAGGGGGGTGTCAATAGCTGCATTTTTAAGAGGTAGTCAAGTTTTGGTGGTTGTCCCCAAAGCTTTAGTAAAAGGGGACATCATTGGAAAAATAATTGGAGAGGAACTACAGGTCTGTACAATGTCTGATCGATTGAATGTAATGTTTAACCATACTGACGCCTTCATTATCTTACCAGGTGGTCTGGGCACATTGGAAGAGATCTTTCATATTTCTTCTTGGGCCCAATTGCACATTCACCATAAACCTATAGGTTTGTTAAATGTTAATGGCTTTTATGATAATTTGTTGTCTTTTTTTGATCAAGCTGTGGTACAGGAATTTCTAACGTCTTCGACACGACAAATCATAATCTTTGCTACTACTGTTGAACAATTGATTGACCAACTACAATCTTTCATCCCTGTAATTGATCCTTCCATGAGTCGCATAAATTGATCAAGTAAGGAAAGCCGTAAAAAGCTTAGATTGGATTTGAGCCTTCGTTTGTGAAACCTTATGTCTTTTGGTTTTATTAATAGCATAATATTTTTTTTTGTTATTTCTTATAGTTGTTTAAGTGTGTTTTAGGTTTGTCAGTGTTCGTTGTTTCAGGTGATGTCTTCTATACTCTATCTTTCTACCTTATGACATTGAGGACAATGTCTCGTTTTGGTTGGGGGGAGAGGGTAGTAGTAGTTGACAAAAAAAAAAAACTACCCAACTAATTGCTTTTTTATATATATAAAACCATTTAACAAAACTGACTGTTATTACTAGGATGACAGAGTAAGGAGGAATTTTAGTGACTCTTGAGACGCATCTTAGTAAACATTTTCTAATGGTTATTTGCAATATTCATAACAAGGTCTATCAAAATACTTCTTGAAATATTCAGGTTTACAAACTCTCGCATTGTTATCACTTGATTCTGCTCATATACTCATTTAACAAGTATTCTTAAACCTTCATTTTCACACACACACACACACACACACTCTAACATATGATTGTGGGTTGCACATTGGATTATTACATTATTTATGTTTTTTTTTGTTAAGGGTAACAACTAAGAAAAATGGATAGTATATAATTTACAAAAAAACAAAAAAAAATGATAATAATAAAAACGTAGATAAGTTTGGTTTTGTAGCCTCCTTAACTTAAGCAATTAAGCCCGAAGGGGTGTTTTAACACCTAATACCCTAAAGTCAACTGACTTGGGAGCTACTGGCCCAAAGCTTGTTACATGGGTTAAGGAGAAAAGCTTAAGGGAATCAAACATTGCACTATCTACGTATCAGTATCTGCAACCCGAGTTACTAAGCTCGTAGGGGTGTCTCAACACCTAATGCTCTAAGATCAACTGGTCTGGGAGTCATTAGCTGAAAGCTCGTTACATGGGTTAAAGATGCATTGTGTTTTAAGTGTGTGTGTGTGTGTGTGTATTAAAAAAAAAGATAATAATCCCAACCTAGGGAAGTTAACCTTAAACATTAGAACAAAAAATTTGTTTTCTTCCAAGTAAAGCCCCATAACTATGTGTTGATATATTAAGCACATAAAAAGAAAGGTTTATTAATATCTTGTTTAAAAGGTATTGAGCAGATATATAAATTTAATGAGAGTTTGTTTATCTGGATAGATTAATGGAAGTTGAATGATGAATGCCTTGCTTTGTGGAATTTGCAAATTGTTTTTCTATTTTAACGCTTTGATTACTAGGGACTAGTAATAAGCTAGTTGAGGGGTGTGATTAGTACTTAAAAGTGTATTTTTATCAAGGTTTTATATTATCATTTTGCATTTGAAGTATCAATAACTCCTTAAGTAAAACATGTTTTATAATAACAAGTCTGATACCATAAGATACCTTTAATTTATGGTAAATGTTCATCTTACATGCAAGCTTATCACATAAATAAAAGGATTGATTGATGAGTTTAAGTACGGAAATTGAAAGGACAAAGAGAGGGCCAAACTTAGAAAAGAGATGTTGGTTCAGTCCAAACTGAAACACTATTCGGTCATTAGGTCATATCTGAAGCTGTAGATCTTGGATTTAGGTTTGCCTTTTATGGATGGAAAGCTAAGACATAGGCCTAAAACTTTGATGGGAGTCTAAGATTTAAAAAGGCCGTTTTCAAATCCAAATTATAGCAACAACGAAGAATTCCAAATCTGTCCTGCAGCCTAGACATTGTTTAGTGTTCAGCCCATATCTCGAGTTCTAGAAGCCTAAATGACCTCAACTTTTTTTTCCTGGAAAGCTGAGACAATTTCTTAGAACTTTCATGATTTAAGTCTGTTCAAATTATGACGTTATCAATGATGTTTTTGGCAGACAAGAAGATAAGGATTGTTACCAAGTCAAGATGTGGCCACCCACTAAACAATTAGTCAACAAATAAATAGTTTTGAATTTTGACCTATAAAAGGAGGCATTTACCATGTATTTAGGCATCTTGATTTTCAGATCAAGATCATGCTCTTGCTGTCTCTCTTTTTGTAATGCTTAAGTTTTGTTTATATTAATCTCTTGCTTGTGCTTTTCATTTCCTTTCCTTGTTTATTTATGTTGTTTCTCTCTTTCATTATGTTTAGCTAAGTTTATCATGTCAAGGTGAAAATGTTACACTAATGGTGTAAGAATAAGTATAATATAAACTCAACATTGACCTTAATGTTTGAAATTAACATATTTTATATTTGTTATCTTGTTCACTTTTAATACTTTACTTGTTAAATGGTTAATCTAGATTTATGTTGTATAACCCTTGGTACAACAAATACTTGGCACTTTCATAGCCCAACCATATGGTATAACCGACACCTGTGCTATGAAAGGAACTTGATTTGTTGTTAACATAAGTTATAATCATGAATGCCTGATAACATTTACAAGTATTAGCATTATTCGAATAAGATAACTAATGTAATCATGTTAACAAGTTATAATCCGATTGAAACCTTCTTTATGTGTGGTTTCCAATTGAACAATAAAAAAAGTTTATACTATACTTGTTTGAAATACCATTAGTGGATCCTCTAACCTTGACAATTTTTTTATCCTTGTTTAATCCTTACATCAATATCACATCTCAAAGCTCTCTTTAACTTATTATTGTTGTTGTTGTTGTTGTTATTGATGTTCTTCATATTTATAATTTATATAGTTAACCTTCCTGTGGTTCGATCCCGGTCTTGCCGGGTTATTTATTACTTCGACACTCCTGCACTTGGAAGAAGACATCAATCTTTTGGTCATGTCAATTATAATAGCACAACAATCTAAAAAGAAAAAGAAAATAAATCAAATGCCTAATATTAAGTGTTAGAAAATAATATAAATTTTATTTTGAGACCCTACCTAATAGTTTAAGTTTTTAGATTAAGATGATTTTTTAACATGGTATCAGAACCTTGATGACCAAATAGTCACGAGTTCCAGTCTGCACAATATAAAGGCCCGTGCACGTTTCAAGAATAGCTTGTATTAAAAAAACAAATATAAATTATATCTTATAACTTATAACTTCACTTAATAGCTTAACCGTTTAGGTTAAGATATTTTTTTAAATTAAAAAAAAATTATGAATGATTTTCAGAATTAGGAACATTATAAGATGGACCATGATTTGAAAAGACAAACAAAAAGCATGCAATCAAAGCTAACAAATTACTTCCTAATGTGATGTATGTTTCTTCGGTTCCCTTTTCTTGTGTGAAAGACCAAATGAAACTCAAACACAAGATCTCTTTAAAGATTCTTCGAGACAGACCATTTGTGTAGCTACAGGTCTGTTTTTGTGGTTTTTCTTGTGATATCCTACTTTCAGAAACTTATCCCTCGAATTTCTATCGGATGGCCCATGATGAGAAGTATAATAAATTTCAAGAATTAACGTATCATTTATATACCTTTGTATGTCATGCGTCCTAGCTTTTGAATCAAAGGGGATCCAATCTCCTCCACTTTCTTTCTTTCTTTCTTTTTCTAATAAAAAAAAACAAGAATTATGTCCACATATTCTACTTGCTAATGATGAAATATGAATTAAGCATTAATCAGTAGATGCAGCGAGACGAATGCGTAAATGGTCTACATTATTATTCTTGTTTTTATATATTTTTCACCATGATTATTAAACTTATTTGACCAAGTTTGACGAGGATGGTAGGGACCTGACAATTCTGGTGCTGACCGGTATAGTTAATTAAATTTCCACATCATTGGATCATGTTGATTTGAAATCTGTTCTTCCTGATTGTATTGGCCATCTCTAAACACTTTTTTATATGGAAAAAAGAAGACATACTGAATAGTTGATGGCTTGGCTGTTCATTGATGGATTATTAATGGTATGATTGATTTTGCACTGTCATTTGCAGTCAAAGAAAGCCAATCATTTCTTGATATGATAGCTTTCTAATAACGAAGCCTGCAAGCATGCATGCCATGCACAGCAACTCTTGTTAAATATCCAACACAAATTTAAAATACAATCACTGAAGAGTCGAAGAAAGAAAATCTACTTCAATGGGATCTGCAAGCACTCACAAAAAGAGTACGGTTGCGATGTTTTCTTTTTGTAGAACAAGTAGTGTGTGTGGGAAAGATATGAAAACTAGAAAATTCTAGGAGTCTATATTGCCAATAGATACTGGAATTCGAAGTCATATGGTATCTTCTCAACAGTAATGCAGGGTATTTTGCCACTGTTATGGCCCCTGAAGCAATCCACTATTGATTTCCTCAGTGTCCCAGATGTAGGTAAGTGATGACAAACCCATTCAACTAACGTGTCCGTGTCCATTGCAAAATCAAGCGTGTTTCGAAGCAGAAGATCAGGGAATGCTATCTTTTTTGTGCTAGTAACCACTACTGAAGCCTGCAGATACTCTAACTTTGATTTCTCCAACTCAGCTATGACACCTTCAGCTGTATACACTCTTACCTGAATGTTGACATGTATTATTAGTTCAGGTTCTGATCATGCATGAAGGCAGGGGAATTTTAAATACTTGATGGATTCAAAGACTAATAATGTCGGTGATGGAAAATATTTCACTTTTTGTAGCAGTTCTATGGTATATTAGGAATTTATTCAACTTACAGCAGGAGATGAACGAGTTCCACAACAAAGAGCAAATGTGATATTAGGATCCATCGATTCCAGTCCATAAAGTTTACGAACAACAGCTTCTTTATCATCCTTTTCTTTCTTTTGATTAACCTGTGGGGAGATCATTCACACCAGGAAAATATGCCAATATGATATAAAAAGTTAATCTTTATCATCAGTGTAATGTACCTCGTTTGAAGATGCTGGCTTCCTCAAAATATAATGCTCTATTGCTTGAGCATTGATAGTGTTGCCTCCTATGTTGAGTGTTGCCTGAATCCAGTTATTTAAAATTGCTTAAATTTTAGGCTAGCATTCTTGAGATTCTCTTTCTTTGCCCAAAACTTGGTAAAGAATTTTATGCAATTACTTTGATTTTCTAACTTACAAAAGCATGTGTTTTACTGGGAAATCCAGTCAAGGAACTTGACTAGTCATGGAAGAAGTTGTAAATGTACCTTACCTTGTTAATCAATGTGAACAGTTTTTCTGGTGTAGAAGGCACTCCGTACTGAATAAATCCCTGTAATGTTTGTATAAATAGATACAACATCAAGATTTTAAACAGAAGTGAGCAAAAGAACATGTAAAAGCTATCCTGATGTGTACTCAGTAGCTTGCTCCTGCATCAGACCAGCAGCTACATGTTTACGACATCTTCAGCAGTTGCTGATCTGATGAAATTGCGCAACTACTTGCCCATCAGGTTAGCCAAAATGATCAGATAAGAAAATAAGTTCAGTATAAAAAAGCTCCATAGTATACATGCATGATACAGGCATTGTACATGTTGATCCAGAATGCCAGTTTCTGGTGGTAAGTCAGGAATCTCAAGTCCACAGTCTGGAGATTGTTCATTAACACCCTGTAGCCACAAGCAGGGGAAAGTAGAGCTTAGTGAGTCACCAAAACATGAATGCTCCTATTTCTGAATCCATGAAATAGAAGTCGAGGTAGATCAGAATCAGTAAATGTTCAAAAGAGAGGCATCTTGTGGATGTTTAGCAATATACCTTAACTTTTTCAAGAGAGGAATAGAACTAGAATGTGAAATCCATTTGGGGTCCATGGAGCTTGATGTGAACATAACCAAGTTTTTATAAGGACCTATATCCCTAGGAATAGACTCTTCCACATTAAAGATACCATATGGATCCTGTTGTCTTGATTCCTTCTGTAACAGAAGGTTCGACTTTGAGTTCATGCTGTTCTCGGCCCTGAAACTTCTTGATATCATAGAGGAGTTCAAAGATCTGGAAATGGGTCCTGATTTCTCTAGTTCCATTGCTCTTGATGTCCTCAGTAACCTGACATATATGAAGTTCAAACACTTCATGATGTTCTCAGATAGCCTGTTGGGTTGCAGCTGTTGAATGTTATCTTCTGATAGAATTGAATTAGATAGTGATTTCGATAAGAGGTCCAAGGGGACCTGCGCATTACGTTCTCTCGGCTGAAACAAAAATTCATCGGGGACATACTTCCATTAGTATCCCTCATTGTCAGCATATAACACAGTTAACAAATCTAGAACAACGACACCAAGCTAAAGAAAACATTGAAAAAAGAAAAAAACTAGTCGAAGCACAATCAAATAATACAATAGAAATCAAGGGCTACCTTGGGGGAGGGATGTCTAGGATCTCGCAAAGGTGAAGATGCCTTCAGTATCCCACTTTTTTTTGGAACCCTGTCTTGAAATTTAACCTCTTCATGGAAGTGGTTTTCTTTCTGATCAGAAAATACTCTCGAGGCTCCTATTTTCTCATTTGGATTGAAGTCATTAAGATTATAGTCACCCTTAATTGCTTTACTTATAAAATGTAATGCCTTGGTCTCAAATGCCATTTTATCTTGAACGCCTTTTATGATGAAGGGGCTTGGACAAGCTGTGTAGGACATATGGCCTTGGAGGTTGCTTCGATTTCCAGCAGGTTGCAGTTGTTTTGATTTTGCATCCTTAGGAATTGTCTCTTCGTGTTTCAGACCCAGTTGAAGTTGGCTTAATTGACCTTCCAATCGAGCTATCTCACCCTCAACCATGACCAACTCTGTTAAGAGCTCTTTCATCTGCATAGCCTTCCACATAATTAGTATTCAACCACATAATTTTTTTCTCATTTTGTTTTTTCATAAAGAGGCATATCATTCTTTTACTAGTAAAATTGCTGTTCGAATTCAACTTCGTGCTGCAAAAACTCTCCTTTTCTGGAAGATTGCAGCTGATATCCGCAGTGATATTTAGCATCCTAAACTTTGTTAAGGATACTGGCGTGAAAAAAATACATACTACATCATAGACGTAGATGGATTCTGCATCTAAATTTAGATTTTCTTTGATGTTATTATAGTAGTTTTTTCCCATAATTATTAAAATAAAATTTAGACTTTAATTCCTAAGTTAGCTACTATTACAGAACATTATCTATATGAATAATATGTTTATATGTAGTTGGTTGTTCTTAAATACTAAAAAGTAGGTATGCCAACTGTTTAGTAGGCCGAAAGCAACATCACCAGCAAGCTAATCATTTTTTTCCACTGCTTGTGCGTTCTGTGTTTTATCCTACCTATATATTTGAATTATTTGGTTAATTAATATACATTGTAGTTTTATTCTAAATTGTATTTTTATTCTAAACTCTTTTTAAAATCTTGGTTAAAAAAATTGCAATTTATAATTTTTTAAAATAATAAAAACAGCAAAAGCTTACACATTCATAAACACACAAACATTTCTTACTGAAAGTCCACAGTGAAAAACTAAATATTCCAACTTAATTTATGTATTTTAATGCATTCTCCACCCTTTAGCGATCCCTTGATTTGCTTGAAGAAACAATGGTGTTTCGACAGGAAGAATTGCTTGGCATTATCTTAAATGACTTGTCATCAGATTCTAGCACTCATGGCTCGATTGAGAGACCATATTAAATGATGAGGAGAGTTATCTATATCTTGTAATATATGAAAAGAGAAGAAAGCATTACCTTAGGAGGAAGGAAGTCTGGGAGAGGGATCCCAGAACCATCAACCTTGTTATGCATACGATCCAAAATCTCATGCATATTTTCTTCTTGTTTCAGCATTTTCTGAAGCATGGAAATCTATAATGCGGAATATATTCA
The DNA here is from genome assembly GCF_951802175.1 of Populus nigra. Classification (NCBI taxonomy): domain Eukaryota; kingdom Viridiplantae; phylum Streptophyta; class Magnoliopsida; order Malpighiales; family Salicaceae; genus Populus; species Populus nigra. The sequence continues at coordinate 2,489,519 of NC_084870.1, read as the reverse complement.
TAATTAAGTATCAGAAAATTATAGAAAAGTAAAGCTAATTTGTAGTTAAATGTATAATGATGTAGGGTTATATGGAAATGAGATTAATTCATTTAATTTCCAATGATTTTCTAAAGAACTGATAAAAAATAAGATCTTCGAAACTCTGTCATCTTGTAAGAGTCTATATCGTACTCTCTGCAAGATTTTCCAAATGATATAGCTAGGAATTAGGCTCAGTAGGATATATAATGAGGCATGGTTTCATCTGTTGCTCCCATGTATATTTATTAGAGAAGAGTAAAGTACATGCAGCATGGAGGTGAGGGTGTTTGATGCCTACGGGCTACAGAAAATTGTCAGTGTGTTGTCATTTTTTCTAGTTTTTTTTTTTCTTTTTACCTTTTATTCTCTCAATAATAAGGTTTTCTTGAACTTCAAGTGAGATCGAATCGTAAAATTTTCAACACGTTTCTAGTCACAGCATGAACATTAACGTTTTTAACCACGCGCACTGGAGAGATGAATTTAATCTCCAGGTGCAAAAATTGACCCTAAATATACCGTATCAGGACACAAAATCCAATTTTTCCTGTTCGATATTAGATTATTTCGGAGAAAGATGAACGTTCTATATACACAAACACACACACGTTTGTGTCTGAGAAAAGGAAGAATTTCTCTTCCATTTATTTTTCTAAAAAAAAAATCAGAATTTTTAATTTGGAGATATAGTTTGCTTGCTGTTTCAAGAAGAACCAGAAAGACCTTCTAATTTCTATTTTCTTAAAACATTATATTTGCAGACCTTTATTATAAATTATTCGAAATGAATTGTAGAGACAAAAAGAAAACAACGTAAAATAGTTTAAATTTCTTGATCAAAATAATACTAATAAACAGATAAATTAATGTAGAAATAAGCCTGAAACTAACAATCACATAGTAAGAAAACACTAATATGCATATGATGTGAATAGTTTTCCTTCAGAAATACATGAGAAAATGCATGTAATCATAACTATATATACATATGTACCTCTCTTTCCAGAGCCTCCCTTTTTTGCTGCCCACTGATTTTCTTTCTTCTCTGTAAATTAGTAGTTCTTACGAAGTGATATATCAAAAGACACAAGAAAAATAGGCGGGGTAGATAAATTAAGGAGCTAGCCCATATATAATTAAACCGTATATATACCCTTTTGAGACAATATTGCAATAAAATGATGATGAACCTAAACTTACAATATCTAGTGGCACGTCGCCCTGGCTGGCCATAAACGATGTATTTCTACAGTACTGTAGCTTCAACCTGCTGCTGCCTCAAGTTGTTCTTTAAGAGAGACATTAAAAACAACAAGGAAGGGTGAGGACTTTTATGATGGAGATGATACAGAATATTGAAGAAAGATCCAAAAATTATCTTAGAACCAAAGCAAGATATCTGGCTGGTTGTTGTAGCTGCCTGTTTGTTGAAATTTGATTTGAAGAATGAGAGAAGGTAAAAAAAGAAACAAAAAAAAGAAGAGAGGGTATACGTTATAGGTTGAGAAGATGAGAAAGAGCTTTCAGGGTGATAGCTAGGAAGGAAGGAGGATGTTGGTTAAGGCAAGTTTGTAGTAACTGTCTCAATTTTGTACATGAATTTGTGGGACACGATCATGCAAGATTGCAAAGAAACAGAGAAGTTGTGGGCTGCCTGGCTTTTGCGTAGCTTGCACTTGTGGTTTTTCAAAGGGTTTGCGGTTATACCTTCTAATTTTCTTTTTTAAGGCTTCGGGTGGAGGAAAAAGCAAGGAAATGTATCATTTATTCATGGGTAATATTAGGCTGACTTGTAAGATAACACAACTCTCCTATGTAATCATGATATAATTAATACTTTGAATAGTTTATTCTTATTCTATAATTAATATCTTGGGTTAATCTTTATTTTTTTTCTAAGATTGGTTTTGTTAGTTGCTAGGTACGTACATAATGAATATTTTTGCACTTTAAATATCTCTCCCTTTTGTTGACTTGTCTAAGGTATAATATCCTGTAATGTATCTGTATATATTGGCTAGGTACATAATGAATATTTAGGTTTGTTAAATTTTCTCCTTATTATTATTATTATCTGGCCTAACCAACACTTCTAAACCCTCTAGATGTGATTCTGTGCCCTGAACCCTTGTCCCGCACATTTTAACATACAGATAAAGATATCGGAAAAAAATTCGATTATTAATTTTAAATCTAAACTATTTTTTTTTACAATAATCTTATTATAAAAAAAAACTTTGATTTCTTAATTATGGACTTTATAATACTTAACAAAAAACATTAAGTTTTTTTTCTCAGATAATATATTTTTTCTAAAATTATTTTTTTCATTCAAATTTTTTGATAGTTCAAGAATAGAAGGCCAAAAATAGTTTAGTTGTAACATTAAAAATACCTACATAGTTGGATGGTATTTTCTAGACCTTTCCCTTCCGTTTTTTTTTTTCTGAAGATTAAAATGCACTAGGTCCAGGCTCGTGTTTTATTGCTAGTCAGATCAAAATCCAATGACTACATTAAAAAAAAAAGTATTGTTGTTTTTTATGCATGTGATAAATTATTTGAAATGAAAATTAAAAACTTTCCCAATGTATTAAACAAAATTAATCAACTATCATACACCTTAATAAATAAATAAAAATGGATGCAACTTATTTGACATAATGAGCTAATAACAAACTGGCCGCCTTATTCAAATAGAAATCTAGTTAAAAAAATTAACATTACCTCTATTTTAACTCATACATAACTCTAGCTCAAATGTGAAACAACAAATAGTCAAAAGATTATATCATAAATAAATATATGGAGTAAAATGAAAAGATGAAGACATATAATATTGACTCGTGCTACCTCAAGAAATCGACAGCCTAGGCAATGGACACGTTTATATTGAGTTCAGCTGATTGGACAATCTTCCTCTCTCTTTATCCTTCCCTTGTTCTTCTCCTTGTTAAGCCTTGATAGGGTCTCAACTGACCTCGAGTTCGATTAAAGAATGGAGATGAGATTAAAGAGATAAATAAATATTGAAGAATAAAAATTTAATGCTGAAGGATTAAACTAAAAAAATATTAGCTTAAACAAAAACAAAACAAAAACCAAGGAAACGCAGGCAAATCCCCTAGACTTGGTTAATAATCCAAACTCGCAACTTATGAAATTCTAGACTTGTATTCAATAAAGTAGCTCAATTTCCAACTAATTTAATGTTAGAGGATGAAATTGTAAAAAGAATCTATTTTTTTTTAAATGCCAAAGCAAAAGAAATTGCAACAAAAAGAATGAGGACCAAAGCACATAGGGAAAAACATTAGAGGATGACATTGTAAAAAAACCTCAATTCTAAAAATCATCTAAAACAAAACGAATAGAAATTAAAATAACGAAGACAAAATATATCTGACAAAAAATCAAAGGAGGATGAAACTAAATAAATAAATGTTGAAGGATAAAATCAAAATTGAATTAATGCATTAGCTTAAAAAGAGGGGGGGCGCAAAGTACACCCGCGTGAATCTTTTAAATTCAAGTTAATCTCTCAAACTCTTAACTCATAAAATCCTAGATTCTAGTTCAATTAAGAAGCTTAATTTCCAACCAATTTAATGTTGAAAGATGAGATAGTAAAAAAAAATTAAAGAATGTGCCAATGCAAAAAAAGTTCCAAAAAAAAAGGATTGAGGATTAAATCTCAAAGAAGAAAAAATGGTGGAAACTTTTTTTTTAAAAAAAAAACCTTCAATTCAAAAATCATGTAAAGAGAATGAAATATGATAGATAACAAATTAAAGGTGGATGAAATTAAAAAAGCAATTCCAATTCTATAAACCATTTCAAATATAAAAATATTAATTAAAAGAATAAAGGTGAAATATGAAGGAAAAAGAAAATTTAAGGGATGATTTGAAGTTTTAAAGTGCCACGCATGGAAACTGAGGTGGACAGAGGAAGAAGAAAAAAAAAGCCATTTTTTGTCATACCAGAGCTTAGAATGTTGCACGTGCTGCTGTGGAAGGAAATGACCACCTAGATGAACCTAACCATATCAAGGAAGCTTGTTGTTTACCTCCGTATGCCACCAGACATGTCGCTCAAAGGTGATAGAGTCCCTGATGCATGCTTTCTTTGCATGTGGCATTGGATTTTTTTTTATTTTTTATTTATTAAAAGATCAAATCACCCTAGAAAAAAAATATATATATATATATATATATATATATATATATATATATATATATATATATATAAAGATTGACATTTGGGTGACAATTTATCCTTTTTTTTTTGTTCTTTCAATGATATATGTGTCATTTAACTATGCAAATAAGAATAAAAGGATAAAAACGATCCTAGATGGTAGCTTAATATTTTTTTAAGGGTAATTAAGTAACTCTAATTTACTAAAACAATGAAAAGACTTAGTTATCCTTGATTAATTTTATAATAATTAATGGACATGTGTAAAAACTTTAATACTCTCAAAAGCAAGTTCATTAATTTTTTTAAAAAAAAAACATCGATTATACTATAGTAATGAACAAATTATTTTTTATATTAGTACATCAAAATGATCTAGTTCATTAATTTTTTTTTAAAACATCGATTATACTATAGCAATGAACAAATTATTTTTTATATCAGTACATCAAAATGATCTAAAAAAATTAAAAAAATACTAATTTGCAATTTTAAAAAATCAAATTTTACCCAACTCTTTAGAACACAATAGCAAACAGAAGGTTAGTTGTTTTGTCATATCTCAAGAAGGTTAGCAATACTACAAGGCTATATAAGTATTTATTGGCAGGTGGCGTAATCAACGAGTGGACATAGAAGTTGAGCCTAACACTAATCTTTTTCTGGACGCTTTTAAGAATACACCCTCTCCATTTCTTTGGGTACTATACTTGAAATTTGAATTCAGAAGATCAAAAAATTGAACATACTTAATCTTCAGACCAACCTCTCTATGCACAACAGTTTTTTGCCTAGTCTCATTCAAAAAGTCATTCCATTACTGGTGGTTTGTCATATGAGATTGCTATGATTTTCATTTTGTTTTTTAACCAACCTTTTCTCTACTTTTTATTTTTACAGTGTGTATATTTTGAGGGAAAGTAGTTAAAATGAGTGTAAATGAAAAAAAAATTAAGTTAATTTTCTTCATTTGGACGCTAAAAAATAATAAAGGAAAGGAAGGGAAAATAGGGAAAATTAAATCTGTGGCTTTCCTTCCCTATGTGTGTGTGTCATCTCTTCTTGTTCATATTTCTTTAGGACATGGATAATAGAATTTAATGATCTAACAAAATGTTCACTTTATATGCTAATGTTTTCTATATTAAACTTTTTATTTCCTGGCCAAGGTCTCTTGTATTGTTTTTTTAATGTCACATGTAAACAGTTTAAAGACAATCATTCACAAGTTCTATCACTTCTACTTCGATCAATTCAGGTGCAAATTCTGTAGTTAAGGAAAGCTGACCGAAAAGTTTTAAGAGGTTAAAATGGTAAAAAAAATCATGATATTAATAATGTTATTAATTCAATCAAATAAATTTTAATTTCCCTCATTTCCTTGAACCAAACAAAGGAAGATTAATAATGTTATTTTCCTTTCTTTGATTTAATTTCCCTTGTTTTCTCTTGCTTCCTTTAGTTGCCATAGATATTGTTAGTTTTTTCGAATACAAAATCCTGTTTTTATCTTGACATAGAATTTGTTCGATGATAATTTGTAGGGATGAGCAAAAAAACCAAAAAACTGTCGGGTTTAGTTCGGTTTCGTATTCATAAGCTTAAAATCGAAAAAACCGAACCCAAACCGAAAAAATCCGGAAAAAAACCAAGCCAAATCAGAAAAAAAACCGAGCCAATACTAAAAAAACCGTGCCAAACCGGTTTGAACTGGTTTGTTTCCTAACAACCGAACCGAAACCAGTCGGTTTGAATCGGTTTGGTTTCAATTTCGTTTTTTTTTTTAATAATTCAATTTGGTTATTTGTTTTTATAAAACCCGAACCAAACCGAAAATGATCACACCTAGAAATTTGATACAACTGACCAAATTTAATTATTGGTATGTGTTATGCTGCGGGTCGGATTATTTATTTTTTAAAATTAAAAAATATCTAATCATTGCTAACTTGTTTTCAAATAAAAAAAATTAACCATGAACTCAAAATATAATATATATTGCATAATATCTTTTTTAAATTTTAATATAGTGACATATTAGATATTATTAATTTTCAAAAATTAAGACAATAATATAGTAGATTGATCCGAGTTAACTTATCAAATTTACAACTTGTGTCAAAAGACCCTATAGAAAGTAAATCAAAATAAATTATGAATATCAATTCCTAATTAACTCAATATTATAGGATAAAATTAAAAAAAAAAACTTATTAAATTAAAAAATGATAAAAAAATCTTTTCAAGTTCACTCATTAGACATTGATAAAAAAATCTTTCCAACCATATATGGTAGGCCCAACAATTCATTTAGATGAGAGTTTGCCAATAATATGCAAACATTGAAAATTCGGGCTATATTGAGCAATTTTGGCATGGAGGCTTTGTTTTTATTATTCTATTTTATTTATTTATTTATTTATTTATAATTATTTTTTAATTTGGGTTTGTTCTGACCCATTAGACATTGTTTAGGGGTTTATTTCATTATTGAACTTATGTTAGTTGATTACTAGTTTAAGGTCATTAGCTTGCAACCTAAAAGGGGTCCATTAGGATTAGTTAGAGGAGACTATATTATGTATTTTTAGCTAAAAATTTCAGCAGCAAGTTAGAGAATTAATATGAGTTTTCCTTTTGTTTGTTTATGGTAAAACAACTTTTCTTTACAAGGAAAAAGATCGTACACTAACTTATCGAAGATTAATTAGCTTTGTGGTGTCATTTGCATACTTAGGGCTCTTATATACAAGGTTGTCTCTAGGTCGAAGGTTTTTTTCAATACATTTGGTTCTTAGATAGAGGGTTACATCTAGGTCAAGCTTTTATCAAACCTTATTTTCAGTTTTTCAAATTGTTATCTACTTTGTTGAGGATTACTTGACTACGTAATCAAGAGGTTAACATCAATTGGTATTAGAGTCAGGTTTCCAAAATCAAGTTATATCCTTTACTTTTTTTCTTGTTAGTTTGGCTTCCCTAGGTTTAATTTCTTTAATTCAGTTTCTGATTATTTTGTGTATAAAGCTTAATAGTTTGTGTTTAGGGTGTCATAACCCATTTTTGGGTTATTTCCTAAAATATATGTTGTGATGTCGCGGTCGCATAAATTAATTACCCTAGCTTCAAGCACAACACACAAGATAATATAGAGCAAGCAAGGGATCGATCCCACGAGGAAGATTCAAGTCAGATTTTTATGCTAGATGATATGCAATTTGGGGGGGTTTGGACGTTATCTAGGCTAAAGCAAAAGAAAACAAAAAACTGTCAAACGAAATTTAATAAAATCAAAAAATTATCAAGAGAACAAACCTTGGTCACAAGCACACATCCACCTACAGAAATCAGAACTGATCATGGAAACGAAACATCAATTTATATTCTGAATTTTTATCTCTTCTTAACATTGGTTAGTTAACGGATCCACCATATAACTAACCCTAACCATCAAACAACCACTGTGTCTACACTAGTAATTTAATTTAATGGCAGCCTTAAGAACTAGATAAGTTGATTAATCAAGAAAACATAACTGTCCGCAGTCTATGCTTGATTTGATTGAATGAATGTTCTCCCTAAAATTAATAATGTAGATCCGCCACAATTATTAAACTCAGTTGCTTCACAAATTCATATACCACAACTCTGGTTTTGATATCGAACTTAGCAATAGATTGTCTACAATAATAATTTAGAGTCCGCTCTAGCAATTAAAATAAACAATCATAGGAAAAATAAGCATAGGAGAACAAACATATTCATCATATAAACTGAAAAGAAAAGGTAAAATAAATCTCACAGTTCTTGAAATCTGAAAGTTTCTGTGTCCTTGAAACCAAGAAAAAGTGTTTAGCCTTGCATGTTTGTTAACCAACTAATCAAAAAGAAGGAAGAATGCATAACTTAGGGTTTCTTAGAGGAAGGGAGCGTTTTTCTCTTCTTGGCTGGCTGCCCCCTTCTCTTCTCTCATTCTTTTTATATCTTAGGAAACCCTAGGTCTCTATTTTACAAAATAGTCCTCCATTAAGTAAACTGTTTACATTTAAGTACTTCAATAACTATTTTCCTAAAAAAAGAGAAATAGTCTTGCATGAAATCTTCAAGCTTTGACTTAGAGGAGCTAAATTGCTGAAATAAAAACTTGGATATCGGTTTAGATGCTTCGGAACATAATTTGGACTCATTTCTTCACGAAACTTGTTTGCTGGCAGAATTCAGATGTCATATTTGAAAAATCATATCTCCCTCATATGACATATTTTTTGGCTGCAATTTTGAGCGTTTATATACCTTTGAGTCATGAATCCAAAAAAATTGAGTTTGCATCAATTGGACTTCTGTAACTCCAGATATTCAAGTTGGAATGGCCAAAGGTCAACACTGACAGATTGTGACATTTGACTTTGAAGGCTGCGATTTCCATGCTCTTCCTTATTTTATTTTCTTGCCTTAGATGTTCAGAAAGGTATGGATGTTAGCTTTTTAATGCCACTGGAATCACTTCATTTCAACCTCTAGATCTCACGCTCTGCACAAAACATCGACTGAAGGTCAAATCTGCCAATTATCTCCAATTTACTCCTTTTTTTGCATCTTTCATCCAAAAGTACCTTCAAAACATAAAACAAAGAATATCAAGGCATTTTATATATAAAACATAGGCAAAATACTAGTTAAATATGGGTGAAACTATTGAATAATATGGTTGCATCAATATACCATTTTTTCTTTTCAAATAAATAATAAATAATAATAGCATGAAAACTAGCATTTTGGCAAAAGTAAGCTAAGAGGATTTCAAATATAGAGGAAGATCAATATGTAATTTTGAATGAATTGGGAGCCTAATTGTACCCCATTATACCTAAAACCAAAGAGACAATACAGATTCAAGGTTAAATTAAATCATTATTGGATTAGTCTGCATAAAAATTAAAACTATGGATATAATTTGATTTTTAATGGTCAATTTGATTTAATCATGAGCCAAATTAAAATTTTAATTATGTTTAAGAATTAATTTGGGTCAAATTAAAGGATTTAATTAAGTGTAAGGACTTAATTATATTTTAAATTAATCAAATTAATTTTATTAATGATTTAATTAGTGAAAAAATAAGTTTGGGAGCCCAATTTAGGTTTAATTGGAATTTTAGACGACCAAACTTAATTTTTACAAAGTCAATTGATTGAAATTAGGGGTAAAATTACAAGAAAATAAAAATTTATGGTCAAATAAGGGTTAAATTGAAGAAATTCACAGTCAGTGATCTTTTTGGAAAAGACACCAAAATTTAGGAACTCAATTGATTGAAATCAGGGATGAAATTGAAGAAAATTAAAAGTTTGATTATTAATTGAGGGTCAATTTGCATAAATCAAGATCAAGGACCAAAATGACAGACGCTAAAATTCAAGACTGATATTGAAGTTTGGCATGAGCGAAATTGCATAAAATTAGAAGTTACAGGCCAATTAAAAGGAAGGACTAAATTGAACTTTGGTCAAATCTCTAAATTAAAATTAAAACAATGTCGTTTTAAAGATTAAAAAAAATCAGACGATGCATCATGTGGCTACTGCTCATCTTCTTCTTTCTTTTCACCTGATAAAACTATCTAATGGCTATTTATCAGAGGCATTTAATGCTTCTTTTCCCTAGTAAACCGGGCAAATCATACACCACCATGATAACCTAACGTTGTACTACACCCTATAGTAGGTCTCGCCAGGAAACTACCCTTACAGTCACCGCCCTAAAGAGACCAACTCATGCATCCTTTAGTAACCCATTTTGCAACCTACAACTCAAACTTCCAACCTGCAACGCCTTCAACCCAGGTAAACTCCTTCATCCTTGCTCTCCTACACTTCATTTCTTCCTTTTGCTGTATCTTGCAAGTATGACATGAATTAATTCCCATCGTGTGTAATAATCTAGCTTATTCAAAGCTAAAATCAATGGAATTTTTTTATTTTTTAAAAAGTTTTTGATACTTCTCACAATGACATTCTGTGAATTAGTAATTAGGTTCCCTTCCTTATCATGGCATCATCCAAATATAGTTTTCGTAAATCAACATTCTCATAAGATGGATACTCAATACATACGCCCACAATATTATAGTTTCATATTCATACATTTATATTACATCATATTGACATACTCATGAGTTTGCATTCTTGTTTTAGTCTTGTTATCAACATGAGTTTATACACGAGTGTCGAACAACAATTTTACATCGTATCTACATGTTTGCACAACACAACATAACATCCTCATAAAAGAGAATACCACATAATATATTCATAACATCGCATCTACATGTTTGTACATCCACATTCGTTTTCCATTACAATTTTCATTATAAGTCCTTACAAAATTGTCGAATGGCAAATAATCAACATAACACCTAAGACATATTATTACATAACACCTTTCAAAACATATGAACCCATGGAATGAGCTTTCCTACACACCTTAATTGTGTGATGTCCCTGTTACAAAACAATATGGATATAAGAATTGTAAATAATCTAACATAATAATAAACAACTAGAAATACGTTGTTGTTACTTTTTATTATTAACTTAGAATGGATAGATTCCTTCTTTTACTTCTTATATGCATTGTACATCTCTTATTATTTTGTTAAGTATATTTTTCTCACTCAAACACCTCAATCTCTCCATAAAAGTTATGGGGCTAAAGTTTAACATCGTTCGAGGTTAATTACTTCACCTTAACCCTGTCATCCATCTTGGATAGTTTCACTCGTAGCTAATCACAATATTTAAACTCGGTCATCCGTCTTAGATGCCATTAACTCAAAACTAATCATGAAATCAAACCTGTCATTTTTATGAATACCATTAGCCAAAGCCAATCGTCATAATCAACTCGGTCATTCATCTAGGATGCCATTTACAAAAACTAATCATCAACCATAACCCGGTAATCCATGTCAGATGCTATTAGACAAAGTTAATCATCAAGTGCAATCCAATCATCCATCTCGGATGTCATTAGCCAAAGCTAATCAACAACCACAACCCGGTCATTCATTTTGAATGCCATTAGCCGAAGCTAATCAACAATCATAACCCGATTATCCATCTCAAATGCCATTAGCTAAAGTTAATCTCAAGCACAACCCGGTCATTCATTTTGAATGTCATTAGCTAAAGCTAATCAACAAGCACAACCTGATCATCCATCTCAGATGTTATTAGTCAAAGCTAATCAACAATCACAACTCAGTCATTCATTTTGAATGCCATTAGCTAAAGCTAATCATCAAGCACAACCTGGTCATCCATCTCGGATGCCATTAGTTAAAGCTAATCAACAATCACAATGAACATTCCATAATCGGTTTGACATTTGTCAGCAACCCAATTTCATAATAGGTCAATTAACATCTCTTAGTTGGTTTAATATTCATCACAACACAATAATATATCCTCCTCAAACAAGTCATTTCAGAACATTAACATTTTCATCATCGTTTCAACATTCATCTAGAACAATACCAACATTTCATCGTCATTTCATCATTCATCAAGGATTCAATAATATATCGTCCATAAGTAAATCATTTCAAAGCATTAACATCATACGAGAAAAAGGTGGAAACCACCTACCTGTTCCACCCACGGGGTGTCCTTATCCTGACGAAGGTTTGATCCCAAACGTACCACCTAAAACATCAATGGCCATAAATTAATACATTTATATTCAATATTCATTCACAACTCGTCACTACGTATGTCTCAAGCATACACAAGTTCATGTTCCATTGTTCCACATATTACCATCACACAAAGCAATCATTTTAATCACCGAGCCATTTTAGATACGTAAATTTACTACAAAATTTAGTTAGCAAAAAGTGGTTCGCTAGTGACCCAGAATTATCACTGAAAACTGATTCACGACTGACAATAGAAATTGGACAACGAACACTGATTCGCTGCAGACAACACACTTCAGTAGCGAACACTGATTTGCTGCAGATAACAGAATTCAGCAGTTAAAGCTAGTTCGTTACAGACAACATAATTTTCAGCAGCGAATGCTAGTTCACTGCGGACAACACAATTTCAGTTCATACCTTACTATTTTTAGTAGTTTTAGGAAGGAATTTAACAACTTTTTCTCCCCCCCTTTGCTTATGTTATATGCTTCTTTTTCCTCTCTAGTTTCGATTTTTCTTCCCTCCTTCTCTAGTTCTACCAGGCGACCTGTTACACACCTTCTTTTGTCATGGTTTCAGCCATTTTTGGCACTCATTAACTCTCCTTACCTCTCTAAGGTTCAAGAGGGATATATGCAGCTAGATTAGGGATCTTTTTTTTAGGAAAGAGGGAGGGGCTCTGCTACATGTAGTTGGTCGGATTTTAGGGAATAGCAAGGGTCACCCTCTCTCTCTCTCCTTGCATTTATACACCCTTTAAATGAGGTGGGGTGTTTGGGGTTGCTTTATAAGTGTTTTTATCCCCATTTTGGTTATTCCAAGACTGATTCCCCCCCCCCTTAACTCCTTAAGGTAGGCCGATTTGCTCCCCTAAACTATCACTTAGCATGAGCCGGCCTTCTTACTTAGATTCTGTTAGGCATGAATTCCTCAACACACATAACCCCTGTTGACTCATGAATCGTCAACGTAACTGAGTCTTTGCTGATTTATAAATCAACAGTAGAAACTGTGTCATTGCCGATTCAGAAATCGACAGCAGAAACTGTCGTTGCTGATTCAGAAATTGGTAGTGTAAACTGTTTGGCAACAAAAACTATGACGCTGCCGATTCAAAAATCAGCAACAAAAAGCTATGTCGCTGCCCATTCAAAAATCGACAGCGATAGTGGAGTCATTTCTTGTTTTATTTTAACCCTTTTGTTATGTTTACATTCTGCAACTACTAGCTTTTGTCAGCAATTATACGGATAGGCTCTATTCTAACCCAGCTCATATGGCTAGGCCGAGTCCAACCCATAAAGGTTGTTGAGCCGTCAATCGGCCCAACATAGTAGCGCTGGACCTATTTCAGCCCAACCCAAACAAAAAAAAAGTTGTTGGGCTGCCAGTTGGCCCACCCGACCGAGTCAAGCTGGAAACGTTTCAACCCAGCCTAGATGGTTGGCCCGGGTCCAGCCCAACACATTTAGTAATAAAATATTAATAATAAAAATTAAAAAAATATTATTTTTTAAAGAAAGTTTTTTCAAATTTTTCAAATGGTATTTTAAAAATATTTATGGGTCCCTCACATATTTTTTTCAACAATTTTTCATAATACCAGGCTGTAGACTTACACTGTAAGATACAAACTCAGTATTAAAAATATTTGATTTCCTCCAAAACTTCAAAAAAAATTAAAATTTTAAAAAATAAATTTTCCTTTCAAAAAACATATTTTGCTTTTATGCATGCTGTCAAATCTTAAAGGTTTTTCATGCATATTTTCTAAAGATAAAATCATATTTTTATCATGTTTTAATAAAATACAAAAATAGATATTGTAACTAGTTTATGACTATCCATTAGGGTTTGGTCAAAATATATAAAAAAAAACCATAACAATTATTTTGTTATTCGAAATACTAGGACGTAGTTATATTCAAGAAATAAATAAGTCTAGCTCTTAGAATGGTTATGATTTAACTCGATAAGGTAGAGACTTCTTCATAAAGAGAGATTTGCTTTGGACCTTAGATAAGACCAATGGACAGAAATGCAACTTAGAATAACAATGAAACAACAATGCAGCTTATCTAGGTAGGGTAGACTAGAGGTGATGCATCTTCTCCTTGTATAACCAGTTCCTTACCCGGACTCTAGCAGACCATTAGATTTTCAGTGACCATAATATTAGGTGGCAACTCCTGAACTTCATAATCATAATTTTATGATTAAACACAAAATCATTCATTTCCAACACACTTAAAAGGCAAACTCGTTGTTCAACGTTGTGCACGCCACGACACAGGGTTCCTTAAAAAACGTTTTATTTTGGATAGTAGTGGAGAATATATCAATAGCATAAAGAGTAAAAAAAAAAGAAAAAAAAATCCAAAAGTCACTCTTATTAAATCTATAATGGTACACAAACAAGGAATACTTTGGACTAAACCAATTTATAAAATTCTTCAATTTGGTATAATGGTTCTAGGAGTCCTAAGAGCACCCCATATAAAATTTGAGATTATTTAGAGGTCGTTTGTTATAGTAACTAAGGACGAGATTAAAACTTGTCGTAAAAGGTCAGATTCGTATTAGAAGGGAATCTTGAGTCAAACAAATTCACAAAATTCTCAAATTTTATATGCTATGTTTTAAGGTTCTAATCACATTACATATAAAATTTGAGGTCATTTAGAGTTCTTTTGCTATAGGAACTAAATTTAGGATTGAAACTTGTCGTAACGTGTCTAATTTGTGTAGTAATTCAAACTTGTTTTACTGCTGTTATTTTTCAATTATGATAGTATAATAACATCATAATTGATATATTTAGGTTTGATTTAAATTTCTTATATAACCTTTTCATCTTTTTGCTTTTGCGTCTTTAAAAACATCCATTTTTCATATAAATTCACTTGTTACTCATGAAATAGTAATCGTAGTTGTCTTTCTTGTTTTCATATTTTTCTTGCTTCCTGATTCATATACACATATTTGGATACATTGTTATGGCTGTTATATTTGGTATTAATTTCAATTATGCAAAAGTTGAAAAAAGGTGAGACAAGAGGAAAAAAGCATTGTGAGCATAATTGAGTCAAAAGCCTATATTTGAGTGAAACACAACAAGAGTGTAAGTACATAAGGGAGTGGCTGAGGAATATATATTTTATTTCAACTAACCAATTTTCAGATTCAAAGATGTCAAAGGCAAGTAACAACATGACACCACAAAGAAGAGACAATAAAATTATAACTTAGTTACGCATTATGAATCAATAAATTTATAGATAGGTTGGATAGGTTGGAAATGCAACATGTTAATGATCATAGTAGGGTTTAAATTAGGCATGAGGGAAGAGAATTTAATGTTAGGATGACTATTAGGTGAGTTAACACTAAAATGAATGAGCTTATGGTTGATAATGCGAACATGATTGATATTGATTTTGAAAATGTATCTATGGGACATGAGGAACATTTTGAATAGTAGTGGAATTGTTAGTTTGTAAAGGAAAGATATGGTGATAATTTTGGTTAAAGGGGTAATTATAGGTACCAGGACCATAATGTTGAGTTAGTGGAGATTTTGGTACAATCAAGCTAAAAATATTGGCTTTTGAGGGGAAGAATGATCATAAAATTTATTTAGAATAGAAGAAGAAGGTGAGTGGAATTTTTAGTGTCACAATTATCCAGAGCCCAAGAAAGTCAAGCTTATTTTGATTGTTTTTACTGACTATGTCATTATGTGATAAGATCAGTTAGTGACAAATCGCATAAGGAATTATGAGAGGCAAGTTGATACTTGAGATGAGATAAAATCCCTTATGAGAAGGAGATTTGTGCCTAGCTACCATTACAGAGAATTGTATCAAAGTTTGCATAGTTTAAGTCAAGGTACAAAGAATGTTGATGGGTACTTCAAGGAGATGAAACTTGTTATGATTCAAGCTAATATTGAGGAGGATAAGGAGGCTACTTTGGCTAGATTTATAAATGACCTTATTCATGATATAACTCATATTATGGAGTTGCATTATTATATAGAGTTATAAGAGATGGTGCATATAGCCGTAAAGGTGGAGAAACAATTTAAATGGAAGGGTACCATTTAGCAAAGCCAACTATTAGGCCCTTTAAAACCTTGGAAAGCTAACACTAGGGGTGGTCCATCACAGAAGAATGGGGATGGTAAGGCCAAATAGCTAGAGAGAAGAAAAACACCTCAACCATTGTTAAAGGTAACAATGTTACTCCTACTTATAATCGTAACATTAAATGCTTTCATTATCTGGGTTTTGGTTATGTTTCTTCACAGTGTCCAAATAAAAGATTCATTATTATGAAAGCTAATAAAGAGGTTGAGACTGATAGGGAGAATGAAAAGGAGAAGATGCCACCATTGAAGGATACTAATGATGTTTGTGTTGAGTATCCGGTTGAGAGAGAGGCACTTGTGGTAAGGAGAGAATTGAATATGCATGTCAAGGTGAATGATTTATTAGCGTTACAACATTGCGTGTCTTTCATTTGCAGAAGAAATGTAGGCCCACCCCTAAACACCAACCCTACCAAGATCTACAAGAAGTAAATTACGAAGTTCAGCCTAGATGAAAGCAAGAAAACTTCATGAGAAAAGAGATGGCTTAGTTAACCGATCTAATAAGATAAATCATTCACTTCAAAAAGAAGCCTTCACACATGAAAGCCAAATTGAGAAGCTCACTATGAATATGCCTCTTAGTCTCTCTTCACACCCTCATCAAAAGATTGTTTCTGATACTTATGTAGTTAATCAAAGTTTGCAAATTATTGCCTTCAATGCCCCGAGTTCTTTAAAGATTCATATTATTTTGCCTCAGAATTCACTATGATTTATTGCAAACCAGATACATCAAACATCTTCACCTTTGTCCCAAGCCACTCAACAAAAAATCACAAGAATTTTAGAATATCAAGTTTATAAGTTGATGAGCAAGGGAGAAGTTGAGTTTATGAATGATAATGTCATCTACCATATAGTCACCGGATCATCTTCAACATAACAAGTGGTTGGTAAAACTGACGAGACATAAATATTGTTGGGAAAGCTAATCTAAGAAAGGTGTTACATTGTCAATCATTATGTTATGTAACTTTTCTATTTTTTATTTTCTTTTTTTTGTTTTGGGATTGCATCTCATTTTTCAGTGAAACATGTTTTTTCTATCTTTTTATTTTTTTGAAATCAAAAAATGTTTTTTTATAAAAGTAATAACTTGACATTATATTGTTTTCCAAGATTGGATAAATGTAATGGTAGAAATGATCAAACCCCAAGGTGTGTTATACAAAATGCTATGAGGCAATCCCTTTAAAATTTATAAAATTGACTTTCATAACGAATCCTATAACTCTATTGAAAACATTTTGACCTTATGCCAAAATAATCTTAAAAAATTGTTTTTGTTTTTTTATTATAGAAATAATTTGATGTTTTCTTATAACAGTGTTCAAACACCTTTTTGTAAGGTTGCAAACGAATCATTACAGCAATCCTTATTTTGTGGTAACCAAACAATTCTTAACCAAAACATAAAAAATGAAAATAATATGCTTTTATTACATGTCTCTTGGGCCATATTTTAGCAGCATAATCGCACATAGTTCGATTTGCTACTCATTGATTAATAAAAACATAAGTCTTATACAAAAGTTTCAAACCATTACACTAGATTAGGACAAAGTTTATTGGTTCTAACCGTTTATACTTGAAATGATAAAAGGTTATCTTTTTTGTACCTTCACGTTCTAAAAATATATCCCTTGTAGTCTCCATTTAAGCTTGAATAAGTTTTTTTTTTTTGTAAACACTCTAACTAGGATCACACCCCATACTGAGGGGCAAATGGAAATTCTAATGATAAAAATTGATCCTAACTAGGATCACACCCTATATTGGGAGGCAAATGGAAATTCTAAAAGTCAAAAGTCAATCTTGACTAAGATCACACCCTATATTAGAGGCAAGTAAAAATTTAAAGATCAAAGGCCAAAGAGAGGTCATGAAAAAACCAAAAAGCCCGGGAAATCTGAATGATGAAGGAATACCTAAATGAAAGACAAATATGACTAAGTTAAGGTCAAAACAAAATGAGTTGTCCTTGAAAAGTTGAGCAGTCAAGGGGCAATGCAGTGGACCTTGAGATGGATAAATGATAATATCCAGATCAACTGAGGGGGAAAGAAGCCTATTATGAACAATCAAATGATGATTTAGAAAAATCCATTGAAGTTATGAATGGCTTCTAACAACGACAAGTGTTCTTAATGATAATCAGAAGAACAAGCACAATGTTACGTAAATAGGAATAAATAGAAGACTAATGCACTCAGTGTATTGAATAAATCAATACCAAGCCTTTAAATAGGTTGTACAGTAGCAAGGAAATAGCAAAAGAATAACAATAAAATCCCCACTATCTAAAACGTGGATGGAACTTCTATATAATAGGTATTTCCTGTAGAATAGGTCTTCCACTACTTATTCCAGATAAACTCAAAAGCATAATCAACATAACTTATTTTAACACCTTCCCTTAAACTAATATCTGTAGATATTGGTTTAGGAATTAATAGCTGCTACTCCTTCTCTGATGGCATCTTTTGTAGAGCACAGTCCAAGGAGATTTCAAAGCTTGACAAAAATTACAGGCTTAAGAGGCTTAGTTAATATATCTGCAATCTGATCTTCACTCTTGCAGAACACCAGATTAATAACACCTTCCTTACATAGATCACGTAGGAAGTGAAACCTGACATCAATGTGTTTGCTTCTGCCATGAAGTACTGGATTCTTTGAAAGCTTTATGGTGGACATGTTATCATAGTAGATTAAGGTTGGACCTTGGTGCTGGTTGTTTTGTAAAAACTCAAGTAATATGCATAACCAGATTGCTTGACTTTAAGTTGATGCTACAGCAACAAATTCAGCTTCAGTGGTTGATAAAGCTAATATCTGTTGTTTTTTCGAAGACTATGAAACAGCTCCAAAATTTAACATGAACACCAATCCGGAAGTACTTTTTCTATCATCAAGATGTCCAGCATAATCGTTATCTAAAAAACCAATCAGAGTTGAGTTTTTATCCCTTTTATACAAGATTCCATGGTCTGTTGTGCCTTTCAAGTAGCGAAAAATTCGTTTTGCAGCCAAGAGGTGAGCTTCAGTTGGACACTCCATATATTTGCTGATTAAACTGATAACATACATGATATCTGGCCTGGTTGATGTTAAATACATAAGACTCCCAACTATTTGCTTATAAAGAGTAGCATTCACTTTCTTTCTTGCATCATATTTGACAAGTTTCAAGCTAAGATCAGTTGGGATTGAAACTGAATTGCAATTCGTCATTTTGAACCTGTCTAAAATCTCTAGAGCATATTCTTTCTGATCCGCATGACCTTGTTGCACATATCCAGGAGGTTGATCAATGTACACCTCCTCTTCCAATGTTCCATGCAAGAACGCAGACTTTACGTCAAGTTGATATATAGGCCATGAATTATTAACAGCAGTTGATAATACCAATCGAATAGTGTCTATTCTTGCAACTGGTGCAAATACCTCTTTGTAATCAATACCAATTTTTTTACTTGTACCCCTTTGCAACAAGTCGGGCTTTGTGCTTGTCTACTCTGCCATCTTTCTTCAGCTTGGTTTTAAAAATCCATTTAACACCAATGGATTTTTGTCCTTCAAGAAGTTTGGTCATTTCCCAGCTATTGTTTCTTTCAATTGACATGATCTCTTCGTCCATGGCTTTTTGCCATTTTGACTCTTTAGCAGCTTCTTCAAATGTGATAAGATCACAATCTGATAAAAATGCATAACGGGAAAAAACATCATCGAATTGTTCTCCAGATTGAATAACACCACTCACCTTATAATCTTCCATCCAAGCTGGCCTTCTTCTACTTCGTTGAGATCATGAACACTCTTGAGCTGGTTGATCTTCATTAAGACACAGCTGTGGTAAATCCTGATTTGATTGCAGGCTTTGTAGATGTTGCTGGTGTTGCAGTTGTTAGTCTGATTGTTCATTTACGTCTGCCTCATTTTTTTCAAATAATATTGGTATTTGTTGCTGGTTTGCACTCTGTTCTGACCAATTCTAAGTGTTATCCTCCTTAAACACAACATCTCGACTAATGACAATTTTTTTTGTAATAGAATTGAGCAATTTGTAGGCTTTTGAGTGCTCGTTGATTCTAAGGAATATACATTTTATGCCTTTGCCATCTAGCTTATTTCTCTTCTCATCTGGAACATGTGCATATGCAATGCATCCAAACACTTTGAAATGATCAACTAAAGGCTTTCGCCCACTCCACACTTCTTCAGGTTTCATGTTTTGAACAGCAAATGTAGGACTGTGATTTAAAACATGAATGCTCTATTTCACAACTTCTGGCCAGAAATCTTTCGGAACACTTATATGTGTCAACAAGCATCTCACCATATTCAGAATGGTTCGATTTTTCCTCTCCGATATACCATTTTATCGTGGTGTGTATGTTGCAGTCAAGTGTCTTTGAATTCCATGTTCATTATAAAAATCTTGAAACTCTTTTGAACAAAACTCGCCACCACGGTTTGTATGAAGAATTTTAATGGTTCTCTTTACTTCATTCTCAACATGTGTCTTTAAGTTTTTAAATGCATTAAAAGCTTCAGACTTATCCTGTAAAAAATAAACCCATGTTTTTCGACTGCAGTCATCGATGAAGGTGATGAAGTATCGTTTACCTCCATTTGATGATGGATTTATTGGTCCATAAAGATCAGAATGTACCAGCTCCAAGACTTTCTTTACTCTTCATGATTTCCTTTGTGGAAATTCTTTACGATGTTGTTTGCCAACAACATAATTTTCACATAACTTATTGAAATAGTCTCAATTGTATTTTTGTTTTTCTTATTTGAATATCACCCTTGCCCATAACATTAACTTTAGAATGATCACCAAAACTCACAGTAGTATGAAATTCTTCATTTAGATGAGAGAAGAAAGACTTACTACCACACATGTGATTACTGTAGCCGGTGTCTAAGTACCAATGGTTCACATATATTATCTTTCGTATGGAATGCCATCAATAGAGTTTCTTCTTCCTTGTTCTCTGCAAAGTTTGATTTCTGCCATTTTTCTTTGTTATGAGACAATTTGGTATAGCATTTAGATTGATAATGACCAAGTCTGTAACACCTGTAGCACTCCACATTAGTTCTGCCAAATGGTTGTTCACGTCCTCTTCCTCTGCCTTCATCTTTATTGTAACACCTGTAGCACTCCACATTCAGTAAAGGTAGAAGCTTTCAAAGCATGCTCCTCTGTGATCGTGCTTCGTTTCATCTTCTGCTCATGTACTAATAATGAGCTCTGAAGTTCATCAAGAGAAAGAGCTTCTATATCTTTAGATTCTTCGATTGAGCAAGCAATATAATCAAACTTTAACGATAAGAAATGTAAAAAGTTTTCAACAATTACAGTATCATTCATCTTTTCACCATGAAACTACATTTTGTTTGATATCCCCATGGTCTTTGCACAATATTTGGTGACTGATTCTCCATCTTTCATTTGTAAAGTCTCAAAATCTCTTCTAAGGGCTTGAAGTTGTGAACGTTTTACTCTTGAAGAGCCTTGATATTTCTTCTTCATAGAATCTCATATTTGCTTGGAGGTATCTTTGCTAAGAATTGTTTCCAAGATAGAACGATCAATGGCCTGAAATAAATAATTATTTGCCTTTAAATATTTTAATTTCAAGCCGCCCAGGTTGGTCACTTGAGCTTCTATTAAAATGATCCCAGTTTCTGGTTTTGCCATCCCAGAATCAACCACCTGCCAATACTTCTTTTATCGTAAGAAATTCTCCATTAGCATGCTCCAATGATCATAGTGACCATCGAAACGAGGGATTGCTGCCTGCACAAAATTTATCTCTGCCATCATATTTCTATTTTTGCAAAATAGAAAACAGTTAATAAAAGAAAGCTGCTGCTATTGTTGACTATTTTATGGACACTGTTTTTGAGACTCTCACACTTTCTCTTCTATTTGTGGCTCTGATACCACTGTTACGTAAATAGGAATAAATAAAAGACTAATGCACTTAGTGTATTGAATAAATCAATAGCAAGCCTTTAAATAGGTTGTACAGTAGCAAGGAAATAGCAACAGAATAACAATAAAATCTCCACTATCTAAAACGTGGATGGAACTCCTATAGAATAGGTATTTCCTGTAGAATAGGTCTTCCACTACTTATTCTAGATAAACTCAAAAGCATAATCAACATAACTTATTTTAACACACAACTAGATCGTATAAATACAACTTTGCTCAAAGATAGTATAGTACTTGGTGAACTCCAGTAGCATTTGAGAGTAACCCTACACTTGAGAGGCAACTTTATGGCCAAAAATTGATTTTCCCTTTTATGGATGTCTATGACATATGAAAATTGTTATCACATAAATGAGCAGCGAGAGGGCAATTTACAACAGTAATTGATAATAGATGATTGGATAAACTTTTTCAAAGAAATGAGAATAATGGAGCACTACTTCTTCATCAAAATAAAATGTGTGGGCAATGGTGCAAGGATACCATAAACGAGGGACACCGTCTGACTATGAGGCAACATCATAAGCAAGAGAGGTTATCACTTCTTAAAAATGGTTAACTGAACAAATGTTTATTTATTGCCTTAATGTTCAAGTTGTGTAACAAAGAGGCAATCAAACATATTAGCCACATGGGTAAAAACCATATGAGCTGAAGAATCAAAAGACTTAGAGAACTTATCTTAGAAATTACAAACCCCATCCATCAAGCAATAGAGAGATGGCAAGAAAAGGAGGCTTATATTTCAAACCAAGTATTATACATGCATATTATTTAAAGCATTATACAAAGTCTCGCACATGAATTACACAAGAAAGAATCCTTAACGAAGTCTAGTAAAACTATAACAAATTAGAACTCGGTAAGGTTTTAAGCCCATTAAGGCTCCAATGACTAAAAACTCAGCAAGGTTATGACATAGAAAACGTCCAGCAAGACTCCAACAAATTAAAACTCAGCAAGGTTCTAAACCCAGTAAGGCTCCAATGAATAAAAACCCAGTAAGGTTTTGACAAAGAAAATTCTAGTAAGACTCCAATAAATTAAACTCAGCAAGGTTCTAAGCCTAGTAAAGCTCTAACGATTAAAAACCCAACAAGATTTTAATAAAGAAAAGTGTAGTAAGACTCCATCAAATAAGGACCTGGACAAGGTTCTGAGCTTAATAAGGCTTAAAGTGATTAAAAACCTAAGAAGAAAGAGTTTAGCAAGACTCCAATAAATGAGGACCAAGCAAGGTTTTGAGACCAACAAGGCTACAATAGATGATAAGACGTCCATCATGAACAATCCAAAGAAAAATTAGAAGATGGTCAACTTCAAAAAAGGAAGATAAGACATCTTCAAGACATCATCACCAATTATTTGTGAGAAATCCTAGATATTTTTCACATCATGAGCAGGTTATCCTAACACAAATCACGGGTAGGGTGCCCAAATATAGACTATTTGTGAAAATCATAGATATATTTGACACCACAGTCAGTTACCCAATCTCGATTCATGAGTTGGTTGCCCGAACAGAGACTAT
This sequence comes from Populus nigra, assembly GCF_951802175.1. Classification (NCBI taxonomy): domain Eukaryota; kingdom Viridiplantae; phylum Streptophyta; class Magnoliopsida; order Malpighiales; family Salicaceae; genus Populus; species Populus nigra. Next base: position 2,465,898 of record NC_084870.1, on the reverse strand, counting down.
TTATGAAAAATTCTAAATATTTTTCACATCATAAGTAGGTTACCCAATCATTCTAAAATGTAATAAAGATTTTATGAGACTAGGTACATGAAGCCAATTAGTTGTGCCTCAACTGACATTAGTGTCCTCTCTCTCCTAAAAAGTCTTAAGTTAGAACTTCTCTTTTATGGAAATAAAAAATAAAAATTAAGCACAAGTATTATTAAAGTAGTGTTTGGTTATTATCTTAGGATATAACAAACAGAGACAGTGGAGATAAGACTGAAAAAGAGATGGAGACAAATTTGTATTTCGTAGTGATGAATAAAACAAAGTAATTATTTTTGTATCAAGTTTGGTTATGGTGGACAAGACAAAATAAATGAAGAAAAAGTTTATTTTACTTTTAATATGTAATGTTTATATTTAGTGTTGAAATTAATAATATTATAATAATTCTAGTTATAAAACCATTATTAAATTCACGGTTTGACTTGGGGCCTGTACTGGTTCGAGTTTAAGAAAAAATAGATGAATGATTGACTTGACATAACCTAGTCAAAAACCTAGGTCAACTCGGGATAAAACACATGTAAAAAAATCATTAACTTTTTTGGAAAACAATTGGTTAAAACAAAACTGCTTTGATTATTTAAAAAAAAATTAGGTCAACCAAATTGACTCTCTTGATCCGTGACCTAAATATTATCTCGGGTCGATTCTTGAGTCAGATTTTAAAACTATAATAATAATGACTTTATCAATATGATGACTCATGTCAACCCATGTTCAACCTCTCGACATGTGACCTAAGCTTTGCCTTAGTTCACCCTCGAATCGGGTTTTAAAACTATGATAATAACAACTTTTATCCTTACATTAACCTGAGTCAATCGATTGACCCTCGTGATCCATAACCCAGGCCTTGCCCTAAGTTGACCCTTAAATCAAGTTTTAAACTATGATAATAATCACTTTATTTTATGGTGGCCCTCTTGACACATGATCGGGGACTTATCCCAGGTCAACCATCGAGTCAAGTTTCAAAACTATGTTAATTAAAAAATTTGTCCTTACGTTGACCCGGGTTAACAATCAACCCACTAGTAATTCGGACTTTACCATAGGTTGACCCTCAAATCAGATTTTAAAACTATGATAAGAAGCATTTTTATTCTTACGTAGACTCAAGTCAACCCGACTCGTGACTCAGGCCTCGACTAGTGACTCGGGATGTGCCATGGATCAACCTTTGAATTGGATTTTAAAATTATGATAATAACTATTTTTTATCCTTACATGTTTTAGTTTGACAATTTTGGAATTGAGAGTTTTTTACAATGATATTTTAGGTATAAAAATAATAAATATTATCTCTCGAGACATGTTCCTTTTATACCTCTTGTTTTAAAAGTACAGAAAATCACTTTAAAATTCTCATAAAGATAAATTTATTTTTATATCTCTGTCTTTATCTTTTGAACCAATACATTTATGTTTGTATTCTTTATGTCTTTTCTATTTCAATGTAGTAACTAAACGCTATTTAATAGTCTAATAGCATCAATTATAGGTTGTAAATACGAGAAACACTGATCATGATAACCTAGTTATTAATCACTAATTAACGTCATTAAAAATTTAACTAAAAAGGTTAACACATTTTAAAATACACTATAGGAATTAATATGACTAAAAGTTGAAAGTATAGTGGCACAAGGAGATTTTTTGCATTTAAATAAATAAAATCTTCTATATTTATTCGTAGTTTAATTCATACTTGAATTATTTACTGTATATTGAAATTGTGCATGAACTTGCATTTACAAATTGTAAGGGACTCTTATAAATGAGTTTTAGCTTCGTTGGCATTATGTAACGTCTTTCTTTTTTTTTTCTTTCTTAAAAATTTAGGTATTATTCTATTTTTTAAAAAAAAAATTGATGTTATAAACTTTATTACTGTAGTAAGAAAGTAAAAACACAAGGATTTTGCATGCTTCGTTTTACAACAACTACATAGTAAAATTGCATCTTTAATTTTATTTGTAGTACTTTTTTAAATTGAACATTCCTTTGTTGTAAATAATAATTACCAGTGCTTCTGTATTTTTTATAACCTGCATGTTTATAATTAGGTGTAAATATAAAGAACTAATTTTTACTCTATAGTTATTGTAAAAAGAATCATGCTATCTTCAAACAATAACTTTGACTATTTAAACTTAATTATAAGCAATTAATTTCATTATGTTTGTTGAACTTGTTAACCTTAATTTAATGCATTAATAAAGCTGTAGCAAGTGACTTTTATTTATTAAAATGTTCCTAAGATATCAATATAAAAAATTACAATGATACCAAGTAAATACTTAACAAACAAAATTAATTAGCATATTTGTAAAAAATAGGTAAATTTCAAATAATATCTTTGACATATATGATAAAATAATTTGAACCAATTGGGATCGTCTGGTATGATTATGTTTGGCATTGTTTTTCATATAAAGAATTTTCTCTATCTCATCTCATGCTGTGAAAAATATGAAAAGCAAAGCATATATATCAAATGTAATTAATCATGTTATAATATAACACAAATTTTTTTTATGAAAATATAGAAGTCCCAACATTAACTAAACAAAGGAAAAAAAAACTTATACATAAATCTTATTGCTTAATCTTTCAGTTTCAATCCATGCACTGTGTTTATGTGATTACAAAGTTACTTGCATCTATTCCTCATGATCGTTCCCTGACACTGATGGAAACATATCATTGACAGGAAATTCCATGTCAAAATTTGTTTCCAGATTATCAAACTCAGAAGGGAATGACAGTGGTTCATCCGCAGACACCTCACAGTTCGTACTAATCAATCCTTGGGTTTGAATTGGTTCCATATATCCTGGCTCAGAAGGATCCATAAGAGGAAGCCCTGTAGAAACTAGTGGATGTAGGTCAGAGGAGTACGAAACCGATGTCGTGTTGACTCTACCAGCTTGAGCATGACCCCGAGTAGTATTGGTCGTACCAATACCTTTTCCTGTGACTGCAATGATGGTTGGCTCAGCCACGCGTAGAAGCCACTCAATGGTCTCACCATCAGTCTTGTTACCAAGCTCTTGAGTCAACTGAAATACTCTAGCAGCACAGTTAACTGGCAGGCGGATACGACGATCTCTGCCATTCACCTTTGCATGGCGATCTTTCCTGGGTTTGGGATCGGTCACCTTTGTTTTTGAGGTGCTTGCTTTGTTCATAGCAATAAGTTTTGATTTTTCTTTTGTGGTGAAAGAATCATGATATTTTTCTACTTCAACAATATTGTTTTAGGACATGATATAGATATAAAGGTGGGTATGCACGTGTATATATAGGATAGACACGACTACTCTTTAACTTGAAATTTTATTATTATTATTATCTAGTACAGTCTATGTACTTTGTAACAGTAGTGATGGAAAATTGAGAAGTATTTTGTTGGTTAGATTTCAAATTAGAGTATATCTATGCTATAATCCAATGGTTGACAGAAGGTGGATATTGAACTTCGTAAGGAAGGTGAGTGATATTTACTTTTATACTGTAAATGGATGGGATGAAATGGTAATGTGTGAAGTTTGGTTATATATAAGTTTTTGCTTGTTTTGGAATTTGTTTTACGTGAACACATCATTTAATTACCTTATTTACGTGAAGACGCAAATACAAATGAATATTTCCTTGGTTGTCCTTTACAAATATAGATTTTGCCGCAACATCTGTCTTTACATAGACGTTGTACATGTTAAAAAACCATCTCAATCCAATACTTTAAGCTGTTAGGTGAGGTCATAGAATATGATTTATATTATTCTTTAACACACTCCCTCAAGTGAAAACTTTTTGGGCTTGAAACTTGTACAGACTCACATTACCTTGTACTTAATTTTTATCAAATAAATGGGGATGGTGAGATTCGAACTCGTGACCGTTTGGTCATCAAGGCTCTGATACCATGTCAAAGAACTATCTCAATCAAATAGCTTAAGTTGTTAGGTGAGGTCCCAGGATATGATATATATTATTCTCTAACAGTACATGACATTGCAATATTTGGAGAGAAGCAATTACAATATTTTGAGGAAAGCAATACTTCTTTTGTATGAAGATTGAGGCAAAATCTATTTTACATCGTACCTTATTATTGCAAATTGAATACACAAGAAACGTGAGCTATTAGATTATCAAGATTTATGTATATAGATCCCACTAATGTAATGGTATATCTATATTATTAGAAAATTATCAAATACAAACAAAATACTAATGGAACAAAACTCATCGGTAATTTATAGTGACATTTACCAATGAAACATTTTCTCGTTAGTCCATCAGTATTTACTGACAGAAATGTTTTGTCGGTATATACCGATAGAACTATAGTTGGAAATGAATGAATAAAAAAAGAGAAATGATATGTCATTATTATAGACAGAATTGCCAACGAAATATACATGTTGTTAATATTCGTCAGTGAATCTATCAGTAATATTTAAGTTACAACCTGACAGACGACCCCCCTCAAACCCTCTCCCATTTCTTCTTCTTCTTCTTCCTTTTTATATTGCAAAAAACAACATACATAACCCTCATATTTTGTCATAAATCAAGCTCTCATCATCATAAATCTAGCCACCCCAACACTTAATTCGTCATCATCATTGTTCTATATCATTTGTTTTTAAGAATCATCACATCAAGTGAGAAAAGGTACATGTTTTTTGTTGTAACTCATTTTGAAAATGTTAATTTTTTTGGCATTTTTATGTGGTATATATAGTTTGTTTGTGTGTTTGCTTGTTTTATAGCTTTTTTCCATGGAAAAATGTTGTGTGAATATATGATTTGTACATGTTATGGTTTATTTGAGATTTTAAAAAATTATTTTAGTTTGTAATTTGATAAAATTGAGTTTGAATTTGTGACTTGGGTGTTTTGCAATGAAATAAATAATATCTTATTTAATATATACGTTTTATATTTTGTCAATTTTAGTGTTAAGTTGAAAATTTCAGCAAATATGGAGGAATTTGAATTTTTGTAGAAAATTTTAATAATGATTTAAAGGTTTTATTAAAATAGATTGAATAAATTTAAGCTAAACCAATGATAGGTAATTAGTTGGGTACCGATAATTTATTTAGTTTACATTATTAATTAATAAATATTTTCATCAATATTCTATATAGGTTTCATATCAGTAATGGATGATTATTGGATGTATCAAGTTTCACCTGAAGGGTTACGCAAGAAAGATTATTGTAATAGAGTTGATGGTTTTATTAAATACACACTATCTAATCAAAAAAAATATTAGTGGATGTGGTATTAGATGTCCATATAAGAGGTGTAAACTAAAAAGTTTCTTGATCCAGATGTTGTTATGATGCATCTTCTACAAAAAAGATTTATGGACAAATACTTGTGTTGAATTGCACATAGAGAACTATATGTTCCTTATGAGACCATGGTAGAAAAGATTGTTAGGTTAACTTCTAGTTCTAGCAGCATGCATAAAGTTGTAGATGATAATAGTAATCATTATAAGAGTATGGTTATGGATGTAATATGAATCAATTAGGGTGATGTAAGTGAGTGTTCAATCATAGATAAAGAATCAAATGCAGACGTAACTAGGTTTTTTGATCTTTTGAAAGATCCCAACAAACCATTATGGGATGGATGCATAAATCATAGTAAATTATCGGTCGTTGCACGGGTGTTCATCATCAAGTCCATCATAGGTTAAGTGAGGCCGGTTACAACAGAATTGTTGAATGGGCGAGAAACATTTTACATGAAGGGAATAGGATGAAAAAGAACTTCTATGCTAATAAATCCATGATGAAACCTCTTGGCATAAGACCAGAAAATTGATATATGTCTAAACTTTCATATGTTGTACTGCCTAAAAAATACATGCAAAACATGTGAGCATGCTCGATATAAACTCAAAACTGGTAAGAGAAGGACTCTTGTTGCATATAGAAAACTGAGATACTTCCTAATCACTCCTAGACTGCAAAAGTTATTCATGTCTTCAAAAATTAGTGAGCACATGACATGGAATTATTCACATGATATCGTGGATGGAGTCATGGTGAAACCTCGAAATATTTAATAGAATGCACCATCAATTTTCAATGGAACCACGGAACATACGTGTTGAGTTATGTCAAACAGATTCAATCTATCAGGTCATTTGTTGCATCATATTTGTTTTGGCAAGTGATACTCACGATATACAACTTACCACCAATGATATGTGTATAAGGCAAGAGTTCATGTTCTTATCTATGGTCATACCTGATCCTAATAGTCCGAGTAAGAATATAAATGTTTGTCTTCGACCGTTGATTAATGAGTTAAAACACTTATAGTCATCTGAGACTTTGACGCATGATGTCTCAAAAAATAGAGTTTTCAGATGAAGACAACTTTGATATGTGATATCAATGATCTTTCTGTGTATGATATGGTTTCTGGTTGGAGCACGCAAGGAAAATCAGCATATTCATATTATATGAAAAATAGCAAGGTTTCCATCTTAACAAATAGTAATAAGTGTCTTTTATTATTAATGTAATTAATGATAGAATTCAAATCATTAACGATAAATTTTCTGATGAACAATATAATATCGTCCATGATTCCGTCTATAAATGTTTCTCAAACATAACCAGTGTTTATATGTCAATATATAGAAAAATTCAAGTAATAATACAAGTTCGTGTATTATAATCTTGTAGATGTTGTAGTAATGTAATATTATTAGAAGAAGAAATTCACTTACAAACCAATTAATTGTAACCAGTTTTTGAACTTTGTCTAGTTGTTCAGTCCAGCCCTTCAGTTATGTAGATATTCCACATGCCCTTTAAATTTCCTAATGTTTAATCATGAGTACTATCAATATATACTATAGTTTAATTTATTTATTTTGGAATAGAGCCCATTCAGTCTCATAATATAGCATTCCAGTTGACTTTGTAGAGACCAAATACCTTATATTTATCTTCAAAATTGCGACATGCATTTTAATCAACTTCTTCAAATGTATCAATTGCAACATGAAAAGCTGTATTAATTAGAAAGGGTACAGACAAAATCTTTGTTTTTTTGTCATAGCAAAGAATGGGAACTGAACAACACCTTATTGTTGGAACATTATTTGAACCATGGCTAGCATAGTTTGGACACTGTTATAAAACATGTATACTATCAATTTTTATGACAAATTTTGGCTGCAAATAAAAAAAAAATATGAATAAACTTTTGTGTGTTGGAAATTGGTGATTTAAACAATCAGTTTAACATTATTTTGAATTTGTGTTTAATTTCATGGAGAGGAAAAATAGTGAATGAATAATTAAAAGAAAAAAATAGATAAAAATAATAATAATAAAATAATTTCAATTATATATTTAAATGCTTGACCCGATGATCCACAAAACTAGAACCCGCCCTAAGCCAAGGTTGCTTTTGAAACATCTAAAGAGTTGACCTGGTCAAAGTTGGATAATTGGGTTAGTCCACACCTGAGTGAGACTTGATTTGTGATTTTTTTTAATTTAAAATAATGTTGTTTCATTAAAAATTTAAAAAATAATAATAGTTTAAGTCAACCCATCAATAAACAAGTTGACCTATGATGCAGACCTTAGTCCAGTTCTTATAATATTAAAAACAAATTCTTGAAATCAATAAAGATAAGAAAAATAAAGGAAAATTTTGAATCTTCACCGAATTTTAATCTTGTAATTTAATGTTAAGATAAGCCATCACACATGAAAAAAAAAAACAAAAAAAAATGATTGGTATCATCCATATAGGAAAAAAAATTTGCCAAATTATGGGTAGTATTTCACATTAATTTCAAATACAAGAGAAGATGAAACCAATATTATAAATATATTTTTAAATGTCATGATATTTGTTAACTATAAAACGACAAAATGATGTATGTATTTAATACAATAAAATAAAAATATATTAAATGAAAAGTAAGAAACATCAGAAGCGCAAATTAAAGATTAAAGTGGAAAATTACTTTTTCTAGTTAGAAGTTAAAATTGATACAAATATAAATATTTTATATCAACCATTTCTTATATATATCTATAATCTTCTTTTGGAGATTTACTATGTATGTTAAACATATGATTTTTCATTCTTACAAATACAAAATATAAATACAACTAATATATCTTAAATTTAATGTTAAGATAAGCCGTCACACATGAAAATAAAATTTAAAAAAAAAACTTGATTGGTATCTTCCACGTAGGAAAAAATAGGATTGCTAATGAGTTGAACCATTTATGAGTGGTTTGAATTTTAATCAAATAGATTGTTAAGCCATTTGATGTCATTATTGTATATCCTTTGTCTCTTGAAGATGCAGACCTATATCATCATGGGTTTTGATTCCTAACATGACAGCCTAGTTAGACATTATGATAAATGAAATGTAATAATTTGAATTTTGGCTTTACTACTTTACAGTAATAGCAAAAATACTTATTAAGAAATTATTCTTGTAATATATAGAAAAGTAAAAAAACAAAAAATTGAGCTACAAGAAGTTTATAACATTCACCATAATTGTTATCAAAGTCGAAATAATAGAACTTACTCCCTCGAAGTTCAATGGTGCAAAGTAAGAGCCAAGGCAACAACATCAACCATATTATATATACATAGCACAAAGAAATTAAAATCTTTAAAGAGTTAGAAAACTACATCAACAAACATAAAACCAAATATCTTAAATTTTATTAGAAAAATTAAGACATCAAACATGTAAACCATTCACAAATTTTCCTTAATGTTAAGAAATTAATTAACAGTTTTCTTCTAGACCTAGAATCTAGTTTTAAAAACACTTAAACTGAAATAATCAATGAAGAAACCAAATAGAAAGCTCAAACAACATAGAAGAAGAAGCAGTAAGATAAAATCACGATAGTTGATGGAAAATCAACAGTTTATCATAATAATAACAAAAAAAATACACGCAAATTAAAACCTAAGGGAAAAACTAAGTTAAAGTATAAGGTTAAAAATACATCAAAACATAAAACCAAGACATGGATTATTTCGAAACTCTAACAAAAGGATTTTTTCGGGAAACCCTAGAAATTCACCTTGGAGGAACTTGATCCAAATTGAAGGAGACCGGTTTAGCTCAATTTAGGTTGTTTGTTGCTTATAATCACAAGTTAAATCTTATAACAAATCAAGGGTAAAATCATAATCACAAGTTAAATCTTAATCACACTATTAAAATCCACAATTGAATTAAGTGTATGTTTAGACCAAACAGTAAAACCATAACATGGTATAGTTTTTTTTATTTTAAATTAGAGCATATGTTATTTAATTATTAAAGTATTTAAAAAATAAATTAAGATTTAGAGATAATAGTTTTGCCTTGTACCCTATTATTTCCGTTATTATTCTTAGATATAGTTGCTAGACCCATCTTGAAAAAGAATCTAGGTTATTAAATTATTGGAAAAACTCGGATGAAACTATTTTAATAAAAAACTTTATTTCATTATTGTTGATCGGACTAGATTTTATTTAAGTTTAATTAGATGAATTCAATCAATAAAAACCTTCCAGGTTTCATAATATCAATATCTTAACTTATTCAATTAAAAGCTTATAATGAATCCCAAATTTCTAAAGTCAATCACCCAAACCACACCTACTTCAACAACTATCCTCCGAACACACATACAAAAATCCTATCCCATTTTCATGATGCGGTTGGTTAGGAGTTATAGGGCCGAACCGAAACATAGAAGCCGACAAAATCGGCGAGGTACTGCTCCTCAAGGGTTCTACGAGGTGAAAGAACGTTCTGGAAGCTAAATATCTCACAATAAAACTAAACCCTAAGTACTCCTCTCTCTTGCTCCCTTTCTCTTCTTTTTTCTTTGCCTCCTCTTCTTATCCACATCGACACTCTCCCTCGCAGCCTCGGCACAGTTCTCTTCTTGTTTTGTTGAAACAGAAACAGTATAGTAAAATGGCAACATCTAATGCTCTCTCCACAGCTTCCATTCTTTGCTCTCCTAAACAGGTACTGTTCTATACCTCTCCGCTTTACTTTTCTTTCCTGGGCTCTCTTTTTTTCTGGCAGAAAATTGCTAATTTTCTTATGGGTTTTTTTCTCATTTGTTGATGGGTTCATTTTGGTGTGACTGTGTTTGTAGGGAGGGTTGAGGAGGAAAGGGAATCAGCAACACAACTCAAGGCTGAATTTTGGGCAATCAACCAGAAGATTCGCGGTGCGAGCAAATGCAAAGGATATTGCTTTTGATCAGGACTCACGGGCTGCTCTCCAATCCGGCATTGATAAGCTTGCTGATGCTGTTGGGCTTACTCTTGGTCCTAGGGGTAAATTTGTGTACCGCTATTACCATATATATAATTCATAGTCATAGTCATGATTAATTTTTGAAGAAAGGCTAACCAAGTAATTGGGGTGTTAGTTAAAATAGATTGTGGACATGGTTTTCTATGCAAAAGCTAAGCCTTTGTTCTTATTAATTTCAACGCATATCTGTGAATATAAGCATGAATTGGCATGCTGGTGCTTAGAAATTGACGTGAAATAGTAGATAGTCTGGTTGGTATCATGGTGGATCGGTTCATATGCGCAGGAGTTCCAGGTGGGATGGATGCGCTGCCGAGAAAAAAAAGGATAGAAAATAGATTGCAACTGTGTTTGTTGGGTTGTTATGTAGGCAATTCCTTCCGTAAATAGATGGTCACACTCTAAAAAGAATCATATATCAATAGTATTTGCAATGTAATGCTGTTGTCGTGGTCGACAGAAGTGCAAAAATAATATTCTCTCTTAACAACAATTGACACACTTCCACGTAATATATTTTGTAATGCTTGGTAGATCTTTCCAACTCTGCCTATGGCTTAATTAGTACTTTCCTTTTGTTTTTTGCATCTTTATGTTAAGTGAAATCTTATAATTATCATGCAGGGAAATTTAGATATTAAAAAAAGAACACAATATACTGATTGCCTCGTTTCTTTTGTGCATTCCAGGTAGAAATGTTGTCTTAGATGAATTTGGAAGTCCAAAGGTAGTTAATGATGGGGTAACAATTGCGCGAGCTATTGAGCTACCTGATCCCATGGAAAATGCTGGTGCAGCACTCATCAGGGAGGTTAGACCTTTGTTCACATCATGCTTGCCCATTTCAAAGTTTAGGTTACTCTTGATCCTGCCATGCCTGTATCTTTACAACACAATTCTACAGTTGACCTTAAATGACTTGTGATGTTTGGATTTGTGGGCGAAGGTTGCAAGTAAAACTAATGACTCTGCTGGTGATGGAACGACAACTGCATCAGTTCTTGCTCGGGAAATAATCAAATTAGGACTTTTGAGTGTCACGTCTGGTGCAAATCCAGTTTCTATTAAAAAGGGAATCGATAAAACTGTGCAAGGCTTGGTAGAAGAGTTAGAGAAGAGGGCTAGACCTGTTGAAGGCCGTGATGACATTAAAGGTATGCACTGCTGCTAGGCCTATTTTGTTGTCATTGTTTCAATTAAGTCTCTACTTGTTTAGTTATTTTTTATCTCTTTGATTAGTGATTTGATTCTTATTCTGCTTCTAGCTGTTGCGACAATTTCTGCTGGAAATGATGAACTCATTGGCACGATGATTGCTGATGCAATTGACAAGGTTGGGCCTGATGGTGTTTTATCAATTGAGTCATCATCTTCCTTTGAGACCACAGTTGAAGTTGAAGAAGGAATGGAGGTATGAATTCCTATCTTTGTCTCAATTTATAAGTTGGAATTATTAGTTTCAAGCAGTGTATTTGTTATTCCTAACTCTTAACAATTGGATTCTTGAATGTTATTCTCCTTCATATTTTTTATTGCAGATAGACAGAGGTTATATCTCTCCTCAATTTGTTACAAATCCGGAGAAGTTAATTTGTGAATTTGAGAATGCTAGAGTGCTGGTTACAGATCAAAAGATTTCTGCAATCAAAGACATAATTCCCTTGCTAGAAAAAACTACTCAATTGAGATCTCCTTTGCTTATAATTGCTGAGGATGTAACAGGTGAGGCTTTGGCTACCCTTGTGGTGAACAAACTGCGTGGTATCCTTAATGTTTCCGCTATCAAGGCTCCTAGTTTTGGTGAAAGGAGGAAAGCTGTGCTGCAAGACATTGCCATTTTAACAGGTATGCTGAATTTTATAGAATGGTTATGTTTTCTTTATTGTTGCTAAACCATACCTGCTCATGTTTACTGCTATGCTATGATTGTTCAACTTTTATGTAAATTTGTTAAAAGTGGCATGCATCCTTTAGAAAAATAATGCAGATGAGGCAAGAACATGGATTTAGATTAGCAACAGTCAGTCCCCAGAAAAATTCACTTGCTGCACTAGTTTTCAAGTTGCTAAATTTTGGAGTGCACAAACATGAAAGGACATGTATGTATTGAAAATTATTTAGAGATTAGTAATTTGAATGCTAGGCAATTGTCATTGTTGACATAGTGATGTTGGACATTTCAGCTTTAAACTATGGGTCTGAAATTCTGGATGTTTTTTCTCCCATATTGGTATGTGTGTAAAGTAGGGGATTTTTATGCAATTATTCAATCAGATAGAGTAGCTAGGACTTGTTGTAGCTTGTACTTTTCACTTGAACTATTTGTGAATTGTTTGTTGGTGCTCATATTGTATCATGTTTCCCTACATTTTAGGAGCTGAGTTCCAAGCCAGCGATCTTGGTTTAAGCATTGAAAACACATCAATTGAGCAGCTTGGTTTGGCCAGGAAGGTTACAATCAGCAAGGATTCCACCACCATCATTGCTGATGCTGCATCGAAGGATGAGTTGCAAGCTAGGATTGCACAGCTGAAAAAAGAGCTGTCCGAGACTGATTCTGTGTATGACTCGGAGAAACTGGCTGAAAGAATTGCCAAATTGTCTGGTGGGGTTGCTGTTATCAAAGTGGGTGCTGCAACGGAGACTGAGCTTGAGGATCGCAAACTCCGCATTGAGGATGCCAAGAATGCAACTTTTGCTGCCATAGAAGAAGGAATTGTGCCTGGTGGTGGTGCTGCTTTGGTTCATCTCTCAACCCATGTTCCTGCAATCAAGGAAAAAATTAAAGATGCAGATGAACGGTTAGGTGCTGACATCGTGCAGAAGGTAATAGTTTGTTGTCACTACTCACTAGACATACAAAATAATGATATTAGGTTTTTAAAAATTCCAAGGTTGGTAAATATAAATAGAATTAATAGGTCAGAAGGTATTGATGACCAATTTCTTTGCATCTAGGCACTGGTAGCACCCGCATCGTTGATAGCTCAAAATGCTGGAATTGAAGGTGAGGTGGTTGTTGAGAAGCTAAAGGAAAGTGAATGGGAGGTGGGCTACAATGCCATGACAGACAAGTATGAGAATCTTGTGGAGGCTGGAGTCATTGATCCAGCAAAGGTGACCAGATGTGCTTTGCAGAATTCTGCATCTGTAGCTGGAATGGTCCTGACCACCCAGGCCATTGTTGTAGAAAAGCCCAAGCCCAAGACACCTGCAGCTGCCTCTCCTCAAGGTCTTACTGTGTAATCATTAGGAATCTCGGCCCCTGTTAGGATTTCAAAGATGATGAGTGTTTTTCTGGCGGCATATTTGAAGGATCTGTGATAGTTTCCGGTGCACTTTTTGTACGGATTGGTTATGTCATTGTTGATAGGTGCACTGAGATGGTTGTCTCCAGAAGTGTATGGCATGAATTATTGTTTGCAGATGCTGCATAAGATAAACTGAAACTCAATGCACTGTAATTTCCTTCTCTGTTGGTGCCCTCCTGATGGTAAAAACCAAAGCAACCAAACTGATGTTGATGAAAAGCAGCAGAACCATTTTGTACAAAGAAAAAATGGACTGCTCAATTCTCAGCTAGCAACCTTAATAGCTGAAGAAATGAATCAACAATCCAAAAACTCTTGCCTCCCAAATTAGGCACTCAATGAATGCCTGCTGAGACTATCACTAATGAGAAAAAGAATAACTCAAGAAATAGTGATATAATTAAATGACTCTTTTGTCAAAATTCTTTGCCACCAAACCGAGGCAAAACTCTCATGTTAATTGCTCTTGTAATCGGTTGTTTTGAGCCTAAATGCCTCTCAACTCCGGCCCCATCTCACCTTCTTGTCTCCTAGTTGGCCCAAGTTTCTCTTACTTTATCTCGGCCTTGAATACTAACTCAATCTGTTTTTACATTGTGTTCGCTTCTGTTTTCGAAGTTATTTTTAAATTATTTTGTTTTAAAAAATTTTAAATTTAAGTGTTTTTTTATAATTTTAATAGGCTGATAACATAAATAAAAATATAACAATAAAAAGTTCGATTGTCTTATACCTATTTGATTAAGTATGTGCTCTGTAACATGATATATTATACCTTTTTAAAGTATTTTTTAATTAAAAATACATTAAAAAAATATTTTTAAAAAAATAATTTTGATATTAAAAATATTTTTTTAATAAAGGTATGCATATCAATGTTCGATTAGCCAATAGTTTTCATAGAATTAGCTCCAAAAATAAGTTTATTTCAAACACCCGTTTTTTTTTCCTTTGTAATTTGTACCCCCCCCTCTCTCTCTCTCTCTCTCTCTCTCTCTCTCTCTCTCTCTCTCTCTCTCTCTCTCACACACACACACACACACACACACACACGATGTACAATTGGGCCTCTAGTCTAGAAGGTCAAGAACCGAAGATGTTGAAGTGTGAACCATAAAACAGGCAAAAACAAATATAAATTATTGGAGCACCGACGACCTCTTAAATGGATGACAATCGACAAGGGAGATTCCGTTTTCATTCATTTTCATTAATAAATTGAAACATAACAAAATTGATTCCACGAAATCTATTTTTTTGGAAGGTCAGTATTTTACACGATTTCTTTTTCGTACTTAATTGTCATATGAATATTACTTCTTATTTTTTAAGTATAGGACTCAAAAACTAGAGGAGATAGAACATAAATCTAAAATATTGACCTAATTAAGGAGAGATATTTTCTTATTGATTTTTTAGATTGGTAATAAAAAAATTATTAAGTTTTCTTAATATAAAAATCCAATATAAGAATGTCTTTAAAATTATTGAAAAAAAAACTCAATCTTAATAAACTTACAAACCAAAAAAAAAAATCTCATATAATATTGATAAACTCAAATTTAACGGATTCAAAAAACCTCTCGAAAGCCTAAAAACCCATAGTCTCGGGTAATATGTCCAAGCTCAACTTCCTTGGGCTTAATCAAAAAAGGACTCAGCTCCCTTGAATTCAACTATATTTTGAATCATATTCTCTTTACATCCTTAAATGCATAAAAGTTCTTTAAGGATCCACTATATTTTTATCGATATTAATATTATGTAAGGAATAATGTGTAAAAGTCCTCTAAGAGCCCACCATATTTTCATCAACATTAATGTTCGTGTAAGGAATATTTATCCCTCATTAATGTATATGTTAGAGATAATTTTTCTTATTAAAACTATAAGGATAAAATTATACTTTAACCTCTCATCTCTATAAAAAGATAAGACTCGTGAGCTATAATTAGACCATAAATTCTTCATACGTCGAGTTCAAAATTTTTAGTTTCTATTGTATATTTATTTTCAAAATCTCTCTCTAAAATATCATAGTTTTTTCTTTTAAAAAGATATTTACTTAAGTATCAAAGAGTTCTCAAATTCATTAAAAAAAATCTTTTACAAGTATCAATCACCGACTACTTTAACTTACCAAACACCGGCCACTCGATCAGAAAAAATAAATCAGATTATCAGAACCAATAAATTAATTAATTATTCAAGATATCAACCTTGCTTCTAAGATATTTTAGGATATCATAAAATATAATAAAATAAAAATACGAGAAAGAACATAGAAGGAATATTTATGAAGGAAAAAGAAGTATGACGTCCTATTAATTATATACATCTAAAAACCTATAGACTTCTCAATATATAATTCAAGAAATTGTCCTTGCATATGTACATCTTCTTATTCTTTTTTCTTTCTTTTTATAAATTGCACATATACATCTTCATATCAGCGTTATAAATAATTTCACATTGTCAACCAAGTAAAATAAATGGTTTTAATTTTGGGTAAGCTTAAAAAAGTCCCTAATCTATAGGATATTCCCAATTAGATCCCCGACCTTTTTTTTTGTCTCAATAAAGTCCCCAGCATATCAATAGATTATCAATCAGGTCCTTTGCTAGTTTCAGTTACCAAGACACTTAAAATTGACGCGATTTCTCTTTCTCCTATTAAAACCCATGACTTCACTAAAATCCTCCTATCTATCATGTGATAAAACGGATTATAAAAAGAAATGTAAATGTTCTATGTTTTTTTAATATTATCCAATCTATTACGTTTTATGATTTTTCATTACAAAAAAAAGGAGAATAATGTGAGTTTTACTTGACTACTTAACAATTTTGTTAACTGAAACTAAGTGATAATTTATTAAAATGCTAGGAATCTAATTGAATAGAAAATTAGGTTAAGGATCTAACTGATTTTGCCTGTAAAATATTGGGTACTTTTACGAGGCTTGCCCTTAATTAAAAATCAAAGAAGCACAACTCAGTATTATATGCCATGTATATGGATTCCCAAAACAATTCTCCCAACCCTATGGATACCAGGGCAAAACACCCAAAATCACTCTAAATAATCCCATAATTGTATCGCGAGATGATGCGGGGCATTCCATGTTCTGGTAGGGCAGGGTAGGAAAATCTTTCTTTTTTTTTTTTTAAGTGAAAGTGTTCAAATTAACCTATGTATACCTTGATTAATTTCTTAAAATTTTAAAGTTAACAATTATGTAAATTTTTAGTTACTATTAGGTTTATAACATTCAAACTAGTAATTTTTGAAGAACAAACTTAGAACTTGACCAATTAATCTCCCTGTTCTTATATGGACAAGCATCTTTTTGGGTGGTGAATGTGTTATCAGGTAGCCACGTATAGAGAAATTTTCTTCCAATTCCCTATGTAAGAATGTCTTAATATCATGTTGCTCTAATTCCAAATCTAACATATCTATCTATGACAATGGAATTATGATAGAACTATGTCTAACCATAAGAAAAATACCTCAATGACATCGATATTGTTACTCATTTTGGGCTCCATGTAAAAAAAATCAGAAAAAAGAAAATATAAAAAAAATAAAAAATATTGAAAGAAAATATAAATATATATATATCAGTGAAGTGAAAAGAATATACCAAAACGCTTAAGAAATTTTTGACTGCCTTTATTGACAAATAAAATTTAATTTAATGAGAAAAAATCAAAATTGAATGTTTAAGGACTTATTTGGAATTTATCAAGATTTAATTGAATTTATTGAGGGCTTAATTGCTAGAAAAAATAATTTTTAAAAGTTAATTTAGGCTTTAATTGAAAGATTTTAAAGTCTAAAGGTTGAATTGCAATTTTTAAAAGTTAATTTGATTAAATCAAGATTTAATTACATAAATATTAAAATTTGACAGACAATCAATATGATTATCCATAGATTTTAAAGTCTAGAGATTTAATTACATAAATAAGAGGTTTTGATCAACAACACTGCATGTAAATAATCAGCATTAAATCATCCTATACATCTATCTTTTTTATTTTTAATTTCAATGCAATTTTTAAATCGAAAATGCAAGCCTTACATTTAGTTATATTATTGGTATATTTAAATTATACTAGCAGCCTATTTGTAATTTATTTATTTTTTTTTGTTTATATCCAAACCCGAATCTCTATGATATAATATGTATTTTAATTCATTTTATTTAAACAAATCGAGTTCTTACATTTATTTGTTTTATTTTTCAAATTGGCTAACCAAAAAAATATCTTGAATGACGCATACACGTTAACCAGTTGACCAAGAAGCCTATTAGGAAGACGCTCCCAAGTTCTATCCCCATTTACACGGTTGCGTCAAGAGTGGTTCCATGTATAGTATAAATGCTTTTCTTACTTCGCCATCCTCGAATCATTTCGAAAACTTCATTATGTTGACTTTGGCTTCTTCTTTTTAAAACAAAATCAGATTATTTTAACCATGTGTCAAGTAATAAGAACTCAAGGCTAAAAAAATTATTTTTTTTAATTTCAAAATCGAGTTTTATAATTGCTAATATAATGATCACTTGAGATTTATATGGTTTTTAATTTCAGAACCAGTGAAATTAGTTGAGATACATGCAAGCTGATTCGGATACCTATATTAATAATAAATTATTTTTATAAAAAATGTTTATGATTTTTTTAAATATGCTTACAATATGCTTACAATCATGATCTGATTTCAGGAGCAAATACAAATTAAATAATATATTGGGTAGTTTTTCTCATAGTTTTTTTAAAAAATATATTAAATAATATTTTTATTATTTTTTAAGAAATTATTTTTAATATCAACCCATTAAAATGATTTAAAAATATTTAAAAATTAATTTTAAAAAATTCAAATTCTATGAAAAACCGTATCTTAGAATTCTAACCCTTTTCTAAGTAGAGCAAAAAAAATAAAAAATAAAAAATAAAAAATCGTGGCCCAAATGAAGTACTTTTGTGCTTGAACTGATGGGCATCAAGAACTGTTATTTCCATTTTTTTATTTTTAGTTTTTTCGTCCAAATGAAAAGAGCAGAACTGGATGGTAATTGACCATTCAAAATTCTTTTATTTTTTTATTTTTTCTTCTAGGACAAAATGTGGTGTTTACATTTTAAAACATATTAAAATAATTTATTTTTTAAAATTTATTTTTAACATTAGTATATTAAAATAATTTAAAAATATTAAATCAATTTAAAAAAAACCTTAAAATTTTTAAAAAAAACACATTTAAACCAAAAAAAAAACAGAAAGGTGTTAAGTTATGTCCAGCGAACATCTCAGAGTCGTACCTTTTAATAAAGGAAATTAAATAGCATCCATGGAAACAAATTGTTTTAAAATTTCATTTATATCTATAAAAAAAAGTTTCTTCAACGTCATTGGATTGAATTGTCACGGCCACTAATTATGCGATAAATCAGTGTGGTTTTTTTTATTTTATTAATATAGGTGTTCGAGTCAGTTTATATGCACCTCGATTAATTCCATGAGCTCTAAAGTTAACGATTATGTAAGCTTCCGATGACCATTATATTAATCATCACATGGAAGTAAACTCCTGGGTTTTTTTTTTACAAGTGAAAGTGGTGAGTTCGGACAACAAAATTATTTAATCAAATTTTATATGATGTGTTTAGATGGAGACTTGTTACTAAAATTTGATTAAATATTTTTGTTTATTTAATCAAATAATTTTCCCTTGACAGTGTCAAGTCTTCTCGTAAAATCCTCAAACTCTTGTGGTCAAATCTCCATCGTATGGGTAAAGAAATCATGAAGGGTGGATGGCATTCTAAAAAACAATTCATATATATAATATTTGTTAAAAACAATACCGTGATACCTAACCGTTGACCAGATTAAAATATTTAATTTTATGATAGCAGGAACTTTTTATTTTTTTATTATATACAAAAAAATAAAAAATAAAAAATAAAAAATAAAAGAAATGATTTAAATTCAATTAAAACAAAATGATATGCTAGTATAATTTCAACTTTTCTGATTTTTATTTTTACAGAGAAATATAGCTTTTTTGTTTTATGTTTTTTATTTATAAAAAAACAATCATAAAAAAATATAAAAAATTGGACGACCTAAAACAAGGGCAAGAAAGGCACCCTCTAGTTAAAGTCCTTGTATCTTAGCACCACGCTCCATTCTTCATTCGAACTTTTGTACCAAAATATTTGTGTTCTCAACAAATTCTAATAATTTTGACATAAATATATTAAAAAATATATATAAGGATATTACACTGTAGACATATAGCCACTCGAGTTAATTTTATGAAACCCGCAATCTTCATTACAGACCAGCTAGGCTTAATAACTCTTTTTTTATTAATTTATTCTTCATTTAACCATATATCAATAAAAATAACAAAAATCATAGAATAAAATTTAATAAAACAAAATCACCGTGAAAAGCTATATAAAATCTGAGTTCATGACTTTATTTGGGGTTAACTTAAGATTAGGATTAGACGGAGTTCCGCGTTGTAATTACACAATGTTTTTATAAACAAATGAATTGGTTTGTATTTAAAATAAACTTTTATGTATTTTTAAATTGATGTGCTGATATAAAAATAAAATTTTAAAAAATAAATGAATTGGTTTTTATGTAAAATAAATTTTTATGTATTTTTAAATTGATATGCTGATATAAAAATAAAATTTTAAAAATAAAAAATTATTATTTTTATATATTTTCAATTAAAAAATATTTAAAAAACAACCTTACTTATTATTTCAAACATTTCTTTAATTGAGTGGTATTGAAAGGCGTGTTTAGCAAGGTAAAAGAGCCAAATTTGAAAGGGGCACTTGTCAAGGGAACACGTAGAGGAGGTACCGTGTTAATGTTTGGTCGTTGAAAAGAAAACGACGAACACTGAGCTGCAAAAGTTAGCAGGCAACTCCTCTTCTCGATCTGTGTGCCAAAACCGTTTCCTCCTCCTCTGATTATTGATTCCACGTAAATTTTTATTTACGTGTTTGGCTGTCAAAGGGCTAATATAAAATATTTATATGTGTATTGTATTTTTTTTTAAAAAAAAAATTTTTATTTATATATACTTTTTTTAACACGGGATAACCGAGCCAACTCACACGTATCACAACTAATTTTCAGATCTATTAAGTATTCTAAAAGCCTAATAAATAAATAAAACACTGCCGAGAAAAACATGCATTAATGGTAACACTCGAACTCAAGAGGTTGAGGGAAGGAAATCATGCCTAGACCGCTACCATTAATTGAATAAAAAAGGTGGTTGGCATGATCAGTTTTACTTAAAACTTTTTAAATCTTTAATTAAAGCCTTGCAATATGGCATTGAAACCGTCGCTAACTGAGTGCCCGAGGCACAAAACTATTAAAGTATCCAGCTCGCTTTGACCCATTCCTAGTCTTTCGTGATGGTTGGATCGAAGACATGAAACTAAGAGAGCATAAAGACAATTCACATTAGTGCCCATATTCTAAAATATTATCAATTAAAAATATATTAATTTTTTTAATATCAGTATATAAATATATCGATTTATTTTGTTCTCAAAAAAAAAATTAAAAGTATTTTGTCAGGTAATTTAATAATAACACTAATAAAAATCAAACATTTCTTTGAATTGATAATTTAAAAGAACACTGAAATGACGAAATGATTCTAATAGAAGATGAAGTAAAAAGCTAAACGGAATATAAATATTTATAGATGCTTGTTAATGATTATTTTTAATATTTAAAATTAATCCCCAATTTTTTCTTTATAAAAAAACTAGACAATATATAAATTTGATCCTCTTGCTTTTAGACATTTGCTCCTCCAGCTCTTCAAAGTTGTAAATATATCCTTGACATTTCTACACCCAAATGCATTTTTGGAATGATTGTGTATGAAAGTAGGGTTTAAACGGATTATTTTACATTTTTCCGATTCAATTTTTTTATTTAAATTAACTATTATCGCTTTTATCTTATTTAAATATTTAATTTAATATACCTTTGTAAATAAAACAATTTGACCCAATCAAGAAAGATGAGAATTTTTTTCTTATCACTTTTAAACAATTTCTTAGGTAGTGTTTGATTAGATTCTTTTAACAAAAGTGACGAAAAAATAATAAAACAAGAGACGAGGGACTATTGTGGTTGGTAAATATATAAGATAAAATGAATATATTTGTATCCTATATAGATAAGATAGGATAAAAAGTGAAAAAAATTTATTTAACTCTTATAATTATTAAGCTCAAACTTATATATCTAGATATTATATTTTTTTCTTACTTTAGTTTACATTTAATGTTAAAATTAATAATAATATAATAACATTAGTTATAAAACTTAGACCAACTTGGCGAGTCAACTCTGAATTCAACTAACACAACATGACCTAGTCAAAACCCGAGTTAATTTACAACCCAAAGTAAGACATTGAGCAAAAACTTGTTGATTTTTTTTTAAAAACAATTCTTTTGGTCAAAACAACCTTGTTTTGATAATTTATTTTTAAATTTTTAGAGTCAATCCCAGTTGATTTTCTTAACTCGGGTCTTGTTTTGTGATGAGTTTTAAAACTAAAATAACAATTATTTTTATTTTTATATGTCTTGATTGAATAAGTTTGAATTAAGAGTTTTTTTACCAAGATATTTTAAAGATAAAAATAATAAATATTATTTTTCAAAACATGTCTTCTTTATACTTCATCTTATAAAAATACATAAATTTATTCTAAAATAATCTAATAATTTTTTTTATATATATATTTATATCTGAACCAAACACATTTCTATCCCTACTATATACATCTCTTTTACCCCGAAATAATAATCACAACACTACTCCCATAGAGTTTGGCCTAAACAACGTGTGGACAGCATGTCACGTGAGTTTTTAGGCTTCACAATTACAGCACGGAGATGCCTCCCTGCCAAGCGTCGTGTAGTCAAGGCCGAAGAACCATATATTTCACTGAACTTTTAAGTCGAAAAAACATGAATGTTAGTAAAATCAATAAATACAAAATATTATTCTTTCCATCCCATAACCAAGAAAATTAGAATTTTTCACATAAATTAAAAAATATTAAATATTATGCCAACTCATTCATTTTTTTTATTATATTCACTATAATATTTTTTGAAATTAAAAGTAATTAAACAAAAAAACGTGAATAAAATTTTAAAAATAAAGTAATACAATTTGGTATTAGGTTTTTAGGATTCTTAATAATATATATATATATATATATATATATATATATATATATATATATATATATTTGGACATATAAATTAGGAAAAAATAACTCAATTTATGTGATAGAGAGAGAATTTAGGATCACAAGTCGTTTTCCATGTCCTCCTTTCACGTCATGAAAAACCAAGGACAAACCAGTTTGTTGCCCAATCTTCAAGCCAATGAACCCAAAATCACATTGTACCCCTACTATCTATAAATAATTACCGCTCATGCCATTCCTGCCGCTTCCACCCTCTCTGTCTCCTTCCATATCAACGTCGGCAAGCATTGAGCTAAACGGCAATGGCAATTTCCTAGTGAACACAGATCCGAATCCGTAATTTAGTGTGTGTTACTACTGTGTTTGTTACTATAGCTTATTTTTTAAAAATATATTAAAATAATATTATTTTTAGATATTTTTTATTTTAATATTATCATATTAAAATTATTAAAAAGTATTCTTTTTATATCGAAAACACTTCCAAAACGCAACGGAAGATGAAACCCAATGCCAATCACTGTCTTTAATAACCTACCTTTTATCTCTTTGGGCAAACTACAGTTTAATCCTTATAGATCCATTAATATTCCAGTATAACCACAATATTGTTTAAATTTACTAATTTCACACCCTTATAGTCTTAAAAATAACTGAAGTAACAAAGTGCTTGGGAAGTGGAAGAAAAACGAGGGAGAAACTGGAGAAATTGCTATAAAATTATGATTTTTGGAGCGCAGCTTTTTATAAAAGCAACTTTCTTTTTCATATATAACCAAGAAAAACCGTTTTCTCTTTTAATATTTTCATTCATCATATATACTATAATTCCTTTTATTTTCATCCATTCCTTTATTTTTTTTTCCCAAACACTATTAAAGTTCATTTATCTTAGTTCTCCTCTCAAATCCGCATGAATTTTATAATATCTTATAAAAACAATTGAAATCTTTAAGAAAACTAAAAGGAATTTTTTCCTTTCTAGTCTAAATAATATTGATATTAATACAGTGTAAGAGATAATATATACAAATTTTTTAAAAATCCATCTTATTTTCATCAATATTAATATTTGTGTAAGAAATATTTATATTTCATTAATATATATGTTAGAGATATTTCCCCTCAATAAAATTATCATGACAAAATTAAACTTTAACCTCTCCTTTTTATAAAGAGAGAAGACTTTTAGGTTGTAAATACACCATGAATCCTTCAAACACTACGTTCACAATCTCTATTCTCTATTGCGTATATATTTTCAGAACTTCTCCCTAAAATATCATTACACTTTTTTTTTTAAAAAAATACCTACTTAAGTACAAGAGAGTTTCTAAATTCATCAGATGAAACTTTTTACAGATATCAAGCATCAACTACTATAAATTAATTAATTATCTAAAATATAAACCTCGTCCCTGAACTACTAAGACTTGTTTGGAACATCATAACAAAGCCGCCTTGACGGCATGACCTGATAGTTTGAGGGAACAGAATAAGAAAATTGAATGGTCAAGGGCTTAGTTGTGTGTTTAGGAAGTGTTTAGACCAATTAGCAAAAAACTATTATGATAGACTTTGAAAATTGTAAACTATAAGGGTTGAAGTGGAGGATTGGTGAAAACGTAGGGGTAAAGTCAAGTTTACCGTACAAAAGAGAAGAGGAAGCGCGTATTAAAGGAGACTCGTGGAGGCTTTCATTGCGATGCGCGGAGGAGAGGTGACTAAGCATAGGCATTCATGCCTTAATACAGACAGATCCTCTCTTCTTCTTCTTCCTCCTCTACACATGTCCGATCGTAACGTTTTCTTCTCTCTCTGACAAACCCTAACCTAACCTTCCTCTCCTGTTTTGCGCTCTTGATTCTTTTGTACACACTCACAGGTTTGAAATCACTCGCATTACAAAACCTGCATTGCTCATTTGTTAGATTTCTTTTTGGTTTTCTAAAAAAAGAAAATAAAAGAAAAGAAGAGTTGGGTTGCTCAGAATATTTGTGTTTTGGTTGCAGAGAGGGAGAAAAGAGAGGAAAAATGACGACGGAGGTGGGAAAAGTTCTGTACATAGTGGTGGTTGATGAGGAAGAAAAAAGAGGGAAAGGGAAAGGGAAAGGGAAAGGGAAAGAGTCTTTTAGATATACGCGTCCGGTTTTGCAGAGTACTCTGCAACTCATGGGATGTAAAGCCCGCCATGCTTTTAAGGTATAACACAAACCTTTTCCTTTTCGTGAATTTTTGTTGTTGGAAATTCTTATTATCTTTTTTGAATCTTTCTATGTTTTTAAAAGAATTGTGATTAGCTGTAGATTGTAATTGATCGCGGGAAAGAGCGGTTGATAGATCTGGATTCTTGACTACAATATGTTCTATGAATGTCCTGTCCTGCATTATTTTGAATAAAATTTGCACTTTTTTCTTACATTTTTGTATAGGAAATGGAAATGTAATTCTTTTCTCGGATCATGTAATTTTCATTGATTATATATTTTTGACTTTGCTTGAAGTTGATCATTTATGTTCATGAAAACATGAAATCTTTTTACAGAAACATTCAATCATGCATAAAAAATCTTGGCAATTTAAGGATTTGAAGTGTTTTAATCATAGTCTATTCTGCGTATTGCATTGACAACTTCTGAGTTATTCTTAGTTTGCTAATTGGATTGTGCACATAATTATGAAATTAGTTATAGCTGTTGACCAGTGACTTGATATTTTGTTTTTTCCTAAAGAGAGTGGACAAACCTTGCTGAGTGTGCCCCTTCTCTTTTCAGATTAGCAAAAGGGTTTTTGAGGTCATGAGAAATGAATTTTCAAACGAGGTTTCACTTTCTAAAGAAGTTGAGATAAGAGTGGTGGATACTTCAAAAGAAAATTCTGAGAGGGAAGATGGCTTGTCGAGTGGAGGTAGCTTGGGCAAAATAGAGGTCAGCAATCGTTTGGTTTCAGAGGAAGGTAGAAATAAGAGTATACCATTTGAACTGTACAAAAGGCGTACCACTGTAGTTGCTAGAAGGGAGAGTTTCTTGAATGTTGTTTGTGATGCTCTGACTGAATATAAGTATGTGGGGCCTAACCAGAGGGAGGACTTGGTTTTGGCATGCAGGTAAAGTGTAATCCTTTTATTCCTTTGTTTAGACATTATTTCTATCCATGATGAGTAGATGAGTGTTGTCACACCCGCATTTATTCCTTTACAAGGTTCTTACGGTGCTAATGGTCATCATTTGTGATTCTTGGAGTATTCAAATATTCTTGTATTGATATGGGTCTACTTGACATATTTTCCCCACATGCTGCTTTACAATTGTGGATATGAAGGAATAAATTCGTAGCTCTGAATGAAAATAAATGAATAATTAGTTCTGCTCTCCCTGCTGTTATTTGTGCTTGCTGGCTGTTTCTTGAACCTGTCATATTGAACATGCTCCATTGCATGTCTTTATTGCTAGATAGGCACTCTTTGTCAGGTTGTGCTGAAGAGGCAGTGGTGTCCAAGTATTGAATGTGGAAAATTGTCTTGTTCTGATATTTATACTGTTTTGTGGTTTTATTGTATGCTGTGGTATGAACATGGTAAAGAGCAGTTAGCTTTCTGTCATTCACTCTTTAGCAGAATTCATTTGCTCCTCCCTTAAATCCAATACATCTTGTATGAATTCTGTGTTCAATGAGGTACCATCTTTTCATTGCAGAATCCGTGAAAGGAAGGAATCTGTAACTGTGCTGTTGTGTGGTACCAGTGGCTGTGGGAAATCTACTTTGTCTGCATTACTGGTACTTCTTTTACCAAGTAACCATGTTCTTCTTCGAATCTATAATAATGGTTTTTGTCCTGTTGATTTCTTGCTTGTTTTTGGAAGAGGAATTTTGCATGTTGTAGTATGTAGTTTTGATAAAAGGGTTGCATTTCTGTGTGTTTTGACAATTCAGAGTGTTCTCCATGGTTGATACAGGGTAACAGATTAGGAGTTACAACAGTGATATCCACTGATTCTATACGACACATGATGAGGAGTTTTGTAGATGAGAAGCAAAATCCTCTGCTTTGGGCTTCTACATACCATGCTGGGGAGTATTTAGATCCTGAGGCAGTTGCAGAAGCAAAGGCTAAAAGAAAAGCAAAGAAACTGGCAGGCATTGCAAATTTGCGTTCTAAGGATGAATTGTCTGATGGTTATACAGCTGGGAAATCTGGTAGTGGAGCACCAGAGGTGACTTCTGGTACTGCTGAGTTTATTAGTCCGAAACAAATGGCGATTGAAGGGTTCAAGGCACAAAGTGAGATGGTGATTGACAGTCTTGATCGTCTGATTACTGCATGGGAAGAGAGAAAAGAATCAGTAGTTGTTGAGGGTGTTCACTTGAGCCTTAATTTTGTGGTAAATAAATTCCATCAAATTACAGGTCTTTCTGCTGAATTTCTTTCTTTCTTTGTATATGGGCAAAAATATTTTTTTCAATTCTGATATGCAGATGGGGCTTATGAAGAAACATCCTTCAATTTTACCATTCATGATATACATTGCAAATGAGGACAAACACATGGAGCGATTTGCGGTCCGTGCAAAGTACATGACACTGGACCCTGCTAAGAACAAATATGTGAAGTACATTAGAAACATCAGAACAATCCAAGAATATCTTTGCAAACGGGCAGACAAACATCTTGTCCCCAAAATCAACAATACAAATGTTGATAAGAGTGTGGCAGCTATCCATGCAACAGTCTTCAGCTGCCTACGAAGGCGGGAGGCAGGAGAACAGCTCTATGACCCTACCACAAATACCATTGCTCTTGTTGATGAGGAGTACAGGAACCAGTGTGCTGCAAACTCATTGAGCTCCAAGGGGATGTTTCAGCTTATTCAGAGAAAAGGTTCTTCTAGGCATCTGATGGCTCTTCTTAATACTGACGGGTCTGTTGCAAAGGCTTGGCCTGTTGATTCAGTAGATGGTAATGGGAAGCCTGGATCAGGCCAGGGGACTGATAGTGGAAAACAGATTCCAATGTATGGACCATTGCAGATAGGCAAGGCTGAACCAGTTAATCTTCAGTTTGGGCACTTTGGGATCAGTGCTTGGCCCAGTGATGGTGGCACGAGTCATGCTGGAAGTGTTGATGAGTCGAGGGCTGATGGGACTGATACAGGGAGCAGGTATTACTCCTCTTGTTGCAGCTCGCCAAGGATGCTTGATGGGGCTGCCAAGGAGGTATTTGAACACTTGTTTTTGTTAATCAATTAAAGCTCATATATTTTGAATATCTATGTTGAGGAATAGGTAGATAATTTTGCAATTAAAGGAATAAGATACATAAATGACAGTCTAGCCATCATTGATGTCATTGTTCAGCAGTTCAGGTTATTATCATTAATGATGAAAGATCTGCAATTGATTTTCTATAGACTGCCTTCTTTCTGATTGGAAGTTTAACTTTTGATTCTTCAGCTGAAGGAGGAGCTTTCAGTGCATGGCAGTGATGAAGAAGCTGACGATCCACCTGAGGTGGACAGTGATGAGGATCCTAGTGATGATGATGCTGAGAAGCACAACCATGAAGAGGTATGTGTTAGCATGTTTTATTTTATTTCTATATTTTAAAACATTATTCATAAAAAAACACCAAATATTAACATTTGTGCATTAATTAGATTTGTATTATATCAAGTTGGTATGAGTGCTGTTTAAACTGCTAAAGGATCTGGTGATTGGCACTGTTCCTTAGGATAGTGCAGCTAGGAAACCCCCAAAAAAATGCTTTTATTGTAAAAAAGGCTGATACTTGATTTTATTGATCATTTTTTTATTTTTTATTTTTGTTAGTCCTTACATGCATGTCTTTCTCTGATGTACAGATTGGCTCAGTTGACGAGGAATCATCAAAATCAGATGAAGAATACGATGATCTGGCAATGCAGGATGTACAGGAGAACGGTTATTGGTCAGACGATGATGAGGAGTCCAAAGACAGGCTTCCACCTATTTCTTGGGGCCATTCAAGCCCCAAGAGAGGAGACAAGTACAGGCAGAATCTAGAGCGCTTCCTTAGCACCAGAAGCGAGCAGGTGGCCGAACCACTACGCTCTTACTCTTCCCTGCTCAGGGAGAAAGGTGAGAGGAGAATGTTGAGTTCAGGCAGTCTAAAAATAAGAAAACGTTCACTCAGCATTCCTGCCAATGGAAAGCATGAGTCCATGGTTGGTGATCCTATTCTCTCTGGAGCACCCCGGAGGTAGCTAAAACGATGTTGTCCTTTTTTTTTCTTTTTTTTTCTTCCTTTTTCCTTGTTCATTTTGTGTCTTCTAGAGAGAGCAACTAAGGCATTTCACCATCTCGTGTGCATCATAGTAGAGTTGCATGACTGGGAGAACTTGTATGACACACCTTGTTCTTTTTGCTTTCTTTTTTCAGCAAAAGCAATCAAGATAATGAAAATAACTGCAGTTATTTGAAAGATAGTAGTAGTGTTTTTAATCCTAGGTGTGTGTATACCTGCTTATCTGCTAGACATGCTAGCTAGGGCATGGCTCCAAAATAGAATAGGGCTAACTGGTGCAAATGAGACAAGATGCTTATTTTGACTAGACATTCTAGCTTGGGCATGGCTCCGTTAATTAATTGGAGTCTGGTTTACAGAATTGAAGAGAGTGGGTCATTCTAGCTTTAGCATCTATCCTAGTTTTGAAATTTGGATTGTGGGTTAGCTGAATTAATTGGAGTTAATTTAGATTATTTAGGATAATTAATGATATATATTTAGATTATTTGAGTACCTTGATCTAATTTATATCTCGGGTTTTGTTATGCTATGATTTCTATTATTTTCTAAATCATTATTTCTATTATATAAGGGAAAAAAACACCCATAATTTATTTTAAAACATGGATGATAGAAAAAACACAAGAACATTATTAGTATTTTTTAGTTTCAAATATTTTAAATAATATTGTGTATGCATTTAATTTTACCTTTATTTTTATAAGTTTGCATACTGTTTCACTTTGCTTAAAATAAAAAGTCAAACGAAGCATTGCATTTAATAAATCCCCAAGTCATAACAACGGTATGGAGATGAATTTTAGGGTTTATTTTTTGTTCTTTTTTTCCTTGAGATAGATTCGTATTGAAAAGAAGACTAGTTGGCATTTAGAGCTAACATAAAGGAATTGGGGAATGTTATTTTTTTTAGGAATTTTTTACCACACTAACATCAATCACATATCATAATCTGCTTGTTACATTTATATTTGAACATCTTCTGCAAATGGCTTTTTTTATTAAAAAAAAATCAATATATATATATATATATATATATATATATATATATATATATATATATAAAATTTTATTTTTCTATACTTGATTTATATTGGATATTAGATTTTATAATTTACTGTGGTTTGTTTTTTTTTACGGTTATCTTAGTCTTATAATTCATATTATAATCTTGGCGTGTTAATTCGGTTGACTCGAATTTTTTTTTATCTATTTTTTAATTGATATATATATTTTTTAATTTTATTATTCAACATGTAGTTGATTATGAATTAGGCTTTGCCATTCGTATCGGTTTGTTTTCAAAAAAATTGTTTTAGTCTTATGATTTAGGTTATGAATTTTGCGAGTTAACCTAAAGAAACTTAGATTATTTTATTTTTTAAATTATTTTTTTTTCAATTTCATCATTCAACAATAAGTTTATTGAGAATTGAGTTTTATAATTTTTTTTTATTCTTTATTTGAGGTTATTATGGTATCATGAGCCGGGTTGTAAATTTAAAAAGTTTACCGAGTTTGACCTGAATTGATCTAATTTATTGTCTTCTCAACATTAAAAAAAGATATCATATTAAATTTATTTAAGTCAAACTATATTTTTATTAATTATTCAAGTTATTTTTAGATTCGTCAAATTAATTGTGTTAACTCTTATATTTTTTTCTGTTTAAAATTTAAATTATATAATTTAAATTTAATTTATCTTTGGATTTAAAGCACCCAAAACGCTGTGAGATTAAAACATACCATCCTAATAAAAAAAAAAAAAACAGAACTCCTATTATAATGAAATTGACAACCTTAGAACTGAGCTAAGAACTTGATGCCAACCGAAGGGATCAGGTTGGGCTCTTGCCGTTGAGTTTAAAATCCAACGGAGCTGCATCCGCTTGGGCTGATCTTAGCCATGGACACTACTGTGTTTTGCGTTGCATGAGGCTCAATTTTGATAGCAATCCAACAAGTATTTATTACATAAAAAAAATCGACCAGATATTCAATCAACCGAAGATTTTTCTTGATTTTTTTTTCTACTATTAAGGTTTAGTAAAAGAAATTTATTTTACTTTTTTTTTTCTTTTTTAAAAAACTAGATATGGGTTTCCCGTGAATAAAGCATGTTAGCCACTCAAAACGTGAGAAAACGACCGTACATTTTATGGGCCATGCAAGGATGATTTGTAGATATTATGCACACTGAAGTACGATTAGAGGGGTGGATGATGGAGACAGGGGGATGAATTTTGGAGAAAAAAAATCTAAAATAAATAGTAATTAAAATAATAAAAATAAAATTTGAATGATAAAAAATTATAGGGAATGAAATTGAAAAAATATTATAATTTGATATATTATGTATAAATTAAAAAATAATGGGGGGTGAAATTAAAAAAAATTATAAAGCCGAACTACCTAATGCTAAGGTTGATAAGTGTAGAAGATTATTCTATGACCTTCAAGCTTCGATGGAAAAGGAGAAACAACGCCAAAAGGATAAAAAATAAAAAAGAGCAGTAGTGGTTATCATTCAAAAATATATATGCAAGTGGATGACAAGACGTGTTTATTTGAAATTATTATTGGCCATTACTTTCATACAATGTTTTTAGATGCAAATGCGTACAAGAAAAGAACTCTAAACGCTGAAACAAGAGGCAAATGAAATCCATTAAACCTGTTGGTGATTCGAGGATGAATCATCTTGAAGAAAGAGGGAAAGATACGATCCAAATAAGGTCGGATTCAGATTTTGGAGTAAAATTTTCTACCGTCTAGTTTTATGCTAATGATTATAACTCCATATCTAATCGTTGGATAAGCTGAAACTTTACTAGAAGATTCTAGAGGTATTGATCTATGTTGGGGTAAACTTTCAGTTGAATCAGAATTCGGGAAGGACTTGCTATATAGGTCAGAATAGGTTATACAAATTTTTTTATTTACTTCCTTTTGACTTGTGGACTTTCTATTTGGCAATGATCTTTTTCCTACAAGGATGTGACAACTTGTTTTGGGAATCTCCTAGTTCTACAATGATCTTTAATTGGTTGCAACCTAGTTTCTAAGTGTGGCAAAGATTCATTAATGTTTCAGAATCATTTTCTTATATGGATTCCTTATTCATCCTAACTACACAACGAAAGAAGAGCTAATGACATTTAATGACATATTGGTTTCTAGGAGAAATGGACAAATAAAGATTAAGGACTTATGAGCTTTATTTTTATTTTTATTCGCTACGGTCTAAGGCTTGTTTGGGCTTAATTACTACTTTATTTTCTGTTAGGATCCAAGGCTTGCTTGGATTAGGTTATAATCCTTTTATTTCAGGGTTTTTAGGTCAGTTTTGTAAGTGGGCCAAATCAGTTTACTCCATTAGAATTATTTTTTCAAAAACTATTTAAACTCATGTAACCTAAATTTCAGCAGCTATGAATGAATATTACTCTGATTTTTTTTTTAAATTTTAACATTTGAGAGTGATTCTTGCATTCTTCTGTTCTATAACGAACTGAATCTAACTTATCAAAGATTAATTGACTTCGTGGTGTCATTCTACTTCATTCCAATAGTATTGGTGTCTTGGAGCAGATTTTCATTGTGTCACACTCATATTAGATCTATTTTGGCTTTCCAAGACTACATCTCCATCTTAATTGTGGGTTGCGTGACCATGTAATCTCAAGGTTCGTATCACCTATACTAACGTACAACATAACTTTTCTATCACAGTGTATTTAGACGCACATTATGTGAACTTTTTACTTAGATAATAAATGACTCCTTTCTTTTTGGTTTTATCATGTTGGCCTAGTACACATCTCATAGCTGCTTTAGTCACTGTCAGATATAGTATTAAAAGCCTTGTTGATACAAGAGGAACAAACATATGCGGGTTCTGTAAGTACTGCT
The DNA here is from genome assembly GCF_951802175.1 of Populus nigra. Lineage (NCBI taxonomy): Eukaryota > Viridiplantae > Streptophyta > Magnoliopsida > Malpighiales > Salicaceae > Populus > Populus nigra. The sequence goes on along the minus strand of NC_084870.1, from coordinate 2,432,683 downwards.
TGATTTTATTGAAGGCTTTTTGACACTTCTCATTCCAAGTTCCAAGATTCTTTTTCCTCAGTAGCTAGAAGATAGATTTACATGTTGTTGTTAATTGAGATATGTGACATCTTAAGCCTCGATTGTCAACCAAAAAGAGAAAAAAAAGACAAACAAAAGCAATGATAAAAGCATTTTAAGACAAGTAATGTTGGTTTACATTTTAAAAACCATTAGAGCTTTCTGGCTCACCCAGTTTTGAAATTTCTCGCCTTTAGCCAACTTTCGCATAAAGGTCTTGATGGAGAATTCTTTCAGAGTATGGATGGTTAGCTGTGACCACACTTCATCTTCCTTTCCAGTCTCTATCCTCTTGTTATCTCTTTTGACGTTATCTTCCTACAAGATATTTATGTCCATTGTAGTGAGCTTCTGACCAAGGCTTTCCATTCCTTTATCAGGTTACATCATATATGCAGCCTTTGAAAGTGAAACCCTGATTGGCAGGATGACCAAATCTTTTTCTTCGGGCTCTTTTCCTTCAATCTCGATCATCCTTTTATTTCTCCTCACACCAACAACCCATCTGTAATCTTTATTTTTAGTCATATATCTAAGCCCGAATCTTTAATCAACACTTTATCTTTATCAGATTGACCCTTTTTGGCATTTCGATGTTAAGGTTATATTAAAATGGAATTTCATGTTCCAAAAAGCATTTAGCTGCCATTCTTATTGCTTTTGAGATCTTTGACCTTCTCAGCACCCTGTTCTTAGGAACCCAATTAGTGTTTACAATTTTTAAAGCATAGTTGCTCTCATCTTTGCAATCTTCTGCCTCAATAAATGGTATAACCACATTCCTTACAATAAGAACTGTTTCTTCAGCCTTAACAGTCACCAACATGCCATTCATGATGTATTTTAAGTATTGGTGTAATGATGAAGTTACTGCCCCAGTTGTATGAATCCAAGGCCTTCCTAATAACATACTATAGGAAGGGTGAATATCCATCATTTGTAGCGTCACCAAGAACACATGTGGCCCCATATATAGTTTTATTTCTAGAGTCCCAACTACTTGTCTGGATAAGCCATCATACATTCTCACCGTCATGGTAATAGGCTTTATATGTGAATTATCAACAAACATCTCTTTTAGCATATGTTTTGGCAGCACATTAAGAGCTGATCCATTGTCAATGAACACTTTATATATGAGGCAATCTTTGTATCTAATAGTGATGTACACAGTCTTGTTGTGTCTGGTTCCCTTTGCATCCAACTCTTCTTTTGTGAAATACAAGCAATTGGTTACATAGATTCTCCCTACCAAATATTTCATGGTTTTAAGCTCAATGTCCTGAGGCATATAAGCCTCACTCAGCACCTTTTGTAAGGCATTTTGGTATGGCTCAGATCTGAGTATCAAGGAAATAAGGAAGATCCTGACCAGGATTTTCTTTAGTTGATCTATTATGCACTATTCACTGTGTTTTATCAACTTCAGGAATTCATTCGACTCTTCCTAAGTCATAGGTTTGTTAACCTCAAGTTTCTTGTCAAGATTTGCCACTTCCTTGCCTTTAGCTTTTCTTAGCTCTTTGTGATGAAGTAATGACCATTATGGGTTAGCCCATTAATCTCAATTTGGAACAAGGGAACAAGAGTTTTGATATTGGACGTACAACCATAATTGTAAAGCATTGCATTATGATACTTTTTATTCACGCAAGAAGGTTTAGTCAATATCAACTTGGGTGACCCATCAATTATTGGTTGGATCCTATATACTTCTAACTGTTTCTCTTGATTTTTTCATCATCCTTACCTCATTACTACCCTCCATGGCCTTAATCCTCAACTCCCTCATAGTTAGCATTCTTGCAACCTTTTGGCAGAACTCAATGCAATCCTCAATATGATGTCCCTTTCTTTCATGGAACTCACAATAGTCACCTCTCTACAAGTGATACTCAGCATCCAATTTTAGAAATCATGATTGTACCAACATGTTGTACAACCTTTTCATAAATACCTTCAACACCTTGTCTGTACCCCGGACTTCTATCTTACCCACTCCACTATTACCCGTAACATGTTAGGTAACATATACAAACTAACATTGGGTGTATCTTTAAAAGTTACCCATCCTATTTTGATGAGTTCTAACAGCCTTCTTGAAAGCGTAGCAGGTTTCAATACTATGGTTGGGATTGCCAGAATGGTGTTCATAAATCAAATATGGCTTGTACTAGATAGGAAAAAGTGGTTGTAGTTGTGGTACACGGATAAGAGTGACACAACCAAAAGATTGATGTTTTCTCCCAAGTAAAGGAGTGTCGAAGTAATAAATAACCCGACAAGACCAGAGTCGAACCACATAGAGGTTAATTGTATAAATTATAAACAACAACAACAACAACAACAACAACAACAATAATAATAAAGAGAGGTTTGAGATGTGATATTGATATAAGGATTAAACAAGGATAAAATAATTGTCAAGGTTAGAGGATCCACTAATGGTATTTCAAACAAGTATAATATAAACCCTTTTTATTACTCAACTGGAAACCACACACAAAGGAGGTTCCAATTGGATTATAAATTGTTAACATGATTACATTAGTTATCTTATTCGAATAATGCTAATACTTGTAAATGTTGTCAGACATTCATGATTATAACTTATGTTAACAACAAATCAAGTTCCTTTCATAGCACATGTGTCAGTTATACCATACGGTTGGGCTATGAAAGTGCCAAATATTTGTTGTACTTATACAACATAAATCTAGATTAACCATTTAACAAGCACAGTATTAAAAGTGAACAAGATAACAAATATAAAACATGTTACTATCAAACATTAAGGTCCATGTTGAGTTTATATTATACTTATTCTTGTTAAGAAAGAATCAATAAAATCTCATGTTTACGTAATATATTAGGAAACATATGCTGTCAAAGATATGTATTCCTATTGTAACTCTTATTCCAGAATTAGCTTAGCACAATATAGGAAAATAATCTTGTATATAATGTAGTTGTGACAGACTCAATTTACAAGCAACAGGGTTGGCAATCCTTTTTTTTCTCTGAAATTCACATGGTATCAGAGCTCGGTTTACCCTAGCTCTCCTTCTCTTTTTCTTTCTCTGCCTCTGCCTCAAACTTCTGCTTCAATTTTTTGCCGATTGTTCACTACCATGGAACATGAGCAATTTTCTAAAGAAGGCAGGAATAATGCCTTTGATCCTTTTTTTCTCTACCATTCCGATCATCCGGGATTGGTGCTTGTTTCCAAACCTCTCAATGGTGATAACTACTCTACTTGGTGCAGATCTATGACAATCTCTTTAAATGCTAAAAATAAATTGGGATTTATAGATGGGACAATACAAATACCATCAGCCACCAACCAACCGGGCGATCATGCTTTATGGAAAAGATGCAATGACATGATTTTATCATGGATTCTCAACTCAATTACACCAGAACTTGCCGACAGTGTTATATATTCAACTACAGCACAAGAAGTTTGGGAGAATCTTCGAGATCGTTTTTCTCAAAGTAACGCTCCTCGTATTTTTCAGATTGAGAGAGATATAGCTTGTGTTTCTCAAGCTCAGATGACAGTTGCGGCATATTATACAAAGCTGAAAGGATTGTGGGATGAATTGGGATCTTATAACGGAACTGTTTGCTCTTGTGGAGCAAATCATAAGCGATGACAATTGATGCAATTTCTCATGGGATTAAATGAATCTTACAAGGCAATTCGGGGGCAGATTCTACTGTTGAATCCTTTACCTGATGTTCGTCAGGCTTATGCTTCCATTGTTCAAGAAGAAAAGCAACGCAACTTAGGTGATACATATGATGCAACAGAAACCGCAGCCATGGTGGTTCAACGAAATGCACCCACAGCTCTGGCTTTTCGATCAGGTCAAAGGGTTTCCTCCCGCTCCAATTCTTTTAATCGTAAGCCACTGCACTGCACATACTGTGACAGTGATCATCATGTGCGAGATACATGTTGGAAATTACATGGATATCCACCAGGTCACCCAAAGCACAAAGCCAACAGATTTTACAAGTCTGGAAGTCGTCAACAGTACAACAAACCTGCACAACCTTCAGCTAATTACATCAAGGAAGGTCCCACGATGGAAGAGAAGCATTTAGTGATGAATGGACTCTCTGATTTACAGTTCCAGCAAATATTGTCTATCATGAACAATACCGGAAATGCTCAAACCACTGTTCCTCAAGCCAATGCTGCGGCCACCACTCTAGGTTTGTTACAAACACCAGTTATTATGCCAAGTCGATTGATTCTCGACAGTGGTGCCACTGACCATATCACTTCTTCTCCGAATCTGCTTGTCGATAATCGGCAGAACACTATTTTGCCACCAGTTATTATGCCGAGTGGAGAACAGGCTCCAATTACGTCTATTGGGACTTTACATTTGAATTCTGTTATTTCTCTAAAAAATGTGCTTGGTGTGCCATCTTTTAAGGTGGATTTGATGTCTATAAGTCAAATTACAAGAGGACTTAATTGTTCAGTAACCTTTTTTCCCTATTGGTGTGTTTTACAGGACTTGGCGACGAAGACGACGATTGGTTTGGGTAAACAACGAGGCGGACTTTATTACTTGGTTGCATTAGCATCAACACCACCAAAACCACCAGCACCAAAATACCAACCCTCTGCATCTGCTGCCATTGCTACCCAATCATCTCGTTCTCATGTCATCTCCTCCACTGATTTGTGGCATCGCCGATTAGGGCATTTATCTTCCTCTAGATTACATTTTATGGCAAAAACTTTACTCAATTTTCCTTTTAAATTTCAAGACGCTTGTGATATTTGTGCACTTTCAAAACAATGTCGTCTTCCTTTTTCTGCTAGTTCAATTTCCTCTATTCGACCATTTGAATTAATTCATTGCAATATTTGGGGGCCTTATAAAATTCCTTCTCTTTCTGGTGCTAAATATTTTTTGACAATTGTGGATGATTACTCTCGATTTACATGGGTATTTTTTATGCATCACAAATATGAAACACAAAATTTACTCATCAATTTCTTTTCCTTCGTCAAAACTCAATTTAATGCATCCATCGCAAATATTCGCGTCGATAATGGGGGGGAATTTTTTTCTATGCAGAATTTTTTCCGCCAACATGGCACAACTTATCAACACTCTTGCGTTTATACGCCCCAACAAAATGGGGTCGTCGAGCGTAAACATCGTCATATCCTTGAGTCTGCACGTGCTCTTCGTTTTCAAGCTCACCTCCCCTTGCATTTTTGGGCAGAATGCGTTCTTACTGTTGTCCATTTAATCAATCGTTTGCCCACACCACTTCTTTCCCATAAAACCCCTTTTGAAAAACTTTACAACAAGGTTCCAAATTACTCCCATCTCAAAGTTTTCGGTTGCCTTGCATATGCTACTGAAGTGCGCGCTACACATAAATTTGCTCCTCGAGCTGCACGTTGTGTTTTTCTCGGGTACCCAGTCGGCCAAAAAGCTTATAAACTCTACAACCTTACCACCCATAAATTTCTCACCAGCCGTGACATTGTCTTTCATGAACACATTTTTCCCTATCAATTACCCTCTACCGTTCTTGCACCTCTCATACCATCAATTGAATCCACAGCTGCCACACCAGTCATTCCCCTTTCCATCTCCGATCTTCCTTCAGCAGACTTCCCAGTCCCCTCTTCAGCGTCTTCCACTCCAGTCACTTCGTCATCTCCCTCTAATGTGCCCCTGTCACCACCTATCCTTCTTGTGCAGCCCCTGCGTCGTTCCCAGCGGCATCACAGCCCTCCCCGTGCTCTGCGTGATTATGTTTGCAACCAAGTAACGTCTCCCAAACCAACGCTGCCTTCATCGTCCAGTCCCACCACAGGTACAAGGTATCCTCTTTGTAATTTCCTTTCTTATCACCGCTACTCACCACAGCACAGGTCCTTTGTTGCCACCATTAGTCAGGACATTGAGCCTCGCTCATACACTGAAGCTGCCTCCCTTCCACAATGGCATAATGCCATACAATCCGAGCTCGCAGCATTGGAAGCTAACCAGACTTGGTCCCTCACATCTCTCCCTCCTGGCAAGACTGCCATTGGATGTCGCTGGATATACAAAATCAAACGCCATTCAGATGGCACCATTGAGCGTCATAAAGCTCAGTTAGTGGCCAAGGGTTACACACAGCTGGAAGGTATTGATTTCCATGACACATTCTCTCCTACTGCCAAAATGATTACCGTCCGCTGTTTATTGGCTTTAGCAGCAGCACAGAATTGGTCCCTCCATCAGCTAGATGTACACAATGCTTTCCTTCATGGTGATCTTCATGAAGAAATTTATATGTGTCTACCTCCTGGTCTTCAGCGACAGGGGGAGAACTTGGTATGTCGCCTCAACAAGTCGTTGTATGGATTAAAGCAAGCGTCTCGCCAATGGTTTGCTAAATTCTCTGCAGCTATTCAAGTTGCCGGATATGTTCAGTCTAAAGCAGATTATTCATTGTTCACATGTTGCAATGGTAAATCTTTTACCGCATTATTGATATATGTTGACGACATTCTCATCACAGGTAATGACCTTAAGGCTATATCCACTCTCAAGAACTTTTTGCATAGTCGTTTTCGCATTAAGGATTTGGGTGATTTAAAGTATTTTCTGGGCATTGAGGTCTCTCGATCAAAAAAAGGTATTTCTATCTCACAACAGAAATACGCTTTGGAAATTCTGAAGGATAGTGGGGTTTTGGGTGCTAAACCCGTGAATTTTCCTATGGAACAAAACACAAAACTCTCTGATGCAGGTGACTTGCTTAAAGATCCATCTCAGTATAGAAGACTTGTGGGGCGCCTAATCTACTTGACTATTACACGACCGGATATCATGTATTCTGTACATGTGCTAAGTCGGTTTATCCATGCCCCACGCAAACCGCACATGGAGGCTGCCTTGCGTGTGTTGCGTTACCTGAAAGGTGCTCCAGGTCAGGGTTTGTTTTTCTCTTCTCAAAATGGTATGTCTCTGCGAGCTTTTTGTGATTTAGATTGGGCTGGTTGCCCAATGACTCGAAGATCAACTACAGGTTATTGTGTTTTTTTGGGTTCTTTGCTTGTTTCTTGGCGGACGAAAAGACAGAAAACAGTGTCACTCTCCTCAGCAGAAGCCGAATATAGAGCTATGACAGGTACATGCTGTGAGTTATCTTGGTTACGATCATTGTTGAAAGACCTACAGATATTGCACCCAAAACCAGCATTACTGCACTGCGATAACAAAGCAGCTTTACACATAGCAGCTAATCCAGTTTTCCATGAAAGAACCAGACATATAGAAATGGATTGTCACTTCATTCGGGACAAAATACAGGATGGTTCGATCACGACTGAATTTGTTACTTCAGCAGAACAGCTTGCGGATGTCTTCATTAAACCATTGGGAAAAGAGAGCTTCTCCACCATAATTCGCAAGTTGGGAGTTCTTGACATCCACTCTCCAACTTGAGGGTGAGTGTTAAGAAAGAATCAATAAAATCTCATGTTTACGTAATGTATTAGGAAACATATGCTGTCAAAGATATGTATTCCTATTGTAACTCTTATTCCAGAATTAGCTTAGCACAATATAGGAAAATAATCTTGTATATAATGTAGCTGTGACAGACTCAATTTACAAGCAACAGGGTTGGCAATCCTTTTTTTTCTCTGAAATTCACAATTCTTACACCATTAGTGTAACTTTTTCACCTTGACATGATAAACTTAGCTAAACATAATGAAGAAGAGAAGCATAAATAAACAAGATAAGAACATAAATAAGATATAAGTTAACTAAGTAAAGGAAAGGAAATGAAAAGCATAAACAAGAGATTAATATAAACAAAACTTAAGCATTACAAAGAGAAAGAGCAAGAGCATGATCTTGATCTGAAAACTAAGATGCCTAAATACATGGCAAATACCTCCTTTTATAGGCTAAAATTCAGAACTATTGATTTGTTGACTAATTGTTGAGTGGGTGGCCACATCTTGACTTGGTGACAATCCTTATCTTCTTGTTTGCCAAAAATGTCATTGATAACGTTATAATTTGAACAGACTTAAATCATGAAAGTTCTAGGAAATTGTCTCATATTTCCAGGAAAAAAAAGTTGAGGTCATTTAGACTTCTAAAACTCGAGATATGGGCTGGACACTAAACAGTGTCTGGGCTGCAGGATAAATTCAGACTTCTCCATTGTTGTTACAATTTGGACTTGAAAACGACCTTTTTAAATCTTGGACTCCACATGAAAGTTTTAGGCCTATTTCTTAGCTTTCCATCCATATAAGTCAGACCTAAATCCAAGATCTACAGCTCTAGATATGACCCAATGACTGAACAGTGTTCCAGTTTGGACTGAACCAACATCTCTTTTCTAAGTTTGGCCCTCTCTTTGTCCTTTTAATTTTCGTACTTAAACTCATCAATCAATCCTTTCATTTATGTGATAGGCCTACATTTAAGATGAACATTTACCATAAATTAAAGGTATCTTATGGTATCAGACTTGTTATTATAAAACATGCTTTAGTTAAGGAGTTATTGATACTTCAAGTGCAAAATAATGATATAAAACCTTGATAAAAATGCACTTTTAAGTACTAATAAAAGAGCTATGTACCCAATACTTAACAATTTGGTGTAAAAATCTTTCAAGGGCATAAGTAGAGGTGGTAGTTGTTCCAAGGTATTTCTTGTGTTTTGTCTTTGGAGGTTGTTTTGGTAATTTGATTATTTGGTTTGATTCAAGGCAAAAGGTTTGACAAAATTAATATTGGTAATTTGAGAGTTAGATAATTTGTTTTTTTGCCCTTACACATGTCTTTCAAGTTGTTCATATCACTCTCTCTTTTCTTCCTAGCAAAACCTTTCTTTTTTACCAGCTCAGCTATGTGTCTAGACTTAATCCCCTACTTTATTCTTTCAGCAATACATACAACATTGTAGAAATGCTAAGATGAGCTTCCCATCAGATGCTCATAATAAGGGAACTTGAAGGTATTGGCGAACAAGGTCACCATCCCCGTTTCTATCAAAGAAGGTTGGACATACGTGGCCTCATCTTTCCATCTTTGCGTATACACCATTATTGACTTTTAACTTCCCTTTTCCTTGGTCATTAGGCTGGTTCTATCAAGAGCCATTTGAAGATTAAATTTGTATTGCTTCAAGAAAGCCTCAACCGAGTCTTTCTATTTCTTAATCTTGGTGTTGTCCAGGTTCATGTACCAACTCAGGGCGGACCTTGTGAGATTATCCTCGAAGAAATAGATCAAAATTTTATCATTATGGATCACTTCAGTCATCTTATTGTAGTATGACCAAAGATGAGTGTTTTGGCACTCTATTCCAGTGTATTTGATGAAGTCTGACACTCTAAAATCTTTTGGCACCACAATGTTTAGCACCAAGCATATTTCAGCTGCTCAGAAAGGGTCAAACATCATTTTTTTCGACTGCTCTTAATTTCTCTTCTATATTAGACCACTTGTTATGGTTTATAAGACTAATAAATATATCATTAGAAGGTCCTTCAGCTGTTAAATCCATAGTGATCAAAGCTTAAGCTGGCTGGATGAGGGCAACAAGGACAAAATGCTATTTAGTCTGTGAATCTACCACTAACTTTTGAGATATCTGAGGGATATGAGCTGTTGGTGCTCCTATAAGAGGTTATGCAGACATTCATTCCCCATTCTTGGACCTTAAAAGTTGCTCGAGTAGATTGGTCATTTGAGCAACTTCATTCTTCACAAACTTTAACTCATTCTAATAATATGATTTCAGATGAGTTCTCTCTTCATTCTCCATTTTTTTTCTCAATCGGGTGCTGTAGACTTCAGACGGGGGACCTATGTTTCACAACCCACACAAGTATATGATGATTTATAAACAAATGCATGATTAAATGCAATAATCATGATGTATATGTCAATGTATATTGGATTAACCTTTCTGATATGATTCATGACTTTCATAATTCCTTGGGCATATTAGCATTTGCTAAGTTCTTATCATGGTTGAATCCCAAAACATATTAAAAAAAAAGGTGATGACCCTCTTATGGATAAAATAGTTTGTACATCGTTTGACAAATTTAAAATTTAAAAGCTCAATACATCACTACTCACAAAAAACATTTCCTTTATTAACTATATTTCTAATGAAGGAAGTGATGGCGCTCATGTGTTCTCAGTACTTCACAGCATCATTTCCAATCTAGGTGGCATGTTATTGCAACCTTTCAGGTATTATCAGTGATCAATATTCCGTTGCCGGTTCCTAAAGCCTTGTTGCTTTTTTCCACTACTTGTACCGTAGTCTCCAACTATGCTACCTTAGCCATTGCCCCTTGCAGCTCCTCCCTCTTATTATCAAGCTCAACTATTTTAGAGTTAATTTGAACTATAAAGCTGTCAATATAGTCTTAACATCCTTGACGCTCTTGCTTAATCCTAATTAACTTTTTCTCTATCTCAAAGTAATGGCTTATCAACTTTTTCATCTTATCTTTTTAGATTTCTAGCTTAGATTGCAATACCATAATCTGTCCCTTTGAAAACTCAATTCTCTTATGGTAGTCTCTCATATAAGACTTAATGGCTTTTCTAGTGCTTCTCTCTTCCTTAGACTATACAATATATTGGGACTAGATTCTTCTTTCCTTTTCTATGTCAATCCTAGCTAACCAATTTTTCTTTTTCTTAGCTTCCAACTTTTTCCTAAAGCTGTCTCTTTCTTTCTTTAAGGAATCTATTATTTCCTTATCGATATTTATCCTGCCTTTGACTGACCTATTGCAGCAGAAGGGTTGATTTGATCATGCTCATACCTTACATTGGCTGATTTTTCCCAAGCATAATAAATTGATGTTCCTGAAAGTAAAACACTTATAATTGGGATCCCAAAAATTTAGTAAGGTTTTTACAGCCGCTGCCTATACTGGAAGCCTTATTACTTATGCAATTCTCAAATATCGCCTATCAAAATGAGTCTTGTCGACATACCCTATAATGGGTAGCAATTTCTCTAGGCCATTTATCATATGATTTATCTTAGTAATGCATGACAATCCACTAGCATCGATTATTGGATAACCCCTTTTAGCTACTTATATTAGCTTATATTCTTGCTTAAATTCTTGAAAAGATGGATACTTTAAGAAAGTTATGATTTCAGTCCAGAATCCTGCAATACAAGATTAATATGGTCACGTTTGTTGTGGTGCAAATTATAGGTAGCACGTATAAACTAAGGACATTTAGGCCTTCTACCTGGTCTTAAAAGGGTCTCCGATATGCCTGGTAGTAGTCTTTATAAAGACAATATGAGGGCATTGCGAGGAATTGTTAAAGCATGTGTGCCTACCATTACCAACTAGACACTCAGATATGAGTTGAGTGTTTTACACCCCTGACCAATAGTCATAGGGCAAATCGCTAATTTCTCATTTAAAAAATTTAAAGTAGTAAAAATTTAAAGCCTAAAAATGCATAAAAAAATTAAATAAATCAAACATAACAATCAGACAAACAAACAAAGCTTAATTCACAGGTCACCAGTAGAGTCATCATTTTGTTACATGTGTGCAGCGTTGCGATGATCATCCTCCTAGAACAGGATCGTCAAGAATGATGTCGAAGAACAAAAGTCGCCACCTAGTATTTTACTCACTATAAACCCTAACTAGTCTCAAAGTCTAGGTAAAGGGACTGATTATGTAAAGAAAAGGTATTAACACTCCTAGTATGTCTTACCTGAGGTAAGCTATATTGTTTATTTGTCTGATATAAGCTAAGGAAATGTTGTATTTTCTAACTGTTAGTGAGTCTAAGGTTTAAGAAAAGTCGTCCTCAATAAGGAGATTCTTATCTTATCAGATTAAAAACCTAGTCATTCTAATGCCAATATATAAAAAAATAAACTGTCTTTTTATTTAGTATCAAGAATATGTCTTACATATAAGTTCATAATCCTGTATATTAAAAGAAATAATTTTTTTATTTCAATATAAAAAATACGTCTTATGTATAAGTTTATAATCTCGCATATTAAAAGAAAAAAAATAATGTTTATGATAGTTTTGAAATGTAGGCCAAAATCCTTTGAAATTTTACAAACTTGTTTTTAATCCATGTATTTTTTTTTAAAACATGTCAAAGTATTTTAGATTAAAAAAATGCTTGAATAACTTTAGGATTTTTAGCCGTATGCAAGAAAAAAGAAATTTTTGTTTTTTAGGCTTTCTTTGATTGAAAAAAACCCATTTTTCTTTGTAATAAAACTACAAAACAATTAGGCTTAAAGGATGTTTGTCAAACATACCCGTAAACCCAAAAACCCTTTAACAAAAAATATGGCAAACCAAACAGGGTATTAAACCAAAACCTATTTATTTTTACTCGACTCGACCAAGTTGACCCGAAATTTTTAGTTTGACGGGAAACCGAACCAAAAATCCTGGTTTGACTCGAAAATAACCCCAAAAAAAAAAACTAAAGCCATAAAACAGATTAAATACTTAAAAAAATATAAAAACTCAAAAATTCTGGAACAAAAATAGATCAAACACAAAAAAAATAAAAATGAAGAACACCAAAACATCAACCCAACAACATGGGTTCCAAAATAGACTATATTTGGTCAAAAGGTACATACATGTTGAAAATCATGCAAGGATTAATAACCTAGCATCCATTCAAATCATGTTATTAATTGTCTCTTAAATATCATGATTTCGTGAAAATAAATTTCAGTTCTAAACCGAAACCCTATGATTAAAAACCATTAAAATCATGTTAGTGATGCAAATAAACACTAAATTATTGGTTAACCATGCATAAGGAAAGGTTATGTGCAAGGAAATGGACCAAAATTGGTCCAAATCAAGAGGCTAAGATAATATTCTTTCTAAGAACACGAAGAACATTACCCATAAACCCAGAAAAAACCCAGCCATGCCCAACCATTTCTAAGCCTTAGAAATGGGCTTTTTTGGATTCTAAAACATGCCTTTTATATCCCAACTAGTCACAATATCATACACAAATATGTTTAAATCCAAAATAAAAAAAAAATCAAAACATCAAAATCAAGTATGAGGTACCAATTCAAAAACTACCAACCTAAAACAACTTATATGTTCATGCAATATGGATTTAAAATTTGTTTTCTGAAGCCATTTTATACATGAACAGGTCTAACAAACCCAAGATAAACACCTTTGCTTTAACATGCATAACTTAAGCTAAGCAAAAACTAAAACAACATTATATATTATAAAAAAAATTAAACAACAACTTTAATATATTAAAAATATAAAAAGACTTTAAAAGAACATCATTAAATAAAAAAAGACAACAAAAAAGAGGTGAATGCAATATTATTTGTTAAACATTTCAAACCTCTTTTATATGCTTGTAAACTTAAATATAAACCAAAAAATATATAAAAAACAACAAAAGCTGGGCACAAAGGACCTACTTTTAGGTCAGCAATATATACTTAGAACAACTATTCTCTTTGCTTTCCTTTGGAAAAGTATGACTCTCATAAACTTGCAAAGCTTAAGAAAACTTTTGTTTATGCTTTTGGACCTCTACACTTATGTTTCTTATTGATATTTCTTTTATTTTTCTATCTTATATCTTTTCTTCTCTTTTTTTCTAGCCATTTTCTTGATCTTGAAGGGGATATTTATAGGGTTTTGAAAGGTCTGGAATTCATTTTTGACCTCTAGATCTTGAGGGAAGTGTTTTAAACCCTTTATAAGAACTCATTGAGGAGCCTTTGTATGTGAACACATAAAAATCAAATCAATTTTTAAATGATGGTTGCACTGTCGGGGCTGACTGAGTTGTCCACTTTCAAGGCTTTGTTAGAGCAATTCTGCCGTCATTGTCGCCTGAGACCATTTGAAGTTGGCGGAGAGTGTGCACACCTTTCATTTAGATCAAACTTTGCTCAATTTAAAGGTTAATAGCTTTATATTTATTCATTTAAAGTTGTCAACTTGATTAGTCAAAATTATCAAATTAGAGATGCAAACTAACGAATGACGTGTCATTCACCTTCTCTTCATTAGGTTTGAACGACACATCATATAAGGTTCTTAATTTCAGATTTGATAAATTTCAATAAAGTCTTTGTTCTTCCAATTACTTATAATTGTATCCGTAATTGCCTGCAGACTTTTAATTTCATGTAATTTGACCATTGCCAAACTCAATTGTCAGCTTTAAAGTTGACTACTATTTTCATTTTAGTCCCTGGTTCTGAATCTGTACATTTCAACCTTCAATTGACTAACAAACTTCTAATTTCTTCAATTTGACCACTGATTTGATCAATTTCACCCCTGACATTCACATATCTTTTTCAGTTTGGTTTTTAGTTTTGGATTTCTTCAATTAAGTCCTTAATTGCCCATTAAACTTCAATATTTATACAATTAAGCCCTTGATTTAGCCAAATTAACTCCTAAAAATTGCAATTCAACCCCTAGACTTTAATTTCTTCTAATTAAAGCCTAAATTGACTTCAAAAAGTATTTTTTCTTGTAATTAAGCCCTCAATAAATTCAATTAAACCTCAATAAATACCAATTGAGTCCTTAAACATCTAATTTTGATTTTTCATCCTTAAATTGAATTTTCTGTGCCAATAGGGCTTTATTAGTTGAAGATACACTGTCAAAAATTTTAATCTTGTATATTTTGATCTTCCTCAACTAGTTTGCGACAATTTCTTTGGTTTTTTCTGATATATTCTTCTCACTGATATATATTTTAATTTTCTTCCAATATTTTTTTTTGTATTTTCTCTTTTACTCTTTTTTACAACATATATACGCTTAATATATTAAAATTATCTTACATGTCATACAAACATTTTTATTTCTTGTTAAAGAATTGTTTATTGTGTTTTCAAAAATTATTCACTAATAAAATATTGATTTCAAAAAATATAACAAAGCAATTAAAATCTTGAAAATTTTAAGTTTTATATATTCTTTTTTTTTCATGAATTATTATTGCTATCCTTGAGTTCATACATGTATACATAAAGCTCGATTTAAATTGCTATCCTTGAGGATAGTGTCTTTTATTAGTATAATTTATGATATAAATAAAGTAAGATTATAATTCAAGGAAAGAGAATAACATTATCCATGAAAATTACTAATTCGTCAAGAACCAAAAATTTACCCTATAAAAGCAGAAGACGAGGAAGAAGCAAAGGCGAAGGAAGAAAACAGCTTGGAAAAGAACCACACATTTGGAGAGCCTGCGAAAACAAGACTGTTGTTGCCAGAATCTACTCTGTAGATTTGATCATTGCCAAACTCCGATCACATGCCATGGTAGACCCTCTCCGTACGAACACTTTTAGAGCCATTTCTCTCTGACAAACAATAATCCTCGTGCTACACATGTGACACCACCCCTTCTCCCCTTCTTTTATAATGGAACTAAAAATACATGCGTGGTGTGGTCACTATTTTTTTTTAATACTTTGTATTTATTTTATTATATGCTTGAATTATGGATTTTTTTTATGAATATAGTGATTTGGATATAAATAAAAAAGAGTTAAGAGAGGATGGATCTAGAAAATGTTCTAGTCACTGACAAAAAAAGAAAAGAAAAGGAAAGAAATAACGCCACTAGATTGTCATTTGCACGTAATCATGTTTTGGCATGCATTTACGATATGACTAAATTTGTAGATATTCATGTTTTTGGCATGCATTTGTAGTGTGTGGATATATATATGATGTTGTAAAGTTAATAAATTGTTTCCTTCTATAGCTTTCACATAATTGAAGGCTTGAGATTCACGTCACATTTGACAAGTTTAGGGCTCCACTTTCACGTACATTCACTGAGAACTGGAGACGTGTTAGGGTTTGTCTACATGTGTGGCAATATTGGCGAATGAAAAGATTCTCTCTCTTTTTTTTAAGCATGACCATCATATTTCTTAAATTTTCTTTATTACATTTAAAATTAATGATTAAATTTGAAATATAATCGAGATACAATGAAAGAATTCGAATCCAGAGAACTGGCAACCACAACAAGAAATTAAATCAGAGAGAATTTCAATTCTTTTAAATATGTTTGGTTAAAGAGATGTATTTTAAGATAATTTTAAAATGAATTTGTTTATTTTTAAATAAAAAATATAGAAAACATATTCCTTTTATTTTTACTATTTTTATTTATCTTGAAAAAGTGATGAAATGCTATAAAAGACTAAGGTAATGTTTGGGAACGCGGTTCAACCTGTATTTTCAAAAAATTTGAATTTTTTTTGTTAAAATATAATATGGTTTGTACATTTTGGATCGTTTTGATGTGCTAATGTCAAAAATAATTTTTAAAAAATAAAAAAACATCATTGAAATGTATGTTGATACAAAAAATTATTTAAAAAACACCCGTATTCACACTGCCAAACAAGCTCTAGGCAAGAAGCTTTGGTGGCTAACCATGCGTGGCCATGCCAATCATTTTAGACGGCAAACAGCCTTCCAGCAAAGGAAAGGGCCATCTAATCAAACTCTATATCACAATCAAAGAGATTGTGCAATCCATGCTCAAGTGAAAGCTCCACTTCAATACCTCACTCCACTCCATGTGGCCTTATTATGATAGCGAAAAGCACCCATATCTATCTATGTCATATCCCCTAATTGTACGACGCTCGATTCTTATTTACTTTTTTTGTTCATCCTAATTTGCAAAGGATTTGCTCATCAATTAGTGGAAAATCACCATTTATCTTCCCTTTCTTTCTTTATTTATTATGTCTTGATTTGACAAGGCCTTCTTTTTTTGTGTTATTACAAATTAGTTTGATTTTATTGAACAATTTCATTATTTTGTTGTTTTATTTTTTTAAAGTATAATCACCTTCTACTTCTTAAATTTCTTGTTGCTCTACTTTTAAAGTAATTGAAGTGCTTGATATCTAATTTACTACATTGGATATATGATCTTGATTTTCTTTTTGATGAAAGTAAGAGCCAAACCCCAAAATAAAAGGTGAAAACAAATATCTCTCTCAAGCCAATCTTGTACCTCAATTTATTAATATATTCTCTTCTTCATTGGAGAAAAAAAAAAAAAGGCCCTATCCCTAGAGGGGGATCACTAAAAGGTGGAACCACGTGAAAGTTTTAGGAGGCATGAAGAACACATACTCCACGTGGTCCCATGATAAATTTTCATTATTTTCTGGTTTTCTTCCACCCTGAAAGTGAATTTCGAACCTCAAATAAATATTCATGTTACATTCAAATATATTTTTTGAATTTTTGGGTATATAAAACAACGCTACATCATATCATGCATTTTTTAATATTTTTTAAGCCAAAATATGATTTTTTTTTAAAGACTTGATCGTATGCACATCAAATAAAATACTTTTCTTTTTGTATTTTTTTAAATGAGAAATGTTTTTAGAAATTTTAGAAATTCTTTAAATAATGATGAAAAACAAGGTATTTTAATACCAGATCGACATCTTACAATGTAAGTCTATAACCTCAATATTAAATAAAATTGCTGGAAAAATATGTAAGGGACCCATAATTGAATTTAAATTGATCCTTTAAATTCTTAGAACTTTAGGAATTTATTTGGGGTCTGTTTGGCAAAAAACTATTTTTATTAAAAACAATGGTTAAAACAGGTCTAAGGGCATGTTTGCCAAACAACCCCTTAGGCAAAAAATTCCTCAACAAAAAAACTAACCAACCAAATAAAACCTTAGTACCTGACCCAAAAAAAATGAATCCGGTAGACTCGAAAACACTGGTTCAACCCTGAACCGAACCAAAAACAATGGTTTGACATGAAACTAAAGCAAAACAAGCAATTATTCAAAAACATATCAAAACTAAATAAAAACACAAAAACATAAAATTTCCTGACAAAAATAGATCAAACATCAAGAACATGATAAACATTCAAACCGAAACCCAATAAGCATATATCACAAACCAGACAAGCTTTCATGCAATTAAGGGCAAAGTTTTGTTCGTAATCATGCGTGGATCAAGAATCAAGCATCAATTTTCTTTGATTAACACTCAAAAGCCATGATTTGATCGAAATATGTTTGGACAGTCGAAAGAACTCTAGAATCTAAATGCATGAATACATGTTATTAATGCATTTTAACCCTACATTATTTGCTAAAGATGACAAGTTAACATGTTTGTGTCAAGAATTGACCAAAAACAATTAAAAAACAAGAAGTTAAGGCAAAGTTCATGCAAAGAACATGAACCCAAAATCTGGGAATTTTTTGAAATTGAAGAACTAATGCCGAAACCTAGATTCATCCTTCTATGCCTTTAAAAACACTACTATTGGTCTCACAAACCACGTTACCAATACTAAGCATAGTTGATTCCAAAAAACTAACAACAAACATCAAATAATCAAGAACATACATGAAATTTCAACTCCATAACTACAGCCCCAATGACAACCAATAAAAACATCAAATTTCAATTCTCAGCTGACTCTTTGAACACTTGGAACCCGAACCATGCTTAGGAACCAAGAACATATACTAACAAAAGGCATCAGACACTCATTGCCACTTTTGGAAGAATCCAAAACTACCATACTTTATCAAAATCAATCATAAATATATTGTCTTAATACTTTGTAACATCAACAATAACTCTAAACAAGATTTGAACAATAAAAAAAATATTTTTATATATTAATCAAAACAAAACTATAAAAAATCATAACAATAAAACAAGTTAAAAAAAACATCAAAAAAGATTTAAACATTAAGAAAGCATGAATAGGTAGGCCATATGGACTCCACCCTTTAAGTTTTTACATGGTTATACCTTCTCCAAGCTTGTTGACTATAAGCTGCTATTTTTTATTCTCTTTTCCTTCCTTTTTCCCTTTCACTCTTTTTCTTTCAAAAGCTTGTTAAATCTTTTATGTTAGGCTCTTGAACCTTCATAATAGGGTCTATCAACATAATATTTTCCCATGTTTTTCCTCCCTCTCTCTTTTTTTTCCTCCTCCTTTAACTCTGATTTCCAGGGGTATTTATAGGGTTTTTTTTGTGAATTTCATCAAAGATTGATCAAAGCTTAGCCCTTGATCCAAGTGAGAGGGTTTTGGATAAAATCTAACAGTTGAAAACTCTTGTATTAGGCTCGTTTTACAATGAAGGGAAAAAAAGCTATTTCTGGTTTTTTTTTTTATCTTGAAATGAAGGTTTGAAAGCCATTGATAAGAACCCTTTAAGCATTTTAAGTGTGAACACACAAAAAAAGGGTGGTTTTTGAAAAATAGGTATCAAACTTCGATGTAAACATCATCATAAATATCTTGAAGTTGATAGAAAAGATGCATACCTTTCATTTGGATCTAAGCTTACTCAATGTGGAGGTTTGTAACTTCATATTCATTCATCCAAGGTACCAACTTGATTAGCCCAAAATTTAAAAATACAAAGAAATTTGATCGATGACAAGATGTTAGAGACTTCTATGGAAGAATTGAGGTGTAAACATTAAAAAAGAAAGCTGATCAGGGATAAGATGGAGACTTCTATGGAAGAATTGAGGTGTAAACATCCAATTTCATGGGCATGGAGTTTTAGAGGGGATGTTTATCAGTTGAATGATAGTAGTTACAACCCTTAAGGTGGTTGGAAATGCCATATTTATTCATCTGAAGATGCCCACTCAACCAATCAAAATTGCTAAGGAAGGAGATGAATAGTGGGTAAATGACATGTCATCTAGGTTAAACCTTAGAAATTAGGGTTTTTTTAATTTGGGATCTAGTCAATTTCAATTTGGTCCTTACTCTTCTTGTTTTTTTTTTAATTGCATCCGTAATTGTCTCTTAACTTATAATTGCTTGCAATTGTACCCCAGTCAAATTCAAATATCAGCCCCAAAGTTGAGCACCTTTTACAAATGAGTTATTGGTTTTCAATTTGTTCAATTTCATCCTTAATTGACCACTAAAATTTCAATTCCTTTCATTTTGGCCCCTGCTTTAACCAATTCCTACCCCTGAAATTGCGCGCCACTTATCGGTTGGTTCTTGGTCCAAGGAATGTGTAATTAAGTCCTGAAGTTGGCCACTAAACCTTTTTTTTTTTTTGTCACAATCAAGCCTCTAATTTAACTAATTAAACCTTTTAAAGTCTAATTTCAATCCTCAAACTCTAATTTTTTCTAATTAACACCCAAATTGACTCTGAAAACTAATTTCCCTTGCAATTAGGTTATTAATAAAATTAATTAAGCTTTCCAAAATTCTCATTGAGTCCTTACCCATCTAAATTTGTGTTTCTTTACCCTAGATAAAAATATTTTCACTAATAAGGCTTTGTTAGTTAGAATTGGGTTGTCAATTTTGCCAATCTTATACATTTTAGCCCTCTAACCTTTTCACTTGTCTTCTTGGTCCTCTTCCACCAATCTTAGGCAATCTTCTAGCCTTTCTTCATGTATGTCCTTTTGTATTACATAAAAATAGATAACAACAGATACCCCCTCTTTACAATGCTTAGAAAGCAAAATCTTATCAAGGTTTTGCATAATGAGCTTGTAATGAAAACGTGTCTATCTGACTTGCTGGGTGACCCACCCATCAAAAAATTTGGTTTTTATAGAAAATGGTCTTATTATCACGAGTGAATTGCCCTTTTTGAAATTCAAAAAATTGGTCTATTTTTAGCGACGACTTACCTTTTTTAAATTTCAAAAAGAATTTCAACAAATATTCATACTTTTTTGAAATTGGTGTATCTTCATGGGTGACCTATTCATTTTAAAATTAAAAAATTGATCAATTTTCATGGTCAACTTACCCTTTTTAAAATCCAAAAAGAATTTTATTAAGCATCCATGCTTCCCTGAAATTGATATATTTTCACGAGCAACTTATCCATTTTGAAATTCATAAGTTTTGGTCTATTTTCTTAGGCGACTTGCCTTTTTTAAATTCCGAAAAGAATTTCAGCAAACATTTATACTTTTCTAAAAATTTAGTCTATTTTCATGGGCGACTTGTGCATTTTAAAATTCAAAAATTGATCTATTTTCATGGGCGACCTACCCTTTTCAAATTCTAAATAATAGGATCCTTCTAGAACTTTTCTAAAATAAAATTTCAAAACAAAATACCTTACAAAGGTAAACTCTTAAAACAAGTGCCTTATCTTATAATCATAATTATCCACATCCTATAGGTGGTGATGTCTTTTTCATTTCACACTTTCCATTCACCCATACAGATTTCACCACCTTTTCTCTTGATTGGCGGATCCTACACTAATATTATTTTAAAATTGAGGTTAACCCATATGTAATGCATGCCCCATTTTCTTCACAATCTCTTTTTTATTGCTAAGGGGTGTAATTTCTGAGGTGGTCACTGTGGTCGGCTTGCCCTTCCAGTTTAATCGAGTAAGTCTGTGCGAGTTACTTTCAAATCTTGAATGTTGAGCTACCTTTGTAGCCTCTTTTTTTGGCGAGTATTTAGGTTATGGCGAATGACATCACATGTTTCCTAATTGGAAATGAATTCTGTCATTTTGGTGATTTTTATTTTCAGTTCAATTGACTTGAACTCTTGCATCTCTACAATTCTCTTCATTTAGAACTTTGGTTTCACAGCTCAGTAAACCTGAAATCACAATTGAGTGATTGCTTTTAACCAGAACCTAAATTCTTTGTCTTCAGTTCGGCCTAACCCGAGATTATAATCTAACAATCCCCTTTAACTATAATCAAAATCTTTGTTTTTAACTCGGTCAACCTGAGATTCTAATATGACAATATCCATTAACCAAAACCAAAATCTTTGTCTTTAGCTCCGCCAACCTGAGATCCCCATCTGGTGATATGCTTTTACTAGAACTGAAATATTTGTCTTTAGTTTTACCAAACTGAGATCTCAATCTGGCGATCCCCTTTTACCATAACCAAAATCTTTGTCTTCTAGGAGAATCATATTCTCACAACTATTCTCCTGTACAACTATTCTTTAGTAAATCTTGTTATCTCAATGACTCATGTTTTCAACTCAAGACTTGAAATCTCAATCCGGTGATTTCCTTCAATTACAACTATCTAAAGGCATCTTTATAGAATCCGAAACACTTTGATTGCAAGGTTGACATCCGATACTTCCTGATCACGGGGTTTAAATATTTTGGCATTCTTCGAAGCCAAAGTACTGAGAAGTTGGTGATGGCAGGATTTCTCTCCTCTTCCTGATTGCAGGGTTAAAACCAAAATCCCTTTCTATCATTGCTCAAGGATTTTTTTTCAAGTGATTTCATTGTGAATTTTTCCTGTAAAATTTAAAAACATTTATGCAATGCTTAAGGGTTAGATGAATGTATGCATCCTTACCTGGTTTGAAATATAACCCTCCTCTTTGATGCTCCATCATCAGAGGATGCCTTGGCTTGCCATCTAAAGCCTTCTTAATCCTTTGTTTACCAACTCACTCGAGTTTACCATATGCCAATCCTCCGCTTGCATATAAGTGCTCTTTTTGGATTGTCCACCGCGATTACTTCTCCTATTGTTTATTAAGCCCGACAAAGCCCCCATGTATGGTGTTTCTTGCTTCATCATGAAGGAGATTAACAAATCATTCAACTTCTTGGATTATTTCAAAAATCACTCGCTAATTAGCTATGTGCATTATGCCAACAATTGTTAAAAGGTTTTCTTGTGTTGATCTCATCTTATATTGCAAATCAACTATGACGTTGCCGCCAGTTGAACCATATTCTTAAAGCATATGTTATCATTAACCTTCATGGAATTGTCAAGTCATCTAGACATGCTTCTCATTGCTTATAGTAAATGCTCATCATTGTATGCTTAGTGTTCTTCATAGTAAATGGCTTTCAGCTCATTTAATCTTATCAAACAAGTTCTGCACATTTTTAGCAACCATTACAGGTACTTATATAGCCATAAAGTTATCCTTTAATTGGGCCATACTTCTCCAATATGATAACAATTCCTAGATTCTTAAAGAAAACCATTACAATCATCATTTGCTAATGATATTCAACATCTTTTTAGCTGATATAACTAGATTCATCCCTTTAAACCAAATCTATCTTCAAAGATTCTCCCTCATCTCAAGGCTTTGTAATCAACCATACTTGATCATGGAAAGAAATACATTATCATTGTCGTGCCCTCATCATGAGGCACGATGTTGCGGTGACCCTTTTCGGGCGAGGGTCTGGAAGGTTTTTTTGGTTGGTTAGGGAGTCACCACCTAATATTAGGGCTACTAAGAAACCTAACTGGTTTATTTTTCAAGAGATTTTAGGCAAGAGACTGGCTGCGTAAAGGGAAGGTATTAACACTCCTAGTACGCCTTACCTGAAGTAAGTTGCATTATTTTTTATTGTTTGCTATAATTTGATGATGTTTGTTTCTATTGGCCTACTATGGCGGGTTTGCTACAATGAACAAACCCTGGTTTTCTAGATTAAGAACTCGGTTTGCAAAGGTG
The DNA here is from genome assembly GCF_951802175.1 of Populus nigra. Classification (NCBI taxonomy): domain Eukaryota; kingdom Viridiplantae; phylum Streptophyta; class Magnoliopsida; order Malpighiales; family Salicaceae; genus Populus; species Populus nigra. Next base: position 2,409,057 of record NC_084870.1, on the reverse strand, counting down.
AAATATCCTCAATTATCATTGAAGCTTCTTTCAGGGTAAAACTAGAATTTTTTCTATCGTATCATTCCATATAATATTTTAGATAAAATTCCTTGTAGATTTTATCATTATATTAGAAGTGAATGAGTTTTACTATTCACAATAATATTTTGGATATTAACCTCACATATGTTTTTATACTTATATTAAAGTGAGTAATTGAAGTATTGTCCCTAATAATATTTTAGATATTAACCCCTTTTAAGTTTTATATCCTTATATTAAAAGTGAATACTATTTATTATCTCTAATAATATTTTGGATATTAACCCCTTTTAACATGCACTACTTAAGTTAAACAAAGACTAAAACAACATTATATGTTTGCGTGTGTGTGTCTATATATATAAAGAAAAAACAACTTTAATATATCAAAAATAAATAAATAAACCTTAAAAAAAACCTCATGAAATAAAAATCACAGCAACAAAGAGGTGAATGCAATATCATTTGTTAAACATTTCAAACCTCTTTTCTATACTTATAAACATAAATATAAAAAAAAATGAAAGACAATAAAAGAAGGCCACTAAAGACCTATTTTTGGATAATAAAAGTATACCTAGAACAACTACTATTTCCTTCTTTTTTTGTCCTTTCTTATTTAATCTTGGAGGGGGTATTTATAGGGTTTTGCTAGGGTTTTTAGATGCTTTAAATCCATTTCTAACCTGTTGAAATAGAGGGGAGTGTTGAAAACCCTTGATAAGGACTTATTGAGAAGGCTTTGTATGTGAACACGTGAAAAATATGTCGGTTTTTGCATGATAGTTGCACTGTCAAGGCTAACTGAGTTACCTACTTTCAAGGCCTTGTCAAAGCAATTTTGATGTCATCATCGCCTAAGACCACATGAAGTTGGTAGAGGGGATACACACCTTCCGTTTGAATCTAACCTTACTTAATGTGGAGATCTTTAGCTCTATATTCATGCTTTTGAAGTTGCCAACTTGATCAACCAAAACTATAAAAAATAAAGGTCAATCGATCGAATGACATGTCACTCACATTCTTTTCATTAAGTCTGAATGGCACGTCGTATAGGTTTTTGATTTTGGGATTGCTAAATTTCGATTAAGTCCTTATTCTTCCAACTTCTTTTAATTGCACTCATAATTTCTCTAAATTTTTAATTTCATGCAATTTAACCCCTGCCAAACTCAATTGTTAGCCCCTAAGTTGATCATCCATTTCTTTTTGGTTATTGTTCAGAATTTGTGCATTTTGACCCCCAATTGATCAATAAACTTCCAATTTCTTCAATTTCCCCTTGATTTGGTCACTTTCAACCCCTATATTTACACATTCGTTTTAATTTGGTCATTGGTTTTGAATTTCTTCAATCAAGTCCTTAATTGCCCATTACATTTTAATATTTATGCAATTAAGTCCTGATTTGACCACATTAACTTTTAAAAATTACAATTTGACCCATACTTATTTCTTCCACTCAAAATCTAAATTAACTTCAAAAATCAATTCTTCTTGCAATTAAACCCTCAATAAATTCAATTAAATCTTGAAGAATTTCAATTGAGTCCTTAAACATCCAATATTGAATTTCCTTTCTTAAATTGAATTTTCTTTGCCAATAAAGCCTCTATCAATTGAAAATACATTGTCAATTTTTTAATTCTGTATATTTTGATCTTACTTAACAAGTATTCGGTAATTTTCTAGGTCTTCTGGTATACTCTTTTTACTGATATATTTATTTTGTTTCCCTACATTTTTCAATTTTTTTTGTATTTTCTTTATATTTTCTTCTTTTTTTTTCAATTTTTGTTTTGTTTATGGGGCTCCAAAAATAAGTAACAACAATGAACACCATTAGATTAAAGCTTTTTCCTTTTTCTGTAAAAGATAAAGCTAAAATATAGCTATAAAATCTTAGGTCAGGATCTATTCGTGCTTGATGTTGTAACCCAATTTTGGCCCATTAGTTTTTAATTTAATTTTTACAGGGTTTAAAATGTAAGATTAAAAGATTAGAGATTTATTTTGATGAAAATATGATTTGTCAGCTTGCATAGAAACTAGGGACTACAATGTGCTTTTGTCATTTTATCATTATCTTGAAGATAATAATCCTTATCTTCAAGATAATGATAGTTGTCTGTTTTCGAATTCGATTCTAATTCGAACTTCAAAAAAGAGAATGAGTTTGATTGAGACTTTACTTCTCGCAAGCGATTGGACTCTTGCACTATAAATATTGATCTCAGTGTATGCAAAAGAAGGGGGATGATTAGAGAGAAACCCTAAAAGAAGAGACCATAAAAGAAGAGACCTCAAGAGGAGGCCATTACCAGAAACCCTAAAAGAGAGAAACATAAAAAAAGGGCGGCGAACCCTATACTAGCCGCCGCCCCCCTCAACCCTGTTTTTTAGCCCAATCTCCCTCGACTTCGCCTCCAGCAGCCGCACGCTTAGGTAAGTTTCCTTCCTTGCTTGCTAAAATAATTAACTGGTTACTGTTGCATGCATGCGTGAACCTTTCATGCATGGTTGGGCTAGATCCAGCCCAAAAAGAAAAAAAAAAGTGGGTCGAGTCTGGGCTTTAAGCCTAGCCAACCCAAATTGTGTTTGCTAAGGTGTGCTTGGCAAAACACACCCTTATGCCTTGATCATAATTTTTATGCCTATTTTAATTTGATATTTGACCAAACGAACCCCTTTTCGATAACAGAAAATTACAAAAATATTTGGGGCTTTCGTTGATTTATTTGTGGGCCCCTCACACTTTGTTTCATTTTTTTTTGTGTTTGTATTTTTTGTATATGTGCTCAATCTATGGACTCTTACTATTAAATGCAAATATGTCGTGCAATATTTTTTTTACTTCCATCTAAAAAGGGCAAATAATAATAAAGGATAAACAAGAAAAAATTGACATAGAAAATTTCTTCTTTAAATTCATTTTTTTGCGAAAATATTCACTGACGCCAGAGTCAGGAGTATCGTATTTTTTTTGAATTTGTGCGATATTTACCAATGTCAGAGTTGGAAATATTCGTAGGAATTATTCACTGACGCCAGAGTCAGTAACATGAAAGGAAAAATAAAAAAAAGGGAAAAAGGAGAACAAATTCTTAGCAATTTTAGACAAAATCAGCAATGCAGCCTGCCTTAAGTAGGATGCTTAAGGGGTGATAAGATCTTCTCTTTTGCATAACCATTCCCATACTATAAAATCTCTATTGACCAGTTAGGGTTCCTAGTGACCATAATATTAGGTGGCGACTCCTTGAAACAAGACTTTTTTCCCCTAAAAGAATAAGATGCCAGATATCTGTTTCTTTTCCAATCGAGTGATTTTTAATCGGTCGCCGCGATGTCCGGGTGTGACACTTGAGATGAAATGTAACAACAATTTTAAAAGAAATTATTTTCTTCTTATTGAACAAAATTTTTCAAAAAATAAATCACCACCTTCACTAAAAAACCAAAAGAAACGTTTTACTAGTGTTGGGATAGGTATAAAGAATTGCTTAATACATGTGCTCACCATACTTTTATGTTTCTTTTTTGTGTGACTTTTATTTTGCTAGTGTCTTTACAACCTCAATCAAATGGTGGATAACGGTACTCCGTGATTCTCAAGTCAATCATTTTAGTTTCCTATGATAACTGATATTTGTTAAATTATTTGTCCTTCTCTTGTCTTTGCATCTCTTCTCCACCTCTCATCTGAAAAATGGACACCACTCTCGAGAAATTGAAAAAGTGTTTTACTGATTTGCTCAAAATTCAATAACAAAAATTTATCATGCTAGTTGTGAAAGATTGAGGTTGTTAATACACCATAAAATTCCTGAAGATATTTGCTAGATAATTAGAGCAAATGTCTAATTATCACGTGAGTCTTCCAATTCAATGCTTGTGATAGGTAAAAGCATTTTTACAAAGAAACACCATGCAAAATGATTGAAAGTTTGTCATAGATGTGTCAAATGGAATTGTAATGCACAATGTCGTTCTTTAAAAATCATATCTATAAAATTTAAAGATAAAATATAATTTATTAAGGATGGCTTGAGAATGAATTCTTTAGATAATCTTTTATTAAGTCTCGAGTTGCATCTTAGTGGAGATGTGCATCGTGTAATTTATGATTTACGACCTTACTTTCATGAAGAATATGTTAGACATAGTCTTGAGAATTTGACTAAAAAAAACCTTGTTTGTCAGTTTGTTAAAAAATTGGATGGAAAGTCTATCCTCGACTCATAAAGGATGTTTAAGTCGTTCTTAGACATAAAACCAAGGAAATATATGAATCACAATCATAACTACTTGTACATATACATGTTCTGACATAATAATAAAAATATTTAGCCAACCTACATATAGGTGATATGATTGCATTTCCTTTTCCTTGTTTTAGTATCAACAAATCATCTTGGTCAGGTACTAACTGAGAGAAAGATTCATCTAGTGTATGAGGGAGGCAACCTTGGGTTAATAGGGAGTGTGTCAACAGCTGCATTCTTAAGAGGTAGTCAAGTTTTGGGTATCTTCCCAAATGCTTTAGCCAAAGAGAACATCACTACAAAAACAGTTGGAGAGGAACTAAATGTCTTAATAATGTTAATGGTTTTTATAATAATAATTTGTTGTCTTTTCTTGATTATGCCGTGGAATAGAAGTTTATATATTTGGCACAACGAATCATAATTTTTGCTATAATTGTTGAACAATTGATTGATCAACTACAATCTTTCATCCCTAAAATTAATTCCTTCATGAATCGAATAGATTGTTCAATTATGAAAAGCCGTAAAAAGCTTAGATTGAATTTGAGCCTTAATGTGTAAATATGTGTCTTTTGATTTTACTCATAGCATAGTATTTTCTATATTTTTAATTTATTATTTTTTTTAAAGTGTATTGCAGGTTTTTTAGTTGTGGCTATTTTAGATGATGTCTTTTATACTTTTTACCTTTCCAAACTTTAAACATTAAGGACAATATCTCATTTTGGTTGAAGGGAGAGGATAATTGAAATCATTAAAAAAGAACTCTTTTTTATGTTATTAAAACTATTTAACAAAATTGTTATTATTAGGACGACAGAGTAAAGATGAATTTTTTTTTGTCCTCTTGAAACGCATCGTAAGAAATATTTGTCATTTGTTATTTGTAAAATTCATAACAAGGTTTTATCATATGCTTCATCTTGAATTATTCAAGTTTACAAACTCTTACACTGTTATGACTTAATTGTGCTCGTATACTTATTTAGTAAGGATTCATAAACCATCATTTTCACACACTTTAACACATAATTGTGCGTTGCAAATTGGATTATTACATTATTTGTGTTATTATGTCAAAAGTAGCAACTACGACAATATATAATCTCTCGTTCCCTTAGTTGCTACTTTTTACAAAAGAACACAAATATCTAATAATAAAATAAATATAATATCAATGATTATAAAATAAATAAATAAAAACATAGATAAGTTTGGTTTTGTAGCCTTCTTAACCTAAAAAATTAAGCTCGAAGGAGTGTGTTAACACCTAATACCCTAAAGCCAGCTGACCTGGGAGTTATTGGCCTAAAGCTTGTTACATGGGTTGAGGAGAAGGGTTAAGGAGATCAAACATTGCATTATCTACATTTAAGTATCTACAACCCAAGTTGTTAAGCCCGAAAGGGTGTCTTAAAACCTAATACCCTAAAGTCAGCTAACCTGGGAGTTATTGATCTAAAGCTTGTTACAAGAATTAAGGAGAAGGGTTAAGGAAGTCAAACATTGCATTATCTACATTTAAGTATCTGCAACCCGAGTTGTTAAGCCCGAAAGAGTGTCTTAACACCTAATACCCTAAAGTTAGCTGATCTAGGAGTTATTGGCTTAAAGCTCGTTACATGGGTTTAGGAGAAGGGTTAAGGAATCAAACATTACATTTTCTACATTTAAGTATCTACAACCTAAGTTGTTAATCTTGTAATAGTGTCTCAACACCTAATGCCCTAAAACTGACTAGTTTTGGTGTCTTTAGCTTAAAGCTCGTTACATGAGTTTAACATGTACTGTGTTTTAAGTTATGTTATTTTTAAAAAGAAATATATATATAGTTATTCTTAAAATAAATTAGAACATATATTGTTTTCTTCCAAGCAAAGCCCCATAACTATGTATTGATTTATTGAGCATAAAACAATGTTTATTAATATCTTGATTAAGAGGTATGTGGTAGACACATAAATCTAATAAAAGTTTGTTTATTTGAATAGATTGGTGAGAAGTATATTGATGAATACCTTGGTTTTGGATTTTGTAAATTGTTTTTTATTTCAACGCTTTAATTACTAGGGACCAATAGTATGCTGGTTGATGGTGTAATAAGTACTTAAAACTACATTTTTATTAAGGTTTAATATTAATATATTGTACTTGAAGTATCATTAAGTTCCCTAATGTAAGCATGTTTTATAATAATAAATCTGATAATATAATATATCTTTATTTTATGGTAAATGCTCGTATAAATGAAGGTTTGTAAAATAGGCATATATCACAATTCAAAGTATTGATTGAAATGTTTTAACTATTAAAATTAGGGAGACAAAAAGAAGGCTAAGCTTAGAGAATATAGACCTTGGATTTAGGTGTGATTTATCGTGATGGAAAGCTAAGACATAGGTCTAAAACATTTGTGAAGAGTCCAAGATTCAATAGTGTTGTTTTGAAGTTCAAATAATAAAGAAATCTGAATATGTCCTAAGCCCTAGATATTGTTCAGTGTTGAACTCATATCTCAAGCTCTAAAAGTCCAAATGAGCTCAATCTTTTTTTTTTGAATGCTAAGAAAAATACCCACAACTTTCATACAGATCATTTATTCAAATTCTAATGTTATCAATGATATTTTGTCTAGCCACCAAATCAATAGTTCTAAATTGTAACTTATAAAATGAGGCATTTGCCATACATTTAGACAACTTGTTTTTCATATCAAGATCATGCTCTTGCTTTTTCTCTTTGTATTTCTGTAATGTTCAAGTTTTATTTCATATTATATTATCATTAATCTCTTGTTTATGCTTATTATTATTTTTACTATACTTAGTTAATTTATATTATAGTTATGTTCTTATCTTGTTTATTTATGTTTTCTTCATCATTATGTTTAGTTAAGTTTATTTTTGTCAAGGTGAAAAGGTTACACTAATGTTTTAAGAATAAGTATAATACAAACTCAACATGGACTTTAATATTTATATTCAAGAAACTTTGTTGTTCACATGTTTTATAATTGTTATCTTACTCAATCCTAATACCCTACTTGTTAAGTGGTGAGTCTAGATTCATAGTGTAAAATCATTGGCATAGAAAATACTTGATTCTTTCATAGTTCACTGTATGGATAACCGATATTTGTGCTATAAAAGAATCTTGATTTGTTGTTGATATAAGTTAGCACTTGGATTATATTTATTTGAAATATCATTAGTAGATCCTCTAATATTGACAATTGTTTTATCTTTATTTAATCTTTACAGTAATATCACATCTCAAAGTTCTTTTTAACTTTGTTTCTTTTATTATTTATGATTTTGTATAATTTACCTCATTGTAGATCGACCTCGGTCTTTTTAAGTTATTTATTACTTTGACACTCCTACACTTTAGAAAATACATCAATCATTTGATCATAACACCAACATTGTTGCAAATCATGGAGGCTGTCATAACCCATTTTTTGGGTTCTTCCCCCTACATTTACCGTTTTCCTTCCAGAAAAAAAATTAAAATCTAAAAGTAAAAATAACATTGAAAACTAGCAGCTAAGCTAAAATAAATTGAGAAGGGTTTCAAATATATAGAAGAATCAGGCTAAAGTTTTGAATAAAATTATGAGCCTAAGACTAAAGAGACAATGTTGATTAAAGGTCAAATTAAATGATTATTGGATGAATCTGTTTGCAAAAAAAAAAAAGTCTAAGGACTTAATTATATTTTTAGTAAGCTAATTTGATTTAATCATGAGTCAAATTAAACGTTTAATTATGTTTAAGAATTAATCTAGGTCAAATTAAGAGATTTAATTAGGTGCAAGGATTTAATTATACTTTTAATGGGTCAAATTAATGTTATAAGGGACTTAAATGGTAAAAAAAACTAAGTTTAGGAGCCTAATCTGGGCTTAATCGAGAAGATTAAAATTTTAGAGGACCAAACTCATTTTTTACAAAGTCAATTGATTGAAATCAAGGACAAATTACAAGAAAATCAAAGTTTAGGGTCAATTAAGTTGAAAATAGGGGTGAAATTGAAGTACATTAAAAGTTTAATGGTCAATTGAGGATCAATTTGCATAAATCCAAAACCAAGAACTAAAATGAAAAACACACTAAAATTTAAGGTTGCTATTGGAGTTCTACGAGCGTAAAATCATATAAAATTAAGAGTTTGGAGTTAATTAGGGATGCAATAAAGAGAAATCAAAAGTAAAAGGACTAGATTAAATTTTAGTCAAATCCTTAATTAAAACCCTAAGAATATCAAAACGATGTCATTTCATTTAAATGAAATGATGCGTTTTGACCAAAACGGTTTGTTTTGGTACAAAACGATGCCATTTTGACTAGCAAAAAAAAAAGGAAAAAAAAGAGAGATGTCAGACATCTTATTGTCTGACTACTGTTCATCATCTTCAACCTTTTGTACCCGAAAAGCTACTCAAGTGGCTACTTTGCAAAGCATTTAATGTCTCATCTTTCCATCAAACCGGACAAAAAAGACACCTTTTTTATGGTTTTACATCGTTCTACATCCTAACGTAATTCTTGATGGCTGGTTACCTCTAAAGCCACCGCGACGCCACCCCAAAAAGGCTAACTCAATCAGCCTTTATCAGCCATATTTTTACAGCTCATAATGATGACTTTGAGCCGATAGTTGAGATCCTTCCCATTTAAATCAATGACCAAGATTTGTCTCTAATAAAGACAAGTTGTCTCTCTTTCACCCTTATAAATAGAGATGAATTTTGGGCATTAGACAGTAAGGAAAAGGAGTGCAAAGTGAGGAAAAAACCAGTTTTTTTTCTTTCATTTTCACAAGCCAGTCTTACTCTTCTCTCTCTCCATCACGACTTTAGCTTCTACACCCCCACCAACACTAATTTTACCATCTCATCCTTTCTACCTCACCCATGAACTACAGCGCCATCACAAGCTTCTTCTTCTTCCATTACACAATAATCTCCCAGAACGGTGTCGGGAGTAGCTTTAGTAGCACCTCAACCACACCAGCAGACCAGCAATCAGCGATGCCTCTCCTTTACGCCATGTAATTGTTCTCTTCCCCTCACAATCTCTCCCCTATCTGCATATAGGACGTGAATTAATTCACGCTAACAAAGGTAAAGATGGTTGGACCTATTTCAGGTCAACCTATATGGTTAGGCTGGGTCCAATCTATTTTTTTAAAAAAGAAGGAATCGTCCGGCCTTTAGCCAATTCAACACAACCTGACTAGGCTAGGTTTAGGCCATGGGCCCAAGTAGCTTGTAGATATATAAAAGTAATATGATAATATTAATTTTGAAAAAAAATATATAAAAAAACAAGTCAAAAATTATTCTCAAGAAACATTTTAAAATCATTTGTGGGTCTGTCGCTCGTTTTTCAACAATTTTACATAATATAGGGTTGTAGACTTACACTGTGAGATACGAACCTGATATTAAAAATATCTAGGTTTTCTCTTAAATTTTAAAAATAAAAAAAATCCAAATAAATTTTCAATTCAAAAACAAAAATATTTTATTTTAATGTATATAGTCAAGTCGTAAAGGTTTTCACATATATTTTACAAAAAAGATAATCATGTTTTAAAAATGAAAAATGAATATTGTAATTGGTTTATGATTATTTATTGGGGTTTGGTTAAGATACTAAAAATCCCATAATTATTAATTTGTTATTTGAAACTTTAGGAATTAGTTATATTCATCAATATGTGAAATAATTAATTTACAATCTTATGATATATATAATGACGACGACACCAGACTTTGAGGGATGTAATTTATGTCGAATGGTTAATTAATTATGTCATCAAGCTCAATCAAATTCAAGGAAGGGGCCCACGTGGTTTTGAGAACTACTGTCTCATATGCTCACAAAATCAACGGAAAAATCTGCACCAGCCACGTCATAGTTGTACGGAAATGGGGCCTTCTTCAGGTGGAGTGGAGGTACGAGAGTAGGTAGCTGTCACTTAGTGTTTTCACATTTTTATGGCTTTCTTTTTAAGTATTATTTTCCTTCTTTTTTCACGGTAGTTACCATGAGCTCTCTCTGTGTTTGCTGACAAAATTTCAGTTTGATTTAGGAGTTACATTCGTTTTTGTTATAAAAACTTGTTTGACGCGGTAGATTGTTTTTGAATTTTAAGGATATTTGAGAATATGATATTAATTATTTTTAAAATATTTGTTTTTAGAAATATATTAAAATAATATTTTTTAAAATATTAAAACAATTTAAAAATTAAAAAAAATAATTTTAAACCAAAATAAATAAATTTTAACCAATATCTATTTGCCATTCTAGGACACATATAGACTTTTACATATAGCCACATAAAATTTGTTTATTTTAGTCATTCTATCAACAGGCTAGCGCATACTCTAAACCGATATTAGAGATAAGTATTTAAATGTTATTTTTCTTGAAGATAAAAATAATCACCAATAAATATGTAAACCACAAAAAAAGATTATTCAAGAAATTAGAAATTCATTATTACTCTATTTTCAAGGAAATTTTAGCTGTAAATTATGGAGTATATATATATATATATATATATATATATATATATATATATATATATTTTCCCGTGTCACTTTTTCAGAAAACTCTCCTATACTTAAACTAGAAAGGGTTATAAGAAAGGATTCTTTGGGATGTATGTTTGTCAAAAATAAAACTATCCAAATTAATACCCGAAGTTCTTAAATAATCTAACAAATCTATTGTTCTTAAATAATCTTTTGCAATCTCCATGGCCTCCGAACCAATTGATTTACATGAATCCAACTTACTACAATATTCCGCTTCAGATTTCCCATAGAAGGTTGTCACCCGAGTAAATGAAGTGTTGACTATGTATTTACCCCAGTAAAATTACCAGGAATTACACTCTTCCCCCCCCCCCCCCCCCCATAAAACCACAAACAAAGAAACTCTACTATATATAAAGGAAAAGATCATCCACTCCCAAGAGGTTTGTAAACTCAAAAATCCTAAAAAAATAAACTACAGAGAAAACTTACAAACTGTTCCAATTGATCGAGAACTAAAAAAATATAAAAATCAACATTAATAAAACAAATACTAATATACTATAATTACTTATTTTTGATATTTTCTTTTTATTATTTTTTTTAAAATTCATTGTGTTTCTTCTAATCTCATAATCTGAATGGTTATTTTATTAATAAATCAATTTATTATTAAATAATTTTTTTTTCTTTATTTTAATTTATAATTTTTTATATAAAAAAATGTGATTCTTGCCCGAAAATAGATTCCCATGTTCGAGTTATAATTGGTTCATGTATAATGAGATATCATAATTATGATGGTTTTTCTTATAAAAACATGAATAGAAAGCATTTCAACAGAGAATTATTATAATAACAATGCTGAGAATATTATAATAGTTATTAAGATAAATATGCATTATTATAATTTTTGAAGTTTAAAAATATGTAAACTTGTTCTCATCTTCTTTTTTTCGCTTAAGAAAAACACGTGCTCCATTGTTTTCTAAAATTAAACAATAAAATATAAAATTTCTCACAAAAGAAAATCCCTACTTAGAACTTTCAATTACTTTGTTAAGAGCATAGAACATAAAAAAAAAAAAAAAGCAAATTACTTCACGTGGGTCAGTGATCATTTATGAACAATGACCACTGACCACTGATCTTTTTTTTAAAATAAAAAAAAAACTCAATTATATTTTTAAATTTAATCCTTAAACTTTCAATTACTTCTCCATCTTTCCTAATTTACAATCATGGTTGATATTTTTTTTTCAAGTTTTCTCATGCAAACACAATGTTTAGAGATTTTTTTGAAATTGAATTGAAGATCAATTTTGTAAAATAAAAATTTATCAACAATAAAAGATAAAAATTAAAAAAATAAAGATTAAAGTTAACAAACAAAACAAAACAAACCTTGTTTTGATATTTGCAAGGAAAATCACAAGTACAAAACTTAAATTTTCTTATGTTTCATTTTTTAAAATTGAGAGAGAAGAAAAAAAAAATATTAATTGTTGATATCTCAATCACCAAAAAGAGTGATCTTCATGTCAATGGTTTGGACTTTTCAAGGGGAGTTTTGAAGCAGGTAGTTTTCTCCTCTCACAATGCCAAAAAAGAGTAGATTGTTGTTGTTAAACTTTTGTTATTCATTATTATTTTTTTAAGGTGAAATTAGAGGGTGTTTTGTGGTTGAAGACAAGTTTGTAAAGATTTCTAGAGTCTTGAAGACTGATTTTCCAAAACAAAAATTTATTAGTAGTCATAAAAATTAAAATAATAAAGATTAAAGTTAACAAAAAAAAACCTTGTTTTTATATTTGCAAGGAAAATTGCAATTTGTTATATATACTTTTAGTTTATCTATTGCTTATTCCCTTGAATTTTATTATATTTAAATACAAAACTTTTTTTTTTATGTTTTAATTCCTAGAAGTTGAGATGGGAGAGAGAGAATTGTTGGTTGTTGACACCCCAATCACAAAAAAAAAAGTGATCTTGGTGTTAATGGATTGTAATTTTTAAGGAGAGTTTGAATAAAATAGTTTCCCTCTCTCACAATGCTGAAAGAAGTAGATTGTAGTTGTTAAACTTTTGTTATTTGTTTTTTTTTTATGAGAAATGATAAGGTGTTTTGTGGTTGAAAACAAGTTTGTAAAGATTTCTAGAATGTTTATTAGGTGTTTTCAGATGAAACCAAGCAAAAAAAAAAAAAAACACTTGAAGTCTGAAAATCTGACCGTAAATTTTTGGTCACCAGAGACGACTAGAAAAAGTTAGAGATGATGATAGGTCATTTCCCCGGTTGTCATCTACTAAAAAAAGAGCGGACGACACGTACTCCACTCCATTGATATTTATATCATCTCAAATGCGCTTGGGATTTTGGGCTAGCCAAGCTCGCAGACCTAACTTTTTAAGCCCAACAACGCCTGGTCTCTTTTATTCTTTTCTTTAAATTTTGATTTTAAAAAATCAATTAATACCCTCCCTTTTTTTATTTATTTTCTTATGTTGCATAAATTTTTTATTTAAATTTTAATTGAAATTTTTTATCTTATTTTTAAAATATTTTAGTTTACCTTTAGTATATAGTAGTTATTTTTTATTTTTTAAAACTTTATAATGCCTTAAAGAAATTATTGTGAATAATCTTTCAATTGTTTTTTCTTTATTCTTTTATATAATTTCTTGTTAAAAAAAGCTAGAAATTAGTGTTTGAGGGTCTTTAAACATGGACTCTATTTTTTCGGTCTCACTAGAAAACATTGCAATGGACAATAGCCTAACCTAATTGGCTCCCAACGTTTGGCCTTGTTTTTACTTTTAAATTTTAATTAACATCTTTTTATTTACTTTGCATTATTTTTTATTTTTTAAATTGTTTAGTTAATTTTTTTTTAATAATAGTTATTTTTTTAATTTAAATGCTTTATTTTATATTTTATATAGATAAAATGTATTTACATGATGTATTTATAAAATAAAAATAATTTGTTATTGGAAAAAAAAAACTATAAGATAAAATGAAACAAGTGTTAAAATTAAAATGAAAGGTCATGGTTGGTTAGATATTTGCATATGTATTTGTCTTTTATTTTTAGAAGAAACATTAGTTTTTATTTTAGTATTTAATTAGCATGAGAGATTTTTTCTCAATTTATTAGTTCATATATATATATATATATATATAAATTTATTTTATTAAATGTAATATTTTTGTGTTTTTAATTAAAACAAATCATTAAATTTAAAAACATATCCATAATATTAGCATGTTTTGCTTTATTACATTAGAAATTAACCTAAAATCCTATCCGTAATATAGCACTAATGACAAGGCTAATGAGTTCTAAACTAATTCTAATTCCCTTCATGCAAAAATGCTTGTAAAAATTTGAGGTTTGTATTTCCTTAAAAATTTAAGGCTAATTCTAATTTACATAAAAACATTTCGAAAAGAAATGAACCAAGCAAGCTCGTAAAAATGCTGAAAATCAGAACACTTGTTATACAAAACAATATATTTCTCATTATAATTGTAGTTTGTATTGTTTTTTTCTCTCAAATTCTTTTCTTCTCATTTCCCTCTCTTAAGGAAATACTTGAGATGCTATAGGTTGGATAAAAAGAAATTAAACATAACAAAAATTATCTAAATCGTAAATAACTATTTGATATTGTTATTAAACATGGCATAATTGGTGAACCTTAAAACCTCATGATCCGACTCTTTAATTAACTTGAATTTAAAATTAAACTACGAGGGAGTTGTCTCGTCATGACCTAGTTGACTTGGATGATCGGTATAGAAAATATGAGGATGAATTTGATAGAAAAAAATAATGAAATTGATAGAGAAAAAATCTTTTGATCCAACTTTCTAACTATTCCAAGTTTAAAATTAAAAAGTGTAGAAGTTCTAGCATGACTAATGTAGAATTTTGTCTTAGATTGCTAATTTGAGGTATGAAAAAAAGTTTGTAACTTGACCTAACAAAAACATTGCCTTGGAGAACCAAAGTTATATGCAATTGATCACCCCTATCTTATGTCTATAATAAGAAGTATAAATCATTCAAAGAGTTTGCAAGTTCAATTAAGAATTTAGTATGAGAATTACTCAACCACATAAATAGAAGCAAGGCACACAATATATGAAAAATTTAGATAGAATTTCATAAAACTGAAAAATAATGTTAACAATTGGTTTATATATGGACTTAAACTTGATAAATAGACTTTAGCATATGAAAAGCCAAAAATAACTAAAATAATAGAATAAAACCTAACCTATATAAACCCTTAAATGTTATAGACACTAAAATAAACTAAAAGATAAGTAAATAATAGCCAAACTAATTAACTTAAGACCAAATTTGAATTTCATTATTTGCTAGTATAATCAATCTCCGACTTCAAATGAATGGGTGCTCTCTCCTCTTAAAAAAGTATAAGGTATAAAATATATCACTGGAAAATTGTGAATGTCTACTTTTCAATGCAACTAGAATTACATCAAAAATCATTATGTAGCTCCATTTATAGCTAAAATAGTAGCGAAAGGTCAATGTAGTAGATTTGAATCTTTTTATTCTAATCTTTCTGCAATGTTTGGATTCTTCCCTATAAGCCCTTCTTGAATGAATCAAATTAATTAAGGCCTGTTCTTCATTCTTTGATATCCTTTTGAGGATCACCTTAGTCCATGTATCTAGAAGAAGTCCATTCATTGCCTCATTGAATCCTTTTACTTTAATTCTTGTGACTGGACATAATGAAACCTTTAATGGATCTCTTGGTGTGAAGATAGGATCACATCATTCCCTCTCTCCTCAAAATGATTCACCCTGAAATCATCACCTACATCAAATAAAGAAAGCTCAGATACATTAAATGTAGCACTAATATTATATTCACCTATTAATTCCACTTTATAGACATTGTCATTGATCTTTTCAATGATTTGGAATGATATGTGTCCTCTCAACATCAATTTAAATCTCTTTTGAGTGGGAAATCTTTTTTTTTTTCTCATATGGACCAAAATCCAATCTCCTAGTTCAAATACCACCATTTTCCTTCCCTTATTAGCTTTAAATGCATATTGTTCATTCATCATTCATCTTTTCAATATGTTGTCGTATCTTGGTATGCAAATATTTGACAACCAATGCTTTTCTATTCCCATCAAAATTAACTCTTTCATCAACAAGTAAAGATAATAAATCCAATAGAGTTAAGGGATTAAAACCATACACAATTTTAAAAAGAGAAAACTTTGTTATATAATACATACTTTTATTATATGCAAACTTAATGAATGACTAACAATCTTTCTAATTTTGAAGATGTTTTTTATTTAATAATAGCTCTTAATAATTAAGTTAAAGTTCTATTTATCACATCTGTTTGGTCATCTATCTATGAATAACAAGTGATAGAAAATAAAAATTTAGTTCCTAACTTATCCCATAAAACTTTCTAAAAATAGTTTAGAAACTGAACTTCTCTATTATAAACAATTCTCTTTGGAGCACCATGTAACTGAGCTATTTCCCTAAAGAAAAGACTCATTATATTTAGTGCATTGTCAATTATATGACATGATATGAAATGAGTCATCTTAGAAAACCTATATATAACAATAAATATTAAATATCTACACTTTTTAGACCTAGGTAACCCTAAAACAAAATCTTTGGATATATCAACCCAAGGTTCTTTGGGTACTAATAAAAGTGTATACAAACCATGGGGCATGACTTTAGACTTGGCTTGTATACATGTTATGCATTTATCATATATTTTTTAAACATCTCTTTTCATGTCAGGTCAGTAAAAATGCTCATGTAACATATCCAAAGTCTTAGCTACCCTTAAAATGTCCCATTAAATTGCCCTTTTGAGCTTCCCTCACAAGCACTTCATGTAACAAACATTTAGGCATACACAACTCTTATCTTCAAATAAAATTCCATCATGCCTAAAATACTTATCAAAGGCCGAATGGTCATATTGTCCATACACTTGACCAAAGTCATCATCATCCACATATAACTCTTCCAAATGTTCAAATCCTAAAAGTCTAGTGTTCAAGGAATTAAGAAGAACATACCTTCAAAACAATGCACCCACAATAATGTTTTCCTAACTTATACTTGATGAAATATGGGAACGTCTCACTGAATTCAATCCTTTTAGCATGTCACCTATTCAACTTACTTTGACTCTTTTAATGTTTTAAAGATTGATGGTTCATATGTATCATAAATTTCTTAGGCCTAAGATAATAATTCCAAGTCTCTAAAGTCCTCACAAATACATACAACTCTTTTATCATATGTTTGATAATTAAGAGTTGCTCCATTAAGCTTCTCATTGAAATAGGCTATGGATTGTTTTTCTTGTATTAAAACTGCTTCAATACCTATACCTAAGGCATTGTTTTTCCTGTAATAAAACTGCTTCAATATCTATACCTAAGGCATCACACTCAATCTCAAAAGTTTTTGTAAGGTTAGTTAAAGCAAGCAATGAGGCCATAATCAACATTTGTTTTAACAAGTTAAAAGTTTTTTCTTGATCATCATCCAATTTGAATCCTACCATTTTCTTCATGATTTTAGTCAATTGTGCAGTTAGAGTACTAAAATCTTTGAAAAATCTTCTATAAAAACTAGCTAAATCATGAAAACTTCTTACCTCACTTACTGTCGCCGGTATAGACCATTCTTGAATAGCCTTAATTTTTGCCTCATCCATCTCAATCCTTTTTGCATTAACAACATAACCTAGGAACATAATTTTTTCCATGCAAAAATCAAACTTCTTTAGATTAGCATATAATCTTTTCTTTTTACGTGTTTTAAGAACCTGTCTTAAATTATTAATATGCTCATCTAATCATTTACTATAAATTATGATATCATCAAAATAGACAACAAAATTTTTTCCATTGAAAGATCTCAACACATGATTCATTAACCTTATAAATGTACTAGGAGAATTCATCAAACTAAAGGCATTACTAACTATTTATACAATCCATATTTAGTTTTAAATGTTGTCTTTCGTTTATTTCCTTCTTCATTCTAATTTGATGATAACCACTTTTCAAATCAATTTTAGAAAACAAATAAGAACCATACAACTCATGAAACATATCATCTAATCTAACGATAAGATATTTTTACCTTACTATAATGTAGTTAAGGGCTCTACAATCAATGAACATACACCAAGCATTGTCCTATTTAGACACAAGTAACACTGGAACTACACAAAGACTCCTACTTTCTACTTGTCTTTGAAAGTCTCGCTGGCCAGTTTGGAATTGATGCTTCTAGCATAAAATCAATTTGATGCTCAATTGCTCAAATTTATGGCAAACCACTAGGGATCTCTTTAGGAAAGATATCCTTAAATTCTTGGAAAAGAACTTTAGCAACACTAGAAATATAAGAAATCAAATTATCAATATTAAATTATGCCTTTTTATATAAGAGTAGAATCATAGGCATATTGGAATAATAAGCATAAGTAAGGTCATTTTGTTTTGCATAAAAATTAAGGTATTTCCTCAATTTCTCTACACACTCTTCTTTTCTCACCTTTACTTTCTTCTCTCCACTCTTGGCCTTCCCTATGTTTTTTTTCCTAAAATCTTTAAACCTATTTCTAATGGTCAAAAATTTCCCCCTAGTTGTTTCACACTTATAGCTCATCTTATTTTTACTCGACCTCACATCATTGCCATTATTTCTTATAAATTCTTGTTCATCTTTATTGGCTTTCTTAAGCTTCAATTGATTCTCATACATTTGCCTTGGTAATAATGGAACAAGTGTGTAAATCTTTTCATTTTTATCCATAATATACCTATTTTTTAATCCATCATGCTTGACCTTCCTATCAAACTGCCAAGGTCTCCCACACTAATAGGTGTGTAACATGCATAGGAACAACATCACATATAACATCATTCTTTAATTTTTCTATTATGAATGAAACCAAAACCTTCTTAGTCATCGTAACTTCTCCATATTCAACCATTGAAGTTTATATGGCTTAGCATGCTTAGATGTATTCATGTACAACTTTCTAATCAAAGTTAAGCTAGCAACATTAGTACAACAACCAATATTAATTATCATACTACATATCTTATTACCAATGGAACACTTAATATAAAAAATCCCTTGCTCTACATCCTCTTCACAAACCTGAACACTCCAAGATTTCCTTATAAACAATGCTTTTCCTAGCATAACATACTCCACATCACTACAATCATCAAGCTTTGGCATCCTCTTCAAATCATCCTCACTAGCAGATTCCACCTCACCATCATCTCTTATACCATAATTCTTTTATTTGGGCATTCATGTACATAATACCTTAACCCTTGACATCGAAAACATTTAATTCTTGTTTATGCTTCATTTGAGCAATATTTTCTTCCTTTTCCTCCAAAGTCGTAACTTGATTCCTAACAAAGAAAGGTTCAACTACTTTAGGTGTAGTCATTTGTTTCATCAGTGCATTACCATCTCTCTTGAAACTCGACCTCCAACCTGAAAAGAAACTTAAATATCCATTAGATTTTGCACTACTAATTCTCATTAACTATTTCTCTAATTTTACAGCCATGCGTACCATATCCTCAATATCCATATAATGTTACAATTCTACCACATTAGTGATATCTTTATTTAATCCATTAAAAAACCTAGCATTATGGCTTCTCTATCCTCATAAATATTAGCTCTAATCATAGCTCCTTCTGTCTCTTTAAAGAACTCATCCACACTTCTAAAACCCTAAGATAAGGTTTGTAATTTATTATAGATCTCCCTATAAAAATGAGTAGTTAAAAACATTTTTCTTATGATTGTGTTTGTCTCCTCCCAAGTTTTTATTAGCCTTTCTCTATTACATTTTCTACTTGTAACAAGCTGATTCCACCAACTAATTGCAAAATCAATAAATTCAATCGTAATCAATTTAAACATTTTTTCTTCTGAAAACATACTATGGCTATCAAACAAAAACTCTACATTTTTTTCCAATCCAAGTAAGCCTCACGATCACTCTTTCCTTGAAACCCTGAAATTTAGAGTTTAATACCACTCAAATAATGATCTAAACCATGATACTCCTTAAAAATCTTACCATGATCGAGTATATTAGTTGATTGTGACCTGCCTCCCATTCTTCTCCTAAGCTGTGACTTATACATAGGACTTTGTTGCATTCAGATTTTTCTACCATAATCAACTACATCCTTTTTCTCCTCCTCTTCTTCAAAATTATTACCCACACTCTTATCATTCATTATAGCCCTAATGATAAACATTTCAACTTTCTTTTTTCTTATAACTAAGAACTCCTTGTCTACTAATAATTTCATCAAACTTATTCATTAATGCCTCTATCATAGCTTCTATTCTATCCTGGCTTTCCTCCACAGTTCTCTTCTTTTTTTGTTTAACATTTTTTGAAAACATTGTTTATACCTGAAATAAAGGTTAGTATCAAATAAGATTTTTCCTCACATAAACCCCATATGTTTACTCTCATAATAAAATCCACTCATCTTGTGTTTCACACAATTTATTAGGCTTTTCACTCTAATAGTTTTGCTACGTTTTTTAGTACTATTCCCATGCTTTCATTCTTAAAAGTAACTTAGCAACTTATTAAACAATTAACCAAACTACAAAATGATTTATTTTATGTTTAAAGACTCAAGAATAAAAAATTATTCGAACTTTTTAAAACAAAACTTGAGGAAAAACTTAAATGAAAATTTGTGTGAATATAATGACAAAAATGAAGACATGAAATAAAAGCAAGAATTATTATTAAGAAATAAAGAAAATGATGCAAGAAATAAAAAAAACTATAGACATTGATGCAAGATAATTTTATTCTATCCAAATTTACAAGAAATCAATCAAGGTCACCAAGAATTTCCAAGACAAGTTTCGGCTAAACCCTAATTCATGCAAGATTCAAAGTTTCTAAATTTCTTCTCCAAGAATCCTTCCAAGATTGCATTTTTTATTCTTCTTTCTTTTATTTTTTACATACGTGCTGAATTTCTCAATCACAAAAATGAACATAATTTGTTGTTTTGTATGCAATTTTTTTGGCAACTTCAAGACTTTTTCCCCATCAAAACTGATTTTTTTATTCTTAAAAAAAAATCAAACATACAACCAAGATTAATTGAGAATCAATCTTTTTTATTGGTATTAGCTGAAACCCTATAGAGAAAGAATCCAAGAAAAATAAGAAGACAAACCCTAGAAATGACTAAAGAAAATCCTAGATATGGCAAGATCTAAAGAAAATCCTAGAATTAGTTGTAACAATGAAAATTAAAGAGATATATCTTGAAATCATTTATGTTCTAATACCAAAATTATATAGTATTGTCCCTTAAATTGCTAATTTGAGGTTTGAAGAAAAGGTTTGCCTTAGAGAACTAAAGTTATATATAATTGAAAACCTAACCCCAATAAACCTTTAAATGTTGTAGGCTGTAAAATAAACTAAAAGATAAATAATAGCCTAACTAATTACAACAAGATCAAAGTTGAATTTTGTAATCAACTAGCAAAATTAAAACCCAGCTTCAAACAAGTAGTTCTCTCTTGTCTTCATGAGTTATAAAGTCTACCATATATCATTGTAAAGTTGTAGATATCAACTTTCCAATGCAACTATAATCGCATCAAAACTCATTATGTAGCTCCATTTATGATCAAAATAGTAGCAAAAGGTTAAAACTAGCCTCTTTGAATCTTTTTATTCTAATCTTTCTGTAATGTCTGGATGCTCCCCTACAAGCCCTTCTTGAACATGAATAAAATTAATCAAGACTTTCACTTCATTCTTTGATATCCTCCCAAATTTCACCTTAGTCCATTAATTGTCTCATTAAACCTCTTCGCTCTAAGTCTTGTAACTGGACCTAATCGAACCTCTAATGGATCTCTTAGTGTTGAAGTTAGGATTGCATCAATTACCTAGCCGACTTGACTGATTCAAAAGTAATCCAATGGTTTTGAATAGTAGAAGCAGATTCAATATAGTATTAGTGAGTACTATAAATCTTACTTGATAGCTTAATTCTTTTAAGTTAAGATAATTTGTTGATATAGTATCATAACTTTGATAACTATATAGTCATGAGTTTAAACTCTACTATTTACATATTTTTTTTAATTAAATTAAAATTGTAGCATATAATAGTGGTGAGTATGTTTAAGTTTTAGAATGGAATAATTAAATTAAGATGATTTTTTTATATAGAAAAACAAATTAACACCTATTATGTTCATTGACATGAAGGAACAAATTAGTTTATATGCATGTGCTAAGATGCAGGTTGGACTGAATCTTTTCTTGAAAGTAACAAGAAATATCTAGACTATAAAGAACTATTTGATATCTTTATTAAACTTGGTTTAGCAGGTTAGAATAACTTTTTTAATGTAACAAAAAATATTTAGGTTGTTCATAAATATTTGATATTCTTATTAAATAAGGCCAACAGATCAACTTTTTTATGATCTAATTCTTTATTTAATTTAAGTTTAAAATTAATTATGAGTCTCGATACTTTAAACCTTTGTCTAATTTATAAGTATTATCTTTATAATCTAAACCAATATGTGAAAAAAATTTACGATGATGAAAACCCAAATCTGAATTGAATGGAGCCTGCACCTTGCTGTGGTAAAATTAACAACAGATTTATAAAGGTTGGAACTTCCCGGGACATAAATACTTGCAAAGATAACTGATATAATTCCAGGTTAGTGGTTGTCGTACCCTACAGTTTCAATGCTAAAAAAAGGCTTTAAGAATCCTTACCTAGGATTTTTTATGGTACAAACCTATGATTGATTTGTTAGGCAAGTTGCGGTTTCCTTACACTTCAACAATTTTGGATTTTCAAAGGATAGAATCTTTCGGACTAATTAAGGTTAGGGGAAAACATGTACAATTGGTCTTTATGGTGAAATGATGTCATTTGGTAGTTAAAATAGAAGATTAGTAATTTACGTAGCACATGTTCTCTTACATAATTCGTTAGATCAATACTTTTTTCCTTAAAAATAATCCATTTTATATCACTTTTTTCATAATCATTCGGGAATAAAAAATTTAATAAGAAAGGACCGATGCATGCAGGTCCGAAAGTTGGAAGTCCAAAGGGTAAATTTTCTTTTCCATATATATAAATTTCATAAGGAATAACAAACAAAACTTCCACCTCTGAAGGCCAAGGCTTATCCTTTCTTCTCAAGATGTAAATAAATATTACAGCTTATCTCTCTCTCATAAAAGAAAATGTTTACAACTCGTTTACATATAAAAACAGAGGAAATTATACCACTCCAAGCATGCCAGCTCAGCATGTTGATACTACAAAAAATTATCAATTACAAATGAAAATATTGACAGGAAAAGTATCATCAGTAAATCACTTAGTCTATCAGTATCTCTATTCTAGTTTAATTTATTTTTGAAGATTCATCGCATGAAGTAAGTGAAACAACCCCCTTTTTTAACCCAATTTTTTATATTTTTTTTTCATTTTTATGTAGTATATATAGCTTGCTTGTGTGTTTACTTGTTTAATAGTTTTTTTTTTTATAAAACAAAATTGTTGTATAAATGTATGATTTGTAAATGTTAGGGTTTATTTGAGAATTTAAAAAATTGTATTTGTTTGTCATTGAATGAAATTGAATTTGATTTTGTAACTTAGGTGTTTTATAATATTGAAATAAATAATGCGTTATTTAATGGTTATGTTTTACATTTTGTCAATTTTATTATTAAGTTAAAAATTTTGGTAAATTTGGAGGAATTTGATTTTTTGGAGAAAATTAATAATGATTTAAGATAACTATTAAAATTGATTGAATAAGTTTGAGTTAAACTAAGATAGCTAACACTACCAGAAATTTGCTAAATAGTAATGGATTTACTGACAAAATATTTCTATCAGTAATTTGAGGTCGAATTACCGACGGACACTTTTCCATCCGTAATTAAGTCGGTAACTACGGACAGAATTACGGACGAAAAAGTTTTTGAATTATAAAAAAGGCGGGTCGCTGACGTGGAGGTTTTGGCGGGTTATTTTTGCCGACGGATTAAAAAAGACAGCCCATGCAGTGACGTGACCGGTTCGCTGTTTAAATTGCCGACAGAATCACCGAGGGATTTGAAATGACAGATCCGTATAGTGACGTGCTGATTTTTCCATCAGAATCATCGACGTACTCACCGACGGATTGTCCGTCGGTGAAACTGTCGGAAAAAGTTAATATATGTCAGCTCTACCGACCCTCTCCTCCCCTATTTCTGCTTCTTCTTCCTAATCCTAACTCTCCCCATCTGCAAACAACCAGCCCCCCCTCCCCCCAAACAAAAATCTCCCTCATATCAGCACAACAAGTTAAATTTCTTGAAGTTTTATGGTCATGGAATCCGTGTTCTGATTTATCGACGGATTTTATCAATTTTTGTAAGTAATTCTATCTTTTAAAATTTTAACATTTAATTAAATGTCAATTTTATTGTTTTTTTAGCATATGTATTTTGTTAGTAGATGTACATGTTTTATTGTTTTTTCTCAAACAAACTTGTAGTATATGAATGTATAATTTTGTACTTGTTATGGTTTGTTTTAGATTTTGTAAGATTGTATTTGTTTGTAAATTGTTATTTCTTTATGGAATTACCGAATTACATGTGCTCTTTTTGAAATAATTAATAGCTTGCTTAATGGGCTCGTTTAAAGTTTTATCAATAGTATTGCGGAGTGGTAATTTCTGTAAATTTATATATTTTAATTCGTATGGACGTTGATAAATGATAATGAATATTTAATATTTATGAGAAGTTGTGATTGGTTTGTTGGATAATCTCGAGGTAAAGTAATATTTTTGCAAGTTTATTTACCTAACTTAGTTAATTAATATATGATGTCATCATAATTTTATAGAGGTTCGATATAAGTCATGGATGATTGTTCATGGATGTATCGAAATTCACCTCAAGGATTGCGGAAGATGGATTATTGTAACGGGGTTCAGGATTTTATTAATTTCACAACATCTATTCCCAGAAATTTTACTGGAGGCGGTATTAGATGTCCATGCAGGAAGTGTCAAAATAAAAAGTATCTGCATTCAGATGTTGTAATGATGCATCTTCCACACAAAGGGTTTATGGAGAATTACCAGTGTTGGTATGCACATGGAGAAGTATTTGGTAGTAAGAGGAGAATGGAAGAAATGGTGGTTGGGTCTACTTTAGTGCTAGCAACGTGCATAAAGTGGCAAATGACAACACTAATCCTTACAGAAATATGGTTATGGATGCAATGAGAATGAATCAAGGTAATGTCAGTTAATGTCCAATCGAAGAAGAAGAACCATTATGGGATGGCTGCACGAACCATAGTAAATTATCGGCCGTAGCATAGGTGTTCACCATCAAGTCATATCACGGGTTGAGTGAGGCTAGGTATGACAGGATTATTGAATGGGCAAGAAGCATTTTACCTGAAGGGAACAGGCTGAAAGAGAACTTCTATGTTGCGAAGTCCATGATGAAACCCCTCGGTTTAGGATACCAGAAAATTGACATGTGCCCTAACTTCTGCATGTTATACTACCTTGAAAATGCTGTTATGACCGAGTGCATGACATGCGGACATTCCCCTTACAAACCTAGAACTGGTCGGGGAAAGACTCTAGTGGCATATAAAAAACTTAGATACTTCCCGATCACACCTAGACTGTAGAGGTTATTCATGTCACCAAGGACTGCTGAGCACATGACATGGCATCAAGCACATGATGCGGTTGATGAAGTGATGGTGCATCCTTCTGACGGCGAAACGTGAAAACTCTTTAACAGTGTGCATCCTCACTTTTCAGCTGAATTAAAAAACGTGTGTCTTGGGTTGTGTACAGACGGATTCAACCCATTTGGGTCATTTGCTGCTCCTTATTCTTGTTGGCTGGTCATACTCGCAGTTTATAACTTGCCACCGGGAATGTGTATGAGGCCGGAGTTCATGTTTTTATCTATTGTCATACCTAGTCCAAGCAGCCCGGGGCGGAATATAGATGTTTGTCTTCAACCGTTGATTGATGAGTTGGAGCAGTTGTGGTCCTCCAGAGCTCTAACTTATGATATATCGAGGAAATAAAATTTCCTTATGAGGGCGGCTTTGATGTGGACTATCAATGATTTTCCAGCTTATGGAATGCTTTCTGGTTGGAGCATGCATGAGAAACTCGCATATCCATACTGCATGGAAAACAACAAGGCATTCCGCTTACAAACAGAGGTAAAGCTTCTTTTTTTTACTGTCACTGTCACTTCTTGCCACTTAATCACAGGTACAGAAAGAACATAAAAGATTTCTTTGTTGGCAGAGTTGAAAAAGATGTTGCATCCCCGTATTTTTCTGGTAAAAAATTACATGATGTTGTCTTAGAGTACGGTAACATTGTGTTTGGCCTTCAATCAGGTAAGCAAAGTTTCCTAGTTTTGGTTTGACCTATAATTGGGTAAAGCGAAGTATCTTTTGGGAGCTTTCTTATTGGAAGACTAATATGCTCCGCCATAACCTTGACGTCATGCACATCAAAAAGAACATGTTTGAGAATATTTTCAACACCGTCATGGATGTGAAGGGGAAGAAAAAGGACAACATCAAGGCTAGATTGGATATAGCTTTATACTGTAACTGTAAAAATATAGAGTTGGTTTATGATGAGTCACGAGTCGCAAAACTAAGAGCAAGCTTCGTGTTAGAGAAAAACGCACAACTGCTAGTCTACAAATGGCTTAAGAGTCTGTGTTTTCCAGATGGACATGCATCAAACATATCAAGGTTGGTTAATATAGAGGACTGCAGATTGTATGGAATGAAGAATTATGACTGCCACGTGTTTATGCAAACACTCATCCCACTAGCTTTTCGTGATTTGTTGCCAAAGGGAATATGGGATGCATTCATGGAGATCAGTCATTTCTTCAGAGATATATGCTTCAACAAGTTGAATGTTGATCACATTGAGAGGCTTCAAACGAATATCATCGAAACACTATGCAAACATGAGATGATATTCCCTTCATCATTTTTTGACTCAATGGAGCATCTCCTTATACATCTACCGTTTGAGGCAAAAGCTGGAGGACCGGTCCAATATAGATGGATGTACCCATTCGAACGGTTAGATATTACAGTTGCAATGTAATTCATATATAAAAGTATTTTCTATGTTTTTCTTCATTGAAAATACTTGATTAATTCAATGCAGGTACTTGTTTAATCTCAAGAAAAAAGTTAAGAACAAGACACATGTTGAGGCTTCGATATGTGAGGTCTATATTGTTGAGGAGATCTCAACATTTATCTCGTACTATTTAGAACCTCATCTGAAAACAAGAATCAATCGCATTCCACGACATGATGATGGCGGTGAAGTGCCTTCCAGTGGGAACTTGTCAATATTCTCCAATACTAGACGACACACACCTAAAAATATCGTAAGAGGAAGATATTTGTCGGAAATAGAATTCAAACAAGTATACAACTATGTTCTATTTAACTGTGATGACCTGAGACCTTTTATTCAGTAAGTTTATATATGTGTAATACTAATTAAACTTTGTGAGTAATATACTGTTAATTGTATATTGTAATATCATACACTCACTATCACTTGCAGGCAACATCGATAATATTTGCTCTCCAATAACTCACAGTTGACCAAATCCCAGATCTTTCAATTACAAGATGAACAATTTACCACGTGATTCAGAACACATATAAGTACCATCACAAACTCATTCTAACTTTCAAAATTACTGTACGTATGCATGTCATTACAAGATTCTCGTTCGTTTACTATTTATTGATGTACATTACATACAAGGTTTATCAAATGGGAAGGAGTGCACCTAAGTCATTATCTTCACTAAGCCTG
Organism: Populus nigra; assembly: GCF_951802175.1. Lineage (NCBI taxonomy): Eukaryota > Viridiplantae > Streptophyta > Magnoliopsida > Malpighiales > Salicaceae > Populus > Populus nigra. Next base: position 2,381,185 of record NC_084870.1, on the reverse strand, counting down.
GGGCCTGAAAGAATATATAAGTGCTACAAGCCATACTGAAGAATACGGGCAAGGAAAAAATACATAAAACAGTGGTGTTTGTGTTAAGGGATCGACTAGTAGTGAGTTAGAAGTTGACTACTATGGTAGAATAGAAGAAGTCGTCGAACTGAATATCATAACGAGCAAAATATAGTGTTTTTATTCAAATGCTATTGGTATGACATGACTGACAGAGGAATCAGAGTTGATCCGCACTATGGTCTGGTCGAAATCAACTTAAAAGCTAGACTCCGCAACATAAATGATGTCTTTGTTTTCGCAAAGCAATGTCAACAAGTTTATTACACATACACCCCTTTATTTAGAAAGGATCGATCAGGAGTTGATTGGTTGTTCGTTTTAAAAACGAAACCCTGGGGTCGTGTCGAGGTTATTCAAGATAAGAACGAAGACATAAGTGTGCGAGATGAAGTCTTTCAAGTTAGTGAGTTGGTTGAGCCATATCGAGTTGCTCCTTCGATTGAATTGGAAGAAAATTCAAATTTTTGTGTTTTCGATGATAGTCTTGTTGATGTTGACGCAAAGGAGTTGAATGTTGTTTTGAGCTCTAGCGGACAAGCAAATGTCGATGAAGAAGACGATATCCATATTGAAGATTGCGATGAAGGTGATGACAATTCAATTGATGACGAAGAAGAAGAAAATTCTGACTAACAATCAAAATGAAGCCCTGTGTAAAACCTTTTCTTTCATGTAATTTAGATTATGGATGATATATTTTGTAACACGAAATATTTATTACTTCAAATAATTACTTGAAATGCCACAATCATGAAATAATTACTTGAAATAATTATAGATCATGGATGATATATTTTATAACACGAAATAATTACTTGAAATGCCACAATCACCGACGTCCATACCGACGGAATATGTCCGTCAGCATTTCACAGAGAGTTCGAAAATAATTATTTGAAATGCCACAATCACCGACGTCCATACCGACGGATTAATTTTGTTGGCATTTCATAGAGAGTTCGAAAATAATTACTTGAAATGCCATAATCACCGACGTCCTTACCAACGGAATAAGTTCGTCGGCATTTCACAGAGAGTTCAAAAATAATTACTTGAAATGCCACAATCACCGACGCTTATACCGACAGATTAAGTCCGTCAGCATTTCACAAAGAGTTCGAAAATAATTACTTGAAATGCCACAATCACCGACGCTTATACCAACGGATTAAGTCCATAGGCATTTCATAGAGAGTTTGAAAATAATTACTTGAAATGCCACAATCACCGAACCCCATACCGACGGCTATAACTCTGTCGGTAAGTTGTCGACGGGTCAATATTACCAACAAAATTACCGATAGACTGTGCGAATTCCAAAGGGGTGTGCATTAAATGCATCTCTGACCGCGTCATCTTCCCAACGGAATTACCGACGGATCACGAAAAATATGGAGGGTCATTAAAAATTTTGGTGTGAAATTCAAAAAATACCAACGGATTTTTGACACTTTACCGATGAAATAAATTAAAATAATAATTAATTTTATAACCGTCGGTAAAACTGCCTTATAAGTTCCAACGACCGCCCCTTCAGTTTATTTTTTCTTCTCCTCAGTTTTTCACCTTAAATTTCGATTCTTTTCCTCTCCGTTCTTTAAAGTTTTCACCTGCAATCTCTAGCAAGTTTTCTTGTGAATCTTCATCAGTTTAAAAGGTATGTGTTTCTTCTATTTCATTTAACTTTAAGGGTTTTTTTTTAATATTTTTTTTGTTATGTTTTTTGTTTTGGTGTATTTTTTGTAATGTAGATAAAGTATTAAATTCAACACATTATTAAAGTAAGCATATTTCATTCCTAAAGTCTATAGTTTTGTTTTTTGAGTTTATTGAATATTTTTTATTGTTGTATTGGCATAATTATTATTAGTGAATTTGTTGAATATTTATTGTTAATGTTGAATTTACCTTAGAATTAGTAATTGAATATGTTGGAATAATTATTAATTTTACTCTATTATTGCATGATTTGTGTTTAACGTTTTGCATTTATTTTCATTGTTATTCTAGAGTTTTTTTTTAATTTATTGTTTTGCTGTATTGACATAATTATTGAATAATTTTTTGAATTGTAATTGTTAATGTTGAATTTACCTTACTATTGGTAATTGAATATTTTGGAATAATAGTTAATTTTACTCTATTATTGCATGATTTGTGTTTAACTTTTTGCATTTATTTTGATTGTTATTCTAGAGTTTTTTTTTAATTTATTGTTTTGTTGTATTGGCATAATTATTGAATAATTTTTTGAATTGTAATTGTTAATGTTGAATTTACCTTACTATTAGTAATTGAATATTTTGGAATAATAGTTAATTTTACTCTATTATTGCATGATTTATGTTTAATTTTTTCCATGAATTTTAATTGTTAGTCTACAGTTTTTTTTATTTATTGAATATATTTTATTGTTGTATTGGCATAATTATTGAATAATTTGTTGAATTGTAATTCTTAATGTTGAATTTACCTTAGAATTAGTAATTGAATATGTTAGAATAATTAGTATAGATTGGGTCAATTGGTTGTGGCTTTTGTTAATATGTGCAGGTTTGTGGATTTGGGTAGTATCCAATATAGGGGAGGTGCTGTCGAATTTTTTTTTAACTTTTGAATTTAATTATATAATTATTTGTATAAAATTGTGGAGATGCGTAGAATGAAAACCAGAGCTAGTCGCTCACGTACGGTCGCAGCTAGTTCGTCTAACAGCGATGATGATATTTCCTTAGGTGCCTCTCAAAAAGAGGCACCTATACCACCTGCGCCGTCAACTGATGCTGCCTCTTCCAGCGCTACTTCACAGCACAGAGGCGGCGTGCATTCGCAGCGAAATTAATTTACCCTCAAGTACGAGGCACATGGAAGGATGACCTTTCAATGTAAGTTTGTTAAGGTTTTATTTTTAAAAAAAAAAAATTACAACATAATTTATGAAGTAATCACTATTTAATTTATTTCATTTATTTTCAGGTTCACAAACATTGAGGCAGCCCAAGTAATATGATCGACGTTTAAATCATCGATGAAGATTCCATTGTTTCAATAGAGTCAGATATACAAGCATCCTGAATGGATGCCTCAAATCAATGCATGGTTTGACAGATTTCAGGTTGGTGTTAATTTATAATTTTCAACTTATTTCTAATAAATTATTAATATAATTGTAAATAAATTATTATTTTTATTTAAACTTGTTTATTTATACACAGCACAAATTCTGCTGGGACAGTGAGCATAACACTGTTGTGAGGAGGGTGTGGGAAAATTACGTGGCAACTAGGTAAGATCGAAAACAATACAAGATTTTTTTTAGACAAAAATTTATGTTTTGAAATGTAATTTTTGGTTGCGTGAAGTAGGTTGCGTTATTTTTGGTATGAAGCACAAAAACCGCGAGGGATAGGGGTGTCCAAGGCTGGAACGATGTTGCGGTTTGAAGGGATTTCAAACCGATATACATCCCAGAAGATATATGGCCGCACTATCTTGAACACGTGACGTTTGAGCGGTTCACATGACGATCACAGTTCGGTCCTGGCAACTAGAATCGGCCAATTCATGGCTCGGTGACAACGCACACTGGCGGCTCCATTCCATTTGTTGCACATGTGAAATGGATGGTAAGATTAATTTAAATGAAATATATCATTAAATTAAGTTGTTGTTAATATATCTTTTTTCATTATAGGCTGCATCTCTTGGACGTGAGCCGAGCCCGATGGAGCGTTTGTGGAGACACATGTGCGGAGTCAAGACCGTCAAAAGGGGGCGCAACAATTCGTTGATAACCGTGCTCAACATTTCATGGTATGTTTGAGGAACCATTTTATTTTGTAAATTATTATGTTTATTGAATTGAATATGATGATTACTTTTTTTATTTTCAGGAGACCTATAATAATCGGTTGAGGGAGAGATACGGGGATGATATTTTGACCCAACCAGAATTCAATCCGGATTTGTGGATGGAGGTTGGATCGTCAGGTGGACCCGATAAAAATCAAGTTTACGGGCTCTCCAACACTACAGCCGACAACTTGCGGTCGACCCGTAGCGTTTCAACCGTTGGGAGCTCCCAATCAATATCGAGCTCCCAATCTAAGGAGTTCTGGCCTTGCAGCAATACACGGCTCAACTCACCGACAAATACGACCACCTATCAGCAGAGTACGCACAACTCAAAGCGTCTCACGCATAACAAAGAACGGAGTCTGAACAAATCAAAACGTCTCTAGCACAACAAAAAGCGGAGTATGAACAACAAAAAGCGGCTTATGAACAACAAAAAGCGGCTTATGAACAGCTTCGTGAACTGGTCATAAATATGGCAACATATAGTGGAACATGTGCGCCTAATCCTTTTTGACCGTATAACCACCATCCTCCTCCTCCAGGATCTCCTCCTCCTCCTCCAGCCACACCTTTATATTAATTTGTAATAAACATTATTTACCTTTAAAACTTCATTTAATAATTTTTTGAAACATATTTAGTTTGTAATGAATATTATTTAACTTTGATTTTTTTTTCTTTTTGATGTTCAATATAAATTTTATTTGCATAATTGGTTTGTATTACCATTAATTTATATAGTTTTATATTATATATTCTAAATAATTTTTTTAAAAAAAAATTAGAAAAAAACTATTACCAAGGGTTTTTCCGACGGAATAAATCCGTCGGCATCTGACAGTAGCATTCCTGACGCATTTACAGACGGATGTATTCGGTCGGTATTTTAAACACTCACCGACAGCCTTACCAACATATTTAATCCATCGGCATTTGACAGTGGCTGCAACACTTACCGACGACTTTACAGATGGATATATTCGGTTGGAATTTACCGACAGCTTTACCGACAGTATGTAGCCGTCAGTAAATCACGATATCACCGACGGAATAAAAATCCATCGGTATATTTCAAGCGAGAATCTTTTTTTTTTGCACGCAAATTCTGTCTGTAAAACCATCGGTAAATGGTTTTTTTTGTTTTTCCGACCGATATAATGATGGAATGGCGAATCACCAATGAAGGGAAAGGCGGCAGACATAATCCGTCGGTGAGGACGTCGATAAATAAATCACCGATGAACTTCTAATCACACACCGACAGAATTTTTCTGTCGGTAAAACTATAAAATCTTATAGTGTAATTAATTGGTGCCGATAATGTATTTAGTTCACAATAGTAATTAATATATTTTTTCATCAATATTCTATATAGGTTTTATATAAGTAATGGATTGTCATTCTTCAATGTATCAAGTTTTGCTTGAAAGGTTGTGCAGGATGAGTTATTGTAATGGGGTTGAGGGTTTTATTGATTACACACTATCTAATTCGGAAAAAATTAGTGGTGGTATTAAATATCCATGTAAGAGGTGTAAAAATAAAAAAGTTTCTCAATCCAGATGTTGTTATAATGCATCTTCTATAAAAAGGGTTCATGAAAAAATATTTGTGTTAGTTTGCACACAGAGAACCATATGTTCCTTACGAGACCATGATAGAAATGATGGTTGGGTCAGCTTTTAGTTTTAGCAACGTGAATGGAGTTGTAGATGATAATAATTATCGTTATAAGAGTATGATTGTGAATGCAATGAGAATGAATTATGGTTATGTAGGTGATTGTTCAATCATAGATGAAGAACCAAATGCAGAAGCAGTCAATTTTTTGAACTTTTACAAGATTCTGATGAACCAATACGAGATGAGTGTAAAAATCACAGTAAATTATTGGTTGTTGCACAAATGTTTGCCATCAAGTCAAATAATGGGATGAGTGAGGCCGATTATGATAGAATCGTTGAATAGACAAAAAACATTTTACCTGAAAGAGAACTTATATGCTATTAAATCCATGATGAAACCCTTTGGCCTATAATACTAGAAAATTGACATGTGTCCAAACTTTGGGATGTTGTACTACCTTGAAAATATAGATTTGATCGAGTGCAGAACTTGTGAGCTTGCTCGGTATAAATTCAGAACTGGAAGAGGAAGGACTCTCGTCATACATGGAAAACTGAGATACTTCACAATCACTCATTTACTGTAAAGGTTATTCATGTATCCAAAGACTGTTGAACATATGATATGACATCATTCACATGATGTGGTGGATGAAGTCATGTTGCATCCTTCTGATTGTGAATCCTAGAAGCAATTTAAAAGAGTACATCTTTAGTTTTTAATGGAACCACCGAATATACATGTTGGGTTATGTACAATGGTTTTAATTTGTTCAGGTCATTTATTGCATCATATTATTATTGGCAGGTGATATTCACGATTTACAACTTGCCACTAGGGATGAGCATGAGGTCAAAGTTCATGTTCTTATTTACAATCATACTCAATCCTAATAATCATGGTAGGAATATAGATGTTTGTTTTCTATAGTTGATTGATGAGTTAAATTAGTTATGGTCTTTTGACATTTTTTTATGTATGATGTCTTGAGGAAACATAATTTTTAGATGAAGACAACTTTGATGTGGACTATGAAATGGTTTCTGGTTTGAGCACACATGAAAAATTAGCATGTCCATACTGTACGGAAAATAACAAGGCCTTTACCTTAACAAATGGTGGCAAAACATCTTTTTTTGATTGTCATTGTAGATTCTTGTCAACCGATCACAAGTATAGAATGAACAAAAATGACTTATTTGTAGGTAGAGTTGAAAGGGATGTTACACGACCAATATTATCAAGTGAAGAATTGTATGATATGGTCTCGTAGTACGAGAGCATTGTGTTTGGTTTTGAATCCATTAAGCATAAGTTTTCTGGTTTTGATGTGACCTATTATTATGTAAAGTGAAGTATTTTTTAGGAATTTTCGTATTGGAAGACTAATGTTTGAAAAAACATTTTTAACACAATGATAGATGTGAAATGGAAGACAAAGAACAACATGAAGACTAGAATGGATATAACTTTGTTTTGTCACCATAAGAATATAGAGTTGGTTTATGATGGATCACAAGCCACAAAGCTCAAAACCAACTTTGCCTTTGACAAGAATGTCAGTTATTTGTCTACCAATGACTTAAGAGTATGTGTTTTCCCGATAGATATGTTTTAAACATATCTAAATTGGTGAATTTGGAGGATGACATATTGTATAAAATGAAGAGTTATGACTGTCACGTGTTTATGCAAACACCCATTCCACTTGCTTATCGAGATTAATTACCAAAAAGGATATGGATGCACTCATAGAGATGAATCACTTTTTAAAGATATATGCTTTAACAAGTTGCATACCCAACACATGAAAAAGCTTGAAATGAATATCATCCAAACAATTTGTAAATTTAAGATGATATTTCTTTCATCCTTCTTCGACTCAATGAAGCATCTACTCATACATTTATAATTTGAGACAAAAGTTGAAAGCCTTGTCTAATATAGATAGATGTATCCATTCGAGAGGTTAAGGATTACACATGCATCATAATTAAATTTTTATTATCTTTACTTTTTAATTTAAAATATTTATTTAATTCCATGCAGATACTTGATCAACCTCAAGAAAAAAAAAGTTAAAAATGAGACACATATTAAGGCTTCGAAATGTGAGGCTCATATTGTTAAAGAGATCTCAATATTTATTTCGTACTATTTTGAGCTTCATATGAGAATAAGAATCAACCACATTCCAAGACATGATGATTATGGAGAAATGCCTTTGAATGAGAATTTGTTATTATTTTTCTATCCTAGACGACCTTTATCAAAAAAATGCAATGGGGGGAAGATACTTGACAAAAATCGAATGCAGATATGCATATAAGTATATGTTATTTAACTGTAATGAGTTGAAACTTTTTATTCAGTAAATACAATATTAACATGTTATTTTTAAACAACTTTTCTCTTATACTCTTATAAATTAATAGATTGAATAATTCCTCATAGCCAACATCGTCAATTCTTACAATCTTAAAATTCATATATGATAGAATCTCAAATCTTTTAATTATAAGATGAATAATTTGCCACATGTTCAGAACACATGTAAGTAGTACTTAATAATTCTTAACTCTTGTAATACTTAATTTCATTACACCTTTCTCTTTAACTGATTGTAATCATGATTGTAATACTTAATACTTAATCGTCAATACTTAATGATTGTAATCATGTACCAGGTTTATCAAATGAGAGAGAATGTTAGTAGTAGTTTGAATTTGCTATGTTTGGGTCCTGAAAAAAAGATCAAATGCTATAATGAGTATTTTGTCAATAGATATGTTTTAAAATGTATTTGCAGGTTAAATAGATAAGCAATAAAAAAAATTCTAGGGAAAAAAGAAATTATTTTATACCAATGGAATTACAAATAGAATGTAAAATACTAATAGAATTACTGACGAACTAAGTCCCTCGGAAAGTTCCAGTGTGAACTAGAACCCCTTTTGATTTTTAATTCATTATAGAAGCCATGCATCTTGGTTTCAGGTGCTTTTTAGGTTGATTGAAAGTTAAGATATAGGCTTACAACTTTTATGAAAAGTTAAAAACTCATTTCTACTGTTTGGAAGCCCAAAAAATAGACAAAATATAGAAGTCAGAATCTGTCCAAAAGTTTATTGCGCCTAGACCTATTTTGGATTTTAGCCTCTAGCTGGAGTTACAAAAGTAAAAAAAAAAAATGCAAACTTATATGCACTGAAGATTTTAGAAGGAGATCTAAAACTTTTTTTTGAAGAGTCTAACTCTAAAATATATCATTTCGACACTCAGAATCAAGTTGGGAGTTGTGAAAAAAACAACAGCAGTACTTTACTACAACATCAACATGCCACCACTATTTTGACTACCTCTACATGTTCTGGCAATTCCTAGACAACCACAACCGCCTTGGAAGATCAATCTCTAATACTAAATTATTTTTATATGAATTGTTAGTTTTTTGGACCAAATATTAATGTATAAGATTTTAGATATTTTGGTGATAAGTTATGATAATGTGGTTTGTACGATAATAGAAAATAAAAACATTTTTCCTTGTAAAATATTTTTGTTTTGTTTTTTTAAAAAAAAACACCACTTGATTATGGTTTGACAAGTCTTCTTTTTATAAGGACCGATATCAGAATCTTGCAAACAACAAGTCTTTTTATAAATAACCAAAATAACAAGTTTCTTTTTAAAAAAGATCGATGTCAAGATTTGATTCTTTACAAATAATCAAATAATAAAATCGACTAGTCTCTTATTTTTAGACATCAACATCAAATTTTCCATAAAAGATTAGAAAATTAAAATTTAAAATAAGCTAAAAACAATTAGGATAATTAATGACAATCATAAAGAAACATTTAGAGAAAAATACATAGTAAATATAATTTTTCATAAAAAAGGATGTGGTAAGGGTGATATCGTTCTTTTCTTAGGCATAACTAACCTCTTACCTAAATCTCTAATACCAATGCTAATTCATAAGATTCCTAGTTTCCTTATAATAACAGGTGACGACTTTCAATTTTTCTTGCTATATATTTTTCCCCTTAATTTCAGAGAGTTCTGGCTGACATCATTGTGTGACAATTCTTTTAATAAAATTGATGTTTAATTCTTATACAATGCACTCTCAAAGACTTTGCAAATGTAATGAAATGTAAATAAAAGTGAATTATAACACATGAATCAATGTAAACATAAAGTGCAAGGATGAAGTAGCAAAGAAGTAAATTTGAGGATTGAAAAAAAACCTATTGTAGGATGAAAACTGTCATCTATAATGAATCAAGACAAAACCTATATAAAATTGGTTTATGTTTTATTTTTTCTTTTAATTCTAATTTTAATATGTAATTATACAATATACAAAAACAACTAGGTTTCCTTACACTGCTTCAATGTTCATATAAACAATAAAGCATCTAGCTTTTTTCTTCAAACTTTTTTCTTTCTTTAAATTGAATCATTTTATAGCATAATTAAATGAAATTAACTTTGAAATTATGGTAAAATACCAAATTAAAAGATAAAAGACTAAAATTTAATATAGGGAGAAAAATCATATTCAATTTCAAATTCATGAAAATTTTTATTTTGATCCTTAGTTTATTTTCTTTATTTTTCAATTCTAGTGTTAAAGAGAGGAGAGAAAAGTTTGCTAGAAAATGATAGAAGAGAGAGAAAGTTATTAGTTGTCAAAATCTTGATAATAGATATGGCCAAGCGTGGTAGTTTTTTGAAAAGTAGATCGAACTCGAGAGTAGATTTTGTTTTTTATTTGAATTTATATTCTTGAACTAATAAAGGGGGTTTTAGTTGAAAGATTGATTTATTGAGGTTTTGAGGATGTTTTTGAGGTAGTTTTTTTTTTTAAAAAGAAGAAGATTGAAATATAGATATTTAAAGGACCCCTATTTATTAGGTACCATAATGGTGGCTTGTTTTTGGGTAGTGATCCAGGTGATTTATCGTCCACTTAATAAAAAAAGGCATTGCTTGCTTCTGGAGCCAAAATAAATAAAGTTAAGGCGCGAGGTATAGGCTTTTTAATTCATGTCAGGCCTGCACACCTAGCATAACCTATTTTTTTTTAACTTCATTAAGAATATATTTTAGTTATTACTTAAAATTTAGTTTAGAATTTAGATATTGAATTTAAAATATCTTTATTTTCAAATTCTATTTGATTCAAGTGGAGTAATTTATTCTCTGAGTAGTGTCACATTGATCATCCTCCTGAATCAGGATCGTCGGGAATGATATAGGTTAAAAGATAAAAAATTCTTGTCCTTTATCAGTAGAAAAAAAGGAATAAGAGTTGCCACTTAGTATTTTAGTCACTAGAAACTCTAACTGGTTTCAGAGTTTTGGTAAGGGAACTAATTACGTAAAGTGAAGGTATTAACACTTCTAATACGCTTTACTTCAAGTAAGCTATATTGTTTATTTATTTGATATAAACTAATGAAATCTTATATTTTCTGTTGATCTGTTTAAAGTTTAAGAAAAGTTTTTCTCAATAAAGAGATTCTTATTTTATCAGGTTAAAAACTTAACCATTGTAATGCCAACATAAAAAATAAAATAAACTATATTTTTATTTAATATCAAAAATATATCTTACGTATAAGTTTATAATCTCGTATATTAAAAGAAACAAAAATAATTTTTTTTTTTGAAATGTAGGCCAGAATCCTTTGAAATTTTACAAACTTATTCTAAAATCCATGCAATATTTTAAAAAAAACATGTCAAATTATTTTAGATTTAAAAAAAATTAAAAAAATTTAGGATTTTTAGCCATATGTAAGAAAAAAAAGAATATGTTTTTATTTATGTTTTATTTTTTAGGCTTTGTTTAACAAAAACTCATTTTTCTTTGTAATAAAATGACTAAAAATAGGCTTAAGAAGTGTTTGTCAAACACACCATTAAAACTAAAAAAATAGCAAACCAAAAAGGGTATTAAACCCTTTGACCCAATTTTTTTTGGACAGGGTCAACCTGAAATTTTTTGTTCGACCATAAACCGAACAAAAAAAAATCTGATTTAACCTAAAAACAACCCAAAACAAAACAAAATACAAAAAATAGATTAAACACCTAAAAAAAACATAAAAACTAAAAATTCTTGAACAAAACAAATAAAAGACACAAAAAGATGAAAAACAAAAAGAACATCAAGAACACCGAACATAAACTCAACAATATGGGTTCCAAAACAAACCAGATTTGGTCAAAACGAAGGCACATACATGTTGGAAATCATGCAAGGATTGATAATTTAGCATGCATTCACTCCAATTATCACTAAAATATCATGATTTTTGTCAAAATAGGTTTCGGTTTAAACCAAAATCATAGGATTAAAACCTATTATAAACAACATGGTCCAAATCTAGGGGCTAAGATAATATTCTTCCTAAGAGAATCTCTAACCTAGGTAGCCTCTGCTAAACCCAAAAATGGATATTTTTGCTTCTAAAACATGCTATTTTATCTCAACAAGTCATAATATCATACAAAAACATGCTTGAATAAAAAAAACTAACAAAAAAAAATGTCAAAGCATCAAATTCAAGTATAAGTTACCTAATAAAAAAAACATCAACTTAAAACAACTTATATGTTCATGTAACATGGATTCAAAATTGATTTTCTAAACCCATTTTGCGAATGAACATGTATAACAAACCCAGGGTAAACACCTTTACTTTATTTAACATGTATAACTTAAGTTAAAAAAAAAACTAAAACAATATTGTATATCAAAAACAAACTTAAACAACAACTTTGATGTATAAAAAACATCAAAATAACTTCAAAATAACTTAATTAAATAAAAATCACAGCAACAAAGAGGTAAATGCAACATTATTTGGTAAGCATTCCAAACCTCTTTTCTATACTTGTAAACATAAATATAAAATAAAAAAAACACCTCAAACCTGCCATAAGAGCCTTCTTTTGGATCGAATGATATATCTAGAACAACTACTCTCTCTCTCTTTTATTTCCTTTGAAAAGTTTTGCCTCGCACAAACTTGCTAAGCTTAAGAAACTTGAAAAAACTTTGTGTTTGCCTCTCAAACCTTCATAGCTTCCCTTTCAATTTTGTTTTTTTTTCTCTCTTTTTTTTCCAACCCTTTTTTTCTTGATATTGAGAGGGGTATTTACAGGGTTTTAAGAAGTCTTTGAATCCATTTCTAACTTTTTAGTCTTGAGGGAAGTGTTGGAAAACATTGAGAAGAACCCGTTGAGAAGCCTTTATACACGAACACACAAAAACTAAATTGGTTTTTGCTTGATAGTTGCATTATTGGGGCTGATTGAGTTACCCACTTTTGAGGCCTTATTGAAACAATTCTTACATCATCGTCGCCTGAGGCTTGTAATTCCACATTTATGTATTTGAAGTTTCCAACTCGATCAACTAAAACTTTCAAAACATAGGTGCAAGTTGACGAATGACGTGTCATTCACCTTCTTTTCATTAAGTCTGAACAATATGTTATTTAGGGTTCTTAATTTGAGATTTGGCAAATTTCAATCGAGTCTGTTCTTCTAATTGTTTTTAATTATATTCGTAATTGCCTTCATACATTTAATTTCATGCAATTTCACCCTTGCCAAACTCAATTGTTAGCCCAAAAGCTGATCACTATTTTCATTTTAGTCATTGGTTATGAATTTGTGCATTTCGACCCTCAATTGACCAACAAACTTTTAATTTCTTCAATTTAGCCCTTATTTTAGTCAATTTCAGCCTTTACATTCACGTGTCCTTTTGGGTTTGGTCATTGGTTTTGGATTTCTTTAATCAAGTCCCTAATTACCCATCAAACTTTAATATTTATGCAATTAAACCCCAGATTTGACCAAATTAAATCTTAAAAATTAAAATTCGACTCCCAAACTCTAATTTCGTCCAATTAAAGCCTAAATTGACTTCAAAAAATCAATTTTTCTTGCAATTTAATCCTCAATAAATTCAATTAGACTTTGAAAAATTTCGATTGAGTCCTTAACATCTAATTTTGAATTTCCTTCCTCGAATTGAATTTTTCTTTGCCAATAGGGCTTTCATTAATAAAAACTACACGGTCAAATTTTCTAATATTTTATGTTTTGATCTTTCTCAATTAGTCTTAAACACTTTCCTGGGTGTTCTAATAAATTCTTTTCACTGATATATTTTTTTTTATTTTTCGTCATCATTTTTTTTTCAATTTTTTTGTATTTTTTGTTTTTTTATTTATGTGGGACCCAAAAATAGATAACAACAAGTAGTATCTGAATAATACCTTTTTAATCATAATCAAATAAATATTTTAATGATTTTTATGTTTGTATTCCTTTTCAATTTGAGTTGCAGGTTTGACAAAATAGCTCGGGTTGGCCCGAGATGATCGAATACATAATCGTCTTGATAGTTAAAAAAAATTATTGTATATAAATTAAATTTTGAATCCACAATCAAAATTTGACTTATAAATACAAAATACATTAACAGTATTTTTATATTTTAAAAAATATTTTTTGACCCACAACAACAAAGTGTGAACCAATCACTAAGTATTCAATAAAAGAAGCTTCTTTTCTTTCTTTACTATTATTTTCTTTTATCAAAATAGATTTTGAACCATTGTGAACCTTGATTGTAATTATGGGAATGAAAGGACAGATGCGGGTCTAAAGTTGGATGCCATAAAAAGTGAAATTTCTTTTCTATATATAAACCGTTTGGGTAAAGGCTTATCCTTTCTTCTTAAACTGTAAATAAATATTACAGCTAATCTCTCTCAACAAAAAAAAAAAAAATGGGTCTACAACTCCTTTACCTATAAAAACAGGAGAAATTATAATATGTCCGAGTATGCAACTCGGCATGATGAATTTCTTCAATCAATAATTAATTATCGTAACTTTAAGGAATTGAACTTATAATTAAATAAGTATACTTCCGTTTTTTTATTTTGTAGATTTGAATCTTGAAACTAAAATATAAGATAATTTAATAAATGTTGTGAAATATTTTAAGATTGTTTATAAAAATTGATATAAAAATACCACTATTGTTAAATAAAAATTAATAATGGATTACCATATGTTAATTTTTCCACATTAGTAAAAGTTTTGGAAAGGCAAAACCTGATAATATCACTGATTATATAATATAATTTAATAAAAATAAAAGTATTATATTTATTTATTTTGACAAAGGAAAAAAAATAAAGTTATTATCCGATCAATTTAGATCAAACTATGACAGCCACAGACAAGTTAAAAATATAATATATAGTTCTGCATTTTTGCATATTAATCTCTTCTACACAAACATTTCTTCATCAATAATGAAAGTCTGCTTCTCTTCTTCCTCCACGAACCTGGATTTAATACGTACAATCATACGAAACTATTTTTTTTGTTTTTGATTTAGACCTTAATATATTAATAAAATCATCTAAAAAGTTCTAAAAAATTAATACTCTCTTAATCCAAACACCGTTAAATTAACTTTTTAATCCAAAGTTGTATTATTTTGTGCTAAGCTGTGCTATATATTCAAAATAGGACTAGTAAAAGTAATGTATTATAGCTTTTAAAAATTAAATTTTTTACTAAATAAAATAGTGAATTTTATAATAACTTGTTTGCTTTAGTTTAAAAGCTCATATTCATCCAAAAGTAAAACATTTGTTTTTTAAAAGGAACATGTGTTTCTAGATGAAAAACAAATCTTAATAAAAAACTATTTAATTTAAAATAAAAATCAATAAAAGCATGCACTTTTACTTTAAATACACGATAATGCAAAACATGTATTAAAAGAACACTAAATCCAAACATTTTAAGAACAATAACTCTAAAATTTAGAATATTTTAAAGAGCTAAATATAAAGAGTAGGGATAATTGTAAAAATATATTTTTTTTTATCAAAAATTAAAATATCTTCTTATCATTTTAATAAAATCAAATGTAATTTTCTCAAAAATATATTTTTTTTATCAAAAATTAAAATATCTTCTTATCATTTTAATAAAATCAAATGTAATTTTCTCTTTTATCTTTATACCTTTTTTTCAAAATAAACTCATAAAATTACTTTTAAAAATTTGCAAAAAGGAGCAGCAGCAATGGGGGAGCGCACGGTAAAGGCACGGGGTCGACTTCATTGTAACAGCACTCCAAAAAGAACTAGGGTTTGGGGGAAGATGGCGATGGGTAACTGCAGCAATACTGGTACAGTACTATACAGCTCAGCATCTACCAATCAAAACCTATAAATATAGAAAAAACACAAAAAGTAATAACAATGAAAAAGAAAATACCATTAATAATAACAAAATAATAAAGTTCCAGCCCTCATCTGTATATATATACGTCTCAATCAGTCCCTCCACTGTTGCTATCCTCCTGAGTCCTCTTCTCTCTCTCTCTCAACCAAGCTTGCACTCTTCCTTTCATTCTAGTTTTTTTTTTAATAATATTCTCATAAAGGTTTGATGAGCTGATGTAGCTAAAAGAAGTGAAAAAACCAAATGGGTTCTCTTTCTTTTTATGTGATCTTCGCCGGAAGCTGACATGAGGTGGTACTTGCTATATGTTAGTCTCACCACACACAACCAGAGGGAGTGTGTTTTTGTCAGAATCTCGCCGGATAAATAAATCTGATCCACTTAACTAAAAATCTATGATTTCCCAAAGTACTAAAACTCGTTAGTTCTTGATTCCATTTATTAGATTTTCTTTCTTTCTTTTTCTCATCTGATATAAAAAAATATTATTATATTTTTA
This sequence comes from Populus nigra, assembly GCF_951802175.1. Classification (NCBI taxonomy): domain Eukaryota; kingdom Viridiplantae; phylum Streptophyta; class Magnoliopsida; order Malpighiales; family Salicaceae; genus Populus; species Populus nigra. The sequence goes on along the minus strand of NC_084870.1, from coordinate 2,364,837 downwards.
ATGTTGAAAAAGGGTTTTGTCTTGTTTTAAAGTTCTGAGTTAAACAAGGTTGTAGGATTCTTTCTCGGGCATCCCCTTCACGTATTGCCTTTTGGCCTTAACCAATGGCAACATGCCACATCAGCTCCTTGCTCGTGGGTTTGTTGGTTTGCATATGTGCTGTCCAATATTTCTTTGTTTTTCTCAATTTTTTTCCTTACAAGAATTTGCTAGATATATATTATATGTTTGCTTAATTTCAATCTTGAAACCTTGTAGAGAGGAGGTAAAAAGATGGGGCATGGAATTGAAGGCTAAAGGGGTCTTGTGCATGGAAATATTGACAATCGTTGTTTGCGGGTGGAGCATCATCAAGATTCACATGCAAATGCACGGCCGGAGATGTTAGAGTTAAATCTCTCTTTGTTTCTGTTCATCTGCCAAAGTTCTTTGGAAGTGAGAATCTTGATGATGCTGCATCGGCAATAAACGACTATACAACACAAAAGGACTTGGAAAAAAAAAACAAAAAACAGTTTGTGAGTGACACTTGCTCCTGCTGACCAACAGCAAATTAAAGGTGATTCTTTTTTCTTTCTACTTTGCTTTCTGTTACTGTCAGGTGAGTACATTTAGTAGTGTTTATATTTCTTTTTTATGGTGGATTCCCTAAGTTTGGATTTTCTTTGCAGCTTGCAGAGAAGGAAAAGGCAGGACACCCTTCGTTTTGCTGACTTTAGCAGATCTGTGATTATTCCCTCCGAGGAAAATATTCAGGGGATGCAAATGATATCTTTTCTGTGTTGCAGATGTGATAGGTAACTTTGTCAATAAGCAAGAAAGGTGAGGGAGGGAGGGAGGGAGGGAGAGAGAGTGTTTGATAACCTTGATTGTGTTGATGATACGATACGAGCTTATAAAATAATGGGATTAAATAGGTGAATTTACTAGACCCCTTACTGTTTCCATTTCTGGGTGTTTGATTTGAGATCCGTTACAGATCTTTGATTTGTTTCAAAGAATGATTGTTTTGGGTGGTTTTCGATTCTCTTTTTTACACGAAGGCAAAGCAACGATTATGTATGTGGAGGTTCTTTCTTTCCTTGGAGGATAGACATTGTTCATTGGAGTCTGATAAGACAGGAAGTAGAGCATTGAAGCAGAAGCTGATCACATTGATATGGATAAGAAGAAAAAATAAAGTGAGTAGTTTTTATCAGATTTTGTTGTTTATGGGGTTTTTTTTATTATATCAGCTAAAATAACTTTACCTGAGTTTCAGAGTGTTCTCCATCCCACAATCTTTGTCTTCACGGAAATGGTTCAAAATACTCTTTGATTATTTTATGGACATTCTTCCGAATGTTTTTTTCTGTGGAATCAGTAGATCCTTGAAAATTATTAACAGTTTTGAGAACTTTGGCATGCCAAATCATGGTGGGAACAGGTCATATTCTCACTGCCATGGTTGTGTAGGTTTTGGCATTAGATCTCTGTACTCACCAATCTTGCTGATGGACCATCTATCTTGCAACTTGGACCCTCGCCTTGTAGTCCAATTTTTTTGCAGACTTATTCAGTCCACCTATTTTTCACCTCTCTCAATAATAGCAACCTAAGAGATTTGGCAATTTATTCTCCTTTTCTCTTCACTATCCATGACAGTGATAACTCAGCCATTTCAAGATTATAGAGATCTGTGTGCCTCCATCGCTGTCTTAATCATTGGTTCACCTATTACATGCCCATGTGATTTCAATCCTCCCATCTGCTCTTCTTCTTTATGAATCTGAAACAAGGCAGTACAGGAAGGGAAAATTTAGGTTCACTGATTTACGAACTGTTGTTTTGTTATGTATGAGTTTTCTTCCCGTTTTGTGATTCAAGATGTTTCTTTTAACAAATTAATCTAAACAATCTATCACTGGTCTTTAGATGTTAAAGTTCGCAATTAATTTTTCAAGATTACGTTTTACTATGTTTCCCTTTGTAGACTACTCTCATCTCCTTGTGGAAACATATGGTCAAGTTGTTCAAGTAGAGTTGTCCCTCTAGCTAGTTCTCCCAGATCAGAAAGAGAGAATTAGTATAGCAGAATTTAAGCTCATATAATCATCGTCTCATCACGTAGTTTTCTCATTGAAGTTACGCTGTTTTATGTGTTTGGTTACTCTTCTGTGATTAGAAGCGACAGAGATAGTGGGGATAGAGAAGACATGTTGCTTTATATTTTTTATTTTAAAAGTATATAAATTCATTTTAGAATTGATTCATAGATAGATTTATTTTATATTTTATATTTTTATTTCTTTAACTAAATATGTTTTTATCTTTTTTGTATTTTTTTTTATCTTGAAATTTATCTCGATAACCAAACACAACTTTATTAATGTTTGACACCGATAAGATAAGATTGCTTTGTTTTTTGTCATAAAGTTCTTATTTTTTGTTCTCTACTAGGTTCCATTACATTTGTTCTTTAGTTTTCAATATTGGATTGGAATTTCTTTAGTTCATATCCCAATTTTCCATCATTAGTTATTGAAACCACGTTCATGAACTATTTTGAGACTACATTTTACAAGTCTTGTAACTAAGATACTGTAAGTTACTGTTTAACTGCAATAATCTGCAAATAATTGAAGCAGGTCCTGTTCTTCGACCAAGTTAACAGTTTAAATAAGTAAATACTCACACAAACTCTACTCCCCCTCTTTAGGCTACATGATCATTTTTTAATATTTCATGTCCAAAAAATCAGAGATTTTGAATTACATGTCCTTTCTGTTGGTCATATTTTTGGCTTTCCTTGCGATTTCCACATGCTCCAATGTGTTTTCTACTTTTACCTTTTCTTTTTCTTGTTGAATACCATTGCAACCTTGAAAGCACTTACATTTTCTTGCTTATAATACATGCTCGGAAGTCAGAACTTGAGAGCAATCTTGCAGAATTTCCTTTGAGTTCCATGAAAATGACTATTGTTTATGCTTCATCTCTCAGACTACATCAATGTGACCTCATTTTAATTTGGTAAAAGTAGAAAACTAAGTTACAAAGGCAATGCTGTGGAATATATATGGAGAATTCGGTTTATTTCACTGTAGGACTTCTGCATTAGCTGAATATATACGTTGGATTTGATGTTTGCTAAAGGGATCTTTATGATCACACCACCCATATTTTAATTGTTCACAACAATTCGTTTCATTATAATCAGACCATATTGTCTTTTGAGGTTTTTTTTTCAACATTGCCTTTGGCTCATACTCAAGTCTCTTGCATCCATGACATGGCCAATCATTCCCCTTGAAGCTTTTTATTTCTTGTCTACAATGTCCATTTGGTTATATCTGTTTTTTCTTCTTTATCGTTAGAATTGCATCAGATGACCCAAACGTAAATATTTTGCTTTCTTCACAATGAATCGATATAAGATCAGAATATCTGGTGGCAATTAAGGCATCGTGGATCGTACCAAGCTCGTCTTGGGTTGGTTTCTGGACTCTTGACTAAGTGAATGTTTATGTTTGTTAATGTAATTTATATTTTTTTAATTAAAAATACATCGAAATAATTTACTATTAAAATCATATAAAAAACATACAAAAAACAATTTAAAAGATATTTAAAAAACAGGTTGAACATTTGGCAAGGTGAGTTCAAGTCAGAATTGTCAAGATGATCTATGCATTAATGACCGTTTTTAGCAAGTGAAATTGTATAACTATGTGTCTTCATAGACGCATATAATGCGAAGACAACCATCATTCACCAGGGCACTTTGACAACATCCCAACAACTGGCTGTTGTAAATACTCTTCTTGTCCGAACGAGTGATATCAATCCAACCGTCATCCATCAAGACACTTGACAACATCCCAATGGCTGAATGTTATCCAATTGTGTGATAAATATCATACTTATCTCACTAATACCCACACTTACCTCTCAATTAATATAATATCTTGTAAGGCATATTCCTTCTGGCCGGTCCACAAATTTATCAATCATTGAGGAATATCCCCTTTACTCCCATTACATTACACCCATCTGTTCAAAATTATCATTGCCACTCATACTCTGATCCCTTTCTGAAGTTTTTATGTCCCAATGGCAAGATATCTTCCGAAGTATTACTGTCGTCCTCCAAACTCAAGTACCATCACCATCCTCTAACCTCAAGTCTTGTCATTGTTCTCGAGATTCAAGCATTGCCCACGGATCGGCTCCAAAGGTGCTGACGGGATGAGCACGTACGCCCTCCGGTGTGCACGTATATACTCTCTAGTATGCACTTGTCCTCCAAAATATCTTTGCCCTCCGATGTGCACATGCCTTCGTCCTCCGATGTATTTATCTTACTTTCCGATATGTATTTATCTTTCACTTTAGCATCCAAGGCATGATAAGTAGGACACAACACTACTATCTTTCCTTTGTTCATGACTTATTGTGTTTTAGATTAAATTCCTTATCAATTAAAAAAAAAAAGTAGTAGAAAGTACGACAATGATTCATCAAGTATAGTAGCCACCACCCTAAGAAAATTCACATTTCCGTCTAAAACAAATCTTATGCTGCTCATGAGGTTGTGCTACCTTTTCTTTGTACAGGCCGTGTGTGTGTAAAATAAATAAAAAGGTGTTGAAAATAAAGCTTTTGAATCATGGAAAAACAATTATAAGAAACATAAAACGCTATGCTTTTCTCGTCCAAAGCACTGTAAGCGCTTTATTGACACGCTAAATCAGAATTAGAGCGTGATTTTGGGGTACGTAATATTTAAATTATGATCATGTGTTCAAATAATTGGTGTGATATATGTATGTATCTACTTTGTTTTCCTCAATACGATTATACACCATGTCATTTTCGTAGGCACTGAGAATGCCCCCAAGAACATCAAGAACACACACACACACACACACACACACACACACACACACACACACGATTATACACCTGAAAGGTCAAGGTCGGTTGATGTTGCGGCTACCCTAGTTAGGACCCTGAGGAAACATCCTCCTTCAAGTTTTTTATTTCTTCATCATTATGTATATAGATTTGATTGTGTTTTAAAGCCAAGTGAGAAACAGCAAGGAAGGGCTGTGTGTAATCTTGGAGAAATCTATGAAAACTATACTGGAGTTTTTCACAAACTGTGTTTATTATAAATTTAGTGTGCAAGTTTTATATTTTTCTACTTAGGTGTTCTCATAAATTAAATACAAAATCTCTATTTCCAATAATAATCTTATATAAAAACCATAAAAATAAATAGTAGTGAGAGTCAGATGGTTTTTGGTACTAAATATTTCTCTCAAAGTCTTAAAGATATTTTTCAAAGAGGTTTCGGTAATTATCTCTTAAATCTTCATGAATAATTCAATATTTCACCAGCGGAAGATTACTTATCATTCGTTAACACACGTAATTTTCAGTATGGACGAGTCCTTTCCCGGGCCATGATGAATCTAACTATGTTTTTTTATTTTATTTTATTTTATTTTTATTTTTTTCTAGGCAGCCTGAATTATTAATCTAGCAATGAAAGACAGTTGGATCCTAGCAGGCCATTGGACCTCGAGACTAGCAGCTGCCATACGAGCCAGGGAAATGTTTCAATTTACCTGGCTCAGCAGGTCCCATCGGTGCCTTATTCCTGTCTATTTCACCAAAAGAAATCTTCTTTTCCTAGCTAGGATATTATTATTGATATTTTGCGAAAATACTCTCAAAAGCATTACGTGTATTCTTCTTCTCCTTACATCTGTAATCCACAAACGATTACAGGTCCTTTGATATGTAATTATTTGGAAAAGGTTCTTGAAAGGGATTAATGGCGATCGATCATGAACACAATGGACTCATTGGGCGTGAACCAAACGGTATTCTCGTGGCAAGCATGCAACTTAAAGGACCACTGGGATCGCATGCATATATGGATCTTTTCTTTGTCCTTGTTGGACATAAATTAAAAAATAAAAGAGTAAATTATATATTTCCTAATTAATTATTTTTCTAAGAAAGGGTAATTTTATTAAATATCAAATTGATAAAGAAAATAAAAAAAAAAGATTAATGCCATCTTCTTTAAACCAGTGAAGCCCAATCCTGGAGTTTGAGAGAAAAGTTTTACAAAACATAAAAGAAAGAGAAGTAATTACTAGTTAATCCCGCTAGTTTTGAAATTTATAAATTAATTACTTGATAAACTTTTATGGTAACAAATTCAAGATAAATTTTATAGTATTAAAGGAATAATTAATGGTATTTTATTAGTTATTTCATGAGTTTACTTAAAAAAAATATATAAGTGAAGATATTTTTATTATTATTATTATTATAGTATTAAAATAAATTTGATACTATGAAATAAAATATTCACGAGCCCGTGATGTCATGAGATGACATCGAGAACCCTACGTATGCATTTTCCTAATATCTAGACGTTGGGTTAAAATTACATTTATTATTTTAAAGGGTTCGTTTGGTGGCCGCACGGAATTGCGCAGTCTGAAATTGGCCTGTAGCGGATTTTTTTAACAAATTTGAGCTCACACAAATTTATATAGAATTCCACTCTTTTTTTTCTGACCTCATGTACACATTTATTGCATATGAATTTGGTTTTTATACATCATATCAAGATTATTTTTATTTTATATGAATTTGGTTTTAAATGTTTAATTGAATATCTTCAAGTAAATAATTAGTTTTTATTTAATTTCTACTAATAAAAAATATTTTTAACGTATATTATGAAATAATTCATTTTATTCCCATATATAAAAAAACTAATTATTTTCAAGTCATAAATAACAATGGTTATTTTATTTTAATTATTTTAAATAGTTTATTTTATTGTGTTAAAAAAACTCATTATTTTTTTAATCTTGTAATAAAAATAAATAAATAAATATTTACCTTTCAAAACCAATTCATGCATTTTCAGTGAACATAGTTATTTTATTTTAAAAAAATCCACTCTTTATTTTTATTTTTTTTAAATCTTGAATTATTTTTTTCAAGAAAAAAAAAGTTAATTTATTTAATTTCACTTAATTAGTTTCACAAATGAAATAGGGGTTTAACATTTGAAACCCCGGAACAAAAACTAAGAAATTCAACAACTCATTTTCTCTTCTCTTCGCTAAGGAAGTAGGCAGCCTTCCCCAAGGAGGATAAGATTCCTCATCTTGGGCGTGGCTGCTCTTCTCCATCTCTGGCACCTTGACATGTGACTTGCAGGTTTTTGTTTGTGGTTCAAAATAAACCCTCCTCTGAATATTTTTTTATATAAGATCTGGAAAATGTTTGATTTACGTCTCTTGTGTACGAAATTTTAGGGCATCATGGGTGCTTGGAATTTTAGGTAGCTGGGTCTATGATATGTAGACAGGATATTTTTTTTTAGGGCTTTTGTTTTGATGGGCTCTAGAGTTTTTTTAGATATTAGCTTCTGTTAGGTTTCGGATTATTATGGCTTGGAATATATAGAAAAACAATAATCCAAGTCAAAATAAATTATGTGTATTTAAAACTTAAGGGAAACGTATAAGAGTAGTTTGGAAAATATGTACTTCAATGTTTTTTTTTTCTTCCTTACAAGGTTATGACAACCATTTAAATAAAAAATTGAAAAAAAATCTAATAATACTAATTGTGAAAATAAAATAAAAATATAATTCTAGAACACTCATTTTTAAATGACAGTTGGTTAATTAAATAAAATTAATAAATTCTAATAAATCTTACAAAAAAGTACCAATAAGTTCGGTTGTAATAAAGAAAAGATAAATCAATTCTATCTTCTTTTTTTTTAATAAGTTCATCGTTTCAATTATTTTTCTAAAATAGTTGGTATAAATATGGTTATTTAGCTTGAATTTAGAGAATATATTTTAATTTCATAAACACTTTTTGGTGTGAGGCAAATCTGCTTATATTCTTGGTTTTTCATCAAACTCTTCAGAACTTATAAAAGATAATTATCTTTGTGATGTTGTTTTTTATTCTTTATAATCAACAAGTTAGGTCTTTTCATCCAATAACATATGTTTCTTAATTAGTTCAGGTAATTATGGGTTCTAGGACTTATACCCTCTAGGTTCACATCAAAATACTTTTCTTTTCATTCCTATTTGGTCCCTTTAGTTTTTGAAATTTCATTTTTGATCCAAATCTTCATTTTGTTTATTTTTTATTTTAGCATTGTTCGTCCCATTGAATAGTGAAAAACGCTTCACTGTTCACTTATAACGTGAATAGTGGAGAGTGAATTAATGCACTCTCCACTGTTAACTTTACAAAATAGTAGAGATGACAAAGAAGAAGAAGAAGAAGAAGAAGAACGAGGAGAGGGGTGGGGTGGGGGAAGACGAATCAGGTAATGTCTCGTGGCGGTGCTGCTAGTGGCGGTAGCGGCAGAATACGGCTGGAGATTGTGGTGTTGCGGTGGCTCTTCCTTTTTTCTCTTCTGCTTCTTTTTTATCCTTCTTCCTTTTGTTTTTGTTTTTGTTTCTCTCCTTCCTCTCCTCTCTTCCTTATTTGTTTTCACGTCCAAGATCTAGTGATGGTACGTGCTAGTGGTGCTGGTGGCGATTAAAAAAAAAAGATTGTTGCTGTTATTTTTCCCGTATATGCAAAGGGACATATTTCTAGTTTTTCTTCACAGGTGTTGCAACAAAACCAGAAGGGGGAAGAAGATGGGGAGAGGCTGAGGAACTCGTCTTTCTCTTCTCTCCTTATATCTCTATGTTTTCACTGTTTTTCTTCCTTTTTTTTCGTTCTTTTCACCAATTTTCTTTGTTTCTCTTCCTCTAACTGGTTCTCTGTCTCTTTCTAGTCTCTGTTTCTCTTCCTCTCTAGTTCTCAAACAATGTTGTCCCCTCTCTATCAATGTCCCCTCTTTAAAATCTCTTTCCCCCTATTTTTCATTCCGTAGTCTCTTGTTTTTTTCCCCAAAATCTTTCCTTCCCTCAAACCTCTCTCATGTAAAAATATCCCCCCTCTATCAAATTGCCCCCTTCTCCAAAACCTCCCTCCTAGTATTTATAAGCGCAAGAGGAGAGGGGGAATCTTATCACTGCCATGGCGCAAGGTAAGGTGGCTACTCTGCCCATGCCTTGGCACAGGGTAAGGCGGTTGCAGGGTTTCCATTCTTCATCATCATGACAGTAAGTAAAAGGGTGTGGATCATGTCATGGTTTAGCCAAGTTAGGGGAGAGAGAAGGAGGGGGTGAGCAGGAGAAGAGGATTTAAAAAAGAAATCTTGTCTTTCTCTTTTGCATGACCAGGGGGAAGAAGAAGCAAAACAATGTCGTTTCAAACGACCCCAATTCAAGCTCGCCACTTTTTAAAAAATGAACATTGTACTGAAATAGCATTGTTTTGCATAAAACACGTCATTTCATTTAAAAACAAATGGTGTCAAAACATGTCAAAGTCCAAATCAGTCAATTTTTTTTGTTCAATCAAGTTCTTAATTGCAATTTTCATTTTAAAATCAGTTCAATTGCATCATTGCCAAATTCCAACATTGCCCTAATGTTGGCCACCTTTTTCACTTTAGTCCTTGGTTTTGAATTTGTGCAATTTGACCCTCAATTGATCAATAAACTTCTAATTTTCTCAATTTAGCTCCTGATTTAGTCAATTTCAATCCCTCTATTTACGTGCCTTTTCCAGTTTGGTCCTTGGTTTTGGAATTATTCAATCAAGTCCCTATTGACCATTAAACTTCAATATTTATGCAATTAAGCCTCTGATTTGACCAAATTAACACTTAAAAATTGTAATTTGATTCCAGAACTTTAATTTCTTCTAATTAAAGCCTAAATTGACTTAAAAATCAATTCTTCTTGCAATCAACCCTCCATAAATTCAATTAAACTTTCAATAAAATTTAATTGAGTCCATAAACATCTGATTTTGGACTTTTCTTCCTCAAATTGAATTTTCTTGGTCAATAGGGCTCTCATCAATAAAGTATATACTATCAAATTTTGATCTTCGTATTTTTTAACCTCCTCAACCAATTTTTAGTCATTTTCTTGGTGCTCTAGCATCCTCTTCTCACTACTTATTATTTTTCTTCTGAATATATTTTTAATTTTTTGTATTTTCTCCATTTTCGTGTAGGGACCAAAAAATATGTAACAACATAGGCCATAGACAAGGATACACATTTTACTTCTTTTATGCAATTAAGAAGTGGGAAGAGATTACTCTTAAAAAGATATTGAATTCCAAAACTAGAATAGTTCAGACTCGGTGGACTCCTTTGATGAATGTATACATGCGATGAATCAGCAACTCTAGACAAGCTTAGCATGGAAATCTATTGATAATACTAAGGCTGCTATGTTAATGGGATCCAAATTGGGAGTCATATGTCTTGATAATGATGTTGCAATAACAGCTGAATTCCATAGCGATATCGAATAAGAAAGGGAGAACTAGAAGAGTTATACCTAGTAAGCTGGAGATTATTTGATCAGGTATTAATCTTTTCCTATGATAATATCATGGAATGTCTGCGATCTGGGTTCTTTATCTAAGAGGAAATTTATTAAAGAGGCTATTAGAGATTATGGTATTTCTTTTTGTGTCCTTGTTGAAACAAAGGTAACCAATTGCTCTTCTGCTTTAATTAACTTCTTATTGCCTAGGCATTGTATTAGATGGGTTTTAATTGATGTTATGAGGGAGTTTGGAGGTATGCTTTTAATGTGGGATGAAAGCATTTTTTTGGCAAAATTTATTGAATTTTCTAAATCTTGGATTTACATTGTGAATCGACATATTAAAAATGATGTTGTTTTTGTTGTTATGGGTATTTATGCTCCTTATTCTGATTCTAGAAGAAGAATTGTTTGGAACGAACTTTCTGAGCTCCACTTTGCTTTTATGGAATATCATTGGTTTCTTTGTGGTGATTGTAATGAAACATAAAAAGCTTTAAATTAGAATAATGGCTTCTATAACAGGAAAAGGTGCTTTTAATTTTCAAGACTTTACTTAGTCTCATACCTTGATAGAGTACCCCCCCTTTAACCATCAGTTCACATGGTTTAGAGGGAACTCAATGAGTAAACTGGATAAATTATTTGCCTACCCATAATGTATGGATTTCTTTCCTAGTTTAAGACTGATTAGACTCAACAGAGGTATGTCAGATCATTACCCCCTTCTTCTTAGAGAAGACTTAGTGAATTAGGGATGGAAGCCTTTTAAAAGTCTTGATTGTTGGCCAAAGCACCTGAATTTTCACATTGTTGTTAGTGATTTTTGGAAAGATATTGAGAGAGATTGTTTAGGTAATTATTAGATTCTCAAAAAGCTGAATGCATTGGAAGGAAAATTAAAATGCTGGAATAAGTTATCCTTTGGTAATAAAGAACAGGTTGTGAAAGACCTGTATGCTTTAATTAATCACCTTGTGCATAAGGCTGAATCTGTAAGTCTTAGCTTTGAGGAGCAAGGTAATCTTAGTACCTTGATTTTTAAGAGGTGAAAGGTTAACAAGAACTTGGGGTCTATCTAGAGACAGAAAGCTCGATTAAACTGGGTAACACTTGGGGATCGCAACACATGTTTCTTCCATATGTCAGCTAGGCTCCGCAATAATAAGAATCACATCCAGAAGGTTATACAGAATGAGATTTGTCTTAAAACTCCTAATGAGGTTAAGGATAAGGCATTCAAGTTCTTCACTTAAATCTTTATAGGGACCAATACTCACAGACCTTTATTGGGAAGCAATGGATTTAAGAAACTATTTTCAAGACAAGCTGATCATCTTAAACGAGTAGTAACAATTGATGAGCTTCATGATGTCATCTTTAATATGATGGGATAAAGGCTGTTGTTACCCATTTTTGGGTTTCAAAAAAAAAAAATACAAATATATATATATATATATATATATATATATATATATATATAATATTCAAAAGAAATTCAAAAAATAATAGGAGAGAGAAAAGGATGCTGGAATGCTGAAAAAGGGCCAAAATTGGTTGAGCAGGTTCAAAAATGCAAAAGGTTGAAATTTAACAATATATTTTTTACTGGTGAGTCCTATTGACAAAGAAAATTCAATTTGAGGACGAAAAGTCTAAAATCATATGTTTATGGACTCAATTAAATTGTATCTAAGGTTTAATTGAATTTATGGAGTGTTTGATTGCAAGAAAAATTGATTTTTAAGTCAATTTCAGTTGTTATTGGATGAAATTAAATTTCTAGGGTCCAATTATAATTTTAAAGAGTTAATTTGGCCAAATCAGGGGCTTAATTGCATAGTTATTGAAGTTTGATGGCCAATTAGGGACTTAATTGAAACAATCTGAAACTAAGGACCAAACCGAAAAAGGCGCTAAAATCAAAGGATCCAATTACAACTTTTCTAGGGGGGCTTGATTACAAAATAGTAAAAACATCCAAGGACCAAATCAGAAATATCATTTTGAAATTGAAACGGCATCGTTGCATTAAGAATTACTGCACACTGCTCACTGTCTTCAAGCAACGGTTTATTTGGTAAAAATAAGAGCAGTGGAGCTGCAATCAAGGGCATGTCTCGCGGTTGATTTCCTCACCACCATAATGCACATCGGCCGTTACCAAATGCCTACCATAACACATGCATTCTCTGGCTATAAAAGCCGGAGGAGGGACCAAGCAAAAAAAAAAAGATAGAGAAAAAATAGAGAGAACAAAAGGAGGAAAAAGACAAAATGAGAGGGAAAACCAGAGGGGAACGACAGAAGAGAAAAAAAAAGGAGGGGAGAGAGCCGCACCAGCATTGCCAACGCCATCGTCAGCTCATCATCTTCTTCGTCCAGCAACCACTACCATTCTCCATCACAACCGCACCAGCACTGCACAACAGAAAGGAGGAGAGCAGAGAAAAAACAACGAGACAGTGAGGGGATGACAGAGAAAGGAGAGCAGAACAGAGGAAAAAAAGAAAGAGGATAAGAGACAAGAACGCAGTTGAAAACAAGAAAATACAGAAGAAATAGCACACCACATATTCATCGTCATCATTTTTTCACTGTCTCTAAACAACATCAACAGAAGGAAGCAATATATATATATAAACAGAGACCAAACCAGCGTTATCATCGTCTTCGTCTTCTTCAAGACCAGTTACCATTGATCGTGAGCCAAAGTTTTAGCACCGTCATTTTCGTTGGTCTTAGTAACCAAATAAGCTTCTCTCACTTTGCATTTTGATTATAGCATGCAGTTTTGTTTTCATTGTTATTGTTTATCGTTAAAGTGAAATATAATTCACTTGAACAGTAAAAGGAGATTGCATGCGTAATTTCTTGCCCAGCCGGGTCACTGGTTTGGGCTAGTGACCCAGCCAGACTTGGTGGGTCCAGCCCGCCACATAGGCCGGGTTGGGCCCAACCAAAAAAAAATTCTTCAAAAAGTATTTAAAAAAATTTGTGATTTTCTGCAAAGTTTTTACTGCATTTTGATCAATACCGGTTTGTATATTTATACTGTAAAGATATAAATCCGGCATTAAAATACTCGGTTTTTGTTAAGACATTAAAAAATTAAAAATAAAAATAAAATAAAAATAATGTTTTGTTTTCGTGCATACGGCCATGTCTCTCAAAAATAAAATAAAAATTTGTATCTTTATACATCAAAGAAAAAATTCAAAAAATATTTAGCATGCATTTTGGCTTTAATAACCAATTTATTAAAGTCACGAGAACTAGGCCAATATTTCAAACAAAATTTAAAAATTATTTTGTTTTCTTTTAGTATATGGGGTACAACCTTATACATAAGACGTATTCCGGATATTAAATTCTTTTGTTGATGTTAGAACGGTTAGGTTTTACCCGATAAGATAAGGATCTCTTTACTGAAGAGAACTTTTCTTCAACCATAGATGGACCAACAACTAGAAAACACAACAAAACCTTAGATTTTATCAAACAATAAAACAATGCAGCCTACCTTAGGTATGGCGTATTTGGGGTGCTAATACCTTCCCTTTACGCAAGCAGTCTCCATTCCCGATCTCTGAGACTAGTTAGGGTTCCTAGTGACCAAAATACTAGGTGGCAATTCCCATTCTATTTTTCCACTAATAAAAGACAAGAATTCCTTATCTCTCCACGTTTGCCTAATAGATAAAATTTTGAGGGTGAATGTTTTCGCCGTGATGTCGCACACGTGCGACATAATGGCGACTCTTCTAGGGACCTTATGGACTAAGCTTTGTTTTTGTCTGATAATTGTGTTTTGTTTGGTTTGAGTGTTTTCTGTTAATGAGCTTATTTTATTTTTTCCATGCTTTAATTTCTGTACATATATGTTCATGCATTGTATAGAACTGCCTGATGCATCACATGCTTTAATTTTTTAGAAAGCACACACAAGTTTCTAAGTTAGGTGGGGAATTAGCGATCTACCCTATGACTATTAGGCAGGGTTCAGATGCGTGAAACACCCAACTCATATTGAGTGCCTGCTTGGTAATGGTGGGCATACGTGCCTTAACTGTTCCTTGCAACGCCCCTACACTGTATTTACGAAGATCGTCACTGGGCAGATATGAAACCTTTTTGAGACTAGATAGTCAACCTGCCCTTTGTCTCACTTAACGAATAGAACCTGTCCTTAGGTTGTGTGTGTTACCTTTTGTTTTGCATCAAAGTAAACCCTTTCTAAAGCATCTTGAACTTAAGACTTATGGTTGACATAATGACCATTACTCAGGAAATTTTTTGTTGTAAAGCAAGAATCAAAATTCTTATATTATCATGCAAAAGTACGACCATGTGTCAACCCTAGAAGGGCGAACTCATCATATAGGAACATACTCATACATTTATCATACATGAAACCAGGTTGAAACATAGGTCCCCCACCCAAGATTTGCTGCACCTGAAAGATGGAAAATGAAGAAAGAGTTTAATTGGAGGCCCATTATCAAAATGAAATTGAGAGCATCAAAGGTGAAGTAGCTAGACTTACAAATTTGCTTGAACAAGTGTTGAGCTCCAAAAATGGAAAAAGGATTTTTGCACAACCTTCTGTGAAAACACCATCAATCCACGTCCTAGGGACATCTCAAAACCTGGGGGCAGATTCAACGGCAGAACAATATTTTGTGCCTATCGCCCCTATCCCGTCAAGTCAAGCTCCCATCACCATGGATTTAACAACAGATAAACCCCCTAGCAATAGATCCACTGATTTTGTGAACTATGACAAATTGTCTGCTTTGGAAGAAAGATTAAGAGCAGTTGAGGGTAATGATTGGTTTGATCCCATGCGAGCAGCTGAAGTGTGTTTGGTACCAAACATCATAGTACCAAAGAACTTTAGGATACTAGAGTTCATTAAATACACTAGATTGGGATGTCCAAACACTCACCTTCGATCTTACTGCAATAAAATGGCCGAGGTGATTCATGATGATAGGATGCTGATATACTTTTTCCAAGATAATCTCATTGGATTTGCTCTAAGCTGGTATATGAGACTAGACAATATTAAGATCAAGACATGGAAAGACCTGGTACACGCCTTCTTGAAGCAGTATAAATTTAATCTGGAAATTGCTCTTGATAGAATCATCCTAATGGCTATGGAGAAGGAAAACCAAGAGTCTGTGAGGGCATACACGCAAAGATGGCGAGATAAGGCAACATATGTTCAACCTCCACTAATAGATACAGAAATGGTGATGTTGTTTGCCAACACCTTTTAATCCCCTTATTATGAGCATTTAATAGGAAACTCAGCTCAACATTTCCATAAAGTTGTGAGGATTGCTGAAAGAATTGAACAAGCTATGAAGAGGGGAAAATTGAAGGTTCTTCCATGAATTCCAGAACAATAAGGAGAGATGACTCTGAAGGTGGATGAATAAGAGGCAAATTGAGTGTGTGAAAGGTGATGTCATTAGCTATATTGTCCCCTGAACATCTTTAGAATGACAAGTGATCGAAAATGCTTGGCAAAACACAGATATTGCTAGAAAAGCTAATATAAGAATGGTTATGAATTGTCAATTGTATTGGAATTTTGCTATTTTGCATTTTGTTTTGAGATCACATCTCATCTTTTTTACGAAACATGTCTTTTTATTTGTCTCTTTGTTGTTTTGAAATAACGAGATGTTTCTTTCAAAGTTTATTTTGGCAAAATATTTTGATCGAACTCCAACATGCAATTAAGGCTAATCAATCCTGAAAGATTAAAAGTATTTTGATTGCATAAATGACTCGATGCTTGTTAAAATGATATGGGGTGCCCAAACAAATTTTGAGCTCACACATGAAACTAAATCATCCACCATGTATCTAAGTTTTAGTAGTATGCATAATGACATGTAATGGATTCAATAGTTATGGACTCGCAAATCAAGGTTCTTGCAAGTCCAAATCATTACACTGGACGAGGTCAAAATTTATCGGTTCTAACCGACTTTGCTTGAAATGAGAAAAGGCCATTTTTTATATCACCTCACTTTTTAAAGATATTTACCATTTGCAATCCTATTTTGAGCCTGATAAAATATTCTTTTCAAAAGAAACCATGACCAGGATCACACCCCACACTAGGGGCAAATAAGAAAAGACAAAAGTGAAAGGGAAGGCTTAGAACAAAAGTTCAACGTTCAAGAAAGAGCTAAAAGAAAGAAGACCTAGACTGAGGGTATGTTAGAAAACTATGAGAAATGCTATGTGAAAGCCATATAAAAAAAATATTGAGCTACAAACATGACTTTTGGCATCCATGATAAAGCCTCTGATGTTATCAGATGATTGAGATTGGTTATTCATCAAAGAAGAAGTTGGATTTGCATTATGATTTATGTGAAGAGAATTATGATATTTGAGGTTAATAAGGTTATATGTCGTTTTCTCTACAAAGACAACAAGATAAAGACAAATGATGAATAGTTGATGTTGATTCTAGGTTTTTGAAACCCTCAAACATCTTTTGATACTGTAAAATTCCTTTCTTTCATAGCCATAAACCCTAGCCTACATTACGTGCTTTAAAGCCCTTTTCGATCAAGTAAGCAATTTGAACTGATAAATGGTGCTCTTAAAGCTTGAAGAATTTTTTTATAAGGGTTGTGGCTTCATGGATTAAGCTACTTATTATTATGCATGCTAATAAAATAAATGCTAAAAAAAACCACTTTTCCTGATAAAAACCCGAGTTCTAGCTTGAGCATCTTGTTTCTTGAAATTCACAGAAGGTCACCTCATCACAAACCATTAAAAAATATACCTAAGATCAGAGATTGAAATTGACACAAAGAACCATGGAAAAAACCATTTTAATCTTTTAACGAGTCAATTTCTGTTTTTAAAATACAAGATAATCAAAGGACTACATGTATTTAATGACGTGTGCTGGGCCTTTGACCAAAGAAACTTGAATTTCAAAAATACAAAAAACAAACTGACATCTCTTTGATTTCATTTCAATAATTAGACTTTAAATAGACATGATTTTTGAAATATAAGAGTTGATTCCCGAACAAGAAAGATTGTCAAACAAGAAAAGCGTCGGTCGAGTTTGCAAAATCCTTGACAAAAGTGACATCAATACTTTTCGACACTTCTTGAAAAGTTAAGCAGTCGGGGGCAATACAGTGGACCCTGAGAAGGAAAAACAAGCAGTATTCAGATAAACTAGGGGGCAATAAAAAAATGATTACATGATGAATCAATAAAACTGAAGACAATGGTGTTCAAAGAAAGATAATCAGATGGACAAACACTAGAGACAAGTCGATGGTCAATTAGCAATCTAAGATGAGGATAATACTAAAAAAATTCTTGATGAGTGCTGGTAGGATTCACACAGCTAATCAAAGAACGATTCTCGAGAGAAGCCAAGAAATGAATGATTTGTTAAGCTCCTTCATGATGAATTAAGCGAAACCACATTTGAGGGGCATTGCCAAGCTTGATAAATAGTGAGACTAGTAATCATCGAAGACAACCTAGAATAGGCGCTGCATTTACAGTCGAGTGGATGACTAGCATATGAACAGGCCAGTACATATAAAGAGCAAAGAAGGCTTTGGTTAGCAAACAAAGGCACCTTATGACGATGGAATATCAAAGAGGGGGGGACCTATATTTCAAATTAGTTAAGGATGCATGCATTGCACATATATTTTTATAAAAGTCTAGCAAGATTGAAAAGAAAAAAAAGAAAAAAGAATCATTGAGCTGATAATAAAAGAGAATCATTGTTGTGACCCTGGAATGGGAAGAAAAATGGAAAGAACCCTACCATTAGGAAATTCTAATGAAAAAAAGAAAAAGAAGAAAAAGAAAAAGAAGGAAGCAAGTTCAAACCTTGCGAACAGGAAGAACACAGATTTTGGCTCTAGTTAAAGGGGATAGCTGGAGGGGATCTCATATTAGCCCAACTACACAGATTTTGGTTCTAGATTGCCAGATGGGATCTTAGGTAAACCCAATCAAAAGGGCAGGTCACCCTTGAAAATAGATCGGGATGAACATGTGTGGGTAGGTCGCCCATGAAATTAAACCGTATGAGTGTGTGGGCCGGTCGCCCCTAAAAATAAACCAGGATGAACATGTTTAGGTAGGTCGCCTATGAAAATAGACCAATGTGAGTGTGAGGGTAGGTGCCCATGAAATAGACCGTGTGAGTGTGTGGTCGGTCGCCCCTGAAAATAGACCAAGATGAACATGTGTGGGTAGGTCGCCCGTGAAAATAGACCAATATGAGTGCGAGGGCAGGTCGCCCATGAAAATAGACCGTGTGAACATGTGGGCCGGTCGCTCATGAAAATAAACTAGGATGAACATTTGTGGGTAGGTCGCCCATGAAAATAGACCAATGTTAGTGTGAGGGCAGGTCGCCCATGAAAATAGACCAATGTGAGTGTGAGGGCAGGTCGCCCATGAAAATAGACCATATGAGTGTGTGAGCCGGTCGCCCCTGAAAATAGGCCAGGATAAACATGTGTGGGAAGGCCGCCCGTGAAAATAGACTAGTGTGAGTGTGAGGACAGGTCGCCCATGAAAATAGACCGTATGAGTGTGTAGGCCGGTCGCCCCTGAAAATAGACCAGGATGAACATATGTGGGTAGGTCGCCCGTGAAAATAGACCAATGTGAGTGTGGGGGCAGGTCGCCAACGAAAATAAACCATGTAAGTGTGTGGGCTGGTCGCTTTTGAAAATAAACCAAGTTGAAAACGTGTGGGAGCAGGTCACCCGTGAAAATAGACCAGTGAGTGTGTGTGGGTAGATCACCCGTGAAAGCAGACCAATTTTCTTCAAAAAAGGCTGATCAACCAAGATAATGAGATCATTTTCTTTCTTTTTTTCTTTACAAGCTTACTATGCAAGACATTGATGATGTTTTGCTTCGTAACTATTATAAAGAGGAGGCATCTGTTGTTACCCATTTTTGGGTTCCAAAAAAAATGAGAAAATACAAATAAATAAATATATATATATATATATATATAAAATATTCGAAAGAAATTCAAAAAAAATAATAGGAGCGAGAAAAGGATGTTGGAATGCCGAAAAAAAGCTAAAATTGGTTGAGGAGGTTCAAAAATGCAAAAGGTTGAAATTTGACAGTATATTTTTGACTGGTGAGAGTCCTGTTGACAAGAAAAATTCAATTTGAGGAAGAAAAGTCCAAAATCAAATATTTATGGACTCAATTAAATCTTATCTAAGGTTTAATTGAATTTATGGAGTGTTTGATTGCAAGAAAAATTGATTTTTAAGTCAATTTCAGTTTTTATTGGATGAAATTAAAGTTCTGGGGTCCAATTATAATTTTAAAGAGTTGATTTGGCCAAATCAGGGGCTTAATTGCTTAGTTATTGAAGTTTGATGGCCAATTAGGGACTTAATTGAAACAATCTGAAACCAAGGACCAAACCGGAAAAGGCGCTAAAATCAAAAGATCCATTTACAACTTTTCTAGGGGGGGCTTGATTACAAAATAGTAAAAACATTCAAGGACCAAATTAGAAATATCATTTTGAAATTGAAACGGCACCGTTGCATTAAGAATTACCGCACATTGCTCACTGTGTCCCGTTTGGGAACGCGGTTGCGGCTGCGTTCCCAAAAAATTTGAATTTTTTTTTTTGCTAAAATTTAATATGGTTTGTACGTTTTGGATCGTTTTGATGTGCTGATGTCAAAAATGATTTTTAAAAACTGAAAAAACATCGTTGGCATGCATTTTGGCACAAAAAGTTATTTGAAAAGAACCCTCAACCACACTGCCAAACATGCTCTGAGCAACGGTTTCTGCGGTAAAAACGGGAGTGGTGGAGCTACAATTAAGGGCATATCTCGCGACTGATTTCCTCACCACCATAATGCACGCTAGTCGTTACCATATGCCTGCCATAACGCATGCATCCTCTGGCTACAAAAGCAAGAGAAGGGACCAAGCACAAAAAAAACAAAGAAGGTCAGAGGAAAAATAGAGAGAACAAAAGGAGGAAAAAGACGAAACGAGAGGGAAAACCAAAGGGGAACGATAGAGGAGAAAAAAAAGGAGGGGAGAGAGCCGCACCAGCATTGACAACACCATCGTCAGCTCATCATCTTCTTTGTCCAGCAGCCACTGCCATTGTCCATCACAACCGCACCAGCACCGCACAACAGAAAGGAGGAGAGCAGAGAAAAAACAACGAGACAGTGAGGGGATGACAGAGAGAGGAGAGCAGAACAGAACAGAGGAGGAAAGACGAGAGCAGAACAGAGGAAAAAAAGAAAGAGGATAAGGGAGAAGAACGCAGTCAAAAACAAGAAAATACAGAAGAAATAGCACACCACGTATTCATCGTCATCATTTTTTCACTGTCTCTAAACAGCATCAACAGAAGGAAGCAATACACACACACACACACACACACACACACACACACACAGAGCACAAACCAGTGTTGCCATCGTCTTCGTCTTCTTCAGAACCAGTTACTACTGATCGTGAGCCAAAGTTTTAGCACCGTCATTTCTGTTGGTCTTAGTTACTAGGTAAGCTTCTCTCACTTTGCATTTTGATTACAGCATGCAGTTTTGTTTTCATTGTTATTGTTTACTGTTCAAGTGAAATATAATTCACTTGAACAGTAAAAGGAGATTGCATGCGTGATTTCTTGCCCAGCCAGGTCACTGGTTTGGGCCAGTGACCCGGCCAGGCTTGCTGGGTCCAGCCCAGCCACATGGGCCAGGCTGGGCCCAACCTAAAAAAAATTCTTCAAAAAATCTTTGATTTTCTGCAAAGTTTTTACTGCATTTTGATCAATATCTTTTTGTATTTTTATACTGTAAAGATACAAATTCGACATTAAAATACCCGGTTTTCATTAAGACATTAAAAAAATAAAAATAAAAATAAAAATAAAGTTTTGTTTTCGTGCATACGACCAAGTCTCTTAAAAATAAAATAAAAATTTGTATCTGCATATATCAAAGAAAAAATTCAAAAAATATTTAGCATGCATTTTGGCTTTAATAACCAATTTATTAAAGTCACGAGAACTAGGCCAATATTTCAAAAATTCCAAAAAAAATTATTTTGTTTTCTTTTTGTATCTGGGGTACGACCTTATACATAAGACATATTGCAGATATTAAATTCTTTTGTTGATGTTAGAACGGTTAGGTTTTACCCGATAAGATAAAGATCTCTTTGCTGAAGAGAACTTTTCTTCAACCGTAGACGAACCAACAACTAGAAAACATAACAAGACCTTAGATTTTATCAGACAATAAAACAATGTAGCCTACCTTAGTTAGGTCATATTTGGGGTGCTAATACCTTTCCTTTACGCAAGTTGTCCCCTTTCCCGATCTCTGAGATAAGTTAGGGTTCCTAGTGACCAAAATAGTAGGTGGTGACTCCCGTTCTATTTTTGCACTAATAAAAGACAAGAATTCCTTGTCTCTCCATGTTTGCCTAATAGATAAAATTTTAAGGGTGGATGCTTTCGCCGCGACGTCGCACACGTGGAACAAAGGCCCTAGGTCCAGATGGGTATAATTTCAAATTTTATAAGAAGAAATGAGGTTTGCTAAAAGCTAACTTATTTATATTAGTCTCAGAATTCTTTTGTACTTGCACACTACCTAAAAGATTGTAAACTGTAGAACCTTTAGTTATTATAGACCTATTAGTTTGATTAATAGGATCTATAAGATGATATTGAAGATACTTGCGAATAAAATGAGGGATGTTATAAGCTTGTGTCATTAGCTCTAACCAATCAGCTTTTCTTAAAGGCATGAACATTAACATCATGGATACTATTATATGTGTTAATAAGGTAATGGGTTCGATGAAGTCCAAAGGAGTGAAGGGTTTTATCTTCAAGCTTGACTTTCATAAAGCTTTTGACTCTATTTCGTAGGACTTCCTAGACAATATTTTAAGGTACATGAACTTTGGCTCATCTTAGCAAAAATGGATAAGGGCTTATATCTCTACGAATTAGATGTCAATCTTAGTTAATGGTTCTCCATGTCCTGAGTTTGGGGCTTCTTATGGTATATGATAAGGAGATCTCATATCTTCTTTTCTCTTCAACATAGTTGCTAAAGGCCTATCAGTCCTATTTAGTAGAAGCTTATCAGCTAAGTTTGTTTCTAGTATTGAATTGTATGACTGTACAAGTATTTCACACTTATAATTTACAAATGATACCTTGTTGTTCATCCCAAATAGCTTGCAATGCTTGATGAATATGAAGAGAGTTTTATGTCAGTTTAGTAAGTGTTCGAGTTTGCGGGTCAACTTCCACAAAAGTTGCCTAACATTAATTAATATTGATGAGGACTATGTTGCTGCAATTTTAAACTTCGTAATGTACAAAGGTGAGTCTTTACCTCAGAAATACTTGGGTCTTCCTTTTGGGCTCTAATCCTCAACGAATCTCCATATGGAAACTTATATTGTTAACAATTAGAACTCACTTACAATCCTAGAAGGGTAAGAAGTTATCTCTTGCTAGAATAGTATGCTTAATTAAAATTGTTTTATACTCCTTGTCTCTATTCTACTTGTCAATTTTATGTTTGCCTAAAATGGTTATGAAGCAAATAACTTTGCTACAAGCCAGATTCCTCTGGTCTGGAGTGATGGATAGAAGGTGTATGTATCATCTTACATGGAACTTGGTTATCAAGGAGAAGGATATAGGAGGGTTGGGAATGGGTTCAATCATTATGAAAAATACAAACTTGTTATTTAAATGGATTTGGAGATTAGGCTCAAGAAATGATGCTTATTAGAAAAAAAATATTATTGTGGATAAGTATAAACTCCGATTCACTAATGGTATCCCTACATTGAAAAAGAAGTTATCCTCAATTTGGTCAAGTATTGTCTCTACCACTAACTCCTCAAACCCGACTACTAATGCGCTAAGGAATTCCTGTCATATGAGGCTTGACAATGTCTTCAATATCAGATTTTAGGAGGACACCTGGATTGGGAGCATGATGATATCTTTTGTCTTTCCTAAGTTGTACAGAATTATCAATTCCAAGCATGGGCATGTTGTTGATATGGGTTGTTAGGATGTAGACATATGGAGATGGAAATTCATTTGTAGTAGGCCTTTAAGGAAGAGGAAATCCAAGCAACACAATGAGTTATTGTGCATTTTGCATAATACTATTGTCAGCAAAAGTAAGGATGATCAGCTTGTTTGGGCTCTAGATATTAAAGGGTTATTCTTAGTTAAAAATAATTGATATTTGGCACAACTCCTATATTCCAAAACATGTGTTGTTAACTTTGTTGGTATTGAATAATGGGTTACCTACATGGGCTCTCCTTGTTGGTAGAAAAATTATTCTTCAACATGAAGATATTTGTCTTATTTGTTTGTCTTTACTTTGAATATATCACTCATTTATTTTTCCATTTCCAAGATTTTTGGTTTCTATGGAGTGGCTTTGTGAATTAGCTAGATTTGGCTTGGTGTATACCTTACTCTTTATATGATCTTACACCGATGAATTTTTTTCATCGGTATTTTATGGTGATATTTACCAACTACATTTTTCCATCTCTAACTCTGTCAGTAAATACCAACGGAAATATGTTGTCGGTATATACCGAGGCAATCATAGTTAGAATAGAAGGAATTAAAAAAAATCAAACATTATGATGACATGTAAGTTTTTATAGATGTCATTATTGACAAAATTACAGTTGGATTCAAACAGGCAAACCATATAGTGATATGTCACTTATACCGACAGGATTGCTTACGGATTGACATACAAAATAATTTCATCGGTAAATTAATTGATAATATTTAATATATGACCTAGCGTTCGACCCTTCTCTATCATTTCCTTATTTCTCATTCTTCCTTAAAAAACCTCTGCAATAAAAAACAGCCCCCCTTCCCCCTATATCTCCCTTTATCTCAACACAACTCATCCTTCCATAACTTTTCCAGTCATAACAACACTTTGTTTGACAGCAACCGTGTTCTGATTGAAATTTTATTGTAGATTTTTCATCTTAAGTAAGCAAATCTACCATTTTTTAAATTTGAACACATTTTTCAAATGTTAATTTTTTTATTGTATATTTTTGCACTGTGTGTGTGTGTGTGTGTATTTTGGGTGTGTACTTGTTTTATTGTTTTTTCTTAAACAAACTTGTTGTATGGATTTATGAATTTGTACATGTTATGGTTTATTTTAGATTTTATAAAATTATATCTGTTTGTAAATTGTTGAAACTTATGTCGAATTACTGACTTAGGTGTATTGTGATGAAATAAATAATGACTTGTTTAATGGGTCTGTTTTATATTTTGTTAATTTTATTGTCAAGTTGTAATTTCCATAAATGTATACAAATTAATTTGCATCTATGTATATAATTGATAATGAATTAAGAGAAGTGTTAAAGTACGTGGAATAATCTTAAGTTAAACCAATCTTTTGAAAGATTCTGATGAACAATTATGGGATGACTGCACAAATCACAGTAATTATCTGTCGTTGTATAGGTGCTTACCATCAAGTCGGATTATAAGTTGAGTGAGGTCGATTATTATAAAATTATTGAATGGGAAAAAAACATTTTACTTGAAGGGAAAAAGCTGAAAGAGAACTTTTATATTGCTAAGTCCATGATGAAACCCCGTAGTCTAGGATACCAGAAATTGACATGTATCCAAACTTCTTGCCAACAGATCACAAGTACAGAAAGAATAGAAAGGATTTTTTTGTTGGTAGAGTTGAAAAGGATATTTCACCACCGTGCCTTTTTGGTTAAAAATTATATGACGTAGTGTAAGAGTACGGTGACATTGTATTTGGTTTCTAATCTGGTAAGCAGAAATTTCCTGATTTTGGTTTGACCCACAATTAGGTAAAGTGAAGTATTTTCTAGGAGTTTTCTTATTGGAAGACCAATCTCCTCTACTATAACCTTGATGTCATGCACATAGAAAAAAATGTGTTTAAGAACGTTTTCAACATGGTTATAGACGTGAAGGGGAAGATAAATGACAAAATTAAGGCTAAAATGGGTATAGTGTTGTTTTGTCACCGTAAAAATATTGAGTTGGTTTTTGTTGGGTTATGGGTCGCAAAGTCCAAAGCAAGCTTTGTCTTAGACAAGAATGCACAACTACTAGTATACCAATGGCTTAAGAGTCTGTGTATTTTTGATGGACATGCCTTGAACATATCAAGATTGGTTAATTTGGAGGATTGCAGATTGTATGGAATAAAGAGTCATGACTGCCATGTGTTTATGCAAACACTCATTCCATTAGCTTATTGTGATTTATCGCCCAAGGGGATATGAGATGCAGTCATGAAGATTACATCAAAGTAAAACAATGAACAATGAACAAGAATTTTGTAATAAAATTATGTATCCTGATAGATAATGAGTTTGTGATAGTACTTATGTGTGTTCTGAACTACGTGAAAAATTATTCATCTTGTAATCGAAAGATTTGGGATTCAGTCAATTGTGAGTTATTAGACAGTAAATATTGATGATATTGCCTATGAGGTATTCAATAATGTATGAGTTTATGATATTACAAGAGATAAATAGTCTATTAATAACAAAGTCTAAGTACTATATTTAATGAATAAAATGTCTCAGTTTATTGCAGTTAAATAGCATATAATTATATGTTTGTCTAAATTCTATTTCAGACAAATATCTTCCCTTGACAACATTTTTTGGTGCAGGTCGTCCAGGATTAGAAAATATTGACAAGTTCCTACTTAAAGGCACTTCACCACCATCGTTATGCCTTGAGATGCGATTGATTCTTGTTCTCAAATAAGGCTCGAAATAGTACGAGATAAATATTGAGATCTCCTTAATAATATAGGCTTCACACATCGAAGTCTCAACGTATGCCTTGTTTTAAACCTTTTTCTTAAGATTGAACAAGTACCTGCATGGAATTAAATAAATGTTTTCAATTAATAAGAACAATGAAAATACAAGTTTAATCACGTTGTATGTGGAATCTATAACCTTTTGAATGGATACATCCATCTATATTAGACTAGGCCTCTAACTTTTACCTCATACAGTAAATGCATGGGTAGATGCTCCTTCGAGTTAAAAATGATTGAGTGAATATATCTCAAGTTTGTATATTATCTTGATGATATTCATTTCAATCCTCTCAATGTGCTTTGTATGCAACTTGTTGGGGCATATATCTTTACTAGGTTTATAAATTAGGAGGGAATGCTATTGCTACATTGTCTTTACTAAGTTTAGGTTCTAAAAAAAAGGTGAAGTGCTATAATGAGTATTTTATCCATGGATACATGTTTCATATTGAAGAATATGGGCAGGGTAGAAAGACATATAATAGTAGGGTTTGTGTTAAAGGATTGACTTCTAGTGAGTTTAAAGTTGACTATTATAGGAAATTAGAAGAAGTAATTGAATTGCAATATTATAGCAAGCATAATAGAGTCTTTTTATTCAATGCTATTTATGTGACATCACTGACAAAGGAATTACAGTAGATCTCCATCATGGTGTGGTCAAAATTAACTCTAAAGCTAGACTCTGCAACGTCAACAATGTCTTTGTTTTCGCCAAGTAATGTCAGGAATTTTATTACACGCACTCTTTCCTTTAGAAAGGATCGGTCAAGAGTTAATTGGTTATCCGTATTAAAAACCAAACCCAAGGGTCGTGTCGAGATTGTTTAGGATGAGAACGATGACTCAAATATGGGAGATGATGTCTTTCAAGTTAGTGAGTTGGTTGAACCATATTGAATTGCTTCATTGATTGACTTAGAAGAAAATTCAAATTTTTGCATCTTCGATAATATTTTTGTTGATGTTGACGTTGAGGAGTTGAATGTTGTTCTGAGCTCCAGTGAATAAGCACAAGTCAATGAAGATGATGATAGCAAAGATATCAACGTAGAAGAGTGTGATGGAGCTGACAACGAGTGTTACGATGTCGTAGTCGCACAAATTAATTACCCTAGCTTAAATAAACAAGATTTTATGCTATACGATGTGCAATGGGGGGGATTGTGAAGTTATCTATGGCTATAGTAAACAGAAAGATACAATTAATGTTAAATCAAAAAAAATTTATATTTATCAAGAAAAACAAACCTTGATCGCAAGTAAACATCCACTTACAGAAATCAGAACTGATCATAAAAACTAAACATCAATTTATACTCTAAATATCTATATTTTCTTATGTTGATTAATTAACAGATCCGCTGTATAATTCATCCTAACCATCAAACAACCACATTATCTGCAATAGTAATTTAATTTAATAGCAGCCTTAAAAACTAGATGAGTTGATTAATTTAGACAACATAACTGTTCGCAGTCCATGTTTGATTTAATCGATCGAATATTATCCCTAAGATTACTAATCTGGATCCACCATAATTATTAATATCAGTTGCTTCACAAGTTTATATACCACAACTCCGGTTTTGATAGCAAACTTAGCAATAGATTGTTCATAATAATAACTTAAAATCTGGTCTAGCAATTAAAATAAATAATTATAGAAAATAAGAATAGGAGACAAACATATTCATTCATTATATAAATTGAAAAGAAAAGGTAAAATAAATTCATAATTTTTGAATTTCAAAGATTTTTTTGTCCTTACAACCAACAAAAAGAGTTTAGTCTTGCATATCTATTGAACAACTAAGTAAAAAGAAAGAAAAATGCATGATTTCAGGTTAGTGGAGGAAAGGGGCATTTTCTCTCTCTTGGCTGACTGCCCCCTCTTTCCTTTCTCTCTTTCTTTTGAAATAGTAGGGAACCTTAATCCTTTTTCTATAAAATAATCCTTTTCCAAGTAAATAATTTACATTTAAATAACTATTTTTCTAAAAAATAAGAAATATTCTTGCATAAAATCTTCAAGCTTTGACTTTTGACTTAGAGGAGCTACATTGCTGAAATAAAGACTTGGATGTTGGTTTGGATGTTTTGGGACATAATTTGAACTTGTTTCTTCACAAAACCTGTCTGCTGGCAGAATTCATGTGTCATCTTAAAAAAATAATATCTCTCTCATATGAGCTCTTTTTCTGCTGAAATTTGGTAGTTTGTAGGTCTTCAAGTCAAGAATCCAAAAAAATTGAGTTTGCATCAAATGAACTTCTGTAGCTCAAGATATTCGAGTCGGAATGGTCGAAAGTCAACACTAGCAAAATGTGAGATTTGACTTTGAAAGCTGCAATTTCCATGCTTTTTTTATTTTATTTTTTCTTGCTATATATTTATAGAAAGCTATGGATGTTAGCTTTCTAATGCCACTAGAATCACTTCGTTTTGATTCTAGAGCTCAAGCTCTGCACAAAACATCTACCGAAAGTCAAATCTTCCAATTATCTTCAATTTACTTCTTTTTGAATCTTACATCCAAAAGTTCCTTCAAAACATAAAACAAAGAATATCAAAGCATTATATATATAAGGGTAAAACTATCAAATAATATGGTTGCATCAACGAGTCAACTGAAAAAGAAGAAGACAATTCTGACTAACTATCAAAACACAAAGTGTAATGCCATAAACTACAATGTAATATTTATTGGCAAAATTCTTTACAAAGCAGTATTTATTTTATTATTATATGAACTTGTGTTATTGTGTTGTGCGTGCAGCTTTCAATTTAAGTATTTGCAGGATGGATAGATAAGGAATAAATATACAATCTGGCATCAGACATTGTTTCAGGCCGATGGAAATACCAATGATTAGTGTCTGTCGGTGTATTCTAGAGATGAAGAGAAATGTTCCCCTCCCATGACACTATTCATTGTGCATAACACCGATGAAAATACCAACAGTTAGTGTATGTCGATGTATTCTAGAGGTAAAAGGAATTGTTCCCCTCTCTATGACACTATTCATTGTGTGTAGCACCGATGAAAATACCAACGATTAGTGTTTGTTGATGTATTCCAGAGGTAAAGGGAAATGTTCTCCTCTCCATGACACTATTCAGTGTGCATAACACTAATGGAAATACCAATAGTTAGTGTCCGTCGGTGTATTTTAGAGGCACATGAAACTATTCCCCTCCTCATGGCACTATTCGCTAAGCATAATACCAATAAAAATAACAACGATTAGTGTCCATCAGTGTATTCCAGAGGCAAAGGGAATTATCCCCCTCCTTATGTCAGTGATGAAAATTAAAGTTTACAAACCGAGTGGCAAATTTCCTGAGGGAATCACCAACGGAATGCAAATTCTAACACGCTGGTAATTAATGAATCTCTGACTGTTTACTATTTGCAGTTTTACTAATAGAATTACGGATGAACTGAAAAATATTTAGAGGGCTTTTTGAAATTTTTAGTGCAAAACAAAAATTTCGAAGGGACGTTGCCGAGAAAATCACCAATGGACTAATTAAAAATAATACTATTTAATAGTCCATCGGTAATTTTCTCAATAAAACGTGGTATAAAAACCCAACGAGCACATCAGAACTTCATTTTTTTTCTCTGAAGCTAAAAATCATTCTCACTCTCTCAAATCCTCTTCTCAATTCTCTACTTAAACATTTTTGCTTTCAAACACTAAGGCTAGAAATAAAGCTTCCTTTCTCTCAACACAATTAATAAGTATGTATGGTATATATGGTGAATCTTTTGACGTATTTTTTTTTCTTCTTTTCTTCGATTTATTAACAATGTGTTTTCATTTTTTTTGTGTTTTCTTTTTGTATCATACATAGATAAACTCTAAAATTAAGCATGTCGTTAAGGTAAGAATTTTTCATTCCTAAGGCCTATATTTGTTTTTGTATTATTTTTTCTCTTTTATCTATGTTTTTATTTATATTGCAATAATGTTTTATAGTTTTGTTGAATTTTAATTGTTATTGTCAAATTTGTGATTCAATGTCAATTGAATATATAGGATTAAATTTAATTACAATTTTTTTTTCAATTTATGATTAAAAATATTATCACGTTGAAATGAGACGAAATTGAATTATTCAAAATTGTTGGTAGAAATAAAATAAAATCAATTTGTTTGTGGCATATATATTGTATATTTGCAGAATTGAAAATTTTGGGTAGTTTCTAGTATAGGGGAGGTGTTGCCGATTTATTTTTTAAATATCCAAATTTTGTATCCAAATTTTCATCAAATTTGTGTAGATGCATAGGAGAAAATCAATTGCACGTCACAAGCACATGATCGCAACTGCTGGTTCTTCTAGCAGTGATGATGACAACAACGTGTCATTAGGTGCCAATCAAGAAGAGGCACCAGAAGCACATGTGTCGAATCATGCCGCCGCCTTTTCGGGTGTGGTTCCGCAACGTAAAGACGGTGTCCCTTCACCTACAAGTACGAGGCACATTGGAAGGATGATCTTTCAATATAAGTTTGTTTTGCTTTGAGTTGGTCTATGTTTAACAATTTATGAACAAATAATATTTCATTAAATTTATCAATTTTTAGTTTCACAAACATTGAGGTTACTCGAGTAATAACATCGTCATTTAAATTGTCAATGAAAATTTCATAGTTTTAATGGAGCCAGGTATCCAAACATCCTGATTGTAAACCACAGGTCAATACATGGTTTACAAAATTTAAGGTTAGTGTTAACTTACAATTTTTACTATTTTTTATGTTAATTCCTTTGATTTATTGAAATTATTGAATTATTTTTTATAAATTTTTAATGCAAAGCTAAATTTGAGTGGAATAGAACAAATGATAGTATTGCATGGAGAGTTTCGGAGAATCACGTTGCAATTAGGTAGCATAAAAAATAATACCATAATTTTTTAATTTTAAATATTAAATTTTTTTTATTAACTCATATAGAATATGTTTGTATCATGTAGGTTATGTGAATTTTGATATGAGGCACAAAACAAATCTAAATAATATGCTAAAAAAAAGGCTTTACCATGCTGGAATGATGTGGCAGTTTGGAAAGATTTCATGTCATCATACATCCCAAAGAATATATAGGCAGAATATATTCAGCACGTGACATCTGAGCATTTCACATGACACTTATAGTCTGGTGCGGCGAACCGATGTAGGAAAATTCATGTTTTGGTTACCATGCACACCGGTGGCTCTATCTTTAATTATTTTTTTGTTATTTATTAATTTATTTAATTGACAATATTTTTTTCTAATAGGCTATACATCTTGGACGTGAGCCAAGCCCAATGGAGCTTTTTGTAGAAATGCACATGGAAAGTGAAGACCACCAAAAAGAGGTGTAACAGTTCGTCGACAACCGCATGTAACACTTTATGGTACATTTGTTCAACCATTTTCTTTCGTAAGTTATTATTTTCTTGAATTTGATGATTTCATTTTTTATTTTCATGAGACATATAAAAGCCAGTTGAAGGAGAGATACGAGGATGATCCTTTGACCCACCCGGATTTCAATCTAGATATGGATATAGACAGGATCATCTGGTGGACTTGATAGAAATCGAGTGTACAGACGCTTTAACACTACGACCAAGAACTTGTGAACGACCCATAGTGTCTCAATCATTGGGAGCTCGCAATCGATACCAAGCACCTTGTTTCCAGAGTTCGCGGCCTTGTTACATCAAAGAGTGTGAGAACATCAAGCCCATCTAAATGAGAAATATGAATGACTCTTTGCGGAATATGAAAAATTTCGTTGAATGATCATGGATATTAGATCACAGATGGGTGGCACATGTGCATCATTTTTTTCTCAATGGTCCCGGGAACAACCAACCTCCTCCTCCTCTAGCGTCACCTTTGTTCTAGTTTCATTGTATTTCAACATATAAATCTGTAATAAATATTTGGCTTTTATTTTTACGTACTTGAATTTTATATAATTTTAATTTTTTAATTATTTAATTTTTCTATTCAATAGATTTTTAAAAATATGTATTTTTTAATTATTACAAACAGAGTTACTGACGAACTGTTGAAAAAAAATTCATGCATATGCCACTTCAAATGTCAGTATTTTACAAAGGGTTGGAATAAAATTACTCCAATGTCACTTTCAATCACCGACAAAATATATTTCAGCAGGTAATTTTTTTTTTTTGGTGTACATTGTTCGTCTGTAAAACTATTGGGTTTTGTTTTTTACCGACAGACATTCTGACAAATTAGAAATTACCGACAAGCAGTTTTTTGATGAACGTTTTCCATCCATGAATCTGTTGGTAAAATACGCTCTGGTGGAATGGTGGAATAAATACTGACATAATATTTTATTGGTAATACTGTTAAATGTAGTGGTTGGATTTGATCCTGAGAAATCATGAGTGTATTCTTTTGATAATATTTATTTTTTTGATAATAAATCATGAGTGTATTCTTGGTTATAAGGTAAGGAGTTGATTCCTTTTATAAGTTTCAGGTGTTTCTTCCTTGTATTTTCTTTTGTTGTATTTTTTCCTTCCCTGTATTTTGCTGGTTTCTTCTTCTTTAATATATTGGACTTCATCAAAATAAAATAAAAAACCCTCATTCTTCTCCTTTCTTTCTTCTCTGTTCTTAAACTTGTTCTTGAGTATTCTAGTTCTTAAGTTAGTTTTGGTGAATCCTAGAAGTACATTTACCTTCGACAAACTCAAAATAATGAGGACAAATAGACTTTGTTTCGCATCGAAGCCTCTCACTCAACCCCCCTTATCCCCCAACAGGTCCACCCTGGAGGATATTGTCTATGCTCTCAGGTTTGTCCCAATGCTCATACGGTGTGGAAGAGAATGGTACTCCCTAATCTCAAGCAAAGTTTCTTCATGCCAAGATCCCAAGGTCTGGTTTCACTCTAATGCTGAGAAAAACAGTAACTGTCCTAATTGGTCCGTCAGCATTATAGTAATTACTTGTTGATGATTCGGCTGAATAGAAATGGTTTTTGTTTTGATGGTGTTACCACTCCTCTTCCTTGTAGGCTTAAATCCTTTCATTCCATGCATGTTCAAGGATTGCAAAATAACCTTGTAAGTGTGATTTTATTAGTTCAAGAGCTTATTATCTCAGGTCCGTCTTTTTAGATCCTCCTCCACAAGGCATTGAAAATTAAAGTAGTTGTCTTGGCACTAAGTAGGCCTTTACTGAAAAAAATCCTTCGTAGCTTGCGTTCTTTGCTCATTTGCCTCCATAGTTATCATAATTAAACTAGTAGATGTTTGAGGCAAAATCTCTAGTTTTTTAAACATAAAAAAAAACCTAACTAATTGCAATGATTTTGAAAACTCAAAAAGGAGGCAGACGAGCTGGTAGCTTCAGTAACACACACGTCTTCCCACCCAGAAGGCCTAAGGTTAAAAGCCTTTGCTTTGTAACCATAAAAAAAAATTACGTAAAGGAAAAGGAATTATTTTGCGATTTATATTTTTTTTTCGTTAACAAATTTTTAGATATATATAAAAAAAAAAACATTATTTGGTTTTGCTGAATATGCACGTTCCTTTCGATCATTGTGTGATCAGCTTAGTGCTATTGGTAAATCAGTTGATGACACCGATAAGGTTCATTGGTTTCTCTGTGGACTTGGATCGGATTTTAAAATTTTTTCCACACCCATGTTGTCTCAGCTGCCACTGCCCTCCTTTGCTAATTTGGTTCCCAAAGCTCTCATCAGCCATGAGTTTTTTCTCGATCACTCTCTGGTGATTCTTCCTATCAGTCGGCTATGGTTGTCCAGCGTGGCTATTTTTCTGGACGTGCAAAACATGCCTCTCCCTTGCCAGCGTCAGGTCCCTCTTCTAAAACATGCTATATTGATCCACAATTCCCAAGTCATGTTTGTCGCTTACAAGGTGCTCTTTATGGCCTTAAACAGGCCCCTCATGCATGGTTTCAACGATTTAGTCAGATCTTGCTTGGTATGCTATATTGGAACTTTGTTTCTATTTATTTTTGTTTCTAATTGGTCAGGGGCGCTTTTACCTTGGAAAATCATAGAGTTACCTCATGGGGAGTTAGCCGCACCCACGAATGATATAAATACTACCGTTGCTTTAGCTTTACTTACGTTGATTCCTCTCTATTTATATACCTTACTTCTTCTGTTGTTATCTATTTACTCCTCTATGTTGATGATATGAATATAATAAGAAGCAAGCAGTTCTTTTATGCTGAGTTCTTTTATTATTTATCTGGCCAAGGAATTTTCCATGAAAGACCTCGGTGAGTTACACTATTTTTTGAGGATTGAGGTAGTTAAACATGATAAGGGTTTTTATCTTAGCCAAGCTAAATATGCACTTGATCCGTTAAATCATGCAGTTATGGTGGACTGCAAACCAAATCAACTCCTTTTGTGTGGTGGAATCTCATCTAAGCAATTCTGGTACTGCTTATTCTGATGCTACACAGTTTCGCTCTCTAGCTAGTGCATTACAATATTTGACTCTTACTAGACCGAATTTATCCTATATTGTCAACTCTATCGAGCCTTGAAGCGTATTTCACGCTATGTCAAAGGCACCTGACATTAGGGTCGACAACTCTCTCATGATTCTTCTCGAACTTTGCTCGGCTATTCTGATGCGGATTAGGCTTGTTGTCCTCATGACACTCGATGTTCAGCAACTGGGTTTGCTGTATATTTCGACAACAACTTAATTTCATAGTGCTCTAAAAAGCAAATTGTTGTTGCATGATCTAACACTAAAGCTGAGTATCGTGCACTTGCCTCTATGGCTGCCGAACTCTCTTGGACACTTCAACTTCTACGAGAACTCAAAATCACCCTCTCCTCTCCTCTAAGACTCCTATGTGACAACAACAGTGCCAATTTTATTGCTACCAATCCAATCACAGAATCTCATTCCAAACATATTGATATTGGCTATCATTTTGTTCGCGAACTTGTTTCTCAAAAAGTTCTTACTCTCGGTTGTGTCCCCTCACACCTTCAGTTAGTTGATGTCTTTATAAAAAGAGTTGCCAGATTACTATTTTTCTTGATGGCAAGTTGTGTGTTTCCCTTTTCTCTGCCACGACAACATAGAGAGCGGATGTTAGAGGAAACTCTGATTCCTCTGATTGTCAACAAGATATTACTCCATAATTATAGCCAAGATATTCTCCACAACTATTGCTAAGATAGTGGTGATTCTCCAGAGTCTTAGTTATCTACTTTCTCTGTATATTTGTTTCTATTTATATGATTGTATAAATACAATGAATGTATTATCTATAAATATAGATCTCCTCATAACATATTGACTTGAGACATTACCTTTACAGTTTTAAACCCTTTATTACTTTCATTAAAGATTCATTGAAGTGGAATTAACAAGTCTCTGAATAGATTGAGATAATGCAATTTTGGAAAGCATGAATGGATAGAAATTGCTTCTATGATATGTTAAAAAGAAAAAGAATCACTCCAATTAAAACATCGAGACCTTATTTCTGATTCACATTGTTGCAATAAATTGTCGACATCATTTTATTCCATGTAGCTCTGAATTTTGTTTATGAACTCCATTAGCATATCTGACAACTCTTACAAGACACTTTGCCCTCATCATAATTATAGTTTTCCCTTTTCCTTGTGCAAATTAAAGGATGGTATGGTTCTTGATGAAACTTTTAAGGTGATCTATAAACGTAATTCAGCCGACAAGTTTTTAACATATTACTCAACAAATGGTTGCTACCCTATACCCTATTGAGCGATACAATATGGGAGATTTGGAGATTGTAGTGATATTTATTATTAAAGTGTTAAGAAGAAATATAAACTTTCCCTTCCATTATATCCAAAAAAATGCTAATCATTTTAATTCTCAGTTTTTTTACTTGTCCATTATAGTTTTTACTGTAGTGGCCAAAATATTAAAGCAACACACAAGGTTTCATTGATCGATGAAGATTTGATTCAGCAAAGTCAGGGCCCTTGCATAACAGTATTGGTATGTCATTTAACTTTATTAATGTCAATTATTATCCAATCAAAGCTAATATTAAGGACAAGGAATTGCATATATGGTATGTGTGCTTTATTAGAGAATAATATAAATCATGTGTTAGGATCTCACCTAATAGTTTAAGCTATTGGGTTGAAATGGTTCTTTGACATGGTATTAGAGTTTTGATAACCAAGCGATCACAAATTCGAATCTCACCATCCCTATTTATTTGATAAAAATTAAGCATAAGATAATGTGATCCTGTGCAAGTTTTAAGCACAAAGAGTTTTTACTTGAAGGGGTGTGTTAAAGAATAATATAAATCATATCTTAGAACCTTACTTAATAGCTTAAGCTTTTAGGTTGAGATGGTTCTTTGACATGCTTGACCTTTTTGTTTCATTAAGTGATCTTTATAGGTCCACTATAAACAATTCAACCATATACTTGAATCCATATATGCCTCCTATGAAACAATCCAAATTAAATAAAGAGAAATATGACCATAAGAGATGAGGAGACTAGGGTTTCATTGATCACTTTATTCTCAAATTATTATTTTAATTTATATACAAAGAGATTATATAGAGGCTAAATTAAAAATATTATTCTACCTTTAATAAATAAAACAAATAAATACATTTCTTAACATCTCCCCTCAAACTCACAATGCATAAGCTACAAACATCGAGAGTTTGCCAACTAGAAAACAAAACCAGGAAATGAAATGTGATTTGGTAAAGAAATTTGTAATTTGCAAAGAACAAGAAACAAAAGGTAAAGTGATGGTGTCATGCTTGAGATAATGACGAGTAAGATGACAATTGATCTCAATGTGCTTAGTTCATTCATGAAAAATCGAGTTGTGAGCAATCTAAATAGAACTCTGGTTATCACAATATATAGAAGTATGATGAGAAAGGGAGACTCTCATATCTGCAAGTAACCAAACAATCTCTTTGGTAGTAGATGTCATAACACCATATTCTGTTTCAGTTAAAGATTGAGAAACAATAAATTGTTTCTTGCTCTTCCAAGAAATAAGAGAATCACAAAAAAATACAGAAATCAATAACAGAATTGCGATTTATAGAATCACTGTCATAATCAGCATTAGAGTATGGACACAACTCCAAGAAAGAGGTAGATGAAAGTAAAAAACTCTGAAAGACTATACCCTAAAGGTATCGTAAAATATGAAGAACAATTGTCCAATAAACAATAGTAGGAGAAGCAAAAAACTAACTAGTAACATGAATAACATATGCAATATTTGGATGAGTAATAGTGAGATATACCAAGCTCCCAACAAGAGGATGGTATAAAGTTGGATCTGACAAAGGTAAATCATCATAAGAAGAATATCTTATGTTAACCTCAATGAGAGTATTTACAGTCTTATTATTAGTAAGTCTAGTCCGCTCAAGAATATCTACAACATATTTTGATTGAGAAAGAAGGTAACCTCTGGGTGAGTAAGCTACCTCAATACCTATGAAATATCAAAGAAAACCTAAACCCTTAATTTCAAATTGTCTAGGCAACTTTGTCTTTAAAAATGAAATATCATCAATGTCATCACTAGTAATAATCATGTCATCAATATATAAAGATAGAATGATACGACTTGCATTAGTGCACTTAATAAAAGAGCTGAATCATGACTACTAGAAATAAATCCAAGAGAAGAGATCACAACATAAAATTTCTCAAACCAAGCATGAGGTGCTTGTTTGAGATCATATGATACTTTCCTGAGCTTACAAACATACTCAGAGTCATGTGAAACACTAGAAAAGGGTGTCATATAAACTTCTTCTTGAAGATCACCATTCAAAAATGCATTTTTAACATCAAGTTAAGAGATATGCCACCAACAAACCAAAGTTATGGTAATAAGTGTACGAATAATAGTTATTTTTGCCAGCATAAGAGTATGGACACATCTCCAAAAAGAGGTGAATGAAAGTAAAAGACTTTAAAAGACTATACCCTGAAGGTATCGCAAAATACGAAGAACAACTGTCCAATGAACAATAATAGAAAAAGCAACAAACTGACTAACAACTACCCAATGAACAATAGTAGGAAAAACAACAAACTGACTAATAACATGAATAGCATATGCAATATTTGGACGAGTAATAAAGGGATATACCAAACTCCCAACAAGAGTACGGTATAAAGTTAGATCTGAAAAAAGTAAATCATCATAAGAAGAATATCTTATGTTAACCTCAATGAGAGTATTTACAATCTTATTATCAGTAAGTCTAGCTCGCTCAAGAATATCTGCAACATATTTCGACTGAGAAAAAAGGTAACCTCTGGGTGAGTAAGCTACCTCAATACCTAGGAAATATCAAAGATAACTAAAATCCTTCATTTCAAATTATCTAGCCAACTCTGTCTTTAAAAATAAAATACCATCAATGTCATCACCAGTAATAATCATGTCATCAATATGTAAAGACAGAATGATACGACTTATATTAGTGCATTTAATAAAAGAGTAGAATCATGACTACTAAAAACAAATCCAAGAGAAAAGATCACAAAATAAATTTTCTCAAACCAAGCATGAGTTGCTTGTTTGAGATCATATAATACTTTCTTAAGCTTACTAACATACTTAGAGTCATGTGAAACACCAGGAAGAGGCGCCATATAAACTTTTTCTTGAAGATCTCCATTCAAAAAGGCATTTTTAATATCAAGTTGAGAGATATGTCACTAACAAACCGAAGTTACGGTAATAAGAGTATGGATAATAGTTATTTTTACAATAGGGACAAATGTCTCCTCATAATCCATACCATATTGTTAAGAGTATCCTTTTGCAATTAACCTAACTTTGTATCACTCAATAGTCCTATCAAAATTAGTTTTAATCTTATACACCCAACGACAACTAGCAACACTTTTACCAGAAGGTAGAGGAACCAAATCCTAAGTATTTATCTGATGCAAAGCAGAAAGTTCTTCATCCATAGTTTGTTGTCAAAGAGGATAGAGAATTATCTGTTTAAAGAAAGAGGGCTCAAAGAGACAACGAGTAAAAGCTAAAAAGGAAGTATATTATTAAGA
This sequence comes from Populus nigra, assembly GCF_951802175.1. Classification (NCBI taxonomy): domain Eukaryota; kingdom Viridiplantae; phylum Streptophyta; class Magnoliopsida; order Malpighiales; family Salicaceae; genus Populus; species Populus nigra. The sequence goes on along the minus strand of NC_084870.1, from coordinate 2,325,316 downwards.
ATAACAAGAATAAGAAAACTCTGGTAACTTTATGGATTTATGAATATTTTTGGATTGATGTAGAGGTGCATTCATAATCTTAAACAGAGCTTGAAGGATTGTATAGAAGAATTGAGCTTCAGGTGTGCCATAAAGTAAAGTGTTAGTACCTGCAAAATGATCAGTATAAATTGATCGAACATGAGGAGGGGTATTTGAGGTACCAGAAACTTGAGATGATAAATTATTGGAATCCTCAGAAAAAAGGATTTATATGAATAAAATCAGATCTATTCAAGCTATGAGAAGTGGATGGAATAGAAAAGAAAGGTATATGCTCGAGAAAGATATCATGACGAGACATAAAGTTTCTAAGTTATTGGATCAAAACAATAATACCCCTTTTTACCTTCACCATAACCAAGAAAGATATAAATAGTAGATCAAGAGAACAACTTATTGTGTTCTACATGAGGATAAAGAACAAAATAAGTACAACCAAAAGCTCTAAAGGAGGAATATTCAGGGGCATACCCATACAACTTTTCAAAAGAAGAAAAACTTGAAATGTGAGAAGATGAAATTGTGTTAATCAAACTTATAGCAGTAAGAACAACTTTTCCCCAAAACCCACTAGGAACAAAAGCTGACAATAAAAAAGAACAAGCAATTTCGACAATGTGCCTATGTTTTCTTTCAACAACTTTATTTTGCTCAAGAGTATTTGTACATGAAATTTAGTGAATGATTTTATCTAAAGCAAACAACTCATAAAATTTATTAGAGGTGTATTTTCTACCCAAATCACACCTAAAACATTTGAAAATAATAGAATGTTGAGTTTTGACAAGAATTTGAAAGGTTGTATAAATCTTAAAGAATTTAGAACGATGCTTCATTAAATAAACTCAACAATAACAAGTATGATCATCAATAAAAAAAAAACATAATATTGAGACCCTTCTTTTGTGGCAATAGGATAATGTTCCCATATATCAGAATGAATCAAGTCAAATGGGAAAGAAGAAACAAAAATATTTTGATTAAAAGGTAAAGCAGAAAATTTTGTTAGTTTACATCCATACATCAAAATATCACAAGTTTGTAAATTTCCTAAAGTTTCTATGGATGCCAAATATCTTAAATGAGAAGAAAAAATATGACCTAAACAAGAATGCCATAATAAAAACTAGAAGAGGAAGGACTCAAACGAAAATAAGATAAATCAACACTAGTAGCAACAACAACAACAACTGACATTTAACTCATCCAAAATATATAGTCTATTCTCTATACGATTTGTCCTAATCAGCTTCTAAGATTGTAGATTATGTATATAATAATCATTAGAATCACATAGCTGACCAATAGAGGCAAGATTTAATCTGAGTTTTGGAATAAGATAAACATTAGGGAGAGACAAGTGAGGTGTGATAACAAAATCAACACCTGCTAAGGGCATGAGAGTGTCATCAATAGTCATAACAGAAATAGAGGGTGAAGGGAACACAGAAGTAAAAGATGAAGAATCTAGAGACATTTGATGTGAAGCACCAAAATCCAAAACCCATTCAGAATGTGACATACTTGAGGAATTATGAGACAACTGATCTACAAAAGAAGAAGCAAACATTGTTTGTGGTTGTAAAGAGAGAAATTTATGAAATTGCTCAACCATAATACTAAAATCAATGATAGAGCATGATGAAACTACTACTGTAGTATTGTGGTGTGATGGTTTATAGCCCTGAGGTGATCTATGAGCATCAAATTATGATTGGCTACCAGGCTTCCAAGCTTGATTATGTTATCTCAACTTGGGACATTAAGCTTTCCAATGATCTTTTTGCTTATAGAAATTGCATGCGTCGAAGGCAACCCTTGTATAAGACTTATTCTGATGATTAAATAATGGCTTATAGGGTACTACTATTACAAAAGGATTCAAAGCAGAAAGAATTTCCTTTTCATAATAAGATTGAAAACATATTTCTTCAGCCAATAACTCAATGACAATAGAGTCAACAAAAGGCAGTAGAGAACAATGCAAAATTGACCCTCTAAGTACTTCAAAATCATTGCAAAGTGCTGTTAAAAACTATACCAATCGTTGCTGCTATCTACGAGCAACATAGGCACCATATGTCTTTATTCTACTAATTCTGCAAGAGCCAATTGATCCCAAAGATCTATCATAGTAGAATAAAACTCCTGAATACTCATATTCTTCTAGTGAAAAGCTCTTATGTCATTCTCTAATTAATACTGTTTTGTAAAATTTGATTGCATGAATAACCTTTGCAGATGATCCTAAATCGTCTTTGTTGTCTCATACTTCACCAATAACATACCTATGGAATGCTCAATAGAATTGTTAATCAAAGTAATAATCTTTACATTGTTTGTTTCTCATACATTTATCAAAGCAGCATACCCCTCATCAGTATTCCTAAATATCACATAAGTTCCCTTAACATATCCCCACATCCTTTTACCCTTAAGGAAATTTCTCATTACATAACTCCAATATGAATAGTTCTTTCCATCCAACGTCACATTCACAGACTAAAGCGAATCATCTCTTTCAGTGACTATAATCAACAAACAAAGAAAACCAGAACACAAAAGAAGCAAAAAACAAAATATCAGATTGCAAAAACTAAACAAATATCTTCTCGAAGTTATATGATCACTCCAAAAAAAAATTGCAAAAACAGAATGTAAATACCAAATTGCAAAAATTAAAGGGAAAACGAAATACCATATTTGCAAAAATAGAATGCAAATAACAAATTGCAAAAACTGGAGGGAAGAAAAAAATACCAGATTTGTAAAAATTAAACAAATATCACTCCAAATAATTAAACCATGAAACCATGCTCTAATTCCATGTGAAACAATCCAAATTAAACAAAAAAAATACAAATATAAAAGAGGAGACTAGGGTTTCTTTGATCACTTTATTCTCAAGTTATTATTTTAACCTAAATACAAATAAATTATATATAGGCTAAACTAAAATTATTATTATACCCTTAATAAATAAAATAAAATAAATATATTTCTTAACACTCCAAATAGAAATGCTAATAAATAAAAGAGTAATTGTTCTCATATCATCTCCCTATAGTGTTATCATATCATTTCTTTTCTTTATTGTTACATTGTGTAATGTTATAGAAAGAAAAAGTCAATTACAGAAAATGTAAATTAACACTCAAGGAAAATTGGAATTTCAAAGGATTAAAGTTATAAAAACATGTGGAAGGAAATGGAGTTAGACCCGCAAGGAACAGAGAGGGAGACAGAAAGTAAGGAAGGATGACCCGTTATTGAATCCATCTATACTGATTCAAATATAAAGAACCTATTTAAAACTAATTTTGTACTAATTTTAATGTACAAAATAGTTTTTTTTTAAGGAAAAAATTAAACTTGATGTAGTTCATCACTTAAGAATTGTAAATTTGTTAAATTAATTTGATTTGATCTACATCAATTTAATAAATACCAACTGAATTTTTTTTTTAAATATACCATTTTAATTTTTCTTAAACTAAATCATAATTTTACTAATTATCAGAAATATGTTTGGTTGTTTATCCTAAATAATATCAAGATAAATTAAAAATAATTTGTTTTAAAATCCAAACTAAATAAAAAATTAAGTTAAAAGATTTTTAGTGAAACTATTATATAGTTTCTCATATTTTAAATATATTTTTTTAAAAAATATATATATGTTTTTTAACTGTAAATATCTAGATCAGTTTATGCATGCATTAATTAATTTTTTAAAATCCTAAATTTAATAAAAAAAAATAAATTTTTAATAATTCTAAAATTTATAACACTGTAATTTCCCAAAAAAACCAAACTCAAAAGTTGAATAATTAAATTTACTTTCAAAATCTAAGTTGTAAATGGTGATTTGTCATAATTAGGGGCGTTCTGTCTTTTCCTTTTCAGTCTGCGTACGCGTACACGTACACGCAAGCAGAAGCAGCAACAATAACAGGAACGTTACCGTGTCACCTCAACCACCTTAGGGTTCTACTTTCTAAATATGTTGCTCCAACATTAAAGGCTAAAGGCAACTCCGGCGACCACTCATCTTCTCAAACTACTACTTCTACTTGTTTCACTCTTATTTTTTATTTCCTCCATTACCCTTTTAAGTTTCAGATCGAAGATTGATTCTCATCATCAGCTTTTTCAAGGTAGCCAGCCATCTTCTTCTTTCTTTTCGGCTACAAATTTCCTTCTTTCTTTCTGGCTTCAAATTTTGCTTATTCAATTTTTGAGTATTTTTTCTTGGCCCAGAATGGAATTATAGTTGGATATTCTGATTCTTGATCAAGTTCAAGATTTTTTGAGCTGAAAGATTGTGCCCGTTTGAGATTTTTTTACTGTAGTTCTTTGATGGGTTTTTAGGGAATCAATGCTTTATTTGCTTGATGTTATGTTATTTTGTTTTTGGTTTATTTTGTGTTACTTTTGTGAAGAAAAGAGTAACATTTCTTTATGACATGGGTCAGGATGATGAAGGTTATGGTAATGAAATTTATGGCCATTCACAATGGTTATTAGGTAGACTCTTTATTGATTGAATTGTCGGCTATAGTTTTGGTTCACAAGATGAATTTGTGTGCCATTGGAGAAATTGGGTTTTGTGTTGTGTCAAGCTATGTTTTTTTGTTTTTGGGTCATATTTTGGTGCACAATGCAAATAGAAGGTGGTTTTGTAGCTGTATGTATTGGCACCTGTGTTAAAGAATGTGATTCGGTGTGTCTGTGGAATGCTTAGAGCCTCTCCTTTGTGGGAAAGTTTTGAAGTGGATGGGTTGGGAGGTCAGCTGAAAGGTCATTACTGAGATCCCCAATCGAGCTTCATGAGCATGAATGCTAAGAAATAATGGCAATGATTTCGTGCTTAACAAATTTGAGATTGTTAAAATAAAATAAAGCTCTGCTTCGTTGAATCTTACTGGTGAGAAATAGTTAAATAGTTGGGTGCTGCAATTACAGTTTTAAGATGCTTATGTGGGGATTTTTATGTTTTCAGGTTTAAGAGCATTGCAGACTTGATGTCTTTGTGTTGTTAACCATCTGCGTTGTCATTTTCAACATGAGCAACCAATTCAGTGAAGATAATGTAAGTAGAAAACTTGCCACTCTGGGGCTTTTGATATTATATTGGGATCTGATAATTTGATCATGGTGCAGGAAGATGCGACTGTTGCGGGATTTGAAGTTCCTAGATCACCTGATTCAAGTTACAACAATGCATACCCAGGGAATGAAGATGAGGTACGGGACCCACCTTCAGTGCCTCCACACCTGCAACACTCGTTGCTTAGCTACCCTGCAAGTGCAGACTCTTCTGAAACGCTTCCACTGCCACAGAATGTGATTCTCAACCATCTTTACATTGAGAACCGGGAGACCCCACGTTCTGTGGTAGCACTCGGGTTCACTCATCGCTTCCATTCAAAATTTGTCACTGTTGTGCTATACAAACCTGTTCAAAGGAGGGGTAGTGCCAGCACTTAGTATGCGTATATAATAAACATTCATTAGGTTTTCTTTCTTTGCCCATGTTGTGATGGAATTGGCTGCGATGGACTCTACTATGAGATTAGCCAAAACGAGAAATATTTATAGCCTCGCATCACAGCAACTGTTGGAATTAGGTTCGTTCTATTGAACCCTGAAGTTCTCATCACTTAATTAGTCACCTCTGCCATGAGGGTAGATTGCTAGACTTGTAAAGTTTCCATTCATCTTCCTGCCAACACTCAAATGGTGGAGTGGAGCTTGTTTGTACTATGAAACTTGAAAATTTGCTTTATGCCATGGACATGTGCACCTGTTGTTCTGAAATACTCCATATTGATAGGAAGGCTCTGTTTCGTACTCATGGTGTCTAGCTTTATTGTATTTCTCGAAGTTTATCTGGCTACCAAGTGCTGCTCCTTCGGCTACCAGTTAGGTATATCATGAATAGAACAAGGAGTTGAAAGTTGAAAACCCCACATGACTATCTTCATGATAAGTTTCTTTAATTGATAGCATTATCTACATCCATAGAAATAGCATGCCCACAATTTGAAAGAATACTTGTAGATAATCTGATCTAGCAGTCCGTCCGTAATGTACCTTATCTCCACATTGTCTCTGAAGTCATCCGTGCAATGTTTATATACCATATGACATGAAATGCATTAGTCAAACGTATTAGCATATCCATGTCTTGGTCAATGCAATGCGTTGTATCCATACTCTATCCTCTTTTGATAAGGCTGAGTTATACTATGCAGAGTTCTATGGTGGATTGATAAGGCCATAATCATCTGCATTCCTCAATTGTTTCTACTGTTTTCAATTTGGGTTTGTAGGGATCGATGTCTTCTCAGTATAGAGTAGGATGCATTATGATTAGTTATAAGATATAAATTACTTAATCTTCTCTTTAGTAGCTTGCCAACGTATGAACGTTGAGATATGAGGTAACTGGCTGCTTGTGGCCAGACCATGACGAGAATGGCAGATTCAGGATGGAGATGGAGAACTGGCTGCAAGGGTTGAGCTCTGTTCGGGTTTAAACCAAAAGTCCTTGGTTCGTAAATTTGGTTTTTTGATGTCGGTTTATAACCTAAAATTAATCATCCATAAAACTATGGCCTCTTAGTTCAACCTTTATTTTCTTCGTTCCTTTTTCTTTTTGCTTAATTGTTAAATAAACTGCATGTTTATGATTTATGAATTATATTATTTGACTTGGATGTTTAATATTATTTTATAATTGATTGGAATTTTGGAATGGTTTTTTTTCAAAATAAATTGATGAAAAGAGACTAAAATGAGTCTATCGACTTTACATGGAAGATATTATCTAATGACAAGATTGGTGTTCAAACAATCTAGAATTATAACATGATTTTCTATATTAATAAATAATAATAAATTCGGTGTTTTAGTATCAAATAAAAAGCCAGAAATTGAATAATATTTCTATTCAAATTTGGTTTTGGTTATTATGGAGTTCATTAGTATAAAACCAAACTAGATTTATCAAACCAATTGAATTTATCAAAATAAAATATTCTACAATACATGTAAAAGAGAATGGTATTTCATTGTTCGTTACTGTGTGCCTCCTCTAATTTTATTTTGTATGGATGGTATTGTTCATTGAATTCATTGAATTTTTTTTTTTTAATTTCATCCGTGCAGGTGATGTTGGTGATATTTTTTGTGTCGAGGCTTTTATTTTGTTTGCACATTCTTAGAAATTCAAGGCATTTGGAAATATTTTAGAGTTGAAGTATGGATCAAATTAATTAAAGAAATAAAATTTCAATTTAAAATATAAAAGGAAATTAAAAAAAAAAGAGGAATCAAAATAAAAATAAAAAATGATATGTTATTTCCATTCTTGCATAGAAACACATCCTCATAGTCTTTAATTTTACACTTTTACACTTAGACCCTAAACTTCATTTCTTACACTTTATTCCTTGAGTTTTGAGAGAAGAGAAAGGAGTCTCTAGAAAATGAGAGAGGAGAGAAAAAGTGGTCGGTTAATCACATTTTAATTATAAAAAAATAAATATTTGTGTCAATGAGTTTCTTTTAGTAAGAGAAGTTTCATTGAAATGTTTTTCAACTTCAATATTATCAAAAATATCGATAGGGGTTAAAGCAAAAAAATTATAATTTGGTTTCATTATATGTTTTTTGACTGATTGAGGGGTGTTTTAAGGTTGAAAAATGAATTTTTCAAACTCTTAAAGTATTTATTAGTTTTCTCAAGTGAAAATATGTTGAAATAGGTTTTCGAATCTAAAAAGCTTGTCACCTGATTTTCTAGCCACCTCTCCGGTGGTTGGAATTTAAAAAGGCAGACAACATATCATTCTTCTTTTAAAAATAAAAATTAGAAAGCTAGGCAAGTAAACAAAATCTCATTGGCCAATGATGTAGGAGATTTTTCTCTAATGCATAGTGTTATATTAAAGGTCATAAATTTTGATCTAACCATGAATTGGGTTGAAACTTTTGTACAAGATTCAAAAGGCCTAGTTTTCTTTAGCGTCAAAATATATTTTAAATAAAGGTGGTTTTCTCCTTTAAATCAAGGTCTATTTTTTTTTTGAATTTTAAACTAATTAAAGGTTGTTTTGAGGTTGGAAATAAGGTTATGTCGGTTGTCAAAATATTTTTTTAATATGCTTTTTGGTAATAATAAGTTGAAATTTAGGTGTTTGTGATTCAAAAATAATGTTGGTAATAAAATACATGGTTTGTAAAAAAAAAAAATTTATAAAAAAAAAATTAGATTTTTGACTAAATAAATAAATTTTTAGATCAAGAATTTGATTCAACCATCTTTCCATCAAGAACTAGGAGGCCTATGTTTTATGGTGGCATTCGGGTTCACTCATCGCTTCCATTCAAAATTTGTCACTGTTGTTGGTGAAAATCAATAAGCAATACTATAAGATTCATTGCATGTGTCCATTAAACTTATTACAAGAACAAAGGGATCCGAGAGGTATTCAATGGATGGTTCATGAAATTTATTTCGAGCAAACTTTAATTATTCTTTCTAAGACAACATCAATCATGAAGTTGACTTCAAAAAGGATCAAGTCTTAATCAATGTAATCCAAGTAAGAGATAATATTGTTTAACACGTATTAGAGCTCGTTAAATATATTTACATTAATGGTTATAACTTTAATCCAAATATTAGATTAGAATGAATTTTTTCTAGAAAGTTTTAAAAACCGTGTTTTCTATAGGATTAATAATTTATAACAATCATGCATCAAAAAGTCATTTCAATAAGACTTAAAAGTTACTACTTTAGAATATATAAATTGGACCTTATCAAACACAAGCATGTTCTTTGTACTCTATTTTTATTTCATTTTAAATTTAAATTAGTTAGTTATGTGGGTTTAATAAAAACCTAGTTGCTAATTAGGATTATTTTATTTTTATTAATTTTGAAATCTAAATTAGCTAGTTATGAGGATTTAATTTAAATCCACTAGCTAATTAGAATTTATTTTATAAGTCATGTTATATAAGTAGTTGGAATATCATTGAAAAAACAAAATTTTTTTCTGATTAAAAATTGAATAGTATGAGTCCCCTTTTTTTCTGTATTTTATTAAACTTTTAGAATTTATAAAAATATCATCCTTGTAGAGTTCAATCTAACCTTGTAACTTCAGCTCTTGGTTTAAGAAATCATTGGATCTGGTTTTCTAATCTAATTTTTAAGTTCAATTCTTATAATTGTGGGATATAAGGTTTAGCCTTCCAAATTTCGTATGTACTTATGCTATAGAAATATGCTCAAAGGAGCGGGGGTAGTACCAGCATTTGGTATGCGTATATAATAAACCTTCATTCGGTTTTCTTTCTTTGCCCGTGTTGTGATGGAATTGGCTGCGATAGACTCGAATACGAGATTAGCCAAAACAAGAATATTTATTACCTAGCATCATAGCTGCTGATGGGATTAGGTTTGTTCTAATGAACCCTGAAGTTCTCTTCACTTGAATGGCATGAGGGTAGATTGCTATATTTGTGAAGTTTCCATTCGTATTCCTATCAACATTCATAGAGTGGAATGGAGCTTGTTTGTACTATGAAACTTGAAAGTCTTGCTTTATCCCATGGATATGTGCATTTGTGGTTCGGAAATGCTCCATATTGATAGGAAGGCTCTGTTTCGTACTCACGGTGTCTAGCTTCATTGTATTTCTTGAAGGTTATCTGGCTACCAAGTGTTGCTCCTTCAGCTACCAGTCAGGTATCACAAATAGAATATGGAGTTGAAAGATGCTACAAAAGTTTCTTTATTGTAGCATTATGTCTACATTCATTGAAATAATGCATTAGTCAACGTATTAATATAGAGATATATGTCTTGGTCTATGCATTGCGTTGTATTCATAGGCTATCCTCTTTTGATAAGGTTGAGTTATATTATGAGTTCTTCTATGGTGGATTGATAAGGCCATAATTAGATGTGATCGCATCATCAGCATTCCTAAATTGTTTCTACTGTTTTGGAGTTGGGTTTGTATGGATCAATGTCTTCTCATCATCGTGTAGGATGCATTAATTATATATGAGTGGTTAGAAAACTTAAACTAATGGGTGTTATTTAAACAAAAAAAAATTAAGAGAGAATTTTCAGTAAAATTCATGCAAAATTGAAATAAATATTTATTACTTCAACCTTTATTTTTTTTCTGAGTTGATTGTTAAATAAATTTTATGTTTATGATATGGGTTATATCATTTGAGTTAGATGTTTAATGTTATTTTATAATTATTTGGAACTTTGGAATGATTTTTTTTCAAAATAAATTGATGAAAAAAGACTAAAAAGGAGTCTTTTAACATATCAATTTTACATGGATGATCTATCTGACGACAAAATTGGTGTTCAAGCAATATAGAATTATCATAACATGACTTTCTACATTAAAAATAATAATAAATTTTTTTTTTGGCACCAAATAAAATATATTTATTGGTTTTTCTAGAATAATTTGTTTAATAAATTTGATTCTATAGCTGCCAGCTTTAATGGAATATATGTGGAATTTACTCAAATATATTTATCAATAATCACACTTATCCTCCTACGCATAATAACGTGCGTGTGTGCGACACCATTACAATCCATTCTTGAACCCATTTGTGCTATTCAACAAATAAGCATGCCCACATTCTTCTCTCTCTCTTTCTATATATATATATATATATATATATATATATAGGATTTCTACTGAGCATTTTGATCATCAATACAAGGTCTTACAATGGAGCTCTTATATGCATATACATAAAAATACCAGAGCTCTTATAACATGTGAACAAAGACTGTCGTTTCATAATTTCCAAGCTTTAAAATAATGCACACAACAGGTTTTCAAGGTACTCCCCCTTCATTTCCAGCGAATTCCAACCATAAAAGAAAGTCGTCTTGTCCCAAGTACCCTGAAAATAATATACCAAAAAACTCTAAGAGCTTTTGAAAGGGCAATGCAAGGCAAGCTTGGATGATATGTTTTCTATCTCCATGAAACTGGCAAGTGGACTACAAGGAGGGGAGAAAATTGCACTTTTAGAATAAGAAAATATGTTTCCTCTGACCATGCGCCAGTTGGAGGAGATTGTAGGCCATGGCAAGCCAAATAAAGTGCATTTTAAAACCTTCATCCAGGGTCTTAGTGTCAACAATTGATTTGGAATTGAAGAGGATGATAGGAGGACTTTAAATTTTTTATGGAGCTTGGTTGACTTGCAATTTACAAGAAATATCCAAGTCTATTAAATAAATCCCTCAGGTCGGTTACTGTATTGGCAATGATACGTACTAGAAAAGTATCCAGGTTCAGTTTTATGCAAAGTCTTTTTGACATTTTCTCAAATTCTATGTAATAAGTTATTGCCAATAGATGGATCCATCAAGGATCGATGTCACATAGCAAATTTGAAAGAGATGCGCGCAGATACCATAATAATTAAGAGGAAATTAATATTTAAATCGATAATATCCACATGCAATGAGGTGAGCACTCCCTTAATCAAAGAAAGCTTACGCTAGTCTCTGTGAATCAAACTGTTAATGGTGGCTTTTAACAGGCCAGTTGGGGTCGTTGTTGAATCAAGATGGATGCCGTACACGCTAATTATGACCTTGGTTCAAGATGATACTATCAGCCCATGATCATAGTTATTCCTGTTTTTGTTAGTTAACGAAGAAATTAAAGTTATATAAGACAGGAGTAAAATTTGAATCTTTATCTATTTATCATAGTTATTTAACCATCGATGATTAGCTCAGTAATCTTCTAATCCAAAACCTTAGCATAAGTTTGTATTTATTTTGAACTAAATTAAAAATTAATTAACAAAACTAGAATGATCAAACATGTTTATTAACCTATAATTTTATTGATCCCGCTTGAGTGAGATATAAAAAGATCAAATATATATATATATATATATATATATATTATATATATATATATATATAATAATAACATGTATTTATTTTTAAAAAATAAGTATATTCACCTTACCATCTAGCTAGATATGCAAATATATGACACGGATTATTCTACCTTGAATGCTACTTCCAATTTATCCAATAGGGTGCCTTCAGGATTCACGTCCCGCACTCAACTGTGCTTTAGGATTCATATTTAGGAATGAAGTTGACTTTTGGAGGGAAGTTGAGCAAGTATGAACATAATCACTAGTAATTAGTAGGCATTACCAGGTTAATTACCTCTTGAAGAGTTTTCAAATTAAGAGCTAGTGGGCCCATGTATCCTTTGGGATACTCCATGAGACTTCTTCTGTTCAGAACCTGATGTGGCGAAGTGGATTCTATAGAAATCTGTTTCTTTAAGATTTCTCAACCAATGGAATCTCATTTGGCCCTTACAGATCCTTAAAGTACAAATTTAAGCACACACTCCCAAATGTTAACCCTTGCCACATTACAAATACTCCACACTTTTCCTCCCATACACAACATCAAAACAGCTTGAAGTCGCGTTTGATCTGATCACTTCTTCTGTGTCTCCCCTTCCCTTTCTCATATTCTAGATAGAGATTCAGAAAAATACAAAATGGGCGATATTGAAGGTTCCCCGGGTAGTTCCATGCATGGAGTGACAGGCAGAGAACAAACCTTTGCCTTTTCGGTTGCCTCTCCTACAGTCCCGACAGATACAACAGCAAAATTTGCCTTGCCAGTTGATTCTGAGCACAAGGCCAAAGTGTTCAAGATTTTCTCTTTTGCTAACCCTCATATGAGAACATTTCACCTTTCTTGGATATCCTTCTTCACTTGTTTTGTCTCCACTTTTGCTGCAGCACCCCTTGTTCCTATCATTCGGGACAACCTCAATTTAACCAAAAGTGACATTGGTAATGCTGGCGTTGCTTCTGTCTCTGGAAGCATCTTCTCTAGGCTTGTAATGGGTGCAGTTTGTGACCTCTTGGGGCCGCGATATGGGTGTGCGTTTCTGATCATGCTCTCAGCCCCAACTGTGTTTTGCATGTCGTTTGTGAACTCAGCTGGAGGATACCTAGCAGTCCGTTTCATGATTGGATTCTCTCTTGCAACGTTTGTGTCATGCCAGTACTGGATGAGCACAATGTTTAACAGCAAGATTATAGGACTCGTCAATGGAACCGCAGCCGGTTGGGGCAATATGGGTGGAGGTGCAACTCAGCTCGCAATGCCCTTGGTCTACGAGCTCATTAAGCGAGCTGGTTCGACTTCATTCAGTGCTTGGAGGATAGCATTTTTTTTCCCAGGATGGCTTCATGTTATCATGGGAATCTTGGTCTTGAATCTAGGCCAAGACTTGCCTGATGGGAATCTCGGTGCCCTAAAGAAGAAGGGTGATGTTGCTAAAGATAAGTTCTCCAAGGTCAGTTTCTTTAAGTTCTATATATACCCACTCTCCATTAAAGCTCATACCTCAAAGTAAAAAACAAACATTAAATCTTAATTATTCAATGTGTTTTATCTCTTGTTCAGGTACTCTGGTATGCTGTTACAAACTATAGGACCTGGATCTTTGTCCTTCTCTATGGCTACTCCATGGGAGTCGAGTTATCCACCGACAATGTTATCGCCGAGTACTTCTATGACAGGTGATTCTCGAACTAGTCATGGTATGCATCTTCACCCTGTCGTCTCATATGATATGTTGACTAATCAAAAGTTATGTTGACATATTTAATAGGTTCGATCTAAAGCTTCACACAGCAGGTGTCATTGCTGCTACCTTTGGTATGGCTAACCTTGTAGCTCGTCCCTTTGGTGGATATTCTTCTGATGTAGCAGCAAGGTACTTCGGGATGAGAGGCAGGTTATGGGTGCTCTGGATTTTACAAACACTTGGAGGAGTTTTCTGTATTTGGCTCGGTCGAGCTAATTCACTTCCCCTTGCTGTCACCGCTATGATTCTCTTCTCTATTGGAGCTCAAGCTGCTTGTGGAGCAACTTTTGGTATCATTCCCTTTATTTCTCGACGATCATTGGGCATCATATCCGGCCTAACTGGTGCAGGTGGAAATTTTGGGTCCGGATTGACACAACTAGTATTCTTTTCGAGCTCAAGTTTGTCCACAGCTGCAGGTCTATCCTGGATGGGTGTCATGATTTGCGGCTGCACTCTCCCTGTGATGTTGGTCTACTTCCCACAATGGGGCGGCATGTTCTTTCCGCCTTCTAAAGACGTAGTGAAGTCAACAGAAGAATCCTATTATGCATCAGAGTGGGATGAGGACGAGAAGCAAAAGGGTATGCACCAGCAAAGCCTCAAGTTCGCCGAGAATAGCCGGTCCGAACGCGGCAAGCGCATTGCCTCTGCACCAACACCACCAAGTACCACACCAAACCGTGTCTAGTGGATAATTAATGTCTACATCAAGATCATGGGGTGCAAGTTTAAATTCGGAACACAATAATGCCAAGAAGGGTGTTGTATGCTGATGCTTGTGTGTTCTTTGTCTGTAATTTTCGTGTTAAAAGCCTTTCTTTCAAATACAAAAGTTGAATCAAAATCCATGAGTGGTAGTTGTGCTGGAATCAATAAATTAAGAATACCACAAATGCAGATCTCCATGTCCAAACATGCATGAAAGTTCTATATGGCCTGCGATTATCTACACGTGGCATTCTATAATCAAATGGAATATGAGAAATAAATTAAATACTAAGCAGATTCTCGATTATGAGGTGGAAAAGATGACCAGTCTTCTTTAAATATAAATGATACCAAAAGTCAGGAATGGTGAAGGTAACATCCATACCTCCCTTGTGAAATTAATCAAGCAAACTAGATCAACATCCATACCTCCCTTGTGAAGGTAACATCCATACCTCCCTTGTGAAATTAATCAAGCAAACTAGATCAACCATAAGAATTTTTGTTTTTTTTTTTTTTTTTTTTTGGGGGGGGGGGGGGGGGGGGTTGCTATATATTATCATAAAATTTACTTGCAGCTGTGGCTTAATGGCTGGTGTTGGAGGCTCTCTTTAGTTGGTATTTTTGAGAATACAAGTACAACAAATCATACACTTTAGGTAGTACATGATTCTAATCCATGATTATATCTAAAATAACTATATAAAGTATGAACTAAAAAAAAAAATTGATTATACCTATAATTAAGAAAAGAAAAGTGAAGAGACTCTTTAAATATATTTTTATGGGAACAACAAAAAGGTTTGCAACCATGCACGATAGAAATTCATCTTGTCTATCTAGACCCCCTTTAGCTAAATGAATGGTTACCTCCTTCCCTTCTCTGAAAATGTTCTTTTAAAACAAACAGATTTTAAATTCCTAACCAAAGTAAAAATGGCGTTAAAATCATGCTGCAATCACCATGGTCAGTCAACACTTTTCTTGTTAACCTAAATAGATTTGATATTATATCAAAAAATTATTTAACTCAAAAAATTATACTATTAGATAATATTCTAAAATATAATTTATATTATTCTTTAATACTTTTATTTTATTAGACTTTCTTATAAAGGTTGGTTATGAAAAGATACAAACAAGAAAAATCATTAACATCCCTCAAAAAGTGCAATTTCATTAAGGTTTTATATCATCATATTGCAATTAAAGTATCATTCAATTTCCTAACTTGAGTATGTTTTATAATAACAAGTCTGATAACATAAGATATCTTTAATTTATGGTAAATATTCATTTGAATGCATGCATATCTCATAATTTAAAAGATTGATTGATGCGTTTAATTATTGACAGTGAAAAGACAAAGAGAGGGCTAAGCTTAAAGAAGAGATGTTGGTTCAATTCAAACTGGAACATGATTCAATTATTGGATCATAACTGGAGTTGTAGAACATGAATTTAGGTCTGGTTTATATGAATGGAAAGCTAAGAAATAGGCCTAAATCTTTCATGAGAGTCTAAGATTCAAAACGGTCATTTTCAAGTTCCAATTGTAGCAACAAAAGAGAAGTCGGAATATGTCATGTAACTCAGACACTGTTTAGTGTTCAGCCCATATCTTGAGTTCTAGAAGTCCAAATAAACTCATTCTTATTGTGTTGGAAAGCTAAGACAAATGCTCAAAACTTTCATGAAGACTATCTGTTCAGATTATGATGTTAGTAATGACGTTTTGTTCAGACAAGAAGATAATGGTTGTCACCAAGTCAAGAAGTGACCACCAACTTAATAATTAGTCATCAAATCAATAGTTTTGAATTTTAGCCTATAAAAGGAGGCATTTACCATACATTTAGACATCTTGGTGTTTAGATCAAGATCACTTTCTCTCTTTGTATTTTATAATGTTCAAGTTTTATTTTATGTTATATTAATATCTTGTTTATGTTTTTCATTTCCTTCACTATACTTAGTTAACTTATATCATGTTTATGTTCTTATATTGTTTATTTATATTTTTCTTCTTCATTTTGTTTAGCTAAGTTAATTTTATCAAGGTGAAAAAGGTACACTAATGGTGTAAGAATAAGTATAATATAAACTCAACATGGACTTTAATATTTGATACTAACATGTTTTGTATTTGTTATCTTACTCACTCTTAATACCTTACTTGTTAAATGGTTAATTTAGATTTGTGTTGTATAACCCTTGATACAACAAATACTTGACACTTTCATAGCCTGCTATATGTTATAACCGACATTTGTGCTATGAAAAGAACTTAATTTGTTGTTAACATAAGTTATCACCATAAATACCTGACCACATTTACAAGTATTGGCATTACTCAAATAATATAATAATATAATCATGTTAATAATTTATAATCCGATTGGAACCTTCTTTGTGTGAGGTTTCTACTTGAGTAATAAAAAAAGTTTATACTATATTTATTTGAAATATCATTAATGGATCCTCTAACCTTGATAATTATTTTATCCTTGTTTAATCCTTACATCAATATCACACCTCAAAAGTTCTCTTCAACTCCTTTTCATTTATTGTTTATAATTTTATATAGTTCACCTCCCTGTGGTTCGATCCCGATCTTACCAGGTTATTTATTACTTTGACACTCCTGCACTTGGGATAAGACATCAATCTTTTAATCGTGTCACATAATTAATGAGATTTAAGGTTAAATTTAAAGTGAAGTCCACTAACTTTTAGGATTAAAAATTTATTGGAAATTGTTCTCTAATAAAATTTTATTACCATGAAATATTAACATGATTAAAATAAATTATGGATAAATAAAAAATTTATCTCAAAAAACTCTAGGTTAGCATAATTTTGCGAAACTCAATACCTTATATCCCACATAAAAAACAAATGAGATGTTCTTATAGTTTATATATTAAGAAGTTGAAGAGTAATAAATGACTCATGGCAAGGTAGCATGGGTTTAACCCACACACTCGCGCTTGACTTAGGCTCAAGCATGAACATGGCTTAAGTTCGAGGACCTAGATTTGTTTTTTGCTAACCTATTTTGAACTTAGATTTGGATTTAGTATAAATAATTTTTGGCCATTATTTTTTTCTAGCCCATTTATGTATATCCAATCTATGAATGAAGAGAGTCTAAACACTCATTTTTCTTTCTCTCTTTCTAAACATGTTTTTCAAAGAAAACATTTATGGTTTTAGAGTTAAAAACTGTCAAGTTTTAATTCTTTTTTATGGTGGGTAATTACAGTAAAACAACATGAATTAATTCTGGTAATCTTCACTAGTTTTGGTTATAAATATCAGTATAAATAGGGGTGGAATGAGAGATGTTATGTACATTTTTATTGCATATCTCTGGTTTTCATCTCTACTATCTTGCCTTTTTTTCTCTCCATTCTAGAGCTAAAGTTCTTGTCCTTGTAGAGAGCTTTTGAGTTTAATTTCCATTTGGTTCGTTGACTTTTAAAGCAAATGCATGCTTTAAAGTGTATTTATTAGAACCCTAGGAGGTGGATTGTATATATTTGTTTGCACCAAGTGATAAGTAATAAATCTGAAGGATAAAGGATCAATTGTTGACAACAAAAAGCTACTATTTGTTTCTGGTTTTAAAGTCTTCAATAAGTAAGTATTTGCACTTGCACTAGTTTTCTTTAAATATTTTTTAATTTCTTATGTAATTGTATTTATGCTAGGATCTTTTATGCTGAATCAATTATCCTATATTTTCCATATATCTTTACTAGTTTGCTTACTAGGATGCTTTAATATCTTAATAGGATGCTTACTAGGATGCTTTAATATCTTTACTAGTTTAACTTGATCAAATAAAAATTTCAAGCTTTACAACCTAAACATATATGATATCTTGTCTAGTTTATTAGATTTGAAAACAATCTTATGGTTTTATTTAATTTGTAATCTTTGTTTTAGTTTATACTTCTTGTTTTGTATTTATATTTTGTCCTAATAGACTAAAGCATAACAAATAAGATTAAAAACCATAGTTTTCTTAATACATTCTTATGAGCATAATAGTTACATTGTTGTATAATTTTGTTAGTAGAGCTAGGCATTAACTATCCAAATCCCCACCAATATAGAATGTGACACCATATAGACCAAATTTTATGGTAGTGAATGAAAGGATGAGAAATGGTCATATTAGGACCAAAACAAAAGGACAAATGTTCCTTGTTGCACTGATGATACCTTTACTACGAAGAAAATATCTAGTGCTCATCTTTATGAGAATGACTAGCCATGCAAAAGCCTCTACTTTCAGAGGTTCCAAACCCTTTACACTAACAATGTCCAACAAAAATAATGTCAGAGGAAGCATAAAAAGATGGTAGCAAGCATAGAAAGATAGAATAATGATAGAAATAGAGTTATTACAACAAAATCCTAAGTTGTAATTTTATTTTTGAAATAAAATCTGATAATTGTTATCTATATACATTATAATAAAACTATTTTTGTATAATTATTTATTATAATAATATATAATATTAAAAATATATGTTTTATTTCTAAAATAATGGTGAATAAATTGATATAAAATTTCAAATCAATTTTTTTTATAAGAGATTTAATTATAAACATTCACATACACGCATTAAATATGTGTATGTGTATGTATCTTAACTACTAACTATTGTATATCTACACTTTTTATTTTAATACAATTAAAATTTATTTATATATTTTAGAAATCAAATAAACTAAATTAATAACAAATTACCAAGCTTTATATAAAACGTTTTTGGATTTTAAAAACCAAACATTTTAATTTATTAAATACTAAATTAATATTTTACTAATAAATAATTTAAATAATCAATTAAAGACTATAAACAATATTATAAATTTTTTGAATAACATTGTATATGCCAAAAAGCTAGTTTTCTTAAATGACATAGGCAAAAAAAAAATGATGTTTTCTAAAGCAAACCCAGTTTCAGAACATAAATAATATTTACATGCATCAAATTGCATCCATTGAACCCCTATATAAACGATCAAATTATTAATTATTAATGAAGTCAAAGAAAACTTCAAATTTAATTGACTTCAAAGGAAATTTTATTAAATTTAGTTGAACTTATCCTTGAACTTTTGCAACACCAATCCTTTATCAGAATATGAGATCCTTTATCCTCTAATGCTTAAGTTAGTCAATCATTTGAGAAAAATATTGTATAGTAAAGAAAATAAGAACGGGAAGTGTAGAGGAATGTCTGTTGTGATTATTGTGTGTTGTGTGGCCTGTTATGTGTGATTATCTAATGGCATGTGGCATTTATAAACTTCAGTCACATGAAATTACCCTATTAAGCATGGAGTTGTAGATATACTATACTATCATGAAGAATAATCGCATGTGACCTGTAAAATGAGTTGATGAGTATACATGTAATACTAGACAACACAAGTGTCATACTTAACATTGTTGATACCTATTGGTGAGACAAGTAAGCATGTGATAGTTATTTATAAGACATTTACGTGCCTCATTATTAATTCATGTGTTTGTAAACACCATATTAATAGCTCTGTAATATAGAAGTAGATAGGTTTTTCTACACGTTAGGAGGTTGTTATTCCATACTAATAAGACATATCTTTGTAACAAGGAAGCAAGCATGTGTTGCTACATGTTAGGAGTTTGGGCTAGGGTCTACCAAACTTAGATAGGCAGCTTTGCTACCTAGTTTGGTATTTAAGTTGAGACCCATTGAACCATACCAGATAACAAAACTATTATATATGTCTGGCTAAGATCCATTAAACCTAATTAGACAGCTTGTTGTCTGGTTTAGTGTTTTAGGCTAAAGCCCACCACACTCCTAGTGCAGCCTTCTTTATTCGATTTGACTAAATAGCGTTGGTTGTTGTCTAGTATAATTAATAGCTTCCTATTATCCAATATAACTGAATAACTTCCTTGTTATCCAGTTTGACCAGACAACAATGTTGACTGGACAACAAATTGTTTGGTCTTTTTTTTTTATTTAAAGATTAGGGCTTTTTAGGCCATTAGTTAACCATCCATTATTTCATATTGTATGCATTTTTAAATACTTATGAATTTTTCTCATGAATTCATAGAACACTTAGTCGTGTGTTATAATGGCTAGGCATATAAGAGCATCAATTGTAAAAAAGTCAAGTTATGACAGTAGCACAAGACACATTTTACTTCTCCAATTGTTTTTTTTAGGGGTTGACATGGGAGAAACATATAGTCTTTTCATAGACTTTATGATTTTCACAAGTATTTTTGACATTTTAGTCAAATTAAGAGTGTTCCTATAAAGAAGAATAATTTTACATAAAATAGAGAACATTTTATGATTATGAATGACATTTCATGATAAGAATTGCCTAATAACAATGAAAAATTATCATGATTAATGTTTAGGAGATTTCTTTTAGAAATATAGGGATTTCGTTAGAGACATAAAGATTTTGTTTAGAGATAAACAATACCATGAAAAACAAACATACAAAGATTAATAGAAGAAACTATTAATTTTATTGAACAGATTCAAAGATTTTATCATGTAAGTAGAGAAATAATTTCTAGAGATTATCTGATCTCGAGCAATGTATTATAAGATCCACTAACCTTTTTTTCCTTTTTGTTCAGGTTACATTTTTTTATAAACTATTAAAGGTAACCCCTAAAAATTAATCTTTATATCTTTATTTTTTTAGCATAATAATTCTCGGTATCGTGCCTATTATCGTGATAAAAGAAACAAAATTCATTAAGGTTTCGTGAGTTTAAATCACTCTTTATGAAAAAGGGATATTACACAAATTCTTTTCCTTTAATGGTTGTCAATACCTTAGTATGTGTGGTCACTACAACATTATCCAGTTTTACCGACGAACTCATTCCGTCGATGACAGCAATGCAATCCGTCGGTGAAAACAATACCGACGGACTCACCGACGGAACACGTCCATCGGTATAACAGTCGTCAGTAAATCCCATTTTCGTCGCTAAGTTTGTCGCAAATAAAAAAAAACACCCATCGATGAAACACCGACGGTCTTACAGACGGACACGCGCGCGCCAAAAAAAAATTTCCCGCGGGAACATTACCGACGGAATAAATCCGTCTGAAATTTCAACGGTAATTACCGATGGCATTACCGACGGAAAGTCCGTAGGTAATGATGGCATGGCTGGTAATTTTGTTACAACTCTCTGTGTAATACCGACGGATATTATCCGTCGGTAATGCCATCGGCATTAAATCACCGACGGATAATTATCCGTCGGTGATGCCGTCGGTAATGATGGCATGGATGGTAATTGTTCGACAACTCTCCGTAAAATACCGACAGATAATATACGTCGGTAGGTATTTAAAATATATAAAAAAAATAATTTATTAATTGTAAAAAACCTTAATAAACAAATAAAAATGCATTAAACATTAAAAATGTAAAAGTAATGTTAAATAATATTCATTACAAATTCCCACTATGTTTAAAAAACAAAATTAAACTAGAATAGCAGCGGAGCTGGAGGAGGAGGCGGAGGAGGAGGAGGAGGCTGGTTGTTCCCGGGACCGTACGACCAAAAAGAAGCTGCACAAGTATCGTCACCCATCTTTGATCTCATCTCCATGACTATTTGACGGAGCTCATCATAATTCGTCGAGAGTTGTTGATATTGTTGTTTCAACGCAATGAACTCTTCAAACTGGGTGTTCGATACTGATGGAGAGCTTCCAACAGTTGAGACACTACGAGTCGAACGCAAGTTTTCAGCCGTAGTGTTGGAGAGCCCGTAGACCCTATTTTTATCGGGTCCACCAGACGATCCCGCCTTCATCCACAAATCTGGATCGAAATCTGGATGGGTCGACGGATTGTCCCTATATCTCTCCCTCAACCGGCTATTATAGGTCTCCTGAAAATTCCATCACTAAAAAAATCATCAAATGCAATTCAAGATGCAATTTAAGAAAATAATAACTTACAAAATAAAATGAATGAATGAACATACTACGAAGTGCTGAGCACGGTTGTCCACGAACTACAGCCCCCCCTTTTGGCGGTCTTGACTCCGCACATGCGTCTCTAGAAACAGCTCCATTGGACTCGGTTCACGTCCAAGAGACGCAGCCTGTAAGGAAAAAATAGGTTGAAAGTTAAATATATTATAAGGAACTACAAATTAATTAATGATATATTTCATTAAAATTAATCTTACCATCCGCTTTGCATGTGCGTTGAATGGGACGGATCCGCCAGTGTGCATGGTCACCGAACCATGAATTTGCCGGTTCCGGTTGTCGGCGCCGGACTGTGAGCGCTGTGAGAACCGCTCTGAGGTCACGTGCTCAATATATGCCGTCCATATTTCCCCCGAGATGAATGGCGGTTTTAATTCCTGCCAAACCGCCACCTCATTTCATCCTTCAAGACCGTTATCCCTCGCATGTCTTGATTTTTTTTGGGTGTCATACCAAAAATCACGCAACCTACTTCCATGGTAACAAATTAGAATTTAAAACATAAAATTATAAAACAAAAATAAATATTATTTTCAATGTTACCTAGTTGCCGCGTGATTCTCCCATACCCTCCTCACAACATTGTTGTCCGCCCTATCCCACTCAAATTTGTTCTGTGTATATAAATAATTCATATAAAATAAAAATAGTACAAGATATAAAATTATAAAAATCATTTATAAAAAATAAACTGGAAATTAAAAATTAACACAGACCTGAAATCGCTTAAACCATGCATCAATATTAGGTTTCCACTCAGGATGTTTGGAAACCTGGCTCCATTGAAACAATGGAATCTCCATCGACGATTTAAACGCCAATGTTATAGTCCTTGCAGCCTCAATGTTTGTGAACCTGAAATTAAATAAAAGTAGTAATATTAATTAGTTGTTCATAAATTATGTTATAAGTATATAAAAAAAAACTAAAACCTAAACAAACTTACATTGAGAGGTCATCCTTCCATTGTGCCTGGTACTTGCGGGTGAATTGACCCCGCTATGAAGGCACACCGCTTCTGCGCTGTGAAACCACGCTAGAAGAAGCAGCATCACAAGTTGGCGTAGATTCCTCGCCGTGATCAGCACCTAAGGATACGTCCTCCTCGCTGCTAGAAGATCTAGCTGCGACCGTCTTTTGACGACGTGCTGTAGATTTCATTCTACGCATCTACACAAATGTATACGAATAATTACATAATTAACTTCGATTATTTAAAAAAAAAATTCGACAGTCTCCCCTGTACTGGGTGGTCCCAAGTTATCGACAAAATCATATTACACTTCCAATTTTATTTCACATCCCGATCCAATCATCCTGGATCTCAACCCAATTCATCATCATCAACACAACATTTTATTCAATAACATCATATAGAATTACAACTATGAACATTCATTGTTAAATTGGTACTTAGAGTTACAAACATTAGATTAAAGTCATACATTCAAATTTACGGATTAATATTACATTTTTAACATAAATTCAATAATAACAATTATAGCAATACAAAAAATAATATCATAAATTAAGATAAACTAATTAAATGCAATTCTATATATATAAATTAACATTTTTAAAATAAATCAACAATAACAATTATATATATAAATTAACATTTTTAACATAAATTCAACAATAACAATTGTCGCACCTCCGAAAAATCCGCGCGGCGTCGGCTGGCGATTTTTCATTGTCGTTTGATTTGATTGGTTCGTTGGAGTCGCCACCTAGTAATTTATTGAAGGCTACTAGGAAACCCAGGTACTGGTCTTATCAGAGATTCGCGGGTAAGGGACTGGTTGTGGTTAGGGAAGGTATTAGCACCCCTAACACACCCTACCTGAGGTAAGCTGCTTCGTGAACTTGATGTGTTAAAGAAGTTTTAAAAATTCTGTTCTTTCATCGAATTTTAGAAATACGACTTACATGTAAGTTCATAATTCTTTATCCGTGAGCAAATCAAAATCTTAAATTCTTCTTTATTCTTGCAATTTTATCATAAAAAAACATTCATAAAAAAAAAAAATACAAACACACATACACCTTCACTATATTTTTTCTTTTCTTTTCTTTTTCTTTTTTTTTTGTTACATCCACATTACAAATTAAAAAAATTCAACACTAAACAAAAATTACATTACATAATTTAAAAATTACAAAAATGGTCCCTAAAACTCCAGAAGTTGCAGGGAAGGACTTCTACAAGCCGGAACAGTGTCAAGGAATTTTTCCGGGCGCGGGAACAGTGGCGGCGCGTGGGCCTCACGCGCCACCGCCGGTGAAGACCAGCAAGCTGGTAGATCGGGATCGTCTCCTTCTTCTCTTCTCGTCCATACCGGCGGCGCCTCTCCCAGTCACCTGCAAAGTAAACCAACAACACAAACAATTCCGGCTCTTCTTTTTTAAGATCTGCCACGGCCTCTTTTGGGTCTGCTTCGTTGCAGATCATCTGCTGCTGCTCATCCTCTTCTCCCTTGTTCCATGTACTGGCAGCAAGGAGTGCTGGAGGCTGGCGACCGGCGGTGAAGGAGATCGGCTGCTGCTGCTGGTGGCCGGTCTGTGGGCACTGCTGAAGGTGCTTGCTGGAGGTGGGTCGGCTTCTGTGCAGAGGGCAGGTCTTGGCTGCCGCTGTTGGAGGTTGATGTGGGTGTGGCCTTGGCTGGTTTTTTTGGCAGAGGTAGGGAGCAGTGTAGGGGGAGAAAAGGTTGAGCGACCTGGCGATGGAAATGAGAGAGTGAGGGGATCCTGTTCTGTCAAAGAGAGGAGCGAGTGAAAGGGAGATGGGGGAATGCAGAGGAGGCTGCTCTGGCTTGGGAAAAGAAGCTGGAAATGAGGGTTATCTGTTGATGACCGGGCTGTGGGAGAAGGAAGGAAAATGAGTGCTGGTCTTGGGAGATGTGGAAACGGTGGGTGTTGTCTGTGAAGGGGAGGCTGGTCTGGGTGTGTGGGGGCTGTGGTTGAGGGGAAGGAACGGTGATCAAGGGCGAGGGGGCTGGACTATGGCCGGCTGTCACTGGTTGAAGGAAGGCCTGTGGAAAAGCTGGAGAGGCAGAGAGGGAAGAAAAAACCGAAGGGAAAACTTAGGGAAAGGGGAGCAGCGGCTTGTGTGAAGGAAAATGGAGTGGGAGCAGCTGCTGGAAAAATGAATGGGGTTTTCTGTTGTTGGCTAGCCAAGGAGAAGAAAATGGGGGGAACGGCGTGGAGAGGAAAACCAAAAACGTGGGGGGCCTGTGTTGTTGGCTAGAAAATGGGGGAGGGCTGGCGGCTTGGAGAAGATGAGATAGGTTTAGGGTTTCTCTTCCCCTCTTCTGATGTTGTCAAAATTGCCCCCCCTCCCCTTGAAAATTTAGTGTAGCATGGTATTTATAGGAAAAGTTTTGCTAGGTTTTCAAATTAGTCCCTCAACTTTTCCTTTCCTTCTCATTTCCTCTTTTTTTTTTGTAAATTTTGATTTTTCTTATTTTTTTTTGTATTTTTTGAAAACGAGCAATATCAACGTCGACCCAATAAAGAAAATCAATGATTTTAAAAATAACGCGTTAAAAGTTGAACGCGTTCCAAATGTCTTTGAAAATTTAAATTCTTTTGAGACGATGCTAAAAATGCTAAAAACGATGCAAATGTATTAAAAATGTATTTTTTGGATTTTCAATGTTTTTCGCTATTTTTGGATTTTTTCTGAAAATTTATCAAAACATGGGTCAAAAATTGGGTAGCAACAGATGCCCCCTCTTTACAATGTTTACGAAGCAAAACTCCTCAATGTTTCGCATAGTAAGCTTTGTAAAGAAAAACTCTAAATGTTTCTTCTTTTTTTCTTCTCCTTCTTTCTCTTCTTTCTTTCTTTCGTTAACTTGAGATCCCATCTGGCGATCTCCTTTTTCAAAACCAAAGAATGTGTGTAGCTCGGTCAACCTGAAATCCCATCTGATGATTTCCTTTAACCAAAGCTACATGAGATCCCATCTGGCGACCTCATTAAACCAAAACAAAGAATAAGTGTGTAACTCGGTCAACCTGAAATCCCATCTGGCGATTCCCTTTAACCAAAGCTACATGAGATCCCATCTGGCGACCTCATTAAATCAAGACTAAAAAATGTGTAAAAAGTGGTCTCATTGTAATGGGTGACCTACCCAGGTGGAAGGAATGTAAAAAAAATAGTCTCATTATGATGGGTGACCTACCCAAATGGAAAGAAGGGAAGAGTGGTCTCATTCTTATGGGTGACCTACCCAGGGGAAGAATGGCCTCATTATAATGGGTGACCTACCCAAGTAAAAAAAGATGAAGAATGGTCTCATTCTAATGGGTGACCTACCCAGAAAAAAAAATGATGGTCTTATTATGATGGGTGACCTACCCAAGTGGAAAAGGAAAGAGTGGTCTCATTCTTATGGGTGACCTACCCAGGGGGAAGAATGGCCTCATTATTATGGGTGACCTACCCAAGTAAAAAAAAATGGAGAATGGTCTCATTCTAATGGGTGACCTACCCAGAAAAAATGGTCTCATTGTGATGGGTGACCTACCCAAGTGGAAAAGGGGAAGAGTGGTCTCATTCTTATGGGTGACCTACCCAGGGGGAAGAATGGCCTCATTATTATGGGTGACCGACCCAAGTAAAAAAAAATGGAGAATGGTCTCATTCTAATAGGTGACCTACCCAGAAAAAAATGATGGTCTCATTATGATGGGTGACCTACCCAAGTGGAAAGAATGTGAAAAACAGTCTCATTATGATGGGTGACCTACCCAAATGGAAAGGATGTGAAGTGCGGTCTCATTATAATGGGTCACCTACCCAGATGGAAGATAGAAAAAATATGGAGTGGTCTCATTGTTATGGGTGACCTACCCAAATGGAAAGAATGCGATGTGCGGTCTCATTATAATGGGTGACCTACCCAGGTGGAGGATAGAAAAAATATGAAGTGGTCTCATTGTAATGGGTGACCTACCCAGGTGGAAGATAGAAAAAAAATGTGAAGTGGTCGCGTTATAATGGGTGACCTACCCAGGTGGAAGATAGAAAAAATGTGAAGTGGTCGCGTTATAATGGGTGACCTACCCAAATGGAAGATGGTGGTCTCATTGTGATGGGTGACCTACCCAGAAAAAAATGATGTTTTTTTTTCAAAAAAAATGGTCTCATTGTTACGGGTGACCTACCCAAAGATAGAATGTGACTTACCTGGCAAAAAGACTTGGTTGGAGCAGTCCTGACAGGACAAGGCTGATAAACGGCGCTTCCTGATTGCAAGGTTTACTTGAAGACTCCTCTTGATGATGGGGTTAATCTCCTCGTTTCTTTGAGATTCTCCTACTGGCAGGGTTCATCTCATTCTCTTCTCGTTCCAGGATCTAAACCGATTCTTTCATCATCAACTCAATGATTCTTTCTTTGTCCACAACCTTGCTGGACTTCATTGAGGATCTTTCTGTAACAAATCACAAGTATGTGCAATGCTTTGAGGTTAGATGACATGCATGCATCCTTACCTGATGTGAAATATAGGTCCCCCCCTTTGATGATCCATCGTCATAGGGTGCTTTTGTTTGCTAACCAAGGCCTTCTTTGGTCTTCCCATGTACTAGCTCATTCGTATGCTAGCCTTCCACTCACATGTAAGTGCAGTGCCCATCTCGGGCTGTCTACGATGATTACTACTCTTGTTGCTTATCAAGCTTGACTCTGCCCCCAAGTGTGGTGTTGCTTGATTCATCATGAAGGATTTTATCTCCTTTGGATTCTTCTGAGAATTATCCTCTGATTGGTTGTGTGCATCATGCCAACCCATCAAGATTGTTAATCAGTCATGAACTTGCCTCCAGTTGAAACATACCCTTCAAGTATATGTTATCATCAACCTTCTTGGAAACTATCAAGTCATCTGGGCATGCATCTCATAGCTTGCAGTAAAAGGCTCATCGTTGTAAGCTCAATGTTCTTCTCCATGGATTCTTCTCAGCTTGTCAAATCAGATTATGAAAGGAAATGTGTTGGCATCATCAATGATGTTCATCACCCATATTCATGCGGTGAAGTGTACATTTGAGCTTCAAAACAGATGGTTTCACAGTCAGTCTTGGTGGGTGCATCCTTCCAACATTTATTCAAATGCAACTACGCGATAACATCGTTCAAAAGTCATAGCCATGTTGGAGATGACAAACCAAGATGAAGATGTGAAGATATCCTTTGAGTGCAACACTGCTCATTAATTGCTGCTGAGATTCACTAAATCACAGATTGTTTTTGAACAACATTGCCCCCAGTAATGATCTGAATGCTCGTTCATTTGTCTATACTCAAAAAGTTTTTTCTTTGTCATTGTCAGATGCTAAACATAACTTTGATGGACTTTGACGACTCATCATCTGATTCTTTCTTTGCCCCCAGCTGATCTGAATACCGTTTGTTTTCCTTCTCAGGATCCACTATATTGCCCCTAGGTGGTCAACTTTTCAAGAAGTGTCGAGAAATGTTGATGTCATTCTTGTCAAGGATTTTGCAAATTTGACCGATGTTTTTGTTTGATAATCTTTCTTGTTCTGGAATCAAAGCTCATATTTCAACGGTCATGTCTATTCAAGTCTAATCTTTGAAATGAAATCAGAGAGATGTCTGTTTTTGAAAATCAAGTTTCTTCGGTCAAAGATCCAACACACGTTATTCGAAATATACAGTCCTTTGATTGTCATGTATTTTGAAAACAGAAATTGACCCGTTGTAAGACTAAAATGGTTTTTTTTTTCATGGTTCTTTGTATCCATTTTGGACTCTGATTTTGGGTATATCTTTTGATGGTCTATGATGAGGTGACATTCTGTGAATTTCAAAAAACAAAAGACTCAAGTCAAAACTTGAGGATTCATCAAAAAAGATTGTTTTTTTTTTAACACCAATTTTATCAGCATGCATAATAACCAGTAGCTTAATCCATGAAGCTATGACTCTTATGGAAAACTCTTCAAGTTTTGAGATCGCCATTTATTGGTTCAGATTGCTTACTTGATTAAAAAGGGCTTTTTAAAGCACATAATGCAGGCTATGGTTCATGGCTATGAAAGAAAGGAATTTCAAAAGCTCAAAAGCTGTTTGAGGGTTTTAAAGCCCTAGGATCAATATCAACTATTCATCAACTTTTTTCTTATTGTCATTGTAGAGAAAATGACATATAACCTTGTTAATATCAAATTCAGAATTCTCTTAACATAGGTCATAATGCTAATCCAACTTTTTCTCTGATGAATAAAGAATCTAAAAAATTTTGAAGACACTAAAGGCTTTATCCTAGACACACCAAAAGACATGAAACTTGATTTTTTTGGTGTTGACTTTTGGCATTTGTTGTGTCTTTCTTCCATTGAAACCTCTTTTGCCCCTCTTAGAATTGATAGGCATTCTCCTTCATTTCCACTTTTTCTGCTTTTACATAGCCTTTCTCAAAGTTTTCTTGGATGCCCTTCACTCCTTGGTTTCTTTTTTTCTTTTTTTTTCATTGTTGGGCTTCCAATCTTACCCTTCTTTTTATCCATTAATTCTATCATCATCTTCAAAATTATCTCTCATTTGCCCCCAGTGCGGGGTGTGATCCTAGTCAGGGTTTCCTTTTGAAAGAAAATATTTTACCAGGCTCAAAATGGGACTGCAAGGGATAATATTTCAAGAAATGTGAAAGGATAACAAAGATGGCCTTTTCTCGTTTCAAGCAAGGTCGGTTAGAACCGATAAATTTTGACCTCATCCAGTGTAATGATTTGGACTTGTAAGAGTCATGATTCACGAGTCCATAACTACTGAATCCACTACATGTCGTTATGCATACTGCTAAAACTTAGTTATATGATGTGTGGTTCAGTTTCAGTGAGGTATGAGTTCAAAATTGTTTGGTCACCTCATGTCATTTTCAAGCATCAAGTCATTTCCGCAATCAAAACACTTTTAATCTTCAGGATTGACTAGCTTTAATTTTGTATGTTGGAGTTTGATAAAAAAAATATTTGTCAAAATACCCTTTGAAAGAAGCATCTCTTGATTTCAAAACAACAAAAAGACAAAGAAAAGGCATGTTTCATTCAAGGATGAGATGTGACCCCAAAACAAAATGCGGAATGACAACTCCACAATAAAATGATGGACAATTCAGCACCATTCTTGGATCAGCTTTTCTGGCCATATTTGTGTTTTGCCGAGCAACTTCGATCACTTGTTATTCTGATGATGTTCTGGTGACCAAATGATCGATGACATCATCTTTCACAAACTCAGCTCGATTCTTGAAACTCTTGCATCTGTCCAACTAAAATGGCCCAAGAACCCACCATGATATTCACATCTCATTTGAATTATACCACGGTGGTTGCATGCAATTTATCGAAGTGGGTGCAACAAGTCTGGAATCTAACAGATGCTGGTCGACAAACTTGAGTGGCAGATGAATGTCAATCTTGGCAAAGATATTTGAGCAGTTGATGTTATGGCAAAACCTGACTAGGCAAAATGACTGAGGTTTCTCCATTGAGAGTCATCTTCTGATTCAACTCTCATCACTATTATGGAATCCATGGTAGATCCTTCAATCTTTCCTCTCTTGATAGCTAGCTCAATTCTTTTGGCAATCCACATAACTTCATGTCAATATTCCAATGTTGTTGTGGTTGGTTGAGGGTTGTCGGAAACCTTTCAATAGCTTGGTAATCTTGGCAGCGCCCAGAAACATGTGGCATCGCCATTACCGACGTGTGGAATCACACATTTGTCCAAACTGGAAGAGAACCTGATGAATCTAAAACTCCTTTGTCTCCTCTTTGATTCCTCACTGACGGTGCAACAAACAGACACCTGTAGAGGGATCTCTGCTCTGTTGAAGTTTCAATCTTCTTTCTATTTTTCAGCCGAGGTCTGTCTCTTTTCCCTACTTTTGCATTTTCAAGCTAACACCGATGAGAGAAAATTATAGATGATCAGAAACTACTGCATCCCTTCTTGCATTCCCCACTTGCAGATCTACAAACAGATTTTTGTAGAGAGAGCTCTGCCATGGTGAAGTTCTATATTTGCTCCTGTTTTCTAGCTCAAGTCTGGCTTTTCTGCCTACTACAGTGTTTCGATGCTGAAACTGGTGGGGTAAATTTTCACATTGTCTGAAACTACTACATCCCCTCTTGAATTCCCCACTTGCAGAGCCACAAACGGGTTTTTATAGAGAGAGCTCTGCCACGTCAAAGTTCAATGACTGCTCATGTTTTCAGACTAGGTCTCACTCTTCGGCCTACTCCAGTGTTTCAGTGCTGAAATTAATGAGACAAAGTTTTGTAGCATATGAAAATAATGCATCCCCTCTTGCATGCTCCACTGGCAGATCCCCAAACAAATCTCAACAGAGAGAGCTCTGCAACGTAGAAGTTTGATGTCTGTTCATGTTTTTTCAGACCAAGTCTGGCTCTTCAACCTACCACGGTGTCTTTGTGCTGAAACTGATGATAGATTTTTATAGCATATGCAACTTATAAATCCCCTCTTGCATTCCCAACTTGCAGAGCCATAAATGGATTTTTGTAGAGAGAGCTCTGCCACATTGAAGTTCAGCGTCTAATCATGGTTTTTTTTTTTTTTTGCTGCTGAACTGGAATTAAGCTCACAGTAAGGGTAACCTCAAAGAAGGCTAATGCACCATGCACAGAAGGCTAGTAGTTATTTGGTGCCATTGAAAGATGTGGAGGCGATGGACAATTAACAGGGCAATTGACCGAGAACAAAAGTTGTCATTAGTTATGACTGAAGGCATTGTTGTCGTTGTTCATGATTGAAAAGGAGAGGTGCCGCTTCAATGGGACGTGGAAGAGTAGTGTTCCCACAAAATATTGTGCAAACATTCCCTTTCCATTTGATGCTCAACACTTGTTCACGCAGATCTGAGTCTAGCTACTTCCCCTTTGATGCTCTCAACTTTCTTTGTGATAATGAGCCTCTATCTGACATCTTTCTTCATTTCCATCATCTTTTTCAATCACGTGTAGCAAACCTCGGACAGGGGAACCTATTTTTCCTCATGGTACATGCATGATAAATGTATGAACATGTAAACTATATGATGAACTCGCCCTTCGAGGGGTGACATATGGTCGTAACTCTTGTATGATGAAACAAGAATCTTGATTCTTGCCCAAACTCTACAATGAAAATTTTCTGAGTGACGGCCATTGGGTCACCCACAAGTCTTGAGTTCAAGATGCTTCAAGAAGGGTTTGCCCTGATGCAAAACAATGTATACGGAGCACACATCCTAAAGGCAGGTTCTAATCTTTTTAAGTGAGACAAGAGGTAGGTTTACTGCTTGGTCTCTAAAAAGGGTCTCTAGCTGTCCCAGTGATCGCCCTTGTAAAGGCAATATGGGGGTTCAGCAGATAGTGGGATGGCACATGTACCAATCACTATCAGTCTAAACACTCAGCAAAGAGTTGGGGTTTACACAAACTTAAACCTTGACTCAAGTCATAAGGCAAGCTGCTAGTCCCCCACCTAACCTAAAGCTTGTGTGTGCTTTCAAAAATTAAAACATGTGATGCATGAGACAATTCTACACAATGCATGAATAAAAAAATAAAACAAAAAGCAAAAATCTAAACACATCAAAAACACAAAGCTTAGTCCAATAAAGTTGAAAACAATACCTTCCCCAGTGGAGTCGCCATTCTGTCGCACCTCCGAAAAATCCGCGCGGCGTCGGCTGGCGATTTTTCATTGTCGTTTGATTTGATTGGTTCGTTGGAGTCGCCACCTAGTAATTTATTGAAGGCTACTAGGAAACCCAGGTACTGGTCTTATCAGAGATTCGCGGGTAAGGGACTGGTTGTGGTTAGGGAAGGTATTAGCACCCCTAACACACCCTACCTGAGGTAAGCTGCTTCTTGAACTTGATGTGTTAAAGAAGTTTTAAAAATTCTGTTCTTTCATCGAATTTTAGAAATACGACTTACATGTAAGTTCATAATTCTTTATCCGTGAGCAAATCAAAATCTTAAATTCTTCTTTATTCTTGCAATTTTATCATAAAAAAACATTCATAAAAAAAAAATATACAAACACACATACACCTTCACTATATTTTTTCTTTTCTTTTCTTTTTCCTTTTTTTTTTGTTACATCCACATTACAAATTAAAAAAATTCAACACTAAACAAAAATTACATTACATAATTTAAAAATTACAAAAATGGTCCCTAAAACTCCAGAAGTTGCAGGGAAGGACTTCTACAAGCCGGAACAGTGTCAAGGAATTTTTCCGGGCGCGGGAACAGTGGCGGCGCGTGGGCCTCACGCGCCACCGCCGGTGAAGACCAGCAAGCTGGTAGATCGGGATCGTCTCCTTCTTCTCTTCTCGTCCGTACCGGCGGCGCCTCTCCCAGTCACCTGCAAAGTAAACCAACAACACAAACAATTCCGGCTCTCCTTTTTTAAGATCTGCCACGGCCTCTTTTGGGTCTGCTTCGTTGCAGATCATCTGCTGCTGCTCATCCTCTTCTCCCTTGTTCCATGTACTGGCAGCAAGGAGTGCTGGAGGCTGGCGACCGGCGGTGAAGGAGATCGGCTGCTGCTGCTGGTGGCCGGTCTGTGGGCACTGCTGAAGGTGCTTGCTGGAGGTGGGTCGGCTTCTGTGCAGAGGGCAGGTCTTGGCTGCCGCTGTTGGAGGTTGATGTGGGTGTGGCCTTGGCTGGTTTTTTTGGCAGAGGTAGGGAGCAGTGTAGGGGGAGAAAAGGTTGAGCGACCTGGCGATGGAAATGAGAGAGTGAGGGGATCCTGTTCTGTCAAAGAGAGGAGCGAGTGAAAGGGAGATGGGGGAATGCAGAGGAGGCTGCTCTGGCTTGGGAAAAGAAGCTGGAAATGAGGGCTATCTGTTGATGACCGGGCTGTGGGAGAAGGAAGGAAAATGAGTGCTGGTCTTGGGAGATGTGGAAACGGTGGGTGTTGTCTGTGAAGGGGAGGCTGGTCTGGGTGTGTGGGGGCTGTGGTTGAGGGGAAGGAACGGTGATCAAGGGCGAGGGGGCTGGACTATGGCCGGCTGTCACTAGTTGAAGGAAGGCCTGTGGAAAAGCTGGAGAGGCGGAGAGGGAAGAAAAAACCGAAGGGAAAACTTAGGGAAAGGGGAGCAGCGGCTTGTGTGAAGGAAAATGGAGTGGGAGCAGCTGCTGGAAAAATGAATGGGGTTTTCTGTTGTTGGCTAGCCAAGGAGAAGAAAATGGGGGGAACGGCGTGGAGAGGAAAACCAAAAACGTGGGGGGCCTGTGTTGTTGGCTAGAAAATGGGGGAGGGCTGGCGGCTTGGAGAAGATGAGATAGGTTTAGGGTTTCTCTTCCCCTCTTCTGATGTTGTCAAAACTGCCCCCCCCTCCCCTTGAAAATTTAGTGTAGCATGGTATTTATAGGAAAAGTTTTGCTAGGTTTTCAAATTAGTCCCTCAACTTTTCCTTTCCTTCTCTTTTCCTCTTTTTTTTTGTAAATTTTGATTTTTCTTATTTTTTTTTGTATTTTTTGAAAACGAGCAATATCAACGTCGACCCAATAAAGAAAATCAATGATTTTAAAAATAACGCGTTAAAAGTTGAACGCGTTCCAAATGTCTTTGAAAATTTAAATTCTTTTGAGACGATGCTAAAAATGCTAAAAACGATGCAAATGTATTAAAAATGTATTTTTTGGATTTTCAATGTTTTTCGCTATTTTTGGATTTTTTCTGAAAATTTATCAAAACATGGGTCAAAAATTGGGTAGCAACAACAATTATAGCAATACAAACAATAATATCCTAAATGAAGATAAACTAATTAAATGCAATTCTATATATATATATTAACATTTTTAAAATAAATCAACAATAACAATTATATATATAAATTAACATTTTTAACATAAATTCAACAATAACAATTATAGCAATACAAACAATAATATCATAAATTAAGATGAACTAATTAAATGCAATTCTATATATATAAATTAACATTTTTAAAATAAATCAACAATAACAATTATATATATAAATTAAAAGTTTTAAAATAAATCAACAATAACAATTATATATATAAATTAACATTTTTAACATAAATTCAACAATAACAATTATAGCAATACAAACAATAATATCCTAAAATTAATAAACTTAAAAACACTACACAACACATAACATAAACACAAAACAAACAATACACAAAACTAAAAAACATTATATCAATTCAAAATAAATTTGGGAATAAAAAATGCTTACCTTAATAATGTGTTGAATTTAAGATTTTATCTACAAACAATACACAAAACAAAGAACACCAAAAAAAATAATCATAATTAAAATAAAAAAAATACAAAGATAAAGAAAAAAATACATAACTTTTAAAACTACCACCAAAACATGCGTGTCAGACATGCGTCAGTCGTCGGTGATGCCGTCAGCATTTTACGTCGGAAATTCCGTCGGTAATGGTGCAGACGGACACGTGTCAGACATGCGTTAGCCGTCGGTATTGGACGTCGGCAATGCCATCGGTATTCGTGCAGACGAACACATGTCAGACATGCGTGCGACGAATCCATCGGTGATGCCGTCGGTATTGGACGTAGGAAAAGTCGTCGGAAATCCGTTGGTGAATGTGGCAAAATCCCGTAAATTTTTTTGCAACTCTCTGTGAAATACCGACGGGTTATATTCCGTCGGTATATCCGTCGGTGAAAAGCTAAATTTTTCTTATTTTTTTTATGTAACCCTGTCAAAAAATCTTGAAATGCAATCTTACAGCACACACAACACAAAAACAAAGGCTGACCCTTAAAGAAGAATAAATATTTCATGTTTCAAATTATTACATTATAAAAATAAGGCTTTATAACATGTTTAGTTAGTCGGAATTTTCATCTTCGTCCTCTATTGAATTGTTATCATCAGCTTCATCGCACTCTTTAATTTCGTTATCATCTTCTTCAACAACATTCTTGTTTCCACTAGTAGAGCTCAGAACAACATTCAACTCCTCTGCGTCAACATCAACAAGACTATCGTTGAAAACACGAAAATTTGAATTTTCTTCTAAGTCAATCGACGGAGCAACTCAGTATGGTTCAACCAACTCACTAGCTTGAAAGACTTCATCTATCACACTTGTGTCTTCGTTGTCATCCTGAACAACCTCGACACGACCCTTGGGTTTTGTTTTTAAAACGGATAACCAATCAACCCTTGATCGGTCCTTTCTAAAGGAAGGGGTGTATGTGTAATAAACTTGTTGGCATTGCTTTGCGAAAACAAAGACGTCGTTTATGTTGCGGTGTCTACCATAGTGAGGATTTACTCTGATTCCTCTGTCAGTTGTGTCATACCAATAGCATTTGAATAAAAACACTCTATTTTGCTCGCTATGATATTGCAGTTCGATGACCTCTTCCAATCTACCGTAGTAGTCAACTTCAAACTCACTAGAAGTCGATCCCTTAATACAAACACCGCTGTTGTATGTCTTTCTTCCATGCCCGTATTCTTCAGTATAAAAGACATATCCATTGATAAAATATCCATTATAGCACTTGACTTTTCTTTCAGGGCCCAGACATAGTAAAGACAGTGAAATAGCAGCACTACCTCCCATTTGATAAACCTAGCTTGTAAATTAAATACAACAATAATCAATAAACAGATATTATGTAACATTGACTACAATTAATTACATTGCAAGAGATAATGAGTTTGTGATAGGACTTACATGTGTTCTAAACCATGTGGCAAATTATTCATCTTGTAATTGAAAGATCTGGGATTCGGTCAGCTGTGAGTTATTAGACAGTAAGTATCGTCGATGTTGCCTGCAAGGTTGTTCCAAATTATATGAGTGTATGGTATTACAAAACATAAATAGTACACTCTTGACAAAGTTTAAGTCGAACATCTACTTACTTAATAAAAGGTCTCAGCTCATCACAGTTAAATAGAACATAATTGTGTGCTTGTCTGAACTCTATTTCAGACAGATATCTTCCCCTCATGGTATTTTTAGGTGTGGGTCGTCCAGGATTGGAGAATATTGACAAGTTCCCACTTGAATGCACTTCACCACCATCATCATGTCGTGGAACACGGTTTATCCTCGTTCTCAAATGAGGTTCGAAATAGTATGAGATAAATGTTGAGATCTCCTCAACAATATACGCCTCACATATTGACGCCTCAACATGCACCTTGTTCTTAACCTTTTTTTTTAAGATTGAACAAGTACCTGCATATATATATATATATATATATATATATATATATATTATCAATTAAAAACATTAAAATAAAAATAAAAACATTTAATTATAAATGTCATAGCAACTGTAATATCTAACCTCTCGAATGGATACATCTATCTGTACTGGACCGGTCCTCCAACTTTTACCTCAAACGGTAAATGTACGGGTAGATGCTCCATTGAGTCAAAAAATGATGGAGGGAATATCATCTCAAGTTTGCATATTGTCTCGACGATATTGTTTTCAAGCCTTTCAATGTGATCAACATTCAACTTGCTGGAGCATATGTCTCTGAAGAAATGACTAATCTCCGTTAGTGCATCACATATCCCCTTTGACAACAAATCACGAAAAGCTAATGGGATGAGTGTTTGTATAAACACATGGCAGTCATGACTCTTCATTCCATATAATCTGCATTCCTCCATATTAACCAGCCTTGATATGTTCGAGGCATGTCCATCGGGGAAACGCAGACTCTTAAGCCATTTGTAGACTAGTAGTTGTGCGTTTTTCTCTAGCACGAAGCTTGCTCTTGGTTTTGCGACCCGTGACCCATCACAAACCAACTCCATATTTTTACGGTTACAAAACAGCGCTACATCCAATCTAGCCTTGATGTTGTCCTTTGTCTTCCCCTTCACATCCATGACGGTGTTGAAAATGTTCTCAAACATGTTCTTTTCAATGTGTATGACGTCAAGGTTATGGCGGAGAAGATTGGTCTTCCAATAAGGAAGCTCCCAAAATATACTTCGCTTCACCCAATTATGGGTCAAACCAAAACCAGGAAACTTCTGCTTACCTGATTGGAGACCAAACACAATTTCACCGTACTCTGACACAACATCAAACAATTCTTCACCAGAAAGACGCGGGGGTGCAACATCATTTTCAACTCTGCCAACAAAGAAATCCTTTCTGTTCTTTCTGTACCAGTGGTTATGTGGCAAGAAACAACGGTGACAGTAAAAAAAAGAAGCTTTACCCCCGTTTGTTAGCGTGAATGCCTTGTTGTTCTCCATACAGTATGGACATGCTAGCTTTCCATGCGTGCTCCAACCAGAAACCATTCCATAAGCTGGGAAATCATTGATAGTCCACATCAAAGCCGCTCTCATAACAAAATTTTGTTTCCTCGAGATGTCATAAGTCAAAGCTCCAGAGGACCACAACTGCGTCAACTCATCAATCAACAGACAAAGACAAACATCTATATTCCGCCCCGAACTGCTTGGACCTGGTATGACCATAGATAAAAACATGAACTCCGACCTCATACACTTCCCCGGTGGCAAGTTATAAACCATCAGTATGACCGGCCAACAAGAATAAGGAGCAGCAAATGACCCGAATGGGTTGAATCCGTCTGTACACAACCCAAGACGCACGTTCCTTGATTCAGCTGAAAAGTGAGGATGCATACTGTTAAAGTGTTTCCAGGCTTCACCGTCAGAAGGATGAACCATCACTCCATCAACCGCATGGTGTGATTGGTGCCATGTCATGTGCTCAGCAGTCCTTGGTGACATGAATAACCTCTGCAGTCTAGGTGTGATTGGGAAGTATCTAAGTTTTTTATATGCCACGAGAGTCTTCCCTCTACCAGTTCTGGGTTTGTAACGGGAATGCCCGCATGTCATGCACTCGGTCATCTCAACATTTTCAAGGTAGTATAACATGCAGAAGTTAGGGCATATATCAATTTTCTGGTATCCTAAACCGAGGGGTTTCATCATCGACTTGGCAGCATAGAAGTTCTCTTTCAGCTTGTTCCCTTCAGGTAAAATACTTCTCGCCCATTCAATAATCTTGTCATAACCGGCCTCACTCAACCCGTGATCTGACTTGATGGTGAACACCTGTGCTACGGCTGATAATTTACTGTGGTTCGTGCAGCCATCCCATAATGGTTCGTCAGAATCTCTTAACAGATCAAAAAACCTTGTTGCATCTGCATTAGGTTCTTCTTATACGATTGGACATTCCCTGACATTACCTTCACTCATTCTCATTGCATCCATAACCATATTCCTGTAAGGATTACTGTTCTCATTTCCAACTTCATGCATGTTGCTATCACTAGAAGTTGACCCAACCAAC
This sequence comes from Populus nigra, assembly GCF_951802175.1. Lineage (NCBI taxonomy): Eukaryota > Viridiplantae > Streptophyta > Magnoliopsida > Malpighiales > Salicaceae > Populus > Populus nigra. The sequence continues at coordinate 2,285,412 of NC_084870.1, read as the reverse complement.
TGTTCTTCCATGCTCTCATCAGGAACAAATAGTTCTCCGTGAGCATACCAATACAAGTAATCTTCCATGAACCCTTTGGTTAGAAGATGCATCATTACAACATCTTGATGCAGAAACTTTAAATTTTTACACTTCCTGCATGGACACCTAATACCGCCATCAGTAAAATTCCTCGGAATAGATGTTGCGAAATTAATAAAACCCTGGACACCGTTACAATAATCCATCCTCCGCAATCCTTGGGGTGAGTCCCGATACATCCATGAACGATCATCCATGACTTCTATTGAACCTCTATAAAACATAACAAAAATATTGGTTTTTGCCGACATTATCCAACAAACTAAAACAACACCTATGTTAAATATTCATTATCAATTATCAACTATCAACGTTCATACATACAAATTTATACATATATAAATTTACAGAAATCACAACTTCACAATAGAATTGATAACAATTAAAACAGACCCGTTAAACAAGCTAAAGCTATTAATTATTTATTTCATCACAAAACATTTAATTCGGTGTAATTCAAACAAAATTTCAACAATTTATAAACAAATATAATTTGATAAAATCTAAAACAAACTATAACAACTACAAAATTATACATTCATACTACAAGTTTCTTTGACAAATAACAATTAAACAAGTACAAACGTTAACAAAATACATATACTAAAATAACAAAATTCACAATTAAATATTAAAACTAAAAAGGATAGATTTACTTACAAAAAAACAATAAAATATACAAGAAACGGATATTGTGACCACATACAAGATATAAGAAACTTGAGTGCTCGTGTTGAGAATAGTGGAGAGTTTGGGATGGGTGTTTGGCTGCAGTTTGGGAGGGGAGCTGTAGTTTGGGAGGGGAGAGGTGGGATGGGAAAGAAGAAGAAGGAGAACAGAGGAAGAGAGTGTCGGTCGAGTGGGCATATAATGGTTTTTTCCGACGGAATCACTGACGGATCGGAAAAAGTGACAGGTCACTGTACGGCTATCTCAGTTTGAATCCCTCGGTAATTTCCGTCTGTAAAATCATCTGACGTTACCACGCCGTTGCATATTTCCAGACGAGCTGTATACCCTGTCGGCGAAACCGTCGGTATATACCAACGAAAATATTCTGTCGGTATATACCAACAGAATTACCGACGGATTTATTCCGTCGGTATATACCGACAGATTTTGAGATGGAATTATTTCCGTCGGTATATATTACCGACGGAAAAATTTCGTCGGTAATTCCGATGGTTTTCTCCGGTTTTCTGGTAGTGGGTGATCATGAGTGTGGTTGTGAGCTTAAGGAATATCAATCTATCAGAAATGGATTTCTTTGTATTCCTTTGAGATGTCTTGGGCTGCTAAGAAATTGATGATATTTTGGAGAATCTTTTAAAAAAAAACCGAGGATAACTAGTTCATTTTACTTGAATATGGTTTTTCATTGCTTGTTTGACTTTGAGAAAAGTTTGATTGGGAAGAGTGCACAATCATTCCTATATAGAATAGTTATAAACCCTACTTATCAGATCTTCAGTGGAAATGGATTCAAATAGACTTTCCACAATGAGAATTTCCTCGTTAAGTCTTTTGAGATATGCTTTTTTAGCTAATATGCTAGTGCTGAAGTGAAAGATGAGTTTGGCATGGAGATCATAAAAGTCAAGAATAAAGCCAAGCTCTAGACTATGTTACCATGCCCGAGTAAATCCACGAAATGTTGTCGAAAAATCTTTACACATAACATCATTTTTTTGTATTATAAGCTCCAAGCTACTTCAAACATTTTATATGTGTTCTCTTGGATTTATGTGTATGTTCATTATAGTTGTTTAAGTTGGCTGATGCCACCATATTATTCAATAGTTTCACCCACATTTAACTAGTGTTTTGCTTATGTTTTATATATCCTTGATATTCTTTGTTTTATGTTTTGAAGGCACTTTTGGATGAAAGATGCAAAAAAGGAGTAAATTGGAGATAATTGGCAGATTTGACCTTCAGTTGATGTTTTGTGCAGAGCGTGAGCTCTAGAGGTTGAAATGAAGTGATTCCAGTGGCATTAAAAAGCTAACATCCATACCTTTCTGGACATCTAAGGCAAGAAAATAAAATAAGGAAGAGCATGGAAATCGCAGCCTTCAAAGTCAAATCTCGCAATCTACCAATGTTGACCTTTGGCCATTCCAACTTGAATATCTGGAGCTACAGAAGTCTAATTGATGCAAACACAATTTTTTTGGCTTCATGACTCAAAGGTCTATAAATGCTCCAAATTTCAGCCAAAAACGATGTCATATGAGGGAGATATGATTTTTCAAAGATGACATCTGAATTCTGCCAACAAACAGGTTTCATGAAGAAACGAGTCCAAATTACGTTCCGAAGCATCTAAACCGATATCCAAGTTTTTATTTCAGCAATTTAGCTCCTCTAAGTCAAAGCTTGAAGATTTCATGCAAGACTATTTCTCCTTTTTTAGGAAAATAGTTATTGAAGTACTTAAATGTAAACAGTCTACTTAATGGAGGACTATTTTGTAAAATAGAGACCTAGGGTTTCCTAAGATATAAAAAGAATGAGAGAAGAGAAGGGAGGCAGCCAGCCAAGAAGAGAAAAATGCTCCCTTCCTCTAAGAAACCCTAAATTATGCATTCTTCCTTCTTTTTGATTAGTTGTTCAACAAACATGCAAGGCTAAATACTTTTTCTTGGTTGCAAGGACACGAAAACCTTCGGATTTCAAGAACTGTGAGATTTATTTTACCTTTTCTTTTCAATTTATATGATGAATATGTTTGTTCTCCTATGCTTATTTTTCCTATGATTGTTTATTTTAATTGCTAGAGTGGACTCTAAGTTATTATTGTAGACAATCTATTGCTAAGTTTGATATCAAAACCGGAGTTGTGGTATATGAACTTGTGAAGCAACTGAGTTTAATAATTGTGGCGGATCTACGTTATTAGTCTCAGGGAGAACATTCAATCAAATCAAACATAGACTGCGGACAGTTATGTTTTCTTGATTAATCAATTTATCTAGTTCTTAGGGCTGCCATTGAATTAAATTACTAGTGCGGACACTATGGTTGTTTGATGGTTAGGGTTAGTTATACGGCGGATCCGTTAACTAACCAGTGTTAAGAAGAGATAAATATTCAAAATATAAATTGATGTTTCGTTTCAATGATCAGTTCTGATTTCTGTAGGTGGATGTGTGCTTGTGACCAAGGTTTGTTCTCTTGATAATTTTCTGATTTTATAAATTTCGTTTGATAGTTCTCTGTTTTCTTTTGCTTTAGCCTAGATAACGTCCAAACCCCCTCAAATTGCATATCATCTAGCATAAAAATCTGACTTGAATCTTCCTCGTGGAATCGACCCCTTGCTTGCTCTATACTATCTTGTGTGTTGTGTTTGAAGCTAGGATAATTAATTTGTGCGACCGCGACATCGCAACATTGGCCTTTATAAAAACAAAATCCTTGAAGAGACAAGTATGCTACACCCAATTGTAAAGTGATGAATTTATCACTTGGTGATTAGTTGAGGATTATAGGCTTCACACTGGACAAGGTAGGCATCATACTTACTGTTGGTGATAGTTATTAGCGAGACAGGTAAGCATATGATAGCCATTGACAAGACAGGTAGGCACTAAACTAATAATTCATTTATAAGCACCACATTAATAGCTCAGCAATATAAAAATAGGTATGTGTTGCTACGTATTAGGAGGTTATAGCACTATACAAATAAAGCATAGCTTTGCAACGAGAAAGTAGGTGTGTTTTGTTACACATTAGAGTTTGGGCCAAGGTTTACTATACTTGATAGGAAAACTTTGTTTTTGATTTGATATTTCGGTTGAGGACCATCAAATATGACTATGTCCTTTAAGCTAAAATCCATTTAACCTAACTAGACAATTTGCTACCTAATTTGGTGTTTTAAGTTAAGGCCGACCATATCTCTAGTTCAACCCTTATTGACCGAATTGCTTTGTTTGTTGTTTGTTCTGATCGAAGAGATCCTTTGCTTATAGCTTACTTATTGTAACATCCTTTTCTTTTTTTTCTTTTTCTATTTTTAGGCTTTCAACTTTTTGGCCCATTAATTACCAATTTACGACAACATTATTGTCAATAGATCAAACTCTATAAATTTATAGCATGTTAAAATATATGGTAGGATAACTTGTTGGAAAATTTGTTGAAGAAAATGGTTAATAAGCACATTTAAGGCCAAAGTAAAAATGAGGTCCACTCACTTTTTGGGTTAAAACTTTGTTAAAATTTAATCTCCAATATAAACTCTTTACTATGAAACATTAACATAATTTAAATAAATTATAGGTAAATAAAAAATTCATATCAAATAACCCTTGGTTGATATATTTTGATGAAACTCAAAACTCTCTAAAAACTCTATCCCACATTGAAAATAAACAAGTTTTTTTGTGGCTTATTTAGTGGGAGGTGAAAAGTTAATATTCAATCTAAAAGGCACCCAAGTTTTAAAAGGGAAAAGGACCTAAGCCTAATGGATTTGGGTTAAACTCATAGTCGTGTGCGCACCGACCCAGCTCATCCTCAGACCGATCCAAGGTTTGGGTTTTGGTTTATTATAAAATAATTTATTGGCCTACATAAGATTATTTTTGTCAATTAAAATTTCATCTTTGGCCCGATCCATGAAGAATTATTTCTCTGAGCCCATTGATTTGTCCAACCCATGAACGAAAGAATCTGATTAATTTCCCATAACTATTTATATATAATTGGAATAGATTTTTTAGCTTAAACGATATCTGATTTGAATCCAAAAATATTCAGGTTTAATTATTGTTTTAAGAAGGGTAATTAGAGTTGTTACTGGGAAAATTTCTATATATTTTGGTTCCTAAAATTCTTTATAAAGAGAGGTTAAGAATAGTGTTTGGAGTTGGTGAATTCTACTTTGTTTTGATAGAATTTGACATTTTTTTCACCTAGTTTTCCAACATTGCTCTTCTAGCTTTAAAGTTTTGTTTCCTTTTTAAATTTCATCCCTATCTAAAGCTTAAGTTCAGTCCTTGTAGATGGATAATTAAGTATTATTTTATTTGTTCATTGAACCTTTGTTTAGGAGTGCACCTAAACAAAATAGTGTTGTTGGAGTCTTGGGAGCTTATTGAAAAAAGTCATTTTGCACCAAATGAGAAGTAATAAAGTCTCAAGAACATAGAATTAATCCTTGACAACAACAAAGATTGATCAATTTTAAAATATTTCGACAAGTAAGTGCCCTTTTTGAGTTTGTTTAATCTTATACATTGGTATGTATGCTAAAATTGAGTTCGTTGGACCTTGTTTAGTGTATTGTTAAAATTATTATTAATTGATTTAAAATAGCTATAGCAATGCATTTTAATAAATGAGGAAAAACATTTATATGAATTAATAAAAAAAATTGATACGAATTAAATAAAATAAAAAGTTGATACCAGTAACGTATTTTTCATTGCTAATCTGCAATGGATTTTTTATTACTTATAAATCAGCAACAGTTTTTCTGTTGCTCTTTAGTAATGGATTTTTAGTTGTTGACTTCATTGTTGATTTATCATGAATGAAAAAATTGTTACTATTAAATCAGCAATCACAAATCTACATTTGGTATTTTATGTTATTGATTTTGTTGCTAATTTTTATAAGTAATGGATTTTAGTTTTATCTATAACAAATTAAATGGTTGTTAATCACCTTATTTTTTACTAGTGATGTTTGAAAATTATCATATTCTTATTATTGCATGTTTATAAACTAAACATATTTTTCTCACTTATCGAATTTTATTTGTGAGTTTTGAACAATATAACTTACTATAATTATAGAGAAGAAGTCTAGTGGTGAGCTATGGAGTGAAGATGACATTGGATAATAATGCATTTTTTTCCCATTCCAGACCTCAACTTTTTAATGTTACAATAGGCTCATGACTTTTTTCTTTTTATTATGTATGGTCTTTAAATGATGAATATTATAGTTTGATGATATTGTATTGAGAGATATTTGAAAAACCAATTTACTTTTTAGTTTGTCAAGGCAAAATAATAACTCAATGGCATCTACGTCTATTGCTTAGTTTTAGACTTAAGACTTAAACTTGAGTATGCTAGAGCATATTTCACTTCCATATAATCTCATCTTTAAAAATCAAATCATAAGTCGAAGACATTGTTTGATATAAGTTATTTTGTGTCTGCTTCAATTAAGAGGACTTTAAAACTTAAGAATGAAGTTTTAAAATTAACTGATTTGAACTCTAAATTATCTACTCACGTAATTCAAAATTTATATTACAGATTTAGATGAGTATCAATATGATTAGATCTGCTTCCATATAGACAGTAATTCAACTGAAAAAGTAACCAAATAATTAAAAGAACTTAAACATAAATAAAGTCAATAACTTAGGATACGAAAGGAATACTTAAATATAAAGTAATTTATACTCTGAGTACATCCACGAATTGGAATTTATGGATAATGGAATATCTTTTTGGTATTTTTGATTATTATAGAATGTATAACATGTATATATCATAATAGGAAATTAATACAGGATTATTCCAATGTTGTAATCCCTACAGTTACTGCAGTGTTCTGCTGCATATACATAAATAGGAAGGTTGGCTAAGGTGACCAAACACATTTTATTATTCTCAACTTGGTATCAGAGCTGCAAAACCCTAAAATAATTAACCTAATTTTCTCACAGCCTCCCTTCTTCAATGGAACAACCGCCACATACATCTTCTTCCTCTGCCCAGCAGTCCAGCCTTCTTCTCCAGCAGTGCATCCTTCTTCTCCTGCAGCACCTTCTCTGCTCTCCTATGCTGCCTCACCGTCTGGTTTCTCCTCTGTTATGGATGGTGAACGCCTCCTCTTGCAGCCTATGTCTGATACAGCTGTTGTCTCTACTGCCGCAAGCATTATCTCTCTCTCTCTCACACTCATCAAGTCATCTCTCTCAAATTAACAAACACCAATTATTTATATTGGTGTATGCAGATGCTGTCGTATCTCCTAGGCCAAGGAGTTTTTGGTTTTGTTGATGGCTCTAACACATGTCCATCTTCACATATTCTTGCCAGAGATGGTATCTCTCTTCAGGTAAATCCACTCTTTCTTCACTGGAAACAACAGGACCAACTCACTTTAAGTGCTCTTCTTTCCTCCCTATCTATGGAAGTTTTGCATCTTGTTGTTGGCTGTCAAAGCTCTTTTTCAGCTTGGCGCACTCTTAAGCGAGCTCTCGCTTCCACCTCAAACTCTCGTATTATGCAACTTCATGGCTCTCTTCAGGATCTTCGACAGGGTGATAAATCAATAACTCAATTTATGCAAAAAGCTAAGGCCTTATTTGATGAATTGGTCGCTGCTAGTCGGCCAGTTTCGCTTGAAGATTTCAATTTATATGTGTTTTGTAGTCTTCGGGGAGAGTTTAAAGACTTAGTTACAAGTCTTATTACCAAGGCCGAACCTTTATCATATGTAGATCTTCACAGTCATCTCCTCACGCATGAATTTCTTCACAAATCTTCAGCTGCCATACATGCTCCTCTGCTGCCCACACCCAGCACTCCATCATCTGCCCTTGTTGCGTAATGCCAGACTTTTGGTGGCGTCCCAACCAGTCTAGCAGCAGAGGTAACCGATTTGCTGGCTCCAGACCTGATCACCGCAGCTTCCAAAACTCCTCATTCAGTGACAGTCGGCAGGGCTCTTGGCAGCGCAATAGGGGGCAAAATCCACGCTGCCAACTGTGCCAGAATTTCAGCCATACAGCTCCCCACTATCCTCAATTCCATCAGTGAGGTTATGGCCAACAACCTACTGCCAATCTGGTGCAGCGCAATCTCTCTCAACTGGTTCTATTGACTGGTTTCTGGATACTGGTGTCAATCAACATGTCACACCTAATCTTGCCACCTTGACTGCTTCAGAACCGTATCTTGGTAATGATAATTTGCATGTTGGTGATGGTAAGGGCCTTCCTATATCTCATCTCAGTCATACAAAAATATATACACCACATCGTTCTTTCACCTTATCTAATGTTCTTCATGTTCCTGCAATCATGAAACCTCTTCTCTCTGTTCTGAAATTTTGTCTTGATAATAATGTTTATTTTGAATTTCACCCTCGTGTGTTTTATGTCAAGGATCTCAACACCTATGAAGTCCTTCTCTCTGGTCAGAGTAAAGATAGTCTCTATACCTTAACCAAGTCTTCCGTCACATCAGTTCCTCAAGCCTATTGGTCTCTCTGCACTTCTGCCTCTGCCAATTTATGGCATCGTCGACTAGGTCATCCTACTTCACGTATTTTTCAATTGTTAATCTCAAAAAATAAGATCATTTGTAACAAGAAATGCCTTAATTTTCAATGTCAAAGTTTTCCTTTAGGAAAATCATCGTGTTTGTCTTTAGGACCTACGGGTCACAAAACTTGTGCTCCGCTTGAATTAATTTTTAGTGATGTATGGGGCCTCACTCCTCTATTTTCTTCTGATGGCTATTGTTATTTTTTTTCTTTGTTGATGCTTATACTAAATATGTATGGTATTATCCTTTCATTGCCAAGTCTGATGTTTACTCTATTTTTCATCAATTTCAGACTCTCGTTGAACGTTAATTTTCATTAAAAATAAAATCTGTTCAAACTGATTAGGGCGGTGAATACCGAAAATTATCCATATTTTTTTAGACCATTGGTATTCATCATCGTCTGATTTGTCCCCACACTCATGAACAAAATGGCACAATAGAGCATCATCATAGGCATATTGTGGAAACAGGTCTTACTCTTTTAAGGCAATGTCAAGCACCTTTTCGATTTTGGAATTATGCTTTTGAAACCTCTATTTATCTTATAAATTGCATGCCTCCTCCTGTTCTTACCCATCGCTCTCCGTTTGATTGTTTATTTCAATGGTCTCATAATTATCATTTTTTTGCGTATTTTAGGTGTCTCTATTTTCCCTTTCTGCGTCCATATAATATGCATAAATTGGATTTTCGTTCCTCTCTATGTGTGCTCTTTGGATATAGTTCCTCACATCTTAGTTATCGATGTCTTGACATTGCATCTCACCGTATTTATATTTCCTGTCATGTCCGCTTCCATGAACATGTGTTTCCATTTGATAATAATAAACAGATTGCAAAGGTCTCCACCACAACCCCCACCTCACCCGCTACTGTCACTCTCCCAGATTTGCTAAACCACCCACCACCACCCACTTCCACCAACCACCCAAATAGCCCACAGCACCCAGCTCTGCCACTCCAAATAGCCACCCGACCACAACCTTCACCCATCCCTTAGCCATCATCACATGCTTGTTTATCTAACCCTTATGATGTAGGTTCAGTTCTTCAAATGGTCTCATCTCCTCATGGTCTTGGGGCACTCTCTAGTCCCTCCTCTATTTCGCCCTCCCTGCCCAGCATTCCTGCAAATTCGGTCTCTGCTTACAGCCCCTCCTCTATTGACAGTCCAGTGTTTGAGGCGGCTTTTTCATCATCCTCTCCCGCTGGTCTACAACTTATGGTTGATTTATCTTCTTATTAGCTGCCACAAGTCTCCTCACTGCCACCATCTTCCCTTATGTCTCCACCAGCAAGCAGCCGACATCCCATGACTCTTAGACTGCGGCAGCCGAAGACAACAAATCTGGTTGCTTCCGCTGCCGCCACCTCTACCTCCATACGGGTACTACATTCTCCCTCTTCTAAGCCTTTTGTATTCTCTGATGCTGACCGGTATGCAGTTTGGCATAATGGTATGTGTGATGAGATCGTCGCTTTGCGCTCCAATCACACTTGGTCCTTGGTTCCATTTAATCCTTCGATGAATGTTGTTGACAGTAGATGGGTATATCGAATCAAACATCATATTGATGGTAGTATTGAGCGCTATAAAGCGCGCCTTATTACTAGAGGTTTTACCCAACAAGAAGGTATTGATTACTCTGAAACCTTCATTCCAGTTATTAAGCAGGCCACTGTCCGATTGGTTTTCTCTATCGCGGTTTCGTGAAATTGGAAGATTCATCAACTTGATATTCATAATGCCTTCCTCAATGGTGTTCTTACTGAAGAGGTCTACATGAAACAGCCTCCAAGTTTTGTTGACTCTTCTCTTTCATCTCATATGTGCAGATTGCACAAATCATTGTATGGTTTGAAATAGGCACCAAGAGTATGGTACACTCGTCTAACTGATTTTTTGCTCTCCATCGGTTTTCAAGCTTCCAAGGTTGACACCTCTATGTTTATCTTATCTGATGGTACTAATATATTTTATCTCCTAGTGTATGTTGATTATCACTGCTTATAGGTAGTAACTCTTCTATGCTTCATCACCTTATACAGTTACTCAGCTCTGAGTTCAAGCTTCGTGACTTAAGTGTTGTTCACTACTTTCTGGGTATTGAAGTTCAGTCTACCGGTATGGTTTTAATGCTGCATCAACATAAATATATTCTTGACATCCTCACTCGAGCTGGTATGACTTCCTGCAAACCCGTTGATACTCCAGTCTTCCCTTTGAAAGTCACTTTATTACCGGATCACTCATTCTCTGATCCTATAAGATTTCATCAAATCGTGGGTGCTCTTCAATATCTTACCTTCACCCGTCCAGATATATGTTTTGCTGTTAACAGAGTCTGTCAGTTAATGCATGCTCCTACAGATTCTCATTAAGTCGTTGTTAAGCGTATTCTACGTTATCTTAGAGGTACGGCATCTTATGGTTTTCATATCACTCGAGGCTCCTCTTTTACTCTACGTGGCTTTACAAATGCAGATTGGGCTAGTAGTATTGATGATCGCAAGTCTACGGGTGGCTATCTTGTCTTTTTTGGTCAGATGCCGATTTCTTGGAAATCCAGCAAGCAATGCATGGTTGCTCGCTCCTCTACTGAGGCTAAGTATAAAGCCCTTGCTGATGGTATCGCTGAAGTCATTTGGCTTCAATACTTGTTATCAGATTTGCAGGTTCCCTTAGTATCTGCTCCTACCATTTAGTGTGATAATCTTGATGCTACCTATCTCTCAGCAAATCCTATCTTCCATGCTCGTACTAAGCATATTGAAGTGAATTATCACTTTGTCCGTGACCGCGTTGCCAAGAAAGAGATTCAGATTCATTTTGTTCCCTCTCGGGATCAACTTGCCGATGTCTTCACTAAACCGCTTCCTGTTGCATCCTTTACTACTTTTCAGTTCAAGCTTCGGGTTAATCCCCCACCCTCAGCTTGAGGGGGCATATTATAGAATGTATAGCATGTATATATCAGAATAGAAAATTAATATAGGATTATTCCAATGTTGTAATCCCTACAATTACTGCAGTGTTCTACTGCATATATATAAATAGGAAGGTTGGCTAAGGCACAACCTAACACATTCTTCTATTATTCTCAACTTTGATTTATAAAATTAAAAATACAACCCTACTGATTACAAAGAAAATTGCAAACCTACTTGGTTATCGTGTATAAACTTATTGCCTATTATTCTATCACTTATAGAGTTATCGCCTACAAGCTCTTGTCTACTGGTTTTAGGTTTGAAAGGTTCTAAGAACTTGATAAAATTGTGATTCAATGATTTGAGTTATTTGTTGAAATGTTGATAATGATCTTCCCTCCAATCTATCTTATATAGTGATATCAACTACTAATTATCTCTGAACTTTCAAGGTTCTTCACTAACTTCTTATTAACTATTGATAACCTCCCATCTTTCAAAGTTCTTTTCATGATCTCAAGTTTATAATATGTGACTTGTTATACTTGTTTGTAGAGTAATCTTGTATGCATGTTTCTGGCTTTATATGTGATACTAACTCTTATCTTCCAAGTTTCTTTCAATTAATTCAATTATCATATAGCTATCATATAACTCTCTTTAACTATTTCCCCTAAAATTTTATAGTATAACAGACATGCAAATAAATTTGAATTAGGTAACCATATTTCATTGTAGAAAAATTTTGTTGATGGGTCTTTTTTCAAGAATAGAACCATATATAAGGCATATATGGATACATCAGACAACAAGCAAAAAGTCATAATAAAATAGAAATCATAATCCAAAACCAAAATAGTATATGTAGGGAAATATATGATGGTGAATGTTTCGTTAACATATTTATAAACTAGATGAACAAGACCAAATCAAAGAAGAAGTCATGTGTTAAATGAGCTTTCTGACAAAAAAAAAATATAATTTTTAATTTGACTATTGGATTGAGCTGAAATTTAACTAGTATGTTCTACAAGCTCTATTTCTTATGAGATTAGCTCACTAACATTAGCTAATGTCGGCTTGTTAGCATTAGCTGATGTCGAGTATATATCCAAATTAGGTTTAAAAAATATTATTTGAAAATTTCTCTTGTTAGTTTTTGGATTTTTTTTCTTGTTAGTTTGGTTTAGTTAAATTTTCTTTATAGAATATGTCAATTTAGCTACTAATTAAATAATTTATATATTGTTTTTAAGAATAATTTTAAAATTATTAAATTTTAGAATATATTAAAACAAAGTTTTCTCTGCTAATTTTTATGGCAGTAACGTAGAGCTTGATGAAACTTTTTTCATTTTTTTCGTATACCTAGCGTCAACATAGGCCAATGTAATATTTTTCTGCATATATATCTCAGTAAAAGGTGTGCATATATGATCATCTCTTCAACTTTCAAGAAGCAACGCAAAATCTCCAAGCTTTACATGGCGTTGCCGTTGCCAAATGAGACGCCTTGGCTTACTGGTTGCTTCCTAGACGCCTTGGCAATGATAATTACAAAGTCATTTTAAGGCGGTGGCCCTATTCCTCATCACTCTGCAGGGGGCTGATCTTTGAAAATGATGAGACTTGATAACATAAGCACATATACATCAAGGTATCCCGATTAACTTCACAAAGATTAATGTTATGTTTTGTCAACTCATTTAAAAACTTAAATCACCTTCGTATTCAAAGTAACCACTCTGAAACAGACAGATGGCTCTATGAACTGCGGAATGCTAGTCAACGTGATTACAACAACTATCTTACCTTCAGCAAGATAGCTGTACAAATAATCAGAATCGTGGAGGCCGTCTTAATGGTTCTGAAAATTACGGCTGATTCTGAAAGGACATGGTGATCTTTGAGCTACACGACGAGGCCCTCCAAGTCTGAAGTCACAGCAAGTTGAGACGCGAGGAAGAGTTCTTTTCTTTTTTTTCTTTTTGTTTATTCAAATAGGAATGGCCCAAGACTATCACAACAGTCAAGGAATCTCCACTAGCTTATTCAGGGTTTTACAATGTCAACAGAAACTTTAATATAAATACTACGGAACCCAACTTCACTTCTCACAACAAAAGCAAATATACTACCTTCTAAGTCCTAGCCTTTTAAACTTCCCTAGTCTGAAACTCGAATCACAATCTGGTTTTGAGGAGAATAGAGGAAGGGAATGGCTGACGTTGAGGGTTCCCCGGGTAGTTCCATGCATGGAGTGACAGGCAGAGAACAAACCTTTGCCTTTTCGGTTGCCTCTCCTACAGTCCCGACAGATACAACAGCAAAATTTGCCTTGCCAGTTGATTCTGAGCACAAGGCCAAAGTGTTCAAGATTTTCTCTTTTGCTAACCCTCATATGAGAACATTTCACCTTTCTTGGATATCCTTCTTCACTTGTTTTGTCTCCACTTTTGCTGCAGCACCCCTTGTTCCTATCATTCGGGACAACCTCAATTTAACCAAAAGTGACATTGGTAATGCTGGGGTTGCTTCTGTCTCTGGAAGCATCTTCTCTAGGCTTGTAATGGGTGCAGTTTGTGACCTCTTAGGGCCGCGATATGGGTGTGCGTTTCTGATCATGCTCTCAGCCCCAACTGTGTTTTGCATGTCGTTTGTGAACTCAGCTGGAGGATACCTAGCAGTCCGTTTCATGATTGGATTCTCTCTTGCAACGTTTGTGTCATGCCAGTACTGGATGAGCACAATGTTTAACAGCAAGATTATAGGACTCGTCAATGGAACCGCAGCCGGTTGGGGCAATATGGGTGGAGGTGCAACTCAGCTCGCAATGCCCTTGGTCTACGAGCTCATTAAGCGAGCTGGTTCGACTTCATTCAGTGCTTGGAGGATAGCATTTTTTTTCCCAGGATGGCTTCATGTTATCATGGGAATCTTGGTCTTGAATCTAGGCCAAGACTTGCCTGATGGGAATCTCGGTGCCCTAAAGAAGAAGGGTGATGTTGCTAAAGATAAGTTCTCCAAGGTCAGTTTCTTTAAGTTCTATATATACCCACTCTCCATTAAAGCTCATACCTCAAAGTAAAAAACAAACATTAAATCTTAATTATTCAATGTGTTTTATCTCTTGTTCAGGTACTCTGGTATGCTGTTACAAACTATAGGACCTGGATCTTTGTCCTTCTCTATGGCTACTCCATGGGAGTCGAGTTATCCACCGACAATGTTATCGCCGAGTACTTCTATGACAGGTGATTCTCGAACTAGTCATGGTATGCATCTTCACCCTGTCGTCTCATATGATATGTTGACTAATCAAAAGTTATGTTGACATATTTAATAGGTTCGATCTAAAGCTTCACACAGCAGGTGTCATTGCTGCTACCTTTGGTATGGCTAACCTTGTAGCTCGTCCCTTTGGTGGATATTCTTCTGATGTAGCAGCAAGGTACTTCGGGATGAGAGGCAGGTTATGGGTGCTCTGGATTTTACAAACACTTGGAGGAGTTTTCTGTATTTGGCTCGGTCGAGCTAATTCACTTCCCCTTGCTGTCACCGCTATGATTCTCTTCTCTATTGGAGCTCAAGCTGCTTGTGGAGCAACTTTTGGTATCATTCCCTTTATTTCTCGACGATCATTGGGCATCATATCCGGCCTAACTGGTGCAGGTGGAAATTTTGGGTCCGGATTGACACAACTAGTATTCTTTTCGAGCTCAAGTTTGTCCACAGCTGCAGGTCTATCCTGGATGGGTGTCATGATTTGCGGCTGCACTCTCCCTGTGATGTTGGTCCACTTCCCACAATGGGGCGGCATGTTCTTTCCGCCTTCTAAAGACGTAGTGAAGTCAACAGAAGAATCCTATTATGCATCAGAGTGGGATGAGGACGAGAAGCAAAAGGGTATGCACCAGCAAAGCCTCAAGTTCGCCGAGAATAGCCGGTCCGAACGCGGCAAGCGCATTGCCTCTGCACCAACACCACCAAGTACCACACCAAACCGTGTGTAGATCAAAGCGTTGGCCATGCTTCTATAGTGCACTAGGCAATATCAAGAACGATGCAAGCCAGGTTTTTGGAGTGAAAAAGGCTTTAAAATAAATCCATCATTATGTTTGTTTCGGTATTCTTCTTGTTTTTTCGACCCTTCGTAGACTAGATTTCAATTATCAGCTGGAATCTAAGTTAGAGGTATCCACGCCATGCCTTGGATCCTGATATTTAGGTTTAAGCCTGGTATCTTCAAGCACCTTCATTTCGTATCTACAAAATTATTTGTTTGACTTCTGAAGCTATGGAATTAAACGAACTCACAACCCCTAGGCTTAACCAAGAATGATGGGAAATGGCATTATAAAGTGAGGAATTTAAGCTAATATCATATTGTGGAGATGTTCAATCATTTCCTGTATTTGTGGAGGAGTTGACGTGGCTCTAGTTACTGAAGTTGCACGGCAAATAAAAAAAAGGCTAAACCATCATGATGTCATTGATGTTTTTAAAATGATAGAAGAAAATATATAATAAAGTAGAACCACCATGCAGATGATAAATGATCGCTAAACATATGACAAAATCATAAGCCAAATGAACTTCAAATGGATTTTCTTGGATTTGATAAATAAATATATAGCAAAAGGCAATTCAAATACATTTTAGTATCACGAAGAAGTGCATTGCATGATGCGAGATTTAGGGTATCAAGCAGAATCTTGAATATTCGATTGCCATTCAGGACAAAATCAAAAAGAAAAGATTCGAAGTGGAGCTATATATCTAGGTTATTCCATTCCCAGACATGGACAGGAAGTGTGCACCACAGAAGAAACACACTCTTCGTTGCAGTGTCCAACCATCAATTCCGAAACAAGCAAAAAAGCATAAAAATGCTCATAGTGCATGCTAGCTACTTCAATTGATAAAATATCACTTGGCATTGTCTCAAAATATTAGTGATCAAATTCTATTCACATCCAAAATAACAGATTAGGGCTGTTGTAAAATTGTTAGCTCAATGGAAATTGCTATGGAATTTATCTTCTAAGTATAGAGCCATAAGAGCTGTATACATGAATGGATCAAGAAAATTTTATTAGGAGAAAAAACAAGTAATAGCTTACAGATAAATTCAAGTTAATCCGATATGGAATTTGAACCTTTTAGTATAGAAGGATAGAGGCACTGTTGGAAATAAAATTTAAACATAGAGGCAGGACCAACATACTTTGACAGAAATGAATCTCTTGATTTCTAGAACATTTCTTTGGTGAGAAATTACGTGCAAAAACCTCCAAAGACTAATGATGCTACTCTCTGATCATCTTTTTGTCGGAGATACGTTTATCAATGAAAGAGATCTGCATACAAATCCACAATCAAAGTGTTTTAACCTCCAAAATTCCATAAAAACTCCTCTTGCTTTGCTGTTGTTAGAAAAGCTACATCCATAGCTATTGAGGGTGGCAGTGTAGCAACAACATTTTCCAATGGTTGCAACTCAACTGAAGGTTGCATCTATTTCTCCTAAATTCCTTTTACTTCTCCTAAAGGTTCACCAAATACAAAGTGGTTCTGAAACAAGGACTTTGGAACTTTCTCATAGAACTAATGCAACAAGCTTCATTCTCTTCGCTCTCATAACCTTTAATCCTAATTAGCAAAGCTCACATTGTATAGTAACCATAAAGTGTATGCATTGCTTGCTTAACTTAGTGCGTACTGCGATCAGTTTAAAAACCCAAGCATACAACAAAAGGAACAAATTCATTACCTCAAAATTCATAGTGTGATAGTTCAGAAGCAAACTTGTGTGATATTAGCAAGGAAAAATATTACTACATAAAAAATATTGATCACTGATTGGTTCAATACATAACAGATCATACTTGTGCAAAATCCCAATGAGAAAGGTGGAATCGACACTAAGATACACACATTACTCGCAAGGTGGATTGTACAGGGGAAAAAAATGAACTCACTTCCAATTTCATTGACCGTGAGTTCCTTGTATTCTTTCAGAATTAGGCATTGAAGCAGCTTAGATTACCAATATTAATTAGAAGCAAAGAGATGTAGCATGAAATTAATAGTTCAACTTTCCACTGCCACCGCAAGCACTACAAGATCGGGCAGAGGAGCACTTCGTACAGTAGCTCCACTTCTTTGGAAGCCTGAAAAGGTGCACCTCGTTGTATCAATCCTACGATGAAGACTGTGCTGTTTCTGTGTGTGTGCATGTGTGGGCGCGCAAGTGCGTGTTATGCCAAAGATAGAGATTGAGAGAGAGACTTAAAATGTACCCTGCTGTGTATCGAGTGGCCATGTTCTTTGCACTCAATCTTGCTCTCTCAGCACTCTCTTCTGACAGTTTCTTAAGAACAAACCCTTCACCACTGCATTCAGAACATATACCAGAACCACCACAATCTTCACATGTTTTGAGTGGAATCTGCATTATAAAAAGGTGCATGAGATAACTCAGGCATATATAGATAAAAAAAAAGAAGAAGGCAGTAGCTGGTAGGGGCACTGAAACAGTGGGTGCAGCAGCAATTAAATGTGCATTGCTTGTTAAAAATTTAAAACTGCTGAACAAGCATAGCATACTGTGGTTAGTTTGCGAATCTGATGAAACAAGTATTGAAAGAAAGGTACTAGGGAAACTGAAGAAGCTTCTAAACAAATTTAATGAGTGATAAAGCAATCAAATATTACCCTGATGGTTAAATAATGCATTGTATAAGAATTCTTTCCCCAGCTGCCCAACTAAAGTAACATCTCTATCTTATTTTGACTGAAGAGATCCATTTGAATACAATTCTCATAGGCATGAAAGTGACTCACTGAACGTGAAAATAAAGCATGGTTAAATATCATGCTTTTAGCAAGTAATCATGCACAGTATGGTGTGTTTTTACTCAGATAGTTTCGCTGATAATTCATGTTTACAAAAACTTGACTATTTTCCTCAGTAATCTATGGTGACATCCTATTTTTGATGCTCTTTCCCAAATACAACCATTTTCCATTCTATATTAAACATGTACCTCATCTGCCTCGGATGCTTTGTTTCTTCTCACTAGAAGGGTAATTGCAGCACCCACAGCTGTAGCAGCAATTGCCACAGAGGCAGCTGTCTCTGGTAGAGAATAGCATACTGTGGATGTTTTTCTCCCTTGTTCTTGTAATTTCACATCAATTGAAGAACAACTAGCGGGATCTGGTATAGTACGACCTTGAAGCTTGGACTCCCTGTCTGTTTCACAAGATAAAAGATAATCAACAAGCACCCCAATCCCCAAATATTATTACTATTTAATCTAAAAATACAAATGGAAATTCAGAATGATAATTTCAAATGACTGGACATAGCTTCTTCTCTTTTAATGGAGGTTTCTTACAAATTAGTTTTATTGTACTTGGTGTTTTAATGCTATCACTATCACCAGGAGAGCCTTTACCACTACAGACTCAATATCAACATTGACATCCAAGAACAGTACTTGCAACTGATTTCCATCATCATTAATATAAGGACTATAAACTCAATGGAAGAGAAAAAGATGAGAGCAGAGAGATTGAGAATTATTGCTACACAACCGTGTCTTCTATTAAGTTGTATGCAGTATAAATATTAATACATCGGTAGACTTTTCTATTTACAGAAACTCAGCAATGTAAGGTAAGTCCAATCAATTACATGTATTACAAAGGGAATGTCAATTAATCATTCTAACTAAGGAATGCAGTTGCTTGGGATTAGGAGACTTCCAAGGCTGATGTAGTGGAATCAGCAGATTGCATGGGACTAACAGATTTTATATGATTTGCTGATGTAATTGTCTCTGCAGGTATAATATTCTCTTTACCCCCCCTCAAGCGTAACGGAGCAACGCGAAGATTGAGCTTGGACTTAAGAAAAGAGAATCGATCACGACTCAGGCCTTTGGTGAATATGTCAGCAAGCTGATGAGAGGAGGGAACATAGAAGGTATGGAGAGATTTTCGAGCAACTAGTTCGCGAACAAAGTGATAGTCAATCTCAATATGCCGAGTGCGAGCATGAAAAATTGGATTGGCAGCCATGTGGATAGCAGAGAGATTATCGACATAGATGCAAGGAGCAGTCTGAAGAGGGATACCAAGTTCGCGAAATAAGAATCCAAACCAGCAGATTTCAGCGGCCGTGTGGACAAGGGCACGATATTCAACTTCAGTGCTAGAACGAGAAACAGTAGATTGTTTCTTGGCAGTCCATGTGAGAAGATTAGGGCCGAAAAATATACAAGCACCAGTGGTAGATCGTCGATCATCAACAGAGCCAGCCCAATCAGCATCAGAGAAGCTGCATAAAGTGAAGTCATCGGACTGGTGAAACACAAGGCCTTGCTCAACTGTACCCTTAATATACCGAAGAATGCATTTGACAACCTGAAGATGGGAAGAACGAGGGTTGTGCATGAACTGACACACTTGATTGACAGCAAAGGAAATATCAGGTCGCGAGAGAGTGAGATATTGGAGGCCACCCACCATGCTGCGATAGGTAGAGGGATCAGGCAAGGGATCGCCATCCAAACAAGATAGTCGCGTGTCAGACGGTAACGGTGTAGGACATGGTTTACAATCAGTCATATTAAACCGTTTCAATAAATCAACTGCATATCTAGTTTGTGAGAGGAATAAATGATCAGTGAACCATGTAATTTCCATGCCAAGGAAAAAGTTGAGCTCACCCAATCGGCGACTGTCAAAGGTGGAGCACAATTGATCAAGAAACTTGTGGATATGTTGGAGGTCAGACCCGGTGACAATGATATCATCCACATAAACAAGAACATAGATTGTGCTGGAAGAGGAACGATGAATGAAGAGCGATGCATCAGATTGACTATGGGAAAATCCCTGAGCAAGGAGAAATGCACTGAGACGTTGGAACCAAGCTCTAGGAGCCTGCTTAAGGCCATAAAGAGCCTTATGGAGCTGACATACATCCTGAGGACGTGAGGAATCATGAAAGCCAGGGGGTTGTTTCATGTAAACTGTTTCTTCCAAGTAGCCATTCAAGAACGCATTCCGAACATCAAGTTGTTGAAGAGACCAATTACAGGACACAGCTAGAGACAAGATAGTGCGAATGGTGGTTGGTTTAACTACCGGGCTGAAGGTCTCTGCATAATCAAATCCTTCCTGTTGATTGAAGCCTTTGGCAACAAGGCGAGCCTTGTAGCGATCAACGGAGCCATCAGCTTTCCGTTTTACTTTGAAGACCCATTTGCAGCCAACAATGTTCATGTAAGAGGAGGCGGGAACCAGAGACCATGTGTGATTCTGCATAAGGGCATCATATTCATCTTGCATGGCAGCTTGCCAGTGACTGTATTTGGAGGCCTGGGTGAAACTTGTGGGCTCAAGGGACATGGGATCAGAGCAAGCGGCAGAGAGAGCCTGGGGTAAAGGGTGCGAAGTGGTGTGAGAGTAGAGGGGTTTTGGTTCAGGACCAAATGGGATGATGGTCTTGAGACTCTTAAATTTTTGAGGAGGGTTTGGTGTAGCAGGAGAGTTGGGGAGGAGAGATGGGTCAATAGGGGAAGGAGGAGGCGTTGACATGGGTGAGGGGGTTGTGGTGTGGGTGACAGACGTGGGGTTTGTAGAGCTGGTTTGTAGAGGATGGCTGGATTGGGAGACAGGGGAAGGAACGACTACTATTGGACTAGGGGAGAGAGGTGGTGTGGGGGAAGGTTGTTGGGGGCTGGCAGAAGTAGTGACCGATGGGGAGTCAAGGATAATGGGGGTAGAGTGGGTTGGATTTGTAGAATTGTTGGTTTCTTGAGAGTAAAAACCAGGCCCAATATCAAGGTAAACCGTGGGTGTGGATTGGGCAACTGATGTAGATTGAAGTTGTGGGTAGGGGAAGCTTGCCTCATCAAAAATCACATGCTGAGATATATAAATCCGACCTGAAATAGGATCAAGACAGCGATAGCCTTTGTAATGATCATCATAGCCAATAAATACACATGGAACATATTTGAAGGATAATTTATGCTTGTTGCATGGGACCATATGAGGAAAGCAGGCACATCCAAAACTTTTGAGAAATGCATAATCCGGTGTCCGTTGAAGTAATTTCTCATAAGGAGATATGTGATCAAGCTTAGGAGTTGGTAGGCGATTAATCAGAAAAACCGCAGTAGAGAAAGCTTCAACCCAAAAGCTTTGGGGCAAGCGGGACTGGGCCAATAAACAGAGTCCCATTGCAACAATATGTCGATGTTTCCTTTCCACCACTCCATTTTGTTGAGGAGTGTACGGACATGAGATCTGATGAGATATTCCATGATCACGTAAAAAAGTCAGAAATAATTTGCTGGTAAATTCACCTCCACCATCAACCTGCAGTTGTTTAATGTGAGAGCTAAACCGATTTTCCACCAACTTTTTGAAGTGAACAAATGTAGTAAGAACATCTGATTTTTTAGCCAATGGATATAACCAAGTAAATCGAGTATTATCATCGACAATGGAAAAATAATAACGATAGCCAAAATTTGAGGAGATTGGTGCAGGACCCCATAAATCAAGATGTAAAAGTGCTAATGGAAATTGAGCATGAGATTGTCTGTCTTCAAAAGGTAAGCGACAAGATTTTCCCAATGGGCAGATATGACAGTTTTTATTGGAGACAATTGCACCATCAAGTGGTAAGTTGTACTTATTCAATAATGTAGTAAAAACTGAATGAGATGGGTGTCCGAGTCTGGCATGCCATACATCTTGTGTTGTACGCTTTCCATAACAAGCAATTTGACGAGCAATAGAAAGGGATGTCTGGATGTGATAACGGCCATCAAAACTACTGCTAGTAAGGAGTACCTTCTCCGTTTTGTTGTCCTTCACAGAAAAACCATTAGCATCCATCTTAAAGTAACAATCATTATCACAGCAAAAACGACGGATAGAGATCAAGTTTTTGCGAATAGCAGGCACATACAAAACTTCATTAAGATTTAATGATTTATGCAACCCGGTCAATTGTGTATTGCCAATATGAGTTATTGCTAATTGGTTGCCGTTTCCAACAACAATTGTATCTGTACCTGTATAAGGATGAGCATCGGGGAGAGAGGTTGCGTTGGCTGTCATATGGTGAGTAGCACCTGAATCAAGACACCAATTGGTATTTGCCACATCAGCTGTAGGAGAAGAAGAGGTGGTAAAGTTTTCTGCCATGTATGCATGAGGCCGACGGTCAGGACAAAAACGAGCTATATGCCCCTGCTTATCACACCGAAAACAAATGACTTCACTGCGTTGGGTATTTGAGAATCTGCCTTGAGGTGTTGGAAGCAGAGGAGGGCGCCCATCTGAGAGAGTAGCAGGAGAAGAAGTGAGGACAGCAGATTGAGGGTCACGTGGCTGAGAGTTGCGGTCTGGAAACCAAGCCCCTTGAGCCGGCTCCCAATGCCCTGTTCGCCTTGGTCCACGCCCTTGATTCCAATTCCTGCCACGACCGCATCCTCTTCCAAATCCATGATTATGACTGGGCATGTGTGAATTGAAGGGGCGTTCTTTGGGCATACGGTCAGCAGCTATAGCAACTCCTGGAGTCATGGTAAGAGACATGCGTTTCTGTAAATGCTCTTCTCTTAGAGCTAAATCATAGAATTGATCAAAGTCAATATCGGGATGCAGGTGAAGTGTTGTGGCTAGCTCTTTATATTCAAGACCAAGTCCATCCAAAACATAACTGATTAATTCATCATCGTCCATGGTTGCACCAGATTGTATAAGAGAATCAAAGAGTGATTTGGCATAGTTGAGATAATCAACCACTGTGGTGCTGCTGTCCTTCCGGAGAGTGCGAATTTGGTCTCGAAGGATCCGTACATGGGTGCTAGCAAGAGGTGAAAGACGCTTGGCCAGCATGGTCCAGGCTTGATGAGCAGTGGTACATGGGATGAGAAGTGTTTTGATGGAAGAGGAGGAAGTTGCTTTGATCCAACTCAGGACCAATTTATCTTTTGCTAATTCTAGGTGCACAGAACCATCTTCTTGCACTTTGGGTGGTTCTGTGTTGTTTTTGATGACTGCTTTAAAGCCATGCATCTCCAGTATATCTTCAAATTGGGATTTCCAACTCAGGTAGTTGGTGCGATCCATGGGGACAGTGAACAAGGATGAGATATTGAAGGAGGTGGGCAAGGAATGGGATGAGAGTGGAGGAGAGGAAAGTTTTGACATTTCAGAAATCAGTTTTGACATATCAAGATTACTTGATTCTCCAGATTTGGGTGTGTTGGCCATTGGTTTGGGTAGGATCGATATTTTGAGGGTTAGCTCCAAAGAGCTCTGATACCATATAAGGACTATAAACTCAATGGAAGAGAAAAAGATGAGAGCAGAGAGATTGAGAATTATTGCTACACAATCGTGTCTTCTATTAAGTTGTATGCAGTATAAATATTAGTACATCGGTAGACTTTTCTATTTACAGAAACTCAGCAATGTAAGGTAAGTCCAATCAATTACATTTATTACAAAAGAGAATGTCAATTAATCATTCTAACTAAGGAATGCAGTTGCTTGGGATTAGGAGACTTTCAAGGCTGATGTAGTGGAATCAGCAGATTGCATGGACTAACAGATTTTATATGATTTGCTGATGTAATTGTCTCTGCAGGTATAATATTCTCTTTAATTAATATCTAAGAGATCTGTGTCGTTCAGGATAAAGAAACAGCAAATCGCTTCACAAAGTTTTCGCTACAACAAAAATCCAGGGAAACCATATTCAATCCTATTTACTTTATAGAACTAATGCTGATAGGGTACTATTAATACATGGAATCAATTAGATTCGGGGAGTTCATTCTATAAAAGGCTCAAAAGGGTAAAGCCTCAAAGACAGTTTCTTAGCTCAAAAAGATAAAAGGGTTTATTACAATGTTGGTATAAGACATACTGAACTACAAAAGGTATAAAATTACAATGTTGGTGTCTGAACAACAACAGGTATTAAAACCACAGCTAGAATTAACCCAAATGAGAAAAATCTTTATTCCAACTTGTCTGTATTTATTTGATTGAATTATTGAAGTATAAATTCTGGCCAGTGGCCAGCCAATTAAAGGCACTTTCCCTTCCAACCCCTAGACGACAGTGATATTAAACCACAACCCTCATCAAAGTCAAACCTCCACTAGCAACAACCCAAATGCACAATCCTAAAAGAATCAACAAATTATTCATGTAGCCATTAGACTCCAGAAAGTGGGACTAAAAACCCCCATTGAAGCTCTTATCTCGAAGCAACATAAATGCAAACCCACAACAACTTTCAGCAATCAAAGCAAACATTTCTTGTTCTGCATTTTAGCACACCTAATACTTAACCAAGAATTAATGTTGTGTATTTCAAACAGAACCAAGAAAAAAGATGTCATTCATTCTACCCATCAAATTATAGAAACCTCTTCAAGCACTCAACATTAAATCCAGTGTCCCCCTTTCTGGGGTTTTCTATAACAGCTACAACAACTCTAATTAGCTTTAAAAACCAAAGACAAGTAATACAAGCCATTACAACAAGGACCTTCCTTCATAAAGTTTAACGTAAATAACGTAACCCTCATCAAAATGATGCTGAAAATACAAGTATGAGAAGAAACAGCCACCTCATAAAAGCCTCCATGGCCATATCTTTAATGGGTTTATTTCATTAATGAGCTTCTCATAATTGTAAGACACTACTTGTCAACTACCTTCAAAAGTTACAGCAACTTGTAACTACAAAAACAGCTACAGGTAGAGCAATTAGAGTTGTATATTAATATCAGGACAGCGCTTATTTGAAGTACTTACTCTTGGAGAAGGAGGTGAATGACAAAGCGTGCACTGCTAACTCCATCTCCAAATTAAGGAAAGGGTTCCTCAAGTAACAGAAACAACTGAAAGTTCTCTTATCTTAGCTATATGTCAATCCAATTTTTCATATCGGCCCTTGGTGTTCTAACTAATTTCACTATTGCCATATTTATTTTTTAACCAAAACTATCTTAATTTTTTTCTTTTTTCAAAGACAATTGATTATGTATATAAAGATCTAGGTCCCAAGTCATCATTATTAGATCTAGTTTATATAGTCAATGGGTATTGAATTACATCTACAACTATAAAAAGCTGTCACAAATTGTGAAAGGATTTGATCATTTTTTTTAATAAACAGAAAGGATTTGATCCCATTCCACTCTAAATTATTTTATAGACTATCAAGATTCACTTCTTCTATTTAAATCTTGTTTAATAAATTCATAGGATCTTGATTAATATGCAAATTGATCCTGAGTATATTCAAATGATAAAAATAATATATATATATATATAGTAGAATACATTAAATTTTCTTAAAAGAGTTGTGCTGTTATACATAATTACTGATGCAATGGAATTAATAAACACTTGATGAACTGTATCTATCCAAACCTTGTCATGAGCGAGCTCTCGTGTATGTGTAAGTAAAAGATGCTTGTAGATGAATTTTTAAAATATTTTTTATTTAAAAATATATTAAAATAATATTTTTTATTTAAAAAAAATTATTTTTGATATTAATACATCAAAATTATTTAAAAAAAATATTAATTCAAAACAAAAAAAAATAGAAAAATTTTAATTTTTTTTAAAAATATAAAAACAAACAATCTTGAGTTCTATTGATCTAAGATGGTATAAACTCTTATTTAATGTGGAGTAAAGCATATCAATCTAACTATTAAAACAGGCATTGAGTAATAAATGATCTCACAAGTCCCATAATTAATAAGAAAACTTAAAACAGGCTACTAC
The DNA here is from genome assembly GCF_951802175.1 of Populus nigra. Taxonomy (NCBI): domain Eukaryota; kingdom Viridiplantae; phylum Streptophyta; class Magnoliopsida; order Malpighiales; family Salicaceae; genus Populus; species Populus nigra. The sequence continues at coordinate 2,259,241 of NC_084870.1, read as the reverse complement.
TTTTATCAAACAAAATACAGTACTTATTAGTTAAGGTTCTTAATTTTCTTTTTCTTTTTGAATGTGTCTAATTAAGTTGATAATTAATGTTAGTAGTTAAGATATCTTAATTAAGAAGAGCAAATAGCACATCAAATCAAGACTCCTTCAACTTGTTCATATCTTCAATGTTAATTCAATATTACACAACTCAACAAGAATTGGTCGCTGAAACCCCTCACCAGGCCGCCTTTAAACAGATTAATACCTGCATCCAAATTCATTATCACATTTTTATAACTTTGTTTCAGGGAGGGATTTTGTTTTTTTTTTGGAGGCCATGCAACGTGGCAGAAACCCATTTAGTACTGGTATTAGGCCATGTGGCCAATCAGAAGACCCCACCGCCCGGAGCACAAGGCAAAATGGGATTTAAAGTTGACTTGTGATGATTCATTACTCTACACTCTACAGTATATACTCCAGCAGCGTATATTTTGTCCGAAATCTGGGTGTCAAGAAATTGAGCTTTTTTTCTTTCAATTATTAATAATATATCTGAAAGGTAAAATGAAATCTATCTCTTGTCTTGGCATTTTTAATGGGATATCCATATTATCATCAGTTTTCCTTGAAATTAATGTTTCAAAATTAAATTTAATTGCAATTTTTCCTAATAAAGCACTTGTCATCATTCACGATTGTATAGTCAACAAAAAGGAGCCATCTAATCAATGGAGGCTATCTTTATGTCTATAATCATGTTATTAATTACCCCAAATCAGGAACTTAATTAATTGGGATTTATTAATCACTGCTCTAATTAGGGCATGCTTGATAAAATGGTGATTTTACAAATTCATGAAATTAGATGAGTTTGGAGAAGCAATTATGAGAATCACGTGGTTTGAATTCAAGTCTTGTAAATATCACACCAAAAAAGTTGATGGCTTATATCTAAGGAAAGCTTTGTGCATAGGTGGGCAATAATCCATTTTGGAAGCCCTAAAATCCAACATTGTGTTCTTAAGATGTACCCACACGTGCAGGGGCGGAATCAGGAGGAGGCGGGCAGGAACCCAGACCCCTGCAAAATATTTTAATTATTTGTATTTTTAGTGTTTAAATATAGAATAATATAATATATTTTTATTTTAAATAGATAAATTTTCTAATAATAAATTATATCTTAAATGTTGCCCTTTCTACTATATAATTTCAGCTCCGCCCCTGCACACGTGCATACTAATATTAAGCCATATTTAAGACCCAAGGACGGTCATTAACTATTCTCCTTAATGACTACTGGCCCCTGAGATTTCACCGGTGAGAAGAACCCACCAGAGATAAATGATTGCCATAAGGGAGTTTCACCAATATTCTGGTTTGAATTTCATGAAATTTTTTTTCCCTTTTTTGACAATGAAGTAAGAATTTTCTCAACACATGTGTTGGCAAAAATAGTGTCCATTGAATTTCTATTTAATCCAATTAATACACCCACAATATTATTGTAAAAAAAAAATTGAGTTAGTGGGAAAAAATAGATTTACACGAGAATTGGCTTAGAAACAAAAGTGTAGTTTTCTTTATGAATTATGTTTCTTGTATTTATAGACAACTAACCTATTTAAGTTGCAAAATTTATTGCTCGCATGATCAACAATTAATTTCCCAGATGAATATGATCAGCAAAAATATTTGCAAGTTAGATAGAGGAGATTAAGAAGTAGACCCATGCAATAAAATAAAATAAAGACTCACGGGCATCCCCACCTCTTCCACGGTGAAAGAAAGGACCTGCGCCAACCTCGGTAATCCACCTCCACCACACCCTCAAAGTAAGGCCATATACTTGCTAGCAATGAGCTGTGTCGTATCTGCTTTCTTCAGCAACTCACGAGCCTATTTAGGGCCCTTCCCACTCTTCACTTCTGTCTCCCATAAAACCCCTTGTAAACCTCTCCACCAAGTCCACAAATAAAACCTTAAAAATCATGAGGACTACTAGCACTACCATGTTTTACCTTTTGTTCACCTATTTCCTGTTGTCATCTAATTCTCTAGGCATCACTATGGCTGGCCGTGCCATCCCCTCCAGTGTTCCAAGTACCATGATGCCTCCTTTGGATTCGCAGGGTGAAGATTATGTGGAAAGGAAGCCTCTTTTCAATCACAGGCGACCCTTTTTCGGTACTGAGCCTGATGTCAAAGGTTGCTTGCCGAAAGGTTATAGGCATTCATCGGCCCCAAGCAGATATGTCAACAATCTGCCTCTTATCTCATGCTCTAAGTTGCACGGGAAGCGTTGATTGCGTACGCGGTGCAACTGATGAAGAAGATGTTTTAAGATATAGTTAATTGCAGCTATATATATATGCATGTAAGTTTAAACATGGTTTGAATGCTTATTATTGATAAGCTATGGATCAGGAAGGACAGGCATAAATATATGTCCATGATGAATCTTGGAGAGATATGTTGTACGTTTGTTACTTATGTGTATGTTCCAATGATGAATTTATTGGAAGAATGAGATGATCCAATACTTTATTGCACATCTCCTAGCTACACCTAGCTAAATTTCGGATGCATACGAGTTTGTGCTAGTAGTGTATGCTGCCAAATATGATAGAATAATCACACTTGAGGCCTGTAATAAAATGTTCTTGAGGTAATTATAACTTTGTTCCTGTGTTAATTATAACTTTGTTCTTGTGTTTTATCCAATATAATTTACCAGTCTAAAACAACTAATTACTCCGTTGATTACCGTTGGCCAATATTCTCAATTTGATGGGCTTTTTCCCTCGAAAATAACAGCTTTTTTTGTCAGATTTTTCCATCTTAATCACTCATATCTCTTTTGTTTTGTTTATTAAAATAAAATAAATCTAAATTAGACAAAAAACATGTAATTGATGGAGGGATTCAATTATAAATAGATTCACAGATACGTACAGGGATTAAGTACATAAATTTTGAAACCATAATGACTGGCATGTTATTTTTATTAAACTGTAGGGACTCAATTTTTATCAACTCAAACATTTTCCAAACTCAGTAAACTGCTCATCATAGTTTTTCGGAGACCACGGCAAGTCATCTTTTTGGCGCCCACTGCCAGCAGGGTGTTGCCTGTATCCATCCTTTTATTGATTTTGGTTTTTTAAAATGAAAAAAAAAAATGCTTTTTACAAAACTCATATCGTGGATAGAATCAAGCTGTATATAATGATTTGGCAAAATTTTATTTTCCTCCTATATTGTATATATTTTACTGATTTAAATATTGGAAAATTTTTTATTTCTCAGGGAACTATGATTTCAAATTGAACCGAAAAATTATTTATCTAGTAAAACCTAATTAATCTTACTATATTCAAGTTTTATAATTATAGTTTCAAGTTGAAAAAAAAGAAAAAAGTATTGGTTGTTAGTCGGAGTAAATTCTTCATACAATCCCAGCCTAGCCTAGCAAGATAAAAGTTCTAGGCCATAGGGATTTTTTTTAAAAAAAAAAGGTATTTATATCATTAAATGTTAAAATCTGGCGAGATTAGTACATAAGTTGCAAAATATCATATTATGGCAAAATGCCATAAAAAAGACGAAACGCACTCTAAGGTAAATGAAAAGCAAAAAAACCATAGAATCACATATAGCCCTGCACAGAGAGGACAACGAGCTAATGGAGCCTGGGAGAACTAGCAATATCCATCAGAATGAACTCATAGCTAAGCTTTCCTCTATAAAACAAAACAGGAATAATCTCAAAAGCATAACAGCAGAAGACACATAAGCCGGGCCACAAGATTGATGGTTGAGTCAAAATCAGGCAACAAATTCACTTGATCTCCGCATTCCTTGTTTAGCCATGCAATTTGTCATGCAATTACTTTCATGAAAGATATGGGAGTAGGTGATTAAGCCAAAATATACATTCAGTCTGTTAACAGATGAGAAAAAATTGTGATGCTTCCAGGGACGGTTGTGAGGCTTATGCATCCAGCTAATAACATTGGCAGAATCAGATTCTATGATGAGATGTTGATGGTGGAGGAGACAATTAGATGTTGATAGTCCAATGGCTTTGACAATAGCCCTCAACTCAGCAATATTAGAATCTAAAATCCCAACTGGAACAGAGAACATATCGAGAAGATGGCCATGGTGATTTCGCAGCATACCACCTATTCCAGAGGGGCCTGGCTTACCAAGAGAAGAGCCATCCATGTTTCATTTGAAGCAATCAATCACAGGAGGAGACCACATATTATTAATTCTGAAGGAGTGAGCATTGGACCACCGAAGAAGGTCATCTGCCAATCTGATCAGATCTGTAGGGGAGTATGGGAAATCAAAATGGATAGCTTTTAGCCATAGGCATAGACGAGTGATAATAAGAAAGAATATTGTATCACACTGTGGTGACTCAGAGATAGAGTGTGTCTCTTTGATAAGTAACTGGTCTACTTCTGCAGGTCTTTTTTTAGCCCATGTTTATGATTTTTTCAGGCCGGTTGGTTCCACAATATCATGGAGTCGAGTTGTCTAAGAATAGTGGTCCTTTCCCAAATACAGTTTCATACTTTAGTTGGCTGTCATTGGTAAACTTCGAACCCGTGACAGGTTGTGGTTCATCCCTTCTGACCCCACTTGTGCTTTCTGTCGGTGTGAGGAAAAGTCTCATGCTCATCTGTTCTTTGCTTGTAGCTGGATGGGTTGCTTGTGGGCTAAGATCAAATCTTGGCTTAAAATTGGCAGGAAGATATTGACCCTCAACAGGTCACTTCGTGGGTTAAACTCCAAGAGATCCAATTTAGAATTTCGGATGCGAAGAGTCTCCTTGGCTATCACGGTGTATTTTATCTGGGAAGAAAGAAATAAATGAGTTTTTGATGGAAAGTCTAGAGGAGTCGATACAGTGTTTAGGAGTTTCCAAATCTTGTTTTATATCGTGTTCCATTTTCATGAAAAATATCACCTTCACTTGGCTGTTGGGTGAACATTTTGGATGGTAGGCTACAGGTCTTATCTTTGGGTAGCAGGAGCTATTGCATTCTATTTGTTGACTGGTCATCAGGGTTCTCTGCATGGTTGATATTCAGTTCTTCATGGCCAATCGATCTCATGCATACTGTTTTGCTCTCTATTTTGGCTTTGCATGGTGCAGTTTTGGGCTTGCATGGTTAAGGGTTTGTTATGCATGCAAATTTTCATGCTCAAAATTATTGTCGGGCCCGCCATTAGTTTTGCATCCTCTTTGTTATTGGTGCCCTCGGTTTCTCCACGTGACTGCATGGCTCATGTATCCTCCATGTTCCTCCGGGTGACACGTGGCCTTCAGCAAATGGCTTTGGGGCTCCCTGTGTTAAGGGAGTTAGCTATCTGTTTATGGTTTGTTTTATTGGTATCTTTGTGCTAGCTGGGAGCCTGTTCCTACTGGCTTGTCCTGTACAGATGTAATGCTGGCTTGCTGGTTTTCTAGCTAGTCTATCTTTTTAATCTATAAAATTCTAACATTTGATAAAATATATATATATATATATATATATATATATATATATATATATATATATATTGTATCATAGTCAAGTGTCTTCTGTTGAAAATCAGATTGTTCTATAAGCTTCTTGAACTCCTCAATGCCATCTTCACCGTCTTCTTCCTCATCCATTGAAGTTATAGTTTTATCAAGATTAGGCCAATTATTCTCAATGCAATGGGTTTGTAAGTTTATCGTTGTCCCGCTTTCAGATTCCCTGAAAGCGGAAAGTGCCTTTGTTATGAGTGCATAATGGAAAGGGTGAAACTAGAAGGCATAATGAAGGGAAAACAAAGCATGATCTCATTAAAACTTGAAATGATAGAATGGCTCAAAACAAAATCTTGTTGCCAATATCTTGAGCCACGACTATTGGCAACGCAAATTTATTCAAACAAAATGCAGCAAAACATAAAAAACAACCAACCAACAAATGTTTACTTTTTAAAGATAATCGGGACTTCTTGAATTTCCCAATTGTTCAACTCTTCCCCTTCAGCTAATCCTCTCACAAACTCAGGTAGACCATCCTCTAGAGCACTCACAGTCAGTTGGGGTAGTTCTTCATAGGGGCTCTCTTCATCTTCAAAACCCCCTTGGGGTTCTTGTTTGTTGATCTCTTCTAAATAGTGGATGGTAGCACCACTAAATTCTTTGCTCATCCTCTCAATTTCACCCCCAGCATTGATCACTTATGCAGGTCGTGGGAATGTTATGTGGATTGGAGGGATCTGGATTCGGTCTTCATTAGGCTCCCTTCCTTCGATTCGAGCCATCCTCCTTTCTCTTTTAAACTCAGCTGCTCTCTTGAAATCTTCCTTTCTAGGTTTAAAACCTAAACCAAACCTCTGATCGGCACATTTCCTCTTTATTACGTTGATCCTCTCAGGCATTCCTGTGATAGGGTCATACCGGAATGGCAGTCCGTGCTTCAGAAAATATTTAGCAGCCATCCTTGCGGCCTCAGAAACCTCTGGTTTCCTTCGTACTGTATTCTCAGGTACCCATTCGGCATTTACCACCTCAAACGCATGCAGATTTCCATCTGTACTTCCGTCAACTTCTATGTAAGGGACTGATATATTTCTCATCACTGACAGAGTTTCCTCAGCTCTCACTGTCACCAAATTCCCATTGATGATGAATTTAAGCCGCTGATGCAAAGAAGATGTGACGGCTCGGGCTACATGGATCCAAGGCCTCCCTAACAAAATACTGTATGATGGATGGATATCCATTACTTGCAACGTTACTTGGAATGGCTGAGGGCTAATAACCAATTCAACATCAATATTCCCGATGATTGGTCCAGGTGACCCATCATATGCTCTAGCAGTCATGGTACTGGGCTTCATGTGAGAAGCATCAACAGGCATTTTATCCAGCACATTTCTTGGTAACACATTTAAAGCAGATCCATTATCTATGAGCACCTTCGCAATAACACAATCCTTGCACTTTATGGTGATGTACAACGGCTTATTATGGCCAGCCCCCTCAGGATCAAGTTCATCATCGGTGAAGTAAAGATAGTTGATGGCTTGAATTCTACCCACTAAATGCTCTATAGAATCATATGTGATGTCTTGAGGAACATATGCCTCGTTGAGAACCTTTTGAAGGGCATTCCGATGGAGTTCTGAACTTAATATCAGTGACAACAAGGAAATCCTAGTCGGCGTCTTTTTAAGCTGTTCCACCATACTATATTCACTATGCCTCATCAATTTCAAAAACTCATTAGCTTTTTCATCACTTACTGGCTTATTAACTTCCTCCGTCTCTACCACATTCTTCCCTTTATCCTTTTTATGGTTTTCTAACTCTTCGGGAGTAAAGCATCTCCCACTTCTAGTGAGTCCTCCTACCTCGGCGTTGAAGACTGGGGTAAGACTTGGGCTACAAAAGGAATAACCATAATTATAAGGCAAGGCATTATAATTTCCGCTAGCAGTATTCGAAGGCTTGGTTAGGATCATTTTAGGGGGACCCCTTTCAGTTGGTTGATATCGACAAACTTCCTCCTTATTGCCATAACCAGTCAATGTTCTTACCAAGTCATCTTCTTCATGTTTCATTAATCTCAACACCCCACGTGTCATTATGCTTTCCACCTCACAATTAAACTCCTCACAAGAGTCTATATTGTGTCCAAATTGCTGATGATATTTGCAGTATTCGCTCATGCCTCTTATAACTTGCACATTGACTGGTATTTTGAGATACCCAGCTTGTTTCAACATCTCATACAAACTATTTATTGTGACTTTCAGCATTGTTTTACCCTCTTTTTTTACCTCCAAGCTATTGACTTCCCCACTTCCTGAAGCGTGGTTTGGTAAAGGGTTGGATTTTACATTCGGGGAATCATCAAAGGAAATCCACCCCGCTTTGATAAGTTGGAGTATTTTCCTTTTGAATGCAATACATCCATCAATGTTATGACCAGGAGCACCGGCATGGTATTCACATCTTTGATCATGTTTATACCAAGCAGAGAATGGTGGCTGTAAAGGGGGTAAAGGAACAAGTGTTATTTGGCCGATGCTTAGGAGCCTTTTATGCATTTCAGCGAGAGTTAAAGGCAATGGCGGAAGTTGTACTTGTTCTTCCAAGAAATTTCTTCTTGGGCGATAGATATTGTTGTTTTGGTTGTTCACAGGGTTATTTTGGTTATGGGTAGGTGAAGCAAACTTTATGTTGGATATGGAAGGAGTGGGTGTGACGGTTTTGAAGTTATAATTGTCTTGGTAAACTTTCCTTCCTCTTCCTTCCCTCTCGACATTATGAATTTCTGATTCTTTCTTCCTTCCCACAAAACCTCTTTTTTCAATTGGATCTACAATTCTTCCCCCTCGAATAGCATGTTCGATCCTTTCAGCTATGAAAACCAGATCAGAAAAATTTTGTGCGGCACTACCAACCAAGTACTCAAAATACGGGGCTTTGAAAGTGTTGGAAAATAAACCCGTCATTTCCCTCTCTAGCAACGGAGGGTTAACTTGTGCAGCTGCCTCGCGCCATCTTTGGGCATACTCTCTTACAGACTCTTTATTACCCTTTTCCATAGCTTGTAGACTTGATCTATCTGGGGCAATATCCATATTAAACTTATATTGCTTAATAAATGCATCCACCAAGTCCTTCCAACTTTTAATCTTAATGTTATCTAAACGCATATACCAGGCAAGAGCAGCATCACTCAGACTGTCCTGGAAGAAATGGATCAATAACTTCTCATCATGAACCACCTCCGCCATCTTATTACAATATGCTTTAAGATGAGTTATTGGGCATTGAGTTCCAGTATACTTGACAAACTCTGGTACTCTGAATTTCCTGGGAATAACCACATTAAGCACTAAACACATTTCGGCAGCTTTTACCGGGTCATACAAATTGTTTCCTTCGATGACCCTCATTCTTTCTTCTAAAGCAGCTAGTTTCTCCTGACCATCCTCTTCCACCGTCCTATCCCCTTGGGGCTCCTCTTCTCTTGGAACAATATGGGGAATCCTTATCGGGAATGCTGGTTGAGCAGGCAGGAAATGATCCACATCATGAGGTTCTGATGGCGGAATGAAGGAAGCTGTAGGCATTGGTTGGAATTGAGCTGTGAACGATGGTTGAGAAGATGTCCCTTCTCCAGATTTGGATTTCAAAGCTTGCTCGAGCAGACTAGTAAGCCTTGCTACATCCTCCTTTAGGCTTTCCATCTCTTTTTTGTATCCAGTTTCTAATTGAGCTCTCTCTTCATTATCCATTTGTGTCCGTAAACGGGTGTTATGGACACGTTTCAATGGGGGACCTATATTTCACCTGGTGTATGCAAAATGTAACATCTTATAAGCATATGCATGAATGTGGATGCAAAATATTGGATATAGATTCACTTTTGTGACATATGGCTGTTTTGCTTTAGATACGTGGTTTGAGCTTGAATCTGATATCATTGTTGTGATGCCGAAAAGAAGATCTGCTTAGCCGTATGCCCTTTAGACTTTCAACCATATACGAAAGAAAACTGTGGGTCTTAGCCCTTTTATTATTTATTCCAAAGTTTTACATAAGAATGGATCTAATCTAATACAGGAGCCAAAGCACTGCCTTTATTAGCTACGGCCCTTAAGAAAATATCAGTGTTATCTAAACTTCGTCGATACTTCATAATATCCCCTCCCACCTGTCGTGCTTCTACTCATAACAAATGAGCCTCTGTAGCAGCACGATCAATCTGATCATGTAGCTCCTTTATCCTCTCGATTAAGTTGTTTCTAGACAGAAAGTTATTGGAAGTATCCAATGTTTGATTGTGTTGTTCTAGCATTTTTCTACTTTCAATTAATTGCACCGTCTTCAACTTCTCTCTAGTCAGCTTGGATTTCAATTCTTCCACCTCGATCTTACGGTTATGCATCCCCATTCTTAGCTTTTCTTTAGTGTTAAACGCCTCAATCTCAGCTTGGTCTTTGAACTTATCTATATCCGCCATATGTGAGTCCAGTGCAGCTTGAGTTTTAGCAGCCAAATCTTCCCAATGCTTAGCTTTTCCCATCACGTCTTGGTTAATAGCTTTTTGCATTTCCAGGTTTTCCATCACCTTTATCCAATCTTGGCCCACAACGTCCCTTTCTTCTTCAGCTACTTTTCTCGCAGCTTTTTCCTAAGTTAATTGATGCTCCAAAGATGCACTCAGCTCTTCCTTTGTTTTAAGCTCAGCTTGCAGTTGCCTTACTTGTTCTCTTAATTCTTCTTCACAATCTACCCTTTTCCTTCGTGTTCCCACAGGTTTAGAAATTGGATCCGCACAGGTGACTCCTCCATTACGCCATTCAGGATACCTTTCACTAACCGTAGGACTTCTTAATCCGGTCTCCTTTTTCACAAGCACTAGAGATTTCCAATCCTGTTTAATGTCTTCTAGCATCTCACTGGTGATTCCTTTGTAGATTCCAGTGAATTGAGCTATACCCAATGTTCTTGGAATACTTTGGATGCCCCCAAGCTGTCTTGCAACCAAAGCAGGTGCATAACTAACATATCCGGTCACTCCCATTAATGGTACCCAAGGCTTTTTTCCACAAGCCATTAGGCATGCTACATTCTTCATCCAAGGTGCTCTCCAAATAAAATTGCTTTGTGGAAGCTCTTGCAATTTTACCCTCCAATCATCTTCAGAAAAGTTTTCCCATTCACTTGATACAAATAGCTCGAGTGGCTTTTGATTGAACCACCAAAAATTTCTGAATAATGGTGTCTTGGATTCCATGTGACTTACCAACCAGATGAATAATAATGGAACACAACATCTCATAGAACCCTTTCCAGCCTTTTTGCAATGGTTGAGTGATAAGAAAGTTTCAACCAAAATTGCAGCAGAAGGATTAATCTTGGTCTTCTCATACTCAACAAACAAATTTGCTGCTTCTAGACTGATGATCCCAGTAGTTGAAGGACATAAGATTAGCCCACATATCCCCAAAGCCAATATTCTATACCCCTCCAATTTAGCACTTGGATTAGACTTTTTAGCAATCAGCAACTCTTCTAGTCGCTTCCATCTTAGACCACTGGAATTATTTTTCTCTCTATATAAGCTCATTTGATGGATTCCAAGCAACTTGGTTAACTCTATAGCATTCTCACCTTTGTGACAAAAGTATACCTTATGAGTATCTTCAGGAAATTCTGTCAGAACACTGTATTCTTCAATGGTAGGCACCATATCGATGTTCCCAAACGCAAAGCATCGGTAATCAGGATCCCAAAAATGAATTAAAGCTTTAATGGATAATGGTAGCACTGGAACTTTCAAAAGATGCAAAATTCTCCCATATATCTTGGTAAATTCTGCCTCATCGGCCAAGTATTTGGTGAGTGGAAACAAACGGCTGGCATCATTTATTATGCATCTCACATCTTTGAGTGGTGGTGTTCCATTGACATCCAGTCTAAGGCAGTCCCCCTCAGCCATATGCAATGATTCAGATTCAAGCTCATACTCAACGGTGGTGATCTCACGATTAACAGCCATTATGTCAAAAATCCTGTAATGAAAATGTCATATATTAAGTTTTAGCCATTAAAATGCTTGAGGTAGGTCGCTATCTAGTCTCAAAAGGTCTCTCGCATGCTCAGTGATCGTCCTCGAAAGGTCGATATGAGGCTTACAAGTAGTGTGAAGATAGAGGCTCTGAGAAATATCAGTTTGGCATATCAACCACTTCCATGTAAGCAATCAAACGAGAGTTGGATGGTTTCGCGAGTCTTACCCAGGCTAAAGCCATTGGGGTACCGTTACTCCCCCACTTAACTTAAAGTTGATATGACAAATAATGAAATGAGTGGCGCGTGGAGGCACAAATCTATATCCAATATATGTATGAATGATATGAATAAATATGGATGCTAAAGCTATAAATAATAAAAGATAAATAAATAAAAATAAATAAATAAATAAATAAAATAATAATAATCCACAACCTCCTAACACAACATAACAAGCATTTTAGCAATTAACAAACAAAAAGCAAAGCTTAGTCAAGTCCCCAGTGGAGTCGCCATCCTGTCGTACCCGACATCGCGGCGATCTTAAAAATAAATCTCGATTAAGAAAAAAGAACGGATTTCTGGCATCTTGTTCTTTTAGGAAAAAGGTTTTGTTTAAAGAGTCGCCACCTAGTATTATGGTCACTAGAAACCCTAACTGGTCAAGAGAGATCCTATGGTACGGGACTGGTTGAGGGGAAGGTATTAGCACCTCTAGCGCACCTTACCTGAGGTAAGCTGCATTGTTGTTTTAATCTTAACTTGCTAAAGCTTTTTGTTGATTTTTATGTAAGAACGTATGATATTATTGACTCTAATTTCAATGAATAAACCTATGAAATAAATTTAAATCAATGCATGTATATTTTTTATTTTTTATGTTTTTTTAAAAAAAAATAAAATGATGGTTTAATCATAATATTCCTGACTCTGGCGTCAATGAATATTTGATCTCGAATATTTCCAACTCTGGCATCAATAAATATTCCATCATATAATTCCAATTAAAAAAATTACACCATGAATAATTCCAACTCTGGCGTTGGTAAATATTCCAACACAAATAATTCCAATTAAAAGTTCCGCCGCGAATAATTCCAACTCTGGCGTTGGTAAATATTCCACTACGAATAATTCCAATTAAAAGTTCCGCCGCGAATAATTCCAACTCTGGCATTGGTAAATATTCCACTACGAATAATTCCAACTTTGGCGTTGGTAAATATTCATAGCCTAAAAACAATATATTTTTTTTTATTCCTGATCCTGATATCAGTGAATAACAAAAAATATATTTTTTTAAAAGCATGAGAAATTTTTATTTCTACACCAATACATTGATAAAAAAAAAATTCTAAGACATGCAAAAAAAAAAAAATTTCTACACGTTTTTCATTTTTTTATTATCTGTATATTTTTTTTTTGGTCGGGCTGGGCTACATTTTATTATTACTTTCTCTTTTTGGGCTGGGCCCAGCCCACCCATATGGGCTGGGCTGCATCAAAGTGCACGCGTGAAGTGAATTCACGCGTGCCTTAAACGGTGCGAAGGTAATTAAATTACCTTCGCACAGTGTTCTTGCAACACAAATTCAATTTGAACGAATAACTAAAATGGATGGGGACGACATACCTACTTCTAGAAACAGAGAAGAAACGTGCTGAACAGTGGTGCCTCTCGCCTCTTTCCTTTTGCTCTCCCTTTTGCTCCTGTGCCCACGATATGCTCTTTGCCTCCAGCAGATTTAAGATGATGAAAGGATCAACAGTGAAGACGCCGGTTTACTGTGGATGTCAATTGTTGAGTCTTCTTTTGTTTTTCTTATTATAAGGATACAACAATGGCAGGGACAATCCTCGTTTGTGTGTATGCTGCCTTTTTCCTGCGTGTAGCTCTCTTTTTTCTGTGTATTTTCTTTCTCTCTGTTTTGCTGGGTTTCTTCCCTGTCTTGCTGTCTTGCTCTCCTTTTTTTTTTTTCGAGGTCGTCTTTGCTCTGCCTTTATAGAGCTAGCGGCAGCCTCGGTGGTGGTAACGGCTGCCCTCTCCCTAAATGCTCCGTAACTGACGCCTTCAATGAGAAAACGTCCGCGTTGGCTGCCAACGGACGAAACGTCTCTGCCTTTAATGGCAGAGCCGTTGCAGAGTAAAGAGCCGGTGAACAGTCGTTGCAAAACAACCCCGTTTTGCTGGCTGCAAATTTGGTCCTTGTAATTCTTCTAATTTTACAATCAAACCCCTAGTTAAAATATAATTGGATCCTTACATTTCTGCGTCATTTTCATGTTGGTCCTTGGATTTTAATTTTTGCAATTTGGACCCCAAACTTCAATTAAGTCCCTGAATAAGTTAATTCCAAGCTCAATTAGGTCTAAAACCTGTCAACTCCAATTAACCCTTGATTTGATTAATTAGATTAATTCCAAAGTTTAATTAAACCCCAAAACTTCTAATTATGTTGCCTTTAACCCAAAATTTAATTCATTCTTCATTTATTTTATTTTACTTGTTTTTTTTATCATCATTTTTTTATCCTTTTCAATAAATAAAATAATAATAATAATTAAAATAAAATGGTCAAAAATTGGGTTATGACAACCTCGAGACCATGTAAACTTTCTCCCATTTAAGGGGAGCTCAATAAGATCATAGCAATCAATGCAATTTTTAAATCTTGTCATGGAAGATGTTATTTGTGAGCCGCCTTTCCTATCTGATGGGAACAAGGTTTCATTAAAATCACCTACAAGGCACCACAGCTTGCTAACACAATCCCTGAATGTAAAAAAATATTTTCATAGCTCATTCTTCAGGTTCCCAACATTCGGAGCATATACAAAAAAGACCAGGCAATCTAGGTTGAACCGAGTAAAGATGCCTTCAACATGCAAAATACGACCATTCATAGCAACAGAACAACTAGAGACACAAAAAAGATATGGATTCCATATACATAATATCCCCCCCCGAAAGGCTTAATGAGGGAACTGCATACCAAGCCCTAGGATGACGACCCCATATAGCAGTAATAGTGAAATCATTCAAATTTTCCGATTTTGTTTCTGAAATACCCAGGATATCAAGATTAAATTTTCTACCAAGATTCCTTAAACATCTTTTCTTTTCTCTGCCCCCTAAGCCACACACATTCCATACAATGATACTACCCATTGAAGTGATTGCAGAGAGCATACCTTCAGACTATTTAAGGGACCAAATCACGTCTTCTTCCTTAGGATCCACTCTTCCTGCTCTCGGTCTAGGAATCCCTGCAGTGTCTGAGTCATGATTGTGTTATCATCATGCCCTTATAAAATAGCTTTTCCAACATCCCAGCAAGCAATGGCTTCAGCCCAGTTATTAGGATGTGCAGGCTTATTTGCTTCATCACCAACATTTGTGTTGGGTCTGTATATTAAACTACTTGCCTCATCCTCACGAATCAATTCCCTTCCAGCTTTGATAATAGCATTTATATTCTTGATTTCATTATCATAAAATGAGTATTCAACAATTACTGTCTCAGAGTGCTTACCACTGTGATTTCCCATTTGATGTGATTTCCTCCTCTTAAGAGATTGTGTTCTGCGTGTGAGCTTCTTTGCTTTTTTTTCTGTGGCATTTCCTGTTTCCTACTTCCAGAGCACAAAGCTCATATGGATCAACAATAAGAGTGATGAAGGTTGTAAAAGATGGCCCAATGCTTGTTGAGTCAGCATTTGTTTTCGGGCCTATGCTGGAAGATTTCTACCTTTTCTTACGGCCCATCTTCTTCAAGTGTCCACTATCATAATCCCTATGTTGATCCAGCCCATCCTTAGCAGGAAAGCAAGAAACTTGTTGCCCATCTACAGCTCTGCATGCAACTGTATCCATTTCGACATATTCGTAAGGTATCAAGGCTAACTGGTTATCAACTTCGTACATACGTTCATCAGATAAACCTGCATGTCTGCATAGCTCAATAATTTCTGGGTAGAGGTACAACTGTGAAACTTCAGACGTGGTAAGTATGCTATCAATCTGAGTTTGGGTGCCCAACAAACCAATAATATCATATTCAAATTCAGGTCTTTATCTTGTATCTATGTGAGTTGTTTCTACCCTATTAGTTTCCTCATAAAAATCATCTTCATCATCATCGAATAACACATATGCTAAACACAGTGATACATCCATAGAGTGTTTGACTGTTGTGAGAGAGAGGATGAACTCACCTTTAATTTCTTTCAAACTGACCTCAACCTGCACTCCATCGAGCTGGAGCATCACTTGATCATGTAAAGTTTCCAGCTTTTGAGCTGCAGCTAGAGAGAGATGCTCTCCTTCATTTTGAAGTTTTCTCCTCCCGATGGTGATCTGCAGCTCATGAGAACCCGATTAAAGCCTCTGTCTTCATGGGTCTCTTTCTCCGTTGGCCTTTCTATGGCCATCGTGAATTCAAATCTTTTGTCTCTCTTCTCTCGGTTTAACTTCCAAGAGAAGTTTTGGATTATTGTCTCTCGACACCCGGTTTTGGTCTTTGGTGTGCCTCTTATACATTAAGCTCCTTTCGTTTTGTCTCCCCTAGATCACAAATACCCAGCCCTCAAAACCTTTGCTGATGGGTCTTCTGTGGTGGATACATGTGCTGGATCTAGGGCTGAGTATGTTTCCCCAAATATTCTGACATTTCCATCTCCTGAAACCCTAGCCGGTGGACCCTGTTCTAGGGATGCGATTATGGGTTTTGGTGTTGTGAGCTTGACTCTCTCCTTGGCGAGGGATCTGGCGAAAGATTTGTTCCATTTCATGGGTCTGAACACTTCTTGCATCAACGATGCAAATCTTTTGTTTGATGCTTACGGGCAGATTCTCTTGGTCGCCACCGTTGGGGTCTTCTTGGTTGCTTCAGCTGCTGGTGCCACTGGGCATTATCCTTGCTCAGGTAACTCTGAACCTATTCTAAGGTTATGCCGAGAATTGCTCCCGGAAACTGCAAGTAGTAGAGCATCCCCTACTGCTTCTCCTCTGTAACAATTTTTTTTCTGTTTTGCTAGAGGGCTTATGCCCTCTGCATATATATGAGGCAGTCTACCTCATGTTTTTGGTATGTTAGTTCCCAAGTTCAGTTGTTCTTGGAGACTCTGTTCTCTAGATTGCTCTTTTGGTTTCTGCTACTCCTTTTAGTGTTGGTCTGCTAGAGTTGGGTCTCATTCTCTAGCCTTCTACCTTAGTTTGTATCCCAGATGCACGCTATATTATTCCTGTTGTTACTGCAAGTTCATCTTGCTAGTTGGTCTACTGTTGCAGTATGCTTGTTTTGCCTGCCATTTGTTGCTAGTTTGTATTTGGTCATGTTCCCTCAGGCCAAGCTTCTTGGACGGTTTGCTTGGTGGATGTTGTCCTCTTTTGTTCCTGCTTCATGCAATCTTGTTTGCTTTTGCTCTGTTTGTGTTGCTATGGCCGTTGTTTTCCCTGGCTGCTCCATTGCAGTGTTGGGTGTAGCTGTTATATATAGCTTGGTTGCAATACGTCATCCTTCTTGAAGATGGCTGGATGCTTGCAATACTGTTTGTCATCCTTGACTACTCTTGCTAGCTTATGCATGTGTCTATTGGAGTGTACCAGTGGCAGTCAATTCTCATGCAGGGTGTTCTGTTGGTGTGCTTCTACTGTGTTGCTATATCTGCAATAGAAGAGCTTGGTGGAGCATTTCGGGTGGCATTTTTCATCTCTGCTGAGTGAATATTGTTTGCTAGACTAGTCGTATTCTGCTAATACTGGCCTCTGAGCTGGACAGTGTGTGCGTTGTTGGTTGGAAGCAGTGTTTTGCTGGCCAGCTGTTCATGTGCTGCCACCCTACTCCAGTGTTGATGCCTTGGACTGTTGCCGGTTTTTAGGACTTCAGGTGGCCTGCTGCTGTCTGCCTGTTGAGGGGATCAATGAGGGTGAGGCTCTCTCCCCAAAGATCTGATCTCCCCCAGTTCCTGGATGCATAGTTTTCACAGGATTGGGGCTTGCTGTCTGATTGCTTGGTAAAGGGATTCATTTGGGTGAGGCTCTCTCCCCACTTAGTACCCTTGCATGTTGATGTACTAGAGTTGTCGTTTGTTGGTCAGTGATCCGGTTGGGTGAGGCTCTCTCCCCAATTGTTTGGTCCTCTTGCTGGCTGCTCTCCTAGAGCTGTTGTGTTCTTCTCTGGCTCGTTTATGTTGCTTGTCCTTTCGCTAGCTTTGGTTGGTGGAGGGTTGGTCTCATTGGCTGCTGTCCTATATGGGTGACATAATGACAGTGCCGTCTGTTGCTGCTCCTTGTCTCAGCTGCTGGGTTGGAAGGAGTTTTGCTGCTGGTTTTTGGGTCTCCTGACTGATGTTTTCATTGTATGCTAATTTGTTTTGCTTTCTGCCTTTGATGCATGTTCAAGGGAGCCTGTTCCCTTTGCTTCTAGGTTGATTCAGGGAGTCTATTCCCTTAGTTTTCAGATAGCCTGTCTTGCTTTTGGATTGTACAAGGGAGTCTGTTCCCTTTGCCTTCTGTAGCAAGCTTGTCTTGCTTTTGATTTGGTCAAGGGATTTTGTTTTGTTCCCTTTTCCTTGTATTGCTGGTCTCCAGCTCTTTTTGATCTATACAATACTTACATTTGATAAAAAAAAAAAATTCCAACTTTGTGGTTCGAATAAGAACCCTAATTCCTAATATGGACCCCTGACTAACACAGGAAGTGTCGTATCCTATAATATTTCCCCAGTTCTGAAGTAGAATATTAATATAGTTTCTGTTCCACCCTTCCATTGGCAAACCAAATATGGAGATCCAAGCGAATCTGTCATAAGCTCTAGTCCTTGTTTCCCACTGTCTAAGATTGTTGAAGAGTGAATGCAGCATAAATCCTTCATTCCTTTGTTCTTGCACTGAGGCTAACTGATCCATATAGGTAATAATCACTTGGCTAACTCCCAAGAAACGAAAGCCCACAGCTTTGTCACTTGATTTTAAAATCGTTGCCTCCAGTGTTACTACATCCATATTTTGCAAGATATTTCCCATTAAGCTCCCATGTAACCATTCCTTATCCTCATCCGTGGAGTTATACTGTATCATTCTTCTCTCCTTCGTGACCATTTATTGTGGTTTGGATGTGAGTACCTCAGCAAAGGACCTGTTATCTTTTAACATAAGTTGGGGTTTATGAGGTGATGCAGGTTTGGGTAGGGGTTTTGATGTTGGCAGGGGAGGTTTAAAGGATTGGCGCTTTGCTGGGTTCACTCTCAACTTATAGGAATCAAACCAAACATTACTGGCTTGGTCACAAAGATCCGACATAGGCAGGGGTGATAGTATTTCTACAAAACCAAAGCGTCGTCCAAGAACTGTTTTCTGTTTGGACAAAAACAATTTGATAACCCAGCCAAACTTACCGAAAGTTTTTTTCAGGTCTTGATATTCCACCCACGAAGGGAATCTCTCAAAAAACAACTTAAGATGGTCTATACCAGTAGGGGCATTGGCATAATATACTGGGCTAAAAGTTTTTGTGGGGGGTTCAGATGGTAAGACATGGGAAGCGGCTTGGTGTGAAGTAAAGGTGACAGGGTAATCTATTGGATTTGAGTAAGGAGATGTTATTGTGGGTGGTTGAAGTAGTACTTGAAGATGTTAGTAGGGGGTTTTGTGAAGGTTTAGGGTTGATGATGCAATGGCGGGCATGGGAGGGTGGTTTTTAGTGAAGGGTGCAGAGGATACAGAGGGTGTCATGTTGTTTGTTAATTAAAGATGCACTTTCTGGTCTGATAGGGATCTAGGACACTTTCTGGCCTGATAGATCATTAAAAGCTAAACCTATTTTGGAAACTTCCAACATTCAACAGGTTATTATTTTACATTGCGTTATAAAAGTATTTTTAAATTAATATGTTTTTTATGTTTTTAAATTATTTTGATGTGCTGATGTCAAAAATAATTTTAAAAAAATATTATTTTAATGTGTTTTGAAATGAAAAATACTTTAAAAAGCAACCGCAACTACACTCTCAAACACGCTCCAAACTATTCACAACCACACAAGTTGTAGTCTATACGCAATCACTCTCATGCTACACAGACGTGAGTTCCTTTCAACTTCATTACACTTTTCTTTTTCTAATTACTTCTTTCTTATGGTTTATATATTTCACTAACTTTAGAGAATTTTTGTTTGTCTTCAAAGGATTTGTTTTTTTTAAAAAAAAACATCTAGCCAGCTCATCAACTAAATGTCAGTCACATCAATATTCCAGAAAGCAACTATATATGTAAAGCTCTATTTTTATTGAAATATTTTCATGACTTCATCACATGAAAATTAAAAATACATTTCTTTTTTAAACCCTAATTTTTACCCCATAGTACATTCTAAGATTAGTAATATTTTTGGATATATATAGTGCTAATAAATGGTGTTTTAGAGTTATTGCTAATAGAAAGAAAAAGTTATTTCAATTGGATCAAACACAAACATGTTTAGTTTGCACAACAACTCATGATTACAATCTCTTAATTACCCATTTTTCTTTGGTGATTTTCCCTATTTCTCTTTGAATTTAAACAGTTTAGTAGCCTTTGATATTTTAAACAACAATTTTTAAGGCCACATTAATGTTACAAGCTAGTTTATGTAATAATTAGTATGGATGATCATTTTCGGTTCGATTCGATTTTTACCCATAAAAAACAACCAAACCGAAAAAACCTAATGCTTTTTTGGTCGGTTTTTTCCCGATCCCAACTATTGGGAAAACTAAAGGAGCACATGAACATGCACAAGCATACATAGATAGGAGGAGGGTTTTAGATCCATTGAATCATAATGCCTTTTCTTTTCACAAGGAAAACATCGAAGTAATACTGAATCACTGATGAATTGTTATAAAACAGAATAATCAGCAAGTCCAACACCCAATTTCCTATACCCTAATCCCAATGATGAAACAAAATCAACAAAAAGCTGAACAATAATTGAGGCAATGGTAGAATCACAAAGCATATGTCAAAAGGAGGGGGCAATTATGTGAACGAGAAGTGAGGCCTGAGGGAAGGGGCGGCTGTGGTAACGAGGACTGAGGACTGAGGCTTGAGAGATGGAATGGCTATGAGAATGACTGAGGCCGGAGAGAGGGGGCAGCTGTGCGAATGAGGACTTAGGCCTAAGGGAAGGGATGGCTATGAGAACGACTGAGGCCTGAGAGAGGGGGCGACTGTGAGAAGTGAGAATGACTAAACAAGGATGAGGTTACTCTGCTAGAGTTAACTATTAAGTCTTAATGCCTTATTGTAGAAACTAGAAAGCTTTGTAGCCTTTTTTATTTCTGAATCGAACCGATTCAGTTTACTCGATTCAAGCAATACAAAACTGAAAACCGAACCGGACCGGACATTTTCCTAAATATTTGAATCTGTTTTTTTTTCACAATTTGATTTTTTCAGTTAATTTTTGCTCACCCATAATAATTAGCAGGATTAACATTAATAAGAGTATCAGAAGCAAAGACAATAGGATTAATAAAAGTAGTTAACAAGAAATAATTTAAAAAGCAGTGGCTGAAAGTTGCAACTGTCATTGATGGTGCAGCAAATCCAAAAGAGTTACACGTGTCAATATTTGTTAGTTTGCTAGCTAGAATAGTTATAAGTTAGTTATAGGAATTACTTGTATAAATGTAAATATTATACAAAAACTTGAATGTCAAGCAATAATTAAAATCCCATTTTTCTTGACTTGTATTCTCTGTAACTTCAAAATTCCTTGGCTGAAAACCAGAAGCAATGGCATGAATAAACAAAATGAGATAAGCAGATCAATTTGCAAATGAAAGTTATTATGGCTACTTTAAAGTCGTTCATGACTGGTCAGGAAGGGGTAACTCAGTTTTTATTAGGATTGTAGACACAATTTTGAGTACCTTACAAATTAAACAAGTATATATGTAAAAATATTAAATTTTATTAAATTATATAATTGGGTATAATTTTCATTTAAAATACTCTTACAAAAAAATAAAACAATCCTTAAACTCCTCTTTTGAATTTGATACATGGTAATTTGATTTATTTATAAAATCATGTTAAGATTTGTGCTTTGCAAAAACATGAATTTAGACTTGTTTGTGGAGTGATTTGGTGATTTGATACTATTTTTAATTTGTTTTAAAAGTATTATTCAAAAACTTTTATAGAACATTTAAGTTTTATCAAATAAAACTTTATTTTTTTTATAGACTTAAAAGGTAGATAAAAGGAGCTTAAGAATTGTTTAAAGAGTTCCATTGCTTAAAAGTTTGTTTTAAAGAAGATATTTTGCTGAAAAGTTTTTAATAAGTTAGAGCTGATGAAAGATATTGGTTTCTTTTTCTCTTAGCTTGTCTCATTTTGCGTGCCTCCATCCTTTGTTAATTTCCTTACCTTCCTTGCTATAATACAACATTGAAAAGGGAAAATAAACCAATGCGGGTAATTAATTGAAATAGGAATTATTTTTTTTCCTTCTAATTGGCAAGAATTCATTGGCATTAGGGTAAAGTATAACTATAAAAAGCCATGTTAGCCCTTGTTTTCCTGTCCGTACCTTTTCATCCCTAAGAGTCCTTAGCACCCACGTGTACACAGCCACTAATTTACTTACATGGCTACTTCTTGACACTTGTATCTTTGAAAAACCCTCAGTTGACAAACTTATGGGCATACTTCACTAGCACACTATTGCGAACGTACGCCTAGAAGGCTTCCTCGCAGGCTTTTTCACGGTGCCTAAATTATATCTGCCTTTAATACATGATGTTTGGCTGGGCTAATTGTTCCACTGAAGTTGTCTGAAGATGAATTGCAAATTGGTGATTATCCAATTCATGGAGAAGAACCTTTTGCACTGTAGAATGATGAGGAGATATCTGACAACACCAAGGCTAATTCAGTTTTTGAAGAAGAAGATTTATCGTATATAAAATCAATTTCTTTGGTTGATGTTCAAATGGTAAGATAAAATTTTAAGTTTATGATGGATTTTTTTTTCAGGTCCGACAGCAAATAGGAAAAGGCTTTGGACCTTTTTTTGTCAGCAACTCTTTTGTTTACTGAATTATTATGGCACTAATTGCTTCACATATTCCTTTTATGCGGTTAGAATGATCTGTTGTGTTACGAATTCAATTTAAAAAATTAAACTATTAAGTGAGGTTTCAAGATATTATTTATATTATTCTCTAATACACTCCCTCAAGTGAAAGTTCTTTGGGCTTGAAACTTACACATGCCCACATTACCTTGTGCTTAATTTTTTTATCAAATAAATAGGGAGGGTGAGATTCAAACTCGTGATTGCTTGTCAACCAGGCTCTGATACCATGTCAAAGAACCAATTCAACCCAAACGCTTAAGTTGTTAAGTGGGGTCCCAAGATATGATTTATATTATTCTCTAACACACCCCTTCAAATGCACACATTACCTTGTACTTAATTTTTATCAAATAAAAGGGGTCGTGAGATTCAAACTCGTGACCACTTGGTCATCAAGGCTCTAATATCATGTCAAAGAATCATCCCGACCCAATAGCTTAAACTGTTAGGTGAAGTCCCAAGATATGATTTATATTATTCTCTAACATGTTAAACTTGCACAATTGCCATAGCTTGCTACGAAACATGTTTTCTCTTTTTTATTTCCAAAAATTATCTCTATATCCCCAGTGAATTGATCTTCTGCTTTTTTTTTAACAATCACGCTTTGGATTATCCATCGTGGATCATACGCTATTGCGGCATCTTGAAGATTATCAAAGCTTGGGCCACGACTATTAGTCTCAGATGTGACATTCACAACTTCTTTGCCCATTTGATTGATAACTCTTAGGGATAATTGTTCTAGCACATAGGATTGCAAGCTTGATCTGTTAAGCGCATATTAGCAACAAATTTTGCAACAAGAACTTGAGCTGAGATAGTGTTGAAACCATCTCTAGCATTGTCAACCTTCATCTCAGAAACATAAGGAGTCCAAGTAGAAATTGTTGACATTGCTTCCTTGATTGATCCTACTAGAACTTCACTATTTATTGATGATGGAGAAGCAATTGTATTAGTTTCTACAGTTTTAAAAACCCCACTACCATAGGATACACCATATTTTGCGGTGCAACAAGACAAGCTCATTTTCTACTAAGAGGTGTTTGGGGGTATGGTAACAATTATGATTTAAAGTGTTTTTTCACTTGGAAATGCATTAAAATAATATTTTTTTTTATAAAAATAATTTTTGATATCAACACATCAAAACGATATGAAAACATAAAAAAATTAATTTTTTTTAAAAAAGAAAAATTTTCAAATTTTTGGGAAACACGGTTTAAACTGTGTTCCCAAACATTGCCTAAGTTGGAGGAAAATCAAAGTAATTGTTGTAACCCAATTTTGGATCCACCAAGATTTTCTTGAATGTTATTTTATTTCTATTATTATTTATAAAAATCCAAAAAAATTAAGAAAAAAGTTTAAAAATTCAAAATATACTTTTCTCGAGTCAACCGCATCTTTCCATCAAAACCGAGTCCACCAGGTCAATACGGGTCAAACCATGTCGACCAGGGTAAAAAATGAGTTTCGGACCGTTTCGGGTCAAAACCGTCATTTTTGGTCAAAACCGAGTCCACCGGGTCAATACGGGTCAAACCATGTCGACCAGGGTAAAAAATGAGTTTCGGACCGTTTCGGGTCAAAACCGTCATTTTTGGTCAAAACCGAGTCCACCGGGTCAATACGGGTCAAACCATGTCGACCAGGGTAAAAAATGAGTTTCGGACCGTTTCGGGTCAAAACCGTCATTTTTGGTCAAAACCGAGTCCACCGGGTCAAACCATGTCGATCAGGGTAAAAAATGAGTTTCGGGCCGTTTCGGGTCAAAACCGTCATTTTTTACCAAAACCGAGTCCGTCGGGTCAATACGAGTCAAACCATGTCGACCAGAGTAAAAAATGAGTTTCGAGCTGTTTCGGGTTAAAAACCATCATTTTCGACTAAAACCCGGTTCACTGGGTTGATACCCATCAAAAGTTTTTTCCCGGTGTTTAAAATAATTTTCGGTCATTAAAATGGATTTTTAGTGGTTGAATCAGGTTTTTTCTAATACTAAATAGAGTTTTTTAATTTTACCTGTATAAATATATAGTATTATACATAATAAAAAAAAATATAATAAAAAAAATAATAATAATAAAATAAATTGTCAAACGGCGCAACGCGTTGCGCCGAAAGCAAACGGCGATTAAACAAATGATAAAAGCAAACGGTGATTTAAAAAATAATATTTGAAGATTTGCATGTCTCTTGGCTATAAATAGCCAGTGATACTTCGACACAGGGGGGAAGAGAAAAAGAAAGAAAAAAAAAAAGAAAAGGGGAAAAAGAACAAAGAAAAAATCTTTACTATTCATGTTTTTTTTTACTATTTCTTCATGCGAGTAGGATATTGATTTTCAAAAAAAACAATTTGAAAAATACCAAATATATCCTAACCATTAGATCTAGAGTGTTTAGATCTGAACCGTTGATTTAATAGGGTACAATAGAGCTTACCACACCAAATTAAAACCCAAATCAATCTCAGCCCTTAAAACAATTCTCCTTTAGATCCGTTGCGCCACGTCACACGGTGTACCGAGCTTTCGGTGCACCGCGCCACACCAGATCAAGGCTCCTCTCATCCGGACCGTCCGATCAACTTGTAGATCCATCCAATCGCAGCCGCAGGATCAGTTCAACGACGATCCAACGGTTCGCAGCCTTCAGATGCACCGGTGAACCATGCGCGCGTTCACACCATAGCACAGCTCAGAGTCTCTCTCTCCTCTCGCCGGCGACTTTCTCTCTCTCCCCCGATCTCCCATCTCCGGCCGTCTCCAGCTTCCGCACCACCACAGAAAGTTTTCTCCCTTGATTTAAAGAAAAACCCCGGTGGTTTTCATTGATTTCGCCGCCTCAGTTGGCCGGAAAAGGGCCGCGATTGTCGGCGGCCACCGAAGCTTCAAGTCGTCGATTCTCCTTCGTCAGCCATCAACGACCGACGATACCACCTCCATCAGAATCCTCGTCCTCAGATCTACCAGGATCGACCGTCGGTTGGACAGAAATCTCGCCGGGAAATCTCGCCGCCGCCCACAGTAACCGCGCGTGTGCCACACGCGCCGCCAGTGGCATTTTCGTAATTTTAGGAGAATTTCGAGGGTATTTCAGTCCTTTACCTATACATTGACACTCAGGTAATTTTTTGGGTTTCAACTGGTATTTTTGATATTTTTTTTATATATAAATGCTTGTAAATTTTCTTGCATGTTGTAAAAAAAATACAAAAAAACAAAGTCGACAAGTCTCCTAATTTTTAGGGACTGATGTCAGTTTTAACGTGTCTCCTATTTTTAGGGACCGACGTTAACCGTTTTTAAAAAAACAAGTTACCAATAAACCCAAAATATAATGGATTATATCCATTATTTCTTTTGGTAACCCAGACGTAATTCTCCTTTTTAGGGACAAACGTCAATATTTTAGACGAGTCTCCTAATTTTTAGGGACTGATGTCATTTTTAATGTGTCTCCTATTTTTAGGGACCGACATTAATCATTAAAAAATTTACAAATAAGCCCAAAATATAATCGCATTTGAATCAAATAGAAAACACACAAGTAAGGGTAACCTTTCTATTGAAAGGATGTTTTAAGGGTGGTGTCTACCTTCCCTTAATCATAACTAACCCCGTACCCGAATTTCTGGGACCAGTGTCTAATTTGGGATTTCTAGTTCCCTCAAATTACTAGATGGCGACTCCAATAAAATCTTTGTTTCCCCCAATCGAGAAAAAAAACCTTTTTGTTAAAATAAACAAAAAAAGCGTGAGCCGTCGCCCGACGTCGTGTATCGACAGAATGGCGACTCCACTGGGGACTTAGGGTTGAGCCAACTGCTTGTGTTTGCTTTTCATTTTTTTTTATTGCTTTTTTTTTGGGTATTTATTTTATTTGCATTATTTATTTTATGCAATATCTACTGTGATTATTTTCAATTTTCATATCGTCACATGCATACATGTTATTTATTTGTGTTTTCACACACTTCACGGTGAACCCATAAAAGCTCTGGACCCGAGCTCGCCCTTTTTAAGATTAGAAAAGAAAGATTCAAGTGGCAAGTGTGACTTATGTCCACTGATGCTCATTTGGACTTTCGCTTGGATTGTAACTCACCCTATGCAACTAGTATTGTGGAGTCTTTCTCCCCTACTCATGTTGTATAAGGTTAAGAGGCCGATTACTTCATGAGTAATTCGGGCAATCTAAGAACCAAAAAATATCTTTAAGGATAGACTAAACTGAGCCAAACCTTATGAGCTAGATCCTATCGAGTAGGATATACCCATTAGGACACGAACAAATGTCAATGCATAAACATACATGTTCATATACATTTCATATGCTCATTAAGTCTCCACCGATCCTTACAGGAAGTGTGAGATGGAAAAACCCATTACTATTGAGGAATTTTTGACCAGATCAGAATTGAGCCAACATGATGAAGGGGATTGTTTGCCATCAGAATTTGAGTCTCAATTACCAGCACATGTTAAATTAGAGGACAGACCACTTGGTACAGGACAACTGCTAGACTGCTGGGAAAAGTTATCCTCTCATGATCAAATCACTTTCCAGAAACAATATGGGGATCTGTCACAATTACTGAAAATTAGGGTCCAACATGCTTGTTTTGAGGCCATGATAGGGTTTTGGGATCCAGAATATCGGTGCTTCACATTTGATACTGTGGATATGACTCCTACTATCGAGGAGTATGAATCCCTGCTAAATTGTCCCAAGTCAGAAAAGGTGTACTTTTACACACCTATAGAGCATGCACTTTCTAACTTTGCTTGGATTACCCAGACAGACTGTCAACTAGCAAAATCACATGCAACTAAACGAGGAAATAGCCAGGGTTGGTTTTGGAATGAACTAGAGGCCATATTCAAGAGGAGATTACATGATGAAAGCAATGAAATTCGATTGAGAATTTTGGCCTTAGGGATATATGGTTTGGTTCTTTTCCCATCTGCCGAAGGAATGATCGATTTTGAGGCTGTCAATGTATTTAAAAATATGGTGACCCTTAAAATTAACCCGGCTACAACAATATTGGCAGAAACTTTCTCATCCTTGAATTATTGTAGAAAAGTCGGAAGGGGTCGTTTAAGATGTTGCTTGCAGTTGTTGTTTGTCTGGACTGTGAGTCATATGATTGAGGGGAAGATTTCAGGTTTGGTTGGTACCCCATGGCATCTTTATTCTCAGCTGGAGAATTTTGCTGAAAAACACTTGCATGAAGTAGGAAGAACCACATGGGAATCAATGTTCTTGAGTCTAAGTAAATCTCCATTTCATTGGAGAAGTCGATACTCTTATTTCAAATCTTATCTGGCATACTGTGGTGAGTACCCATGGGTCCCGTTGATAGGAGCCCGCTGCTGTATTAGTTACTGTCCCAACATGGTCTTACGACAGTTTGGATTTGAGCAATTTATTCCAAGGACTACCAAACTGGGAACATTTTATGAAGATTTCAAGACCTCGAAGAAATTATTGGAGTCAGTGAAGAAGGCATGGAAACATCCTGGTAGGGTTACTTCTGCCAAGAGAGTTGAAGGAAAAACAACTGAAGGATATCCAATATGGCAAAAGAAGAGAGGGAAAGGGTACAAAGTTCCTCCTTTTGAAGGGCCACCCAGGTCTTTGATTCAGTCTGCTGAAGACATACACGAAGAAGTCTGCGCCCAGCAAGAATCTTATAACCTAAGTTTGAATGCTGAAGTAGAAGAGTTATGGGCTAAAAAAAGAAAGTTAGAATCTAATCTAGCCACTCGAGAGACAACTTTGGCTATCATAAAACAAGAAAAGGATGACTTGTCAGCTCAGCTACAACATCAACAACTTCAGTTCCAGCAATTGCAAGGAAAATATGTACTTTTGTCAGAAGATAAGAGGAAGCAAGATGTCAACTTGAAGAGATGGGTTAGAAGAGCATCAAAAGCTGAGAAAATGGTATTAAAATTGGAAGAGAAAAATGAATCACTTCAAGAGCAACATCAAAATCAAGATTTAGTCATTGCCAATTTAAATGAGCATGTCGACCATTTGCTTTCTGTTGAGCAAACCTTATCAGCAGAAAAAGAAAATGCAGAAAGAGAAGCAGAACGTTGGGCTTCTGAAGCTATGCGCTATCATGTACAAGCAGATGATGCCAAGAATTATGCTTTAGGATTACGAGGCCTAGCCCAACAAGTAGCAGATGGTGAGCCAATGACCAGAAATGAATTCCATCAGTTTTTTGGGTTGATCAGAGATGGAATTAATGAGATCTCAGCATATGACGGTCCAAGGCTTTGGAAAGATTGACTTATTGTACTTTTAATATTATCAATTAATAAAAGGCAATTTCATCATCTTTGTGTTATGAGAAATGTTTATTTTGATTCTGATTTATGGCATCAAATTTCTCCCCCAAATCGGTTCAAGTTCCTGTAGGTTTGGAGTCCTCAGTGAGAACTTTCTTAAGAGAATCTGATTTGGTCTATTCCTCGTCATAAGGAAACCTTGAAACAAATAACAAGCATGCATAAAACATATGACATTTTACATTCATTTGTGCATTTCATTCATTTATCAAGCATGCATACGGTTGAAACATACGTTCCCCTACCTGAGGTCTAATGGACTGATAAAGACAGAGGTTAGACAGAGGTTTGATAAAGGAAGTTGAGAGCAGTAAAGTTGACGTAGCTCGACTCATAAATCTGTTTGAATAAGTGTTGAGTTTCAAGAATAGAAAGGGAACGTTTGCACAGTCTCTTGCTGGGAACACTACTTGTCCACGTTCCATTGAAGTTGCACCTCTCCTTTTTCTTCATGAACAATGACAGCAATGCCTTCAGTCATCAATTAATGACGACAACCCTTGTTCTCGTTCAACTGCACTGATAGTCGTTCAAAGCCTTCACATATTCCAAGAGCACATAATAGCTGCTAGCTTTCTGTTCCTGGTGCATTGGCCTTCTTTCCAGACATCTCTATTGTGAACACCATTCCGGTCCAACAGTATCGGATGCTGCTCTGAGAAAAACAAGAGCAGGCATTGCAACTTTAACAAAGCAGAATTCCCATTATAGGTGTTTGTTTGTTGCACTGCCAGTGAGGAATCGAAGAGGAGACAAAATGGTTTCAGATTCATCATTTTCTCTTCCAGTTGAGACAACGCGTGATTCCACACATCGGTAGTGGTGGTGCTGCATGTTTCTATGCGTTACTAAGATCACTGGCTGTTGGAAAGTTTCTACCAATCCACAAATAACCACAATAACATGGGAAGATTGACATGATGTTGTGAGGATTGTCGAAAGAATTGAACAAGCTATGAAGAGGGGAATGATTGAAGATTCTACCAAGAATTCTAGAACAATAATGAGAGATGAATCAAAGGATAAGCCTGACGATGGGAAGCCTTAATTATATGGTTCAACCAGGTCTCACTGTAGCATCAATTGCTCAAATGTCTTTGCCAAGATTGACATACCTCGACCACTCGAGTTTGTCTACCAGTATTTGTTAGACTCTGGACTTATTGCCCTGACTCCACCAATTTACCTCCTTTTGAGTGCGCCTTTGAGCCCTCAACTCCTTTTGAGTGCTCCTTTGAGCCCTCACCTCTATTTTTGGGTGCGCCTTTGAGCCCTCATCCCTTTGGTAGTGCGTCTTCTAACCCTACCTCCTTTTGAGTGCGTCTTTGAGCCCTCACCTCTATTTTCGAGTGCGCCTTTGAGCCCTCATCCCTTTGGTAGTGCGTTTTCTAACCCTACCTCCTTTTGAGTGCGTCTGTGAGCCCTCAACTCCTTTTGAGTGCGCCTTTGAGCCCTCACCCCTTAGTAAAAGATACATGAATATCATTGGGGGATTTTGTGTCATTCAGTTGAACATTTGCAAGAATTTAAAGAATTGAGTTGAGTTTGTGAAAAATGACATCATCGGCCATATTGCCACCTCAACATCCTCAGAATGACAAGTGATCGAAATGCTTGGCAAAACACAGATATCGCCAGAAAAGCTTATCCAAGAAGAGTGTTAAACTGTCGATCCTTTTTGTTATGAGTTTTGTCATTCTGCATTTTATTTTGGGATCACATCTCATCTTTTAACGAAACATGTCTTTTCTTTGTCCCTTTGTTGTTCTGAACGCATGAGATGTTTCTTTCAAAAGGTTATTTACAAAATATTTTGATCAAACTCCAACATGCGTTTAAGATTAGTCAATCCTGAAGATTAAAATTATTTTGCTTGAATGACTCGATGCTTGTTGAAATGATATGAGGTGACCAAGAAACTTTTGAGCTCACCCATGAATTGAACCATACACCATGTAGCTAAGTTTTAGCAGTATGCATAATGACATATAGTGGATTCAGTAGTTATGGACTCATGAATTATGATTCGTACAAGTCTAAACCATTACATTGGATGAGGTCAAAATTTATCGGTTCTAACCGACCTTGCTTGAAATGAGAAAAGGCCATTTTTGTTTCATCCTTTCACAATTCTTGAAATATATATCCCTTGCAGTCCCATTTTGAGCTGATAGAATATTTCTTTCATAAAAAACCCTGACTAGGATCACACCCCACACTGGGGGCAATGAGAGTCTTTTCCTAGAAAAGACGAAGACAATGTTAGAGTCGATGGATAAAGGGAAGGCTTAGAACAAAAGTCCAATAATTGAGAAAGGGCTAGAAGAAGAAAGCCAAAGATTGATAAAGACACAACAAATACCAAAAGTTAACACGAAAAATCAAGCGTTATGTCTTTCGGTGTGTCTATGGTAAAGCCTCTATAATCCTCAAAAGTTTAGATTGGCTATTCATCAAAGAAAAGTTGGATTTGGGTTATGACTTATGTTAAACAAATATTGATTTTTGAGATTAACAAGGTTATATGTCACTATCTCTACAAAGACAACGTAAGGAAAAGAGATTGATGAGTAATTAATTGTGATCCTAAGTTCTTGAAACCCTCAAACACCTTTTGAGATTGTGAAATTCCTTTCTTTCATAGCCAGGAACCATAGCCTACATTACGTGCTTTAGAAAGTCCTTTTTAATCAAGTAAGCAATCTGAACCGATAAATGGTGATCTCAAAGCTTGAAGAGTTGTTTCATACAGGTCGTGACTTCATGAATCAAGCTACTGATTATTATGCATACTGATAAAATTGGTGCTAAGAAAAAGAAACAATCTTTCTTGATTAAGCTTCAAGTTTTGACTCGGGTACCTTGTTTTTCTTGAAATTCATAAAAGGTCACCTCATCACAAATAATCAAAAGATATACCCAAAATTAGAGTTTAAAATGGATACAAAGAACTATGGAAAAAGCCATTTTAATCTTACAACGAGTCAATTTCTTTTCTCTAAAAAATACAAGACAATCAAAGGACTACATTGAATAGCGTGTGTTGGATCTTTGACCAACAAAGCTTGATTTCCAAAAGTACTTTCAAAAATTGACATCTCTCTGATTTCATTTCAACAATCAACTTGAATTGACATGATCTTTGAAATGTGAGATTTGATTTCAAAATAAGAAAGATTTTCAAACAAGAAAAACATCGACCGAGTTTGCAAATTCCTGACAGAAATGACATCAATTCTCCTCGACACTCCTGGGGGCAATACAATGGACCTTCGAGAAGGAAAACAAACAGTATTTAAATCAGCTGGGGGGTAAAGATGATCAAATGATGAATCAATGAACTGAGGACAATATGGTTCAAAGAAAGATAATCAGTGAATGAGCACATTCAGATCAATTACGGGCAATAATGTTCAAGAACAGTTTATGATCCAGTAAACCCCGACAACAATTGAGAACAAGGATGTACCTGAAAGACATCTTCATATCTTCGTCTTGGTTTATCGTCTCCAATATGGCTATGACTATTGAAAGATATTATCACATGATTGCCTTTGAATGAATGTTGGAAGGATGCACCACACCTGCCTAGACTGATTGTGGGACCATCTGATTTGAAGCTCAAATGCGCATTACACCATATGAGTATGGGTGATAAAAGCAATATCATTGATGAGGCCGAGACACTTCTTTTCACAATCTGGTTAGATCAGTTGAGAAGAACTTATTATGTTTCAACTAGAGGTGAGTTCATAGCTGATTGACAATCTTGATGGGTGTTGGCACGATGCGCACAATCAATCAGAGAACAATTCTTGAAAGAATCCAGGAGATGAACGATTTGTTAAGCTTCTTAATGATAAATCAAGCAACACCACACTTGGGGGCATTGTCAAGCTTGATAAACAGCGAGAGCAGTAATCATCACGGACAGCCCAAGATGGGCACTGCATTTACAACTGAGCGGATGGCTAGCACATGAATGAGCCAATGCATTGAAAAACAAAGAAGGCTTTGGAATGCAAACAAAGCCACCCTATGACAATGAAGCATCAAAGAGGGGGGAACCTATATTTCAAAAACAGGTAAGATGCATTGCATATCATCTAACTTCGCATGCATTGCATAATTGTTTTGCAGATATTTCATAAAACAATATCCCCACTAGGATCCAACGAGACTCACATGAATTGAAGTTCTTTTAAATCACATCAAGGATGGCAATTCCACAAAAGCAAAATTCATAAATGAAGACAAGAAAGATGGATTTTTATTCATGGAAAAGGGGTTTACAAGTACAAATGTTAAACAGTGCGAGGACGATCAGGGATATTTTCATCTTGATGGTTAATCATGCCTCGGAATTCCTCAAATTGTTTATGCATACGCTCCATCTCTTCCTCGAACTCAAGGTGTCGTGTGTTAACATAGTCCCGCCAAAAGTCAACACGTGTATTCAGCTCTTGGTTTCTCCTCTCCAAGTTGTTTCTGTGACGTCTCTCATCACGGAGTCTATTCCTTAAATTCTCAATCTGATGATGGAGATCAAGAATCTGAGTATTCAACTCAAGTCTTCTGGCATGAAGACGCTCTGCAACGTTCACCAAAGACGAAGTAGCTCTGATACTGAGAGCAAGTGACTGATTCACCGCTTCAATATCGGTCCTGGCAGCTAGCATTATTTCATCACGAGGAAGGATCATGTCTCTAGCCACGGCTACAGCAATATCTTCATTGTCCATTACAGTATCCTCTATTGTAACCGGACGACCATTCACTTCAAAGGTAGTACGCCAAACTGCAGGCTCTACTGCTGCAGGAACAGGGTTTGGGTTAGCATTGGAAGAAGAGGAAGACATGATTAAAGCTTCAAAAGTTAAGAACTTTGAGAGTATTGAAAATGCAAGAAGTTGATGATGTCTTTTGCCAAATACTGCGTGATTTATAAGGAATTTACTCCTACCATCATTTTGAACGGCAGCTCAAATCCCAACCGTACATACAGTACTTCCTTGGGAAGCTTTCCTCATTTTTGGGATCCACAAATTGAATCTCAACCGTACATACAAGACTTTCTTGAGAAGCTTTCCTCATTTTTGGGATCCACAAATCAAATCCCAACCATACATCCATGACTTCCTTGAGAAGCTTTCCTCATTTTTGAGATTTACAAATCAAATCCCAACCGTACATACAAGACTTTCTTGAGAAGCTTTCCTCGTCTTTGGGATCCAATTACAAATCACATCCCAACCGTACATACAAGACTTTCTTGAGAAGATTTCATCATCTCTGAGATCGATTTACAAATCAGATTTCAACCATACAGGTATGACCTCCTTTAGAATTTTTTCATCAACCTTGAAGCTTATTACTGAAATCACTTTCATGTATTTCACAAAATTATATTGAAATCACTTTCAAGTATTTTCAATTAGACCACTTGCGAGTTTCTTCGCATTTTATCATCGGGCAGGTCGCCTGGAACAATTAGACCACTTGCGAGTTTCCTCGCATTTTATCATCGGGCAGGTCGCCTGGAACAATTAGACCACTTGCGAGTTTCCTCGCATTTTCACCATCGGGCAGGTCGCCTGGAACAATTAGACCACTTGCGAGTTTCTTCGCATTTTATCATCGGGCAGGTCGCCTGGAACAATTAGACCACTTGCGAGTTTCCTCGCATTTTCACCATCGGGCAAGTCGCCTGGAACAATTAGACCACTTGCGAGTTTCTTCGCATTTTATCATCGGGCAGGTCGCCTGGAACAATTAGACCACTTGCGAGTTTCTTCGCATTTTATCATCGGGCAGGTCGCCTGGAACAATTAGACCACTTGCGAGTTTCTTCGCATTTTATCATCGGGCAGGTCGCCTGGAACAATTAGACCACTTACGAGTTTCCTCGTATTTTCACCATCGGGCAGGTCGCCTGGAACAATTAGACCACTTGCGAGTTTCCTCGTATTTTCACCATCGGGCAGGTCGCCTGGAACAATTAGACCACTTGCGAGTTTCTTCGCATTTTATCATCGGGCAGGTCGCCTGGAACAATTAGACCACTTGCGAGTTTCTTCGCATTTTATCATTAGGCAGGTCGCCTGGAACAATTAGACCACTTGCGAGTTCCCTTGCATTTTACTATCGGGCAGGTCGCCTGGAACAATTAGACCACTTGCGAGTTTCCTCGCATTTTATCATCAGGGTGGTCACCTGGAAAATAGGACCAATGTTGAAATCACTTTCATGTATTTCACAAAAAAAAAAAATAATAATAATTTTGAAATCACTTTCATGTATTTCACAAGACTAAGGTTGAAATCACTTTCATGTATTTCACAAAAAAATCAATTTTTGAAATCACTTTCATGTATTTCACAAGACTAAGGTTGAAATCACTTTCATGTATTTCACAAAAAAATCAATTTTTGAAATTACTTTCATGTATTTCACAAGACTAAGGTTGAAATCACTTTCATGTACTTCACAAAAAAAAAAATCAATCAATTTTGAAATCACTTTCATGTATTTCACAAAACCATTGTTGAAATCACTTTCATGTATTTCACAATGCTAATCTGAAATCATTTTCATGTATTTCACAACATTAATCTGAAATCACTTTCATGTATTTCACAAGATCAATATTGAAAACACTTTCATGTTTTTCACTTGGGCAGGTCGCCCATAAGAATTAGACCAACTGAAAATCTGTGCATTTTTCAACACTTCCATCGTTTTTCTTTACAAAACTTACTATGCAAAGTCAAAAGAAAATGAATTTTCCAATGCCTTTGCACCGTAAGCATTGTAAAGAGGGGGCAACTGTTGTAACCCAATTTTGGATCCACCAAGATTTTCTTGAATGTTATTTTATTTCTATTATTATTTATAAAAATCCAAAAAAATTAAGAAAAAAGTTTAAAAATTCAAAATATACTTTTCTCGAGTCAACCGCATCTTTCCATCAAAACCGAGTCCACCAGGTCAATACGGGTCAAACCATGTCGACCAGGGTAAAAAATGAGTTTCGGACCGTTTCGGGTCAAAACCGTCATTTTTGGTCAAAACCGAGTCCACCGGGTCAATACGGGTCAAACCATGTCGACCAGGGTAAAAAATGAGTTTCGGACCGTTTCGGGTCAAAACCGTCATTTTTGGTCAAAACCGAGTCCACCGGGTCAAACCATGTCGATCAGGGTAAAAAATGAGTTTCGGGCCGTTTCGGGTCAAAACCGTCATTTTTTACCAAAACCGAGTCCGTCGGGTCAATACGAGTCAAACCATGTCGACCAGAGTAAAAAATGAGTTTCGAGCTGTTTCGGGTTAAAAACCATCATTTTCGACTAAAACCCGGTTCACTGGGTTGATACCCATCAAAAGTTTTTTCCCGGTGTTTAAAATAATTTTCGGTCATTAAAATGGATTTTTAGTGGTTGAATCAGGTTTTTTCTAATACTAAATAGAGTTTTTTAATTTTACCTGTATAAATATATAGTATTATACATAATAAAAAAAAATATAATAAAAAAAATAATAATAATAAAATAAATTGTCAAACGGCGCAACGCGTTGCGCCGAAAGCAAACGGCGATTAAACAAATGATAAAAGCAAACGGTGATTTAAAAAATAATATTTGAAGATTTGCATGTCTCCTGTCATTGGCTATAAATAGCCAGTGATACTTCGACACAGGGGGGAAGAGAAAAAGAAAGAAAAAAAAAAAGAAAAGGGGAAAAAGAACAAAGAAAAAATCTTTACTATTCATGTTTTTTTTTACTATTTCTTCATGCGGGTAGGATATTGATTTTCAAAAAAAACAATTTGAAAAATACCAAATATATCCTAACCATTAGATCTAGAGTGTTTAGATCTGAACCGTTGATTTAATAGGGTACAATAGAGCTTACCACACCAAATTAAAACCCAAATCAATCTCAGCCCTTAAAACAATTCTCCTTTAGATCCGTTGCGCCACGTCACACGGTGTACCGAGCTTTCGGTGCACCGCGCCACACCAGATCAAGGCTCCTCTCATCCGGACCGTCCGATCAACTTGTAGATCCATCCAATCGCAGCCGCAGGATCAGTTCAACGACGATCCAACGGTTCGCAGCCTTCAGATGCACCGGTGAACCATGCGCGCGTTCACACCATAGCACAGCTCAGAGTCTCTCTCTCCTCTCGCCGGCGACTTTCTCTCTCTCCCCCGATCTCCCATCTCCGGCCGTCTCCAGCTTCCGCACCACCACAGAAAGTTTTCTCCCTTGATTTAAAGAAAAACCCCGGTGGTTTTCATTGATTTCGCCGCCTCAGTTGGCCGGAAAAGGGCCGCGATTGTCGGCGGCCACCGAAGCTTCAAGTCGTCGATTCTCCTTCGTCAGCCATCAACGACCGACGATACCACCTCCATCAGAATCCTCGTCCTCAGATCTACCAGGATCGACCGTCGGTTGGACAGAAATCTCGCCGGGAAATCTCGCCGCCGCCCACAGTAACCGCGCGTGTGCCACACGCGCCGCCAGTGGCATTTTCGTAATTTTAGGAGAATTTCGAGGGTATTTCAGTCCTTTACCTATACATTGACACTCAGGTAATTTTTTGGGTTTCAACTGGTATTTTTGATATTTTTTTTATATATAAATGCTTGTAAATTTTCTTGCATGTTGTAAAAAAAATACAAAAAAACAAAGTCGACAAGTCTCCTAATTTTTAGGGACTGATGTCAGTTTTAACGTGTCTCCTATTTTTAGGGACCGACGTTAACCGTTTTTAAAAAAACAAGTTACCAATAAACCCAAAATATAATGGATTATATCCATTATTTCTTTTGGTAACCCAGACGTAATTCTCCTTTTTAGGGACAAACGTCAATATTTTAGACGAGTCTCCTAATTTTTAGGGACTGATGTCATTTTTAATGTGTCTCCTATTTTTAGGGACCGACATTAATCATTAAAAAATTTACAAATAAGCCCAAAATATAATCGCATTTGAATCAAATAGAAAACACACAAGTAAGGGTAACCTTTCTATTGAAAGGATGTTTTAAGGGTGGTGTCTACCTTCCCTTAATCATAACTAACCCCGTACCCGAATTTCTGGGACCAGTGTCTAATTTGGGATTTCTAGTTCCCTCAAATTACTAGATGGCGACTCCAATAAAATCTTTGTTTCCCCCAATCGAGAAAAAAAACCTTTTTGTTAAAATAAACAAAAAAAGCGTGAGCCGTCGCCCGACGTCGTGTATCGACAGTAATCACTAAGTTTCTCAGCATAAAGTTTTCTTTTAAGCAACATTAAATTTGATCGAAAATAAGATATATCCTTTACCAATCCAAACAGTGTGTTAGTTGCCCAAGTTCTTTCGTTTGCCTCATCGATCATCACAACACTCTCACTCACTAGATTTCTTCTTCTTCTTCCTTTTCTTTTCTTTTTGTTGCACCAATCTTGAATTTTCTTTTATTTGCTTTTTATGAACATTCTTTAAAACTTGAATGCAGGTTGATCATCTTGACTTAAGGTTCCACATAAGCTGCTTTGGTGATTTGATTTTTCTGCAATGTTTGGTGTTAACTAATTCTCAACAGTTGCTGTTTTTTCATGGGATTTAGCATGTGAACCATTTTCTCAATGGTTGTGGCTTTTGGTGAACCGTTACTTAATGACAGTTGTGCTTGAAAGATCGTTTCTTAATGATCGTGGGGCTTTTGGTGAACCGTTACTTAATGGTAGTGGTGCTTAAAAGATCATTTCTCAATTGTCATAGAGCTTGAAAGATTGTTTATCAATAGTAGTAGAGCTTAAAAAGTTATTTCTCAATGGTTGTGGAACTTGACAAGCCATTTCTCAATGTTATAGACCTCGAACAGTCGTTTCTTAATAGTTATGGTCCTCAAAGAGCTGTTTCTTAATGGTTATGGGTCTTGAAGAGTCGTTTCTTAATGGTTGAGGAGCTCGAATAGTCATTTCTCAATGGTTATGAGCTCGAAGAGTCATTTCTCAATGGTTGTATATGGAGCTCGAAACGCCATTTCTCAATGGTTATGGAGCTCGAAGAACTGTTATGTTTGGTGATTCGCAACCTCCTATCAAACATGAGAGGAGTTTTCTTCTTTTGCACCCTTGATCTAGGTATGTTCTCATATCTTTTCTTTTTCTTCTTTGTTTTTTTTTTATATAAACTTCATTGGACTTGTAATCTTGTTACCTATACTCTTATGTCATGATTGTGATACCAAGTTACTTTTTTTTGTGCAAACCATCAAAAAGATCAAGATAGTTTTAAAAGGTGACGTAATTGTATTTAGAATAATTTTTAAGTTGTCTGCATACCTTTATGGTTAAAAGATCAAGTCACAACATAGTTCAAAATATTTTTTTCAATCAATGTTTTTACATGACTATACTCAAAACAAGTTCTAAATTGCTTACATACCTTTTGTGGAATAAGGATCAAGTTATAACGTAGTTCAAATTTTTTTGTGTCATTCACAGTTTTAGCTCTTGTTGGCTAGGAACTACATTAAATTTCAAGCATAATATCTCTCTAAGAATTTGTAATTGATGGGCCCAATCTTCAATCTATTCTCATCGATGATTTTATAAGTTCCATTGGTGTAGACCTCTTAAAACCATATAAGGTCCATCCCATTTGAATAGAAACTTATTATCTATGTATTTTAACATGATTATCGGGTATTGTACTGCTAAGAAAACATCTCTTACTTGGAATGAGAATGGTCACACCTTCTTGTTAAAAACTCTATAAAGTTGAGCTTGATAACATTTTATTTATTGTTGTGCTTCAAGATGCTTTTCATTTAAAACTTTAAATTCTTTGAGGTGTAAATATATATTGTTTTTATTGAAGAGTCCTTCCTAGATTTACAGTCCTTAAAGATGGAATTTGACATTCTAGTGGAAGAACAACTTCAACACAGTATACCAAGGAATATAGAGTTGCTTGAGTTGGTGTTTAGAATGTAGTATGAAAAGCCTATGGTGCTTTTCCAATTCTATCATGCCTTTATAGCTTTCTCTTCTCCCATACAACGCAAAAAAACTCCAGAAAAAACATCGATAAAGAGTGCCTTGGAAATGTATGAAGTGAGAAGATCTTCGCCTCACTTCTGACTTATTACATGGATCTTTAGGTAGCTTAATATGTTTGAAATAGTCAATAAACAGTTTACACTCATCTTTTTTCTCAATTTTATAAACAAAAATAATGCCTACTTGTTCTTTCTCTTCTCCATCACTAGTTATCGGTGGAACCACCATATTTAAAACTTTGTTCTTTGTAGACTTCAAGCATAGATGAAAGGAACTTGAAAGCTTTTAAAACAGTTTCCTTACTTGAAAAGCTTGTCTTAAACAAAAAATTTGTATCTCCAAGAATCATCCTCTTTTTTTTTAAATGGGACCCTTTATTTATAAAGGTTTTTAGAGGATCTCAGGTTCTTTTCCATTGCCACATTAATATGTACTTAAAAGTTTCTTTTTATTACGGTTTTATATAATTATATTGCACTTAAAATATCATTAAATTCTCTAACTTGAGCATGTTTTATAATAACAAATCTGATAATATAAGATATTTTTAATTTATGGTAAATGTTCATTTTAAATGCAGATTTGAAAAATAGGTATATTTTACAATTCAGATAATTGATTGATGTGTTTCACTATTAAAATTGAGAAGACCAAAAGGGTTAAGCTTAGAAAGGAAATTCTAGTTGAGTTGTTTCAATTCAAACAGG
This sequence comes from Populus nigra, assembly GCF_951802175.1. Classification (NCBI taxonomy): domain Eukaryota; kingdom Viridiplantae; phylum Streptophyta; class Magnoliopsida; order Malpighiales; family Salicaceae; genus Populus; species Populus nigra. Next base: position 2,218,397 of record NC_084870.1, on the reverse strand, counting down.
AACACCATTCGATTATTGGGTCATAACTGGAGTTGTAAACCTTGCATTTAGGTCTAGTTTATCTTGATAGAAAGCTAAGACATAGGCCTAAAATATTCATGAAGAGTCCAAGATTCAATACTATCATTTTCAAATTCAAATCTTAGTAATGAAAAAGAAGTCTGAATTTGTCTTGCTGCCAAGATACTATTTGATGTTCAACCCATAGCTCGATTTCTGGATGTCAAAATAAGCTCATTTTCTCTTGTTGGAAAGCTGAGACAAATACCTATAACTTTTATGAAGATCATTTGTTCAAATTCGGATGTTATCAGTGATGTTTTGTACAGCCACTAAATTAATAGTTCTAAAATTTAGCTATAAAAAGCATAGGTATTAAATCTGGCCCGGGGGTTGACCCGGCCAAGAGGCCGGGTCCCAAGTTTCATGGGTCAACCCGAAAAAATTTAAAAAAAATATTAAAGTTTTAATATTTTATATGAAAAAATCCATGTAAATATAGGCTATACATATTGTAAACAATGAAGTTTAAAAGAATATTTAAAAAGTTTTTTTATCACATATTGGAAAAACATAACTTTTTTCTTGTGAACATAAAGTATATATATTAATGAGTTTCAAATCCCACATTGAAAAAACATAGTTTTTTTTTCTTATGAACATAGAGTATATATATACTAATGGATTTCAAATTCCACATTGAAAAAACATAGCTTTTTTATTGTGACTAATAGGTTTCAAATCCTACATTAAAAAGATATTATGTTATCCTTTTAAGTTGAAGTATTTAAACTGAAAGGTTTTTTTTATCCCACATTGAAAAAACATGAAAAAACATAACTTTTTTCTTGGGAACATAGAGTATATATACTAATGGGTTTCAAATCCCACATTTGAAAGAAAAAAAACACCAGATCTCGCCCGGGTCACGGGTTGTCTCGTCGGGTCGACCGGGTTTGGTCGGGTCGTTGCACCGGCTGATCTTTTAACAAACCCGAACCTGTCCAGCCCCCAGGTTGACCGGGTCCTGGATCGACCCGCTGGACCGGTCCAGGTTTAATAACTATGATAAAAGGAGGTATTTGTCATATATTTAGGTATCTTGGTTTTGAGATCAAGACCTTACTTTGCTTTTTTTTTCTTTGTATTTTTCTAATGCTCAAGTTTTATTTCATAATATATTCTCATTAATCTCTTGTTTATGTTTATCATTTTCTTTACTATACTTAGTTAATTTATATCATAACTATGTTCTTATCTTGTTTATTTATGTTTTTCTTCTTCATTAATCTCTTTTTTTCAATGTGAAAAGGTTACACTAATGGTATAAGAATAAGTATAATACAAACTCAACATGGATTTTAATGTTTATATTCCAAAAAGTTTGTTGTTATTATGTTTTATAATTGTTATTTTACTCATTCTTAATACCCTGCTTGTTAAGTGGTGAGTCTAGATCTATGGTGTACAACCCTTAGTACAACAAATACTTAATTCTTTCATAGCCTACTGTATGGATAACTGACACATATGCTATGAAAGAAATTTGATTTATTGTTGACACATGTTAGCACCATAAATACTTGACAACATTTATAAGTATTGTCGTTATTCAAATAAGATAGTTAATATTACCATGTTAATAATTATAATGAGCCATTAATGATAAATTATCTGATTGAAACCTTCTTTGTATGTGGTTTTCAGTTAAGTGATAAAAACAGTTTGGACTACTTATATGAAATACCATTAGTGGATCCTCTAACCTTGACAATTGTTTTATCTTTGTTTAATTTTCACATTAATATCACATCTCAAAGTTCTCTTTAACTCTGTTTCTTTTATTATTTGTGGTTTTGTATAGTTAATCTCTTTGTGGATAGATCCCAGTCTTGCTAGGTTATTTACTACTTTAAAACTTCTGCACTTGAAAGAAGACATCAATTATTTGATCGTGTCACACATGATATTGTTTTATTGGTTGATTTTTATTTATAGAATTTTATATTTGTCATAATATATCTTAAATATCTAATCCTATAGGTGAAGAAGGCCTATTTATTTTTCATGTCATTTATTTCAATTTTACTTTGTCATTTCATGTACAAATAAAATAAAAATGACATATGGCAATTTTGATTGGTAGAAATTTCGTGTTTCTATAAGGATAATTCTGAAACAAAAAAGGTTATAATCATGGAAAGCCATTAAAAACCATAACAATCATTGGATTGGGTATAATGTTTCACTTTCTAAGGTTAAATTACCCACCTTTTAAAGAGAAATCTAAGGGAGTACAATAAATTTTTCAAGATGCACTTCATACTAGTACATTAGTAAGTGAAAATAACTTTCTTATATCTAAAAGGGAAAGAAAAATATGGTATGAAAAGTTTTTACTAAAAAGAGATGACTTAGTTAATTGTAAGGAATATACATGGCCATTTGCATGAGGTTTGGTAGTATAGAATATATATGGTAGAGAAATTTAATAAATTAGTGCAAGATAAGGGTGTAAAATAATATGTAGAGAGATTTGAAGAACTCAAAGCTTTAATGAATACCTTAAAGCCATCACTATTATAATTATATTACATCTTCATTTCCATAAATGGACTCAAGGATGACATCAAGTCATTGTTTAATATTTTTAAGCTAATAATTATAATATCGGTTTTCGATTAAACTAAATGAAAATAGTTTAATAATGCATTGATCAAGAAAAGTAGAGTCATTCCAAGAACTATTTTTTCATATAGCATGGGTAAACAACTAGGTAATCCACCACCCAAACCTTTTAACCATTCTAAAATAGGAGGAAGAAGGTAATAGTAATGGAATTAAAGCTAAAAAAGGTAAAATTGAGGAGTATGATCTATCTTTTAATACATTGATCGATGTATATATATATAACACTATTAGAATCAAGGGTAGTTGTAAAGGAAGAGACATTGTCATTTTGATTGATAGTGGCAGTATATATACTTTCATTGATGCATGAGGTTATTAAAGAAATCAAGGCATTTATTGAGAAAACTATTGTTCTTAAAATAACAGTAGCCAATAGAAATGTAATGCTCGTGGCCTCAAATTCATATGGTTTATACAAAGATATTAGTTTCAAATTGATTTAAAAGTGTTGAATCTATGAAGATATAACATGGTGCTTGAGGTAGATTAGTTGAGGGTCTATTCACCAATTTTGTTTGACTTCATTAAAATGAAATTATTTTTCAAAAAAGTTAAAGGAATGATTGAGTTAAAAGGAATTACAGAAGCTAGATTAAAGATTATCACAACAATAAAAGTCCATAAAAGCTTGAAATAAGTAATATATGGTTTCGTAGGATAATTATTTTCCAAAGAAATATCTGAAGCACCCCCCAAACAAGTAGTGCAAAACTTAGAAGTAAAGGTATTACTAGAAGAGTATGATTCAATATTTGCAAAGCCTAAATATCTTTCATATACAAATAGGTTTAATCATATGATTCCTCTAATACGTGAATCCAAAAAAGTCAATGTCAAACCTTATAAGAGTTCATTTATGTACAAGGAAATGATCAAAAGGTTGTTGATGGAATTGTTATAGAATGAGATTATACAACACAATTGCATTCTATTACCTCTTTAGTGTTGATAAAAAAAGAGGATAAAACATAAAGGTTTGTATTAATTATAGGTAACAAAATAATCTGACTATCAAAAATAGATTTTTCATTCCACTAATTGATGACTCGATGGATGAAATACATCGTTCTTAGCTCTTTTTAAACCTAGACCTCAGGTCTAGATATCATCGGATGAGAATGCATAAAAAAGATGCGGAGAAAATAACTCTTAAAACTCATTATAAATATTATGAATTCAAATATATGTCATTTTACTTAACTAATGTGTCCATAATATTTTAAGCCTTTATGAATAATATAAAAGAACCATTTATGAAGAGGTTTGTATTTGTATTTTTTTTATGATATTCTGATATATAGTTCTATTTTAGAACTATATATCAATCATCTAAAGGTAATACTAGAAACACTAAAGGAAAATCAATTATTTATAAAGCAATTAAAATGTTTATTTTATGCATAACAAGTTAAGTATCTCTAGGCATAAAATCTGAATAGATGTTGTGGTAATTGATCCAAGAAAGATAGAAACTTTGAAAAGATGGCCAATCATATATTTAGTTAAAGAATTAAAAGGTTTCTTAAGATTGGTAGGATATTGTAGGAAGTTATTTAGGATTTGGAGTCATGAAGAAACCCTTGATTGAATTGCTAAAAAAAAATATTATTGGAATAGGAAGGCTTAAGAAATTTTTGATAGACTGAAGGGGAAGCTTTATGGTAAGCTCAAGTTCCAGCCTTTCTAAATTTTAACAGCACCTTTATACTAAAGACTAATACATATGCAAATAGATTGGGTACAATTTTCAGTCATGAAAAGAGATCATTAACTTTTTTTAGCAAGACATTAAGTCCAAGACATCTTGAACCATCAATTTATGAGAAAAAAAATACTTGGTTATATTGATGTAAATAAAAGATGGAGACAATATCTGAAACATGATTAGTTCATTATTAAAATTGATCATAAGAATTTAAAACATATTTTATAGCAGAAGATTTGTACCCTTTACAAAATAAGGTTCTAACTAAACTTATAGGACTAAGATGTCAAACTCAATACAAGAAATGTAAGGAGAATATAATAGTTGATGATCTATCTAGAATAATTAGAGATAGAGATAGTTCAACAACTGAAAAGGAAGCAATTGAGAAGGATGTTAGAAGTTTGGAAACTATTATTAAAATGGTGTCAATATAGTATGAAAAGGCAAAAATAAAAAGTGTAGCCTACTATAAACTACTACAATATCATAAGGAACATAGAGAAACATAACTATGGATTTTATAAAAGGGTTGCTTTGACCTAGAAACCCATTTTCCAACCAATGTTTGACCAAAAACACTATAAAACCTTGTTAAATAACCCAAAAATCCATCTAAAAACCCAAAATTAACCTAAAACTAAAAAAACTTCACAAGCTCAGATTTACCATTTCAAGCAAAAGGAAGGACAAATAACAACTAGATGAAGCTCCCCTCATCGAAAGAAACCTGTTGACACTAAAATCAACCTTTTTATGGTTGAAATTGGTGTCACCAAACATTCTCTCCCTCACCAAAATTTAGCCACTCTTTCTCTCTCAACTCACTCAAACTAGGGATCTAAAAATTTAAAAAATAAAGTTTAGGCTAAAATTGTATTTTTTAAATTTAAGAAATTGAATAATTTTGTAACTTGAAAAATATGAGGACCAAAGTGAACCTTTTGCACTATTTTTTTGAAACTGTCAACCATTTCTTTTAATCTTGCCCTTGCTTAATAAACACAAAGTGATTGGGATTCAATTTGACTCTAAAAAGATGCAGCCAACAAAAAAGAAGTTTGAGGACCAAAACAAATTGACACATTAAGTCCACAATGAAATGTAAAAGTGTGCACAATGATTTTTATCTATGATGTTTTTTTCCATAACATTTAGAGTTTATTTAATTATAGAATAATAAACATATTTTTCTTTATGATTTATGTTAGTATTGTTTCATAATAAGGAAAAAAAACACTCTCCTTGTTATCTAATGTAAAAATGAAAACCCAATCAAAACACTTTAATTTATCAAATGACAATATAGTAGTAATATCCATAGTTTTTAGACTCAACTATAGACATGACTTGGTTCAAGAGTCGGGTTGTGCAATTGTTAGGTTAATATGGAAGTTAACACATCAACCAGATTTTATTTTAAAATGATATCATTTCAGTTGTTTAAAAAATTCAAACGATGATGTTTTGAAAAAAAAATCAACATAACATTGTTTCAGATAAAAATTAAAAAACAATTTCTTCGAGTTGACTCGGCTAGGTCTCGTTTGAGTTTGGCTAGGTCAACTAAGTCATAGCGTCATGACCTATTAGGTTATCTATTTTGATCGGGTTAGTTTTCAAAACAGTTGTAGAAAAAACCCATCACAAATCAAAGTTTAGATCAATATATTATTAAGTCGATCTACTAGACCATACCATATGTAATTTTGATCGAAAGGGCATTTCTTTGGCAAAAAATAAGATGGGTTTTCTTTTCCTAATCAAATCTAGTCTAGTCTAGTTAATAAAATTTGGCATGTAATGGGATTTGCAGTTGCACACTAACCCAATATGAATTTCATATGTGATGCAAACTATGGGTTAAAATGAAATATTTTAAGCAATCATTTCAAAGGATACAAGATTTAGAATTATTGAAAGAAACAATTGTAACAAAGAAGCAATAATATGATCAAGTGCTTTCACGGAAAAAATCAAAATTAAATTAACAAGAAATGTTGTTTTTGTCAATGGGCATACATTTCTGAATCTAGCATGTATTTAGGGTGTATTTGTTTTTGTGGTGACACTATATTTTAAAAGAAATTTGATTTTTTTCTTTAAATTAATTTTTTTATTTTTTTGGATTGTTTTGATATGCTTATATCAAAAATAAATTTTTTAAAAAATATTATTTTGATGCATTTTCAAGTAAAAAAATACTTTGAAGAGCAATCGCTACCACAATATCAAACATTACCTTAACCTTACTTGAAAAAAAAGGTTATACATTGTTTAAAGAGACTTCTTCGTGCTATCAACAATCAACCAAATAAATAAATAATTTGTTTTTTTTCTTTATTCCACAATAAAAGTATTTTTGGAATCAATTATTTTACACATTTTTTTCACACATCAATATAATATATTCATAAAAATCTAATATAAGTTTTTAAATATTAAATCCAAAAATAGAATACAGAGAGAAAATTAGTCTAATTTGAAGAAAAAACCTGTATAAAAAAGAGACCGAAAATAAAATTTATAAGTCACCAAAAGTAATAAGGATATTTCCATGTGTGATTTTTTTTTAATTATATTTTTCAATTTCTTTAAAATGAATCAAATAAAGTAATTAATAGGATGTAACTTATCTTGCATTGCATAAAACTCTTTATATATTTATTTATTAATTTCTTTTATTTTTTTGCTACTATTAAAGTATTATTTGTTTTTGTGTTTAAAATGGTGTTTGGATGCTATTTTTAAAATACATTTAGTTTGAAAAAAAATTGTTATTTTTTAATATGTTTTTAACAGTTTTAATATAATATCATAAATAAAAAATATTTTGATAAATATATTTTTTTAAAAAATATCACAGTAATAATCTAACAATCATTCAAGGCGTGAACGATGGATGAGTGGGGCACCCTTTATTTCAAGCAAAAGTTTTGCCTTTACGAGTGTTGAATTGCATTGGCAATATCAAACATCATTACCATCAAATCTTAGAAAAGGACAAAACAGAAACCCAAAAAGAAAGATAAAGCGAAGATGCCAATGCAGTCATGCTACTGAAGTCCAAGGTCCATCAATTTCTTCACAATAATTAATTTCGTTTGATTTTATGATGTAGTATATTTTATTCTAATTATAAATTTAAAAATACTTAATTAATAAATATATAATATTTCACTAAAAATTATTTCTATAAACATTTGTTAAAAAAATATAATTTATATATATTTTTAAACATAATAGGAAAAATTACCACAATTTTAAATACACATTAGTCTATGGCATGGACAATAAACTTTCTATATTTTTTTATTCTATGATAAAATATTTTTAGTTTAGTTTATATATAATTGAAATTAAGTATTATGTCGGGTAATTTTAAAAATATATTTTCTATATTAGTTTGATACATTTAAGTAAATTTAATGTTTTTTTTAAATACTAACTTTGAAATTTAAATATAAAAATTAAAAAAGGAAGCAAACCTCTTTCACTATCAAATATATTTTTTTTAAAATTGTGCACTTCTAGCATTGATAAGGCAATTAAAAAGTAGTTTTTGTTTTTTAATAAATGTATTACATAGATATAAATGATCTATTTAAGATTTAGATAGCATTGAAAATGCATGCCAACCTGTATTTTTAAAAGATTTAATTTTTTTTGTATTTTTTAAATAGTTTTAATTCGCTAATATCAAAAATAATTTTAAAAAATTCAAAAACATTATTTTAATACATTCAAAATAAAAAGTATTTTGAAAAACAATCACAATCACACTCCAAACAGGAAAATTAATATGCAAAAACTACTTGCAATTAAAATAATAATAAAATAAACCTAAAAAAATCTCCAAAGATAATTTTTTCCCTCGAAGATATTTTTTATATTAATTTTATCTTTGAATTTCTAAAATTTCTCAATTAAGTCATTTCATTGTATGTATTTTTTTAGAAAATAATATCATTTTGTTGAAAACTTACTATTTTCTAGTTATAAATTATAATAAATGATTCAATTAAAAACAATCTAAATTACTTAACAACATAATTGATATAAAAAAGTTTGAAAATACAAAATTGGCAAAACCTCATTGCCTATTAATTGGGGATGTTTATTTAAAATTATAGTAATAATGATTTAAAATATTTTTGATTAGAAATATATTAAAATAATTATTTTTATTTTTTAAAAATTATTTTTAATATTAATATATCAAAATAATAAAATATAATTTTTTCATTTAAAAAAAATTAAAATTTTATAAGAACGCAATTTACTTCACGTTTTCAAATACTCCCTTGCTGGTTTGCCCAAAAAGCAAAATAATAACAAAAATGAACTGTAATTAATATAATATGGAAAATTCAGTGTTTATTGAACACACTGACAGCTTCTCCCTGTTCACTCCTTCCTCTCTCTCTCTCTCTCTCTCTCTCTCTCTAAACTCCTACAATCCTATTCACATTCAGATCCAGGTATGTCTCTTTTTACATTACTCTCCTCAACTTCATTTTGTGTTACTTTCTTATCTATCCATTGAAGTTTTTATGCTTAACATGGGCTCTACTTGCTTACTGAGGAGGGAAAGTACAAGAAAATCTCAAGTTGCTAGCTACTTTTCTTTTCGTGGGGGCACTCCAGGCAGTTGTTAGGTTACGTTGAGCTGCAAAGTTTTGGTCTTTTGCATTTTCTTGGCAACAAAACAGAGTACTAGTACTAGGCAGAGCAGTTTTCTAAGTTTCAGTGAATTCTATTTGATAAGTTACTGCAAAAAGAGTTTGTATAAATGGGCTTGCTTTATTTTTTCTCTTTTTGTATCATTTTTTATTGTATCAAAATGATTTCTTTTGTTTAGTTTAGCATTTGGGGTTTTGGTTTCTCTTCATTATTTTTTTTTTCATTTTGCTGTCATTTTCTATTCTATGATGTAAGCTCTATAAAAGAGCTGATTCTTTTTGACCATCTGTTTAGTTGCTGAGAAAGAAAGGAAGAAAGAAAAATGAGGAAATGAAAACGAAAATTGAAGATGTTGGTGTCTATTAATGATATTTAGATTTCCATAAAATGAAAAGGCTACTCTGATTTTTTTTCTTGATTTTTTTTCTTTTCTTGTTTCATTCATTTTTAAATTTTTTTTTATAAGGCTAGTTACGAATGTAATGTGATAATGGGATCTTTATACTGTTGAGAAGTGCTGCCTTGCTGTTTATCATTATACTACATTTTATTTAAGAAAAAAAAAAGAGAAACTTACAAGCAATATGGGAATGGGGTTTCTATTTTTTTTGTTTTTGTTTCCCTTCAAAAGTACCTTAGAACTCTATTCTTTTCTCACTTGATTGTGGGCCTTTGATTTAACAATTCCAAAATGTTTAAATCTTATTTACTTTTCTTTTCTACTGTGTCTCCTATACTTGCCTGTCAATGTTCAGTGCATAACCATAACATGCAGGGATATGAATGCACACTTTTACTAATTGATGTTTGAAACTTTGTATTTCTTGAAGATGGGGAGTTGTCGACTAACTGGAAACTGTGATTAGCAGCACAGATGCTATGATGTTTGTGTGAAAGTGTAGACGTTTTCTACAATTTTGAGTTTGAGAAAAAGTGGGAGTAGGAGATGGAAGAGATACAATCTCAATCGGATAATTACAGATCTTCTTCGTCTTCAGCGAGTAGTCCTGCAAGTAGGGTGCCATCAAGTAACTTCTTCTACTTGCGGAAGCCTGGTTTGCATAGACAACCTATCTCATTTGAGGATTCACCAGAGTGGGATACGGATATTGATGTCAGGTTGGAGGAAGGAGGTGACTCTATCAATGTTGCCACAACACCAGCATCCCCATCTTTGTCGAAGCTTAATAGTGGGTCGTTGCCATCCCCACCATTACCGGAGGGTGCGGTTGTTGCAAGAAAAATTGCAGGGGCTTCTGTTGTTTGGAAAGACTTGACTGTTACAATCAAAGGGAAAAGGAAGTACTCAGACAAGGTTGTCAAGAGCTCAAGTGGTTATGCATTGCCGGGCACAATGACAGTCATCATGGGTCCTGCAAAATCAGGGAAATCCACATTGCTACGGGCTATTGCAGGTTGGTTAGCATGCTATTCATTTATCACCAAGTTGGAATATTTGCTTTAAATTCTCTCTATGGATGCTTGAAACTAAAGAAGTGAATTTCAACACCGCAGGGAGGTTGCATCATTCAGCCAGAATGTATGGTGAAGTTTTTGTGAATGGTGCAAAATCACGCATGTGTTACGGCTCATATGTAAGTTCGATGTATATTCTCTTGCTATTGGATCATTTTTTCTCTCTATCAATTTGATTTTTTTCATTGGGTTTCCTCCAACTCTGCTGTCTTGATATTCTTCCTTCTATGATTTGATATTTCTATGATTTATTTTTTCTTGGTCTTTAAATATGTAAGATAGAAATATCCTCTGCTGCAGTTTTGATATTCTTCCTTATATGATTCATTTCTTCTTGTTTTTTTAATATGTGACTTCAAAACATTCTTGGTCGCTCTTCCTTTAGTCTTAGTACATTATTGTGTCTCAAGGAGCTGAGAGCAATATAGTTATATACATGTTTTGGCTTTGCGGTGTTATCCTATTTCTAATCAATGGTCCTGTTAACTTCAAAAGGTTGTACAAATTGGTAAGGCTGTCTTGTTATTGATGTGATTAGTTTTTTGTTATTGATTCTGTAACCTTCAGGGAAATCATCCCCAGAAGTTTTGGCCAATATCCTCTTGGCATCACTGAGCCTCATGATGTACTAAGAATCAATATGGTACACGACCAATGTGGGTTGTGGATTGTTATGTTTTCTTCTTTTCTTTATGAATTATCTGCCCCCCTCTTCTATCTCCATTTCTGTACAGTTTTTAGATCATGATTTATGGTTGGTATGCTAAATAGGAGCAAGTTATTATGAGGAATGCATTGTCAAGTCTGGATTTTGCATATAATATTACGCAATCTGATTGATTACGTGTCATTTGATAGCTAAGGCACATACTTTCTGAACTTACATGCTGAAAATCTAGCATCATACAAGGCTATGCAGGTTGAGAAAACTCAAATGCATCTTTATGGCCCTCTTATAGATTTCTATGTTAATGACATTCATCCATGTTGGTGAGTTGTCCAAAGATAAAAAAGGAAAAAAAATGATTAGTCTATACTCTATACTTGTGACCAGCACCCTAATTCCAACCATTGTTTTCTTTGTAATAGGTGGCCACTATTTTGCATTGATATATTAACATGCATGTGCATAAGGGAGTGTGCTTGTAAACTCAATGGCACTAGGATAGTCCTAAAAAGACATCTGATGTTTTAAGTTTGAATGAGAACCTGGTATGCCACCCTATCGGTGGTCATTTTCACAGTGTTTAGTGTATTGCCTTTTGATCTCTTATCTTAAACATTTGCATTATCAATAAGATCAATCCCACTTCCACTGGACCTTCTTGGTGTTGACTTTAGCTTACATCATGATTTGGAATAGTGCGTGCACGCGTGCACGTCTGGAACCAAGGTTGGATGCTTAAAACTTTTAGATTCTTTCATAACTGGAAAGGATGCTTCTCCATCTTGGAAGTATCGAATGATAAATTATAGCTGTTTTATTTTGCCAATTAAGTTCTGTTACTGTTAACGAGGAAATTGTCTTGAGACAGACAGTTAAAGTTGCACTTCCATGATAGAACTAAATGTTGTTATTTGTAGCAAAGTCAGGGCCTTTGACCTTGAATTATCTTCCAATTTGTAGGGTTTTGTTGAGAGGGAAACTGCTCTGATAGGATCTCTCACTGTCCAAGAATACTTATACTACTCTGCACTGCTTCAACTTCCTGGCTTCTTCTGCCAGAAAAAGAGTGTGGTAGAGGATGCCATTCGTGCCATGTCTTTGAGTGATTATGCAAACAAACTGATCGGAGGACATTGTTATTTTAAGGGCCTTCCGAGTGGTGAGCGAAGGCGTGTTAGCATTGCCCGGGAGCTTGTAATGAGGCCACATATCTTATTTATAGATGAACCTCTTTATCATCTTGACAGGTTTATTGCTTTCTTCTCCGTCCTATCTCAATTAAGTTTACTCGTATCATTTTCTTACATCCATCCTACATGAGTATTGTGCATGATGGCATGGCTTATTGCACTGTTGATTTGAAGCACTCTATCAAGGGTAGGAACAAGCGGCTTAGGCTTATTTCTTTAGAAGAACATAGATTCGATGCTGCTAAACCACTTTGATTACATGTGTATGAGGAATGGGCATGAATTGTGGATCTTTTCCTACTTTGCATCTTAAAATGTGATGGAAACTCCAAAAAAATCAGAACTTGTGGACCAAAGTACTTGGCATGACTGAGGAAATATGACTGTTGTCAGCAAAGAAAGTTTAACTAACTTTATGTGAACTTTGGTACCAAGAAATTATTATTTGTCATTTTTTTATTCAAAATTGTTAATGGCCTTACTGTTTTCATATCTCTATGGGGTCATAGCTCTGCGTGCTCATAATAATTCATGTCTTTCTTCCTGTAAGTATTGACTATCTAATTTCATGACTTTACCTCAATCAGTGTCTCTGCCCTTCTGATGATGGTTACATTAAAGAAACTTGCTAGCATGGGGTGCACTCTTATCTTTACCATTTACCAGAGTAGCACTGAAGTATTTGGTCTCTTTGATCGGATCTGCCTACTTTCAAATGGAAACACCTTATTTTTTGGAGAAACGTTGTCCTGCTTGCAAGTAAGGGATGCTTGGAATTTGATCTTACCTTTTGTTTCAGTTTCTATTAAAGAACATAATTTCAAAATGAGTGAAGCCCATATCATATGACCATTTTATAGTTTAGTGTCATATGTATGCAACCGAGGTACTATGTGGTCTTTATTTCGTGCTTCATTTGGTTGCGATAAAATGTGGTATCAAATTAACATTAGTTAATTTCAAGTAAGGGATGCTTGGAATTTGATCTTACCTTTTGTTTCAGTTTCTATTAAAGAACATAATTTCAAAATGAGTGAAGCCCGTATCATATGACCATTTTATAGTTTAGTGTCATATGTATGCAACTGAGGTACTGTGTTCTTTATTTCATGCTTCATTTGGTTGCGATAAAATGCAGTATCAAATTAGCATTAGTTATGCACAGAACTCCCAAGATATTTTTTTTTTCTTTTTCTTGGAATTAAAGAGAGCATTATATTTATATGGATACTAATTGACATATTTATTTTGACGAAGCACTTCTCAAATGCTGGATTTCCTTGCCCAATTATGCAAAGCCCTTCTGATCACTTCTTACGTGCAATAAACACGGATTTTGACAGGATCATTGCAATGTGCAAAAACTGGCAGGTACTTGAGTAATTATTATTATTATTATTATTATTGATGGCACCATCAAAGACGCATTGGAAACAGTGAGACTGATTTTTGAAGTTATAACATGTACTCATTTTGACATTTACTGGACATGGAATCATTGTCATAGGATGACCATGGAGATTTTTCATCAGTGAACATGGACACTGCTGTTGCCATACGTACCCTAGAAGCAACCTATAAATCATCAGCTAATGCTGCTGCAGTTGAAACCATGATATTGAGACTCACTGAAAGGGTATTGTCATTTATCTTCTCTTATTACACTATGTTTAATGGTTGTCTATATACTCATCTTCCACTGTGCACATAATTATTGATTGTCGTGTAATATTGACAGAAACTTGAATGGATGTCGTTAGCTCATTCTTTTATGGGTTGTGGGTAATGAATGAATCCATCCTTTTGTTTTTGCACCTGGATAGCTATGTCAATGCCTTGGAAGGCTAGATGGTGCCCTAGTGTCTATAATTAATTTTTTTGGATTATTCCGGTGATGCTTTGGTTATTGACTCCTGGATATTGATCAAATGCTGAAGAGGATTGGTGTTGGATGGATTTAAGGTCAAAATTTTATCGATTGATGTTATGAAAGGCTTATTTTTTATGATTTTGTAACATATGACCATATGGGGTATGCCACATGTTGAGTGTTTAACTTGACACAAAAACAATCAAGCTTATCCATGTCTCATTTGACAAACTTAGAAAACTTGGAGCAGGAAAAGTTGTGTTCCCTCTTTGGATAATCGCTATTTATCTTGAATATGGTTACAAGCTAAATTTTAGCTCCTTTAAAATAGCTAACCTACCTTATACATACTTTCCTAACAACTAGCCTACAACTAATATATCCTAACAAAGGAAATCATAAAATATTTACAAATGTAGAAGGTAATTGTCAAATTTGTCTTTAAATAGACAACTAATTCCTTTGACATCCCTTTAAATTGATGTTGGTAGGTCTACGAGCATCAATTTGCTAACAAGAAAATGATGGCGTTGACGAGTCATGGAGAGTAGTAGTGATACATGGGAGTGTAATAACCTGACGATCAAAGGCCTCTTGTATGGAGTGAGAGTCAACCTCTAGATGCTTTGTGCATTCATGGTAGATAGGATTGCAAGCAATTTGGATGACATTAGTGTTGTCAGCATGCAGAGGTGTAGCTTGAACCTGGGAAAAGCCAAGCTTTGTGAGAAGACCACGAAGTTAAATGATCTCAGAGTAGACAGCAAACATGGCATGATACCTAACCTTAGTAGATGACTTGGAGACAGAGTCTTGTTTCTTGCATTTCCAAGAGATAAACGTACCACCTAGGAACATGCACCAGCTGGTAGTAGATTTCCTAGTATTTGGACAACTGGTCCAATCAACATCATTGTAGACGTGGAGATGGAGTGAAGAACCAGTAGGGAAAAAATAAGCCACGAGAACTAGGGTTGATAACTGTTGTTCTATGACAGTCTGAGTGAGAAGACATTGCTCCTACGAAACAAATCATTGAGGCATGCATCTAAGGAAGGAACTGGTTCTCAATTCATAAGATTAGATCTGGTGCCTTCAAATTCAGATTGTAATTTCATAAGAAATTGGTCCCTTTTAGTAGTTTCATGAACAAATTGAACAGAACAAAGATCGTCAGATGGTAAAGTAGCATAAACTATATTATTATATTCAGCCCAAAGATTCATGAAACTAGAGCAAAATTCAGAGATAAAAAGACTATCCTGTTGAAGACTAGCCAAGTCATGTTCAAGCTGGAACCGACAAGTAGTTTTTGTTGACCGTAAAGCTTCTTGAGATAATTCCACTATCTCAACCACAGGTGTGGAGGATCGAAGATTTAAGATGATGTTGGATTTGACAGATCCTAAAATCCATGTCGTGCTTGTGCATCTGTAACCTCCCATTTGGCGTGTTCCCTATCAATGTTTTTGTCAGGGGCAGGGCTGCTGCCATCATCATAGCCTTTATAGATTCTTCCCTTTGACAAATATCATGAAGTGGAATGCCCTTGATGAGTAATTCTTGCCATTAAAATAAACCAAGTTCCAGACTTTTCTGAAGACATAATGCCGAGATTGTTTGATCTAGAATAATTGAGAATAAAGGACTGTGCTAGGACTACGATGGACTTGAGGACAAAAGACACAGAAGACAAACAAAGACAGAACTAGATTTTTGTTAAGAAAGGCTTTGATACCATGACAAACTTAGAAAACTTTGAGCAGGAAAAGTTGTGCTCCTTTAGAGAATCGCTATTTATCTTGATTACAAATGCAAGCTAAACTTTACCTCTTATAAAATAAATAACCTACAACATACATACTTTCCTAACAATTAGCCTATAGCTAGTATATCCTAACAAGGGAAAGAATAAGATATTTACAAATATAGATTGTAATTGGCATATCTATCTTTAGATAGACAACTAACTCCTCTGATATCATTATGTGAAGAAGAAGGTAGCTTGCTGTAAATTTAGCCTTATAAGTGCAGCCATGTAGATGTGCTCGTTTATGTGTTAATGCCTTTGGGCATGTGTGTGAGTACATGCATGTGTGCGTGGTCATATCCAGATGCAAATACAAGTTTCACTTCAAAAACATAATGCTTTGAAATTAGCTTTTGTGTGCTAAATATTTTTATAATATCAAGATCATTGCACTGCACGCTTTAAACAAGGAGGTTTTGATGCAGTTTTACCTCTACTGTCATGTTGTTAGGATCAATCTGACAGTAGTCAGAAACTTGACTTTCCTAGGAAATTTGATCCTGCATGTACAAGGAAACTTAAGCAAACCAGCTGTAGAAATCTTTATTAGATGGTTTTTCTGATATGGGCCTATGATACCTCAAATTGTGATTTTGAAGGTATGGCCATTTTAGATTGAAGTAGAAATCGTTTCTGTTGGTTGTGCTTAATTAGTTTGCTATATCACTTTGCAGGCAACTTAACTGAATTGGATCATGTATCTTTGCATGGTACATACGAATGTCTCTTTGAAAGCGTGTATTTCGTAGTTAAAATAATGTCATGTTGCATCCATATTCTGATGAGAATGTAAACTAGTTTTGGAAAAGACAGGTATACAATGATGGTTTAAAGGAGATATTCCAAGTCCTAAAGGCTAATCATGATGGTTCATGTCATGAATAATCCGCTCTCCCTCACTCGGCCTTTTCTTTTCTGCTCTCCAGTTTGATAAAGATGTCAGTCTAGTAGTGGGTTTTCATCTCATAATTTTTTATTATAAAAAAAACTTTTAATAATTCTTTTTTTTTTCCATTCCATAAATTATTCCTTTATTATGAAGAAAACTTTTAGTCTGAGAAATTCCTTCAACATCTGTAATACTCTCACACTTGACTTTCATTGAGTTCCATTTTTTTCATTGAAGCACAAACTCCCCATTTTTGCATTTAAGCATTAGCTATAATGAAATCACTCCTGTTTGCATGGCTCCACAGATGGTTGCTTTTATAGACTAGACAATATATCTCATCATATGTGATTTAACTCTGCAGGAAGGTCCACTTCTTAAAAGCAAGGGAAAAGCTAGCAATGCAACAAGGATTGCAGTTTTGACTTGGAGATCTTTGCTAACTATGTCAAGGGAATGGAAATACTACTGGCTTCGCCTTATTCTGTACATGCTCCTTGCTCTCTGTATTGGTACAGTTTTTTCAGGCTTGGGGCATTCTTTGTCTTCAGTTGTGGTGAGTTTCTTAAAACAAAAATCATTACTGCATCTGAATCTGCATCCATGAGTACCCAACTAAGAACAGGATAACCACGAGTCTTTTAGAACCTGGTCATGATTGTATTAGACATGATATCAAAGTTTTTGTAATTAGATATGTGATTTGAGTAGAAACAGGTCTAGTTAGACATGCACATCAAATTGTCTGCGTCATTGTAGCAGCAGCTATTACTGTAACTATTCCTGTAACTAACCCCAGCATGATGAAGCTTTCTTCTTCTGGGAAAAAAAAATCCGCTTGATATTCAGCAGGTGGCTCTCACCACTCCTACTACTACTTAGGCCTCATAGGAAATAGTTCTGATGTCTGACTTGTACAGATTTTCCATGAATATCTGATTCTTTGAACTTCCTGATTGGCATGGATCCATGCTGTTATCTATCTTTCATTTTCTGTGCTAACTGTTCATCTCATAGCTTAAGAACAATTTCTGTTACATCGCTGCTTCTTGACCTTGTTTTTCATGGTTATTGTCTTCATTCATGCACATGCACTGTCTCTCTTGCTCTGGTGACGTGCACGGATCAATTTCTTATCTCCTCTCCCATTTTGCAGGCAAGGGTGGCTGCAATTTTTGTATTTGTATCATTTACTTCACTTCTAAGCATTGCAGGTGTACCTGCGCTTTTGAATGAAATCAAGGTATTCTGTTGCTGCTTCTGTTGGCTGTTAATATCTAAAGTTGATCTCATATAGAGTTCTGTGGATTATATAGTTGCCTTTGACATCCCAAATGAAACCTTTGTAATTTCTCATGAAAATCTTAGAACTGTTTTGGTAGCTTTCATGAACTTGTAACTGGTCCCTGAATAATGATAAGGGTGTCAAGATGATATACTATGCTAGTTTCTTTATTATTATAATTGGGTGGCATTCCAAATTAGAAAAGACGAACGGAGCTTCCTTTGTTTTATTTAATTTTTTCTAGTAGGGGTGATCATTTTCGGTTCGGTTCGGTTTTTATAAAAAAAAAGTAACCAAACTGGTTTTTTTAAAAAAAAACCGAACCGGAACCGGTTCAAACCGACCAGTTTCGGTTCGATTATTTTAGAACAAAAACCAGTTCAAACCAGTTTGGCTCGGTTTTTTCCGGTTTGGCTCGGTTTTTTTCCGGTTTGGCTTGGTTTTTTTTTGCGGTTTGGGTTCGGTTCGGTTTTTTCGGTTTCAGGCTTATAAAACCGAAACTGAACCGAATCAGTCGGTTTTTTCAAAATTCTAATCGGTTTAATCGGTTTTTTTTCACGGTTTGGTTTTTTCAGTAATTTGTTTTCCAATTTTTTCGGTTTTTTTGCTCACCCCTATTTCTTGGCATATGTACAAGTCTTCTGGCTCATCTAGGTCGCAATAAAGCTTTTATATGTTTGCATTGGGAGCTTAAGTGATGCCGAACAAGAAGGAGATGGAGAAAGATGGAGGTATAGATAAGGGAGAAAAGCAGTAGAAAGAGGCTGAAAAAATAAAGTCTTGATATCATCCAACGTTGTCTCAAGTAAAACGTTAGGTGCTTTATGTAGAGGCACCAAATGAAATAAATCATTATTTATTAAGTTTGTTGATTATACATCATGTGAACTAGATACCAAATAAATAACTAAGTTAAAAGTTCTTCAATGTGAGCATAAAAAGTTGATTATGACAAAAGTGTAAAATGTAATCGATAGAGGTTTTTCTTCTTTTAGTCATCATTTGCCTGTATGAGGTTCATCTTTCTCGTGTATGTGATTTGGTCAACCTGGTTGCCTGTTTTGCAGATATATGCATGTGAAGAATCAAATAGGCATTCAGGAGCACTTGTCTTTTTACTTGGGCAACTTCTCTCCAGCATACCATTCCTCTTTCTCATCTCCATTTCATCAAGTCTTGTCTTGTATTTCCTCATAGGCTTGCAAGACGAATTTAGCTTGTTGATGTACTTTGTTTTGAATTTCTTTGCGTGCCTCCTGGTAAATGAAGGACTAATGCTGGTTATCACTTCCCTTTGGCAACATGTTTTCTGGAGTGTATCAACTCTAGTAACCATACATGTGAGTTCCATTATCGGTGCTTTATGCTAATAACTTTTAATTGCTTAGCTTTTTGCCGAGTTTAATACAACAGCAGATAAATATTTTCATGGCACACACATGCAATTACACACTCCTTTTGGTGCTGGTGTCAACTTGTATCTATCTACCTCTCTCATTTAGCTGGGATATCCTGGAGAAGATAGTACAATTGTATTAGAGGACTAATGCTGATTGCAAAAATCAAAATTTCAATTCATCTCAAATGTTTAGTCAGATTGTCTTGTATGGTGTTTGATGACCTTTCTAATGCATATATGCAAGTTACTACTCAAGTGGACATGAACATTGCAAAGTGATAATTAAGTTGAGGTGATCAATGTTTCAATGATGTACGTGCATATTTTGTATTGATTAATGAGATGACATTCCTTAATCTGATTGATGGTCTGGATGGCATTCAGGTTGTAATGATGCTTTCTGCTGGGTATTTTAGAATTCGAAGTGTCTTGCCAGGACCAGTGTGGACATATCCAGTATCCTATATTGCTTTTCACACTTACTCTATTCAGGCAAGTTTGCATGTAAATGAGTTCAATTGTGTCCATCTGACTAGCTGTGTTTCTAAATTAACGTTATAATTGGCTTGATTTTTTATTGCTCAATCAATTCAATACAAAAATCCTGACTATTAGAAACATATTAAAATTTTCCTTTTCCCTATAAATTTTCATTTATTGGAAGCAGTTGCAGCTGTTGGAGTGAGATCATGTTTCTGGCAGTATCTTAGATGTGTCATTGTTTTTGTTGTTGCAGGGGCTTTTGGAGAACGAGTACCTGGAAACTTCGTTTGCTGTTGGGGAAGTAAGGAGTATTTCGGGATTGCAGGCCCTCCGTAGTGCATACGACATCTCTCCTGACAGTAATTCCAAATGGGAGAATTTGCTGGTGTTGTTTCTCATGGCGATTGGGTATCGCATTCTAGTGCTTGTTGTACTGCATTTTCGTGTAGGGAAAAACGAATCCATAGTAAAGTTTTGCCGGTGTAATCGAGATACAGACAATCCAAGGTGAATGGTAATTGTACTGTCAAGTCTTGTGTAACTAACCTTAAATTTCATCTGCCTGTTTCGGTTTAGCATTAGACAGGAAAATATGAATACAATAAAAAAGAGCATTGGTCAGTGTCTTCATCTGAGTTTCTCAGACCCATTTGTCAAGATAGTCTGGATGAGCTTTCATACGTAGTTAAGACAACTTATTGTTCTTTTGATTCCTCAACCAAGTGGCTACTATAAAGGGACAATCAAAATGCTTCCAAACACTTCCAAAGTTGCTTGTTCTTGTGATTTTATAATATGGATACCTTATCCTTGCCAGATTGAAAACTGCTAAAAAAACACCGTATATAACCCAAAAACGAAAAAGGAATAGTAGTTTTAGCTGTCATTGCATATGGATTTGTTTGGTTGGCCCATCTTGTCACTAATCTTATTCTTTAGGTCCGTGATGAACTGAGCCATATTTTTCTCTGAGGATCCTCCGGGTGACAACGCATTTTCTAATGTTTTCTTCACCTCCTTGATTTTGGTTCTTAATTCGTTCCCTAATTTTCCACTGAACAAACTGTTGATATTGCTTGAAACTTCCTCTTTAGTGACAAACTTTCTATCACTCAAATTGATCCCTACCTTCCAGTCATCAACCACTAATTTCCTGTTAGTGAATTGATCGGTCAGCAAAGGGAGACACAGTAATGGAACTTGACACCATATACTTTCTAGAATGGAATTCCATCCACAATGTGTTAAGAACCCTCCGATCGCATGGTGGGGCAACACTTCTCTTTGACAGCACCAAGGTATGATCATCGCGCGGTCAGCAACCTCTTCCTCAAATCCATCAGGCAGGGGATGAGCATCATCAGAGCTCACAATATCAGCTCGAAGCACCCAAACAAAACTCACTTTGCTAAGGGAAAGCCCATTTGCAATCTGTGCAAGGTCCTTTTTTGTAACATGTGCGTAGCTACCAAATGAAACATACAAGACTGAGCCACGAGGCTTTTCATCAAGCCACTGGGTGCAATCGGACTCGGACCACAGGCTAGTGGCCACAAAGCTCTTGGTGAAGCCATTAGGGAAAAGGGGTCCAATTGCATAGTAGGGCATTTCGGCTTGTAGAGCTGACAAAGTCTCGACCTCAAGTTCCTGCACCGAATTGCATACAACAAAATCTGCACTTCTAGTGTCGTTGAAGGCATTGAAAATGATTTGATGGCAAACTGAAGTTGTCTCTGCCTCTTGAAGATATGATGTCATGTCCATCGGTTCTATTGCCTTAACTCCTGGTATGTAATCTATGATGTCCTCCCGGCAATCTAGTCACAAAATTTACCAAAACCTGATGATCATATATTCCTATCTAGTAAGAAACTAGCTAGTACTTGAAATAATAATATTGTTTGATTGACATGAATAAACATGGACATAAACAAGTTACCTTGACAACCAAAATGACCATTTATCCTTAGAAGATCCATATGGTAATACAAGGAAAACACCAAAGCTGGTTCTGTCCAAAAGGAAACGTAGAGCAAACCAAACTTCTTTGCAATCTTCGATGGCCATACAAAAAATGTGTCAGCAATCAAACATCGAACACTGTCGTCAGACTTTACAATCTGGCCGACCACCTCATCCACATGGGCCGAGAACACATGCAATAGGGCTGCCATATACTGGTCATGGTTCAACGACCGGTCGAACCCAACGGGAAGCCCGTCGGATATAGTTGCGTACCGAATATCAAGCCCTGATTCTCGGACCTTGGTGAAGATGTCGGATTCGCTATTGGGCTGAGCCTTGGAGATTTGGTGATGGAAGGCGTGGGTGTTGATGAAGGTGATGGTGAAACCTTGAGATGCAAGCTTGATGGCAAGGTGAACTGATGGGATGACATGGCCTTGAAGAGGGTAGGGTACGAGGATGGCATGGGGTTTCTTGGATGTCTGATCTACCATATTCCTATGAGGGTTTTGTTGCAACGAGAAGGGAAAGAGAGAGGTTTGTTACAAGAAGGAGAGCTAGAGATTATAATGGCGTGTCTTTAGTTTGATGCTTTGAGGTTATATTGGAGTCTAGAAGCACTGACTTCGCCTCATTTACGGACGTTGCTAAAAATGGTTGATCGACATGCTCTTCTAAAAGTAGAAAGCGGAATTTTGGAGTGGAGGGGGCAATGTCAAAATCATCTTCGGCTTCAAGCATGTTCACTAATTAACTAGATGCATTTAAAAGGTAAGCATAGTTTTGCCGTATTTAGTGAATTGAAGTGTATATATACGCTTCTTTATGGAGTCGACGTGCATTAATTTACAGCACAGATTCTTTCCTTCCAATTAAAATCTTTTTTTTTTTGGCAGAAATCTGCAATTTTGCAAGTAATACTCCGTAACATGCATGCACGCATGCACGCACTCTCACACAAGAATAAGAGCATTGAATACATATGATAAGGAATAACAATGAATCAAAGAGGAGAAGAGAATAAAAGAAGAAGAGAAGAAAAGGAGAAGAGGTAACCAAAGAAAAAAGAGGACAAATGTATGTCTACAAATTCTTTAATCAATCATTAAAAAGTGTCAATCTCATTTAAAAAATATACTTTAATAATATCAAGCAAATCCTAATTAAACCATTACTAATAAATATTAGGGTAACGAATCACTAAAATTAAAATAAAGTTTGAAATATAATAGTTAAATAAAAATCCAATAAAATGAACTCAAATGCTTCCAACCTATCAATTAAAGATTAAGGGAGTGTTTGGGAACGCGGTTCAACCCGCGTTCCCAAAAAATTTAATTTTTTTTTCTAAAATTTAATATGATTTGTACATTTTAGATCGTTTTGATGTGCTGATGTCAAAAATAATTTTTAAAAAATAAAAAAAAATCATTGGCATGTATTTTAGCACGAAAAGTTATTTGAAAAGCACCCGCAACCACACTGTCAAACAAGCTCTAAATTATCTTTTTTAATCTCCGACCATATACATATATGATCTATGGCATATATAGTCTAGCACCGTATTAAAACAGACTTTTGCTTATGTAAGATTTTGATTCATCTTCCTCAACTTTTCTTCTTTTTTAGATTGAAATATTTTGAACAGTTTTGAAGTTTTACAGATAAAAAACAAGCATCTTTAAGATATATAGATTATCCAAACCTTACACGATCATGTAACTAGGTAATGCATTATGCATTGGTGACCGCGACCAAAGACTTTTGATATTTGGGTATTGTCTCGTCTAAGTGACATATAGGTTGATGATGCCATTAATACAAGGGATGAGAAAATTTATGTGCATATTTTGGATTAATCATAGTCATTAATGGAAATTATTGGAGGATTGCATTAATAATTGTTTTTGTTTATTGAAAAAGAAAGAGGTATCATAAGGTTTTGCCTAATGAGGAAATTTTTTTAGAGTGATCTATAAACTATAAATAAATAATTATTCTTGTGATCTTATATAATAATTTAAACTCTTGGTTAAGATAGTTTTTTGATATAGCTAATATCAAAAATTTGATTACCGTTTTTCATTTTAATTAATAAAATTAAGTATAAAATAGTATAAGTCTGTGTGAGCTCTAAGTCCAAATAATTTTTACTTAAAATATATGTGTTATAGAGTAAAATATAAAATTATTATTAGGACCTCACCTAATAGTTTAAACTTGGAGTTAAGATATTTTTTTGACATGAAATCATAGCCTTTATAACTAAATAATCACGAGTTTAAATTTGTTCAAATCACTTGGCAATCAATATTATTATATAAAAAAAAAACTAACCCCCGTAGAGATATTATTGTACCCCAAGACCTATATTACTATTTTTACAATAATATAATTACTATTTTGCCCACTGATCATTTTATATTTTATCTTTACTTTGAGAGTAAGGTGATCTTTCACCATGAAATAAATATCTTTCGAGGATTATGTAGGGTTATTTTAGTAATTGTATTTTTTATAATTCAATTCCTAAACATTTAATTTCATTTGATTTTTCCCTAAACATTTAATTTTATTTCATTTTTATGTTGAATTTAATTATAATTCTTTTATTTGCTATTTGTTTTTGTTTTGCATTTGTTTTTTGATTGATTTTTTTTCTTAAATTCATCCCTCAATAATTGTTTAATTAAGAATTTTGCTTTGTTTTTCAGGTTTACTTTTAATAAGATCACTCGGTCTCATGACTCGGGTAATAGATCTGAAGGATTAGCCCAAGTCGACTTCCATCTTTTTTAAAAGCATTTATTTTTGAATATTTTTTTGGAGGTATTTTTTTTGTTTTTGAATTTATAGTGTCAACTGAATTCCATGTTCTCTATCATGTGTTTCAATTGTTGATCCAAGTTGGTTACCGAGTTCGCTCGAGGTTTTTTTTTTATTGACATGTTTTAAAAATATATATTTTTAAATTAGCTTATAATAAACTTTTTGATAGGACCTAGATCTAGGGTTTTATAAATTGCGAGTTTTTTAAAATTTGACCATGTTTAGGTTGTTTGTTTGGGTTTGCTTTATTTGTACAGATGTTTTCAATTTCACTTCATATGATTTTTTTAATCTTTAAAATTTGGTTCTTATTTTTTTAATTGATATTTATTTTATTTGGCATTATTTTTTTATTTTTTTCATTAAATTGCATTCTCATAGGGTTTTTTCTATTAAATTTTATTTTCATTCTTTTTGTTGTTTTTGCAAGGTTTGTTTTTTAATATTCTTCTACTTATCTCATTCTTCAACATTAAATTAGTTAATAAATATACTTCTTGATTGAATCTAGGTAAAGAAATTCACGAGAAGCAACTTTTAGAGATTAGACTAGATTAAAGAGGTTTGCCTTGTTTTTTTCTCTTTTCTAAATTTATGTTGTCTTATTTTTTATCTTTTTTTTTAATTCTGTTTTGTTATTTTTTTTTGGTTTAATTCACTTTTTTTAACTTTTGTGTTTTTATTTTTTTTCGGTTTAATTCACTTTTTTTTAACTTTTGTGTTTTTATTTTTTTTCGGTTTAATTCACTTTTTTTTAACTTTTTTGTTTTTATTTTTTTTGGTTTGATTCTATTGAATTAACACTCAACAATCCTTTTTCTATTTCACCATTATCTTTTTTAATCTATAAGTAATCTACTACATTACAAATAAATTTTAATTTAACCCCCTATAATTTTTTAATCTTTCAAGTTTGGTCTTAATTCTTTTAATTGTAATTTTTTTTGTTTGCGATAATTTTGTTTAGATTCCATCCTCATTGGGTTTTTCCCTGTAAGATTTTAGCCCTATTATTTTTTTTGCTATTCCTTTTCTTTTGCAAGTTTTTGTTATTAATAGTTTTTTCAACGATTCTATCTTTCAAAATTAAATTAGATGATATTTAAACTTTTTAATTGAACTCGAACTCATGATTTAACAAGTTGTAAGTTTTTTATATTAAACCAGATTTAGAAGGTTCGACTAGGTTTGCTTGGTTTTCTTCCTTTTTTTTATGCTGATGTTTTTTTAAAAAAAACTTTAACCTTTTGTTTTCCTGTTTTTCTTCAGTTAAGTTAGCATTAAGTTGTTTAATAATCCAAATAGGTTTGAGTGTACTGTTTTTTTTTTTCATTGTTTTTTTCCAGTTTATTTATTATTGTTATTTTGTAAATATTTAAATTACCAACTTAACAAATGACCTGGGACTTAAATTTTTTTAACCTATCACGTAAAAAAATATTTGTTTGGCCCGCGACAATACGCATTCACCATATCTAGTCATATACAAAAGGACCTTGGCATTTCATTGCAATAATGAATACTGAAATGCTGTGGCTTTTTTTAATTTGGTTATCAAAATTTATTATTTTTCAATTGTATCCTTCTATGTCCAATTTAGTAACCAACTTGTCAAAATTACTTAATGAAAGAAATATTAAATGATAGGGACCCCAATGTGAAACATGAAGAAATATTATAACTCATTTAAACTTTGTGGAAAAAAAATCATTTCCATCCTCCAACTTTTACTTTTCAACTTTAATAGTCCCGATATTTTTTTCAAAATTTAATTCTAGTTCAAAAGTTTTTTATTTTTATTTTTCAATCAATGAGTTAGAGAGAAGAGAAAGAAAATTTCTAGAATCCAATAAAAAAAAAGAAAGCCAAGTATTCACATGGATGTCAGCCATTGAAAAAATCAATTTTGACGTCTAGAAGTTACATTCAACAAAGAATATTACATTCAACAAAGAATATTTAATGATGATTATTTTAAATCTTAATATTTTTTAAAAAATAGATCAAGGGTGATAAAGAAAAATATTGGCTGGTTTAATTTTGTGTTTCTAGATTTTTTTTTTATGTTTATATGTTTGTTTTTTTATGTTTTAAAGGTGTTATTTCAATGGTTTTATGTGAAAATATAGTGAAAAATAAGTTTTTAACAAGAAAAAACACAACCTATAATTTTCCAGCCTCCATTGGCGACCCCGAATCTAGATTACAGAAGACCATCGTCTTCCACTTTTGTTTTTAAAAAGACAAATATTGTTTAAAGAAAAAATTGGCACGTGTATCAACAATTGCCCATGTATCCAAATGGTCAAAATAATTGACTGAAAGTTTCTTTTTCTTTCCCAGACAGGTTTGAATTCTACTGGTTGTCTAATTTTTGTTTCTTTTCATTCTTTTTTTTTAAACTTTATTTATTTATTTATTTATTTGGAAACTTTATTCGTTCTTTTTTTTACCTTCAATGTTCATTCATTTTATTTTATTTTTGCCCATGTGGCCCTTTTTTAAGGGTTTTTTTTAAGAATGTTTGGAAATAATATATTGTAACAAAATTGATTTTATAATAATTCAGAAAAGGCTAAGCACTTGTTTTTTTATTTATTATATAAATAAATTAAATAAAAAATAATTTTTATTAAACCTATTAATTTGATAAATTAATTCGAGTTGATTCTGATATTTGTTTTTCAACATATTATTAATTAAACAATTATTTTAAAGCTCATAAATTTGTATATGAAATAAGTTTTTTTAAGTTTTACTTGTTGAAATGAATTTAATAATAATGTTAAAGAATTTCTCATCACTTAAATATTATTTTTTTATATTAATTTTTTTATCCTACTTGCAGTGTAATGAGTAAAATAATATAATAGAATTTCACTATTCATGTTAATATACAGTGAAGCTTCGCCTTTTTTTTCTTTTAATTGTCCCCCTACTCAATCCCTTTTTTTTTTCAATTGACCTCCTTTTTTTTTTCCATTCCTCTCTTTTTATTTTATTTTATTTTTTCAGTTTTATTATTAGATATTTTTTTAAAAAATTATTCATGTTGCTTTTATATTAGCCAAGTTAATTAGATTATATCAAAACAATTCTTATACAATTTAATTTTAAATCATGGCTAAACAAGAAGTCGGATCGAGAGATTATTTTATGTCAATTTCATCTTTTCTCTCTTAATTTTATTTTTATTTTTTTTTATTGCTGGCCAAATTGCTTTTAGATCGACCAAGTTAATTTTCTCAAGTTATGATAACTTATATATTGTTTGATTTTAAATTCGGGTTAAATAAAATGTTGAATTAAAAGATTTTAAAATTAATATATTATATTGAATGTAATAAAAATATCAAACTATTATCTATAACTTTTATATTTTTTATTACGTTAAAAAAAATTGATCTGACTAGGGTGGCTTATAAACTAGTTCAACATGGGAAAAAGAGGGACCAACTTACTAAGATGAACACAAGGATTGGTTAATTACTATATTAAACTACAGGGACTAGTTAAGTTCTTCCGATAAAGTACAGGCACTAAATTATAATTTACTAGCGAAAACGACTTTATAAAAAACCAGCCTGGGAGAACACAGTGGCAGCTGATGTGGAATCCTATCATTGACTGAAACACGTATTGGTGGGGCCCACCAATTAAGTCACCGAGCCGGCCACCTAACCGAACGACTCCTCCCGACGGCTCTGAGCCTCAACCCCATCCTTTTCGAGAAAAAAAAATACACCGTTTCTTTCCTCCGTTTCCTTTCTCAATCAAAACGAATCCTTTGTTTTTTATTCCAGCTTGACAGCGGAGTCGCCATGGCCGCTGTCTCGTTTTCGCAGTTACTTAACGGCGAGAGAGCGGTGGTTACGCTTTTTATTGTCATCGTCCTCTTCTCTCTCCCTCTTTCTCTTCTCTTACACGGCGTCGCTCTCTCTCTCCTCGCTCTCTTTGCTCTCTCCGTCGAGGTCCGTGTCGAGACTTCCACTTCCTTGTCTCAATTCAAAACCAGGTACTTCTTATTAGGGTTTCCTGCTTCATTTAATCGGCGATCGTGAAATTGAATTTTAATTTGTGATTTCTGAAACCTTGTGTTTTGTAATTGACCTTATCGATTAAGCTAGGGTTTAATGATATTTACATTTGAATTCAGGGCAGGTGCTTCGTCAGGGCTACTATTAGGTGCAGTTACATTACCAACTTTTATGCTTTCAAAATTGATACAGCAATCAAGAGCCTTCTCATTGCATCAAGTTCATCCTGGAGGTACTGACAATTGCTAATGAAATTATAGAGAGAAGCAATTGCTATTTCTCCCCTGTATTTGTAGTGAAAAGTCAATTACCCCTCCGTGTTTCATATGTGGGCTAAATCAGGCCAACTGATAATGATTGCTAGTCTCCACCAGTTTTATATGCATCACATGAAGTCACTTTTCCCTTGTTTTTGTAGAAAAACGGTCAATTTCTCACTCATGTGATGCGTAAAATGGATGGAAATCAAAGACGATTATTGATTGGCCTTGTTTGGCTCACATTTTTTCAATTATGGGGGAATTTACTTTTGCTACAAATGCAGAGGAGAAATTAGGAGTTATCTCTTTCTCTCACTCACACACGCATATATATGGAGTATATTTTATGATATTGATCTATGATATAAATGTTTGGTCATGTGTTGTATTCGACTCGTTATGCAGAACTTAATTACCTGGCGTTGCAATACTGGGCTGCATTTGGTAGCTGCTTCACTGTGCTTATGGTGCTCTGCTTACTTACATTGGACAATACACGAAGCCGTTCATGTCAGGCATGGAATGCTAAGTTTGGCTTAGTATGTTTTGTGATTGGTGCAGCCCTATTATTTTTGTATAGTACTACTGGTAAGTATGTAATTAGTTTGTCATTTGACTAATAAATATTTGCATGCCTGGAACTTTTATTCACCTCTACTGTTTTTGTTTATTTTATTTGCAGGTGTGCATGCAATATGGAAACTTTCGTGGGTGTTTTTTCATGGATTCGCAGCAGTTAAGTTGGTGCAGCATCTCCTTAATACTTTTCCCTCATGCGTTTCCTTTGGTATGTTTACTGCTTGCTGTTGGCCTATCTTGTTGATAACAAGTGTGGAATGCTAGTATAATTTTGTGTTGCTTTATCAGTTTTGGTAACCACAAAGGTCTTGTATAATTTACAATTGTGTTGCTTTATGTTTCTTTCAGAATTTGGTAGGAGGCGTATTAAACCTCTGCATGATAAACCTATGGCTTACTGGCAAAAATTTAGTGAGAAGCATGATATCATACTTCTCCATGTGGGTTTAGTTTCATGTTTCTGCAATTGTTTCTATAAGCTTAGCGATTTGCTTGCACAATGGAACTTTTATAGCATATTTGTACATTCCATGAGATTTTTATTGTTGCTTAGTTTGATTTGAGATTTATGTACTGTGTGGTGTCTTCAATGTGTCCATGAATACCATGCCTATTTATCATAGTGGCTATCATTGTCAGAATCCAAAAATACACATTTCTAAGCCACTTTAAATCTCCAGATGTTGCTGGAATTCCATTGGACAAATGTCCTTCATTTATCCCTAACTAGATGAAACTGCATTGTTGTCTAAGGAACTCACATTTCCTTTTTATATTTATATTTGGTGTTGTACTCACATTAAGAATGTCTGGTTCTTTTGTTGGCAATCATCCCTTTCCTTGGTCTTTCTAGGGGAAGCACTTCTGGTGACTGTGGGTCTTGTACTCTACTTTGGTGACATGTTGGCCTATACCATTGAAAAGGCTAGTGCTCTTCTGTACAAAACAGTCTACTCTTCCCTCTGGATTAAGCCCAGAGTTTTTTCTTTATAATGGTAATGGGTGTTGTTTGAACAGCTTTATGGATACATGACTTCGTCGGAATTAGAATTTATGCAATATGGATTTAGGAGAAGTGAGATTGGCATTATCATTCAGGTTTGATTTGTTACTGGTGGAGTTATCCATAAAGATAATCATCCTTAATTGAGGAATTGATTATGAATTTTGTGGTTTTTTTTTTTTATCTTCTTTCCAGGGTCTACTTCTCGGCCTTCTCCTCTACCTAGTTGTCTTGAAATATTTGCTCTGTGGATGGGATGGCTTTTCAAGATCAGCCTACTCTGGAGCAAGGATATGTAGTGAGAAAGGGAAATCTCTTATATTCTTCGCTTCCCTTGGTTTTTTGATTGTTGTGATCATCCCTTCATGGATGCAGTTTGTACAGGATTTTGACATGCATCCACTGTTGTGGTATTATTACTTGCCTCAACATTTACTTTTTGTATAAAATTTTGTAACTGCTTGAATTTTCTTCTCATTCTGATTTCATTTGAAGATAAAATATTTTATCTTGATTAAATTGGCTTAATAATGAACTGGTAGATGATTGGCATATTATCTCAGTGATATATATAGTTCATGATTTTTGGGTTGCATGTGCTGAATGTTATTTTGATCAAAATGTTTGGGTCTTTCCCCCTTTCTGATAGGTTAGGCTGTGTTGCTGGGGTTTGGAACTTGGACATCTCTGTAGTGCAATTGGTGTCTCTCACCCTGTTAGGGTGAACTGTGGGGTTATTTTGCACTGTAGTGATGCTTGAAACAATTGTGGCTAGGAAATAGGAATCACAGTCTTGGTTCTTATATTTGCAATCCATTATATCCATATAATTCTTCCGAATATATTCTCATCATATGTTTTTTAACAGGGTGGTTAGATTTGTTTTTATGGAACCAGTTAAAAGACTATCACTCTGTCTCTATTGGGTGTGTGTGATATATCTTTCTGTTCTGCGATTCTATAACATATCCAAGAATAGTAAGATTGAGAGGATTCTTCTTCGAAAGTACTACCATCTAATGGCTGTTTTAATGTTTCTGCCTGCTGTTATCTTACAGGTAATTTGGGGATAAAAGATTGATCATCATTTTGGTTGTTTTGGTGGTCGTTGTTTCTATTGTTGATTTCCTGGATACACTGCTGATGTAAGTTTGTTTTCAGCCTAAGTTTCTTGATCTGGCATTTGGTGCAGCCTTGGCAGTTTTCTTGACTTTGGAAATTATTCGAGTAAGTTGATTGAATGTGTAGATTGTATTGTATTGACATTTTCATTCTTATACACAGCTTGGATGATTACAAATTTGATCAGTTTGTTGAAAGTGATGCTCCAAGGGTCAATATTGTAGGGAGGAGCAATTTTAAAAGATATGTTATTTGTTGATAGAAAAGAGGAGCTGAGAATTTCTTAAAAATTGCAGTGGCATTTACTTCACTGTAGAACTTTTTAGGTTAATAATGTCTTCTCATATTTATGTTTAGCATTAAATTTTGTAGTTTCCTTTTTTCAAATTATCATAATCTGTACTAATCCACCTCTATATTGTCCCATGAATTCTACCATATGCTAACTTTCATTTTTATTTTGACTTGGCTATGCTTTCCAGTCATGTCGACACCTCTAATTGCAATTCCAGCATCATGCATGAGATATATTACCTGAAACCGGTTGGTTAATCTGATCCTGGTTTCAAGACATTAGAATTTATATTTTTGGTGGTGACTATAATCAGTGATATAGTTCTGAGTTTCAAGAAAATTATTAGTTACACCAGGAGTTCTACTCTCTCTTACATGGAGGTGGGACCCTTGGAATAATTTTTATGGTGGGTCCTATGTGTACATGAGTGAAAATTACAAAGTTCTGAATAACTCCTGAGTTTCATTATGTTCCCGTAAATTATTTATCTTTGCCATACATTTTTGTGGTCAGGTTTGGAGAATTTGGCCTTTGGGACAGCTTGTGCATGAATTTATGAATGCTTTCACAGACCATCGTGACTCTGACCTCCTCATTGTCAGGCATGACTAGTTATTTCCCTCACACTTTGTCTTTGTAATGCAAATGTTTAATGCAGATGAGTAATTTTTCCTCTTTTATTATCATTATTTTTTTTTAATTCTTTAGCCACTTTTCACTTTTATTGGGATGTGCACTTCCTATCTGGATGTCTTCTGGATACAATGATCGACCCCTTGCTCCTTTTGCTGGAATTTTGAGCCTTGGAATTGGGGATACAATGGTGAGTGAGCTTATTTCCATGTTTCTTATTGGTAACAATTTGGTTTACAATTTTTTTTTTTTTTGCTTCATGTTTCTAGTCAATTTGTATCTCTATAAGTGATCAACCGACACATCCAACCGACACATCCAACCGATAAGTTACAAGCATGCATTTGCCTTCTATAAAACCGAGTTGGTTAATAAACAGGACAACAATTGCAACTTTTAAATAAGATTTATGAGGGGGTATGAAGTAATGAAATGCAATAGTTATTCCTCATGGTTGCAAGCTGGAGAGGTTTGTGATGTATGTTTCAGATTTACATTCATGCAACATTCTAATGTACACTTAGCAAGTCATATGTTGTGCCGAGTTTCAGATTATGGTTCGTTTTTAGGTTCTGGTTGTGAGTGATAATATTCATATATAATAGCTGGACAATAACATATTATTCACAACATATTATTCATATATATTAGCTGGACAATATAAGATGATTCACATGGCAGGATACGAGTGGCCCTTTGGCCACTGAGATAGGGCTGTATATCATATAAATATCTGATTCAATGAACTTGCACAATATTTGTAGAAGCTTTTACCAGTGAAATTCTAATATAATTGTATATCTGGTGGATGGATATGGAGTATTAGAATTTTTGGTAATAACATATGTAGGCCCTTGTTTATGTCTGCCATTAGATTATTCATGTTTATTGTTCACCAGTAGCCCTGCTTCATTGAAAACTAATAAGATGGCTTTGCTTTAATATTCAGGCTTCAATGGTTGGCCACAAATATGGTGTCCTCAGGTGGAGCAAAACTGGGAGTAAGTTCTCTTTAGAATGATTAATTCTTGGTCTATTAGTGTTTTTAATATATTTCTGATATTATGCGTGGAACTCTTTTACTTGCTAGAGAAAACCATTGAAGGCACTGCAGCTGGTATAACATCAGTCCTTGCTGCTTGCTCAGTATTGCTTCCGCATTTAGCATCCACTGGATATTTTCTTACTGAGGTTTCTCTCTCTCTCTCTCTCTCTCTCTCTCTCTCTCTCACACACACACACACACACACGCGCGCGCGCGCGCGCTTGCTTGCGCACACAACTTGTTAATATTTCCTTTACTACTTTGTGCAGCATTGGATCTCTCTTCTCCTAGCTGTAACAGTGAGTGGCTTGTTGGAGGCCTACACGGCACAACTTGATAACGCATTCATACCACTTGTTTTCTACAGCCTTCTATGTTTGTAAATGCAGCTCTTACCTCAAAATAAATAAATAAATAAACCAATAGCCAATAAGAAATTCACCTGGAAATTACATTATATCTGATTGTTTCCTATCCGCTAACACCATTTTGTAGGCACACGTTACCAATTCTTAGAGAATACAAACATCTTGTTGTATAGCATATTCATTTATAGTTTAGATTGTATCTGGATTAGACCTAGGATTACGAGAGTCCATGTTCAAAGCTGTAGATACTGGTACTTTGGTTATTCATTGTACCACAAATACATGATCAGAGCAGATAATTTTCGGTACATGTTTTATTTATTGTATTGTGTTGTATTAATGTAAAAGCTTAATACAAGGTTTTATTTTGGTTAAGTGGTATGTGGGTCATGTTCCTTTCCAGTGTTATATGGTATTTCACTAGTATTCTTTTCGTAACGATCATTGTAAAAAGAGGTATTGTAACTCACCCCATTTGACAGAACTTTCAGCGGGGATGGCGGTATAGAACATGACAGAGATCTAGCTAATCAAACCATTCTATGGGAGCATCATGTCTAATGTTCTTGGAGGAGGCCTCAACTCGTACGGGCATGCTGTGGTGCACAAG
Source organism: Populus nigra (assembly GCF_951802175.1). Taxonomy (NCBI): domain Eukaryota; kingdom Viridiplantae; phylum Streptophyta; class Magnoliopsida; order Malpighiales; family Salicaceae; genus Populus; species Populus nigra. Next base: position 2,183,503 of record NC_084870.1, on the reverse strand, counting down.
GTTTTTTTCCCAGTGTTCAATGGTAAGCAAGCCAAGTGCGAGGGTTTTTGAGAATAGATCAAAGATTGGTTGGGTTGGGAAAGTGGTTGAAATAATGAGAGTTAGTATTGTGATTCGTAGAAATAATGGTTTACTAATTAAGAAGAATGGATGCAAGTAATGAAAAAAGGTTGTAGAAGAAGAGTAGACGGAGTTAAAGTCAAAACCCAAACGAACATAGTCTTAGGAGTTAAGTATGTGAGAGTGGCAGTCTTAACAGGGAGAGCTTCTATTAGTAAAAAGTCTAGAAGTTCAGCTAACTTGGAAAGAAAAAGATTGAATCTCTTAAAAATTATTGCGAGGTTGGTATTCACAGAGGACGGAGGATCATCTTCATCACTAGGATAATGTCGTATCATTCAAACTTGACCGGTTGGATTAGAACCAGATAAAGAAAATAAGATTTTTTTGGCCAAAGTTATTAATCCTGGTCCACATAAGGATTCGATCAAGCTAATAGGTCACCTAGGTTACTAAATCATTCTTTATAATACATTTTAAAGACAAGGCATGGACAACAACTCCATCACGATACTTGTGTCTATTCTTACACATCTCAAGTTTTGTACTAAACAAAGATTATCATTAATAATCTATTTGACACGCAGCTTGGATAAACTATCAAATCAAGAAAAAATAATATAAATTAGTGCATAAAAAAATTAGTTAAATTACCTGATTATCTCTGAAGACAAATCTAAGCATAGACAACACGCACACACAGAAAGGGAAGAAGAAAGGTTAATTGAGTAACTTCCCCCTTTCATAGAAAACACAAATTGCAAATTTCTCCCCCTTTCACTAAGTTTTTAGTTTTATAATAACTATCGAATTGTTTTTTTTTCCCTTGATTTTCTTTCTTTCTTTTTTCTTTTTAAGAAAGCAATTGTAGACAGATTATTATTTTTGTTGAGCATTCACTAACTTTGACAAGGATGGTCACACTTACAAAATTCTTTATTGGAAGTTAAAGCAAATAGCATCGATATCTCTGTTTATTTCGCATCAAATCTTGGGAGAGGTTGCAAGAAAATAATTTCTTCGCATAAATACATCAGTCCATCTGGGACAACAAATCTTCTTGGTTCCTCACTGTCCACAGCTATCACCACGAAATGTCCTTCTTTAACATCATCAGCGACTCTTTTGTATCATTATAACTAAAACATTACCATGTTAACTAAGGGTTATTCATATTAATTTCTTATTCATTCATAATTTATTTTAATCATGTTAATATTTCATATTAAAAAATTTATGTTAAAAATAATTTTTTTAAAAAAATTAACCCTAAAATTGAATGGATCACATTTTTAATTTGATTTTAAATGTGTCCATTAACGATATTTTAAAATAAAATTTCAATAATCCTCCAAATAAATAGAAATTGTTTACCTAGTAAAAAAAACTTGAAGATTTATAGAGAGATATTGATTTTATAAATCACAGTTTTTAGCTTTGAGTTTTCCTCAGAGAAATATTATCAAATTTACTCAACTAATTAGTAAATATAATGTCTTAAATTATTCTTCATGTAAACTAAGACAAAGTACTCACATACTTCTCTACTTAAAGATTTCTTTGATTTTCACTGTTGTGTTCATTTTAAACCGAAACAACTTCTATAGTTATGAGTGCTTTAGAAAATTCAGCCTTTTCAAAATTCTTAAGCAAATAACCATATTTCTCACTCATATAGGTAATATCTCATTAAGAATATTCTATTATATTTCACTTGGTATACTAAGATATGAAAATCATTAAAAGAACTACCCATCCTTTATAATGCTACAACTAGCACCTTTTTTTATATATATAGGAATAAACATGAAATAAAATTTTTTCAAAGGCTATTAAGATTGTTAAATAACCTAATTTTTTCTTTCAACATAGATCTTGAGATCTCTAGTCAACTAGATATAATTATTATCATTATAATCTTTCATTTTTTGAAGGCTTGAATCATATTCTTCTCGATGAACTATATACAAGCTCTCTCGATAAACTTTCGGTTAGCGAATCCGTAATATTTTCCTTTAACTTTACATAGTTAATAAAAATAATATCATTTGAGAGAAAGTGTTTAACGATATTACATATACAATGTATATATCTTGACTTACCACTATACATATTACTTTGAGCTCTTCTAATTGCAGGTTGACTTTTGCAATGAACTCAAATTTCTAGCACTAGTTTTGCTAACATAGAATATACTCTAAAAAATTTCAAAGTCATTAAGCTTTTTGTTTAACTTTATCAAAAGCAATAAACTCCTATTCAATTGTGGATCGTAGGATACATGTTTGTTTCGAGGATGTTTATGATATTGCTGCTCTACCAAGTGTAAAGACAAATCCACTAGTAGATTTTTAATGCTTAGTGTTGGATATCCAATTAACATAACAACACCCTTCTAACACTTCCAGGTATCTTGTATTATATAACTAATAGTTCAAGGTATATTTTAAATATTTAAGTATATTTTTAATTGCTTTTTAAATATGCACATTTGAATTACTAGGAATGAGAAGCGTTGTGGATTAGCTCAATAGTTTTAATAGTGGAGAATACTCTAGTAAACTTACTCAATTTTTCAATCAAGTATGCCATATAAGATATTGTATGGTTCATATTATCATCAAACTCCCAATTATTTGAGAATAGTTTAATTGGTCTTTTTTTTTCTTTATTTTTTTGATAGTTGGAACACTTATATCCATTGATATTTTTATAATACTATTTTTATATTTAGAAAATTTTTCGAGAATTTTCTTAACATAATAAAATTCTACCAATCAAATATCCTAGTAATTTTTATTTATAGTACGAGATCTGCAACATCTTTTTTTTTTATAACAAACTTATAAATTTATGTATTTTTAGTAGACTTGATGATGTATCCTTAATAAAAAATATTTTGTTCTTGTGAATGTCATAGTTCTCCCCCCGGCAGTTAAACACAGGTAGTTATTAATAGGTTAAGAGTTGTCCCGTTATTTATAAATATCACTAAAAACCCTCTGCGTTCGTTCTCGTAAAAGTTTTCGCCATTAACATTTATATCCCTTGTACTGATGCAACCTTAGGGTACATTGAATCCAAACAAGCCCATAACAGGTATATACCGTCTAATGCTCTAGGTCCTTTGGGATTGGGGGTTGGTTCTTTCTATCTTGTTTTTGCCCCTGATCCTCTGGATATGCTGGCCAGTTTTTCTTGACTCTGTTGTGATCTAGCGGTTCTGCAACTTGCTCAAGAACAGCAGCATTGCTTTAAGTTCAGGGGTCTCAATCTTTATCTGACTGTATTCTAGCTTAAGCAACACTGGAAATTGCTGTTATCAGCTGGGAGCACTCCCCCCTGCTCCTTCTGTCGCGTACTGTTTTTTTCCATGGCTAACTTGCCTGGCTGCTTGTCAAGAAAAATTCCATGAAGAAGTCATTCTTCTCACATGCTTCTTACTTCTTAGCATTTTGAGCACGTAATTAACATCCTATGAGAGCCATGACATGCACTGTGTAGGTTATGTCACATTACTTCATAAAACAGATCTAGTCAAATGCTTATCTCTAGTCTTCTTCTCTGAATTTTAGCTGATATGATTTCTAATTGGTTCTAGATGTCAATTGGACTTGATAGATTCACTGCGGCGTATTGCACCTTTCCATGCGTTCCTCTGCATGCATGCCCACTGATTGAGGCTCATGCTTTCGGCTTCAGTTGTTTCTTCCACCTATGGATTGTCACAGCACGCTATGACTGTGACCTCTATCTCTCTCTCTCTGTTTTTTTTAATGAGATTTATTGTCGAGGGTCTTGATATATTTTAGAGTGTTTTTCAAATGAGCATATTTGGAACTTTGAATTGTTAATTATTGGCTTATATTGAATTTGCTTGTAATATGACAAAAGAAATGTTATAACATGCTTTTGAATTACATTTAAAAACTTGGACATATACTTCTCTTTCAACACTCTACAGTATCATCCTATTTGTCCTCACTCCACCACGGGGGTATTTTTTTCCAACAAAAAAAAATGAACATGGAGGCTTCTTTGACACTTTTTATATATATATATATATATATATATATATATATATATATATAATCAAGTGTAAATTGAAAGGTATAAATATATGTATTTAATTAAATAAATTGATAACTATTCATGTCAATAAATGAAAAAAAAAAGTCATTAACGATAACTAAATATATATATATGAAAAAATCGAGAGGTGGATGTGGATCTAGATATTTGATCTCGCAATAAAATCTATTTACTCGATTATATTTAATGATTCTATATATTAATATTATTTTTTATTTAATAAAATGATAATAAAAATAAATATACACGTAAAATTGATTGAATACAATCAAAATGAAATGTATTTGTAGTGCTTATTAGAAATATTATTTATTTCTAAAAATAAAGTTAAATTATATAGAACATAAAAAATCATAAATGAATTAGAATAACCTCTTCAAAAATTAAATACATACAAAATAATTTAAAAAACAACTAATATTGAAAAAGGCTAAATATAAAAAATAAAATTAAGTGAGGGGTATTATTTAAAATATAAATTCAAACTTATTTAAAAAAACACATATAAAAAAACATGATTTTTTTTAAATACAATAAAAAAAACAAAGAAATAAAGAGGTCAGACACTAATGAGCCTAACAAGCTAGGGTAATATCTGACTCATAGAAAGGGCTCATGTGTTGGTCAATTTTTTTTAAAAAATCTAATTGGGGCAGATGATATGTTATTCGCATCAATATTTTTTTCAAAAAAAATTCCAAACAACGTGTTGTTTGGTATTCTCCAAATTCAGTGGTCGAAAAAAAAGAGTTTATGTTTTTTTAACTTAACAACTCATTTTTGACCTAAAACTCCTATATAAGAGCTGAAACACCTTGAAAAACCTATAAACACCTAGATAAGAGTCTAAAAACATTGACAAACTTATAAATGACCTTGAAAAAAAAACACACAAAAAATTAAAATCATCCCAAAACTAGAAATTTTCCTAAGCTTAGATATGTTCTTAGGTAATTTCAAGGTGAAAAAACCTAAGTGGAACTCCCCTCACCAAACGGAACTCTATGACACCAAAATCGACCATTTTGATGGTAAAAAATGATGTCAATATCGATTTTCTTTTTCTAGCATCATAACCCGACATTTTCTCTCTCCTTTTATAAACCAAACCAAGGTCTTTGAATCAAAGAATATGAAATTTAAATATCTCTCAACAATACGAGTCTAAGCTCTATATTTGGGATGAAAACCAAAACATAAAAATAAAGTCAGAAAAATTAGGTTGATTTAGGATCAGACTTCATTGCTTGCGTTGGTTTGCTTGTGGGGTTCTTACAGTGTTGAGGAAAAAATCTATCAATCATTTGTTGCTTCATATGGCAAGAAAAAAATTGATTGTATTGATTTAAAATAATTTAAGCGTTAGGGATCAAATTTGAAATTGGTACAAATATCTAGCCCTTTTTTTGCCCAACTAAGGACTAAAGTGAGAAAAATGAGTGGCTTTCTCCAAGCTTTGAAGGTAGCATTTCTTGATACTGTTGAAATCTTCTCGCCGAGAACTTTGCTATGGAGCGACGCGTGATAACTTCGACACTCAAGTGTGGCTCTAACATCCATTTTTCTTTTTTTTATTTCCTCTCTCCTCTCCTCGTCTTCCATGTTTAACTTTCTCCAAAATAACATTGCCTAAGTCTCTCAAAAAATAACAATGTGGCATGTGATTTGTCTTTTATGTTAGATTTTATCCTCATTCTTTTTATTACTATTTGCTTTTTTTATATTTTCTTTAGTTGATTTTTTTTCAATTCCATCCTTCAATATTGAATTGGTTGGGAATTAGGCTTCATAATTCTTTTTTATTTTTCTTCTACAGGGTAATCTCGATTTCATGACCCAGGTCACGAGTTTGAAAGGTTAACTCAAGTTGACTTGGGGTTTTTGTCTTTTTTTTTTAATTAATTTTTTTTATTTCATCCCTCAATATTTGGTTGGTTGTGGATTGTACTTTGTAGCTTTTTTTTATTTAATTTCAATGATATTATATCGGTCTCATGACCTGAATCACAAATTTAAAAGGTTAACCCAAGTTGATTTGGATGATTGGGAATTGATCTTTTTAATTTTTATCCTTTTGCTTTCTATAAAGTTATCTTGTTGTCATGACCCGAGTCATGGGTTTACTGATTTACCCGGGTTGACTTGAGTCACTTTTTTTTTTATCCCTTTTTAATTGATTTTTTTTTCATTTTTATCATTCAATACTGGGTTGATTTGGAATTGGGGTTTGTAATTTATCTCGATTTACTTTTCATTATATTATTCTTATGACCCAAATCGTAAAATTTACAGGTTAACCAGGGTCGTCTTAATCGATCCAATATGTCCTTAATACTAAAAAAAAAATGTTGCTAATATATCACCATCTCAATATTTATACATAAAAAAAGTGTCATCCAATATACATTATTTTCCGAGTTAATAAATAAATTATTTTTTTACTAGAAAACATGTTAGTAATGTCTTTATATTTTTTATGTCTAGAAAAAAAAAATCAATCTACATCATGGTGCAAGGCCAAAAATCTAGTTATATTTTGAAATGGTTGCATTCACGAATAATAGATAATAAGTTCAAATCATTGCCAAAAGAGAGGAATTGAGATGGAAGAGAGATAAATTTTAATTTGTTTATTGGTGTTTTTGATATATTATATACGAGCATAGTATGGGTTTTTTGTTCAAATTTAGAAAATATATCTAATTTAGTATTTTAATAAATAGAAAATATTTTTTTAAATAGAAACTGGGGCATGCGTAATGGGAGACATCTACACCATTTAGGCAGTGCGTGATGCGTCCTCCAACAACCCAATGGTAGCTTCTAGTGCGTGATGCGTCCTCCAACAACCCAATGGTAGCTTCTAGTGCGTCATTTTGTCTTGACCCCTACCTATCCCAAGGCAACGCGTGTTGTAAAGAAATTTTTGGTTTGGTTTCAGCAACTCTTTTTTTTTTTTTACTCTCCACCTTGATTTTATTACCCACCAATGCAATTTTTTGAAGTAATCCTTCAATTTGTTTTTTCTTCATATTTGGTTCATGTTTTTTTGATTGCTATTTGTTTTATTTAAAATAATTTATGAGATTAGAATTGTTTTTCAATTTCATCATCCTTTAATTTTTTTTAATCTATCATATTTGGTCCCCATTCTTTTGATTATTATTTTTTAGGTTTTAACCTTCTATTGATTTATTTTATTTTTTTATTTTATCCCTCATTATTTTTCAATTTCATCCCTAATTATTTTATTTCATTTAATTTTTATTCTAGATATTATGGTCATTATTGTTTTGATTTCTTTTGGTTTTGTTTTTTAATTTTGGATGACTATTTGGATGACTAAGAATTTTGCTTCAAGATTTTTTTGGATTTGCTTTCTATGAGGTAACTCGATCTCATGAATTGAGTCATGGGTTTGAAGATTAGTCCAATTTGACTTTAGTCTTTTTATAGGTCTTTTTTTAATTTTTTTTTTTAATTTCATCATTTAAATGAAATTATCTTGTTCTCGTATCTTGGATTATACATTAATCAAGTTAACCATATTTGACTAGGGTATTTGTTTTGTGTTTTTTAATTGATTTTTCTCTATTTAGCCTTACATTATTTTAGTTTGCTTAAGAGTTGACCTTCATTGTTTTATTTAATTTTTTTTGTGCGAGATTATCTTGACCTCACAACTAGATCATGAATTTGACATGTTGAATCAAGTCAAGTCTTTTAGTTCTTTTTAAAATTAATTTTTTTTTCAAATCATCCTTTACCATTTGATTTGCAGGTGATTAAGCTTCTGATTTTTTTTTCTCTTTATAAGGTTATCTCATTATCATTTATTTTTTACTTTGTTATTAAATGACATCTTTTATACCTCTTAAGAATATTTTGAGGATATTTTTTTATAATATTGGCAAGTATTCAATTTTTTTTATTAGTCTTTTTCGTTTTGCTTTTTTTTTTTGTTTTTTTATTGTCATTGACTGTTTTTTTATAACCATGTTATTAAATTAAATAAGTTTATTGAACACATTTGAATCAATGACTTGGATCGTAAGTTTTTCTTTCTCCTTTAAAATTGTTTTCATCATTTGAGCATCCTTTTCATGTGTTAAGAAATTTTGGTCTGGCTTGAGACATAGCATAAGCCATCAATCTAGTTATTGAAAACTTTAAAAGGTATGACATTTTCACCGTAAAGAAACAATATTCACATACTCACATGTTATTGTGGGCTCATTGTTCATTTTTTATTAATTAATTTTGATCATCGAAGTTTTATTTAGAAAAAGTTAATCCTAATTGAAAGCTAATTGCTTTTGATTTCTTAAGTAAAGGTGGAATCGAAAGAAAAAGATTAAAATGAAAAAGGTGCAAAAAATAAGTGTTCTAGATTTTTGGTGAAAAATACACTTAAGTCCTCCATCTTTAAAAATAATACAATTTATCCCTTTAAGTTTCAAAAAATAAATTTTGGTACAAATTTTTTTTTAGTTCCTGGTTTAAGAGAGAAGAGAGACAGAGATTATCAGATTTCATTAGTAGAGAAAAAATCAATATTGACATCAATTTTAACAATCAAAATGGTCGATCTTTATAACAACGCGTTCTATTTGGTAAAGAGTTCTACTATGTTGTTTTTCATCTTGAAATTGTCTAAAAAACATATCTGAGCTCGAAAAAATTTTTAATTTTAGGTTGATATTGAGTTTTTATGTGTGCGTGTATGTGTTTTTTTTTTTAGGGTCATTTATGGTTTTTTTAAGATGTTTACTCTTTTTTATGTGTTATAAATTAAAAATAGATTGAAAATGAGTTTTCATGTAAAAACCTCATTTTTCAACCATCATAGTTTCCGTAATATGAGGAAGACCACATGACATGTCATTTAAAATTTTATTTTTTTAAAAAATTAATAGGACTAACAAAATATCATCCGATCAAATTTCAATTTTTTTAAAGAAAGGCATGCCTGCATGCATGCCTTTTCTAAATGGGTCAAGTTGGCCTCTTTTTTGTTTTATATAATTCTTCCGTTTAAAAAAGGTCATGCTTTTTTTTTTAGAGAATTTTTAAAATAATTTTTTAATTTATATTTAAATTAATACCCTCTCTGAAATTTTTTATTGTTGTATTTAACCTTTTTTAAAATAGTTGTTTTTTAATTATTTTATATATATTTAATTTTAAAATTTTTTTTTGATTAATTGTTTTTTTATGTTTTATATAAGTGAGATTTATTTAGAGAATATATTTATTTTTGAATAGTATTTTAAATAAGTGCAACTTACCAGAATTGATTCAGCTATAATTGTTTTTTTATGTTTTACGTGTGAGATTTATTTAGAGGAAATATATTTTTATTATAATTTAATTAAATAAAAATTAATTTTAATAAACTATATCATTAACAATCAATTTTCATTCATGGTTAATGATTTTTTTATTGAAAAAAATATTTAACCGGGGAGTAAAATCCAAATTGGGACATAACCGACCCAAAAGCATACACTCCCCGATGTTGAAAACCGTTAAAACCTGCCCAAAGCACAAGGCCATTTACACCATGGAAGACAAGTTTACTTCGAAGAGAGAGAGAAGAAGAAACCGAAGCCTCGACTTAGAAAACCCAACATGCTCCTCCTCGAGAGCTGTGAGGTGAATTAAGGGCGACTCCATTTGACATCAAATAATGTAATTACCATCCAGCCCCTCCTTTATAGCGCATGAAGCCCAGCTTATAAAATCAAGTGGAGCATTTTATTACCATCAGGCAGATGCAAATCCAGTGGGCGACACCAAGACATTAAAAAGAGAGGAATAAGAGTAGCATAGGAAAGAAAGTAGCATAACATGTTTTCAGAGTGCACATGTAACAAGAAGAGGATCACATCAGCATCGCCTCTGAACTAAATAAATATTGTCACATACCACCACCGACCAAGTCTAGTAGTAGAACGCCAATCGTAATTAAGGAAAACAAAAATAATACTCCATAGTAACCGAGCAAAGGATACGATGAACATTTGGCTCGAAACAATAAACAAGCCTCCTTGTCACCCATCCCCTCCTCTCTACAAGCTGCTGCTTTCTTCATCCTGGGGAAACCAAAAGCACCCACTCGGCCTTGTCATACTCAACTCAACCCTTATCCGAATTCATCCCTGTGATCTATCTCAACTTAATCGGACAACCCTGCCTTCTTCTTCAGGTGCGCCTTGAATTCCATAATGTCGCCCTCCCACCGGGTAACAGCTTGATTCTCACATACCCATATCTCCTGCGCTACCTGGTTTATGAGCCTGAAATCATGGCTAACAAGAACCAGACCCCCATCCCACTCTTTCAATGCCTCCGCCAGGGAGTCGATGGTCTCAATATCCAAATGGTTGGTTGGCTCATCCAGAAGGAGCATTTGGGGTTGCCTAAATGCCAGCCAAGCAAAAATCACCCTGCTCCTCTGCCCATCTGACAAATTACTCATGGGCATCACCTGGGCCTTGCCTGTCAACCCAAACTTCCCAATCGCTGCCCTCATTTTTTCTTCCTCATTCCCTGGATACTCTCTAATCATAAAAAGGAGAGCAGACAATTCTAAGTCTAGTTTCTCAGTCAAGTGTTGATGAAATTGCGCAATCCTCAAGTGATTGTGCCGGCGAACCATGCCATCTAAAGGAACCAAGTCACCCGTCATAAGCTTCAGCAAGGTACTCTTTCCAGCTCCGTTGGGGCCAACCAGCGCAACCCTAGAGTCCAGATCCACACCAAAGTCAAGATTCTTATAAATGAGGTTATCAGGTGTGTAGCCAAAGGTTACTTCAACAAATTGAAGCACGGGTGGTGGGAGCTTCCCCACATCAACAAAGCGGAAGACCAGAACCTGGTCTCTCACAACCCTTTCTGTAAGTCCACCGCGTTCCATCTTAGCAAGAGTTTTCTCCTTGCTCTGCGCCTGACGAGCTAACTTTGCTGACCCATGCCCAAATCGGGCAATATACTCCTTCATGGAAGAAATCTGATCCTGCTCCCATTTGTACTGTTTCATCTGGTTTTCTTCCAGTTCAGAACGAGTCTGAACATACTGATCATAGTTACCAGTGTAGATTTTCAATTTCTTGCTTTGCATGTGGATAATGTTTGTGCAGACACCATTCAAGAAATCCTGAGAGTGAGAAACCACAACTAGAATGCGTTCAAAGTTCTTTAAAGTTTCCTCCAACCAGACACAGGCTTCGAGGTCTGTCACAACATAAAAGAATTGATCATTAACAAAAAAATTTTGCAGATTTCACAAACCCCTTAAAACTCCCTCCCAGGCCATTCTTCTCACAATATATGAGAACTGAACTTTAAAGAGTCAAACACACTTATGTGCCAACAAACAAGGAACAAAGCATGAAAAGAAAATAACAACATAAAATTGTTAGATGGTCATAACTTTCAACATTTCACCCAACACAATAAGAACTCAGTTCGGTATACTGTCTGCCACACAAGCTGAAAAACAAAGTCCCCATGCTAACAATCATCAACAGGAGAATTCCAAAAAGTTTTGCATTATCTGAAAATAATGAATTTCCTTGCTTTTAGTAATGGAAAATAAATCACGTGAGTTTGGCCCAAGTCCTCCATGTTTTCACTGAAACAAATGTCACAGGCTTGGCACTAATTGTCTGTTTTGAAAAATTCAAGTGAAGAGTTGAATTCAAATCTTCTATAGAAATGAGTTAAAAGTGCAGATGTTGATAGAAGTAAATAGTTGTCCAATAGTTTGGTGTTCATATTTCTTTTTTCCCCTTTACTGTTGACCACAAATGGGATTAAAAATACTTGCAAAACAGAACCCCTTTTTATGAATATATTTCTGCTGCATGGTGTGTGACCATCCAACAGTAATCCACATGAAATCAGACCCTTCAAGGTTGAATTTCAATTGGGTGGAAATCAACGTGTAGAACTGAATTTCTTAGAAAATCCACACTTCCAAACATAAAAATTTGATTTCATATAGAATTGTAAGTTAGAATGTACAGAGAAGAGTTGGAAACTGGTAAAAAGAAAGACAAACAATCTATGATTGAGAATATGTCAGTCATTATACACCTTAAGTTCTTGGATAGATCCAACTCAACTAATAAATCCAATAGAATTCAATTGAAATCATTACCATAACCAATAATCTAAACAGGCTGTAACAGGCCATGATTTCAAGTTATATGTGGACCTGTCACTGATTTTTTTGTAGATTTTTGAATGAGGAAAATCAAAGAGCTTGTAAGGATGTGCATGCAAAATTCACACTTCTTAGGAGAGTTCAGACAGAAAACTTAAGAATCTTCCCAGAACAACTTGCATTATGGAGCTTTTTTTCTTTTTAATATTTGATAGTTTTGACTTCTCATGATATAGTGTCATGGATAAAGGATTCACATCTCATGCTCAATAGGACAGGACATGGCATTGTTTTCTCATCTTGGGTTTTGCTTTCTTTTCCATCAAGTAGGGTGTTGTGGTTTCTTAAATGTACTTGCAAACATTCAAGGCAAGAACAGATTTTTAATCCAAAAAATCCTAGTCCAGTTTAATACGCAGAAGAAAAATATTGGCGTGTACTTGCAAATTCACAAACCCCTAGAGAGTTTTTCTTTTCTCCAAAAAAAGGAAACGTAGCCAAAATACCACACGAGAGAGTTGGAAAATGTAATGAGCAAACATCAGTGCTAGGGGAGCTTACCAAGATGATTGGTTGGCTCATCAAGTAAGAGGACAGTTGGGTTCATGAACAAAGCCCGAGCTAATGCAATCCTCATTCTCCAGCCACCAGAAAAATCTCGAGTTTTCTTTGTTTGCATTTGCTTGTTAAATCCAAGACCAAACAAAATTTCAGCAGCACGTTTCTCTGCAGTTGCCACATCCATGGCCTCCAAACGCTCATAAATACGATCAAGAGCTTCTCCACCTCCATCATCCTATATCCAAGCCAAGCCAAAATAAATGATCAATCACACATGGAAGTCACAATAACATACATCATTCACAAGTTCTGAAATACACCAAAATTATTTTTAGTCACAAGGAAATACCTGTGCAGCCAAGGCCTCTGCTTCTTTCTCCAACTCTAACCTCTCCTCATCACAGCTTATCACAGCCTCAAGTGAAGACATATCAGAAGCTTCGATCTCCCTGGTGAGGTGATATATGTCCATGTGCTCTGGAATTGGAAGCTCTCGACACCCTATTGCAGCTAGGAGTGTTGATTTCCCACATCCATTTAAACCAAGTAATCCATATCGTCTGAAGTACAAAATGATGTACGGATGGGGAAAAAATAGAATGAATTTCTTTTTCAATATGAAGTTATATGACACATGCGCCAATTAGGTAAGAATATCCAAACCTGCCATAGTTTAGCTCCAGCTCAGAATCAACAATGAGATCATGTCCATGAAAAGTAACTGACAATGATTCAATCTGCAATGAAGATCTAAGTTATTTGCCAATAACATTACCTTTTGAACCAAGATTCAAACTCTATACAAATAACCAATAAAAAAACCCTTATCACTTGATATTACCTCTTCCAAGGAATCCCAGAAGGGTGAACTATTGCTTATATTCATTCAGAAAAGAAAATTTTTAGTCTAAACATTGCATGTTCACGGTTGCCAGAATGCACTGATGACAGACACAGCTGCTCGCATAGGCACTTGTCTAGGTAACACCAAGCTAGCAACAATAAGCTAGTGGTGAGACTAATTTATAATTCTGGTGTGATGTGTGCAAGACTAGCAATCATACAACATAATATATCCTATGGAATATATCAATTGAAGAAACTGCACGCTAATATATCTATAACAAGATCCCAGGGCATTCGATTTAATATCTATATGATCAGAATCATACTCAGAAATACAAAAAAAAAATCAAAATAATTATCTTTAGATATTGAAAGCAAGATATGGCAATTGGAGACACTCTTACAGTTAACCAATTAATCCTTACAATAAGCTCTTGCAGCTTAGAATTAGAGAACCATCTAAAAGAACCTTGAGAAAAAAAATTGGTGCGATCAAATTAATTAAGGAGCCTAATCAAAAAATTAAGTAAAAACCTGCGTTATAATCAACATCTAACAAGACTTAGAAAAAAAAAGGTCAATAAAACATAAAAATAAATCAACCAACCAATCAATCTATATATACATAGATTAAACTGTAGTATTTAAAAAAGAAAAATCAACAAACATACGCGGATATCTCTGGAAAGAGGATGCGAGCATAGGACGCCAGTACAAGTCCGATCGGAAATCTGAAGAGCTCCAACTCCATTCGACAACTTATCAACACCTCCATTCTGCGAATCGGCAGCCGCCGCTGCTTTTGAGGAGGTTGCAGCTGCTTTTCCACCTCTCTTGGCAGCGGCCGCCGCCTTCTTTTGAGCGGCCTTCTTCTTGCTGGCGTCGGAAACCATGGTTATATCAAGTAATTAGAGAGAGAGGGATCTAGGGTTTGGTTTCGAACGGATGTTTCGGTGGTGTAATAGAAAACCCGTATATGAGGGTTATGGGTGAGAGGGTTTGAGGAGAGTCGATGATCTAAATATTTATAGACGATTGGTAGACACGTGTACGGTTGTTTACCATTCTTTTTAAAGGCAGATTAGAAGAAGTTAGCGCTTGTTGTAATGTTCAGGTTTTCTTCAGTTCCGTGCCTAAATTCAACTCGTGACTGTTTGGTATGTGGAAGAGTTAAATTTGAATTTGTTTTAGCTTTTTTCGTCATAAAACAATTGTACGATCAATTTATATTAGGTTTTGTTATCGAAACGTTATGGTGATAGCTAAATCCTTCTCGACAAATGCTTATATTATTGGTGTGTGGTTCAGATTAGTTTTTTTAATATAAAAATATTTAAATATTATTAATATAGTATTTAATAAAAAAATATGTAATTATGATATAATGGAGTATATTTTTTAAAAAATATTAATACGGTAATATATTGAATAATATTTTTTAAAAAATATTGAGATGTCGACATATTGGACTGATTCAAGTTAAAAAGCAAATCAAAATAAATTATAAAGATCAATTCCTAATCAATTCAACATTAAATGATGAAATTAAAAAATAAATAAAAAAAACTATATGAGTCAACTTAGGTTCACTTATCAAAAACTATGACTCAAGTCATGAGATCAGGATAACTTTATTAAAAGCAAATAAAAAAATACAAACCCAATTAAAAGTATATTCAATAAAAAAAAAATAGAGTCAACCCAAGTTAACTTATCAAACTTGCAATCTAGGTTATGAAATTGGATAACTCCATAGAAAGTAAATAAAAAAAATATGAAGCCTAATTACCAACCAATCCAATGTTGAAAGATGAAATCGAAAAAGAAAATTAATTAGAAAAAATAGATTAAAAAGACAACTCAAGTCAACTCGTGTTAATTAGTTAAACCCGGAACTTGTATCATGAGATCAAGATAAATTAATATAAAGATGCTAAGAAGTAAAACATTTGATGCATACTAGATGAAACACTTTTAAAATACTTAAATGATGACATGTTTTTTTTTAAAAAAAAATATTAAAACGGTGACTTATTTGATCGATTCAAGTCAACTATGATTAACCTCTAAAACCTGTAATTTGGGGCATGATATGGGTAATAACCCCATAAAATCCTTATTGAAACAAATTATAAAGTATAGTTCTAATAAACCAACTATTAAAGGTCAAAAATGAAAAAAAATAATTTAAAAAAAGAGCATAACAAAAGTGACTTTAATAAACTTATATTAGTGATCGGCGCTATGTCGCAAGGTAGACCAAATTTTTCCGAACACAAAAAAAAAGGACATTAAGGTGATAGTAGAGTTTCTAAAGAAGTCAAATAAAATATAGACTTCATCCATTGAGTTGGTTGAGTTTAATAAGCACGATTAATTTAATAATATTAAAAAAAAAAAGCAATCCTATTTTAATAGTATGAAAAATGAAGTAAACCCGGGTATTCTAAACCTGGGATAACCATCTAAATTCATGACCTGTGAAATCTTAGACCCGAGCTCAATTAAAAAGTCCAATTCCCAACTAAATTAATGTTGAATGATGAAATTGAAAAAAACAATCAATTAAAAAAAAATTCCAAAGAAAAAAAATAACAAAAATAAATAAAGATCAAATATGATAGGAAAAAAGAATTAAGAAGGACGAAATCATAAAACAAAACCAATTTTAAAAATCATCTAAATTTAAAAAATAACAATAAAAAAAATATGGGCTAAATTTGAGATACGAAAACAATTGAGGGAGGAATGAAATTGAAAATAATTTTCAAATTGAAATAACTTATTCAAAAAAAATTACAACTAAAAGAATAAGGACTAAATCTAAAAAAAAAACAAATTGAAGAGTTACTTTGAAGTTTTCAGCATTTAATTCGAGGAGGAGAAAGTGAGAGAGAGAGAAAATCCTACTGACACTAAATTAGCGAGGATTACAATACTTATGTTACCTAGAGAGGTAGGCACCACCGAGACAAATAAAAATAACACTAAGGAAGGTTGCTTTTGGCCACTGGAAATCATCATAGGCGTTGTCTAAAGATGGCAGGTTGGCTCACACATTAGAATATCTTAACATTTTTATTGCATTAGACAAAGAAAATACAATTTGAAGTATAATACTTTTTCACAACATTTGAATTTACAAGATTTGAAAAATCTATAAAATGAGAGCCCTCCCTGAAACTATATTCTTGACTTCATAGGGGACTTTATAATTAGGTGCTCATTTGTTTTGATCCTCCTTGAGAACTAGTAAAATCTTCTTCAACACCAAATCTCTTCCATGAAATTCTCGAGTTCGTAATATCTTATCAAAAGTTGTAGCCATTCTTTTTTGATATAGTTGTTTATGGAAAATTATAGCCAACTTTATCTCGCTAATAAAATGTAGTTGTTCACACCGGATTTTAGTCTATTTTGACTTTTCTATTTTTATTTCATTTAGTACTTTTAGGAAATATATTTTAATTTCAAGAGAAATCACTGTATCTATTCCATATACCATGGAATACTGGGTTGCATCTATTGATGTTCTAACAATAGTTTGGTATCCATGCAAGGCATATGACAACATTTCATGTCAGTTTTTGTAAGTAATGATTATTTTTTAAATAATTTTCTTTATGTTCTTGTTTGCTTGGGCTCCATTCATCTTGGATCAATAAGGAATTGAAATGATTAATCTTTCACTATTGACAAAGGTCTTGAATAATCTTGCTATTAAAATTGTAAGTATGGCTAGTTACAAGCGCCTCTGCCAAACCATACTAACAAGCAATATCTTTCTAGGCAAGGGGAGAGCGTGCGAGTGGGTTTTCAATAAATTCCTGAATTATTTTCTGTGTGACATGAGCATAGACAGCCGCCTCGATGCATTTTATAAAGTAAGCAATTGTAACTTAAACAAACCGATGTCCATCACTTTTTTTTAAATTTATCGTGCCAATGACATCCATTCTCCATATCTTTTTTTTTCTTTTGGATTCGAGGAAACCCTACTCCTCAGAAAGTGTACTTTGTGGGTCTAGGTGAGCGAATAAAACCCCAGCTGTCCCAGGCTCTTATAAAAGCTGTACGTCCTAACTCGAACTTGAGACTTGCTGTGCAGTTTTCAAATCCTTTATCATTACGCTACACCCATTAAACACCCATTCTCCATATCGCAAATGCCCAATATGCAATCATATTATGCAGAGATATCGGAAATAATGCCATCTTTTTATAGGTTTCCAGAAGTATTCACTGCTCTGTATTTGTCCTAACATCATGTTCATAGCACAAACACCTTCATGAATTTCCTCCATTGCCTTCAGAGCTTTTTTTTTTATCCAAATATCTCAACGGTGTCCCATCAAATCCTCTTTTGTACAAGATTTCCCCTTCTAAGTAGCAGTGCATGGTCATTATTCGAAAATATTTTCGGTTTGTTTTATCCGCTCTTGCCTTGTAGTCTCGGCTTCTGATAAACTGTTGGATATTATGATACCAGGGCTTCATATCTTCTTCCATTTCATTCAAGCAACAACAATATGCAGGGGAAATCTTTATCTCAATATTCACAGGTTGGATCTTCACCTCACCCCCAATTTGAGTCATTAAAGCTAGTGTACCCAGTGCATCTGCAAACTGATTTTTGTTTCTACTCAAATGAGCAAATCCAGTCTCTTCAAATTGAGCTGCCAGCTTAATGAGGTGTTCTTGGTAAGGCTTTAGCTTCATCTTTTTTGTTTTGGCCTTTTGACTTTCCTCTCCAAAACAGCCTCTAGCCCGTGAATACATGCTTTGTATTATGCTATGTTGATGGTACATTCAAACTTTAATTCGATTGCTATTGGATACTGTTTAGTAATGGGTGAAATGAGTATTGCAACTATTCCATTATCAGAAACATTGGCAGCCCCCATCAAATAAAATCAACGATTGATTTTAGCCTTTCCTTTTCTGTTTGATAATAAACAACTATTATTCTTACTTCACGTGAATGTTTGTTTGTTTGTTTTTATGTAAACACTAAGCCATGCTTGTTGGTTATAATTACCAAATATTGATTGATTAATCGCGGCTCTGCATTGTTTTGTTATCTTTGTGGGCATTGATGAGTCAAATAAAATTACTCTTAATCCTTCAAAAACTGTTATTTTCCTTGAAACAGAGATGGTTGCATTTTGATTTATGTTGTCCTTTGGTTTCTTAAATCTAAAAGTTGCTGATCTGTTGCGTAACACCTTGGGCCAAAAACAAGCACTCCAATGATGGTGCACCTATTTTGTTCGATGGAAGGAAACTCGTTTTGTTGCTCCATGTTCGATTCGAACTTGTTTACATGTACCAGATGTTATTCTCTTCTCCAAGCTGATGCTCTTATTGAGTGAGAGTTCATGCCCGTTGTTACAATTTCAAGTAGTGGATATCCACTTGAACTCATAATGCTGAATGGTGATGACCACCGTATTGCTAAAGGAGATGGAAACTTTCTTGCTTCGAACTAGAAATATAGCATAAGAAACCTGATCTTGAACTCTCTTGCAACTGTAGGTTCAGTTTATATTTCTCAAAGGGCATTAATAATTGGTGAAATGATCTATGTTTATTCTGACATGAGTTCACTTGAATGCTCTTGGAGTTTGTCACTCTCTAAAATAGCAACAAATTAAGTTCTTGTTCGTTTTCAAAATTGAAAGTACTAGAAAACGGGCAGTACTCCACCAAATGAAAATGGACATGCCAAATAATTTCTTAAGAATGTTTTTTCCATTCATCTTTTTCTCTTTTAATCATGTTCGTCAATAATTAAACCCTAAATTCATAAACAAGAATGGAGACCTTCCTTGGAAAGGTTGTTGAAGGATGACCTTAAGTTTTCCCTTCATGTATACTACCTCTGAATCTCTGTTTTTACCAGTCCCGCTGAGGTTTTCCTTTGTTTTTCTCCCAAAACAAGTCTTCCGATGCTTCACAATGCTCCTCTCAGTTTCCCATATCCCTTGAGAAACTAACCTGATATTTAATGTATCAGGATCCATGATAGTCCGTCCCAGGCTCTCAAAGATCTATATCTTTCTATGGCCATTAAGAAGTCTGGCAACTTGCTTATCACTTTGTTCCCTCATTTTGATAACCTGGAGAAATAGAAACAATTGGGAAATACACTTTAGCTGATTCTTGTGTCCTGCTATTTTTCCAGTGACGCTGTTTGTTGCTCCTGTCCCTGCATGATGATTTCTCATTGTTGTATCTGATGATACAACAATGTATCATTCTGAGTTTCACTACACTATATTACCACAACAAAAGTCTGGACGTGCGACTGTGCAAGTTTGGACAACCTGTCAAATTATCTGAAAAATCTTGAGTTTCAAGCTTCAAACCTGTCAAGTTTTTCTAGTTCTTAAGCGTGTGTTTGTTTGTGGATTTCTCTGTTTTTTAGTGTGTTTGGATTTCTTAAAAATGTTTGTTACCTTTTCATTAGGAGGCCAAAATAGATTTTTCCATGGTTAACTGCTATTTGTAGGTATCTTTTAAATTTCTGCAAATTGGTGGGGTTGAAGAAATACACAAAGTGCAGAAGCAATACCTATATAGAGGAGGCATTGAATTGCACAAGTTAAAAACGCTGTTCGCCAATCTTGTTCCAAGCTAAGTTTGAGATTT
Source organism: Populus nigra (assembly GCF_951802175.1). Taxonomy (NCBI): domain Eukaryota; kingdom Viridiplantae; phylum Streptophyta; class Magnoliopsida; order Malpighiales; family Salicaceae; genus Populus; species Populus nigra. The sequence continues at coordinate 2,163,123 of NC_084870.1, read as the reverse complement.
AAGAGATGTTATGATTGTGCTTTCAGGAGCCGAAATAAGAATGCTGGTGGTGGGTGTAGCTTGTCTAGGCTATGCTTAGCTTCTTTGGTGTATGGATTGTTTGTTTCATCGACTCCATCTCAGTTGATATTAATGTTCCAAAACTGATTATATTCTTTTGCTGTTAATCGAAATGTCAGGATAGATAGAGAAGGCCGATCTTGAAGAGATACGTCCTTAGTTTGTTTATATCATTGAAGAACATAACAGCAGAGATGTTGTGGACAGAAACAATGGGAGAATTGTGGCAACAGCATCAAGAGCTGAACATTCCATCAAGAACACCCTTGAGTGTGCTCGATCTTGCAATGCAAAAGCAGCAACAGTTGTGGGAGAGGTGCTGGCTATGAGAAACAAGGTGGAGGAGGGTCTAGAATAGGGACAAGGAAGAAAGATTCATGTCGATATGTACAAAGAGTTTGAGAAAAAAGGCTTTAAGAACCGCACCAGGATTTGGGCTCTTGTTAATACCGTTAAAAACAATGGAGTTAAAATAATTCTTGATGAGGATAATTATAACACATCTCGACAGAATTTCCCATGAATCTTTTCCTGTGTGTAGAAGATATAGTTTACATGCATTTTACAAGGGAAAGAATAGGGATGGGTCTTGATTAGCACATGACATGATGCTTATTACTTCAATTTAAAAACTTTGATCTTTAGCCACGCATTCCGATTGCAAACATCAATGTTCTGGAAATGACGCTCAACTTGAAAGAATGGAGGGATCTTGTACAACAACAAATATTTCAAGGATTTTCTTCTATGTTTCCATGACCCGATCGGACCCGAACAGTCCAAGCCTGCCTAGAACATAAACAAGTCAATTCATAGGCCAGTGAGTTAATTTATTTTAAATAATGTTATTTAAAATTAAAAAATAAAAACAATATTATTTTTTAAAAAAATAATTTGATCTTTTGAAGGTTTTACTCGGGTCAATTATATATAAATAATTTTAAAAATTAATTATTTTAATTTTAATTTTATATTAGTTAAATCAACCCATCAAACAGGCAAGGTTTGAAAAACCACCTCAAGTTTTCTTGTGTCTCTTGTCGGCTTCCAGCTGTGGAGCTGTAAGATACCTGCATTTCAACTGCAAAGTCATTCTATTGATTATCTAGATTTTTTTTTTTAAAAAAGAAAGAAATAAAGAAAGAAAAGAAATAGAATTTAGGCCCATATAACTGTATCCATGGAAAAAAAGGCAAATGAAGAAACTAGGGTCATTAAAAAGAAACTGGTGTCTTCTCTCTTTGATCGGTCGTATTTATTTGGTAGCACTGAAAAGTACGAGGATGGAATAATGTCGGAAGGGTCCATTTTTGGTGCTGCTGGGTGGGGATATGCATGTCTTGAGCACTTGTTTTAAAGTGAGATTTTCTTTTTTCAATCAAAATCTACTTTCACCAATTCTATTATTATTCTATTAAAAAAATAATAAAAATGTATTTTTTTATTAAAATATAAAAATAAATATTTTAAAATCAATTCATATCATTTTAAAACAAAAAAATATAATATAAAATCATGTTCTCTATCTTAAGTCTAAACTACTTTTTTCTCTTTAAAGACAATATCTAAACATAGTATAAAAAATATCCAAGGTTTGTTGATGCCTCAACACAACGCCCCTCCCTTGCAATTACTGCTAAAAACTAACTAATTGGTTTATGTCCAGACTGAGTTCTGTTAGGGTGCTAGAGAGATGAGTTTTTGGGTCATTGGGTAATCCAAATTAACCTTAATTTTTTAAATAAATTAAAATAATATTGTTTTGGTTTAAAAAATAAATAATTAATAACTTATAATTAGGTTTTTAACCAAATTTTACTAAATCAATTTAAGATTTTAATTTTTTTTTAAATTCAGTCTAATTTCAATTCTTGAACAGCCGGATGCCAAATCAAGTTCTCGGGCTTAATTTGAAAACTATGATATAAAAGGTCTTGCATAAAGCATCTTTTAGTTTTCAGTGTCGAAATCTTCAAATTTTCAATCTCTGCTCACATAATACCACATGTTAAAAGCTCTCAACATTCAACAATTTTCAAGGTATGTTATAGATTAAGCCTCCAATCACTACTCATAATGCCCAACTTTGACTTAGTGTGCCTTTATTAGTGCTAGAAAATTGCTTCATAGAGGGACCAAGTTCTTGAACTCATTGAACATCCCACTCTCCAAGTATGTCGGCAAAGACCACCATTCATCTTCTTCTTTTTTGTCTTTCTTTCTTTTTTTTTTTCTTTTTTTTTTTAAAAAATTCATTTTGAGACCTGTGTTTGCATTAAATTGACAGATTAAATCTCGAATAATTAATTTTGCGAATTTGACCTTATAGTGGTTATCTTTAGACAATTCTATCCCATTAATCTCAATTGTTAACATAAATTCATTTACTGTGTTAAAGCTTGTTGAGGTGGAAAGTATTAATAAACAATTTTGGTGAAGTTTTTCAGTCCCATGTTTTTTCTTCTCAAACAATTTTTTTTAAAATGGAAAGTTAATAAACCTTTTTTTTTGGTTTATTAACTTTCCATAATTCAAGTTTTATAAAACAATTACGTGACTCTCCCAATTGGATTTGTTTATTTTATTTTCTTAAAATTAGAACCGAGCATCTTTATTAAAATTGTCACATGAGTAATATTTCTCAACTCAACGAGCAGCGTCTTATCTAACTATTGGATTTCTATTAACAATTAAGGATAATTGGACCAAATATCCCTCATGTAATGTAAAGAATGTAAGATTAAATTTGTAAAATTACTAATAGATACTTTATACAGACACATAATAAGAAAAGAGATTTACTGTAGAGCTTGTTAAATAACCATCTCAACCCAAAAACTTAAACTGTTAGGTGAGGTCCCAAGATATTATTTATATTATTCTCTAATACCCTCCCTCAAGTGAAAACCCTTTAAGTTTGAAACTTGCACAAGTATATATTACCTTGTGCTTAATTTTTATCAAATAAATAAGGATGATAATATTCGAACTTGTGATCGTTTGGTCAACAAGACTCTAATACAATGTCAAAGAACCAATTCAACCTAAAAATTAAGTTATTAGATAAAGTTTCAAGATATGATTTATATTATTTTTTAACTAAGCTAAAATGAAATTAAGTAGGAAATGTATTTAATAATATGGAATAAGATGCTTTTTAAAAGTGTTTTTTAATTAAAAATATATTAAAATAATTTTTCTCATACAAAATTTAGCACGTCCAAATCGTAACAAATATATGAAAAAACATAAATTTAATTTTTTAAATAAAAAATAATTGAGAAATATATTTTTTTAAAAGAGGCAAAAACCATTTTTCATTGTCATGTATGATGTACACCTATCAATTATTGTCAACCACCAAACTTGTACAGGGGTTGCTGCCATTCATGATTATGAATGTATTTGAAAGTGTAGTGTGGTTTTTTTCCGTGAAACCCACATAATAAAACAAGAAAAAACATGTAAAACTTGCTTTTAATAGTGACATTTTATATATATATATATATATATATATATATATATATTAGAAGTGTGGTTTGATTGGGTGTGATAGTTTATATATATATATATATATAAACTATCACACCCAATCAAACCACACTTCTAAAGACACCCGTATGTTGCTTCCTATCCACATTGAAGGTGAAATCCTTACCCTATATATGTCCCAATCAACTAAATATCCCCTTGGGACTTTTCTACAAAGCGTTGTGAGGAGGGTCTAAATATCCTTAGATATTACTCACACCTTGCACAGCAATTTATAATCATTCACAAACTAAACATAACAAGACTAGCTAAGAAAATAAATATCATGAATGAATCTAGAGAGCAAATTTTCTTGTCCTACCATGGCAGGGGATATTTGAAGGGATATTTGAGGTAGTAGGAACGTCGTTCATGCTTTAAAGCCTAGAGGCACATGCGATATAGATAAGATCCGACGACCACCCAAACTAATGAATCTTTTCCTGCTTTCTTTTCAGTCGACTTCACCTGTAAGTTCACCTAAAGTAATTATGAAGAGAACTGAGGCTTGGCCCGCACACATCAGCAGATTAGAACCACTAAAATTCTCCATGGCACCATTCAACATTATGGCTCTCAAGAATCCAAATCCTTCCATCTCCATGCAGCCAAAGATCTTTCGGCTGAAAACTCAAAAACCAGTGGTCTAGACTCTAGTCTGTGCCTTGCTTTCCGACGGGAAACAATCATTCTAAATACGTATGCATAGCATGATGACGTGCCTCGGTTACACAAACCAGTGCAATTAGAACATCGCAATCCAAAGAGTTTTATACTCTATAGATTATAAATAAATAAATTAGCTCTCTTTCATAGACGTGAGATATAGATTAAACCTTTACCATAAAGTTTTGAAGTACTCTATTGGTAAAATAGGTATGGATGAAGAATGAAAATGGCTTCTCCATCAAAATAAACCTTTTCCCTTCTTTTTTTTCTTTCTTTTTAATCCACTTTTTTGACATAGCTTATATCTGTGCTCACATGGAATGGAACTCATGCAATCATCACTGTTAAAGGGGAAAAAGACTTAAAATAACTCTTAGATCACATGGGTATTGGAATCTAATCAATGTTATTTAACTTCTTTTTTCAACATATATATATATATGCGCGCTAATATTCCAAAGCATACCAGATTCACGGTGTGTAAATCTCCTCCTTGCTGGCGTTGGTATTGTCCCATGTACATTGATAAAATTAATGCAAGCAAATTGAATATTATAAGTAGACTGTAACTATTTATTTATTATATTAATAATTATTTAAAAATTTATACAGGTGCAGTGAGTCGCTCTCAACCCAATACTGTTTGGGGTTTGTTTGTTTTTTTTCTTTAAAAAATTGAAATCCTTGACGATGAAGATTGAGACTCAAGGTATCGTTAATTTTTTATTTATTGCATGAAGTTGACATTTTGTTAGGTGATTTTTATAGGCAGATAGAACATTCCCTTTGTAGATCAAAGCTTATAAATATATATATTAGATTAGTGTATTAATATACTTAATTTATCGTAACAAGATTATAGTTAAAAAATAATTAACATGAATTATTAGTTTATATATCATCACAAAAACATGCTAAACAAAAAAATATTCTAGAAAATACTAGAATTTATACATGTTTAAATTATCTATACTTAAATAAAAATAAAAAAGATATTTGCTTGTTGAAGCACTTTAAAGTAATAAATCTTTTGTTGTTGTCAATGATAAATTATTTGTTCTTAAGATTTTATTACTCCTCACTTGTGCAACATGTCTCTCAAGATTCCAACAACATCATCCTGGTTTAAATGCACTTCTAAATCAAGATCTTTGAACAAAAAATATAAAATTCAAATATCTCTCAACAATATGAATCTAAACTTTAGATTTGAAAGGAAAATCAAAATATAAAATGAGAATAAAACACTAAAACATGAAAATAGGGAAGAATGTGTAAAAATCTAAAAAATTCCTTGGTCAAACTCTTCATTCACCCTTCATTTTATAGTAAAATTTTAAAAATTAAAAGGTTAAAAAATTAATAAGAATTAATTCCCCCTATTACCAACATTTAACTAGCCACCATAAATCAATAATTAAATCTAGAAAAATCAAAGATTCTTTGAAATGAATTTCTTATTCACCTATAATTTTTTTAATTAAAACAAACTTCCAACATCTATTTTGCTTAATTTCCCTTCAACTCATAAACATACATCATATTCTTCCCACTAAATATTCTATTTAGTAAGATGGCTCAACTTTTTTAAAAAAATATTTTCATTTGAAAAATATTAAATTGATGTTTTTTAAATATTTTTCCAATTATTTTTGATATAATAATATCAAAAATAAATAAAAATATTATTTTAATTAATTTTTTTTTATAAAAATATCATAGACAATTTTACCAAACAAACATTAAATAAAGTGAGAAAGATGGGAAGATAAAAGAATTTTTGGAATTACCTAAAAAAAGGTTTGCTAAAGCAATACCTAAAAATCAAGATGATTCTTAAAAGTGTAAAACACTTTTCCCATCCTTTATGGAAGTTTCTTGTATCCTTCACAAACGCAGACAAAAAATGAGAGCATGCAATTATCAAAATAAATAAATTAAATTAAATTAAAAATCATGCACAATGTATCATGATGTGCATCACATCACATACATGATATGAATCATGTATTCCCATTTGCCACTCCCCTTGATGATTGCTGCACGTCCGAGTCGCCGTGTACGCACGTGTAAACATAGACTAAGTGCAGGGTAGTGGGGCACCCCTTTTTTAGCAAACCGGATTTTCTTTTTTATTCTTTTTAATATTTTTTTGTTCCTCTCAATTTTACCTTCTCCGATGCTTCTCATGCATATGCAACCATGCCGTTTTTAATGAATAATGATTAGTTTGATTTTTTTAGTGATTAATTTATCAAACCATGTAATGAAAGAAAACATTGATTAAGTTGTTGGAAATTAGTTTTTTTAAAAAATTAAATTTTGGAAAAGTGAATTTCAAAAAAATAAATTATTTTCTCATGTTTAGTAGTGTAATAGAAAATAAATTGAAAAATACTTTCCAGTGTTTGGTTATGTCATGAAAAATAAGCTGGAAAATAACTTATTAATATTTTATTTTTCTGAAATTTATTAAAATAATGAGGAACAAATCTTACAAATTAAAAGGTTGAATAAGAATGAAATTAAAAATATATATAATTTCATAAATTATCTAAAATAAAATAAATAATAATCAAAATAATAGAGATCAAACCTAAAAAATAAAAAAATTAAAAGATGAAAAAATTAAAATAACAATAATTAACATTTCATAAATTATTTCAAATAAAATAAGTAACAATTAAAAGAATGAGAATCAAATTTGATAGATAAAAACTTTCAATAAAAAAATGATAAGGAAAAAGTAAATAACAATTATAAAAATGAAGACTAAAGTTAATATAAAAATTAAATTTTAAGAGATGAAATTGAAAAATAAATATTTAAAAAAATATATATATAACAATCAAAAGTTTGAGAACCAAATTTGATATAATCAGCAAATAATATAATATTTCTAAATTTTTCACAACTTCCAGAAAGTGTTTTCCGCCCAAATTTTCCAGGGAAACACTTTTTTGAAAACCAAGTTAAATTTTTCTTTAACTGGAAAATGTTTTCCGTTAACCAACTTTTATAATGACAAACAAATACATGAAAGTTTGGAAAGTGGTTTTCCGGAAAGTGAATTCCGGGAAACAAACATGGCCTAAGTTAGAATTTAGAACATATTAATAGTCTTTTTTAGAGTATGGTTCTGATTATTTTTTAAAGTGTTTTTCCGCTGAAATGCATCAAAATAATTTTTTTTATTTTTTAAAAATTATTTTTGAGATCAGTGTATTAAAACAATCCAAAATACTACAAAAAATATTAATTTTTAGCAAATTTTTTTTAATTTTTAGAGAATACGGTGCAAATAGAGTCTAAATTTCATATAATACATATATGTTCCAGATATATTAACTTGAAATCTAATTTGAGTTAATGGTTCAATTTGTTAATAATCAAGCGAGTTTAAATATTAATCTAGTTAAATATAGATAGATAAACAAGTTAATATGGACAGTCATATTAAATTCTAATGTTATGAGACCTGGTAAATTTTAAAAAGTTAATTCAATTTTTATTAAAAATAACTTTGTTTCATAAAAAAAAAGGGGAAACAAGAGCGATTTATTATTATAATTTAGAATGAAATTAAGGTGGGCTTAGTGATAATTAATTAATTACCCTAGTAAAGGAAGAGGCCAAAGAAATTCCCCGCCCCGCTCTCGCTTTCGATCGACATGCTATAGCGGAGGAAATTGCCGAAGACTCCAGCGTAGAGTCAAGTCCACGCACAACATCAGGCGACCACTGGCATCATGACACCTATAATTACTATTCGTATAGCATAGCTCTACCTACCATTACTAGCTAGCCTGGTATGGTGACGGCGATGTGAAAATCGTCATGGACGTGCATGTTTCTACATGTATAAACTGGAATACAAGGAAGGCAGAGACAGAGAGGTAGAGCTCGGGTTTCTGGAAAGGAAAATGCCTTTGCGCAACGCTCGCCCTCCTGCCTCGAGCAAGAGGACAGATAATACTACAAAAATGAAAGACAGCTGCAATTTGGTGCTACACTCCTCTCTCTTTCTACATGTCTGTTTCTTAACCTCTTGGCCTGGAATATATGTTTGCGCTTTGCAGTGCTAACCAGCCCCTCAGGCTCAGCCTCCCCAAGGACAACAAGCAAGGACACCGGACAAAAAGTTAACTAGGCGTGTTTTGCAGGTTCACGGTCCAATTTTTTAAAATAACTGGTAGGCCCCAGCCCTACGATACCACTCTCCTTTTGCATTAAAAATGGCTTGTTATTATATATATATATAGTCACTTCAATGACACAGGGCCCTTCCTATGGTTTAGTTCTCTCCCTCGTGTAAACACAGGGAAAACACATCTAATCATTTAATAGTGAATGAAAATTAAAATTTATATAATTATTAATTTTAAAACATGTAAAATTAATCAGAACATATAAAATTAAAATTAATTGACATAATAAACTAACTCGAAAAAAAACACCAGACAATTTTCCGTTGGCTTATAAGGGATGACTCATCTTTAACATTGATTTGGTTGGTGTTAGATTAAATACTTCATTTAATAATTATTTTTAATATTACTGTATCAAAACTGTAAAAAAATATATTAATTTATAGTATAGTGTTGATGATAGGGATTGAAATTATAGGTGGGATTGGTAGGTGCGGCAGGATTATTTTTTTGCCAAGAATCTCTGCGAGGGCATCCTCACAATTTCTTCTACTCCACGGGCTAGACATCATTTACAAGACCAGATCCTGGCGTGGATACATATACATCACCAAAATTAACCACAAGAGCCAATCCTCCTAGAGTTGTGATCGCATGGTCTCACCAAAAGGAGAGCCCCTGGTTCATGACCACCTAGAGCTATTGGCATTTAAATAGAAACAAAGACATGCGCAGAGCGCAGTCATAAAATTACATTAAATCCAAATAAACTATACTCCATTAATCCAAAACCTTCAAAATATTCCAGAATCAAGATCCTCCCACCAGACCAAATAGATAATCATAGTAATTGGCGTCTATCACCACCACCCTTACCGAAACCCCCCTCACCCCACTCACTCTATTCATTATTATTTACATTTTAGCTCATTTTATATAATTACTAGCACTGCTTAAACACCTTGACCTCACATGATAGAGCAGGCATTAGGGTTCTCATCATTGAACTGCAAATGATCTGGGTAAGCCTGAACCGGTCGATATCCCTGATGCGGTGCATGCCCGAATCCATACCCCTGATGCGGTGCATGCCCGATTCCATACCCCTGATGCGGTGCATGCCCGATTCCATACCCATACCCGTAATCCGGTCCATGTGAAGCATAAACAGGATGACCCACATAACCATTTCCATAGAATGGCTGATCCATGTATCCCAATCCAGGTTGCACCGTGAACTCCATCCTGTTGATCTCTTCCAATTTTGCAGCAGCAGCAGCAGCATCTTGCCCGCCACCATTTCCACCGCCACCTTTCTTCTTTCCACCGCCACCTTCAGCAGCATTATCAGCTTCCTTACCACCTTCCTTCTCCTTCTTCGGTGGCACAATGTCCACCGGCCTCTTAAGCCTCTCCTTCAAAGTCTCGGCCAAAGCCTTCACATCCATCGTCCCTTTGACCGTCACCAATTCCGTCTTTGTGTCAATTCCTATCTCTTGCACACCTACAAAAAATTAAAATAATAAAGTTGATTAGTACTTAATAATTACTAATTAATCAGCAGCATTAAAAAATTTAACGCCGTGACTTGAACGGAAGGGAAGATTTTGAAAACGTATATACCTTTGGTCTTGAGGACTATCTTTTGAATCTTCTTAATACAACCCTGGCAGTGAAGTCCCAGCTTTAGTACCGCCGTGCTCACCGTAGCCTGTTAACATTTGAATAATAAAGGCAAGTCATTAATTAATTAATCATAAATCATTACAATTAATAACAAAAGAATCCCAACATTAACCAAAAAAAAAAAAAGTATAAACAAAGGCTTAGGCTCTAAATTTTTTAAGCAATACCTCTTTTGGTTTAGCAGCAGAGTCTGGTTTTTTGTCATTGGATTTCTTGTCTTCTTTGTTGCTGCTGCTGCTGTTGTTTTTGTTGCTGTCTTGTTTTTGGGGTTGTGGAGAGATGAGGTCGACCTGCTTCTTGGTTTTAAGGTGGAGATAGTCTGTGACTTTCAAGGGATCAATCTTTCCTGTAACAGTAAGCTTGTTTGAAGATGGCTCTGCTTTCACTGTCTCTACGCCTAAAAAAACGCCAAAAACAAAACCCATTAAAGAAACAGCAAAAACCCAGTTGCAGGATCTGCATAGCAAAAAAGGGAATAGAAATCTTATACTGAGAAGGAGAAAAACAGAGTAAAATGAGATAAATCTTTAGAATCTGCTTATGCAAAAAAATAAAAAAAGAAGCCCAACAAGGTTAAAAGAAAATGGATACCTTCTAAAGCACGAACAGATTTGACAATCTTTGAAACACATCCTTCACAATGCATTTCCACTTTCAAAACCACAGGGACTGGGCCTTTCTCTTCCTTCTTTCCTCCCCCGTCACTGCCTTTGCTTTTCTCTTCCTCTTTCTTCTCTACTTCGTTGTTGTTGTTGTTGTTTTTCTTCTGCAAAACAGAAAGGAAAAAAACCCATTATAGCTAATTTGAAAGGATCCAAATATAAACTATGAGTTAACTCAGAGAAAAAAGAAACCTCTAGTTTTGAGTGGGTTAACTCACCTTAGCCATTGTGAGTTACAGAGCCGTTTCTGCTTCTGAAGAATGTTGGAACCAAGGAGGGAGAGAGAGAGAGCTAGGAGTAATGTAGAGAATGTTGGAGTCCTATTTATAGGGGAGTGAATGGAGGAGGGCAGTTATTAGTACATGATGATGATGATGGTAAATCGCATGTATGTATGTCATGTAATCACACCATACCATAGCATAAACAAATCATAGCAATGTAAAGTGGACTTCGTTGGATTTATGTGCTTTCTAAGGTTTTGGGCATGTTTCTCGGTGGGGAAGGAGAAACGTCTGTGTATTTCCTGGCAGGCAAGCCCAGTGTCAAAGCCTTCATTGGATTTATTGGGTTGCGTCTGTTTGCCACTGTCTGTCTGTGTTAATGGAATGGCTTTAAATTTGGTGGATGTGACACACTCACTCTCAAGTAATTGACACCTTGTTAAAGCTTCTTCCCATGGTGCTAAGCGTGTAAATCAATCGACTGTAACTACACGTCTACACCCATTTACATTGATTTTGCTGCTGATACTATGTACATTGTTCCTCGTCGTATAAGACTTACAGAGTGATGATTGAAGCTTCTTTTGATGAATATCGCGTAATGTGGAAGTTGACAAGGGAAGCATCTATGAGTTGCAAAGTGACAAGTTCTTCCCCTCTTTTAGGCTTGGATATGAGTTTAATCCAGAAACATGTGAGTAATGTGGAAGTTGATCTTAAATACTCCATTAACTGAAATATGTATGCATGCATATAAACCAAGTAATTCTTTCGTTTCATGCCAAATGAATTGTTGATTTATAAATTCAAAAGAAAAAAATAGGCTGTAGTATCTTACACGTTTTCAACTCTTGATTTTGATTCAGCTGACACGTTTTCAAAGGGGGGAAGAGAGAGAGAAAAATAGAAGAGAGAAAAATTCAACCATCACTTAACCAATGTAATATCTTACATGCGTGTCGCTCTTATGGATTCACCTCCACATGATTTATCGAACAAGATGATGATTGGCGTTTTTTTACCATTGGAAGACACCGTACTCGTCATCTAAAAGGCACTGCACATGCCACCAACTTCTCTGTGTTTTTTTTAATTTAGTTTATAAAAATACCTAAGTGCCCCTAACCCCACATAATATTAACAAAAAAAAATAAAAAAAAACCAAAAATCCCATTAATAGATTTTTTACTTCAAATATACTTTAGTAATAAAGTGTGCTAAGAAGGACAAAAACTCAAAAATGCCCTTGCTCAAACAATTAAAAAAAATAACTTTTAATGGTATTTTAGACATTACATTGTGCAAATAAAAGGTTAAAAGACTTCTCTACCCCAGATCATAATAGCTCTGGAAACATGTTATAAGATTTAAATTGTGTAAGGTGAAATGGTAATTTTACTATGTAAGTCCACATTGAACTATGAGGGAATATCCAATGAAACACTATTTATTTTTTTAAATTGTTTTATTTAGCTTGGCTCGATAAATTGACCCAAAACAGCATAATTAAGATCCTAACTCGAGCCAGGTTTCTAATTAAATCAAATAAGATATTGACTTGGTAGAAACATGATTGACCTAATCAAGTTTTTAATGACTCATTAATCTGGCCAAATTCAATTAAATCAACACCTAGAAAAAAAAACGAAGATGTTTTAATAAAAATTGCTCACTTGTGCTGACCTAGTAACTTATAGGTCAACCCATTGACACAATAAGTTAATTCCTTTTTATATTAGTTTTTGAATCGGGTCTGTAAATACGATTCTAGTTAAGGGGGAAAAAAATGAGTTCTTCTCTAAAATGTTTTTGAACATTTTTAAATAAACTAGATCTGATTTGGATGACCAAAGCCCAACCTAATACATTTATGCTATGAGCCTAGACCCTTGTATTCTTGAACATAGTTTGTAGCAAGATGAGTTGGGCTGAGGTTACAAGGACTTGATATCTCATAAAGTTTGGAAACCCACCATCCAAAACCTTTTATTATTGTTGTTTTGTTATTGTTGTGATAAAAATATGTTTTTTATATCAAAATCAAGAATTTATGGGAAATTATTTTTTTAATACAATCTCATTTTTTATTCAAAAACTAAAACAAAAATTGCTTTTGTAACCAACAAACTAATTAGTTATATATTTAGATCAAAATAATTAGTGTACTTGGTTGTGGTGTCTCTTTGTTAAAATTAAAGTTATTAAACTTGGTCCCATCTATGATCTGGTTCAAAGTTGAAGTTATGAGTTCAATTCAAAACAACATTTTTTCAACTTTTTTTTTAAGTTAAAGCAACGTTGTTTTGAAAAAATAAAATTAAAATGTCAAACTAAGTTTTGATTGGGTCAACTCTCACTCGATTTTTTCGAATTCTAGCCTAGATCAAGTCTTAAATCGACTCATTAAGTTAGATTGGATTTAATAACACTAATTAAAACACATATTGACCACTCAACCTTTGATTATGAATTGTAATTGTTGCACTTGACATAAATAGAACCTCTAAAATTAAAGAAAATGGATTTGTAACCTAGTTATTTAAGAAGACTAAGAATCCTAAAATATTTAAGTCAAGGGTTGGTTGTTAAATGAAGGATAAAAATCATCCTTACCATATCTTTTCCAAGGAATGATTACCTCATCTTTTTATTTCTCCCAAGTTCATTTTAAACATGTCATTGATTGTTTAAATTATTTCCTGAGTTTATTCGTATGTCATTTGTTGTTGGTGGATATTCCTCTAGTTATTGTTGGGCCCTAAGTAAGAGTCTCGCTTCTCGAAGATTTTTAGTTTTAAAATTTTTATTTTTTTAATTATTTCTTGACCTTTTATTATCATCACTATTATTTTCTATAAAAATAAAAATTGAACATCATACCATGTTTGACCCATGTTGGTTCGTATTTTAAGGAGACTCACTGACTTATTATTTACCTTGTTTTTTTGTTAAAAACATCACGTTAGGCCTACATTGATCCTTAAAACTAGAAGACTCACTAAATGCTAACTTGATGAAAACTCATCGACTCACTAACCTAAACATTAAAATCCAAGTTTAATCACAACTAAATGCTAACTTGATGAAAACTCATCGACTCACTATTGAACTCATTTTAAAATTAAAAAAAATACATGGAACTAGGCCTATTCCAGTTCCTAAATATTAGGAGATGCATTGATTTAACTGTTAAAACCAAGCTTTATTAAAACATAATACTAACTTGATGAAAACTCATTGATGTTGTTTTTGTTCTTTCTTAAAAATAAATATTTACATGCGTACATATGTAAAAAGACAAAAATGTAGTTTTATGAAATGAAACTAACATTATTACAAAACTAGTAAAAATAAAATAACAAAATGCATGAGTGAATGTTAACCTAATTCTGAAAATGAATTTTTGCATGCTTAGGCATAAATAAAAAGCGAGAACGTAATTTTACAAAACAAAGCTAACATGAACACGAAGTTAGCAAAAATAAAATATAAATGCATGGATGAATAATAATCATGCATCAATAGTAACATGTGTATTATTTTCAATTGTGCACAGTAACTTTCATGAAAAAACCTGTAAAGAAGTAAAAAAAAGAAGGAAAAGAGATAGCGGTTTACCTTAGGGCTGGTTCCAGATGGAGTTGTTGTGGTGGCCACTGGTGGCAAAGATGATGACAATGCTTGAAGTGGTGTGGTTTTCAGGTGGTTTTTCTCAAGCTTCTTTCTCTCTCTTGGGTTTTCATTTTTTTCTTTGTTTTCTTTCTCTCTCGGGTTTTTTTTCCTTCATTTTCCTTCTCATATTTTTTCTTTCCCCTCTCTCCTGGCTCAAACTTGTTTACACTTTTTAGTTCAAACTCTCTCTCTCTTCATTTTCTTTCTCTAACTTTGTTTTTTTCTCTTTTCTTGCTTATCCTTTCTATTTATTAGTAAAGATGAAGCTTCTGGAACCCTTCTTGGTGGCATGATCATGGCCATTGGTTCCTTTGAGTTAATCTCAACTTTACACCATGGTTGTACTTTTTGGCCAATTTTTTTTTTTGTTGGTCTCTTTGCACCTTTTTTGCAACGACTTTAAAAGGTTAAAGTGTTATTTTTTTTTGGATAAACATGTAGTACACATGTAGAGGAGGAGAGTGGTGTTTTATATATTTGTCGTTTTTGAGAGGTGTGGAAGAGAGAAAAAAGTGACCAAAATCCTACTAAAAGACATGAAAGCACAAAAGAAAAGGAAAGAAGTTGTAGAAGCCATGCAATGGGGAAGACAATACTTTGTTGATGCATGCACCAAAACAACATTGTTTTGGTGTTTTTTTTAAGTACCCTTTCATTACAGGGAATAAAGCACACCACTCTATTTTAAATGAAATGATGTTGTTTTAACTTAAAATGAATTTTAAAGTTTTAAAAAAGGTCCCTTAATTTCTCCTTTTTTTAATTTTTTTATTGTTATTTTTGGCCAAACTCAATTATTTTCTTAATATTTCTTCTCAATGTTGTCTCGGATTGCATTGAAATGATCTTGCATGTTGTCACATTTTCCAATTCAGTTCTTGACTTTCTCATTTTCAATTATTTAGCTAATTTCAATTATTTTCTTAATAATTTTTTTCAATTTAATTTCTAATTGTATTTTTTATTATTTGATTTGCTTTTTGATTGAGATATTTTTTGCTTTTTTCAAGGATATTTGAAAGGGGACAAAAATTGGATTTTAAGAGTGATTATTAACGTTGGTTGTGATCAAGGAAAATTTTATACATAAATGAAGTCAATACACAAAGACAAGGAAATGAATAAAAAAGTTGGACTTCATGATTTTGAATCATTAACTATAACTAAAAGAGATCACCTTTTCACTATGCGAATCTACAATGAAAGGCTGATTTTGCCCTTGGTGGGCTATATTGGCTTTAGGGGTATGTGAGTCTTTTTCACAGGGCTTATAAGCAATTACGTTAAAGAACTGTATTGATTAGTAATTTCATGTTTTTTTATATAATGTAATTACCAAATAACCTTAAAATTTTTTTTCCCTTTGGTTCAAGGGCTTTTCGGGTTTTTTACGTTTTTTTTTGCGTGTCAATTACTTAAATGTTTCTAAAAAATAAACTCTCTTTACTATGGATGCAAGGTCATTTTAGATTTTTTGCTATGGTTTTTTTGTAATTCTAATGAAGGGTTATGGGTGATTTGGTATTTTAATATGTATAAATTAATTCTAAATTCAAAAAGTTGCTGGTATGTGCAGTGGCGCTGCTCTCGCATTTCAAGTGATGCATGCGGCGCTCACAGAACGCCGAATGCTGCTGTGCGGGGTGACATTCGATACGCCTCACCACCCCCGTCACGGTGGTGAGGCGCGTGTTTGCCGGCAGCATACGGAGGGGCGCTGGCAAAGACTTTTTCCCTTCCTCCCTCTTTTCCCTTTCTCTACCTAGAAAAACATGTTATCCATTGCAAAAAAAAAAAAAGTCCAGCTATTTATTTGTTAAGTTAAATTTAATCCTTATTTTTTTTTATTGCAATGTATTTAGTCTTGAATTAGTTATTGAGTTACTTGTTTTTTCAATTTCATCCCTTGATACTTTATTTTTATATCAGGTTTGGTCCTCATTCTTTTAATTGCAATGTATTTGGTCTTGGATCATTTATTAAGTTAATTATTTTTTCAATTGCTTCCCTTTACACTTTGTTTTTATATTTGATTTGGTCCTCATTCTTTTAATTATGATGTTTTTGATTTTGAATCCTTTATTGAATTAATTTATTTTTGGATTTCATCCATTAACATTTTATTTTTATATCAATTGTGGTTCTCATTCTTTTGATTGTTATTTTTAGTTGTTCATATCCTTTTCTTAATTGAAATTTTTTTCTAATTTCATCCCTTATGATTTGTTATTTTTTTTTTCTTTTTGTGTCAGATTTGGTTTTCTTTCTTTTCAAATCTACATTTTTTAAATCACTTTTTTCTTAATTTGTTTTTTCATGTTTATCCCTAATTATTTTGGTTGGTTTAAAATTTTACAGTGTTATTTTTTTGTTTGCCTTTTACGTTGTAATCCGGTCTCATGATCTATGTCACAGATTTTGAAGGTTGGACTGGGTTCGCATTAGTTATTTTTCATTATTTTTAGAAATTT
Source organism: Populus nigra (assembly GCF_951802175.1). NCBI lineage: Eukaryota > Viridiplantae > Streptophyta > Magnoliopsida > Malpighiales > Salicaceae > Populus > Populus nigra. The sequence goes on along the minus strand of NC_084870.1, from coordinate 2,146,000 downwards.
CATCCAACATCATTGAGTTCGTTGAAAATTAGTTTTTTTGTTTTTTTTATGTTTTGGATTCTTTTGTGAATTTGATTTTTCTTTTTGATTTTACACTTCAATTCAATATTTTTTTATATTTAAGGTTTGACATGATACTACTCGTGAGTTTTGGCGATCTCATTTGGTTTTTCTGGTGTTTTTTTTTAATATTTTTTTTTCATGATTTGTTTCTCCATAAAGTTTGATAATAATAATTATTTTTTAATTCTTTTTTTTTTATTATATCGAGTGTTAATTGTTTTCCTTCTTAAAATATAATAATAATACTTTGACATTATTTTTTTCAGCTGCAAAGAAATTGAACAGATTCACGAGGATCACTGTTCATTGTCTTATTCTTTTACCCGGGTAAAGCTGGCCCGGTTACCTACTTTGCAAGTGCATTTAATGCACCTAATGTCCATCAAATTTGACAAAGCTTGCACGAAAATGATCCCCTGCAGTTCCTCTATAGCCCCATGTTGTTTCAGTCTGAATGGCAACGAGACGGCATTGGCGCCGGCTTAAACATGCCAACTCAGGCAGCCTTTTTCTGCAGATTTGACAGTGCACCATGCCTACTTTGAGCCAACAGTTGGGATCTTTTCCAACCAAATCAAGGGCTGAAATTTTACCCCGGTGTAGACGAGATTACCCTCTTCCACCGCCTATAAATAGAGGCTCCGTTGATGACCTAAGAGAGGAGAAAATCAAGTCTAAAGTAAGCCAAAAAACCAGCCTTCCTCCCTCTCCCTGCTGCAGATTTTCTTTTTCTGCTTCTTCTTCTTTCTTCCTCTGCCACAGGAAACCAACATCGTCACCATTTCTTCCTCTAGCTCCGCCTTGAGCAACCAGCACCACCAAGCGTTGCCAAGATCACCGGCCAGCCACCACTGTGTCTGTAATAAGCCACCGTGAACGTCTTTCTCTCATCTACAAGACGTTTCTTCTTCCATCTCTCTCCACCGTGGCCTTCGGCCACCACCATTCCTACCTCGAACACCAGCTCCACCACAAGAAGCCAGCACAACCACCAACCAACCATCACGATTCTCTCCCTCTTCTCCTTCCTGCCTTTCTCTCTCCTTTGCAACTTTTCTTCTTCCTTCCATAGCCGACTCTGCCCCACCGTCACCCCAGCCGTCGCCTCCTGAGCTACCAGCCGAACCACCTCGTCATGTCCAAGATCCCCACACCAAGCAACTTCCTCCTCCCTGCTTTGCCTCTTTCTTCCTCGTCGTGGCTGTTGCATGTAGAATTCATTTTTGCACGTAGTAACGAATTAATTAGCTCATGGGTTGGGTCGGGCCAGTTATGGCCCAACCCAAGTGGTTGGGTCTGGCTCGGCCCCTATTTTTTAAAAAAAATTCCAAAAATTTTCAAAAATCATATTAAAAAAAATATGATTTTTTCAAATATTTTCTATTCATTTTGAATAATATCGGATTGTATATTTACATTGTAAAATACAAATCCGGTATTAAAATACCTGGTTTTCTCTGAAATATTTCAAAAATAAATAAATAAATAAATAAAATTTAAAAATAATAATATTTTGTTGCATACAGCCAAATTCTAAAATTTTTCTAAGCATATTTTTCATAAAAAAACAAAAATTGCATCTCTTTCATGAATAAAAAAAAAATCCAAAAATGGATATCGTAACCAGTTTATATCTATTAGGATTTGACCAACTTGTCAAAAATCTTTTCCAATCTTTTTTTAGGATGTAGATGTAGACTTTAATATTTGTGGGGTGTAAAATTACATGATAAAGTACACCCTCAGGTATTAAAGATACAAGGTGTAGAAATGTGATGCTAAAATTTAAACTTTAGAACGGTTAGGATTTAACCCGATAAGGTAGAGACTCTCTCATGAAGAGAAACCTGCCTTGAGCCTTAGAAAAGACCAACGAATAGAAACCCGACTTAGAAAAAAAAATCAAACAACAATGCAATTTACCTTAGGTAGGGTGTACTGGGGGTGATGCGTCTTTCCCTTGCATAACCAGTCCTTTACTCAGACTCTCGCAGACCATATATTCCTAGTGATTATAATACCAGGTGGCGACTCCTGAACCTTAATCATAATTTTATGATTAAATCCAAAAAATCTTCCCAACACACCACACCTCACAACAGAAGGCATGACAGAGAGCCTCCACCGTCACCAGACGACGTTGCGCCGGCTCGCGGCCCCGCAACAATTATTATTATTATTTCTACCGTCATCATCATTACTATCATTACTATTTTTACTACAATAATAATAATTATTATTGAAAATTAAAGATCATGAACTTGATTTGAAAGATAAAATTAAAAAATATAAAAACTTTGATAAAAAAAACTAAGGAAAACAATAAGAAAAAAAAAGAGGGACCAAATTGAAATCATTATTATTATTATTGAAAAAGCAAAAATCATAAACTTGATTTGAAGGATAAAATTAAAAGTTATAAAAACTTTAACAAGAAGGCAAAGGGAAAAAAATAAGAAATTAAAAGTAGAAGGACTGAATTAAAAAATATTAAATATAAAAATTAAGAATTAAGGGTTAAATTATAAACAAATAAAAGTTTAACAAAAGGTAAAATGACAAAAATATAAAAAACAAAACTAAAAGGACTGAATTTGAAATACCAATAACAATGAGGATCATAGTGCATTTTTGAGGGTCGAGGAGAGAAATGAAGGGGGAAAAAGAATAATCGGCGATAAATTAACCATATTTGGATGAAACGTGCCATTTATCATAGAAAATGAAACAACAAGGACTAAAATGACACGACAAAAACCTTTTTTTAACCACCGGGAGTCGTTGCATGCTTTGTCCAAAATACACGGCAGCTACAAAGTGATAACACTTTTTTTATTTTAAAAACATTATTTAAATATTAAATTATGTTATTACCCACAATCAAACCTAAAATTAACAAAAAAATCCAAGGCTAAAAACCCTTAATTAATAAAAAATAAACTAAAAGGTCTCAGTAAATTTCTGTGGGCATTGAGTGTAAACACTGTAGACTGGAGCGGTCTTTCTCTCGTGTGGATCTGCTTCTATGTGGTCTTCTCACTCGAGTTGGGAATTGTTGGAGATCTGCTTCCCCGTTAGCATGCAGGTCAACACAAGTTGTCTTTGCAGTTCTGCATTTTTCTTGGCCTTTGGTTCATTTATACCTGCTGTTGCAGCACCTCTGTTTTCACTGCTCAAGGCTACATTTTTGGGAGGCTATCATGGCCACTGTTATTCTATTTACGCATGCCTCTATTAAGGCTCTTTTATGCTTCCATTTACCCATGGTTAGCATAACTTTTTATTTATTTTTTCTTATGTGACGACTTCTTTGATGCTATGTCATTGTAAGAGTTTCGTTTCCGAGAGAGTTTTTTCAAACCAATACGGCTTTGTTTGTTCGTGCTTCTCTTAGATTTGTTCACCTTTTGTTTGCCAAATAAACATCTCTGAGTTTACGTTTTTGCTCGAAGTTTATGTTCTTGCTTGCTATCTCGATTTGAGCAAGCAAGGTGACTGATTACCCAGCTTTCTTTTTGGGCTGCCTTGATAGGGAGATTATTTTTATTTTTATTTTTACTTTTATTTTGTTGTGTTGCTGTCTAGGGTGGAGAAGTTTTTTAGGCAGGGGTGTTGCTGCAGAACTAATAGCTTTGATTAGGATATCACCTTGGTCTTTTGTTGAGAAGGAATATTTAATTCCTTGGCTTTTGTACCGTTATTTGTTGGGAAAAAAAAAGGAACAATTATCTTAGGTTGATAGTTAGTGCTCAGTCATCTGTTTTCAAACAAAAAAATGTTTGAAATTGCATACAATCTTATTACATAATTAAGTTAGCGATGGGGAAAATCAACTCATGTATTAAAAATCCCATTTAAAAAAGAAGTTTATGATAAAAAACAAATTTTAAAAAATTGAGAGACAAATATTGATCAAGGTGTATTATATGATAATAATTTTTTATTTGGTTATGTTTAGTCAATTTATTTATTAAAATAAATTAGTAACATCAATTAACACACATAAAAGTTTTAAAATGAAATAAAATAAAAAACATAATATCGTACAAAGTTTCACATATTAAAAATATTATAACAAATACAACATTTTTTAATTCTAAAAAAAAACTATGTGAAATGTTTTAAAAAATACAAATAAATCACATTAACCTTCTCAAAAAAGTAAATAGACCAGTATAATTAACAAATTAATTTCATTTTAAAAAGTACTAGATATGCCACAAAAAAAATAATACAGGTGTTAATCAAAGCATAAATTTTAGAAAAATTTTAAAAACATATATAAAAAAGATATTTATTAAAAAAACATAAAAAAAAGAAAGATAAGAGAAAAAAAATGAGAGCAAGTGCTTCTCTGCCTGGTGAGCTCGGCCGAATGCCTGCGAGCTCGGCCGAATGCCTGTTCGCAGGCCCTTTTTTTTCAAGTTAATGGGGGAGGTCTTGGGCTAGCCTTAGCTTTAAAAGTAATTGGGACAAATTACAAAAAAACATTTAATGGTTATATTTGATTCAAAACCATAGAAAATATAAAAAAATCAGCATATCTTGAAAAAATAAAATAAAAATAGGTTACATGTTTTTTTATTTATTTAAAAAATGCAAAATTTGATACAAAGTTAAAAAAAATCAATAAAACATTTAAGGGTGAAAAAAAAAGAGAAAAAAAATGAAAAAAACATCTGGACGAACCTTCTTAATTAGAATTAATCACTGTTTAGTTCCTAACCTTCGCCCAACTAAGACATTGATTTTATACAAGTTTAATGTTGAAGGGTGGGATAAATAATTTTATTTCTTTGAAAAAATAATTTTAAAAAGAACAAAATATAACAAAAAAACACAAAAAAAAGAGCCAATACCAAGTTAATTTAATTTCAAAGCATGGAATAAATGAAACCAAGTGTTGTTGTTCTTAGTAGGTTAGGCCAAATGCTTGGTCGCAAGCTTTTTATTTTTTTTTCAAGTTAATGGGGCAGGTCTTGGGCTAGCCCAAGTTTCAGGAGTTATTGGGACAAATCATGAAAAAAATTTGATGGTTATATTTGATTCAAAACAAAAAAAAAAAAAACGTTTTAAAAAATAAATTGGACATATCTAAAAAAACAAACTCTAGGTAACGTGTTTTATTTTTTTTTAAATGCAAAATCTCACATGAAGTTAAAAAAAATGTAATAGAACTTCTGGTGATGAAGAAAAAAATAAACAAAGAAGTGGAAAAAAAATACTAATCAGGATGAGTCTTCTTAACCAAATTTAAATTTTCAAAGTTACAATCCGTTTAGTTCTAAATCTTGGCCTAATAAAGACGCTCATGTAATACAAATTTAATGTTAAAAGGTTATGCAAGTTAATTATTATTTTTTAATAAAAATCTATTTAGGAAGAACAACAACGGAAAAAAAAGCAATACAAGGCATATTTAATTTTGAAAGATAAAGAAAATTAAATAAATCTAATTTATATATATAAAAAACCATTTTGGACGAGGTAGATCTAGCAAATGTCAAGAGTAAAAAAGGCGAGGCCATCTATTTCAATCTAATAAAGCAAAAAAATCCCATAAGAATTGTGAGAAAATGATAGGTTAGGGGGGAAAAAACCCAACTCAATCTCTCTTAACTTTTATAACTTGAGGATAAACTAAAAACAAAATTATAATAAATTACAAAGCCTAAGATTCAATAAATTACTATTAAATTATGATAATGAATAAAAAAGTAAATTTTAGAATGAAACTAAAAAAGGAAACCAAGTCTAAATCAAATTAATTAATTAAAGTAGTGAACCCAATTACGGCGAGCTAGCAGATGAACCAAGCAGCATTATTTATATGTCGAATAGAAGGAATGAAACCGATTAACCGTAGGCGGGTTTCTTAGATAATATTTGGGAAAGCGGTTCAACCCGTGTTTTCAAAAAATTTTAATTTTTTTTTTGCTAAAATTTAATATGATTTGTACGTTTTGGATCGTTTTGATGTGCTGATATCAAAAATATTTTTTAAAAAATAAAAAAATATCATTGACATATATTTTGACACGAAAAATTATTTGAAAAATACCTACAACTATACTGCCAAACAATCTATTAATAAAAGAACGAAACACCACCGCCTGCAGCTGCTCCTCCAACGCCAACGACTACTGATTGTGTCAGCCATTCCTTTCTTCTTGCTATTGATATAGTCGAATTCATTCCCTTATATTGACAAATCTATTTTTTTTCAGTTAAAGGCTATCTCTAAACGGGGATTGATGAAGAAGAGCTGCGGTATGAATTCCTACCTTCAGACAGACAGAGAGAGAGAGAGAGAGAGAGAGAGAGAGAGAGAGAGAGAGAGAGAGAGAGAGAGAGAGAGAGAGAGAGAGAGAGATGGATTATCCTCATATTTCTCTCTTCAAATTCAATTAATCCAGTTTAAGCATCGCCTGGTTATGGAGAAGGGGGCAATTGCACCACTTAATTTTTTGAATTCCTACCTTCAGTCCTTATTTTTCTTTTTATATCTTTTCATATAGGTCTACCGAGCAAGAAACATGGGGCTTACAGAGGGGAGGCCACCTCACCTCTTGCAAGAACCAAACAAAGTTCAGCTAAACTTGATTCATTCTTGAAAGTTTGGTTGAGAGCGACATTAACTTTAAGCACATTTCTGTGAATTCGTCATTCATCTTCCTCAACAATTTAATTTCTAGGCCTAATTGACTGTTTCACCTTGAAAAGTTTAAAACAGAGAACGAACGAGACTCAAATAAAGGAGTGGTGTGGAGACTCGGGAACAAGGGCATCGATATTTGGTATCTCTCTCGAATTATTTTATTACAATCTATGCTTGCTTTTCATTATAATGACAGTGCAATGTTATCATGGAATTGTGTTTGAAGTTAAAACGGTCCCATTTTGAAAATGCTAGTGTTGACAAAATACAGCAAGTTGTTCTTGTCGTTGTCATGTATATATGTGCATTCTGCTAATATCTACCTTATGAATATCTTGGTAGAAATTAATTATCCAGACTCTCATTTGAGTTCATCAATAAGATCAAAGTTCGTTTGGTGTATGACTTTTGATTTTAAATTATAATTTTAAATATATATCTTAAAATGAGTTTAAGTTGAAAGTATATTTGATATAATTGACTTTAAATATTTTTTAAAGTTATAACATAAGGTAAAAATAAAAGTTTTACTTTTGATTAAATCAAAATTTTAACTTGGTTTTATAATAAATTTTTTATTTAAGTTAAAAATTATTTCTAATAAAATATACTTATAGTTTTTCTTTGAATCAAAAGTTAAAAAATAACTTAAACCAATTTGCAAAATCATAGAAACATAACCTTAGTCAACTCTTAATATTGTCATTGATGGAGCAGTGAGGTGTACACTAAGACCATATATTAGAATTTAAGGTCTCTGTCACACACACATAAGATAAGATAAGATATGATTTTGTCTTATTTTTAACGTCTAAATCTTTATCCCATCACTCTTTGAGATCAAACTTATCCAAGTATCTTTTCCACACTATATGTAGCAGGGTGCGCCGCGACGTTGCCAACAACTACAAGGTTTTTTCATGTATTTTGATAAGGTGTGGTGTGACAGGAAGGTTTTTTTAGATTTAATTATAAAATTATAATTATGATTTAGAAGTCATTACCTAGTATTATAATTACTAAGAATTTATAGTCTGTGAGAGTTTGGGTAAGTGACTAATTGTGCAAGGGAAAGACGCATCACCCCCAATACACCTCATCAGGTAAGCTGCATTGTTGTTTGATTGTTTTTATAAGTCGGGTTTTTATTTGTTAGTCTCATCTACGATTCAAGGTAAATTCCTCTTCATGAGAGAGTCTTTACCTTATTAAGTTAAATTTTAACCATTCTAAAGTTTGAATTTTAGCATTGCTTTTATTTTATGCCTTATATCTTTAATACCCGAAGGTGTACTCCATCGTGTGGTTTTAAATCCCACGGATATTAAAGTCTACATCTGGACACTAAAAAAAATAAAATTGTAAAAGGGTTTTTAATATTTTGGTCAAACCTTAATGGATAATCACAAACTGGTTACAATATCCATTTTGCATTTTAAAACATGAGAAAAATGAAATTTTTGTATTTATGAAGATATGCTTGGAAAAGTTTTACGATTTGACCGTATGAATGAAAACAATTTTTTTAAAAAAGAGGAAATTAATTTAAAATATTAAGATTTTTTTTTGAATTTTTTTTTGAAAATTTTCGGAGGAAACCAAGTATTTTAATACTGGATCTGTATTTTATAGTGTAAGTATACAACCCAATATTAAAACTGACCCTTTTAGGGGGTGAGCTGGGCTGGAATAAGTCCGGCCCACCTTCAAAGTTAATTATTCTACCATTGCATGCAGAATATCTTCTGCATGCAATAGCCATGAAAACAGGGAGAAGGAACGGGGAAGAAGAAGAGGGAGGCCACCTAACATGAGTGGGAAGAGCTGCTGGTCTTGGTGGCTGACGAGAGGTTGGTGGTGGCGTTGGTGGAGAGTTTTGTGGCCATTGTTGGCTGTGGGATGAAGGAGAGAGAAGAATAAAAAATTACGGAGGAGAGAGAGAGGAGGTCACGGTGCTACTCTACCGCTGGTGAGGAACAGGGTTGATGGAGATGGTGGTGGTCAAGCCGATGGTGATGGTGGAGGTTGTTGCTGATGTTGTTGTTGCTGATGCTGGAGAAGGAAGAAAATGAAAATGGTGGTACTGATGGGTTGCTGCCGCTATGGAGAAAGAGAGAGAAGCAATCAGTGGAGAGGGAGAAGTGTGGTGGAGATGATGGTAACTGAAGGCACAACTGAGAAGGAGAAAGAAGAGAGAGAGACGACAGAAAAAGAGAAAAACATGGGAGGGTGGCTGGTTTTTTGTCAACTTTGAACTTGATTTTCTTCATCTTTAGGCCACGAAATCCACCTTTATTTATAGGGCATGGAAAAGAGTAATCTTGTCTACACTGGGAAAAACGTTTGGCCCTTGATTCAGTTTGGAAGGATCTCAACCGTTGGTTCAAAGTAGGTACCATGAACTATCAAATCTGACAGTTCAAGGCTACATGAGTTGGCCATACAAGGCCAGCGTCGAGACTTCTATGGTGTTAATCAGCCTGAACGGTTCATATGGGGTTGTAAAGAAATGTCAAGTGATCATTTGCGTTCAAGTTTGGTGGAGAAATGAGACATTAAACGCACATGCAAAGTAATCTTTCTAAGATGTCATTTCAGAGAAAACTGAAGAAGGAGATGAACAGTAACAAAAAGAGCACCATTTGGTCAAGTTCATTTCGGTCATTTGATTTATGATTTATCTCATATACACTTCTGAAAAGTTTTAAACTTTTAATTTTATGCAATTGAGTCCCTAGAAAAACAATAATTTTAACCCCGGATTAGCATGCCTTTTTCAATATGGTCCTTGGACTCGGATTTAAGCAATTTAACCCCTAATTGACCATTAAACTTTTAATTTCTTCAATTTAACCCCCGGTTTTATCAATTAAGCCCCTATAGTTCGTTGCCTCTTATAAAATGGTATTTGGCTGTGAATTTTTTTAATTTAACCCCTAATTGACCCAAAATTCTTGTAATTTTTCCCCTGATTTCAATCAATTAACTTGGTAAAAATTAAATTTATTCTCTTAAAAATCCAATCTTCTCAATTAAGTGCAAATTAGGCTCCCAAACTCAATTTTCACCAATTAATCCAATAATAAAATTCATTTGACTTTTTTTAAAGTATAATTAAGTCCTTGCACTTAATTAAATCCTTTAATTGGACCCAAAATAATTTTTAAACATAATTAAAATTCAATTTGGCCCATGATTAAATAAAATTGGCCTATTAAAAATTTAATTATGTCTTTGAACTTAATTTTTATGCAAATTTATCCAATAATAATTTAATCTAACATTGAATTTGCATTGTTTTATTTTTTATTTTTTGGGCATAATCCGGTACAATTTGGCTTTGAATTTCCTCTAAAATTGCAATTGTATTCCCCAACCTGTTTTCTCCATATTATCAGCTTTTATTTTAATTTTTTTAATTTTTATTTTGCAAAAAAAAAATAAATTTTAGGGAGTAACCTAGAATTGGGTCATGACACTATTCATACTCATATTTTCCTCATTCAAAGACACAATCCACTCTTTTAGACCTTGAGCTTTTTTCATATATCTTATTATAAAAATAATATTATATTTAATAAAAATAATTTTACTCAAATAATTTTTTTAAAATACAATATTAAACTTATAACTTTAATATAATTTTATTTATTAAATTAAAGAAATATATTACTTAATAAAATATTATTTAAAATAAAGTAAATTTTAATTTTAATTTTTTAATAAATAAAATAATTATCCAAGAAAAATAAAGAAATTGGTTATTTTTAACAAATTATTCAGAAACAAATTATTCTATTTAAGAAACAAATAAAAACTAAATAAAATAATATAAAATGATTTAATTTTATCAATTGATTCACATCAAAATAGTGATTTAGTTTTTTCAATTAGACTAGTATTTTTATATTTATTTGTTCTGTCCCATAATTAATAAGCGCGAAGCAGAATTTGCTTGTGCATGATAAAGCTGGAAGTAATGAAAGAAGCTAGAAAATGATCTTCACCAGGTGGTGGTTTGATCGAGCAAAATTGTTTATCCTCGAAGTGACATAAACTGCCAAGCATTAATGTATATTGTGACACTTTACACTCACAAATCACCATCACAATGAAAAGGATAAGGAGCACTTTAGACCCATGCATGTAACCATCGACCTGATGTTAAGACATAACTGTTGATGAGATGAAAAGGAGAACGAAGAGAAAAAGGTTGCCAACTTGACAAAATGCAGCCATACAATTTATGTCTACATTGTCCTCATCTCACCATTTCTTTTTTCTTTTCTTTTCTTTTTTTTACCGATGACCACCGGAGACCAAATAATAAAGGCTTGAGCTTCCTGAGGTGAATCCAAAAAGCACAGGGAAGCCTGCACCTTGGATGGATTGAAATTATATATATTCAGAAAAAATAATGATATTGATCTCGTAGGCTATGAAACCTCACACACATCCAGCTGGCCATCATAATTGTACTGATGAGTAAGTATATTGGATGGTTATTTTTGAGCTAGGAGAAAGCTTAGACCTTATCCATGGTTTAACCCTTTCATATATACTAAGCTATTATATTTATAAACTTGGGTATACTTTTTAGATGAATTTAAAACACCATGGGTCTGGTAAAGTGCTAGATCCAATATAATAAGATTCATCCTTAAGGTGAATCCAAAGTTACTTTGGCCCAGCAAAGTACCTGAATCAATATACTTCGATTCAATCTTAAGGTGACTGGTAAGGTGTCAGACTCAATATACCTGGGTCCACTCTTAAAATGAACCTAAGACAACATGGGTCCACTCTTAAAATGAACCTAAAGCAACATGGGCCTAACAAGGTGTACTCCACTCTTGAGGTGAATTTAAGAAAACGCGAGTTTGGTAAGGTGCTAGATCCAATATATTTGGGTTCACTCTTAAGATGAACCCAGGGCAACGTGGGTCTAGCAAAGCACTAGACTCACTGCAATTAGGTTTAGCCGTCAGTTGAGTCTAAGGTATTGTGGGTTTGAGGAATTGTTAAACCCGTCTCATATGAGTTTGGCTATATGCCAGGTCCAATTGGTCTTAGAAATCCAGGACTATGGAGCTCTATTTTTAGATTAATAACATGACATATTCGTGTAAGGAATAATCATCTTCCTGCATCTATAGATGTATATATCGTCTCTCAAAGGGCCTACCATATTTTTCATATAATTAATGATGTGTAAGAGATATTTGTCTTTCATTAATAATGTGTAAGAAATCTTTATCCCTTATTAAAGTCGCCAAACGGGAATGACTCTTCAAGCCCTCCTAACTTTATCAAAATGACAAGGTTCAAGGTGTATAAATATTGAACCACCCATGTAAAGGGTTCAAAACTTTTCTTACTATAAAAAGCTTATATATTTGAAGAGCATTAATCATACCTAAAAATAAGAACTAACACTCTTGTTCTTAGAATTTAAGGTCTTTTCTTTCATTTATTTCCCTTTTCCTTTAAAGTTATTGACTTTATCATCAGAAAGTCTTTAAGTCTCACCGATAAAGACTGTTTTTGTAGGTGTTGTAACCCAATTTTTAACCCTTTATTTTTCTAAATAGTTTCAACATACAATAAACAAAAAATATGTTCTTGATGTATTTGCGTTATTTTCAACATTTTCAGCGTTGTTTCAAAAGGATTCAAATTTCTTTTCAATGCATTCAGCTTTTAACATGTCATTTTTAAAATAGTTGATTTTTTTCATTGAGTCAATATTGATATTGCCTTTTAAAAAAAACCAAAATACAAGAAAAAAACATATGTGGACAAAGGTACCAAAATAAGAAGGAAGAAACCAAGGGACTAAAGTGAATTTAGGTTCCTTGTTGGACTAAGCAATTAGAAAAGAAGATAAAAATTTTCACCTATAAGAAGGTGTTTATCTCATATAAAAGAAAAGTGTGAGGAGGCCATCACAAAGAAAAAGAAAACAAAACAAAAAAACTCTTCAACTCACACACTCTCTTCCAAAATATATACACAAAAAAACCTTATACCCAATATACTTAAAACCCTAACCATCAACCATCAACCACTGAACACTAACCTTTCATTTCCCTTACCCTTACTGTAAGAGAAGAAGCACACATGAAAGGCCATTCAAAACACTAATGGCCTTTATCAATCGAGCCTCTCTCCATAAACAGCCAACATCCCTCCATCAACACCAGTGAAGAACTTCAATGGCAACCTCCACTAACAAGAGCCAAACACGGATAGACCAAAGACCCATCATTGTCTCCTATAAATATAGTTGTACAAGGCTTTTCATCCCTTGTTTTTTTTTTCCACCATATTCAGCCTCTCACTACCCGACAATTGATCTTCCTAGCTATGCTTCATCTTTCTCCTCACATCTATTGTTAGTAATGACAGACCTACACCAATAACAAGACCACCTCTATAGCAGCAATCTCTTTTTCTCCAGCCCAATTAATGACCAACGACCAATCCCTACCCATAACGCCGATCTCTACCACACCTCTCCCCCACTTTTTATTGTTAAAACAACCAGAAAGGGGAAGAAAATTGAGAAAAATGACTTGTGAAATAGATTTATGAAAAAGAAAAAAATAAAATCAATTGTTTGTCTTGGTTTCTTTACTTTATAAGTGATGGTGTATGACATTGTCGATACAGATGTGAAGAGGAAGAGGTGATCTACTCGATCCACCCATTTTTCGCTTCACCGATGATAGTTCATGGGTTCACGTGTTGCCAATGGTAGTGGTGCCTAGAGCAGACATGCCACCACTGTTCTAACACTAATCCTCCAACCCCATACTCTTTCAATGTGCTTCCAGAGTTCCTAACAGTCTCTCCAACCCGTTTCTAGCCTTTGAAATGACTATTTTATAAATTTTAAATTTTTAGTGTGTTTGAATTTTTTTTAAATCTTGGAGTTTTATTATTTGTAAACATGTAATTATGGGCCGTGTGAGTAATATATATATATATATATATATATATATATATATATATATATATATATATATATAAGAGTGTGTGTGTTGTGTTTTCTTTTTATTACTTTTTATTTTGTGTTAAATGAATGATCAAAAAAGAAAAAAAGAAAAAAAAAATTTAATTAACAGAATTTTTTAATTACATATGACCAACAATCTTAAAAAATAATTTGAGCATTTATTTTAAAAATCTAAAATATTTTTGAATGGATTTTACTACGAGTTTGTAAAATTCCAAATGATTTTGGCCTACATTTCAATAATACCAAAACAAATTATTATTTTTTAATATATGAGATTATGAACTTATATGTAAGATATATTCCTGATATTAAATAAAAAATAAGTTATTTTTATGTTGGCATTAGAACAGTTAGATTTTTACCCTAATAAAATAATGACCTCTTTACTGAGAAGAACTTTTCTTCAACCTTAAACAGACCAATAGTTAGAAAATAAATTTTTTTTTATATCAGACAAAAAAATAATACAGTTTATTTCAAGTAAGGTGTATTAGAGGTGTTAATATCTTTTATTTATCCAATTAATCCCTTTTCCAATACTCTAAGACCAATTAGAGTTTCTAATGACCAAAAGATTAGATGGTGACTCACATTCTCTCTTTTTACTGATAAAGGATAAGAAGTCCTTATCCTTTTATCCCATATCATTCCCGACTATCCTGATTTAGGAGGATGATCGTTACAACGCTGCACATGTGCGACAACAAGTACTAAGGCTTTTACCAGTAATTCAATACTTCCAACGCTAAGGAGGAGAGAAGTATATGAACATGTTGATTAGCCACTATCCAAACATCAAATAACATGTTTCTTGAACATATTGGATCTTGGGACATCGTTAGTGGCGTTGTTTGTGACAAACTTATGAAAAGTCATTGATAACTCTATTCGTTTGTTGATTTCTCCACTCATCATCATTAATGGCAGATAATTAGAACATTCCTAGAATAGGAGTAGTTAATGATCTCCCTGCCACAACCGCAACAAATACTCCTGCACAGCTAACCCTTCAATAACTTATTAATCAAGTGCAACTCCTTACCAAAGTAATGTTGGCAAATTAGCAAGCAAGAGAAAATATACCTCAACAGATCCCAGTGCCATCTCAACAAGTCCTTGCATCCTCCTCGCCACCTCCACAATAGCAGGTTGCACCTAGTGTTTGTAGATGATTACATTACCCAGAAGAAGAGGGTCAGAAAAAGTTTATGAGGGGTTTTCAGCCTCAAAGGTCATCCAACCATTCTAAAAAGCATATACATCCTCATAATGGTTGAGCATGTAATAGATACTCTAAACATCAATATAGCTAACATGGGAAGAAGGCCATCTATGAATCACGTCATTCCATACTAGAAACCTCAAGCTTCTCGGAATCCTATAAAAATAGGAGTGGAAGTCAGCTAGAAAAAAGAATATATGCAGGAAGATGTCTACACCTCCTATCAGATTAAAGACTCTCATCTATTTAGATGGGTGTTGAACACTCACATACCCAGGGACTATATTGCCATGAAGATGACTCTAGATAACTATGAGTAGCTCACAAACCTCAGTGAGCATATACAAAATATATGAAGTAATCTATAACTAGTCATTCGGGACAATCATGCCATATACAAAATCCTCTTAATAAACTTCAAAGGTTCAGTACAAACATGATACAAAAACCTAGAGTCAGGTTCAACCATGATTTTCAATGACCTTTGTGCCAAACTAGAGGCACGTTTCATTATAAGTATCCCAACCAGAAAAAGTTCCACAAAACTTTTTGAAATGACTCAAGCATAAGATGAGTCTACACGAGCATACCTAAAGAGATTTAATGAGGAGATGATTAAGGTTGAAAAATTGATAGAGCCTACAGCTTATGAAGCCCTTATTAATGGAGTGAAGGAAAAAAACTTTATAGAAGGAGTAGTAAGCCCTACCAAACATAAGGTTGTTAAAAATGAAACAAGTCATGAGAATCATATTTGGGTATATGAGGCGAGTGTGTTGCATCATGGTCTTCTCTACTTCTCTAGAGATAAATATCCGGAGAGGTCTTTAAGGTAGGATCACCATCCTATGAGGGACAATAATCCTAAGCTTTTTTAGTTTTCATTCATGGAAACAATTATAATTCCTAATCTGACTGTTGGATCGAGCTAAAATTTTACATAGAGTCTCCTGACATGTTGTCCTACCTTGGGTTAAACTTTCAGGTCAATCGGAGTTCAGAAAAGCATCACAATACTAGTCAACAGAGATTATATGAATTTTGTTATTTACTTTCTTTTGACTTATGAACTTTCTATTTGGCTAGGATTTATTTTCCTACAAGGATGTGACAACTGGTTTTGGAAATTTCCTAGTATTGCAAGGATATTTGATGGGCAATAACATAGTTTCCATGTGGTATGAACTCCATATTAATGTGGAATCCTTATGGTGTATGGAAACAATTATTCTATCCTTATTATAGTAGCAATCTATCATTAAATAAGTTTTCAAGTCAGCTAAGAATACTTTGCAAACAAGGAAACTAAAGAGGAGATAACTTTAGATTTGATTCTCCTAGCTCATATGGGACTGCTAAAGAGCAGCAAATCTGATCCTATCATATTTAGGATATTAAATTTAGATTTATTATTATTATTATTATTATTATTATTATTATTATTATTTTCTTCTTAGCTTAGGGTTTATTTATATTATTTAGGTTCAATTGTAAGTGAGCATCATATAAGTCTATATAAGGGGTCTATTAGAGGTTGTTTCAGTTTATAGTTAGTATAAATAAAAGCATGACCAGACATGTAAGATAGATAATTCATATTAATAAAACTTCTTGTTTGCCACACTTGTTATGTGTTGGTGGGATAATGTCCCTTCCTTGTTCTCTAAAGAACTGAAAAATGATTTATTGAAGAACAACTAACTTTGTGGCGTCATCCTTATACTTTTCATTTGCGAATCAATATTCGTTGGGTGTGGGTTTCTATTTCCAATAGTGTCGGTGCCTAGGTACAAGTTATCTTGATGTCACACTGACACGACCAAAATATTGATGTCTTCTTACAAGTGTAGGAGTGTCGAAGTAATAAATAACCCAACAAGACCAGGGTTGAACCACAGGAAGGTTAACTGTATAAACTACAAATAAAGAAATAAATAATAACAGATAAGGAGTTGAAGAGAGTTTTGAGATGTGATATTGATATAAGGATTAAACAAGGATAAAATAATTGTCAAGGTTAGAGGATACACTAATTGTATTTCAAACAAGTATAGTGTAAACTCTTTTTATTACTCATTTGGAAACCACACACAAAGGAGGTTCCAATCGGATTATAAATTGTTAACATGATTACATTAGTTATCTTATTCGAATAATGCTAACACTTGTAAATGTTGTCAGGTATTCATGATTATAACTTATGTTAACAACATATCAAGTTCCTTTCATAACACAGGTGTCGGTTATACCATACGGCTGGGCTATGAAAGTGCCAAGTAGTTGTTATACCAAGGGTTATACAACATAAATCTAGATTAACAATTTAACAAGCAAAGTATTAAAAGTGAACAAGATAACAAATACAAAACATGTTAGCATTAAACATTAAAGTCCATGTTGAGTTTATACTATACTTATTCTTACACCATTAGTGTAATCTTTTCACCTTGACATAATAAACTTAACTAAACATAATGAAAGAGAGAAACATAAATAAATAAGATAAGATATAAATAAGATATAAGTTTAACTAAATAAAGGAAAGGAAATGAAAAACATAAACAAGTAATTAATATAAACAAAACTTAAGCATTACAAAAATATAAAGAAAGATAGCAAGAACATGATCTTGATATGAAAACCAAGATGTCTAAATGCATGGCAAATGCCTTCTTTTATATGCCAAAATTCAGAACTATTGATTTGATGACTAATTGTTGAGTGGGTGGCCACATCTTGACTTAGTGACAATCCTTATCTTCTTGTCTACACAAAACATCATTGCTAACGTCAGAATTTGAATAAATTGTCCCATGAAAGTTCTAGAAAATTGTATCAACTTTCCAACAAAAAAAGAATCGGTGTATTTGGACTTCTAAAACTCGAGATATGGGTTGAACATCAAACAGTGTCTGAGCTGCAGGATAGATTCTGACATCTCCATTGTTGCTAAGATTTGGACTTCCAAACAGCAGAATTGAGTCTTAGACTCCCATGAATGTTTTAGGCCTATGTCTTAGATTTCTAGCCATATAAACCAAATTAAAATCCAAGATCTATAGCTCTAGATATGAACCAATGACTGAATAGTATTCTAGTTTGGACTGAACCAACATTCTTTTCTAAGCTTAACCCTCTCTTTGTCTTCTCAATTTCAATAGTTGAACTCATCAATCAATCCTTTGATTTATGTGATAGGCCTGCATTTAAAATGAGCATTTACCATAAATTAAAGCTATCTTATATTATCAGATTTGTTATTATAAAACATGCTCTAGTTAAGGAGTTATTGATACTTTAAGTGCAAAATGATGATATAAAACCTTGATAAAAGTACACTTTTAAGTTCTAATCAGTATTCCTTGAAGACACCCCTAGTGGATTAGCATCATTAAGGGTTGTTGCTACCCAATTTTTGACCCATATTTTTGATAAATTTTCAGAAAAATCAAAAATAGCAAAAAAACAAAGAAAAACCCAAAAACATATTTTTTATATATTTGCATCGTTTTAGTATTTTCAACGTCATCTCAAAAGAATTTAAATTTTCAAAGGTATTTTGAACGCATTCAACTTTTAACACATAAATTTTACAATCACTGATTTTTCTTGTTGAGTCGACATTGATATTGCTCGCTTTTAAAAAATATAAAAAAAAGAGAAAATCAAAATTAACAAAAAGAAAAGAAAAGGTTGAGGGACCATTGTGATTTTGGCCAAGCCACACTTCTCCCATAAATACCACGCTACAATGAAAAATTATGGGGGGGGAATTTTCTCGGGGGAGAAAATTGGAGGCGGAGAGAAAAGAAAGAGAGAACCCTAAACCTAAAAAAATCTATCCTCTCTGCAGCCACCCCTGCTCCTTTGAAAAAGCCAAAAACCTAAATCCACCTGGAGGAGCCGCCGCTGCAGGGTCTCTTTTGAAAAATAGAGAACCAGAGCTCCCTGACCCGAACGAGAGCTTTGGGGATTTTTGCTCCCACAACCATTTCTTCCCCAACTCACCTTTTACCTTAGCCTTCACCCGATTTCCCTCTCCTGGTCATCAACACAGTGACCGCCCCTCCTATTTTTAGGTTTCTCTCCCTTTTCTTCTCCTGAAATCAGCCCAAAGCTTTCAGCCGCCACTCACCATTTCCTCCTCACAGTCTCCAGCTCCACCCGATAGAGACCGGCTACCACTCCTTTCATCTCTAGACTCAACATAGCGGCGGTACCCACTGTATTCTTCAGCTGCTTCCGTCTCCGCCTCAGCCACGGTCTCTCTTTCCGGGCCAACCACAGCCACCTGGCCCTCACAAGTCTCCACCGTACAAATGAAAAGTAGGTTCCTCTAGCCGAGGTCTACTACACTGGACTAAAAAAGATGGGAAATGAAAAGGGGGATCAGAGAGGCTCATTGTTAAAAGAAAGTTGAGAGCATCAAAGGTGAAGTAGCTACACTTAGATCTACTTGAACAAATATTGAGCATCAAATGGAAAGGGAATGTCTGCACAATCTTCTGTGGGAACACTACTTGTCCACGTCCAATTGAAGCTACACCTCTCCTTTTCAGTCATCAACTAATGACAACCTTTGCTTTTGGTCAGTTGTATTATTAGTTGTTCATCGCCTCCACATCTTCCAATGACATCAAATAACTGCTAGCCTTCTGTGCATGGTGCATTAGTCTTCTTTAAAGTTACCCCAACTGTGAGCCCAATTCCAGTTCAACATGATTAGACATTGAACTTCTACGTGGCAGAACTCTCTCTGTAGAGATTTGTTTGTGGATCTGCTAGTGGGAAATGCAAGAGAGAATGTAGTAGTTTCATATGCTACAAAACTTTATCTCATCAGTTTCAGAAACGAAACACTGGAGTAGGCAGAAAGGTCAAACCTAGTTTGAAAACATGAGCAGTCGTCGAACTTCAACATGACAGAGCTTTCTCTACAAAAATCCATTTGTGGCTCTGCAAGTGGAGAATACAAGAGGGGGTGTAGTAATTTTAGACACTATGAAAATTTACACCACCAGTTTCAGCACCAAACACTGTAGTAGGCAGAAGAGCCAGGCCTGGTTTGAAAAACATGAGCAGCTATAGAACTTCACCATAGCAGAGCTCTCTGTCTATAGAGATTGGTTTGTGGATCTGCCAATGGGGAATCCAAGAAGAAATGAAGTAGTATCAGATCATGTGCAATTTTCTCCCACCAGTGTTAGAATCAAAACGCAAAAGTAGGGAGAAGAGACAGACCTGGACTGAAAAACAAGAAGAAGACTGAAACTACAATAGAGCACAACTCCCTCTCCAAATGTCTATTCATTGCATTGTCTGTGAGCAATCAAAGATGAGACAGAAGAGTTTTAGATTCATCAGGTTCTCTTCCAGTTTTGAAAACATGTGATTCCATACGTTGGTAATGGTGCCGCCACATGTTTTTGAGCGCTGCCAAGATTACCTAGCTATTGAAAGGTTTCCAACAATCCTAAAACAACAACCACAACATTGAAGGATTGACATGATGTTGTGAGGATTGCTGAAAGAACTGAACAAGCTATGAAGAAGGGAAAGATTGAAGGTTCTGCTATGGATTCCAGAACAATAAAAAGAGATGAATAAGAAGATAACTCTGAAGGTGGAAAACCTTATTCATGTGGTTTAGCCAGGTCTCATTGTAGCATCAATTGCTCAAATGTCTTTGCCAAGATTGACATCCTTATGCCACTTAAGTTTGTCGACCAGCATCTGTCAGATTCCAGAATTTTGCCTAACTTCGACAAATCCCATGCAACCACTATTTTCTAGGTGATATAATCCAAACAAGAGATGTGATGCCATGGTGGTGTCCTCGACCATTTTAGTTGAACAGATGCAAGAGTTCAAGAATCGAGCTCAGTTTGTGAAAGATGATGTCCTCAATCATTTTGTCGCCAGAACATCCTCAGAATGACGAGTGATCAGAATTGCTTGGCAAAACACAGATATTGCCAGAGAAGCTGATCTAAGAAGGGGTTAAACTGTCAATCATCTTCGTTATGGATTTTTGCCATTTTGCATTTTGTTTTGGGATCACGTCTCACCCTTCAACGAAACATGTCTTTTCATTGTTTCTTTGTTGTTATGAAACATGAGATGGTTCTTTCAAAGATTATTTTGACAAAATATTTTGATCAAGCACTAACATGTGATTAAGATTAATCAATCCTGAAGATTAAAAGTATTTTGATTGCAGAAATGACTCGATGCTTGAAAATGACACGAGGTGACCAAACAATTTTGAACTCATACCTCCTGAAACTAAACCACACATCATGTAGCTAAATTTTAACAGTATTCATAATGACATGTAGTGGATTCAGTAGTTATGGACTCGTGAATCATTGACTCTTACAAGTCCCAATCATTACATTGGATGGGGTCAAAAGTTATCGGTTCTAACCGACTTTGCTTGAAATGAGAAAAGGCTATTTTTGTTATCCTATCACATTTCTTGAAATATTATCCCTTGCAGTCCCATTTTGAGCCTTGTAAAATATTTTCTTTCAAAAAAGAAACCCTGACTAGGATCAAACCCCACACTGGAGGCAAATGAGAGATTTTTTTAAAGAAACTGATAGGATTAATGGATAAAAGAAAGGCTTAGAATAAAAGTTCAATGATTGAGAAAGGGTTAGAATAAGAAAAGCCATAGATTGAGGGTCATTCAAGAAAAAATTGAGGAAAGGATATGTAAAAAAAAAAAAAGAATGGAAGGAGAATGCATATCAATTCCAAGAGGGGCAAAAGAGGTTTCAGTTGAAGAAAGACACAACAAATGCCAAAAGTCAAAAGAAAAAATATCAAGCTTCATATCTTTTGGTGTGTTTATGATAAAGCCTCTATTGTCTTCAAAAAGATTAGATTGGTTATTCATCAAAGAAAAGTTGGATTAGCATTATAACCTATGTTAAGAGAATTCTAATCTCTGAAATTAACAAGGTTATATATCATTTTCTCTACAATGACAACAAGAGAAAGAGAGTTGATGAATAGTTAATGTTGATCCTAAGTCTTTGAAACCCTCAAACACCTTTTGATCCTAGATTTCCTTTTTTTCATAGCCATGAACCATAGCCTGCATTACGTGCTTTTAAAAGCCCTTTTTGATCAAGTAAGCAATTTGAATCAATAAATGGCGCTCTCAAAACTTGAAGAGCTTTTCCTTAAGAGTCGTGGCTTCATGGATTAAGCTACTTGTTATTATACATGCCGGTAAAATTATGGTAAAAAAAAACAATCTTTCTTGATGAATCCTCAAGTTTTGACTTGAGCCTTTTGTTTCTTGAAATTCACAGAAGGTCACCTCATCGCAGACCATCAAAAGATATACCCAAGATCAAAGATTAAAACTGACACAAAAAACCATGAAAAAGTCGTTTAAATCTTACAACAGGTCATTTCTGTTTTCAAAATACAGGACAATCAAAGGATTGCATATTTTGAATGATGTGTGTTCGGTCTTTGATCAAAAAGCTTGATTTTCAAAAGATCTTTTCCAAAACTGATGTCTTTTTTATTTCATTTCAACAACTAGACTTTGAATAGACATAATCTTTGAAAAATGAGATTTGATTCCAGAACAGAAAGATTGTCAAACAAGAAGAATATCGATCGAGTTTGTAAAATCCTTGACAAGAATGACATCAACACTTCTTGACACTCCTTGAAAAGTTGACCAATTGGGGGCAATACAGTGGACCCTGAGAAGGAAAACAGGCAATATTTAGATCAACTGGGGGCAATGAAAGATGATCAAATGATGAATCAATGAACTGAAGACAATGTGGTTCAAAGAAAGATAAACGGAAAAATGAGCATGTTCAGATCGACAGGGGGCAATGTTGTTCGAAGACAGTCTGTGATTTAGTGAACTTCAGCAGCAATTGATGAGCAACGCTGCACTTGAAGGGCATTTCATTATCATCAGCTTGGGTTACCCTCTGAAACATGGTTATGACTCCTGACAGATGTTATCGTATGACTGCATTTAAATGAACATCGAAAAGATGCACACCACCAAGACTGATTGTGGGACCATCTATTTTGAAGCCCAAAGGTGCACTTCACCGCATGAATATGGGTGATGAACATCATTGATAATGCCAAATCATTTCCTTTCATAAACTAATTTGACAAGCTAAGAAGAACTCATTGAGGAGAGCATCGAGCATACAACAATGAGCCTTTTACTGCAAAGTATGAGATCCATGTCTGGATGACTTAGCAGTTTCCAAGAAGGTTGATGATAACATATACTTGAAAAGTATTGTTTGAACTGGAGATAAGTCCATGACTAATTGGTAAACTTGATGGGTGTTGGCAAGATGCACACGTTCAATCAAAGAACAATTCTCAGAAGGATCTAAGGGAGAAACTCCTTCATGGAATCAAGCTACATCACACTTGGGGGCATTGTCAAGCTTGATAAACAGCGAGAGCAGTAACCGTTAAAGACCGCTTAAGATAGACACTGTAGCTGAGTGATGGCTATCACATGAATGAGCTAATACATTAAAAGAACAAAGAAGGCTTTGGAACGCAAACAAAGGCACCCTATGACGATGGAGCATTAAAAAAGGGGGGACCTATATTGCAAATCAGGTAAGAATGCATGCATGTCATCTAATCCCAAAGCATTGCACATACTTTTGAATTGTTACAGGAAAATTCTCAATAAAATCCAGCAAAATTATGGATAGAAAGAATCATTGAGTCGACAATAACAAAGAATCGGTTTGAGATCCTGTAATGAGAAGAGAATGAGATGAACCCTACCGGTAAGAGAATCTCAAAGAAACGAGGTGATCAACCCCGTCATCAAGAGGAGTCTTCAAGTCAAGCCTGCAATCAGGAAGCACCGTTTGTCAGCTTTATCCTGTCAGAACTTCGCCTGCCAAGTCTTTTTGCCAGGTAAGTCATATTTTTCCATCTGGGTAGGTCACCCGTAACAATGAGACTATTTTTTAAAAAAATCTTTGCATTTTCCTAGGTAGGTCACCCATAACAATGAGACCACCTTTCATCTCCATCTAGGTAGGTCAACCATCATAATGAGACCATCATTATTTTCTCTGAGTAGGTCACCCATCATAATGAGACCACCATCTTTCTCTGGGTAGGTCACCCGTCATAATGAGACCATTATCTTCCATCTGGGTAGGTCACCCATAACAATGAGACCACTTTCCATTTTTCATCTGGGTAGGTCACCCATAACAATGAGACCACTTTCCATTTTTCATCTGGGTAGGTCACCCATCATAATGAGACCAACATCTTTTTCTAGGTAGGTCACCAATCACAATGAGACCATCTTGTATTTGGGTAGGTCACCCATCACAATGAGACCATCATTTTATCTGGGTAGGTCACCCATCACAATGAGACCATCATTTTTTCTGGGTAGGTCACCCATCACAATGAGACCACCATCTTCCATTTGGGTAGGTTACCCATAACAATGAGACCAATTCATATTTTGATCATCTTGCATGTGGGTAGGTCACCTATCATAATGAGACCATCTTTCTTCATCTAGGTAGGTCACCCATCATAATGAGACCATCATTTTTTTATCTGGGTAGGTCACCTGTAATAATGAGACCATTTTTTTTTGAAAAAATCTTTGTATTTTTCTGGGTAGGTCACCCATCATAATGAGACCACCACCTTTTCCTTGGGTAGGTCACCCATCACAATGAGACCATCATGTTTCCTGGGTAGGTCACCCATCATAATGAGACCATCATTCTTCTGGGTAGGTCACCCATCACAATGAGACCATCATCATTTTTTCTGGGTAGGTCACCCATCACAATGAGACCATTTTACACTTTCCATCTAGGTAGGCCACCCATCATAATGAGATCATCATTTTTCTGGGTAGGTCACCCATAGCAATGAGACCACTTTTCACTTTTCATCTGGGTAGGTCACCCATCATAATGAGACCGTCGTCTTTCATCTGGGTAGGTCACCCATCAATGAGACCATCTTGCATTTGGGTAGGTCACCCATTATAATGAGACCACACACACATCTTTATATTGGTTCTGGTTAAAGGAGATCGCCAGATGGGATCTTAGGTTAACCCAACCGCACACAGAGTTTAGCTTCGATTAAAGGGAGTCGCCAGATGGGATTTCAGGTTGACCAAGCTAAACACCGATTTTGGTTCTGGTTAAAAGAGATCGCCAGATGGGATCTCAGGTTAACCCAATCAAAAGGGCAGGTCGCCCATGAAAATAGACCAACGTGAGTATGTGTGGGAAGGTCACCCGTGAAAATAGACTAGCGTGAGTATGTGTGGGCAGGTCGCTCCCCATGAAAATAGATTAGTGTGAGTATGTGTGGGCAGGCCACCCCTGAAAATAGACTAGTGTGAGTATGTGTGGGCAGGTCGCTCCTGAAAATAGACCAATATAAATGTGTGGGCAGGTCGCCCTTGAAAATAGACCAATTTTTCTTCAAAATGGGTAGGTCATCCAAGATAATGAGACCATTTTCTTTTAAAAAGTGAAGTCTTTGGCTGAGTGGATCACTTAGCAAGCCAAGAAGACCTTTTGTTTTCTTTACAAGCTTACTATGCAAAACATTGAGTAATTTTTGCTTCATAAGTATTGTAAAGACGGGGCATCTGTTGCTACCCAATTTTTGACCCATATTTTTGATAAATTTTCAGAAAAATAAAAAATAGCAAAAAAACAAAGAAAAATCCAAAAAATGTATTATTTATATATTTGCATCGTTTTAGTATTTTTAACGTCATCTCAAAAGAATCTAAATTTTCAAAGGTATTTTGAACGCATTCAACTTTTAACACGTAAATTTTACAATCACTAATTTTTCTTGTTGAGTCGACGTTGATATTGCTCGCTTTTAAAAAATACAAAAAAAAAAAGAAAATCAAAATTAACAAAAAGAAAAGAAAAGAAAAGAAAAGGTTGAGGGACCATTGTGATTTTGGCCAAGCCACACTTTTCCCATAAATACCATGCTACAGTGAAAAATTATGGGGGGGGCATTTTCTCGGGGGAGAAAATTGGAGGCGGAGAGAAAAAAAAGAGAGAACCCTAAACCTAAAAAAATCTATCCTTTCTACAGCCACCCCTGCTCCTTTGAAAAAGCCAAAAACCTAAATCCACCTGGAGGAGCCGCCGCTGCAGGGTCTCTTTTGAAAAATAGAGAACCAGAGCTCCCTGACCCGAACGAGAGCTTTGGGGATTTTTGCTCCCACAACCATTTCTTCCCTGGCTCACCTTTTACCCTAGCCTTCACCCGATTTCCCTCTCCTAGTCATCAACACAGTGACCGCCCCTCTCATTTTTGGGTTTCTCTCCCTTTTCTTCTCCCGAAATCAGCCCAAAGCTTCTAGCCACCACTCACCATTTCCTCCTCACAGTCTCCAGCTCCACCCGACAGAGACCGGCCGCCACTCCTTTCATCTTTAGACTAAACACAGCGGCGACACCCGCTGTATTCTTCAGCTGCTTCCATCTCTGCCTCAGCCACGGTCTCCCTTTCCGGGCCAACCACAGCCACCCGGCCCTCACAGGTCTCCACCATACAGACCGGACAAAAGCTTAGCAGCCGACAACCCCCTTTGTCTTGCCGCAACCTGAAGCAAGAACAAGAAAAGGAGAGAAGGATACAACAGTAACCCACAGGCCAACAGACCCAGCTCACCGCCTCCAGCAGCGACGCTACTCCCTCGTTTGTTCCTCTTTGTCGCACAGCACATGGAACAGAGGAGAAGAAGAAGATGACCGAAGGAGACCGATCTGCAGTGAAGCAGATCCAAAAGACCCGAACGAACCAGATCTGAGAAGGAGAAGAGAAAACTAAAATTGACTGCTTTGTTGCGTTTTTGGTTGTTCTTGCAGGTTACCGCCGGCGAGGAAAGGAAGGGGAGAAGAGGCTGAGCCAGATCCCATCGTTTCCAGTTTATTCCTCGCGGCGGCGCGTGGGATGGTGGTGGCGTGCGAAGGAGACGCGCCGCCAGTGTGTTTGTTGGTCCAGAAGCCTTCCCAGCAATTTCTTGGATTTTTAGGGGCTATTATGTAATTTTTTAATTATGTAATGTGTTATGTAATTTTGGGAACTGTTAAGGTGTTGTTTGGGTAATTTGAATTTTTGATATTTCTTTTTACATGTAAAAAGATAGTGTATGAGAAAAATCATAATAAAAAAGGGATGTGTGTGTGTGTGTGTGTATTTTTATTTATGTTGTTAAATTATAAAAATCAAAAAGACAAAAAGAATTAAGTGTTTAATTTGAATATGGTTAAATATCTCAAGGACAAATAAAATCATGTTATATTTTCCATGAAAGTGTAAGAACATGTTTCTACACATATTCAGGGATTTAATAACTGATTTATTAAAACCTTATAATTTAATTAATATTTTAAATTTTTAAATCACATCAAACCGCAAAGCAGCTTACCTCAGGTAGGGTGCGCTAGGGGTGCTAATACCTTTCCTAGCCACAACCAGTCTCTTGCCTTCGAATCTTTGACAATGACCAGTAAATCCGGGTTTCCTAGTAACCCTCAATGAAATACTAGGTGGCAACTCCCAAAGAACTAATCAAGCAAACCTAATGAAAAATCACTGAATCGCCGCATGGTTGACGTGCGACAAGAGTAATTGAACATCAAATTGATCTTGTGCCTGGAGCTTCAATTCCTAACCGTCTAGCCTATAGAAGCAACCCCGAGGAGGCGAATGAGCTTTAAAGGCAAGTAGATGAGTTGATGATGAAGGGGTACATTCATGAGAGTATGAGTCCTTGTACTGTACCAGTGCTACTTGTGCCTAAAAAGGATAGAACATAGAGGATGTATGTCGATTGTCGTGTCGTTAATAACATAATGGTAAAGTATCGATATCCTACTCCTAGGCTTGATGACATGCTAGATGAGTTACATGGATCATGTATTTTCTCTAAGATTGATTTAAAAAGTGGGTACCATCAAATTAGGATGAAAGAGGGTGATGGGTGGAAAACTGCATTTAAGACTAAGCATGGTTTGTATGAATGGTTAGTCATGCCGTTTGGACTTACAAATGCGCTTAGTATGTTTATGCATTTAATGAATCATGTATTGCGTGCGTTTATAGGTAAGTTTGTTGTTGTGTGTTTTGATGACATTTTGATCTATAGCAAGAACTTAAATGAGCATCTTGATCATTTACGTAATGTACTTAGTGTGTTGGTTAGTGAGCAATTGTATGCTAATCTTAAGAAGTGTACCTTTTGCATGGAAAAAATTATGTTTCTTGGTTATGCCGTAACTGCGTAGGGTATCAAGATGGACAAGGAGAAAGTTAAGGTCATTCGGGATTGGCCTACACCAAAATCGGTAAGTGACGTAAGGAGTTTTCATGGACTTGCTAGTTTTTATATAAGGTTTGTAAAGGATTTTAGTACTATTGCTGCACCTTTAACTGAAATTGTGAAAAGTCTGTTTGATTCAAATAGAATGATGAACAAGATAAGGCTTTTAATTTGTTGAAAGATAAACTTTGTTCGACGCCTATTTTAGCTTTGCCAGACTTTATGTATAGAACAACTCAAAAGACATCCATAGGAAAAACCCTTTTTCTCCTCACATATAGGACCAAAGTGCCAGACCCAATATATATTGATTCATCCTTGAGATGGAACCAGGACAATGTGGGTCTAGTAAAGTGTCGAACCCAATATACTTGGGTTAACTATTGAGGTGAACCTAAGGCAACATAGGTCTGGCAAAATACCAGATCCAATATACTTGGTTCCACTTTGAAGGTTAAACGAAGGTGACGTAGGTGTGGAAAGGTGTCATATCCAATATATTTTGTTCCACACTAGAGGTGAACCCAAGGCAACGTAGGCCTAGCAAGGTGCCAAACCAAATATACTTGGGTCCACTCTGAAGGCGAACCCAAGATAGCATAGGTCTGACAAGGTACCAGATCCAATATACTTGGGTGTTCTCTAGAGGTTAATCCAAGGTGAGGTGAATCCAAGGCGATGTGGGTCTAGCAAAGCACTAGATCAAGGCAATGGATATGGTGTGTATCCTTCTTGAGTTGAAGGCAAGGAGTGTAGTTCAGAGTTACTGGGAAATTGACAAAAACAAAGAAGAAAGAAATGTTTTTCAAACCCTGTTTAAGCTGTCTTCTACCCTCTTTATCCTTCCCCTTTGCTACCGAAATTGTCAGGTTTCTTAGGCTAATTAAGAGTCTTTATAATGCTAAATTTGTTCCTTCTTTATCTAGTCTTTAAGGTTAGAAGAATCCCTCAGAATTTATACTGGAAACTGATTCTGCCGCTGTCACAATTATGTTGTAAACCAATTTTGTTTCAACTTAGGCCTTGATTCTAACTTGGTTTCGTGCAATATTTGACCATCTCAGCTATATTCTATCACTCATAACATGTTGAAGAATTGACCTATATTTTTATTGGGTCCTAGGGCTCACTGTTCTTATGGCAGACTCTCAGTCAAATTGGGATGTTTGGCATTGTCAGTTTCCAGAATTAGATCAGAAGACCCTTTTTGACCAACCAAATTGCAGCCAGATTCTGTTCTTCAAAATGAATTTATCTCATTTTGAGTCCTTCATGAAAGTTGTAGTCCTATACGCATATATGAATTTGGGTTTTGGAATCGCTTAATTTCGATATCAGAAGCTCAAGATATTCTCGTTTGAATATCTAAACGTGAAAGTAGAGAATTCTGCTGCGAGAAGGATTTTGACCCGAGTTTTGCACTAAAGACTCTGCTTCCATCACAATGTTATTGGTCGTTATTCTTAGGTCGTACTCTCAATCATATCGGGATGCTCGACATTGTTAATTTCTGAATCAGATTAAGAGACCATTTTTTTACCAACCAAATTGCTACCAGATTCTGTTCTTTAAAATGATTTTATCTCACTTCAAATCCTCATCAAAGTTGTAGTCCTGGACGCGTAGATGAATTTGGGATTTTGAATTGCTTGATTTCGATATCAGAAACTCAAGATATTCACGTTTGAATATCTAACGTGAAAGTAGAGAATTCTGTCGTAAGAAGGTTTGGCCCGAGTTTGCAAGTTTGATTCGAAGAACCTAATTACAGGATACTTAAAGTTTGAAGACCAATTACGGGCCAATGTGAAGGACTTTTTTAGACCAAGGGCTGAGTTTAAAAAATTACTAAAATAAGGGAGTTTAATTGCACATGAAATCAAAAGAAACTTGGTTGGATTTGGAAAAAAAACGGAAAATAGGGATAGGATTAATTTGCAGACCAATTACCTTTGCCTTGCATTTCAGCAACAAATGATGCCATCATTCTTTTACATATTAATACACTTTGTTTTTCCTCTCTTCAGTTGAGGAAACAATACGACACCATTTTAAAACAACCCCATTTTGAATTAATTAACATGGCACTGTACCTCGTCTGCATTTCCTTCCCTCGTCTGCAGCTGTTTCTGTTGGCCTTTTATTCTCTCATCCTTGCACCCAGTTTTCAGCTGCACATCACAAGGAAACGGTTTTGTACGTCTACGACGCTAGCTGTGAAAGAAGATAAAGGGAGATGAGCCTCACACCATCTAAGGGCTGGGATTTTTTCCCCTAAAAACAGAGACGATTGGGATGGGGGGGTTTTAAGGTGGTCTCGAAGCTTGGTTTGGCTATATAAACCAGTTGGCTGTGTAGCTAAAAAGAAAGGAGAGAAAAAAAGGAAAGAAGAGAGAAAAGGGAGAGAGATACAAAAAAGAAAAAATCAGAGGGAAGGAAAAAAAATAGGAGAGACAGAGGAGACCAAAACAAAGAGGGGAGAAAGGAAAAAGTGAGATGAGAAGAAGATAAAAAAAAAAGAAAAAAAAGCAGAGGGAACAAGAAAAAGGTCAGGAATAGAAAAATAGAAAAAAACCAGGAGAATTACAAGAGAGGAGATTATTTTCAGCTCATCTTACCTTGCCAAAAAGGACTTCACAAACTCTAAAAGGGTTTTGAAAAAGCTCCTAACGGTAGAAAGAGGGAGACTTTCTTTGGTTATTAGAGGTAAAAAGGCAAAAGTTTTTCCATCAGTTTGTATATCATCTTCTGCATTCAAAATGTGCAGGATCTATAGAAGCTTTGTCCATCGGCTTGTATGTCATCTTTGGTACTCAGAGCAAGCGAGATTTGCAGCTATAAGTCTTAGTTTCTCCTTCCTTGCCATATTTAAAAGTTGGTGTTTGATGATTGTTCTTTCCAAAACTTGTTTCTACCTTCGTTTGGGACGTTTGTTTTCTATTTTGGCAACAAGTTGTACACTTGCCCATTTGTTCCTTCTATACATGTGAGTTTAGATAGTTTGTCTATGTTAGAGTTATGCATTTCTTCGTTTTTCTCCTTCGTAAGAGACTATGAGTCTTAAAGGCCCTCACCACCTCTAGTCTCTTTTGTTCGTTGCCTCTCTGTCTTATAATGTTGCGTAAGAGAATTTCTGTTTCTAAACAAAGCTTTGGCCAGAGGAGAAATTAAATAACACAATGGAAGTTCCAGGGAGAAAGTAAAAAGGCATGAGGGAAGTCCCCTTATAATTAATGTAGTCTTTTGGCAGACTTTTGGATCACGTTTTCATTTTTGTTGTTTATTTTGAAAAGAAAAGGCAGTTGGTCATGGCTTTGTACTTGTAGTTTTTAATTGCTTAGTATAAAGGTGCGGCCCAAGTCATTTCCTTTTGCATGAAAATAGTGTGGCAGTGTTAAAAGATTGAAAAAGAGGATGGGTGGTGAGTTACGATTCCTGTTATAAGTTTCGGTTTTAGAATTTTGGTCTTCTGGTGCATATGGATGTTTTATTTTTTAGTTATAGGATTTGGGTTTAAGTGGACGGACTGAGTCTTGTGTGAGTAAAATTTGGCTTTGGAAAGTTTTATATATATATATATATATATATAAACTTTCCAAAGCCAAATTTTTGGGTTTTTTAAAAAAAAATTGGAATGGATGTGCATGGCTTGTTTTTTTTTTTTTATGGTGCATGTGTTTTTATCAAATATTAAAATGTTTTCTTGTATGTTGCATACAACCAATACCATAATTTGGGTTTAAGTGGACGGACTGAGTCTTGTGTGAGTAAAATTTGGCTTTGGAAAGTTTTATATATATATATATATATATATATATATATATATAAACTTTCCAAAGCCAAATTTTTGGGTTTTTTAAAAAAAATTTGGAATGGATGTGCATGGCTTGTTTTTTTTTTTTTTTTTATGGTGCATGTGTTTTTATCAAATATTAAAATGTTTTCTTGTATGTTGCATACAACCAATACCATAACATATTTTGAACATTTCTCTTTAAAAAAACAAATATTCAATGTTTGAAAGAAAATGTGTTTTAACATGGATTTCTTAAACACAAATTATTGTCTTGCATTTTGGATTTTACATGTTTGTAAATTCCAAAGGGTGTTGACCAATATTTCAAAATTTTAAAAATCTTATTTTTTGGGAATTCGTTATTATTCACTACTAATATTTGGATAGAGAAATCCTAAAGGGTTTAATATCCAAAATATTATTGGGAATAATTTGTCATTATTCACTTTTAATATTTGGATAAAGAAACCCCAAGTGGTCAATATCCAAAATATTTTTCTAAGAATACTAAGTCATTATCCCTTAATAATATAAGGGCAAAGAAATCTATGAAATGTAAATATCCAAAATAATGTTAAGAGTAATACAACTTGTTTATTTTTAACATAAGGACAGATTTATGCCCAAAATGTTATTTAGAACAATTTAATAGCACCTCCTTGAAAGTAGCCTCAATTATAATTGGGGACATTTCAAATTTTGATTCCACGGTTTATGAGTCATAAAAGTATGAAATACTACAGCAAAAATGGGCTTTTAAAGCACCTTGAATTTCCTTAGATTTCTAACTTAGTTTTCTTGTTTCTCTTCATTGTGATTCACGAGTCGTGAAGAATTGAAGTACTAAGGGAAAAATGAGTTTTTAAACACATTAAATCTCCTTATATTTCTATCTTAGTTGTCTCTTAATTCATAGGTTGTAAATTCATTTTAAATCAAATATAGATTTTAAGAGATCTGCAATAGTTCTCCTTGACACTCTATAGATATATCTAAAGGTATGATCCATATTGGCCAAGGGTTCTTCCTTTTAGACTTTGAAACCAAGTTCATTCATCATAGCAAGCTCATCCTAGGAAAACTGATTAGAGAACATCAACACCATAACAATTATAAGTCAAACAAAACACCAAGTAGTTTACCATAGGTAGGGCATACTAAGAGTGCTAAAACCTTTCCTTTACGCAACCAGTCCCTTGCCTTAGAATCTCTAAAGACTAGTTAGGTTTCCTAGTTACCATAATACTAGGTGGCGACTTCCTTTTTCACAAAACAAAAACCCCAACATCAATCCCTCACTCCGGGAAGGGTCACCACGACGTCGCGCTCTAACGAAGGTACGCAAGCTGAGCTTAAGGTATTATAGGTTTGAAAAGCTATCAAGCCTATCTCATCTAAGTTTAGCTACATGCTAGGTCCAATTGGTCTTAGAAATCCAGGACTATGGAGCTTTATTTTTAGATTAATGACATGATCTACTTGTGTTAGAGATAATCATCTCCTTAAATCTATATATGTATAAAAGGTCTCTCAAAGGGCCTACTATATTTTTCATCTTATTAATAATGTGTAAGGGTTATTTGGCTCTCATTAATGATGTGTAAGAGATCTTTATCCCTCAATGTCACCAATTGAAAATGACTTTTTAAGCCCTCCTGACTTTATCAAAATGATAAGGTTTAAGGAGTATAAATACCCTTTGAACCATCAAGATAAAGGATTCAAAACTTTTCTTACTCTAAAAAGCTTGTATATTTCAGAGCATTAATCACACCTAAAAACAACAAACACTTTTTTTCTTAGAATTTAAGAGTCTTTCTTTCATTTATTGTTTTTCCCCTTTAAAGTTACTGACTTTATCACTTTGTCTTTAAGGCCTACCGATAGGAGCTGCTTTTGTAGGTACTAAGGCTTTTACCAGTATTTCAATACTTCCTAAGCTAAGGAGAAGAGAACTAAGTACATGAACATCTTAATTAACCACTATCTAAACACTAAATAACTTGTTCATTAAATATACTGGATTTTAGAACATCATCTTTTACCAAATTTAATTCCATAAAGTGATTTGGTACCAAGATTGGTTTTTTTCTATGTTTTAGCATAGTTGTCATACTTCATTCAGTAACCAATCCAGAAAAAAAAACTTTAGTCATGAAGTTGTTAAGAAAACTCGTTGGTTACTGAGTCAACTTAAGACAACCAGTTTTATTAAAATGATGTCATCTCATTCTTTTAAAAAATAATTTAATGTTGACTCGATCGAGTTTTACCATGTCAATTGAATCACTAAAAATCTAGTGGCTTAACCAAGTTTTAGTGAGTTAATGTTTTATTCGATTCAACTAAAAACCTAGCCTGGATCAGGTTTCATGTCTTGCCTTTTCTGAATCAACCCATTTTACCAGAAATGACATAACAACTATGCTATGAAGTTTCAAAATTATCTATTTGTCTATAAGTCATTCTCCTTTTGATTAAATATGATTAATTTTCACTGTTCATAATTCAAATTAATTTCATCATTAGTTCATATGTATTCGAAATCTGGTCTGAAAGTATATTTCATTACAATTATAATTACAATTATAAAGAAAACTAAAAAAGTTAGGGTTTTTTAATAGAACGTGTTTGTTTTTCATCACCCTCTCAGCTTTCACTATGGATTACAATAGTGCCAATTATTTTTATTTTGGTCATCAAATTTTTTTTATTACATCTTTTTATGAGCTATCTTGGGTGTTTTGTTAATTGGTAGTCTCTTATCTTTATATTTTCTAATGATTTAAAGCTTTTTGAAAAAATTTAAAACTTGATTGGAAGCCAATTTAATGAGATATAATTTGACTTTATAGAAAAAATTAAAAAAAGAAGGATCAAACTAGAAAATAGAAGAAAATTGCATGGCCAATTTCAAATTCATACAGAAAAGTACTTTTTTGTCCATCTTTTTTTTCTTTTACAGTCCCTTTTGTTTTGGCATTGTTATTTTGGTTCTAACCTTTATTTTGTTCTTTTTTTGTTATTAGGTTGGAGAGATGAGGGGGATATTCATTGGAAAAATATGAAAAGGAGAGAAAGTTAGTGAATGACCACATTCTAACAATAAAAAAAGTCGATCTTGTACGAGTTTTATTTGATGAGAAGAATTTTATTAAGGTTAAGAATGAACTTTTGTTGGTTTAATTTTGCATTTTTTAATCCATTTAGGGGTAGTTTGAGTTAAGAAATTGATTTATTAAGATTTTAAGGGTATTTTTTTTTTATCTCTTTTTAGGTTGAAAATGGATTTTTAGGTTAAAATATCTTTGCATGATTTTCCAAACATCTCTATAGTGGTCAAAATATAGGCAAACAAACTACGCATCATTTGTCACAAGAGATGACTTATCGTCTACATTTTATTTTCAAGAACTAAAATGACAAATGACATGTTGTCCACCTTTTGAACAAACAAATCATAGTTGATTTAAGGCGAATAAAGGCCTTGGGTAAAATTAAGTCTAATAAAATATTTAAAAAATATTTTTTTTATTGTTTCTTATGCATGTTGGATAAGGGAGACCTTAGGCAATTATTATTTAATTTTATCATGATTCATGACTAATATTATATGTTTTATGGGGATCTAAACAATGTTTTTCAATTATTATGCACCAGATATGGAAAAAAAAGCTTAGGAATATTCAATAAAAATATAATTGTTGGTTTTTAATTTTTTTGTTAATATATTATTGACTTGATTTTATAATATTTATTAATTTTGAATATCTTCAATCACATATAAAATATTGAGATATTTTTTAACTTTCTTTTAAGATCATGATAATTTTTTATTTTAAAAAAACAATAATTAAAACTAAAACATGCTTTCATTAAAACAATCAAGAGATTCATTAAAAAGAAAATAGAGTTTATATTGAAGAAATACATTTTTTTTTCTTTTTATCTTAAATTATTGAAATTTTTAATATATTTTTATTTTAATCATCACTACCTTTTATTCAGAAAATATGCTCTTGAAAAGAAATTTTGTTCTTAAGAAGGTTGAGATTTTTTTATGTTGATATTATCAATTATTTTAAGGTATAAGTTTAAAATGCAGAATTTTTTAAATAATTTACTCATTATTATTAAATAAGAATAAAATTTATGTTTTCTTAATCTTTTAATTATAAATTCTTTATATAATATTTTTCAAATTTATTATTCTTAATTTTTTCATGTAGTTGAGAGATGATCAATTCAAGATTTTTATTATTATTTTTAATCATATGGAATGTTACATCATCAAGTGTGGAATACTATATTTGCTTGGTCTATGGATGATATGACAAATTAAGTCTATTTACCAATTTTCAGAATAAAATCAATTAGCCTAATGGGTTTATGGTCTGTTATGATTTTTATATTTTAATATTAAGAATATTTTTAAGTTAGTTTTTGTATATCAAGATTAATCCTCTATTTAATAAGATCTTAAAGCATACCATTTATATTTATATTGATATATTTGTTGTAACCCAATTTTGGCTTTTTGATTTTTAATTTAATTTTACGGGGTTTA
Source organism: Populus nigra (assembly GCF_951802175.1). NCBI lineage: Eukaryota > Viridiplantae > Streptophyta > Magnoliopsida > Malpighiales > Salicaceae > Populus > Populus nigra. The sequence goes on along the minus strand of NC_084870.1, from coordinate 2,109,307 downwards.
AAATATAAAATTAAAAGATCAGAGATTTATTTCGATAGAAAATATAATTTGTCAGCTTGCGCAAAAATTAGGGACTACAATGTACTTTTGTCATTTTATCCTTATCTTCAACATAATCTTATCTTCAAAATAATAATAGTTATCCGCTTTTGAATTTGATTCTTACTCAAATTCAAACTTCAAAGAAGAGAATAAGTTTGATTAAAACTTTATTTTCCACACGCGATAAGACTCTTGCACTATAAATATAGATTTCAGTGCATGATTCAAAAGGGGGAGACAATATTGAGAAAAAAACAGTGAAAAAAAACAAAGAAGAAAAACAGAGAAAAAACAGGAGAGACGAGAGAAGTGAGAAAACAAAGGAGAGAACCAAATAACAGAGAGAGGAGAGACTGAAAAGAGGAGGAGAAGGAGAACATTCTCCAACCGGTGCTTGCACTGTTACCTTTGCCTTTGGCTTCACTAGGTAAAGTCTTCTTCTTCTCTCTGATTATGTGTAATTGTTGCAAGAAAACAGTGCGAAGATAATTTAATTACCTTCGCATTGTGCAGTGCACGCCTGGGTTGAGCCACGCGTGCCTGCTGCCTAGCCGGGTCACTGGCTTAGGGCCACTGACCAGGCTGGGTCCAGCCCAGCCCATGTTGGTTGCGCTAGACCCAGCCCCCCCTAAAAAAAAAAGAGAGTGGGTCGAATCTAGGCTTTAGGCCCTGCCAGACCAAATTATGTTTATTAAGGGTGTGTTTGGAAAAACACACCCTTATGTCTTGACCATAATTTTTATACCTATTTTAGTTTGATATTTGGCCAAACGAGCCCCTTTTCGATATCAGAAAATTCCAAAAAAATTTGGAAATCTTTGTTAATTTATTTGTGGGCCCCTCGCACTTTCATTTATTTTTTTCTTTGCATTTTGTATTTTTTTTAAGTTATGTGCTCAATATGTGGCCTATTATTGTTAAATGCAAATCTGTCGTGTAATTTTTTTTTATTTCCATCTATAAAGGGCAAATAATAATAAAGGATAAACAAGAAAAAAATGACATAGAAAATTTCTTCTTCAAATTCATGTTTTGCGAAAATATTCACTGATGCCAGAGTCAGAAGTATCATATTTTTTGGATTTGTGCGATCTTTACCAATGCCAGAGTTGAAAATATTCGTAGGAATTATTCATTGACGCCAGAGTCTGGAACATGAAAGGAAGAATAAAAAAAGAGAAAAAGGAGAACAAATTCTTAAGCAATTTTAGAGAAAACCAGTAATGCAGTCTGCCTTAAGTAGGACGCTTAGGGGGTGATAACATCTTTTCTTTTGCGTAACCAGTCCCGTACCATAGAATCTCTGTTGACCAGTTAGGGTTTCTAGTGATCATAATACTAGGTGACGACTCATTGAACAAGACATTTTCCCCTAAAAGAACAAAATGTCAATATCTGTTCTTTTTTCCAATCGACTGATAATTTTTAATCGGTCGGTGCGATGTCTGAGTGTGACAGAATGACGACTCCACTAGGGACCTCTTAGGATTAAGCTTTGCCTTTGTCTTTTTATTGCTAAAAATGTTTGTCGTACTGTGTTTGTGTTGTTGTGTTTATCAAGTTATTTTATTTATTCCTTTATATTTTTTACTCTTTTTACTGGTTAACATGCATAGTTATTCATGTTTATCATTCATATATTGGATATGGATCTAAGGCCTTCCCACCTCACTCATCTCATTTTTAAAAGTATATATGGTATCAACTTTAAGATAAGTGGAGGAATAACGACACCCCAATAGCTTTAGCCTGGTAAGGCTCGTGAAACTATCCAACTCTCGTATGATTGTTTGCTCGACAGTGGTCGGTATGCCGAACTAGTATTACTCAGGGTCTCTATCTTCAAACTGCTTGTAGACCTCATATCAACCTTTCGAGGACGATCACTGAGCATGCGAAAGATCTTTGAGACTAGATAGCAAAATTACCCCGGTGCATTTAATGACCGAAACCTACCTTTTAGGTTGATCCCTATGTAATTTCACTGAGATAAGCTTAAATGTGTAAGCATCCTTATTTCATGGCTTTTAGGTGACATAATGACCGTTATTCCTAAGATAACAACTGTTGAGTATGAACTCGAGTCTGAATCCTTGTAAATGATCGAAGGAGACTGCTTAGATTGGATGTCGGTGAGATACCGTTACTCAAAGACATTAGATACATAATGAAAGACACCAAGAATGTGGCTAAAAGCTCAGATGACAAAAGGTTAAACAGATCTCCTTTCAGCATTGCAATGAATATCGAATTCGAATATGACCACACATCTAAAGAATAACGATCATTATGTCACCCCCTAAAAGGCGAATCCATACCCAATATGTTGCATTTATCTTCAAGCATATTTGAACATACACTTATGAATTGTCATAATACCACACTCCAGGTGAAATATAGGTCTCCCATTGAAACCCACCTATAACACTCGACTGTAAAAAAAAAAAGACAAATGGAAAACAAAGAAAAAGCCCAGTTGGAAGCCCAACACCGAAAAGAGATGGAAAGTCTTAAAGAAGAAGTCGCAAGGCTTACTAGCCTACTCGAACAGGCCTTGAGATATAAACCTGAAGAAGTAAATTTACGGCTCACCCTGAACCTATGCTCGTAAATCCACAGAGTTTAAGGGCAAATGAGGTGTCTCAACAGGCTATGTATTCCCAATTTGCTCAACCAACAATCCCATAAGAATGTCATCTACCATTGACCTTACAATAAAAGAATATCAAAAGAACAAGATGGTAAAAGAAGATGGCCTAGACAAATGGGCTGCCCTAGAACAAATGCTGAGGGCATTCGAGGGAACTAGCCTACATGACCATATAAAAGCTGTCGAGATGTGTTTGGTACCTAACGTAGTCATTCCTAAGAAGTTTAGGGTGCCAGAATTCATCAAATATACAGGAATTCAATGCCATGTAACTCATCTCAAGGCATACTGCAACAAAATGGTTGAGGTAGTCTGTAATGAGAAACTGTTGATTCATTTCTTTCAAGATAGTTTGAGTAACGTTACCCTTACATAGTATATATGGTTAGACAATACCAAGATAAAAAAGTGAAAGGACTTAGTTAATGCCTTTAGTAGGCAATATAAGTTCAATATGGTTGTGGGCCCTGATAGGTCAAGTTTGTAAGCTATGAAAAAAGACAACAAGGAGTCCATAAGAGAATACACTCAAAGGCGGCGTGAGACTGCCGCAAAAGTTAATCCTCTTTTATTGGAATAGGAGATGATCAATTTGTTTGTCAACACTTTCAAGGCCTCATACTTTGAATACTTGGTTCGAAGCTCTACACAACATTTTTCTAACCTGGCTGTTATAGTTGAGAGAATTGAACAAGCTATCCATTTAGGAAGGGTTGCTAACTAGACTGGAAAGAAAACATTTCACTAGAGAAAATAAAAAAACTGAGGTTCACAATGTCAAATGTGGTTACAAAAATGAGAGAAATAGCTACCAAAACAAAGACATCTAGAGATTACTCGTCCTGAAGACAAAGCTACAGTGTCATTAGACCAAGACCGGTCTATGTGTGACCTCAATTGACTATTAGAAAGGTGAAGGTGCCCCTATTCATAGGAGAGGGACGGTTGGAAGATTCCAGAAATTCCAATCGATGATTGCTAAGTGTTTAGCCTTTTTATGTGTCACCTTGCTAGTATAAGGTCTTTGTTGCTTTTTAGGATTTCAATGAAATAATGAGTTTGTCCTTCAGTTGTGTCCCTTTCTTTGATTTACAACCAAAATATCCTAAAAGGGATTCCCTCTAAACACTCACAAATACACTTTTAAAGCCTCGTGTGATCTCATAGACTCAATTAATCTCTTTTACCAAAATCAGTTTCCCCATTGGAATTTTGAAAATTGAACTTGCATTTTGATTTCAAAAATAATTTGATGTTTATTTAAAATGATATTTTTGACATTCTACTTGTAGAATGACACATGAATAAAGCAACTCCTTCATTGAGGTGACTAAACTCTGAACCAAAATGCACGAATAGAAAATGAACTGTCATCCTCACACTATGACTCTTGAGCTATATGTTTTAAATGTATGCATAATGGTATGTAGTGAGCTTGTTGTTCATAGACTCATGAAATGCATTTTTTTGCGAAATTTCAAATCATCACACTGGACGAGAACAAAGTTTATTGATCTTAAATGCTTGTGCTTGAAATGAGGAAATGTCATCTTTGTTATTCCTTCCATATTCTAAAATAGTATATCCCTTGCGGTCCTATTTTGAGCCTGAATAATGTTTCTTTCATGAAAAATCCCGACTAGGATCACACCCTACACTTGGGGTAAGTGAAAATTTCCATAAGAAAAGATGAAAAAAAAAGAGTCATGAGAAAGCCAGAAAGGCATAAGAGCCTAAGAAACTCAAAAGCTAAGGGGCATGCCCAAGTCACACGAAAGAGTGATAACCAAGATAAAGTGAGTATGCCCTAAAAAAGCAATAAAAAGAAGAAGAAAAAGGGAGAATCAAAGAAAAGCGGCAAAAAAAAAGGAATGACACAAAGAGTAGAACTGCTAATAGCGATCCTCGATCTTTGAAACCCTGAAACACTCTTTGAGCCTTATAATCTTTTTTTTCATAACCAAAAACCTCAGTCTACATTACGTGATTGTAGAAGTCCTTTCTAATCAAGCAAGTAAGCAACCTGGAGTAATAAATAATGCTCTCAAAATGCAAAGAGTAATTTTTCATATAAGTCATGACATCGAGAATAGACTACTCATTATTATTCATGCTGATAAAATGAGTATTCAAAAAGAGACAAGTTTTTCTCAAACAAAACCTCGAGCTTTTTCTCGAGCCCTTCACTTTGGAAACCCATAAGATGTACTTTCACCAAGAACAATATCGTCAAATACAAAAGCAAATAATCTCTTTTCCAAGAAAAAACCAAGGAGTTGCAAGATTTCAAAAGCAAATGCTTTTAAACTTACATCAAAATAGTTTTTGTTTTTCAAAATACAAGATCAAGATTTCAAGATTCATTCTAGACAAATAATCACTTAAAAACCATTATTTGGTAAAGTTGCTGACAAAGCACACCTAGGGGCAATGACCAATACAAGAGGGCAACATTATGTTGAGAAGGAAAAATCGATCCCTTCTAGAAAAAAAGATGAATATTTCCTACAACAAGACAAGGGGGCATCTTGGTTTATAAAAGGCAGCTTGATCCTTTCAGCAAGTGACAACGAATGTTTTTAAAAGTGAGACGGGGATTAATGAATGATCCTCAAAAAATTTTTGACGAGACGAAAAATCTCTATCAAGCAAGAGGGTCTCGATGGGCACCATAAAGGCTAAGCTGTGTAAACGAATCTAGGAAGAAACTTACATGGGCCAACTCGAGTAGCCTAGAAGCTAAACGACGAAGATGACCCAAATCAGAGATAGCAAGTCGTCATTAATCAAGCAAACAAGAAGATTAAGAAGAAATTGGGGTCTATATTTCAAATCAAGTAAAAATGCATACATATCATCTAAACTTTAAGACATTGGACAATGAGTTTTATAAATTTCACAAGAGAAATCTCTTACAGTATCCATCAAATGGAAGGCCACCTTGAAATGGCCAAGATTGAAATTGCTTTTGAAAATTTTTCACCTATGAGAAATTTTAACCTAGGTAGGCCGCCCATGAGAATCAGGTCGCGGAAAAAAAATCTTTGTATTTTTCGAGTTCGTCTTTGAGCCCTCATTTTCTTTTCGAGTGCTCCTTTAAGCCCCCATCTCGGGGACAGTGCATCTTTGAGCCCTATCATGTCATCATTGTATGACTTTCTTTTTTCACTTGGATAGGTCACCCATTACAATGAGATCCCTTCTTTTTCTTGGGTAGGTCACCCATTACAATGAGATATTTTCTTTATTTTTTTATTTGGATAGGTCACCCATTACAATGAGACCCTTTCTTTGTATTTTTTTCACCGGGTATGTCACCCATTACAATGAGATCATTTAAACAAAACAAAAACAAAAACTCAATAAAAAAAGAAAGAAAAAGAGGAAGGGTTTTCACAATTATTCTTCTTTACAAAACTTACTATACAAAGTCAAAAGAAAATAAATTTTCTAATGCCTTTGCACCTTAAGCATTGTAAAGAGGAGGCAACTGTTGTAACCCAATTTTGGCCCTTGGTTTTTAATTTAATTTTACAGGGTTTAAAATGTAAAATTAAAATATCAGAGATTTATTTCGATGAAAAGTGTGATTTGTCAGTTTGCGTGAAAACTAGGGACTACAATGTGCTTTTGTCATTTTATCCTTATCTTCAAGATAATCGTTACCTTCAAAATAATGATAGTTATCTGCTTTTGAATTTGATTCTTAATCAAATTCAAACTTCAAAAAAGAGAATGAGTTTGATTGAAGCTTTATTTTCCACACGCGATGAGACTCTTGCACTATAAATATAGATCCCAGTGCATGCAAAAGGGGGGGACGATATAGAGAAAAAAAACAGAGAAAAAAAAACAGAGAAGAAAAACAGAGAAAAAAACAAATGAGAAAAACAGGGGAGACAACAGAAGTGAGAAAACAGAGGAGAGAACCCAAAAAAAAACCAAGAACAGAGGGAGGAGAGACTGAAAAGAGGAAGAGAAGGAAAGCATTCTCTAGTCGGTGGCTTCACCAGGTAAAGTCATTTTCTTCTCTTTGTTTCTGTGTAATTGTTGCAAAAAAAATAGTGTGAAGATACTTTAATTACCTTCGCACTGTGTAGTGCACGCGTGGGTTGAGCCACGCGTGCCTACTACCCAGCAGGGTCACTAGCTTGGGGCCAGTGACCAGGCTGGGCCGGCTGGGTCCAGCCTAGCCCATGTTGGTTGGGCTAGACCTAGCCCAAAAAAAAGAGAAAGGGGGCCGGATCTGGGCTTTAGGCCCAGCCGGCCCAAATTATGTTTATTAAGGGCGTGTTTGGCAAAACATACCCTTATACCTTGGCCATAATTTTTATGCCCATTTTAGTTTGATATTTGGCCAAACGAGCTCCTTTTTTATATCAGAAAATTCCAAAAATATTTGGAGATCTTTGTTGATTTATTTATGGGCCCCTCGTATTTTGATTTATTTTTTTTCTTTGCGTTTTGTATTTTTTAAAAAGTTATGAGCTCAATCTGTGGCCTATTATTGTTAAATGCAAATCCGTCGTGCAATGTTTTTTTATTTCCGTCTAAAAAGGGAAAATAATAATAAAGGATAAACAAGGAAAAAATGACATAGAAAATTTCTTCTTCAAATTTATTTTTTGCGAAAATATTCATTAACGCCAGAGTCAGGAGTATCTTATTTTTTGGATTTGTGAGATATTTACCAACGCCAGAGTCAGGAACATGGAAGAAGAATTAAAAAAGAAAAAGAAAAGGGAGAACGAATTCTTAAGCAATTTTAGAGAAAACCAGCAATGCAGCCTGCCTCAGGTAGGATACTTAGAGGGTAATAGCATCTTCACTTTTGCGTAACCAGTTTCGTACCATAGAATCTATATTGATCAGTTAGGGTTTCTAGTGACCATAATACTAGGTGGCGACTTCTTGAACAAGACATTTTCTTCTAAAAGAACAAAATACCAGATATCTGTTTTTTTTCCAATCGAGTAATAATTTTTAATCGGTCACCATAATATTCGAGTGTGACAATATTCATAAGAAAATAACTTTCTTCTTATCTCTTATAAAATTCAAACCTTGAATAATAGCGTTGAAAGCATTTTGATTACAAAATTATTTTTCATAATATAAAAGTAATATAATATTTTTTTTTAACAAAAGGCGCTAAAATAATATAATTTAAATGCATATAAGATGTGCTGCTAAGTTAAAATAGAGAGATGAGTTTTGCGTTACCCTCCACCTGCCAAATCACCTGGTCTATTTTAGTATTTTTAGCTTAGCGCTATGCTATAAGCAAAATTAATTTTTTTTTTAATATAAAAGGTATTTAATTATTAACTTGTTTTTTTTTAAATTGTAATTTTAATTATAAGCTTGATTGAATCTAATAATCTAGTTTTATTTATATCATATAAATATATACGCATAATATATTTTTAAATATTGACATAATATACATGTATAACATTATAATACATTATTTAATATATATATATATATATAATTTTATTTTATATTGAAAAATAAAAAGATAATACTCGAAATCTGATAAAATTCGATAAATAATTTATAAATATTTATTTTTTTATTAAAGTATAAATAAATTATGAATAAAAAAATATAGTAATTATATATATGGTAAGCTAGTGATTAATTTGAATCCAAACATTGCAATTTTCGTGGATTATAATAATACAATGAACCACCCAATAAACCCCAAAATATGTTGATTAGGATTTAAATAAAAAATTAAAAAAAAATCACTAAAATAAGATTTCTTCTTTTTGAAAAGAAAAATATAATCTTTTTTTTTCCGTCCTCTTTCATAATGCTTTGTCTTGGCTACCAGACAAGGAGAAAACAGGGTACAGTGAATAAATTATCAATAAAAAAAGAAAAATACAACTATTGGTAATTAAATATTAAATAAAAACTACTAATCAACGGTGCCGTACTTGCCTTCAGCCCCAGTTGCTGGCCTGGAAGTAAGATGACAGTACCTCCATTACAAAAAACCGTGAGCTGACTCGAATACTGCTAGACACCTGGATTGGGCTGGACAAGATTAACAGACACGTATTATTTAAATCAATAACGCGTCGTGCATAATTATCTCCTTCGTTATCTTATTGTTGAATTGTCGTTGAATGATTGATTGTTTTTACTGTTTAAAAGCGTGTTTAAATTATTTTTTATTTAAAAAATATTAAATTAATATTTTAAGTGTTTTTTTATTTTCTATCTCTTATTTAAATTTCTCAAGTTTTTTTATAGCTTTTAGTTTTAAATCTAATAGTGGAAATTGAGTTAATTAAAATCAATGGTTTAGATCTCAATGTGAAGATAAATATTAAAATTATAAAATATCTAAAATGACATTTATGAAAAAATATATAATTTTGTTTCATCTATCTCTCACCTTTAACTTCTTCTTTTTTTGAATACATGAAATTAACTAAGATAGAAAAAAAAAACACCCATTTCTATTTTCCTTTCCAGAACCAAATGCTTTGTTATCCTTTATCTTTTTGTATCTTCTATCATATATATCGATCAATTACTATTGAGTGTATTTAATTTTAAAAAAATTAGGTATGATTTAATTGTATTTTTTTTAATTTTATATAAATTAAATTTATTTTTTAAAATAATAATTTTTTTCATATGTGCAACATTATTTTTTTATTTAATAAATTTTATGTTGTTTGTCAATTTCTATTACAAGTTTTATGTATTTTTCTATTATAAATTCATTAAACACAAATAAGGTAAATTACTTGTGTTATAATGTTAAATATTTTAATTTGTATTTTTCGTTTAATTTTTTACATCATCTCAGTATTAAGTTTATGGTTTATTTTACGATCGTATTTTTTTTTATCGTATAATTAAATAAAAAATAGTTTTGAAAAAAATTTATAACCCTACTAGAGTTCATAATCCAGTTCACAAGTTTAGCGTGTTAGCCCGAGTTACCAAATTTGTAGGTTTGACAGTTCATCCACTAGCAGGATATTTTTTTTTGGTTTTTGATTTGTTAATTGTTTTTAATATTTTTCTTGATTTTATCATTCAATATTGTATTGGTTGGAAAATAAACTACATGGTTTTTTTTATTATTTTTGCTTTTTTAAGGGTATCATTGTCTCAAATAAATTTTTATTCTTAGGTCGGTGTTTAATTTTGTGACGATATATTTTTATTATATACTTAAAAAATATATATTTTATAAAAAAATAAATTATTAAACTCAATGGATTTCATAACACGGTTTATTTGGGGAATGAAATCACTCTAATATGTTGATATCTCAATAGTTTTTTGTGAAAAAAAATTATAATTTTAAAGTTTTATTGAAAGTTAAGTTTTGTTTTTATCAATCATTAAGATTGCATTTTGATCTATAAAATCAATAATTTTAATTCGAGCAAACTTTCATATAATTTAATTTAAAACTTGAATTAAATTGTAAGATTTTAAAATAATCATATTAAATCAGTTTAATAACACAATTAAAAAAAATTATACCGTAATATTATTTTTACATTTAAATTTTTTTATCTAAACTCATGTACGGGCTATAAACCCCCGTTTATTTTTATATTTTAAAAGTGTTTTTGAAAAAAAATTAAATTTTTTTCTTTACTTTAAATTAATATTTTTTGTGTTATTAAATAATTTTAATGTGTTAATATAAATAAAAAATAAATAAATAAATAAATAAATTATTTTAATATATTTTTAAATAAAAAAACATTGTAAAAAATAACTATTATTATCTAGTTACCACCCACCTCCAAAGCAACATCAAAACCCACGTAGCTCTAGCTAGCCAGTCTGCCCACATATTCAGGAGAAAGACAGTCCTTATTAGAGGCATGCAGAGAGAAGGGGACCAACGACAGTAGTGTAGCTGGCTAGCTTAACGAGCTTCTACTCATTTTGTTTTTGGAACTGAGATTTCTCGTTCGTGTGTGTGTCTCTCTATATATATATAATTTTGATATATTAATATAAAAAACGTTGAAGTTGTCTAAACACTCTCTTTCAAAAACATATGCATCACATTATTGAATACACATGAGAAATTAAAGAGAAAATGATCTGTGGAAGAAGATTAATTAACAATTACAATCCAAAACGGAAGAGGCAGGCTGTGGTGTTCATTAAGAGTCTGCTTTCTTTCTTTCTGATTCAAATGTCAGACCGACCCCTACTCCTATCCCTCTCATTCTCGGCTATCACCCACGAGGCAAGCCAGTCAATTGAAGTGGACTGTCAGATGAATATCACCACATGGCAATCAGTGATTAGTTTGCACATCAAATCGCACGTGCTTGGGGGGCTTTCCATCACGTGGCCTTGTGGCCATCAAGATTTTAATGTTTTATGCTTATTGGACAGACATAAATCAGCTAAGGTTCCCTCGTCACTTTTATTATAAACTGTTGGGTTTTATATAATGGATGCTTGTCAAATCCTTATCCATTCACAATCCGCGCATAATGGCTTTTTGGTTTTTACTTGCAAACCCTCTTTCCCCACCCACACCCGCCCACCCCCCTCCCTCTCTCGCTCTATAAATCTTTCCTGGCACTCGGGAAATTTGTCAGAGCCCGGAGGATGAAAGATCAGAGAGGCCAAGCATCGATCGACTAGTTGTTTGGCGTTGAGCAATATTATAAACAGACCAGCATGCCAACATGTTGCCTTTATCTGCATTTGCACCTGCACCTTACTTGTTTCTTTCTTTTGTTTTTGACTCCAAAACCAAAAGTAAGTTTGAAACATTAAAACAAGCTTGAGGTGCAGGTGCAGGTGCAGGTGAATGCCATGTTGGTGTTTTGACACTTGTCGTACTGCCTCTTTACTTTCCTTAATTAATTTGGTCCCTGTGTGGTAACTCGCAGCTTCAAGCTGTCACAAATGTACGGGCTTTTTTATATCTTCAAGGGAAGGGTTAGAGAACTCGTGTGCTATAATCCAAGAGAACAAATGGGTTTTTCAACAGCGACCGAGTCTGACCATTAACTTCTTTATGTAGGTGGCTGGTGTTTATAGAGGTGATGATGATGAAGACATCGTGCAGCCACAAATCCATGGTTGCGGAAGACTATTTTAAGGGTTTTTTGAGAGATCTTTGGTGTACATGGAGGACGGATCCATGAATATGCAAGCTGGTGCCTGTCCTAGATATATAGTTCTCGATCTTCCACTTGGGCGCTAGGGTTTTCAAGGTAATATATAGAAATTACATTCAACTTTCCCTTTCTGCATCCCTCCCTCTCTCACACGCACACACACACAAGCACCATTGCCAAATATATAGGAGGACATACTTTTAAAGCTGTCATGACTTGAGAGAGATTTAAACTATTTTGGCCATCTAAGAAGAAGAGAATAATGGTTACAAGTTCTTTGATAATGTAATAACGCACTAACATTAGACAATGAGACGATAATTCTTTTATGGTGCTTTGCTTGTATGATCAAGAATCGAAAACCCTAGGTCAATCTGTGACTATTACACCAGAGAGCCAAGGTGGTCGAGATCTAGTTATACTCCATAAGGCTGCTTTAAAGTCCTAATTGATGTTAACAATGGTTGTTTTGAATTTAAAATCTCCGATTGGAAGAAAAGTCCAGAGAACATCTCAACAATCAGAAAAAATATTTAGTTTTTTTTTTTATAAACAAAAAAAGATTTTTTTTCTTACTATTATAGAAGACAGATTCGAATTCTCCAGATCCCTCGAGAAGAGGATAATAACTAGTTAAATCATAACTCGTTGAAGATTAATATATATATATATATATATATATATATATATATATAGAGTTTATGATAATTCTATATGTTTTTGAATGCTTTGTTGAAAATCTTGTTCGAATATCTACAAGACTTGGTAATTAAGGATTGAATAACGTAGTGCTAGGTAGAATCGACTTTAGAAAAGCTCCATCGAATTAAGGGCAAAAAAATTAGCTTATAATTTCATCTCAAATATAATGCATCTCCTGTCTACCCATGGGATGCTGATTAATTAAAAAGAGTAAATAGAAATAAACTTCATTATTGATATATGATACACTACTTAATTAAATACTAATGAAGTTGCATTAATTAGCATATAAATTCTAATTAATAAATGGCATGAAAAATACTACATGATCTCCACCTAGGGGATCTATAATTGGATTCCAAAGAATAATGTAAGGAAAATTCTAATAAAAAAGGTAAGGAAAGCTATTAAGTGATTGCATAACTCCAAAAATTACGGCTACAATTATGTTCTCAAAAGAAGTGAGTCAAAGACTTATAAAGAACTGAGTAGAATGTGTTTGGTATTTTGATAATTTTTGTGGTTATAGTTTGAAAAAAATTGTTTTATAAAAAGTATTTTTGGTTGAGATTGTTTTAGAATCAAAAAGTAGTTTAGATTGTGTTTGGTTAAGAATGTTTTTTAAATTGAGGTTATAAAATAATTAAAATATATATATATATATATTGATGGTTTTTAATTTAAATATTGTAGATTTAATTATTTCTATTGCATTATGAAATAAATAATACTTTATATAAAATATTTTTTATTATTCCATTAAACTATCTACAATTCCATCACGTATGCAATTCATCCAACAAGGATTACAGTTTTGTTGGTTTCTTAAGCACACAACAACATTAGGTAAAATATCATCATGAATAAAATTGAGATTCTGATCAAATTTTGCAAATGCTACGTTATTAAGCGATCTCTTTTTAATTTATATAGTATCATTGAATAATGTTAAACACTAATTTTTTTGAATAAAACACAATTAAAAATAAATAAAAAAATTAAAATTTTTTTATTTTACTAAATCGAATCTGATTCTATTTAGCTTTGGACAGCTTTGGACCAGCGGAATAGTAGAGACACTCCTCACTATGCACGTGAATAGTGGAGATTGTGCACAGTAAAAGAGAGGAAAATGAGGTTGTTGTTGCTTGGTAGCTGCTTTTTCTAACTTTTGTTAAATTATAGGTTTGGCCACAAGTATTGATGGTCCCATCAAAATAAAAAAGGGTTTGAAATATAGTGAAACATAAAAATACTACGACTTGCTTTAATCTCATGTGCAGCCACATTACCAATCGACACCAAAATTAAACACCTTGAAAGGAGGGCAAGGTGCACAAAGGAGGGCAAGGTGCACATAGTAGTCAACAATGGTGAGCGTTAATGATTTGAATATTGTTTGTAAATAAAAAAAGAAAAAGTATTAGACAAATTATGGTACTTAATTAGGTGAATTACGCCCAGATTTTCAAAGATACTATAGAACTTTTGAATTTTCTCTAGCATTTATCATCACATACAACTCATATATACGGAATAGCCTTCTTGCACACCCAATTGCTCTTGCCGTCCTCTTTTCTTCCTTTAATATTTAACCTGAAGGAGCCGAGCCTTTTTGGGTTTTTGATTTATTTTTTATTTGATGACTTGAAGTGAGAATTATTTCAATCAAATGTATCTTTATCTTCTTTAACTAAATTAAAGAAATAAAAGCAATTTACTTATTTTTAGATAATATAAAAAATAAATAGTCTCATTAATTTAATCCATTTGTTTTTATATTTTTTTATATTTTAAAAGCGTTTATAAAAAATTTAAAATTTTTTTATTTTTTTCTGTATTTTAAATTAATTTTTATTTTTTATTTATAGATTATTTTGATATGTTTATATCAAAAATAAATTTTAAAAAACAAAAAAAATTATTTTAATATATTTTTAAAAACAATCACATCCTCCTCTTAAAGTAACAGTTTCTTGCCTCTGCATGCATTCAACCTTCTGATATAGAGTTAAAATATCCTTTAATACATAGAAGGCAGCTTTCTATCTCTTATATTGCTCATATAATTAAGTTTATCTAAGCGAAGGTTTTTGTGTCTCTCGATGTATCTCATATAGCAATCTATATAAAACAAATACTATTGGAAAGTAAGATGAGGGGGCTATATGCTTCATATTTGTTTGCTATAAAAAGAAAATTCCAAATACAATGCTGTGACCTGTGTTTAACTTAATATTAGGGTCCTTGATTTTAAATATATAAGCTAATTTGATAGACTTAATCTTCATTGACAAATTAATAACAAGAACAGATCAACTAATACTGACTACCTGTTCAAACTGATCAAGATTTCACTTATCTATTCATAGGTGTATTGCCTTCACTTGTGTTTCTGTTGAAAGAACATTTATCAAATTGATATTGGGTAATATTTTTTTTATCAAAACAGGTGTATAAGTCAAAGGATCAAAATAAATTTTCGGTAATATCTAACATAATATATGAAATAATCCTTGGCTGTCTCCAGATTCAATACAAGGAGGTAGGGAGGTGGCAAAAGATAGTGCTATATATAGCAAATCAACTTGTCTATAATTTGATTAGATATTAAAAATATGATTTGATTAGAAAGGTCTAGTACCAATCATTTTATTCATGTTAATTTCAAATCAGTGCTGCTGCTTTGTAGTTTGCTAACGAAGATGCATTAATTTGCGTGGAAAAGGAAAGCCATATATATATATATATATATATAAGAGATCGTGGGATGAAATTATCTTCACCATTCCATCTCAGCACTCTCAGTTCTAGCTTAGCTTCATGCAGAGTCAAGGAAACCAAATTCACATGCATATCAATTTGGTGCAATGAAAAACCAGCTCAAGGGAGTAAAACCCAGTAATAAACTGTGGAACGATTGTTTGCCAAGGAGGAATTTCGGGAAGGAGTGCAGGTAAAGAATAGCTCTCCTCCATTCTTAATAGCGATCGTTGCTTTATTTGCTACGGAAAAGTGAAGTGCCAAGAGACTTGTTGTCAACATGGCATGTACATAATCAATGGTATTCTTGCAAAGTAAGAGAAGTGAAACCTCAAATCCCAATCCCATATTCGATAATCTGAGAAAAAATAAATTAGGCTAGTTGCATGTAATTAATGAAGGAATTAAATTAAGACCACATATTTGAGATGATATATTATCAAGCCAACATTGTCATCAAAACAACATAGACGACAGAAACCATGAACTCATATTAGGAAACTAAGAAAATCTCGATCTATGTATGCCATGCAAAATATAATAGCTAGCGTTCAGAATAAAGGAGACGACGGTGTTTAGAAAATATGCATCATTAATTAATTATTATGATCCTTATTCTATGTTCTGATATAAAAGTCATGTTACTTCATTAAATAATTGAAAATTCCCTGTCATTTGAATGCATAATGCATATGTATAAGATCATTCGCTCATCAATAGAGAAGTATTTATCTCACGAAGAATACAAACACAAAATCAAAACAAGTTCAGAATGAATCATCATGAGAGTAGGATGTATTTGATATATACTAGGTTTGAGAGCTTTTCAAACTTGTATTGTGTTGATTATTAATGAATTTTCTCCTTGCTTTTGATCGGTGTAAGCATAGCTTAATCCAACAAAATACTTAATTGTATAATCTTTATTTTTTGTTTGTTGCGGTTTTCTTTATATTTATATATGCAGTCCTAGCCCTCTAATAGGATAATTTGAAGTGGCGGGTAATAGTATGTACGTACGTAGTTGATTTAAACAATTATTTTGAGATTGGAAGGATTCAATATCCTCGGTTGTTATTTGAAAGTTTAGAATTATTTTTATTGATTTAAAAGGTACAAGTGCTCTATATTCTATTTAATGAATATATGGATCATTAGATCAATTTAATTGTTGGTTGGTGTATGACAAATTCTTGTTAGGTTTTTTTTTACATCGATTTAATTAGGTGTTATGAAACATCTTATATCATATCATAAATTCAATATACAATAGAAGCAAATAAGATTTTCATAAAACTTTGTTTTGATGCAACATTGTTGTTCTTGATCAAAACTAAAGGCATTTTAACCAATATTTCAAGAGGTTTTCTTATTTGATTTAACAATGATTTTTTAGTCTCGCACATAACTAGCACGTGACATGTTCCATTAGCGATATATATGATTCCTCCAAATTTGATTTGATAGTGGGTTAAATCAAATAAAATAACTTGTTTAAGGATTAATTACACTTCATAAACTAATGATACCTCGACCAATAATAGTTAAGGGGAATTTCTTAGCTTTTTGCCCTTTATAAGACGATATCTAGAAGACGCCCAAAAAAATTGATTCGCTTTTCCATGTTCATCATATATGATTTGAGCATATTAAATTCTTATAAATAATGGTTTAACATGGTTAATGGATGGAAGCTTCCAATCACGAGGTTAAATGATTTGATTTTATGCATAAGTTTTTTGTTTCTTTAATGTGCCAAAGTTTGGTATTTTCTTTAATTATTAAATTGTATCTTTAATTTAGAGAGGTTGTTAAAACTTGTGGAGTGATATATGATTTTATATATCTTAGTTAAATTCTTTATATTAGATTTTATAAATCTTAGTTAAATTCTTTGAATTTTGAAGCATTAATTTAAAGGGAGTTTTCATGTTAAGGTGGTGTTTGTTATGAGGTTAGAATAAACATGTGATTTAATTATTACTGAAATAATTATTACAAGAGTAGCCCTTAAGAGTGTACAATTTAGTTTTTAAAGTTATTTGTTCCATTGATATATTTAGGTATTATTTAGTTATTGTATTGAAACAGAAATTAAAACAGAAGAGGAGAAGACAACTAGTACAAAATACATTTAGTTGTAGAAACGAAGATAAAAATGAGTTTGACATAACTAAGTTTAAAAAAATCCCCCCCCCCCTCCTCTCACTCTCTCACTCTCTCACACACACACTTTTAAGAGTGTAATTGTATTAAAAGTTTAATTTTCATTTCATCGAATTAATATGAAAAACTCAATTGCTCAAAATAATTAATAAATTATTTTATACAATTTAATATTAAAAAATGAAAGAATTAGAGTAAATTAATTAATCAAAGAGTGATTTTTATTAAAAAAAATATTATAAGAAATGTTTTACCCAATAACTAAGTTTTTTTTAAATCATTTCCACCCACAACTATCCCGATAACCCATATCCAGAAAAATGATCTCCGCGACGCTGCACACAAGCAAAAAAATGGTGATTCCACCAGGGACTTCCCATGAACTAAGCTTTGTTTGTTTGTCTAGTTGCTGTGTTTTATTTTTCTGTTAGTCTATACATTTTTTCTTTTTATGCTTTAAATTTTACTGTTTTTTGTGTATCATTTTTATTATCAACATGGATTCTTTTATATGTATGACACATGCATTTGTATATTGGATATGGATTAATGTCTCATGCATCACTTACTTTAATTTTTGGAAGCACACACAAACTTCTATGTTAGGTGAGGGATTAGCAATGTGCCTTATGACTATCGGCCAGGGTTCAGATGCATGAAACATCCAACATATATCTGAGTGCTTGCTTGGTATTGATGGGCATGCGTGCTTTAACCATTTCTCGCAATGTCTCTATATTGTCTTTATGAAGACCATCACTAAGCAGACGGGAGACCTTTTTTTAAGGGTGTGTTTGGCCCGCCTTGTTTTTCCTTAAGAACTAAGGCATTGTTTGGCTTCTTAGGGGGTATTTTTCATACACGCTCTTAAGAAATTTTTTATACTTCTGATTTTAGGTTAAGGGCACATTTGACAAACATGCCCTAAGCTTTTTCCTTTTGTCTTAATTTGTCTATACTTGTGTGTCTAGGCAAACAAACCCTTAAAAAGTATATAAAAAATCTAGGGACCATTTTGAAATTATTTTTAGGTCCCTCGCGTGTTTTTCTAGCAATTTTATCAAATATCAGACCGTAAACTTATAATGTAAAATACGTACTCAATATAAAAAATACTTGATTTTTCTCTAAGAATCCCAAAAAAGTTTCAAAAACTAAAAAAGTCTTTTATTTAAAAAACACAAAAATATGTTTCTTTTCAAGGATTTCATTTAATATCGAGGGCTATAGACATATATTGTAAAATACTGACATGAAATTAAAAATACTCACTTCTCATTGAAATTTTCATAAATTCC
The DNA here is from genome assembly GCF_951802175.1 of Populus nigra. Taxonomy (NCBI): domain Eukaryota; kingdom Viridiplantae; phylum Streptophyta; class Magnoliopsida; order Malpighiales; family Salicaceae; genus Populus; species Populus nigra. The sequence goes on along the minus strand of NC_084870.1, from coordinate 2,090,555 downwards.
AAAATTTTCTAAACAATTTCCTCATTTCAACAATACAAAAAATATGTTTTATTTGATGTACATACGACCAAATTCTAGAATTTTCATGCATATTTTATACGAAAAAAATTACATTTTCATCATACTTTGACAAATACAAAAAAAAATCAGTTAATGAGTATCATAACAAGTTTACAATTATCCATTAGGATTTGACAAAAATTTCATATAAAAACCTTTTTTTATTTCTTGGCCTTTAGGATAATTAGGGTTTAACCTAATAAAATAAGAATCTCCTTACTAAGGAGGACTTTTCTTAAACCTTAGACAAATTTTTATGAGCTTTAGAATGACTAGGTGTTAATATGATGACATAAGGATTTCCTTCCCAAGAAGGACTTTTCTCGAACCTTAGATGGACTAACGAATATAAACAAGACTTCGAGCAAACAACAAAATAACTTACCATAAACAGGGTGCACTAGATGTGATACGTCTTTCTCTTGCATAACCAGTCTCCTTCCCCAGACTCTCACTTACCATTAGGCTTTCTAGTGATCATAATATTAGGTGAAGACTTTCTTTTCCTATTTTTTTATTGATAAAAGACAAGAATTCCTTATCATTTCCACCCATAACTCTCCCGATAACCCAGATCCAGAAGAATGATCTTCGCGACGCCGCACACGAGCGAAAGAATAACGATTCCACCAGGGACTTCCCATGGACTAAGCTTTGTTTGTTTATCTAGTTGCTGTGTTTTATTTTTCTGTTAGTCTGTACATTTTTTCTTTTTATGCTTTAAATTTTTTCTTTTTATGCTTTAAGTTTTACTGCTTGGAAGAACTTGGATGAGGAACCATGGGTGGAGAAATATGTTGCATTACCACAAATCAACTTCATGTGGAAAGCACCACGAATGAGCAACGTAGTCTATATAATGAGTTGTGGTAGTAAGATATAGGTTTCTCTTATTGGTATGATTGGATACATCAATTATGCACTCGCGCTTGTAATAAGACAACTAAGTGGAATGCAATATATACCAAGAACTCTGGGATTAACAGATTTCACTAGTCTATTCAGATGTGAGTCATCCCTCAAAGAAATAGAGCTTATTAGACAAAACTGGAAAAGACTTTTATTGGTGAATAAAGATAAGGAAATAGAGTTGAATCTTTATTTAGTCAAAACTACATATTTTGGAGAAACAAAGGGCCTTCTAGGATTATTGGAAATTTAAAATCAAAAGTGGAACTACCAAAAAGAAAAAGGATACGAGGAAGAGTTAAGAAAGCAACTAAGGAAATGCACAATTGAACTCTACCATAGCAAAGGGCAACAACAACTTTTGAAATAATAGTTGGAAGAGGAAGATAAAATGAGAAATTACTTGAACCAACAATTGAAAGAGAAGGATGAACAGTTAACAAGTTTGATAAATGATCATGAGATAGTAAAAAATGGAAGAAAAGGGTTGTGGTAGTCGAAGATATAACCAAGGGTATCGAAGATGAGTTGAGAACCCAAATAGCCAAGTATGAAGGGTTGCTTAGCAAGCATGTGATAACAGAAAAAGAGTTGGCCAAAGTCAAGAGGTCTTCCAAAGACAAGATAAATACCGATAAGGAAATATTAGATTCTTTGAAGAAAGAAAGATAAAACCTTAGAAAGAAGTTGGGTGTTGAAAAAGAGAAAAGCTAGTTAGACAGGATTGACATGGAAGAGGAAAGAAGAACTTGGTCCCAATACACAATGCAGTCTGAGGAAAAGAGGAGCGCTAGGAAAGATGTTGAGTTTGACATGTTTAGTCTTTGAAGGAATAGATCATGGTGTTGCAATCTGAGATGGAAATCCGAGAAGAGGAGCTGAAAGAGTTTAGAAGTCATTACCTCACAATGAATTAGGAGTTACTTAGCACTAAGCAAGAGCATTAAGAATGTCAAGACTATAGTAATAGTTTTAAAGTTCAAATTAACTCCAAAATATTTGAGCTTGATATTGAGAGAGAGGACCTGCAAAGGGTAATGGTTAAAGTAACATAGTTTGAGACCATAGTACGAGTGCTAAAAAGAAGTAATGAGGCTTTAGTAACCACTAATGGGGTAATTGATAATACCTTATTCCATGATAAGATAAGATAGATGACAAAGAAAATTGAGCAAGTACTTTGTCATATTGAAAGGTTGCAACAACAAGCCATATAGATTGGAAATGATGTTATAAAGTATCAAGAACATATGAGTGCCATCACATTTTTTATTAGGAACATATCTAATAGAGGAGATGTTTTTTTTATGAGTAGTGATGTATAGGGCTTTTGAATCTTGAAATTTTCAAGCAATGTATGAGCTCTTTTATTATATATGAGAGGTTCATGACCCACCTTTCTTTTTAATGTGTTTTGGGATTCAACAATGAGAAGAACTTGGTAAATGCTCATTTACAACAACCAGTTGGACTCAGAAATCCTGCTCAATGAGCTATGAAAGTTATGAATCAGTTCAGAAAGGCTAATTTATATCCAACATAAATTGGCATATGGATCACAATCATACATTTAATCATGTATTTGTTTATAAATCATCACATACATATACAAGTTGAAATATAGGTCCTTAAAAAGCTCAAATTCGTAGAGTTTACAACACTTGACTCCGACATAGAAATATAGAAAATGAAGAATGTGCTCACTATAATGCCCATTTTCAAGAAACGTTGGACTCTTTAAAGGTTAGCATGGCTCACATCGCTAGCTTACTTAACCAGACACTCAGAAATACCTCTAATGAAGGCTTGTCCAATTGAGCCACCACTTTTGCTCAGACTCAAGCAACAATTCAGCCCAGGGAAAGGATAGGGAAACAGGGTCAAAAACCCTAGTATAATACAACACTTATGTTAAACAACAATATCAGCACTGAACCATACATCTATAGATGTATTTGCCAATGAATCTCATAAGACAAAATCATCTAATGACATTAATCAAGATAAAATGACAACATTGGAATCCAGAATAAGGGCTATCGAGGGAGTGGATTTGTATAAGTCGTGAAAATATATCTAGTCCTGAATGTGGTTGTATTAAAAACGTTTTGTATTCCCTTGTTTATCAAGTACATTGGAATCTAATGTCTTGTCATCTACCTCAAATCTTATTACAACAAAATGGCAAAAGTATTACACAATGGAAAACTATTAATGCACTTCTTTCAGTACAGTTTGAGTGGGGCAATACTAAGCTAGTATATGAGATTAGATAACACTAAGATTCAAAGATGGAAAGATCTGGTGAATGCTTTTATCAAATAGTATAAATACAATATGGATATTGCCCTTGATAGAACCAATTTGTCTCATCTAGAGAAAATAGATAAAGAAAACATGAGAGAGTATGCTCAAAGGTGAAGGGATCTAACTGCACAGGTACATCCTTTACTTTTAGACAAAGAGATGGTTATGTTATTGGCAAATGTACTCAAGGCATCATACTATAAGCATATGATAGGTAGTTTGTCACAATAATTCACTAATGTTGTAGCTGTAGCAAAGTGTATGGAGGGATAATGAATGGTAAAAGTTCCATACCCACTGAGAAAAAAAGGTTTCAGAAGGGAGAAAAAGGATTTTGATCACGTTGAGGGGGGCTATGAAGGCAAGAAAAACCATTTCCAAAACTATAACACCCTATCCCTCTTATCCCAGATTGCCAGTGTCAACTTTAATTCATTATTTCCTAACAAAAAACGTAAGACTCAAGATAACCGAGTCAAAAACCAAACCAAAAGTTTGCCAAGGAAAAATTATCAAAGAATCCAAGAACAATTACCTTCACTAAAATTACCCTTGAATGAGATGTACCATAAACTATTAAGCAATGAAAAGGTGGATCCAATACCGCTCACTCTACTACAGTCACCCTACCCTAATTGGTATAAGTCAGTACTTATTTGTGAGTACCGTACCGACATCATAGGAAACAACATCCATACATGCACTACCTTCAAAAACAAGCTCTTATAGTTAATTAAAGCTAGGTGGATAATGTTTAAAAAGGCCCCAAATATAAATATAAATCCTCTACCAGATCATACCTCGGGTAGTGGATTTGTAAATACATTGGAGATGGAAAACCCAACAGTTTAAAATGTTTTTCTAGTTAAGATTTATAAAATGCTGGTAAAAGTCTGGTACAAGAAAAATATTTTTAAAGAAAGACCAACAAGTAGGAATTTATATAAGTATCATGGTGAATGACATATAATCAACCAGTGTGAATGCTTCTGTAATGAGGTGATACAAATGATGATTCAATGAACTTTTAGAATTGAGGGGGGAACGAGTAGAGAAATATATGTGGTAAATGAACTTAGCAAAAACAAAAAGGTGCGTCAGGTGTAATTTACCACAAACAGGTTGCCTAAATTGGTTTTATATAAACCTACAGTGGCAAATAAAGGAAACTATAATGCCTTACCACACAACTATAAGTACTCCTTCTAGAACATGCAACTAGTGCTCATTTTCTAAGCAGAAGTTAAAGGCCTAACGCGTAGCGAAAGATGCTTTGCCCCGAAGAGCTATAAAAACAAAAGAAAGCAAAGAGAAAAGAAGTAGTTGACCTGACCTTCGAAGTGAACAAATCCTTCATTGAAGAAAAGACCAATGAGTTCCTAAAGTTGATGAAGTATAACGAATATAATGTTTTTTAGTATCTTAATAAGACTCCGACCAAAATATCATTGTTGTTATTGATTTTGAGCTCCAAGCCATATAGGTAGGCTTTGTAAAAGGTGTTAAATGAGGCTTACATGTCTCAAGATATCAACCAAGAAACTATAGAACACTTAGTAGGAAGGATCCATGCTTCGAATTATCTGTACTTTATCGAATATGACTTGGATCCTGATGGTACTAAGCATAACAATCCACTGTACATTACAATGCGATGTAAATATATCATGAATGAGAAGGTGTTGATCGACAATGGTTCTGTATTGAATGTGCTTCCAAGGCACATGTTTAAAGAAATACTTATAGACGAATCACATATAAAACCTAGTACCATAATGGCGAGAGCATATGACAACTCATCAAGGTAGATAATTGGGACCCTGGAAGTAGAATTATATATGGGGCCACAAATGTTCCTCGTAACATTGCAGGTGATGGATATCCATCCATTTTACAACATATTGTTAAGAAGACCATGGATCCATGTATCTAGAGTAGTAGCCTTTTTATTACTCCAATGCCTAAAATATATTGTGAATAAGATGCTAACAATTGTCAAGGTTAGAAAGACAGTTTCCATAATCAGGAATGTGGTTATACCATTCATTAAAGTGAAATATTATAAGGACATAATCATTCATGCTTTTGGAATCGTGAATGCTAAATGGGTTATTGAGGGTGTAGTGCTGAAAGAGCTAAAAGTTTCAGAAGCTGCAAGGATAACTGCTAGTTTCTTTTTGAAGTATGGGATTCTTTTCCACTATGATCCTAAAACTAGGATGTCTGAGCGAGTCAATTTGATGAAACTAAAATGTATGAATTAGATATTTGATGTCAAGTATAAGTCTAAGAGAGATGACTATAAGTGGGTTTCTAGGATCAAAAGGGAAGTCAAAATGGCGAGGATTGAAGGATGAGAGCTAAAAGAAGAATAGCTCGTCATTATGCCACTCCGAATGACCTTTCTAAGATTTGCAAAGGTCATCAAATCTGACAAAGCAGACCTTCATATCAGTGCTTTGGAGTGTGAAGATAAGGAACAAATTAAAGAACTAAGGGTCAAAATAGAATATGAGATGTTGCCGCAGCTGTCTATATGTTGTCGACGGCATCCCTATAAAAGCTTTTATAAAGAAGCTAGCTGAAGGAGAAGCATACCAGAATTGGGTGATGAAGCATGCTTCTATGGTGTTCAATGAAGTTTTATTTTTTTAATCTTATTTTAACGTTTTACTTCTTTTCAAATGTCTTATCGTGTTTTGTTGTTTTCATCTGTTTTTAGTCTTAATGGCAATGTAGCTCATAATACTATAAGACTTTTTTTTTTTTAATCAAATGAGCTTTTTCATTTTATTTTAATGGGATTATGTATTTTTTTATGTCCAACATGTGTCTTTGTGTTTTTTTTTGTCTTTAATGTAAGTAACACACTTACACGAACACACCTTACACTTTCAGGAACCCTGAATGTTCCATCAATTCATAACCTATTATTAAGAATAATTGGCCAAGTTTTGATAATAAAATTACAATGGGTGATAAAGACTGGGAAGAAGAGGAAATAAAAGAGTTTATTAGGTTGATGGAAAATTATGAGAAAACCTGAAACCCTGCTAGTGAAGAGCTAAAAGAAGAGAAAGAATTGAAGATTGATACCTTTATTACAGCTGAGGAAAGAGATGACCTAATATTTTTGAATATACAGATGTCTTTGCCTGGATTTATACAAATATGTCTGGTTTAGACACTGACATAGTGGTACACAAAATTTTCTTAGTGGAAGGGAGTAACTTGGTTAAACAGAAGACTAGATAATTGTCGAATATGCTATTTAAAATAAAAGCAAAAATACAAAAACAGTGGGATGCAAGTTTTTTGGATGTGGTCCACTATCTTCAATAGGTGGTTAATGTAGTTGTAGTTCCTAAGAAGGATGACATGATCAGGGTGTATGTGGATTACAAAGATTTGAATAAGGCAAACCTAAAGAACAACTTTCTCTACCCCATCTAGACGTCTTAGTCAAAAATTTTATGAAGAGTGCCACGTAGTCGTTCATGGATAGGTTCTCGAGATATAACTAGATTAGAATGGTAGAGGAAGATAATGAGAAAACTACCTTTGTCACACCTTAGATAACCTTTTATTATAAAGTGATGCCATTCGGATTGAGGATTGATGGTGTCACGTATCAAAGAGCAATGGTCATTTTGTTCCATGACATAATGCACCGAGAAGTGAAAGTCTATATGGACAATATACTTTCCAAATCAAAAAAAGAAGAAGAAGATCACGAGCAAGTATTGAAAAAATTGTTTGAAAGGCTCTGAAAATTATAATTAAGATTGAATCCTGCAAAGTGCTCATTCAGGGTAAAAACTGGAAAACTATTGGGTTTTATAGTAAGCAATCAAGGAATATAAGTTGATCCTGATAAAGTAAAGACAATCTATGATATGTCGGTTCCTAAGACAGAGAAAAAAGTAAAAAGTTTTCTTGGGCGTTTAGACTATGTATCCCAGTTCATATCACAACTCATGGTAATGTGTGGGCTGATTTTTCATTTACTTAGAAAGAAAAATCATGAGGTATGGAACAGTGATTGCCAAGAGACCGTTAACAAGATCAAAAGGTATTTTCAAAACCCGTCATTAATAGTGCCTCATATACCAGAAAGACCCTCGATCTTATATTAAGAAGTTATCGACGTTGCGTGCCTGACAACAAAATGAAGGGAGAATGGCAAACTAAAAATGAGAAGTTTAAGACATATCAAGATTATCTCTCAAAGTTAACTAATGAGTTTGAAGAGATAAATTTCACTCACATAAGTAGAGATAAGAATTGGTTTGTTGTTCACTAGAAGAGTCACCAGATGGAAAACCATGATATAGTGATATCGAGAGCAAGATCCAACTAATAAGCATCAAAATCAAAAATCTCCAAGCTCATTGTTGTTCACTAAAAGAGTCACCAGATGGAAAACCATGGTATAGTGATATTAAAAGGCTTATATCCAATATTGGGAGTATCCTCAAAGAGTCTCCAAAATAGATGAAAAAGACTTTGAGGAGAATAACCATGGAATATTAATTAGATAGAGATGTACTGTATAAGATATCGTTTGACGAGACTTTAATCAGGTGTTTGAATGAGAAGGAGGTTATGCAAGCATTATAGGAAATCCATAAGGGAATATGTGCCACTCATGTTAACGAACATACGATGGCAAGACAAATACAAAGATCTAGGTACTTCTGGTTGACTATGGAGAGGGACTGTGCAAATGCAAAGATCTAGGTACTTCTTATTGAGTATTAAGAAGGACTGTGTAAACTACGTCAAAAAATGCCATAAGTGTCAAATACATGGAGATAAGATAAATATGCCTTTGACATCGTTGTTCAATATGACCTCACTTTGGCATTTTGATATATGGGGATTGAATGTTATAGGACTAATCAATTTGAAAGCCAACAATAGGCATAGATTCATCTTAGAAGCCATCAATTACTTTACTAAATGCATATAGTCCAACTCTTATGCACATGTAAAATAAAAGGTAGTCAAGAGGTTCATTGAAAAAGATTTTATTTGTCACTATAGCGTGCCAACAAGATTAATAATTGACAATGCTTAGAATTTTAATGGAAAATTGATTATTGAACTCTGCACTAAGTGGAAGATTAAACATCTTAATTTTTTCCCCTACAAACCAAAGATGAATAATGCTATTAAGGTAGCCAACAAAAATATTAAAAAGATCATCTAGAAAATGGTGGTCACTTACAAAGATTGGAATGAGATGCTTCCATTTGTATTTTATGCATACCGCACCATGGTCAGAACTTCTACAGGTGCAATCCCCTACTCTCTAGTATATAGAATGGAAGTAGTGGTGCCTTTAAAAGTGAAAATTCCATCATTAAAGGTTCTAATGGATGTAAAATTAGAAGAATTGGAATGGGCAAAACTGAAATTTGAGTAGTTGAATCTGATTAGTGAAAAGAGATTGACAATTATTTTTCATCATCAGTTATACCAAAGTAGATGATAAAACATACAACAAGAAGGTCAAGTCAATAGTGTTTAAAGAGGGAGATCTAGTATTAAAGAAAATCTTGCTAACATCAAGAGAAGATTAGAGTAAATGAGCACTGAACTACGAAGGACCATATGTGGTAAAAAAGACATTTTCTAGAGGAGCCTTAATTTTAACTAAGATAAAAGGGGGTGATCTGTCAAAACCTATAAACTCTAGTATTGTAAAGAAGTACTACACATGATGTACTTTGTCTATCAATCAATAAAAATCAAAGTTTAGCCAAGAATTCTTTTGTGTATTTTCTTTTTCTCTAAAAACTTTGCATGATCTTATAAGCTTAAAAGCTATGTTTTAACAAAGGTTTTTGGAAAATCAAAGTTATTAGTATAAATACAGAAGCCAAATTGGTGTTTTTTTTTAATAAATGAGTTTTAAGAATTCAAGCGATCTTCAAATAAGGTGATCAAACACTTAAAAACCTGAAAAACATACCACATGCTACAAAATAACTTTGAAGTTGAGTTTTAGTTGAATGAATAATAATTTATAATCATTATGAAAAACCATTTTTGCATGTCCAAATTAACCACAACGAAGGAAAGTAAAGCTTACTAATCCTAAACGCATGTGTTTGAAGTGAGAAAACACTATCTTTAACAATCATTTCACAACACTCAAACATATCCTTTGCACTCATTGTGCGAGCTTAGTATTTTTTTTCCCTGACAGTTAATCATGATTAGGATCACACCCCATATTGGGGGCAAGTATGAGGACTAGAAAAGCAATTCGGGTGCAAGGATATACAAAAGTGCCTAAACAAAGATGGTGGCATGAAGAAATTCAAAAAATTCAAAAAATTTAAGCATGCCATATAAAATAGCGAATGCAATAATGATGCTCAAGATTTCTCTCAAAATTTCTACCAAATTTATCTTGTATCACATATCAAGATAAGGACTTGAGAAGATTTAAAAGCAATACAATTAGAGGAGAGTAGATATAAAAGTGAAAAATTCTTAAAATATTATATATGAAAAAACATGTTCATCATATAAAGATAGGTGGATCAATTAACCCTAATAAATATTCCTATCTCTCATCATATTAAAGGTTTAGAATTTCCACATTGAGTATTTGGGTTTCAGTCCATAAAATAACTTTTCTATTTGAATTGGTACATTAAATACTATTTTTAAATCCTTCATTGAAACAATGCCACAAATTTCAATCATATCATAGCTTTAAAAGCACATAAAGAATATTGATTAAAAAGGAAATAAAAATTATATGCATCTTAGATTCTTAAATCACCAATAATGGCTTGAGTTTGCAAGAGATAAGGTTACTGGTAAATTTGTATTAATAAAAGAGGATAAGAATTGAAGATTCTAATTCTAAAAAGAAAAATAAGACCAATAAGAGTTTGATACCCTTATGTAGTACAATGATTAGTTTTGGTGAACTGTATATCCCATCATGATCATACTACATTTTTCCATTGCAAATTGAGATAAAAAAAAAATAGGGAGAGAGAACAAAATGGTGGGTTATTTTTTTTATTATTATGAATTTTAGTAGATTCATTATATTTTGTGTGTGAACATTTTATAATTAAATTAAAAGATGTTAGCATTTAGATATATTGTTGAACCTCTCATATTTAACTATTCACCCTACTATTCAAAGCTATTTTTCTCCTTCTAAGTTCTTGAATTTGTTTTGCATTTTATTAACTTAACTTCATTTCTTTTCAATTTCATCCTTGAAAGTTATGTTCACATGATTTTAGATGTCGGGATTTGTTTTTATTTGCATGTTCTTACATACTCGCTGTGTCATAGAATATTCTAATATTAAATTAGAAATTGATTTTATAAAATATAATTTTAGGTTATTGTTCAATAAAAAAATGAAAATACAAGGATCAAAATTAAAGAACAAAAAACAGAGCTCTTTTTTCAAAAAGTGCGAGAAACTTCAATTCCATCTCTCAAGTTTCAAACTATATATATTTGGTTCTTATTTTTTAAGGTTTTTATGTTTTAGTCCTTGAACATCAAGGGAGGAGAGAGAAGCTTGATGGAAAAGGGAGTGGAGAGAGAAAATGTTTAGCCGATGACAAAAAAATCAAACATAGTGTCAATGAGTTGGCCTTAGAGAAAAGAGTTCGATGGAGGTGATTTTACTTTTAAGAATGCTAGAAAAGGTAGATCGAGATTTGTAAATTTTGTTTTGATTCGATTTGATTTTGGGTTTTAAACTAATTAAAGAGTGTTTTAGGATTGGAAATGACTTTATTGATGTTTCTATAATGATTTTAAGGTGTTTTTATGTTTCAATCCTTAAATATTGAGGGATGAGAGAGAAGCTTGATGGAAAAGGAAAAGGAAAGAGAAAATATTTGGTTGATGATAAAAAGATTAAACTTGGTGTCAATGAGTTGTTTTTAGCGAGAAGAGTCCAATGAAGGCGGTTTTACCTTTAAACATACTAGAAAAAGCTAGATCGGGATTTATGAATTTTGTTTTGATTTGGTTTGATTTTGAACTAATTAGAGAGTGTTCAGGGTTGAAAATGATTTTATTGAGGTTTCTATGATGATTTTAAGATGTTTTTAAATAAAGAAAAAGTTGAAAATAGTTTTTTTGAATCCCAAAACTTGGATCCTGATTTTCTGAACATCAAAGTTGATTGAATAATGCTCTAGATAGAAGTGTTGTCTATTAAAATAAAAATAAAAAAACACTAAAATAAACAATGTATCGCCCTCTTTTTTTTTTCCTAGAAAAGTAAAATTAGGCTTAGATACGCTTGGAATTTTTCATTTTTGACTAGTGGTACGAGCCTACCTTTTGTTTTTTAATTTTAATTAAATTTTTTTTAATTTAAATTTTAACTAATACCCTCTCTCGCATATTTATTTTAATTTTTTTAGATTAATTTTTTTTTATAGAAATTAATCTTTTGATTTTTTTTATAATTTTATAATATTTCAAAAAGATTATTATAATTTGTCTTTAATTTTTTTGTTTTAAATTTTAGATAAATAAATTCTATTTGCATGAAGCATTTAAAAAATGATAACTATTTGTATGTAGAGACTGAAATTAACCTTTAAGATTATATATATATAAAAAAAGGATAAATAAAGTAAAATATTTGCATGTTCCTTTTGCTTCTTACAAGGAAGATCAATTTTCCTTTTTAGTGTGTAATCAGCTTTAACAATTTTTTTTTGATTTATTAGTTTATATATTTTTCAATTCACTTTATTAAGCATAGATATCATCTTTTCATTTCATAATTAAAAAATCATAATACTAAAAAATACATCTATAATGCTAGTGCCTTACTTTTTTACTATAAAATACAAATAGTGATACTCATTTATATGTAAAACTTTAATATAATACATTAAAATAATATTTTTTAATATTTATTTAAGAAATATTTATAAGATATTTACATTGGTGAAAGTCTTACAATTCTATACCACATAATAAATAATTATTACTACCTAGGTTATTAGATTATTGGATTTATCAACGAATATTAAAATAATTCAAGTTAATTTAAATTAATTAATTTTATTAAAATGATAATATTTTATTATTGTTTACAAGATTTAATTAAATTTATTTATGTTGATTAGGTTACTAAAAAATTTGATTGGATCAAACTGAATTAATATCTTGTAAGTTTGGTTTTGTATTTCGAGTAAAGAATTGAATAAATTTTAAAAGAATTTATTTAAAATTTATTTTTTTATATTTTTAAATTTTTTGATTATATTAATATAAAAATAAAAATTTTAAAAATAAAAAATTATTATTTTAATATATTTAAAATAAAAAACAACATAGAAAACATACTCCCAAATCAAAATCGGAATGAATTGAATCCACAGAGGTAAATGAATGATAATTACTCACCCTCGCATGGCTACCGCCGCTACCTTATTCTTATCTCGCCTTTCTTTCTTTCGATTCACCACTAATAAATCTTCTTCAATAAGACCAAACCCATTTTTTCTCTATTCTAAAACTACTAAGGTTTAGTTATGACCACTGCCAACTAAAAGAAACAAAAATCATTTCCGTTCTTTATTTTTTTAGTGGATTTTGTCTTAATTTCAGTTATTTAAATTGTTTGTGCAGAATCCAAATCGACCAAGACTCATTTCAATGGCATCGGAAGCGAAGGAATCAGCTTCAAACAATCCAGGTCTTCACACCACTCCTGATGAAGCTACTAAAGGATATATCATGCAACAAACTGTAAGCCCTTTCTTTTTTCTTTTTCTTTTCGATTTAGAATTGATGGGGTTTAGTAAATTTTTTTTTTGATATTTTATGCAGATGTTTCGAATTAAGGATCCTAAAGTCAGTCTTGACTTCTATTCTCGTGTTTTGGGCATGTCGTAAGTTTTTTTATTCTTTTTTTTTTCTTAATGTAAGTAAGTTTATTCTCGTTAAAACTAATTTTTTTTTAATGTAAGTAAGTTTATTCTCGTTAAAACTAATTATGGTGATTTGGGATATTGTTTTTCCTTATTTTATGATTTAGGATTTTTTTCCCCTTAATTTTGTCTCGTGTAATTTATGTGGGTTTAGTGCTGATTTTTTTTTTCGAGGAAAAAAAGAGGTTAACGATATTGGAATTGTTTGCCATTGTTATTTAAAGCATGAAATAATGACAAAGTAAATGGTGTTAGAAATGTTGTTTTTTGAGGGTGTTTGGCAAAGTATATGCTGTTAAAGATGTTGTTGCTTGAGGGTGCTTGACAAGTTATATGGTTTTAGAGATGTTGCTTGAGGGTGTTTGACAAAGTATATGGTGTTAGAGATGTTGTTGCTTGAGGGTATTTTTATTTTTGGAAGATAACATTTTTACTCTTCAACGAAACCCAAAAGGTGGTTTTTTTTCCCCCCTTCTTTGGTTGAAGAGTGGCTCTTTGGTAAGATACTAAATGATGACAACCTTATGATGCTGGGTTTCAAGATGTTGAATTGATGGTGTTTGTGTAAGCATGCTTTGCTTCTGTGCTACCATATCATTTTGGATATACATACGAGTAAAAGTGTATATAATTAAGTCGTACTTGTATATAACAACTCCTTTTTAAATTTTCAATATGTATAGGTTGTCCTCGGTAATAATGATACGTTCACATTTCTGGAAATCTCAGGTTGCTAAAGAGACTGGATTTTCCAGAGATGAAGTTCAGCCTGTACTTTTTGGGCTATGAGGTAATTTAGATAGCAATGCATCTAAAAGAGCTAGTGTTATTTATGGGGTGTGTTTGAGTGTTAATATTTTGTGAATTTCACCACATTCCTTTCCTTCTTTTGGTGCCATATATTTAGCTAAAAATAAATAAATCATTATGCTCTGCAACTTTTACAGTGGACATATCTGTTTGATGTAGGATCATGCATCAGCTCCAGGCGACTCAGTTGAAAGAACAGTTTGGACTTTTGGTCGGAAGGCTACAATTGAATTAACACAGTTAGAATGATTGATGCACTTCTTTCTCTTTTTTCTTATCTCAAAACACAAATTTTTTTCTCCTTTCTGTTTTTCCTTATTAGTGTCCTGTGTTTGATATTTTCTGACAACTAAATGCTTCCAACAGTAATTGGGGCACTGAAAGTGATCCTGAGTTCAAATATCACAATGGAAATTCAGAACCGCGTGGCTTTGGTATGTAAGATCTTATGATTCAGGAGGATTTTGTCTAGATTCACCCTTTGTAGCAGTATGATAATTGTAATACATGTAACTTCCATGTAATTGTGGCATATATGAAGCGGTATCATATAGTCAAGAATGATGATTTTGATATGTTGATCTCTGGCACTGTGTACCACTTGAATGCAATTTGGCTGGCAAAACTTTCTAAAAAACACTTTTATTTTGGCCACTTAAGTGATATCATTTTAAACTAGAGGCATGCATATAATTAAATATGACATGCTATTATTGTGTAATCCATTAACTGTGTCCCTGTATATATTTTCATGATGCAAGACCAAATAGACTAGGGTATATGAGGTATGAGTTTTTCTCAAGGAAGGTATCAATGTAGTTTGGGGTCTCTGGGGCTGGTTTTTTGTGTTGTTGGTGGTTTATTAATAGGAATGGAACAGAAGCTGTGAACAAGATCTTTAGAGTTTTTTTGGTGGCGTATATGGTGTCTTTGAATCACAATGAAAAGTTGCTTTGAATCAAAATCAATAAGTTATTCTAGCAAAATGCTTCAAGTTGAATGAATATGTGTTTGGCAACGATGCTATAATATATGCTTTAAAATTCCCCTTTCATAAGTCTCTTTTGATAAATGATTCTGTTGATAAATGATTCTGTCAATTTTGAGTCAAAATCAATAATCACTTCAGCTTAAAGAAATGTTCAAACTTAAATTGAAAAACTTAAATGAAGAGTTGGTGAATGCAGTCTTGCACCCTAAAGCACCTCAATGAACCCTTGGAAAGGAAGAGTTACTTTCTTAATCCAGGCTGTCATAAGAGTTTTTGATTGCTTCACTTAACAGTTGCATTTTTACAGAACTTGCCATAAGAGTTTTTGATTGCATTAACAGTTGGCATGGCTCAAATCAACAGTCGCATTTTTACAGTTTAGTTTCTACCTGACATCAAACAAGGGGGGCTAAGTCATAATGCGCTGCTCTTTCATTGAAATTTTAATCTACATCTCCTGTTAACTAACATACAAGATCAATTCCTTCTTTTTCTTTAGATTTATGGTACTTTATTTGTAAAGGATGATTATCCCAAGCAAGAAGTAATGTTGATGGTTTTTATTTGCATTTCAGGACATATTGGTGTTACTGTTGATGACACATACAAGGCATGTGAGAGATTTGAACGCCTAGGGGTGGAGTTTGTCAAAAAACCCGAGGATGGTAAGTCACCTCTTTTAGATGATAAAATAGTTTATCGTTAATTACGTGAGCATCTGATTTGCACTTTGTAGCTGGTAGTTTATATGTAATGTAGTGATCAGGTTAAATGGTTTGCTATTTGGCTAGATAAAACTGATGTTAATTTTGGGCATGGGTTCTGTCCTATACATGGCATCAATCAATGGTTTGACCTGCAAGTTGTTCTACACATTTTTTTTTAGTTTGAAATAAGAGGTAAATTTCTGGATGATGTACCCATCTGCTTCTTTTGTGCGCACGTGCACATGTCAAGAGGAAGAGGGAAAGAAAACAGCCACATATAAATCCTGGAGCAGGATGGTACGGGAATGTCGATTCATCACTGGTCCATGAGTGGTGAGGATTTTGTATGGGTTAAGAATTAGGTTTAGATTTAGGACTTGAGACTGTTCTCAATAATCATGCTCTGGCAAGAAGCTTCTAATTTAGCAAATTGAGGTGGTATATGTTTAGAGAATAAAGGAGGAGAATAGAAGGTGTGCCATGGTACTGAGAAGTCATATTATCATATTAGCTAACTTCACGATGCCATCATCAAATTCTGTGCTACTGATTCATGGACCATAAGTTTACATTGTGTCATAGAATCAATGGTACAAAGTGTGGTAATTTGCTGCAATGTTTGTGGTCAACCTATTTGACTATCTCAATGGACTTGATCATTGATGACTCTGCCCTCATCCTCTACAGTTGTCTTTATATGAATCTCTTGACTAATCCATAGTCCAAGGACGGGAATTGATATAAATTGGTTCGGTTCTCTTTAATAAATTTAATTAAGTTATATGATTTCTTGGTTGGAGTAGTACCATCTCTCAAAACCTTACCTTTATAGTAGTAAACATAGAGTGTGTTTTGGTAATGTGGCTGGAAGTGCTTTCCCAAGTGCTTGTTGCTTGGTGCTTTTCGAAGGTCTTGACATACTTTATCTCAAAACCATTGAAAAGCACCTAAAAAAGCATTAATTTGGTGTCTTTTCTTTTCAACCAGAAAAGGACTTCCAATGGAATTACTGAAGACACATTTATTGACATTCAACCAAATTTATCTTTGCACTGTGTACTTGTCTTCTATTTTCCTTTCTTATTGCAGGCGTAAAAAATTAATTGCACCAATGACTTAAGGAAAATAGTTGTTTTATTTGGGTTTATGGTGCAACAAAGGAATTTATTGCTATTGGTGCATCATTTATTTTATATTTTATATTTTATATTTACTTGGCTCAAATGTGTGAGTCTGGCTGCAGGAAAAATGAAAGGGATAGCATTCATTAAGGATCCTGATGGCTATTGGATAGAAATCTTCGATCTCAAAACTATTGGAAAAATAACTGAATCTGCTGCTTGATATCATGTGAGACACTATACAACTTTTTTTATTGTTTTTGTTGTTGCTATTGCTTTATTTTTATCTCTTCCATCTTTCATGGATTGGCAACAGAATCAACTTTATATTGTTACTGTTCATGATGCAAAATTGTTTTCGCATGGTACTGACATCCATTTTTATTGTAGATGTATTTTTTTTTTAACTGGGGAATACATGTTATTGTTAGTAAATAAGTTTCAGTTCAAGATTACATCACCTTTGGATTTTTTGACTTGTGAAGACTTGAGTGTGTCACTAGTTGATGGTGAAATGTTCTCTTAACTAATTGTCGAGGATATGAATGTTGCGGGTGTAGGAGCTTTTAAGGGTGCAAGTTTCTAGGGTGTTTGGTTGCATTACAAGTTATAACTTAATGAAATGTTATTGTGATGGTGCTGGTGGTGGTTGCTTTATTCATTTTAACCTCCAAATAACTTTACCCTGCTAGGCCAACATTTAACTCCTTTGGGGAATTAAGGATTAAACATGCCTAACAAAAAGATTGTCTAACATGGGTAAAAGCTATGTTGCTTGAATGACCACATTGACCATCCTTTACCATGCATGCATGCCTTTTGGCCTCTCCCATACCTCATTATTCTCTGAGATATGTTAACATGAGTTGCTTGAACATTAATGGCTGTTCCTTTATCACGCTCCATATATTTTGCTAGGAAACTTTCAATTCTGGTGCATGCGATATCTGTCTTGTTCCATATATTATCCGGAGAGAGCCCCATGAGTGTATGATGAATTGCCCAGTCACATGTGTGATCTCCAAAAATTAACACTCAACTCTGGTATCAAGCCTTGTATCTAAGTAGTGTGTAAAGCAGTGCATTCCGAACTGCCTCCTTTATGTCTACCCCATGCCCAGCCCCCCAAGCAAGATCTCAGCATGTTTAGCTGGAATCTCTACTGTGTGCACGAGGGAGCAAAGCAGAAGGGATGGGGTGTAAGGGTGGCCTGACTGCAGTTCATTTTGTTATCCATGCTTGTTCTAGGCATTGATCTTTTTGTCAATTTTGTGAGGTCAATGGTTTATTTGCTGGTCTTGATAATTTGAAACTCAAATGTCTTGATGCAGGAAAAGGGGCGTGTTGCAGTTTTGAAGGTTTCTTTCCTCTTGAAGGATTCTCCAAAGTAGACTTGCAACGGTGACAAAATTATGATGGGAAAGTTGTTTTCAATGCATGCATTTCTTGTGTTTGTTAATGGACCTATAGTTTTATTTAACAAATAATTTTTTTATTGCTTACTCTTCCCCAAAAGGTACTGCGGATGATAAATGAATGACAACGTTTGTGTTGGTGTTAAATATTTTTCCAGCAAACGAGATCGACAGGGGAGAAATAGATGAGGAAACCCCCCCCCCCCCCCCCTGTTTTCCTAGGAAAGAATGAGTTATTGCTATTGTAAAATAGCATTCTGTGTTGTATAGATTAGAGGAGACGAAATTGGATCCGTGTGGAGTGGCATTCTCGACGAAATTTGTTGAGCAGGAAATTTAGGTGTCAGGCCATTGTTTCAAGGGAGCTCTTGATGTTGGATGCAGGCTGTCCTTTATGGTGGAATTCATTCATACGATTGATGGCTTGGATTCTCATGGGCAATTGTTCGAAGTAAATATTTTGGATTAAGGTTATCAAGTTAAAACTAGATTATGCTATTATTTTCATCCAAGAATGCTCAACCCAATTCTTCCAATTCTTGAACTAAAAACGAGAATGCTGCAGGTCACCCATCTTTCCCCTATTTTTCTATACAGTTTCGTTCTTTTCTTCACCCTCTTTAGTTTTAGCTTAAACTAGTTTGATTTCCTGTTGTGCAATGGGATGTAGCATTTGTTTTATCAAAGCAAAAAAAGAAGAAGAAAAGTTGCTGATGCTGTTAATGTTTTTTTTTTTTAACTTTTAGGAAATTTTAACTGCAAACTGAAAAGCTATTATGTGCATTTAATAAAATTAATTAATATTATGCGTTTGTAAATGATAATAAATATATTGATTTTAATTAAGATAAAGATGCATTTTGCAAGTTAGAAAATTCATGATTGCCAATGCAAGTTAAAAAAACATATATCAACATAATATGTAGTATGTGATTGAATGTTAATAAAATAAATGTGATAAAATCATGTAAAAGATCAATTTAAAAATATTAAAAATAAAAATTTGATTATAAGCGAACATTCATGAACAATTTATTATTACTATTATATTTTTACATATTAGGTACATAATTATTTAAAAATCATATCACAATTGAAGGGTATATGAATTGTCATGGCGTGCACGACATTGAATGGTGGATTTGCCTCCTGGATTTATGAGAGTTTTAAATGCATTGGGATTAATTATAAAATTATGATTTAAAAGAGTCGTCACCTAGTATTATGGTTACTAAGAAACCTATAAGTATGCAAGAGTCTAGGCAAATAGACTAGTTGTGTATGGAAAGATGCATTACCCCTAATGCACCATAGCTATGATAAAATGTATTATTGATTGATTATTTTTTTTTCTAAATCATGTTTATATTTATTGGTTTGTCTAAGGTTCAAGAAAAGATTATTCTCAGTAAGGAGATATCTATCTTATCATACTAAAACCTAACTATTCTAAGGTCTAAAAATTAATGATGTTTTTGAAATTTCAGTCAAATCTTAATGGATAATCACAAACTTGTCATGAAACCCATTAACTAATTTTTGTATTTTTCAAAGTATGAAAAAAATGCAATTTTTATTTTTTTATAAAACATGCATGATTTTTTTTTAAATTTGGTTGTATGCACACAAATAAAAACATATTTTTTTATTTTTTAAATAAGGAATTTATTTTGATTTTTTCCTAAAATTTTGAAGAAAAATGGATGAATTTAATATCGAGTCAGTATCTTATTGTGTAAGTTCACATCCTAAACATTAAATGAAAAGATTAGAAAACATGCAAGACCTATAAATAATTTTAAAATGGTCACTAAATTTTTTTTTAAAGTGTTGGAAATAATTTAGGGTTTATTTGGCAAAAACATAAAAAAAAAAAAAAAGAGAAAAGAAACACGGTTGGAAAACTAGTAGGGTGCTTTTTTTAAACATGTCCTTAACTAAAAATCAGAGACTTAGAAATTGTTTTATGACCACATTTGACAAACACGCCCTAAGAATAAGAAAATGCATTTTTTTTTTATAGAAACTAGACATGCGAAAAAAAATTTTAAGTTTGGAAAGGGCTCAGCCCAACTACGTGGGCTGGGCTTCTTGGCCTAAAGCCCAAGCCCAAAAACACAATCCAAAAATAGAAACGAAGAAATGAAAATCAAATGAGGTTTTTTGCTTGAAATTGATGAAGAACATGAAGAGTGCGATGAAGAACCCATGAGTATGGATTTAATTTGGCCCTTAATTAATATCTAAACTTTGATTTTCTTATAATTTCATCCATGATTCCATCTGATTAAACTTCTAAAAATTAAATTTAGTCTTTCAAAATTTCAATCTCAATTAGATCAAAATTAAGCTTCCAAACTTAATTTTCACCAATTAAGTTTTTAATAAAATTAATTTGACCAATTAAAAGTTTAATTAAGTTCCTGCACTTAATTATTTTTTTTTAAATTTTTGCCTAAATTAATCTTTAAACTTAAATAAATATTTAATTAAGGCCATGATTAAATCAAGTTAGCCTATTAAAAATATAATTAAGCCCTCAAACTTAATTTTTATGCAAATTCATCTAATGTTCATTTAAGTTAACCTTGAATTTGTATTGTCTTTCACATTTAGTTTCTTCAAGGGTACAATTGAGTTTCCAATATTGCAAAGATCTAGCTTGGTCTTTCCATCTCTCATTTATGCATTTAGATCCCTCTTCAGTCTATTCTTATCAAACAAGTCGCTTGTACTTCTAGAATTTTTTTTATTTTATAAAAGAAAAATGATGATTTTGGGAACCTAAAATTGGGTTATGACATGGATTATTATGTTAAAAAAAAATTAAATTGAAAAAAATAAAGAAAAGGGCTAGATGTAACGTCTGAAAAAAAAAACAACGTCAAACACCCCTGGGTCTACAAGCTAGGCCCACGCATTCGAGCTTTTTTTTAAGGGTGGATGACATATCATCTGTTTTTTTTTTTCCAAAACAAAACAAGAGCAAATAACTCATCGTTTGCCAACCCATATTTTGGCCACTAAGGGTGGCTGAAAAATTAGGTTATAGTGTTTTTGGATTTAAAATTCTATCTTTTAACCTATTTTGAAACAAAAACACGTAAGAAATACCCTAAAAACCTCATTAAACTAATCTCTCAACTCAAAATATTCTTAAATTGATTAAAAAAACACAAAATCAAATGAAAAAATTTCTCTCTCGAGCTCAATCTACTTTTGTAAAGCAAGAAGAAAGTTAAAAACAACTATCATCAAACTCCTCTCGTCAAATATAACCATTAGATACCAAGTTTGGCCATTTTGGTTGTCTAAATCGTGACAACCAATAACTTTTCGATGAGTTTCCTTCCTCTCTCTCAAATTTAGGGACTATAAAATGAACAAATTGAATTTTTGAATTAAAATAAAAATTATTATGAATTTGAGATTAGCTATATATTTTAATTATATATTACAATTAAGTTTAGGTCTTTTAATTTGGTTTTTTTTTACCATAAATGCACACCAAATTTCATCTAAATAGGCCATAAAAATATTCAATTGAAAGGGAGAAAAACTATGAAAAAGAAAGAAAAAAAAAGGGGGCAAGTGCTTTCTTATTTATATGAACAATATAGAAATTGAATTGACTCCTCAAATCTTTTAGTATATAGTATAATCATTTTTAAGAATCTTTTAGTACATACATTCTTAAGATTGTAGGCATGGTGTCTTTTGCTTGGTATAATAAATTTTAAGATTTTGGTCTAATCTTCTTATAAGCATGGTATGTGTATCAAGATTAGTTTAATATAAGTTAAAACGAGCTTTATGATTATCACTAAGCAGAGCACGGACTTGACATGATTTGAGTTTCATGTTGAACTAAATTTAGAGCTAATCTGGTTAAATCCAATCAATTTAACGAGTCAAACCAAAATCTAGTCAAAATCAAGATGAGATCCAGTTTACTTTTTTATTTAATTATTTTTTCTAAAACGATTTGTTTAATATTTTTAAATACTAATATGATATTATTTTAGATTGACTCGTCCAATCTATAACTTAGATCTTAAATTTAATTATGAACCAGGCAAGATTTAACAACTACAGTCAAAGCAGATATTAGTTTTACCCATATAAACTTGGTAGCTCAAATAAATCCTTGTGCCAACTGTTGAAGTTTGATAATTGTTGGATACCGCTTCCATGGTCCTTAATCGATTGAGGAAGAAAGTTTGGTATGGAAAAGATAATGTTATTAATACCCATCACTATGTGGGTGACCATTCTCAAGGCTTAGGCTTCGAAGTTTGGTAGGCGAAGAATGGACCTAGTTAATATTTCATGAAATGGTTGAGATTTGGGAGGCTATCGCAGGGGGGGTCAGTCTACAAATTCAAAGGCATAGCCCTTTTTTGAGTTTTCAAAAAACGAAAACACAATCATAGACATATGATTTTCTCTTCAAGACTTTGCATGCATCTTTGAAGTGCCTCGGGCACGCCTTACTAGGGTAAAAGATGGGAGTAAAAAAAAATAGAAAGACCCGTGAGCAAAAAGCAGTCAAATTAGTAACCCTAAGTCCAACCTACCTCATAACCTCTAAATTCACACCTCATGAAGCTGTGATTATGCATTGTTTATTGCCAAAATAAGAACTCTTCATGTGAATGGCATTAATCATTAGTAGAAAATCTTGGGTGGTAGAAAATTTGTCTGTGTTGTCCCATGTGTGATTAGAGTGGTTTCTTCAGGTCATAAACAATAGTCAACCAAAGTCCCAAACAAGACTTTGGAGGTTCATATATAACGATGTCGTACTCAAGTGTCTGTATCAAGTCATGAAAATATATTAAATTTTCTGCTACAGTTATTTGTTCAAACTGCCAGCATTTATCAATGTCCTTAAAAGGAATGGTTCCAAGTGTTGGTTTAACTGCCATGACTTCATGTGAACACCGTAACTTTAAAAATTGTTTTTTTTTTATATATCTTATATATATATATTGTAGTAAAATTCTAGCTATTTATAACTTTTTTTAAAAATTTATTTTTTTCAAAATAATAATCGCAAAAACTACCATATTAATAAATATACACAGCAGCTTCATTTAATAATGATTCTAAAATGCATTTCAAAGTACTTATAAAATAAACAAATTAAATTATTTTTAATGTTTTCAAATATAATAAGATTGAAAACGTTAAAAAATATTTACAATATATTACCAAACACACTATATAAACATTCTTTTATATTAGTCTTGGCAATAAACATACAATATATATATATATATATATATAATCCTTTTGTGTGGACAACAAATCACATTCTTAAAATAAGAATAAAAACGAAGTGATTGTTCAAAAAGATTAAGTTTTGTTTAAATGCGAGAGACTTGTCAGGAGGTGCCACGCCTTTTGACCTTTACTCTTCACTAGAAAAGACATTCCTACAAATATATATCCGGTGCATGGCCATCTGCTTTCTAGCAATCAAAATTGGAAAACTTTTTTTTTATTATTAAAGAAAATCATATAGCTGGCAGCCTAGTTAATTTTTATTTAATGCTATATTTTTAATATTGCCAATCCGATCCATATACACAAGTAGAAGTATACGAAACAAGGACAGAGAGGCACATACATAGAAAAATGGCACTGCCTGACTGAGATCTTTGGGTCATGGTAATTTGGACCTGTTTGGAGTAATTCCCGATGGGGATTCCCTGTCACTCTGTGTTTGCTTGCATAAAATTTACAAACCAAAAATCAGTTTAATCTGACCAAAGTCATGAGAAAAACCCAAATCTTTACATTATAATTATAATTATTTGGAATTTTGAAACATTGGTTTTGTAGGGATACTGTTATTCGTAAGTATAGTAATTTTATCTACGTACCACGCTTTGATTTTTAATTTTATTCTTTATATTATTGAGAAATTCTTGTTGATGCTATGGGATATATATATAGTTATTTGAATCAATTAATTTATATATATGATCATATGGAAACGGCAGCTAGAGCATATTCTACAAGAAACTCCCAACAACTATTCCTCTACATATACAGTGATCTCTACCTATATGCATTAATTAGAATATTAAATACATTTCTAGATATATATAACAAGTTGTAAGTGGTCGATATTTAGTATTTATGTTCTCCCCCCTCCCCAAATAAAATAAAATAATTGAATCCAGACCTCTTTTTTTGTAATAAAAAAACAAGATGTACATATGAACTTTGCGGGGGTGCATGCTTCAATTTCGTCCACTCTGGGGCCTGGAGAAAACATTAAATTGACACAGAGATGCTTTTAACTATCATATCAAGCCCATCTCTATTAGGTTAAAATAATAATTTATAAATTAATTAGTGGTGAGAATCAACTGGTTGTCAGCAATGATCATAGGCTTGGATTTTAAAAACAAGACGGTACACTTGTATGTAGAGTTACTATATACACGTACGTTCTTGAGATTATATTGAAAAGAAATGCTAGCTAGCTATGTCTCATTACAATAAGTGTGTATAGAAATAAAAAAGACGGGACCATGCAAAGATAAATAAACGGGGGTCGTGTAAGGAAAGACTGAGTTCATGATAATTTATTACAGTACCATTTTTAAAGCTTCTGCCTCCACAAAAATCCAAAATCTCCACCACCATCTTTCCTGTTTTAAAAAATTATAGTCAGACCTTAGCTAGCTCTTTAATACTATAAGATATTTGGGCTCTTCGATCAAAATCCCTGGCAAAAAGAAGTGCACAATCTATAGTGATCACCGCAATTACCCCTTAGACACCATAAATGAAAATCATTTTGAATGATAGAATTTGTTAAAGATACATCTTAATTTAAAATTTTAAAATATTTGGTGAGATTTTAAGATATAATTTATATTTTTTTTCTAATACATCCCCTCAAATGCAAGCTATTTAAACTTAAAACTTGCACAGACTTAAATTATTTTGTGTTTAATTTTTATTAAATAAATAAGCATTATAAGATTTAAATTCGTAAATACTTGGTTATCAAAACTCTAATAACATATCAAAATCTAAAAATGTAAGTTATTTACGCTATTCATTATTTATAGCATTAGCACTGACGCATATAGAAATCAAAACTAGAGAGTGCTCAAAACTCACCGCCCATATTATTTGAAGTTGGATATCAAAACGAGATGAAGTTTTACAAAGGGAGAAGTGCAATGCATGGTTGGTTTACTGAAAAGGTTGCATTTTACTAGCGTGAAAAAATATTAATAATATTTTTCAATGGTTTCGAGTGAGTTACTGATATAAATAATTAAAAAAAAATCTAAAAAACTTATTATTTTAATATACTTTTTTTTTTTTTGCTAGTTTTATAACTCTTAAATCTGACTGAGAGACCGTACAAATTAACACATAACTATGATCATCATCGTCAACTAGAAAGCTAGATCTATCACCCTACCATAAAAAGCACAAGGAAAAAATAGAAAGAAAAGGAAAGCTTTACAAAACAATGTACTGTCAAAAGAAGAAATGTTACATGTAATCATCAGAGGAAACAACACAATCCTCCAGGAACTCAAAGTCTTGTCTGAAATCTCTCCACCTTACCCCGTCAAATCTTTCTTGATTTTACTTCCAGTCAGTCCATACATATCATTTCATTCAGTAGTAGTACATGACCTTCTCTTGCGTCTTGTTTTCATCAATGAGCAGGCTGCCATTACACGGATTAATATTATTATAATTACTGCTGCTGCTAATTAGTTGCTTGACATCCTCAACGAGGTCATAGTCCGATGGGGTTTCTCCAGTATTTCCATTTGGCTTCTCTACCCATTGATTCAGATTTTCAACTCCGTGGTTGCCATAACTTAGCATGAACTTTTGGTTCTGATAATTTTCATACCCATTATTTGACATCAAGCTGTGAAATCCCATATCTTCTTGTTTGATCTCATATCTGCCATAGCTTATCTGGCTGCAACTCCCATCAGAATTAGAACTGCAACTTGCTTCACTACCAAACACCAAGAAATTATCTTTTACAGCTGGATGATAGTATTGCATGGGACTGAACAATCCCTCTTGGCTGGTGGGTTGGAAAAGTAAAGAGTTTGTGGCAAAAGAAACACTGTCGTTGCTTAAAAGACTGGATGGAATTTGTGAAATGGGATCAAAGCCAGTGAAAGATTTGTTCTGCGAGTAATAAGAGAAAGAGCCACCAGAGTCTTTATAGATTGATAACAGCGAATGAGATGGTAATGGTGGTTCAGTTTGATCTGAAGATGGGAATGGTGGGGTTTTTCTTTGAGATTGAGGAGCCATGGCCATGAGTTTCTTCTTGAGCTTGGTGTTCCAGTAATTCTTGATATCATTATCGGTCCTTCCTGGTAGCTGAGCAGCTATTATTGACCATCTGCAAATTGCATGTTGAAGAAGAAGAGGTTGCATAAGAAGTGAAGTCTTAAGTATGCACTTCACAGCTGTAAGTAGGTATTGATTTTGGATCCAAACTTGGCATCCATGCACAGAAATTATCCAAAACAAGAAAATTATTATTGATTTTTGCAAGATGGTTTTATTAATTGAAAAGGAAAAACAACCTATAATTTTCTCTGTGTTTCCTTTTCCTTCCCTAGCTATTTTTAGAAAAATGGCCTCAATATCATTTCATCACATGACAGATGATACTGATGGAAAAGAGAAAGAAAAAGAAAAAACACTCACATACGAAGAGATAAAAACAAATAATTTGTGTAATTAGAGTAGAAATTATGGATCAAACCAAAAGACAAACAAACAAAAAGAAATGTCAAGAAGCTGTTTTAAATGGAAACTAATGCACCTGCTTCCAATGTTTGCAAACAGGCTGCAGATCACCCTATCCTCCTCATCAGAGAATTCACCATGTTTAATGTTGGGCCTCAGATAGTTTAGCCATCTCAATCTACAACTCTTGCCACATCTCTTCAGCCCTGATCATCAAAATCACCAAAACCATGTCAAATTAAGCAACACCATTAGAGAGAGAGATGAAATGGTTTGTTCCTGATTGTTCGAGTTTATCTTACCAGCTTTCTGAGGTAGAGCAATCCAATTGCCACCAGTCCCATATTTCTCTATGTGCTCTTTAAGCTTCGAGTCTTCTTCTGGTGACCATGGTCCCTTCTTCACATTTGCCTTGTCACAACAAGGAGCCCTTCCCATCTCTCTCTCTCTCTCTCTATCTCTCTCAAGATCTCCTGTCTTGGATATCCTCTCTACCGTAAGGAACCCCAAAAGGTCTCACTTCCTACAGAAACTGGGGGAGGTCTGCTTGTGCCTTTTAATAATGGACCTGGGGTGTAGACAGTAAAATAATAATAATAATAAATAAGAGTCCTTATTCTCTTTCGGAAATACGTACACACACAAGTCAAAATGATAGACAAGTTCAATGAGTTTCTAACTAGTACACTGCCCAGTCTTAAATATTAGCAAAGCTAGATAGAACTTTCCATCTTCAAGGTTTTTCGATGCCCTAAATAAAAACTTCACCCTCTCCCTCTCTACATTTTTCAAAGGCATCCCTAAGTCTTCTGAAGAAGAAATTCAACAGGAGATGAGTTGATAGCTACAGGCCTTTAAATGGTGACATTTTCCAAACCATGGACTAAGTACTTGGTGTGTGTTTGTGTATAACTAACTGGCCTCAACTTTGGTAGTTAATAATTTTTTCAATCCAAGACAAGAAAAAGTCGTGCATGCACTCTTCCTCTGTGTATAATTTGAAATTATCAGGCTAAAGAACCTCCCTCCTACATAAGCATATTTACTTTTATAATAGAAATTAATCACGAGGAGAGTAAAACTTCAGATATATTTGAATAATTCCTTTATATATACTCCTAACTAGTTTATCAGGCTAAAGAAATATTGCATGTGACGGAACACTTCTCGATTTTTAGGACTAATTAAGAAATAAAAATGAACCCCTAGCTCTAAAGTCCTCGATCACTACAAACTGGAAGAGAACCTAAGCTTTTTGAAGACCTATCAAAAGGAGAAACGTTGCACGTTTATAATGAATAATTGGCACTAATATCACTCCTTTTTTCAAAGATTTCATCTTCGAGCCTCTAAAGAAAAGACAAATAGTAAATATAAATTATCTTATTAAAAACTCTTAATTCGAGTTATGAAATTTAAAAGGCAAGAAATCTCCTCTGAATAAAAAAAAAATCTCATTATAAATTTTGAAACCAAACAGGTCTTAATTTCTCATATATGTCTCTTTTTCCTTCGCAACTATTACTGCTCTCTTCTTTTTTCCCCCTCTCTTACCAACATAACCCAAAATTTTAAAGATGAGCATCTTGTTTTTTTCATGCTAAATATTATTTTCCATCATGAAAATATACCATATGTATGGTTGATTTACATATTACATCTAGACAAGCATCTTAAAAATTAATAAAATAAGAGTATCATCATGTGATTTCGGAGTCAAAAATTTAAAACTCAATTTTCATGATTTATATTAATTATTATATAAGAAAAAAAATAGTATTTTTATTTTTATGACAGTACTTGATGTTATGATAACTGTTATTTTTTAAAATATTTTTTATTTAAAAATATATTTTTTATTTTTTAAAATCTAATTTTAATATCAACATATCAAAACAATAAAACAATAATTTAAACATATAAAGACATAACTTTCAAAAAAAAAAAAAAAACACAACCACGTCATTGCAATAACAGATTTCAAACTTAACATGGATTTTTTCAAATTCCAAGGCAACATGTAGCGATTAACACCGTTTGTCACATGATACAAAATTTATGACATATTGATATCTGACTTCTTTTATCTTAGATGTCACATATTTAATATGGTACTTGGATAATTGATGACAATTTTTCAACTTTAAAGGGAGCCAGACGGAATGGAAGCATCATCAGTCTTTGTTTTGTAAACATAGTTTCTTTTTTTGCTGTCTTTAATACATATATATAGGGACGAGGGAGGAATGAACACAGATGATTCGGAGATAATTAAATATAATTATAACAAAGACTAAAGTGGCAAAAGCCCACTACACTGGCTTTGAGTGGGATGATGATCGATCTTTGCTTCGATTGTCTTACTGTAATAATCAGTGACCGGAGGGTGAATTGAATTATTGAGAGGTTCAAGATCAAAATAAGATAAAGTTTTAAGTGTGATTAATGTCATATATAGTAGCCCATGACAATAATTTAAACAGCATCGAACCAAATTAATTCATAGATGTTGACATCATTAAACATATATCAATTAATTTGCTTCCATAATATTGAGATCCTCAAGAAAGCGAAGCCTGTAAGAGATTGAGGAAAAACCAAGATAGTGATCGTAAGATGATTGATAATTAATGTTCATATAAGGAACCAATTGAATTAATTAATGGCAAGATCATATACATGTTGAGATTTCTGGCTTGCTGCACGAAAAGGGTTGTCTCTCTCTATATATATATATATAACGTACGTATAACTGTTTTAATCATTAAAATACATGAGGTCCGATTTGTTTTGTTTATGAAATTAATTGATTCGAGTCATCGCTCGCAAACGTGAAACAACATTTTCCTGAAACCATCAAGTAATTATAATTAATATTTCTGGTTGTCTTTGACTTTTTATAAGAGTTTTACTCTTACACATTCACATTTAATTAATTTGCAGCTATCGAATCATAATGTATTAATTGGAGTTGAACCTTGTCGGGAAGAAACTGATTAGAACGACTGAAATTCAAGATGGGATCTATTACTTTAAAGGTTAACGAATCCTTCTATTTACCTCAATTAGTCATTTGTCTTATGTGTCAGTTTCAAATATATATAATTTGAATATTCGGGATAGTTTCTACGTATCTTAATTAATTTTTTAAAATTTTAAAGTTAATGACTAGATAAATTTTTAGTTACTCTAAAATTTATAATACTTAAATTATTAACATTTAGAAAATAAACACAAACGTGACAATCAATTTCAAATATCAAATATTATTTGAGAGGCTTGCTGCTGTGCAAAAAAAAAAAAAAAAAAAGCTTTTCCTTCAAGTTCCGATCAATCTAAATTGCCTTTGAAATTTAGTTCATGTTGACATATGGGTTCTTTTAGTGGGTATCTTCACACACGAGGGCTAGATTTTCTTACCACAGCCATCTCGTTCTTTCTTATAACCCACAAGTCAAAAGCAATCCATATTTTTATCTCTTTGTATGCCATCGTTCAACTATGCTCTTACGTTGTGACAATCACGCTGCAGCTGCCAATCCCGTGTTTTATAAAAGAACGAGCCACATCGAAATTAAATGTCATTTTATACATGAATATACTTGAGTTTATTGTTTAATAATTATTATAACAAAAGTTAAATGGCATGGAAAATTTACTATAGATCAAGAGATTTTTTATAATGAATTGTAATAATAATTTTACTTTTAATTTTTTATTTTTGTGAGCGAATAATTTTTTTTTTTGCTTTTTCTTCCACAAGAGTATTCAAGTTTTTTCAATTTCCAAGTACATGCCTCAGTCAAAAAATTTAAAATTTTTTAAAAATATAATTGGACTGTAAAAAAAAACTACCTTATTCAAATAGAATTTTTCATTCATATGTAGTAGAACTTAACTGCAAACTTTTTTTTGTTTGTGCAATTTATTTTATAAATTTGTTATATTCGAAGAGGGCAGAATGAAAAAAAAAATATATTGAGTTCTAAGTGATTTATTTCAAGTCTTCAAAAATAAAATTTTTTTTTTGTATGCATTGTGGATGAAAATATTAATTTTATGTTTTCATCCAAGTGTTGGACAGTTTTTTTAAAGGGTTCATGTTTTTTTTAAATTTGAGATGTTGTTGCACGATCTAATTGTCAAAGTTTGTTACAAAGAGAGTTTATTCTACATTATAACTATTAGTATATACGAAAATTTGAAATATTTGATCATAAGAGAAAACTTTTGAACTTTTGAATTGATATATTATATTGTAGGAAAAGAAAATATTGTACATGCAAACGATTTATTGTCCTTTTAACTGTTTTAATTTGTGTAATTTTATAGATGATTTCTTCACTAACATTAGAGATAAAAAAAAATTGGAGTGAATTTTAGGGATGCATATGGTTAATATTCCAAAATAGAAAAAAATATAAAAAAGATAAAAATATATTTGATTAAAAAAACAAAGATTAAAATATGAAATAAATATGTTTTTAGAACAACCGAAGAAACAACAATTGAAGAATATTTGCCTTGAAGATTAAACCCAACAAAGCAATATTTGCCTTGAAGACAACAATTGAAGAATATATATTGGATCACATTCAAGATGTTACAACGCCAAAAGAAGCATAAGACAACATTGTTAGTCTTTTCTCAAAGAAGAATTAATGATACGAGATTGCAACTTCTTGAGAACGAATTGTTGTCAATGACATAATAAGACATGATGATTCATTAATTCTTTAATAAGGTGAAATAATATGTCGTGAGAGTTATAAATTAGAACTTGAAGAAGCTATTAGTAATGAAAAGAATAATCTATCCATGGTTTAAAACCTGAATATCAGAGTTTTGTTACTGCTGTAAAAGGGTGACCTACTCAACCATCACTAGTTGAGTTTAAAAAACTACTTGATGGTTAAGAAAATATGGCTAATAATATGGAAGGATTTTTTTTTCTAAAGGTGAGGAGGAAGCACTTTATACCAACAATGACAAAAGTAGCGGCATACCTGCAAGTACTGAATCCATAGTTAGAACATTAACAGTGAATTCAATAAGGATGGTGATGAGGAAAATAGTTACCAAAGAAATGGAGGCTTTCATCAAGGGGGAGTTTTAAAGAATTACAACAATATTAAAAGATTTGAAGGCAGATATTATAATTATGGGAAGAGTGGTCACATGAAGAAAGACTATTAATTCAACAAAAAACCTACAAAAAACAATGATGTTATTTCAAGTCCAGAAAGATAGTCAAAAGATAAATGAGATGATGAAACTAGAATAAGGAATTCAACTGACAATGAGGGAGAATATAAATTAGACAAGTTCTTTTAGAACTTACAAGAATTTTATATATGTCATTAATATACTTGTGCCAATACATTACAATAAAAAAAAGTAGTAAGAGAAAAAATTAACATCTTGTAGAAATCTGTCAATATATGTTACATGCAAAGAATGTACCAGGAAGATTTTAGGTTGAAGCAATAAGAATTGTTGCTTATGTAATTAATACACCCCTTAAAAAAGGTTAAAGTTTATATCATCACATGAGAGACCGTGGAATACAAAGACTACAAATAACAAAGTTTATATCATCCCATGAGGTCCAAGGATTATATGCCTAGATCCAAATAATTTTTAGGTCGGGGCACACACCCCAAGCCTAACTTGCTCAAGCCCAACTCTCTCTTAAAAAATTTGTTAAAACCTCATGCGAGTATTGTAATGATTCCTACCTAAACGACCTACATTATTATCAACATGACTCTTCAGTTCGAATATTATCAAAGTATTGTTAGCAATATCTTTTTTATTGCAACCATATGTCACAATTTTATTGTAGATTGTTACAGTAAATTTACTTTTTTACCATTAAGTCGGAAACATTTTTAAGGGTCTTTTAGTATTTTTCAGAGATCCATTGGACATTAGAAGATTGTTTAAGGGTATATTGATCTTTTCTTTGTACAATTAAAATACTTTTTGACCTTCAAAGACAGCAAAAAATAGAGTTGTTGACTAGGGTTTTCTTAGACTTTGCATAAGATTTTAAAGAGTAAAAATACCTCTTTACCCTCAAGGTTAAGAAAATGTTGGGCAAGGGTTTTTTGGGCTTTTCCATTCTTCATATACATTAAAAATACGAATTTGGCCTTAGAAGAAACAAAAAAAAAAAAAAGGTTTGCATTCGAGGGTATTTATGCACTTTCATGTAGGTTTTTAGGTAATTACCAGGGTTATGAGGATGTTTTAATATTTTTACATAGGCTTTTTATTTTTTTAATAAAAAAAGTTGCCGACATGTACTTAACACGCCCCAATAAATGAGTGGTGTCTACGCCATTTAGCAACACGTGAGTCACCACCCAGTGTCCAAACCTAGCTGTCCGTTATCTCTTTGGATGTGCCACTATGTTCTTTTTTATATGGTGTGGCACATGTCGGCATATGGTGGTCGGATTGTCACCGGTGGCCTCCCCTCATTCCCTTTTTGTCTCTCATGTAACATGAAGTACATGATTGTCATCTTTGTTTTTTGGTTTTTTTAATTTTAATCCTAATTTTTTTGATTTCTTATTCAATTCTTATTCCTTTTATAAAAGTTTTTTTTCAATTTAATCCTTAAATTATAATTTTTTGTATTTTTTTCATTTCAGTCCTTATTCTTTTGATTTTGAATTTTTTTCCTTGACATTTTTGTTAATTTTTTTTGCTTTCAATTTCATCATTCAATTAAAGTTTTTGTTGTTTTATTTTTTCAATTTGACTCTTATTCTTTCAATTTATTTTTCTTTTATTTACATGGATAATTATTTACATGCTTTCATAAGCTTTTAAATTTAATACTTTAATTTTTTTATATAAAAAATATATTGAAATAACTTGTACACCCGGTATTTTTTCGAGAAAAAAAAATTTACCACATGCGGTGGAGTGCGGTTAGATAGCTTGTATATATATAACTATTATAAAGCTTTTCAAGCTCCATCGATCGTATCTGAAAAACAGCATGGGGAAATATTTTAGAAAAACCAACTATGTATTTTTATATATTACATCATTTTTCAGTCACATTATTTTATAAAAAGAGTTAATCAATGATAATTTTTAGTTTTTTTTATTCTATCTCTATATATCAATTGATTTTGTTAAAATTGATGATTACGTCTATAGTACAAGGACAAAAATACTTATTTAAATCTATTGAATACAAAACAAATATATGTTATTGCAAGGATTTAAATATATAAAAGTAAACATGGTTAAATATTAAAAAAACTTATTTTTCTTTAAGGGATATTTTTTTATTAACGTAAATGGATATTTTTATTAATTTATATTTGAACTATGACGTGAATGTTGGATGATTAATTTCAAAGAATATAATTAGACTATATTAGAGAAGAACAACTAGAAGTTCAATTGATTGATATTTTTAAGGATATAAATAAACAGTTCAATAATAGTATATTAATATTTTTTTAAAAAATATATTTTTTTTTATTTTTGTTTATTGTGCTTGAAAATGTTAGGAGAATCCGGGAAGCAAAATAACATACAGCTAGGAAAAATCATCAAGAAAAAAAATATACTTAAACGAAAGAAAACAATCTTATTTCCAATAATAGTGAATCTATCTCATATTAATTAAATAAAATAATATAAAAAGATGTTAAATGTACCATAAGTTTTTTTTTTTATGAAACTTAATCTTGACTATTTACTGTCAAATCTAATATGTTAAAAGCTTCAAAGAGATCCAATGGTTCAACATAAATTCTGAATTTTTTGAAATAAAAAATAAAATGAAGTGTTAGCATTTATATGATATAAAAAATAAATAAAATGGTATAAAAAATTCTAAATAAATCATCCATCACAAGATTTGTTTTTTTGATGTAACTCAATGTTACTATCAATTATCAAATCTAATAATTTCCAACAAAGGACTAACTCTAATATTTAAACAAGGTTATGAATGAAGTTACCATTAATTTATGATTAAAACTACAGTAAACGGACAATCAATCAATCAATCAATTAATTTTAAATATTAAAGAATGTAAAAGAGAAGTGTCGTCATCTACATTGACTCTAACACAAGAAAGATTCTTTGATTGCTAGTGCTCTCCTGTATTTCTCAACGGTTGGCAAGCTAAGGTAGAAAAACTTTGCAGGCTGTGCCCTTTTCATAATTATTAAAACAAATTAGTATATTATTATTATTATTATTATTTCTAGGTTGTTAAAATGGAAAGGATTCGTTAAATTTCTTTATTGACTGCACTTGACTCTTCTGTTTTGACCTCTTCTTTCGTGCTTGCTTGTAATTACTATATTAACCTCAATACTGTGCTTAATTAATTTGAACAGACTGCCACAGGATGGAACAAAAGAAAACGGCTAGCTATCCTAACATAAAACGCAGTTCATATAATTTACTGCGTGTGCTTGAATAATTCAATGAAAGATATTTTTATAAAATTACTATTCAATTAAAAATACTTTAGAATAATATTGTTAACAAAGTACCAAAATCATCTTTTTTTTCTATTTTCACATTTTTTTTCCAAATTCTTAAGAAAAAAAAAAAGAAGTGTATCAAAGAACCATCTCAATTCAATAACTTAAGTTGTTATGTGAGGTTTTAAAATATGATTTATATTATTTTCTAACACATACTCTTAAATAAAAATCATTTGGACTTGAAACTTGCACAAATAGACATTACCTTGTATTTAATTTTTATCAAATAAATAGAAAAGATGAGATTCAAACTCGTAAATATTTGGTCATTAAAGCTCTAATACGATGTTAAAGAACCATTTCAACCTAATAATTTAAATTGTTAGGTGAGATTTTAAAATAAAATTTATATTATTCTTTAATAAAGTTAAATCAAAATTAGAATGAGGTTTTAGATTTCAAGTTTTTCTAATGAAATGGTAGGCATGGTTTAACAACTTTGTATCTACCAAAACTTAATACTGTGACTTCAATTTCACTAGAGTGTGATCGAATAAAAACAATTTGTTTAGACAAGGTAGTGGCAAGCATTGAGAAAACCAAAACAGTTGAGGACCAAAAGGCAATTTGAGAAAATCAAAGGGGCTTTAAATATAAGGAACAAGAACAAAAGTCAAACAAGTCTCAACTAGGATTCGATGGACAAAAGACGGAGCCTCGCTGTCTTGATGATGCAACAGATTGCGCACGTATACTCTCTCACCCATTTATAGACTCCCACGTGTATCAGACAGAAACACCAAGACAATCAGTCTAAAGATTCGTGCTTTATTTCTCGTATTTATTACTTTACATGTATCTGTGTTTTCGACACGTGTCTGTCTTGCCATGGACGTTCGCATACAAGACAAGACGGTCCCCTAAGCGTCCTCTAGGTGGTTTGACTTTTTGACCAAAAACCCAACTTAATTACCGTTTGTACTCTTGACTCTGCGTGGCCCGTCCACCTCCATTTATTGAAATGAAAGTAGACATGGTAGAATTTTTATCCATTACAAGTGTAATTTCATCAGCTTATATATATTTAAATAATTTATTATATTTATTATATTTTTAATATATATTGAAAATAATTAATGTAGCTTTTATAATACTATATATATATATATTAACTTTGTTTAATATGTGTAAAATACTCTATTTATTTTAATGAATTACGTGTCTTATGTAATAATAAATGGTCACGAAATTTTCATGGGGTCCCTTCTAATTGAGACACAATGTGCAGGATTGGAAATTGCTTTTGATAAAAATGGAGTTGGACATGGAGAAGAGAAGGGTTTTCTTTTTTCTTTTTTTTTTCTTTTTTTTTCTTTTTGTAGAAAGTGGATCATCTGTCTTCATTAACCTACATTAACATTTCTCGTATATGGATTCTTGAATATTCTTATAGAATGTGATTATTGAAAATATAGTTGCTAGAAATATGACTTTTTGTGTTTGATTGAAAATAATAATTGTAATGTGTATTTATTGTGTTTAATTCATATTGAGAATTCATAATAAATTTTAAAAAATTCACTATTATAATTAAAACTAAAGTATTTAGTTTAACAATATGATATTTACTTTTTTTTCTAAATAATTAAATAGATGCATATTATATTAATTATATTAACAAATGAAAAAAATGTATTAAAATGTGATAAAAGTTGCGTTTTGAAGTGTTTTTTACTTGAAAATATATTAAAATAATATATTTTTTTAATTTTTAAAATTTATTGTTGACATTAGCACATTAAAACTATAAAAATATCAAAAAATTAATTTTAAGCAAAAAAAAATTAAATTTAAAAAAAACAGCATTTTGGCCGCACTACCAAATACTCTCAAAATTTAAGCGAGTTTTCATTTTTTTTGAAGAAGCTATATTTTTTTTTTAAAAAAAATCTAGCTTTCCAAAGTTTTATAGGTTTTATTTTCATATTATTATTTTTTCTATTTCAATAATTGTTTTAGAACTCAACTTGATATGACGGGTTGACTCGTGTTGTTCGAAGCCTAACTAATTTCAATAAAAAAAGAAGAATGAGCCCTATATAACTCGATAAAAAAACTTGAGTTCAATCGTGACCTGATCAACTTGGAAAAAACCTAATCAAAACCCATTGAATTTTTTATTTTTTTTTCAAAATGATATATTTTTAGTTATTTATAAAATAAAAAAATTAAGTTAATGATAATTATTACTAGTCAATCTAACTAATCTGTGATCCATGTAAATTCGAGTTTAAAACTATATGTTTTTTTTTTTTGGTTTCTTTTTAAGCCATCATCATAATTACAGCTGCAACCACAGTTAGGATAGAGTTGCAATCATAGCCACCACACAACCTTTACAAGAAACATATTCAGATTAATCTTGTTGGTGTGTACATGTGCTTGCAGGTGATGAACAAACATTGAATATTGAAGATTTGTTAGCTATGATGTTCAAAAGAGAAGAACATACCAATCAATCAATCAATCAACTCACATTAGTCTTTTTCAAACCCATCTTCTTCTTCTTCTCCTTCTTCTAAGCTG
The DNA here is from genome assembly GCF_951802175.1 of Populus nigra. Taxonomy (NCBI): domain Eukaryota; kingdom Viridiplantae; phylum Streptophyta; class Magnoliopsida; order Malpighiales; family Salicaceae; genus Populus; species Populus nigra. The sequence goes on along the minus strand of NC_084870.1, from coordinate 2,052,470 downwards.
CAATTTGTAATCTTAAGCTATCATCTCAATCTCATGGGATATTGTAGTTGGTAAGATTAGTTTCATGCGGGTTCCACTCCCTCTCATTTTTTATCAATATAAAATTGAAATTGTTAAAATATGTTATAATATTATGTATTTATGTTAAAATATTGTCAAAGAAATATAGTATTTACTTGGGGCTCAATCTCTGATTACATATTATTTTCTATTTAAATATATTGGTACCCAAGTTATTCCAGATATGTCTATCCCCTTATGTTATATCCTTTTCTTGTAACATCATTTATGTCATTATAATTTTTTGTATTTTTCTAATATAAACTCTTTCTATGATTACATTAATGTTTTTTTTAAGAAGTATTAATTATTTTTGGGAAATTGTTAGCAATGTTATCATTAAATACCATTAATTTTTATTTCTTTTACATGAATATTTGAAAGTACTTAGAATATTTTTGCGCTCGAGAGTGAGAAACTCCAAATTAAAGCTATATTTTTGTGAAAGAAGAAAGAAGGTGAATTTAGCATAGATTGTACGTTAAATTAGATTGAAGGAAGACGTAATGGATGGATCTAATTTCTGAAATTTGGCAAGGATGGGATATTTGAAATGTACATTATGCTAGGAAGAAACCTCTAAATTTAACTTATGTGCATTTCCATGTAAAGATCGTTTCCTTCATGAGTACGTTCATCTACCCCATCAAATACAGATACACCCCCATGAACTTTTACAATGTTGTTGATTAATTCATAATTAGTACTGTTTTACCTGTTCCAGTGCTCCCAAATAGTCTGATTTTTTCTCCACGACGATAAAGAACTAAAATATCTACAGCTTTAATTCCTGTTTCAAAAATAGATAATTTTGTATCTAATTATATAAAGGCAGGCGTAGATCTATGAATAGAGGATGTTGTCCGAGTATCTATAAGACCTAAATCATCAACAGGTTCTCCAAGCACGTTGAAAATTTGTTCTAGAGTCGCCTCGCCAACTGGAACACATAGGGGAGCTCCCGTGTCAATCACTTCCATTCCTCTCATTAGATCATCTGTATCCGAGATTGTTGTAATCATACTACTAAATACGGTGTTGTTGTTTGTTAGTACAAAAGACATATTATTTGATTTATTTATTTTATATTAGTAGATAATGTATTATTTGTTTTTTAAGTAAAAATATAACTAGATGTGCTATCATGATTTTTTTTTATAGGCTAGATGCATTGGCCCATCCACATCTAGGTGCTTGACCTCTTTTTTATTAAGGTTTTTAATTTTTATTTTTTCTTTAATTTTATTAACATTAAATAATTTAAAATATATTTTGCAATGTTATTTTATTAAATATTGTTCAATTATTGCTTTGTTTTTGTATAAGATTATAACATTATTTTTACAATATCAACAATCAATCTTTTTCTATACAACCCTTCATTATTTTTTGCTTAAATATTGTTTGATATACTTAATGTGCATGTTTATTTGTATTATTGTATAATTCAATAAAATATATATTCCAAAGAGTTCTATGCGGCAATGTATGAGCAATATATTGTTTTTATATTTTTTTAATACATTAACGTCAAAGTTATAATAACATATTTTTTTTCTTACTAAAACTTATTATTATGATTCTTATAACTTATTGTCTAAAAAATCAAATATTCTAGTAAAGAAAAATATCTAAAAAAGAATGCATTAATAAGATAAGGGGGTTTTTAATTAAAGTGGTGCATCTTTCATCCTTATTTCAAATCGTTCAAATTGTTTTAATATTTATTCTAATTGCTTTTGATTTTAATCAAATAAACACAAATATATATATATATATATATATATATATATATATATATATATATTGTGAAAAAAATAACAAGAAAATAGAAATTATACTAGAAAATTATTTTGTTTTAATTATTTTTAATATATATTTATATATATAATTATCTATTGTTTTTAAAACACTTTTTTTTTGTTGGGTGCCGTAGAATAGAAAGAACCAAAGCTAAGAAATTCAAGAGAAAGAGTGTCCCATCGAATCCGCGAGGGGAGGAGACTCCGAGATTGATAACTCAGAAGAACCATTAGTAGATCTGCACATGTATGTTCTATTCTGACTTCCCACGCCCGAGACAAGAGGTTCATGATGTCCAAAATGAAAGCTTAATTTATATCTATGGAATTCTACTTGAGCTTCAAATGTCAGTCTAATAGCTTTCTTAGAGTCCGAATTACAGAATACCTATCCCAAGCAAGTCTAAGATCATTCTTCAAAGCCAACAATTCAGGGAGAAGATATGAATCAACGCCTGCAAACCCTAGTGAAACTAATAATAAAAGACCTAACACAAGACCTGATTAAGCCATCAAACCCAACTCTACCTGGATTGCCCAAAGAGCTTCCATCCATATCCAATTTCACTCATATTCCACTTGTGGTCTTTCGCCATGTGAGATACATCGAGTGATAAGAGTACTATACCACGCCAACATATTGTCCTCAACCATATTTTGTGTGTGTGTGTGTGTGTGTGTGTGAGAGAGAGAGAGAGAGAGAGAGAGTATTTCTATGAAGCCAGTAGTCACCTTCACACATGTCGTCAAAAGCCATAAACAATATGTTGGAGCCATACCCACCATAACAAAGCCAGAAACAAGCAGGCTTTGTTAGAGGAAGCTATAATCATGACCTAATCCTTCACCGTCTCACAATCAAACCCTGCCGCTTGAGTAAGATCAACTTCATTCCATATTTTTTAGGCCAACTTACAATCTCTCAAACAACGAAAAATATCTTTTTCTCACAGGTTACATCTATTAAATATGGCATTGGTAGAGAGCCCACGATGGTACATGAGTAACTTAGTGGGAAGCCGATCGTGGAAAGCTAACCAGATCAATAATTTAATCTTCTCTTCTGTTTGTAAGTTCATCAAACCATTTCCATTTACCCTCGTAGGCTAGAGTCTTGGATTGAGACGGAAGCCACGAGTAAGCTGACTTGGAATTATAAACACTCGATGCCGAGTTACTCTATGAAACATAATCATCCAAATCAGCAGTATTAGCTATAAGAATAGCCTTAATCTTGTAACAAATATCCTCTGGCAACATAGCAGATAATCCATCAAAGTTCTAGCAGCTTTGATCTCATACTTCCTTTACTCTAATATTTGTATCCATTATATTCACCAGTGGCATTAGGGATGCAAAAATCCCCTCCTCCAATTAATGATCATACTAGAATGAAAGCTCTTTTTTTACCAATTCTATAAATAAATCCCTCATTCAAGTGTGTGCAAAGGCTTTACTTATAGAATGCCAAGAATGTGAGCATGATCCCGTCTAAATCCTCTGCTGAAATAGATTGTTATGTCTTGGGTATTTATGATGAAGAATTTTCACCCATAATTTGCCAGGGCTAATTATGATATGCCATACAAGTTTCTCTAAGAGAGCTATATTGGCAAGCCTGGCTTCCCTCACACCAACACCCCCACATCTTTGAGGGTAAGTAATTGTTTCCCATCTAGCTAGATGAAGCCCTCTACCTGAATCCTTAGTATTATAGATAAAAGCCTTCGTTCGTCCTGTTAATGCCGTCACAAATTGCTTGTGTTAGCAAGCAACATTGCATTGTATAGATGAGAATTGCAGGTACTACTGACTTCGCAAGTGTTATTCACCCTGCTCTATTCAGTAACTTCCTTTTCCAATCTGCTAGCTGTCTCCCAATATTTTCCATGACAAAACTGAAATTTGCCTTCTTCGCCCGACCTTAGATGAGAGGGAACCTTTGATCCTCTCCAAGGTCATTAGCCACCATGATCAAGGAGATTTGAGAGATCTTAGATTTTTCTCTTCTGCTCACCAGCTTTGAGCACATAACTCTTGATCACTTATCATGATTAACTTTAAGTCCAAAGGCTTTAACTGAGGATCAAAACTGCCATTATGAAAGGCTCCCTTAACCAGCCTCCAAACATCAACCCCAGTAAGATGCCAATATATAGGTCTTTAAGAAGAAAGGCTTAAAAGCAACCATTCCAGGAAATTTAAAGGAGTCCATGATCATAAAAGCTTCATGGACCTCTTTCTTTATCGCTACATTAATCAGAGCAGCTCTCCCTTCTGTCGACAACATTAGGAAATTGTCAATTCCCAAGTCCTATTGAACCCAGTCTTTACTAAAAGAGAAAAGAGACTTGTAAAACTGCAAGGGCTTCTCTTTAAAAATATGATCCTCGGTGCACTATTCACCGTTCGGGAGATAAAATCCATGAACACAATTTTTCTTTTTGCTTACTGTCATTAACGTATGGAAGAATTTTGTGTTTTTATCCCTATACTTTACCCATTTATCCCTAGAATTTTGATACCATGATAATTCTTCCTGATGTAACACTCTATTATACTCTGTCTGTAAGCTTCGTTTTAAAGATGCTAATGCACCCGAGGGACTACACTCCAGGCTTTTCTGAATACCATAAAGACGCTTCCCCAACCGTCTCATTCTTCGAAATATATTCCCAAAGGTGTTTCTGTTAAACATGATAGTGTCATCTCTCACACTTCTAGCCCCTTTAGTACATTACAATTACCCCTCTGCCAAGCATTTGGCACTACTGCATAATAGTCTTCATGAGTTATCCAAGCAGCTTCAAACCTGAACGGTCTCTCTCGAGCAGCTGGAGATAGGACCCTACACCTTAGAAGAATAGGATTATGATCAGAGTGATTACGGTATAGATTTTCCATGTAGGCTTTAGGAAATTCTACTTGCCATCAGGCCTATCCAATCGTTTCGCTAAATGCTGAACCCCATATGTATTTGTGCCATGTAAATTGCTGACCTTTAGAACCCAGGTCACCAAGCCACATTCCTTCATCACCTCTTGTAACTTAGCCGCCCTAGTCATCAGAAATTACCCCCAAGAGTTTCTGAAGGGAGAAGTATTTTGTTAAAGTCTCCGATGAGTAGCCAAGGCTCTTTTATTGAAGGAGTTAACGAAAGCAAATAATCTCATTGTTGCATCCGAATATTGGGAAATGAGGAAGCGTGTATAGTTGATAACTTCCAACACTGATTCCTAACATTAATTTTCAACATCACACATTAAGACCTAACATCCATAATATCCACAATGAAACTTCCTCCTGGTGATAATGTTACAAAAGAAAAATAAGATGTGATAGCTAATTTATAAAAGCAAAGAGAAAAAAAATTAAAAAACAAAAAGAAGAATTAGAGGAATGGTGTTTTTTATTAAGAGTTTTTTTAAAAGATATATTTTTTTAGCTTTTCTCTTATCTTTCTATACTTATGTATTATGTTTCTAATTATAAGTCTATTTATATGCCTCAAGTCCTAGATAATCAAGACATTAAATTACTCAAAGGAAATCCTAATCTAATAAGGAATCTAACATTCTAATTAAACAAGAATTCTAATAAACGAGTCTATTACAAATCCTTATTCATCAAGGATTCCTACATTGACTAGGATTTCTCATTTAGCTAATATTAAAACTCTTACAAACTCTAAATCATATTAACCTAAATCCTAGTTGATATTGAACTTCAACAAATAATACCTAAATAGTCATTTACCTATAAGCCATCAAAAGCTTGGTTAATCAAACACTAGTTCACCTCATCCTTTTGTCCTTTTACTCTAGGGTTCAACATATTAATTAGATTGTGAAAAGAAATACATTATCATTATCAATGATATTCCCTTTTATCATTTACATTCATGTGTTAAAATGCACCTTAAATCAATGGGCTTAAAAGAAAATTGTCCCACAATTAGTCTTGGTAACGTGCATATTTCCAACATTTATCCAAATATACCCATGTGATAACATCTTTCAAGAGTCATAACCATATTTCATAAGGTAAACCAAGACTTCAGACATGAAGATCCCCTTAAGTGTAGCATTGCTCTCAATTGCTACTGGAGTTCATTAAATCATATTACCCTTAATTGATATGAATGTGCTCATTCTTCTATTTATCATCAAGAGGCATTTGTCATTGTCATAACTTTGATAAATTTTATTGAATCATCAACTAATCTAAATATTATTTTTTCTTCTTCTTATGGTTCACTGTATTACCCCTGTCTGCTCGACTTTTCAAGGGTGATTAAGGAGTGTTAATGTCATTTCTGTTAAGGTTTTTGCAAACTCGGTCCATGGTCTTTTATTCGAGAATTTTTCTTAGCACGCATAATAACCAGTAGCTTAGTTCATGAAGTCGCGACCCTTATGAAAAAGCTCTTTAAGTTTTGAGAGTATCGTTTATTGATGTGAATTACTTACTTGATTAAAAAGAGTTTTTAAAAGCACGTAATGTAAGTTATAGTTCATGTTTACGAAAGAAAGGAAAATTCATCGGCTCAAAATGTATTTCAGGGTTTCAAAGACCTAGGATCACTTTTCTTCTACCTTTTTTCTCTTGTAAAGTCATCTCATGAACTTTGTTTGGATAGACTCTCTTTCTTAATGAAGATTCTTGCCACGAGATCTTTGCCTTAGTTTTAGAGCGTCTCAAACCATTATTTTCTTTTTCTTTTTTCTTTCTTAAATTTTTTTTTTCTTGCTTCCTTTTTCTTGTCCTTCCCTTTATATGATGATGCCCTATATTGTTGGGTTTTGATTTTCATAGATCCATATGTGCATTTCTATAGTTTGCTCATATTTGTTTTTATTCCCTAATGTAGAGTGTGATCCTAGTCAGGGTTTTTACGAAGAAAACTTTTTTAGGCTCAAATACGAACCACATGGGATATATTCTTAAAAAGTGAAGGAACAAACAAAGAAGATATTTTTTCATTTCAAGCAAGGTAAGTTAGAACTAATAAATTTTGACCTTATCCAACATAATAATTTGGACTTGCAAAAAACTATTATTTACAAGTCCATAACTACCAAATCCACTACAAGGCATTATACATACTTTTAAAGCTTAGAACCATGTTGTGTGGTTCAATTTTGTATGTGAGTTTAAAATTTGTTTGGTCATCTCATATTGTTTATCATGCTATTTTAACAAACATTGAGTCATTTCTCCAATCCAAATACTTTTATCTTTTAGGATTGATTTAGCTTTAATTTCATATGTTGGAGTTTGATTAAAATATTTTATCAAAATGAAATGCTTAACATCTCTTGACTTCAGAATAACAAAGAGACAAAAAAAACATATTTCATTAAAATATGATTAAATGTGATCCTAAAACAAAGTAATGAACAACAAAATTCCATAACAAAATTGTTAACAATGCAACACCCTAATTAGGTCAACTTCTTTAGCAATATTTGTTTTTAGCCATCATTTTCAATTACTTATTATGCTGAGGATGTTCTAGTTTACCACCTAGAGGATGGTGGCTTTGAAGATCAGGCAATTTCAATGTTGTGTTCGATTGTGATTTTTCCTCGGTAATAAAGATGAATCAAAATAGAAAGCATCCATAGAGTAAACTCTTCCCTAATCGCACCATATCAATGCTTCTAGTCTTGAGATTGAAGAATGTGATGTTAGGAAAATATTTTCCCATCAGTATAATGTCAGCATTGTAGAAGGCCAAATGACTTACATAGGGTTCTTTCCTTGTTAAAACCCAAATGTTTATTGAATGCTTTTTATTCCATTGTCTTCCATTATAATCCTTCATGATCCATACTTCCATGAAATCGTTCTCTTTATCAATGCAGGTCATGACAAGTTTTCCTTCTTATTTGACAATCCCAATAACTTTGTTATTATTGCCCTTATAGATTGGCAAAGGAAGTGAAAACATGCACTAGCTCGCCATTTTCACATCAAATGTAAATATGTGTCTTTTCCAAGTAAGACAATGAAGTGAACCATTCAAGGATACTTTTGTCATAAGACAAATGGATTCCTATTGTGACAACTTTACTTTATCCAACAACTTTCATCTCCAAGTCTTTGAATCAAACAACTCAGCTCTAATGTAATGATATAAATAGAATTGTTTTATCAAGTGGGCGATATTTGGGCTTCGAGAATCTCACAATCTTGTAGTATAAAGCTTTAATCTTTCAACCATCATGCCAAATTTTGTAGTATCATATTATGTCTTTAGATTCAAGGTCTTTTGCCATTGTTTTGTAGTAGGGTTGTACTCATAATAATATAATCCATTGTGCGAGTGACAGAGTAACACTCTTTGATTTATTGATGCCATAATCTCCACATTGTCAAGAAGAAAATCAAATGATATTTCAAAAAGGGGCTTCGAAGTGTTAATTAAAACAAAGAAAATATAATATTCATTTCTGATCATGTTTTGTATAAACAGACTAGAGACAATGTTGGTTTTTTGGTTGTGTAGCTTTGTGAAAGTGGATTTATATGTGAACTTGTTGCATTCCTTAGAAAGAAGCCTAAATTTCCTTATAGTCTTTATTGATGAATATGTTAGAACTTTGTAGATGATATCCGAGAATAAGTCACAAGCTGAGTTCATGGTAGAGTAGAGGTTCTTACTAGCCTGTAGAAAACCATAAATGATGCTTTGGGATGGGAATATGAGCAAAATCTCTTTACCACCGTCAAAAGTTAATGACTCTTGACTCATTAAGGGAAAACCATATTTGGGGGACTTATATTTCAAACTATGAACATGCATATTAAATGTATGAGTAAGTTTTTATATGATGAACTCGCCCTTCAAAAGGTGACACACGATCATAACTCTTGTATGATAAACAAGAATTTTGATTCTGGCCCAAACTCTACAATAAAAATTTTCTTAGTGATAACCATTGTGTCACTCATAAGTCCTGAACTCAAGATGCTTTATAAAGTGTTTGCCTTGATGTAAAACATGTATAGAGAGCATACACCCTAAAGGCAAGTTCCTTTTACGTGTGACAGAGGGTAAGTTTACTACTTGGTCTATAAAAAAGATCTCTCGTTGTCTTAATGATCACCCTTGTGAAGGAAATATGGGGGCTCGGTAGGTAATGAGATGACACGTATACCAATCATTACCAGTCCAAATACTCAGCAAAGAGTTGGATGGTTTCACTAACTTAAACCCTAACTAGAAGTCATTAGGTAAGCCGTTACTCCTCCACCTAACCTGAAGTTTCCATATGCATGAATTCCAAAACAATATATCACAAATAAACTATTGTGCATGGAGATATTCATCCATATTCAACATACATATATGAGCACAATAAAATATGCTAAAGCGTAAATAAAATAAAATAAAATAAATAGAGAAATAAGCCTAAAGCAAAAATTTAAACGTATCAAATCAAATAAAACACATCAAACACACAAAGCTTAGTCTAATACTTTTAGAAATAATTTCTTCCTTAATGAAGTCGTCATTTTGTCTCACGTGGGTGTGCGACATCGGGGGGTTAGGGAATTACCACCTGGTTGTTTGGTTCAGGGTCGTTAAAAACCTGGATGTACTGGTCTTATTAGAAATTTCAAGGGTAAAGGATTGGTTGTGGCTAGGGAAGGTATTATCTCCCCTAGCACACTTTACTTGAGGTAAGCTATATTGTATGGTTTGCATGTGGTTTAAAGGGTTTGATGGATTTCTAACCATTAAAGTCTATGGCTTGGGGTAAAGATTCACTCATGTGAATAAATTTAGTATTTCAAATTTATTATAGGCTTGTGTGCCCAAATAAATTATTATGCAAATGGTCCATGTAGGTGCCCTAACAGACTTCACCTATCCTGAAAGGCGGAAGGGTTTTCCACATCTTATATGTTGTGATGAAAAATACTCTCAATTAAAATTTATGAATATTCAAAATAATTTTAAGAATTTTCTAGTCAATTCCTGATATTTAAAAACTAACCTACTTGTGGGTCTAATATTTTTGCCACAATATTGACCATTAATTCTCATGAATTAAAATTTTAAAGGTTATTAAATTCAAAATCCATGCAAATATATATTTAATAAAAAAATGCTAAAACACACATATGTGTGTGTGTTAAGTAAAATCATGATTTTTGTATTTTGTTTAGAGACATGGCCGTATGCAAAAGTGGAAATTTTATTTTTGAAAGAGATTTTTTTTTATTGTTTTTGTGAAATGGAAAATGATTTGTTTAATATCTAAAAGGTGCCTCATGTGTAGGTCGCAATTCCAAATATTAAATATGTGAGAGTAAAAAAAAGTGGGGAATTCAAAATTAATTGCAAGTTAGGCAAAACACAAATAAATTATTTTTATCAAGGCTATTTTAACCATAATATTAATTCAAAGAAAATTATCATTCATCAACTCAAAACCGAACAATGCAAAACATCCACATAAATCTTATTAATTTCACAAACTTATATTGAAATTTCATGCTAATTAAAATAAATCAACATCAATCCAAGCGCAACCCATGAATCAAGATTTAATATTCAAATCAACATAAACTCGACCCTAAAAATAAATCACAATCCAGCGTAAATTATTGAACCAAAAACACAAATCAATTCAAAACAAATAATTTGTCCAAACATTCCTAAATTATACGCAACAATGAGATTTTATCCCAAAATTCATAATTTATAGTCAATTTGTCCAAAAACTAATTTGAGATTATGGATCGACCTTCTAAGGTGTTTGATATGTCCAGGGTATACTGAAATCAAAGCTGGAAGGATAGGAATAGTGACAACACGTGGACTTCACACGCTGCCACTGTTAAAGGAGCCTACGCTAGTGGATTGGATGCTCCTTTGTCTTCTCTTCAACACTAGATCGGTGGCGATATCCAACACTGCTCAAAGAAGGAGACTTAGCTTTCCAAAGTTTCAGTTTTCTCTATCTTCCTCCTTCTCTCTTTCAGCTCTCTTTGTCTACTATAACTTTTCTTTCTCTTTAATTCTGCTCTCCATTGTTGTCATTGTTGGTGGAGGTAGGTCATGATTTGAAGATGGGCTTAGGTTTCGGGGCTTAATGGTTATGAGTTGCAATTATGAGTTTATATGGGTTTTTTGAGAGCGTTTCAATGGCTATAGGTCTGTTGGTTACTGTTGTTTGGTGGTACTTGAAGTCTCGTGTAAAAATAGAAAGGAAGAGGAAAGTGACATGATGTAACCATATTATTCGATAGTTTCACCCACATTTACCTAATGTTTTGTCCATGTTTTATATATAAAATGCCTTGATATTCTTTGTTTTATGTTTTGAAGGCATTTTTGGATGAAAGATGCAAAAAGGAGTAAATTGGAGGTAATTGGCAGATTTGACGTTCAGTCGATGTTTTGTGCAGAGCGTGAGTTCTAGAGATCGAAATGAAGTGATTCCAGTGGCTTTAAAAAGCTAACATCCATACATTTCTGGAAATGTAATGCAAGAAAAATAAAAGGAGAAAGATCATGGAAATCACATCCTGTAAAGTCAAATCTCGCATTCTGCCAGTATTGACATTTGGCCATTCAAAATTTAATATCTGGAGCTACAGAAGTCCAATTGATGCAAACTCAATTTTCTAGGATTCCTAATGCAAAGACCTATCCACGCTCAAAATTTCAGCCAAAAACGATGTCATATGAGGGAGATATGATTGTCCAAAGATGACAACTGAATTATGCCAGCAAACAGGTTTCATGAAGAAACGAGTCCAAATTACATTCCGAAGCATCTAAACCGACATCCAAGTTTTTATATCAGCAATTTAGCTCCTCTAAGTCAGAGTTTGAAGATTTCATGCAAGGCTATTTCTCCTTTTTAGGAAAAATAGTTATTGAAGTACTTAAATATAAACTGTCAACTTAAGGAAGGACTATTTTGTAAAATAGAGACTAGGGTTTCTTAGCATATAAAAAGAAAGAGAGAAGGGGCAGCAACTAGCAGAAAAGAGGGAGAGCAGAAGGAGGCAGCAGCCAGCAGAGAATAAACACAAATTCTCTCCTCTACAAACCCAAAAATCATGATTGTTTTCCTATGCATATTTTCTATGATTGTTGTTGATGATTGCTAGAGTGGACTCTAAGTTATTGTTGTGAACAATCTATTGCTAAGTTTAATATCAAAACCGGAGTTGTGATATATGAACTTGTGAAGTAACTAAGCTTGATAATTGTGGCGGAACTACGTTATTGAACTTAGGGAGAACATTAGAACAAAGTGACACAAGCTGCGGACAGCTTGTATGTTAATCTTGATAAAATTATCTAGTTCTTAAAGCTACCATTAAATTGAATCATTAGTGCGGACACTTTGATTGTTTGTTGGTTAGGATTAGTTATACGGCGGATCCGTTAATTAATCAACGTTAAGAAAAGATAAAATTTCAGAACATAAACTGCAATTTTTGTTTCAAGGATCGGTTCTAATTTCCGTTGGTGGATGTGTGCTTGCGACCAAGGTTTGTTTTCTTGATAAGTTTCGGTTTTAATTGATTTTGTTTGCTAGTTTAATTGCTGCCATAGTTTAGATAATCACAAACCAAATCCCCCCGATTACATAACGTACAACATAAAAATCTGACTTGAAACTTCCTCGTGGGATCGACCCCTTGCTTGCTCTATACTATCTTGTGTGTTTTAAGCTAGGGTAATTAATTTGTGCGACCGCGACATCGCAACATGACAAAAGGATTGTGGTTGCTGTTTTGAACTAGGTGTTTTGATATCGATTTCGGCTTATGTGAGGGTAGTGAAGGCTGATTGATGGGTGGTGCTTTGGGGAGTTAAAGAGAAGAGGTTGGACAGGGGAAAAGCTTCTCACGATGACGAGGTTGGGTCACAGTGGAGCTGTGGTACTATTCTTGGGCTTTTAAAAGGGCAATTGGTGATGTTGATTTAAGTAGTTGCAATAGCTATCAGTGGATGAGTTCTGGAAAAGATAGACACATAGGATTTCATGGTGTTAATAGATCGATTTGTGGTGGTTTCGAGTGGATAGGTGAGACGAGGAGGTGAGGGGTTATGGCTAGTTATTTGTTGAGGTTGCTATGATGAGATGTGCTACTATTTTTGCGAGAGGAATGGACAGTATGTCAATTTTAGGTCTGCTTGTGGGGAGGAGAAATTGGACTCTCGAATAAGGTAGGTTTCTCTTTGGTAATGAAGATGAAGGTGAATATGAATAGTTCCTGGTTGGTGTTGAAAAAAAAACATAGGAAGCTAGTTGAGAGAGGGGTAACATGTTTGTGACTTTTTTTGTTTGTTTTTGGTATATATTTTTTTGGCTAATACTCTCATTAATTCTCCCCTAAAATCTCCCCAAATCCTCTCCTTAAATTCCTCTTCCTCACAAGTATGTGTGTGTAACCATCTATTTATAGGTAAAAATTTTTTTGGCTTGAAGACAAAAAAAAAAAACCAAAATCAGCCATTGAATTTAAAGAATGAATCTCTACCACTCATTTGATAATATGGAGGCAAAACAAATAAAAAATGACCCTTAGATTAAAAGAATTAATAGTGGACAATTTGATTAAAAATTAGGTTGTTTGGTAAGAGAGTTTTCAATTTTCAAATCAGTCCTCTCCTTTCCACAATTACAATTAAATCACTAAAAAATAAATATTTTTTTCTCTATTTTTTATTTTAATTTTTTTAGAAAAGACGCAGCAAATGACTTAAATATGTCAAGAACATATTTTTTGGGTTTTTATTTTATTTTATTGTTTTCAAAAATATTTTAAAAATAGGATAAAAAATTAGGAAGCAACATCTAGTATGGTTTTTCCCCTCAATTCTCTCTCAGCAATGTTGATTTTCAAAGCCATCAGATTTTTTAAGCAGCAATCCTTATTGCTAGTTCTTCAAGCAGTTATCTCAAGCAATTGTTGATCTTTCCGTCATTAAAGCACACATCTAAAAACTAGTTAACAATATATATAAAAAATTAACTTTTGATCTTATTCATAGCAGTCCATTGTAATTTAGCAAATAACTTGAATACACCTTGTTGTACATAACAACCTTTAGCTTATAATTAGACACTTGACTTGCGCTTCACCGTCGATTAGATTTTTTCAACAAAACATTTTATACAAAGGCTTTTCTAACATATTTTTGTAGTTAAAAAACTTCTAAATGAAAATTAAAAAGTTTATGCATAAATGCAATTAAAAAATTAAGAATTACGTGTTTAATAAATGAAAAAAAAAACCACAAACGATAACTAAAAAAAACTAGAAAAATCAAGAGATAAGTGTAGATCAAAATATTTAATCTTATAAGATGATACATTTATCTGGTTATGTTTTCTTAATTTTTTTTTGTTAAAATAATTCTTTTATTCAATCAAACAATAATAGAAATAGACACACATATTAAATTAATTGAATAAAATAAAAGGAAAAAAAATATGTCAGGCTACACATATTAGAAATATTATTTGAAAATAAAAAAATTATTTTTAAAAATAAAGTTCATCTAGACAAAAGATAAAAAAAATTATGGATGAATGAGAAAAACCTCTTCAAAAATTAAATGCATAACCAAAAAATAATCATAATTTAAAAGATACTTTCTAAAAAAAAAAAATGGGTATTAATCTAAGTATAATTAAAAATAAAAAAAAAACAAATAAAAAGAAGCTTTAATAAAAAAATTATAAAAATAAAAGAAAATGTCAGATACTACTAGGCCTAGTAAATTGGGCTAGGCTAACCCAGCTGGCCCCATTTTGTTAGGGCCATAGCAAGGCCATGTTCTGGGCTCTCTTTTTTTGCTGCATCTAGAGTGGATGACATGTTGTCTGCCCTGATTTTTTTTAAAGAAACTCAAACGATGTGCCATCTAAATTTGCCTAGATTCTGGCCACCACAATGACTAAAAAATTGGGGCTTAAAGTTTTTTTTACCCAAAAACTCATTTTTCAAATCATTTTTTACCCAAAGAACCTTAGAAACCACGATAAATCTATCCATGGCCTCAAAAAATCCAAAAACCCGTCCCAAAAATCGAAATCAACCTGAAATAAAAAATCTACATGAGCTCATATATAACATGAACTTGAACAGTGAAACAAATACATAATATAAACTCTCCTCATCAAATGAACTCATTTGACACAAACATCAACCGTTTTGGCAACCTAAATCGGTGTCAATAATGATATTTTTCTTTCTCTATCGCTGGAATCATGTAACCCCTCTCTCTCCTCTCTAAACTAGGGATTAAAAATAATAGAAATGAACTTTTATATCAAAATTGAATTGAAGAAATATTAAGATACCAAAATTATATAATATACGTTATTTTTAAAGTTTGAGGACCAAAATATATCTTTCCCAAAACTTTTGGCATGTCATTCATGTTTGATGTCATTTTCATTCTGATCCCTCTTCTTTTAGTTTCACCGTTAACTAAGAAATCAAAAGCAATTGGTCTTCAATTATGATGAAATCATATAAAATAAAACTTTGAGGACTAAAATGAATTATGAAAAAAATACACAGTGATATCCATAGTTTTGTGTGTAGGTAAACAATGTCAACTCTTATAGTAACCAGCCCATGCAATTTAGTTTTTAGATAATTACAAATAAAACTAAAACTCATCAATGTTTTATTGTGGATTGTACATAGTGCAATCCACAGTAAAACAACTGATGAGCCCTTAAATGACTAAAAAAACGAACACACACTTAGGGGTAAAATAATATTTTAACATATTTATTGCACAATGTAATTACTCTTATGCCCTTGAAAAGAAACACAGCTAATGTCTGAGGACGTTTTCATATTTTCATATTTTTGTACAATATAATTACCATATAACCATTGGGGTCAACTTTTTTTTTACCCAAGGTTAAGGGGCATTTTAGGTTTTTTAACCTTGTTTTTCTTGGAATTATCTCATGGGGGTCAAGGATGTTCTGATCTTTCAATAATTAAAAAAAAAGTGACATGTGCCAGCAAGTAAGAGGCACCCTTGCCCTTTGGGTGGAGCGTGCGACACCTCTCAATGATTGTTGATAGCCTTCCACAATGGCATCCGAAGCATCCCGCCACCCTCTATACAATGAGCTGTTGCACGTTGGCCTCCATGGCACAGAGGAGCTCTAGTGACAATTTTTCTCCTCCCCCATCTTTTCTCTCTCCTTCACCATAAAAGGTGTGCTGGCCTTACAAAGTTGCAAAGTGGTCCTCAATCATTTAATTGTATCGAATTTAATTTATTTTTTTTCAATTTTATCCCTTGACAATTGATTTTTTATGTTTTTTTTATCAAATTTGTTCCTCATTTTGATTTCTAATTATTTTTCTTTTAATATTTTTTTATTGGATTTTATTTTTCAATTTAATCCCTAATCATTTGATCTTAAATCTTTTTTTTTTAATTTGATCTTCATTCTTATGATTGCAATTCCTTTTATTTTGAGTTCTCTTTTTGATTAATTGCTTTTTTTTTTTGTAATTTCATCCCATACTATTTAATTTTATTGAATTTTCATATCATATTTGGTACTTATTTTTTTTATCATGCTTTTAAAACCCGGGAGTTGACCCCATCATGTCCCGGGTTAAGGGTTGGGTCGAATAACTGGGACTATCAGAATCAATTGGATTTTTTATTATGCAAAAAGTAAAAATGATATTATTTTGATAAAACATAATGGAAAAAATCAACAGGTGTTGACATGATTTTCCCTTAACTAATTATTCGATTTTTTATTTAGATAAAAAGTAAAAATGGTATTATTTTGATAAAAAAAATAATGGAGAAAAAATTCAATTAGGATCCTTTTTTTTATTAGTCTTTCTTTATTTTGGATTCGTTTTTGGATTCTTTTTCTAGTTCAATTTGATTTTATTTTGTTTTTATATTAAATGTGGCACTCATTTTCTTAATTGTTGGTTTTTTTAAAAAACATTTTCTTGATTTTTTTCTTTCAATTTTCCCCTTCAATATTTTATTTCAATTCTTTTTTTTATGATTTAGTTCTTATTTTTTTAATTTCTCTTTTTTATTCTTTTCTTAATTTGTTTTATCTTTCAATTTTATCCCTTAGTATTTTATTTCATTTTTTTTATCCAATTTTGATTCTCATTCTTTTAATTGTTTTTTTATTCTATTTTTCATTTAAGTCTCTCATTATTTTTTTTATTAGTTTTTATATCAAATTTGGTTCTCATTATTTTGATTACTATTTATTTTTTTTAATTTTTTAATGGTTAAGAATTTTGTTGAAAATTTTTTTGTTTTTCTGTATATTCATCTTGGTCTCATGACTATAATTGTTGGTTTTGAATATTAGTCCAATTTAACTTTGATATTTTCTTTTCAAAGTTTTTAATTTCATTCTTTGATATTAGGTTATTAAACCTTGAGCTTTTTATTTTATTTTCTTTGAAGTTATCCCGATAATGAAATAATTAAGTTAACTTCAATTCATTCAAGTTATTATTATTTGAAAGTTTTTTTTATGTTAGAAAAAAATTAACTTGAACTGTAATGTAGCACGAAAGAAAAAAAATAATCTAGTATAATATATGAGGCGTTTGGCCAAAGCATGATGAAAGATAAGGAAGTAATAATCTCCAAGTTAATCAAAATTCACTCAAATTATCACTGTTTAAATGTTTTTTCATGTTAGAAAAAATTCAACCAGCTCTGCAACATAGCATGAACAGATAAAAAAAGAAAATCTAGTTTAATATATTAGGCGTTTGGCCAAAGCATGATTAAAGATAAGGAAGTAACAACCTCCACTTTGCGTGATCAGTGTTCTAAAACATCACTTCACAAATGTCTCACTTTAAAAGCCAAGTCTTTTGACCTCTTAATACTTCCTGTTGTCTTCCATTATGAGGAGAACAACCAAACTCCAGAGCCCAGAACAATGAATCTGATCCTCTTATGTCTCTCATTCTCTTTGATATTTCTCATTTCCCACTGTGCCCTCCAAAAGCCACCCCCACTTCCCATTTTACCCATCCCAACTGCTTCTCAATTCCAATGGCAACTCTCATC
Organism: Populus nigra; assembly: GCF_951802175.1. Taxonomy (NCBI): domain Eukaryota; kingdom Viridiplantae; phylum Streptophyta; class Magnoliopsida; order Malpighiales; family Salicaceae; genus Populus; species Populus nigra. Next base: position 2,034,521 of record NC_084870.1, on the reverse strand, counting down.
AATGGCACTCTTCTTTCACTTTGGAACCAATACCTTTACAGACTCAGAGTGGGGTACTGGCCAGGTTGACCCTTCTGTGTTCAACCCGACCCATCTCAATACCACCCAGTGGGTCCAGGTTGCTAAAGACTCTGGCTTTAACCGTGTGATCCTCACTGCAAAGCATCATGATGGGTTCTGTTTATGGCCTAGTGAGTACACAGACTACTCTGTGAAGTCAACTTCTTGGAGAAATGGAAGTGGGGATGTTGTAAAGGAGCTTTCTTTGGCTGCTAAAGAGGCTGGTGTTGATTTGGGTCTTTATCTTTCACCATGGGATAGGCATGAGGTGTGTTATGGAAAGACTTTGGAGTATAATGAGTTCTATTTAGGCCAAATGACTGAGTTGTTGACAAGGTGATTTTCTTTCTTGTCTTTGATCAATTGGATTTTTTCCTTGACTCCTTTTATTAGGTTATTTTGTAATCTGTATTTCATTTGGTATTTGAGATGTTGGTTTTAATCATTGCATTTTGTTGCATCTAATTCTTGTTGTTAGTTCAACCTGAACAGTTGTGTTATCTGGGAAATAACATCTGTCTTTGATTAGATTTATGTTCTGTGGTAATTAAGAACTATTCGTGTTGTGTTTTGTTTTTGCAGGTATGGAGAGATAAAGGAGGTATGGTTGGATGGTGCGAAAGGAGAGGGAGAGAAGGACATGGAGTATTTTTTCGATAGTTGGTTTAGTCTCATTCATCAACATCAGCCTGGGGCTATCATCTTTTCTGATGCAGGTCCTGATACAAGGTGGATTGGGGATGAGGCTGGTGTCGCTGGGTCTACTTGCTGGTCTCTTTTTAATCGGAGTTCTGCCCAGATTGGAAACACTGATCCTATGTGAGTTAACTTTCTAGCCTTCTCTTCCATGCCTTTTTTTTTTCTTACCTTGTACTTTTGGTTGGTAATTCATGGTCTGCACTTTTTAAGAGTTCATGCTTGTTTCCAATGCTATGGATTCCATGTCTGCCTAAAGATGACTTGTTTAGTTATAACTTGACAGCACTGCAACTCAGCTGTTAACTATATAAGCCCCATTCAACTGAACACAAACAAATGAGAGAGTATTTTTCAAGATGTTGGGGAAAGTGAAAGAAGAGAATTCAGACTCTTATCTCTAGTCTGAATGTCAATCCCCTGCTGATCATGTTAAGAGGACTTCATAGCAACCTAAAACTTTTCATCCTGCACGCAAGCATGATGTAAATTGAGGGCTAGATTTTGTATGTGAATTTTGGCAAGGTATCTTTGAAATGTACATTATGCTAGGAAATGGTAATGTTAGTTTTGCCAAATCACAACTCTTGTTCATGACTGGCCTGCTTAATAAATTGAAACCATGAGTATAGTCAACATACGCATGATCCAGGGCTCCATCCTACAACGATCCAATTATGGAAATGCACTTTCATGCATTTCCTTATATCTTGAATTGCTTATTATTTTGTGATGCTATTGACTTCTGAAGAATTCCCTGGTTTTCAGATTACAGTGGAGACATTTTCATGTTCTAGATTTTTGTCCTTGACTAATTGTAGCATTAATTGAATAACAAATTTTGAAGAACTTGATGTCCAATACAATATGCTTATGAATTATTGCCATAAAACTAAAAGCTAGTTTTTTCCCCTTCGTAGAACTGCAGAAAAATTGGCTCCCTTTTTTTGTGCGAGTGCACTGATTTTTTCCCCTGCACTTTCTGCCCCTCAAGTTTTTCTTGCATACAGAATCAAATATTCAGATTTTTGTTTCACTTTTTAATGTCTATTCAACAGATACTCGCAGGGAGGAGACCCATCAGGTCATGACTGGGTGCCTGCTGAGTGTGATGTATCCATTCGACCTGGTTGGTTTTGGCATGCTTCGGAAGTTCCAAAATCTGCAATCAAGCTTCTCGACATATACTACAAATCTGTTGGCAGAAACTGTCTCTTGTTACTAAATGTGCCCCCGAACTCTTCAGGTCTTATATCAGATGAAGACATACAAGTACTTAAAGAATTTTCTGAACTCCGAAGGTCCATATTTTCTGATAATCTAGCTGGGAATGCCATTCTTAATGCAAGCAGCACACGAGGCAGCATTGGTGATTCTCGCTTTGATCACTACAACATCTTCAAAGAAGGCATTTACACCTATTGGGCACCCGAGGAGAATGTATCTGATTGGGCATTACACTTAAACCTTCAAGAGTCGGTATCTTTCAATGTTTTGCAAGTACAAGAACCAATTCACATGGGACAGCGAATTATGGCATTCCATCTTGAGGTCTTGAATGAAGACGGGGACTGGAGGATGGTGATTAATGGCACTACAGTTGGATATCAAAGGCTGTTGCATTTTCCTAATGTAGAAACTCAACACCTGAAATTTGTTATAGACAAGAGTCGGGCAGACCCGCTCATTTCATACTTGGGAATCTACATGGATCAGTTTTCCATTGTGAATTCTGCATTTCATAGAAGCTCGCCAGTAAACAACTACAGCAGTCAAGTTCTTCGGCAAGCAATACACAACCATTCTACAACAGCCTCTATTTAATATGAATTCCTCCTACATTTTTCAGGTTCATTTTCATTTTCCAAATCACTGTAAAACATTTCTTGCATACCAATACGATACTATCCCATTCTTGTTCCCTTTTGTGTGTATGTTACAAGTCCATCTCCAGGCAAGGAAAAGTTCAGCATATGTTATGCGATTTGATTCTCTTTGAAAGATCCAGGCAGCTTTGGACAGCATTACTATAATATTTATTACACACTGTAATCTGTATATCTCAATGATGCACAGCTTGACTCTAGCTGAGGACAAGCTGAATTTGGTTTTTGTTAGCTAGTCACTCAACTGCCTTTCATCAACCAAAAGTAGTGAGCTTTGCTTAGCCCAACACACAGATCGAAAGTAGGAGGCTACAAAGCCTTATCTACCCCAAAAGAAGTTGATTTGGAAAAATTTCTGAGTTTGGAAATGCGGGTTGAAGTGGAAGCCTCCAATTTAAACAAATGAGTTGCACCTTTCTTTGTGTTTGCAAATTGCCTTGCTTTAGCAACCACCCTCGGTGATTATAGTTCTAAATGTAATCCTGCTACTCTTGCTAATGAAATGAAAAATGTGTAAAGGTCGAGCATATTCTTAAATAATCAGGCTAAAATGCAAATCTTGATTGTAATTCATATGCCAAAAGTGTTTAGGGCATTCAATATCCCTCCCTGCGTTTCCTTGGACCCCCCCGACTTGATGAGTGGTCAAATGAGGAACAGGGAAAAAAAAAAAAGTCAGGCAACTCCAGAGACGAAGGAATGGATCATCATAGTGCGGACAACAGATCCAGTTCCACAGCGAGAAACCAAGGAAAAAAGTGTGAGGTTTTAGCAGCCGCAAATTCATTGGATGCAATTTTGAGGCAAGGTTTAATGATTTGGATGACAGATTTGTGTCCAAATGACTACATTGATGACCTACAAGGCTATAACATATATATGTTTCTCAAATCCTCTTCATATTCTTAGACTATTACAATATCTTCAAAACAGCTTTAAAAATTGAAATACACTTTATTTTATTCTCAGAAAAGGTCACTACTAAGGATGAAGCACTGCACATCCCGACTCATCCAACATATAATGCAATGATTGCAGCTTCAGAATACTGACACGAAGCTCTTAACTCTACTTTTCCAAATCTTATTTCCCAACACCCCAGACGGCACCATGTGTCGTGATCAAAAAGCAAATTACGGCAACAAATCCACCGGTTTCAAGAGGTCAACATTTCTATTGATTTTGGCAATGCTATGCCATATCATTTGCTGCACCATACTTCCTATGCATTCCACAACCATTCCATGAAATTAGACAACAATGAGACACTCAAATAATGTGAGACATGGGGCAGATCCATAGCAAACAAGCATTGAGAGTACAAAGGGTAGGTTGCAAATTCCAAGCTGAATGCTTCATGTTATCTTGACATCTTGAAGAAGTCGAGCGGTCATTGAGCCTAATCTTCTTGCTTCCCAATCAGTAAGTTTTCCATTTGGAATTTTCATCGCTAGCTCACAATCTTCATGAACCTTTTCACTGCTGCAATCTTCCAACTTTTTCTTGGTATTACTACTCCCACCATTCTCATCATCTTTCAGTACCTCATCTACCATTTCAACCTCATCAGTTTGTTGCTCAAGCTCCGAAATCCGGTTTCCTATGATCCCAGCTGGAGGCTTCAATCCCATGATGTAAAGTTGAATACTTGGATGTTGGTAATTACTGTCCATCTGCATGGGACAAAGTGGTTACAACGACTTCAAAGGGTGAAGGCATTAATTATGAAGGTCCAATCACTAGACAATGCGTTGACTAATACCCCAGCTAAAGCCGCATGTATTTATGATGCAGGTCCAATGACAAAGCTGGCATCTTAGATTGTTAACAACCAGTGCACGGAATAATATGTTATAAGATGGTGTTTCTTAAATATTTACACTTATGAACACTTACGGAAAGTAGCAGGTGAGAAATAGTTAAAGTATCACATAAAGTCCTAATTTTTACCAGATTTTGTCTCCAGTTTGGTAACCATTCATACTTCAGTCCAGGAATTTTATTTGGAAATGTCATGTACAGCATATGAATATCTCATTAAGCCACAAGTATTTATTACCATAATGAACATACCTTCGCTTTTGGAACAGTTTTCACCTCAAAGTTTTTTTTCCACATGTCGAGCATTCGCTCATGGACATTGGTAGAACGGATCTCATACCCCAACTACATGGAAGTATAGTAATAAGTAAAAGCATCACAGTCAAGTTTCCAAAGGAAAAACAAAAAACAAAACTTTCAAGCTTTAAAGCAACACACCAAAATAGTGGTTTTCGGTCCTGATAAAGCAAGTAGTGTCTGCAACAGTGGGTCCAAGAGATGCTCTGCATAAACCTTAAATGCAAAGAAGCTGAAAATCAAACACTTCACTGAAGCAGGTTCAAGTATAGAGCTACAGATCCATAACATCATAAGAATCACAAATTAAACATCTTAGCATAAGATGGATAAGAAAATGGATTTACTAATATATTTTATTTTTTCAATAGCAACAGAAGAAAACTATCTCATTACTTGACGCTTTTTTATGCATTCTATCATATTCACGATTTGGGAAATTTATCAAGTGGTAAAAGTGACAGATTGAAAAAAGCTTTCATTCAATTATTCAATGAAGTATTAAAAACAGTGTTTAAGCCTTTGGAGCATTGAGCAGGAGCATGGGTTGGTCTTTGCTATCCCTGTGCTAATGCTGCAACTAGTGGCAACACGTTCACTGACATATCAAATCAAAAGTTAGAGGAAACAGTGACAACCCTCCTAGGAGTCCATTATACATCATGAAACTAAGACTATTTCAAGTAAATGGCTTGAAGCATTTGGAAACAAATAAAACTGAAATTAACATAGCACCAAAATCATGGGGTCAAGCTTGCTCATGAATTTTCCAATTTCTTTGAAATGTTGACCTGAGGTCAGACTCTAGAAGCCATAAATCAGAAAGTCATGGGGTGGTCATGAGAAATTAAGTGTGGGTTCCAGGAAGAGACAAAACTATGAAAGTAAAGATAATTAGCAATATATTGTTTCCCATTATGTGTTCAGCAAAATGTAGTCACCAAACAAACTTACAACATCAGTGCCAATGATGTAGTCAAATGGTGGATCAACAGCCCTTATATGATCTTCGTTCCCCCAGTCCAATTCTGCAACCTGGATAGATCCAAATGAATCTGCAACGAGCATAAAAACATGTAAGGTACATGCTACATGTAATGGAGGTCCAAGCACACCCTCTATCTGATAGTTAAAGAAACTCCATGCTGATTAGGGCATTTTCCCATCAAATTCACTTGCATGCAGAAAAATATCTTAAAATGCAGTTGGCTATTCAGTAATAAAAAATCTTTTTAATAAAAATAAGAAAAATAAAAGTGTATGACCACAACCAATCAAAATGTATCCAAGCACACCTGAATTGGAATCTTTCTGCATTATTCTTGAAGTATTGCGTTCAGCATTTCTCATTAGCAGTGGCAAAACCTCTATTTGGTCAGTTGCAATTACATCACATCCCAGTAGTGCCATCCCTGGAAAGAGCAGCTTAAATCAAACTATGAGGCAAAAGACCTTTTAGAGTTAGATAAAACTGGATCTATATTGAATTGACGAGCCAAGTAAAATGACATGTAGGAAACACTATTTCACTATCTAAAAATAAAAAAAGGGGAAAGAAAAGAAACCCACCAAATCCAGCTACTCCACATCCTGCTCCAAGTTCAATAACGCGTTTTCCTTTCAGTTTAGATGGACAAAACCTTCCCCTTCTGCAGTTCCTTTCCTGAAACAACCAATGAAGAGCGGATTCATGTCTTTAGATCTAAAATATTTATTAATCTATGTCACAGGTAATGTATGAGTGGCCTTTCAAATCTGATAAGCATAATGTTCTAGTGAGGTGAGCTTTCAATCAAGTGTTCATTACCATATTCATAAGTTAAAGAGCCAGCCACTATCTTTGGTGAACTCTCTCTCCCACTCTCTCTCTCTCTCTCACACACACACACACATCTTGTTCTTATCTTGCAGTTTTCCAATGACATTAGATCCATCTTTAAATTTATAGAAATAAATTGGAAGATAATGGGAAGATTTGTTCCACAGTTTTGCTGGTACTAACCATCATCTCTCGTTTTCTTCTCTTTATGCAGAACAAAATGAGATAAAAAATCAAGATGATCAAATCCCTCAAACAACCCATCAGGGATCTTCAGAAAGAATCCAGGCAAAATACAACTGAAATTGAAAAAGATTTATCCCAGTAACAAGAAATGCCTAAATAAGATCAACTTAAATTTATAAGGGTTAGTAAGCTATGCTGCACTAAGAACCATAGCACTGAAATTAAAATGATTATGAGAAAAGCAGGGGAGGAAAATGCTTCCTGCATGATAAGCTTTTTAGCTGCTTTACTGCAATGAAATGATGAATTTTCTTAGAAGCAAACTCTTTACAGAAACAACCTACTCTTTAAAGTTTGCTAAAAGCTGTTTGACTATTGAGAAAATCATAGTGAAACAGACCCTGAATCCTGAGTCCAGCATCCAAGAGTCAAACAATACCACCAGGGAGAGCGTGCTTTGCAGTTTCAAGTACATGAAGAAATACAGATTTAAACTTACCAGAAATTTAACCAACACCATCGATGCATCCCAAACAGTGGTTCCTAAATGCTTGGAATTTGGATCCTATCACCATGACCAGAAATTCATTTGTTAGGTAAACATCACGAGATACTAAATGCAACATAACATGTGAAAAATTTGCAACAGGAAATGATGCTGTGAAACCGAAAATTAACAGCAACCAAACTTGTAGGATGGAGGAATTACAAACAGGCAATTAATCGCAGACGCAACAAAATTTTCTTTCATGATTATTTCATATTTATACAGGCCACCTAAACTTTGTTGCTGCACATCACTTTCCATTGAAAAGACTATATTTTTATTCAAAATATCAAGAAATGTCCATTTTTTTTTTAAAAAAAAAAAACAGACTATTTCACTTTGATCCAGAATTTGATGTCCTTCCCCAACAACACAGTAGCTATTACATAACCAACACAACATGCAGACAGGTCACCTTTTCCAGTCGTGAGTGGTTAAACATTGTCCAAAAAGTGTACAACTCACACTAAATTTCCAAATTTATAGCAACCGATACAAACTACAAGAAACAATAACAACGTTTGCAATATGGGAAAAGAACAATAAAAAAACATACTTGAGAGAACTGCAGTTGATGGCCCAAAACTTCAAATGTAATAGCAGAGGTGCTTGGATAATTTAACCTGGCAAAAAAACAAATAAAACCTTGTATACATATAAATATATAAAAATTCAATAGAAAAACTAATGGGAACAGATTGTAAACAAAAGAGCATCCTACTGAGAACCAACTAAAGCATTTCGAAAGCCCAAAACACCATTTTAAATACCTGTCAGGCTCCATTGAATTTTTTGGAAGAAAATCGAAATCTTTTACTGCTGGAGGCTGAGCAACAAAAATATCTTGATGGGTTTTCGGTTGAGTTTAGGGAAAACCTCAGATTAGTCCTCCATCTATTTTTGATTCACAGATAGGTCCTCAAGTTATTAATATTTTTAATTGGACCATAAACGTATTAGGCGTTCCTCGATTGAATCCTTGGTGTGTGCTAGATAATGTTTTCTGTCTAAACTGCATGTATTGTATAATAAAGCAACTTGTAGATAGACGTAGTCCACCACATTACCTATAAATTAAACTAATAAATATAAAACAAGTAGATAAAATCATATGAAATACTTACATCATCAAAAGTTATATCATTATAGTTTTTTACATGACTTGTAAATATTGATCTTGTAGTAAAATAAATCTAAGTAACAATTTCTACATGTTTGGACTTGATAGACTAGGCCTTGTCATTCTTTCCTTTCTCTCTCACTTTCCCTTATCATTATGTAAAAGATAAAACGTATGAAATTATGGTGGAAATCAGGCAAGACTCGTAAAACCTTAGTATATTTTTGGCCAAACGACATCATTGGTGCTCTCCAAAGCAGCGTCTTATTTTTGCAAAGCAGCTGCTTACTGGGACATTATTTTTTTAATTAATAAGACTTTAGTAGTCAAATTGTAAATTAGAAAAAAATTACAAAAAACCACTTAAAATTTTTAGTAAAACTTGAATCTTGGTATGCAAATCTTTGATCAAAATTAACTTTTTCATCGATATATAAAGATAATAAATTTAATGGAGTTAAAGGATTACAACCATACATAATTTTAAAAAAAGAAAACTTTGTTATAGAATATACACTCCTATTATATGCAAACTCAATGAATGACAAACAATCTTTCTAATTTTTAAGATTTTTTTGGATAATAGTTCTCAACAATTAAGTTAAATTCTTATTTACCACCTTTGTTTAGTTATCTGTGTATGGATAACAAATAATAGAAAATAACAATTTTATTCCTAACTCACCCTACAAAATTTTTCAAAAGTAGCTTAAAATTTTAACATTTTTATCGGTCACAATGCTTTTTAGAACCCTGTAACCGAATTATTTTCTTGAGAAAAGATCTACTATATTTATTGCATCATCAATATTATGATATGATATGAAATGTATCATCTTAGAAAATTTATCTACAACAACAAAAATTGAATCTCTACCTTTTTCAGATCTAGGTAACCCTAAAACAAAATCCATGAATATAACAACCCAAGATTCTTTAGGTACTAGTAAAGGTGTATACAAACTATGAGGCATGTTTTTAGACTTGACTTGTTTACATGTTATGCATCTATCATATACTTTTTGAACATCCATTTTCATATTAGGCAAGTAAAAATGTTCATATGACATACCAAAGTCTTAGCTACCCCTAAAATGTTCCATTAAATTGCTCTCATGAGCTTCCCTCATAAGAAACTCACACAATAAACATTTAGGCACACATAATCTCTTATCTTTAAATAAAAATTCATCATACATAAAATAATTATCAAATGAATGCTCATATTGTCCATAAACTTGACCAAAGTCATTATCATCCATATACAATTTTTTTACATGTTCAAATCCTAAAAATTTAGTGTTCAAGGTATTAAAAAGAATATACATTCAAGATAAAGCATCCACGACAATGTTTTCCTTACATTGCTTGTATTTAACAGCATATAGGAATGTCTTAATGAATTCAATCCACTTGGCATGTTGTCTATTCAACTTACCTTGGCTCTTTAAGTGTTTTAAATATTGATGGTCCATATATAATTATAAACTCCTTAGGCTAAAGATAATGTTGTCAAGTCTCCAAGGTTCTCATTAATGCATACAAATCGTTATCATATGTTGGATAATTAAAAGTTGATTTATTAAGCTTCTCACTAAAATAGGTTATGGGCCATTTGTCCTGCATTAAAATTGCTTCAATACTTATACATTAGGCATCAGACTTAATTTCAAAAGTTTTTGCAAAGTCAGGTAAAGCAAGCAATGAGGTCAAAATCAATCTTTCTTTTAACAAGTTAAAAGTCTTTTCTTGATCTTCATCTCATTTAAATTCTACTATTTTCTTTACAATTTCAGTCAATGGTACAACTAGAATACTAAAATCTTTGACAAATCTTATGTAAAAACTAGTTAAACCATTAAGAAGTAAAACTTGTTACCATACTTACCGTCTTAAGTGTAGGTCATTTTTAAATGACCTTGATCTCTGCCTCATTCATCTGAATCCCTTTCGCACTAACAACATAACCTAAAAACACAATTCTTTCCATCTAATTAATATACTCATCTAATCTTTTGCTATAAATCAAAATAATAATAAAAATTCTTCAATGAAAGATCTCAACACATGATTCATTAACCTTATGAATGTATTAAGGGCATTAGTCAAACCAAAAAGCATTACTAACCATTCATACAATCCATATTTAGTTTTGAATGTTGTCTTCCATTCATCTTCTTTAATTCTAATTTGATGATAACAACTTTTCAAATCAATTTTAGAAAACACAGAAGAACCTTGTAACTCATTAAGCATATCGTTTAATCTATGAATAATATATCTATACTATACTGTAATGTTGTTAATGGCTCTACAATCAACGCACATACACCAAATATTGTCCTTTTTAGGCACAAGTAACACTGGAACTGCACAAGGACTCATACTTTCTTGAATATACCCTATTCAACATCAACTCTTCTACTTGTCTTTGAAGCTCCTTAGTCTCCTCGAGATTACTTCTATAAACTGGCTGGTTTCTATAAACTGGCTGGTTTGAAATTGATGCTTCTAGCACAAAATCAATTTAATATCCAATCCCTCGAATTGGTGGCAATGGTGGCAAACCACTCTGGATCTCTTCAGGAAAGATCCTCAAATTCCTGCAAAAGAACTTTAACAACACTAGAAACATAAGAATTCAAATCATCAAAATTAAAATATACCTCATTATATAAAAATAAAATCATAAGCATATTGGAATGATAGACATGAGAAAGGTCATTTTGTTTTGTATAAAAATTAAATTGTTTCCCTAATTTGTCTACAGACTTTTCTTTTCTCACCCTTACTTTCTTTTTCTCTACTCATTTTCTTCACTTTCGGCCTTCCCTATATATATATATATATATATTGCTGAAATCTCCAAACCTATTTTTAATAGCTGAAACTCCCCCCCCCCCAAATTGTCTCACGCTCATGACTCACCTTGCACGTAAATATTTCCATTTTTTTTCATAATATACCTATTTCTGAACCCATCATGCTTGACCTTCCTATCAAATTCTCAAGGTCTCTCCAATAATAGGTGTGTAGCATATATAGAAAAAACATCAAATATAACATCATCCTTAAAATTTCCTAGTGTGAATGAAACCAAAACCTTATTAGTCACCTTAACTTCTTCATGTTCATTCAATCACTAAAGCTTATATAGCTTAGAATGCTTAGATGTATTCATGTTCAACTTTTTAACCAAAGTTGAGATAACAATATTAGTATAACTACCATTATCAATTATCATATTACATGCCTAATTATCAATGTAGCACCTAATATGAGAGATATTCTTTCTTTATTGCTCTACTCCTTCTTCAAAAACCTGAACACTCAAAGATCTTCTTATAACCAAGGATTTTCTTTGCACAACATACTCTAAATCACTACAAATCATCTAGCTTTGGCATCCCCTTCAAATCATCCTTACTAGCCGATTCCACTTCACCATCATCTTTTATAACTATAATTCTCTTATTTGGACATTCATGTGCATAATACCCAAGCTCTTGAAATCAAGAACACCTAAACTCTCGCCTATCCTTCAGCTGAGTAATATTTTTGCCTTTTTCTTCTAAAGTCACAACCTGCTTCCTAATAAAGGAAGGTTCAATTACTTTAAATGTAGTCATTGGTTTCATTTACACATTACCCTCTCTCTTAAAATTTCACTTCCAACTCGAGAAGGAGCCCGAATATCCACCAAGTTTTGCATTACCCTTTCTCATCAATTATCTTCACTTTTACAATCATGTGTACTATATCTTGAATCTCTATATAATGTTGCAATTCCATCACATTAGTAATATCTTTATTCAATCCATTCAAAAACCTAGTTACTATGGCTTTTCCATCCTCAGAAATATTAGCTTTAATCATAACTACTTTTATCTCCTTAAACTACTTATCCACGCTCATAAAACCCTAAGATAAGGTTTGCAATTTATTATAGATCTTCCTATAATAATGAGTAGGTACAAATGTTTTTCTCATGATTGTATTCATTTCCTCCCAAGTTTTTATTAGTCTTTCTCCATTAAGTCTTTTACTTTTAACAAGCTGATCCAATCAATTAATTGCATTATCAGTAAATTCAACCACAACCAATTTAACCTGTTTTTTTTCTTTTGAATACCTATGGAAATCAAACACAAAATTCACCTTTTTTTTTCTAGTTCAAGTAAGCCTCTATATCACTCTTTCCTAAAAACCATGAAATTATAAGTTTAATTCCACCTAAATTATGATATATACCATCATGCTCCTTAGAAATCCTATCCTGGTCGAATATATTAGTTGGTTGTGACCTACTTCTTATTCTCCTCCTAGGTCATGACTTATATACAAGACTATTGCATTTGAAACTTTTTACTATTATCAACTATATCATCTTTCTCCTTTTCTTCTTCAGAATTATCATTCACACTCTCATCATTCACTACAACCCTAATGATAAGCCTTTAGACTTTTTGTCTTACGACTAGGAACTCCTAGTCTATTAATCATCACATCAAACTTATTTATTAACACCTCAATCATAGCTTCCATTCTATCTTGCCTTTCCTCCACAGTTCTTACCTTTTTTTGTTCAACACTTTTTGAAGACATTTCTTATACTTGAAATAAAGGTTAGTAGTAAAGAAATTTTTTCCTCATACAAATCTCATGTGTTTACTCTCATAATAAAATTCATTTATCTCATGTTTCACATAATTTATTAGGTTTTTCACTCTAATAGTCTTGCAACGCCTTTTACCACTCTATTCTCATACTTTGGTTCTTAAAAGTATGCAACTTATCAAATAATTAACCAAATTACGCAATGATTTATTTTTTATTTAAAGGCTCAATACTCAACAATTATTAAAACTTTTCAAAACATAAATTGAGGATAAACTTACGAGTAACAATGAAAATTTGTGTGAATATAATGATGAAAATGAAGACATGAATTAAAAGCAAGAGTTATTATTAAGAAACAACAAAAACTATGAAATTTAAGAAAATAAAGAAAAATGGTGCAAGAAATTAAGAAGCTAGAGAAATTTATGCAAGATAATTCTATTATACCTAAATTTGCAAGAAATCAATCAAGATCACCAAGAATTTCCAAGACAAGTTTCGGTCCAACCCTAGTTCATGCAAGATCCAAAAAATTTGAATTTTTTCTCAAATAATCCTTTCAAGATTATGATTTTGATTCTTCTTTCTTTTGTTCTTCTATATGTGTGTGTGTGTGTGTGTGTGTGTGTGTGTGTGTGTGTGTGTTGAATTTCTCAAGTCACAAAGATTAACACAATTTGTTGTTTTGTATGCAATTTTTTAGCAACTTCAAGACTTTTCCCTATCAAAATTGATTTTCTTCTTCCTTTTTTTTTAAATCGAACACATAATTAAGATTAATCAAGAATCAACCTTTTCTTCCTTTTTTTTATTAGCCAAAACCCTAAAAGAAAGAAACCAAAATACCAAATCATAACATCGCATCAAAATTTACTTTGTAGCTCTTGTTCTGGCCAAAACAATAGCGAAAGGTCAAAATTGGCAGATTTGAATCTTTTTATTCTAATTTTTTTATAATGTTTGGATGCTCCTCTACAAGCTCATCTTGCACATGAATCAAATTAATCAAGGCTCATTCTTCATTATTTGATACCCTTTCAATTTTCACCTTAGCTATGATGATGAGGTAGAGTGTCTAATTAGGGGTGAATCACTTTTGATTAGGCAAGCATTGAGTGTTCAAGGCAAGGAGTATGATATGGAGCAATAGAAAAATAATATTTTCCACATGAGATGTCAAATTAGTAATTAAATATGTAGTATTATTATATATAGTGAAAGTTGTGATAATGTAGTTAGCACTACACCGGTTGAAAAGTTGAATTGGAATGCTACGAAACATCACAAACCCTATAAGTTTCAGTGGTTGAATGAATATATGGAAGTAAGAGTGAACAAACATGTTTTAGTCTCATTTTTTATATATTGGGAAGTATAATGATGAGGTTTTATATGATATTATTACTATGCATATGAGACATTTACTTTTATGGAGATTGTGGCAATTTGATAGAAAAGTTATACAAAATGGGTTTAAGAATAGGTATTTATTTATAAAAGATGAAAAATCTATCACTTGTGTACCATTATCACCAAAATAAGTTTACAACGATCAATTGAAATTGAAAACAAAAAGTGAGGTTGATGGGAGTGCAAATGGTTTTTTTGGTCAAGATCCTTAAAATGAGAGAAAAAATAGATTTAGTTATAAGGAGAGAAAAGTCAAATTCAATCAAAAGATGGAAAAATAAAGAATTGTCTAAGATAATAGAGAAAAAATAAGAAGAAGTGAAAAGAGAGTGTTAAGAAAAAAAAGGAAATAAGTGAGTTTTTATGCAAAAAAAAAAAAGTGAGATCAAATGTTCTCTTAAAAATAACTAGCCTATGTTTGTACTAGGGGTGTTAAAAAAAAACCAAACAACCGAGAAAACCAAAAAAATCAAAGAAAAATTAACCAAGAAAATCAAACCGAGATGAAAAACAGATTAAACTGATTTTCAAAACCATAAAATCTTGCCGGTTCGGTTCAGTTTCGGTTTTAAAACTGAAACCGATGAACCGAACCGAACCGAACCAACCAAAAAACAAGAGGGCTATAAATACTACAGTTAACCTAACCCTAACAATAACATAACATCTTCATCTCTTTTACGCAACATCTCCAAAAAGCCGCCGCCCTCCACTCTCCATCTCAAAACTCAAAAGCTAAGCCATCCACCCACAAATAAGTCCTAACAAAAAAAAACTCACATCTTCATCTCCTTGTCTTCTCTTTTTATTTCTGCACAACATCTCCATCTCTTCTGCGTAAGCCGAACAAAAACCCACATCTTCATCTCTTCTACGTAAGCTGAACAAAAACCCACATCTCCAACTTCTTGGCTCCTCTCTTTGTTTCTGCGCAAGCTGTCAGAAATATCTGGTTTGTCTTCTTGTTAAAGGGGTAACTTCTGTAGCAAAAACTGATGATAGATTGGTGGCTTAGTGAAAAGTGCGATTACAACTAGTGCCTATGGGAGAAGGATGGCCTCTTTAATCTGGTTTGTCTTTTTCTTTTGTTTTATAAATTTCTTTACCAACAAATATTCTTATTAATTGGGATGCTAAAACTTTTGGGGCTTTGCTATATTTTCAGGAATTGAACAAGATTCTAGCTAAATTGAAATATAATTGCATGCAATCGTCCTAATAATTCTAAAATAGAGATGACAATTGTAATCGTTTATATAGTAAGCAGATATGAAGAGTTTTATATTCTTATAGGATAGGATTAGATTTCCTGGTTTTATAGAAAAAAACTGAATTTCACCGAACCGAACTGGTTCGGTTTGAACCGGTTTTTGGTCTGGTTCGGTTTAATTTTTTTAAACTTTAAGTTAGTCGGTTCGGTTAGTTTTTGTAGTCCGAACTAAACCGAACCGTGAACAACCCTAGTTTGTACTTTTACACAAAAAGACATGTTTTAATAGTAATAACTTTGATCTTTTTATTCTTAGTATTGTTGTTTCTTTGTTGCGGGAATTTGAAGGTATGTTTTCTAAAGATGTTCCTAGTGGTTTGTCACTACTAAGAGAAATAGAACATCAAATTGATCTTGAACTTGAAGCTGTGGTTCCTAATCATCCATCTTATAGAAATATTCACGAGGAGATAAATGAGCTTCAAAGTTAAGTTAAGGAGTTGATGGCTAAAAGGTACATAAGGGAGAACATGAGTTCATGTGTGATTCCTATATTACTTGTGTTGAAAGATGATGGGTCTTGAAGGATGTGTGTTGTCAAGTTGTCAATAACATTACGGTAAAGTATAGACATCAAATTCTTAGGCTAGATGGATTGCTTAGTTCATGTATCTTTTTCAAAAATTAATTTGAAAAGTTGTTATCATAAAATTAGAATGAAAGAAGTGATTAATGGAAAACTACTTTTAATATTAAGGATGGGCTATATGAATGGTTGGTTATGTTGTTTAGTCTCACTAATACATTGATAACATTTAGAGATTGATGAACATGTATTGTGTGCTTTTATAGGCATGCTTATGATAGTCTATTTTGATGATATCTTCGTTTACAATAAAAGCTTGGATAAACATGTTAATCATTTGCTTTGTGTGACTGAAATTTTAAGGAATGAAATGTCAACTTAAAGAAGTGTACTTTTTTGCATGGATAAAGTTATTTTTCTTGGCCATGTTATTTGTGAAAAATGTATAAAGATGGATAAAAGAATGGTGAAGAAACTCAATGAGAGTGTTTGATAACAAATATAAAAGAGAATGAACAATATGCATCTAAAGCCAACAAGCATCATAAGTGTGTTAGCTTTGGACCTGGTGATTGAGTTTGGGCGCAAATAAGGAATGAAAGATTTCTAGTCTATAGGCATAAAGAGGATGCAAACTATTATGGTTGTTCTTATTATAAAAACACACACTTGTCTCTATACATACTTTATATCTTTATACAACCCAAGAGCATAAGTTTAGGCATTCAAAGATATGTAACGGAATAGAAAACTGATCCTAAAATCATGGAATACACAACATGTGGTATTAACGTAAATGGTGACAGCTAAACTGGAGGTGGCACTGCTGTGATTGCTGTGATTTCTTTAGTTTTCTTAATACGCCCCCGCAAGAACGAGCTACCATCAACTAGGCCGATCTTGTCTTGTAAAAATTCTATCCATTGTCTAGAAAACAGCTTAATGAGTAAATCAACGAGCTGGTCATAAGTGTGAACATGGCGAACATAAAGAAGTTTTTTTTCAACCAAATCTCGTATAAAGTGAAGGTCTATTTGAATGTACTTCATTTTTAAGTGTTGGATAGGATTAAAGCTTAACTGAGTGGCGCCCACATTATCATAGAAAAGTGTAGGTGAGTGTAGTAATTAAAACTTCATTTCGTGAAATAGGGAGAGCAACCATATGAACTCAATTTCAGTTATGGCTAAAACCCTGCATTCCGCTTCGATGGATGACCGAGCAATGACACATTGCTTTTTTTAGCTCCATGAGATAGGTCTGGTACCAAGAAAGATAATATAAGTTGAAGTTGATTTTCTGTCAGCCTAATCAGGATTCAAGAAACATGACAATGCTGGGTGTGAAGTGCTCCTGATATTTATGCCATAAAAGATAGTGTTCTTTAGATAACACAACAATCTTTTAGTGGTTGTCCGGTGAATCTGTGTTGGACAATGCATAAATTGTGAGAGTTTATTAACTGCAAAACTGATATCAGGACGAGTTAAGGTTAGCTATTGCAATGCACCAATCACTCGCCGATATTCTGTGGGATCAACTATTGAGGAACCATCTGCTAGCTTTAAAGGAACCGAGATAGAGAGCGGAGTTGTTATATTCTTAGCTCCATCCATACTTGTTTTAGCAAGCAAGTCTCGAATATACTAATGCTGATTTAGAAATAAGCCATCTGCAGTAGGGATGACTTCAATACCAAGGAAAAAAATGTAAGGGCCCAAAATCCTTAATGGAGAATTTCTGTCCAAGCTAGGCAATAATGCTTACAACAAATGGCGTGTTGTTTCCAGTGAGGATCAAAACATCAACATAAACGAGGCAATGTGCAAGTATTAAACCATCAGAAAACACAAAGAGAGAAGAGTCAGATTTAGCATTGATGAAATCAAATTCTGAGAGTGCCAGTTTAAGAGCAGAATACCAAGCACGAGGTGCTTGTTTTATCCCATATATTGCCTTTGTAAGACAAAAAACATGATGTGGATTTTCCAGATTTTTGAAACCAAGCAATTGCTTCATATAGACTTTTTCAGTGAGATACCCATGCAGAAAGGCATTATTGACGTCTAATTACCATAGAGACCAACCTTGCATAATGGCAATGGTCAAGACAGTACGAATGGTCACTGGTTTTACAACAGGACTAAATGTCTCTTTGTAATCCAGTCCTGGTCTCTGATTGAACCCTTTGGCCACTAATCTGGCCTTAAATCGATCAACTGAACCATCTGCATGCCTTTTAATCCAAAACACCCATTTACATCCAATAATATTACAATTAGAGGGAGGTGGAACTAGGTGTCATGTATTGTGAGACATTAACGCAGTCAATTCAGAGGATATGACACTACGCCAGTTAGAATCAATGAGTGCTTTAGAGACAATTGTAGGTTCCAAAGAAGGTGGAAGAGGGTGTTTAGTGACTACAAAGGATATTTTGGGCTTGTAAATATCATTCATGGATCGAATGGTCATTCTGTGGGTGCGCACGTCAGTGTGCTCAAAAATAGCAGAGGCAGGCACTTTAAATGGATGAATTTGGTTGGAAAGTAAAATACGAGAGCAGGGAGTCTTACCTGGCGAGGAAGAGATGCAAGGGATGATCCATTCATAGACAATGGTGAGGCAGCAACACTGAATTCCAGAGATTTTGTTGGATGAGGAGAAGGCAAGGGAACATAAGGCAAAAAGATTTGAACAGAGAAGTCTTTAATTGCTGATGAAGGTGAGATGAGCATGAAGGTGGTAGAGGAGGATGTCTGAAAAGTGAAGGCCCCTTCGTGGAAGATGACATGTCGGGAGTGAAACAGCTTTCGGGTTTTGGGCTTAAGACAAAGATATGCATTTTGAGAGAGGGAGTAACCCACAAATACGCATGATATGGGCTTGGGTTCTAGCTTGTGTATATTATAAGGTCTGGTTAATGGATAACATAGACAACTGAATTGCTTAAGTTTGAGATAGTTTGGAAGTTGTTTGAACAATTTTTCAAACAGAGATTGATTGTTCAAGGTGGAGGTAGGCATTCGATTTATAAGGTAGGCCGCAGCTTGAAAAGTATATGGCCAATATGAGAGAGGCATGTGAGCATCTATGAGTAAGGTGAGACCAATCTCAATAAAGTGTCAATGACATCTTTCAGACATACCATTTGCTGCTGGGGTATGAGGAGCGATCGTATAATGACTAATTCCATGAACTAAAAGGTAGGATTTGAGACCAATATATTCTCCACCATTGTCAGAATAAAGACTCTTTATTTTGGTGTTAAACTTATTTTCTACAAGATTTCTGAATTGCGAAAAAATTGTTTGAATTGTTGATTTATAAGTCATAGAATAGAGCCAAGTGTATTTGGTATAGTGATTAACAAAAATAAGATAATATTTAGAGCCGTCAATACCAACTGCATGTGATAGGCCCCAAACATCTGTATAAATCAAATCCAAGGGAGCAGTGCTAATGAGACCATGATTATTAAAAGTCTAACAATGGGCTTTATTTTGAGAACGTGAAGAACAAAGAGATAAAGATTCTTTTTTATTTGTGGGTAAAGAAAAAAGTGTGAATTAAATGATAAACCAATTTGGACAATGGATGACCAAGCTTTTTGTACCACCATTAGTGGTGGTACGTTCGTGGACATAGGCAATGACATTTTTTAAGGTTGGAGGTAGATCTTCTAGAAATGGGTACAAACCATCTTCATAATTGCCTTTGAGTAGTGTCACCCCCGTGATCTGATCCTTCACTAGAAAATAAATAGGATGAAATTCAAGATAAACATTATTATGTTTGGTGAAATGATGAACATAAATAAGATTTTTTTGAATTGTAGGAATACAGAGAGTATTACGTAATTGAAAGACACGTTTAGACGATGCAAGAGATAATGAACCAATAAGAGACACAGGCAAACTTGATATGTCACCGATAACCACCTTATCAGTACCATCATATTCAGAATTCATCGTCAATTTAAAGAGATCAGTGGTCATATTATGAGATGTCGTTGAGTCAACTAGCCACTTTTGTTTCTTTTCGTGAGAGGATACAGCACAGTTTGCAGTGAATTTAGTAGAAGGCATTTTTGGGCAATTTTTGGCTATATAGCCCACTTGATCACACCACTAGCACTTAGGCTTAAATTTTCTATAGCCTGGAAGTGAGCTAATTTTTTTTGTACCTATTTTTGTTTCAAGTCTTGTGAAAGAAAAGCTTAGTGCTTGGTTTATATTGTCCAGTGGCGCCACCTTGCCGATGAGAGTAATTGGCAGTGGTAACAAATATTGCTACCGATTGATTCTCCAACCGTCAAAGATAACTTTCATGACCTACAAGAACATCATGCAGATATTTAAATTTCAGAGAAGTCTCACAAGCGCGAATGGGTGCCGCAATTTCTCTGAATTCAAGGCTTAATCCATTGAAAATGTAGAGGGTTAAATCATCATCTAAAACCGGATGATCGATGATTGCAAGTTCGTTAGCAAGCATTTTAATTGCTTAAAGCAACTCAGTAACTGTGCGATTTCCACGAGTGCTCAAGGTTAAATTTTCCTTGAGCTGCATCATTCATGTTCATGATTTTCCCATATAGAGACGGGTAAGTGTTGTCCAAGCTTCATGAGATGTTTTATATGAAGTATGAAGTGGGGTGATAGTTGTAGAGGTGGAGGCAAGAATGGCATAGAGGATGAGTTTGTCTTGGCAAACCCAGTGGGAGTTCGCGGCTTTGGAGACAGTAGAGTTGGTTGTATCAATAGCTAGACATTCTTTTGCACCAGTGACAAAGTCAATGAGATCATAACCAATGAGTAATGTCTCAAATTGAGCCCTCCACTGAGGAAAGGTGGAAGGGGTGAGTTTTTCGTTGATGGTGGTGGCGGTATTGAGGGTGATGATGAGTGAATCAATGGTAGATGTAGAGATGACAACTATGTTAAAGAAGATAAGAGGAAAAAAAAATACTCAGTAGAGATTACAGCTCTGATACCATAATGAGGATGCAAACTGTTATGGTTGTTCTTATTATAAAAACACACACTTGTCTCTGTACATACTTTGTATCTTTATACAACCCAAGACCATAAGTTTACGCATTCAAAGATATGTAACAGAATAAAAAACTGATCTTAAAATCATGGAATACACAAAATCTGGTATTAACATAAATGGTGACAACTAGACTGGAAATGGTGCTGTTGTGATTGCTGTGATTTCTTTAGTTTTCTTAATAAGGCAATCTAAGTTTCATATAAGAGAGGATGGTTCATTCCAAGTCCTTAAACGAATTAATGATAATGCATATAAGTGGAACTTCTAGGTGAGTATAATATTAGTGCTACATTTAATATTTATAATATTTCTCCATTTTATTTAGGTGATAATTTGATGTTGTATTCTTTTAAGGGAAAGAGGAATCATGACAATCATGAGCAACACCACAGAATTCATTGCATGTGTCATTTGAAATAATTATAAGGGCAAGAACCAAGAAGATCAAAAAGGTATTCAATTGGTTGATTCATGACATTTGGGCCAAACAAGCTTGATAATTCTTTCTAATATGGCATCAAGCATGAAGTTTTTTTTTTCAATCAAGCATGCAATTGAGTTCAAAGAAAGATCAAGTCTTGATCAATGTGGTACAATCAAGTTATAGGGTTGTTTAACATGTATTAGAGCTTGACTACACAACTTTATGTTAATGGTTATAACTTTTAATTTAACAGTTGAATCAAGCTAAAAAAATTTCATGAGACTTTAAAGGCCTTGTTTTCTATTGAGTTAAAACTTCATAGTGATCAAATATATTAAAAGAAAAAGGCTTTTCGATAAGGGTCAAAATCACTATACAAGTTGGGCTTTTTTTTATTAAGAGTTGGGTTTTGTTATTTTATTTTAAAATACTCTTAAACTATTATATATTTGGGTTTTGATTTCAGCTTAATATTCCAATAGGGTTTATTTTGTTAAACTATAAATATTTTATTTGATTTGTAAGTTATGAGAACTCATTGATTTTCAGAAATAATATTGAAGATGATTTCTCTTGCTCTTGGTTGTTCATTGAACAATTCAGAAGTTATCAAAGATTCATTCTTTATGGTGTTCAATCTTTATAACTTTGGTTCAAGTAATCACTGGGTTAGTTTCATCAAATCTAATTTTAGCTTTCTTGAGTTAGGATTCGATCTTGATTATAGTTTTTAGGATTCTTACACTCCAAACATGTTTGAAACCCTTTAAATTGAATTCAATTCAGAGTTTAATGAAATCTCATATTTGAAACCATTTTCAATGTTAATAATTGAATTTCAAATGAAATTCAATCTTTAAAAATTGTACAAAAATAAATAAGAGGTCAACCTCTCTAATTTACAATTCTGAAGAAGAGAAATTTAATGTTAAAACTAGCTTTCTTATAATATCTATCTACATATCTATTTTTTGAAAGACTTTTGAAAAAATAAGATGAAGGTAATGAGAGTAATATAAAAACCAAAATGAATTGAATTTTATCTTTTATAAATATGTGAATTCAACATATTAATGATTTGAATTCAAATTGAACACTATATTCAAATTCAATCATAGTAAAGAATTGATTCCAAACAAACATTTACCGCATCAAATGGTACTGCATGACAATTGCAAGTTGTCGCTAGTGTGCCTTTGAGGTCTGGTTTCAAGCTTGCAATTGAATCACTGAAGGAGGGGGTAAAACCAGTAGCTTCTTAATTCATCTATCCATCCATCTTTTGAATGATAAAGCTTATCTATTTTGCAAGAAACATTCCATATATCTTGTGTTCCTTAGCAAGGAGGTCTTGTGGGTTGGAGATATATGGTTTAAAGTGATCATTTGTTTTGCTGCTGAATTCGTTTACCACACTTGAGAAATCAAAAGCATTAATTTACATCTGTATATACATATTCTAAACCATTGCTTATCACTATCTAGAGTTGGTGGTAAATATCACAACTCAATGGATTGCAACAGATTGTAACAACTCCGTAGTTTCTCTGTTTTGAATTATTCAAATAAGTTGTATAGATTGCAACAACCCTTAAAGCTAGGAAGCAGTTTTGAACTGCTCTATAGTTTAGGATTTCAAAACAAATATTTGTTATCCTGTATATGTATTTAACTGCTGTAAAATGTAAATGTTAGATAAGATTCATTTTATCATTCTCTCATGGTATCAGAGCCCTAAACTGATCCAGTTTTTTTTCTTCCCCCTATTCATTAACACTCATGGCTACAGAGTCCAATCCTGCAACCATTCTCAACACCAATGAATCACACCAAACTCTCATCAGTATCAATATTGTTGCTCAAACCCCTCTCAAACTCACCTCTACCAATTACCTCTCTTGGAAACTTCAGTTTCAAACCTTATTCATTGGCTATGATCTTCTTGGCTATATTGATGGCTCCAAACCATGCCCGCCAGCTACCAACTCAAGCCAATACCACCATTTCCAATCCTAATTACACTCTATGGACCCGACAGGATCAACTGATTCTCAACGCTGTTATTGGCTCCATTTCACCCACTATTATACCTTTCATAGCTCAAACCACCGCCTCTAGCCAAGCCTGGACAATTCTAGAAAACACCTATGCTAAACCCTCTTGCGGCCGCATCAAACAAATCAAAAACCAACTCAAAAACACCACCAAAGGCTCCCTTGGCATCATTGAGTTTATGCAAACTATCAAAACACAAGCAGATAATCTTGCTCTTTTTGGCGCCTCCCTTGATGAAAAAGAAATCACAGACAAAATACTTGATGGTCTCGGTGATGATTACAAATAATTAGTTCATGTTGTCCAGGCCAGAGATACCTCCGTCACATTTAAAGAACTTCACGAAAAACTTCTCAATTTTGAGGCCTCCTTTTAAAATCTCCCATCTAAGCCACACCATTTTCTAGCTACTACCAATCCCACATATAGAACCAATGCCAAAAATTGGCGTCCTTCTCCACCCTGTGGCAATACCACAAACTACTGGCACTCATCCTACAACTCTTCCAACCGCTCACCTGTTGTACCCATTACAAGATCTATTTCATCACAGGCTCTCATCATCCTTCCAGACCATATCTTGGTCACTGCCAAATTTACAGGATTCAAGGTCACACTGCCAACCGGTGTCCTTCATTTCGCCTTGTACCAGTTCATCCTTTACCCACATCCAGCTCTCCCCAACAAGGAACACCATGGCAACCACAAGCTCACCTTGCCACCCATCCCTTCACCACGCCATCCTGGCTTTTGGACAGTGGTACACCACACCATGTCACCTCAGATCTAAGCAATCTCTCCCTGTATGCTCCATATAGTGGTACTGATGACATCATGATCAGATATGGATCCACTCTTCCCATCACTCACACTGGTTCTACCCCTCTCAAAACTCCTCTCCACATTTATATTAAACAATGTTCTATCACTCACACTTGTTCTACCCCTCTCAAAACTCCTCTCCACATTTATATTAAACAATGTTCTATGTATTCCCTCTATGGAAAAGAACATAATCTCTATTTTACAATTCTTCACTTCTAACAATATTTCCATAGAATTCTTACCATCCATTTTTCTTATTAAAGAACTTCATACCGGGACAACACTGCACAGGGACAAACTAAAGATGGTGTCTATTAGTGGCCCTCTTCCTCTTCTTTAGCCCACATCCTTCAATTGGCATCATCGCCTAGGCCATCCAGCTTTTTCAATTCTCAAACATATTGTTTCTAGCAATCATTTAGGCTTATCTTTCTCTTTATCTTCCAATTACTCATGTAATGCTTGTCTTGGCAATAAAAGCCACAAGTTGCCCTTCTCCAACTTGAAATTATA
This sequence comes from Populus nigra, assembly GCF_951802175.1. Lineage (NCBI taxonomy): Eukaryota > Viridiplantae > Streptophyta > Magnoliopsida > Malpighiales > Salicaceae > Populus > Populus nigra. Next base: position 2,009,388 of record NC_084870.1, on the reverse strand, counting down.
TTCTCTGATGTGTGGACCTCACCAATTTTCTCCTATCATGGCTTTAAATATTATATTATATTTATTGATCATTTCACTAAATATATCTGGTTTTACCCACTCAAAAAAAAATCTGATGTCAAAGAAGTTTTCATAAGATTCAAAGCCATTGTCGAAAAACACTTTAATTCCACCATTAAAACTCTCTACTCTGACAATGGTGGTGAGTATATCTCTCTAGCTAATTTTCTTTCCATCAATGGTATCTCTCATCTCACAACTCCCCCTCACACACCTGAACACAATGGTTACTCTAAAAGACAGCATCTTCACATATTTGAAACAGGTCTAGCCCTTCTCACACATGCTTCTTTACCCTCATTCCTATTGGACTTATGCCTTTGCCACAACCATCTATTTCATCAATAGAATGCCCACTCCCACTTTAAACCTGTCCTCACCCTACCAAAAAATATCTCTAACAACCCCAAACTACTCCAAGTTACGGATCTTTGGTTGCTTATGCTACCCTTGGCTCCGCCCTTACACCTCACATAAACTTAAATCACGGTCCAAGCCATGTGTTATCCTTAGGTATTCTCTCACTTAAAGTACCTAATACTGCCTTGATCCTTCCATCTCCAGAATCTAGGTCTCAAGACATGTCAAATTTATTGAGTCTCAGTTTCCCTTCTCTTCACTATCGGGCTTATCCTCTACTCCACTTTCCAATCCCATCACCACTTGGATTCCTGCACCAATTACAGTTATTTCACCCATTTCATAATAGCCACTCACTATGCCATCTGAAGTCTTCAATCCTCAGCAACCTCAAAGTGTAACTCCACCATACAATCCAATACAGCTTTCATCCACCATCGTCACCCACACAACCTCCCTTTCCATAACATCCTCAACCGATACAACCTCACCACTCCATCCCCCACCTGAAACTCCTACCCTTCCTATTCATTCCATAACCACCCGAGCTAAGAATGACATTCATAAACCCATAACTAAGCTAAATCTTCATACCCGACTCTCCACATCCAATGATCTTGAACCAACCATCGTGACTAAAGCTCTTCTAAATCCCAGGTGGCGTCAAGCCATGTCTGATGAATGTGATGCCTTGGTCAGAAATGGAATATGGGAACTTGTTCCACCTGATTCTACACAGAATATAGTTGGATGTAAATGGATATTTTGGATTAAACGTAATACTGATGGTTCTATTGGCAGGTTCAAAACATGTTTGGTCGCAAAAGAATTTCACCAAAGACCGGGTGTTAACTATCTTGACACCTTCAGCCCTGTCGTAAAACCAACAACAGTGTATATGGTCCTCAGCCTTGCTGTATCTCGGGGTTGGAATTTACGCCAACTTGATGTCAACAACACCTTCTTTCAATGCCATCTCTCCGAGACTATCCATATGCAACAACCACAAGGTTTTGTTGATCAAGATCATCCATCCTATGTCTGCAAACTTCGAAAGGCAATTTATGGCCTCAAACAAGCACCTAGATCATGGTATCATGAACTTCGCACTTTCCTTCTTCATTCCGGTTTCAGAAATTCTCATACGGATACATCATTATCTATTCTCAATACTGCTGGACAGAAAATGTATATCCTTGTCTATGTGGATGACTTAATAATTACTGGTGACAACACTACTATGATTGACTCCTTTGTGGTTGTTCTTGCTAATCGGTTTTCCATTAAGGATCTTGGACAGCTATCTTATTTTTTAGGCGTGGAGGTCATTTAAAATCAGCATGGAATTTTGTTATCTTAAAGGCGTTACATTTTGGATATTTTAGCTCGCACTTATATGGCAGATGCCAAACCTGTGTTCACTCCTATTCCAACTAGTCCACCTTTGTTAAAATTAGGCATTGCCTTACCTGATCCCTCTAAGTATAGAACAATTGTTGGCAGCCTTCAATATCTCTTGATTACAAGACCAGATCTTGCATTTGCGGTTAACAAGCTCTCTCAGTCCATGCACACTCCTACAACTGATCATTGGAGCATTGTTAAACGCCTCTTACGCTATCTATGTGGAACTATTAATTATGGCCTCCAAATACATCGTAGGTCCCCATTAAATCTACATGCCTATTCAAACACAGATTGGGCAGGTGACAAAGATGATTTCTCATCTACCAGTGCATATGTCATATATCCTGGTCGCAATCTCATTTCATGGAGTTCTATAAAGCAAAAAACTATTGCAAGATCTTCAACTGAAGCGGAATACAGGTCAGTAGCGAATGCAGCAGCTGAGCTCAACTGGCTTTGCTATCTTCTGACTGATCTAGATGTTCAACTTCCGTGTTGTCCAATCTTATACTGTGACAATGTTGGAGCTACCCAACTCTGCTCCAATCTCGTGGTTCACTCCAAAATGAAACATATTGCCATCGATTATCACTTCATCAGGGACCAGGTACAAAATAGTGTCCTTCATGTTGCACATATATCCTCAACAGATCAACTTGATGATCCACTCACCAAGCCTCTTTACCATATCTGTTTTCTAGATCTCAAATCCAAGATTGGACTTCTATCTCGAGCTCCATCTTGAGGGGGTATATCACAACTCAATGGATTGCAACAGATTGTAACAGTCCCGTAGTTTCTCTATTTTGAATTATTCAAACAAATTGTACAGATTGCAACAGCCTTTAAAGCTAGGAAGCAGTTTTGAACTGCTCTATAGTTTAGGATTTCAAAACAAATATTTTTTATCTTGTATATGTATTTAACTGCTGCAAAATGTAAATGTTAGATAGGATCGATTTTATCATTCTCTCAGTAAATTGGTTGTGTATCAAGAGTTACTACAGTCTTAAACCATGCGTTGGTTTAAGCATTCAGCGATATCTTTGTATCGTATCAAATGTTGCAAATTGTCATTCTTTAGGAGCATGGCCTGCTTTTTGTTTATGTAACAGGCTACATTTCTCGGACATGTAATAATGCATAGATTTCCTAATCTCGTATCTGATAGCTTGTTGATATTATCAATCCTGTCAAATTGCTCAAACTGGTTTCTTTTACTTCAATTCTGAATTGCGTTGGGGTCTTTAATGATTACCAATCGCAAACTAATTGAGTTCACTCTGGAGACATCTGCGTGAAAAATGTAGGTGCTTTTTATTTTGTAGCTCCTAAGACTTGATAGCATGAATATTTAGATTAGAAGAATCTATCATACCAGAAGTTCACAAAACGCCATTTCTGACAACCATAGATGTGAGACAATGCTTGAACATGCTAAAACAGCAGACGCAAGTTACCAGGGAGAGACAGATTTCCTTGCAACCAGCTCTTCAGCATTGTTAATGCAGCTTTTGGCTGATCCATTGGAACTAAGTGACCAGCATTGTGAACCTGGTAGTTATAGACATCAGAGTTGTTCGAGAAAGAAGTAAATATCGCCAAGACACGCACAAAAGCAATAGAGAAAAACAACGGGTAGAGAATCACCTTTAGGAAACCAAGACTTTTTAGCTGTCCTGCATTTTTCCTTCATCAACGAATGGAACTGTGGGAGCTTCTCCGAAGGCTTTCTTCTTCCTAGACCATGCCAATGCATTAACCCACCTTGAATTTCCTTGAAAAAAGCAAGCACATCAAGAATGCAATCACTGATAAATACAAGGTTAATTAGGTTGTTATACCATATAGATTTACCAAGCCAGTTGCATATGAGATCCTCCTCTCCAGCATAAATAAGCAACCTGATACCATCTTCAAGGAGAGCAGGAATTCCTAATGCAGGGTTTCTCATCCAGTCCCTTACCATCGCGTCATAAACAACGCCACCATTGCATTTTCGCATGTATATACGCCATCAGTCCCTGGCAAGAGAGTTTTCAGTTTAATACATAATCAACCAAGGAGAGAGTAAAACCAAGCACTGGTTCAGTACATGCTTTGTACTCGGTGAAAATGAAACCAAAGTAAGAACAAGTACCGCAATCTTTAATTGCCTGTTCACAGACCGGGATCAACTCGTTAATGGAATCATAATCAGATTTTTGGATTAACTTGTTTTCCAAAGCAAAATCAGTGTATGCTTTGAACTGGATATCAGGCTGAGTTAGACCATTGCCAATGGCAAAAACCCTATTGAACAAAAGTTCTAGACGTTTGAAAAACTAGAAATCAAATTAAGCAATGGTGAAACAACTGTAAAAGAAGCAATATTTGAGCGCAACGGGTGCATACCTTGAGGTTTATATGAATTCCTTCTTTGTTTTTGTTTCCTTTGTGAACCCGGGAAGCCAATGTAGGGATTTAGTTCCCAGCATAAGATTCTCCAGTTATGTCAAAACTCATTTTTCACCAACTTAGGATGCTCTTTGAAAAATGCGTATAGAATCACAGGGAGAGATCATGAAGATATCTATGTACGTATGTATGTATGTATGTATATCAATTAAGGAAAATTTCTTATGTTGTCAAAATGTGAGCAAACTCATAATGTAAAATGAAAGAAAACTCACCTGCAAGAAGTCATACAAGTCATTGCTGACACCATTTTCGTCGTTGCGAATGTCGCTCGGATCTGTTATATAACTAAAGCCAGTTCCAGTACGCTGGTCAACGAATATAATATTTGATGCCTGCCGAAGAACAATAACATTCCTAAATCAAAGGGTACAAAAAACTTGCTTATGATATATAGCAGAGGGCATTTGAAATTTATAGAGAAAAATTATCAGAAATGTTATAGCACTGCAATAATAGATACCGTGTCCCAACCGTAGTCATTCCATGAAAGAGACAGATTGTTTTCAATGTGGAAAGGACCATTTTCATGAAACAAGGCCAAAGGACTACTACATCCTGGCCCTCCTGTCAACCATATAACAGCAGGATCACTACTCTTGTTACCCAACAATTCGAAGAAGTAGAACATCCAGCAAATAACAAGCAGCAGACACTTAACAGCATTAATTACAATTAGTTGGCTGAAAATCTATGTGCATATTCAATACATTTCTGACTTAATTACCTTGCACCTGTAGTATGCGGAAGGCGATAATGACCAAACTCTTGAACAGAAGGCCCTGGTTTACCAAGAACATGGAATTGGAATTGTTTCTCAGCTATTTTTGGTGCACAACTGTTCGAAGCTTGAAGATCATCAAAGGCATCTATGTTGACGGCTTGCTTAGGGGACAAGTTGAAAGATCTTATCCGCCTTTCTGCTTGGAAACTTGCCAAGTCGGCAGACAAGTCAAGTTGGGTCTTAGGATGTCTTGCATATGAGACTTGCGAAGTACTGGAGACAAAAACAAACAAAGAAAAAAACATGTAAGAATATGTTGATGCCATGGGTTGTTTGGTATAAAGATGAATGAATTAGGGTCTTGCCCTAGGAGATTTATACTGCTGCAAGTGATCACAGAGATAATGTCTCTAGTTATAATTGAATCTTGTATAGTTGGCATGCCAACTCCTTTTCTATTTTTTTCTTTTCTTTTGAAGGATCATGATTAGATTTTTATGAGATACTGATGAAGAGAATTGTTAAAGAAAAATTATTTTCTTGGTTATTATTATTCTTAGTTTTTTAATTTTTGGGCTTTGTTTAGGTTAGTTTTTTACTTATTTAAAGAATTATAAATCTATTAAAGAAACATACTATAATAGATTCTTCACTGAGCAATAAAACTATGAATTATGATTCTTATGTTCTATTCTATTTTGATGATTAATATATTTTCTCTTGCTATTGTCCTTTATCTTGTGCTCTTACATGTGTTGATTATTATCAGAGCTCTGTATCAATTGGTATTAAATAAGGTAAATTTATTAATGATTATACTAATGAGTTTTATTAATTAGTGGCCAAAAATGACTTGACAAAAATGAAAGAGCCACTAGTGACGAAATATTTGAGTAGTTTATGATGGTCTATCCAGGACGTGTTATGCTTGTAGTCTTTGTAGAGAGTTTTAAAGGCATATCATAGGGTTTTGACATTCGAGAAACAACAGGCTACTAGGGCTATTAGCATAAATTTCTAGGCAAAGGGTGTAATAATAAAAAGAGAATGATAACCATACTGAGATAATTGTGGGCAATCATTGTCTCATTTGGTTTTTATAAATAAAAAATATTTTGATAATATTTGATATGATGTGGTATCTATAGATATGTGTCATATACTATTGGACAAGTCATGTCAATATGATAAGACTATCATACATGATGGTCGACGTCATTCATATATCCTCAGTATAAAAGTAAAGTGTATAATAGTAGCAACCAAGAGAGAGTAGATGATTGTTGTAAGCAAAAAAGAAAATATGTTGTTTTTATTCAAAATGATGAAGAATGAAGAAAAGGAAAAGGAAGAGAAGGTGGAGAGTCCAAAGGAAAAGGAAGAGAAGTCCGAATAATGTGAGTGAGGGTACAATATGGAACACATCTTAGTTTAGTAATGGTTATGTAAAGATTAAATGTGTTATAAAAAATAATTGTTTGCCTACATTATTCGAGTCAATATGGAACAAGTTAAAGGAGAGCAAGAACTCCAACATCGTTTTAAGTGATCAATAACAGTAGCAGTATGATGACAAAACTCGAAGATGAGTTCTCTCCAACCTAGAAAAACTAATCCTGAATAATTTTTAGGAAAAAATTATTTTTCTTAGTTATTATTATTTTCTATTTAGTTGAGAAAAATATTTTTGTATGGTGTTTTTTTTCCTATTTAGTTTAGGAAATCAAATATTGAGATTGGTATTTTTTTTATCCTAGTTTGTTTATGATTTTGTTAGTTTTTCTTTATTTTGATATTTCTTGTTTGTTTTGGTTGCTTTTAAAACTTATTTAAGAAATTATAAACTTATTAAAAAGACAAATCATAATAGAATTTTAAAATTATAAATTAGATTTATTGTGTTTTATCCTATTTTGACCATCAAATTGTTTTCTCGTGTTGTTATCCTATTACTTCTGCTTCTACTTGTGTTGGGATGTGTACTAAGAATGTATCAAATTATTTTAAGTTGTTCGTGATGTAATTACTAATTACTACACTTCATTGTTTTATCTTACCATCAAATTATAGAAATGTTATTCATTGAACTAATGGCTTAATTTTTTTTTTTATTCACATGAGCTATTGCATTTATAATAATTTATCTTAATACCATAATTAATAAACAAAAAAAATTTTGTTTTATTCTCATACACCTAGTGCTTGTATGATAATAAATCTTCATAGCATATTTTGGTTGACATGCACCAAATTAATGCCATATTTTATCTTAAATCAGTTTTTTTATTATTCAATTTTAATTATTAATATATTAAATTAAATAGCTTGTAAAAACAACACAAAATATTTTTATCATGGCCCAATTAATGTTTCATTTGTTATATTATGAAAAAAAAATTCATTTCACAATATGTTATAGAGTTACTACTTATATTCTCAAACAAAAATGAAATGAAATCTTAAAAAGACTCTAAGATTCAACTCCAACATAAAATACCATAGAAGTTATTTCAAATAAAAAAATTATATAATATGAGAACAATTATATGGATGCAATATTTTCTATCATAAAATATTGGATAGCGAGGATATTAGATTTCAAGAGGGGCCAAAAGTTAAAATTTACTAACTTTAAGACCAAAATTTAAAATTATCTAAAGAGAGAGGTAGGGGAAAAAACGTTTTTGCTAGGGCCGGTCCACTACCAGCCACCCCATGCCTCCATCCTATGGATAACCTACCTAAGAGCATCTCCAACGGAGCTGCTAAATGGATAGCTAAAAATAAAAAAGTCATATTTTGATTATTTTTTTTCCTTGTTTTTCATACTCCAACGGGAAAGCCAAACAAAATGCTAAAATGTCTTTTATTTCCCACAAATATTATTCCTACATATCTCTCAAAAGAGTCAAAACTAACAAAGTGGGGCCAACAAAAGAATAAGCTAATTAAATATAGCCATATGAAAAAAAAATAACATCAAAATCATTAAAAAAAATAAAACACTTATTTATTTCACTCTAATAAAATTGGCTTTTCAAATGGTTTTTTTTCCATTGGGGTATACATGGTAAAAAAAAAAACTATAACTATACCATTTAAAATGTTATTTTATCAATTTACCTCTTTGAATAGCATCTTCTATTAGAGATGCTCTAACTCTACATATTTTATAACAAAAAAAAATGTTAAATAAAATATAATTTGTTGTGCTTAATTATTCCATATTAATTAATGAAATGCTAATCACAATATATCAATATAAAAGACCAAGCTAGAACTATTGTAACAAATAATTGGCTCTTTAAACCTAATTATAATAATATAATTTTCTCTTTGAATTCCTAGTTATTTTACTAGTTCATTTCACTAACGTTTTACGATTGAAAATCTCATTGATATTGTTGTAACTTAATATTTTATCCTTATATTTTCTACATTTTAAAAAAAAATCCAAAAAAATATATTTTCAATAAGCCTAGTTAATTCCAATCATTTCATTGTTTTTTATTTAATTTTTTAAAATCATGAAAAATCATTAAAAATACAAAAAATAAAAAATAGTTAGGGTTGAAATTGGTCAATAATTAAGCATCACATATCACATGAAAAAAATGAAGTTTGAGAATTTTGGGGTTCCAATTGAAGGTTTTAAACTGAAGAGGAAATTGATAAAAAAAAATCTTAAATTGATTTAATTTGGCTAATAATAAAAGAAACTTGAGATTCAAGGATGATTTTGAAATAAATAATCAAGTTAAAAATCAGTGAAGGGTTTAATTGAAAAGATAATTTAAAATTGAGAGTCAATTTAGGTTAAGAAATGAAGATTGAGAGAACCAAGAATGAATTTGTAATAAATAATTAAATATAAAAGAATAATTTAATTCAATATTCTATTAGAAGCACAATTAAAAAACTAAGTGCTAAATTGAAATTAGAAAGATAAATTAATTCAATTTAGGGTTTAAATTAAAAGAAACTTCAAAATTAAACATCTTAATTGAGTGAAATTGAAAAATTAAAAAGAAAAGGACTGTAATGAAAATTATTAAGTATTAAGAGGAAAATTTGACTTTTTGCTTAATTCCGTTTCTGTCCTATTTGTTTCATTCCAATCAACTCAGCCCAATCAATTCCGTTTCAGTCCAATTGTCTTTAATTGATTCATTTTAGTCCAAGTTAATCAAGCAATAAAACCTCAAAATCCCGTAATTAATTTCAAGTTTTCGATTACAATCCCAAGCAATTAAGTCCAGATATCAATCTCCCAGTTCCATGAAATCAGCAATGTCCTGCAAATCACAAAATTTCCAGCATCAATTCCCAAAATCTTGCCTTCAATTGATTGCTCCTCTCCAACTAAACACTAGCACAAACAAGACAGAAAAAAAAGATCAACATCAGAAGAACCAGAGAGCTTCTCATTTTGCACGGCCAAGAACATCAACAGAACCTCTTGCTCAAACCTTCCAGCCTCACACCACCATTCTAATCTTTTTCTTATTCCCCAATCTCCCGAACAAAAACCTAGCCTGGCCATAGCTCAGCCACCATTACCATCTTCTCCCTCGAAATAAACAGTCCCTACCATAACACAGCCTCTCTCACCTCACACCAATCTCCCAGTCCATTCAACCCGAAATCACAGCAAACCATCACTTTTCCCTCTCACAGCCAGCCTTGGTTTTAACAGTTCAAGCCCTATAGAAACCCAAATCCTCACCAAAATTGCCATCGATTTCGCCTTAGCCCCCCAAAAACCCAGTGGCCCCTCCAATCTCCAACCAACTATGGATTCACCAAACCCTTAGCCGGCCTCTCGTTCAACACAAGATATATTATAACAAACCCTCAGCCTCTCCCATTTCCTCTACCACTCGGACGACCAACCCGCAACCAAAACTCACACCAACCACCATATACGGTGCATCTCTCTCGCTGCTGGATTCTGATAAGCACACCATCGTACTGGCCCAAGCCAATCCTTCTTCTCCTCAATCCAAATACAGCAGCCTCATAACACATCTAGAAAACATCACTGCCCCACTCCAAACCCGTGACCTTTTTCCTCTCAAATCGACAACAACCTTACTCCCACACCAGCAACAACCACGAGCACAACCCCCCAGGACAACATCGTGATCATCACACCACACCCTATCTTCCTCTTAAAATGGAAATAAACCAACTGTTTTGTTTGTTTGTTTTTTTTGGGTTTTGCAGGTAGCGTTGAATCTCACTGTCAGTCAAAGAAGAAAGATGGGTTGACCCTGATCCCGATCCGTCAGTTTTCCTTTCTCACCGACGACTGGCCGCCATTGATCTTGCACTTCTCGTTCACTTCCCACAGCTCCTCTGACCATCCAAATCTTGTCCAGTATCTTTCGGAAGGTCGACTGCAAATTTTTATTTGTTATGATTGCTATTGAATGGTGATAATTGTAAATATGTGTTTGTAGAGTGTATGTGTAAACTAGCGAAGGAGGTGTGTGTGTGTGTGTGTGTGTGTGTGTGTGTGAGAGAGAGAGAGAGAGAGAGAGAGAAAGAGAGAGAGATATTTTAAATAAACTATTAAAATAAAAGGATAAAAAAAATTAAATGTTTTAATTTGTATATGGCTAAAAATTAAAAAAAAAGAGCATAAGAAAATTTATCTTATGCATAGTTGAATTTCGTTTTTGTTAAATATTATGTTTAGCATAAAAAAACTATTTTTGCATGTGTTTTAGCATTGTAAAAAAAATGTGTTTTTAGCATTTGTATAAAAAAAAATATAAATTTCTATTTGCATGTATTTTTTTAGGTTTGATAACAAGTTTATCAAAAATCATTAAAAAATTGGTTCAAATAAAATGATTTATAGGACCTACATATCAAAAAAAAATCAAAAAACAATATCTCTTTACAAAATAAATAAATAATAATAATAAAAGGGCAAAGCTCAGTTTCACCACTTCTAGGATTCAAGCCCAATTCTTATCATTTATTTGGTTTAAACATCCATTTTTATTTTTCATTTGGTTCCAACGTTGTTATTCATGAAACCCTTTTTTTAAAGGATAAATATCATTTTTTATATGTTTGTTTTTTTTTTAATAATCGTATGTTTAAATTTTAAAATCATATAAAGGTTATGATTATTTTTATTTATCCCTCCTTTTTTACACATCTCTACAAATGACATCAATTTCGATGAAAATTCTTTTTAAAACTCAATATCAACATCTTTAACGATTCTTCTACTTTTAAAAATCAGTTTCATTTTCTAATGTGTTTAAAAATTGAAATCAATATTTTGAAAAATTAATTAGAAATAAAAATAAAAAAAAAATAAAAAAAGTTAAAAATAATTAGAATAATATATGGCAATCAAAAAGACAAATTTAGAAGAAAACATGTAGTAAAGATAATCTTCCGTAAAAAATGATGTTGTAAAAGTGACATCATTTTTTCTTTAAACACAACTAATCTCTTACCTAAATCTTTGAAACTAGTTTTTATCTTTAGGATTTTTGGTTTTTTGTAATTACTAGGTGGTGACTCTAATTTTTTACTATGGATTTTTAGTCCCTGCCTGCGACGTCCACCGAGAGACGACATATATGATAAATTTGGCTAGAAGATAATAAATTAGCCATATACAACATAAAGTTTCATATTATACTAAGCTGCTCAATATTTTATCTTTATTCTTTAGCCATATATAACAATAAAATTAATAAAATATGAAACATACCCATTAAATAACTCATTATTTATTTTATTATAAAACACTTAAGTTATAAAATCAAACTCAATTTTATTCAATGAAAAATAAATAAAATTTTTCAGAATCTTAAACAAACCCTAACATGTACAAATCATATTTTCATACAACATATTTCTATAGAAAAAAAAAGTTATAAAACAAGTAAACACACATATACTACACAAAAATACCAAAAAATTAACATAAAAAAATGAGTTACAACAAAAAAATACGTAGGTTTTTTTACTTGATACGGTGAATCTTAAAAAAAAATTGAACCAGAACAAAGATATTGATAGACTAAGTGTTGGGGTGGCCGGATTTATGATGATGAGAGCTTGATTTGTGATGAAATGAGGGGAGAAGGGTGTTGTTTTTTGCAGAAAAAAGAAGAAGAAGAAGAAGAAGAAGAAATGAGGGAGGGGAGAGGGTGGGGTCGTGTGATAAGTTATAACTTTAAATATTATTGACACATTTCCTGACATTAATTAGTTATAATTTTTTTTTCATCAATAATTCTGTCAATAATATTAACACGTTAGAATTAGCAATGAAAATAACAAGGGAATAAATACCCAATTGTTTTTTTATTCCTTGAATTCTACCGGCAATTGAGGCTATTAATTTTACCATCACATTTATAGTCGTATACTTGACTGCAAAGTGCACCTAAGCAATCACAACTATATATTATTTTCATGATAATATCATCATCATTAATGTCTATATATATATAGTTATTTATTCTTTAATTTGAAGGCTATAAATTGTTCTATATAGTTTGATCAATGAGAGGTCATTTTAGTACTATTCACGAAAGCTGAAAACAAAGGAAACTCGGTAAACGATCCGAAGTCGGAAGCTCTACTTTCTGATGAGATGCCCTAATTATATATAATTAAATCCAAATTCAAAGTTTTTGAATTTTAATTTCAAACAAATCACCTGCCCTTTCACATGTATGCATATGTTTTATAGTAAAAAGGACACCACTCGTGACAATTTGAAGCAATAAATGACGACATATGCCTAAACAAATCAAGAATGGACACTAAGAAAAGGACTTCCAAATTCAAAGTTCTTGAGATATTCAGGATAGCTTCTCGGAGGGCGCCATCAGTGTGTCGGCAGGCATCTAAAGTCTTGATTTAAAAGGTGAATGAGAGTTTATTTACTGATATTTTTTATTTAAAAATATATTAAAATAATATATTTTTTTATTTTTTAAAAATCAATTTTGACATTGAAAAATATTAATTTAAATTAAAAAAAATTAAAATCCTTTTAAAAAAACACAAAAACAAACAGCATCTAAAGCTCCTTGAACATGAAATGCATGCCCCTGCTGCTGCTGGGTCACAAACAATTGAATATAAAGAGGAAGGAAGCATATTATATGTATAACTACTACCATTGAAGATCTCTTGTGTTTGACATCCAGGCACTTGATTGCCGGACGATTTCCTGTCCTCTTTCGTTTGTACTCTCCTCCGCTTCCAAGTTCAAACATGCTGAGTTAATTGATTTTCCTAAGGTAATTAAATTTAAAGAGCAAGATCATTGGTAATGACAAGATAAATAATTAACTCTCTCTCTCTCTCAGGCATGAATTTATGCCCAGCTTAGCAAGCAACCATATATTATTATATCATGTAAATCATCTTCAATAAGGTGATTTGTTCTTATAGATTCGAGTCGAGTCATGTCATATTATACGACCGTTGATCATACAATCTTCACAAAAGATAACGTGAAAGCAATGTCTACGGGGCAGCCATTATCATTAAAGAAACAGATATAAATAAAAGAGATCGACAGAAATAAATGAGAGAGAATTAGAAAATATTTTTTATTTTAAATAAAAATATTATTATTATTATTATTATTATTATTATCAATTGTATTTATCTTTTTATTCGTTTTTCTTATCAAAATAAGTATTAATAATTAACCATTGAGTATTATAAATATATGCTTTTTTAACATTTTAATTATTCTTTGAAAAAATAGAAATAAAACAGAAATACCAGCTCCTTTATTATTTCAATGAAAGTGATCAAACCATCATTAATTCAACACACAAGACTTTGAACAGACATGATTATTAATTTTCTAAGAAATTAGAATAGCAAGAAAAGAAAAAAGCTGAGAATTATTCTTGCTTTACGGCTAAAAAATTTATAAAGGAGCTATCCAGGAACAGGAAATGATTTTCTTTTTCCTGTCGAATTGATAAGAAAGTGATTAAAAATTTAGAGTTTTCATTAATTAATTTGAAGGTATGAAAGATCATCAAACCATGAGGATTGTGCGCAGGATGAAATTAATTCAAGAGGAATTAATTGTTGTCCAAATTGCTCACTCTAACACATGGCTTTTCAACACTCTCCTGTTTAATTAAAACGTTTATGGATGTCCAAGAAGTTCACTTATATAAATTTAGGGTTAAAAAGTTTGTTTTTTTATATGATTTTATATTTGAGTCATGTGATTATTTATATGATGTTATTGTAAACTTACATGGTCGTTAACTTCAAAACTTATAAAATTAATTGAGATACGCGTAGATCCGGATACCCATATCAAACTAAAACAAAAGGCTCATGGAATTAAAACTGATTCATAGCTGCCTAACTAGCTAGCTAGAGTAAGTTTAAGATTCTTATCTCATTAAATGTCAAAAGATATATAATTCTTTGAATTTCGTTATCATACCCATCGAATTCTATCTCCCTCTACCTCTCCGATTCCACTTTTTCCTTCTTCTTTTTTCCCCTCTTAGTTAGCTAGTGTTCATTTAATTTAGCTAATAATCAATGAAATATTTCTACGTAATTTTCTTTATAATTTGTTCTTATCCATGTCCATCAACCTAGCTATATACGCATAAATTATTAATTGAAAATAAATGATTGGATATTTGATGATTTGGGGGAGGATAGAATCTCTTATCTCGTCATTGCCTCCTGACATCTTGATTGGCATGGAGTTTATAGATGTTTTGATTAGAAATTTAAATTTTTAAAACAAGATCAATAATTCAAAGATCACCAGTAATATTTCCGTACATATCTTATCATCAAGTGTGAGGATTGGCAGATAAGCCACTCGTGTTTTTTTTTTTTGCTTTTGCTTTTTGTTCCTTTGCTCATCTTCATCTCAATCAAAAGTCACTCTTAATAGTTAAAGGCAAATTGAGATTAAAGTAGTGCTTCATGGAGCCGATGCTATAAGCATCAAACAGTACAGATGGTGGAGGTTATCCACATACGAGAAGAAAATTTGAATTCGGAGCTATGATTTGAAGCACCTGAGTTCATCACCATATTCTACATGTTAATTGAACTCATCATAAGAAATTTGCTAGATTGCTCGTGCAAAAAATTTCATTCGAAGTTAAAAAAAGATTTTCAGGTGTGCAAGCATGTTTAAAAAAAAAAAGTATAAAAACGATTTGCATCTTGAGTCATAAATCTCACCACATCTAATAAGTTAGTTTTATTTAATTATATAATGAAAAAGACAACGATAATAAATTGATCAAATAAATAAAAAATAATCACGATAGCCTGTAGAAAAAGAACACTTGCAAAAAAAAAATAATAAAACTCAATTCCTAACTAACTTAATGTGAACGATGAAATTGAATAAAATTACAAAAAAAAAAATCACAGTCAACCCAAGTTAATATGTCAAACTTATAAACTTAATTCGTGAAATATGGATAACATTATAAAAAACAAATTGAAAAAAATATGAAATTAAATTCCCTATAAATTCAATGTAGAATAACAAAATAAAAAAAATTAACAAAAGGGACACAAAAAATATCAACAAACCTACAGGGAAGCCCATCAAACCCCGCGACCTAAAATTATGTGAATGTAATAATCTAATATAAAGTAAAATAAGAATAATTATACAGTACGATTCCCAAACTAACTCAATACTCAATGACAAAACTAGAAAACAAATCAATGTAAAAAAAATCTAAAACAAATATTTGCAGGAAAAATACTTGCCAATATTATAAAAACACATCTCAAGACCATGATTCTAAAAAGATATTCAATACATTTCTAAGTCATCTAAGAATTAAAAAAAATAAAAACAAATCAAAACAAAAATGTTTAAGGTCAAAATTAGGAAAACAAAATATCAAATCCTAAAAATTGGACAAAAAATACCTAAGTAAATTGCAGTTTAAACATCAAACACATGATTTAAGTCATGAAAATGTGACAACCCTTTAGAAAGCAAAAGAAAAAAAATTACAAAACTCAATTCCTAATTAGCCCAAGTTATGGGTTGTGAGGCCAACATAACCCAAAAAAATTATAAAATTCAATTCCCAATAAACCTAATATAGAAAGATGAAATAAAAAACCAACAAACCTAGGAAAGATCACCAAGCCTTGCAACCTGAATCATATGAACAAGATAACTAATGGAAGGCAAAACAAAAAATATCATGAAGCCCAATTCCTAGACCAACCAAATATTAAAGGAAGGGACCAAAGAATTATTCAATTTGTTTTTTAAAAAAAACAAACTCAAATCAACCCGTGTTAACCATCAAATCTACAATCCACATCATAAAACCAGAATAATCCCAAAGAAAAGAAGGTGAAGAAAACCACGAATAACCCATGTTAACTAGCGCGTATGGTGCATGTGCTAACCAAGTTGCCATTGCCGATTGACTTCAGATCATTATATTATTTTAATTTTAATTTTGATATCTTGATACTTAATCATTTTATATCAACAAAATTTTATTTTATTTTATCAAATTAAGCAATTAATTAAGCATTATAGTTTTTTCTTGATATTGTGAGGTTTCTATATCTAGACAACTATAATAAACAAAGGTAACGTGGAAGGATCAAATAAACTTTTGGTAATCGTGAACTTGTTGAATGTCATTAATTTCATTGGCTTCCAATGATACAAGAAGGTACAATCCTTAATCACCCCAGACCAGTTTTCGATCTGTCGGCCAACAAGGCCCACGCATTCAATCAGTAGGCCATTGGCGGCCGAGCGAAACAATAGACCCTTCTGTCTAATTTCCATAGGGCGGTCTCCAAAAGAGGCTCATGCGAGCTCGATGAAAAATATGGCTTTGAAAGTTATAGCCTAACAAATTTGATTTAAATATGAATTGATGATACACACTGCTTGTCTTCTAACTCTCACCATTGGCAGAAAAACATTGCTTTCATCTCATTTTTGAGGAGTTTATCTTAATTTTAGTTAGATTTTAAATTTATTTTCTATAAATTATTAGTTTAATTTTTATAAACATCAGAATTATTGGAAGTTTATGTAATTATTAACTTTAAAATTTTAAAAAATCAGTGAAAGTATCTGTAAATTCATATTGAACACCCATGATTACTAAAAAAAATAAAAAAATAAAACATTGCTTCCATCCATGGCAGGAAGTCACATGACTTAAGCCGGAAATCAAGCACAGAAAGGATTTTTTTAGAGAAATAAATCCCATTCAAAGTACTGTATATTGAACGATATGGCTAAATATTAATTATATATTTGGTATATAGCTTATTTTAGTTAAATTCAAATCTAAATGAAAGCTGCCTTTTATTGCATGTAATTAGTAACTCAATATTCTTTTTTGACCATTTGGTGAACCATAAACAATGATATAGTTGAAGAAAAGTAAAACCAGAGATGATAAATAAATGAAGTAACCGAAAAATAGTTTAAGGCTGCATTTGTTATGGATATTTATTTACAATTTGGTTTAAATTATTTTTCTGCTTTTAACTAAAAAACAAATCATAAACATACAAACTTAAATAATAACTTTTCTCTTTATATTGGGAATCAATAGGCCTTTGGATTACATGATACGGTAGTCTTCCCTCCATTTCTAAAGCCTAGAAGTTCCGAGAGAAAAAAATCTATTATTTAAATATTTATTAGAGGGCTGAGAATATTAACTAAATATCTAGAATTTCTGTAAAAATTGATCCGAAAATAACCAAATTAAATGGGTTTTTAAATTCTTTTGGATAATTTCGTTAGAAAACTTTACCATCAAGTTTACTGATGGAATAAACCTTATGGTAAAATTCATCCATAAATATACTGACAAAAAAAATCTATTGATATATACTGATAGAATTATGGATGATATTATAATGAGATTCAAAAAGATAAATCATACTGTGACGTGACACTTTTTACTGACAATGATTGATAAAATGTCCAATGTAATAATTCATCGGTAAATTTATCGGTAATATTTAATTTATGATTTGGTGATTGAACCTCCTCTCCCCCTCCCTCATTTCTCCTTCTTCCTAATTTATTGTTTTCTTGCAACAAGTCAACCCTCCATCTCAACACAAGTCAACCTCCCACAATAAATCTAACCACCATAACACTTCATTTGGCAATATTCGTGTTCTGATCCAAATTTTATTAAGGATTCTCCACCTTAAAATAAGCAAATCTATCTTTTTTTTATTTGAACACAATTTTTAAATGTTTTTTTTTTCATTTTTTGTAGTATATGAATTTTGTATGAGTGTTTACTTATTTCATAGTTTTTTCTCATACAATTTTATTGTATGAATTTATAATCTGTACATATTATGGTTTGTTTTAGATTTTGTAAAATTATATTTGTTTGTAAATTAATTTATGTCGAATTTTTTACTTTTGTGTTTTGTGATAAAATAAATAATGGTTTATCTAATGGGTTTATATATAATTGATAATAAATTAAGAGAACTATTAAAATAGATTTAATAAAATTGAGCTAAGCTAATATATTTGCAAATTTATTTAGTTAACATGGTTAATTAATATATGTTGTCATCATTATTTAACAAGTTTGATATATATAATGGATAATCGTTTATGGATATATCAAGATTCACCTCAGGAGTTGTAGATGATGAATTATTGTAATGAGGTTTATGGTTTTATTAATTACACACCATATTTCTAATCCAAGAATTATTAGTGGAGACGTTATTAGATGTTCATGTAAGAGGTGTAAAAATATATAAAAAAAATTGATCTATCTAAATGTTGTAACGATGCATCTTCTACAAAAAAAATATTCATAAAGAAATACATATGTTGGTATGCACATAAAAATTATATCTTTCTTGTGGTAGCATGATAAAAATGATAATTGGATAAACATATAGTACCGGTAATAAGATAACCCATCTCAACTAGCAACTCATTATAGATTAAGAAGAACTCCTACTCATTTCCGCATGTTTCTAGTTAATTTATTGTACTTTTTTTTTTCGTTTTCGATCGTTTCTAAGCAAATCTTTGTTGCCCATCACCACCAAGCAGCAAATTCAGCAAGTCCCCTGCTTTAAGCAACTTTTTAGTGGACTTGCTCCAAGAAATTGTCCACAGTTATTTATGTCTCTTCTTGTCTGCAACTTCAGTACGTGGTCAAATGTCTAAAAAAAGGTGGTCAGTAGCATTTTCTTTTATCAATTGTCACACTTTAATAGCAGTTATAGATAGTTCCAAACATGCTGTTGTTCAACCATTTCAACAAAATATCAGCTGGATTTCATGTCGAGGAAAAACAAATACAGAGAGAACAAAAACAAGGTGAAGTCTTGAAGAATCGCCGCATGTAGTAATTAAGAAGATTAAATTATTACAACATCAAGGACAGACAGACAGTTGAGCAGAAATGGATTCGAATAACTTACCTCCATATTTTGGTACACCTGCCTGCCTTGACTCCTAGCTAGTTCCTTAGCTTTTACTTACTGAGATTGTCGTCGTTAAGGAAAGGTTCCACGAGAGAGAATATAGCAGCATTAACCTTTGTTGAGCTAAGGCAAAAAATTATGATGCTTGAATAATATTTTATTATTTATTTTTTGGAGTTTATTTTGAAGAAGAAAAATCAATATAACAAAAACATAAATTATAAAATTAGGTTGCGCAAAGGATGGCAATATTCAAGGATAATAAACATGCTAAAGTTGACATTTCAATTGATGAAGGATTTAAAATCAGAGTGATGGCAATAAACAAAGACTTTTCTAGGTAGGAGTTGGTCCATAAATCCATCCTTCCGATATCGGCCCTCCCCATATAGTAAAGAAACTATATTATTATCATTAATTATTATTATATGAAAATGAAGAAAAAAAAACATCTACATGTAGTTAATTTCTAGCTAGATATCAATGCAATACGATTTAGAAGAAAATAAAATCAGTGCTTAAGAAATGTAATCATGTACATTTGTAATGGCATCAATATCAGGCTGTATACATCCAAAAGGAAATGTCAAGATATATGTATATATATTGACAAGAGTATCTAAATAACGATATGGCAGCTTAATTTATTATAATATAAAGTTGTGGTTCTGCATGTTTACATGCAAGCAATAGAAACAACAGTGAAGACACAATTTAGATGAGAGACTAATGTATCATCCCTTTATTTCACCACTCTTCCGTCTATCTTTTTGCATTTCTCATGATCAATTTGAGTAATTTTCACTCTCAGAGCGCATATCCATGGGTTCTTCAATCATGCTTGAGGTTTTGTGCTTGTTAATTACTTTGTGTATAGGATTAAACCTAACCCCATGCATGATCTTTGCTTGTCCAAGTGAGCAATCATTTTAACCAACAAGTTCTTATCATAAATAGGGTTTTGCTCATAAAGAGGAAAGTAAAGGGAAAAGGATATGCACGCGAAAGTCAACCAATCTTTCTCATTTCATCAATCTTTCACATTTTTTGTCTCCTCATCAACTATAACTCATCACCTTACTTGTGCTGTGGGGTCTTCGATATCCCTATTTATACCAATTGCATAGCCATACTCTGCCATATCATAGCATATGCTTAGCTAAATTCGTTGCTCTACACTTAAACACGCATCTTCGTTCCATTATCTCTACAACGTCCTCACATTTTTAGTATTCCCACTTTAATGGCTTCTCTTCTCTACCTTCCACTCATTCTATTAATCATCCCTTTAATGATCACTACTGCTCAAAACACACCTTCACCTGGCTACTATCCTAGCTCCCGAATAAGCTCAATTGGCTTTGATCAAGGCTATAGCAACCTTTGGGGTGCTCAGCATCAAAGAGTAGAGCAAGGCACCGTAACAATATGGCTTGATAGTAGCTCAGGTCCCACTATATTTTCTTACTTATAATGCAACCTGTGCTTCTTCTACTCTACTAACACCTGAGAGCATATTATCGTTACTTGTATTAATATTAATGGTAATTATACAACAGGTAGTGGTTACAAGTCACTTCATCCATATCGATCAGGATACTTTGGTGCTGCCATCAAGCTTCAACCTGGTTACACTGCTGGAGTGATTACATCTTTCTATGTGAGAGTCACAGTATGATAGCTAGCTAGATATTGTGTGTGCGCTTGTGCTTGGCTAGTATTGCTCATGCTGTGCTCTTTATTATGACAGCTTTCGAATAATGAAGCCCACCCTGGGGACCATGATGAAATAGATATTGAGTTCCTAGGAACAACTCCCGATAAGCCATACACTTTGCAGACAAATGTGTACATAAGAGGAAGTGGGGATAGAAACATTATTGGAAGAGAGATGAAGTTTCATCTGTGGTTCGATCCTACACAAGATTTTCATAATTATGCCATTCTATGGACCCCAAGTGAGATCATGTTAGTACTACTACTTTTTAACACATATATATTTAACCTTTTTTTTATTTTGTGGTTGGATTATTTTTTTCTTTTCTTTTCCCCTTTCCTCATCAGTGGAGTCTATTTATTCATTTGATCAATCCATGCATATATCTCATCCATATAGGGCAGATAGCTGCCCATGATAAAAGTTCCTTTTTCCAATGGGTTACATTAACCAGGGAAATTTCGGGGGGCTCATGGGCATTATTTTGCACCAAATTTAATTTGCAGTGACTAATTATTATTATTTTTTTCAATTATTGCAGAGGATATTGTAACAAGAAAGGTGAATCTAATAAAATAAATGAATACAACAAAATCATGTCTCCCATAAGTAGCAAACATTATGTACCTACCACCATTAGAAAAATAAAATACAATTCTAGCTTTCAATAATTATGATGTCCGTGAACTTTAAATTTATGCAAAATGCAATTTTTTTTTCTTTCTTGTTGTTGTACTTGAGTGGTTTTCTTCTTTCATTGATGAACTTTGTCTGATCATGATGTGGACCACGTACAGATTCTTGGTGGACGATGTTCCCATCAGAAGGTATCCAAGAAAAAGCGATGCAACATTTCCCTTAAGGCCAATGTGGGTATATGGCTCAATCTGGGATGCATCGTCGTGGGCCACTGAGGATGGAAAATACAAAGCCGACTATAACTACCAACCCTTCATTGGCAGGTACAAAAACTTCAAAATCGGTGGGTGCACCGCCGATGGGCCTGCCGCTTGCAGCCCACCGTCTGCTTCTCCATCCGGCTCCGGTGGCTTGAGCCAGCAGCAGTCCTCGGTGATGGAATGGGTGCAGAGGAACTACTTGGTTTATGACTATTGCAGGGATGGGAAAAGGGACCATACCCAAACACCTGAGTGTTAAAGATTCGAACTCGATCAGTAGAGCTGTAACTCATTGTGTACGCATAAGTGTGTTTAGTATGGTCTTATCTAAACGGCTATGGGCTATGTTTCCATGGTTTTTTTTCTTCATTTTTTAAGCTATGAGCAGTTTGCTTCGAGTTGGAGAGTCTTGAGACGGGTCCCACTTGCCAAGAATGGGTGCAAGAATTGTTGATCGTCCAAGTTTCCAAGAAGTATTATTCGCTTTTCGTTGTTTGTCGTATTGCTTTGTTTGCATTACCCTGCTTTTATAAAGTTCAAAAAATGGAAGCCTGCTTTATCATCTCTCAAAATATCCAACTGCATTACTTCTTTGTTGCATTGCTCTTTTGAGTGAATTTGGAGACTTATTTTTATCATCTCTCTCAATGTGCTAAGCTCATCGTATATAGTTAAAAACAATGCTTTTTATAGTTTTAATCATGGTATCAGAAATTTTTCTGAATACATTATATTGCCATTGGAAAAAAAAGGAAAAAAAAAACTAATTTCGATAATGTACAAGTTAATCCCAAAATACTTCTTGTATAATTGTTACAGGAAGTATGTACAAGCGAAAACAATAGTGCCTAGGATTTTTCCAGAAACACTTAAATTTTTTTGACAAAGAAAGGACAGAGTGACGGACCTGCGTAGAAAAATGGAATACGAGTATTCATTCTTCCACTTTCAATTTTCCATACAGAACGAAAATAGCGCAGGAAGAACTGTAGCTGCTTGTGAAATTCGATTGTCTTACCTGAGTTGGATTTTAGGACATATCACATGCATTATATATTATGGTTGAATATGTAGAAGCTAGCTAGCTTGAATCTTGTGACACCAAATTGGACCACAACCATGCATAAATTAAGCTATGGTGTCACAAGATTCAAGCTAGCTACTACATGTTTTTATCTATGGTAGGTCTATGTTTCTATGGTCTTCGTTTTCTTGGTGGGAATTTAGTTGGGGCTTCCTCAACCAGGAGACGAAAAATTAATCCCATCCCGACAGCATTTGAGACAATAGTTTGGAATTTGTAGACCACCTTTGTATGTGTTGTCAAAGATTTTGGATTCGAGTGCAGTAACTTTTTGTTTGTGACAACTCTGCGTCGTATAACTATGTTCGTGAAGGATTTTTGAGTTTTCATTTCAGTATAAATATTATGAAGATTTATCTAGATGTATATGTGGTAGTTGTGGATTCAATATTTTTTTTATTGAGTTCTTTTTTATCCAAAAAAAATACACAAATACTAGAATTTTTAAATTTAATAATGGAATTTTTCATTGATATTAATACTCACAGTCTGCCGGCATGAAATTTACCGACGAGCTCATTAAAAGAAATCATCCATCGAAAATTATTAAAGAACATAAACATTCAAAAACAAATCCAACAATATTTATACAATCATTAAATTTATTGAAAAATTAAAAAATTTTAAAAAAAAACTCCAACAATCTATATACAATCATATTAAAGAACAGAAAATTTTAAAAATTTTCAATAATATTTATACAATTATTAATAACACAATTTTTTTTAAAAAATCATCAATATTTATACAATTATTTAAGACAGAAAAATAAAAAAAAATGCCATCAACATTTATACAATTATTTATAATAGAAAAATTTTAAAAAATAAAAAATTTCCATCAACATTTATACAATTATTTATAACAGAAAGATTTTAAAAAATAAAAAAATTCCATTAACATTTATACAATTATTAATAAAAAAATATAAAAAAAATTAATAACATTTATACAATTATTAATAACAAAACAATATTTAAAAAATAAATAAAACACTTTAAAAACGAGGAAAAATAAGAATTTTATCTTAATATTGAGTTTTCCCGAGCCTGAGAAGAGAAAAAAACATCCGAACAAATCATTAAAAAACAAGAGAAGAAAAGAATGAGAAGAGACAAAAGGCATACTTGCACGTAGTGCACATAGAGGAGGAGAGAAGAGAATGATCAGTTGAGGAGAGAAGAAGAGAGAACAAAGAAAGAAAGATGAAGATTTGGGAGGAGGAGAGAAGAAGTTGCAGAGGAAAAGAAAAGAAAAGATATGTTTATCTATTCTGATTTTAGAACTTTTAGTCTTTTAATTTGAAGTTTTTTACCGACAGTTTTACCCATTGTCGATTAAATATTAATATTTTTAATGTTTATGTCGGCATTTCATCTTGTCAAGTCTAATTGAAATTTTAAATTTAATCAAAAAATTTCAGAAATACATCAGGTATTACCGATGTCTTTACTATTGGAAAATTAAAAATTAATATTTTCATTATTTCATCAGCATTTTTCTCTGTAAAGTCTAATTGAAAATTTTAATTTAATCCAAAATTTTCAGAAACACGCTACGTATCACCAACGCCTTTACAACGATAAATTAAATATTAATATTTTTAATTTTTGTATTCATTTATAAAGTCTAATTGAAACTTTTGATTTAATCCAAAATTATTCAGAAATCATCCAACTATCACTAACACCTTTACCAATGATAAATAAAAATTAATATTTTAATTGTTCCATCTACGTTTTCATCTATCAAGTCTAATTGAAATTTCAATTTAATCTAAAATTTTTAGAAACCCACCAACTATCACTGACTACTTTTTAGTTTGTTAGCGATTCTGTGTCTACAAAGAATAATAATAAACAATACAAATGAGAAATGAACATTATCTTAACTCTCGAGAAAATATCGATGTACATTAACTGTTAGTGATCCCATATGTAATAAACAATAATAAATATTGCAAGTGAAAAGTGAACATTACCTTAGCTCTCGGGAAAATATTGACGTACATTAATCATTGATGATTTCATATGTACTAAACAGTACTAAACAAAGCAAGTAAGAAATGAACAATACTTTATAGTTCTCGGGAAAACATTGATGGATTTTTTTCATCGATGATCTTGTATGCATTGAACACAATAAATAGTGCAATTAAGATGTGAAAAACTCCAATGCTCTATGAAATGTATCAACAGTTTTAATATGTCGATGTGTCTGTTTATATTTTCCAGGGCCATTAGTATTTCTATTGGTGAAAAACAGTTTATACTGTCAAATTACATTTGTATTCCTTATGTATTCATTATACAAATATTTAAAATCATAGTAGCACACACAACTTAATAATACTAGTTCTGTGTATAGAAAAAACGTGTCAGATTATACATTTATTCCTTTTTTTTACAATTTTTTTGTTTCAACAGTAGCGTATGCATGTACTGTATAGAATTTGTATAGGAAATAATAATTAATTTCTTGCGTAGATAATTTAGAGATGATATGTATATAATTTATTGTGTAGATAGATGGAATTAGATGTAGATATGCCGATGTCTTCGAGATGAGATAACATGATATAAATTGATCAATGTGGCCTTGTTCAGTTAATGAATCTTCAAAAGGCTCGTAACTCAATTGTTCTTAGTGTTCTCGACTCAGTTTGTTAAGAATTTGAGGCCTTGTCATGTTCGGTCCATCTGGAGAAGACAGTCTCTGAAGTTGGAAGTTCGAACTACATGAGGCTCGGTTTTTCTGTTGACGGGTAAGAAATAACCAAAGCTGTCAATACGATGATAATTGTTCCAAACTTAGAATTTTTAATTGATACGAAGTATTTATTTTTAATATATCTATTTTTATATAACACATAATTGTCTATCATATGAGTTATTATTAAATTAACACATATTTTAGAATATATATATATATATATATATATATATATATATATATATATATATATATATATATATATTCTAAAACATGTGTTGAATTCGGATAATAAAAAGTTGAAACATATTAATAAATTAAGTTGAATTAAATATAATCATGAAAGGACTTAATAAAAAGTTTCTTAATTAGTGAAACAAAACAATCGGTGTATATATATTCTAAAACATGTGTTGATGATGTTGATTAGTGATTAAAGCTATGTTTATTGGTGATTAATCCATATAAGACGAAGCAACATTTTAGGAAGACTTTGTTAATGAAAATGCAGAGCGAGTAAATGGGGAAAAATCAAAACCAGTATTGCGGAGCCATTGGGTCACTGGCCCAATGGCTTGTTCGCATCAGATGCATTCCATTTTCCAGTATAATTCGGTAGAGCACAAAGGGTTGGCCTAGATGACAGATGGCCCAAAATTGTGATGTCTCCGATCATTAAATTCCGTCACTGATATTTATCAAGCTTGCTTTTATCACCGATCTTAGCTCAGTTGGTGGAGCGGAGGGCTGTAGGTCGCTGGTTGGATTCCGGCAAGGTCGGATTTCAATTCTGTAATTTCTTTTCTCACCGACCTTAGTTCAGATGTTGCATTGTTTTGTCTGTTGAGGTGGTCATTTTCATTTTGTTGCCATGAGAGGCCCTATAAATTAAGAGAGCATCACAACAGATGAATCAGTAGAGGCTGAACTTTTGTCCGACCACAAAAAAAAAAAAAAAAAAAAAACAGCAAAGATTCAAAGTGCAGAAAACAAACCAACTCTAAAGCAGTGTGAAACAACAAAAACAATGCATCAAAAAGAGTCTCTTTTTTTCTAAAAGGAAGGAAAGATATATACCCTCTCGCAAACCAATGACCTCTCAATTGTAATGGCCTTCAAAGAATCACAGTACCAATGAATGTCAGAAGCCACTCAAATAAGGGGACATGGAAAAACAAAAAAAAACTCGCATGCCAATATCAACAAAACCAAAAAAAAGGGATGAAAAATTTTATATAATCTCCTGCAAACCAATGACTTCTCAGTTGTAATGGTTCTCAGAGAAATCAAAGAATGAAGCAATGTCAGAAGCCGCTCAAACAAGAAGGCACGAGAAAACCATAAAACCCACATACAAATGGCAATGAAACCAAAGAAGAAGTAAAACTCAATTGTGGTCGATTCCTAACAGAACCATAACAGGAAAAGGAGAAGAAAGAGATCTGGGAAGCTATAACTAGGCTGTTAGACACCAACCGATCAATGTCACACCATGAACAAAATCGGCAATCGTCCTCCTTAATGCAACCCAGGATAAAAATAGTCAGCCTCCAAAACACCAAAAGGAGAAGAGAAAGTACACGTCCAGCGAGTGTGCATTTAATGAACCATCATGAAATGCAGTATTGATGGAATGCCCGCCCTCCCATCAAACAAAAGAGCCACGTCGCAAGAGAAGAAAGCCTCGGGGCAGCAGAGGAGTCTCAAATGAAAGAAGAGCCAAGCCATGATCAACAGACATTATCACAAGCTTTGAAGCACCAAAGCCACTTCAATAAGAGGACGACACGCCTAGAAGCCTGCATGCAACTGGGAAAAAGGGTCATCAAACCCGAGCCTTACAGACGCTGTTTTTTCAGTCAAGATGAAGAAAAGACATGCGAGAACACAACAAATCGAGCACTTGAGTCCACGGGAAATTGAGTCCACAGTGTACTCACACACATGCCACAGTGAAAGCGCGTGAAAATTATAAAAAAAAAAAAAAAGGAATTAAGCATCAGTTATAACCTCAATCCAGAGCCATAGTGAAAGCCCATGAAATTTTCAAAAAAAAAACTAAGCCTCAACTATAACCACAAGCCAGCATCTCAACTATTTTTTGTAATATGTACTTGAGAGTCCACAGTGAACTCACACACACACCACAGTTATTCATTGACGAGGCTTAGTTTTTAAAAAAAATTACCAGCCTTACCTTTTATACTAATTAAATAAGCTTGGATTCTTTGTGAAGTCTTATTATTCATGTGAAATGAAGCTCCTTTTTTCTTTTTTCTTTTTTCTTTTCAATTCAACCTTTACTTCTTTTTCAATTTTGTCTATTTTATTTTTTTATTTTTTTAATAATCATTTGAGTTGTCTTTGAATAAATCAACTTAAACTAAATTACATTAAAACAATTCTCAAATAGTTTTGTTTTAAATTCAAATAATTCTCAAATTACATTAAACTAAATTACATTAAAACAATTCTCAAATATTTTTTTTATTTTAAATTTTATCTTTAATTTTTTTACAAATCAATCAGGTTATTTTTAAATTGACAAAATCGATAAAATTATGTTTGAGCAACTTTTATAGAGTTTAGTTTTAAAATAGGTATGGAATCAAACTAAAAAATTTTAAAATTGACTCGAGTTTCGTAACAATACTAAATAGTTTTTTAAATTCTAAATATTTATTTTTGAGGTTGAGAACAAATTAAACTGATGCAGGCCTATAATCCAGTGAAATATCAAATACTGCTGTCTTTGTCTTCTTTTAGTTAGCTGAATGTTTGAAAAGAATAGACTGTTATCTCTAATCTCAATTATTGATTTCTAGTACATCACCGAAAGAAACCCTAATAGCATTATTTTCCCATTATCATCTTTTTTACAAGGTTGCAAAGGAAACATTATCACTTTGTATTACAACAAACACAAGCTCGCTCGTTTTGAGTTTATTTAGAAGCCTGTGGTTACGGTTGATGAGATCAATGTCTCAAAACGATTTAAAATATATTAAATTATAATTTTTAATAAAAAAAATAACTTTTTAAAAAATATAGTTTGCATCAAAATAACATTAATATCCGGTTGATATGGGCAACTCCCAACCTAGTCATGGTCTGGATGGTGCTTGTGCCCCAGCGGTAAAACATACTAGCAAGCTTAGCTTTTTTTGTTCTATGACTTGATTTAAATGATAGTCGGAAATATAGTAATAATTATTTTTTAAAATATTTTTTTATTTAAAAATATATTAAATCTTTTCTCGTTTCAACGAGCTTGTTTTTTAGCCCAAACAAGCATGTCGTTTATATTCCCTTCATCTTTGAGAATTGCTTAATTGGATCATAAAATTGTTAATTTATTTGCATTTTTTTTTGTTTAAGGGTTTTTTATTTTTTATATTTATTCCGTTCATGACTAATTTATTTGCGACACTCAAATAGGAATTCACCACATCCTAATAAAAGACCTAGCCTAGCCTCAGGTAGCCTTGGTCCGGGACAGGTAAATGAAAAAACTGATTATTTTTTTCACTAGAATGACATTTTGAGTTTTTTTCAAGCACATAAAAATGATATTGTTTGATAGCTTTTTAGAAAAAAAATAAAAGTTTTTATATTGTTTTATTTGGAATCAATTAATAAATAAATTAAATTTATATATTTTAAAAATATAAAATTCAGCTCATTTTATTTTCCATGTTATCATCATTATTTTTATCTTATTTCTTTAAATATATTTTCCATATTATCATCATTATTTTTATCTTATTTCTTTAAATATATTTTAAAAAAGAAGAAGACTAAATAAGTATTTTTTAAAAAAATAATTTTAATATTAAATTTATCCTTTTTAGAATTGCAAATCAAGGGGGTCATTATTTATTTATTTTTATAACATTTTTAAATATTAAATTTCATTTAAAATTTAATTCTTAACACTCAAGAGAATTTCAAACACAAGATTTCATTAAAAATTCTTGATTAAATTTAATTATAAAAGCTTGAAGTATATTGTAAATCATAATTATTAAATCCGGACTGGTTCGCGCGGATTGATCCAGGACTCAGTTGACTTGATAAACTGAACTAGTTCGGGTAAGGCAAAAGACTGGGATAAGCAAAGACTTGTCGGGTTGAGCCATAACTCATGTGATCCGGAAAAACTCAATGAGACCTTTTTTTTAATGTATTTTTTCTCATAACTAGAGATCTTTTATATATATATATATATATATATATATATATATATATATATATATATATATATATATATATATATATATATAGTTGGTTATTAACTCACTATTTAAATACCAGAATAATATTTTATTTTTAAATATGTGATTTGAAGCCTTTAATATATATACTCTATATTGATAAAAAAAAATTATTTTTTAAAAGTAGGATTTGAAGTCATTTAGTATATATACTCTATATTTATTAAAAAAAAATTATGTTTTTTTAATATGGAGTAAAAAAAAATTTTAATTTAAATACCTTCAACTTAAAAAAATAATATACTAACATATTATTTTTTCAATGTGAAATATAAAAATTTTTAAAATTTATTATTTATAATATATGTACCCTATATATTAATATAGATTATTTATTAATTTTTTCATATAAAATATTAATATTTTAAATATTGTTTTTAATTTTTTCTGAAACTCGACTCACGGATGGACTCGGAATCAGATTCGATAACTATGCTTTAAAGTGATCCGGCTGACCGAATTAACCATGGGTCGGTGTTATAAATATGCCTACCAAACAGTTTTGTAATTGAATTGAAGTCCGCCACTTAATTGCACACCTACGCAGTGCCCACCATGAGAGGACGCAGCAGCAGCAGCACTGGCTTCACGCATTTGTTTAAGCATTAAAGAAATAGGCGAAACGGTGTCCGGTGTGGCTCGGTTTGTCCGAGACAGCATATCCGTGAACCGTGACCATCTGACACCCTCCACTGCCGCCCCACAATTGCCATTAGAGCTCTGACACGCCTCATCTGCCGAGTCTTTTAACACTTCATTGGCACCCCTTGCCCTTGCCTAAAAAAATCCACTTTACACCAAAGTCGAAAAAGTTTTAAAATCTTAGATTTTCCACTCACGTGCGTGCGTGCGTGCGTGCCCCTTTTAGCTATATCGTTAACCTCATGGAATGTTACTCTTTCTTGCTGCTATCTAGGGCTCTAACATCATATAATGTAAACGTCCCCTTTTAAACCCTATCTAATACGAATTTAATGCTATGCATTTACTCATAAAATGGCTTCAAGCTGGCACAACTTTCTTAGTCTTGACACATAAAAATACCTCCGATTTTTTAAAAAAAAAAAACAAAAATCACCGGTCCTAAAACATCTCAAAAGCTGCAATGAATGTGCTGCGACCGTCATATAAATAAATATAAACAAGGTTCTATAAAGCATCTCTCATGTTAAGAGATATATTAAATATCATACCAGCCCTTTATCATATTTACCGCCACATTGTCAAAGATTAAATATAAATGAATAAAAAAATACATAAATTTGATTTAAAAAAACAAATGAAATAGTAAAGTCTGATACCGGGTTGGGTTTTCAGTAAATTGCAATCGACTTCGACTCCTTATTAGAGTATTTACAGGGCCTATTTTTGCATTTATTCTCTCATTATTTCTCAAAACATAAACCTCTCCATCATCTACAGTATTGCTTTACGATTATATGTACCGTTCAGCCCCATCAATCACAGTCAGCCAACTCACCGAGCAAGTCACGGGACCACACAAAATTTCTGCAGATAATCTTAATCTCTGCATAGGCTGGACCCCACCTCGTTGCCTCTAAAAATTCCCGTAGTTTTGATCAATCCAAGAAACACATTAAAAATCCAGCTGTGCTCCATGTTTCTTAGCTGGCAAAAGCGGACCCTCATAGCTGGCACTTGGGTCCCCAAAATAGTACCTTCCACGTGTCGAACCACTATTGGTTTGGAAGCCTCACGGTTCTGTACGACCTGTCCAGTTTCTGTGTCAAGGCATAAAGCACCTGCCACGTGGCATCGCCTTCCTGCACTCGATCATTGAAAAGGAGGGCCCGCCTAACATCTGGGCCCCATAAGTTTTTCTGAATGGCTGACAAATTGGTAGCTGCCACGTGATCGAGTAGAGTTCCTAGATTGGCCACGTCCTTTTCGGCCACGGTTAGGGATATCTCCGACCACCGGACAGCGGTGGGGAAGGGCAACCGGATGCCATCCGCAATTATGACCGGCACGCACCCTAATGCAACAGATTCCACCAGCCTTGGGCTCCATGGGGCCCATCCCAAGGGGCATAAACAGAACACTGACCGGACGATTTCTGACTGGTAACCGGCAAACCTGTGCCTTTGCAAATAAAACCTCCGGTCACCGCTGTATTTTCTCCATATCACCGTCCTCACTTTCCTGAAAGAAATTCAAACAAATAAGATCAGCGAGGAAGAGAAACGAATAGAAAATTATCAAGGGTAGTTAAGTAATTATCTAATTTGAAAATTGATTGATTAGGAAATTGATTTTTTATTTACTTGCTGTAATATCGTCCACTAATGTTTTTGGGGTGCACTTCCATTTTGCCTCTAAAGAAGGCCCAAATGTCCCGCCGGCCGGTCAGCGGATACTTCTCGAGGGTTGTCCGTACGCTTTCCGGCGAGATGTAAGGTGGTATCACGACATTCTCAACGTCTTGGCATGGATGGTTAAATTTGACACCAAAAGTCTGCAATATGATCGACCTCTTCAAAAACTCTGGGATCCCATCTTCCATAGCTCTCTCCTCCTTAACAAGAACGTCAAGAAACAGCCAAAAACCAAATCAAAAAACACATCAAAAGATGGAATAAACATCAAGGTTCGAAACTCTTGATGGTTTTGAAAGGCTTGTGAAACATAAACTTTTGATGGTTTTGAAAGGCTTCTGAAACATACCATGGCATGGAAACAAGCGCCGTAATCGTGAGAGGCAACAAAGACATGATCAGATCCTTGAGAGCGGTTCCAAAATGGATAGTTAGAGGAAATGAGCTGCACCGCAGAGGATAATAAGGACCTTGCATGACCAATTGCGGGGAACCCGTTAACGGTGCTGAAATTGCAGGACACGTAAACAGGAACAAAGAAGAAATCAGCTTCGTATGGGTCAAACGTCCGTACATCAAGACTGTTTGATAGTGCTTTATGAATGGCAACTTCTGATGCAAACAAATGGTTGCTGCACCTCGCATTTGTTAGCCAGTCCGTGTTGTATTTTGATGGCAACTCATATATGTATACCTTCAAATCCTTTAATAATCCTGTAATCATACAAAACAAAACAGGAAACAATTAAAATCATTGGTCTAAAATACATAAATAAGCTGTTCTATAGCTACAGTGACAACATACCTCGATTGATGTTCTTGCTCTGTTGAATGAAAGTGGAGTTTGAGGATTCAAAGAGGGCACGGGAAACAACAGTTTTAGATTCTGAGACATGGGTTTTGGAGAGGGGAATGGGTTTGTGGGTGAAGAAGCAAGAGCTAAGGAAATATAGAAGAAGAGAAAACCAAAGAAGCCATTTGTAATATTTGAAACAAAGATTCTTCTTCTTCTCTTGTTGTTGAAGTCCAGCATGTCTGTGTAATAGTTTCATTCTAACATAAAACCCCCTCCTGTTATTGCTCATGGTGGGTCTTTTAACATCCAGTACCATGTTTCATTTAAAACCCACAAAAAATAAGAGGGCATGAAACAGAAGCTTTAAGGAAGATCATCAAAGGGGGCTTTTAGGATGAAGTTGTGGTGGGGTTTTCATTCTTGGTAATTGGGGCAATGAAGTGGAGATTAAGGGACAGAGATTGTAGGTGTTGAGGTTTGGTGGCATTTCGTTTTTACACCTACAATAAACAATGACATAAGGTGCAAGATGCATACGGTCTTTGCATCGATTTTTTTACTCTTAGGGCTAACAATCGTTAGAATTTTTAATTGGGTTTGGTCGAGTTCTGGTTCTGTCAGAAAGGAAGGTAAAGATAATTATGTTATGAAGGTGATATGGTGGTGATGGAGGAGAAAGAAACAAGGCGGAGGTCTCGGTCTCTATGCTTGTCCTGGTCTGCCATACGACATTTTGAAAACTCGATTGACTGAAACAGCCTCGAGAATTTTCATGATCTTTTATCGTAGTTTTCAATTCATACTACATCTTAGACAACGGGTTTATTTTTTTATTTTACAAAAAAATAAAAATAATATCATTTTAAAAAAATACACGGATTTTAATTAGGCTGTCCGGTTAAACGGATCATACCAAATTAATTTTTTTTTATTTTTATTAAAATACAATCTGGCTTATACTTCAAATTACCTAGATTCCAGGTCAAACTGGCTGGAGTTCTAAAACTGCATGCTGTCTTAATGAAGGGTAAAAAGGGACCGAGCACCTCGTATTGCTAGATTAGCTTGTCTTAAGCATGAGTTAATTAATGAAGGGTTAATTACCAAACAAGGTGGGTCCAAGTCCATGGAGATCCACTAAAACATGGAAACCAGTAACTCCATGCACTTCATTTTATCGATAGGCTTAATTAATGGGCAGTTTGTTATCACTTTCATTTTTTTGTTTTAATAAAAAATAAATTTAAGAACGCAAATAAAAAATAAAATAAAAAAACGGGAATATTTTTATAGGTGAATTAAAAGGAAAAAAGAAAAGAATAAATGAAGAAATCACGGGATAAAACTTGCTCCCTCGACTCATAGATGCTGCAGCCGAAGGAAATCATAACTTGTTGACTTTGGGCGATCTAAATTCTAAAGACAAGATCTGCTTTCTTTTTTGTTTTAATATCCGAGTATATAATTTACAAATTCTTATTCCCAACTGAGCTTACTTTTTAATTTCCTGTTTAATCAATTGATCATTTCAAAGGTATAATTATGCTTTTTTATACAAATTCCCAACCTGAAATCACCCTTGTACTTATCTGGAAAAAACAATTATTACAGAAATCTTCAAAATAGTGGTGTAATTTAAACATATTATATTTTTAAAATTAAAAGTTAATGACACTTACCCTGACCTGGTCCTTCGTATGCATTAAATAAAAGTCCCGTGCACGGCAAGAAGATGATTGGGGTTTTTATGTGCAAGACTTGAAAAGTAGCCTGCCATCAACTTGCTTCACCAAAGGCCATCTTTTTTATATTTTTCAACTCTGATTTCATTTCATCACATCAACTTTTTGTAGTTTGATAGTATCTTTATGTGTATTTTAGTTTAAGGTTGTCATTTCCATTCGTGCTGGCTATTGTTTTTTACAATAAAAAAAGGGCTAAATTAAAGATAAAAATATTAAATAAAATGCACATGCAGCTCAAACCTATGCGTGTATGCTTTATTGTAATTTTTTTTATTTTATAATTTTTATTGAATTTTATCATTGAATATTGGATAGATGATAAATAAATTTTTGAATTTCTTATCATATAATAAAATAAAAAATTAATCTAGCCCAATAAAGTTCATAATCCATGACGCAAGTTTGACGAGTTAATTATGATTAACTTGACTTATTTTTTAAATTATAATTCGAGTCGAGTAAAGAGTTTTTAAATTTAAATTGTTGTAACGAGTTTAATGATAATATAAAAAATTAAATCAACTATCTAGATATTTTTTTTTTAAGGGATGCGCAAGCTACAGCTATTCGATTTATCTATCTTCAACAATACCATCATTCTGGCCCTTATCTTTGTTTTATACCCTATGGATGAAGATGCGTGATGTAATACATTCGAAGAGAACCATGTCTTTACGGGTTAATTATTAGAGCATTAAGAATTGCTTGCATGAGCAGCTAAGCCGCACACAGTCATGGCCTTGGTGCGTTTGATATACGCTATCAGTATCATCCTCTCCTTTTCCCCTTTCACTTGGCCTTCTAGCATAGGGTTTACGAGGATTTTAGCCGAACCAACTGTGATATAATATGTCTATGTGCTGCTTTCGATCGTATGTAGGACATAAAAGGTGTCTTGTTGAAGGGAACTTTTCTGCTAATTCTCTTAGTGTCAAAGCAACTTCAACTCAACTAACACGATCGAGTTCGACTCCATCCTCATCTTTTTCAAAGGGATCGAAGTGTGTTGGTTGACAAGGTTGCATCATGGTGCATGCCAGTAAAAATTATCTAGGGATTTCATAAACTATATAATATAATATATTATATAGTTGGGCAGCAATCTGATGATGGGTGCAATTATGGAGCTTTGCTTTCTTTGGAGTTAATAGAAATGAGTGTCCTTATCATGGGGTTGGCCCAGATGTTTACGGGGAGCTTTAAATTGACAATATCGAATCTTAGACATGAATGATAAATAAATTAAAAAGGGTAGCGTTCGTTCGAATAGTGTTTATTTTTTACTGTAGCTCTATATATATTAATTTAATAATTTTTAAATAAAAAATATTTTAAAAAATATTTTAAGAGATGGATTTAAAAGCATTTCCAAACACAACAATTAATAAATTCAATTTAGAATATGGCTTTCCGAACCTTTAGGCTAATCCAATCAAGATATAATTTCTGCTGCGGTGATGTGGAGTGCACCCGCGACACCAGTGGTGATGGTTTTGGAAAAATTGTTGAGTGGGTTTTCTTCCACTATAAAAATATAATAAAACCAGCCTACGTATCGATTGAAATTAATTTTTTAACCAGGCGATTTTAAGAATATATTCTCCACATTGTTTTGATATATTCCAAGAAATTTAATAATTTTTCTAAATGCTAATCCCAGGATTTAAACTCAAAATATCAAGGTCCATCTTTGTTATATTCCTTCATATCAAACAGGCTAAGATTGTCCTGGGCTTGCAGGATGTCCAGCGGGCCGTGGGGAATAGTCGTGGTGCGCGTAATCTGACCCGGACACCCCACATAAATAAAAAAAAAATAAAAACAGGCTAAGATTGTTGCATGCACGCTTGCTGGCTAGCCTATCCTGATCCCTGAAATTACAGCACAAAAGAGCATTTCGGGCTTCAACTATGCGCCCATCATTGGCAAATCTGGGACCATCGAAATGAGCCCAGCAGAAAGGAGGAACATGAAGGTCCATCCTCTCCATTTTTATTATATTCCTTCGGCATGTACAAGGACTGAATATAACACAATGTCAAATCCTTAAATAAATGGCCATGCATGTCAAACAGCTAAATAGCCATTCAATTACCAGCCTGTGGGGCTGGGACTTACCCTAGAGCTCATGGAAGCATTGAAAAGAGGGCATTTTGAATCTGAAAAGGGTCGACACATCTGGGAAGGGTGTCCCTACTGCAGTGCTGCTTTGAAGTGTGAGCTGTTCAGGCACATGGCCTCCCATGTGTGAAA
Source organism: Populus nigra (assembly GCF_951802175.1). NCBI lineage: Eukaryota > Viridiplantae > Streptophyta > Magnoliopsida > Malpighiales > Salicaceae > Populus > Populus nigra. The sequence continues at coordinate 1,972,089 of NC_084870.1, read as the reverse complement.
GAGAGGTGAATTATTGGTTAAAGATTTGTGCAAGTTGCCTTTTCTGCCAACAAATTTGAAGCATTTTGCCATGTTTCCATGTGCTTTTCTTGAAGAACTAAGTGGATTGAAAAATCATTGGAATTAGCTGTTTCCAAAAAATGTCATGAGAAATTGAGATTTTTTTTTTGGACTCTAACATAGTGGAAACTTGGGAATAATTCAGTTTTGAGAGTAGCCGATAACACCTGTGATTTACAAGTCGTGAGTGTCACATGCGATTCGCGAGCGTCATTTGCGATTCATGAGTCATATGTGTCATCCGCTACTCTTTTGATTCACAAGTCGTGAGTGTCACATGCGATTCGCGAGCGTCATCTGCGATTCATGAGTCATATGTGTCATCCGCTACTCTTTTAAATTGTGGATACAAGACTCAATAAAAAGAGAGAAGAGATAGAGAGAAAAAGGAAAAAAAAACCTTGGAGACATATTGAAGGTCTGATAACAACATCACCAGTATTTTTAGAAAAATCTTGTTGAGATGAATTAAATGATACAAAGAAAGCCCACCAACAGTGATCAGACTGTGCCAAATGAGCCATCCAAAGATGTCAGAGCTCACTTTTCTCTCTCTCCTCTTTTTATTGAATCTTGTATTTAATAATTTTACAATTTAAGAGAGTTGCATATAACCAAAGTTGTTAAAATCGCGATTTAACTCGTAAAATCTTACGATTTTACGAGTGAACATGTATCTAACGTGCTAAATCGGACTTAACTCATGCAAAATCGGTCAACTCGGTCCGATTTTACAAGTTTACTAAATTTATGATATGAATTTGGTCTTAAAACGCATGCTGACTAGTTTTGCGAGATTGAACATATCTTTCAAATCGTACATTGGATAAAGCTAAAATTTTACAGGGAAATATTAGATACATGAAAATATATTGTGGTAAATTTTCAGATCAAATGGAGTTAGGAAACATAATATTTCAGATGTCAAATTTAGTAAAATAATATTGTCAAATATGTCAAACATAACCTTCGTGTACTATTTGGGACATATCTAGAACTACCGATGGAATTTTGCTTCGATTAAAGTTGGGATAGAAACTAGACATCTGAAAATTTCCAATATATATCGTAGGTCCAATAATTCATCCAAACAAGAGAGAACGACAAGTTTGAAATTAGGAGAGAACGACATATTTGAAATCAAGAGAGAACGATATGTTTGAAATCAGGACTTAAATCTACCAAGAATATACAAAAATTGAAGATTCAGGCTACATAGAGGAATTTTAACATAAAGGCTTTTTTTTTTATCATTCTATTTTATTTATTTAATTAATTTTAAATAATTATTTTTAATTTAAATTTTTTCTAGCGCATTAGACATTGTTTAGGGGTTTATTTCATTCTTGAATTTATGTTAGTTAATTACTAATTTAAACTCATTAGCTTGCAACCCAAAAGGGGTTTATCAAGACTTATTTAGATGGCAATGACCAAGTTGTCACTAGTTTTATGTGTGCTTTCTACTTTTTAATAATTTCCTTGTATTGAAAATTTTGTTCTGAGGATTTTTATTTCTCCATGTCACTAATTTATTAATTCATATTATCTATCTCTTTTATTTTATTTAGATTACTCATTGATTATAATATTGTTGATTTATTTTATCATATTTTAATTTAATTTAATTTCTTGATTAGAATTATCAATATATAATTAATAAAACAAAATTACTTATAATTTTATAATTTTACAATCTAAGTTTCTATTATATTTTTTATGATATATTAAAAAAATATTTTTGAGAACCTTACATCGTATAACGCGACTCACAAACACTTTTCTCTAAATATTTTTTAGTACCCTATTATTTTATCATTTGTTTTTTACCATACTGGAATCCAAAAAAAATAATGAGAATTTTGGGTCAGAGTACTGTATGTGATCGTCCCCATGAATTCGCAGGTCCCTCCGCGGAGAAAAAAACATCTTGTCCTTTGAATTTGGTATTTTTATATATTTAAGTACAAATTGAATTTCAAAATTAAAAGCTGCAGATTGACCTTTGAATTTCAAGAACAAGCTGTAAGTGCCCGAGTTTAAAATAGTTTAGCATGAGATGGAAGGCAACCGTTAATGAAAATCACTAATTAAGGATGCTTCAATACAATACAAGGTTATATTAAATCTTGTTCGGTTCATGTCCAAGGCTTAGGATACCGGTCTGCAAAGTACATTCAAAAACTTGTCTTAAATTTTTATAAAAAGATCAAAATAATATATTGTTTTAATTTTTTAAAATTATAATAGATTTTGACTAGGTTAATTAGATCATAAATTATCTCATCGAATCGATCAGGTTTGATCGGATCAATTATCACTTTATTTAATTTAAAATACGATTTAGGTCAAGTTTCAAGTTAATAGGTCAACCTGGCAACCCGTCAAGTGATTTAAATGACATTAGTATAATAATGTGTATGTACTGCATTTAAAAATATTTTTTAAATACATTTGAAATAAGAAATAAAAAAGATGCTCTTGAATAGTTTAAGTTATTGATATAATAGAAATCACTAGATTATTGGTGCATGCTAGGTTGTGGGTTAGATTAATTTTTTTAATGTAAAAAAAGATATCTAAACGTTGCTAATATTTTTTTAGTAAAAAAATTAAACCATGTATGGATTGACCCGATATAAATTGGTTTTTTTAGAGGATCATAAGGCAACTTGGATGATTATAAGAACATAGTTGAAATCAAAATTTAAAGATCAATATTTTTTTATAAATAGTGAGACGACAACATATTATATCGATTCGGATTAACTTGGATAAACCTACCAATCCCCATGCTAGGTTATGAAAACCATGATAAGTTCATAAAAAAATAATTCAAAACAAATAATGAAGCTTAATTTGTAGTCAACTCAATGTTAAAGGAAAAAAATTGAAAAAAAAATCAATAAAAAAGAACAAAATAATGACTCGAGTCAACCTGAGTTAGCTTGTTAAACATGCGACCTGTTTCATGAAACCAAGATAATCTAATAAAAAGCAAACTGAAATAAATTATAAGTTCAGTTCTCAATTAATATAGTGTTGAAACATGAAACTGAAAAAAAAAATAACACAAAAAATGACTCAAGTCAACCTTAGTTAATCCACCAAACTCGTGATATGAGTAATGAGATGAGGTAACCTTGTAGAAAGCAAGCCGACACAAATCATGAAGCCTAATTCCTAATCAACCCAATGTTAAAGATTGAGATTGAGAAAAAAAAAGTCAATTAAGAAAAAGATAAAAAATAACTCGAGTCAATCGAGTTAACTCGTCAAACCCACAATTCAAGTCATGAGATTGTGATAACCTCAAGAAAAATAATTTGAAAAAAAATATGAAATTCAATATCTAATAAATCTAATGTTGAAAAATGGAGTTGACTTTGAAAAATCGATTAAAAAAGACATAAAAAAAAACTTGAGTCAACTCGGAGTAACCTACCAAATTTGTAACCTGAGTTATGAGATAGAGATAAACTCATGAAAAAAAAAACAAAACAAATCATGAAATTTAATTTCCAATCAACCCAATATTAAAGAATAAAATTAAAAAAAATCAATTAAAAAATAAAAAATTCAAATCAACCGAGTTAACTCGTGAAGCCCTGTATCCATACGAAGAAACTTTGATATTATATATTGTACTCCGATCAAAACTGAGTTTCCCAACTACCAATAATCACATGAGCAAAATTGTGATGGATCAAAATTTTATTGTGTAAAAAAGGTTCCTATACGGACAAAATGTGAATAAGGCTCACTTTTACCTCTCTCAAGGCAACTAATAGCTTCTTTCCCTGGAGAAAACAGGATTTGTTCTCTTGGTTAAGAGAATCAGCCAAAGAAATCTAATTATCCATCACAATTATGACCACCAAACGTCCATCATGGGCTTTTAAGAAAATATAATACTCTCTACAGGGCAAAAAAAAATCTAGTCAATTGAAGACAACCAAGTCGTTAATAAAAACCGAGGAAAAATATCGAGATTGTGCTTTGTCATTGATTTTTTACACTTCAAAAAATATTATGGGCTGCCTGTTGTGAAGCACGTAAATATTAAAAGAGGAGGGTGTTTCACTGTATCTATCATCATAAAATATTCATTTAAATAGTGTTTTATTAATTTTTTTCTTTTTTGATTTTTTTTCAATTAATGTTTTTTGATTTAATATTAAATTTATTTTTTTATTGAGTTATCATATTTTTATGACACAAGTCATGAGTTTGGTGAGTTAACCCTACTAACTAAATTTTTTTTCTTAATTAATTTTTTTTTAATTTTATTATTTAATATTAGATTGATTGAGATTTAGATTTTATGATTTATTTTGTTTACTTTCTATTATGTTATTTCAGTATCATGACCCAGAAATAGTACTTAACAAGTTAGTTCGAGTTGACTTAAGTCATTTTTTGTGTCATTTTTTTAATTGATTTTTTTCCAATTTCATCATTAAATACTGATCGATTAGGAATTGAACTTCTTAATATTTGTTTATTTACTTTCTATGAGGATATTTTAGTCTTATGATCAAGGTCGCGAGTTTTAACGTTTTAATTCCGGTTACATCAGATTGTTTTTTTTTCTTTCTAAGAGTTTATCTTAGTCTAGTCTCATGACTCGAGTGGATTTAATTTTTATTGGGTTGTCCTTGTCTCATGACCCGAGTTGCAGGTTTGACGGGTTAATCTAATTGACTCAATTACTTTTCTTTTTCTTAATTAACTTTTTTTTTCAATTTCATCATTTAATATTGTGTTTGATTGAGAATTAGGCTTCATAATTTATTTTGGTTTGCTTCTTATTAAGTTTTCCTAACATCATGATCCGGTAATAGTTCTTAACGGGTTAACCTGTGTTGACTTGCCTCACTTTTTGTGTCAATTTTTTAATTATAATTTTTATAAATTTCATTGTTCAACATTAGGTCTATAAAGATGATTGAAAATTGAGTTTTGTAATTTATTTTGATTTGCTGTCTATGAGGTTATCTTAATCTCATGACCAAAGTTGTGGATTTAGCAGGTTATAACTCAAGTCGCGAGTTTGACAGGTTAACTAGGGTTATTTTTTTATGTTTTTTTAATTAATTTTTTTCAATTTTAACCTTTAACATTATATTGATTGGGAATTAACCTTGATAATTTGTTTTGATTTTTTTCTATAAAGTTATCATAGTTTTAAAATCTAGGCCGTGGATTTGATATATTAATCCGGTCGATTCAAGTCAATCCAATATGTTTTTATCTGAATATTAAAAAACAATTTTTTTTTTATTTTCAGAAAAATTAAAAACGAGCTGCAACTTAATGCTAGTGAATAATCTTAATGATTGACAAATGGTGTAAGATATATACATAATTTTTCTATTTCTTTTTATTCAAACATCGAATAATAATCAATGCCGGCAAATGTTGAAAAGCGTTCAACGGCAATGACAAGGAAGCCCAAAGGATCACCTAAAGTGCTAGAGGCTAAGACCAAAAGAAATTAAAACTAAGACATGTCCAAATTGCAAGTCCAAAACAATATGAAACCCAAGGCTAATGCATGGTAAGTGTAGTAGTGGGAGGGAGGGTCCAAAACAATGTTATTGTGTTTATTATATTTTTACTTTCTTACAGATGAATAAAGGATGTTCGATTTATTAATAAAAAATCACAGTAATGTTTTTGAAGAATATTGACCACTCTTATTTTCTTTAAAAGAGTTTAGAATATAGTTTGAAAATATTAGTTGAAGTGTTATCACAATCATTTCTTGTTAAATAATATCATGAGCTCAATATTGATGCCTTTTTTTTTTATTTGATGTGAAGAAATATTTTGGGTTAGTTTACTATATTAATACATTTTTATTTATATAATTTAAGAATGTATATTTCACTCTATTATATTGCATTGTATACATTCCATGGTTAAAAGATCCAACTTAGCTCAAAATTTAATTTACAAGTTAGATGGGTTGCAAGTCAATAAGTTGACCTGGACCTATTATTATTTTATTATTACTATTGTCTAAAAAACCATAATTTTAGATAATTATTTTTAAAAACAATCTAAAACAAGCTCATTTTAGATAAAAAAAATTAAAATAAAAAATATTGATTAAGTTTCATCTGAGTTTTGACTAAATCGCAATCAAGTTTGCAGGCTTGCTTAGATTAATTATATAAGCAGTCCAAAACAAAACTAGACCTAATTCAAGGGTTGAGTTGATAGATTGCTGATTAATGGATTAAATTGGAGAGATTTCATAACTATAATACATGTTTTAAGGTTTAAATATAAAACATTAAAGAATAAAGTTTTTTACAATCATCAATTCTTTAAAGTAAATGGTGAATTTATCATTTTACCTAATATTTCTAATTTGTTCCACTACATCATGTTGTCAATTTTATATTGTTTTGGTTGGAATGATGGATATACCTTGTATTATTTAAGAAAATAAAACAAAACAAAACAGAAGAAATTCCATCTCGATTTCAAGTTATTTTGGATTTTTCATCCAAATTTCAGTTTAGATATTTTAAGGTTTATTCTGTTTGTCTGGTTCTGGAAATTGCATTTTCAACTGTAAGCAAAATCCATATCCAAACAGCATTGCAAGACTATATGCCCCTGTTATTATTGTGACGAGGAAGGTTGAAAGGGAAATTAATTGTTCTAGCTGGTATAGAAGCCCAAATCTTCACCATAAATATGGGGAGATGATGTTCATATCTTCAACCCCGATAGATTTTCAGAAAAACACCCTATGATCTTGCTTGAGTAGGTTTCAATTTTGCAATTTCCAAAACAAAGATTGCACTCCCTATGATCTTGCAGCGCCACCGGTTTCCTCCTTCACCGACTTATGTCCACTCTCCGGTTAATCTTATCACGATGTGCCCACAACATGGACTCCAAGCCATTCTTCAGCCATTTTAGTGTGAAGTGCTTGTATAATATGTATCTGTATTACCTTTCTTCTGTATGGGCATTAATGCCGCCACCACTCTCCCCCAGACCAAACCCTTATTTGCTTCCTCTGCCAGAGTCAATACTGCAAGATAATGAGAAGTGAAGGGTTCTAGATTTGTTAAATTCTTTGCTGAAAGAGACAAGGGTCAGCTCGAATGCGTCGTGCAATATCATCAAAGCGCCAACGACTTGTCTAGTCCACTCTGTTATTGCAACTGTAGTGTTATTTGCATCTTACAAGCAAGCAACACAGTACTTGAAATTAGTTATAAAACTCTATTTTAACTATTTAATTAAATTTTAAAATTATTTTTAAATGCTTTACATTGTATACTTAATATTTTAAATAATATATGTATAGTATAGCATCTTGAAACAAAACGTTAAAATATTTTAAAATTAAAATTTATCTTTTTTTTTTTAAAAAAAAACAGAACGTGAACTAGAAAGTGATCACAACCGAACAATTATTAATGTGGAATAGCTATCAACCAAGTGTCTGGAGTTTTTGCAATGACTAATATGGGCTTGAGCTTCATCCCACATGGCTTAGACAGTGGATACACTATCTATATGGACTAGGACCTTATTTTTTGGTTATTGAGTCAAAGGGCATGAATTATTAAATTATTGAATTAATTTATTATCAATTATTTTTATTAAAATTACATTATTTTGTTTTTTATATTTTTATAATATTGATCTTATCTTAATAAAATTATAAAAAAAATGATCGGCCAATCATGATTTATAAAATCAATATATTATTCAATTCAATTAAAAATCTAGTTTGAGTCAAGTTTTGAGTTTTAGTTTTTAGAATAATTTACAAGAGATTTTTTTTTTAATTTTAAGAAAGTGGATAATTTGAAAGAGATGCGAATAGAAACCATAAGTAGTCTATAATGTAACAACTATATTATGTTTGAAATCTTTAAGATTTTGTTTTATGTAATATTATGGTGTGCATGGTTTGACAATGCATGAAAAGATATAGTATTTCTTAGGGGAAAATAAATTTATAGTAGGACTTTGTATGATTTGGATACTGATAGTTAATGAGAGATTGACCATTAAACGTAACTAGAAAAATAATCCAACTTAAAAACATTTTAAGTTGGATCTGAATGAATAACAGCTCAGTCAGAAAAATACAAATGTTTATAGACATTGTTTGGCCTAGCCAACTTCAAGAATAGTTCGACGAGAACAAACTTTATGAGCAATTTGGTCTGACCTAACTATAGAGGTAGTTTGGTCAGACTGATATTAACCCAGGTCACTGCATAAGTTGTTTTGTCAATTATTTTGACTTAGAATTTCAAATATAAAGAAATAAATCTTTAAAAAATTAATATGGAGGTGTGGAGATTGCAAAGAAAAATTAATTTAATCTTTTTAAGAAAATAATTAAATAGACAAACCTTGAAGAAAATAACATTGATTTATAAAAAAACCTCGGAGATAATAACATGGAGATATGAAGATTATAATGGAAAATTAGTCCAATCTTACTTTAGAGAAAGTAATTGGGCCTATAAACTTTGAAGAAAATAAATGGAGATTATTGGAGATAAGCTCACTTTTATAGTGGAAAATAACTTGGAGAAATAAAAAAGATAAAAATAAAGAGTAAATACTTCATTAAGTTTTATATAGGAGGTACAAAATTTAGAGATATATTTGATCGAAGATCCTGAAGATGTAGAGACAACATTAAAGATTTCAATTGAAGTACATCTTTAAGTAGTCAAAATGTCATGCATGTGGAAATTGTTTTCCATCTTTATCTTATAAGTGATAAGTGTTAGACTTGATCACTCTTATCACTCTAAATGATCTATATCATTTTAGCGCCAACTCCCTTCTTCTTTTAACACTGCTCGTAGCTTCTAACTTCCTTAGTACCCTATCTCCTACTTGAAATCTTCTATTCTTCACTTTGGCATTGTGATATTGAGCAGCTCAACTTCTAAATATCTTATTTTTCACTGCAATATTAAGTCTAACTTTTTCAAGTAAATCCAAGTTTGACCTCAATCTTTAGTCATTGGGTGTTGGTAGAGAAATGTAATACCCTAAGACCAAGACGTTCTTATTTTTGCTGGGATTATAATCTATGATCCATAAGTTAGGAGGAAGGACGTTTCATTAGTAGAAGATTTTTGACAATATCTTATTAGTGAGTTCAACCTAACAATATCTGAGGTGGAAATTCCACCAAATTCTTCCATACTTGTTTTTTCAAGCACCTCAATCCATACCTAAGGTGGAAATTCCACCAAATTCTTGCTAGCAAGCTTGGAAAGAAGATTAGCTTGGTTGTTATCTTCTCATGAAATTTTAGAGATAGAGATCAACTTTTTTTCTTCATTCTTTAAATTGGTGTATGAAGGAACTTTTTACTAGTATTTTACCATGAAAGGTTTTTTAACCTTATATAGCCTCTGATACTACACCTTACTAACTGGAAGTCATTGATAGCTAAGTAGAGGCTTGCTAAGAGAGCTTCATACTCTTCTATATTATTGGAGGATAAGAATTCTAAGAGGATTGCATATTTAAATGTTTCCCCTCTAGAGCTATTCAAAACAAGTCCAACTCTACTCTCATTTATGTTTGATGCTCCATCAACATGTAATACCTAAGGTTCAGTAGTGAGTTATTCTTATGTTGCTTTAATTTTAACCTCTGATGGAGATGGCTTGGTGAAAGAACATTTTATAATGAATTGGTCTTTAATAGCTAATCTAGGCCAATACTGGAGTTTATATTGTCCTAGCTCAATAGCCCACTTCATTAGGTAACCTAACATGCCAATTTTATGAATGATTTGCCTTAAAGGCAGATCAATTAACACAATGACTTGATGTGATTGGAAATATGGTTTTAGTTTCCTAGCAGTACTAACTAGAGAGAATGTCATCTTTTCAATCCTCATATACCTCATCTTAACACCATGGAGAACCTAGTAGGCACAATAAAGTGGCTTATAGATTCCTTTTTCTTCTTATACCAACACTATACTAATTACCAAGTCAGTAGCTCCCAAGTAAATAAAAAGCTCTTCTTTTTTTTAGGTTGTGAAAAGACTTAAGAAAAGGAAAGATGAGCTTTAATTCTTCTAAAGCTTGTTGACACTCCGAGGTCCACTCAAACTTGGAGACATTCTTCAAGGTTTTAAAGAATGGAAATCAATGCTCATTGCGAGAGATAAACCTCTTAAGGGTGACAAATTTTCCAATCAGTCTTTGTATATCCTTCATTGTTTGAGGAGAAGTCATATTTAGCATTTCTTTGATTTTCTAAGGATTAGGCTCGTGATGCAATCATATTATTCGATAGTTTCACCCATATTTAACCAGTGTTTTGCCTATGTTTTTTATATAAAATAACTTGATATTCTTTATTTTATGTTTGAAGACACTTTTGGATGAAAGATGCAAAAGGGAATAAATTAGAGGTAGTTGGCAGATTTGACCTTCAGTCGATGTTTTGTGCAGAGCGTGACTCTAGAGGTCGAAATGAAGTGATTCCAGTGGCATTAAAAAGCTAACATCCATACCTTTCTGGAAATCTAAGGCAAGAAAATAAAATAAAGAAGAGTATGGAAATCGCAGCCTTCAAAGTCAAATCTCGTAATCTGCCAGTGTTGACCTTCGACCATTCCAACTTGAATATCTGGAGCTACAGAAGTCCAATTGATGCAAAATCAATTTTGTTGGATTCCTGACTCAAAGGCTTATCAACTCTCCAAATTTCAGTCAAAATGATGTCATATGAGGGAGATATGATTTTTCAAAGATGACAACTGAATTCTGCCAGCAAATAGGTTTCATGAAGAAACGAGTCCAAATTACATACCAAAGCATCTAAACAGATATCCAATTTTTATTTTAGCAATTTAGCTCCTCTAAGTCAAAGCTTGAAGATTTCATGCAAGACTATTTCTCATTTTTTAGAAAAATAGTTATTGAAGTACTTAAATATAAACTGTCTCCTTAAGGAAGGATTATTTTGTAAAATAGAGACTAGGGTTTCCTAGGATATAAAAAGAATGAGAGAAGAGAAGGGGGATAGCCAGCTAAGAGGAGAAAAACGCCCCCCTCTCTAAGAAACCTGAAATCATGCATTCCTCCTTCTTTTTTGTTAGTTGTTCAACAAACATGCAAGGCTAAACTCTTTTTCTTGGTTGCAAGGACACGGAAACCTTCGGATTTCAAGAATTGTGAGATTTATTTTACCTTTTCTTTTTAGTTTATATGATGAATATGTTTGTTCTTCTATGCTTATTTTTCCTATGATTGTTTATTTTAATTGCTAGAGTGGACTCTAAGTTATTATTGTAGACAATATATTGTTAAGTTTGATATGAAAACTGGAGTTGTGGTATATGAACTTGTGAAGCAACTGAGTTTAATAATTGTGGCGGATCTACGTTATTAATCTTAGGGAGAACATTCAATCAAATCAAACATAGACTACAGACAGTTATGTTTTCTTGATCAATTAACTTATCTAGTTCTTAAGGCTGCCATTGAATTAAATTACTAGTGCGGACATTGTGGTTGTTTGATGGTTAGGGTTAGTTATACGATGGATCCGTTAACTAACCAATGTTAAAAAGAGATAAATATTCAGAATATAAATTGATGTTTTGTTTCCATGATCAGTTTTGATTTCTGTAGGTGAATGTGTGTTTGCAACTAAAGTTTGTTCTCTTGATAATTTTCTGATTTTTTTTTAATTTTGGTTGATAATTTTCAATTTTCTTTTGCTTTAGCCTAGATAATGTCCAAACCCCCCCAAATTGCATATCATCTAGCATAAAAATCTGACTTGAACCTTTCTCGTGAGATAGACTCCTTGCTTGCTCTATACTATCTTGTGTGTTGTGTTTTAAGTTAGGGTAATTAATTTGTGTGACCGCGACATTGCAACAGCTGGATACCCTTATTGCTATCCAAGAATCCCAAAAACTTTTCTCTTTTTATGGCAAAAGCACACTTTGATGAATTCAACTTTATCTAATGGTATTGGAAATTGGAGAAGACTTCTTGTAGATCCTATAGATGTTGATCAAAATTCATACTTTTCACCAACATATAATTAACATAGAATTTTTTATTTTTTCCTATTTAATTATTGAAATCTCCATTCACCATCCGTTGATATGTACCTACAAAATTCTTTAAACCAAATAGCATGGCTTTGTAGCTAAATGTTCATTAGACAATGATGAATGACGTCTCATCCTTATCATTAGATACATGAAAATCTAATGATATCCTGAATTTGTATCCAAAGAACTCAAGTACTCAAAACCAGTGGTGGAGTCAACCAGGGAATCTATCTTTGGCAAGGGAAAGTTATATTTGGGGCATGCCTTATTGAGGTTAGTGAAGTCTGTAAGCATCCACCATTTTTCATTGGGTTTTTTCATCATTAGCATATTAGGAAGTCATTACCATAGTAGTGAAGTCTATAAGCATCCACCATGTTATTTCTTGACTCTAAAATTTTTTAATCTAAAAAATTGGTTAGTTGACAAGAAATATATATTACTCATCCACTTTCTCATGTGTTTTACTTAAGGGTCTATGACGATTTACAAGATACTTCATGACAAGATAAAGACACTAGAATTAATTAATGATATGAAAACTAAAATTAACACAAAAGTTATCTCTAAGCTATAGAAATAATCCGATCAAAACTAGAAACAAGTAGAAAAACCTGAAACTACCTAAATTTGTTTGAACCGAACCAATTGAACTTCTTTTGACTCAAACCTATTTGATTTTTTTATTCCTGATGCAACAATAAAATTTTTCTAGACAATACATATTATTTTTTTTTTATCAAGAAACCTTAATTAACTCAAACCTTGGTGCTAAACATGAAGAAAATTGACAACGAAAACAAAGACTCGAATTCTAGGAAGAAATGAAACAAACACAAGAAAAATAAAGGGATATAACCTGGTTTTAGAGCTTAGCTCTTATAGCAACTGATGCAAACCTCTTGATCACATGATAAAATAACCCCTAACGAAGTTAAAATACAACTTGGAAAGCTCAAAACTAGATTTGATAAAATCTTGCCTTATAGGTAACCCTGTACCCAAGAACCAAAAGCATTAGAATAAACTTGAACCCAGAGATAACCTTGTACCTAAAAACCTGAAATATATGAATGATATTACAAAGTTAGTTAACCTTCAATAAATCAAATGTACGATCTATGTCCCTATAAAGAAAGAATATTTTGCCATAAACAATCAAAAGGAAGAAACTCACATTGATTATCACCAAGCTGCCAAAATTTATAGCTCCTAAAAACATTATATAGTCTCCTCCAAATAACCCTTATGAATCTTTTTTTGGTTGCAAGTCAATGGACCCAAACTAGGAATCAACTAACATGAATCTAATAATGAAATAAACCCCTAAACAATGTTTAATGGGTCGGAAAAAATTCAAATTAAAAAAAATTATTCAACATTAAATAAATAAAATAGGATAACAAAAACAAAGTTTCCATGCTATAATTCTCCATGTAGTTGAAACATTCAAGCTCTCCTGAGTGGTGTTTTGACTGGATTTTTTAGTGTGAGAATTCAACTAGAAAACTTTGTTTTGATTGCTAGAATTTCCTTCCATATACTGTCTCTTCACATCAAGTCCATATTAAAAATCGTTGTAGCCCAAGCCCATGCACAAACTTAGGGACTAAATAAGCCTCATTTAATCTTCCCTTGTTTTCCAAAATTAACCCATTACAGGTCTGGATTGAATGAGCTGAAAATAGCCAAGAAATAATACTTTGTTGATGAATTTGTCAAAATAATAAAATAAACTTTGACCAATTTATAAATATATATTTGAAATCTGATTGATTTAAATTTTTACCACAATATAATTCCATGTGTTTAGTATTTTTTTTTATGAAATTTAAGCTCAATCCAATGTGCGGTTTAAAAAATATATTTAATCTTACAAAATTAGTCAATAAATATTTAAAAATAAATTAAAACCTAACTTGATTTGTTATGATAAGCGAAACATCCATTGCTGACCTCTCTGGCTTTCCCGCTTCATTCTAAAAGGTTCTCCCATGCAATTCAAGAGAAAAGGATGAGAGAGAGGTGGCTTAGAGGTTTTTTTTTTAATTTAATAGAAAAATGGTGATATTTAATATAAAGAATCTTTAGTTATTAATTAAAATATAATAACAATCTAATACATAATTTAAACTTCTTATTTTATTTTTACTGTGTCAACAAAAATATAAAGCGTTACATAACTTTAAAAAATATATTAGTAAACCATAATTTTTTTTTTAAATAACTAAACTAGATAGCAGTAATAATAATAAGAAGATAATGTGGGTAATTTTTTAATAATCATGTGGACTCGACAATTTTTGGATCCGTTGGCCCTATTTGATGTTAGGTGAACTTGATAAAATATCTTGTTTAAAAGATTAAATGCAACGCACCAGTGCTCATTAGCTATGCTTGCTGTACTTGTCAAAATAGAGTTCAAAGATGTGCTGTCTCCTGGTCACTTGTTCCAAGAAAAGAGATATTCTATCTAGCAGCCATCTCTAATTAGTAATTCTACTGTCAAACCAAAGAAACGCCCGGAAGTTAAAACCATATCTTGTTAAACCGACCTCGGTTGATTATGGGCAAATTTTAGTTTGTGAGTCAGATGGATTTACCAAAGCTCACCACTCCTCTCACATTCCTTATCCTCGAGCAAGGAAACACAAGTTATTTTTAGCTCAAGTTTTAAATTTGGATCAGAAAAGTAATTTCTTCTTCGTTTTGGATATATTTTTTTTTTATTAGAAAAGCCCTAGTGTTGAAATGCCAACAAGGACACATGAATATTATCACCATTGAAAGAAAAGAGAGGCAGCAATGTTTACCCAAAAGTTGGGGGCCAATAATGCAGGAAAACCACAAGACCTCTAAAATAGTAATCATTTCCTCCACTAATTCTTTCATAGTTTTGGAGCTCCATATTTCCATAAATTAAGTGCTCAACTTCCGAATCTTTTGTAAGAGAAGGACAAAGAAAGATACAAAATAAATAGTCCCGCAAGATAGCAAAAAAGGGTGAGGAGGCAGAAGAAACGAAACGCCATCCTTCTTCTCTTTTGTTTCTCTTCTTCTCTCCCGGCCCTGTCGTTTAAGAAAGTAAATCAATCTCTTGGTTCTATAATTTTTATTTGAGTGCATGCCATCATCCTACATTTCTTGCAGAATTAACCCATTTGTTTTTAAACCAAGATCAATCATTTGTGTCTTCTTGATCTTGCCAAAAAAACACATTTGAAGAAGGAAAAATGGGTGACGCGTGCAAATTTGCTCTACATGCAGTAGATGGGAGATGGTTCTCTGTTTTTGCCTCCTTTTTGATCATGGCTGGAGCTGGTGCTACATATCTCTTTGGCACCTACTCCAAAGATATTAAATCCACTCTTGGTTATGACCAAACCACTCTTAATCTTCTAGGATTCTTTAAGGATCTCGGTGCTAATGTCGGGGTCCTTTCTGGACTTCTAGCTGAAGTTACACCAACATGGTTTGTGCTTGTGGTTGGTTCTGCCATGAACTTTGCCGGGTACTTCATGATTTGGATGTCTGTGACTCAGAGGATAGCCAAGCCTGCTGTTTGGCAGATGTGTTTGTATATTTGTATAGGTGCCAATTCCCAGAACTTTGCAAACACAGGAGCTCTTGTCACTTGTGTCAAGAACTTCCCTGAAAGTAGAGGGGTGATGCTGGGTATGTTGAAGGGTTTTGTGGGGTTAAGTGGAGCTATCTTTACACAATTTTACTTGGCCATCTATGGAACTGATTCGAAGTCTCTCATTCTTCTCATTGGGTGGCTCCCTGCTGCTCTGTCTGTGATTTTTGCTTACACAGTTCGGGAAAGGAAGCCAGAGAGGCAACCTAATGAGCTCAAGGTGTTTTACCAGTTTCTCATTGTGTCAATTATTCTAGCTTTGTTTCTCATGGCTATGAACATAGTTGAAAAACTTGTTGATTTCTCTAAAGCAGCCTATGCTGGAAGTGCTACTGTAGTTTGTGTTATGCTTTTTATACCTCTCATTATTGCCATCAAAGAGGATTGGATCCAATGGAACCTCAAGCATCAAGAAGGAATGAAACCTGCTACAGAGGCAACCGCTGAGAAGAAACTAGATATTACACCGGAGGTGAAGTCCGAAATCTCAAAAGAGCAAGAGGAGAAGGTTCAAAAATCTTGTCTCCTTACCATATGCAACAAGCCACCGAGAGGTGAAGACTACACAATCTTACAAGCACTTTTGAGCATCGATATGCTTATCTTATTTGCTGCAACATTTTGTGGCCTTGGTGCAAGCTTAACAGCAGTGGACAACTTGGGCCAAATTGGTGAATCGCTAGGATATCCAACTAAAACTATCAAATCCTTTGTTTCACTAGTGAGCATATGGAATTTTTTTGGAAGGGTCTTTGCTGGATTTGTTTCTGAAAGCTTACTAGTGAAGTACAAGATGCCTCGTCCATTGATGATGACATTTGTTCTCCTCTTGGCATGCGTAGGCTACCTCCTCATTGCCTTCCCCTTCCCAGGTTCAGTCTATGTAGCATCAGTGATTACGGGGTTTTCATTCGGTGCACAATTGCCATTGCTATTCGCTATAATCTCTGAGCTCTTTGGACTCAAGTACTACTCTACGTTGTTCAATTGTGGACAATTAGCAAGCCCTCTTGGCTCGTATATACTTAACGTCAAGGTCACTGGGTTGTTATATGACAACGAAGCGGTGAAAGAGCTAGCAAAGAAGGGTCTGGATAGATCAGCGGTAAAGGAATTGGTCTGCATTGGGGTCCAGTGTTTCAGGCTACCATTCATAGTTTTGTCTGCTGTGACATTTTCTGGTGCTCTTATTTCTCTGATTCTGGTGATGAGGACAAGGAAGTTTTACAGCAGTGATATATACAAAAAGTTCAGAGAGATTCATGGAGTGAAATGAGAACATGACACAAATGAAATTGAGGGGAGATGTAAACCTAGCGCCTGACTGGGTATTAAAGGCAACTAGGTAGATGTCTTGACATGCCTTCCGATTGAGTAAATCACCCCTCTACCGCCGTTCGGAGTGGTTTGTCTACGTGGTTAACATTGAGTTTCAACCATTGAAACGTGATTTCAATCGCTTAGCAAAGCATATAATTAAAAAAAACTGATATTTCAACTGTGATTAAGACACATAATTTGATAGAAACAAGAATGATCTCAAGAAGGTTATGTGTAGTTGCCAAATTGATTGTATTAGCTTCTTTTTTTTTCTTTTTTTTTTTTTGTAAATTCTCATGTACATGTTCTCGTAAAAAATGAAATGAAGTTTAGTTTTTTTATTTGCTTTATATATAGAAGTTTAAAATAATGAATGCATGACTTGGGAATATTTTTCTTTTTTCCAAAACTATTGACCTCACAAGACCTTCTAAAAACAGTTTTCTTTTTCCCAAAAGGGTCCAATTCTTTTTTTCAAAAACAAATATAGTATTTATTTACTTAAAACAGCTTAATCCAAATATCTATTTTGAAACATGAAATAGAAGCGACTTTTTATCATTTCTAGATTCTTTGAATAGCAAATTAAATTATAATAATATCCAATAACACATTTCATATATTTTAAAGAGTTATACTAAACATTAAAAAAATAAAATTAAATGGTTGGATCACGATCCAAATGTAAGCTCTACTAATAGTTTATGAATATTTTTAAAATTTTTATTTTTCTTGAAAAAACCAGAGGCAACTAGATAAAGAGTTTAATTGAAAATATATTAAAATAATATTGTTTTATATAATTTTATTATTTTTAATATTAACATATTAAAACCATAAAAATAACTAATTTTCATATTTAAAAAAAAATATAAAAATACAGCTTCAACCATAAAAATAAACAATCATGCACCTTTTCCTATTTCCCTGATGTAAGAAATCATGGTGTGTTCCAGTGTGGTGGTCACCGGTGGATTGGCATCTCATCTCATCATGATTATTATAAGCAGGTAATGATTCTTCACGTCTCTCTCTCTCCCCCACAGAAGCCATCAAGCACGGCGGCATTCCGGCTGCTAACTTGAGGAGGTGATCCATGAAGATTTGTTTATTTTATTTTATTTATATTTTGAATTTAAACCGGAATTTCTATGAAGTATTATTTTTAACATTAATAAAAACGAAGAAGGCCAATTACTCCGGAAGGAAAAACTAAATTAATTAGCTGTAGAGATCATGCCAGCAAATTAGGTCAAAGAATTTGTCTTGACCTTATTGCAATACATTTTATTGAACACGTGTGCCACTCTCGTTCACTCACTAAGTCAACCTCATACTCCTTATTCGATTTAATAACAACAGTACCGATTTTTTTTTTAAAAGCATTGCAGATCATAGCGTTTTCAGATTGCTTATAAATTATAAATTAACTTTTGCGGGGCCGACCTAGAGATGAACCAAATAATACCAAACAATACATGGGAAATAGCAGCACTAAAAAACGACTAGTTTTTCCACGCTCCAACAGACTGAGTATCATTAATTGCTAAGTATTATTCACGTACCATTTTAGTTACCTTAATTGCTAAGTATTATTCACATACCATCTTAGTTATCGACACTGCCGTCACTGAGTATCATTCACATACCACCTTAGTCACCATCATCACGATGCTAAGTTTCATCACATACCCTTAGTTATCATCACCACGATACTAAGTTTTATCACAGAACCTTAGTCACCATCACTATGATTGTAATGTTCTCTATAAATACATGCAATTATTGTTTATCCTATCACAAATATTAAAACTTTTAGAGTTATTTTTTATATTATTGATTAATTAATATGCCATAAAGTTTTTTCAATGCAATATAATGAATTTATGGAATAACTTAAAGTATACAAATCCATTGAGAATTAAGTTAACGACTAAATTAATTCCTATTTATCTTTTCTTCATATTAATTAAAACAATTATCTTAACTTGGACCCGGTAATAGGCCCTCATTCAAGCAAGCTCCTTACTGCCTAAAAACAGGGCATTGATTCTATTTAGGATATCCAATTTCATAGCCTAGAATAGGGCACTAGTTCTTAAACAAAGAACTAATCATCTAGCCTAGAACAGTGCATTGGTTCTTAAACCAAGAACTAGTCATCCAGCCTATAATAAGACAACAATCTCATATCAAATGATAATACAATTGAATAAAAAAATTATAACTATAATGTTTTAACAATTCTAAATAGAATAGAATTAATAAGGTGTCGAGCACCTACCTGCTCCTTTTTCTGATTGAGCCTTTCCTAACCGCAGATGAACCTACGTCAGACACTTCATGACTTTACGATAGTGTAAATTCTTATATCATTGAAATTTAATTCATAAAAGTTCATTACTATGAATTTATTCTCCTTCAACTAATTTTCTCATTACATTTTCTATCCCCATTTTATTACTCATGAGCATTGTTTCATATTTTATTTATAAGTTATAGACCTCAACCTTAGTTTTGAACATAACTTGACTCTTTTAAAAGATAAATCATTAATATACAACTTTATTGAAGGAAAAGAAACCATTTTTACCCTTAACATACCTAAATTTACATGTTATCATACTTAATGAAATTTTTCCAACAATGTTAATTTTGACATCCCTTCGGTTTTTAAGCTATATTTGGAGTTATGTAGCTCCAATTAAATCAAAATTAATTACATTTAAAAGATAACATTCATACCTACAATCTTTATAAAAAATTAACTTCAAATTATATCTCTTTGAGGTTCAAATTAAACAATCACAATAGCATACAAAACCTGTCTTGATTTTTATCGGTTTAGAACTTCACTCAGTTTTGGGATCATATCTAAAGTTATACAACTCCACATTAAGCAAGGTTAGTTTCATTTGAAAGGTAACATCCATACCTATAACGTTCATGAAGAACAACATTTCAAATTCTATTTGTAACCACCCTAAAATAACAAAAGAAAACTAAGAAAAAACCAAAATACATAATTAGGTCAAAATTAGGCAGTAGCCAAAACAATCTCATCTTTTTGAAAAACAGTTTAATCATTTTTTAAATCGATCTAGCCATTTCTCAAAATAGTTAGCCCGTTTTTGGTTCACACGGAACTAATTCTGACAGCTGTTTCAAACAACAATTAACAAAGAATAATATTCAAGACATTCCCAACAGTTAAATTGTATATTATCATAATAAGTATAACATATTCAAATATCATCTTTAACTAACGGTTAAATTACCAGAAAATGAGGTTTAACCTAACTGACTTAAAAATTATAGACCTACGATTTAGGAAAAACAATTTCTATCCGAAGTGTTGTTTCTGATCTCCATTGTTTGAATTTTAGATCACATCTTGATGAACAACATATTCAAATTTCAACCTAATCCAACAGTGGAAGGAGAAAAAAACAGTAGGCGAACGAAATTGTTTAAAAAGATGTTTTCTACAATGGAGATTGATATAGAAAATCTCTCCGGTGAGAATGTATAGGACATTGAGCTGAAAAACATACCTAAAAGACAGTCTAATCCAATGATGGATAACGAAGATATTGCTGTCGAAGTTTCATGTCATTAATGTGTCTTCTCTCTAACTTCTCTCTAAACTCGCTAGACCACCCAAATATCTCTTTTTGATCACTTATTGACTCTTTTTAATCACTCTAAGTTATCCTTTTGGTGAATATTTCATTGAAAAATGAGAAGAAGAAATCAAAGAACCTTAACCCCTTTCTTGTTCTTGCAAGTCCAATGCAAAAGAGAGAGAAAGACTGAAAAAGGTATCTATAGTGTCATCTTATTAATTTCACTTTGACCCTTACTTTTTTTAATCATTTGTACATTAACCCCTAAAATTGCACATTGACCCCTTTTGATCATACATATTCCTTTTATCCCCACAAAAATTTCCTTTATAATAATTTAGTCCTATACTCCCATTTCATTTCATTAATTTCACCATTTTTATCTTGTTTAAGTTTTTTTAAAATTTAATTTAACCCACTTTACTATCGGGTAAATTTCTCATATTTTACTAACTTAGAAAAATTCTAGCCGGGGGTTTACACAACATGATAAATACACATAACAATCATATCAAATATCCTTAGTCACTCTCATTCCATTTGTTATAAGTTATTTTCCTCCTACACATTTGCTAACTTAGACATTAGAAGGTCCCTTATCCTAATAGTGGACTTATATAGCCATAAGTCAGCCCAACATAAAAATAAATTCTTCAAGGTTTATTGCACCAAACATTGAAAGGCCTAGGTTAAATTTAAAGTTTTTCCTATTTAATGAGTTTATGAAAGTGATTTTATTAGTTTCTTTGATAGGATAAGTTATTTACCAATCTCTTAACTTAAGTTGATTTTGAAATAACTAATGGACATGTTAGTTTTAATATTAATACTTGAACTATCCATGTAGAATTTACCAGAAAAATAAAATAAAAGAGTAATTGGGTTCTAAAAACTCTCGTTCAATTAAAGTTTTAAAACATATTCAAATAGTTTTCACAATTAAAAAAACTAATTATCAATCAACTAACTTCACATTTCACAATACCTTTAATCCCAAAATCAACTCATATTCTTTAAAATTGACTTTTCACCTTTTAAAATCTAACAACCATCAAACTCAAAATCAATTAATATCTCCAAATTAACTCCTTTCTCTCTCTCTCTCTCTCTCTCTCTCTATAACCAACATCAATCAACCATGGTACGAGGAAGTGGTTGTGGAGTTTGTCATTGGGCTTATGATTATGGAATAAGACAATAACAACTACATGATTATAACATTCATGCTTGATCTCAATAAGTGTGAATGTAATATTTTGATGATCTTCGAAGAATATTCATTTATCAAGAAATATTTTTTAGGATGGTTTTATAGAATTGTAGGGTAATTATTTCTATATTACATAAGCATTTTCTTGGTTATAATCAAGATTGTCAATTTCATTTTTGTTGGTGTTTTTGTTATTGGAACGATAAATTTTGGTTTCGAAGCATTTCGATGTTTCATTTATGGGTCATGTACTATTACATATAATATATATAATTCAAAATATTAATTCAATAAATATGATTTCAATTCAAACCTAGAGACAAATTAACTTCAAATTATGCAATACAAACACAATATCAAGCATCTAAACATGATTTCAAAATTTAAAACATTCTTAAATGATGAAGACTAAAAAGAACTTAAACTTAAAATAATTCAACACAAATAAAATGCCAAAATATTAAGAAAGTAGAAGGTTTTAATATAAAGAAAACATAAATCAAACATCATCTACATCATTAACATATTGATAAAGATCTTGATCTTGTGGTGTCATGTAGGAAAGGTCATCAATTAAATATTTCAATATATGATCATTTTCACTAAGCTCATCCTCGCCATCAAAATGAATCTTTTCATCTTTTAAAGTCAAGGTAGACAAATGTACTGTAATAATTTATCAACTTAAGTCCTATATATTAAGAACGCTAGATTCTTCACAAATCCACATTCAATAAGTTAATGTTGTCAAAGATAATAAGATCTAAAGCATCCATTCTTTCGTTTAGATTCCTGTAAAGTATAACCATGAAAGAAAATACTAATAATATGAATATAAACCATATATATTAGTGATAAATTTATTTTTTAAAAAATAATTCAAATTTTAATGGATATAGTAATAATCATTTTTTATATTACTATTAATATCATAATATTAATATTCTACATTTATTGAATCCTCAAATTGTAACAAACAAAGACCAAATCCTTTTAATTCTTATACAAATATGTATAAATATTCCATTGTTCCAAATTTGTTATATAATGAATGAAGTGCTTGATAATTGCATATGTGGGCAATCTGTCATTTTATTTGTAACTTGGAGGATATTTTTCTACTTGCAAAATATACCGACCATAAATCAATACTAATCATGAAATATTTCTAGCATAATTCATGCTCAATACCTTTTGTTTTTACCATGCTTATTTTTTAACTCAACCTTCTATTTATCTAATACGATGTTAAATCAATTAGGCATTGGACAATAAATGTTGGCATTTCTTTGTTGTTGTTCATAATCAAAGTTGCAAAACATTGAATGAAATAACTTCTAATGACAATAATGGGGGTTTCTTATTGTACCTTTTATTGTCTTCCAAAATCAAGTATTTAAACTCGAGGGCTATTGAATTTACACATTTCATGGAATAATATAGCACTAATGCAAAATGATACACAAAATTGCTATATGCAGACAAGTCAATGAGTTTTATAAATTCTAAAATTTTGTACTCTATATAACCTATTTTATTTAGAACAGAATGAACGAATTAAACTCGAAACATCTTAACCAAAATCTGGGCTAGAAATATGGAATGACTTGAGTTCCTGAGGGTTATCAAATTTGTTCCACTTTGTTCTATTTTTTGAAATGGTACGAGGTATATTAGCTACTTTGACCGGAACATAACAAAACTAACAAAATAGGCTCAAGCTAATCACCATCCTCTAAAATCCAAACCAATCACCAAACTAACTCTTACCTTTTCTCAGACATCATTAACCTCCACCACACCAAAACCACCATTACAAAATTGGACCAATTATTATCTTTCTTTCAAACATCATCAACCTTCAATGGTACCAAAACTATAACTACAAAACTATACTAGCTATTACTTCCCTCTCAAACCATCAACCTCCACCAATATTAAAACCACCACTACAAACTACAATATCCTTTATTAAAATTAAGCCTTTAAATTTCAACAACAATAAAAGAGACTCCCACGTTAGCTACTATTCTTAAAAAAAAAAACCCATCACCAAACCAATTTCACCTCTTACAAACACCATCAACCTTTACCAGTACCAAAACCATCATTACAAATCACCATTTTGTCCATTAAAATTCACGAGTTTTAATA
This sequence comes from Populus nigra, assembly GCF_951802175.1. NCBI lineage: Eukaryota > Viridiplantae > Streptophyta > Magnoliopsida > Malpighiales > Salicaceae > Populus > Populus nigra. The sequence goes on along the minus strand of NC_084870.1, from coordinate 1,947,988 downwards.
AAGATGGCTCTTCAATTCCCCCATCAAGCTTTATAACATTTGGAAATAAAAACAAAACCTATTATATTAAAAAAAAATACGAGACAATAAAAAATATCTTGTAACAAATTGACACACCTAAAAGCAGATTTCTCATATGCATATCATCAAATTGGTGGTCAAAAACATCAACCAGACTAAAATCTAAGCTAACTCTTTATTAATATTTGTATATAAAAGGAGAAAGAGAAAAGTGAGAACATAAATTATATGAGAAATAGAAGAGAGGGAATAAAGAGTCAGATTGATGGCAAACCATGTCGATGTTATCACCATTGATATTCATGTCCCTAATATAGGTGGTTGAGTATGTTTGGTTCAGTTTCAATATTTGATAGTGATTGTGGTGGATATAGGCTAGTTGGTTATGGTGACAAGTTCAATTTGAAAAGGGTGGTAGTGGTGAAGGGTCAATTTGATGGAGAAGATCATGGATATAGTGGTTTGGTGGGTGTTGGATTACAAACTAAGTGATTATAATGATGGATTTAGTTTGGAGATATGGTGGTAGTGGAGGGTCAGTTTGGTGGAGATACAAGCTATGATGGTTTGATGGGTGTTGAACTATAAGCTAGGTGGTTGTAATGGTAGGTTGAATTTAGAAAGGATGATGATAATGAATAGTTGATTTGTTACAAAAGATGATGATGATGATAATGAAAAAATAATTTACTAGAGTTCAATTTAGGTTTCAATTGGGTGAAGAAATAAAGATGGACAAAGTAAAAAAGATGGAAAGAACGAGAGAGGAGTGAGTATTAAATGTTTAAATGGTTATTTTAGGTTTCAATTGGGTGGACAAATAGAGATAGACAAAGAGAGCAAGAATGAGAGAAATATGAGGGAGTATTATATGTTTAGATATATAAGAGTATTTTGATATTTTTAATTTTTCAATGATATTAATAATAACAGAGTTAGTTGGGAATGTTATCTATAATTTATGAAAAATGATAATGCAAAATGTGATTGTAATGAACCTATAAGAGGTTTTAGATAGTTTACCCTTTATCTTTCCATTTCTTATCACTTATTTTAGGTTTCATTTTGTAGTTTTTGAAATGACACATGAAAAAAAAAAATTGTTGCTCTTTCTCTTGTCTACATAACCTAAAATTAATAGATAAAAACATTTAAAAATTCAAAGCTTATCAATCATTAAATAAAGGATCCAAATTTTATCTGATAAGCAAACCAAACTTTTAAGCTCGAAATACATTTTATGTCCAAATGACTTAATTTATATTTTTTTGATATAAATAATTCACTCTTTTTTTTTGGTTCACTAATTGTAATATCTTTAATTATTTTTATTTTTCAATCACTCGCTCTTCATTTTTGCATAAAATATATTTAAAGTTGTATTTTATCTTGCTTGATTTGTTTCTAAAATTAATAATGTAGTTTTATGAACTTTTAAGTATTAATTTATATCATTTTTCTTTATTTAGCATGGGTTTAAGTATCAATTAGATTGACGACAAACTCCGCCCAAAGCAATACTTAGCTCATGATGAACAACATTTTTAAATTAAATATTTAGATAATAAAAAATTAATTAAATATTTTTAATAATATTTCATTTATTTATGCTAACTACTTTTTTTTTTAATTTTAAAAATAAAATATTGACTAATTTTTATTTATTTATTTATTTAAGTTTGAGGATTTTTTTTAAGTTTTTTCAAACTTGTATATTTATGTTGTCTATTTAAAAAAAAAATAGAATCTCAAAAAAATCTCTAGGAAAAAGTAAATTTTATAAAAAAAATAAAAAAAATAAAAACCTTTAAAACAAAAAATAGTTTTTTAAAAAAAATAAAATGAATAATCATGCACATGAAAAATTACATAAATACCACAATCAAATATGTTTAGTCAAAACACCCATCACAATAACCTTCAATTAATATACATATTTTGATTTATAATATCCAAATAATTGATATTAGCTAATCGGTAAGAGATAATAAACTTTTATTTTATATCTAAAAAATTAATTGAAATTTTATATATAAACGAAAAATCCAACTAGTGTAAATAAAGAACTTGAAAAAAAAAATCAGCAAGGAATATTAGAAGAGATTGTATATTTTTGAATAATTGTTTTTTTTATTAAACATGGCTTAGTCCATTAAATTGACTTAGAATGAGTTTTTTTTAAAACAAAATAGATGGAAATTGACCGTTTAAATTTAAAAGATCGATGGACCCACCCATCAAAACTCAATTTTATTTTAATTTTCTTTTAAATAACATTATTTTAAGCATTTTAAAAAAATTATTGTAACAATGTGGTTTTGATTGACCAATCAAGCCACCTAACTTAAAACTTGAGCATTGAGCCTGGCCAGGCCGGGTTTTGTAATTTAGGAGTTGAAGGCGTCGAGTAATCTGACCCCGGTTTTCTACAAGCGAGGAACCATGAAGACATTTTGAAAGCCGCTTTCAGTCTGGCGCCTCTCTTCTAAAAATTTTGGCTCCAAACATATAATATAGTCTCTATAGAGAGAAAAGGTGTTGGAGTTTGAGAGAGAGAGAGAGAATCTGGAACATGGATGCTCCTCTTGACTTTGAATTTGAAGACCCACTTCTTAATTCTCCTGTTATTGTCAAGAAAAGGTCTGTGTCCCCCCCCAAATCACTTATCTTGTTTTGCTTTTGTACAACTACTCTTGTTGGAAAGTTTGATCTGGGTATCAACTAGTTTAGTTTTCTAGTTTTGCTGTTTTTGAGCATTGCTGTTGGTTATGTGATTATAGTGTATTGTCTTGATTGATAGTACTGCTCATGATTTCATGGACTTTGTTTCTTTTCTTTTAGAACCAGTTTTTTGTGAAGCAAACCCTTTTTTGCTTTCTTATTATTTTAATTTCGAGGTGAAATTTTTTAATTTGATTGAGAACCCATTAAGTAAGAGATGATATTTTCTGATAAAATGTAACAAACTTGAGGACTTGCTTGGCATTTGGAGCACCGATTGAGTAGAGGATATCATCTTACCCCCTTTTGTGATGTAATTTTTGTTGAATTTGCAATGCAAGTTTTGCTTTTGATAAATTTTTTAACTTGTTTGTTTTGTTTACAATACGAACCAGCAAGAAAGTTATTGGCCTGGATGATCTTTTGACTGATCACTACCAGGAGAAAAGCAAAGTGATCGAGAGGGAATCTAAACGAGCAAAAGCAAAGAAAAAATATGATTCAGATGAGGATGATTTTGACAAAGAAGCTTTACTATCAAAACAAATTAATGAATGCCACAATCAGGCATGATAGACTTCTCTGCTGTAGATCTTTGAATGCCTTTTAATGCCATTTTATGTGTTCCCTTTTGGCCATTTGACAAATTGGTCCTTGATGTAGATGCAAGAATTGAGTGGTGAGGCAGAGATTGCCACGTGGGGTGTACATGTTTTTGGCAATCAGGTCCTCTTCTAATGAATGAATTTGAACTCATAGCTATGCTACTTAATGTTTGCTTTGGTATTTGGACTGGTTTCAATGGGAGTTCATTTTTTTATAATTTATTCTCTGGGTGAATTGCAGAAACCCCTGCCAGTTCTTACACTGCCTGAGCTTGGAAGTTGCTCCCTTTTGCGGTCTTTCATGAGCAGCGAGCTCAACTCTTTGGTTGAACTCACCACAGAAAAAGGTTATTCATATTTCTACTTTTCTTGAATTATTTCTTGTTGTTTTCTCACCAATTCTGCATGTCTGCCTCTCCTTTCCTGATTCACACACGCGTGCACTCACAAAATGAAATTTATATTTTTCATTGTGACCAGTTTGAAGCAATTGTCTAACTATTATACTTTCCTCTTTGACATGCCCTTGCAGTGGAAACTTTTCTTGAAGGACTATTAGTAAATGGTTGGCTCTCAAAATTGGTCAACACTTGTAGCTATGTAGAAAAATCAATAGCTAAATGGACATTCTATTTGAGTAAGTGTATCTGTTAGTGCCTAAGAGTTCATTTTGTTTTCATTTGATGTTATTTATGTGCTCATCCTCTGGCTTGTTAGTGTTATATTCATCAAAAGAAGAGTTGAGAGCATCTGCCTGTGACTTCTGGTGCAACATTCTTTCGCCTCGGGATAAGGTGAACCTCATTTTTACTTTTATTGATTCGTTGCAAAGTTCTTGACACCTCATTTTGTGTTTTCATTAAGTCCTTTCAAGTATTATGGCTCTTTTGCTATGCTTAATCAGACCGAGAAGCTGCCTATCAGAATCGAGTGGTTTCCTAGTTACTGTGAGCTGAGAAGTGCTCTCAAAACATATGGATTTCTCTTCAATTATTTGTCACGGACAGAATCAATAATCACCAGTAAGTTCTCTCACCTCTTTGCCACTTCTCTTATGTTAACAATAAAGTAAAATATGAATTTGGGATGGTACATGCATGCATAAATACATAAACACATACATGAGTCCAACTGTCTGTACATATATCTCATGTATCCTACAGAAGAGAAAACATACATACTGTATTATATTACGCATAATACACATGTTGTGTGTAGTAGCATATACATATTTTGTCTCTTCGCGAACTACACCTTGTAATCCTTGTTATGGCCAATAAAAGCAAGTCTGGATGCTATCATATGCAAGATGCATGAGGTAAAGTTGGATGGTGGTGATGATAGAAATGCCCCTTCCAGTGTGCAACAACACTGGTTTGACAAACCCTATATATTGTATGTTAGGTGGCAACATGCATTTACATTTTTGTTTCCTTTTTCTTCTGATCTGCACAATGCTTGATGCTTAATTTCACTTTACTGGCTATGAATTGGGTTTTGTATTGCTTATTGTGAACTTGTTTGATAGATTTCTGTTATCTGAGTGATGTGGATGAGTGGAATGGTCTGTGTGGGTAAAATACATGTCTTTAGGATTTTTGCTACATCAGACACAGTTTAGCCTATCGATATCCTTTTGATGTTCGAGGTTCAATTGTCAATGTGGACTGTCTTTGATGCAGGGTAGGATGTTGGGAAGAGGAAAACAACAGAAAACAGCAATTACAAGTATAGCTAAAATCTGAATAAAATTAAAGTTGGAACAAGAGTAGTGGGTTTAGGATTGGAAAGAAACCTCTAAAATGTGAGGTGATTGATAAGAATCAAAAGATTGTCTTATAAAATAACTGCTGCAACCTTTTTATCCTACTGAAATGCCCTGCTCCTAATCCTTTTGGAAACAAATTACTAAATAAATTGTCACATGGTGATCACATGACAACAAGTAAATCCAAATAACTTGCGGATATATAAACTAAATAAGAAAACTAAGATGCATAAGGAAAGAAGTATTCTTCTAAAAGCTCCCATGCCATCTTCTTTTCAAAATTGGTTACAAGAAGGAATTGATCAATATGTAAGGTTCTTATCTGCATTCTCTCATTGTTGTGGTCCTGTGATATTCTTACATTGTTGTGTATTCACATCTGATTAGTTTGGGAACATATGTTTCTATGCTGTTTATGCCTTTTTTTAATGCATTGATACTGAGATAAAGCATTTGCGAGTTTTCCATGTCAAATACCAGTTTGACTTTTATTTTGTTTTAGTGAAGGACACCTGCAATTTGTTAGAAAGAACCTATGTGCTCTGCAGATGTGGACAACCTATAGGAAGTTGTTTTTACAATACATATATTATGTTTACCTTTCAGATTCAGGGGTTAGAGGGCCGCCTAAAAATATTAGAGCCTGGATCAAATTTGTAGCTGCCTGTTGTTGTGTCAGGTATGAGATGAATATGAAAAAACACTAGTGAAATATATGTTGTCATAAATTGGATATTGTCTTGTTCACATGTAAAATAAAGCTGCAAATTCTACTACTAGTTTGAAATGTGTTTTTATTTTTTATTTTTATGGTTAATGAGGTTTATTTCTTTTCAGGAGCAAACGGCCTGTATTTTCAGCTTCAGAAGCTGAGGAACTAGTTGAAGTTGCTGTTTTCCTTTCCTCAGATCGCCAGCTTGAAGGTTTACTGGTGCTTTTGGATGAATTTGTGCAATCAGTTATCAGTTACTTTACAGATGATGAATGGAATATCAGCTGTGAAAAGATAGCAAGATCCATCTCTTGCAGGTAATTGCTATTTAGCTCTTACCACTGGACTTCTCGGATCATTATGGTCTATTTTTAAAAATGCCTTTGTTGAAATGGTGCTCATCCAAATTTCATTGAAGAACTTGTTCTGCTTACCATTTCCCTCTGGCTTTTCCCCAATCTGGTTTTAATAGTTCTCTGAATGTTAGTAATTTGTTTCATGGTTAGCAGAAGGGTGGATGTACACTCTTTGCTCATATCCTTTGCTTGCGGGTAATTGCTATATAGCTTTTAGCATTGGACTTCTTGGATCATCATATCCTATTTTCAAATATACCTTGTTGCATTGGTTTTCATCAAAATTTCATTGAAGTACTTGATCTGCTACCATTTCACCCTGTGGCTTTTCTCCTATCTGTTTTAAGAGTTTGCTGAATGGTAATATTTTTTATATGGTTAGCAGAGGGTGGATGTACATTCTTTGCTCATATCTTTACCTGGAGGTTTTGCTCTAAGTCTAAGGATAGAAGACTTTAATTTTGCTCATATCTCAGTACCAGGTTTTATGGCTGTTGGCTTGTGCTTGTAAGTTTATGTCAGCCTGAAATATGCCAAAGGTGAAATGGATATCATGTTTTATGTTTGTGTGATGCAAATAGCTGATAAGCAAAGAGTGAAGATTGAAATCATTGGAAACAAACTCAGCAATTGTTAGCTATTTTTTTATCTAAAAAAAAATGGAATGTATGTTAACCTCATTTTGTCTGGAATATGATATGGTGCCTGTCATTATTTAGTACTTCTTTCCACAAGCAAAGGGGTGTAACCTCCCATATGATGTCTTCAGATTTGATAAGTGATGCAACCGCACCTTATGTACACATTACACATCAGAAACAGGTTTGGGGCTTGAGGGGTGGGGGATGGACAGAGATAAAAATTGATACTTGACACATGGGTGCAAGTGGTGTGCATGAAAGCTGACATGTTGCAATTCAACACCTATTGTGCATATGCTGTTGATGCTTGAGCTTGATTCAAAAGCAAAGAAAGTGTTTTGATCACCCTTTTTTCTTTTAAATCACTTTTAAAAGCAAAGAAAGTGTTTCAAGATACCTCAAATAATGGAATTCAGTATTATACTCCTCGTGGGGACTTCTATCATTGTAGACAATACTTTCCATATCACCAATGGAATTTGAATCTGAACTTTATTTCTGACTCATTATTTTTATCTCACAGTCCCTCATTTCCTATTTGACATATCAATTTATCACTGTTTTCTTTTCTTTTTTTCAGTCGATGAATTCTGCATATTTTCACATATAGGATTTACATATACAATATATATTATTGTCATGAGGAAGTTACTTATTATTTAGATAACTAATGCAATTGTTGCAACTTGATATGTAATTTTAGGAAAGTGGGAATCCTTAAAAGAAAGATAGATGGAAGGCAATACTCTGGCTTGCTTGTGACTGATTTCTCTTATTCTTGTTATCATTGGTTATTCCAGAAGCCCCAGGGACTTGAACTGTTTGCAGACTGTGGAATGCGTTTCAGGAGTCAGCACTCGTGGCAATCACCTGAGGAGTGCCATTTCTTATCAGATTCTGCTTAATTGTTTCGATAATAAGGTACTCATGTTCATCTCTGTTAATAGCTCAATTAAATTCATTCAATTTACTGTTTATACTTGTTGATTCTTTTGTTGGGGAATTTCTATATTATTCTCTAGTTTCTTGTCATCTATGGCTCAAGTTACTTCTGATTATATAATTTCTGTACATTATTTACCAGTGATAATAATTAACGTGTTTAAAAACTATAGCTTTACAATGATCTAACAGTTGGACATTCTTTTTTCTTAATAGGCTTTGCTTAAAAACTATAGGCTTTATGACGATCTAATAAGTTGGAGATTCTGTTTTCTTACTTGTTTGATTGTAGTTCATTGAAGTATTTCATTTTCCTAACAAGCATAAACTATCCATTTGCAACATAAATTTACATCTGTTAAAAGCAAAGTAGTCAAACTAACAGTAACATGAATGAGATAACATCAGAAATTTACATCTGTTAATGTAAATGGAAAATTAACACTAGTATGAATGAGGATAATGCAAGATCTCCACTATTAGCTTCTCATAAACCAAGTTGATTGTTATCAAAATGCCAATGCATTCAAACTTTACTGATTTGTGTACAGAAAGATAGATACAGTGCCATAGGATCTTCATAGTTTTCTGGGCAATGTAACTGCTGTTATTTATTGAGACTTTTTTTTTCTTTATTGGCCTATGAATAATGGATAATCGTTGACATGCCCTAAACATTTGAGTCTGGTTTGTTTTTTGTGCGTACTGATTTAGAGTGAACTAGGTGTTGCTTATAGCGTCAGCCAAATCATGCTATTGACAAAAATTTAATAATCTCCTGATTAGAGTGACTTTATAGACAGATTTCTTGCACTCTGTTTTTCCTGAATTTATCTTATTATTTTAAGAACAGTTACATATGCAATCACAAGTTTATGAATACTCCTCTGGCAAAACATTACTATTGCAACATAAATTCAGTCTAAACAGTTTGACTGGTTGAATGATCTATCATGCATGGATTTTGAACCCCAATTGTCTTGGGCCATATTGGACTGTATCCATTCAGGTTCACTTTTGTCACATTTCTCAGGCTTCCAACGAAGAAGAGATCCTGAGTTTCCTCATATCCATAAACGTGAAAGACCGAAGTTGTGATCTTTTCCAGATGTACATTTACCTGGTTTTGACTGAAAACTGGCTCTTGTCCAATCCAATGTTTGAACTCAAGCCAGTGATCTATGAAATGTTGGGTGTTTATCTGCGAAACTGTTCTTGCCAAATCACCAGCACAGATATGAGGCCCTATGCATCAAAGGTGTGCTGTTAAATGCTCTTATCTCTATGCGTTCAAGTGATTTTCATTAAGAATTTCTTTCAATATTTCAGGTCCGCACAAAAGCTTCGTTTATTCTATTTGGCACCACCAATAAATAACTATTATAAAGTATGTGTCCCTACCCAACCCAAAAAGAAAGTGCTATTTTTTTTGTAAATTATGGATAACTGTTGATTGATGCCTGTCTTTTGTAAGTCTTCTGATGGAATACAAGGTATAGGTGCTCAATTGTAGCAGAAAGGAAATGAAGAGTATATCCACATGTGAATTAAAAGAAACAAGATAGCAATTATTTATTAGTGGTAAGTCAGTACTCAGTACTCTTTATATTGCTATTGTTGTAAGTTCTGCTCAAAAGTGTCTTTGTTCACTTCATATGCTACACACCTTGACATGGAGGCAATTTTGTCCTTAAAAAGATTGACAAGGACAATTACTCATTCACTCTGATATTTATCCGTGTGCACAAAAATGGCCAAGGTTGGTCGTCTTTGTTAAAATATTGTGCCATTTTTAGAGGGATTTCATGTCTTGTGGAAATATGATTGTATTTTCCCACCATTTTTACAGCATCAAGATACTGCAATCACTACATTTCCTCTGTTGCAACTGCACTTCATGGGCTGCACCATTTTCAATTTGTGCAGAATAACATGACATGCTGAAGCTTTTCCAAAGGTAACCACATTGCATTTCATGTTTACAGGGAAGTCTGAAATCTGAATCCGCTGTACGAGTTCTAAGCATGCAAAATACAACCTCCTTTTGAATTCTTTAAACCTGCTGATTCCCAAGCTGAGTTGTGGGAGAATGAAAGGAAAGTTTGGCAGGATTTGGTTTGGTTAGGCAATCCCTAGTAATCATATTTGTATAAATAGTGCATTCAGAAGAGATTCCAATGTACTGTAGGAGGGAACAAATGTCGCCGCGCTTCTCCCCGCCACAATTTTTATATTGAAGTCAGGTTTTATTGCTTTTGTATTAAGATGGTTATGTTGGAATGTTTTTAGTTGGCTTAATCAATCATTTTATCCCCACCTCAATCATTTGTTCAATAACACTATGTGTTTGTAAAATTGGCATAAAATTTTATTCAAGAAAATTGAACCTCAATCATTTGTTCACATGACGTGCTCTTGAGCAATTGAGAAAAAACAAAAAAAAACACTAGCGGCTTAAGTTCCTCACATGTTTTGTGTGTGTTGGGGAGTGATTGCGGTCATTTTTTAAAGTGCTTTTCATGTTGAAATGTATTAAATGATGTTTTTTTATTTTTTAAAAATTATTTTTAAGATCAATACACCAAAACAATTTAAAATATATAAAAAAAATTAAATTTTAGCAAAAAAAAATTTAAATTTTTTAAGAACGCGGTTTGCACCGCATTCTCAAATGGCCACTCAATCAACCTCTCTCTTTCTGTTAAATTGTGAGACAACTATTTTTATTTCAAAATCTAAATTCTAATTGTAAAATATACTAAAATGCATTAGGGTTTTACTTGTGGACTGCACCTAATTGTAAAATATACTAAAACGCATCAGGGTTTTACTTGTCGACTGCACTGTGCAGTTCACAAGTAAAACACTGATGCCTTCTTCTTCTTTTTTTTGTTTTTTTTAGACTTATGTCTTTAGTTTTTTTTTTAGTTTTTAATGTCTTTCGAGTTTTTTTTTCTTTGTTTTTTTTCTTTTAATGAATTTTTTTTTAATTTTTTTTGTTAATGTTAAATTTTTTTATTTAGTTATTAGACTCTCAGGACATGGATCCCGGGTTTAACGGGTTAACCTGATTTGACGAGTTAACTTGATTTTTTTTTTTGCTTTTTTTCGTTTTAATTAATTTTTTTCGTTTAGTTTGTTAATGTTGAATTTCTTTCTATTTAACTATCAGATTTTTATGACACATATCCCGGGTTTGACGGGTTGACCTGGTTTTGGATTGCACAGTGCAGTCTACAGTCCGAAGGCTGAGCTGTCTTTTTTTTTTTTTTTTTTCATTTTTCCCCATTTTTATTTTTATTTTTATTTCATTTTTTATGTCTTTCGGGATTTTTTTGCTTTTTTTTGTTTTTTTCTTTTAGTGAATTTTTTTTGTTTAATTTAGTTTGTTAATGTTAATTTTTTTATTTAGTTATCAGACTTTCATGACACAGATCCCGAGTTTGACGGGTTAACCTGGCTTGACGAGTTAACCCAGATTTTTTTTATTTTTTTCATTTTAATTAATTGTTTTAGTTTAGTTTAGTTTGTTAATTTAAATTTCTTTCTATTTAATTATCAGACCTTCATGACACGTATCTCGGGTTTGACGGGTTAACCTAATTAATTCTGGGTTAACCCGTCAATTTTTTTTTCTATTTAGTTATCAAACTTTCATGACGTGAATCCTAGGTTTGACGGGTTAACCTGGTTTGAAGGATTAACCCAGTTAATTCAGATTTTTTTTCTTTTTCTTCACAGTGTAGTCCACAGTGAAAAGGCTGATGCATTTTATTTGTTTTTATTTTTATTTTTTTTATTTTTTAATTAATTTTTTCATTTAATTTAGTTTGCTAATGTTAAATTTTTTTCTATTTAGTTATCAAACATTCATGACACGGATCCTGGATTTGACGGGTTAGCCCAGTTAATTCTGGGTTAACCCGTCAATTTTTTTTCCTATTTAGTTATCAAACTTTCACGACACGAATCCAAGGTTTGACGGGTTAACCTGGTTTAAAGGGTTAACCCGGTTAATTCAGATTTTTTCCCTTTTCTTCATTGGTTTTGTTTCTTCCTGTTGGTTTTTTTTCTTTGTTTTTTTCTTTTTAATTAATCTATTTAATTATCACACTTTTATGACACGACCTTGCAGCCACACCCACATCCAAGGCTATTGAGTCTGGTATTGCAGTCAAACCCACTTAAACTTGGATCATACAAGTTTAATGTTATTATTAATATTATAAATATTACTCTTGGGTCAGGCGTTGTAGCCAACCCAAGACTCTTGAGTATAGCTTTGCAGAAAGACCTAACACTTTTAGATCTTAACTTTTTTTGATATTTTTTATGTAAAAAAAAAATAACCCGCGGCAGCACGCGGGTCATGTAACTAATTCTTTACTAAAACAAATTGAAACCCTTTTAAGTGTTTGGTATTGTGGTAATTATTGTGGTTGTGGTTTGAAAAAAGTTGTTTTATAAAAAGTATTTTTAGTTAAGGTTGGTTTGAAAAAATATATATTTGATTAAAATTGTGGTTGAAATTGAGGTTGAACAAAAAGTAGTTTAATGTGTTTGGTTAAAAGAATACTTTTCAAATTGAGGTTGTTATATATATATATATATATATATATTGATGGTTTTTAATTTAAATATTATAGATTTAACTACTGTTATTACATCATGAAATAAATAATATTAATATCAAATATTTTTTATTATTTCATTAAACTATATGCAATTTCATCGCTTACGGAATCTACCAAACAAGGACTATATTTTCCATGGTTTCTTAAGCGCGCAACAACAAAAACTGAAATTTTTGTTACGTCATCAAGTGATCTCCTTCTAATTTTTCGAATAAAACACAAAAAAAAACACCTTTTTTTTTACTATAAATAGTGCCAAGTGAATGGTACTGTTCACTTCAAGGGCACTGTTCACTCTTGAAGTGAACAGTGCCCAGGTGAATTAATTCACCTGGGCATTAGACGCAGCCGCGTGAAAAGCAGCTGAGAGCTGCTTCTCACGAACCAACATTTTTAACGAGCTCCATGTATACAGTAATTCATATTTTATTGTTACCAAACGTATTATTTATGCGGTTTACTTTAAAAATAGCCGCAGCCGCGTAAACAAACGACGTCTAAATTCTAACCAAATCACGGATAATCATATTAGAAGAATTCTTTTGTTTTTATGGGTTTTTGAGCCGTAAATTTTATTCATCTAATATGGGAATAGTTTGTTTGTGTTCATCTCATTTCCAATTAATAGAACGATTAGATGGCAATTAACTATTAGTTCCATTTCAGTCAAATTAACAAATACGGGGTGTTAATGACATGTTAAGTTAGTTTTAGGCAGAGGATATAATGATGGGTTGCTCCAAAGGGAATGTTCTAAAATGGTGTTGAAAAAAAAAATCCTGAAATGGGCTTCCATTCTGTATTTATGGAGAAAGTTAAATTTAGGACGATGGATGCCCTGGTTGGATAGGAGTTCTCATAGCAGGCCATTTATGGGAGATGGCAGGCATCCAGCCTCCCTTCTTAAAAAAGTAAAAGGAGAATTTTTTTTTTTAATGAAAACTTGCGAAAATGGAAACCTGCAACTTGGACTATGGGAGACGGAGGAAGGATTCTATGTAGAAATTACGGATACATTGTAATAAAAGCTAAAAAAACTACTATTTTTATAGTAATATTATTATTTTCTCCTTAAATTGTTAAGTCTTATAGCATGCTTTAGGGTTATATAGTATTTTTTACAAAAACATTTGCTATTACTAGATTGAATGAGAATAAATAAGTCTTTTAATATTTGTTATGCATAGTATAATATTTAAAATACTTTTAAAAATTAAATTTTCTTTTTTTTAGTTTAACATGGGTGTCCGGGCCAGCTTGCGCGCACCTCGACTAATTCCACGGGCCCTGAAGTTAACGACCATGTAAGCCTCCAGTGGCCATCATATAAAAAAAAATTTAAATTTTCTTAACAATAAAGGTAGGGGCATTTTCAATTTTTTCTTCTTTTTGGTGTAGTGTAGTTATTGAAATGCCCCTTGGAATCAAATAATCTAAAACTAAGATTGAAGGGGTTTTTTGATTTTTTGATTATGTTTTTTTCACTAATATTGTGTGGGCCAGGGGCAATTTGGTATTTGTATATATTAAATAAGAAAAAGAGGAAAAGGATGCATGCGCTAGTGTGTGGGAGGCACCAACGCCTTTTGGACAGTGTATGTAACACCTCCCAGTGGCTGAATACCACATTTCAGGGTGGTGTTCAATGCGTCTCATCACTCCCTTCATGATGGTTCGGCGCGTGTAGCCACCAAATGCACAGTGAAGCTTCGGTGATGTTTTTTTTTTCTTTTTTTTCTCTCTCTTCAACCTTGAAAAATACATAGCCCTTGTGAGAAATCAGAAGAATGTGTTATTTGTTAAGTTTATCATACTTGATTCTCATTCTTTTAATTGTATCAAATTTGTCCTCTTATTTTAAGATGTTTTAGGTTTGACCCTCAATTTTTTAATTTATAATTTAGATTCTTGGCTCTTTTACAAAATTTTAATTTCATCATTGGATCCATGATCTTATTATTATTATTATTATTATTATTATTATTATATTTGATCCTCATTCTATTGATTTTTATTTTTGTTTTGGATTCTTTTGTGAATTTTATTTTTCTTTTCCATTTTGTTCTTCATTCAATATTTGATGATATTTAAGGTTTGACCCTCAATATTTTGATTTCTAATTTTGATTATTGGTTTAATTTGTTTTTAATTTCATCTTTAGATCTAAAATCTTGATTTTTTTTAGTTTGGTCCCCATTCTTATTTTGGATTCATTTGTTACTTTGATCCTTTTTTTTTCAATTTTGCCCTCTAATTCAAGATTTTAGTTTATCCTCTCATTTTTTTCTTCTTCAAATGAGATCCTTGTTCTCTTAATTGTTTTTTTATTTTTTTATTATCATTGAATATTTTTTTAATTTCATCATTTCACATTTAATTTATTGAGATTTGGTCTTCTTGATTTTTCCCATTATTTATAGGCCCTACACGGGAGTCAATCCAAGACAACTATCGGGTCATAGGATAAGCGGGTTGACTCGAGTTAACTCAAGTTAACCAAATCTTTATATATATATATATATAAGTCAAAATGATACCATTTTGACAAAAAATGGAAAATAGTCAAAGGTTTTGACTCTATTTTGACTGTATTTGCCCTCGGTTAACTAAAATATGAGTTAACTTAGGTTTTTGATCATCTTACATTAGATCAATTCTCTCCTAATTTCTTTTGAAACTCACCTCGGTCTAAGCCACAATTCACTTGGGTCACGGGTCAATCCGTCAGGTCAAGCCAAGTTTTAAAATAGTAGCTTTCTTGATACAGTGCTTCTAATTTAATCATCAGCTAGGGTCATGAGTTTGAAAAGTTAAAACAGGTTGACATCATTTTTTTTTCCAATTACATCTTTCGAAGTTGTTTGTTTTGAAAAATAAACTTCATTATTTTCTTCGGTTTTCTTTTCAATCAGGATATTCATATTTCATTATCTAAGTCTGAAGCTTGTTTGGGTGGCACATGTCTTTTTAGGTCATTTTTTTATTCTTTTTTATTTTGTCCTTTAAAATTCAATTTTTTAAAAAATTAAACATTGTTTTTTTTCCCTCTCATTTTGTTTTCTATTAAATTATCCCATCTACATGATCCTACTCATGGGTTTTGATAACCTTACCCGGTTTTGTTGGTGCTTTGTATTTCATTAGTTTTTTTTTGTTTTTTTATTCTACATTTTAATTCTTGGGGATTGACAATTATTATTTCTTTTCAATTCTCTTTCTATGATGTCAATGTTATTCTAGGATTAAGGCAATAATAACATCTAAGGGGGTGAATTGAGTGCTTCACTCATAATAATATATATTGCAATTAACTTAATTAAACACAATTAACCAGCAATATAATTAAAGTGCTTAAAGTAAAAAGTATAGGGATAAAAATTACAAACTCAGTTTTTAACGTGGTTTGGTAAACCTACATCTACATCTCAAGCACCAAATCAGTCTTGAATATTGTATTCTTTACTAACCCATGCCAAATATTACAATGTTCTTAATGAATCTTCACCAAGTCCTTTTTCACCACTTGAAGAAATACTATCTTCAAGATTTTTCACCTCGGTGATGTACTCACGAGTTTTACACTTAAATTCTTGAAGGATTACAATTGTTTAAACTTTAACAACACTCTCTCAAAGAGGAGATAATATAATTGAAGCTTATATTTATATAGCTCACTCAATAACACTTAGAATGTATGTAGGTGTTTAAATGTAATGAGTGTGAGAATTTATACTTTTGTGCAAGAATATAAAGGTTTTAATGTACAAATATGAGTATGATTTAAAATTGATGATTGGAAGTTGTTTTTGCTCTTAAAATATCTTGAATATATATATTCAATTTCTATGTTTTATTTTGCAATTAAACAAGTTATATATATATGTTTCTAGTAAAAACTAGTCATTTTATAGTAGTTATTTTTTTCTCTAACAGATGAAATGGTCGACTAGTTCATATTAGTCAAGTCAATCAGTTGATCGGTTCATGTAGATTCTCAGGTGTTCATCCTTGATGAACACGTAGTCGATCAATTCATTTGGTATGGCCAAACGATCGACTGATTCAACTTAAAATCTATTCGTAGCATTTTCTAAGCCTGATGAAACTTGAACTGACTAAATGTATATCAATTCTATAATGCATGTAATGTGAAGAGTGTGAATTCACTGTAATTTATATTATCAAGTTAGATATAAAGAATTATATAATTTGCACTAAAATGAACCCTTAAAAACTAAGTTTTCACTTGTTTTGTATTTTGGACTTGTTGATTGATTTCTTCAATTAATTTTTTATGTTTATTAATGATTTTCATGTAAACCTATTTAAATTTATTTTCAACTAAGTATATTATTAGTTAATTTTTATTTAATTATTATCATCAAAATAAATAAAATATTACTATGTGACTCAAAGATCAACAGTCAAGTTTTGATTTTTTTTTTTTCGTTTTGTAAAATACACTAGCAGCCTTTAAAAATCAATTTTTTACAATACAAAAAAAAAAAAAATCAGTCTAGCGAACAGGAAAATATAGAATAAAGTACCTTACTAAGCTGATCGATTCGTGCTTACCATTTAACCTTGTCCCATATCAAAATAGTTTATTACACCACGTAGTTGATCTAAGCAATTTCCCAAACAATCATGATTAATTTCTCTAAAACAAAAAACCATCCGTTCTATTATAATTTAGATATATTTTCATGCATTTTATTTATGAAAAAACTTAAATAAATAACCAAAATATTTAAAATTTAAAATAATAAAATAATATTTTAAATTTATTAGTTTTTTCAAAATTAACAAGATTAGTTAAATAAATAATTTTATTTATGACTTCATGAAAAAAAAATTATTTATGAAAACTAATCAAATGTAATAATAAATAATTAATGGATTTAAAAATAATAATAAATTAGTTATGTTTATATAAATGTAAATGACAAGAATTATTGTTGTTAGAACACATTATTCTATCCTATCTTATGGCTACCAAAAATAAGAAACAGAATAGTTGTAAAGTCTCAAAAAATTATCATACGGACTTGCTCCATCACCTAATATCATAGACCAAACTAATAATTTTTTTAAAATATTACTAAATTTATTCACATCATTTTGTGATGAATGCATTATTAATTATTTCATTATATAATTATGACTCTACTATTAAATGTGAATAAGTTCACATTCTAAATATTATTTACTAAATATATGATTTGAATAAATTTAATTACATACAATAGAACTATTATATATAATTAAATATAATAGAAATGAAATGTTAAGATGAGTTTTTAAATATATGTTATAGCAAAAAAAAACAAAAGTCTTTTCAGTTAACATTTTGTTACTATCCTGGTATAAAAGATATAAAAAGATTGAGATAATGGAAACAAAGAAAACAAGATATAATAAGAAATAATGATAGAATTGTGTTTGTTAGTTGTAGAATATATATATATTTTGCTATTAAACTTATAAATTAAGAAAAACATAATTAGGTATATATATATATATATTTTTAATTTTAGTTTATATTGAGTGTTGAAATTAATAATTATATAATAACTCTAATTATAAAACCTAAATAAGTTAAATGAGTCAACCTAATTTGATCAGGTTAAAAACCCAGGTTGACCTAAAATTTGGTTGACCCAGGGTAAAATATGGGTTAAAAACCTTGACATATATATATATATATATATATATATATATATATATATATATATATATCAAAATTACATCATTTTAACAATTTCTTTAAAAAAATTGGATTAATCCTGGATTGATTCTTTTAATTCATGATTCGAGCCTTGTTTTGGTTCAAGTTTTAAAGTTATAATAATAACTATTTTTATTTTTATATGATTTAGTTTGACAATTTTAAAATTAAAAGTTTTTATAAATATATTTTAGAGATAAAAAATAATAAAATTATTATTATTAAAGACATTATTTTTATACCTCCTATTTTAAAAGTATAAAAATTCATTTAAAATTATCATAAAGATATTTTTTATATATTTTTTTATCTTTTTAGATAAATATTTTTATGTCTGTTTTTATCTTAAAATAAAAAAATCTATTATATAACCTGATTTTGGGATTTTAATGTTTTAATATAAAAGTTTTGAATAGGCAAGAAGTCCCTTCCTCTTCTTTTTTTTTTTTTATGTCTTTGAAGAGACAAAAGAAGTCTAAAGACATTGTTTGTTATTATTTATTTTAAGAAAATAATCAAGGTGGAGTGCATTATCCACTTATATAATTACATAAATTCAATTCCTTAAAAAAACAGAAAATTAAAATAAATATCAATGAATGTGCATGCAAAAAAAGGGTTGTAAGGATTTGAACCAGAACCTGGTAATTTGGAAAAGAAAATTCAACTTTGAATGATAGAAAAAGAAAATTCTATAAAAAGAAAAAAGGAGAAGAGGTTACAAAGGAGGTTCGGAAATTCAAAAACGAGGTTCGGATACTTCGGGGACTTAGCTTCGGGAAGCCGTTAGAGCTCCAAACCTGCGGTCCATAACCTAATGTTTCTTTCCTTATGGGCTCTCTTCTTCTGTATTTTCTTTTCTTTCCTCTCTCATTTTCTTTGAATCAAACCCTTTATTCCTCACTCAAATTCAAGAAAAAGAGGAAAAACAAACACTTTCCCATTTCACTGATTGATTCCCTTCTCTCTTTTTGTACTTTGAAGCCTTTAAATTTCTTGTATCAAATAATCCTTCTTGAAGTTTTTTCGTCCTATTTTTGCCCTACAAACCAAAGTTGGACCCGAAGCAAAACATCCACTCCATTTCTGTTGAAATTATTGAACGTTCTTGATTTTCCTTTGTTAGGGTGTCAAAGAAGAGTTAGATAAGCATGAAAGGAGAAAGAATGGCAAAAAGATCATCATTTGGTAACATAATGAGGAGAAGACTCTCTGATATTACCAACACTCAGGCACAACACAAATTGGTTGGCCTCATAGTAGAGCAGTCCCAGATTTCTGAATCCAATGAAGACTTAATTAATCAGCTTCTTCAGGTATGCATGACATTTTCTTTTTATCGTTCTTTAAATGATGTTTTATGCAAGTATTAATAAAGGAATTGCTTTGGGTTTTTTTTTCCTTTTCTTTTTCTAGGTGAAACAGGAAAAAGAAATGCTGCTGAAACTGGTAGAAGAGAGAAAGTATCCTTTGGTGTGTTCCTTTGTTTGGTTGTTGGGAAAGAAAATTATGGGAAATTGGAGAAGTTAGAAACTTTACTCCTTTCATTTTTCGGGAGAAGAGATCTAAGAAAAGAATAAACTTCTAGGTTCTAACATTTTCTTTTTGGACTATAATTTGGATGGATTTGCATTTTCTTAACTATGATTGTTAACAGTAAAATCATAGAATTGAGTGGAAATAAATTGAGGGATCTGCGAATGAATTATCAGAAATTGCAGGCGCAGAACTGGAATCTTGCTCAATCAAACAGCCAGATGTTAGCAGTATGTTTCTTCCTTGCATTAGTATTTAAAGCTAACCTAACCTCATATTTGAGTGATATTGATTTTATGCGTTCTTTCTTATTTAACAGGAGCTTAATTTAGGAAGAGAAAAGGTGAGTTTGTTTGTAACAACACCTACTGCTTGCCTTGAATTCTGGTCTTTCAGCTTGTGGAATCCTGTCCTTGATTTGTGCCTGACTCAAGAATTCGTTATTATCATTTCAGCTGAAAGCACTACAACATGAAATTGCTTGCAAAGAAGCCTTACTTAAAGTAAAGAATCTGGGACCACAGGTTAGTTTCAGTTTTCATTCTATAATCCATTAAAAGAGCTTGATACCCAGCAGGAAAACACACAAACTGTGGATATTATGTTTCATAGCAATCAGATTAGCGAGTGATATAGAAAGTAGAAACAAGTAGAATACTGTTTTAGGACTTTATTTAATTCAGAATAAACCAAATTTCATTGATAAATTCTGTAAATGATTGCAATCCAAGAGTTGACTGGAAACTATATATCTCACGTATGAGTTTAGAAATGCCTCCCCTGGTTAATTTCAGCCATATGTTTCTTCTCTTTGGCTGTATAGTAAAATGACTTCCTTCCGCTGATCATAGTTGCATTGAGCGACTTTAAGCAACATGAACGTATATATATGGAGCAAATTTGACTCCAATTCAGTGATAATCTCAAACAAGGATCAAGGAAACATATTTTAGTGCCAGACATTCGTTTTGATTCAAAGAAAGTGTCCCATAAGGTCATTTGTAATGAATCTTGTTGTTATGCAGGGAAAAGCAGATATGAATTGTCAAAATGTTGTCTCCCAGGTGAGTCTCTTCAACTTTGTGTGTCGGTAAAATTGTTAAAACCATTCATAATTTCTTACTTTTTATCACTTCTGATCTCACATTGTTGATACAAGGAAGTGGAGAAGATAGAAGAGGAGGAATGTGTGCCAGGAGCTGCTAACAATGATATCAAACCTTGTAGTCGCAGCAGAAGGCGCACAGCAAGAAGTCGATGTAAGAATCTTCACCTAAAATGGCTTCTGAATACCAGGTATTTTCTTTTGTTTCTCAATTGCTGACACAAGGTACTCTCAAATGAAACCTGCAGCCATGGGTCCTTCTACTACAAATCGACAAACTGTAGAAAAAGAGAAGGCTGAAACCAAAAGGTTGGTTCACTTCCACCGCTTTCTCATCAAGCAAATCTTAAATGCTTCTGCACATGAACCGGGGCTTGAACACACCATTCCATTAGCCATGAGATTAAAACTTTGCAAGTATATGCAGAAAAACCATTCTTCTTTAGGGTACTATTATACCAATTGAAAGGCTTGCTTACTATATTAGAGATTAAGAACATTATTTAGAAGCAAGTTAGCACGAAAATGTCCACTGCCAAGTTCATCACCCATTTTTTTGGGGTTTCAACCGTCAAAGTCTGCATTTCCTCCATGCAGGCGTTGTGTGAGAAGGCAATCTGCTGCTAGCAGATCACAAGAGCGGGAACCTGCAGAGAACTTGTTCGAGATTGAGGATGTTAGATTTCCAGTCTCCAATTCAAGGGATAAATCAATGAAAGAAAATGGTCTAACTTCATCATCTATCACGAAGGAAGAAATTTGTAAGCCAAGTAACGAAGCGCAGGTATCGCATAGATCCTCTATTGGAAGGCCATCACGAAGAGCAGCTGAGAAGGTGCAATCCTACAAAGAAGTTCCACTCAATGTAAAAATGCGCAGAGAAGAATGAGCAGAATTCCACAATGTACAACAACATTAGAGGATTGATTATAAGAGTTATTATTATACGTTTTTCAAAAATACATTTGTAACCTACGATTAATGGTGTTTGTGTTGTCTATCGATTGTTGTATAAGTTCATGATTGATCTAGTTGGAAAAGGGATTTTAAAGGTAAATGAATTGATCATATCCTAAGCGTTCAAGCAGCCAATTTCCTTCTCTTTTTCTTGGAAATTTATGGATTGGCAATGCAAAAAACACTCCATGGATGAATCTATGATGGCCAGGGCCGTCACTTCAGTTTAGGACGTGATGTTTCAAGCCCAAAGGTATCGCCATTGAACATAAATAAGTGAAAAACCAGCCTCAGCCCACACTGAGCACGCCGAGACTTTTTTGGGATATAGGGGTAACATGTTTAATCACGAGGAATTTGTAACATGTTTAAGCATTAAATCTTCAACTAAATGTTGACTTATAAATATTAATAAACTCTAATTAGTGTCCACGAAAATATATAACCCCAAGGTTATAGACTATAAATGGTACTTCCTGACATATAGTACTGTATTTGAAGCAAATACAGTTTGAATTCCTTAATTATAATATAGTAAAAATAGAGTTTTGAATGTGGGGACTGTTTTTTTTTTATTATTATTATTTTAAAGGTTATTGTCAGTAAAAAACACTATCCATTTTTGTACAAATATTTGGAATAAAATTGAGATACAACAAGTTGAGTGAGCATGTTGAAGCAACAGTCTTGTGGGCAGTGAACAAATATTTGTCCTGGTTGCGAGCTGCTTCAAGCCACACTAGCAAAGACCTCGAGTCGTCTACAATCTCTAGCTAGGTTCTTTGCTTTAATCACAAAAAATTCTCCGAGTAAACTAACTGAGCATCGTATAGATGGGACGAGCACTTCTCAAATTCTTTATAGTAAGAAAAAAACCGTGTGGATCCCGCCTCTCTCTCTCTCTCTCTTTCCCCCCCCTTTTTCTAGGGTGGATGTTGCTTTGAGGTGATGGTGCACAAATTGAGAGTGATGGAGCATCTGTTTAAAGAAATTAAAAAAAAAAAAAAAAAAAGAAGAGTTATCATATATAGAACAATTTATGAGGATAATTGTTAAGGTTACAATGAAGAACTGATTTTTAAAAATATTTCATGTGTTAAAGAATCAAGATAACCTATGAAATCATTGCATCTTAGCTTGACGTTACTTTCATTAGGAGATTATAAGAAATAAAGTTGTATTATTGAAACTTCATTAAGTTAATTTAGAGACTAATTAATTGTAAAGTACTTTTAGTTATTAAAAAAACCCTATGCAATGTGTTAATTCTTAATTCTTTTTATGTAATTATTTTATAGATTCCATGCCTCAAATGAAAATAGTCATTAAATTATATAATATTTCTATTTACTTAAAAAAAACCATGTGTAATGTTTTAACTGCTCTTCTTTCTTTCTTTCTTAAATTATTTAAAAATTCACAAAATTGACATTCTGAATTAATTTTGAAGAAAAATCTTAAATTCAAGTTACATTTTTAATAATAATATTGCTCGAACAATGTTATTCAACACATAATCAAAATATATTAAATATCACAACATAATAAAACATAATACAGTACGATCATAACCATTGTTTTAAAATCTGAATCCATTTGATAGATTGATCAATGACCTGATTGATACGAGATCTCAACTGATTCGGGTTGAAAAAAAATAATAATAAAAAAATCTAGTTGGCCTGATAAAAAAAATAAGGTTGACTTGATAACTTGATTTATCTCGGTTTGATTTAACCATTAACTAACTGACTTTTTAAAAAAAAAAATTATTTATCAAAATATTAAAATAATTTTTTAAATATTTTTAAAAGGTCAATTTGGGTCTCATAACCCGGAACTCCTGGAACTCATGCTTTTTTTCTAATCAATTCGAATCAGGTTTTTAAGTTTGAATATGAAGCATGCCAGAAACATAAATCAGAAGATCATAGCTTGCTATCCTAATAAAAAGATTTCACCCTGCAAGTATATTAATTAAATAAAATGGGATTTTTTTACAAGAAGTCTCCATCTTTTTTCATTGAAAACTGTCTCCAATCCCAATAATAATAATAATAATAATAATAATAATAATAATAAAAGGGTGTCCTTTTCGTTGCCAAGTATTTATCATAAATTTATATAGAAATAAATGAGCCACGTGGCAAAACCTAAATCATAGTAATTAACTACTACTAATCAACCATCCTAACACGCTTAGAAGGAACGAAACGGACAAACTAGCTCGTCGTTTAATCAAACTTCGAGACCCCAAACCGCGTCAAGTCATCATCACGGACTGCCAACTAAGACTTTTTAAATTTCTTGAGTTTTGTAAATCTAAATTATGTCAAGTCTAACTATTTTTATTCTTTTGAAGATGTTAACATTGTGAATTATCATCGAAAATCTGCTTTTTCTTGCGCCTTAAAATTAAATATTTTTTCTATCATAATTTAAATAAATTATCCATATCAAAATTGGTGTATTCATTAAAAAAAGAAGAAGTTGTTTTCTTACAAATATATCTTAGAATTCCTTAGTATTTACTTCCATATTGAAAAAGTTTTAGAGTTAGTTTGAGAATGTGGTAGTAGATGATTTTTAAAATACTTTTCACTCAGAAATATATTAAAATAATATTTTTTTAAATTATTTTTGATATCATCGCATCAAAATAATCTAAAAACAAAAAAAATTAAAGTAAAGAAAAATACAAAAATATTTTAATTTTTTTCAAAAACATTTTTAAAATGTAAAAACAAATAGGATCTTAATCTATACATAATTTCTTATGAATATACTTCAAATGTTAAATGTTTTAGCGCCAAATCATGGTATATTCTCCTTTTATACGAGCTAATAAAGTGAAGGGGAAAAAATATTATGATGTGAAATTAAAATTATCTTTTAGAGCATACTTGAACATAATTTAATTTAGTAGCTCAAATGGAAGCACTTAGTTAGCATGTATAAATTAAAGGAAAGATTAAACTTATTTTGTGTTTGTTAATTTTGTACTGAGATATAGTTAATTTTGTTTTTTGTTTTAACTTTTTAAACCAATCCAAACAATTCTTGGTAACCAAAAGTTAGACTTGAATTCTACATGGGATACGTCTCAAGAAACCCTAAAGCTATTTTCCCCCCTATAATATATACTATGATAGCTACAACAATAACAGAAATATAAAATATTTTTTACTCTTAGGAGAATAACTTAAGAGGATGGTTTAGTGGTTAATAAAAACTATTTTTTATTAACTTTTTTATATTCAATATTCACATCAACCGATATCTTTGAATGTAACATGTTAATATAAAAAATGTATCTTTAAGATTATCCAGAAAGAGGTAAACTAATCCTAGAGTATTTCTGCCGTTAAAGAAAAAAAGAAAAAATTTTAAAAGGTATAGCTCAATTAATCAGGTTCTAAATTTGTTTTTCAGAAATCACTAATTCGAATCTCACAAACTATAAGATCATTAAAGATTGATATAATTATTAATTTCAAAGCCTTAAAAAATTAATTAAAATATATATAAATTAATCTGGAAATCTATTCGAAGAAGAGAGATAGAGAGGATATATTTTATGTTAGTAATTAACGTTGTAATAGTAGTTAATAAGATTTGGGTCGGAGGAAGCTTTAACTTTAGTGGAGCGACCGATTGGTGCATGGGATTCCAAAGATCTCCAAGAACATGATGTGATTTGGGATGGAATTGACGACCCACCAAAAGCTTTTAACATTTGATTCTCTTTGATCGTTTTCTTTGGCCCCACACGGTTAAACAAAGGTGGCATCCATGATTTTCTTACAGGTCCCTTCCGACAGGTATTAGCCGTTAAGACCCCACTTTTTTTTTTTTTTCTTTTTTTCTTTTTTTGTAGACTTTTACAGAGCACTGCCTCATGAGCTCGATGCATGTTATGATCTAGCCTTGATGTAACCCTTAATTATAAGTAAAATTGTGTGTGTGTAGTAGCAATCTAATTGATTTGATTTGCAATATTTAGTTTTATGGGTAGCCTGTTAAATCTTGATTTGTTGTAAGATTTGCAGAATCAGTTCCATCACATGCACACAGCAAATTTCAGTCAGTGTATACGTGAAATGACCTTAGATTTGGGGGGGCTCGTGGTTTTCTTACTCAAGTTTTATAAACAGGCTCACCGTCGGAAACATTATGGTTTTACATTTATATTTCCACCGCATCTGTATCAAAAACAAGATTTAAAATATCTTTATATATAGAATTAATCAAACATAAATATGCTCACCTTTTTTTAAAAAGCCAGTAGCAGGAGTACTCCGGGAACATAAAACTCTAGATTGAATGAGTATATATCCTTTCTACCACTTAAACTAGCCATTTATGGGCCAAGACATAGTTTTGCTACTTAAAACATAACATGGGATATGTAGATAGTTTCACTCATCAATGTAGAAGTTAACTAATGGGTTTTTAGCAAATTTATAGTGGTGATCTTTTGGTAATCTAGAGGTCACGGAATTTGTTTACTGTTTTAATGTTTTTTTTAGAGTCTCAATAATGTTGTTAGATAGATTTAAGGTTATTTAAGATTTATACAAAGATTATTTGAAGATCAGATGTTTTTTCCAGTTTTAAATATATATTTTCTTCAAGTATGAATTGTTACAAATCACAAACCTTCCAATTGTTCAGTCTCTAATAATAATCCATACAAATCATCAATAAAAAATCTTCTAAACTCTTTTAAAAAGAAAAAGTGGATATATCTTTAAATGCTTTTCAAATCGAGTTGTCCCACTTCATTGGTTAATATCATCTTGGATAGCAGGTAAAATATTGAATTAAATAGGCTAATTTCTTTTTCTTGAAATGTCTTTCTCAATCTGAAGTTTCAAATCTAAGCAAAATCAACCCAAATTGGCCACTGAAAAAACCTTTATCTATTGAAAGGTTATATAGTCTAGAAAACTGGGTTGCTATTTCCATTAATCTAGTAGCTGGTATCTTGACCATTTCTCCACTAGCACATAGATTTCATACTTGGCATTATTTCTCAGTTCACCGTCCTTTGTGCAACAAGCATTGACAATTCTAGACCATGCATTTCCAGCTATATTAATTAGTTTGTTCTAAAAGAAAGTTCAAATAATCATTTCGATCATTAATGCTGTATATAAACATCCTTCAACAATCCCGTTTTAGAAAACCCAAACCCCCGCAATCATTTAAAGAGTATTGCTTTGTTTTTGCTTAGAATGGATCCTATTCCCAACCCCCATGTTTTTTTGGAAGAATTATAGGCATAAAAACCTTCTTCCTCACTATCCATAAGACAGATTTGGTCTTTTTCTCAATTTTTACAGCTATTGCCACTGCAACATGCATGAAACCATGAGATAATAAATGGAAAAGTTATTCAGCACAAACTTAACTTGATTAAGCATGCTCTTAATTAAGTGTCTATGCTGAATAATCTTCTCATTTAGGTTGAAGTAGGTTTTTAATATAATATTAGAGCTAAATTCGATCCCAAGACCTATAGGGGTTATGAGACCACCATGCATGCATGCTTTCATTGCATCAAGTTAGAGAAACATATCCCACATGGAATAAATAAACAAAATAATTGAAAATAAACCATCCACCATAAGACTAAGTCTTTTAAATTAAATTCAACTCAACTATCAAATATAATATCATATTAATTAGATCACTCATTTTTATTTGGATGGAACCAAACTCAACTATCAAATCTAAAACTTATTAAAAAGTTCCAATATTTTGCTCCAACTTCACAACCAAATTGATCGCAAATGCTTGCAAAATAATAAAAATAATTTTCACTCCAATTTCTCAATATATGCTTGTTTTTTTTTTAAAAAAAAATAAAACTTCAATTTCCACTATTTTTTTAATTTGTGACCAATATTGTTTTTACTTTTTAATTTGGTTCTATCCAACATTGGTGTTTGCATGCAAATGCATCCCAATAAACTTTTGATTTTCTTTATTGATTAGAAAATAAAAAAATATTACTTTAATTATTTTTTTTAATACACATCATCAAACTTATGAAAAGTCTCTTTAATTTTTACTATCAAATTATCTCTCTGGCAGAATAGGGTGTCTGAAACCTCTATTAATTTGTAAGAGTAGTTCCATTTAACTAATTAAACTGAAGTATCAATAACATTTAGATTACAAAATTGAAGACTTTCTAAACTGCTTTTTTTTGGATAATCAACTTTCTAAACTGCTTTAAAATTAGATTGATAATTAAAACATGAGAATGCGTCATAATACTAGCTTGTTCTTGGAATGATGCATCGTGCCTCTGAAACCAAACCTTATATTGACAAAATGACGAACCATAGAATGATAGAAAACACATGCTCATAGTAACAACTGATGAACCCTTTGCATTGGGTTCGAGAAAAGTGAGGTGAAGGGAGGTTAGGGTGTCAAGTAGTGGGTTGGTTTTAGTTGGACCGATGCCAACCTTTGTCTTCACCTAGGGCAACTCGCATATGCAGGTTAATTTGTTGAGAAAGTAGAGAAAAAAACATAAATGCCAAAGCATATAACTAAAACCTCGGATGGGACATAAAGGCGCGGCCCCCATGTTTATTCCCTTTAGAAATTTTGGATGATTGGTTTGGATTTTTCCATCCCTTTGTCGAAACTTGGGGAGAGAAAAAAAAAAAAGAAAAAGAAAAAGACCCAGTGACAATGCCATGTTTAAGGGCTTATTTTGCAGGAGGGAGAGTCTCAAATTAGTCAAGACACAAGCCTCCTCCTTCCCAACAAGGAGGACTTTATTGTTCAAAAGGGGTCCATTACCTTTCTAGGGACATATATTGGTGGGAAAGTTTGGTTACCAGCTCCCTTTTCTGACCAATGAAAGCGTATCATATTGACTCCCTTATGTGAAAAATGAAAGGGAGAGGAGGATAGGTTTTTGCACAGATTATGAATTCCCATCCCATGCAAGGTTTGAATTGAGAATGTGTTTGTATTGCGAGAACGAAAGGCACATGCAAGGCAGCTCTCAAGTCAAAAATGAGAGCACCATGAGAGATGCTTAATGAATAAATTATTTCACTATGTGTATGTGTTTGTCAATAAAGACATGCCGATTATTTGCTCCCTAAATCCGCAAAACAATTATAACATTTTGAAAAATCCTCATGTGAGAATTCTTTCCAACGACTTCTATTCCACCTATAATCTCAATATATATATTCAAGTTCCGACCATCTAGGTGGTGGCTTAATGATAAAAACTTGAAACCAAGAGGTTTGCTCCCTCTGTAGTCTCAGATTCGAGCCATGTGGTTACTTATATGATGGCCACTAGAGACTTACATGGTCGTTAACTTCAGGGCTCGTGGAATTAGTCGAGGTGCACGCCAGCTGGCCCGGACACCCACATTAAACTAAAAATATATATATATTCAAGTTCCACCCAACAGGTACTGATTAATTATATATAAAATGCCCTAGTTCATGCTTAGGGGTATATATAGATGCGCCAACACTTACTATAATCCACGGTTCAACCATGTTTTAACTTCGAATACTACTTTAGTATAATGGTTTGGAGAAGTACTATTTATTAACTTTTAAAATGACCACAAGTAATTCTAAGGATTGATGCATTTTAAATGTTACTAGTATATTAGTCTGTCCTCAGCAGTGGGTTGATAATAAATTTTTTTAAATATTAAAAATATAGATAATATTTTAAGTATTTTGGATCTGACGGTCAATTCAGGCTCAAGTTTTCTGGATCTGACAGTCATGTCTTAACCCAACACTCTTCAACAACTTTTATAATAAAAAAATAGAAAAGACAATGTTCTTTATGGTTCTCTGAACATCTACAATGCCATCTATATATAGTGTAAACATTTTATGTTTTTATATTTATAATGTGATCTATAATACAAATAGTATATATACACAGTACCAATACAGTAATTTTTTCCCAGCATTTAGAAGTGTATATATATAAAAAATTTTAGTGTAAACTTATCAAAATCATGTGAATGCACAGACGCCATCTAAGAAAAACTTTGGAGTACGGTGACTTGGATATGATTACTAACGTAATGATTATTTACTAAATAACTTCTTTAATTTCTAATTCTAAGATATTAATATAAAGGAGATAAAATCCACATAAGCTAATTAAAAAAGAAGAAGAAGAAAACATTATCTTTGAATAAAAAAAACCCTTTCAGTGTAAGGATAAATTTCCTTGTTTCTTTTTAGAATATGCAATTATGTGGACACGAGACATTCGATTCTTCCATGGAATGAGAGCACATAATTATGTGTTGACAGCCAACTCAGAGAGATGGACAGAGAAATTATTCCACGAACTACAGGAAGATATGATCGTAACACCAGAAGACCAACGAGTATTGCCAGCAATTAGATCATCCAACTTTTCAAATTAAACCCATTGAAAACAAAAGTTCCCTCCAATTTCCGAGTGAAAGAATCCTACCTAATATATATATATATATATATATATATATATATTAACTTTCAAATTGGCTTAATGTATTACCATGGCCTTACAATGTTCACAACGAGCAGCGCATTCATTACGTATCTATCTTTAAAGTGATGTACTGTTTAAGATTGTAATAATAGTTGTAGTTTAAAGTGTTTTTTGTTTAGAACTATATCAAAATAATATTTTTTTTATTTTTAAAAAATTATTTTTAAAATCAACACATCAAAATAATCTAAAAACATAAAAAAAAATTATAGTAAAATTAAAATTTTAAAATTTAAAGAAATGCGGTGCAACACCGTGTTTCCAAACAGACCCTTAACCCTGACTGTTTAGACATCACTCTTGTTTCTTGATCAAGTTTAATCATAGTTATATGTTTCAGGGGTGAGCAATGGTTGAACACTTCAACTAGTTAATCTTCCAGGGGATTCATAATGGTTTATGGGTATTTTTTTTTTTAAAAAAAAAGAATTAAGATGTTGACATCAAGACTAAAAATTAACCATATATATATATATATATATATATATATATATGGTTAATTTGGAGTTTGGAAATAATATATATGGGTGAGGGAGGCAGCCCACGTGGGAGAAACTCTGCCGTTTTGTTTGATGAATGAACATTCGTCATAGAATATTCACAAGTCGTAGGAAATAATTAAACACTTTCGTTTCTTTTTCTTTCCGTGCAAGTAATTTGAAGAGTTCGATCCCCATCCCATAAATTCGTGGAAGTTAACCCTTACCATGACTTTTTTACTTGATCAAAAAGAAAAATAACTAATAGCTTTTATTTGATAATCTCGGTCTTACACGTCATTACATTTCGAAACTTGATTTCATAAGAACTAAAATAATTAACTTTTCATTTATTATGCATATAAAAATATGTTTCACACCAATTTTAATCAAACATATCTTTTTTTTTTAACCCATAACTAAAAATACTCTAGTTATTAAGATTTGAATATCATAATATTCAATATTAATTATATAAATTAATCAAGTTATAGTTGAGCATATTAAACTCTAATTTTAAAACTTGATTTGTTGATTTGTATATTTTGAGACCACTTAAGTTTGTATGTGAACATAAAAAAATAATATCAAAAGGCATATAAATATTTTTTAATATGATTAATTATTTTGTCTCAATACTTTATATTAACTTCAATTTGGATATTAAAATCATTTATGATGATGTTTTAAAATCTAAAGTGCTTAGAAATAAGTTCTTTAACGATTAGATTATGAGTTAATCCTGCAAGATAATTTATTTTTCATGGTTTATGAAACTTATAGCTTGTTGTATAAAACTTATAACATGCGAAACAATCATTTTTTTGTAGGATTTCAAAACCTTCAAATGATAAAGTTAGTAATATTTAAGTAAATAATTACAATAAAGAGAGAATGAACATTTATTCTTATGAACAAAAATGTTTGTTCTTAGTTTGATACAATAAATGAATTGAAATTAAAAAAGTATTTTTGTAGATAATAGAGATTGTGAACCTTTTACTTGTGTGGTTCTAGAAGTATTTATAGTGTATAAGTTTTAGTCATTTGTAGAAAGAAAAGGCTGAAGTGTAATTTTTTTCTAATAACATTAATGAATGATTAATATCCCTTACACATGCATTAATGAGGGATAAATATTCATTACACAAGCATCAATGTAAGATGGAATATCTTTATATTAATATTAATAGAGGATAAGAGCCGAATATCTCTGACATTAATATTTTATGTTAATATCATAAGAATAAACAAATGGAGCCTTATGGCCCAACATGAAACCTATATTGATCTTCGGGCCTTAAACTCTTTGTGCTTGGCATATTGTCAAGCTCACAATCAATAGGTATGACAACGAGCCAAACTCATGCTCAATTGGGCTTGGCATATAGACTAACCCAAGGGTATTGGGTTTGGCAACACGCTAGATCCATGTCCAATTAAGCTTAGCATGCAAACAAACCCAAAGGTCGATGGGTTGAGAAGGTCACTAGAATCATGCCCGATTAAGCCTGGCGTGCAGCCAAACCTAAAAGTGATGAACCTTGTAGTTCATTAGACCCATGCCTAATTAGGTTTGCCACATTACCAAGCCCAATGGCATTGAGTCTGGCAACTCGTCAGACCATTATCCATTTGGGATCAGCATGGTGCCAAGCCTAATGGTAGCAGGTCTAGTAGCTTGTCAGACTCAAGTCTGTTTGGGCTCAGCATGTAGCTAAGTCCAAGGATGTTGAGTCTAGCAACTCGCAAAACTTGCACCCTATTAAGCTTGTCATGCAGTAAGGCCCAAGGACATAGGATCTGGTAACTTGTCATATCTATATCCATTTGAGCTTGGCTTGTAGCCACGACTAAGGACATTGGGTCTGGAAATAAGCTAGACTCATGTTATATGGACATGATATTCTACTAAGCTTAGGAATATTGGTTATGGACGCAAGCATTTCTCACCTATTAATAAATTATCACCCTGTTTTTGGACCTTCTAAGTAAGGATTAAGACTCAAAATTCATTTTTTATAATACCAAAAAATATTTATCCGTCAATTTAACACCTTTATTGTATACATATTTCATGGTTATTTTGCAATCATTATAAAATAAAATATTGTTTTTAGTAATACTTATTTTCTAAAAACAATGATCATTCAAAAATATATATTGTTTAAGTTTGTTCATAAAATTTATTGAGCTTTAAAATATAATCATGCTTGGATTGTTTTCTTACCGATCAAAAGCTAGAATGAATATTTTCTTGAATCAAGCTCGAGAAGTTTGGTTCTTTTTTAAATAGAAATTAGAAATCCATTTTACTATGTTAAAACTCATTAAGTTGGGAAATATTAGCCATGGGACATACAATTAAAAAAAAAAAATATTTATTTCAACATTTTTCCATTTGTTTCTCCACGTATATGCAAGCAGCTAGAAAAGGTAGACTGATCTCCTGCTTGGACAAGATCGAGTCCTTCCGGCTAGTCTATTTCTCGATTCCTGTCTCTAGTTTGTGGATTCTTTGCCCACCGATACAGCTACGGCTACAAACTGCTCACTTGTGTGTGGCAAGATAGTAGTTTTTGTGGTAAAAAAAAATAGCTATAAATTATAGCCTTTTCTTTTACAAATCCGCATGGGAAGCACCAGTAACTAAACACAGGTTTAATCATAAAAATAAACGGGCTACTCCGCTGCTGCTGCAGCTGCAGCTGCAGAGAAAAGACAGGAAGCATAGGATATTAGAAAATTGGCATCAATGGCCTTTGGCTTTTTGTGCCTTTGTCCAACCCCTTGTGAGAACGTATGTAGAAAACAGTGGACACTTAGATAGCAACAACTTCTTATAAAAGAGCTACCTAAACCACTCAAAACCTCCCCTCCCTCTCCCCCTCCCTCTCCCTTAGAAAAAAAAAAAAAACTTTGCTTTAGTCCACTCCACAAGTCAAGTGAAGAAAATCATGGACAACCAAAGAGGTTCTGTTCTAAGCTGGGCTTACTACTGCCAGGGAAAGGTAACACATTTCTTGAATTTATTATGTTTTTTAAGGATTTTGCTCTCCGTAATGGGGTTTTCTTGTTTTCTGCTCAAGTGTAAAAAATGAGGTTTCTTTTGTTGGATTACAAGAGCTAATTTGTCATTCATTAATACAGACAATGGATGAACTGAGGAATTCCCTTTTGTACACAACTTTGGAGCTGGAGCAAACAAGGGTAGCAGTTCAAGAAGAGCTAAGAAAGAAAGATGACCAGTTGTTCCATCTCAAGGAGCTACTGATCAAAGCCATCAGAGAAAGAGACGAGGCACAAGAGAAATGTCAAAGACTTGTCACTGAGAAAGTCCTGCTCCAACAGCAGCCACAACATCACCAAAATGCTCCTCTCTCTGGGATTTCCAGCATTGAAGATGAACCGAGAAGAGGAATTGACTCCAGCAATGGCTTCTCATCATCAGACTGTGAAGAGAGCATTGTTTCGTCTCCAGTTATTGACCCAACTCCACAACCATCCCAATTGCCCCCACCTGCAGCACCACAAACTATCCCCCAAGCAGCAATTGAGTTAGTTCCTGAAAAGCCATTACCTGAAAAGGGAAAGCTTTTACAGGCAGTAATGAAAGCTGGTCCCCTCTTACAGACTCTCCTTCTAGCCGGACCACTTCCTCAATGGAGACACCCACCACCACCACTCGAGTCCTTTGAGATCCCACCTGTCACCATACCTTCACCACCACTACCACCCGCACCTCAGCTCATCCACCAAGACTCATTTGTCAACATTAATGGTTGCAATAGAAAAAGGGTTCGCTGTGATGGCTCTGATTCTCCTACAAAGATCAAGTATCAAAACATAGTCCTCCACTGACAACCCACGCAACCCACTAAGTTATGATTTCACAATTTTTATATATTTATATCATTTTAATATATCACTAAGAGAATTAGTCAGTAATGGAAGAAAATTAGTGAGGAATGGAATTGGAAGATGGTATGAACCTGATCTAGCATTTTTGTACAGAAGTTTGTTTAGAGAAGCTATTCTAAGTTGACTGAAGTGAAGACAAAACAGAAGAGTAAGTAGATGATGGCCTTGTTCTTGGCTTGTTTTGGCCAATGTGTTTTGGGTGGAGATTTTTGTCTCTTTTTCCATCTTCTTCACATATCAGTTTTTGTTCCATGATGTGAAAGGGGGTTTGATGATTTCACTTTCCTGTTGCAAGTAACTATAACTCGGATATCTTTATGCCTAGCTAGTCAAGTGAAATTGTAAAAGTGTGTGCAAGTTTGAGAAAGAAGTGTGTGGATTTGAGAGGGAGAGGCCTCTCAAATCCATAATAATTAAAAAAAAAAAAAAAAACACTGGTTGATGGGTGTGAAGTTGTTAGGTTTGGAAGATGGGTAAGCCAACAACCACAAGGTTTGAGAGACCTGCTTGTCGGGTTGAATGGATCCCACAAATCAGAATCAGGATCTGCTTTTTGTGTGATATATGATTAAATTAGTATGATTATATGAGTCTAATTTATCTTAATCTTGTGTTTTTACTCCTAATCGTTTTCACCTCTTCTCTATTTTAATACTACCAACCACATTTTTGCTCTTTGCCCCCACTCTCTAATTGTTTATTTTAAGCATAGACGTCGACCTTCCTAAAGCATTTCAAATAGTGCAAGGTTGCTTAAGTTTCCCCATCACATGAAAATATCATATACACAACACTAATTGCCTGCAGAATGCTTAAATCACTGCAGGAAGCCCTAACAATGAAAACATAAGCAATGAATGATCAACAAATCAATGGTTCCCCTGTTTTTTTATCTTTTAAGGTTTCATAGATAGGTTAGCATGTCAACTGTTACCAACCATTTTGGGACCCCTCATTGTTATAATTGAAGCACGCAATTGAATACAGAATCCTTCATCATTGAATTGTATAGACTATAGAGAGTTAATCTGTTCCCATTCTAACGAAAGCTAGCTAATAAAGCTAGGTGAGTTATGATTTGTTTGGAAATGCTGTGTTCTCAAGCAGGTTCTCATGCCATGAGCAGTAGTTCATCATGTGTATTTATTATGATCGTAGAACACAAATTCTATACACAGAATATTCGAGATGGATTAATGAAAATCAAATGCAAATGAAAGTATGAACTCTGAAGTCAATTATTAGCAGAAACATGGTGAGCACATTAGCGGGCATGTTCAGCTTTTTAGGCAACTTTGAACATGGCTAACTTGCAATTGATATGACCCCTTAAACAAGATTAAAAATGTTAGGCTGCAAAACCAAAAGCCGGCATGGATTCTGGTCTTCACGGCAAAGCCTTAGAAATAGGGGCGAAAATAAAATAAACTTGAGCGGAAGACATGTATTTCTTCAAAAGATTAGACCAAGGCCTCCTTGCTTGGGGAAGGTCACTATCAGAATTATTTCTTGCACTAGGATGAGGCTGCCGCCTCTTCTTTCAACGCTCCTTCGCCTTCGAACTTCTTGTGAAGAAGATAATCCCAGGCAATGAATGCCATCATAGAAAACATCTTTATAAATTAAAGCCAGTAGTAAGTATAACTTTGATACAAATACAGTATAATATTTTTATTACTGATAATAAGATTGGGTACACTATAACACCACACGGTAAGAGCTAATGCTTGTATAACAAAAATATAATAATAATAATAATAATAATAATAATAATAATAATAGTCTAATGCTAAAATTCTTCCTAATAATAGATTGGAATTTATTTTGACACACATGCATGAATCGAAGTTTTTCTTTCTTCTTCGAAACTGCAATAGAATTTGATAACATGATTTGACACAATTGACAAAAACACAAACCATACGATTTGCCACAATAAAAAAAAATCAACAACAATAATTACTTGGCTTGACAATTGCACCATGACTAATGGTTTGCTTCCTTTCATCTTCGTCAAATCTTTCTACTTGTTTTTCCTCGAATGATAGAAAAGGATGAAAGGAAAACTTCACTATAGTTTGATAATTGACACCATCATAGCCTCATAGCTGACTCTTATGGAGAGAGGTTCATCTACAATTAAGGTATGCAAAAAAAAATATAATGGTTAATATGCTGATAGGCAACTCAGAATGGAGATAATCTGCCACTCAAGCGATTGGATGGTGCCCTGTTATAGATGTTATTCCTTCCTTTGTTAAGCTGAATGTAGGGAAGAGGGATATGATTGTTTGGTTAGATTCCCCGAATAAAAAGTTTTCAGTCGAAGTAGCTGCAGAGCAACTCAGAACTTGAAAACAAGAGATTGAAAGGCATGATGTTGTGTGGTTTGGTTTAAGAATACTATTCCAATGCAATCTTTTCTTCCATGGTTGGTTGTCCAACAAAAATCTACTACTCAGGATAAAATACATCGATTTGGTGTTCATGGTCCAAACCAAGAAGGAGTTTCAGACGATGCACCAACTTTACTAGTGGCATCACCTTCTGAAAGGGCATTGAATGGAGTTCCTTGCTACAGCAGCAAGTCCATTATCATGCAATCCAAGCATTTTATGGAGTCTTTCAATAGAGGATATTGTTTTCGATGAAATATCTTCCAGGCTGCAGAGAGAGAACTTGTCACAGTGACCAGTCAGCTAAATAAAAACACAAACACTTTTTATTAGACTGTCAGATTTTCCATTTATACTGAGTTACGAAGGACACCACTGCTGTTTGAATGTTTCCACACTCCTAACAATCAAAGCAACAAACACATTACATGTGCACTTCTACTGTTTCCACACTTCTAACAAACACATTGTATGCACGTCACTTGATTTTAACTTCACCACCCAAATGCCAAAACTCCACACTGAAATATCCCTACTCCATGTTTTCTCCCTCCTCCTCTCTCGCTTCTTTGCTGCCATCTTCTTCCTTCGACAACTGGGCAACTTCTGTTTTCAAAGCTTTTCCTTCACGGAACAGTGACATTTGTTGGGGGCGGGAAAAAATAACAGTACAGTACAGTACAGACTTCAAGTTCGCTCAGGTCCCTGAACCTAGCTATTTGTTGCATAACATGTGTTTAATGTGGAAATTGGAAAAATAAGATCTGCAAGAAATTGAAATTAAAAATTTTATGTAATAACTACGACATTTAACTATTACCTTTTTGATTAGCATCCTTGGGAGACGATCTATAATATACTTTGAATATCAAGAGCTACGTCCTTGAAATCCTTCTTCAGACCTTCAGAGTATCTGAGCATTAAGAAAAAGCTTTACCAGAGCATTTACTCTTTATAGCGATGACTAATTCATTCGATCATGATAATACAAATTCCATATCTCACAAATTACTAACCACTAACACTAATTTCTTAACATTATGCAGATGCGTGCCTTGAGATTACTCTCTTTTTTTTATAATCAAAACAGCCATATCTGATTACCTATTATTGACTAAATTCAAACTGTACATCATCAAAATTTCAAATAGCGTACACATGATTTTCTTTTCTCCAAATACAACTACAATAAAGTAATCTCTGGCTGCTTTTCAGTGCAGCATGCAAAGGGGGACGGATCTGGTAGTTATGATTGAGCAGTCCTTCGAGCATGGAGGCTCGAAGACAAGGAGTCAATGGGTTATGGAATGGGAAGGGTTTGCCAAAACATTGCTGGTCTTTACAGGGAAACTTGTCTGGAAATGACACATCAGAATCCTATCCTTCAATCATCATCATCATCATTGTCATCTTGATTGTTTTGATGATTATGCTTTTGGGCATTATACATCTCAGCAACCTGAAATATGCAGAGCAACACATGAATTGAAGTTCTAGCCAACAAAACCATTTTTTTTTCTTTTCCCATAAAACAATCAGCAACTATAAGACTATTCATTACCTGCTCTGATGATGAGGCTTGCTCTGGAGACTTGTCTTCTCGAACTCGAACAAGACGTGGAAATCTTAGTGAAATACCCTTGAACAAGAAAGACAAGAAATAAGTTTAAGAAGCAGAAAACATTTTTGTGGCTTGGTTCGACAACAAGGAACTGCTAAAGGAAAGAGGATAGAAAAGCTTGGATCCAAACCATCAAAATGACTCACAAATTAGTGAGCACAACCCATACAAGTACAACAATCTTAACCTTTCCTCCTGGCAAGGTAATCATCAAGTGCCTGAACCCCGTTTTGCAAAACAGGAAATTTAAAAAATGGTGCACACAATATGGCAATCACATTAATAGGAGGTATCTGAATACACATGCATGGAAATACATGTCTAAATGTTCAGGCCATTAATGGGGAAATTTTTTAGTTAATTCATTATGCGCCTCATATATGTCTGAAGTAGGCAGCCCTACCAACATAGAGCCAATTTTGTTTAAATAAAGCAATATGGAAACAAGATGAATTCAACCTTGTTAGGATCAACTTCACCAATTGCAGCACGATGAACAGGGCTAATAGTCAAGTCTGCTGCTTTCACCTCCCACACCTTTTTTTTCCAGAAACAAAATCAGCAAGGAAACAGAGCTTCTGCTCAGCATAGTATAAAACCAACATTAACATTTTTCATGAGAAAAGGTAGATCAAAATACCTCCTTGGGTTCAAACCACACATCTGGTTTAATAGTATCTCCAAATCTATAGTATGACTGGAACCAACTATAAAGTTAGAACTGGCATAGTAAAAACACAGGACTTCGCTGGTCGCATCAAAAAGCATAAGAACTGTACCTTTGGTTTGGGAATCACTTGTGAACGGAGACTAGCAGAACGTTCCTCAAGCACTTGTTCAGAAAATCCAGTGCCTGCCCATCACAGCAAGAAAAAGAAAAGAATGGCATCGTTGTTAAAAAAAAGAAAACCTTAATTGACATGAAACAAATCCAGAAAATTATTTTTGAGTTACCTATTTTACATATGCTCTGGAATTCTTCGTTGTTGCTATTATAACAAGCCAGGAGAAAAGCACCATAGACACCTAAAAACCAAACAATAGCATCATGAACCAAAAAGGCCGTGGCCTGAAACTAGAATACCTCCCACTAAACACCCCCAACCCCACCAGAAAAAATATAAAATCAAAGCACTCTGTTATCAAGGCTGTATCTGGCCTGCATATGCATTGAAACAGAAGTATATGCTTCAACATTTACCTGTACGTTTTCCACGACCATGGAAAGCACCAATAGGCACTAGATCTAGTGAGTCTCCAATACTGCAGAGCACCGCACATTCAAAAAATTTAGCCGAAACAAAAACTGTGCAATAAGGATGAAAACACCCTAATTCATTCATCCTACCTTTCCATATAATCTTTCTTCAATTTCAGCCAGTTATGTGATCGCCTTGAAGGTTCATATGTAGCATCCTTATTCATTGTTTTGATGATTAAACCCTCACAACTGCAAACTAAGACGAGTCAATAACCCCAAAAGTAAATAATAGCTTAGCATGTCATTGTAATGTACATGAAAAAGGAAGAACTTTCAAAAAACTTCTGTGACATTCAACTTTTACTTTACAACATCCAAAAGACATTAATTTGAAAATAAATCAAGTTGCAAGTTTCCAGGCATCAGCATTGTTATATTCTACACAAGCCTCACTTCATTCAAAAAAAAATGATATAAAATATGTGAGGCCAGCATTCAAATAATACAAGCGAGTCCAGCGTTCAGAAACATTCCTGTGCCCAAGTTTTGCAGCCTTTAGTAATAAGCTTCAAGATTTCTTGGAATACTAAAATGAGTTCAGGTATAAAAATCTATGGGAAAAAAATTAGAGATATTTCGTCAAGAAAGCTTTAAATTTGAAGGTTTAAATGAAAATCAGAAATCAAACCACGTTTTTCCATTTCCATAAAATGAATTATTTTTTTTCCAATAACATTAAAAAAGATTAAAAAGCCACACAAACTCAGTAATCTCTGTCAAGAGCAAAGAATCACTTTCAAAGTAACCTTGCAGTTAATGAGATGTGTCAGAACTTCCACCTCAAAAACTTACGATAAAAGATAGAGAAGCCCTTGCAGCAATACCAAATTTTCATATTTGATAACCACAGCTAAAAACACATACATGTATAAATCAGGTTCATGTTCAGTTGTCAACTGAAAATGGTAAAAAAAATGAGATAATGACCTGGCATCAACAGCAGTGTCGAGGAATTTTTGTATCTCTTCAAGATCATTTGATGTTATTGCAGTTGCAAACTGAAAAAATCCAGGTTCTTCCTCGAATGAACTGTAAAGATGCTATACAGGTCCAAAGTCATGGGACCATCAGTATCAATACATCAGTATTTTCTGACTTGAGCAGATGAATACATCCAAGCCAAATAAGAAAAATATAGGTGGAAGTTCGTTGGCAGCACATTCTTTACTTCATAGAATGTTTATGGACAAAGGGATGACGACTATGTATACATAGAGAAATCCTATAATAGAATGTCATGCATGCTTTAATAAATTTAATAAATTCTCTCAAAACCAATCATCAATATGAATAATTATATAGGAAAATGATTACAAGGGCAGCTAATTTACAGGTTAATTATATAACCCAAGATCCCAGACTTCTAAGAAATGAAAAGGAGCCTTGAAGCATGCTTCATATTGCTTATCAATTCCTATATTAAAACAGATATTTATGCAGCATGTCAGCACTAATTTATCTCACATAGAAAGACACTATTGCACTGTCTGTGTGTATGATAGGCCGAGAATTCAAGTCCAAAAAAAAATGGAGTAAAATGAATGAAGTATAGTAGAACAAAGGAATTTTTTATCAAAATTAGAAATGGAGCAAAGAAAATCGACAACTCATTCCTCACAACCTCCTAAATTATTTGTTAATTGATTCCAGATTAATTTTAATGGAGTGGGCTTTTAATCATAAAAATTGCTCCAATCCATCTATGTTGCATGCAAAATCAAATAGCATTAAAAGAGGATGGCTCTTTCCTTAGAGCTAATCAGTATTCTTAGAATAGCCCTAGCAGAAATAAAACAACAATATTTATGACAAATTACAAAAACAATTTTATTGTGAAATGGGCCAGCCCTACAGGCTTTTGAAAGGCTCTTTGTCCATTGATTGCAGTTAGAATATGCACAATACCTTCACATTGTCACCCTGATGACATTAGTAAGGGTTACCACTACAACTAAAAATCATTATTTGAGAGAAACAGAGAGAAGGGGGAGCTCCAAGTATTGCACCACCAAAAGCAATACAGAAAATATTTAGAGTTAATACTGCAATTTAAAAGGATTGACAATTTGACAATATATACCGAACTTAAATGTCAACAAGTATGAAAAAAATACACACTAAATGGACTTTGCAATCCTACCTTAACACGTATTTCAGATACATTTCAACACAGAATATTTGTTTTAGTTTTATGTGAAAGCAATACTATTAAAAGTTCTCACTTCAGAAACCCTAGCCTCTGACAAATTTTATTACCAAATAGTAGAAAGACTGCAACAAATACATGAACTAAATGACCAGTAATGAAAACCTTGTACCTCTCTACGAACTTTCAGTTCTTTCTGAATAAGTGGTTGGTCATTAAGATACAACATGTCGAAGGCATATATGCAAACATTAACCTTGATATCACTCATCACCACATTTTTTCGGGCCCGGGTGCTAAGGATCTGCACAAAGACATACAAATTAAAGCTTTATCCATCTTAACTCAAAAGAGCATGAATCCCAATACTTGGTGGCCATCTAGATTTATTTTATGCAACATTCAGAGAAAAAAGTACAACCAAACAAACAAGTCAACCAGCTTAGGGATTTGACTTTTCACTTAAAGTAGGAATAGGCATAGTGACCTACTCTGCCCTTCTTTAATATTAGTCCTGTCACTATTCTTATCGCCCAACAGCTATTTTTGACATGAATAAATGTATATTGTATTTTACAAATCCAGTTATATCATTGAAGCAAAAAGGAGATTCATTTTCATTGTTTATTCCTTATGCTATACAGGATTTACAATATCAGAACATTCAAAGAATTCAAATAACAATATTTAAGCAATTATCAAGTTTGAATTCACAAAGTCAGTCTTCCACGAAAATATGAACAACAAAAAATATATATTGTATTACTTGGAAGTGGTAGTGTTTTATACAAATAACAAAATACTTCAATTGATCATAAATTACCTGGAAGGGGAGAATTTTCTTTTTTTCTCTATCATACGCAACTAGTTCACAATCCAGAATAAATGAGCTTGCCGAGGGCCTCTTTAATCTGAGCAAAGAAAGTAAGCATTAGCAACTACCAATTACAAACAATTAATTAGAAAACCACTAACTATGGTCATCAGAGAGTATAGTGCCAGACAAAGAGAATAAATCTCTTGATGAAATTTAGTTCATAATAAACCAGATGTAAGCATGAAGAATCTTGTGTGTGTGTGTGTGTGTGTGTGTGTGTGTGTGTAAAGATACAATATAATTATCCAGGTAAGATTGCATTTAGAATTCTGAACAACAATTTGAAGAACATATGATTTATTCAAGATTGTATGCAAGGAAATAGAAGACTACCTTATAGAGGACATGAAAAAAGGAATAGGCGTTGCAACAAACTTACTAGATGTTGCTAAAAAATGAGGAAAGTAAGAAAAATACTAAAGGCTTCAAAATTGCAGAGCACAATCTGTAGCCATTGCAGTAAATGAGATAGAAGATGCTGATTTAAGCATCCATATAGTAGCCACCGCTTCTCTTAACTTGAGTACAAAGCAGCAAAACTCACTCATTTAAATTTATAGAATCTTTCCAATGTCAAAAGTCCTTGGAGTTTCAAACAAACGACCACCTATATCATAGAAGAAAAGGAATCCCTAATAAGAAATGAAACTCACCGGGAAATTACAGCAACAACATCAGGAAATTTTCCAGTATTTCGCTCAGAATTTCGACTATATATCTCAACCGAACCATTCTCCAAGTAATGTATCTGCATCAAGCAAATGAAATTATATCATAAAACAAGGATGCTTAAAGCAACAAAAGAAAAGCAGTGTGACTAATTAGTATCACCTGGGCACGTTCT
This sequence comes from Populus nigra, assembly GCF_951802175.1. Classification (NCBI taxonomy): domain Eukaryota; kingdom Viridiplantae; phylum Streptophyta; class Magnoliopsida; order Malpighiales; family Salicaceae; genus Populus; species Populus nigra. The sequence goes on along the minus strand of NC_084870.1, from coordinate 1,904,167 downwards.
CCATCATACTTGTATTCACAGGTGAATTCCATATCCTGAAATTTAGTTACTATCTCAGAAACCCCTTTGGTTGGTTTTGCCAGCATAGGTCCAACTGGAACACCAGGTGTGAAGCTGCATGTCTTGGGAAGATTCCATACGCCATCACTAAGAAGAGCAGGGACTATTTTATCATAGACAGGAAGCACAGAGTAAACTTGTTTAACAATCTTTGCAGCCTGTTACATACACAGTTATATAGCACCAAAGTCAAGGAAAAATAAAATAAAATAAAAGATATAGAAAAACTGTCAAGTTTCAAATATTGGTTACATATCCTAAAATGGATTCCAGCAATTACTCCAGATACCTCTTAAAAGTCATAACTACTCAACACAAACAATGACTGGAAACTTTTACATCTTATACACAAGATCCTAGAAGAAACAAACTGAAAACAGAATACGAATAAATTTATTAAGAAAGATTGAAACAAATTTACAAAAGAGAAGAATAAGGCATCCTCATGAAAAGACAACATCTTAAAAAACAAGTGCTCACAAATCGCTGAATATCAGCAAGATAAACTCCTCCAAGAAATCAAAGCCTGTATTGTATAATAGTGTTACGTAATCAAGAAGTTACAATCTCAGCAGCAGGAACAAAGCAGCAGGAGCCATTGCAGCAGCAATCCACAAGCATTTAACATGTGATGAATAAGAATTGACCAGTGTGGAATAGTTAGTTAATTCAGTTAGAGGTAGTTAGAGACAGTTAGGGAAGTTAGTTACTGCCGATAATAAGCAGAGCAATGGTTAGTTTCAAGGTATAAATACATGGTGTAGAAAACATTTAAACCAAGTCATTGAATAAGAATCTTTTTCTGTAATTGCAGAACTTCTTCCCTCTATTTTTCTATTTATTAATCTCTTTTCTCACTAACAACCTCCATTGTCAAGGACCTTCCTTGACAATTTGGTGTCAAAGCTCTAGAAGATCCACACAAATACTTCTAACTCACCATGGAAGACAATAATAGATAAAAGCTCTAGAAGAGCACAATAAACACACCAATGAAGAAATACAAAGGATTAGAATAGAGGTGGAACAATTGCAATTATAATTGGATACAGTGCTATCAACTTTGAAATCTTTCAAGGCTAATATGCTATCAAATTTTAACTCTTTCAAGGCTAACATGGATTGAGAGCATGGAAGAAGGGAAGGAACCACTCTGGAAGGAAACAATTCCTTTCACCAGAATAGCAATAGGGGAGATGTTTTAGAAATCCAAGAAGGAAGCAGGACAGGGTATAATATAGCCTTGCCAAAGGTAGACCTGCCTAATTTATAGAGAGAACCCTTGTGGTTGGATCAAAAAATATAGGAGATTCTTTAAAATGCATTTCATACATGTTCATTAGTGGGTAGAGATTGTTGCCTTATACATGGAAGGAAAGGCTAAGATTTGTTATGAAAGGTTCTTGGTAGGAAGGAATGATTTATCCAACTGGGATGAATTCACAAAAGCAATATGTATATGATTTGGCTGTCAAAATGATGTGGTGGAAGAGTTCAACAAGCTAGAACAAGAAAAAAGTGTAGACGAATATATGGATAAGTTGGAGAAAATTAAGTCTTTAATGAGTGTACTTAATTCCTCTTTACCTAAAGCTTATTATGTCCAGTTTTATAAGTGGACTCAAGGAAGACATCAAGCCTATGTTAAAGATTCTCAAGCCAACTACATTATTGCAAACCTTTGAATAGGCTAAATGGCAAGAAGAATATAATAGGGCAATCACCAAGAAGAATAGGATGTTCTCAAGAACTCCTTCGGTGATTGGCTATGGCAAATTGTCAGGTAGTTTTTAACCAACAAGAGGGGAAATTATTGATTAACAATAAACTAGCATCTGATAATCTTTATGAACAAAGAAGGAAACTTGGATTGTGTTTTAAGTGTGGAGAAAAGTTTACTCCTGGCCATAGATGTGTAACAAAAGACTAAACATGATAGAAGGATTGGAGGATTGTAAAGAAGAATTCTTTTAAGTAGAAGAACAGGAAAATGAAAAGGCAATAAGAGAAGATGGAATCAAGGAATATGGACTGTCTTTACATGCTTTAGCTGATAGATATGCTCATAATATTATCAGAATCAAGGGTGGCTGTCAAGGAAAGAAGTTGGTGATGCTAATAGATAGTGGAAGCACTCTTAGCTTCATTGATGAGCAAGTGATGCTGCAAAATTAAGGTTGTGATTGTAAAAACAACAGCGTTGGCAATTACTGTTGCTAATGGAAACATTATGAAGTGTGATGGTTACAGTCCAGGATTTCAGTGGTTCATGCAAGATTATGAGTTCCATGCAAATCTTAGAATTTTGAGACTAAGGAGGTGTGACATTGTATTGGGAGTGGATTGGTTAAGAGGGTACTCACCTATTTTGTTTGATTTCATGAGAATGAAATTTTCATTCAAGAAAGATAGAAGCATTGAATTGAGAGGTATAGGAAAGGAGGCTGAATTACAAGAGATTACTGTAAATAAGGTCCATAAGAAACTTAAAGAGGTATTATATGACTTTGTTGGACAGTTTTTTATTCTGGAAGCTATGGAAGTTGCAGAAAAGGCAATTTGTCACCCTAAAATTGAGGCATTACTGCAGGAATTTCACAGAGTGTTTGCAGAACCTACTCAATTGTCATCTGTCGGGAGTCTAGATCATAAAATTCCATTAATTCCAGGAGCAGAACCAGTTAATATCAGACCATACAAGAGTTCCTTCATTCATAAGGAAGAAATTGAGAAATTAGTGAAAGATATGCTCAGGAAAGGAATAATCCAGCACTGCAGTAACCCTTTTGCTTCTCCAGTCCTGTTAGTCAAGAAGAAGGATAGCACATAGAGATTCTATATAGATTAAAGGCAACTGAATAATCTAACTATCAAGAACAAGTTTCCAATTCCATTAATAGATGAGTTGGTGGATGAGCTTAATGGTTCAGAATTCTTCTATAAACTGGACCTAAGGTCTGGCCATCACTAGGTTAGGATGTTTGAAGGAGATGTAGAAAAGACGGCTTTAGGACACACCATGGACATTATGAGTTCAAGGTGATGCCTTTTGGATTGACCAATGCTCCAGCCACTGATGAACACTATATTGGAGCCATTTCTTAGAAAATTTGTATTGGTTTTTTTTATGATATATTAGCGTATAGTTCTATACTAGAACTACACCTCAAATCATCTTAGGTTTGGTCTTGGAACAATTAAGAGTTAATCAACTCTTCGCAAAACAATCAAAAGTATACCTTCTGTGGGAAGAAAGTAGAGTATTTTGGACATATTATCTCTGGAAATGTTGTAGTCATTGATCCTAAAAAAACTGCAGCAATCCAAGAATGGCCAGCACGACACACAATTAAGGAATGGAGGGAATTCTTGGGGCTAGCTGGTTACTACAGGAAGTTCATCAAGAATTTTGGAATTATCAGTAAACCACTAATTGAGCTGTTGAAAAAATATATCTTTGGCTGGAATGAAATGGCTCAAGAAACATTTGAAAGGTTGAAGGGAGCCTTGCGCACAGCACATGTATTAGCATTGCTAGATTTTAGGAAGGTCTTTGTGATGGAAACTAATGCTTGCACTAATGGACTATGAGTTGTATTGGGTCAGGAAGGAAGACCTCTAGCCTTTTTCAATAAGGCATTGGGTACAAAACACTTGGGACTATCAATTTACAAAAAGGAGTATATAGCAATCTTAATGGCAGTGGAAACAATGGTTTTCAAAAAGAAACTTTTTTCAGTTAAAAATATAATGAAATGTCCTTTTTTTAAGATATATCTTTATATTAGTATATTAAAAAGATTTTAAAAACCAGAAAAACTGGAAACCTATTAAATTTCTTAATAAATTTTATTTCGGCTCTCTCACAATCCAGTTCAGAGGAAAAATAATAGAAATCAGAGATTCTATCAAAAGAGACCGATGGAGGCATTACTTAGAGCATAATCAGTTTGTTATCAAAACAAACCATAAGAGTCTAAGGTATCTTCTGGAACAGAAGATGCATACACTCTTGCAACGAAAAGGGTTGACCAAGCTGTTGGAACTCAACTATCAAATCCTATACAGGAAAGGGAAAAAGAACCTAGCTGTAGATGCATTATCAAGAAGGCTTGTCACTAAGGATATTAATGATTCTACCAAGATGGATGGGGTTCAACATGGAAGCTCAAGCGTAATTACTACCATTGTACCAGCTTGGCATAAGGAGATACAAGAGACTTATAAAAATGATCCTTTGGTGCATGTAGTATTAGTGGAAAAGCTAGTGAATCCCTATACCTGGCCACAGTATACATTGCTAGAAGGTATTTTGAGATTCAAAGGTAGGGTTGTGATCGGCTCATATGGAAACTTAAGGAGCATAATAGTACTGGCAGCTCATGATTCCTATCTTGGTGATCATGCTGGAATTCAAAACTCTTATAGAAGGTTAAAATCCTCATTCTATTGGCCATCCATGAAGAAAATGGTTATGCAAGCTGTTGAGGAACGTGAAATCTATAAGCAGGCAAAGCTTGAGAGAAATGCATATCCTAGGTTGTTGCAACCTCTAACAATTCCAAAAGAAACTTGGAGAAATTTTACAGTGAATTTCTTAGAAGATCTACCAAGGTCTGAAGGGAAGGACACTATTATGGTGGTGGTCGACAGATTCAGTAAGTTTGGGCATTTTGTGGCTACGTCTCATCCATTCACAACTCAGGAGGTAGCTCAATTATTCATGGATCATCTATACAAATTTCCTGGCCTTCCAACATCCATAGTAACAGACAGAGATAAGTTGTTTACCAGCATATTTTGGAGAGAATTATTCAAGAAAACGAGTTAAATTGAACATGAGTTCTACTTATCATCCACAATCTGATGAACAAACAGAACAAGTTAATCAATGTTTGGAATTCTTAGATGTATGACAATATATCAACCAAAAAGGTGGTTCAAAAGGTTGTCATTGGCTGGTGGTACAACACAAGTTTCCATTCTTCTATCAATATGAGCCCCTTTCAAGCACTGTTTGGGTACCTACCACCACAAAGGGAATGGACCACTCAAGAATCTAGTCCAGTAGCTGCAGTGGAGGAGGTGATAACCAATAGAATTTAGAGGACCATTTCTTACAGCAGCAATTAAAGAAGACAGCACACAGAATGAAGCAAGTGGAAAATAAACATAGAACTGACAGGGAATTCAAAGCATGGGACTATGTTTACTTGAAGTTACAACCTTACAGCCAATCAAGTGTAGCTTTGAGAAAGCAATTCAAGCTCAATCCACAGTTCTATGGTCCATACAAGGTATTACAGAAGATTGGTTCGATAGTTCATAAATTGGAATTGCCAGAAGATGTTATTGTACACCTAGCTTTTCATGTTTCGCTCCTCAAGAAGAAATTGAGTGAAAAGGAAGTGACTACCACTACCCTACCTACAATGGATCATGCTGGGAGAGTGAAAATTGTTCCAGTAGCAATATTGGATAGGAAGTTGATCAAGAGAGACAAAAGGGCAGTAGTGATGGGTTTGGTGCTATAGTCTAATATGTTTGCATAAGAATGTTAAAGAGGGGGTAATTGTTATGTAATCAAGAAGTTACAATGTCAGCAGCAGGAACAAAGCAGTAGGAGCCATTGCAGCAGCAATCCACGAGCATTTAACATGTGATGAATAAGAACTGACATGTGTGGAATAGTTAGTTAATTCAATTAGAGGTAGTTAGAGACAGTTAGGGAAGTTAGTTACTGCCAATAATAAGCAAACCAATGGTTAGTTTCAAGGTATAAATACATGGTGTAGAAAACGTGTAAACCAAGTCATTGAGTAAGAATCTTTTTCTGTAATTGCAGAACTTCTTCCTCCCTCTATTTCTCTATTTCTTAATCTCTTTTCTCACTATCAACCTCCATTGTCAAGGACCGACCTTGACAAATAGGTGCCTCAAAATTTTGGTTCTTAAAAGTTTTGCTATATTTTTTTTTCCAAACATTCTAAATCACAAAAAAATCCAAACACTCTAAATCACACAATAGAAAGCGAAGTTAAGAAGAATCTTCCAATGTTTGTGATCCCAAACTGCATGAAAATTGTCAATAACCTCCAAGCTCAGAAGGGAAGATCCACTGTTCACCACCAAAAACAAACAACCTAATCCACACATCCTAATTAATAGAACATCCTAGGAAAAGGTGTCCTGACATAATGTCCATATAAAGGTGACAATGCCCTAAACAGCCTGCAAGCTTGTACTAAATTGTTAGTTTTTATCCTATAAGGAACCATCAACCAAACCAGAATCTTAGTTTTAAGCAAGATTTGCAAATAAAGGTACCAGACCCCTACAAAATCCAAATACTTTTGTCTGGCTTCTTAAAATAGCATAGAGGATTAAGGATTTAGAACAAAGAAAGAAGGTCCTCAGTATACCTCTCATTGAAATACATATAAAAAAATGAAAATTCCAAGAAACATTGAGGCAGCAAAACATAAGCATTTGAAGTTGAAGCATTGTGTGGTACAGTCTCCAACCTTATCTTTGGAAGTGACAAAAAAGTCCACTTTTTGGTGGGTAAAATATTGTAGGATAACTACAACCATCAAATCACTTCATATGGAAAAGGAAAATGCTGATAAATGAATCCAATTCGTTGACTCGAAAGCCCCAACCATTAGCATGTTACCAAAAAATTCAAAATACAACATAGATAATTGCTCACAAAATACTAGTAATATGCATGCAAGCTACTCATAAGGAGATTATTGTTTACCACAATCTCTAGGACATGTTGGCCATTTCCCTAAATCCTTCAAAATTTAGCTGATAACTATATGTAGGTTATAAGGAGATGACAACAACCTGTACTCTTTCCCTTTGGCATTGACTATTAGTTTACCACTGTATTGATTAGATGTCTCTAGAGTTTGGACTTTCTCAAGCCTTAGAGAGATGTCAGTCAAACTTCCAAGAAGATAAGATGTCAATGCATGAACAGACTTGATGATCATTAATATGCATTCCAAAACCACAAGGAGATGCCAGTTTGTCATTAGATCCCCACAATATATCAGTGTTGCTTGATCAAATAATGATTGCATGTTATTCCATCATATTTCAAGTTTTGGAATCTTAAAAGTAGGTTTTCATGAAACCATGTGATAACTTGTCTCCAATGTGTTTAGATAACAATCCATTTCAGAAAATTGGGAGTCTATTCCTTCACATTACCTTGCATAGCAATGACACCTTCTTATTGCTTTTTTATACGGATTATGTACAAGGAGCTGAAGCACATCTAGTTTTTGCTATTTCAAAACTTGAATCCCATACCTCCAAGCCTCAGTCTCGTGCATATGCCAAACTGCTCAAGCTAATCACATACCTAAGACGATGTGCTCAAGCCAAGCACCAAACATATCCCTAAAGTCTAAATTGCTTCATCATAATCCAGGTAATGATTATTAACATGTAAGTGTAATCAGTATCAATTATATGGAAATTACCAAAAGAGTTATGTCACAAGGCTATTCAGCTGGAAACAAGTTTTCATGATGCATTTGCAATTTATCTGGTAAGGAAATACTGTTATCATCTTCACAGATAACAAGAAGTCGTAACTTTTATAATGTACCCAAGACCTCAAAACATAGGCTCACATCATGAATGAAGAGTCTCATCTATTTGGGAGATATAACCCCACCATGTTCCTGCGTCCAGCAGTTAACTCTTTTACAGAAAATGTGATTGACATGCGTTAATTTTAGGGTGCTTGTTTTTAGATTTTGTTAAAGCATTCTTTTTTTTTTCTTTAGTCTATCTTTCTGCATGTCCTCAACTTACCTCTTCTAAAGGAGACTGAATGTGTGGAGGAGGAGTAGAATGCTCTTCAGTATATACAGCAGCTTGTCCCAGGGCAGCCAAAAGAGTCTGTTCTGCCAATCCAATTCTCAACTTTGTCTGCAAAATGACTCCAAAGGAAGGTTTAAAGGTTAGACCACAAGAAATGAACATAAGAAAAAAAAGATCTGAAAACATGTTTTAATCATGACCTGAAGCAGACGAATTAGATACAGAGGCTCGCAGTCTGTGGCTGCAACAAGAAGTGCCTTGATATGGTTCTTTTTCTTGTCTTGACTATCCTTCCCAGATTCCTATTAATATTTTGCAGAAAATAAGGTAAGTTGGTTAAATTAAGCTATATTGTTTAACTTACTTCCCACAGGAAAGTGGGTATATCCTTCTCCAGCACATTATTCTCCAAATGATGTTTCTTTGTATTCTTTTCTTGTTTAGTAAACGATAAACTGTGCTGCCTAATGGCCTAATAGAGGAAAGAGTGGATCCAAAAAAAAGCCAAAACTGAAAGAAAAAAATTACATTTGTTTTACTCTATAAATTCTAATGCACTACTTCTTTCAAGGGACATCACAAGTCATGAACTAACTCACAAACATGATTGATTCTGAGTTCTGACCAAAGGTCATGCGCAATGTTCTTTCTATTCTTTATTTTGGACTAGTAATATGCTATAGTGGTGGGATAGGAAAATGTATGAAAATTACAGCAATGCATGGCGATTTTCTTGCACAAACACCACCGATATGAAGGCTAAAGCTTATTCATACATCAGAATAAAAATTCTACAAAAACAAATGCATCAATAATGCAACCCCTGCTCCTGCTTGCAAAAAGAAAGTTAACCGTGCCCAAGTGAACAAAGGTTCCAAACTCATAGGTATCAAGAAGTAAAACTTAAGTGTAGAGAGTACCTTAGCAATCTGTTGAAATGTGTTGAAAACTTTAGTAATTGTTAATGGATCAGGCTTGCGCATCATAGATTGGGATGACCGACTTGCTTTTGCAACAAGGCCCAAATCTCCCAAGTCCTGCCAATTGAAAATAACATGCATAAAGCAAAAATGAGCTTGAATAACAATCCCAACCAAAATTCAAAAAACCCAGGGTTACAAAATTCAAAAATGAGTTATTGAAAGTGTAACTGAAACAACTCAGATGATAAAAGCCAGTGCCCTCTATTATATGTGCATCTCATTAGCAGTTTCTTAGAGTAGATTTCATGAATATGTCAGATAAATAATCAAGCTACTTGTGCTGCATATTAATAGTTATTACTTGTGCACATCAAGTCTCCTTGATAAACCAGATGGCAAATCCAAAATGTTAAATTTGGCATTCAAGAAAGCAAAGTGTGCAGCTAATTTCACAGTATGACATGATTTTTCCTTTCTGTTTTCAATAAAAGCATCAATAAAAAAAAATCATTTTTCAGCAAGTCCAATGGAAGAATTAATAAAAACTATATCTAAAGCATTCATAGAAAAATTTCTCTTATTTATGATTCCATCCCAAACCCTTTTCGCTTTTTTGCAATTTGATTAGCTCAACAAACTTTTCTGTAGCATCACCTATTCTTTTTTAACATTAAGTTAAAGTGCATGTTTCAAGAAGTATCTTTACACAGGCAACTAAAATCATCTTCACACTAGCAAAAACTGAACAGTATAACTTAAATGATGCAATCATATAAATAATTAACAGAAAAATTCATTTTCAGTTCTTATTTCATTCTAACAAAACACGAAACCACCAACACAACCACAAAAAGCAATCACCTTATACTGCTTCTTAACCTCCTTCTCTTTCCTCCCACACGCCTCCGCCAGCGCCTTAATAATCAAAGCTTCCCCAATCCCAAGTTCCACTCCCTCATGCGCAGGGGCAACCTTATTAGCTAACAAATAAACCACAGCCACCAAATCCTCCGGAGTAGTATCCATTACAGTCCTCAACATATTACAAACAATATCAGTAATCACAATCCTCCCTGTCTCGTTCGCTATCAAATCAAAAGCCAAAGAAACAAATATAAACGGAACCCTCTCTCCTTTCTCCCAATTAGCCACCATCTCCGGCTTAAAATCCCCGGCTTTCTTCTTTAACAACACAGTCTTGCTCTTCAACTCCGTATTTTTATCCTCAACTCTCAGTTTATTCGATTCATTGACTTTTAATAAGCTATCAGACCTAGGATTTGGTTCTGATTTAGGCTCATTCGATGAATCTGGAGTGTTAATTAGCTTTTTAGATTCATCAGTTTGAGGATTTTGTACGGAATTGAGGGTTTTATCAGGGTTTTGAGGATGGTCTAGGGTTTTGCGTTTTTTGGGGGAGCTGGATTTTAATTGGGGTTGGGGTTGGGTTTTTTTCTTAGCGGAGGCGGCGGCACGTGCGTTGGACATGAGAGCATCGAAGGCGGAGGGGCGAGAGGAGGACATTGTGGAATTAGGGTTTAGATAGAGAGTGTGGGTTTTTAGAAATGATGGGGATTTAGAGAAGAAGAGAGAGGGAATGAGAGGAGAGAGCAGTTTGGAGTGGCGCGTGGAGTAAATGGAGCGTATAGAGACACATGGACGGAGCCTGAGCATCAATTGGAGGAGTGGTGGACGATTGCGGGTGGCGCGTCTGTTTATGTGCTTTTTTAGAGAGAGGAAGAGTGGTGGGAAGCTAGTCGATGGAGAGGGGAAATGGCGGGAGTTGTCGGGGTTTGACGTTTTTTTCTTTGGAAGTATTTTGTTGCTCCTATTTCCTATTCTCTATTCAGTATGCCTGCAGAGGGTGACTGTGGACTGCTTTTAAAAAAACAATTAATAATATTTTTTAAAAATTATTTTTATATTAGTTCCAAAAATACTAAAAAACTAAATTTAAAATAAAAAAAATCAAAGTTTTTGAAAACTCAATTTTTTGGGTTGTAATTTGTCTTTTAGTGAGTTTTCTCTCTTATTTTTTTTCAATTATAAGTTTATAACGATAGCAGATTTTTTTTTAGCCAATTTACACATTATTATTAATTAACTAAACAATTAAGGTTTGATATGAGCAAACATCCAGGGTTTGTTATGGAGAATAGTTAAGTTCTTCATTCTTTCTTTTTTTTTTCACTTAGTTCCTTTCTAGTTCAATAGAATGAAATTAACCTTAAAATTATAGGAGATCTATAAAATTAAAAGAACTCAAGACAATATATATATCTAATTTCAATTTTTTATCATTATCATTTTGATTCTAAAATTTATTTTATCATTTATTTCATCTCATGAATAAAAGAGGGTGATTAAAGTATTTGATTGTATGAATTCAACGGCTATAATAATTGAAGTGGTCAAGTTGAAGTGATTAATGGTAATGATTTTTTACCTAAAAATTTAAATTGAAACTTTAAAAAATTTATGATCTCGATTTAATTTTTTAGTTTTTAATCAAATTTTACTATTTTAAAAGCACAAGTGGGTTTATTGAGGCTTGTTGGGTGTTTCTCAAGTATTTTGAGTGACTGAAAAATAAGTTGATTGATAAAAAATAATGATTCGCGTCCCTGGCTTGTTATTACGAGCATTGGGTCTAATTATTTTATATATTTTTTTTTGTTTTCTTTTTTTAGCACTTAAAAACAATTCACCATGTTAAGCCAAAGAAATTACAATATAAATTGAGTGAATGTGGTACCAAAAATAAAGGGGAAAGAATTTTATAAGGGGAGACCAAAAAAACAAAAGAAGAGAAAAGGGTCAAAAATCATTTTTCCACACCCTCTCAAGAGACACCAAAAAACCATGCTCCCTCCTCACTCTCCAGTACACATTAAAAAAAAAAAAAAGAATCTCTCTCCCTCATGTGCCTTCTCTCTCTAAAAACAAGAAAGAACCTAAAAAGTCATTCATCACCCACCATAGCCACCTTCCCTTTCACAACCATTAACCAGAGAGACGCTACGAGCTCCACCAACCCACTGTCTAGCACCCATCGCCGGTTAAGCCTCCCCTTTTCAACATAACCAGTCTACTTTTCTTCTCAATTTCAGTCATTACCCAAAATCAGCCCAGTCCTTCACAAGACCATTCGTCAGCTTCAAAAACCAAAGAAAAGCTAAAACCAATACACAAATCAACAGCCTCTCTCTCTTCCTCTATCACTGTTGAAAAACCTCTCTCCCTTTCTTATCCATTGTTATCACTGTCGGTCACTGTGAGTAGAGCCATCAACAGCTGCCTCGTACCCACCATTGCAAGCCAACGCCAGCAGCTTTGGTTAACCATTTATTCTCTCCCACATGGTAACAGTAGCAGCTATAGCCTATAGAGAGAATAAATAAAGAGAAGAAAAAATATGGTAAAAAGAAAGAAGCATGAATTTTAGTTTATCCAACTTCCTTTCTCCGACAGACACGACACCCATTGTCAACATCTCCCATGGTGGTAGCTCCTCCAACCCATGAGAGTCACGACAACAGAGGAACCAACCTCCATCTCCTTCATTTCCAGCCGTGACCCATAGAACTGACGCTGCATTCCCTCCAACCAACAAACCCAGCAAAATTTCTCTCGTTCTCTTAACCTTGGAAGACAACCAACCACATCAGGAACCATTTGTGAAAAAGAAGAAGAAGAAGACGAAGACGAAGAAGAAATTGATTGAGAAACATAACTTAAAGAACATAATGAAAAGAGAAAATAAAACGAACTGTTGTGTTGATTTTTTTTCAGGTGACGGTTAGAGTCACCATGAGCACAAGAAGAAAGAGAAGAAGAAGATGTTAACATTTATGCAGTTGTTTTTGTTAATTAAAATAATTTTTTTTATTAATTTAAATGATAATATATATATATATATATATTAAATTAATTAAAAAAATAATAATATGCAAGGAGAAATATTATTAAAAAAATTATAAAAATAAAATTTATAAATTAATTATAAAAATTTTCTAAATATAATTAAAAAATAATCATTACACTTTCTAAATAATATAAAAGAGAGAAAAGATATTAATTTAAATATAAATATAAATAAAATTAAGATTAATTTAAAAAAATAAAAATAAAATATTTAAAAAAAATAAATAAATAGTGTCACCTACAGTAAAACTTGTGGGATAAATCTAGACTATAAATTCAATCGAGTTTAATATTTTTTTCCTTAAATTTATAGCAAACCTAAAAAAAGATAAATAATGTAGTCCATGGTAAAATATAAGGTGGTGAATAATGTAGTTGCACAGTGTTCACCTCACACATTTTCCTTTTAAATTTATAGCAAAACCTTAAAAAAAAAACGATGATTAGTGATGTCCAGTAAAACACGAGGGAGTGAATAATATGTTTGCATAGTGTACACCCCCACACACTTTTGTTTATTTAGAGTGAATCAAGACCATGAACTTAACCGGATTTAATATTTTTTTCTTTTAATTTTATAGGAAACCCAAAATGTCGTTCATGGTAAAACATGAGAGGGTGAACAGTGCAACTGCACAGTGTTCACCTCACACACTTTAGTTTATTTAGGGTGAACCTGAACCATGAACTCAACCGAGTTTAATATTTTCCCCTCTTAAATTTATAGCAAACCTAAAAAAAATAGGTAAATGATGTCATTTATGGTAAAAAATGAAGGGATAAATAGTACGGCTGCATAATGTTCACCCCCACACTTTTAAAATTATAAGGAACAACTAATGCCTTGTTTGTTTCAAGGAAAACGAATTCCTGGAATTCATTTTCCTTACTTTTCCATGTTTGGTAATAATATGGAAAAGTAGTCAATGAAAACTTAATTCCAGTCAACATAAAAAAGTCGTTTTATCAAAGGAAAGTGTTTTCCTTCTGATAAAGAAAGGAAAACACTTTCTTTTTTTTATTACACTCATTTTCACAAATCATGGTCTCTCTCTCTCTCTCTTCAAAAACGATTGGAGGCAGGAATAATTGCAGAAGCATTTCTCTGGACAATTGAAGCATTTCGCTTGAACAATTGATTTCAGGTATTTTTTTTCCTCTATTATTTCCTTTATGTTTTTATCTTCTTCGTAGATCTGTAAAAATTATGGCATAAATCCATTTCCCTATTCTTGATAAATTTGCTACTTATCATATGTTTTCCATAACATTTTCATAACACAGCTAAAATTCATCAAGCAAGCCACAAAAAACACAATTTTTTCATGACAGTTTTTTCTTCATCACTCATATTCAGTAGTTTTATTCTAACCAAACAAACCAAATCAAGTGCACAGAGAGAGGCACTTGAAAATCCCCAAACCGTGTTAATCAATCTTCCCCAGCAAAAAGCAGCCCCTCCTTGTTACCCCATCCCCGGATCCAGCCACCATATCCCGGGTGGAAGCGTTGAAAATCAACCTTTGCTCTTCTTTTTTTTAACAGTAGTCGGGGGAGAGAGGGAGGAGAACTAGGAAGGAAGAGCCATGTTGCCCCTTGAATCTTTGATCTTTATCCTGCTTCTTTGTCTTGAATATTTGCTTCTTTGTGCACAAATGGCGAGAGAAACAGAGAGGGAACACGGGGAAACCGACAGGGAATAGGGGCACGAGAGAAACCGAGAGGGAACAGGGGAAGGGGAATGAGAGAAACCGACAGGGAACAGGGGAATGGGAGAATGGGAGAATGAGAGAAACCGAGAGGGGAATCGATCGAGAGGGAGAGGGAACAGGGAACAGGGGAATGGGAGAGGGGAATCGACTGAGAGGGAGGGGGAATGGGAGAGGGGAATGGAATTATAAGTTTAATAAGGGGAATTATAACAGAATAATAAACATAAATTTGTGTTTTAGTTTGCTTTGATTAATATATGATTAGTGTTTGATTATATTTGTTACTTATGGATAAATTTGTAGGACTATACCGGTAATTATATGGATTTCATTGCGCAATGTCTATTGATTGTTGTGAACTTATGAATTGTATAATTTTCAAAATGGTTTTATCATCGAGAAATTGAATTTTATGGTCTTAAATAATATATTTTAAGACCTTGTTTGTTTAGGGAATCAGATATCATTGCCATAACTATTATACATTGTCAGCTTCTTTCAGCATAATTTATTGTATTGATTGTGGAAGTATTTTATATGCTTTTTTAATATTTATTTCCCTAATTTTTTAGGTTTTGTTATCAGAAAACTTCACTTTCATGTTATGGATAGTAAGATAATTCATGCAGCACGTATGGGAGCAGCTACAACTGTGATAGCTACAGAGATAGCTATTATTGAACAAGAAAGAAATAAAATTTATATACCAAGAGAACCACGTATAAATGCAATTGCTCAAAGAGAATTCTATATTGACAGCATTTTGAATCGAGGTGATAGACAACGCGTTAAACAAATTCGTGTGAAACCTGTTGTCTTATATAGATTGTGTGATGTTCTCACAAGTCGTGACCTATTACGATCAACTCAAAATGTGTCTATTAGGGAGCAAGTAATTGTGTTCTTACAAATTGTAGGCCAAAACCAAAGATTTTGTGTTATTAGTGGTATATACTATAAGTCTGTTGAAACTATCCATCGTTACTTTAGAATTGTTTTAAAAGCAGTTCTTAAGTTATACAAACACCTTATTAAATATCCAGAGGATACAGTTCCAGCAAAGATAATGAATAATCGAAGATTCTATCCTTATTTTAAGGTATGAAAACAATACCAATATTTTTATACATTAATTAATTACATCTAGAAGAAAAGGTTATAAATTATTTTTTCATGTTTATATAGGATTGTGTGGGAGCAATTGATGGTACCCATGTTCCTGCAAATGTTCCTGTTGAGATTCAAGGAAAGTTTCGAGGTCGAAAAGAAGGAACAACACAAAATGTTTTAGCAGCTATAACTTTTGATTTGAAGTTTATATATGTTTTAGTTGGCTGGGAAGGAAGTGCCCATGATTCACGGGTTTTAGGAGATGCATTATCAAGACCTAATGGTCTAAAAATTCCAGAAGGTATATAATAAAGTATGTATTATATGCAATAAACATATAAAATGTCTTATTACATAAAGATAGTAATAGGTTTTTTTTTTTAATTTGTAGGGAAATATTATCTTGGTGATGTTGGTTATGGTATTCAAAAAGGAATCATTTCTCCTTTTCGTGGAGTTTGATATCACCTGAATGAGTTTACAGAATGTTCACTAGAAAATAAAAAGGAGCTATTTAATTTTCGACACTCTTCATTGAGAACCGCTATTGAGCGAGGGTTTGGTATTTTGAAGATTCGTTTTAGATTAATTGATAGAAAATCTTTTTGGTCTTATGAAACACAAGTAGATGTTGTGCTTGCATGTTGTATTATTCATAATCACATAATGAGAGTTGATCCTTATGACTTTCTTATGGAAGAAATATGTTCAGAAAGTGAACCAATTAGATGAACAATCAACTTAAGTCAACGGGAGGAAATGGAAGAGAATAGGAAGTGGATAACAAAAAGAGAAATGATTGCATCAACTATATGGAATGATTATAACACTCAAAGAAACTAGTAATTGAGTGTTAATTATATATGTTTTTTTTTATTATGTCTTGTTTAAGTTTGTATTATCTTTGTTATGTATTTGGAATATATATTGATTTTATTATAAGTTCTTATATATTTTATGTATTCTCTTTTAAATATTAATTGTAGTTTTTATATGAAATTTATGAAATCTAAATATTTTTATTTTGTATAAATTTGTAATTTTTTTTGTAGAAATGAGTTCCACACATAATAAAAAATGAAAGGGCAAGCACTTCACATGGTCTAAGCATATGTCTCACATGTTACTTGAGATATTAACTGAGGAGGCACTTAAAGGAAGCAAACCTTCTTCCACCTTTAAAGCAGAATCTTTTGTTAAGGTGGCTACAGAAATCAATCAAAAGTTCAACGTGCAATGCGAGCCTGAGCATATGGACAATCATCTCAAGACTGTGAAAAAAGAATGGGGAATAAACAATCATCTCAAGACTGTAAAAAAAGAATGGGGAATAATAACCAAACTTAAAAATAAAAGTGGCTTTGGCTGGGATGATTGTTTGAAGATGATTACAGTTTCGAAAGATATATATGATGAAGAAGTAAAGGTATGATAAATATTATACTCTTTGTAATTTGTATATTTACTTTTGTTTCTAAATTATACAATGATCTAAAAAATTGCATAATCTAAACTTTATGAACAGGCACATCCCAATCATGACAAGTATCTCAACAAAAAACTTGATATGTACGATGCAATGACAATTGTTGTTGGAAAAGACATGTCAACCGGAAATTATACCAAATCATATGCTGATGTCAACTTGGAAGAGAACACTGAAGAGCAATCAATTTCAATTGAAAATGAAGGGGAATATGAAGAAACTTCTAAGGGAAAAGAAACATCTTCCTCTAGCACACAAAAGAGGCAACATACGAAGAGAAATCGCATGTATAAAGATGATGGTGTTGAAAAGTTGTCTAAACATATTGGAGATGTAGCACTTGCAATTCAAAGTCTCAACAAAAATCAACTTGATGTTAATGCGCTAGATACGGAAGTGATGAAAATTAAAGGCTTTGATGAGATCACTCTTGGGGATGCATTTAATCACTTGGTCCTAAATGAAATGTTGGCAAAAGCATTTATGGCAAAAAAATGCTAATTTGAGGAAAATTTGGGTTCAAAATTTTGTGAACCAACGTTACTACAAACCTGCTTGTTAAGATGATTTGACTATGATAAGAAACTATATGTTTGTTATTTGACAAGTATGTTTACTTGTTTAATTCGGTCTAGCATGTTTATGTTTGTTAATTTGAACTAATATGTATGTATATGACATCAAAAGTTAATATTTATGCATGACTATGTTTGATGTTAGATATTTATATTTATTTCTTGATGCTTATTTGATATATATTAAAGGGATATTAAAAGGATAATTGCCTATACTCGTAAAAAAAAATCTTTATCCAAAAAAACCCATCAAAATATTTTTGTATTTATTTATCTTTTAAAAAAATCTTCATACAAAAAAAAAACCCAAATATCTAACTCTTACTATAAACTAATTTGGCTTTCTTCATATGAAAAAAAAACATATTTTAAGCTTTTAAAATTGAAAAAATAAATTGATAGGTTTTATTTATGAAACATTTCACAAGGTTATATCTCTATAATATTATATGACATATATAGTTATATTTTATAAAATTAATAGATTAAATATTTATATTAAATATTTTTCATATATTAGATAAATTTGAAAAAAAACATTTAATTCATTAATAAATTATTTTCCAGTTCATTTTACATAACATAACCAAACACTGAAAAGTGTTTTCCAGTTCATTTTCCATTACACTACCAAATATCAGAAAATACTTTCTCGGAATTCACTTTTCCCGAAATTCACTTTTCAAAAGAAAACTACTTTCCTGCAAACAAACGGAGCTAAAAATATATTTATTTTCCAGTTCATTTTCCATAACATAACCAAATACTAGAAAGTGTTTTTCAGTTCATTTTCCATTATACTATCAAATATCAGAAAATACTTTCCTGAAATTTATTTTTTTAAAATTCACTTTTCCCGTAATTCATTTTCCAACAAAAAACTATTTTCTTGTAAACAAACGGGGCCTAAAATATATTTATATAAAACAGGAAAACAAGAAAAACGGCGTGGACTTGCATAGTGCCCCCCCAATATATATTTTATATCAGTATATGAAAATAAAAAATATTAATTTAATATTTTTTTAAAAAAATTAAAAAGTAAAAAAGTAGATCCACGAAACAACCCCTCCGGGGACACAGCAAGCATTATATCTTTTGAGTTTGTTTGGCAGTGTGGTTGCGGTTGCTTTTCAAATAGCTTTTCGTCTCAAAATGCATGCCAATGATGTTTTTTTATTTTTTAAAAATCATTTTTGACATCAGCACATCAAAATGATTTGAAAACACTAAAAACATATTAATTTGAAGTTAATAAAAAAATAAAAAATTTTCAAATTTTGTCAAAAACGCTTTTAAAACGCAGAAACAAACAGGCCCAAAAGAGGTAAAACTAACCATCCTTAATTGCAAGGACCAAAACGCTTTGCATCCTTGTTTTTGAGAAATTATAGTGTTTTATTGTGAATTAATTTTATTTACCACGACCCCTACTAACTTTTTTTTGCATAATTATCACAAATAATGTTTTTTCAACGAATCATATATCTAAAATATTGTTTATATAACATCTTTTATATAACATTTAGTTATATAATGTTTCCAGACAGAAAAATAAACACGTCTCCTTATACTTCCTATTTTTTTTTTTAAAGAATAAAAAATTATTTTAAAATTGTGTTTGAGGCATCTCTGTCATTATCCTTGCAACCAAACATATATATTTCTATTTATTATTATATGGATGTTTTATGTTATTAACACTAATCAAATACTATCTTAAAGCCAAGTTATTTGATAGATTTTAAATCCCTTTTTAGAATTTTTTGAGTTGGCTTTCTAAACTAAAATTTGAAAAATAATAAAGACATGAAAAACTAAATAAATAACTTAAACTAAAACCTTATGGCAGTAAAAAAAAATGATAAAAGAAAAAAAAAACAAAATGGGAACCGAAAGAAACTAAATGAGAAAGAGAAAGAAAAGGTCCTCTCTATATTTTAATTTAGCTCTCTTTCATGTGTATAAAAGTAAACAATAAAGTGTTAAACAAACAACAAAAGCGAGGAAAATTGGAAAAAAGGTTTTTGAGCCATACTACATGCAAAATACCAACTGACGAGGGTCGCCGTCTATGCAGCTGCGTTGCAGGTGCTGGGAACTAAAAAGATGATCAATAATTAATTTGCCTTTATAATCGACCTGCAACTATCGTTATTACTACCATCAAATTTGAGAAAGGGTGTCTTAAATGCAATTTGATGATCATTTATTTCATAGCCAAAAGCATAAAAACAGTTCCCGTGAAAAATTGCGAATAATAGATTTAGCCCCTACATTCCCACCTTCCTTGGGTGCTCATGTCTAAAGGAATTTTTGGCTTAAAAGGGCACTGATCTTAGCATCTTGAGTCCAGTGTATAACCAAGTCTAAGCGGGGTGAGTCTATCATCTCTCTAAACCCATAAAAGCTTGAATTTGATATGCAAGCGAGTCTAATGGTGTTAGGTTTGGTTTATTACCAAACTTGTAAACGTTTAAGCTCGACACATAATTAAATCTAAAAGATTTAAACCTATTATATGGCTAGACTCACATGTGATTGGGTTGAGCCTGAAATTTTGTCACACTCGCTTGTTATAAGCCTTAGCCTTTACTTAGCTTTTATAATGAATCTTCTTTCTTGTAGCCCCGAACTTCATTATAATTGATTTATTAATAGCATCCCCAATCTTTTTATATTGCTTTGTTATAAGAAAAAAAAAGGGGGGGAGTAAGATGATGTACCTCTAGCTAGCTACATCTATTAAGAGACATCAAGCAAGCAAGGATATGGCCCCGGCCTTCATTATAATTTACAAGCTGCTCGTCTTGTGCCTTGCTGTTGAGCTCTTTAAACATACATTCATCTGCTTCCCACAGATTGTGATAGAAGAGTTTTTTGAACTGTCAAATGGGAAAAAAAGTGTGTCCATAATTAATAACACCATGTGGTTCAGTTGTCACATTAACAATGACAGCCTCGATTGAAAAAAACCAAGAATTTATGTTCAAACTAGTCGAGGCCCGCGCGTGTTTGCATGAATGATTCTTGTTTTGTAATAATGTTCGATAAATATTAGAAAAAAATTAGGTTATTTTACTTGGTAGGTAGGCTGTCACGGGCCAGGCCAAATCTCATCACGTAAACGAAGTTTTGTCTAGGGGGTCGATAGGTATTCAGCACGAATAATATATTACTGCATAAGAAGATGTATTTAGCGGGCCAAAGCAATCTAAAAGAGTGCATGATTTACGTGCTTTGTAGCAGCACTTCTATTTGAGCACGACAGAACCAAGGCCATACACAACAAGACTCAACTGCGAAGTCCAGAGTGTTTGTACATGGATTTCTGAAACATGTCAAGCCGGTATACCTCCTATCAGTCATGATTTATGAGTGCTTAGCTAGCACATGACATGCAGTCCACAAAATAGGGTTTGCTAATATAAGAAAGAAGGAAAACAAATGATTGCTCGCGTATGTTTAGTATTGCAGTAGTTTATATGGTTATGATTTGAAAAAAATTATTTTATAAAACGTACTTTTAATTGAAGTTGGTTCGAAAAAATAGATGTTTAGTGAAAACTGCGGTTGAAATTGAGGTTGAAAAAAAAATAATTTAATGTATTTGGTTTAGAATGCTTTTAAAATTGAGGTTATAAAATAATTTTTAAAAATATATATTAATATTGATGGTTTTAAATTTAAATATTGTAAAATTAATTACTCCTATTACATCATGAAATAAAAAATACTTTATATAAAATATTTTTTATTATTCAATTAAACTATTTATAATTCCATTATGTACAACATTCATCCGATAAGAACTATAGTTTACATAACTTTTTGAGCGTAGATAAAATATTATCAGGTATAAAATTGATATTACAGTACGAGTGAATTTAATTCACTTTATACTAGTATTTCAGGAAAAAAAATTATTGCTCACATCACAATGCGAGTGAATTTAATTCACTTTAAACTAATGTCTTTTTTAAAAAAAAATATTAAAAAATTTAACACACTAGAAAAAAAACATGAACAGTGCAAAATAGTGCAAGTGAATTACACTGTTCATTGGTGAACAGTGCAATTATCTTGCACCGTTCGCATGAACAGTGTATTAATGTACACTGTTCATACTAATTACACTGTTCAGTAAATAATATAATTAGTATGCACGATGTGAAAAATATAAATTTATTGTTTTTCATTACCTGCGTTTCCGAATATAAAAAACATGTAAGATCCATAAATAATAACTTATTTTTTTTTCATTATCAAATAACTACAAACTATATTTTAATTAAAATTTAGCCGCAACTGCATAGCAAAACATCATCTAAAGCATGATCACAACCTCACCTCGTTGCAAGTCTTTTGATGTGTTGCCAACAGATCATTGTACTTCCTTCGTTTGTGACTCTGACATTTCGGCCTGTAGCTTTTCGTATTCAAACAAACTTAGGCCATTTGATTTTTATTGAATGAAATCTATTAAAGTTTTTATCATCGTTAATTAACTTCATTATTTCTTTCATTTCAGAATCCTCCAATACACAGCAAAACTAATTAATAGGAT
Source organism: Populus nigra (assembly GCF_951802175.1). Lineage (NCBI taxonomy): Eukaryota > Viridiplantae > Streptophyta > Magnoliopsida > Malpighiales > Salicaceae > Populus > Populus nigra. The sequence continues at coordinate 1,881,968 of NC_084870.1, read as the reverse complement.
CTTCCTTTTCCATAAGAATTTGAGTATGGCACGTCTGGCGCACACCGTGGCGAGACATTAGGGTTAAGAAATTATTATCTGGTTGTTTGGTTTAAAAAATTCAAGTGAACTGATTTTATTTAATATTTTAAGGTAAATAATTAGTTATAATCAGGAAAGGTATTAGCATACCCAATACAACTTACCTAAAGTAAATTGTAGATAAGTTGAGTTGTGTGGTTTGAATGTGATTTACAGGTGTTGATGGATTCTTAATCGATGATTTGTCTATAACTTAGAATAAATATTCACGCTCATGAATAAATCTAACATCTTGAATTTATTATGGACTTATATATCCGGATAAATTTTTTTAGGAAGAATCCATGAAGATACAATAATAGGGTTCACTTATTTTAAAAGGCAAAAATGTTTTTCACAACTCGTTTATTGTGGTGAAAAATACTCTCAATTAAAATTGATGAGTATTCAAAATAATTATGAGAATTTTATAGTCAACTCCTGGTATTTAAATACCAGCTTACTTGTAAGTCCAACATTTATACCAGAATATTGACCATTGATTTTCAGAGAAAATGTTTTTTTAGAGTTATTGAAATATTGACAAAATCCTTAAGGAATTCATGTGAAACCAATATTTTTTTTTGCATAGTTTGAATTTAATCATTTCGGATCTTAATTAATTAATGTGTTGAATTCTACATCTCGGATTAAATTAATGATTTTTATAGAAGCAAGCATTTGGACGGATGAAAACACAACTACACTAACAAATATAAAATCCGAATGTTTATAGATAGGAAATCTAAAATTAATATTAATGCATACATGCATGTTCTTGAATTGAGTCAACCATAACTTATTTTCCATAATTTATCAAACACAAATAAATAATTTTCTGTAATATAAAAACTACCAATTATGATCATATTTTATTTAATAATAATCTGTTTCAAAAATTGACTTTTTTTCTCATCAATCTCTCCATCCTATCTATTCATTCTTTTTTTTTCTTTTTTTTAAAATAAAAAAATCAAAATCAATTAAAAAAACACGATACATGCAAAAATTATCAAGTTATAAATGGATTTAATAACGGTTAAGAAGTTTTGCTTTATTTATTTATTTTATTCAAACATTAATACCAACTTATTTAAGAATTTATTAAAAAAAATTGAATGCATCGTGCTAGTGTAGGGAATGAACTTTTAAAATCATTTAGAGAAAGATTTAGTGTTGTTCTCAACTAATAGGAATGGTAATTTTATTCAAACTTGATAGTTATTCACTAGAATCAATTCTAATACATATGAAATTTTTAAATCAAATTTGGGTTTGGATAAAACAAAAAAATAATCAATTTCAAGTTTGTTATAGATATTGTTCTATCCAACCTAATCAAAAATATATAAATAACTTTAAAATTTGAAAAAAATTATATGTTATATGTATATTATATCGAACTGATTACATACTGAATTGTTGTAAATTATATTATTTGGGATGAGGATTAAAAATTCATACCCTACCAAGTTTGGGTTAAGCTTGGATAATTATTTTAGATTGGAGTTTGAGTATAGATATTTATTGTCCTGTCTACGATAAAGAAATTTAAAAAATAGGAGTTAAATATACAGTTTATGAAATCACGAGGACTGTTTAATTATTTGTATTAGATTACAGTGACTAAGTTATAATTAACCCCCCATCCCCCCCTTGAATTCGATTCTGCTCCCACGAGGGGGTAAAAGAAAACAAGAAGACAGACTGGGAAAAGCATAAAAAAGGCAACCACAAAAAAAAAACCCAGTCTTGTTCTTAGCTCCCAGCTCTCTCTCTCACACCCGCACACTCTCTCTCTATCTCTCTCTCTCTCTCAGCCTCTATCGAATCAGCCAAAAAAAAGTACGCGCAGAAAATAAGAAGCTAAAACGACATTTCCTTCCCTGTAGATTCTCTTTATAGAGTCACCATCACCGTTAAACACCGTAAAGATTCTGTATCTCGTTGACTGCTACCAGACGCTCTCAGGATTGCCAAGTTTTAGAATTTTTGTTAAGGGTTCTGATGTGATAATGGAGACGATGACAATGAAGAAGTACAACAGGCAAGTAAGTCCAGAGAGAGCAAAAGTGTGGACAGAGAGGTCACCAAAGTATCAACAACAGAATCGTAAAGTCCCTGTTGTTTATTATCTCTGTAGAAATCGTCAGCTTGAGCACCCTCATTTCATTGAAGTCCCTCTTGCTTCACCTGATGGTCTCTACCTTAGAGGTATTTTTAGTGAGTTTTTTGAACTGGGTTTTTATTTTTTTTTATTTTGAGATTGAATGTAATGTGATGTAATGTTGCAGATGTAATTGAGAGGCTTAATGTATTGAGAGGCAGAGGGATGGCTTCTTTGTATTCTTGGTCTTCTAAGAGGTCAAAGTTACTGTCTTTCTTCTGTTTTTAGTATTATGGACTGTTTGATTTGAAAATCATGAAAGAATTGAAATCTTTAATTTCTTTTGTTGAAAAAAATTGTGGGTTGCTTTTAGTTTTTTCTGTTCTCTAAATTTAGTAGAATAAGCGTTTTGGTTAGTTTATAGCTGGGTTTACCTTGCACTTCCTTGTGCTTATTTGTTTGTTTGTTTCTGTTTCTGTTGTTGACTGCAGAAGCTATAAGAATGGATTTGTATGGCATGACCTTTGTGAGGATGATTTAATTCTTCCTGCTCATGGAAGTGAATATGTTCTCAAAGGTTCTGAACTCTTTGAAGAATCTAATTCAGGTGGGTTATTTAAATCAATTTAAGTGATGGGTTAGTTGTTGTTTTATAACATGAAGGATAGGTTAAAGGGCTGAGAGCTTTAATTAATCTCCACAGATCGTTTCGCTCCTGTTGGAACCATAAAAATGCAAAATCTGAAACTATTGCCAGAACCCGCATCTTCTAGAAGTCAAGATGATTCCTCATCATCTGCAAGTTTGAATGGAAAGGAAACAAAGCATTCTCAGGAAGATGAAGTATCCCCTCCACAGCAACGTCCTGGCTCCTCTGGCGTGTCTCCAGAGTCTACAGTTGGAAAGAATTCTTCATGGAATGGCTCTCTTAGCTTGACAGAATACAAGGTTTACAAGAGTGATGGATTCGCAAATGCTTCAACACAGACTGAGGAAAATGTAAGCAGACCTAAATTCCGAGAAACTTGCTCAAGGGGTGTTTCGACTGACGATGGTTCTCTGGAACAGGAATGCAATGAGAATGATCAAATTCGACTTCCACAAGTGAAGGAAAATTCTGAGATATGTGAGAATTCAGTTTCCCCTCCCCCATCTTCCTCTAGTGCATCATCTTCGGGCGGGAAGACTGAAACTTTGGAGTCTCTTATTAGAGCTGATGTTAATAAAATCAACAGTTTTAGAATCCTTGAAGAGGAAGATATTCGAATGCCAAACAATGCAAGGCTCAAGGCCACTAATATGTTGATGCAATTGATAACCTGTGGGTCAATTTCAGTGAAAGATCACAGTTTTGGACTAGTTCCAACCTACAGGCCGAGGTTTTCTCATTCAAAACTTCCTTCTCCATTGTTCTCTACTTCTATGATGTTAGGAGAGCTTGATTGCTTGTCAGAGAATCCGAGGATGATGGGCCTCAGATTGGAAGAAAAAGAGTATTTCAGTGGGAGCTTGATTGAGACAAAAATGCTCAAGGAAGGAGATGGACATCCTAGTCTGAAGCGTTCTTCTTCCTTCAATGCAGACAGGTTAACCTTTTTTCAACTCTTTAGTTTTAAATTCTATGCATATCATTTAAATCTGCTGGCTTTTTTGCCCTCCCTCGGGGATCTCTTGCTGCTGGTTGGTTTTGTGTTACCTAAGGAGTTATTACACGACATTCTTACATATTTTGCAATAGGAGTATGCACAAACTAAGGGTTGGCTTGTTGAATGATGACTTTAATTGGGGTCATATTAGCTTCAACAATTAGGCTTGCTAACCAGCTTGTGGATGGTTGAAAATTTTACAAGACAGGTGTTCAGAAAGATTGACACGCTTCAGAACCTAAGTTGACTACCCTCTTGACTAATTATTCGAAAGTTCTGTTAGGCTAATTAACACAACTGGTTAAGGTTTTGATGTGGAATTGTCCCTTAGATTGTTAATTTGAGGTTTGAAGAAAAGTTTGCAACTTGACCAAACAAGAACCTTGCCTTGAAGAATTAAAGTTATTTGCAATTGATCATCTCCACCCTACACTTATAATGAGATGCGAATGTGAAATATAAATTACAACGAAGTTGATCAAACCTTCAAGAGTTTGCAAGTTGAATCAAGAACTTAAGATGAGAATTACTCAACCACACAAGAGAAAAAGACACACAATATGCGGCAACCTTAGATAAAAATTCATCATATGCATAAAAATCCTTACATAAGAGTATTTATATGTAAACCTTAAAACTAATGGGTCAAGCATGTCCTCAATTTAAATAAAACTCAAATTAATTAAAATAAGGTTTAAAATAATAAAAATAAATAAAACAATAGTCTAAGATTATTTTTCACCATTTGCCACAAATGATAGTGAAAAATATCTAAGAGAAATAATTGTTGAAGAATCCTTGCTGAATAAAATTCTGATGCCTTGTAAAATAAGAATTAATTTCTGACCAATTAAATCTTCTTGTTTGATGTTGAATCATTGTAAAATAAGTAACCCTAAGGCTGCCACATAAATTCCCAATAGCATTAAGGACTACTTGTAGTGAATGAAATTTATTACTCTTAAGGAAACAATGTTTTTTCTGTTTTCGCACTTTACTGGCAGATTAGAGGTCTAACTTCAAACACGTTGTTCTCTCTTGTCTAGATGAATTAGCTTACCTACCGTATATCGTTGAAAAGGTACGAATATCTAGTTTCCAACTCAACTTGAATGACATCCTAAATCCTTATGTAGCTTCAGATATGACCCGAAAAGTAGACAAAGGTCCAGGCTGGCAGATTTGAACCTTTTTAACTTGATCTCCTTTTGGACCCTCTTCATTTTAGGCCTTAAAATAGACCCAATGCACACTCCTAATGGATCCTTTGATGTCATAGACAAGATTGCATCATCCCCTCTCTCCTCAAAAGAATTCGACCTCGAATCTTGACCTATATCAAACAAAGAAAGATCAGAAACTTTGAATATAGCACTAACATTATACTCACTTTGTAGATCCCCTTTGTAGGCATTAATTCCTTTAAGGAATATGAATGAACCGTATCCTCTAAGCATCAACTTTGATTTTCTATGTCCAAGAAATCTCTCATTGCATATATGCACCTAAACTCAATCTCCTAGTTCAAAGACTATTTTTTCATCTTTTGTTTGTTTGAAATGCATAATCCTCATTATTTGTCTTAACATGTTATCGTACCTTCTTAAGCACTGCGTTCATCACATGTACTTTTCTATTATCATCAAGTCTAATCCTTTCATCAATAAGTATAAAAACCAAATCTAGTAGAGTTAAACCATAAACTATTTTAAATTTTGAATAATTTTTCTAATTTAATAGATTAGCACATAACAATTTTTTTTGTAACATATTAAACAAAAATCATAAATGCTCAATATGCACACCTAAATTCTTACTATGAATATCATTAAAGTAATCAATAACAAAGCTATTTATGAATGCACATAACATATGATTCATCAATCTCATTAAATTACTATGTACAATAGTAAGATTAAACAACATGACTAACCATTCAAACAATTCATATTTAGTCTTTAAGTTATTTTTTCTTTCATCTTCTTTTTTTTTTTATAATAATTTGATGATAACAAATTTTCAAATCAATCTTACTAAACATACAAGATCCATGCAACTCATTAAGAATATCATAAAGTCTATGGATATGATATTTATACTTTACCATACTATTGTTGATTGTACTCTTTACCAATGGCAAACTTCTACGGAACTCATTGAGAAATACATATAAAGATTTAGACAACAACTTCGACCCTTTATCAGAAAGTCTTACTAAATTCTGATCGTCTTGAAATTTTAACTCAAGATAAAAAAAGATCTCTAAAAACTTTAGGTAAAATTTGAGCTTGTTCGAACGATCGGATAAAAAATTATGCTTGTTGGTGTAAAGTTGCGTAGTAGGACAAATTAAGCTCAAATCCGAATTTGTTTGTCCTATATCATCCTCAAAATCTTATAACAAAGATATAGCAACACTAGGAATAAAATAATCATGATTGTTAGTGTTAAAATATGCTTCTTTATAAACAAGTAAAATCATAGTCATGTTAGAAAAATAAAAATTTTTTTATCTCTCTTTTGTATAGAAACTTAAGGTTTGCCTATATTTTTTACTCTTCTTTTTTCATTCTTATTTTCTTCTCTCCACATTCAGCTTCAATTCACCTTTTTTTTGCCTTAGCTGAATCTGAGTCTTTTTTCTCCCCTTTTTTTTTTTTATTCTTAAGGATCACTTTATTTTCACTCTTTAAACTCACCACCTCATATGATTTATTTGTCTCCTTGGTTTTGCATACTCTTTTCAGCTTTAATTGATCTTGTTTAAGCCTTGTAAATTCTTTTTTGCCAACTTTTGCCTCCAACAACACTATATGAAATAGTAATTGATAATAATTTCAGATAAACACGATATACTAACCACTTTCATACATATTTTTGCTTAATAACCACGACCTCACGTTGTTGTATTACCATTTCAACTTAACTTTTCCTTTTCAATTTCAATTGGTTTTCATAAACCTGTTTAAGTGATAATGATACAAGTGTGTATGTCCTTCCATCATTCTCAAGAGAATATCTACTTTTAAATCCATCATGCTTGACCTTCCTATCAAATTATTAAGGTCTCTCCAACAATAAATGACTAGCATGTATAGGAACCACATCACATAAAACCTCATCCTTATACTTTCCAATCGAAAGAGAAATCAAAACCTGTTTAGTCACCATAATTTCATCACATTCATTTAGCCATTGAAGCTTATAAAGTCTATCATGCTTAACAATGTTTAGATTCAATTTCTTAACTAGTACTAGCAACATTAGCACAACTCTTTTACTATCAATAATCACACTACACGCCTTGTTACTAATGTGACATATAGCATGAAAGATGTTCTATTTTTGTTTCTCCTTTACCAATTTGACAGCAACTTCTTGATCGTTAGCCTTTGAAAACTTCTTTTCTTTATTTTTAGAATTATCACCCACACTCATCATTCACTGTAGCCCTAATGGTAGACATTTCAACTTCATTGTCCTTACGACTAAGAACACCTTGTGTACAAATCACCCCAACAAACTTACTTATTAACATCTCCATCATAAGTTCCATTCTATCCTGCCTTTCCTCTATTGTTTTTGCTTTTTTTTGTTCCACACATTTTGAAGACATTGTTTATATCCGAAATAAAGGTTAGTAACAAATAAATTTTTTTTTCCTCACTCAAACCTCAAGTGTTTACTCTTTTAATAAAATTCATTTCTCTCGTGTTTCACACAATTTATTAGGCTTTTCATTCTAATAGACTCGTTACGTATTTTACCATTCTATCCCCATACTTTGGTTTTTAAAAATAACTTAACTTATCAAACAATTAATCAAACTACGAAATGATTTATTTATATTTAAAGACTCAAGAATCAAGAATTATTCGAACTTTCAAAACAAAACTTGAGAACAAACTTATGTGAAGCAATGTAAATTTGTGCAAATATAATGACGAAAACAAAGACACGAAATAAAAGCAAGAATTATTATTAAAAAAAATGAAAACTATGAAATTTAAGAAAATAAAGAACTCCATGCAAGAAATCAAGAAACTATCCTATCCAAATTTATTAGAAATCAATCAAGATTACCAAGAATTTCCAAGACAAGTTTCAGCTAAACCCTAGTTCATGCAAGATCCAAAATTTCTAAATTGCTTGACATGTGATTTTGATTCTTTTTTTTCCAAAATATAATGACGAAAACAAAGACACGAAATAAAAGCAAGAATTATTATTAAAAAAAATGAAAACTATGAAATTTAAGAAAATAAAGAACTCCATGCAAGAAATCAAGAAACTATCCTATCCAAATTTATTAGAAATCAATCAAGATTACCAAGAATGTCCAAGACAAGTTTCAGTTAAACCCTAGTTCATGCAAGATCCAAAATTTCTAAATTGCTTGACATGTGATTTTGATTCTTTTTTTTCCAATAGGTAGCTGAATTTCTCAAGTCCAAAGATAACACAATTTGTTGTTTGTATGCAATTTTTTTCCAGATAACTTCAAGGCTTTTTTTTTAATCAAGATTCCACCAAAACACCACAAATATTAAACAAGATTCAATCTTTTTTTTTTGTAATAGCTGAAATCCTAGAGAAAAAAAAACTAGGAAACACAAGAACACAAACCCTAGATATGGTAAGATCTAAAAAAAAAACCCTATAATTACTTGTAATGATGAAAATTAAAAAGATATAACCTGAAATTAGTCGTGTTTTGATACCAAATTGATGCGGAATTGTCTTTTAAATTGCTAATTTGAGGTTTGAAGAAATGTTTCTAACTTGACCCAATAAGAATCATGCCTTGAAAATCCAAAGTTATATGTAATTGATCACCTCCACTCTATACTTATAATGAGACACGAACAAGAAGTATAAATCATAATAAAGCTGATCAATCCTTTAAAAAGTTTGCAAATTCAATCAATAACTTAATATGAGAATTACTCAACCACACGAGAAGAAGGGATACAACATGTGGAAACCTTAGATAAAAATTCATCAACTGCATAAAAATCCATCAACTGCATAAAAATCCTTGTATAAGAGTATTTATATATAAATCGTAAAACTAATAGGTCAGATATGCATCTAATTTAAATAAAACCTAAACTAATTAAAATAAGGTTTAAAATAATAAAAATAAATAAAATAATAGTCTAAGATTATTTTTTACCATTTGCTGCAAATGATAGTGAAAAATACCCAAGAGAAATAATTATTGTAGAATCCTTACTAAATAAAAACCTGATGCCTTATAAAATAAGAATTAATTTCTAATTAATTAATTATTCTTGTTTGATATTGAATTCTTGTAAAATAAATAACCCTGAGGCTGCTGCATAAGTTTTTAATAGCATCAAGGACTCCTTATGGTGAATGGAATCCATAACTCTTAAGGAAACAATGTCTTTTCTGTCTTTGTATTTTTCTGGCAAATTCTAGACCCAACTTCAAACACATTTTCTCTCGTCCGGATTAATTAACTAGCCTACCATATATCATTGGAAATGTATAGATATCCAGTTTCCAACCCAACTTGAATAGCATCCTAAATCCGCCTGTAACTTCAGATATAACCCGAAAAGTAGACAAAGGTCGAGGCTAGCAAATTTGAACCTTTTTAACCCAAGCCTCTTGACTTGACCCATTAAGCTTCTCTTGGATCCACTTTGTTTTAGGTCTTAGAATAGGCCCAATGGACACTCCTAATGAATCTTTTAATATCATAGTTAGGATTGCATAAGGTTGTCAACTAGCTATTCTTGAGGCAACATGTATGAATCAAGCTTGAGTGTTCGGCTTGGCCCCAAGGCTTGATAAAGAGAAGTCACAATGTCAATTTCTTACTATTGTTTTTCAGTTTAGTATTGTTTGGAGGGATCCTATAATGTTGGATGTTGCATGATGGTGATTACTTGTAGAGCAAAAATCTCTTCTTTATGTGGACTTGCAAAACTGTTGCACCACCATCTATAAACTTACTACTTGCTCTGCACTTTAGGTGTTAATATTTAGGTCACATTAAATGTCCCACTGTATTTAAAGCCATCCTAGAATGCTGGTATTCAAAAGCGCAAAGCTTTTTTGCATGAAGAATTTTCTAGTTTATAGTTGGTCTGCACAACAAAGGGTCATTATGTTACCGTTTATTATTTGTATAATGTTCAATTGTAATGTTGTTAGGTTATTATCATGGTAGTTGATCCTGCCGTGAGATGAACTTGTTTGAGTTGCTGTGGAGCATAGAACAATATCCTGATGTGAAATGAATCTATTTATAATCACCTGTTTCAACTTTGGTTCTTTCCTTTCATAGAGACACGACATTTGTTTTTGTTTGATCGAAAAATAAAAGAAGGAATTAAGGTGGCTTTGTTCTTCCCCCCCTCCCCTCCGGTACTAATAATGGTAGTTCAGGTGGGGGTCATGGATTAATGGGTCAGCTGCATGGATTTTATTGACTTCTTTTAATAAGAATACTAAACATATTTAACACAGGAAATAGTTCTGCATTCTTCCTTTATTTCTTTGTTCACCTTAATTAAAAACATAAATTAAATTGCAGGACGTGTAAACAACCAGATTCAGTTGAAGACAATGAAGAGTCAACCTCTGGACGCTCAAAATGCATTCCACGATCAAAAGCCTCCCTAAGCAAGCAACCGCACAGTGAATCTTTGCGATCGCCTGTTTCTGATAAACCTAGAAACTCCTCTAACGGGGCTAATGGCTCTCAAGTAGTACACAATAGCTCATCAAATGGTGGCAGTAAAAGAATCACAGAGCCTGGTTCAGGTAAAAAACAATCAAAGAAGCTCGATTCTTTCAGAGAGGAGAGGGTGATCAAAATTGAAGAAAGTTAAGTGTTGACTCCAATCTATTCTGAAAGTAGCTGCTAAAGTTTAATCTTGTGTTATCAGATTTTGACATTATCCTCATTTCCTCCCAGCAGGCTTGCTTCAGGAGCTCGGGTTATAATCCACTCCAAAGCATCTTGTGACCCTTCTTCTGTTTGCAGTTCTTAGGGCACAATTTGGAGGCAGGCTGACCAATGGTAACAAACAGTTAGTTCCATTTGAAAAGGTGTGTTGATTGTGTAAAACTACTAGTTTTCAAATTTTCTTTAAATTTCAAATGATGGTTAATTTATGTGCCGGTCCATGTAATGATCCTGTAAATCTCAAAAGTTTTAAAGGGTAGAGAAAACAATGGGAAATAACCCATTTGCAAGGGTGCAAGTTCAGGCATTGTCTACTGGGTGTCATCTTTTTTTTTTTAAATGGAACCGTACCTTTGCTTGTAAGCTGTAGTCACAAAATCATCCCTTAGTATGCAACTGACATTATTACTTCTTTGGAAACGAGAAAAGGTATCATAGGCATTATGAGGTAATGTCACCATTCTCATGGGATTCCTGTGGTCAACATCAAGCTATATCTAAAATAGGCTCAAGGGTTATAATTAGCTAACAATTTGAGGGAAAAGGTGGTTGACTTGTTACCAAAACCTTCTCTTGATTATTTAAAACCTGCTGTAACTTGTTGGGTATAATATTGCTAGTGCCTTGTGTTTTCTTTGTTTTTTTAAAAAAACATCTGTTCCTTTCCGACAAATTGTAGCCAATCTACTGGAAAGGCCACTCAACAAGAAAAGTTTTATATTCACGTGGTACTGAATTGCTTTTTATATGCTTTTCTCTGGAACGGTGAACGAGGTTCTCCTTTTTATATGCTCGGTTGAATGAGGTTTCAACCTGGGAAAAAGCCTCGGAGACCGAGAAATCACTGGCAGTGCTGTTCGGTTTCAGGGCTTATTTTTTTAACCTTATTTTTTTTTGACTTGAGTAGGGTTTTCTCGAAGCATAATGAGATTAGTCAAAGGTATTTTTCAGTCTAGAACAGGCCAAACCAGCCCCCTTGCATTGTTTTTATTTTTTATTCTCCTTGGAGCCATTGATTACTAAGGTTACTTTAACTCTACGAGAGGAAGAAGACAAGCCACTGTTCCATAAAATGTCAGGTTTAAAAAAATATAAAAAAGTAATTTAAAACAGACTTGACTGAGAGAAAAAACTTTTTTATAATTTAATTAGATAATAAAAGAATAGGTATCGATAATAAATGGATTAACTAAAAAAAAAAAAATCATGGTAACCTAAAAAGAAAAGAAAGAAAAAAATAATGAAGCTAATGTGGAAGGATAAAAAAAAGGGGACCTAAGCTAACTTGAGTGAGTATGCAAAATATAAAAATCGAGTTATGAGATTAGGATAAACAAATAAAACACAAAAAAATACAAGTCTAATTCTAAAAAAAAAATCTAGTGCACAAGGACATATTTAAAATAAGGTCAATATATATAAAGGAAAAAAAACTTACCAAACTCTGCAACCTGAATCATATAAATAAAATAACCAAATGAAAGATAAACCGAGAAATAAATAAAATAACCAAATGAAAGATAAACTGAGAAACATCACAAAACTCAATTCTAAAACAACATAATGCTAAATGAAAAAACACAAGAAATATTAAATTTTTAAAAAGCAACCCTAAAAAAAATTGAGCCAACCTAGATCAACTGACGAAACTCAAGTTCTAAATGACGGTACCAAGATAGACAAATATATAAATATTAATTTAAAATTTTTATCAAAGTAAATAAAATAGTAATAAAAAAAATAAAGATCAAATTTATTAGAAAAAAACCCAAAGGACTATGAAATTGTAAAAAATCATTTTAAATAAAATAAATAACAATTAAAAAAATGAGAGTCAAGTTTAAAAGATTAAGAAATTCAAGGGGGTGAGATTGAAAAAAAATCTAATTTTCTAAATTATATATATATATATATATAAAATTATTCTAAAAATTGAAGGATGAAACCAGAAAGAAAATATAAATTTAAAAAATTAGCAAAAACAATTAACAAAAAATGACAAATAAAAAGACCAGAGATAACTAGAGTTATTTTAAAAATTAGTGTAAAATTCTACTAAAAGAAAATAAGTAAAAACAACTAAGTCCAGTCTCAAATTGAATAAATGCTAAAGTATGAAACTTAAAAAAGAGCCTAAAATAGAAAATAAAAAACCAAGTAAATACAGACGAACCTCCTAAACGTTTGTTAATCTTTAAAACTTATAGCTCATGAAATCCTAAACCCGAGCTCAATTCCTAGCTTATTTAATGTTCAAGAATGAAATCGAAAAGAAAAATCAATTTAAAAAATCTGTAAAAAAAAAACAAGCAAAAAAACGAGGATCAAATTAAATATGAAAAAAAACTTAAAGAGGATAAAATTGTAAAAAAAAAAACAAATCTAAGAAATTATCCCAAATAAAAAAACAATAAAAAAATGGGGACCAAATTTGAAAGGTTAAAAAAATTAAAGGGGATGAAATTTAAAAAAGAATTTTAATTCTATAAATTATTTAAAATAAAACAAATATAAATAAAAAGAATAAGGACTAAATTTGAAGAGAGAACAAATTGAAGAGGCTACTTTAAAATTTTTAGAAGGTAACATGAAATCAAGGTAGATAGAGATAAATGAAAAGAAAAAGAAAAGACTACCAATGCTAAATCGGAGGGCTATTTGGAACACGAGAGGAAATCAATGGGTTATATTGTTTATTACTTGTAAGTTATAGGGTTTTTACCTTTTGAATTCATATTAGTTGGTATCGTAACAACGTTATAAAATTAGGTTTTATCTATCTATCTTTAATTTTTCGTGTTATTAGTCTTTGTGTTTAGTTCTTGAATTTGCGACAACTTTATTAAAAAAAGAGCAAAAGTTTATGTTTAGTTTTAGTTATTGATGAATCATATTATAAAAAAAAAGAAGAAGAAGAAGAAGACCTTGTTTTTCATCATATTGAGTACTTGTGTGAGGTTTATTTATATATTTTTGGTTTTTTATTGAATTTTTCTTGAATTTATTAAAGATTAATAGTTTTTGTGATGTTTGTAGTTTATGATTTATTATAAGCATAGGGTTTGAGTTTCTTTCATTCAATAACTTTAGTAGCTTGATTTAAATAATCATTATATTAGATTTTATTTTCAGTTTTATTTTAACTTTCTTGGGTTATTTCAAGGTTTTTAACCTCTAGGTTTGTATATAAACTTTAGAATTAAAACTTAAAACTCTAAAACTTGAGGGATTGAATATGCTTAAATTAAAACTTTAAGGCTCAAATTGAATTTTTATGTGCCTTTTGAACAACATGCTCTGTTTTTTTAATTTATTTTGGTTCTCGCTCCTTCAATTTTTTTTAATTATAACCTTAAATTTAATTGAACTTCTGAATTTTCTTTTACACTTCACAGACATAGGAGCACGTAAAGAGAGACAAGTCTCAATAAATAAAATGTTGTTAATAGTAAAATTATAAAATTCGATAATCAGAATAATAATGAAAAAAAGGGTTCAAGAAATACTGCCGTCCACACTTAATGGTGTCTAACGACGCAATAATCTTCAATCAAATTGCATATTCTTTTTTTAGTTTTATTGTAATTCTTTCACAGGAGCATATGAATCCCTACATGGAATTGCATAATTGTAAATGCAATTATGAGAAATATTAGAGAAAGTTTTCGGGAAAAAATAATAATGTAAAAGGAGAGATTTAATTTTATCTTTTTTCATTTTTTCTAATTAACAAATGAGAAATTATTATATTAACCTTGTTCATTCTCTGGGACCAAACGGTTATTATTTTTTTCTCTTATAACTAATAATCTGACGTTATTATAGAAATAGATCTTATTAAAAGCGAGATTTACATGAAAAGAGAAAAAAATAAATTTGTTGTTTTCTTGATTTGGGGTGAGGAGCCATAATTGAGCTGTGCAGGTTTTAACTTTTAACCTCTTGGGCTCATTGAAGAAACAACGGTAACATGGAAGAGTAAAATGATTAGTGACTGATTACCAGCCCATTTGTGTACAAGAAAACCCAGATAAACCTCCATGACATATCAAAATTTTGCCATTTCCTGTGAGGAATTGTAACTAGAAAGATCCTTTTACTGATACAATGTAGATGGATTAACAACGTTAAACAAGAATAACTTTCCTTCCCTGTTGGCATGTTAGTGACACTAACCATGCAAAAGAATGGTAACTTCATTTAATCTCAATGCCTACTTCTGATGAGCATGATGCAGCAGGGCCTCCTCGTGTCTGTCTGGTATTGTATGAGTTGCATCTCAAGCATTTATGTGCCACAATGTGGAATTGGACATGGGAATTTGCTCCGCAATCATTGCAGAGAATCCACACCTGGTTGTAAGCAAAAATCAGTCAGCAATTTCTATGGAAAATGGCTATCAAATGATCAAGGCATTCCGGGTCAACTTTAGATTCTCACCATTTTATTCTGGTACGTTTGGGGCATCGGAGTTGCAGCAATCTGCTTTGAAGTTTAAAAACAGTTAAGATACATAAACTGGGACGACATGGGAAAATTAAACAGGAATACTAACAAGGATTTTAATTACCTCTTGATCAAGCTTTTTCCACAATCTTGTCATATCACATATGGACTTGGAGCAAACTGGGCATGAATACCTGCAAAGTCAAGTTATAAATGAACCAACCCATTAGCTGACATTTTCCAGATGAGAGATGGAAGGAAACATGAAACAAAAATGCTGCAAAACCAAAGATACGCTTTTTGTCATAAAACACAAATGCTGCAATGAGGAATTTCAAGGATGTGATATGTTTCTAGAAAAAAGAAAAGATGTGAGAGCAATTTTGAATCTGAAATTAATTAAAGAGGATAGAGCAAAATAAAAGTACAAAGAAAATGCTGCAAGCAAGCATGAATTTGAGCAAGATGCATAGTGCTTACCGGTAATGTTGTTCCATCTCTTTCAAGCATTCCAAATGTATTGTGTGTCCACAAGGCAACACAGTGATATCTCTCATAGTGTCAAATAGAAACTGTATGGAAAAAAAAAAAAACTTCTCTAAGTATCAAGAAACTTTTCAAAATTTTCGATACATAGGTGTTACATTGTATTAATGCTTTGTTTACCTCAAAACAAACAGGGCAATTATGGTGCATAGCCCTTTCAACACAACGGTGTGCATCCTTCATTAACATTGAATAACAACAACCTGGTGAACAAAAATATCTTGAAATATCAGTTTGATTGATTCAAAAGAAGAAGAAGAAAAAGGGCAAAGAGATTGCAGTTTTCAATTCCAATCAAGGTTATTGGCTTGTTATCTTCCCACTCACCACATTTGTTGCAATGGAAGAAATTTTCCTTTCCTCCAGTTCTGTAAAGGCAATGACAACAAAATCAATGAGTTTAAACTTGTAATTCGGATAGTATTCAGAGGAAAGCTATTTAGACCATGAAAGAGCTTCATGACCTGGAAATAGAACGAGTAACTTGATAAGAAAATACAATGTGAAAGAAGTATACACAAGAAGGTTCAGAACTCCAGATAGGTTATTGTAATGCTCATATGGTGTAGCCATTCAAGACTAAACTAGAAATGAACTGAAGAAGAAAAAAGTGAAACAGGAATTAGATGTATTACCTGCATATTCCACACTCATCACAATGGTATTGATTTTTTGAAACCTGAACAAAAAAATCATTTCGGATTACTACAAAAACTGTGTATATTAGCAAAATGGAAGTAAAAAAGATCAATGAGAAGTATGGAAAAGTACATCATCATCGAAGAACTTGCACTTAGAACAGTAGTATTTCCCCATGCAAACTCCACAGTTTATGCAATTTTGCTTAACCTGTTAAATGCAACACAGGAATATTAAGAATTCACACACTTCTATCTTAATTGTCAAAAATCCTTTGACTTGTACATCATCTAATTTTATGTTGCAGACACTTACATCTTGTTCGGTGTCACAGAGTGAACAAATAACCTGAAAAGGAAAGTTTAACAGGATACAATCAGAGAAAACTAAGAAAACCAACACAATAAACCATATCTAAAAAAGACATGAAAGAAACATTATGCCATAGTTATATGACCAGGCTCAAGGCTTGAGTTGTGCCTTGCCCTGCCTTGCCCAAGTAAACTTCAAAACAAAATCATTTAAAAAAAACAAAATTAAAACGATTTCATTTTGGAAAAAATTTAAGAAAAGTCCCAGGAGTTGTTGTTAGTTGACCTGCTAGGTCACCCGAGTTTGACCGGGTAAATGTCCATCCTAGTTTGAAAGGAAATCTGGGCCAAGCTTCGAGATTATGGCCTAAAGCCTTCAACCAAACCTTATCCTAAAACACGCAATTATCTCATTGGTTATATGTGATGTGGAAATCAAAAGTGACACCTTTTATCATAAAAATAAACCTTATCCAAAATCATGGATTTTTCAATAAGTGTACACAGTTTGTTCCTAGCAGGACATCTTCCTGTTTTGTATTCATTCTTGCGAGTCTTCAAAAATTGTCCAAGCTTTACCTTTTGTCCATATATTTCTGTCTCCGTCTCAAAAAAACATGTAAAATTCTTGAGACCACCAATTGCAAAAGTCTACTTACTTTAAGAGATATAATGAAAAAGGGCACAAAAGTGAAATATTCAACCACATGCTCTCATAGAGTCATTTTTTTCTCCCTTTAGTCATCAAACAAGGCTCCTCTATTGCAATAACATTAAATTGTGGACATGACTAGAAAATGACTACTAAGCTGCGGAATGGCATGGAGTATAGATGAAACGAATCAAGTGCATTCCAAATCAATCAAACTGTGTACCTTCAAACAATTTCGATTCAGGAACACAAAATAATTACGAGAGATGACTGGCAAAAGTCTATTGCAGAAAGAAATAAAAGAATACCTTTGTGACTTCATGGCGAGGAATATCATGTCGATCAAGTGGGTTAGTTTCCAACCCATTCTGTTTATACAAAAACCAGGTTAAGAATTAACTAAACATCTATACTAAGAATATGAATTATCTGTCAAAGAACAAGAGGAGAAGGGAGTAAAGAAGAAAGATCATAGTTTTTTGTACATATATACCTTAGCATCATTATGACAATGCCTGCAATCAAAGATTTCATTGCAACAAGGTGCTCTAATCTTGCATCTCCTCCTATAATGTGAGCATCTAATTGAAGCAAGGAAAATTAACTTAGAAAAATCTTGAATCAGTCTACAAATAAAGGGCAAGGGACCAAATTATAAAATGAATTTGACAACAGAAAATAAGACATACCCATAATTCCCAGAACCAATCTCCATCAAAGATGCTTCTGTATCTCCAAATTCAAGAAAATCTGATTGTGCCACGGATTCACTCCCCATTCTCTTCAATTCTAGAAACTCTTCAACACCTGAATCGATAAACACACAGCCAACTCAATCAACAACTGTTTCATTAAAAAGAACAGAAATCAATGAAAGAAAGAGCAAAGCACAAACCCAGAAAAGAACTTTCAGAAAAACACAATACTAATCAAGCTTTTAGAGAGATTAAGAGAAACCCACTATTTATCTCTCTATAACCCTCTCTTCTCTCTTCTCTGTGTCCACACAAAAATCAAATCGAAGTAGTATTGGTTATTGAAAGGGCCGAGTCAGCGACACGCAAGGAAGGCAAAGTAAATTAACCTGCAAGTAAAAAACTACCTAAAATAGAAACCATGAAAACTTGTGACTGTACTTTGTTTCCAAGTAAACAACGTACGCACCAAACACTAATGTGCTGTTATACTTAATGCATGGATGTTGGATATGGGAGGTTTTTATTTCTCAAGACTGTCTGATTCTATACAGCTGTGAGTGAGTTTGAGTCCAATCACTGAGTAGTAGGCATGAGCTGTGGGCATAAATTCGATGACTCGTTTGCCTTTTTTATGCTTTGTGAGGTCGGTGGCGGGAAAGAACCGGTTGGACAATAAAGGGCTCGGGATTTTTTAGAGGGGATTTAACTGCTTTTAACTGTAATGGGTGTTCTGGAGATGACAAGGTTTTTGAGCATTACGCGCTTCATTGCGGGTAATGCCTACCCATTAACATGTTATTTAGCGAATTATTTTCATTTAAAATCTTTATTTTGTTTTAATATATATATATATATATATATATATATATATATTACTTTTAAAGTAAACTTAATGTTAATCCAACTTTACACCTATTTTCCACTCTTATTAATCATTGATTTTCACCCATGCCTAGTTGCTTTGCAAATAAATATAGACTCTATCTTAAAACTCTTCATAATAAGCTCGTAACCATATAGTATAATATAATATACTTGCTGGAATGGGAAGTGATTGTCACGGTGATGGAAAACGCGTGGACAATGGCTAGGTCGATTGGTGATGGAATATCCAAAAGTGCAAAGTGCCACATGATTTTGGACAAAACAGCTGTTGTGGTGGTGGCGCCGGCTCCGCCGCCCCTCGTTTTTCTCCTTTTATAAATGAAACAGAATCGGATACGTACACCCACATATCCATTCAATTGGATAGGATCTGACTATGTGCTGATTAGGCATGGACCCTCCCTGTTAGTCTTATCATTGCCATCTATGATGTTGTGTTATCTGTCTCAAATTATAACTTGGTAGGGTTAGCCTAAAGCCAACTAGGTCCACTCTATTTTTAAATTGTTTTGATTTAGATTTTAGAATTAATATATAAAACAATTTGTTAAATTTTTCTAAATATACCGAATTAATATTAAAAAAATGCATTATTATGATTGCTCAAGAATCTCAATTAACATTGTTACCCTGTTTATTTGCTGGAAAGTAGTTTTTTTTTCAAAAGTGAATTTCGAAAAAATAAATTATTTTCTGATATTTGATAGTGTAATGAGAAATAAGTTGGAAAACACTTTCCAGTGTTTAGTTATGTCATGGAAAATAAGATAGAAAATAACTTATTAATATTTTATTTTTTAAAAGTTTATTAAAATAATGAGGAACAAATCTTACAAATTAAAAGGTTGAATGAGAATGAAATTGAAAAAAAAAATATAATTTCATAAATTATCTCAAATAAAATAAATAATAATCAAAATAATAGAGATCGAATCTAAAAAATAAAAAAATTAAAAGATGAAGAAATAAAAATAAAATAATTAACATTTCATAAATTATTTCAAATAAAATAAGTAATAATCAAAAGAATGAGAATCAAATTTGATAGATAAAAAATTTCAATTAAAAAATGATAAGGGAAAAGAAAATAACAATTATAAAAATAAGGACCAAAATTAATATAAAAATTAAATTCTAGGGGATGAAATTGAAAAATAAATATTCAAAACAAAATATATATAAGAATCAAAAGTTTTGAGGACCGAATTTGATATAATCAGCAAGTAATATGACATTTCTAAATTTTTCACAACTTCCAGAAAGTGTTTTCCATTCAAAACAAAAGGAAAACACTTTCCTGGAAATCAAGCCAAATTTTTCTTTGACTGAAAAATATTTTTCGTTGACCAACTTTTTTAATAGTAGATAAACACAGGATTTACATTATTATATCAAACAATTAATATTAAAAAAATGCATTCTTATGATTGCTCGGGAATCTCAATTAACATTATTGCCTCGTTTATTTGCTGGAAAGTAGTTTTTTTTTGAAAAGTGAATTTCAAAAAAATAAATTATTTTTCGATATTTGATAGTGTAATGGAAAATAAGTTGAAAAACACTTTTCAGTATTTAGTTATGTCATGGAAAATAAACTGAAAAATAACTTATTAATACTTTATTTTTTTCAAGTTTATTAAAATAATGAGAAACAAATCTTACAAATTAAAAGGTTGAATGAGAATGAAATTGAAAAAAAAATATAATTTCATAAATTATCTTAAATAAAATAAATAATAATCAAAATAATAGAGATCAAATCTAAAAAAAAAAAAATTAAAAGATAAAGAAATAAAAATAATAATAATAAAAATTAATTCATAAATATTTCAAATAAAATAAGTAACAATCAAAAGAATGAGGATCAAATTTGATAGATAAAAAATTTCAATTAAACAATGATAAGGGAAAAGAAAATAATAATAATAAAAATGAGGACCAAAATTAATATAAAAATTAAATTCTAGGGGATGAAATTGAAAAACAAATATTCAAAACAAAATATATATAACAATCAAAAGTTTGAGGACCAAATTTGATATAATCAGCAAATAATATGACATTTCTAAATCTTTCACAACTTCCAGAAAGTGTTTTTCGCCCAAAACAAAAGGGAAACACTTTCTTGGAAATCATGCCAAATTTTCTTTTGACTGAAAAATGTTTTTCATTGACCAACTTTCCTAATAGTAAACAAATACATGAAAGTTTGGAAAGTGATTTCCTGAAAATAAAAAGGATGACATGTCACCTCTCTAATAAAAGTTATTAAAAATAAAACCAAGTTTAGGCTTGCAGGCCTCTAGGCTCTTCATTTCAGTGACCTAAATGGGCTAGGCCATAGGCCTATGAATCTGAGCTTTCTCTTGTCCTAATTTTTTTTTTAGGTTGAATATACATTTAAGAGGAAAAAATATTAAACTTAGTTGAGTACATGATCCAGGTTATGAGTTTGACAAGTTAAACCACAACAATCGGACTTTTATTATTTTTGATATTTCCTTTTCTTATTGATATATTTTTTTAAAATAATTTTTAAATTTATATTTCAATTAATATCTCTTATCTGTGTTTTTGTTTTTTGCTTATTTAACTTTTTTTGATAGAGATTGTTTTTTTTTATGGTGATGTGGATATATGACTTTTAAAAAAATTATTCTGATTCATCTATATATATCTTTTGATTTTTTTATAGTTATTGTTAATATTTTTTTATTAATACATATAGTTCTTAATTTATTTAATTACATGCTTTTTAATTTATACTTCTAATTTTTTATGTATAAAAATATATTAAAAAGCCTGTATATATAATTTTTTTATTTATAAAAAAAACATCTAATCTGTAATGAAACGTATATTAAATTGCTAGTATAATATAAGTGGATGAAACCTTTTCTTATCGAATCAATTAAAAAAAGTGTAATTAGGATATATATTGGAGCCATTTCAATGTCTATCAAATCAATAGATTTAAATGGATTAGTAAAAAACATTACTAGCACAATCCCAGATCCATCAATCAATCCATCAATGCAATTTTAAATGTGTTTTATAGTTAAAGACAAATGAATAGTTAATGTGACAATATAATTAAATTTTAACTAATAATATTTTAATATGTATTAGAAAATTAACATATATTTTGAGTCCCCCTTATCACATATGCAAATAAAAAGTAAAAAAAATATTGATACCAAATTTAAAAAAGGTAAAATATAAGAAAAACTTTGAATCACAATTTCTTAGCAGTTTTTTTTATAAATTATTTATACTTCAATAAAAAAAATAAAAAATTATCTTTTAAAATAAATTAACCTCCATAAATTTGTTTAAAAGTTTATGACGGTAACATAGTTGAATTATGTATTAAGAATAATATTATATCTTTAAAAAATTAACACTAATTAAGAATCTAAATTTGATATGTATAAAAAAAATATACTGTATATTTATTAAAATCTATATTATTTTTTTATTTTAGTTTTAGGATAGAAATGTTCTAAATACAACTTCAATAGAAAAAAAAACGACTAAATTTAACCAAAAAAATTCTATAAAATACTATAAAATTATGAGATCTATTTTAATTGATACATAATCTGATTCAATGATATACTTTTATTGTTGAATCAAATGAAAAAACAGTCTAAGATATTGGTGCAATCTCTATGTCTATTAAATCATTAGATTTAAATGAATTAGTGAAAACGTGTGATATCACATTGGCATAATCTAAAAAAATGTTGCCATGTTAATATACGAGTTGAATTATGTATTGTTTTATATCTTATTACTTCTCAATTAAGTTTTTTTTTTTAATAAATTACAAAATCAAGTGATACAATAGTATTTATCTCAAAAATCAACACCAATTAAAAACCTAATTTCCATATGTATCAAGAAAATAAATATATTATATATTTTTTAAAACTTATATTATTTTTTATTTTTGTCTTAGGATAAAAATTTTCTAAATACTATTTCAATAGATAAGAAAAGCATTGAATAAAAAAAAAACAATCTATAAGATTATGAGACCTATTACATTTTAGTCTCAATTGATGCAAAATCTAACCCAATGATATCTGTTTTTTTCAATTAATCAAATAAAAAAACAATCTCAATGTCTAGATTTAAATGAATTAGTGTAAAAAAATATTATAGTACATTGCATGATCTAAATAGCTTTTAAACCAGTATATTTAAATGATTTAATAAAAAGAATGTTACTATATTAGATTGATACAATTCTAAATATATTTTATAGTTAAAACATGTAAATTGTTATTGTGTCAATATAATTAAATTTTAACTAATAATATTTTAACATATATTAGAAAAATCAACATATAATTTACCCCCTCTCGCCACATATGAAATTAAAAAGGAGAAAAACATAAACATTTCTATCAAGTTGAAAACAGAGATTATATAAGAAAAACTTATAAATAAAAATTTTGAATTATAATCTTTTAGCATAGGTTTGTTGTAAATTATTTTTACTTAAACCAATTGAAAGCTTATATCATAGAATTTGATTTAAAATACATATTAAATATTTTCTAGATAAGATATATATGAGTTAGAGTTTTTCATGATTTAAGAACTTATAACTTCTCAATTAAGGTTTATTTCTTAATAAAACTATAAAATTAAGTGATAAAATAGTATTTCTTTTAAAAATTAACATCGATTAAGAATTTAAATTTGACATTCATAAATAAAAAATATATATTATGTATTTTTAAAATCTATATTTTTTAATTTTATTTAAGGACTGAAATTTTCTAAATACAATTTCTGTAAATAAGAAAGAACTAAATTAAAAAAAATAAAATTATATAAAATTTAGGTTAAGCATTTTTAATAGATATGAGATTTCATGTTCAAACCCAATAAGAATAATATAAAATACATATAATTTTGATAACTAAGATAATGATAATATAGTCAAGTCATCAATTATCTATGAATAATTGAAAGTCGTATGACTAGTATAGCTATTAGACCACTATATTTTAATGAATTAGTAAAAGATGTAATTTTAAATCTGGTATTTGACAATGAGGATGGCTAACAAAATCAATAAAAACCTTTTAAAAAAATTAAAATAACAATAAAAGGAATGTGGATAAAAAATGACAAATAAAAAAATGAATAAAAAATGAAGTTGACAAGAAATCCTAATTTTATAAATTATTTTAAATAAAATAAATAGTAATAAAAAGAATGTAAATCAAATATGAAGAAAAAATAAATTAAATGATTGATTTGAAAAATTAAATCATTAGACGTGAAAATCAAGGAGAAGAGAAAAAAAAAAAGCTGTCGGCACCAAACTAGAGGTCAGTTTACCACATGCACCGTCTAGGGATAGAGAGGCTGCCAAGATGTTTCGAATCCTAAACCACATTTGTTTTTGAAATAGTATTTTATATTTGTTAAAATACAAAATTGTCTTTTAATTAACTTAATTATAACCAAAACACTATTAAGTTATTATACTGTGCAATTTGTTTTTCGAGAAGATAGATTTATCCCCGATCAATCTGATAATGACCAATAGATCATGTGAAAAAAGATTGCAATACCTTTAATAGCAAGTCAATTAATTTCATGCTTGGACTAACAACACCAAAGGGTGGGGTACTTAGTAATAAATATTTTGATATGATCCATGCAAGAGTTGAACAATTAAACTTGGATTTTAGTGCAATGTTTTTTATTATCCAGTTTTGCGCTAATAAATATAACTCTTAATCCAACCTTTGGATTGAGAGAAAATCTTAGTAGGAGTTTTCAAACTTATTTTTGTACATTGAGTTAAAATATAAAGTCAATCAGAGTTGTTAAGATCTTGCGATACATGTAAATCGATGTAAAACAAGTTTTGTTATTTGTTGTCTTTTAACTTGTGAACTTTTCTATTTATAGAGGATTTTGTTTTTCATAATGCAAGGATACTCAGTAGCTTATTTTTTAAAGTTTTTAGTTATGCAAGGATCTTCAATGGAAGGTAACATAGTTTTCAAGTGTAACAATAATTTTTTAATATTTTAATATTATTTTTTTATAAGAATTTTTTATTTATCCTAGCTACACAAGGAAAAGAGGGTCAGAGTATTTAATAGCAAATTATTTTTGAGCTGAGTTATTCCTTTGTATTAATCTAAATTACTTTAAAGTTTTATTTGTTGTTTTATTTTATTATTTGGATATTCACACTCAATGTAGGACTTGTGTTTTAGTTTTGGTATGTTTTGGCCCAAAATTAATATTTTAGAACTGTTTTAGATATTAGATTTATGTTAGCTTATTATTAGCTTGAGCCCACTAATTTACAACCCATTAAGAATTATTCAAGAGGATTATATATTATTTTTTTTGTTGTCAAATTTAGTAGCCATAATGTTGGACATGTTCAAGAAGGTCATTTTAATCTAATGGAGAAAAAAAAAACATGAAAAAGAGTCAAATTTTGGCACACGGAGAAATGCAACCTTTGAAGTACCACTTCATGTTTTGCTTGGTACGTACGAGCCAGAATGAACGATTACCCTCTGGATCCATACAAATGAAGAAAATGCACATCTTTCTTCATTTTCAGCCTTATGTCCACTACTGGATCCTTCTCTGAAAATCTTAACTATATTAACTTAAAACTTATAAAAGTAAAGTAGTTTTGATAAATAAATAAAAACATGACATTATGATAGTTTTTACTGTTGCAATTTAAAATAAATAACTAAGAGACACTATAAATTGTAGCATTTTCTTAATTAATGTCTAAGAAATAATTTTCAGATGTAATTGTCATAATTTATTTTTGGATTCCCACGCAAAAAGAAAAAAAATTGAAAAGAAAAGAGTAAATAAATAAATAAAAACAAAAAAATAAAAAATAAAAAAATAATACCAGTGAGAAGAGATGTCAGAGCGCTCTAAAAATGATTAAAAATTAGTTGAGGAGGTTCAAAATTAAAAAAAATTAAAATTTGATATTTATAATAACATGATGATGAAAAGGAGTGAATTATTCCTCCCAATTAATTCTGCAAATAATTACATGCTAGAAAACAAATTGAATTGGGTTACCTTAATAACAAGAAAATTATTATATAATCAACTTTAATTGAAAAAAATTAGAAACAATGTAACAATTTCTTCCTCCTCCTCTTCATCTTTTTTTTTATTTTTATAACTTGAACAATAAAACGGATCATTTTTACTCGATTTAGTGCAAAACGCCAAACCTCATCTAATTATATTTAAACAATATTCTTTTAAATGAAAAGAAAAAAAATCCACATACATATGAAATAAAAATATATTTGGAACAAATTGAATTCTAATGAATGAAAATAAATTTAACTCCATATCATGCAAAAAAAAAAAAAAATTGAAACTAAAATGAACATCTCGCAGGTTTTAACAGAGCTTTGATAATAAAACTAATACTTATTGTTGCACAGGATTATAGATCAAAAGATATAAAAATAAAAAATCATCACTTAGTTCTAAAATAATTAGAAAATCCTAAAAGTTCTATGCAAGAAATCGATTATGTTACAAGAAAGATAATAATAATTATATTCATTCTATCTAAAGTAAGTTATTTCATGTTTGTCTTTAAATAAAGTATTTATTGTGATTATATGTTAAGAGTATATTTAAACTAGTGTACATGTGTTTGTTATTAAATATACAAGACCATTATGATTTAAGACAATAATTTATAACCAAGATCCAGAAACAAAACTCAACCCTCACATTTAAAATGCAGGCATTGGACCGTAGATGGTGGTGAACAAACAATGAGCATGGGCTCATTCAAGGTTATATTAATTTAAATAGGCATGGACTAGCCTTTATGGGATGGTGTCGATCCAGTCCTGATTTTATCACATAATTAAAGAAGGGTTTCCCATTAAACAAATTCACACCTATCAACATGAACCTAGAAAATTTCATTTCAAATAAAAAATGAATATTTACAAATAATAATTACAATTAAAAATTAATGTGTTTCCAAAAATATTTAAATTTATAAATTAAAAAATATTATCACTGTAAAGAACTTTACTCCTTGAAGATGACTAATTGGATAACTAAAATAGGAGCTCGAAAGTGTATTGTTGGGGTATCTTTGAACCCACAAGTCTAGATTCACCAAAAAAAAAAATTGTTTTTGCTTTTACTATTTTTTATTTACAAAATAAAAAATCACAAATTAATTGTTTTAATTACTCATTAGGCATTTCATTATCTTGAGTTGATTTTATGGATAAATACAATTAATACCTACCCAAATTACAAAGAAAATATTATATCTTAAAAATATTTTATAAAATGAAAATAAAGTTGCTTATTAAGCAATCCTACTATTCAAACAAATCCATAGACGATTCCAGTGACAATTGATTTATCTTTGGTGATTTTTGGATAATAAAAATAATTAATACAAAGCCAAAATTTCAAGAAAAAAATTATTATATCTTGAAAATATTTTGTATAAAATGAAAACAAAATTATATATTAAGAGATGATCCATTCAATAGATCTAATTAAGGATAACATTAAATGACGATTCATTTATCCTAAACTAATTCGTGGATAATAAAACAGTTAATACTAAACCAAAATTGCAATGAATAATATATTATATCTTGAAAATATTTTTATAAAACAAAAATAAGTTGCATATTAAATAATCATATTATCCATTCAATAGATATAAGGATAACACATGGTTCATTTATCCTAGATTGATTTTGGTTTATTTATCCTGAACTGAATTTGAAATAATATAAACAATTAAAAATACAATAAAATAAGGGTTTGAAAATATTTGCACACATTAAAGTCATATATTAAGCAATTTCATTATTTGTTGAGTTAGCATCTGAGGATATTACTCAGTGACAGTTCATTTATTCTGGACTGATTTTGGAATAATAAAAACAATTAAAAATACAATAAAGTAAAGGTTTGAGAATATTTGCACACATTAAAGTCATATATTAAGTAATTTCATTATTTGTTTAGTTAGCATCCGAGTATAATATTCAATGAAAATTTATTTATCTTAATTTGATTTATAAAAAATAAAATCCTTAAAATTTCTATTTTCAAACTCAATTAGTTCTTGATTTTGGAAAATAGAAGTATAATTTATTACATGACCATCCTTCAAAACTTTCGAGATGATGCAAATTAAAGGAAAAATAAACAAAAAAAATATGATCAAAATGGAAAAAAAAAAAAACGTTGTTCGAAATGATGAGTGGATCCATCAATGAAACATGAGTAGCGTTACAGTGAATCCACCAAGAGTGATTCTCTCCTGTTTTAGTTTATTCTCCAGTATAATTAAAATACTCCGATGTATTATCCTGCCACTCTAGTGTTCTAATAGACGGTGAAATTTTCTTCAAGGGTGTAAAACTATTGCTGTCTTTTTTAATGGGAAGACTTTTCTAGTATTCCATGTTTCTCGTCTTTCAAATTTAAGCAGCGTTTGAGACTATGCCTGCGGTTATGTTTTTAAAAAATTAATTTTTTTTTACTAAAATTAAGTGCGGTTTATATTTTTTGGATCGTTTTAATGTGCTGATGTCAAAAATAATTTTAAAAAAATAAAAAAAAATCATTAGCATGCATTTCGGCATGAAAAGTTATTTGAAAAGCACCCGCAATCACACTGCCAAACATTTTATCTTAATGTTGCTTTGTATGCTCCATGATTTGCTTTGAACCACAATTACCAGCTAGGATCGTGGTTGTAGTTCTGTGCTGCCTGCTTTGCCGGAACTTCATTACAGACAGGAAAGGTTAGTAATATTGTCAAAGCCGGCTGACGTTGAAACTAGGAAATCTAGGTGGTCTCGTGAATTTTAGAGCGCCAACTCTAGGAAATTTCGTACAAGAACTTCATTTCAAGTTCAACAAGGCCGAGGCTTTGGCGGATGTCTAGAGCCACACGGCGAATTACAGAGCCCAACCTCTCAGTACTATTGGTATCCGGCTCCCATTTTTGAATGGCGTCTCTATCTTGTCGAAAGATGACATTTTTTCAGGAAAAGAGAATGAATAACTGATGATCACTTCCTGAATCTGTAGGTAGTAACTCTCCAGACATCATGCATATTTCAACGAGGTCAATGCCATTAAGCTCAAGACCATTACAGCAGGATCCACACCAGCAGCAGCATAATTTCTGTGGAAAAGCATACGACTGTAAGATTGACGAGGCATGAAAACTTCTTAAACTCCCAACCCCACATTAAACCAAAATTTTTAGTATCTTTTGTGGAGGTAAAACTTAGTTAACACAGACACACATATGTAATATTAAAACTTAGTTAACCTTGTGAACACGGGAGGTTTTACATGGTTGTTAATTTCAGAGTGTCGGAGGATTAATCGAGATACGTGTAAACTGACTCGGACACCCATAATTACAAAAAAAAAAAAAACTTAGTTAACACACACATGTATGTAATATTCTATCTCGTTAATTTTCAATAATATCACACATCTATTTTGATAATTTTGGCTAGTTTTATAATTTGACATATAAGAACTTAATTGAAAAAACTGTCAGGGACTAAATTTATTTATTATGAGAAATAATGATCAAGAAGCTTTCAATTAAGAAGTTTT
This sequence comes from Populus nigra, assembly GCF_951802175.1. Classification (NCBI taxonomy): domain Eukaryota; kingdom Viridiplantae; phylum Streptophyta; class Magnoliopsida; order Malpighiales; family Salicaceae; genus Populus; species Populus nigra. Next base: position 1,852,369 of record NC_084870.1, on the reverse strand, counting down.
TTTGTAAGAAAATAAAATATAGAGACCAAAGTAAATTTATGATGTAGAAATATGATACTTGTCAAGTTTTAACAGCATTAATGACACTAACTAATGGAATGATAGGATGGAACAAAACTGTAACATGAAGGGATGATATCAAAATAAAAGTATAGCAGAGAGACCATTTAAGTACAAAAGAAAGAATAGAGGGATCTTCGATGTAGGAAAGGTATTAACTAAAACAAAAATTGAAACAATGCTGACACCACGAGCTAAACTCGTGCAAGCATGAGGCACTCACAGTTTCTTTAATGTATTTAAACCGAGAGAGAATTGATTTTTGCGGATAAGGGAACGTGTTCATGTTGTAGAATCCACTGCTTAAATTGTGCGATGCACATTCATCTAAATAAGAATATTAATTATGATTATAAGAAGTAATTAATAATTAGTTAATTGTGTGTGTGTTATAGCTGATGATGGAGCATGCATGCCTGCCATTACAATAGCAAGTAGAGGTTGGTATTTCTTTTGCTCGCATCATGGTAGAGTTTACTGACACTTTTTTAAATGATTTCTTCAATCGCTCATCTACCATGCATAATTGCGTTTTTAAGTTTGCTGACAAGCATTTTAATTAATGCTGCATCTTGTCTGTATACAATGAAACAATTTTTATCATCAATGATCTGGTCTTCAAATTAATCTATCTGTTAGATGCTCCATGCTTCTTCCATTGCCGTCAACATCAAGAGTTTGGCTTTGTTTGAGGTGCTCTAGAAGAAGTCAAAGGAAAGTATAGAGCTAGAGAAATTAATGGCTTGTAGAGAGAGAGAGAGAGAGAGAGAGAGAGAGAGAGAGAATATAAGCTTGAGCATATAATTAAACTCTCAAGTAATATATATTACCAATAAGCTTGGAGCTTAGGTTTTTGATTATCCGAGGATAACACCCACTTCATCAAGTTATGTAACGTTATTAGAGCATCATCCCTCCCTCCAACTCCTTGAGATCTTGGGGGTGAATGTGAGGTAAATGACAAGTTGGGGATTGAAATGCACATATTAAAAACATTAGTGACTTGAATACAAAATTCATCAAAAAATGTCTTCAAGTATCGATAACTTCAACTGCTGATTGAACCGATGATTCTTTTCTTGAATATTTTTTGTTTAGTTCAGTTTTTATCTAAAAAATTAATTAAATTGATTTTTTTTAAAACCCCAAAACGATTCAGACCAGTTGTTTTTTGTTTGGTTTCGGTTCAGTTATTTTATATTAAAAACTAAAAATTATATTGTTTTTCTGGAGTTTTTTTATAATTTCTAATGAGTTTGGTTTTACTTTGGCTCAGTTTTTTCATTTTATTTTTTTTATTAATTTAGGTTCGGTTTTTCAGTTTCAGTGTTATGAAATCGAATTGATCGGTTTTTTTACTATTCTAATCGGTTTAATCGGTTTTTTTCATAGTTCGGTTTTTGGGTTTTTCCCCTTGATTTTCTTGGTTTTTTAATTTTTTTGCTCATCCCTACTCTCTTGGAAACACTAAATCCTCATCTTTTTGAACTAAAAGAATTCTTTATATTTTAGAATTGTAGCTTAATTGATTAGGTTTTAAATTTATTTTTTAAAAATTATTAATTTGAATGTTATAAATTTCAGGATTATTAGAAATTACTTGATTATTAACTTTAAAATTTTAAAAATTAGTTAAGTTGTGTATATTCTATACATCCATAATTAAAAAATAAAAAACCCTCCCCGTAGCCGGGGAACTGGACCTTTAGACGGCCTTCTAGACATCCACAATTAAAAAATAAAAAACCCTCCCCATAGCCAGGGAACTGGACCTTCAGACGGCCTTCCACGACTCCAATATAAAAACCCAATTTCATTTTCCTTAATAAAGCACATCAAACGTCAGAATATACCTTTCACACTGCCCTTGGATGATTAAGTATGCGTCCTTCTTATCTCTTTCTTTTCTTAAGCATATGCATCTAGATAACATAGTTTTAAAATCTGAGCTAAAATTCATCATGCTGAAGTTATGGGTGAGGAGAATTGATCTCCTTTTTTATTAACCACAAATTAAAACAATGTCATGACTATTTTTTTTTTAAAATTTATGAATTAATAACCGGGGTTTGACCATATTAATCCCGGATTTACTAAATTATTATTTTTACTAGATTGATTAGATTTTTTTCTATTTTTTTAATTTATATCAATCTAGACGTTGAATTAGCCTCTACCAGCAAAACATAATGCAAATTAAGTCCCTAAGAGGCGTAGCGTGGTGGCAAAGAATTTGAGATCTGTACAGCAAATCTCGAGTTCGAGTCAGGGCGTGCATCTCTTGTAAGAGCCTAGGACAGCCGGGGTTTTACTCATTCACCTGATCCCACAAAGTACGCTTTTCGAGGAGTGAGTTTCCTCAAATCCAAAAAAAAAAAAATGCAAATTAATATTAGTTCGTAACACCATGTCATGAAGAAACATTAATGGTTGGGCAGTGAAGTGAGGGGAGCAATTTAATTCGTCAATCCCATGTGTTTTGAAGCAAAGGCTCTTCGTTCGTTAATTTGGGATTTGGTCTTTTCGAAGTACCGAACTGACCCAAAGCTCCATTTTCCTCTATTCAATATTGTAAGACTACTTGAAACAGAGAAAAGATCACAGAGCCTAAAACCAGAACTTCAATGTTGTAAGATTGACTAGTTTTTTATTTTCTTAAGCATGCGTGATAATATCTGTTTTTTAAATAATTTTTTAATTTTTTTAATAATTTTAATATACTTATATCAAAAATAAAAAACTATTATTTTAACATATTTTTATTTGAAAAACACAGACATCACATTACTAAATACAGTCAAAGTCATTCCCCTTCGAAGGATCTAAGATGACGAGTTGTAATATTGTAATTCGTGGAAGCACTAACAAGTCACTAAAAGCCATAGTTTATTTTTTTAATTTTATTGTTTCAGAAACCTCCCAAACATAAACTAAAAACACTTCCAACGTCAGAGATTAATTCTCCATCTAGATTCCGTTCACACCCTTTTTTTTAAAAAAATAATAATCATGTTTACCTTCTATATAGGAGAAGATTATGGCCCTCCCAACTCCCATCAATTTTTACTTGAGGAGACCTCTCTTATTCAAGGAATGGATAGGATGGATGATCCAATTGGAAACCCTTTAGCAGCACAGACTAATTATCAGTTTCAGTTGCATGATTTCATTGATGAAGCCAACTTCGATCGATACATTGATCTAATTCGAGGAGAGAATGAAATCACTGCTTTCGATTGTGATCTTATCAATGGCTTTTTGGTGGATAACCAATTTGGTCTGTCCACAGGAGATAAATTTGATTGTGATCTCATCAACCATGTTCCTACACACACTTCGAGTGCAATGGAACAGGATCCCAATTACGTCCCCATTGCATTGCCGAGTTTTGACGGGGACATGGGATTAGAGGCTGAAGAAAATACTGATGAGGAAGACTCTTCTGGAACCACCACAACGACTAAGAAAACGAAGAAGGATCGATCAAGGACATTGATTTCGGAGCGAAGGAGGAGGGGTAGGATGAAGGAGAAGCTCTATGCTTTGCGGTCCTTGGTTCCTAATATAACTAAGGTATGTATTCCTATATATGTGATCCTGACCTAACTTTAACTTTGACATTACCATTAATGCCAGACAAGCTCGAGTGCTCAAGCTTATTACAAGTTAAAAAGGTTATAAGTTTTCGATTCCGAGCAAGAAATATTTACTTTGTTAAATGTATTTAGGACTGCATTTGCTATTTAAATTGCTGTACTGTAACAGTAGGGATATTCCCAGGTGACTATATATACATATATCATGACACTAATCTTTGGAGAACTACAGATGGACAAGGCCTCCATAATTGGGGATGCCGTATTATATGTGCAAGAGCTGCAAATGCAAGCCAATAAGCTAAAAGCCGATATTGCCAGCCTTGAATCATCCTTAATAGGATCAGATAGATATCAAGGGTCAAATAGAAATCCAAAGAATCTTCAAAATACAAGTAACAACCATCCAATTCGCAAGAAGATCATCAAGGTTTGTTTAATTATCATACTTTATTAATTTTGACTAGCACAACAAGTAATTATACTATTAAAACTTGTTTAACTTTGCATCTGGGGTTTTAGATGGATGTGTTTCAAGTGGAAGAAAGAGGGTTTTACGTGAGATTGGCGTGCAACAAGGGAGAAGGCGTTGCAGCCTCGCTCTATAGGGCTCTCGAGTCCCTTACAAGCTTCATTGTTCAAAACTCAAACTTGGCTACAACTTCTGAGGGGTTTGTATTAACGTTTACTTTAAATGTGAGTTTTCTTCACTATCTTCGTTAAGCTTTCTTTGATTACTTCATGCTGTTATTCATGGATTGATAAATAAATTATTATTGCCGAAACAGGTTAAAGAAAGTGAGCAGGACATGAACTTGCCAAATTTGAAGCTATGGGTTACTGGGGCTCTTTTGAATCAAGGATTTGAACTTTTAACGGCTTAATCTATCTGTTTAGCCCTGCCTCTATCCTCTCTCGAGCATATGAAGAATTAAAAATGAGATTAAGACAATAATCATCATGCTTATGATTTAGAAGCCATGAATCTTGAGACATTTTGTACTAATTTCCCATGATCTGTATCGTTTAGCCGCAAACAGAATAAAAGTCAAGAACAATTTCAGTTTTTTCTACTCTCTATATGAAGGTGCTGAAAGTCAGCTCATTTAATTTATTAATAAATTGGTACTTATTTGTGCAACCTTAAAGCCACTGACTTGTTTAAAGAGGCATTATTATATCTGGCCTGCAGATGAATAATCCCATTTTTCAAGAAAAAGAGTTTAATTCTTGTTGTTTATCGTAATCAACTAACTACTTATTATAGTATTACAAATAATTAAATAGTTATTTGACGAGCTTTCACCATTTGCAATTTGGATCCTCTTTTTCCAAAATTATCATCTTTATAAATAGACACATTTTATATAATGATTCTAGATAGTTGTTTCTTAAAATGAGAATTAAATAATAAAAACAAGAAAGTGTTTTTTTTAATCTGAATTGAAAAAATAAAACAATTTAAATAGAAAGTGTTGTGCCGGGTTTGAAAGAGCATAATTGTAAATTAAGAACAACAAAAGATAATAAATCCTTTCTAAATTTTCTAGGCAAGTTCATGGTAGTTCGGGCCTTTTTGGGTGAATGTAACTTGCTTCAAAGCAATTTCCTGCCTCATCTGCTTGTTCTTCCCTTCTATTTATTAACTAAATCTTAGAATTTGAATTTAAAAAAAAAACTGTCTGGCGAAAGTCCTAGGCTGATTTGTATGTTGATCACTTCTCCTATATAAATTGTGTCGTTGCTTCGGTTTTGAGGGAAACAAAATATCCTTGCCACATGTCAACTAGAGATGGAAGAGTCTCTTCTAGCTTTCCATGTAAGTCTCCAAATCCATCCAGACCATACACTTGCTAATCTCTTTTATTTCTTGTAGGTTTGCTTGTCTCCCTACCACTATCTTTTTCATTTCAAAGCATAGTGGAGAAAAAAACTTTGACCTCAAAGTGAGGGTAAACACCTTTTAGTCAAGCTTTCTCAACCCATATTGCATCTTTTCTAGGTTGTCATTCCCACCTTAACAACACCTCTTCTATCATCTTGCTTCTTTTGTCAAGGATCTCCGCAGGTTGGGGTTGAGTCTTTTGCTTGGGATAAAAAATTGATAGCCTTGGTTCAGGAATGGTACCCTTTCGACCCATTTCTTTAGCAGTAAGACATGGAATGTACTGTGAATATGAGTTTCTTCTAGAAGATCTAATTGGTAAGCCACCTCTCCTACTTTCTTCAAGATTTTGAATGGCCCGAAGTATTTATATGCTAATTTTTTATTCTTGCTTCTTGGCATGTTGGATTGTTTGAATGGCTGTAGTTGGTGGTAAACCCATTCGCCCTCTTTAAATTGGATCTTTTTTCTTCCATTGTCTGTCTGTCTATCTATTTTGCCTCTCTTGTGCCTTAGTTTAAGTTTCACTTGATTTCTGCAATTTATTTTGTCCTCTATTGCAATTGTTCCTCTACAGCTTGATTGTTGGTAGACCCTGAAATATAATCCGTAAGGCTTGGAGGTAGGTAACCATAGGTTGCTTGAAATAAGGTGGATTCAAGGGAAGTATGATAGCTGATATTATAGTAGTACTCAACTATGATCAACCAGTTTGACCAAGTCTTGGGATTATCCCTAACAAAACACCTCAAATAACCTTCCAATGTTTTATTAGTTGCCTTTGACTGACCATCGGTTTGTGGGTGGTATACCGTAGACATCAATAGCTTAACCCCTTGAACTTGGAACAACTCCCCCCTAGAATTTACTAGTAAAGGTAGGATCCCTGTCAGATACTACACTGTCTGGTAGTCCATGATGTTTCATTACATGTTATGAAAATAAATTGGCTATTTTTGTAGCACTGTAAGGATGAGACACAAAAATAAAGTGAGCATATTTGGTAAACCTATCCACAACTACCAAGATTACTGAATACTAGTATGATTTTGGTAAATCTTCTATGAAATCCATGGATATGGAGGACCATAGCCTAGTGGGTAGTAAAGGTTGTAAGAGCCTAGAAGGTTTAATATTTTCTCATTTGGCTCTTTGACAGATTTCACAATGCCTAAAATAAGTCTGTATGTTGTCTTTATTCCCACCCAAAAGAAATCATTCCTTGCCCTTTTAAGTGTTCTCTCAAAACCCGTATGTCTAAACACTAAGCTATCATGGATATAATTCATGATGGCCTCTTTTATAGAGCTGGATATACTTATGTAGATTCTCCCTTTGTAGTATAAAACCCCTCCCTTTGTAGATTCATGATGGTCTACCTCCTTGCATTAATACAACACCAAAACCTGAACCTAAAGCATCACATTCCACTATGAAAGTTTGATTGAAATCTGGTAGTGCTAGGACTGGTAGGGTAGAAACAACCTTCTTTAATGGCTCAAATGCTTGATCTGTTTCAGAATCCCAATTAAATGCCCCCTTCTTCAAAAGTCTAGTTAATGGATCTGCAATAGCCTCATAACCCTTGATGAACCTGATAGTAGCTTGTTAAACCCAAAAAACCCTTAGTGATTTTAGGGTTTTTGGTTTAGGCCAATTGATCATTGACTTTACCTTACCAGGGTTAGCCCCAACCCCCTGATCCAAGACAATATACCCCAAGTAGTCGATCTCACTACTTGCAAATTTACATTTGGACTATTTTGCAAATAACTTATGTTGCACCAAAGTATCAAAGACCACCTTTAAATGCCTCACATGCTCTTCCTCATTCTGACTGTAGACCAAAATATCATTAAAAAAAACAATACAAACCTTATGAGATTGGGTCGAAAGATGTCATTCATCAGCCCTTAAAAGGTTGAAGAGGTATTTGTGAGACTGAAAGGCATTGCTAGGAATTTGTGGTGCCCTTCATGAGGTCTAAAGGTTGTTTTGGAAACATCTTCCTCCATCCTGATTTGATGGAAACCCAATCGCAAGTCTAATTTAGAAAAGATCTGAGAATCATAAAGCTCATCTAATAATTCCTTAACCACTAGTATAAGCAATTTGTCTTTCACTGTCTTCTAGTTGAGTGCACTATAGTCTACACACATTCTCCAGGAGCCATCCATTTTCTAACTAATAGGACTGGTTATAAAAATGGGCTTTGGTTGGGCCTTAAGATACCTATTGCTAGTTTTTCCTTGACAAACTTTTCTATCTTAGCTTTTTGGTAATATGGGTACTTGTAAAGTCATACACTTATTGGAGAAGTACCTTCCTTCAAAACTATAGAATGATCATGTGACCTGCTAGGTGGTAACCCTCTTGGCTCTTGGAACACTTCCTTAAACTCTAATAACAGGTCTTCAACTTGTTTTGGAATCTCATTCTGAACCGAACCCATCTCTCAAATTTGTAAAATCAAGCTTTATGCCACCTTTCTCATCTCTTGTAAAAATGTTGGACCATAGTCTACATTTGACTTCTCAACTCCCATACCCTTAATCTAGATCCTTTTACCACTCTGCTGAAATTCCATTATTAAAGCCGAGAAATTCCAAAAATTGGCCTAAGACTTTTGAGCCACTGGATTCCCAAAACGATATCACACCCTTCCAATTGAATAACATAGACATGTGTGATAAACTGATCACTTTGAATTAATAGTTTGACATCTGAACAACTTCCCTCACTCTATAACCTTGAACCACTAGTAATATTCACTCTGATGGGTTTATGTTTAGAAATATTTAGCCCTACCCTTCTAGCTACTATTGGATGTAAGAAGTTATATGTGCTCCCTATGTCTATTAAAGCTATAAAATTAGGGTCATTCAGTTTAATTTAGACTCCCAATGATAGCATTAAGGGATATGTCGACTTCCTCTGTGCTGTCCTCCTAAGGTTCCTCCAAATCAATGAGATCTCTAGTTAAAGCAGTGGTGTCCTCCTCTACTTCCTCTATAAAAAACAACTCTGGACCTCCACACCTATGGCCTGAGCCCCACTTGCCATCATATTTAAAAGCAAAGCCTCTTATCTCTTTTTTCCTTCACATGTGTTGGAGTGAGCTTTTGTATAAAAACTGATCTGTTTCAACCTTGGGCTAGACCGACATTATATTTCAGTTTTGAAATCTAATAGAACTAGGTTTCCAAGTCCTTCTCATAATAGTCAAGTTTTCCTTCCGCATTCTGGCCAATCCATAAGCAGCTACTAAGTTCTGGGGGTTTAACATCCATACTCCGATCTTGATCTCTTCCTTCAACCCTCATAGGAAACAACTGAGTCGATGAGAGTCGAATAACCCTCTGACCCGATTCAAAAGAATCTTGAATTGGGTTTTGTAGAGCTTTACTATTAAAGTTTGCTTAATGCTTATGAGGGCCTTCATTGAGTCATCATAGGATGATGTCCCAAAACAAATTTGGAGGGCTTGTACAAAAACCTCTCAACTTGTGAGAATCCTTGTTTTTTTAAGTTTTTGATACCACGTTATAGCTTTTCCTTCCTTGTGGAAACTGGCTATAAATAACTTATATGGGTTGAGGCATTGTGAAAGTTAAAGAATTGATTGGCCTTGTATACCCATCCAATAGGATCATCTCCATTAAATCAGGGAAATTCCAATCAGATTGATTCCAATCAGATTGATCTGAGCTGAACTTGTTGGATTCCTTCTTGTAGAATTACTTCATTCCTTTAATTCCATTGATAGACCTTGTAGGAGAATTTAGTGGGGAGCTAATAGGCCTTTTCCCTTGGGCTTTAGACATCTGATCCATTCTAGCAGACATAGTTTTTAATTGTTAAACTATATTATCCAGTAATTGTTGTTGACTTTGCTGGTTCTACTGTTGCGTCTATTGCTATTGTTTTATCCATGTTACCATCTCTATCAATTGTGGAACTCTAGTGCCTTCAACCTTTTTTTTTAAAGGAACATGGCTCTGATAACACTTGTAATGATTAATGATTGTTGTTTTTTTAAGATGAGAATTAAATAATAAAAACAAGAATTGATAGAGTGTCTTTTTTAATCTAAATTGAAAACCTAAAACAATTGAAATAGAAAGTACTAGGTTTGAAAGAACAGAACTGTAAAGAACAACTTAAGATAATAAATCCTAACTAAATTTTCTGGGCAAATTCGAGGTAGCCTAAGCCTTCTTGGGTGAATGTGATTTGCTTCAAAGCAATTTCCTGCCTCCTCTGCTCCTCCACCCCTTCTATTTATTAACTAAATCTTAGAATTTGAATTTTGAATTCCAAAAGGAAATTGTTTGGCAAGAGTTCCGGGCTGATTTGTGTGTTATCCACTTCTCCTATTTAAACAGTGTTGTTGCTTGGTTTTGAGGGAAACAAAATATCCTTGTCACATATCAACTAGAGATAAAAGAGTCTCTTTCAGCCTTTCACGTAAGTCTCAAAATGCATCCAGACCATACATGTGCTAATCTCCTTTATTTCTTGCAGGTTTGTTTGTCTCCCTACTATTATCTTCTTTATTTCAGAGCATAATGGACCACAACCACCAAGAACCTACTAGACCACTACATTTTATCCTTTTTATATTTTTTAAAAAGAATAAAATTAATTGCAAAATAACAATTAAGTTGATAAGACGACCAAATTATAAGACTATTTCAAAATTATAAGTCCACCACAACATAAATCAAGCAAGGTGTTGGGCACGATACGTCCCATCTAATCGACACTTTTATAAATAGTCAATTTTGCTTTTCGAGCTTCCCGTACCAAGTAATTATTTTATATACATACATTAAAAATCAATTAGTAGTCATCATCCACCATAAAATTATTCTGTTATTTAATAAATGTAAAATAATATTGCATACCAATTGATTATGTCTCGAATACTAGGGGGTATAGTGCATTGGGTTACGTGGATGTCTTTGGAAACACCACCAGGTCAGTGTAATGAAACAGCGTATAATGGACATATACCATGACGTGTAAGTATCTATAGCAATCATAGGTTGCCGCTCCTCAAAAACACGATCTCTCCTAGCATCCAGAGATGAAGGTAAGATGCATGAATTATCAACCAATTTTCCTAGCACTTACCATGACAACTAATATTGTGCAGCTTCTCTCTAGTATCAACATAATCCGGTATATGCTGAGATAGTCCAAATTATCGCATTACCCGATCTGGACCATGCATTTCAACAATGTCAAAGCAATGTAGAGGGACTTGTGCTAACCAAATGTCAAATCCCTCACGGCATATAGGCGAAGCTGAAAGTATCAAGTTTTCTGTATATGCCATACATATAACCTATCAGAACATATAAAACAATTATCTCAAATAATCAATTAAAATTAAATAATTAACCTTAAAATAACAAAAAAATTAAATACATTTGTAATATATACCTAATGCGGCTACTGTGTATCCAACTCATCCCATTAAAACTCATGGACATGATTGGCATTTACTGTGAAATGTCTAGCCCTACACCATCTAACAAGACAAGCCACAAAGTTAATATATTTTTTTTACATTCAATTTATATAAATAATATTGACTACAATTAATTATATTTTATTATTACCTGAAACTAATAGAGAGTGGTTTCTGAGTGACAATGTCAAACATGTTATTACCCCAGCTCTCTGGACGATTGATATGAATATGCTCTCATGACCAGACCTAAATTAATTAACATTGAAAATTATAATTTATTATTTAAAATTTCATTAATTCTAGTAATCAAATAATTTAACATACATGTATATAAAGAAATAAATGAGAACTTATTGCCCCTTGGTTTCCATGTTAGAATAAGATTATAATCTCAACCTTGTAATTATCCTTTGTTTTGGAAGGAAAATAATGCTGCCTTTAATGCTTCTTTTTGTCACCTCTTGGTATCCTTTCAATACTTGAAAACACAATTAAGTTGCTGAATTATTTTTGCACAACAAGGAAACTTTGCCGCCATATGTGTTTGTCAGCTTGGATTCCTTTGTTTTTTTTTTTGTTGTGTTTTCTCTTTACATGGAAATATCATATAATAAGGTTGGTCGAAACTGATATAAAATTGACAATCTTGTTGTTGAAACTTTAAGGTCCAAATAAGGGTGGATTGAGCCACTCTTGCACATGGATTAAATGTACTAAAACCTCATTTTGATGCTCCAAAGGATCCCCAAGTTTAGCCTAGGCTAAAACTTGCACAACCAGTCCATTCAATTCTTCCTTCAATGCATTCACTTTGAACCTTGTGAAGGGCCCATTTGGGACGTGTAATGGGTCCTTAGTGTTCATAGGATGATTCATATCATCCACGTTCTTCTCAAAATGATTGAACCTCGAATGAAAACTTGTGTCAAATAAAGTAAGATCAGCAACATTAAGGGTGACACTAACATCACTCACCTGAAAGATCAACTTTGTAAGTATTGCCATTGACCCTCTCTAAAATTTCAAATGAAAAATCACCACGAGGCTATAACTTTGATTTTCTATGGTTAGGAAATTATTTTTTTATGCATGTGCACCTAAGCCCAATCACCGAGTTGGAAAATAACTTGTTTACACCCTTTATTTGCTTTAGAAATGTATAATATATTCCTTTTCTCTATTTGCAGTTGAAATCCCTCTTGGATTTGTCTTACAATCATTGCCTTCTTTTCACCATCTAAAATTACCATTTCTTCTAAAAGCAAAGGAATTAAGTCTATTGTGTTAGTGAATTAAACCCATAAACAATTTCAAAAGGAGAAAAGTCATTGGTCGAATGTATAATTCTATTATAAACAAACTTAATAAAAGGCAAACATTCTTCCCAAATTTTTTGATTATTTTGAATAACAACACGCAAAAGTTATGATAAAGTTCTATTCATTACCTAAGTTTGTCCATCTGTTTGAGAATGACAAGTTGTCGAAAATAAAAATTTAGTTCTTTACTTCCCCTACAAAGTCTTCCAAAAATAGCTAAGGAACTTAACATCATGATCTAAAACTATACTCAATTAGGAGGTTTGTAGCTCTACATTCATTCATTTGAAGTGCGAACTCAATCAGCCTAGAATTAGAAAATGCAGTGATGACTGATCAGGGGCTAAATGTTATTAAGTTTTTATAAAAAAAAATAGGATGTGAATGTTTAATAAGAGTAACCGATCTTTAAAGAGAGGTGTTTCTCAGTTGAATGGTGGTGGTTACAACTCTAAAGATGATCGAAAATATTATTTTCATTCTCTTGAAAGTGTCTACTCGATCAGTCAAAACTGTTGAAGAAGAAGCTAAACAATGGTTGAATGACGCATCGTCTAAGTTAAACCCTAAAAATTAAGGTTTTTAATTTGGGATTGACAAATTTCACTTTAGTCCCTTTTTTTCCAATTGTTTTTAATTGCACCCATAATTGCCTCCTAAACTTTTAATTTCATGTAATTTTACGCATGCTAAACTCAATTATCAGCCCCAAAGTTCAGCGCCATTTTCATCTTGGCCATTGATTTTTTATTTATGCACATGTTTTTTTTCTTCTTCTCTTCTCACGACTAATAAAGACTTAGGACATTTAAGCTTTATTTTATTTTGTAAGCTATAACCTAAGGCTTGTTTAGGCTTAATTAATACTTTGTTTTTAGTTAGGATCCAAGACTTGTTTGGATTAGGGTTTGGGCTTACTAGTAAAGATTTTGGGTCAGTTTTTGTAAGTGGGTCAATTCAGCTCACAAGAGTAGATCCATTAGGGTTAATTTCTTAAAACTATTTAAACACATGTAAGCCTAAATTTTGGCACCTTTAATGAATAATACTTCTGAAATTTTCAGTTTAACGTGTGAGAGAGATTCTTGCATTATATGATTCTCGAACAAACTGAATCTGACTTATCAAAGATTAATTGGCTTCGTGGCATCATTTAATTTCATTCCAATAATATTGGTGTCTTGGGATAAGTTTACACTGTGTCACACTCCTATCAGATCTCTTTTGGCTTTCCAAGATCAGATATCAATCTTGATTGTGAGTTGTGTGATCATGTGATCATAAGGTTTGCATCAAGACTGATAGTTATAGTAATAACAAGTGGTGCATAGTAAATCAGGTGACCGACAGTTGTGGTACCTGTAAAAGTTCCTCTTTGATGTATGTGGAACTCTCCAATGGTAAAGGCATTAACTTTATAGAGAGAGAAAATGCAATGATATTTTAGAGAGATAGACTTTGAAAATATATATGCTACAAATGTTAAGAATAAAGAGATTGTGAACCTTTAACTTGTAGGATTCATGGCGTATTTATAACCCATGAATTTTGTCCTTTTATAGAGAGGAGGGGTTGAAGTGTAATTTTACCCTTGTGATATTTTGAATTATATTCTACTCAAAATAATACATATTAGATCAGTATAAAATATTGAGGGACCTGCGTGGGGTTCTGGAAAAATCTCTGACAAGTGTTGAGTTTGAACTCATTAAAGGTGAAAAATATGTTCATTTGCCCATCTTGTTGGGCATGCAACTCAACACTTTAGGTGTTGGTCGTGCCCCCAAAGCCTAGTATGAGAGCTGGTCACCCCAGCACCCCCTGGGCTCAAGCGCACACTTGAGCCCAAAGGAGTGCTTGGGTGCCTAACCCCTCTACTAGGTGTTGGGCACACGTCCAGATGCCCGAGCCTATACACTTTTTGCCTATTATGAGCTTGGATTATCATACTCGAACCCATACTTCTTGAGCCCCAGTTGTATATTAGGCTCGAGCTAGGGGTGATCATTTTCGGTTTGATTCGGTTTTTATCTAAAAAAATAACCAAAATAAAATTTTGAAAAACTAAAAATTTTGAACTGGAACCAAACCGAAATTGATTCAAAACAGCCGGTTTTAGTTCAATTTGGTTCATTTTTTAACATAAAAACCATAAAAACCTATATTCAAACCGACCGGGTTTTTTTAACAATCTTCTCTATAGCTTCTCCAGCTTCCCTCTTGTTCTTCCCTACAAACCCCATAATTTCAAAACCCAATTACTCAACAAACAACAAATCCCAAACATGTAACAACTGCAAGCAGATAAAATACAGCAAAGAACCATTCCATTATTCTAAATCAATCTTCAGTAACCACAAACTTGTCTCCACGCATTACAAAATGGTTATGAAAGAAACTAAACGACCAATATAAAAGTTAAACAAAAAACAATATCAAACAAGTTTTTTGTATAAGAAAATACCATAAATCATTCTATAAGAAACCGTTCTTTCTCAGTAAATTTATTGAGAAAAACCCAGTCAACCACTTCAAAATCTCAATACACAAAACCCAAAATCAACAGCAGGAGCTGCTTCAACCTTTCTTCTCAACGTTAGCAGGAATTACAGTAAGAGCTACTTCAACCTTAAAAAAGAAAAGAAAAAAAAGGACACAACTGCGATGAGAGGAAACAAACATTGAAGCCTTGAAGATGAAGATTTGAAGCATACACTAAACCAGTCCCTACGTTATTAGATTTGAAGACGAAGATTGAAGCCTTGTTGAAGTTTTGTTAGACGATCTAGATATGGCCATGAAGTTTTGTAAAGTGATGGAGAATTCATTTTTTATCAGGTCGAGAGTGTGAGAGATTGAGATTTAAGAGTTGTGGCTTGTGTGGGCTTTGGGAGGGGGGCGGCTGCTAGATGCGGACGGAGGGGGAATGCTAGGGTTAAAAATTTAGAAAGGGCTTTTATAGTATTTTTTTTAAAAAACTGAACTGGTTCGATTCGGTTTAGTTTTTTTTGTTTCAGGCTTATCAAACCGAAACTGAATCAAATCGGTCAGTTTTTTAAAAATTCTAATTGATTTTTTTTCACGGTTCGGTTTTTTTGTTATTTTTTTCTGGTTTTCTCAGTTTAATCAGTTTTTTGATTTTTTTGCTCATCCCTAACTTGAGCTACCATGGGTGTTTTTAGAATCTATTTTATAGGGTTTTTTTAGTTAATCAAGAAGCATGTATTCTTAGGCGTCTACTTTTGTTTAATAAAATTCATAATGATATTGATAACAAATTAACGAAGAAAAGGCAGGATCGTATTTAGGGGCGGCCCTAGCCTGCAAATATTGCTGGATTCTTGCAATTCAACACAATTATTGACCACAATTTGCTATCAACTACCATTCTACCCAGGCTTGATTAGACATTTTCTCTACCTAAAGCAACACAAAACGACAAAACCAAGGTAGTTAAACCTAAAACATGAGACCATGAAAACACATGACCTTAAAAATAAATTAACCATACAATAATAGTGAGGAGATAATTAACACAACAATACCTCCTACATGCTTGCCCAACAACCAAAACGACCACCTTACAAGACAAGTTGAAGTTCTCACAACAATAATAACAAGGAAAAATTCAACGTAGTCTTAAACAAATTAAACAGAACTTAATTTAAAAAAAAAAAACCTCGGATTTTGATTAACTAATTAAATATCGATAATAAATAGCAGAGACTGGTGGATCCATGGATTTCTCTCTAATATTCTACAACGGACAGTGGCTCGTGAGTGTGGCTGATGAAGATTAGCTCGTAAACAACCCCGGCAAGCCCGCCTCCGATCAAAGGTCCAGCCCAGTAAACCCAGTGGTGGTGCCAGTTCCAGCTCACCAAAGCCGGTCCGAAAGGTACCGCGGGGTTCAAGGCTGCTCCTTCAAAAGCTCCACCAGCCAAAATGTTAGCTCCCAGTACAAAGCCAATGGCTAGAGGTGCAATGACTCCCACATCACCTTTCTTTGCATCGATGGCTGTTGCATATACGGTGTAAACTAGGGCAAAAGTCATTACAATCTCAAACACAAATGCGTTCCATACACTCACCCCAGATGACAGAGTGAATACTGAGACTGTCTGCACAAATTTTTGTTTCCCATCATGATAATTAGCAAAATATATAATGTCAAGTTTGGAGATACAAATCAAATTGGCAAAAACATCTCAAATAAAGCGCTTTTCTACTTTTAGTTTTCTTAGTTTATGATGTAGCTACTCACCATGTAATGAGTGGTAAACTTAAGAAGCAAGCAAGCCACGGTTGAACCAAGGAGTTGTGCAATCCAATATAGAATCCCACGGAGGAGAGTAATGTTGCCACCAAGGAAAGCACCAAAAGTAACAGCAGGGTTGCAATGGCCTCCGGAGATGTTGGCACTGGTAGCAACTGCCACAAATAAGCCGAATGCGTGTGCTAGTGCCACGGCAATCAGCCCAGCCGGGGATGTTGGTGCATTTGATGTAAGTTTGTTGTACGCCATCGTAGACCCTTGTCCAGCAAACACAAAAATTAAAGTACTGATGAACTCAGCCAACGCAGCCTTGAATGCATTAGGATGAAAGTCGGCCGCTACAGTTCCGATCGCTATGCGGTCGATCACAATAAGATTAGGCATGGTGGTCAATTTTCAAGATCAAAATGGATGAAGAAAGGTTGGAGAACTATAAATGTTGAGGTAGCTAGGAAGAAGTGATGACACTATCAGGATGTGATGAGTTTTGGTAGATGTGAAATGTATGTTCCATTATGGTGCTTGTGACCCACTTATATTGATCTTTCAAAGCAATGGGAAACCTGCTATATGCGGTATCCGGTGACCTCTACAATGTTGGGACTTGGGACCATCTTTCTATCCACACCTGTGCCATGGCATGAACAGAAAAGCATCCACCTTCAAAAGAGTATGTAGGAAAGCCACGTGGACATACTAGATAAGAGCTACGTATCATTTGTGATTGTGCATTCACTGCCAGCTTGAGTGTGATGGTAGGGAATAGTGGGTTTGTCTTATTTTGTTTCAGTAACTATCTCGATTGGGCCAACCTTCATTAACAAAAATTAAAGGTTATGGCGTTTTCACTGTTATCAGTTTATTCTCTCATAAATTATTGTGAAATATAGCAGTGAATTTTTTAAAAAATTTAATTTGATACTCAAATTTTTTCTTTGTATGATTAAACTTTTCTAAGTCAAAATTAGTATTTAATTGCATGTTTTTTAGGAGAAAATGTTGAATTGAAAGACAAGGAACTAAAATAAAAAACATGGATAATATAGGTGGTGCTTTCAAATTTGTTTATGATGTATATTTTAGCCCCTTAGTTTTTTTTTTCTATAAGGTGATCAATCCTTTTAATTTTTAAAAGATACATTTTGATACCAAATTAACTTTTTTTTCCTTATTTTTCAATTTTTTTCACAGAAATAGAGAGGGGTCACTAGATTCAAGTGAATAGAGAGAAAATTCGTCGTTGATGATAATTTTGACCACCAAACATGTTAAAATTAGTGTCAATAGATTTCACTAGGTGAGTGGAGTCTTATGGTGGTTATTTTAAGCCCCAAAGTAGCCTAAAAAACCAGATCTAGATCAAAGACATAATACTTGTTTTTAGTTTGATTTAGTGGTTTGGATCATTTTTTGGGTTTAAAGGGTTGATAGGTTGGTTTCTTAGTGTTCTAATGATGTTTGTAGGGTGTTTTGTGGTTGAAAAGGGTTGAAAACTGGTTTTTTAGGTAAAAAGACTCATAAGCTTGATTTTTTAGCCACAATAGTGATGGTCGGGATCTGGGTCGACAAACGACACGTCGTTTGCCACATGGTGACGTGACGTTTGCCTATTTGTTTTTCAAAAAAATATGGATGGACGACCTATCGTTTTCCCTTTTAAAAAAGAAAAAAATAGCAGGCCTAAGCGTGCAGACTTGGGCTTTTCCTTTTTCGGTATTTGTTTTTTCAATTAATACCTTATTTATGTCCTTTTAAAATATTTTTTAAGTTGTTTTTTCTAATTAATACATCTCCTATGTCAATTTGTTGTTTTTGGGTTATGTAGCATTTTTTAACTAATGATTATTTCTTAATTATAATGAGTGTCTTTAATTTCATGAGGCTAGTATGATTCATTTGTAATTAGTTTTTTTATATTTAATATAAATTAAATTTAGTTTTATAAAATAAAAATATTTATTTATTATGTTATTTTTAATTTGTGCAACCTTGCATGAAATTAGCCCTAATTACATCAATTCCTAGCTAATTTATCACAATTCAAATAAAATCTCTAATTTCGGTAATTTATCTCAAAATTCAATGCAAAGCATAATTAATCAAAATTATACCTCATTCATGTTATAATTGCACTCAATTGCATGAAATAAATTCTGATTTAATCAATTCCTAGCTAATTTTATAATGCAAATAAGATTCTCATTCCAGCAACTGAACCCAAAATTCAATGCAAAAGCTAAATAATCAAAATTATATGTAATTAGTATTATTCTCATACTAAATTGCATAAAATCAAACCTAATTGTATCAATTCCTACAATTCATAACAATTCAAATAAAATTTCTAATTTCAACAACTAAACTCAAAATTCAACGCAAAGCATAATTGATCAAAATTCTACCTAATTCATATTATACCTACACTCAATTGCATAAAATAAACTTTAATTGCATCAATTCCTACCTAATATATCACAATTCGAACAAAACCTCTAATTACAATAATTTATCTCAAAATTCAATGCAAAGCATAATTGATCAAAATTATACTTTATTCATGTTATTTTCATTCTCAATTGGATTAAATCAACCTAAATTGTAATAACTAAAGCTTGATTTATCTCAAATCAACAAACCCTAATTTCAAACTAAACCCTAAACAATAATCTAGTCAAAACTCAAACAAACACAAATTAAATATGAAACCTATAAAATTAGTAGTAATGTAGGATATTTACCTTGATTTATCAAATAGGGAGTGATGGCAATGTGGTGGTTACAGCTTAGGGAATGGTGGAAATGTTAGGGGTAGTGATTCTGACAAAAAAAAAAACCTGAATAGAGGCTTGAAGATGAAAACAATGAGTTTTTTTTTTGTTTGTGTTTTAAGGAAAAAAAAGAAAGAGACAATCATCGTTTGTTTTAGAGAGAGAGAGAGAGTTCACAATGAACTTAGAGAGAGAGAGAGGGTAATTTCTATTTAGAAAAGAGGAAGAGGCTAAGTTTTATTTTATAAGATGTCACGATTTTGAATTGCAACATTTTAAATTACTACGATTCAGAATCGCAACATTTGATGTTGTGTTTCAGAAAAGTGATATGCATAAATTATGTTATTTTAACAACAAAATATTAGACTATTATTTTACCAATTTTTTTTATAAATAGTTCTATATATCTAAATTATGTATAAGATTTATGTAATCATCATTTATGATTTGAACAATTGATCTTGTGGATGTGAAAACATTATGCCCATCCAAAAAACTTCATAATATATATATTATTATCATCCTTTGTGAAAACAAAATCATACCCAAGTAACAATCATTAAACTCGATCCAGCCTACGAGTCATTCAAGACCTAGCCAACCCGCCCTCTAGTCTTGGTGTAAAAAAGAAAAAATTCACCCAAAGTTAACTTGGTTTTGTCAACAATGTTAAGATAGGTAGATATAATTATTTATGTATAAATGCATTGTCTTGTTTTTTTTATTACATAGAATATACGTGTGTGTGTGTGTGTGTGTGTGTGTGTGTAATGATAGTCTTGTTTAAGAATAGAAAGCTAAGAATAGAAATATATAATTGTCTTTCCTAAACTTATTCTTGATTTCTAGTTTTCTTGATTTGTAATATTTGAATGATAAATTGGTTCCTGTCAACACTTCCCCTCAAGTTGGTGCAAAGATATCTTGTATGCCTAACTTGTTGAGAGAGCAATGAAATACTTTATTATACTGCTTTAGTAAGTATATTTGCCAGTTGATCCTTAGATTTAACAAAAGGAAAAATCATAGTCTTTTCATTGAGTTTCTGCTTGATGAAATGTTTGTTTGCTTCCACGTGTTTAGTTCGGTCATGTTGAATTGAATTATTGGCTATGACAATTGCATCTTTGTTGTCACAATACATCTTGATTTCAGTATCAATAAGACATCTCAACTCCTTAAGTAACTCTTTTATCCATAGTACTTCACATAATCCTTTGGTCATCCTTCTAAATTATGTTTCAGCACTAGATACAGAAACTGCCTTTTGCTTTTTACTTTTTCAAGTTATCAAGTTTCCCCCAACAAAGGTAAAGTATCCTAAAGTAAACTTTCTATCAATCAGATTCTCGGCCCAGTCTATATCCTTATAACTAATGATGTTAAGGTGATCATTCTTTGATAAGAGAATTTCTCTTCCTGGAGAAGACTTTAAGTATCTAAGCACTCGCAATGCTGCCTCTATATGTGCTTCACTTGGGTTGTGCATAAATTGACTGACTAGATTGACTGCATATGTGATATCAGGACGTGATAAGTAGATGAGTCTTCCCACCAATTTTTTATATTGTTCTCTATTTATAGGAACTTGGTCTGAATATTCTGTTAAATGATGATTCTGTACAATTGGTGTATTCACAGGTTTGCAATCCAACATACTTGTCTCAGCTAATTGGTCCAATACATATTTTTTTTGTGATAAGAATATGTCCAGTTTTGATATGTATACTTTAATGCCCAAAAACTATTTTAACCCACTAAGATCTTTCATTTCAAATTCACATGCTAGATACTTTTATAATTCTAAAATTCTTTTTTCATCATTACATATGACTATCATGTCATCAATATAAATAATCAAAGCCACTATTTTTCCTCTATTTTTTTCAGAAATAGTGTATGGTTTGAGTTGTTTTGGTTAAATCTATACTTCCACATTGCTAGATTGAATCTTCTGAATCATGCCTTAAGAGACTGTTTCAGTCCATAAAGTGATTTTGTAAGCCTGCATACCATATTTGTTGTTCTTCCAATAAAAATATAAGGAACATCCATGTATACTTCCTCCTCTAAATCTTCATGAAAAAATACATTCTTTACATCAAACTGATGTAAAGGCCAATCTAGGTTTGTTGCAAGTGATAGGAGTATTCGAATTGTATTCAGTTTGGCTATTAGTGAGAAAGTTTCTTGATTGTCTATGCCATATGTTTGTGTGTATCCCTTAGCCACCAATCTCATTTTGTATCGCTCTACTGTCTCATTTGCTTTATACTTTATAGTAAATACCTATTTACATTCAACTGTCTTTTTTCCATCTGGCAATGTAGTTTATTCCCAAGTATTATTATCTTAAAAAGCTTTTATTCATAAACAACCATCTTTCAATGTTCATCTAACATAGCTTCTTCAATGTTTCGTGGGACCTGTTTTAAAGACACTTTTCCTATAAAGACCTTTGTTGCATCATACATGTTATAAGCTAAGATAAAATTTGCAATGGAGTATATGGACTTCCTTTCTTCTATTTCTGATGAGTACTGGTTTGGGGGTATCCCCCGATCATGCCTTTAAGGTAAACTATACATCATAGAATCAGGTAACGTAGGAGAGGCAGAAGATCTTACCTCAGTTGTAGTGTCGAGAATGTCCTCACGATTCTGATCTTAATCGTGTTGTATGTTAGAGAGGAAGTTTATCGATGTGACCTAAGTAATTAAGTTGGTGTGGTTGGTCTGCTCAGTAATCTCCTGTTTTTTTTAATGCATCCCTCAGTATGAACCCAATCTCATATCTGTTGTTCATTTTTATTCTCCCCCTGAAGAATAAAAGAGGATGGTTCATTGAAGAAAAATTCAATCTCAATAAAGGTTTCATCTATAGTAACATAGATTTTGCGTGAAAAAGGATCATAACATTGGTATCCTTTTGTATGAGAACCGTAGCCAAGAAAGACACAACAAATAGCACATGGATCCAACTTGGATTGTTTGTGCTTCGGAACATGTATAAATGCAACATGGCCAAATATTTTTGAAGGTATATAGAGTGTTGAGGTAGTGTAACATACCATTCCAAATTCTGGAGTGGTGTGTGAAAATTAAGCACTCAAGATGGCATGCAGTTGAGAAGATAAACAGATGTACCCACAGCATCAGGCCAGAATTGTTGGGGCATATGAGTTGCTCTTATAATTGTTTATATTATCCCTAGTATGTGTCTATTTTTTTGTTTAGCAATTCCATTCTGCTGAGAAAATATGGACATGTAGTCTCATGTATGATGTCCTTGCTATCATAAAATTGTCTAAACCCTTGACTAATATATTCGCCTCCATTACCAGATCTAAAAGTTTTAATACTTATAGAGAATTGGGTTTGTACAAGAGTGAAAATTTTCTTAAAAAATTGGTAGGACATCTTTCTTATATTTCAACACATAAACCCAACAAACCATTATATGGTCATCAATAAAAGTGATAAACCATCTAAAGCCAATAGTAGTAGTAACAGGTGCGGGACTCCATAAATTATAATGAATAATCTCAAATGGTGCATTGCATTTATTATAATTGATGGGGTAATTTGTTTGATGACTTTTACCCTGGATATTGTTCTTGTATTTGAGACTAGAGAGCAATACATTTTCAAATAAAGTAGAGAATAAATGTTGTAAATAGCTGAGTGATGGATGTTTTAATCGGTAATGACATAACCAAATGTCTTGTCTTTGCCGCTATGATGATTTAGCATAGTAAACTTCACCAGGGTCCAAATAATCTACATAATATAAGCCCCTTCTTTTAGTACCACGACAAAAAAATTTCTTGGTAAAAACATCCTAAAACAAACAAAATAAGAAGTATATTAGTACACAACAATTTAAATTTTTTTGTTACTTAACCCACTGATAACAATTTAGTGGTGAGTGAAGAAAAAAAAATGTATTAGGGAGAGTGAATGTGGTTGATAATTCCATTGTTTCTCCCCCTGTTACCGGATATATATCACCATTAGCATTTAATATGGCTTGTCGTCGAGGAATTGATTTTGTTTTAAAGTCATTAAGATCATAGGTCATGTGATTTGTCGCCCCTGAGTTAATAATCCAATTGTTTACATGTTCACCATTGGATGCTAAACTTATGGAACTAATAGTACCTGGGTCTCGGGTGGTAGACTAAGGTTGACTGTCGAATGACACATATGTGTTTGGATCTGTATTAGTAACAAATATTGTATGGTCATCTCGTTCTTCTGCTTTTCCTTTAAGTTTATACCACCACTCTGGATATCTGTGTAGCTAAAAACAAGTATTTTTTGTGTGCTTATTTCCGCCACTATGAGTCCACCCACCCTCCTAGGCTTTCGATCTAACAAAAGATGGCCTTCAGGAATTCAGCCCATGTAGACCAAACCTGGGTCGAATTGCCTGCTTATTACATAATGATGGACCAAAAAACTATTTGGAGGAGTTGCCACTAGGTCTAGCCAGTTTGTTTGAACTTGTGAGAGTAAGACCCTTGAAATCAGTCCATCCTTCATCAACCTTTTTGTAGCTCACACCAGTTATCATGTTTTTTCCATTAGAATTTTATAGCCCTAGGTTCATCATGCCTCCCTTTCTCATCTCACCTCAGTTCCTAGCATCTCTGCCTTTTATCAATAAACCAAAACTATCTCTATCATCATGGTTCGTTTGGTGTTCTCTTTTTTTATTTGAGCGAAGGCTTGCTCGATCGATGGTAGAGGAATTTGTTGAAAAATATCTTATTAGATCTGATCAAATTAATCATTTAAACCATCCAAGAATGTATAAATCTGATCTTTTAAAATTAATTTGTTGTGTTTTTGTATGTCCTTATCACATGTTACAGGATTTGGGTGTCTGAAGTCGATTTCTCGCTAGAGAGTTTGTGAGTCAATGTAGTAGTCTTTTAGAGAACCACTCCCTTATGTTGTTCGACTAACTTTTCTTTTTAGATCATATACCTGGACATTATCTCCTCCATCAAAGTAAGTTGTGTCAATGATGTCTCAAACGCCTTTAGCTGTAGGAAATCTAATAAAATTCCCAATTAAATCTGGGTTTAGAGAATTGATAATCCAACCTTTAATAATGGCATTTTATGTTCTTCATTTACTGTATGTAGGGTCGGTAAGTGCTGGTTGTCTAATTTCGTTGGTGATTAATCCAAGTTTGTCTTTGTTGGAGATAAACATCTCCATGATCTGTGACCATAGTTCATAATTATGGCCATTAAGTTTGATTCCAGGGATGGCTACTAGCAGGTTAGAGTTTTGGGTACGGTTCATATAAGTGTCGGTTCTTGAACTTGTGGTTGTAATCAGGGCATGATTTGGTGAGTTTGATTATGTCATGTTTAGGTTGTTTGTGAATTTAAGATGATAGAAAGAAAAAAAGGGTTAGATTTGGATCAGTTGCTCTAATATCATGTCAACAATGTTAAGATAGGTAGAGACAATTGTTTCTGTATAAATTCACTGTCTTGTTTTTTTTTATTGCATGGAACATGTGTGTGTGTCTGTGTAATGATAGTCCTGTTCAAGGATGGAAAGTTAAGAATAGAAATATACAGTAGTCTTTCCTAAACTTATTTATGATTTCTGGTTTTTCTGATTTGTAATATTTGATTGCTAAATTAGTTTCTATCAACAAGTTTGATCTATTTAACCTGACAGATCAACTTATTATCCTATTGAATTGGTCAATACTTGATTTGATTTGTTGAAAAAATCAAAACGAAATTTTTTTAATTTTAAAAAATTAAAACAACATTATTTTAATTGACCGAGTTAACCCGGCCAACATGTTTATATTTATTTGTGGTTGTGTGATTCTTGATGACAAGTAATGTATTGATGCAGTGATGAACATTGAAGTCACAATAAATAAGTTGTTGGAGTCCTGGGGCTTAATTTGTTCAGGTTACAGGCCAAGAATTTTGTGAAGAAAATGAAAATCTGATTTCACACAATTGCTTATCTATCTTTAGCATAAGGTCAAGATCTCTTGATGCATTTGACCAGTTGGCTATGAATTCCTACTTTTTCAACTACCGGTCTTATACATCACCAGCCATTCTACTTCAAAAGCCATGGATGGAGATCACTTTTGACGGTTGTCTCAAGAGATTATTCAGTTCATTGTAGAGCACTCCTTTCTCATCTTTGGCTTATTCGGGATTTTCTTTCTTTTTTTTTCTTCTTCCAGTGGTGATAGGTTATCTGCATACTGCCTTCATTGTTGAAGACCAGATTTTTTATTTACTTTATTCTTTGGTGACGTATTTTAAGAAATAAATTATTCTGAGTGTTAACTTCAAGATTTTAATTTCATCCCGAACCTATAAATTATTTTTATCAATTAGATCCCAAATGTTTCTTTTATTTCTCCATGGTGTCCTTTTGTCAATTCTTTTTAACGATTTCATTCTAATTTGCATGTTTTATACACTAGAATGGTGTCATTTAGAAGAAGTTGCGGCGGAAAAGTTGATGAATGCTAACATTTCCGCACTGAAATGACATTGATTTGATGAAAATTTGACATAAAAAAGTCTTAATGAATTTTAACAAAAAAAAAAAAAAACCCTTCATTTAGCCATGTGGAAAGGTTTTGGGACCTAATTGCTATAATTTATAAGTTTAGGATGTAATTGATAATGGATTAATAGATTCAGGGCTACATCAAGGTTTCTCCATAAAAGTACCAGTGTAGTGTGCAAGTGTTGAGATTTAAAAAGTAGTACTTATATGAATTCTATAATAAATTATTTTATTTTTGTCCAATTATAAGATATATCTTAAGATAACTTGGAGGTCAATTGAGATGATGTTAACGTGTTGTTTTTTAAATTATTTTTGTGTTGTTTTTTAAAAAAATTTTATATTAAAATATATTAAAATGATATTTTTTTTATTTTTTAA
The DNA here is from genome assembly GCF_951802175.1 of Populus nigra. NCBI lineage: Eukaryota > Viridiplantae > Streptophyta > Magnoliopsida > Malpighiales > Salicaceae > Populus > Populus nigra. The sequence goes on along the minus strand of NC_084870.1, from coordinate 1,826,033 downwards.
AATTATTTTTAAAATAATAACATCAAAACGATTCAAAATATATAAAAAAAAATTTAACAAAAATAAATAAATTTTTTGAAAATACAGGTTGATTGTATTTTTTCAAACGCTCCCTTCTGAATGATTTTAAGGACATCATTTTTGTATTGGCCTAGTTGATTCTTTGAATGCTGAATAAAAGGCTCAAACTCAAATAATAAAGAGAACAAATCTCCTTGACTACTACTAGATTCTAATAGACACTCCTACTTCGATTAAAAAAAAACAAGAAGTTAGTATTTTATTTTACAAGGAAAAAAAAATAGCAATTTAGAAGCAAAGCAGTATTAGGAAAGTACAAAACATTTTCTTTCCTTTTCCGTCTAAATCAAGTGGAGTTGATGGATGTTAAAAGCACAGCACTGCAAGAAACGAAAACGAGTGTCCAAAGAGGAGGAAGTGGTGAAAGATGGACAGCATACTCACTGCATTCAATGTTAATATAGTAGGAAGACGCAGGCATGATTATGGGTTGATAAATCAGCATATGGATCTGATGATGATAATCTCCACACTGCAAACAAATCTCAGTATGCAAGCAACCGAACAGCAGATGGTTGTGAGAAAGAAATACACAGTGAATTTTATTCCATTTCAAGCAAAATGATTAGTTTAAAATTGGAAGAAAATGGAGCTACTTTTCCTCGACATATCAGGTTATATCACAGCAGAAAAAAGAACCCAGAAAGGGGCCAGTCTGTAACACAGCAAGCTCCAGTCTTCGGCAATGATAATCCCTAGGTTCACACCGTCTCCAAACAGGACCTCAGGATTTCCAGTTGCATCCCTTTCTCCACAAGGGCACTATGAGTGAGGACATGAAATGACAGAACAAAGCCGAGAACAGGATAATTGCTTGTACTCAAGTTGCTAGAGCAATTTTTTCTTAGTAAATATCAGGCCATCATCCTGGTGTTTTCATCTTTGGCATGCAAAACCACCAGCTGTTTTCCACCATCTCTTTCACATATTTGTTTGTCCTCTCAATTTTGTCAACTTAACCTTTAGCATTTTAAAATGAAATCCAGCTCAGTGTCCACATGAGCAGGAACCTTGCCTCCATGTTGCAACAATAATACAGACAGTTCCCAACTGAAGAGTCAAAGGAGAAGAGATAAAATTAAATAAATAAATGCACGCTAGTGAAGGAGAAGGCAACTTCCTAATTGATTGGTCAAAGCAATTTAAATATTTTACAAGGACACTTGAGAACCCAATTCAGCCCAGGGGAGGAAAGACTTTCATGAGCCACATACAGAAAATTATTGATTGCATCAACAATAACGAGCATTATCAGTATTTGTTAGTTTCCTGGGTATGAATCAATAGAGTTACCTGGGTCATGAACAAGGCACCAATTGCAGTAAACACCAAACAAATTAAAGTCGCACAACAGAACATCATTCTAAGCATGTTTATCTAGTTGTGTGTGAACATCTGGTATAGGAGACTGGTGTGCGCACAAGCGTAACACAGCAACATGAATTGACTGCTTGACAGCACCGGCCAGCTTCAGTTATAATTTCTGCATAAATAAAAAGTATCTCGGTGAATAAAAAAACAAATGACAAAGAATGTTGTAGAGTGGGGATAAAGCAAAATACATGGCAATGGTTAAATGCTGTCAACTCCTCAGCTTTCAGGTTGTAGCTCACCAATCACCAAATACAGCTTCAAAAGTCATTCAAATCCTTGCACTGCAAATGCATATCCCAGTTAAGTTTCTAGTTTGACTTGACATAGAGCTTCAACTTCGTTGAAGAAAGCCATAATTCCATCCATATGGGTGCAGCTACAGAAAAATTTTCTGTCGCTCAGCTCCAATAATGGCCTTATCATCTATACTCTAAACTCTCTGTTTGTATCATATATTTCTCGAGTGGATCCCAAGTTAGGGGCATTTTTTCCAGTTAACTAGGGGCTAGGACCACATTGTGTGGGTAAGAATATTGGTCTTCTATCACAGGGGTGCAAGGTTCATGCAATAAGATGATAGATTTCAAGCAACCAAAGCTAACACATAGGACTATCTATAAATTCTACATCCCAGGATGACATGACCCAAATCTGTGAGAATATAACTGGGTAATGCCTTTTGATATTTTTCAAGGTCATCGAGGTTTAATTTACATCAGATAAGGTCAAATTGAGGAGCTTAGGAAAAAATATATTACGTCAATACAGATACATAGGAAAGAAGTTCAAGAAAGGAAAAGAAAAAAATATAAAAAGGATAAAAAAACAAGTCCTGAATATTCATCTTTAGCAAAAATTAAAACATAAACAAGAAAATTCTGAGAATTGTATAAATTGCTAAACATTCACCTGAGTATAGGTAAAGTAGGTCAATCAAATCTGCTTCCATGAACTCACAAAATCCATAGGTCAATGCAATGTCCAAATTACAAGGTTTAGAAATTCTGACTACTTCTGGTGTCCCTCCCTGAGTTTACTTGCCTTGGAAACAACTTGCAGGGCTGTGCCCCTCATAATCCAGGCTGTCATTTCTGGTTGACATTCAAAAGCATTAAGAGGAACTGGATTTCCATCCACTAGTTGTACACCATACACAAATGGGAGTTTGAGAGTAAGGAAACTCTCTGGTGGTAGGACTACTTGACATCCGAGGCTGAACTGCAGCTTTTGCTCACGGTCCGACACTGATGGCGGGAGGCACGATGCCTGCAAACAACACAATGCTAAAACATGAATTCCAAACTAAAAAGAATTTACAAGCTCTGGTGAACTCAAATGACAAAATGAACAACACTAATAATAAATGCTTAATATTTGCAATAAAAGAAAGGAGTTCGCAAGCAAAGAAACAATGAAAACCACAATAATATTCCAAGACAGCTCTTGTGAACTCCAGTTCATGAAGGTGACTGGATGCACTTCTACAATCATATAAATACAATGTTGATGTATGTACTCTAAAGATAAAGGCTGGCCTACCGCAAATTGTATAACTGGGCATGTGGCCAACACAACTGGAAATGGAGGCGTTACCTGCAAGCAGATTCTAAACATTAGGTATTTGATAACTGAAGACAATATTATATCTTTCACAGTTACAAAACAAAAAAAAAAAAAAATTGGTGGATATGGTGTATTTCTGTGTTTCATCACTTAAACAACATAATTCTTCAGGTTCACAGAGATCAGGAAAATGTATGAAAAGGCTAGCATCATTGTGTACCAGAAAAATCCTCTGCAACTGTGATAATGTGCCAGCAAACTTGACCTTTGGTGGATCCTTCTTGTTCTTGGAGAGTTGGCAGTAAGGGCAATTCATATATATTGGTAAATTTCTATTCAAAATGGAGAAAGCACTTCCACCATCATCAAGGCTAATAGAAAGAAAGTCCGCTTCAAGACATTTCATAAAATTGGGGCGTGTTGGAACATTGAGAGAAGTCTGTTTCTGTTCCTTCCCTGAACCAGAGAACTTTACCAGCCCATTAATAGATGGATTCCAATTTGCCCCCATCTCCTTTGACTTATCTGCATTTCTCAACTTATTTGCAGTAGCAACAGCCATGTCCTTTGATCTTCGATGACCTTTACCAGTGCCACTGTTTCTGCCCGAGTTTGAAGGATCAACCAGACTATTGTCTGAAGTTTCCACAGAAGGTACACGAGACTCTTCAGGCAAAGAATACAAAGGTCCTAGTTCATTGAGATGATCTAAACTTAATAAGAATCGGTGGCCATGGGGGCACTCATGCTCAAAACCAACATAAACTATTGCATGCTTGGAAGATTTCACTACTTCAGCACCATTAATATTCACAGGGACTACATTGCTTCCTATTCGTAGGAAAGGATCACCATCTAGGCCACCATTAGAAGCCATTCCATTTAAAGTTTCTTGAACAGGTGACATATCTTCAGATTTGTGAGATCCTTGAACAACTTTAGGATGAACCTGTTCTACACTCCTATCTCTCGCCCAGTTTTTCCTGGAACCTTTCTCAGAAATTGATGGGTGCTGTTTCCTCTGCTGTAGGGGAGGAAATCCAGAATCTGTAGCTGATGATCCGGCTACAACCTCAGAAAAAGGCTTTCTCATTGTAAAATTTGGAATATTTCTACCAAAACTGATTTTTTTGTCATCTAATTTGCTATTTACTGAAAGTTTTCTTTGATTTTCCACCCCTGTCTCCATATCTGCAGAGTAAAACACAGTTTTCTTTCTATCTACGTCACCATTAAATTCAACCTGGGGATCTGAACTTGACCTAATTACAGAACCTTGCAGCAAATTTGAAGCTGGTAGGCCATTTAGGTTTGTCGGGTTCTCTAGAAATATTGTCCATTTAGAAAGAAATTTATGTGTAGAAGAGAACCCGCTCTGCAGGAGGCCCTTAGAAGGTTCATAGTACCTTGTGCCCGCAACACGAATCAAACTCCATGAAGATGATTGAATCGGTCCTATATTGCTGCCCTCAGGTAATTGGATGGCAGGAAGGAGTTTGTCACAGTCTGTGAAGCAATTAGAGGATACATTTGCTGATTCAAAATCAAAAGGGTCAGATAGTAGTTGACGTGATCGACCACAGGCACAAGCATGAAGGAAAAAGTATCCACTTGAATGTGGCTTGGCTGCAGCATCATTATGCGGCTCACCAGTATCGACATTGTGTCTCTGGTGCATGCATGGTTTCCCCGTCAAACTAACAGCATCACATAGCTGCCTCCCAGATTTCCAGATGGACGTGCATTCATCCTCCAGCTTTTTAGCAAACAGTTGAACTGCAGGTCCCCTGACCATCGACAGGAAAGCACGCAATGCTTTTTCTAAATGGGCCTCATGCTGAGCAGTGGCATAACAAGCAGGCAAATCCTTCAAATACTCATTCTTTGCAGTTGGAAGAGCTTTTTCACACCACGAAGTCGAAAATTTTGTGTTAAGTCCTCTGCTATTTTCCAGCAAATATACTGCAACATCTAGAGGATCCATAACCCTTGAAGTTCCTTCAACTTGAGCTGAACCAGTGTTTCGTTGACGAGGTTTCCTTTTAACAACTTCAGTTTCATCAATACAACTGTGTTTTGCGGAAAGAATTCCATTTAGAATAAGTTGACTGGATGATAACCATATTTCCAAACTTGGAAGTTCAGGAGTATTCAATGTCTTTCCAGACCCAGCTGAAGCTGAAGCTGCAGCTGCAGCTGCAGCAACTGCAACCATGCCAACACCAGCTGCAGAGCCACTGTTTGTGCCAGTAACCAACCCCCCTTTTCCTCTCAAAATATCAGACTGCCTGTAAATGAACTCCTTTATGGATAAAATGTCCTCTTTGTTTGCATTCTGACTATGCCTTTCAAGCAAAAGAGAATCTGGGGTTGCTTTTCCATTCAAAATATCTTCTACGAGATCCGTAGCAAACTCCAACGATTCAACCCTCAGATTAGCAGACCTGTCAAGCAACACAACAGATCTTGATGCATCAAGTGAAAACAAGGGTGCAGAACTTGAAACAGCCCCACTTCTCGAACCAGTATGACCACTTTCAGAACCTGATAGTGTTCGGCATTTCTTTATCAGAAAACGAATCTGTGCTTCAAGAGATGACTGCAGTTTCTTCCTGAAACCACCTTCTGATTTACTTACAGGGCGTGCTAGCACAACAACTGAACCAGAACCTTTTGCAGGTGCATTTGACCTAGCCACACTACTCAAACCAGAAGATTGATTGAATGAGGAACTATCAGTTGACTCCTCCACACTAGAACCAGAATTCGGCACATCCAAGAAATCATCGACAAATACAAAGAGCATCACTGGAGTACAATATCCTGGAAACAACGACACATAGGAACCTAAACCAGACATAATAGAAACAGCTGAAGAATTACGACTCGTGAAACTACCACTTCTAACCGGAGAAGAACCAGTCGAAGAAGCCAGCCTAGATGAAGACAACGAAGAATGAGGCCTAGATGACAGTGGCGGGATAGTTCTCGATCTCACATATGGAGTTAGTGCATGCTTAGATGCTTGTAAAAGCCTAAACTTTTGCAAAACATGAGTGTCAAAACGTGAACCCTCCTGTATATATAGTATCACATGGCAAACCTGCATTGCTAATTGAAATATTTATTAGATAAATCACACGCATACCATCCAAGCTCACAAACCATAAGCACCAACCTAATCATAGATTTTCTTTATTATTATCACAATGCTATAAGCCCATCTAAATATAATGCAAATTTAACTAAAAAAATAACAGAATTAACCAAAAAAACAAGCCCATTAAAAAGAATTACATAAAAGAAAATTAAGCTTGGAAATTTAAAGCAAACCCAAAGTTCATGAAAACGACTTACAGAGAACATGAAGAGCAAACCCTGAAGTTCTTCAAACTCCAGCTCTTCCAAACCCGAATTCGAGAACCCATGAATATTGGGGCAGCGGATCGAGCAAAACTGCAAGAACAAGAGCCCTTTCTCTTCTTCATGATAATAACTGATTTTCCTCTTCTTAAACCAATCCTTAACTTCCTCTTTATCCACAAACAATGTTTTGTCGAGATGACCCGAACCGAATGCGTTGGAGTCAAGGATCCGATTGATAAGGTGTGTAGAGTGGTCGAGGCTCCGGGAAAGGAACCCAACCACTACTACACCTTCCAGGAAGCGAGGATGGGACTGGGATGATGGTTGGGGATCTGGAGAGGAAGAGGAAGTGGGTGTGGGTCCAGGTGCAGGTGTGGGTGTGGGGGGTCGGGTTAGGACCCGCATGCAAGGTGGGTTCGGGTTGCGAGAGTCCATGGAGAAAGAGAAGGGAAAGGGGATGAGTTCAAGAAACAGGGTGTCATCGAGTTTGGAGGTTCATCGGAGTGTCTTCGCCTCTTCGAAAATGTGACGGTATCATTTAGTTACTGTCTTCTTAAGAAAAACTATTATAGATTTATTTTTATTTTTATTTTTATTTTTATTTTTATTTTCATATTTCCGTTTTCAATCTCGAATTATATATTTTTTTTATCTTTTTTTATCTATTTTTTTATTATAAGATAATAATTAAACATAATAAGGACAATTTTGATTATATCTTCAAGTCTTTCCTTATACGTTCATATGGTTTCAATTAACATAATTATTAAATATTCACATAATTTATCTTATTTAAAATTGTTGTGATTTAAGAATTATCATTAAGATTATTTAAAAAAAATCTCTTACAAAAATCATGGTGGATCCCCTAAAAATATCAATGAGCAGTGTTATGTGTTTTTTTTATTCTTTAAATCTTTTTTTATTTCCATCACCAATTTCTTTTTAATCTTATCATTGTCCAATTTCTTTTTAATCTTATCATTGTAAACCGTGTTATTTTAGATTTGAGTTTAAAAATTATTTTTATTAACTTTTTATTTGGTTTTTAGGTGTTAAAAAAACATCTAGTTAATACTCAATTTTAACAAAAAAAAATTTATTATTTAAAAAATATTAAAAATACAAGACCGAATTTAACATTATATCTAGATAAAGGATTTCTTTTTATACTATTTAAATCACTCTTTTTTTTACATTTTTTTCCTTCATAATTGTTTTGCCTTTCATATCGACGTTTTCAGTTTTATAATTTTTGTTTTGGTCCAAAATTATATTTTATGTATTTTTAGGTATGTAGATTTAACAAATGAGAAAGAAATTTGTCAGAAAATGATATTTTTTATGGTTGGTCAAATTGTGGTGATGAAACATGTTGTTTTTAGTTTAAACAAGTTTTATTTGATAAAAAAAATTTCATTTAGGTGTTTTATACCTTTTATCTTGCTGGAAAAGATATATTGGGTTGACAAAAGTATTTTTTGTTTTTATCAAATTGATTTTGTGTTGTTTTGTCCAATTTTAGTTGTTAAACATAATTTCAAAAACCATAGTTGTTAAACATAATCAAGTTTATAATATGTATGATGAGTTTAATGAGTTAACCGAGGTGGATAAAAAAACACTGTTGTTTCAAAAAAAAAACTTTTTTTCTAATTTAAATAATGGTGACTTGAAAAAACTATTTTGAATCAAATTGGATTTTGAATGAAATGATCAAGTTATGTTCAGATCCATTAAGTTGAATGAGTCATTTTATGTTAACTCCAAGCTGATTTAATTTAAAATTAGAGCCATGAAAGGGCTTCGTTGTCGGGCAAATTCAAATTAATAAGAATTATACCAGTAAATTATTTTGTTTTGAATGAATTTTAATTTTAATTATTTTTTAAGAAAATATTGATGTATTAAATAACATGACTTGGCAAGGGATTATGTTTTTAATCTGCATTTATCTTTTAGCTTCTCAATTTAGTGTTTGATTATCATTAATGATTATTTTTAATTTTTATTGATATATATAATTTTTAATTAATTTTATTGAATGCACATACCGAGTGTTCAATTTACATTAGAAAATTTTCTTAAAAATTAAAACATATTCTTTTTTTTTTAACTTTTGATAGGGTCTAAATTAGTGGTCACTAAATTATCATGTTATTTCACAAAAATAGTTAAAAGCTGGTTATAAAAGAAACATATTCTTTTCTACTTCTCTTATAATTATTTTTTAAAATATCAATTATAAATATAGGATGACAAAACTCATCGAAAATGGTACATTTATGAGAAGTTAGATTGTGATAGTCTTCTTAGGATTCAGATCTTGTAAACCTAATATGGATGAATTAGGAGTTTTAACTTTTAAATAAATCTAAACTCACTTTTTTAAAAGAAATTTCAAGTACAATCCCAAGCTCACTAATTTGATCAACCGTAACATAGAATATAAGGTATGGAGGTGGTCCAATAGTAAAAGTTTGGAATCAAAAGATTTATTTTCTATGTGATTTTAAATTTAAGCCCCGTAGTTTCTAATAAGATGGTCACTAGAGGCTTATATGGTTGTTAACTTAAAAGTCCATGAGATTAGTCGAGGTGCGCGTAAGCTGACTTGGACACCCATATTAATAATAATAATAAAAAAAATAGGAAGATTTATACTGTGATATACAGTGGATCGACTCTAAACATATATTTCTGTCGTAGTAAAAATTTTATTTCTTAATTATTAAAATATTAAATGGCTGAGATATTTTTGAGTTTTTTTATTTATTAAATGTTAAAAATGTGATTTTTTTTCTAAAAGATAATTTATAACACATTATTAAAAAAAAATGATGGCTGAGCATTTTTAATATTTCCTAAACATTTTAAAAAAAATTAAGTGCCTTTTATTTTTATTCTCAAGAGTTTGACATGAAAAGGGAGGCGGTCATCATTTTTAAAGTTTTGAATTGTGAAACAATTAATTTATTTAAAAAAAATTAAAAAAATTCATAGATATTTAATATATTAATAACCATGAACATTATCCATGATTATATATAGAAACACGAGCTTTATGTCAAAGCAATTTATTTAATAAAAATAATCTTAAATTTTAAGAATTAGTATAGGTATAAAGTGGAGTTTATTAAAAAAAATACCAAATGTAATGTCTTATCATAAGAAATTCTACATGGAAAAATTAAAAAAAAAACTTCTACTCTCTATATATAAAAATAATTTATTATTTTTCACATCACAATACAAAATATATATCAATTTTTTTTATTGTTGAACTTTATCTTGACTATTAAAACTCTAAATATTTCCAAAAAAAAACTGGTTAATAAAAGATCATAATTAAAATATAAAGAATAATAAGAATTTATCAAGATTTTTTTATAGTCAACCCCTGGTTATTTTCTACTAAAAATATTTCTTTTGATAAACCCTACTAACATTAAGAAAAAACTCATTGTTCAAGAGATAAAATAAGATTTTTTATATTAAAATGTGTCCAGAATTCTTGAACGATTGATCTAATAAGAGCAAATAGTCTCAATTCTGATTTTGATCTTGATTAGGTATCTATCCAAATTGAAGCTGTTTTGATATTAGACATGGAAAGGGGCCTTTTCAAGGGGAAATGATTTGCCTCCATTTAGAAAAGCACCACTCTCTACTGAACTAAAACCTGGCTACTAGTTTTTTTTTTTTTTTTAATGTGATATAATTAGATTTTATATATACATAATTGCCAGATATTATTGTTGAAAAGAATAAGATATTGTTTGATGTGCTAATTTAAAAAATAATTTTTTAAAAATAAAAAATTTATTATTTTAATAAGTTTCAGAATGAAAAATATTTTAAAAAATAATTACAACCATACTCCCAAACAAATCAAAAAAATGTTAAGCTTAATATTCACCTGAATGAGAGACTCCTAATCTTACATGAAATGTAAATAATAAACTCAATGTTTTTAATTTTGTCAAAAAAATAATAATTTCAGCATACCTCTATTATTTGCTCCAAAAACACGTTGCTTATTGGACCAATTTCGTACAAGGGAAAGTTTCCACTGTTTTTTTTTTTTTTTTTTTGAGTTAAAAGATAGGGCTAGCTGGCTATAAGATTTATTAAAAAAATCACCTCATAAAACCTCAGTATGCCGTTATATTCTTCTTTTCTTCTTCTTAAAAATTAATTAATATAAACTAAAACAAGCGGAAAACACTGTATTTTTTTTTTCTTAAAACAAAGTAGATTGATATAGTGTCTCATTTATTGTTTTTTTTCTTTTCCTTTTGTTTTTCTTTGCCATAATTTTTTTTATTTTTTTTTGTTTGCAGGTTTGTCAATATAACTCAGGTTACCCTAGTTGCCCCAATTCATAAGTTTGATGGGGTTTTTTTAATTGAACTTGGCTTTTTTATAGTTATTTTTTTCTCATATAGTTAAAAAAAAATAATTTTGAAGAAAAATCATGTTATTAAATTTTATAAAGTAAAAAAAATAAAAGGTGTGAAGAAACCGTTATTCACCCATACACATTGCACTGTGAATGACAATATTAATCTACAGTGTTTTGTTTTCTTTATTTTTCATTTTTGTATTTTTCATTTTTGTTATGATTTTTTTTAATTTTTTTTTAATTTTACCTTTCTATAAGAATAGCATGATTTGCGGGTTTGTCAGGGCAACCCGGGTTGCCCTGGCTTACAAGTTTGGTGCGTGTCTTTTTTTTTAATTGAACTTGATTTTTTTATCATCTATTTTTTCTCATATACTTTAAATAAAAATAGTTTCAAAGAAACTTCATGCTATTAAACTTTATAAAATCTACAGACCTATTCACAGGTTTGGTTGGGTGGCTTGGTTCACGAGTCTGACAAGTTTAACTTTTTTTAATTAGTTTTTTTTTAATTTCATCCTTATATGCTAAGTGTCACTCGTGGATGTGAGGGTCGTGGGAGTCACCACCTAGTGTTTGGTTCAAGATCACTAGGAAACTCAGGTATACTGATTTTATTAAAGATTCTAAGGGTAAGAAACTGATTGTGGCTATGAAATATATTAATTTCCTATCACACCTTATCTGAGGTAAGCTGCATTGTGTGGTTTTGAATATAGTTTAAAGATTTTGATAGGTTCCTAACCAGTAGTATGTCTATGGCTTAGGATGAAGATTTATTCATGTGAATAAACCGGGCGTTTAGAATTTTATTATGAGATCGTGTGCCCAAACAAATTCTTATGGAATGAATCCATATAGGTGTTTTGACAGGGTTCACCTATCCTGGAAGATAGATGAGTTTTTGGAAGACAGATGAGTTTTCCACAACTCGTGTGTTATGGTAAAAAATATTTCCAATTAAAATTGATGAATATTTAGAATAACTTTGAGAATTTTCTGGTTAACTCCTGATATTTAAATATTAGTCTCACTTGTAAGTCTAACATTTATACCAGAATATTAACCATTAATTCTTATAAATTAAAATTTTAGCGATTATTGAAATATTGACTAAATTCTCATGGATTCAATAAAATGATTATTAAATTCAAAATACATGCTTAAAATTTTATTTTTTAAACAAGATGTAATTTTTTGTATTTTTTAGATACTAGGTCATATGTAATGAAAAACATTTGATTCTTTTTGTCTTTTTTTTATTTTAAACATTTAAAAACCTATACGAAAATACAAACACACACATACACACATTTGTTTTACTATATTTTGCTCACGCACCCTACAATTACATTTTTACAAATCACCGAAATTAAAAATAATTCAAACAACAAATTAAACATTTACAATTTACAAAATAAGCCTCCCAAAATCCACAAATTAATCTAGATAAATTACTAGAAATCCATGAACAATGTTGAGAAGCTTCTAAGTTGCAGGAATAGTGGTGGTGTGTCTGCTCCACACACCACGTCACTAGTGGCGCGTGAGTTTACGCGCCGTTACTTGTGAAGACAACAAAATGGTGGGCCTGGAATGATTTCTTTCCTTCTTTCTCCTAGTATCAATGGTGAATTTGATCTTTACCTATAAAACAAAGAAAAAAACCACGCAAATAATCAATTTTAATTTTCTTCTTCTTGGTTTTGTTTTACTATGATTTGATCTAAAAGTTGTTGTCATTACATTGAAGGTTGCTTAGGGGTGGATTAGAGTTGGGTTTTAGTCGATGGTCATGATTTGGTCTTAATAGTAAGAGAGGGGGATTACAGTTGGGTCATAGTGTGTAGTTGTTTCAGTCATTGGATCTTTTGTGAGAACACGCTGTGAAGAATGACATTGTTGGGAAGAGGGGACAACGTTGTTGTGGCTAATGGTGAAGGAATTGATTGTTGGGTCTGTGGGTGCTGACCTTAGACAATGAAGGAGAAATGGGTGAAGGCTTTGGTTTTGTTTATGTGGGTTTCGAGTTAAAGAGAGATTGATGGTTTTCTTTAATTTTGAAAAGGGAGAGGCTGGTCATGGGTTATAGAGGTTGAAGTGTCAATCGGTCATTGAAGAGAAAAAGACCCGATGGCTGGAGGAAAGAGATGGTAATGATGGTTTGTGGGTGACTAGGTCTTCTCGCGATGGTGAAGGACCAAAGCCAATCATGGGTGGCGGCTGCGTAAAAGAGTGAATGAGGGGAGAAAAAGACCCTTAGTGTTGTGGTCACTAACATAAGGTTGGATTCGGTTTTAGGTGTTTAGTTACTGGTGGGTCTGTTGTAGGTCTTGAGAAGAGATGAAACCATTATAACTGGCATTGTGACAAGTAAAATGGAGGAATTGGCCATATTGACAGTGAAAGGGAGGAGGTTAAGAGACAATTAAGATAGATAAAGTGTATGATAGCTGGCGATGAGGAAGAGAAAATGAGAGTAAGGCTTTGTTGAGAGGGGCATGGCCTGCCTTTTTATGCATAGAAAAAAAAACATTATAAGTGACACAAAGACATTAAAAACATATTTTTTTGGGTTTTCGTTGTTTTTAGCTATTTTTTTTGAAATTCTTTAAAAAATAAGATGAAAATTGGGTAGCAGTACTGGGTTAATTGAAAATTCAGTTTCATAATTGATTTTGTTTCGCCTTTTATGAAGTTATCACTATCTAAAAAAATATCTCGATATTTGATTGGTGTTTGATTTTACAATTGTTTAGGTATATTCATTTGGACGAGGGCTTCCAAATACATCATAAGCTAAACCTGTGCTGACGAATAACCAACCTGCAATGAATAGGGAAGGTTTAGTAATGCTATGAATGACCCAATATCGAATACTGGTAATAATATCAGCAAAAAAACGTTCTCCTGTGCTTCCAGACATGCGAGCTCCACATATTCTTGTACAGTCAAAAAGGGATCGATTCCGTAAAAGACGAGATCAGTAAATAAAAATTCACTGAAATTCAATCTTTGTGAGATCGTCAATATCGTACCAAGGGTTTCTTTAAAGTATACCAAATCAGTATAGCTATCCTTCTTCTGACGCAGCAACGCAACTCCAATCAGTCTCGAAACGAAGTCCTATATAATTTCTTTAGTCTTTTCTTTTTCTTGTCACTGTAGAACCGAAGGAAAAGTGAAAAAAATTCCTATGAAATCATCAAAATATATATATATATATATATATATATATATATATATATATATATATATATATATATATATAATACTTTGGTGTGTATAAACTATTTCGAGCATTATTGGGCCAATTGTGCTTTATTAAAAATTACAAGAGGCTATTTAAAAACAAAATAATACTCTTATTTTTTGAAAATTAAAGTTAAAAAAATGAAATTTTATATTAAAAATAATATTTTTCCATCTAGAAAAGTGAAAAATTAACTTTCTATTTTTTCAAAATTAAATTTAACAAACATATTTTAGAGATTCAAGTTTTTCTTTTATTGTTTTCTAAATAGTGAGAAAAACATGAAAGATACAATTGTTTTCTTTTATATATAAGCAGTTTTCAACAAATTAAGATTTTTTTTTATATTTAGTTAGTGTTATAAATTTAATTTTTATTATGAATATAATATAAAGATCTTTTTTAAGTTAACTATAAAATATTTCAATGATAGTTTTTAATTTGAATAAAATAAAATTAATACTTTATAATATAAAATATTAAGATGATTATGCTTTTGATGTTTTTTTTAATAAAAAAATAGCTGTTATCTCGATGTATTTATTTTATTATAGGAAAATTCATATTTATTTTCAATAACTAAAAATATTTTCTAATTTATTATTAAAAAAGAAAAACTATAAAAGAAAAAAAATTGAAAAAAAGGAAAATTATTTTATATTAATGTACATACCTTAAAAAATTCGAATCTGAACTCTGGAACAACACATTACCCAGGTCATTGAACATTATCATTTTATCTACAGGAGAAATGCAAGCAGCTGCAATAGCAGCCATGGCAGCCCACGCAATCCTCACAGCCATTCCACCAATTCTTCACCTCCCTCTCTCTCCACTTCCTCCTAATCATTCCTCTTTCCATGGCGTCTCCCTTAACCCCCCACGCCAATCTTTTTCCCTCTCTCTCGCCGCCGAGAAGCAACCACCTCTTTTTGTTGTTGCTTCTGCTACCAAGAAAGCTGTTGCTGTCCTTAAAGGCACTTCTAATGTTGAAGGCGCCGTCATTTTGACCCAGGAAGCCGATGGTCTGTCACTCTTGCCTCTCTCTCTCTCTTCTTTTTAATGTTTTGTTTTGAATGTTGTTGTTGGTTGAGGTTGACTTCTTGATTCTTTGTTGGGTGATAAGAAATTAGAGAAAAGAGTAAATGGGTATGCTTGGTTTTTGTTTTTGGGAAATGGGTTTCTTTTTTTTTTGACCGAGAAAGAATTTTTTTATTTAATTGAAGTTGTTTCTTAATGGATGTGCTAACCGCATTATCAATTTTCCTTGTTAAGTTTATATTTGATGATGCTTTTTTTTTTGTTGTTGTCTAATTCAGATTATAGTTGAAGTTGTTGATTCTGAAATTAGTCAGCAAGCAGGGACAATGAGGCTGGAGCTTGGAACTAGATATGCAATGTTAAAAATTCTTTGTTCCAGATATGTTGTCATTTGATTTCTGCTTTTTAAAACATAAAATTTGAAAAAGTTTATTTCAGAAATTATACATGACAAAGTGATTTCAATTACCATCTTTCTTTCTTTTTTTCACAGACTGTCTGGTTGATGGTTTAATTTTTTTAACCTGTTTTGAGGTTTGGTTTTTATTCTTAGATGTTTAATTTTGAAAAGTAGTTAAAAATGTTGTTTCCGAAAGGAGTTATACTGTCTTGTCGAAGTTTTTGAATTTCAAATCTGGAAATAGGAGATGCCTGCAATCCTGAGACTTGAATTAGCTAATTGACAGGGTTTTTGTTCTTTCCATGACTGAAAAGCTTGAATATTCAATTATCCCTAGTCAGATAACCACAGTGGTTTAAGTTGAGTGGAGGTTAATGTGGAGAGTCATAATAATTGGAGCCCTGGTTGTGATTTACATATTATTTGCATTTTGCTTTCGATAGGTCCTACAACTGTGAATGCTCGTATTACTGGGCTTACTCCAGGGCCTCATGGATTCCACCTGGTGAATGTTCCTGGCTTCAGTTTTTATCATCTTTGGACATGGATGTACTTTACTTTCCAAATCTTAATGTCCGTCCTTTTTTCTTTTCAAATTACCTTTTTTAGCATCAATATGGTGACACAACAAATGGATGCGTGTCAACAGGTAGGACATGAAACAACTGCATTGTCAATAAACTGTTTCAGTTTTGGTTCTTGTATTGTTTCAATTAATGCATGGATAATCCTGATTCTTTATTTGTGTTAATATAATTTCCCTTTTCAAATTCAAATAACAGGAGCACATTTTAATCCTAACAATTTGACACATGGTGCTCCCGAGGATGAAATCCGTCATGCGGGTGACCTGGGAAACATAGTTGCTACTGCTGATGGTAAGATCATTCTTCATTCTTCATTTGTTTTTTATGGGCTTCCCTGAACCAATTAACTTATCCTTGTTATTTTGAAAATACAGGGGTGGCAGAGGCAATAATAGTGGATAACCAGGTAATTTTTGTGAACTGAAGCATAATGTTTTATTTTTTAACAGCCATTGAGTGTACTTTTTTTCTTTGCTTATGGGTTGACACATGGTTTATGTTCTTATTTTAGACATTTCTGCTTTATTGATATGCATTTACTCAGTTTTGGAGTTTTGAAAAAAAATAAAAAAGTGCAGATAACACTGAGTGGTCCTAACACGGTGATCGGAAGAGCACTTGTGGTTCATGAGCTCGAGGATGACCTTGGAAAGGGTAAGTTCTTATTCAGGCATCCTGGGTGCAAACCTTGGCAACATTAATTTTGTTACCTGGCAAACTCAGCTGAATATAAATTATTGCTTGCGCATGTGTTTCTATACCTTTCTGTTTGTTGCAACCATGAGAAACAATATGTCTTTTGTGTGAGGAGGGAGGGCATAGGAGACAGGAGCAGACTTTTAAATGCCTGTGAACTTGTTTGTTGCTATTTTGTTACTGTTATTCGACTATGAATATAAAGTCTTAAGGAATGAAGGCATGGATCACTTTGATGACCTTTGCTTTCTTGACGTTCTTAACGTTTTCTCCATCCTTGTTGGTTTTCGCATCTATAGGCGGGCATGAACTCAGCTCAACCACTGGGAATGCAGGTGGAAGATTGGCATGTGGTATGTATGAAGAATTTATTCTTTTTTTCCTTAAGTGCAGCTGTTGCATTTATCTAGTAGCTAGATGGTCATGACTTGGTTGATCCATTCCTTGATTAAGTTGTATTTGATTGCTAGTTAAGATTTTGAAAATTATGGTTATTGATTTCTATAGATAGACCTGCAAAACTTCTGATGGCATTCTTAGCTCCACACTTGTGCATGCAATGTTCATAGCTGTGCGCACGTGCCTGTGCACACTTGCATAATGTGTAATCTCCTTATTGTTTGCCTGTTTTGTATATGATCATGTGATAAGGTTATTGACAACTTGCATTTTGGTACTGTGGTACTTTTGGGAATGATCTGAATGTAGAAATCACATGGTAGAGTAGCAGTTCATACATTAGATGCATTATGTGATTGTGATCATGTTGGAGTGCTAGATGTAAAAATTGAAAGCATAAAGCAAGGCATCTTAAACAGCTTTTAAGTTTTGCAGTCTTTGTGAGGGTTGGATTTTATATTAATTTTTTTTCTAACTCAATTTAATATTAATTCCAGAACTAGGATTTTACTGCATTCAGGAGCTAGGTTCTTTTGACCGACTCTGTAAAAGAAAATAAAATTCTTTTTGACCACATATCTTGATGGAATTCCTGCATTGAGTGGTATATCCATGTCCCCGACATGATTTCTCACAAGCTTGCAGTTACTATGCTGTGTATATTCCATTCCAAGTTATGAAGGCGTGTCACCTAATACATGGAGGAATACATTCCTGATTGCCTGCTTTTTTCTTTCATGGTGGCATGAATGGCAAATTGTTTTAAAATCAGCATAGTGTGGTAAATATTCATGTTACATTTTCACGGGTTCTTTATTTTAGTTTAACGTGAGTGTCCGGGCCAGCTTGTGCGCACCTCGACTAATCCCTCGATACAGGGTTCTTGTTAGGATGAGTGTTGGTTCCCTCGATACAAATTTGCAGAAATCATTTGACCATGCATTTCTGGCTTTACAAGCATTGTTACGTTGCTAAAGTCTTGTGAATACACTCTAGTCTCTTATGCCATTAAACACTTGAATTCGTATTCCCATCCCTTTGTGCCATGTGTGTGCAGGAGTTGTTGGTTTGACTCCAGTATAATGGCATCTGTTGTTCGAAGCAGTCTGGTGTCAGCGTTTGCTGCTTGCTTTCACCACTTTCTCATGTAGAGCCCACTGTTAATTTTCTCAGTGTGTAAAGTAATACTATCAGGACAGCAAGTATCAAGTCATGATCTTAGACAGGTTTGCTACCTGGATAAACTTTGCTGTCAATGCATGCCTTGTCAATGCCCAGAATGTGATATATCAGCAATTGATTTCATCAAATTTGGATTAGTAACTTCTCTATATTCCTCAAGAACTTCATAATGTTTCTATAACGCCTGTTGTAGACCATTCCAGGACAACTTTTACAACGCCATACATATGGTTAACCGGGAAATCTCTCCAATCTCCGGCCCTTGCCTCCCTCAGGTTGAAAAGAAAGTGCATGAGTTGGTGGAACAGGGCATGGTTATGGTCCATGTTTAAATCTAGATGTCATGTCATCACCCGCATCATAGTTCTACTGGGGTTTGATTTCAATATAATGCAAGCGAAAGACAACAAACAATCACAAAAATTGATGAACAAAAAAGGTTATAGACATGAAACTTAAATTTGTAGTTTTTACTCTATGAAATAAAGTCTATCTTCTTAAGAGTTATATAAAGAAAACTGACTTGTATTATATAATAAAATTAGAATTTTAAAATATAAAGAAAAATAACATAAAATTTAAAATTAAATATAAGAAAAATTAAATTAAATTAAATTAATAAGATTAACCCAAACAAGATTTTTGAAGCTGAATTTGAAGATTTTTGTGCAGTGAGTGGACCAGTAAAGTGGGTTACTCATAAAATTAAGCTTTAAAAATCTCTTGAAAAAAATTGAGTTTGATCCAAAAGCTATATTAAAAGTTATGATTTTTTTTAAAATATTATGTTGGTTTGGCACGATTAATCTCTTTTTTAGACCTAATCCTATTTTAATGGTCCATAAAAGAATTTGTTAGGCTATCTCTACGTAGGGAGTGTTTGAGAGTGCTTCTGCTTATTTTTCGGGTGCTTTTGGCTTGAAAATCATCAAACTGATGTTTTTAGTGCTTTTTGATAGTTTTGATGTGCTGAAATAAAAAAAATAAAAATTTATTTTAATATATTTTCAAGCAAAATACTATTTTAAAAATACTTTTCACCACAATTTCAAACTACAATAAGTTGATTAATTTAATTAACTAACGTGAATGAGATACGTGATTTGACTTATGGCTTATAACACATTTTATTAATCCAAATCATTTTCATTAGTAAAACTGGCTAGAAATCTTGACCAGAATGGAACATGTGTGCTTCCTAAAATATAAAATCTTGTACTAGCATTTGGTGGATGGCTCAATTCTTATGACATCATGATATGGATTAGCCCATGAATATAAAGGACCATTATACATTCTAAATAAGCCCATCACAAGGTCCAAAGCGAAGGCATTAAGAAGCGATGAATGGTCTGATTGTGCAAGTTTCGGTCAAGGCTAAACTTGAGGATCTTTTAGAGCATTAAGAGAAGGCTTTAGTATATTTAATTCATGTGTAAGAGGGATCCAATCCATCTTTATTTGGACCATGAAGTTTCGACAACAAGGCTACCAATTTTGTATTAGTTTCAGCTAACCTTGTTTTATGATGTTTTCATATGTTTTATGGATTCCTAACTAGTTTTGGATTTTTTTTTAATTATGTGTGGGAATATTAATTATTAACTTTAAAAATTAGTATTTATTATTTTATTTTCATTGTCAGGTGAGGAAAAAAAACAACAAAGAAAACAAAAGAAACAAAGGAATCCAAGTTGACTTAGGAAACACATGCGGGGGCAAAGAGGAGCATTAAAGACAACATCTTTTTCCTTCCAAAAGAAGGATAAATACAAGGCTAAGATTAGAATTCTATTCTAACTTGGAAACCAAAGCGACAACTTCTCCTTTAGTTGTCAGGATTATTGAGCAACAATATGGGCTATAAATAAGTCTTTTATTAGATCTAAACTGTTTTATTTTCTTCTTCTCTTCTCACGGTATAATAAGACTCAGACTTATGAGTTTTATTTTTATTTTGCTAGTTACAACTCAAAGCTTGTTTGAGCTTAATTAATTTTTTTTTTAACTAGGATCCATGGCTTGTTTGGATTATGGTTTTAGTTTACTAGTAAAGGTTTTGAGTTGGTTTTTATAAGTGAGTCAATTTAGCCTACAAGAGTTTTATAAGTGAGTCAATTTAGCCTACAAGAGTAGATCCATTAGGGTTAATTTCTCAGAACTATTTAAACACATGTAAAGTTTAAATTTCTGCACCTTTGATGAATAATACTTCTGAACTTTTCAGTTTAACATGTGAAAGAGACTAAATCTGGCTTATCAAAGCTTAATTGGCTTTGTGATATCATTTGACTTTATTCTAATAGTGCTGGTTGACACGATCAAAAGATTGATGTCTTATCTCAAGTGCAGGAGTGTCGAAGTAATAAATAAGCCGGCAAGATCGAGGTCGAACCACATGGAGGTAAACTATATAAAATTATAAACAACAAATAAAAAGGAGTTGAATAGAACTTTTGAGATGTGATATTGATGTAAAGATTAAATAAGGATAAAACAATTGTCAAGGTTAGAGTATCCATTAATGGTATTTCAAATATGTATAGTATAAACTCTTTTTATTACTCAACTGGAAGTCACACACAAATGAGGTTCTAATCAGATTATAAATTATTAACATGATTATATTAATTATTTTATTTGAGTAATGCCAATACTTGTAAATGTGGTCAAGTATTCATGGTGATAACTTATGTTAACAACAAATCAAGTCCCCTTCATAGCACAAGTGTCAGTTATACCATACAGTAGGCTATGAAAGTGCAAAGTATTTGTTGTACCAAGGGTTGTATAACACAAATCTAGATTAACCATTTAACAAGCAAGGTATTAAGAGTGAGTAAGATAAAAAATACAAAACATGTTAGTATCAAACATTAAAGTCCATGTTGAGTTTATATTATACTTATACTTATACCATTAGTGTATCCTTTTCACCTTGACAAAATTAACTTAGCTAAACATCATGAAGAAGAAAAACATAAATAAATAATATAAGAACATAAACATGATATAAGTTAACTAAGTATAGTAAGAGAAATGAAAAGTATAAACAAGATATTAATAAAACTTGAACATTACAAAATACAAAGAGAGAGAGTAAGAGCAAGATCTTGATCTGAACACCAAGATGTCTAAATATATGATAAATGCTTCTTTTTATAGGCTACAATTTGGAACTATTTATTTGATGACTAATTATTGAGTGGGTGGTCACATCTTGACTTGGTGACAACCATTATCTTCTTATTTGAAAAAAAACATCATTGCTAACATTATAATTTGAACAGATAGTCTTCATGAAAGTTCTAGGCATTTGTCTCATCTTTTCAAAAAGACAAGAATGAGCTCATTTGGACTTCTAGAACTCGAGATATGGGTTGAACACTGAACAGTGTCTGAGCTGCAGGACAGATTCTGACTTTTCTTTTGTTGCTATAATTTGAACTTGAAAATGACCCTTTTAAATATTGTACTCCTCATGAAAGTTTTAGGCCCATGTCTTAGCTTTCCATCCATATATACCAGACTTAAATCCAAGTTCTACAGCTCCATTTATGATTCAATTAATGAATGGTGTTCCAATTTGAATTGAACTATCATCTCTTCTTTAAGCTTAGCCCTCTCTTTGTTTTTTCACTTTCAATAGTTAAACATATCAATCAATCCTTTAAATTGTGAGATATTCCTGTATTCAAAATGAGCATTTACCATAAATTAAAGATATCTTATGTTATCAGACTTGTTATTATAAAACATGTTTAAGTTAGGGAATTTAATAATACTTTAAGTGCAGTATGATGATATAAAACCTTAATGAAAATGCACTTTTAAGTACTAATCACTGGTACCTTGGGGCATGTTTCTATTTTGTCACACTCCTATAAGATCTTTTTTTGGCTTTACAGGATCATATCTAAATCAATATTGTGGATTGCATAACCACGTGATTATGAGGTTCGTATTAGGTTGTATCATAACAAGGCTTCAAGAAGAGGTTATATCCATATGAGATTTTTATTTTCCTAGTGTTCGTTAAGTTTTTTTAGTGTTTACATCAATTTTCTTCTTCTTGTTTGTTTATACAACATACTAGTAAAAAAAATTAATATTTTGTTTTTTTACTGTCTCTAAACATATTAGTAGTATAAAATTAAAAAATAAAGACGTTATTCAAAGCTTGTTGCAATTCTGCCACATAAACACAACTCTTAGAGAACCCTAAGCAAACCACCTCATAATTAATTATAATTTCATATACTACTTACTGTGGGTGAAATCATACCACATATTAAATTTGGCCTTATTTTGATATCGGTTACTTGAGGTTTTGATTTAGGGTTTAATTCCACCACAAACTAATCATACATGGGTTTCAATACCTAGGTATAATAGAACAATCTATAAATTGAGATCTGTATATTTTTGGGTATTAGGATAATAAATATTGAATTTCAAGTCATTCCAAAATCATTAGGTATGTGTTTCAATTCTAATGCTATAAAATTTTGTAACAATCAAATTTGCGTCAAGTTTCAAAATGTGTTTGTCTATTATTTTTTTCAACCAAATCAGTTTGTTTTTATTATATTTGGGTTATTTAGGAGTCAAATAAGTGTCTTCATTAATTTTCAAATTTGTTTTATTTTGCATCTTCGTTTCGCCCATAATTTGTACGAATTTGTAGTGCTACTCGTGAAATCATAATCGTAGTTTTGTTTTGCTTGTTTTTAGTATATTTATTGATTCTTGAGTCTATATTCATAATTTGAGTACGTTGTGAAAGCCTCTGACGTTGATTGTCTGGATTTTCAGTTTTGAAATAACAAAAAAAAAGCAAGTTGTGAGATAAAAGGCGTAGTGAATTTATTATAGTGAAAAACCTTGATTTTGTTTGAAACATGAAAGGTGTAAGGATATATTTTGTGCTACTTACCAAATCTTTCCAAATTTCAAAGGGTGTTTGAAAACAACAAATCAACGACACTAAACACCAAATTCTCTTTCCAAATGCGAGCTATGGGCTAACAAATTGAACTCTTGACTAAGGTGACCGAAGAGCTGAAGGTTGAAATGGAATCAATGAAGCAACATATTAGTAATGTCCAAAAGGCTGTATAGAATGATAGAATTGATTTTGATGAGTTTGTTGATGATAACGCAGATGAGGGTAATGATGACTATAAGTTTGCATCCATGGGCCAAGAAAGTAGGTTTGGGCTGAATAGAGCAAGAAGGAATGTAAGCTTTGAACATGGTGGGGTTTTCGATATGAGAGAGAATTCTAGAGATTTTAGGCATCATGACTATTCAAGTGTAATAGGCATGCCGAAAGCTATTCCGGTAATAGGATCTCCTTTGGTAGAGTTATTACGTGGAAGTGCTAGTGTAGGACAATCCACTTTGACTCGTTTTTATAGTTTACACACTTTTGTATTACCTCTTTTTACTACCGTATTTATGTTAATAAATTTTCTAATGATATGTAATCAAGGTGTTTCGGGTCCTTTATAACTTTATTCCTTTTATTCTGTTATGCCTGGGCATGAGTAGACTACTTTCCTTATCTATATTCAGTATATTTTGTTGTTTAAGATAAAAGGTCTTCCCTCATCACCTGTCTTATTTGACAATTATTCCAAGAGTCTATGAGTAGGAAGAGGTTTAGGAAGTTTTCAAGCAAGAAAGGCAAGTCTTGGTTACGATAGGGCTATGATTCCCATAAAGAAAGAAGAGTTTACAGCTACCAGTATCGACTCGAACTAATAAGAGCTACCTCACCACTACCTACTAGTGCCTTCCTGGTTTGGATCCTGTTGCCGAAGCTTATAATTCTGACTTTCTGCACGAGATTCTTGTAGGTCTCTTACCTTTCTATTCTAGGTTTGAAGGAAAGCAGCGGGTTGTGTTTCGGGGGATAAAAGGGTCCCATTCTCTGACTTGCTAATCAAAAGAACTCCTACTCCTACTTGTACATGTCATGGGCACACCCCTACCTTACACAGGATGGAGCTCGAATCCCATCATTTTCTAAAAGATCCGAACCTAATCTCGAAAAGCTCTGAGCATGCCGACACAAGTTATTTCTATAAATAGGACTTGTTATCCTACGTTCTATTGAGTGAGGACTTCACAACTAACTGGTTGATCATCATTGGGAGGTTTCTCCAGACATAGAGGCTAGGAACATTCTTCTCTTAACAGATGAAAGGGCCAAACTTGGATCTTCTTAATAAGAAAAAAAGAAGTGATTCTCTTTTAACGGTCTCTGCCTTCTCCAATCCTGAAGCTGTAGGCTAGGGTTTGATTACAGGTGAATTTCCCACTGTTTTGGTCTTGGAGCTTGGATGAGGATCCTTGCTTTAGTCAAGCCAGGCTTTCCTATTCCATTTCATTCATTAGTGATCTCTGTTTGCCCTAGAAGTAGCTGCTACCGAAATTCTATTTATCTGAGTTCCCGCTTCATGAGTTGGAGTTGAGGGTGAAAGAAGCTCGTACTCTTTCTCAATTCCCAGGGATACTTGGTCTTTTTCTTAGGCAGAACTTTGTCTATCTTTTGTACTTCCAGCTTCCATAACTAGTTCTACTGGGATGTTCTACCTTCTTACATGAGCATAGGGTAAGGAAGGCTGCCTCAATGACCCTTTTTTTAAAGTTTTTAAAATGCAGAAGTCAGAAGAGCACCTAGAGAAAAAGTAGAAGAGAGGCCTCTTCTCAGTAGCAAGGTAAGAATCTCTCTTTAAATAATAACCCTTTCGGTTAAGAGGTTTGGAACAGGAACGAGGTCTGATAGTGCTGGTTTGGGGAACTCTCTCTTGGGGAATGAGTCCTCTGCTCCAAGGTTGCTAATTAATGATTTTTAAAGCTTTAATAACCCCCAAAACAAAGAGAACAAAGTGAAAGACTTGTCCTGAATAAAGCATTGACTAACAGCCTTGTTGGTGATGGAACGGGCTAAACCCGCCTGGAGCATGAGGTCCAGCTAATAGACCTACCTATTAGGATTAGGTGTTCTGGCAACGCATATAAGATGCAAAGTCCTGAGTGGAATGCCTACGGGGGTTGGACCTATTTCTTTTTTATCAAAGAAGCATGCTTAACACAACCTATAGTGTAAAGGCATTCGGGCTGGGTCTAAACTAAATTAAAAGGTCATGGCTTTTAGGATTTACTTCTGGGATTCAAGTGGCTTTTCATGCCCGATACAAGGGGGAGTGAACTAGACCAGAGTTTTAAGAAAAGAAGAGAAGGAGAATGGGGAAGGTGCTCTGTAATGCATTTGTTCAAGTTAGGTCAAGGACTTAGCCACCGTACTCATAGTAGTATTGAAGCCCATAACACCTCTATGGGCACCATAATGCTTGACGGACACTATAGACTACGACCAATGCACTACGGGCAAACAAGAAAACTAGGTAGAAGGGTATAATGTTATTCATCCTAAGTCATGAAAGAAGGGAGGCAACTCATCCAAAATATAAGAAACAAGGGACTTTTATTTTAAGGGGCCTAGTAGCCATGATAGGGATCAAGGCAATAGCTTTAGGGCCAGGGAACTCTTAATTAGCTTGTTTCCTTTGTGGGTTATGCTAAATATATTTGGCCTTGGGTCACCAATCCACTCTGCTTCCTTCTCTCCTTTTCCTGCAGTCTATATTAACTAGAGCACTTCTGGGTATCAGGCCTTGCTACTTATCCTAATGCACCTGTGTTCCTTGAATGAATGTCTTAGTTGTTGAGAGGGTTGCCCAAAAGCAGTATATAAGGCATACCTAGTAAAACTTACAAGTAAACCAAATATAGAGATGACAACTAGAGTTACTGTTTCCATTATTATATAATAAGAAAAAAAAATAAGAATTTCCAGACCACAATGGATCTATGATAAGATCATTTATTTACAACGAAATGATATACAAAGTCAACAAATCTTAGTTAATACAAAAAAGGCTATACAAAGCGTTGAGGGGAGTTTTAGATCTGGTCTAAGATGAACTATTGTAGGGGATTTATTGAAATCATTTATTTCAGAATATGGTAAAGTAGCTTCGAGGTGGGGAAATACTCCTTTGATGGGTGTTACAATGGCTCTATTTGTGGTGTTCCTTTCTATTATTTATTTATTTATAATGATGAAATTTCAATGAATTAGATTTATAAGAATCACTAAATTCTAGCTTTTCAATACAAAATGAAGCATTTTGGTCTCGTTTTCTTAGGCCCATTTTATGATATTCTATTTTGGTAGTTCGATCATAGAATTTCTTTCTTTTTATATTTCTGGAAAATGAGTGTGCAACTTGTTATAATGGATCCTATTGATAGAAAATGGGTCTGTCATCTTATGAGATGGTTTTTGACTTCGTTAGATATTTATTCTAGTATTGGAGCACTAAATATATGAAATTGATTATGAAGTATTAGAGCTATGATTCATACTTAACTTAATATTAAAATTCTGCTTACTTACCGGACTCCAAAAAATTTCAAAGAGTTAGAAACTCTAAATGGAAAGATTTTTCTTTTTGCTCTTTGTCTATGTTTATTTTGATCAAAGGATAAACCTTTCTTTGGATTTTTAGTCATTATATTTATTCAAAGTGATGATACAAGAGTTCTTACTTTGGGAATCCTTGTACTTAGTTAGTTTGAAGGTTTTATTAAATCATCATATTCTAGTATGAATATGAGGTTTTCAATCAATTTATAGGATCTTAACAAGAAAATTCCTATCATAAAGAAAACACCAGTAAAGTTGTATTCCATATAAATAAAAATACCATGAAAAAATAGGTAAATAGAAGATACAAGAGGCCTATAACGATAAACATCAAGAGATAAATGAGCCAACTTGATAGTAAAATATGTATGATTAAGCCACGGGTCTGATCTAAACGACTTCCATATATCTCTAAGAATCTTAAAAGTTGCTTCATATCTAGTAAAAAGCATTCTATTCATTTTATCTCCTTTAAAGGAGATACCTGTTTACGGTACCATCAAAAGAGAGAAAAGCTTAAAGTAAATAGGAGTCGATCGTAGCTTGCTACTGAAAAACATAATAGGCTAGCGTGAATCACTTCCACAACAAATGATATTGAAGTCCATGCAAAATTCGATACCTCAGTTGACGAAAAGAGGGTTGAAAAATGATCTTAGTATACTATTGGCAAGAGTCAGCTTGAATTAAAGCTCGCAACTACTCATTATCGTAAGTACCTATTATTTAGTCTACGAAAGGAGTCTTGACTTCACTCTTTTGTCTCAATGAAGGTGGAAGACAACATCTAAATAAAAATTTTGTTCCGAGGGGAAGAGTTACGCTTTAGGATCAAAGCCACTGACAACGTCTTCACCACTACCAACCACTATAATAGTTATACCATTCCCCAAGGAAAAATACATGCTTTCCAAGGAAAAAAAATGATCTAGAGGCATATCTAGTGTGGGAAAAGAAGGTTGATTGGATCTTTGATTGTCATCATTATACAAAACATAAAAAGATAAAACTTGTTGTCATTAAATTTATAGATTATACACTAATATGGTGGGATCGACCTGTTTTGAGCAAGAGGAGGAATGGTGAAAGGTCTATTGATTCATTGGATGACATGGATACCATAATAAGAAAAAAAGTTGTTTCTAACTTTTATTACAGAGAGCTCTTTTAGAAATTATAGAGTTTGCATCACGATTCAAAAAGTGTGAAAGATTACCACAAGGAGATGGATATTGCAATAATCAGGACTGATATGGTTGAAGATTGGGAAGCTACAATGGCTAGGCTTTTTAATGAGCTGAATAGAGAGATAACTAATGTTGTTGAGTTACAACACTACATGGAGGTAAAAAACATGATTCATATGGCTACGAAAATGGAGAGACAATTAAAAAAGAAAGGACATGATTGACCAACATTCAATTCGGGTTCTTCATCATCTTGGAAGCTGGATTTAAGAAGAGAAGAGACTGCCTAACCAAAACCTTTTATCCCTACCAAAATTGAACCACTTATAGTTAAGGTTGAAGCCTCTATGAGTTTCAAAGGTAAATCTAACACTGAACGATGTTAAATGTTTTAGGTGTCAGGGGTTAGGACATTACGCTTTAGAGTGTTTAAACAAGAGGATAATGGTGATAAAAGGCAATGGTGATGTGGAATTTGAGAGTGACAAATTAGTTGTGAAGACATGCCACCATTGAAGGATTGTACTAGGATAAATTGACATTACTTGTTGAGGAGTCCTTAGTTATAAGACACACACTTCATGTTCAAGTCAAGGAAGATGATAATGATCAATAAAAGGAAAACATCTTCCATACGCGATGATATATACAAAACAAGGTGTGTAATTTTAATTATAGATAATGAAAGTTATACTAATATGGCTAGAACTATCCTTGTTAGTAAACTGAATTGGTATACTGTTAAACCTACTAAACCTTATAAATTGTAATAACTAAATGATAATGGTAAAGTGAAAGTGACTAAATAGGTTATGGTTTTATTTTTGATTAGGAAGTATGTTGATGAAGTTTTGTGTGATGTGGTGCCAATACAAGCAAGTCATATATTATTGGGGAGACCATGATAGTATGATAGGAAAATAATTCATGATAGAATTAAAAATAGTTATACTATTGTAAAAAATGCTAAAACCACTACTCTTGTATCTCTTACACCCAAACAAGTGTATAATGATCAAATAAAGTTGAAAGGTGAGCATGAGGCTATATGAAGAGAAAATCAAGGCGACGAACAAGGGGAGAGAAGATAATCAAAGTCAGCCAAAACCTAAAACACTACTACAATCCATTCAACCACCCATCCAAACACAAACAAACATTCAACCAACACTTCAAATAAATCAGACCATTCAGCCACTACCTAAAAACACCCAAATCTGGCCGAGAGTGAAGGTAAAAAAAGAGGAGTGAAGAAAGTCAGCAAGTGTGATGAGAATTATTTGGAAAAACTAAAGAAGCAATTCATTTTTTATACTAGAGAGGGTGAGGCCATGTCTGTATTTTTCACTAACAAGCCAATGATTTTACTTGTGTATAAGGAGGCTTACTTTAATACTAATGATCTTGATCATGTTTTGCCTAATATTGCTATTTTTTTATTGTAGAAGTTTGAAGATGTGTTTCCTGAAGATATCACTAGCGAATTACTACCTTTGGAAGGAATAGAATATTAGATTGATCTTGTACCCAGGGTTGCAATTCCTAATCGACCAGTCTATAGAAGCAATCATGAGGAGACAAAGGAGCTTTAAAGGCAAGTTAATGAGCTAATAGAGAAGGGGTATATTCGTGAGAGTATGAGCTCGTGTGTTGTGCCAATGTTAGGTGTACCTAAGAAAGGTGGATCATGAAGGATGTGTGTTGATTGCCGAGTCATCAATAATATAACGGTAAAGTATATAAATCATATTCCTAGGCTTGATGATATGCTAGATGAATTACATGGATCATGTATTTTCTCCAAAATTGATATGAAAAGTGGGTACCATCAGATTAGGATGAAAAAAAGGTGATGAGTGGAAGACTACATTTAAGACTACATATGATTTGTATGAATGGTTAGTCATGATGTTTGGACTTACAAATGCACATAGTATGTTTATGCGTTTAATGAATCGTGTATTGTGTGCGTTTATATGTAAGTTCACAATTATGTATTTTGATGAAATTTTGATCTATAACAAGAACTTAAATTAACATCTTGATCATTTGAGTTATATATTTAATATGTTGCGTAGTGAGATATTATATGTTAATCTTAAAAGGTGTACTTTTTGCATAGAGATAATTGTATTTCTTGGCTATGTTGTAATTGCACAAGTTATTAAGATGGATGACGAAAAAGTTAAGGCCATCCAAGATTGGCCTATACCAAAATTGGCAAGCGAGGTAAGGAGTTTTCATGGGTTAGCTAGTTTTCATAAGTGTTTTGTGAAAGATTTCAATACATTAGTTGCACCTTTAAATGAAGTTGTTAAAAAGTCAGTTGGGTTTAAATAAGGGGAGAGACAAGAATTGACTTTTGCTTTTTTGAAAGAAAAATTATTATTTCCACCTATTCTAACTTTACCTGACTTTATAAAATATTTAAAATTAAATGTGATGCATCTGAAATAGAAATATAAGCTGTGTTAATCCAGGATCGAAGACCCATTACTTATTTTAGTGAAAAGTTAAAATGATCCACTTTGAACTATCCCACTTATCACAAAGAACTATGTTTTGGTAAAAAATACTTGAGGCATGGCAACATTACTTGTGGTTAAAAGAGTTTGTAATCCATTCAAATCATGAGTCATTGAAACATATAAAAAGACAAGATAAGTTGGATAGGAGACATGCAAAAAGGGTTGAATTCATTGAGACTTTTCCTTACATAATCAAGTATAAGCAAAGTAAAGAGAACATAATGGCTGATGCATTTTCACACATGTATGTTCTTCTAAACACTATGAGTACTAGATTGATAGGCTTTGAATATATAAAGACATTGTATGCTAATGATTCTAACTTTTCCAAAATATATAATGAATGTGGACATTTGACTTTTGGTAAGTTTTATTTGATGGATAATTACTTATTCAAAGAGAATCGATTGGGTGTTCTTGCTAGTTCTTTGCATGAATTTCTTGTTCGTGAAGCACATAAAAATGGTTTAATGAGTCATTTTAGGGTTGCAAGGACTTTAAATGTATTGTATGAACATTTATATTGTTCAAAGATGAAAAGAGATGTGCAACGAATTTATGAACAATGCATTGCATATAGAAAGATAAAATCTAGAGTACAACCACATAGATTATATACACCATTACCTGCACCTACTAGACTTTAGGTAGAGTACAACCACATAGACTATATACATCATTACCTGCACCTACTAGACCTTAGGTAGATATCTTTATGGACTTTGTTTTAGGTTTACCTGAATTAAAGAATGGTAAAGACTTTCTTTTTGTTATGATTGGTAGGTTTTTTAAGATGACGCATTTCATTGCATGTTATAAGACTGTTGATGCATCTCATATCATAGACTTGTTCTTATAAAGATTGAATATTTGCATGGCATGTCTAGGAGTATAGTTTCAAATCATGATGTTAAGCTCCTTAACTACTTTTGGAACACTTTGTGGGGGGAAATTAGGAACTAAACTCTTATTTTCGATAACTTGTCATCCTCAAATAGATGAATAAACTTAGGTAATGAATAGAACTTTCTCATAATTTTTACGTGTTTTTATTTACAAAAATCTGAAAAGTTGGGAATAATGTTTGCCTTGATTTTTCTAGGTAAAAAAATATAATCCCTGTATTAATTATATTAGTTCTTAATTTCTAAAATATATTTTAATCAAGTCATACTTAATTAAATCATCTCAATTTAATTTCTTACTAATGGTTTTTAATGTGTGTTCTCTATCACGTTTCTAATATGTGAGCCCAAATATAAATTATAATTAAATAGAATTAAAAAAATTAAATAATTTAATTTATTATCAATTAAATAATTGATTAATTTATATTTGAAAATCAGGTGTATCGTCTAGCAACGTGTTACGATTCCTTAAATATTAGAAAAGTCATTAATGGTTTAACTTAACCTTTTAGTGACCGGTTTCTCAGTGTAATTAACATCATTTCATCAATAATATTTTGATTTAACATTAAAACATGGAGTATTTATGCCATGTTAAATCATATTTGTTCTTTAGATAATAATCATTGATCGTTTGAATAAGATTTGAAACTCTTTTTAGATTTCATTCCGTCTTGTCTAAGGATTTCTTAGTCAATACTATTTGAAAAAAAATAGAATATTTTTTCTAATTCACATAGAGTGATGAATCCTTTCTTGATCACTTAAGTACCTTCATATAATTCATGTTATACCTAGTGTCTGACCTTTTGTTACCTTGATTAAGATAACATGTAATAGAATCAAAGCATAACATTCTCTATATAAGATGATTTAGTGATCTCAAGTCTAAAGATCATGTAAAAAATCGTCGCTTGAGCCTTTCCATAGATATAGGTGATCTTTTCATATGAATTTTTTATGCGAGTTAGTTTAGCGTACATGTCTTATGACAGACACCTACATATTAGTTCTAGGTATCCCTTATATCTCAGCTTATGAGAACAATTGCTTCATTTCATAAAGAAAAGAACATAATATGTATCAGTCTTTACGGCTCTAATGAATGTCCGATATTTAAGAGATCATTAACTAGAAATATTTTAGGAACAATGCTTTGATACAACATGAATCTCATAATTATAACAACTTTATAATTTTCTTTGCAAAATATTTTTATCCTATGAACTTTATCTTTGCTCTAGATTCATTAATATAATATTATATGAATATTAAAGATAAATTAAGCCTTTATTAATAATAAATATGTATTTACATGAATATAACAATATCACGTGTATCTATCCGATTGACTACAAAACATATTAAACTAATAAGGTTTTTATTATGTCACATTCCTATCATATTTTTTTTAAATTTTTAGAATCAAATCTCAATCTTAATTATAGATTACGTGATCATGAGCTTCACATCACACCAATTACCAATATCTCCGACCGAAAAGAATAATGATACCAAGTTCATAGTTTTATTACTTAAATCTATAAGATTATTTGTATGCAAAGGCACCTAACACATTGCCTTCAATCACACACACACACGTAAGCCTCACTTAGCAATAATGCCCATCAAATTTTCAATGCCTTCATTATAACTAGAATAATAGCCTACAGATTAAATGCCCATCAAATTTTCAAGTTTTGGTTCCCAATCAACTTGTTGCTTCGTTCAGCAATCTAATTAAGTGAATGATCTGTCCTTGTTCCCTTCGTCACATTAAAAGAAGAAGAAAGAAAGCTCAATAAGTCTTTGTGCTACTTATCCCTTGGTGTCCAAACAGAAGGCAGCAAAACATATTTCCAACATTTAATTTTAGTATAATATTAATAATTCTTGATTATATTAATTAAACATATGTCTCAGTTATTCAATAGTTTTAAATCATAAAATAATTATTTTTCATGTTCCTTTGAAAACAATATTAAGAAGACTTTGGCTTTAGTTTTTTATTTTTTAAAAATAATATGAATATATGAAAAAAAATTATTTTTTATTTTACTTTTTCTGTTAACAAAAGAAGATTATTGTTTGTTTCCCTTCTAATACATGAAGACAAAGGGCAAGAAAAAAGTTGTAGGTTTTTTTCTTTTCTTTAATAAGTATATATACGTCCCTTTATTTCTACCACAAATTAATGTTCTCAGAGGTTTTTTTTTTTTTTTTTTTTGTGGTAGGGATAGTGAACAAAACTTCATAGTTGGGGTCCTAAATGAACAAATTGGATAATATCCAAGTTTTGCCTTGAAAGACAACCAGGAAAATAAATTGAGAACAGCAGCACACATATGCTAGTTCACTGCCAACCAAGAAGAATAGATATGAAAAACAAAAGGAGTGGCTATATATATATATATATATATATGAGGTGCTTAGTTGCAGCTAACATGCTCTCATGACCTTTTGTGGCCCATCCATCAAGTCCCTATGATATGATTGTGTTTGTTTTGTTCTTAGCGACTCTAGCTGTGAAGTAGAGTGAGTCCTAACTTCACTGCTTCAGTGTAGTGTAGTGTAGACAGCAGCTCGCAATTAATAGCAATATTTAACTCAGTTGATCAGTGCTAACGTAGAACGACTCTCTCCATCAATAATAACAACTCTCATGCCTAATTCAACCATTTCTTTCCCTCTTCTCTAGAATCTAAACTAATATATATATCATGGTACGTGTAATTAGTAGAAAAGTATGAGAGGGATATATGTAAATGCTTTACCTTTTGTAATCCATCAACTAGCTTGAAACGAAAGCAGCACACAAGGGTGAGCGTCCCACCACTCGTGTGCCCCTCACAATTGAGCAAATCAATTTCCTACGCTAAGAATCTTCCCTTCTTAGCACCTCCACTACCCTTGATCGGTCGTTTTTATTTCAAACTAGCTTCAAATTCAAACCATTTTGTGGCCTTGTGCCATTTGCATGCATTAATAAGAATTATGACTGAAAAAGTAGACAATTCCAAAAAGAATTGGGTAATGATGATCCATCACATGACATTATTTGATAACAACTACTTGTCTTCGAATTTAGAACATGCATGACTGCCCTCCCATCCCTTCTCCTCTACCATCCTGTCTCCCCTAAAATAATACGAAATGAGTAGTAATTTCACACACACACACACACACTCTTTGTTGAATTGGTAAACTGATCTTCACGTTGATTGTTACATAATATTTTTTTCATCAATAATTCATGTGTTGTGCTTTAAATTTAAGTGATGAATTAGATATGATTCGTATTGCATTTCAACTATATATATTACAAATAAAGCTACGACTCTTTCAGTAGTTTTATAATCAAGCAAGAGTTGCGTGGGGTTTGGTTTGTCTCTCATTGTATCATGGTTAATCAAACACTTAGCTGATCCATCATCCATTATTGCCAGGAGGGAATATGTGAGAGCCACTTTAATTAATGTGTGAAAACTTCTTATAGCCCACTTTAATTATTTATTTGAAAGGTGGGCAAAAACAATATTTTTGCCAACTAATGTTATTATCATTTTGATCAACTTTTAAAGATTAATCTTGTTGAGGTTTATTTGTCTTATGTAAAACTATCATAAACAAATATTTAAGATTTGAAAATATTTTTTTAAATGATTTGATCAACTTTTAAAATAAAACCTGCTAAAGGTTTATTTATTCTATTTAATCCACAACAAAATATT
Organism: Populus nigra; assembly: GCF_951802175.1. NCBI lineage: Eukaryota > Viridiplantae > Streptophyta > Magnoliopsida > Malpighiales > Salicaceae > Populus > Populus nigra. The sequence continues at coordinate 1,790,832 of NC_084870.1, read as the reverse complement.
ATGATCTAAAAATGCTTTTTTTAAAAGGTCTTATTATTATTTTTTTTCTGCCTTTTGAGGATAAAATTCATTTTGAGGTTTTTTCATCCAATGTCAATCTATGATAATAAAACCACAAATGAAGATTTCTAGTTGAAAATATTTTTTTTAAAAGCAATCTTATTGTTATGTTTAGGTCAACTTCTAAGTATAAAACCTATTGAGATTTTTCATCTTATGTCCTATATAATAAAAAAACCTCAAACAAATATCTATAAGTGGAAATTTGTTTTTTAAGTGATCTTATATTATTATTTTAGGTTGATTTCTAAGGATAAAACCTATCGAGGTTTTTGATCCTATATCAATCTATAATAATAAAACCTCAAACAAATATTTGTGAGATAAAACTATATAATTTTTTTCAAATCGATCTTATAATCATTTTTAAATTGACTTCTAAGGATAAAACCCGTAGGAGATTTTTTTTATCCTATGTCAAATGGTCACGAGTTATATATATATATATATATATATATATATATATATATATATATATATATATATATATATATAATTTAAACCAATCAAAAAATAGAATTTGTATTTTGTGTAACTCAATGAAATTATAAAATTGTTTTTGTATTTCATTTCTGTGTTCGAGAAAGTTTTGAAAAAACCAAATTCGTTTTGTAGAGTTACAGATCGAATAAAAATCCTTTTTGAAGAGAGTTTTGTCAAGAACAAAATGATTTTTTGAAGTCAAAACATTCAGCTCGTTCTGGATATTTTCAGTAATAGCTGAAAAGGTTGGTGAGGTTGGAGGAGATGGTTGTTCAAGGTTTGTATAGACAGGTTTTGGTATATTGGTAGTATAGTCTGCATTTTGAAAACTAGGAGAAGTGATATCAGATGTAGATTTTTTTGGAAGGTTTTCGTGATAAGGGATATTGATAACAGAAAGGATTTTGGAAATTCTTCCCAGATTTATTGTATTGGAAGAGGAAGAGGCTTCTAAAAATCTGGAACTTGTAGAGTGGTGGTGGTATTTATGGTGGTGCCGCACCTTCAAGAATCCAATCTTCTGGGAGGGATATGTTTTTCCATTGAATTGCTTTTGGGACAATAGTGTTTGAGCGGGGTAAATATGTTTTTAGTAGGAGTGTTTCGCCTTTTTAAGATTGGAATTTGTGTTTGCTGGCAAAGGCTGAGAACATGGCTTTGTAATGAATTTTGAATATGAGAGCAACAGGGATAGATCCTTCGAGCATGTCATAATTATGGGTCTTTATTTGTAGTAGCATACTTTGCAAGATATTTTTGTCTTTGAGGGATATGGTTATGTTTGGATAACAGTCAAATGATACCGGACCACTGCAAAGGCTAGACTCAATAGAACTGAAGAGGGAGTCTTGGAAGTTTTGAAATCTAGCATCACGGAGGACAGCTAGAATGGAAGTGTTTAAGCATTCTTTAGATTAGAACATTACCTGTTATAAATGTAACCAGAAAGGACATACATCCCGTTTCTGCAAGGTCAATACTAAACTTCATGAACTCCAAATAGATGAAGATATCATCAACCAAATACAAAATCTCTACATTGAGGATACAAACACTGACTACTCTTCTTCAGACACTTCTGAAGAAGAATTTCAAATCGATGAAATCGCAACCACTAGTGCTACTTCAAATGCCTCTACAAATTCCAAACAAATCAACGTCTTGACCCAAGATCAAGAATTTATTTTTGAGGCTATCAAACGACTTGATGACCCTCAACTCCAAAAAACCTATTTGGATAAATTATTGAAAGACTTCAGCCAACCACATCACCCCCTGTATAACCCCTCTATATTACCTTCTACCAGCACCAGTACTTATGACCTTACAAAGATCCTTGGCAAAAAGAAATCCAAAACCACAGTAACCATTCCAGAATTACATTCTGAGATAAAAACCCTCAAATCCGAATTGCAAACCCTCAAACAGGCCTAACAGAAAGACTTTGTCATACTACAACGCCTTCTGTCCAAAATTGAAAGCCAGTCTGATACTGAGTCTGATACAAAAGATCAAACCATTGAATCTCATGCTAATACCACATACACTTACAAATATTGAGAATATTCCAGATGATTTCTTAAACGTACTAACCCAAATATCTTCCAAGAAGTATTTAATTAGAATTACTCTTGTTTTTTCAGAAGATTTCCAGCTTGACACTATTGCCTTATTTGAAACAGATGCAGATTTAAACTGCATCAAAGAAGATGTGGTTCCAAAAAGATTTTTACAAAATACCTCTAAAAAACTCTATGCTGCTAATAATTCCAAATTATATATTGCAGGAAAAACCCAAGCCTCCATTTTCAACAAAGGCATTTCTCTTAAAACATTTTTTGTTGTTACAAAAGACATCAATCATACCATCATTCTTGGCACTCCATTTATTGACATGATTACACCATATCAAGCATATCATAAATGTATTACTTCCAAAATCAATAACACCAAACTTGTTTTTCCATTCTTAGAAAAATCTAAGACTAGAAATTTAAATTTGACTAAAGCATGTTCCATACATACCTATCATATCAATGCACTGATTCATGGGAAATAATTCCATCTACATAATTTACAAAACCATGTTTCTTTTTGTCGTCTCAACAAACAATTACAAAGTTCTGATTTACAAAAGAAAATCATTGATTTTCAAAATAAGATTGAACAACAGATATGTTCAGACTTACGTAATGCTTTCTGGAAGCGAAAACAACACATCGTTGATCTTCCTTATGAAGATACATTTTCAGAAAAACTCATACCTACAAAAGCAAGACCTATACAAATGAATGTTGATTTAGAACAGCATGGCAGACTTGAAATCCGCGATCTCGAGTCTAAAGGTCTTATCCAAAAGTCTTAATCACCCTGGTCGTGTGCGACCTTTTATGTCAATAAAAAATCTGAAATCGAAAGGGGCACACCAAGACTTGTGATCAATTACAAACCTCTAAATTCTGCTTTAAAATGGATCAGGTATCCAATCCCCAACAAAAAAGATTTATTACAAAAATTGCACTCCTCATTCATATTTTCTAAGTTTGACATGAAATCTGGATTTTAGCAAATCCAGATTGATCCCAAGGATAGATACAAAACTGCTTTCACAGTTCCTTTTGGCCAATACGAATGGAATGTAATGTCCTTTGGCTTAAAAAATGCACCCTTTGAATTTCAGAATATATATATATATTAAGATGATATTATTATTATTTTTTGATCGGCTTCCTAGGGTAAAATTGTTGGTTTTTTTTATCATATGTCAACTAATAATAATAAACCACAAATATGCAACATAATCATTACCAAGAAATAAAAAAATTGACTTAATAAATCAAATTAATCCTGCCACACAAACAACAATTCATAATAACATCACTATATCATAAATCAAACCTAACCTAATCATTTAAGAACACACACATCCAATAATCATTCACAATAGATTAAAAATCAACACTAATAATTAATACATTACCACAAAAACTCATCAATATGTTCAAATATTTATTTAAGAGGTTTGAAATCAACATTTGAAGGGGCTATAATTGATGATGAAGGAGGAGACAATTGGATTCGTGATGTGGAGGAAAGGTCGTGGTCATGGGAAGATAAAGCAAAAGGAGGTTACTGGGTAGAGAGAGGAGGCTTTAACGGTGCTAGTTTGTGGTGAGAATGGAGGTTGTGGTGGATGATCTAGCTTTCGGTAGTCGACGAGAGTGACAATGATGATCGGTGTTGGTTGGTGCTAGAGTGACAAGTGGCTGGTAGGAGAAAAGTTCAAGTTTTTTGGCTATGGAGAAAGAATGTTTTTAATGGGTAACAGTGGCTAAAATCAGTCAAGAAGAACAAGAATTAAGGAATGATGATTATGGCTTCCTTAAGGCATCGATTGTGGCTATCAGCGATGGATGTTAACGCCATGGGTCGAGCTTGACTTCTTTATATAAAGGAGAGTGAACGATAGCTCCTGGTGACTGTGAGGGAGGTTGCTAAATTAGCCATATATGAGTGAGGGGGCTCTTATTGGTGGATATGTTATGAGTTTTGATGGGTCACGATTATTAGAGGAGATAAACGAACCTTTTGTTTGTTTTTTTGTTCTCTATGTGGTGTGTTGGTAAGAAAATGTATGAAGGACGGGGTGGTTTTTTCTTGTTTTTAGGGAGATAGAGAGAGAGAGAGAGATAAAGGGAGTTGTTGTGTGCCTTTATTTTGGTAGGTGGCGACTTGGTGAAGAAAATTACTCTAAGGTTTTTGTTTTTTGGGAGAGCGTGTCTCTCTTTTTCTTTTATTTAACGGTGGGTGGTTTTTTAGTGTGCTATCCTCTAGATTTTTTTGTCCCTTTTATTACCATTCACACTCGCTATTATTTATACTAACACTAAAAGCTCTTGTCCTCTTCTATTCTCTAACTTTTCACAACCTCCTTTTTATTTTTCCCCATTCATTTATTTTCATTATTTTTTTTGAATTGTTTGGAGGTAGGTTTTCCAAAATTTAAATTGATCCTCATTCCTTCCACAACTACATTATGCTTACTAATAAAAAAAAATTATTCATTTTCTTCTAATTGAATTTTATTTTTATGATTTTTTAAATAAGTTTGAAATAGTTGAAAACTATAAAATGACCGAACATTGGCCAAATCGTGTCAAAAATACTTTTTTTGAGAATTTCTTGTAACGTTGCATATTTTTCATTTTTTTGAAAATATGTTAAAAACAAGGGCCTAAAAACAAGTTACAACAATGATGTAAAAATAAACTACTATCTTCATATTATTTAAATAAAAATTGAAACTTGTAACAAGAAAATAGATTTGATTAAAATCTTCATAAAATTAGTGAATTATAATCTTTCAAACAACATTTAAACTTTTTAGATTAATAAGAATTTTTCAAAACATTCTTAATCAGGATTTTCTAAAACATAACTTCTTTTAAATCATGTATGTCAATAAGTATCTTGTCATCATAGATCAATAAAGAATAAATCGTGTCTTTTTGAATTTCTTTTAACCATTCAACACACTAATGAATGACATTACTTCTAAATAACAAAATACAATCTTCAAATATTTATTTAAACGATATCTTTTAGATATGGATATACAAAACTCTTATATAGAGAGACAATAATATCTACAAACCAGATATGAAAAAAATCAAACTTTAATAATAAGAAAAAAAAAATATGACAAAGATATTGCCTATATTAAAAATAATAAAAATGTACAATAACATAAAAGGTTTATCATAAATGATGAAGTCATAAAAACTTCATATTGGATTTGGACTTTCCACAACTGCTTCTCGGCTTAGTTGTTTCACAATCTCCTACAAAAGCAAGTCCCTTATCATAATAAGAGACCCTTTTATGCTTAAGTTAATATATAATAGAAGAAAAAGAATGAATAACATAAGAATGATAACGTATAAGAGTGTATGTTGTGATGATCATGTATTTTGTTGTTGTGTGGTCTTATTGTGTTTGTATGGTTACTTGGTGACTTGAGATATTTATATACCTTGGTCATATGAAATTACCTTGTGGAGCATAAAGTAGTGAACATATTGCGTGATGAAATGATAAAAAAACAATTATTTATATTACACAAGTAAAGTTGTGTAAACGTTGTATTGGAAGGTTAAGCGTCGTGGTCATTGGTGAAAAAGGTTGACGTCCGTTATTGATTGGCAAGAAAGGTTATCTTACTTACCATTGGTGGTAATTAGTGGAGAGAAATCTAGATGATGCATTAACCTTTTAAAGGTCATAACATTTCCTTATGTGTGCCAACGTTGGGCTACCTAGGAATTCGGATTTGATCCTAAGATAGTGAGGTGTTAGGTTGATGCTTAAATAGTGGATTTTCATGATTTGTTGTTGGGACAAGGTCCAAAAATTAATAGACAAAGGTTATCTGCTTAGGTCAAGGCCCATTAGCAGACAAGGTTGTCCATTATTTTTTTTGCCAATCAGGTGGCCCCTACTATTTTAAATTGAACCATAGTCTTTCAAATTGCTTATTATTTAAAAGAATCATGAATCTATTTCATCAAGTTATAGGTCACAAAGAATGCCTTGTGATCATAAAAATTATATTGTGTTAAGAATTGTGCCAATGATAATGGAGGATCAATGGCCAAGACTATAAATGAATTATTGTTTCAACGACTAACATTGATAAATGGCAAATTCTAGAGAAAGCCATAACACCTTCTTTCATATAACATTACTTGGAGTATTTGGTTAACCATAAATCATCTAATTTTTCATCAAATATAACTAGATTGGAAATCATGCTTTGAAGTGCATAGGTAATGATCTGCTATGTTAAAGGGTTAAAGAGTCCCAAAGAAAATGAACCTTCTTTCACCAATTGTCAGCATAGTTAAAAAGAGTCCCGAAGAAAATGTTAGTTACATAGATAATGATATCCTATGAAGTGCAAATGAGATTCGTAAATGGTCTAACAATATTTATGGTCACTAATGTTATTAGATAAATTGTTCACTATTGTAATTTTTTACTTTTCCTTTTATTCTAATACTTTTCTTTAAACTCCTATTGTTTTTCATTTGTAGTCACCCTCTCAATGACTAGCTTTCATCAATAATATCTCTTAATTACCATTAAAAAAAAAACAATAGAGGATCAATGAAGAAATTGCCATAATAAATGTTGAGAGAGCTTATTATTTGGAGACGTGGATATCTTATTAGAGACATGTAGATTTTCTTATGGAGATCTCATTTAAAGATATGGATATTTTATTAGAGATATGAAGATTTTGTGTGGGGGTTTTCTTTGGAGATATAGAGATAAACAATATAATGAAGAAAAATATATGGAGACTTTCTTGGATAGACTATTTATTTTTTCATTGATAACTTTAAAAGATTCTTTTATATAAGTGGAGATATAATTTTTAAAAACTATTTGATCTTGAACAATGTATTGTAGGATGTGCTGACCTCTTTTCTTTTTTGTTCAAATTTCATTTTTTTTATGAACTGTTGGAGATAACCTATGGTGATCAATTTTTATATCTTTTTTTAGGGTATAACAGTTCTCGATGTTATGCCCATAGTCATGTAAAAAACACAAACTTTTATAGGGTTCATTGTGTTCTCATTGCTCTTTATAAATTAGGGATATTGCAAAAAAAAAAAAAACACTTCTCTTGATAGCTACCTCAATATGCGTGATGGTTAGAGGTTGGGTCATGAGCCAGGGAACGCCAGTTGATCACAGATGGATCCCTTTGTGTTTCCTTTGGATACTCTAATGCTACTAGAAGATCGATGGTGCTAGGAAGATTTTGCCTTTTGTTATTGGAAACAAGAGTGTTCTTGTTTAATCACACTTATTTTTTTTACTCAAATATGATTTTTTTCACTTTAAGAAGAGTTCATTTAGGAAGAGTATACAATCATTCCTATAAAGAATAGTTGTAGACTCCATTAATAAAGGATTTAGTGGCAATGAGTTTGAGTAAACTTTCTATGTTGATTATTTTCTTGTTAAATCTTTGAAGATATGCTCCAGTGCTCTTATCTTCTTATTATGTAATTGTGAAGAGCTTAGGTTTTCTATTTTTAGTTGATATGCTATATTGAAACGGGACATGAGTTTGGCATTGAGATTGTTAAAGTCAATGATGGAACTAGGCTCTTGGCTATGATGTCACACTCGAGTAGATTCATGAAATGTTATTGGAAAGATTTTACATATAGCATTGCTACCTTATGTTACAACCAAGTAACATTGTATGTTTTATATATGTCTTTTCTTAGGTTAGTAAAGCTATCGTAGTTGTCAAAGTTGGCTTTCGTGAATATACAATTGACACGATCCAAATATTGATGTCTTATCCCAAGTGCAGGAGTGTCGAAGTAATAAATAACCCAGCAAGATCGGGATCGAACCACAGGGAGGTGAACTATATAAATTACAAATAATATATATTTAATAAAACAAAGAATTTATGATAATTTTATGGGATATTGATGTAAGGATTAAACAAGGATAAAACAATTGTCAAGGTTAGAGGATCCACTAATGGTATTTCAAATAAGTATAGTATAAACTCTTTTTATTACTCAATTGGAAACCACACACAAAGAAGGTTCCAATCGAATTATAAATTATTAACATGATTATATTAGTTATCATATTCGAATAGTGCTAATACTTGTAAATGTTGTCAGGTATTCATGATGATAACTTATGTTAACAACAAATCAAGTTCCTTTCATAGCACAGGTGTCGGTTATACCATACAGTTGGGCTATGAAAGTGCCAAGTATTTGTTGTACCAAGGGTTATACAACATAATCTAGATTAACCATTTAACAAGCAAAGTATTAACAGTGAATAAGATAACAAATATAAAACATGTTAGTATCAAACATTAAAGTCTATGTTGAGTTTATACTATACTTATTCTTACACCATTAGTGTAACCTTTTCACCTTGACATAATAAACTTAGCTGAACATTATGAATAAGAAAAACATAGATAAACAAGAGGAGAACATGATTATACAAGTATAATAAAGGAAATGAAAGGTATAAACAAGAGATTAATGAAAGAAAAACTTAAGCATTACAAAAATATAAAGAGAGAGAGCAAGGACATAATCTTGATCTAAAAATCAAGATGCCTAAATGCATGGCAAATGCCTCCTTTTATAGACTAAAATTCAGAACTATTGATTTGATGACTAATTGTTAATTGAGTGGCCACCTCTTAACCTGGTAACAATCCTTATCTTCTTGTCTATGGAAAACATCATTACTAACATCAGAATTTGAGTAGATAGTCTTCATGAAAGTTTTGGAAAATTGTCTTAACTTTCTAAAAAAAACAAGAATCAGTGCATTTAGACTTCTAAAACTCGAGATATGAGCTGAACACTGAATAGTATCTGGGCTGCAGGACATATTCCGACTTCTCTGTTGTTGCTACAATTTGAACTTGAAAACGGTCCTTTTGAATCTTGGACTCTCATGAAAGTTTTAGGCCTATGTCTTAGATTTCCATACATATAAACCAGACTTAAATCCAAGTTCTACAACTCCAGTTATGATCCAATAATCAAATGATGTTCCAATTTGAATTCAACCAGCATCTCTTTTCTAAGTTTAGCCCTCTCTTTGTCTTCTTAATTTCAGTGGTTAAACTCATCAAACAATCATTTGATTTATGTGATAGACCTGCATTTAAAATGAACATTTACCATAAATTAAAGGTATCTTATATTATCAGATTTGTTATTATAAAACATGCTCTAGTTAAGGAGTTATTGATACTTCAAGTGCAAAATGATGATATAAAACCTTGATAAAAATACAATTTTAAGTACTAATCAACAATCCTTAGAGACACAAGTCTATAGAACTCAATGATAAACTGGAGAATCTTCCACTTTGTGGGGATAATATTCTCTCTTAGAAGCTTGTATTGATCTTATTCGTGTTATGGTCTTCTTTAATAAGAAGTTCATCAGTAAATCAATGAATCATAGAAGGGAAAAAATGTATAATAATGATAACGAGAATGTGGAAGAGTACATGTTGTGATGGTCGCGTGTTGTGTTGTTCTATGGTCTTGTTGTTCTATCTAGTTATCTGGGGGTATTTTTATACCTTAGTCACATCAAATTACCTTATGGGGCATGGAGTTGCAGACACACCATGTGGAGAAATGATGAAGAACAATTATCTATACCGTGAATGTAAAGCTGTGTGGGCACCATACTAGAAGGTTAAATGTCGTGATCATTGGTGAAAAAGGTTAGCACTTGTAGGTGATAGGCGAGAAAGGTTGGCGTCATACTAACAAGGCATATGCCATACTTATTGGTGATGATTATTTGAAAGAAAGCTAAGGATCACTTACCCCTTGGAGGTTATAACATTGCACTGCTATGTGTGCCAACACTAAACTCCCTAAGAATTGGGATTCAATATTGAGATACTGAGAGGTTAAGTCAAGGCCTAAAAAGTGGTGGTTCGCTGTTAGTTATTGAGCTAAGACCCATAACTTGGCATGTCCACTTAGGCCCGGGCCCATTAAGGGACAACCACGCTGTCCATTTTTTTTGTACGGTGACCAATCAGTTGGTGTCTATAGATATGTATACACACATATGTATGTATTGGGCTCCATTACAACATGATTCAGGAAATAACTAGTTATATGACCCACACTTCGTCGTGGGTCAAATAATCAATAATTATTAAAAGAAGCTCCTAAACAAAATAAAAGAGAGGAGATTGTCTATTTTTTTAGTTTTTGGTTTTTTAACCAGTCACGTCACTTTAGGGTAGGAGAAAAAACACATTTGATAAAAAAGATCCCTTCTAGATTTTTGTTGGATCACTTGAGTTATGGGTTGACCCGACGGGTCAACTGGTTTACTTCGGGTCAATTGAAGACCCAGATTTTGACTATAACAAACCCACCCAACGTTGTTGGGTCTGGCCTTCTAGTAGGACCCAAAGCGTTGGGTCCTACCGCTGGGCATGGCCCAAGTTGCTGGGTCCTGGTTGCAAAGGACCCAAAGATATTGAGTCCTAGTGGAGGTATGACTCAATTGGGTGTTGGGTCATGGTGGTAGGTAGGGCTCAAAGATTTTGGATTAGGTGTTGGGTCATGGTGGAAGATAGGACCCAAAACTAGTTATAAGACTCAATATTGTTGGGTCCTGGTATGGTGGGAGGCAGGGCTTGCTGCGAGCAAGGCCCAACACTGGTTTGGGTCTTGACGCAGGACCCAAGAGTATTGGGTCCAGATGAGGACCTAATGTTTTTTGGTCTTGGATTTCTAAATATAATTATTTGTGTTATCAATATTATTATGTTTATTATAATTAAAAGTATTCATTTTAAAAATAGTATTATTTGTATTATAAATATTATTAACTTTATTCTAATTGAAAGTATTAATACTAAAAATAGTATTATTTGTGTTATAAATATTACTAGTTTTATTATAATTAATAGCAATAATATTAAAAATATTATCATTTGTCCTATAAATATTATTATTTTTATTATAATTAATATTATTAATCAAATAATTAATTAATTTGAAAAAATTATTATCATTATCATCATCATTAATAAATTAAAAAATACTATTATTACTATTGAAGAAAAACCACCTATTTTTTTTTAAATATTCACAAATATAATTCAAATTTTTCATATTAAAAATATTAATTTGAAGTAATAGAAAAAAAGAATATTTTTAAAAGCATTTTTGGAAGGCAAAAACAAACATGTTTTGTTCCTCAACAAAGGATTGGGTCCTGCCAGGTGCAGGACCCAACATTATTTTGGGTCCTGACGTGTGCAAAAGAACAATTGATCTTCTTTGGTGAGCAGATTAGGAATCCATGTTATCAGTACGTGAGAATTCAACCCCCTATACCTCTCTACGCCTCTGCACATCATCGCAAATATATATATATATATATATATATATATATATATATATATATATATATATATATATATATATATATATTTCACTATAGTATAACACCACCATTAAATATTAATGCAAGATCATTGATCAATAAGGACGATTGCTTCCAGACCCACCCAGCAGCCTTACCCAATTAAATTTCTTTGTCATTGCTTTCTCTGATTTATATTTATTTTTCAAAATAAATTGATAAGATTTTTTTATATTTTTTTAAATAAAAAAACATCAAAAATAATAATTTGAAATAAAAAAAAATAATAAAAAAATTTCAAAATTTTTTCAAAGTATTTTTGAAATGCAAAAACAAACATGATTTAATAAGAAAATTCAAGAAGATAAATATAAAAAAATTATTCATATAAAAAATAAGAGAAAAGAAAAAAAAACATTAATATTATTATTTCCTCTTTACAGTATGAAAAGAAATCAATAAGAGAAAAGAAAAAAAATTTCAAGAGTTATTTGTGTTATAATTATTATTATTTTTCTTATAATTTAAAGTATTCATATAAAAAATATTATTATTTGTGTTATAAATATTATTATTTTCATTATAATTCTAAATATTCATCTAAAAAATATTATTAATTATGTTACAAATATTCTTGGGTTTCTAAATATAATTATTTGTGTTATTATTATTTTTATTATACATATTATTATTTTTCTTATGATTCAAAGTATTCATATAAAAATTTTTATTTTTTTTGTTATAAATATATTATTTTAATTCTAATTCTAATTATAAAATAATAATAGTTACAATAAAAATAATTATATTTAGAAACCTAATATGCAATTCTATTGGGTTCTAACGCAAGACCTTTTAGTCTTGGGTCTCGACGCAGGACCTAAGAGAATTTAGTCCTGATGCTGCATTCAATTTTCTTGGATCCTGCTGTGGACCTAGAGTATTAGGTCATAACGCAACCCAATAAGAATATCTTGAATTTCAATAACATTAATATAATCTAAATAATAATATTTTTAATTTATTAATTATTATATTAATTATAATAAAAATAAAAGTATTTTAAAATACAAATAATAATATTTTTAATGTTAATAATAATAATAATAATAATAATAATAATAATAATAATAATAATATTTAAAATTTCAATAACATTAATTATAATACAAAAGTATTAATATTAAAAATATTATCATTTGTCTTAGAAATATTATTATTTTTATTATAATTCAAAATATTATTATTTGTATTATACATATTATTATTATTATTATTATTATTATTATTATTATCATTAATAAATTTTAAAAAAATACTATTATTACTATTGAAGAAAAACCATCATTTTTTTAAAGATTGAAAAATATAATTCAAAGTATTCATATAAAAAATATAATTATTTGTGTTATAAATATAATTATTTTTCTTATAATTCAAAGTATTTATATCGAAAAAATTATTATTTGTGTTATAAATATATTATTTTAAATATAATTCTAAGAATTAATATAAAAATATTATAATTTGTGTTATAAATATTATTGGGTTTATTAATATAATTATTTATGTTATAAATATTATTATAACAAATAATCAAGCGCCAAGTGCCCTGGGGCTGCACCCAAGAGCGCGGGTCCGCCCCCGAGCCCAAGGTTGGTCACAATCTGTGCCAGGTGTCTGCATGTTGTGGCCTCAGCCAGCTATAGCGCAAGGTATCTGCTGCCTGAGGCCACAGCCAGGTGCGCATGGTCGGCCTTAACCTCCTGGCTTGGCAGCCCAAGCGCCAAGTGTCGATAGTCTGATTTATAAGAGTTTATTTGGTAGTGTGGTTGCGGTTACTTTTCAAAATACTTTTCGTACTGAAATGTATTAAAATGATATTTTTTTATTTTTAAAATATTATTTTTGAGATTAGCGCATCAAAACAATATAAAACATATAAAAAAATTAAACTTTTTTAAAACGTGATTTACAGCGCGTTACCAAACGCTTTCTTAATTAATTGTCTTCTCTACCGCTACGTCACCAAACGCTTTCTTAATTAATTGTCTCTTCTACCGCTACATCACTCTCACCTTAACGGCAAAAGTCAAACGAGCCATCGAGCTATAATTTTTGACTAAAAACATAGGCAAAAAACGCCTTCTAAAATGATATAGTATCGTCTACAGTTATTATATCTTGGTCATAGTTTATGTATAATAAAAAAATCCCTATACATTTTAATACATAGCAAAATAACTGTATAAGTCTATAATTAATTATATCTTGATTTACAGTGCATTCATTTGCAGTAAAAAACTTAGAATTATGTTAAGTAGTGCAATATAAAGAAACATTTAAAATCAGCTACACTGTACTAAAAATGGCTGCATCACAACCATTACAATAGAGATTCAATCTGTAACAAATTCTACCCCGTGAGCTAGAAGTCTACGCATCTCAAATACTACAAGTAAATGTTGCGTCCTATGTTGCATCCAATGTATCTAACCGCGAATTGGGTTTTATCCATTCCCATTACAGATCAAATTAACAATGTCAACGTTAATGATAAACGAGCAATACTTCTGTATTTGATTTTAAATTAATACTTTTTAATCGTCCAAACCAATACTTCTGTATTTGATTTTACCGCAGATTAAACGAGCATTGCTATTATAGGGTGTTTGAAAATCTATTAAAACAATAAAAAAATATAAAGAATATTAATTTTGACCAACCTGCAATCCAAAACAGAGGCTACATTAAATGAATTTGTTTACTAGTACAGTACTTAAATTAATTATTAAAAGTTCCATACAAACATGAGAATGAGCAGCTCAAGACTCCAACAAGATATATACCTGTCACATACTTGGAAGGTAAACATACCCTTCCTACAACAGTTAGTCAACTTGACACATGCTCAGTACTGATAGCACTTTTCTTGCTGGCTTGGGCACTGGGTGCCCCTTACCCTATGCCCTATTCCCACAAACTTCACATGAGAGACAGAATCACACAAGTTGAAGAAGGGAGAGGAAGAGGAAGAGGAAGAGCTAGTAAGTGGTGGTGATGGCACCTTACTTTAACAAGACATGGAGTGAATGAAGACAGGCAGCTTGCTTGCTTTTGACGTGCAATACTTTTTTTTTTTTTTTTTTTTTTTTTTTTTTTTTTTTATTATCGTGGGTGTCCGGGCCAGCTTGCGCGCACCTCGACTAATCCCACGGGCCCTGAAGTTAACGACCATGTAAGCCTCCAGTGGCCATCATATGAGCAGCCATAGGGTTTGAACCTGAGACCTAAAAGGGAGCAAACCCCTTAGTCCCAAGCTCTTATCACTAGGCCACCACCTAGATGGTTTTGACGTGCAATACTTCCCTTTGCTTTTAGTGGGTTTGAGTTTATTCGTGACATGGTTGGCATACTGTTGGAGAAAGTAAGTGTGAAACTGACTCTTTTAATGTTTAAGTAGACGAACCCACCCTTCCTTATAATATATTAATTCTTGCCCTTTTCAGTTTCTCTCTAATCTCTAAACGAACTCTTAATTACTTGAAATTTCCTTTTCCTTTTCTTTTTTCTTGCTTGGGCGATTAATTTCTAAGCATGTACAGTTTTACTCAAGCATTTAAAGAAGCAGATTTAAAACGCATGAAAAGTAAAAACTTCCCACTTCGAAGCTTGGAAACGCAAGAAAAGTTTTTGGTTCCTTGTGTGGTGTTGACTAAACTATTCACGGGGCGGCTTTTCACTCACAACCAACTTTCTAAGCATATATATATATATATATATAACAAGCAACAAACACCATGTTACCCGTCACTAGTGTTTGTGTGTGTGTGTGTGTGTGTATAACTAACCCCACCATAGCTTCCCTCATTACTACTCTTTTCTTTTTGTTTATTTGTCACTCTCTACAAGCCCTTCTTTGTTAGGTCACCTGTGCATATCACATCTCTCATGCTATATCTCACATAAGGTCTTTGATGATGGATATGGAAGCTCAAGATGAGTTCATGGGGTCTAATGATCTTACTCAGATCGTTGAAGGCAAACGCACCAAGCGGCAAAGGTCATCTTCCCCACACAAGGTGGCGACCTCTTGCTCATCAAGTGGTTATGGTGGTGGTGGGGGAGAAAGAGGAGTGCTTATAGAGGAGTATGGTTCAATTTCCTCTCCTGCAACTTCTAGTGAGGTTTGTGAGAGCACAGAAGAAGAAGAAGATATGGCTAATTGCTTAATTCTGCTAGCACAAGGTGACGTCCCTCCAAAGCAAATTCATGAAAATAAAGGCAGTAAAGTTGAGAAATTTAGTGCTCGAAAATTATCAGATATGTCCGCACCAACCATTAACAAGGCCGGTTTCTTTGTATACGAGTGCAAAACATGTAACCGTTGTTTCCCATCATTCCAAGCATTAGGTGGGCACAGAGCCAGTCACAAAAAGCCTAAGGCCACAGCACTGGAAGAGAAAAAAGGTCTTGTGGTGGCATCAATGGAGGATCTTAACGATCGTCAATTGAATAAAAGGAGTCCTTATCCTTCTCTTTCTCTCCAAATACCCCACACCACCACCACCAACAACAACAACGTTAACAAGGGTTTTCAGGCTAACAAGGCTAAGATTCATGAGTGCTCAATTTGTGGCTCGCAGTTCATGTCAGGTCAAGCTCTTGGAGGTCACATGAGAAGGCATAGGGCCAACACAGGCGCCAACCAAGTGAGCAATATCAGTACTGATTCATCAAGTGCTACCACTGAGTCTATTATTCATGGTGATCACCATCATACGATCAAGCCAAGAAATATTTTGGCTTTGGATCTTAATCTACCAGCTCCTCCTGAGGATGATCATCACCTCCACGAATCCAAATTCCAATTCTCGTCAACACAACAACCACTAGTGTTCTCCTCCCCAGCCTTAGTGGATTGCCATTACTAGAATATACTGAAAAAGATCCATATGGATCAATGTGAATTAATTTTAATTGTATCATTGCTATAATTTACTAGAATTCATCACTATCCAAATTATTTCTTGTTTGGATTTTATGGCAACATATAACTACTTAAGTTTAATCTTGTAGACATGTTTCTCAATATTTAATTTGTTCATCTACTTGTTGAAGTTTCGAATACTTTGAGTAAGTAAGTGGTTAGTGTTCATGGTTGCCTTTCATTCACGAAAAGTGAGTGATGGAGGCATCTTTGATTATCTTTTTTTAATAATAAAAAAAAACAATCTTTTAAAATAATTTTTTGGGTTCTTTCTAAGTGGGAGAGCAATGTGTAACACTCAAGAAAGAGAAAGAGGCACGGAATGGCATAGCTAGGGTTTGACATACCACCAGTACCACCACCAAAAGTCGTGGATGAGGTTCTCTCAATACGTGCCTTTTCTCTTGTTGCAGTAAAGCTAAAGAAATAAGGGGAAAAAGAAAAAAAACAAAACCCGTGGAGGCTCAACTTGATTTCATCAAGGAGAAATACTCATCATGTTAATAATGTGATTATGAATATTTGAAAGACTTTAAAAACATAATTTTCAAGTGAATATATTGTCTAAATTTAGATAATTTGCTAAAGATCCCTTATTGAAAAGAGATTTAATCTCCAAATTATAAGAAAGTTCATCCTGTTTAATTTAGGTTTTGTTTATGTTTGTATTGCATAGGTGTCTGTAATGATATAAATTTTTTAATTAATTAATACACATCACAATTTTATATTGAAAAATCTCTTTTAAAATCTAGATTAAAAAAATTAATTAATTTTTTTAAACTTAATTTTTTAAATAATAACCATAAAAACTATCGATCATAGCATCAAATACACCCATAAAAAAAAAGAGAAAACAATTGAAAAAAAAATTAAAACCTATAGTTTGTTTCAATAAATGAAAGAATAAATGAATAGCAATGCTGAGTTGGTAACTGACCATGCCACATGAATCCACCTGTATTTCACATTTGTTTATTTGTCTTGATATATGTATATTGAAGGTCCACATTATACTTTTAGTTCCTTTTTTTTTTCCTGCTAATACCAGGATTGTCAATTCTGTTCCGTTTCACCTGTAATGGCCGAAATATTTCATACCAATTTAAAAAATAGAACAAAACGGAATAATTTTCATATCATTTTAAATCTCGATCCGTTCCGGATTTTTTAGCTAAATTTCGGCCGGAATATTCCGGTTTCATTCCACATGTTCCGTTCCGCTCTTGAAAAGCCTTTAAACATTGTTCAATTTAATTAATTAAACCACCCAAGTATAAAAAGCTCTTTTTCATTACTATTTTTAATAACAATGATATTAATAATAATATTAAAAATTATTATTACTATTTTCATTAACAATGATATTAATTTTTTAAAATTAGATTTATCCCTAATATATATGATTTATATTCATGTTGTTTTTTTTCATGTTTATACTTTGTAGGAATTTGAGCAAAATAAGAGATGTTTTAAATTCCATTAGTCTTGATAACATTGACCTAACTTTATATTAAAATATTTTACTTTCATAATATTTTGATATTTTGTTTAAGTTGAATTACTTTAAGTTAAAGATCTATTTAATCTTGACTATTTAGAAATATTTTAAATTTTAAAATTATATTTGTTTGGTATTGTGTTTATATTGCATAATTTAAAATTAATTTATCTTAAATTTGAATTATATTTGTTGAATATATATATATATATATATATATAAACAGTATAACCCCGAAATGACACGTCAAAATACTTTAAAACTAAAATATTTTATTCCAATTAAAAAATTAAAATACCTATCAAAACATAAATCACCGCATGCCTATCCATGGCACTGTCTTTGATGCTCCCAAGAAAGATACACTAAACTCTGTGGACGCCACAGCTAATGGATATATCTTTTACATCATGAGGTCCATAGCCTATTTATTGCCACCAATATTTCTTTATTTATTGTTGTCAAGATGTGCCAAACCTGATCCCTATGGCATGTGTAAGAAAACACCAATTTCTTATTACAACCTACCTATCAAAATCTGACAAATAGATTTTAATTTAGGATCATCCATTGTGTTTAATTTTAAATTTAATAAAAAAAATATGAATGTTGAGATTTAAAATTTAGATAAGTTTAGCTATTAAAATTTTGATATATTATAAAAGAACAATCTCAACTTAAAAATCTTGCAAAATTAGCTAAGACTCTAAAAATAATTTTTAAATTAAACTTAATTTGGTCATTAAGGTTAAGTCTTTAACTAACATCTAAGACTTATGTAGAAATGTGGAATTGACTTGAGATTTAAAATAATCATAACTAAATTAAAATGATCCCCTTCAAGAATATTGATATTAGTTATAAATGTTCTTTAAAATCTTGAAAATTTGATAAAGCTCTAGTATATTTAAATAAAAATATAAAAAATATTATTTTATATTCAAAATATTATCGATGAATTAATTTAATACTACCTCTTAACAATAATATATATATATATACAAAGAAGGTTTCTATCAAAGTTTCCAATTTTTTAATCATGCTTGCCTTGTTATTTTACAATAATTTAAAAGAGTTGTTGTAATTTAATTTACCTTAAGAGTTGATAATTACATTGTTTGAACAATTTGACAGTAAATCCTTAGAAAGTTAACCTGCGATGGGCCTCCATATCGTCAACCTCTGTCTCGCATGACAAATCGAATTCGGGGTGATCAAAACTAGCCAACGGACTGCTTCCTGGCTTCGTTGTCCTTGTCCTTGCTTTTCCTCGTATTACAGCTGCTAAACAAACCTATGCTTTCTTTGCGCTATCAGAAATCATAAAATTTATATTATATTTTATTAAAAATCATAAAATTTTGTTTAATTCATTAATTTTAAACAATTTAAGTTAAAATTGAATACCTACGAGGTCATATATTCCACAAATACAATAAATCAATCTATTTTAAATATTTTATATTTAAATAAAAAAAATAAATCTTAAAAAGAGTCAAGCACCTGGGTTTAAGTGGCCTAAAACACCTACCAAATTAAAAGAGTAGGTTGTGCGCATAACCTTATCCTCTCGTTTTGTTCTAAAGGGACAAACCTTGAATTTGTTTTAAAATAAAAACAAATGACCCGTCATTTATCTGTATAATATATGATCACTAGAAAGGTGATCGGAAAATTGAACTAGGTTTCTTTACTCGAAACCTTATTTTTCAACCTATTTTCACAAAAACAAAACCTAATAAGTATTCTTATAATGTCAATAAATCATTCAGATCGTGTTTTTCCAACAAGATGAAGAAAAAACACGATTTTATTTTTCCAACCAGATAAAGGGTATCTCAATGAAAAAAAAATTTATCAAATAAAAATTATTAATACCAAAAATAACTTTTTTTATGATCGGAATGTAGCTAAACAATGACTTTTTTTGTTTTTCATTAACTCTCTCATCTCTCAAACAAAATAAATGTATACGGATGAAAACAAACTTTATTATGTGAATTTTACATCATCCATACTATTTTACCATGATTTACATTTTGTTCCATTTCCTTTTAATTATATCTTTTTATAACAAATTATAAGAAATTTTTTTTTTAATTTGGTCATGAAATAATGTAATTGAAAAAAAAATAGTTTTATGGCAAAAAAAAATATCGTTTCAATCCATAATAAATTATAAGGAGCACAATGCATTTTGTGATAAATCCCCTATGTCTTATAGTTTTTTTCTGTAACCTTATTATGTTTATAAAGTAAGCATTTTTTATCCAAGTTTTAAAATTAAGATACATAAAAAATATTATTTTAAGATATTATTATTCCCTCTCCATATAATCTCGCTCAACATTAATTATAAATATTATTGATAGGCTACATAATAAATTACCTACATATTTGTACATCTTGCACTTCCACCAATTTTATCGTGATATTTAGTAGCTTGTAAGATTCAATTTCACTCTTTTATTTTTATTTTGATTACTAATACAAGAAAGTGTGAATTCCTAAAATCTTTCAAATGGAGTTTTGGTTCATTAAATGCATTTTTTTTCCCTTCGGAATACTCATAAATATATTATTCCTTTAATAATGTACTATCTCTAAAATTTAAATATTTTCGTAACAATTCATATAATCCTTGCGACTCAATGTTTTCTAAATTCAATCCAAATTCTCCTCTCAAAAAATCTAATCCATATTCATACACCCTTAAAATATTATTAGCTTACCTTTCATAAGTTACCGGTGTGTTGCTGTTTCGTAAGAAAAACTTTCTCTGTCCTTATCAAAAATCATACCATATGTTGTTAATTAATTAATTGTAATTCGCATGTCGTAAATTGCAAAAAAATAATGTCAAATTCCTTCAATTAAAAAAATATTATTTTTTGTTAGAATTTTAGTTTTATATTAATATTCTTATAAGTAATAAGATGAATGTGCACAAAAGATATACACAAAAAAGGAGCATAAAAATGGTAAATATAAATTCCAAGAGTTCAAAATTTGTATATTATATTTTAAAATAAAAAATTATAAAAAAAGTTAAATGATGTGGGAAAATCATTGTAAATCAAGAGACTTTTTATTGTGAATTATAATAATAGTTTCACTTTTAATTTTTTATTTTTTTACGAGACGTTTCTTTAGCTTTCTTTTTCTTTCCTAATGAATGGATTCCTTTTCTTTCCTAATGAATGGATGACGTCCGCGTCATTAAGGAGGTGCATGTGACGCTTCCCGGTAGTCAAATATGGTCATCCACCGTCTCACTGGATGCGCATATGTGCCCTCTTCCACATGGTGTGATACGTGTAAACAAATAATGATTGGATTGCTATCAGTGACCGATTGTTTGTATTTTTTATTTTCTCTCTCTCTTGTGACAATTAAAAAATACAATTATCCTCTTTGTTTATTATTTGTCAAGTCAGGCATGTTTACCATATCCAAGCGCCTAGGTCTTGCAACCATATGAGACCTGCGTGCCTGGGTCTGGCAATCATGTTAATCCCATGCACCTGAGATAAAAAAAAAATTAAAATTTTTCAAAAGCACGAATGGATTGTAAAAATAAGCATTACCTCATTCAAACAAGATTTTTCATTTAAACTCTTTTTATTTGTGCAACTTATTTTATAAATTTGTTATATTCGAAGAGGAAAGAATAGAAAAAAATGTTAAGTTCTAAGTGATTTATTTCAAGTTTTCAAAAATAAACTTTCTTTTTTTGTATGCATTGTGGATGAAAATATTAATTTTACGTTTCCATCCAAGTATTGGACAGTTTTTTAACGGGTTCATGTTTTTTTAAAAAAAAATTATGTTATTGCATGATCTAATTGTCAAAGTTTGTTACAAGAAGAGTTTATTTTACATTATAACTATTAGTATATACAAAAATTTGAAATATATAACCATAAGAGAAAACTTTTAAACTTTTAAATTGATATATTATGATATAAGAAAAGAAAATATTGTATATGTGAAAGACTTGTTGTTCTTTTGACTATCTTAATTTGTGCAATTTTAAAGATAATTTCTTCACTAAAATTAGAGATTAATAAAAAAAAATTGAATGAATTTTAGGAACGCGTGATGCAAACCGGCATTTGAGTTTTGCAACCACACCATACCCAAACTACTTAGATCTAACAATCATATTTAGATCTGACATGGTTGTCAAACCCAGACATGTCATACCCAGATACGGGTCTAGCATTACTGTTAAACTCATATATCTTGAGTTTGACAAAGAGTTAAATGAAGGTTTAAAAATTAATTCACATAATTAGATTTAATAACATTATTAAAATATTTTTTATATTCTTAATATATATATTTTATATATTAATCAGCCGTAGAGTGCCGGAAATATACAAATCTTTCTGAAAGTAAGTGAAGCTTCCATAATTAAATTAATTCAGCACACAGGAAGCCCAGCAATAAACCCCTGCAAGAGCCCGTGGGGCTCTACCAGAAACCTTAGACAAAGATGGAGATATATTTAGTTAATATAAAGCATATTGAATATATGCATATACAAGTTGCTGTGGTGTAGTGGTTATCACGTTAGTCTTACACACTAAAGGTCCCCAGTTCGATCCTGGGCAGCAACATATAAATATTTTACCCTCTTGATCTCTTATTAAAACAGAGAGATGTTTTTCCTTCTGTTTTCTTTTTTGCCATGCGATTCCATTGTCTTAAAATACTTCTAGAAAACCATGCACGTATTTTGCCAGCTATGCTGCCGAAGCCATAAATACCAAAACCAAATTACCTAACACGTGTGAACATAAGCAATAGTATCTAGGGGTGAGGAAAAAACGAACCGTGAAAAAAACCGATTAAAATTTTAAAAAAACCAACCGGTTTGGTTCAGTTTCGGTTTATAAGCTTAAAACTGAACCAAACCGAAAAAAACTAGAAAAAAAAATCAAGCAAAACCGGAAAAAAACTGAGCCAAACTAGTTTGAATCAGTTTTTATCCTAAAAACCAAATCGAACCGAACCGAAACCGGTTGGTTTGAACCGGTTTCGGTTCAGTTTTTTTTTAAAAAAATTATGTTTGGTTATTTTTTTTTATATAAGAACCGAACCGAAAATGATCACCCCTACTAGTCTTGATAAAGATAAACAACACAAGACAATGATTCATGCTTTGTTTGGCACAATATAATGCAGCCTATATTTAATAACAACTATAGATTTAAAAGTATTTGATTAATTTTACCCTAAACTCTCCCAGGTTAAGAAAAATGTATAATTTATAGCTTTTATTAAACCTATTTTTTCCAGTCATTCATGTTAGGAGCGCATACCGTTTATGTAACATCCACCAATACATGTGCGCGCGCGCGCGCGTACATATATATATATATATATATAAGGATGATTGAGCATTTCTCAAAAAAAAAATTACAACTTCCCCCATGCAACATCTTGTATAGTAGGGAAAAACTAATCCCTTACATTACAATCCGATAAGTTTGCATTGAAAAAAAATATGTATTAAAATAAAAAGACTTTGAAGTTCCAAGAATGGGAATGTTAAAAGTCAAAAGATTTAGCATTAGAGAACTTCCTAAGAGAAAAAAGAGAAAAAATGAACAAGCAACAACAAAAGTATAGCTACAAAGGAAAATAAGATTTATACTTCTCTATAGTCCAGAAAAATAATTAGTTTGTCACTTCCAAACAAATCTATTAGTAATTGATTTTGCATTTTCCAATGCTCCTGCAAGAATGAATGATTTAGCAAAATCATTAATTTCATAAACAGATGGATAGCACATACAAATTATTGGAAGCGATCTTGTTGTTTTTTTTTAACCATCTTGTGGTAGTATGAAATAATTCTCAAGGAGATCAGAATCTTGTTATCCTATTTTTTAAGGTTCTCTATCAATAGTTAGGTCATCTCATTTTGTTGAAGAGAAACATGTCAAGGTTATTATAACCTAATTGTTTAACCTTGTTTTATATGTATTTCAAAAAGTTTGAAAAATGTCAAAAATAATGTATCTTGACAATTTTAATCATTTCATCATTTTTTATTATTTTTGTGTAATCTTATTTGTCAAATTAAGTCAGGAAAAAAAATAGTTTAAAAAAATAAAAACAAAATATATATTTGAGGCAAAATTGAACTAATAATTGAGTTTCACAAATCAAAAATCAAATTTGGGAAGTTCAATTACATCAAAGAATGGTTTTGGTTGCAAATGAAAACTTATTGGAAGAGAAATTGAAAAAGAAGAACTTAATTTGACTAAGGTTAGAAAAATTAAAGAACCAAGTGATAAACTTAGAAAAACATTGAGCAGGAAAAGTTGTGTTCTCTCTTTGAAGAATCACTATTTACCTTGAATATGATTACAAGCAAAACTTTAACTCCTATAAAATAGCTAACATACAATATGCATACTTTCCTAACAGCTAGCCTACAACTAGTATCCTAACAAAGAAAAGAACAAGATATTTACAAATAGAAAAGATAATTGTCAAATCTGTCTTTAAATAGACAACTAATTCCTTGACACCCCCTTCAAATTAATGATAGTAAGTTTATGAGCATTAATTTGCTAACAAGAAAATGATATTCATGATTTGGTAAGTTCTAGTGATATGTGGGAGAGTAATAACCTGATGGTCACAGGCCTCTCATATGGAGTGACAATCAACCTCTATGTGCTTCTTGTGTTCCTGGTAGACAAGATTGACAACAATTTGGATGGCACTAGTGTTGTCAACATGTAGGGGTGTAGGTTGAACCTAAAAAAAAAAACAAATTCTATGAGAAGACCACGAAACCAAATGATCTTGGAGCAAGTAATAAACACGGCATGGCACTAAGTCTCAATATATGACTTGGAGACAAAGCCTTATTTCTAGCATTTTCCAAGAGATATGCACATTACCAAGAAATATACATCAGCCGGTAGTAGATTTTCTAGTATCTAGCCAACCAAACAAATCAACATCACTATAGGCGTGGAGTTGGAGTGAAGAATCAATAGGGAAAAATTAGTCATGACTAGGTGTGCCAAGGAGATGTTGAATAATACGGTGGATAACAGACAAGTGCAGATCCTAATGGGCTTGGATGAACTTGCTAACAATGTGTATTGGTCGAGTGTTGGTTAAATAGGTAATAATACTCCCAACTAGCTTCCAATAGAAAATAATATCATGAAAAAGCTCATTTTTGTAATGATGAAACTCTATATTAAGTTCTAAAGAGGTGTTAATAGAAGTAATATTTGTAAGTCTAACTAACCAAACCATATTCTAAATATACTTGTTTTGATTTAAGAAAATACCCTGAGGCCAATGATGCACTTCTAACCTCAAGAAGTACGTAAGATGACCAAGATCTTTTATGTGAAAGTAGAATGCAATAAGTTTTGAATTGCAGAGATGTCTTCTATAACAGAACCATTGATAACGATGTCATCCACATAGATAAGGAGAACAACCATACCCTCAGATGCCTTCTATAGAAAAAGGAAAGAGTCATATTGACTATAAGTGAAGGAAAAACCAAGGAGAATGGATCAAGACTTTTCCAACCAGACTTATGGTGCCTGCTTCAAACCATACAAAGAGCATTTTAGTTTGCAAACATCATTAGGTAAGGAAGTAAGCATACCAGAAAGAAGTCTCATGTAAACTTCCTCCTTGAAATCACCATCTAGGAATACATTCTTAACATTTATCTGATGTAAAGACCATAACTAAGATGTAGTAAGAGCTAGTATGGTTTGCATGGTGAACATCTTAGCAGTTGGTGCAAAAGTTTCATCATAGTCTAGGTCATACTCATCCTCATTACCAAGCACACGTTCCACCAGATGACTTTTCATTTCCTTTTCAGTGATAATTCATTTTCCTTTCATTTTCCAACAACAATATAGTCCACCTTCCTGATCTCTCCTTCACTTTCCAGCCAATAAACACAATAGCTAACCTATTCATCTCCATCACAAAACTAGTTTTCCAGCTCCTACCATGATTTTTCATCTTATCGTCTAGTGTTCCACCTCCTAAATGACCTTTCGATTTTCTTCGACCAGCGATTGTTGGTTTTCCAAGCAACTCTTCGTGATACGATCGAGGCAATGTCAAATTCGGATTTTGACGTAAAAAGTGCACCTATCTAGTTTTACGGCAATAGTCATAATTCTCAATCCGATCATTGGATCGAGCTGAAATTTTACGTGGAATCTCCTGACATGTTTTCCTACCTTGGTTTAAAATTTTAGGTCAATCAAAATTCGGGAAGGCATCAAAATACAGGTCAACAGAGGTTATACGAATTTTGTTATTTACTTCCTTTTGACTTGTGGACTTCCTATTTGGCTAGGATTCTTTTCCTAAAAGGATGTGATAGCTTATTTTAGAAATCTACTAATTCTACAAAGATCTTTAATGGGCTGCAACATAGTTTCCAAGTGTGGCAAGGATTTATAATTATTTCAGAATCCTTTTCTTACAAGGATTCCTTATTCATCCTAGCTACAAAAAGGAAAGAAGACTTCAGAATACATTCTACCTTCAGATCAGATTTCCTAGTCTATTTGGGACTTTTTAATGGTGACAAATCTGATTCTAGCATATTTAGGATGGTAATTTTTGAATTTTTATTATTTTCTTCTTAGTCTTTGGGTTATTATTACTTATTGGGTCAATTGTAAGTGGGCTTAATATAAGTCCACCTAAGGGTTTATTTAAGTCTAGAGTTAGTATAAATAAAGGCATAACCAGACATGTAAGTTAGACATTTCAAATTAATAAAACTTCTTGTTTGCCGCACTTTATGTGTGTGTGTTGGTGAGATAATCTCCCTTCCATGGTTCTCTAAAGAACTAAAAAATGATTTATCAAAGAACAACTGTCTTTGTAGCGTCATCCTTATACTTCTCATTCGCGAATCAATATTCGTTGGGTGGGGGTCTCCATTTTCAATAGTGCTGGTTGCCTAGGTACAAGTTATCTTTGTGTCACACTCCTATCAAACCTGATTTACTTGGCTTTCTAGGAATTGGTGTCTTTGCGTGTGGGTTGCGTGACCACGTGATCACGAGGTTCGCATCACTTCGGCTTCCTCCCTAGTGACTCTTCATCTTCTCGGTCATCCTTTTATCTCTCAATGGTTGATCGACCTTCCTCTTCTAGACAATTACATTTTTCACCACCAAAACTCACGGTCATGCCCATCAGCAATGACACTTACCTCTAGCCAAGACCTTATCACGCCATTAGTAACAGTTGTGACCTCTAATTCTTACCAAACACTAGTCACCAAGCCACCACTTATTGTCCTACATCATCCTCTCCTACAAAGACTCAAGATAACCACATCCAACAACAAGAATAAGAGGCATTGTGGAGTGAGAATAGGAGAAAATAGAGAAAGAAGGCTAAAGCTTCCTTAAACTCAATCTCCTTCATTAGAGAGTGTGGGGGCATACTGTCAACCAAGGAAGAAAGAGGACCAAGCCATTTCAGAACCACCGGTGGCAGTCACTATTGGCGATGGCACGTGACCACCACGTGCCAGCAGTGGCGCGTGGCTAACACGCGCCACCATTATTCCAACAAGTCCCAACCTTATTCATATGGTTTCATCAACTTCCAATAGCTCACGAACAACCCTAATCGTCTCAGAAGGTCAATTCGAAACCATTAAGTTAATTTTTTCAAACAAATTTTAACATGATTTTGTATTTGTGTTGGATTATTGATCATTGATGATTTTTATTATTGATTGTAAATTGTTATGGTTTGTTGTGAATAATCATGGATTGTTTATTTTCATAAAAAATTCAACATGTTAGTAATTTTAAGAATTGTGATATGATGACTAAATTAAAAACTTGTCGAATGTGTTATAAATATTGTGATGTAATGGTTATGATTTGAGTTTAATTGCGGATTGTTGGGATTGATTGTGAAAACTTGAGATGTTAGTTTGTTATGTGATTTAAGGACGGATCTTTAAAATTGATTTTGGGTCAAAGCCCATTTTCATCATCCATATGGGTCCAGTGCCCATTTTAAAACCTAATAAAAAAAATTTATTATGTTATTCACTTTTAATATTTAAGTATGAACTCACAATGAGCCAACACTAAAAGAATAACCTCTCATCATAATTTTCTCGAAGCAAAAAAATGGTGAAATTTTCGGTTAAGGGTAAAACTAAATTTCCTAAAATACTCACTAATTAGGAGTGTTTTCAATCCAATATCCCATAACACCAGAGTTAGAAATATATAAGGTATCATAGAACAGGTAAACCTTTTTTAGGCACCTTTCATAGACTTTTTTTAGGATTTGGACGGGGTTTAATGGACCTAATATAAGCTCACTAGTATATTAGTGGATATAACTTAAGTTGTGATGTGAGATTACCACTTTAAAGTTGTTAACTCACCAAACAATTAAAAATGACAAAAACCAACCAAACTTTTAGAATGGATAAGTGTTTATCAGGATTTAACTCATCGTAGTAAATTTGTGTTCATCAATAGATAGACCACCAATAGTTTAAACACAAAAAGACCTTAGCAATTTAGGATAAGATAGGCAATGTAACCTACTTTAGATAGAATATTTTAAGGGCAATAATATTTTTTCTTTAGCATAATTAGTTCCTTACTGCAAATCCCTTAAGACCAGTTAGAGTTTTTATTGACCATAATACTACATGACGACTCTTTTTTCAAAAGATTAGAATGTTTCCCTCTCATTCATAATAAGACTCATTTCATTCAGGTTTCAAGGAAAGAGAACAGGTCGCCGCGATGTCGAGTGTAACACAAATTATCCTTAAATATTTGTTATATGAGTATTTAATAAAGTAATTTTGCATCATGGTCACTGAATTTGGATGGCATAGCATTTTCACCTTAAAACTTTAAAGTAGTCTTGATTATACTAAATTCTTGTTTGACATTGTGATAGCTTTTATTTTTTAAATTGTTTTTTGCTTGAAAAAACATTGAATTGATGTTTGTATGTGCTTTTTTATTGTTTTGATGTGCTATGTCAAAAATAAAAATAAAATTTCTAAAAAAAACATCATTTTATTGTATTTTTAATTGAAAAGCACTTTACACCACGTTATAAACACACTAAATAGCTTTGGAACTCTATAGGCCACCCCAGACGCTACAATATGTGAGGATCAAGGCTGTTATTTTTTTTCTTAACCCTATCTTTATCTTGCATTTTGGTAAATACCTATCTTTTATTATTCTTTAGCTGAACAATAAAACTGTTATTTACCTAATGTCTTATCTTTCAAAATTAGATCTATAATGCAAAAAGTAAGATGAAATATAGAGCATTGATTTGCTCGTCTAAGGTAGAAATTTGAGTGCCTGAATACGTTCTTGACATGTGAGCTCAAGTTGAGTCCTAAGAGATAGGCGTTTGAATCACAAAGGAATCACAATTCATGATACAATTAATAAAAAAAAGAATTTAGACTGCAAAAATATTGTTAGGTATTCAAATTGTAGAATCCATTGTAAGTAAGATTAAAGATGTGGTTAGGAAACTAGTCCCTCTCTAATTTTAACAGGGAGATTATGCTCATATACCATAATGATATGAGTTACGCGCAAGTGCAGTCCATTCAAAGAGTAGCTCCATAAAATAACTTACCCTTAGTTGGCATAGACATTCAGCCTCACCTAAATAGTAACTTCTGGGTGAAGCTTAAGTTCAGCAATATATTCTTTTTGTTTCCTTGATTTCTGGAAGAGAAACAATTTACTTGTCTATACCCCTATAGATCAGTGAAAAAAACAATAAGCAAAATACAAGGTGAAGCTTAAGTTCAGCAATATATTCTCTTGTTTCCGTGATTTCTGAAAAAGAAACAATTCACTTGTCTACATCCCTATAGATCAGTGAAGAAAACAATAAGCAAAATACAGGGGGATGGAAGGGAAAGATTAATACAACTAGAGGATGAAGCCACACAGATGTAGACACATGTGCACACATGCCTAGTGCAAACTGAATTGTCATTGGGTTAAGAACACTCTATTTGTATCCTGATAGCTACGCTAGTGACCAAATACAACTAAAGGATTAAAATAGATACAAACTGCATGAAAAAAATCCATCTCAAATCTTAAACCTTAATACTAGTATTATGAGGTCAGATGGTATATATTTGAAAGTTCCAATGGAATAGCGAGCAAATTGAAGGAGACCAATAAAGGTATGTAAGGACTGTCTTTCTAAATTCTATTTTGAAGTGTTTTTTCCTCTAAATTTTGGTTTTAGGATATTATAATTATTAATAATATCTATTCTCGTAATGAATCAAACCAACTATATTGTGGACTTGTTCACATATTTGCCTTTCCTAAAAGGCATACAAACATTTAAAAATCAACACTTAAAATAACACGGAAGAAGTTGCTTTTTATGGTTGAAGAAGGGTAATGGCTATGGTGTTCTCTATAACAAAATAGCACATATTCTCTCATCATAATTCTAAGGTGCATGAATAATTACAAAACTCGTCTTGAGAATTTGATAAAAGAAATGCATGTTTCCTGAGTTACTAATAAATTTCTAGGGTCAATTTACAATAATCATGTTAGTGAAAAGTGTTTGCATAGTGGTAATTCTGCATAGATGGAAGACAATACCTCTAAATTTATGCCTTGATTATGTCAACAAGATCTTAAGCAGTTACACTGCCAAAATACATTCATTCAGATAGGACATGCAAACAATGAATTGTGAATAACATAAAAAATCAAATGTTGTATTGGATTCAACTCACGTCCCAAATATCTATCTTTCCTTCCCCCTTTTGCGCTTCACCTTGAATCCTTCATCAGTTTCAAATATGAGTGCAAGCTGTTGTGCCTCCTTTTTTACCTGAAGATATATAAGAATCATAGCAATCAAAAGAAGTGCACAAGATATACAATTAATAGTGACATATATGTGTTGCATTTCATTACTCATTTTTTCTCGGTCTTAATTATTGCCTTTTCCATTCGCATTTCCTTGGAAATCAAGAGAATGCAATATAATTAGTATTGGATAAGCAAATAAATAATTTTCAAACATACAAAGTTTAAAAAATATACTTGTTATCGGGAAATTTCATTAGCCATAAACCTTAAGCAAAACTTGTGTGGGAACATTTGGCCTGTAGATCTTCCAATGAGTTTTGCTACAAGTTATTGGAGATTTGTTTTTAATAAATGGATAATTGAGAAACATCATATCTTCAAGATTTTAATGATATAGGTCAGGACCAACACACATCTAGTTCAATAATCTATAATTCCTAAAAATAAATGTCCTGGAGTCTAAGCAATACCCCATGTCTTATATTGTTTTCTATTACTTTCTAATCAATACTGCACTATCAGAAATAAAAAAGATAAAAGCTCTTTGGCCATGTAATGTAATATGAGTAAGCTAATGAATATTTTAGAACTTGAACTTTGATTTTTTATTTTATTTTTTTGTGTGTGACTTTGAATGTTCTAGCAAGTTTTTTATGCAATTCTTAATTTCTTACGTACACTGAAAAGAATAAGGCAAATTAATAAAGAAATTCAATGGTAAAAACATACCAAAACCTGTTAGATGACAATGGCACCAATCACTCAACTTTTATCATTTCACGGAGTAAACAAAGGTGATGAACAAGACCAATACATGATGGCAAAGGTTTCTTGTATATGTTGTTAAATTTTGACTCCATCACTATTCAAGTTTACCTTTTTCTTTTATTCTTTATCCGTCTTTCTTCTTCTCATCAAGTTCATATTCATTATTCCTTTAAGAAGTGTCATGGGATGGGTTAAAAGAAACTAAGTGCAATTAAATTGTGGGAATGGTCGGGTTTTTTCTCCTTATTTTGTCAATACATGAACATGGAAAATAGGAAAAGGTAAAAAGAAACAACAAAGCTCAACTTAACTATACTTAGGTCCCCATTAACTAAAGTCAGCTGCATTGGCCTTCCTCTTCCACCAGCTCAATTATGAAAATTGCAGATTCTAATGATTTCTTAAAAGTTCAATCTAGTTATAATTTCCATAGATGAGTTGTCTTCATGATCATGTTTTACCTTCCACAGTTGCCACGAGTAGGATTGCCAGCTAAACTAAGTTTGTTGTTCAAGATAATGGATGTTAAGGACTGAAAGAGATGTTTATTAAGTTACCAGAGGCTTTTTGCTATCAAATCATCCATATGATGAGCCAAGTTTAGCTAAAAACAATGTCTCCCTTTAAGTCTAGATGGATGAGGTGTATTATAGCTTGTGTTTGTTGTTATTGTTGTTGTTTTTTTCCATACCATAAGTAGAATCATCTCATTTGAAAAGAGATATTCAAGCCTAAAACATTACTTACAATTTCCATTAACATCTTTATAGACCACCTAATACATTACATGTTCTGAATATACACTTTTAACCAGTATATTTAATCCATCAATATCTCATTCAAATTGAGAAAATGAATGATAAGTTTCTTTCTTATTTGAAAAAATCAGAAACAATCAAAATAATATTCAAATAACTTAACATAATTATTAAGACATAAAAACATCAATGTATTGGTCAAGTTAAACTTTACTTGAGTAAATCAGGATTGACAATTTGAGCCTTGTCCAGGCAACAGAAAATTCCTATAATAGCCTGCCTTGACATCAACCAGTTGCCCTTTCTTTCCTAAATATGTCACATCCTGTTTCAATATTATCTAACACAACAATGCAAACAAACCTATAAATTAAAAAAAAAACTAAAACCTAAGAGGCTCTTTCTTTGGTAGCCAAGAAATGAAAAAACAACACATTAAGACTAGATCTTTCTTCAAGAAAACACAATTTAAGAGAGAATGACATGACCCCAATTCAGGTTATGCAATTTTATTATTACCTTTCTTGTCTTTTTGGCTTTCTTCTGAGCTAAAACCAATATGGGCATTCTTTTATCTGGTAATTTAGAGATTTCATTTGTGGCCCAACAAAGCTGTGAAACTAAGAAGAAGAACTCTATGAAAGAATTGATGTAGTAGATGATGATACCATTTTACCACTCATAAGAATCTTTCTGTCTCCCTAGTTTTATTTGTTGGACATTGGTGCTCAAAATAACCGATTTACAAGTTTTTTTTTTTTTGTTATTTTGGTCATTATATGGATATAAACTACAATGATACCCTTTTTATTTTTGTACCAATCATTCCTTCCTTTTGACATGTAGTTAAATTGATCATTCTACATAATTTTATTTCAAATTGATCCTTTAAATAAATATTTCTTGTGTTTAATATTTAAGGAAAGAATACCTTGACTCTTTTTACTCATATTTAAATTTTAATGAAAAAACAACAATATCTTTA
The DNA here is from genome assembly GCF_951802175.1 of Populus nigra. Classification (NCBI taxonomy): domain Eukaryota; kingdom Viridiplantae; phylum Streptophyta; class Magnoliopsida; order Malpighiales; family Salicaceae; genus Populus; species Populus nigra. The sequence continues at coordinate 1,757,415 of NC_084870.1, read as the reverse complement.
ACTTAATTTTATCTTCCCTCTCCCTATTCTCTTTCTTCACCTTAATTAACCTCGCCCATCATTTTCTTATTCTTTCTTCTTCTTTTTATTGGGACCATCACAACCACATTGTTGAAACAAAATCACACCACAAACCCTAATTTGAGACTTCTTTAATTCTTGGTGTCTTTTCTTTATTTTTATGTCAATTCTATTTTGGTTTCCTGGTTCAGTGAGATTAAGTTGCTTTTGAAGGTTATGTTATAATTAGCTTCTATAAGATCTAGGTTTTTCAACAAGTTGGGCTTTTCAATTTGAATTGTGTTCGAGTGATTAGAGATTTTGTGAGTTTAGAGAAAATGAAAGGTAACAATTGATTATTTTTCTCTAGGTTTGTTGTGCTTTCATAAAAAGAAAAGAAAAGAAATTAAGAAAATTAGGGAATAATATTACAGACATAAATTTTGGTAGAAATCACTGAGCAAAAAAGGAGAATTTTGAAGTGGTTCATGCTTTCTATGAAACTTTGAAGCTAAGTGACGTTGATACCATTCACTTGTGTTTGTTTGTACTTCGCTTATATTTGTGTTCTTGGTGCAGGTTAAGGTTTATAGGTACTAAAAGATGTAAACAGAGAAGAATGATAATAATCCTCTTACTAGATGTATTCAAAGGCTAGTTTGATAAGCTACTGAATGGAAAGAGAGTGAAGAGCTAAAGTGTTAAGATTAAATTCCACTTCATTTTAATAAATTGTGCAATTAACCTAGTAAATGTAAAAAATTAATGGAAAAAATATTATTTGAAAAACATTTAGTGAAATAGCATAATTTTATATTGACATGCTTTCAAAGTGCGATATTTACTAAATGTCACGTTTCTAAAGCGTGAAAAGGTGAAATTATGCCATCATCTGGCTCAATTGATCGATTAGTTTATAATGGTCAGTGAAACCAGTCAATCGGTTCCGAAAATAACAAAGAAAATCTCAAAGCTGTCAAAATCAGAAGCCCTAAGTGAGATTTTTTATATTTAAAAATCTGATAGTCCACGTAGCTACGCAATGGTTATTATAGGAAAAATAGCTTTCAGAAACTTCTGTAAAAATTTAAGCACAATCTAACTGTCAGATCAAAAGTAATTGTCCTTTTGATTTGTTATTCTGGTATGACACAACCAAACCTCTTCTTAAGTCTAGATTTGTCTCACTGGTCCATAAATATATCTGCTAGGCCATCTATATAATTTCTTTTGGGCAAATCCTCATTTAGTTATGACAGGCCCACACTTAATTGCTTAGAATCACCCGTTATCATAAACACAATTACATCATTAACATTGAAAAACAAAGGACAACTACTATGTGAATAATAACTTTTAGATATTTTAATTGGAGTCTATTTTTTAGTCTACAAGTTAGGCAAGATGTATTTTTTTCACTCATAAAACATATTTGAAGGAAAAAGTTCATAAAATTATGGTTTTTATATGAAACAACCAACTGGTTAATGCAACTGGATCCAACTGACTGACCGGTTAAGCCAAATAATTGAACTTCACCTTGTTGCGCTTCAAAAGCACAACATTTACTAAATGTCGTTATTTTAAAGCGCGACAAGGTAAAAGTGTGCTATTTCACCAAATCTTTTCTAAACGGTGTTATCCACCAATTTTTTATATGAGTATGGCAAACATGTCTGGCCCACATTACTTGGATCTAACAAATATACCAGACCCACGTTACTGTGAACTTGATTGTCCTACCAAGTCTACGCACTTTAGACTTGACAAACCACTAAGTCCAAGGGTTTTGGGTCTGACAAACATGTTAGACTCATGTCATGTGGACTTGGCTGACTTTCAAGCCCATGAACACTAACAATCAAAACATCCCTAAAAAAACACAAAGCAATCAAAGCATCCCTAAAACAACATGAAGCAATCAAAACCCTGATAAATAAGGCATGTATCAAAGATAAAGAAACATATCAACTCAAGTGCTAGAAAATCCAAAATAGTTGCTTAATCCTATAATAAAAATCATGCATTCCAATCACAAATATCAACCTCCAAGTTTTTCAAAAAATCAAATAAACCAAACAAAAACCAAGCAACGTAACACAAAATCAAAATGCATAGGAAACCAACCTGGTTAGTACAAAAATCGTTGACTAACTAAGAACTGCAACAACCACTAGAGCATAAGCACACCCCAATGCCAAACTGCAAAACAAATAAACATCAGAAATAGCACCAGCGATGTTCAAGAACCCAACCAGAACACAGAGATTCTAACACCTTAAAATCCCAAACCACTGAGAACAAAACAGACTCACCCAACCCAGACAACCAGACCGCTGGAAAATGCCCCAACAAACAAAAAAATTATTGCTAGTGAAACTACATAAACTTTGCCTAACTCTTCAAGAGATAGAATGAATTATATAAACCAGTACATAAAAAAAAAACCATGACTGCCCCAATCAATCTCAAACGTAAAATTCATTTACAATCCCTTGAATCCGACAAAATCCAAAAGAAATAATTAAAAAACAACTCAGCGCAGTGACAGAGCACTTATATTTGCCTAGAATGAAGAGAAACAGCAAAAAAACTACTATCATTCCATGCAAAATCAACCAAAATCTCATCCAACTACACTAGACCAACATTCTTTCAAGAACAACCACACAACCAGGTACATCGCATGTAAGGCTTGTATCTAACTACCTGCCCCTTCATACTAAATAAATCAGGAGAATGACAGCCCACCAAACACCCCTGACAACAAACAACCAGCAACTCAAAGCACGCCACGCACACCATGAAAAAATGGCAAAAAGCAAATTGCTCACAACTTATCGCAAGAACCAATTAGTTCCTCCTCGATAAGAACTACTCTAATTCACACTAAAAACACTCATAATCTAGAGTATATGACTAAGATCTTTTAGTTTTTTTTGTAGTGTAAATGCCTTAATTCACATGATGTACTAATGAACAACGTAATATACAACTCGTCCTTTGGAAATACAATAACTTTTGTGATTTAATTACTAGTGTACCATGACAATAATATTCTACAACTAGTTTGTTACCATTCTAAAAATCACTTTTATTTTACCAATGGATTATTTCATCAGTATTTAGACATTAATTTTTGTCAAAATTACTTTTTATCGATGGAATCACAGATGTTGTGATAGACATATGATCTATGTAATAAAGGGCAATCCAACTTGGGTTAACTTGCAAAACCTATAGCCCGAGTCATAAGACCAGCATAACTCGATAGAAAAGAAATTGAAAAAAACCACAAATGCAATATTTTTCTAAAAAAATAATATCAAACAATGAAATTGTAAAAGAAAATGACCTAAAAAATATTGATTCGCTTTAACTTTTTAAACTCATGACCCGGGTCATTAGATTGGAAGCACTATAAATAATAAAAAATAATTATAAAGTCCAATCCCCAATAAATCAAATATTGAAGGATAAAATTGAAAAAAATCAATTACATAAATTGATCTAAAATAAAAAATATATATAATTAAAAGAATGAGGTGAAAATTGAAATAAAAAATAAATTAGAGGGCAACCAAAAATTTTAAATTGAAGGGTTAAATTAAAAAGGAAAAATAACTTTAACAAAATGAAAAAAAAAATATCAAAAGAATGATGACCATGTTGAAAAAAATAATACACCAAAAAAATTGATTATAGAATGCAATTGAAAACCAATAAAATTTTAACAAAAAAGTAAAGAAAAAAATTAGAAGTCAAAAGAATAAAGGCCTAATTGACAAAAAAATGACAAATTGAAAACAAACAAGATTTTATAAAAGTGCTAAGAACAAAAATCAGAAATCAAAAGAATAAGGACTAAAACTGAAATATCATATACAAAGAAGGCTAACGTGTACTTTTTAGGGGAGAAGAGAGAAAAGAAAAGGGAAAAAGGATCACCACAAACCACCTATCCACCTCCATCACACATCACACTAGAAGGAAGAGGAAGTGATAGTGTTTTCAACGACACAACAAAAGAGCAGTTTTGGCCATTGTTATTAAACCCGACCCGGCCTGACGGGTCGACCCGATGGCTGGACCGATCCGGGTTTAATAAAAGACCAGTTGTGGCAACAGCCCGGCCAAACCCGGGCAACCCGGCGGGTCGGCCTGGGACCTGGGCGAACCCGGGCAAAACTCGGTTTTTTTTTTAAATGTAGGATTTGAAACCCATTAGTATATATACTCTATGTTCCAAAGAAAAAAGTCATGTTTTTTCAATGTATGATAAAAAAACTTTTGGTTTAAATACTTCAACTTAAAAGGATAACATAATATCTTTTCAAAGTGGGATTTGTAGCTCTTTCGTATATATACTCTATGTTCCCAAGAAAAAAATCATGTTCACATGAAAAAAATTATATTTTTTCAATGTGGGATTTGAAACCCATTAGTATATATACTCTTTGTTCCCAAGAAAAAAATCATATTTTTTCAATGTGGAATAAAAAAAATCTTTTGATTTAAATACTTCAACTTAAAAGAATAACATAATATCTTTTCAATGTGGGATTTGAAACCCTTTCGTTTATATACTCTATGTTCTCATGAAAAAATTTATGTTTTTTCGATGTGGGATTTGAAACCCATTAGTGTATATATACTCTATGTTCCCAAGAAAAAAATCATGTTTTTTCAATGTGAGATAAAAAAAAAACATTTTGGTTTAAATACTTCAACTTAAAAGGATAACATTATATCTTTTCAATATGGGATTTGAAGCCCTTTCATATATATACTCTATGTTCCCATGAAAAAAGTTATGTTTTTTCGATATGGGATTTGAAACCCATTAGTATATATATTCTATGTTCCCAAAAAAAAATCATGTTTTTTCAATGTCGGATAAAAAACTTTTTGGTTTAATACTTCAAATTAAAAGGATAACATAATATCTTTTCAATGTGGGATTTGAAGCCCTTTCATATATATACTTTATGTTCCTATAAAAAAAGTTATGTTTTTTCAATGTGGGATTTAAAACCTATTAGTATATATACTATATGTTTCCAAGGAAAAATTATGTTTTTTCAATGTGGGATAAAAAACTTTTTTAGTTTAAATACTTCAATTTAAAAACTTAACATAATATCTTTTTAATGTGGAATAAAAAAAATTTTAAAAATCCTTTTAAACTTCATTATTTATAATATGTATAATCTATATTTATATGAATTTTTTTATATGAAATATTAAAACTTTAATTTTTTTTAAATTTTCCCGGGTTGACCCGAGTTGACCCGGGTTAACCCATGAAACCCAAGACTCGGCCCCTTGGCCGGGTTAACCCCAGCCGGGTTTAATAACTATGGTTTTGGCGCCACCTATGCTGCCTAAAAGGAATAGCCACCTCATATGTGCTAGCATATGGAGAGCACGCGCCAACAATTTTTTAAATTTAAAAAATATTTAATCAACATAAAAAAGCAAAATGCCCTTCTTGAATTTGAATGAACAAAAAAAAACCTATATGAAAGGAAAAATATGCCATTGGGCATAAGAACTATTGTTCTCTAATGCCAATGGTAAAAATATATTTTTATTGTTCTTTAAATAATGAAAATACTGAGATATCTTTGGTTAATAGTTTTAAATTTTTTTAATCTTAAAAGTAAATAAGTCATTTTATTATTTTAAAAAAAAGTGAAAAAATAGATGTACCATTGAAAACCATTTAACGACTAATAGGTTACTGAAAAAGACTAAATTACTCTTAAAACAAAGATATCTATTTTTTTCATCAAAGAAAATAATAATAATTTCACTATAACAATTTATAGTAATTTGTGTCTATTACTACACTAAAAACTCAGGCATGTATAATATCATGTAAATATATATATATATAGTACATTTATATTTTTTAAAATTTAATATAATATATACATATTATCATATTGACACAATAACACATGTGTGTATTATAATATTTATAATTTTATCATTATATATATGCGTGTTCCTATTTTAATTTATATTGAATGATAAATAGTATGATATCTATATAAATACCGGAAACAAATAAATAATAAATATCTAATTTTTCTCTCAAAATTGATAATAAATATGATATAGAAATCATAAAAACTCAACCCGTCAATTCTCGTTGCTTCCCTGTATCTGGCAGATAACAATTGTTTTGGGCCTGTATTTGTGGGCTGAAATAAATAAGGCCCTTCTTGAAAAAGAAAAAAGGTCTGTCACCGACCGGTGTAAAAGAGAAAACAACAGATCTCTCCCTCCTCGCGCAGCTGCTCATAAGATCTCCTTCACTACTGTGATGATAACGAAGACAATTCCAAGGAGCTGAAAATCATCATCATCATCATCATCATCAATCAGCTAAGATTAAGAATTATGATAAACCTAAACCGTTCGGTTTCGATTTGGATCGTATTATCATTATTTCTCTCCCTCTTCCTTTCTAAAGCTGAAGTTATAACCCTAACTCCTGAAACATTCTCTGACAAGGTGGTTCTAATTCTTTCTTTTATTATTAATAATAATTAAATTGGGTTTATTTATGTGTTTTATTTAAATAATAACAATAATAATTATGTATGTAGGTGAAGGAGAAAGACACGGCATGGTTTGTCAAATTTTGTGTTCCATGGTGTAAGCATTGGTAAGTGATTTTATTTATTGATCCTTTGCTTAATACTATAATTATATTTTAATTTTATATTTATTTATTATCAGTAAGAATTTGGGGACCTTGTGGGAAGAGGTTGGGAAGGCAATGGAGGGGGAAGATGAAATAGAGGTTGGAGAAGTGGACTGCGGCGCCAGCAAATCTGTCTGTTCTAAAGCTGATATCCACTCTTACCCTACTTTTAAGCTCTTTTTTGATGGAGAAGAAGTTGCTAAATATCAAGGTTTGACTGCTTCAATTACTTTTCTTTTCATTCTGAGGAATTTATTTAGTAAAGCATGAGACTTTGGAACTTTTCGTTAATTACTCTACTTTTTTTTGTGTGCTTCGGTCTTGCTTAATGTGCTTGAATGTGTTGCTTAATGATCTGATAGACTTGACTTGCATGGCATTGCATTGCTGCTATGAATGTGTTGACGAAATGAGTTGTGTCACTGGGTTTGTTATAGGGTAAAGATGCATATATTCAGCGAATGGCTAAATTTTAGTTTTTCAGCTACTTGATCTATTTTCCCATCTGGGTTTTCTTTGAGTTGTGATGGGCGCTTCTTGAGATATGAAGGCATGTGGTTTTGAGTTCGCTGCTTGTGGCATGATTTGAATTTTTTTCACAATTTTCTCTGGCATTCATTTTCTCCATCCTAATTTTGTGACGGAAGTTTCAACAACTGGTTATGCAACTGCTTTTCAATTTTCAAATGGGGTGATCCAGGTTATGGAACAACTGGTTATGCAACTGCTTTTCAATTTTCTAATGGGGTGATCCAGGTTATGGAAAATTCTGGTGCCTATTTTTAATGATGCAACTGCAAAAGATGAGAGAGGTGTTTTCTTGGAGCTGCCTATATTTCAGGTGTTGCCTTAGGGTCAATACTTGTTCCATTAAGCTAGAGGGCAGCTGATATGTTGACACTTAAACAATGAATGATACGCTTATGAGCCTTTTCAAAAGTTAGTTGGATATCTTGCTGATAGAAATATGTATAGATGAGTTTGAGTTCAATGTGAAGTTATTGAAGGAATATTTAGTGAACTATCTCCAAACACAATTTGCAAAGTAATTGTCTGGATGATAGACATTGGTTCAAAGTATTTTCATCACTTATTTGGGTAGACCTCAGTATGTGAATGGAAGAGTGTTTGTGAAAAGGTAAAGAAAAAACAGAGGAAAGAAAATAATGCGATTTGTATTCTCAAATTGATTACTTGGGTAACTTAACTTTGTGGTAAGGAACCCAATTAAAGAAAAGACTATTAAATCTAACAAAGACAGATCTTGCTTAAGAAAAGAAAGAGAATGAAATGATAATGAAAAGAAGATCAACAAGAATGAATGGACTAAGATGCATGATCCCAAAACTAACAAGTCTCCTTTGATTTAGCCAGCAATAATAGTTGCGGTCCAGATGGGCAGGAACATAGAGAACAGTTTATAGTTTTGCATTTAGCTGGTGGTATAAACTGTTCAAAATAATGAATGTGTATTTCCTGAGCTTAGTATGTGGTTTTGGTTAGTTTTGGTTGCTTGCTATTGTGAAAATATCATATTGGAGATGCAATGCTCTGGACATAGTTGTGATCTGCAATTTGTATGTATTATTGTTGAAATCTATTGGGATCTTCCCTAAATATAAAGATGCTTGTAGCATTAGGTTATTTGTCAGTTTAGCCATGAATGCAAAATCTTGGATTTTGTTTTAAGATTCAACATAGGGGAAGGCTTGACATTTTGTTTCTACTATTTTATGTGTGTTTAGATTCATAGGATAATGGATTGTTTTCAGGAATGATTCAATGAAGTTAAATTCAACTTCTTTATATATCTTTCAGCATTAGAAACCAATAACCATGCTTCTGTTGCATTTGGCATCTTTTTCACTGGCAGTTTTGTATTAGTTGGTGCGATGAAATGCTTTTAACCAATGGTTTATAATATTACCACAACTTCAAGATCTAAGTGTTTATGCCTCTTACTGAAATAAACAGGGCCAAGAGATGTTGAATCTCTTAAAGCATTCGTTTTAGATGAAGCAGAAAAGGCAGCAGCTAAAGCACAGCTTGGCTATGATAAAGATTTGTGAACCTTTGTAAGGTAGACTCCAGACTCACTTCAGTGTGCTCTCAATTTAAGGGGCTTGAATTTTCTGTTTTTCTTTGTTTTTTTCCCCCCTAAAGAATCCTCATGTTAAGGTTACTAGGGAAAGCCAATTTAATACCGTTTATTATTTTTTTCATTCAAATTTTGCAGGCAAATCTCCTTTTCAATATTTTCATCTGTTTGTCATAGTGATTTATCCAGAGACGTTGTGGACATCCATTAGGGGCAGTGGAGCCTCACAATGGAATAAATTTGATTTTGCAAACGCCCCAGTTCAGATTACCTTGTGCGTTGTAGCAGATAATATTTGACAATATGCCCATTTTGGTTGTCATCTTGTAGGAGGAGGTCTATTAAGCTGTGAACAATGGATGGAAACCCAGTCAGGAATATAACAAAAACTTGTAGGCACTGATAATGGATCCATTGCGAAGTTATATCATCCTTACACAGGAATTTCAACATAATGTCTTGAATAGTTTAATTGTATTAGCGTGTCATTGGTAACATATTTTCCCTTCTAAACAAGCGGAGTTAGTGATGGAGCATTCAACATAAACATAACATAAATATAGAACCGAGCATCCAAGCTATATAAATCCCATTTTGAATCCTTTTAGCAAAGGCATTCACTTAAAATTAGTGATTTGTCATGCTTTAACCTTCAATAAGATTATTACTTAACCTTAACCAGAGGTTCGTTTGTTTCTTTGATTTTTCAAGTTCAATTTTGAGCTCAACAATCCATCTAAAAATATTTATTATTATTTTTTAAATACACCATGTTGTTGATGTGAAGGATGCACTTTTAACAACGAATTAACTACAGGACACCTTACCGCGGACGAAAAAAATAAAAAATACATAATTTCAAAATATAATGACAATGTCGCACTAGGTTTTGTTGAGACCAGGGAATCTGGAGTGGATTTTATACCAATAAATTATTTTCAAAAGTATACTCGAATTTTAATAAACACAGTTTAAAGGTTTTGCTGAGATTATGAAAATTGAAGAGTAAAATTTATCCAATAGATTAAATACTCGAATTTTAATAATCATACGTCTTTTCGCACCCTGAGATAGGTAAAGGTGAGAGAGAAAAGGCCAGGCTGAAAACTGAGAACAGCAACTGCACCCTTGGAATATTCAACAGATAGCTAACACACATATTCATTAGAATTTGGTCATTCATCAGTAAGAAATACAATTTTATCATGTTTGAGCTACATGAGATCCCCTTTTCCATAAAGCATCAAACATTTCGTAGCTATATTAGGTAGAACAAAAGGATCTCTTAGAAAAAGACCTTCACGAATTAATGAAACAGAGATTTAAGCAACCTTGATATCTTCACATCTGTTCATCAGTAGCTGTAAATGGGACTACTGCACTGGAGTGTCTATCTATGCCACCATCAGAAATATCAACAGTATTTGGGAGTGATGCAGTGGACTGTCCTGTTCGGCCACCATCCGAAACATTGTTGCTGCCTTCTTTCTGCAAAAGTATATGACATGAAAAATTATATGAACTTCCATTTCCTTTTTTAAGCCAAAATTTGTACACTGAAGCGACCATCAAAACACCAAAAAACAATGAACCGGTGGGAAATTTGACCAGGAACACACTGCCTTCACCCTCCTATGATGACATAAAAACATCAACAACGTGTATCTGACCCTTTGATGCTCAATTTCATTTTTATATTTCTCATCCATGAAAAAACAATCAGCTGAAATACTATTTGAACTCAATATAAATGCGTTCTCTTGCATGCTGCTATACAAGCATCCCATTAATACATTCTTGAAAGCCCTGACCGTGAGTGCTTGAGATTTTCATTGCAGTGCACAAAACATAGCATGAACTAATCTATCCGACATTGCCAAGTATAGAATTCGGTCTAACTTTCTTTTGCTTATGTTTCCATCTGCTTACAAGCTGCTAACAATTTTGGGTAAGGAACCTTAACAAAGTATCAAGTTCTGCCATTATGTCAAGTTCATTTATTATCCCGCATGCTACAAGCTCTAGAGGTCTTTTGACCGTGGTTTTGGGGGTGTCAAATAAGCTAGCAACCCTATACTTACTGGTTAAACAGAAAGACTAGTAGGGCAACCACATTTGTATCCGACACTAAACAGAGCGCCCATACAGCAGGAAGACACTGAACAAAAATTTGTGAAGTTCAAACTTGAAGGTTCTTACTAGCTTCCACCAATTCACTTTCTTCATTCTCACTCCTTTTAAGTTTGTTGACAGCCAGAAAAGAACACTACATATAATATGATATTTATTGATTAATTAAAACAATTTATGAAAGCAAAAACATACCAAAATATCTAAAGAAGACATTTACAGAAAGTAGCAGAGAGCCAGACAATTCAAGCAAAAAACAAATTCAGTTAATCAACTCCACCTTAACCATTTTCTCATTTATTCCCCACAACAAATTAAACTAAAGTAAACTATTTCTAGAGCATTGGTTTTGATCCGATAACTAAACCCAATCGAACAAAAATCAATTGATACAGATTGTATAGAAAAAAGCAAAGGCAAATTAATAATTAAATAACAAAAACAAAATACCTTTTTACTTATCCCTTGAGCAGCCATGAGATCATAAAATTTGCGCATCAGCATTTCCTCCTCTACCTGCAATTCATCAAAATTTAGGATGTCTAGTTTAGAATTTAAAATAAAATATGTGTGCGTGTGCACGTGTATATGTATGTACACACACACCCACACAAACACACACATATATACATATAATTTTTTAAAAAAAAAAACCTGGAGCTTGTGCAATTCATGTGACATTGAATTATAAGCGCTCGTTAATAACTCATTCTGCTTCTCTAAATGCCTACACAACACCCACGCACAAAAATAAAAAAACACAATTACTAATTTCAATAACAATCTACTCCTCGTAACATTAAATGAAATGGAGATGCAACTACAATTAAAAATCAAAAATAAAAATAAAACTGAATAGATCTCAATGCTTACTTGAGTATCTCTCCGGTGTATCGAGGATCCATATTTGATTTACCTTATGGAGTCACTGAAAACCCTAGACTAAAAGCACCCTGCTCCTCTTCTTCTTTTTCCTTCTTTTCAGGCCACGATTTTGATAAAAACTGTTGTTCACATGCTCTGCCTGCGCAAATATATCCAGGAAATTAACTGATTTAACCTTCATGCAATCTCCATATTGCCCCTGCTTTCAATAATTAGTGGATCTTTGTGCGTTGCTCGTTAGGTGTTGAACTTTGACCTCAAAAAAACAGAATGATTATGTAGAATTTTTTTTAATATAATAAGTATCATTTTTCAAAAATAAATTATAAGTTAGTCTCTATAGTTTTTCAAAATACATTGAATTGTCCCTTTATTTTTTTAAAATAATTATTTAAATTCAGTGTTGACTACTTAAATTTAATATTAGTTGATTTCAAAAAATATCTTCTTTTCTTATCAATCTTTTAATAACATCTATATATTTTTTTACCTTTTCTATTTCTTAACAAAAATAAATTAAAAGAGACATGAAATGAATGAAAGTAAATAAATAATTAATATTTGAAACTAGAGAAATTTTTTAATTCGTTTTATAAACAAGTGGGACTAATTTATAATTTAACCATTTTTATGTTATAGATAAATGAATCATACTTAGGCATAGTTTTAAATCTGATCGGGAGTCAACTTGACCTAGGTCGACTTGGAAAACCAAAAAAAAAAAAACAGCATTATAAAGTTCATAACCAACTTGAAAAAAAACAGCCTCGAACGAATTTGTTGTTCACTAAATCAAATCATCAATTTTTCCTCACCAGCACATTTAATTCATTTTCTAAATATTGTAAATTACACATAGAAACCACTCAACCTAATTATAAACCAAAAACACAAATTTAATTCCATATCCAAAATACAAACCAAACATAAATTCTAAAATATTTAAAACATTCAAATTTAAAACAAAGTTTCCACAGACATAAATTCTAAACCAACATCTTCACTTTGGTTGAATAAATGCATTGAGTTCTTCGGTGTCCATAAAAGCAAAATTTGAATCAAACGTTAATAACAGCAGGACATTTTTTTATCAATAGATTGCTACTACATTCATATCCCATGCCATGATTTGGACGAGCATAATTTTTAGTAATCAAAAACTAATTCAAACACAAACACTCTTAAAAAAATTCCATGCTTAACAAAAAACTCCCAACAGATCACAACCCTCATTATAGAATAACCCACATTACACATATTCCTCCTCTTCAAGCAATCTTGACCTCAGTAGTCAATTTAGGTGGTAATTTCTCAACGTAACAGTCAAAACCCCATCTTGACAAACAGCAGAAATAGCATCAGTGTTGGCATTCTCAGGCAAGATAAATCTCCGCACGCAACGTCAACTCTAGCAGGGGATTTGAGCAAAAAGGAACAAGTAGGGGATGCCATAGAATAAAATCACTATATCTAGATCCTAGATTTAACAGAACTCCTAAATTTCTTCAATTCAGTACATAAAAAACCATTAAACCAAAACCCTAAATTTCCTCAGTTTAGTAGATAAAAAACGGAATATAGAGATGTCATGTACCAAATAATATCAACCCATGCATATATATGCAATAAAATAAGGATTTAAGCCTTCAACAAAAAAAAAAAAAAAAAAAACCCGAAAAATCTATGTGTAAAAACTGTGGGTTGAGACCATTGGAGCGAAGGAGAAGAAGGGAGATGTTATCTTGCCTGAAATTGAAAAAGTCAGTACTCAGTAGTTGTGGATTAGGAAGGCAGATTGGGTGAAGGGAAGAGGGGAAATTCTCTTCTGCGTGGCTACCTGTTTTGGGAATTAGGGATTTTATTATCCCTGATTCAAAATGGCGCCGTTTATTAAAAAAAATAAAAATACCAGGGGTTTTTTGAGAACCCGGATCGGTCCATCAGGTTCCTGGGTCAACCCTCCGGTCCGGGTTTTAAAATACTTGGGTTGTTCTTATCACATATTTGGCATTTTACAAAATAGAAATCAAAACTTGAAACTTCTTTTGGAAGGATGAGGCGGAGCAAAGAGACTGGCAAAAGGCAAAGCCGCCTCTCCTCCCCATCCAGACCCTCCAGATCCGGCCCATCTCCACCCAGGTCACGAAAATCCACGCTTAGCTCCTCCGCCTCTACTGTCGATAACCTTGAAGTGGTGAGTGAACAGCAGTCCCCATTCACTACAGGGTCTGAGCTCTTTGATGAACCAAGGAGTTTCCCTTACAGCGTGAAGCAGCAATGCTGGGAAAAGGCAGAGAAGGTCAAAGGCCGAGACCCAGATCGGTGGCGCCGCGACCCTCTTGGTAATATTGTCTTTAGAAAGCTCGTGGGTTGTCCTGGCTGCCTCTGCCATGATTATGACCACATCGTTCCCTACTCTAAGGGAGGAAAAAGCTCCCTGGAAAATTGTCAGGTTTTGCAGGCAACAGTCAATCGTTCTAAGGGAAACCGGACTGAGCTATCTAGAGCTGAGCTCATTCGAAGAAGTTCCTACTGTCGGGTTTCAGGTCGTGACATGGATTTTGTTGAACTCTCAGCCTATGGCAACGTACGTCGTGAGCCAGAATCTGGTGGTTGTAGAATCCAATGACCACTTAGTTATCATAATCTTATTATTTGTGTAATTTGTCATTGCGCTCTGGATTTTCAGATTTTTCATTATTCGAATATCCATTTCAGCATGTACAAAGTTTCTACACTGCTTTCTTTATGTAAAATAGTTGCAACCCCATAGGCAAAAGAAGATTGATTACATTAACAAAGATTTCTAATACAATCGACTATTATATATTTAATAATGATCATGATCCCCTTTTTTTCTAGTTATTTTAGAATTTCTTCAGGAGTTTTAATTCGATTTTTTCATTTAGTAATTACAGTATTGTTTAGTTTTAGTTTTTCATCCATAAATCAATTTCAAGTTATAAACAGCTTTGGAGTTTAGGATTTTCACTACATTATATATTTAAAAATATTTGGTTAATCAAACCTTAATTAAAAAAAAGCTAAAATGTATTTTTTTTTTAAATACCTATTTTTAGAATTGCTATCTCAAAGGCTAAACGCATCACGCTACACGTTCGAACAGTCACCTTTGAGAACATCTATTTTTGTCTTGAACGCTATAAGCTACATCAAAACTATACACTATATCAGCATGTACAAGGTCACCTAGCTAACACAATCTTCTCTCTAATCAATTTCAGCATGTACATGATCAATAAACACAAAGTTCTTTTCATGTTGATTCAAAGTGTAAGCGAGGCCAGCACTGACTAGTGCAAGGGCAGCCAAAACAGCTCGAAATTGATCTGAGGGAATTCCAGCTGTTGCACAGAAGGCAACAGTTGCACCTATTAAAAACTTTTGCAGTGTCTGGAATTCATAAGCCCTTTTACACGACGAGCACTTTTGCGTGTGTTGCTCAAATCTATCCAACACCTGCAAGATAAAATAAGTGAAGTAAACCAGAAGTATCAGGAATAAGTTCAATCCTCGATACCTGCAGGATTTGATTGATACACACCAGAGCCGTTTAAATTTGGTGAACTATACTCGTTTCTTTGAAGAAGCCAACAATTTCATGAAAAGTACACCTTGTGATAACATTCCAATACTATATGAAAGTACGAGAAGATTTTGTTTTTAGGGGAAGATGATAATAGCTGCAGTGGGAAATTCATTATGATATCGCTGCCATCTCACTAACACCATTACTGTAATTCTGTCAGTTTCAGTGATTATTCCACGTCCATGTGCATTGCTTTTGGAGTACTTGCGTGTGTGTGTGTTTGTGTGTCTTATTTCTGTGTTCTAACAAATCAAAAAAGGTCCTGCCACTGGAGGGGATAGGGAAAGGAGGATGGGGGTTTCGTACCTCGTGTTTTGATAAAACTGCTGACGGCAAAGGTTGTTGGTCGGTGAACCCAAACCACACGGGTTGACTGTTGCCATGTCACCTCAGCCAACTACGAAATGCCAAAACAAAGCGATCTGCTTGAGTGTGTGTGAACATGAGCAGCAGGACCTCCCATGGATTGTGAAAGAAATATCTTCTCTTGCCCTGAAAGACGATCATATCTCCATCATATACCTTATTTGAAGTCCAATGTTCATGCCATCTTGGAACCACCTGACACAAACTCAATTTGATATTAATGATTTGATCTTGATGAGGATGACACCAATTTAAATCAAATATAGATTTGATTGCCCGCATTGGCATAGAACATTTCAAGTAGAAAGCAAAACTAGTGCGGTGAAAAAGATGCTCATTCACAGTAAGCAATGATCAAGTATGATAAATTTTGTAGCATATATAGACAATTCATAACTTAAGAATGATCCATCCTATCTTGTTAATATTTTCTCATTCAAGTGGGATGGAGTGAAATCCACCCTACAATGAAAGCCACTGTAATTTTGGGATTTTGAATTCGACTACCAATATATGCAGCCAGCAAAATTGATGGCAATTGACCTCCAACCAAACACCTTTCAAATATTAGAGAGCTTATCTCCTGTTCTCTAGTCTCAAACTTACATTTTACAATAGAAGTCTTCTTTTCCTTTTTCTTTTTCTATATCTCACAACACATGTCTTGAAACTGCTCCAAAACAGAATGTTGCTCCTAATTAACTTGAACATATGCATGGGAAACATTGACCTTTTTTTTTCTGTGGGGCAGGGTAGCCATGCTTCAATAGCTTGTAATTTGTTACCTCTTATAAATACCATATATCTAAAAAAATGAAAAGAAAGATCCATAAGCATAGGGCATGATGGCATTCTTTCTCTACATACTAAAGGACACGTTTCATCAAAATATCATTCTATATCAGACAGGATAGAATCAACTAGTACAATCATAACACAGGATATGCAGCATTAAACACAAAGGAATCTGAAATGATGAAATCTAGTAGGACTATAACAGGGCAATGGGACAATCTACGATTTAAATCACAATGTTATATGCATGAAACAAATGCTATTTACCAACCATTTTCAAGAGCATATTTTTTAATTCTGATATGATGGACGAAAGACTCGTGGCTGGTTTTAAACAGCCACTGTGTAATTGTAAATATCAAAATCATAATCTCTCCTAGATGTGGAGATGCATTGGAGAGAAACTACAAAAATTGACATGGGAGCGAACCTCTCAATTTGTAATAATTTGTCAGATCATGTAGGTGGTGTCATCAAAATGAAGACCAAAGGGAGCTAACATGATAGTTATTACACTAGATAAGGAAGCCAATTTATACCCTAAATATGATGAGAAAATATAAAATCGAAACTTTTAAGAAGTAGAAAGTACAGTATGTGTGATAATAGAGCAAGATAGGGCTATATCATGGTAAAAACATAAACATCAACGTACTTGCCACAAGATAGAACACATAAGCACAACCAAAAAGTTAGTTTAACCCTGGCATTGTGAACTGGAAGAAGTTGCGAGCACTGCAAACAGTTGAGTGGATCTTCCCAGGTGCCAATGGCACATTGAAGGAACAAATCCATATAATCCATTTCTGATCACCAACAATAGGAAGTTTTGTGTCTATCTCCACTCTGGAACGAAACAAGCATCACTAAGTTCTAGAATCAACAGCTCCTTGGAGAGGGATGACAGATTGGAAGAGTTCTAGACAATTCAGGACAGGAAAAATAGATAATTACTATCCTTGAACAACAGTTGGTGTCAGAATAAACAATTCCACCATGCACTTTCATTTGCTATTCACTTCATACTCCAGAATACAAGTTTCTCTCAATATCCTTGGAGCATGAACAATGCCAAAGCTTCCATGATCAGAAACATAAGCTGGAGTGAGGAGATGCATTCACCATACAAAAACCCACACCAAATTGTATTCACAACAAAGGAGGGCTTCTTTACCAGACCTCAAGTGATGAAATGAGGAGGTTGTTGAAGAATAAACTCCAGATATTCTTATTGAAAATTTGAATTACAGTAGCTTGAACTTTTTTGTTAAAACAGGAAAACTACTAAGGTCCCCCACAAAGAAACAATAGAGCACATAAGTGAACATTTTGTCAAAATGAAACCTTGAAAGCAGGTGCCAAAAAGTTCATTGAAGACGTTTGCAATTCTTTCTCCTAATTATACTAACTTATTCATTTAGTAACAAGGTGCGACAAACTCAGCACTGATCCGTGGGTTCCCATCATTGGTTCCAGCAAAGCCCCAGGAGCCACTAGACTCCACCTTAAACGGAAAAGGCTTGGCTCTATCTCTCCTTCCTGTAACCTGTGGATTCATTTATCCCAATTAGTAACAAATATGGGAAGAAGTTTTCAAGCACTGATATATACCAGGAACCCCAAAAACAACTTTTCCCACATTAAACAATGTACTCCAGATTAAAACATCAGAATGTGCAATATATCCTTGTGAATTTTAGACTTCATACTGCCAAAATCACAAGTAAGAAAAGCTAAATATGGTTTAGTATACAAATAATTTGCCACCGACATGCATAAATTTCACTGACATATTTGCATTAGGATTATAACAACATTGCCCCAGGCATAAACTGCACGAACATGTGTGTAGTTTTCTCCTTGCAAATGGCCAAGACTTGCCCACAGTCAGGTTTTCAACTTGAAATCAAGAAAGCACTAATTTTTCACCAGAAACAAAGATAACGATCCTAAAATTACTAATTTGACCTGAGCCAAACCCCTTTCAATCTTTCACAAAAAGCTTACTTGACACATGAAAAACTAGTTGGCATAAAATGATCCAGATTCCAGAAGCACCATGAAATTCATGACGCTTCTTCTATCAATCCTTTGGTTCCAGAATGACTACTCGCAAGGACATTTAGCAGATCTCCATCAAGAAATATACATGCACATGTGATAACTACTGTGAAATTGATGTCTTTGACAAATATGCAAGTAACAAGCCAAACATTATACAAACGACAGATGTTCCTGGCACTGTATACTGCCCTTGATTCAACTTAGCAACATTGAGACTTGGCATTACCTAAACTATGTGGTGAATTCTTCAAATCTTAGGCAAGCTATGAATCTATTGAGAGCTAAAAGTACAAATCTTCAATCAAGATGATTAGACACATCTTTATACCTTGTGGTGAGAAAAAACAATGAGCGAAGGGTCAGAAACATTCTCCAAGAGGGTATCATAACAGTAGAGCAAATCATGCTGAATTATCACCGTTGAGAACTCAGGTTTATCTAAGTCAGCAGGTAACCTAAACAATTACCATAGAAACATCATTATAAGTGTGTGGCATTGTCAGATTAGATAATTCGATCATTATATAAACTATAAATCAAACATTGAAATAAGAAAGGATCAATCGCAAGGGGGGTTTGGTGGCTTGAGCTCTTTCCCAACCATTCTCATCTGGCCAAACAAAGAGCAGACCTTGGGACACCATTGTAGGAGATCTGGTAGCATAAGCTCTTGGAGACTTGACTGCATGAGCTTCAGGGCCTTCAGGCATAGCCTGAGGAATTTGTGCGCACCATCCACACCCATCAAATGACCATCCACGATATGAACATTGCAGGTGCCCATTTTCATCAATCCGCCCTTCCTACCAAGTCAAATTGAATCTATAAAAATCATCTACTTGGACAAAATAATTTTCAGTTTTGTTTCCTAAGAGTCTAAGACAACATGGAAAAAAAGAACAAAAGAAACAGCAAACATAACTTTCAAATATGTATCTCTAACCCATGTACAACCCAATCAAACAATCTTAGCCCCAAATTTAGCTTTTTTCACGAACAAGAATGCACGATTAGATTTGAAACATGAATCAGTCTCAAGAAAATGTAACCTGATTCAACTTTTTCACTCAATTAAGACATTCCAAGAAACCACAAAAGGGACCTAACCACAGGGTAGCTTCCAAATTCTCCATGTTATGGAATAAGCAAACAGAGAACAACTTCAATTAAGAGAAGGGAAAAAAATAAAACATAAATTTGCAAACTTACTGACAAAGGGGCCAGTCTATGGGGACATTAATCATCAAAAGCAACCCATTCTTGATTAGCTTTATCAAACCAAAGAACTAGGTCACGAACCAGAAGCTGAAATGGGGTTGGCAGGAGAGGGTCCAGATCCTTAAGTGAAGAAACAGGGTACCAATGATCCCTCCAAGTGAATTTAGAATCATTAACCTCCTCTCCACTCTCATCATCAACTCTGTACTCTGTTTCTTCTTCTTTTCGTAAAGATGGTGGTGACTGTGAGGAGGTGCCGCTACATGTAAAGGAGAGGTCTTTAGAGCTCTTCTGTTGGTTCTTTTGTGTTTAAGGTTTTGGTGAGTGAAAAAGGAGTGGAATTGAAGGGGGTTGTTGGATTAGTTTGTGTCAAAGATTTGGAGATGCAAGCGGTAGAGAGAAGTAGTGCCATTTTTATTTTTTAAAATGATCTTTCTTTCCTTGTTTATTACATACAGTTTTTGAGGTTTCTTGTTTTTCAGAGAGGGAGGGAGGTGTCTGCGTACAAGGTTGTTAATCAACTCACTCGGGATGTGGAATTGGAAGTGTCCAACTCTACTCAACTAGTTTGATTATGGACATGAAATCTGGAAGTGATAGCTTTGAATTATTTTGGTTATAGTTATTTTTTAAAGTATTTTATATTTAGAAATATATTAAAATAATATTTTTTTTATTTTTAAAAAATTATTTTTAACATCAGCACATTAAAATGATCTAAAATCACTAAAAAAATATTAATTTGAAGTAAGGAAAAAAATAAAAAAATTTTAATTTTTTTCAAAAACGGTTTTAAAACACAAAAACAAATAAAGTTGAAGCAAAAATTAACATGCATGCTTCTATTAATTTTATTTACTTATTTACTTTATGTGAACCTCAATCAGGCTTATTGTTGCCCGGTCAAGGTTGGGTTTTTTTTTCAATGTAAAAACAATAATAAGATAAAAAAAAATCATAGACCTAGTCTAGTCATGGGTTCAATTAGTAATTTAAATAAAAATATAACAACAATAAAAAAAATTTGATAAAAAAATAACAATGAAAAAGAGATAAAAAAAAATGAAACTTGAGTTCATCTAAATTATCAAACAACTTAATGTTGAAAGATAAAAATATGAACAAAAATAATTTTTTTAAAAAAAAAGCCATGTTAAATTAGGTGAACTCGTAAATTTCATGATCATGAGTATAAGACAGAAATAATCCAAAAAAAAAGCAAGAAAAAGTTTAAATGATAAAATTAAAATGAATCAATTTAAAAAAAAATCAACTCGTGTTAACCTTTGAAACCGATAATTCTGATCATGAATCTGGAGTTAACCTCATAGAAGACAAACCGTAAAAAATAACAAAGCAAAACTATAAAAAAGATTTTAAAAAATAAGAAAAAATCTTATTAAAAAAAAGGAAAAAAGTAAGTAAACTCGGTCGAACCTTCTAAACCTGGTTTAATATCTAAAACCTGCAACCTATAAAATTCTAGACTCAAGTTTAATAAAGAAACTTAATTCCTAACTAATTTAGTTTTGAAGAATAAAATTGTGAAAAAATATATTAATAAAAAAACTTGCAACAACAAAAAAAAGATAGCAACAAAAATAAGGGGGGTAAGATTTGATTGAAAAAAAAACTCAACGAGGATGAAATTATAAAAAAAAAATGATCCCGGACAAAACAAATAGCAATCAAAAGAATGAGGATCAAATTTGAATAGTTAAGAATTTGTAGGGAGTGAAATTGAAAAACATTTAAAATTTAATAGATTATTTATAGATTAAAAAATGACAATGGTGAAAATGAAAAGCTTTTGTAATTTTTATAGATTATTCAAGATTTAAATAATAGTAATAAAAAGGGTAGGGACCAAATAAAAAGAAAAAATAAATTGCAGGGGTTGGCCTGAATCTTTAAAGAGGTTGGGGCTAAATTTCAAGGTGGAGAGAGAGAAAGAAAAATGAAAAGAAATGGTTGTCAACTCTAAACTAGAGGCGTGTTTGGACCACGCGTCACTCCATCATTTCAAGGGCGCCAAAACCTTTAAAACATCGTCATGGAAGGTGGCATTTTATGGTTGAATGGCCCCGCATATGCTGCTCAAATGGTGTGAGGGCCATCTACACATTGGCGTGTGCGTAGGTTTTTTTTAATAATACTTAATATAGATAAATGACAATAAAATCAATGTAAAATGACCAAAAAAAAACCTTATAAGAGAGTTATGTTGATTTTGTCTTTAAGGGTATCAAAGTAATTACACTATTTTTAAAAAAATTGAAATGACCAAAATGCCCATAAATAATAGGCATTATATTTTTTTATGATTAAGTTAGTAATTTTACTATGCAATAAAAAGTTAAATGATTAATCAATTTGTAAAAGATAATTGTGTCATAATGAAAAAACAACCTTACCCTCACTGCCTAGTTTAAAGTTTTTTTAAGTGAAGGACAACTGCATCAATTCAGTATTCCAATTAATAGTGAAATGTCTCTTAGGTTATAGTATTTTCTCCTTATCCTTTAGCTTTTTTTTAATCTCATTTGCTTCAATGAATTCATTTGAAAAACTCATATCTGATTTCAGTGGGACATGACATGATAAAACTTAATTTATTCAATTGGATTATTAGAAACTCATTTAGCACAACCAAATTATATCCAAACTTAATTGAATCAATAAGAAAACAAAATGACATTGTTTTAATAAAAAGGTTATCCCAACTCAATGACTCATTAATTCATATCATTTTCTGAATCAATCTTTACATCGAATCTAATAATTATAATTCATTTAGCTCAGACCTTTTTATTTTCTTTTTAATAACATTTTAAAATCAAATCTTCATTGCAAAAAAATACTGAAGCACAACTAGAAATGAAGGCCAGAGACAACACATGTGATCAAAATAGCCTAGAATTTTTGAATTTGTTCTATAAAACAATTTTAAAGAAGTTTTACCATGGCTCCTTATAGATAAAGAAAAATTCACATTAAGCTCCATGCTTATAACTTACATACACACTAAACGGGCTCGTGCTTTCTATGTAAAAAACAATGTCTAAGTTATGCAAGCTTGTTTTTAAAGAAATAAGAAAAATAAATGACTTTGGTTATAGCTCCGAATGAGTTTAATAAGTTAGTTTTATTTTAATCACAAGATAAAAAAATTAGCAAAGATAGTAAACAAACAAAATTAAAAAAAGGAACCACAATAACATGGAAGAAAAACCTTTAAACGTACGTAATTAAATAAAAAAAAGATAAAAAAAAACCTCGACTTGAGTCAATCCAAGGTGGTTTTATAGACATGTAACATGGGTAATAAGAAGCGAGTTAACCCGAGTTAACCTATTAAACTCATGGTTCAGGTTATGAGATCAAGATAACTCGAAAAAAAAATTGAAGAAAACCACAAAGCTATTTTTTAAAGGAAAAAACTAATGTTAAATGATGAAATCGAAAAAAAAAATAAGAAAAAAAAAGAGGACGTCAACCCGTATTAACTTTTCAAACCCGGCTCATTAGACCGAAAGCACCATACAATGAAACACTAATAAGCTCAATCCTAAGGAAATCAAATGGTGAATGATGAAATCAGAAAAAAAAAAATTACATGAAAGGATCTGAAATAAAATTAAAAAAGTCATTAAAAGAATGAAGGTGAAAATCAAAATAAGAAATAAATTAGATGGCAAGAAAAAAAATGATTGAAGAGTTAGAATGAAAAGAAAAATAAATCTAACAAAAGGACAAAAAAAATTTCAAAAAATAAAGACCAAATTAGAATAAACAATAAACCATAAACTTAGATTAAATGATGGAATCAAAAACATCAAAATGCTAACAAAAAAGCCAATGAGAGAAATTAAAAATTAAAAGAATAAGAATTGAAGTTGGAATATCAAAACTGAAAAGGAGTAACCTGTAGTTTTTGGGGTAGGAAAGAGGAAAGAAAAGGGGAAAAAAAGTTGATCAATGACAAACCGCTCCACAACCACCTACACACTCTATACCGGGATGAAAAGGATGCATCATCATATCCAACGACATGCTAGGAGGGTATTTTAACCAAAAAAGGCGGCACACACGTTGCTCAAAAGATGTGAGCGCCTCCCTTGTTTTAGTAGTTTTAAGAATTAAATAATATTTAATCGATGTTAAAAGATAAAAATATTATTGAATAGCTCGGTGATTATAAAAAAAAATCAAAAGGCCCCTAAACTTATGGTTTAAATTTTTCGAATCCAAAGATATACTTGTCAATTTACTGTACATAAATACATGAAAAGACAATTATGCCCCTTATTCATTATTTTTATAATTTTTTGAATTTGGGGTTAATTAGGACATCTTACTATGCTTAAAAACAAGAAAACTGCAATTATACCTCTAGACAATCCTTTAATGATTAATATGTCATGTGAAATGATAAAAATACCCCCAGAACAAAGGCAAAATGTTTTTTATGGTAAGGGTAAAAACCTTCATTTTACTATTGCAGTGAATAATAAATTAAGTTTGTTTTTGCCTTTAGTTTTAGCTTTATACTAGTTTTATAGCTCGTGCTCCATTGTAGGCCAGGAAAAATTTCTTTCAACATTAAAAAAAAGGAAGAATGCCAAGGAAAAAAAATCTGAGAGCCGAGTCATTGGTTCAATTGGTAATTTAAATAATATGATTAAAAAATACAACAATAATAAATAAACAAACAAAAAAATAACAACAAAAAAAAAGTTAAAAGAGCCTGATCTTAGTCAACCTGGATTATTAAACAACTCAACAATGAAAGGAAATTTTTTAACAAAATTCAAAAAGACAACAAAAAAACCCAGTTAAACCATGTTAACTCGTAAACTTTATTATCATGGACATAGAATTTGTATAATCTCATGGGAAACAATGCAGGAAAAAGATTTTGAATACAAATTCTTATAAGTCAAATAAAAACACGATAACTCCACAAAAAAAAGGAAAAGGAAAAAGATGAAGCTCAGTCTCTAGAAAATAAAATGTTGAATGATGAAAATTAAAAAATATATATATAATTTTAAAAGGTAAATAAAAACTCAACTCGAGCCCATCCAAGTCAAGATACAAAATATTTGACTCGGACATGATACTAGGATAAACACGTTCGAAAGTAAATTGAATAATATTTTGAAGCTTGATTATTGATCGACTTAATGTTGAAGGTTTAAAAAATAAATTTAATTTAAAAAAGCAATAGAAAGAAATATGAGTCAACTAGAGTTACTCGCAAACCTCGTAATCGTGAAAATTGTGAAATCCTTAGACTGGGTTCAATCAATAAGCTTGATTCTCAAACAATCTAATTGAATGATGAAATAATTAAAAAAAAACAATTTAGAAAACTTGCCAAAGAAAAACAGATAGCAATAAAAAATAGGGATTAAATTTGATTGGAAAAAACTCATGAAGAATGAAATTGTGAAAAAATAAAAAGATTAGGATAACATAATAGAAAGAAAATGAAAAGAAAGTATGAAAACTAATTTTAAAAAAATCAAATATTAAAAGATGAAACTGAAATAATTATGGACAATCCAAAAGACTAGAAAAGAAAAAAAAAGTTTAAAATAAATTAAATGTTAAATAATTAAATTGAAATAACATATGAAAAATTCCTTGGATAGTAGGTATTAAAATATTCTATTCCAGGATTATGGTGAAAAAACCACCTAGCTCCTAATTCCTAGTTTAAAGGGCAATATTACAATCAGCTTTTCGATTTGAATTGAATAAATTACCATTGCTTTAGTTACCATAGTCATGCGCATCGTTTTGAGTGGACAATACGCAGCGCTTCCTTTAGTTGTATAGCATTATATGGGCAAACTTGGAAGATAGCTGAGCTATATTATAAAAAAAAGCTAAATGGTGTGGAGATTTATATCTCTGTATATAAATTATTGTTAATTTTGACAATGAAATTATTTTTTTATTTTTAAGTGACTTCAATTTAAATCTTTTCTTCTAGCTCATGAGTGGTCATTAGAAGATTATTTAGGGATGTATGTGTCTTTATAAGTTTTTTAACACAATAAAAATACTATTTTACCTCTAAAATCAATAAAATTTAGAACTATTGACCTACGATTTTCTTGGTTTTTTACAATATTTATAATAGCAAAAATACTTATTTGCCCCCAATATCAAAAAAATGGGCTACTAGACAAGGGTATTTTGGTTTTTTTCAATTATCATGTGCAATAAAATAACCCTTTTATCCTAAAAAAACAAAACAAAAAGCTTTGCCTTTGAAGATATTTTGGTATATGCACATGGGTATTTTGTGTGATTAAGAGAACCATGGGGCATTTTGATATTTTCATGTTTTATTTTTTATTTTTTAATCAAAAAATTATTGGCGCGTGTTCCACATACACCAACGTGGAGGTGACGTTTACACCATTCAAGTGGAGCGTGTGACGCGGCTCGATGGCCAAATCTAATCATCCACCATCTCCCTAGATATGGGGTCATGCCCTCTTTTTTCACATGGTGCAATGCGTGTAGAAGGATATGATTGAATTGTCATCAATGATCAATTATTTGTATTTTTTTTTCTCTCTCCTGACAACTAAAGTGCATAATCATCCTCTTTGTTTGTTCTCTGTCAATTTCAATCCTCATTCTTTTTATTTTCTTATTTTATCCTTATTTCTTTTATAGAAGCTTTGTTTTTTTATCTTTGTTTTTTTATATCATCTCTATTTATATTATCTTTGTGTTTTTTATCCTGAAATAATAAACAAACACTACCTTTATTTTCAAAAATAAAACTTGTTTGTTTCGAAATTTATTAATGCAAAACCAACAATCACTCACATCAAGTTTTTTATGTTCAAAAATCTTGTTTTCAAATTTGCTTTTTTAAAAACAAAAAACTAAAACGACTCACCCTGCCTGTTGCTAAATTTGATGTGTTTGATTTGGAGATCTCAAATTTATGGAGGAGCAAATAAAATCGGGTCCCTTCAGACAGGGAAAAAAAAGCAATACAACAAACGATAAAATGAAACTTAAAAATTGCATTCTCTCTTTTTGTGTTCTTGTAAAACCTACTTCATCTATTTTGCTCCGATCTAAAAGAGAAGAAATGGCCTCCCAGTGCATTTTCTCATCAGCACTTTTAGAGGGGCTTTAGGAGAACTATTTAACAGGAAACACAACAATCACAATGCCACACCAATGGCAAAGGGCAAATTTAGTTCCACATTACTAGTTTTTTTAAGAAAAGCCTCTTGATTATCAAAATGGATGATAAAGATCGTATCAAATCCACCATCCATGATCACGACTCACATTTTGAACAACAGCTTCTAAAGTGGATGCTAAAGATCTCATCAAATCCACCATCCATAACCAAGACTCACATCTTGAGCAAAAGCTTCTTCATTATCGAAATGGATGCTTCTTACCAAATCCATCGTCCACGATCTATTGTGAAGGAGGGTCATGTTGAATTCTAGTATAGATACTCCTAATCCACCACAACAACAACAATTACAGAACACCAGAAACAATCTGCATTAACAATCTCTCCTTCCAACAAGGCAACAAAATGAAGGGCACCACAGAAACACTGGATACCTTAATCTCAGTAAGAAACATACTCAGAACAAGGCATGCCGCCTTAAATTCTTTACTTCTCATGCCAACCTTCAACTAGATTTTCCAGGCTAGTATTTCCTCCACCCCTAATGATAGTGCATACCGTTGTCAAGAAACTACAGTTCAATCACACATCACATTATAAAAAATATCCATCCACACACCAACAAAGACAATTATCTAAACTGAGACTTGCAGTAGCAACCACAAAAACAGAGAAGAATATCTACAACAACCCATCATTAGACTTCCATCAACATCTAATTAACCAGTGCCCACAACGTCATCAAACAACACATAAAAGAAAGAAAGAAACAAACCCTGAAGACAAAATTCTCCACAAGAGAGAATCACAACACGATACTAGAAAATCCCAAATCGTTTACGCAGAGCATAAACCAAAGTATTTCCATTTTTGGTATTTCTTCAGCTATTATAATAATAATGATGATTATGATGATAAGATATAAGTATTCGGCTTAAAACCTAATCACTTAGCAAGAACTTGATTCTCCTGTTGCTGCTGAAAGTTCAAAGGCCTCCTAAACAGCATAATGTGTGGCTCCGGGCGATGGATCGCGTAATGGACCCACCCACGGCTTTGTTGAACTCCAATCGCACGCCACTCATTCTACAAAAAAAAATATTTTCAAATTTCACCCCTAAACCTTTCATTAATTCTTTCAACGAACTCACGTCATCAATTAAAAAAACGTATTTCAATTATTTCCGAATTTTTAAATACTGTTTTACAGTTAACAAAAAAGAAAAAAAATTACAAAATCAAACCCTAATAAAAAAAAAACCCTAAGAATTGGAAAAACTTACTTCAGAGAGGAGGCGATTCTTAGGGAGAAGTTTGGCGACTTCAGGAGGAAGCACCACATGCCTGTACGATTAAGAAAAATTAAAAAAAAAAATCTGCCAATCCAAACAAAACTTAATAATAATGGCCGCGGCGACCATAATAATAATAATAATAATAATCAATGAAATAATAGTAGCAATAAGTAGAAGAAGAAATACCTGTACTCAAAAGTGTCATCGAAATACTTCTCGGAGTACTGGATCTGACCCATTTTTAAGAGAGTTTTTTTTTTTTTTTGCTTCAAGAAGTTACTCCACTATTTTGTCTCGATCTGCGAAAATAAAATGAACAATTCGTTTCAAAAATAAGAAATTTAAACAATTTTAGCTAAAAAAAAAACATTGAGAGATAATAACTCGTTGTGTAATGCACCAGAGAGTGAAAGGAGAGGAAGAGGACGACAAAAATGTGAGAGAGCGTATCTGAGGAGAGGAGCTCTATATGCACAATATGGTAGTAACTATTTATGTGGGGGTATTATCGGAAAGTAATTATGCTCTGCTTCCTGTTAATGTTTTTTAAATTTATTTATTTATTTATTTGGAAAAGAAGGAGGGGGCGTTTTTGAATTTTGAATTTTGAATTTTGAATTTCTCCCGCTTTTGTCTTATCATTTCAGGGCTGCTTAAATTAAAGTAAAGGAGAGTATGATGATGTTTGGAAGAGAAGTATCAGTTGTTTTTAAAAATATTTTTTATATAAAATAATATATTTTTTTTAATTTTTAAAATTTATTTTTAATATTAATTCAAAAAAATAACTATTAATTTTAATAAAAAAAAGGTTAAAACCAACTCTTACACACCCTTAAAAATTATTTTATTTTTTTTAATAAAGAAATTGCCATACCAATGATTATAGTCTCGTCGTGTTCATCATCCACATTTACAACTCTTTTTTTTTTTATTAAAGACAAACCTGAAATCAAACTGATATGTATTCCAACTATATTACATTACTACTGCTTTGGTTGGTTTAATTGTTTATAAAAACAATAATTAATATTAACATTTTTTTAATCATTTAGTTATATGTAGTTCAATGGTTAATGCATGGAAATAATGAGGTCATGAATCTGAGGTGGGGATTTATTTTATTAATTTTAAGTTTTTTTAAAAAAATAAAGTTATTTACCTAGATTTGAAAGTTTGGGCTTTGTTGTTATAGACGCTTCAAGTTTTTGTACTAGCTATTTAGATTTTTTTTGGTTTTTTTCTCGTAATGTTTTGATTATATTTTTAATTTTATTATTTAAGATGTGATTTTTATTTCTTTGGGTGTTTTGCCCCTCTTTTTTTTTTAATTTTTATCATTTAATATATTATTTTTATTTAATTTTATTATTTAGTATTGAGTTGATAATAAATTGATTTTTGTATTTTTTATCGTGTAATAAAAGATTTTTTACTTGTTTTTTTATTTTTTTATATTTTTTCAATTACATTCTTTAATATGAGTTATTTATTTATTTTTATCCGTAAGTATTAGGTTGACTTGTTTTTTGAACCCACCTTGTGAATAATGTTAAGTCAAGGCAACTCTGACACGATTTAATTTAAAACTCATGCTAAGAAAATAGTCGGGTCATGATTTTTTAAACTTGAACTATTATACTGAGTTTGATGACAATGTTAAAAAGTTTTTAATGGTCTATATATTATTTTTTTACACTTTTTTTTTTTGTTATCAAAGCTATAATGATAGAGCAGCCAATAAACTAGTATATATAATAATTTATTGGATGATACTATGTTGTGGTTCATATAAAAAACAATAAAGATAAAAAAAATACTCTCAGATGAATTATTTTGTATTGTTATTAAACTGAGTCAGCCTTAAAATCTACAAATGGAAGTTACCTTGGTATGACTCAATCGACTTAGCAAATTTAAAAACAACTCGAACAACTAGTAAAAAAATATAGTTTTACTCACAATTATTAAACTTGGACTGGCTCGGCGAGTTGACTCTGAACTCGATTGCTGGACAAATCCGAGTAAGATGAAAGATCGATAAGAGCAAAAAAAACGATCAAACTGAGGCGACCTCATAGAGACTCTATTTTTTTCAAATATGTTTTTTCTCCTAGTTAGAGACCTTTTTTTATATATATTTTTTAGTTGGTTATTAATCATTTTAAAAAATCACTATATAAATACTAAAAGAATATTTTATTTTTTTCAATGTAGAATTTGTAGTCTTTTAGTATATATATTTTAAGTTTACAAGAAAAAAATTATTTTTTCAATGGACGATTTGAAGCAATTTAGTATATATACGCTATGTTTATAATAAAAAAAAATATTATATTTTTTCAATGTAAGATAAAAAAAAATTTTTGATTTAAATATTTCATTTTAAAATGATAAAATAATATCTTTTTGATGTGATATAAAACATCTTTTGAAATAATTTTTTTAATTTCATTATTTACAACATGTATAGCTTATATTCGCACGAATTGTTTTTTAATTTTTTTATATAAAATATTATAATTTAAATTTTTTTTTTTAATTTTTTTTTAAATTAACACAGGTTGACCCAAGTCAACTCGTGTAACCCAAAACCTGCCCTCTTGGTAGGGTCAACCCTAAATTGGGTTTGATAACTATGGTTTTACTCTAAAAAAGCTTTTTTTAATATTAAGATAACATATTAAATTGTCCCAAACATCATAACTTAAAATCAAACACTAAATATCAAGATATTTATTTAAAATTATAATTATAATAATCTTATAGAAAAACAAACCGAAATAAATTATAATAACTAATTCAATATTATTAAAATGTTAATATTATTCAAATATTGAATAGTTAAATTAGAAGGCAATAAAAAAAGGGAGAGAAAAAACAGTAGGATTACTAATTTAGTTTTTATCTATTTGCACTTCACAACTGGGAGACTGTATTTTAATGTTGAATTTTATGCTAAAGGAGGATTACTAGCACTAAATTTTGGACAGCAAGTTGCCCTAACACAAAGCTTGAAACAAAATTATTTGAAAGCAACAAAAGCAGCTTCAGCTTCTGAAATCAATTTTTAGATACTTCAAAATTTTGGACACACGCAAGCTGCTCCCTAATTCTGTATATCTAATCAACTTTCTAAAATCCCCCCCTTTTTTTTTCCTTCCTGTTTAATTCTACAAAAAGAATTATAACAGCCTGTGAGCTGCTCCAACTATGAGAATATCTTAAGTTATTTTTTACTGTACACAGATGCCTAATAAAGATATCCTGTACAGAAGGGAAAGGCCGTCAAAAAAATTGTTGTCATCAACTAAAAGCACCCTGACATTCAGCCGCCTTCTGATTTACCGACAACTCGGCACTTGGGAACCGGCTTTTGCAGCATTAGCGACCCTTGAAACTCCATTATCTGATAACTTTTCCTGTATTCCATCAGCTGCAATACAGCAACACAAGCATTTGTCAATAATACATAAGGTGGGTGGGTGCGCACGCAGGCATGCATGAAGCATAAAAAACACCCGTACCTCATCTTGAGTTATCGTGCTAAACCCAAATTTGTTTGTCCAAATAGATTCAACTTCTTCAGCTGCAGGAAGTACAAGATTCTTCACATTGAGAAACCCAAGTAGCTTTTCAATACAAGTAAACAATGTCTGAAAATAACCCTGCAGATAGAGAGAGAATACATGTTTTTCAGTCGGAAAAGTTTTCTCGTATAAAAATTAATTAGGCTATAATTGCAAAAGTACAAACAAAATACAAGTTCATCAACACATCTATGGTAAAATAAAGTGTCGATAGTGCCTATTACCTGTCCTTGCGATTTGCTACTTGTTGCAACTATAGGCAGCTCAGCCAGTTCCTGGCCAAAAATTCTCATGACTGCCGCTGACACTACCTCATGGCTGCATGGCATGTAAAATTTCTCAGTGTGTAAAATTAGATGTTCTACAAAATAATGTAGGAAAGGTTCATCGATAATTCTTACTTAACCAGCAATACAGCACAGTACATGCCACCTAGATCCTGCCCTTTCATGTCCCCGCTGCCAAAACAATTAACTTAGTCACACGAATGATTTGGCACAAATATAAATAACCATGCAGAAAGACACTATAGAGTTCTAACATTTTTACATAATAACAAAAAAAGAGAATAATATACATGTACTTTTTGCACCCACAAAGTATGCAGAACTGCTTACCCTTTAACCATGGACGGAATGAAGTCATGGTCATCACGTTTACGTTTGGACTTATCCACAGTTATTGGAGCAAAGCGCTCCTGAAGTCCAGGAAAAAAGAAAGAAAGAAAAGTTAGTGCTTAGTAGCATCGAAGCTTCCTCCTTGTTCATTACAAGGAATGGACAGGAGTATTTAAAATTGAACAGAACTAAAACTGCAACTGCAGTTGTAGACCTTCTTAAGCAGCATTCCACAAAAATAACAGAAAGTGTTATGTGAAAGTTAACACAGTGAAGAGCAAAATGTTTCTGGCACAATTATGAACATCCAGGATTATTCTCAACACAGGACTCACATGGAAAATGGCAACAGCCTCAGACAGTAGGGATTCAGTAACATCAGAAGGATCTGTTTTCTTACTAAGAAGCCTCCATCTTATATCATCACCACCATCACTCGAGGCACTTTCCTCGTGCTTCTTCTTTATAAAATTCAGGGAAGAATCAGGAAGCTTCTCTTCCCCACGGTTAACCAATTTCTGCAACGCAGAATGAATTCTTTCACATCCAGTGCAACAGAACCACTTTCCTGTTGGCAACTCCTGTTGAACAATTCAAGTCAGCATTTTTTACATTGAATAAAAACTTGATTTTGAGTGATAAGAACACATATTGCCTTCAGATCTTGCATCTGATGTTCCTTTAAACAGCCAACATGGAACTCCTTCTCACACTGCAGAAATCAAGCACATATTAGTGCAAGCCTGAAATAAAAAACACAAATAACAAAATACAGAAGTAGAGGCCAATTGTTTTTAAACTACATGTACAATTTGATTTGCAGAACATACCTGATCACAGATAATCACAGTGCGAGGACCAAAAGTTCTTTCAAAATCATGACCTCTGCAAAGGTTAAAAATATGTTAAAAAATTACAACAGGAAAAAGTGAGAGAGAACTGCACAGATCAGTGCTAAACATAGCAACCAAACACCCAAACTCTTACAGAACAAGACAAACAGACAAAAAGTTCAATCATATTCTAGAGGACCAATTAACTCAACCTGCAGAAAACACATCCACCAACTTCAGCCTCAAAAGTTTTGACAATACGAATGCATCGCCTGGTTATTTGTTCTATTGGATCAGTTCCTGCAACCCTTCCTGCCGCTATTGCATTGGCATTCCGCTCCACAAATTTTTCTTTCTCAAAAGTATTCAGGCAATATTTGCAGTACCATTTACCCTTAGGAATTGAAGGTAGAGAGAGACATTCTGCATGGCATAATTAAATATTATACACAAACAAAGAGTGGTAATTCATCAAATTATAAGTAGATTGCACATGCTGACCAAATAAAGAAAGCTGAAATCCATATTTACAATCCTAGTTTTTCATTCGCATTCCAAGATACAGCTTGAACCAGCAGATTAGTTTGAGATTGATGCTAGATGAAAACATGCATGCGTACACACTTGCCTGAACATGCAGACACATGAAATTGTGTATATATTTATGCACGAAAGTAGGTATAATGATACAGTGCAAATGAGAAAGACCACTCCCACACTTTGTTTAGAAGCAAGTGCCTTTCAAAAATATATCTCATGCAAAAGTGAAGTGTGTGACATTTCGGCATATATTCTGTCTCTTTTCTTGCTTACAATAACATCAAATTTCCATGGCTAGAAGCTCTCGCTTTTTACTCATAACAATGAGTTCCTGACACCTTGTCTTTTCCTATTCCCAATCTTCTAACCAACTCTGGGCCCATGGTACCATAGTCTCTGCAAATACCACCTAAGCCACTGCAACTTCATACTTAACAAACAAATCTCCAAAATCACAGGTGCTGAAAGAGTATAGAATCTCTTTCTTTATGTAATGATAGTAGAAAGTGATGATAGTTGACATCTAGTGATAGTTGAAAGTGATAGTTGTTGACCAATGCCAACATTAGTCATACTCATCAGGTGAGGGGCGTTATAGCAGGTCTACCAATATCTATGATGGAATTGTGACAATGTAAATACATGAAATCATTTGTCATGTTGAATGGCCAGAATTAAGGGGCAAGTTTTCACAAGAAACAATTATGTTGGTATTTGAAAGATGCTGATATAAAAAAATATAAAGGTTGACTCGAATCTAATGGCATCCATAACGGATAAGTCTGCGATAGACATATATTGATTCATCTTCATTTTGATTAAACAACATTAACAGTGACAAACTTCCACAGTGTGGAGCTTAATATAAAGGATTATAAGAAGCAGTGCATAGGATAATCAGTAGGGGGATGAGGTGGTTACAGGACCAAGACAGCCTACTTAAACTGCATACCAGAGATCAGTATCCAGATCCAATTAGTATTATGATCTATAATGTTTCAGAAACAAAGACACAGGTATCCTTGACAACTCAAGAGTTAGTAAAGCACTTATCTCTTTTATTTCTTGGTATATTAAATAACTCAGTATCATCATAATGCTTTTAACTGATACATTGCAGCCATTTGGGAGTATATAAAGAACAAAAAATTGAAGCCAAATCCATCTAACTGCGTCTCAATAAAGAGCCAACAGAAAAAAGCATACATCTAACCTATCAATGCACTGTTATATGATTTTATACAATCCGTAGTGTAAGCTAGACACCCTGCTAACCTATGAAAAGTTTTGACACTCTCCTCAGCAAATACTTCCAGTTTTACATTATTTCATGATAATTACATCTGTCCTGTACCTGCTCTACCTTGTCTATTTTCTCAGGATGTAACTTCTCTTTTCTAAGAATCCAATCTCATCGCACCTATCTTATTCCGGAGATACCAGTTCCAGAGCAAAATAGTGCAGTTCATCTTAATTAATTACATCAACGATAAGAGCAATATTCTAAGTAAAAGTTCACCTTGGTGAAAAGCTCTTGGGCATACATCACAACACAATAGTTTCCCACCATCTCTACAGATCTGGCACAGGTCATCATTCTCCTTGGTAGAGTGCCTCCGACATTTTGATAGAGATATTGCTAATTCATGAAGAGACACGCCATTGGATGTGTAAATGTGTAGGTAACTGTCCAAACAAAAGTTCAGTCAAGAGGAAATAATGAAATGAAAAGGGAGATAAAGAAATAATTTGTTATTTGTCTAAATTTCCCAAAAACTCCTACCAGCAATCAGATATTAAAACTAGGGTGTTAAAAAAAACCGAGTCATCTGTAATGTTTGCATTATATGAACCGACTCAACCCGTCAAAGTTGGTTGATGTGGATATTACAAATAATAGTGGGTCAAAAAACCGAATAAATGGATATTACAAGTCGGATGCGGGTTGAGATTTTTAAAAACCGCCCAACCCGACCCAACCTGCATAACCTATTTAGTTAGTGAGTAACCCTAATACTCAATATATATATATATATATAGTGTCCTTTTCTCTCTTCATTTTTTTTATATATTATTTTTTCATCTTATATTTCAATATATCATTTTTTTATGTTTAGTGCTAACTATATGTTTCAGTTACTGTAAAACACATTGCAATATCAATTGTGATTAAAGACAAATAATTTTATGCTTTTGAAAGTGTATTTTTTTTAGAATCAGCAATGAATAAGGGAATTTATATGCTCAACCCGCATATATCTATAATATCCACAAAATTTAGCTCAACCAGATATATCCAACACACTCGGGTCCAAAGATTTTTTGAATGGGTTGGGTCTACAATTTGTAAAATATCAGAAGTTGGGTTGCATGCAATTATAGGTATCAACCCGACCCGACCCGACCCATGAACACCCCTAATTAAAACCATGCCATGTGGAATAAAATAATTAAATCTTGAACTTTTATCATTAACCAACATTGCAAAAGCAATAAAATCATGTCATGTGGAATAAAAAGCTTAACATTTGGACTTTTATATTACTCATCATTGCAAGCAATAATACAGAGCCAGGAGGCTCAAGGCACCCAAGTTTGAACATATAAATACTCACGGTTTTCGACGTGATGCCCAACCAGCATGAGCTTCAAATTGAGAAGGGCTAACCTACTCATTAAATGTCAAAAAAATTAGATCTCTGACCGAATAAATACTCAGGCTAACAAAAAATCAGCAGAAGAAAAGTTACCTCAGAATTGCAGCATGAACAGAAAATCCCAAATCCCTTCTTGTAGCCTACCAGCAATTTCTGCCCAACACATTTATACTTAGAAAACAACACACAAATCAAATCTATCAAATTATGGCATGTCATCATAGTAGCACCACCTTTCCTTGAGAGTAATATCCAACTTCAGTTCCATCTGGCAAGACCTCTTCTTCAAAAACTAGCTTATGCATTCGAATATCTCTATTAAAATTAAAAGAGTACATGGAAAATAAGAAACAACCCAAACAAATTAAAATGCTGAACTTAGAAACCTAAACAAGAAAGGAGCAAAAAAAATAATGAAACACAAGTAGATTGCTAACTTTTTTGTAAGTCTCCCTTGACTATTGCTCCGTGATGGGCTAGACTTCAACAAAGCGCTAGATGACTCTGGAGGTGGTCTTGGTGTTCTGAAATACATCAAGTAAAAACATCAAAACTTGAACAACTAATGAGAAGAGGATGGGCACAGTAAAGGAGGCTGCAATCTATTTCATCATTAACCAAAAATAATAGTTTTTGAAATATCAGTAGTTGGATGTCCACGCAATACAGGCATCTAACATGCACATGTGTGTAATTGAATGATATCAAATTACAGATTGCACATGCAGCTAAACTTTGCATTAAAATCCAGCCAAAGATCAGTGTCCTAAAATGGAAAATCAAAACAAATTTGACACCTTTATGATCTAGTATCTACCAATAACAAGAATCCACAAAAACATTTGCTGTTAATTAATTAATGAAGGGTGAATTCATCTTTATCTTTGATGGCAGGACAAGTTCCACAGCACAAGAAGTACCAAAGTTACATGAATAATGTGTTGCAAAAAAATTCAATGGTTTCACAGCTTGTAAAATGTCACTACCAAACACAACAGTCTAAAGCACACAATCATTATTGATATTTGATAACCAGAAAAATAATTTATCCAATAGAAACAGGGAGGTTTATGAGGCACATCACATTTCATTAATCGCCTGCTCCACTATCCATGCTGGAAAAAACATGTAAACAAACAACAGGTATTGGACCTAGATAAATAGATGGTGACAATAAAACAAGCAGACCATTTATTAAAACAAAAGATGTTCTAAATATCATATTAACATCATTTACTGAAAAGCATACCTTTCTTTTGTATCTGTTTCTGGTGCTAAGATAGATTGTGAATCTTTCAATTCCAAGCACTGACTGCACAATACCTTTGATTTCCTGATGCCAGGCCCTGTAATTGACCCTGTAATCCATCAAAAATGTCCAAACCAAAACAGTCAAGAATATTTATACAGAACAAAATTAAAT
The DNA here is from genome assembly GCF_951802175.1 of Populus nigra. Classification (NCBI taxonomy): domain Eukaryota; kingdom Viridiplantae; phylum Streptophyta; class Magnoliopsida; order Malpighiales; family Salicaceae; genus Populus; species Populus nigra. Next base: position 1,719,396 of record NC_084870.1, on the reverse strand, counting down.
GATATCCAATATGATGAGAAGGAAACCTCTGCAGCTCAGACAGAAATTAGATTTCTTGGAAGGTGTAAAGCCAATAGAAAGCCGAATAGCTTCATCCAATATATCCAACGAAGAATTCTTGCATGCATTCATTACATCTCGGAGTGTATTTCCATTCTCCAGGAAAATATACTCTGGTGGACGTTTATTTGCACTGCCCGCATGCAGCTCAAAAATAGTAGGAGTAACAACCTATATTGACAATTAGAAACAAAAGGCGCTCAATAATACAAGCTAATAACCAAGATCGGACTAAAAAATTGAACAAAAAAGATAGTTGACATTTCAAAAGTACACAAAATACTCACTTCCTTTCCTTTGCAATCATCGCAGAAACACAAAATTCCCGATTCCTTGACCACCCCATGCAACCCCTTCTCTCCAGGACCTCTTACCTACAATTAACATTTAACATAACTAAAGGCTGAGACAATAGAAACAACTCCGGTGTTCATCTAAATTATATTGGCATGCTAAGTCATACCTTGGGACCTCGCAAATACTTCACCTTTTGTCCCTCGAGTATGCCTGAATCAAGAAGATCCTTCAACTTTGTTGGGAACTTCTTCAATCCATCAATGGCAAACATCTTCGTAGGTGTGGTCGTAATAGCAGCAACAGATGAACTGCCTGTGTCATCAACTTTAACCCCGTCAGAGGAGGATATATCCAAAGGCTCTATCTTCGGCTTCAATGCTGACCTGGTAAACCTCCTAAAAGGTTTTTCTTCTTCCACCTCACATTTACTATCATCATTAACTACAACTGGCTGGAATGACGCATTAACATATCCTCCCTCGTCATTTTTAACCGAAACCGAGGACAACCCACTAGTCCCTTCCTCGCACGCATCATCCTTCTTCAATTCACAACCACTCTTGCTCTCTAAGAACCTATTCACCGTCGCCTTTGAATCTTCATCAATCAAAACTAACCCACTAGACCCTTCCTCACATGCATGAACCTTATCACCCTCCTTTACTTCACCACCACCCTTGTTTTCTATAACCCCACTTTCTGCCATGACCCCATCCATCAAAACCGGCACCAGCTCATTATTCTTTTCTTCACATTCAACTTCCTTTTCCTTTGCTTCTTCAAATTCCTTCACTTCCACAATCTCCCCATCACCATTGTTGTTAAATAAGGGAGCCAAGGATTCAACCCTTGCCTCCTCCAAATCAATAACAGCAACCCCCTCGCCCTTTTCTAACAGACCACCTTTTTTCCTGCCAGAAGACTTCAACTTCTTACTGTTGTTACCGTTACTTCCATTGTTGCCTGGAGAAGAGGAGACCCGAGAGGACCGGGTTCGGCCCAGAGACCCACAGATCTCAGAATGGGCCCTGAAAGCAAACTCAAACTCTCGTTTGTGACCTGGTCGGACCTTTGCCACTGCCGCATCCTTGGCATCCGTACCGTTTGCCATGATGATTGAGATATAAAAAATCAAAGGCACTAGGCACTCTCTTTTTGGGTTTCTTCAGATTTCAATAGCATCAACAAATACGCATGTTATTTTTTTTATTTGGATTTATTTCTGAAATATGAAAGAAAAATTAGGGTTTGTTTTGAAAGTAAAAGAGGATTATTAGAGAGGAGGAAGAGGAGAGAGACAATAAGGGCGAGAGGGATACGTAAGACCACCTTAAATTATCTTAATTGACTGTTTATTTTATTTTTATTTTTATTTTTGCTCTCTTTTACCAAATGGAGTTTGCTTTTGTTTTTAATTATTAAACGGTCCTTGGAGTTTTGATATTGTATACTTTGGACCCTTCAATATAAAAGCTTCTCGTTTATATCCATGAAAGGCACCTCGGTGTAAAATCTCTTATACTAAAGTTAAATCACTCATGTATATTTTAGACGCAATGCATTTATTATACAGTTTTTGGCAACGAGCAGGTGAAGAACAATGATGTGTTATCTGCGCAAGTAGTTGAATCTTAGCTTGTTTTTCGTGTGGTTCGTGTGTTTTTTAAATAATTTTTTATGTTAAAATTTATGTTAATGATTTTTTTTACTTTTTAAAAATTATTTTTGATATCAGCACATCAAAATGATCCAAAACACGTAAATCATATTATATTTTAATAAAAACATAAAAATTTAATTTTTTTAGAAACACAAGTTCAACCGCGTCCCAAACGTTACTTTAAATCTAAAAAATGCTTTCAAATCCAGGTCTCAAGATAAATTAATTACACGTGTAAATAAGATTAGTCTGACGTGGTCAACCTGTTCAAAGTTTTTTAAAATGCTATATGTGTAAAATCGTTCATTTCGTGTAAAACATAAAATTCCTTATATGTGTAAAATAAAAATAGTTTGATGTGTTTAACAATCTAAGAAAAGCTATCTGATTTCATTTATAGTGTTTTTCTTTACTCGAGTCTACATTTATTTATCATGAAAGCTAATAAACAACAATAATATTATATGTAATGTAATTATTTAAATTTTATTAATTTTGTGTTTTGGTCATAAATCAATAGAATTCTTAATACGTGTAAGGTTTAACTACTCAAAATATAACTCCAACCAGAACTTTGATTGATGAACATGTGATGTTATAATGGTATAAAAGTCATCTAATTTCAGCCCTTTTGACTCCCTATTTTTCTAGCTTTTACATGCAACAAAAATGCAGGATTAATTCTATTCTATAGAAATTATTTACAACTAGTAGATAGTGTTTGGTTTTTTACTTATGAATGCAATTATTTATTACAAATACAGATAAGCAATAACAATATTATTTATATATTAATCTTGAAAGGTATAACTCAACTGATTAGCCTCTGAATTTGCTCTTTAAAGATTACCAATTCGAATCTCACAAACCTCAAGGTCACTGAAAACTATATGGTCGTTAATTTTAGGGCCCGTGAGATTAATCGAGATGTGTGCAAGCTAACCCGGATATCCACGTTAATACAAAAAATTATCTATATATCATGTAATTTTTTAAATTTTAATATTAACTAGCATGAATCAATTGTAAATTAATATAATTCTCAATGTACATGTAAGATCCAATTACTCAAAAGGCAACTCCAATTAACACTTTTTACTAATACAAGCTTCTGATATTGCAGCCAAACCTTATTTGAGCAATCCATATGCAACATGGACTTGATATGTCTGGCCTTATAACAACCTTGTTTGGGCAAGATTTCTCAATATTACAGGTATTAAAAGTCAGTAAAAAAAATTATGCAAGGTAAATTCAGCTAGATCATTTCTTTAATGGGAGAGAATTCTTAACATTAAAAAAAAAAAAATTCTAATCCACCATGGAAACTAAGGGGTGATAGATATGTTTTATAAGATAGGAATGATTATTTAATGATTCTCCTAATCTAGAAAGAAAACTATTAAAGTCGACAACTAAGGAGAAAATAATCATTATTCTTGTCCAAGTAAAGCAAGGAAACCAAGCTATACAAGAAAAATCTAAAGGCGACAACAAAGATCTTCGAGTCAAAATTGAGTCTCCTAATTTATTTGGAATTTCTAAAGTCGAATGTTGATCCTAAAGTTACAAGGAAGGATTATTCAACCTAGAGAACTAGTTAGGTTAGGAAATAAAGATTTTTTTATGTATTTTTCTTTGTTATTTGGGATAGCATGCTTCAGACCTTTATTTTAATTTTAATTTTCATGTTTTTGGCTTGATTATCAGTGTTTAGACTTGATTAATTAAAGGTTTGAGTCTGATTGTTTGTAGGCCTTACACAAGTCTACATCTTGAGTATTCTATGGTTTAACTTGGGTTATTACACATATAAAAACATCTATGTAATCTAAGTATTAGTTTCACGTTTTTGTTTAATAACAATGTAGATTGCCACGTCTCTTTTTATGAGTGTGTGAGGGTGGATTTTCTCTTTTACTATGGTTCTCTAACAAACTAAATCGACTTATCAAAAAACAAATGTCTTTGTGATGTCATCCTATACTTCTCGTTTATGAATCGTTATTCATTAGGTGAGAGTTTCAAATTCTAGTAATGTTGGTACTTGGATTTAAAGTAATTTATATGTCACACTTCCAAATCTATTTTCATAGCTTTTCAGGAGTTGTATCATTTACGTGTGGACAATGTGACCAAGTGCTTACAGGGTTCACATAACAATTAAAATCCGATATTCCAAGAATGATCTTATCATATGAGAATTATTGGCGATAAGAGAAGGTGAATACAAGTGACACTGGTGTCATATAATAATATAAAGTTTCTTGCATGTGTAAATAAAATTAACCTGACATTCTAACATATTGAATAATAATAAATTATCAAATTTAGTACATTATTTTTAGTTTTTACTTTCATGTAAAATTATTTTCAATAAAATCAAATAAGCAACAACGATATTATCCATGGCATATAATTTTTAAATTTTTATCGTTATAGTAGTTGTAAATGAATAAGATTCTCGATATAAGATGCATTTACCCCAAAAGTAACTCCAACTAGCACTTTAGATTGATAAAAGTTACGGTGCTTCAATGGTATAAGAGTTGCCCCACTTTAGCACTTGTAAGTGCTTCAAGCAGGGGTGAGAAAAAAAATTAAAAAATCAATTTAATTGAGAAAGCTGAAAAAAAATTACTTGAAAAAACTGAATTGATAAAAAAAACCGATTGAACCGGTTAAAATATTTAAGAAAATATCCGGTTTGGTTCGGTTTCTGGTTTTGATGTGCCTGAACCGGCCAACCCGAACTGAACCGAACCGGTTCAGTTTAGGAATGAAAAAAAATAAACCAAGCGGTCCAAGCCGCAGGCCGGCTCCTCCCATTACTTTACTTTTCAACAATCCTAGCAGACCATTTATCTGATTTCCCTTTCGCACAGCCGCCCCCTCCCCTCTAACCCTTTTAATTTTCATTCACACTTCTCGACCCTGGTAAGAGTTGAGTTCGTTGATCCCAGGCCAGGTCGTTGTAAAGGCAGTCAGGGTTGACGTCATCGTTAAGGCTCAGAGTTGGAGTGTTAAATGCTTGTTTCCTCATAGATACAAGATCTATTTTGGTTTACAGAGGTAAAACAGCTTATGGACACGCACAATTTGAATCTCCCACCTGAAACAAAACCCTAGAAGAAGGGGAGAGGATTGTGACTCCCAGCAGACAACCTGGCGGCACCCTTAGAAAATCCATTTGGATTCGGGCTGGTTATACCCCCAAGACAAAGTCGCCGTCTACCAATCTAAAGGGGCCCTGGTATGCTCTTCTTTGATATGGAGAATCATGGGTTTGGTTCCATTCTCTTAAATTTTCTGCTATGTGTGTATCTGTATGAAGAAAGATTGATATGGGTTGGTTTCTTTTATTATAATATGTGATGCAGTGAAGAAAGGAAATGCAGACTCAAGAGGTTCCTCCAGGTTATGATCATGTTGTTCCTACAAAGCCAAAAAGTAAATTTGTTAAAAGGGGAATGAAAGAAAGAAGTAAAAGCGGCTTCAGACAAATAACCATTGGTTTTTTCGGTTTTGGACCTCAAAAACCGAACCGAAACCGGTCGGTTTGGACCGGTCCCGGTTCGGTTTGGATCCTCTTTTTTTTTTCTCCTTCCAGTTTGGTTGTTTTTTGAAGATAAAAACCGAATCGAATCGAAAATGATCATCCTAGCTTTAAGTTCAAGTAAACCATTTTTTAGGATTTGTTGAATTAGAAGTGTATTTTGTCCATAATAATATTTATATTCTTATAAATTTTAATGAAAATAATAATATTTATAATATAAATAATAATATTTTTAGTAGCAATAATATGAATTATTATAAAAATAATATTATTTATAACATCAAATTTAATAATATTTTAGAGACTAATATTATTAATTATACTAAAAGATAATATTAATAGAACAAATAATAATAGTTTTGAGATCAACACTATTAATTAGACTAAAATAATAATAATACTTTTAATATCAATACTATCAGTTATACTAAAAAATATATTAAGAAATAATATAATAATTCTTTTAATATTAATTATATTAAAAAAATAATATCAACAAAATAAACAATAATATTTTTACCATTAATACTCTAAATATTAATTATATTAAAAATATATATTTTTAATACAATTATACTAAAAATACTGGCAGCCCAAGCACCATGTGGCGCTTGACCTTCATCCTAGAGAAAGAAAATCAAGCACCACATGGTGCTTGGACGACCGACCTGTGGGTGTGGCAGCCAAAGTGCCACGTGCGCTCTTGATCTGCCCACAGCCCTAAGGCCGAGCAGATTGAGCGTCAGGGGGCTTGCTTCCAGGCTGACACCCCTACCCTCCAACCCAATAATATCCTTGTCAAATAGTGCAGTTCATAGTGAAAGCTCTCACAGTCCACAGTGAAAGCACTCGTAATGCATCCACAATGTAGTACAGTGTAATCCATAATGAATTCACTAATAATGAACAGTATTACATGCTACAATAAAACACCGATCAATTTTAATTATAGTTAATATAATGAGTTAAATTGTCGGTGGATCTTTGAAATAAAAGTCTCTTTGGCAAATGGATGCCCACAAAATAAAATTTAATATTTGATCATTTTGATGCGCTGATGTTAAAAATAATTTTTAAAAATTAAAAAAATATTATTTTAATATATTTTTAAATAAAAAACACTTTAAAAAATAAATACAACAACAGATGAATACATCCACAGTCACACCGTTCTTACAACGAAAGATTTAGAGTTTTGAGATTTTTACATTTTGAAGGTGGTTCCTCGAATTTATTTTTATTGGTTATAGAACCCGTACTGAGAAAGGAAGGCAGAGAAGGGGAAGAAGTAAAGAAAAGAAATCAGAAAAAAAAAATCTGACATAATAACTATCATTTATGTTATATTATATACAAATGTAATTTTATCTTTTTATTATTTTTTAAATTTTTAGTTGATTCAAAATGTCTACAACGTAAAAGTAAAAAATTGATAAAATTTCACGGTAGTTAATTTTAAAGTTCATAAAATTAATTAAAGTAGGTACAAATTGATCCGAACATTTATTTTAATAAAATAAATAAATAAAATTTTAGAAGTTTATTTATTTTTTATTATCCAATAAAAGGAGGTTTAAGTGTTTCACTTCTTCAATCATGATACAACGACTCTGGTATCACTGTCAAGTTGATTTTTTTTCCCTTACTAATAATAAAAATAGGTTTCCCACCCAGATCTGACGATTTTCTAGTTTTTAAATTTTTTCCCCTTCTTCTACCTTGAAATGAAAATCAATACTTGAACTTATATCATTTTTTTTTATGTGAAAACCAAATAAATATCTCTTGTTTTAAAGAAATAAAAACTCAAGTATTGAAGATTGTCAAAGAACCATCTCAACCTAATAACTTAAGCTGATAAGTGAGGTCTTAAGCTAGTAAGTGAGGTCTTAGGATATGATTTATATTATTCTCTAACACACCCCTTTAAGTGAAAGCTTTTTGGGCTTGAAACTTACACAGACTCACATTACCTTGTTTTTATTTTTTATCAAATAAATAGGGATGGTTAGATTCGAACTCGTGACTGCTTGGTCATCAAGGCTCTGATACCATGTCAAAAAACCATTTCAACTTAATAGCTTAAATTGTTATGTGAGGTCTTAGGATATGATTATATTATGAATGAATATAATCATATCCTAAGACCTTACCTAAAACCTTAAGTTTATGGGTTGAGATGGTTCTTTGACAAAGATGACCAGTGGTTTTGGATGATTTGAGATGCATCGATTTGTTTGAGAGTGTAGTTGCAGTTGTTTTTCAAAGTGCTTTTCACTAAAAAAATAGATCAAAATAATATATATTTTTTATTTTTTAAAAATTATTTTTGATATTAGCATATCAAAATAATCTGAAAATACAAAAACGATATTAATTTAAAACAAAAAAACAAAAAAAAAATAATTTTTTTTTAAAATATTTTTTTAACATAAAAACAAATAGATTATACTTATTTCTTGAATCATCGAATGACGATACTTGCATGAAGATGGGATGGTTTTGCTTTTGCAAATTGCGTTTTTGAGTTCCTAAATTATAAGATACGATAATATTGATATTTCATGAGTTATTCAAATTAATCATATTAATTTTCTTAATGATAAGTTAATTTTTATTATTTTTATTTGAAGGATGTCTCTCATTTTCATGCATCTTGTAATTTTTGTTTCTTTTTATTTATTGAATTTCAACATTAATGCAAGGAGATTGGCAAAACCCTAGTTTATAAACAGCAACATTTTCCACATAAAGAAAAAGCTTGCATTTAAACTAAATCTATCCAGAAATATCATATTTCTACAAGATTACCAAAGCAATAAAAACTTCGATACTTATTTGAATATTTAAGCGATACAAGAGTACAGGAATCGTTTTGAATTAGATGAGTAGATCTTCAACTCAATGAGCAAAATAATTCTATATTTTAGTCACATTCACATAAAATAAAGTATACAGAGCAGGGGCATAAATGCAAAGTCGATAAGAGTTCCAGAACTTGTGTGTAACACAATAATCCAAAAATACTATAAACTAATTAAGCACTTTACGACCTTATTCATCCCTATACTATTATAACATATTTAATTAAGCACCCCGACCGTACAAATAGTTGAATAAGTCCTTCTTACAAGCAAATCTCATCCCTTTACTTGTAACAGCGTCAACATTGAATAGCTACTAGCAGAGCTGTGCGGCACGAGTCCCTTGGACTCTTGCTTGTTTACATTTTCTAAAAAGTAATTTAGATCTGGTTTGTTTACTGGAAAGTAATTTTTTTTAAAAAATAAATTTTAAAAAAAATAATTGTTTTCTGATGTTTAGTAGTGTAATAGAAAATAAATTGAAAAATATTTTTCAGTGTTTAGTTATGTTATGGAAAATGAGTTAGAAAATAACTTATTAATATTTTTTTTTCAAGTTTATTAAAATAATGAGAAACAAATCTTATAAATTAAAAATTTGAATGAGAATGAAATTGAAAAAAAATATAATTTCATAAATTATCTCACATAAAATAAATAATAATCAAAATAATAGCGATCAAATAAAAAATAAAAAAATTAAAAGATGAAGAAATTAAAATAATAATAATAATAATTAACATTTCATAAATTATTTCAAATAAATTAATTAACAATCAAAAGAATGAGGATCAAATTTGATAAATAAAAAATTTCAATAAAAAAAATGATAAGGAAAAAACAAATAGCAATTATAAAAATAAGGACCAAAGTTAATATAAAAATTAAATTTTAAGAGATGAAATTAAAAAATAAATATCCAAAACAAAATATATATAGCAATCAAAAGTTTGAGGATCAAATTTGATATAATCAGCAAATAATGACATTTCTAAATTTTTCACAACTTCCGGAAAGTGTTTCCCGCCCAAATTTTACAGGAAAATACTTTCCTGAAAACCAAGCCAAATTTTCCTTTGACTGGAAAGTATTTTCCGTAGATCAACTTTCCTAATGGCAAACAAACACATGAAAGTTTGGAAAGTGGTTTTCCAGAAACCATTTTTCGGAAAACAAACACAGCTAAAAGGAAAAATATTTTCCTGGAAACCAACTCAAATTTACTTTTGACTAGAAAATATTTTCTGTTGACCGGAAAATGTTTTTCATTTACGACCTTTCCTAATAGCAAATAAACACATAAAAATTTAAAAATGATTTCTCAACAACTATTTTTTAGGAAACAAAATTAGTTTCTTAGCCATTTTCACCTACTAATAAAAAAAGTACAATTTATTTTATCAAGGATTTAAAAAATAACTACAATATTTTTATTCTTAATTAATTCTCAATTGGATGAATTGAAACGTAAGTTTTATAATCTTCTAATTGATAATTTTTTTAAAATTTAATTCATCTTCATTGTTGGTAGAAAATATATTAAAAATTAACAAAGTTTTTAATTTTTGTTCTTTTCATTTTAATTCATGTTGAATAAAATGAATTGAAACATCAATTATAATCTTTATTAATCAATTAATTTTAGTACTACTTAAAAAGCTTTATAAGAATTTACAAAATTATAATTAAAAAAACACAAGTAAATTAAAGTCAACACAACAACCTCGGAACTTAAGTAGTCTGTGTAGATAGTTGTAGGGGTACAAGGACGAATAGAGTCGTAAACCCATCTTACGAGCTAATCATGCATAAACAGACGAAGCATCAAAACCAGTCGACTCATAGCGCGTTGCATCACGTGTCTAGTGCCAGTGTAAGAATCTTCTAGACGCCCCGGTGACTCTCTGGTGCTGTAATTATTTTTTATTTTATAAAGGCGCGTGATGGGATTCTTTGATTTACGTAACTGTAGAGAGCAGGGAGCTTGGAATTTCTGTAAATTCGAATATTTTAGTGGTCGCGGGAAAGTATCACGGCTTGCCACGTGGACATCCGGTGTAATTATTCAAATGGTAAGGCAATACGAAGTTTGAGTGCGAATGAATAATTAACCCATTACGGAATAAGGACAACGGTTGACGAAGAAGATATTCCAATGGATATAATTCACGTGTAAAATCCTATCGTATTTTCTTGATACAAGCAGCTCAAACACTGTGACGGGGGGCTCTGGTCCGTCTTCCAGTCATAAATGAAAATCGAGATGTGCCCTTTAGTCCAAAACTGTAGCCAATGCTGTCAAATTGCTTGATTGCAGGGGTTTATTCATAATTGTACAATGATTCTTTCTTAATAATTATTTGCTCATAGCAGCAAAGTGGTATTTTGATTATAAAAAAATAAAAAAACATTTTTTTACGCTAGCATTGCACGTGTTAGCAAGTGAGTAGCCCTGTTATTTTCGTGCGAATGTGTGTTATTGACTTCAGTGCTTGAAACCATTGTTCCGTCGTGACATTCGATTCTTTTCGATGTCTTCTTCCTCTCTAGACAACCTTTTCTTTTTCCTCTTCTTTTCCTTCTCCTCTTAGAAATTCACGCTTCAGCCTTTCACGCCTTTTCTCTTTGGATTGGTTCATCCATTTTCGTATTCTTGTTTGTTTTATTTTAATTAATTTCTAAAATTAAAATTTTTTAAATTTTATCGTCCTTCAATTTCTTAGTCTGTTATATTTGAGATAGTTTTTTATTTTGATTTTTGTTTCCTCAAGTTCACCCTCTATTTCTTTCATATTTGATAATCATTCTTTCTATTGCTATTTTTTTGCTTTAGTATATTTTTTAAATTGATATTTTTTTTTTGATTTTATCTTTTAACATTAAATTAGTTGAGAATTGAGTTTCTTAACTGAACCTGGATCTATGGTTTCGCAGATTATAAATTTGAAACATTAACTTAGGTATAGAAGATTTGTCTTGTTCAATTATTGTGGATTAAAACAATATATTTACCATGCTTACCCTTTTTCAATGACCGTAAATTATACACTTTTGAATTGATCAAGGTTATTTTTGTCTTTTGACATAGTTAAATTACTAAAATACCCTTAAAAGTAAAATAAAACTTAACTCGGGCCTAGTTTTTTTTTTTTAAAAAAAATTAACTTTTCAAAGCATGGTGTAATTACTCTATTTCCCTTAAAATCAAAATTTTTAAAGCTTGACTTCGAGGGCTTATTCATAATCATATGTTGGTTTTTTAGATATAATTATTTGGTCTTAGGGACAATTTGGTCTTTTAATTAATATCAATAATGATTAAAAAGAGGCTGTTGCACGTGCCAACGTGTAAGCCTCCCTACTGTGTTAAAGCGTTGTGCGTGACAACTTACAGTGGCAAAAATTACCTTCCTTGGTATTTTCCAATCATCTTGGCGGGGCGAACCTCCCTAAGTAGCGCATGCATGATGATTCTGTTTTGTTTGATACCAACTCAATTTCCTTCTTCTTTTCTATCTTCTTCACCTCGATTTGTGTATTGTCCCTGAAAAAATTCAAAGCAACCCTTCAATTTCTTTTCCCTTCAAATTTAAATCATATTCTTTTAATTACAATTTTTTTATTTGAAAAAAATATTTCAAATTGAAAATTATTTTCAATTTCATTCTCTTTCAATTTTTTTATCTCTCATATTTGGATTTCATTATTTTGATTGATATTTTTTTTTATTTGAGATAATTTCTAAAATTGATTTTTTTCCTTTTTTATTTTTTTTTATCAGGTTTGATCCTTATTTTTTTTATTGCTACGTTTTTTATTTTGACAAGTATTTTAGATTTTTTTTTTATCTTTCAACATTAAATTGGTTAAGAATTGAGCTTATTAATTCAGCCTGAGTTTGAGATTTCACGGTTTGCAATTTTGAAATACTAACCTAGATTTAGAAAATTTGCTCGGGTTTGTTTATTTTTTCATATTATTAATCTAGGGTTATCTTTTTTATATTATTAAATTAACCAAACTTATTAAACTCAATTGATTTAATGTCTTGAGTCTCAAATTTTTTAACTTCTTTACAAATCCTAATGTTGCATGAACTTTTTTCTTCTAATGTTTGGAAAAATTTGGCTTGGCTCATGATGTTGCACCGGCCACCAATATAAGTTTCTTCAAATCACTTTATTGGATTTTTTTTTAAAAAAATATTTTTTTCATGTTGAGGCTTTAATATTTTGTTCATTATAACTGGGCTTTACATGGTTTTATATCATGATCTTACATTCTAGATTGTGGGTTTTGTAGGTTAATCATAGTCGGCCCGGACCGATCTAATGTGCTATTAATTCAATGTTTTTTTATTATAAAAAATAAATCATTCAATATGTGATTTAACATGTCACCATTTAAGTATTTTTAAAACTGTTTCGGCAATTATGCATCAAAGTTTTAACTTCATAACGTTTTTATATTGTTTAAAAACTTGAAACAAAATAATCTGAATCACAATGTAGTGCAAGTAAAAAAAACATATTCTCTGACATAAAGTCTATCAAACCTCCAGGACTAAATAATCACATTAAGTTAACAAAAAATTAATAACCCAGCATCCCACAGGATATTCAGATAGAGTCCAGTTAAATTCTTTATTCAAAATCAATATTATGTTGAGCATTTTGTTAATTACAGTTACAAAGAAAATTAATTTCCATCAAGTTAGAACAGGACCCAATATGGTTGCGATTAAAACTTAAGCCAGAGTACTACAACATAGCATCGATGCCCATTGGAGGACAAGAATCAATCAAGAATAGTGATGAACTAGATAATTAGTTGCATTACACTATGAGTCGAATTTATTTATTTTTAATGTAAAACAATATATATAGGCATCGGTTATGTTTTTTCTAGTAGAAAATAATTTAAGTTGTGTGGAGATTTACCTTGTATGACATGATTGACTTGGCAAGTCCAAAGACAATCTAAATAACCAATAAAAATATATTTTGATTTAAAATAAATATTTAAGATGATTTTTTTAAAAAAATATTGAGACGACAACATAATGAATAGATTCAAATCAACTCAGGTTAACCTACCAATATGCATGTCAGGTCATGAGGCCATGATAACCTCAAAGAAAATAAATCAAAATAAATTATGAAGTCAAATCTTCAATAAACTCAATATTGAATGATAAAATTAAAAGAAAAAATCTAATTAAAATAAATAACTCGAGTCAATTTAGGTTTACCTGTCAAATTCGCGATTCGATTCATAAGACTAAGATAGCCTAATAGAGAAAAAAATGAAACACATTATGAAGTCTAATTCTCAGTTAAACCCAGGTTGAAAGATGAAATTGAAAACAAAAATGATTAAAAAAACACAAAAAAAAACTCGAGTCAACCCAGGTTAACTTGCCAAGCTCGTGACTCGAGTCATGAAACATGAATTACCTCATAAAAAGCAAACTAGAATAAATTATTAAACCTAATTTCTAATCAACCCAATGTTGAAGGATGAAATTGAGGAAAAAAACAATTATTACAATGAGAAAAATAAACTCATGTCAATCAAGTTAACCCGTCAAACTCGTGGTTCAGGTAAGATTGAGATAATTTCATAAAAGGTAAACTAAAAAAAATTATAAAGTTCAATACTTAATAAACTTAAAGTTGAAGAACAAAATTAAAAGAAAAAACAATAAAAAAAGAACACAAATAAAGAACTCAAGTCATCCCGAGTTAACTTGACATATTTATGACCCAAGTCACGAGATATGAATAACCTCGTAGAAAGAAAACTTAAGTAAATCATGAAACTTAATTATCAATCAACTCAATGTTGAAGGATGAAATTAAAAAGAAAAGGTTAAAAAAACTCAAGTCAACTCGTCAAATTTGCGGTTTAGACCATAAGACTGGGATAACCTCTTAAAAATTAAACTGAAAAAATATTTGAAGTTCAATCCCCAACAAATCTAATGTTGAAGGAATGAATTGAAATTGAAAAATTAATTAAAAAAACTTTAGGTAACCTGTGTTAACCTATCAAACTCGTGACCTGATTTATGAGATGGAAATAACTTTACAGAAAAAAACTAAAACAAATCACAAAGCATAATTCTCAATCAACTCAATGTTGAAGGATAAAATTGAAAAAAAAATTCAATTAAATAAAGAAAAAAAATCGAGTCGATTAAGTCAATCTGTCAAATCAATGACCCGATCATGAGACTAAGATAACCTCAGGAAAAAACAATTATGGAGTTTAATTCTCAATAAATATAATGTTAAAATATAAAATTAAGATAATATATATATATATATATATATATATATATATATATAATGAATAGTATTTTGTAAAGAGATTATAAATCTCGTTCTCTTTTAGGTTTTTTGTTGGGTTAATTGTTTACTGTAACATTGCATATGTACTAAATCCAAAGGTTGGAAGAGACTATTATGCTCTTAATTTGCCTTGTAGAAAATGGTGTGGAGGCTGGCTTCGGATTTTCTTCGAGGCAAGGCAAGAATCATTGCAGAACACAAAAGTTGATGGTCCGAATGGAGAAGCTTTCTTCAGTGATTGGAGGAAGAGCAAAAGGGAACACTGTCAACTTTCAATTGCCATAAATGGCAGCGATGAAATTGTAATTTTCATAAAACTTATAAATAATTCTTAGGATAGATTTTAGTTTTTTTTTTTAAGAACATGTTGTTTTGCATAAAATATTTTGTAGAAAAATATTTTTTAGATTTTCCTGTGTTTATTTTTGTAAAATATTTTACAAGAAAACTAGACAATAAAAAATATTTTATAGTCAATCTTTAAATTCAATTTATTTGTTAGAAAATGCTTTCAATTAATTAAATTTCCTACAATATTTTACAAATATTAATTCATTTGCAATATTATTAAACTATTTCAACTATCATCTCTATTGTCCATTCCTTAATAATCATCACTAGCTTCTTTTTAATTATTATCACGGTCATCTCACTAACACCTTTACTATTTTTTTCTTCACCACCATTACATCATCTTTCATTACCACTATAATTACCCTATCATTATTAAAAAAATTCTAAAATATTTTACAAATATTAATTTATTTATAATATGATCACCATCACACTTTTTTTTTTATCATCGCCACAATCACCCTGCTATTATTAAAAATTATTTTTCAAGCTAAAAATTGAAAAATAATTTATAAGTAAAACATTTAACAGGAAAAAAATTGACATGTAAAATATTGTTTACCCAAAACAAACGGACCTAAATCACATTTTAATTAAGTTAGTCATGAAAAATGTCATCTAGGAGATGCAAGGATCTAATATTAGCAAATTTAGGGACATAACAAGGGAAGCTGAGGCCTTGAAATTAACATGTATAATAATTAATGTTCTTCTTCTGTCCAGTCTCCAGTTGTTGGAATACCTTGGAGGTGAAGCAAAGAACCCGGAACAACTAGGAATTGAACAATAAATTCCTTGGATTAATTTTCATATGCTCATGTTCTGTCAAGTAATGGTAATGAATTGTGATTGGTTCTGGTGATTTAGTTAACTGAGTTTATTTTCAAGAGTATATATATATATATATATATATATATATATATATATATATATCCTCCTCAATCTCTAAATTTCTAGCTTGGCCCTACTATAGCCTATAATATGTTAATCCTTTTTCAATATTTTATGGGAATTAGTCTCTAGTAAAACTTCCAAAGTGGCATGAGTCTAGTCAAATTACCAGCATCTTGGATGATCTAGTCCAGAACTTTTCTCTGTCCAAATCTATATCTATATATATATATATATATATATATATGTAACAACAGGTAAAGTGAATATTGAATATTGACACTCATCAATGGATAGTTTGTCTCTTTGGCATATTCTCTTTCTTAGCATATTCATATGCAGTAGACTGTGCATAAAGCAGCCTACACAGCCTGGTGCAAAGTGAATGAATCTTACAGCATTCAATCTGAAGAAAAGAACAATATTGGAACCGGATCAATCCCTCAGATGTTTTGAGTTACGTTCAAGAAATCTTAAAGAGGAAAAAAAGTGCTGTGATGACAATGAAAAAGGGCAAAGCCTAAATATTCTGAGATAATCTTTTTAGTTCAATAGTTGCAGCAGCTAGCAAGTCCTTCCATGCCAAAGCTAGTAGTGTTGCTTGTTGAACAAAACATTCTCCACCTACTCATCCTCTATAAAACAACATCATTCACGTACGATTTGAACACAACAAAACCTGATCCTCTCAAAATGGCAAACTCAGCCCCGCCGCCACCAGCAGCCCCATCACCAGCCTCGAAACTTGTTCGAATCATAGTTGTAGTCATACTAGCTTTAATTGTTCTTCTTGGTTTAGCAGTCCTCATCACTTGGCTAATAATCAAGCCCAAACAGCTTGTTTACAGGATTGATAGCGCGTCAGTCCACAATTTCAACCTCAAGAATAACCACCTCAATGCCACGTTTGATCTTCTCATAAAAGCTCATAATCCTAATAGCAGGATCTCCGTATACTATGATCCAATTGAAGTGTCCGTGGCATATGATGGTCAAACCATCGCGTTCAACACCCTCGAGCCATTCCATCAACCCCGTAGAAACGTGACTCGACTAGATGCTACACTCGTGGCTCGTGACGCGGCATTGTCAGGGGCTTTGTCCAGAGACTTGAGGGTTCAAAAAAAGTCAGGAAACATTGGATTGGATGTCAGAATCAAGGCAAGAATTCGGTTTAAGGTAGGAATATTCAAGCTGAAGCATCATACATTAAGGATCTCATGCTCTCCAGTGAAAGTGCAAATGTCTTCATTAAAAAATTTCGAGACTGCTTCTTGTGACTTGGATTGGTAATTTGTGTCAATGCGGTGTTGGGGCTATTCCATTACCTTTGCTATGTGTCTTTATTTTTTTAATTTTTCTTGACCCTTGGTAGTTGCTTGACCATTTTATTGTACTTTTCTTTATTTTCTTGGATTGTTGTGTGAAATTAATTTTTATTTTTTTTTCTATTTAAAGGCTCAATGTATGGATGTTGACGTCCAAGATGCATTTGTGATATCAATAATGATATTTGTTTGCCAAGTTCATATTCGCAATGAGTGATGGTTGCATCAATGTTTATGACAATTTCTTTTATCCAGTGTTGTTGTGCTTCACTTTCTTTTCATTTCTGTAATATGCAAGAGAGAGCTAGAACTCCTAAGGACTCCTTTTTACTTCTTCTTTTTTTCTTCTGAAATTAACTAATTTAGATCTTAAACGAGCAAGCAATGCTATTGAACAAAGTATAAATTTATACTTGTCAGTCCCAATAATGAATAAACTCCATCCATATATTATATGGTAATCAGAATAAAACGAAAATTGCACCTGAAATTAAGGCCAGCTACTAGACAAATGGGCTATGGCTGTTGGAGGGGAGAGAGGCCCTTTTCAGCACGTTGCAGTTGATGTCTTGTTGCACCGAATCTGTCAACATATTATATGCTTGACGAGCTTGAGTTTTATGTGAATTAAATCTTGCAAGAAAAGGGGGGCCAAACACCAGTAAAACACAGGACAATCAAACACCAGCACATGAACAAAATTTGCAAGCCTTCATTAACAACCACCCACAAATACCAGCAACCCACACTCCCTCGCTTTCAAAAACCAACAAAACACCAGGACAACAGCCAGCAAGAGCCCTCTCATCTCCTTCTCACAGCCAAGAACTGACCCTAACCTTTACTGCCTAGCCACCCTCCTTGCTCTTACCATTGACCCTGCCACCATCATCAACCTCTCTTTCACCCACAACCATCAAGTCTCCCTTTTGACCACACATACCCAACCAACAAATCACCCAAATAAAACCCATTACTGTCGTCTCCTTCTCCACGGATACCCACGACAATAACCCCAACCACCCACAAATACCCACGGTTGCCACTCCTTCCAAGCCCACGCTCATGACAGCACCGACCTCAGCCAATGATACAGACCAGCCACCACTCGAACCAACCCAGCTGTCCCTCAACATAGCCGAACTAGCCACCACGCAAAACCAATAGCTCCTCGACATCCAAATCGACAAACCCAGCCTTCTCTCTCAATTGACCCAAAACTCCTCCAAACCCACGGTAACACAACCACCGAACCGACCAATACCCAATCAACCTACCAACAACAACCATAACAACCCATGATCCTCCCCTCTGAGCCATGATAACCACAGCTGTGAACTGGTCTGACCTCCACCACGAAATAAAACAGCCACGCCTATAGACCTGAATCGCCTCCCTCTCCCTCACCATCTAGCCACCATCCCTAACTCCAATAATAATAATAATAATAATAATAATAATGAAATATAAGGAAGAGGCAGTTAGGTTTGGGGAATCAAAATCACAGAAAGATTCAAGGGTTTTCTCCCTAAAATTATGATTTCTTCGCCTTTTACAGGTCTTATATTTTGCCAATTGACCCAAAATTATGACCTTTTTTTTAATTATTAATAGTATGTTTATTTGAAAAATAAAAACTCATCATGATATTTAAAACAATTACAAACAAAAAATAGTTTTTTGCTTATATTTTTGGATCAAGAAATACATTTTTTTGTTACTAGATTTAAATTATTTGGATATTGATAGGTATTTATTTTGAGAAATTACAAAATATTTATTAACACTAATTAAAAACTAGATTAATTTTTTTATGTAAGAAATAGAAGATAAATACACATTCAAATATTTTACCTCCTCTATCGTTTTTCACTTGCTTATTTATTCTAGAGGCTAATTTTGATTGCTAAGCAATATAATTATTGTTATTATAATTATATCAAGCAAAGATAAGTTGTTTATTTTAAATTTTAGAGGAAAATTATTTTAATTTTTTATTGAGGTAATTAAAATAAATAATCATGAGGTAAAAATATTTTACTCGTGTAAAAAGTCATTTTCATCATTAATGATTTTTTATTTTAATGAAAAAATAATTTTTTATTAATATCTGAAAAGAGTTTAAGAAATCAAAATAAATATCTTTAAAAATCCAAATAATTTGAATTTAATAATAAATATATTTTTTTTAGCCAAAATTTTATTTTATTATTTTTTAATTTCTATGTAATTTTAAAAGAACTTTTTTTTTGTCAAAAGCATACTTATGACATAAAAACTTATCATGACATGTAAGACAATTAAAAAAACAAAAAATAGTTTTTCGTTTATTTTCATGGGATTGTATAAAAAAACTAAAAAAATAATAAATTGATGTAAATAATATAAAAAATGATGATAATAAAATATTTATTGTATTGTCATTGAATATATATGATAATGTTTAAAAAAACACATTAGTTTGACATATAATAATAAATAAATAAATAAAAGGCCGCCAATTTGATGTTGGAATATCAAATGACATAGAAGGCCAGTGATGGGAAAAAAAAGGAGAAAAGTTATCAGCATATAAATTGATGAAAGATGTAATTGAGAGGTCTAAATTGAAATAGAAATAAAGTTTAGTGATCAAAATAAACAAAAACGAAAAACATAGGGACTAAGGTTGGGGAAATTAGTTACGAAAGGTTGGGCGAGCATTGAAATATGAGAGCTGCCACATGCTATCAACAATGAAAAGTCCTTTTTTATTCGGTTTCTTTGTTAATAAATACAAACCATCACATTGGGTTAGTTTAGAATCGGTTTGGGAGTATGGTTACAGTTGTTTTTTAAAGTGCTTTTCATGTTGAAATACATTAAAATAATATTTTTTAATTTTAAAAATTATTTTTAAGATCAGCGTATCAAAACAATTCAAAATACAAAAAACAATTTAATTTTTAGCAAAAAAAAATTAAAATTTTTGAGAAACGTATTTTGCATCGCGTTCCATAACATCTAGTATCATCTGCCCCTTGTGAATAAAAAGAAATCAAATTGAGATAACACTGGATTAATTTTATGTATCTTGCTAAGAGAGCATACGTTTAAATTGTGAGATTAAAACAAAAAAATAAAAAATAAAAACTAAGTTGTGAAGAGGTTTTACTATACATACATGCACCACGTAGCACGTTAGATTCAAGTATTTATTTATTTTTAATTTTGATATTCGATTTTTTTTTCTCTTTGATTTGAATTTTTTGTAGTCAGATTTGTTGTCAATTGCTGTCATTTTATTGATGAAGGGCATCCTTAAACATAAAGGGACTAGAGTGAAAGAGACAGAGAAACTAGGTGACTTAGAATTGTTTCATCAATTAAAAAAGTTAAAATTGACCTCTTGCATTTGAAGGTCACGTGACTTGTGCACAAACAAATCTAAACCATTAATTTATTGACTTATTTTTTTAACTCTTATGTGAACTTGACTCTTAAATAAAGAAAGATTATTTTAATTTCCATTTTTTGTTTTTCTTTGTTTTTTTATGTAATTTAATTTATCGTTAAAATTATTTTTTTTATTTTAATCCATACACGTGGAGCTTACCTAGGTCTTGATTTGGTCAGCTAATGCTTCATAATCAATCTAATCGAAAAAATAAATGGGATGTTTAAAGTAACAAAAAATTAAAAATAAAGGATTCAATTTGACTAAATTGTTTGCAAAGAGTTTAAATTGACCAAATTTCAATAATAGAGGGACTATTAATTGAACCCTTCAAAATGTAACAGAATGATCAAATTTCAAAAGGATGAAAGTTGCAAGAGATCAATTCACTTTTTTTTTTTCTAGTGGAAGAATCAATTATCAAATGATTTAAATTTCAGAGAAGGTTTCACCCATTTGGCACGTATGAAAAATTTAAAATGTATAATACTACTATTTCAACTTAAGAACATCTCTTCTAATTTTATATTAATTTTTTAATATAATTTTTTTAAATGAATGTTGTTTGAATTTGAATTTATAGTTTTAATTAAAGAAAATAAAAATAATAAAATTTAAATTTATGATAATGAATACAAAGATTCTAATATCATATAAAAAAATTATCTTAATTTAAAAAAATTAAATATAAAAAAAATCTCAATAATAATTTTATATTAACCCTTTAACACCAATCACAAATATTATTGATAAAAAAAGTTATGATGGAAGCCTAAAATAATATATCACGAGTCATTAATTAACCCGGTTTTAAGTGGTTTATATATAAATTTAAGTTAATATTTGAAATTATAGTAATAGTTGTTTTTTAAAATATTTTTGTTTAAAAATATATTAAAAATATTAACATTAATAAAAAATTTAAATTAAAAAAATAATTTAAAATAATTTTTTTAAAAAAATTTCAAAAACATTTTTTTTTATATAAAAAAGGACACACTCCAGCCTCCGTTAATAATCAACGGTGTGTTCTTTTCAAAAACACGTGCAATCAAACCACCAACAAAAATTAATCAAAGCTCTCCTGATGAATATATACTCCACTCAGGTAAGTCAGGTTCCTTTGGAAAAGATTTGTTTTTAAAAATGGCAATATGACGTCACTCTTTTGAATTGCAGCTCAAACGGTTATTTGGCGGCACGTGTAACTAAACGAAGCTAAACTAACAAAAATCCCTCCCATTTTAAAATTCTTACCCTTCCCCAACAACCAAACGCGAAAACATGGAAACGGCGCCGTTAGTGTGGTAGGTAAAAATCAAACCTTGAATTCGGTGTCGTTTAGTACCTGTCTCCCAGCTTCAATTCACTTCCCGTTGCATTCAAGATTTGCAATTCTCCGAAAACACCCTCGTCATGAAAGAGATACTTACCACATGTCGAGTCTTGGTTGCTCGGAAAATTTAAATACTTTAACGTTACGGCAAGAGTTATGAGCATAATATGTGAAACCATGACGTGTCCACCTTCCCATTTATGAGGGTAGACTGTATTTTTTATCGTCCACCTTCCCATTTATTAGGGTAGACTATATTTTTATCCTTATAAATTAATCAATGTAACATTTCTACCCCACAAATTAACATTTCTCTTATAACCCTATTTGTTTTAAAAAATTTAATTTTCCCGTAGTAGCTTACTACTAAATAACTATTTTTTTCCATGTATTTTTTATTATTTTTCATCGCATTTCTTTCATATTCCCTCTCAAATCACCAAACTTAGGAAACATTCAAGAAATAAATAAAAAATTTATAAACAAAGTCTGGGATAAATAACTTAATCTATCTTTAAACAATTAATCAATTTTTTAATATATTCTTATATTTTTATAATTATAATTATAATTATATATATATATATATATATTTATATAGTATTCAATTCTTTAAGATGCTCTTTA
The DNA here is from genome assembly GCF_951802175.1 of Populus nigra. Lineage (NCBI taxonomy): Eukaryota > Viridiplantae > Streptophyta > Magnoliopsida > Malpighiales > Salicaceae > Populus > Populus nigra. The sequence continues at coordinate 1,696,631 of NC_084870.1, read as the reverse complement.
GTCAAGTTTTTTCACCTAACAAAATTATATTATTTATTTCAAAATTTATCTTGAGTTGTATAAAGATATAATTTAAAATTTTGAAAATAAAACCTCTTAAAAATTGATTTATATATTCATTAGTAATAAAATGTGAGTTATATGAATAGTAAATGATTTTTTACTCAAGAAAAAAACAAATAACTATCATAAAATTTATATTGTTTGTTTGTTTCTATAAAATCAATCATTTAAAAAATAGGTTATTCAAAATCAAAGGTGCCATTGAACTTCTTAGAAACTAGAGGGCTAACATTTAGAAACGTTGAAAACTATAGGATCAGAGTCGAAATATTGATAAATATATAAGGACTAAACTGAAGTTGTACCTATTTGTTATGGCGACTTGTCTGCAATAAAGATAAATCTTCCTTCCTTCCTTCCTGCCTTCCTTCCTCCCTCTAAAATAACAAAACAAAAACGAAAAACTCTTAGTTTGTTTCTTTCTCCCCCCTCTCTCGCTGAGTCTAAGTCAGTCCTTTTCGCTACGGTTTCGTTTCCTTTACTTCGAAATTAGCAGAGCTTCAGTCTCACGCTTATAGGAATCGAGCCATGTATATAAACGGTGCGTCGTTTCTTTTATTTTCGGCGTTTTGTATATTTTTTTCACTGGATTTATTGGTTTCTGATATGGAAATGGTGATGCTGATTTATTAAAATAATGGAAAACTAGAGTAATTTTATGAATCTGTTGTGTTTTGACTTTTTTTTTCAAAGAATGAAAATGTGAAGGATGAATTTTCTATTGCTTGTATTTTCCTGCGTTTTCTCGGCGACCAAGCGGAGGAATTAGGAATTGAGTAGATTCTTTGGAATCTGTACTTGTTGGATTCAGATGAGTGAAGGTTACTATAATTGAAACAATAGATGCTTCAAGTTCTTGAGTTTTCTTATGTATTTAGAAATTGAATGAATTTTTTTCATAGGAGTAATTTTGAGTTTTATTGGATTTACAAATTTCTGAGAATACCGTGATTGACATGTTTCGTTTTTTTCAATTTTGATGCAGAGGAAGAGTTGCGTCTGTGATGAGTTGAGGGGAGAAGATTGGATGATTTAAGACGGAGGCCATATGATATTTACATTACATTGTATTCATTTGGCTTTGTGCCGATGGTGATGAGGAAGAAGATGAATTTAAGGGTTGTTGATAAAATTATGATTTGTGCACTGATCTAATTTTGGAAGTGATCACCTGCTTGTATTTATTGTAAATAGATGCACTTTTTTTCGTCAACGCATTTTAAGCAGATGTGTTGATAGGTTTTGTTTTTCAATTTGGAGTTTGGACTAATGGCCGTTGCTAGTGTACACAATGTTTCTGTGCTTGATTCTTCTTTCCTTAGGGAATCTCAATCAGAGGCAGTGAGAAGATGGGGTGATGATGGGAGGGCAAGCAACCAGACATCGTCACACCTGCAAATACAGAGGGAGCTTGAGGATGAGCATGTGGTGAGTCATGTCCAGGGGAGGGTTACTGATAGATTGGTCCAATGTCAGAGTGACGGATCGAGTACTGATCTATTGAGGGTGGATGCATCTGATAGCCACAGTAATGACCAAAGTGGGTCTTCAGAGGGTGGGAGTGCTGGGGAGAGTGAGTGTGGACAATGGTCCCCATCTCCAATTGGATTGGAGAATGGACAGGATGATTCTTCTGATCTAGGAGAGGTTGAAAGGGTGAGGGTAAGGCAGATTTTTCAGGAATGGATGGATTGTGGTGCAAGGGAATGTACATCCGGCATTTCCCGAAGGAACAGTGGTTCTAGAGCAGAATGGCTTGGTGAAACTGAGCAGGAAAGGGTAAGAATTATAAGGGAGTGGGTACAACTGAACAGCCGGCAGAGAGGTGCTTGTGTTGATCGCAGAGAAGAAAAAGGTGCTGAAGTTGCTGGTCAAATTGAACAAGTTCTCGATGGATTGGTTGTTAACCACAATGAAGGCCAAACTGAGCATACTAGGAGGGGTATTCGCAGATTGTGTGGCAGACAGGCTTTGCTTGATATGCTTAAGAAGGCTGAGAGAGAAAGGCAAAGTGAGCTTCAAGGTTTGTTGGAGTATCGCGCTGTAACAAAATTTGCTCATCGAAACCGCATTCAGGTTAGCTGCTATCAAATCTTGACATTTTCAATATGTATGAATCTTGTTTGTATATTATTTGATTGCATACTATCCATTAATGTTAACAACACAATGTATAATCCATAATGGTGCAAATTGCACTAGGATGAAGGCATTTGAGGTTTAAATATTTACTGGTTACACACGAGGATTGTTCCATAAATCAATGATCATAGGACATTCTGGGTTTTGAGCATTTATTTACCAGAGGCTGATTGAAAGCTTGCATACGATTCATATTTTCCATTGTGAATCATTTCTTCTTGGTAAAGTCAAGCACTTGTGGTAAACATATGGATATTTAGCCATTGATGTGCTTGCTTGTGAATTATTTGACATGTTTTCTAGCATTTGTAATATGATTGCTGTGGATCATTTGTTTTGCAGTCATTACTTCGAGGCAGTTTCTTGCGAAATGACAGAATTGTTGAAGATGAGAGACCCACATCCACAGCAGCAAGTGAATTGGGTTTATTGAGGCAAAGACATACGGTATCTGATCTCAGGTATTGGATCTGCATGCTGTATCTTCCCCCCTAACTCCCTCTTTCTAAGGAATCCAATGCTTTTGCAACCATTTTCTTATGGTACTAATTGGGTTTTTCTAAGCGGAGCCTGGATACTTCATTTTATTGTTCCAAACAAGCGAACCATAAATTATTCTAATTGGTAATATTAATCTGAATACCTCCAAAGCATAGATCTGCACTATAGTGCCACTTCACGCCCTAAATTTTGGATGTATTTGAATTGTATTTTCTTTCATTTTCCTTTTCTTTGATCGGGAGGATTTCTAATCCTTTATTCTGAAATATTCTTTCTTCCCCATATCATTGAATTCTTTTACCATCCAGAATAAAAAGGAAAGCTTGTTTATTATTTAGGGTTCTGTATTTGATTGTAAGAGTGTGTTTCTGAATTCAATACTGCTGCTGTGAACTCAGTGTTGAGTGGTACTGTGCTCTTTCATGCTTTATTATTTAGGGTTTTCTCCATATTATGTTTGGCCATGTCAATTCTATGTGCTGATCATGTTTTGTGTCACCATGTTATCGCTTTTTTTTAATTTCTACTGCACAATTCTGGGGAGATTTTAAACTAGTAAATTAGTGCTTTTTGTTAACAATGCTGTGTGAACTGTTGGTTTTATGTAGGGAAGGATTTTTCTCAAGATTGGACAATTCTGTTTGCAGACAACTAAGCAGCAATGTCAATGATACCTCATCTAACATTTACGTTAATGGTAATAGAAGTGAACAAATCAAAGCAAAAAACTCACAACAGGTCATAAATGAATTTTATGAACAAACTGAGTCAAATTCTGAGGAAAATGGTAGCCTTGGGTTAATGGATAGTAGAACTGATATAGAAGATAACAATGTTGATGATGCAAGTTGGCAAGAAATTACTGCTCATTTAGAAGAGGGGCCAAGACAAGTTTCAGACTCTAATGCGAGAGACAGGCAACAGTTAGCCAACATTGCATTTGTTGAAAGGAGGGATGGTACTAGAGAAGAGGCTAATGGAAACCAGCGGGAAGGTACTAATGGCGAATCATCCCAAAAAACTACGGGAAATGAAGTTGAGGAGAACAAGCAGCTGCTATCAACAAGGGAAGTATTTTCTCAGCAATCCGAGGTAGATAGAGGGGGAAGTGCTGTCTCGTTATCCAATCATTTGAGTGATTTGGAAGCCACTGTAAATGAAGATGTAAATTGGCATGAATCTGCTGAACCATTAGAACAGTGGCAGAACCAACTCCTGGAAAGTGAAGGGCAGCACTTGTTTGGAGCTAGTCGAGCATCTGGAGAATGGGCAGATGGGGTTCAAGATAACATTGATGGACGTCAACATGAAACTGCTGCTAATGAATGGTTGGAAAATGAAGATAGAGAAGGGGCCTCTGAAGTTTGGCTTGAGGATGGTGGTTTTCAAGAGGCTGTGCAAAGTTGGCTAACAGAGCCTTCTGACCAGGAAGCTATATCAGTTGGTAGGATGGATCCATTTTATTTTTCTGATGATGACAATGTATACAGTATGGAGCTCAGGGAACTCTTGAGCAGGTATGAAGCTCAAGACTGAAGGGCCGATTCCACTTCTTTTTGCCGTTTTAGGTCATCAAATTATTTATGGAAGTTTTTTATTCTTGTGGTAGGAGAAGCGTCTCTACACTTCTTCACAGTGGTTTCCGTGAGAGTCTTGACCAATTGATACGCTCATATGTTGAAAGGCAAAGCCATACTCCCCTAGAATGGGAACTGCAAGAAACATCAGCTATCCCCGCATTAGCAGAACAAGATCTGGAGCAGCAGACTGTGGATCAGAATGAGAGTCAGGGGAATGCTGTTCAGAGTCCTTCACTTGCTCTACCTTCCCCAACTATACCCCCTGTAGAGCAGCTCTGGGATCAGGAGTCACACCATTATACCTGGCCACAGCATGACATGCATCTGCGCTTTGGAATTGTGCGTTCACTCATCCTAAGTGATTCTTGGAACTGGATTCTTGTTTACATCATTGCACTAAAAACTACATTTGAATGTTTGCTTCTCTTGGTGAATATTTTTTAATAGCTTATTAGGGGCAGGTAAATACCTTTTGATAACTTCTACTAACTAATAGGGTTGGTCATGATGTGTTCACATTAATATAAAAAATATATATTCAACTGAAACATTGATTTGATTTGATACAGGAATGGGACATCATAAATGATCTAAGGATTGACATGGCTAGGCTCCAACAAAGAATGAATAACATGCAGGGGATGCTGGAAGCCTGTATGGACATGCAGCTTGAGCTGCAACGGTCAATACAGCAAGAAGTTTCAGCTGCCCTGAATCGCTCTTCTGATTCACCAGGTGTGTTCCATTTTCAGAACGATTCTGTTTCTGCTCTTTTTCTCGGTTGGCCAATCATGATATGTGCAAGGCAATTCTTAGGGAAATAGCTTCAGTTTGTGGTCCAGCCTGTATAGATATTTTTTGTTCTAGCGAGGGCCACACATATCATTTCTCTTAAGTCAGCTTTAGGAAGAAAATAGTTTTCTGCAAGCCATTACTTTCTGAACAAAAAAGTCTTATTTGGACTGGTTTACTACCAATGCTGAGGGGAAAATGTTATTTCTAGTAATATGCATGTAACAGAAGGATCTGATTTCAAATGAAACATAATTGAGGGAGGTCAAACCTCAAAATGGAAGTTGAGAGACTGATTCTCAAATGACTAGTTGAGGGAAGTTTTAACCTTTCGGCCATTTTTTAATGTTTTCCAGTTGGAATTGAAACACTTCTCTATGTTAATTTTTTATTGGATATGTTTCTCAGAAATTGTACGCACGCGACTATAACCTTTTCTTTAGTTAGATTTTTTCTCCTCTCTTGTACTTTGTCGTATCATTTTATTTGTTCCTTCCGGAGTTGACCACAAAAATACCATTATTTTATTACAGGTGTGTGTGAGAATAGTGTTCCGGAGGATAGATCTAAATGGGATCATGTGAGGAAAGGAATTTGCTGCATATGTTGTGATGGCAGTATTGATTCTCTACTGTACAGGTAAATTTCAGTGGAACCGTACAAGTTTCTGACATTGATGGGCCAGATAAGAATAGGACTTGTTGCATATTTATCTAATCTTGCATTTCCCCCCTTTCTTTTGGCTATCTTTTTGTTACAGGTGTGGGCACATGTGCACATGTTCGAAATGTGCTCATGAGTTGGTCCGAAGCGGGGAGAAATGTCCAATGTGTAGGGCACCTGTAATTGATGTTATCCATGCCTACTCTATCTTATAATTTGATGGTTGAGAAACTAGAGGACAAAGTAGAAAGAAACGGTATGTTTGGTTTAACAATGCATGATTCTTGTGGGGGTGTTTGGTGCTGTGGTTGGACCATGATTTTCAAAATTTTTGAATTTGTTTTTGCCTCGAATTAATTATTTTGTGTGTTTTTGAAACGTGCTGATGTCAAAAATGAATTTGAAAAAAAATAATAAAAAAACATTATTTTCATGTGTTTTCAAATGAAAAACATTTTAAAAAGTATCCTCTATCACTGATCCAAACACCCCCTTGTCTTGCCTCTAGATCCCCAACCAGGTATTTATTATTTCCTGGTTTTTTTTTTCCTCAAAGATTTTGATAATTCGATTGTATGATTGAGATAACAATTTGGCTTCTTTGATTCATTATTTAAATGTGAATAAAAAAATATTGAGTGGAAGAATGTGGAGGTGTCAATGTGTTTAGATAACCATTTCTTTTTCCCGGATGCCGAGTGGATTACCGCCCTCATATACTTGATTCCAAAAAACTCTCAAATTGATGATACTTTCTGTTTAACAGTGCGCGCTGGGACACTTTCCTGTAAGGATATTTGGTACCACTCAGCATGATTGAGTGTTTTTTTTTTTTCCTTTGGCGAAAGCATGATTGCATTGATATCTTGCATCCTTTTTGAATTGTACGTACCCCCACCTTGTTGTGGCTGAATGATCAGCAGAAAGTGAGATGGAAAAAGTTCTAGCCTTATTGTTTGACAAGAGTATTGATGGAAATGCAATGTTTTATTGGGATATTGCCTAGATCTTTGACTGGGATTTTCTAACTAGAATTGACTTCGGGCATTTCTTGAACTTCGCATGCTGCTATCGTAATTTGAAAATCATCTTTTGAGACAGTTAAGGAGTACTAGACCTGAAACTTGATCTTGCTTCTCGAAGAACTTAAGATTCTAGCAATCGAGGTCTGCTATTTGAATTTAGCATGTGAAATCGATGGGGTGGGATTTTTTTATTTTTTTTTAATGCAGGACTACAAATCTAGTAATTTTTTTTTAATAATTCTATTTAATTTAAACTGTGGTTTGATTTATATTGAAGCGTTCTGTTATTTTTAATTTTTTCAATTTCTATTAAATATTCACGTTTCATCTTTAAATCTTGCCCCTTAGGTTTTTTCTTAAATTGTTTTCAATCCCCCCTAAGAGCCTTATGGAGTGATCAAGGGGGGTTTGATAAGTTAGAGTCAGCTCAAGCAAAGGACATTTATGGTGTCAAGGTTGATAAAAATATTTTTTTTAAAAAAGACATAAAATATACAATATAAATTTGGAGTGTTCAGATTATAAAATTATAAGTAAAATATTTTAACTAATTATATATTGATAATTTAATTAAATAGTAAATAATAATATAACACAATTAAAATAAAAATAAAATAAATAATATAAATGTTCAAACACTTTAAAATATATAATTAAAATGATTAATTGATTTAAAATATTAAATTATTTTTTATAACTGTTTTAAGGGTTGTTTCATTAGCTAAATCCTAAATGTATTGGTTGAAATAAAATAAAAATATCTCCACATGATTAGCTATCATTTCAAAAACAATGTTATTGTTCATTTTGGTTTTCATCAAGGTACAAGCTATTGCTATATTTCAAGAACATCAATAAAATCCTTCCTTAGTACTGAAATTATAACAATAATTAACATAAAAGATAATAAAATCCTTGTTGGCACTTATTGTAACCTAATTTGCTGCTTCAGCTTTGCAAGTTGCAAAAGCATGTCAATTTGTTTTTGAAATATTAACTACACGAGTAGATTAAAACCAAAACAATTTAATTAAATTACGTAAAAGTAAAATATTCATTTCAACTGTGGACCACATAAAATCCTTTTTACCGCTTTGATTGCGTTGGTCTCCTTTAAAAACCACACCCTCCTTCTCCTCCTCTCTTGCATTTCTAAGTTTGGGGTTTTACTTTAGTCCTCCTCCTATGGCTTCTATTTCCACCACCCCAAAATTCTCCGTCTCTCAAATCCCCCTCAACAAATATCTTGTCTCTCCAAATACCACAAAACTCTCTTTTCCTCCTTCCATTTCCTTCCCTTCCACTTCCCTCCTAAAAACCAAAACAATCACCTCCTCACTACCCCCCCCTCTTCCTCTCCCTCCCTGCCTCTCACCCGCCTGTCTACATTCCCAACAAAATCCGAGACCCAAATTAGCGTTGCAGGTGCTAGCAGTGCTAGGGTTGAGAATGTAAGATTTGGGCAAAAGGTAAAGGGGAGGAGGGGAGTGGGCAAAATACAAAGTCGAGACCGAGAGTTAATAAATTTTGTAATTTTTATAAAGCTCGTAAGTTTGCTAGTTTTTAACTTGATTTTATATGTTATATACAAGTTAACTTGTAAAATTATAAAATTTATGATTTTACAATGAACTCATGATTAAGTTATATATGAGTTAATTCATGATTTTGACGAAATATGTTTGTCAAGCTGTATCACCTATGATGAGAAAATGATTTTAGATTCATTCCCTTCCCAGGGCGTTGTAGAGTCGTCCAGTGCCCCATATCACTAGTTGCTTAAGAAGTATTGGTATCATTAGTTAAGGGTAATTGGGGAGGATCCTTTAAGATTCTGTGGAGTCCCATGTTTTACTTTAATTAGTTAGGAAGTCAACACACCATAATTCTGGTACGAGTTTTATCGAAAACCTCCCTTGAAACCTTAAGACTTGGTTTTTTGTTTTCTGAATCACTTGAGCTCTTATGGCTACACAATAAAACTTACTATAGTAACACCTGCATCAGTATATATTGCTTGTATTATATGAGAGAAAAAGGTTCTTCCTTGTGAGACCATTTATTTGAACTCTAATTAAGAAATAGTTAGTTACAGTGTGTGTGTCTATATATATATATATATATATATATATATATATATATATATATATATATATATATAGCTTAAGCGGTTAGGAGCTACTGCATCAACTATCTCTCATTTTAATATCTTGAAACTTATAAATGTTCACATTACTTTATGCTTAATTTTTATTAAATAAATAGAGATAATGAGATTCAAACTCGTGAACACTTGATCATCAATACTCTGATACCATGTTAAATAATCAATTCAATCTAATAATTTAAACAGTTAGATAAAACTCCAAAATATAATTTATATTATTTTCTAACATCCATCTTCCTCATCTCCATCAACCATCATTCCTAACCGTAGCTCTCGATCATTCCTCTCTTGAATCACACCCAGACAATCATTGTAACTAGCATTATACCATATATCTTTTTAACACCTTTTCCTAGTACATCTTTGCTAGTTAAAAGATAAGGATGACCAAACCATGTATTTTCTTAACACATTTTTCTCCGTGTCCGGTTGGTTGATATACCTAGATAAATTTTAAGTTAATCTTTATCATAAAAAAATCAATTGATATTATAGATGTATTTTTTTAATATCATAAATTTATTAATTGAGAAAAATGATATATACTTTTACTACAATTAATTTAAAGAATATTTTAACTAATAAATAAATATAAAGTTGTGAAAGTTGATTAAAAAATAAAACACCAATTTGATCCTGTCTATAATTGGCGGGTAACCGTCTAATGTATTTTGATGAATAGTAAATAACATTATTCAAAAACCTCTATTCTTTTAGTTTAGAGTGTTAATTAACAATTTTGTACTATTTGATTTCTCATTGAATAGATGTAAAAGGTCGAATTAATCCACTATATCAAGGTTTGATGCAAGGATACAGTCCCTCTAGCTACCATGAAAATGACAAGAATTGACTCAATGTCAAATTGACAAAAAAAAAAAAAAAACAGTATCCGCACAATCATTCATTGAATATGATGAAGCTTTCTAGTCGGATCAAACTAATTCCAAAAACAACAATCCCGAATGATCAACACAAATTTAGAGAGATGTTGATCCTAAATGAATCAAATTGCTCTTTATTTTCTTTATTATTTGATGAGTGCAATTAATTTTTTTAAATAATGCATGTTTTATTTTTTAAACCATTAGTCATCATATCTTCATCATTATCATGCCTCTATTTAAGATTTACTGTATTTAAACGTACAAATGTTTAAATTTATAATAAATATTTGATTCTTATTTTAATTTATTTTAAAATTATAAAATGAATTTATTTTAATTATTTTTTTACTTCTGTTCAATACATATTTTTTAAATATTTTTAAAATTTTACTGACAGGTTTATCAACAGAACTAAACCGTCAGTATATTCTAGAAAGTTGGAAAAGAATTACTGCAAATGCCACTATTAATGATGGGGTTACTCATGAAACTATTTTGTCGGTATATTTTAGAGAATTGAAAAAAATAATATTGTTAACACATCGATAAAATTACAGATGGTATTCTGTCGGTGATATGTTATATTTACCAATGGAAATACCAATAGAGTAAAATAGGTAGTTTTTTTGGTGCGCTTTTTCTGTCTGTAAATTCATCAATATATTTATTATCTACAGTCTATAAATTACTGATGATAGTTTTTCTGATGGATTGTTTAAGTCTGTGATTCCATTGGTAAAATACATATCGATGGACTGTTGGTATAAATACCGACAAAAATTTTTGTTGATAAAACTGTTAAATCTGGTAATGCGTGACTTAATTGACTTGGCTAGTTCAAAGACAACTTGGTTGACCGGTAAAAAAATATGAGGATGAAATTGAAAAAAAATAATAAAATTGATATAAAAAAACTTTTGACAAGCCACCTTGTTTAGCCTCAAGTTTAAATTAAATTCTATGAGAGTTGTTCTTAGTTAACTTGATTGATCTAAAAACAATCTAGATGAATGGTTAAAAAAATATAAGGACAAAGTTGAGAAAGAAATAACCAAATTGAAATAAAAAGAGAAAATGAAAAGAAGAAGAAGGGAGAGGGGTGAATTATTTATTTATTTATTTAAAGAAGATAGTAAAGCTCTGTAATGATTTCCCTGTTTTTTTGTTAATGTAGAAGGAATTGATCTAATTAAAGACTTTAACTTGGATGATGTCCCCAGATCGAAATACCGACATTATCCTATGATTTGCATCTCACTTCATTTAGTAGAAAGAATTCCTAATGATCTCAATCCTTTTAAAGCCATTCCGTGTGATTATACACTAAATCTAACTTCCTGCTCCTCCACACCCACGTCTATTCATCTTCTCAGCTCTTTCATCCATCGTTGAATTCCTCCATCCTTTCTTAACTTAATCATCAATGAGTTTCATAATGTAAAAAGAAGACTTCCTAGTTTTACAGACAACACATCAGCATCCACCTCACCTAATTAAGAGCAAGACGCTAGAAAACACGACTTTCTTGGATACCCCTCTCTTGTTTCTTCACCGATATGCTCTACAATCCTTTAAAAGTTTTTAAAAACTCCTTTCCTTTTTAATTTTATTATCAAAATTCTAACTAATTAACAACCTTTGAAGCCCCCCCCCCCCCCCCTTCTAATTGACCAGTCCAAACTTCTGAAGTACTCGTACGATAATTTCAAATAATGGAGATCCAGTTTTGAAATAGTGGTATCGTCAATTAATGAATCACGACTTTCGCAAGATATATCTATATATAAAAAAATAATAATAAAAAGAAGACGCAAGGCTATTGAAGTATAGATATTGAGGAATGCCCCTTTTCCCTTCGTTGGCGTGACCTTCGATCTTCATGGCCATCAGGACAAAGTCTTGTTTCCCTAGCTAAGATTGCAATCCTACAACATATAACCTCCATAATGCAGTTTTTAGCCTTTTCTCCCTGTCTTCTTTTTTGCTATTTTGTTTGCACTTATAAAAAAAAATAGCATCTTTGAACAAAACAAATTTACCATAAATAATGCAATTTTGTTCACATAGAAGGGAGCAAATAAACATATATGAAAGATTGTATTGGACTACAAGAGCAGCTAAAAAAGAATTTTTTTTTTTTAACTATTTTACTTACCAAAAGAAGGATAATCACGAGTTAATTGTAACAAGTTATTTTTGTGTTGATCTGTAATCGAGCAGTAACTGATATTTTATTTATTTGTTTCACATCTTGGGAGACTCATTCATACATATCTCAATGAGATCAAATGTATCATGTATAGAATAAGGTATTCTTGGCTAGATACATAGTACATATAATTAATTCATTCAAGAAAAATTGGAGAATCTGGCAGCATGATATGCACACATGTAAATTTCACATCTATAAAGAGATTTAAACATATAATTAAAATCTTAATTAATTAATAACTTCTGCATCTTCTTTTCACGGGACGAGATTCATTGACACGACTAGATATCTCAAAGCTTGATCGAAAAAACGACTCTACCTCATCGTTATTTGTAGTTTCGAAGAACTCTGGAAGTTTTCTCTTATGCTCAAAAACTTGCACCTTCTTTCTCGGTGTTGGTGGGCAGCTTTGAATGGCAGGTATCTTGTGATCACTAGAGGTTGGTGTTTTGCACTCTTCTTGATCATCAACTTGAATATTCTCTAGCTCTCCTTCTTCTTGTTCATGACCTGGTGATACGGATTGTTGAAGTTTTTGTAGATTCTTCTGGGTTTTGTGATCCTTAGACATGGAGGTGAAGAGGTACGGAAACCTGCAAAGGGAAGAGGTTTGGGGGGGGACTTTTGACAAGCGGCCTGACGACAATTTGTATTCTTGTAGGAATACTTCCTTCTTATCTCTTGAAAATTAATTACATATCTCATGACATTCTTTTGTATTTTACTGCCTTTCCACTCAATATCTATCTTTACCTGGTTTGGAAAGCCAAGAATGACAGTACTTCAATTACCACGACTAACAAGTAAAGGCTGGTTTTGTTTGTCGTCAAAATGAATCCCATGGATAACATATTACAGGAAAACGGATTATTTTCTAATATTTGGATGCAATATGAAAAATAAGTAGAATTTTTTTTTATGCTGGTTGTACATTGAAAATTAATAATTTTTTATTTTTTAAATTTACTTGATGATCCAATTATATGTATTATTATTGTATAATATAAAATGTTGTATATCACAATATATTTTCTAACAATTTTATATAAATTAAAACATTTAACATTAATATATTAAATTAATAGAATTTTTATATATTATGAAATTTATATTAATTTAATATATCTTTTTCTAAAAAATTACACATGCACACTTTCTTAAATATATTATATATGCTAACATACCATATTGATATATCCTCATTATAAAATCTTCATAATACATGAGGTGAAAACATGATTTTTATGTTTTTGTTAGGTGAAATAGGTGATGTACTGCCATAGCAAATATATACTAAGAAATTGTTTGGTATTCTAATTAATAATATATATTTTTTGTTTAGCCATGAAGAAAAAATTATTTGGTTAGTCAAATAATTTTTATTTTTTTATTAGATTCTACATATAATTTCATTTCAAACCTTGATATTAAATAAATTAAAATAACTTATTTTTTTGTTTATTTCACATGTAAACTTTTCTCTCGGTATAATTTTAACTAAACATATTAATTAAAACCTACTTTTTTTTAAAGTTATATTAAAATATTTTTTTAAAATCATAAAAGGAAGTGCAGTATCAAATACAATCTAAGGGAGTAGAAGTCAGTTTTACACTTGACTCTATCCAATATAATTTGGGGTACAAGGTTTCCTCCTGTTAGTGAATGGCTGTGAATTAGCCGTCATTATTATCGGTTTGAAATCGATGTCATCGTAGTCATTTCCAAAGATATGTTTCTTCATCATGTACGTGTGTACGTGTGTGTGTGTGTGTACGTGTGTGTGTGTACGTGTGTGTGTAACTGCGAGGATTCCTTCTGGTTCACGGAATTGAAAGATAACAGTAGCAGAGAATAATGATTCTTGTAAAAGAAAAGAAAAGAAAAGAAAAGAGACAAGTGGAGGATAATATATGATTCTTGTAAAAGAAAAGAAAAGAAAAGAAAAGAGACAAGTGGAGGATAATATATGATTCTTGTTTTAGAAAAAACAAATATAACACTATGTTGGCTCTGAAAAATCAACAGACAATTCTAGTGTTTACAATTGTTTTTCTTACTAGATTGGTGACATTTACTTTGTTGCGAGCAAATTGATTTTTTTTGTAGCGTAAAAATACAATACTCAAATATTGCTATCAATGTATTTTAAAGAATGAAAAAAAATAAAAAAATCCATGACCCAACATTATAAAAAGAGAATTGAAAAAAATAACAATTGTTAATTTTCAAGAATCAAAACGTAGAAGGATGAAATTGGAAAACAAATCAATAAAAAAAAATCTAAAATTACAAAGTACCAGCAAAATCAGGTAAGACCTTCAAAACTCGTGAGTAAGATCATGTGAATATGATAATCTAATAGAAGGCAAAACAGAAAAAAACATGAAGTTTAATTTTTTTAAAAAATCAAAATTTGAAGGAAAAATAAAAAAGAATAAAAAAAAACAACCTAAAAAACAGCCTCAGCCACCTAGCTAAACCTCCTACCTAGATTATGAGATATAAATAACCTAATTGAAAGAAAACAAAAAAAAAATCATGAAGTTTATTTTTCAAAACGAACAATTTTGAAGGAAGTAATCAGTAAAAAATATCAACCCGTGTTAACTTTTTAAATTCATAATCATAGCCAATGACTAAATCGAAAGCACCGCATCTGGAAAAAGGCACTATTTTAAAACTTGGTTCAACCTAACGGGTTGACCTGTGACCCAGGTGACTCACGGCATAGACTGAGTCGATTTTCAAAATAAATTAGGGGGGAAATTGATCCAGTATAAAACGATTAAAAAGTCGGGTTGATTCATGTCCCAGTTAATCAAGGATAAAAACCATTGACTATTTTCCTTGATTTTTTTTTCAAAATGATATTATTTTTATTTTTTATAAAATAAAAAGATTTGATTGACTCTTGGGTTGAGCTTAAAAACAATGAGAAAAACCGAGAACACCAAATTCCAATCAATCAAATGTCCAATGATGAAAAAAACAAGGGTAAAAAAATAGCAATTAAAAGAGAGAGGACCTCATTTGAAAAACAAAATGAGAGGACAACCTAAAACTTGAAAAAAAGGATCAAATTAACAAATGAATCCAAAATAAAAATAAAAATAAAAATCAAGAGAATGAAGATCAAATTAAAAAAAATAAAAAATCAAGATTATGGATCTAATGATAAAAATTAAAAATAAATTAAAATTTGATAAAAGAGCTAAGAATCAAAGTTTGAAATCAAAATATTAAGAGTCAAACCTGAAATATCATCAAACTTTGAGTTAAAGAGAAAAATTAAAAAGAAAAATTAAATTAATAAAAGAATCCAAAACAAAAATAAAATTCAAGAGAATAAGGATAAAAAATGAAAAAAATGAAAAATAAGATTGTGGATCGAATGACAAAATTGAAAAGAAATTAAAATTTGATAAAAGGGTTAAGAATCAAAATATTAAGGGGCAAACCTAAAATATTATAAAATAAAAGGACAAATTTGATATAAAAACCAAATTCCAAAGGATAAAATTGAAATAAATTAAATGTGATATAATTAAAAGAATGAGGATCAAATGTGATAAAATTAACAAATAACACATTTTTTCTGATTTTTTTACAAAGGCAACATGTTTTTCAAGGTTGAAGTGAGAGAAAAAAGAGGGGAAAAAAACATCGTCGGAACTCTACCGTATAAGGAGCGGCAACATGTGCCTCACCATCGTGAAGGGGGCATGAGATGCATCTAATATTACCCTGAAATGTGATGTATGGTTGTCGGGAGGTGCTGCGCGCGTTGCCCAAAAGACATAGACACCTCCCACAAGCGTTATCAACTTTTTTTTTTATAGTTTAATTTATACAAATACCTAAATGCCCATGCCCCATATAATATTAATAAAAAAACCATAACAAAAAGACCAAAACCCCCCTCGATATTAGCTATAAATTATTTGACTCAAAGTATACTTCAGTAATTACAGTGTGCCAAGAAGGAGAAAGTACCGAAAACCCCCATGCCCTAGCAGTCAAGGAATTTTAATTTTTGAGAGTATTTTAGATATTACAATATACAAATAAAAAGTTAAAAGATTTCCATGTTCTCATTTAATATTATAATAGTAAATGTGTGTCTGAAAAATACCATGTTATTCTTGAAAACATACTATAAAATTTATATAGTTAAGAATAAAATGTACGTGCGTGGACAGCAACAGACTAAGTTATTTTAGGTTTTTTTGTTTTTTAAAAAATTAACAGAGAGAAGTCATGTGATTGTGTCTCGTAAGGTGATAACATGCAAAGCTATAAATGGTTAACCAAACTCCATGAACCTGCCTCTTGAGAATCCCATGAAACACAGTGTCTCCTAATCTTCTGTTCTTCACCTGTCATGTCAGACCCTCTCTCCATTTACTTGTCTGCATGCACACTTCGGGCATTGGATACCCTTTTGGACTTGTACCATTATTTGACACTTGAAGGGGACCTGGCATTCTCCGGCACAGATCATGTGCTGATCATATATATAATAACAATCAACTACGTTCCAAGGTTTCTTTTCCCATTTAGGCTCTATTTATTTCTATCTTGCTGTGATCTTATCTACGTTTTGTTTTAGGTATGTATTTGAAGGTGTTTAATTAATTAAATTGCTATAGTTTTACATGAATTTCATTGATTTTTTTTATTAAAAAAAGTATGATTTATTTATTTTTTTAAATTTGTATTTTCAAACTACAACCACAAAAATTAACATTTATAAACTCTCTCTATGTATACATGGTAGCCAACACTGTTAACGAGATGTAAGTTTTTGATAAAACACTCGTAGAGTTGAAAAACTCTATTTTATTTATGTTCTTGTATGTTATTATAATTATTTTTCAAGAGATTTTATGTACGCACAGTAAAAAAAAATAAAAAAAAATGATGTGATGTGAATGTAATATTTCATGATAATCTACATATCTTTCTATTTTTTTTTAAATCTATATAATATACACATGCACGGTTGAAATTAATTAAAGGGCACGTATGTGATAAGGTCAGCAGAAGTTTAATGTTATCTGGGATTGCAATATTTATGACAGTTACTGGGGAACTACAGACCAAACATAAAGAAGTACTATAAAATTTCTTAGTGAAGCAGACAAAAGGCGTACTGTGATCCATGCTAGTTTGCGGTGCGCTAAAGACGACATGGCAAGAGGCAGAGGCAGTTTCCTCCTTCTTGCTGTTTATTTTCATATATCAGTAGTTTTCAAAAAATGTACACATAGCTAGCAGCTAGGTTACACTTCTTGTAATTATTTTAAGTTTTTTCGACCTTTTCTTTTTATATAGCTTCATTATTGACTGGCTCAGGAATCACCAACCCTGACTGCTTCTTAAACCCGAACTGAGCACATCAATGCACGGAGGAGAGATGGTCGCCCATCCCATCCGGAACCCTCAGGAGTGATGTAACTTTCAAGATAGAGTCCAACGATCCCAGCCTGTCCAGGTGTTTCAATGGCTTTGTAATCAGGATTTGTTTTTTTCCTATCAATTGGTATTACGAACGATAGTGATTATTTTTCAGTATTTATATTTTCAATCTATCTGCATTGTTTTTATCTCAGCAGTAACACTACCAAAATATTTAATTTGTCAGTGATATCCTCTATATTTAACACAATTAACAGTGTTAGGGAGAAGGTAATAGTTTCCATGTTCTCTGGAATATACCGACAGACTTATTCTATTAGTGTATTTGTTGGTATTTTATAGTTCCAATGCTGTCTTAAATATTACAAATAGATTTTATTGATGAATTAATATCGTCGGTAATGCTGTTTGTATAAATGACTCGTCATTGTACTTTTTAGCTTTTTTTATTTCTTATTTTTCCACTGCAATCCTCTCGGTATATAATAACAAAAAATTTATGTCAGTGTTCACCAATGGATATAGTGAGAGAATATTCTGTAGGTAAAATTCATTGCAATCTACCGACAAAAATATTCTGTCGGTATTTCTGTTTGTATTTACGAATTTTCTGGTAATGTAAGTCAGGCTATCTAAGATTCAGCTTTTTCCCATACCATTTCCTGAAAGACAAGATATTAGGAGCTCAAACTTGATTGCGAGGAACCAACAGTTGATACACTACAACCCATCTGCATATCCTCGACCATAGTGTTACTTCATTATCCTCGACAAGTTACTTCATTATCCTTGGAAATTAAAAACAATTGTCTTTGACTTAAGAGCTCTTTTATCATTTACATGTGGTCATTGTGTAGTTATTGTGTGTCCTTGGAGGCAATAGGTTAATTTGGTAAATACGAAAATTAAAAAGAAAAAAAATTGGGTAAACATTGTTAGCCGTCTTCGAACAATGCGTGTGGCGCTGTTCGATGGCCAAAACCGTGATTCCAAGGCTGCTTCCAAATCATCTCAGTGTCCCTTTCACGAATCAACAATGCATGTAGCACTATGGCAGCTGATGTGGCGCATATGATCTTTTTTTTTTCAATCTCTCCTACTCGATTTTCATGTTGGAATTAAAAAAAATCAAATCAGCCTCTAAAGTTTGTTGTACTTTAGATTTTATTCATATTCTCTATATTACAAATTTTAAATTTTAGAATATTTTATGAAATTAAAGAGTTTTTTCAATTTCATCATTGTTCTCTTTGTTGTATTTTTTTTTATTTAGAATAATTTATTAAATTAAGAATTGTTTTCAATTTCATCCCCAATTAATATTTTCACCTATTAGATTTATTTTCTATTCTTTTAATTATTATTTTTTTAGATGGTTTTTGCAATTTTATTTTCACAGTTTAATCATTCTTTAGTTTTTTTTCCTGTTAAATCAAATCAAATCCTTTTTTTACTATTATATTTCTTTATCGTGCAAGATTTTTTAAAATTGATTTTTTTTAATTTCATCCTCCAACGTTTAACTAGCCAGGTGTTTAGCTTCTTAGTTGAGTCCGAGTTTAAATTTAACGGTATGTGGGTCTAAGAGATTAACCCCGGTTTACAAAGTTGACACCGGTTTCTTTGGTTTTTTTTCTTTTTTAAGCTTTTTTTTAGCCTCTAGCATTTTATTATTTTTAATTCAGTTTTTATGATATTTTTTTGTCATTTTGAAATTAATACAAGTTGCCTTGTTTTTCTTTCTTTGTTGAATTTAGCTTTTTTAAAGGAATTTTTTAAAAAAATTTAGTTAAATTAATTGATTTGATCTTTCAAAATTTAATTTTCTAAGTGTTGAGCTCATGGGTTGAGCCTGGGTAAAGAATTTAATGAATTGCAGAATTAAAAGTTTAACACAGGTTTACAAGGTTTACTCGAGCTTGCTTTTCTTATTCATATTTCATCCTCCAACATTCTTTTTTATTTTTTTTCTATAGAATTTATCTTTCTATGTAAAATAACAAAGGCTAGCTTAGTTTTTTTCGGCCTTTGTTAAATTTTGTTTCTTTAAAAGAAAATTTATTTTTTAATAAAATTAAATTTATTGATTTTATCCTTGAGCTTTTAATTTGAGAAAATATCTGAATGAATTTTGTTTTTTTATTAAATTTTTTGTAAATTGGTTTTTTTTTGTTTGCATTTTGTTATAGAGTTATCATGGTATCATGTTTCAGGTCATGGATTCAATAAATTTATCAGGTTTGACTCGGGTTTTTTTAATAGATTTACTAGATTTGACTCGAGTCGAGTCACTAACTAAAATCTTGTATTTTTTTTAAAAAAATTGCATCATTTTAATATTTTTTCTACAGTGAAAAAAAAAATAGTAGGCCAGACCACCTATCAGATCTTTCTTTTGAATGAATTTACCTTTGGGGCGACAAACTAGAAACCGTATGATAGTTGGAAAGAGGTGTTCCACTCTAAATATTTTAGATGGTGGTACGATTGGAGCCCAATCACATTCAAGCTTGTCAAGTCTGAAATGGAAACCAAAAATCTTAAACTCAGGTTGAGAAGCCCAAATGAAAACCAAGGCTGAATTGGCCCACTTCATCCATTCTATACAATTGACAAGATAGTATTATGCTACTAGAGAAGATAGGTTGTAAAACATTTTATTTTGTTTGAAATATATAATACATTAGCGAGGGAGATTTTTTTTTTTTCTCTTTTTATAATTCTATGAGTTTGCAAATTGGAAAATTGTCGGGATTTTTTGGGAGTTTCGCTATATTCTTTTAATCAAGTTAATGATATGGTATTTTTATACAATAAGTTTTTTATATGCGAGTTTTTGCATATACAATTGACAATAATGGTTAGTCTTTATATTTGTAAATTCGTAAACTAATTATGTAGCAAAATCAATAAAACTTAATGAACATCGAAAATGCACAATTGGTATTTTCTCTTTTTTTCTTTCTTTTATTTCATATATTTATGTAAATGATAATACTTTTTTAGCTGTATTAATTAAATAAACAATAATTATCTAATAATATTTTTTCTGTAATATTTTTCTGTGTTCATATTATGTAGGGGATAATCTCTATTCTTTTTAATTTTCCTTTTGATTAAATTAATAAAAAAAACATAATTTATATGAAAAATAGGTTAAATATTAGTTAAATTAATGCATGATATCGGTGATTGTTTCCTCGTTTATATTTAACCATTCTATGAAACCTTGAAAAATGTCCATACAAAGCATGCAAGAGCCGAAGATGGGAAAGGAGATACCAGTTTTCTTTTTGATAAGGCAATAGACCATATTATTAGAAACATCAGCTTGAAAACAAAAGGGAGAAAGAGGAGAAACAAAAACAAACTGCATTGGTGGAGAAGCTGCAGAACAAACATCATTTAAAAGAGAAAAAAATGTTCCCAGGAACCTAGTAAACCTATAATGATGTCCCAAAATTCAATATAATTAGGGATAAGGTTATTCAGTGTTTGGATAGTGGTTAATGAAATATTCATGTCAATATTTCCTTCTCTATAGCCCATGAAGTCTAAAATTAATGGTAGAAGTTTTGATGCCTACAAAACAGTCTTTATCAATGGGATTAAAAAACCCTTAGACGATAGAGTCAATAAGTTTAAGTGGGGATGATGATAAATAAAAGAAAGAGCTTTAAATTATAAGAATAAGAATGTTTGTTTTTAATTTTGTGTGATTGATGCTCTGAGGACTAAGATATATAAGTTTGGAGAGTATGAAAAGTAAACCTTTTACTTGAGAGATTGATGCGATATTTATAGCCCCAAACCTTGTCATCTTCAAGAAGTAGAAAAACTGGAAAGTCATTAGCTCTTGATTGCATTAATGAGGGATAAATATTCCTTACACATCATTAATAAGGAATAAATATCTCTTACATATCATTAATAAGATGAAAATATAGTAGGTCATTGAGAGATCTTTTATACACCTACAGTTGTAAGGAGTTAATTATTTTTAACATGAAAGTATCATGTTAATAATCTTAAGATAGAACTTTATGGTCCTAATATGGATTTTTAAGATCGACTAGGTTTGGTATGTAGCCAAACTTAGGAGAAATGAATCTTCCTACTTATCAGAACCATGATGCCTTAGACTAAGCTCATAACTGAACTCAAGTGTATTGGGTCTCGTATCTTGCTAGACCTATGGTGACGGATTGGCTTGTGGCTAAGCCCAAATATGTTAGGTTTGTCATAATCCAATTTTTGACCCTTTTATTTTAATTATTATTATTATTTTATTTATTATTTATTGAAAAGGATAAAAAAATGATGATGAAAAATAATAATGACGAAAAACAAGTAAAATGAAATAAATGAAGAATGAATTAAAATTTAGGTTAATGGCAACATGATTGGAAGTTTTGAGGTTTAATCAAACTTTGGAATTAATCTAATTAATTCAATCAAGGGTTTAATTGGTGAATTGATAAGTTTTGAGACTTAATTAACCTTGAAATTAATTTAATTAATCCAATCAAGGTTAATTGGAGAATTGATAAGTTTTGAGACTTAATTGAGCTTGAAATTAATTTAATTAATCCAATCAAGGGTTTCATGGGAATATTGATAAGTTTTGAGACTTAATTAAGCTTGGAATTAATTTAATTAATCAAATCAAGGGTTTAATTGGATAATTGATAAGTTTTGAGACTTAATTGGACTTGGATTTAATTAAATTAATGAAATCAGGGACTTAATTGAAGAAATATCAAAGTTTGGGGTTAATTGGGGGTCAAAATTGTAAAATTAAAATCCAAGGCCTACATAAAAAATGGCGCGCAAATGCAGGGGCCAATTATAGTTTAAACGAGGGGCTTAATTACAAAACGTTTAAAACGTCAAGGGCCAAAATTAAAATAACCATTAAACACAAAACGATGCCGTTTTTAGACACTGTTCATCTTTCTCAATGGTTTCAGCCGCCCGCCGCCACCATTACACCTGCAATCAATGGATGAAACGACATTGTTCTCTGGCTATAAAAGCTAGAGAATGAAAGGCCACAAAAGAGAGGGAGGCTAGGGGGAAGGAACCACAAAACCGGGAGAGACTAGAGGAAAAAAAAAACAGACTTTCGTTCCTCTGTTTCTTCTCAAAGAAACAGAGGAGGCTAAAGAAAAAAGCCATGAACAGGAGAAAGAAAAACTGAGGAAAAAGGGCAAACGAGGAAAAGAAAAAACGAAGGAAAACAGAGAGAGGGGAGGGCATAACCGAAAAGCCACTAGAGACCCAGAACAGAGAACAGAAAAAAAAACACAAAGACGAACAACAACAAGAAAAACGCAGGAGAAGAACCCCCATCTCTTGGGTGTAGACCTCCATCACCATCGACCATCGTCTTCGTCTACGTCTTCGTTTTCCAATAATATCACAAGCAACAGCTTAGGAAAGGAAAACTAGGGAAGACACATGCAGAAAAACAGAAACAGGGGAGCAAGCTTCCATTCAACCGACAACACCTAACATCTTCATCATCATCGTTGATGTCCTGAGCAGAGGAAGCACATAAGAAAGACCAAGGAAAGTAGTAGACAAGAGTCACCACCAGCGTCACAACCGTTTTCGTCGCCTCCAGAAGCAGCAACTCCAGAGCTGCATCTTCAGCAGCCACTGCACCAGAAACAGGGCACTCCAGGAAAGAAATACAGGGACGAACCGGGGAAGAGAAGGAGGAATAGAGGAAGAACAAGAGGAGACAGCGTTGTTTGTCCAGCACAGTGCGCCATCGTCTCCAACTACGCCTTGCTGCACCAGGTAAGTAGTCCCTCATCTCTACCCTTTTGCATTTTAATTCACTGCTACAGTAGCAGTGAATTATAATTCACTTTCCACTGTAGCAAGTGAATTATAATTCATTGGGCAGGCGTGCGTTCAGCCGGGTCACTGGTCTAGACCAGTGACCTAACCGTGTTAGTTGGGTCCACCCCAGCCCATGTGGGCTGAGCTGGACCCAACCCCCAAAATAAAAAAAATAAAAAATAAAAAAATAGAAAATTTATTGTTTTCTTCACTGACTTCAAAATTAGGAATAAAAAACATTGATTTAATTTTTATTTAACTACATAAGAAATAAAAAATATGTGCATGCGTAAAAATAAATTTATTTTTATTTATTTATTCACTAGCGCTAGAGTAGGGAATAAAAAATATTGATCTAATTTTTTTCGTAGCTATGAATTTTTACCAATGCTAGAGTTGGAATTATTCAAGCTCGAATATTCATTGGCACCAGAGTCGGGAATATTATAAACAAATCATTATAGCATAAACTAATAAACATTTAACAATTTAAGACAAAACCAGCAATGCAGTCTACCTTAGGTAGAACGTTTAAGGGGTGATAATATCTTTCCTTTTACATAATCAATCCTGAGCCATAGAATCTTTATTGACTTGTTAGGATTCCTAGTGACCATAATACTAGGTGACAACTCCTCAAACAAGACCTTTTCCCCTAAAAGAACAAGATGTCAGAAATCTGTTCTTTCTATGTAAAATTTTTTAGGGCCGCCGTGATGTCGGGTGCGACAGCTGAGCCCAAATATGTTGGGTTTGACATCTTATAAGACCTATGGTGATTTGGGGGCTCACCTCGTGGCTGAACCCAAATATGTTAAGTCTGGGAAGATATTAGACACATGGTAACAAGGGCTCAGCCCCTAGTTGCATCCAAGTTTATTGGGTTTGACATCTTGTCAGACTCACGATGTCTTGGGCTTAAATTAATGTTGAACTTAAGTTTATTGGGCTTAACTAGACTGGTCCTCATGCTCACTAAGTCCTCAAGTCAGGCGCCTTATGCAGTGGGGTTGGAGGACTTCTTCTTGAGGTTAAACCTGGATCGTGGTCTCTCAGCTTTCCCAACCTAAGTTTAAAAGAAATGAGCATAATAAAGACTATTATTTAAGGGAGGTGTACCCTTGGGCTTGAAGGATTAGAGGTGATGAACACCTTGGACAGGCTCCTGATTTTTCCCTCTAATGTTAGAGCTTTGATAGACCCCAACTACTAACGCTTTAGTTATTACTAGGCACATGGCCTTCCGGATATGAAGAGTCTTTAAGAAATTTCCCTTTTCTCATGCATGGATTAATTTTAAGGACTTGGATTACATTTTCCTTTTTTTATTGTTTAGAACTTTATGATCTACGCCTATTCAAAAAGTCGATGGTCTAAAGAGAGTAGGGCTATGAAAATAGCTATTGAGAAGTAGTGTGCTGATAAAACAGGGGTGCACAGGCTAAGGAAGGAGAATGCTGCTCAGAATGCTAAGATTAAAACTCTCAAACAGCTTATGCTTAGCTACAAGCAGGAGCTAAAAGCATAGGCCTACCTAAGGGTGATCATTTTTTGTTCGGTTCGGTTTTTACCTATAAAATACAAGTAAACTGAAATTTTATAAAATAATAAAAAAAGGAAACCGGTTCAAACCAACCAATTTCAATTTGATTTCGTTTGGTTTTTTATATTAAAAATTGAAACCCAACCGACCGTTTTTTATTCGATTCGGTTTGGTTATTTTATAGTAAAAACAAAAAACAACATTGTTTTTTGGGGTTTTTTTAGACTTTTTTTAATGGGTTTGGTTTGGCTTTTTTCAGTTTGGTTTGGTTTTTTTCGGTGTGATTTATTTTTCTTGTTTGGTTTGATTCAATTTTTCGATTTCAAGCTTACGAAACCAAAACTGAAACGAACTGAATATTTTTTCAAATATTCTAATTGATTTTTTTCATGGTTTGGTTTTCTTGGTTTTTTTTTCCAGGTTTTCTTGGTTTTTTTTCCAGGTTTTCTTGGTTTAATCGGGTTTTCAGTTTTTGTGCTCACCCCTAGGCCAACCTCTTGGATTATTGAAGACCTTATTGGTATAGAAAATTCAATTTAAGAAAAATTCAAAATTATATGTTTAAGGACTCAATTTGAATTTTTCAAGGTTTAATTGAATTTATTGAGGGCTTAATTTCAAGAAACATTGATTCTTAAAGTCAATTTTGGCTTTTATTGGAAGAATTTAAAGTCTAGGGGTCGTATTACAATTTTTAAGAGTTAATTTGGTCAAATTAGTGGCTTAATTGTGTAAATATTGAAGTTTAATGGGTAATTAGAGACTTAATTGAACAAATCAGAAACCGAGGACCCACTTGTAAAATGCACAAGACTCTAAGGTTTGAAATTATTGCAATCAAGGGCTTAATTAAAAGAAATTTAAAGTTTGAACGTTGATTAAGGGTTTAATTGAAGAATTTCATGACTAAAGACCAATTTGTAAAAAGCTCGTGACTTCGAGGATTGAAATTATTGAAATCAGGGGCCAAATTGAAGAAGATTAAAAGTTTGATAGTCATCTGGGGGTCTAATTGAACAAATTAAAAACTAAGGATGAAATTGTAAAAGGTGCTCAAATTTAGGGCTAACAATTAAGTTTTGGTGAGAGCGAGATTGCATGAAATTTAGATTTCATAAGGTAATTATGGGTGAAATTAAAAGAAATTGGAAGATTAGGGATTAAATTGAAGTTTACCAAATCCCAAATTAAAAAACCTAATTTATATGGTTTAGCTTAGACAACGACTTGTTCGGCTACTGTGCATCCCCTTCTTCAGCCAAAGAGGCTGATCGAGTTGTAATATTTAGGTGAATGAACGTAGCATCTCCAACCACCTCAAGGTCTCCAACCACCACCATGCGACAGAGAAGGTTTCCTTCCACAAGGTTGTGCCATCTTTACTCGACTTTTATACCTCACCTGCCCCATGAAAGTCCTTAACTTCTTGTCCCAAATCAGCCTTGACTGTTTTAGAAAAATTCAACAGTGTTGAATCCAACTTTGGATCGATTATAAGGAAGCTACATACTACTAAATGAAATGTGGCTTGTAAGTAGTTGAAGAATAACACCTCCTTTATAATGTCTATGGTTTGTTTTCCTCCAACAAACTCCTATTGTCCACGATTAATTCATAGAACATGGACCTTTAATTAGCCATTTATGACCAAACTTCAACTAGTAACTTCCCAACAAGAAAGAAAGAAAGAAAGAAAAAACATTTCTTTTAAAAAGAGATCTTCTATAACCTAGTTTTAAAAAACCACCCAAAATCCACAAGTGGTTTCCTAACCACTTGTCTTAAGAGGCTATAAAAAAGCAAAAACAAAATCACCAGAAAAGGATCGAAGGGAAGAGAGATGAGAATCCAAGGAAGAAATTGCTATTTATTTTGCAAGGTAAACCTCCAAAGTTTGATGAGGGTGGACCTTAATGAGCACACCCCCTTCCATCCCTTTTTAATCTATGTTATAACTATTGTTTGAATCCAAGTATTTTGTTTTTTGGTTATAGCCGTCTTAAGTTTATGTATTTGTAGTCTGGAATCTGTGCTGGATTAATGTTTTTAGCTTATTAGATTTCTAGATGTATTTGTTATGGGGGTTTGAGTATGCACTGTTGCATTTGATTCCTGTGTTTTATGAATGTTTTTTTTTTGTTTTTTTTTTATGTTTGTAGAAGTTTGTGCAAGTATGTCTCAGTTAGGGCTGCTAAGTTTAGGTTTATTTTCAGGGTTTTATAGCATTTTCTAGGTTTCTACTTTGGTTTGATGCAGTTCCTGGGTTTGTTCTATTTTTGGGATTGACATTCAAACATTCATTCATTGAACTTTGCCTCAAGTACTAGTTTTATGTTCTGTTTTATTGTGTTTTTGGTAAGTTTAATGGGTCATTATACGTTTACAATCTAGGTTTTGATTGATTAAAAACATGTGTTTTAGTGTTTTAATCTTAGGTTTTTGTCTCGATGAACCGAAACTTACGAAGACAAGATTGCTCTCTGTGCTTTGTAATTATTGAGTTTGGTCGTTTGATTTTTTTTATCCTTACATGATTTGTAAGCTTCTCGTGCCTTTTATTTCACAAGATCTAGCTTGATTTGGAAGTTATGTTTTTGGATTCTCTTTGGTTGTTCTTTATGTTCTTCAAAAAACCATGTGTTCGATCTTCGTTGTTTTTGTTCTAGGTTGTGTTTGTGGGCTTGGGCCCCGGGTTAGGAAGCTCAGCCCATGTGACTAAATTGAGTCTATTCTAACCATGAGGGCGTGTTTGGCATACCCATCTTTTGCCAAAAAAAAAAGTTTTTTTTTGTTTTCAAGGCGTGTTTGCCAGATATGACTTAAGGTATTTTTTAAATCTTTCAATTTTTAGTTAAGGGCGTGTTTGGAAAATACGCCCTACCTTTTTTCCAGTAGTTTTTTATTTCTTCCTTCCTTCTTTTTTTGCCAAAAAAATCGTCAAATAATTTCAAAAAAATCTGAACAAAATTCAAGGATCTTTTTTGACTTATTTATAGGTCCCTTATATTTTTTTAGCTTTTTTTTTTTATTTAATATCAGGACAATACACTTATATTCTAATGCATTGACCCAATATTAAAATACTTGCTTTTCTTCAAAAATTTCAAATTTCTTATTTAAAAAAATAAAATAAAATTGTGTGTTTTGTTTGTGTGCATATGGCCAAGTCTTTCAAAAATAGATTATATATGCATATTTTCTCATATAAAAATATCATAACAAAATAGTTTTGTTATTTTGCATGCATTTTTTGGATTTAATAACTGATTTATTAAAGTCATGAGAACTTGACTTATATTTCAAAAAGTATTTTGTTTCTTTTTAATATGTTAGATTATAAACTTATACGTAAGACGTATTCCTGATATTAAATTTAAAAACATTAAAATATTTTTATTTTGTTTTCTATTAGTATCCAAGATTATGAACTTATATGTAATATATATTCCCGATATTAAATAAAAAGATCGTTTCTTTTATTTTTATATTGAAATTAGAACGATTAGGTTTTTAACCTGATAAGATAAGGATCTCCTTACTGATGAGAACTTTTTCTTCAACCTTAGACAAACCAGCGATTAGAAAACATAACAATACCTTAGTTTATATTAGGCAAATAAACAATGCAGATTACTTCATGTCAGGTGTATTATTGGTGCTAATATCTTCCTTTTACATAATTAGTCTCCTTACTTGAACTCTGAGACTAGTCAAGGTTTTTAGTAACCAAAATACTAGATGACAACTCTCATTCCCTCTTTTATATCGATAAAGGATAAGAAATCCTTGTCTTTTCCACCTTTATCATTCATAACCATCTCGACCCGGGAGGATGATCACCGCACACGTGCGACAAATATCTTGAAGGGAAAGTTGAGAATGACCAAAGGCGATTCTCATAATCCCTGGTTGAGGATGGAAGCAATGAAGAACTCCTCTTAAGAATTCTATGCTAAGTTTGAAGAGTTTGTCTCTTTGATAGAGACCATAAAGGATATACTCTTCTTGTCAATTCCAACTTGTATTTCTTTAACCTCTCCCGAGGAATATAAGTGGACTTCAGCGAGTCCTTTTCTGATGGCCAGGTTCTTGATTTTGAAGACATCTTCCCTATAAAAGCCACTTCAGCCAAGGACCATGTCTACCTCGTTAAAGAATTGAGCATGGATATATGATTGCTTTTATGTTTGCCTTAATGGATTTGCTTTATTATGTAATTGATATTTTAGCTTTTGAAGCCTTGGATTTGACTATAAAGCCTTTATATATATGATTTTGAATTGTTTATGTTATATTTTCTAAGTATATGCATTTTTTTATATATAAACTAAGGTTTTCTCTTTATAGGCCTTTTATTAGCATCAACCGGTCCAATGTCCTGTACTTAGAAAAATATATGGGAGATGTTCTTAAGTAACCATTATAGGTCCAACACCCATACTAAAAAAAATAAAAGCGATTTTCTTAAAAGCCCATGTTTAGGAAAAATTCAAAATACAAACTTCCTAAGTTGGTATATGGGTCTAAAACCTATATTATGTTGGTGAGGTTAGCAAGGTGGTTTTTTGGCCTTGGCTATGTGATGTGGCAAGTATTGTCCCCATGCGTGGGATAAATAAGAACTCTTAGTTATAGGTATGCTTATGATGTCTTTTAGGTTAGTTATGATGAGGACCCATGTCTTTGGGCATTACTGAGGAGTATATCAGGTGAAGATAACACTGGAGATTGTGAGGACTATTTCTTTTAGAGAGACCATATACCAATATCTCAGAGAACGAGGGACAATGATGAAGACATGATTAAAAAGAAATAAGACATTTATAGATGAAAATATACATTCTTATTCACTATGATACAATTTTAAATTTTCAAAGTGCCAAAATTATAGGAGATTCTTCCCCTCCATATCTTGTAAATGATAAGTGTTCTCCTTAACTACTCTTATTATCTGAAGGGACCATTCTATTTTAAGGCCAGTTTGCCTCAACTTTCTCTGTTGCTTGTGGTCTCTAGTTTTCTTAGGACCATCCCATTTATGATACTGAGTAGTTTTGAGCTAGTAGGTATCATTTCTAACTATACCAATCAGGCGAGACTCCTCTAAGAAATCAAGATTAATCTTAAGACCTTGTTCATTGTCTTATGAGGTATAATGAACGACTCGGTGGCTTGGACATCCAATCTCAGCTAAGATCATTTCTTTAGTCCCATACGTAAGGAGAAAAGGAGTTTCACTAATGGATTGTCTTCTAAGTTGTTATAAAAGCCCATAAGATTTCATTCGGCAGATTTGCCCATTTTAACATGGCTTATTTTATCTTTTTCTTGAGTTTATTAAAAAAACTATATTAGTCCATTCAGCCTAACTGTTGGTCTAAGAATGTGATACAAAGAAGAACCAATAATCATTATGAAACCTTTGACAATGCTATCTTATCTTGTGGTTGTCAAACTATGTTTCATTGTCTATTATCAAGACTTTGGGAAGCTCAAATTGGCATATGATAGTCTTCTAAAAGAATAAAAGTATTTTCTTGATGGTTATTGGCCTATGCTCCAATCCATTTAGTAAAATAATCAACAACCATTAAGACAAACTATCTTTGGCTTGTAACTTTACGGTATGGACCTAGAATGTTTATCCCTTATTGTATAAAAGTCCAAAGAGAGGTTATGGCGATCATCTCTATATATGGCTAACGAGAGACTAATACAAACCTCTGACATTAATCACATTTCTTCACTAAGTCTGTGGCATGATGGAGTATGGTTAGCTAGTTGGAACTTGCTCATGTTGTCTAAGTAGCAAGAGCTCTGGATCCTGTATGTAAACCACATATACTTTCATGTATCTCTCTAAAAACATAAGTGTTTTCTTCTAAAGATAAGCACTTTAGTAAGAGAGTGGAGGTAGATCGTCAATATAAGACATTATTAATTACATAATAGCCTATGACATTCCTAGTCATGCATATGACTTCATTTTAATTTGAAGGTAACCCCTTAGTAAACATGTAATGCATGATTAAGGTTCTCTAATCTTCCTCAATATTGATGGGAACAATTATTAACTCTTCTTTACCCATACTCGGTTTTTCCAAAACTTCAACCTAAACATTCACAATGAGGTTTACAGGATTGAAATTTGCCAGCTTAGACAGGAGGTATGCATGGTGATTATCTTCCATTGGAATGTGAGTGATTGAAATGTTCTTGTCTTTATCTTTCAAATAAGGCTGAACCTTTTAAAGAAATTATTAAAAAGGTTGGCTCTTTAACTTCATACATTCCTTCGCATTGACAAACGACTAACTAGGAGTCACTATAAGCTTGAAGTCTTTAGCAAGGTGTAATCCTACTAGAAGAGCTTCATACTCTGATATATTATTTGTAGTTGGGAACTTAAAACAAACTTTATATTCAATTATTTATTCTTTAAGACTAACAAACACTATCCTAACTTTTTCCATTAATATTGGAAGGGCCATTAACATAAAATTTCCAATTAGGGATCATCAAAGTTTTTTCTACTAGGGCCTTCGATATAGTAAAAGAAGTTGTGGTTGAAGATAGGGATTTAGATGTCTATATAAGACCTTTAAAAGAGCATTCAACAATAAGTATTTCAAGGCTTGACCTTTTATAGCTCTTCTAGGTTTATATTGAAGGCTATACTCTCTTAATTTAATAGTCCATCTAGCTAGGTGTCTAAACATTTCTGGCTTGCAGAGAATCTATCACAAAGGTTGATTTGTTAAGATTATAAATTGGCAAGCTTGGAAGTATGGTTTCAGCTTCCTGAAAGCACTTACCAGAGCAAGAGTTATCTTCTCCACTTTCAGATATAGTGTTTTATCATCATAAAAAAATATGACTGAAGTAGTAAACTGGATGTTGTATTCATTTATCCTCTCTTACCAAAACAAAGCTCAAAGCTGAATTTGTCACCCATAGGTAAAAAAAGAGGTTTTCATTCTCCCTTGTTTGAGACAAGATCTTGGGAAATGAAATATGAATTTTAAGTTTCTCTCAAGCCTCCTCACAATCAAAAGTCCACTCAAAGTTAAAGGAGGAGTCTTATTTAGTATGACTTGAATTGTTTATGGATTTAGCTCGATTCCTTTGGAGCTAACTAGAAAACCTAAAAATGTTTATTATTTGATGGCAAAGACACACTTGAAAGGATTAAGTGTTTGGTATTGCGGTAGCTATTGTGGTTGTGATTTGAAAAAAGTTATTTTATAAAAAGTACTTTTAGTTGAGGTTGGATTGAAAAAATAGGTGTTTGGTTAAAAGTGTGGTTGAAATTGAGGTTGAACAAAAAATAGTTTAATGTGTTTGGTTAAAAATGCTTTTGAAATTGAGGTTATAAAATAATTTTAAAAAATATATTTTAATATTGATGGTTTCTAATTTAAATATTGTAGATTTAACTATTGCTATTATATCATGAAATAAATAATACTTTATATAAAATATTTTTTATTATTCCATTAAACCATCTACAATTCTATTATGTACAAAATTCATCCGACAAGAAATATTGTGTTTGGTATTGCGGTAGGTGTTGTGGTTGTGATTTGAAAAAAAGTTATTTATAAAAAGTACTTTTAGTTGAGATTGGATTGAAAAAATAGGTGTTTGGTTAAAAGTGTGGTTGAAATTGAGGTTGAACAAAAAATAGTTTAATGTGTTTGGTTAAAAATGCTTTTGAAATTGAGGTTATAAAATAATTTTTAAAAATATATTTTAATATTGATGGGTTTTAATTTAAATATTGTAGATTTAACTATTGCTATTATATCATGAAATAAATAATACTTTATATAAAATATTTTTTATTATTCCATTAAACCATCTACAATTCTATTATGTACGAAATTCATCCGACAAGAACTACAGTTTTCATAATTTTTTGAGCGTGCAATAAATTTAGATAAAATATTATAAGGAATAAAATTGATTTGATATTACAGTGCAAGTGAATTTAATTTACTCTACACTAGTTTTTTTAGGGGAAAATATTGTTCACAATACGAGTAAATTTAATTCATTATAAACTAGTTTTTTTTTAAAAAAATTACAAAAAATAAACACATTGAAAAAAAAATGCAAGTGAATTGCACTATTCATTTGTTCTGAGTGAACAGTGCAATTCACTTTTATATATATCCAAGGATGGAAAAATTATCAAATGAGAACATTCTTTGTATGACAAGGTACACTGTTTGCTGAGACACAATTTGAAGAAAACTTCACTGGTTACCACGCAGACGCAGGTAAAGCAGCTTGGAGCTGCTTTCAACGGAACGCATACACAAATTTTGGTAGGTCCCATTTACAGTAAATAATGGTTTATCATTTACCAAACAACTGATATCTGTGGTGACATTAAAACGTGGAAGCCACCACGCAGCCAAACTCTTTCTAAGTTTCAACTGGTGACGACTTAATATGAAGAAAACTTTTTCTAGGTCTAAGAGGTGTTGCTCAAATGCCATGCTCTTTACCAACATACCATTAACATATCCCTCCATATTTCTCCCAAGTCAATTCTTAAAAATCTTATTAACAATTCATTAGTAAGTAGCTCCAACATTCTTCAGTCCGAATGACATTTCTCTATATCAATAAGTTCCTCCTTTAGTTATGAAGGTTGTTTTTTCCTTATCGTTAAGGTGCATGAAGATTCGATGATACCTAGAATTAACATTCAAGGAGCTTAAATATTTAAAACCTATAGTGGCATCAACTAGATAGTTAATTTTAGAGAAATGATAACTATCTTTTGGGCAAACTTTGTTCAAATTTGTGAAGTCCACACATATTTGCAATTTATCGTTGCTTTTCTTGACCATCACTATACTCGCTAACCAGATATGGTACATCAGTTCTCTAATAAAACTAGCAACCAAAAGTTTATCTACCTCTTGTGTCATTGTTTTATTATGTCTTTCACCCTTAAAATTCATCTTCTTCTAGTGGACTAGATGAACATTTAAATCAACCTTTTAATTGGTGAATTATAACTTTTGGACTAATTCTTGGGATGTCAAAGGTGTTTGTTGAAAAAATAAATCTTTTGATATAAAGGAGCTTTTTCAATGACTAGTATTGTGCTAGTGCTAGGGTGGAGCCCATTTTCATGACGATTTATTCATCTTCTTTTAAAAGGATGTCCCTCAATTCTTCAGCAGCTTCAGTTCAAACCTTTAATTTTTTTTTCAAGGATCTTTGGTGGTTTAATACCAGGAAATTTTTTCCCTTCAAGCAAATAGAGGCATATTTTTTTGAAGTTGATTCCCTCACACTATATTCACTCTCTTTTGAGTTAGGAATTTTAGTGCTAAGTTCCTAGGGTTGGTGATTGCATTAATCTAATAGAGGAGTGGTATACCCAAAATGGAGTTATAGGTCAATGTCATGTCAATAATCATAAAGGTTTGCTGAAGGGAGACATATTTAAAAGGAATGCTAATGGTGAATAGGATTTTTATGAGGCCCTACATTGGTATGCCCAAGCTTTCTATCCCAATGAGGAGAGTCTTCACTAGAGTTAGTCTTAAGAGGTGTATCCCCATCCAGGTCATTACTCAATTAGAGAGGATAATGAATGCACTGCTATCAATCACTAACACTCGATGTACTTGATGGTTAGAAAGAACTATAGCGATGACTAGACCATCTTCGCATAAGAAAGTTATTCCCTTTTCATCTCTAGGGGTGAAGATGATGGGCTCAAGCTATTGGTTTAATAGATGAACAGTTGTGAGGGCCTACTTCCTATACTTTTTTTTTTCCATTATTAGAATCACCTCCTATAGAGGTACCACCCAAGATCATATTGATTTCGGGTAGTGTTGGTATAGATTGACTTGACTCTTCTCTATTCTACTCATGGTGAGAATTCCTCTTTAGAAATTGGTTGAGGTAGATTTTAGTTATCAATCTTTCAATCTCCTTCTTTAAGATATAATAATCCTCTATGTCATGTCTTTTGTCTTTGTGGAACAAACAATACTTCCTGGATGTATGGGTGTTGGGTGGAGATTTCATAGGTGGAGGATAACGAACAAACTCTTTACCTTTAATAGCCATGAGGACTTCTATAAGGGTAATGTTCAATGGGGTGGTACGCATTTTAAGGTAGCATAGGCATTCTCTGATTAGTCTCTTTTAACCTTTCCTAGGGTTACTATCCATCCTAGGAAAGCGATCTTGTTTGGAAGACCTTTCTGGCTATTTGTTTTTAGAAAAATAGGAAGGACCCAACACATTTGCTTTCTCCACCTAAATATGATTTTTCATGGATTGCTTTACTTTCAACAAGCTTCTATTCGGTGAAGCATACAATTCTTTCTATAGAGCTTTTCCCTTCACTCCATCTTAGAAGCTACAAGCTCAATCAATTCTTCGTCCTTAATTCCTTATTGAACCTTTTCAGGGGTGCTTGTGTGGACTCATCAGCTGCCTAAGTGACCCTAAAAAGTTCAATAGAACTCTTCATTGTTGGAATGCTTGTGTTAAATCATTCCACTAGCTTGACATATAGATCATTGAAGCTTGTAATGGAGCTTGGCTCTAAGTTGTTGTACCCTACATATACCAACCCCTTAAAATTTATATGGAGGATCATACATATGACATGGATATCTTAGAGAACCAGTTTCAAGTTGCTTCACATATTACATACATGTTTCCTTGAGTCTGTGAGACCATTATAGTTATCCAATGTCATCTTGGTAGAGATGCAATCGTTCGGTATACGAGTTTTCAACACTCGTCTTAATAGAAAAAAATCTGGAATTTGATGCAGAAGGGTAAGCCTCTTCTTACATGTATTCCTTTTTAGGCTACTATCCACTTTTTTTTTGCGTATAAAGTGATGGGGAACTCTAGGTTTCTAGCGTGATATGACAAGATTTATGGCTAGGCTCCTTCCCGTGATGACAAGATAAATGCCTAGAATATCTATTGCATGCTCGAGTGCTATAAGGGCTTGTATGCTTATTGGAATGGTTGGATGATCTTTAAGCTGAAAACCTCTTATAGATTCATTCTACCCATATTCCTCGAGGTAGTGTAACCGTCTATGGGCACTATTATGACTTGATGTTGTGGAGGTGGTAAGGAGGATATGAAAGCTTGTTGAGGTGGCACTAAGACTTGTTGAGGAGTGTTTTCTTTTATTTATTGATTCGCCAACACTACTTAGATGAGAAATTGCACCTAATCAATAAGTTGTTGAAGGGTTGGATGTGCAGGAGTATCTGTTGTGACAGAGAGATCAATTACATGTCCCATGCAAAAGTGTCTTGATTGTTATCATTAATAATAAATTGGAACCTTAATAAAACAATAGGATAATTACTGGCTTTTTAAAAGTGTTTTCCACAGACGGCGCCAACTGATGATCTAAAATCTAATATGCTTAGGAATAAGGTTATTTGGTATTTGAATAATGGTTAATTAGATATTCATGTTAATATTTCCTTTTCCTTTTCCTTTTCCCATAAACTTTAAAATTGATGGTAGAAGTCCTGGTACCTGCAAAACAATCCTTATCGATGAGACTTAAAAACCATTCGATGATAAAATCAGTAACTTTAAGCGAAAATGGTAATAAATGAAAGAAAACCCTTAAATTCCAACAACAAGAATGTTTGTTCTTGTTTGTATGTTATTAATACTCTAAGCACTAGAAGGTTAAGGGGAGTATTCATAGCCCCCAAACCTTGTCATCTTTAGGGAGTAGAAGGACCGGAAAGTCATTAGCTTTTGATAACAATAATGAGGAATAAATATTCCTTACACGTTATTAATGAAGAGTAAATATCCCTTATATATAATTAATAAGATAGAAATATTGTAGGTCATTGGAAAATCTTTTACACACCTACAAGTGTAGGGAGTTTATTATTTCTGACATGAAATTATCATATCAATAATCTTAAGATACAACTCTATGGTCCTAACATGGATTTTAAAGACTGACTGGTCTGATGTGTAGCCAAACCTATGGGAAATGGGTTTGGCAACTGATCAGAACCATGATGCCTTAGACCCAGCTCATGACTGAACCCAAGTGTGTTGAGTTTGATATCTTGTCAGATCTATGATGACTTGGGCTCGACTCATAGTTGAACCCAAGTATGTAAGGTCTAACATTTTTGCTAGATCCATGGTAACTTGGGTTTAGCTCATGGCTGAACCTAAGTGTGTTGGGTTTGGCATCTTGCTATACCCACGATGACTTCGGCTCCGTATATGGCTAAACCTAAGTGTATTGGGTCTGGTATCTTACAAGACTATGAAGACTTGGGCTCAATTCATGGTTGTACCAAAATGTATTGGATCTGACATTTTGCCATACCCATGATGACTTGGGCTCAACTCTTAACTGGACCCAAGTGTGTTGGGTTTGGTATCTTGTTGAACTAAGGGTGATACGGGCTCAGCTTATAGCTCCATCCAAGTATATTGGGTTCAACATCTTGCTAGACTCAGAATGACTTGGGTTCAACTCATAGTTAAACCTCAGTATATTAGGTATAGCAAAAGAAAACATGGGTTCAACTTATAATTGGATCTAAGTATGTTGGGTTTGATATCTTGCCGAACCCATGTTCAATTGGGTTAACACCCTATTATGGGTTTGGGTTCTTTCAAAGCACGAAAATACTAACTCGCCAACCTACATCCTAGATCAAGTTCTTTAACTTGGAAAACTACTTTTTGAAATAGCAACGCGGATTAAGGATAGGAAAAAAACACCACAACTTAAATTTTCATTGTCTGGCAGAATACTTGATCAAATGTATAGTGTGAATATGGTTCCTCAATTCTTAAAGTTTACACTCTAAATTATAGAGAAATAAACTAGGGTTCTCATTCCTAAAGTTACAACTCTTCACTGTAAAGAAAAGTTTCAAAACTTTATAGTTTTTGAAAAATCTTTACTTCATAAATTGTTTTATGAAAAATAATTTACAAGGCTATTTCAATACAAAAAATGTTCTAATTAGTAAAATTCAAATTAAATTGAAATTTCTAATCTAAATTGAAAAGGAAAAAAAAACAATTTTGAAATAGTATTTGGGTCTGAAAACTAAAGCGACAAGTTTGCTAGTTGCCTTTATATAATTAGATACTTAGAATTATTTAACAAAATTTCATTCCGATCAAATAGTTGAATAACAATCTATACCTATTTTTATAAAATTGAATATTGAACTTGTTCAGAACTCTACAAAACCTAAAACGTTTTAATAAATTTGAAAGTAAAACAACACAAATAATTATACAACAAATAATAAAGCAAGTGTTAGAGAATAATATAAATCATATCTTAAACCTTACCTAACAGTTTAAGTTATTGGGTTGAGATGGTTATTTAACATGGTATCAGAGCCTTGATGACCAAACGGTCACATGTTCAAATCTCATCATCTTTATTTATTTTATAAAAAATAAAGCAAAAAATAATGTGAGTTTGTATAAATTTTAAATTTAAAGAACTTTTACTTGGGATAATATATTATAAAATAATATAAATTATATTTTAAATTTCACCTAACAATTTAAATTATTAATCATAACTAGCCTAGAGTAAAAAAAAAAAAACTCTGAGACTAAGACAAAGGTCGTTCAAATAATTGGAGGTACAGGAGTTCAACAAGCAGTAAGGTTCTCATTAGTACGACTTTCCTTTTCAAGAATCAAAATGCTACACAAACAATGGCTTTGGTGAATCTTTGTAGAAGAAGTGTGAAATAATGTGTACAAGATACTGAACAAAGAACACCTAGAATATGCTACAAGAACTTGGGAAAAAAGTAATAAATCACTTGAAAAGACGAAGGATTGAAAGATTCTAGCAGGCCATTATTTCAAATCAAAATTTAGCATTACGCCATCATTTTATTTTAATGCAAGAATGTCAATTGTAACCGGTTAAATTATGGCTTCGGGATAATCGTATGTTTTCCCTATAATTTTTTATATATATTCTAAAGATTTATTGGTGCATAATTTTTTTAATAGATTTTATCTTTTTATTATTTTATCAAGGTATTTTTCATTCCATCCAATTTCATTATCTTGTATATCACATGTCAGGATTTTATGGATCTATGATTAAAAAAGAATTACGCATGAAAAAAATTAAATAATGACATGTAAAGAAAACCATTGAATACCAAAAAAACTCAAGAGAAATATAGGAAAAGTGGTTGGACTATTTTAAAATATTTATTATATATTTATTTAATATCAAATTTAGTCAAATTAAAATTATTTGAAAAATATTACATTTTCTCTGTAATTGAAAAAGAAAAGATTGTTTTTTTAAATAATCTTTAAGGTAATTTATGTTTTTTTGAACTAATTTTAAGGTAATTTTAGAAGAATTAAATTAATTATATACAAAACATACAATTCTTTCCCCATCTATTAGGAATTAAGATCCAGCTCTTAAGCTTGGAATCTAAATTAGAAAAAGAAGAAGAAAGAAGCATGGTGCTCATCGGGTCCCTTTACGATGACAACCGACAAATCCCCCCTCCAGCTAAATACATCTTGTTTATAGATGTGACTGTTATTATATATATCTACACATACATACATACATACATACATACAAGTGTCTTTTTTAAGAAATTGAATAAAGTGACGGCATTGGTCTTTATGATGAGTCAACCGTCTTTCTTTCATCAACTTTTTTTAAGATTCCGTCCACCGCCCCTCCGGTGGTCTTGGTTCTGAATTATACTCCTACAACCACTGCTACTGAAAACTAGTTAAAGTCAACAAAGTTAGAGAATGGAAAACAACAAGTACTTGAAGTTGCTTCTGCAACAAAAGAAGCAGAAATGGTTGTTACTGTTAATATTATCTTCAACCATCTTGCTTCTTACTACCATAGCATCATTCTCATCTTCCCCTCAATTGCTATACAAATCACACGGCAACAAATTCCATTTCCAGCAGGTTCCACGCTTTGTGGAACCTAAATTGAAAAACTCACCTTCTTCTCCCGTACATAAAGTACCCCGCCTTGCCTACTTAATTTCAGGTTCTGCTGGAGATGGAGTGAGCTTGAAACGGGCTTTAAAAGCACTCTACCATCCGAGGAATCAGTATGCTGTGCATTTGGACTTGGAGGCCACCGCGGAGGAGAGGTTGGAGCTGGCGAGATGGGTGAGTGAGGAGAAGGTTTTCGAGGAGGTGGGAAATGTGAGGGTGGTTGTGAGATCCAATTTGGTAACTTATAGAGGTCTAACTATGGTTAGCAATACGCTTCATGCTGCTGCAATTTTGCTCAAGGATATTGATGATGGGGAATCTTGGGATTGGTTTATCAATTTGAGCGCTTCTGATTATCCTTTGATGACTCAAGATGGTAATAAATGCATAATTTATATTATACAATACTTTGTAATTAATTACTACTTGATTATAAGTAAAGTAGGTTTGGTCCTCCTTTGGAATCGGTGATTTATATATTATATATATATATATATATATATATATATATATATATATATATCTTTGTTCATTTTCTTAAGAGAAGGGGGAAGAACGGAGTACCTAGAAATCCATTTGCTTTAATGGGCATCTCCTAGTTTTTGCTGTCAACAGCAATTCTGCTTGCTAGCTTAGCCACAAACATAACTTCTGTTGTCTTCTTGGCTTGATTATGATGGTCACGGTTCCATGTTAACAGGATCAGTAAGTACTAAATTTGCGTTAGTACATGCCATTTTTAGCAACCGTTCGCACTATTTGCTCTCGTTACTGATTACGTCGATATTTTAGGGTTATTTTTTTGTTCATATTGGTGAGTTCAAATCATCAACTAGCGTAGCTATAATAAACAGATTATAGTTTAACTTCATAACTTTAAAACCTGGCGTTGGTAAGGCTTATTCTATTTTACCATGCATTCATTGACATGCAAACAGCTGATTTCATTAAGTTTTTTAGCTATAAAATTTTGGGAAGTTTTAATTGTACTCTGTGCAAGCCCAGATTGATTTCTGATGGCATTAACTTGTGGTTTCTGTTTTCTTCCTCACAGATATTCTTCATACACTCTTTGATATTCCAAGAGACCTTAACTTCATCGAGCATACCAGTGACATTGGATGGAAGAAGTATGTGGTTTATCTGCTCTCTATACCTTTCTCTCTGTTTTCTTTTTGGAATGTTTGCGGCGTGAGATTGGATAAGGATGGAAGAGAGGGGAGGGATAAGGGAGGAGGAATTGGGTGTCCACTTTGTTTGACAACAAGGATGGAGACCTAAGGAAGGATCAAAAGGATCCTTTCAATCTTTCCCTACTTGTACTTCAAATATGGCGAATTGGCTCCTATAATATTCCTTTTTTGTAACTCTTAATGCTCTCAACTTCGATGGATTGACTCTCATCCTTCTCTTTTATGTACCAAACAACCAGATGGATGATTCCATCCTCTCCCCTTTCTATCCTTCCACTTTATCCAAACATAGCCTAAGGGAGGGTGCGGAGGGGAGTATTCATCTTCAATTTTGTATTTAAGTTTTTGCTAAAAATTGGATTTTTCTGAACCCTGCAGAGATCAAAGAGCCAAGCCTGTCATAATAGACCCAGGGCTATATAGCCAGCCAAAATCAGAGGTTTTTTGGATATCAGAGAAAAGGAGGTTGCCAACAGCATATAATTTGTTTACTGGTAAGATATAGAAGAACTAACAATATATCTTTCAACTCTTTTTTGTCCTAGAAACCAAAGCAGTCTCTCACAATCTTAACAGAAAAAAATAATCATATAAACAGCACAATGTTATTAAGAGTACAGCCTATGTATTTCTCCACCGCTGAGTACTTGGAAACCAGGTCTTTCCTAGATTTTTTCCGATGTATTTGATTAAGAATCTACGAAATCAACTCGTTGGTTCCAGTCTTCCAGAGAAGTCTCATGTTTTGCATCCTGCATCAATGCCCCTTTCCAACTCAAATGTCTCCTGAATATGTAAAACTGATTATAAAATTCAAGTCTGTGGTCTCAACTACATCAACTCTAGAAATCAGAGCTACTTCGTGTAGATGTTGTCTGGTTGTACACTAAATCATGACAATGACTTTTCGTGATATTTTAATTTATCACGTAAACTAGCTAGCATTCTCCACATTTACAAGTATTTCTCCACCGCTGAGTACTTGGAAACCAGGTCTTTCCTAGATTTTTTCCGATGTATTTGATTAAGAATCTACGAAATCAACTCGTTGGTTCCAGTCTTCCAGAGAAGTCTCATGTTTTGCATCCTGCATCAATGCCCCTTTCCAACTCAAATGTCTCCTGAATATGTAAAACTGATTATAAAATTCAAGTCTGTGGTCTCAACTACATCAACTCTAGAAATCAGAGCTACTTCGTGTAGATGTTGTCTGGTTGTACACTAAATCATGACAATGACTTTTCGTGATATTTTAATTTATCACGTAAACTAGCTAGCATTCTCCACATTTACAAGTATTTCTCCACCGCTGAGTACTTGGAAACCAGGTCTTTCCTAGATTTTTTCCGATGTATTTGATTAAGAATCTACGAAATCAACTCGTTGGTTCCAGTCTTCCAGAGAAGTCTCATGTTTTGCATCCTGCATCAATGCCCCTTTCCAACTCAAATGTCTCCTGAATATGTAAAACTGATTATAAAATTCAAGTCTGTGGTCTCAACTACATCAACTCTAGAAATCAGAGCTACTTCGTGTAGATGTTGTCTGGTTGTACACTAAATCATGACAATGACTTTTCGTGATATTTTAATTTATCACGTAAACTAGCTAGCATTCTCCACATTTACAAGTATTTCTCCACCGCTGAGTACTTGGAAACCAGGTCTTTCCTAGATTTTTTCCGATGTATTTGATTAAGAATCTACGAAATCAACTCGTTGGTTCCAGTCTTCCAGAGAAGTCTCATGTTTTGCATCCTGCATCAATGCCCCTTTCCAACTCAAATGTCTCCTGAATATGTAAAACTGATTATAAAATTCAAGTCTGTGGTCTCAACTACATCAACTCTAGAAATCAGAGCTACTTCGTGTAGATGTTGTCTGGTTGTACACTAAATCATGACAATGACTTTTCGTGATATTTTAATTTATCACGTAAACTAGCTAGCATTCTCCACATTTACAAGTATTTCTCCACCGCTGAGTACTTGGAAACCAGGTCTTTCCTAGATTTTTTCCGATGTATTTGATTAAGAATCTACGAAATCAACTCGTTGGTTCCAGTCTTCCAGAGAAGTCTCATGTTTTGCATCCTGCATCAATGCCCCTTTCCAACTCAAATGTCTCCTGAATATGTAAAACTGATTATAAAATTCAAGTCTGTGGTCTCAACTACATCAACTCTAGAAATCAGAGCTACTTCGTGTAGATGTTGTCTGGTTGTACACTAAATCATGACAATGACTTTTCGTGATATTTTAATTTATCACGTAAACTAGCTAGCATTCTCCACATTTACAAGTATTTCTCCACCGCTGAGTACTTGGAAACCAGGTCTTTCCTAGATTTTTTCCGATGTATTTGATTAAGAATCTACGAAATCAACTCGTTGGTTCCAGTCTTCCAGAGAAGTCTCATGTTTTGCATCCTGCATCAATGCCCCTTTCCAACTCAAATGTCTCCTGAATATGTAAATCTGATTATAAAATTCAAGTCTGTGGTCTCAACTACATCAACTCTAGAAATCAGAGCTACTTCGTGTAGATGTTGTCTGGTTGTACACTAAATCATGACAATGACTTTTCGTGATATTTTAATTTATCACGTAAACTAGCTAGCATTCTCCACATTTACAAGTATTTCTCCACCGCTGAGTACTTGGAA
Source organism: Populus nigra (assembly GCF_951802175.1). NCBI lineage: Eukaryota > Viridiplantae > Streptophyta > Magnoliopsida > Malpighiales > Salicaceae > Populus > Populus nigra. The sequence goes on along the minus strand of NC_084870.1, from coordinate 1,652,902 downwards.
ACCAGGTCTTTCCTAGATTTTTTCCGATGTATTTGATTAAGAATCTACGAAATCAACTCGTTGGTTCCAGTCTTCCAGAGAAGTCTCATGTTTTGCATCCTGCATCAATGCCCCTTTCCAACTCAAATGTCTCCTGAATATGTAAATCTGATTATAAAATTCAAGTCTGTGGTCTCAACTACATCAACTCTAGAAATCAGAGCTACTTCGTGTAGATGTTGTCTGGTTGTACACTAAATCATGACAATGACTTTTCGTGATATTTTAATTTATCACGTAAACTAGCTAGCATTCTCCACATTTACAAGTAGCTCGCATTGCAAATTTATGGTAGGCATTAGAAGAGATGATAAACTCCTTACCCCTCATTGAGTTTTAAATTCTTGGGATCCAGAGCACCGTATTCACTTTCACTCACTCCTGTTAGTATGGAAATTATTTGGATGAGCTTCTGAGTATGTAGAGATTGAATAGAAATGTCATTAAATTGTCAGTTTAAGCTAATAAAGTGTCCAACGTTTTCAAGACTGAACTTGAATTGTACAGGAATAGAGCCATAGAGGAGGAGATGGTACAAGCAATTTAGTTGCAAAAAGCTCATCTATCTGTGTGTATATTTATAGCGAGAGAATTTAAAAATTAGTTGTGGTACTGATTACCTCAGGTTCTGCTTGGATGATGCTCTCTCGACCTTTTGTGGAGTATTGCCTGTGGGGCTGGGACAACCTCCCAAGGATAGTCCTCATGTACTATGCAAACTTTCTCTCTTCACCTGAGGGTTATTTCCACACTGTAATCTGCAATGCTGATGAGTTCCGAAACACTACTGTTAACCATGACCTTCATTTCATATCTTGGGACAACCCTCCTAAGCAACACCCTCATTTTCTCACAGTAGATGATTATGAGAGCATGGTTGAGAGCAATGTTCCCTTTGCAAGGAAATTTGGCAAGGACGACCCGGTTCTTGACAGGATTGATTCTAACCTTCTGGGACGCAGAGCCGATGGGTTTGTGCCTGGTGGATGGTTCACTGATGAAGGAAATGCAAGTACAGTTCTCCCTCGTATTAATTTAAAGAACACCACTGAGCTTAAGCCTGGCCCTGGTGCTCAGAGGCTCAAGCGCCTGATGAGCAGTCTATTGTTAGCGGATGATTTTAACTCGACACACTGCAAAATGATGCCTGCTGTTTCGAAGATGAAATAGTTACGAAGGCTTTCTTGCCCTTACGTAGTTTATGATGATTCCTCTGGTTGATGAGGAATTGCCTGGAGATTGCTAATACACCAAATAAGCAGGCTATATGAGAGGAGTGGGAACTCTCTCTCTCTCTCTCTCTCTCTTGAAACAAGAAAGAAAACCGCCCATATTTAGAAGATTTATTTACAATTTAGTCCATATAGTTTTGAATTAATTACTTAATCCTTATAGTATAAAAAATAATTGAACAATCCTTTGATCATTCTCAGTTTAGTTGTGTCTTTCCCAAAATGCTTTCTTGCTTTGTCAAATTTCTACTTCTTGCACGTTTTTCTTCTTCTTCTTAATTGTGGTTTTTAATATATATATAATCAAAATAACATAGAATTGATAAATCATAAACAAATTTAAAAACATGATTATTGAATATATAATTTTAATATAGCTTTTGAAGAACGAACAAAGACAAAATAACTAGTTTTGTTAAATTATATAAGTAATTTACAAGTAAAGAGAGTCGAAGAGAGACACTGTTCAAGCATAGGATATTGATAATAGTGCATTAACGTTATTAGAAAGCAAAACACTCAAATTCATCAATTTTATCCACATACTTTACTCAAGTGACGGAGGGGAGGCCTTTAGAGAGAGAAACATTCAGTCTTTGAGAAAGTCACATTTATAGTAATAAAAAATCTTTGAGAAAAGAGTTGATAACACTCATACCCCTTCTAATGAAATGCACACATATCAAGCTTAGGATGTTTATGTTTTGGAAAGTCAACAAAGGCAACACAATATAAAAAACCCGAGGCAATAATTAATGTCGAATAAAAAAAAGTAGGTGTATATCAGAAGAAAGACATTAGAATTAGCGGTGATTTTTTTTGGTTTGGTTTTTATAAAAATTAAAAATAATCAAATCAAATTTTTTTTAAAAAACCAAAACTGATTCAAACCGACCGGTTTCAGTTCGGTTCGGTTTTTTAGAACAAAAACTAGTTCAAACCGGTTTGACTCGGTTTTGGCTCAGTTTGGCTTGGTTTTTTTCCGGTTTGACTCGGTTTTTTTTGTTTTTTCGGTTTGGATTTGGTTCGGTTCGTTTTTTTGGTTTTAGGCTTATAAAACCGAAACCAAACCGAACCAAACCGGTTAGTTTTTTTAAAATTTAATCGGTTTTTTTATATATATATGGTTCGGTTTTTTTACTTACCTCTAATTATAATGATGTTTAAAAGCAAACACTCAACTAAAAACATGATTCATTAAGTAAATAGTGAAGGTGCTAACATAATTCTGAAAATAGAATAGCATAGCACGAGCTATTTCTAATATGTTATAATTTTTATATTCTACAACACTATTTTGTTGAGAGTATAAGAATATGTAGTTCCATGAATGTTACCGATGGATGGATTAACACTAAGTTTGAACCATTTTATGAAATTCATAGAAATAATTAAAGACATCACCCTTAGATTTTATCGAATATAACCGGAAAAAGAAATATCATAAACTAACAATAATAAAAAATAAATAAAACTAGAGATGGATCCATATATTCGAATGGACTAATGAAAAACTTATTAACGTCTTATTAAAACTAAAAGAATAAGAAAAGCGATGACTATTAGCCAAAACATAAGTGTCACATAAAATAAAAAATACTATAGTTTGAAAATAAACTTAGAAATAAATGTCTCAAATTACCAAAAAATACATCTCCTAAATTACGATGCCATCACAATATCTAATTTTTCAAATGATGACCTGAGTGTATAGTAGAAAAATACCTGCTCGAACAAATATTATTAACATAATATAATTCATAGTTTTGAAATTCGGCCTGACCCGGCAGGTTAACCCGGGACCCGATCAACTCGGGGTTGAAACCAGATCGGGTTGAGAGAAAAACAAGGAAAGGAAAAACCCGATGTGATCCGGCAAGACCGGATCAAAAACTCGGTTTCAGCCCGTTAACTTTTATTTTTTTTACTAAAATGACGTCGTTTTGATTAAAAAAAAAGAATTGACCCGGTCAAAATCCGGAACTCGAGCCTTGGACCGGACCGGGTCTAAAAACTATGATATAATCTACACTCTTAGTAACACACCCAATAATCTTATTACTATTGAGATTATAAAAAGGATAAAAATGCAAATACGTTAATTATAAACAATTTGTTTTCCGGATTATGCAAGACACTAAGAAAATATTACTAGACTAGTCTGGAACTAATAATGTATGTTCTAGTGACAAAGTACAAGTCAAATTAATTGTGCTAGATTTAGTGACTGGTATTGAAACACCATTAGTATTATCAATATGAGAACAATGAGGGAATTAATGATAGTAGTGGGATCATATATCATGTGATATATATATATATATATAGCCATAAATCAATATATAATACAACTATAAATGCAGTGTTGCAGTATGTATTTCTGTGATCTTTATTTATATTTTGCTACCCCTGTTGTTTAAACAATCGAGAGTTTACTATTTATGTTGCGGCCTCTAAGTTGAATTGCAAACTGATGTACACATATGCAATGTTGCAGCTCGTAAAATGATCATTCACTGTATTAAATTTTTGTCGGAGAGTTTTACTGTGTTAGGTAACTGAAATTTTCACATTGTATCTTAGATAAAGCATTCAAATGAGTAACTGGTAAGAAAGAGTTTGCTAATTGGAATGGAATATGAGCAGTTTTACGCATTTTAATGGAAAGAGCAGCTTGACAACAATTCATTTGATTGAAGGTCAGGTCTGCCCAGTGGAGCATATTTGTGTATGCACAGGATTAATTTAAAACTCATCATTCTCATATTGATTATCGGTAATGATAAACTAAATATCCCTTTATAAGATCAAATTCTTTTTTGCTATTTGAATAAGATAAACTAAATATCTTTTAAGTAGTGCTTGATTTGGTTTATTACAAGTCCTTAAAATATCTTCTCAACATATAATAAAATGAATAGTTGATGTATGTGTGTCATTCAATGCTGCTAACTCTGTTTACTATTAGCATGCTATAAATGATATAACAACCATGAGTTCTGGTTATATAAGACCAAATTTCCATGCTCTTCATGGTTATTACCTGGCAAAGATGATTGATAAAGTGAAGATTTGTTTTTAAAGTTATCGAGAAACTTGAAAGAAGACTGGTTGCACATTGATGGCTAATAGATTAACAGATCAAAAAATGAGAGCTTTAATTAATTTATTCAGTATATTGTTCTAAAAGAACTATTTATTTTTAAATAGTAGATGCATCAGAGGCTTTAAAAATTGCTATATTATTGTATAAGTTGTTTAGAGAGGTTATTTTATTTACAAAGCATTTTAGTCCACAAAGATAATTTAAGAGCTATGGTGACATCTAGAGAATGAGTCTCCTCTACTTATGCTAAAGATAGCAAATAAAAAAGGTTTGTTAATAGTATGTTGAACTCTATATTTTGGGAAGAATGTGCATCAATTACACGAATGGTCGAACCATTAGTTTTAGTTCTATGAATTGTTGATAGTGATGATAGACCTGCTATGAGATATTTATAAGAGGTTATCCATTCTGCAAAGAAAGAAATATTGAGGAGATTTCAAAGGAAAATGACTAAGGTGCAACCTTTCCTAGCTAGACATCATTAACAATAGATCAGATGGACAATTGTATATGAAGCTTTTTGCAGCGGGATTTTGGTTGAATTTTTGATTTCAATATATTGTCAATCTAATGGATAGATATATAAACACCATTTCCAGACTTTTAGATGTTGTTGAGATGTATGCAAATGAAAATACAATTATGCTAAGCAAGCTTAAAAGTGAAATGAAATTGTTTAGGAATGCAGGACTTGACCTTGGTAGAGTGTTCGAGAAAATGATCGCAACCTTTTACCTTCAGATATATTATTATTTTCATATTCAAAGTAATTTAAAAATATTATCTTGACATAATCTTACATATTAATTTTGTATATAGATGAATGGTGGGTGCTATATGAAACTTGTGCTCCAAATCTCCAAAAGCTAGCTATATAATTTTAAATCAAACTTGTAGTTCTTCGAAATACAAGAGGAATTTGAGTATTTTTTAGCACATACACTCTAAGAAGAGAAATCGATTGGAGTATCACAGACTTAATGACCTAGTTTATGTATCCTATAATTTGAGATTTTTTAAAAAAAGTATTTTCTTTTCTCTAATTCTTAAAAAGTTATTTATATTATTAAGTAGCAACATTAATACTTATATTTTGTACCTTAACTTTGATTTTGTAGAAATTATTGAAAATGATAGAATTATAATCCAATTAATTTCGAGATACTTTCTGACACTAAAAATTGAGTAATAGAAGATAATCCATCATCTTTAACAACCAAAGAAGTAGAAATCTTTCACCGTGATTTATTAACCATGCTAATTAATAATTAGGGTAGATCACTTCTTTAATTTTTTTTTTAAAAGGAAATATCAACTCAAACATACACTAAATCATTTAGTTTAGTTATGGAATATGATGTGAATGACAATGCGCTCGTTGAAAATTCCAATTTAAAAAACTTAGTATTTTTGTATTTTTGGAAGAATATTAAAATCAGTTTACATATTAATTAATACTAAATCTATTTTTTTAATAATCTTAAAAACAAATCTCTCATATCAGCCAGTATATTAAAAAAATTAATAAAATTTTGAAAATACTCATCTCAAAGTTCGGATCCAAAAAATAAAAAAAAAATGATGCCTTTTTAATTGAACTCTTCGTTACAAAATTTAATAGATGATAACATGAGTTAAAAAGGTAAAGGAGGTGCATGTGTACAAAAAAGAAGAAGTAATATTTAATTAAAAAGGAATGAATTACAATAAATACTCTTTTATTACACCGATAGTTTAACACACCCTCTTTCCAATCTTTTTGTGTTAAATTCAGCAATATTTATGTTAAATTCTTTCACTTGATTATGGTTTTGGCTTGGAAGCTTTAAATGCCAAAATGTATATGAAATGACCTCCAATTTGGACAAATATTGGGATAAACTCTACAAAGGAATGTATTTTTCAAAGAAAGAATTTCGTCTAGCATCGTGTGTTCTTGCACCTTTCATGAACTTGTAATTAAAAAAAGCTGAGCTGTGGGTTTTCTTTATATAAAAACCGTTCATGTGTGCACATAACATTTACACCATTGCATGTCCCCAAACATTATTGCTACCATTATTACTGAACCCCCACCCACTTAATTGTAAACTACAATTATTTTTCTTTGTTAAAACTTTGAAATCCATAATTACTCTAATTTGTTTATCAAATCTTATCTTTCCCCGGCCCATATGCTGGCTTGTGAAGAATGAGCTGGATAGAAAAGAGTTTTTAAGCATGCTAATTAATGATTAGGGTCCTAAAGGTGCCCTATGGGGGATGCCTTTTCTCCTTCTTGAAGTAGAATGTGGTGGAATTGGCGTGCTTTTGTACATGTCTTGCTGGCTTCCTTCACGCAATTCTTCTTCTTCCTTTAATGGCAATCTTCTTGCCATTCCATCTCTAATTTCCTCGTTCTTGGTGCTCAAGTTAAAGTTGGTATCTCCACTGTTCTTTATTCCTACAAGCTGGATTAAATACCAAGTTAACTTTTGTTTAAACCATTATCCAAGCAAAATAACAAGTCCATCAGGAACAGGAAACTTTACAAATTAATCGATCTAGCTAGCTCCGATCAATACCAATTATTTGATCGCAACTTAAATTTTAATGACTGTTTGTTTGCGTAGTGCAACTTGTTCTTTAAAAACATTAAATTAATATTTTTTAGAAGGTTTTTTTTATATAATTTTAATAGTTTGATGTTAAAAATAAAAAATAAATAAATATTTCTAAAAAACACATTGGCTGCTTACCAAACACACTTCTCAAATCTTGGTACAACCACAATGTCACTAATTGAAAACTACAAAGTAAAATTATGTGATAATAATTTGGTGCGCAGAGGGTAGAAATCAAATAAGAGATGCAGCTTTTTGGTATAACAACAAATGTCCTAGTTTTAAATGACAATGTGGGACAGTTTTGAAAGGAAAGGGTCGGTAGAAATCTGATGAGAGAAACGAGAAGAAATTAAGCACTGACCTTACATCCCAAAGAACAGAAACGAAAGGGATCCAGAAGACTTCTCCCACAAATTTCGCATAAATGAGAGACTCCTTTACTAGTGCTACTCTTAGGTTGTGGTCTCTCATTAAGGAAAAGAACTCTAGCACTGTTTATAACGTAAGTTTGAACTCCACTAATGTCCAAAACCTTTTGAATCTCAGCAACCCTAACAACATCATGATACGATGACCTTCTGATCTGTTTTCACATATCCCCACATATATATTTTTCAGAGATGTTGCATTCATGCGATGAGAATGGAAACAATAATGACTCGCCGAAACAGGAAAGATGAATTACTTGAATAACAGGATGATCTTTGTGCTGAGTTGATCGGCAATAGAAGCAAAAGGAATCGGTGTTGCAATCAAGGCAGAACATGTTGCATTCGCTACGTGGGGCTTCTCTATGCCTGGGGCAAATGGTGAAGAATGCAGCCGACAATAATGATTCAAGCCATGGTGGTACCAACATTTCCTGTATTGAAGCATCCGATATATTAAAACCATCAACTGGGTCAACTATTCATGTGCATAAATTAAAATCAAAATAACTCCATTATGGTTACCATTATCAAGAAGGACCAATGTAGCAATGGAGGCACCAAAAGTAAAAAAACGTGTATTCCAGGAAGGGAGAGAGGGTGGTGTGGAGGGTTCAGAGAAAATAAAAGAGATGCTTAAGATATGCCGACAAAACAAAGGAAACGGCAAGAGGACAAGGAATGTATGTAAGAGCATGCTAAAAGACAAGGTTAATGTAACGGTTGAGATCTACGGGGGTAGGTTAAAAGGGTTATCCTATCGTTGGATTAATAAAATCAAGAAATAATAAAAGGAAAGAATATAGGAGAAATTAAAAAAAAAAAAAAAAAGGGGGAGTAATGCTATTTTTTAAGAATGAGTTCTTATAATGATATGGCAGCCAACGTCGATACTCCACGATTTAAAACACAAGTACTTTTTTTTTTTTACAAGCCTCAACCTTATAATTAACCCATCTCAATTATTAATTACACTTTTTGTTTAATTCTATACTACTAAAAAATTAACAAATATAAATAGACACAACGACAAAATATTTTTATTGATAGATTACGGTGAATTTATTTAATTGAATATATCTTTGTCTTGTCATTTTTACAGATAAAATTATCAACAAATTAAAATTTTTCCATTAAATCGATCAGTAAATCCATCTGTAATATTTAATTTATGACCTGACAAGCGACCCTCCTTCCTCTCTCCTCAATTTCTTCTTCTTCCTTTATTTTTTTCTACAACAAACAACACAGCCCTCTAATTTTATCACAAATCAATCTCCCACTACAAATTCAACCACCCCATCACTCAGTTTGTCAGCATTCCTGTTTTGATTCAAATTTTATTGATGATTGTCCACTTCGAGTAAGCAAGACTACCCTTTTTTTTAACTTAATTTTAAAATGTTAATTTTTATTATATATTTTTATAGTATATGTATTTTGTTTTAGTGTTTAATTGTTTTATACCCTTTTTCCCATATAAATTTGTTGTATGAATATATAATTTATATATTTTAGGGTATGTTTAACATTTTATAAAATTTTATTTGTTTGTGTAAATTGATGAAATTTAATTTGAATTTGTGACTTAGGAGTTTTGTGATGAAATAAATAATGGTTTATTTAACGGGTCAATTTTATTATTGAGTTGAGTTTTTTGGTAAATATATAGAAATTTGAATTTATGTAAATAATTGATAATGAATTAGTAGTAATACTAAAATAGTTTGAATAAGTTTGAGTTAAATCAATGTTCTGTTATTTATTTAGTTTACGTAATTAATTAATACATGTTGTCATCAATATTCTAAATAGGTTTGACATAAGTAATTGATAATCGTTCATGGATATATCGAGATTCACTTGAAGGATTGCATAGGATGAATTATTGCAATGAGGTTTAGGGTTTTATTAATTATTCACTATCTAATATGAGAAATATTAGTGGAGGTATTATTAGATATCCATATAATAGGTGTAAAAATAAAATGTTTTTTTGATCCAGATGTTGTAACGATACATCTTCTACAAAAAAAAATTATAGAGAGATACCTATGTTAGTTTGTACACAGATAACCATATGTTCCTCACGAGATCATGATAGAAAGGATGGTTGGGTCAACTTCTAGTTCTAGCAATGTACATGAAGTTGTAGATGACAATAGTAATTCTTATAGGAATATGGTTATGGATGCAATGAGAAAGTATCAAGGTTATATCGGTCAATGTCCAATAGTAGATGAAGAATCTAATACAGACACGACCAAGTTTTTTTTATCTTTTTAAAGACTCTGAAGAATCATTATGGGATGAGTGCACAAATCACAAAAAATTATTGGTCATTGCATAAATGTTCACCATAATGGTTCATAAGGTTGGTTACGACATAATTGTTGAATGAGCAAAAAGCAACCTGAAGAGAATAGGTTAAAAGATAAATTTTATAGTGATAAATCCATGATGAAATTTTATAGGATATCAGAAAATTAATATGTGTCCAAACTTCTATACGTTGTACTACCTTGAAAATTCAAAGTTGACTGAGTGCAGAATATGTTGGCATACTCGTTATAAACTCAAAATTGGCAAGGAAATGATTATTATTGCACATATGAAACTTAGATACTTATCAATGACACATAAATGGCAAAGGCTATTCATGTCACAAAAAGACTGCTAAGAACATGACATAGCATCATTCACCTGATGCGGTGGATGGAGTTATGGTGCATTCTCAGTCCGTGGAAATTGTACGATGGAAATATCTTGATTTAAAGCTCGTATGACATTGTGGTGGTGATTTCTTTTCAAAGTACTTTTCACTTGAAAATACATTGAAATAATATTTTTTTTATTTTTTAAATTTTATTTTTGGCATTAACATATTAAAACGATTTAAGAACACAAAAAAATAATTTGAAACAAAAACAAATGAGTTGTGGGTTTAAATAATAAAATTACTATTTTACCGTTTATTAGAGGTAATTGTGTAATGTCCTCATTTTCCCATGAATACTTTCAAATAATTAATTGTATAGTGCAGGGAATTTTATATATATATATATATATATATATATATATATATATTATCACGAATCTTTCTTGCTTTGCAAGGTTTCATACTTCTACAAAATACAACTTCATTGATTTCCAAGACAGTTCACTATTAGTGGTATCAGTCGATCTGTTTGATCAACCAAATTGGACAGTAGTTAGTTTTACTGTTCAATCTTTCAAGTGGGCGATCGATTCATCCAGTGATCCCAAGTGGCCAATCGATTTACACAAATTAATTTAAAACCTTTTATTTATGTACCAAACTATTTCCCTCATTTCAGGTCACACGATATGATGTTTAACACATGTATCTTAACCTTTCAACACTTGATTCATTTACCTTAGATCTCAACCATTCACAAACAACACTCTCAAATGATATTTTTCCAAACATATAGTTCTACACATACATATAAAGATTTTAAGTTCAGTAATCTTAATGATGTACAATAACACAAGCAAACTTATAATGTTAAAGTATTTAATGAATAACATGTAGCTTACAATCTTAACTTAGAGCAAAATGAATATAAATATGTTTAAGTTAACATTACAATTCTTGAAATATCCTATATAAGACAATTTTAATAAATACAATAACAAAATGGTTTTACTACCAAATATATATCAAAATAAACGTGACTTCATATAAAAGCTAGTCTTCTACTGAGTGTGATGCACATGAAAGTCAATAATATATCAATATAATGTGAGCACATACATCATATATCAATGTTAAAGAAGTCAACTATAACAACCAATTTAACTATTAAATTGTTAAAAACTCCTTACTTGATATCTCTCATTTTCATCTCTCTAGTCTTCGCAACATGAGCCATCTAATCCATACAATAATTCAATATCTAAAACATTATCCATAGTTGTCAACACCCGATAACAAGTTAAAATCATGTTGCTACCAATTTTCTGGTATCATTAACATCTACTTAATGGATGTTAATCAATTTTCAAGCATTGTCAATGCTAGGGTAACCCCCATTAGCATCATTAGCCTCCATAACCCAGAATGGCTAATGCTTTCAATATAAATATAAACAAAATTTTTTGTTGATATGATAATGCTTCACAACCCGGTAAACAAATCCAACCCATTTCAATCTCACGCAATAAAAAATACATTATTCAAATGTCGACGTCAATGAAAACCTATTGAAAACATTAGCTTCCATATCCCAGAATGGTTAATCAAGTTTAGAGATTCTCTATTATTTTCACTTATCATCTATCAATTTCCAGTTCATAGTTTGCATATATAACAAGATTGCATTTACTACAAGTACAACATACGATAATAAATAATTAGGTTTAGGTCACATACTAGTCGAACATAAGGTCTCGCTTCTAGCTCTAGACTAAGGCCTAGGTGTGATCGTATCCCCTATCAGAACATGATAGTTCATCTTAAACATTCAATTCACTCACCTATATTCAATGTTCAGGAACACAATTATGCTTGATTTATATAATAATGGCCTCAAACCAATGCACACCCTAAATCCCTATGTTATCAAACATCTCATACATCTCAATTAAGCATAGTTCCTTCCTCAAACATTTATTCTCCTACCACTACCTAGGCCAAAACTCTCTCTTATAAAAATAATAAAAAAAAGAGTTTCATTCTTCTTTCGTCTACTTTTAAATCATTTTTTAACCTAGTTATTAATTTCATACAATAATATACTTATAAGGTTAAATCATTCTAACATTAATCCCAACCCATAAAACCTTACCCTTCCATAACATGCAAACACTTAACTTTCTTCAATTTGAACGAAAATTGAAATCAATCATAGGAAGGATATTTTAATTCCTTTTTTTACCTTTTTATCAAAAGAGATTAAGAAAGATTAGCTAAAGAAAGCTTATCCCTTCTGTAACAATCTTAATTTCCAGGAAAACACGCAATAGTAATTAATGGAAATTTCAAGGAATGTTTTTACAGGTTTCACCAAAATTTTGGCAGAGACTCCTTTATATCGGAAGGTCTCAAGTTATCAATAAAATTATATTACACTTTTAATTTTATTTCACAACCTGATCCAATAATCTTAGATCTTAACCCAATTCATCATCATCAATATAAGATGTCTTATTCAATATCATACAATTCAAGTTCATAAAATAATAATGCATAATTCAAGTGTTACATAATATCATCATATAAACTATATCTTGCATAATAACATCATATAATGTAAGTCAAATGAAGGATTTAATTTCAACTATAAACATGCATGGTTAAATAGGTACTTAGAATTACAAACATTAGATTGAAGTCATACATTCAAATTTACAAGTTAATATTATATTTTAAGTTTTGGGAGATGAGTCTCTTAATTAAAAAAATAATTATATGGCTAAAAGCAAAAGGTAACTAAACTAAAATTGCTCCTAACATGACCCTGGTAGACTTGAAAATAAAAATTAACATATACATATAATTATAAAAGGTAGTAATAAAAAATAACAACAATATGTAATAATTTCCATGGCATTTCTTTTGTTACATAAAATTAGGCATACCTCTTTTACAACATATATTTTCCATCTATTACCAATATCCATCTAATATCCTACCCATTTGCCGAGAATAATTTCATCTTGAAAATCTCAACACAACTCAATGGTTTCAAATACCATCTCCTTATGAATCTATTTTCATTTGATACCAAGATATTCCTCTCTTGGTATCATTAGTTTATCTCATTCTTTCGAGATAACTAATCAATGCTTTCTCTTCCATTCTCTGAAGGGTAATTGTTGATACCAATAGTACCATTAGTCTTTCAATACCGAGTTAGACTAATCAATTCCATTCAAGTGTTGATATCAATACAAACGATTGATATCATTAACTATTCCTACTCCGGAATAGTTAATCAATTCTTATCCACTCTGGTTTAACATCAAAGTTGTCGATGTCAAAAACCCTTAACATCATTAGCCTCCTTACCCGGAGTAGCTAATCACACCAGAAATGGTTGTCAATACCAATGCGATCTATAGATATATTAATTATTCTCGACCCGAAATAATTAATCAACTTATCTTTTTCCCTTAACTAGGAGTAACCTTGTCGATGTTAGTAATTTGTAATAACATATTAGTCACCTAATTACCTGAGATTGACTAATCAATTTAAGGAATGTCGGCAACAATGGAATCTCATTGATACCATTAGCTATCCAAACTCGGATAGCTATTAATGTCATCTGAAATGTCGGTACCAATGAAACTTCATTAATACCATTAGCTATCCAAATCCAGATAGGTAATTATTGTCATCTCAACCTTCCATTCGTACTAATCCCCTTTCATTTTTTTTCTTATTAACATCATATAAATAGACTACCACATTCAAAGCATTAACATGCCCAGCAATTTAAAATGAAAGAAAATAAAAAGCATAGGTGTTGGGCACCTATCTCCTGTAAAAGCTTGACTAGTAGTCTCCAACTATTGTCTGGGTCCTAGGCTCCCCCTGTATCAACATGTATATCACGTCTTTACTCATTAATGTTTATTCATTCTAAATCAGAAATCAATACAAATTTCTCTTTAATCATCTCATTTAATATTACCTTTTTTTTCTTAAATTTACATCTCACGTTCCCCTTAAATCCTTTTTCCTTAGGTTTTTAAATAAGAATGCAAACCAACATCACAATCGATGTAATTTCTCATTTCGAACATTGTTTTGTATTTCATCCATAACTAACATTATATAGTTCAGTTTAAGGCATGACTTAATCCATCAAAAAGCTAAGAAACAGGGCTATAAGTCCACTGAAGGGAGAAAATCCTAGTTCTGCTCCTAAAGCCCTCAAAACTACCTGTTATCGAGAAGATGGTCAACTGTCCAGTAGGGTCTATCCCAACCCATCTCGGTTATTAGCCCATAGATGGAGTTGTAAAACTCCCAATTAAGCAAGGGAAACTTCCTTGGATAGCTAACATCCAAGGCTATAATTTAAATGCAAAGACCTAGTCTAAATTCCCCTATTTTCATGCTCGAATTCCCTTTGGAAGACCAAGAGACAAAACTGTCCAGTTTCATCAACAATTCCATAGCATTTAAACATTACCAATTTAATTTATCCTCATTCAAAATCAATTCCTTTCCATGTTATATACACTATAATGTTGCCAAAGACACCTTCTTAGAACTAGTTTACCTAATTTATCATCATTTTGTAATTTATCACAATTGTAGATAATTTTTTCAATTTCATTACCTTATCAATCAACACTCTTCTTAACCCTCTCTAACACCGTTATCTGAGATTGGGCTGATGGTTGGACCAATATCCTAGTTTGGAACTGATGTCATGTAAATGGGCGACCAATAAAAGCAGTTATTTTTTTGACAAGATTGGTGTGTTGATAAGTGGGAAATTATAGAAATTGATGATAGATGAATTAAAAGCAAATTGTTAGTGTAATGAAAAATTTATTAGATTATCATAATTAATTTACTTATGTTTATTCAAATTAATATGCAGGTTCATCTCAGCAATGTAACCCTTAATTGATGCATGGTTGTTCTCTCTATATAGTCACTTAAGTTAATAGGAAAATGGAAGAATTTTCTTTTGGGTTGTATTTAATAATACTTCTAATTTGTATGTATAAAAGTTATGTAGTATTATTTTGTTAAAAATTTATGTAGTAAATTGAAATTTAAATTTTGCATTATGTTAATGTCTAAATGCAATTACGATGGTTAATTCATAATTCTTTCTTAATTTAAGGGAAAAAAAACTTCCTGAGATTTTTTCTCATTTTTAACTTGATGATTGTGTGAATTTTACCTTAAAAGTTTGGGGTGTTACATTAACGGTGCAGTAAAGGTAATTATTATCCATAATTACTCTTACATGGCATGTCCACAACTATAATATCCATGAGGCAAGTTCATGTCAACTAAGGTATATAAATATCTCAAGTCAATAGCTAACAACAAATAGGTCATGATACAGTACCACATAACAATCATAACATACACTCTTCATTCCATTTGTTATACATTGTCATAACCCAATTTTGGGTCCACCCTAAAAATATTATCTTCGTCTTAAAAAATCAAAGAAAAATAATCAAAAAATGAAAAACAATAAAAAACTAAAAAGATGAAAATAAAAACATAATAGCAACTTGGTAGGAGTAGGTTAAGAAAGGTTGTAGACACATGGAAGAACTAGACTGGGATTTTAGACAACATGAAAGCCTAATTGTACCTCATTGTATCCAAGATCAAAAGACAATGTAGATTAAAGGTCAAATTAAATTAGTATTGGACAAATTTCAAAACAATTAAGTATGAGGAGTTAATTAGATTTTTATTAGGCCAATATGATTTAATAATGGGCTCAATTAAAGTTCAATTAAGTTTAAGAATTAATTTGGGTCAAATAAAAAGATTTAATTAGGTGCAAGGACTTAATTATACTTTTAATGGGTTAAAACAATTCTATTAGAGATTTAATTGGTGAAAAATTAAGTTTGAAAGCTTAATTTGGGCTTAATTAAGAAGATTGGAATTTTAGAGGACAAGATTTAATAATTTAAGCTCAATTGCGTGAAATTGGAGATAAAATTGCAAGAAAATCAAAGTTTAGGGGTTATTTAAGGGCCAAATTGATGAAATTCAAGACCAAGGGCCTTTTTACTTAAGGTGCACAAATTCCTGGGCTAAATTTGGTTGAAAACATGGGTGAAATTGAAGAAATTAGAAGTTTAAAGGTTAATTGAGGATAAAATTGAAAATATCTAAAACCAATGACCAAGATGAAAAACGCGCTGGAATTAGGAGGCGCTTTTAAAAATTGACATGGGTGAAATTGAATTGATTCCTATTGTAAAAATTCAATTAAGGACATACTTGAATAATTGAAAGTTTGAGGGCTAAAATTAAAAGAGAAAGTTTATAACATAATTTTACCCTAAACACCAAAACAACGTTGTTTCATATTGTTTATTAACGACCAAAATAATGAGACTAGAAGTTAGTGTTAAGGAAAGATAAAATTCAAAATTTATAACAAAGAAATTCATGTATTCTAAGAGAGAAAACCCTAGTAAGATTGGCCACTAAAGGAGTGAAGAGAGAATAGAAATTTATGGATAAACTCTAGTAATTAGTGGCTTTGAACAAGTGTTCTAAGAGAAATATATGGGTTGAAACAAAAATTTACAAATGAGTTTCTAGACATTGTTATACATTGTATTAAAATTTTAAGCCAATCAGACTTTAAAAAGGTCTTGCTATATAGGTTAGTAGATACAATACATATTTTGTTATTTGTGACCTATTGACTTGTGAAATTCTTATTTGAAAATGATTCTTTTCCTAATTGCTATAACTCAAATTTTAACCTGTTTGCTTTTAATTTAATTTTCAAAGAGAATAAAAATTAGATATTAAAATACCAGGGATTGATTTCGGTTAAAAGTGTGATTTGTCAACTTGTAGAAAATCAGGGATTATAGTGTGCTTTTGTCATTTCCCCCCTGATCTTCAGTTTGAAAAGGATCATCAAAATATTTTTAGTTCTTTCAATTTTTAAATTTTAAACAAATTTAAATTTGAAAAAAAAGATAGAGTTTGTATTTGTTTGGGACTTTGAAACTTCTATACAATAAATACAATCGTAAGCCACAAATAACATGAGGGAGCATTGGCCCAAAAAAAAAAAAGCACCTCATACACACTCACACAATACAAAAAAACTAACCCTATTTTTAGTAAATAAGTCGTCAACCACCAGAACTCTCTTCTAGCCTTCACTGTCTCCTCCCTCACAACCCAACCTACCACACCATACAAGGTTAGTCATTACCCCTCACAAGCCCTCTAATCTATTTCCCATAACCAACAAACCCATAAAATCATCTCATTGGTCGTCTTCTTTCCCTCTAGACTGGCCACCTTTCCCTCCAGACTAGCCAACCACCACAGAAACTAGTAGAGAGAGAGACGAAACCAAAAAAATGAACCTGTGAGGAAGAAAATAGAAGCAGATCTGAAAAAATAAAAAATAAAAATAATTGTCTTATGTTTTGATTTCTTTGTTTTGCAGGCAGTAGTAATACTCATCATCGACAGGGAAAGGAAGAGGGGAAAAAATCACTTCAAATCCACCAACTTTCTCAATCGACGACAACATATGAAGCCAAACGCCGACAGTGATGGTGGTGTGTGGAACCCACGCACTGCCATTACTCCCTCATGTTCAATGCATCCCTACATCTTATGACCTTATTTGGATATTGTTTAGAAGGTTCTACAAATTTTGGATGATTTTGTGTGTTTTGATTACATGTAATATGTGTAATTATAAGTGTGTGTAAGTGAATTAGTGAAATATGTGTGTTGCATGATTTTTAATTTTTTGCATTTGTTAAAACAAATAACATAAAAAAGGAAAAAATAAAAATCCCATAAAATTGTTTTTTCTTTATAAATTGCATATGGCCAAGCTAAAAAAAAAACATCACTTTGCATTTAGCATAAAAAATACCATGATTAGCTTAAGGAAAACAAAACAAAGAAATCATTTTGTGTTTTTAGCATTAAAAAAATGTATTGATTTTGCATCCATTTTTTGGGCTTGATAACAAGTTTATCAAGCATGTTAAAAATTTGGCCCAAATATAATGGTCTATTGGGCTTAAATATAAAACACCAAAAACTCATCTTTTTTTTGAAAGGGTCCAAAACCCACTTCTAACATTCTTGCGAGTCAAATGACCATTTTAAAAACTTAATTTAAAAGAGTTCAAGGTAAGTGGATTTATGACGAGTATCAATAATTTTGGTATTTAATGATGTTAGAGTCAGAAATATCAACTTTGATATTTATTAACATCAGAGTCAAAAATATCAACCATCATATTTACTGACGTCCGAGTCAGAAATATTATAGACAAATTACCGTTGGATCAAACTGAATTTTTTTCAAAATATTTTAAAGGCATTATTTCCTATATGGTTAAAAATTTATAGTAATCAGACACCGAAAAGACTTTGCAATAAAGTTCAGAAGCTACTCTGTAGGAATTATATTATTTTCCTAGTTGGTTTAGGATTATTTTTTTCTATTTTATTTAGAAGTTTTTGTTATTTTCCCATTCTTGTTTAGGAATTTTTACATAGTATGTATAGGGTTATTTAACTTGTATTTAATTTTTTTAGACTTATTTTATTCAAAAATAATATTGTTTACGTGTGTTGCTCATACTCTTGGTTCTTCATCAACCTCTTCAAGACTTATCAAAGATTAATTGTCTTTGTAGTGTTTTTCCTTATACTTCTAGTTCTTTATTCGTTATAATCAAAGGGTTAGGGTTTTACATTCAGTAACATTGGTTTCTTGGTTCATGTAATCATTAGGTTAGGTTTTCTATCAATCTAATTTTAGCTTTATTGGGTTATTTTTATTTTATTTAAGAGTTCAAGGGTTATTACCTAATAGGTCCACATCACAACATTAATGTTAATATCAATAAATTGCAACAATAGTAGTAGCAACAACAATAAATAACTTGTGAAAAAAGAACAAAAAGACCAAAAGTTTAAGTTGTGACTTTTTTTATTCTATTTTAACCATCTTTCATACTTAGATCGCCTAGATGTCCCCTGCGACAAGCCCAACTGAGCCCAAGATTAAACCAGCCTTGTCCAAAAAGAAATAGGGAAATGTCAAGCCTGAGGATTCCCCAACCTAACCGGAAGAAGAAAAGGAAGGTTCAAGTTGAACCAAGCTAGAGGCTAGCCCAACCTAATCCAAAAAAAAAGGAAGGTTTGAGCTTAACTGAGCTTAAAGTTGCCCCAACCTAGTATGAAGATGAAGGGGAGAGGTCTAACCTAATTGTGCCCAAGGATTGCCCAACCTAACCCAAAGAAGACAGGAAAAGGTCAAGCCCAATCAGGCTAAAAGCTAATCTAACCTAACTTGAAGAAGAATGGTAAAGTTCAAACTTAAATGAGCTTGAGGCTGACCTAACCTAACCCATTAAGAAAAAAGAAAGAAGGAGATAAGAAAAAAATCCCTAACTAGACCACATAAATGAGGTCCAATCGAGCCCTCTCTTGGCCTTGCCAAGGCCAACACATCAAAACACATAGAGGAGAATAAAGTTGAATCAAGCAAAGAAAAACAAAAGAAATTACACACAGAAACTGAGGAGATAAGAGGGAAAAAATGAAAAGAAATAAAGAAAGAACGAGCTATTAGAATGCCATTATGGTTCCTTTACATACACGCATCACGCCACCAAAAAAATCCCACTAAGATGACTTAAATAACATCAAGGAATATTATTTTTGGATCTTAAAGCATGCTTCACGCATCACCTTAATACAACGGATTCCTCACACAATGGCATATATGTGAAACACGTCAAACACTTTCTTTCCTCATTTTCAATCTAGTCCCTAATTCTCTAATAACTTTTCAATTCAATTTTGAATTTCAACCCAACCAAGCCCAATAAAGGCCTAACCAAAGAGAGAAGAAAGGAATGGGAAAGAAAGAGAGAAAAATGGCCCAACCTTTCTCAAATACAACCCAACCAAACACAACAAGGAAGAGAAAAAAGTATCGGTACGGTCATGTTAATACCGCCCACACCACATACTGGTTTATGTGGCATTCGTTTTATAAATTATCAGTGTGGGCACCCATCTTTCTCGCAATGGCTAGTACAACACCTACCTTGACCAATACGATGTCTATACCAATAGCTCATTGCATAGGTTACCTCCGCAGTAAAGGTAATTGTTACCCATAACTAATCTTACATGGCATGTCTGCAATTCCATTCTCCACGATGTGAATTCATGTCACCTAAAGTGTGTAAGTATCTTGAGTCATTATGTAACAAAATATAGGTTACAATACAGTATTACACACAACAATCACAAGAAACACTCTTTCTTCCCTTTGTTTTAAATCTTTTTCCTACTAACTCAAACATCAAGGTGTCTTTTATCCTAATAAGAGATTTATTTTGAAAGAGTTCATGAATCCCAAGCCTAACCAAGAAACAATTCTTAGCCTAGCGCACCATCTAAGAAAAGATCCAGATCCAGGCCAAGATTATTAAAAAAAATTTACTATCAACGGACCAAATATATATTTCTTACCATAAGAGAATTATTTTATAAGAGTTTATGAATTCCAAGCCTAACCAAGAAAAAATTCTCCAAAGCCCAGCGCGCACCATCAAGGAAAGATCCAAACCCAATTCATGATTTTTTTTTTCCTCGGCTAGAACCAAATATAAAATATCATATCAAAGACATATGAAGTATAGAAGGCACCAATCCAAAGCCCATCCTTTCTTCTGAAAAGTCCCTTTCCGCGCTTCACAGCTAAAAACGACTTCTCCGACACAATCTCTCCACTACATATCATTGATAGGCCATCCTATCTCCTAGAATACGATTTTTCGTGCTATGACTTGTGCTGTATATTTATACATTAGAATCTGTTTTTAATTCAAAACCCACTAGAAATTTTCAGCACCACACACGCAGGCTATCTATTACTTGCAATGTGAAAACAAAATTTCCACAGAACAATATTCGTTTTCATATTGAAGAAGGCAAAGACTTCTACTACATCTTCTTAGTCCACAAAATCCACCTAATAAAGACAAGGTCTCGTTTCTTTTGTTTTTTTGTGACAACAAAAGAATTAGTTTAGACCTGAATCGTTTCTATAGGTATGTTCTGAATCCTAAACAATGGGATGCATGGATATGATGAGGTCTCTAAATTATCAATTCAATTCTATAATATCAGCATAAAATATGTGAAATTCTTATTCCTCCATGACGTATGTTCTAGTGAAAACAGTCAAAATGTTAAACATTTTCAAGTTTTTTATGCTAATATATTCTCAAGCAATGGTAAGTTTTGAAATATTCTATCCCAAGTAATTTTTCGAAAGATCCCTCATAGTTGAAATTATTAAAAAAGTGATTTAATGAATAATTATAAGATAAGCATTAATTATTATTAATCTATACAAAATTATGGTGATTCACACACACACACACACACACACACACACACACACACACACACACACACACATACATATATAAGGGTATCTCCAATGAAAAAGGCAGATGAAGAGCTAAAAATAAAAATAAAAACTAATTTCAGTTTTTTCCCCTTGATTTTGCAGCTCCACAGGAACAGTCAGGCGAATAGCCAAAATGGTTTTTCTGTTAAAGAAAAATCATTTCTATATATCTATTAATAGAGCCAAAAACATTAAAATAAATTATTTAAAAATTTTATATTTCATTTCCACAACTTTTGTCAAAGTTCTTCTCAAAAAATCCAAAAGTATTAATATTAAATATATTAAAGTGCAAATTAGTTGTTAAAATGGTTTTTCTCCATTGAAGTGCACATAAAAAAAAATCATATTTACACTATTTAAAAAGCTATATCAGTAATTTAGCATTTTTAAATGATTTTTGCCATATTGAAGATGCTCTAAGCAAATTATGGAAAGTAACAATAAGTTTAAGCAAGAAAAATGGACAGAGTTTAGTTCTATTTTTGCATGGAAAATTTTGATTATTTTAGAATGAAATCGGTATTTAAAGAATTAGATTCTTTTGACCCCATAAAATCAAATTAGTTCTACGAATGTTAAATATCAGGAGAAAAAAAATACTCTGATTACTCGTAGAAAAGGAAAAAGAAAAAAGAAATGAAACATACCGTGATTTTCTCAAAGAAAACGTAACTTCGCCTGGAGACATTGAGTAATTTGCTGGCATCTGATATTGATATCTAAATTGATTTTTGTTAGCAAAAAATGAAATGGTTTCTGAGCAAGCAAGAGAGAGGTTTTAGATGGTTTGAAAACCCGGTTCATCATGTTAATTTCCGGTTTGACAGCTATGTTTTGGCTACTGTAATGCACACTAGCTACTGTTTTAAGCAACTTGCCTTTAAAGATGAAAAGGAGTCTTTTTCTTGATTCCTCATTTTTTGAACACCCTTTTATTTTGTCTTTAGAAGTTTCTGCTTTTTTGTTATTTCTATTACAGACAACAATTCTTTTGAATCATATTCTTTCCCCTGAATATCTTTATTCTCTTTTACTACATGGTTCTGTTCAGCCTGTGAAGTCGGCATCTACTGGTCTGCTTGGTTTCTGGAAATGGGAAAGCTGAGTTTTTTTCTTCTGTCTGTTGTGTTCTTGGTTTCTTTGCTTAATGGAGAAACAGTCACTGCCGCTTCAAGAAAAAAGGTAGCCACTGGTGCAAGAACCCGTGATGGATCAGAAGAATGGGGATATGTAGAAGTTAGACCAAGTAAGCAAACTGTTTCAGTTTTCATTCTTTATATTTATGTATGTATGCTATTAGTAATTGAAAATGTGCCCATCTTGGTTTGTGTTACACAGGAGCACACATGTTTTGGTGGCTTTATAGGAGTCCTTACAGAGTTGAAGATTCATCCAAACCATGGCCAATCATTCTTTGGTTGCAGGGTGGACCTGTGAGTACCTAATTGCTAATGTTTGGTATCAAAATGCTCCATTAATTAATGTTTCGTTTGACAAAACAGGGAGGATCAGGTGTTGGGATGGGAAATTTTGAAGAAATTGGGCCGCTGGATACCTATCTGAAGCCCCGGAATTCGACATGGTTACAAGTGGCTGATCTGCTCTTTGTGGTAATTCTCATCCACTATCTATATGTATATTTTTTCAGGATTTCTCTCCTATTTGACTTATTCTTTGAGGGGATTGTTCAGGATAATCCAGTTGGCACAGGATACAGTTTTGTGGAAGAGGGTGATGCAGACTTGTTTGTCAAGACTGATGACGAGGCAGCAAGTGATCTAACTACTCTGTTGGAGAAAGTATTCAACAGGAATGAGAGCCTTCAGAAGAGCCCTTTGTATATTGTAGCAGAGTCTTATGGAGGCAAATTTGCTGTCACCCTTGGTTTATCAGCTCTAAAAGCAATTGAAGCAGGAAAACTGAAACTTATACTTGGAGGTAATCATTAATTTCTTGCCAGCCAATCCATCTTCTGTTAAAGAAACACGATCGAAACAAATTTACAAGCTATTTCTGCACACGCAGGAGTAGCGTTGGGTGACACTTGGATCTCACCAGAAGATTTTGTGGCAAGTTAATTAGTCTTGTTCGCGTATTTCATCTCTCCTGTTAATTAGAGAGAAAAGATTATTTTCCCTGCTGCATTTTTGGATTCTGATATTACAAATTTGAAGTTTCCAGCTTTCATGGGGTCCTCTTCTAAAAGATCTGTCGAGGCTCGACAACAACGGACTTCAGAAGGCAAACAGGTCCAAGCTATTGCCGTGTTCTTAATGAAAACAAATTAAATATTGACAAATTGTCTTAGTATTAACATCTTTTATTTTACAATACAGCCTGGCTGAGAAGATTAGGCAGCAAATCCGCGAAGGTCAGTATGCTGACGCAACTAATTCTTGGTCTGAGCTTGAGGGAGTGATTAGTGCTAACAGCAATTCTGTGGTATTCTTTGTTGTTCTCTTAATTTTCATTTCTTTTATGATCAGAATTGAACAAACAATTTGAATTATATATTTTTGTGGCAATATTCTCAGGATTTCTATAATTTTTTATTGGATTCGGGATCGGACCCTTTATCTCTAACTACAGCTGCGGCTGAATTATCGCAAAAAAATGCAATGAAGAGCTACTCGAGATATATCAGCTCTCTGAGGTCAGCACTTCCAGGAGGTGGTGTCGGTGATCTTGATAGCATAATGAATGGGGTCATTAAAACAAAGCTTAAGATAATCCCAGCTAATTTCTCGTATGTTTCCTTCTTGCTCAAGTAATTAATTATCATCTAATTAAGAAGTAATTAATCAACCCATCACTGAACAATCTTTTCGGTGTTTAATTACAGATGGGGAGAGCAGTCTTCTAACGTTTTCAACCAGATGGTAGGCGATTTTATGAGACCGAGAATTAATGAGGTACTGTTGTCCTAATTTTCTTTGTTCAATTACTACGTCGACAAGCTGATTAGATCCCAGAATTTCATGGTTAAGAGTCAAAATAATATCATCAAAGAGTATATCCCCAGCTCATTAAAGAGCTTCTTGATTAGATCCCAGAATTATTATTATTATTATTAAGTTATTTTATTTATTCATCTCCTTGTCTTTTGTAGGTTGATGAGCTCCTAGCTAAGGGAGTGAATGTGACTATATACAATGGGCAGGTATGATTTCTCTCCATGCTAGCTAGCAAGCATGGACCTTGAGGAATGGTTTAGGGTCCCCATGCATGGTCCACCCATGTGCATCATCCATCCCATGTGCATCATCCATATGTCTATAAATCATTAATGTGAATATTAAAATATCTTGTCTATTATTTATTAAGAAGCAAGCTAGATAAAATTATAATTTAATTAGTCCATGTGCTCTTATGATTTACTCCTTGTTTTTTGAAAAGCATAACATGATGTGCTATTAAAATAATCTAAAAAGAATTAAGGGCTTCACTTTGATTAGCAAGTAATTAATTAAGCTAACATGATGATTGTATAGGATAATTTTCTCATCTTTAAAATAATTAATTTATTTCCTTGCTTGTTATATATAGCTTGATCTCATTTGTTCAACCAAGGGAACCGAAGCATGGGTTGAAAAACTCAAGTAAGAGGGTGCCTTATTTTTCTTTTATTATATATATATATATATATATATATATATATATATAAACAAAACAAAAAAGGTTATAATAAAATCATCAGATCAGACTGATAATTATACATTTTTCAGGTGGGAAGGGCTCGATAGTTTTTTGAGCATGAACAGAACTCCTCTTCTTTGCGGTGCAGAGGGACAGCTCACAAAAGGATTTACCAGGTCGTACAAAAACCTGAACTTCTTCTGGATTCTTGGGGCAGGCCACTTTGTAAGTCAAAACTATACCACCCTCCAGTGTTTTAGCCTTATTTATTTTAAGTTATTTTAGAAAAATAATGAATTTTTTATTTCTCATTGAAAAATTAAAATTGGAAGTCATAAGCTCATAGAGTTTTCTCGTAGAGCTTGGTTTCAGCAGTGAATTTAAGTATATTTTAATAAAATAGCTGAGAAAATTAAAACAAGTTGAAGAATAAAAAGGTGTTTTGAAATTGGTGGTAAAATTAATGGATTTAATTTTGTAACCATTACTATAAATTCTATAGTTTTTATTTTAAATATCTCTTTAATAAACAAAGTTGAGAAAAAAAACAATTTCAAGAATCAAATAGATAAATGATTAGGGAAATGTGTCGGTTTTTGGTGTAAGAATAATATTTAGAATTTGATTTGTTAACTGTAAGTCCTTAATTATTTAATTTAAAAAAATTAATACATAAATCTATTGAAAAATAAGAAAAATTATGTGATCATAAATGTGAAATATTGATAATAAGTTAACCTCAAAATTAACATTTTAAGAGATTTTATTTTGTAGAAGGTAAAAATTATAAGAGATAACATAGAAAATTATAAATCTTCATGTACTCATATTTTATTTTCATTAGCAAAAAAATATGTATAGTTAATTTACTATAATTAAGAAAATCTAAAATAACGAAACACTAAATTAGACGCAAATACAAAAAAAAAAAAAAAAAAAAAAAAAAAAACCCAACAACGTGCCAAAAGGTTGAAGGTTAATAATGATGTTTTATTAGCACTACTACTACATGGAAAGCACTGAGAGGCTATTATGCTTTGAAACCTCGGCCACCCCACTTGCTGAAAGTCACGTGTGACTCAATTATCTGTCATTTCACTTTCTTGCACACCACATACTAATTATGGAGTGAGTTAGTGTATCCATTTTGCTTGAAAAGTCATGCTAACCCACCATGGTGGGTGTAGTTGTCCACTGGTTTGAGTTAAAAAAATCTTGTACCCCAGTTTCTATTGATCTAAACTCAAAATCAAGTATAAGCCAAATTTATTTTTGTCTAGTTTTTTATCCAAAAAAAAAAACTCAAATCATTGTTGTTTTTTATTTTGGTTTTCTAAAAAAATAAAAAAACCCTGAAACAATGTGGTTTAAAAAGAAATATAATTTGAGTTGATATATTGACCTGTAACTTAGCCCATAACTTGAGTCCCGGGCTGGGTCAATCTTGGGTTAGGTCTTATAAGTATGATTCTAAGTTTATCTTTTCACATGCATTTAAGGAACTCGGGTTTCAATCTTTTACTTCCAAGACTTCAAGTGATAACTCCGATTAAATTTAATTTATTTCCTTTGCTGAATTACGTGAACGGAAGCAACTGAAATCATTCTAGTAATCTATAATAAATAAAAGTCATGATCTGTAACGATAGTATTTTAGGGAGTGTTTTGGTAAGTTAGCCCATTTTAAAAGAATTAATTTTTAAAATAACACATGAGAAAAAATAATTAGAAATCTAGCACAATTGAGAGAGTCATAGGTGACATTTGCGACACGCGAGTTGCAGATGTCATATGCGACTCCACTATCCATTTGCGACTCATTTTTCGCAGATGGTATATGCGACTCTTTTAACAGATGCATCCAAAAGCAGTTTACTCTACAATCAACTTCCTACAAAAAAACAATAGCAATTTGCAAAATCACAAATAATCAGTTCTTCATCATTAAAACATATTAAATCGCAAATAACAAATGTACACTAACAATTAAGAAAACATAACATTTTATTAAAATTAAACTAGTTATACATTTATCCACAATTATCTTAACATGTAATTATATCTAATAATCTCCTCAACTCATAAAACTCAAGTTTGGGTATGTAATATCCATGTAGGTTTAAGGAGGACCAATATCATCCCACCTCGTGGACAATTCTAGGCATAGTTTTTAAACCCGACTTAGTGGTCAACCCGGTATAATGATCGAGTCACGGGTTAGATGGGTTGACCTGGGTTAACCAAAATAAAAGAAGAATTGGATGATATAGTTTATATGTATGTGTTCCTCCTTTCAATCAAATTAATTTCTATCCTACACTAATACTAAGAGAATGGTGCAGGCAAAGCATTAAATATTACAGCTTGAAAATTTCTCATTCATGATATATACACAGGAAAATCTTCCATGCCATTATGGAAACAACACCCTTTGACTTCATTGCAGACAAAGGTAATTTTGTTTCTAAGTTCGTTGCCATCATGCTCTGTGAATATTTTAAAACCAGAAACGAAAACAGAAAAGACTAGTTTGCCCAAAACTAGGGAGATGCAAATAAAGAACTAATACAGGAATCATGACTTCCTAGATGAAAATACTTAATTAAATAATATGCAAAAATTACCAACCTTGGTAATTTAATAACCAGCATGTTGTTTTACTTAGATGAATCAAGCAATAAAAACAGAAAAGATATATAGTTTACTTGAACGTTTCTGCCAGCAAAAAGAGATTCTCTAAATGTCTAGTTACTGGTTCGCTTAAGCAATCAGTAAAGAACAGGGATTTGAGAGAGAAGAATGGTTTAGAAAAGAAATAACCAACATGGAAGACTCAACCAATAAAAATACAAAATATAAATAGTTTACTAGTAAAAATAGGGTTCTCCGAGTGTCTTGTTACAGGTTAGCTTAAGCAATCAGAAAAAAAAAGAGTTGAGAAAGAAGAATGGTTTAGAAAAGAATGGTAGCACAAAGAGTGTGGAAGAGATTTAATGTTAATAATAGGTTTTGTAGCTGCTTCGTTGGCTTAAGTAGACAGATTAGGTTTTATGTCTTCGACTCTTCAATGAAACGATGATGTTTTATATATATATATATATATATATATATATATATATATATATATATATATATTAAAAAACACATTCGGGTCTCATCTGGGATTACCCGGGTCTTATGGGTCCCGGGTCGACCGGGTTTTTCCGGGCTAAATCCTTGGTTGGTTTTTTCTTAAACCCAGCCCGGTTTCATCCCCAGGTCAATCAGGTCCCATGTCGACCCGTCAGGTCGGGCCGGGTTTTAAAACTATGATCCTAGGATGTTTATGGATGGGTCTGGGATGTTTTTAGACAGGTCAACATCCCTAACACTTCTATAATAAGCAATCTCATCTTCCATTAGTGTTGTTTCAAAACACTTAATCTCTCTAACCTCTTGAAGTCCGCCACAATATAAATTGAGCTTGGTGTTGGCCACAACATGTCACATCTCATCAACACTTTCATGAATAGTTATTGCTGTTTTCCGAGCTTCCCGTACCAAGTAATTGATTTATATACATACATTAAGAACCAATTAGTAGTCATCATCCATAATAAAATTATTCTAGTATTTAATAAATGTAAAATATTATTGCATACTAATCGATTCTGTCTCGGATACCCGAAGGCATAGTATATTGAATTATGTGAATGTCTCGGGAAATGCGACTAGGTTGGTGTAATGAAACGGCGTATAATGGATATATATTATGTCATGTAGGTATCTATGTCAATTGTAAGTTGTTGCTCCTTAAAAACACGATCTCTCATAGCATCCCAAAGATTAAGGTAAGATGCATGAATTACTAATCAATTCCCCTTGTGTTTACCCTGACGACTAACACTGTGCAACTCCTTTCTAGTATCAACATAATCCAGTATATGCTAAGATAGTCTAAATTGTCGTATTACCTGATCTGGACAATGCATCTCAACAATGTCAAAGCAATTTAAAGGGACTTGTACTAACCAAATATCAAATCTCTCACGACATATAGGCAAAGCTTAAAGTATCAAGTTCTTCATATGTGGCATCCATATAACCTATCAAAAGATATAAAATAGTTATCTCAAATAATAAATTGAAACTAGATAATTAACTTTAAAATAGCAAAAAAAAAAATTAATTACATTTGTAATATATACCAGATGTGATTGTTGTGCGTCCAACTTATCCCGATAAAACTCGTGGACATGATTGGGATTTATTGTAAAATATCTAGCCACACACCATTTAACAAAACAACCCACAACGTTAGTATATTTCCTTACATTCAATTTATATAAATAACATGTTGACTATAATCAACTATATTTTATTATTACCTGAAACCAATTGAGAGTGGCCTCTAAGTGATAGTGTCAATCATGTTAATACCCTAGCTCTTTGAACACCCGATATGAATATGCTCTCATGTCTAGAATTATGTTAATGAACATTGAAAATTACAAGTTAGTATTTAAAATTTTATTAATTCTAGTAATCAAATAATTTAAAATACATATACCTGAAGAAATAGAAGACACCAGGCACTTTGTCTTTTTTTTTAGACATGTTTTGCATAGTTGCTAATATAGATATACAAGAATGGCTCCCCCCAACTGTAATTTGAAATGGCACAAAAATCATTAAGAACCATCAGAAAGTACAATGAAACTGCATTTCCAATAGTACTCGTGAAAATAAATCCTCTAAACATGTGTAATATGTATGCCTAAGCATACATAATAAGCTGGTTTGTTGTCACGTGTACTAAGGGGTATTAAAATTAGCACCCAACCATGTCAATCTGATACAGTCGCCCCTATAAGTATTGGCTGGAGGCACTTGTCCTCATAGACAATCACATAACAAATCTATATCAATCAAAACTCTATTGTTGGTCATAGATGTCTTATCTATCAGAAGATCGATCAACTTCGTTACATCCTGGAGTGTTGGTGTCATCTCACCAACACGTAGATGGAAGGTGTGCATCTCGCGCCTTCATCACTCTACTAATGCTGCAATCAATGCATGGTCAAAATTTATGCGACGCAACTAACTGATCTCATAAACACCGACCTCAATAACATATGAATGCATACGTTCATGCAACTCCATCAAGATATGTTGTCTATGTGTCACTGGATCACCGCCTTAAATATCAAACAACTTAGTTAAATCATCAAAATAAATCTTTAGAATATTTATCTGACCTCATTGCTTCATATATCATTGGAACAATGTTGATCTTGCATAAATAATAGCAACCTATCATCAGGACCTTCATCAATAACAAAGGTGGTCCTGCCTGTTGACACTTCTAAAAGAGGTTGAACCTCCTTTAGTCCAAACCATATCTATCTCAAGGTCCTGTATAAAAAAATTGTTAGCATTTGCAATTAAATTAAAGTTGACATAATTTTTTTAAAAAAATACATACATTATCTAGTTTCATAAGTTTTTCTATTATGACCCCTTTGACTGCATATATCATATCTATTCAATGAGTGTCCCTTTCTAACATCCATCTCATTATGTAAACGAGTGGATTTCCTTTGACCCAAGAATAAGTATATGCAAGCTACAATGACATATCATATAAAAGTTAAAAATGTGGACTATTTGCATTTTTATATGACAAGTTGGAATAGAATTCATCTACAAATTATACATAGTTCATATTTCATAGAGCATGGTCGATGATACAATTATCATTTGCCACAAGAATAAGTTGCTTGATTGATGTTAATGTGAGCATGGTCTCACACTTTTCTTATAACACTAGCTATTAGAGGTGTCTCAGATTGAAATATATCACCTTTAAGATAAAAAGAAAAGAGATATCAGGTGTGATCTTGAAGTTGTCGCATCAGTATCTTAGCTAGGACCTTTGAAGACCACAACACATCACGACTCAAAAATTCTTCAATTTTTTCTCTACACTCCACAAAACATTTATTACACCTAAAAAAAAATATTATAGCTGAAACAAGCAAGCCACAAATAGTTTTTAAAACATTATTAAAAACCTCCAACAAGTTTGTGGTCTTGTCAGAACGACGACCACCATAATCATAAAATAATGCTTACTTTTCTTTAGGTTCAGCATCTAGCCATGCTCTAATTGCATCATTTGCCTCTAGTAACTTCTCATATAAAATGTCAAACTCCTGTTTAGAAGGGTGTACACACATCTTATGCAACGTATTTTTCAGGAAAATATTTTTTAACTTTGTGTTGAAATTACTCACAAAGTGTCATGAACAATATCGATGATATTTAATAGGTTTTGAAAAAATATGTTCCATGGAAATCTTTATCGTCATATGTCTATCTGATATAATACATAACCTAGTTTGTCCCTCAATCACATATCGGCAAAGCAAATCCAAAAATCAACTCCAATTATTGTTCGTCTTTTCTTCCATAATAGTAAAACACAACAGATAAACTCTATTTTTCGCATCATAAGCAATTGCAACCAATAATTTAGCTTTGTACTTACCATAAAGGTGAGTGTCGTCAATACTAATTAGAAGATGATAATATTGAAACTCATTAATTCAATCACAAAATGCCCAAAACACTCTTTCAAATGTTTCCTTATTCCCATCAACCATTTTATAATCTCAAGTGACAATTGTTCATGGATTTGAATCTCTGATGGCCAGTAGAGTTCTAGTTAGGTTTTGAAATAACCCTTCGTGTATACTAATTAACCTTTCCAATATTTTTTATTTGGTCGTTCACGCATTCCAATAAAAGACTTTATGCCCCTCTCCACAATATTCTGTATATTATAATGCTCATACTTAACTCTCTTTTCACAATTGTCAACATCACCTCAGCAATTAAATCTGAGTTAACCTGACGATAGCGTTGCAAAATAAAAGGATTTCGACATATGTGTAGCCCTTTCAATTTAGAAATTTCTTGTGAATAAGATCTTTGGTGATACCCTACACGCAAATACCATCTACAAACTAGTTCTTGAACACACTGCAATTGAACATAAGACTTTATTGAAAGATAGACCTTGTACTACAAAGAATTCTTTATATGTTATCATTTAATTTCATTAACACATTCAGACTTGTCTTTGAATCTTTTCCCAACCTCTAATTCATCAACTAATAAGCTTGAATGCCTATGACTATCAGCCCAATCATTACATCTATATCGATGATCCACACTAACAACCTCAAATTCAGGAGCAAGAGGTGTCATGTATTGATTAATAGGCTCAACTACCTCAGCATTCCCATCATCCACATTGACTACAACTCTATCAATGTGACACTTATCTTCGTCATCACTTGGTTCTGATTCTCCATAGCAATATGGAACAAATGTCATACCCAACTGAGGTTTCATATTAACTATTTCCAGTACTAACACTTGTCTATTATCATTACCACCTAACCTAAATGGACCATCTACTCATGATGCCTATGTAGTTTTTTTAGAGTTACTTAGAAATCAAGTCAACTTCATACTATAAGAGTTTTCCCATCTAGGTCTACTATTTAAGTAAAGTTCCAGCATATTAATCCCATTAATCCTAGCAAACCTAAACATTGAATTCACACTCTCATCACTACATATTGGTATACCAATGTAACGAGCTTGACTAACTCTGGTTTGCAACATCCTCTAAGTAATTTCAACTTCTATTTCAAACATAATCTAGCCACATCGATAACATAATATTCTTGATAATTCGTTAAGAGACATGCATGATGTTAAACATAACATAATCCATAATTTAACCTAAATCAATACTAACATTTCAAACAAATAATTTTGTTAATTCACAATCAACAACAATTAATAATTAAACAAAATAACATAATTATATCTAATTAACAACTTCAATTACATCTAATTAATTTAATTCATAATTCAAAACCCTAACATTCAATAAAATTAACATTAATTAAATATAAATTATATCAAGTTAATTGAAAGGAAGTGTTTAATATATCTGTAAGAGTGAAATGTGGGTAGTGAAGATAACCGATGGTGGCTGGTTTGATCAGAAAATCCAATACACGTCACTGGTAGAGAGAGAAAACTTGAATGCCATGAAAATAAGTGTTTTAGAGGGAGAGGAGTATTTAGAGATGCTAGGGGGTGTT
Organism: Populus nigra; assembly: GCF_951802175.1. Classification (NCBI taxonomy): domain Eukaryota; kingdom Viridiplantae; phylum Streptophyta; class Magnoliopsida; order Malpighiales; family Salicaceae; genus Populus; species Populus nigra. The sequence continues at coordinate 1,619,510 of NC_084870.1, read as the reverse complement.
TTTAATGCTAGAGAGAGATCTTGGCCGACGATGAAAAGGAAGGAGTTGGGGGGAGAGAGAGAGAAAGAAGATGATAGTTTTTAATTCGATAAAGGTTTTAAATATTATCTGCGAATTGCATGTCATATAGAATCAACGACCCATTTAAGTTCATCTAAGTGTGTTAATTTATTAATTATTTTGTTAAATATGTCTTTTTTTTTTCTATGTTAAAATAAGAAGAAAAAAACTCTTATCCCAGGTATGCATTAATGGTGAAAGTACTAATCATGATGTCAGCAGCATTAGATAGATTGGTGGTACCACTGTGTGCATAAAAAGAAAAGAAAAACAGTACACTGACAAACCTTGAGAGGAATAGTACAGACATAGATAATCTTACTTTATCTTAAAGAGGTGATTCATATTTGATATTTCCAACTCAAACTTCAAAGTGCGCGCATAGTTGTTTTTTTTCATCTTCTTTATAATGGCGGGGCTACAGGTACCAGTAGACCAACCCTGCATTGCATTAAAAATGGTGGGGCAAATCACACAGTCACCAGCAGCAGATGCAGCTGCTTCTGCAAAGAAAGACCAGAAGAGCAAACATGAAATGAGAAAAGTTTGGTGAGAGAGATCGTACACAGTTTGAAGCAACTTCAAGCAAAAACTAATAGATAAAGTGGCTGCTGTTGCAGAGCTTGCTTCGGAGTGCTTCTTTCATGGGAAATAATTTAATTTTCTGGTTTCAATTATTTTTCCACTGTTGTTAATTTTTCAGTTAATTTGAATGTCCATTAGGGGTGTTTAAAAAGAAAGAAAAAACTATTGCTACAAGAAAAAAAAAATTGAAGTGTGGAACTAAATAAAAAATAATTACAAAAAGAGGATTCAGGGCCAAACCGTCCATGTGTTTTTACTCGAGGGACAACAGAAAAATTGAATTTATAAAAAAAGTTATACATTGATCACATTGTCGGTGACATACTACTTGATTTTTAAATATAAAAGGCAGAGTTTTTTTTTAAAAAAAAAAAAAAAAAGAGGAGACCTTATTCTCTTTTTCTATGTTTTCGACGTTATATTTTGATTGAAAATCTTTCTTACTTGGATAGATTGATTTTTATATAAAATTGGAATTGTGTAATATTTTTATTATAAAAAGTAAATAAAAAACTAGTTTAGTCAATTTAAAATAATATGTGGTCAAACATGTGATCGGAGTTAGAATTATGAGACGAGAATAATCTCATAAAAAATAAATTAAAACAAATAAAAAAAATTAATTCTCAATCAATTTAATATAAAAAGATGAAATTGAAAAATAAAATCAATTAAAAAAAATAATTTGAGTCAACTGAGTTAACTTATCAAGCTCGTGATCAGAGTAATGAAATTGAAATAACCTTATAAAAAATATATTGTAAGAAATTATGAAATTCAACCTCCCAATAAACCTAATGATGGAATTGAAATTGAAAAAATAAAAAGGTACAAAAAATAACTTGAGTTAATCTGGGTTAAATTACAAAACTCCTGACCTGATTCATGAGATCAAGGTTGTTAAAATCACGATTTTGACATGGCACGGAAAGTACTAAACAAACTCGGATCGTAAAAACGGATCATAAAATCGTAAAATAGTAAGGAATTTTAAAATACATCAAAAAAAAAATCATGCTTCAAATAAAAATTCAACAATTTAGTCCAATTAAGATCAAATTCAACAAAATTAATTCAGTCTTATAATACTGAAATGACATTCAATTCAATCAAATTCAATAATTTTTAGTCCAATTTTTACCCTATTAATTCAGTCCAATTAATTCAGTCCTATAATACTGAAATGGCATTAAATTCAGTCCAATTCAACATTTTCCAGTCCAATTTTCACCCCATTAATTTAATTCAATTCAGTCCAATTAATTCAGTCCTATAATACTGAAATGACATTCAATTCAGTCCAATTCAACAGTTTTCAGTTCAATTTTCACCCGAGTAATATTTAGTCCAATTCAGTCAAGATATATAGTATATACTGTGGCATTCAATTCAACAATTTTTTCACCCGATCAATTCCATTCAATTCAACATTATACATATACAAATTACAAGACCGGGCAAAATGAATTACAGGGTAACAGACTAACTGATCACCGTACAATTAACATTTAACAGGGAAAAATACAAATCTATTACAGGGGCAAAATCTACTACTACAGTGATGATGATGAAGGCAAAATGAACTTACGGTGTCGATTGTCGCCTACTGTTGTTGAAGATGATGATGATGAGCTAAACGGCTACTGGTGAAGAGGCCTGATGTCGCCTATTGCTGTTGACAATAGGAAAGAAAGGAGATTGTTGCTGGCGTGCCACTGTTAATGAAGATTGCAGAGGAAGCCCAAAGTCGTGAGCTGTTGAGGAGATCGTCGTCGGCTCGTCGCTGTTAAAATCGCGATAAACAGAAAAGGAAGCCGCGACCGTGAGCACTAAGAAAAGAGAAGGAGTGAAGACTGGAGTCACTAGACCATGAGCACTGTCACTGACCACTTTTGTGGAGGATGGAGATCGTTGTCGTCGCTTTTGTAGTTACCGATTAGGGATTTGTTCTGTTGGAAAGAGTATTTTGTGAAGATTGAAGACAGTGAATTGATTCCCTAAAGTGAAGTGAAGTGAAGAGAGTCGCATGAGTCCGTGACTGTGCAAGAAACATCCAATAGGCACCTGACAGCTAGACATGAGGGGGGGATTTTGTTTCAGCACCTCATTTTGGCACAATTGCAAAATCGGTTTTAAAATCGTGATTTTTTGTACGATTTCACCCGATTTTTGTGATTTCACCCGATTTCAACCTGATTTTACCCATTTTTTATTTTTTTAAGCGATTCAACACGTAAAGCATGTCTTGACTCGTAAAATCATACGATTTTACGAGTCAAAACGCGATTTTAACAACCTTGTATGAGACGGTGATAATCTTATATAAAAAAATCAAAATAAATCACAAAGTTTAATTCTCAATCAATTCAATATTGAATGATGAACCTAAAAAAAAAAAAAAAAAAAAAAACTCGAGTTAACTCATCAAATATGTGGTCCAAGTCAAGAGAATGTGATAACCTCATACAAGATAATTGAAAAAAAAATATGAATTGATATTTTAAAAAAGATATTATTATAGTGAATAGTATATTATGAGGAGGGATATAGCTCCTTTGATTTTTTATTAAAATTAAAATTAAAAAAAAATGTTACCCATTGCCTTTTGGCCTTGAATCCTAATTTATACCACAAAGTGAGCTTAATAAACGAAAAGGTGAAACGAGAGGAGAGCAGAATTTCACCACCTTCATGCATGGACTTGTTTTCTTACGTGTGAAATTATGATAATAATAAAAAATACAATAAATGATAACACTTATCCATTGTTATAAGCCAAGGATTGCTGGAATAATTTGATCATTATGTAGAAAGAAGGAAGCAACAACAGAAGGTTTAGGCAATACCAAAAGCAACAGTTATGCACTTGAAGGGGAATCAGTTGATTGTTCGTAGTTAGTTGAGAAACTAGTTGTTAGTTATAGCTAGTTAATCAGCTGTATTGATGTATAAAACAAGCATTGTACAGAAAGCTGGTCATTCAAGAAATAATATAAGAACAATTGCAGAAATTTCATAACTCTCCTCTCTAATTCCCTCTTTCCTCCCTCAAATTTCTTTCTAAACAACTGTTTGTTAAGGCAAGTCCTTAACAATTGGTATTAGAGCAACTTTTCAAGGCCAAACAGAGGTTGTTACTACACAAAACAATTAACAATGGTGGAAAACAAAAGGGAAGGTTTTGAAGAGACTTTACTTGCAAATGGAAGCCATGTTAGCAACCCTCTAATCCTCAAGACCAACCAAGCAAAAGAGGCAATGAGGTTCAAAAGAATCATCTTTGGTGATTCTTTTAAGTCCAGGGTTGTTCTAAAATGATTGAACCTTCCAAAGTTATCCATGATCGCAACTTGATGCATGAGATTTATAAATATGACTTTAGATGTCCCTGCTATTCGGGATTATAATGAAATTTGTTGTGCTTCATGATAAAAATCAAGCTTTCCTCCAAAAACAAGATGCTATTTCAGCTATCAATGCTCTTCAATACTATAAAATTAACGTTTTCTTTTTATACTTTAAAATTGAACACCACCAGAATCCAGAGAAATGGAGCAATCAAACATTGTGGCTGCAAAGTTGACATGCCATTCCTCATGAGTTCTTTCTTCATTTACCTTCTGTTCTACAGTAGAAAACAAAGCAAAGAAAGGGAAGAAAAGACAACTATTGCACAGCATAATAATGCAGCAGTTCCGAGGGCAAAGAATGGGAAGAAAAGATTTGCTTTGCATGACAAAGCAAGGATCCATTTAGAAGAGTGGTCGGATGTAGTTGAAACTAAACTTTACCACTTCCATAATTTTAAAAGTGTTTGATTAATTAACATAGTTTTACAAGATCCATTATTTCAATTATAACGTGATTCAAAATTACATTTGACATTCCCACATAGGGTAAAACCATATATTACACGATATACAACCTAGCATAATCAAGGACATGAGACTCTGCAATATACATTATTCATGTTACCAAAAAGGGAGGAAAAAAAAAAAGTGGAGTGCAAGATTTTATATACCCAAAACCTAGCATGACTGTTCAAAGTCACGCACAGCTCACTCGATTTTCTCTATGACTTCCAACCTGGTTTTCCTCTTCCAACCTTTCATTGTAGCAACGAGGTTGATCAACCCAACAATTTGATTTTTTCTGTATTCCTGAAAAGGAAATGTGCATTTGTGTTATTAATAGACAGATTGAAACAGTAAAAGTATATTGAAAATTATAGAACACTTTCTTAATGCCAGCGCAGAATATTTCTTACCGGGTGAGCTCGAGCCCAGTGTACATACTCAGTTTCTGGAAGATAGTAAGCCTGTATTGGTTGATAGAATGAGAACACCGATTAATAATCTTGATAGTGAATATGTTGCCTAGGCATTTCTAACTGAGAGAGGCATCCAAGAAACGAGGCAAATTGGTCAAACTGCAAGCCTCCAACGTCACTATTAAAACATATCTCCTCCAATATACTTTTTAAGAACTTGTCGGATAGAATATACCAGGTCTTACCTTTATGAAAGTTTCAACCGTTTGTAATTTTGGCTTGACATTTACAGGGACAAAATGTTGTAGGCCATTGATCAATACCTGAAAGGATTTTAGATAGCACATAAATTTATCACTTCTCAGGAGGTGCAAAAAGAAGTAGGGGCAAAAAGGAAACACAGTTTTTTTTTTTTTTTTTGGTAACAGCTATGAGAGAACACCTGAAGATCTAATGACATAAGGGCTCGTCCTTCATTACTACACCTCTTCACCCGTGATAGACCTTCAATGAGGGTTTCAGCGACAATTTCGAGACCATATTCTAAAAGGCGGTCTTGAACCTAGGAAGATAGAATAGTTTAAACTAATTAGTTATTTACATTTTGAAACATTAAAAGAAACATTTATGTTAGTACAAAATTACAACAGAGTCAGTCACAAGAGTGGAAGTTATTAGTTAAATAATTCTTTTTAGATAAAAGAATATGTTATTAGATAATGAGAAGAAAATAATACAAAAGCAAAGGTCGTGAATCATGACAAGATAAAGAAAAGTAAGCAGCAAGAAACAAAACCATGAAAAAAGGCACTGCAGTCCCACTAAATAATTGCTAAAGACACCCCTGTAACTGCCCCTACACTTTGGCTCCATCCAAACAATAAACATAGTACATCCATAAAAGATTAAGGACCTCCCCCTCCCAAAACCCACAAAAACATTTGCAAAAACTCCTCCACTTGCCCACTGCTCACTACAGAAGGCAAAGAATCCATTCCACATATCCCAAGCCACCTAGTGTTACATAAAAAGTTGACATCATGTCTCCCCACTGCTAAGAAACACAGAACTTAACTATTGTATGTGAAGTGCTCATTAAACATCCATGATTTGCAAGTACTTCATGTTAATATTTTTTTTCCTCCTGCTTAGTATCATCACAACAAGTTTAGAGTACAGGGACACAAGAAAATTATGCCAATTATATCAGGAAAGGTCAATGATTAGGAGGATTGTTAACTGAGTTACTACCAGAAAATTAGCCAGCCTAAGAAACCCATTTATTTATCAGTAGATGTGCACAGACACATGCATTCAAAGTGCTCCTGTATCCAGAAAGTAAAACATCATATTCCTTCAGATGTTAATCTACCAAATATTGAGTTAGCAAGAAAAAAAATGATGAATTTCTAGTTGTACATTCTGTATTCAAAAATTTTGAGGATGCTGCTCCTCACGAGACGCAGATCAGCCATTACCTCTTTGTGAATACCACCATGTGCAAGCCTCGTTTTATAGTGCTTAAATTCTCCCAACAGTAAATCAACATACCTGTCAATATACCCAAAAGGAGATTATAAAATGAAAGCAGTATATTCTGTGCTAGATACATAATTATTGTAAAAGTAATCCCTGTACATATTAAATAATTGCAAGGGAAATCATGTCCGCATGTATCAAAAATCAAAAGCTAACATAATCAACATGAAGCCCTAATTCCATTGTTTAACATGGGTCAAGCTCAAGCATGGGGTGTCACAAAGGAAAAAGCAGAAAGGGAGAGGACTAAGGTCATGACCAAAAAAAAGCTCCAAAGCAATGGGTTATCATCAAACAGAAACTCAACCCTAAGTCGACCAGAGTTGGTGAACAGACCAGTGCATCAAAAACTTCGATTGATAGCACAAATTGCACTACAAATACTAGAAGAAACAAAATAAAAATGGTATGGAAGTTATGAGATCATAAACTTGAACAATATTAATGAATTGATTATTAACATAAAACGAAAGAATGAAACAAACCCATTGTGCTCTAGCCCAAGCTCTTTTACTTCCCATTTAGCATTAGCAATCCGATCAACATACCTGTAAAGAGTGTTTGGTGTCAAAGATGGTATTAATGACCCAGACAAATATTGTAACTAAAGAAATATTATATATTCTTCAGCTAATTTTTTTTGGCTAATAGGTAACCAAGGTTCTTGGAATCTAAATTTTAGGTTGTATTTTACATGGGAAACTGATCATCTTCAAAGCCATTTCAGTCACGAATAAGAGCAGATGAGCAGAAGACTCTTGATCACTATTTCAAATATGGGAATAAGGTTAGATGAAGCTGATGTTACTTGTACCCACATGCCTCTTCATAGCAGCCGGCAGCCATACAGAGACTTTTCTCTCTCATTTCGTTGCCCACATTCATGCATACTTTGTTTGATCTGTTGTGGAATCAAACAACCACCTATGCTAACAGTCAATTAGTTGAGTAATTAGGAGGCTAATTGCGCAGAGACTCTTTATAGTTTAGTAGAAAATCTGCCCATGTGATGGAGGTGAAGGGGGAAGCTTTTAATTCTCTTTTAGTTTGAGGTAAACAATCAAGGGTGTCAAGTATCTGCAAGTGGGTGGTGTCATTCAACGACTTGTATAATTGAATGGGAATTTTATTATTTCTGGAAATAATGGGAACACGCGATGCTTCCACTCAGTTTGCTTAGAGATTGCGGCATAGACGTTTGCAAGTTCTCCTCTCTTTTTCTGGGTTGACCCGGGTTAACCCATCTGACCCGTGACCCAATCATTATACCGGGTCGGGTTTAAAAACTATGCTCGACAGGGAGATATAAGGAGGTTTTATGAGATGTTCCTATGAATGTTGCACACCTATTGTTAGGGAGAACTTGATAATTTGATAGGAAAATCAGGCATGGTAGGTTTAAAAATAGATATACAATGAAAAAGGATGGGAAAACATACACACTTACACCATTTTCAATCACCTAGACAAGTGTATGAAGATCAGTTGAAGCTGAAAAAAATAGAAGTCAAGCAGACTGTATTACAAAATAATGATGAGGATGTGAGGCTGAGTGAAATTTAAAGGCTTCGGCCAAAGTATAAAAAAAAATAAAGCGAAGGCCAAGTGTGGAGAGAAAGAAAGGGTGAGAAAAGATGTAGAAAAAATGGGTAAACACCTTAATTTTTATGCAAATCAAAGTGATCTTACACATACTTATTTTTCTCATATGCCTATGATTTTATTCTTGTATAAGAAGGCATACTTTAACACTAACAAACTTTATTCATGTGTTCTTGGTGTTTGTGTTTCTCAGGAATTTGAAGGTGTATTTCCGATAAAATTCCAAGTTGATTGTCACCTATAATAGGAATAGAACATCATATTAATCTAGTACTAGGTTTGGCTATTTCTAATAGTCCAAGCCTATAGAAGTAATCCTAGGAAAACAAAGGAGTTTTAAATGTAAGTGAAAGAGTTAATGTTGAAGGGGTACATTCGACAGAACATGAATCCATATGTTGTTCTTGTACTTTTAGCACTCAAGAAAGATGAAACTTGAAGAATGTGTGTTGATTGTAGAACAATCATTAACATAACAAAAAAAATATAGATATCTTACTCCTAGATTAGATGATATGCTTGATGAATTGCATGAATCTTTTTTGTTTTTCAAAATTGATCTTAAAAGTAGATATCGTCATGTTAAAATGAAAAAATGTGATAAATAAAAAACTATTTTTAAAATTAAATACAATTTGTATGAATTATATACACTTTTACTTGTTCTACGAAACCTTGAGTTGATATTTTCATAGACTTTAATTTGACATTATCTGGGTCAAGGCAAGAAAGACTTCATATTTGTTGTTGTAGATAGATTTTCTAACATGACATATTTCATATTTTGCCATAAAATTGATGATGCAACAAAACGAATATAACGGATTTATTTTTTAGAGAGGTAGTTTGGTTACATGGTGTTCCAAGAAGAATTGTGTTTAAACGAAATGTTAAGTTTTTAAGCTTTTTTTGGAAGGTTTTGTGAGATAACTTAATAACTAAACTTTTATTTTCTACTACTTATCATCTACAAACAGATACTCAAACTAAAGTAGTAAACAAGACTTTAACTTAATTATTAAAAGTTATCATTCAAAAGAATCTTAAAAATTGAAAAGAATGTCATTTATTGAATTTACATATAATCATAGTGTGCATTCTACTACTGATTATTCACTATTTGAGATTTTCTATGGTTTTAATCTTTTAACATCATTAGATTTGATTATTTTACCTATTAATGAAAAGATTAGTCTTAATGGTAATAAAAAAGTTCAGGTGATGAAAGACTTATATGCAAAGATACACGGCAAAAGATAGAGAAGAAAAATAAGTAACATGCAAGGCTAATAGAGGGCACAAATTAGTAAGGTTTCAATCAAGAGATTGGGTTTGGGTGCATATAAAAAACAAAAGTTTCCTGAACAAAGAAGATCAAAATTGATGCCTCGAGAAGATAATCATTTTTAGATCATAGAGAGGATTAATGATAGTGCCTAAGAAATGGATCAACTAGACGAGTATGATGTTAGTGCTACATTCAATGTTTTTTATCTCTTTTTATTTGATATAGGTGATGATTCAAGAACGAATCATTTCGAGAAGGGAGGAAATGATGTGATCCAAGCAACACTAAGAAATCCATTAAAAGTTCAAGTTGGTCTAGTGACAAGACTTAGGACTAAGAGATTCAAAAAAACTTTTTAATGGACTTCTTCAAAACACATGAGCTAAGGTAGACTTCAAGAAAATATTAAATAATGAAGTACAAGCCTTGTTTAAGTTAATTCATGTTCAACAAGGAGCATTACAAAAAGATTGGAATAAGAAGATTCAAGTCTACCAGTTTTAACCTTTCTTTCTTGTTTGGTCATAATTGAAGCTACAAAAGAAATTTTAATGTGATTCTAGTTGCATTGGAAAGTAAACATCTATAGTTTTCTAGTAGTATATGACACACCTTCTAATTCATTAACACAATAGAGAACCATATGTTTGAAATTGAGCTTTGATTCTACCAGTAGATTATGAAAACAATATGTCTTATTTAAATTAGTTGGGTTATTGTTTTATTTGTCTTTTAGTTATTATTAGACATTTTAAAGATATTCGAGTCATTATTTAAATTTTGATTCATTGGATTATTATTATTTATTAAGGATATCCTATTAGACTAAGAATTATTTCTAGTATAAATATTTTTTTTTGACACTTTTTAGAGAAAGACTATTTTTAATAAAAACAAATTAGTATTTTTGCTATCCTTTGTGATTGATTGAATTTCCAAACTCTTTAAAAGATTGATCAACTTCGTTATGATTTTATACTACTCATCGCGTCTTTTTATAGATGTAAGGTGGAAGTGATCATTGCGAATAACTTTAGTTCTTCAAGGTAGGTTCTTATTAAGTGAAGTTGCAAACCATTCAAATCTGATTTTAAGCATCATAAATATCTAGTATATTTTGTAAGCAATTGTGTGACATAGACAAAACAATTAATACCTGCACGTTTTCACAGCTCACCCGTTTGATGCTGCAATTCCTCCTTTATATTAAATTCAGATTTCATTGTCTCGAATTATGTGCATTCCTCACTAAAGCAATTTTAAAGTGCTCCTTATGAGTTTCAAGACTGCTGCTTCCATTGCCAATAACAAACTGATTAATCTAATCACCAAATACATTAAATATGATAATTTAGGTCAATCCGCCCCCTGCTGAAATTTTCATGCCCTGTAAATAGGATTTGCAGATGATCCTGCATCATATTTCCCTTGGCTCCTAATTTTGACTCCATTAACAAGCTGCGATTTTTATTTAATTGGCAGTAGGCCGGTTCCATTTTATGCTATAGGCTGATTTCTTTGACTCAAATCACAACTTCAAGGATTTTTGAGTGCTAATAGGGTTGCCAGTATTATTGTTATGCAAGTTTTATTTGATAGAGGAATTGACTTGCCATTCAAAAGGCTGCTTTGAGGAACCTTTGAGTAGTTTGAAGCACACAAAAGATTAACAGTTCCATCAAATGTAAATGTATCTTAAAACAAGGATAAAAGTCTTAAGTTAGTATCTGTAGTGAGAAATTCCATTGGAGATGGCCATGGGCATCTGATAAGGATTCATGGAAATTATTCAGTTCATTAAAGTAGAAGAGCGTGTGATGGTTAAATAAATCTAAAAGGGCTTGATCAACATTATTCAATTCTGGACTTACCCGTTGATATGAAGAAGTAATCTTGCAGTTGTCCTGTGTATGTGCTCTGTAAGATCTGGTACAGAATCCACCTGATAAAAGATAACTTGTCAACAGTAAAGGAATGAAAACATTTGTATCTAAATTAAGGACCAAAAGCACATATTTCATGTAAAGACAAAAACAAGCTGAGAAGAAAAGATAATCTGTGAAGGTTAGGTAAGGGGATATGATTATGGTCCAAACTTTGTTGTTGGACAACTTTACTCATTAGGGTTAAAAGGAAAGGAAAGGAAAAGAGAGAGAGAGAGAGAGAGAGAGAGAATAAAATGAGTATGCCAGTTCAAGTAATGGGCACGTTGTAAAATAGATGGCATAGGTATGGTAAGAAATGTAGGGTGGAAGCCAATCAAGTCCTCCCTCTCGCTTAACCAACAACAATCTCAAAACTTGGATGTTTCAACTCCACCATTGCTCATTTCCTTTTTGACCTATACAACAACCTAGAAAATGGAACAATCAGAACATGGTGTGCATACATGGATAGGTAAGCAAACTCCCAAGCTCTGGTATTCAATTGGAAAACTAATTTACTTTATGAGATGTCTGATGGTTTTCCTGCTAAATTTGGACATGGAATAATACCTGGACAGGCATATTTCATACTTGCACATTTCTCTCCTAAGGTATCTCATTATGTCAACAGAAGAGATACCAAATATCCAATTTAACAACTTCCCATCAATACAGTGTCAAATTAATTTAGCAAGATTTGAAATCATCATGGCTGATAAGATGCTCCACAATGCAGTAAAACAAGGAAATATACCAGTATGACAAAAAAATCTTCCACTGTAGCTGGATTATTTTGAAGAAGCATTGACTGAAGATGAGTTTTAGATCTGTGTAATATTTGAGCAACAAGAGATATGGCATCAGCAGCAGCACATCTTTCCTGCAATACAATGGTCATATTATTGTAGGCATTCCTGTTACAGAACAGTTCTTTAGTAAATCCAAACAACCAAATTTAGTGGATAGCAATTGAGAGCTCATAGTAATCAAGAAGCCACCGCACATTCGTTATACTGAAACAAACAAATAAAGTGAGAAGAAAATATATAATTGTGTAGCTATATCTGTTTTCATGCATCACATATATCATACCACTTCATCTGAGCAACCCACCCCCGCCCTCTCTCCACACAAGCATAAACCTAATTTTCCAATTCTGGTTAAAGGAGCACACTGACAAAACATTTAACCAAACCATTGTAATGCAAAATCTGCTTTTGACAAGATTTGTTTTACAAGACTGAATTATAATGTGAACAAAAATAATGGCCATGGGACATCCAGGAGACTCAAAACTCCAATACACTTGCCAAACATTTTACAACACTAATTTCCTGATACATATATATATTTTTGTATGTATGTAATTTGTAATACGTATGCTTGACCTTCTCAGCAGGGCCCTATACCTCCAGTGCCAAAGCTAGGACAGAAGGATCAGTTTTCTAAGAGAAAAAATAAATAAAATAAAGGTCCGATGTAAAAGAGGCAGATGATTCTCCCTAAGCACAAGCAGGAAAAACACGAGTGCCAATCTGCTACCTACCATCAAGGGCATATCATGAATACCAAACAAATTATAATCAGCTATTGCATAACCCTGCATTGTTGGGTATCATGACCTGTGATGGTCTTTATGCCTGACTCACACTTCAAAATCAAAACAGTTGCACTGGGGAGAGCAGACTATTGATGTCTATTTTGATGGAGGTTGAGATTGAAGATTGTGGGAGAGAGGAGAGGAAAACAATCGAATAACATGCATTGGGTTGCACAATGATCCATGGGTGCTGTGGTTTACAAATGATGTCCTAACACAGCATATAGCATGGATAGAAGTGAGTTCTTAAGCTTTAAGGATGCAAATCTAAGCTATAGATAAAATTTTCTAGTATTTTATTAAAAATCTAAATAGTTTGAATCTACATGTTCTCAAAACAAACTACACATACCTATTTATATTAGTTAAACCTAAAATCATTATAGAAAAGGATTTTTAATTAAAACTAAACTAACTAATAAAATCCATCTAGCATTAGGATTCTTAACTAGTAAACCCTAATTAAATTGAAAGTCATAATCTAAATAGGAGAAAGAATCCTAATGCAACAAGGCAAATAAAAACAATCCTGCACAGTAACTTCTGAGCCTTATTTGAAGGCATTCCCGATCTCCAATCATCATGAAATTTTAACACAATAGGAAAGAGGGTATTTAGAATCTGTTTTTTTTTAATTTCAGTTCAATCCAACAATCGGATTAAAAGTTATGCTTGACTTACCAAACTGCATCTTAAACTCCTTAAAACCTAAAAATCTTAATCCTTAATGAAATAATACAATAAACATTATTATGCCCCCATGTCAACCCCTGTGTACTTCCAAAAAACTCACCCTTGAGTTATCTATCAAGAATTGAACTCTTCCACTCTAAAGGAACAAATACTTCGAATATGCATTATAGCCAACATATTCACGAAATAATTTAATTTATGATGATTGTATGCTAAAGAAAAATCCATAGTTAATGTTATATTTTTTGTTCCTATGAAGTTCACTTATAGTTCCTTCACACATTCTTTTTTTTTTTTTCAAACTTGACTCCATCATCATCTATGACTTCCAATACTTCAACCTTTGTATATAAAGAAACTTCAAGATAATCTTTCAAAATATCTTTAGGAGAATTGTAAGAAATTATCATGTCCTCCATATTCTTATTTGCAAGATCTTTATGATCACTACAAGATACTAATTTAGAAGTTTTCTAGATTTCTTCTTCAACATTAGTAGATGAAACATTTAACAAGTAGAGTAATATTTGCAATACTATTTTTGTCACTGTTGTGATGTTGAAACTTTTTTTTTCTTTGCTATTCGAGAAGGTTGAACAGAAGACAAATAATAACAATCTATTTGCTTATCTACCCAATATAAAATCTATTCATAATCATCTTATATAAACTCTAAAATTAAAGATTGTCTCAAATCTTACCAAGATGAAATTAAAAACCTACCAATATGAGTTATAAAGTCTAGAAATTCAAACTACTATTCTCTAACACCATAGTAAGAAAGCTTGTGTTTGACAAGTCCTTCTTTTTTATAATAAGGAATCTTGTTGAAAAAAAAGTAAGCTTTCAACTCTATCAACCAGATAATATATTTTTTCTTCAAAAATCTTCCATCATAGAAAGGAATCTCATCAAATTCAATAATAGGTACGAGGTTCAACCTGCCTCGAGGTAAGTCTCCTAGCAAGTTCCTCTCCTCTTTGTGATTCATGTTTGCGTCACCCATTAGCCGAGTTAGATCTGTTATGGTTTGCTCTAAACGATTCATTATTTGCTTGTGAGCTAGTGCAAAATGATCTAGTTTCTACTCTCAAGCTCGCACAGCGCCCTGGAGGGCCTCCACTCTTGTAACGTGGCGTGGCTTGCTACCGTCTCTGTCCATCAAAAAGGTCAACCTGCTCTGATACCAATTAACATGGCATATAGCTTGGACAGAAGCTAGGGTTCTCAAGAACTAAAGTTACAGACCTAAGCTGTAGAGAAATTTAGAGAAAACTCTCTAGTATTTTATTAAAAGTCTAAATAGTCTATATCTGAATGTTCTCAAAATAAACTAGACATTCATATTTATATTAGTTAGACCTAAAATCCTTTTAGGAAAGGATTCTTAATTAAAACTTACCTAACTAATAGAATTCATCTAGAATTAAGATTCATAACTGGTAAAATCCTAATTAAATTGAAAGTCCTAATATAAATAGGAAACAATTGCAAATACAACAAGGTAAATAATAACAATCTCACACAATAACTTATAAGCCTTATTTGAAGATCTTCCCGATCTCCGATCATCATGAAATTTTAACCTAACAGGAAACAAGACCTTCAGAATCTTTTGTCAAAATTTAAGCTCGATCCAACAATCAGATTAACAGTTATACTTGATTTATCAAATTACATCTTGGACTCTTCTTAAACTCCTCAAACCTAAAAATCTTAAACATTAATGAAATAATGCAATAAACATTATTATGCTAAGAATTATGAAGAAATTCCTCCACGTCATGTCCATACCAATATCATAGGCCTTGCTACTGTTAATCTTGATTTATTATTATTATTATTATTATTATTATTATTGCAAAGTGTTTTAAGAATCTCTTTGCTTTCAAGTGTACTAAGCTAAATTGCTAAAATATTGTCATATAAATGAGGTAAGCACAAAAGAATTTTCTTCATGAAATTAAGAAATATAAATTTTAAAGTATTTGTATTTATCATTTCTAGTTAAATTACAATAGTAATACCATTATGAATGCCAAAATGACCCATGGTACCACAAACGCAAACACAACCATAAAACAACTGCATTTGTGATTCTAAACCAAAAAAGGGAGACAAGATAACAAATGGGAGAAACCAGCCAGATAAGTGATACAGGGAAGGAAAACAATATCTCTATCCATTTTTATTGTCAATCCCCAATCATCATACAATGGCTCTCGTGAAACTAAAAACATAGATGCTCTTATATAACACCAACAACCATGATAGAACCCTAGAACAAGTTGCGATAAGAATTCTTAAATAGAAAACCAAAACCCAACACTACTAAATAAGAAACAAAATAAAATCCTAATAAAAAATATTCAACAGAAAATAAACCAAAAGGGTCCAAAAAATAAAATTTTCTAATAATTGTTAAGAGGCTTGAATAATAAACTAAATGATCAACTATGAATCCTAGAAGTCTTTCTTGGTTCTCCATCATCACTGCTTAGAGATACAAAAATTTGCATAATTCAAGTAATCTTGTGTAGGTGGACACAAAGGATTGGAAATATCTCTCTATTCAGAAAAACTTTATTTTTCCATGACAGTTGATGCATAAATACCTTGAGACCAAAGGATGTGGCTAGCAAATGATTTGAAGGACTAGCAGGTGTTACATCTCCATGAATATGTGTGCTCGAAGATGTGGGTGAAGAGGATGAAACAGGGGTCAGCTGGGGTTTTATCCATTGGTCACAATCTTGTGTAATTCTGGATATGGCTGTCTTCAGCCGATCTGCATAACATAGATATGAATTATGAGCACGCATTAGCTCAAAATAGTAGCAGCTATAGTGATTAGGGGTGAATGAATGAATCAGAATTGATCAGCATAGGACAGGATGCAAGATTAAAGGAAAAAAGGAACCCTTACAATTGAGAGAGTCAGATTTTCCACTTGAATTAGAGGTCTGCTGAGCAAATGTTTCAAACACAAAATAGAAGAAAATCTCAAACAACTGGCATATACCCTGCAAAAATATACTGAATCAGGAAAAACAATTTAGAGAAGAAAAAAATGCCATTAGATTTTTAAGTTAAAATAAATAGAGGATAAGGAAACAAGAAATGTAGACGAAATAACATACCTTAAAAACCTCAACATTTACTATTTCTAGTTTCTGCATGAACCTTGCATATTTGTCCATTGACCTAACATCCACAAATAAACACAGTTCAGTAAAGCACAGTTATGCATAGCTGCAGATTATAACATCTACATTCAAATAGCTATCAGTTAACAGAATAAAATGGCATTCCACCTGAGAAGACAAAGAGATGATCCTGTCTGTGCAGATATTTCATCAGTTTTACAATGTGAAGAGTTACTTTTAGGAGCTTTTGGTTTTGAAATTCGACTTGGGAGTTGACTGTCCTCATCGATGAAGTCTGCAAGTAGATCTTCATTTTCATCTTCTGAAACGGGCATTCCATTTTTATGACTTGCACCATTACCTTGGGGAGACACCGTATCATTTGCATGTTCATCATATTCACCGGCGGTTGCCCCATTAAGCAGGGAAGAACTGTGACCTTCTACTGAAGTGGGGATTAATTTTGGCGAAAATGGATTTCCACTTCTAATCCAAGAGGAAAATCCACTTTTCTTGCTATTGGCATCAACAGATTTCACTGATTTGTTAGAATGATGCAATTTTGCATTAGAGGAGTTATCATGAGATGGAACTATCAGGGCTGCCCCATCACCAACAAGCCCAGCAAAACTAATTGCTTGTACAGTATCTGGTGGCAATTTCAGCCAACTTTCCTTTTCCAAAACCATTTTGAGTGCCTGAAAAAAAAAATTCTGAATATTAGAATTCTCATTATGTTTCAAAACGCAGATATTCAAAATTTAGAAAAGAAAAAATTTATTAGAGTCACAAAAAAGTTATGCTATTGTGCCAGGACAATAAATAAGAAGTGAATTTATTGACAGAAAACTTCACGCTGTGAAACATGAAAGTATCACGCAACAAACAGAGCAGGGGTACAAGCAAAGAAAACTAAAATTGCATGACAAACTAACCCTGGCAAACAACTTACATGAATATTTTGCCGATGAAATGCCAGCAAATAATTCTCACATACAGCCTTCAACTTCTGTCTGAACTCAATTGCTTCAACTCCACAGAAGGCTTCCCCAGCCAAGATGAATACATTCAAATCATCATAATTTTTCAAGAATTGGTGCACACTCATAGAGCTAAAAACTGCAGAAGAAAGCAATACTGATACTCTGCTTGTTGTAAGCTGCCAAAGATTCTTTCGTCCTCTCTGAAGAGTTTGTGAAACAAATGTTGTCGCCTCTTTTCGCAGATGATACCAAGGGGATCCACTGCTTGGTGCTTCACCACCATTACTTTTAGTTTCATCTACATCAAAATTGCAATCTTGATACATAAAAGTTGTTGTAGATTCCTCGATAGAAGATGAACCAAGCATTCCATCTACAGATTGAGGAGGAGATCCATTGCTTCCTAAGGAATCTTGCTTCATATCAGATGTTTGACATAACAAATCCTGAAAAACATTGAACAATTTTTTAGGTTAAAAATAGAGAAACAATCACATGAAAATGAAGACATAACTGATGTTAAATAACCAATGTTAGTTATAACAACTACATAAGAGATACAAAAGGATATCTTTTAATTAAAACAGATTAAAAGAGGAGGAAACTTGTCTGCGGTGATCTTGGAAAGCTTTCAAACTCATACTGCTTTTATTATCCCCCACGATTTCAATTGACAGAAGAAATAAAATTTCATGATTTAAGAAGCTATAAGCTGGCATAAAAGATCTACATTTAGATGGTTTAGCTTCATTTCATTTAAGAAATATAGGTTGTCCAAAATGAATGTGCCTCATCAAGATTGGTAATAGTGTTGCCATAAAATGTTTCGTCAAAATGAGAAAACAAAAACAAATTAATTATTAAAAATAACTAAAAAACAAGACTATAGATACAGAAACAACGCCCAAAGCATTAACAGTTCAAGATGATCCATTAAGTTAAATGACGCCCAACAACTGTTTCAATGCCAATTAAGAAACATATTTAAGCAATCGTCCAAAGTTTACAAACAAGAAAATGGCTAAAGCATAAATAGGAAAAGAGAGTTTAAAGGTACAAAATTTAACCATCAAAGTTTGCAATCGCTGACCTTGTTGTGGAGAGAACTGAAAACATCCCAGAAAAAGTAGGGAAAATAAAAACAGAAACAGGGAATAGATAGAACTTAAGTCTTACCTTACTCTCCAGTTGGAAGCTCATTATTTCATGATAGGAACACATCAACCTGAATAAGATAGCTAATGTTCTCAATAAACACGTCCTGAACTTAGATTCAGGTATCTGATGGCATAGATCACTGTAGGTAAGTCTGGATGAAATGAAAAAAATGTTATGTAAATTATAAAAATAATTGAGGGTTATGATGAATTCAATACCAGCACAATTAAAGTGAAAAGAAAGTACCTATTGTTCTGCATCTGTATTTCCAGGTCCTGCATAAGTTAATCAGTGATCTGAGTAAAGATGTAAAGGAAGGAGAATTTTAAGGGGAAAACCCTGAAGAAAAGTTGAAAATTTAAAAACCTCAAAGCATGCATTATTAAATGCACACAAGTGTGCGTGTGAGAGAGAGGATTTTAGACTTGAAACTCGTAACTGAGCTATGTATATCTTGTCCACTACTTCCAATTCTCAGAAGCTATTGTCAAGCATAAAATCTTAATTATGAGCGTACCTCATGTACAATAATCTTCAACACAGAGTGGGATTCCGATAAAACCTCCTGCATGAAGAAGCTCTGCAACTTTTCAGCAAGACCAGAGATATCTCCAATTAAAGCATATGCATCAACTACCTGTTCAAATTGTAACAATCAATCATTTGAATCTACAAATTTTTCACACAAAACTCCAAGTAGTTATATTGATTCTTTGAGTGCAATTTGCCAAGGTAACATACTGTGACTACTCATGTTTACTATAGACAAATAATGAGGATTGTGAGTGAATGTAAAACAACAAGAACCTAATATGCAAGTCGGGGAGGAAACAAAAGTTTTTTGTAATACTACCAATCCATAAGTTGTTGAAAAGAATTTCTTGTTCAGGTGCAGAAGAGCTGGTTCAAAACTCAAATACCTAATGTCTGGTAGAAATAGAATCAAATGTTAACCCGAAAAAAAAGGACAGGGGAGTGGTTAGATAAGAACTAGAGTAAGCTATCATAGAGTAAGCTATCATTTTTTTCTTACTCAATGGTCTAATGGTTATGCAAGTGGAGTTGACCCCTTTAGAGAAATCCCCAGCTGGACAGGAGTAGTGAAATCCATTCCTCAGTCTCAGATACAATTCCCCAGAAACTTTAACAGCTAAACCATCAGTTTCCAGTTGACAGAGGAAACGATGTCCCAAATCCAGAATGATAGTTACATTAATCATACACGTGATATTATATAAAACTCATCTTATGAAAAAATATGCTACAATGAGAAAGATAAAAACAACATTAAGCATTGAATAACAAAAACCAACTTATACAATATAATTACATGAAACAATTCAAGAAAACAGAAATTTTAACAATCATATGCATGTGGAAATTGGAGTAAGAAAAATATCCTTTTCACAACAAAAGATCAATATACTGACTGTTATGTAACTCTCCTCCTTGAACTCCTCGCACACTCCCAGCAAAAGTGCATCCAGCTTTTGAAGGGTTCTCCCCAACCAAACCTGTATGAAAATCAAAACAGTTACAAGAATAGGGAAAAGCTACTCAAGTAGAATTGTTTTTCACCAATGTGAGCTTCTACTAACAATAAACGTGCAAGACAAACAATAAAATGGTGAAACAATGAAGCATGATAAAGAAAATAGGGAAATATCAACAGTGAACTTGGATTTCTTGATAAATGCATTATTTAAGACAAAACAGAGACTAATTCGGTTTGGATAGTAGATGTATTTTTTTTCAGACTAACATAAAAAAATGTACTACCAAAGCTTGATGGAGAATAATAGATGTATGTTTAACTCATATTTATATTCACCTCAACCCCACGGCTCATCTCCTGTATTGCTGAAAGCCCTGAGAAACTGTCTAATAGCTGCAAATACTCAGATAGGACTTGGAACGCCTGGGAAAATAAACAGAATTTAGTATGATTCTCTTTGACACAATAAACAAGAAAATAGACCACATTTTGTTAGAAAAGAAGGAAGTTGAAGAGCTAAAGGCCTTAATACCATAAGACATCACTAGCCAAAGATACAGTGACCAACCTTGCAGTAATTTCCTTCTTCAACCAGGGATTCAAGTGCTATTTGCATGTCTAATGCACGACGAAGCTCAGTTAATACTGGAAGCATGTCCTGAAATAGGAAAGGACAACTTATATCTACCAAATGGAGCTCAAAGCAACAACTTCTTCGGATTGAAAAAATAAATATGAAAAATGAAATGTTCAAATGTTATTCCTAGGGTCTCCAGGAAGATGAACATACCAGGAGAGCTTGTTTCTTTTTGGAATTAGAATTCACTACAAGATCCCTTGAAACCTCATTCATTGATGAAGTCAGGTGCCTTCTACCATTCTGCAAAACAAAATAAAGGAAATCCTGATCCAGAAAGAGAAGCAATGCTGACAGTGAGGAGACGTCGATGACAATAGCATCCTCAAAACTACAAATTACATGCCCACGGGCATGCACATCATGAATTAAAAAAAATATATATGCATTTCTTACGAGTATCATTCTTGACTAAGGCTCGTTAACCACGTAAGGAAAACAAATGCTTACCATGCAGATGACATTTGCAACCTTTAAATCTTTCTCTACTTCCCTCACCAAATTCATCCCCTTCACTGGCCAAAAGCAATTATAAATGTCTCATTCAAAAGCAGGTCTTTCTCTATTTGTTCAATATAAATGCATGGACAAGGGAAATTACTATAAAAACAAACCTACCTATCAGAAATAAATTAATGACAAGGGAAATTATTACTTGTTCATATCAACACTGAAAACGTTTAATACAAAAGTGGGAAAGGAATTTAACAAGGATGAAGAATGCAAACCTTGTCAAGACAACTCTGAGTTAGATATGTTACAATTAATAAATGTACATGCAAGAACATTAGTTGATCAAAAGAAATATCAGCAAAATGTTCTCTTCTAAATGAAATCTAATAAGACCTCACCCATTACTTCATGATGCTCCATAACATGATGGGATAAACGTTCTGCTACTCTATCTAGTTGAGCTATTCTAAGAGTGGCCTACAAAAAGAAGAATCCATGTCAATTTGCAGTCAATTAATTGGAGAAAAATATTTGAGAAAAAAATGTTGTGTGATGATGAAGTGCATCAGCATATTTTATGCAGTAGTTTAGACCGGTAATGAGCTTTAAACATGAACAGGCAGCTATGGTGTGTACAAGAGTATGGAATTCTGTGAATCTGTAAGGGAAAAGAAAAAAATCAAAGCCATAAAACTGATGAATAAAAGCATAAACTCCATCATCAAACTCTCAACAATATTATACTTGTCCTTGAGTTGTATAAACTTTATGTACTTTGCCCAAAAGCAAAGAAAGAATGGTCATAGTAACTTCCTATCAGGAGAACTAGTTCACTGAATGGAATCAGACTAATTCTGTACTTGTGCACACACTTTCAATCACATTCTTTTAGGTAAATATCTAAGAGTTGGAAATCACAATTTATTATTATCCCCTAAAGGATTTGAATGAGTGTTCTATAACTTTAGAGTATTTGCAGTAGTTTAATTGAACTGAACTGGAGGTAATTATTAGTTCAGTTCAATTTCAGTAGTTTATGGGATGTGGAATAAGCATCAACAGTGAAGGTAATTATGGCAGAAGCAACTTAAGGCAATGACAGTGGTGGCAAATGGCAGTGGGTGGCAGCAGTGTTGGTAGCAATCTTAAGAACAAGAGAGCTAGCATTAGCTGATGTTAGTCATCTCCATTTTAGTTATTATCTCTGTTATCACCATTTTGTCACCACTTACCTCTCCTAGTACCACCACATTGCATCCACTGTCATTGCTGACACCACCATAATCATGATGTCTTTCTGCCACCACCATCACAGCCATTATAGCTGTGGTGGTAGCAGTACCGATGGCAATAATGGTGGCAGTGAGAGGCACAGAAACAAATGTGGTGAAGTGGCAAGGGCCAACTGTGGCGGGAATGGTGATAATGGAAGTGGCAATAGTGGAGAATAGGACTCAAACATATATACACCTCTCAATTTTTAGCAGGGATTCATTTTTTTTTCTTTTAATTAAGGATTTTGAATTCCATGAAAGTGAAAGTCAAAAATATTTAGATGAGAATTGATGAATTCCCAGAAATTCAAAATTTGTGGCTGCAGGTTCCCCTTTACTTATCCCACTTTAGGTTCCATGCACCAGAAATCAAACTAATGTAAACTCAATTAGTGCATTTGACTAGGGATTGGTTATCATGCATATGAAGCATCCAAAAAGCATAAATAACATGGCAAGGCATGCCCCTGGTCTCATCCATTAAATGAAACGCTCCCCTTTGGGTACCTGAATACCAGAAATAAACCTCATGAAAAACTGGGCAATGTATTAGACATTATAGTTCACTATGAAATCATCATCACATTATTGATGGGTTCACAATAAAGCAACAAGCATAGGGAAACTCGTTGAAGATCAGCAAAGAACACTTAAAATTTTAGGCTTGTCTACAAAGTAGGTTGCTTATAATGCATGTGTGTTAGAAGATCAATAAGCATGATGAACATAAGAAAATCCAACCACATATTATCTGCCCAAAAAATATTGACAAATCATCAAAATTCAGGTACTTTGGGCCAAACTGAACACCAAAGTTAACAAATCATATTTTACACGTATGGTCTCAAATATTTCCTCTTTTAGACAAGGAAAAGTAGATAATAGTTACAAATGAATGTGGGAGCTGGGAGAATATAAAATCCTCCAAACTAGCAAGAAGATCAAGAACAAAACTCACAATGTAGAGTCCTTATGTCATTCTAGAGTGCCCAAATCCTCAGAGAATATCATCAGTAAAAAGTACCAAACACAATGTGTATACTTCAACATTATAAGCCTCCCTTTTGCATATAGGTCCAGGGATATAATCAAAGAGTACTGGATATTTCTCTTCCAATTATGTACAAGTGATGAATACAACACGATAAACACAATTGCATGGTGCAATTTACATGCAACTTTTGGACCATCTTATTTTGGTGAATATTCATATTTTCATGATTCATTAAATCCATCAGTTTTCTCATGTAGAACATATAATAATGGCATTATAATCATACATACCATGAGATACTACAAAAGACCATCTAATTATGGTGCAACATTCAGTACACACATCATGGCAATACATGCAAACAGAGTAAAATATCAATTCTATTTTTCTAGAAAGAAGTACCTGTTCCTCAAAATACATTAATTCGTTTTCTTCAGATGGAACATGCTCTAGAATATGCCTAACTGGATCAAAATCCTGCACATGATGATACCCAGCAGCCTTTTAGTAAATCAGCTCAAACTTTAGCTCGATGCATAAGCAACTACTCATATTCTAAGAAGCAGAAATAAAATCAGAAAGTTTCACAATAGTGTAAAGGGTACATTTTCATATGTTTGCCACACAACTCACAGCAAAAGATATTATTTTTTATAAACGAAGATTATATTGACTGGCTGAAAAGAACTACAAAATCATGTTGGATGGTGACTCATTTTCCAAATCATGAAAACAAAAAAAATTAAAAAAATAATATATATATATATATATATATATATATATCATAAAAGAGTAGCCCAATCCCATTATCAGCCAAGGAAATTCACCCAGATATAACAAAGCATGAAATGAAGAGTAGAGAGAAAAGCTACCCATCCCACAACAATTCTCCCTGTGAACTGATTCCTAGAAGTTCTAACATTTCTCTCCAACCACAAACGCCATAAGACTGCATAAATGGCACATTCCCACAAGCTCTTAAAATTTTACCTTCCCACGAAACCCAAAAAAGTGATAAACATAGAAATTTTAACCATAGCATTCTCATAGTTTGAGACAAATGGTGGTTTCATTCTTAAGAACTCCATGCTTAGAGTTACATGTAATCCCTCTTAAGTTGCAGCATTGACACCTACAAAACAACTTGCCAAGAAAATTATGGAAACATCTTTCGCTCATTAATGTGAGCACGTGCAACTTGATCATTATGTAAAAATTACACAAAAGAATATGGCATTGCCTCATCAAATGGTTGCCAGTCAAATAAAGAGCTACCATAATGGCCATGCTATTCTCAACATGAGCAGTCATTAACAAGATAATTTTATGGTGATACAAGTTCGGATAAACACACCCCTGCTGGCACCTTCTTTAGTTTGGTCTTTCTTCCTTGCTAATAGAAAAGAAACTTGATGGAACTGGTCTATAAAGAGCATCACTTCTAGCTCTTCAAAGAACCCCTGCCCCTGGATTTTATGGCATCTGAACCACTGCAACTAGCAAAACCTGAGGCACACATCTCTCTTGTGGCCAGACAGTGAGTGATTCATAGAGACTCCACTATATTTACACATACAATGCTACCTTCCACAAGACTTATATGAGGCCAAAAACCCATACATTTGCTTGTATCTAGTTCAATTAGTCAATAATGCACCTCTTTTATTTTTTGGTTCACCTACAATTTGACAAATAAGAGCCAGCATCAAAGGCTAATCAATCAGTTAAGAGGGTGCATATTGTGCCAGCATGTCAATGTTTGATCTTTGTCATCTAACAGGTTTTTCTCTCAGTGTTTCCAAATATTGAAAATCAAAAATTGGCATTCTCTCTTAAATTTATGAAACAAAAAGTTAATTGATCCTCTCCCTTAAAAGTCCCAAAAAACATACAAAAAATTTCTCACAAACAAATTCCATCTTGAATCACCACTGCTTCATTAGTCTTTGTCAATACGCCAATTTCACCATCAACCACTCATGTCTACTGATCTCAAATCCAACCAACATCAAAAAACATAGCAAGATCCAAACACCTAACCAATAACCAATTGATTCGGGAGCAAAATGACCAGCAAATTACCATGGAATTTGAAGACCAAATGTGAACTTTTTTAATCACAAGAAGAGCTATCCAATCTCACCATCCTTAAAATAAACCTCACCATTCAATTTGACAAATTGATTAACTCTACAAAATCCACTAGTGTGTGTGTGTGTGTGTGTGTGTAGAGAGAGAGAGAGAGTTGGCCTCTAAAAGCTCTAAGTTTGAAGTGGTATTTTTTTATCAGGCAGTTATTGCAGTCTATGATGTGCTTAAAAAGTTCCGCAAGTTTGCTATAAAAAGTGATACACAAGGAAAGAGAAGGTTCCTTTAGCTTGTTTATAACCAAACAATAAATGTAATTCCAGTGGTTGGAAAAATGAGAAGTTTTGAAGCTTCAGGGTTCAAAGTCTTACAAGTGATGAATTATTGTGTGACAATTTTTTTTTTCAACATTTCAATAGTGTCTCGATGCAGCAAGAAATTCAATTGTTTTCCTTCCAATTGTGCTCTTCTCAATCGTAAGTCCTGCAATTGTTTACTTGACAATTATCTTCTGACATTAGATTAAAAGAGAAGGGAGAAATAAAATGAGCCAGGTTATGTGGTCCTAACAGAAATTCTAACAGCACTTATGGACAATGAATTGATGACTTGTTTGACCAGCATTTACAAATTGCCGTTAAATTTTCCTAAGTAATAAAAGTGATTTGATCAGCATTTACCAAATTGCTGTTAAATTTTCCCAAGTAATAAAGTGATTTTTTCAAAAGATTAAACTAGACATAATTGTGTTTTGCTTTTGAACCAAGGGAATATTACAAAGACCTCCTGGTTTTAGGAAATTACTAGACTAGCCAATAGTTTGAGCATTTAATACCATGATTGATTACACTCTATCACAAATACAAAAAAAAAATGAAAGCACATCATGAAAATGCGAAGTAAAATAACTTGTGATGTTCTACCAATAAGTCTTTTGCTAAGAATAAACTATAGAAAGCATTCTCAAACAGATAAACCATTTTCAAGAAAACATTATTGACATACCACATAAAAACAGGATAAAATTAAAAGCAAGTAGAAACCTCTTCATAGAAGTCTTCCTCCAGCTCCTCCACCATGTGACCTTGTATTCTGCTTCCGTATATTGATCGTAGTTCTTCAGAACTTGAAGGAAGATTAAACCGCTGATGAGGAGGCATTCCTGCAAGCACACGAGCAACAGCAGCAGCTGCTGCAGCTCGGGCTGGAACCTGAAAGGGAAATGAGAATCAAAATCTGCCTAAGTAATCTCCACAACTGTGCATGAGAGTCACACCAGCTAAGAGTTAAGCCATGCGTAAGTATGAATTTGCACAACTTTAGCAATCTGAATGAAAGAACTCCAGATTAACAGTGAGGATAAGTAAATGACAGAGACTGTAACTATATATGTTCCAAAAAAATAATAGTCTATGTGAGCAGTTCGAGAGATGGAAAGCCAATCTCTCGCTGGAGTAAAATTTAACGACCAGCTCAAGATTGAACCAAAGAAGCCTCTTACTGGTGATGTGGCACTAAATCTCAGAAACTAAAGATTCATGTTATAAACAATTGTATATCTTTGAATGAAAGAGGGAATTTTCAATGGTATAGCTCATAATCGTAATTGGGGCTACTGGATGGGTGTTTACAATACATGTTGAATAACCATTGATGCAGAAAATTCAGAGTTTTACCAATTTGCCACCAGACTTCCACAGGAGAGTTGGTTAAGGAGAAGTTGAAAGACAGAGAGAGCTAGAGAGAAATAGACCTTTAACACTAGCATTCAACCAGGTCCCTATTACTTTCATTTTTCTTTCTCTACTATTTTTTTTCAATATGAAAACTATTAGATAGAACCCATAAACTCCTGTTCCAAAGATCTGAAGACTTTCTATCAGGCTCCTCACACAATAGTCAGAAAATAACTAGAGGAATCAGATCAAAACTACGCTGTAATCAGTACAGAAGTGGATACATCTCCATTTCCATACTTTGACTAACCTTATAAGCATCCAAAGAACCCATGTCCTTCAAAACATGCTCCCACAGCATTAAAGTAAAAATGGTAAAGATCCATTCAGCTACACTTTTATAAAAGAAAATTCTACTGATCAAGATTTCATCCCTTTTTCCAAGATTGTCAGTGGTCAACATACTCCGACACACCAGTTCCTAAAAAGAACAAAAAAGAAGAGAAGGGGAAAAAACAAGCTTGGAAGGAGCAACTGCCTTCCAATTTCCAAATAGCTTCCATCAAAAGGCAGTGCTGTCAACCCCCAGCACCCCCCCACCGCCCCTCCAATGAACACCATCTTTTTCATGAATCTCCAATGCATCAAAAGCATGTCAAGAGAAGTAGCATGAATTCCAAAATCCCAATCTTGGCATTTTGAATAGAAAGTACTCCCATGAACAGCACTAGCTACTTTTAGAATTAACTATAAAAACATTAATATCATTAACTAACAAGTAGACCCAAAAATAACTCAGATCCCTAACAAACAAGAAGACTGGAGAATCAGTCCTCTGCTAGTGACATGCCACACCAAGAATCAACCTAAAAGAGCAAAATTTCCACTGCTCACATCAAGCCTCAGAGGCAGCATAAAGTCTTTCAACCATTTCTGATAAATCTCCATTACTCACATCAGGCTCCACCCAAAATTTGGCAACAATGACCTTCCACGTCTAACAATATCTCTCTCCACCATGGATCCAGTAAATACCAGTCAAAAGGATGAGACATTTGCCTGCCAACCCCAATTTACTAAAAGGAAGTTTAGCAATGCCCCATTCAATTCCACTAAGAGGAACTGGACACACGTGTCAGGTTAACAAGCTTTCTTCCTATAAAAAAATTACTACTTTTTTTTTATTCTTTTACAAAGTTCAAGATTGCATTTGCTAGGGTTCACAAATTGCTATTAAATCAAAAACATTGAACTTAGAATTAGTATTAATTAATCAAATTAGCAAATGCAAACAGCATTAATTTAAAAAATAATAATAATAATAATAACACTACATATATACATACCTCCGGGCGATCAACGGTGGGAGGCAAAAGACCAAGAGATCTAGCAGAGCGAACAGAGCTCAAAATCTTCTCACCAACTTTTGATAAATCCATTCCGCCGCCGTCTCCTCCTCCGCCTCCGCCTTGCAACAACAAAAAGGGGACCAAAAAGAACAATCTAGAACTCTCAAATCCAAAACGAACACTGTCTTCTCCTAAATCAGCATTTAACAAAAACGGGTTCCCGAATACGCTACCGAATGGGAACAGATTCGGCTGCATTTTAACTCCAAACTCTGAGATCTACCCTTACTACTACGACAACAATAACAGTACCCATTTAAATTAAACACTCTATTTATTTATTTATTTCTTCTCTTTCGATTCCATTTTCTTTTTTTGGATTTGAGACTGAATTCGGATTCGATGCTTTCCACTTTCTTACCATGTAGTATAAACTCCGTTATAGTTATTTATTATATTATATGCTACCGAGTAGTAATTTTTCCTTTGTAGACTTCTTTTTGTAGGTGTGACTGACTTTGAAAAATGTTATTTCTCACGCACAGGGCGGGGTGCTTTCTATAGTTTTTTGAAGTAATTATAAATTATAGTATCATCGGGTTAGGATGCACAATGCCTGCCCAGGTTAGGTTTTTTTAAATTTAGCTCCTTTGTTTGATAGAAAATTCTAAATTGTCATATATTTGTTTATTATTATAAAACTTAATTAATAAAAAATATTTTTTAGTCAAAAAATTAATTTTGTTTTTTAAAAAGTGTTTTTTTATTTTATCAAAAAATATTTTTAAAAAATTATAAAAAATTTAAAAATATTTTGTTATTTGTTGATTATATCAAATTTAGTTCTTAATTTTTTATTGTTATATATTTTGTTTCAATTTTTTTCTCTAAGAATTTAATTTTTATATCAATTTTGGTTTGTATTTTTTTTATTATTTTTTTTCTTTTATTTTTTTAAATAAATATTTTTATCTATAACATTTAATTTTTATTTTTTTATTGCAACTTATTTTATTTGAAGTAACTTTTGAAATTAAATTTGTTTTTCAATTTCATCCTCTTTTAATTTTTTTATTTGTCAGATTTTGTATTTGTTCTTTTAATTGTTTTTAGTCTTATTTAAAATAATTTATAAAATTAATTTTTTTAATTGTATCATTCTTCAATTTTTTGCCTATCAAGTTTGATTTTTATTCTTTTAATAATTTTAAAAAATTAAAAATTTATTTTTAACCTTATTTTCCATGACATAATCAAACATTGAAAATTATTTTTCAATTTATTTTCCATGACATTATCAAACATAAAAAAATTACTTTCTATGAAAACCACTTTTTAAAAAACAAATATTTTTCGACAATCAAATGGAGCGTATACTTTATTTATTATTGTTTTATTATTATTTAATATTTAAAAAAATTGAATTTTATATATATATATATATATATAGCTAGGTAACCAGTATGGTGCAACCCATAGTCAATTATGTACCTTAAATATTTGAGTACCCTTTGGATTACTTTATAATGATCTATAGTTGGATTACTTAAAAATTTACTTAATTTGCTAACTAAATAAGCAATATGAAATCTTGTTCAATGTATACATACATTGAGTTCTTAATTATCCGAGAATATTCTAATTGTTCTATTTTTTCACCTTAATATTTTAACAGATAGACACTTATGTCCATTGATATTCTCATAATGTTGTTGTTGCCTTTAAAAAATTTGTCAAGAACATTTTTAACATTATAAGATTAGAACAATATTAATCAATCAGACATTTAAGAAATATTATTCATAGTATGACATCTACAATACCCAAGTTTTTTATGTTAAACTTGTTTAGTTGATATTTTCTTATTAGACTTAATCATGTGATCATTACTGTCTAAAATAAGCATATTATCTACATAGAGATATACAATGACATAACATTTATCTGTGTTTTTCACATAAACACATTTACCAACTTTGTTGATTTTCAATTTATATGACAATATAACCTTGATAATTTTTTTCATATTATTGTTTAGGTGCTTGTTTTAAATCATATAATGATTTGACTAGTTTACAAACTTTCTTTTCTTATTAATTGACAATAAACCTTTCAGGTTGTTCCATGTAAACCTCCTCATAAAAGTCATTATTTTAAGATAGTTTTTTTCATCTATTTGATGTATTTCAAGCCTATTAATAGCTACAATGATTATTAATGTTTGTATAGAAGTTATTATTGACACAAGTTAATATATATCAAAATCGTTAAAACTTTATTGTTGTTCAAACTCCTAACAATAAATGCAACTTTATATCTATTAATAGTGTCATCAACTTTCATATTTCTTTTAAATATCCACTTATAGCCTAATAGTTTACTTTCGGGAGGAAGATCCACTAGTTCTTGTTATAAACCAATTTTGACCCATTGGCTTTTAATTTAATTTTACATGGATTAAATTTTAAAATTAAAGACCGGGAATTTATTTTGATGAAAAGTATGATTTGTCAACTTGTGGAAAAACTAGGGACTATAACGTGTTTTGTTATATTTCTCCTTATCATCAAGATAATGATAATTATCCCTTTTTTTAATTTAATTTTTAATCAAATTCAAATTTCAAAAAATATATATTTATAATTTTATTTTCCATACATAATGAAAATCATGCACTATAAATATAAATCCTACTGAATGTGCACGAATGGGACACCTTTACAAGAAACCCTAGGGGGAGACATTACATAAAAATATTGGAGAATGCTAAATAAAAAAAAAACAAAAACCTAAATACATGCTAATGATGTTTTTTTATTTTTTAAAAATTATTTTTAACATCAGCACATCAAAACGATCCAAAACATACAAATCATATTAAATTTTAAGGAAAAAAAAGGGTCGCCCCCCTGATCTTCACTATGTTTTCCTGGTTTAGCGTCAACAACTCTATCTTCCCCTGACTAAGAACTTTAATTCCTCCCTGTTACCTCACATCTGCCTATTTTCAAAAGATCATCTTTCATCTCCCTCATCTCACAGACCCAGCAGAAGAGAACTCCCATAGCCTCAATCTCAACCCGCCTCTCTCTCAGCCCCGCCTGAGAACATTCAGAAAGTCAAAGCCCCATCCTCTCCTTCCCTCTTTAGGCTTATCCCCATCACCACTAGATTCTCCCCCACAGTCCAGCAACTTCTCTTAAGACCAGTCAAACCGTGAGCCACAGCAACGTCAGGAGCTTTGCTTCACATTCCAAATAGTCAGCTCTTCTCTATGTCCTGCATTAGCACGCAGCCATCACCAACAGTCATAGTTCCTCTATGCATCATGAGCATGCACCAGCCATAGCTACAACAACTTTCTCTTCTTAGTAAAAACAGGGGATGCGATGGAGAACAGGTAAAAAAACCAAAGGAAGGGGAAGAGTACGAACAGAGGAGAAGGAACCATAAGACAAACAAATGGGACGATCACAAACATAAACGCAAAGGAGAGCATGGAGTAGCATAAGACGAGAAGAAGCAGAAGAAAGAGTTTCTTTTCAGCCAGCAACCTCACGCTTTGATCGCAATCGTCCTCGGCTTGCAGCAACCAGGAAAGTTCCTCTTCTTTCCCTGTTTTGCTAAATTAATTAACTTTGTTACTGTTGCATGCATGTGTGAATTACTCACGCATGCATGCAACATTGGTTTTTTTTTCTCTTTTTTTTCTTCTAAAAAATTTTAAGATCGGACTACATGAATAACAAAAAAGCATAAAAAAATAAAAATAAAAAATGTTTTTCTTTTCTTTTAATACAAAATTTACGAATTTATTCATTGACACTAAAGTTAAAAATATTATACCTTTTGGGTTACACAACATTTACCAATGCCAGAGTTAAAAATATTCATGGGAAAATATTCACTGACGCTAAAGTTAGGAATATTATAGGAAGATCATAAGAACAGAATAAAAACAAACTCTTAGCAATTTTAAGACAAAATCAGCAATGCTGCCTGTCTCAGGTTCCTCGCTTAAGGGGTGATAATATCTTCCATTTCACGTATCCAGTCTCGTACCATAGAATCTTTGTTGATTAGTTAAGGTTTCTTTTAATACAAAATTTACAGATTTATTCATTGACACTAAAGTTAAAAATATTATACCTTTTGGGTTACACAATATTTACCAACGTCAGAGTTAAAATTATTCATGGGAAAATATTCACTGATGCTAAAGTTAGGAAGATCATAAGAACAGAACAAAAACAAACTCTTAGCAATTTTAAGACAAAATCAGCAATGCTGCCTGCCTCAGGTTCCTCACTTAAGGGGTGATAATATCTTCCATTTCATGTATCCAGTCCCATACCATAGAATCTTTGTTGATTAGTTAAGGTTCCTAGTAACCATAATACTAGGTGACGACTCCTTAAACTAGACCGTTTCCCCTTAAAAACAAGATGCCAGATATCTATTTTTTTTCCATGAAAATTTTTTAAGCGGTCATTGCGATGTCTGGGTGTGACAAGATGGTGACTCTACTGGGGATTTTTAAGACTTAGCTTTGCCTTTTGTCTGTCAATTGCTACAATATTTGTTGTGTTGTGTTTATATTGTTATCACTTTTTACCGCTTTAGCACACATCTTTATTATCATGTATCACTTCAAGAGCACACATGCTGAAATTTATGATAGGTGGGGGAGTAACGATATCCCAATAACTTCAGTTTGAGTAAAACCCGTGAAACCATCCAACTCTCGATTGATTATTTACTCGATAGTGGTTGATACGCCAATTTGATGTTACTCAAGACCTCTATATTCACACTACTTGTAAGCCTTATATTAACCTTTTGAGGACGATCACTGAGCATGTGAGATACCTTTTGATTTTTGAATATTTTGTCCCTATTATTTTAGGATTTTACATTTCAGTCCCTGAAAGTTGAGATAATAGAGAGAAAGTTGACATAAAAGGGAGAAGAGAGAAAGAGTTTGGTCGCCCATGATTGATCTTTGTGTCAAGAGGTTCATTTTAAAGAAGAAAGTTTAATGGAGATGGTTTTTCCCTTAAAACATACCAGAAAAAGTAGACTAGAGCTTATGATGTTTTCTTGATTCACTTTGATCTTTAGTGTTTTGATGTAATTAGATGATGTTTTAAGCTTAAAAATGAGGTTATGGAAGATTCTAGAGGTGTTCTTGTAGTATTTGTTTTTAGTTGAAATTTAGATTTTTGAAATAGAAAAACTTGTACCTTGATTTTCTAGTAATTAGAAAACGAACTAATGATTGACATGCTGTCTTCAAAGACAAACAACATGTCATTTGTTGTATTAAAAAAAAAAGATAAGCAAGCACCTTCGTCTGCTTAGCGGCACTTGATATTTGTGTTTAATAAGTATTTTGGCCTATCACCTTCTAGTTTTTTCTTTTAAATAATTAATATTTTTCTTTGAAAATTTGTTCAAATAAAATTATTAAAATAATATTTTCAAAATATTTCAGTGATTCCATCACTTTTAAATAAGATTATAGTTTTTTATAGAAATATTAACAATTATTTTAGGGATAATTATTTATGAATCTAATACGTATTTTAAAAAAACTTTTGATAAGGGGTATTGAATGAAAATAAAATATCAATTTTCTTATATTTTTATTATAATTATTTATATAACTTTCTCAAATAAATTATTTTTTTGCTTTTTTATACAATTTCATGAAAAATATCAATGCATGATTTTTTTTATTGAAACTATAATAAGTTTTTATTTAAAAGCTTTTTTTATGTTAAAAAAAGTTTTTATTTGAAAGAATTATATGAATAAAAAAATGAAATTTGGGTTGAAAAATACAAAGAATAAATCATTGAAATTGTTAAAAATATTTATTTTAATTAGTATAAATTGTATAAAATAGGTTTTTAACATGGCTTCGCAGCATCACATTTTTTTTTAAAAAAAACACTAGTCTACAGCTAAAAACCTGAAAATGTTCTCTTTGCTTTTTTTCTTTTCTTTTCACCTTTCTTAATATATGTGGTCATTAAAATAAAAGGCCATCTTTGTGAGGTTGTGGTATCTGGTTTGTTTGTTTTTTTTGTGTCTGGCCATTTCCCTCTCTGCTAAAGGATCCATTTTTCTTTTTTTTAATATTTTTTATTTAGAAAAGTATTAAAATAATATTTTTTTTATTTTAAAAAATTTATTTTTAATATCATCACAATAAAATAATTTAAAAATACCAAAAAATATTAAAAACAAAAATTTAAATATTTTTTAAAAATACTTTCAAAACATAAAAACAACCATGTCTTTGATTTCAGTGCTTCAAAAATGTTATTTATAAGGATTAAAGGTCCGGTACACCTGTTATTTTACGTTGTCATTAAAAACAGCAGCCTCATTATTCTCTGTGACTGTTTTTCTTAGAGACATCTTTCTTTTTCGATTTTCTTTTCTTCTTCTCTTGTGGCTTAAACTCTAATATAATGTTTTAACCATCTAATTCTTTATTATAATTAAATTAAATTATTTTTTTAATTTAAATTCAATTTATAACTAAGTTCAATTCATGTATTTAAAATATATAAAATTCAATTCATTTTGATCCTATATTACTCTTATCATTATCATCTTTTTTCTTTATAGGTCTCTACAAAAAATAAGTACAAAGTATTGTAGAGAAGTTAGTTTTAACATTAATTTCTTATCTTTAGTATATTAAATTAAAATTTCAGTCTAATTTACTTTTGTATAAGATTGAATTTCGTTTATAATTAAATTTTTTATACTCAAAATAGTTTTAAATATAAAATTTAATTAACATCTTGAATTTAATTTAAAAAGTTCTGAACATATTACATGAGATTGATTTAGCAATAAAAAAAAAGGTATATTTCCTTATTTGTTTTTAGTTTAAACTTTGTGAATATATTACAGTAGTGTTTATAATTATAGTAGCAGTTATTTTTTAAAATATTTTTTGTTTAGAAATGTATTAAAATAATATATTTTTTTAATTTTTTTTATAATCATACATGAAAAAAATCCAAAATCATAAAAAAAATTAATTTGAAACAAAAAAAATTTTAAAAACGCTTTTTGAACAAAAAAACAAACACTCTCTAAAAACATGTTTGGCATTGCGATAACGGTTGTTTTTTAAAATGTTTTTTATTTTAAAATAATATTTTTTTATTTTTTAAAATTTTTGTTTAATATTAACATATTGATTTAAAAAAATTAATTTTAAATAAAAAAAATTAAATTTTTAAAAACAACATTTCTAAAAGAAAAAAAAACCAAACAAGGTATAAATCAACGTGGAGGGTGCGGTAGGCCTTAAAGATAATTTGAGGAGATACTTTGTATTAATTAATACACTAACCAATACAAATTCTTCAACGCATATGATGACAGTGGAGAGAGCACACAGCTGGTATTGAAAAACTAATTAACTATAACGGGATTAATGTTTTCCTGTATACCGGGTTACTATGGATTGTATTATTTAGTCCTTAGCATGAATTACCATTGATTATTCGTTGGAGATCGCACTGTTTAAGTTTGATCTTTACTAAAAGTATTATGAATTAAAACAGTATAATAATCACTTTAAGTTCGGGTAGAGCTACAGACACCTAGCGCACTGGGCTACCAAGCCCTGGGCGCTAGGGCCAGACCTGCATGCCTAGCTGCAGACCCAAGCAAGCAGGTCTAAAAACTCGTCAACTGGGGTGTGCAGGCCTTAGTGCCTAGGGTTTGCAGAATCACGCATTGAGTCATGCGTCAAGATTCAATTCTCTTATGTTCGGTGTCAGGACCCAAGTTTCTTGGGTCTTAAGTTTCAAAATATAATTATTTATATTTTAAATATAATTATTTATATTATAATTAAAAGTATTGATATAAAAAATATTATTATTTGTCTTATAAATATTATTATTTTCGTTATAATTAATGTTATTAATATTAAAAATACTATCATTTGTATTATAAATATTATTATTTTTATTATAGTTAAAATCATTAATATAATACTTATTAAATTTGAAAAAAAAATTATTAATATTGAAAAACAAAAATAGATTTCATTAGGGTAAAAATAAAAATTATTATCATTATCATCATCATCATCATTAATAAATTTGAAAAAATATTATTGTTATTAAAGAAAAACCATAAATTTGATTTGAATGGATTAAAAACTATAAGAACTTGGGTCAAACGAATTTAATATTATTATAAATATTATTAAATTCATTAATATTATTAAATTTAAAATAAATATTATTACTATCGAAAAAAACATAAAATTGATTTAAAGGGCAAAATAAATTATCATCATCATCATCATCATCATTATTAACTTGGGTCAGGGATCTCCTTCTAGACTCAAGAAATTTAGGGTTGGAAATGAGCATCTCACCCAAGTTGATTGGGTGTGACATGAGCGTATACCCAAATTTCTCATGGGTCCTGCGTTAGGATCCAAATCTCTTGGGTCCGTTGTCAGGACCTAAATGCCTTGAATCTTGCAGCCCTGTGTGACCCGCTCGCCTGGGTCTGCATAACCTCGTGTCTGGGGTGTGCAGAACCGCACGTTGCAAACTTGCCCGCGTGGGTCTTTTCTGATCTGCGCCTAAGGTCTGCAGACCCCGCATAGAAGAATGAGAAATTAAAAAAAAATGAAAAAAAATATAATAACTAGTAACAATTATTATTATTATCATTAATAAATTTTATAAAAAAATATTACCATGAAAACTTGGACTAGACAAGTTTATTATTACTATGCTAAATATTATTATTTATTGTTATTGTTAGTAAATTGAAACAAAATTATTATTACAATCGAAAAAAAACCATACATCTTTTTAAAAAAGATTAAAAAATATAAGAACTTGGGCAGATAAGTTAAATATTATTATTAAATTCATTAATATTATTAAATTCACAATAAATATTATTACTATTGAAAAAAATATAAATTTTAATTTTAAGGGTAAAATCAATTATTATTATTATTATAATATCAATTATTATTATTATTAACTTGGGTTTGATATTCCCTTCTAGACCCAAGATACATGGGTCAGGCGTCTGAATCCAAGGCAAATGAGTCCGACGTTTCAACCATACTT
Organism: Populus nigra; assembly: GCF_951802175.1. NCBI lineage: Eukaryota > Viridiplantae > Streptophyta > Magnoliopsida > Malpighiales > Salicaceae > Populus > Populus nigra. The sequence continues at coordinate 1,581,561 of NC_084870.1, read as the reverse complement.
AGGACTTTTGGGCCTGGCATCTAAGATGGGTCCAATGCTCCTTGGTCTATTGTTGCAGTCAAACCCACTTAAATATTGGTAAGTTTATTATTATTATTATTATTATTATTATAAATATTATTATTATTATTATAAATATTATTATTATTATTATAAATATTATTTTTTTAATTATAATTAATGTTATTGATATTAAAAATACTATTATTTGTATTATAAATATTATTATTTTTTATAATTAAAAGTATTAATAATTAATAAATTTGAAAAAAGCTATTATTAATATTGAAAAACAATAATAGATTTGATTTGAAGGGTTTAAGAATTATTATTATTATTTATAGTTATCATAAGTAAATTGAAAAAAAAATTATTACTATCAAAGAAAAATCATATATTATAAAAAAAGATTAAAAAATATTAGAATTTGGACAAACAAGTTAAATATTATTATTAATATTATTGAATTTACAATAAGTATTATTACTATAAAAAAAACATAGATTTGATTTTAAGGGTAAAATCAATTGTTGTTGTTGTTGTTAACTTGGGTCTGACATCCCTTTACAGACCTAAGAAACATGGGGAGGGAAAGGTGCACCTCATCTAAGTTGCCTGGGAATGACAGGAGCACGGACCCAAGTCTCATGGTTCTTGGAGTACCGCCTAGCTCAAGACACTTGGGCCAAATGTCCAGATCCAAGGCAAATGGGTCTGGTGTCCTGACTCAAGTCTAATGCGTTCGGTGTTGTAGCCACATCCCAGGTTTTTGGGTCTGACATTTAAGACGGGCTCAAAGCTTTTGGGTCAGGTGTTGTAATCAGACCCACTTAAACATGAGTACATTTAATATTATTATTAATATTAAAAATATTTTTATTTGTATTATAAATATTGTAGCATTCAGGGGGTGTTGTCTTTGCTGTTTGTTAATAAAAATTACGGTTGGGTCGTTGGGTCCTGTTGCTATCAGGACCCAATGGCGTTGGGTCTTGTGGTCCGTGGGACCCATCAAACAACGTTGGGTCCTGCCCTCAGCAGGACTCAATACTATAATTTTTTTTTTCTCGTATTTATTTTTTTCACACGGTAAAGAGGAAATATTATTATTATTATCATAGTTTTTAAACCCAATCTGGCGGTCGACTCGGTACAATGATCGGGTCACGAGTCAGATGGGTTGACCCAGGTCAACCAAAAAAAATTGTTGTTTATGGGTATAGTTTAATTTTCTCTTAATTTGTTGTTAACATAAACAAAAACAGGGCAAGAAACAGAGTCTAGATTTAAGCAAAACGCTGGCAAGAAATAGAAAAGGATTGACTTAGAAACAGGGCAAGCAACATGCAAAGGATTGACAATTTGATATATGAAAACAAGTAGTTAAACAACTTATCTCACATCCATGAAGAGAAACGAAACCAGTGAATACAAAAAGGAAAACTTATTCTAAACAGGTATGGATCAACATCCAACAGTATGGTGGATCATCTTCTTAATTTTCAAATATAAAAAGGAAAACATGAATTACCCATGTAATTATATACAACGAATTAATAACCAGAAAACCCAGAAACCAGAAAAGCCAAAGAGCCACAATGGAGAAAAAAATGGTAAAAAAGAAAAGGATCTATAATTTACCTGTAAAACGCGATTCTCCAAGTGTATAATTACTGGTTTGCTTCATCAATCAGTAAAGAACAAAAATTTAAGAGAGAAGAAAACTAGAGAGAAACAAGAAAAGGATTTAGAGTTTGTTGAGGGCCTCTTCTTGTTATTATAACCAAAAGAGAGACGGGAACTTACCAGTTATGGTTTGCCTTGAAGTTTTTTGTGGGTGGCTTAGATAGTTAGATTCCTCTCCAACTGATATGGCTTGAATTTTGAAGATTGAAGAGATTAGGTTTATGTGAATTGTGAATTTGTGATTCTGTCTTCACATTGTAATGCAAATGGTTTGATAATTTGGCAGTCAAAAGATAAAACGGTGACGTTTATAAACAGTTGGGTCTCATCCGAGTTTACCCGGGTCAATCAGATTTTACCGGGCTAAATCCCTGGACAGTTTTTTCATCAACCTGGCCTGGTTCCATCCCCGAGTTAGCCGGGTCCCGGGTCGACCTACCTGGCCGGGCCGGGTTTTAAAACACTGATTATTATTATTAACTTGGGTTTAACATCCCCTTCTAGACCCAAGACACACGGGATAGGCATCCGGACCCAAGCTTGTGTTTGGTTGCAACGCTAGATCTAAGAGCGTTGGGTCTAGCTGCAACTCTGTGCCCAACAACCTTGGGTCTCCCTTTGTAGATAAATCCAATGCTCTTAGGTTTTAGATTTTTTTGATATTTTTTTATGAAAAAATGTTGGCTTGCGGCATAGCGGGGGGCACCTAACTAGTAAACATATATTAAACGAGCAATGAAAAATGATATGATTTAGGTTTTTTTAAAAAAAAAATTATAATTCAATGTTGGTTTTAATGGGTATTGAAATTTATAAGTTGTTTGATTTACCTCATATAGAGTTATTTCAGTCTTATGTATTAGCTTTGTTAAGTTAACCGAGATTGACTTGGGTCATTTTTTTTTGTTCCTTTATAATTGATTTTTTTTCTCAATTTCATCTTTTGATATTGGGCTAATTAAGAATTTGACTTCATATTGGTCTATTTACTTTTTATGGGTTATCACAGTCTCATGACTCGAGTCATAAGTTTTGCTAGTTAACCATGTTAGCTCGGGTTTTTCCAATCCTTTTTGATTAATTTTTTTTAATTTCATCCTTCAACATTGAGTTGATTGGAAACTTGACTTCATATTTTTTTTTCTTTTTATGGAGGTATCCTAATTTCATGATTCAGATTTAACAAGTCAACCCAGGTTGACTCAGGATTTTTTTTTGCCTTTTTAATTGATTATTTTTCAATTTAATCTTTCAATATTTTTTGATTGAAAATTGTGATTCATATTTTTTTTATTTGCTTTCTATTAGGTTGTTACGGTCTCATGATCCGACTCACAGGGTAGCTCGATTGCCTAAGGTTTTTTTGTTCTTTTTTTTAATTTAATTTTTTTTCAATTTCATCCTTCAATATTGTGTTTATTAAGAATTATGATTAATAATTTATTTCAATTTACTTTCTATTAAGTTATCATAACCTCATGACTCGAGTCACAAGTTTGGTCGGTTAACTCAGGTTGATGATTTTTTGTGTCTTTTTTTGATTGAATTTTTTTTATTAATTTCATTCTTCAATATTGAGTTGATTGAGAATTGAACTTTATAATTTGTTTTAATTTTATTTCTATTTGGTTATCCCGGTCTTATGATTAAGGTTTAACAGGTTAACCCGAGTTAACTAGACTCATTTTTCTAATTAACTTTTTTTTTAGTTTATCCTTTAATAATGGGTTGATTGAGAATTAAGCTTAATAATTTTTTTTATTTACTTTCTAAAGGGTTATTAGTGTTATGACCTGGGTTAAAGATTTAATAGGTTAACCTGAGTTGATCTAAAGTTAATCTAAGTCGATCCAAGTAAATTCTAGTAGATCTAATATGTTGTCGTCTCAATATAAAAAAAAAGATATTATCTTGACTTTTTAAATTTAACTATTTTTTATTGGTCGTTTGAGTTTTTTTAAAACTTATAAAATCGATTATATCACATAAAGTCAACCTTAATATAATTGTTTTTCTTCTAGATAACATGTTAACAAGTGGGCAATTATCTAGTTGCCATTTATAGGAGGAGGGTTAATAATTTTTAACTTTTTTAATCCTAAAAAAGTAAACAAGATTGATTTCCAATATTATTTACTCCCAAGATAGCCAATAAAATTAGAATTTTTTTTTTGTATTTTAACACACTAAAAAAGTTTGGTAAGGTAACACGGTTAAGAAAGTATTTGGGAAACAAGCACACTTAAACGAGTCGCAGATGTTATCTACTATATGTTTTAAATTAAAGATCAAACATTTTTTTTCTTTCTTCCATTTCCTCCTCTCTCTCTCTCTCTCTCTCTCTCTCTCTCACTCTTTCCTCTACTCCTCCTCTCTCACCCTTCTCGCCATCAGACAAGATCTCTCTCTCTATCACTAAAAACACCTCATAATAGCCCCCTAAAACTCTCCTCCCTCCCTCTCTTTCTCTGGCAAAACCTACGACAACCAAGCTTTCTCTCTCTAATAGTGGCAGGTGTTGGGTTTTTTCGGCCAAACCAACCACCATCGGTCTCCCTCACCACCCTCACATTTCACTTCTAGAAGTATATTAAACTTTCCCCTTAATTAATTTGATGTAATTTATGTTTAATTAGTGTTAATTTGATTTTATTGAACATTAAGGTTTTGAATTAAAAATTAGGTTAATTATATGTAATTGAAGTTGTTAGTTAGATATAATTATGTTATTTTGTTTAATTATCAAATATTTTAGGTTGTTGTTGATTATGAATTAACAAAATTATGTGTTTGAAATGTTAGTATTGATTTAGGTTATATTATGGATTATGTTAATTAGACTTATTTTTAGTTAATAGTTTGATTATTTTGTTAAATAATCAATTTTTTGCTATTGTTATTTGTGAATTAAAAAGATAATATAATGAGATAGTTAGTGTTGATTTAGGTTAAATTATGAATTATATCGAATTTTGTATAAAATAATAATACTAGCTATGAAATACATGAATTTGTTTGATAATTTTGTTATGGTACCAGAACTTGATAAATGTAGGTGTTCTCCAATTAATTTAATGAATGTAGATGCTCACTAATCAATTTATATTTTGTTGATAATAGATGCATTTTGATTAACCCTAAGATATTAATAAAATATAATTGTGTTTGATTGTGTTGTTTGATAGAATGTCTAATAATTTAGGAATATTATGCTTTCATAGTGATATTATTGCTAATATCGACAATGACATCACTTATAATTGAGGAAGCCATGAATTCCTAAGTGCTATATTAGACATGCCCCTTAACGAATTATCGAGAATGTTATTTATCGACTTGGTTGGAATATGTTTGAAATAAAATTTAAAATTAATTGGAGAATGTTGCAAATCAGGGTTAGTCAAGCTCGTTATGTCTATGTATCAATATATAGTGACAAGTGTGTGAATTCAATGTTTGGGTTTTCTAGTATTAATGAGATTAATATGGTAGAGCTCTACTTAAATAGTAAACCGAGACGAGAAAACTCTTCAAGTATGGAGTTATATCTATACTGGCAACTATGCAAAGCATGTCTAAAAAAGAGAAGACAAATTACCGGGTGTCTTCTATTTCTTCAGGTATATATATTTTAAATTATTTGACTACTAGAATTAATGACTTTTAAAATACTAACTTATAATTTTCAATATTCACTAATATAGCTCTGGTCATGAGAGTATATTCATATCGGGTGTCCAGAGAGCCGAGATAATAAAATGATTGACATTGATACTCAGAGGCCACTTTCTATTAATTTCAGGTAATAATAAAATATAATTAATTGTAGTCGGCATATTATTTATATAAATTGAATGTAAAAAAATATATATAACTAATTTCGTGGCTTGTCTTGTCAGATGGTGTGAGGCTAGATATTTCACAGTAAATCTCACTCATGTCCACGAGTTTTATTAGGATAAGTTGGATGCATAGTAGCCACATCAAGTATTTATTACAAATGTATTTATTTTTTTATATTTTAAAGTTAATTATTTAGTTTCAATTGATTATTTGAGATAACTATTTTATATGTTCTAAAAGGTTATATGCACTTGATATTTTCAGCTTCACCTATATGCTATGAGGAATTTGATATTTGGTTAGCACAAGTCCGTCTATACAACTCAACATTGTTGACATTCATTGTCTAGATCGGGTAATGCAATAGTTCAGACTATCTCAACATATTCCAGATTATGTTTATACTGGAGAAGAGCTGTATAGTGTTAGTCGCCAGGGTAAGTGCGAGGGGAATTAGTTGGTAATTCACGCATCTTACCTAATCTCTAGGATGTTAGGAGAGATCATGTTTTGAGGAGCAACAACCTACAATTGATATAGATACCTACATGACAAGGTATATGTCCATCACGAGTCATTTCATTACACTGACCTAGTTGCGTTTCCTGATTTGTCCACACAACACGACACACTATGCCCCCTAATATCCAATGCGAAAAAGATTGATATGTAATATTGTTTTACATTTATTCCATACTAGAATAATTTTATTGTGAATAATGACTACCGATTAGTTTTTAATGTATGTATATTGTGAAGGTATTGATGAGATGAAACGTATTGTAACTAACACCCCACTCAATTTATATCGTGGTGGACTTTAAAAGATTGAGCGTTTTGAAGTAGCATTAGCGGAAGATGAGATTACTTATTGTGGAAGTGTTGAGGATGTTGGCTCGTCCGCGAGTATCCTAGATCCATCCACGAGCTGAGATGATATTAGTCATTCTCAAATCTACATGGATATTACGGACCCGACTTCGAGTTGGAGGAGATGAGAAGATTATTATATATAATTCCATATTATTATATGTTGTGATAATTATGGATAAATGTATAGTTAATTTAATTTTAATAAAATGTTATGTTGTTTTAAATATCAGTGTATATTTGTTATTTATAATTTAATATATTATATGCTACTCATGTGGATTGTGTTTTAATGGTCAATAACTGATGATTATTTATGATGATATGAATTTTTATTTTTTTTAGTAGGGAGTTGATAATAAAATAGACTGTCCTTGACCCTATGCTTAAAAACATTATAGATAGAATCTATGAAACTTTCAACTATACTAAATTTATAATTATTTTTATTCCTGTATTATTTTATTAATTAATTTTTTTGAATGTGCTACCTTACACATAAAATTAAAGGAAAACCCCAAATAGAAGGGGCATTTTTTACTCCAGACAGAAATGACTTCAGTCCGTGCCGAGTTGAAAAAATAAAATAAAAATAGTAAACAGTAGACAGGTGGCGTCCATAATTCGTCACCACTTCTTTGTCGATTTGTCAATTAATAATCAAACTAGAGTAAATTATCAGCTAGTCTTTGTAGTCTTATTTAACAAACAATTTGATCCTTGTAGTCTTAAAAGTAATCAATTGATCATTAGGCTAAACTCAACAACAGAAATCAATGAACAAATTGGTATAAATTCAACGTTTTAGTATGAGAAATAAGCAAAGATTCTAACTTTTCCATTAAATCAAGATCCTCTCTCATTTTCCATTCTGTTATGTTTTCTCATTTTAATTCAATATAAATTAATAAACTCAAATTAAATGAAAATGATTTAATACGTGTTTAAAATGAAAATAATTTAATTTCTTGTGTTTTATTCATCTTATAAAAAACAGATCATCGATTTCAAAACTAACATGAACTGTTATGTTCTCTTGGAAACATGAGAGAGGATCCAAATCCCAAACAATAGAGGTTCAATAATCTTTTTTTTTAAAAAAGGGACTACTTAAATTACGTCTTGTAAATTATAGGGCCAAGGTATAATTTACTCTTTAACTACCACTGTTCAACGAAAAAAGAAGAGTCAGCACTACCACCATCAACCCAACCCAACCCAACCCAAACACACAGATCTCCCTGTCTCAATCATTTCTTCCTTCCTTTCTTTTATCTACCAAACACACCCCAACAATCCTCCAAATGACTCCAATTCCGTCGGAGAATGGCGTTGACGGCGATGACGAGCGAGAAGAAGACGACGAGGAAGACGAAGAACGAGAAGAAGAAGAAGAAGAAGAAGAGGAACCGAGACTCAAGTACCAAAGAATGGGAGGTAGCATACCTACCCTTTTATCCAGTGATGCGGCGTCGTGTATAGCTGTTGCCGAACGTATGATCGCTCTTGGAACTCTCGACGGCACCGTTCACATCCTCGATTTCCTCGGCAACCAGGTGACACCTCACTCTATCGCTTTCTCTCTGTATCTTTCGAGACAATTGCTTTTTAATTTGTCAAATTTCTGCATTTAGGTTAAGGAATTTGCGGCACATACGGCGGTGGTTAATGATCTTAGCTTTGATGTGGAAGGAGAATATATAGGAAGTTGTTCAGATGATGGCACTGTTGTAATTAATAGTCTTTTCACCGACGAGAAGGTTTTGAAGTTTGAATATCATCGGCCGATGAGGGCAATCGCTTTAGACCCTGGATATTCTAGAAAAGCATCTAAAAGATTTGTTGCTGGTGGGTTAGCTGGTCAATTGTGTTTTAATTCCAAAAAATGGCTAGGCTACCGCGACCAGGTATGGACTAGTATGAGTATCGTGTACCTGGTTGAGAGTCTGGTTTTTTTATTGAATGCTGCTGTGAATTTATTTGTTGCAATTAGGTTTTGCACTCTGGTGAAGGTCCAATACATGCTGTGAAGTGGAGAACGAGTCTCATTGCGTGGGCTAACGACGCGGGTGTGAAAGTTTATGATGCCGCTAATGATCAAAGAATAACTTTTATTGAAAGACCGCGGGGGAGTCCGCGTCCTGAGCTTTTGCTCCCTCATTTGGTTTGGCAGGTTAGTTAAAATGTTGACCCTGTAAGTTGATTGAATACTTTCAACTGTTCTTTTCATTGTGTTTATTATATTTTTGAATCTAGTGGTTTCAAAATTAACAACAATGTTTTTGCTCTCTGGTTTTGTGGCATCCCATCACATCCAGGATGATACTCTCTTGGTTATTGGGTGGGGGACGTTTGTGAAAATAGCATCAATAAGAGCTAATGAGCAAAAGGGTGCCAATGGGACATATAGGCATGTTCCAATGTCTAGTATGAACCAGGTGGATATTGTGGCTTCTTTTCAAACCACCTATTATATTTCAGGAATTGCTCCGTTTGGTGATTCTTTGGTTGTTCTAGCTTACATTCCTGTGGAAGAAGATGGAGAGAAGGAATGTAGTAGCACCATTTCATCAAGACAGGTATCTTCTCTTTAATTCTATGTGGACTTTATTGAATTATGAACTCTGATCCATATCTTAGTTCATCTCTTGCAGATAAACAATGAATCTTGATAGCAATTTATTATGAAATTAGGTCTTCACCTGTTTAGATCCATGACAATAGTAAAAAAACATTTATGGAGAAATACACACTGCTTATGTGTACGTGTATTCCTGAGGTCTTTATTCTAGTCTGGGGTCATTTTATCTTCAAGCTTTTACAGGTTTTTTTTAAGGTTCATGATTTTGCTACATCTTTTTAAACATCATAAATTCAAATTTTAGTATTTTACATCTTGAAAATGCTAGCAATCTGAACCATTTTTTATGTCATGGAGTTGTGCACTTCCATGGGCTTGAGGGTTTTGCTTTTTTTTGTTTTCTTCATTTTCTTTCTGACAATTACTTGTTTCAGGACAAGGCATGGGTTTTATGTTTCTTGTAGATATTTTATCTGTTTAGCAGTTTTTATTAATTGATCTTGTTCTCTTCAGAACTTAATCTTTGGTTTTCGGTGCTTGCTTCTATGTTTGCTGTATTTCATTTATGTTGTTAGCATGCTTATGAATGGATTGTTGATAATGACATGTTTCTTCCCAGTGTGATTTAGCTCCTTTCTGCAAATATTTTAGTTTTAAAAGATGAAAACCTGTTTGCAAGTCACTTTTGTGGAAATAGGTAGAAACTGTATTTGCTCAATTATCTATTTTAATCAGGGCAATGCACAGAGACCAGAAGTACGTGTAGTTACATGGAATAATGATGAACTTGCAACAGATGCCCTACCTGTACATCGTTTTGAGCATTACAAGGCGAAGGACTATTCCCTTGCTCATGCTCCTTTCTCAGGTTAACATATTGGATTATTTGAAATTCATGGTCTTTTATACCAGAGGACTACATTTGAATAGCTTCAATACTTTTTCATGTGAAAGCAGGTAGCAGCTATGCTGGTGGTCAATGGGCTGCTGGCGATGAACCATTATACTATATCGTATCCCCAAAGGATGTGGTGATTGCAAAGCCTAGGTTATCATTGATTCTTACTCATATTTTAGCTTTTGAAGAGAGTCATTTTATTTCCTTGCCTGTGCTATGAGCTCGTAGGTATTGATGGTTCCGATGGTGTTCTAAATTAATTGTAGAACACCTTTCAGTTCTAAATGATTCTTGCTGTCTTTTCAAGAATAGGCAGTTTGAATTATATCCTGAATTATTCTCTTCTGTAATGTATCAACAGTGTTGTGAGTGCCTAGTTCGTTCTTTTAACTCATTTAACTCACCCATTCACCCTTCCAAATTGACACCTTATGATTCAAAGCATGAGCTTATCATGAGCATTATGTGTTAAGCATCTAAGCTTGGATTTATCAAAACAATCTGAAGTTCCACAACTTCCCCAATCCACCAGCCTGGGCATGTGTTTGTTTTTGTTTTCTCTTTTGGTTTTCAAGAGAACTTAATTTATTTTTCTATGTTAGGGATACTGAAGATCATATTGCGTGGCTTCTAGAACATGGTTGGCATGAAAAAGCATTAGAAGCAGTTGAAGCAGGTCAGGGCAGGAGTGAACTCATTGATGAGGTATTTTGGTTTATTTATCTGTTAGACAACATTAAAAGATTTAGAGGTTTGCCATAAACGTACAACAAGTACAACATATAACTTCTTTTATAATTAAATAAATGACAACATTTTGTTGATCTTGATTGTAGAGGAAGACCTTTTTGCTACAGTGCAGAAACTAATTTTTTTCATTGCTGTCTCTCTTTAAGTACACCTTTATGAATTAGCAATTTCTGCATATAATTTGGTGTTGCTTTTTAAAAGTACAGCTCTGTCTCCCCTCTCCTCTTCCTTATCAGCGCACAAATGATCAAATGAGTTTTGTTTCATTTTTCTTTATGGTTATAAATCTAGTTTTTTAATTTTCCTCTGCATGTGCTCGTAAATTTCAGTAGTCACGCGTTACATGATAATGCTAAGCATTCAGTTTATTTGTGCTTGGTTTCCAGGAATTTAAAGATTGGAAGCACAATATTGATTGATGCATGCATAGTAAACAGTTCTTCTGGATAATGGTTTCTTCAATTTGTGTGTTATTTGAACTCTTAAGCATTGTGATGCCCTGTCTTACCCACTCATTTCTTTTCGTCAATATGTTCTTTAAGTTTTAGGTTATAAAGCTTTCATGCTGCAGTTGCATGTAATGATTATCTTTCATTTTAGAAAAAGAAGCATGCAGGATAGATATCTTCTTGTTAATTTGTTTTTTGTCTTATGTGGTCCTTCTTTGAGATCCATGTTCTTTTGAAGTGAGTAATGGCTTAAATTTTTATGCTATAAGCACAGGTGGGATCCAATTATCTTGATCATTTGATTGTGGAAAGGAAATATGGTGAAGCTGCATCTTTGTGTCCCAAATTGTTGCGAGGGTCTGCTTCAGCTTGGGAGAGGTAAGATTTAAGAAAAGCAACTAATTTGATATCTCCTCTGCATTCCTTGTTAATAACTGACTAGAGGCTTCCTTTTGCAGATGGGTTTTCCATTTTGCTCATTTGCGTCAGCTTCCTGTGTTGGTCCCATACATGCCAACAGAAAACCCAAGACTTCGTGATACTGCCTATGAGGTTAGCGGAGTGAAAATAACTTCATGCAGTTCCTTTCATAACTTCTCTATTGCATTGGCTCATGATCTAGGTATTTTCGATGCACAGGTTGCTCTTGTAGCTCTGGCAACAAATCCGTCTTTTCATAAAGATCTCCTGGCAACTGTCAAATCTTGGCCACCTGTGATTTATTCTGCATTGCCTGTTATATCTGCCATAGATTCTCAGCTAAATACTTCTTCAATGACTGACGCACTCAAGGAGGTTGGTCAGAAAACTGGTGTGTGCTGTTTGATTTCTGAAATTTGATGTTGCATGTCACTAATCACAACTCCTTTTGATATCAGGCACTAGCAGAGTTATATGTAATCGATGGGCAATATGAGAAAGCCTTTTCACTTTTTGCTGATGTAAGTATGTTCCTGTGAATATGCACATAAACAAAGCAGTGGTTTTGTCTGTTTAAAATGATTCAGGAAACAAGGTGTTGCATTAATTTTATTTGACATATTTTTCTTATTTGTTTTCTTTGTTGGCTTTCACCTTTCAGCTTATGAAGCCAGATATATTTGATTTCATTGAAAAACACGACTTAAATGATGCAATCCGCGAAAAGGTATGACTGCAAGATAAGGTGAAGCAGCTGTTGTATGTTTGGTTTTTGTGGTTTTCCTACTCTGTTGTCATTGTTATGTAAGATCAGATTTGTATCTCCATTTGAAATGTTGAGTTTGAGCCTAAATTTTTGTCTCCAAAAACAACCTTTTAGATATTTACTATATGCCTGTAGTCCTGCTGACATTTTGACTGTCACAAATATGTATTGCAAGTTAATTGACCTCAAAGGAGCCTTATTATTGATATTTTGAATCCGAAATTTTTATGCTTTCTGCATATTATTGCAAAAATTGATGGTTTTTCTTTTTGCTTTCTAGCTTGTTTAATTATTCAACCTGTTCTTATTTCATCATGTGATTGACTCACTCTTAATTCTTTTGCTTGTGCTTGTTCAATTACAGGTTGTCCAACTGATGATGCTTGATTGCAAGCGTGCAGTTCCTCTATTGATCCAGAACAAGGACTTAATTTCTCCTCCTGATGTTGTCTCCAAACTGTTGACTGCCAGCAATAAGTGTGATTCAAAATATTTCTTACATTTATATCTTCATGCATTATTTGAAGCAAATCCACATGTTGGAAAGGATTTTCATGATATGCAGGTATGGAGAAGGCTGGCTATTTATTTTTGACACTCTTTCTTTTTCTATCTATAATGTGTTAAACTCAATGAATTATTCCTTCTGTAAAGGTTTCGGTTTCTTTTACAGTTTTACTAGTAGTAGTAGAAAAGGACATGATAATCTTGAATGCTGTGACCTTAGTGTCAAAATTGAAGTGACATGAACAGAGACATTCACTCATTCTTATTACAGTGATTTATACATTGTGACATGCCATGAAAATGTGTTGTGGATGTCATTGATGCAAGTAAGCTGTACATGGCACCTTGTCACAATATCATTTTTGTCTCAGCTGTTCTATCTGCCAATTTGAATTTAAGTGCCATCATGATCAAGTCACTCTTGTCAAAAATGAGCTACTTGTTCCGCAACTCTGCACCTTGTTGTCAAGCTTCAGTTTAGTAAAGGTCATGTTTTTATTCTTTCTTAAGCTACAAGATCCATTTTTAATTGCTGAGAGGAGCCATGACAGGGGTTTCTCCCTAACGATTCATCCCATTCCAATTGCTGACAAAAAAGTTAATGTCTCAGCATTTGGTCTTATTTTTAGCTGCTCGATATGTAATGATTGACATGTCTGTGCAGTCTGCAATATGTAATGATTGTTGTGACCTTTTTATTTTTATCGAGACAGGTAGAGCTTTATGCAGATTATGATCTGAAAATGCTACTTCCTTTTCTCCGGAGCAGCCAACATTACACCCTTGAGAAGGTTTGAATAGTCAATAAACTGTCAATTATGATGTTTTATGTCAATGGATGTCAATTCTTCCTGTAGTTATTTACTAATGAATTGATCAGTTGAACTCTTCACATCTCAGGCATATGACATTTGTGTCAAAAGAGATCTTTTAAGAGAGCAAGTCTTCATACTTGGAAGAATGGGAAACTCAAAAAAGGCCCTAACTGTCATCATAAACAAATTAGGGGACATTGAAGAGGTATTTATTGTATTTGGCTTGAAACCATCAGATGTTCTTCTATTTCTTTTTTGTTTTTTGTTGCGAGTATTGGCAGCAATAAGAAAAAACATTATTGTGGCTGCAGGCTGTAGAATTTGTAACTATGCAGCATGATGATGATCTTTGGGAAGAATTAATTAGGCAATGTCTTCACAAACCTGAAATGGTACATTTAGGACTTGTTCTACTGATTGCTGTTGTTCTTCACACATTCTGTCATGCAAAATATCTATATGTTTGTTGAGTTTCCTTCTCTTTTCTGCAACTTGGCAGGTAGGGGTATTGTTGGAGCACACCGTTGGCAATCTTGATCCTCTATACATTGTAAATATGGTCCCCAATGGCTTGGAAATACCTCGGTTAGTGCACCTGATAACTTGTTTTGTTTAATTTCTCATTCAATCCTCCCCTGCTCTTAAATGAAAGTTTTGCAATCTAGCTGTTTTGAAAAACAAGGACAACATCTAACTGCATTGGAATCCAAGGTATTTTAAAGTAAATTACCCATGGCTTAGAATCAACGAGGCTAGCTTGCAAATAACCTTATTGAGAAGATACAAGAAGGGCCATAATTGAAGTCTAAATTGTTGTCTGAAGTTGGTCACCAAAAACAGATTGACAGAAGGCATTATACATGACTAAACCTGCAAACACATGATCTCCATGTCTCCTACGGAACACGGATTCCTGATGACCCCGCCTAATAAAATCCAATATGAAATAGCCTGCCCCAAGTTAGCGAGTCTTCTAAGTAGGATTTAAGGAACCATAGTCCTAATCAAATGAGAATACTTTCTATTCTCCCTTTTGGATGCAAAATTCATTATGATTGATCAGTGTTACATATAAAATAGCCTAGATACTTTTTAAAGCTGCAATAGTTTTTATTTAGCATTAAGAACCGAGTTCTGAGCCAACTACACAAAGGAAGCTGTATATTTGCTCATGTTTGATGATAGACTGATTTCCTATTAGCTTCCTTGTAGTCTGTTTTGGTGTGGAAATGCTAATTAGTCTGTTTTGGTGTGGAAATGCTAATTAGATTATGCTTCAAGATGACACTGTTCATCATGTGTAATTCTTAAATATATACAATGTTGCTTTCAGGCTTAGGGATCGTCTTGTCAAAATTATCACTGATTACAGAACTGAAACGTCTCTGAGACATGGGTGCAATGATATTCTCAAGGTATCATGCTTCATGTACCTTTCCTTTTCATATGAATAGAACAATTTTTTCTTCTTGCTAACATTCTGATTCTGTTTTGAGACATACAGACTGATTGTGTAAATCTCTTGATCAAATATTACAAAGAAGCAAGACGGGCTCTTTGCTTAAGCAATGAAGAAGAAGCTCGAGTGAAAAGGGATGGCAGAGGGGATTCTCAAGCAATTTGGAGAACAGTAGGTGCAAGAGCCATGGAGGTTAAGTCAAAAACTAGGGGAGACACAAGATGTTGCATGTGCTTTGATCCCTTCTCTATACTAGATGTATCGGTTGTCATATTCTTTTGCTGTCATGCTTATCACATGTCTTGTCTTATGGATTCCATGCATACTGCAAGTGGAAAAAAAGGGAGTGGAGCCACTTCCAGGATGTCAGAATATGACTTTGATAGCAATGATGAGGATGACTACGATGAGGAAAACAAAGATTCTGGTGTGATTCGTTTGAGATGCATCTTATGTACCACTGCTGCAGGTTGAGATAGTAATGGGTCACCTATAGTTTTTTTCTGTTCTTTTTCTCTTTCCTTTTTTGCTCCGGGTGGGTGGTGGGGGTGAGGTGGTGTTGTGGTGGTGGTTGTGAGTCTTAGCTTTATTTTTCATGGCGGTCATTTCTTATTTTATTTTTTTTCCTGTTCATATATATCATATGTTGTGCTATTCATCAATTGTTCAATTTTGGCTGAGCTAGGTTTTTGTCAATTGATTTATCATATGGATTGTAGTTATTTTCGGGGAAAAGGTTAAATTATTATTATTTTGGCTGTTTTGTGGAGATTTCAATGTATGCACATTTGCTGCTTTTGTTTTTCAATTGTATTATTAAATTTGTATAAAAGATTGAAACTGGATGAATCCGTGACTCATTTTATTTGGCTCCAATGCGTGATCTTTCACGCTTGAGATTTAAAAAGAGAGGAACCCAATCTTGAGTGGTTCTTTGTTCATCTTGGGGTGTTGAAATCTCATTTAACAGGTACATAAACCTCGCCTGCTTTTGAAAGATCATTAAAACACCAGTGCCACAAGAAGATTGCGAATTCTTGATTGGAAAGCTCTGGGAATAAGCTGCTCAATAATGTTGTAATAATGAAGTAAACAAAATCACAAAATCTGAAGACAAGAAACTTAAGAATATACCTAATGATTTCAACTGGTGAAAATGGCAAAATCGTTGTCATTTCTTCTGTTGTTTGTGTTAATTCTTCTTAGCACCCAATGATTTCATCATGACGTTAATTCTTAACTATATACAATATTATTGCTTTCAGACTTGGGGATTGTCTTGTCAAAATTAACACTGATTACAGAACTGAAACGTCTCTAAAACATGGGTGCAATTATATTCTCAAGATATCATGCTTCATCTACCTTCCTAAAGCTATATCCAATCTAGTCTTGATGTTGTCCTTTGTCTTCCCCTTCACATCCATGATGGTGTTGAAAATATTCTTAAACATGTTCTTTTCGATGTGCATGACGTCAAGGTTATGGCGGAGCAGATTGGTCTTCCAATAAGGAAGCTCAAAAAAGATACTTCGCTTTACCCAATTATGGGTCAAACCAAAATCAGGAAACTTTTGCTTACCTGATTGAAGGCCAAACACAATGTCACCGTACTCTGAGACAACATTATGCAATTCTTCACCAGAAAGACGCGGGGATGCAACATCTTTTTCAACTCTGCCAACAAAGAAATCTTTTCTGTTCTTTTTGTACCTGTGATGAAGTGGCAAAAAGCGACGGTGACAGTCAAAAAAAGAAGCTTTACCTCCATTTGCTAGCGTGAATGCCTTGTTGTTTTCCATGCAGTATGGACATGCGAGTTTCTCATGCGTGCTCCAACCAGAAAGCATTCCATAAGCTGGAAAATCATTGATAGTCCACATCAATGCCGCCCTCATAAGGAAATTTTGTTTCCTCGATATATCATAAGTCAGAGCTCTGGAGGACCACAACTGCGCCAACTCATCAATCAACGGTCGAAGACAAACATCTATATTCCGCCCCGGGCTTCTTGGACCGGGTATGACAGTAGATAAAAACATGAACTCCGGCCTCATACACATTCCTGGTGGCAAGTTATAAACTGTGAGTATGACCGGCCAACAAGAATAAGGAGCAGCAAATGACCCAAATGGGTTGAATCCGTCTGTACACAACCCAAGATGCACATTCCTTGATTCAGCTGAAAAGTGAGGATGAACACTGTTAAAGCGTTTCCACGCTTCGCCGTCAGAAGGATGAACCATCACTCCATCAACCGCATGGTGTGCTTGGTGCCATGTCATGTGCTCAGCAGTCCTTGGTGACATGAATAACCTTTGCAGTCTAGGTGTGATCGGGAAGTATCTAAGTTTTTTATATGCCATTAAAGTCTTTCCCCTGCCAGTTCTAGGTTTGTAACTGGAATGCCCGCATGTCATGCACTCGGTCATCTCAGCATTTTCAAGGTAGTATAACATGCAGAAGTTAGGGCACATGTTAATTTTCTGGTATCCTAAACCGAGGGGTTTCATCATGGACTTCGCAGCATAGAAGTTCTCTTTCAGCCTGTTCCCTTCAGGTAAAATGCTTCTTGCCCATTCAATAATCTTGTCATACCCAGCTTCACTCAACCCGTGATCTGACTTGATGGTGAACACCTGTGCTACGACCGATAATTTACTGTGGTTCGTGCAGCCATCCCATAATGGTTCGTCAGAATCTTTCAACAAATCAAAAAACCTAGCTGCATCTACATTAGGTTCTTCTTCTACGATTGGACATTGACTGCCATTACCTTGATTCATTCTCATTGCATCCATAACCATATTTCTATAAGGATTAGTGTTGTCATTTGCCGTTTCATGCACGTTGCTAGCACTAGAAGTAGACCCAACCACCGTTTCTTCCATTCTCCTCTCACTCTCGCTGACAAATACTTCTCCATGTGCATATCAACACTGGTAATTCTCCATAAACCCTTTGTGTAGAAGATGCATCATTACAACATCTGGATGCAGATACTTTTTATTTTCACACTTCCTGCATGGACACCTAATACCGCCTCCAGTAAAATTTCTGGGAATAGATGTTGCGAAATTAATAAAACCCTGAACCCCGTTACAATAATCCATCCTCCGCAATCCTTGGGATGAATCTCGATACATCCATGAACGATCATCCATGACTTATATCGAACCTCTATAAAATTATGATGATATCATGTATTAATTAACTAAGTTAGGTAAATAAACTTGCAAAAATATTACTTTACCTCGAGATTATCCAACAAACCAATCACAACTTCTCATAAATATTAAATATTCATTATCATTTATCAACGTCCATACGAATTAAAATATATAAATTTACAGAAATTACCACTCCGCAATACCATTGATAAAACTTTAAACGAGCCCATTAAGCAAGCTATTAATTATTTCAAAATAGCACATGTAATTCGGTAATTCCATAAAGAAATAACAATTTACAAACAAATACAATCTTACAAAATCTAAAACAAACCATAACAGGTACAAAATTATACATTTATATACTACAAGTTTGTTTGAGAAATAACAATAAAACATGTACATCTACTAACAAAATACATATACTAAAAAAAAAAAATTGACATTTAATTAAATGTTAAAATTTAAAAAGATATAACTACTTACAAAAATTGATAAAATCCGTCGGTAAATCAGAACACGGATGCTGTGACCACAAAACTTCAAGAAATATAACTTGTTGTGCTGATATGAGGAAGATTTTTTTTTTTTTTGGGGGGGAGGGGGGGCTGGTTGTTTGCAGATGGGGAGAGTTGGGATGAGGAAGAAGAAGGAGAAATAGAGGATGAGAGGGTCGGTAGAGCTGTCATATATTAACTTTTTCCGACGGTTTCACCAACGGAAACTCCGTCGATTATTACGTCGGTGATTCTGACGGAAACATAGACACGTCACCGTACGGATCTGCCATTTCAAATCCCTCGGTGAGTCCGTCGACAATTTAAACGGGGAAATCGGTCACATCACTGCACGGGCATTGTACGGGCTGTCGTTTTGAATCCGTTGGTGATTCCGTCAGAAAAAAAACCCGCCAAAACCTCCACGTTAGCGACCCGCTTTTTTTTTAAATTCGAAAACTTTTCTGTCCATAATTCAGTCGGTAACTACCGACGGAAAGTTTTCGTCGGTAGTTACCAACGGAATTATGGACGGAAAAGTTTCCGTCGGTAATTACAGATTGAATTACATACGGAAAGTTTCCGTCGGTAATTTCGACCTCAAAATACCGACAGAAATATTCCGTCGGTAAATCCGTTGGTATTTAGCGAATTTCTGGTAGTGGCAGGAAACACGATATGAGAACCAAGCCTTGCTACCAGAAAATCGATAAATACAAATGGAAATATTAAGGGAATATTTTCATCGGTAAATTTCCGAGGATTTTACCGACGGAAATATTCTCTCGGTATATACCGATGGAATTACCGTGGAAAAAAATTAAAATAAAGCAAAAAAAATATGATGACGTGTCATTTTTACCAACAGAATTACAGATGGAATAAATTTCGTCTGTAAATCCATCGGTAAACTGTGAACATTGTTCATCATGTCAATTACAAAGGGAATCACCGACGGAATTTTCTGTCAGTATTTTCCAGAGAGCTCAAAAACTGTTCACCTTTCAATTGCACTGTTAATTGTTGTTCTTTACGGACAAAATCACCGACGGATTGAAAAGTTGTCGGTGTTATTTGGCGGTTTTTTGAAAAAATTCAATCAATTTAAAATTTTCATTTAAATATTACAAACGGAATCACCGGCGGATTGAAAAATCGTCAGTAATTGTTGGCGGTTTCTGAAAACTTTTTACGAAATTGAAAATTTAAATTAAATATTATCAATGAAATTACCGACGGAATAACTAAAAAATATTAATATTCAATTATTTGTCGGTAAATCCGTCGCTAATGCGCCCCAATAAAAAGCTTAAATTTACTTATTTCACAAGAGACAGACTCATTTCTTATAATTCTTCTTCTTCATCTTCTTTTACTTCTTCTTCTTCTTCTTCACTATATGTAAAAAAAATCAATATCTATTTCTTTCTCTTCTTTTCTCTCCTCATCTCCTTTTCTTTTCCTCCATGCTCGGGTATGTCTTCTTCTTCTTTTTTCTTTTATCCTCTTATTTTTTTTAATTAATATGCTTTACGAAATTTTTGTTCTCTCTTTAGCTTCACTTGCAACTACATTAAGGTAAGATTTTTCTTTTTTCTTTTTTCTTCTTTTTTCATGATTTTTTTCACTATATTTGTTTTTTATTTTATTTTTAATTGTTTTTGTTCTTAATAATTGTATAAATGTTGTTGTGAGATTTTTTTTTCATATGAGACCAATTTTTAGTTGATTTATTTATAAGATTTTTAAAGTTTTAGCAATTGCAACTTCATTTTTTTCATATGAATTTTTTTAGTTGAATTTATTTTTTCATTTTATTTATTTGTTGCAAATTTGTTTGAGTTGATTTTCTTGTTTTTTTTCCCATGCATTTTGAGTATATATTATACAGTGTTGATTTATGTTAATTTAATTATTTTATAATTTTATAAAATGTTTTTAAATAATTACCGACAGACTTACCGATGGAATTTCCATCGGTATATCCGTCAGTAAATCTGTTGGTAATAAAAAAAATATTATTATCGAGGGATATACCGACGAAATAAAGCGAGTAATTTTATTTTTTTATTACCAACGAATTTACCGATGAAAAAATTACTGATAAAATATTTATCGATGGAGCATTTCTGTCGGTGATGTCGTTGGTAAATTAATTACCGACGGAATATGTGTCTTACACCGACGAAAAAATTCTGTTGGTAAAACCGTTAAATCTTGTAGTGAATACATAAAGACTTTATGCATGTGAGCTCAACAGTTGAGGGAATTGTAATTAAAGTATTCTTTTTTTTTTGAAAGTTTTATAGAAATTGAATTCCTAAAAAATAATTTTTTTTTATATTTGCCGCTGTCATGATGGAATATGATTTTCTAAAAAATAAATTATTTTTCAATGTTTAATGAAAAATGAGTTAGAAATCATTTTTTATCTTTGGACATATAAAAACATTAGTTGGAAAATAATATATTTTGAGTTATCAACTTCTTTTTAAATAGTAGAATTTTTATTTTTATCACTTAATTTTATAAAATAATTTATATAATTTAAAATATATAATTATTATATAATATAACATATTTTGTGTTCAAATATATTTTCTAGCTATATTATCTAAATTAAAGTGTTATACGCACCCTATATCAAATTAATAAAGTTTTATATTGTATATTAATATATCCTAATATATTATTTTATATATATATATATATATTAGTAATTTATTATTTTCTAATAATATTATATTTTAAAGTATTTTATAAATATATTATTGTTTATATATATAAGAATAATAAAGTATTATACTACTTTAATTTTTGCATCCTTTATGAAAAGGGTTTTCCTCTCCTTTAAATCAGAAAACACTTTTTTCTATCAACTTGCGTTTTTCTTTTCTTTGATCGGAAAGTGAATTACCTTGACTACAATGTAGCTAAAATATAAGAAAGTCATAAAAATTACTCTCCGGGAAAACACTTTGCAGCAAACAAGAGGATGCTAATCTTCCATCTCTTGAAAGATTACCCTAATGCTAGGCCATCTGCTATATGCTTCTCTCAGAATGTGGATGAAGCACTCGGCTCAAATGGAATTTTGTGGATAGAATGATGGTGGCACAGTATCTACGTCCTGTCGATCATCCCTCTTGGCTTGTACGTAGCTGATATAGTGAGCCTGCAATTTCTATCGCCTACTGATGAATCGGTAAAGGGATTTCTCAAAACCTTTTTTTTTTTTTAGAGTGGATGTCGTTAATGATACTTTGAAACCTCCTAGGAGTGGGGCACGACCTTTTCAAACAATCAATGACATTTTCTGTATCAGATTCATTGATGAAATTTCTGTCTAATGACTTGATTCGAGCTGCTTATTTGATAAGCTTTTAGGATAGGCAGTAGCCCAGCTTCATTAGATTTTATGATCCCAACAGAAGCAGAAGAAATGCAAATGAAGTTGCCCTTAAAGATTCTCAAAACAGCCACTAAACCATGGCAGTCCTGGTGTTCTCATTTACTTTTGTTTTACTATAAATGAATGGATTTGATCAACAAATTAATGCCGGATGCCAGATCCCATCCCGGCTACAAGGAATGCAATAGCAAAGAGAGCATTTTTCTGTAAAAAAACAAGAAGATGCATCTGCATTCCTCTCCATCCATTCACGTAGGACGAGGTTCCTACACTGTGTCCACGTTTTGAAGCCGTCTGAACTCCCAGTAAATTATTTTTGGAGCATGGAAAGTCCCCGTTAATTGCTTAGATCATATCGAGACTCTGTGCATAAATACGTCTGACAAGATATTGTCAATGACCAATGTGTTCCATTTCCAGTCTAAAGAAAGAAGAAACAGTTGAAAGTAAACCAGATTTTTCTTTTTCAAAAACAAAAAAATCAGTCTCCTAGTTGAGAATCGATCAACCGATTAAATTAAATAAATTGATTGATTGATTCAGAAACGATTGATTGATTAAGACAACAGAATATATTTTTTATTTAAATTAAGATTTCATCTAAGTAGTTTAATTGCTTATTCCCTAAAACTTGAGACTTATAAATAAACTTGCAATTAAATTTATAAATAACTAGTGTAGGGAGGAATACATAAGAAAAAACATTTAATAAGATTACCTTACCTCTCAAATCTTGTTCTTATTCTTTAGTTTTGCTTATTGTTTTGTCATAAACACCTACCACACATTTTCTTCCAACAAAAATCACATGATATATAGAACATAACCTTTCTTTTTGAAAGGCAAGACCCTCAACCAATCTAGCTATGACCCAGCTGATCATATCGTGAGTTGTATAATAAATCATATGCTGCTCTTTACATAATGTAAAAGTCCTCTCTTGTCCAAATGAATGTTATGTATCTATAAGAGTCCAGCAATTTGTTGTTTTTTTTTTTTTGATGTTCTGGAAACTTTCCAAGAACTTTTGTGAGCCAATGCCAGTCAGTGAATGACTTGCTTTGAGGTTGATATAGTTGTCTTCACCAATACATGCTACACAAGAAGTTATAGTGCTAAAGGCAAGAAACCTACCGCTGAAGATCACTAGCTATTTATTAACCTGATAGAAAGGGTGATCTAAGTAAGGGCTTATAGCTCAAAATAGAGTGGTCTTGTTTCAACCATTTCTGGGCTTATGATTTTTACAACAATATAAGCTTCTGCAACACATCCTGGCTAGGACCGCATATGGATTAATTTGATGGGATGCGAAAGTATTCAGGCAGTAGAGCGGCCTTGTTAATATCTTGCCCAGATTTGCAGTGTATATTAATTGTTATCAAATAGTTTGCATATGAGGCGGATGAACAAAGAGAATTTTATTTTATAATGGGAAGGTAAAATGTTTTGTTGTTTATTATAATGTAAGTAACGTCAAATCAATATATTTAAATATTAAAAAGAAGATTTGGAGGGAAATTCATAACCACCTAACAAACCATAGGAATGTTACTCATATTCCCCTTATCCATTTCATTTATGACAGGGTCACTTTTGAGTACTTGATATTATGTAAAATAAATATTTTTTTATTTTTAGAATTAATTATTATTTATACATGACACCTCCTGCAAGTTATTTAGTTAATTTACGTGAAAAGTTGTTTTTTGAATTTTATAAACATGTTAGTCCGAAAAGGTGTGTACCTTTAAATTCCACAAACACATTAATTTGAAAACGTGTTATTTTCCTTATAAATAGCGGTTTCATATTGGCAGAAATTAATAAACAATCTTCTTCTCAACCTATTTTTTCCTTACAAATTTTCTACTTACGTTTATCAAAACAAAAACAAAAAATCTTAAGAAACTTATAGAAATTATTGTCTATAACTTTGTTGAATCTTAAAGATATATTGCTTTAACCCTACAACAAATATAATGAGGATAATTAATACTTTAAAAATAATAATCTGCATGCCTCAAAGTCTGTTTGCTATACCCACTAACATAACAATAATTACACGCGGTGATGGATCATTTCAATAATAAACTTGAAAATTATGCTACTTTCTGGTAGATAAACAACATAATAAAGATAGCAAAAGGAGCATGAATTTAGGGATCCAATTGCATGAAATCAGGGATGCAATTGAAGAAATTAAAAGTTTGAAAGTCAATTAGAGATGAAATAAAAAATATCTGAGATAAATGACCAAATTGACAAAGGCACTAAATTTAGAGTTATTTTAAGATTTGGCAGGGGTGAAGTTGAATTGATTCTTAGAATCAAAATTCAATTGAAAACTTGATTGAATAAATTGGAAGATTGATGACTGAAATTAAAATAAAAGATTTTAAATTTAAATTAACCCTAAACGCCAACGACACCGTTTTATTTAAATAAAAGGTGCGTTTTGACTAAAATGATATGTTTTGAATCAAATTTTGATTAAAAAAACCTAACAAAAAAAAGTGTCAGACGACATATCATATGACATTGTTCATCATTTTCAATCTTTTATACATGAAAAGTTATTCAAGTGACTACTTTTCAAATATATTTAATGTACCATCTCTCCATCTAAATATCTTTTGTTTTAATCTCTTTGATTTCTTGTTCCATGAAAAATAAAAGATTTAAATTTACCAATTGCTAATCAATATGTCGATGGGTAATTTAGGAAAAAAAATTAATTTTTTATGGAATGGAAAGGTCTATAGATGAACTTGTTGGCCAGCAAAAATTATAATAGAACTTAATCTTTTTCTATCTCGAAAAATTAAATTTGTTGATGATTTCTGTTTCTTACTGCAATGAAGTTTGCGTATAGAAAGCACTACCGAAATAATTGAATCAATGTTAGAAACGATCCAGGTTCAGATTCAATTATCAAAAATTCTTTTCTTTTAATAAATTATTATATATTTGGCTATAATATATTTGGTAACATAAAATAAGAAAATTGGGTCCTTAGCTCAGTGGTAGAGCATTTGACTGCAGATCAAGAGGTCACCGGTTCGAACCCGGTAGGGCCCTTGTGAATTTTTCCCCTGGAAACCAATTTAGTCCTTTTGTTTGTGCTAATATGTCAAATCCGTCCCTGTTTCAAATTTATCCCCAGTTGGACTAGATTGCAAATAAATTTTGAAGAGCTTTTTGGCAATATGGAATCTGGCGGCTTGCCCTTACAAACTTAATGAAACTAGTAACATTATTACAAATAAGTACTTCTATTGCGAAAAAAGTGTCATCACTTTTATTCTTAGAATTTTAATCTCTATAAATAATGCTAATTATTGGACAGTGACATGTTTGAACAATAAATAAATAAATAAAAAAGTCTGCATGTGTTCCTCAACCAAAAAGAAAAGCAGCAGGTCTTAATATTGTGGAATATCATTTTTAATGGTTGCTTTTGTGGTTGTGGTTTTAAAAAAGCAGTTTAATAAAAAGTGCTTTTTGTGAGGTTCATTTTAAATTTTGATGTGTTTGGTTAAAACTGCGGTTGAAATTGTGGTTGAAAAAAAATAATTTCTTGTGTTTGGTTAATATGCTTTTTGTATGAGGTTTAATTGTAAAATTACCTAAAAGGACACAAACACACACACATATATATAAAACAAAGTATTTGCAATTCTATTGCGTACAATCCCATATATGAAGGCCTCTGCGATTCTTGAATAGCTGAGTGAGGTACAATATCAAGTAAAAAATCATCTGGAATGAAATTGGAATTGCGATCATACTCGGAAAAAACTTTATTATCTTGCGATTTCCTTCTAATATAGTTATATAGTGCCGTTGATACAACTAAACGTCCACATATTTAATTTTTTTTAAAATAAACATATATATAGATATATTTTTATCTCTAACAAAAATTACCTCTAAATATAACCACTCAATAAAAAAGCTTTATACAAATAAATTATAATAGCACAAGCAATATATGTTTAGTTGCCATTATTACATAAAAACTTGTCTGAATTTTCACCAACCAATGAAAACCAAGCATGTTTAATTTGTATTTATACTTGTTTTTAAAGGGCATCGTTTTCAATCACGGATAAAAATCTGTAAATTTCCAAAACCAACCGCCACCATGTAGAGCACCAAATCCTCTTTTCCCTTCAGTTCCCCATTTGCCTCTTCTTCGTTTTCTTTCTCCCTCGACCTAAAACAACACAAGATTAGGATGTGATTACCAGTGCAACGAAGCATCTCACAGCAGTTGTCCTAGAACTTGGAGGAGAGAGCACAACTGCTATTGATTAAAAGATGGCTACTGGATAATGGGCAAAAAAAGATGTTTGCCTCCTCAACATCGACGGGCTAAAAGAAAAACTGGGGGAAACTTTTGGAAAGGATCCAATGGAATCAAAGGACCCATTGCACATGGTGAACTCAAACCACTTGAATTGTTTGGAAAGGATCTTGGATGAGGATAAGGTGTTCAACAGAATTGTTGTCGAGGCCAAAGAAATCAAAACAAATTAGGAACAGAGGGGGAGATGGGCTCTCCAACGGGAAAGTTTTGCAATGTTAATTAAAATTATGCAGTGTCGGTGAGAGAGAGGAGAACACGGCAACAAAAAGCAATTGTTTTCTGCTTTTAAAAAACTAAGGTCTAACCTCAATTTTGAAGGGGGGCCCACATAAAAAAAGTATGGTTAGTAGTAACCAAACACTTTAAAATAACTTTTGATGTCAACCGCAGCCGCAGGAGCAGACCCAAACACCTTCTTAGCTTTTCCTTAAAGCTGGAAAAGAGACGCCGTGTTTTCAATTCATGTTTGTCTTTGGAATGGAATAATGATATGTGATCACACGCGGCTGTTATTTTGGACCACGCGTGGGTGTGAATGCCTGTCGTCTAGCTTTTCCCACAATTGAAAGCTATCAAAGGATTTGATTGTAATTACCTTTTTTAAAATCCCAACAACTTAATTTTTAAAGGATACATCTTTTTGAAAATCAACCAACTAAAAATATAAAGATACTCGAAATATTTCTCCAAATGCCTGGACCGAAGCTCTAGAACGCCTTGAGACGGCCGAAGAGCTACTAATTTAAAAAAGAAAGTTGAACCAATTTTTAATTTTGCCTCAGAGCAATGTTTTTGAAACAAGTTGAGTAGGTACAGAGATAAAATTTCCTAGTGTGAAAGCAAATTAATTGTGGGGGACTGCTAGATACCTTTTTCTTTTTGAAAAATATCCCTTTGGTTGTTCTGGGAACTGGAGTGAAAAGATTTCTGGTCACAAAGTTCATCCCCGACAGCCTTTTGTTTTGTGGGGTGCGGTGCCGTGCTCTTGGTGGCGCAATTTACTTTGTAAGCTTCATGATTCCGATTCCATCGTGTGAGTGACACCACTGTTGACTATCCTAGCTACATCTATAGTGCCCTCTGCAGACGATGCTACACAAAGCTTCCACCACAACTGTACTCCCCGTTTCCTTGTGTAGTTAATCACTCCCTTTTCAACAAGCTTTGAGGTGTTTGACTGATAAATCTTGGGCATGACCCCAGAATTGATGCCTTCCGCGTGTTGTTGTTACTTGATTCATGTAGAATGCACAAAGACAGCTAATTATGGTCACTAATCTCAATGACAGCTAATTAAATTATACAGTACAAGGAATGCAATGCCAGCTTGATTTTCCAAATTCTTTAATTAAATCCTAAGATCATACTGCCGGAGTTGTTACACAATCTATATATATATATATATATATATATATATATATATATATATATATATATATATCTATGTCTGTGTGTGTGTGTGTGTTAGACATAGATTATTAGATCGAATATAACATTATAGATTTAATTATGTACACAAATATTCTATTGAACAGTTATCAATATTTATCAAGTTTGTATTTAAAGGAAAGCTATTGAATCATATAACAAAAGTTTTGTTGAGAAACATATGATATGTTGCTATGAAATATGAATTAAATGAAATATAATTGATTGGATAGTAATACAGTGGAAACACTCATTTTTCATATTCCAACTTATTATTTAAACATGTCAATGTTAAAAAATATAGATCCTCTAAACTCATTCTAATAAAAAAAGAGTTATTGCATTACTAGATTTAACAATTTTACCAATAAAATTTTTTATATGTATTTACACTAGCAGTCTTCTGTCAGTATTTACACTGATAGTCTGTCAATACTTATGTTACAGACAGACTCAAGGATGGAAAACAGTCTATTGAAAAAACTCTCATAAGTAATTTATGGGCTGTCGATGAGTTCGTTGGTAATAAATATACCGATGGATTTACAGATAGACAAAGCGCATAAAAAAAATTTACTTGCTTTATTCTGTCTGTATATCCATCGGTAAATATAGCATATCACCAACATAATACCTTCTGTAATTTCATTGGTGTGTTAACAATAATAGAGACATTTGCAATAATTCTTTTCTAACTCTTTAAAATATACCGATGGTCTAGTTCCGTCGGTAATAGTAATAGCGACATTTGCAATAATTCTTTTCCAACTCTCTGGAATATATTGACAAAGTTGTGCCTTTAGTAACCCTGTCAGTAATATTTTAAAAATATTTTTTAAAAAATAAATATTGAACAGAAGAAGAAAAAAATTAAAATAAAAAAAATTAATATAAAAATCAAATATTAATTATAAATTTAAACATTTGTACATTTAAATACAATAAATTTAAAATAGAGACGACGTTAGAGGAAGAGGAGGAGGCTGGTTGTCGTTAGGACCGTAGGGCCAATTAGGGGTGCACATGAACCACCCATTTGTGATATCATCTCTATTACCAATTAGTGGAGTTCTTCATAATAAGCAGTGAGTCGTTTATATTTATCATTGAGGTGGGTCGTTTGATCTTGTACCCATTGGTCTAACATCGCCATGAACTCCGAAGTTTGAATGCCTGGAATCGATTGCGAGCATCCATCTATCGAAGAACTATGGGTCATCCGCAAGTTCTCGACCGTAGTATTAGAGAGTTTGTACACCTAATTTATATCTGGCCTATCGGACGATCTTGCCTCTAACCACAAATCTGGATAGGTCGAAAGATCATTCTCGTATCTCTCATTCAACCAGTTGTTATATGTATCTTGAAAAGAAAAAATAAATTAATCAAATTCAAGGAAATAATAATTTAAGAAAAAAATAATTCAAAACCAACATACCACAAAGTGCCGAACTCGGCCATCAATGAATTGTTGCACCTCTTTTTGGCGGTCATCACCCAGCACAAACGTTTCAACAAAAAGCTCTATCGGACTTGGCTTGTGTCCAATAACCATAGTCTGTAATAAAAAAAATACTTTCAGTTAAATATATTTTTTAAAAATAGATGTAATAAAAAAAATCTGACCATTTTCTTTGCATGCGAAACGAACAGAACAGAGTTGCTGGTGTGCGTGGTAACAGAATCATGAACACGCTGATTCCAATTATCTGTACCAGACTGTGACCATCAAGTGAAACACGTAGACGCCACGTGCTGAATGTATTCCACCCCTACAGTCTCTAAGACATACAACGATCTAAAATCCTTATATACTGCCATGTCATTCCAGCCTAAAAGCTCTCTTTTTTTTGCATATTTTTTGACTTTTTTCCCATGTACCAAAAATCATGTAACCTATATGGTACAAATTAATTATTTATTAGTAAATGAAAAATAAAATTTTAATAATTGGAATAAAAAAATTATCCTGAATTCGATCATACCTAATTGCAGCGTGATTCTCCCAAACTCTCATCGCAGCATTATTATCAGGTCTCGCTCATTCAAATTTTTCCTTAAAGTAAAAATTTATAAAAGGAAAATTTCAATAATTTCAATAAACGGTCCAAATTAACATAAAAAATATTTAAGTTAATATTAACCTTGAACCTGAAAATCATGCATCTATCTGCAGTTTCCATTCAGAATGTTTGAAAACCTAGCTCCACTAAAATAATGACATTTCCATCGACAATTTAAAGACCGATGTTATTGTTCTAGCAGCCTTAATGTTTGTAAACCTGAAATTGCATTCGTTAAATGATATTATTTTTTCAAATATTATTAAACATGTCGTTGTGAAAGTAAAACAAACTTACATTGAAAGATCATCCTTTCACTAGGCCTTATACTTATGGGTAAATGAATCGTGTTGTAAAGGGACTCCCCCTCAATGTTGCGGCATTGCATTCGACGAGCCCGTGTCGAGAGTTGATGCATGTGCATGTTCTTGGTTGGCACCTACTGACTCATGGTCGTCAGCATCACTGCTAGAAGAACTAGCACCGATCATGTCCTCGTGATGTGCAATAGACTATCCCCTGGGCATCTACACAAATTAATGAATAAAAAAAATTTAAATGATTGCAATTTTTAAAAACAATTCGGCAACATCTCCCCTATTTGGAAAAAATTCAAAAATATTATTTCTAAGTGATAATATTTTTAATCCTAAATTTACAAAACATTATTCTAAATGGAACAAATAAAAAATAATAATTAAAATTAATCCTTCACATTTAATTGAAATTGAACAACAAATTTGAAAAACAAAACTAAAATTTAACAAAATAATGCAAAAGTTATTTCAATAACAACAAAAATTCATGTCATTTATTAATTCATAAAATTATCAAGAACACAAAATTGAACAAAAATAATGAAAAAAAAAGAAATAGGAATGGAAAATTCTTACCTTAATGGTGTGCTTTATTTTGTCTTTTAATTTAAAAAAGAAAGAAAAAAAAAGACATTGTAAATAAACAAAAAAAAAAGAAAATTAAAGAAAGACAACATACCTTAGGATGAGAAGAGAAGATAATGCTTGATCACTGGTGAGAAGGAGAGAGAAGAGAAGAGAAGGAGAGAGAAACAATTGTGTGAGAGAAGAAGAAATAAGAAGATGAAGCCCCGATCTGTCATGATTCCAGTATTTGATTTTAGTTTTTACCGATGGGATTACCTATGAGCAATTAAATATTAATATTTTTAATAATTTTGTTGGTGATTCTGTTTGTAAAGTCAAATAACTTTTTTTAACTTACATAAAAAATTTTAGAAAGCCCCTCCAAATATTACTGAAGACTTTTTATTTCATCGGTGATTTCGTTGGGAAAAAAGTAAACAATTAACATATCATTAATTATCACCGTATTGAGAAATGAATAGTTTCTATAATCTCTGGAATATATACAAACGGACAAATTTCCTTCTGTATACTCGTATGTAATGAACATATTGAATAGTGCCAGGGTGAAGGGGAACAGTTCCCATGGTCTGTTGAATATACCGACGGGCACATTCTACCAGTATACCCATTTGTAATGAATACCGTGAATAATACAATGGTGATGAGACATAGTTCCCATGGTCTCTAGAATGTACCGACAAACATATTCTGTTGATATACTCATATGTAATGAACACCGTGAATAATGCTAGGGTGAAGGGGAACAATTTCCATGGTCTTTGGAATATACCGCCAAATATATTCCTTTAGTATATCTGTATGTAATGTACAATCTATTGATATTTTCATTGGTGTAAAACAATGTCTGATGCCAAATTGCATTTGTATTCTCAATCTATCAATTCTGCAAATACTTAAATTCATAAATGCACACACAATACAATAACACAGTTCACATCACAGTAATAAAATAAATATTTCATTGTCAATAATAAATTAATATCATTGTCATTACATTGAAATGAATTTTGTTCATAAATATTACATTATAGTTTATGGCATTACACATTCATGTTGTGCAAATTAATCATAATTCTTTTTTTTTTTTGTCAAGTGACTCATCCTCATATCCATCGCAATCTTGTACATTGATTTTGTTGCTATCATTTTTATCGACGTGTGTATGTTCACTGGACCATTTCATAAGCTGGAAAATCATTAATAGTTCACATCAAAGCTACCTTTATCAGAAAATTTTATTTCTTTGATATATCATAAATCAAAATCTCGGATGATCACAACTGCTTCAACTCATCAATCAACAGTCGAAAACAAATATCTATATTTTGACCTGAACTATTAGGACCAGGTATGAACATAGATAGAAACATGAACTCTGGCCTCATACATATCCCTAGTGACAAGTTGTAAATCGTGAGTATCATCGACCAACAAAAATAAGGAGCAACAAATAACCTGAATGGATTAAATCCGTCTGTAGATAACCTAAAACGCACATTCTTTGTCTCCATTGAAAATTAAAGATGCACATTATTAAAGTGTTTCTAGGCTTCACCATTGAAAGAATGCATCATCACTCTATCCACCATATCATGTGATTGGTGCTATATCATATGCTCAACAGTTTTTGGTGACATGAATAACTTCTACAATCTAGGTGTGATTGGAAAGTATCTAAGTTTTCTGTATATGACAAGAGTCTTTCCCCTTTCAGTCACGTGTTTATAACGAGAATGCCCACATGTTTTGCACTCGGTCAACTCTGCAATTTCAAGGCAGTATAATATGCAGAAGTTTGGACACATGTCAATTTTCTAGTATTCTACACCGAGAAATTTTATCACGGACTTAGCAGCATATAACTTCTTCTTTCAACATGTTTTTTTTAGGTAAAATGCTTCTCGCCCATTCAAAAATTTTGTCATAATCGACCTCACTCAATCCATGATCTGACTTGATGTTGAACATCTCTGTAGCGACCGATAATTTACTGTGATTTGTGCAACCATCTCATAATGATTCGTTAGAATCTTTTAAAAGATCAAACAACCTAGCTGCTTTTGCATTAGGTTCTTCATCCATGATTGAAAATTGACCGACATGACCCTGATTCATTCTCATCGCATCCACAATAATATTCCTATAAGAATTACTATTGTCAAAAAACCATGCACGTTGCTATAACTAAAAGTTAACCCAACCATCATTTCTGCCATGGTATTGTGAGGAACATATGGTTTTTTGTGTGCATACCAACACAAGTATTTCTCTATGAACTCTTTTTGCAGAAGGTGCATCATTACAACGTCTGGAACAATAAACTTTTTATTTTTACACCTCTTGGCTCTTGCATAGACCTCTAATACATCCTCCAATAATATTTCTCAGATTAGATAGTGCGTAATTAATAAAACCCTGGACTCCATTACAATAAATAATCTATCCTTCGCAACCCTTGGGGTGAATCTCTATACATTTATGAATGATCATCCATTATTTATACCAAACCTATATAAAATAATGATAGCAACATATATTAATTAACTATGTTAACTAATTAATTTGTAAAAATATTGATTTAGCTCAACCTTATTCAATCGATTTTAATAGTACTTTTAATTCATTATCAATTATCTACATAAATTCAAATTTCTACACATTTATCAAAAATTTCAACTTGACAATAAAATTGATAAAATATAAGACGGACTTGTTAAATAAGCCATTATTTATTTCACTTCAAAACACCCAAGTAAAACATTTGACATAAATTTCATCAATTTATAAACAAATATAATTTTATAAAATCTAAAAGAAACCCTAACATGTACAAATCATAAATCCATACAACAAATTTATATGAGAAAAAACTATAAAATAAGTAAACACTCAAACAAAACACATATACTACAAAAAATATACAAAAAAATCAACATTTTAAAATTGAGTTCAAATAAAAAAGGGTAGATTTGATTACTTAAAGTGGATAATCTTCAATAAAATTTGAATCAAAACATATATGCTGACAAATTGAGTGTTGTGGTGGCCATATTTGTTGTGAGATGTTGAATTGTGTTGAGAGAGAGGGTGGCTGTTTGTTGCAAGAAAAAAAACATAAGGAAAAAGGAGAAATAGAGGAGGGAGAGAGAAGGGTCGATCATTAGGTCATAAATTAAATATTAATGACGACATTACTGATAATAACTCCGTTGGTCATTTTATTAGTAAAAATATCACATTACCGTATGATTTATCTTTTAAAATCTTATTGTAATACCCTCCGTCAATCCCTTGCTATAATTTTTTTTATCGATAATTACCAATGGATACAAGGATTAAAAATTATATCGGTGAAGATCATCATAATATATCGATATAATTTTTTTATCAGCATTTTAATTTATATTTGTTAATTTTCTAGTTGTGTTGAATCTTGAATTACACAATAAAATAACTCTTTTTCATTATATAATAGCTAAAGAAATTGTAGTTCATTGGTACTATAATTACTGCACCGAAGAAAATCAATAAATTATATCCGTTTGTTATTGTGTTTGTCTACGTGGTCAACAACGTTTTAAACTACGGCAGATATTTTTTTATGGCCAATCATGGTTTGAAACGTGATCAGCCGTGTAGATAAATGTTCTTATATTTTATAATTGGGTTTTTTGAATTAATAAAACCTGGATTCTCATTAAAATTAGCATTATGAAATATTTTGTGCAAGCTTCAAAGCTTAATCATTGCAATTATTGTGATCCATGAGTGCAATAAAGCAGAAGCGTGTAATAAGTCTGAAGTTGTCTCAAAGTAAATGGGATTTTATTTTTTAAGGATGTCCCTGTTACAAGCTTTAAATCACCTGAGAAACCTCAACAAAAAATCCTAGCTAACTAGCCACTAGACAAACGCATCGTGCCATGGTGTTTCAAAGCTTATTTCTTCTTCAACTTCTCTTACTGTTTTCCTTAACCACTGCAACTGCAACTGCAAAACGGCTTCATACTATTCCAAGACTGAGTCCAATAGGACCGAGAGTTTGGCTAGACCACCCCGATCAAATTTTGGGTGAATCTGTTCGAGAAGATTTTGAAACCTTTTTTTACAACCAAACACTTGATCACTTCAACTATAGACCTGAAAGCTATGACACATTTCTACAACGTTATTTGATCAATTCTAAGTATTGGGGTGGTGCCAATGCTAGTGCACCAATCTTAGTATATCTTGGGGCAGAAGCACCCATTGATGGAGATCTTGATGTAGTTGGATTTCTCGTTGATACCGCTGTTGAATTCAATTCTCTCTTGGTATATGTTGAGGTACGGATATATTCTTTTCACTTATAAATGTTGTTTTTGCTACATAGAAATATGCTTAATAATTGGTGATAATAAAGATTTTTATACATTAATGTCATCAGCATAGATATTATGGAAAATCAATTCCATTTGGATCAAGGGAAGAAGCCTTGAAGAATGCAAGCACGCTAGGATATTTCAATTCAGCACAAGCTATAGCAGACTATGCAGCAATAATCATTCACGTAAAGAAAACATTACAGGCTAAAGATTCTCCGGTTATCGTCATTGGAGGATCATATGGTGGAAGTAGGTGGCTACGCACTATATTCTCCAAGAATACCACAACAACTAATATTGAAGAATACTTTGATTTATTTACTATTTTGTATCATCATCATCATCATCATCATCATCATTATTTAACTCCTTAAAATTTTTTCCATGTTAACTAGTGCTGGCTTCATGGTTTCGGCTTAAATACCCTCATATAGCCCTTGGAGCTCTTGCCTCATCAGCACCGGTTCTTTATTTTGAAGATATTACGCCACAATATGGATACTATGCTCTTGTCAGCAAGGATTTTAGAGTACTACATTTTGAGTTTTCATCTTAATTTAGTTTAATTTCATTTTCTTGTTTATAGAAGATGAATAATGTTTTAATAAAATGTTAAATATGTGGTGTTGGGTGTGCAGGGAGCCAGTGAGACTTGCTACCAGACTATACGAGAGTCATGGGAAGAAATTGATGAAGTTGCTTCAAAACCAGATGGTCTCTCAATCCTCAGCAAGAAATTTAAGACTTGCAAGTAATAATATATAGTTACTCTTTTTAATTAAAAGCTAGTTAAAGTTAATTAATATTCGATGCAATTTTACATGCTAAAAACCTTGGTAAATATCGTTGATGCAGTCCCTTGACAGACGCCAGTGAGCTCAAGAACCACCTGGACTCCATGTATGCTAATGCTGCTCAGTACAATAAACCACCAACATATCCGGTTAGCAAGGTCTGTGGGGGCATAGATGGAGGTGGTTTTGGGGATGATCTTCTTGGCAGAGTATTTGGTGGTCTTGTTGCTTATAAAGGAAATAGGTCATGCTACGTCAATGAACCCACTAACCAATCTGAAACATCTGTGGGCTGGAGATGGCAGGTACAGTATATATATGGTGATTCTTATATTAAGTTTGGCGATGTTGGTTAGGAAAGTGATCAGAAACTATTAATTAAGC
The DNA here is from genome assembly GCF_951802175.1 of Populus nigra. Lineage (NCBI taxonomy): Eukaryota > Viridiplantae > Streptophyta > Magnoliopsida > Malpighiales > Salicaceae > Populus > Populus nigra. The sequence goes on along the minus strand of NC_084870.1, from coordinate 1,545,125 downwards.
CTTAAAATAATCTTGTCATTAATTAAGTTATACGTGCTTTACAAGAAAGATTCAACAGAAAATTGGATTACAATAATTGAATTAAGTACGAAATTAATTTTATACTACTCTAATTAATTAATAATGACTACCAATAGATATTTCCGGTGACAAACTACAGTAAAAATACTTTGGGGGCTGAGGAAGCCGAAGAGCTTTAGGCACAAATTAATGGATTAAAAATCAAGGGAATATGTAAATGGAATTTCTTAAGTTTCGAGGGATAAATATATATGAAAATTTCAAAAAGTTTAGAGGTGGTTGTGGCCACTCATAGTCCCACACTTGTGGCCAACCACCTTTAAGGGAAAAAAACACAAACATTGATATAAAAAAGTTAACTTTCAATAAGTTTTTTGAAATTTGAAAATAAAATTTTTAAATCTTAAATTTTATCTTTGCATGTACCTTCTTCAATGGAATGGAATGATATAAAATCTAACTTAATTAGTCTTAAAATTTTTAATTTTGACAAATTAAATTTTATGTTTAGACATGTAGTGAGATGGTGATGCCTATTGGTTATGGCAATGACTCCATGTTTCCACCCGATCCTTTTGATTTGAAAGCCTACATAGAAGATTGCAAGAGTTTATATGATGTTACACCTCGTTTTCATTGGGTCACTACCTATTACGGAGGCCATGTAAGCTTTCTTTAGTTTCTCTAGCTTAACTCGTGAATTTTTTACATATTTTTTTTGTTATTTTATCCTAAATTTTGAATCATTCTTTACTTATTTTCTTTTTAAATGTAGAGTATAAGACTGATTCTTCAAAGGTTTGCTAGCAATATCATTTTCTCCAATGGGCTAAGAGATCCTTATAGTAGTGGAGGGTAAGTAACAAGCAAATTTGGGAAAAGACATAACTCAATGATTTTGAGGCATGGGATGTTATTACAATCACCAGTCCGAGTTTAACATGTTCTATCATCTTAATTTCTAGGGTGTTGGAGGACATTTCGGACACTGTTGTTGCTGTCAAGACCGTCAATGGTAAACATGCTTGAAAAGCAAGAATAGAATATGATCATAGGATCAATATGTGGCTGGCTGGCTAGCCCTATCAATTGAAAAGAGATGAATTTTTAGAAGGAAGTTCATAGAAATTAACAGTACTACAAAGCTGATTAATTACATTAATTGCAGGGTCTCATTGCTTGGATATACTTTTTGCAAAGGAAACTGATCCAGAATGGCTGGTCGCACAGCGAAAGACAGAGATCAAGATTATTAAAGAGTGGATTAATAAGTACTATGCTGATCTAAGCAGGTTTTAGACGTGAATCATGGAGACCAAAAGAGGACATGAGGCACTGGAAATTGAAACTATACCATTTTCTTAATTTTCCCAGTTTAGATTTATACGTATCTTGATCAGTAGAAAATCTGTTGAAATCAATTTGACACAAATTCTACTGTATTTCAATATTGCTCTAGCAAGATGGTATTTCTTTACCGAACATTTTGTTCCTCGTATCCTTATATTATGACTTCCTCTTCTTTTTCTGCCTGCAGAGTTCTTAGCTAAATATTGTTGCTCGAGATCAAACTATATATATATATATATATATATATATATATATATATATATATATAAAATTCATTTAATGTTCTCTTAGATATATAGAGCACCCTTGATATATATGTTCATGGATTAGCGTATAAATTAAGTCTCCAAGGACGTCGCGCACACAAACAAAGTTTTATATTTTAAAGCAAATCCACCATTAAAAAAATCGTGGAAATATAATTAATTTGAATTTTAATCAATAAATAAGGCAAAAAAAATAAAATTCACTTAAACTTTTTAAACCATTAAAATCGTTAAATAACCATATATATAAACAAAGTAAAGAATCAACATGCTAAATATGGTAATTTTATTTTATTTGAATCAAATTAATTTTTTTACTTTCCTTTTCAATCTATAAAATTATCATATATCCAGTTTTTGTACGGTGCTATCAATTTATTTGAGTTATAAAAAAAACATATTGAAATTTTATTTTTATTTTCTAGAATAAAATTATATAAACTATATAAAGGAAGACAAAAGAACTAAAGATTAAGAAAACAACCGACAAAGAATAAACTATTTTAAAAAATTAATAGAACGATGGGTGGCTCATTAATACAACTACTACGAGGAGAATTTTGATTAAAACCTAGGGCTCAGTCAAATAGAGAAAATCTTTTTTATAAAAGAAAAAATTACTATGATTTGATGCTAAAGTTGTTTGTTAAGGCATATTGACTTCTTTTAGCTTTTTTTTTTTAGGAGTTAATTAACTGAGAGGTGGTGATTAAGGTTGTCAAAAATATTTTTTTGACACGAAATAAAATATACAATATAAACTCGGATCGTAAAATGTAAAATCATAAGAAAAATATTTTAACTAATTATATATTAACAATTTCAGTCAAATAGTAAATAATAATATAACACAATTAAAATAAAAGTGAAATAAACAATACAAATGTTTAAACATTTTAAAATACATAATTCAAATAAAAATTCATACATGGTTTAAATAACTTAAAAATACGAAAAGAAAAAAAAAGATTGAACAACTATGTTTTATTGATAGAGTTTCAGAATATTTTCTAGAGGACATTCTTGAAATACACTGCAGGCAACTAGTGAAATGATACAACATTCTAAGGTATATCACAAACTTCAACAAAAAATTAACAGAGACCAATACAGTAAATTCGTGATAACAAAAACAAAAACGTATAAAATGACATCAATTTAATCTCATGCCACCTCACCTTCTACCTTTTTTATGTTAGTAACAAGTCCTAGAAATAATGTCAAAATATCCTACCAAGCAAGACATGTATTTCAAGTTCTCTTTGAGTCTTTGTCGTCTCTTTTTGTAGTTAACAAATGGTTAGTCTAAAACACAGTATTTCTCTCTATATAAGTATTCCTATCTCTTATTTTACTCATTTGATTCCTCACCATCTACCTCTGCCTTTCCATGGGTTTGATCCTCTAATCATGCCTTCCCGACCTAAAATACAGTATAAGGCTTTCCCATACTTAAGATCCTCTAATGCTGGTGTTAGTTTACTAAGATTGAAAATTTGAGATTTGGGCAACGGGGAAAGGGGAGACTAGGGAGTGGGGACTATGTAGTGGAGTGTCAGGGACCTCGGATAGGGAGACAATAAATTTTTTAACTTTTGCGGGTTAAAACTTGAAATCGGTCAAACTCGTAAAATCGATCCGATTTCACCGATTTTGACTGATTTTGAGTTTTAACCCGATTTAACACGTTATATACATGTTGACTCGTAAAATCGTAAGATTTTAAGAGTCAACTCGCCATTTTAACAACCTTGGTGGTGATCATATTGTTTCATGGCCATATTCATATTATGAAAAAAGTTGATAAAATTAAAAGACTCGGGATCTTAATTGATTATGATAATGATACTAAAATAATATATTAGGAGCTAGATTGAGATTTTCCCAAAATCAGAAGAGTTAATTATATATAACTAAATTAAAATAGATTTTAAAAAGGGATTTACTACAATATATAAATGAATCAACTTTGAGACTTTATTTATAACCTAAGCTCTAAGGCTGCTTGGACTTGTCAAGTCCACTCATTGATCATGTCAGAAAGTACTTTAATTTGAACAACATACTTAATTTTTTCCAACCTGGTTAATGGTTGCAGGGAACTCTTTCATAACCAAGGCCACCTTCAACAAAAAACAAAGGAGAACACTTGAACAACTCCTCTACCATCAACCCCATCAACATCTATTCACAAGAGGATATAAAAGTACTAACATACAATGCTTCCACATGCTAGTTGCTAGTTGACAAATTTATTTGTAATGGGTTTAAAAAACTTTTATGTTGTCTTTTCTTAGTCATACTTTGAGAAAATGAGCAGACCCATAATATGGGATTGGTAATGTGCCAAGCCTCAAGCACGCTGGGTCTTGCGCTAGCAAGACCAAGTTATGATTGGGCTTGGCAGTGTGCCAAGCCTGGGCACCCTAAGTCGGGCATTAGCAAGACCCAACTGCTACTATCAAGCCTGGGCACCCTAAGTCGGGCATTAGCAAGACCCAACTGCTACTATCAAGCCTGGGCACCCTAAGTCGGGCATTAGCAAGACCCAACTGCTACTATCAAGCCCCAAGCACGCTAGGCTTGGCAACATATTGCATGCCTATAGAAATGCACATCCTCCCTTTGAACACCCAAGAAAATGATCATCCTTTTTTGGCACATCCAAAAAAAATAAGGTAATGTGAATATAACAAACATGCCAAACCCAAGACATTTGGACTTGGCAGTCAGTCAAGTGAAAAACAACGTGAGTCTAGCAAATATACTACAACTAAGGCTCTTAGACCTAACAGTTCATCATGTTCAAGGCACTTGGACCTGGTAGTCAGCCACGTCTAAGACAACGTGAGTCTGACAAACATGTTAGAACCAAGACACTTGGATTGGGCTGGCACTTGGACTTGATAACCAGCCAAGTCCAAGACAATATGAGTCTGACAAACATGCTAAAAGGTACTAGGACTTGGCAACCAGCCAAGTCCAAGACAACATGGGTTTAGCAAACATGTCAAAAAGCACTAGCAAACATGTCAAAAGGCACTTAGACTTGGCAGCTAGCCAATTCCAAGATAATATGAGTCTGACAAACATGTCAGACCCAAGTCTAAAGTAATAACCATCTTTCTTTGGGCATGACCAAGGGAATGACCATCCTTTCTTGGTCCATTAAAGAAATGAGCGTCCTCCCTTAGCACGTTTAGAGGAATGACTAACCTCTCTTGGGTCTAACTTTAGTGAAGAACTCAGCCTCTATAGGCTTAGTTACATTTAACATCTTAAACCTTATTCTCCTTACACCTTTTAGGTGTATAAAAGTACTCCAAGGGACCCATCATATTCTGATCAAACATTACAAATGTAAGAGATATTTATCCCTCATTAAATGCTATCAAGGTAATATTACACTTTAGACCCTTTTCGTCATAAAAGAACAAGACTAATGGATTATAAATACATCATGAGACCTTCAGAACAAAGGTTCACAATCTTCATTCTCTACTGCATATATATTTTCAGATAATCTCTCTCTAGAATATTCTTGTATTTTCTCTCTCTAAAAATACTTATTTAAGAATTAAAGAGTCCTCACTTCTATCAAAGAAGATATTTTACAGGTACTAACCACAAGTCATCTTAGTCTACCAAGCACCAAGTATAAATTATCAACTACCTTAGTTAGGGAGAATGTATGAGATTGTTAGGACTAATTAATTAATCGATTATCCAACTCAAGAGCCCTATTCCCAAGCTAGTTGGATTTTTAGGACTTCATCAGTGGTGCTGTTTGTGGTAAACTGGTAAAAAAGCCATCAGTTTCTTCCTAAAGCTTGCTTTTGATATTTTCATATCATTCCATGGAACACAACCAATGCCCACCACACGGGATAAGTCTTCTTATTGCTGCAAACATTCCTTCCTAAATAAAGCTTTAACAATTCTTCAATCAGGTCTAACTCCTCATTAAAGCAGTGCTAGCCACTCAAGATGAGATAAGCAAATTTAAACTATGCTTTGCCAACTTCACAAATGCAGTTGGAGCCTTGAGATTTTAAAAAGCTTTCAACAAGTACAAGTGGAATGTTGGTTCAAACCGTAAAACATGTGAAATATTTTATACAATGATCAAAGAGAAAAGGAAGAGTCTCCCTCACGCTAAACACTCTACTCAAATAAAAATTCACCATCGCTAATAAGAATAAGAATGTGAGTTTCTTATATATAAATGACTTATTCAAAATGAATGTTTTCATTTTGTTCAGATGATGCCAAAGAATCTTTCAATAATACATTTTGGAATGGATGAACTTTGTCTCCTGAGTGTTATATGCACCACTCTCCATGGGATTAACTTAGTCTCCCCATTGTTATATGCACCAATCTTCAAGAGATAAATGAAGTCTCCTTAATGTTATATGCACAGCTCTTCATAGGATGAACTTAGTCTCACCAGTGCTATATGCATTGCTCTTCATGTGATGGACTTGGTCTCTCTAGTGCTATATGCACCACTCTCAATGATGGACTTAGTCTCCCTAGTGCCTATATACACTACTCTATATGGGATAAACTTGGTCTCCTCATTGTTCTATTCACCACTCTTTATGGAATAAACTTGATCTCTTTAGTACAAATAGCAACATCATGTAATCACCACTCTTAGTGGAGGGCTCTAATGCCTCGTAAAAAAAATCATGATGACCACTTTTTAGTGGAGGGTTTTTAAGCCCCATGACACTGCTAGGAAAGCTGCAAACTCATACTCTCTAAAGAACCTTTAATCACTTTGAAATTTCTAAGCAGCTCGCCAAGTCTAAGACAACATGGGTCTTGGCAGTTAATTAATTCTTTTACATTTGGATGTAGTAGTTAGCCAAGTCCAAGATAACGTGAATTTAGCAAACATGCCAGACCTAAGAAATTAAAACCTGATAGCTAGCCAAGTCAAAGGTAAGAAGTCGTTTTCTCTCTTCAACACCTCTTCTCAAAGAAACAAGTAGATAAAATGCATACAATCAGATTTATGAGTTTGAGTGAAGATTATACGCCAAAAAGCAAACAACTTTAAGAGGAAAAAGAGAGACCGCAGTAGAAGAAAAGTGAAAAGAGACCAAAAGATTTGAGGGAGAAAAACCTTTGAAAGACAGAAAATGCAACTGGGAATAAACCTAACATCCTCCAAGACAAATTTCTAGTACTTCAGGTAAGTTTTATGCAAAATACTAGCTCTTAGATTAGAGTTCTTGAGGGATTTTTCTGGGTAGATGGAAGGTAAGGATAAAGTGTGAAAGGGAGATGAAGAAGGCTTGATGATTTTTTAAAAAAATTAAAGAACAAAATGACTAAGAAAAGGCTTGAAAGCCTTCGACCAAACCTGAAACAAAATGAAAAAATGACTAAGTTTTATGCTAAATTATGTATGCATGTTAAAATAACAAGTGTAAGATCACACAAGAAATAATAGTGTGCTGAAACTCTAACACATAAACAAATTCTTGTAATGTATGCTCTTATGAAGCTTAATTTTTGAATGATTGAAATCTCATGTGTTATTATTGATGTAGAAATTATATATTTTGTATTTTATAGTGATAAAAGAAGAAAATAAATACATGAAAGTGATTGTTTATATGTTAGACATATAAAACCAAAAATCCAAACAATGTTGTTAGCTAACTTGTAACTAGAAATTGATATAGTAAAAGGCAAAATTTGGGATGTTTCCCTTCATGAAAGTTGTATAATTGGATGTTAACTTTTAAATGGGACTAGAAGCACCTCAATCAAAGCTGTAGAACTCTAGATATTGGTACAAACCCAAAGACAAATCAAATTAGAAGATTCTGGACATAATGTGCATAGGACCTTAAACTGAAAATTTAGGTTTACAACTGAGAAACGTTGAGGTAAATGTCTTCTTGAAAAATGTTTTCAATGATGTTAACTTTTACTAAGAACAAACCGTACTCCATTTGGAGTTATAGAACTCCAGATATGGATAAAACACTAGGGAGGGTTAGGTTGTTTGTTACAGGACAGACCTATGTACCATTGTATTTCGATGATTTTAAGTTTGTAAATGGCAAAAATGGGTTTAACCCTCTTAATAAAAGTTGTGTAATTGTGTCTTAGCCTATTAAATAAATAAACTACACATAAAATTGAGTTCTACAACTCTACTAGTGGGAGAAACACTAATCAATGTTGTAGTGCACTTGTCATGTATTGTTTAAACATAATGAGTTTTGATATGAAGTTACAAGAAGTAATTCTTGTGTAAAGAATGAGTATATAAAATTTTTAAATAATGTACTAATAGAAAATATTTGTACGGTTAAGGGGGAACACCAAGTATAGAATCTTTTATTGAAGGAGCTCACTCGACCAAAAAATAAGGTAGGTGAAATCTTGTCTAGAACAAATGAAGTTAAATCTGAATTTTTTAATTTATGATGAATACTAAAACATGAAGGTAACGTGGATGAATTATGAATATAATATAAGATCGATATAATTGAAATGCTTTTATAACGAGTGAAAGATCAATGTGGGGGAATCATTTCCGAAGTTATAGGAAATCAATGAATTTTAATTGCTTACAACTTATGAAGTTAGATTTGAATTTTTAGATTAGTGATGAATACCGAACATGATAGTAATATGGATGAATTATGAATATGATGTGAGGTTAAATGAAATTGAGTTGCTTTTTCAATGAGCAAAAGACAATGTTGGGATTGTTTCTGAAGTTTTAGAAATCAATGAATTTGAATTGTTTTCATAATGAGCGATAGCTAATGTTAGGATTGTTTTCAAAGTTTCGGAAATCAATGAATTTGAATTGGTTTCATAATGAGCGAAAGTCAATGTAGTGATTGTTTCTAAAGTTTTCGAAAACCAATGTATTTGAATTGTTTTCGTAATAAGCAAAAGCCAATATTAGGATTGTTTTCAAAGGTTTGGAAACCAATGAATTTGAATTGTCTTAACAATGAGCGAAAGTCAATATTGAGATTGTTTCCAAAGTATTCAGAAACCAATGAATTTAAGTTGCCTTCACAATGAGCGAAACTCAATATTGAGATTGTTTCCAAAGTATTCGGAGATCAGTGAAATTAAAGTTGTGTTCACGATGAGCAAAAGTCAATGTTGAGATTGTTTCTGAAGTTTCAGAAATCAATGAATTTAAGTCACTTTCGCAATGAGCGAAAGCTAACGTTGAGATGTTTTCCAAAAGTTTGGAAAATATTGAACTATAAAGACTAGAATGGCGAAGTCGTCGTAAAGATTTTGAGTGATTTTACATGTTAGTTAATTTACAAATATGTGTATGCATATTCTGCGTAATTATTATGAAAGCATAATCATCATTCATGAAAAAATCTATAAGATTTGATAGGAATAATGAGTAATCTCATTTTCATTACACTTAAAAGTAGAACTATGTTCGTAATACAAAAGTTTGCTTAATTAATCTTTATTGCAGGACCTTCGCATATTAATGGGCCAAGTAATTAGGCGTTAGACAGACTTCAGGACATCAAGGACTTTTGTTGTGCATGTAATAAATTTTGTAACTTAAACTAAAGAAAAACAATAACTCTTTGCTTCATATTGATATTATTCTATCTATATATGTCTTATATAATAAAGTCCGTAGACACATACCTTATGTAATATGATAACTATGTATTTTTTGTAACTAAATTATATGCGTGTTTTAGATTAATCTACTCCATTTGTGTGTGTGTGTGTGTCTCAGGATCAACATGTATAAGTGATTTAAAAAGTTCTTTTTTCTAGCATATATTTTGAGTTATATTCTTATGAATGGGTATGATATTGTTATTGAAAGGTTAAATGCATATATGATGTTGAGAATGTTTTTGAGGTCGAGATGTCACAAAATAGATACTAAGGTGAATGATCTATGTGGTTATAAAGATTTTGAAATGAAGGCTTGGTATGCCCATTTATAGAGGAAACTCTACTGAAATTTCAAGAAATTTCAGTAGCCTTGCATAAATCCGGTTTCAAAAAAAAAAAAACAATTTACCAAGTTTTTCCTATATTATAATTGATTTGTTATCCCAGTAATTAGGATGTTACAATAAAATTTTTAGTTATTTAGAAATGTGTCAATAGAGGAATAATTACACATAGAAACATTGATACTTCATGAAATGGAAGTAAAGAACAACTTCATTATGGTTTGACTCATATGCATATTTAAATAACTACATCATACATTGAAATTTGACTTTAAGTCATGTAAGTTAGTTGAGCATTCATGTTTTTCTAAACATTTGATATTATTCGAAAAACAACATTTTTTTATTTTATAACAGTGATTCTATCTGTCCATGATTCCTATAGTTTTTGTAAAATCTTAACTACCGAGATAACATAAATAATGGTGATGATGATACAATGTTGATCCTTTGATGTATCTTGATGTAGGTCAATAAGGTGTCCTACTCAATCTATGTGTCAAATAGAAATTTGATACTCTATACCTAAACCATGTACTTTTTAAAGGAATGGGTTTATAATGCTAAAATATACAGATTTTGAGAGCACTCCAAGTAAAATGTTGAAATATAGGATTAACATCAAGCTTCTTGCAATAAGATCTCAATTTTAAAGGTGTTATATATAACATCTAAAGGTCTATAATTGTTCTTAGATTGCTAAGAAAAGTTTAACAGAAGAACAATTTGGTAGTTACAAATTGCATATTTAGGTTTGAATTTCTTTTAAAAAAACACTTTATTGAATCCTAAAGCTTTGCTTACCAATCATTTCAATATTAAAAAAATTCCAAATGGTTATTGATCGAAAATAACAAAAACAGAAAAATGATCCTTTTTCTATTGCCCTAAAGAAATAATGAGCATTTTTAAGTTATAACTAAAAATTAAGCAAAAAGAATCATGAGGTTCAATTAAGATAATTTTCCTTGTTACATTCAGTTATGGATATTTTTGGATACAAAACACCAACAACAAATAATTATGTCAAGAATTTTTTTTTATTATTTTAGTGACTTATTTTCTAAGCAACCAAGAAGGACATAAACAAAGGTAGGAAAATGTATCTCAAAATATCAGTATAAGAAGAGCTACATTTTAAGAGAGACGGACATGGGGCATTATGATGAAGAGAAAAAAAATTGAACTTTAGCATAATTAAATTCCATGCAGAATCATTAATAACTAAACAAAAAAAAATGCAAAACCAAAACCCAAATTAATTTAAATTAGGATTTTAGATACAAAGACTAAGCAATATTAATGAAATAGGAAAACTCTTGGTTTCATAAGTTGAGATTTAAACAGGTTAATTAATTTTTCCTAACAATCTAGATGAAATTTGGAAAGGGGTCAAATTATTGCACTTCCACCAACCAAGTTATGGATTCTTTGAGTCTAAAAAAATGAAAACGAACAAACACATGCATACTATAAAAAATGATAGCATTTATGAGGTCTACCTATGTTATGACAACAAATTCATCGAGTTCTAGAGTTGTTAGATGGTCTCTAGTAGTAACGGATGTATCAATGAACACATGTTGTTGCGTCTATAAAGTATGATGAGGTTTGAGAAAGAAATCTATCAAAAAGATTGTAGGATCTATCTAGAAAAACAAGGTAAAAAAAGAAAATGGATCATGGAGAAGGGTGATAAAATAATAACAACAACAATAAATTGACAACATCTAAGAATTTTAAGAGTTTAGAAACCCTCCAAAAATCTTAGCAATTGAATCTCTTATTGCAATCTCTATAAGACACAATTTGATGAACCTAGTTAAAGCCTAGCATTTCTAGATTCTTATATTCTTAATGTGTATTTTATCATCTATTTATGACTTTTTTTTAAGCACATAGCACAAATGAATAAATATGCATTCAGTAGCATATTATTTGGAGTTGTCTTATGTGCTTTCCTCCTATTCGTGTTATATATTCAAGTAATTTCTGGAAATTCAGCTAAAAAAATGTAAACAAAAGCAAGCAAAAAATTTAAGATCAGCCGCAATGGTGAAGAGGGTAAGTGCAAAAATGACAAACCAACAATGTCAGTGCTCATAAGGAGTAAAACATTTAGCAGGCAATTATGTTTTTCTTTTCCTCTAGCAAGGTCCTCTTCAAGCTTGCAACACTAGCTCTAAAAGCTTAATTATTAGAATTTTCTTGATTAAGATAATTAATAAAGTAAGAGAAGACAATGTATTTCACCTAATAGTCATGTTTTTTTTTTCCAATCCTTTGTAGACTAGTTTCATAACGTACCTCATCATTCAGTTTATCTTTATTAGACTCATCTCATTCCCTTAAGCAATATATTGGCTTTACTACTTGACCGAATGAAAAAAATAAAATTACATCCATTCACTAATTTTAGGAAAGGTTTCAAACAAGTGAAAGAGACACACAAAATTAAAGAAAGTAACGAAATATAAAATGAACTACCTTGCCAAATTAAACTTTATCATATAAGAATTGAAGTTCACATAGTTATAATGAAATAGTATAAATTAGGACAAAATCAAAAAGGGCAATATATAGTAAATGATAAGAATCAAATCAACTATAAGCGTCACTAAATTTGCAAGGAAAAAATATGACGGAACTGGAAACTAAAAGTGATGGAAAAACCAAGTGAGGAACAACTTATGGAAAATATAAAAGACAACAAAAGACCAGCAAAACATGGACGATAGGTAAATATATTGTCTAGAAAACTAGCTCGATAGATGATAAAAAAGGGGGAAAGCCTCACAAAAAACCACAACATCAACATTCTTGTGTTCTTTCAAGCAATCACCTTTCAGAAAATCTCATGATTCAAGTATCGATCATCCTTATAATCATTAGTAATCCATGCATAAAAAGAGCAGATACTAACCTATATCAACTGAAAACCATCTAGTACACTAATAATCAATTCCAATAAAATAACCCCCTAGTACAAAATAATCAATTAACCATATAATGAATTGGAGTTTTAATAAAAAAAGATATGCAATAGTTATGTTTACTTGAGGAACCAAGTGCATGGATGCTAATGACAATAAAGAGTCTGCTATGACAAAGACAAGCCAAATTTGTAAATTTATTTTTTTTGCTTTTTGCATAGTTAAGTTCGAAGAGCATAAACAAAATGGTAAGAGGACTTTTGCAAGTAAAAATAAAAAAAGAGCTTGCATAAAAATGGTTCATTCTTTTAATTTTTATTCTTTGATTAAAACAAAACATAATTAGAAGCTAATAATTATGGGAATTTTAGAGATTCAAAGAAAAAACAAATCAAAATTTGAGAGAAAAAAATAAAAAGAGAGGAAATTAGAAATCAAAAAGGAAAAGTTACTTGCAATTTCCCCCCTCTTTTATAGTCATCGTTATCCTTTGTTATTAGCTTAAAAACTTGAGCTAATGCTTGGGTTGTGTGGTGAGCTTTGATACAATAAAAAAATCACAAGGTTAGTAAAAAAAAATAACATGAATATATATATATATATATATATATATATATATATATACACACACACACACACACACACACCAAAATCCCTTAAACTTTCACCCTCTCCTCCATCTCCCAACTTCATTGTTTTATATATATCTTAGTTAGCCATCACCTACTTGAAAAAAGACATAAATTTTAGAAATTCAACAATAACAACAATTGAAGGAGAGGAAAAGGAATTCCAGCAAGATATAAACTATAATGTTTTTTTTTTAATTTTTTTCAAATAAAATACAATTTTATTAGTTAAGAGGAGGTCAAATGCTTAAGTTGAAGTAAAGGATACTCAATTATCTATGCTCAATTTTTACCATAAAAAATGTTGATATTACTTTTGCTTCTCCCTTTAGATAATTCAAACCATGAGAAAGAAATAATAATAAAAAAACAGATCCCATAAGGCAACAAAAAAAAAAGAAGAAGATGTTTAATTTTCTATCCAAACCACCAACAACCAAGCAAGCCAAATATTAGTAAAAAATCAAGGAAAGCCCAACAATTAATTAGTGTAATTAGGTTTTGAGAATGATATAAATTCAACCCAAAAAAATCAAGGAAAGCCCAACAATTAATTAGTGTAATTAGGTTTTGAGAATGATATAAATTCAACCCAAAAAAATCAAGTTAAACATAACATAAGTATAACGAGAGGAAATCAACCTAATTACCCTAAAAATCAATAAAAACCCATTAAAATCAAAGGAAAAAAAGAAGAAGATGAAATCAAGCTTACACAGTGAGCCCAAAAAATACTTTTTTGGGTTTTTTTTTTATTCGAGCCTTCTCAATCTCAACCCTCTAACCCCTTTGTAGTCGCATCTTGTGCATACAATGACTTTAACAAAACAATCCTTAAGTGCAAATCCCATGAGCAACTGGTGTAAAGAAGGAAGAAAAAAGGAATGTAAAGAGAGATAAAGAGAAGAAAAAAATATTAGCTTGTTTTTATGTAAAATAAAGAAGATAATACAAATGTTTTTGAAAGTTATTTAGCCAAGTCTTCCAAAAAGAAAAAAAAAGAAAAAAAACCCAAGGTTAAAAACAAAAAAAAAATCCTTCACAGAAGAATAGAATCATCACTATATTGTCATAATTCATAGTTTTGTCATACAGAGAAGATAATAGAAAAAGTTTGTGAATGTTGTTTAGCCATATATAATGGGATGAAAAGAGAAAAAAAAACCCTTAAGATGAAAAACCAATAAAGCCCTTCTAAAATGACTAAGTCTGTTAACAAACTAAGGATAAAATAGTAAATTATCATAATCCATAGTAAAATGAGCTTACATCTAGTGTTCGTTTGAGACAATATTTTAATCGAAGTTTTAAAAGTTTTTAAGAATATTTTTACTTTAAATTATATTTTTTAGTGTTTTTAAATTATTTTAACGCATAGATATTAAAATAAATTTTAAAATATAAACAATATTTTAATATATTTTTAAATAAAAATAACTGTTATTACTTTTTCAAACATTTATTCATGCAATGCAATTCATATTAAAAAAAAAACCACAAGCTTTAGATTTGCTGTTCATTTTAGGGGTGAACAAAAAAACTAAAAAATCAATTAAACTAAGAAAACTGAAAAAAAAATTAACCGAAAAAATCAAACAATTAAAAGAAACCGATTAAACCTATTAGAATTTTTAAAAAATCGATCGGTTCGGTTTCGGTTTTTTAAGCTTAAACCGAAAAAACCGAACTGAACCCAAACAAAAAAAACTGAAAAAAACCAAACCAAACTGGTTTGAATCATTTTTTGTTCTAAAATAACCAAACCGAACCGAAACCAGTCGGTTTGAACCAGTTCCGGTTCGGTTTTTTTTAAACTGGTTTGTTTACTTTTTTTGATAAAAACCAAATCGAACCGAAAATGATCACCCCTAGTTAATTTTAATGTTATGCGTCGTTTTTTGACAGAAAGTGGTTTCCTGGAAACCTTTTTCCAAACTTTCATGTGCTTGTTTGTTATTAGAAAAGTTGGTCAACGGAAAACACTTTTCAGTCAAAGAAAAATGTGGCTTGGTTTCTAGGAAAGTGTTTTCCTTTTATTTTGGGTGAAAAACACTTTATGGAAGTTGTGAAAAATTTAGAAATGTCATATTATTTGCTGATTATATCAAATTTGGTTTTCAAACTTTTGATTGCAATATATATTTTGTTTTGAATAATTTTTTTTAATTTCATCATTTAGAATTTAATTTTTATATTAACTTTGATTCTTATTTTTATAATTGTTATTTGTTTTTTTTATTATTTTTTAACTATTGAATTTGGTCCTTATTTTTTTGATTGTTTACTTATTTTATTTGAAATAATTTATGAAATGGTTATTATTATTATTTTAATTTCTTTATCTTCTATTTTTTTATTTGTTAGATTTCATATCTATTATTTTAATTATTATTTATTTTATTTGAGATAATTTATAATATTATATATTTTTTTCAATTTCATTCTCATTCAACTTTTTAATTTGTAAAATTTATTTTTTCATTATTTTAATAAATTTTTAAAAAAAACATTGATAAATTATTTTTTAATTTATTTTTTGTAATATAACTAAATACTGAAAAATATTTTCAATTTATTTTTTATTATATTATTAAATATTAAAAAATAATTTATTTTTCTATAATTTACTTATGTAAAATTTATTTTTTAAAAGAAAACTACTTTATAAGTTACAATTAGAAAATCCGAACACAAAAGCAAGCCCCAAAATAAACCAAAACAAAAAAATCTCAAAATATTTCAACCACGCCAGAAATTGAAGTGGCAGCGACGGCCAGAAACAACGCCGGAAACAACCACGGTGACTGCGAGGCGGCTTCTCGAACAACGAATAATAATCTCTACCATTGCTACACCATACAGTATACAATAATCAAAGAATGAGCAAAAGGCCAGCACCTGATCCAGCTGCAGTCCTTAGAGGCCATCGCGCCTCTGTTATGGACGCTTCTTTCCATCCTTCCAAACCTTTGCTTTTCACCGGGTAGGATTTTCACTATTTTTTTTCCTTGAAAAAAAAAATCATATAATGTTTTCACTTATCTATACATGTACGTATTTATTTGCAGTTCTACAGACGGAGAGTTACGGATTTGGGATACTGTACAGCATCGAACTGTATCATCTTCTCGGTATTCATTTTATTAATTAATTTTAAGCCTCTTTTTTCTGGGTATTTGATTATTTATTTTGTATGGATTGAAGGGTGCATAGTGCGGCTCATGGGATAATATCTGTGGCTGCGAGTCCTTTGATTGGTGACAACAAAGTTATCAGGTATTTTTTTTTATTATATTGTTTTCTTGATAATTTATTTACTTTTGAGGTTTGTGTAATGTTTTATGAGGTTTTTTTGGACGTATGGTTTTGATTTTTTTTGTAGCCAGGGTAGGGATGGAACTGTAAAGTGCTGGGATATTGACAATGGTGGTTTGTCGAGGTAGCAAGCTTTTCTTTGTATTTTTTTTAATTGCCAGATGAATTATACATGGTGTGGTTTGTGATTTATCAGAGAATTTATGATTTGTTTTATTTGTTTAAACCAGTTATGTGTGGCAATTAAGATTTCATTTTTAGATCTGTTTGCATGGTCCAGCAAACAAGATTGCTATCATTCTTCTTTTGAAGTGGCATTTTCTAATCTCTCCTATCATTTGAGTTTTGAGCCAACTAAACATGGTTGAAGATGCATGTCAAAATGTGTTTGTTTTGGCATAGTTCAACTCTGTTTTGGAAAATTTAGTGGACTAGTCATACTGGAAACAACTTATTAGTTTAGGCTTTTATCTCAAGTTAGAATGGGTAATTGTGTCTTTTATTATCCGCTTTGTTGACTTTTATTGGAAAAAAACTTGACTAACGAATGTATCTTGTGGTAGTATTTGAATAATAACATCTAGCGAGACATTTGATGCCGTGTCTATTCCCTTCTTTAAGCATTTGACGTTTCTTATCAGTATGATTGAAAATATTTAACAACCATGTATGTGTATGTGTATGTGTTTAGGCATTGGCATAAGTTGCTAGATCTTGGAAATTATACTGGCTGATTTGACCTTAGATGTCTCACATTACTTAATAATGATCAACATTGAATATTATCTTAAGCTAATCTCAGATTTTCTTTTACTTGACAGGGAACCTTCACTAACTATCAAAACAAACGCTTACCATTTTTGCAAGCTCTCTTTAGTGAAGAAGCCTAATTCTAGTTTGAGGCAAGGTGAAGGGCCAAATTATAAACATGAGAAGGATGGTACAGAAACTGTTGATACCAATTCTCTGGGTGATAAAGGAATAAATTATGAAGAAGATCCAGTTGAGTGCTCCAACCCCCTTGAAGGTTTGCCCAACTTTTGACTCTTATGTTGCTACTATGTGGGATGCTGTGAGACTTGATGCCTTTTACATATTTATATATGCCTTAATTATTATACTGTTGCAAAGTTGGCAACCAACTCTGATTTAGTTGATGCCTTCTAACTAGAGATGAAATTCATTTTGAATGAATTTCAAAATGAATTATTAAATGGCAAAATAGCTGCAATGTTATTTGTCATCATTTGATTAAAAAAAATATGCGGAAGAGACAAAATTAGCTTTGGAATTTAAACTTTTTAGGATTTTGGTTCCTAATTACCCGGATGAAGGAAAATAGTCTGTAACGCATCCTGCATGTGGTACCAGATGATGTTCTTGAGAGTCAATTATTATCTACTTATTACCTGAAAAAGGAGGAGGAGTGCTGATTGTTTTATTTTTCAAGCCATGTGAAGGAGAATCTAGGACTTCTTTTCTTTAAGAAAATCAGAAATAAGAAGCAAAATTGAGGGTGTGTACTGGTTGTGTAAGTAAGTTTGAAATATAATTATACCATCCTTTGAATATGGAAAGTAGCCCACTGCTTAAAACTGTTCAGTTTTGGGATTTGTTGTCGATGGAGTAGGGCTCAAGCAATATGTTATTTTGTGGGTGATAATGTATAGTTTAGGCTAATTCAATTGATCACCGACCACTTATCTTTGGATCCAAATTCTCTAGTTTTCCATGGCAAACATTTTCAGTGCCACGAAAAAGATCACTCTTATTTTAAGAGTTTTATGTGCAGAAGATCAGTCATTATGAAGTGACAAAGTGTTTTTAGATTTCCCAGGAAGTGATTGCTCCAGTATAATATTTTTTATTTTATTTTCTCTGTATTGCTTTGTTGCTGCATAATTTCGTGTTATAAGGATTAACAAATTGATGTGTATCAGATTTGCATGCTGATGGATCAAAGTACATTGCTGTGGCAGGGGAGCAGTCTTCCGAGGTCAACAGGCATACATAGAGTATCGTTTGCCATATAATTACTACTTTGAATCTTTGGTTGCCCAGTTGCTCATAATTTCTGTATTTCAAATATGTAAAGGTTGAGATATGGGATCTGAATACTGCAGAAAGGCTTGCACGATTACCTCAAAGCTGCATTGGTGGTTCATCTAATATTTCTACTAACAAAAGAGGTTTGTTTCTGCCAATATATGAATTTTGAAGAATGGTAATACGGCATAAATATTTGGATCACCTTCTCCAAAGTAACTTGATAATGCTGTATTGCTAATAAGATATGCAGTCTAGCTTCTAAACTGAGAGAAAGATAATAGTTTAATTTATTGTTTGTGGAACAATTTTCTAAGAGGAGTGTTCTTTTTTGGAGAGTGTAGATGGTATTATAGTTTCTCAAATCAACCATCATCCAAACTTGTGTCTATTTATATCTTTTCTTATTTTTTATGATTGATGAAAAGGAACCTGTATTTTAATTGGCAAGTGAGAAATACCTTATTGTTTTTACAGTTAATTTATAAGGAATTGTTTCTTGGGATTTTAAAATGGATCTTGATCATAGAGTCTCCTTTTTATGCATCAATGGCCTACCAAGGGATTATTGTCCAATTGTGATCCATTTTTATTCCAATAATAGAAATTTTATCCATGTCATCAGATGCCTTTTTATGCGTGGACAGAAAAACATATTTATTATGTGTGATCATGTTGGATATGAAATTATATCAGTGCTATCACAAGTCTTAAGAGTAGGGACGTGACCCCACATATTGATAATTACAATAGAAATGGTAGAAAAAGAAAAGAAAATTTCATTGCAGAACTTCCAGTGGTTAAATACACAATTAGATTGGATACCATCACTATCATAGGGATTTATGTATTATAAAGTATTACATGCCTTATTCTACATATAGACATCAACAAAGTTGTTACCAAGTGTTTATTTGCAGGAATGTGCATGGCAGTTCAAGCATTTCTACCATCAGAATCACAGGGATTTCTGTATATCTTGGTTGGGTATATACTTCTCCTTTCTCTTCTTCTTAAATCTTAACTGAGTACCTTAGTAGTTTGGCATGTTTAAAGTTTTGTAACTTACTAGAAGTCATATTGCTCGTTTTTCCTATGAATCAAAACTTTTGGGATTCTACATATGTTATTATTAAGCAATATTCTTCCTTGTGCACACAAAATGATAATTATGAAAGGTGAAATTTTGAGACTTGATGGTGTGCATCTGTGATGAAGAATTGATCTAAGGATTATCTACTGTCTTGAGTGATGATTCAGAGGATCAAGTTGATCAAATAGCTAGGTTTTTGAAAGGATTAGGAAATAATTTTAACAGTGGTAATTTGTGAAAAAGAAAATTGTGTGGAAACAAATTCACCACTGTGAATGATTCACAAGATTTGATTTTTAAATGAATGAATAATTCTTTTGTTTTAGATTTGATTTGCAACTAATTGTACTACAAATAAGCGTATTACTTTAGAAATCCTAGGATTTCAAATTCATTTTCCCTTCATTACTGTCACCATTCCACATCAAATTAATCTCTTATCAGAGATTATAGAAACAAAACAAAACTTCGTTGATTGTCTAAAGGAAGAGGTAGCTTTTAAAAGAATAAAAGAGTAGCCTGAATCCTCTAAAATCGAAGAGAAAATTGAATTTGTTAATCAACAAATTCTACAAGAAATTTGTGCTGAAGTTCCAAATGCTTTTTGGAATAGAAAACAACACATGGTTAGTCTACCATATGAATCAGATTTTAATGAGAGAAATAACTTAACCAATGCCCAGCCATTGTTATGAATGCCCGTCACTTGCAAATCTGCAAAAAAGAAATAGAGGAATTCTTGCAAAAAAGTCCTATATGCAAAAGCCTTAGCCCATGGAGTTGGCAAGCATTTTATGTAGAAAATGTTGTCGAACTAGAAAGGGGAGTTTCATGGTAAAATAATTATATAATTCTCTGGGCTGTTCTATTCTTCTCGAGTAGACTTGTTTTTTGAGGTACATGAATGTGCAAATAAATGTCTTATTGGTGAAAAATCATATAAAAGAACGCTATATAGGTTCCTCCAAAAAATTGAGTGCAGATTAACAATTAGTGGAGTGAGAATTCACCACTCAACATTTCTTATAACCAATTAGATTTGAATTAAGTTTGTCTCCTTCAGGTCTTTAACATTTAAATCATAGCTAAAGGAGTATCAAGTCCCTTAAAGTGAAATGAAACTACTGAATTTTTATCTTACCTTTTGTTGGTTGTCAGTTATGAGTTCAATTTCTGTACTGTAATTATGTTTCCTTCTCCCTGCTTGTCGCAGTTATGAGGATGGTTCCATGCTTTTGTGGGATATGCGAAATCCAGGGGCTTTTGTAAATTCTGTTAAGTTCCATACAGAGCCAGGTAGGACCTCATATCAGGAGGCCTCTCACCTTTTCCCCACTACTAAGTTGAATATTTGCATGTTCTGTCTGCAGTTCTAAGCCTATGCGTCGATGGGTTGTGCAGTGGGGGCATTTCAGGAGCTGCTGATGACAAAATTGCCCTATATAGTTTGGATGTTTCTGTGGTAATTTTCTTCGTTCGTGATTCATGAAGTTCATCTACTCATATAATCTTTCACTTCTTGGCATGCGAAAGTTCTGCAAGTGATGGATGGAATTTTTTTTTTTATATGACCTTTCTTTTGGTACAAGTTTGAGCAATGATGTGCTTTTAATTTTTTTCTGGATTTGCGGGTTATGACAAAATTCATTGATCATTTTTTCTGCTTTTCGTATTATTGACCATAATAATTCAGACCATCAATTTTCTTTTTTGCTTGACAACATATGACACCTATGCCCGTCTATGTGCGCATCATGGTTTTGGTGCAGTCTGCCTCATTTCAATGTTGGCAGCTTTCCTGTTTACATTGAACAGAGGGATGAGCTTCCTCCCTTTCCTATAAACAGCCTTTCCACAAGTGACATTATTATATTTATAATGGTCAGATACAGTATGAACTGGTTTTGAGAAGAAACTTGGTTTACCACAGGTTGGTAAAACAAATGAATAGAATATGCTTTGTTTTTTATTGTAATTTCGGAACAGCTCTAGTTTCACAGCAGTAAGATAAATCATGTGGTATTTGAAAAAACGATATTATTCCCTATAGGTATTGGCTATTGAATCTTGCATCTTTACTTTGACTATGTTTTGATAGGTAATATGTTTTGAGCTCAAATTGATCTCTTATAAGTTCGTAAAGATCCATCATGAGTTGATATATTAAAAGAAAGGATGTTACAAAATTATACAAAACTCATCAAACCTAACTCAGCAACTTCTGTCAATTGAGGTGATCGTCTTTATTTTGATTTTTAGCAACTCAGAACACAAAATATTTCAATGACCAAAATTGTGATCAGTAATAATACATGTACCAGCTTGTACGGTGCGGGATCCTAGTTTTCTTATTTCTCATGTGTTGCCTTTGATGCCAGAGTAAGGATATATAACTATCGCAAAAGAAATTCTTTTGTTTTCTCTTTCCACAAACATTTATTCTTAATTCCAGCTGATTGATTTGCTGATTTCTGTACACATTTTAGGTGTCGTTATCTAACTTCATATTGAATTGTCCATTATTTAATTCAGGGTTCTTGTGTGATGAAGAAAGAGATTAGCTTGGAACGACCTGGTGTATCAGGCACCTCAATTCGACCAGATAGCAAAATTGCTGCCACTGCTGGTTGGGACCACAGGTCGGTAAAACAAATGAATAGAATATGCTTCTTTTTTGTTGTAATTTTGGGACAGCTCTAGTTTCACAGCTATAAGGTAAATCATGTAGTCTTAGGAAAAAACAATAATATTCCCTATAGGTATTGGCTATTGAATCTTGCATCTTTACTTTGACCATGTTTTGATAGGTAATATGTTCTAAGCTCAAATTGATCTCATATAAGTCCTTAAAGATCCATCGTGAGTTGCTTGTGGAAGTCACAGGAAGATATATTCAAACAAAGGATGTTCATCGATAGATTTAAAATATTGGAATACAAAATTATACAAAACTCATTAAACCTAACTCAGCAACTTCTGTCAATTGAGTTGATTATATTTATTTTGATTTTTAGCAACTCGGAACACAATATATATCAGCAACTTGCACTAATATGAGAACATATCAGCGGCCAAAATTATGATCGGTAATAATACATATACCTGCTCGTACAGTGTGGGGTCCTAGTTTTCTTATTTCTCATGTGTTTCCTTTGATGCCAGAGTCAGGATATATAACTATCGCAAAGGAAATGCTTTGGCTATACTGAAGTATCACCATGCTACGGTATTTAAATCCAAATTCCTAGTAGCAACAATGTCACCTTTTTTTTTTTCAGTAACGATTATGTAATCCAGGGCTTGGCACCCTTTTACTCATTCTTTATTTCAATGTGAGAATGGAATCTCTGGTCATCACTATCTTTTTATCTCGTTCAATTTGACTTTCCATACTTGCGTGAATGTGTGATCATGCTTATTAGATGTTTCTTGTGTCTTGACTTGCTTTGTAGAGTTGTTGAACTTGCTGTTAGTTACTCTTTAATTGAACACTCCCTTATATGGTAGCTTTTTCTCTCAAAAATAAAATTACTTCTGCTTGGAACTTTGTCCATATGACAGTGTGCAATCTTTCTTACGGTGACCAAAGCTAACAGGGGAATGCATCATTGATGAAAACACCTTGAAACTTTCAACGGATAGGAGCCTAAATTGATAGAGAAATTTCTCTTCTTAGAATCAACTTAACAATGCCCAGTATCCTATCCTCAAGACATATATGCCCATTTGGAGAAAATAACCCACAAGAGACCACAATGTACTTTATCTATAGATTGTTCTCTTCATGCTCAACCAAACTAAGCAATCACTGGATACCTCATTCACAGGACTTCATCTAATTGCTAAATATTGTGTGATTGAAGAAGAAAAAATATATTGAACTCATAGAACAGGCCACCCCTGTTTTGTTGCATGGCATATTATGTTTTATTAGATTTTCAGCAGCATAGTAGAGGGCTTTCTTTAGCAATAGCAGTGAAAATAGGAAAGGGATATTTGTGCGCCATGATATATAATGAATTTGATCCCTCTATTTTTCACCAAATTTTTCACCAAGATGTCAATTTCTATCTTCAAGAAGCCTTTTTAGAGTTTTAACTTGATTTTGGGTAATGTATGGTCCTCCTTCTAATGGTCTACTCTGGCAGAACTTCTTACTGCTGTTACATCTATGAAAGTATACATAATACATTTATTGCAGTGCAATGCAGTTACATATTCAACCGATTGCAAGTTAATGGCTTCTGCTTCAGAAGACACAACAATTGCATTGTGGGAACTGTATCCTCCCCAAACTTGAGACGACATGGTATTTATGTATGCTAATCCAACATGGACCCATAGTTACAAGTTTTCTCAAGCAGGGGTATGGCATTGTTCTTTTCCTTAATTTCTGTTCGTGCTATGGAAAGCATTGAAAGATTGTCCTTTTATCTTCAATTTTTTTGGTATTCTTGTAGAGATGAAGAATCAATTGCCTGTTGCATGTCTCCATCTATGGCGGTTATAGAGAATTGTACGGTAAACAAGCATTTGAAGTTCTTATGGGCTGAAAACAACTTAATTTGGCACTATCTCCATTGTGGAATGCTGTTGCTATATACTTTTAGGATGTCAAAATATGTTAAAGCGGCATTAATAGCATTCCTAGGTGAAAACCCCGAGATCATGAGTTTTTTGTCCGTCACCAAATACATAGTTCGATCTCATATCAGAAGACCTAATGGATTTCCTATTGATTCCAGTAAAGGACACTGGGTGGTGTTAACTTGCCCCTTGCAAAGAATAAAAGCAACGTTCTCATCACAATCTTAATATATTCACTGTTTTTTCACTTCTTAGTCATCATTACTATAATTTTCATGATTTTTTTTATTATGGTTTATTTGCATTTTAGAAACTATAATTTTCTCGGAATTACAAGGTTTGCCGGGGAGTTGGTGAGCAGGGATTAGTGTAATCAATTCATTATATTAGATAGCTTCTTTGGTGTCAATTGAATGTCATGCTCCAACTAATAAACTATAATTCATTATTTACACATTTCTTTGCTAATAATTGAGTGATGTTACATATGTGATTGTTTATTTTTGTATTACAATATGCTTTTCAACTTGATTTTTGCCTCAAAAATCATTAAATTGATGCTTGCTTAGGTATTTTTGGATGATTTTGAAGCACTGATTTTTTAAAAAAAAAAACATTTTGATGCATTTTTAATTAAAAAATATTTTTGAAAAGCTACTTAAATTCTCAGTTTATTACACATTTCTTTTCTAATAATTTTATCTTCAAGAAAAGCAAGGCCATTGGAATGATCTTGGCCACAATAGCCTCCTATTGTTTGTTTTGATTTTTTTTTTTTTTATTATAATATTTAAATTATTCGGTGTTCAGATTAGGAATCCCTGTATTAGAATTATATCACTATGCATAGCGAGCTGTCACAAATTCATCCATGTAAATCTTAGATCTAACCATTACTAGATTTTGGTGTTCAGACTTGAAATCTTTGAATTTATAAATTAAAACTCAAAATTTAATAGAGGGTTTCCTGGTCCAAACATGATTCATGTACTAATTTTTTTTAATTTTTTTTTAAAACCAGTATATATCAAAATGCTTTGATAACTCAAGAGTTCTCTATATGCTTTAGCCGATAATCTTGGATAAGAAAAAGTTAAGAAGTAATACCATTATAAAAGAAAGGCAAAATCGTCGTATTAATATTTAGCCAATAATATGAAAGTGAAACTTTGGCGGGACGTTCCACAAAATACTTAGATATCTCTTTCCAGCATTAATTTGTCCTGGTCACAATTAGTTCTTACAATAATTAGTTGAGACACAAGCAAAATCTCTAGTTGAAGTATATAAGCTGGCACTTAAAATATTCATCGGGACAAAATTAATTTATAATAAGAAGATATTGAAGGCGTGCACAATCCTTTTCAATATCCTTTTATTATTATTATTATTATTATTATTATTATTATTATTGACATGACTATTCGGGTCAGTTTACGCATATCTCGACAATCCTACGAGCTTTAAAGTTAACAACCATGTAAGCCTCTAGTGGTCCTAAAGAAACTTGAACTCGTGACCATTGAGGAGTAAACCCAAAATCTAATCAATTGAGCTACTTTTTAGGATTTCTTTTTATTATCCTTGATATATAAGAAGGTGGACACATAATTGCCATGAATTCTCCAAGATTTTTATCACAATGGCATCTAGTAAGCTTTTTATTTCTTCTAAGCACTGTGTTTGTCTAGCAGTTAAGCATTCCAATTCTCTTATTTTTGCGTTTTAAAAGTGTTTTAAAACAAATATAATTTTTTTTATTTTTTTCTTTGCTTGAAATTAATATTTTTTTAGTGTTTTCAGATGATTTTAATGCGTTGATATTAAAAATAATTTTTTTAAAATAAAAAAATTATTTTGATGCATTTTCAAGTAAAAACACTTTGAAAATCAACCGCAACCACACTCATAAACGGACTCAAGACAGAGGCTTTCAGAAAGATCCAATGAAATAGCATCCACCTCCGGCTTAGAAGATTTTAAGAAATTTTATTACAACCAAACTCTTGACCACTTCAACTTCATGCCCGAAAGCTACACCACTTTTCAACAAAAATATGTGATCAATTTTATGTATTGGGGTGGTGAAAATGCTAGTTTTAGTTTTTGACATTTTTACTGTATAAAATCATTGTTTTACTCTTTTACAAATCACTGTGTATTGGAGTAGTGAATTTTTTTTTAAAATTTCTATTTGATCCTCGAACTTTTTCTTTGCACAATTAAGTCCATTTAAGCCATAATTAGCATCTAATTACATGTTTTTTTTTTGGAGAGGGGTTAAATTAAAAGACAAATAACTAAAATAAAAAATACAGGTAACATAGGTGGTACTTTCAAATTAGTTGGTGAAGTATAGTTTTTAGTCCAACTTTTTTTTCTATAAGGTGACTGATACCAAACTTTATTTATTTATTTTTCAATCTTTTTTTTCATAGGAGGAGAGAGAGAAAAGAGTCATTGTGTTCGATGAAGAGAAAGAAAGTTCTTTATTGATGACGATTCCAACCACTAAACATTTTAAAATTGGTGTCAATGAATTCCACGAAGTTAGGGGAGTCTTATTGTGGTTATTTTAAACTTCAATGTAGCCTAAAAAATCATATCTAGGTCAAGGATGCAATTTTTTTTTCTCGGTTTGATTTAGTGGTTTGAACTTTTTTTGGGTTTAATAAGTTGGTAGGTTGGTTTCTTGGTGTTCTAAGGGTCTCTTTAAAAATAGGATTTTTAGGCAGAAAACCTGTAGGCCCGATTTTTTTTTCTTTTTATTTAGTCTTTAAGGTTGGATAAATCCCTCAGAAGTTACACTAAAAAAAAAATTGATTTTGCTGCTGTCGCAATTTTTTGTTCCAACTTAGGCTTTGATTCTGACTTGGTTTCATGCAATATCTGACCATCCCAGCTATATTCTGTCACTCATGACATGTTGAAGAATTGACCTACACCTTTATTGGGTCATAGGGCTCACTATTTTTATGGAAGACTCTCAGTCAAATCAGGATGCTTGGCATTGTTAGTTTCTTGAATTAGACCAGGAGATCCTTTTTGACCAACCAGGTTGCAGCCAGTTTCTGTACTTCAAAACGAATTTATCTCATTTTTAATCCTTCATGAAAGTTGTAGTCCTATACGCATAAATGAATTTAGGTTTTTGAATCACTTGATTTCGATATCAAAAGCTCAAGATATTCTCAATTGAATATCTAAACGTGAAAGTAGAGAATTCTACTGCGAGCAGGATTCTGACCCGAGTTTTGCACTAAAAACTCTGCTTCCATCATGATTTTGCCGGTTGTTATTCTTAGGTCATACTCTCAGTCATATCGGGATGCTCGGCATTGTCAGTTTTTAAATCAGATCATGAGACCTTTTTTTACAAACCAGATTGCTGCCAGATTTTGTTCTTCAAAATAATTTTATTTGACTTGGAATCCCTCATGAAAGTTGTATCCCTACATGTTTAGATGAATTTGAGTTTTTGAATCACCTGATTTTGATATCAGGAGCTCAAGATATTCACGCTTGAATATCTAGTGTGAAAACAGAAAATCCTGCCGCGAGAAGAATTTCGACTTGAATTTATAGGTTTGATTCGAGGGACTTAATTACAGGATACTTAAAGTTTGAAGACCAATTACGGGCCAACGTGAAGGAATTTTTTTGGACCAAGGGCTGAGTTAGAAATAAAAAATATTGAAATACGCAAGTTTGTAGATGAAATCGGAAGAAACTTGGTTGGATTTGGAAAAAACAAAAAACAGGGACAAGATTAATTTGCAGACCAATTACCTTTGCCTTGCATTTCAGCAACAAATGACGCCGTCATACTTTTACACATTAATGCACATTGTTTTTCCTTTCTTCAACTAAGGAAGCAAGGCGGCGCCGTTTTAAAACAACCCCATTTTGAATTAATGAGCATGGTACTGTACCCCCATTTGCAACCTTTTCCCTCCTCTACAACTCTTTCCTGCTATTTTTTTTTTTACATTTCTCCCGTCCTTGCATTGTACAAGATAACCCCCCTTTTCACGCTAAGATGGCAGCTATGAGAGGGAACAATTTTGTACCTCCAGTGCTAGTTGAGGAAGAGGACACAGAGGGAGCCTCGCCATCATCTAATGGTTGGAATTCCATCTCTAACACAGACGGCTGCCGGCTGGGATGAGAGGGTGTTAGGTTAGTCTCCAAATGTTTTGCTCAGCTATATAAACGAGTTGGAAAAGGGGAGAAAAGTGGGGAAGAAAGAAAACAGACGGAGAGAGTTTTAAAACAAAGAGAGAACAAGTTTAAAACAGGGAGAGAACAAAGAGGAGAAAAGGAGAAAAGGAGAAAAGAAAAAATAGAGAGAGCTAGGAGGAGGCTGAGAGTAGGAGAAATAGAGAAATAACAAGAACGAGAAGAAATTACCTTAAGTCTATCCTACCTTGTCGAACAAGGGTTTACAAAAACTCTAAGAGGTTTTGAAAAACCTCTTAACGGCAAAAAGATGAAGGCTTTCTTTGGTTATTAGAGGGAAAAAGGCGAAAGCTTTTCCACTAGTTGTATCTCATTTTCTGCATTCAAACGTGTAGGGTTTACAAAAACTCTAAGAGTGTTGACTTTCTTTTTCTTTAACATATGTAAAGCTGTTTGTATGGTTTTCTTTTCTTTTCAAAATCTGTTTTTTGCTTCTGTTTTAGGATGTTCATTTTCCATCTTAGCAACAAAGTTGTATGCTTGCCCATTGTTCCTCCTATGCCTTCGAGTTTAGATTTTTATTTATGTTAGAGCTGTGTTTTTTTTCCTTTCTGCTGGTTACTCATACGACGACTCATTTAGAAAGAAAAACGAGAGAAGGTCCTCTTCAGCTGAGGTGATGTTTCGGCTGGTTCTAGAGTGTGCTTTCCTTCCTGTTTTCTTTGAAAGAGAGATAACTGGCCATTTGATTTGTTGTTTCTGTTTTAGTGTCTTTGATATACATGATATAAAGGCATGTTCTTTCGGTTCTTTCATTTTTGTATAAAACAAACCATGACAGTGTTAGAGATTAGAAAAAAAGTAGGCGTGAGCAATGTTTTCTATATTAGGTTTGGTTTTCAAATGTTTAGCTTCCATGTGTATATGACTTGCTCCTCTTTGTCGAAAATGATGGGTCATGCCATGTTTAGGCTTTGAGTTAAAAGGCTGGTTTAGCTTTCTAGTTCTATTGCTGTAAGAGACCGTAGGTTTTAAAGGTCTTTGTCATCCCTGCCTTCCTTTGGTTTGAGCATCTCTTTACAACTACAACATTGCAAAGGAATAGTTATGGCTTATAGGTGCAGAAGAAAGTGAAAAAACATGAGGGAGGGTCCTTTTAATTAAGGGGACTTTGTTTTTCGCAAGTTCTTGTTTCATGCTTTTTTTTTGTTTTTTTTTTTGTAAAAATGAGATAACACACACTTTGTTTTTTAGTCTCAACATTTAATATGTGTTCTTTCCTGCTATGTCAAACGAGCATGGCATTTGTTTAAAGATCAAGAAAAGAATGGGTGGTGAGGCATGGCTTCTGTCAGTTTCAGAACTTTGTTTTTTTGGTGCATGCAGACTTAGTGCTTTTCTTTTGAGAATAATGGGTAGACTTGTTTTAGACTTTAAATTTAAGTTGAAATGTTGGGTCTTGGTTGCTGAATTTGAATTGTTTTAAGCTTCCTGTGAATTCTGGAATACACGTGTATGATTTTTTTTTTAATTGTGATACTTGGTTTAATTGTGTTGTCTATGTTTTGATAAAAATATAAATTTTTTTGTATGTTGCAAACGGCCAATACCATAACATATTTTGAATTTTTTCTTTTTTTCAAAAAAGCAAATATTCGAGGTTTCAAAAAATGTGTTTTAGCATGGATTTCTTAAACATAAAAATTATTTTCTTGTATCTTGGATTTTACAACATGTTTGTAAATTTCAAAGGGTGGTAGCCAATATTTCAAAAATATAAAAATCTTATTTTTGGGAATTCATTTTTATTCACTATTAATGTTTGGATAAAGAAATCCCAAATGGGTAAATATCCAAAATATTATTAGGAATAATTTGTTATTATTCATTATTAATG
Source organism: Populus nigra (assembly GCF_951802175.1). NCBI lineage: Eukaryota > Viridiplantae > Streptophyta > Magnoliopsida > Malpighiales > Salicaceae > Populus > Populus nigra. Next base: position 1,514,818 of record NC_084870.1, on the reverse strand, counting down.
TTTGGATAAAGAAATCTCAAAGAGGTTAATATCTAAAATATTATTAGGAATAATTTGTTACTATTCACTAAAAATGTTTGGATAAAGAAACCCCAAAGGGGTTAATATTCAAAATATTATTGGGAATAATTCACCATTGTTCAGTGTTAATATTTGGATAAAGAAACCCCAAGTGGTAAATATCAAAAATATTTTTCTAGGAATAACCAATTATTATCCCTTAATAATATAAGGGAAAATAAAACATATGAAAGGTAAATGTCTAAAATATTGTTAATTGGAATACAACTTGTTTATTTTTAACATAAGGGCAGATTTATGCATAAAATTTTATTTAGAATAATTTAATTGCACATCCTTGAAAAAAGCTATAATTATAATTATGGACATTTCAAATTTTGATTTCATAGTTTATGAGTCATAAAAATATAAAATACTAAGGCAAAAATAGGCTTTTAAAGCACCTTGAATTTCCTAAGATTTCTAACTTAGTTTTTTTGTTTCTCTTCCTTGTGATTTACGAGTCGCGAACACTTGAAATACTAAGGGAAAAATGATCTTTTAAGCACATTGAATCTCCTTAGATTTTTATCATAGTTGTCTCTAAATTCATAAATTCTAAATTTATTTCAAATCAAACATAAACTTCAAGAGATCTGCACCGTTTCTCTTTGGCACTCTATAGACATATATAAAGGTATGATCCATATTGGCCAAGGGTTCTCTCCCTTAGACTTTGAACCCAAGTTCATTCATCATAGCAGACTTAACCTAAGAAACTGATGGGATTAGAGAACATCAACACCATAGCAATTATAAGGCAAACCAAACACCAAGCAACTTACCTTAAGTAGGGCGTACTAGGAGTGCTAAAACCTTCTCTTTACGCAATCAGTCCCTTGCCTTAGAATCTCTGAAAGACTAGTTAGGTTTTCTAGTGACCATAATACTAGGTGGCGACTCCTTTTCTCACAAAACAAAGACCCCGACATCAATCCTCGCTCCGGGAAGGGTCACCTCGACGTTAAGCTCTCAAGAGGGTACGACAATGCGCAAGGGTCTCTCACCAATTCGTTAGGGGTTGATCTCAGACCCCTCAATTCTTTAGTGTAGTCTTGGACTGACACGTTTCCCAAGTGATACCAAAAGACCTCTCACTAATTTGTTAGGGATTGATCTTGATATCTCACCTCTCCAATGTAGTATTAGGCTGGCACCACTCTCTAGTGAGGGGCTCTCATGTGTTATACCATCCTAGGAAAGTCACATACCTTTCATACACCATTGACCACTCTTCAGTAGAGGGCTCTTAAGTCCTCATGTCATCAATAGGAAGGCTATAGACCTTCTAGTCTTCGGTAAGATCTTTGCTCAATTAAGGTCTTTCATGCCCCATGCCATCCTAGGGAGGTTACATACCTCTCACACGTGCGACCACTCTCCAAGGGTCCGTCCCTTCCACCCCATAGAAATTTTTGCAAACCCATAGAAAATGAATTATTGAATTTAAGTAATTGAAGAAAAGGCCACTAGTGAGGCATGAAATTCTTAACTTGAAGAAAATGTCATAAGTAAAAAGAGAAGGACTAAGTGTATGAAGATGAGAGTATGGCCTAATATGAGAAACATAAAGAATTAAGAACTAAATTAAAAAGACATGAATAAGTGAGGGATAAAAAAATAAGAAAAAAACTTAGTTCTAGGAAGAAAAGGGGGTTGACGGTAGAAAACAAAAGAGAAGAGAGGGGAGCCACTTTCTTCCTTTTATCATTGTTCTCTTAAAAATCATATAGAGAGAAACACATGCAAACCAATTTTTTATAGTGTTAAGAGGGTTTGAGTGAAGATTTAACATAAAAAAACAAAACAAATTGAAGGGAGAATGAGAGTGAAAACTGGAGGCAACATAAGAAAAATGAGAAGAGACCAAAAGATTTGAGGGACAAGGAGCTTTGGGAAGCGAAAACACAGTTAGGAACAAACTTAACACCTTGCTATATCAATTTCTAACACTTTTGGGTAAGTTTTATACAAAGATCTAAGTTCTTAAATTAGGGTTCTTGAGGGGAGTTTTGGGGTAAATGAAAATTAAGGATAGATTGTGAAATAGGAGTGAAGGAGATATGATGGTGTTTAAAAAGAAAAAAGATTAAAGAAAAAGATGAGTATCAAGGCCTTGAAACCTTCATCCAAATAAGAAAATAAAGGGGGAAACCTTTTCAATTTTGATTTTGTGTGCATGTTTAAAGAAAAAAAGGTGTTTATGATCATGCAAGAAATGTTATATGCTGGAATCTAAACATCTAAATAAATTCATGTGGTACATGCTCTTGTGAAATTAAATTATGAGTGTTTAAAATCTTATGAATGATTATTGTTGTATAAATGACATGTTTTGTGTGCAATTGTGATAAAAAGAGTGAAAGAAATACATGAAAATAATTGGTTGTGTATTAGACCTATAAACCGGGAATCTAGATAGTGTTACTAGCTAAATTGTGGTCAGAAATTAGACTAGTTAAAGGATAGAATTTGGGATGTTATCCTTTATAAAAGTCGTAGATAAGGGTGCTAAATTTTAATGGGACCAAATTTGCCCAAATCAAAGACTCTAGATATAGAAAAAAACCTGAAAATAGGTTAGGCTGGAAACTACTGGACAAAATTTACATCAAACCTTAAACTGGAACTTAAGATTACAAATGATAAAATTTAAGGTAGATTTCTTCATGAAAAATATGGTTAGTGATGTTAGCTTTTGCGGGAAACAAACTTTATACCATTTGGAGTTATAAAACTCCAAATATGAATAAAACACTAGAGAAAGATCATATTGTATATTGCAGGACAAATACATATGTCACTATATTTCAATGAATTTAAGTGTGTAAACTGTAGAACTGAGTTTAACCCTCTTCAATAAAATTGTGTATTTGTGTCTTAGTTTACTAAGAAAATAAACCTTGTTTAAAATTGTGTTCTATAACTCTAGTGAGGAGTAAAACACTGAACAATGTTCTGGTGCATTGTTAAACATAGTGAGACCAAGTATGAAATTAAAAGAAATGTTTCTTGTACAAAGAATGAGTATGTGGATTATAAATAACATGCTAAAAAAAAGTATTCATATGGTTCAGGGGGAACACCAAGTATAAGATCTTTTATCAGTGGTGCTTACTCAACTAGAAAAGCACATAAATAAAGTCCTACCTATAATTTGTGATGTCAAATTAAGTTTCGGTTGTAATTACAAATGCTATGTATGAAATGAAATCGGATGAATTGCAAATAGTTGTATGAAATAAAGAAATGTGATTGGATTGTTTTCGCAAATGTGAAAGCCAATGTTATGATCATTTTCGATGTTGTTCGGAAACCAATGTGATGGGGTTGCTTTTGCAAATATGAAAGCCAATGTTGTGATCGTTTTTAAAGTTGTTTGAAAATCAATATGATTGGGTTGCTTTCGTTGAGACAAAGCCAATATAGAGTCTCTGAAATTACTCAAAAATTAAGTGTGTTTTGGTTGTTTTTATGAACACGTAGGCCAATGTTGCGTTATTGCACAAGTTATTTAAAAATTATAGTAAACTGAGTTGTTTTTGATAAATCAAAGATCAATACTAAGTTGTTACAAAATATTTGATAACTGTATAAATTGAAGTATACTAATTGACTTGTGATTAAGAGTAAGACCTTACTCATGTTGAGTACGAATATCTTGATGTGGTATTATTATAAAATTAGAACTAATGTTCATGAAATCTTTTACAGGGTTGGATAAAAAAGATGAGACTCTCACTATCATATTTGTTTAGAAGAAAAAATATATTATAATACAAACTTATGCTTAATAAATTTTTGTTGCAAGACTTTCTCCTATCAGCATACCTAGTAATTAGGTTGTAGTTGGACTTTAGAATTTGAAACTTTTATTATACATGTAAATAATTTTGTAAACCTAACTAAAAACTCTCTCTTATTCTCTCTCTTTGAAACTTTTGTAAACCTAACTAAATAATATATAGTGCGATTTCACCCTCAATAAGTAGTATATGAAATTTCAATTAATTTTGATGTGGCTTGCTTAGGGTTCTTTATGAGTTGTGTTTCTGTGATAAAATTACAACAATCTTTGAATAATGTATTTTCTTTTTTTATTTTTGTTTTTTGTATGCTACTGATATGTTTATGGACAATAAAAAATAAAATATTATTTTTTCTTATTGTTATGCCATAGACACAAAGAAAGAGAGGATCGATACAAACACTGAAAAAAACTTAAACAAAAATTTCAAAAAAACCCATCACCCTCAAGTTTAATTAATTTAGCTTTTACTTTTGGTTTTCTCTCTAGGTAGCTGTCTCCCTGTTTTTTTTTTTTATATATAAATAAGAGCATGTTCCCTTTTGCTTCTGATTTGTACATTTGTATATATGACTTGCCAGCTTTCTGACCTATTTTATTTTGATCTATTATATTCTTACAATTGATAAAAAAAATTTAATTTGGCTTTTAAAGGCATTTTAGTAATTTTATTGCGCATCTTAAAAGTAAAAAAACTTATATACCCCCGTGAAATTTGTGTTGACAATTAATCTCATTGAAAAAATCATTTTACTCATTATACCAACTTATAAGTTTTTTTTGTTAACAAGGGCAAAATAATTATTTTATTATGTGAATCCACAATGTGAATGTATATGCACAATAAATAAAAGAGCTCCTTTTTTATGCTCATGAGTGGATAAGGTTATATATGAGTACATCAAAAACCTTCTCTCACTTAACTCATGGTCACCCCCATACAAAGTTATTAAACTCAACCTAGATCACTAGGTATCGATGACTTGCTACTCTTAAGCTTGACTCAGGTCATTGCTTTCAAATCAGGTTATGAATTGATCTAATTAAAACTAAGCGACCCAACAGGTCAATCCACGACTCAATTAGGTCAACTCCGAAGATTTGTTTTTAAAAAATATTCATTCTAGTTTTTTAAATTTATTTCTAAACAACAACGTTTTAATTTGTTTTTTTTTTAAAAAGACTCTCTAAATAACATTATTTTCAAATGAACTCAAGTTAATTTTATCAATCAACAATTGAGGTCTTAGAATAAATCTATTAATGCCTCATTTAGGGACCGTTTGGGAACGCGGCTGCGGCCGCGTTCCCAAAAAATTTGAAAATTTTTTGTCTTTTTTTTTTACTAAAATTTAATATGGTTTGTACGTTTTGGATCGTTTTGATGTGCTGATGTCAAAAATAATTTTTAAAAAATGAAAAAATATCGTTGGCATGCATTTTGATACGAAAAGTTATTTGAAAAACACCCGCAACCACACTGCCAAACACGCTCTTAACATTGTAGTCCAATCAACTTTTCAAATTTTTTGAATTTTTTTAGCTTTAAATTATTATTTTTTGGTGTTCTTGATTATTTTGATATAATAATCTTAAAAAATAAAATAAAATATTATTTTAATATATTTTATAAATAAAAAAATATTTTAAAAAATAATATCTGCAGTAATCTAAAAGTGGCGGTAACTATGATTTCAGATTAGGTGGAATCCGTTAGTGGAACCACAATTACATGATCATATCCAATGACTCGTAATCCAAATTTTTTTAATTAATATTTAGTTTTTTTTTTTTATATATCAAAAAAGATGTCAGGCATTGGGCCTAGGGTAACTCAAGGTGGGTGTCACCCAACTTCGACAAAAACAAGCAATTGAACTTCTTCCGGTCATTACATTTACAGAGAAAGGAAACAGAGAAAAGCAGCATCAAGATAACGAAAGAAAGAGGAAATGTTGAGGCTAAATCGATTGATAAAGCATACAAATAAGTGGACTAGAACTTCAACTTTTCTATCATCTCAACAACAAACACAAGCCGTATTTGATTCTTCAGTTTCTTGTCAACATTTTTTTCGAACGCAAATTCGATTTCTTGACATTTACAAGGCATGTATGCTACTACGCCTGTTCTTGATTTCTTGATTTCAAACATTACCTATCTTTCATTACCCTTTATTTTTGCAGATTGGAAACAAAGCAGCTATTGAAAAAGAGCGTGCCAGACTGTGAGTTGCAGTACTAGAACTCCATGTTTTGACTTTTTTTTTTTTTAAAATTACTCCTTATGCAAGTAATTAAGGGCTTAGATGTAATTTAGGGCAGTGCAGATGAATTGAATAGAGGGTATTTCGCTGACATTTCTGAGTTTAAGAAGCATGGTGGTAAGGTAATATTTCTTTTTTCCTTTTCTTTTCTTGTGTAAATGCGTTTTTTTAAGAGAACCCCATTTTTGTTGGTTAGATGATGTGCATTCTTAACATGGAAAGTTTGTATTTTGGATTTGTGGTTTTAATCTGCTGTGCTAGATTAAAGGCATTTCGTTGAAGTTTAAACTTTTGAATGGTTGTTAAATGTAGATTGCAGTGGCAAATAAAATTATAATCCCTGCAGTAGCGGCTGTGAAATTTCCTGATGTCAAAGTGAATTATTCTAATGGTACTTCCTTAAAGCTGCCCATCAGGTCCGATGGAAATGTTGTCGGTGCAGATGCAACTTTAATGTGTCTTTCATTTCGAGCTAGCTCTCAGGTATGGGGTGGAGTTTGTTAATTTATTGATGTAGAACAGTTTGGATTCGTATCTTTTGAAGGAGTTTTAGTAAGCTCCATTTTGGTGTAGCTGAAATTAGGGTAGATTAGAACCTTGTTTAGAAGAAATAGGGATGTCATTGTAACTGTGTGGTTAGAAGAATTTAAAAGGAAGAGAAGAAGAAGATCAAAGCGTTCACAGATAACAGAAAGAGAGAAAAGTTTAGGCTACAGCCCTCAAACTAAATCAAAATACTTTGATGTGCAACTTTCTAACAAACATTTGGATGTAAGTGATGATTGGTTTACTAGAAGTAATGAAAAAACTAAGAAAACAACAGCACGGAAAGAGGAGATGGAGAAGGAGAATATTTAAATTGGAAGTGACAGGTACTTGAATTTATATTCCACTCTAGAACATGAAGCCTTTTTCTGTTCAAGAACATTAGTAAGCCAATCTACTCAAATAAAGAGGGGTGGAATATCTCTCTGCTTGTGAAGAAAATGTGTAGCACATACTATAGTTGTACAGGCACTCAAAATATGTTGGCAGTCCAGACCAGTCAGTTAGTGTTTTTTATCTCTCCATGTTGATCCACCCATTTCCAAATTTTATTGGATGGATGGTGGTAATGTTTCCTAGGACATATTCTTTTTAAAAAATCAAGAGGGGTATACTCAGCTCCTCGTGGTATTCGTGTATTTTACTCTCTTAGATTCTCCTTGAGGTTTGACAGTGTACATGGACTCTAGAGGGATCCTGTTCTTTTTTCTTCTTGTAAATCTTTCTCTTCTCTTCTTACTTTAGCTCTCAAATCAATCTTCTTTCTTGTAAATCTTTCTCTTCTCATCTTACTTTGGCTCTGAAATCAACTTCTTTCTTTTATCTCAATTATAGTTGGAAAACCAGGTGTTCTCTGTAGTAAATCGTTTTACTTGTATGTTAGTACTTCATGATATTGACACTAACAAGTTGTCATTGGTTAGGATAAGGAGCTTCTTGAAGCCCTCTATTCCGGTATGTCTCATATGTTATGATAGTAGAAAGGTACCTCTCCATTTATCATACATCACAGTTCACTGAGATCTATGACGCAGGTTGTTGTCTGGTTGTGATGAACCACTCCCAGCTGAGTGGAAGATATATTTTTTTTTTTTGCACTTGGTGGATTTTGGGAGGACAGATTGCAAGAGTTTGTGGAGATGTGCCTTTTTGTAGTTGTCTGGAATATGGTGTTTATGGATGGAGAAACATCTAGAATTTTCAGTAATCTTATCCTTCTGAGGTATTGGGTTGATGGATAGGATTGTATCTTTTATCTTTGTGCCGTGTTACTTGTTATTACTTGATTGCAGCATATGCTAGATTGATAGAGGGAATGCCCTCTTGGAGGAATATTTTAGTTATCACCCTGCCATAGAAAGAGACCAGTTCTTCCAATCTTGTTTGGTTGCTCAGATTATGGCTATTAGTATTATTGAAGATGGTTACATTTTAAAGCTCTGGAAACCCATCTTTATATGTCTTGTCATTGCTTTCTTTCTCCAAGTCATGTAAGGCCTGTTCAAGCTCTGCAGGTGTAGTTTTGGATGTTACTTGGGTCTCTTCCCTGCTGTGTGATATGACTCAAAAGTGTTTGCCATGTCTTTTTGCTTGTGATAGTGACCTCAAACTGTCTTTGGTGGATTTTTTTCAAACTGGTGTGTTCTCATTTTCATTTCATTTGGGAAGTTTCTTTAGCAAAATTTCAGGGAGAGACTTTCTGTGGTTTTTCATTCTTGGAGGATTTTCTCTCATTATAATCCAGTTTTTAGCTGTTACTACTAAAACCTTCCTTTCTTTCAATATATATATAAAAATAACAATTATTTTCTATGATGCATGTCTAAATATGATTACAAAAAATTAAGGGTATATACCTTCATATAATTACCTCAAAATTGAAAGTCCAATCATTATATCAAAAGGAATTCTGTATAACTCAAAGATTTGCCAGTATGCTACAATCGCCTACATTCGAGTTTAGTTAGTTTGGATAAAGTTGGACATAGTTTGATTACATCCTATTGTGGGGTAATTGGACTCAAAATCAAGCCGCTTCTTCCTCCCTGACCCATATTATTATATTTCTTCATCCTGTTTAACCCACATAATATTTTTTTTTCAGATAATGCCTAAATTAGCATGACATCATCCATGTTCAGACAAGCAAAATGTTCTATAGTTCTTTTCATGTTGGAAGTATCTCAAGTGTTTCCTTCATCTGGCTAACTTCTATTGAGATGATACATTCATGCAGTATCTTCACCCACTTTATAATGCAGTATCTTCATCTGGCTAACTGCTATTACTTTAGGCACAAATAATTACTTTAGGTACAATGAAGCTTATGTCTAGTATGTTTGAACAAAGAACATTTGGAACATTTCATATCTGTGCAGAAGAGACATTTTCTTTTTCAAGTACTGTTCGATCGATTACATGTGAATCAATAGTGGATCTACTGGTCTGAGGTTATCAACAAAAAGGATTGTTCTAAGTCACTTTCTTTTTTGCCCAGGTTTACTTTTTTTCTTTCTTTTGTCTAAGTTTTTCTCTTTTGTCTTACTCACTTCTTCTTTTTTTGAGTTTCGTGAATATCCCCAATCATAGGTTTGCAATCCTTATCTATGAGTTGAAAGGTCCAAATGATCAACTCTGCAATCTGCTGTTAGAACCAATACATGGTAGTGTGACCTGACAATATTAGGCCAGGCACCTACTTCTGCTTTGTACTTTTGGCACAATTTTTAGCTAACCTGTTTGATAAAGCCCTGTGTGGATTGTAGTGAGTGATAAAGCCTTGTGAGGATTGTAGTGAGAACAGGTTTAACAGAAGCAATGAACCAAGTCCTAAGTGAAGAATATTAAATCCTATCATGGTCAAGTTCTATTCTCCTAAATAGGTTGTTAAACATGGATTGATTCACTTTTGTTGACAAAGGGGCTGTGAAAAATTAGAATTCCACTGCATGCCAACTAATTCTCCCTTTTGGCAGTTATGAGGATAATGTCACAAAATTTCAAGATTATACAATATTGCAAGACCAAATTACTTGTTGAGGCTATGTTATAATTATTAATTCTATTGGATAAAAGGCCTATTGTTAAGTTTACTAATGCTAAAAGATAAATTTTCTCTGTCATTGGCAGGAAATGATTAATTCTTGGAGCATGCCTTTCCTCGAAGCATTTCGTGATGCAAAAAATGTTCACCTATATGAGGTACTAAAGTGTAGTTTCCTTCAATTTCTTGATTTTGGTAACGTCTAATTGTTGGATTGGGCATCAAGACATGGGACAAAATTTATCATATATTTTTTTTCCTTTTTTTTTTTTTGGGAAGGCAGCAAGGATAATACAATTGTTGCCTCCTGAATATTTGTGTGTGCCTCCAATAATGTTTTCTTAGCCAAAGTGATTGTTCAGCGCACATACATAAATTGGCAGTAGAAAATTGTAAATCCAAGATTTTTCATCATTATGATCCATATCTGGGTGAAACAACAAATTACTGCTAGATCTTGCCCTAGAAAATACCAAAAGGTACATCAATACACTTGCTGAAACCTTTGGAGTTGATAAAATTTAGCTGAGAACATAAGATCGATGCCAAGGGGCATAATCTGATTTTTGGTTTTCAGGTTTCTTGTAATTGAGATTGTTAATATTTTCCTCCTTATGTGAGTTGGTAATCAAGATTTCACATTTTCCAGGTGTCATTTATAGACTCGTGGTTCTTATGTTTGAATCCAATCAAGAAAATGCTACTTCAGATGATGAGGAAATCGGATACTGATGGAAATGATGCACTTCAGAAGCAAATTGTTTATTCATTTGGTGACCATTATTACATGAGAAAGGATCTCAGAATATTGAACCTTCTCACTGGGTACAAAAGCTTTACATTCTTGTTTATCCCTTCGCTAGCAGAGAGTCGGTTCTAAAAAATGCTTCTTCTTGTTGTCATTCTACAGATATATTTTTCTACTCGACAAATTTGGAAGAATAAGATGGGGAGGCTTTGGATTGGCCACGGAAGAGGAATTGTCCTCCCTCATTTCTTGCACGTCATTACTTTTAGAAGAGAAATGAGGCAGTTGATGCACCGTGTTTTGTATGCATCCAGAAACTTCGAATCCTTCTTTTCTTGATAACCTAAGTTATCCTTTAATTCCATTGTCAATGGTCCTATTTGAGAGGCAGAAAGAGCGCATATCCCAGTTTGGCTTTACATGACAGCAAATATTGATTTCCATACAATTGCTGCAGTATCATTGGCCTGTGAAACCTTTTGAAACTGCATGTATTGTGGGAGATTTTGTTTTTGGCTATTATCCCCAGACCTTTTGAAACTGCATGTAGGGATTTGAGTTCCCCTGGAGCCTCTGTTTTGTTTCAGAGAAGTAGTTTTGAAAAGCCTGCAATGTTGAATAGCCTTTATATTTACAAAACCCGAGGACGTGAAGAGTTGAATAAACCGTATTTCTGTTCAACTTTTTTTGTTTCTTTTTCCTTATTATTTTACCGTGAATTCCTCTTATTAATTGCAAAATTTGAATCCTTCGATCTTGTTGAGAAATGCATTTAGGGACCTGTATACCAGTAAGGCAGGGAATCCTGCCTCATTCAAACTTCAAAGGCACCAATTATTAGCCGATATAGACAAGATGTGGTCTGATCACGTATTTACTCTAGAGCAGCAATGAGTAGTTAGAGAGCCTAAGCAGAGCAACCGCGGTAAGAAGCCAGGATAATAAGAGAGAGTTCACAAAAGGACAAAGGCAGCACCGTTCTTTTCCGGGCATCAATTCGACTTGCCCTGCACACGGAGGTGCACAAGTCAATGGTCCAACAAGAATGACTCTTAAATTCTTTCACATTGCACAACCAAAAGCTAAAAGAATTTACAAAGGAGGAACAACTATCAGCTAAGCACTCTGACTTGTTCATTTCCTAGTCAAAAACCAAAGGAAGCTTTCTAAATTTAACCTGATACGAGGCTTTTTACCCTGTGCAGTTCCCTCCATCTGTGAATCAGATGATGCTTGAAATGAACTATCTGAAAATAGGATATGCTTTGAACTGCTCGGTGCACTATCAATGTTTTTAGCAATGCCTCTGCAGCATCAAATTCATTGCCATAAAGCATCGCATAGTTCGTCTATTTAATTGCTTCCATGTCGACTTGACATTATGGATATAGTCATGGGTAGTCAGTGCTCTTTCTGAACAGGTAATGCTGACTGATAGGCCAAGAAGATCTGAAAGAATCCCTAAAAAGAATCCCAGTTTGTAGCTTAAGTGAAGACCAAGTATCAGCTTTTATATTTTTTTTCCTTGCTGTTGTTTTGCATTGTTTACTCATTCAAAATTGTTACGTACTTTCCTTTAAATAAGGCTAGATAGTATCCTGAGTTAAAGCTGATTTGTTAAGCTTAACTCTATTTATGGGAATGTTAGCAAGGAATAAGAATATATCAAATTTCTTTGAAAACAGTTGTGGTTTAACTTTCACCCTAAGAAAGCCAAAATTCGTTAACATTGTCTCTGCTGTATCATTGGTATCAGAGCAAGGTTACAATGGCGTCCAACAAAGAAAGGATTGAAGCTTTTGAAGTTGGACTTGGTGGAGTTCAAGATGGAATGCAGCAGCTGGAGTTAGGTGTAGCAGATAAGCTACACCATTTGGAGGAAACCATCAACAAGTTATCAGAAGCTTTTCTGTCAACCAGAGAAGTTTCTAACAATAACCAACGAGAAGGATCTTTTCACTCAACCTGAGAGGGGAACAATAGCAACCGGCAGATTCTCTCATCCACTATGGCAAAGGTGGCATTTTCAAAATACTTTGGAGAAGATCCAACCGAATGGCTTAGTAGGGTAGCTCAATTCTTTGAATTTCAAGGCACAAATGATAATCAGAAGGTATCTCTAGCATCTTTTCACCTTGAAGGGGAAGCTAACCAATGGTGGCATTGGATGTGGAGAACATACCGAGAGGAAGGTCGATTGGTGACCTGGGAGTTTTTTTAAAAAGAATTGTTGGCTCGTTTTGGACCAACAGACTTTGAAGACTTTGATGAAGCACTGTCTAGAGTTCGTCAGGTTGGATCCTTTCGAGATTACCAAAAAGAGTTTGAAAGATTAGGCAACCAAGTTCACGGTTGGACACAAAAAGCTCTTGTCGGCACATTCATGAGAGGATTGAAATATGAGATAACAGATGGAATTAAAATGTTTAAACCCAGAACATTAAAGGAAGCCATCAGCCTAGCCAAAATGAGAGATGAACAGTTAGCCAGAACAAGGAGGTTCACACGACCTCCACTGCTGAACCGCATATCCACTACCACCTCTGCAGTAAATTGTCCTATCCCAGCAAATGCAACTAAGAGATTGAGTTGGGATGAAATGCAGAAATGAAAAGCACAAGGACTGTTTCAACTACAATGATAAATTCACCCCTGGACATAAGTGCCAAGGACCTCAACTTCTCCTTCTTGAGTGCCAACTTGCAGAATATGAGATGGAAGAAGAGGAGTTGCAGATAGTAGATAACATGGGAGATCAAGCTGAACCAGAAATCTCATTGCATGCACTAACAGGTTGGACATCCCTTCAAACCATGCGAGTCGCGGCTGCCATCAGGTCTCAACACGTGATGGTGTTGATTGACAGTGGATCCACTCATAAATTTTTAAGTGAGAAGATAGCTAGATTGCCGCGACTTCCAGTGGTACCAACGAAATCATTTGTTGTCTGCATAGAAAATGGAGAACGACTATTCTATCAAGGTCGTTTTGACGAGATACAAGTAAATGTGCAAGATATTCAGTTTTCACTCACCCTCTATTCTTTACCTCTAGTAGGACTTGATATGGTGTTAGGCATCCAATGGCTGGACATGCTTGGTTTTGTGGTTTGTAATTGGAAACAATTAACCATGGATTTCCATTGGGATAAACAAGCACGAAGATTACAAGGAATCGACCAACCCATTCAAGCAACAACATTGGCCTCAGTTACTAAAGAAATGCGTCAGGGCCAACTGTTGTCTGCTATCTATCTAGAAGCCAACAAGAAGGTCACCTGGGCAGACACCAATCCTGACATACAACAAATCTTGAAGGATTATACAGATGTATTTAAAGAACCAACAACACTACCACCCCTAAGAGACATTGATCATCACATAAACCTCAAAGAAGGCACTAAACCCATCAACGTAAGGCCGTATAGATATGCACATTTTTTAAAAACAAAGATTGAAAAACAAGTCAACGAAATGCTCAACATGGGAGTCATTCGGTCCAGCACCAGCCCATTCTTATCCCCGGTTTTATTGGTAAAAAAGAAAGATGGCACTTCGCGATTTTGCACAGACTACCGGGCATTGAATTCAGCTACCATCAAAGACAGATTTCCCATACCTACCGTAGATGATATGCTAGATGAGTTATATGGTGTAGCCTATTTCACCAAACTAGATTTGAGAGCTGGTTATCATCAGGTACGAGTTCATACTTCTGACATTACAAAAATTATCTTCAGAACCCATAATGGCCATTTCGAATATCTAGTTATGCCTTTTGGTTTATATAATGCCCTATCCACTTTCCAAGCCACTATGAACTCCATATTCTGCCCTTATCTTCATAAATTTATACTAGTTTTTTTTTACGACATTCTTGTTTATAGTCCTACCAGAGAATCCCATCTAGAACATGTCAGGATCACATTAGACATATTGAGGCAATATCAGTTTTTCATCAAATCCAGCAAGTGTGATTTTGGCAAACAGGAACTAGAATATTTAGGTCATATTGTGACACACTAAGGGGTAAAGGTAGACAACAAAAAAATTGAGGCCATGGTAGCTTGGCCATAGCCTGTTAATATTACTGAGTTGCATGGATTTCTAGGCTTGACAGGTTATTACAGGAAATTTGTTCAAAATTATGGACTTTTGGCTTGGCCCTTAACCAGTCTCCTCAAAAAGGGAAACTTTCAATGGACTGTAGAAGCAGGAGATGCATTCAACCTGCTAAAGCAAACCATGACAACGACTCCAACTCTAGCCATGCCTAATTTTAATGACTCCTTCATTATTGAAACTGATGCCTCAGGTGATGGAATTGGTGCTGTTCTTACTCAACAGGGTCGACCTATTGCATTCATGAGTCGTGCTTTAGGCATCAACAAACGGGCATGGTCTATTTACGCTACAAAAATGCTGGCAATTGTTGAAGCAATTCGGACATGGCGGCCCTATCTCTTGGGTCAAAAATTCTTCATTCAAACCGATCACAGGAGCCTCAAATATTTCTTGGAACAATGTGTGGCTACTCCAGAGCAACAGAAATGGGTAGCAAAGCTATTGGGCTATGATTATGAAATTCTCTACAGACCAGGGCGTGAAAACTTAGCAGCTGATGCTCTCTCACGCCGTCCTGATAGCCCCCTCCTTAACCCTTTATTTGTTCCTCTGTTCACTTTATGGGATGACATGAAAAGAGTTGCACAAGATGATCCATACATGCAGCAAGTTAATCATCGATTAACTACAGACCCCACTGGTCCATACTCTATGCAAAATGGTTTATGTTTCTATAAACAAAGAGTAGTGGTTCCACAAGCTATCCGCAACCAGCTGCTACAAGAATTTCATGACAGCAAAATGACAGGACATTCTGGTGTGTTGAGAGCATTTAAGCGGTTAGCTCAACAATTTTATTGGCCATCCATGTATCGATCAGTGCAGGATTATATTGTGCAGTGTGAAGTTTGCCAAAGAGCCAAAACTGCAACTCTTGCTTTAGCCAGATTACTTCAGCCACTACCCATTCCCTGTCAAGTGTGGGAGGATATCAGTTTGGATTTTATTGAAGGCCTTCTCTCTTCTCACGGCAAAGATAGTCTTTTGATGGTTGTAGACAGACTTAGTAAGTATGCTCATTTTGTTGTTTTGTCCCATCCATTTTCTGCAAAGACTGTAGCTGAATAATTTGTAGAACATATCATCAAACTCCACGGTATGCCAAAATCCATCGTTAGTGACCGTGATCCCATCTCTATCAGCAAATTTTGGCAAGAATTTTTCACGATGTCAGGAACCAAGTTGAAATTGAGCTCTGCCTATCATCCGCAGATTGATGGACAAATAGAAGTTGTGAACCGTTGTGTTGAACAATAACTCCATTATTTTGTCCATCAATGGCCACGAAAATGGTATAGTTACTTACCTTGGACTGAATTTTGGTATAATACTACCTACCACAGCTCCACAAATGACGCCCTTCCAAGCATTGTATGGTTGGTTTCCTCCTTCCATTCTTCTATATTCGGATGGTTTATCTCGGGTCAATAAAGTTGATCAAATCCTCTTACATCGGGATGAGTTACTCCAGCACTTGAAGATGAATTTAGACAGAGCCGCTAATTGAATGAAACAGACAGCAGACAAATCAAGATGCTCTGTAGAATTTCAAGCAGGTGATCTGGTTCTCTTAAAGTTACACCCTTATCGCCAACAAACCGCATTCAAATGAGTTCACCAGAAAATTGCTAGAAAGTTCTACGACCCTTATTGCATCGAGAAGAAGATTGGCAATGTTGTATACTGCTTATAATTACCAACAAGCATAAGGATCCACCCCGTTTTTCATGTTTCTCTCTTAAAGAAATATATTAGGGATCCTCCACAGGTTACCTTAGAGTTGCCGCCAATTACAGATGAAGGAGCATTTCTATAACACCAGAGAAGATCCTTGAGACACATTGGATTAAACAGAAGGATAAATTTATGGAAGAAAACTTGGTGAAGTGGAAGCAGTTGCCTGCTGACGATGCTACCTAGGAGAACACCACTCTGTTACATACTCAATTTCCTTCTCTGAACCTTGAGGACAAGGTTCCTGTCAGATGGGGGTTAGTGATAGGCCAAGAAGATCTGAAAGAATCCCTAAGAAGAATCCAAAGTTTTTAGCTTGAGTGAAGACCAAGTATGAACTTTCATATTTTTTTCCCTTGCTGTTGTTTTGCATTGTTTACTCATTCAAAGTTGTTACGTATTTCCCTTTAAATAATGCTAGATAGTTTCCTACGTTAAAGTTGATTTGTTAAGCTTAACTCTATTTATTGGAACGTTAATAAGGAATAAGAATATATCAAATTTCTTTGAAAACAGTTGTGGTTTAGCTTTCACTCTTAGAAAGCCAAAATTTGTTAACATTGTCTCTGTTGTTGATTGGGACCTATCACTGACACTCTGAGACAACACTTAAACTGCCTAGTTGGACAGCTCTAGCGCGTTTACACCTTATAGCTACCACCATGATAGTGCCTACATACTTTTATTGCTCGTAAAGGATAAAAAAATCCTCTGTTACTGATAAAACCACTCGGCTAACGCCATACTTCTGATGCTTCCTTTATATCCCTAACAAGTTGATCTAAAGCATTCAGAAAGCTTGATGAACACCAGGATCAACATGAGGTTTATTTATTTCCTCTCCACTTGGGATAGACTTGTCAACCAATCATCAGAATAGTAATACGGAGTTAACTCATATGTAGTTGGAACTTCCTAACACAAATCAACACCTCTCGACAAACATGCCCATAGGTATCCCAACAGATCATTCATTTTTTGATAGACTTCTACTTCCCTTATGCAGGCCTTGTTTGAATCACAATACAGGATCTTGTCCCATATTGGCTTAATACACATCAATGTGATATTGAGCATCTCCCAAACATCATCATCCGTAATAGCTTTCTTTAATTCTCCATGCCCTATACTTGAGTTCAACCTACCTTTCTTAAGTTCACCCCATTCTTCACTCAAAACCAAGTTTATCAAAGCATTCTTTACTATTGACATGATGAGATGTCTGATTAGTTATAGGAATTAAATCATATTTTGTATTTTGTAACCTAATTACTGCCTATTTAGATCAAATCTTGTATAGGCAGTAATTATGTGAATCTAACCAATTTTAGGAGTCAGATCAAATCTTGTACAGTATTATTACAATTCCTTAGAATAGGATTGTTGCCTATTCATAGCTCTACCTATATATTTCCTCCCATAAAGAGAAGAAGAGATATGAAAAATTCAGCTTGTAGACACCATTGTTTTCTACATGGTATTAGAGTCAGAATTATAGAACTAATCAAACACAAATCTCATATGTTTTTTTTTCTAAAAGTCATATATAATAATTATATGACGAATCTCAACCCGATTGTTCCCGCTCAACAAAATAGCCAAGCATCACCGATTATTATTCACCAAGACAGTTTTGCATCCCCTACCAACATCATATTAGATGAAAGTAATTATCTATTATGGTCTCAACTAATGGAGATGTGCATGGGTGCTCGTAACAAAACCGAATACCTCACTAGCAAAGCGAA
The DNA here is from genome assembly GCF_951802175.1 of Populus nigra. Taxonomy (NCBI): domain Eukaryota; kingdom Viridiplantae; phylum Streptophyta; class Magnoliopsida; order Malpighiales; family Salicaceae; genus Populus; species Populus nigra. The sequence continues at coordinate 1,496,741 of NC_084870.1, read as the reverse complement.
AAAAACCAAATTCGAAGATCCCATGTTTGCAACATGGATCACCGAAATTCAAAAGGTGAAAAGTTGGCTTATTGATTCAATGAATCCGTTACTGATGCAACAATTTATTCACCTGTCCACAACCAAGGAAATATGGGATGTTGTGTCGAATACCTTCTATGATGGCTTAGATGAAACTTGTCTGTTTGAATTAAATCAAAAGTCTTTCTTTATCAAACAAGAGGGTAAATCTGTGTCAACTTATTACAATGAACTGATTGCTCTATTCCAAGAAATTGATCATAGAATTGCTTCCCAAAGAAAGACAGTTGAAGGCGTGGTCCAGTTGCATTCAACAATACATCAACTTTGGGTTCATATACTTCTGTATGGATTTGATTCTGAGTTTGATCAAGTCCATGAAGAAATATTACTCAAAGATCCAAAACTAGATTTGGAGAGTACATATACCTGTGTAAGGAGGGAGTTTTAGCAAAGACAAATAATGGTGAGCGATCGATCAATTACTGAACACTATGCACACTTTGCCATAATCACAAACCAATTTCGTTAAGGATCAGCGTCTGGAACAATGAAGAACCGTAATCATTCATCTGCTAGAAAATATACAGGTCTCGTATGTGGGCATTGTGGTGAATCGGGTCACTTAAAGTAAAGGTGTTATGAGATCATTGGTTATCCTGAGTGGTGGGATTTCTCAAAGAAACCAAGGAAGAAATTCATAGGAAAAGTCATGATGACCATGGCTGAAACTCAACCTACTATTGATGATAAATTGCAGCCTACTACTAATGTTGCTCACTCAAGTAGTGTTTAAGGTAAATGTATTCTCTGTAATTTCTAAGAATAATAATTGGATTATTGATACAGGTGTATCAGATCACATGGTTGAAGACACTGGTCAGTTATAATCCCTTCACTCTTCTACACATTCTTTTATTTCCATAGCTAACGGCAATACCTCTTCTACGTTGGTGAAAGCACTATCATCTTAACTCAAACTCTCACTTTAAACTAAGTCCCAGTTGTCCCATCTCTTGAACATAATCTATTGTCAGTTGGCCAAATTACTTCTGCTCTTAATTGTATTGTAACCTTCTAGCCTTTATTCTGTATTTTTCAAGACATTCTGACTCTGAAGATTCTTGATTATGATGTTAAACGAGGCAAACTTTATTATTTAGAACTTATAGAAAATGGAGGATAGAAATTCAGCCAAGCGTATCAAACTAGAAGTTCAGATACAGATCAAGCAACAATATGGTTATGGCACCAACAATTGGGACATCTTTCTTTTGGTTATCTTAGAAAATTACAACCGCATCTTTTTAACATAGTCCATGATTCAGAGTTTCATTACAATGTTTGTGAGTTGGCTAAAAGCCATCGTATTATACATTCTGATGTATGAAGTCCTGCAAAAATTTCTACCATATCGAAAGCTCGTTATTTTATCACATTTATTAATAAATGTACTAGAATTACTTGGATGTCTTCGCTACATAAAAAAGTGGTGTTTTTACAACATTTCAGGAATTTCATAGTATGGTGGGTACTCAATATCAGAAATAGATTCGTAGTTGGCAAACTGATAATGCTATGGAATTCCTTAATACTTATGTTCAAAAGTATCTACATCAGTATAGAATTTGGCATCAAACTTCATGTACTTATATTCCACAACAGAATCGATTGGCCGAACGAAAAAATAGACAAATATTAGAGGTGGTTCGTGCTTCCCTCTTTGGCATGCATATGCCTCAGTACTACTGAGGAGAAGTGACACAATCAAAAGATTGATGTCTTATCTCAAGTGCAAGAGTGTCAACTATATAAAATTACAAATAATAAATGGAAAGGAGTTGAAGAGAACTTTTGAGATGAGATATTGATGTAAGGATTAAACAAGGATAAAACAAATATCAAGGTTAGAGGATCCACTAATAGTATTTCAAATAAGTATAATATAAACTCCTTTTATTATTTAACTGGAAACCACATACGAAGGAGGTTCCAATCAGATTATAAATTATTAACATGATTATAATAATTATCTTATTTTAGTAATATCATACTTTTAAATATTGTCAGAAATTCATGATGTTAACTTATGTTAACAACAAATCAAGTTCTTTTCATAGCACAGGTGTCAGTTTTACCATACAGTAGGCTATGAAAGTGCCAAGTATTTGTTGTATCAATGGTTGTACAACATAAATATAGATTAATCATTGTTAACAAGGTATTAAGAATTAGTAAGATTTAAAGATAAGACATGTTAATAACAAACTTTCTTGGATATAAACATTAAAGTCCATATTGAGTTTATATTATACCTATTCTAACACCATTAGTGAAACCTTTTCACATTAACATAATAAACTTAGCTAAATATTATGAAGAAGAGAAACATAAATAAACTAGATAAGAACATAGTTATGAAGAAAAGCATAAACAAGAGATTAATGAAAGCAAAACTTAAACATTACAGAAATACAAAGAAAGAAAGCAAGAATATGATCTTGATATAAAAATCAAGATGTCTAAATGTATGGCAAATGCCTCCTTTTATAGGCTAAAATTCAGAACTATTGATTTGATAACTAATTATTGAGTGGGTGGCCACCTCTTGACTTGGTGACAACCATTATCTTATTGTCTGAACAAAACGTCATTGCTAACATCATAATTTGAACAGATAGTCTTCATGAAAGTTCTGGGAATTTGTCTCAGCTTTCCAACAAAACAAGAATGCGCTCATTTGAATTTCTAGAACTCGAGATATGGGTTGAATACTGAACAGTGTCTGGGTTGCAGGATAAATTCTGACTTCTCTTTTGTTGTTACAATTTGAACTTGAAAACGGTCATTTTGAATCTTGGACTCTTTATGAAAGTTTTAGGCCTATGTCTTAACTTTCCATCCATATAAACCAAACCTATATCTAAGTGCTACAGCTCTAGTTATGATCCAATAATAATGGTGTTCCAGTTTGAATTGAACCAGCATTTCTTCTTTAAGCTTAGCCCTCTCTTCGTCTTCTCAATTTCAATAGTTAAACAAATCAATCAATCATTTGAATTGTGAAACATGCTTGCATTTGAAATGAGCATTTACCATAAATTAAAGATATCTTATATTAGCGTACTTGCTATTATAAAACATACTTAAGTTAGGGAATTCAATGATACTTTAAGTGCAATATGATGATATAAAACCTTGATAAAAATGCACTTTTAAATACTAATCAAGAAGCTGCAAAGTTTGTTGTTTATCTAATCAATCGAACACCCTCTCGAGTGATAGATTTTCAAACACTGCAACAACGTATGCAATCCTTACTGTCCATCCCGCGCCTTCCAAATCTTGAGCCTAGAGTGTTTGGGTGTACTACTTATGTCCATATTCCAAAGGTTTTATGAACTAAACTTGATCCATGTGCCACCCGATGTGTTTTCATTGGATATTCAGACTTGCATAAAGGGTACAGATGCTATGATCCTCACACTAAAAAATTACATGTCACCTTGGATGTCTCCTTCCATGAGACCAAACCATTTTATTTAGAAGGATGTTCCACCGCTTCTTCTTAGGAGGAGCAGCCTAACAACGAACATTTGCTACAAGAGAGCGGCAATAATGAATTTTTTGAGCTTGAAGAAATGACTGAAAAGCTTGGGGGTAAAAGCACTGATAAGGAGTCACCAATAAATATAAAATTGCCTTTGTTAACACCATTAACCAATGAATCCCCTCAATGTTGAATCTCAGGTACTCCTACAACCCATATCTAATGAGTCCAATGGATTGACTGATATTTCTCGTGTCAATTAAGATAATACAGCCCCAAGATGTTCACAAAGATCCAATAAGGGTGTCCCAAAGAAATAGTATAAACCCGATCGTAGAGTCAATGTTCAATATCCAATCAACAATTATGTCTCTAACCATAGGCTGTCTGAATCATATGCACTCATTGTTAATCAATTATCCAATGTATCCATTACTAGTAATGTGTAGGAAGCTTTGACAGATCCAGCTTAGACCAAAGCCATAAATGAAGAAATGCAAGCTCTGCAAAAAAAAAAAAAACTCTACTTGGGAACTTGTCTCCCTACCCGAAGGAAAGAAGACAATCGGGTGTCGATGGGTGTTCACTGTGAAACTTAGAACAGATGGCAGCATTGACAAATATAAAGCCCGGTTGGTCGCAAAGGGATATACATAAAAATATAGAATGGATTATCAAGAGACATTTGCACCGGTTGCCAAGCTTGACACAATCTGCATCCTTTTTTTTTTTTATCAAAATGTAAGTGTATAAAAAGATCAAAAAATATACATTGGTGGAGAACCAACAAGTTCAGAAACAAGGATAAACAAAAGGGAACAAACTCCCTTATAGAGCTATTCAGCAAACTACTAATAAAACAACAGCTAGAAATAAGACAATGGCTATGAGAGGGAACCAAATATGACAAGGTTCCCAACCTAACACAAAGAAAAAGACAGGACAAAGGGATATCCTGAGAAATAATACAACAGTGAAAAATGATCAGATGGCTCAGACTGAATAGAAGAGCAAACCACGAGAGCAAGCAGCAAGCCGACGAGGAACTGAATCAGCTACAATTACAGGATAAAAGGATAGATAAGACACAAATCAGGAGTGACCGGTGCCCATAACTCACAAGTTGAATTGAAGAACAAACAAGTCATTGAGCACGAAAGGATGCCATGCAAGCCATGCAGAAAAGCCACACAACAAAGGAATTGGGCGCCTAGCGATTGCAGCAATAAATAAACAACAAAAGCCACTAAAAGAATTCCTCCACGTGGATAGGGATCACAAGCAGCAACAATTGAAGAAGAAAGAAACCAGCCAATCAGAAGAACACACAACAACGATTGATGAAAAACACATGCAAATCTATGCAAAACCATGCAGAAACAGGGAAGACCAACAGTTCCAGTAGGAGAAATAAAACAACTAGCTACCGGACCTCGCCATTGGAGACATGGAAACCACAAAAACAATCTCTGAAGGGATACGATCGAGGGGGACAACATGAGAGCAAAACATCCACCACTACCAACTACTCAACAAAAGAAAAACTCATCAGCCATGGCAGCAGCACTGGACAACAACACATCAAGAAGGGGGGGTGGTAGGCAACCCCTCGCCCCTGCCAAATGTACCACTAGTGCACTCCTGGGCCCTTCTCCTTGAGGGCATACCAGTTGAATGAGATGTGAAATGATCTGGAGCACCTGAAACAACCACAGATTTGCCCTTGTCAGTCCTAAAGCCAGCTAGATCATTCGGAGCTGGTGCTGATATGGTGGGAGAAACAAAAATTAGAGGTGAAGGCTGACGATCCTTGTGACCCATATAAGAAAGCCTTTGGGTTGGGCAAGTTTAACATGAGAGGACCGAGTAGGATGTCTTAGGGGTGAAGGCTTGCGCCTTACTTTTTTGCTCTGAATAATTTCCCAACTGCCGGAGTTAGGAGCAACAGCTCCACTCTCAGATACAAGCTCAGCCTCAACCTGCATGAAGATAATTGGCAGGCATATTTACCTCTAAGCATTTAACAATAGGAGTGCCTTCTTGAGGTCCCAAACGATTGAAAACAGAGTCCCTGCCTCTAGTGCTTTTAGGAACAGGGGTAGAGTCATGAACCGGTTGTTTGCTTGGAACATTAAAAGGCGGGGATTTGGTGCAAGTTGAAGTAAGGTGGCCAAGGGTTATGTTGTGCTTACAAAAACGTGGTAGAGTTTCATAAACAACTTGCTGATAGAGTAAGCTGTCATTTGGCAAAGTAACTTCAATGGAGTAAGGTAGATCAAATAACAAGTTGACTTCCACCAACACCTTGGCATAGGAGAGTCTTGACATAGTAGAGGTAAACATGTCACTTTGAACATGTTTTTACCAAGGACGCTAGCAATCTTAGATAAACATTTAAGAGACAAGCACTTAAGTGGGAAGTTGGGAAATTTAACCCATACTAGAACAGTGTGCATATCATAAGAAGAGAAATCAAAGTATTCTGGCATTTCCCTAAGAATGAGAGGCCTGCCATAGACTAGATAAGGACCCCTAGATAAGATATTCAATTTATCAACATCATGAGCAAATTTGAAAATCAACCAACCAGATTCATGAATAGTCAATGATGCCTCACGGTGTCATGAGTTAACAATAAGGTTTTGCAAGGCTTTCAAGCTAGGAGAATGACCAGTAATATATCCAACAAGAAACATCTTATAATAGTCATATTTAATGTCTAAATCATCATCAACCAAATTACAACATCTAGTTTCAGTAAAAGCAGAGGAATATATAAGTTTAAGGCAACTAGTAGTGTTGCGATTAGACGCAAAAAGATTACTCCAAGTACTAGGAGAAGGCTCAGAAGCATCCTTATATCTATAGTAGCTAGTCGAGAGTGGCCTTTGAAACAGTTTGATGTTAAAAATACATTTCTCAATGGGGACCTAGAAGAAGAAGTATATATGGACTTGCCGGGTGTGCAGTGCAATTATGAAAATAGAAGTAAAGTATGTCGGTTAAAGAAATCTTTATATGGGCTGAAACAATCTCCTAGAGCTTGGTTTGGGTGGTTCTCTTCTGTAATGAAGGCATTCAATTATAAACAGAGTAGTTTAGATCATACTTTGTTTATAAAGCACAAAAATGAAAGGTAACAGCTCTCATTGTTTACGTGGATGACATGGTGTTGACAGGCGATGATCTAGAGGAGATGGCACTGTTACAAGAACATTAAGCTGCTGAATTCAAAATGAAAAGCCTTGGACAACTAAAATACTTCTTAGGAATTGAAGTCGCCAGATCAGCTTACGAGATTTCTATGTCACAACAAAATATGTGCTTGATCTGTTGACAGAAACTGGCATGCTTGCTTGCAAACCAACATCAACCCCCATGGACATCAATCACAAGCTCAGTATCTTTCTCAATTAGGTTCCAACAGACATGGGCCGCTATCAACAATTAGTTGTTAGACTGATTTATTTATTACATACGAGACCGGACATAGCCTATGTTGTCAGCATCGTAAGTCAATGTATGCATGCACCTAGCGAAGAACATTTGAATGCAGTGAACATAATTTTAAGATACTTGAAGGGTACTCCAGGAAAAGGTTTGTTATTCTCAAAACATGGTGTTTCTAACATTGTATGATATACAGATGTTGATTAGGCAAGGGATCAAACAACCAGAAAATCTACATCCAAATATTTCACTTTTGTTAATGGGAACCTCATTACATGGCGCAGTAAGAAGCAGAAAGTTGTGGCCCGATTGAGTGCAGAGGCAAAATTTTGAGGCATGACTCGTGGTGTATGCAAATTCTTATGGATTTAGCGGGTCTTGACAGATTTAGGGATTCACTATACGAATCCAATGACTCTACATTGTGATAATAAGGCTGCCATTTCCATTACGTATAATACTATCTAACATGATCGCACGAAGCATGTTGAAATTGATCGTCACTTCATTAAAGAAAAATTAGATCAGAAACTCATACAATTTCCATTCGTCCAGTCAGAACATCAGTTAGTTGATATTCTTACCAAGGCAGTTTCATGGAAGGCATTTTATGGAATAATTAGCAAGTTGGGCATGACCGATATTTATACTCCAACTTAAGGGGGAGTGTTGACATGATGAGTTGTCTAATTAATTATAGGAACTTGATCACATCTTGTATTTTGTAATCTGATTACTGGCTATTCAGATCAAATCTTGTATAGGCAGTAATTATGTGAATCTAACCAATTATAGGATTCAGATCAAATCTTGTATAATATTATTACAATTCCTTAGAATAGGATTGTTAACTATTTTGAGCTCTGTTTATTTAAAGCACTGTCTATTTAGAGCTCTGCCTATATATTTCCTCCTACAAGGAGAAGAAGAGATATGAAAAATTTAGCTTATAGACACCATTGTTTTTTACATTTACCTGAAAAATATACTCTCGTACTATATGTCGTTCATATTTTATCTTCTAAATTTGTAAAATATCTGGTTCAAAAGAGGCTAGAAAAATATAAAGGGTGAGCTATGGTTTTTTATGTAGTTCATGATACCCTTTTCCCAAACTATAGGTCCTTGCAGCAAATGATAAGCTTGGGTTAGTTGACTTAACAATCTCTTTCAGTAAGAGACTGAGTGTGAGCAATGCACCCTGACCAAAATATATGAAGATATGTCATTTCAATGATTTTACCAGCAATTCTATTAGCAGATGTATCGCTAAACAGAATTTGAACAACATTATATGCACCTACTGTCTTCTCTGAAACAATCAATGTTGGTGATAAGTATTGCCTCACCTTCTAAAACAACCATTACTTTATCATGTAACCCCTTCATACTGTCTTCCCAATCATCCAAAATAATAAAACTCCATATGTTGGCTATTTTTGTTTTCTCCTTGGTAGCTTATAACCCCTGCGTGCTTCTTTAAATGCTCTCACCATATCAACCCATAATAGGAACTTCACGGCATTAGAAGGAATCCTATTTCTATAGAAAACTCTTGTAGTGGCTTCATCTACTTCATCTCTAAGAAATATTTTATACACACTAGCAATCTCTGTCTGTTGATCTAGAGACATATCTGAAGTTGGTCTCTTCACTTGTGAGTGTTCTCTCTTCTTAGTAGTTTCCTTGTTAAATTCTTTGGCAACTTGTTTCCTTGTTAATTTCTTTGTCAATGAGTGTTCTCTCTACTTAGTAGTTTAATGTTTGTATAGCCCTAAAATTTTTGGTGTTTTTTCCTCAATTTTGGTGGAGAAAAATCTGTAATCTCCCCCCTTCTCTTTCTTACCTTGTGTAGCTACCCACATGGAGAGAATGGGGTATTTATCGTCTTATTCTTTTTTAATTATACTTTGGCCCATTCTTTCTCTCTTTTACAATTTGGTGATAACTCTTTTCTTTTCTTTTTATTTAAAAAAAACCCCTTAGCAATTTAATTATTTGAATTTATACATTAATTATCTAATTTCCCTTTTTCCATTTATATTATTTTCAATTTATGTAAAAAGTTTATTCTCAGGGGTTACATCCTCCTCTTCTAATAGAAATTCCATCCTTAAAATTTAAATCGCGTACCTATATTGGAGAATAGACGTGGATATTTCTCCTTAATCTCATATTCCCTCTCTCATGTCTCCTCTTTTATCTGAGAGTTTCTCCATAATGCTTTCACTAGTGGAACTCTTTTATTCCTTAACACCTTTTCACCCCAATCCAATATTTTAATTGGTTCTGTCTCTAACGCCAAATACCCTTTTATTTTATAGGAACTTGTGGTAACATTTTTGAGGGATTTATCTTTGCTTTCCACAACAAGGACACATGAAACATATTGTGAATCTTATCCAGATATAAAGGCAATTCCAACTTTATGCAAATGTCCCGATTCTTTCTATAATTTCAAAAGGGCCAATGTATCTCTGAGCGAGTTTTCCTTTCATTTTAAATCCAATGATGGTCCGTCCAAGGTGCCACTTTTAAAAAAAATTTAATCTCCTACTTGAAACTCTAAAGGCATTCTCTAATTGTCCGCATAACTTTTTTGCCTATCCTGAAGTTCCTTTATTCTTTTCCTGATTACCCTCACCTTATCAGTTGTCATTTGCACTTTCTTGGGTTCTAGGAGTTTCCTTTCCCCTACTTCATCCTAATAGATCGTGGTACGACATTTCCTCCCATATAGTGCTTCGTACAGATCCATACCTATAGTATTTTGGTAGCTATTATTATAGATAAACTCCACCAATGGCAAGAAATCTTCACAATTTTCTCCAAATTCTAACACACATGACCTTAGAAGATCTTCAAGAGTCTGGATAGTTCTTTCAAACTGACCATCCATTTGAGGAAGGAACGTTGTACATAGGTTCACTTTAGTTCCCAATGCTCGTTATAGACCTGGCCATAACCTCGATGTGAACCTTGGATCTTGATTTGACATAATAGATACTAGCACCCCATGAAATCTGATCACCTTGTTCACGTATAACCTAACTAACTTATCTACTAAATCTGTTATTTTCATTGGTAAAAACAAAGCAGACTTCGTTAGCCAATTCACAATCACCTATATAGCATCATTACCCTTCTTACCCCTTGGAAATACTATTACAAAATTCATGGTAATGTCTTTCCATTTCTATTCTAGGATTGATATTGGCTGCAATTTCCTATAGTTTGACACAAATTCTATTATTTCTCTTTTTATGTCAGGCCACCAGTAATATCCCTTCAATTATCTATACATCTTGGTACTTTCGAGATGCGTTGCAAATCAAGATTCATGGGTTTCTCTCCACACTTCATCTTTCCGTGTTTATCTTCCAGCAAATAAATTTGCCTGCTTATTATCACTAACCCCTATAATGAGATTTGAAAAGATGTTTCCATGCCTTTATTCACCTTTTCCTTGATCTTTCTTAGCTTACTAATAGGAAAAGCATGAAAACTTGATAATAGAAAACTTTGTGAGTCAAATGCGTGTGTTACGTAAGGTGGAAACAAAATTATTAACCACAAATATAGTTCGACTTAGAAGGAGTCGTGAAATGTAGGAAAAACATAAGAATGGGTGTCTTGAGAGAAAAGCATGTTAGGCTGTTTTCCAGTCCAACATAGGTGAATTGGGTTGGGCTTGGGCCTAACCAGGTAGTTTGGGCTTGAGTCGAGACCCAATAAACTCCATTCCAGGGGGTTGGGCTAAGGCTAACCTAGATTTAAGGGTGTGTTTGGCACATTCTTTTTGTGAAGAACTTAATGCCTTGTCTTGGGTCCTTAGGGTGTGTTTGACAAATACACCCCAAGAGCTTTCCTTTTAATTTCAGGATGCCCATATTTTTGTGTCTAATGAAACAAACCCTAAAAAGCTTCAAACAATTCTAAAGAATTCAGGGATCATTTTGAAATTATATGTGATTCTCTCGCTTGTTTTTCAACTTTTTTGCTTAATTTCGAGTTGTATATTTAAACTGTAAAATACAAACCAGGTATTAAAAATACCTGATTTTTTCTGAAATTTCAAAAAAAAATACAAAATGGATATCATGATTATTTTATGATTACCGTTAGGGTTGGCCAAAATGTTAAAAATCTCATAACAATTAATTTGTTTAATTAGTATTTGAAGTGTTAGGATTTAACTATAGACTTTAATATTTGGGGGTATAAAATTACACTTTAAAGTATACCCTTAGGTATTAAAGATACAAAATAAAAAATAAATTTGATGTTAAAATTAGGGCATTGAAACAGTTAGGATTTAACCTGATAAGGTAGAGACTTCCTCACAAAGAAAGATTTACCTTAAACCTTAGATAAAACCAACAAATAAAAACATGACTTTGATTAACAATCAATCAACAATGCAGTTTACCTATCTCTAATCCTGACTAGTCCCCTTACCCAAACTCTCGCAGACCATAAGTTTCTTAATAAAAAAAAATTTAATCAAATGTAATAAATTTTATAGATCAAAAGTGAAACAAAACTGGAAACCAGCAAGTCAGAATATACAAGCATGTACATATAAGTGAGCATGTACATATAAGTCAGAATATACAAGCATGTACATATAAGCGAGCAAAGGGAACAGGCTCCCTTGAACAAACAATACAACCAAAGAGGAAAAAAGCTCCCTAAACAAATTGACAAAATCAGTAACCAACAAATCTACAAACAGACTAGCCCCAAGGGGCCCTCCAATCATAACATTAGAAGAAGGCATGTAGAAAGCAAATCTACAACAAAATAGACGATGTATTAAGCAGCAAACAGACATAACAAATTGCTAGGAATAGTGCCCTAACAAAAAGTAGGCACTAGCAATTCCAGCACCCAGACAAGCAGCAAGCCATCCTTAGCTCCAACAGCCAAGAAAGCACCTACAGAGAACAAGGCTCCAAAGGCACAACCACCAGCTACTACCATAACATGGAAGTAACTGATAGAGCAGACAAATATTACATCAACACCAACAACACTGCTACAAGAAAATAGAACCAGGCACAACAAGGCCATAGGTAGAGGCTACTCGCTAACAAAATGCAAGCATTGCTACATAGTAGTAGGGAAAACAACCAAACAATCAGCAAAGTCGCACGAAACCAAATTGCCCAACCAGCTAACAAACCAGTTAAACTGCACCAGAAATCAACAACAGTAACCCTAATAGCAAGGATGCAGGCATCCCAACCAACAACTAACCAGCCAAACCCATCAACTAGACCAAGCTAGAACCATCCAGCAAAGCTGCAGGAACATAGATTTCTTAATAATTATTATACTAGGTGGTGACTCACTCTAATAATAACTTTATGATTAAACTAAAAAACTCATTTTATTCAAGGAGGCAGTTACGCTTTCGAAGTCGTGCACATCACAACAACCCGAATAAATAAATAACCTTAAAGTTTGAAAAAATTACATGTATATTAAGCTAATTATGTATTAAGTAGCTGTAAATTATAGCATTTGAGTTCAGGTTATAAATACCGATAGGGACTCAAAACATGATTAGGTCGGGTTCAGATATAAAATATTTATACCCGTTCAGATTCAAGTATATATAATACAAAACCCAACCCGTGATTATCCATTGTCATCCCTAATTTTTCCCCACATACCACTCTTAAAGGTTAACAACTAAATCCCCTCGAAATTCAAGTAATGACTAATTTATTCCCTTGATATTTGTGTCAGCCATACATTTTCTTGTCCTATTAGCACTTACTCCTCGGAAGGAAACTTTTTATGATGTAACGGGAATAACTAGTGGCGTCTAGTTACTCCATGAAGCACACTATTAAGAAAGAAACATATACAAGTAGAAGAGAGCCAAAAGTAATAAGAATATCTTTATTTAGGTTGAGATGGTTCTTTGACATGATGTTAGAACCTTATTGATCAAGTAGTCACGAGTTCGAATCTCACTATCCTTATTCTATTTGATAAAAAATAAGCACAAGGTAATAAAGGTCTGTATAAGTTTTAATCTCAAAGAGCTTTTACTTGAGGGATGTGTTAGAGAATTATATAAATCATATCTTAGGACCTCACCTAATAGTTTAAGCTTTTAGTTTGAGTTGGTTCTTTGACAAAATCATATCCGCAATGTAACACGAGTCCACTTTTTAATGACCTCTAGAAAAAAAATTCACTTTTTCATAGTATACAATATACTTAGTTATGTATGGTAATAAACTTAAAATATATTTGAAAGTATTTCTTAAAATGTGTTTGAATTGAAAAATATCAACTTTATTAAAATTAAAATTAAAATCATAAACAATATTAATCTAAACATATCTCTATCTAACAATTAATAAAAATAATATAATTTGACAAAAAAAAATATTGTATGAAGTCTTTTTTGTTTTGATAATCAATAATATCAATTAGTATTTTAATTCATTTGGGCTATGTTAAGGAAAATAGGCAATTGATATTGAATGTAGTTGTGGTCGTTTCCTCAGCAAAATCTTTCCCCTTGTTTTGATTGGTAGAGCTCCAAATTGTAAAGATGATGATGTCAATTTATAAGAATTGCGCAATATAAAATTGTCAAGAAAAACATTTCTCATGTTTGTAAATGATATTTTTGTTAATGTTAATAGACTATATGTGTGATGATGTCAAATGTAGCTAAGCCGATGGAAGATGAGTTCTTCCTAGAGGTTAGACCTAAGAGAGGATGGTCATTCATTTGGGCGTGTCTGAGAGAGAGGATGGTTGTTATCTTAGATTTGATTGACTGTCAAATCCAAGTACCTTAGACTTGGCTGACTGCCAAGTCTACGTGCCTTGAATCTGGCATATTTGTTAGATTCACGTTACCTTGAACTTGGCTAACTGCCAAGTCCAAATGTCTTGGGCCTGATATATTTGTCAGACCAACGTTACCTTAGATTTAGCGGATTGTCAAGTCCAAGTGCCTTGGACTTGGATGACTGCCAAACCCAAGGCACTTGGGTCTGGTGGATTGTTAGACCCATGTTACCTTAAACTTGGCTGACTGCCACGTCCAAGTGCCTTGAGCCTGACATATTTGTCAGACCCACGTTACATTGAATTTGATTGATTACTAAATTCAAATATCAGGCTTGGCACACTACCAAGCCCCCTCACTTGGGGCATGTTTATTCCCTTGGGTATGCCTAAAAGAGAAAGGTTATAAGGGTTTTGTAAGCCCGGTAAAAATAGTTTTATCAATAGCCCCCCAAGTCTTTGTGATATTGAAACACAAAGACTTGTAAAAATACTCGGTTGTTATAACGAGTTCGTTGAATATTTCTAAATGGTCGAGGGGGACCCATCGAAGGAAATCAACTCGCTTTGAAGGAATTCCTACCTCAAAACAAACCGAGTGTTGATCCTATATTTATAGAATTTCTAAGTGGGTAGTGGGAACTCAAAAAGGGTGAACCTATGCTTAGAAATTTCTAAGTGATTATAAGTTTTTTGGAGAGTAGGAGCTAGAAGCTTTCCTATCATTGTCATAGGGCTTAAGAGGTCTCCGCTAAGAGTGGTGCACATAGCATTAGAGAGACTACATCCATCCTTTAGAAATTGGTACATATAGCATAGGGAAGACTAAATCCATCCATTAGAGATTGATACATATAGCACTGAGGAGATCACATATATCCCTAAGATATTGGTACATATAACACCAGGGACAAGGGCGAAGCCTTATAGAAGGCTCAGGTGGGCTGTAGCCCAAGTAAAAAAATTAATGTCGATCTAATATGTCAATACTTCCTAAATCAATAGGAAAGTAGCCCATGCTTTTCGTCCCAAGTGGAATGCCAAAAGAAGTAAGCAAAGGGGCTACCAATGTAAGTGCGCAAAGTTAGTCACAAGGAAACCTTGAAGTTCTTTCTAACCTCCGACTCATTAAACTTCGATGGCTTGCTTGCTTTTTTTGTTTAGCTTGTTTCTTTATTGGTGTCATTCTTTCAACCCTGTCATAAAAAATCTAATAACCCACTTTTTCTTTTTTACAGAAAACCTAATATAAAGAATTAATTGGTTGTTTTTCTTTGTTTTTTTACGGAAAACCTAACAAATAATTAATTGGTTGTTTTCTTTTGTCTTTTGCAAAAAACCTAAACACAAATAATTAATTGGTGTGAGATTCAGATTTACATGCTTTCTCTTCTCAATAGTATACTGAGAGCTATAAAAGTGCAAAATCACCAGGTAAAAATTTACTAGCCCTGACTTTTCATTTTGAATTCAATATTTTACATTCATTACAGTAAATTGTACCCTAGAAATTTAATAATTTGAATACGTTAAGTTGTTTTTAATACTTTAATAGGTCTCAATTTATAGGTTATGATTCGATGAATACCTTGTTAAGTGCGTTGTCTTAATTTGTGCAAAGTAAAAGGAAGCGTGATCAAATTGTTTAATAACAATTTCTCTTTCGTGTTTTTTTTTTATAAACCATTCTAGACCATATTTTTTTAATTTTTTGAACCCACTTCAAGCCAAGCTAACATGAATTTGAGTTGAGCTTGAACAAGCTAAGGTTATACACAACAATCAGAACTGAAGTTATGGGGACAAAAAAAAATAAACACGTGAAAAAACATGACACTGGGGCTATGGGATTCAAATTTAGACTCATAAAAAAACATGAAATAAACACATGAAAAAATAATTTACTAGTTATTTCAAAATTAAGTTCTTCTAATCTTCCCAAAGTCTGCATCACTATTTTATCCTTGTATATTCTGCATTTCATGAATATTCTATTGTGACATTAGTATCTTTTCATCTTGCACCTGACTTCCCTGATCCCTTTTACTTGAATAGATTATAAATTATAATGATCTAGGAAGCAAGAAAGGAAAAACTATGTTTTCATTCTTTAAACTAAGCGAACAAACATCAACCAGTAAAGGAAGAGGAGTTCTTAGCGGATTCTATGATGATTTACATTGAACAAGAGCTTATTGAAGATATTGATTCAGATTCTATCATAGATGAATTCTATTCTATAAAATATCGAAGAGTGCAACTTTGATAGTGAAATTTATTTTCATTTTCATTTTTATTTTCAATTTTATGTACTTTATTATATATATATATATATTATGTTATATATTTGGATTGAAATTTTATTGTTAACTTGATAAATTTATATATACAAGTTAATAATTAATCTTAAAAAATAATTTATATGTATTTGTAATGTAGCCCAGGGTAGAAAAAATTCCTGGCTCCGCCCTTGACTGGGGAGATCACATCCATACCTTGAAGAATGGTGCATATAGCACTGGGGAGATCACATTCATCCCTTAGAAAGTGATGCATATAGCACTAAGAAGAGCACATCCATACCTTGAAGAATGGTGCATATAGCACTGGGGAGATCACATTCATCCCTTAGAAAGTGATGCATATAGCACTAAGGAGAGCACATCCATACCTTGAAGAATGGTGCATATAGCACTGGGGAGATCACATTCATCCCTTAGAAAGTGATGCATATAGCACTAAGGAGAGCACATCCATCCCTTGAAGATTGGTGCATATAGCACTGGGGAGATCATATTCATCCTTTGGAGTCACATATATCTTTTGGAAATTAGTGCATATAGCGTTGGGGAGATCACATTCATCCCTTGAAGATTGATGCATGTAGCACTAAGGAGATCACATTTATCCATCGGAGAGTGGTAGGGCTACCATTTTAAATAACTACCTAGAGAAAATAAAAAGTCATTTTGAATAAGCATTCATATTTAAAAAAACATTTTTATCAAGGATTATACATCCTAAGGTGATCTAAGTGATGGGTATGAGAGAGGCTCTTAGAAGGAAACATATCATAGAGGTGGCACTAAGATGTTAGCTTCGGTTACCCTAATTACTTCACTTAAAAAATCATTGATGTTGGTTGTCCTTGTAAAAATAAGAAGGTCTATGTCGAAGTAAACTAGCCTCTTCAACCGTATATGATTTTTCATAAATTGATTTACTTTGGACAAGCTTTTATCTAGTAAAACATAAAGTTTTATATAGAGGGCGTGTTCCCTTACTCCTTTTATTAAGGCTTCCAAGACTACTAGCTCAATCAATTCTTTCACTTTGAGCATCTCTACATTGAATCTTCTTAAATATATACGTATAGACTCACCCTCTTGTTGGGCAACATTGAAAAGCTCTGTAGAGGTTTTCTTGGTGGTTATGTTAGTGCTAAAGCATGCCACTAACTTTGCATATAGGTCACTTAAACCTTCAATAGAGTTTAGTTCCGAGTTGTTATACCAAGCATGCGCAAATCCTTTGAAGGTTGAAGGGAATATCTTGCACATTGAGTCATAGTCTTGGATGATCAACTCCAAGCTAATACGTACATTTTGCACATGCTCCTTTTGGTCAGTTAAGCCATCATAGTTGTCCAAACTCATATTCCTAGAAAAGTAGTCCTTGAGGAGTTTGAGTATTCAATATGCATTTGGACAAGGAAGAAACCCTCTACTGATGAGGACTATAAACATTCCCCTAGGTATGCTCATTTTCTTGGGCGTGCTCATGCACGAACTATCTCCTAGCTCTTTGTTTGTTGGGCTCCTGAGAGCCTGAAGGGCTTGACATAGAATGGCAATTACGGTGACCGATGTTTATCCCATAGTAAACAAAAAAAATGCATTTGGAGTGTTTATTCTATGCATGGGTGTGTATATCGTGAGTGATCCCTTGAGGAACTTTCATGAATGTCATGTTGTCTAGTTTCCTCTATATAGTGTGATCGTCTATGGGCTCTTTGCATAGCTGATGGCCCTAACGTTAAGGCATTATGTGATATTAAGGGTGTTAAAACTTATTAGGGTGGCAGGGTTTGATTTTGCCATTGGGTTGTCAACACGACCTGAGTGAGGAGTTGCACATGACTCGTGAGTTGTTGAAGCTCTTGTTAGGTAGAAGTGTCCATGACAACAAGTTGATTTATCCCACTTCCTAGCCCTAGGGGGCATTGGTTATGTGCCATGAAATGCCTTGAAAATGCTAAAAACAAGTTTTAGGAAGAAACCTATAGCTTTTTATCAATTTCCCACAAATGACGCCACTAATGATGTCAAATGTAGCTAAGCTTATAGAAGCTGAGTTCTTCCCCGTGGTTAGACCTCAGAGAGGATGGTCATTATCTTAAACTTGGATGACTGCTAAGTCCAACTGCCTTGAGTCTGGCATATTTGTTAAACCCACGTCATCTTGGACTTGGTTAACTATCAAGTCTAGGTGCCATGGACTTGGCTGACCGCTAAGTCCACATGCCTTGGGTCTGACATGTTTGTCAAACCCACGTTACCTTAGACTTGGTTGACTGCCAAGTTCAAGTGCTTTGGGTATGGCGTGTTTGTTAAACTCACATTACCTTGAATTTAACAGATTGTCAAGTCCAAGTGTCTTGGGCTTTACATGTTTTCCAGACCCATATTACCTTAAATTTAACGGATTGTCAAGTCCAAGTGCCTTAGACTTGGTTGATTTGACAAATCCAAATGCTTTGAACTTGGTTGACGGCCAAGTCCAAGTGCTTTAGGTCTGACATATTTGCCAGACACACGTTACCTTGGACTTGGCGGATTGCCAAGTCCAAGTGTCTTGGGTCTGGAAAACTACCAGATCCATATTAGCTTGGACTTGGCTAACTGTCAGATCCAAGTGTCTTGGGTCTGACATGTTTACTAAACCTACATTACCTTAGAGTTGGTTGATTGTCAAGTCTAATTATTGAGTGGCACATTGTTTAGCCTCCTATTTGGGGCATACTCATTCCCTTGGGTGTGTCCAAAGAAGAAGGGTCATAAGGGTTTTTTAGGTCCATCAGAAATAGTTTTATCAATGTGACTTGATGATCACCAGTAAGGGAGGAAAACAATTTGGTTTTTAATTCTATAAACTCAAAATCATATTTTCATCATGCTCAAAAGGATGAAAATGATAAAATGAGAGATTAAATTGATAAGTGAAAATTTGGTTTCCAACACCATATTTGTTTATCATTCATACTTGGTAAAAGAGAGGAGAAAAAATGTTAACATGTAAGGAAATCCTTAGGAAAAATCATATTAATGTCTTGGGAATGTCTAGTATAAGTGTGTAACATCATAAACTGAGTTTTTTTTTTTATTGTTCAACATTTTATTAAATGAGGACTAAGTTTTATGATTTGTTTTCTATAAGGTTATTCTAGTCTCATGACCTGAGTAACGAGTTTAGTGAGTTAACCTGAATTTTCTAGGGTTATGTTTTAGTCCTTTTTAAATTAATTTTTTTTCAATTTCATCTTTTAATATTAAGTTGATTGGAAATTGTGCATTATAATTTGTTTCGATTTACTTTCTATAGAATTATCATAGCCTTATGACCCGGGTCACGGGTTTGTTGGTTAACTCAGATGGACTTAAATCATTTTTTAATTCGCTTTTTATTAGGATATCCTAAGGCATGGGCTTAGCTCGTTAATCCAAGTTGACTTTGATAGTTCTTTTATGACTTTTTTTTTATTTCTTCCTTTAACATTAAGTTGATTGATAATTTCTTTTTATTTTCTTTCTATAGGATTATTCTGGTCTCATAACTTGGTTTGTATATTTGGTAAGTTAATCCGGATTGACCCGAGTTAATTTTTATAGGTCCTTTTTTAATTAATTTTTTTTAAATTTTATCCTTCAATATTATGTTGATTGAGAATTAGATTTCATAATTTGTTTTGATTTGTTTATTATGGAGTTATCATGATTTCTTGACCATAGTTGTGGATTTAGCAAGTTAACTCAAATCGATACAATATGTCATCATTTCACTATTTTTAAGAAATATGTTGTCTTGAATTTGTTTTAGTCAAACTATATTTTTACTAATCTTTTGAGTTCCTTTAAACCTACTAAGTTGATCCAATCATATCAAATCAACCTTCATATAGTTTAAATTATTTTTCTGCTAAAAAATAATGTTAGTAACACTTAATATTTTTTTAACTTTTAAAAAAATTTGATTGAACTCATAACATAACGTGATCTAATAATTTAGTAATAAACACCACATGTAAATAAATCTCATATGTGTATTGTACATAAACAATTGAAATATTCTTTTTACTGTACAATAAAAAAGTATATTTAAACTTGTATGTTAATTAAAATTAAATCTTATTTGCAAAATACAAAAGATATGATATATTATCTAGTAATACATTAAGAAGAATTTAATAAAATTTGTTTGAATATTAAACTATAATATAAGAAATCAAACTATAAAACATATTTTTTTTTAACATTGAAGTTCTTTTTTTTAATTATTTTGTAAAAAATAAGATTACAGGAGTGTTTGTGAGTGCATTTGAAACGATATTTTGATGCTTTTTAAAAGTATATTTGGTATAAAAAAACATCAAATTAATATTATTTTTTTTTAGTGTTTTTCAATAATTTTGATATATATATATATATATATATATATATATATATATATATATAAAAACCTTTTTTGATGTATTTCAAGCAAATAGCTATTTTGAAAAGCACCATGTATCACAATCTCAAACACAAGTGTTGGCGTTTTATAATAAGATATTGTTTGAGATTATAGTAGTGGTTGTTTTCAAATTGTTTTTTTATTTAAAAATAAATTAAAATAATATTTATTTTATTTTAAAAAATTTATTTTTAATATCAGCATATCAAAATAATTTTAAAATATAAAAATTAATTTTAAAAAATTAAAAATATTTATTAGACATAAAACAAACACTCTCGGAGAACATCGTTTTCAATGCCTTTAATTTAGAAACCGAGGTTACAAAAAGAACATTGAGCACTAAAATACAAGAAAGAAGAGCATGCTTGGGTTGCATTTCTCAAGTTTCTGCAAAACAAATTGAAAGAAAATGGTAAAAGTCTCGGAAAATGGAAACTTCAAATTGTGTTCTTACCAGCTGAATATATAAAACCATTAAACAAATAGGAGACTGATAAAGGCGTACGATATACGCTCATCACGACGAAGTTTGGAGAAGTTAGTTTACCGACCAGGGAGCATACCATGAAAGTCCCACTTTACCCATGCCCCTCTCTGCCTTCTTTTTTTCCATAAAAAAGACTAATCACATATTCTGTAGAAATATATTTATATTTTCCGTACATGTATATGATATATAATTATTAAAACTGATCTAATTCTTTCTACCGCATTCTTTCTACCTTATTAATTTAAAAAATTCATAATTTAGAACATTATCGAGTTAAATTTTAAGATGAATAAAAAAATATTAATTTATTAAAACTTACTTAATTCAATCGAGTTTTTAATAATTTAGTGTATTTGATTAATTTCAATCAGGTTAATTTCAATTTTTTTAAAAAAAAAAACTTCATTTTAATTTAAACAATTGATTTAAATTAAACCAATAATCCAATAAATCAAGCTATTTTTTGGTAAGTTTTCAAATTAAATATAACAACTATATGTATAATACATAGAAGAGAAGTACACATTTATGTTCAAATCAAAATTTAGAATAATTCTTGCAAATAAAAGTAAAAAGATGTAAATATTATCTTAACTGAAAAAAGCTATTAACATAACACCACACATCTTCTATAAAAATTTCATGGCACACTTTATGTAACAAATAATATTTTATTAATTATTTTTTAAAGTTTATTTTAAAAAAATAAAGATACAGATAAAATAAAATTTATTATTTATGTTAAAATATTACTAGTTATTCTCTTAACACCAACAAAGTTAACAAAAAATAAACATTTTAGCTTTCAAAAAATATATTAACAAAATTGTAAACTTCTATTATTTTATTTTATTTTAAAAAAAATCATCAACAAAATTGCATATAGTTCAAAATTTATAAATTAATATCCTTGGACCATGAAAAATTATTAATTAATCAAGATGTTATTTAAATTTTGAATTTAAGTTGAAATTTAACAAAAATATC
The DNA here is from genome assembly GCF_951802175.1 of Populus nigra. Classification (NCBI taxonomy): domain Eukaryota; kingdom Viridiplantae; phylum Streptophyta; class Magnoliopsida; order Malpighiales; family Salicaceae; genus Populus; species Populus nigra. The sequence continues at coordinate 1,474,692 of NC_084870.1, read as the reverse complement.
ATTTAATAAAAATTATTAATTTATCAAGTATTAATTTATTAAGGTTATACCTAATACGTGTATATTTGATATTGTGGTATAAATTATTTTTTACTTAAAAATATATTAAAATAATTTTTTTATTTTCAATATTAGGATATTTTTTATTAAAAATATTAAAAATATAACAATTTAATATTATTTTTTATGAAACATATTTACATCACGTTCAAAAAAAAATTACAAATGCAAAAACAAAAATTACAAAGGATAGTATGTACACACACAGGATACAAAGCAGTGGTAATATATAATGAATAACGTTACTTTTTGAAACTTCCGTTACAAAACCTAAAGTTTTTTTTGGCTTGTCTCTCTCTCCTATCCTTTCTCTCTCTTGAGAGATCTCTCAACCTGCATATGCCTCCTTTCTATGTACTCAACTAATATTTCTCTCTTCCATTTTTCAGAAAACCAAATTATCTAAACGTTAACGACATTCCTGCTAAACCTTTTTATTTTATTCGTTCAAAAAGAACAAATCCAAACAAAGAAAGAAATGGGAGCTGCGCCTTTTCCCGCGGGAATCCTAATAGCTGCTGTAGTGTTTCATGCTACGGTGGTTCTGTCTTCTTTTCCGGCCACTTTTCATCTGGAAAGAGGGATTACGGCGAACCATAAACTGAAACTGAGTAAACTTAAAGAGCGAGACAGAGTTAGGCATGGCAGAATGTTGCAGTCTTCAGGAGTTGGTGTTGTTGATTTCCCTGTTCAAGGCACCTTTGATCCTTTCCTCGTTGGGTAATTCTATCTTTTGATACATATTTGAATTATGGGTTTCTCTTAGTTTCTGGATTTCCACCGTGTTTTTCAAGTTGTATTGGTAAAGATTGGAATTTTTTTTGGATTATGGGGTTTTAAATTTTGGATTAAATATGTTGCTAGTCTCAGGTTTGGTTCATTTTTTGGTTGTTTTGTAGGCTTTATTATACAAGACTACAATTGGGTACTCCTCCAAGAGATTTCTATGTACAAATAGATACTGGAAGTGATGTTTTGTGGGTTAGTTGTGGCTCCTGCAATGGTTGTCCTGTTAACAGTGGACTTCATGTAAAGCTCACTTCTTTCACTTTTATATTCATACTGTTTCATATTTTGATTTTTAGTCTCGTGAATTTTGTTAAAAGAAAAGGAAAAGGAGAATAATTTAGTGTTGTAATGTTTTCAATATTGTTTCTCCGGTTCTCTTACTACAGATTCCTCTCAATTTCTTTGATCCTGGAAGCTCACCAACAGCTTCGTTGATATCTTGTTCAGACCAAAGATGTAGTCTTGGACTTCAATCCTCAGATTCTGTCTGTTCTGCTCAAAATAATCTGTGTGGTTACAACTTCCAGTATGGTGATGGCAGTGGCACATCAGGATATTATGTATCGGATTTGTTGCACTTTGACACCGTTCTTGGTGGGTCTGTGATGAATAATTCTTCAGCTCCTATTGTATTCGGGTGAGATATTATGGATCTGTCAAGTTAAGATTGTAGTAGTGTGATCATTTTTTAGAACTCTGGAATTCATGGATTTGGATGGTGGGTTATGAAACAGATGTAGCGCATTACAGGCTGGGGACTTGACAAAGTCAGATAGAGCAGTTGATGGGATATTTGGGTTCGGACAACAAGACATGTCTGTTGTCTCTCAACTAGCTTCACAAGGAATATCACCAAGAGCGTTTTCTCACTGCCTGAAAGGAGATGATTCTGGTGGTGGTATATTGGTTCTTGGAGAAATTGTGGAGCCAAACATCGTTTATACCCCACTTGTCCCATCACAGTATGTTTTATCTCCCCTTCTATATATTTAGCGTTTAGATTTTTCTTAGAGTGGCTCTCATTCTTCTTTCTTTTTCCTCTTCTCATTTACAATTGTATCTATGCAACTATTTTCATAGTTCTTATTATATAGCTATGAAATCTGATTCGATCTTCCGCAACCTATTTAAATAAAAGAGAGTGAAATGGATGGATGTTATGTAGTTGAAGAATTAGTTTGGCCTGTAGCTTCTTTCCAAAATCATTTCAATGGTGTCTTTGGTTGTGATCCTGATGTATTTTGTATACTGTTTCTAATGGTGCTGGGTGCCATCTTGTAAAATGTTTATTTTTGCTCATATTCTTATGTCAATCATTTAAAGAGTTGGAAGTCACTGCCTGTTTCTGGCTTCAAGTGGCTTTTGTTAATAGAACACTATACACTTGGTATCTTGAAGGCTAAGAGCAGATAGAGTCGTGCTTCACATATCTCTAATAATCTGTTACATAATTATTTTTAAGCTTGCCCCTTCTTTTCGAGTTTGATAATCTTGGCATCTTTTCCTGTGTGGTGATGAATTTAGCATTTTTTACCATCTTAGGATTGAAAGTGCTAAATTTTTCAGTTTGGCTCAATATGGTGAGAACATATAACTTTGGACTTCACATTTAGGTTTGAAGGATAATGATCCTGCCTTAAACTAATATATCTACAATGAGCGAAATGTCAATGTTTAAATAATAAAATGCAATGGGAGGGATTGGCATGTTAATCTATTGATTTATATGGAAATATGACTGGGGTGAAGAATATTGTTTTTGTGAAATAATTTAGATTAGCTTATTAGTTGGCATGCCTTTTTCTCACCAGGCCCATACAAGCAAAACCATTTCAGCTCAACACTTCGATAATTAACTTTTACAGGTTGTTTGTAACCAATTCTCTATTGTAATTGAATTCAATTACAGTGTTTGATTTGAATTCATTTGATAAATAGGTTGAATTCACATGTTTGGAAAAGATAAAATTCAATTCATTTTATTTTCTATATTACCCTCATTACCTTCATCTTATTTCTTCAAAGGTTTTTTTAAAAAAGAGGGCTAGATGAGTATTTTGAGAAAATTAGTTTTAACATTATTTTTTTTCTCTTTGGAATGGTAAATCAAAGGGGTTGACCTCTAATTTACTTTGTAGCAATTTTAGAGATTGAATTCCATTTGAAATTCAATTATCAACACTCAAGAGGGTTCTAAACATGAGATTTTATTAAAACCTTTGAATTCAATTCAATTCAGAGGGTTCCAAACATTTGTGAAGCTTAAATCGGTAGTCTTGTTGCTACAAGAGAATGATCTTACGTGTCAAAAAATGATTTCAAGCGCGACACCCATAATTGCTTAATAGCATATGATGGCTCAGTTTGATTGATTGGTATGTTACCACCTTGTTTGCTAATAAATTATCAAAGCTTTGGAGCATATAATTCTATACTGAATTAAAATTTTCACTGACCACCTTTATTTCTTAAATTTCAGGCCTCATTATAATTTGAATATGCAGAGCATTTCTGTCAATGGCCAAACTTTAGCCATAGATCCATCAGTTTTTGGAACATCAAGCAGCCAAGGAACTATAATTGATTCTGGAACAACCTTGGCATATCTAGCAGAAGCAGCTTATGATCCTTTTATTAGTGCTGTAAGTTTCAAAGGAATATTGTATGGGCTAATAGATTGAGCATTGTTAAGGATCTCCACTAACCACTTATTTAGAATGATGTCCTTATCATGTTTTGCTGGAAAACATCTCAGGAATTTTGTAGAACTTTAGCAATGTTTGAAATATTTAGTTTCCTCCTTGTGCAGATAACATCTATTGTTTCACCATCTGTGCGCCCATATCTTTCCAAGGGAAATCACTGTTATTTAATTTCCTCCAGGTTCGTTTTCTACCTCTATTATCTTAGTTCAATTTCCATTGTTATGCGGTCATTGTTACATTGTTTAAATCCAGAAATGTATGTATGCTTTGTTCTCAGTATCAATGACATATTTCCTCAAGTGAGTTTGAATTTTGCTGGTGGTGCATCCATGATTTTAATTCCCCAGGACTACCTTATTCAGCAAAGTTCTATTGTGAGTTCCTTGAGCTTGATATTAATAATAACTTCCAATTTTCTCCTTTTAAGAATGTGTCTAGATACTCATAATTTGCATCGAAGTTGCTGCTCAGTTGATTGAGATTTGTTTTCCTTCAATTGAACATTCCCCATAATTGATTCCAGAGAAATGTATAGCTGGTCTTGATTCAGTATTTTTTGTTCACTTAGTTCTTTGTTTTCTTTCCATTTTCTGATATTGGTGTAATCATGGACAACTGTTATCATAGTTTCTTTTATACAGATGGTGTCCTCTGAATATATAAATGCAATGCCAACTGACCACTTGTTCTGCCATGGCTATGCTGCACTATTTGCAGTCCCAACTCCCAATTGTTAGCCTTGGTTTCTGTTGAAAACCAGAATACATTGAGAATTGATAATTTTTTTAATGATTGAACATGGTTCCTTTGCATATTGGTCCATTAATTTGGTATTGTGGTCTGGCATCCTGAATCGCTAACCAGTAGGATTGAATTGATATTGCAGGGTGGTGCTGCGTTGTGGTGCATTGGCTTTCAGAAAATTCAGGGTCAAGGGATAACAATCTTAGGAGGTACTGACACCACACAATCTTCTTTTAATTCCTGGAATTACTTGCTTGTAAAGGTCATTCGAGTTTATATAATCTATTTGCCAAAGATACAGGAATCTTAATGAATTTGAATTTCATCAATCAGGGAATGAAAGCCCAATTTTCATTGCACTTTGTGATTCAATTTCAATAGAGAAATTATACTTCAGCTTGGTCAAACCACACAGCCTTGTGCATGTCTGCATGAGGTCTTAGTTTCTGTCATCTGCTGATGTTAACCCTAATCGTCATGTGATACTATATATAAAACATTTAGTGTTCCGCTTGCTTTTTGCAGAACTGAAAACCAGAAAGATTGCTCCATATATTCTCTTATGCTTGAGCCTAAAAGTTTTGCTACTATTGAAAAAACGTAGTGTTCCTCTTGCTTTTGCAGAACTGAAAACCAGAAAGATTACTCCATATATTCTCTCTTATACTTGAGCCTAAAAATGTTGCTACAATAGTACAACACCATTCGGACATTTTTCTATACTATTTTGTTTTGGGTCCAACCAGAGGTGCGAATGTTACCAAGTTCATAACTGCTCATTCCTATTTATTGTTTTTTTGTTCAATTTTTCTTGCAAATTAAAAATACATAGAAATTGATTATAAATTCTCCTCAAAAGGAGAAGATTCTTTATGATTACTCTTTTACTTATCTGCGACATGATTTATAATCCTGGCATTATCATTGTGTTTTAGTTTTTCATTCTTCAGTTTTGTTTTTATTTTTACTAAAGCAGTTATTATATGGTTCTTTGTCACCCCTTTCTCGTTCAATATATCCAACAAAAAGTTGTGTTTGTTGGTCCATTGCTGATGTTTTCCTTAACATAATTGCTTTTAACCTTTATTTCGGAATTCTGTGCATGGTTCTCAGCGAAACACTTAATAATCTGCACTAATTAGCACTCTTCAGCTTACATTTGTCTTCATGACCAAGATAATTAACACAACCAAGTCCATGTACAAGTTGTAATTGTCTCGCTAACAATCCATTACCTATTTCTTCTATGATGCTACCATGTGTGACCTTTTAATTTTCTTCTACTTCTCTTTTTTCTTCCTCCTTTATTTAAATAAGCAGTAATCTTTTGCTTAAGAAACAACGTTTGCCGTCTTGTTTTTGCAGATCTTGTTCTAAAAGACAAAATCTTTGTTTATGATATTGCTAATCAACGGATTGGATGGGCTAATTATGACTGTAAGTTGCAATTTTCTATTGATTAGCATTAGCATTAGCATTAGATGTTATTATAATCGGTTAAAATTCTAGAATATCAACACACGAGATTATTGTAAATGGTTACTTTCTTCTCCCTTTAAAAAAAGTTGTTTTCCTGATTGCTTTGATAGAAACTCAGAGGTCATTCAATATGCTACAATTACGAAATAGGATATTATTCTCTTTAGTTTCCAAATTTATTTGAGTTTGGACCTGCTCCTAATTTCCTTTCCTGGTCTGTGAATTATCCTGTTAGGCTCAATGTCAGTAAATGTGTCTACTGCCATAGATACTGGCAAAAGCGAATTTGTCAATGCTGGGACAGTGAGCAATAACGGTTCACCAAAAAACATGCCTCACAAACTGACACCGGTGACTATGATGTCATTCCTTCTACATATGCTATTGCTCAGCTGTTACATGTTTTTGTAGCATACCCGTTCTTTCCTTCACTGTAACGTGCTCTTTCTGGTTTATATTTACAGCAACCGGCAGGGCCATGTAGTATTTCTATTTTGGTTGCCGCCAGTTGTTGCCTGGTGTGCAATTGGTTTGTGAGTGCCTTTTCATCCAATCATACATTGTCGGCCGTCGGCCATGTACACTGATACTTTCATGATTCATCCAGTAGCAGTCTCGCTCTATTGGGAGCGCTGTAAATTTACCTCATATTTAGGATTGTTGATCTAACAGCAGAATTAATTTATACGAAATGTCTTACTTTCATTGCTTTTCAATGTTTTCGGTAGTTTGTATACATAAAAGTTCTGAGCTTAAAAGTTACATCTTAATATATAGTTTGTGTCCTAATTTACTTGGATTCTTTGGGTCCATGCATCTTGATAGAGTAATGTATGTGTCCTATGGTTCACTTAGATAATATGGGTATGATCTTTCATCTTTGATCTTGGCATACAAGTTAAAAGAACCGACATCCATTCACACTTGCAATAAGGAAGACTGAATCAAAGGAGACGGAGATGTACATCAAGAGTGCCGTAGCTTTCATTTCCGAGTGATTTTCAAAAGGGTGATTGTTTTAAAAATATATATATTAAATTGATTTTTTTTATTTTAATGTAGTGATATTAAAAATAAAAAAAAATATATGAAAAAAATAATTTTAATGTATTTTTAAGTGAAAAGTATTTTTTTTAGTCTAAAAAAATGTCAAGATATTAGGGAGTCAAAATTTTGATGCATAATAGTTGAAAGACTTTTAAAATACTTATATTTTGATATGTTAGATGATATTTAAAAAAAAAGTATTAAGATGATGATTTATTGAATTGATCTAGGTCAATAATAGTCAACTTGTGAAACTTGTAATTTGGAGTGAGATTATGATAAAACTGTAAAATTCATATCGAAACAAATTTAAATGTTCAATTATAATGAACTAAATATCAAAGGTTGAATGCGAAAAAAATTAAATTTTTAAAAAAAATCATCTGAGTAAACTTATATTGATGGTCAGCACAACACTACAAGCCAAGTTAAATTTTATTTGACATAAGAAGAACAAAGTTAAGGTGCCGTTATGATTTCTAAAAAAAAAAATATTTGAGACTTTAATTATTGAGTTGAATAATTTTTTAATAATAGAAAAAAGGCAGCTTTAATTTAATAATATTAAAAACCAAGTAAACCCGAGTGAATTTTCTAGATTCAACTTAACCTATTTTTGCCAACAATATTCCAAGCTAATTGTTCCCAAGGGTGATAAAAAAAACTAGCTCGTTTATAATATTTGTATTATCTGACACAATTCAACTCGTCAAAGTCAGATAATGTAGATATTATAGATGATAATAGGTCAAAAAACATAATAAATGGATATTGCTAGTCGGGTGCAAGTTAAGATTTTTGAAACCCGCTCAATCCAACCCGACCCGACCCATATAACCTAAAGTAAATAACTCGAGTTCTAGATATAAATAATATTTTTCCTTCCCTCTCTTTATTTTTTTCCTCTCTCGCTTTCACACTCACCTCTTATTCCCTTTTCTCTATTCTCCATTTTAACATAAATTATAGTTCCCTTTAAAGTTTGATATGATAAAATGACAATATATTTTACAATTTCAATCATTTTTGTTTGGTAGCCAAGAAACCATGAGAAAATAAATGAAAACTTCAAGAATTCAGATTGAGCTTTTATTTTATTAGTTAAATTATAAACTCAAAAGTACTTTATAGTCTCTTCTTGATAGTCTGACTTTGTATCATATTGCACCCTAATTGTTTAATAAAATATTTGACTATAATTTTTATTTTGTATTTGTTTTTATGTGAAAATTGTGTTAGTTTTTATATTGTTCCTCATATATGCATTTTAAGGGTACTACCTAGTTTCAATAGTTGTAACCTAATATTTTTGTAGGATCGTTGAAGAATAAGAGAATTAATGTCCAACTTGCGAATATTTATATTATCCATAAAAAATTTAGCCCAACCTGATATATTCAATCTACTTCGATAAAAAAAAAAATTGAATGGGTCGAGTTTATATTTTATAAAATATCAAAAGTTGGATTGAATATAATTATAAATCAAAACTTAACCCATTATATCCACTAACACCCCTAATTGTTCCTCTAATGTTTTGACATGTTGCAACTCTTTTATTTGTGAACCAAAAATATTTTTGGGTTTTGATTTTTTGATTTTTTTTATTTTTAAATATATATATATATATATATAACAACAATTTTGGGGGACCCAAAATTGAGTTATAATAACCCAAGTTATTTGACTAGAAGTATCAAATTTGAAAAATCTCGAAGCCTATTTTTCAACCAATCAAATATTTTAAAAACAATTAAAGAAAAAAAATCAATCAGACAAAAGGATAAAAAACAATAGCAATTATAAGCAAAAAAAGCTTGAGCCCACCCGAGGTCAACCCGCCAAACTCACGGGTCAGGTTATGAGATCGGGTAACCTGATAGACAGGAAAATGAAGAAAATCATGAGACCCAGTCTTTTTTTAAAAAAAAAAACATTGTTAACTTATAAAACTTGTGACTCGAGCCATTTGACCAGAAGCACAAAATATAGAAAAATCACGAAACTCAATTCTTAATAAATCAAATATTGAATGATAAAATTAAAAAAAAAAATCAATCACATAAAAGGGTCAAAAAAAGAAAGAGTAGTTAAAAGAAAAAAAAATGTGTGAGCCTACTCGGGTTAATCCACTAAACCCATAAGTCAGATCATGAAATTAAGATAATTCGATAAAAAAAATTGAAGAAAACCTCAATACTTATTTTGTATAATAATGAATGTTGAGTAATGAGATCGAAAAATACAGTTAAAAAAAAAACATTAACCCATGTTAGCTTTTAAAACTCATAATCCAAGTTATTTGATCAAAAATATTAAACCTCTTAAAAAAAAAATAAAGCCTTATTTTTAATAAATCTATTATCAAATTAAAAAATTAAAAAAAATAATCATACAAAATATCTAATGGCTCTCTTTTAACTCTCTTTTTAGCTTGGTATGGTGCTTTTTAAATTATAGTTTAAAAAACTGAGCTGAGGTCCTCCGCACGAAGGAAGGACTGCAGTTATTTTGTTCAATTTTTGGATTTTATTAGTCTAAATATCCGATGCATATGTTTATCTGCTACTGATTGGGTTTCTAGGTTTTCTTTTTCGAGTTCTCTACTCTCTCTCTCTCTCTATGGACATCAACCTGAAAGCCAACGTCATCAAGCTTCAGTCAAACAATCTCTCTCTCCTGATCAAGCGTATAGATTATAAACCAAGGAAAGAACTTCTCCAACCTAGTTGAACAAGTTTCGTGGAGTAATTCATTTTGGAGCGGTAATAAAATCCTAAATGCCAGTCAGTCTTTTAGCATTTGGACACCACCAACAAACTGTCTCTTCCATCTTAAGTTGTCATGTCTATGTTTAGGAGCACAAGTCAATTTCCTATAGGATTTGAGAGTGTCTATTGCATTCTTTTGAACGAGTTTGTTGCTATTACAATGCATATTGTAACCAACAAACTATATATAGGTATGAGACAGGTTTATATGAGGTTTGAGCATTTTGTGTGATTTATTTATAGTTTGAGATTATATAGGATGTTGTGCGCTTTGGTTGTTGGTTCAAGTAGCATGTTGCCTGGGAGATTGCTTAAGATTTATTTACAAGTGATTAGTTGTGCTGCTTTTTGCAATACATTTTATTAGTTAAGTCTAAACTGGTCATGGTAATTTTTTTGAATAAATCTCTGTTAAAAATCACATTAAACTCATTTCAAATCACAAAACACCCTTTAAATGGTAATTAAACCCAAAATTAAATTAAATAAAAATATCTAATTTAGTTATGTCAATAAAATAAAATTTTAAAACGTCTCAATGACATGCTCTTAGATAGATGCACTTTTGATTCTAAGATTAGCTTCTTTTTTTATATAGTCTCTATTTTTTTTTTTATGATATTCTCTCTTCTCTCAAAACTAATAGATTGCTTTGTAAAAAAAAAAAAAAGTTAAGTTCTAAACATAAGATCAAAGGGATAAAAAATGTGTAAACAGATGTTTTGGACAAAAATAATCTTTTGCATGCAAAAATGAAAAATGACTTGTTTGTTTTATTAGGTTTTTATTTTATTCTTCTTGTTTTATGAGATATAAGAAATATCTAGAACTAATATGTAGGTGCTTATCAAAAGATATGTATACTGAACTGGTATACATGAGAATTTCATATGAACATATCATATATGTTATGGAAAGGCTTACATAAAGGTCATGTAAGTGACCCTTAGACTTAAGATCATTAAATTATCTTATATAGGAATTGTTATGTTTTGATCTTGTTACACATTATCTTGGTAAAGATAACAAATGGGTAGACATTGGATATAACATAAACTATATGAAAATATTTGAATGATCAAAAGAGGATTCATCATTCTGGATGAATTAAATAAAATATTCCACATGTTCTCAAATAGTATTAATTGTTAAATCCTTGTGCAATGTGGAATAAGATTTAAAAAGAATTTCAAATCAAATCTTATTCAAATTATCAATGATTATAATGTTGTGAATAAATATGATTTGATATGGCACAAATCAAATCTTATTCAAATTATCAATGACTTTAATGTTGCGAATAAATATGATTTGATATGGCAGTCACACTTCATACTAAAATGTCTAAATCAAAACATTATTAATAAAGAGATAATAATTACATTAGAGACCTTCTCGTCTGTAGCTATGTGAAAATTCATAAGAATTTTGCTTGCTATAAATGCATACTATGATTATGAGATTTTACAAATGGATGTCAAAACTACATTCCTGAATGGAAATCTTCTCGAGGATGTGTAAATGACACAATCTGAAGGTTTTAAATCTAATGAATTTGTCAACAAAGTATGCAAGCTATAAAAATTCATTTATGGACTTAAGCAAGCTTCGAAAAGTTGGAATATCCATTTTGATTAGACAATTAAACAATTTGATTTCATAAAAAATATGAATGAATCTTGTGTCTACAAAAATAATAGTGAGAATGGTGTCATTTTCTTAATCTTATATGTAGATAACATATTACTAATAGGAAATGACATTCTTTTACTTCATTCAGCAAAGATTTAGTTGTCTAAGAATTTTCCAAGAAGAATATGGGAGAAATAGTCTATAGAGGGATATTAGATACATGACCGATTGGCTTTAGTGCAAGTAGGAGATTGCTAGTTTATATGTCATGTAATCAATCAGTTAGTTACACGTGACACTATTTTATTCATGTAAAACATATTTAATTTTATTAAATAAATGCATTATTTATCTTTAATATTCATTTATATTTAATTTATAAATTTAATGTTTGATAAAGTCTATAAAACAAAAACATTTTGCAAATAAAATTATAAAGATCTTATAATTATAGAACTCCTATTTCATCAAAGTATTGTCCATAAATGTTTCTAGTCAATGCTCTTTTAATAGTGAACATTTATTAGAGCCATAAAAACTGATACATATTATGTATTTTCATTTATGAAATAAAATAGTTGTTCTCATAAGTTGAGATATAAGAGATATCTAAAACTAATATGTAGATACTTGTCATAAAACATGTATACTGAATTATCCTGCATGAGAATTACATATGGAGATATCACATATGTCTATGGAAAGACTCACATGACGGTAGTGTAAGTGATTCTTAGACTTGAAATCACTAAATTATCTTATATAGGAAGTGTTATGTTTTGATCATGTTACACGTTATTTTGGTAAAGGTAACAAATAGACAGACATTAGATATAACATAAATTATATGAAGGTATTTGAATAATCAAGAGAGGATTCATCATCGTGGATGAATTAGAAAAAATATTTTACATGTTGTCAAATAGTATTGATTTTTAAATCCTTGCACAAGGTGGTATGAGATTTGAAAAGAATTTCAAATCAAATCTTATTTAAATGATCAATGACTATAATATTACGAATAAATATGATTTGACATGACAAATACACTTCATACTAAAATGTCTAAATCAAAATATTATTGATGAAAAGATAATAATTACACTAAAAAATCGGTCATTGAAAGGTTAAGTCAAAATATTTATGACTTTTCTAATATTTGAAGGATGATAACACGTTGTTAAACGATACACTTGATTTTCAAATATAAATTAATCAATTAAATTATTTGATTTATTTAATTCTATTTATTTAGAATTATAATGTATAATTAAACTAATGTATTAGAAACTTAATAAATCACACATATTAAGAATCATTAATCAAAAATTAAACTGGAATAATTAATAAAGTATAATTTAATTAAAAATAATTGTAGAGAATAAACACTAGAATGTATTTAATTCAAGTATTATACTTCTAGTTTTAAAATAATAAGGACTTGATTGATTAAATTTCTAAAATTATTTTTAAATAACATATTAATATTATTTGATAAATAGATATTTTACTATTTATAAAAATTTTAGAACTCACTATTTATATAAAGTTTTACTTTTTATTTTAGATAGATAGAAAAATAATAATAAAAAATATCACTTTAAACATGCAATTCCTCTCCTCTGAATATAAATTTATAAATATAATTTTTTTAAAAAAATTCAATGGTAATTCATAATGGTTATAGTTAAAAACCAAATAATCTATAGCTTCCAACATTCCAGTTTTTAAAAAATTATTTAAAACAAGAGAAGTTCATATTTTCAATTAAAAAATATTTAAACAAACATCTCTAGATTTTCATAATAAAATGCTAGAAACTCCAAAATATTAACTTAAATTTATTATTTCCACTATATATGAATTTAGAGAACTAACATGAACATCCAATACATGGTTTTAAACCTAATGTTAAAAAGCATTGTATGTGGACAAAAGTCCAGCCTTGTATTTCACCATTTCTATAAAAAGAAAGAAGTGCCGCGTAGGCGCGTATGACTTTCTTTATGTATCTTTCCGCATCAACTACAGTGATGCATGCACCAGATGTATGCTTTGGAAGTTGATTAAACTGCAAAATAGCCGCAAAAATCCACACAAAGAAAGGCCGACTACATCAACAGTAAAACATAACATCCTTCACATTTTCTTTGATAACCGGAAGAGGACGGAACTCAGCAGTTCCACCAGATGAACCAGCATCTGATGTTTCACCCTCAATGTAATATCGCGCCCTAAAAGCTGCCAAATGAGCATAATATGCGGGAGGCACTGCACATTTTCAAACATGTCAGGTATTACCATTCTGATGGAAAATAACCAAGTTACCAGTAAAAATAGAAAAAAGAAGAGAGTGGAGAAAATGGTCTGACCTATGGAAACAGACCTAGTGCATCTTGCATACCTGGAGAGAGAATCAATATCTTATCAGAAAATAATAATAATAATTCAAGACGTCCAGATTTTACTACGCATAACAAACTATATCATCAGACAGGGGTGCCAAAACATTACGTGTAGCACAAATTGTTAGTGAGGGTTTGTAAACCATCAGAACTGAAGTTGTTTTCATCAAACAACACGTGGTAATGTGTAGGTCTGCTGGTTCCCTGCATGTATAGAGACAGAATAACAAGTGTCTTAATGTTTTTTTAATCAACTTGGATGTCATATCATAACAAGAGCTGCAGGATCACTAATTCATCATTTATTTCAACATGTTGGCTGTTGGCATAATCTCTTACCTGAATTCCAGCATGACTGTTTAGGTAGAAGTCAAACTCTGTAGGGTGGCAAATTGCAGTATCAACAACTGTACCTGAAACAATTCAAAATTACGAAAAAATAACGTTCGGGAAAAAAAATCAGATCCCAAAAAAAAGAAAACAAAAAAACTGAGGGGAAGCGAAATTTAAAACCTGGTAAGATATTGCCACTCTTGTCAGTCTGATCACGCCTGCTATGGTCAGCAGGGAAAAAGCGTGTGTGGTGCCTTTTCTGAACTACTACAAAGGTAACCCGAGGACCATACCCTTCTTCTAGGGAGCCACATGCCTAGAAAGATTTTAAAATGTGCATATCAAAACACAAGCTTTACCATTAACTGAATTCAGGGAAATAAGAAATTGACAAGTTCATAGAAATGGTAGAATCCAATCGATAATCATGCAAGTAGCAAGATTAGCTGGCATAGCTTACTGGCATTGTACCACAACCAGGAACAAACACCACAATCAACAGAAATATGAGAGGTTATGGAAAGTGTGAGCTGCCCAACATGGTTAGCCCTCTCTTTGGACACGCCACAGAAAGCACAACCATTAAATCTAACTTAAACCATCAAGCATTTTAAAACACGTTTGGCCAACAGCAGTATCAATAGACCACAGCTATGTTATCCTTAACCAACAACACAATACCTGTCGTATTGCCTGCATCTCATGCAGCAGAACTTGGCTGAATTGACCTTCACTAACGCCATCTCTGTCAAATGAGAAATGGTCTGAGTTGACACAAAAATGCTACAACTCTTCAGTCATCTAATGATATGGTTACCTGTAGAATATAATTCTAAAAGGTTTTTGGCCGGTGGATCTTTTGAAAGCAATTAACAGTTCCCTGCAAATAGAATCAAAATGATGGCAGTTATGAATCTTTCTAAAATATGGCATTGGGGAAGTAGGCGTGTCAATTCCCTACCTGATCATTCCACCATGAACTAAACCCTTCTTTGGATCCTGGTATTTTTTGTAAAGATCCTCGATAATTTCTTCACGGTGAGCCTGTGCAGAGACAAGTCCTCTATACTTGGTTACCTCTGGCCAATCCATAGAAGCAACTACCTGTGCGCCCAAAAAAAAAAATTATCAAATAAAAATTAAAAAAACTATTAAATACATCGAAGAAAATTTAGACATCATAATTAAATGATAAAGTCCAACTCAACATACTGCTGCAATTGATGGGCCTGCGTCTTCTCCCGCTTGTGGATGGGTTACATCAGCACCAAAAACAATAGTAGGAACATCAGTAAGAAGAGGAATTCTTCTATGAAAAGCATCATTCAATACAGTGTTTCGCCCCCCAGCCTAGAAAGATCCAATTCTTAATTTAATACTTCAAATGACTAGCAGGGTGAAGAATAAAAAATTAACAACAAAAATCAACAAACCTTCACATTAATTTTGAGAGCAACATTTTCCATGTATTGTTTGCTAAGCTTCTTTGCCTGCTGGGGCTGACAGCATTGGGAAACTATTCCTAACTCAGTTTCACAAACACGTTTGATTTTCCCTACAAGAAAGAAAGATCTTAGTTACAAGACAAACAACTGTTGTATGAATTTCAAAGCATATCTGTTACTAACCATAGGATCCGGTGACATCAGGTAGAATAATGATCAGCAGCTGAAGCTGTTTCCCCTTCTGATTTGCAAGTTCTGCAGTGCATTGCTTATGAACATCATGAAGAGCCTTCTCAATTTGCCTAGAATCAGCTGAGCGTATTGGAATAATGGGTTCTGGGTTGAATTCCTAGTATTATATTCAAATCAACTCAAAGAGTCAATCTACCAGAAAAGCAACGAAACTGATGGGTATTGAAAAGGCAGAAAAAATGAATGAGGGGCGAAGTCAAACCATTCCTTTGTTATTGCACATATCCATTAACTGCCAACAAAATTCAAATGGCAACTCTCTGTGCACTCTTGTAGAGAAGTTCAAACAGGTCCAGAAATCAATTCTGCCTCCATTCACCATTTTCTGCAAAATCATCATTTCAGAAAGTCATCTAGCCATGAAGATCACTACATTTTTCAAACTACATGCGTGCACGCTCAGGTTACATCAGAAATATACTTTCACAGAGACTCCAAAAGTCCTTAAATACCTGAAGTTATGGTATACAAACATTATGATGCAAGTTGGTTTTTGATTTGGAAGCACATTCACCTTTTTCTATCCTAGAACTACAACTATTTTTTAAGCAGAACAATCATCTTAACCTTCTATGGTGAATGTGGAATGAACAGTGAAAACTGAAACATAAACGCTCAAACTCAAGCTTTCTCTTAAACAAGCCTTTATCACTAATGATCTTGTTAATCATCAATCCACCTTGTCTATCATGTTCCATTGTCCAAAGCGCGGATCCACTCTAGCTTGTCGCCCTGTATCATGATATTTAAGCTGCAAGATCACAGGAAAAAGTGATATTAATGCTGTTAATAATCAATTCATTGGGTACACCATGAATCCAAAGCAGAATGAATGATTACCATGGGAGGGGGTAATACTCGAGCATCAACCAATGTGAGTTCTTCATTCACTTGAATTCCAAATTCATCCCTCACAAGCGCATTCCTACTGTAATCATTTTGCCTAACCATCTACATGAAAAGTATGGAGAGTGTGACTACTTATAAAGCCAAAAATGAGGAAAAAGAAAACATGCATAAACCACAAAAATCAAGATTCGCAATGATGGAAATAAAGATGTCAAGGAGAGATTATTTGCCTGCTTAATATTATTTTCCCTAGCAGAAGGCCGTTGACAGGTTGCTCTTAAAAGGGCTGTGACTTGTCTTTCATTTAGCTTCTTAGTGTATCGTTGTCCTCCAGCAATCTGACAAAGCTGCAATGCAAAGAATAACCAAAATAAGCAAACCTTATCAATAGCCACATCCAGAGGTACAATAATCAAAGGGACCTTATCTAAAATAACAAACCTCCATGGGCAAATAAATAGGTTTTGCATCAGTTCCAGCTTGAAGGGGAGGCAAAGATGTATATTTCAGCCCAATATTGTATCTCTCCTGAAAATACTGATAGACTGACACCTTTGTTTTCTTATCATCCAGAGTAAACCTACAGAAACAAAGCTGGCAGAAAGTTCAGAATGATAGGAGAAAGGATCACAAATATAGTATTATCACATTATTCACATCTAATACCACAAATATGTACGACATTCCTTTTCCTGAGGCTTAGTATTGAGTTCTGCAATTTTTGGTTTTTTACGATTGAGCTAACATCAGGATAATTTATAGTAGGTGTGGCCCCAAGAACAAGAACTAAAAAGATACATTAGATAGATACAATAAATCATCCACCAATACAAGAATGGTCAAGTACTTCCAAATACTTGCTTGATGCTTCAGATTCCGAGAGAATTATTCTGCAGACTAAGCTTTACACACTGTAAATAGAGTTTAATAACACATAGTCAAACATAACCTTACTTGTCTCCCTCATTTTTAAACAATTCTTAGGAACCTCGAAAAATACAAAAAAAAAACATATCAACAGTCTACACCATAGTATCTATGAGCTTCAGAATCTTAAGTATTCCCACATCCATGTAGTGTGAAGCCAAGAAACTTACATTGTTTTGTTTACTGGTAGATTAGATATGCCAGTAACCTTGTAGCTTTTAGTGTAGTCACTGTAAGTAATTTGTACTTTGATTCCTCTCAAGGCCTTTTTCACCTGAAAATTGCACTCAAAGAAATATACAAGACACTTAAATTTCAATTTGGCAAAAGAGAAAGCATGTGGGTGTATTCACATGAATGATCTTGGGCTGTGCATAATAGCAAGCGAAAGTTACCTTAACACGCTCCTGATCAGAAAGAGGCCTTGATAAGTCTCTAAAATTAAAGTACTTCGCTACAAACTCAGTTACCAAAATTGGCTCATAAAAGGATCTGGCCGACACGTCTACAATATTAAAATAAGATGTTAAAGGGGAGAAATTCTCAACAGATTTACATTTAAAACAGCAAGTATCAATGCATAAATTTTGGATAAAAATAAATATAAGAAGAGAAGCTGTACCAATATTGAAAGATAGTCCCATTTGGGCTGGCCGAAGACTTTGATAATACCCCCTCCAATATTCTATTCCATCACCGAGATCGCCTTTTGGACCCAAATCAGGTGAGAAAAACGATCGCCCAACAGTAATGTACCTAGTCAAACACACGCAAAGGTAAGGAGAAAAGAAAAGGAAGTTTACATTTCTAAGCAGTTAAGTTGAATTACTTCTCTGATGGTGATGCTCTGAGAACAATGTCAAGGATTTGTATGGTTTCCTGTGGAGCATCCGCTTGTCTACCACTAAGGAACTCCTTCAAATGATACATATCAACTTTGGATGCATATTTGATGGCCACCTTAAATTGACGCTCCTTTCTGCGCATCAACCAATGGCATGAGCAAGTTAAAACAAATTCAGTAATCATAATTTTTTTCAAACAGCCAATACATACAAAAATCACATAGGCATAACAGAACAGGAATTACTTGACAGAACTGGATGAACTAGCAGGATCACCCCTCTCAGCCAACTTCACAACAAACTCCTTTGCTTCAAAAGGCAATGCACCAGCAGTGTATAGACTTTTCCTTCCATCATAAGCTGGCATCCGGTTGCCCAGATGAGACTCACGGTAAGAACGAACAAGTTGAGATATTACATCTCTATTGACTTTCTTTGATGTAATTTCAGGAGTTATTGCCACCTAATCCAAAAACCCGGCTATTCATCAAAATCATAACATTTTTAACCATAAAAGACTGAACATTGAGACTTATAACTAACCAACAGAAAACCAAGATGTTGGTTAAAACGTACGTTCATGTAAATACGTAGTCAAAGAGAGAGCATTACGTACATCGTAGTGAAAGAGATCTCTATCAGAAACCTCAACTACAAAATGATTCGCTCTAATCACACACTTCTTCCCTATCTTTCCATAATCTGGTCGTCGCGGAGGCACTATCGCCTTTGAAGAGACAGGCACCAGCCCTCCCGTCGTAATGGTCCCTCCCAATGTCAACTTCTTTGCGGTCTCTTGACTCAGCTCCCCGACTGAAGAGGAACTCGAAGCCGCCGCCGCTGTATAAGCCGCTTGAGGAGTTGGTTTTGCCGAAGGACCTGCGGTTGCGGAGAGGTAGCCGGGTGCCGCCGAGGTAGGAGCACGAACTGGAGTTGGAGACGGAGCAGGAGTGGAGCCGCCTCTTCCACCACGGCCACGGCCTCCACCACCACCACCGCGCTGAAATGAAGGTGACGGAGTGGATGAGTCCTGGTCACGACGAGTTTCGGATCGTCGGCCGCCACCACGGCGAGACATTGCTGCTTAGCTTCTTAGAGAGAGATATGGCGAGGGGGGGGGGAGTAGAGGAGAGTGTCTGTCTTGCACAAAAAGTAACGAGAGTGGAAAACGGAGGAGTGTGCTGGTGCTGGTGCGTGTGATTGAACTGTTATGCCCTCGTTTTATAGGTGTATATTCAGATGTGCCCCTGCTTAGGAAACCTGTAGCCACGGTTTATAATTTTTAGAATTGTCTTGTAACAAAATAGACACATGCAGAGAATACATATCTGAATGTGTACTTAATTAGTAGCTAGCTAGCTAGCAAGTGTAGCTATACGGTGAAAAGTCAGGATGCCGCGGGCTTGTTAAGTATTTTGCTCTTTTTACATGTTTCCATCCAAAAAATTCTTTTTAAAATTGTCATGGATTTATTTTATTTCTTCAAATAAATATTTTTATGTCTTGTCTTAAAATACCCACCCCTCCAAATTAAATTTGACTTATGAGTACTAATTTTCCCCCTTTTTTTTCCAAGTTGAGATACTATCAGTCTTAATCTTCATGAATGCGAATAAATCACTTCTTCGATCTAATAAAATTTGAAGCTATCTATGCTAGGTATCTGTTATTGATATTTAAGTGTTGCTGGTAAAAAAACGAAGCTCACTATCCACTACTCCAAATTCAACTCTTTAGGAGTACTCAACACTGGTTGTTGACTGTGATACGTTGCGGATCCAATTACTTTTTATAATCATGAAAAAAAATTAAAATACTATAAAGTTAAAAGTTTGATGTTAAATGGATGAAGAAATTTTAAAATATTGAAATGTATACACACTAGATCAACTAGGGCTAACCACACTTAAATGAACCTGTGATAACACCCTATAATCTACCTGGTCATCAATTTACTGTTATAGTTGAAGGTTTTACATATGGTTTAGTTTTTGTTAATATGTAATATGTTTTCCTCAAGTGCTATACTATTGTATGAGCAGCGAAGAATCTTATTATTATTATTTTTAATTGTTTTTTGAAATGGATAAATTAAGTTTGAAATTATCAAAAAAATAAAGGATTGAAATATAAAAAAACAAAGAAAAAATTTGATAATCTCGTATTTTCAACCATTTTTATTCTGGTACAAGAAGCCAGTTTGTATAATCAGAAAGCGGAGAGAGAAGGTGATCCAGAAAAAGAGAAAATCGTCAATCAGGTTACTTTCCGGCAAACGTCAGAGAGAAGGGGGGAAAAAAAGGAGTTAAAGAAGACAGACATAACATCGTCAGCATTGACAGAATGGTGGTGCCGCTAAAGATACAGGCGGCTGGTCCAGAGAAAAGTGAAGTCACTGTTCCAAGGTTTGTTTAGGACTATAATTTCTGTGGACCCTGAAAATTGAGGGGACCCCACGTTTATAGAAAGAGGGGAGACCTGAGACAAACCAAGGAAAGAGCGGGAACTCAGAAAAAAAAAATAGGACAACTTCACTTTTATCCTTTTAAGTTTTAAATGTTAACACTTTTACACCTTCACCATATGATCTTGCAATGTAGGCCAGAATACAGCCTACGAATTAAGAAAGTGCAAAAACAGGGGTATTAATTAAAAAACTATTCAATGTTGTGATGCCGAGATAAAAGTTAGACTTTATTGTTCTGCTTTTAAAATATTTACTAGGAATATTTTAATAAGCCTTGAGATCAGAATAAATATCACTTTAAGAAGAGGAGATTGCTTTTCCTTTAAAACATATCATATTAAATGATTTATAACTTTCCTTCACGATATGCTTTGAAAGAAAAACAATTTCCTTTTAAAGTGACATTTATTTATTTATTTATTTCAAGCACTAACCAAATACCATTTTAAATAAAAAGCAGCTATGTATTCTCTTCCCCTTACATTTACTTTCCAATTATAATCTTTATTTTTTAGAAAAAATTCAGAAGAAGTTTTGGATGATTTAGACGTGTTTGTTGGGTTGAATTGGATGACGTATACATTTTGTTGCAAAGAAGGAAGGGAAAAACAAGATTCCAGTTCAACAACATCTCCCCGGTTACTTTAAGAGGAGGAGTTAAAGAATCCTCTCTCATTTCTGGCTATTATCCGTACAGATTGAAGAACAAAATGAGTTGAATTATCTAAGTAACTAACTATACATCCATTGGAAAAAGGACAATTCCAAGTAAAGCATCAATCCTCCATTATCAACTGCTTCAATTTGCTGGGCTAGCATGGGAGAGTTTAGAATATGTTTGTTTTTGTGTTTTTAAAATGTTTTTAAAATTTTAAAATTTTTTATTTGTTTTAAATTAATATTTTATTAATGTTTTTAGATCATTTTAATGTGCTAATATCAAAAATAATTTTTTAAAAATAAAAAGTATATTATTTTGATATATTTCTAACTAAAAAATATTTTAAAAAATAACCATAATTTTACTTTCAAATAGAATATTGAATGGCTTATCGATCGATGGAGATGGTTAACAAGTCTGCGTTAAAAATCTTTTTATTATTGTTATTATTATTATTCTATCTTGTTCAAAACCGCGTCAAGCGAGTAGTAAGATGCTAAAGAGATGGAAGAACATGAAGGAAAGGGACCAAAAGCACCGTCACATCCCAGGACTGAAAATAAGTGGTCCCTGTTATTTCTTGGTTGCTTAACATTTAAGCCTCCTCTCTTCCTCCCCTCCCCTGTTTTCATATTTTTTGCACTCTCAGTTTCCGTGCAGAGAGTTGGACATTTCCATTTTAAGGCGGGAATGTTATTTCCTGGTTACTTAACGATTAAGCCTCAAATCCACCAATGCAAGTTAAGAGCTAAACATTTCGATCTTAAGACAAGAACGCAATCTTGGATCACATGCGATTCTTCGTTCAAATAAAGATATCATTAAACAAGAAGGGAATAAAGAGAAGAATTAATGTTGTTTTTTGGTCACTTTAAGCCTCACTTGATTACCAATGCAAAAGGTAGACATCTTCTTTTTAAGATAAGAATGCATCGTGAATCTATAAAATGGTGGATTAATTCTTTTCACATGGATGAACTCGAAAAGGTTTAAGCAAAGTGGAAAATTCACTGCAATTTGCAAGTAAATGAAATCCGAACCTTGTCAAGTCGTGAATGATATGATTGAGGAGTAAACCTCACATCAATCGAGTGATTAATAGCTTGTGTACTGCTATCTTAATAATAGTTATTTTTCAAATTAATTTTTTAAAATTTATTTTCGACATTAATAAATAATATTAAAAAAATTCATTTATTTTCAAAATCCTTTCCATAAAATATCAACTCAAAAGATTTTACAATTACCAAATGAGTTTTTAAGCTAACCCATTACGTGTTTAACTTCAAAATTTAAATTGTTTAATGAAATTTTGAGATTGGTTTTATACTAATTCTAAAAAAAAATTAAAAATAATTTTATATTAATTACATGAGAATTATGTGTTAATGTCCGTTTGTTTACACGATAACTTTTATTTTTAAAATAATATTTGATTATGATAAAATATATTTCATAAGCTATTGTGTAAACAATAAAAAGTAAAACTCTACAATTCACGTGATAGTGTACTACTTTCCTTTCGACGAGGGTCAGAATCTCTATATTTTATGCTAGAGTTTGAGGGAGGACAAGGAAAAAGCAGAAGTGGAAATTAAAAAAGAAAAAAAAAAAAAAAAAAAACTCTTTCGGTGGATAAAAAAGGGGTCTGCACTAGTTTCCTGACCGTGGTTCTATGACTCTATTCGGGTACATCCAGCTAAAGATCTAGGTTATTGGTTAACTTGTGAGCTCAAATGTCAATTTAAATTGTGATTTAAAAAAAAACACTTAGAAAACAATATCATTTAGGTTTTTTTAAAATAAATTTAAAATAGTATTATTTTAATAAAATAAGATCAGTTTAAAGTAAATCTCAAAAAAAAAAAAATAACAAGAGAGAAATTATCTCAAATTGTGGAATTAGTGCTCGTTTATTTTAGCGGTATATTGTATTTTAAATTGCTGTTCAAATAAAAAATAACCAAAATGATGCTTTTGATTTTAAAACATCACGCCCAAACAAACGGCTTTTTAATATACACAAAAAAGGATGATTTCAAGCAAAGCATTATATTCCCCACCCCTTTATTATGAGTACATATAACTTATATTTCAAATATGGCAAAAAAGAAATCATAAATAAATAAATAAACAAACCTGGAAGTGAAGTGATAAATTGCATTTTTATAAATTGCATGTATTACACGATGACTCGTGTACAATGTGGGCCAAGTTATATATTTTTAACGTATTAAAAAATATTTATGTTATGATAATGTTTTTTTTAAAAAAAAAATCTAGGGCTCGGATTATTGATTTAAATAAGTTCAATAATTTTAATTAATTTAATAGTAAGATTAAAAAAATAAATAAAAATTAAAAAAACCAAACAAAAAAAGTTAATGACCAATAAAAAAAATAAATGCATGCCAGTATTATGAAAAAATATAGTCTAAATATTTTTAAAATGTCTCAAAAATTTTATTTGATAATAAAGCAAAAACTGAATGAAAACAAGATAACCTTATATAGAAGACAATGAAAGAAATTTGAAGTTCAATTACCAGCAAAACAAATTTTGAAGTATAAATTTAAAAAAAAATGATAAAAAAACTTAATTCAAGTTAACATATCAAATTCACAGCTTAGTCCTAAGATCAAGATAACTCTACACAAAAAAAATTACATAAAAAATAGAGGTTAACTCTCAAGCAAACTAAATGACGAGAGATGAACATGAAAAAAAAATCAATTTAAAAGAATATCTAAAAAACAATTGTGCCAACTCGACTTAACTAACTCGTGACTTGGGATGAGAGATCAGGATAATCCCACGTAAAAAAAAACACAAAGCTTAATGTCTAATAACCTAATATCAAATGTTGAAATTAAAAATAATCAACTTTAAAAAAGGAATTAAAAAAAGACAAGTTAAATTAGACAACTCTTCGAAACTAAAATCTTTAATCATCCAAGACAAAAAAAAAATAGCAATAAAAACAATAAGAACAAAATTTTTTATAGAAACAAAATAAAAGAAAATAATAAGGGACTAGATTGAAAAATAAAACAAATCAAGAAAATGATAAAAATATAGCAATTAAAAGAATGATAACTAAACTAGATACAAAAATTAGATGAAATTAAATGTTAAGGGACAAAATTTTAAAAAACATAACTTAAAAAAATAATAAAAAAATAACAATTAAGAGAATGATGACTAAATTTGATATAAAAATTAAATGAAATAAAACGATGAGGGATGAAATAAAAAAAAATCAACTTAAAAAATCATTCAAAGCAAAACAAATAGCAATCAAAAGAATGATGACAAAAATTGATACAAATAAAAATTGATAAAACACATTTGATTTTTGAAAGGGTGGCACGAAATCCAAGGCAAGGAGAGAGAAACGAGGGAGGAAAAAATATTTACCGGAGCCCAACTACTACCTCACCGTGCAAATGCGCTTAGCTACTGGGAAGAGAATGTTGCAACACTTTTAATACCGTTATGGAAGACAATGTTTGATCATTAGAGGATCACACATGCCACCTAAAAAGCATGGGCACCTACAACTTATTAGTTTTTTTAAAAACTAAATTGCTTATAATTAGAAAAATCACAATGAAAACACAAATATTCCTTGGACATCAACTTTTTGTTTTTTGCGCTTTTAAGCATAATTTAGTTTTTATATTGTGCAATCAAAGAGGTAAAAGACCATAAAGTCCTTGAATCCAATTTTATTTTTTTGATTTTAATGATAGTTAAGTCATTTCAATGTATATCTAAAATATAAAATGACCAAGATGTCTTAATCAATATAATACTAACTCATAGATTATATAGAAAAGACTAATTTATCTTTAACAATTAAATAATAATTTTGTTTAAAAAACAAAAAAATCATTTCATTGTTTTAATTCACAGTGAATTATAATTCTTTGAAGTGTTATTACACTTCGACTGGAGAGAGCAACTTGGTAAGATTTAATATATTTTTTTTATGTTTTTTTTTAAGAGCAATTGAAAAAAATATTTATTAAAAATATTTTGAAATTTATACCTTATATAATAAAAAAATATTTTAATAATATCTATTGTCAAATATTTTTTATATATAATTATAATAGCTACAACCACAATATTTTAAAATATAATTAAAATATAATTATAATATATTTTTTTATATATTAAAATAATATATTTTTTATTTTTTTTAAATATTTTTAATATTAACATATCAAAATAATATAAAAACTATATTTCCAATCAAAATACCTTTAATTTGTTACTGGTCAGTCAGCCGGCGGAGATGACTACTCTCATTCTGCTGGACCATAGTGCTTACTACTATTTCATATATATGTTTATGAAAGGACTCGCGTGGGTTGTTTGGTGGTGGACAAGATCAGAAGACCAAAAAGTCAGCAGCTTATTTGCCTCCCAAGGATGTTGACAAGAACTGGAAATTAAATAACAATTACTTTAGTTTTGGACACTAGCCATAATCAATCATCAATATCAGCATCAATCAATGAACGAGAGTGCTTCCATTCAGCAGAGTTTTTTTTTTTTTCACTGTAAAAATTAAAAATTGATAAAATATTTGGGAAATAACAAGTTTCAAGTCAATGGACGTGGAGGAAAGGGGGACAAAGACATTTAAAAAATGGCAACAAGGTTGCCAAGTGCATAAACAAGAGTTAACATGAAAAGGAAAATTGATCAAAGCAGCAGAACTCGGCAATTTCTGGGCGAGTCGTGGCATAAGCGACTCATGGGTTGTGAGTAGCATATGACATAAGCAACTCATCAGATGTTTTATTTCTCGAATTATTTTTGAACTGTGGTATTTTATTGATTTTTTATTTTTACTGTACTAATGTTAAAAAAACTCACACTCCGCAGCTGGATAATTTTTGGGTTTTTTTTACTACTCTAACATAATTTGGTAAAACTTTTGAGAAAATGATAAAGATTAAAAAATATTTGAAAAATAACACATTTTAAACATAATCATCTTTGGAATAACAATTGCTTAGTCAGAAAGTAAAAATACATGTGATACGATCAAAACAAGATTAGATTCAGATTTTAACATAAAAAATTTTACAGTTCAATTTTATGTTATTGAGCATAGTTGAAAGTTATGCTCAATAGAGTAGAATTGAACAGTATATAATTTTACATCAAAATTCAAATTTGACATTGCTTGAATTGTATCAACATATCTCATGCAAGCTAATTAACATGTACAAACATCAACCTAAGATTTTATTTAATTTTATGAAAATACAATGGGCAAGAAGTGAAATTCATGATCCAATGGTCAATAGAGAGTGCGGGGAGATAAAATGACGTGGCATGAGAGAGAAATGGTGGGAGAAAAAGAAGGAAAAGAAAGAACAGGTCACCGAGATTCTATTTTTAGCACACACTTAGTATCATTAAAAAAATTTCGACAAGATAATTCTAACCATAACAAGAAAGATCACCAAACAAGATTGTAATTAGTTAGAGATTTTGTTTGATGTCGATTTGGGATAAAGACACTTTAGGATTTTGTTAACTTCAAACAAAACCAGTAACTAATTACAATTTTATTTGGTGGTCTTTCAAGGTATAATTATAATTGTTTCGTCAAGATCTTTTTAATGGTACCGGGTGTGTAAAAACAGAGTCCTAGTGTGTCTATAATGACCCATTCTTTCTTTCCCTTTTTTTTTCTTGTCTTATTTCTTTCCCCTACTACATCAGCTTATCCCTCCCTTTCTTTTTTTACCATTAAATATTGAGTCTCATCTATTTGCTATTAGACCTTTCTAGTCTAAAAAGAATAAATTCCCATTATTTTGCCTTATTCTTAGTCTATATTGGTTTTGGTTAAAAATATTAGTATACATAAAGGTTGAAATGGAGATGTTTTGGACACCTTGTAGTAGTTCTTTAACATTCTTGTATTATTTTTTCCAACTTTTTTTTGCCATTTCCCCTCTAGTCCTTGCGTCCTTGCAAGGAGTTTTTGAGTTCCTTTATCCATTTGGTTTGTAAATCTTTAAAGGAAATGTATTTTTTAAAAGTGTAGTTATTGAAATCATATGAGACTGATTGCTTTAATCCATTTGCACCAAGTGACAGACAATAATACCTTAAAGACAAATGATTGATTATTGATAACAACATATTACTAGCTTACTCTGATTCTAAGTTCTTCAACAAGTAAGTACTATAGTTGTACACTAGTTTTAGATTAAATATATAATTGTCTTTATATGTGATGCATGTTGTCATAACCTAATTTTTTACCATTTTTATTTTAATTATTATTATTATTTTATTTACTGAAAATGATAAAAAATGATGATAAAAAAATAATAATGATGAAAAACAAGTGAAAATAAAATAAATGAAGAATGAATTAAAATTTGGGTTAAGGGCAACATGATTGGAAGTTTTGGGGTTTAATTAAACTTTGAAATTAATCTAATTAATCCAATTAAGGGTTTAATTGAAAAAATGATAAGTTTTTGGACTTAATTGGCTTGGGATTAATTTAATTAATGAAATCATGGACTTAATTGAAGAGATTTCAAAGTTTAGGGTTTAATTGGGGTTCAAATTGCAAAAATTAAAATCCAAGGACTAGCTTGAAAATGGCACGGAAATGCAAGGATCTAATTATATTTTAACCAGGGGCTTGATTGCAAAATTACAAGAAAAAGCCACGGACGGCAGGAAAGAAAAACAGAGGAAGGAGGAGAAAAAACAGAGCAAGACAGAGGGAAGAAACCCAGCAAAACAGAGAGAAAGAAAATACACAGAAAAAAAACCAGAGAAAACGTAAACAAAGAAACCCAGAAAAACCAACATTAACATCACCGTCTCCTCAATTCCCCCTTGCAAAGCAGAAAAAACGAAGGACCCAAGCAACAAGCCGTGACCTTCATCATCATCGAAACAAAAGGAAAACAGAAGGGGCAGGAGTACACAGACGAGAATGAAATCACCGTGCTACAAGCCTCCTCGCAACCTCCAGAAGCAGGTAAGCCGTTCTCATTCTCTCTTCATTCTTGTTTTGAATTGTGCAAATGTAAGAACTGTGCGAAGGTAATTTAATTACCTTCGCACAGTTGCTGCACGCGTGAAATTGCTTCACGCATGCAGTTTAATTAACTCTGCCGGGCCACTGGTTTGGGCCAGTGGCCGGGCAGGCTGGGCCTAGCCCAGCCACATGGGCTGAGCTGGGCCTAGCCCCAAAAAATAAAAAAAAATAAAAAAATAGAAAGTGTAGAAATAAAAATTTGCATGTCTTAGAAAAAATATATTTTTGTCAATTTATTCACTGATACCAGAATCAGGAATAAAAAAGGGAAAGAAAAGAAAATATACTGTTTTTTTGGTAGCTAAGAATTTTTACCAACGCCAGAGTTGAAATTATTTGTGGTGGGATTTTTACCAACGCCAGAGTTGGAATTATTCGCGATCGAATATTCACTAGCGCCAGAGTCAGGAATATTATAAACAAATCATCATAGCATAAGTGAATAAATGTTTAGCAATTTAAGACAAAATCAGCAATGCAGTCTGCCTCAGGCAGAACGTTTAAGGGGTGATAATATCTTTCCTTTTACGTAACTAGTCCCGAACCATAGAATCTCTGTTGACCAGTTAGGGTTCCTAGTGACCATAATACTAGGTGGCGACTCCTTAAACAAGATCTTTTCCCCTAAAAGAACAAGATGCTAGAAATATGTTCTTTTTCCACAATAGAGAATTTATTTTAGGGCCGCCGCGATGTCGGGTGCGACACATGCTAGTATCTCTTTTAATTCAAGAGTAATTTTAAATACTAATTTATATACTTAGAATTCATACCGAGTCCTTTTTATTTAACTCCATACACATATATTGTCACACCCGGGCATCGCGGTGACCGATTAAAAGTTAAATCTCGTGAAAAAAGAATATATATATATATATATATATATGTCATTTTGTTCTTTTAGGGGAAAATGTCTTGTTCGAGGAGTCGTCACTTAGTATTATGGTCACTAAGAACTCTAACTGGTCAACAGAGATTCTATGGCACGAGACTGGTCACACAAAAGGAAAGATTCTATCACCCCTTAAGCGTCCTATCTGAGGCAAGCTGCATTATGGGTTTTGTCTAAATTACTAATAATTTGATCTTCTTTTTTCTTTTTTATTCTTCCTTTCATGTTCCTGACTTTAACGTCAATGAACAATTCCTACGAATATTTCCTACTTTGGCGTTGGTAAATATCACGCAAATCCCAAAAACAAATACGATACTCCTGAGTCTGACATTAGTGAATAATTTCGCACAAAATGGAATTTGAAGAAGAATTTTTCTATGCCATTTTCCTTTTGGTTTATCCTTTATTATTATTTGCCCTTTTTAGATGAAAAAAAAAAAGCATTGTACGGCAAATTTGCATTTAACAGTAATAGTCCATAGATTAAACACATAGCTGAAAAAAATACAAAATGCAAAGAAAAAAAATAAATCAACGTGTGAGGGGGGCCACAAATAAATCAACGAAGATCCCCAAATATTTTTAGAATTTTTTTGATATAAAAAAGGGCTCGTTTGGTCAAATATCAAACTAGAATGGGCATAAAAATTATGGTCAGGGCATAAAAGAGATGTTAGGTTGAGGGAGAGGAGGATTGGTCCCTATAAATACCCAACAGTCGACAAAAAAAAAAGAAGGAAGGGAGGAACAAAAAGGAGAAAATAGAGAAAAAAACCAAGGCAGAGGGAGAGATGACAGAATAATAACACAGAGGAGAGAACCCATAACAAAAAAAAAATACCAAAAACAGAGGGAGGAGAGACTGAAAAGAGGAGGAGAAGGAGAGCATTCTCCAATCGGTGGTCGGACTGTTATCTTCGCCTTCATCTTTGCCAGGTAAAGTCTTCTTCCTTCTCTCTGTGTTGTATAAGTGTTTGCAAGAAAACAGTGCGAAGGTACCCTTAGTAAACACAATTTGGGCCAGCCTGGTCACTGGGCAGCACGCACGCATGAATCAACTCACGCGTGCACTACACAGTGCAAAGGTAATTAAATTACCTTCGCACTGTTTTCTTGCAAACACTTATACAACACAGAAAGAAGGAAGAAGACTTTACCTGGCGAAGATGAAGGCGAAGATAACAATCCTGTTTTCTTCTTTTTGTTCCTCCCTTCCTTTTTTTTTGGTCGACTGCTGGGTATTTATAGGGACCAATCCTCCTCTCCCTCAGCCTAACATCTCTCCTCCTAATAAGCACGAATGAGGGAGACGGTTCCTGCTAGGACCCGGACGCGAAGTCTAATCCTTATCTCGCCGGGTTGTGATTATTATGAAGATAAAGATTGCTCTTCTGTGTTTCGATAGGATTAGGATGCTGGTGTTTCACACTTTTCTTTCCTTCTTTGCAAGCGGACGTTCGATGCTTTGAATATGAAGACGACGAACAACGCCTGATTGAAACGATGTTGTTTTGGGGTTGGAAATGGCTACTTCCAATTTGGTCCTTGAAGTTTCTGAATCCTTGCATTCAAACCCCTTGTCTTTTAATTTCAGATTTTTAACCCCTTTATCATTAAATTAAAAAAAAAAACAAAAAGGGTCCAAATTTAAGTTCTTGCCCCCTCTTTACAATAATTACGCTGCAAAGGCATTGGAAAATTTATTTTTTTTGGTTTTGTATAGTAAGTTTGTAAAGAAAAGTAAACTTGAAGACTATTTTTTTTGCAACAGTCTCATTGTAATGTGTGACTTACCCAAGTCAAAATAAATAAGCAAATAAATAAAATACAAAGAAAAGGTCTCATTGTAATGGGCGACCTACCCAAGAAAGGGTCTCATTGTAATGGACAACCTACTCAAATGGAAAAAAAAAGAGTCTTATTGTAATGGGTGACCTACCTAAGTGGAAAAAAAATGGTCTCATTATAATGGGTGACCTACCTAAGAAAGGGTCTCGTTGTAATGAGTGATCTACCCAAGTGGAAAAAGAAAAGGGTCTTATTATAATGGGCGACCTACCCAATAAAGGGTCTCATTGTAATGGGTGACCTACTCAAATGGAAAAAGAAAGGGTCTCATTGTAATGGGTGACCTACCCAAGTGGAAAAAGAAAGGGTCTCATTGTAATGAGTGACCTACCCAAGAAAGGGTCTCATTGTAATGGGTGACCTACTCAAGTGGAAAAAGAAAGGGTATCATTGTAATGAGTAACCTACCCAAGAAAGGGTCTCAAGAAAGGGTCTCGTTGTAATGAGTGATCTACCCAAGTGGAAAAAGAAAGGGTCTCATTATAATGGGTGACCTACCCAAGTGGAAAAAGAAAGGGTCTCATTATAATGGGTCACCTACCCAAGAAAGGATCTCATTGTATGGGTGACCTACCTAAGTGGAAAAAAAAAAGGTCTCATTGTAATGGGCGACCTACCCAAGAAAGGGTCTTATTGTAACGAACAACCTACTCAAATGAAATAAGAAAGGGTCTCATTGTAATGGGTGACCTACCCAAGTGTAAAAAGAAAGGGTCTTATTGTAATGGGCGACCTACCCAAGAAAGGGTCTCATTGTAATGAACGACCTACTCAAATGGAATAAGAAAAGGTCTCATTGTAATGGGTGACTTACCCAAGAAAGGGTCTCCTTGTAATGAGTGACCTACCCAAGTGGAAAAAGAAAAGGTCTCATTATAATGGATGACCTACCCAAGAAAGGGTCTTATTATAATGGGTGACCTACCTAAGTGGAAAAAGAAAGGTGGTGGATAAATACTAAGAGACTTTTTTTTTTGCCTAATTCTTACGGGCGGCCTGCCTCGGTCACAAACTTCTTAAATGCGAGAAACATTCAAAAGAATTTTCAATTCTTGGCCATTTCAGGGCGGGCTTCCATTTTGATGGATCTCATTAGGGATTTCTCCTGTGAAATTTTGCAAAACTCACTATCCAATGTCTCAAAGTTTGGATGATATGCATGCATCTTTACCTGGTTTGAAATATAGGCCCCCATTCCTTCTTAATCTTCTTGTTGCTAGATTGGTGAGGAGTTGCTGCCTCTGATTTGGGTCATCTTTGTCGTTTGGCTTCTAGCCCCTCGAGTTGGCCCATGTAAGTCTCCTCCCAAATTTGTTAACATAACTCAGCCTTCATGGTGTCCATTATGACCCACTTGCTTGCTTACGTCAAATAATTTGAGAGGATCATTTATTACTCTTTGTCTCACTTCTAAAAACATTCAATGTCACTTGCTGAAAGGATTAAACCGCCTTTTATAAACCAAAATGCCCCCTTGTCTTGTTGTAGGAAATGTTCCTCTCTTTTTTCCTATAAGAGATTAATTCTCCTTCTAAACACAATGTTGCCCCCTTGTACTGGTCATTGCCCCTAAGTGTGCTCTGTCCGCGACTTAGACAAATAATGGTTTTCAGAGACTATTCTCTTATTTCTATCCTTTTCAGTTTGGTGGAGGAGTATTTGTCCAGAATAATTATTGAAATATTGATCTTGTATGTTTGATAATTTTATCTTTGGTGAAAGTATCTCATGAGGTAACTTTATGTTTTTATGGGTTTTCAAAGTGAAGGGCTCGAGAAAAAGCTCGAGGTTTTGTTTCAGAAAAAACTTGTCTTTTTTTTAATACTCATTTTATCAGCATGAATAATAATGAGTAGTTTGTTCTCGATGTCATGACTCCTATGAAAAAACTAATTTTGCATTTTGAGAGTATTGTTTATTGTTCAAGATTGCTTGCTTGCTTGATGAGAAAGGACTTCTATAGGCATGTTGACACGATCAAAATATTGATATCTTATTCCAAGTGCATGAGTGTCAAAGTAATAAATAACCCGGTAAGACCGGGGTCGAACCACAAGGAGGTGAACTATATAAAATTATAAACAAGAAATGAAAATGAGTTGAAGAGAACTTGTGAGATGTGATATTGATGTAAGGATTAAATAAGGATAAAATAATTATCAAGGTTAGAGGATTCAGTAATGGTATTTCAAATAAGTAAACTATGAACTCTTTTTATTACTCAACTGGAAACCACACACAAAGGAGGTTCCAATTGGATAATAAATTATTAACATGATTATATTAATTATCTTATTTGAGTAATGTCAATACTTGTAAATATGGCCAGGTATTCATAATGATAACTTATGTTAACAACAAATCAAGTTCCTTTCATAGCACAAGTGTCGATTATACCATACAATAGGCTATGAAAGTGCCAAGTATTTGTTATACCAAGGGTTATACAACACATATCTAGATTAACCATTTAACAAGTAAGGTAGTAAGAGTGAGTAAGATAACAAACACAAAACATGTTAGTATCAAACATTAAAGTCCATGTTGAGTTTATAGTATACTTATTTTTACACTATTAGTGTACCTTTTTCACATTGACAAAATTAACTTAGCTAAATATCATGAAGAAGAAAAACATAAATAAACAATATAAGAACATAAACATGATATAAGTTAACTAAGTATAGTAAAGGAAATGAAAAGCATAAACAAGAGATTAATATAACATAAAATGAAACTTGAACATTACAAAATACAAAGAGAGAGAGAGATCTTGATATGAACACCAAGATGTCTAAATGTATGGCAAATGCCTCTTTTTATATGCTAAAATTCAGAACTATTGATTTGATGACTAATTATTGAGTGGGTGGCTACCTCTTGACTTGGTGACAACCATTATCTTCTTATCTAAACACAACGTCATTGCTAACATCACAATTTGAATAGATAATCCCCATGAAAGTTTTATGCATTTGTCTCAGCTTTCCAACAAAACAAGAATGAGCTCATTTGGACTTCTAGAACT
This sequence comes from Populus nigra, assembly GCF_951802175.1. Taxonomy (NCBI): domain Eukaryota; kingdom Viridiplantae; phylum Streptophyta; class Magnoliopsida; order Malpighiales; family Salicaceae; genus Populus; species Populus nigra. The sequence continues at coordinate 1,440,419 of NC_084870.1, read as the reverse complement.
CAAGATATGGGCTGAACACTATACAATGTCTGAGCTACAGGACATATTCCGACTTCTCTTTTGTTGCTACAATCTAAACTTGAAAACGGTCGTTTTGAATCTTGGACCCTTCATGAAAGTTTTAGGCCTATGTCTTAGCTTTCCATCCATATAAACCAGACCTAAATCCATGTTCTACAGCTCCAATTATGATCCAATAACCGAATGATGTTGCAGTTTGAATTGAACCAGGATCTCTTCTTTAAGCTTAGCCCTCTCTTTGTCTTTTCACTTTCAATAGTTAAAAATATCAATCAATCCTTTAAATTGTGAGATATGTCTGCATTCAAAATGAGTATTTACCATAAATTAAAGATATCTTATGTTATTAGACTTGTTATTATAAAACATGCTTAAATTAGGAAATTTAATGATACTTTAAGTGCAATATGATGATATAAAACCTTGATAAAAATACACTTTTAAGTACTAATCACACGTAACGTAGGTTGTGTTTTTTTTTCTATGAAAAAAAAAGGATTTGTAAGGCTAAAAGAGTGTTTCAGGGTTTGAAAAACTGAGGATCACTATCAATAGTTTGACTATTTATGTCTTTCATCTTTTCTTTTACCGCTTTTCTTTAATTCACCCTTTTCCTTTATATATATATATATATATATATTACTTTTCTTAGGGCATACTCACTTTATCTTGGTTATTACTCCTTCTCATGATTTGGGCATGCCCCTTAGCATTTGAGTTTCTTGGGCTCCTTTGTTTTTTCAGCTTTCTCACGGCTGTTTCATCTTTTGAAATTTTTAGTTGCCCCTAGTGTGGGGTGTGATCTTAGTCGGGATTTTTCATGCAAGAAACATTATTCTGGCTAAAAAAGGACCGCAAGGGATATACTTTTTTAGAATGTGAAAGGAATAATAAAGATGACCTTTCCTCATTTCAAGCACAAGCATTTAAGATCAATAAACTTTGACCTCATCCAGTGTGATGATTTGGAATTTCACAAAGAAATGCATTTCATGAGTTTATGAACAACAAGTCTACTACATGCCATTATGTATACATTTAAAACACAGGGTTCAAGGGTCATGGTATAAGGGTGAAAGTTCATATTTTATTCGTGCACTTTTGGTTCAGAGTTTAGTCACCTCAATGAAAGAGTTGCTTGATTCATGTATCATTCTACAAATAGAATATCAAAAATATCATTTCAAATAAACATCAAATTACTTTTGAAATCAAAACGCAAGTTCAATTATTTTTTTAAAAAAACTCCAATGTGGAAAGGATTTTGGGTAGAAGAAATGATTTGAATCTATGAGATCATGCGAGGTTACAAGGGTAAATTTATAGGTTCTTTGGTACTTGCAGGCACTTTCTATGAAAAAACATGCAAAGAGAATTTATTGGCCCAACCTTTTTTTCATTGATTTGATAAGAACTTATACATCATGGATAATATTTCTTTACAGAATCAGAGTTCACAGTCCTGACTACATCTTCTCCATCCATTCTTGTCAGTATCAATGCTTCTCCTGAAAATACCTTATTCACTATGTAGGGACCTTCATAATTGGGCATCCATTTACTACGATCTTCTCCTAGTAGTAGTAGGATTTTCCTCAACATGAGATCTCCTTCTTTAAACTCCACTGGTCGAACTTTCTTATCATATGCTTTAGCCATCTTTCTTTGATACAACTAGTGGTGACAAATTACAGCTAACCTTCTCTCGCTGATCATGTTTAGCTGCTCATATTGTTTCTTGGCCCACTCAGCCTCATCGAGCCTTGATTCCATGAGGACCTTTAAAGAGGGAATCTCTACTTCCAATGGTATCACTGCCTCCATTTCGTATACTAAAGAGTATGGCGTAGCCCCCGTTGAGGTCCTCACTACTATTTGATATGCATAGAAAGCGTAAGGAAGCCATTCATGCCAATCTTTGTAAGTAATCGCCATTTTCTGAACAATCTTCTTTATATTTTTATTAATAGCTTCTACGACGCCATTCATCTTAGGTCTGTAAGGGGACAAATTGGAATGCTTGATCCTCCACTAGGTGCATAACTTTGCTATCATCTTTCCATTGAAGTTTTGGGCATTACCGGTCACTACTCTTTCGGGTACCCCATATCTACAGATTAGATCTTTCTTGATGAATCTTTTGACTACCTTCTGAGTCACATGGGTGTTTGAGCAGGTCTCTACCCATTTAGTGAAGTAATCAATCGCTAGTAAGGAGTAAGTTAGAGAGAGAGGGTCTCGGTTGTAGTGAGAGAAAGCTCACTAGCGTTTTGCTTATGTGCGTCTGTTCTTCTCCCACTATGCAACATCTTATTCTCTTGCTCTCTATACTCTAATGGTCTCTTCTTCAGAATGAGCTTCTCATCATGCAGTTTAGTTGCGGTGGTGCTTTCAAACCCTAGGTGCACGAGTAGCTCCCGACTGACCTTTGCGTCTAGCAATATCCCGATTGTCCGGTCCTTGAAGGTTTTCTCTTGGTTCAATCATAGGGAAATCTAAAAAGAAAATGATGATGTTTCGCGATGCCTAATTTCATGATCCCTGTCTTACACCATGAGCTTCCCCTACTGGACATCGTTGCTTTCGATCTCTTCAACGGGATCCCCCTGCCCCCCAGGTGTCCTAGATGTTGGGTTGGTTTGTTCTACTTCTCCATCTTTTGCTTCACAGGTACCAGATTCTGAAGCGGCTATGTTGGCAGAAACCCTAGCTCTCCCAGCAACAACCAATGTCGTGCTAGCAACTTCCTCCGCTACTGGACTAGGCAGGTACTAGGACCTTATAGCTGATGGAAATTTAAAAGCTTTGACAAGTGCTGGGTTGTCAAAGGATAAAGATATGGTCACGCATCCCCCCGTTGTGACATCCCCTGGTGGCTTTGATGGTGGCTCGTTCGTGACCCTGACACCCACCCGTTCCCCCTACCAGGTATCTCTTTGTCCATTATTGATGATGATCATCCTAAGGTTTCTACGCTGCCTGCTGCTAAAGGCCCTGATCTTATGTATGTTCACCCCTCTAGTAGTATTGATTCCTGCTCTCTGTTATCTAAGGATTTTGGTGAACTTAAAGATATCTGGAAACTGTGTTTGATTGGCTATTCTTTTGGTAAAACTCCTGGATACACCATTATTGGGAAATTTATGGCCCATGTATGGAAATGTAATGTCACCTTGCATCTTCATGATTCGGGCTGGCTGATTTTTCGCTTCTCATCAGAAGCGGATATGTTACATGTCTTGCACAAAGGTCTTTACTCTGTCCAAGGTCAGCTGCTGGTGTTAAAACATATGCCTCTTTTTTTTAACTTTGGTAAGCCAGACCTGTCATCTGCATCGGTCTGGATGCACTTTCCAAATCTTCCTTTGGAATGTTAGTCGCAGACATGTCTGTCAAAGATTAGTAGTGTCATTGGCAAGCCTATCCGCGATGATGATCCAACAAATTCCATGTCTCGGGTGTCCTTTGCCAGATTCTTGATAGAGGTTGATCTATTTTGCAGACTTGCTACGCCTTGTAAAGATATCTATGTCAGATGGAACAACAATCAACCAAAGGGTTGTCTATGAATTCCTATCGAAGCTCTGTTCCTACTGCCACATGCCTGGGCACTCTAGTTCTGCCTGTCTGAACCTTGATATTGGCACTGAAGACTTGCCCACCCCTGCGCTGGCTAAGAGAGCAGATGTATCTCCTAGCCCTTCAGAGGATGTAGTTGAAGTGAAACATTTCTTAAGCCCTTCCCAGTGTTTCCTGTCCCATTGCTGGGGCTGTAACTAGGAATCGGGAAGTTGATAGAAGGAGGAAAAAGGAAAAACTTCCTCCTCGGGATGCAACGTCCGACCTGCCTGTTTTGTCCTCTCCTAGCAATTCTGAAGATTCATCTGGGTCTGACTCTTCTAGGAATGGGAAACCTAGGAATGTACCTCCTGATCCTCGCTTTAACAAGAGCAAGGGGCGTTATCCGTCTCATCGTACAGGCTTGTTGCTACAGGACACTTCTTCTATTCTGTCAAGTATTGCTCTAGGTGTATCTGCTGGACAAAGACCAGGAAACTCCTGTCTGTGGACAGCTGGTCAACCTCCCGGCCTTTCTTGATTGTTGTAGATAATCTGCCAGTTTAGCTATTGTGCAGCTGGTGGTTGCTGTTATTTTGTTAGGGTTACCTCTATGGTTTGGAAGTGCTCCTTGTGTTATGGTCTTGTTGGTTGTTGGTATTTGGAATTTCCTTTTGGTGCTATGCTTGGTTGGTTGTTGGTGGTGATGCCTTTGCGCTTGTGCAGGGTATGTTTTGGGTCTCTTCTGTTCTCAATATTGGTTGTTTGGTTGTGCTGTAGCTAGGGCTGTTTGCTTTGCAAAGGCTTTGTTGCGGTTCAGGGGACGTGGATCTGGGTCGCCTTGTTTTGTGCTGCTGTTATTTGTTGTTCTGGTGTTTTGTGCTGCCTTGGTGGCTTTGTGTTTTTTCGGCTCAGTAAGCTCCTGTTAGCGCTTGCTTTCTAATATTGTTGCTGGTTTTGCTTTTGTTTCTGGATAGCTTAGCTAGCTAGTTTGTTTCAGGGAGTATGTTTCCATCTGTTCAAGAGAGTTTGTTTCCTTTTTGTATATGCCTGTACATATTATTTGCTGGTCTCCAACTATGTTTTTTGATCTATATAATTTTTTACATTTGATAAAAAAAAAGTAATCAATCGCTACAAGGATAAAACGATGCCCATTACTAGCTTTCGAATTACTAGGCCCAATCATATCTATTCCCCATATTATGAAGGGCCAAGGGGACACCATGTTGAATAATAGTGCGGGTGGTGCATTGACTTTGTCACTATACACTTGACATTCATGGCACCTCTGGACAAAATTTATGCAATCTTTCTCCATAGACAACAAAAAATATCCCACTCTTTGCATTTGCCTAGCCATCATGTGTCTGTTTGTGTGGGTAGCACAAATTCCCTCGTGCACTTCTTACAAGGCTTTGTTGGCTTCCAAATTGCTCAGACACCTTAGCAAAGTCCCATTAAATGACCTTTTATACAAAATCTCCCCGTTTATGTAGTATTCCATAGCCATTCTTCTCAAAGCCCTTTTATCTATCTTCAAGGCTCCCGATGGGTACTCTTGATGTTGGATGAACCTTTTTATATCCGTGTACCATGAGTTAACGCTCTCTTCTTCTTCTATTGAACAATAGTGAGCGAGATAATTTCTTATCTCTATGCCTATAGGTTGAATTTTTGCACCACCACCAATTGTAGCCATAGAAGCTAGGGTATTTAAAGCATCAGCGAACTGATTTTTGTCCCTCCCCAAATGAGTAAATTCTATTTCATCGAAGCTTTCAGCTAATTTGGAGAGGTATTCCTGGTATGGTCTCAATTTTTCATCTTTTTTCTGTCATTCACTATTTACTTGACAGATTATCAACATCAAGTCTCCATATACTTCTAATTTCCCTACCCTCATCTCTAATGCTCCTTCCAGTTCGTGTATACAAGCCTCATACTCAGCTGTGCTGTTTGTGCAACTAAAATGCAGCTTTATTGAGATGGGATATTGCTTTCCTTCTAGGGAAATTATCACAGCATCTGCCTCGTTGCCAGATACATTCACTACGCCATCAAAATACATTGTCCACCAATCACTCTTCTTTTCTCTTTCTTTTACTAGCACATCTTCATCAGGGAAGTCGAAGTTCAATGGTTCATAATCCTCAATGGCATTATTGGCTAAATGATCGGTGATTGCGCTACCCTTTACTGATTTTCTTGTCATGTAGATGGTATCATATTCAGCTAGCAGTACTTGCCATCTGGCTATTCTGCTTAACATGTATGGCATTTCAAAGATATACTTCAACAGGTCTATATTTGAGATCAACCAGGTGGTGTAGTATAACATATATCGCCGCAGTCTTTTCGCACTCCCCACCAGACTACAACATAATTTCTCTACCATATTGTAACGGGATTCACACTCCGTGAACTTTTTACTCAAATAGTAGATGGCTTGCTCTTTTCTTCCTGACTCGTCCTGTTGTCCAAGCACACAACCCATGACCAATTCGGTCACAGTTAAATACAAGATGAGAGGTCTTCCGTGCATGGGTGGTACCAATAATGGTGGTTTTTGCAAGTATTGCTTGATTTTTATCAAAAGCTTCTTGGCAATCTTCATCCCATATTCCAAGATTCTTCTTCCAGAGTAGTACAAAATCAGCTCACAAGTGACTGTTAGTTGTGAGATGAAACGGGCAATATAGTTCAAGTGCCCCAAAAAGCTTTGAACTTCTCTTTGTGTCTTCGGAGTGGGCATCACTTGTATGGCTTTTACTTTATCAGGGTCTACCTCTATGCCTTTATCACTCACCACAAACCCTAATAATTTGCCTATTTTCACATCGAATGTGCACTTCGCGGGATTCAACTTCAACTGATACTTTCTCAGCCTTTCAAACAATTTCTTCAGAGATGGAATGTGGCTTCCTTCATCTTTGGACTTTGCGATCCTGTCATCCACATAAACTTCAATCTCTTTGTGCATCATGTCATGAAAAAATGCTACCATTGCCCTTTGGTAAGTTGCTCCAGCATTCTTCAACCTAAATGACATCACTTTATAATAATAAGTTCCCCATAGGGTGACAAATGTTGTCTTCCTTATCTGGTTCAGCCATTTTAATCTGATTATACCCGAAGAATCCATCCATGAAAAAGAAAGTGGAACTCTTGGTAGCATTGTCCACTAGCACATATAAGTGGGATAACATGAAGTTATCCTTTGGGCTTGACTTGTTTAAATATCAAAAATCCACACAAATCCCTGATTTTATTGTCCTTCTTGGGCACTACTATAATGTTAGACACCCACTCAGAATATTCTACTACCTCCAAGAAACCAACATCCCACTGTCTTGTTATCTCTTTTTTTTACCTTGAGTAGCACATCAAACCTTGTCCTTCTTAGCTTCTACTTGACTGACTTGCAACCCTTAATTAAAGGTAGCTTATGTACCACTATTTCGGTATCTAGGCCTGGCATATCAGCGTATGACCATTCAAAAATGTCTGTATATTCTCGTAAGAGGGCGACCAACTCATTCTTCACGTCTGCAGCGATTAACATCCCTATTTTCAACTTCTTTTTGTTATGCTCAGTGCCTACATTTATTAATTCTTCATATTGCTTAGCGATTAACACTCCATACGTGTTTAAACTGTTCTATAAGCTTCGTGAACTCTTCAATGTCTTCCTCACCACATTCCTTCTTATCCATTGGAATTATGATTTTATCAAAATTAGGCCAATTATTCTCAATGCTATGGGTTTGTAAGTTTATCGATGATCCGTTTTTAGATTTCCTAAAAGCGAAAAGTCTCTTAGTTATGAGTGCAAAATGAAATAGGTGAAACCAAAAGGCATGATGAAAGGAAAAACAGAACGCGTGATCTCATTAAAACTTGAAAGGATAGAAAGGCTTAATAACAGAACCTCATTGCCAACATCTTGAGCCATGATTATTGGCAACACATAATTACTCAAACCAAATACAATAATAATGAAAAAGAAAGCAACAAACAAATATTACTTTTTAAGGATAATCGGGACTCCTTGAATTTCCCAATTGTTCAACTCTTCCATTTCCGCTAATCTTCTCATGAATTCGAGCGGGCTATCTTTTAGTGCACCCACCGTGAGTTGGGGTAGTACTTCGTCGGGGTTGTCTTCAGCTTCCAACCCTTACTTGGGCTCTTGTTTGCTGACCTTTTCTAGATAATGAATGGTAGTGCCACTAAATTCTTTGTTCATCCTTTCAACTTCCCCCTCAGCCTTGATTACTTGTGCAGGTCGTGGGAACGTCAAGTGGATTGGAGGGATTTGTATCCAGTCTTTATTTGGCTCCCTTCCTTCCATCCGAGCTAACCTCCTTTCCTTCTTAAGCTCAAATGCTCTTTTGAAATTTGCCTTTCCAGGTTTAAAACCTAAGCCGAACCTTTGATCGGCGCATTTCATCTTTATCACGTTGATCCTCTTAGGCATTCCCGTGGTATGATCATACTAGAATGGTAGCCCGTGCTTCAGAATAATAGCCATTTTTGCAGCCTTAGAAACCTTTTGTTTCTTTCATGTCGTATTCTTAGGTACCCATTCATCATTCACTACCTTAAATGCATGAAGATTTCTATCCTTAATCTCCTCCGCCTCTACATAAGGAATCGACACGTTTCTTACCGTAGTTAAAACCTCCTCACCCTTCACTGTCACCAAATTTTCATTGATGATGAACTTTACCTGTTGGTGTAATGAGGATGTAATAGCTCGGGTTACATGGATCCAAGGCCTTCCCAATAACATGCTGTACGACGGATGAATATCCATCACTTGTAAATTTACTTGAAATGGTTGGGGACCAATTACCGGTTCGATATCGATATTTTCAATAATTGGCCTTTGAGACCCATCAAATGCTCTAGCCGTCATAGTACTTGGCTTCATATGAGAGGTGTCCATAGGAATTTTATGAAGCACATGCCTTGGCAACATGTTTAAAGCCAAACCATTATCTATTAGCACCTTTGCGATCATGCAATCCTTGCATTTCACTGTGATATACAGTGGGTTGTTGTGACCGATTCCCTCATGATTTAGTTCATCATCGGTGAAGTAGATATAGTTGGTCGCATGAATCCTTCCTACCAAATGTTCTATCGAATCCTGCGTGATATCTTTAGGAACATACACTTCATTGAGGACCTTCTGGAGTGTGATTCTACTCTAAACTCAACATTAATGTAGTAGAGAGATCTTGATAGAAGTGTTCTTCAGCTAATCCATCACACTATATTCACTATGTTTCATCAGCTTCAGGAATTCGTTAACCTCTTCATCACTCACTGATTTGTTGACCTCCTCCATCCTGAGCAATTCCACCATATCTTTCCCTCTAGTCCTCCTTTGGTCTTCCAATTCTTTAGGGGTAAAACATCTCCCACTTCGAGTTAATCCTCCTATTTCAGCATGAAATACATGAGCGGGTTTTGTGATATGAAAGGAATGCCCATAATGATGAGGTAGGGCATTATAGTTCCCACTGATTATGTTTGTGGGTTTGGCCAAAATCATTCTTGGAGGTCCCCCTTTTGTTGGGTGGTACCTACAAACTTCCTCCTTTTGGTTGAAACCAGCCACCATCCCCACTTAATTATTTTCATCGGGTGTTGCTACTCTTAACAATCCCAATGTCATCTTGTCTTGCACCTCTGACTGAAATTCTTCATAAGAGTTTATGTGGTGTCCTATATGCTGATGGTATTCACAGTATTTATCCACATGTTCTACAACATATGTTTGGGTGAGTGTTTTGAGGTGCCCAACCAGTTTTAGCATCCCGTAAAATCTCTCATTTGTTAATTGCATCTTTTTTTCTACTACTTTTAGAACATTCACCCCCCACTTTTGGAAGCATGGTTTGGTAGCGGGTTGTTCTTACATTGGGAGATTCATAAAAAAAAATCCATCCTTCCTTGATGAGTTGAAGGATTTTTCTTTTAAATGCCAAACATTGTCAATATTATGGCCAACTGTGCCAGCATGGTATTTGTACTTTTGGCCTGGTTTGTACCAATTAGGGAATGGTGGTTGTAAAGGTTTCAATGGCACGAATGCCATTTGACCAATACTGAGCAGTCTTTGGTACATCTTAGTGAGTGGAATTGGTAGTGGTGGAAGTTACTCTTGGTTTGGAGGGAAATTTCTACGTGGGCGAAAGGTGTTGTCGGCTTGGTTGTTAGGTTATTTTGAGTGTTTGTTTGGTTTCCAAGAAGACGTGATGTGAAATTTAGGTTTGATATGGAGGAAGTGGGCATAAGGGCATGAAATTGTAGTTATCTTGGTAAGTTTTCTTCTTCTCTTTGCTCCCATCTCCAACGTTGTGAATTTTGGCTTCCTTTCTACATCCAACAAAACCCCTCTTTTTATAAGGATTTGTAATCCTATCTATTCGAACAGCTGGCTCGATTCTTTCAGCTATAAAAACCAAGTCAGAGAAGTTTTGTGCAGAACTTCCAACCAAGTATTCAAAGTATGAGACTTTGAAAGTATTAGAGAATAGGCCTCTCATCTTCTTTTCCAATAATGGTGGATTAACTTGTGCTGCCATTTCGCGCCACCTTTATGCGTACTCCCTATTGCGATGTCGCGGTCGCACAAATTAATTACCCTAGCTTAAAACACACAAGATAGTATAGAGCAAGCAAGGGGTCGATCCCACGAGGAAGTTTCAAGTCAGATTTTTATGTTGTACGTTATGTAATTGGGGGGGATTTGGTTTGTGATTATCTAAACTATGGCAGCAATTAAACTAGCAAACAAAATCAATTAAAATCAAAACTTATCAAGAAAACAAACCTTGGTCGCAAGCACACATCCACCAACGAAAATTAGAACCGATCCTTGAAACGAAAATTGCAGTTTATGTTCAGAAATTTTATCTTTTCTTAACGTTGATTAATTAACGGACCCGCCGTATAACTAATCCTAACCAATAAACAATCAAAGTGTCTGCACTAATGATTCAATTTAATGGTAGCTTTAAGAACTAGATAATTTCATCAAGATTAACATACAAGCTGTCCGCAGCTTGTGTCACTTTGTTCTAATGTTCTCCCTAAGTTCAATAACGTAGTTCCGCCACAATTATTAAGCTTAGTTGCTTCACAAGTTCATATATCACAACTCCGGTTTTGATATTAAACTAGCAATAGATTGTTCACAACAATAACTTAGAGTCCGCTCTAGCAATAATCAACAACAATCATAGGAAATATGCATAGGAAAACAATCATACTCATTCATAACATAAGCTGAAAATAGAAGGAAGAATAAATCTCATGGTTCTTGAAATCCGAAGGTTTGTTGTGTCCTTGCAACCAAGAAAAGAGCTTAGCCTTGCATAACTATTGAACAACTACTTCTAAAGAATGAAAAGAGCATGATTTTTTGGGTTTGTAGAGGAGAGAATTTGTGTTTATTCTTTGCTGGCTGCTGCCTCCTTCTGCTCTCCCTCTTTTTTGCTGGCTGCTGCCCCTTCTCTCTTTCTTTTTATATGCTAAGAAACCCTAGTCTCTATTTTACAAAATAGTCCTTCCTTAAGTTGACAGTTTACATTTAAGTACTTCAATAATATTTTTCCTAAAAAGGAGAAATAGCCTTGCATGAAATCTTCAAACTCTGACTTAGAGGAGCTAAATTGCTGATATAAAAACTTGGATGTCGGTTTAGATGCTTCGGAATGTAATTTGGACTCGTTTCTTCACGAAACCTGTTTGCTGGCAGAATTCAGTTGTCATCTTTGGAAAATCATATCTCCTTCACATGACATCTTTTTTGGCTGAAATTTTGAGCGTGGATAGGTCTTTGAATTCGGAATCCAAGAAAATTGAGTTTGCATCAATTGGACTTTTGTAACTCTAGATATTAAATTTTGAATGACCAAAGGTCAACACTGGCAGAATACGAGATTTGACTTTGAAGGATGTGATTTCCATGATCTTTCTCCTTTTATTTTTCTTGCATTACATTTCCAGAAAGGTATGGATGTTAGCTTTTTAGTTCCACTGGAATCACTTCATCTCGATCTCTAGAACTCACGCTCTGCACAAAACATCGACTGAACGTCAAATCTGCCAATTATCTGCCAATTTACTCCTTTTTGCATCTTTCATCCAAAAATGCCTTCAAAACATAAAACAAAGAATATCAAGGCATTTTATATATAAAACATGGACAAAACATTAGGTAGATGTGGGTGAAACTATCGAATAATATGGTTACATCACTCCCTCAAGGATTCCTTATGACCTTTTTCCAAGGTATGCAAGCTGGATCTATTAGGGGCTATATCCATATTGAATTTGTATTGTCTAACAAAGGCTTTGACTAGGTCTTTCCATCCTTTCACCTTGGTGTTGTCTAGGCGCATGTACCAAGTAAGAGCAACATCACTCAGATTATCTTGGAAGAAATGAATCAACAACTTCTCATCATGTACTACTTCAGCCATCTTATTACAGTATGCCTTAAGATGGGTTATCGGGCATTGAGTCCCGGTGTACTTGACAAAATCTGGCACCTTAAACTTCTTAGGAATGACTACGTTTGGTATTAAACATATCTCGATGACTTTTACAGGGTCATACAAATTATTTCCTTCAACTTCCCTCACCCTCTTTTCTAAGGCAGGCCATTTCTCCATACCCTCATCTCCTACCATTTTGTCATGGTGAGACTCTGCCAAGGTTGGCTCAACAACATGAGGGATCCTCATTGGGTATACAGGCTGAGTTGGGAAATGCATAATGTCTTGGGGCTCAGGTGAGGTTCTACTTGCCCCTAAATTTGGTGGATTGAAGAGAGCTGCTGGCATCAGCAGTATCTGGGTTGTAAATGCTAGTTGGGAGGATGTCCCTTCTCCCAACTTAGGTCTCAGAGTCTGTTCGAGTAGGCTAGTAAGACTGATGACATCTTCCTTTAGATTATCTAACTCCTTTTGATGTTGGGCATCAAATTGAGCTCTTTTTTCGTTTTCCATTTTTTTTCCGCAACCGTATGTTATAAGTGTGTTTTAATGGGGGACCTATATTTTACCTGGAGTATAGTATTATGACAATTCATAAGTGTATGTTCAAACATGCATGGATATGAATGCAACATATTGGGTATGGATTCCTCCTTGGGAGGGTGACATAACAATTGTTATTCTTTGGATGTGTGGTCAGATCTGCATCTGATACTTATTGCAATGCTGAGAGGAGATCTGTTGAGCCTTTTGCCATCTAAGCTTTCAGCCATTTACACACATATCGTGAATCAAAATAGGGGTCTCAACCCTTTTTACTTAACTCGTCAAAAATTTTCATTACAAACAATGATTGTTCTAATCTATTACAAGAGTAAAGGCACTACCTCTATTTGTGATAGCTTTTAGAAAAATATTGGCGTTATCCATGCTCCTTCGATACCTCGCGATGTCTCCCCCAACTTGATGAGCCTCCAATCTTAACCAATGGGCTTCGGCTGCAGCTTAGTCAATTTGCTCTCGTAATTCCCTTATCCTTTCAGCATGGATCAAGTTGTTTCTGGATAGAGAATTATTAGAAGTATCTAATGTTTGATTGTGATTATCCATCATTTTTTGGCTTTTTAGTAACTGGAAGTCTTCGCTTCTTCTGCAACCAACTTAGTCCTCAATGTTTTTGCCTAAACTTTACTACTATTGAGTTCAGCTCTTAAATTCTGAGTGGCTTTGATTATCTTCTTGGTTTTTCCCAACTCCGCTTCAGCTTTTTTTAGTTGTTCTTGAGTTCTCTTATATTTGTTAAACGCTTGCTTGCTACGACTTGGGTTTTGACGGCCAGTTCCTCCCAATACTAGGCCTTTTCTACTTGAAGCGTCTTGTCCTGATTGATGGCTTTTAGTGATTCCAAATCATCCATTTTTTTCATCCAGTCTTGGCCTACATAGTCTCTTTCTTCCTTAGCCAACTTCCTCATAGTCTTTTCCTCGGCTAACTGATGTTCTAGGGACCTTTTTAACTCTGTTTTGAGCTCGGCTTGCAATAATTTTACTTACTCTCCCAATTCTTCTTCACAACTCGCCCTCTTTCTTTGGATGCCCACAGATTCAGAAACTTTTACCATCTTGGTAACTCCTTTGTTACGCCATTCAGGATATTTTTCGCTAACCGTGGGATTCCTCAATCCATTCTCCTTTTTTATCAGTAACAAAGATTTCCAATCCTGCTTAATGCTTTCTAGCATCTCCATGGTGGCCCCTTTATAGACCTCAGTAAATTGAGCTATGTTGACTGTCTTAGGGATGCTCTGTATCTTCCCGTGCTGCCTTGCAACTAAGGTTGGTGCGTAACTGACATAACCTGTTACTCCAATTAATGGCACCCAAGGCTTTTCCCTATAACTCATCAAGCTTGCCATATTCCTCATCCACGAAGCTCTCTAATTAAAAACGCTTAATAGAAGTCTTTGTAATTTTACCTTCCAATCATTTTTAGAAAAACTCTCCCACTCCTTTGACACGAACAACTCGAGTGGCTTTTGGTCGAACCATTAGAAATTTTTGAATATTGGCGTTTCCATTTCTATATGGCTTACTAACCAAATGAATAGTAATGAGACTGATGCAATCATATTATTCGATAATTTCACCTACATTTAACTAGTGTTTTGCCTATTTTTTTTTTTTATATATAAAATGCATTGATATTCTTTATTTTATGTTTTGAAGGCACTTTTGAATGAAAGATGCAAAAAGAAGTAAATTGGAGGTAATTGGCAGATTTGACCTTCAGTCGATGTTTTTGTGTAGAGCGTGAGCTCTAGAGGTGGAAATGAAGTGATTCTTGTGGCATTAAAAAGCTAACATCCATACCTTTCTGGAAATTGAAGGCAAGAAAATAAAATAAAGAAGAGCATGGAAATCGCAGCTTTCAAAGTCAAATTTCACAATCTGCCAATGTTGACCTTCGGTCATTCCGACTTGAATATCTTGAGATACAGAAATCCATTTTATGCAAACTCAATTGTTTTGGATTTCTGACTCATAGACCTATCAACGCTCCAACTTTCAGCCAAAAAATATGTCATATGAGGGAGATATGATTTTTCAAAGATGACAATTGAATTTTGCCAGCAAACAAGTTTCATGAAGAAACGAGTCCAAATTATGTTCTGAAGCATCTAAACCAACATCCAAGTTTTTATTTCAGCAATTTAGATCCTCTAAGTCAAAGCTTGAAGATTTCATGCAAGACTATTTCTCTTTTTCAGGAAAATAGTTATTGAAGTACTTAAATGTCAACTGTCTATTTAAGGGAGGACTATTTTGTAAAATAGAGACTAGGGTTTCCTAGAATATAAAAAGAATGAGAGAAGAGAAGGGGGGACAACCAGCCAAGAAGAGAAAAACACCCCCTTCCTCTAAGAAACCTAAAATCATGCATTCCTCCTTCTTTTTGATTAGTTGTTCAACAAACATGCAAGGCTAAACTCTTTTTCTTGGTTGCAAGGACACGGAAACCTTCAGATTTCAAGAACTGTGAGATTTATTTTACCCTTTTTTTCAGTTTATATAATGAATATATTTGTTCTCCTATGCTTATTTTTTCTATGATTGTTTATTTTAATTGCTAGAGTGGACTCTAAGTTATTATTGTAGACAATCTATTGCTAAGTTTGATATCAAAACTAAAGTTGTGGTATATGAACTTGTGAAGCAATTGAGTTTAATAATTATGGCGGATCTACGTTATTAATATTAGGGAGAACATTCAATCAAATCAAACATAAATTGCGGACAATTATGTTTTTTTAATTAATCAACTTATCTAGTTCTTAAGGCTGCAATTGAATTAAATTACTAATGCGGACACCGTGGTTGTTTGATGATTAGGGTTAGTTATACGGCAGATCCGTTAACCAACCAATGTTAAGAAGAGATAAATATTCAAAATATAAATTGATGTCTCGTTTCCATGATCAGTTCTGATTTTTGTAGGTGGACGTTTACTTGTGACTAAGGTTTGTTCTCTTGAAAATTTTTTGATTTTATTTGAATTCGCTTGATAGTTTTCTGTTTTCTTTTGCTTTAGCCGAGATAACTTCATAACCCCCCCAGTTGCATATCATACAACATAAAAATCTGACTTGAAGCTTCCTCTTGGGATCAATCCCTTGCTTGCTCTATACTATATTGTGTGTTGTGTTTTAAGCTACGGTAATTAATTTGTACAACCGTGACATCGCGACATCGTAATAGAGACACAACATCTCATGGAACTTTTACCTGTTTTCTTGTAATGATTAAGAGACAAGAAGGTTTCGGCTAAAATCACCGCACACGGGTTGATCTTTGTCTTTTCATACTCCACAAACAAATTAGCGGCTTCCAGACTGATAATTCCGATAGTAGAGGGACATAGAACTAATCCAAATAGTCCCAAGATGAATATTCTGTGTTTCTCTATTTTCGCACCAGGATTAGCCTTTTTAGCAATCAACAACTCCTCCAGCCGTTTTCATCTAAGACCCCCAGAGTTATCCTTCTCTCTATACGGGATTAGCAGAGGGATTCCTAACAATTTGGCAAGCTCATCTATTGTGTCATTGATTCTCTGGCAAAAGTACACTTTATAGGCATCTTTGGGGAATTTAGTCAACACACTATACTCTTCAATGGTAGGTGCCATATCGACATTTTAAAATGTGAAACATCGGTAATCAGGATCCAAAAAATAGGTCAAGGCTTTTATAGCTAATGATAATATCGACACTTTCAAAAGCTACAATATCCTCCCATATTTCATGGAAAATTCTGCTTCGTCTATCTGATACTTGGTGAGCGAAAACAATCGGTTGGGTCATTTATTATGCACCTAATGTCTTTGAGTAGCGGTGTCTCACTGGCGTTCAGTTTAGGGCAGTTTCCCTCAATCATTTGCAAGGATTCAGATTCGAGTCCATACTCAATAGTTGTTAACTCACGAATAATAGCCATTATGTCACCCGAAAGCCCTGTAATAAGAATGTTTACATGTTAAGCTTATCTCAGTGAAATTATACAGGGATTTACCTAAAGGATAGGTTCTAATCATTAAATACATCAGGGTAGTTTTGCTATCTAGTCTCAAAGGTCTTTTACATGCTCAGTGATCATCCTTGAAAGGTCGATATGAGGTTTACAAGCAACATGAAGATAGAGGCCTTGAGTAATATCAGTTCGGCAAATCGACCACTGTCAAGCAAATAATCACATGAGAGTTCGATAGTTTTGCGAGCCTTACCCAAGCTAAAGCCATTGGGGGTGTCGTTACTCCACTTATCTTAAAATTGATACCCATATAATTTTAAAAATGAGATGAGTGATGCGTGAAGACCTAGATCCATATCCAATATATATGTAAGATATACATGAATAATTATGCATGCTAAAATAGTAAAAAGAGCAAGAAAATAAATCTTGATAAACACCACATAGCAATAATAAAAGAAAACAAACAGTACGGTGATTAATACTTAAAAGTGTATGTTTATCAAGGTTTTATATCATCATTTTGCAATTAAAGTATCAATAAATCCTTAACTAGAGCGTGTTTTATAATAATATGTCTAATAATATAAGATACCTTTAATTTATGGTAAATGTTCATCTTAAATGTTGGCCTATCACATAAATCAAAGGATTGATTGATGAGTTTAACTACTGAAATTGAGAAGACAAAGAAATGGCTAATTGGTTCAGTCCAAACTAAAACACCATTCAGTTATTAGATCATAAATGGAGTTGTAGAACTTGGATTTAGGTCTGGTTTATATATATGGAAAGCTAAGACATAGGCCTAAAACTTTCATGAGGAGTCCAAGATTTAAAGTGTCAATTTTGAGTTCAAATGGTAGCAACAACTAAAAAGTTGGAATCTATCCTGCAGCCTAGACACTGTTCAGTGTTCAGCCCATATCTCGAGTTCTAGAAGTCCAAATGCACCGATTCTTATTTTGTTGGAAAGTTGAGACAATTTTCCAGAACTTTAATGGGGACTATCTGTTCAAATTCTAATGTTAGCAATGACGTTTTCTGCAGACAAGAAGATAAAAATTGTTACCACGTCAAGAGGTGGCCACCCACTAAACAATTAGTCATCAAATCAATAGTTCTGAATTTTAGCCTATAAAAGGAGGCATTTGCCATGCATTTAGACATCTTGGTTTTCAGATCAAGATCATGTTCTTGCTCTCTCTCTTTATATTTATGTAATGCTTAAGTTTTGCTTTCATTAATCTCTTGTTTATGCCTTTCGTTTCCTTTATTATACTTATATAATCATGTTCTCATCTTGTTTTTCTATGTTTCTCTTATTCATAATGTTCAGCTAAGTTTATTATATCAAGTTGAAAAGGTTATACTAATGGTGTAAGAATAAGTATAGTATAAACTCAACATGGTGTTTAATGTTTGATATTAACATATTTTGTATTTGTTATCTTATTCACTCTTAATACTTTGCTTGTTGAATGGTTAATCTAGATTTATATTGTATAACCCTTGGTACAATAAATACTTGGCACTTTTATACCCAACTGTATGGTATAACCGACACCTGTGCTATGAAAGGAACTTGATTTGTTGTTAACATAAATTAACATCATGAATACATGACAACATTTACAAGTATTAGCATTATTCGAATAAGATTATACTATACTTATTGGAACCTTCTTTGTGTGTGGTTTCCAGTTGAGTAATAAAAAGAGTTTATACTATACTTATTTGAAATACCATTAGTGGATCCTCTAACCTTGACAATTGTTTTATATTTGTTTAAATCCTTACATCAATATCACATTTTAAAGCTCTCTTCAACTCCTTTTTTGTTATTATCTATTTCTTTATTTGTAGTTTATACAGTTAACCTTCATGTGGTTCGAACCCGGTCTTGCCGGGTTATTTATTACTTCGACACTCCTACACTTGGGAGAAGACATCAACTCTTTTGGTCGTGTCATACAGCAAACATTGTTAAGCAATAAAAGACAAATAGCAAAGCATAGTCCTAGTGGTCCCCAATAGAGTCACCATTCTGTCACACCCGGACATCGCGGCGACCGATTAAAAGTTAAATTCAATTTTGGTAACAATTCTAACACAAATATGACACTAACTTTGGACAACAATTCGACCCTCTTAGAAGCCTCTTTTGGAAATGTCTATTAGAGACATATTTATAGACAATTATGTTAGATTTCCAGATCATTAAAGAAGAGTTCATTTGGATCTCTAAGTAAAAAGTTATGGCTACAACACCGAAAGGTGTTCTGGAAAGTCAACTTAGGCAGCTTGGAGAACACTTTGGTGCATGTTTTTTTTCCTCCCTTATGAGCTGACTCTTTCTTTTTTTTTTACTCAAAATAATGTAACAATCTTCCCTCCAGCTTTCCATACATGTGCTTGCCCTCTTGGATTAATAGATTGCTCAAAATAAATCAAATGTTATTGTTGTGTGGACTTGTAAGATCATGGATTGTGCTTGGGCTGATTTGGGGCTGAATTTAAGCATCAAATAAGGATACAAATGTACCTATTATTTGGGCTAACATTGACATTGAAACCTTGAATGTTTGATGGTTGAAGTTTGCATACAACATAAGGCAAGTTTGGGCTTGAAATAGATCATATGATAATCTTTTCTAGAATTGGAATAAAATTGATATTTGGGGCAAATTTGGAGCACTTATTTGAACCAAGATTTGCTTCAATCTTCAACTAAATTTCTCTTCAATTCTTTGTTTCGAATTCCAACGTTGAATTTTCTGAAATAATTCATTTAAGCTCCAAAAACCTATCGAAACATTAAAAGAAACTTCATTAGGAAAAAAAACACATCAATTATTATAAAAAAACCCAAACAAAAACAATAAATACATATGTAAAATAAGAGACTTAATGACACTTTTGATGCACAATCAATTACCTTCGCACTGTTTTCTTGCAAACACTTATACAAGAACAGAGAGAAGGAAGAAGACTTTACCTGGCGAAGACGAAGGTGAATATGCATGAAAAACTTTTAGGATTTAGTCGTATACACGAAAAAAAATTGTTTTTTGAAAAAATGTGATTTTTTAAAAGTGTTTGATTTTTTTACTTATAGTGTAAGTTTATAATCCGATATTATGCAAAGTTATTGGAAAAAACATGCAAGGACCTATAAATGGTTTTAAAATGCCCTTTAAAAAATTGAAGTTTTTTTTTAATATTATTATATTATTTTATTATGAAATATATGGGGCTGGACTTGGCCTAGCCATCCAGACCGTGCTGGAATGGGAGTTACGTCAACTGACGGTCTAACAACCTTCCCTCTCTATTTTTTTTTTGGGTTTGGACTCGGCCCAACCATTTGGACTAGGCTGGAATAAGTCCAACCCATTGTTGCATCTGCTGGCAAAAGCTAACAGTAGTAGGACGAGAAATATTTCATGTTTTGCATGCAAATGGGAGGGGGGAAGAAGAAGAAGAAGCTCACCTAGCATAGGGGTTGCAACATCCGTCACTGGTCTGGATGAGGATGCTGGAGATGTTGGTGGCTGGGTTGTTGTGGTGCAGGAAGAAGAAGAAGTTTACGGTGGAAAGGGAGAAGTTTGTGGTGGTTGTTCCTATCATCGATGAGGAGATGGGTTTGCAAGGATGCTACGTCATCATCGGTCATGATATGGGGGAGGTTGTGGTGGCTAAAGAAGCTAAAATTATGGTGGTGGAAGAGAAAAGGAAAAGGCAGACAATTAAAAAAAAATTGAGGCGACAAACTTTTTATCAACTTTGGACCTGAATTTTTCATCCCTCAATACTTGGAATCCACCCCTATTTATAGGGGGTGGGAGAGAGACACTTTATCTTTATTGAGGACAAATCTTGGCCCTTGATTCAACTGGGAAAGATCCAAATGAAAAATACTAAGATTTTCTCAAAGTGGTCTTATTGTAATGTGTGACTTGCCCAGGTGAAAAAATACAAAGATATTTTAGGTGAAAAGTGTAGAGAATTTTCAGAGTGGTCTCATTGTAATGAACAACTTATCGAGGAGAAAAATACAATTTTTTTTAAAATAATTTCATTGTAATGGGCAACCTGTCCAAGTGAAAATATGACTTACTTGGCAAAAGAATTTGGCCAGAGATGTCTTGAAAGGACGACAAGATATGGCTTGAAGGCACTATCTATAAGATGGAGCTCAAATGTGCACTCAAAAGAAGAAGATAGGGCCTGAAGGTGCACTATTTGAGAGATAAGGGCTCAAAAACACGCTTAAAATAAGAAGATAGGGCCTGAAGATGCACTATTTGATGGATGAGGGCTTAAAAGCATGCTTAAAAGGAAAGGATAAGGCCTGAAGGCGCACTATCTGAGAGATGAGGGCTTAAAGACGCATTAAAAAAGAAAAAAGATAGAGTTAGACAATACATTATCTGGAAGATAAGTGCTAGAAAGCGCACTCGAAAGAAAATATATAGAGCTAAAAAGCACACTATTTGATATACAAGGGCTGGAAAGTGCACTCGAAAAGAGATAGGATTAAAAAATGCACTATCTGAGGGTTGAGGGCTCAAAGGCGCGCTCAGAAGAGATTTGCTGGTAAGACACTAGACTGTCAAACTAAAGAAAATAGAGCATTCTGAAAAATGATATTTCAAACAAGATATTCCATTAAAGCACATAAATTTTCCATCTTTAATTCACCAATGCTTAACTTCTTTTGATTTCAAGCTTTTTCAACATAAAATCTTAAGAACATAAAGGAACACCTTTTTTTTTTTTTTACCTTTAGCAACTTTGCCCATCTTTTCATCAAGCATCACTTCTTCTTTCTTTTCACATAATTTCCAACCATAATTCCATGAGATATCACTAGTATATGCTCTACTAATCCTTGGTCAGGGAAAAAGGAAAACATATAAAAAGTTAAGGCTTATACATGAATAAAGTAAAGAAAAGATAAACAAGCTCAAAAGGGACTCAATAAGGATAATATGCTTTAGGTTGGCTTTTTGGCTCTAGTGGTTAAAATTCCTAATGCCTTTATCATCTTCATGTATATATGTAATGTGAATGTAATCTCAACAAGATATGAAGCAAGTTCTAGAGATACATATCATTGAAAGAAGGTACAATCAAAGAATATAATGTTGAAGGCTCAAAAGCTTGCATTGGTATAACACTATAAAGTCAATATGACATATTCTCAAAGTCAATCCTTAAACCAACTAAACCTTAAAACTTGTATGCACACTCCTTCATTTGATTCATATCTTCATCTATCTCAATTAATTCTCATATCTAATACTCACATTCACATAAACCAATAGAAGTTCAAAAGATCAAACATAGAAAATTATTTTTTTTTAACAACAAAGAAAATCAAAATAAGAAAACCAACATTCTCCCAATACCCTCATATTTAAAACACGACATTGTCCTCAATGTTAAAATAAAAGAAAAGGAATATAGGAGAATGACAAAAATAAAGTAAACTGCGAAAAATAAAAGATAAGGAAAAAGAAAGCAAATCTTTTTTTTTTTTGTATGTTGGGTTGCCTCCTAGTAAGCATTTTTGTTTTATGTCATTGGCTCGACATGTTGCATGCTCATTCTTCATAGATCGGTTCACCTAACTCCGCAGAAGCGGTGAGTTCTACCATCCAACCTTCATAGAAAGGTTTCAAGCGGTGCCCATTGACCTTGAGTACTTTGTTGGTTTCTAAACTTGTAATTTCAACTGCACCATAAGGAAAAACATTAGAAACAACAAAGGGTCCAATCCAACGAGAGCGCAACTTTCTAGGAAAAAATTTTAAACGCGAATGATGAAGAAGGACTTTGTCTCCAACATTAAACTCTTTTCTTGTAATCCTTCGGTCATGGAGACTCTTAGTCTTTTCTTTCTAAATCCTTGCATTCTTATAAGTATCATATTGTATTTCTTCCAACGTAATTCCAATCTTTTTGGGCACCAAAAGGATAGACGCCACCCATTCACTGTCTATGATGGGGTGAATGACTTCTGCATTATGGGGAACAATTTGCAAAGCTTGCAAAGACAATACTGATTCATGCATGTTTTGAGGAACACATATATGCCTCTCTATTCTATCTTGGTAAAATCATAGCCATAGCTCAAAGCTACGCTTAATCCATCCTCACTATCAAAATCACAAAATTGTTGCACACACTTATCAATTTGGTCATAACATGTCATTGCATCATGAAAATTAAATTTATTTTTTTCATCTCCTACCTCCATAGACAAAGTATCCTTACCACAATCAATTTTTGTATTGGCAGTTTTCAAGAATGGTCTCCTAAATAATATATGAGTGTTGTTTGATGAATCACAAGAATCATGTTCTATATCGAGAATATAAAAGTCGCATGGAATGACCAAACTAGGACATCTTCTATCACACCAAGTGGGTAAACAAAACTACGACCCGCAAGTTGTATTACAATGCTAGTTTTATTCAAAGGCTCAAGACTGAGAGAATCATAAACATGTTTAGGCATAACACTAATGGATACACCTAAATCGCACAAGGCCCTTTTGAAACTAGCATTACCAATAACACTTGAGATAGTAAACACACCTGGGTCCTTTTGCTTCAAAAGCATATTCTTTTGAACAACAGCAGATACAACTTCACCCATACTTACCATTTCATGACCTTTCAGTTTGAAAGCTCTCTTGGTAGTACACAACTCCTTCAAGAATTTGGCATACTTGGGGATTTGTTTGATAGCATCAAGCAAAGGAATGTTGAGTTCTACTTTCTTGAAAACCTCTAAAATCTCTTTTTCTTTGTCCTCTTTTTTTGACCTAGAAGAATTCACAGGAAAGGGTGGAATTGTTTTAAAACTGGAATTCATTGAGTGAGGAGTTACCTCTAGAGTGTTGGTTGATGTTTCAGTTTGTGTAGGAGAAGGATGTTCCTTCTTTGTACTTAATTTGATTTCTATCTCTTCTTCTTCCTCCATCTCAATTTGTTTCGACCTTTTCTCTTCAAGTTCTTTTCCACTTTGCAGCATGATTGCACTAACATTCTTTATTGGATTTAATGTTTGAGAGGGCAATTTTCCATTCATCTATGCTTCCAATTTCCCCACACTTGAAGTTACTTGCCCTATTTGCTTCTCCAAGTTGTGAATACTTGACCTTGTTTCCTGTTGAAAAGACATGATATTTTGTTGCAGGTCACTGTGTTAGAAGCCAAAGTTTTCATCATCTCATGAAGATCATCACTGAATGACGACCCCATAACATTGGAGTTTGTGAATGGAGGGGGTTGTCTTGCTTGATAATTCTGTTGGGGCTAAAATCCATGGGGATGGAACTGTCGGCCTTGATTGCCTTGTTGAGGTGGGTTCCTATAACATAAGTTTGAATGATCTCTCCATCCAGAATTGTACGTGTTGGAAAAAGGATCATATTTACGTTGGGACTGTCCATTGAATCCTTCATCAACTGCATGAACCTGTTCAATGTAATCTTTTTGCATTGCTGGGCAAATATATGAGGTATGTCCTTGTAAGGAACATATGCTACAAACTTTCACCTGCTGTACATTTCCACAAGCCAAATAACGCACAAGAGAAGTAAGATCATTAACTTTATTTTCAAGGTTAGAAATACTTACCTCATTTACTCGTTTGTTTGTGAAGTCTCCACGCGTGCCAAATTGTTTCGAGTTGGTTGCCATGTTTGAGATCAATTGGCGTGCAGCCTCGGGTGTCTTATCTACCAATGCCCCTTCACTTGCAGCATCAATGATACTACAGTTAGTAGGCATCAATCCTTCATAGAAATATTGAATGAGCAGCTAATCAGGTATTTGATGATGAGGACATTGAATGCACAGTTGCACAAATCTTTTCCAATACTCGGAAAGTGTCTCTTTATGAGATTGTCGAATCCCACATATTTCTTTCCTTATGTTGGCAACTCAAGATGCTGGGAAATACTTTTCAAGAAAAATCTTCTTCATGGCATTCCACGTTTCAATGGAACCTGGGAGAATAAAGAAAAACCATGCTTTTGCTGCCCCTTTTAAAGAGAAAGCGAAAGTTTTCAACTTAACTTGTTCTTCATAAACTCCATTCGGTTTCATGCCAACGCAAACCATATGGAACTCTTTGAGATGAGTATGAGGATCTTCACCTACAAGACCATTGAATGTTGGTAGCAAATGTATAAAACCAGATTTGAGCTCGAAGTTTACATTATTGTCGATGTTGATGCATAATGGTTGATTTTTCATGTTAGGAGTAGCAAGCTCCTTGAGTGTTTGTTTTCGTTCAACAGTCATGGTGTTGACGCGAGCTTCCTTTCGTAACCTGCGTAAAGTGTTTTCTATTTAGAGATCCACCTGCACTTGAATCTGGTTAGTAGAATGGGTTACAGGCATAAATCATCAAGAAAACTCAAAAGAAACCAACCACAAAAGAGATCAAAAACAATGCAAATTGTACGAAAATTCTATGCTAAAAAACTAAAACTGCCTAAAAACCCTAGAAAATAGTGGAATTTAGCCTCGTTAGGGTGGGGCTAGTGGTTTACCACTAGTCCTGTTTAGAATGTTGTTTCCCTTTCGGAAATAAAAGGCTGATACCTAATTCCACCAAAAAATCTATTTTGAACAATACCGCTACCGTAATGAACAGTACCGCAACAAGCAAAAATTCTGTTTCTTTTTTTTTTCAGAAAAAGAAATAACAATCACAGCAAATAAAAATAATAGCATAAGAATCAACTAAAATTACTTCCCTAGCAATGGCGCCAAAATTTGTTGTGATGTCGCGGTCGCACAAATTAATTACCCTAGCTTCAAATACAACACACAAGATAGTATAGAGCAAAGAAGGGGTCGATCCCACGAGGAAGGTTCAAGTCGGATTTTTATGCTAGATGATATGCAATTTGGGGGGGTTTGGACGTTATCTAGGCTAAAGCAAAAGAAAATAGAAAACTATCTAACAAAATTTAATAAAATCAAAAAATTATCAAGAGAACAAACCTTGGTTACAAGCACACATCCACCTATAGAAATCAGAACTGATCATGGAAATGAAACATCAATTTATATTCTGAATATTTATCTCTTCTTAGCATTGGTTAGTTAACGGATCCGCCGTATAACTAACCCTAACCATCAAACAACCACAATGTCCGCACTAGTAATTTAATTCAATGACAGCCTTAAGAACTAGATAAGTTGATTAATCAAGAAAACATAACTGCTCGCAGTCTGACGCGGGACAACAAGCAAAAGAATTAAAGCCGGGAAATGAAAGAAGCCTAGAGGAAGAAGAGGAGAAGAAGAAAGCCAAAGAAGAGAGGAGAGGAGAGTAGGGAGATGCAAAAATCTGCAATTTTCATTAATCATCAATAATGACCATGTCTCAAGATGATAGAACATATAAATAGTAAATCTTAGAACATCCCACTGGGCTCGGCCCATCAAATTAAACTGTTTAACATAAATAATAAAATAACAATGAGCAGACCCAAATTGGCTACATAAATAAAATTACAATGAAATAGGCCCAAATGGGCTTAGTCCCCCAACCAAAACGTGACGGGCTGGGCCATCCTACGTCGCCTCCGTCCATATACTCGTGTAGTTTGTGGTGTGGGTCTGGTGTCCCCACCAACTCTCCCGGGGTTAGAGAAACTCGACCCCGTCGAGTGTAATACTGGCCGACTCTGATAGTACTCCCAAAGATCTGGGTCAAGCTGCTGCAAAGTATCTCTAGTAATCCAAGTGCAATCTGAGTCAAGTCGACCCACCCAACGAACTAGAAACCGTTGAACCTCACCATTCCTGTTAAAAACAACTTGTTCATCCAGAATAGCATCAATATTATCCTTTTATGCTGATGTTAAGGTGAAAGGGATAGAGGTTTCAATAGGTTCATTAGGAGGGGAGTTAAGTGGTAGCTCAAATGGATCATCTGGGATAGGAAGTGGTTTGTGGTAGGCAACTAGATCCTCAATATTAAATGTAGAGCTAATGCCAAAATCATGTGGTAAATCAAGAACATAAGCATTTGGACCAACTCGTTGTAGCACTTTGAAAGGCTCGGCACTGCGCGCATGTAATTTTCGATTGGCTCCCGGAGGAAACCGCTCGGGTCTAACCCGTATCATAACATAGTCTCCCACATTAAACTCATTATGTCGTCTATGTAAATCAGCTTGAAGTTTATAATGCGCATTACTTGCTTGAATCTGTTTAGTGATCTCAATATGCAAATCCTGAATTCTACATGCAAAAGACTCGGCTGACTCAGACACTCTAGCATGAAGGGACATAGGAAGAAGGTCTAAAGGTTTCCTAGGCTTGTAACCATGTACAACTTCAAAGGGACTCATGCCTATCGACCTATTGATAGAACTATTATAGGCAAACTGGGCCGTAGGAAGAATCAGGTCCCAATTCCGATTATGATCATTCACACCTTAAAAGGTTGCCCAAACTCCTGTTAACCACCTCGGTTTGACCATCAGTTTGGGGGTGGTAAGCAGTAGAAAACTTCAATTTGGTGCCCACCATATGCCAAAGGGTTTTCCAAAAATAGCTTGTGAATCTAACATCCCTATCCGACACTATGGTTTGAGGGAGACCATACAATTTGACAATCTCGTCAAAATAGAGTCTTGCAACTTTGGAGGCATCTGTGGTCTTAGTACAAGGAATAAAATGGGCCATCTTAGAGAAGCGGTCGACAACCACGAAAATAGAATCATGTTTCTTTACAGTACGTGGAAGCCCAAGCACAAAATCCATGCTCACATCTTGCCAAGGGCAAGTAGGAACGGGCAATGGGGTGTAAAGACCAGTATTTTGTTTTCTATGCTTAGCTAGTTGGCAAGTTCGACATTGACCTACCAATTTGGCGACATCTCTCTTCAAGCTAGACAAAAAAAATTGGCGTTCCACTTCTGCGATGGTTTTATTCCTTCCAAAATGTCCTGAGAGACCTCCAGCATGAATCTCCCATATCAAAAAGTAACGCACAGATGTTTTCGGGATACAAAGCTTATTATCCCGAAATAAGTACCCACCTTGGAGGTGATAACCATTTATAGCACGGTGACTCTCATCCTTCAATGTCAAGTATATTTCTCCAAATTCTGAACAAGATTCATACTCCTCTTTGAGTCTCTCAAATCCTGTGACTTCGACACTCATTACGGATAACAGCGCTACCCGACGACTCAAAGCATCTGCAGCCTTATTCTCTATTCCAGATTTATGTTTCAAAACAAATGAGTATGCCTGCAAATATTCAACCCAATGACCATGCCTATGATTAAGCTTCTTTTGGGAGTTAAGGTAGCGGAGGGCCTCATGGTCGGAGTAAAGAACAAACTCCTGTGGTAGCAAGTAATGGCGCCAATAACACAAGGCCTGAACCACCGCATAAAACTCCTTATCATAAGTTGAGTACTTTTGTTTTGCTTCATTAAGTTTCTCACTAAAGTAGGCTACAGGGTGACGTTCCTGACTAAGTACTCCACCTATACCGACTCTCGAAGCATCACATTCTACTTCAAACACTTTAGTAAAATTAGGTAGCCGCATTACTGGGGCCTCCGTCATTTTCTTCTTAACCTCCTCAAATGCTCTATTAGCTCCTTTACTCCACTTAAACTCACCTTGTTTCAAACAATCTGTAATAGGCGACATGATGGTGCTAAATCCCTTAATAAAATGACGATAGAAAGTCGCAAGCCCATGAAAACTACGAACCTCATGAATAGTCTTAGGCTCAGGCCAATCTACTATCGCTTGGACTTTCTGGGGGTCAGCAGAGACTCCTTTCCATGACACTATAAACCCTAAGAAGACCACTTGATATGTAAAGAAAGAACACTTTTTGACATTTGCAAACAAACTTGCCTTTCTTAGGGTGGTACAAACTTGGATAAGATGATCGAAATGTTCTTCCTTGGTTTTGCTATAAATAAGAATATCATCAAAGTATACCACCAAGAACTTTCCCATAAATGGTCGAAGCACTTGTGTCATTACTCTCATAAAAGTGCTAGGTGCATTGGAAAGGCCAAAAGGCATGACTAACCATTCATATAAACCATCTTTAGTCTTAAATGCCGTTTTCCATTCATCGCCCGGACGGATCCTAATCTGATGATACCCACTCTTCAAGTCAATCTTAGAAAAGATCTGGGCTCCTGCCATCATATCTAGCATGTCATCCAATCGAGGAATTGGAAAACAATACTTGATTGTAATCCTATTGATGGCTCGACTGTCAACACACATTCTCCACGACCCATCTTTCTTGGGTGTTAACAGTGCAGGTACCGCACAAGGGCTTAAACTCTCTTGTATAAATCCCTTTTGTAGCAACTTACCTATTTGCCTTTGCAATTCAGCATGTTCACTCGGGTTCATCCTATAGTGAGGCAAGTTCGGTAGTGTGGCCCCAGGGACAAAATCTATGGCATGTTGAACATCACGCATAGGGGGTAAAACATCAGGTAGTTCAGAAGGGAAAACATCTAGAAATTCTTTCAACACTTCTCTTACCTCTTCAGGGGGCTCCTCTAAAAAGTCTTCGACAATCTCTTTAGCCACTACAGCAAACACAACAGCCTCCTCACAAATCTCCTTATCAAACTCCCTAGGACTTATTATGTTAAGCCCTCCTTCTTTCACTTTATTCTTCTTCTGACTATTATCATTAGACCTTGGAGGTAGCCCAATAAGTTGGATTTTTTTACCTTGAAAAGTGAATGAACAAGAATTTGATCGTCCAAAGATTGTAACGTCCAAATCATACAACCAAGGCCTACCCAAAATGACGTGTCTAGGTTAATTATATTCTCAGCTGTGGTTTTCTTTCTTTCTTCCTTGCTTCCCTAGCTTCTGCGAACTGTGTCCGCTGCTGTCGGCGATGGTGCACGAAGCGGGGCTTCGTGATTCTGCTTGGGGCCGGCGGTGCGAGGGAAGAGGCGGCGGTGTCTGTGGAGCCTCTGCTGGACGGGGGCTGTTGATGTGTGGATCGGTCGTTGCTGCTGAAGGCGATGGCGCTGTGGATGGCGGGTCGCGGTTGGTGCTGGTGCTGTTACTGCGGTGATGCTTCTGTGGTGTTTGGTCGGCGAAGATGGAGGGTATTGTTGGGTCTGTTCCTTTGTTTCCCTTCTGTTTGCTGTCTTCCTTTTAGTTCGTTTCTTCTTTGCAGATCCGGCAGTCGGTTCTCAGGAGTGGGGCTGCTTCTGTGGGCGTCACTGGAGGAAGGAGGACTGTTGTTGGTCGGTGAAGAAGCTGGAAGGCGGAGGCTTGCTCCTCTGGAGGCTGTCGCTGCTAAGGAGTCGCCAAAGAACAGGGACTGCTGGTGGCGAAGAACAGTGACGATGAACAGTAGGTTTTTTTTTTCAGAAGAGTAGGGTTTTACATAAATGTATAGATCGTTTAATTGTAAGAACAATTAAAAGCCATGCTCTGATACCAAATTTGACGCGGGACAACAAGCAAAAGAAAAAGCCGGGAAAAGAAAGAAGCCTAGAGGAAGAAGAGGAGAAGAAGAAAGCCAAAGAAGAGAGGAGAGGAGAGTAGGGAGATGCAAAAATCTGCAATTTTCATTAATCATCAATAATGACCATGTCTCAAGATGATAGAACATATAAATAGTAAATCTTAGAACATCCCACTGGGCTCGGCCCATCAAATTAAACTGTTTAACATAAATAATAAAATAACAATGAGCAGACCCAAATTGGCTACATAAATAAAATTACAATGAAATAGGCCCAAATGGGCTTAGTCCCCCAACCAAAGCGTGACGGGCTGGGCCATCCTACGTCGCCTCCGTCCATATACTCGTGTAGTTTGTGGTGTGGGTCTGGTGTCCCCACCACAATCTATGTTTGATTTGATTAAATGTTCTCCCTAAGATTAATAACGTATATCCGCCACAATTATTAAACTCAGTTGCTTCACAAGTTCATATACCACAACTCCGGTTTTGATATCAAACTTAACAATAGATTGTCTACAATAATAACTTAGAGTCCGCTCTAGCAATTAAAATAAACAATCATAGAAAAAAATAAGCATAGGAGAACAAAGATATTTCATCATATAAACTGAAAAGAAAATGTAAAATAAATCTCACAGTTCTTAAAATTTGAAGGTTTCTGTGTCCTTGCAACCAAGAAAAAGTGTTTAACCTTGCATGTTTGTTGAACAACTAATTAAAAAGAAGGAAGAATGCATAATTTTGAGTTTCTTAGAGGAGGGGGGCGTTTTTCTCCTCTTGGCTGGCTACTCCCCTTCTCTTCTCTCATTCTTTTTATATCATATGAAACCCTAGTCTCTATTTTACAAAATAGTCCTCCCTTAAATAGACTGTTTACATTTAAGTACTTCAATAAATATTTTTCTAAAAAAGAAGAAATAGCCTTACATGAAATATTCAAGCTTTGACTTAGAGGAGCTAAATTGCTGAAATAAAAACTTGGATATCGGTTTAGATGCTTCGGAACGTAATTTGGACTCGTTTCTTCACGAAACCTGTTTGGTGGTAGAATTCAGTTGTCATCTTTGAAAACTCATATATCCCTCATATGGCATCTTTTTTTGCTAAACTTTGGAGAGTTTATAGGCCTTTGAGTTAGGAATCCAAGAAAATTGAGTTTGCATCAATTGGACTTCTGTAGCTCCAGAAATTTTATATATAAAACATAGGCAAAACACTAGTTAAATTTTGGTGAAACTATCGAATAATATAGTTGCATCAGTATTTGATAAATTCAGGAACATAAATTTTTTTAGCACCATCACATTTGGAACTAGACACATCTCTGCAGCCTATATTGGATTATATAAGTCTACTCCTTTAATGACCCTAATTCTGGCTTCCAGTGCTGCCATCTTATCTTGATCAATGTCATTAGATGATTTTCTCTTATCGGACTCGTTGACAAATGCATCCATGATTGTAGGGGTTGGCGTTGATGTCGCTGACTGCACAAATATTGGATTGTGTTAGGGCTCCTGACCATGTTCGCTCATTCTTTCTTCGGGCTGAGCTGTTGTTAGGGTCTGAACAAAGGTGACGAGTTGGTTGCAAGGACCTTTACCAGAGACATTTCTAAGTGCTTACTCGAGTAAGCTATTGAGGCGAGTCACACTAACTTTTAGAGAATCCAATTCTTCTTGGAAGTGAGCATCACAGTGAGCACACTCTTTATCTTTCATGTTTCTTGGTCGAAGTCAAGTGTTGTAGACTTTGCGGATTAAAGCTCTTTGGGGACCTATATTTCAACCTAGTATAGATGCATATTGGGTATAGATTAACCTGTTTGAAGGGCTAATCCATGACGTCTTTGTTGAATATAGGCAAAAATTCATAGTCTGATTAATTTGAAAGGATCTTTCCTAAGTAGAGATTTCAAAACAATAAGGTGGGTCTAAGTCTCTTTTAAAAATAATTTTTACATGGGGTAATTTTGACTTTAGTCTTTAGGAAATTCCTCAGCTAATCATCTCAGATTCTTACCTATATTTAGAAAACAATCATGGTCCTAGCTCAAAAAATCCTGCGAAGTTCAGGATTATTAATCAGGTTTGCTTTGATGCAAAATGAATTATTAGGGAGCCTGTACCCTAAGAGAAGGTTCTAGGTCATTACATGAGGGTAAGCTTTCTACTTGATCTCAAAAAGGTCTATAAACTGCCCAATGACCACTTTACGTGAAGGCAATATAAGGGTATAAGGAATAGTTGGGGTACAGTGTGATCGCCATTGTCGAGTAAACATCATAGTTGGATGTTTCATAAGTCTTCACTGATTAGTACTTAAAAGTGCATTTTTATCAAGGTTTTATATCATCATTTTGCACTTAAAGTATCAATAACTCCTTAACTAAAGCATGTTTTATAATAACATATCTAATTATATAAGATACCTTTAATTTATGGTAAATGTTCATCTTAAATGCAGGCCTATCACATAAATGAAAGAATTGATTGATGAGTTGAAATACTGAAATTGAAAGGACAAAGAGATGGCCAAACTTAGAAAAGAGATGCTGGTGCAGTCCAAACTGGAACACTGTTCGGTAATTGGGTCATATCTGGAGCTGTAGATCTTGGATCTAGGTCCATTTTATATGGATGGAAAGATAAGACATAGGCCTACAACTTTCATGTGGAGCCCAAGATTTAAAAAGGCCGTTTTCAAGTCCAAATTGTAGCAACAACGAAGACATCCGAATCTGTCCTGCAGCCCAGACACTGTTCAGTGTTCAGCCCATATCTCAAGTTCTAGAAGTCCAAATAATCTTAAATTTTTAACCTGGAAAGATGAGACAATTTCCTAGAACTTTCATGATTCAAGTTTGTTCAAATTATGACGTCATCAATGACGTTTTTGGCAGACAAGAAGATAAGAATTGTCACCAAGTCAAGATGTGGCCACCCACTCATCAATTAGTCAACAAATCAATAGTTCCGAATTTTGGCCTATAAAAGGAGGCATTTGCCATGTATTTAGGCATCTTGGTGTTCAGATCAAGATCATGCTCTTGCTTTCTCTCTTTATATTTTGTAATGCTTAAGTTTTGCTTATAATTAATCTCTTGCTTATGCTTTTCATTTCCTTTCCTTGTTTATTTATGTTTCTTTCTTTCATTATGTTTAGTTAAGTTAATTATGTCAAGGTGAAAAGGGTACACTAATGGTGTAAGAATATGTATAATATAAACTTAACATGGACCTTAACGTTGGATACTAACATGCTTTATATTTGCTATCTTGTCCACTTTTAATACTTTGCTTGTTAAATGGTTAATCTAGATTTATGTTGTATAACACTTGGTACAACAAATACTTGGCACTTTCATAGCCCATACTGTATGGTATAACCGACACCTGAGCTATGAAAGGAACTTGATTTGTTGTTAACATAAGTTATAATCATGAATGCCTGACAACATTTACAAGTATTAGCATTATTCGAATAAGATAACTAATGTAATCATGTTAACAATTTATAATCCGATTGGAACCTCCTTTGTGTGTGGTTTCCAGTTGAATAATAAGAGTTTATACTATACTTGTTTGATGTACCATTAGTGGATCCTCTAACCTTGACATTTGTTGTTATCATTGTTTAATCCTTACGTTAATCTTCCATCTCAAAGTTCTCATCAACTTCTTCTTCTTCTTCTTTATTATTATCATTATTAATAGTATTATTGGTGTTATTATTATTACTACTACTACTACTACTATTATTGTTGTTGGTGTTACTATTGTTGTTATATTATTGTTGCTTATAATTTATACAAGTAACCTCCCTGTGGTTCGACCCCGGTCTTGCCGGGTTATTTATTACTTCGACACTCCTGCACTTGGGAAAAGACATCAATCTTTTGGTCGTGTCAAGTTTTTGGCGCCGTTGCCGGGGAGGTAAATTCTTGTACAAATTATAGTATTTACTTTATTTTCTCTTTTCTCTTTTCTTGTATCTAACTTTGTTTCTTTTGTTTTGTTTCTCTTTCTTTTGTTTTCTTCTTCTTTTTATTCTCTTCTTACACGTGCATGAGAGTGTGGTCACGTACATTAAGTGGTAGACTTTGTAGGATATCCTCATCATTTTCAGAAAATATGGCCGAAGAAGATAACCAATCCCTTCATAATGAGAATAATGAGAATATTCGGGTTAGAACTCTTAGAGACCACATGAATCCCACAAGAACAAGTGCACCCTCATGCATAGTTTTTCCTTCTGATGCATCTCATTTTAATTTTAAGACAGGCATTATTCAACTTTTACCATCTTTTCATGGCTTAGATTTAGAAAATCCATACTTGCATTTAAGGGAATTTGAGGAGGTTTGCAACACATATAATGACTCAAATTGTAGCATGAACACCATTAGATTGAAGCTTTTTCCTTTTTCATTAAAAGATAAAGCTAAAACATGGCTACAAAATTTGAGACCTGGATCCATTCGTGCTTGGGATGAAATGCAACAACAATTTTTAAAGAAGTTTTTTCCATCCCACAGAACAAACTCTTTCAAAAGACAAATCATTACTTTCTCTCAAAAACTAGGAGAAACATTTTATCAATGTTGGGATAGGTATCGAGACTTACTTAATACTTGCCCCCATCATGGTTTTGAAACATGGAGATTAGTTTCACATTTTTATGAAGGGTTAACTCCTAGAGATAGGCAAATGGTTGAATTGATGTGCAATGGAACTTTTGAGGATAAAGACCCTAATGAAGCAATGGAATACCTAGACTTGCTAGCTGAAAATGCGCAAAATTAGGACACCACAGGTACTTATGAGGCACCAAGTAAAACCCAACCTCATACATCTAGTGGAGGTATGTACAACCTTAGGGAAGATCATGACCTCCAAGCCAAGTTTGTATCTTTAGCTAGAAAGGTTGAGGCACTAGAATTAAAAAAGAGTGGTCAATTAAAATCTGTTCAAGACATTGCATGTCAAATCTGTGAAACCAACGAACATTCAACCAATGATTGTCCAACCTTGCCTTCTTTTAAAGAATGTCTCCATGAACAAGCCCATGCATTAAACAGTTTTCAAAGGCCCAATCATAACCCATATTCACAAACATACAACCCTGGTTGGAGAAACCACCCAAATTTTAGTTGGAAGAGTGAGAACAATAATGCTCAAAATTCACAGCCACCGTTTCAAGCACACCCTAATTTCCAAAATTCTCATGGATATGCACCTCCTTATGCTCCCCCTCCTAGAAGAAATCTTGAGGAAACATTGCATGCATTTATTTTTGCAAGAGGCAATTAACACTCAACTTGCTCAAAGCATGACAGATTTTAAAGATACTCTTGCAAAATTGACATCTGCCCTCAGTTTCCAAGAGAAAGGTAAGTTTCCATCTCAACCACAACAAAATCCCAAGGGGCAATACAATGCGAATGCAAGTAGTTCGGGAAGCCAACACATGGATCACGTAAAATCAGTCATCACTCTTCGCAGTGGTAAGGTTATTGAAAAACCCATTCTTGAACCTTGTGAGAATGATGATGAATCAATCTCTGAGGGTAAGGAAGGGGTTGAATCTGATCATTGCAAAGAAAAGACTGATTCTCCGCCAGCACTTCCATTTCCTCATGCCATGACCAAACAAAGGAAAGTCAATCACAACTCTGAAATCTTTGAAACTTTCAAACAGGTAAGGATCAATATACCTTTGTTGGATGCTATTAAACAGGTTCCTTCTTATGCTAAATTTTTGAAAGATCTGTGCACTGTGAAGAGAAAACTGAATGTGAAAAAGAAAGCCTTCTTAGCCGAACAAGTAAGTGCCATTCTTCAGAACAATAATGCATTGAAATATAAAGACCCTGGTTGTCCTACAATTTCATGCTTTATTGGAGAACATAAAATTGAAAGAGCTTTACTTGATCTTGGAGCTAGTGTGAATTTACTTCCATATTCAGTTTTTCAAAGTCTCAATCTAGGTGAGTTAAAACCAACTTCTGTGACTCTTTTACTTGTCGATAGATCTGTAAAAGTGCCTAGAGGAATAGTTGAAGATGTGTTAGTACAAGTCAATAAATTCATTTATCCTGTGGATTTTATTGTCTTGGATACACAGCCTGTTGAAGCATGTAATTCATTTCCTGTTATTTTAGGACGTCCATTTCTTGCAACTTCTAATGCATTGATTAATTGTAGGAATGGACTGATGAAGCTATCTTTTGGAAACATGACATTGGAGATGAATATTTTCAACATTTGCAAGCAACCTGGAGATGATAATGATTTACAGGAAGTGGACTTTACTGAAAAATTAGTTCATGATCAATTTCAAACCACTTCCAATGAAATTGAGATTGATGAATCTGATGATTTGCAAATGGTCTATTTTCAGGAAGAATCAAAGGCAAGTAATTGGAGACCACAAATTGAGGAATTGCCGCCACGATCAATTGAGCCAATACCTTCAAGTGTTCAACCACCAAAACCTGATTTGAAGCCGTTACCCCTCAATCTCAAATACTCATTTTTGGAAGAAAATGAAACTTTTCCGGTAATAATCTCTTCCAAACTTAATGCACAGCAAGAAGGTAAGTTATTACAAACTCTGAAAATGCATAAAAATGCATTAGGATGGACCATAGCTGACATAAAAGGAATTAGTCCTTTGATTTGCACTCACAGGATTTATTTGGAGGAAAATGCTAAACCCTCTAGAGAAATGCAACGAAGGCTTAATCCTAATATGAAAGAAGTAGTGAAAAATGAAGTCATTAAGCTTCTAGATAATGGAATCATTTATCCTATTTCTGACAGCAAATGGGTAAGTCCTACTCAAGTGGTACCTAAGAAGTCTGGAGTCACTGTGATAACAAATGAAAAAAATGAGTTAATTCCAACTAGGACTATTACTGGTTGGCGCATGTGCATTGATTATAGGAAACTTAATTCAATGACTAGAAAAGATCATTTTCCCTTACCTTTCATGGATCAAATCCTAGAAAGAGTTGCAGGTCATGAATTTTATTGTTTCCTAGATGGCTATTCAGGTTATAACCAAATTGAAATTGCATTGGAAGATCAAGAGAAAACTACTTTCACATGTCCATTTGGCACTTTTGCATATCGAAGGATTCCTTTTGGATTATGTAATGCACCTGCCACGTTTCAAAGATGCATGCTTAGTATATTTAGTGATATGGTTGAACGTTTTCTTGAGATTTTTATGGATGATTTTTCTGTTTTTGGTGATTCATTTGATGATTGTTTGACTAACTTAGAAAAGGTTTTGAGCAGGTGTGAAGAGAAGAATCTTGTACTGAATTGGGAAAAATGTCACTTTATGGTAACAAACGGCATTGTACTTGGTCACATTGTTTCATCAAAAGGAATTGAGGTTGACAAATCTAAAATCGAGTTAATTGCTAACTTGCCAACACCAAAATCCATTAAAGATGTTAGATCATTCTTAGGACATGCTGGTTTTTATAGAAGGTTCATCAAAGATTTTAGTGTAATATCTAAGCCCTTGAGCAACCTTCTAACAAAGGATAATATTTTTGAATGGACTGAACATTGTGAAGAAGCCTTTGTTAAACTTAAAAACTTGCTTACTTCTGCTCCTATCATTCAACCTCCTGATTGGTCTTTACCTTTTGAAATAATGTGTGACGCTAGTGATTATGCCGTGGGTGCTGTCTTGGGACAAAGAAAAGATAAGAAACCTTATGTGATTTACTATGCAAGTAAAACTTTAAATAGTGCTCAAATGAATTACACCACTACTGAAAAAGAATTACTTGCAGTAGTATTTGCATGTGAAAATTCAGGTCTTATCTTGTTGGCTCACCTGTTGTTGTTTACAGTGATCATGCAGCATTGAAATATCTTCTTTCTAAGAAAGATTCTAAGGCTAGATTGGTTTGGTGGATTTTGTTACTTCAAGAATTTGATATCACAATCAAAGACAAGAAAGGCACCGAAAATGTTGTCGCCGATCATTTGTCAAGATTGACAACAGATTCAAAATCTGACATCACACCAATCGATGACTACTTTCCTGATGAATCTTTATTTTCTGTCTCTACGATGCCTTGGTTTGCTAATATTGTTAATTTTCTTGTTTCAGGACAATTGCCAGCTCATTGGAGTACCCAAGACAAAAGAAAGTTCTTGAACGAAGTAAAGAACTTTTATTGGGATGACCCTTATTTATTCAAATATTGTCCTGATCAAATATTTCGAAGATGCATTCCTGACAATGAGGTAAGTAGTGTCATTAAATTTTGTCATTCTGAGGCATGTGGGGGCCATTTCTCATCAAGAAAGACAACTGCAAAAATCTTACAATGCGGATTTTACTGGCCCACCATGTTCAAGGACTCACATGCATTCTGTAAGATTTGTGAAAATTGTCAAAAGTTAGGATCTATTTCAAAACGTCACATGATGCCTTTAAATCCTATTCTTGTCATTGAGATCTTTGACTGTTGGGGTATAGATTTCATGGGTCCATTTCCTTCATCATTTGGTTTCGTGTACATATTAGTCGCAGTAGATTATGTTTCAAAATGGATAGAGGCAATTCCAAGTCGAAACAATGATCACAAAACAGTGATAAAATTCTTGAAAGAAAATATTTTGAGTCGATTTGGAATCCCTCGAGCCATGATAAGTGATGGTGGAACACATTTCTGCAACAAGCCATTTGAGTCTTTAATGAAGAAATATGGAATCACTCACAAAGTTGCCACCCCTTATCACCCTCAGACTAGTGGGCAGGTAGAGCTTGCTAATAGGGAGATCAAACAAATCTTGGAGAAAACAGTGAACCCTAATAGGAAAGACTGGTCTTTAAGACTTAATGATGCACTTTGGGCTTATTGAACTGCTTATAAAACATCATTAGGTATGTCACCTTATAGACTAGTCTATGGAAAACCTTGTCACTTGCCTGTGGAACTTGAACATAAAGCTTATTGGGCTATTAAAGCTTTTAATTCAAACCTTGATGATGCTGGTCAACTGCGAAAATTACAAATAAATGAGCTTGAGGAAATAAGAAATGATGCATATGAAAATTCAAGAATTCATAAAGCAAGAATCAAAGAGTTTCATGACAAGAAAATATTGAGAAAAACATTCAATGTTGGTCAAAAAGTCTTGCTTTATAATTTTCGACTCCATTTATTTCCTGGAAAACTAAGATCAAGATGGAGTGGTCCTTTCATTGTGAAACATGTGTATCCATATGGGGCCTGTGATATCGAGAATCCAAAGAATGGCAATGTTTTCAAGGTAAATGGACATCGTTTGAAAGTTTACTTTGATAATTTTTCAGTTGAAAATGATTCGATTGAATTGAGTGATCCTGTATATAAAGATTGATTAGTTTTCTCACATTGTTTTGTGTTTCATTTTGATAGTTTCTCTCACCCCGGTCAAAAGGCGGATAACGGTACTCCGTGACTTAAGTCGGTTCTTTCAGTTTCCCATAATAACTGATATCTGTCTATATTTGTGCAATTCTTTACTCTTTCTCTCTTCTTTGAATCTCTTCTCCAATTCTCATTTCAAAATGGACACCATTCTTGAAAAATTAAAAAAGTACTTTCCCGCTCTACCTCAGAATGCGATTACAAAAATTTACCGTGCTAGGTGTGCAAGATTGAAGTTGTTAATGGATCATGGAATTCCTGAAGATATTCGTTGGCTGATTGAAGCAAAGGTCCGATTATCAGGTGAGTCCTCCAATTCTTTCATTTCACACATGCCTGGAACAGGTAAAAGCACTTTTGCAAAGAAACGTCGTGCAAAACGACTGAAAGTCTGTCACAAATGTGCCAGATGGACTTGTAATGCAACATGTCGTTCTTTAGGAATGGTATCTATAAACCGTGAAGATAAAATACAATTCATTAAGGATGGCCTGAGTAAGGGGTCTTTAGATAATCTTTTGTTGACCCTTGAGACGCATCCTAGTGGAGATGTGCATCGTGCAATTCATGATTTATGGCCCCATTTTCATAAAGAACATGATAGACTTAGTCTTGGGAATCTGACTAAAAAAGACCCTGTTTGCCAGTTTTTAAGAAAACTGGATGGGAAGCCTATCCCCGACCCATAGAGGGCGTTTAAGCCGTTCTTGGACGTAAAACCAAGGGAAGATGTGAGCCACAATCACAACTACTTGTATATACACATGCTTTTTCAAAATAAATAAATAAATAAATAAAGAGAGAGAGAGAGTGTGAGATTCCAGCTGGCCTACATATAGGTGGTATGATTGCATCTTCAATTTCTCATCTATAAAATCTTCTCTTCCTTCCCCTCATTTCTACTCATCCTTTACATTAGACAGATATAGAAGCGTGTAGAAATGGCAGGTTCCTCAAGTTATCACATAAAAAATATTTGTGTTTTCGGTGGATCCAGTCCTGAGAAGGAAATAGCATTTTTAGAAACAGCAAATCATCTTGGTCAGGTCCTAGCTGAGAGAAAGATTCATTTAGTGTATGGGGGAGGCAGCCTTGGGTTAATGGGGGGTGTGGCGATAGCTGCATTTTTAGGAGGTAGTCAAGTTTTGGGGGTCGTCCCTGAAGCTTTAACAAAAGGGGACATCATTGGAAGAACAATTGGAGAGGAACTACAGGTCTCCACAATGTTTGATCGAATGAATACAATGTTTAACCATGCTGATGCCTTCATTGCCTTACCAGGTGGTCTGGGCACATTGGAAGAGATCTTTCATATTTCCTCTTGGGCCCAACTTCACATTCACCATAAACCTATAGGTTTGCTCAATGTTAATGGTTTTTATGATACTTTGTTGTCTTTTCTTGATCAAGCTATGGAACAGGAATTTCTAACATCTTCGGCATGACAAATCATAATCTCTGCTGCTACTGCTGAACAATTGATC
Organism: Populus nigra; assembly: GCF_951802175.1. NCBI lineage: Eukaryota > Viridiplantae > Streptophyta > Magnoliopsida > Malpighiales > Salicaceae > Populus > Populus nigra. Next base: position 1,399,348 of record NC_084870.1, on the reverse strand, counting down.
GACAAACTACAATCTTTCACCCCTGTAATTGATCCTTCCATGAGTCGCATCAATTGGTCAACTACAGAAAGCCGTAAAAAGCTTAGATTGGATTTGAGCCTTCGTTTGTGAATCCTTGTGTCTTTTGGTTTTATTTCTCACATAGTATTTTGTTCTGTTATTTGTTATATTTGTTTAAGTGTGTTTCAGGTTTGTCAGTGTTCGTTGTTTCAGGTGATGTCTTCTATACTCTATCTTTCTACCTTAGGACAATGTCTCGTTTTGGTTGGGGGGAGAGGGTAGTAGTATTTCAAAAAAAAAAAAAAAAAACCAACTAACTGTTTTTGTTTTAAAAACCATTTGGCAAAACTGTTATTACTAGGATGGCAGAGTAAGGGGGAATGACTCTTGAGACGCATCTTAGTAAACATTTTCTAATGGTTATTTGCAATATTCATAACAAGGCCTATTAGAATACTTCTTGAAATATTCAGGTTTACAAACTCTCGCATTGTTATCACTTGGTTCTGCTCCTATACTCATTTAACAAATATTCTTAAACCTTCATTTTCACACACACACTTTAACATATGATTGTGGGTTGCACATTGGATTATTACATTATTTATGTTCTTTTGTTAAAGGTAACAACTAAGGGATAGGGATAGTCTATAATTTCCAAAAAACAAAAAAAAAACGAAAAAACAAAAAAAAAAAGAGAAAAAAAAAACAAAAAACAAAAAAAAAAGAGAAAAAAATGATGATAATAAAAACGTAGATAAGTTTGGTTTCGTAGCCTCCCTAACCTAAGCAATTAAGCCCGAAGGGGTGTTTTAACACCTAATACCCTAAAGTCAACTGACTTGAGAGCTATTGGCCCAAAGCTTGTTACATGGGTTAAAGATGCATTGTGTTTTATGTTATATGTATAGATATTAAAAAAAAAAAGTAAAATAAAATAAAATAATCCCAACCTAAGGAAGTTAACCTTAAACATTAGAACAAAATATTGTTTTCTTCCAACAAAAGCCCCATAATCTATGTTTCATACATTGAGCACATAACAAGGAAGGTTTATTAATATTTTGTTTAAGAGGTATTGAGCAGATATATAAAATTTAATGAGAGTTTGTTTATCTGAATAGATTAATGGAAGTTGAATGATGAATGCCTTGCTTTGTGGAATTTGCAAATTGTTTTTCTATTTTAACGCCTTAATCACTAGGGACTAGTAATAAGCTGGTTGGGGGGGTGTGATTAGTACTTAAAAGTGCATTTTTATCAAGGTTTTATATCATCATTTTGCACTTAAAGTATCAATAACTCCTTAACTAAAGCATGTTTTATAATAACATATCTAATTATATAAGATACCTTTAATTTATGGTAAATGTTCATCTTAAATGCAGGCCTATCACATAAATGAAAGAATTGATTGATGAGTTGAAGTACTGAAATTGAAAGGACAAAGAGATGGCCAAACTTAGAAAAGAGATGCTGGTGCAGTCCAAACTGGAACACTGTTCGGTAATTGGGTCATATCTGGAGTTGTAGATCTTGGATTTAGGTCCATTTTATATGGATGGAAAGATAAGACATAGGCCTACAACTTTCATGTGGAGCCTAAGATTTAAAAAGGCCGTTTTCAAGTCCAAATTATAGCAACAACGAAGAAGTCCGAATCTGTCCTGCAGCCCAGACACTATTCAGTGTTCAGCCCATATCTCGAGTTCTAGAAGTCCAAATGATCTTAAATTTTTACCCTGGAAAGATGAGACAATTTCCTAGAACTTTGATGATTCAAGTTTGTTCAAATTATGACGTCATCAATGACGTTTTTGGCAGACAAGAAGATAAGAATTGTCACCAAGTCAAGATGTGGCCACCCACTCATCAATTAGTCAACAAATCAATAGTTCCGAATTTTGGCCTATAAAAGGAGGCATTTGCCATGTATTTAGGCATCTTGGTGTTCAGATCAAGATCATGCTCTTGCTTTCTCTCTTTATATTTTGTAATGCTTAAGTTTTGCTTATAATTAATCTCTTACTTATGCTTTTCATTTCCTTTCCTTGTTTATTTATGTTTCTTTCTTTCATTATGTTTAGTTAAGTTAATTATGTCAAGGTGAAAAGGGTACACTAATGGTGTAAGAATAAGTATAATATAAACTTAACATGGACCTTAACGTTGGATACTAACATGCTTTATATTTGCTATCTTGTCCACTTTTAATACTTTGCTTGTTAAATGGTTAATCTAGATTTATGTTGTATAACACTTGATACAACAAATACTTGGCACTTTCATAGCCCATACTGTATGGTATAACCGACACCTGAGCTATGAAAGGAACTTGATTTGTTGTTAACATAAGTTATAATCATGAATGTCTGACAACATTTACAAGTATTAGCATTATTCGAATAAGATAACTAATGTAATCATGTTAACAATTTATAATCCGATTGGAACCTCCTTTGTGTGTGGTTTCCAGTTGAATAATAAGAGTTTATACTATACTTGTTTGATGTACCATTAGTGGATTCTCTAACCTTGACATTTGTTGTTATCATTGTTTAATCCTTACGTTAATCTTCCATCTCAAAGTTCTCATCAACTTCTTCTTCTTCTTCTTTATTATTATCATTATTAATAGTATTATTGGTGTTATTATTATTACTACTACTACTACTACTATTATTGTTGTTGGTGTTACTATTGTTGTTATATTATTGTTGCTTATAATTTATACAAGTAACCTCCCTGTGGTTCGACCCCGGTCTTGCCGGGTTATTTATTACTTCGACACTCCTGCACTTGGGAAAAGACATCAATCTTTTGGTCGTGTCATTCACCCTAACTGAAAGTCATAAAACATACTACTACTGCCCACCTAACCTAAAAATAAGTTTATTCGCAAAAATTAAAATGCAACAACGCATTAATCCATACCTGATGTACCTATGCATGAATAAGAAGTAAAAAGCATGTTAAAACAGTAAAAATATGAGCTAATGTAACATCCTCATATCCAGGATTAAGCAACAATTTCATGTCAACTGATACATAGAGTACTTATATATATGTGTGTGTGTGTGCGCGCGCGCGCGGCGCATGGTGTTTATTTTAAATTTTACCAAAATTTTAGTCTCTCTTACATTGGGAGGTCCTAAGTTATCGACATTTAACTTATTTACACTTCTAATATTTCACATCTCATAACTCAATCACGACCTAATCATTTTGGGTCTCAATCCCACAAACATCATCGTCATCACAACCATAATATTTATAACATACATTGAACAACAAATATCATTATAGAGGAATAAATAAGATAAACATGTATACATGAACACATTCATATCAAATTTAGAGTTAAGATTATCTATTCAAGTTTAAACATTGATTATACAAATTAAGTTATATAAAAGTTGTAATATTACAAAATACAAGGGTATACTTCCTAGAACCTAAAAATACAAAAAATGAACATAAGTTAGGATCTACTCCTGTCGTGTATGTGAGGGTCCTGAAACAAAATACATATTATTGAAACATGAATATCATAATAAATATAACAACACAAATATCCAACAATTTAAAAAGGCAAACATGCATTCATATTTTATTCACTTCTCCCTTTTGGTTTTCATTGGAAACTCTTTCTCATTCAACTACTAAAAACCATTTTCTTTTCCATTATCAACCTCCATTCAAGATTTCATAAGATCAACCATGATTATTTCCTCTTTAACACATTACTGATACCAATTTCACTGGTATCATCATCACCCCGTAGGAGTCGATGCAAGGTGATCCCCTTCCCCAGAATCCTAATATACATACACTAAATATATGCTAGCCAATACATGTTGATCCCCTTACCCGGGATCCTAACATACACTAAATCTATGCTAGTCAAAACATGATGATCCCTTTTCCCAAGGATCCTAACATACATTAAATGTATGTTAGTCCAAATATGATGATGCCCTTACCCGGGATCCTAACATACACTAAATAATGCTAGTCCACGCCTTATATCACACTTCTCATATTTCCATTGTCAGTGATAATTTTATCACTTAGCAATTCACACAACAACCTTTCACCTCGAATACATAAACATTCAAAATACTATCAAAATCTCGACATCGTTACGTAACTTTCCTCTTTCCACATAATATCCAACATTTGATAATTCACTTTTTACATCAATAACATATTAAATTATGGAATTTAACTAGAAAGTATAGGTGTGGATCACCTACCTGCAATAGAAGCTTTACTCGTGCTTCGCCGCTATTGCTGCTGCACCACTCCAGTGGTCCCTTTTGCAATCATAGGCTCATCTCGTAAATTTTCCTCATTCAGGGATACATTTTATAATAACCATATCAATAGCCAATAGGTCTTTCTTTCAATCATTCCTTTCTTTATATTTGGATCGTTACTATTTAAATTTTGAACTGTTACTATTTTGAATCGTTTCTCTTTTGAACTTTTACTCTTTTGAACTGTTATTCTTTTGAACTGTTACTGTCTGCAGAGCTCGCAGTTTGACCTCTTCTCATATTTTTAACTATATTTAGAGTTCTAGTACTCCGTTTCAAGTGAGGTTGGTCGCGTTGGAAAGCTAAGACAAGGCGCTACAAGTCCCCTGAAGGAAGGAGAACCCAATTTTGCCCCCAAGATAGTCAAAATTGCTCATCAACAAATCACACTCACTGCCCTATATGGTCTATCATGACCCGGTCTCGGTTGGTAACCCATAACTGGAGTTCTTTAGCTCCAAATTAAGCAAGACCAATTGCCTAAGTTAGTTAACATCTAAAACTATAATTTCCATGTAGGAACCCGATCCTAATTCCCTCATCCTCTTACCCAAAATCTCACCGAATGTCAGGAGACGAGCCTGTCCAGATTCGTCACCCCTACCATTCACACATAACATTCACAAATTACATTTTCTATGTAAATTTTCATGGTTTCATGCCCCCAATCATATACAACACATGAATTAGCTTAATTTTAACATCTATTATTTTCCCCTAATTCAAGTCTAAGAACCCTAATCTATAATTCAACATCAAGGCATTAATTCATAATTGAATTTGAAATGAATTATAAGATCATGTTTAGAACACCTTACTCGATAAGAATTAAGGTTTCAATCTGATGCAACCATATTATTCAATAGTTTCACCCACATTTAACTAGTGTTTTGCCTATGTTTTATATATAAAATGCCTTGATATTCTTTGTTTTATGTTTTGAAGGCACTTTTGGATGAAAGATGCAAAAAGGAGTAAATTGGAGATAATTGGCAGATTTGACCTTCAGTCGATGTTTTGTGCAGAGCGTGAGCTCTAGAGGTTGAAATGAAGTGATTCTAGTGGAATTAAAAAGGTAACATCCATACCTTTCTGGACATCTAAGGCAAGAAAATAAAATAAGGAAGAGCATGGAAATCGCAGCCTTCAAAGTCAAATCTCGCAATCTGCCAGTGTTGACCTTTGGCCATTCCAACTTGAATATCTGGAGCTACAGAAGTCCAATTGATGCAAACTCAATTTTGTTGGATTCATGACTCAAAGTTATATAAACGCTCAAAATTGCAGCCAAAAACGATGTCATATGAGGGAGATATGATTTTTCAAAGATGACATCTGAATTCTGCCAGCAAACAGGTTTCGTGAAGAAACGAGTCCAAATGACATTCCGAAGCATTTAAACCGATATCCAAGTTTTTATTTCAGCAATTTAGCTCCTCTAAATCAAAGCTTGAAGATTTCATGCAAGACTATTTCTCCTTTTTAGGAAAATAGTTATTGAAGTACTTAAATGTAAACAGTCTACTTAATGGAGGACTATTTTGTAAAATAGAGACCTAGGGTTTCCTAGGATATAAAAAGAATGAGAGAAGAGAAGGGGAGCAGCGAGCCAAGGAGAGAAAAACGCCCCCTTCCTCTAAGAAACCCTAAATTATGCATTCTTTCTTCTTTTTGATTAGTTGTTCAACAAACATGCAAGGCTAAACACTTTTTCTTGGTTGCAAGGACACGGAAACCTTCGGATTTCAAGAACTGTGAGATTTATTTTACCTTTTCTTTTCAGTTTATATGATGAATATGTTTGTTCTCCTATGCTTATTTTTCCTATGATTGTTTTTTTTAATTGCTAGAGTGGACTCTAAGTTATTATTGTAGACAATCTATTATTAAGTTTGATATCAAAACCGGAGTTGTGGTATATGAACTTGTGAAGCAACTGAGTTTAATAATTGTGGCGGATCTACGTTATTAATCTTAGGGAGAACATTCAATCAAATCAAACATAGACTGCGGACAGTTATGTTTTCTTGATTAATCAACTTATCTAGTTCTTAAGGCTGCCATTGAATTAAATTACTAGTGCGGACACTGTGGTTGTTTGATGGTTAGGGCTAGTTATACGGCGGATCCGTTAACTAACCAATGTTAAGAAGAGATAAATATTCAGAATATAAATTGATGTTTCGTTTCCATGATCAGTTCTGATTTCTGTAGGTGGATGTGTGCTTGTGACCAAGGTTTGTTCTCTTGATAATTTTCTGATTTTATTAAATTTAGTTTGATAGTTTTCTGTTTTCTTTTGCTTTAGCCTAGATAACGTCCAACCCCCCCCCCAAATTGCATATCATCTAGCATAAAAATCTGACTTGAATCTTCCTCGTGGGATCGACCCCTTGCTTGCTCTATACTATCTTGTGTGTTGTGTTTGAAGCTAGGGTAATTAATTTGTGCGACCGCGACATCGCAACAAATTTTGGCGCCGTTGCCGGGGAAGTAATTTTAGTTGATTCTTGTGCTATTATTTTTATTTGCTGTGATTGTTATTTCTTTTTTCTGAAAAAAAAAAACAGAATTTTTGTTTGCTGCGGTACTGTTCATTACGGCAGCGGTACTGTTCAAAACAGATTGTTTGGTGGAATTAGGTATCAGCCATTTGTTTCCTGAAGGGAAACGACGTTCTAAACAGGACTAGTGGTAAACCACTAGCCCCACCCTATCGAGGCCAAATTCCGCTGTTTTCTAGGGTTTTTAGGCAGTTTTTGTTTTCTACCGTAGGATTTTCGTACAATTTGCATTGTTTTCGATCTCTTGTGTGGTTGGTTTATTTTGAATTTTCTTGATGATTTATGCCAGTAACCCGTTCTACTAATCAAATTCAAGTGCATTTGGATCTCGAAATAGAAAAAACTTTACGCAGGTTACGAAAGGAAGCTCGCCTTAACACCATGGCTGTTGCACGACAACAAACACTCAAGGAGCTTGCTGCTCCTAACGTGGAAAATCAGCCATTGTGCATAAACATCGACAATAATGTAAACTTTGAGCTCAAATCTGGTTTTATACATTTGCTACCAACTTTCAATGGTCTTGCAGGAGAAGATCCTCATACTCATCTCAAGGAATTCCATATGGTTTGCGTTGGCATGAAACCGAATGGAGTTGATGAAGAACAGGTTAAGTTGAAAGCTTTCCCTTTCTCTTTAAAAGGGGCAGCAAAGGTATGGCTTTTCTCCATTCTCCCAGGTTCAATTGGAACGTGGAATGGCATGAAGAAGATCTTCCTTGAGAAGTATTTCCCAGCATCTCGAGTTGCCAACATAAGGAAAGAAATATGTGGGATTCGACAATCTCATGGAGAGACACTTTCCAAGTATTGGGAAAGATTTGAGCAACTGTGCATTCAATGCCCTCATCATCAAATACCCGATCAGCTGCTCATTCAATATTTCTATGAAGGATTGATGCCTACTGACCGTAGTATCATTGATGCTGCAAGTGGAGGGGCATTGGTAGATAAGACACCCGAGGCTGCACGCCAATTGATCTCAAACATGGCAGCCAACTCGAAACAGTTTGGCACTCGTGGAGACTTTGCAAATAAACGAGTAAATGAGATAAGTATTTCTAACCTTGAGAATAAAGTTAATGATCTTACTTCTCTTGTGCGTTCTTTGGCTTGTGGCAATGTACAGCAGGTGAAAGTTTGTAGCATATGCTCCTTACAAGGACATGCTTCAGATATGTGCCCAACAATGCAAGAAGATTACATTGAACAAGCTAATGCAGTTGATGGAGCATTCAATGGACAACCTCAGCGTAAGTATGATCCTTTTTCCCACACGTACAATCCTGGATGGAGAGATCATCCCAACCTACGGTATGGGAACCAGCCTCAACAAGGCAATCAAGGCCGACAATTCCATCCCCATGGATTTCAGCCCCAACAGAATTATCAAGCAAGACAACCCCCTTCATTCACAAACTCCAATGTTATGGGGTCGTCATCCAGTGATGATCTTCGTGAGATGATGAAAACTTTGGCTTCTAACACTGTGACCTTGCAACAAAATGTCATGTCTTTTCAACAGGAAACAAGGTCAAGTATTCACAACTTGGAGAAGCAAATGGGGCAAGTAGCTTCAAGTGTGGGGAAATTGGAAGCACAAATGAATGGAAAATTGCCCTCCCAAGCATTGAATCCAAAAGAGAATGTTAGTGCGATCATGCTGCGAAGTGGGAAAGAACTTGAAGAGAAAAGGTCGAAACAAATTGAGATGGAGGAAGAAGAAGAGATAGAAACTGAATTGAGTACAAAAAAGAAACATCCTTCTCCATCACAAATTGAAACCACGACCAACACTCTAAAGGTAAGTCCTCAATCAATGACTTCCAGTTTTAAAACAATTCCACCCTTTCCTGTGAGTTCTTCTAGGTCAAAGAAAGAGGACAAAGAAAAAGAGATTTTAGAGGTTTTCAAGAAAGTAGAACTCAACATTCCTTTGCTTGATGCTATCAAGCAAATTCCCAAGTATGCAAAATTCTTGAAGGAGTTGTGTACTACTAAGAGAGCTTTCAAACTGAAAGGTCATGAAACGGTAAGTATGGGTGAAGTTGTATCTGCCGTTGTTCAAAAGAATCTGCCTTTGAAACAAAAAGACCCAGGTGCGTTTACTATCCCATGTTTTATTGGTAATGCTAGTTTTAAAAGAGCTTTATGCGATTTAGGTGCATCCATTAGTGTTATGCCCAAACATGTTTATGATTCTCTTAGTCTTGAGCCTTTGAATAAAACTAGCATTGTAATACAACTTGCGGATCGTAGTTTTGTTTACCCACTTGGTGTGATAGAAGATGTCCTAGTTAAGATTGATAGTTTGGTCATTCCATGCGACTTTTATATTCTTGATATGGAACATGATTCTTGTGATTCATCAAACAGCACTCCTATATTGTTTGGGAGACCATTCTTGAAAACTGCCAATACAAGGATAGATTGTGGTAAGGATACTTTGTCTATGGAAGTAGGAGATGAAAAGATTGAATTTAATTTTCATGATGCAATGAAATATCCTTATAGCAATGTTTATTCTATCACATGCTATGACCAAGTTGATAAGTGTGTGCAGCAAGTTTTTGATTTTGATTGTGAGGATGGATTAAGCGTAGCTTTGAGCTATGGCTATGATTTTACCGAGATAGAAGAGATGGAGAGGCACATATGTGTTCCCCAAAACGTGCACGAATCAGCATTGGCTTTGCAATCATTGCAAACTGTTCCCCATGGTAATGTCTTTGTTGATTTAGTACTCTCACATAAAAAGCTTTTGCCATCTATTTTACAGGCACCCGAGTTAGAATTGAAACCTTTGCCCGATAATTTGAAGTATGTATTCATTGGCGACAACAATACACTTCCCGTTATTATAGCATCAGGTTTGACAAATACGCAAGAGGAAAAACTTGTGAAATTGTTATGTGATCACAAGACGGCCATTGGATGGACTTTAGCTGACATCAAGGGCATTAGTCCCTCAATGTGTATGCATCACATACTATTGGAGGACAATGTGAAACCAACAAGGGAAATGCAAAGGAGGTTGAACCCGCCTATGATGGAGGTAGTGAAAGCTGAAATTTTAAAACTGTTAGATGCAGGAGTCATTTATCCCATCACGGACAGTAAATGGGTTGCGCCAATCCATGTGGTGCCTAAAAAGACCGGAATCACGTTGGTGAAAAACAAAAATGATGAGCTCATTCCTACTCGCATCTCGAGTGGATGGAGAATGTGTGTTGATTACAGAAAGCTAAATCTTGCTACACGCAAAGATCATTTTCCATTACCATTCATGGATCAAATGCTTGAACGCCTAGCAGGTAAGTCTTTTTATTGCTTTCTTGATGGATATAATGGATACAATCAGATTGTTATTAATCCTGAGGATCAAGAAAAGACTACATTTACATGTCCATTTGGTACATATGCATATAGGAGAATGCCCTTTGGTCTCTGTAATGCACCTGCAACTTTTTAAAGATGCATGATGAGTATTTTTTCTGACTATGTTGAAAGAATAATTGAGGTTTTCATGGATGATTTCACGGTGTATGGTGATTCTTTTGATAAATGTCTAGAAAATTTATCTTTGATCTTGAAAAGGTGCATTGAAACTAACCTTGTCTTAAACTATGAGAAGTGTTATTTTATGGTAGAACAAGGAATAGTTCTTGGGCATGTTGTGTCTTCACGTGGATTAGAGGTTGATAAAGCTAAAATAGACGTTATTTCATCATTGCCTTACCCCTCCTGCGTGAGGGAAATTCGTTCTTTTCTTGGCCATGCAGGTTTCTATCGACGCTTTATTAAAGATTTCTCAAAGATTACAGCACCCTTGTGCAAACTATTAGCCAAAGAAGTGGATTTTGTGTTTGATCAAGCATGTAAAGATGCCCATGATGAGCTTAAGAGGCGTGTCACATCTGCCCCTATCATCCAACCACCAAATTGGGATGAGCCTTTTGAGATAATGTGTGATGCAAGTGACTATGCGGTAGGGTAATTAATTTGTGCGACCGCGACATCGCAACAAATTTTGGCGCCGCTGCCGGGGAATGTAATTAAGTTGTGAATACTTGACCTTGTTTCCTGTTGAAAAGACATGACATTTTGTTGCAAGGTCACAGTGTTAGAAGCCAAAGTTTTCATCATCTCACGAAGATCATCACTGGATGACGACCCCATAACATTGGAGTTTGTGAATGAAGGGGGTTGTCTTGCTTGATAATTCTGTAGGGGCTGTCCTTGGGCAAAGAATTGGGAAGAATTTGCATGTTATCGCCTATGCTTCCCGCATGTTGGACGGTGCACAATGCAATTACCATACAACTGAGAAGGAACTTTTTGCAGTGGTGTTTGCTCTTGAAAAATTTAGGTCATATCTACTTGGTACAAAAGTCATTGTTTTTACTGATCATGCAGCTTTAAGGTATCTTTTGAAGAAAAAGGAGTCCAAACCAAGATTGATTAGGTGGATCTTGCTTTTACAAGAATTTGATCTTGAGATCAAAGACAAAAAAGGTGCCGAAAATCATGTGGCTGATCACTTGAGCCGACTAAGGACTGAGGATATACAAACCGAAACAATAAGAGAGACATTCCCCGATGAGCAGTTGTATGTGTTACATTCCTCTACAAGACCATGGTATGCTGATTTGGTGAACTATTTAGTCACCAAAGAATTCCCTCCAGGTTTGTCTACATCCCAAAAAGACAAGTTACGAGCTGATGCTAAATATTATTTTTGGGATACTCCTTATCTGTGGAAATTTTGTGTGGATCAAGTAGTTAGGAGATGTGTACCACAAGATGAATTTCATTCCATTCTTACCTTTTGTCATTCTCATTCTTGTGGTGGGCATTTTGGAGCAAAAAGAACGGCCCACAAGGTACTTGAAAGTGGTTTTTATTGGCCTTCTATTTTTAAGGATGCATATCATTTTTGCAAATCATGTGAAAAATGCCAAAAAACAGGTAATATCACTCACAAGAATCAAATGCCTTTAACAAATATTCTTGTGAGTGAAATTTTTGATGTTTGGGGTATTGATTTTATGGGTCCATTTCCTTCTTCTTTTGGCAATCTTTATATCCTTCTTGCTGTTGATTATGTGTCCAAATGGATTGAGGCGAAAGCCACACGAACTAACGATGCTAAGGTTGTTTTAGATTTTGTCAGGACTCACATAGTTGACAGGTTTGGAATCCCTAAAGCTATCATTAGTGATCGTGGCACTCATTTTTGCAATCGTTCAATGGAAGCATTGTTACGCAAATATCATGTGACTCATCAAACTTCCACAGCATACCATCCTCAAACGAATGGCCAAGCTGAAATTTCAAATCGAGAAATCAAGTCCATTTTGGAGAAGACAGTGCAACCTAACCGGCGAGATTGGAGTCTACGACTTGGTGATGCACTTTGGGCTTATCGGACTGCTTACAAATCACCTATAGGAATGTCACCTTATAGGATGATTTATGGAAAAGCATGTCATCTACCGGTGGAGCTTGAACACAAAGCTTTTTGGGCCATTAAAAAATATAACATGGATTATGATGCTGCTGGGATTGCAAGAAAGTTGCAATTGCAAGAGTTGGAAGAGATTCGAAATGATGCTTACGAGAATGCAAGGATTTATAAAGAAAAGACTAAGAGTCTCCATGACCGAATGATTACAAGAAAAGAGTTTAATGTTGGAGACAAAGTCCTTCTTTATCATTCGCGTTTGAAACTTTTTCCTGGAAAGTTACGCTCTCGTTGGATTGGACCATTTGTTGTTTCTAATGTTTTTTCTTATGGTGCAGTTGAAATTACAAGTTTAGAAACCAACAAAGTACTCAAGGTCAATGGGCATCGCTTGAAACCTTTCTATGAAGGTTGGACGACAGAACTCACCGCTTCTGCGGAGTTAGCTGAACCAATCTATGAAGAATAAGCATGCAACATGTCGAGCCAATGACATAAAACAAAAGCGCTTACTGGGAGGCAACCCAACACAAAAAAAAAAACAGATTTGCTTTCTTTTTCCCTTGTCTTTTATTTTTCGCATTTTACTTTATTTTTGTCATTCTCTAATATTCCTTTTCTTTTATTTTAACATTGAGGACAATGTTATGTTTTAAGTGTGGGGGTATTGGGAGAATGTTGGTTTTCTAATTTTGGTTTTCTTTGTTATTTTTCAAAATAAAAAAAAAATTATGTTTGATCTTTTGAACTCCCATTGGTTTTTGAGAATATGAGTATTATGTATGAGAATTAGTTGAGATAGATGAAGATATAAATCGAATGAAGGAGTGTGCATGCAAGTTTTAAGGTTTAATTGGTTTAGGGATTGACTTTGAGAATATGTCATGTTGACTTTATAGTGTTATACCAATGCAAGCTTTTGAGCCTTCAACATTATATTCTTTGATTGTGCCTTCTTTCAATGATATGTATCTTTAGAACTTGCTTCATATCTTGTTGAGATTACATTCATATTACATACATACATGAAGATGATAAAGGCATTAGGAATTTTAACCATTTGAGCCAAAAAGCCAACCTAAAGCATATTATCCTTAGTAAACCCCTTTTGAGCTTGTTTATCTTTTCTTTGCTTTATCCATGTATAAGCCTTAACTTTATATATGTTTTCCTTTTCCCTTGGCCAAGGATTAGTAGAGCATATACTAGTGATATTTCATGGAATTATGGTTGGAAATTATGTGAAAAGAAAGAAGAAGTGATGTTTGATGAAAAGATGGGCAAAGTTGCCAAAGGTAAAAAAAAAAAAAAAAAAAAACAGAAAAAAGAAAAAGAAAAAGAAAAAAGTGTTCCTTTATGTTCTTAAGATTTTATATTGAAAAAGCTTGAAATCAAAAGAAGTTAAGCATTGGTGATTAAAGATGGAAAATTTATGTGCTTCGATGGAATATCTTGTTTGAAATATCATTTTTCAGAATGCTCTACTTTCTTTGGTTTGAACCTTTTTCTTTTACTCTCTTTTACCTCACCTTTACCTTAGCCCCATTACAACCAGAAAATAAGACCTTTTGATTCATGCATTGTTTGTAATATGTTATTAATGGAGATGAGATTGAAGAGCAAGCTTATAGTAGAACATATTCATTGATTGAATTTTAGAGATTTAAACACATAAGCCCTAAACACGTGAGTGTTGGAGTGTATATCAATGAGAGGACCTATCACTTTGGCATGGCATAGATTTCATTTAAATCCCGACGATTAATTAAGTTTTGAAGTTTGCATGTAAATAAATTCATGAAAATTTATACTCTTTATCCTTCTTAATTGTGTTCTTGTTTATAATGCATATATTCTTGGATATTGATGGGAGATTAGAAGATTAGTCATAGTGATTTCATTTAATTTAACTTCAATTTGGTTTTACCTATCCTTTCTCGAGGACGAGCAAGAGGTAAGTGTGGGGGTATTTGATGCAACCATATTATTCAATAGTTTCACCCATATTTAACTAGTGTTTTGCCTATGTTTTATATATAAAATGCCTTGATATTCTTTGTTTTATGTTTTGAAGGCACTTTTGGATGAAAGATGCAAAAAGGAGTAAATTGGAGATAATTGGCAGATTTGACCTTCAGTCGATGTTTTGTGCAGAGCGTGAGCTCTAGAGGTTGAAATGAAGTGATTCCAGTGGAATTAAAAAGGTAACATCCATACCTTTCTGGACATCTAAGGCAAGAAAATAAAATAAGGAAGAGCATGGAAATCGTAGCCTTCAAAGTCAAATCTCGCAATCTGCCAGTGTTGACCTTTGGCCATTCCAACTTGAATATATGGAGCTACAGAAGTCCAATTGATGCAAACTCAATTTTTTTGGATTCATGACTCAAAGTTATATAAACGCTCAAAATTGCAGCCAAAAACGATGTCATATGAGGGAGATATGATTTTTCAAAGATGACATCTGAATTCTGCCAGCAAACAGGTTTCGTGAAGAAACGAGTCCAAATGACATTCCGAAGCATTTAAACCGATATCCAAGTTTTTATTTCAGCAATTTAGCTCCTCTAAATCAAAGCTTGAAGATTTCATGCAAGGCTATTTCTTCTTTTTAGGAAAATAGTTATTGAAGTACTTAAATGTAAACAGTCTACTTAATGGAGGACTATTTTGTAAAATAGAGACCTAGGGTTTCCTAGGATATAAAAAGAATGAGAGAAGAGAAGGGGAGCAGCGAGCCAAGAAGAGAAAAACGCCCCCTTCCTCTAAGAAACCCTAAATTATGCATTCTTTCTTCTTTTTGATTAGTTGTTCAACAAACATGCAAGGCTAAACACTTTTTCTTGGTTGCAAGGACACGGAAACCTTCGGATTTCAAGAACTGTGAGATTTATTTTACCTTTTCTTTTCAGTTTATATGATGAATATGTTTGTTCTCCTATGCTTATTTTTCCTATGATTGTTTATTTTAATTGCTAGAGCGGACTCTAAGTTATTATTGTAGACAATCTATTGTTAAGTTTGATATCAAAACCGGAGTTGTGGTATATGAACTTGTGAAGCAACTGAGTTTAATAATTGTGGCGGATCTACGTTATTAATCTTAGGGAGAACATTCAATCAAATCAAACATAGACTGCGGACAGTTATGTTTTCTTGATTAATCAACTTATCTAGTTCTTAAGGCTGCCATTGAATTAAATTACTAGTGCGGACACTGTGGTTGTTTGATGGTTAGGGCTAGTTATACGGCGGATCCGTTAACTAACCAATGTTAAGAAGAGATAAATATTCAGAATATAAATTGATGTTTCGTTTCCATGATCAGTTCTGATTTCTGTAGGTGGATGTGTGCTTGTGACCAAGGTTTGTTCTCTTGATAATTTTCTGATTTTATTAAATTTAGTTTGATAGTTTTCTGTTTTCTTTTGCTTTAGCCTAGATAACGTCCAACCCCCCCCCCCCCAAATTGCATATCATCTAGCATAAAAATCTGACTTGAATCTTCCTCGTGGGATCGACCCCTTGCTTGCTCTATACTATCTTGTGTGTTGTGTTTGAAGCTAGGGTAATTAATTTGTGCGACCGCGACATCGCAACACAATCTTCGACCAGTTAAAGATTTTCGACTCCCTCCTTCCTTTTTTTCTAATGACAGCCAGCCCTTCTTCTTCTCTTCTTGTTCAAATTTTCTTGTTAAATCCTTGCCCACAAGTTTTTATTCCATCTATAAACCCTTAATCTTGGATGTGTTCTTGAAATCTTGGTGTTTCTCTCTTGATTTTGCAAGAATGGATACAAAAACTCCCTCTTTTCTTTTCTTTTGGTTGCTGCCGATTTTTGGTGAGAAGAGGAGTATTTATACTCTATAATGTTTCTCATTTGTACTTAGGCCTCATTTCCTTTAAGTGTATTCTTTTTGCCCCTATATCTTTTTCTTCTTATAATCAAGTTATACCTCTTTTCATTTCTTATAACTTCATCCTAGAACTTTTCGTTTAGTTTATTTTATTCAATTAAATCTAACCCTCAACATTACCAGGTTAATTTATAATGTCTCAAATTATTTTTCCTGGGAAATTTATATTCAAAATTTCTGAATTCCTGTTTTTATTTAACCCTATGCATGAATGTCTTCACTTTTATTTCTCATGTAGTTAGTTTGTAATTTAAGCAACCTTTATTTTTCCCGGGGTTTACAGGTAAAGTTAAACAAACCAAAACAAATAGGCAAATAATCAAACAAGCAAAACTTAATCCAACCAGACAAGACGTTTCTCAATGGGGTTGCTATCTTGTCACGAGGCTCATGACGTCGAGAATGGTGGGTCTGCAACTTGAGTGATGGTGAAAAAGGGTTTTGAGTTTAATAATAAAATTATGATTATGAAGTTCAGGATTCGCCACATAGTATTATGGTTACTAGGAAACCTAATGGTCTACGAAGGTCTAAATAAGAGACTGGTTGTGTAAAGGGAAGATGCATCACTTTTAGTGCACCCTACCTATGATAAGCTGCATTGTTGTTTGATTGTTATTCTAAATCATGTTTCTATCTGTTGGTCTTGTCTAAGGTTCAAGGTAGATCTTTCTTCATGAGGAAGTTTCTACCTTATTGGGTTAAAACCTAACTATTCTAAGTTTCAAATTTTAACATTGCATTTATTTTTTATCTTTAGTATCCGAGTGTATACTCTACAGTGTAGTTTTATACCCCTAAATACTAAAGTTTATAGCTAAATCTTACTACTCCAAATTTTAATTAAACAAAATAATTGTGAAGAGATTTTTGATATTTTGACTAAGGCCTAATGGATAATCATAAACTAGTTTTAATTTTCATTTTAAATTATGATAAAAATAATTTTATCTCTTTTTTAGAAAATATGCATGAAACTTTTTTAGGATTTGGTCGTATTCACGAAAACAAAATTTTTTTTTTTAATTTGATTTTTTTGAAGTTTTTTATTTTTTTAAAAAAACATTTTAGAGAAAACTGAGTATATTTAATATCGAATCCATATTTTACGGTGTAAGTTTACAGCTTAATATTATACAAAATTATTGAAAAAATCATGCGGGGAAGCCATAAATATTTTTAAAATGCCATTTGAAAAATTTGAAGTTTTTTTTTAAAAAATTATTTTCTTATATTATTTTTTTATTAAATATATTGGGCTAGAACGAGTCCAGCTTGACTCAATGGGGGTGGGCTGACTGGCAACCCAATAATCTTTTTTTTTTGGTTCTGGGCTAGACCCGACCCAACCATCAAGGTTGGGCTGGAACAGTTCCAACCCATTGTTGCATTTGCTAGTAAAAGCTAGCAATTGGAGGACGTGAATTATTTTACTTGGCATACGGGTTGCTACGGTGTAAGTTTACAGCTTAATATTATGCAAAATTATTGAAAAAATCATGCAGGGAAGCCACAAATATTTTTAAAATGCCATTTGAAAATTTTGAAGTTTTTTTTTATTTAAAAAAAATATTATTTTCTTATATTATTTTTTTATTAAATATATTGGGCTAGAGCGAGTCTAACCTGACTCAATAGGGGTAGGCTGACTGGCAACCCAATAATCTTTTTTTTTTTGGGTCTGGGCTAGACCCGACCCAACCATCAAGGTTGGGTTGGAACAGGTCCAACCCATTGTTGCAGCTACTAGTAAAAGCTAGCAATTGGAGGACGTGAATTATTTTACTTGGCATACGGGTTGCGGCTGGCGTCACTGGTATGGATGAGACCAGTGGAAGTGCTGGTGGCTCACGGTGGAGACTGGAGATGTTGGTGGCCAAGTTATTGTGATGCAGGAAGAAGAAGAAATTTGCGGTGGAAAGGGAGAAACTTGCAATGGTTGTCCTTATTGCTGGCAAGGAGATGAGTTTCCAAGGATGCTGGGTCATTGTTGGTCACGGTGTGGGGGGGTTATGGTGGTTGAAGAAGTCGAAGTTGTGGCGGTGGAGGAGAAAATGAAAAGGCTGGCAATTGAAAAAAATATTGGGAAGGCTAACTTTTTGTAAACTTTGGACTTGAATTTATCCTCCTAAATGCATGAAATCCATCCCTATTTATAGAGGGTGAAAGAGGGGTAATTTGTCTTTATTGTGGACAAATCTTGGCTCTTAATTCAACTAGAAAGGATCTCAACCGTTGGTTCAAATGTGTCATCATGGTTTGTCAAAAGTTGGCAGTTAAAGGCTATCTGAGTTGGCCATTTTGGGCCAACGCCGTGACCACTGTGGTGTTAATCAGCCGGAAAGGACCATACCAGAGTGTAGTTAAATATCAGACCATCATGGTGGTGTTATTTATTTTATTTTTATTTTATCAAATTTGGTGAAAAAACGAAGCATTAAATGCGCTTGAAAGGTAGTCACCCGAGCAACTTTTTCAGAAAAAAAAAAGATGATGATGAACAGTAAGCAGACGACGCGTCGTTCGGTCCCTTTTTTTACAATTCAAAATGGCGTCATTTTGGACTTCTTAAGGATCTAATTTAGTGGTTTGGCTAAAGTTCAATTTCATCCTCCTTTTAATTTCTTTTAATTGCACCCCTAATTAACCATAAACTTCTAATTTTATGCAAGTTTGCCCCCACTGAACTTGAATGTCAGCCTTAGATTTCAACGCCTTTCATTTTGATCTTTGGTCTTGGGTTTATGCAAATTGACCATTAAATTTTTAATTCTCTTCAATTTCACCCCTGGTTTCAATCAATTAGGTCCCCTGTAACATCCTCAAATTATAATGTCATGCAATCTCAGACATTTCTTTACTAATATCAAGTATTGAATAATATGTCTAAAATTATGGAATTTTGTTTTTTGAAAATTTCAGCAAAGTTCCTCTATTTTTGTTGATACTAAGTTATCGACAACACTTCTATTATATGTCATTACAACTTCTATCTTAATCCAATCATTCTGAATCACATCTTATTCATCAAATAATATATCAATACATATAATTATCAATATATTCAAGTCTTATAATATCAATTAATAAGTCAACATAAAAGTATTACTCAAACAATTTGAAAGATAAACAAATTCATCACTAAAAAGTAATAAATGTTATCTAACTATATATACATTAGATGTTTTAAGACAATATGACTCTTAATCTTAATATTGTATATGACTCTTAATCTTAATATTGTAAATACAATATTAAGATTAAGAGTCATATTGTCTTAAAACATCTAATGTATTCTACTACTTTATATTATAAACTTATTTTATCATTTTGAAAATGATTTAGCCATACTAACAATTATATATATATATATATATATATATATATATAATACATCCACTACATACTACTTGATTTTTACAACATAATAGGTTTTCAAAGAAAATAAAGATATAAATATTGCATTCTAAAATGATAATTCATAAACAGAAAACTCCTACATCTAACAATCTGCATCACCTCGCGGTGTACCTGTTTCAACAATAACCACATTAATCAATTTACTTAATATCTTAGTCTAGTATTAATTATTTACTCTTAACTTTTGAAATTTAATACTTCTAACTTCAATCTAACTCAATCAATTAATTTACATAATCTTTTCAAAACTTAAATATCCAGCTAACTCATCTTGATTACCAAATAATTCTAACACTTCCATATAATTACTCAGAAATTTAGTTTTCCTTTCTCGGTTACCAATAAATCCGGTAATTTCCATCTGAATTACCCATCATCCAGCTAACTTTTTTATTAACAGTAAACCCGATAATTCTTTTAATTACCCAAGGAATCCGGCTAACTCATTTTGGTTGCCAAAATCCATCCGGTAATTCCATATGAATTACCCAGCATCCGGCTAACCTCTTTATTAACTAGTAATTCTCTTAATTACCCAAGAAATTCGGCTAACCCATTTCGGCTGCCAAAATCAATCCGGTAATTCCATATGAATTACCCAGCATCCGGCTAACCTCTTTATTAACTAGTAATTCTCTTAATTACCCAAGAAATTCGGCTAACCCATTTTGGCTGCCAAAATCAATCCGGTAATTCCATATGAATTACCCAGCATCCGGCTAACCTCTTTTGTTAGCCAAATAATGATCTCGGTAATTTCACATAAATTACCAATAATTCTCATAATAATTACTCAATTTATTCTTTTGCTTCATTCTTTTAACATCAAGTAAATAAACAACATAGATATTTAGGGAAAAATAATAATTATAAAATAAGGTGACAAATCACATACCTTCTGTTCGTGATGACCCAACTCCTTCTATTTGATAACCAACTCCAGATACAACTCTTAAATCAATCAAATGTCATTATATCATTAGTCCATCAATATTTTTCTTACATGCCAAAACGCAAAGCTCATAATTTATTTTTATTTGTAATTCATTCTAATAAAAATTCATTCTCAAACATAACATCATTATTTTACATGCAACCATATATTTAAATCAAGTTACTTCTTTTCTTACTTTATAATTCCTCCACCAAATCCTTCTATTCTTTATGCCCTCACATCATATTATTTATTTTATTTAAACATATGTAACAACTATATTGAAATACAATCTAAACATCTTGTCTTTATGCTTTCTTTTAACTAGTTCATTTCTCTTTTAAATTGAATTTACATATTTTTATTTTTATTTTTTTCTCAACTTTAATGCTATTTCTTCATTTAGTCTTTCTTGCATATTTCAAATATCATGATTAAACATAGTTTTCTAAATATTAATATCTAAACTCATTCCTCCACTTTTCCTTCATTTGACTGAATGTGATGTTCCTTTTCGTCCCCTAAATTTTTCTTCGTTTACTTGTTATTTTAAAATGGGGATTTTTTTTATTTTTTTTATAAAATTATCTTGATCTCATGACTGGAGTCACGGGTTTAGCAGGGATAACTTGAGTTGGCGAAACCCTGATTACTAGAGTTACAAGCTTGTCATTCTAACCTGAGTTGACCCAGCCTGATTTTTTTAGATCCCTCTTTTCCAGCTTGATTTTTTAAGTCCTTTTTTTACTTAGCTTTATCTTTTCATATTTAATAAACTAAGAATTAAGCTACATCGTTTATTCTCCTTTGAAAAAAAATCTTCTAGGATATAGCGAGTTTTTTTTTTTTTGTAAATTGGTTTATCTATTATTGTTGCTTTTTTATCATTTAATTAAAGTAAAAACAATTTATTTAATGCAATTAGGTATAGACCCATGTCATTAAAAAAATCAAAATATATATAGGTCTTATAATTCTATGGCATATCATCAAACTGTTATGTTGATAACTTGCACGCCAATTGCTTAACTAAATGTTAGTAATTGAAATAATTTTTCAAAAATATAGTATATTATTTATTATTTGACTTTTATTTTATACTTCATTATATTTTTTTTTTACTTTATAATCAACCTAATTTTATTTAAATGTCAAAATATTTTTTTATTAAAATAAATGTACACATGCATTTTGATGAAAAATGAAGCTCTCATTTTTTTTATCCTTTTTGTCTGTGAAAGAAAAATATGAAACTGTTTTTTATAACATTTGTTAAGAATACTGTTTCAATTTCTAAAAATGTTTTTTAAGAAATTGTAATTTTTTTTTTAACAAGTATCATTTTAGAGGTTTACGTGACTCTCCTAAATAGTATCTACTATATATTTATATACAATTCAGATTTATATTTTAAAATTTTATTTTAGTTGAATTAAGATTATTTTACCTACTTTTTAATCAGTAATTACTCCATCATATTTTATATAAAGTCATTCAGATCTAAAATAAATATTCAAGTTTATTTATTTTAATTAAAATCACAGCATATTAAATTTGGTAAAAATGTTCAATATATAGTTGATTAACATACTTGCAAAGCATGTGGCAAGAAAACTAGCTTTTTTATAAATAGATGAAGAAAAAAAAACAGAATTTAACCAATTAATTACAGCATGAACAATTTAAATAAAATCTCAAAATAAACCTTAGCTTTGTTTGGGAACGCAATTTGCATCACACCGCAAGTGCAACTTTGTTCCCAAAGAGGTTCGTAGTCACAAACTCAAATCATACAGAATGGAATGAAAGTAAAATCAGAATTATTCAAAAACTGGACCCAACGCCGACATATACATCCCCACATCTGAAGATTCAAAACTCACAGAGCGACTAGACCACAGAGATGATGGCAGCAGATACATCCTCAGGAAATTGTGCAGTAGGTGCTAGCAAGGTTTGCTAACTCATGTCACTCGGCATCAATCCAAGCCATCTAAGATCAAATCCCACTGACAAGGAATGGAATGGACTGAGGGAGGAAGGCTGTCCCCGTTGCACAGCTCATAGTTCAACAAACTCTCTAACGAACCCGGAAAAAAAAAAGAAATATGAATGCGTACCCAAGACAAGTGACTTGAACTTGATTTTTTACTGTCCCTTGAAAAACCTAACTGCTGCCTAGGGGCATGGTTAGTAAAACATATATAGTTGGTTCTGAAGGTCTACAGTCACCCTGACTTTAATATCGATTATAAGATGAACTAGCTTATATTATTAGCAGTTATGATTTATGTGATAGACTGAAGAATCTTTATATAGAGGGAGAAAAACCACTCACATCCCCATCAAACTGTGCAGACAGCCCTTTGGGAACTTAGTTTTGTTGTTATTAAAAAAAAAAGGGTTGTCCACCGAGAAAAATTCCCGGATGTGAAGCTGTATAACACCAATACTTGGAGAATCATTAGCTATTCCTCAAAAAGTTAACACTAGACCAGCTGGATGATGCTCTAGCATCCCATCTCAGAGTCAAGAACTCTATACTGAAAATCTAGCAGGCTCTTCTGAAAAGCTTAGTTGCATGTCCTGGAAAATTAAAACATATATGACAGGAATTGAACCTAAGACATTTCCTCAACAAGCAACATGGCAAAAAAATTGCAAGTATAAAAGCACCAGAAATTAAATGCAGGCAACATTGTTGAAGCAAAACCACTACTCAGAGAGCAAGGGAACCAGGATGTAATTGGAATCAAAACATGCTAATAGCATTTATATATCTATCAAGAAGTCTAAACCCATGAAACAAATGCACGTGTCAGATTTAACCGATCACCAAAGTGTGTTAATAGAAAGTAATTACTCCATGCATTATGTGCCAATAATTGCACTCCACTCAATAATCTTCCACATTTGAAGTGAACATACCAAATACAGTACATCTATAAAACCTATTACTGAGTGGCAGACCAAATGGAAAAGCATGAAGGGTTGATGGACCTGCCGATTCTCAGAACATTGATTGAGTCATTCGAACTTCGAGTTGGGAAAAGAGTAGGGGTACAATGTCCTTTAGTTTTGAGATCAAAGCATCCATGATCTTTCAATAGTAGACTGATCAGTGTGACCATAGCATGAACTATGAAGAACCAAAACCGAGATAACAAAATGAATAATACTCCTCAGAAGCTAAAAGTGTCTCTTAATTAGTTTCCTATCTGCAGTGAAAATGAAACTACACTCAACACCACTCACATATGTTAAGATTGCCAGGTACTTACAAGGTAATAATAATAACAGTCTTTGATTCTATCTCCACTTGCCTCAGACAAAATGAGAAAAAGAAGAAGAAGATGAGAGGCCTAGCCTTGCAAAGCAAGCAAAACTTAAGAATCCCTACAGATTTACAAAAGCACGGTAAAACTAGCAAGTAAAAGAGTTTGAAACTTATTTTATTTCTTAATAATCATATACTTTAATATTTCTTGCTCTTTGATTTTAGTGGATTTAAATTAAACTAAATTCCTACTTGAGTATTTGATCATAAAAATATCCACAAGCCTACCAGTTAAACTAGTTCATTGGATTGATGATGCAATTTCACTCCCTTTTGCAGTTAACTTCAGCCTTCCACTCTTCTATTTGTGTCTCACTCTGTAGATTTTTGCACCACAAATTCATTGACTAGAAAGCTAAAACCTGGACTTCAGATTGAAGATCTATAACTTCTTTTTCTCAGTTCTACTAAACTTCAATAGAACCAATCAAATGTAGCAAAAAATGCTCATTTGGCAAGGGGTTGATCCAAAAAATTATCAGAGTTCAGATGTTCTAGTATTGCAAATCATTGAAACCAAAAACAGAAAAGCATGGATCATTTGAATAAACTTACCTTACTGCTAATTTTTAATCCTAATAAATTTGTCTCTTGCAGCACAGAAAACCTGAGTTGCAAAGGTTCTACTGTGCATTGAGGGAGAATTAATATCAAGCAACTCGTTTTTTTTTAGACGACAAAACAAAATGGAAAACATATGAAGCAATTGATAGAGCATTCATTTCTAACATGAGAACAATAAATAGTATTTTAAAAATCAATATGCATTTAAAGTTTCAACTAATCACATAGAAACCTCTATGGAAGGACTGTCTAGTTCAACTTTTGGCCTGAGCATTTTCAGGAAATAAACAGTGAATTAGCAGGAAAGAGTGATAATTTGATTAGCGCAACTTCATCCCATCAATTCAAAAAGAAGGAAAATGTTAATAATAATTCAGCTCGAGAGAGGTTCTTGCCTTGTGGCTTCAAGAATCTCTAAAAATCCCATTCGGGGACAAGGAGTACACCTGTGAGCAGCTGGTCCAATGTGGTTTGGTTTGGCAAATAGAGCTCTTTTCCTGGTTGAACTTTGAGCTCTCTAGTTTTCTTCAGACTTTAGCTGATTTATATTTCTTAATCCTGCTACCATAAATGGGTGGACCTTTAGCTCTGCATGATTGCGCTTAAGGTGAATGAGCTCTCCGGGTATTTCAATTGGAAGTTTCTCTTGTTAATAAATGCAATGAATTTAAGAAAATGGTGCAAAGATTTGTTAATTGAGCCAACGGCAACCATTAGAAATGCCATGACCCAGATAGAGTAGCAGGCATGAACATTATACCTGCATATAATTCTAAATTTCCTGCCAAGGCATGGTTCTGGGTTGTTGTCACTTAGTATTTTTATTACCTATGCTCTTGTCTGTTCTTTCAAAGTGATTTGCCATTTTCCAGTGAGAATTGTGAAGTCAAATGAGCGTAGCCTGCTTTCTGGTATTTTTATTCATAATGCTGCCTTTTGTTTTTTCCCCTTCGTTTTAATTTGACAATGGAATGCCCGATTTTCTGGTTAGAATTATGGCTTTATTAATGCTCACATAATCTCTTCTTTGCAGGTATAGGATGCTGTGGATGAGATGCTTTGCCCCCCTATCTTCAAAGCTACCCGATAGTCATGTTATCGAAAGGGAAACGGAATGGCAAGTCAGATGTGATTTAGAATAAAGAACTAGAGCAAAAGGTCGTCTTCCATTCGAACACCTATTCCAGTAGATGTTTGAAAATCAGTTTAGGAGGATGACCTTGAATACAATTCTAATCCATGTGTAGGCGTGCTAATATTCAAGTTACAATTGACTAGAAACTTTGGGTAAATTCCTTGCGTTTTCAGTTAAGAAACTAAAGGTGGCCATGTGTGATTGTGAATCAGTTTATTTAATCCATGGAGTCTTTTCTCAGCATGCTAGTTTTGCTGAAACGTCTTACTTTCATCTGCATCTCAAATTGATTATGCAACATTTCTTTTGAATGGTCCTTGCTTCTGAGCCTTGAGGCTGAGCTGCACAAGAGAAACCCTTTAAAGAAAAAAACTTTATGTAACAACGATGCACGCTCCCATTTCGAGTGTTCTATAAACATAATCTCAAGAGGTTGGTAACGAGCTAACGCACATCTCACTCCTATAAATGTGAAGCAAACCATACCCATTGTTAGATCAGTTACACTCGCTTCGACAGTACCTGCTGCTCCTCACGTAATTTTAGTTATTAATTAATTACATGCGTGATGCAACTGGACCAGGTCAAATTACAGGTGGAGCCGCCACTTCTTGAGTGCAGCTTGGCAGAGATGAGGAATCCAATTATGACCCCAAACCATGTCATACTAAAAGACAGATCCTTACTGAATCAGATGGGGAAAAAAGGGCATTAAACTACATAACACAGTAGATATTGTTTAAACAGAAGTGTAATTCAAGGTAAAACGAATTTCAGTTGAATAACAAATTCTGCAGCCAGAGTACATGAACATGTCAAAAAAGCGCAAGGAAACTTATTATTATCATCAACAGCACACAAACTGCATTCTTATCAATTAGCATCCTAGGCAAGGCACAATGATAGTAAATCCATGATATTTTCAAGATTCTAGCATAAAACACAAGTTATGCAAATTGCCATTACATTTTCTGCAATGGAGCATTTATATTATTGTTGAAAAGGTGAACGACTCTTCGGTGAAGCTCCACATTCAACCAACAGTCCAACTTAAGACTACTCTCCACATTTTTTCTCCCACCACTCAATGAACTTAACCTGTGCTGCCATGGTATCCAACCTGTAGAGTTGTAGCCAGTGGTTTCCAACTTCATGTCCAAATGTCCAACCAAAAACACCTCCAGCTAGAAAGGACAGCCCAGCACCTGTTAAATATGATTAGGGTAAGAAGCTAAACAATTTTTCATAACTAAGAAAACATGATAGAACACCTTTTCTTTCTGCAAGCTTCTGTTAATGATAATTGGCCTGTTTTCACTGTGAAACTAAAGAAACTCAGTTCATTTGCAAGCACATAAATACATCTGGGGAGCTGGTCCAGTAGATTCTTATATAATAATGATTTTTCCACTATCAGTCATGCCAATAAAACTCTTAACATGTAAAGAAAAAGGAACAAAAAAGACAAGGCTGAGAATATGATTCCACTGTCCTATAAATCATATTTATGCATATTTAAAGCATACTGGATTTGCCTGAAACACAATCCCCAAAAGTAGAAATCTCTTGCAAGTTACTAAGCAATCAACAGTGGAATCAGGTTTCACTAAAAGATAAACTAACATGTGCAACTGCAAACAGAAATCATTGTGATATGGCTCAATCGAAATAATAAAATTCGAATCCTCTTTCATCCTTAAGTTACTGGACACATTCAATTCCAAGACTATATTTACAATAAAAAATAGAGTGAGGAGGCAGTGGACTACCATGCAAGCTCCTTGAATATTTCCAGGCAACACCTGCTGTTGATACTGCTCCAATTACACTTCCTGTAAGTCCAAAGTTTACTGCTTCCCTAGCAGTCCTCAGCTGAAAAAGAAGACGACTTTATTCAAGCTTTTCCATAAATAAAGATCAAGCAGTAAACATGCTACAAAACAGGAACCATCAGAACTTATGGATCTGCCTTCTTCTGCAGGAAAACTTTATATTTTATGAAAACTCAGTAAAACCCTGATCCAATAAATTTGATTTGTACAACAAGGTTCATCAAAGTAAGAGTTTCAGCCATTTTCAACCCAGTCAAGAGATTGCAAACAAATACTTCGCAAAAAGAAAAAAAATACAGTGATAACAAAATCCCCAGCAGTAATTATATCAGATGCTGGGTAAAAGTGAAATTGATGGGCATCCAAGAAACAATACATAAATAATGCAAACATGGGGCAAGATTTGGCAGTAACTTCTCATAAATTGAGTCAGTAAAGATTAGGTATGCATATTGAATACAACAAGAATGGTTAGCAGAAATGATGCCATAGATTTTATGTAAGAATTTTAAGGAATCCATGATATGATAAGTGATCAAAAAAGCAGTCAAATATTGCCAGAGCATACTTAATTCATGCACATATTGAAGTCAGGTGTAAGGGCCCAAGAGGTTCGAAGGAAACAACAAAAACATTGTTAAATGTCAATTGACTGATAGCCATCAAAAAATGAGAACAAAACAGGGAGTTAAAAGAAAACACTCCAAACACATATAACTCTATTCTCACCATAGTAATTAACCAACACAAATAAATTCTGTTATGAGGCATTTTGGACACAAATAAGTACAAATTGTCATCTTAAAAGCTCAGCTTCTATAAAAGAATAACAAAATAACTGTATTCTTTTTAGCAAGAAGTTAAATTTGAAACTTGGGAAGACCAGCAAACTATTTGTAATATTTTCAGATGCTGCAGGATACTCAACTAATAATATCATTTGAGGTTCAAGTTTTGTTCAGTGATAGATGTGATCTAATCAACTTACAGGTAACCTAAAGACTTTATTCACCTTTAACTATATTATTTGACAATAATACTATTAATGGCCCATTAAACATTTATGCAATGACTAGAGTGGTACTCTGTTAATGCCTAAGGAGGGAAAAAGAAAGCTCCTTGGAAGCCTAAAGGCGCTCAATTGGCTGAAGAGATATTACAGACAGCATGCTCAACAATAACAATAGTAAGTCTAAATCAAGCCTGTTAATTTGCGGTATGTTTTAACAAATGGTTCTGACCAATAATGTAAGCACTTTCAGGTTGAACCTGAGAAGCAGACTTACACAAACTCACCATCACATAAACTGAGATGGTAATAGCACACAAATATGGCGCTATGGTGGTAATAGCACACATAATATGGCACCTTTTTTATGTTAATAACATTGAATTAACCACAAGTCATCAATTGCATCCACCTGTTGCTAGGTGACTACCTCTTGTTACTGCCGCATCACTTTGATGCATGTTTACCATACTCGATAAAATAAATATTCCTCAATATTATGTTAGCATAAGGAAAAGACTGTGTCTAGGAATTTTCCCATGACATGTGCCCAAATATCAAAGGTCAAACAATACGATCATCTTTGGACGTGGGTGTTTTGATATCCAGCAGGCATCATACACAATTTAAAGCTGAAATTATACCATAATAACACAACAAAGGAAATTGTATCTTCGGACACGACTCTTCAACATAATTGTTCTTGGAAACAGGTTGATTTCATTTGGCAGGTCACCTGAGCAGCTTACAATTGACAGAATATTATTTCACCGTTACTAATTTCATATCTAACTGTGAAATAACTGAAGACAGAGACACATTATTGAAGAGTGTGATTTAAGTGCCGATAAGGAAATTATACCGAAGTGACTAGGCACCATCAAGAATAAATAAGAACGATTCACAAAATACCTAACACAATGAAAAGATAAATTTCGATTCAAATTCTAACAGAGCTAAAGATATGTCCAAATGGTTATTCTCAAATAAAACACACAACTCTTAAATCATTTTTTTTATTAGAAAAAAAAGGGAAAAGGACTCGTACAACTGTAAACAAACAAAATAAAAGGAACCCAAAATCAATAATAAAAATAAAAACATAAGAGAAAATATTTTCAAAATGAACCCAACATCCATCATCAGCAGATAAGCAGTAAAATCCAGCAAAAATAAAATCTTTACTTCAAATGAAGCATAAAATGCAAGGATAAGAAAAACCCAGATGAAAAAAAATCTAAAATTTAGACAAAAAAAAGAAAAGAAAGGAAATCAAGTAAAGGAAGGGAAACCCAAATGATGATCTGATCTAAGCTAAATCTACAGCAGTACGCAAGAAGTAAAAAGAAAGGGAAGGGAATAATACAGTGGGGCCATGAATATGATCTGAAGCAATGAATTCTTGAACATCAGAATCAGACCAAGAAGGGATTGGTTTATCACGCCTGAGGAATCTTGCATAGTTTTCAAGAAACGAAAATCTATCTCCCCAAAATTCTGTAAACCCTTCCCAGTGTTTCTTGAAAAATGATTGCTGATGTTGTAGGTCTGATGGTTCTCCCATTTCCTTTCTCTGTATCTTTGTGGTGATGATGATTAGCAGTGAAAATAGTAGGAGAGATGTTAGAAAATAAAAGCGCAGCCAACCTTACCTCTTTTTCCTTAATTAAATAAAAAACTGCAGGGCAGGGCAAACACTCCAGATTTCTGTATTTAACAAAGTCTATGAGATTACGAGTGTTTATTTGATATTTTAATAACAATTGTGATTGTGATTTGAAAAATAATTATTTTATAAAAAATATATTTAGTTAAAGATAGTTTGAAAAAATAAATATTTGATTAAAATTGTATTTAAATTTGAAGTTGAAAAAAAAATAATTTAATATGTTTAGTTAAGAATGCTTTTAAAATTGAAGTTATAAAATAATTTTAAAAAATATATATTAATATTGATAATTTTTAATTTAAATATTGTGGACATCATAAAATAAATCATACTTTATATTAAAAAAAAATTATTGTTTCATTAAACTATCTATAATTTTATTACGTACAATATTCATCTGACAAGAACTACAAATTAGATAAAATATTATCAGAAATAAAATTGAGATTACAATATAAGTATATTTAATTCACTTTAAATTAATTTTAAAAAAAAATTATTATTTACGTTCATGTAAATAATACAAATAAAATCAATTAACTATACTAGTTTTTCAAAGAAAAAAAAACTATTTACTTGAATATTAGATACATGTTTTTATTATTCAGTGAACAATAAATTCATACTTTATTATTCAGTGAATAGTAGAGTATGGTTCAGCATTTTGCGGCATAGAAGGCAACTCCTAACTACTATTTTTTTTCGTGTTTCAAACATAATTCATGAATAATAAAAGCGTTCGTTAATTGACCAAATAACTTGTAAAATAAAACCGCAAAAAATATAAATGCTACAACGCAACCAATCAGGTTCTTATTGGTTGTCTGAGAAGGTAGGATACTAGGACACCAACCTAGAAAAGTTTTCAATTTTATCGCGTTCGGTTTTGTAAAGCCCAAAGTTAAAAAATTCAGGTTGAGGTCGGCTACTTGTCCAACCTAATAAATAACTAACCTCATATATATATATATATATATAATTAAATAATTCTAAATTATAGTATTTAGATTCAAGTTATGAATATCCAATAGGTAATTAAAAACCATCTAGTCAGTTTTAAATATAAAAAGTCTATAACTATTTATGTTTATGTTTTTCAATTTTGGATAATATATATTAATATATATGAATATCCTTTACCTTCCTTGCACTGTTACCTCATTTTTTTATTATAGTATTTAGATCCAGTTAAAGATATCTAATGAGTATTTAAAACTTGACTAGATTAGGTATAAATAAAAAAAAATTCATATCCATTTAGATTTGTGTTAAGTTTGATAATTATTTTGATTTTAAATTCAAGTTAGAATAATAGGAAATACTATATGCATTACCTTCACATCTCTGTTACCTCGTTTATCATGCACCACTCACAACTCATCATGCATAATTTACAAAATAAAATTTGAGAATACACCATATGAAGAATTGTTGAGTATACCAAAAATTATACTTCTCTCTTACAATAGTTTATATATATATAGATCACTAGTTTATATATGCTATGAGTTGGATTAATTTTTTTAATATAACAAAAAATGTTTAGGCTATAAAAAAATATTTGGTAATTTTATTAAACTTAGTCTAGAGGATGAATCTCAAAACCTCCTGATACAACTCTTTACCTCACCACTAGAAAATTGACAAATACAAACAAAAACACTAACAGAATATTTCTGTAGGCAAATTATAGTGAATTTTACCGACAAAAATATTTCATCGGTATATACCGAGGGAATTATAGTGGGAAAAGAAAAAATTAAAACAAAGTCAAAAGGTACAATGACGTGTCATTTATACCAACAATATTAATATTGTCAGTAAATTCCATCTGTAAACTCATTGGTAAATTGTTTACTTCTCTCTGACATTGTTCATCATATCAATTACAAAGGGAATTATCGACGAATTAATTCCATCGATATTTTCAGAGAGTTTTGGAAGTGTTTATTACTCAATTGTACTATTAATTATTGTTTTTATAGATGAAATCATTAACGGATTAAAAAGTCATTAGTGTTATTTGGCAGGTTTCTATTTTTTTTTATTAAATTGAAAATTAAAATTAAATATTACAAATAGAATCATCAACGGATTGAAAAGTCATCAATGATATTTGACAGTTCTGAAAATTTCTAATTAAATTAAAAAAAATTGAATTAAATATTACAAACAGAATCATTGACGGAATGATTAAAAATATTAATATTTAATTCTTCATCGGTAAAACCATCAGTAAAATGCCCCAACAAAAAGACTAGAACATCTCATTTCACAACAGACGCGCCTCTTCTTCTTCTTCTTCTTTCCCTTTTTTAAAAAATATTAATATTTAATTCTTCTTCCATAAAACCGTCAGTAAAATGCCCCAACAAAAAGACTAGAATATCTCATTTCACAACAGACGCGCCTCTTCTTCTTCTTCTTCTTCCACTTATTTAAAAAACACCAACATCCTTTTGTTTTTTCTTCTCTTCTCTTCTCTCCTCAATTCCTTCTCTTCTCCTCCACGCTAAGGTATGTCATCTCTTCTTTTCTTTCGTCTCTTAGTTTTTTTTAATTAACATATTTTATGAATTTGTGATGCAACTATATTATTCGATAGTTTCACCTATATTTAACTAGTATTTTGCCTATATTCTATATATAAAATGCCTTAATATTATTTGTTGTATATTTTGAAGGTATTTTTGGATGAAAGATGCAAAAAGGAGTAAATTAGAGGAAATTGGCAGATTAAACCATCAGTTGATGTTTTGTGCAGAGCGTGAGCTCTAGATGTTGAAATAAAGTGATTCTAGTGGCATTAAAAATCTAACATCCATACCTTTTTGTACATCTAAGGCAAGAAAATAAAATAAGGAAGAGCATGGAAATTGCAGCCTTCAAAGTCAAATCTTGTAATCTGTCCATGTTGATCTTTGGCCATTCTGACTTGAATATCTTAAGCTAAAGAAGTCCATTGGATGCAAACTCAATTTTTTTAGATTGTTTACTCAAATACCTATCAACGCTCCAAAATTTAGCAAAAAACGATGTCATATGAGGGAGATATGATTTTTCAAAGATGACAACTGAATTTTACCAACATACAGGTTTCGTGTAGAAACAGGTCCAAATTACGTTCCGAAGCATGTAAACCTACATACAAGTTTTTATTTTAGCAATTTAGATCCTCTAAGTCAAAGCTTGAAGATTTCATGCAAGGCCATTTGTAAATCCCTAGAAAATCAAGGTTGGATTAAATTAAAGAAAATAAACTAAACTAAAAAGAAGTGGGGGCAAAATGAATACACTTAAAGAAAATAGGGCCTAAATGCAAATAAAAATAATTATAGAGCATAATTACTCCTCTTCTCACCAAAAACAAATCTGCAGCTATCGTGAAGAAAGAAAAGAGGGAGTTTTTGTATCCATTTTTACAGATCAAGAGAGAAACACTAAAATTTCAAGAACCCATCCAAGATTAAGGGTTATAGGTAGAATAAACACTGGTGGGCAATGGATTAACAAGAAAAATTGAACAAGAAGAGAATAGGGGAGGGCCGACTATCATTAAAAAGAAAAGGAGGGATCGAAACCTTAATTCGTACCGGGTAAGGTGTTCTAAACATGATCTTATAAGTCATTTCAAATTCGATAATGAATTGATGCCTTGATGTGAATTATAGATTAGGGTTCTTAGACTTGAATTGGGGGAAAAGTATTTGTTGTTAAAATTAAGTTAATTCATGTGTGGTATGTGATTGGGGACGTGAAACCATGATAATTTATCTAGAAAAGGTAGTTTGTGAAAGTTATGTGTGAAGGGAAAGGGGGTGACAAATCTGAACAGATTTGTCTCCCGACTTTCAGTAAGGTTTAGGATAGGAGGATGAGGGAATTAGAACCAGGTTCCCTCATAGAAATTGTAGTTTTGGATGTTAGCTAACTAAAAAAATTAATCTTGCTTAATTTGGAGCTGTAGAACTCCAGTTTTGGGTTATCAACTGAGACTGGGTCATGACAGACCCTATAGGGCAGTAAGTCTGATTTGTTGATGAGTAATTATGACTATCTTAGGGGTAGAACTGGGTTCACCTTCCTTCAGAGGACTTGTAGCCCCATGTCTTAGCTTTCCAATGAGACTAATCTTGCTTGAATCAGAGTTCTATAACTCTAGATATAGTTAAAAATCTTAGGAGAGGTCAGATAGTAACAGTTCAAAAACGAGACAGTAACAGTTGGACAGTAACAATCCAAATGTTTGTTGATGAATAATTTTGACTGTCTTAGAGGCAAAACTGGGTTCTCCTTCCTTCAAAGAACTTGTAGTCTCATGTCTTAACTTTACAACGAGACTAATCTTGCTTTAATTAGAGTTATATAACTCCAAATATAGTTAAAAATCTAAGGAGAGGTTAGACAGTAATAATTGGACAGTAACAGTCCAAATATTTGTTGATGAGTAATTTTGACTATCTTAGAGGCAGAACTAGGTTCTTCTTCCTCAGAGAACTTGTAACCTTATGTCTTAGCTTTCCAACGAGACTAATCTCGCTTGAAATAGAATTCTATAACTCTAGATATAGTTAAAAATCTGAGGAGAGGTCAAACAATAACATTTTAATGTCTAGACAGTGACAGTTCGGGATTTAAACAGAAACAGTTCAAATATAAAGAAAGGAATGATAACTGTGGTTGGACAAAGAATGACAATATTAATGGGTGAATGAGAAAAATGTAAAATATTAAGAAATGACTGAAAGAAAGACTTATTGGTTGTTGATATGGTTATTATAAAACATATCCTTGAGTGAGGAAAATTTATGAGATGAACCTGTGATTTGCAGGAGGGACCACATGTGTGGTGCAACAGCAGTAGCAGGGGAGCACGAGTAGAGCTTCTATTGCAGGTACGTGAATCGCACTAATACCTTTTAGTTAAATTCCATAATTTAATATATATTACCGATGTGAAATGTGAATTACTAAATGTATGTGTATTCAAGGGGAAAGGTTGTTGTGTGAGTTGCAAAGTGATGAAATTATCACTGGCAAATGAAATATAGAAGTGTGATTTGAGGTGTAAACTAGCATACATTTAGTATATGTTAAGATCCCGGGTAAGGGGATCGCCATGTTTGGACTAACATACATTTAGTGTATGTTAGGATCCCGGATAAAGGGATCAAACATATATTAACTAGCATACATTTAGTGTATGTTTGGATCCCGGGTAAGGGGATCACCATGTATTGGCTAGCATATATTTAGTGTATGTTAGGATCCCGAGTAAGGGGATCACCTTGCATCGACTCCTACAGGGTGATGATGATGATACAAGTGAAATTGGTATCGGCAATGTGTTAAACAAAAATAATCATGTTTGATCTTATAAAGTCTAGAATGGAGGTTAATAGTGGAAGAGGGAACAATTATTAATAGTTGAATAAGGAAGAGATTCTACTGAAAACCAGAAGGGAGAAGTGAACAAAATATGAATGCATGTTACCCTATTGAAATTGTTAGATATTCATGTTGTTATATTTATTGTAATATTCACCTTTCAATAATATGTATTTTGTTTCAGGATCATCGCATGCATGACAGGAGTAGATCCAAGCTTATGTTCCCTTCTTATAATTTAGGTTCTAGGAAGTATACCCTTGTATTTTGTAAACATGAAAATATTTATATAACTTAATTTGTATAATTAATGTTTAAACTTGATTGAATGAACTTAACTCTGTAGTTCATATAACCATATTTCATGTCTATATATTTTTATATATTTTTATCCATCCATAATGATATTTTGTTATATAATATATACCATAAATATTGTGGTTGATAGGTGTGAGAATATTTGTGAAATTGAAACCCAGGATGATTGGGTCGGGATTAAATTATGAGATGCGAGTTATTAGAATTGTAAACAGGTTTCATGTCAATAACTTGGGACCTTCCGGTATAGGGGGGACTCTGTTGAAATTTCAGTAGATTTTAATACGTAACCATATATATATATATATATATTACTCTATTTTTTGATTGACATGAAATTGTTGTTTCTATCCCAGAATGGGGGATCTTACACCATTTCTCTTTTTTTTAGGAAAATAGTTATTGAAGTACTTAAATGTAAATTGTCTATTTAAGGGAGGACTATTTTGTACAATAGAGACTAGGGTTTAATAGGTAAAAAGAATGAGAGAAGAGAAGGGAGGAGAAGCCAACCAAGAGAGAAAAAACGCCCCTTCTCCTCCACAAACCCGAAATCATGTTTTCTTCTTTCTTTTTGATTAGTTATTCAACAAACATGCAAGACTAAACTCTTTTTCTTGGTTGCAAGGATACAGAAACCTTCGGATTTCAAGAACTATGAGATTTATTCTACCTTTTCTTTTCAGTTTATATGGTGAATGAATATGTTTGCTCTCCTATGCTGATTTTCCTATGATTGTTTATTTTAATTGCTTGAGCGGACTCTAAGTTATTATTGTGAACAATCTATTGCTAAGTTTGCTATCAAAATCGGAGTTATGGTATATGAACTTGCGAAGCACCTAATTTTAATAATTGTGGCGGATCTATGTTATTAATTTTAGGGAGAACATTCAATCAAATCAAATATAGACTGTGGACAGTTATGTTTTCTTGATTAATCAACTTATCCAGTTCTTAAGGCTGCCATTGAATTAAATTTCTTGTGCGGACACTGTGGTTGTTTGATGGTTAGGGTTAGTTATATGACGGATTCGTTAATTAACCAATGTAAAGAAGAGATAAATATTCAGAATATAAATTGATTTTTCATTTCCATGATTAGTTTTGATTTCTATAGATGGACGTTTACTTGTGACCAATGTTTGTTCTCTTGATAATTTTCTGATTTTATTTAATTCCGCTTGATAGTTTTCTGTTTTCTTTTGCTTTAGCCTAGATAACATCTAAACCCCCCTAAATTGCATATCATCTAGCATAAAAATCTAACTTGAACCTTCCTCGTGGGATCAACCTCTTGCTTGCTTTATACTATCTTATGTGTTGTGTTTTAAGTTGGAGTAATTAATTTATGTGACCGTAACATCGCAATAAATTTTGACGCCGTTGCAGGGGAAGTAATTTTAGTTGATTCTTGTGCTGTTATTTTTATTTGTTGTGGTTGTTATTTATTTTTCTAAAAAAAAAGAGAAACATAATTTTTGCTTGCTGTGATACTGTTCATTTACGGTAGCGGTACTGTTCATAACAGATTTTTTGATGGAATTAGGTATCGACCTTTTGTTTTCTTAAGGGAAACGATGTTCTGAACAGAACTAGCAGCCTTTGGCTGCTAGCCCTACCCTATCGGGCCAAATTCTGCTGTTTTCTAGGGTTTTCAGGCACTTTTAGTTTTATAGCGTAGGATTTTCGTTCAAATTACATTGTTTTCAATCTCGTGTGTGGCTAATTTCTTTTGAGTTTTCTTAACGATTTATGCTTGCAACCTGTTTTACTAATAAGAGTCAAGTGTAGGTGGATCTTGAAATAGAAAATACTTTACGCAGGTTATGAAAGGAAGCTCACGTCAACACCATGGTTGTTGCACGATAATAGACACTCAAGGAGCTCGCTACTCCTAACGTGGAGAACCAACCATTGTGCATAAACATTGACAATAATGTCAACTTCGAGCTCAAGTCTAGTTTTATACACTTGCTCCCAACATTCAATGGACTTGCCGGAGAAGATCCTCATACTCATCTCAAGAAGTTTCACATGGTTTGCGTTGGCATGAAACCGAACGGAGTTGACAAAGAATAGGTTAAGTTGAAAGCTTTCTCTTTCTCTTCAAAGGCATGACTTTTCTCTATTAACTTGGAGTGGCATGAAGAATATTTTCCTTGAAAAGTATTTCCTAGCATCTCGAGTTGCAACATAAGAAAAGAAATATGTGGGATTCAACAATCTCATGGGGAGATACTCTTCGAGTATTGGGAAAGATTTGAGCAACTGTGCATTCAATGCCCTCATCATCACATAC
This sequence comes from Populus nigra, assembly GCF_951802175.1. NCBI lineage: Eukaryota > Viridiplantae > Streptophyta > Magnoliopsida > Malpighiales > Salicaceae > Populus > Populus nigra. Next base: position 1,361,175 of record NC_084870.1, on the reverse strand, counting down.
TTGATCAACTGCTCATTCAATATTTCTATGAAGGACTGATGCCTACTGACCGCAGTATCATTAATGTGGCAAGTGGAGGGGCATTGGTAGATAAAACACCAGTGGCTGCACGCCAATTAATCTCAAATATGACAGCCAACTTAAAACAATTTGGCACCCGTGGAGACTTCACAAACAAACAAGTAAATGAGGTAAGTATTTCTAATCTTGAAAATAAAGTTAATGATCTTACTTCTCTTGTGCATTTTTTGGCTTGTGGAAATGTACAGGAGGTGAAAGTCTATAACATATGCTCCTTACAAGGACATACCTCAGATATGTGGCCAACAATGCAAAAAGATTACATTGAACATACTCATGCAGTTGATGGAGGATTCAATGGACAACCCTAGCGTAAATATGATCCCTTTTCCAACACGTACAATCCCAGATGGAGAGATCCATCCCAACTTATGTTATGGGAACCAGCCTCAACAAGGCAATCAAGGCCGACAGTTCCATCCCTATGGATTTCAATCCTAATAGATTATCAAGCAAGACAACCCCTTCCATTCACAAACTCTAATGTTATGGGGTCGTCATGCAATGATGATCTTCATGAGATGATGAAAACTTTAGCTTCTAACATTGTGACCTTGCAACAAAATGTCATGTCTTTTCAACAGGAAACAAGGTCAAGTATTCACAACTTAGAGAAGCAAATGTGGCAAATAACTTCAAGTGTAGGGAAATTGAAAGCATAAATGAATGGAAAATACCCTTCCAAGCATTAAATCCAAAAGAGAATGTTAGTGCGATCATGTTGCGAAGTGGGAAAGAACTTGAAGAGCAAAGGTCAAAACAAATTGAGATGGAGGAAGAAGAGGAGATAGAAACCAAATTGAGTATAAAGAAGAAACATCCTTATCCTTCCTAAACTGAAACAATGACCATTACTTAGAAGGTAAGTCCCCACTCAATAAATTCTAATTTTAAAACAATTCCACCCTTTCCTGTGAGTTCTTCTAGGTCTAATAAAGAGGACAAAGAAAAAGAAATTTTAGAGGTTTTCAAGAAAATGGAACTCAACATTCATTTGATTGATGTTATCAAGCAAATTTCCAAGTATGCCAAATTCTTGAAGGAGTTGTGTACTACCAAGAGAGCCTACAAGCTAAAAGCTATGAAATGGTTAGTATAGGTGAAGTTGTATCTGCTGTGTTCAAAAGAATATGACTTTGAAGCAAAAAGACTCAGGTGCCTTTACTATTCCATGTGTTATTGGTAATCCTAGTTTTAAAAGGGCTTTATGTGATTTAGGTGCATCCATTAGTGTTATGCTTAAACGTATTTATGATGCTCTTAGTCTGGAGCCTCTGAACAAAACTAGTATTGTAATATAATTTGCGGATCGTAGTTTTGTTTATCCACTTGGTGTGATAGAAGATGTCCTAGTCAAGATTGATAGTTTGGTTATTCTATGCGACTTTTATATTCTTGATATGGAACATGACTCTTATGATTCATCAAATAACACTCCTATATTGTTTGGGAGACCATTCTTGAAAACTGCCAATACAAAGATTGATTGTGGTAAGGATACTTTTGTTTATGGTGGTAGAAGATGAAAAAATTTAATTTAATTTTCATGATGCAATGAAATATCCTTACAACAATGTTTATTCTATCACATGCTATGACCAAGTTGATAAGTGTGTGCATCAAGTTTTTGATTTTGACTGTGAGAACGGATTAAGTGTGACTTTGAGTTATGATTATGATTTTACCAAGATAAAAGACATGGAGAGTTATATATGTGTTCCCTAAAACACGCACGAATTAACATTGGCTTTGCAAGCTTTGCAAACTATCCTCTATAATGCAGGGGTCATTTACCCCATCACGATAGTAAATGGGTGGCGCCTATCCTTTTGGTACCCAAAAAGACTGGAATTACATCGGAAGAGATGCAAAATGATGCTTATGAGAATGCAAAGATTTACAAAGAAAAGACTAAGAGTCTTCATGACCGAATGATTACAAGAAAAGAGTTTAATGTTGGAGACAAAGTCCTTCTTTATCATTCGCATTTGAAACTTTTTCCTGGAAAGTTGTGCTCTTGTTGGATTGGACCCTTTGTTGTTTCTAATGTTTTTCCTTATGGTGCAGTTGAAATTACAAGTTTAGAAACAAACAAAGTGCTCAAGGTCAATGGGCATTGTTTAAAACCTTTCTATGAAAGTCGAACGACAAAACTCACCACTTCTATGGAGTTAGCTGAACCAATCTATAAAGAATGAGCATGCCACATGTCGAGCTAATGACATAAAACAAAAATGCTTACTGGGAGGCAACTCAACACAAAAAAAAATAGATTTGCTTTCTTTTTCCTGTATCTTTTATTTTTCGCATTTTACTTTATTTTTGCCGTTCTCTTATATTCCTTTTCTTTTATTTCAACATTAAGGACAATGTTATGTTTAAAGTGTGGGGGTATTGAGAGAATTTTGATTTTCTTTGTTGCGTAAAAAAAAAAAAACCTTAACTTTTCTTTAGTGAGCCCTTTTTGAGCTTGTTTAATTTTTTCTTTGCTTTACCCATGTATAAGCCTTAACTTTTTATATGTTTTCCTTTTCCCCTGGCCAAGGATTATTTAGAGCATATACTTGTGATATCTCATGAAATTATCTGAAAAGAAAGAAGAAGTGATGCTTGATGAAAAGATAGGCAAAGTTGCCAAAGGTGAAAAACAAAAAAAAAAGAAAAAATATTTCCTTTATGTTAAGATTTTATGTTGAAAGAGCTTGAAATCAAAAGAAGTTACGCATTGATGATTAAAATTGGAAAATTTATGTGCTTTGATGGGATATCCTGTTTTTTTTTTTAATCAATCTTTTTTAGAATGCTTTACTTCTTTTGGTTTTAACCTTTTCTTTTCCTTTCTTTTACCTCACCTTAACCTTAGCCCCATTACAACAAAAAAGTAAGACCTTTTGATTCATGCATTGCTTGTAATATGTTAGTAATGAAGATGAGATTGAAGAGCAAGTTTATGGTATAATATATTCATTGATTGAATTTGAGAAATTTAAACACAAAAGCCCTAAATACATGAGTGTTGGAGTGTATATCAATGAGAGGACCTATCACTTTAGCATGACATATATTTCATTTAAATCTCAAAGATCAATTGAGTTTTGAAGTTTGCATGTAAATGAATTCATGAAAATCTGTACTCTTTATCCTTCTTGATTGTATTCTTGTTTATAAGGCATATATTCTTGGACATTGATGGGAGATTAGAAGATTAATCATAGTGATTTAATTTAATTTATTTTCAATTTGATTTTATCTATCCTTTCTCGAGGATGAGCAAGAATTAAGTGTAGGGGTATTGATGCAACCATATTATTCAATAGTTTCACTCATATTTAACTAGTATTTTATCTATGCTTTATATATAAAATGCCTTGATATTCTTTGTTTCATGTTTTGAAGGCACTTTTGGATGAAAGATGCAAAAAAGAGTAAATTGGAGGTAATTGACAGATTAGACCTTCAGTTGATGTTTTGTGCAGAGCGTGAGCTCTAAAGGTCGAAATAAAGTGATTCTAGTGGCATTAAAAATCTAACATCCATACCTTTTTATACATCTAAGGCAAGAAAATAAAATAAGGAAGAGCATGGAAATTGCAGTCTTCAAAGTCAAATCTCACAATCTGCTAGTGTTGATCTTCGGGCATTTCGACTTGAATATCTTGACCTAAAGAAGTCAATTGGATGCAAACTCAATTTTGTTAAATTCCTGACTTAAATATCTATCAACGCTCCAAATTTCAGCCAAAAAAGATGTCATATGGGGGAGATATTAGTTTTCAAATATGACAACTGAATTCTGCTAGTAAACAAGTTTCGTGAAGAAACGGGTCCAAATTAAGTTCCGAAGCATCTAAAACGACATGCAAGTTTTTATTTTAGCAATTTAACTCCTTTAAGTCAAATCTTGAAGATTTTATGCAAGGCTATTTCTCTTTTTTTTAGGAAAATAGTTATTGAAGTACTTAAATGTAAATTGTCTACTTAAGGAAGGATTATTTTGTAAAATAGAGATTAGGGTTTTCTAGGATATAAAAAGAATGAGAGAAGAGAAGGGAGGAGAAGCCAACCAAGAGAGAAAAAACGCCCCTTCTCCTCCACAAACTCGAAATCATGTTTTCTTCTTTCTTTTTGATTAGTTGTTCATCAAACATGCAAGGTTTAAACTCTTTTTCTTGGTTGCAAGGATACAGAAACCTTCGGATTTCAAGAACTATGAGATTTATTCTACCTTTTCTTTTCAGTTTATATGGTGAATGAATATGTTTGCTCTCCTATGCTGATTTCCTATGATTGTTTATTTTAATTGCTTGAGCGGACTCTAAGTTATTATTGTGAACAATCTATTGCTAAGTTTGCTATCAAAATCGGAGTTGTGATATATGAACTTGCAAAACAACCGAGTTTAATAATTGTAGCGGATCTACATTATTAATTTTAGGGAGAACATTCAATCAAATCAAATATAGACTGTGGACAATTATGTTTTCTTGATTAATCAACTTATCCAGTTCTTAAGGTTGCCATTGAATTAAATTACTTGTGCGGACACTGTGGTTGTTTGATGGTTAGGGTTAATTATATAGCGGATCCGTTAACTAACCAATGTAAAGAAGAGATAAATATTCATAATATAAATTGATATTTTGTTTCCATGATCAGTTCTGATTTTTGTAGGTGGACATTTATTTGTGACCAAGGTTTGTTCTCTTGATAATTTTTTGATTTTATTTAATTTTGCTTGATAGTTTTCTGTTTTCTTTTGCTTTAACCTAGATAACATCCAAACCCCCCCAAATTGCATATCATTTAGCATAAAAATCTGACTTGAACCTTCCTTGTGGGAGTGACCCCTTACTTGCTCTATATTATCTTGTGTGTTGTGTTTTAAGCTAGAGTAATTAATTTGTGCGACCGCGACATCACAACAATTTATTTTTTCATTTCTCTTCTTAGCTTCACTCGCAACTACATTAAGGTAAGATTTTCTTCTTCTTTTTTGTTTTTTCTTTTTGCATTAAATTTGTTTTTTATTTGATTTTTACATTTTTTTTGTTCTTAATAATTGTATGAATGTTGTTGTAGGATTTTGTTTTCATATGAGATCAATTTTGTTGGATTTTTTTTCAATTTTGTTGGTTAATTTCAATTAAATTATTTTATTTGTTGCTAGATTATATGTTCTGAAATAGGTCTTCTTAGGTATTTATTTTTTTGTGTTATTTATTTGTTGCAAATTTGTTTGAGTTGATTTTTCTTCCAAGCAACTCAGTTCCTAAGTATTATGAAGTGTTGATTTATATTAATTTAATTATTTTCTAGTTCTATTAAATAAATTTTTTAAATAATCACCGATTGAATTGCATACGATATTTTTGTCGGTTATATCACAAGCTTCCCAAGGGAAATACAAACGAAATGAAGTGAATAATTTTTTGACGCGCTTTTCCAGTAAGTAAATTCATCGGTAATAATACTTTTTTTATTACTGACAAACTCACCAACAAACCAAAAATTACCGACAAGAGTTTTATCAATGGAGCATTTCCGTTCGTGATCGTATCGGTAAATTAATTGCCGATGGAATAATAGTACAAACACTGACAAAAAATTTCGTCGGTAAAAATAAGAATTCAGGTAGTGCCTAACCTAGCTTTAAAATTAAACCGTGTGAGAGTTACTTCGATATAGCTTGGTTGATTTAGCCAGTTCAAAGGAAACTTGACTTGCTGATGGAAGCAAATTCGAAGGATAAAATTGAGGAAAAAAAGATAAATTGACACAAAAAATCTCTTGACTCAATTTCTTGCCTAACATGGGTTTAAATTAAACCATGTAAAAATTATCTGAATACAACCTAGTCAACTTGGTCGGTTCAAAAGCAACCCTAACCGAGTAACAAAAAAATCTAAGCACAAAATTGAGAAAAAATGATAAATTTGACAAAAAAATTCCCTTTTGATCCAACTCTTTACCTAGCCGGAGTTTAAAATTAAATCATGTGAAAGTTGCTCTTAACGCGATTCAATCTACTTCTTAAGTTCAAATGTAACCTAAGCGACTATTAAAAACAAATCTGATAATGAAATTGAAAGAACAAAACATAGTTTTATTGTGTGTAGTAGGTCTACATAAAGAATATTAGTTTTTTAGTATAGAAGAGTAATATTTTTACAAAGAAAAGAATATAAATTATAATATATTTAATAATTTCTCACTTGACCATATTTTGTGTATATTTAACGTTTTTTTTCTTCTTCACATTATTATACTTTTTTACATTCTTAAATATATCTAGAGATTCCATCGTAATCAAAATTTAAGGTATAATTGAGTTTATCTAATGAGTAAATTCTTACAATGATTAATGTTACAAGCCAATCATTGATTTAGAAAAATACTCTTTGCCTAGACTAATAAAACAAAGAAACATTACATGCAAAATAATACAAATATTTTCACTTAAGACTCAAAATTTATAAAATACTCTTTGCCTAGACTAATAAAACAAAGAAACATTACATGCAAAATAATACAAATATTTCCATTTAAGACTCAAAATTTATTCTCTCCCTTCCATGGTGTTTATATCTTCTGAAATAAGTATTGGTAGTGCATGTGATACAGTCTATCAATTGAAAATATTAATTGTGACAGAATCAACTTGTACTCACCATCAGCTAGTATTAAGTCAGCCAAAACGATGTCCATCTTGCTACCTCTTCAGTGATGTAAAAATAGGAAGAGAACTACAAAGAGTTTGGCAACTCCACCAACCAAATGACAAAGAGATCATGCACTACTTAAGTGCGCGTTTGGCGCTGCAGTTGCAAGCAAACATGGTTTACAAGTGTTTGGTTAAATATTAACCATATTTTTATTATACGTAGGTCCCATTCAAAACCGAGGATGGACCTCAGTTTGTGAAAAGCAATTTCTAATTACTATTTAGGATAAAACAAAAGAAAATAGAAAATTATCAAGCAAAATTAAATAAAATCAGAAAATTATCAAGAGAACAAATCTTGGTCGCAAGCACACATCCACCTATAGAAATCAGAACTGATCATGGAAATAAAACATCAATTTATATTCTGAATATTTATCTCTTCTTAACATTGGTTAGCTAACGGATCCGCCGTATAACTAACCCTAACCATCAAACAACTACAGTGTCCGCACTAGTAATTTAATTCAATGGCAGCCTTAAGAACTAGATAAGTTGATTAATCAAGAAAACATAACTGTCTGCTGTCTATGTTTGATTTGATTGAATGTTCTCCCTAAGATTAATAACGTAGATCCGCCATAATTATTAAACTCAATTACTTCACAAGTTCATATACCACAACTCCGGTTTTGATATCAAACTTAGAGTCCGCTTTAGCAATTAAAATAAAATAAGAAAAATAAGTATAGGAGAACAAACATATTCATCATATAAACTAAAAAGAAAAGGTAAAATAAATCTCACAGTTCTTGAAATCCGAAGGTTTCCGTGTCCTTGCAACCAAGAAAAAGAGTTTAGCCTTACATGTTTGTTGAACAACTAATAAAAAAAAGGAGGAATGCATGATTTCGGGTTTCTTAGAGGAGGGGGGCGTTTTTCTCTTCTTGGCTGGCGCCCCCCTTCTCTTCTCTCATTCTTTTTATATCCTAGGAAACCCTAGTCTATAATTTACAAAATAGTCCTCCTATAAGTAGATTGTTTACATTTAAGTACTTCAATAACTATTTTCCTAAAAACAGAGAAATAGCCTTGCATGAAATCTTCAAGCTTTGACTTAGAAGAGCTAAATTGCTAAAATAAAATCTTGGATATCGGTTTAGATGCTTCGGAACGTAATTTGGACTTGTTTGTTCACGAAACCTATTTGCTGGCAGAATTCAATTGTCATCTTTGAAAAATCATATCTCCCTCATATAACATATTTTTTTGGCTGAAAGTTGGAGAGTTTATAGGTTTTTGAGTCAGGAATCCAAAACAATTGAGTTTGCATCAATTGGACTTCTATAGCTACAGATATTCAAGTCGGAATGACAGAAGGTCAATACTGACAGATTGCAAGATTTGACTTTGAAGGCTGCGATTTCCATGCTCTTCCTTATTTTATTTTCTTTTCTTAGATGTCCAGAAAGGTATGGATGTTAGCTTTTTAATGCCATTGGAATCACTTCATTTCAACCTCTAGAGCTCATGCTCTGCACAAAACATCGACTATAGGTCAAATCTGCCAATTATCCCCAATTTACTCATTTTTGCATCTTTCATCCAAAAGTGCCTTCAAAACATAAAAAAAAGAATATCAAGGCATTTTATATATAAAACATAGGTAAAAAACTAGTTAAATGTGGGTGAAACTATCGAATAATATGGTTGCATAAACTTTTTTCCTTTGCAAAACTAAGCTTGTTTCTTCTTGTTATAAGGCTTGTTTTCTTGTAATATTCAAGCTGCCACTGTTGGGTCTACTTGTGAGCTTGTAAGGTCTGAAATTTAGTTGGTTTGGTTGATAGATTCAATATGAAGCTCTTAAGGCTTTTACTGTTATACCTATTTTTCCTTTCTGTCGTGGGCCTATTTCCTTCATAGGACATATTGGCATTGCTTGAATTCAAGAAGGGTATCAAGCATGACCCTACTGGTTATGTTCGTGAGTCATGAAATGAGGAGTAAACAAAAAAGTAGGGTCAAAGAATCTTGAATAATTGAAAGAGGACAATAATTTTATTGGAATCACATTAAAAGTAGCAACATTTTAGCTACAAAAGAACATCTATATGTTAATTTTACAGCTCATACATGTCAGAATGAAATTATTTTGAAAGCAAAAAATTTCAAAAGAGACGTAGACATCATTTCATTTTTTCTATATAAGGAGGGATGTTTGTATCATGTTTTCCAATGACATAACTTTCTTGAGAACAAACATCTCGATTGCATTTGATACAAGCAAGTGGAACATCTTTTTTTTTTTTGCTTTAAAGGTGTGTAAACAATTATTTCTCACCAACTCTTTGATAGTTTTTTTTTGTACTGAATGATATTTAATTATTTAAAGTATTTTATTAACAACATACCAATTTTTTTTATTTACATGTAATTGAAGATATGGATGATCCATGATTTAATGCCATATTTAACGAAGATTTTGATGATGATTATGATAATGTAATGAATCGCATTGTAGACCACATTAATTATCCTAGTTGTGAAGGTAGTGGTGCCTCAATTCCTGATGCTGGAGATGATGATGATGGAAATGACAACAATAACGACGACAATAATAATGATGATGATGATGATGATGATAGTGACGATGAAAGTGATGATGATGATGAATTTATTTTAAGGAGGCAGTTTGATATGAATAAATTAATTATATGCATGGCTGGAGCTATAAACATGTATTATATTAATTATATGCACAAAGAACCATGTATGGTTTCATGCAACATAGGGATGTGTTAGTTGAATGAGGTTTTAAAAGGTCATTGGAAATGATGTGTTAACATGTTTAGAATGGACACAACCATTTTGTTGAGTCTGTGCAATGATTTAGAAACGCATCATGGCTTAAAACCTTCAAGAATAATGAACGTTGCTGAAAAAATGGTAATGTTTCTATTTACAATAGCAGTAGGGACATCAAATAAAGAAGTGCATGAGAGATTTCAACATTCAGGTGAAACTGTTAGTAGATGTTTCAAAGAAGTCCTTAAATCATTATTGATTAGTACTTAAAAGTGCATTTTTATTTAGGTTCTATATCATCATTTTGCACTTAAAGTATCAATAACTCCTTAACTAAAGCATGTTTTATAATAACATATTTAATAATATAAGATACCTTTAATTTATGGTAAATGTCCATCTTAAATGCAGGCCTATCACATAAATGAAAGAATTGATTGATGAGTTAAAGTACTGAAATTGAAAGGACAAAGAGATGGCCAAATTTAGAAAAGAGATGTTGATGCAATCCAAACTGGAACACTGTTCGGTAATCAGGTCATACCTGTAGCTGTAGATCTCGGATTTAGGTCTACTTTATATGGACCCTAGGCACTGAGAAATCATCAACAATGTGCTGTCACGGGTGACGCGAGGATTCCACAGCCGACACAGCCTTAGGCACTCAGAAATCATCAACGAAGTGCTGTCACGGGTGACGCGTGGATTAGACAGCCGACACAGCCTCCAGGGACTGAGAAATCATCAATGAACTGCTGTCACGGCTCACACGTGGATTCCACAGCCGACACAGCCCTAGGCACTGAGAAATCATCAAGGATGTGCTGTCACGGGTGACGCGCGAATTCCACAGCCGACACAGCACTAGGCACTCAGAAATCATCAACGAAGTGCTCTCACGGGTGACGCGTGGATTAGACAGCCGACACAGCCTCCAGGCACTGTGAAATCATCAACGAACTGCTGTCATGGGTGACGCGTGGATTCCACAGCCGACACAGCCCTAGGCACTGAGAAATCATCAAGGATGTGCTATCACGGGTGACGCGTGGATTCCACAGCCGACACAGCACTAGGCACTCAGAAATCATCAACGAAGTGCTGTCACGGGTGACGCGTGGATTAGACAGCCGACACAGCCTCCAGGGACTGTGAAATCATCAACGAACTGCTATCATGGGTGACGCGTGGATTCCACAGCCGACACAGCCCTAGGCACTGAGAAATCATCAAGGATGTGCTGTCACGGGTGACGCGTGGATTCCACAGCCGACACAGCCTCCAGGGATTGTGAAATCATCAACATGAACTGCTGTCACGGCTCACGCGTGCATTCCACAGCTGACACACCCCCAGGCACTGAGAAATCATCAACGATGTGCTGTCACGGGTGACGCGAAGATTCCACAGCCGACACAGCCCTAGGCACTCAAAAATCATCAACGAAGTGCTGTCACGGGTGTCGCCTGGATTCGACAGCCGACACAGCCTCCAGGGACTGTGAAAATCATCAACGAACTGCTGTCACGGCTCACATGTGCATTCCACAGCCGACACAACCCTAGGCACTGAGAAATCATCAACAATGTGCTGTCACGGGTGACGCGAGGATTCCACAGCCGACACAGCCCCAGGCACTCAGAAATCATCAATGAAGTGCTGTCACGGGTGACGCGTGGATTAGACAGCCGACACAGCCTCCAGGGACTGTGAAATCATCAACGAACTGCTGTCATGGGTGACACGTGGATTCCACAGCCGACACAGCCCTAGGCACTGAGAAATCATCAACGATGTGCTGTCACGGGTGACGCGTGGATTCCACAGCCGACACAGCCTCCAGGGATTGTGAAATCATCAACATGAACTGCTGTCACGGCTCACACGTGCATTCCACAGCTGACACACCCCCAGGCACTGAGAAATCATCAACGATGTGGTGTCACGGGTGACGCGAAGATTCCACAGCCGACACAGCACTAGGCACTCAGAAATCATCAATAAAGTGCTGTCACGGGTGACGCGTGGATTAGACAGCCGACACAGCCTCCAGGGACTGTGAAATCATCAACAAACTGCTGTCATGGGTGACACGTGGATTCCAAAGCCGACACAGCCCTAGGCACTGAGAAATCATCAACGATGTGCTGTCACGGGTGTCGCATGGATTAGACAGCCGACACAGCCTCTAGGGACTGTGAAATCATCAATGAACTGCTGTCATGGGTGACGCGTGGATTCCACAGCCGACACAGCCCTAGGCTCTCAAAAATCATCAACGAAGTGCTGTCACGGGTGATGCGTGGATGAGACGGCCGACACAGCTTCCAGGGACTGAGAAATCATCAATGAACTGCTGTCACGGCTCACACGTGGATTCCACAGCCGACACTGCCCTAGGCACTGAGAAATCATCAAGGATGTGCTGTCACGGGTGACGCGTGGATTAGATAGCCGACACAGCCTCCAGGGACTGAGAAATCATCAATGAACTGTTGTCACGGCTCACACGTGGATTCCACAGCCGACACAGCCCTAGGCACTGAGAAATCATCAACGATGTGCTGTCACGGGTGACGCGTGGATTCCACAGCCGACACAGCCCTAGGCACTCAGAAATCATCAACGAAGTGCTGTCACGGGTGACGCGTGGATTCGACAGCCGATACAGTCCCTAGGGACTGTGAAATCATCAACGAACTGCTATCACGGGTGACGCGTGGATTCCACAGCCGACACAGCCCCTAGGGACTGTGACATCCTCAACGAACTGCTGTCACGGGTGACTCGTGGATTGTACAGCCGACACAGCCTCCAGGGACTGAGAAATCATCAATGAACTGCTGTCACGGCTCACATGTGGATTCCACAGCCGACACAGCCCTAGGCACTGACAAATCATCAACGATGTGCTGTCCCGGGTGACGCGTGTATTCCACAGCCGACACAGCCCTAGGCACTGAGAAATCAGCAACGATGTGCTGTCATGGGTAACGCGTGGATTCCACAGCCGACACAGCCCTAGGCACTCAGAAATCATCAACGAAGTGCTGTCACGGGTGATGCGTGGATGAGACGGCCGACACAGCCTCCAGGGACTGAGAAATCATCAATGAACTGCTGTCACGGCTCACAGGTGGATTCCACAGCCGACACAGCCCTAGGCACTGAGAAATCATCAACGATGTGCTGTCACGGGTGACGCGTGGATTCCACAGCCGACACAGTCCTAGGCACTCAGAAATCATCAACGAAGTGCTGTCACGGGTGACGCGTGGATTCGACAGCCGACAGAGCCCCTAGGGACTGTGAAATCATCAACGAATTGCTGTAACGGGTGACGCGTGGATTGGACAGCCGACACAGCCCTAGGCAGTGAGAAATCATCAATGAACTGCTGTCACGGCTCACACGTGGATACCACAGCCGACACAGCCCTAGGCACTGAGAAATCATCAACAATGTGCTGTCATGGGTGACGCGAGGATTCCATAGCCGACACAGCCCTAGGCACTCAAAAATCATCAACGAAGTGCTGTCACGGGTGACGCATGGATTCGACAGCCGACACAGCCTCCAGGGACTGTGAAATCATCAACGAACTGCTGTCAGGGGTGACGCGTGGATTCCACAGCCGACACAGCCCTAGGCACTGAGAAATCATCAACGATGTGCTGTCACGGGTGACGCGTGGATTCCACAGCCGACACAGTCCTAGGCACTCAGAAATCATCAACGAAGTGCTGTCACGGGTGACGCGTGGATTCGACAGCCGACACTGCCTCCAAGGACTGTGAAATCATCAACGAACTGCTATAATGGGTGACGCGTGGATTCCACAGCCGACACAGCCCTAGGCACTGAGAAATCATCAACGATGTGCTGTCACGGGTGACGCGTGGATTCCACAGCCGACACAGCCTCCAGGGACTGTGAAATCATCAACATGAACTGCTGTCACGGCTCACACGTGCATTCCACAACTGACACACCCCCAGGCACTGAGAAATCATCAACGATGTGCTGTCACGGGTGACGCGAAGATTCCACAGCCGACACAGCCCTAGGCACTCAAAAATCATCAACGAAGTGCTGTCACGGGTGTCGCCTGGATTCGACAGCCGACACAGCCTCCAGGGACTGTGAAAATCATCAACGAACTGCTGTCACGGCTCACATGTGCATTCCACAGCCGACACAACCCTAGGCACTGAGAAATCATCAACAATGTGCTGTCACGGGTGACGCGAGGATTCCACAGCCGACACAGCCCCAGGCACTCAGAAATCATCAATGAAGTGCTGTCACGGGTGACGCGTGGATTAGACAGCCGACACAGCCTCCAGGGACTGTGAAATCATCAACGAACTGCTGTCATGGGTGACACGTGGATTCCACAGCCGACACAGCCCTAGGCACTGAGAAATCATCAACGATGTGCTGTCACGGGTGACGCGTGGATTCCACAGCCGACACAGCCTCCAGGGATTGTGAAATCATCAACATGAACTGCTGTCACGGCTCACACGTGCATTCCACAGCTGACACACCCCCAGGCACTGAGAAATCATCAACGATGTGCTGTCACGGGTGACGCGAGGATTCCACAGCCGACACAGCCCTAGGCACTCAAAAATCATCAACGAAGTGCTGTCACGGGTGACGCATGGAATCCACAGCCGACACAGCCTCCAGGGACTGTGAAATCATCAACGAACTGTTGTCACGGCTCACATGTGCATTCCACAGCCGACACAACCCTAGGCATTGAGAAATCATCAACAATGTGCTGTCACGGGTGACGCGAGGATTCCACAGCCGACACAGCCCTAGGCACTCAGAAATCATCAATGAAGTGCTGTCACGGGTGACGCGTGGATTAGACAGCCGACACAGCCTCCAGGGACTGTGAAATCATCAACGAACTGCTGTCATGGGTGACGCGTGGATTCCACAGCCGACACAGCCGTAGGCACTGAGAAATAATCAACGATGTGCTGTAACGGGTGACGCGTGGATTCCACAGCCGACACAGCCCTAGGCACTGAGAAATCATCAACGATGTGCTGTCACGGGTGACGCGTGGATTCCACAGCCGACACAGTCCTAGGCACTCAGAAATCATCAATGAAGTGCTGTCACGGGTGACGCGTGGATTCGACAGCCGACAGAGCCCCTAGGGACTGTGAAATCATCAACGAATTGCTGTCACGGGTGACGCGTGGATTGGACAGCCGACACAGCCTCGAGGGAGTGAGAAATCATCAATGAACTGCTGTCACGGCTCACACGTGGATTCCATAGCCGACACAGCCCTAGGCACTGAGAAATCATCAACAATGTGCTGTCACGGGTGACGCGTGGATTCCATAGCCGACACAGCCCTAGGCACTCAGAAATCAGCAACGAAGTGCTGTCACGGGTGACGCGTGGATTAGACAGCCGACACAGCCTCCAGGGACTGTGAAATCATCAACGAACTGCTGTCAAGGGTGACGCGTGGATTCCACAGCCGACACAGCCCTAGGCACTCAGAAATCATCAACGAAGTGCTGTCACGGGTGACGCGTGGATTAGACAGCCGACACAGCCTCCAGGGACTGTGAAATCATCAACAAACTGCTGTCATGGGTGACGCGTGGATTCCAAAGCCGACACAGCCCTAGGGACTGAGAAATCATCAACGATGTGCTGTCACGGGTGACGCGTGGATTCCACAGCCGACACAGCCCTAGGCACTGAGAAATCATCAACGATGTGCTGTCACGGGTGACGCGTGGATTCCACAGCCGACACAGCCTTCAGGGACTGTGAAATCATCAACATGAACTGCTGTCACGGCTCACACGTGCATTCCACAGCTGACACACCCCTAGGCACTGAGAAATCATCAACGATGTGCTGTCACGGGTGACGCGAGGATTCCACAGCCGACACAGCCCTAGGCACTGAGAAATCAGCAACGATGTGCTGTCCCGGGTGACGCGTGTATTCCACAGCCGACACAGCCTTAGGCACTGAGAAATCAGCAACGATGTGCTGTCATGGGTGACGCGTGGATTCCACAGCCGACACAGCCCTAGGCACTCAGAAATCATCAACGAAGTGCTGTCACGGGTGATGCGTGGATGAGACGGCCGACACAGCCTCCAGGGACTGAGAAATCATCAATGAACTGCTGTCACAGCTCACACGTGGATTCCACAGCCGACACAGCCCTAGGCACTGAGAAATCATCAACGATGTGCTGTCACGGGTGACGCGTGGATTCCACAGCCGACTGACACGACCAAAAGATTGATGGCTTTTCCCAAGTGCAGGAGTGTCGAAGTAATAAATAACCCGGTAAGACCGGGGTCGAACCACAGGGAGGTTACTTGTATAAATTATAAGCAACAATAACACTAAAACAATAGTAACAACAACAACAATAATAATAATAATAACAGTGAAGAAGAAGAGGAAGAAGTCGATGAGAACTTTGAGATGGAAGATTAACGTAAGGATTAAACAATGATAACAACAAATGTCAAGGTTAGAGGATCCACTAATGGTACATCAAACAAGTATAGTATAAACTCTTATTATTCAAATGGAAACCACACACAAAGGAGGTTCCAATCGGATTATAAATTGTTAACATGATTACATTAGTTATCTTATTCGAATAATGCTAATACTTGTAAATGTTGTCAGGCATTCATGATTATAACTTATGTTAACAACAAATCAAGTTCCTTTCATAGCTCAGGTGTCGGTTATACCATACAGTATGGGCTATGAAAGTACCAAGTATTTGTTGTACCAAATGTTATACAACATAAATCTAGATTAACCATTTAACAAGCAAAGTATTAAAAGTGAACAAGATAGCAAATATAAAGCATGTTAGTATCCAACATTAAGGTCCATGTTAAGTTTATATTATACTTATTCTTACACCATTAGTGTACCCTTTTCACCTTGACATAATAAACTTAGTTAAACATAATGAAAAAAAGAAACATAAATAAACAAGGAAAGGAAATGAAAAGCATAAGCAAGAGATTAATATAAGCAAAACTTAAGCATTACAAAATATAAAGAGAGAAAGCAAGAGCATGATCTTGATCTGAACACCAAGATGCCTAAATACATGGCAAATGCCTCCTTTTATAGGCCAAAATTCGGAACTATTGATTTGTTGACTAATTGATGAGTGGGTGGCCACATCTTGACTTGGTGACAATTCTTATCTTCTTGTCTGCCAAAAACGTCATTGATGACGTCATAATTTGAACAAACTTGAATCATGAAAGTTCTAGGAAATTGTCTCATCTTTCCAGCGTAAAAATTTGAGATCATTTGGACTTCTAGAACTTGAGATATGGGCTGAACACTGAACAGTGTCTGGGCTGCAGGACAGATTCAGACTTCTTTGTTGTTGCTACAATTTGGACTTGAAAACGGCCTTGTTAAATCTTGGGCTCCAAATGAAAGTTGTAGGCCTATGTCTTATCTTTCCATCCATATGAAATGGACCTAAATCCAAGATCTACAGCTCCAGATATGACCCAATTACCGAACAGTGTTCAAGTTTGGACTGCACCAGCATCTCTTTTCTAAGTTTGGCCATCTCTTTGTCCTTTCAATTTCAGTACTTCAACTCATCAATCAATTCTTTCATTTATATGATAGGCCTGCATTTAAGATTAACATTTACCATAAATTAAAGGTATCTTATGTAATTAGATATGTTATTATAAAACATGCTTTAGTTAAGGAGTTATTGATACTTCAAGTGCAAAATGATGATATAAAACCTTGATAAAAATGCACTTTTAAGTACTAATCACCGACACAGTCCTAGGCACTCAGAAATCATCAACGAAGTGCTGTCACGGGTGACGCGTGGATTCGACAGCCGACAGAGCCCCTAGGGACTGTGAAATCATCAACGAATTGCTGTCACGGGTGACGCGTGGATTGGACAGCCGACACAGCCTCGAGGGAGTGAGAAATCATCAATGAACTGCTGTCACGGCTCACACGTGGATTCCACAGCCGACACAGCCCTAGGCACTGAGAAATCATCAACAATGTGCTGTCACGGGTGACGCGAGGATTCCATAGCCGACACAGCCCTAGGCACTCAAAAATCATCAACGAAGTGCTGTCACGGGTGACGCATGGATTCGACAGCCGACACAGCCTCCAGGGACTGTGAAATCATCAACGAACTGCTGTCATGGGTGACGCGTGGATTCCATAGCCGACACAGCCCTAGGCACTGAGAAATCATCAACGATGTGCTGTCACGGGTGACGCGTGGATTCCACAGCCGACACAGTCCTAGGCACTCAGAAATCATCAACGAACTGCTGTCACGGGTGACGCGTGGATTAGACAGCCGACACAGCCTCCAGGGACTGTGAAATCATCAACGAACTGCTATCATGGGTGACGCGTGGATTCCACAGCCGACACAGCCCTAGGCACTGAGAAATCATCAACGATGTGCTGTCACGGGTGACGCGTGGATTCCACAGCCGACACAGCCTCCAGGGACTGTGAAATCATCAACATGAACTGCTGTCACGGCTCACACGTGCATTCCACAGCTGACACACCCCTAGGCACTGAGAAATCATCAACGATGTGCTGTCACGGGTGACGCGAGGATTCCACAGCCGACACAGCCCTAGGCACTCAAAAATCATCAACGAAGTGCTGTCACGGGTGACGCATGGATTCCACAGCCGACACAGCCTCCAGGGACTGTGAAATCATCAATGAACTGCTGTCACGGCTCACATGTGCATTCCACAGCCGACACAACCCTAGGCACTGAGAAATCATCAACAATGTGCTGTCACGGGTGACGCGAGGATTCCACAGCCGACACAGCCCTAGGCACTCAGAAATCATCAATGAAGTGCTGTCACGGGTGACGCGTGGATTAGACAGCCGACACAGCCTCCAGGGACTGTGAAATCATCAACGAACTGCTGTCATGGGTGACGCGTGGATTCCACAGCCGACACAGCCGTAGGCACTGAGAAATAATCAACGATGTGCTGTAATGGGTGACGCGTGGATTCCACACCCGACACAGCCCTAGGCACTGAGAAATCATCAACGATGTGCTGTCACGGGTGACGCGTGGATTCCACAGCCGACACAGTCCTAGGCACTCAGAAATCATCAACGAAGTGCTGTCACGGGTGACGCGTGGATTCGACAGCCGACAGAGCCCCTAGGGACTGTGAAATCATCAACGAATTGCTGTCATGGGTGACGCGTGGATTGGACAGCCGACACAGCCTCGAGGGAGTGAGAAATCATCAATGAACTGCTGTCACGGCTCACACGTGGATTCCATAGCCGACACAGCCCTAGGCACTGAGAAATCATCAACAATGTGCTGTCACGGGTGACGCGTGGATTCCATAGCCGACACAGCCCTAGGCACTCAGAAATCAGCAACGAAGTGCTGTCACGGGTGACGCGTGGATTAGACAGCCGACACAGCCTCCAGGGACTGTGAAATCATCAACGAACTACTGTCATGGGTGACGCGTGGATTCCACAGCCGGCACAGCCCTAGGCACTCAGAAATCATCAACGAAGTGCTATCACGGGTGACGCGTGGATTAGACAGCCGACACAGCCTCCAGGGACTGTGAAATCATCAACAAACTGCTGTCATGGGTGACGCGTGGATTCCAAAGCCGACACAGCCCTAGGCACTGAGAAATCATCAACGATGTGCTGTCATGGGTGACGCGTGGATTAGACAGCCGACACAGCCTCCAGGGACTGTGAAATCATCAACCAACTGCTGTCATGGGTGACGCGTGGATTCCACAGCCGACACAGCCCTAGGCACTGAGAAATCATCAACGATGTGCTGTCACGGGTGACGCGTGGATTAGACAGCCGACACAGCCTTTAGGGACTGAGAAATCATCAGCGAAGTGCTGTCACGGGTGACGCGTGGATTCGACAGCCGACAGAGCCCCTAGGGACTGTGAAATCATCAACGAACTGCTGTCACGGGTGACGCGTGGATTGGACAGCCGACACAGCCTCTAGGGACTGAGAAATCATCAATGAACTGCTGTCACGGCTCACATGTGGATTCCACAGCCGACACAGCCCTAGGCACTGAGAAATCATCAACGATGTGCTGTCACGAGTGACGCGTGGATTAGACAGCCGACACAGCCTTTAGGGACTGAGAAATCATCAGCGAAGTGCTGTCACGGGTGACGCGTGGATTCGACAGCCGACAGAGCCCCTAGGGACTGTGAAATCATCAACGAACTGCAGTCACGGGTGACGCGTGGATTAGACAGCCGACACAGCCTCTAGGGACTGTGAAATCATCAACCAACTGCTGTCATGGGTGACGCGTGGATTCCACAGCCGACACAGCCCTAGGCACTGAGAAATCATCAACGATGTGCTGTCACGGGTGACGCGTGGATTAGACAGCCAACACAGCCTTTAGGGACTGAGAAATCATCAGCGAAGTGCTGTCACGGGTGACGCGTGGATTCGACAGCCGACAGAGCCCCTAGGGACTGTGAAATCATCAACGAACTGCTGTCACGGGTGACGCGTGGATTGGACAGCCGAGACAGCCTCTAGGGACTGAGAAATCATCAATGAACTGCTGTCACGGCTCACATGTGGATTCCACAGCCGACACAGCCCTAGGCACTCAGAAATCATCAACGAAGTGCTATCACGGGTGACGCGTGGATTCGACAGCCGATACAATCCCTAGGGAGTGTGAAATCATCACCGAACTGCTATCACGGGTGACGCGTGGATTCCACAGCCGAGACAGCCCCAAAGGACTGTGACATCCTCAACGAACTGCTGTCACGGGTGACTCGTGGATTCGACATCCGACACAGCCTCCAGGGACTGTGAAATCATCAACGAACTGCTGTCATGGGTGACGTGTGGATTCCACAGCCGACACAGCCCGAGGCACTGAGAAATCATCAAGGATGTGCTGTCACGGGTGACGCGTGGATTCTACAGCCGACACAGCACTAGGCACTCAGAAATCATCAACGAAGTGCTGTCACGGGTGACGCGTGGATTGGACAGCCGACACAGCCTCCAGGGACTGTGAAATCATCAACGAACTGCTGTCATGGGTGACGCGTGGATTCCACAGCCGACACAGCCCTAGGCACTGAGAAATCATCAAGGATGTGCTGTCACGGGTGACGCGTGGATTCCACAGCTGACACAGCACTGGGCACTCAGAAATCATCAACGAAGTGCTGTCACGGGTGTCGCATGGATTAGACAGCCGACACAGCCTCCAGGGACTGTGAAATCATCAATGAACTGCTGTCATGGGTGACGCGTGGATTCCACAGCCGATAAAGCCCTAGGCACTCAGAAATCATCAACGAACTGCTGTCACGGGTGATGTGTGGATGAGACGGCCGACACAGCCTCCAGGGACTGAAAAATCATTAATGAACTGTTGTCACGGCTCACACGTGGATTCCATAGCCAACACAGCCCTAGGCACTGAGAAATCATCAAGGATGTGCTGTCACGGGTGACGCGTGGATTAGACAACCGACACAGCCTCCAGGGACTGAGAAATCATCAATGAACTGTTGTCACGGCTCACAAGTGGATTCCACAGCCGACACAGCCCTAGGCACTGAGAAATCATCAATGATGTGCTGTCACGGGTGACGCGTGGATTCCACAGCCGACACAGCCCTAGGCACTCAGAAATCATCAACGAAGTGCTGTCACGGGAGACGCGTGGATTCGACAGCCGATACAGTCCCTAGGGACTGTGAAATCATCAACGAACTGCTATCACGGGTGACGCGTGGATTCCACAGCCGACACAGCCCCTAGGGACTGTGAAATCCTCAACGAACTGCTGTCATGGGTGACTCGTGGATTGTACAGCCGACACAGCCTCCAGGGACTGAGAAATCATCAATGAACTGCTGTCACGGCTCACATGTGGATTCCACAGGAGACACAGCCCTAGGCACTGACAAATCATCAACGATGTGCCGTCCCGGGTGACGCATGTATTCCACAGCCGACACAGCCCTAGGCACTCCGAAATCATCAACGAAGTGCTGTCACGGGTGATGCGTGGATGAGTCGGCCGACACAGCATCCAGGGACTGAGAAATCATCAATGAACTGCTGTCACGGCTCACACGTGGATTGCACAGCCGACACAGCCCTAGGCACTGAGAAATCATCAACGATGTGCTGTCACGGGTGACGCGTGGATTCCACAGCCGACACAGTCGTAGGCACTCAGAAATCATCAACGAAGTGCTGTGACGGGTGACGCGTGGATTCGACAGCCGACAGAGCCCCTAGGGACTGTGAAATCATCAACGAATTGTTGTCACGGGTGACGCGTGGATTGGACAGCCGACACAGCCTCGAGGGAGTGAGAAATCATTAATGAACTGCTGTCACGACTCACACGTGGATTCCACAGCCGACACATCCCTAGGCACTGAGAAATCATCAACAATGTGCTGTCACGGGTGACGCGTGGATTCCACAGCCGACACAGCCCTAGGCACTCAGAAATCATCAACGAAGTGATATCACGGGTGACGCGTGGATTCGACAGCCGACACAGCCTCCAGGGACTGTGAAATCATCAACGAACTACTGTCATGGGTGACGCGTGGATTCCACAGCCGACACAGCCCTAGGCACTGAGAAATCATCAACGATGTGCTGTCACGGGTGACGCGTGGATTCCACAGCCGACACAGTCCTAGGCACTCAAAAATCATCAACGAAGTGCTATCACGGGTGACACGTGGATTCGACAGCCGACAGAGCCCCTAGGGACTGTGAAATCATCAACGAATTGCTGTCACGGGTGACGCGTGGATTGGACAGCCGACACAGCCTCGAGGGAGTGAGAAATCATCAATGAACTGCTGTCACGGCTCACACGTGGATTCCATAGCCGACACAGCCTAGGCACTGAGAAATCATCAACAATGTGCTGTCACGGGTGACGCGTGGATTCCACAGCCGACACAGCCCTAGGCACTCAGAAATCATCAACGAAGTGCTGTCACGGGTGACGCGTGGATTAGACAGCCGACACAGCCTCCACGGACTGTGAAATCATCAACGAACTACTGTCATGGGTGACGCGTGGATTCTACAGCCGACACAGCCCTAGGCACTCAGAAATCATCAACGAAGTGCTGTCACGGGTGACGCGTGGATTAGACAGCCGACACAGCCTCCAGGGACTGTGAAATCATCAACAAACTGCTGTCATGGGTGACGCGTGGATTCCAAAGCCGACACAGCCCTAGGAACTGAGAAATCATCAACGATGTGCTGTCACGGGTGACGCGTGGATTAGACAGCCGACACAGCCTTTAGGGACTGAGAAATCATCAATGAACTGCTGTCACGGCTCACACGTTGATTCCACAGCCGACACAGCCCTAGGCACTCAAAAATCAACAACGATGTGCTGTCACGTGTGACGCGTGGATTCCACAGCCGACACAGTCCTAGGCACTCAGAAATCATCAACGAAGTGCTGTCACGGGTGACGCGTGGATTCGACAGCCGACAGAGCCCCTAGGGACTGTGAAATCATCAATGAACTGCTGTCACGGGTGACGTGTGGATTGGACAGCCGACACAGCCTCCAGGGACTGAGAAATCATCAATAAACTGCTGTCACGGCTAACACGTGGATTCCACAGCCGACACAGCCCTAGGCACTGAGAAATCATCAACGATGTGCTGTCACGGGTGACGCGTGGATTCCACAGCCGACACAGCCCTAGGCACTCAGAAATCATCAACGATGTGCTGTCACGGGTGACGCGTGGATTCCACAGCCGACACAGCCCTAGGCACTCAGAAATCATCAACGAAGTGCTCTCACGGGTGACGCGTGGATTCGACAGCCGATACAATCCCTAGGGACTGTGAAATCATCAACGAACTACTGTCATGGGTGACGCGTGGATTCCACAGCCGACACAGCCCTAGGAACTGAGAAATCATCAACGATGTGCTGTCACGGGTGACGCGTGGATTCCACAGCCGACACAGTCCTAGGCACTCAAAAATCATCAACGAAGTGCTGTCACGAGTGACGCGTGGATTCGACAGCCGACAGAGCCCCTAGGGACTGTGAAATCATCAACGAATTGCTGTCACGGGTGACGCGTGGATTGGACAGCCGACACAGCCTCGAGGGAGTGAGAAATCATTAATGAACTGCTGTCACGGCTCACACGTGGATTCCACAGCCGACACAGCCCTAGGCACTGAGAAATCATCAACAATGTGCTGTCACGGGTGACGCGTGGATTCCACAGCCGACACAGCCCTAGGCACTCAGAAATCATCAACGAAGTGATATCACGGGTGACGCGTGGATTCGACAGCCGACACAGCCTCCAGGGACTGTGAAATCATCAACGAACTACTGTCAGGGGTGACGCGTGGATTCCACAGCCGACACAGCCCTAGGCACTGAGAAATCATCAACGATGTGCTGTCACGGGTGACGCGTGGATTCCACAGCCGACACAGCCCTAGGCACTCAAAAATCATCAACGAAGTGCTGTCACGGGTGACACGTGGATTCGACAGCCGACAGAGCCCCTAGGGACTGTGAAATCATCAACGAATTGCTGTCACGGGTGACGCGTGGATTGGACAGCCGACACAGCCTCGAGGGAGTGAGAAATCATCAATGAACTGCTGTCACGGCTCACACGTGGATTCCATAGCCGACACAGCCCTAGGCACTGAGAAATCATCAACAATGTGCTGTCACGGGTGACGCGTGGATTCCACAGCCGACACAGCCCTAGGCACTCAGAAATCATCAACGAAGTGCTGTGACGGGTGACGCGTGGATTCGACAGCCGACAGAGCCCCTAGGGACTGTGAAATCATCAACGAATTGTTGTCACGGGTGACACGTGGATTGGACAGCCGACACAGCCTCGAGGGAGTGAGAAATCATCAATGAACTGCTGTCACGGCTCACACGTGGATTCCATAGCCGACACAGCCCTAGGCACTGAGAAATCATCAACAATGTGCTGTCACGGGTGACGCGTGGATTCCACAGCCGACACAGCCCTAGGCACTCAGAAATCATCAACGAAGTGCTGTCACGGGTGACGCGTGGATTAGACAGCCGACACAGCCTCCAAGGACTGTGAAATCATCAACGAACTACTGTCATGGGTGACGCGTGGATTCCACAGCCGACACAGCCCTAGGCACTCAGAAATCATCAACGAAGTGCTGTCACGGGTGACGCGTGGATTAGACAGCCGACACAGCCTCCAGGGACTGTGAAATCATCAACAAATTGCTGTCATGGGTGACGCGTGGATTCCAAAGCCGACACAGCCCTAGGAACTGAGAAATCATCAACGATGTGCTGTCACGGGTGACGCGTGGATTAGACAGCCGACACAGCCTTTAGGGACTGAGAAATCATCAATGAACTGCTGTCACGGCTCACACGTTGATTCCACAGCCGACACAGCCCTAGGCACTCAAAAATCGACAACGATGTGCTGTCACGTGTGACACGTGGATTCCACAGCCGACACAGTCCTAGGCACTCAGAAATCATCAACGAAGTGCTGTCACGGGTGACGTGTGGATTGGACAGCCGACACAGCCTCCAGGGACTGAGAAATCATCAATAAACTGCTGTCACGGTTAACACGTGGATTCCACAGCCGACACAGCCCTAGGCACTGAGAAATCATCAACGATGTGCTGTCAGGGTGACGCGTGTATTCCAAAGCCGACACAGCCCTAGGCACTCAGAAATCATCAACGAAGTGCTGTCACGGGTGATGCGTGGATGAGACGGCCGACACAGCCTCCAGGGACTGAGAAATCATCAAGGAACTGCTGTCACGGCTCACACGTGGATTCCACAGCCGACACAGCCCTAGGCACTGACAAATCATCAACGAAGTGCTGTCACGGGTGACGCGTGGATTCCACAGCCGACACAGCCCTAGGCACTCAGAAATCATCAATGAAGTGCTCTCACGGGTGACGCGTGGATTCGACAGCCGATACAATCCCTAGGGACTGTGAAATCATCAACGAACTGCTGTCACGGGTGACGCGTGGATTCCACAGCCGACACAGCCCCTAGGGACTGTGACATCCTCAACAAACTGCTATCACGGGTGACTCGTGGATTCGACAGCCGACACAGCCTCCAGGGACTGTGAAATCATCAACGAACTGCTGTCATGGGTGACGCGTGGATTCCACAGCCGACACAGCCCTAGGCACTGAGAAATCATCAAGGATGTGCTGTCACGGGTGACGCGTGGATTCCACAGCCGACACAGCCCTAGGCACTCAGAAATCATCAATGAAGTGCTCTCACGGGTGACGCGTGGATTCGACAGCCGATACAATCCCTAGGGACTGTGAAATCATCAACGAACTGCTGTCACGGGTGACGCGTGGATTCCACAGCCGACACAGCCCCTAGGGACTGTGACATCCTCAACAAACTGCTATCACGGGTGACTCGTGGATTCGACAGCCGACACAGCCTCCAGGGACTGAGAAATCATCAAGGAACTGCTGTCACGGCTCACACGTGGATTCCACAGCCGACACAGCCCTAGGCACTGACAAATCATCAACGAAGTGCTGTCACGGGTGACGCGTGGATTCCACAGCCGACACAGCCCTAGGCACTCAGAAATCATCAACGATGTGCTGTCACGGGTGACGCGTGGATTCCACAGCCGACACAGCCCTAGGCACTCAGAAATCATCAATGAAGTGCTCTCACGGGTGACGCGTGGATTCGACAGCCGATACAATCCCTAGGGACTGTGAAATCATCAACGAACTGCTGTCACGGGTGACGCGTGGATTCCACAGCCGACACAGCCCCTAGGGACTGTGACATCCTCAACAAACTGCTATCACGGGTGACTCGTGGATTCGACAGCCGACACAGCCTCCAGGGACTGTGAAATCATCAACGAACTGCTGTCATGGGTGACGCGTGGATTCCACAGCCGACACAGCCCTAGGCACTGAGAAATCATCAAGGATGTGCTGTCACGCGTGACGCGTGGATTCCACAGCCGACACAGCACTAGGCACTCAGAAATCATCAACGAAGTGCTGTCACGGGTGACGCGTGGATTAGACAGCCGACACAGCCTCCAGGGACTGTGAAATCATCAACCAACTGCTGTAATGGGTGACGCGTGGATTCCACAGCCGACACAGCCCTAGGCACTGAGAAATCATCAACGATGTGCTGTCACGGGTGACGCGTGGATTCCACAGCCGACACAGCCCTAGGCACTCAGAAATCATCAACGATGTGCTGTCACGGGTGACGCGTGGATTCCACAGCCGACACAGCACTAGGCACTCAGATATCATCAACGAAGTGCTGTCACGGGTGTCGCATGGATTAGACAGCCTACACAGCCTCCAGGGACTGTGAAATCATCAATGAACTGCTGTCATGGGTGACGCGTGGATTCCATAGCCGACACAGCCCTAGGCACTCAGAAATCATTAACGAAGTGCTGTCACGGGTGATGCGTGGATGAGACGGCCGACACAGCCTCCAGGGACTGAGAAATCATCAAGGAACTGCTGTCACGGCTCACACGTGGATTCCACAGCCGACACAGCCCTAGGCACTGACAAATCATCAACGATGTGCTGTCAGGGTGACGCGTGTATTCCACAGCCGACACAACCCTAGGCACTGAGAAATCATAAACGATGTGCTGTCACGGGTGACGCGTAGATTCCACAGCCGACACAGCCCTAGGCACTCAGAAATCATCAACGAAGTGCTGTCACGGGTGATGCGTGGATGAGACGGCCGACACAGCCTCCATGGACTGAGAAATCATCAAGGAACTGCTGTCACGGCTCGCACGTGGATTCCTCAGCCGACACAGCCCTAGGCACTGAGAAATCATCAACGATGTGCTGTCACGGGTGACGCGTGGATTCCACAGCCGACACAGCACTAGGCACTCAGAAATCATCAACGAAGTGCTGTCACGGGTGTCGCATGGATTAGACAGCCTACACAGCCTCCAGGGACTGTGAAATCATCAATGAACTGCTGTCATGGGTGACGCGTGGATTCCACAGCCGACACAGCCCTAGGCACTCAGAAATCATTAACGAAGTGCTGTCACGGGTGATGCATGGATGAGACGGCCGACACAGCCTCCAGGGACTGAGAAATCATCAAGGAACTGCTGTCACGGCTCACACGTGGATTCCACAGCCGGCACAGCCCTAGGCACTGACACATCATCAACGATGTGCTGTCAGGGTGACGCGTGTATTCCACAGCCGACACAGCCCTAGGCACTGAGAAATCATAAACGATGTGCTGTCATGGGTGACGCGTGGATTCCACAGCCGACACAGCCCTAGGCACTCAGAAATCATCAACGAAGTGCTGTCACGGGTGATGCGTGGATGAGACGGCCGACACAGCCTCCATGGACTGAGAAATCATCAATGAACTGCTGTCACGGCTCGCACGTGGATTCCACAGCCGACACAGCCCTAGGCACTGAGAAATCATCAACGATGTGCTGTCACGGGTGACGCGTGGATTCCACAGCCGACACAGCACTAGGCACTCAGAAATCATCAACGAAGTGCTGTCACGGGTGTCGCATGGATTAGACAACCTACACAGCCTCCAGGGACTGTGAAATCATCAATGAACTGCTGTCATGGGTGACGCGTGGATTCCAAAGCCGACACAGCCCTAGGCACTCAGAAATCATCAACGAAGTGCTGTCACGGGTGATGCGTGGATGAGACGGCCGACACAGCCTCCAGGGACTGAGAAATCATCAAGGAACTGCTGTCACGGCTCACACGTGGATTCCACAGCCGACACAGCCCTAGGCACTGACAAATCATCAACGATGTGCTGTCAGGGTGACGCGTGTATTCCAAAGCCGACACAGCCCTAGGCACTCAGAAATCATCAACGAAGTGCTGTCACGGGTGATGCGTGGATGAGACGGCCGACACAGCCTCCAGGGACTGAGAAATCATCAAGGAACTGCTGTCACGGCTCACACGTGGATTCCACAGCCGACACAGCCCTAGGCACTGACAAATCATCAACGATGTGCTGTCAGGGTGACGCGTGTATTCCACAGTCGACACAGCCCTAGGCACTGAGAAATCATCAACGATGTGCTGTCACGGGTGACGCGTGGATTCCACAGCCGACACAGCCCTAGGCACTCAGAAATCATCAACGTAGTGCTGTCATGGGTGAGGCGTGGATGAGACGGCCGACACAGCCTCCATGGACTGAGAAATCATCATTGAACTGTTGTCACGGTTCACACGTGGATTCCACAGCCGACACAGCCCTAGGCACTGAGAAATCATCAACGATGTGCTGTCACGGGTGACGCGTGGATTCCACAGCCGACACAGTCCTAGGCACTCATAAATCATCAACGTAGTGCTGTCAAGGGTGATGCGTGGATGAGACGGCCGACACAGCCTCCATGGACTGAGAAATCATCAATGAACTGCTGTCACGGCTCACACGTGGATTCCACAGCCGACACAGCCCTAGGCACTGACAAATCATCAACGATGTGCTGTCAGGGTGACGCGTGTATTCCACAGCCGACACAGCCCTAGGCACTGAGAAATCATCAACGATGTGCTGTCACGGTTGACGCGTGGATTCCACAGCCGACACAGCCCTAGGCACTCAGAAATCATCAACGAAGTGCTGTCACGGGTGATGCGTGGATGAGACGGCCGACACAGCCTCCATGGACTGAGAAATCATCAATGAACTGCTGTCACGGCTCGCACGTGGATTCCACAGCCGACACAGCCCTAGGCACTGAGAAATCATCAACGATGTGCTGTCACGGGTGACGCGTGGATTCCACAGCCGACACAGCCCCTAGGGACTGTGACATCCTCAACAAACTGCTATCACGGGTGACTCGTGGATTCGACAGCCGACACAGCCTCCAGGGACTGTGAAATCATCAACGAACTGCTGTCATGGGTGACGCGTGGATTCCACAGCCGACACAGCCCTAGGCACTCAGAAATCATCAACGATGTGCTGTCACGGGTGACGCGTGGATTCCATAGCCGACACAGCACTAGGCACTCAGAAATCATCAACGAAGTGCTGTCACGGGTGTCCCATGGATTAGACAGCCTATACAGCCTCCAGGGACTGTGAAATCATCAATGAACTGCTGTCATGGGTGACGCGTGGATTCCACAGCCGACACAGCCCTAGGCACTCAGAAATCATCAACGAAGTGCTGTCACGGGTGATGCGTGGATGAGACGGCTGACACAGCCTCCAGGGACTGAGAAATCATCAAGGAACTGCTGTCACGGCTCACACGTGGATTCCACAGCCGACACAGCCCTAGGCACTGACAAATCATCAACGATGTGCTGTCAGGGTGACGCGTGTATTCCACAGCCGACACAGCCCTAGGCACTGAGAAATCATCAACGATATACTGTCACGGGTGACGCGTGGATTCCACAGCCGACACAGCCCTAGGCACTCAGAAATCATCAACGATGTGCTGTCACGGGTGACGCGTGGATTCCACAGCCGACACAGCACTAGGCACTCAGAAATCATCAACGAAGTGCTGTCACGGGTGTCGCATGGATTAGACAGCCTACACAGCCTCCAGGGACTGTGAAATCATCAATGAACTGCTGTCATGGGTGACGCGTGGATTCCAAAGCCGACACAGCTCTAGGCACTCAGAAATCATCAACGAAGTGCTGTCACGGGTGATGCGTGGATGAGACGGCCGACACAGCCTCCAGGGACTGAGAAATCATCAAGGAACTGCTGTCACGGCTCACACGTGGATTCCACAGCCGACACAGCCGTAGGCACTCAGAAATCATCAACGTAGTGCTGTCATGGGTGATGCGTGGATGAGACGGCCGACACAGCCTCCATGGACTGAGAAATCATCAATGAACTGCTGTCACGGTTCACACGTGGATTCCACAGCCGACACAGCCCTAGGCACTGAGAAATCATCAACGATGTGCTGTCACGGGTGACGCGTGGATTCCACAGCCGACACAGTCCTAGGCACTCAGAAATCATCAACGTAGTGCTGTCATGGGTGATGCGTGGATGAGACGGCCGACACAGCCTCCATGGACTGAGAAATCATCAATGAACTGCTGTCACGGCTCACACGTGGATTCCACAGCCGACACAGCCCTAGGCACTGACAAATCATCAACGATGTGCTGTAAGGGGACGCGTGTATTCCACAGCCGACACAGCCCTAGGCACTGAGAAATCATCAACGATGTGCTGTCACGGGTGACGCGTGGATTCCACAGCCGACACAGCCCTAGGCACTCAGAAATCATCAACGAAGTGCTGTCACGGGTGATGCGTGGATGAGACGGCCGACACAGCCTCCATGGACTGAGAAATCATCAATGAACTGCTGTCACGGCTCGCACGTGGATTCCACAGCCGACACAGCCCTAGGCACTGAGAAATCATCAACGATGTGCTGTCACGGGTGACGCGTGGATTCCACAGCCGACACAGCACTAGGCACTCAGAAATCATCAACGAAGTGCTGTCACGGGTGTCGCATGGATTAGACAACCTACACAGCCTCCAGGGACTGTGAAATCATCAATGAACTGCTGTCATGGGTGACGCGTGGATTCCAAAGCCGACACAGCCCTAGGCACTCAGAAATCATCAACGAAGTGCTGTCACGGGTGATGCGTGGATGAGACGGCCGACACAGCCTCCAGGGACTGAGAAATCATCAAGGAACTGCTGTCACGGCTCACACGTGGATTCCACAGCCGACACAGCCCTAGGCACTGACAAATCATCAACGATGTGCTGTCAGGGTGACGCGTGTATTCCAAAGCCGACACAGCCCTAGGCACTCAGAAATCATCAACGAAGTGCTGTCACGGGTGATGCGTGGATGAGACGGCCGACACAGCCTCCAGGGACTGAGAAATCATCAAGGAACTGCTGTCACGGCTCACACGTGGATTCCACAGCCGACACAGCCCTAGGCACTGACAAATCATCAACGATGTGCTGTCAGGGTGACGCGTGTATTCCACAGTCGACACAGCCCTAGGCACTGAGAAATCATCAACGATGTGCTGTCACGGGTGACGCGTGGATTCCACAGCCGACACAGCCCTAGGCACTCAGAAATCATCAACGTAGTGCTGTCATGGGTGAGGCGTGGATGAGACGGCCGACACAGCCTCCATGGACTGAGAAATCATCATTGAACTGCTGTCACGGTTCACACGTGGATTCCACAGCCGACACAGCCCTAGGCACTGAGAAATCATCAACGATGTGCTGTCACGGGTGACGCGTGGATTCCACAGCCGACACAGTCCTAGGCACTCAGAAATCATCAACGTAGTGCTGTCAAGGGTGATGCGTGGATGAGACGGCCGACACAGCCTCCATGGACTGAGAAATCATCAATGAACTGCTGTCACGGCTCACACGTGGATTCCACAGCCGACACAGCCCTAGGCACTGACAAATCATCAACGATGTGCTGTCAGGGTGACGCGTGTATTCCACAGCCGACACAGCCCTAGGCACTGAGAAATCATCAACGATGTGCTGTCACGGTTGACGCGTGGATTCCACAGCCGACACAGCCCTAGGCACTCAGAAATCATCAACGAAGTGCTGTCACGGGTGATGCGTGGATGAGACGGCCGACACAGCCTCCATGGACTGAGAAATCATCAATGAACTGCTGTCACGGCTCGCACGTGGATTCCACAGCCGACACAGCCCTAGGCACTGAGAAATCATCAACGATGTGCTGTCACGGGTGACGCGTGGATTCCACAGCCGACACAGCCCCTAGGGACTGTGACATCCTCAACAAACTGCTATCACGGGTGACTCGTGGATTCGACAGCCGACACAGCCTCCAGGGACTGTGAAATCATCAACGAACTGCTGTCATGGGTGACGCGTGGATTCCACAGCCGACACAGCCCTAGGCACTGAGAAATCATCAAGGATGTGCTGTCACGGGTGACGCGTGGATTCCACAGCCGACACAGCACTAGGCACTCAGAAATCATCAACGAAGTGCTGTCACGGGTGACGCGTGGATTAGACAGCCGACACAGCCTCCAGGGACTGTGAAATCATCAACCAACTGCTGTAATGGGTGACGCGTGGATTCCACAGCCGACACAGCCCTAGGCACTCAGAAATCATCAACGATGTGCTGTCACGGGTGACGCGTGGATTCCATAGCCGACACAGCACTAGGCACTCAGAAATCATCAACGAAGTGCTGTCACGGGTGTCCCATGGATTAGACAGCCTATACAGCCTCCAGGGACTGTGAAATCATCAATGAACTGCTGTCATGGGTGACGCGTGGATTCCACAGCCGACACAGCCCTAGGCACTCAGAAATCATCAACGAAGTGCTGTCACGGGTGATGCGTGGATGAGACGGCTGACACAGCCTCCAGGGACTGAGAAATCATCAAGGAACTGCTGTCACGGCTCACACGTGGATTCCACAGCCGACACAGCCCTAGGCACTGACAAATCATCAACGATGTGCTGTCAGGGTGACGCGTGTATTCCACAGCCGACACAGCCCTAGGCACTGAGAAATCATCAACGATATACTGTCACGGGTGACGCGTGGATTCCACAGCCGACACAGCCCTAGGCACTCAGAAATCATCAACGATGTGCTGTCACGGGTGACGCGTGGATTCCACAGCCGACACAGCACTAGGCACTCAGAAATCATCAACGAAGTGCTGTCACGGGTGTCGCATGGATTAGACAGCCTACACACCCTCCAGGGACTGTGAAATCATCAATGAACTGCTGTCATGGGTGACGCGTGGATTCCAAAGCCGACACAGCCCTAGGCACTCAGAAATCATCAACGAAGTGCTGTCACGGGTGATGCGTGGATGAGACGGCCGACACAGCCTCCAGGGACTGAGAAATCATCAAGGAACTGCTGTCACGGCTCACACGTGGATTCCACAGCCGACACAGCCGTAGGCACTCAGAAATCATCAACGTAGTGCTGTCATGGGTGATGCGTGGATGAGACGGCCGACACAGCCTCCATGGACTGAGAAATCATCAATGAACTGCTGTCACGGTTCACACGTGGATTCCACAGCCGACACAGCCCTAGGCACTGAGAAATCATCAACGATGTGCTGTCACGGGTGACGCGTGGATTCCACAGCCGACACAGTCCTAGGCACTCAGAAATCATCAACGTAGTGCTGTCATGGGTGATGCGTGGATGAGACGGCCGACACAGCCTCCATGGACTGAGAAATCATCAATGAACTGCTGTCACGGCTCACACGTGGATTCCACAGCCGACACAGCCCTAGGCACTGACAAATCATCAACGATGTGCTGTAAGGGGACGCGTGTATTCCACAGCCGACACAGCCCTAGGCACTGAGAAATCATCAACGATGTGCTGTCACGGGTGACGCGTGGATTCCACAGCCGACACAGCCCTAGGCACTCAGAAATCATCAACGAAGTGCTGTCACGGGTGATGCGTGGATGAGACGGCCGACACAGCCTCCATGGACTGAGAAATCATCAATGAACTGCTGTCACGGCTCGCACGTGGATTCCACAGCCGACACAGCCCTAGGCACTGAGAAATCATCAACGATGTGCTGTCACGGGTGACGCGTGGATTCCACAGCCGACACAGCCCCTAGGGACTGTGACATCCTCAACAAACTGCTATCACGGGTGACTCGTGGATTCGACAGCCGACACAGCCTCCAGGGACTGTGAAATCATCAACGAACTGCTGTCATGGGTGACGCGTGGATTCCACAGCCGACACAGCCCTAGGCACTGAGAAATCATCAAGGATGTGCTGTCACGGGTGACGCGTGGATTCCACAGCCGACACAGCACTAGGCACTCAGAAATCATCAACGAAGTGCTGTCACGGGTGACGCGTGGATTAGACAGCCGACACAGCCTCCAGGGACTGTGAAATCATCAATGAACTGCTGTCATGGGTGACGCGTGGATTCCACAGCCGACACAGCCCTAGGCACTCAGAAATCATTAACGAAGTGCTGTCACGGGTGATGCGTGGATGAGACGGCCGACACAGCCTCCAGGGACTGAGAAATCATCAAGGAACTGCTGTCACGGCTCACACGTGGATTCCACAGCCGGCACAGCCCTAGGCACTGACAAATCATCAACGATGTGCTGTCAGGGTGACGCGTGTATTCCACAGCCGACACAGCCCTAGGCACTGAGAAATCATAAACGTTGTGCTGTCACGGGTGACGCGTGGATTCCACAGCCGACACAGCCCTAGGCACTCAGAAATCATCAACGAAGTGCTGTCACGGGTGATGCGTGGATGAGACGGCCGACACAGCCTCCAGGGACTGAGAAATCATCAAGGAACTGCTGTCACGGCTCACACGTGGATTCCACAGCCGACACAGCCCTAGGCACTGACAAATCATCAACGATGTGCTGTCAGGGTGACGCGTGTATTCCACAGCCGACACAGCACTAGGCACTCAGAAATCATCAACGAAGTGCTGTCACGGGTGTCGCATGGATTAGACAGCCTACACAGCCTCCAGGGACTGTGAAATCATCAATGAACTGCTGTCATGGGTGACGCGTGGATTCCACAGCCGACACAGCCCTAGGCACTCAGAAATCATTAACGAAGTGCTGTCACGGGTGATGCGTGGATGAGACGGCCGACACAGCCTCCATGGACTGAGAAATCATCAAGGAACTGCTGTCACGGCTCGCACGTGGATTCCACAGCCGACACAGCCCTAGGCACTGAGAAATCATCAACGATGTGCTGTCACGGGTGACGCGTGGATTCCACAGCCGACACAGCACTAGGCACTCAGAAATCATCAACGAAGTGCTGTCACGGGTGTCGCATGGATTAGACAGCCTACACAGCCTCCAGGGACTGTGAAATCATCAATGAACTGCTGTCATGGGTGACGCGTGGATTCCACAGCCGACACAGCCCTAGGCACTCAGAAATCATTAACAAAGTGCTGTCACGGGTGATGCGTGGATGAGACGGCCGACACAGCCTCCAGGGACTGAGAAATCATCAAGGAACTGCTGTCACGGCTCACATGTGGATTCCACAGCCGGCACAGCCCTAGGCACTGACAAATCATCAACGATGTGCTGTCAGGGTGACGCGTGTATTCCACAGCCGACACAGCCCTAGGCACTGAGAAATCATAAACGTTGTGCTGTCACGGGTGACGCGTGGATTCCACAGCCGACACAGCCCTAGGCACTCAAAAATCATCAACGAAGTGCTGTCACTGGTGATGCGTGGATGAGACGGCCGACACAGCCTCCATGGACTGAGAAATCATCAATGAACTGCTGTCACGGCTCGCACGTGGATTCCACAGCCGACACAGCCCTAGGCACTGAGAAATCATCAACGATGTGCTGTCACGGGTGACGCGTGGATTCCACAGCCGACACAGCACTAGGCACTCAGAAATCATCAACGAAGTGCTGTCACGGGTGTCGCATGGATTAGACAACCTACACAGCCTCCAGGGACTGTGAAATCATCAATGAACTGCTGTCATGGGTGACGCGTGGATTCCAAAGCCGACACAGCCCTAGGCACTCAGAAATCATCAACGAAGTGCTGTCACGGGTGATGCGTGGATGAGACGGCCGACACAGCCTCCAGGGACTGAGAAATCATCAAGGAACTGCTGTCACGGCTCACACGTGGATTCCACAGCCGACACAGCCCTAGGCACTGACAAATCATCAACGATGTGCTGTCAGGGTGACGCGTGTATTCCACAGCCGACACAGCCCTAGGCACTGAGAAATCATCAACGATGTGCTGTCACGGGTGACGCGTGGATTCCACAGCCGACACAGCCCTAGGCACTCAGAAATCATCAACGTAGTGCTGTCATGGGTGAGGTGTGGATGAGAAGGCCGACACAGCCTCCATGGACTGAGAAATCATCAATGAACTGCTGTCACGGTTCACACGTGGATTCCACAGCCGACACAGCCCTAGGCACTGAGAAATCATCAACGATGTGCTGTCACGGGTGACGCGTGGATTCCACAGCCGACACAGTCCTAGGCACTCAGAAATCATCAACGTAGTGCTGTCAAGGGTGATGCGTGGATGAGACGGCCGACACAGCCTCCATGGACTGAGAAATCATCAATGAACTGCTGTCACGGCTCACACGTGGATTCCACAGCCGACACAGCCCTAGACACTGACAAATCATCAACGATGTGCTGTCAGGGTGACGCGTGTATTCCACAGCCGACACAGCCCTAGGCACTGAGAAATCATCAACGATGTGCTGTCACGGGTGACGCGTGGATTCCACAGCCGACACAGCCCTAGGCACTCAGAAATCATCAACGAAGTGCTGTCACGGGTGATGCGTGGATGAGACGGCCGACACAGCCTCCATGGACTGAGAAATCATCAATGAACTGCTGTCACGGCTCGCACGTGGATTCCACAGCCGACACAGCCCTAGGCACTGAGAAATCATCAACGATGTGCTGTCACGGGTGACGCGTGGATTCCACAGCCGACACAGCCCCTAGGGACTGTGACATCCTCAACAAACTGCTATCACGGGTGACTCGTGGATTCGACAGCCGACACAGCCTCCAGGGACTGTGAAATCATCAACGAACTGCTGTCATGGGTGACGCGTGGATTCCACAGCCGACACAGCCCTAGGCACTGAGAAATCATCAAGAATGTGCTGTCACGGGTGACGCGTGGATTCCACAGCCGACACAGCACTAGGCACTCAGAAATCATCAACGAAGTGCTGTCACGGGTGACGCGTGGATTAGACAGCCGACACAGCCTCCAGGGACTGTGAAATCATCAACCAACTGCTGTAATGGGTGACGCGTGGATTCCACAGCCGACACAGCCCTAGGCACTCAGAAATCATCAACGATGTGCTGTCACGGGTGACGCGTGGATTCCATAGCCGACACAGCACTAGGCACTCAGAAATCATCAACGAAGTGCTGTCACGGGTGTCGCATGGATTAGACAGCCTATACAGCCTCCAGGGACTGTGAAATCATCAATGAACTGCTGTCATGGGTGACGCGTGGATTCCACAGCCGACACAGCCCTAGGCACTCAGAAATCATCAACGAAGTGCTGTCACGGGTGATGCGTGGATGAGACGGCCGACACAGCCTCCAGGGACTGAGAAATCATCAAGGAACTGCTGTCAAGGCTCACACGTGGATTCCACAGCCGACACAGCCCTAGGCACTGACAAATCATCAACGATGTGCTGTCAGGGTGACGCGTGTATTCCACAGCCGACACAGCCCTAGGCACTGAGAAATCATCAACGATATACTGTCACGGGTGACGCGTGGATTCCACAGCCGACACAGCCCTAGACACTCAGAAATCATCAACGATGTGCTGTCACGGGTGACGCGTGTATTCCACAGCCGACACAGCCCTAGGCACTGAGAAATCATCAACGATGTGCTGTCACGGGTGACGCGTGGATTCCACAGCCGACACAGCCCTAGGCACTCAGAAATCATCAACGTAGTGCTGTCATGGGTGAGGTGTGGATGAGACGGCCGACACAGCCTCCATGGACTGAGAAATCATCAATGAACTGCTGTCACGGTTCACACGTGGATTCCACAGCCGACACAGCCCTAGGCACTGAGAAATCATCAACGATGTGCTGTCACGGGTGACGCGTGGATTCCACAGCCGACACAGTCCTAGGCACTCAGAAATCATCAACGTAGTGCTGTCAAGGGTGATGCGTGGATGAGACGGCCGACACAGCCTCCATGGACTGAGAAATCATCAATGAACTGCTGTCACGGCTCACACGTGGATTCCACAGCCGACACAGCCCTAGGCACTGACAAATCATCAACGATGTGCTGTCAGGGTGACGCGTGTATTCCACAGCCGACACAGCCCTAGGCACTGAGAAATCATCAACGATATCCTGTCACGGGTGACGCGTGGATTCCACAGCCGACACAGCCCTAGACACTCAGAAATCATCAACGATGTGCTGTCACGGGTGACGCGTGGATTCCACAGCCGACACAGCACTAGGCACTCAGAAATCATCAACGAAGTGCTGTCACGGGTGTCGCATGGATTAGACAGCCTACACAGCCTCCAGGGACTGTGAAATCATCAATGAACTGCTGTCATGGGTGACGCGTGGATTCCAAAGCCGACACAGCCCTAGGCACTCAGAAATCATCAACGAAGTGCTGTCACGGGTGATGCGTGGATGAGACGGCCGACACAGCCTCCAGGGACTGAGAAATCATCAAGGAACTGCTGTCACGGCTCACACGTGGATTCCACAGCCGACACAGCCCTAGGCACTGACAAATCATCAACGATGTGCTGTCAGGGTGACGCGTGTATTCCACAGCCGACACAGCCCTAGGCACTGAGAAATCATCAACAATGTGCTGTCACGGGTGACGCGTGGATTCCACAGCCGACACAGCCCTAGGCACTCAGAAATCATCAACGTAGTGCTGTCATGGGTGATGCGTGGATGAGACGGCCGACACAGCCTCCATGGACTGAGAAATCATCAATGAACTGCTGTCACGGTTCACACGTGGATTCCACAGCCGACACAGCCCTAGGCACTGAGAAATCATCAACGATGTGCTGTCACGGGTGACGCGTGGATTCCACAGCCGACACAGTCCTAGGCACTCAGAAATCATCAACGTAGTGCTGTCATGGGTGATGCGTGGATGAGACGGCCGACACAGCCTCCATGGACTGAGAAATCATCAATGAACTGCTGTCACGGCTCACACGTGGATTCCACAGCCGACACAGCCCTAGGCACTGACAAATCATCAACGATGTGCTGTCAGGGTGACGCGTGTATTCCACAGCCGACACAGCCCTAGGCACTGAGAAATCATCAACGATGTGCTGTCACGGGTGACGCGTGGATTCCACAGCCGACACAGCCCTAGGCACTCAGAAATCATCAACGAAGTGCTGTCACGGGTGATGCGTGGATGAGACGGCCGACACAGCCTCCATGGACTGAGAAATCATCAATGAACTGCTGTCACGGCTCGCACGTGGATTCCACAGCCGACACAGCCCTAGGCACTGAGAAATCATCAACGATGTGCTGTCACGGGTGACGCGTGGATTCCACAGCCGACACAGCACTAGGCACTTAGAAATCATCAACGAAGTGCTGTCACGGGTGTCGCATGGATTAGACAGCCTACACAGCGTCCAGGGACTGTGAAATCATCAATGAACTGCTGTCATGGGTGACGCGTGGATTC
The DNA here is from genome assembly GCF_951802175.1 of Populus nigra. NCBI lineage: Eukaryota > Viridiplantae > Streptophyta > Magnoliopsida > Malpighiales > Salicaceae > Populus > Populus nigra. The sequence goes on along the minus strand of NC_084870.1, from coordinate 1,321,126 downwards.
CAAAGCCGACACAGCCCTAGGCACTCAGAAATCATCAACGAAGTGCTGTCACGGGTGATGCGTGGATGAGACGGCCGACACAGCCTCCAGGGACTGAGAAATCATCAAGGAACTGCTGTCACGGCTCACACGTGGATTCCACAGCCGACACAGCCCTAGGCACTGAGAAATCATCAACGATGTGCTGTCACGGGTGACGCGTGGATTCCACAGCCGACACAGCCCTAGGCACTCAGAAATCATCAACGTAGTGCTGTCATGGGTGATGCGAGGATGAAACGGCCGACACAGCCTCCATGGACTGAGAAATCATCAATGAACTGCTGTCACGGCTCAAATGGGATTCCACAGCCGACACAGCCCTAGGCACTGAGAAATCATCAACGATGTGCTGTCACGGGTGACGCGTGGATTCCACAGCCGACACAGTCCTAGGCACTCAGAAATCATCAACGAAGTGCTGTCACGGGTGACGCGTGAATTTGACAGCCGACAGAGCCCCACGGACTGTGAAATCATCAACGAACTGCTGTCATGGGTGACGCGTGGATTCCACAGCCGACACAGCCCCTAGGGACTGACAAATCATCAACGATGTGCTGTCCCGGGTGACGCGTGTATTGAACAGCCGACACAGCCCTAGGCATTGAGAAATCATCAACGATGTGCTGTCACGGGTGACGCGTGGATTCCACAGCCAACACAGCCCTAGGCACTCAGAAATCATCAACGAAGTGCTGTCACGGGTGTCGCATGGATTAGACAGCCGACACAGCCTCCAGGGACTGTGAAATCATCAACCAACTGCTGTCACGGGTGACGCGTGGATTCCACAGCCGACACAGCCCTAGGCACTGAGAAATCATCAACGATGTGCTGTCACGGGTGACGCGTGGATTCCACAGCCGACACAGCCTCCAGGGACTGTGAAATCATCAACGAACTGCTGTCATGGGTGACGCGTGGATTGTACAGCCCATACAGCCTCCAGGGACTGAGAAATCATCAATGAACTGCTGTCACGGCTCACACGTGGATTCCACAGCCGACACAGCCGAGGCACTGAGAAATCATCAATGATGTGCTGTCACGGGTGACTCGTGGATTCCACAGCCGACACAGCCCTAGGCACTCAGAAATCATCAACGAAGTGCTGTCACGGGTGACGCGTGGATTAGACAGCCGACACAGCCTCCAGGGACTGTGAAATCATCAACGAACTGCTGTCATGGGTGACGCGTGGATTCCACAGCCAACACAGCCCTAGGCACTCAGAAATCATCAACGATGTGCTGTCACGGGTGACGCGTGGATTAGACAGCCGACACAACCTCCAGGGACTGAGAAATCATCAATGAACTGCTGTCACGGCTCACACGTGGATTCCACAGCCGACACAGCCCTAGGCACTGAGAAATCATCAACGATGTGCTGTCACGGGTGACGCGTGGATTCCACAGCCGACATAACCCTAGGCACTCAGAAATCATCAACGAAGTGCTCTCACGGGTGACGCATGGATTCGACAGCCGATACAGTCCCTAGGGACTGTGAAATGATCAACGAACTGCTGTCACGGGTGACGCGTGGATTCCACCGCTGACACAGCCCCTAGGGACTGACAAATCATCAACGATGTGCTGTCCCGGGTGACGCGTGTATTGAACAGCCGACACAGCCCTAGGCATTGAGAAATCATCAACGATGTGCTGTCACGGGTGACGCGTGGATTCCACAGCCAACACAGCCCTAGGCACTCAGAAATCATCAACGAAGTGCTGTCACGGGTGATGCGTGGATGAGACGGCCGACACAGCCTCCAGGAACTAAGAAATCATCAATGAACTGCTGTCACGGCTCACACGTGGATTGCACAGCCGACACAGCCCTAGGCACTGAGAAATCATCAACGATGTGCTGTCCCGGGTGACGCGTGTATTGAACAGCCGACACAGCCTTAGGCACTGAGAAATCATCAACGATGTGCTGTCACGGGTGACGCGTGGATTCCACAGCCGACACAGCCCTAGGCACTCAGAAATCATCAACGAAGTGCTGTCACGGGTGATGCGTGGATGAGACGGCCGACACAGCCTCCAGGAACTAAGAAATCATCAATGAACTGCTGTCACGGCTCACACGTGGATTCCACAGCCGACACAGCCCTAGGCACTGACAAATCATCAACGATGTGCTGTCCCGGGTGACGCGTGTATTGAACAGCCGACACAGCCCTAGGCACTGAGAAATCATCAACGATGTGCTGTCGCGGGTGACGCATGGATTCCACAGCCGACACAGCCCTAGGCACTCAGAAATCATCAACGAAGTGCTGTCACGGGTGATGCGTGGATGAGACGGCCGACACAGCCTCTAGGGACTGAGAAATCATCAATGAACTGCTGTCACGGCTCACACGTTGATTGCACAGCCGACACAGCCCTAGGCACTGAGAAATCATCAACGATGTGCTGTCACGAGTGACCCGTGGATTCCACAGCCGACATAGTCCTAGGCACTCAGAAATCGTCAACGAAGTGCTGTCACGGGTGACGCGTGGATTCGACAGCCGACAGAGCCCTTAGGGACTTGTGAAATCATCAACGAACTGCTGTCACGGGTGACGCGTTGATTGGACAGCCGACACAGCCCTAGGCACTGAGAAATCATCAACGATGTGCTGTCACGGGTTACGCGTGGATTCCACAACTGACACAGCCCTAGGCATTCAGAAATCATCAACGAAGTGCTGTCACGGGTGACGCGTGGATTAGAAGGCAGACACAGCCTCTAGGGACTGAGAAATCATCAATGAACTGTTGTCACGGCTGACACGTGCATTCCACAGCCGACACACCCCTATGCTCTGAGAAATCATCAACGATGTGATGTCATGGGTGACGCGTGGATTCCACGGCCGACACAGCCCTAGGCACTGAGAAATCATCAACGATGTGCTGTCACGGGTGACGCGTGGATTAGACAGCCGACACAGACTCCAGGGACTGAGAAATCATCAATGAACTGCTGTTAGGGCTCACACGTGGATTCCACGGCCGACACAGCCCTAGGCACTCAAAAATCAACAACGATGTGCTGTCACGGGTGACGCGTGGATTCCACAGCCCTAGGCACTCAGAAATCATCAACGAAGTGCTGTCACGGGTGACTCGTGGATTAGACGGCCGACGCAGCCTCTAGGGACTAAGAAATCATCAATGAACTGCTGTCACGGCTCACACGTGGATTCCACAGCCGAGGCACTGAGCAATCATCAACAATGTGCTGTCACGGGTGACGCGTGGATTCCACAGCCGACACAGCACTAGGCACTCAGAAATCATCAACGAAGTGCTGTCACGGGTGACGCGTGGATTAGACAGCCGACACAGCCTCCAGGGATTGTGAAATCATCAACGAACTGCTGTCATGGGTGACGCGTGGATTCCACAGCCGACACAGCCCTAGGCACTGAGAAATCATCAACGATGTGCTGTCACGGGTGACGCGTGGATTAGACAGCCGACACAGACTCCAGGGACTGAGAAATCATCAATGAACTGCTGTTAGGGCTCACACGTGGATTCCACGGCCGACACAGCCCTAGGCACTCAAAAATCAACAACGATGTGCTGTCACGGGTGACGCGTGGATTCCACAGCCCTAGGCACTCAGAAATCATCAACGAAGTGCTGTCACGAGTGACTCGTGGATTAGACGGCCGACGCAGCCTCTAGGGACTAAGAAATCATCAATGAACTGCTGTCACGGCTCACACGTGGATTCCACAGCCGAGGCACTGAGCAATCATCAACAATGTGCTGTCACGGGTGACGCGTGGATTCCACAGCCGACACAGCACTAGGCACTCAGAAATCATCAACGAAGTGCTGTCACGGGTGACGCGTGGATTAGACAGCCGACACAGCCTCCAGGGATTGTGAAATCATCAACGAACTGCTGTCATGGGTGACGCGTGGATTCCACAGCCGACACAGCCCTAGGCACTGAGAAATCATCAACGATGTGCTGTCACGGGTGACGCGTGGATTAGACAGCCGACACAGCCTCCAGGGACTGAGAAATCATCAATGAACTGCTGTTAGGGCTCACACGTGGATTCCACAGCAGACACAGCCCTAGGCACTCAAAAATCAACAACGATGTGCTGTCACGGGTGACGCGTGGATTCCACAGCCCTAGGCACTCAGAAATCATCAACGAAGTGCTGTCACGGGTGACTCGTGGATTAGACGGCCGACACAGCCTCTAGGGACTGAGAAATCATCAATGAACTGCTGTCAGCGCTAACACGTGGATTCCACAGCCGACACAGCCCTAGGCACTGAGAAATCATCAACAATGTTCTGTCACGGGTGACGCGTGGATTCCACATCCGACACAGCCCTAGGCACTCAGAAATCATCAACGAAGTGCTGTCACGGGTGTCGCGTGGATTAGACAGCCGACACAGCCTCCAGGGACTGTGAAATCATCAACGAACTGCTGTCAGGGGTGACGCGTGGATTCCACAGCCGACACAGCCCTAGGCACTGAGAAATCATCAACGATGTGCTGTCACGGGTTACGCGTGGATTCCACAACTGACACAGCCCTAGGCACTCAGAAATCATCAACGAAGTGCTGTCACGGGTGACGCGTGGATTAGACGGCAGACACAGCCTCTAGGGACTGAGAAATCATCAATGAACTGTTGTCACGGCTGACACGTGCATTCCACAGCCGACACACCCCTAGGCACTGAGAAATCATCAACGATGTGATGTCATGGGTGACGCGTGGATTCCACAGCCGACACAGCCCTAGGCACTGAGAAATCATCAACGATGTGCTGTCACGGGTGACGCGTGGATTAGACAGCCGACACAGACTCCAGGGACTGAGAAATCATCAATGAACTGCTGTTAGGGCTCACACGTGGATTCCACGGCCGACACAGCCCTAGGCACTCAAAAATCAACAACGATGTGCTGTCACGGGTGACGCGTGGATTCCACAGCCCTAGGCACTCAGAAATCATCAACGAAGTGCTGTCACGGGTGACTCGTGGATTAGATGGCCGACACAGCCTCTAGGGACTGAGAAATCATCAATGAACTGCTGTCACGGCTAACACGTGGATTCCACAGCCGACACAGCCCTAGGCACTGAGAAATCATCAACAATGTTCTGTCACGGGTGACGCGTGGATTCCACAGCCGACACAGCCCTAGGCACTCAGAAATCATCAACGAAGTGCTGTCACGGGTGTCGCGTGGATTAGACAGCCGACACAGCCTCCAGGGACTGTGACATCATCAACGAACTGCTGTCACGAGTGACGCGAGTATTCCACAGCCGACACAGCCCCTAAGGACTGAGAAATCATCAACGAAGTGCTGCACGGGTGACGCGTGGATTGTACAGCCGACACAGCCTCCAGGGACTGAGAAATCATCAATGAACTGCTGTCACGGCTCACACGTGGATTCCACAGCCGACACAGCCGAGGCACTGAGAAATCATCAACGATGTGCTGTCACGGGTGACGCGTGGATTCCACAGCCGACACAGCCCTAGGCACTCAGTAATCATCAACGAAGTGCTGTCACGGGTGACGCCTGGATTAGACAGCCGACACAGCCTCCAGGGACTGTGAAATCATCAACGAACTGCTGTTAGGGGTGACGCGTGGATTCCACAGCCGACACAGCCCTAGGCACTGAGAAATCATCAACGATGTGCTATCACGGGTGACGCCTGGATTCCACAACTGACACAGCCCTAGGCACTCAGAAATCATCAACGAAGTGCTGTCACGGGTGACGCGTGGATTAGACGGCAGACACAGCCTTAAGGGACTGAGAAATCATCAATGAACTGTTGTCACGGCTGACACGTGCATTCCACAGCCGACACACCCCTAGGCACTGAGAAATCATCAACGATGTGATGTCACGGGTGATGCGAGGAATCCACAGCCGACACAGCCCTAGGCACTCAGAAATCATCAACGAAGTGCTGTCACGGGTGACGCGTGGATTGGACAGCCGACACAGCCTCTAGGGACTGAGAAATCATCAATGAACTGCTGTCACGGCTCACACGTGGATTCCACAGCCGACACAGCCCTAGGCACTGAGAAATCATCAACAATGTGTTGTCACGGGTGACGCGTGGATTCCACAGCCGACACAGCCCTAGGCACTCAGAAATCATCAACGAAGTGCTGTCACGGGTGACGCGTGGATTAGACAGCCGACACCGCCTCCAGGGACTGTGAAATTATCAACGAACTGCTGTCATGGGTGACGCGTGGATTGTACAGCCCACACAGCCTCCAGAGACTGAGAAATCATCAATGAACTGCTGTCACGGCTCACACGTGGATTCCACAGCCGACACAGCCGAGGCACTGAGAAATCATCAACGATGCGCTGTCACGGGTGACTCGTGGATTCCACAGCCGACACAGCCCTAGGCACTCAAAAATCATCAGCGAAGTGCTGTCACGGGTGAAGCCTGGATTAGACAGCCGACACAGCCTCCAGGGACTGTGAAATTATCAAGAACTGCTGTCATGGGTGAAGCGTGGATTCCACAGCCGACACAGTCCTAGGCACTGAGAAATCAACAAGGATGTGCTGTCACGGGTGACGCGTGGATTCCACAGCCGACACACCCCTAGGCACTCAGAAAACATCAACGAAGTGCTGTCACGGGTGACGCATGGATTCCACAGCCCTAGGCACTCAGAAATCATCAACGAAGTGCTGTCACGGGTGACGCCTGGATTAGACAGCCGACACAGCCTCCAGGGACTGTGAAATCATCAACGAACTGCTGTCATGGGAGACGCGTGGATTCCACAGCCGACACAGCCCTAGGCACTGAGAAATCATCAACGATGTGCTGTCACGGGTTACGCGTGGATTCCACAACTGACACAGCCCTAGGCACTCAGAAATCATCAACGAAGTGCTGTCACGGGTGACGCGTGGATTAGACGGCAGACACAGCCTCTAGGGACTGAGAAATCATCAAGGAACTGCTGTCACGGCTCACACGTGGATTGCACAGCCGACACAGCCCTAGGCACTGAGAAATCATCAACGATGTGCTGTCCCGGGTGACGCGTGTATTGAACAGCCGACACAGCCGTAGGCACTGAGAAATCATCAACGATGTGCTGTCACGGGTGACGCGTGGATTCCACAGCCGACACAGCCCTAGGCACTCAGAAATCATTAACGAAGTGCTGTCACGGGTGATGCGTGGATGAGACGGCCGACATAGCCTCCAGGAACTAAGAAATCATCAATGAACTGCTGTCACGGCTCACACGTGGATTCCACAGCCGACACAGCCCTAGGCACTGACAAATCATCAACGATGTGCTGTCCCGGGTGACGCGTGTATTGAACAGCCGACACAGCCCTAGGCACTGAGAAATCATCAACGATGTGCTGTCACGGGTGACGCGTGGATTCCACAGCCGACACAGCCCTAGGCACTCAGAAATCATCAACGAAGTGCTGTCACGGGTGATGCGTGGATGAGACGGCCGACACAGCCTCTAGGGACTGAGAAATCATCAATGAACTGCTGTCACGGCTCACACGTTGATTGCACAGCCGACACAGCCCTAGGCACTGAGAAATCATCAACGATGTGCCGTCACGAGTGACCCGTGGATTCCACAGCCGACATAGTCCTAGGCACTCAGAAATCGTCAACGAAGTGCTGTCACGGGTGACGCGTGGATTCGACAGCCGACAGAGCCCTTAGGGACTTGTGAAATCATCAACGAACTGCTGTCACGGGTGACGCGTTGATTGGACAGCCGACACAGCCCTAGGCACTGAGAAATCATCAACGATGTGCTGTCACGGGTTACGCGTGGATTCCACAACTGACACAGCCCTAGGCACTCAGAAATCATCAACGAAGTGCTGTCACGGGTGACGCGTGGATTAGAAGGCAGACACAGCCTCTAGGGACTGAGAAATCATCAATGAACTGTTGTCACGGCTGACACGTGCATTCCACAGCCGACACACCCCTAGGCACTGAGAAATCATCAACGATGTGATGTCATGGGTGACGCGTGGATTCCACGGCCGACACAGCCCTAGGCACTGAGAAATCATCAACGATGTGCTGTCTCGGGTGACGCGTGGATTAGACAGCCGACACAGACTCCAGGGACTGAGAAATCATCAATGAACTGCTGTTAGGGCTCACACGTGGATTCCACGGCCGACACAGCCCTAGGCACTCAAAAATCAACAACGATGTGCTGTCACGGGTGACGCGTGGATTCCACAGCCCTAGGCACTCAGAAATCATCAACGAAGTGCTGTCACGGGTGACTCGTGGATTAGACGGCCGACGCAGCCTCTAGGGACTAAGAAATCATCAATGAACTGCTGTCACGGCTCACACGTGGATTCCACAGCCGAGGCACTGAGCAATCATCAACAATGTGCTGTCACGGGTGACGCGTGGATTCCACAGCCGACACAGCACTAGGCACTCAGAAATCATCAACGAAGTGCTGTCACGGGTGACGCGTGGATTAGACAGCCGACACAGCCTCCAGGGATTGTGAAATCATCAACGAACTGCTGTCATGGGTGACGCGTGGATTCCACAGCCGACACAGCCCTAGGCACTGAGAAATCATCAACGATGTGCTGTCACGGGTGACGCGTGGATTAGACAGCCGACACAGACTCCAGGGACTGAGAAATCATCAATGAACTGCTGTTAGGGCTCACACGTGGATTCCACGGCCGACACAGCCCTAGGCACTCAAAAATCAACAACGATGTGCTGTCACGGGTGACGCGTGGATTCCACAGCCCTAGGCACTCAGAAATCATCAACGAAGTGCTGTCACGGGTGACTCGTGGATTAGACGGCCGACGCAGCCTCTAGGGACTAAGAAATCATCAATGAACTGCTGTCACGGCTCACACGTGGATTCCACAGCCGAGGCACTGAGCAATCATCAACAATGTGCTGTCACGGGTGACGCGTGGATTCCACAGCCGACACAGCACTAGGCACTCAGAAATCATCAACGAAGTGCTGTCACGGGTGACGCGTGGATTAGACAGCCGACACAGCCTCCAGGGATTGTGAAATCATCAACGAACTGCTGTCATGGGTGACGCGTGGATTCCACAGCCGACACAGCCCTAGGCACTGAGAAATCATCAACGATGTGCTGTCACGGGTGACGCGTGGATTAGACAGCCGACACAGCCTCCAGGGACTGAGAAATCATCAATGAACTGCTGTTAGGGCTCACACGTGGATTCCACAGCAGACACAGCCCTAGGCACTCAAAAATCAACAACGATGTGCTGTCACGGGTGACGCGTGGATTCCACAGCCCTAGGCACTCAGAAATCATCAACGAAGTGCTGTCACGGGTGACTCGTGGATTAGACGGCCGACACAGCCTCTAGGGACTGAGAAATCATCAATGAACTGCTGTCAGCGCTAACACGTGGATTCCACAGCCGACACAGCCCTAGGCACTGAGAAATCATCAACAATGTTCTGTCACGGGTGACGCGTGGATTCCACATCCGACACAGCCCTAGGCACTCAGAAATCATCAACGAAGTGCTGTCACGGGTGTCGCGTGGATTAGACAGCCGACACAGCCTCCAGGGACTGTGAAATCATCAACGAACTGCTGTCAGGGGTGACGCGTGGATTCCACAGCCGACACAGCCCTAGGCACTGAGAAATCATCAACGATGTGCTGTCACGGGTTACGCGTGGATTCCACAACTGACACAGCCCTAGGCACTCAGAAATCATCAACGAAGTGCTGTCACGGGTGACGCGTGGATTAGACGGCAGACACAGCCTCTAGGGACTGAGAAATCATCAATGAACTGTTGTCACGGCTGACACGTGCATTCCACAGCCGACACACCCCTAGGCACTGAGAAATCATCAACGATGTGATGTCATGGGTGACGCGTGGATTCCACAGCCGACACAGCCCTAGGCACTGAGAAATCATCAACGATGTGCTGTCACGGGTGACGCGTGGATTAGACAGCCGACACAGACTCCAGGGACTGAGAAATCATCAATGAACTGCTGTTAGGGCTCACACGTGGATTCCACGGCCGACACAGCCCTAGGCACTCAAAAATCAACAACGATGTGCTGTCACGGGTGACGCGTGGATTCCACAGCCCTAGGCACTCAGAAATCATCAACGAAGTGCTGTCACGGGTGACTCGTGGATTAGATGGCCGACACAGCCTCTAGGGACTGAGAAATCATCAATGAACTGCTGTCACGGCTAACACGTGGATTCCACAGCCGACACAGCCCTAGGCACTGAGAAATCATCAACAATGTTCTGTCACGGGTGACGCGTGGATTCCACAGCCGACACAGCCCTAGGCACTCAGAAATCATCAACGAAGTGCTGTCACGGGTGTCGCGTGGATTAGACAGCCGACACAGCCTCCAGGGACTGTGACATCATCAACGAACTGCTGTCACGAGTGACGCGAGTATTCCACAGCCGACACAGCCCCTAAGGACTGAGAAATCATCAACGAAGTGCTGCACGGGTGACGCGTGGATTGTACAGCCGACACAGCCTCCAGGGACTGAGAAATCATCAATGAACTGCTGTCACGGCTCACACGTGGATTCCACAGCCGACACAGCCGAGGCACTGAGAAATCATCAACGATGTGCTGTCACGGGTGACGCGTGGATTCCACAGCCGACACAGCCCTAGGCACTCAGTAATCATCAACGAAGTGCTGTCACGGGTGACGCCTGGATTAGACAGCCGACACAGCCTCCAGGGACTGTGAAATCATCAACGAACTGCTGTTAGGGGTGACGCGTGGATTCCACAGCCGACACAGCCCTAGGCACTGAGAAATCATCAACGATGTGCTGTCACGGGTGACGCGTGGATTCCACAACTGACACAGCCCTAGGCACTCAGAAATCATCAACGAAGTGCTGTCACGGGTGACGCGTGGATTAGACGGCAGACACAGCCTTAAGGGACTGAGAAATCATCAATGAACTGTTGTCACGGCTGACACGTGCATTCCACAGCCGACACACCCCTAGGCACTGAGAAATCATCAACGATGTGATGTCACGGGTGATGCGAGGAATCCACAGCCGACACAGCCCTAGGCACTCAGAAATCATCAACGACGTGCTGTCACGGGTGACGCGTGGATTGGACAGCCGACACAGCCTCTAGGGACTGAGAAATCATCAATGAACTGCTGTCACGGCTCACACGTGGATTCCACAGCCGACACAGCCCTAGGCACTGAGAAATCATCAACAATGTTCTGTCACGGGTGACGCGTGGATTCCACAGCCGACACAGCCCTAGGCACTCAGAAATCATCTACGAAGTGCTGTCACGGGTGACGCGTGGATTAGACAGCCGACACCGCCTCCAGGGACTGTGAAATTATCAACGAACTGCTGTCATGGGTGACGCGTGGATTGTACAGCCCACACAGCCTCCAGAGACTGAGAAATCATCAATGAACTGCTGTCACGGCTCACACGTGGATTCCACAGCCGACACAGCCGAGGCACTGAGAAATCATCAACGATGCGCTGTCACGGGTGACTCGTGGATTCCACAGCCGACACAGCCCTAGGCACTCAAAAATCATCAGCGAAGTGCTGTCACGGGTGAAGCCTGGATTAGACAGCCGACACAGCCTTCAGGGACTGTGAAATCATCAAGAACTGCTGTCATGGGTGAGGCGTGGATTCCACAGCCGACACAGTCCTAGGCACTGAGAAATCAACAAGGATGTGCTGTCACGGGTGACGCGTGGATTCCACAGCCGACACACCCCTAGGCACTCAGAAAACATCAACGAAGTGCTGTCACGGGTGACGCATGGATTCCACAGCCCTAGGCACTCAGAAATCATCAACGAAGTGCTGTCACGGGTGACGCCTGGATTAGACAGCCGACACAGCCTCCAGGGACTGTGAAATCATCAACGAACTGCTGTCATGGGAGACGCGTGGATTCCACAGCCGACACAGCCCTAGGCACTGAGAAATCATCAACGATGTGCTGTCACGGGTTACGCGTGGATTCCACAACTAACACAGCCCTAGGCACTCAGAAATCATCAACGAAGTGCTGTCACGGGTGACGCGTGGATTAGACGGCAGACACAGCCTCTAGGGACTGAGAAATCATCAATGAACTGTTGTCACGGCTGACACGTGCATTCCACAGCCGACACACCCCTAGGCACTGAGAAATCATCAACGATGTGATGTCATGGGTGACGCGTGGATTCCACAGCCGACACAGCCCTAGGCACTCAGAAATCATCAACGATGTGCTGTCACGGGTGACGCGTGGATTAGACAGCCGACACAGACTCCAGGGATTGAGAAATCATCAATGAACTGCTGTTAGGGCTCACACGTGGATTCCACGGCCGACACAGCCCTAGGCACTCAAAAATCAACAACGAAGTGCTGTCACGGGTGACGCGTGGATTCCACAGTCCTAGGCACTCAGAAATCATCAACGAAGTGCTGTCACGGGTGACTCGTGGATTAGACGGCCGACACAGCCTCTAGGGACTGAGAAATCATCAATGAACTGCTGTCACGGCTAACACGTGCATTCCACAGCCGACACAGCCCTAGGCACTGAGAAATCATCAACAATGTTCTGTCACGGGTGACGCGTGGATTCCACAGCCGACACAGCCCTAGGCACTCAGAAATCAACAACGAAGTGCTGTCACGGGTGTCGCGTGGATTAGACAGCCGACAAAGCCTCCAGGGACTGTGACATCATCAACGAACTGCTGTCACGAGTGACGCGAGTATTCCACAGCCGACACAGCCCCTAAGGACTGAGAAATCATCAACGAAGTGCTGCACGGGTGACGCGTGGATTGTACAGCCCACACAGCCTCCAGGGACTGAGAAATCATCAATGAACTGCTGTCACGGCTCACACGTGGATTCCACAGCCGACACAGCCGAGGCACTGAGAAATCATCAACGATGTGCTGTCACGGGTGACGCGTGGATTCCACAGCTGACACAGCCCTAGGCACTCAGAAATCATCAACGAAGTGCTGTCACGGGTGACGCCTGGATTAGACAGCCGACACAGCCTCCAGGGACTGTGAAATCATCAACGAACTGCTGTTAGGGGTGACGCGTGGATTCCACAGCCGACACAGCCCTAGGCACTGAGAAATCATCAACGATGTGCTGTCACGGGTGACGCGTGGATTCCACAACTAACACAGCCCTAGGCACTCAGAAATCATCAACGAAGTGCTTTCACGGGTGACGCGTGCATTAGACGGCAGACACAACCTTAAGGGACTGAGAAATCATCAATGAACTGTTGTCACGGCTGACACGTGCATTCCACAGCCGACACACCCCTAGGCACTGAGAAATCATCAACGATGTGATGTCACGGGTGATGCGAGGAATCCACAGCCGACACAGCCCTAGGCACTCAGAAATCATCAACGAAGTGCTGTCACCGGTGACGCGTGGATTGGACAGCCGACACAGCCTCTAGGGACTGAGAAATCATCAATGAACTGCTGTCACGGCTCACACGTGGATTCCACAGCCGACACAGCCCTAGGCACTGAGAAATCATCAACAATGTGTTGTCACGGGTGACGCGTGGATTCCACAGCCGACACAGCCCTAGGCACTCAGAAATCATCAACGAAGTGCTGTCACGGGTGACGCGCGGATTAGACAGCCGACACAGCCTCCAGGGACTGTGAAATCATCAACGAACTCCTGTCATGGGTGACGCGTGGATTGTACAGCCCACACAGCCTCCAGGGACTGAGAAATCATCAATGAACTGCTGTCATGGCTCACACCTGGATTCCACAGCCGACACAGCCCTAGGCACTCAGAAATCATCAACGAAGTGCTGTCACCGGTGACGCGTGGATTGGACAGCCGACACAGCCTCTAGGGACTGAGAAATCATCAATGAACTGCTGTCACGGCTCACACGTGGATTCCACAGCCGACACAGCCCTAGGCACTGAGAAATCATCAACAATGTGTTGTCACGGGTGACGCGTGGATTCCACAGCCGACACAGCCCTAGGCACTCAGAAATCATCAACGAAGTGCTGTCACGGGTGACGCGCGGATTAGACAGCCGACACAGCCTCCAGGGACTGTGAAATCATCAACGAACTCCTGTCATGGGTGACGCGTGGATTGTACAGCCCACACAGCCTCTAGGGATTGAGAAATCATCAACGATGTGCTGTCACGGGTGACGCAAGGATTCTACAGCCGACACAGCCCTAGGCGCTCAGAAATCATCAACGAAGTGTTGTCACGGTTGACGCGTGGATTAAACAGCCGACACAGCCTCGAGGGACTGAGAAATCATCAATGAACTGCTGTCACGGCTCACACGTGGATTCCACAGCCGACACAGCCCTAGGTACTGAGAAATCATCAATAATGTGCTGTCACGGGTGACGCGTGGATTCCACAGCCGACACAGCCCTAGGCACTCAGAAATCATCAACGAAGTGCTGTCACGGGTGACGCGCGGATTAGACAGCCGACACAGCCTCCAGGGACTGTGAAATCATCAACGAACTCCTGTCATGGGTGACGCGTGGATTGTACAGCCCACACAGCCTCCAGGGACTGAGAAATCATCAATGAACTGCTGTGATGGCTCACACCTGGATTCCACAGCCGACACAGCCGAGGCACTGAGAAATCATCAACGATGCGCTGTCACGGGTGACTCGTGGATTCCACAGCCAACACAGCCCTAGGCACTCAAAAATCATCAGCGAAGTGCTGTCACGGGTGAAGCCTGGATTAGACAGCCGACACAGCCTCCAGGGACTGTGAAATCATCAAGAACTGCTGTCAGGGGTGACGCGTGGATTCCACAGCCGACACACCCCTAGGCACTCAGAAAACATCAACGAAGTGCTGTCACGGGTGACGCATGGATTCCACAGCCCTAGGCACTCAGAAATCATTAACGAAGTGCTGTCACGGGTGACGCGTGGATTAGACAGCCGACACAGCCTCCAGGGACTGTGAAATCATCAACGAACTGCTGTCATGGGAGACGCGTGGATTCCACAGCCGACACAACCCTAGGCACTCAGAAATCATCAACGAAGTGCTCTCACGGGTGACGCATGGATTCGACAGCCGATACAGTCCCTAGGGACTGTGAAATGATCAACGAACTGCTGTCACGGGTGACGCGTGGATTCCACAGCCCTAGGCACTCAGAAATCATCAACGAAGTGCTGTCACGGGTGACGCGTGGATTCGACAGCCGACAGAGCCCTTAGGGACTTGTGAAATCATCAACGAACTGCTGTCACGGGTGACGCGTTGATTGGACAGCCGACGCAGCCTCTAGGGACTAAGAAATCATCAATGAACTGCTGTCACGGCTCACACGTGGATTCCACAGCCGAGGCACTGAGCAATCATCAACAATGTGCTGTCACGGGTGACGCGTGGATTCCACAGCCGACACAGCACTAGGCACTCAGAAATCATCAACGAAGTGCTGTCACGGGTGACGCGTGGATTAGACAGCCGACACAGCCTCCAGGGATTGTGAAATCAGCAACGAACTGCTGTCATGGGTGACGCGTGGATTCCACAGCCGACACAGCCCTAGGCACTGAGAAATCATCAACGATGTGCTGTCACGGGTGACGCGTCGATTAGACAGCCGACACAGCCTCCAGGGACTGAGAAATCATCAATGAACTGCTGTTAGGGCTCACACGTGGATTCCACAGCCGACACAGCCCTAGGCACTCAAAAATCAACAACGATGTGCTGTCACAGGTGACGCGTGGATTCCACAGCCCTAGGCACTCAGAAATCATCAACGAAGTGCTGTCATGGGTGACTCGTGGATTAGACGGCCGACACAGCCTCTAGGGACTGAGAAATCATCAATGAATTGCTGTCAGCGCTAACACGTGGATTCCACAGCCGACACAGCCCTAGGCACTGAGAAATCATCAACAATGTTCTGTCACGGGTGACGCGTGGATTCCACATCCGACACAGCCCTAGGCACTCAGAAATCATCAACGAAGTGCTGTCACGGGTGTCGCGTGGATTAGACAGCCGACACAGCCTCCAGGGACTGTGAAATCATCAACGAACTGCTGTCAGGGGTGACGCGTGGATTCCACAGCCGACACAGCCCTAGGCACTGAGAAATCATCAACGATGTGCTGTCACGGCTCACACGTGGATTCCACAGCCGACACAGCCGAGGCACTGAGAAATCATCAACGATGCGCTGTCACGGGTGACTCGTGGATTCCACAGCCGACACAGCCCTAGGCACTCAGAAATCATCAGCGAAGTCCTGTCACGGGTGAAGCCTGGATTAGACAGCCGACACAGCCTCTAGGGACTGTGAAATCATCAAGAACTGCTGTCATGGGTGACGCGTGGATTCCACAGCCGACACAGTCCTAGGCACTGAGAAATCAACAAGGATGTGCTGTCACGGGTGACGTGTGGATTCCACAGCCGACACACCCCTAGGCACTCAGAAAACATCAAAGAAGTGCTGTCACGGGTGACGCATGGATTCCACAGCCCTAGGCACTCAGAAATCATCAACGAAGTGCTGTCACGGGTGACGCGTGGATTAGACAGCCGACACAGCCTCCAGGGACTGTGAAATCATCAACGAACTGCTGTCATGGGAGACGCGTGGATTCCACAGCCGACACAGCCCTAGGCACTGAGAAATCATCAACGATGTGCTGTCATGGGTGACGCGTGGATTCCACAGCCGACACAGCCTCCAGGGACTGAGAAATCATCAATGAACTACTGTCACGGCTCACACATGGATTCCACAACCGACACAGCCCTAGGCACTCAAAAATCAACAACGAAGTGCTGTCACGAGTGACGCGTGGATTCCACAGTCGACACAGCCCCTACAGACTGTGAAATCATCGACAAACTGCTGCACGGGTGACGCGTGGAATCCACAGCCGACACAACCCTAGGGACTGAGAAATCATCAACGAACTGCTGTCATGGGTGACGCGTGGATTCCACAGCCGACAAAGCCCTAGGCACTGAGAAATCATCAACGAACTGCTGTCATGAGTGACGCTAGGATTCCACAGCTGACACAGCCCCTAGGGACTGAAAAATCATCAACGAAGTGCTGTCATGGGTGACGCGCGGATTGTACAGCCGACACAGCCTCCAGGGACTGAGAAATCATCAATGAACTGCTGTCACGGCTCACACATGGATTCCACAGCCGACACAGCCCTAGGCACTGAGAAATCATCAACAATGTGCTGTCACAGGTGACGCGTGGATTCCACAGCCGACACAGCCCTAGGCACTCAGAAATCATCAACGAAGTGCTGTCACGGGTGACGCGTGGATTGTACAGCCGACACAGCCTCTAGGGATTGAGAAATCATCAATGATGTGCTGTCACGGGTGACGCAAGGATTCTACAGCCGACACAGCCCTAGGCGCTCAGAAATCATCAACGAAGTGCTGTCACGGTTGACGCGTGGATTAAACAGCCGACACAGCCTCGAGGGACTGAGAAATCATCAATGAACTGCTGTCACGGCTCACACGTGGATTCCACAGCCGACACAGCCCTAGGTACTGAGAAATCATCAACAATGTGCTGTCACGGGTGACGCGTGGATTCCACAGCCGACACAGCCCTAGGCACTCAGAAATCATCAACGAAGTGCTGTCACGGGTGACGCGCGGATTAGACAGCCGACACAGCCTCCAGGGACTGTGAAATCATCAACGAACTCCTGTCATGGGTGACGCGTGGATTGTACAGCCCACACAGCCTCCAGGGACTGAGAAATCATCAATGAACTGCTGTCATGGCTCACACCTGGATTCCACAGCCGACACAGCCGAGGCACTGAGAAATCATCAACGATGTGCTATCACGGGTGACTCGTGGATTCCACAGCCGACACAGCCCTAGGCACTCTGAAATCATCAACGAAGTGCTGTCACGGGTGACGCGTGGATTAGACAGCCGACACAGCCTCCAGGGACTGTGAACTCATCAACGAACTGGTGTCATGGGTGACGCGTGGATTCCACAGCCGACACAGCCCTAGGCACTGAGAAATCATCAACGATGTGCTGTCAAGGGTGACGCGTGGATTAGACAGCCGACACAGCCTCCAGGGACTGAGAAATCATCAATGAACTGCTGTCAGGGCTCACACGTGGATTCCACAGCCGACACAGCCCCAAGCACTCAGAAATCATCAACGAAGTGCTGTCACGGGTGACGCGTGGATTGGACAGCCGACACAGCCTCTAGGGACTGAGAAATCATCAATGTACTGCTGTCACGGTCACACGTGGATTCCACAGCCGACACAGCCCTAGGCACTGAGAAATCATCAACAATGTGCTGTCACGGGTGACGCGTGGATTCCACAGCCCTAGGCACTCAGAAATCATCAACGAAGTGCTGTCACGGGTGACGCGTGGATTAGACAGCCGACACAGCCTCCAGGGACTGTGAAATCATCAACGAACTGCTGTCATGGGTGACGCGTGGATTGTACAGCCAACACAGCCTCCAGGGACTGAGAAATCATCAATGAACTGCTGTCACGGCTCACACGTGGATTCCACAGCCGAGGCACTGAGAAATCATCAACGATGTGCTGTCACGGGCGACTCGTGGATTCCACGGCCGACACAGCCCTAGGCACTCAGAAGTCATCAACGAAATGTTGTCACGGGCGAAGCCTAGATTAGACAGCCGACACAGCCTCCAGGGACTGTGAAATCATCAAGAACTGCTGTCATGGGTGACGCGTGGATTCCACAGCCGACACAGCTCTAGGCACTGAGAAATCAACAAGGATGTGCTGTCACGGGTGACGCGTGGATTCCACAGCCGACACACCCCTAGGCACTCAGAAAACATCAACGAAGTGCTGTCACGGGTGACGCGTGGATTCCACAGCCCTAGGCACTCAGAAATCATCAACGAATTGCTATCACGGGTGACGCATGGATTAGACAGCCGACACAGCCTCCAGGGACTGTGAAATCATCAACGAACTGCTGTCATGGGAGACGCGTGGATTCCACAGCCGACACAGCCCGAGGCACTGAGAAATCATCAACGATGTGCTGTCACGGGTGACGAGTGGATTCCACAGCCGACACAGCCTCCAGGGACTGAGAAATCATCAATGAACTGCTGTCACGGCTCCCACGTGGATTCCACAACCGACACAGCCCTAGGCACTCAAAAATTAACAACGAAGTGCTGTCATGAGTCACGCGTGGATTCCACAGTCGACACAGCCCCTACAGACTGTGAAATCATCGACAAACTGCTGCACGGGTGACGCGTGGAATCCACAGCCGACACAAGCCTAGGGACTAAGAAATCATCAACGAACTGCTGTCACGGGTGACGCGAGGATTCCACTGCCGACACGGCCCCTAGGGACTGAGAAATCATGAACGAAGTGCTGTCACGGGTGACGCGTGGATTGTACAGCCAACACAGCCTCCAGGGATTGAGAAATCATCAATGAACTGCTGTCACGGCTCACACGTGGATTCCAAAGCCGACACAGCCCTAGGCACTGAGAAATCATCAACAATGTGCTGTCACGGGTGACGCGTGGATTCCACAGCCGACACAGCCCTAGGCACTCAGAAATCATCAACGAAGTGCTGTCACGGGTGACGCGTGGATTAGACAGCCGACACAGCCTTCAGGGAGTGTGAAATCATCAACGAACTGCTGTCATGGGTGACGCGTGGATTCCACAGCTGACACAGCCCTAGGCACTGAGAAATCATCAACGATGTGCTGTCACCGGTTACGCGTGGATTAGACAGCCGACACAGCCTCCAGGGACTGAGAAATCATCAATGAACTGCTATCAGGGCTCACACGTGGATTCCACAGCCGACACAGCCCCAGGCACTCAGAAATCATCAACGAAGTGCTGTCACGGGTGAAGCGTGGATTGGACAGCCGACACAGCCTCTAGGGACTGAGAAATCATCAATGTACTGCTGTCACGGTCACACGTGGATTCCACAGCCGACACAGCCCTAGGCACTGAGAAATCATCAACAATGTGCTGTCACGGGTGACGCGTGGATTCCATAGCCCTAGGCACTCAGAAATCATCAACGAAGTGCTGTCACGGGTGACGCGTGGATTAGACAGCCGACACAGCCTCCAGGGACTGAAATCATCAACGAACTGCTGTCATGGGTGACGCGTGGATTGTACAGCCAACACAGCCTCCAGGGACTGAGAAATCATCAATGAACTGCTGTCACGGCTCACACGTGGATTCCACAGCCGACACAACCGAGGCACTGAGAAATCATCAACGATGTGCTGTCACGGGTGACTCGTGGATTCCACAGCCGACACAGCCCTAGGCACTCAGAAATCATCAACGAAGTGCTGTCACGGGTGAAGCCTGGATTAGACAGCCGACACAGCCTCCAGGGACTGTGAAATCATCAAGAACTCCTGTCATGGGTGACGCGTGGATTCCACAGCCGACACAGCCCTAGGCACTGAGAAATCATCAAGGATGTGTTGTCACGGGTGACGCGTGGATTCCACAGCCGACACACCCCTAGGCACTCAGAAAACATCAACGAAGTGCTGTCACGGGTGACGCGTGGATTCCACAGCCCTAGGCACTCAGAAATCATCAACGAAGTGCTGTCACGGGTGACGCGTGGATTAGACAGCCGACACAGCCTACAGGGACTGTGAAATCATCAACGAACTGCTGTCATGGGAGACGCGTGAATTCCACAGCCGACACAGCCCTAGGCACTGAGAAATCATCAACGATGTGCTGTCACGGGTGACGCGTGGATTCGACAGCCGACACAGCCTCCAGGGACTGAGAAATCATCAATGAACTGCTGTCACGGCTCACACGTGGATTCCACAACCGACACAGCCCTAGGCACTCAAAAATCAACAACGAAGTGCTGTCACGAGTGACGCGTGGATTCCACAGTCGACACAGCCCTTATAGACTGTGAAATCATCGACAAACTGCTGCACGGGTGACGCGTGGAATCCACAGCCGACACAAGCCTAGGGACTGAGAAATCATCAACGAACTGCTGTCACGGGTGACGCGAGGATTCCACAGCCGACACGGCCCCTAGGGACTGAGAAATCATGAACGAAGTGCTGTCACGGGTGACGCGTGGATTGTACAGCCAACACAGCCTCCAGGGATTGAGAAATCATCAATGAACTGCTGTCACGGCTCACACGTGGATTCCAAAGCCGACACAGCCCTAGGCACTGAGAAATCATCAACAATGTGCTGTCACGGGTTACGCGTGGATTCCACAGCCGACACAGCCCTAGGCACTCAGAAATCATCAACGAAGTGCTGTCACGGGTGACGCGTGGATTAGACAGCCGACACAGCCTCCAGGGATTGTGAAATCATCAACGAACTTCTGTCATGGGTGACGCGTGGATTCCACAACCGACACAGCCCGAGGCACTGAGAAATCATCAACGATGTGCTGTCACGGGTGACGCGTGGATTAGACAGCCGACACAGCCTCCAGGGACTGAGAAATCATCAATGAACTGCTGTCACGGCTCACACGTGGATTCCACAGCCGACACAACCGAGGCACTGAGAAATCATCAACGATGTGCTGTCACGGGTGACTCGTGGATTCCACAGCCGACACAGCCCTAGGCACTCAGAAATCATCAACGAAGTGCTGTCACGGGTGAAGCCTGGATTAGACAGCCGACACAGCCTCCAGGGACTGTGAAATCATCAAGAACTGCTGTCATGGGTGACGCGTGGATTCCACAGCCGACACAGCCCTAGGCACTGAGAAATCATCAAGGATGTGTTGTCACGGGTGACGCGTGGATTCCACAGCCGACACACCCCTAGGCACTCAGAAAACATCAACGAAGTGCTGTCACGGGTGACGCGTGGATTCGACAGCCGACACAGCCTCCAGGGACTGAGAAATCATCAATGAACTGCTGTCACGGCTCACACGTGGATTCCACAACCGACACAGCCCTAGGCACTCAAAAATCAACAACGAAGTGCTGTCACGAGTGACGCGTGGATTCCACAGTCGACACAGCCCTTATAGACTGTGAAATCATCGACAAACTGCTGCACGGGTAACGCGTGGAATCCACAGCCGACACAAGCCTAGGGACTGAGAAATCATCAACGAACTGCTGTCACGGGTGACGCGAGGATTCCACAGCCGACACGGCCCCTAGGGACTGAGAAATCATGAACGAAGTGCTGTCACGGGTGACGCGTGGATTGTACAGCCAACACAGCCTCCAGGGATTGAGAAATCATCAATGAACTGCTGTCACGGCTCACACGTGGATTCCAAAGCCGACACAGCCCTAGGCACTGAGAAATCATCAACAATGTGCTGTCACGGGTTACGCGTGGATTCCACAGCCGACACAGCCCTAGGCACTCAGAAATCATCAACGAAGTGCTGTCACGGGTGACGCGTGGATTAGACAGCCGACACAGCCTCCAGGGATTGTGAAATCATCAACGAACTTCTGTCATGGGTGACGCGTGGATTCCACAACCGACACAGCCCGAGGCACTGAGAAATCATCAACGATGTGCTGTCACGGGTGACGCGTGGATTAGACAGCCGACACAGCCTCCAGGGACTGAGAAATCATCAATGAACTGCTGTCACGACTCACACGTGGATTCCACAGCCGACACAACCGAGGCACTGAGAAATCATCAACGATGTGCTGTCACGGGTGACTCGTGGATTCCACAGCCGACACAGCCCTAGGCACTCAGAAATCATCAACGAAGTGCTGTCACGGGTGAAGCCTGGATTAGACAGCCGACACAGCCTCCAGGGACTGTGAAATCATCAAGAACTACAGTCATGGGTGACGCGTGGATTCCACAGCCGACACAGCCCTAGGCACTGAGAAATCATCAACGAAGTGCTGTCACGGGTGACGCGTGGATTAGACAGCCGACACAGCCTACAGGGACTGTGAAATCATCAACGAACTGCTGTCATGGGAGACGCGTGGATTCCACAGCCGACACAGCCCTAGGCACTGAGAAATCATCAACGATGTGCTGTCACGGGTGACGCGTGGATTCCACAGCCGACACAGCCTCCAGGGACTGAGAAATCATCAATGAACTGCTGTCACGGCTCACACGTGGATTCCACAAACGACACAGCCCTAGGCACTCAAAAATCAACAACGAAGTGCTGTCACGAGTGACGCGTGGATTCCACAGTCGACACAGCCCTTATAGACTGTGAAATCATCGACAAACTGCTGCACGGGTGACGCGTGGAATCCACAGCCGACACAAGCCTAGGGACTGAGAAATCATCAACGAACTGCTGTCACGGGTGACGCGAGGATTCCACAGCCGACACGGCCCCTAGGGACTGAGAAATCATGAACGAAGTGCTGTCACGGGTGACGCGTGGATTGTACAGCCAACACAGCCTCCAGGGATTGAGAAATCATCAATGAACTGCTGTCACGGCTCACACGTGGATTCCAAAGCCGACACAGCCCTAGGCACTCAGAAATCATCAACAATGTGCTGTCACGGGTGACGCGTGGATTCCACAGCCGACACAGCCCTAGGCACTCAGAAATCATCAACGAAGTGCTGTCACGGGTGACGCGTGGATTAGACAGCCGACACAGCCTCCAGGGATTGTGAAATCATCAACGAACTGCTGTCATGGGTGACGCGTGGATTCCACAGCCGACACAGCCCTAGGCACTGAGAAATCATCAACGATGTGCTGTCACCGGTTACGCGTGGATTAGACAGCCGACACAGCCTCCAGGGACTGAGAAATCATCAATGAACTGCTATCAGGGCTCACACGTGGATTCCACAGCCGACACAGCCCCAGGCACTCAGAAATCATCAACGAAGTGCTGTCACGGGTGAAGCGTGGATTGGACAGCCGACACAGCCTCTAGGGACTGAGAAATCATCAATGTACTGCTGTCACGGTCACACGTGGATTCCACAGCCGACACAGCCCTAGGCACTGAGAAATCATCAACAATGTGCTGTCACGGGTGACGCGTGGATTCCATAGCCCTAGGCACTCAGAAATCATCAACGAAGTGCTGTCACGGGTGACGCGTGGATTAGACAGCCGACACAGCCTCCAGGGACTGAAATCATCAACGAACTGCTGTCATGGGTGACGCGTGGATTGTACAGCCAACACAGCCTCCAGGGACTGAGAAATCATCAATGAACTGCTGTCACGGCTCACACGTGGATTCCACAGCCGACACAACCGAGGCACTGAGAAATCATCAACGATGTGCTGTCACGGGTGACTCGTGGATTCCACAGCCGACACAGCCCTAGGCACTCAGAAATCATCAACGAAGTGCTGTCACGGGTGAAGCCTAGATTAGACAGCCGACACAGCCTCCAGGGACTGTGAAATCATCAAGAACTGCTGTCACGGGTGACGCGTGGATTCCACAGCCGACACACCCCTAGGCACTCAGAAAACATCAACGAAGTGCTGTCACGGGTGACGCGTGGATTCCACAGCCCTAGGCACTCAGAAATCATCAACGAAGTGCTGTCACGGGTGACGCGTGGATTAGACAGCCGACACAGCCTACAGGGACTGTGAAATCATCAACGAACTGCTGTCATGGGAGACGCGTGAATTCCACAGCCGACACAGCCCTAGGCACTGAGAAATCATCAACGATGTGCTGTCACGGGTGACGCGTGGATTCGACAGCCGACACAGCCTCCAGGGACTGAGAAATCATCAATGAACTGCTGTCACGGCTCACACGTGGATTCCACAACCGACACAGCCCTAGGCACTCAAAAATCAACAACGAAGTGCTGTCACGAGTGACGCGTGGATTCCACAGTCGACACAGCCCTTATAGACTGTGAAATCATCGACAAACTGCTGCACGGGTGACGCGTGGAATCCACAGCCGACACAAGCCTAGGGACTGAGAAATCATCAACGAACTGCTGTCACGGGTGACGCGAGGATTCCACAGCCGACACGGCCCCTAGGGACTGAGAAATCATGAACGAAGTGCTGTCACGGGTGACGCGTGGATTGTACAGCCAACACAGCCTCCAGGGATTGAGAAATCATCAATGAACTGCTGTCACGGCTCACACGTGGATTCCAAAGCCGACACAGCCCTAGGCACTGAGAAATCATCAACAATGTGCTGTCACGGGTTACGCGTGGATTCCACAGCCGACACAGCCCTAGGCACTCAGAAATCATCAACGAAGTGCTGTCACGGGTGACGCGTGGATTAGACAGCCGACACAGCCTCCAGGGATTGTGAAATCATCAACGAACTTCTGTCATGGGTGACGCGTGGATTCCACAACCGACACAGCCCGAGGCACTGAGAAATCATCAACGATGTGCTGTCACGGGTGACGCGTGGATTAGACAGCCGACACAGCCTCCAGGGACTGAGAAATCATCAATGAACTGCTGTCACGGCTCACACGTGGATTCCACAGCCGACACAACCGAGGCACTGAGAAATCATCAACGATGTGCTGTCACGGGTGACTCGTGGATTCCACAGCCGACACAGCCCTAGGCACTCAGAAATCATCAACGAAGTGCTGTCACGGGTGAAGCCTGGATTAGACAGCCGACACAGCCTCCAGGGACTGTGAAATCATCAAGAACTGCTGTCATGGGTGACGCGTGGATTCCACAGCCGACACAGCCCTAGGCACTGAGAAATCATCAAGGATGTGTTGTCACGGGTGACGCGTGGATTCCACAGCCCTAGGCACTCAGAAATCATCAACGAAGTGCTGTCACGGGTGACGCGTGGATTAGACAGCCGACACAGCCTACAGGGACTGTGAAATCATCAACGAACTGCTGTCATGGGAGACGCGTGGATTCCACAGCCGACACAGCCCTAGGCACTGAGAAATCATCAACGATGTGCTGTCACGGGTGACGCGTGGATTCCACAGCCGACACAGCCTCCAGGGACTGAGAAATCATCAATGAACTGCTGTCACGGCTCACACGTGGATTCCACAACCGACACAGCCCTAGGCACTCAAAAATCAACAACGAAGTGCTGTCACGAGTGACGCGTGGATTCCACAGTCGACACAGCCCTTATAGACTGTGAAATCATCGACAAACTGCTGCACGGGTGACGCGTGGAATCCACAGCCGACACAAGCCTAGGGACTGAGAAATCATCAACGAACTGCTGTCACGGGTGACGCGAGGATTCCACAGCCGACACGGCCCCTAGGGACTGAGAAATCATGAACGAAGTGCTGTCACGGGTGACGCGTGGATTGTACAGCCGACACAGCCTCCAGGGATTGAGAAATTATCAATGAACTGCTGTCACGGCTCACACGTGGATTTCAAAGCCGACACAGCCCTAGGCACTGAGAAATCATCAACAATGTGCTGTCACGGGTTACGCGTGGATTCCACAGCCGACACAGCCCTAGGCACTCAGAAATCATCAACGAAGTGCTGTCACGGGTGACGCGTGGATTAGACAGCCGACACAGCCTCCAGGGATTGTGAAATCATCAACGAACTTCTGTCATGGGTGACGCGTGGATTCCACAGCCGACACAGCCCGAGGCACTGAGAAATCATCAACGATGTGCTGTCACGGGTGACGCGTGGATTAGACAGCCGACACAGCCTCCAGGGACTGAGAAATCATCAATGAACTGCTGTCACGGCTCACACGTGGATTCCACAGTCGACACAGCCCCAGGCACTAAGAAATCATCAACGATGTGCTGTCACGGGTGACGCGTGGATTCCACAGCCGACACACCCCTAGGCACTCAGAAAACATCAACGAAGTGCTGTCACGGGTGACGCCTAGATTAGACAGACGACACAGCCTCCAGGGACTGTGAAATCATCAACGAACTGCTGTTACGGGTCACGCGTGGATTCCACATATTACAGAGCCCCTAGGGACGGAGAAATCATCAATGAACTGCTGTCACGGCTCACACGTGGATTCCACAGCCGACACAGCCGAGGCACTGAGAAATCATCAACGATGTGCTGTCACGGGTGACTCGTGGATTCCACAGCCGACACAGCCCTAGGCACTCAGAAATCATCAACGAAGTGCTGTCACGGGTGAAGCCTGGATTAGACAGCCGACACAGCCTCCAGGGACTGTGAAATCATCAAGAACTGCTGTCATGGGTGACGCGTGGGTTACACAGCCGACACAACCCGAGGCACTGAGAAATCATCAAGGATGTGCTGTCACGGGTGACACGTGGATTAGACAGCCGACACACCCCTAGGCACTCAGAAAACATCAACGAAATGCTGTCACGGGTGACGCGAGGATTCCACAGCCCTAGGCACTCAGAAATCATCAACGAAGTGCTGTCACGGGTGACGCGCGGATTAGACAGCCGACACAGCCTCCAGGGACTGTGAAATCATCAACGAACTGCTGTCAAGGGAGACGCGTGGATTCCACAGCCGACACAACCCTAGGCACTGAGAAATCATCAACGATGTGCTGTCACGGGTGACTCGTGGATTCCACATCCGACACAGCCTCCAGGGACTGTGAAATCATCAACGAACTGCTGTCATGGGAGACGCATGGATTCCACAGCCGACACAGCCCTAGGCACTGAGAAATCATCAACGATGTGCTGTCACGGGTGATGCGTGGATTCCACAGCCGACACAGCCTCCAGGGACTGAGAAATCATCAATGAACTGCTGTCACGGCTCACACGTGGATTCCACAACCGACACAGCCCTAGGCACTCAAAAATCAACAACGAAGTGCTGTCACGAGTGACGTGTGGATTCCACAGTCGACACAGCCCCTACAGACTGTGAAATCATCGACAAACTGCTGCACGGGTGACGCGTGGAATCCACAGCCGACACAAGCCTAGGGACTGAGAAATCATCAACGAACTGCTGTCACGGGTGACGCGAGGATTCCACAACCGACACGGCCCCTAGGGACTAAGAAATCATCAACGAACTGCTGTCACGGGTGACGCGTGGATTGTATTGCCGACACAGCCTCCAGGGATTGAGAAATCATCAATGAACTGTTGTCACGGCTCACACGTGGATTCCAAAGCCGACACAGCCCTAGGCACTGAGAAATCATCAACAATGTGGTGTCACGGGTGACGCGTGGATTCCACAGCCGACACAGCCCTAGGCACTCAGAAATCATCAACGAAGTGCTGTCACGGGTGACGCGTGGATTAGACAGCCGACACAGCCTCCAGGGATTGTGAAATCATCAACGAACTTCTGTCATGGGTGACGCGTGGGTTCCACAGCCGACACAGCCCGAGGCACTGAGAAATCATCAACGATGTGCTGTCACGGGTGACGCATGGATTAGACAGCCGACACAGCCTACAGGGACTGTGAAATCATCAACGAACTGCTGTCATGGGAGACGCGTGGATTCCACAGCCGACACAGCCCTAGGCACTGAGAAATCATCAACGATGTGCTGTCACGGGTGACGCGTGGATTCCACAGCCGACACACCCCTAGGCACTCAGAAAACATCAACGAAGTGCTGTCACGGGTGACGCCTGGATTAGACAGACGACACAGCCTCCAGGGACTGTGAAATCATCAACGAACTGCTGTCACGGGTCACGCGTGGATTCCACATATGACAGAGCCCCGAGGGACTGAGAAATCATCAATGAACTGCTGTCACGGCTCACACGTGGATTCCACAGCCGACACAGCCGAGGCACTGAGAAATCATCAACGATGTGCTGTGACAGGTGACTCGTGGATTCCACAGCCGACACAGCCCTAGGGACTGAGAAATCATCAACGAAGTGCTGTCACGGGTGAAGCCTGGATTAGACAGCCGACACAGCCTCCAGGGACTGTGAAATCATCAACGATGTGCTGTCACAGGTGACTCGTGGATTCCACAGCCGACACAGCCCTAGGCACTCAGAAATCATCAACAAAGTGCTGTCACGGGTGAAGCCTGGATTAGACAGCCGACACAGCCTCCAGGGACTGTGAAATCATCAAGAACTGCTGTCATGGGTGACGTGTGGATTCCACAGCCGACACAGCCATAGGCACTGAGAAATCATCAAAGATGTGCTGTCACGGGTGACGCGTGGATTCCACATCCAACACACCCCTAGGCACTCAGAAAACATCAACGAAGTGCTGTCACGGGTGACGCCTGGATTAGACAGACGACACAGCCTTTAGGGACTGTGAAATCATCAAGGAACTGCTGTCACGGGTCACGCGTGGATTCCACATATGACAGAGCCCCTAGGGACTGAGAAATCATCAACGAAGTGATGTCATGGGTGACGCGTGGATTCAATAGCTGACACAGGCCCTAGGGACTGTGAAATCATCAACGAACTGCTGTCATGAGTGACGCTAGGATTCCACAGCCGACACAGCCCCTAGGGACTGAGATATCATCAACGAAGTGCTGTCACGGGTGACGCGCGTATTGTACAGCCGACACAGGCTCCAGGGACTGAGAAATCATCAATGAACTGCTGTCACGGCTCACACGTGGATTCCACAGCCGACACAGCCCTAGGCACTGAGAAATCATCAACAATGTGCTGTCACGGGTGACGCGTGGATTCCACAGCCGACACAAGCCTAGGGACTGAGAAATCATCAACGAACTGCTGTCACGGGTGACACGAGGATTCCACAGCCGACACGGCCCCTAGGGACTGAGAAATCATGAACGAAGTGCTGTCACGGGTGACGCGTGGATTGTACAGCCGACACAGCCTCCAGGGATTGAGAAATCATCAATGAACTGCTGTCACGGCTCACACGTGGATTTCAAAGCCGACACAGCCCTAGGCACTGAGAAATCATCAACAATGTGCTGTCACGGGTGACGCGTGGATTCCACAGCCGACACAGCCCTAGGCACTCAGAAATCATCAACGAAGTGCTGCCACGGGTGACGCGTGGATTAGACAGACGACACAGCCTCCAGGGACTGTGAAATCATCAACGAACTGCTGTCACGGGTCACGCGTGGATTCCACATATGACAGAGCCCCTAGGGACTGAGAAATCATCAACGAAGTGATGTCATGGGTGACGCGTGGATTCAATAGCTGACAAAGGCCCTAGGGACTGTGAAATCATCAACGAACTGCTGTCATGAGTGACGCTAGGATTCCACAGCCGACACAGCCCCTAGGGACTGTGAAATCATCAACGAACTGCTGTCATGAGTGACGCTAGGATTCCACAGCCGACACAGCCTCCAGGGACAGAGAAATCATCAAGAACTGCTGTCACGGCTCACACGTGGATTCCACAGCCGACACAGCCCTAGGCACTCAGAAATCATCAACGAAGTGCTGTCACGGGTGACGCGTGGATTAGACAGCCGACACAGCCTCCAGGGACTGTGAAATCATCAACGAACTGCTGTCATGGGTGACGCGTGGATTCCACAGCCGACACAGCCCGAGGCACTGAGAAAACATCAACCATGTGCTGTCACGGGTGACGCGTGGATTAGACAGCCGACACAGCCTCCAGGGACTGAGAAATCATCAATGAAATGCTGTCACGGCTCACACGTGGATTCCACAGCCGACACAGCCGTAGGCACTGAGAAATCATCAACGATGTACTGTCACGGGTGACGTGTGGATTCCACAGCCGACACACCCCTAGGCACTCAGAAAACATCAACGAAGTGCTGTCACGGGTGACGCCTGGATTAGACAGACGACATAGCCTCCACGGACTGTGAAATCATCAACGAACTGCTGTCACGGGTCAAGCGTGGATTCCACATATGACAGAGCCCCTAGGGACTAAGAAATCATCAACAAAGTGATGTCATGGGTGACGCGTGGATTCAATAGCTGACACAGGCCCTAGGGACTGTGAAATCATCAACGAACTGCGGTCACGAGTGACGCTAGGATTCCACAGCCGACACCGCCCCTAGGGACTGAGAAATCATCAACGAAGTGCTGTCACGGGTGACGCGTGGATTGTACAACCGACACAGCCTCCAGGGACTGAGAAATCATCAATGAACTGCTGTCACGGCTCACACGTGGATTCCACAGCCGACACAGCCCTAGGCACTGAGAAATCATCAACAATGTGCTGTCACGGGTGACGCGTGGATTCCACAGCCGACACAGCCCTAGGCACTCAGAAATCATCAACGAAGTGCTGTCACGGGTGACGCGTGGATTAGACAGCCGACACAGCCTCCAGGGACTGTGAAATCATCAACGAACTGCTGTCATGGGAGACGCGTGGATTCCACAGCCGACACAGCCCTAGGCGCTGAGAAATCATCAACGATATGCTGTCACGGGTGACGCGTGGATTAGACAGCCGACACAGCCTCTAGGAACTGAGAAATCATCAATGAACTGCTGTCACGGCTCACACGTGGATTCCACAACCGACACAGCCCTAGGCACTCAAAAATCAACAACGAAGTGCTGTCACGAGTGACGCGTGGATTCCACAGGCGACACAGCTCCTACAGACTGTGAAATCATCGACAAACTGCTGCACGGGTGACGCGTGGATTCCACAGCCGACACAAGCCTAGGAACTGAGAAATCATCAACGAACTGCTGTCACGGGTGACGCTAGGATTCCACAGCCGACACGGCCCCTAGGGACTGAGAAATCATCAACGAAGTGCTGTCACGGGTGACGCGTGGATTGTACACCCAACACAGCCTCCAGGGATTGAGAAATCATCAATGAACTGCTGTCACGGCTCACACGTGGATTCCAAAGCCGACACAGCCCTAGGCACTGAGAAATCATCAACAATGTGCTGTCACGGGTGACGCGTGGATTCCACAGCCGACACAGCCCTAGGCACTCAGAAATCATCAACGAAGTGCTGTCACGGGTGATGCGTGGATGAGACGGCCGACACAGCCTCCATGGACTGAGAAATCATCAATGAACTGCTGTCACGGCTCGCACGTGGATTCCACAGCCGACACAGCCCTAGGCACTGAGAAATCATCAACAATGTGCTGTCACGGGTGACGCCTGGATTAGACAGCCGACATACCCTCCAGGGATTGTGAAATCATCAACGAACTGCTGTCATGGGTGACGCGTGGATTCCACAGCCGACACAGCCCTAGGCACTGAGAAATCATCAACGATGTGCTGTCACGGGTGACGCGTGGATTCCACAGCCGACACAGCCCTAGGCAATCAGAAATCATCAACGAAGTGCTGTCACGGTTGACGCGTGGATTAAACAGCCGACACAGCCTCCAGGGACTGAGAAATCATCAATGAACTGCTGTCACGGCTCACACGTGGATTCCACAACCGACACAGCCCTAGGCACTCAAAAATCAACAACGAAGTGCTGTCACGAGTGACGCGTGGATTGGACAGCCGACACAGCCTCTGTGGACTGAGAAATCATCAATGAACTGTTGTCACGGCTCACACGTGGATTCCACAGCCGACACAGCCCTAGGCACTGGGAAATCATCAACAATGTGCTGTCACGGGTGACGCGTGGATTCCACAGCCGACACAGCCCTAGGCACTCACAAATCATCAACGATGTGCTGTCACGGGTGACGCGTGGATTCCACAGCCGACACAGCCCTAGGCAATCAGAAATCATCAACGAAGTGCTGTCACGGTTGACGCGTGGATTAAACAGCCGACACAGCCTCTAGGGATTGTGAAATCATCAACGAACTGCTGTTATGGGTGACGCGTGGATTCCACAGCCAACACAGCCCGAGGCACTGAGAAATCATCAACGATGTGCTGTCACGGGTTACGCGTGGATTCCACAACCGACACAGCATCCAGGGACTGAGAAATCATCAATGAATTGCTGTCACGGGTGACGCGTGGATTAGACGGCCGACACAGCCTCTAGGGACTGAGATATCATCAATGAACTGTTGTCACGGCTGACACGTGCATTCAACAGCCGACACAACCCTAGGCACTGTGAAATCATCAACGATGTGCTGTCACGGGTGACGCGAGGATTCCACAGCCGACACAGCCCAGGCACTCAGAAATCATCAACGAAGTGCTGTCACGGGTGACGCGTTGATTAGACAGCCGACACAGCCTCTAGGGACTGAGAAATCATCAATGAACTGCTGTCACGGCTCGCACGTGGATTCCACAGCCGACACAGCCCTAGGCACTGAGAAATCATCAACAATGTGCTGTCACGGGTGACGCCTGGATAAGACAGCCGACATACCCTCCAGGGATTGTGAAATCATCAACGAACTGCTGTCATGGGTGACGCGTGGATTCCACAGCCGACACAGCCCTAGGCACTGAGAAATCATCAACGATGTGCTGTCACGGGTGACGCGTGGATTCCACAGCCGACACAGCCCTAGGCAATCAGAAATCATCAACGAAGTGCTGTCACGGTTGACGCGTGGATTAAACAGCCGACACAGCCTCCAGGGACTGAGAAATCATCAATGAACTGCTGTCACGGCTCACACGTGGATTCCACAACCGACACAGCCCTAGGCACTCAAAAATCAACAACGAAGTGCTGTCACGAGTGACGCGTGGATTCCACAGTCGACACAGCCCCTACAGACTGTGAAATCATCGACAAACTGCTGCACGGGTGACGCGTGGATTCCACAGCCGACACACCCCTAGGAACTGAGAAATCATCAACGAACTGCTATCATGGGTGACGCGTGGATTCCACAGCCGACACAGCCCTAGGCACTGAGAAATCAT
Organism: Populus nigra; assembly: GCF_951802175.1. Lineage (NCBI taxonomy): Eukaryota > Viridiplantae > Streptophyta > Magnoliopsida > Malpighiales > Salicaceae > Populus > Populus nigra. The sequence goes on along the minus strand of NC_084870.1, from coordinate 1,287,181 downwards.
CAACGATGTGCTGTCACGGGTGACGCGTGGATTCCACAGCCGACACAGCCCTAGGCAATCAGAAATCATCAACGAAGTGCTGTCACGGTTGACGCGTGGATTAAACAGCCGACACAGCCTCCAGGGATTGTGAAATCATCAACGAACTGCTGTTATGGGTGACGCGTGGATTCCACAGCCGACACAGCCCGAGGGACTGAGAAATCATCAACGATGTGCTGTCACGGGTTACGCGTGGATTCCACAACCGACACAGCATCCAGGGACTGAGAAATCATCAATGAACTGCTGTCACGGGTGACGCGTGGATTAGACGGCCGACACAGCCTCTAGGGACTGAGATATCATCAATGAACTGTTGTCACGGCTGACACGTGCATTCAACAGCCGACACAGCCCTAGGCACTCAGAAATCATCAACGAAGTGCTGTCACGGGTGACGCGTGGATTAGACAGCCGACACAGCCTCCAGGGACTGTGAAATCATCAACGAACTGCTGTCATGGGTGACGCGTGGATTCCACAGCCGACACAGCCCGAGGCACTGAGAAAACATCAACCATGTGCTGTCACGGGTGACGCGTGGATTAGACAGCCGACACAGCTTCCAGGGACTGAGAAATCATCAATGAAATGCTGTCACGGCTCACACGTGGATTCCACAGCCGACACAGCCCTAGGCACTGAGAAATCATCAACGATGTACTGTCACGGGTGACGTGTGGATTCCACAGCCGACACACCCCTAGGCACTTCGAAAACATCAACGAAGTGCTGTCACGAGTGACGCCTGGATTAGACAGACGACACAGCCTCCACGGACTGTGAAATCATCAACGAACTGCTGTCACGGGTCAAGCGTGGATTCCACATATGACAGAGCCCCTAGGGATTAAGAAATCATCAACGAAGTGATGTCATGGGTGACGCGTGGATTCAATAGCTGACACAGGCCCTAGGGACTGTGAAATCATCAACGAACTGCGGTCACGAGTGACGCTAGGATTCCACAGCCGACACAGCCCCTAGGGACTGAGAAATCATCAACGAAGTGCTGTCACGGGTGACGCGTGGATTGTACAGCCGACACAGCCTCCAGGGACTGAGAAATCATCAATGAACTGCTGTCACGGCTCACACGTGGATTCCACAGCCGACACAGCCCTAGGCACTGAGAAATCATCAACAATGTGCTGTCACGGGTTACGCGTGGATTCCACAACCGACACAGCATCCAGGGACTGAGAAATCATCAATGAACTGCTGTCACGGGTGACGCGTGGATTAGACGGCCGACACAGCCTCTAGGGCTGAGATATCATCAATGAACTGTTGTCACGGCTTACACGTGCATTCAACAGCCGACACAACCCTAGGCACTGTGAAATCATCAACGATGTGCTGTCACGGGTGACGCGAGGATTCCACAGCCGACACAGCCCAGGCACTCAGAAATCATCAACGAAGTGCTGTCACGGGTGACGCGTTGATTAGACAGCCGACACAGCCTCTAGTGACTGAGAAATCATCAATGAACTGCTGTCACGGCTCACACGTGGATTCCACAGCCGACACAGCCCTAGGCACTGAGAAATCATCAACAATGTGCTGTCACGGGTGACGCGTGGATTCCACAGCCGACACAGCCCCAGGCACTCAGAAATCATCAACGAAGTGCTGTCACGGGTGACGCGTGGATTAGACAGCTGACACAGCCTCCAGGGACTGTGAAATCATCAACGAACTGCTGTCATGGGTGACGCGTGGATTCCACAGCCGCCACAACCCTAAGCACTGAGAAATCATCAACGATGTGCTGTCACGGGTGACGCGCGGATTAGACAGCCGACACAGCCTCCAGGGACTGAGAAATCATCAATGAACTGCTGTCACGGCTCACACGTGGATTCCACAGCCGACACAGCCCTAGGCACTCAAAAATCAACAACGAAGTGCTGTCACGAGTGACGCGTGGATTCCACAGCCGACACAGCCCATACAGACTGTGAAATCATCAACAAACTGCTGCACGGGTGACGCGTGGATTCCACAGCCGACACACCCCTAGGGACTGAGAAATCATCAACAAACTGCTGTCACGGGTGACGCGAGGATTCCACAGCCGACACGGCCCCTAGGGACTGAAAAATCATCAACGAAGTGCTGTCACGGGTGACGCGTGGATTGTACAGCCGACACCGCCTCCAGGGATTGTGAAATCATCAACAATGTGCTGTCACGGGTGACGCGTGGATTCCACAGGCGACACAGCCCTAGGCACTCAGAAATCATCAACGAAGTGCTGTCACGGGTGACGCGTGGATTAGACAGCCGACACAGCCTCCAGAGATTGTGAAATCATCAACGAACTGCTGTCATGGGTGACGCGTTGATTAGACAGCCGACACAGCCTCTAGGGACTGAGAAATCATCAATGAACTGCTGTCACGGCTCACACGTGGATTCCACAGCCGACACAGCCCTAGGCACTGAGAAATCATCAACAATGTGCTGTCACGGGTGACGCGTGGATTCCACAGCCGACACAGCCCGAGGCACTGAGAAAACATCAACGATGTGCTGTCACGGGTGACGCGTGGATTAGACAGCCGACACAGCCTCCAGGGATTGTGAAATCATCAACGAACTGCTGTCATGGGTGACGCGTGGATTCCACAGCCGACACAGCCCGAGGCACTGAGAAATCATCAACGATGTGCTGTCACGGCTGACTCGTGGATTAGACAGCCGACACAGCCTCCAGGGACTGAGAAATCATCAATGAACTGCTGTCACGGCTCACACTTTGATTCCACAGCCGACACAGCCCTAGGCACTCAGAAATCATCAACGAACTGTTGTCAGGGGTGACGCGTCGATTCCACAGCCGACACAGCCCTAGGCACTGAGAAATCATCAACGATGTGCCGTCACGGGTGACGCGTGGATTAGACAGCCGACACAGCCTATAGGGACTGAGAAATCATCAACGATGTGCTGTCACGGGAGACGCGTGGATTCCATAGCCATCACAGCCCTAGGCATTCAGAAATCATCAACGAAGTGCTCTCACGGGTGACGCGTGGATTAGACAGCCGACACAGCCTCCAAGGACTGAGAAATCATCAATGAACTGCTGTCACGGCTCACACGTGGATTCCACAGCCGACACAGCCCTAGGCACTGAGAAATCATCAACGATGTGCTGTCACGGGTGACACGTGGATTCCCCGGCCGACACAGCCCTAGGCACTCAGAAATCATCAACGAAGTGCTGTCACGGGTGACGCGTGGATTAGACAGCCGACACAGCCTCAAGGGACTAAGAAATCATCAATGAACTGCTGTCACGGCTCACACGTGGATTCCACAGCCGACACAGCCCTAGGCACTGAGAAATCATCAACGATGTGCTGTCACGAGTGACGCGTGGATTCCACAGCCGACACAGTCCTAGGCACTCAGAAATCATCAACGAAGTGCTGTCACGGGTGACGTGTGGATTCAACAGCCGACAGAGCCCCAAAGACTGTGAAATCATCAACGAACTGCTGTCACGGGTGACGCGTGGATTGGACAGCCGACACAGCCTCCAGGGACTGAGAAATCATCAATGAACTACTGTCACGGCTCACACGTGGATTCCACAGCCGACACAGCCCTAGGCACTGAGAAATCATCAACGATGTGCTGTCACGGCTCACACGTGGATTCCACAGCCCACACAGCCCTAGGCACTGAGAAATCATCAACGATGTGCTGTCACGAGTGACGCGTGGATTCCACAGCCGACACAGTCCTAGGCACTCAGAAATCATCAACGAAGTGCTGTCACGGGTGACGCGTGGATTAGACAGCCGACACAGCCTCCAGGGACTGACAAATCATCAATGAACTGCTGTCACGGCTCACACGTGGATTCCACAGCCGACACAGCCCTAGGCACTGGCACTAAGAAATCACCAACGAAGTGCTGTCACGGGTGACGCGTGGATTCGACAGCCGACACAGCCTCCAGGGACTGTGAAATCTTCAACGAACTGCTGTCACGGCTCACACGTGGATTCCACAGCCGACACAGCCCTAGGCACTGAGAAATCATCAACGATGTGCTGTCACGGGTGACGCGTGGATTCCACAGCCGACACAGCCCTAGGCACTCAGAAATCATCAACGAAGTGCTGTCACGGGTGACGCGTGGATTAGACAGCCGACACAGCCTCCAGGGACTGTGAAATCTTCAACGAACTGCTGTCACGGCTCACGCGTGGATTCCACAGCCGACACAGCCCTAGGCACTGAGAAATCATCAACAATGTGCTGGCACGGGTGACGCGTGGATTCCACAGCCGACACAGCCCTAGGCACTCAGAAATCATCAACGATGTGCTGCCACGGGTGACGCGTGCATTCCACAGCCGACACAGCCCTAGGCACTCAGAAATCATCAATGAACTGCTGTCACGGGTGACGCGTGGATTAGACAGCCGACACAGCCTCCAGGGACTGTGAAATCATCAATGAACTGCTGTCACGGCTCACACGTGGATTCCACAGCCGACACAGCCCTAGGCTCTGAGAAATCATCAACGATGTGCTGTCACGGGTGACGCGTGGATTCCACAGCGGACACAGCCCTAGGCACTCAGAAATCATCAACGAAGTGCTGTCATGATGACGCGTGGATTAGACAGGCGACACAGCCTCCAGGGACTGTGAAATCTTTGAGGAACTACTGTCACGGCTCACACGTGGATTCCGCAGCCGACATAGGCTCTAGGGACTGAGAAATCTTCAACGAAGTGCTGTCACGGGTTACGCGTGGATTCGACAGCCTACATATCCCCTAGGGACTGTGAAATCTTCAAAGAACTGCTGTCACGGGTGACGCGTGGATTCCACAGCCGACACAGCCCTAGGCACTCAGAAATCATCAACGAAGTGCTGTCACGGGGACGCGTGGATTAGACAGCCGACAGAGCCTCCAGGGACTGTGAAATCATCAACGAACTGCTGTCACGGCTCACACGTGGATTCCACGGCCGACACAGCCCTAGGCACTTAGAAATCATCAACGATGTGCTGTCACGGGTGACGCGTGCATTCCACAGCCGACACAGCCCTAGGCACTCAGAAATCATCAACGAAGTGCTGTCACGGGTGACGCGTGGATTCGACAGCCAACACAGCGTTTAGGGACTGTGAAATCTTCAAGGAACTGCTGTCACGGCTCACTCGTGGATTCCACAGCCGACACAGCCCTAGGCCCTGAGAAATCATCAACGCTGTGCTGTCACGGGTGACGCGTGGATTCCACAGCCGACTCAGCCCTAGGCACTCAGAAATCATCAACGAAGTGCTGTCATGATGACGCGTGGATTATAGAGGCGACACAGCCTCCAGGGACTGTGAAATCTTCAACGAACTGCTGTCAGGGCTCACACGTGGATTCCACAGCCGACACAACCCTAAGCACTCAGAAATCATCAACGATGTGCTGTCACGGGTGACGCGTGGATTCCACAGCCGACACAGCCCTAGGCACTCAGAAATCATCAACGATGTGGTGTCAGGGGTGACGAGTGTATTCCACAGCCGACACAGCCTTAGGCACTCAGAAATCATCAACGATGTGCTGTAACGGGGACGCGTGGATTAGACAGCTGACAGAGCCTCCAGGGACTGTGAAATCTTCAATGAACTGCTGTCACGGCTCACACGTGGATTCCACAGCCGACACAGCCCTAAGCACTCAGAAATCATCAACGATGTGCTGTCACGGGTGACGCGTGGATTCCACAGCCGACACAGCCCTAGGCACTCAGAAATCATCAACGATGTGCTGTCACGGGGACGCGTGGATTAGACAGCCGACAGAGCCTCCAGGGACTGTGAAATCTTCAATGAACTGCTGTCACGGCTCACACGTGGATTCCACAGCCGACACAGCCCTCGGCACTGAGAAATCATCAACGATGTGCTGTCACGGGTTACGCGTGGATTCGACAGCCTACATATCCCCTAGGGACTGTGAAATCTTCAAAGAACTGCTGTCACGGGTGACGAGTGTATTCCACAGCCGACACAGCCCTAGGCACTCAGAAATCATCAACGATGTGCTGTCACGGGTGACGCGTGCATTCCACAGCCGACACAGCCCTAGGCACTCAGAAATCATCAATGAACTGCTGTCACGGGTGACGCGTGGATTAGACAGCCGACACAGCCTCCAGGGACTGTGAAATCGTCAATGAACTGCTGTCACGGCTCACACGTGGATTCCACAACCGACACAGCCCTAGGCACTGAGAAATCATCAACGATGTGCTGTCAGGGGTGACGCGTGTACTCCACAGCCGACACAGCCCTAGGCACTCAGAAATCATCAACGATGTGCTGTCACGGGTGACGCGTGGATTCCAAAGCCGACAAAGCCCTAGGCACTTAGAAATCATCAACGAAGTGCTGTCACGGGTGACGCGTGGATTCGACAGCCAACACAGCCTCCAGGGACTGTGAAATCTTCAAGGAACTGCTGTCACGACTCACACGTGGATTCCACAGCCGACACAACCCTAGGCACTAAGAAATCACCAACGAAGTGCTGTCACGGGTGACGCGTGGATTAGACAGCCGACACAGCCTCCAGGGACTGTGAAATCTTCAACGAACTGCTGTCACGGCTCACACGTGGATTCCACAGCCGACACAGCCCTAGGCACTGAGAAATCATCAACGATGTGCTGTCACGGGTGACGCGTGGATTCCACAGCCGACACAGCCCTAGGCACTCAGAAATCATCAACGAAGTGCTGTCATGATGACGCGTGGATTAGACAGGCGACACAGCCTCCAGGGACTGTGAAATCTTTGAGGAACTACTGTCACGGCTCACACGTGGATTCCGCAGCCGACATAGGCTCTAGGGACTGAGAAATCTTCAACGAAGTGCTGTCACGGGTTACGCGTGGATTCGATAGCCTACACAGCACCTAGGGACTGTGAAATCTTCAAAGAACTGCTGTCACGGGTGACGCGTGGATTCCACAGCCGACAAAGCCCTAGGCACGCAGAAATCATCAACGAAGTGCTTTCACGGGTGACGCGTGGATTAGACAGCCGACACAGCCTCCAGGGACTGTGAAATCTTCAAGGAACTGCTGTCACGGCTCACACGTGGATTCCACATCCGACACAGCCCTATGCACTAAGAAATCATCAACGATGTGCTGTCACGGGTGACGCGTGGATTCCACGGCCGACACAGCCCTAGGCACTCAGAAATCATCAACGATGTGCTGTCACGGGTGACGCGTGCATTCCACAGCCGACACAGCCCTAGGCACTCAGAAATCATCAACGAAGTGCTGTCACGGGTGACGCGTGGATTCGACAGCCAACACAGCGTTTAGGGACTGTGAAATCTTCAAGGAACTGCTGTCACGGCTCACTCGTGGATTCCACAGCCGACACAGCCCTAGGCCCTGAGAAATCATCAACGCTGTGCTGTCACGGGTGACGCGTGGATTCCACAGCCGACTCAGCCCTAGGCACTCAGAAATCATCAACGAAGTGCTGTCATGATGACGCGTGGATTATAGAGGCGACACAGCCTCCAGGGACTGTGAAATCTTCAACGAACTGCTGTCAGGGCTCACACGTGGATTCCACAGCCGACACAACCCTAAGCACTCAGAAATCATCAACGATGTGCTGTCACGGGTGACGCGTGGATTCCACAGCCGACACAGCCCTAGGCACTCAGAAATCATCAACGAAGTGCTGTCATGATGACGCGTGGATTAGACAGGCGACACAGCCTCCAGGGACTGTGAAATCTTTGAGGAACTACTGTCACGGCTCACACGTGGATTCCGCAGCCGACATAGGCTCTAGGGACTGAGAAATCTTCAACGAAGTGCTGTCACGGGTTACGCGTGGATTCGATAGCCTACACAGCACCTAGGGACTGTGAAATCTTCAAAGAACTGCTGTCACGGGTGACGCGTGGATTCCACAGCCGACAAAGCCCTAGGCACGCAGAAATCATCAACGAAGTGCTTTCACGGGTGACGCGTGGATTAGACAGCCGACACAGCCTCCAGGGACTGTGAAATCTTCAAGGAACTGCTGTCACGGCTCACACGTGGATTCCACATCCGACACAGCCCTATGCACTAAGAAATCATCAACGATGTGCTGTCACGGGTGACGCGTGGATTCCACGGCCGACACAGCCCTAGGCACTCAGAAATCATCAACGATGTGCTGTCACGGGTGACGCGTGCATTCCACAGCCGACACAGCCCTAGGCACTCAGAAATCATCAACGAAGTGCTGTCACGGGTGACGCGTGGATTCGACAGCCAACACAGCGTTTAGGGACTGTGAAATCTTCAAGGAACTGCTGTCACGGCTCACTCGTGGATTCCACAGCCGACACAGCCCTAGGCCCTGAGAAATCATCAACGCTGTGCTGTCACGGGTGACGCGTGGATTCCACAGCCGACTCAGCCCTAGGCACTCAGAAATCATCAACGAAGTGCTGTCATGATGACGCGTGGATTATAGAGGCGACACAGCCTCCAGGGACTGTGAAATCTTCAACGAACTGCTGTCAGGGCTCACACGTGGATTCCACAGCCGACACAACCCTAAGCACTCAGAAATCATCAACGATGTGCTGTCACGGGTGACGCGTGGATTCCACAGCCGACACAGCCCTAGGCACTCAGAAATCATCAACGATGTGGTGTCAGGGGTGACGAGTGTATTCCACAGCCGACACAGCCTTAGGCACTCAGAAATCATCAACGATGTGCTGCCACGGGTGACGCGTGCATTCCACAGCCGACAAAGCCCTAGGCACTCAGAAATCATCAACGAAGTGCTGTCACGGGTGACGCGTGGATTCGACAGCCAACACAGCCTCCAGGGACTGTGAAATCTTCAAGGAACTGCTGTCACGACTCACACGTGGATTCCACAGCCGACACAACCCTAGGCACTAAGAAATCACCAACGAAGTGCTGTCACGGGTGACGCGTGGATTAGACAGCCGACACAGCCTCCAGGGACTGTGAAATCTTCAACGAACTGCTGTCACGGCTCACACGTGGATTCCACAGCCGACACAGCCCTAGGCACTGAGAAATCATCAACGATGTGCTGTCACGGGTGACGCGTGGATTCCACAGCCGACATAGCCCTAGGCACGCAGAAATCATCAACAAAGTGCTGTCACGGGTGACGCGTGGATTAGACAGCCGACACAGCCTCCAGGGACTGTGAAATCTTCAAGGAACTGCTGTCACGGCTCACACGTGGATTCCACATCCGACACAGCCCTATGCACTAAGAAATCATCAACGATGTGCTGTCACGGGTGACGCGTGGATTCCACGGCCGACACAGCCCTAGGCACTCAGAAATCATCAACGATGTGCTGGCACGGGTGACGCGTGCATTCCACAGCCGACACAGCCCTAGGCACTCAGAAATCATCAACGAAGTGCTGTCACGGGTGACGCGTGGATTCGACAGCCAACACAGCGTTCAGGGACTGTGAAATCTTCAAGGAACTGCTGTCACGGCTCACACGTGGATTCCACAGCCGACACAGCCCTAGGCCCTGAGAAATCATCAACGCTGTGCTGTCACGGGTGACGCGTGGATTCCACAGCCGACTCAGCCCTAGGCACTTAGAAATCATCAACGAAGTGCTGTCATGATGACGTGTGGATTATAGAGGCGACACAGCCTCCAGGGACTGTGAAATCTTCAACGAACTGCTGTCAGGGCTCACACGTGGATTCCACAGCCGACACAACCCTAAGCACTCAGAAATCATCAACGATGTGCTGTCACGGGTGACGCGTGGATTCCACAGCCGACACAGCCCTAGGCACTCAGAAATCATCAACGAAGTGCTGTCACGGGGACGCGTGGATTCGACAGCCGACACAGCCTCCAGGGACTGTGAAATCTTCAACGAACTGCTGTCAAGGCTCACACGTGGATTCCACAGCCGACACAGCCCTAGGCACAGAGAAATCATCAATGAAGTGCTGTCACTGGTGACGCGTGGATTCGACAGCCGACACAGCCTCTAGGGACTGAGAAATCATCAACGACGTGCTGTCACGGGTGACGCGTGGATTCGACAGCCAACACAGCCCCTAGGGACTGTGAAATCTTCAAAAAACTGCTGTCACGGGTGACGCGTGGATTCCTCAGCCGAAACAGCCCTAGGCACTCAGAAATCATCAATGAAGTGCTGTCACTGGTAACGCGTGGATTCGACAGCCGACACAGCCTCTAGGGACTGAGAAATCATCAACGACGTGCTGTCACGGGTGACGCGTGGATTCGACAGCCAACACAGCCCCTAGGGACTGTGAAATCTTCAAAAAACTGCTATCACGGGTGACGCGTGGACTCCATGGTCGACACAGCCCTAGGCATTCAGAAATCATCAACGAAGTGCTATCACAGGTGACGCGTGGATTAGACAGCCGACGCAGCCTCCAGGGACTGTGAAATCTTCAACGAACTGTTGTCACGGGTGACGCGTGGATTCCACAGCCGACACAGCCCTAGGCACTCAGAAATCATCATCGATGTGCTGTCACGGGTGACGCGTGGATTCCATAGCCGACACAGCCCTAGGCACTCAGAAATCATCAACGAAGTGTTGTCACGGGTGACGCGTGGATTAGACAGCCGACACAGCCTCCAGGGACTGTGAAATCTTCAACGAACTGCTCTCATGGCTCACACGTGGATTCCACAGCGGACACAACCCTAAGCACATAGAAATCATCAACGATGTGCTGTCACGGGTGACGCGTGGATTCCACAGCCGACACAGCCCTAGGCACTCAGAAATCTTCAACGAAGTGCTGTCACGGGGACGCGTGGATTAGACAGCCGACACAGCCTCCAGGGACTGTGAAATCTTCAACGAACTGCTGTCAGGGCTCACACGTGGATTCCGCAGCCGACACACCCCTAGGCACTGAGAAATCATCAACGACGTGCTGTCACGGGTGACGCGTGGATTCCACAGCCGACACAGCCCTAGGCACTCAGAAATCATCAATGAAGTGCTGTCACTGGTGACGCGTGGATTCGACAGCCGACACAGCCTCTAGGGACTGAGAAATCATCAACGATGTGCTGTCATTGGTGACGCGTGGATTCGACAGCCAACACAACCCCTAGGGACTGTGAAATCTTCAAAAAACTGTTGTCACGGGTGACGCGTGGATTCCACAGTCGACACAGCCGTAGGCACTCAGAAATCATCAACGAAGTGCTATCACGAGTGAAGCGTGGATTACACAGCCGACGCAGCCTCCAGGGACTGTGAAATCTTCAACGAACTGCTGTCACGGGTCACACGTGGATTCCACAGCCGACACAGCCCTAGGCACTGAGAAATCAACAACGATGTGCTGTCACGGGTGACGCGTGGATTCACAGCCGACACAGCCCTAGGCACTCAGAAATCATCAACGAAGCGCTGTCATGGCTCACACGTGGATTCGACAGCCGACACAGCCCAAGGCACTCAGAAATCATCAACGAAGTGCTGTCATGGCTCACACGTGGATTCGACAGCCAACACAGCCCAAGGCACTCAGAAATCATCAACGAAGTGCTGTCACGGGTGACGCGTGGATTAGACAGCCGACACAGCCTCCAGGGACTGTGAAATCTTCAACGAACTGCTGTCACGGGTCACACGTGGATTCCACAGCCGACACAACCCTAGGCACTGAGAAATCATCAACGATGTGCTGTCAGGGGTGACGCGTGGATTCCACAGCCGACACAGCCCTAGGCACTCAGAAATCATCAACGATGTGCTGTCACGGGTGACGCGTGGATTCCAAAGCAGACAAAGCCCTAGGCACTCAGAAATCATCAACGAAGTGCTGTCACGGGGACGAGTGGGTTCCACAGCCGACACAGCCCTAGGCACTCAGAAATCATCAACGAAGTGCTGTCACGGGGACGCGTGGATTAGATAGCCGACACAGCCTCCAGGGACTGTGAAATCTTCAACGAACTGCTGTCAGGGCTCACACGTGGATTCCGCAGCCGACACACCCCTAGGCACTGAGAAATCATCAACGACGTGCTGTCACGGGTGACGCGTGGATTCCACAGCCGACACAGCCCTAGGCACTCAGAAATCATCAATGAAGTGCTGTCACTGGTGACGCGTGGATTCGACAGCCGACACAGCCTCTAGGGACTGAGAAATCAACAACGATGTGCTGTCATGGGTGACGCGTGGATTCGACAGCCAACACAGCCCCTAGGGACTGTGAAATCTTCAAAAAACTGTTGTCACGGGTGACGCGTGGATTCCACAGTCGACATAGCCGTAGGCACTCAGAAATCATCAACGAAGTGCTATAACGAGTGAAGCGTGGATTACACAGCCGACGCAGCCTCCAGGGACTGTGAAATCTTCAACGAACTGCTGTCACGGGTCACACGTGGATTCCACAGCCGACACAGCCCTAGGCACTGAGAAATCAACAACGATGTGTTGTCACGGGTGACGCGTGGATTCACAGCCGACACAGCCCTAGGCACTCAGAAATCATCAACGAAGTGCTGTCATGGCTCACACGTGGATTCCACAGCCGACACAGCCCAAGGCACTCAGAAATCATCAACGAAGTGCTGTCACGGGTGACGCGTGGATTAGACAGCCGACACAGCCTCCAGGGACTGTGAAATCTTCAACGAACTGCTGTCACGGGTCACACGTGGATTCCACAGCCGACACAGCCCTAGGCACTGAGAAATCAACAACGATGTGCTGTCACGGGTGACGCGTGGATTCGACAGCCAACACAGCCCCTAGGGACTGTGAAATCTTCAAAATACTGCTGTCACGGGTGACGCGTGGATTCCTCAGCCGAAACAGCCCTAGGCACTCAGAAATCATCAATGAAGTGCTGTCACTGGTAACGCGTGGATTCGACAGCCGACACAGCCTCTAGGGACTGAGAAATCATCAACGACGTGCTGTCACGGGTGACGCGTGGATTCGACAGCCAACACAGCCCCTAGGGACTGTGAAATCTTCAAAAAACTGCTGTCACGGGTGACGCGTGGATTCCATGGTCGACACAGCCCTAAGCATTCAGAAATCATCAACGAAGTGCTATCACAGGTGACGCGTGGATTAGACAGCCGACGCAGCCTCCAGGGACTGTGAAATCTTCAACGAACTGTTGTCACGGGTGACGCGTGGATTCCACAGCCGACACAGCCCTAGGCACTCAGAAATCATCATCGATGTGCTGTCACGGGTGACGCGTGGATTCCACAGCCGACACAGCCCTAGGCACTCAGAAATCATCAACGAAGTGTTGTCACGGGTGACGCGTGGATTAGACTGCCGACACAGCCTCCAGGGACTGTGAAATCTTCAACGAACTGTTGTCACGGGTGACGCGTGGATTCCACAGCCGACACAGCCCTAGGCACTCAGAAATCATCAACGATGTGCTGTCAGGGGTGACGCGTGGATTCCACAGCCGACACAGCCCTAGGCACTCAGAAATCATCAACGATGTGCTGTCACGGGTGACGCGTGGATTCCATAGCAGACAAAGCCCTAGGCACTCAGAAATCATCAACGAAGTGCTGTCACGGGGACGAGTGGGTTCCACAGCCGACACAGCCCTAGGCACTCAGAAATCATCAACGAAGTGCTGTCACGGGGACGCGTGGATTAGACAGCCGACACAGCCTCCAGGGACTGTGAAATCTTCAACGAACTGCTGTCAGGGCTCACACGTGGATTCCGCAGCCGACACACCCCTAGGCACTGAGAAATCATCAACGACGTGCTGTCACGGGTGACGCGTGGATTCCACAGTCGACACAGCCCAAGGCACTCAGAAATCATCAACGAAGTGCTGTCACGGGTGACGCGTGGATTAGACAGCCGACACAGCCTCCAGGGACTGTGAAATCTTCAACGAACTGTTGTCACGGGTCACACGTGGATTCCACAGCCGACACAGCCCTAGGCACTGAGAAATCAACAACGATGTGCTGTCAGGGGTGACGCGTGGATTCCACAGCCGACACAGCCCTAGGCACTCAGAAATCATCAACAATGTGCTGTCACGGGTGACGCGTGGATTCCATAGCAGACAAAGCCCTAGGCATTCAGAAATCATCAACGAAGTGCTGTCACGGGTGACGCGTGGATTCGACAGCCAACACAGCCTTCAGGGACTGTGAAATCTTCAAGGAACTGCTGTCACGGCTCACACGTGGATTCCAGAGCCGACACAGCCCTAGGCCCTGAGAAATCATCAACGATGTGCTGTCACGGGTGACGCGTGGATTCCACAGCCGACACAGCCCTAGGCACTCAGAAATCATCAATGAAGTGCTGTCACTAGTGACGCGTGGATTCGACAGCCGACACAGCCTCTAGGGACTGAGAAATCAACAACGATGTGCTGTCATGGGTGACGCGTGGATTCGACAGCCAACACAGCCCCTAGGGACTGTGAAATCTTCAAAAAACTGTTGTCACGGGTGACGCGTGGATTCCACAGTCGACATAGCCGTAGGCACTCAGAAATCATCAACGAAGTGCTATAACGAGTGAAGCGTGGATTACACAGCCGACACAGCCTCCAGGGACTGTGAAATCTTCAACGAACTGTTGTCACGGGTCACACGTGGATTCCACAGCCGACACAGCCCTAGGCACTGAGAAATCAACAACGATGTGCTGTCAGGGGTGACGCGTGGATTCCACAGCCGACACAGCCCTAGGCACTCAGAAATCATCAACAATGTGCTGTCACGGGTGACGCGTGGATTCCATAGCAGACAAAGCCCTAGGCATTCAGAAATCATCAACGAAGTGCTGTCACGGGTGACGCGTGGATTCGACAGCCAACACAGCCTTCAGGGACTGTGAAATCTTCAAGGAACTGCTGTCACGGCTCACACGTGGATTCCAGAGCCGACACAGCCCTAGGCCCTGAGAAATCATCAACGATGTGCTGTCACGGGTGACGCGTGGATTCCACAGCCGACACAGCCCTAGGCACTCAGAAATCATCAATGAAGTGCTGTCACTAGTGACGCGTGGATTCGACAGCCGACACAGCCTCTAGGGACTGAGAAATCAACAACGATGTGCTGTCATGGGTGACGCGTGGATTCGACAGCCAACACAGCCCCTAGGGACTGTGAAATCTTCAAAAAACTGTTGTCACGGGTGACGCGTGGATTCCACAGTCGACATAGCCGTAGGCACTCAGAAATCATCAACGAAGTGCTATAACGAGTGAAGCGTGGATTACACAGCCGACGCAGCCTCCAGGGACTGTGAAATCTTCAACGAACTGCTGTCACGGGTCACACGTGGATTCCACAGCCGACACAGCCCTAGGTACTGAGAAATCAACAACGATGTGCTGTCACGGGTGACGTGTGGATTCACAGCCGACACAGCCCTAGGCACTCAGAAATCATCAACGAAGTGCTGTCATGGCTCACACGTGGATTCCACAGTCGACACAGCCCAAGGCACTCAGAAATCATCAACGAAGTGCTGTCACGGGTGACGCGTGGATTAGACAGCCGACACAGCCTCCAGGGACTGTGAAATCTTCAACGAACTGGTGTCACGGGTCACACGTGGATTCCACAGCCGACACAGCCCTAGGCACTGAGAAATCAACAACGATGTGCTGTCAGGGGTGACGCGTGGATTCCACAGCCGACACAGCCCTAGGCACTCAGAAATCATCAACAATGTGCTGTCACGGGTGACGCGTGGATTCCATAGCAGACAAAGCCCTAGGCATTCAGAAATCATCAACGAAGTGCTGTCACGGGTGACGCGTGGATTCGACAGCCAACACAGCCTTCAGGGACTGTGAAATCTTCAAGGAACTGCTGTCACGGCTCACACGTGGATTCCACAGCCGACACAGCCCTAGGCCCTGAGAAATCATCAACGATGTGCTGTCACGGGTGACGCGTGGATTCCACAGCCGACACAACCCTAGGCACTCAGAAATCATCAACTAAGTGATGTCATGATGACGCGTGGATTATACAGTCGACACAGCCTCCAGGGACTGTGAAATCTTCAACGAACTGCTTTCAGGGCTCACACGTGGATTCCACAGCCGACACAACCCTAAGCACTCAGAAATCATCAACGATGTGCTGTCACGGGTGACGCGTGGATCCCATAGCCAACATAGCCCTAGGCACTGAGAAATCATCAACGATGTGCTGTCACGGGTGACGCGTGGATTCACAGCCGACACAGCCCTAAGCACTTAGAAATCATCAACGAAGTGCTGTCATGGCTCACACGTGGATTCCACAGCCGACACAGCCCAAGGCACTCAGAAATCATCAACGAAGTGCTGTCACGGGTGACGCGTGGATTAGACAGCCGACACAGCCTCCAGGGACTGTGAAATCTTCAACGAACTGCTGTCACGGGTCACACGTGGATTCCACAGCCGACACAGCCCTAGGCACTGAGAAATCAACAACGATGTGCTGTCAGGGGTGACGCGTGGATTCCACAGCCGACACAGCCCTAGGCACTCAGAAATCATCAACGATGTGCTGTCACGGGTGACGCGTGGATTCCATAGCAGACAAAGCCCTAGGCACTCAGAAATCATCAACGAAGTGCTGTCACGGGTGACGCGTGGATTCGACAGCCAACACAGCCTTCAGGGACTGTGAAATCTTCAAGGAACTGCTGTCACGGCTCACACGTGGATTCCACAGCCGACACAGCCCTAGGCTCTGAGAAATCATCAACGATGTGCTGTCACGGGTGACGCGTGGATTCCACAGCCGACACAACCCTAGGCACTCAGAAATCATCAACTAAGTGCTGTCATGATGACGCGTGGATTATACAGTCGACACAGCCTCCAGGGACTGTGAAATCTTCAACGAACTGCTTTCAGGGCTCACACGTGGATTCCACAGCCGACACAGCCCTAGGCACTGAGAAATCAACAACGATGTGCTGTCATGGGTGACGCGTGGATTCACAGCCGACACAGCCCTAGGCACTGAGAAATCAACAACGATGTGCTGTCATGGCTCACACGTGGATTCCACAGCCGACACAGCCCAAGGCACTCAGAAATCATCAACGAAGTGCTGTCACGGGTGACGCGTGGATTCCATAGCAGACAAAGCCCTAGGCACTCAGAAATCATCAACGAAGTGCTGTCACGGGTGACGTGTGGATTCGACAGCCAACACAGCCTTCAGGGACTGTGAAATCTTCAAGGAACTGCTGTCACGGCTCACACGTGGATTCCACAGCCGACACAGCCCTAGGCCCTGAGAAATCATCAACGATGTGCTGTCACGGGTGACGCGTGGATTCCACAGCCGACACAACCCTAGGCACTCAGAAATCATCAACTAAGTGCTGTCATGATGACGCGTGGATTATACAGTCGACACAGCCTCCAGGGACTGTGAAATCTTCATCGAACTGCTTTCAGGGCTCACACGTGGATTCCACAGCCGACACAACCCTAAGCACTCAGAAATCATCAACGATGTGCTGTCACGGGTGACGCGTGGATTCCACAGCCGATAGAGCCCTAGGCACTCAGAAATCATTAACGAAGTGCTGCCACGGGTGACGCGTGGATTAGAAAGGCGACGCAGCCTCCAGGGACTATGAAATCTTCAACGAACTGCTGTCATGGGTGACGCGTGCATTCCACAGCCCACACAGCCCTAGGCACTGAGAAATCATCAACTATGTTTTGTCACGGGTGACGCGTAGATTCCACAGCCGACACAGCCTAGGCACTGAGAAATCATCAACGAAGTGCTGTCAAGGGTGACACGTGGATTAGACAGCCGACACAGCCTCCAGGGATTGAGAAATCATCAATGAACTGCTGTTACGGCTCACACGTGGATTCCACAGCCGACACAACCTTAGGCACTGAGAAATCATCAACGATGTGCTGTCACGGGTGACGCGTGGATTCCACAGCCGACACAACCCTAGGCACTCAGAAATCATCAACGATGTGCTGTCACGGGTGTCCCGTGGATTCCACAGCCGACACAGCCCTAGGGACTGTGAAATCTTCAACGAACTGCTGTCACGGGTCACACGTGGATTCCACAGCCGACACAGCCCTAGGCACTGAGAAATCAACAACGATGTGCTGTCAGGGGTGACGCGTGGATTCCACAGCCGACACAGCCCTAGGCACTCATAAATCATCAACGATGTGCTGTCACGGGTGACGCGTGGATTCCATAGCAGACAAAGCCCTAGGCACTCAGAAATCATCAACGAAGTGCTGTCACGGGTGACGCGTGGATTCGACAGCCAACACAGCCTTCAGGGACTGTGAAATCTTCAAGGAACTGCTGTCACGGCTCACACGTGGATTCCACAGCCGACACAGCCCTAGGCCCTGAGAAATCATCAACGATGTGCTGTCACGGGTGACGCGTGGATTCCACAGCCGACACAACCCTAGGCACTCAGAAATCATCAACTAAGTGCTGTCATGATGACGCGTGGATTATACAGTCGACACAGCCTCCAGGGACTGTGAAATCTTCAACGAACTGCTTTCAGGGCTCACACGTGGATTCCACAGCCGACACAACCCTAAGCACTCAGAAATCATCAACGATGTGCTGTCACGGGTGACGCGTGGATTCCACAGCCGACAGAGCCCTAGGCACTCAGAAATCATTAACGAAGTGCTGCCACGGGTGACGCGTGGATTAGAAAGCCGACGCAGCCTCTAGGGACTATGAAATCTTCAACGAACTGCTGTCAGGGGTGACGCGTGCATTCCACAGCCCACACAGCCCTAGGCACTAAGAAATCATCAACTATGTTCTGTCACGGGTGACGTGTAGATTCCACAGCCGACACAGCCCTAGGCACTGAGAAATCATCAACGAAGTGCTGTCAAGGGTGACGCGTGGATTAGACAGCCAACACAGCCTCCAGGGATTGAGAAATCATCAATGAACTGCTGTTACGGCTCACACGTGGATTCCACAGCCGACACAACCTTAGGCACTGAGAAATCATCAACGATGTGCTGTCACGGGTGTCACGTGGATTCCACAGCCGACACAGCCTCTAGGGACTGAGAAATCATCAACGAACTGCTGTCACGACAGACGCGTGGATTCGATAGCCGACACATCCCTAGGCACTGAGAAATCATGAACGATGTGCTGTCACGACAGACGCGTGGATTCGACAGCCGACACAGCCCAAGGGACTGTGAAATCATCAACGAACTGCTGTCACGGGTGACGTGTGGATGCCACAGCCGCCACAGCCTCCAGGGACTATGAAATCTTCAACGAACTGCTGTCATGGGTGACGCGTGGATTCCACAGCCCACACAGCCCTAGGCACTGAGAAATCATCAACTATGTGCTGTCACGGGTGACGCGTAGATTCCACAGCCGACACAGCCCTAGGCACTGAGAAATCATCAACAAAGTGCTGTCAAGGGTGACGCGTGGATTAGACAGCCGACACAGCCTCCAGGGATTGAGAAATCATCAATGAACTGCTGTCACAGCTCACACGTGGATTCCACAGTCGACACAGCCTTGGGCACTCAGAAATCATCAATGGAGTGCTGTCACGGGTGACGCGAGGATTGGAAAGCCGACAGAGCCTCGAAGGACTGAGAAATCATCAACGAAGTGCTGTCACGGGTGACGCGTGGATTCGACAGCCGACACAGCCCTAGGGACTGTGAAATCATCAACGAACTGCTGTCACGGGTGACTCGTGGATTCGATAGCCGACATAGCCTCTAGGGACTGAGAAATCATCAACGAAGTGGTGTCACGGGTGACGCGTGGATTCCATAGCCGACACAGCCCTAGGCACTCAGAAATCATCAATGAAGTGCTGTCACGGGTGACGCGTGGATTCGACAGCCGACACAGCCCTAGGGACTGTGAAATCTTCAACGAACTGCTGTCACGGGTAACGCGTGGATTCCACAGCCGACACAGCCCTAGGCAGTGAGAAATCATCAACGAACTGCTGTCACGGCTCACCCGTGGATTCCACAGCCAACACAGCCCCTAGGGACTGAGAAATCATCAACGAACTGCTGTCACGGGTGACGCGAGGATTCCACAGGCGACACAGCCCCTAGGGACTGAGAAATCATCAACGAAGTGCTGTCACGAGTGACGCGTGGATTCGACAGCCGACATAGCCTCGAGGGACTGTGAAATCATTAACGAACTGCTGTCACAGGTGACGCGTGGATTCGACAGCCGACACAGCCCCTAGGGACTGTGAAATCTTCAACGAACTGCTGTCACGGGTGACGCGTGGATTCCACAGCCGATACAGCCCTAGGCCCTGAGAAATCATCAACGAACTGCTGTCACGGCTCACCCGTGGATTCCACAGCCGACACAGCCCCTAGGGACTGAGAAATCATCAACGAACTGCTGTCACGGGTGACGCGAGGATTCCACAGGCGACACAGCCCCTAGGGACTGAGAAATCATCAACGAAGTGCTGTCACCGGTGACGCGTGGATTCGACAGCTGACACAGCCCTAGGGACTGTAAAATCATCAACGAACTGCTGTCACGGGTGACGCGTGGATGCCACAGCCGACACAGCCCCTAGGGACTCAGAAATCATCAACGAACTGCTATCACGAGTGACGCGAGGATTCCACAGGCGACACTGCCCCTAGGCACTCAGAAATCATCAACGATGTGGTGTCACAGGTGACGCGTGGCTTCCACAGCCGACACAGCCCTAGGCACTCAGAAATCATCAACGAAGTGCTGTCACGAGTGACGCGTGGATTCGACAGCCGACATAGCCTCGAGGGACTGTGAAATCATTAACGAACTGCTGTCACAGGTGACGCGTGGATTCCATAGCCGACACAGCCCTAGGCACTCAGAAATCATCAAGGAAGTGCTGTCACGGGTGACGCGTGGATTCGACAGCCGACAGAGCCTCTAGGGACTGAGAAATCATCAACGAAGTGCTCTCATGGGTGACGCGTGGATTCCACAGCCAACATAGCCCTAGAGACTAGGAAATCATCAACGAAGTGCTCTCACGGGTGACGCGTGGATTCGACAGCCGACACAACCCTAGGGACTGTGAAATCATCAACGAACTGCTGTCACGGGTGACTCGTGGATTCGATAGCCGACATAGCCTCTAGGGACTGAGAAATCATCAACGAAGTGGTGTCACGGGTGACGCGTGGATTCCATAGCCGACACAGCCCTAGGCACTCAGAAATCATCAAGGAAGTGCTATCACGGGTGACGCGTGGATTCGACAGCCGACACAGCCCTAGGGACTGTGAAATCTTCAACGAACTACTGTCACGGGTGATGCGTGGATTCCACAGCCGACACAGCCCTAGGCAGTGAGAAATCATCAACGAACTGCTCTCACGGCTCACCCGTGGATTCCACAGCCGACAAAGCCCCTAGGGACTGAGAAATCATCAACGAACTGCTGTCACGGGTGACGCGAGGATTCCACAGGCGACACAGCCCCTAGGGACTGAGAAATCATCAACGAAGTGTTGTCACCGGTGACGCGTGGATTCGACAGCCGACACAGCCCTAGGGACTGTAAAATCATCAACAAACTGCTGTCACGGGTGACGCGTGGATGCCACAGCCGACACAGCCCCTAGGGACTCAGAAATCATCAACGAACTGCTCTCACGAGTGACGCGAGGATTCCACAGGCGACACTGCCCCTAGGCACTCAGAAATCATCAACGATGTGGTGTCACAGGTGACGCGTGGCTTCCACAGCCGATACAGCCCTAGGCACTCAGAAATCATCAACGAAGTGCTGTCACGAGTGACGCATGGATTCGACAGCCGACATAGCCTCGAGGGACTGTGAAATCATTAACGAACTGCTGTCACAGGTGACGTGTGGATTCGACAGCCGACACAGCCCCTAGGGACTGTGAAATCTTCAACGAACTGCTGTCACGGGTGACCTGGGATTCCACAGCCGATACAGCCCTAGGCAGTGAGAAATCATCAACGAACTGCTGTCACGGCTCACCTGTGGATTCCACAGCCGACACAGCCCCTAGGGACTGAGAAATCATCAACGAACTGCTGTCACGGGTCACGCGAGGATTCCAGAGGCGACACAGCCCCTAGGGACTGAGAAATCATCAACGAAGTGCTGTCACCGGTGACGCGTGGATTCGACAGCCGACACAGCCCTAGGGACTGTAAAATCATCAACGAACTGCTGTCATGGGTGACGCGTGGATGCCACAGCCGACACAGGCCCTAGGGACTCAGAAATCATCAACGAACTGCTATCACGAGTGACGCGAGGATTCCACAGGCGACACTGCCCCTAGGCACTCAGAAATCATTAATGATGTGGTGTCACAGGTGACGCGTGGCTTCCACAGCCGACACAGCCCTAGGCACTCAGAAATCATCAACGAAGCGCTGTCACGTGTGACGCGTGGATTCGATAGCCGACATAGCCTCGAGGGACTGTGAAATCATTAACGAACTGCTGTCATAGGTGACGCGTGGATTCCACAGCCGACACAGCCCTAGGCACTCAGAAATCATCAAGGAAGTGCTGTCACGGGTGACGCGTGGATTCGACAGCCGACACAGCCTCCAGGGACTGTGAAATCTTCAACGAACTGCTGTCACGGCTCACAGTGGATTCCACAGCCGACACAACCCTAGGCACTGAGAAATCATCAACGAAGTGCTCTCACGGGTGACGCGTGGACTCGACAGCCGACACAGCCCTAGGGACTGTGAAATCATCAACGAACTGCTGTCACGGGTGACTCGTGGATTCGACAGCCGACATAGCCTCTAGGGACTGAGAAATCATCAACGAAGTGGTGTCACGGGTGACGCGTGGATTCCATAGCCGACACAACCCTAGGCACTCAGAAATCATCAATGAAGTGCTGTCACGGGTGACGCGTGGATTCGACAGCCGACACAGCCCCTAGGGACTGTGAAATCTTCAACGAACTGCTGTGACGGGTGACGCGTGGATTCCACAGCCGACACAGCCCTAGGCAGTGAGAAATCATCAACGAACTGCTGTCACAGCTCACCCGTGGATTCCACAGCCGACACAGCCCCTAGGGACTGAGAAATCATCAACGAAGTGCTGTTACGGGTCACGCGTGGAATCCACATCTAACAGTGCCCCTATGGACTGAGAAATCATCAACGAACTGCTGTCACGGGTTACGCGTGGATTCCACAGCCGACACCGCCCCTACGGACTGAGAAATCGTCAACAAACTGCTGTCACGGGTGAAGCGTGGATTCCACAGCCGACACAGCCCCGAGGGAATGTGAAATCTTCAACGAATTGCTGTCATAGGTGACGCGTGCATTTCACAGCCGACACAGCCCTAGGCACTCAGAAATCATCAACGATGTGCTGTCACGGGTGACACCTGATATTCCATAGCCGACAAAGCCCTAGGCACTCAGAAATCATCAACGAAGTGCTGTCACGGGTGACGTGTGGATTCGACAGCCCACACAGCCTCCAGGGACTGTGAAATCTTCAACGAACTGCTGTCACGGCTCACAGTGGATTCCACAGCCGACACAACCCTAGGCACTGAGAAATCATCAACGATGTGCTGTCACGGGTGACGCGTGGATTCCACAGCCGACACAGCCCTAGGCACTGAGAAATCATAAACGAAGTGCTGTCACGGGTGACTCGTGGATTCCACAGCCGTCACAGCCCGAGGCACACAGAAATCATCAACGAAGTGCTCTCACGGGTGACGCGTGTATTAGACAGCCGACGCAGCCTCCAAGGACTGTGAAATCTTCAACGAACTGCTGTCACGGGTCACGCGTGGATTCCACAGCCGATACAGCCCTAGGAATGAGAAATCATCAACGAAGCGCTGTCACGGGTGACGCATGGATTCGACAGCCGACACAACCCTAGGGACTGTGAAATCATCAACGAACTGCTGTCACGGGTAACTCGTGGATTCGACAGCCTACATAGCCTCTAGGGATTGAGAAATCATCAACGAAGTGCTGTCACGGGTGACGCATGGATTCGACAGCCAACACAGCCCCTAGGGACTGTGAAATCTTCAAAAAACTACTGTCACGGGTGACGCGTGGATTCCATAGGCGACACAGCCCTAGGCACTCAGAAATCATCAAGGAAGTGCTATCACGGGTGATGCGTGGATTAGACAGCCGACGCAGCCTTCAAGGACTGTGAAATCTTCAACGAACTGCTGTCACGGCTCACACGTGGATTGCACAGCCGACACAGCCTAGGCACTGAGAAATCATCAATGATGTGCTGTCACGGGTGACGCGTGGATTCCACAGCCGAAACAGCCTTAGGCACTCAGAAATCATCAATGAAGTGCTGTCACGGGTGACGCGTGGATTCGACAGCCGACACAGCCCTAGGGACTGTGAAATCATCAACGAAGTGCTGTCACGGGTGAAGCGTGGATTCGACAGCCTACACAGCCCCTAGGGACTGTGAAATCTTCAAAGAACTGCTGTCACGGGTGACGCGCGGATTCCACAGCCGACACAGCCCTAGGCACTCAGAAATCATCAACGAAGTGCTGTCACGGGTGACGAGTGGATTAGACAGCGGACACAGCCTCCAGGGACTGTGAAATCTTCAACGAACTGCTGTGACGGGTGACGCGTGGATTCCACAGCCGATACAGCCCTAGGCACTGAGAAATCATCAACAATGTGCTGTCACAGGTGACGCGTGGATTCCACAGCCATCACAGCCCTAGGCACTCAGAAATCATCAACGAAGTGCTGTCACGGGTGACTCGTGGATTAGACAGCCGACACAGCCTCCAGGGACTGTAAAATCTTCAATGAACCGCTGTCACGGCTCACACGTGGATTCCACAGCCGACACAGCCTAGGCACTGAGAAATCAGCAACGATGTGCTGTCACGGGTGACGCGTGGATTCCACAGCCGAAACAGCCTTAGGCACTCAGAAATCATCAAGGAAGTGCTGTGATGGGTGACGCGTGGATTCGACAGCCGACACAGCCCCTAGGGACTGTGAAATCTTCAACGAACTGCTGTCATGGGTGACGCGTGGATTCCACAGCCGACACAGCCCTAGGTAGTGACAAATCATCAACGAAATGCTGTCACGGCTCACCCGTGGATTCGACAGCCGACACAGCCCCTAGGGACTGAGAAATCATCAACGAAGTGCTGTCACGGGTCACGCGTGGAATCCACATCTGACAGTGCCCCTATGGACTGAGAAATCATCAACGAACTGCTGCCACGGGTTACGCGTAGATTCCACAGCCGACACCGCCCCTACGGACTGAGAAATCGTCAACAAACTGCTGTCACGGGTGACGCGTGGATTCCACAGCCGACACAGCCCCGAGGGAATGTGAAATCTTCAACGAACTGCTGTCACAGGTGACGAGTGGATTCCACAGCCGACACAGCCTTAGGCACTCAGAAATCATCAACGATGTGCTGTCACGGGTGACACGTGGATTCCATAGCCGACAAAGCCCTGGGCACTCAGAAATCGTCAACGAAGTGCTGTCACGGTTGACGCGTGGATTCGACAGCCAACACAGCCTACAGGGACTGTGAAATCTTCAATGAACTGCTGTCATGGCTCACACGTGGATTGCTCAGCCGACATAGCCCTAGGCCCTGAGAAATCATCAATGATGTGCTGTCACGGGTGACGCGAGGATTCCACAGCCGACATAGCCTAGGCACTCAGAAATCATCAACGAAGTGCTGTCACGGGTGACGCGTGGATTAGACAGCCGACACAGCCTCCAGGGATTGAGAAATCATCAACGAACTGATGTCATGGCTCACACGTGGATTCCACAGCCGACACAGCCCTAGGCACTGAGAAATCATCAACGATGTGCTGTCACGGGTGACGCGTGGATTCCACAGCCGACACAGCCCTAGGCACTCAGGAATCATCAAGGAAGTGCTGTCACGGGTCACGCGTGGATTCGACAGCCGACACAGCCCCTAGGGACTGTGAAATCATCAACGAACTGCTGTCACGGATGACGCGTGGTTTCCACAGCCGACATAGCCCTAGGAAGTGAGAAATCATCAACGAACTGCTGTCACGGCTCACACGTGGATTCCATAGCCGACACAGCCCTGATGGACTGAGAAATCATCAACGAATTGCTGTCACGAGTGACGCGAGGATTCCACAGCTGACACAGCCCCTAGGGACTGAGAAATAATCAACGAAGTGCTGTCACGGGTCACGCGTGGATTCCACATCTGACAGTGCCCCTAGGGACTGAGAAATCATCAACGAACTGCTGTCACGGGTGATGCGAGGATTCCACAGCCGACACCGCCCCTACGGATTGAGAAATCGTCAACCAACTGTTGTCGCGGGTGACGCGTGGATTCCACAGCCGACATAGCCCTTAGGGACTGTGAAATCTTCAACGAACTGCTGTGACGGGTGACGCATGGATTCCACAGCCGACACAGCCCTAGGCACTGAGAAATCATCAACAATGTGCTGTCACAGGTGACGCGTGGATTCCACAGCCGTCACAGCCCTAGGAACTCAGAAATCATCAATGAAGTGCTGTCACGGGTGACGCGTGGATTAGACAGCCGACACAGCCTCCAGGGATTGTAAAATCTTCAACGAACCGCTGTCACGGCTCACACGTGGATTCCACAGCCGACACAGCCCTAGGCACTGAGAAATCATCAACAATGTGCTGTCACGGGTGACGCGTGGATTCCATAGCAGATGATTAGTACTTAAAAGTGTATTTTTATCAAGGTTTTATATCATCATTTTGCACTTGAAGTATCAATAACTCCTTAACTAAAGCATGTTTTATAATAACATATCTAATTACATAAGATACCTTTAATTTATGGTAAATGTTAATCTTAAATGCAGGCCTATCACATAAATGAAAGAATTGATTGATGAGTTGAAGTACTGAAATTGAAAGGACAAAAAGATGGCCAAAGAGATGCTGGTGCAGTCCAAATTGGAACACAGTTCGGTAATTGGGTCATATCTGGAGCTGTAGATCTTGGATTTAGGTCCATTTTATATGGATGGAAAGATAAGACATAGGCCTACAACTTTCATGTGGAGCCCAAGATTTAACAAGGCCGTTTTCAAGTCCAAATTGTAGCAACAACAAAGAAGTCCGAATCTGTCCTGCAGCCCAGACACTGTTCAGTGTTCAGCCCATATCTCAAGTTCTAGAAGTCCAAATGATCTCAAATTTTTACCCTGGAAAGATGAGACAATTTCCTAGAACTTTCATGATTCAAGTTTGTTCAAATTATGACGTCATCAATGACGTTTTTGGCAGACAAGAAGATAAGAATTGTCACCAAGTCAAGATGTGGCCACCCACTCATCAATTAGTCAACAAATCAATAGTTCCGAATTTTGGCCTATAAAAGGAGGCATTTGCCATGTATTTAGGCATCTTGGTTTTCAGATCAAGATCATGCTTTTGCTCTCTCTTTATATTTTGTAATGCTTAAGTTTTGCTTATATTAATCTCTTGCTTATGCTTTTCATTTCCTTTCCTTGTTCATTTATGTTTCTTTCTTTCATTATGTCTAGCTAAATTAATTATGTCAAGGTGAAAAGGGTACACTAATGGTGTAAGAATAAGTATAATATAAACTTAACATGGACCTTAATGTTGGATACTAACATGCTTTATATTTGCTATCTTGTTCACTTATAATACTTTGCTTGTTAAATGGTTAATCTAGATTTATGTTGTATAACATTTGGTACAACAAATACTTGGCACTTTCATAGCCCATACTGTATGGTATAACCGACACCTGAGCTATGAAAGGAACTTGATTTGTTGTTAATATAAGTTATAATCATGAATGCCTGACAACATTTACAAGTATTAGCATTATTCGAATAAGATAGCTAATGTAATCATGTTAACAATTTATAATCTGATTGGAACCTCCTTGTGTGTGGTTTCCAATTGAATAATAAGGGTTTATACTATACTTGTTTGAAATACCATTAGTGGATCCTCTAACCTTGACATTTGTTGTTATCATTGTTTAATCCTTACGTTAATCTTTCATCTCAAAGTTCTCATCAACTTCTTCCTCTTCTTCTTCGTTATTATTATTATCACTATTATTATTATTATTATTATTATTACTATCGTTGTAGTATTATTGTTGCTTATAATTTATACAAGTAACCTCCCTGTGGTTCGACCCCGGTCTTGCCGGGTTATTTATTACTTCGACACTCCTGCACTTGGGAAAAGACATCAATCTTTTGGTCGTGTCAAGTTTTTGGCGCCGTTGCCGGGGAGGTAAATTCTTGTACAAATTATAGTATTTATTTTATTTTCTCTTTTCTCTTTTCTCTTTTCTTGTATCTAACTTTGTTTCTTTTGTTTTGTTTCTCTTTCTTTTGTTTTCTCCTCCCTTTTATTCTCTTCTTACACGTGCATGAGAGTGTGGTCACGTACATTAAGTGGTAGACTTTGTAGGGTATCCTCATCATTTTCAGAAAATATGGCCGAAGAAGATAACCAATCACTTCATAATGAAAATAATGAGAATATTCGGGTTAGAACACTTAGAGACCACATGAATCCCACAAGAACAAGTGCACCCTCATGCATAGTTTTTCCTCCTGATGCATCTCATTTTAATTTTAAGACAGGCATTATTCAACTTTTACCGTCTTTTCATGGCTTAGATTTAGAAAATCCATACTTGCATTTAAGGGAATTTGAGGAGGTTTGCAACACGTATAATGACTCAAATTGTAGCATGAACACCATTAGATTGAAGCTTTTTCCTTTTTCATTAAAAGATAAAGCTAAAACATGGCTACAAAATTTGAGACCTGGATCCATTCGTGCTTGGGATGAAATGCAACAACAATTTTTAAAGAAGTTTTTTCCATCCCACAGAACAAACTCTTTCAAAAGACAAATCATTACTTTCTCTCAAAAACCAGGAGAAACATTTTATCAATGTTGGGATAGGTATCGAGACTTACTTAATACTTGCCCCCATCATGGTTTTGAAACATGGAGATTAGTTTCACATTTTTATGAAGGGTTAACTCCTAGAGATAGGCAAATGGTTGAATTGATGTGCAATGGAACTTTTGAGGATAAAGACCCTAATGAAGCAATGGAATACCTAGACTTGCTAGCTGAAAATGCGCAAAATTGGGACACCACAGGTACTTATGAGGCACCAAGTAAAACCCAACCTCATACATCTAGTGGAGGTATGTACAACCTTAGGGAAAATCATGACCTCCAAGCCAAGTTTGCATCTTTAGCTAGAAAGGTTGAGGCACTAGAATTAAAAAAGAGTGGTCAACTAAAATCTGTTCAAGACATTGCATGTCAAATCTGTGAAACCAACGAACATTCAACCAATGACTGTCCAACCTTGCCTTCTTTTAAAGAATGTCTCCATGAACAAGCCCATGCATTAAACAGTTTTCAAAGGCCCAATCATAACCCATATTCACAAACATACAACCCTGGTTGGAGAAATCATCCAAATTTCAGTTGGAAGAGTGAGAACAATAATGCTCAAACTTCACAGCCACCATTTCAAGCACAGCATAATTTCCAAAATTCTCATGGATATGCACCTCCTTATGCTCCACCTCCTAGAAAAAATCTTGAGGAAACATTGCATGTATTTATGGAAAAGCAAGAGGCAATTAACACTCAACTTGCTCAAAGCATGACAGATTTTAAAGATACTCTTGCAAAATTGACATCTGCTCTCAGTTTCCAAGAGAAAGGTAAGTTTCCATCTCAACCACAACAAAATCCCAAGGGGCAATACAATGCGAATGCAAGTAGTTCGGGAAGCCAACACATGGATCATGTAAAATCAGTCATCACTCTTCGCAGTGGTAAGGTTATTGAAAAACCCATTCTTGAACCTTGTGAGAATGATGATGAATCAATCTCTGAGGGTAAGGAAGGGGTTGAATCTGATCATTGCAAAGAAAAGACTGATTCTCCGCCAGCACTTCCATTTCCTCATGCCATGACCAAACAAAGAAAAGTCAATCACAACTCTGAAATCTTTGAAACTTTCAAACAGGTAAGGATCAATATACCTTTGTTGGATGCTATTAAACAGGTTCCTTCTTATGCTAAATTTTTGAAAGATCTGTGCACTGTGAAGAGAAAACTGAATGTGAAAAAGAAAGCCTTCTTAGCCGAACAAGTAAGTGCCATTCTTCAGAACAATAATGCATTGAAATATAAAGACCCTGGTTGTCCTACAATTTCATGCTTTATTGGAGAACATAAAATTGAAAGAGCTTTACTTGATCTTGGAGCTAGTGTGAATTTACTTCCATATTCAGTTTTTCAAAGTCTCAATCTAGGTGAGTTAAAACCAACTTCTGTGACTCTTTTACTTGCCGATAGATCTGTAAAAGTGCCTAGAGGAATAGTTGAAGATGTGTTAGTACAAGTCGATAAATTCATTTATCCTGTGGATTTTATTGTCTTGGATACACAGCCTGTTGAAGCATGTAATTCATTTCCTGTTATTTTAGGACGTCCATTTCTTGCAACTTCTAATGCATTGATTAATTGTAGGAATGGACTGATGAAGCTATCTTTTGGAAACATGACATTGGAGATGAATATTTTCAACATTTGCAAGCAACCTGGAGATGATAATGATTTACAGGAAGTGGACTTTACTGAAAAATTAGTTCATGATCAATTTCAAACCACTTCCAATGAAATTGAGATTGATGAATCTGATGATTTGCAAATGGTCTATTTTCAGGAAGAATCAAAGGCAAGTAATTGGAGACCACAAATTGAGGAATTGCCGCCACGATCAATTGAGCCAATACCTTCAAGTGTTCAACCACCAAAACCTGATTTGAAGCCGTTACCCCTCAATCTCAAATACTCATTTTTGGGAGAAAATGAAACTTTTCCGGTAATAATCTCTTCCAAACTTAATGCACAGCAAGAAGGTAAGTTATTACAAACTCTGAAAATGCATAAAAATGCATTAGGATGGACCATAGCTGACATAAAAGGAATTAGTCCTTTGATTTGCACTCACAGGATTTATTTGGAGGAAAATGCTAAACCCTCTAGAGAAATGCAACGAAGGCTTAATCCTAATATGAAAGAAGTAGTGAAAAATGAAGTCATTAAGCTTCTAGATAATGGAATCATTTATCCTATTTCTGACAGCAAATGGGTAAGTCGTACTCAAGTGGTACCTAAGAAGTCTGGAGTCACTGTGATAACAAATGAAAAAAATGAGTTAATTCCAACTAGGACTATTACTGGTTGGCGCATGTGCATTGATTATAGGAAACTTAATTCAATGACTAGAAAATATCATTTTCCCTTACCTTTCATGGATCAAATCCTAGAAAGAGTTGCAGGTCATGAATTTTATTGTTTTCTAGATGGCTATTCAGGTTATAACCAAATTGAAATTGCATTGGAAGATCAAGAGAAAACTACTTTCACATGTCCATTTGGCACTTTTGCATATCGAAGGATGCCTTTTGGATTATGTAATGCACCAGCCACATTTCAAAGATGCATGCTTAGTATATTTAGTGATATGGTTGAACGTTTTCTTGAGATTTTTATGGATGATTTTTCTGTTTTTGGTGATTCATTTGATGATTGTTTGACTAACTTAGAAAAGGTTTTGAGCAGGTGTGAAGAGAAGAATCTTGTACTGAATTGGGAAAAATGTCACTTTATGGTAACAAACGGCATTGTACTTGGTCACATTGTTTCATCAAAAGGAATTGAGGTTGACAAATCTAAAATCGAGTTAATTGCTAACTTGCCAACACCAAAATCCATTAAAGATGTTAGATCATTCTTAGGACATGCTGGTTTTTATAGAAGGTTCATCAAAGATTTTAGTGTAATATCTAAGCCCTTGAGCAACCTTCTAACAAAGGATAATATTTTTGAATGGACTGAACATTGTGAAGAAGCCTTTGTTAAACTTAAAAACTTGCTTACTTCTGCTCCTATCATTCAACCTCCTGATTGGTCTTTA
This sequence comes from Populus nigra, assembly GCF_951802175.1. NCBI lineage: Eukaryota > Viridiplantae > Streptophyta > Magnoliopsida > Malpighiales > Salicaceae > Populus > Populus nigra. The sequence continues at coordinate 1,254,995 of NC_084870.1, read as the reverse complement.
CCTTTTGAAATAATGTGTGACGCTAGTGATTATGCCGTGGGTGCTGTCTTGGGACAAAGAAAAGATAAGAAACCTTATGTGATTTACTATGCAAGTAAAACTTTAAATAGTGCTCAAATGAATTACACCACTACTGAAAAAGAATTACTTGCAGTAGTATTTGCATGTGAAAACTTCAGGTCTTATCTTGTTGGCTCACCTGTTGTTGTTTACAGTGATCATGCAGCATTGAAATATCTTCTTTCTAAGAAAGATTCTAAGGCTAGATTGGTTCGGTGGATTTTGTTACTTCAAGAATTTGATATCACAATCAAAGACAAGAAAGGCACCGAAAATGTTGTCGCCGATCATTTGTCAAGATTGACAACAGATTCAAAATCTGACATCACACCAATCGATGACTACTTTCCTGATGAATCTTTATTTTCTGTCTCTACAATGCCTTGGTTTGCTAATATTGTTAATTTTCTTGTTTCAGGACAATTGCCAGCTCATTGGAGTACCCAAGACAAAAGAAAGTTCTTGAACGAAGTAAAGAACTTTTATTGGGATGACCCTTATTTATTCAAATATTGTCCTGATCAAATATTTCGAAGATGCATTCCTGACAATGAGGTAAGTAGTGTCATTAAATTTTGTCATTCTGAGGCATGTGGGGGCCATTTCTCATCAAGAAAGACAACTGCAAAAATCTTACAATGCGGATTTTACTGGCCCACCATGTTCAAGGACTCACATGCATTCTGTAAGATTTGTGAAAATTGTCAAAAGTTGGGATCTATTTCAAAACGTCACATGATGCCTTTAAATCCTATTCTTGTCATTGAGATCTTTGACTGTTGGGGTATAGATTTCATGGGTCCATTTCCTTCATCATTTGGTTTCGTGTACATATTAGTCGCAGTAGATTATGTTTCAAAATGGATAGAGGCAATTCCAAGTCGAAACAATGATCACAAAACAGTGATAAAATTCTTGAAAGAAAATATTTTGAGTCGATTTGGAATCCCTCGAGCCATGATAAGTGATGGTGGAACACATTTCTGCAACAAGCCATTTGAGTCTTTAATGAAGAAATATGGAATCACTCACAAAGTTGCCACCCCTTATCACCATCAGACTAGTGGGCAGGTAGAGCTTGCTAATAGGGAGATCAAACAAATCTTGGAGAAAACAGTGAACCCTAATAGGAAAGACTGGTCTTTAAGACTTAATGATGCACTTTGGGCTTATCGAACTGCTTATAAAACATCATTAGGTATGTCACCTTATAGACTAGTCTATGGAAAACCTTGTCACTTGCCTGTGGAACTTGAACATAAAGCTTATTGGGCTATTAAAGCTTTTAATTCAAACCTTGATGATGCTGGTCAACTGTGAAAATTACAAATAAATGAGCTTGAGGAAATAAGAAATGATGCATATGAAAATTCAAGAATTCATAAAGCAAGAATCAAAGAGTTTCATGACAAGAAAATATTGAGAAAAACATTCAATGTTGGTCAAAAAGTCTTGCTTTATAATTCTCGACTCCATTTATTTCCTGGAAAACTAAGATCAAGATGGAGTGGTCCTTTCATTGTGAAACATGTGTATCCATATGGGGCCTGTGATATCGAGAATCCAAAGAATGGCAATGTTTTCAAGGTAAATGGACATCGTTTGAAAGTTTACTTTGATAATTTTTCAGTTGAAAATGACTCGATTGAATTGAGTGATCCTGTATATAAAGATTGATTAGTTTTCTCACATTGTTTTGTGTTTCATTTTGCTAGTTTCTCTCACCCCGGTCAAAAGGCGGATAACGGTACTCCGTGACTTAAGTCGGTTCTTTCAGTTTCCCATAATAACTGATATCTATCTATATTTGTGCAATTCTTTACTCTTTCTCTCTTCTTTGAATCTCTTCTCCAATTCTCATTTCAAAATGGACACCATTCTTGAAAAATTGAAAAAGTACTTTCCCGCTCTGCCTCAGAATGCGATTACAAAAATTTACCGTGCTAGGTGTGCAAGATTGAAGTTGTTAATGGATCATGGAATTCCTGAAGATATTCGTTGGCTGATTGAAGCAAAGGTCCGATTATCAGGTGAGTCCTCCAATTCTTTCATTTCACACATGCCTGGAACAGGTAAAAGCACTTTTGCAAAGAAACGTCGTGCAAAACGACTGAAAGTCTGTCACAAATGTGCCAGATGGACTTGTAATGCAACATGTCGTTCTTTAGGAATGGTATCTATAAACCGTGAAGATAAAATACAATTCATTAAGGATGGCCTAAGTAAGGGGTCTTTAGATAATCTTTTGTTGACCCTTGAGACGCATCCTAGTGGAGATGTGCATCGTGCAATTCATGATTTATGGCCCCATTTTCATAAAGAACATGATAGACTTAGTCTTGGGAATCTGACTAAAAAAGACCCTGTTTGCCAGTTTTTAAGAAAACTGGATGGGAAGCCTATCCCCGACCCATAGAGGGCGTTTAAGCCGTTCTTGGACGTAAAACCAAGGGAAGATGTGAGCCACAATCACAACTACCTGTACATACACATGCCTTTTCAAAATAAATAAATAAATAAAGAGAGAGAGTGTGAGACTCCAGCTGGCCTACATATAGGTGGTATGATTGCATCTTCAATTTCTCTTCTATAAAATCTTCTCTTCCTTCCCCTCATTTCTACTCATCCCTTACATTAGACAGATATAGAAGCGTGTAGAAATGGCAGGTTCCTCAAGTTATCACATAAAAAATATTTGTGTTTTCGGTGGATCCAGTCCTGGGAAGGAAATAGCATTTTTAGAAACAGCAAATCATCTTGGTCAGGTCCTAGCTGAGAGAAAGATGCATTTAGTGTATGGGGGAGACAGCCTTGGGTTAATGGGAGGTGTGGCGATAGCTGCATTTTTAGGAGGTAGTCAAGTTTTGGGGGTCGTCCCCGAAGCTTTAACAAAAGGGGACATCATTGGAAGAACAATTGGAGAGGAACTACAGGTCTCCACAATGTTTGATCGAATGAATACAATGTTTAACCATGCTGATGCCTTCATTGCCTTACCAGGTGGTCTGGGCACATTGGAAGAGATCTTTCATATTTCATCTTGGGCCCAACTTCACATTCACCATAAACCTATAGGTTTGCTCAATGTTAATGGTTATTATGATACTTTGTTGTCTTTTCTTGATCAAGCTGTGGAACAGGAATTTCTAACATCTTCGGCACGACAAATCATAATCTCTGCTGCTACGGCTGAATAATTGATCGACAAACTACAATCTTTCACCCCTGTAATTGATCCTTCCATGAGTCGCATCAATTGGTCAACTACAGAAAGCTGTAAAAAGCTTAGATTGGATTTGAGCCTTCGTTTGTGAATCCTTGTGTCTTTTGGTTTTATTTCTCACATAGTATTTTGTTCTGTTATTTTTGTTTAAGTGTGTTTCAGGTTTGTCAGTGTTCGTTGTTTCAGGTGATGTCTTCTATACTCTATCTTTCTACCTTAGAACATTGAGGACAATGTCTCGTTTTGGTTGGGGGGAGAGGGTAGTAGTATTTTTTTTTAAAAAAAAAAAAAACTAACCAACTAACTGTTTTTGTTTCATTTGGCAAAACTGTTATTACTAGGATGGCAGAGTAAGGGGGAATGACTCTTGAGACGCATCTTAGTAAACATTTTCTAATGGTTATTTGCAATATTCATAACAAGGCCTATTATAATACTTCTTGAAATATTCAGGTTTACAAACTCTCGCATTGTTATCACTTGGTTCTGCTCCTATACTCATTTAACAAATATTCTTAAACCTTCATTTTCACACACACACTTTAACATATGATTGTGGGTTGCACATTGGATTATTACATTATTTATGTTCTTTTGTTAAAGGTAACAACTAAGGGATAGGGATAGTCTATAATTTGCAAAAAAAAAAAAGAAAAGAAAAAAAGAAAAAAAGAAAAAAAGAAAAAAAAAGAAAAAAAAAAGGAAAAAAAATGATGATAATAAGAACGTAGATAAGTTTGATTTCGTAGCCTCCCTAACCTAAGCAATTAAGCCCGAAGGGGTGTTTTAACACCTAATACCCTAAAGTCAACTGACTTGGGAGCTATTGGCCCAAAGCTTGTTACATGGGTTAAGGAGAAAAGCTTAAGGGAATCAAACATTGCACTATCTACGTATCAGTATCTGCAACCCGAGTTACTAAGCTCGTAGGGGTGTCTCAACACCTAATGCCCTAAGATCAACTGGTCTGGGAGTCATTAGCCGAAAGCTCGTTACATGGGTTAAAGATGCATTGTGTTTTATGTTATATGTATAGATATTAAAAAAAAAAAGTAAAATAAAATAAAATAATCCCAACCCAAGGAAGTTAACCTTAAACATTAGAACAAAATATTGTTTTCTTCCAACAAAAGCCCCATCATCTATGTTTCATACATTGAGCACATAACAAGGAAGGTTTATTAATATTTTGTTTAAGAGGTATTGAGCAGATATATAAAATTTAATGAGAGTTTGTTTATCTGGATAGATTAATGGAAGTTGAATGATGAATGCCTTGCTTTGTGGAATTTGCAAATTTTTTTTCTATTTTAACGCTTTAATTACTAGGGACTAGTAATAAGCTGGTTGGGGGGTGTGATTAGTACTTAAAAGTGCATTTTTATCAAGGTTTTATATCATCATTTTGCACTTGAAGTATCAATAACTCCTTAACTAAAGCATGTTTTATAATAACATATCTAATTACATAAGATACCTTTAATTTATGGTAAATGTTAATCTTAAATGCAGGCCTATCACATAAATGAAAGAATTGATTGATGAGTTGAAGTACTGAAATTGAAAGGACAAAAAGATGGCCAAAGAGATGCTGGTGCAGTCCAAATTGGAACACAGTTCGGTAATTGGGTCATATCTGGAGCTGTAGATCTTGGATTTAGGTCCATTTTATATGGATGGAAAGATAAGACATAGGCCTACAACTTTCACGTGGAGCCCAAGATTTAACAAGGCCGTTTTCAAGTCCAAATTGTAGCAACAACAAAGAAGTCCGAATCTGTCCTGCAGCCCAGACACTGTTCAGTGTTCAGCCCATATCTCAAGTTCTAGAAGTCCAAATGATCTCAAATTTTTACCCTGGAAAGATGAGACAATTTCCTAGAACTTTCATGATTCAAGTTTGTTCAAATTATGACGTCATCAATGATGTTTTTGGCAGACAAGAAGATAAGAATTGTCACCAAGTCAAGATGTGGCCACCCACTCATCAATTAGTCAACAAATCAATAGTTCCGAATTTTGGCCTATAAAAGGAGGCATTTGCCATGTATTTAGGCATCTTGGTTTTCAGATCAAGATCATGCTTTTGCTCTCTCTTTATATTTTGTAATGCTTAAGTTTTGCTTATATTAATCTCTTGCTTATGCTTTTCATTTCCTTTCCTTGTTCATTTATGTTTCTTTCTTTCATTATGTCTAGCTAAATTAATTATGTCAAGGTGAAAAGGGTACACTAATGGTGTAAGAATAAGTATAATATAAACTTAACATGGACCTTAATGTTGGATACTAACATGCTTTATATTTGCTATCTTGTTCACTTATAATACTTTGCTTGTTAAATGGTTAATCTAGATTTATGTTGTATAACATTTGGTACAACAAATACTTGGCACTTTCATAGCCCATACTGTATGGTATAACCGACACCTGAGCTATGAAAGGAACTTGATTTGTTGTTAACATAAGTTATAATCATGAATGCCTGACAACATTTACAAGTATTAGCATTATTCGAATAAGATAGCTAATGTAATCATGTTAACAATTTATAATCTGATTGGAACCTCCTTGTGTGTGGTTTCCAATTGAATAATAAGGGTTTATACTATACTTGTTTGAAATACCATTAGTGGATCCTCTAATCTTGACATTTGTTGTTATCATTGTTTAATCCTTACGTTAATCTTTCATCTCAAAGTTCTCATCAACTTCTTCCTCTTCTTCTTCGTTATTATTATTATCACTATTATTATTATTATTATTATTATTACTATCGTTGTAGTATTATTGTTGCTTATAATTTATACAAGTAACCTCCCTGTGGTTCGACCCCGGTCTTGCCGGGTTATTTATTACTTCGACACTCCTGCACTTGGGAAAAGACATCAATCTTTTGGTCGTGTCAGCAGACAAAGCCCTAGGCACTCAGAAATCATCAACAAACTGCTGTCACGGGTGACGCGTGGATTCCACAGCCGACACAACCCCTAGGGACTGTGAAATCTTCAACGAACTGCTGTCACAGGTGACGCGTGGATTCGACAGCCGACACAGCCCCTAGGGACTGTGAAATCATCAACGAACTGCTGTCACGGGTGACGCGTGGTTTCCACAGCCGACACAGCCCTAGGCAGTGAGAAATCATCAACGAACTGCTGTCACGGCTCACACGTGGATTCCATAGGCGACACAGCCCTGAGGGACTGAGAAATCATCAACGAATTGCTGTCACGCGTGACGCGAGGATTCCACAGCCGACACAGCCCTAGGCAGTGAGAAATCATCAACGAACTGCTGTCACGGCTCACACGTGGATTCCATAGCCGACACAGCCTTGAAGGACTGAGAAATCATCAACGAATTGCTGTCACAAGTGACGCGAGGATTCCACAGCCGACACAGCCCCTAGGGACTGAGAAATAATCAACGAAGTGCTGTCACGGGTCACACGTGGATTCCATAGCCGATACAGCCCTGAGGGACTGAGAAATCATCAACGATGTGCTGTCACGGGTGACGCGTGGATTCCACAGCCGACACAGCCTTAGGCACTCAGAAATCATCAACGAAGTGCTGTCACGGGTCACACGTGGATTCGACAGCCGACACAGCCCCTAGGGACTGTGAAATCATCAACGAACTGCTGTCACGGATGACGTGTGGTTTCCACAGCCGACACAGCCCTAGGAAGTGAGAAATCATCAACGAACTGCTGTCACGGCTCACACGTGGATTCCATAGCCGACACAGCCCTGATGGACTGAGAAATCATCAACGAATTGCTGTCACGAGTGACGCGAGGATTCCACAGCTGACACAGCCCCTAGGGACTGAGAAATAATCAACGAAGTGCTGTCACGGGTCACGCGTGGATTCCACATCTGACAGTGCCCCTAGGGACTGAGAAATCATCAACGAACTGCTGTCACGGGTGATGCGAGGATTCCACAGCCGACACCGCCCCTACAGATTGAGAAATCGTCAACCAACTGTTGTCGCGGGTGACGCGTGGATTCCACAGCCGACATAGCCCTTAGGGACTGTGAAATCTTCAACGAACTACTGTGACGGGTGACGCGTGGATTCCACAGCCGACACAGCCCTAGGCACTGAGAAATCATCAACAATGTGCTGTCACAGGTGACGCGTGGATTCCACAGCCGTCACAGCCCTAGGAACTCAGAAATCATCAATGAAGTGCTGTCACGGGTGACGCGTGGATTAGACAGCCGACACAGCCTCCAGGGATTGTAAAATCTTCAACGAACCGCTGTCACGGCTCACACGTGGATTCCACAGCCGACACAGCCCTAGGCACTGAGAAATCATCAACGATGTGCTGTCACGGGTGACGCGTGGATTCCATAGCAGACAAAGCCCTAGGCACTCAGAAATCATCAACAAACTGCTGTCACGGGTGACGCGTGGATTCCACAGCCGACACAACCCCTAGGGACTGTGAAATCTTCAACGAACTGCTGTCACAGGTGACGCGTGGATTCGACAGCCGACACAGCCCTTAGGGACTGTGAAATCATCAACGAACTGCTGTCACGGGTGACGCGTGGTTTCCACAGCCGACACAGCCCTAGGCAGTGAGAAATCATCAACGAACTGCTGTCACGGCTCACACGTGGATTCCATAGGCGACACAGCCCTGAGGGACTGAGAAATCATCAACGAATTGCTGTCACGCGTGACGCGAGGATTCCACAGCCGACACAGCCCTAGGCAGTGAGAAATCATCAACGAACTGCTGTCACGGCTCACACGTGGATTCCATAGCCGACACAGCCTTGAAGGACTGAGAAATCATCAACGAATTGCTGTCACAAGTGACGCGAGGATTCCACAGCCGACACAGCCCCTAGGGACTGAGAAATAATCAACGAAGTGCTGTCACGGGTCACACGTGGATTCCATAGCCGATACAGCCCTGAGGGACTGAGAAATCATCAACGATGTGCTGTCACGGGTGACGCGTGGATTCCACAGCCGACACAGCCTTAGGCACTCAGAAATCATCAACGAAGTGCTGTCACGGGTCACGCGTGGATTCGACAGCCGACACAGCCCCTAGGGACTGTGAAATCATCAACGAACTGCTGTCACGGATGACGCGTGGTTTCCACAGCCGACACAGCCCTAGGAAGTGAGAAATCATCAACGAACTGCTGTCACGGCTCACACGTGGATTCCATAGCCGACACAGCCCTGATGGACTGAGAAATCATCAACGAATTGCTGTCACGAGTGACGCGAGGATTCCACAGCTGACACAGCCCCTAGGGACTGAGAAATAATCAACGAAGTGCTGTCACGGGTCACGCGTGGATTCCACATCTGACAGTGCCCCTAGGGACTGAGAAATCATCAACGAACTGCTGTCACGGGTGATGCGAGGATTCCACAGCCGACACCGCCCCTACGGATTGAGAAATCGTCAACCAACTGTTGTCGCGGGTGACGCGTGGATTCCACAGCCGACATAGCCCTTAGGGACTGTGAAATCTTCAACGAACTGCTATCACGGGTGACGCGTGGATTCCACAGCCGACACAGCCCTAGGCACTGAGAAATCATCAACGATGTGCTGTCACGGGTGACACGTGGATTCCACAGCCGACACAGCCCTAGGCACTCAGAAATCATCAACGAAGTGCTGTCACGGGTGACGTGTGGATTCCATAGTCGACACAGCCCAAGGCACTAAGAAATCATCAACCATGTGCTGTCACGGGTGACGCGTGGATTCCACAGCTGACACAGCCCTAGGCACTCAGAAATCATCAACGAAGTGCTGTCACGGGTGACGCGTGGATTTGACAGTCGACAGAGCCTCCAGGGACTGTGAAATCTTCAACGAACTGTTGTCACGGCTCACACGTGGATTCCACAGCCGACACCGGCCCTTGGGAATTAGAAATCATCAACGAAGTGCTGTCACGGTTGACGGGTGGATTCCACTGCTGATACCGCTCCTAGGGACTGAGAAATCATCAACGAAGGGGTGTCACGGGTGAGGCGTTGATTCGACAGCCGACACGGCCTTAGGGACTGAGAAATCCTTAACGAACTGCTGTCACGGGTGACGCGTGGATTCGACAGCCGACATCGCCCCTATGGACAGAGAAATCATCAACGAACTACTATCACGGGTGACGCGTGGATTCGACAGCCGACACGGCCCTTATGGACTGAAAAATCATGAACGAAGCGCTGTCCCGGGCCACGCGTGGATTCCATAGGCGAGACAGCCCCTAGGGATTGAGAAATCATCTACGAAGTGCTGTCCCGGGTGACGCGTGGATTCCACAGCCGACACCGCCCCTAGGGACTGAAAAATCATCAATGAAGTGCTGTCACGGGTGACGCATGGATTCTACAGCCGACACATCCCCTAGGGACTGTATAATCATCAACGAACTGCTGTCACGGGTGACGCGTGGATTCCACAGCCGACACAGCCCTAGGCACTGAGAAATCATCTACGAAGTGCTGTCACGGGTAACGCGTGGATTCGACAGCCGACACAGCCCCTAGGGATTGTGAAATCATCAACGATGTGCTGTCACGGGTGACGCGTGCATTCCACAGCTGACACAACCCTAGGCACTCAGAAATCATCAACGATGTGCTGTCACGGGTGACGCGTGGACTCCAAGCTCACATAGCCCTAGGCAGTGAGGAATCATCAACGAACTGCTGTCACGGGTGACGAGTGGATTGGAAAGCCGACACAGCCCCTATGAACTGAGAAATCATCAACGAACTGCTGTCACGGGTGACGCGTGGATTCCACAGCCGCCAAAACCCCTATGGACTGAGAAATCATGAACGAAGTGCTGTCACGGGTCACGCGTGGATTCCATAGGCGACACAGCCCCTATAGACTGAGAAATCATCAACGAACTGCTGTCACGGGTCACGCGTGGATTCCACATATGACAGAGCCCCTAGGGTTTGAGAAATCATCAACGAAGTGCTGTCATTGGTGACGCGTGGATTCAATAGCTGACACCGCCCCTACAGACAGAGAAATCATCAACGAACTGTTGTCACGGGTGACGCATGTATTCGATAGCCGACACGGCCCCTAGGGACAAAGAAATCCTCAACGAACTGCTGTCATGGGTGACGCGTGGTTCCACAGCCGACACCGGCCCTTGGGAATGAGAAATCATCAACGAAGTGCTGTCACGGTTGACAGGTGGATTCCACTGCCAACACTGCCCCTAGGGACTGAGAAATCATCAACGAAGGGCTGTCACGGGTGACGTGTGGATTCCACAGCCGACACCGCCCATATGGACAGGGAAATCGTCAATGAACTGGTATCATGGGTGACGCGTGGATTCGACAGCCGACACGGCCCTTATGGACTGAGAAATCATGAACAAAGCGCTGTCCTGGGTCACGCGTGGATTCCATAGGCGACACAACCCCTAGAGACTGAGAAATCATCTACGAAGTGCTGTCGCGAGTGACGCGTGGATTCGACAGCCGACACAGCCCTTAGGGACTTAGAAATCATCTACGAAGGGCTGTCATGGGTGACGCGTGGATTCAATAGCTGCCGCCCCTACGGACAGAGAAATCGTCAACGAACTACTGTCATGGGTGATGCGTGGATTCGACAGCCGACACGGCCCCTAGGGACACAGAAATCCTCAACGAAATGCTATCACGGGTGACGCGTGGATTCCAGAGTCGACACCGGCCCTTGGGAATGAGAAATCATCAACGAACTGCTGTCATGGGTGACGCGTGAATTCCACAGCCGACACGGCCCCTAGGAACTGAGAAATCATCAACGAACTGCTGTCACGGGTGACGCGTCGATTCGACAGCCGACACAGCCCCTATGGACTGAGAAATCATCAACAAAGTGCTGTCACAAGTGACGCGTGGATTCCACAACCGACATAGCCCTAGGCAGTGAGAAATCATCAACGAACTCCTGTTACGGGTGGCGTGTGGATTGGACAGCCGACACAACCCCTACGGACTAAGAAATCATCAACGAACTGCTGTCATGGGTGACGCGTGGATTCCACAGCCGACACAGCCCCTATGGACTGAGAAATCATGAACGAAGTGCTGTCACGGGTCAGGCATGGATTCCATAGGCGACACAACCCCTATAGACTGAGAAATCATCAACGAACTGCTGTCACAGGTCACACGTGGATTCCACTTATGATAGAGCCCCTAGGGACTGAGAAATCATCAACGAAGTGCTGTCAGGGGTGACACGTGGATTCAACAGCCGACACCGCCCCTACGGACAGAGAAATCATCAACGAACTACTGTCACGGGTGACACGTGGATTCCTCAGCCGACACAGCCCCTAGGGACTGAGAAATCATCAACGAACTACTGTCACGGGTGACACGTGGATTCCTCAGCCGACACAGCCTCTAGGGACTGAGAAATTATCAACGAACTGCTGTCACGGGTGACGCGTGGATTGGACAGCCGACACAGCCCCTAGGGACTCAAAAATCATCAACGAAGTGCTGTCACAAGTGACGCGTGGATTCCACAGCCGACACAGCCCTAGGCAGTGAGAAATCATCAACGAACTGCTGTCACGGGTGACGTGTGGATTGGACAGCCGACACAGCCCCTACGGACTGAGAAATCATTAACGAACTGCTGTCACGGGTGACGCGTGGATTCCACAGCCGACACAGCCCCTATGGACTGAGAAATCATGAAAGAAGTGCTGTCACGGGTCACGTGTGGATTCCATAGGCGACACAACCCCTACAGACTGAGAAATCATCAACGAACTGCTGTCACGACTCATGCGTGGATTCCACATATGACAGAGCCCCTACTGTAACGACTCGGATTTCTAATCCCAACAATAGTAAATTTTTTATATATATATATATATTTAATACACCTGGTGCCGGTAATCAAAGAACTTGAATCCTTACATCATCAAAATACAACCCATACAATCAACAGTTCATTCAAAAGCGAATCTTACACAAACACATAATATTAGTGTTGCATGATTTGAAATTCATATTAAAAATATATATACATGGACATGAGTTTGCATTCTTATACTACTAATAGCCATCACAAAATTTTAAACAAAAAGGTCTAATAAAAGTTATACATTCAGTACATTGATCCCTACAAAATACATTGTGAGTTCGAATGCATCTACTTAATTCTTTGCAAAAGTAGGTTCCCATGTATCGGGTATCCTAGACATCTTGTTGGTGTGACGTCCCTGCAGCAGTACAAAACATTTAAGAGAAAACAAATACTTAATAATAATAATAATATTGGTAACTAACGGCCTAGCAATTAAATAAGCATTAACATTTATAATTTCTTCATGTATTTGATGTAACAATTAGTAGTACATATAGATACACAAGTTTTCAAATGCCATTCGCCGAAACTAGTCGTTTATTTGTCCCAGCTATCCATCCGGATTCCATAGCAATAGCTGCGTCACTGCCAATCCTAAAATCGGCAGCCGAAACTACATCGCTGCCGATCAAGGAATCGGCAGCGAAACTGGGTCGCTGCCGAATTCTGTATCGGCAGCGAAGACTGCATCGCTGCCGATCCAAAATCGGCAGCGGAAACTGCGTCGCTGCCGATTTCTGTATCGGCAGCGGAAACTAGGTCGCTGCCGATTTCTGTATCGGCAGTGAATACTGTGTCGCTGCCGATCCAGAATCGGCAGCGGAACTGCGTCGCTGCCGATCCAGAATCGGCAGCGGAACTGCGTCGCTGCCGATTTCTGTATCGGCAGCGGAAACTAGGTCGCTGCCGATTTCTGTATCGGCAGCGAATACTGTGTCGCTGCCGATCCAGAATCGGCAGCGGAACTGCGTCGCTGCCGATTTCTGTATCGGCAGCGGAAACTAAGTCGCTGCCGATTTCTGTATCGGCAGCGGAAACTAGGTCGCTGCCGATTTCTGTATCGGCAGCGAATACTGTGTCGCTGCCGATCCAGAATCGGCAGCGGAACTGCGTCGCTGCCGATTTCTGTATCGGCAGCGGAAACTAGGTCGCTGCCGATTTCTGTATCGGCAGCGAATACTGTGTCGCTGCCGATCCAGAATCGGCAGCGGAACTGCGTCGCTGCCGATCCACAATCGGCAGCGAAATCATCCCTTTTTAACCCGGCCATCCATTCGGACGCCATTAGCCAAAGCTAATCATTCTTTGTCCCGGCCATCCGTTTGGATGCCATTAGCCGAAGCTAATCACTCTTTTGTCCCGGCCATCCGTTTGGATGCCATTAGCCGAAGCTAATCACTCTTTTGTCCCGGCCATCCGTTTGGATGCCATTAGCCGAAGCTAATCACTCTTTTGTCCCGGCCATCCATTCGGATGCCATTAGCCGAAGCTAATCACTCTTTGTCCCGGCCATCCGTTTGGATGCCATTAGCCGAAGCTAATCACTCTTTTATCAACAATTAAGCGTTCGACAATTTAATATCGGTTCTAACAATATGGTAGTACTCAAGTTAAAATGTTCTAAGGTTCAACATATGAAAAAGAAAGGTGCAAGTCACCTACCTGTTCCACCTGTGGGTCGTTCCTGTCTTGATGATGGTCCAATCCCGACTGCACCACCTGAGACATCAATGGTCACAAATCAGCACAGTTGTATTTATTTTATTTTTGAATCACATGCATCATCACACTTATTTCAATAGTTCACATGTTCACATTAAAGTGTTCCCTATTTTACACCATCATATCATGAAATTGTTATTAGCATTTAAGTCATTCCTGCCTAGGAGGCTTATTGTAGGAATCGGCAGCGAGAACCGGTTCGCTGCGGGCTGCCCAATTCGGCAGCGAGAACTGGTTCGCTGCGGGCTGCCAGTTCGGCAGCAAGAACTGCACCGCTGTTGGCGCCACAGTTTCGCTGCACAACGCACAACTCGGCAGCGAATATCACTTCGCTGCAGGAGGTTCAGCTGCGGCAGCGAAACAGAATTTCGCTGCGCAACACACAACTCGGCAGCGAATATTAATTCGCTGCAGCAGGTTCAGTTGCGGCAGCGAAACAGAATTTCGCTGCGCAACCCATAATCGGGAGCATCAATTTCAGCACAATCATCACAGTAGAACACCTTAATTCCAGCAACAAACATCACAGCAGAACACATTAATTCCAGCAACAACATCACATTAATTCCAGCAACAATCATCACAGCAGAACACATTAATTCCAGCAACAACATCATAGCAGAACACATTAATTCCAGCAACAATCATCACAGCAGAACACATTAATTCCAGCAACAATCATCACAGCAGAACACATTAATTCCAGCAACAACATCACAGCAGAACACATTAATTCCCCCTAGTTAAAGCCGGCCCTCTACCATGATTTGTTAGATGTTCTGAAATTGACTTTATTTCACTTTTGTTTGCTTGTTCTCTTGGTTAATTTCAGCTTCCTTCACAGCTGGCTTAGGTCTTAGATCAATTCTTTTCTTAGGGTTTTTTTTTTTCTTCTTTATTTTCGTTTTTGATCTTACGGGGGAGAGGAAGAGAGTTTCATGACCCATACCTTCTGAATTTAACTAAGTTTGAGGAAGGTTTGACACTATTCAGCTGCTGGTTCTCCTTCTTCTTTTTTTTTTTCTCACGTTTTTTTTTTTTTCCGGCTCTCCTTTGCCTCTCCTCTATGCAGCTGCCCACTCCTCTCTCAAGGCCTCATCTCTCCCTCACAAGTTCACAAAGTAATCTCTACTGGTCTGATTTACGTTTCTGTTGTGAAAGGGGAAGGGAAGAACGACATGCAGCTGCTGGATTTGGAAGGAGATGGGTCATTCTCTCTCCCCTCTTTGTATTTATACTACCCATCCAATGAAATGGGTTGTTTGGGGGTTGGTTTAGGTGTGTCCTTATCCTTGTTTGGTTTATCTAAAACCAGTTTTACCCCTCCCTCCCAGCTCTGCGTCACTGTTCATTGAGAAATCGGCAGCGAAAACTGCATCGCTGCCGATTTCTGCATCGGCAGCAAAAACTGCATCGCTGCCGATTTCTGCATCGGCAGCAAAAACTGTGTCGCTGCCGATCCAGAATCGGCAGCGGAACTGCGTCGCTGCCGATTTCTGCATCAGCAGCGAAAACTGCATCCATCATCATCCCTCTCTCTCTAAATATATATATATATATATTTTCCTTTGGGTGTTTACACCTACGGACTGAGAAATCATCAACGAACTGCTGTCATGGGTGACGCGTGGATTCCACAGCCGACACAGCCCCTATGGACTGAGAAATCATGAACGAAGTGCTGTCACGGGTCAGGCATGGATTCCATAGGCGACACAACCCCTATAGACTGAGAAATCATCAACGAACTGCTGTCACGGGTCACGCGTGGATTCCACATATGACAGAGCCCCTAGGGACTGAGAAATCATCAACGAAGTGTTGTCATGGGTGAAGCGTGGATTCAACAGCCGACACTGCCCCTACGGACAGAGAAATCATCAACGAACTACTATCACGGGTGACACGTGGATTCCTCAGCCGACACAGCCCCTAGGGACTGAGAAATCATCAACGAACTGCTGTCATGGGTGACGCGTGGATTGGACAGCCGACACAGCCCCTAGAGACTCAGAAATCATCAACGAAGTGCTGTCACAAGTGACGCGTGGATTCCACAGCCGACACAGCCCCTAGGGACTGAGAAATCATCAACGAATCGCGTTCAAACTTTTACTGGAGTTTCCGGAGGCCGTTTTCCATGGAGTGCATGTGCAATCCATACACGGTGAATGGGACGTCTGGTCACGGCATGCTAGAGTTACGTTTCAAAAGGGCAATAACTTTTGATCCGAGCGTTGGATCGCGATCAAACTTTTACTGGAGTTTCCAGAGGCCCTATTCCATGGAGTGCATGTGGAATCCATAGTCGGTGAGGTAGAGGTCTGGTAGCATGGTTTGAAAAGGCCATAACTTTAGATCCGACCGTTAGATCGCGATCAAACTTTTACTGGAGTTCTCGTAGGCAGTTTTCCATGGATTGCACGTGGAATCGATACTCGGTGAGGTGGAGGTCTGGTAGCGCCACGCTAGTGTAACGGTTCGAAAGGGCTATAACTTTGGATCCGATCGTTGGATCGCGATCATACTTTTACTGGAGATTCCGAAGGCCCTTTTCCATGGAGTGCATGTGGAATCCATACACGGTGAGGTAGACGTCTGGTCCCGGCAGGCTAGAGTAACGTTTTGAAAGGGCAATAACTTTTGATTCGACCGTTGGATCGCGATCAAACTTTTACTGGAGTTTTCAGAGGCCCTTTTCAATGGATTGCATGTGGAATCGATACTCGATGAGGTGGAGCTCTGGTAGCGCCACGCTAGTGTAACGGTTCGAAAGGGCCATAACTAGGGATCCGACCGTTGGATCGCGATCAAACTTTTACTGGAGATTCCGAAGGCCCTTTTCCATGGAGTGCATGTGGAATCCATACACGGTGAGGTAGACGTCTGGTCCCGGCAGGCTAGAGTAACGTTTTGAAAGGGCAATAACTTTTGATTCGACCGTTGGATCGCGATCAAACTTTTACTGGAGATTTCGGAGGCCATGTTCCATAGAGTGCATGTGGAATCCATAGTCGGTGAGTTAGAAGTCTGTTAGCACAGTTCGAAAGGGCCATAACTTTAGATCCGACCGTTGGATCGCGATCAAACTTTTACAGGAGTTTTCGGAGGCCCTTGTCCATGGAGTGCATGTGGAATCCATACTCGGTGAGGTGGAGGTCTGATCACGGCAGGCTAGAGTAACGGTTTAAAAGGGCAATAATTTTTGATCCGACCGTTGGATCGAGATCAAACTTTTACTAGAGTTTCCGGAGGCTCTTTTGCATGGAGTGCATGTGGAATCCGTACACGGGGAGGTGGAGGTGTGGTAGCATGGTTTGAAAGTGCCATAACTTTAGATCCGACCGTTAGATCGTGATCAAACTTTTACTGGAGTTTCCAGAAGCCCTATTCCATGGAGTGCATGTGGAATCCATAGTCAGTGAGGTAGAGATCTGGTAGCGTGGTTCGAAAGGGCTATAACTTTAGATCCGACCGTTAGATCGCGATCAAACTTTTACTGGAGTTCTCGGAGGCAGTTTTCCATGGATTGCACGTGGAATCGATACTCGGTGAGGTGGAGCTCTAGTAGCGCCACGCTAGTGCAACGGTTCGAAAGGGCCATAACTTTGGATCCGACCGTTGGATCGCGATCATACTTTTACTGGAGATTCCGGAGGCCCTTTTCCATGGAGTGCATGTGGAATCCATACACGGTGAGGTAGACGTCTGGTCCCGGCAGGCTAGAGTAACGTTTTGAAAGGGCAATAACTTTTGATTCGACCGTTGGATCGCGATCAAACTTTTACTGGAGTTTTCGGAGGCCCTTTTCCATGGATTGCATGTGGAATCCATACTCGGTGAGGTGGAGGTCTGGTAGCGCCACGCTAGTGTAACGGTTCGAAAGGGCCATAACTTTGGATCCGAATGTTGGATCACGATCAAACTTTTATTGGAGTTTTCGGAGGCCCTTGTCCATGTAGTGCATGTGGAATCCATACACGGTGAGGTGGAGGTCTGGTCACGGCAGGCTAGAGTAACATTTTGAAAGGGCCATAACTTTTGATCCGACCGTTGGAACGCGATCAAACTTTTACTAGAGTTTTCGGTGGCCCTGTTCCATTGAGTGCATATGGAATCCATAGTCGGTGAGTTAGAGGTATGGTAGCACGGTTCGAAAGGGCCATAACTTTAGATCCGACCGTTGGATCACGATCAAACTTTTACTGGAGTTTTCGGAGGCCCTTTTCCATGGATTGCATGTGGAATCCATACTCGGTGAGGTGAAGGTCTGGTCATGGTAGGCTAGAGTAACGGTTCAAAAGGGCAATAACTTTTGATCCGACCGTTGGATCACGATCAAACTTTCACTAGAGTTTGCGGAGGCCCTTGTCCATGGAGTGCATGTGGAATCCATACTCCGTGAGGTGGAGGTCTGGTCGTGGCAGGCTAGAGTAACTGTTCGAAAGGGCAATAACTTTTGATCCGACCGTTGGATCGCGATCAAACTTTTACTGGAGTTTCCGGAGGCTCTTTTGCATGGAGTGCAAGTGGAATCCATACACGAGGAGGTGGAGGTGTGGTAGCGCCACGCTAGTGTAACGGTTCGAAAGGGCCATAACTTTAGATCCAACCGTTGGATCGCGATCAAACTTTTACTGGAGTTTTCGGAGGCCCTTGTCCATGGAGTGCATGTGCAATCCATACACAGTGAAGTGGACATCTGGTCACGCATGCTAGAGTACCGGTTCGAAAAGGCAATAACTTTTGATCCGACCGTTGGATCGCGATCAAACTTTTACTGGAGTTTCCAGAGGCCATATTCCATGGAGTGCATGTGGAATCCATAGTCGGTGAGGTAGAGATCTGGTAGCATGGTTTGAAAGGGCCATAACTTGAGATCCGACCGTTTGATCGCGATCAAACTTTTACTGGAGTTTTCGGAGGCAGTTTTCCAGGGATTGCACGTGGAATCGATACTCGGTGAGGTGGAGGTCTGGTAGCGCCACGCTAGTGTAACGGTTCGAAAGAGCCATAACTTTAGATCCGATCGTTGGAACGCGATCAAACTTTTACTAGAGTTTTCGGAGGCCCTGTTCCATATAGTGCATATGGAATCCATAGTCGGTGAGTTAGAGGTCTGTTAGCACGGTTTGAAAGGGCCATAACTTTAGATCCGACAGTTGGATCGCGATCAAACTTTTATAAGAGTTTTTGGAGGCCCTTATCCATGGAGTGCATGTGGAATCCATACTTGGTGAGGTGGAGGTCTGGTCATGGCAGGCTAGAGTAACGGTTTGAAAGGGCAATAACTTTTGATCCGACCGTTGGATCGCGATCAAACTTTTACTGGAGTATCCAGAGGTCTTGTTCCATGGGGTGCATGTGGAATCCATAGTCGGTGAGGTAGAGGTCTGGTAGCATGGTTCGAAAGTGCCATAACTTTAGATCCGACTGTTAGATCGCGATCAAACTTTTACTGGAGTTTTCGGAGGCCCTTTTCCATGGATTGCATATGGAATCCATACTCGGTGAGGTGGAGGTCTGGTAGCGCCACGCTAGTGTAACGGTTCGAAAGGGCCATAACTTTGAATCCGACTGTTGGATCGCAATCAAACTTTTACTAGAGTTTTAGAAGGCCCTTTTACATGGATTGCATGTGGAATCCATACACCCCCATGCTAGAGTAACGGTTTGAAAGAGCCATAACTTTAAATCCGACCGTGGGAATGCGATCAAACTTTTACTAGAGTTTCCGGAGGCCCTTTTCCATAGAATGCATGTGGAATCCGTTCTCGGTGAGGTGGAGGTCTATTAGCGCTAGGATAGAGTAACGGTTCGAAGGGGCCATAACTTTAGATCCGACCGTTGGATCGCGATCAAACTTTTACTAGAGTTTTCGGAGGCCCTTTTCCATGGATTGCATGTGGAATCCATACTCGGTGAGGTGGAGGTCTGGTCACGGCAGGCTAGAGTAACGATTAAAAAGGGCCATAACGTTTGATTCGAATGTTGGAACGCGATCAAACTTTTACTGGAGATTTCGGAGGCCATGTTCCATAGAGTGCATGTGGAATCCATAGTCGGTGAGTTAGAGGTCTGTTAGCACAGTTCGAAAGGGCCATAACTTTAGATCCGACCGTTGGATCGCGATCAAACTTTCACTGGAGTTTTCGGAGGCCCTTTTCCATGGATTGCATGTGGAATCCATACTCGGTGAGGTGGAGGTCTGGTCACGGCAGGCTAGGGTTACGGTTCGAAAGGGCAATAACTTTTGATCCGACCGTTGGATCGCGATCAAACATTCACTGGAGTTTTCAGAGGCCCTTGTCCATGGAGTGCACGTGGAATCCATACTCGGTGAGGTGGAGGTCTGGTCACGGCAGGCTAGAGTAACAGTTCGAAAGGGCAATAACTTTTGATCCGACCGTTGGATCGCGATCAAACTTTTACTGGAGTTTCCGGAGGCTCTTTTGCATGGAGTGCATGTGGAATTCATACACGGGGAGGTGGAGGTGTGGTAGCGCCACGCTAGAGTAACGGTTTGAAAGAGCAATAACTTTCGATCCGACCATTGGAACGCTATCAAACTTTTACTGGAGGTTCCGGAAGCCGTTTTCCATGGATTGCATGTTGAATCCATAGTCGGTGAGGTGGAGGTCTGGTAGCGCCACACTAGTGTAACGGTTCTAAAAGGCCATAACTTTGGATCCGACAGTTGGATCGTGATCAAACTTTTACTGGAGTTTCCGGATGCCCTTTTCCATGGAGTGCATGTGGAATCCATACTCGGTGAGGTGGAGAGGTCTGGTAGCGCCACGCTTGAGTAACGCTTCGAAAGGGCAATAACTTTTGATCCGACCGTTGAATCGCAATCAAACTTTTACTGGAGATTCTGGAGGCCCTTTTCCATGGAGTGCATGTGGAATCCATACTCGGTGAGGTGGAGGTCTGGTAGCGCCAGGCTTGACTAACGGTTCGAAAGGGCAATAACTTTTGATTCGACCGTTGGATCGCGATCAAACTTTTACTATAGTTTCCGGAGGCCCTTTTCCATGGATTGCATGTGCAATCCATACTCGGTGGGGTGGAGATCTGGTAGCGCCATGCTAGTGTAACGGTTCAAAGGGGTCATAACTTTTGATCCAACCGTTGGATCGCGATCAAACTTTTGTTGGAGTTTCCGGAGGGCCTTTTCAATGGAGTGTATGTGAAATGTATGCTCGGTGAGGTGGAGGTCTTGTAGCGCTACGCTAGAGGAACGGTTTGAAAGAGCCATAACTTTGGATCCGACCGTTGGAACGTGATCAAGCTTTTACTGGAGTTTTCGGAGGCCCTTTTCCATGGAGTGCATGTGGAATCCATACACTGTGAGGTGGACGTCTTGTCACGGCAGGCTAAAGTAACGTTTCGAAATGGCCTTTTTCTACCGTTGGATCGCGATCAAACTTTTGCTCAAGTTTTCGGAGGCCTTTTTCTATACAGTGCATGTGAAATCCACACTCTATGAGGTGGAGGTCTGGTCACGGCAGGCTAGTGTAACGGTTCGAAAGGGCAATAACTTTTGATCCCACCACTGGATAGCGATCAAACTTTTACTGGAGTTTCCGGAGGCCCTTTTCCATGGAGTGGATGTGAAATCTATTCTCGGTGAGGTGGAGGTCTTGTAGCACCACGCTAGAGGAACGGTTTGAAAGAGCCATAACTTTCGATCCGACCATTGGATCGCGATCAAACTTTTGCTCAAGTTTTCGGAGGTCTTTTTCTATACAGTGCATGTGAAATCCACACTCTATGAGGTGGAGGTCTGGTCACGGCAGGCTAGAGTAACGGTTCGAAAGGGCAATAACTTTTGATCCCACCACTGGATAGCGATCAAACTTTTGCTGGAGTTTCCGGAGGCCCTTTTCCATGGAGTGCATATGGAATCCATACTCGGTAAGGTGGGGGTCTGGTAGCGCTACGCTAGAGTAACGGTTCGAAAGGGCCATAACTTTGGATCCGACCGTTGGATCATGATCAAACTTTTATTGGAGTTTCTGGAGGCCCTTTTCCATGAAGGGCATGTGGAATCCATACTCAGTGAGGTGGAGGTCTGGTAGCGCCAGGCTTGCGTAACGGTTCGAAACGACATTAACTTTTGATCCGACCGTTGGATTGCTATCAAAGTTTTACTGGAGTTTCCGGAGGCCCTTTCCAAGAAGGGCTTGTGGAATCCATACGCGGTGAGTTAGAGGTCTGGTAGCGCAGGGCTAGAGTAACGGTTCGAAAAGGCTATAACTTTTGATCCGACCGTTGGATCGCGATCAAACTTTTACTGTAGTTTCCGGAGGCCCTTTTCCATGAAGTGCATGTGGAATCCATACTCGGTGAGGGAGGTTTGATAGCGTCAGGCTAGAGTAACGGTTCAAAACGGCATTAATTTTTGATCCGACTATTGGATCGCGATGAAACTTTTACTGTAGTTTCCGGAGGCCTTTTCCATAGAGTGCATCTGGAATCCATACTCGGTGCGGTGGAGGTCTGGTAGCGCCAGGCTTGCGTAACGGTTCGAAATGACATTAACTTTTGATCCGACCGTTGGATTGCTATCAAAGTTTTACTGGAGTTTCCGGAGGCCTTTTCCAAGAAGGGCTTGTGGAATCCATACGCGGTGAGTTAGAGGTCTGGTAGCGTAGGGCTAGAGTAACGGTTTGAAAAGGCTATAACTTTTGATCCGACCGTTGGATCGCGATCAAACTTTTACTGTAGTTTCCGGAGGCCCTTTTCCATGGAGTGCATGTGGAATCCATACTCGGTGAGGGAGGTCTGATAGCGTCAGGCTAGAGTAATGGTTCAAAACGGCATTAACTTTTGATCCGACCGTTGGATCGCTATCAAAGTTTTACTGGAGTTTCCGGAGCCCCTTTTCCAAGAAATGCTTGTGGAATCCATACGCGGTGAGTTGGAGGTCTGGTAGCGCAGGGCTAGAGTAACGGTTCGAAAAGGTTGTAACTTTTGATCCGACCGTTGGATCGCGATCAAACTTTTACTGTAGTTTCCGGAGGCCCTTTTCCATGGAGCGCATGTGGAATCCATACTCGGTGAGGTGGAGGTCAGTAGCGCCAAGCTTGAGTAACGGTTGGAAAGGGCCATAACTTTTGATCTGACCATTTGATCGCGATCAAAGTTTTACTATAGTTTCTAGACGCCCTTTTCCATGGAGTGTATGTGAAATCTATACTCGGTGAGGTGGAGGTCTTGTAGCGCCACGCTAGAGGAACGGTTTGAAAGAGCCATAACTTTGGATCCGACCGTTGGAACACGATCAAGCTTTTACTGGAGTTTTCAGAGGTCCTGTTCCATGGAGTGCATATGGAATCCATACTTGGTGAGGTGAAGGTCTGGTTGTGCCAAGCTAGAGTAACAGTTCGAAAGGGCAATAACTTTTGATCCGACCGTTGGATCGCCATCAAACTTTTACTGGAGTTATCAGAGGCCCGTTTCCATGGAGAGCCTGTGGAATCCATACGCGGTGAGGTAGAGGTCAGGTAGCGCCACGCTAGTGTAACGGTTCGAAAGGGCCCTAACTTAGGATCCGACCGTTGGATCGCGATCAAACTTTTACTGGAGTTTTCGGAGGCCCTTTTCCATGGAGTGCATGTGGAATCCATACACTGTGAGGTGGAAGTCTGGTCACGGCAGGCTAAAGTAACATTTCGAAATGGCCATAACTTTTGATCCCACCATTGGATCGCGATCAAATTGTTCCTGGAGTTTCCGGAGGCCCTTCTCGATGGAGTGCATGTGGAATCCATAGTCGATAAGCTGGAGGTCTGGTCACGGCAGGCTAGAGTAACGGTTCGAAAGGGCAATAACTTTTGATCGCACCATTAGATCACGATCAAACTTGTACTGGAGTTTCCGGAGGTCCTTTTCCATGGAGCGCATGTGGAATCCATACTCGGTGAGGTCGAGGTCTGGTATCCCAGGCTATAGTAATGGTTGGAAACGGCATTAACTTTTGATCCGACCGTTGAATTGCTATCAAAGTTTTACTGGAGTTTCCGGAGTCCCTTTTCCAAGCAGTGCTTCTGGAATCCATACGCGGTGAGGTGGAGGTCTGGTAGCGCAGGGCTAGAGTAATGGTTTGAAAGGGCCATAAGTTTTGATCCGACCGTTTGATCGCGATCAAAGTTTTACTGTAGTTTCCGGAGGCCCTTTTCCATGGAGTGCATGTGGATTCCATACTCGGTGTGGTGGAGGTTTGCTAGCATAAAGCTAGAGTAACGGTTCGAAACGGCCATAACTTTTGATCGGACCATTGGATCGCGATCAAACTTTTGGTGGAGTTTCCAGAGGCCCTTTTCCATGGAGTGCCTGTGGAATCCATAGTCGGTGAGGTAGAGGTCAGGGAGCGCCAAGCTAGAGTAACGATTCAAAACGGTCATAACTTTTGATCCGACCGTTGGATCGGAATCAAACTTTTGCTGGAGTTTCCGGAGGCCTTTTTCCATGGAGTGCCTGTGGAATCCATACTCAGTGAGGTGGAGGTCTGGTAGCGCCACGCTAGAGTAACGGTTCGAAAGGGCCATAACTTAAGATCCGAATGTTGGATCGCGATCAAACTTTTGCTGCAATTTTCGGAGGCCTTTTTCTATGCAGTACATGTGAAATCCACACTTAGTGAGTTGGAGGTCTGGTCACGGCAGGCTAGAGTAACGGTACGGAAGGGCCATAACTTTTGATCCTACCATTGGATCGCGATCAAACTTTTCTTGGAGTTTCCGGAGGCCCTTCTCGATGGAGTGCATGTTGAATCCATAATTGGCAAGCTGGAGGTCTGGTCACGGCAGTCTAGAGTAACGGTTCGAAAGGGCAATAACTTTTGATCCCACCGTTGGATCGCGATCAAACTTTTACTGTAGTTTCCTGAGGCACTTTTCCATGGAG
This sequence comes from Populus nigra, assembly GCF_951802175.1. Taxonomy (NCBI): domain Eukaryota; kingdom Viridiplantae; phylum Streptophyta; class Magnoliopsida; order Malpighiales; family Salicaceae; genus Populus; species Populus nigra. The sequence goes on along the minus strand of NC_084870.1, from coordinate 1,230,181 downwards.
TGCATGTGGAATCCACACTCGGTGAGGTGGAGGTCTGGTAGCGCCAGGCTAGAGTAACGATTCGAAAGGGCCATAACTTTTGATACGACTGTTGGATCGCGATCAAACTTTTGCTGGAGTTTCCGGAGGCACTTTTCCATGGAGTGCATGTGGAATCCACATTCGGTGAGGTGGAGGTCTGGTAGCGCCAGGCTAGAGTAACGATTCGAAAGGGCCATAACTTTTGATACGACTGTTGGATCGCGATCAAACTTTTGCTGGAGTTTCCGGAGGCCCTTTTCCATGGAGTGCATGTGGAATCCACACTCGATGCGGCGGAGGTCTGGTAGCGCGAGGCTAGAGTAACGGTTCGAAACGGCATTAACTTTTGATCCGACAGTTGGATCGCTATCAAAGTTTTACTGGAGTTTCCGGAGGCCCTTTTCCAAGAAGTGCTTGTGGAATCCATACGCGGTGAGTTGGAGGTCTGGTAGCGCAGGGCTAGAGTAACGGTTCGAAAAGGCTGCAACTTTTGATCCGACCGCTTGATCGCGATCAAACTTTTACTGTAGTTTACGGAGGCCCTTTTCCATGGAGTGCATGTGGAATCCATACTCGGTGAGGTGGAGTTCTGGTAGCGCCAGGCTTGAATAACGGTTCGAAACTACATTAACTTTTGATCCGACCGTTGGATCGCTATCAAAGTTTTATTGGAGTTTCCGGAGGCCCTTTTCCAAGAAGTGCTTGTGGAATCCATACGCGGTGAGGTGGAGGTCTGGTCGCGCAGGGCTAGAGTAACGGTTCGAAAAGGCTATAACTTTTGATCCCACCATTGGATCGCGATCAAACTTTTCCTGGAGTTTTCGGAGGCCCTTCTCGATGGAGTGCATGTGGAATCCATAATCGGCAAGCTGGAGGTCTGGTAGCGCCAGGCTAGAGTAACAGTTTGAAAGGGCCATATCTTTTGATGCGACTGTTGGATCGCGATGAAACTTTTGCTGGAGTTTCCGGAGGCCCTTTTCCATGGAGCGCAAGTGGAATCCATACTCGATGTTGTCGAGGTCTGGTAGCCCAGGCTAGAGTAATGGTTTGAATGGGCCATAACTTTTGATCCGACTACTAGATCGCAATCAAACTTTTGCTGGAGTATCCGGAGGCCCTTTTCCATTGAGTGCATGTGGAATCCACACTCGGTGCGGTGGAGGTGTGGGAGGGCTAGGCTAGAGTAACGGTTCGAAACGACATTAACTTTTGATCCGACCGTTGGATCGCTATCAAAGTTTTACTGGAGTTTCCGGAGGCCCTTTTCCAAGAAGTGCTTGTGGAATCCATACGCGGTGAGGTGGAGGTCTGGTCGCGCAGGGCTAGAGTAACGGTTCGAAAAGGCTATAACTTTTGATCCCACCATTGGATCGCGATCAAAGTTTTCCTGGAGTTTTCGGAGGCCCTTCTCGATGGAGTGCATGTGGAATCCATAATCGGCAAGCTGGAGGTGTGGTAGCGCCAGGCTAGAGTAACGGTTCGAAAGGGCCATAACTTTTGATCCGACTGTTGGATCGCTATCAAACTTTTGCTGGTGTTTCCGGAGGCCCTTTTCCATGGAGTGCATGTGGAATCCACACTCGGTGCGGCGGAGGTCTGGTAGCGCCAGGCTAGAGTAACGGTTCGAAACGGCATTAACTTTTGATCCGACCGTTGGATCGCTATCAATGTTTTACTGGAGTTTCCGGAGGCCCTTTTCCAAGAAGTGCTTGTGGAATCCATACGCGGTGAGGTGGAGGTCTGGTCGCGCAGGGCTAGAGTAACGGTTCGAAAAGGCTATAACTTTTGATCCCACCATTGGATCGCGATCAAACTTTTCCTGGAGTTTTCGGAGGCCCTTCTCGATGGAGTGCATGTGGAATCGATAATCGGCAAGCTGGAGGTGTGGTAGCGCCAGGCTAGAGTAACGGTTCGAAAGGGCCATAACTTTTGATCCGACTGTTGGATCGCTATCAAACTTTTGCTGGAGTTTCCGGAGGCCCTTCTCGATGGAATACATGTGGAATCCATAATCGGCAAGCTGGAGGTCTGGTAGCGCCAGGCTAGAGTAACGGTTCGAAACGGCATTAACTTTTGATCTGACCGTTGGATCGCTATCAAAGTTTTACTGGAGTTTCCGGAGGCCCTTTTCCAAGAAGTGCTTGTGGAATCCATACGCGGTGAGGTGGAGGTCTGGTCGCGCAGGGCGAGAGTAACGGTTCGAAAAGGCTATAACTTTTGATCCCACCATTGGATCGCGATCAAACTTTTCCTGGAGTTTTCGGAGGCCCTTCTCGATGGAGTGCATGTGGAATCCATAATTGGCAAGCTGGAGGTGTGGTAGCGCCAGGCTAGAGTAACGGTTCGAAAGGGCCATAACTTTTGATCCGACTGTTGGATCGCTATCAAACTTTTGCTGGAGTTTCCGGAGGCCCTTCTCGATGGAGTGCATGTGGAATCCACACTCGGTGCGGCGGAGGTCTGGTAGCGTCAGGCTAGAGTAACGGTTCGAAACGCCATTAACTTTTGATCTGACCGTTGGATCGCTATCAAAGTTTTACTGGAGTTTCCGGAGGCCCTTTTCCAAGAAGTGCTTGTGGAATCCATACGCGGTGAGGTGGAGGTCTGGTCGCGCAGGGCTAGAGTAACGGTTCGAAAAGGCTATAACTTTTGATCCCACCATTGGATCGCGATCAAAGTTTTCCTGGAGTTTTCGGAGGCCCTTCTCGATGGAGTGCATGTGGAATCCATAATCAGCAAGCTGGAGGTGTGGTAGCGCCAGGCTAGAGTAACGGTTCGCAAGGGCCATAACTTTTGATCCGACTGTTGGATCGCTATCAAACTTTTGCTGGAGTTTTCGGAGGCCCTTTTCCATGGAGTGCATGTGGAATCCACACTCGGTGCGGCGGAGGTCTGGTAGCGTCAGGCTAGAGTAACGGTTCGAAACGGCATTAGCTTTTGATCCGACCGTTGGATCGCTATCAAAGTTTTACTGGAGTTTCCGGAGGCCCTTTTCCAAGAAGTGCTTGTGGAATCCATACGCGGTGAGGTGGAGGTCTGGTCGCGCGGGGCTAGAGTAATGGTTCGGAAAGGCTATAAGTTTTGATCCGACCGTTGGATCGTGATCAAACTTTTACTGTAGTTTCCGGAGGCCCTTTTCCACGGAGCTTATGTCGAATCCATTCTCGGTGAGGTGTAGGTCTGGTAGCGCAGGGCTAGAGTAACGGTTCGAAAAGGCTATAACTTTTTATCCGACCGTTGGATCGCGATCAAACTTTTACTGTAGTTTCCGAAGGCCCTTTTCCATGGAGTGCATGTGGAATCCATACTTGGTGAGGGAGGTCTGGTAGCGCCAGGCTTGAGTAACGGTTCAAAACGACATTAACTTTTGATCCGACCATTGGATCGCTATCAAAGTTTTACTGGAGTTTTTGGAGGCCCTTTTCCATGGAGTGCATGTGGAATCCATTCACGGTGAGGTGGACGTCTGGTCACGGCAGGCTACAGTAACGTTTTGAAATGGCCATAACTTTTGATCCCACCGTTGGATCTTGATCAAACTTTTGTTGAAATTTTCGGAGGCCTTTTTCGATGCAGTGCATGTGAAATCCATACTCAGTGAGGTGGAGGTCTGGTCACGGCAGGCTAGAGTAAGGGTTCGAAAGGGCAATAACTTTTGATCCGACCATTGGATCGCGATCAAACTTTTAGTGGAGTTTGCGGAGGCCCTTTTCCATGAAGTGCATGTGGAATCCATACACGGGGAGGTGTGGTAGCGCCAGGCTTGAGTAACGGTTTGAAAGGGCTATAACTTTTGATCCGACCGTTCGATCGCGATCAAACTTTTACTCGAGTTTTCAGAGGCCCTTTTCCATGGAGTGCATGTGGAATCCATACTCGGTGAGGTGGAGGTCTGGTAGCGCCAGGCTAGAGTAACGGTTCGAAATGGCCATAACTTTTGATCCAACCGTTGGATCGCGATCAAATTTTTGCTGGAGTTTTCGGAGGCCCTTTTCCATGGAGTGCATATGGAATCCATACTCGGTGAGGCGGAGGTCCGGTAGCGCCATGCTAGAGTAACAGTTGGAAACGACATTAACTTTTGATCCGACCATTGGATCGCTATCAAAATTTTACTGGAGTTTCCGGAGGCCCTTTTCCAAGAAGTGCTTGTGGAATCCATACGTGGTGAGGTGGAGGTCTGGTAGCGCAGGGTTAGAGTAACGGTTCGAAATGGCCATAACTTTTGATCCGACCGTTGGATCGCGATCAAACTTTTACTGTAGTTTCCGGAGGCCCTTTTCCATGGAGTGCATGTGGAATCCATACTCAGTGAGGTGGAGGTCTGGTAGCGGCAGGCTTGAGTAATGATTTGAAAGGGCCATAACTTTTGATCCGACCTTTTGATCGCGATCAAAGTTTTACTAGAGTTTTGAAGGCCCTTTTCCATGAAGTGCATGTGGATTCCGTACTCGACGAGGTGGAGGTCTGGCAGCGCCAGGCTAGAGTAACAGTTCTGAACAACCATAACATTTGATCTGACCGTTGGATCGCGATCAAACTTTTGCTGGAGTTTCCGGAGGCCCTTTTCTATGGAGTGGATGTGAAATCTATACTTGGTGAGGTGGAGGTCTTGTAGCGCCAGGATAGAGTAACGGTTTGAAAGGGCCATAAATTTAGATCCCACCGTTGGATCTTGATTAAACTTTTGCTGTAATTTTTGGAGGCCTTTTTCGATGCAGTGCATGTGAAATCCATACTCGGTGAGGTGGAGGTCTGGTCACGGCATGCTAGAGTAACTATTCGAAAGGGCAATAACTTTTGATCCGACCGTTGGATCGCGATCAAACTTTTACTGGAGTTTTTGGAGGCCCTTTTCCATGGAGTGCATGTGGAATCCATTCACGGTGAGGTGGACGTCTGGTCACGGCAGGCTACAGTAACGTTTCGAAATGGCCATAACTTTTGATCCCACCGTTGGATCTTGATCAAACTTTTGCTGAAATTTTCGGAGGCCTTTTTCGATGCAGTGCATGTGAAATCCATACTCAGTGAGGTGGAGGTCTGGTCACGGCAGGCTAGAGTAAGGGTTCGAAAGGGCAATAACTTTTGATCCGACCATTGGATCGCGATCAAACTTTTAGTGGAGTTTGCGGAGGCCCTTTTCCATGAAGTGCATGTGGAATCCATACACGGGGAGGTGTGGTAGCGCCAGGCTTGAGTAACGGTTTGAAAAGGCTATAACTTTTGATCCGACCGTTCGATCGCGATCAAACTTTTACTCGAGTTTTCAGAGGCCCTTTTCCATGGAGTGCATGTGGAATCCATACTCGGTGAGGTGGAGGTCTGGTAGCGCCAGGCTAGAGTAACGGTTCAAAATGGCCATAACTTTTGATCCGACCGTTGGATCGCTATCAAAATTTTACTGGAGTTTCCGGAGGCCCTTTTCGAAGAAGTGCTTGTGGAATCCATACGCGATGAGGTAGAGCTGTGGTAGTGCAGGGCTAGAGTAACAGTTCGAAAAAGCTATAACTTTTGATCCGACCGTTGGATCGCGATCAAACTTTTACTGTAGTTTCCGGAGGCCCCTTTTCATGGAGTGCATGTGGAATCCATACTCGGTGAGGTGGAGGTCTGGTCACGGCAGGCTAGAGTAAGGGTTCGAAAGGGCAATAACTTTTGATCCGACCATTGGATCGCGATCAAACTTTTAGTGGAGTTTGCGGAGGCCCTTTTCCATGAAGTGCATGTGGAATCCATACACGGGGAGGTGTGGTAGCGCCAGGCTTGAGTAACAGTTTGAAAGGGCTATAACTTTTGATCCGACCGTTCGATCGCGATCAAACTTTTACTCGAGTTTTCAGAGGCCCTTTTCCATGGAGTGCATGTGGAATCCATACTCGGTGAGGTGGAGGTCTGGTAGCGCCAGGCTAGAGTAACGGTTCGAAATGGCCATAACTTTTGATCCGACCGTTGGAACGAGATCAAACTTTTGCTGAAATTTTTGGAGGCCTTTTTCGATGCAGTGCATGTGAAATCCATACTAGGTGAGGTGGAGGTCTGGTCACGGCAGGCTAGAGTAACGGTTCGAAAGGGCAATAAGTTTGGATCCCACCGTTGGATCGCGATCAAACTTTTACTGCAGTTTCCGGAGGCCCTTTTCCATGGAGTGCATGTGGAATCCATACTCGGTGAGGTGGAGGTCTGGTAGCGCCAGGCTAGAGTAACGGTTCGAAATGGCCATAACTTTTGATCTGACCGTTGGAACGTGATCAAACTTTTGCTAGAGTTTTCGGAGGCCCTTTTCCTTGGAGTGCATGTGGAATCCATACTCGGTGAGGTGGAGGTCTGGTAGCGCTAGGATAGAGTAACGGTTCGAAATGGCCATAAATTTAGATCCGACCGTTGGATAGCGATCAAACTTTTGCTAATGTTTTCGGAGGCCTTTTTCCATGGATTGCATGTGGAATCGATACTCGGTGAGGTGGAGATCTTGTAGCGCGACGCTAGTGTAACAGTTCGAAAGGGCCATAACTTTGGATTCGATCGTTGGATCGCGATCAAACTTTTACTGGAGATTCCGGAGGCCCTTTTCCATGGAGTGCATGTGGAATCCATATACGGGTGAGGTCGAAGTGTGGTAGCGCCAGGCTTGAGTAACGGTTTGAAAGGGCCATAACTTTTGATCCGACCGTTTGATCGCGATCAAACTTTTACTGGAGTTTTCAGAAGCCCTTTTCTATGGATTGCATGCGGAATCCATATTCGGTGAGGTGGAGGTCTGGTAGCGCCACGCTAGTGTAATGGATCGAAAGGGCCTTATTTTTGGATCCGACCATTGGATCGCGATTAAACTTTTACTGGAGTTCCTAGAGGCCCTTTTCCATGGAGTGCATGTACAATCCATACTCAGTGAGGTGGAGGTCTGTTAGCGCCACGCTAGAGGAACGGTTTCAAAGAGCCATAACTTTGGATCCGATCGTTGGAACGCGATCAAAATTTTACTGGAGTTTTCGGAAGCCCTGTTCTATGGAGTACATGTCGAATCCATAGACGATGAGGTAGAGGTTTGGTAGTGCCAGGCTAGAGTAACGGTTTCAAAGGGCCATAACTTCAGATCCGACCGTTGTATCGCGATCAAACTTTTACTGGAGTTTTTGGAGTCCCTTTCCTATGGATTGCATGTGGCATCCATACTCGGTGAGTTGGAGGTCTGGTAGCGCCACGTTAGTGTAACGGTTCGAAAGGGCCTTATTTTTTGATCCGACCATTGGATCGCGATCAAACTTTTACTGGAGTTTTCGGAAGCCCTGTTCCATGGAGTGCATGTGGAATCCATTGTCGGTGAGGTAGAGGTTTGGTAGTGCCAGGCTAGTGTAACGGTTCGAAAGGGCCTTATTTTTGGATCCGACCGTTGGAACGCGATCAAACTTTTACTAGAGTTTTCGGAAGCCCTGTTACGTGGAGTGCATGTGGAATCCATAGTCGGTGAGGTGGAGGTCTGTTAGCGCCACGCTAGAGTAACAATTTCAAAGCGCCATAACTTTGGATCTGATCGTTGGAACGCGATCAAACTTTTACTAGAGTTTTCGAAAGCCCTGTTCCATGGAGTGCATGTGGAATCCATACTCGGTGAGGTGGAGGTCTGGTCAAGGCAGGCTAGAGTAACGGTTCGAAAGGGCAATAACTTTTGATCCGACCGTTGGATCGCGATCAAACTTTTACTGGAGTTTTCGGAAGCCCTGTTCCATGGAGTGCATGTGGAATCCATTGTCGATGAGGTAGAGGTTTGGTAGTGCCAGGCTAGTGTAACGGTTCGAAAGGGCCTTATTTTTGGATCCGACCGTTGGATTGCGATCAAACTTTTACTGGAGTTTTCGGAGACCCTTGTCCATGGAGTGCATGTGGAATCCATACTCGGTGAGGTGGAGGTCTGGTCAAGGCAGGCTAGAGTAACGGTTCGAAAGGGCAATAACTTTTGATCCGACCGTTGGATCGCGATCAAACTTTTACTGGAGTTTTCGGAGGCCCTTTTCTATGAATCGCGATCAAACTTTTACTGGAGTTTCAGGAGGCCCTTTTCCATGGAGTGCATGTGAAATCCTTAGTGGGTGAGGTAGAGGTTTGGTAGTGCCAGGCTAGAGTAACAGTTCGAAACGACCATAACTTTGGATCCGATCATTGGAACGCGATCAAACTTTTACCAGAGTTTTCGGAGGCCCCTGTCCATGGAGTGCATGTGGAATCCATACTCGGTGAGGTGGAGGTCTGGTAGCGCCACGCTAGTGTAATGGTTCGAAAGGGCCTTATTTTTTGATCCGACCGTTGGATCGCGTTCAAACTTTTGCTGGAGTTTCCGGAGGCCCTTTTCCGTGGAGTGCATGTGAAATCCACACTCCGTGAGGTGGAGGTCTGGTCACGACAGTCTAGAGTAACGGTTCGAAAGGGCATTAACTTTTGATCTGACCGTTGGATCGCGATTAAACTTTTACTGGAGTTTCTAGAGGCCCTTTTCAATGGAGTGCATGTACAATCCATACTCGGTGAGCTGGAGGTCTGTTCGCGCCACCCTAGAGTAACGGTTTCAAAGAGCCATAACTTTGGATACGATCGTTGGAACGCGATCACACTTTTACTGGAGTTTTCCGAAGCCCTGTTCCATGGAGTGCATGTGGAATCCATAGTCGGTGAGGTAGAGGTTTGGTAGTGCCAGGCTAGTGTAACGGTTCCAAAGGGCCTCATTTTTAGATCCGGTCGTTGGATCGCGATCAAATTTTTACTGGAGTTTTCAGAGGCCCTTGTCCATGGAGTGCCTGTGGAATCCATACTCGGTGAGGTGGAGGTCTGGTTACGCGGGCTAGAGTAACGGTTCGAAAGGGTAATAACTTTTGATCCGACCGTTGGATCGCGATCAAACTTTTACTGGAGTTTTCAGAGGCCCATTTCCAGGGATTGCGTGTGGAATCCATACTCGGTGAGGTGGAGGTCTGGTAGTGCCACGCTCGTGTAACGGTTCGAAAGGGCCTTATTTTTGGATCCGACCGTTGGATCGCGTTCAAACTTTTGCTGGAGTTTCCGGAGGCCCTTTCCCATGGAGTGCATGTGAAATCCACACTCCGTGAGGTGGAGGTGTGTTCACGGCAGGCTAGAGTAACGGTTCCAAAGGGCCATAACTTTAGATCCGACCGTTGGATCGCGATTAAACTTTTACTGGAGTTTTCGGAGGCCCTTTTGCATGGATTGCATGTGGAATCCATACTCGGTGAGGTGGAGGTCTGGTAGCGCCACGTTAGTGTAACGGTTCGAAAGGGCCTTATTTTTGGATCCGACCGTTGGATCGCGATCAAACTTTTACTCGAGTTTCCGGAAGCCCTGTTCCATGGAGTGCATGTGGAATCCATTGTCGGTGAGGTAGAGGTTTGGTAGTGCCAGGCTAGTGTAACGGTTCGAAAGGGCCTTATTTTTGGATCTGACCGTTGGATTGGGATCAAACTTTTACTGGAGTTTTTGGAGGCCTTGTCCATGGAGTGCATGTGGAATCCATACTCGGTGAGGTGGAGGTCTGGTCAATGCAGGCTAGAGTAACGGTTCGAAAGGGCAATAACTTTTGATCCGACCGTTGGATCGCGATCAAACTTTTACCGGAGTTTTCGGAGGCCCCTTTCCATGGATTGCATGTGGAATCCATACTCAGTGAGGTGGAGGTGTAGTAGCGCCAGGCTTGAGTAACGGTTTGAAAGGGCCATAACTTTTGATCCGACCGTTTGATCGCGATCAAACTTTTACTGGAGTTTTCGGAGGCCCTTTTCTATGGATTGCAAGCGGAATCCATACTCGGTAAGGTGGAGGTCTGGTAGCGCCATGTTAGTGTAACGGTTCGAAAGGGCCTTATTTTTGGATCCGACCGTTGGAACGCGATCAAACTTTTACTAGAGTTTTCGGAAGCCCTGTTCCGTGGAGTGCATGTGGAATCCATAGTCGGTGAGGTGGAGGTCTGTTAGCGCCACGCTAGAGTAATGATTTCAAAGCGCCATAACTTTGGATCTGATCGTTGGAACGCGATCAAACTTTTACTAGAGTTTTCGAAAGCCCTGTTCCATGGAGTGCATGTGGAATCCACAGTCGGCAAGGTAGAGGTGTGGTAGTGCCATGCTAGAGTAACGATTCTAAAGGGCCATAACTTTAGATCCAACCGTTGGATCGCGATCAAACTTTTACTGGAGTTTTTGGAGGCCCTTTTCCATCGATTGCATATGGAATCCATACTCGATGAGGTGGAGGTCTGGTAGCGCCACGCTAGTGTAACGGTTCGAAAGGGTCATGACTTTGGATCCGACCGTTGGATCGCGATCAAACTTTTACTCGAGTTTTCGGAGGCGCTTTTCCATGGATTGCATGTGGAATCCATGCTTGGTGAGGTGGAGGTCTGGTAGCGCCACGCTAGTGTAACGGTTCGAAAGGAACTTTGGATCCGACCGTTGGATCGCGATTAAACTTTTACTGGAGTTTTCGGAGGCCCTTTTGCATGGATTGCATGTGGAATCCATACTCGGTGAGGTGGAGGTCTGGTAGCGCCACGTTAGTGTAACGGTTCGAAAGGGCCTTATTTTTGGATCCGACCGTTGGATCGCGATCAAACTTTTACTCGAGTTTCCGGAAGCCCTGTTCCATGGAGTGCATGTGGAATCCATTGTCGGTGAGGTAGAGGTTTGGTAGTGCCAGGCTAGTGTAACGGTTCGAAAGGGCCTTATTTTTGGATCTGACCGTTGGATTGGGATCAAACTTTTACTGGAGTTTTTGGAGGCCTTGTCCATGGAGTGCATGTGGAATCCATACTCGGTGAGGTGGAGGTCTGGTCAATGCAGGCTAGAGTAACGGTTCGAAAGGGCAATAACTTTTGATCCGACCGTTGGATCGCGATCAAACTTTTACCGGAGTTTTCGGAGGCCCCTTTCCATGGATTGCATGTGGAATCCATACTCAGTGAGGTGGAGGTGTAGTAGCGCCAGGCTTGAGTAACGGTTTGAAAGGGCCATAACTTTTGATCCGACCGTTTGATCGCGATCAAACTTTTACTGGAGTTTTCGGAGGCCCTTTTCTATGGATTGCAAGCGGAATCCATACTCGGTAAGGTGGAGGTCTGGTAGCGCCATGTTAGTGTAACGGTTCGAAAGGGCCTTATTTTTGGATCCGACCGTTGGAACGCGATCAAACTTTTACTAGAGTTTTCGGAAGCCCTGTTCCGTGGAGTGCATGTGGAATCCATAGTCGGTGAGGTGGAGGTCTGTTAGCGCCACGCTAGAGTAATGATTTCAAAGCGCCATAACTTTGGATCTGATCGTTGGAACGCGATCAAACTTTTACTAGAGTTTTCGAAAGCCCTGTTCCATGGAGTGCATGTGGAATCCACAGTCGGCAAGGTAGAGGTGTGGTAGTGCCATGCTAGAGTAACGATTCTAAAGGGCCATAACTTTAGATCCAACCGTTGGATCGCGATCAAACTTTTACTGGAGTTTTTGGAGGCCCTTTTCCATCGATTGCATATGGAATCCATACTCGATGAGGTGGAGGTCTGGTAGCGCCACGCTAGTGTAACGGTTCGAAAGGGTCATGACTTTGGATCCGACCGTTGGATCGCGATCAAACTTTTACTCGAGTTTTCGGAGGCGCTTTTCCATGGATTGCATGTGGAATCCATGCTTGGTGAGGTGGAGGTCTGGTAGCGCCACGCTAGTGTAACGGTTCGAAAGGAACTTTGGATCCGACCGTTGGATCGCGATCAAACTTTTACTGGAGTTTTCGGAGGCCCTAGTCCATGGAGTGCATGTGGTATCCATACTCGGTGAGGTGGAGGTCTGGTCACGGCAGGCTAGAGTAACGGTTTGAAAGAGCAATAATTTGTATCCGACCATTGGATCGAGATCGAACTTTTACACGAGTTTTCGATGGCCCTTTTCCATTATTTGCATGTGGAATCCATACTCGGTGAGGTGGAGGTCTGGTAGCGCCATGTTAGTGTAACGGTTCGAAAGGGCCTTATTTTTGGATCCGACCGTTGGAACGCGATCAAACTTTTACTAGAGTTTTCGGAAGCCCTGTTACGTGGAGTGCATGTGGAATCCATAGTCGGTGAGGTGGAGGTCTGTTAGCCCCACGCTAGAGTAACAATTTCAAAGCGCCATAACTTTGGATCTGATCGTTGGAACGCGATCAAACTTTTACTAGAGTTTTCGAAAGCCCTGTTCCATGGAGTGCATGTGGAATCCACAGTCGGCAAGGTAGAGGTTTGGTAGTGCCATGCTAGAGTAACGATTCTAAAGGGCCATAACTTTAGATCCGACCGTTGCATCGCGATCAAACTTTTACTGGAGTTTTTGGAGGCTTTTTTCCATCGATTGCATGTGGAATCCATACTCGATGAGGTGGAGGTCTGGTAGCGCCACGCTAGTGTAACGGTTCGAAAGAGCCATGACTTTGGATCCGACTGTTGGATCGCGATCAAACTTTTACTCGAGTTTTCGGAGGCGCTTTTCCATAGATTGCATGTGGAATCCATGCTTGGTGAGGTGGAGGTCTGGTAGCGTCACGCTAGTGTAACGGTTCGAAAGGGCCATAACTTTGGATCCGACCGTTGGATCGCGATCAAACTTTTACTGGAGTTTTCGAAGGCCCTCGTCCATGGAGTGCATGTAGTATCCATACTCGGTGAGGTGGAGGTCTGGTCACGGCAGGCTAGAGTAACGGTTTGAAAGAGCAATAATTTTTTATCCGACCGTTGGATCGAGATCGAACTTTTACACGAGTTTTCGAAGGCCCTTTTCCATTATTTGCATGTGGAATCCATACTCGGTGAGGTGGAGGTCTGGTAGCGCCACACTAGTGTAATGGTTCGAAAGGGCCATAACTTTGGATCCGATCGTTGGATCGCGATCAAACTTTTACTAGAATTTCTAGAGGCCCTTATCCTTGGAGTTCATGTACAATCCATACTCGGTGAGGTGGAGGTCTGTTAGCGCCACACTAGAGTAACGGTTTCAAAGAGCCATAACTTTGGATCCGACTGTTGGAACGCGATCAAACTTTTACTGGAGTTTTCGGAGGCCCTTTTCTATGGATTACATGTGGAATCCATACTCGGTGAGGTGGAGGTCTGCTAGCGCCACGCTAGTGTAACGATTCGAAAGGGCCATAACTTTGGATCCGACCATTGGATCGCGATCAAACTTTTACTGGAGATTCCGGAGGCCCTTTTCCATGGAGTGCATGTGGAATCCATAAACGGGTGAGGTGGAGGTGTGGTAGCGCCAGGCTTGAGGAACGGTTTGAAAGGGCCATAACTTTTGATCCGACCGTTTGATCGCGATAAGACTTTTACTGGATTTTTCGGAGGCCCTTTTCGATGGATTGCATGCGGAATCCATACTCAATAAGGTGGAGGTCTGGTAGCGCCACGCTAGTGTAACGGTTAGAAAGGGCCTTATTTTTGCATCCGACCGTTGGAACGCGATCAAATTTTTATTGGAGTTTTCGGAAGCCCTGTTCCATAGAGTGCATGTGGAATCCATAGTCGGTGAGGTAGAGGTTTGGTAGTGCCAGTCTAGTGTAACGGTTCAAAAGGGCCTCATTTTTAGATCCGGTCGTTGGATCGCGATCAAATTTTTACTGGAGTTTTCAGAGGCCCTTGTCCATGGAGTGCCTGTGGAATCCATACTCGGTGAGGTGGAGGTCTGGTTAGGCGGGCTAGAGTAACGGTTCGAAAGGGTAATAACTTTTGATCCGACCGTTGAATCGCGATCAAACTTTTACTGGAGTTTTCAGAGGCCCATTTCCAGGGATTGCGTGTGGAATCCATACTCGGTGAGGTGGAGGTCTGGTAGCGCCACGCTCGTGTAACGGTTCGAAAGGGCCTTATTTTTGGATCCGACCGTTGGAACGCGTTCAAACTTTTGCTGGAGTTTCCGGAGGCCCTTTCCCATGAAGTGCATGTGAAATCCACACTCCGTGAGGTGGAGGTGTGGTCACGGCAGGCTAGAGTAACGGTTCGAAAGGGCAATAGCTTTTGATCTGACCGTTGGATCGCGATTAAACTTTTACTGGAGTTTCTAGAGACCCTTTTCCATGGAGTGCATGTACAATCCATACTCGGTGAGCTGGAGGTCTGTTAGCGCCACCCTAGAGTAACGGTTTCAAAGAGCCATAACTTTGGATCCGATCGTTGGAACGCGATCACACTTTTACTGGAGTTTTCGGAAGCCCTGTTCCATGGAGTGCATGTGGAATCCATAGTCGGTGAGGTAGAGGTTTGGTAGTGCCAAACTAGAGTAACGGTTCCAAAGGGCTATAACTTTAGATCCGATTGTTGGATCGGGATCAAACTTTTAGTGGAGTTTTCGGAGGCCCTTTTCCATGGATTGCATGTGGAATCCATATTCAGTAAGGTGGAGGTCTGGTAGCGCCACGTTAGTGTAACGGTTCGAAAGGGCCTTATTTTTGGATCCGACCGTTGGATCGCGATCAAACTTTTAGTGGAGTTTTCGGAAGCCCTGTTCCATGGAATGCATGAGGAATCCATTGTCAGTGAGGTAGAGGTTTGGTAATGCCAGGCTAGTGTAACGGTTCGAAAGGGCCTTATTTTTGGATCCGACCGTTGGATTGCGATCAAACTTTTACTGGAGTTTTCGGAGGCCCTTGTCCATAGAGTGCATGTGGAATCCATACTCGGTGAGGTGGAGGTCTTGTCAACGCAGGCTAGAGTAACGGTTCGAAAGGGCAGTAACTTTTGATCCGACCGTTCGATTGCGATCAAACTTTTACTGGAGTTTTCGGAGGCCCTTTTCTATGGATTGCATGTGGAATCCATACTCGGTAAGGTGGAGGTCTGGTAGCGCAATGTTAGTGTAACGGTTCGAAAGGGCCTTATTTTTGGATACGACCGTTGGATCGCGATCAAACTTTTACTGGATTTTTCGGAAGCCCTGTTCCATGGAGTGCATGTGGAATCCATTGTCGGTGAGGTAGTGGTTTGGTAGTGCCAGGCTAGTGTAACGGTTCGAAACGGCCATAACTTTGGATCCGATCATTGGTACACGATCAAACTTTTACCGGAGTTTTCGGAGGCCCCTATCCATGGAGTGCATGTGGAATCCATACTCGGTGAGGTGGAGGTCTGGTAGCGCCACGCTAGTGTAACGGTTCGAAATGGCCTTATTTTTGGATCCGACCGTTGGATCACGATCAAACTTTTACTCGAGTTTTCGGTGGCCCCTTTCCATGGATTGCATATGGAATCGATACTCGGTGAAGTGGAGATCTGGTAGCGACACTCTAGTGTAACGGTTTCAATGCGCCATAACTTTGGATCCGATCGTTGGAACGCGATCAAACTTTTACTAGAGTTTTCGGAAGCCCTGTTCCGTGGAGTGCATGTGGAATCCATAGTTGGTGAGGTGGAGGTCTGTTAGCGCCACGCTAGAGTAACGGTTTCAAAGCGCCATAACTTTGGATCTGATCGTTGGAACGCGATCAAACTTTTACTAGAGTTTTCGAAAGCCCTGTTCCATGGAGTGCATGTGGAATCCACAGTCGGCAAGGTAGAGGTTTGGTAGTGCCATGCTAGAGTAACGATTCCAAAGGTCCATAACTTTAGATCCGACCGTTGGATCGCGATCAAACTTTTATTGGAGTTTTGGGAGGCCCTTTTCCATCGATTGCATGTCGAATCCATACTCGATGAGGTGGAGGTCTGGTAGCGCCACGCTAGTGTAACGGTTCGAAAGGGCCATGACTTTGGATCCAACCGTTGGATCGCGATCAAACTTTTACTCGAGTTTTCGGAGGCGCTTTTCCATGGATTGCATGTGGAATCCATGCTTGGTGAGGTGGAGGTCTGGTAGCGCCACGCTAGTATAACGGTTCGAAAGGGCCATCACTTTGGATCCGACCGTTGGATTGCGATCAAACTTTTACTGGAGTTTTCGGAGGCCCTAGTCCATGGAGTGCATGTAGTATCCATACTCGGTGAGGTGGAGGTCTGGTCACGGCAGGCTAGAGTAACGGTTTGAAAGAGTAATAATTTTTTATCCGACCGTTGGATCGAGATCGAACTTTTACACGAGTTTTCGAAGGCCCTTTTCCATTGATTGCATGTGGAATCCATACTCGGTGAGGTGGAGGTATGGTAGCGCCACGCTAGTGTAACGGTTCGAAAGGGCCATAACTTTGGATTCGACCGTTGGATTGCGATCAAATTTTTACTAGAATTTCTAAAGGCCCTTATCCATGTAGTTCATGTACAATCCATACTTAGTGAGGTGGAGGTCTGTTAGCGCCACACTAGAGTAACGGTTTCAAAGAGCCATAACTTTGGATCCGACCGTTGGAACGCGATCAAACTTTTACTGGAGTTTTCGGAGGCCCTTTTCTATGGATTGCATGTGGAATCCATACTCGGTGAGGTGGAGGTCTGCTAGGGCAACGCTAGTGTAACGATTCGAAAGGGCCATAACTTTGGATCTGACCGTTGGATCGCGATCAAACTTTTACTAGAGATTCCGGAGGCCCTTTTCCATGGAGTGCATGTGGAATCCATAAACGGGTGAGGTGGAGGTGTGGTAGCGCCAGGCTTGAGGAACGGTTTGAAAGGGCCATAACTTTTGATCCGACCGTTTGATCGCGATCAGACTTTTACTGGATTTTTCGGAGGCCCTTTTCGATGGATTGCATGCGGAATCCATACTCAATAAGGTGGAGGTCTGGTAGCGCCACACTAGTGTAACGGTTAGAAAGGGCCTTATTTTTGGATCCGACCGTTGGAACGCGATCAAACTTTTACTGGAGTTTTCGGAAGCCCTGTTCCATGGAGTGCATGTGGAATCCATAGTCGGTGAGGTAGAGGTTTGGTAGTGCCAGGCTAGTGTAACGGTTCAAAAGGGCCTCATTTTTGGATCCGACCGTTGGATCGCGATCAAATTTTTACTGGAGTTTTCAGAGGCCCTTGTCCATGGAGTGCATATGGAAGCCATACTCGGTGAGGTGGAGGTCTGGTCAGGCGGGCTAGAGTAACGGTTCGAAAGGGCAATAACTTTTGATCCGACCGTTGGATCGCGATCAAACTTTTACTGGAGTTTTCAGAGGCCCATTTCCATGGATTGCGTGTGGAATCCATACTCGGTGAGGTGGAGGTCTGGTAGCGCCACGCTAGTGTAACTGTTCGAAAGGGCCTTATTTTTGGATCCGACCGTTGGATCGCGATCAAACTTTTACTGGAGTTTTCAGAGGCCCTTTTGCATGGATTGCATGTGGAATCCATACTCAGTGAGCTGGAGGTCTGGTAGCGCCACGTTAGTGTAACGGTTCGAAAGGGCCTTATTTTTTGATCCGACCGTTGGAACGCGATCACACTTTTACTGTAGTTTTCGGAAGCCCTGTTCCATGGACTGCATGTGGAATCCATTGTCGGTGAGGTAGAGATTTGGTAGTGCCAAACCAGAGTAACTGTTCCAAAGGGCCATAACTTTAGATCCGACCGTTGGATCGCGATCAAACTTTTACTGGAGTTTCCGGAGGCCCTTTTCCATGTATTGCATGTGGAATCCATACTCGGTAAGGTGGAGGTCTGGTAGCGCCATGTTAGTGTAACGGTTCGAAAGGGCCTTATTTTTGGATCCGAACGTTGGATCGCGATCAAACTTTTACTGGAGTTTCCGGAGGCCCTTTTCCATGTATTGCATGTGGAATCCATACTCGGTAAGGTGGAGGTCTGGTAGCGCCATGTTAGTGTAACGGTTCGAAAGGGCCTTATTTTTGGATCCGAACGTTGGATCGCGATCAAAATTTTACTGGAATTTTCGGAAGCCCTGTTCCATGGAGTGCATGTGGAATCCATTGTCGGTGAGGTAGAGGTTTGGTAGTGCCAGGCTAGTGTAACAGTTCGAAAGGGCCTTATTTTTGGATCCGACCGTTGGATCGCGATCAAATTTTTACTGGAGTTTCCGGAGGCCCTTTTCCATGGAGTGGATGAGCTTGAGTAACGGTTCGAAAGGGCCATAACTTTGGATCCGACTGTTGGATCGGGATCAAACTTTTGCTGGAGTTTTCGGCGGCCCTTTTCTATGGATTGCGTGTGGAATCCGTACTCGGTGAGGTGGAGGTCTGGTCACGGCAGGCTAGAGTAACGGTTCGAAACGACCATAACTTTTGATCCGACCATTGGATCGCGATCAAACTTTTACTGAAGTTTTCGGAGGCCCTTGTCCATGGAGTGCATGTGGAATCCATACTCGGTGAGGTGGAGGTCTGGTCACGGCAGCCTAGAGTAACGGTTCGAAAGGGCCATAACTTTTGATCCGATTTATGGATCGGGATCTAACTTTTACTGGAGTTTTCGGAGGCCTTTTTCCATGGATTGCATGCGGAATCCATACTCGGTAAGGTGGAGGTCTGGTAGCGCCATGTTAGTGTAACGGTTCGAAAGGGCCTTATTTTTTGATCCGACCGTTGGATCGCGATCAAACTTTTGCTGGAGTTTTCGGAGGCCCTTTTCTATGGATTGGATGCGGAATCTATACTCGGTGAGGTGGAGGTCTGGTAGCGCCACGCTAGTGTAACGGTTCGAAAGGGCCTTATTTTTGGATCCGATCGTTAGAACGCGATCAAACTTTTACTGGAGTTTTTGAAAGCCTTGTTCCACGGAGTGCATGTGGAATCCATAGTCGATGAGGTCGAGGTTTGGTAGTGCCAGGCGAGAGTAACGGTTCCCAAGGGCCATAACTTTAGATCCGATCGTTGGATCGCGATCAAACTTTTACTGGAGTTTCCGGAGGCCCTTTTCCATGTAGTGCATGTGAAATCCTTAGTTGGTGAGGTAGAGGTTTGGTAGTGCCAGGCTAGAGTAACGGTTCGAAAGGGAAATAACTTTTGATCCGACCATTGGATCGCGATCAAACTTTTACTGGAGTTTTCGGAGGCCCTTTTGCATGGATTGCATATGGAATCCATACTCGGTGAGGTTGAGGTCTGGTAGCGCCAGGCTTGAGTAACGGTTTGAAAGGGCCATAACTTTTGATCCTACCGTTTGATCGCGATCAAAGTTTTGCTGGAGTTTTCGGAGGCCCTTTTCTATGGATTGGATGCGGAATCTATACTCGGTGAGGTGGAGGTCTGGTAGAGCCATGTTAGTGTAACGGTTCGAAACGGCCTTATTTTTGGATCCGACCGTTGGATCGCGATCAAACTTTTACTGGAGTTTTCGGAAGGCCTGTTCCATGGAGTGCATGTGGAATACATAGTCGGTGAGGTAGAGGTGTGGTAGTGCCAAACTAGAGTAACGGTTCCAAAGGGCCATAACTTTAGATCCGACCGTTGGATCGCGATCAAACTTTTACTGGAGTTTTCGGAGGCCCTTTTCCATGGATTGCATGTGGAATCCATACTCGGTAAAGTGGAGGTCTGGTAGCGCCATGTTAGTGTAACGGTTCGAAATGGCCTTATTTTTAGATCCGACCGTTGGATCGCGATCAAACTTTTACTGGAGTTTTCGGAAGCCCTGTTCCATGGAGTGCATGTGGAATGCATTGTCGGTGAGGTAGAGGTTTGGTAGTGCCAGGCTAGTGTAACGGTTCGAAAGGGCCTTATTTTTGGATCCGACCGTTGGATTGCGATCAAACTTTTACTAGAGTTTTCAGAGGCCCTGTTCCATGGAGTGCATGTGGAATACATAGTCGGTGAGGTAGAGGTGTGGTAGTGCCAAACTAGAGTAACGGTTCCAAAGGGCCATAACTTTAGATCCGACCATTGGATCGCGATCAAACTTTTACTGGAGTTTTCGGAGGCCCTTTTGCATGGATTGCATGTGGAATCTATACTCTGTGAGGTGGAGATCTGGTAGCGCCACGTTAGTGTAACGGTTCGAAATGGCCTTATTTTTGGATCCGACCGTTGGATCGCGATCAAACTTTTACTGGAGTTTTCGGAAGCCCTGTTCCATGGAGTGCATGTGGAATCCATTGTCGGTGAGGTAGAGGTTTGGTAGTGCCAGGCTAGTGTAACGGTTCGAAAGGGCTTTATTTTTGGATTCGACCGTTGGATTGCGATCAAACTTTTACTGGAGTTTTCGGAGGCCCTTTTCCATGGATTGCATGTGGAATCCATACACCGTGAGGTGGAGGTCTGGTCATGGCAGGCTAGAGTAACGGTTCGAAACGACCATAACTTTTGATCCGACCATTGGATCGCGATCAAACTTTTACTGGAGTTCTCCGAGGCCCTTTTCTATGGATTGCATATGGAATCCATACTCGGTGAGGTGGAGGTCTGGTCACGACAGGCTAGAGTAACGGTTTGAAACTACCATAACTTTTGATCCGACCGTTGGATCGCGATCAAACTTTTACTGGAGTTTTCGGAGGCCCTTTTGCATGGATTGCATTTGGAATCCATACTCGGTGAGGTGGAGGTCTGGTAGCGCCACGTTAGTGTAACGGTTCGAAAGGGCCTTATTTTTGGATCCGACCGTTGGATCGCGATCAAACTTTTACTGGAGTTTTCGGAAGCCCTGTTCCATGGAGTGCATGTGGAATCCATTGTCGCTGAGGTAGAGGTTTGGTAGTGCCAGGCTAGTGTAACGGTTCGAAAGGGTCTTATTTTTGGATCCGACCGATGGATTGCGATCAAACTTTTACTAGAGTTTTTGGAGGCCCTTGTCCATGGAGTGCATGTGGAATCCATACTCGGTGAGGTGGAGGTCTGGTCAAGGCAGGCTAGAGTAATGGTTCGAAACGACCATAACTTTTGATCCGACCGTTGGATCGCGATCAAACTTTTACTGGAGATTTCGGAGGCCCTTGTCCATGGAGTGCATGTGGAATCCATACTCGGTGAGGTGGAGGTCTGGTCAAGGCAGGCTAGAGTAACGGTTCGAAAGGGCAATAACTTTTGATCTGACCATTGGATCGTGATCAAACTTTTACTGTAGTTTTCGGAGGCCCCTTTCCATGGATTGCATGTGGAATCCATACTCGGTGAGGTGGAGATCTGGTAGCGCCACGCTAGTGTAACGATTCGAAAGGGCCTTATTTTTGGATCCGATCGTTGGATCGCGATCAAACTTTTACTGGAGTTTTCGGAGGCCCTTTTCTATGGATTGGATGCGGAATCTATACTCGGTGAGGTGGAGGTCTGGTAGCGCCACGCTAGTGTAACGGTTCGAAAGGGCCTTATTTTTGGATCCGATCGTTGGAACGCGATTAAACTTTTACTGGAGTTTTTGAAAGCCTTGTTCCATGGAGTGCATGTGGAATCCATAGTCGGTGAGGTCGAGGTTTGGTAGTGCCAGGCTAGAGTAACGGTTCCAAAGGGCCATAACTTTAGATCCGACCGTTGGATCGCGATCAACCTTTTACTGGAGTTTTCGGAGGCCCTTGTCCATGGAGTGCATGTGGAATCCATACTCGGTGAGGTGGAGCTCTGGTCAAGGCAGGCTAGAGTAACGGTTCGAAACGACCATAACTTTTGATCCGACCGTTGGATCGCGATCAAACTTTTACTAGAGTTTGCGGAGGCCCTTGTCTATGGAGTACATGTGGAATCCATACTTGGTGAGGTGGAGGTCTGGTCATGGCAGGCTAGAGTAATGGTTCGAAACGACCATAACTTTTGATCCGACCGTTGGATCGCGATCAAACGTTTTCTGGAGTTTTCGGAGGCCCTTTTGCATGGATTGCATTTGGAATGCATACTCGGTGAGGTGGAGGTCTGGTAGCGCCACGTTAGTGTAACGGTTCGAAAGGGCCTTATTTTTGGATCCGACCGTTAGATCGCGATCAAACTTTTACTGGAGTTTCCGGAAGCCCTGTTCCATGGAGTGCATGTGGAATCCATTGTCGGTGAGGTAGAGATTTGGTAGTTCCAGGCTAGTGTAAAAGTTCGAAAGGGCCTTATTTTTGGATCCGACCGTTGGATTGCGATAAAACTTTTACTGGAGTTTTCGGAGGCCCTTGTCCATGGGGTGCATATGGAATCCATACTCGATGAGGTGGAGCTCTGGTTAAGGCAGGCTAGAGTAACGGTTCGAAACGACCATAACTTTTGATCCGACCGTTGGATCGTGATCAAACTTTTACTGGAGTTTTCGGAGGCCCTTGTCCATGGAGTGCATGTGGAATCCATACTCGGTGAGGTGGAGGTCTGGTCAAGGTAGGCTAGAGTAACGGTTCGAAAGGGCAATAACTTTTGATCCAACCGTTGGATCGCGATCAAACTTTTACTGGAGTTTTCGGAGGCCCCTTTCCATGGATTGCATGTGGAATCCATACTCGGTGAGATCGAGGATTGGTAGTGCCAGGCTACTGTAACGGTTTGGAAGGGCTTTATTTTTGGATTCGACCGTTGGATTGCGATCAAACTTTTAATGGAGTTTTCGGAGGCCCTGTTCCATGGAGTGCATGTGGAATCCATAGTCGGTGAGGTAGAGGTTTGGTAGTGCCACACTAGAGTAACGGTTCCAAAGGGCCATAACATTAGATCCGACCGTTGGATCGCGATCAAACTTTTACTGGAGTTTTCAGAGGCCATTTTGCATGGATTGCATGTGGAATCCATACTCGGTGAGGTGGAGGTTGATTAGTACTTAAAAGTGCATTTTTATCAAGGTTTTATATCATCATTTTGCACTTGAAGTATCAATAACTCCTTAACTAAAGCATGTTTTATAATAACATATCTAATTACATAAGATACCTTTAATTTATGGTAAATGTTAATCTTAAATGCAGGCCTATCACATAAATGAAAGAATTGATTGATGAGTTGAAGTACTGAAATTGAAAGGACAAAAAGATGGCCAAAGAGATGCTGGTGCAGTCCAAATTGGAACACAGTTCGGTAATTGGGTCATATCTGGAGCTGTAGATCTTGGATTTAGGTCCATTTTATATGGATGGAAAGATAAGACATAGGCCTACAACTTTCATGTGGAGCCCAAGATTTAACAAGGCCGTTTTCAAGTCCAAATTGTAGCAACAACAAAGAAGTCCGAATCTGTCCTGCAGCCCAGACACTGTTCAGTGTTCAGCTCATATCTCAAGTTCTAGAAGTCCAAATGATCTCAAATTTTTACCCTGGAAAGATAATACAATTTGCTAGAACTTTCATGATTCAAGTTTGTTCACATTATGACGTCATCAATGATGTTTTTGGCAGACAAGAAGATAAGAATTGTCACCAAGTCAAGATGTGGCCACCCACTCATCAATTAGTCAACAAATCAATAGTTCCGAATTTTGGCCTATAAAAGGAGGCATTTGCCATGTATTTAGGCATCTTGGTTTTCAGATCAAGATCATGCTTTTGCTCTCTCTTTATATTTTGTAATGCTTAAGTTTTGCTTATAATTAATCTCTTGCTTATGCTTTTCATTTCCTTTCCTTGTTTATTTATGTTTCTTTCTTTCATTATGTTTAGTTAAGTTAATTATGTCAAGGTGAAAAGGGTACACTAATGGTGTAAGAATAAGTATAATATAAACTTAACATGGACCTTAACGTTGGATACTAACATGCTTTATATTTGCTATCTTGTTCACTTTTAATACTTTGCTTGTTAAATGGTTAATCTAGATTTATGTTGTATAACACTTGGTACAACAAATACTTGGCACTTTCATAGCCCATACTGTATGGTATAACCGACACCTGAGCTATGAAAGGAACTTGATTTGTTGTTAACATAAGTTATAATCATGAATGCCTGAAAACATTTACAAGTATTAGCATTATTCGAATAAGATAAATAATGCAATCATGTTAACAATTTATAATCCGATTGGAACCTCCTTTGTGTGTGGTTTCCAGTTGAATAATAAGAGTTTATACTATACTTGTTTGATATACCATTAGTGGATCCTCTAACCTTGACATTTGTTGTTATCATTGTTTAATCCTTACGTTAATCTTCCATCTCAAAGTTCTCATCGACTTCTTCCTCTTCTTCTTCACTATTATTATCATCATCGTTATTGTTGTTGTTGTTACTATTGTTGTTGTATTATTGTTGCTTATAATTTATACAAGTAACCTCCCTGTGGTTCGACCCCGGTCTTGCCGGGTTATTTATTACTTCGACACTCCTGCACTTGGGAAAAGACATCAATCTTTTGGTCGTGTCAGAGGTCTGGTCACGGCAGGCTAGAGTAACGGTTCGAAAGGGCCATAACTTTTGATCCGACTGTTGGATCGGGATCTAACTTTTACTGGAGTTTTCGGAGGCCCTTTTCCATGTATTGCATGTGGAATCCATACTCGGTAAGGTGGAGGTCTGGTAGCGCCATGTAAGTGTAACGGTTCGAAAGGGCCTTATTTTTGGATCCGACCGTTGGATTACGATCAAACTTTTACTGGAGTTTTCGGAGGCCCTTGTCCATGGAGTGCATGTGGAATCCATACTCGGTGAGGTGGAGGTCTGGTCAAGGCAGGCTAGAGTAACGGTTCGAAAGGGCAATAACTTTTGATCCGACCGTTGGATCGCGATCAAACTTTTACTGGAGTTTTTGGAGGCCCCTTTCCATGGATTGCAAGTGGAATCCATACTCGGTGAGGTGGAGGTCTGGTCAAGGCAGGCTAAAGTAATGGTTCGAAAGTGCAATAACTTTTGATCCGACCGTTGGATCGCCATCAAACTTTTACTGGAGTTTTCAGAGTCTCTTTTCAATGGATTGCCTGTACAATGCATACTCGGTGAGGTGGAGGTTTGTTAGCGCCACGCTAGAGTAACGGTTTCAAAGGGCCATAACTTTGGATCCGACCGTTGGAATGCGATCAAACTTTTATTGGAGTTTTTGGAACCCCTGTTCCAAGGAGTGCATGTGGAATCCATAGTCGGTGAGGTAGAGGTTTGGTAGTGCCAGGCTAGAGTAACGGTTCCAAAGGGCCATAACTTTAGATCTGGTCGTTGGATCGCGATCAAACTTTTAGTAGAGTTTCCGGAGGCCCTTTTCCATGGAGTGCATGTGAAATCCATACACGGGGAGGTGGCGGTCTGGTAGCGCAAGGCTAGAGTAACGGTTCGAAAGGGCCATAACTTTGGATCCGACCGTTGGATCGCGATCAAACTTTTACTAGAGTTTGCGGAGGCTCTTTTCCATGGAGTGCATGTGGAATCCATACTCGGTGAGGTGGAGGTCTGGTAATGGCAGGCTAGAGTAACGGTTCGAAAGGGCAATAACTTTTGATCCGACTGTTGGATCGCGAAAAAACTTTTACTGTAGTTTTCAGAGGCCCCTTTCCATGGATTGCATGTGGAATCGATACTTGGTGAAGTGGAGATCTGGTAGCGCCACGCTAGTGTAACGGTTTCAAAGCGCCACAACTTTGGATCCGATCGTTGGAACGCGATGAAACTTTTACTGGAGTTTTCGAAAGCCCTGTTCCATGGAGTGCATGTGGAATCCATACTCGGTGAGGTGGAGGTCTGGTAGCGCCACGCTAGAGTAACGGTTTCAAAGCGCATAACTTTGGATCCGATCATTGGAATGCGATCAAACTTTTACTGGAGTTTTCGGAAGCCCTGTTCCATGGAGTGCATGTGGAATCCATAGTCGGTGCGGTAGAGGTTTGGTAGTGCCAGGCTAGAGTAATGGTTCGAAAGGGCAATAACTTTAGAACCGACCGTTGGATCGCGATCAAACTTTTACTGGAGTTTTCGGAGGCCCTTTTCAATGGATTGCATGTGGAATCCATACTCCGTGAGGTAGAGGTTTGGTAGCGCCACGATAGTGTAACGATTCGAAAGGGCCTTATTTTTGGATCCGACCGTTGGATCGAGATCAAACTTTTACTGGAGTTTTCGGAGGCCCTTTTCCATGGAGTGGATGTGGAAACCATACACGGGGAGGTGGAGGTGTGGTAGCGCCAAGCTTGAGTAACGGTTCGAAAGGGCCATAACTTTGGATTCGACTGTTGGATCGGGATCAAACTTTTACTGGAGTTTTCGAAGGCCCTTTTCGATGGATTGCATGTGGAATCCATACTCGGTGAGGTGGAGGTCTGGTCACGGCATGCTAGAGTAACGGTTCGAAACGACCATAACTTTTGATGCGACCGTTGGATCGCGATCAAACTTTTATTGGAGTTTTCGGAGGCCCTTGTCCATGGAGTGCATGTGGAATGCATACTCGGTGAGGTGGAGGTCTGGTCACGGCAGGCTAGAGTAACGGTTCGAAATTGCCATAACTTTTGATCCGACTGTTGAATCGGGATCTAACTTTTACTGGAGTTTTCGGAG
The DNA here is from genome assembly GCF_951802175.1 of Populus nigra. Taxonomy (NCBI): domain Eukaryota; kingdom Viridiplantae; phylum Streptophyta; class Magnoliopsida; order Malpighiales; family Salicaceae; genus Populus; species Populus nigra. The sequence continues at coordinate 1,203,907 of NC_084870.1, read as the reverse complement.
GCCCTTTCTATGGATTGCATGTGGAATCCATACTCGGTGAGGTGGAGGTCTGGTCACGGCAGGCTAGAGTAACGGTTCGAAATTGCCATAACTTTTGATCCGACTGTTGGATCGGGATCTAACTTTTACTGGAGTTTCGGAGGCCCTTGTCCATGGAGTGCATGTGGAATCCATACTCGGTGAGGTGGAGGTCTGGTCACGGCAGGCTAGAGTAACGGTTCGAAAGGGCCATAACTTTTGATCCGACTGTTGGATCGGGATCTAACTTTTACTGGAGTTTTCGGAGGCCCTTTTCTATGGATTGCATGTGGAATCCATACTCCGTGAGGTGGAGGTCTAGTAGCGCCACGCTAGCGTAACGATTCGAAAGGGTTTTATTTTTGGATCCGACCGTTGGATCGCGATCAAACTTTTACTGGAGTTTTCGGAGGCCCTTTTCCATGGAATGGATGTGGAATCCATACACGGTGAGGTGGAGGTGTGGTAGCGCCAAGCTTGAGTAACGATTCGAAAGGGCCATAACTTTGGATCCGACTGTTGGATCGGGATCAAACTTTTACTGGAGTTTTCGGAGGCCCGTTTCTATGGATTGCATGTGGAATCCATACTCGGTGAGGTGGAGGTCTGATCACGACAGGCTAGAGTAACGGTTCAAAACGACCATAACTTTTGATCCGACCGTTGGATCGTGATGAAACTTTTACTGGAGTTTCCGGAGGACCTTTTCCATAGAGTGCATATGGAATCCATACTCGGTGATGTGGAGGAGTAGTAGCGCTAGGATAGAGTAACGGTTCGAAACGACCATAATTTTTTATCAGACCGTTGGATCGCGATCAAACTTTTACTGAAGTTTTCGGAGGCCCTTGTCCATGGAGTGGATGTGGAATCCATACACGGGGAGGTGGAGGTGTGGTAGCGCCAAGCTTGAGTAACGGTTCGAAAGGGAAATAACTTTGGATCCGACTGTTGGATCGGGATCAAACTTTTGTTGGAGTTTTCGGAGGCCCTTGTCCATGGAGTGGATGTGGAATCCATACACGGGGAGGTGGAGGTGTGGTAGCGCCAAGCTTGAGTAACGGTTCGAAAGGGAAATAACTTTGGATCCCACTGTTGGATCGGGATCAAACTTTTGTTGGAGTTTTCGGAGGCCCTTGTCCATGGAGTGGATGTGGAATCCATACACGGGGAGGTGGAGGTCTGATCATGACAGTTTTCGGAGGCCTTTTTCCATGGAATGGACGTGGAATCCATACACGGTGAGGTGGAGGTGTGGTAGCGCCAAGCTTGATTAACGATTCGAAAGGGCCATAACTTTGGATCCGACTGTTGGATCGGGATCAAACTTTTACTGGAGTTTTCGGAGACCCTTTTCTATGGATTGCATGTGGAATCCATACTCGGTGAGGTGGAGGTCTGGTCACGGCAGGCTAGAGTAACGGTTCGAAATGGCCATAACTTTTGATCCGACTGTTGGATCGGGATCTAACTTTTACTGGAGTTTTCGGAGGCCCTTTTCTATGGATTGCATGTGGAATCCATACTCGGTGAGGTGGAGGTCTGGTCATGGCAGGCTAGAGTAACGGTTCGAAAGGGCCATAACTTTTGATCCGACTGTTGGATCACGATCAAACTTTTAATGGAGTTTTCGGAGGCCCTTGTCCATGGAGTGCATGTGGAATCCATACTCGGTGAGGTGGAGGTCTGGTCACGCCAGGCTAGAGTAACGGTTCGAAAGGGCCATAATTTTTGATCCGACTGTTGGATTGGGATCTAACTTTTACTGGAGTTTTCGGAGGCCCTTTTCTCTGGATTGCATGTGGAATCCATACTCGGTGAGGTGGAGGTCCGGTCACGGCAGGCTAGAGTAACGGTTCGAAATGGCCATAACTTTTGATCCAACTGTTGGATCGGGATCTAACTTTTACTGGAGTTTTCGGTGGCCCTTTTCTATGGATTGCATGTGGAATCCATCCTCGGTGAGGTGGAGGTCTGGTCACGGCAGGCTAGAGTAACAGTTCGAAAGGGCCATAACTTTTGATCCGACTGTTGGATCGGGATCTAACTTTTACTGGAGTTTTCGGTGGGCCTTTTCTATGGATTGCATATGGAATCCATACTCCGTGAGGTGGAGGTCTGATCACGGCAGGCTACAGTAACGGTTCAAAAGGTCCATTACTTTTGATCCGATCGTTGGATCGTGATCAAACTTTTACTGGAGTTTCCGGAGGCTCTTTTTCATGGAGTGGATGTGGAATTCATACACGGGGAGGTGGAGGTCTGGTAGCGCAAGGCTAGAGTAACGGTTCGAAAAGGCTATAACTTTTGATCCAACCGTTGGATCGCGATCAAACGTTTACTGGAGTTTCCGGAGGACCTTTTCCATAGAGTGCATATGGAATCCATACTCGGTGATGTGGAGGTGTAGTAGCGCTAGGATAGAGTAACGGTTCGAAACGACCATAATTTTTTATCAGACCGTTGGATCGCGATCAAACTTTTACTGAAGTTTTCGGAGGCCCTTGTCCATGGAGTGGATGTGGAATCCATACACGGGGAGGTGGAGGTGTGGTAGCGCCAAGCTTGAGTAACGGTTCGAAAGGGAAATAACTTTGGATCCGACTGTTGGATCGGGATCAAACTTTTGTTGGAGTTTTCGGAGGCCCTTGTCCATGGAGTGGATGTGGAATCCATACACGGGGAGGTGGAGGTGTGGTAGCGCCAAGCTTGAGTAACGGTTCGAAAGGGAAATAACTTTGGATCCGACTGTTGGATCGGGATCAAACTTTTGTTGCAGTATTCGGAGGTCCTTGTCCATGGAGTGCATGTGGAATCCATACTCGGTGAGGTGGAGGTCTGGTCACGACAGGCTATAGTAACGGTTCGAAACGACCATAACTTTTGATCCTACCGTTGGATCGCGATCAAACTTTTACTAGAGTTTTCGGAGGCCCTTTTCCATGGATTGCATGTGGAATCCATACTCGGTGAGGTGGAGGTCTGCTAGCGCCACGCTAGTGTAACGGTTTGAAAGGGCCATAACTTTGGATCCGACCGTTGGATCGCGATCAAACTTTTACTGGAGTTTTCGTAGGCCCTTGTCATGGAGTGCATGTGGAATCCATACTAGGTGAGGTGGAGGTCTGGTCACGGCAGGCTAGAGTAACGGTTCGAAAGGGCAATAAATAACTTTGGATCCGACCGTTGGATCGCGATCAAACTTTTTCTACAGTCTCTAGAGGCCCTTTTCCATGAAGTGCATGTGGAATCCATTTTCGGTGAGGTGGAGGTCTGGTAGTGCCGGGATAGAGTAACGGTTTGAAAGGGCCAGAACTTTCGATCTGACCGTTCGATCGCGATCAAACTTTTGCTGAAGTTTTCGGAGGCCTTTCTCTATGGAGTGCATGTGAAATCCACACTCGGTGAGGTGGAGGTCTGGTCATGGCAAGCTAGAGTAACGGTTCAAAAGGTCCGTAACTTTTGATCCGACCGTTAGATCGCGATCAAACTTTTCCAGGAGTTTCCGGAGGCTCTTTTCCATGGAGTGGATGTGGAATCCATACACGGGGAGGTGGAGGTCTGGAAGCGCAAGGCTAGAGTAACGATTTGAAAAGGCTATAACTTTTGATCCGGCCGTTGGATCGCAATCAAACGTTTACTGGAGTTTCTGGAGGACCTTTTCCATAGAGTGCATATGGAAGCCATACTCGGTGATTTGAAGGTCTAGTAGCGCTAGGATAGAGTAACGGTTCAAAACGGCCATAAATTTTTACCGGACCGTTGGATCGCGATCAAACTTTTACTGGAGTTTTCGGAGGCCCTTGTCCATGGAGTGCATGTGGAATCCATACTCAGTGAGGTGGAGGTCTGGTCACGGCAGGCTAGAGTAACGGTTCGAAAGGGCAATAAATAACTTTGGATCCGACCGTTGGATCGCGATCAAACTTTTTCTGGAGTTTCCGGAGGCCCTTTTCCATGAAGTGCATGTGGAATCCATTCTCGGTGAGGTGGAGGTTTGGTAGCGCCAGGATAGAGTAACGGTTCGAAAGGGCCATAACTTTCGACCCGATCTTGGATCGCAATCAAATTTTTGCTGAAGTTTTTGGAGGCCTTTCTCTATGGAGTGCATGTGAAATCCACACTCAGTGAGGTGGAGGTTTGGTCACGGCAAGCTAGAGTAACGGTTCCAAAGGTCCATAACTTTTGATCCGACCGTTGGATCACGATCAAACTTTTCCTGGAGTTTCCGGAGGCTCTTTTCCATAGAGTGGATGTGGAATCCATACACGGGGAGGTGGAGGTCTGGTAGCGCAAGGCTAGAGCAACGGTTCAAAAAGGCTACAACTTTTAATCCGACCGTTGGATCGCGATCAAACGTTTACTGGAGTTTCTGGAGGACCTTTTCCGTAGAGGGCATATGGAAGCCATATTCGGTGATTTGGAGGTCTAGTAGCTCTAGGATAGAGTAACGGTTTGAAACGACGATAAATTTTTATCGGACCGTTAGATTGCGATCAAACTTTTACTGGAGTTTTCGGAGGCCCTTGTCCATTGAGTGCATGTGGAATCCATACTCCGTGAGGTGGAGGTCTGGTAGCGCCACGCTAGTGTAACGGTTCGAAAGGGCCATAACTTTGGATCCGATCGTTGGATCGCGATCAAACTTTTACTGCAGTTTTTGGAGGCCCTTTTCAATGGAGTGCATGTGGAATCCATACTCGGTGAGGTGGAGGTCTGGTCACGGCAGGCTAGAGTAACGGTTCGAAAGGGCAATAAATAACTTTTGATCCGACCGTTGGATCGCGATCAAATATTTACTGGAGTTTTTGGAAACCCTTTTCCATGGAGTGCATGTGGAATCCATACTCGGTGAGGTGGAGGTCTGGTTGCACCAGGCTAGAGTAACGGTTCGAAAAGGAGATAACTTTTGATCCAACAGTTGGATCGCGATCAAACTTTTACTGGAGTTTTCGGAGGCCCTTGTCCATTGAGTGCATGTGGAATCCATACTCACTGAGGTGGAGGTCTGGTCACGGCAGGCTAGAGTAACGGTTTGAAAGGGCAATAACTTTTGAACCGACCGTTGGATCGCGATCAAACTTTTTCTGGAGTTTCCGGAGGCCCTTTTCCATTAAGTGCATGTGGAATCCATTCTCGGTGAGGTGGAGGTCTGGTAGCGCCAGGATAGAGTAACGGTTCGAAAGGGCCATAACTTTCGATCCGACCGTTGGATCGCGATCAAACTTTTGCTGAAGTTTTCGGAGGCCTTTCTCTATGGAGTGCATGTGAAATCCACACTCAGTGAGGTGGAGGTCTGGTCACGGCAAGCTAGAGTAACGGTTCAAAAGGTCCATAACTTTTGATCCGACCGTTGGATCGCGATCAAACTTTTCCTGGAGTTTCCGGAGGCTCTTTTCCATGGAGTGGATGTGGAATCCATACACGAGGAGGTGGAGGTCTTGTAGCGCAAGGCTAGAGTAACGGTTCAAAAATGCTATAACTTTTGATCCAACCGTTGGATCGCGATCAAACATTTACTGAAGTTTCCGGAGGACTTTTTCCATAGAGTGCATATGGAATCCATACTCGGTGATGTGGAGGTCTAGTAGCGCTAGGATAGAGTAACGGTTTGAAAGGGCCATAACTTTCGATCGGACCGTTGGATCGCGATCAAACTTTTCCTAGAGTTTCCGTAGGCCCTTTTCGATGGAGTGCATGTGGAATCCATACTTGGTGAGCTGAAGGTCTGGTCACGGCAGGCTAGAGTAACGGTTCGAACGGGCCATAACTTTCGATCGGACCGTTGGATCGCGATCAAACTTTTCCTAGAGTTTCCGGAGGCCCTTTTCGATGGAGTGCATGTGGAATCCATACTTGGTGAGCTGAAGGTCTGGTCACGGCAGGCTTGAGTAACGGTTCGAAAGGGCCATAACTTTCGATCCGACCGTTGGATCGCGATCAAACTTTTACTAGAGTTTACGGAGGCTCTTTTCCATGGAGTGCATGTGGAATCCATACACGGGGAGGTGGAGATGTGGTAGCTCCAGGCTGGAGTAACGGTTGGAAAAGGCTATAACTTTAGATTCGACCGTTGGATCGCGATCAAACTTTTGATGGAGTTTTCGGAGGCCCTTTTCCATGGAATGCATATGGAATCCATACTCAGTGATGTGGAGGTCTGGTAGCGCCACACTAGTGTAACGGTTCGAAAGGGCCATAACTTTGGATCCAACCGTTGAATCGCGATCGAACTTTTACTGGAGTTTTCAGAGGCCCTTGTCATGAAGTGCATGTGGAATCCATACTCGGTGAGGTGGAGGTCTGGTCACGGCAGGCTAGAGTAACGGTTCGAAAGGGCCATAACTTTCGATCCGACCGTTGAATCGCGATCAAACTTTTGCTAAAGTTTTCGGAGGCCTTTCTCTATGGAGTGCATGTGAAATCCACACTCAGTGAGGTGGAGGTCTAGTCACGGCAAGCTAGAGTAACGGTTCAAAAGATCCATAACTTTTGATCCGACCGTTGGATCGCGATCAAACTTTTACTGGAGTTTTTGGAAACCCTGTTCCATGGAGTGCATGTGGAATCCATACTCGGTGAGGTGGAGGTCTGGTTGCACCAAGCTAGAGTAACGGTTCGAAAAGGAGATAACTTTTGATCCAACAGTTGGATCGCGATCAAACTATTGCTGAAGTTTTCGAAGGCCTTTTTCTATGGAGTGCATGTGAAATCCACACTCAGTGAGGTGGAGGTCTGATCACGGCAGGCTAGAGTACCGGTTCGAAAGGACAATAACTTTTGATCCGACTGTTGGATCGCGATCAAACTTTTTCTGGAGTTTCTGGAGGCCCTTTTCCATGAAGTGCATGTGGAATCCATTCTCGCTGAGGTGGAGGTCTGGTAGAGCCAGGATAGAGTAACGGTTTGAAATGACCATAACTTTCGATCCAACCGTTGGATCGCGATCAAACTTTTGCTGAAATTTTCGGAGGCCTTTCTCTATGGAGTGCATGTGAAATCCACACTCAGTGAGGTGGAGGTCTGGTCACGGCAAGCCAGAGTAACGGTTCAAAAGGTCCATAACTTTTGATCCGACCTTTGGATCGCGATCAAACTTTTCCTGGAGTTTTCGGAGGCCCTTTTCCATGGATTGCATGTGCAATCGATACACGGTGAGGTGGAGACCTGGTTGCGCCACGCTAGTGTAACGGTTCGAAAGGGCAATAACTTTTGATCCGACCGTTGGATCGCGATCAAACTTTTCCTGGAGTTTCCGGAGGCTCTTTTCCATGGAGTGGATGTGGAATCCATACACGGGGAGGTGGAGGTCTAGTAGCGCAAAGCTAGAGTAACGGTTCAAAAAGGCTATAACTTTTGATCCAACCGTTGGATCGCGATCAAACATTTACTGGAGTTTCCGGAGGACCTTTTCCATAGAGTGCATATGGAAGCCATACTCGGTGATTTGGAGGTCTAGTAGCGCTAGGATAGAGTAACAGTTCGAAACGGCCATAAATTTTTATCTGATCGTTGGATCGCGATCAAACTTTTACTGCAGTTTTCGGAGGCCCTTGTTCATTGAGTGCATGTGGAATCCATACTCAGTGAGGTGGAGGTCTGGTAGCGCCACGCTAATGTAACGGTTTGAAAGGGCCATAACTTTGGATCCGACCGTTGGATCGCGATCAAACTTTTACTGGAGTTTCCGGAGGACCTTTTCCATAGAGTGCATATGGAAGCCATACTCGGTGATTTGGAGGTCTAGTAGCGCTAGGATAGAGTAACAGTTCGAAACGGCCATAATTGATTATTTTTATTTGGGTTTTTTATAATAATTGATGTGCTTTTTAGTAATGAAGTTTCTTTTAATGTCTCGATAGGTTTTTGGAGCTTAAATGAATTATTTCAGAAAATTCAACGTCGGAATTCGGAACAAAGAATTGAAGAGAAATTTAGTTGAAGATTGAAGCAAATCTTGGTTCAAATAAGTGCTCCAAATTTGCCCCAAAAATCAATTCAAGTCCAATTCTAGAAAAGAATATCATATGATTTATTTCAAGCCCAAACATGCCTTATGTTGTGTGCAAACTTCAACCATCAAACACTCAAGGTTTCAAAGTCAATCTTAGCCCAAATAATAGGTACATTTGTATCCTTATTTGATGCTTAAATTCAGCCCCAAATCAGCCCCAAATCAGCCCCAAATCACCTTCCAAATCAGCCCAAACACAATCCATGATCCTACATGTCCACATAATAAATAACATTTGATTTATTTGGGTAATTCATTGATCCAAGAGGGCAAGCACATGGATGGAAAGCTGGAGGGGACATTGTGACATTATTTTGGGTCAAAAGAAGAAAGAGACAACTCATAAAGGAGGAAGAAAAACGTGCACCAAAGTGTTCTCCAAGCTGGCCTGGTTTGATTTTCCAGAACACCTTTCGGTGTTTTCTCCATAACTTTTGACTCAGATGTCCAAATGAGCTGTTCTTTAATGATCTGGAAAGCTAACAGAATGGCCTATAAATATGTCTCTAATAGCCATCTCCAGAGGAGGCTTCTAAAAGGGTCGAATTGCTGTCCAAAGTTAGAGTCAGATTTGTGTCCGAATTTTTACTGAAATTGTGTTGTGTTCTTCTTTATAGATTTCGGTTCTTTAGCTTGTAAAACTCATTATTTCAGTTTGATTCAAGTCATTTTATGTTTATTAAAGTGTTATTATATCTAATCATGGTTGGCTAATCTTCTTCTTGGATTCAAATCAAGGATGATGGTGGTTGAGGTGAGTTCTTTAAGATATGAATGAATCTTAATGTCTATCTTTTCATTTTCTTCATGAATGTTTATTATTGCAAAGAAATTTTAGAAATCATTTAGGTAATGTTATAATCTTGAATTTTTATGCACAAACCTTAGTTTTGGTATAGAGATTGCTTGATTCAATGTCTTACTTAATATGAAAATACTTGTACATTCTTAAGCAATAATCAATCTTCATCCTTTTAAACTTCATTGTAATATCTTCCGATCTAATATCACCATCGTTGATATTAGGTTGAGTTATCTTATATATGTTAAAGGAATCACCAATACATCACCATTAAAATTGATTTGGACCAAGACTTACTTTTTCTTGTCATTTAAAATCTATTTACACTTTTTCATCTTTGAAAACAAATCCATCAATCATTTTCAACCAAGTTATTGTTAATTTAATTTCTCTTGAGTTTTGTTTTGTTACCTAGCTTAATTTCCAGATCTAGCTCTCTGTGGATATGACCTCGATCTTACCGAGTTAATTGCTACATCGCACACTCGTGCACTTGCGAGTTAAAACAAGCCGAACATAAAAAGCGGTCAAGCAATTTTGGCGCCGTTGCCGGGGAGCTAGCAAGCAAAGGTAACAAATTTCTATTTGATTATTGGAAAACAAAAAAAATACATAAAAATAAAAAATCAAATGGCTGGTTTTACCGCCTAAAAAAATTTAATTTGACCTCAACTTTTCGGATATTGGACTGTGGACTGGACTATTAATTGTTGGATTTTTGTTGGTTCAACCATTTTTCTTTTATTGTCTATTCTAATTAGTTTATAATATTTATTGTTTATATTATAAGGCTGGTTTTACCGCCTCTTGTTTATTTTATTTTATTTTGTTGTTTATTGTTGTTATTTTTTTTATATTTATTGTCTGAAGTGCTTGGCCGGTACTACCGCCTTTTGTTCATTTTATTTTATTTTGTTGTTTATTGTTGTTATTTTTCTTATATTTATTGTCTGAAGTGCTTGGCCGGTACTACCGCCTTTTGTTCATTTTATTTTATTTTGTTGTTTATTGTTGTTATTTTTTTTATATTTATTGTCTGAAGTGCTTGGCCGGTACTACCGCCTTTTGTTCATTTTATTTTATTTTGTTGTTTATTGTTGTTATTTTTCTTATATTTATTGTCTGAAGTGCTTGGCCGGTACTACCGCCTTTTGTTCATTTTATTTTATTTTGTTGTTTATTGTTGTTATTTTTCTTATATTTATTGTTTGAAGTGCTTGGCCGGTATTACCGCCTTTTATTCATGCTTGTTATAATTATCTTTTAATGTTTATTGTTGTTACTATTGCTTATTAGTTAGAGAGTGAATTTCTTAATTTGTTGTATTTTTATTTTTGAGCTATTACTTTATCTTTTACGTTTCATTTACTTTTATTTGCAATCTTTTTTTTCTTTTTCTTTTCCTTTCCTTTCGTATTCATATAATTGTTATATTATTGTTTTTTTATCATGGCTAATGTTGAAGATGTAGAGGGTGAAGGGAGTGTTCAAGGTAATGGACCTCCACAATTCAATGATCAACCTAATTTTCGAACTCTTAGAGAGTATCTTCACCCGGCTAGACAAAGTACACCTTCGTGTATTATCTTACCTCTTAACCAACAAGCTTTCAATTTGAAACCGGGCATGATTCAACTTCTTCCCACATTTCACGGTATGGATTCTGAAAATCCATACATACACATTAAAGACTTTGAAGAGGTATGTAATACTTTTATTGATAGAACATGCACCGAGGAAACTATTCGTCTTAAATTGTTCCCATTCTCTCTAAAGGATAAAGCCAAGCTTTGGTTAAACTCCTTGCGTCCTAGGTCTATAGGTACATGGAGAGAAATGCAAGCTGAATTTTTGAAAAAATACTTCCCCACTCATAGAACGGCAGCCTTACAACGTCAAATGATGAATTTTTCTTGTAGTCCAAATGAGTCATTTCACCAAGCTTGGGAAAGGTTTAAAGACTTGTTAAATGCATGCCCCCACCATGGTTTTGAGATGTGGAGGTTAGTGAGTTTCTTCTACGACTCTCTTACCGCAGATTTTAAAAAGCTAGTGTCAACCATGTGTAATGGTGAGTTTTATGACAAAGAACCAAGTGAAGCCTTTGATTTCTTTGATCAATTGGCTGAAAACACAAAGCAATGGGAGACTTCTCTCCCACTTCATGTTGAGTCTAGAAATACCATTTCTCATTCAAGTGGGAAGTTCCAATTGAAAGAAACTGATGACCTCAATGCTAGATTAGCCTCATTGGCTAGGAAAGTAGAGTCTCTTGAGATTAAAAAAGTGCATGTCATGAGTGAACAACAAGAGGAAAGTTGTGTTGTTTGTGAGAGCAAAGGGCATAGGACAACTGAGTGTCCTACCATTCCAGCCTTCAAGGAAGTGCTATATGGCCAAACTTCTGATTCAAGTAATGTTAGAAAGCCATTTTCAAACCAAGTAGGCAATCCCTACTCTGAGACCTACAATCCTGGATGGAGGAACCACCCAAATTTTGGATGGAGAAATGAGGGCCCTTCAGTACCTCAAACATTTCAACCTCCACCCCAACCATTTCATGCTCCCACACATAATACATACCAACCACCTCATAAGAGATCCCTAGAGGATACTCTTCAACAATTCATGCAAACACAAGGAGGAATCAACAACCAAGCTTACAAATTTCAAGACCAGACCAATAGGACCTTAGATGACATTCGAAGTCAACTAACCAAGTTGACTCAATCACTAAGCATTCAAGAGAAGGGAAAGATCCCAGCTCAACCAATGCCAAATCCTAGAGGTCAGGTACACATGAGCGAATCCTCATCTAGTGAACCTTCAAACCATGAACAAGTCCAAGCCATCACTACCCTTAGAAGTGGAAAGATTGTTGACAAAGCTATAGGTTTTGAGATTCCTAGAGGTATTGTGGAGGAGAAATCTAAGGAAAGTGAAGAGGAAATCAAAACACAAGTGACAAATGAGAGCTTGAGTGACAAAGAAGGTGAGATAAATGAGAAAGAGATGAGTGAGAAAGGAGATGATTCAAGAAAAATTGGAGTCAAAGTGAGTGATTTAGAATTTGTTCCTAGAGCACCATTTCCACAAAGGTTAGGGAAACCTAAACATGATCTTATGAACTCGGAAATCTATGAATTGTTCAAACAAGTGAAAGTCAACATCCCACTCCTTGATGCAATTAAACAAGTCCCATCTTATGCAAAGTTCCTCAAGGACTTATGCACAGTCAAAAGGAGATTGAATGTGAAAGAAAGAGCCTTTCTAACTGAACATGCTAGTGCCATCATCCAGTTTAAGACCCCTCCCAAATACAAAGATCCTGGTTGTCCTACCGTTTCATGCATTATTGGAAGTCATAAGATAGACCAAGCTTTGTTGGATTTAGGAGCAAGTGTGAATTTGATACCCTACACTGTTTATGAACAGTTAGGTTTAGGAGAAATCAAGCCTACTCGAATCACCCTTCAATTAGCTGATAGGTCAATCAAGATTCCCAGGGGTATTGTTGAGGATGTGTTGGTCCAAGTAGATAAATTCTACTTTCCTGTTGATTTTGTAGTGTTGGACACCGCACCTATTCAAGGTTCTAATGCTCCCATCCCAGTCATCTTAGGTAGACCTTTCCTAGCTACATCCAATGCTTTAATCAACTGTAGGAATGGGGTGATGAAATTGTCTTTTGGGAACATGACTGTGGAGATGAACATATTCAATGTCTCCAAACAAATTGGTGAACATGAGGACATTAGAGAGGTGGATTTGATCCAAACAGTTTGTCAAGAACACTTTGAGAGAGAATGGATAAAGGATCCATTGGAGAGAACTTTAATTCATGATGAAAGATTTTATTCTTTGGAATGTGTTGATGAGGAAGTAAGAGAACTCGAGACTTATCTAGATCCAATGCCTCTTATGTCAATAGGTCAATGGACCCCATCGTTTGAGCCTTTGATTTCACCCCAAGTGAAAGCTGAGGCATCTCTTGTCCAACCTTATAAACCAGAAAGGAAGCCTTTACCGAGTGATCTTAAGTATGCATTTCTAGGGGAAGATGAATCATATCCTATTGTGATTTCATCAAAACTTAGCATAGAGCAGGAACAAGAACTTTTGAGAGTGGTGAGAAAACACAAAAAAGCAATTGGGTGGACTATTACTGACTTGAAAGGAATTAGCCCTCTTTTATGTACACATAGAATCTATCTTGAAGAAGAGGCTAAAACTGTGAGGCAAATGCAAAGACGATTGAACCCAAACATGAAGGAAGTAGTAAGATGTGAAGTGCTTAAGCTACTTGATGCGGGTATCATTTACCCCATTGCAAACTCAAAATGGGTTAGTCCAACCCAAGTTGTCCCAAAAAAATCTGGAGTCACGGTAGTGAAAAATGAAAATAATGAGCTAGTACCAACTAGAATCCAAACTGGATGGCGTATGTGCATTGATTATCGTAAGTTGAACATAGTGACTAGGAAGGACCATTTTCCACTTCCATTTTTAGACCAAGTGCTTGAAAGAGTAGCCGGAAGAGCTTTCTATTGTTTTCTTGATGGATACTCAGGTTACAACCAAATTGAGATTTCTTTAGAAGACCAAGAAAAAACCACTTTCACTTGTCCTTTTGGTACCTATGCTTATAGAAGAATGCCTTTTGGCTTGTGTAATGCACCAGCCACTTTTCAAAGGTGTATGATGAGTATCTTTAGTGACATGGTGGAAAATTTTTTGGAAGTTTTCATGGATGATTTTTCAGTTTATGGGGATTCTTATGAGTTGTGTCTAATGCATTTAGAAAAAGTTCTTGAAAGGTGTGAAGAGAGGAATCTTGTACTTAATTGGGAGAAATGTCATTTTATGGTGACACATGGCATTGTCTTAGGTCACATTGTCTCTTCAAAAGGGATAGAGGTAGATAAGTCAAAGGTTGAAGTCATTCAAAAATTACCTACCCCTCGGACTGTGAAAGATGTGAGATCCTTTTTAGGACACGCTGGTTTTTACCGAAGATTCATTCATTCTTTTAGTACCATTGCCAAACCATTGTGTAACTTGTTGTCACAAGATGTTCAATTTGATTGGACATCAAAATGTCAAGAAGCTTTTGAAAAGCTTAAAGGGTTGTTGACCACTGCACCAATCATGCAAGCTCCTGATTGGTCTTTACCATTTGAACTGATGTGTGATGCTAGTGATTTTGCGGTAGGGGCTGTTTTAGGACAAAGAAAAGATAAGAAACCTCATGTCATTTATTATGCTAGCAAGACTTTGAATGATGCTCAATTGAATTACACTACAACTGAAAAAGAACTTTTAGCTGTAGTATTTGCATTGGACAAGTTTAGGTCTTATTTGGTTGGATCTCTTGTTATTGTTTTTACTGATCATGCAGCATTGAAATACTTGCTCACAAAACAAGATGTCAAGCCACGTTTGATTCGATGGATCCTCTTACTCCAAGAGTTTAACCTTGAAATTCGAGATAAAAAGGGAGTAGAGAATGTAGTGGCTGATCATTTGTCCCGTCTTTCAAGCTATGAGACCACAATTGATGAATCTCCAATAAATGAATTCTTTGCTGATGAAAATTTATTTTGTGCAGGTACTGTTTCCTACATTGGCTCTCCATGGTATGCTGACATAGCAAATTACCTAGCCACAAGTCAGATTCCTTCTCATTGGTCTAAACTTGACAAACAAAAATTCTTGCGTAACGTGCGCACCTTTTTTTGGGATGACCCCTACCTATTTAAATACTGCCCTGACCAAATTGTTAGGCGGTGCATCCCTGATCATGAAATTCCAAGTGTAATTAATTTTTGTCATGCATTAGCCTGTGGTGGGCATTTCTCTTCCAAGAAAACCACTGCCAAGATCTTGCAGTGTGGTTTTTATTGGCCCACCATGTTCAAAGATGTCCATGCCTTCTGTGTTGCATGTGACCGATGCCAACGACTAGGTAACCTTACTAGGCGTAACATGATGCCCCTAAACCCCATTCTTGTTTTGGAAATATTTGATTGTTGGGGGATTGATTTCATGGGACCTTTTCCAAGTTCATTTGGTTACCAATTCATCCTTGTAGCTGTTGATTATGTGTCTAAATGGGTGGAGGCCATTGCATCTCGAACCAATGACCATCGAGTTGTGGTCAAATTCTTGAAAGAAAATATTTTCTCTCGTTTTGGCATGCCCCGGGCTATGATTAGTGATGGGGGTAAGCATTTTTGTAACAAGCCCGTTGGGATTTTGATGAGAAAATATAGTGTAATTCACAAGGTCAGTACCCCCTATCATCCACAGACTAGTGGCCAAGCTGAGTTGGCAAATAGGGAGATCAAGAACATTCTAGAGAAAACAGTCAATCCAAACCGTAAAGATTGGTCCCTACGACTAGTTGATGCTTTGTGGGCATATCGCACTGCTTACAAGACCTCTTTAGGAATGTCTCCTTATAGGCTAGTTTATGGAAAGCCTTGTCATCTCCCTGTTGAGATTGAGCACCGTGCATATTGGGCCATCCGGCAATTCAATGATAATGAAAACGAGGTTGGCAAAAATAGAAAGCTTCAATTGGATGAATTAGAGGAGCTGAGAAATGATGCATTTGAAAATGCAAAAATTTCAAAACATAAGATGAAAGCTTTGCATGATAAACACATTTTTAGAAAATCCTTTCATGTTGGTCAAAAGGTTCTCTTGTATAATTCACGATTACATCTCTTTCCTGGGAAGTTAAGGACAAAATGGATTGGTCCATTTGTGATTAAATCCATCTCTGAGCATGGTGCATTTGAGGTAGAAAATCCTAAGAATGGAAATGTTTTCAAAGTAAATGGTCATCGATTGAAACCTTATCTTGAAAACTTTGTGGCTGAAGTTGAGACATTGGATCTTGAAGATCCAATACCATTGTAGTATCAGAAGTAATGAGTTTTTATTTTTATTTTTTTCATTTTTATTTTTATTTTTTTTTTCTCTTTCTTCCATCTCTTATATTTTCTTGTTCATGCATTAGGGACAATGCATTATTTTAAGTTGGGGGGGTGTGAGGTTCTTTATTTTCAAAAAAAAAAAAAAAAAAACATCAATGTTTTCTTTTAGTTGTGATATGCAGGTAAAAAAAAATCAAGCAAGAAGTCAGCTCATGTCCAATTCAATCAGACATTCATCCTTGAGAACAAAAGGGGAGTAACAGTTTTCTAATCTTTATACTTTTCTTCTCTTTCTTTTTTACATTGAGGATAATGAAAAACTTAATTTTAGATATTTGATTATGTTGAATGCTTGAGATAACCATGCTTGTTAAAAAAAAAAAAAACTTGCATTCGTATGTGAATGAGACTTGTTTAAGATCAACATTACATTTTTGGATTCATTATTGTGTTGAACATTGCATGCTTTAATTTGGGATAGATAATATCTTATAAAGCAAGATATAGCATACTTTTTTCTTAAGATTATTGAAGTACATCTTTCCTTGTAAAAGTTGTGTGAGTTGTGTGATTATGCATGAAAGATGAGTGTGATGCTTTACTTGTGATCATCCCTTTTGATCTAGTCCTAAACAAGGTTTAAGTAAATAGAGTAATCATTATTACACAAATGTGTACAAAATTCTATCTACTCCAATGTTTTGAGTTGCTCAGTAACTAGGGGTATTCATCACAAATGTTTATCTTTACGTCAAACGGCAGCTTGAAATATGAGTATGCAAAGCACTTTAAGTTTGTGACTTTGTGAGTAACCGGGTGCATTCATCACAAATGTTTGTATTCGCGTCAAAAGGGAAGTGACCACTTAAAGAAAAAGAATAAATAATATCTTCAAAAAAAAAAGAGAAAAAAAAAAGAAAAAAGAAAAAAATATATATAGATATTTCTCTAGTTTGCTACCTTGTTTGTAGTAGTAAGAAGGGAAGATTACAAGTTGAGTTTTTGCGTGAATCAATTATGTTGGTTGCATGATAAATACGATTGAATTTGGAATTTTGTATGGATGTTTGATTTAGAGAATGTGAGTATGCTTATTTTTCTTTATTTGTTATTGTGTACACTAAGTTAAAGATACCAATGTTTGCATGATATGTCCTTTAAGTGTGATGAGTCGAGCCTAATTATGTTATTATTATTCTTTTTATTTCAAAGGTTTTATGTTTTGTTTTGCTTGAGGACTAGCAAAATCTAAGTTGGGGGGTGTGATTGTGCATCAAAAGTATCATTAAGTCTCTTATTTTACATATGTATTTATTATTTTTATTTGGGTTTTTTATAATAATTGATGTGCTTTTTAGTAATGAAGTTTCTTTTAATGTCTCGATAGGTTTTTGGAGCTTAAATGAATTATTTCAGAAAATTCAACGTCGGAATTCGGAACAAAGAATTGAAGAGAAATTTAGTTGAAGATTGAAGCAAATCTTGGTTCAAATAAGTGCTCCAAATTTGCCCCAAAAATCAATTCAAGTCCAATTCTAGAAAAGAATATCATATGATTTATTTCAAGCCCAAACATGCCTTATGTTGTGTGCAAACTTCAACCATCAAACACTCAAGGTTTCAAAGTCAATCTTAGCCCAAATAATAGGTACATTTGTATCCTTATTTGATGCTTAAATTCAGCCCCAAATCAGCCCCAAATCAGCCCCAAATCACCTTCCAAATCAGCCCAAACACAATCCATGATCCTACATGTCCACATAATAAATAACATTTGATTTATTTGGGTAATTCATTGATCCAAGAGGGCAAGCACATGGATGGAAAGCTGGAGGGGACATTGTGACATTATTTTGGGTCAAAAGAAGAAAGAGACAACTCATAAAGGAGGAAGAAAAACGTGCACCAAAGTGTTCTCCAAGCTGGCCTGGTTTGATTTTCCAGAACACCTTTCGGTGTTTTCTCCATAACTTTTGACTCAGATGTCCAAATGAGCTGTTCTTTAATGATCTGGAAAGCTAACAGAATGGCCTATAAATATGTCTCTAATAGCCATCTCCAGAGGAGGCTTCTAAAAGGGTCGAATTGCTGTCCAAAGTTAGAGTCAGATTTGTGTCCGAATTTTTACTGAAATTGTGTTGTGTTCTTCTTTATAGATTTCGGTTCTTTAGCTTGTAAAACTCATTATTTCAGTTTGATTCAAGTCATTTTATGTTTATTAAAGTGTTATTATATCTAATCATGGTTGGCTAATCTTCTTCTTGGATTCAAATCAAGGATGATGGTGGTTGAGGTGAGTTCTTTAAGATATGAATGAATCTTAATGTCTATCTTTTCATTTTCTTCATGAATGTTTATTATTGCAAAGAAATTTTAGAAATCATTTAGGTAATGTTATAATCTTGAATTTTTATGCACAAACCTTAGTTTTGGTATAGAGATTGCTTGATTCAATGTCTTACTTAATATGAAAATACTTGTACATTCTTAAGCAATAATCAATCTTCATCCTTTTAAACTTCATTGTAATATCTTCCGATCTAATATCACCATCGTTGATATTAGGTTGAGTTATCTTATATATGTTAAAGGAATCACCAATACATCACCATTAAAATTGATTTGGACCAAGACTTACTTTTTCTTGTCATTTAAAATCTATTTACACTTTTTCATCTTTGAAAACAAATCCATCAATCATTTTCAACCAAGTTATTGTTAATTTAATTTCTCTTGAGTTTTGTTTTGTTACCTAGCTTAATTTCCAGATCTAGCTCTCTGTGGATATGACCTCGATCTTACCGAGTTAATTGCTACATCGCACACTCGTGCACTTGCGAGTTAAAACAAGCCGAACATAAAAAGCGGTCAAGCAATCGTGATCAAACTTTTGCTGAAGTTTTCGGAGGCCTTTCTCTATGGAGTGCATGTGAAATCCACACTCAGTGAGGTGGAGGTCTGGTCACGGCAAGCTAGAGTAACGGTTCAAAAAGTCCATAACATTTGATCTGACCGTTGGATCGCGATCAAACTTTTGCTGGAGTTTCCGGAGGACCTTTTCTATAGAGTGCATGTGAAATCTATACTCAGTGAGGTGGAGGTCTGGTCACCACAGGTTAGAGGAACGGTTCGAAAGGGCAATAACTTTGGATCCGACCGTTGGATCGCGATCAAACCTTTACTAGAGTTTCCGGAGGCTCTTTTCCATGGAGTGGATGTGGAATCCATACACGGGGAGGTGGAGGTCTGGTAGCGCAAGGCTAGAGTAACGGTTCCAAAAGGCTATAATTTTTGATCCAACCGTTCGATCGCGATCAAACGTTTACTGGAGTTTCCAGAGGACCTTTTCCATAGAGTGCATATGGAATCCATACTCGGTGATGTGGTGGTCTAGTAGGGCTAGGATAGAGTAACGGTTCGAAACGACCATAATTTTTTATCTGACCGTTGGATTGCGATCAAACTTTTACTGGAGTTTTCGGAGGCCCTTGTCCATTGAGTGCATGTGGAATCCACACTTAGTGAGGTGGAGGTCTGGTCACGATAGGCTAGAGTAACGGTTCGAAAGGGCCATAACTTTTGATCCGACAATTGGATCGTGATCAAACTTTTACTGGAGTTTCCGGAGGCCCTTTTCGATGGAGTGCATGTGGAATCCATACTTGGTGAGCTGAAGGTCTGGTCACGGCAGGCTAGAGTAACTTTCGATCCGACCGTTGGATCGCGATCAAACTTTTACTGGAGTTTTCGGAAACCCTGTTCCATGGAGTGCATGTGGAATCCATACTCGGTGAGGTGGAGGTCTAGTTGCACCAGGCTAGAGTAACGGTTCGAAAAGGAGATAACTTTTGATCCAACAGTTGGATCGCGATCAAACTTTTGCTGAAGGTTTCGGAGGCCTTTTTCTATGGAGTGCATGTGAAATCCACACTCGGTGAGGTGGAGGTCTGATCACGGCAGGCTAGAGTAATGGTTCTAAATGGTCATAACTTTGGATCCGACCGTTGGATCGCGATCAAACTCTTACTGGAGTTTCAGAGGCCCTTTTCCATGGAATGCATGTGAATTCCATATTCGGTGAGGTGGAGGTCTGGTAGCGCCAGGCTAGAGTAACTGTTCGAAAGGGCCATAACTTTCGATCCGACCGTTGGATCGTGATCAAACTTTTACTGGAGTTTACGGAGGCTCTTTTCCATGGAGTGCCTGTGGAATCCATACACGGGGAGGTGGAGGTGTGGTAGCTCCAGGCTGGAGTAACGGTTTGAAAGGACTATAACTTTAGATCCGACCGTTGGATCGCGATCAAACTTTTGATGGAGTTTTCGGAGGCCCTTTTCCACGGAGTGCATATGGAATCCATACTCGGTGAGGTGGAGGTCTGGTAGTGCCAGGCTAGAGTAATGGTTCTAAAGGGCCATAACTTTGGATCCGACCGTTGGATCGCGATCAAACTTTTACAGGAGTTTTCGGAGGCCCTTTTCCGTGTAGTGCATATGAATTCCATACTCGATGAGGTTGAGGTCTGGTAGTGCCAGGCTAGAGTAACGGTTCTAAACAACCATAACTTTTGATCCGACCGTTGGATCGCGATCAAACTTTTGCTCGAGTTTCCGGTGGCCCTTTTCCATGGAGCGCATGTGGATTCCATACATGGTAAGGTGGATGTCTGGTCACGGCAGGCTAGCGCAACGTTTCGAAACGACAATAACTTTTGATCCGACCGTTGGATCGCGATCAAACTTTTGCTGGAAGTTCCGGAGGCCCTTTTCCATGGGGCGCATGTGGAATCCATACACGGTGAGGTGGACGTCTGGTCACGGCAGGCTAGAATAAAAGTTTAAAACGGCCATAACTTTTGATCCGACCGTTGGAACGCGATCAAACTTTTACTGGAGTTTTCGGAGGCCCTTTTCCATGGAGGGCATGTGGAATCCATACTCGGTGAGCTTGAGGTCTGGTAGCGCCACGCTAGAGTAACGGTTTGAAAGGGCCATAAATTTGGATCCGAACGTTAGATCGCGATTAAACTTTTACTGGAGTTTTCGGAGGCCCTTTTCCATGGAGGGCATGTGGAATCCATACTCGGTGAGGTTGAGGTCTGGTAGCGCCACGCTAGAGTAACGGTTTGAAAGGGCCATAACTTTGGATCCGAACGTTAGATCAAGATGAAACTTTTACTAGAGTTTTCGGAGGCTCTTTTCCATGGAGTGCATGTGGAATCCATACACGGTGAGGTGGACGTCTGGTCACGGCAGGCTAGAGTAACAGTTTAAAACGACCATAATTTTTGATCCGACCGTTGGATCGCGATCAAACTTTTGCTGGAGTTTCCGGAGGCCTTTTTCTATAGAGTGCATGTGAAATCTATACTCAGTGAGGTGGAGGTCTGGTCACCGCAGGCTAGAGGAACAGTTCGAAAGGGCAATAACTTTGGATCTAACCGTTGGATCGCGATCAAACTTTTAATGGAGTTTTCGGAGGCCTTTTTTTATGGAGTGCATATGGAATCCATACTCGGTGAGGTGGAGGTCTGGTAGCGCCAGGTTAGAGTAATGGTTCTAAATGGTCATAACTTTGGATATGACCGTTGGATCGCGATCAAACTTTTACTGGAGTTTTCGGAGGCCCTTTTCCGTGGAATGCATGTGAATTCCATACTTGGTGACTGAGGTCTGGTAGCGCCAGGCTAGAGGAACGGTTTGAAAGGGCCATAACTATGGATTCGACCGTTGGATCGCGATCAAACTTTTACTGGAGTTTTTGGAGGCCCTATTCCATGGAGTGCATATGGAATCCATACACGGTGAGGTGGACGTCTGGTCACGGTAGGCTAGCGCAACGTTTCGAAACGACAATAACTTTTGATACAGCCGTTGGATCACGATCAAACTTTTAATGGAGTTTTCAAATACCCTTTTCCATGGAGTGCATGCGCAATCCATACTCGGTGAGGTGGCGGTCTGGTAGCGCCAGGCTAGAGTAATGGTTCTTAAGGGCCATAACTTTGGATCCGACTGTTGGATGGCGATCAAACTTTTACTGGAGTTTTCAGAAGCCCTGTTCCATGGAGTGCATGTGGAATCCATTCTCGTTGAGGTGGAGGTCTGGTAGCGCCACGCTAGAGTAGCGGTTCGAAAGGGCCATAACGTTGGATCCGACCGTTGGATCGCGATCAAACTTTTACTGGAGTTTTCGGAGGCCCTTTTCCATGAAGTGTATGTGGAATCCATACTCGGTGACTGAGGTCTGGTAGCGCCAGGCTAGAGGAACGGTTTGAAAGGGCCATAACTATGCATTCGACCGTTGGATCGCGATCAAACTTTTACTGGAGTTTTTGGAGGCCCTATTCCATGGAGTGCATCTGGAATCCATACACGGTGAGGTGGACGTCTGGTCACGGCAGGCTAGCGCAACGTTTTGAAATGACAATAACTTTTGATACGGCCGTTGGATCGCGATCAAACTTTTACTGGAGTTTTCGGATACCCTTTCCCATGGAGTGCATGCGCAATCCATACTCGGTGAGGTGGCGGTCTGGTAGCACCAGGCTAGAGTAATGGTTGTTAAGGGCCATAACTTTGAATCCAACCGTTGGATGGCGATCAATCTTTTACTGCAGTTTTCGGAGGCCCTTTTCCATGGAGTGCATGTGTAATCCATACTCGATGAGGTGGAGGTCTGGTAGCGCCACGCTAGAATAACGGTTCGAAATGGCCATAACTTTGGATCCGACCGTTGGATCGCGATCAAACTTTTACTGGAGTTTTTGGTGGCCCTCGTCCATGGAGTGCGTGTGCAATCCATACTCGGTGAGGTGGAGGTCTGGTAGCGCCAGGCTAGAGTAACTGTTGGAAACAGCCATAACATTGGATCCGACCGTTGGAACGTGATCAAACTTTTACTGGAGTTTTCAGAGGCCCTTTTCCATGGAGTGCATGTGGAATCCATACTCAGTGAGGTGGAGGTCTGGTCACCGCAGGCTAGAGGAACACTTCGAAAGGGCAATAACTTTTGATCCGACCGGTGGATCGCGATCAAACTTTTAATGGAGTTTTCGGAGGCCCTTTTTTATGGGGTGCATATGGAATCCATACTCGGTGAGGTGGAGGTCTGGTAGCGCCAGGCTAGAGTAATGGTTCTAAATGGTCATAACTTTGGATCCGACCGTTGGATCGCGATCAAACTTTTACTAGAGTTTTCGGAGGCCCTTTTCCGTGGAATGCATGTGAATTCCATACTCGTTGAGGTGGAGGTCTGGTAGCGCAAGGCTAGAGTAGTGGTTGGAAACGGCCATAAAATTGGATCCGACCGTTGGAACGTGATCAAACTTTTACTGGAGTTTTCAGAGGCCCTTTTCCGTGGAGTGCATGTGGAATCCATACTCGGTGAGGTGGAGGTCTGGTCACCGCAGGCTAGAGGAACGGTTTGACAGGGCAATAACTTTTGATCCGACCGGTGGATCGCGATCAAACTTTTACTGGAGTTTCTGGAGGCTCTTTTCCATGGAGTGGATGTGGAATCCATACACGGGGAGGTGGAGGTGCGGTAGATCCAGGTTGGAGTAACAGTTTGAAAGGTCTATAACTTTAGATCCAACCGTTGGATCGCGATCAAACTTTTAATGGAGTTTTCGGAGGCCCTTTTTTATGGAGTGCATATGGAATCCATACTCGGTGAGGTGGAGGTCTGGTAGCGCCAGGCTAGAGTAATGGTTCGAAAGGGCCATAACTTTGGATCCGACCGTTGGAACGCGATCAAACCTTTACTGGAGTTTTCAGAAGCCCTGCTCCATGGAGTGCATGTGGAATCCATACTCGCTGAGGTGGAGGTCTAGTAGCGCCACGCTAAAGTAGCGGTTGGAAACGGCCATAAAATTGGATCCGACCGTTGGAACGTGATCAAACATTTACTGGAGTTTTCAGAGGCCCTTTTCCGTGGAGTGCATGTGGAATCCATACTCGGTGAGGTGGAGGTCTGGTCACCGCAGGCTAGAGGAACGGTTTGACAGGGCAATAACTTTTGATCCGACCGGTGGATCGCGATCAAACTTTTACTGGAGTTTCTGGAGGCTCTTTTCCATGGAGTGGATGTGGAATCCATACACGGGGAGGTGGAGGTGCGGTAGATCCAGGTTGGAGTAACAGTTTGAAAGGTCTATAACTTTAGATCCAACCGTTGGATCGCGATCAAACTTTTAATGGAGTTTTCGGAGGCCCTTTTTTATGGAGTGCATATGGAATCCATACTCGGTGAGGTGGAGGTCTGGTAGCGCCAGGCTAGAGTAATGGTTCTAAATGGTCATAACTTTGGATCCGACCGTTGGATCGCGATCAAACTTTTACTGGAGTTTTCGGAGGCCCTTTTCCGTGGAATGCATGTGAATTCCATACTCGGTGAGGTGGAGGTCTGGTAGCGCCAGGCTAGAGTAATGGTTCTAAAGGGCCATAACTTTGGATCCGACCGTTGGATGGCAATCAAACTTTTACTGGAGTTTTCAGAAGCCCTGTTCCATGGTATGCATTTGGAATCCATACTCGCTGAGGTGGAGGTCTGGTAGCGCCACGCTAGAGTAGCGATTCGAAAGGGCCATAACTTTGGATCTGACCGTTGGATCGCGATCAAACTTTTAACGGAGTTTTCGGAGGCCTTTTTCCATGGAATGCATGTGGAATCCATATTCGGTGACTGAGGTCTCGTAGCGCCAGGCTAGAGTAACGGTTGGAAACCGCCATAACATTGGATCCGACCGTTGGAACGTGATCAAACTTTTACTGGAGTTTTCAGAGGCCCTTTTCCATGGAGTGCATGTGGAATCCATACACGGTGAGGTGGATGTCTGGTCACGGCAGGATAGCGCAACGTTTCGAAAAGACAATATTTTTTGATATGGCCATTGGATCACGATCAAACTTTTACTGGAGTTTTCGGATACCCTTTTCCATGGAGTGCATGCGCAATCCATACTCGGTGAGGTGGCGGTCTGGTAGCGCCAGGCTAGCCTAATGGTTCTTAAGGGCCATAACTTTGGATCCAACCGTTGGATGGCGATTAATCTTTTACTGCAGTTTTCGGAGGCCCTTTTCCATGGAGTGCATGTGTAATCCATACTCGATGAGGTGGAAGTCTGGTAGCGCCACGCTAGAATAATGGTTCGAAAGGGCCATAACTCTGGATCCAACCGTTAGATGGCGATCAATCTTTTACTGCAGTTTTCGGAAGCCCTTTTCCATGGAGTGCATGTGGAATCCATACTCGATGAGGTGGAGGTCTGGTAGCGCCACGCTAGAATAACGGTTCGAAAGGGCCATAACTTTGGATCCGACCGTTGGATCGCGATCAAAATTTTACTGGAGTTTTCGGAGGCCCGTTTTCGTGTAGTGCATGTGAATTCCATACTCGGTGAGGTGGAGGTCTGGTAGCGCCAAATTAGAGTAACGGTTCCAAACGGCCATAACTTTTGATCCGACCCTTGGATCGCGATCAAACTTTTGCTGGAGTTTCTGGAGGCCCTTTTCCATGGAGTGCATGTGGAATCCATACACGGTGAGGTGGACGTTTGGTCACGGCATGCGAGAGCAACGTTTCGAAAGGACAATAACTTTTGATACGGCCGTTGGATCGCAATCAAACTTTTACAGGAGTTTACGGAGGCCCATTTCTATGGAGTGCATGTGCAATCCATACTCGGTGAGGTGGAGGTCTGGTAGCACCAGGCTAGAGTCATGGTTCTAAAGGGCCATAACTTTGGATCCGACCGTTGGATGGTGATCAAACTTTCACTGGAGTTTTCAGAGGCCCTTTTCCGTGAAGTGCATGTGAATTCCATACTCGGTGAGGTGGGGGTCTGGTAGCGCCACGCTAGAGTAACGGTTTGAAAAAGCTATAACTTTTGATCCGACCGTTCGATCGCGATCAAAGTTTTACTAGAGTTTTTGGAGGCCTTTTTTCCGTGTAATGCATATGAATTGCATACTTGGTGAGGTGGAGGTCTGGTCGTAGCAGGCTAGAGTAACGGTTCAAAACTGCCTTAACTTTTGATCCGACCATTGGATCGCGATCAAACTTTTGCTGGAGTTTCCGGAGGCCCTTTTCCATGGAATGCATGTGTAATCTATACTAAGTGAGGTGGAGGTCTGGTCACGGCAGGCTAGAGGAACAGTTCGAAAGGGCAATAACTTTTGCTCCGACTGTTGGATCGCGATCAAACTTTTACTGGAGTTTCCGGAGGCCCTTTTCGTGGAGTGCATGTGCAATCCATATTCGGTGAGGTGGAGGTCTGGTAGCGTCAGGCTAGAGTAACGGTTCAAAAGGGCCATAACTTTCGATACGACTGTTTGATCGCGATCAAACCTTTTCTGGAGCTTTTGGAGGCCCTTTTCCATGTAGTGTATGTGGAATCCATACTCGGTGAGGTGGAGGTCTGGTAGCGCCATGCTAGATTAACGATTCGAAAGGGCCATAACTTTGGATTCGACCGTTGGATCGCGATGAAACTTTTACTGGAGTTTACGGATGCCCTTTTCCATAGAGTGTGTGTGGAGTCCATACTCAATGAAGTGGAGGTCTGGTAGCACCAGGCTAGAGTAACGGTTCGAAAGGGCCATAACTTTCGATCCTACCATTGGATCGCTATCAAACATTTACTGGAGCTTGCGGAGGCCCTTTTCCATGGAGTGCATGTGGAATCCATACTCGGTGAGGTGGAGGTCTGGTAGCGCCACGCTAGAATAACGGTTTGATAGGGCCATATCTTTGGATCCGACCATTGGATCCCGATCAAACTTTTACTGGAGCTTTGTGGAGGCCCTTTTCCATGCAGTGCATGTGGAATCCATACTCGGTGAGGTGGAGGTCTGGTAGCCCCAGGCTAGAATAACGGTTCGAAAGGGCCATAACTATGGATCCGACCGTTGGATCACGATCAAACTTTTAATGGAGTTTCCGGAGGCCCTATTCCATGGAGTGCATGTTGAATCCATACGCGGTGAGGTGGACGTCTGGTCACGGCAGGCTAGAGCAAGGTTTAGAAAGGACAATAACTTTTGATACGGTCGTTGGATCGCGATCAAAATTTTACTGGAGTTTGCGGAGGCCCATTTCCATGGAGTGCATGTGGAATCCATACTCGGTGAGGTGGAGGTCTGGTAGCGTCAGCCTGGAGTAATGGTTCTAAAGGGCCATAACTTTGGATCCGACCGTTGGATGGCGATCAAACTTTTACTGGAGTTTTCGAAGGCCTTTTTTCGTGGAGTGCATGTGAATTCCATACTCGGTGAGGTGGAGGTCTGGTAGCGCCAGGCTAGAGTAACGGTTCCACACGTCCATAACTTTTGATCCGACTGTTGGATCGGGATCAAACTTTTTCTGGAGTTTCCGGAGGCCCTTTTCCATGGAGTGCATGTGAAATCTATACTCCGTGGGGTGGAGGTCTGGTCACGACAGGCTAGAGGAACGGTTCGAAAGGGCAATAACTTTAAATCTGACCGTTGGATCGCGATCAAACTTTTACTGGAGTTTCCGGAGGCCCTTTCCATAGAGTGCATGTGAAATCTATACTCGGTGAGGTGGAGGTCTGGTAGCGCCATGCTAGAGTAACGGTGGGAAACAGCCAGAACTTTGGATCCGACCGTTGGAACGCAATCAAACTTTTACTGGAGTTTGCAGAGGCCCTTTTTCATTGAGTGCATGTGGAATCCATACTCGGTTAGGTGGGGGTCTGGTAGCGCCACGATAGTGTAACGGTTTGAAAGGGCCATAACTTTGGATCCGACCGTTGGAACGCGATCAAACTTTTACTGGAGTTTCTTGAGGCCCTTCTCCATGGAGTGCATCTGCAATCCATACTCGTTGAGGTGGATGTCTGGTAGCGCCAAGCTAGAGTAAAGGTTCTAAAGGGTCATAACTTTCGATCCGACCGTTGGATCGCGATCAAACTTTTACTGGAGTTTTCAGAGGCTCTTTTCCATGGATTGGATGTGGAATCCATACACGGGGAGGTGGACGTCTGGTCACGGTAGGCTAGAGTAATGTTTCGAAAGGGCAATAACTTTTGATCTGACCGTTGGATCGCGATCAAACTTTTACTGGAGTTTTCGGAGGCCCTTTTCAACGGAGTGCATGTGCAATCCGTACTCGGTGAGGTGGAAGTCTAGTAGCGCCACGCTAGAGTAACGGTTCGAAAGGGCCATAACTTTGGATCCGATCGTTGGATCGCGATCAAAGTTTTACTGGAGTTTGCGGAGGCCCATTTCCATGGAGTGCATGTGGAATCCATACTCGGTGAGGTGGAGGTCTGGTAGCGTCAGCCTGGAGTAATGGTTCTAAAGGGCCATAACTTTGGATCCGACCGTTGGATGGCGATCAAACTTTTACTGGAGTTTTCGAAGGCCTTTTTTCGTGGAGTGCATGTGAATTCCATACTCGGTGAGGTGGAGGTCTGGTAGCGCCAGGCTAGAGTAACGGTTCCAAACGTCCATAACTTTTGATCCGACTGTTGGATCGCGATCAAACTTTTTCTGGAGTTTCCGGAGGCCCTTTTCCATGGAGTGCATGTGAAATCTATACTCCGTGGGGTGGAGGTCTGGTCACGACAGGCTAGAGGAACGGTTCGAAAGGGCAATAACTTTAAATCTGACCGTTGGATCGCGATCAAACTTTTACTGGAGTTTCCGGAGGCCCTTTCCATAGAGTGCATGTGAAATCTATACTCGGTGAGGTGGAGGTCTGGTAGCGCCATGCTAGAGTAACGGTGGGAAACAGCCAGAACTTTGGATCCGACCGTTGGAACGCAATCAAACTTTTACTGGAGTTTGCAGAGGCCCTTTTTCATTGAGTGCATGTGGAATCCATACTCGGTTAGGTGGGGGTCTGGTAGCGCCACGATAGTGTAACGGTTTGAAAGGGCCATAACTTTGGATCCGACCGTTGGAACGCGATCAAACTTTTACTGGAGTTTCTTGAGGCCCTTCTCCATGGAGTGCATCTGCAATCCATACTCGTTGAGGTGGATGTCTGGTAGCGCCAAGCTAGAGTAAAGGTTCTAAAGGGTCATAACTTTCGATCCGACCGTTAGATCGCGATCAAACTTTTACTGGAGTTTTCAGAGGCTCTTTTCCATGGATTGGATGTGGAATCCATACACGGGGAGGTGGACGTCTGGTCACGGTAGGCTAGAGTAATGTTTCGAAAGGGCAATAACTTTTGATCTGACCGTTGGATCGCGATCAAACTTTTACTGGAGTTTTCGGAGGCCCTTTTCAACGGAGTGCATGTGCAATCCGTACTCGGTGAGGTGGAAGTCTAGTAGCGCCACGCTAGAGTAACGGTTCGAAAGGGCCATAACTTTGGATCCGATCGTTGGATCGCGATCAAAGTTTTACTGGAGTTTGCGGAGGCCCATTTCTATGGAGTGCATGTGGAATCCATACTCGGTGAGGTGGAGGTCTGGTAGCGTCAGCCTGGAGTAATGGTTCTAAAGGGCCATAACTTTGGATCCGACCGTTGGATGGCGATCAAACTTTTACTGGAGTTTTCGGAGGCCTTTTTTCGTGGAGTGCATGTGAATTCCATACTCAGTGAGGTGGAGGTCTGGTAGCGCCAGGCTAGAGTAACGGTTCCAAACGTCCATAACTTTTGATCCGACTTTTGGATCGCGATCAAACTTTTTCTGGAGTTTCCGGAGGCCCTTTTCCATGGAGTGCATGTGAAATCTATACTCCGTGGGGTGGAGGTCTGGTCACGACAGGCTAGAGGAACGGTTCGAAAGGGCAATAACTTTAAATCTGACCGTTGGATCGCGATCAAACTTTTACTGGAGTTTCCGGAGGCCCTTTCCATAGAGTGCATGTGAAATCTATACTCGGTGAGGTGGAGGTCTGGTAGCGCCATGCTAGAGTAACGGTGGGAAACAGCCAGAACTTTGGATCCGACCGTTGGAACGCAATCAAACTTTTACTGGAGTTTGCAGAGGCCCTTTTTCATTGAGTGCATGTGGAATCCATACTCGGTTAGGTGGGGGTCTGGTAGCGCCACGATAGTGTAACGGTTTGAAAGGGCCATAACTTTGGATCCGACCGTTGGAACGCGATCAAACTTTTACTGGAGTTTCTTGAGGCCCTTCTCCATGGAGTGCATCTGCAATCCATACTCGTTGAGGTGGATGTCTGGTAGCGCCAGGCTAGAGTAAAGGTTCTAAAGGGTCATAACTTTCGATCCGACCGTTGGATCGCGATCAAACTTTTACTGGAGTTTTCAGAGGCTCTTTTCCATGGATTGGATGTGGAATCCATACACGGGGAGGTGGACGTCTGGTCACGGCAGGCTAGAGTAATGTTTCGAAAGGGCAATAACTTTTGATCTGACCGTTGGATCGCGATCAAACTTTTACTGGAGTTTTCGGAGGCCCTTTTCAACGGAGTGCATGTGCAATCCGTACTCGGTGAGGTGGAAGTCTAGTAGCGCCACGCTAGAGTAACGGTTCGAAAGGGCCATAACTTTGGATCCGATCGTTGGATCGCGATCAAAGTTTTACTGGAGTTTGCGAAGGCCCTTTTCCATGGAGTGGATGTGGAATCCATACTCGGTAAGGTGGAGGTCTGGTAGCGCCACGCTATAGTAACGGTTCGAAACGGACATAATTTTGAATCTGACCGTTGGATCGCGATCAAACTTTTGCTGGAGTTTCTGGAGGCCCTTTTCCATGGAGTGCATGTGAAATCTAAACTCAGTGAGGTGGAGGTCTGGTCACGGCAGGCTAGAGCAACAATTCGAAAGGGCAATCACTTTTGATCCGACCATTGGATCGCGATCAAACTTTTACTGGAGTTTGCGGAGGCCCATTTCCATGGAGTGCATGTGCAATCCATACTCGGTGAGGTGGAGGTCTGGTAGCGTCAGCCTGGAGTAATGGTTCTAAAGGGCCATAACTTTGGATCCGACCGTTGGATGGCGATCAAACTTTTACTAGAGTTTTCGGAGGCCTTTTTTCGTGGAATGCATGTGAATTCCATACTCGGTGAGGTGGAGGTCTGGTAGCGCCAGGCTAGAGTAACGGTTCCAAACGTCCATAACTTTTGATCCGACTGTTGGATCGCGATCAAACCTTTTCTGGAGTTTTCGGAGGCCCTTTTGCATTGAGTGCATGTGAAATCTATACTCCGTGAGGTGGAGGTCTGGTAACGACAGGCTAGAGGAACGGTTCAAAAGGGCAATAACTTTAAATCTGACCGTTGGATCGCGATCAAACTTTTACTGGAGTTTCTGGAGGCCCTTTCCATAGAGTGCATGTGAAATCTATACTCGGTGAGGTGGAGGTCTGGTAGCGCCACGATAGAGTAACGGTTTGAAAGGGCCATAACTTTGGATCCAACCGTTGGATCGCAATCAAACTTTTACTGGAGTTTGCAGAGGCCCTTTTCCATGGAGTGCATGTGGAATCCATACTCGGTGAGGTGGGGGTCTGGTAGCACCACGATAGAGTAACGGTTTGAAAGGGCCATAACTTTTGATCAGACCATTCGATCGTGATCAAAGTTTTACTGGAGTTTTCGGAGGCCCTTTTCCGTGTAGTGCATAGGAATTCCATACTCGGTGAGGTGGAGGCTGGTAGCGCCAGGCTAGAGTAACGGTTCAAAACTGCCATAACTTTTGATCCGACCGTTGGATCGCGATCAAACTTTTACTGGAGTTTTCGGAGGTCCTTTTCCATGGAGTGCATGTGGAATCCATACTCAGTGAGGTGGAGGTCTGGTAGCGCCACGCTAGAGTAACGGTTCAAAAGGGCCATAACTTTGGATCCGACCGTTGGATCGCGATCAAACTTTTACTGGAGTTTCCGGAGGCCCTTTTCCATGGAGTGGATGTGGAATCCATACTCAGTGAGGTGGAGGTCTGGTCACCGCAGGCTAGAGGAACACTTCGAAAGGGCAATAACTTTTGATCCGACCGGTGGATCGCGATCAAACTTTTAATGGAGTTTTCGGAGGCCCTTTTTTATGGGGTGCATATGGAATCCATACTCGGTGAGGTGGAGGTCTGGTAGCGCCAGGCTAGAGTAATGGTTCTAAATGGTCATAACTTTGGATCCGACCGTTGGATCGCGATCAAACTTTTACTCGAGTTTTCGGAGGCCCTTTCCATGGAGTGCATGTGCAATCCATACTCAGTGAGGTGGAGGTCTGGTAGCGCCAGGCTAGAGTAATGGTTCTAAAGGGCCATAACTTTGGATTCGACCGTTGGATGACGATCAAACTTTTACTAGACTTTTCGAAGGCCATTTTCCATGGAGTGCATGTGCAATCCATACTCGTTGAGGTGGATGTCTGGTAGTGCCAGGCTAGAGTAATGTTTTGAAAGGGCCATAACTTTGGATCTGACCATTGGATCACGATCAAACTTTTACTAAAGTTTTCGGAGGCCTTTTTCCATGGAGTGCATGTGCAATCCGTACTCGTTGAGGTGGATGTCTGGTAGCGCCAGGTTAGAGTAAGAGTTCTAAAGCGCCATAATTTTGATCCGATCGTTGGATCGCGATCAAAATTTTACTGGAGTTTTTGGAGGCCCTTTTCAACGGAGTGCATATGCAATCCGTACTCGGTGAGGTGGAAGTCTAGTAGCGCCACGCTAGAGTAACGGTTTGAAAGGGCCATAACTTTGGATCCGATCGTTGGATCGCGATCAAAGTTTTACTGGAGTTTGCGGAGGCCCTTTTCCATGGAGTGGATGTGGAATCCATACTCGGTAAGGTGGAGGTCTGGTAGCGCCACGCTATAGTAACGGCTCGAAACGGACATAATTTTGAATTTGACCGTTGGATCGCGATCAAACTTTTGCTGGAGTTTCTGGAGGCCCTTTTCCATGGAGTGCATGTGAAATCTAAACTCAGTGAGGTGGAGGTCTGGTCACGGCAGGCTAGAGCAACGATTCGAAAGGGCAATCACTTTTGATCTGACCGTTGGATCGAGATCAAACTTTTGCTGGAGTTTCTGGAGGCCCTTTTCCATGGAGTGCATGTGAAATCTATACTTAGTGAGATGGAGGTCTGGTCACGGCAGGCTAGAGCATCGATTCGAAAGGGCAATCACTTTTGATCCCTCCGTTGGATCGCGATCAAACTTTTACTCGAGTTTTCAGAGGCCTTTTTCTATGGAGTGCATGTGGAATCCATACACGGTGAGGTGGACGTCTAGTCACGGCAGGCTACAGTAACATTTTGAAAGTGCCATAACATTGGATCCGACCGTTGGATCGCAGTCAAACTTTTACTGGTGTTTGCGGAGGCCCTTTTCCATGGAGTGCATGTGCAATCCATACTCGGTGAGGTGGGGGTCTGGTAGCGCCACGCTAGAGTAACGATTTGAAAGGGCCATAACTTTTCATCCGACCGTTCGATCGCGATCAAAGTTTTACTGGAGTTTTCAGAGGCCCTTTTTCCGTGTAGTGCATATGAATTCCATACTCGGTGAGGTGGAGGTCTGGTAGCACCATGCAAGAGTAAAGGTTTGAAACAGCCATAACTTTGGATCCGATCGTTGGAACGCGATGAAACTTTCACTGGAGTTTTGAGAGGCCCTTTTCCATGGAGTGCATGTGGAATCCATACTCGGTAAGGTGGGGGTCTGGTAGCGCCACGCTAGAGTAACGGTTCGAAAGGGCCATAACTTTGGATCCGACCGTTGGATCACGATCAAACTTTTACTAGAGTTTCCAGAGGCCCTTTTCCATGGAGTGCATGTGGAATTCGTACACGGTGAGGTGGACATCTAGTCACGGCAGGCTAGAGTAACGTTTCGAAAGTGCCATAACATTGGATCCGACCGTTGGATCACGATCAAACTTTTACTGGTGTTTGCGGAGGCCCTTTTTCATGGAGTGCATGTGCAATCCATACTCGGTGAGGTGGGGGTCTGGGAGCGCCACGCTAGAGTAACGATTCGAAATGGCTATAATTTTTAATCCGATCGTTGGATCGCAATCAAACTTTTACTGGAGTTTCCAGAGGCCCTCTTCCATGGAGTGCATGTGGAATCCATACACGGTGAGGTGGACGTCTGGTCACGGCATGCGAGAGCAATGTTTCGAACGGAAAATAACTTTTGATCTGACCGTTGGATCGCGATCAAACTTTTACTGGAGTTTTCGGAGGCCCTTTTCCATGGAGTGCATGTGAAATCCACACTTAGTGAGGTGGTGGTCTGAGAGCGCCACGCTAGAGTAACGATTCGAAATGGCCAGAATTTTTAATCCGATCGTTGGATCGCAATCAAACTTTTACTAGAGTTTCCAGAGGCCCTTTTCCATGGAGTGCATGTGGAATTCATACACGATGAGGTGGACGTCTGGTCACGGCATGCGAGAGCAACGTTTTGAAAGGACAATAACTTTTGATCTGACCGTTGGATCGCGATCAAACTTTTACTGGAGTTTTCGGAGGCCTTTTTCCATGGAGTGCATGTGCAATCCATACTCGGTGAGGTGGAGGTCTGGTCACGGCAGGATAGAGCAACTGTTCGAAAGGGCAACAACTTTTGATCCGACCGTTGGATCGCCATCAAACTTTTACTGGAGTTTTCGGAGGCCCTTTTCTATGGAGTGCATGTGGAATCCATACTCGATGAGGTGGAGGTCTGGTAGCGCCATGCTAGAGTAACGGTTGGAAACAGCCATAACTTTGGATCCGATCGTTGGAACGCGATGAAACTTTCACTGGAGTTTTGAGAGGCCCTTTTCCATGGAGTGCATGTGGAATCCATACTCGGTAAGGTGGGGGTCTGGTAGCGCCACGCTAGAGTAACGGTTCGAAAGGGCAATAACTTTGGATCCGACCGTTGGATCACGATCAAACTTTTACTAGAGTTTCCGGAGGCCTTTTTCCGTGGAGTGCATGTGCAATCCATACTCGGTGAGGTGGGGGTCTGGGAGCGCCACGCTAGAGTAACGATTCGAAATGGCTATAATTTTTAATCCGATCGTTGGATCGCAATCAAACTTTTACTGGAGTTTCTAGAGGACCTCTTCCATGGAGTGCACGTGGAATCCATACACAGTAAGGTGGGGTTCTGGTAGCGCCACGCTAGAGTAACGGTTCGAAAGGGCCATAACTTTGGATCCGACCATTGATCGCGTTCAAACTTTTACTAGAGCTTTCGTAGGCCCTTTTCCATGGATTGCATATGGAATCCATACTCGATGAGGTGGAGGTCTGGTACAGCCAGGCTAGAGTAACGGTTCGAAAGGGCCATAACTTTGGATCCGACCGTTGGATCGCGATCAAAGTTTTACTAGAGTTTGCAGATGCCCTTTTCCATGGAGTAGATGTGGAATCCATACTCGGTGAGGTGGAGGTCTGGTAGCGCCATGCTAGAGTAACATTTGAAAGAGCTATAACTTTGGATCCGACCGTTGGAACGCGATCAAACTTTTACTGGAGTTTTCGGAGCCCTTTTCCATGGAGTGCGTGTGGAATCCATACTCGGTGAGGTGGAGGTCTGGTACCGCCAGGCTAGAGTAACGGTTCGAGAGGGCCATAACTTTGGATCCGACCTTTGGAATGCGATCAAACTTTTACAAGAGTTTTCAGAGGCCCTTTTCCATGGAGTGGATGTGGAATCCATACTCGGTGAGGTGGAGGTCTGGTAGCGTCATGCTAGAGTAACATTTAAAAGAGCTATAACTTTGGATGCGACCGTTGGAACGCGATCAAACTTTTACTGGAGTTTTCGGAGCCCTTTTCCATGGAGTGCGTGTGGAATCCATACTCGGTGAGGTGGAGGTCTGGTACCGCCAGGCTAGAGTAACGGTTCGAGAGGGCCATAACTTTGGATCCGACCGTTGGGACGCGGTCAAACTTTTGCTGGAGCTTTCAGAGGCCCTTTTCCATGGAGTGCGTGTGGAATCCATACTCGGTGAGGTGGAGATCTGGTACCGCCAGGCTAGAGTAACGGTTCGAAAGGGCCATAATTTTGGGTACGACTGTTGGATCGCGATCAAAGTTTTACTGGAGTTTGTGGAGGCCCTTTTCCATGGAGTGGATGTGGAATCCATACTCATTGAGGTGGAGGTCTGGTAGCGCCATGCTAGAGTAACGGTTTGAAAAAGGCATAACTTTGGATCCGACCATTGATCGCGATCAAACTTTTAGTAGAGCTTTTGGAGGCCCTTTTCCATGGATTGCGTATGGAATCCATACTCGATGAGGTGGAGGTCTGGTAGCGCCACGCTAGAGTAACGGTTTGAAAGGGCCATAACTTTGGATCCGACCGTTGGATCACGATCAAAGTTTTACTGGAGTTTGCGGAGGCCCTTTTCCATGGAGTGGATTTGGAATCCATACTCGGTGAGGTGGAGGTCTGGTAGCACCATGCAAGAGTAACGGTTTGAAAAAGGCATAACTTTGGATCCGACCATTGATCGCGATCAAACTTTTGCTAGAGCTTTCGGAGGCCCTTTTCCATGGATTGCATATGGAATCCATACTCGATGAGGTGGAGGTCTGGTAGCGCCACGCTAGAGTAACGGTTTGAAAGGGCCATAACTTTGGGTCCGACCGTTGGATCGCGATCAAAGTTTTACTGGAGTTTGCGGCGGCCCTTTTCCATGGAGTGGATGTGGAATCCATACTCGGTGAGGTGGAGGTCTGGTAGCGCCATGCTAGAGTAACGGTTCGAAAGGGCCATAACTTTGGATCCGACCGTTGGAACGCGATCAAACTTTTACTGGAGCTTTCAGAGGCCCTTTTCCATGGAGTGCGTGTGGAATCCATACTCGGTGAGGTGGAGGTCTGGTACCGCCAGGCTAGAGTAACAGTTTGAAAGGGCCATAACTTTGGATACGACCGTTGGATCGCGATCAAAGTTTTACTAGAGTTTGCGGAGGCCCTTTTCCATGGAGTGGATGTGGAATCCATACTCGGTGAGGTGGAGGTTCGGTAGCGCCATGCTAGAGTAACGGTTCGAAAGGGCCATAAC
Source organism: Populus nigra (assembly GCF_951802175.1). Taxonomy (NCBI): domain Eukaryota; kingdom Viridiplantae; phylum Streptophyta; class Magnoliopsida; order Malpighiales; family Salicaceae; genus Populus; species Populus nigra. The sequence continues at coordinate 1,167,169 of NC_084870.1, read as the reverse complement.
TTTGGATCCGACCGTTGGAACGCGATCAAACTTTTGCTGGAGCTTTCAGAGGCCCTTTTCCATGGAGTGCGTGTGGAATCCATACTCGGTGAGGTGGGGGTCTGGTAGCGCCATGCAAGAGTAAAGGTTTGAAACAGCCATAACTTTGGATCCGACCGTTGGAACGCGATGAAACTTTCACTGGAGTTTTCAGAGGCCCTTTTCCATGGAGTGCGTGTGGAATCCATACTCGGTGAGGTGGAGGTCTGGTACCGCCAGGCTAGAGTAACGGTTCGAAAAGGCCATAACTTTGGATCCGACCGTTGGAACGCGATCAAACTTTTGCTAGAGTAACGATTTGAAAGGGCCATAACTTTTAATCCAACCGTTCGATCGCGATCAAAGTTTTACTGGAGTTTTCAGAGGCCCTTTTCCGTGTAGTGCATATGAATTCCATACTCGGTGAGGTGGAGGTCTGGTAGCACCATGCAGGAGTAACGGTTTGAAAAAGCTATAACTTTGGATCTGACCATTGATCGCGATCAAACTTTTACTAGAGCTTTCGGAGGCCCTTTTCCTTGGATTGCATGTGGAATCCATACTCGGTGAGGTGGAGGTCTGGTAGCGCCAGGCTAGAGTAACGGTTCACAAGGGCCATAACTTTAGATCCGATAGTTGGATCGCGATCAATCTTTTGCTGGAGTTTTCGAAGGCCCTTTTCCATGGAGTTCATGTGGAATTCATACTCGGTGAGGGAGGTCTGGTAGCGCCAGGCAAGAGTAACGTTTGGAAAGCGCCATAACTATGGATCCGACCGTTGGATCACGATGAAACTTTTACTAGAGTTTCCGGAGGCCCTATTCCATGGAGTGCATACGGAATCCATACACGGTGAGGTGGACGTCTGATCACGGCAGGCTAGAGTATCGTTTTGAAGGGGCCATAACGTTGGATCTGACCGTGAGATCGCGATCAGAAAGGGCAATAACTTTTGATCCGACTGTTGGATCATGATCAAACTTTTAGATGAGTTTCCGGAGGCCTTATTCCATGGAGTGCATATGCAATCCATACTCGGTGAGGTGGAGGTTTGGTAGCGCCACGCTAGAGTAATGGTTCGAAAGGGCCATAACTCTGGATTCGATCATTGGATCGCGATCAAAGTTTTACTGGAGTTTGCGGAGGCCCTTTTCCATGGAATGGATGTGGAATCCATACTCGGTGAGGTGGAGGTTTGGTAGCGCCACGCTAGAGTAATGGTTCGAAAGGGCCATAACTTTGGATTCGATCGTTGGATCGCGATCAAAGTTTTACTGGAGTTTGCGGAGGCCCTTTTCCATGGAGTGGATTTGCAATCCATACTCGGTGAGGTGGAGGTCTGGTAGCACCATGCAAGAGTAACGGTTTCAAAAAGGCATAACTTTGGATCCGACCATTGATCGCGATCAAACTTTTAGTAGAGCTTTCGGAGGCCCTTTTCCATGGATTGCATATGGAATCCATACTCGGTGAGGTGGAGGTCTGGTAGCGCCATGCTAGAGTAACGGTTCGAAAGGGCCATAACTTTGGATCCGACCGTTGGAACACGATCAAAGTTTTACTAGAGCTTTCAGAGGCCCTTTTCCATGGAGTGCATGTGGAATCCATACTCGGTGAGGTCGACGTCTGGTAGCGCCATGCTAGAGTAACGGTTCGAAAGGGCCATAACTTTGGATCCGACCGTTGGGACGCGGTCAAACTTTTGCTGGAGCTTTCAGAGGCCCTTTTCCATGGAGTGCGTGTGGAATCCATACTCGGTGAGGTGGAGATCTGGTACCGCCAGGCTAGAGTAACGGTTCGAAAGGGCCATAATTTTGGGTACGACTGTTGGATCGCGATCAAAGTTTTACTGGAGTTTGTGGAGGCCCTTTTCCATGGAGTGGATGTGGAATCCATACTCATTGAGGTGGAGGTCTGGTAGCGCCATGCTAGAGTAACGGTTTGAAAAAGGCATAACTTTGGATCCGACCATTGATCGCGATCAAACTTTTACTAGAGCTTTTGGAGGCCCTTTTCCATGGATTGCGTATGGAATCCATACTCGATGAGGTGGAGGTCTGGTAGCGCCACACTAGAGTAACGGTTCGAAAGGGCCATAACTTTGGATTCGACCGTTGGATCGCGATCAATGTTTTACTGGAGTTTGTGGAGGCCCTTTTCCATGGAGTGGATGTGGAATCCATACTCATTGAGGTGGAGGTCTGGTAGCGCCAGGCTAGAGTAACGGTTGGAAATAGCCATAACTTTGGATCCGATCGTTGGAACGCGATCAAACTTTCACTGGAGCTTTTGGAGGCCCTTTTCCATGGATTGCATGTGGAATCCATACTCGGTGAGGTGGAGGTCTGGTAGCGCAACGCTAGAATAATGGTTCGACAGGGCCATAACTTTGGATCCGACCATTGGATCGCGATCAAACTTTTACTGGAGCTTTCGGAGGCCCTTTTCCATGGAGTGCATGTGCAATCCATACTCGCTTAGGGAGGTCTGGTAGCGCCAGGCTAGAGGAACTGTCCGAAAGGGCCATAACTATGGATTCGACCGTTGGATCGCGATCAAACTTTTACTGGAGTTTCCAGAGGCCCTATTCCATGGAGTGCATGTGGAATCCATACACGGTGACGTTGAGATTTGGTAGCGCCACGCTAGAGTAACGGTTCGAAAGGGCCATAACTTTGGATTCGATCGTTAGATTGCGATCAAAGTTCTACTGGAGTTTGCGGAGGCCCTTTTCCATGGAGTGGATTTGGAATCCATACTCGGTGAGGTGGAGGTCTGGTAGCACCAAGCTAGAGTAACGGTTTGAAAGATCCATAACTTTGGATCCGACCGTTGGAGCGCGATCAAACTTTTACTGGAGTTTTCAGAGGCCCTTTTCCATGGAGTGCATGTGGAATCCATACTCGGTGAGGTGGAGGTCTGGTACCGCCAGGCTAGAGTAACGGTTCGAAAAGGCCATAACTTTGGATCCGACCGTTGGATCGCGATCAAAGTTTTACTGGAGTGTGCGGAGGCCCTATTCTATGGAGTGCATGTGGAATCCAAACACGGTGAGGTGGACGTCTGGTCACGGCAGGCTAAAGCAAGGTTTAGAAAGGACAATAACTTTTGATACGGCCGTTGGATCGCGATCAAACTTTTATTGAAGTTTTCGGAGGGCCATTTCCATGGAGTGCATGTGCAATCCATACTCGGTGAGGTGGAGGTCTGGTAGCGCCAGGCTAGAGTAATGGTTCTAAAGGGCCATAACTTTGGATTCGACTGTTGGATGGCGATCAAACTTTTACTGGAGTTTTCGGAGGCCTTTTTTCGTGGAGTGTATGTGAATTCCGTACTCGATAAGGTGGAGGTCTGGTAGAGCCAGGCTAGAGTAACGTTCCAAACGGCCATAACTTTTGATCCGACCGTTGGATCGCGATCAAATTTTTGCTAGATTTTCCGGATACCCTTTTCCATGGAGTGCATGTGAAATCTATACTGAGTGAGGTGGAGGTCTGGTCACGGAAGTCTACAGTAACGGTTTGAAATGGCAATAACTTTTGATCTGACCGTTGGATCGCCATCAAATTTTTGCTGGAGTTTCCGGAGGCCCTTCTCCATGCAGTGCATGTGAAATCTATACTCAGTGAGGTGGAGGTCTGGTCACGACAGGCTACAGTAACGGTTCAAAAGGGCAATAACTTTGGATGTGACCGTTGGAACGGGATCAAACTTTTACTGGAATTTGTGGAGGCCCTTTTCCATGGAGTGTATGTGGAATGCATACTCGGTGAGGTAGGGGTCTGGTAGCGCCACGCTAGAGTGACGGTTTGAAAGGGCCATAACTTTGGATCCGACCGTTGGATCGCGATCAATGTTCTACTGGAGTTTGCGGAGGCCCTTTTCCATGGAGTGGATTTGGAATCCATACTCGGTGAGGTGGAGGTCTGGTAGCGCCATGCTAGAGTAACGGTTTGAAAGAGCCAGAACTTTGGATCCGACCGTTGGATCGCGATCAAAGTTTTACTGGAGTTTGCGGAGGCCCTTTTCCATGGAGTGGATTTGGAATCCATACTCGGTGAGGTGGAGGTCTGGTAGCGCCAAGCTAGAGTAACGGTTTGAAAGAGCCATAACTTTGGATCCTACCGTTGAAACGCGATCAAACTTTTACTGGAGTTTTCAGAGGCCCTTTTCCATGGAGTGCGTGTGGAATCCATACTCGGTGAGGTGGAGGTCTAGTACCGCCAGGCTAGAGTAACGGTTCGAAAGGGCCATAACTTTGGATCCGACCGTTGGATCGCGATCAAAGTTTTACTGGAGTTTGCGGAAGCTGTATTCTATGGAGTGCATGTGGAATCCATACACGGTTAGGTGGACGTCTGGTGACGGCAGGCTAAAGCAAGGTTTAGAAAGGACAATAACTTTTGATACGGCTGTTGGATCGCGATCAAACTTTTATTGGAGTTTTCGGAGGGCCGTTTCCATGGAGTGCATGTGCAATCCATACACGGTGAGGTGGAGGTCTGGTAGCGCCAGGCTAGAGTAATGGTTCTAAAGGGCCATAACTTTGGACCCGATCGTTGGATGGGGATCAAACTTTTACTATAGTTTTCGGAGGCCTTTTTTCGTGGAGTGCATGTGAATTCCGTACTCGATGAGGTGGAGGTCTGGTAGAGCCAGGCTAGAGTAACAGTTCCAAACAGCCATAACTTTTGATCCGACCGTTGGATCGCGATCAAATTTTTGCTAGATTTTCCGGAGACCCTTTTCCATGGAGTGCATGTGAAATCTATACTGAGTGAGGTGGAGGTCTGGTCACGGAAGGCTACATTAACGGTTCGAAAGGGCAATAACTTTTGATCTGACCGTTGGATCGCCATCAAATTTTTGCTGGAGTTTCCGGAGGCCCTTTTCCATGTAGTGCATGTGAAATCTATACTCAGTGAGGTGGAGGTCTGGTCACGACAGGCTACAGTAACGGTTCAAAAGGGCAATAACTTTGGATCTGACCGTTGGAACGGGATCAAACTTTTACTGGAATTTGCGGAGGCCCTTTTCCATGGAGTGCATGTGGAAAGCATACTCGGTGACGTGGGGGTCTGGTAGCGCCATGCTAGAGTGACGGTATGAAAGGGCCATAACTTTGGATTCGACCGTTGGATCGCGATCAAACTTTTTCTGGAGTTTGCGGAGGCCCCTTTCCATAGAGTGCATGTGGAATGCATACTCGGTGAGTTGGGGGTCTGGTAGCGCCACGCTAGAGTAACGGTTTGAAAGGGCCATAACTTTTGATCCGACCGTTGGATCGCGATCAAAGTTTTACTGGAGTTTCCGGAAGCCCTTTTCCGTGTAGTGCATATGAATTCCATACTCGGTGAGGTGGAGGTCTGGTAGCGCCAGGCTAGAGTAACGGTTCAAAACTGCCTTAACTGTTGATCCGACCGTTGGATCGCGATCAAACTTTTGTTGGAGTTTCCGGAGGCCCTTTCCGTGGAGTGCATGTGCAATCCATACTCGGTGAGGTGGAGGTCTGGTAGCGCCGTGCTAGAGTAACGGTTTGAAAGAGCCATAACTTTGGATCCGACCGTTGGAACGCGATCAAACTTTCACTCGAGTTTTCAGAGGCCCTTTCCATGGAGTGCATGTGGAATCCATACTTGGTGAGGTGGGGGTCTGGTAGCGCCACGCTAGAGTAATGGTTTGAAAGGGCCATAACTTTTGATCCGATCGTTCGATTGCGATTAAAGTTTTACTGGAGTTTTTGGAGGCCCTCTTCCGTGTAGTGCATATGAATTCCATACTCGATGAGGTGGAGGTCTGGTAGCGCCAGGCCAGAGTAACGGTCCAAAACTGCCTTAACTTTTGATCCGACCGTTGGGTCGCGATCAAACTTTTGCTGGAGTTTCTGGAGGCCCTTTTCCATTGAGTGCATGTGTAATCTATACTCAGTGAGGTGGAGGTCTGGTCACGGCAGGCTAGAGGAACGATTGGAAAGGGCAATAACTTTTGATCCGACCGTTGGATCGCGATCAAACTTTTACTGGCGTTTCCTGAGGCCCTTTCCATGGAGTGCATGTGCAATCCATACTCGGTGAGATGGAGGTCTAGTAGCGCCATGCAAGAGTAACGATTTGAAAGAGCCATAACTTTGGATCCGACCATTGGAACGCGATCAAACTTTTACTGGAGTTTTCGGAGGCCCTTTTCCATGGAGTGCATGTGGAATCCATACTCGGTGAGTTGGAGGTCTGGTAGCGCCAGGCTAGAGTAATGGTTCTAAAGGGCCATAACTTTGAATCCGACTGTTAGATGGCGATCAAAGTTTTACTGGAGTTTCCGTAGGCCCTTTTCCGTGTAGTGCATATGAATCCATACTCGGTGAGGTGGAGGTCTAGTGGCGCCATGCTAGAGTAACGTTGGAAACAACCATAACTTTGGATCCGACCGTTGGAACGCGATCAAACTTTCAGTGGATTTTTCAGAGGCCCTTTTCCATGGAGTGCATGTGGAATCCATACTCGATGAGGTGGGGGTCTGGTAGCGCCACGCTAGAGTAACGGTTTGAAAGGGCCATAACTTTTGATTCAACCGTTCGATCGCGATCAAACTTTTACTGGAGTTTACGGAGGCCCATTTCCATGGAGTGCATGTGCAATCCATACTCGGTGAGTTGGAGGTCTGGTAGCGCCAGGCTAGAGTAATGGTTCTAAAGGGCCATAACTTTGAATCCGACTGTTGGATGGCGATCAAACTTTTACTGGAGCTTTCGGAGGCCCTTTTCCATGGAGTGCATGTGCAATCTATACTCAGTGAGGTGAAGGTTTGGTCACGGAAGGTTACAGTAACGGTTCGAAAGGGCAATAACTTTGAATCCTACTGTTGGATGGCGATCAAACTTTTACTGGAGTTTCCGGAGGCCCTTTCCATGGAGTGCATGTGCAATCCACACTCGGTGAGGTGGAGGTCTAGTAGCGCCATGCAAGAGTAACGGTTTGAAAGAGCCATAACTTTGGATCCGACCATTGGAACGCGATCAAACTTTTACTGGAGCTTTCGGAGGCCCTTTTCCATGGAGTGCATGTGCAATCCACACTTGGTGAGGTGGAGGTCTAGTGGCGCCATGCTAGAGTAACGTTGGAAACAACCATAACTTTGGATCCGACCGTTGGAACGCGATCAAACTTTCAATGGATTTTTCAGAGCCCTTTTCCATGGAGTGCATGTGGAATCCATACTCGATGAGGTGGGGGTCTGGTAGCGCCACGCTAGAGTAACGGTTTGAAAGGGCCATAACTTTTGATCCAACCGTTCGATCGCGATCAAACTTTTACTGGAGTTTACGGAGGCCCATTTCCATGGAGTGCATGTGCAATCCATACTCGGTGAGTTGGAGGTCTGGTAGTGCCAGGCTAGAATAAGGGTTCTAAAGGGCCATAACTTTGAATCTGACTGTTGGATGGCGATCAAACTTTTACTGGAGTTTCCGGAGGCCCTTTTCCATGGAGTGCATGTGGAATCTATACTCAGTGAGGTGGAGGTCTGGTCACGGCAGGCTGGAGGAACGATTGGAAAGGGCAATAACTTTTGATCCGACCGTTGGATCGCGATCAAACTTTTACTGGAGTTTCCGGAGGCCCTTTTTCATGGAGTGCATGTGCAATCCACACTCGGTGAGGTGGAGGTCTGGTGGCGCCATGCTAGAGTAACGTTTGGAAACAGCCATAACTTTGGATCCGACCGTTAGAACGCGATTAAACTTTCAGTGGAGTTTTCGGAGGCCCTTTTCCATGGAGTGCATGTGCCATCCACACTCGATGAGGTGGAGGTCTAGTGGCGCCATGCTCGAGTAACGTTGGAAACAACCATAACTTTGGATCCGACCGTTGGAACGCGATCAAACTTTCAGTGGATTTTTCAGAGCCCTTTTCCATGGAGTGCATGTGGAATCCATACTCGATGAGGTGGGGGTCTGGTAGCGCCACGCTAGAGTAACGGTTTGAAAGGGCCATAACTTTTGATCCAACCGTTCGATCGCGATCAAACTTTTACTGGAGTTTACGGAGGCCCATTTCCATGGAGTGCATGTGCAATCCATACTCGGTGAGTTGGAGGTCTGGTAGCGCCAGGCTAGACTAATGGTTCTAAAGGGCCATAACTTTGAATCCGACTGTTGGATGGCGATCAAACTTTTACTGGAGCTTTCGGAGGCCCTTTTCCATGGAGTGCATGTGCAATCTATACTCAGTGAGGTGAAGGTTTGGTCACGGAAGGTTACAGTAACGGTTCGAAAGGGCAATAACTTTTGATCCGACCGTTGGATCGTGATCAAACTTTTACTGGAGTTTCCGAAGGCCCTTTTCCATGGAGTGCATGTGCAATCCACACTCGGTGAGGTGGAGGTCTGGTGGAGCCATGCTAGAGTAACGATTGGAAACACCCATAACTTTGGATACGACCGTTAGAACGCGATCAAACTTTCAGTGGAGTTTTCAGAGGCCCTTTTTCATGGAGTGCATGTGGAATCCATACTCGGTAATGTGGGGGTCTGGTAGCGCCATGCTAGAGTAACGGTTTGAAAGGGCCATAACTTTTGATCCGACCGTTCGATCGCGATCAAAGTTTTACTGGAGTTTTTGGAGGCCCTTTTCCGTGTAATGCATATGAATTCCATACACGGTGAGGTGGATGTCTGGTGGCGCCATGCTAGAGTAACGGTTGGAAACAACCATAACTTTGGATCCGATCGTTGGAACACGATCAAACTTTCACTGGAGCTTTCGGAGGCCCTTTTCCATGGAGTGCATGTGAAATCTATACTCAATGAGGTGGAGGTTTGGTCACGGAAGGTTACAGTAACGGTTCGAAAGGGCAATAACTTTTGATCCGACCGTTGGATCGTGATCAAACTTTTACTGGAGTTTACGAAGGCCCTTTTCCATGGAGTGCATGTGCAATCCACACTCGGTGAGGTGGAGGTCTGGTGGCGCCATGCTAGAGTAACGATTGGAAACAGCCATAACTTTGGATCCGACCGTTAGAACGCGATTAAACTTTCAGTGGAGTTTTCAGAGGCCCTTTTTCATGGAGTGCATGTGGAATCCATACTCGGTGAGGTGGGGGTCTGGTAGCGCCACGCTAGAGTAACGGTTTGAAAGGGCCATAACTTTTAATCTGACCGTTCAATTGCGATCAAAGTTTTACTGGAGTTTTTGGAGGCCCTCTTCCGTGTAGTGCATATGAATTCCATACTCGATGAGGTGGAGGTCTGGTAGCGCCAGGCCAGAGTAACGGTCCAAAACTGCCTTAACTTTTGATCCGACCGGTGGGTCGCGATCAAACTTTAGCTGGAGTTTCCGGAGGCCCTTTTCCATGGAGTGCATGTGTAATCTATACTCAGTGAGGTGGAGGTCTGGTCACGGCAGGCTAGAGGAACGATTGGAAAGGGCAATAACTTTTGATCCGACCGTTGGATCGCGATCAAACTTTTACTGGAGTTTCCGGAGGCCCTTTCCATGGAGTGCATGTGCAATCCATACTCGGTGAGATGGAGGTCTAGTAGCGCCATGCAAGAGTAACGGTTTGAAAGAGCCATAACTTTGGATCCGACCATTGGAACGCGATCAAACTTTTACTGGAGTTTTCGAAGGCCCTTTTCCATGGAGTGCATGTGCAATCCACACTCGGTGAGGTGGAGGTCTCGTGGCGCCATGCTAGAGTAACGTTCGAAATAACCATAACTTTGGATCCGACCGTTGGAACGCGATCAAACTTTCAGTGGATTTTTCAGAGGCCCTTTTCCATGGAGTGCATGTGGAATCCATACTCGATGAGGTGGGGGTCTGGTAGCGCCACGCTAGAGTAACGGTTTGAAAGCGCCATAACTTTTGATCCAACCGTTCGATCGCGATCAAACTTTTACTGGAGTTTACGGAGGCCCATTTCCATGGAGTGCATGTGCAATCCATACTCGGTGAGTTAGAGGTCTGGTAGCGCCAGGCTTGAGTAATGGTTCTAAAGGGCCATAACTTTGAATCCGACTTTTGGATGGCGATCAAACTTTTACTGGAGCTTTCGGAGGCCCTTTTCCATGGAGTGCATGTGCAATCCATACTCGCTGAGGGAGCTCTGGTAGCGACAGGCTAGAGGAACTGTCCGAAAGGGCCATAACTTTGGATCCGACCGTTGGATCGCGATCAAACTTTTACTGGGTTTCCGGAGGCCCTATTCCATGGTGTGCATATGGAATCCATACACGGTGAGGTGGATGTCTAGTCACGGCAGGCTAGAGCAAGGTTTCGAAAGGACAATAACTTTTGATACGGCCGGTGGGTCGCGATCAAACTTTAGCTGGAGTTTCCGGAGGCCCTTTTCCATGGAGTGCATGTGTAATCTATACTCAGTGAGGTGGAGGTCTGGTCACGGCAGGCTAGAGGAACGATTGGAAAGGGCAATAACTTTTGATCCGACCGTTGGATCGCGATCAAACTTTTACTGGAGTTTCCGGAGGCCCTTTCCATGGAGTGCATGTGCAATCCAAACTCGGTGAGGTGGAGGTCTGGTGGCGCCATGCTAGAGTAACGTTTGGAAACAGCCATAACTTTGGATCCGACCGTTAGAACGCGATGAAACTTTCAGTGGAGTTTTCGGAGGCCCTTTTCCGTGTAGTGCATGTGCCATCCACACTCGGTGAGGTGGAGGTCTGGTGGCGCCATGCTAGAGTAACGTTGGAAACAACCATAACTTTGGATCCGACCGTTGGAACGCGATCAAACTTTCAGTGGATTTTTCAGAGCCCTTTTCCATGGAGTGCATGTGGAATCCATACTCGATGAGGTGGGGGTCTGGTAGCGCCACGCTAGAGTAACGGTTTGAAAGGGCCATAACTTTTGATCCAACCGTTCGATCGTGATCAAACTTTTACTGGAGTTTACGGAGGCCCATTTCCATGGAGTGCATGTGCAATCCATACTCGGTGAGTTGGAGGTCTGGTAGCGCCAGGCTAGAGTAATGGTTCTAAAGGGCCATAACTTTGAATCCGACTGTTGGATGGCGATCAAACTTTTACTGGAGCTTTCGGAGGCCCTTTTCCATGGAGTGCATGTGCAATCTATACTCAGTGAGGTGAAGGTTTGGTCACGGAAGGTTACAGTAACGGTTCGAAAGGGCAATAACTTTTGATCCGACCGTTGGATCGTGATCAAACTTTTACTGGAGTTTCCGAAGGCCCTTTTCCATGGAGTGCATGTGCAATCCACACTCGGTGAGGTGGAGGTCTGGTGGCGCCATGCTAGAGTAACGATTGGAAACAGCCATAACTTTGGATCCGACCGTTAGAACGCGATTAAACTTTCAGTGGAGTTTTCAGAGGCCCTTTTTCATGGAGTGCATGTGGAATCCATACTCGGTGAGGTGGGGGTCTGGTAGCGCCACGCTAGAGTAACGGTTTGAAAGGGCCATAACTTTTAATCTGACCGTTCGATTGAGATCAAAGTTTTACTGGAGTTTTTGGAGGCCCTCTTCCGTGTAGTGCATATGAATTCCATACTCGATGAGGTGGAGGTCTGGTAGCGCCAGGCCAGAGTAACGGTCCAAAACTGCCTTAACTTTTGATCCGACCGGTGGGTCGCGATCAAACTTTAGCTGGAGTTTCCGGAGGCCCTTTTCCATGGAGTGCATGTGTAATCTATACTCAGTGAGGTGGAGGTCTGGTCACGGCAGGCTAGAGGAACGATTGGAAAGGGCAATAACTTTTGATCCGACCGTTGGATCGCGATCAAACTTTTACTGGAGTTTCCGGAGGCCCTTTCCATGGAGTGCATGTGCAATCCATACTCGGTGAGATGGAGGTCTAGTAGCGCCATGCAAGAATAACGGTTTGAAAAGCCATAACTTTGGATCCGACCATTGGAACGCAATCAAACTTTTACTGGAGTTTTCGAAGGCCCTTTTCCATGGAGTGCATGTGCAATCCACACTCGGTGAGGTGGAGGTCTCGTGGCGCCATGCTAGATTAACGTTGGAAAGAACCATAACTTTGGATCCGACCGTTGGAACGCGATCAAACTTTCAGTGGATTTTTCAGAGGCCCTTTTCCATGGAGTGCATGTGGAATCCATACTCGATGAGGTGGGGGTCTGGTAGCGCCACGCTAGAGTAACGGTTTGAAAGGGCCATAACTTTTGATCCAACCGTTCGATCGCGATCAAACTTTTACTGGAGTTTACGGAGGCCCATTTCCATGGAGTGCATGTGCAATCCATACTCGGTGAGTTGGAGGTCTGGTAGCGCCAGGCTAGAGTAATGGTTCTAAAGGGCCATAACTTTGAATCCGACTGTTGGATGGCGATCAAACTTTTACTGGAGCTTTCGGAGGCCCTTTTCCATGGAGTGCATGTGAAATCCATACTCAGTGAGGTGGAGGTTTGGTCATGGAAGGTTACAGTAACGGTTCGAAAGGGCAATAACTTTTGATCCGACCGTTGGATCGTGATCAAACTTTTACTGGAGTTTCCGAAGGCCCTTTTCCATGGAGTGCATGTGCAATCCACACTCGGTGAGGTGGAGGTCTGGTGGCGCCATGCTAGAGTAACGATTGGAAACAACCATAACTTTGGATCCGACCGTTAGAACGCGATTAAACTTTTAGTGGAGTTTTCAGAGGCCCTTTTTCATGGAGTGCATGTGGAATCCATAATCGGTGAGGTGGGGGTCTGGTAGCGCCACGCTAGAGTAACGGTTTGAAAGGGCCATAACTTTTGATCTGACCGTTCGATTGCGATCAAAGTTCTACTGGAGTTTTTGGAGGCCCTCTTCCGTGTAGTGCATATGAATTCCATACTCGATGAGGTGGAGGTCTGGTAGCGCCAGGCTAGAGTAACGGTCCAAAACTGCCTTAACTTTTGATCCGACCGTTGGGTCGCGATCAAACTTTAGCTGGAGTTTCCGGAGGCCCTTTTCCATGGAGTGCATGTGTAATCTATACTCAGTGAGGTGGAGGTCTGGTCACGGCAGGCTAGAGGAAAGATTGGAAAGGGCAATAACTTTTGATCCAACCATTGGATCGCGATCAAACTTTTACTGGAGTTTCCGGAGGCCCTTTCCATGGAGTGCATGTGCAATCCATACTCGGTGAGATGGAGGTCTAGTAGCGCCCTGCAAGAGTAACGGTTTGAAAGAGCCATAACTTTGGATCCGACCATTGGAACGCGATCAAACTTTTACTGGAGTTTTCGGAGGCCCTTTTCCATGGAGTGCATGTGCAATCCACACTCGGTGAGGTGGAGGTCTAGTGGCGCCATGCTAGAGTAACGTTGGAAACAACCATAACTTTGGATCCGACCGTTGGAACGCGATCAAACTTTTACTGGATTTTTCAGAGGCCCTTTTCCATGGAGTGCATGTGGAATCCATACTCGATGAGGTGGGGGTCTGGTAGCGCCACGCTAGAGTAACGGTTTGAAAGGGCCATAACTTTTGATCCAACCGTTCGATCGCGATCAAACTTTTACAGGAGTTTACGGAGGCCCATTTCCATGGAGTGCATGTGCAATCCATACTCGGTGAGTTGGAGGTCTGGTAGCGCCAGGCTAGAGTAATGGTTCTAAAGGGCTATAACTTTGAATCCGACTCTTGGATGGCGATCAAACTTGTACTGGAGCTTTCGGAGGCCCTTTTCCATGGAGTGCATGTGCAATCCATACTCGCTGAGGGAGCTCTGGTAGCGACAGGCTAGAGGAACTGTCCGAAAGGGCCATAACTTTGGATCCGACCGTTGGATCGCGATCAAACTTTTACTGGGTTTCCGGAGGCCCTATTCCATGGTGTACATATGGAATCCATACACGGTGAGGTGGATGTCTAGTCACGGCAGGCTAGAGCAAGGTTTTGAAAGGACAATAACTTTTGATACGGCCGGTGGGTCGCGATCAAAGTTTAGCTGGAGTTTCCGGAGGCCGTTTTCCATGGAGTGCATGTGTAATCTATACTCAGTGAGGTGGAGGTCTGGTCACGGCAGGCTAGAGGAACGATTGGAAAGGGCAATAACTTTTGATCCGACCGTTGGATCGCGATCAAACTTTTACTGGAGTTTCCGGAGGCCCTTTGCATGGAGTGCATGTGCAATCCATACTCGATGAGGTGGGGATCTGGTAGCGCCACGCTAGAGTAACGGTTTGAAAGGGCCATAACTTTTGATCCAACCGTTTGATCGCGATAAAACTTTTACTGGAGTTTACGGAGGCCCATTTCCATGGAGTGCATGTGCAATCCATACTCGGTGAGTTGGAGGTCTGGTAGCGCCAGGCTAGAGTAATGGTTCTAAAGGGCCATAACTTTGAATCCGACTGTTGGATGGCGATCAAACTTTTACTGGAGCTTTCGGAGGCCTTTTTCCATGGAGTGCATGTGAAATCTATACTCAGTGAGGTGGAGGTGTGGTCACGGAAGGTTACAGTAACGGTTCGAAAGGGCAATAACTTTTGATCCGACCGTTGGATCGTGATCAAACTTTTACTGGAGTTTCCGAAGGCCCTTTTCCATGTAGTGCATGTGCAATCCACACTCGGTGAGGTGGAGGTCTGGTGGCGCCATGCTAGAGTAACGATTGGAAACAGCCATAACTTTGGATCCAACCGTTAGAACGCGATTAAACTTTCAGTGGAGTTTTCAGAGGCCCTTTTTCATGGAGTGCATGTGGAATCCATACTCGCTGAGGGAGCTCTGGTAGCGACAGGCTATAGGAACTGTCCGAAAGGGCCATAACTTTGGATCCAACCGTTGGATCGCGATCAAACTTTTACTGGGTTTCCGGAGGCCCTATTCCATGGTGTGCATATGGAATTCATACACGGTGAGGTGGATGTCTAGTCACGGCAGGCTAGAGCAAGGTTTCGAAAGGACAATAACTTTTGATACGGCCGTTGGGTAGCGATCAAACTTTAGCTGGAGTTTCCGGAGGCCCTTCTCCATGGAGTGCATGTGTAATCTATACTCAGTGAGGTGGAGGTCTGGTCACGGCAGGCTAGAGGAACGATTGGAAAGGGCAATAACTTTTGATCCGACCGTTGGATCGCGATCAAACTTTTACTGGACTTTCCGGAGGCCCTTTGCATGGAGTGCATGTGCAATCCATACTCGGTGAGATGGAGGCCTAGTAGCGCCATGCAAGAGTAACGGTTTGAAAGAGCCATAACTTTCGATCCGACCATTGGAACGCGATCAAACTTTTACTGGAGTTTTCGGAGGCCCTTTTCCATGGAGTGCATGTGAAATCTATACTCAGTGAGGTGGAGGTTTGGTCACGGAAGGTTACAGTAACGGTTCGAAAGGGCAATAACTTTTGATCCGACCGTTGGATCGTGATCAAACTTTTACTGGAGTTTCCGAAGGCCCTTTTCCATGTAGTGCATGTGCAATCCACACTCGGTGAGGTGGAGGTCTGGTGGCGCCATGCTAGAGTAACGATTGGAAACAGCCATAACTTTGGATACGACCGTTAGAACGCGATTAAACTTTCAATGGAGTTTTCAGAGGCCCTTTTTCATGGAGTGCATGTGGAATCCATACTCGGTGAGGTGGGGGTCTGGTAGCGCCACGCTAGAGTAACGGTTTGAAAGGGCCATAACTTTTGATCTGACCGTTCGATTGCGATCAAAGTTTTACTGGAGTTTTTGGAGGCCCTCTTCCTTGTAGTGCATATGAATTCCATACTCGATGAGGTGGAGGTCTGGTAGCGCCAGGCTAGAGTAACGGTCCAAAACTGCCTTAACTTTTGATCCGACCGTTGGGTCGCGATCAAACTTTAGCTAGAGTTTCCGGAGGCCCTTTTCCATGGAGTGCATGTGTAATCTATACTCAGTGAGGTGGAGGTCTGGTCACGGCAGGCTAGAGGAACGATTGGAAAGGGCAATAACTTTTGATCCGACCGTTGGATCGCGATGAAACTTTTACTGGAGTTTCCGGAGGCCCTTTCCATGGAGTGCATGTGCAATCCATACTCGGTGAGATGGAGGTCTAGTAGCGCCATGCAAGAGTAACGGTTTGAAAAAGCCATAACTTTGGATCCGACCATTGGAACGCGATCAAACTTTTACTAGAGTTTTCGGAGGCCCTTTTCCATGGAGTGCATGTGCAATCCACACTCGGTGAGGTGGAGGTCTAGTGGCGCCATGCTAGAGTGACGTTGGAAACAACCATAACTTTGGATCCGACCGTTGGAACGCGATCAAACTTTCAGTGGATTTTTCAGAGCCCTTTTCCATGGAGTGCATGTGGAATCCATACTCGATGAGGTGGTGGTCTGGTAGCGCCACGCTAGAGTAACGGTTTGAAAGGGCCATAACTTTTGATCCAACCGTTCGATCGCGATCAAACTTTTACTGGAGTTTACGGAGGCCCATTTCCATGGAGTGCATGTGCAATCCATACTCGGTGAGTTGGAGGTCTGGTAGCGCCAGGCTAGAGTAATGGTTCTAAAGGGCCATAACTTTGAATCCGACTGTTGGATGGCGATCAAACTTTTACTGGAGCTTTCGGAGGCCCTTTTCCATGAAGTGCATGTGCAATCCATACTCGCTGAGGGAGCTCTGGTAGCGATAGGCTAGAGGAACTGTCCGAAAGGCCATAACTTTGGATCCAACCGTTGGATCGCGATCAAACTTTTACTGGGTTTCCGGAGGCCCTATTCCATGGTGTGCATATGGAATGCATACACGGTGAGGTGGATGTCTAGTCACGGCAGGCTAGAGCAAGGTTTCGAAAGGACAATAACTTTTGATACGGCCGTTGGGTAGCGATCAAACTTTAGCTGGAGTTTCCGGAGGCCCTTCTCCATGGAGTGCATGTGTAATCTATACTCAGTGAGGTGGAGGTCTGGTCACGGCAGGCTAGAGGAACGATTGGAAAGGGCAATAACTTTTGATCCGACCGTTGGATCGCGATCAAACTTTTACTGGAGTTTTCGGAGGCCCTTTTCCATGGAGTGCATGTGCAATCCATACTCGCTGAGGGAGCTCTGGTAGCGACAGGCTAGAGGAACTGTCTGAAAGGGCCATAACTTTGGATCCGACCGTTGGATCGCGATCAAACTTTTACTGGGTTTCCGGAGGCCCTATTCCATGGTGTGCATATGGAATTCATACATGGTGAGGTGGATGTCTAGTCACGGCAGGCTAGAGCAAGGTTTCGAAAGGACAATAACTTTTGATACGGCCGTTGGGTAGTGATCAAAATTTAGCTGGAGTTTCCGGAGGCCCTTTTCCATGGAGTGCATGTGTAATCTATACTCAGTGAGGTGGAGGTCTGGTCACGGCAGGCTAGAGGAACGATTGGAAAGGGCAATAACTTTTCATCCGACCGTTGGATCGCGATCAAACTTTTACTGGAGTTTCCGGAGGCCCTTTGCATGGAGTGCATGTGCAATCCATACTCGGTGAGATGGAGGTCTAGTAGCGCCATGCAAGAGTAACGGTTTGAAAGAGCCATAACTTTGGATCCGACCATTGGAACGCGATCAAACTTTTACTGGAGTTTTCGGAGGCCCTTTTCCATGGAGTGCATGTGCAATCCACACTCGGTGAGGTGGAGGTCTAGTGGCGACAGGCTAGAGGAACTGTCTGAAAGGGCCATAACTTTGGATCCGACCGTTGGATCGCGATCAAACTTTTACTGGAGTTTCCGGAGGCCCTTTTCCATGGAGTGCATGTGGAATCCATACTCGATGAGGTTGGGGTCTGGTAGCGCCACGCTAGAGTAACGGTTTGAAAGGGCCATAACTTTTGATCCAACCGTTCGATCGCGATCAAACTTTTACTGGAGTTTACGGAGGCCCATTTCCATGGAGTGCATGTGCAATCCATACTCGGTGAGTTGGAGGTCTGGTAGCGCCATGCTAGAGTAACGTTGGAAACAACCATAACTTTGGATCCGACCGTTGGAACGCGATCAAACTTTCAGTGGATTTTTCAGAGGCCCTTTTCCATGGAGTGCATGTGGAATCCATACTCGATGAGGTTGGGGTCTGGTAGCGCCACGCTAGAGTAACGGTTTGAAAGGGCCATAACTTTTGATCCAACCGTTCGATCGCGATCAAACTTTTACTAGAGTTTACGGAGGCCCATTTCCATGGAGTGCATGTGCAATCTATACTCGGTGAGTTGGAGGTCTGGTAGCGCCAGGCTAGAGTAATGGTTCTAAAGGGCCATAACTTTGAATCCGACTGTTGGATGGCGATCAAACTTTTACTGGAGCTTTCGGAGGCCCTTTTCCATGGAGTGCATGTGCTATCCATACTCGCTGAGGGAGCTCTGGTAGCGACAGGCTAGAGGAACTGTCTGAAAGGGCCATAACTTTGGATCCGACCGTTGGATCGCGATCAAACTTTTACTGGGTTTCCGGAGGCCCTATTCCATGGTGTGCATATGGAATTCATACACGGTGAGGTGGATGTCTAGTCACGGCAGGCTAGAGCAAGGTTTCGAAAGGACAATAACTTTTGATACGGCCGTTGGGTCGCGATCAAACTTTAGCTGGAGTTTCCGGAGGCCCTTTTCCATGGAGTGCATGTGTAATCTATACTCAGTGAGGTGGAGGTCTGGTCACGGCAGGCTAGAGGAACGATTGGAAAGGGCAATAACTTTTGATCCGACCGTTGGATCGCGATCAAACTTTTACTGGAGTTTCCGGAGGCCCTTTCCATGGAGTGCATGTGCAATCCATACTCGGTGAGATGGAGGTCTAGTAGCGCCATGCAAGAGGAACGGTTTGAAAGAGCCATAACTTTTAATCTGACCGTTCGATTGAGATCAAAGTTTTACTGGAGTTTTTGGAGGCCCTCTTCCGTGTAGTGCATATGAATTCCATACTCGATGAGGTGGAGGTCTGGTAGCGCCAGGCCAGAGTAACGGTCCAAAACTGCCTTAACTTTTGATCCGACCGGTGGGTCGCGATCAAACTTTAGCTGGAGTTTCCGGAGGCCCTTTTCCATGGAGTGCATGTGTAATCTATACTCAGTGAGGTGGAGGTCTGGTCACGGCAGGCTAGAGGAACGATTGGAAAGGGCAATAACTTTTGATCCGACCGTTGGATCGCGATCAAACTTTTACTGGAGTTTCCGGAGGCCCTTTCCATGGAGTGCATGTGCAATCCATACTCGGTGAGATGGAGGTCTAGTAGCGCCATGCAAGAATAACGGTTTGAAAAGCCATAACTTTGGATCCGACCATTGGAACGCGATCAAACTTTTACTGGAGTTTTCGAAGGCCCTTTTCCATGGAGTGCATGTGCAATCCATACTCGGTGAGATGGAGGTCTAGTAGCGCCATGCAAGAGTAACGGTTTGAAAGAGCCATAACTTTGGATCCGACCATTGGAACGCGATCAAACTTTTACTGGAGTTTTCGGAGGCCCTTTTTCATGGAGTGTGACACGATCAAAAGATTGATGTCTTCTCCCAAGTGCAGGAGTGTCGAAGTAATAAATAACCCGGTAAGACCGGGGTCGAACCACAGGGAGGTTACTTGTATAAATTATAAGCAACAATAACACTACAAGAATAGTAACAACAACAACAACAACAACAATAATAATAATAGTGATAATAATAATAATAGTGAAGAAGAAGAGGAAGAAGTTGATGAGAACTTTGAGATGAAAGATTAACGTAAGGATTAAACAATGATAACAACAAATGTCAAGGTTAGAGGATCCACTAATGGTATTTCAAACAAGTATAGTATAAACTCTTATTATTCAATTGGAAACCACACACAAGGAGGTTCCAATCAGATTATAAATTGTTAACATGATTACATTAGTTATCTTATTCGAATAATGCTAATACTTGTAAATGTTTTCAGGCATTCATGATTATAACTTATGTTAACAACAAATCAAGTTCCTTTCATAGCTCAGGTGTCGGTTATACCATACAGTATGGGCTATGAAAGTGCCAAGTATTTGTTGTACCAAGTGTTATACAACATAAATCTAGATTAACCATTTAACAAGCAAAGTATTAAAAGTGAACAAGATAACAAATATAAAGCATGTTAGTATCCAACATTAAGGTCCATGTTAAGTTTATATTATACTTATTCTTACACCATTAGTGTACCCTTTTCACCTTGACATAATTAACTTAGTTAAACATAATGAAAAAAAGAAACATAAATAAACAAGGAAAGGAAATGAAAAGCATAAGCAAGAGATTAATATAAGTAAAACTTAAGCAATACAAAATATAAAGAGAGAAAGCAAGAGCATGATCTTGATCTGAACACCAAGATGCCTAAATACATGGCAAATGTCTCCTTTTATAGGCCAAAATTCGGAACTATTGATTTGTTGACTAATTGATGAGTGGGTGGCCACATCTTGACTTGGTGACAATTCTTATCTTCTTGTCTGCCAAAAACGTCATTGATGACGTCATAATTTGAACAAACTTGAATCATGAAAGTTCTAGGAAATTGTCTCATCTTTCCAGGGTAAAAATTTGAGATCATTTGGACTTCTAGAACTCGAGATATGGGCTGAACACTGAACAGTGTCTGGGCTGCAGGACAGATTCGGACTTCTTCTTTGTTGCTACAATTTGGACTTGAAAACGGCCTTGTTAAATCTTAGGCTCCAAATGAAAGTTGTAGGCCTATGTCTTATCTTTCCATCCATATAAAATGGACCTAAATCCAAGATCTACAGCTCCAGATATGACCCAATTACCGAACTGTGTTCCAGTTTGGACTGCACCAGCATCTCTTTGGCCATCTTTTTGTCCTTTCAATTTCAGTACTTCAACTCATCAATCAATTCTTTCATTTATGTGATAGGCCTGCATTTAAGATGAACATTTACCATAAATTAAAGGTATCTTATATAATTAGATATGTTATTATAAAACACGCTTTAGTTAAGGAGTTATTGATACTTCAAGTGCAAAATGATGATATAAAACCTTGATAAAAATGCACTTTTAAGTACTAATCACACCCCCCAACCAGCTTATTACTAGTCCCTAGTAATTAAAGCGTTAAAATAGAAAAACAATTTGCAAAATCCACAAAGCAAGGCATTCATCATTCAACTTCCATTAATCTATCCAGATAAACAAACTCTCATTAAATTTTATATATCTGCTCAATACCTCTTAAACAAAATATTAATAAACCTTCCTTGTTATGTGCTCAATGTATGAAACATAGATGATGGGGCTTTTGTTGGAAGAAAACAATATTTTGTTCTAATGTTTAAGGTTAACTTCCTTGGGTTGGGATTATTTTATTTTATTTTACTCTTTTTTTTTTTTAATATCTATACATAAAACACAATGCATCTTTAACCCATGTAACGAGCTTTCGGCTAATGACTCCCAGACCAGTTGATCTTAGGGCATTAGGTGTTGAGACACCCCTACGAGCTTAGTAACTCGGGTTGCAGATACTGATACGTAGATAGTGCAATGTTTGATTCCCTTAAGCTTTTCTCCTTAACCCATGTAACAAGCTTTGGGCCAATAACTCCCAAGTCAGTTGACTTTAGGGTATTAGGTGTTAAAACACCCCTTCGGGCTTAATTGCTTAGGTTAGGGAGGCTACGAAATCAAACTTATCTACGTTTTTATTATCATCATTTTCTTTTCTTTTTTTTTTCTTTCTTTCTTTTTTTTTCTTTTTTTTTATTTTTTGCAAATTATAGACTATCCCTATCCCTTAGTTGTTACCTTTAACAAAAGAACATAAATAATGTAATAATCCAATGTGCAACCCACAATCATATGTTAAAGTGTGTGTGTGAAAATGAAGGTTTAAGAATATTTGTTAAATGAGTATAGGAGCAGAACCAAGTGATAACAATGCGAGAGTTTGTAAACCTGAATATTTCAAGAAGTATTCTAATAGGCCTTGTTATGAATATTGCAAATAACCATTAGAAAATGTTTACTAAGATGCGTCTCAAGAGTCATTCCCCCTTACTCTGCCATCCTAGTAATAACAGTTTTGCCAAATGGTTTTTAAAACAAAAACAGTTAGTTGGTTAGTTTTTTTTTTTTTTTTTTTTTTTAAATACTACTACCCTCTCCCCCCAACCAAAACGAGACATTGTCCTCAATGTCATAAGATAGAAAGATAGAGTATAGAAGACATCACCTGAAATAACGAACACTGACAATCCTGAAACACACTTAAACAAATATAAAAGATAACAAAACATAAAAAAATATTATGCTATTAATAAAACTGAAAGACATAAATTTTTACATACTCAAACTCAAATCGTAGTTGTGATTGTGGCTCACATCTTCCCTTGGTTTTACGTCCAAGAACGGCTTAAACGCCCTCTATGGGTCGGGGATAGGCTTCCCATCCAGTTTTCTTAAAAACTGGCAAACAGGGTCTTTTACAGTCAGATTCCCAAGACTAAGTCGATCACGTTCTTTATGGAAATGGGGTCATAAGTCGTGAAATGCACAATGCACATCTCCACCAGGATATGTCTTCAAAGTCAATAGAAGATTATCTAAAGATTCCTTATGTTTTGAAATAAATCCTGACTTTTGACAATTTTCACAAGCTTTGCAGAATGCATGCGTGTCCTTGAACATGGTAGGCCAATAAAATCCATTTTGAAAGATTTTCGCAATGGTCTTTTTTGACGAGAAATGACTCCCACATGCTTCAGAATGATAAAATTTAATGACATTACTTACCTCATTGTCAGGAATGCATCTTCGAAATATTTGATCAGGACAATATTCGAATAAGTAAGGGTCATCCCAATAAAATTTCTTCACTTCGTTCAGAAACTCACCTTTGTCTTCGGTACTCCAATGAGTTGGCAAATCTCCTGAGATAAGGAAATTGATATTTTTAGCAAACCAAGGCATTGAACTAAGAGAAAGTAAGGATTTATCAGGAAAGTAATCATCGGTTGGTGTGGTGTCAGATATCGAATCTGTTGTCACTCTTGACAAAAGATTTGCATCAACATTTTCAATGCCTTTTTCATCCGTGATTTCTTCCTGAGAATAAGTCATTTGCAAGTCTTCAAATTCATCAAACTCAGTATTACTCAAAGTAGATTCAAATTGATCATAAACCAATTCTTCAATAAAATCTACTTCTTGTAAATCATTATCATCTCCAGGTTGCTTGCAAATGTTGAAAATATTCATCTCCAATGTCATGTTTCCAAAAGATAGCTTCATCAGTCCATTCCTACAATTAATTAATGCATTAGAAGTTGCAAGAAACGGACGCCCTAAAATAACAGGAAATGAATTGCATGCTTCAACAGGTTGTGTGTCCAAGACAATAAAATCCACAGGATAAATGAATTTATCGACTTGTACTAACACATCTTCAACTATTCCTCTAGGCACTTTTACAGATCTATCGGCAAGTAAAAGAGTCACAGAAGTTGGTTTTAACTCACCTAGATTGAGACTTTGAAAAACTGAATATGGAAGTAAATTCACACTAGCTCCAAGATCAAGTAAAGCTCTTTCAATTTTATGTTCTCCAATAAAGCATGAAATTGTAGGACAACCAGGGTCTTTATATTTCAATGCATTATTGTTCTGAAGAATGGCACTTACTTGTTCGGCTAAAAAGGCTTTCTTTTTCACATTCAGTTTTCTCTTCACAGTGCACAGATCTTTCAAAAATTTAGCATAAGAAGGAACCTGTTTGATAGCATCCAGCAAAGGTATATTGATCCTTACCTGTTTGAAAGTTTCAAAGATTTCAGAGTTGTGATTGACTTTCCTTTGTTTAGTCATGGCATGAGGAAATGGAAGTGCTGGCGGAGAATCAGTCTTTTCTTTGCAATGATCAGATTCAACCCCTTCCTTACCCTTAGAGATTGATTCATCATCATTCTCACAAGGTTCAAGAATGGGTTTTTCAATAACCTTACCACTGCGAAGAGTGATGATTGATTTTACGTGATCCATGTGTTGGCTTCCCGAACTACTTGCATTCACATTGTATTGCCCCTTTGGATTTTGTTGTGGTTGAGATGGAAACTTACCTTTCTCTTGGAAACTGAGAGCAGATGTGAACTTTGCAAGAGTATCTTTAAAATCTGTCATGCTTTGAGCAAGTTGAGTGTTAATTGCCTCTTGCTTTTCCATAAATGCATGTAATGTTTCCTCAAGATTTCTTCTAGGAGGGGGAGCATAAGGAGGTGCATATCCATGAGAATTTTGGAAATTATGATGTGCTTGAAACGGTGGCTGTGAAGTTTGAGCATTATTGTTCTCACTCTTCCAACTAAAATTTGGATGATTTCTCCAACCAGGGTTATATGTTTGTGAATATGGGTTATGGTTGGGCCTTTGAAAACTATTTAATGCATGGGCTTGTTCATGGAGACATTCTTTAAAAGAAGGCAAGGTTGGACAGTCATTGGTTGAATGTTCGTTGGTTTCACAAATTTGACATGCAATGTCTTGAACATATTTTAATTGACCACTCTTTTTTAATTCTAGTGCCTCAACCTTTCTAGCTAAAGATGCAAACTTGGCTTGGAGGTCATGATCTTCCCTAAGGTTGTACATACCTCCACTAGATGTATGAGGTTGGGTTTTACTTGGTGCCTCATAAGTTCCTGTAGTGTCCCAATTTTGTGCATTTTCAGCTAGCAAGTCTAGGTATTCCATCGCTTCATTAGGGTCTTTATCCTCAAAAGTTCCATTGCACATCAATTCAACCATTTGCCTATCTCTAGGAGTTAACCCTTCATAAAAATGTGACACCAATCTCCATGTCTCAAAACCATGATGGGGGCAAGTATTAAGCAAGTCTCGATACCTATCCCAACATTGATAAAATGTTTCTCCTGGTTTTTGAGAGAAAGTAATGATTTGTCTTTTGAAAGAGTTCGTTCTATGAGATGGAAAAAACTTCTTTAAAAATTGTTGTTGCATATCATCCCAAGCACGAATGGATCCAGGTCTCAAGTTTTGTAGCCATGTTTTAGCTTTATCTTTTAATGAAAACGGAAAAAGCTTCAATCTAATGGTGTTCATGCTACAATTTGAGTCATTATACGTGTTGCAAACCTCCTCAAATTTCCTTAAATGCAAGTATGGATTTTCTAAATCTAAGCCATGAAAAGATGGTAAAAGTTGAATAATGCCTGTCTTAAAATTAAAATGAGATGCATCAGGAGGAAAAACTATGCATGAGGGTGCACTTGTTCTTGTGGGATTCATGTGATCTCTAAGAGTTCTAACCCGAATATTCTCATTATTCTCATTATGAAGCGATTGGTTATCTTCTTCAGCCATATTTTCTAAAAATGATGAGGATACCCTACAAAGTCTACCACTTAATGGACGTGACCACACTCTCATGCACGTGTAAGAAGAGAATAAAAGAAAGAAGAAAACAAAAGAAAGAGAAACAAAACAAAAGAAACAAAGTTAGATACAAGAAAAGAGAAAAGAGAAAAGAGAAAATAAAATAAATACTATAATTTGTACAAGAATTTACCTCCCCGGCAACGGCGCCAAAAACTTGACACGATCAAAAGATTGATGTCTTCTCCCAAGTGCAGGAGTGTCGAAGTAATAAATAACCCGGTAAGACCGGGGTCGAACCACAGGGAGGTTACTTGTATAAATTATAAGCAACAATAACACTACAAGAATAGTAACAACAACAACAACAACAACAATAATAATAATAGTGATAATAATAATAATAGTGAAGAAGAAGAGGAAGAAGTTGATGAGAACTTTGAGATGAAAGATTAACGTAAGGATTAAACAATGATAACAACAAATGTCAAGGTTAGAGGATCCACTAATGGTATTTCAAACAAGTATAGTATAAACTCTTATTATTCAATTGGAAACCACACACAAGGAGGTTCCAATCAGATTATAAATTGTTAACATGATTACATTAGTTATCTTATTCGAATAATGCTAATACTTGTAAATGTTTTCAGGCATTCATGATTATAACTTATGTTAACAACAAATCAAGTTCCTTTCATAGCTCAGGTGTCGGTTATACCATACAGTATGGGCTATGAAAGTGCCAAGTATTTGTTGTACCAAGTGTTATACAACATAAATCTAGATTAACCATTTAACAAGCAAAGTATTAAAAGTGAACAAGATAACAAATATAAAGCATGTTAGTATCCAACATTAAGGTCCATGTTAAGTTTATATTATACTTATTCTTACACCATTAGTGTACCCTTTTCACCTTGACATAATTAACTTAGTTAAACATAATGAAAAAAAGAAACATAAATAAACAAGGAAAGGAAATGAAAAGCATAAGCAAGAGATTAATATAAGTAAAACTTAAGCAATACAAAATATAAAGAGAGAAAGCAAGAGCATGATCTTGATCTGAACACCAAGATGCCTAAATACATGGCAAATGTCTCCTTTTATAGGCCAAAATTCGGAACTATTGATTTGTTGACTAATTGATGAGTGGGTGGCCACATCTTGACTTGGTGACAATTCTTATCTTCTTGTCTGCCAAAAACATCATTGATGACGTCATAATTTGAACAAACTTGAATCATGAAAGTTCTAGGAAATTGTCTCATCTTTCCAGGGTAAAAATTTGAGATCATTTGGTCTTCTAGAACTCGAGATATGGGCTGAACACTGAGCAGTGTCTGGGCTGCAGGACAGATTCAGACTTCTTCTTTGTTGCTACAATTTGGACTTGAAAACGGCCTTGTTAAATCTTAGGCTCCAAATGAAAGTTGTAGACCTATGTCTTATCTTTCCATCCATATAAAATGGACCTAAATCCAAGATCTACAGCTCCAGATATGACCCAATTACCGAACTGTGTTCCAGTTTGGACTGCACCAGCATCTCTTTGGCCATCTTTTTGTCCTTTCAATTTCAGTACTTCAACTCATCAATCAATTCTTTCATTTATGTGATAGGCCTGCATTTAAGATGAACATTTACCATAAATTAAAGGTATCTTATATAATTAGATATGTTATTATAAAACACGCTTTAGTTAAGGAGTTATTGATACTTCAAGTGCAAAATGATGATATAAAACCTTGATAAAAATGCACTTTTAAGTACTAATCAGAGTGCATGTGCAATCCATACTCAGTGAGGTGGAGGTCTGGTAGCGCCATGCTAGAGTAACAGTTGGAAACAGCCAGAACTTTGGATCCGATCGTTGGAACACGATCAAACTTTCACTGGAGCTTTCGGAGGCCCTTTTCCATGCAGTGCATGTGAAATCTATACTCAATGAGGTGGAGGTTTGGTCACGGAAGGTTAGAGTAACGGTTCGAAAGGGCAATAACTTTTGATCCGACCGTTGGATCGCGATCAAACTTTTACTGGAGTTTCCGGAGGCCCTTTTCCATGGAGTGCATGTGCAATCCACACTCGGTGAGGTGGAGGTCTGGTGGCGCCATGCTAGAGTAACGATTGGAAACAGCCATAACTTTGGATCCGATCGTTAGAACGCGATTAAACTTTCAGTGAGTTTTCAGAGGCCCTTTTTCATGGAGTGCATGTGGAATCCATACTCGGTGAGGTGGGGGTCTGGTAGCGCCACGCTAGAGTAACGGTTTGAAAGGGCCATAACTTTTGATCTGACCGTTCGATTGCGATCAAAGTTTTACTGGAGTTTTTGGAGGCCCTCTTCCTTGTAGTGCATATGAATTCCATACTCGATGAGGTGGAGGTCTGGTAGCGCCAGGCTAGAGTAACGGTCCAAAACTGCCTTAACTTTTGATCCGACCGTTGGGTCGCGATCAAACTTTAGCTGGAGTTTCCGGAGGCCCTTTTCCATGGAGTGCATGTGTAATCTATACTCAGTGAGGTGGAGGTCTGGTCACGGCAGGCTAGAGGAACGATTGGAAAGGGAAATAACTTTTGATCCGACCGTTGGATCGCGATCAAACTTTTACTGGAGTTTCCGGAGGCCCTTTCCATGGAGTGCATGTGCAATCCATACTCGGTGAGATGGAGGTCTAGTAGCGCCATGCAAGAGTAACGGTTTGAAAGAGCCATAACTTTGGATCCGACCATTGGAACGCGATCAAACTTTTACT
The DNA here is from genome assembly GCF_951802175.1 of Populus nigra. Lineage (NCBI taxonomy): Eukaryota > Viridiplantae > Streptophyta > Magnoliopsida > Malpighiales > Salicaceae > Populus > Populus nigra. The sequence continues at coordinate 1,139,113 of NC_084870.1, read as the reverse complement.
GGAGTTTTCGGAGGCTCTTTTCCATGGAGTGCATGTGCAATCCACACTCGGTGAGGTGGAGGTCTAGTGGCGCCATGCTAGAGTAACGTTGGAAACAACCATAACTTTGGATCCGACCGTTGGAACGCGATCAAACTTTCAGTGGATTTTTCAGAGGCCCTTTTCCATGGAGTGCATGTGGAATCCATACTCGATGAGGTGGGGGTCTGGTAGCGCCACGCTAGAGTAACGGTTTGAAAGGGCCATAACTTTTGATCCAACCGTTCGATCGCGATCAAACTTTTACTGGAGTTTACGGAGGCCCATTTCCATGGAGTGCATGTGCAATCCATACTCGGTGAGTTGATGGTCTGGTAGCGCCAGGCTAGAGTAATGGTTCTAAAGGGCCATAACTTTGAATCCGACTGTTGGATGGCGATCAAACTTTTACTGGAGCTTTCGGAGGCCCTTTTCCATGGAGTGCATGTGAAATCTATACTCAGTGAGGTGGAGGTTTGGTCACGGAAGGTTACAGTAACGGTTCGAAAGGGCAATAACTTTTGATCCGACCGTTGGATCGTGATCAAACTTTTACTGGAGCTTTCGGAGGCCCTTTTCCATAGAGTGCATGTGCAATCCATACTCACTGAGGGAGGTCTGGTAGCGACAGGCTAGAGGAACTGTTCGAAAGGGCCATAATTATGGATCCGATCATTGGATCGCGATCAAACTTTTACTGGAGTTTCCGGAGGCCCTATTTCATGGAGTGCATGTGGAATCCATACACGGTGAGGTGGACGTCTGGTCACGGCAGGCTAGAGCAAGGTTTCGAAAGGACAATAACTTTTGATACGGCCGTTGGATCGCGATCAAACTTTTACTAGAGTTTACGGAGGCCCTTTTCTGTGTAGTGCATATGAATTCCATACTCGGTGATGTGGATGTCTGGTGGGGCCATGCTAGAGTAACGGTTGGAAACAACCATAACTTTGGATCCGATCGTTGGAACACGATCAAACTTTCACTGGAGCTTTCGGAGGCCCTTTTCCATGGAGTGCATGTGAAATCTATACTCAGTGAGGTGGAGGTTTGGTCACGGAAGGTTACAGTAACGGTTCGAAAGGGCAATAACTTTTGATCCGACCGTTGGATCGTGATCAAACTTTTACTGGAGTTTCCGGAGGCCCTTTTCCATGGAGTGCATGTGCAATCCACACTCGGTGAGGTGGAGGTCTGGTGGCGCCATGCTAGAGTAACGATTGGAAACAACCATAACTTTGGATCCGACCGTTCGAACGCGATCAAACTTTCAGTGGAGTTTCCAGAGGCCCTTTTTCATGGAGTGCATGTGGAATCCATACTCGGTGATATGGGGGTCTGGTAGCGCCATGCTAGAGTAACATTTGAAAGAGCTATAACTTTGGATCCGACCGTTGGAACGCGATCAAACTTTTACTGGAGTTTCCAGAGGCCCTTTTCCATGGAGTGCATGTGCAATCCACACTCGGTGAGGTGGAGGTCTGGTGGCGCCATGCTAGAGTAACGATTGGAAACAGCCATAACTTTGGATCCGACCGTTAGAACGCGATCAAACTTTCAGTGGAGTTTTCAGAGGCCCTTTTTCATGGAGTGCATGTGGAATCCATACTCGGTAATGTGGGGGTCTGGTAGCGCCATGCTAGAGTAACGGTTTGAAAGGGCCATAACTTTTGATCCGACCGTTCGATCGCGATAAAGTTTTACTGAAGTTTTTGGAGGCCCTTTTCCGTGTAATGCATATGAATTCCATACACGGTGAGGTGGATGTCTGGTGGCGCCATGCTAGAGTAATGGTTGGAAACAACCATAACTTTGGATCCAATCATTGGAATGCGATCAAACTTTCACTGGAGCTTTCGGAGGCCCTTTTCCATGGAGTGCATGTGGAATCCATACTCGGTGAGGTGGAGGTCTGGTAGCGCAACGCTAGAATAATGGTTCGAAAGGGCCATAACTTTGGATCCGACCGTTGGAACGCGATCAAACTTTCACTGGAGTTTTCAGAGGCCCTTTTCCATGAAGTGCATTTGGAATCCATACTCGGTGAGGTGGAGGTCTGGTAGCGCCATGCTAGAGTAACGGTTGGAAACAGCCAGAACTTTGGATCCGATCGTTGGAACACGATCAAACTTTCACTGGAGCTTTCGGAGGCCCTTTTCCATGCAGTGCATGTGAAATCTATACTCAGTGAGGTGGAGGTTTGGTCACGGAAGGTTAGAGTAACGGTTCGAAAGGGCAATAACTTTTGATCCAACCGTTGGATCGGGATCAAACTTTTACTGGAGTTTCCGGAGGCCCTTTTCCATGGATGCATGTGCAATCCACACTCGGTGAGGTGGAGGTCTGGTGGCGCCATGCTAGAGTAACGATTGGAAACAGCCATAACTTTGGATCCGACCGTTAGAACGCGATCAAACTTTCAGTGGAGTTTTCAGAGGCCCTTTTTCATGGAGTGCATGTGGAATCCATACTCGGTGATGTGGGGGTCTGGTAGCGCCACGCTAGAGTAACGGTTTGAAAGGGCCATAACTTTTGATCCGACCGTTCGATCGCGATCAAAGTTTTACAGGAGTTTTTGGAGGCCTTTTTCCGTGTAATACATATGAATTCCATACTCGATGCGGTGGATGTCTGGTGGCGCCATGCTAGAGTAATGGTTGGAAACAACCATAACTTTGGATCCGATCATTGGAACGCGATCAAACTTTCACTGGAGCTTTCGGAGGCCCTTTTCCATGGAGTGCATGTGGAATCCATACTCGGTGAGGTGGAGGTCTGGTAGCGCAACGCTAGAATAATGGTTCGAAAGGGCCATAACTTTGGATCCGACCGTTGGAACGCGATCAAACTTTCACTGGAGTTTTCAGAGGCCCTTTTCCATGAAGTGCATTTGGAATCCATACTCGGTGAGGTGGAGGTCTGGTAGCGCCATGCTAGAGTAACGGTTGGAAACAGCCAGAACTTTGGATCCGACCGTTGGAACACGATCAAACTTTTACTGGAGTTTGTAGAGGCCCTTTTCCATGGAGTGCATGTGGAATCCATACTCGGTGAGGTAGGGGTCTGGTAGCGCCACGATAGAGTAACGGTTTGAAAGGGCAATAACTTTTGATCAGACCGTTCGATCGCGATCAAAGTTTTACTATAGTTTTCGGAGGCCTTTTTCCGTGTAGTGCATAGGAATTCCATACTCGGTGAGGTGGAGGCTGGTAGCGCCAGGCTAGAGTAATGGTTCAAAACTGCCATAACTTTTGATACGACTGTTGGATCGCGATTAAACTTTTACTGGAGTTTTCGGAGGCCCTATTCCATGGAGTGCATGTGGAATCCATACACGGTGAGGTGGACGTCTGGTCACGGCAGGCTAGAGCAATGTTTCGAAAGGACAATAATTTTTTATACGGTCGTTGGATCGCGATCAAACTTTTACTGGAGTTTTCAGAGGCCCATTTCCATGGAGTGCATGTGGAATCCATACTCGGTGAGGTGGAGGTCTCGTAGCGCCATGCAAGAGTAACGGTTTGAAAGAGCCATAACTTTGGATCCAACCTTTGGAACGCGATCAAACTTTTACTGTTGTTTTCGGAGGCCCTTTTCCATGGAGTGCGTGTGGAATCCATACTCGGTGAGGTGGAGGTCTGGTCACGGCAGGCTATAGCAACGGTTCAAAAGGGCCATAACTTTGGCTCCGACCGTTGGATCGCGATCAAACTTTTGCTAGAGTTTCCGGAGGCCCTATTCCATGGAGTGCATGTGCAATCCATACTCGCTGAGGGAGACGTCTGGTCACAGCAAGCTAGAGCAAGGTTTCGATAGGACAATAACTTTTGATACGGTCGTTGGATCGCGATCAAACTTTTACTGGAGTTTTCGGAGGCCCATTTTCCATGGAGTGCTTGTGGAATCCATACTCGGTGAGGTGGAGATCTCGTAGCGGCACGCTAGAGTAACGGTTCGAAAGGGCCATAACTTTGGATCCGACCGTTGGATCGCGATCAAACTTTTACTGAAGTTTCCGAAGGCCCATTTCCGTGGAGTGCATGTGGAATCCATACACGGTGAGGTAGATGTCTGGTCACGACAAGCTAGAGCAAGGTTTCGAAAGGACAATAACTTTTGATATGGTCGTTGGATCGCGATCAAACTTTTACTGGAGTTTTCGGAAGCCCATTTCCATGGAGTGCATGTGCTATCCATACTCGGTGAGGTAGAGGTCTGGTGGCGCCATGCTCGAGTAACGTTTGGAAACAGCCATAACTTTGGATCCGACCGTTAGAACGCGATCAAACTTTCACTGGAGTTTTCAGAAGCCCTTTTCCATGGAGTGCATGTGCAATCCATACTCGGTGAGGTGGAGGTCTGGTCACGGCAGGCTATAGCAACGGTTCAAAAGGGCCATAACTTTGGCTCCGACCGTTGGATCGCGATCAAACTTTTGCTAGAGTTTCCGGAGGCCCTATTCCATGGAGTGCATGTGCAATCCATACTCGCTGAGGGAGACGTCTGGTCACAGCAAGCTAGAGCAAGGTTTCGATAGGACAATAACTTTTGATACGGTCGTTGGATCGCGATCAAACTTTTTCTGGAGTTTTCGGAAGCCCATTTCCATGGAGTGCATGTGCTATCCATACTTGGTGAGGTAGAGGTCTGGTGGCGCCATGCTCGAGTAACGTTTGGAAACAGCCATAACTTTGGATCCGACCGTTGGAACGCGATCAAACTTTCACTGGAGCTTTCAGAAGCCCATTTCCATGGAGTGCATGTGCAATGCATACTCGGTGAGGTGGAGGTCTGATAGCGCAACGCTAGACTAATGGTTCGAAAGGGCCATAACATTGGATCCGACCTTTGGATCGCGATTAAACTTTTACTAGAGTTTTCGGTGGCCCTTGTCCATGGAGTGCATGTGGAATCCACACTCGGTGAGGGAGGTCTGGTAGCGCCAGGCTAGAGGAACGGTTTGAAAGGGCCATAACTATGGATCCGACCGTTGGATCACGATCAAACTTTTACTGGAGTTTCCGGAGGCCCTATTCCATGGAGTGCATGTGTAATCCATACACGGTGAGGTGGACGTCTGGTCACGGCTGGCTATAGCAACGTTTAGAAAGGACAATAACTTTTAATACGGCCGTTGGATTGCGATCAAACTTTTACTGGAGTTTGCAGAGGCTCTTTTCCATGGAGTGCATGTGGAATCCATACTCGGTGAGGTGGGGGTCTGGTAGCGCCACGATAGAGTAACGGTTTGAAAGGGCCATAACTTTTGATCAAACCGTTCGATCGCGATCAAAGTTTTACTATAGCTTTCGGAGGCCCTTTTCGGTGTAGTGCATAGGAATTCCATACTCGGTGAGGTGGAGGCTGGTAGCGCCAGGCTAGAGTAACGGTTCAAAACTGCCATAACTTTTGATCCGACCGTTGGATCGCAATCAAACTTTTACTGGAGTTTTCAGAGGCCCTTTTCCATGGAGTGCATGTGCAATCCACACTCGGTGAGGTGGAGGTCTGGTGGCGCCATGCTAGAATAACGATTGGAAACAGCCATAACTTTGGATCCGACCGTTGGAACGCGATCAAACTTTCACTGGAGTTTTCAGAGGCCCTTTTCCATGGAGTGCATATGCAATCCATACTCGATGAGGGTGGTCTGGTAGTGCCAGGCTAGAGAAACTGTCCGAAAGGGCTATAACTATGGATCCGACCGTTGGATCGTGAACAAACTTTTACTGTAGTTTCCGGAGGCCATATTCCATGGAGTGCATGTGGAATTCATAGACGGTGAGGTGGACGTCTCGTCACGGAAGGTTACAGTAACGGTTCGAAAGGGCAATAACTTTTGATCCGACCGTTGGATCGTGATCAAACTTTTACTGGAGTTTTCGGGGGCCCTTTTCCATGGAGTGCATGTGGAATCCATACTAGGTGAGGTGGAGGTCTGGTACCGCCAGGCTAGAGTAACGGTTCGAAAGGGCCATAACTTTGGATCCGACCGTTAGATCGCAATCAAAGTTCTACTGGAGTTTGCGGAGGCCCTTTTCCATGGAGTGGATTTGGAATCCATACTCGGTGAGGTGGACGTCTGGTAGCGCCACGCTAGAGTAACGGTTCGAAAGAGCCATAACTTTGGATCCAACCATTGGATCACGATCAAACTTTTACTGAAGTTTCCAGCGGCCGTTTTCAATGGAGTCCATGTGGAATCCATACACGGTGAGGTGGAGGTCTGGTAGTGCCACGCTAGAGTAACGGTTTGAAAGGGACATATCTTAGGATCCGACCGTTGGATCGCGATCAAACTTTTACCGGAGTTTTCGGAGGCTCTTTTCCATGGAGTGCATATGGGATCCATACTCAGTGAGGTAGAGGTCTGGTAGCGCCAGGCTAGAGTAACATTTCGAAAGAGCAATAACTTTGGATCCGACCGTTGGAACGCCATCAAAGTTTTACTAGAGTTTTCGGAGGCCCTTTTCCGTGGAGTGCATGTGCAATCCATACTCGGTGAGGTAGAGGTCTGGTCACGGCAGGCTAGAGCAACGGTTCGAAAGGGCTATAACTTTTGATCTGACTTTTGGATCGCGATCAAACTTTTACTGGAGTTTTCGGAGTCCCTTTTCCATGGAGTGCATGTGCAATCCATACTCATTGAGGTGGACGTCTGGTCACGGCAGGCTAGAGTAATGTTTCAAAAGGGCAATAACTTTTGATCTGACTGTTTGATCGCGATCAAACTTTTACTGGAGTTTTTGGAGGCCCAGTTCGATGGAGTGCATGTGCAATCCATACTCGGTGAGGTGGAGGTCTGGTCACGGCATGCTAGAGCAACAGTTCGAAAGGGCAATATCTTTTGATCCGACCGTTGGATCGTGATCAAACTTTTACTGGAGTTTTCGGTGGCCATTTTCCATGGAGTGCATGTGGAATCCATACTAGGTGAGGTGGAGATCTGGTAGCACCAGGATAGAATAACGGTTCGCAAGGGCCATAACTTTAGATCCCACCGTTGGATCCCGATCAAACTTTTACTGGAGTTTTCGGAGGCCCTTTTCCATGGAGTGCATGTGCAATCCATACTCGGTGAGGTAGAGGTCTGGTCACGGCAGGCTAGAGCAACGGTTCGAAAGGGCTATAACTTTTGATCCGACCGTTGGATCGCGATCAAATTTTTACTGGAGTTTTCGGAGTCCCTTTTCCATGGAGTGCGTGTGCAATCCATACTCAGTGAGGTGGACGTCTGGTCACGACAGGCTAGAGTAACGTGTCGAAAGGGCAACAACTTTTGATCCCACCGTTGCATCGCGATCAAACTTTTGCTGGAGTTTCTAGAGGCCCTTTTCCATGGAGTGCATGTGCAATCCATACACGGTGAGGTGGACGTCTGGTCACGGCAGGCTAGAGTAACGTTTCAAAAGGGCAATAACTTTTGATCCGACCATTGGATCGCGATCAAACTTTTACTGGAGTTTTCGGAGGCCCAGTTCGATGGAGTGCATGTGCAATCCATACTCGGTGAGGTGGAGGTCTGGTCACGGCATGCTAGAGCAACAGTTCGAAAGGGCAATATCTTTTGATCCGACCGTTGGATCGCGATCAAACTTTTACTGGAGTTTTCGGAGTCCCTTTTCCATGGAGTGCGTGTGCAATCCATACTCAGTGAGGTTGGGGTCTGGTAGCGCCACTCTAGAGTAACGACTCGAAATGTCCATAATTTCTAATCCGATTGTTGGATCGCGATCAAACTTTTACTACAGTTTCCAGAGGCCCTTTTCCATGGAGTGCATCTGGAATCCATACACGGTGAGGTGGACATCTTGTCACGGCAGGCTAGAGTAACGTTTCGAAAGGGCAATAACTTTTGATGCGGCAATTGGATCGCGATCAAACTTTTACAGGAGTTTACGGAGGGCCTTTTCCATGGAGTGCATGTGGAATCCATACTCGGTGAGGTGGAGGTCTGGTAGCGCCACGCTAGAGTAACGGTTCGAAAGAGCCATAACTTTGGATCCAACCGTTGGATCGCGATCAAACTTTTACTGGAGTTTCCAGCGGCCCTTTTCCATGGAGTGCATGTGGAATCCATACACGGTGAGGTGGAGGTCTGGTAGTGCCACGCTAGAGTAACGGTTTGAAAGGGACATAACTTAGGATGCGACCGTTGGATCGCGATCAAACTTTTACCGGAGTTTTCGGAGGCTCTTTTCCATGGAGTGCATCTGGAATCCATACTCAGTGAGGTAGAGGTCTGGTAGCGCCAGGCTAGAGTAATGTTTCGAAAGAGCAATAACTTTGGATCCGACTGTTAGAACGCCATCAAAGTTTTACTGGAGTTTTCGGAGGCCCTTTTCCATGGAGTGCATGTGCAATCCATACTCGGTGAGGTAGAGGTCTGGTTACGGCAGGCTAGAGCAATGGTTCGAAAGGGCTATAACTTTTGATCCGACCGTTGGATTGCGATCAAACTTTTACTGGAGTTTTCGGAGTCCCTTTTCCATGGAGTGCATATGAAATCTATACACAGTGAGGTGGAGGTCTGGTCACGACAAGCTATAGTAACGGTTTGAAAGGGCAATAACTTTTGATCCGACCGTTGGATCACCATCAACCTTTTACTGGACTTTTCGGAGGCCTTTTTCCATGGAGTGCATGTAATATCCATACTCAATGGGGTGGACGTCTGGTAGCGCACGCTAGACTAACGTTTCGAAAGAGCCATAACTATGGATCCGACCGTTGGAACGCGATCAAACTTTTACTGGAGTTTCTAGAGGCCCTTTTCCATGGAGTGCATGTGGAATCCATATTCGGTGAGGTGGAGGTCTTGTAGCGCCACGCTAAAGTAACGGTTCGAAAGTGCCAGAACATAGGATCCGACCGTTGGATCGCGATCAAACTTTTACTGGAGTTTGCAGAGGCCCTTTTCCATGGAGTGCATGTGCAATCCATACATGGTGAGGTGGAGGTCTGGTCACGGCAAGCTAGAGCAACGGTTCGAAAGGGAAATAACTTTTGATCCGATCTTTGGATCGCGATCAAAATTTTACTGGGGTTTCCGGAGGCCCTTTTCCATGGAGTGCATATGCAATCCATACTCGGTGAGGTGGACGTCTAGTAGCGCCACGCTAGAGTAATGTTTCGAAAGAGCCATAACTTTGGATCCAACCGTTGTAACGCGATGAAACTTTTACTGGAGTTTCTAGAGGCCCTTTTCCGTGGAGTGCATGTGGAATCCATACTCGGTGAGGTGGAGGTCTGGTAGCGCCACGCTAGAGTAACGGTTTGAAAGGGCAATAACTTTTGATCCGACCGTTGGATCGTGATCAAAGTTTGTCTAGAGTTTGCGGAGGTCGTTTGCCATGGAGTGCATGTAGAATCCATACTCGGTGAGGTGGAGGTTTGGTAGCGCCACGCTAGAGGAACGGTTCGAAAGGGCCATAACTTTGGATGCGACCGTTGGATCGCGATCAAAATTTTATTGGAGTTTGCAGAGGCCCTTTTCCATGGAGTGCATGTGGAATCCGTACACGGTGTGGTGGACGTCTGATCACAGCAGGCTAGAGCAATAGTTCGAAAGGGCAATAACTTTTGATCCGACCCTTGGATCGCGATCAAACTTTTACTGGAGTTTGCGGAGGCCCATTTCCATGGAATGCATATGCAACCCATACTCGGTGAGGTAGAGGTCTGGTAGCGCCAGGCTAGAGTATCGTTGGATCGCGATCAAAATTTTACTGGAGTTTCCGGAGACCCTTTTCCATGGTGTGCATGTGGAATCCATACTCGGTGAGGTGGAGGTCTGATAGCGCCACGCTATAGTAACGGTTTGAAACGGCCATAACTTTGCATCCGACCATTGGATCGCGATCAAACTTTTACTGGAGTTTCCGGAGGCCCTTTTTCCATAGAGTGCATATGCAATCCATACTCGGTGAGGTGGAGATCTGGTAGCGCCACGCTAGAGTAACGGTTCGAAAGGGCCATAACTTTGGATTCGACCGTTGGATCGCGATCAAACTTTTACTGGAGTTTGCGGAGGCCCTTTTCCATGGAATGCATGTGGAATCCGTACACGGTGAGGTGGACGTCTGATCACAGCAAGCTAGAGTAATGTTTTGAAAGGGCAATAACATTTGATCCGACCCTTGGATCGCGATCAAACTTTTACTGGAGTTTCCGGAGGCCCTTTTCCATGGAGTGCATGTGGAATTCAAACTCAGTGAGGTGGAGGTCTGGTAGCGCCATGCTAGAGTAACGGTACGAAAGGGTCATAACTTTCGATTCGACCGTTGGACCGCGATCAAACTTTTACAGGAGCTTGCGGAGGCCCTTTTCCTTGGAGTGCATATGCAATACATACTCGGTGAGCTGGAGGTCTGGTAGCGCCATGCTATAGTAATGGTTCGAAACGACAATAACTTTGAATCCAACCGTTGGATCGCGATCAAACTTTTGTTGGAGTTTCCGTACGCCCTTTTCCATGGAGTGCATGTGAAATCTATACTTAGTGACGTTAGTGTGTGGTCACGGCAGGCTAGAGCAATGGTTTGAAATGGCAATAACTTTTGATCTGACCGTTGGATCGCTATCAAACTTTTACTGGAGTTTTCGGAGGCCCTTTTCCATGGAGTCCATGTGGAATCCATACTCGGTGAGATGGGGGTCCGGTAGCAAGACGCTACAGTAACGTTTCGAAAGAGCAATAACTTTTGATCCGATCGTTGGATCGCGATCAAACTTTTACTGGAGTTTCTAGAGGCCCTTTTTCATGGAATGCATGTGGAATCCATACACGGTAAGGTGGACGTCTGGTCACGGCAGGCTAGAGTAACATTTCGAAAGGGCAACAACTTTTGATGCGGCAGTTGGATCGCGATCAAACTTTTACTGAAATTTTTGGAGGCCCTTTTCTATGGAGTGCATGTGCAATCCGTACTCGGTGAGGTGGAGGTCTGGTAGCGCGACGCTAGAGCAACGGTTTGGGTCATAACTTTGGATCCGATCGTTGGATCGCGATCAAAGTTTCACTGGAGTTTCCGGAGGTCCTTTTCCATTGAGTGGATGTGGAATCCATACTCGGTGAGGTAGAGGTCTGGTAGCGCCAGGCTAGAGTATCGTTGGATCGCGATCAAAATTTTACTGGAGTTTCCAGAGGCCCTTTTCCATGGTGTGCATGTGGAATCCATACTCGGTGAGGTGGAGGTCTGATAGCGCCACGCTATAGTAACGGTTTGAAACGGCCATAACTTTGCATCCGACCATTGGATCGCGATCAAACTTTTACTGGAGTTTCCGGAGGCCTTTTTTCCATAGAGTGCATATGCAATCCATACTCGGTGAGGTGGAGATTTGGTAGCGCCACGCTAGAGTAACGGTTTGGAAGGCCCATAACTTTGGATTCGACCGTTGGATCGCGATCAAACTTTTACTGGAGTTTGCGGAGGCCCTTTTCCATGGAGTGCATGTGGAATCCGTACACGGTGAGGTGGACGTCTGATCACAGCAAGCTAGAGTAATGTTTTGAAAGGGCAATAACTTTTGATCCGACCCTTGGATCGCGATCAAACTTTTACTGGAGTTTCCGGAGGCCCTTTTCCATGGAGTGCATGTGGAATTCAAACTCAGTGAGGTGGAGGTCTGGTAGCGCCATACTAGAGTAACGGTACGAAAGGGCCATAACTTTCGATTCGACCGTTGGACCGCGATCAAACTTTTACCGGAGCTTGCGAAGGCCCTTTTCCTTGGAGTGCATATGCAATACATACTCGGTGAGCTGGAGGTCTGGTAGCGCCATGCTATAGTAATGGTTCAAAACGACAATAACTTTGAATTCAACCGTTGGATCGCGATCAAACTTTTGTTGGAGTTTCCGTACGCCCTTTTCCATGGAGTGCATGTGAAATCTATACTTAGTGACGTTAATGTGTGGTCACGGCTGGCTAGAGCAATGGTTTGAAATGGCAATAACTTCTGATCCGACCGTTGGATCGCTATCAAACTTTTACTGGAGTTTTCGGAGGCCCTTTTCCATGGAGTCCATGTGGAATCCATACTCGGTGAGGTGGGGGTCCGGTAGCAAGACGCTACAGTAATGTTTCGAAAGAGCAATAACTTTTGATCCGACCGTTGGATCGCGATCAAACTTTTACTGGAGTTTCTAGAGGCCCTTTTCCATGGAATGCATGTGGAATCCATACACGGTGAGGTGGACGTCTGGTCACGGCAGGCTAGAGTAACGTTTCGAAAGGGCAACAACTTTTGATGCGGCAGTTGGATCGCGATCAAACTTTTACTGAAATTTTTGGAGGCCCTATTCTATGGAGTGCATGTGCAATCCGTACTCGGTGAGGTGGAGGTATGGTAGCGCGACGCTAGAGCAACGGTTTGGGTCATAACTTTGGATCCGATCGTTGGATTGCGATCAAAGTTTCACTGGAGTTTCCGGAGGTCCTTTTCCATGGAGTGGATGTGGAATCCATACTCGGTGAGGTGGATGTCTGGTAGCGCCACGCTAGAGTAACGGTTCGAAAGGGCCACAACTTTGGATCCCACCGTTGGATCGCGATCAAACTTTTACTGGAGTTTCCGGAGGTCCTTTTCCATGGAGTGTCATGTGGAATCCATACTCAGTGAAGTGGAGGTCTGGTAGCGCCATGCTAGAGTAACGGTTCGGAAGGGCCATAACTTTGGATCCGACCGTTGGATCGCGATCAAACTTTTACTGGAGTTTTCGGAGGCCCTTTTCCATGGAGTGCATGTGGAATCCATACTCGATGAGGTGGAGGTGTGGTAGCGCCATGCTAGAGTAACGGTTTGAAAAGGCCATAACTTTGGATCCGACCGTTGGATCGCGATCAAACTTTTACCGAAGTTTGCGGAGGCCCTTTTCCATGGTGTGCATATGCAATCCGTACTCGGTGAGGTGGAGGCCTGGTAGCCCCACGCTAGAGTAACGGTTCGAAAGAGACATAACTTAGGAACCAACCGTTGGATCGCGATCAAACTTTCACTGGAGTTTCCGGAGGCCCTTATCCATGGAGTGGATGTGGAATCCATACACGGTTAGGTTGAGGTATGGGGGCACCAGGCTTGAGGATCGGTTCGAAAGGGCCATAACTTTTGATCCGATCGTTGGAACGCGCTAAAACTTTAAGTAGAGTTTTCGGAAGCCCTTTGCCATGGAGTGCATGTGGATTCCATACTCGGTGAGGTGGATGTCTGGTAGTGCGAGGCTAGAGTAACGGTTCGAAACGGCCATAACTTTTGATCCAACCGTTGGATTGCGATCAAACTTTTACTGGAGTTTTCGGAGGCCATTTTCCATGGAGTGCATTTGCAATCTATACTCGGTGAGTTGGAGGTCTGGTAGCGCCGCGCTAGAGCAACGGTTGGAAAGTGCCATAACTTTGGATCCGACCGTTGGAATGCCATCAAACTTTTGCTGGAGTTTTCGGAGGCCCTAGTCCATGGAGTGGATGTGGAATCCATACACGGTTAGGTGAAGGTCTGGTAGAACCAGGCTTGAGCAACGGTTCGAAAGGGCAATAACTTTTGATTCGACCGTTGGATCGCGATCAAACTTTTACTAGAGTTTGCGGAGGCCCTTTTCCATGGAGTGCATATGCAATCCATACTCGGTGAGGTGGAGGTCTGGTAGCGCCACACTAGAGTAACGGTTCGAAAGGGACATAACTTAGGAACCGACCGTTGGATCGCGATCAAACTTTTACTGGAGTTTCCGGAGGCTTTTTTCCATGGAGTGCTTGTGGAATCCATACTCGGTGAGGTGGAGGTCTGGGAGCGCCACGCTAGAGTAAGGGTTCGAAAGGGCCATAACTTTGGATGCGACCGTTGGATCGCGATCAAACTTTTACTGGAGTTTTCGGAGGCTCTTGTCCATGGATGGATGTGGAATCCATACTCGGTTAGGTGGAGGTCTGGGAGCGCCACGCTAGAGTAAGGGTTCGAAAGGGCCATAACTTTGGATGCGACCGTTGGATCGCGATCAAACTTTTACTGGAGTTTTCGGAAGCCCTTGTCCATGGAATGGATGTGGAATCCATACACGGTTAGGTGGAGGTCTGGGAGCACCAGGCTTGAGGATCGGTTCGAAAGGGCCATAACTTTTGATCCGACCGTTGGAACGCGATCAAACTTTAACTGGAGTTTTCGGAAGCCCTTTGCCATGGAGTGCATATGGATTCCATACTCGGTGAGGTAGAGGTCTGGTAGTTTGAGGCTAGAGTAACGGTTCGAAACGACCATAACTTTTGATCCAACTGTTGGATTGCGATCAAACTTTTACTGGAGTTTCCGAAGGCCATTTTCCATGGAGTGCATTTGCAATCCATACTCGGTGAGGTGGAGGTCTAGTAGCGTCGCGCTAGAGCAATGGTTGGAAAGCGCCATAACTTTGGATCCGACCGTTGGAATGCCATCAAACTTTTACTGGAGTTTTCGGAGGCCCTTGTCCATGGAATGGATATGGAATCCATACACGGTTAGGTGGAGGTCTGGGAGCACCAGGCTTGGGATCGGTTCGAAAGGGCCATAACTTTTGATCCGACCGTTGGAACGCGATCAAACTTTAACTGGAGTTTTCGGATGCCCTTTGCCATGGAGTGCATATGGATTCCATACTCGGTGAGGTAGATGTCTGGTAGTGTGAGGCTAGAGTAACGGTTCGAAACGGCCATAACTTTTGATCCGACCATTGGAACGCGATCAAACTTTAACTGGAGTTTTCGGAAGCCCTTTGCCATGGAGTGCATATGGATTCCATACTCGGTGAGGTAGAGGTCTGGTAGTGTGAGGCTAGAGTAACGGTTCGAAACGGCCATAACTTTTGATCCGACCGTTGGATTGCGATCAAACTTTTACTAGAGTTTCCGAAGGCTTTTTTCCATGGAGTGCATGTGGAATCCATACTCGGTGAGGTGGAGGTCTGGGAGCGCCACGCTAGAGTAACGGTTCGAAAGGGCCATAACTTTGGATGCGACCGTTGGATCGCGATCAAACTTTTACTGGAGTTTTCGGACGCCCTTGTCCATGGAGTGGATGTGGAATCCATACTCGTTAAGGTGGAGGTACGGTAGCGCCACGCTAGAGTAACGTTGGAAAGAGCCATAGCTTTGTATCCGACCATTGGAACGCGATCAAACTTTTACTGGAGTTTTCGGAGGCCCTTTTCCATGGAGTGCATGTGGAATCCATACTCGTTGAGGTGGAGGTACGGTAGCGCCAGGCTAGAGTAACGATTCGAAAGGGCCATATCTTTTGATCCGACCATTGGATCGCGATCAAACTTTTACAGGAGTTTTCGGAGGCCTTTGTCCATGGAGTGGATATGGAATCTATACACGGTTAGGTGGAGGTCTGGTAGCACCATGCTTGAGTAACGGTTCGAAAGCGTCATAACTTTTGATCCGACCGTTGAATCGCGATCAAACTTTTACTAGAGTTTTCAAAGGCCCTTTTCCATGAAGTGCATATGGATTCCATACTCGGTGAGGTGGAGGTCTGGTAGCGCCGCGCTAGAGCAACGGTTGGAAAGCGCCATACCTTTGGATCCGACCGTTGGAACGCCATCAAATATTTACTGGAGTTTTCAGAGGCCCTTGTCCATGGAGTGGATGTGGAATCCATACACGGTTAGGTGAAGGTCTGGTAGCACCAGGCTTGAGCAACAGTTCGAAAGGGCGATAACTTTTGATTCGACCGTTGGATCGCCATCAAACTTTTACTAGAGTTTGCGGAGGCCCTTTTCCATGGAGTGCATATGCAATCGATACTCGGTGAGGTGGAGGTCTGGTAGCGCCACGCTAGAGTAACGGTTCGAAAGGGACATAACGTAGGAACAGACCGTTGGATCGCGATCAAACTTTTACTGGAGTTTCCGGAGGCTTTTTTCCATGGAGTGCATGTGGAATCCATACTCGGTGAGGTGGAGGTCTGGGAGCACCAGGCTTGAGTATCGGTTCGAAAGGGTCATAACTTTTCATCCGACCATTGGAACGCGATCAAACTTTGACTGGAGTTTTCGAAAGCCCTTTTCGATGGAGTGCATGTGGATTCCATACTCGGTGAGGTGGAGGTCTGGTAGTGCGAGGCTAGAGTAACGGTTCGAAATGGCCATAACTTTGAATCTGATCGTTGGATCGCGATCAAACTTTTACTGGAGTTTTCAGAGGCCCTTGTCCATGGAGTGCATGTGGAATCCATACTCGGTGAGGTGGAGGTCTGGGAGCGCGACGCTAGAGTAACGGTTCGAAAGGGCCATAACTTTGGATGCGACCGTTGGATCGCGATCAAACTGTTACTGGAGTTTTCGGAGGCCCTTGTCCATGGAGTGGATGTGGAATCCATACATGGTTAGGTGGAGGTCTGGGAGCACCAGGCTTGAGTATCGGTTCGAAAGGGCCATAACTTTTGATCCGACCGTTGGAACGCGATCAAACTTTAACTGGAGTTTTCGGAAGCCCTTTTCCATGGAGTAGATGTGGAATCCATACTCGGTGAGGTGGAGGTCTGGTAGTGCGAGGCTAGAGTAACGGTTCGAAACGACCATAACTTTTCATCCGACCGTTGGATTGCGATTAAACTTTTACTGGAGTTTCCGGAGGCCATTTTCCATGGAGTGCATTTGCAATCCATACTCGGTGAGGTGGAGGTCTGGTAGCGCCGCGCTAGAGCAACGATTGGAAAGCATCATAACTTTGGATCCGACCGTTGGAACGCCATCAAACTTTTACTAAAGTTTTCGGAGGCCCTTTTCCATGGAGTGCATGTGGAATCCATACTCGTTGAGGTGGAGGTACGGTAGTGCCAGGCTAGATTAACGGTTCGAAAGGGCCATATCTTTTGATCCGACCATTGGATCTTGATCAAACTTTTACAAGAGTTTTCGGAGGCCTTTGTCCATGGAGTGGATGTGGAATCTATACACGGTTAGGTGGAGGTCTGGTAGCACCATGCTTGAGTAACGGTTCAAAAGCGTCATAACTTTTGATTCGACCGTTGAATCGCGATCAAACTTTTACAAGAGTTTTCAAAGGCCCTTTTCCATGAAGTGCATGTGGATTCCATACTCGGTGAGGTGGAGGTCTGGTAGCGACGCGCTAGAGCAACGGTTGGAAAGAGCCATAGCTTTGGATCCGACTGTTGGAACGCGATCAAACTTTTTTTGGAGTTTTCGGAGGCCCTTTTCCATGGAGTGCATGTGGAATCCATACTCGTTGAGGTGGAGGTACGGTAGCGCCAGGCTAGCGTAACGGTTCGAAAGGGCCATATCTTTTGATCCGACCATTGGATCGTGATCAAACTTTTACAGGAGTTTTCGGAGGCCTTTGTCCATGGAGTGGATGTGGAATCTATACACGGTTAGGTGGAGGTCTGGTAGCACCATGCTTGAGTAACGGTTGGAAAGCGTCATAACTTTTGATCCGACCGTTGAATCGCGATCAAACTTTTACTAGAGTTTTCAAAGGCCCTTTTCCATGAAGTGCATGTGGATTCCATACTCGGTGAGGTGAAGGTCTGGTAGCGCCGTGCTAGAGCAACGGTTGGAAAGAGCCATAGCTTTGGATCCGACCGTTGGAACGCGATCAAACTTTTACTGGAGTTTTCGGAGGCCCTTTTCCATGGAGTGCATGTGGAATCCATACTCGTTGAGGTGGAGGTACGGTAGCGCCAAGCTAGAGTAACGGTTCGAAAGGGCCATATCTTTTGATTCGACCATTGGATCGTGATCAAACTTTTACAGGAGTTTTCGGAGGCCTTTGTCCATGGAGTGGATGTGGAATCAATACACGATTAGGTGGAGGTCTGGTAGCACCATGCTTGAGTAACGGTTCGAAAGCGTCATAACTTTTGATCCGACCGTTGAATCGCGATCAAACTTTTACTGGAGTTTTCAAAGGCCCTTTTCCATGAAGTGCATGTGGATTCCATACTCGGTGAGGTGGAGGTCTGGTAGCGCCAGGCTAGAGTAACAATTCGAAACGGCCATAACTTTTGATCCGACCGTTGAATCGCGATCAAACTTTTGCTGGAGTTTTCGGAGGCCCTTTTCCATGGAGTGCATGTGGAATTCAAACTCGGTGAGGTGGAGGTTTGGTAGCGCCAGGCTAGAGTAATGGTTCTAAAGGGCCATAACTTTGGATCCGACCGTTGGATCACGATCAAACTTTTGCTGGAGTTTCTAGAGGCCCTTTTCCATGGAATGCATGTGGAATCCATACTCAGTGAGGTGGAGGTCTGGTAGCACCAGGCTAGAGTAATGGTTCTAAAGGGCCATAACTTTGGATCCGACCGTTGGATCGCGATCAAACTTTTGCTGGAGTTTCTAGAGGCCCTTTTCCATGGAATGCATGTGGAATCCATACTCGGTGAGGTGGAGGTCTGGCAGCGCCACGCTAGAGTATCGGTTCGAAAGGGCCATAACTTTTGATCCGACCGTTGGATCGCGATAAAAGTTTTACTGGAGTTTTTAGAGGCCCTTGTCCATGAAGTGCATATGGATTCCATACTCGATGAGGTGGAGGTCTGGTAGCGCCAGGCTAGAGTAACGATTCGAAACGGCCATAACTTTTGATCCGACCGTTGAATCGCGATCAAACGTTTGCTGGAGTTTTAGAAGGCCCTTTTCCATGCAGTGCATGTGGAATTCAAACTCGGTGAGGTGGAGGTCTGGTAGCGCCAAGCTAGAGTAATGGTTCTAAAGGGCCATAACTTTGGATCCGATCGTTGGATCGCGATCAAACTTTTGCTCGAGTTTCTGGAGGCCCTTTTCCATGGAATGCATGTGGAATCCATACTCGGTGAGGTGGAGGTCTGGTAGCGCCAGGCTAGAGTAATGGTTCGAAAGGGTCATATCATTTGATCCGACCATTGGATCGCGACCAAACTTTTACTGGAGTTTCCAGAGGCTCTTTTCCATGGAGTGGATGTGCAATCCATACACGGGGAGGTGGAGGTGTGGTAGCACCAGGCTTAAGTAACGGTTTGAAAGGGCAATAACTTTTGATCCGACAGTTCGATCGCGATCAAACTTTTACTAGAGTTTTCGGAGGCCCTTTTCCATGGAGTGCATGTGGATTCCATACTCGGTGAGGTGGAGGTTTGGTAGCGCCAGGCTAGAGTAACGGTTCGAAACGGCCATAACTTTTGATCCCACCATTGCATCGCGATCAAACTTTTGCTGGAGTTTCTGGAGGCTCTTTTCCAAGGAGTGCATGTGAAATCTATACTCAATGAGGTGGAGCTCTGGTCAGGGCAGGCTAGAGTAACGGTTCGAAAGGGCAATAACTTTTGATCCGATCGTTGCATCACGATGAATATTTTACTGGAGTTTCCGGAGGCCCTTTTCCATAGAGTGCATGTGGAATCCATACACGGTGAGGTGGACGTCTGGTCACGGGAGGCTAGAGTAACGTTTTGAAAGGGCAATATCTTTTGATTCGATCGTTGGATGGCGATTAAACTTTTACTGGAGTTTCTAGAGTCCCTTTTCCATGGAATGCATGTGGAATCCATACTCGGTGAGGTGGAGGTCTGGTAGCGCCAGGCTAGAGTAATTGTTCAAAAGGGTCACATCATTTGATCCAACCATTGGATCGCGACCAAACTTTTACTGGAGTTTCCAGAGGCTCTTTTCCATGGAGTGGATGTGCAATCCATACTCGGTGAGGTTGAGATCTAGTAGCGCCAAGCTAGAGTAACGGTTCG
The DNA here is from genome assembly GCF_951802175.1 of Populus nigra. Classification (NCBI taxonomy): domain Eukaryota; kingdom Viridiplantae; phylum Streptophyta; class Magnoliopsida; order Malpighiales; family Salicaceae; genus Populus; species Populus nigra. The sequence continues at coordinate 1,119,376 of NC_084870.1, read as the reverse complement.
AAAGGCCCATAACTTTAGATCCGACCGTTGGATCGCGATCAAACTTTTACTGGAGTTATCGGAGGCCCATTTCCATGGAGTGCATGTGTTATCCATACTCGGTGAGGTGGAGGTCTGGTAGCGCCACGCTAGAGTAACGATTCGAAAGGTCCATAACTTTGGATCCGACCGTTGGATCGCGATCAAACTTTTACTGGAGTTTTCGGAGGCCCTTGTCCATGGAGTGCATGTGGAATCCATACTCGGTGAGGTGGAGGCCTGGTAGCTCCAGGCTAGAGTAACGATTCGAAAGGGCCATAACTTTGAATCCGACTGTTGGATCGCGGTCAAACTTTTATTGGAGCTTTCGGAGGCCCATTTCCATGTAGTGCATGTGCTATCCATACTCGGTGAGGTGGAGGTCTGGTAGCGCCACGCTAGAGTAACGATTCGAAAGGTCCATAACTTTGGATCCGACCGTTGGATCGCGATCAAACTTTTACTGGAGTTTTCGGAGGCCCTTGTCCATGGAGTGCATGTGGAATCCATACTCGGTGAGGTGGAGGCCTGGTAGCTCCAGGCTAGAGTAACGATTCGAAAGGGCCATAACTTTGAATCCGACTGTTGGATCGCGGTCAAACTTTTACTAGAGTTTTCGGAGGCCCTTTTCCATGTAGTGCATGTGGAATCCATACTCGATGAGGTGGAGGTCTGGTAGAGCCATGCTAGAGTAACGGTTCGAAAGGGCCATATCTTTTGATCCGACCATTGGATCGCGATGAAACTTTTACTGGAGTTTTCGGAGGCCCTTGTCCATGGTGTGGATGTGTAATCCATACATGGTTAGGTGGAGGTCTGGTAGCACCATGCTAGAGCAACGGTTCGAAACGGTCATAACTTTTGATCCCACCGTTGGATCGCGATCAAACTTTTACTGGAGTTTTCGGAGGCCCTTTTCCATGAAGTGCATGTGGAATCCATACTAGGTGTGGTGTAGCTCTGGTAGCGTTAGGCGAGAGCAACGGTTCAAAACGGCCATAACTTTGGATCCGACCGTTGGATCATGATCAAACTTTTACTGGAGTTTTCGGAGGCCCTTTTCCATGGAGTGCATGTGAAATCTATACTCAGTGAGGTGGAGGTCTGGTGACGGCAGGCTAGAGTAACGGTTCGAAAGGGCAATAACTTTTGATCCGACCGTTGCATCGCGATCAAACTTTTACTGGAGTTTTCGGATGCCCATTTCCATGGAGTGCATGTGCAATCCATACTCGGTGAGGTGGATGTCTGGTAGCGCTAGGCTAGAGTAATGGTTCCAAAGGGCCATAACTTTAGATCCGACCGTTGGATCATGATCAAACTTTTACTAGAGTTTTCGGAGGCCCTTTTCCATGGAGTGCATGTGGAATCCATACACGGTGAGGTGGACGTCTGGTCACGGCAGGCTAGAGTAATGTTTCGAAAGGCTAATAACTTTTAATTCGGCCGTTGGATCGCGATCAAACTTTTACTGGAGTTTTCAGAGGCCCATTTCCATGGAGTGCATGTGCAATCCATACTCGGTGAGGTGGATGTCTGGTAGCGCTAGGCTAGAGTAATGGTTCTAAAGGGCCATAACATTTGATCCGACCGTTCAATCACGATCAAATTTTTACTGGAGTTTTTGGAGGCCCTTTTCCATGGAGTGCATGTGAAATGTATACTTAGTGAGGTGGAGGTCTGGTGACGGCAGGCTAGAGTAACGGTTCAAAAGGGCAATAACATTTGATCCGACCATTGGATCGCGATCAAACTTTTGCTAGAGTTTCCGGAGGCCCTTTTCAATGGAGTGCATTTGCAATCCATACTCAGGGAGGTGGAGGTCTGGTAGCGCCAGGCTAGAACAACAGTTCGAAACGACCATAACTTTGAATCCGACAGTTGGATCGGGATCAAAGTTTTACTGGAGTTTCCGGAGGCTCTTTCCCATGGAGTGCATGTGCAATCCATACTCGGTGAGGTAGAGGTCTAGTCGCGTCAGGCTAGAGTTACGGTTCGAAAGGGCCATAACTTTGGATACGACCGTTGGATCGCGATCAAACTTTTACTGGAGTTTTGCGGAGGCCCTTTTCCATGGAGTGCATGTGAAATCCATACACGGTTAGGTGTAGGTCTGGTAGCACCAGGCTTGAAGAACAGTTCGAAAGGGCCATAACTTTGGATCCGGCCGTTAAATCGCGATCAAACTTTTACTAGAGTTTCCGGAGGCCCTTTTCAATGGAGTGCATTTGCAATTCATACTCGGCGAGGTGGATGTCTGGTAGCGCCACGCTAGAATAACGGTTGGAAAGCACCATAACTTTGGATCTGACCGTTGGAACGCAATCAAACTTTTACTGGAGTTTTCGGATGCTATTTTCCATGGAGTGCATGTGGAATCCATACTTGGTGAGGTGGAGGTCTGGTAGAGCCAGGCTAGAGTAACGGTTCGAAAGGGCCATATGTTTTGATCCGACCATTGGATCGCGATGAAACTTTTACTGGAGTTTTCGGAGGCCCTTGTCCATGGTGTGGATGTGTAATCCATACACGGTTAGGTGGAGGTCTAGTAGAACCAGGCTAGAGCTACGGTTCGAAACGGTCATAACTTTTGATCCCACCGTTGGATCGCGATCAAACTTTTACTGGAGTTTTCGGAGGCCCTTTTCCATGAAGTGCATGTGGAATCCATACTAGGTGAGGTGTAGCTCTGGTAGCGTTATGCGAGAGCAACGGTTCAAAACGGCCATAACTTTGGATCTGACAGTTGGATCGCGATCAAACTTTTACTGGAGTTTCCGGAGGCCCTTTTCCATAGAGTGCATATGGAATCCATACACGGTGAGGTGGACGTCTGGTCACGGCAGGCTAGAGTAACGTTTTGAAAGGGTAATAACTTTTAATTCTGTCATTGGATCGCGATCAAACTTTTACTGGAGTTTTCGGAGGCTCTTTTCAATGGAGTGCATTTGCAATCCATACTCGGTGAGGTGGACGTCTGGTAGCGCCACGCTAGAGTAACGGTTGGAAAGCACCATAACTTTGGATCTGACCGTTGGAACGCGATCAAACTTTTACTAGAGTTTTGGGAGGCCCTTTTCCATGGAGTGCATGTGGAATCCATACTCGGTGAGGTGGAGGTCTGGTAGAGCCAGGCTAGAGTAACGGTTCGAAATTGCCATATCTTTTGATCCCACCGTTGGATAGCGATTAAACTTTTACTGTAGTTTTCGCAGGCTCATTTCAATGGAGTGCATGTGCAATCCATACTTGGTGAGGTAGATGTCTGGTAGCGCTAGGCTAGAGTAACGGTTCGAAAGGGCCATATCTTTTGATCTGACCATTGGATCGCGAAGAAACTTTTACTGGAGTTTTCAGAGGACCTTGGCCATGGTGTGGATGTGGAATCCATACACGGTTAGGTAGAGGTCTGGTAGCACCAGGCTTGAGGAACAGTTCGAAAGGGCCATAACTTTTGATCCCACCGTTGGATAGCGATCAAACTTTTACTGTAGTTTTCGCAGACTCATTTCAATGGAGTGCATGTGCAATCCATACTTGGTGAGGTAGATGTCTGGTAGCGCTAGGCTAGAGTAACGGTTCGAAAGGGCTATATCTTTTGATCCGACCATTGGATCGCGATGAAACTTTTACTGGAGTTTTCAGAAGCCCTTGTCCATGGTGTGGATGTGGAATCAATACTCGGTGAGGTGGAGGTCTGGTAGCGCCACGCTAGAGCAACGGTTCGAAACGGTCATAACTTTTGATCCGATCGTTGGATCGCGATCAAACTTTTACTGGAGTTTCTAGAGGCCCTTTTCCATGAAGTGCATGTGGAATCCATACTAGGTGAGGTGTAGCTGTGGTAGCGCTTGGCGAGAGCAACGGTTCGAAACGACCATAACTTTTGATCTGACCGTTGGATCACGATCAAACTTTTACTGGAGTTTTCGGATGCTGTTTTCCAAGAAGTGCTTGTGGAATCCATACTCGGTGATGTGGAGGTCTGGTAGCGCCACACTAGAGTAACGGTTCGAAAGGGCCATAACTTTGGATCCGACCGTTGGATCGCGATCGAAATTTTACTAGAATTTCCGGAGGCCCTTTTCCATGGAGTGCATGTGGAATCCATACACTGTGAGGTGGAGGTGTGGTAGCGCCAGGCTTGAGTAACGGTTCGAAACGGTTATAACTTTTGATCGGATCGTTGGATCACGATCAAAGTTTTACTGGAGTTTCCGGATGCCCTTTTCCATTGAGTGCATGTGGAATTCATATTCGGTGAGGTGGAGGTCTGGTAACGCCAGGCTAGAGCAATGGTTCGAAACGATCATAACTTTTGATCCGACCGTTGGATCGCGATCAAACTTTTACTTAAAGTATCAATAACTCCTTAACTAAAGCATGTTTTATAATAACATATCTAATTATATAAGATACCTTTAATTTATGGTAAATGTTCATCTTAAATGCAGGCCTATCACATAAATGAAAGAATTGATTGATGAGTTGAAGTACTGAAATTGAAAGGACAAAGAGATGGCCAAACTTAGAAAAGAGATGTTGGTGCAGTCCAAACTGGAACACTGTTCTGTAATTGGGTCATATCTGGAGCTGTAGATCTTGGATTTAGGTCCATTTTATATGGATGGAAAGATAAGACATAGGCCTACAACTTTCATGTGGAGCCCAAGATTTAAAAAGGCCGTTTTCAAGCCCAAATTGTAGCAACAACGAAGAAGTCTGAATCTGTCCTACAACCCAGACACTGTTCAGTGTTCAGCCCATATCTCGAGTTCTAGAACCTGTTTGAAAGTTTCAAATATTTCAGCGTTGTGATTGACTTTCCTTTGTTTGGTCATGGCCCTTTTCCATAGAGTGCATGTGGAATCCATACTCTGTGACGTGGAGCTCTAGTAGCGCCAGGCTAGAGTAACGGTTCCAAAGGGCCATAACTTTTAATCCGACTGTTGGATCGCGATCAAACTTTTACTGGAGTTTGTGGAAGCCCTTTTCCATGGAGTAGATGCGGAATCCATACTCGGTGAGGTGGAGGTATGGTAGTGCCAGGCTAGAGTAACGGCTAAAAAGGGCCATAACTTTTGATCCGACCGTTGGATCGCGATCAAACTATTATTGGAGTTTCAAGAGGTCCTTTTCCATCGAGTGCTAGTGGAATCCATACTCGGTAACGTGGAGGTCTGGTAGCGCCAAGCTATAGTTGCGGTTCAAAAGGGCCTTAACTTTTGATCCAACCGTCGGATCGCGATCAAACATTTACTGGACTTTTCGGAGGCCCTTTTCCATGGAGTGCATGTGGAATCCATACTCGGTGACGTGGAGGTTTGGTAGCGCCAGGCTAGAGTAACAGTTAAAAAGGGCCATAACTTTTGATCCGACCGTTGGATCGCGATCAAACTTTTACAGGAGTTTTTGGAGGCCTTTTTCCATGGAGTAGATGTGGAATCCATACTCGGTGAGGTGGAGGTATGGTAGTGCAAGGCTAGAGTAACGGTTAAAAAGGGTCATAACTTTTGATCCGACCGTTGGATCGCGATCAAACTATTACTGGAGTTTCTGGAGGCCCTTTTCCATCGAGTGCTAGTGGAATCCATACTCGGTGACGTGGAGGTCTGGTAGCCCCAAGCTATAGTTGCGGTTCAAAAGGGCATTAACTTTCGATCCAACCGTCGGAATGCGATCAAACTTTTACTGGAGTTTACGGAGGCCCTTTTCCATGGAGTAGATATGGAATCCATACTCGGTGAGGTGGAGGTCTGGTAGCGCCTGGCTAGAGTAATGGTTCGAAAGGGCCATAACTTTTGATCCGACCGTTGGATCGCGATCAAACTTTTACTGGAGTTTTCGGAGGCCTGGTAGCGCCAGGCTAGAGTAAGGATTCGAAAGGTCCATAACTTTGCATCCGACCGTTGGATCGCGATCAAACTTTTACTGGAGTTTTCGGAGGCCCTTGTCCATAGAGTGCATGTGGAATCCATACTCGGTGAGGTGGAGGCCTGGTAGCGCCAGGCTAGAGTAATGGTTCTAATGGGCCATAACTTTGGATCCGACTGTTGGATCGCGATCAAACTTTTACTGGAGTTTCCGGAGGCCCTTTTCCATGGAGTGCATATGGAATCCATACACGGTGAGGTGGACGTCTGGTCACGGGAGGCTAGAGTAACGTTTTGAAAGGGCAATATCTTTTGATCCGATCGTTGGATGGCGATCAAACTTTTACTGGAGTTTTCGGAGGCCCATTTCCATGGAGTGCATGTGCTATCCATACTCGGTGAGGTGGAGGTCTGGTAGTGCCAAGCTAGAGTAATGATTCGAAAGGTCCATAACTTTGCATCCGACCGTTGGATCGCGATCAAACTTTTACTGGAGTTTTCGGAGGCCTTTGTCCATGGAGTGCATGTGGAATCCATTTTCGGTGAGGTGGAGGCCTGGTAGCGCCAGGCTAGAGTAACGGTTCGAAAGGGCCATAACTTTGGATCAGACCGGTGGATCGCGGTCAAACTTTTACTAGAGTTTTCGGAGGCCCTTTTCCATGTAGTGCATGTGGAATCCATACTCGGTGAGGTGGAGGTGTGGTAGAGCCAGGCTAGAGTAACGGTTCGTAAGGGCCATATCTTTTGATCCGACCATTGAATCGCGATGAAACTTTTACTGGAGTTTTCGGAGGCCCTTGTCCATGGAGTAGATGTGGAATCCATACTCGGTGAGGTGAAGGTATGGTAGTGCAAGGCTAGAGTAACGGTTAAAAAGGGCCATAACTTTTGATTTGACCGTTGGATCGCGATCAAACTGTTGCTGGAGTTTCCGTAGGCCCTTTTCCATCGAGTGCTAGTGGAATCCATACTCGTTGACGTGGAGGTCTGGTAGCGCCAATCTATAGTTGCGGTTCAAAAGGGCCTTAACTTTTGATCCAACCGTCGGATCGCGATCAAACTTTTACTGCAGTTTGCGGAGGCCTTTTTCTCTGGAGTGGATGTGGAATCAACACTCGGTGAGGTGGAGGTCTGGTAGCACCAGGCTAGAGTAACGGTGGGAAAGGGCCATAACTTTTGATCCGACCGTTGGAATGCGATCAAACTTTTACTGGAGTTTACGGAGGCCCTTTTCCATGGAGTGCATATGGAATCCATAGTCGGTGACGTGCAGGTCTGGTAACGCCAGGCTAGAGTAACGGTTCGAAATGGCCATAACATTTAATCCAACTGTTGGATCACGATCAAACTTTTACTGGAGTTTTTGGTGGCCCTTTTCCATGGAGTAGATGTGAAATCCATACTAGGTGAGGTGGAGGTATGGTAGTGCAAGGCTAGAGTAACGGTTAAAAAGGGCCATAACTTTTGATCCGATCGCTGGATCGCGATCAAACATTTACTAGAGTTTCCGGAGGCCCTTTTCCATCGAGTGCTTGTGGAATCCATACTCGATGACGTAGAGGTCTGGTAGCGCCAAGCTATAGTTGCGGTTCAAAAGGGCCTTAACTTGTGATCCGACCGTTGGATCGCGATCAAACATTTACTGGACTTTTCGGAGCCCTTTTCCATGGAATGCATGTGGAATCCATACTCGGTGACATGGAGGTGTGGTAGCGCCATGCTAGAGTAACGGTTCCAAAGGGCCATAATTTAAATCTGACTGTTGGATCGCGATCAAATATTTACTGGAGTTTTCGGAGGACCTTTTCCATGGAGTGCATGTGGATTCCATACTCGGTGACGTGGAGGTCTGGTAGCGACAGGCTAGACTAATGTTTCCAGAGGGCCATAACTTTTGATCCGACCGTCGGATCGCGATCAAACTTTTGCTGGAGTTTGAGGAGGCCCTTTTCTCTGGAGTGGATGTGGAATCCACACTCGGTGAGGTGGAGGTATGGTAGTGCCAGGGTAGAGTAACGGTTAATAAGGGCCATAACTTTTGATCCGACCGTTGGATCGCGATCAAACTTTTACAGGAGTTTGCGGAGGCCCTTTTTGATGGAGTGCATGTGGAATCCATACTCGGTGACGTGGAGGTCTGGTAGCGCCAAGCTATAGTAGCGGTTCAAAAGGGCCACAACTTTTGATCCTTTCGCTGGATCGCGATCAAACTTTTACTAGAGTTTACGGAGGCCCTTTTCCATGGAGTGCATGTGGAATCCATACTCTATGACGTGGAGGTCTGGTAACCCCAGGCTAGAGTAACGATTCCAAAGGGCCATAACTTTTGATCCAACCATTGGATCGCGATCAAACTTTTACTGGAGTTTGTGGAGGCACTTTTCTCTAGAGTGGATGTGGAATCCACACTCGGTGAGGTAGAGGTATGGTAGTGCCAGCGTAGAGTAACGATTAAAAAGGGCCATAACTTATGATCCGACCGTTAGATCGCGATCAAACTTTTACAGGAGTTTGCGGAGGCCCTTTTCCATGGAGTGCATGTGGAATCCATAATCTGTGAGGTGGAGGTCTGGTCACGGCAGGCTAGAGTAACGGTTCGAAAGGGCAATAATTTTTGATACGATCGTTGGATCGCGATCAAACTTTTATAGGAGTTTGCGGAGGCCCTTTACCATGGAGTGCATGTGGAATCCATACTCTGTGAGGTGGAGGTCTGGTGACGCGAGGCTAGAGTAACGGTTCGAAAGGGCAATAATTTTTGATACGATCATTGGATCGCGATCATACTTTTACAGGAGTTTGCAGAGGCTCTTTTCCATGGAGTGCATGTGGAATCCACACTCGGTGACGTGGAGGTTTAGTAGCGCCAGGCTAGAGTAACGGTGCAAAAGGGCCATAACTTTTGATCCAACCGTTGGATCGCGATCAAACTATTACTGGAGTTCCCGGATGCCCTTTTCCATCGAGTGCTTGTGGAATCCATACTCGGTGACGTGCAGGTCTGGTAGCACCAAGCTATAGTAGAGGTTTGAAAGGGCCATAACTTTTGATCCGACCGTTGGATCGCGATCAAACATTTACTGGAGTTTTCGGAAGCCCTTTTCCATGGAGTGCATGTGGAGTCCATACTCGGTGGCGTGGAGGTCTGGTAGCGCCAGGCTAGACTAATGGTTCTAGATGGCTATAACTTTTGATCCAACCATTGGATCGCGATTAAACTTTTACTGGAGTTTGTGGAGGCCCTTTTCTCTGGAGTGGAAGTGGAATCCACAATCGGTGAGGTGTAGGTATGGTAGTGCCAGGGTAGAGTAACGGTTAAAAAGGGTCATAACTTTTGATCCGACCGTTAGATCGCGATCAAACTTTTACAGGAGTTTGCGGAGGCCTTTTTCAATGGAGTGCATGTGGAATCCATACTCGGTGACATGGAGGTCTGGTAGCGCCAGGATAGAGTAACGGTGCGAAAGGGCCATAACTTTTGATCCGACCGTTGGGTCGCGATCAAACTTTTACTAGAGTTTACAGAGGTCCTTTCCCATGTAGTGCATGTGGAATCCATACTCTGTGTCGTGGAGGTCTGGTAGCGCCAGGCTAGAGTAACGGTTCCAAAGGGCCATAAATTTTAATCTGACTGTTGGATCGCGATCAAACTTTTACTGGAGTTTCTGAAGGCCCTTTTCCATGGAGTAGATGTGGAATCCATACTCGGTGAGGTAGAGGTATGGTAGTGCCAGGCTAGAGTAACGGTTAAAAAGGGCCATAACTTTTGATTCGATCGTTGGATCGCGATCAAACTTTTACTGGAGTTTCTGCAGGACCATTTCCAAGGCGTGCATATGGAATCCACACTCGGGGACGTAGAGGTCTAGTAACGCCAGGCTAGAGTAACGGTTTCAAAGTGCCATAACTTTTGATCTGACCGTTGGATAGCGATAAAACTTTTAGTGGTGTTTGCGAAGGCTCGTTTCCATGGAGTGCATGTGAAATCCATAGTTGGTGAGGTGGAGGTCTGGTAGCGCCAGGCTAGAGTAACGGTTCGAAAGGGCCATAACTTTTGATCCGACCATTGGATCGCGATCAAACTTTTACTAGAGTTTCCGGAGGCCCTTTTCCATCGAGTGCCTATGGAATCCATACTCTCTGTGAGGTGGAGGTTTGGTAGCGCCAGGCTAGAGTAACGATTCCAAAGGGCTATAACTTTTCATTCGACTGTTGAATCGCGATCAAACTTTTACTAGAGTTTCCAGAGGCCCTTTTCCATCGAGTGCGTGTGGAATCCATACTCTGTGAGGTGGAGGTGTGGTAGCGCCAGGCTAGAGTAACGGTTCGAAAGGGCCATAACTTTTGATCCGACCATTGGATCGCGATCAAACTTTTACTAGAGTTTCCGGAAGCCCGTTTCCATCGAGTGCCTGTGGAATCCATACTCTCTGTGAGGTGGAGGTTTGGTAGCGCCAGGCTAGAGTAACGGTTCCAAAGGGCTATAACTTTTCATTCGACTGTTGGATTGCGATCAAACTTTTACTAGAGTTTTCAGAGGCCCTTTTCCATCGAGTGCGTGTGGAATCCATACTCTGTGAGGTGGAGGTGTGGTAGCGCCAGGCTAGAGTAACGGTTCCAAAGAGCTATAACTTTTCATCTGACCATTGGATCGCGATCAAACTTTTACTGGTGTTTTAGGAGGCTCTTTTCCATGGAGTGCATGTGAAATCCATACTCGGTGAGGTGGAGGTCTGGTAGCGCCAAGCTAGAGTAACGGTTCCCAAAGGGCCATAACTTTTTATCCGACCATTGGATTGCGAACAAACTTTTACAGGAGTTTCTGAAGGCCATTTTCCAGGGAGTGCATGTGGAATCCATATTCCCTGACGTGGAGGTCTGGTAACGCCTAGTAATGGTTCCAAAGGGCTATAACTTTTGATCCGACCGTTGGATCACGATCAAACTTTTACTAGTGTTTTCGCAGGCTCTTTTTCATGGAGTGCATGTGAAATCGATACTCGGTGACGTGGAGGTCTCGTAGCGCCAGGCTAGAGTAACGGTTCCAAAGGGCCATAACTTTTGATCCGACGGTTGGAAGGCGATCAAACTTTTACTGGAGTTTCCGGAGGCCCTTTTCTATATGGTGCTTGTGGAATCCATACTCGGTGACGTGGAGGTCTGGTAGTGCCAGGCTAGAGTAACGGTTTGAAAGGGCCATAACTTTTGATCCAACTGTTGGATCGCGATCAAACTTTTACTGGAGTTTCCGGAGGCCCTTTTCTATAGAGTGCTTGTGGAATCCATACTCGGTGACGTGGAGGTCTGGTAGCGCTAAGCTACAATAACGGTTCGAAAGGGCCATAACTTTTGATCCGACCGTTGGATCGTGATCAGACTTTAACAGGAGTTTGCGGAGGCCCTTTTCCATGGAGCGAATGTGGAATCCATACTCAGAGACGTGGAGGTCTGCTAGCGCCAGGCTAGACCAACGATTCCAAAGTGCCATAACTTTTGATCCGGTCGTGGGATCGCGATCAAACTTTTACTGGAATTTGTGAAGGCCCTTTTCTCTAGAGTGGATGTGGAATCCACACTCGGTGAGGTGGAGGTATGGTAGTGCCGGCTAGAGTAACGGTTAAAAAGGGCCATAACATGTGATCCGATCGTTGGATCGCGATCAAACTTTTACTGGAGTTTCCGGAGTCCCTTTTTCAAGAAGTGCATATGGAATCTACACTCGAGGAGGTGGAGGTATGGTAGCGCAGGCTAGAGTAACGGTTAAAAAGTGCCATAACTTTTGATCTGACCGTTGGATAGCGATCAAACATTTACTGGTGCTTTCGGAGGCTTGTTTCCATAGAGTGCATGTGAAATCCATAGTCGGTGAGGTGGAGATCTGGTAGCTCCAGGCTAGAGTAATGGTTCAAAAGGGCTATAACTTTTGATCCGACCGTTGGATCGCGAGCAAACTTTTACTAGAGTTTTGCGGAGGCCCTTTTCCATCGAGTGCTTGTGGAATCCATACTCGGTGACGTGGAGGTCTGGTAGCGCCAGGCTAGAGTAACGGTTTGAAAAGGCCATAACTTTTGATCCGACCGTTGGATTGCGATCAAACTTTTACTGGAGTTTCTGGAGTCCCTATTCTATAGAGTGCTTGTGGAATCTATAGTCGATGACGTGGAGGTCTGGTAGTGCCAGGCTAGAGTAACGGTTCCAAAGGGCTATAACTTTTGATCTGACCGTTGGATCGCAATCAAACTTTTACTGGTGTTTTCGGAGGCTCTTTTTCATGGAGTGCATGTGAAATCGATACTCGGTGAGGTGGAGGTCTGGTAGCGCCAGGCTAGAGTAACGGTTCCAAAGGGCCATAACTTTTGATCCGATCGTTGGATCGCGATTAAACTTTTACTGGAGTTTCCGGAGGCCTTTTTCTATAGAGTGCTTATGTAATCCATACTCGGTGACGTGGAGGTCTGGTAGCGCCAGGCTAGAGGAACGATTCCAAAAGGGCCTTAACTTTTTATCCAACCGTTGGATGGCGATCAAACTTTTACAGGAGTTTCCGGAGGCCCTTTTCCAGGGAGTGCATGTGGAATCCATACTCGATGACTTGGAGGTCTGGTAGCGCCAGGCTAGAGTAACGGTTCCAAAATGCCATAACTTTTGATCCGACCGTTGGATTGCGATCAAACTTTTACTGGTGTTTTCGGAGGCTCGTTTCCATGGAGTGCATGTGAAATCCATAGTCGGTGAGGTGGAGGTCTGGTAGCGCCAAGCTAGAGTAACGGTTCCCAAAGGGCCATAACTTTTGATCTGACCGTTGGATAGCGATAAAACTTTTAGTGGTGTTTGCGAAGGCTCGTTTCCATGGAGTGCATGTGAAATCCATAGTCGGTTAGGTGGAGGTCTGGTAGCGCCAGGCTAGAGTAACGGTTCGAAAGGGTCATAACTTTTGATCCGACCATTGGATCGCGATCAAACTTTTACTAGAGTTTCCGGAGGCCCTTTTCCATCGAGTGCCTGTGGAATCCATACTCTCTGTGAGGTGGAGGTCTGGTAGCGCCAAGCTAGAGTAACGGTTTCCAAAGGGCCATAATGTTTGATTCGACCGTTTGATCGCGATCAAACTTTACTGGAGTTTACGGAGGCCCTTTTCCATGAAGTGCATGTGGAATCCATACTTGGTGACATGGAGGTCTGGTAGGGCCAGGCAAGACTAACGGTTCCAAAGGGCCATAACTTTTGATCCGACCGTTGGATCGCGATCAAACATTTACAGGAGTTTCCGGAGGCCCTTTTCCCTGGAGTTGATGTGGAATCCATACTAGGTGACGTGGAGGTCTAGTAGCGCCAGGCTAGAGTAACCGTTCCAAAGGGCCATAACTTTTGATACGGCTGTTGGATCGCGATCAAACTTTTACTGGAGTTTCTGGAGGCCCTTTTCCCTGGAGTTGATGTGGAATCCATACTCGGTGAGCTGGAGGTATGGTAGTGACAGGCTAGAGTAACGGTTAAAAAAGGCTATAACTTTTGATCCAACCGTTGGATCGCAATTGAACTTTTATTGTAGTTTCTGGAGGCCTTTTTCCCTGTAGTGGATGTGGAATCCATACTCGGTGACGTGGAGGTATGGTAGTGCCAGGCTAGAGTAACGGTTAAAAAAGGCCATAACTTTTGATCCAACCGTTGGATCGCAATTGAACTTTTATTGTAGTTTCTGGAGGCCCTTTTCCCTGTAGTGGATGTGGAATCCATACTCGGTGACGTGGAGGTATGGTAGTGCCAGGCTAGAGTAACGGTTAAAAAGGGCCATAACTTTTTATTCGACCGTTGGATCGCCATCAAACTTTTACTGGAGTTTCCAGAGGCCCTTTTCCATGGAGTGCATGTGGAATCCATACTCGGTGACGTGGAGGTCTGGTAGCACCAGTCTAGACTAACGGTTCCAAAAGACCATAACTTTTGATCTGACTGTTGGATCGCGATCAAAGTTTTACTGGAGTTTCTGGAGGCTCTTTTCCCTGGAGTTGATGTGGAATCCATACTCGGTGAGCTGAAGGTATGGTAGTGAGAGGCTAGAGTAACGGTTAAAAAAGTCCATAACTTTTGATCCAACCGTTGGATCGCGATTTAACTTTTACTGTAGTTTCTGGAGGCCCTTTTCCCTGTAGTGGATGAGGAATCCATACTCGGTAAGGTGGAGGTATGGTAGTGCCAGGCTAGAGTAACGATTAAAATGGGCCATAACTTTTTGTTCGACCGTTGGATCGCGATCAAACTTTTACTGGAGTTTGTGGAGGCCTTTTTCCATGGAGTAGATGTGGAATCCATACTCGGTGAGGTGGAGGTATGGTTGTGTGAGGCTAGAGTAACGGTTAAAAAGGGCCATAACTTTTGATCCGATCGTTGGATCGCGATCAAACTTTGACTGGAGTTTCTGCAGGACCTTTTCCAAGGAGTGCATATGGAATCCACACTCGAGGACGTAGAGGTCTGGTAACGCCAGGCTAGAGTAACGGTTCCAAAGTGCCAAAACTTTTGATCTGACCGTTGGATAGCGATAAAACTTTTAGTGGTGTTTGCGAAGGCTCGTTTCCATGGGGTGCATGTGAAATCTATAGTCGGTGAGGTGGAGGTCTGGTAGCATTAGGCTAGAATAACGGTTCGAAAAGGCCATAAGTTTTGATCCGACCGTTGGATCGCGATCAAACTTTTACTATAGTTTCCGGAGGCCCTTTTCCATCGAGTGCATGTGGAATCCATACTCTCTGTGAGGTGGAGGTTTGTTAGCGCCAGGCTAGAGTAACGGTTCCAAAGGGCTATAACTTTTCATTCGACTGTTGGATCGCGATCAAACTTTTACTGGAGTTTCCAAAGGCCCTTTTCCATCGAGTGCGTGTGGAATCCATACTCTGTGAGGTGGAGGTTTGGTAGCGCCAAGCTAGAGTAACGGTTTCAAAGGGCTATAATTTTTCATCCGACCATTGGATTGCGATCAAACTTTTACTGGTGTTTTAGGAGGCTTTTTCCATGGAGTGCATGTGAAATCCATACTCGGTGAGGTGGAGGTCAGGTAGCGCCAAGCTAGAGTAACGGTTCCAAAAAGGCCATAACTTTTTATCTAACCATTGGATTGCGATCAAACTTTTACAGGAGTTTCCGGAGGCCCTTTTCCAGGGAGTGCATGTGGAATCCATATTCCGTGACGTGGAGGTCTGGTAACGCCAAGCTAGAGTAACAAATCTAAAGGGCCATAACTATTGATCCAACCGTTGGATCGCGATCAAACTTTTACTGGAGTTTCCGGAGGCCCTTTTCCATAGAGTGCTTGTGGAATCCATAGTCGATGACTTGGAGGTCTGGTAGCGCCAGGCTAGAGTAACGGTTTGAAAAGGCTATAACTTTTGATCTGATCGTTGGATCACGATCAAACTTTTACAGGAGTTTTCGGAGGCCCTTTTCTATGGAGTGCATGTGGAATCCATGCTCGGTGACGTGGAGGTCTGGCAGCGCCAAGCTAGAGTAACGGTTCCAAAAGGCTATAACTTTTGATCCGACCGTTGGATCGCGATCAAACTTTTACTGGTGTTTTCGGAGGCTCTTTTTCATGGAGTGCATGTGAAATCGATACTCGGTGAGGTGGAGGTCTGGTAGCGCCAGGCTAGAGTAACGGTTTGAAAGGGTCATAACTTTTGATCCGACCGTTGGATCGCGATCAAACTTTTACTGGAGTTTCCGGAGGCCCTTTTTTATGGAGTGCATGTGGAATCCATACTCCGAGACATGGAGGTCTACTAGCGCCAGGCTAGACCAATGGTTCCAAAGTGCCATAACTTTTGATCCGATCGTTGGATCGCGATCAAACTTTTACTGGAGTTTGTGGAGGCCCTTTTCTCTGGATTGGATGTGGAATCCACACTTGGTGAGGTGAAGGTATGGTAGTGCCGGCTAGAGTAACGGTTAAAAAGGGCCATAACGTGTGATCCAACCGTTGGATCGCGATCAAACTTTTACTGGAGTTTCCGGAGGCCCTTTTCTATGGAGTGCATGTGGAATCCATACTCCGAGACGTGGAGGTCTACTAGCGCCAGGCTAGACCAACGGTTCCAAAGTGCCATAACTTTTGATCTGATCGTTGGATCACGATCAAACTTTTACTGGAGTTTGTGGAGGCCCTTTTCTCTAGAGTGGATGTGGAATCCACACTTGGTGAGGTGGAGGTATGTTAGTGCCGGCTAGAGTAACGGTTAAAAAGGGCCATAACGTGTGATCCGACCGTTGGATCGCGATCAAACTTTTACTGGAGTTTCCGGAGGCCCTTTTCCAAGGAGTGCATATGGAATGTACACTCGGGGAGGTGGTGGTATGGTAGCGCCAGGCTAGAGTAACGGTTAAAAAGGCCCATAACTTTTGATCCGACCGTTGGATCGCGATCCAACGTTTACAGGAGTTTCCGGAGGCCCTTTTCCATTTAGTGCATGTGGAATCCATACTCGGTGACGTGGAGGTCTGGAAACACCAAGCTAGAGTAACAGTTCCAAAGGGCCATAACTTTTAATCCCACCATCGGATCACGATCAAACTTTTACTGGAGTTTGTGGAGGCCCTTTTCGCTGCAGTGGATGTGGAATGCACACTCGGTGAGGTGGAAGTCTGGTAGCCAAAGGCTAGAGTACCGATTCGAAAGGGCCATAACTTTTGATCCGACCATTGGATCGCGATCAAACTTTTACAGGAGTTTGCGGAAGCTCTTTTCCATGGAGTGCCTGTGAAATCGATACTCGGTGAGGTGGAGGTCTGGTAGCGCCAGGCTAGAGTAACAGTTCCAAAGGGCCATAACTTTTGATCCGACTGTTGGATCGCGATCAAACTTTTACTGGAGTTTCCGGAGGCCCTTTTCCAGGGAGTGCATGTAGAATCCATACTCGGTGACGTGGAGGTCTGGTAGTGCCAGGCTACAATAACGGTTCCAATGTGCCATAACTTTTGATCCGACCGTTGGATAGAGATCAAACTTTTACTGGTGTTTTCAGAGGCTCGTTTCCATGGAATGCATGTGAAATCCATAGTCGGTGAGGTGGAGGTCTGGTAGCGCCAGGCTAGAGTAATGGTTCGAAAGGCCTATAACTTTTGATCCGACAGTTGGATCGCGAGCAAACTTTTACTGGAGTTTTGCGGGGCCCTTTTCCATCAATTGATTGTGGAATCCATAGTCGGTGACGTGGAGGTTTGGTACCGTCATGCTAGAGTAACGGTTCGGAAGGGCCATAACTTTTGATCCGACTGTTGGATCACGATCAAACTTTTACAGGAGTTTTCAGAGGCCCTTTTCTATGGAGTGCATGTGGAATCCATGCTCGGTGACGTGGAGGTCTGGCAGCGCCAAGCTAGAGTAACGGTTCCAAAGGACTACAACTTTTGATCCGACCGTTGGATCGCGATCAAACTTTTACAGGAGTTTGCGGAGGCCCTTTTCCATGGAGTGCATATGGAATCCATACTCTGTGAGGTGGAGGTCTGGTAGCGCCAGGTTAGAGTAACGGTTTGAAAGGGCCATAACTTTTGATCCGACCGTTGGATCGCGATCAAACTTTTACTGGAGTTTTCGGAGGCCCTTTTCTATGGAGTGCATGTGGAATCCATACTCCGAGACATGGAGGTCTACTAGCGCCAGGCTAGACCAACGGTTCCAAAGTTCCATAACTTTTGATCCGATTGTTGGATCGCGATCAAACTTTTACTGGAGTTTATGAAGGCCCTTTTCTCTAGAGTGGATGTGGAATCCACACTCGGTGAGGTGGAGGTATGGTAGTGCCAGGATAGAGTAACGGTTAAAAAGGGCCATAACATTTGATCTGACCGTTGGATCGCGATCAAATTTTTACTGGAGTTTCCGGAGGCTCTTTTCCAAGGAGTGCATATGGAATCCACACTCGGGGAGGTGGAGGTATGGCAGCACCAGGCTAGAGTAACGTTTAAAAAGGGCCATAACTTTTGATTCGACCATTGAATCGCGATCCAACGTTTACAGGAGTTTCCGGAGGCCCTTTTCCATCGAGTGCATGTGGAATCCATACTCGGACACGTGGAGGTCTGGAAACGCCAGGCTAGAGTAACAGTTCCAAAGGGCCATAACTTTTAATCCCACCATTGGATCGCGATCAAACTTTTTCTGTAGTTTATGGAGGCCCTTTTCGCTGGAGTGGATGTGGATTCCACACTCGGTGAGGTGGAGGTCTGGTAGCCCCAGGCTAGAGTAATGGTTCGAAAGGGCTATAACTTTTGATCCGACCGTTGGATCGCGATCAGACTTTTACAGGAGTTTGCGGAGGCCCTTTTCTATGGAGTGCATGTGGAATCCATACTCGGTGACATTAAGGTCTGGTAGTGCCAGGCTAGACCAACGGTTCCAAAGGGCCATAACTTTTGATCCGACCGTTGGATCGCGATCAAACTTTTACTAGAGTTTGAGGAGGCCCTTTTCTCTAGAGTGGATGTGGAATCCACACTCGGTGAGGTGGAGGTATGGTTGTTCCGGGCTAGGGTAACGGTTAAAAAGGGCCATAACATTTGATCCGATCGTTGGATCGCGATCAAACTTTTACTGGAGTTTCCGAAGGCCCTCTTCCATGGAGTGCTTGTGAAATCCATACTCGGTCACGTGGAGGTCTGGTAGCGCCAGGCTAGAGTAACGATTCCAAAGTGCCATAACTTTTGATATGATCGTTGGATAGCAATCGAACTTTTACTGGTGTTTTCGGAGGCTCTTTTTCATGGAGTGCATGTGAAATCAATACTCGGTGAGGTGGAGGTCTGGTAGCGCCAAGCTAGAGTAACAGTTCCAAAGGGCCATAACTTTTAATCCCACCATCGGATCGCGATCAAACTTTTTCTGGAGTTTGTGGAGGCCCTTGTCGCTGGAGTGGATGTGGAATCCACACTCCGTGAGGTGGAGGTCTGGTAGCCCCAGGCTAGAGTAACGGTTCGAAAGAGCCATAATTTTTTATCCGACCGTTGGATCGCGATCAGACTTTTACAGGAGTTTGCGGAGGCCCTTTTCTATGGAGTGCATGTGGAATCCATACTCGGTGACATTGAGGTATGGGAGCGCCAGGCTAGAGTAACTGTTGTAAAGGGCCATAACTTTTGATTCGATCGTTGGATCGCGATCAAACTTTAACTAGAGTTTGTGGAGGGCCTTTTCTCTGGAGTGAATGTGGAATCAACACTCGGTGAGGTGGAGGTATGGTAGTGCCGGTTAGAGTAACGGTTAAAAATGGCCATAACATTTGATCCGACCGTTGGATCGCGATTAAAGTTTTAGTGGAGTTTACAGAGGCCCTTTTCCAGGGAGTGCATGTGGAATCCATACTCGGTTACCTGGAGGTCTGATTGCGCCAGGCTAGACCAACGGTTCCAAAGAGCCATAACTTTTGATTCGACCGTTGGATCGCGATCAAACTTTTACTCGAGTTTGAGGAGGCCCTTTTCTCTGGAGTGGATGTGGAATCCACACTCGGTGAGGTGGAGGTATGGCAGTGCTGGGCTAGGGTAACGGTTAAAAAGGGCCATAACATTTGATCGGACCGTTGGATCGCGATCAAATTTTTACTGGAGTTTCCGGAGGCTCTTTTCCAAGCGGTGCATATGGAATCCATACTCGGGGAGCTGGAGGTATGGGAGCGCCAGACTAGAGTAACATTTAAAAAGGGCCATAACTTTTGATCCAACCGTTGGATCGCGATCCAACGTTTACAGGAGTTTCCGGAGGCCCTTTTTCCAGGGAGTGCATGTGGAATCTATACTCGGTGACGTGGAGGTCTGGTAGCGCCAGGCTAGAGTAACAGTTCCAAAGGGCTATAACTTTTTATCCGACTGTTGGATCGTGATCAAACTTTTACTGGTGGTTTTGGAGGCTCTTTTCCATGGAGTGCATGGGAAATCGATACTCAGTGAGGTGGAGGTCTGGTAGCGCCAGGCTAGAGTAACGGTTCCAAAGGGCCATAACTTTTGATCCGACCGTTGGATCGCGATCAAACTTTTACTGGTGTTTTTGGAGGCACTTTTCCATGAAGTGCATATGGAATCCACTGTCGGGGAGGTGGAGGTATGGTAGCGCCAGGCTAGAGTAACGGTTAAAAAGGGCCATAACTTTTGATCCGACCGTTGGATCGCGATCAAAGTTTTACTGGAGTTTCCAGAGGCCATTTTCCATAGAGTGCATATGGAATCCATACTCGGTGAGGTGGAGGTCTGGTAGCGCCAGGCTAGAGTAACGGTTCAAAAGGGCCATAACTTTTGATCCGATCGTTGGATCGCGATCAAACATTTACTGGAGTTTCCGGGAGCCTTTTTCTATGGAGTGCATGTGGAATCCATACTCGGTGACGTGGAGGTCTGGTAGCGCCAGGCTAGAGTAACGGTTTCAAACGGCTATAACTTTTCATTCGACCGTTGTATCGCGATCAAACTTTTACTGGTGTTTTTGGTGGCACTTTTGCATGGAGTGCATATGGAATCCACTGTCGGGGAGGTGGAGGTATGGTAGCGCCAGGCTAGAGTAACGGTTAAAAAGGGCCATAACTTTTGATCCGACCGTTGGATCGCGATCAAAGTTTTACTGGAGTTTCCAGAGGCCCTTTTCCATAGAGTGCACGTGGAATCCATACTCGGTGAGGTGGAGGTCTGGTAGCGCCAGGCTAGAGTAACGGTTAAAAAGGGCCATAACTTTTGATCAGACCGTTGTATCGCGATCAAAGTTTTACTGGAGTTTCCAGAGGCCCTTTTCCATGAAGTGCATGTGGAATCCATACTCGATGAGGTGGAGGTCTGGTAGCGCCAGGCTAGTGTAACGGTTTGAAAAGGCCATAACTTTTGATCCGACCGTGGGATCGCGATCAAACTTTTATAGGAGTTTTTGGAGGCCCTTTTCTGTGGAGTGCATGTGGAATCCATACCCAGTGACGTGGAGGTCTGGTAGCGCCAAGCTAGAGTAACGGTTCCAAAGGGCCATAACTTTTTATTCGACCGTTGGATTGCGATCAAACTTTTACTCGAGTTTCCGGAGGCCTTTTTCCATGGAGTGCTTGTGGAATCCATACTCGGTGACGTGGAGGTCTGGGAGCGCCAGGCTAGAGTAACGATTCGGAAGGGCCATAAATTTTCATCCGACCGTTGGATCGCGATCAAACTTTTACTGGTGTTTTTGGAGGCACTTTTCCATGGAGTGCATATGGAATCCACTGTCGGGGAGGTGGAGGTATGGTAGCGCCAGGCTAGAGTAACGGTTAAAAAGGGCCATAACTTTTGATCCGACCGTTGGATCGCGATCAAAGTTTTACTGGAGTTTCCAGAGGCCCTTTTCCATAGAGTGCATATGGAATCCATACTCGGTGAGGTGGAGGTCTGGTAGCGCCAGGCTAGAGTAACGGTTCAAAAGGGCCATAACTTTTGATCCGATCGTTGGATCGCGATCAAACATTTACTGGAGTTTCCGGGGGCCTTTTTCTATGGAGTGCATATGGAATCCATACTCGGTGACGTGGAGGTCTGGTAGCGCCAGGCTAGAGTAACGGTTTGAAAAGGCCATAACTTTTGATCCGACCGTGGGATCGTGATCAAACTTTTATAGGAGTTTTTGGAGGCCCTTTTCTGTGGAGTGCATGTGGAATCCATACCCAGTGACGTGGATGTCTGGTAGCGCCAGGCTAGAGTAACGGTTCCAAAGGGCCATAACTTTTTATTCGACCGTTGGATTGCGATCAAACATTTACTTGAGTTTCCGGAGGCCCTTTTCCATGGAGTGCTTGTGGAATCCATACCCAGTGACGTGGAGGTCTGGTAGCGCCAGGCTAGAGTAACGGTTCCAAAGGGCCATAACTTTTTATTCGACCATTGGATTGCGATCAAACTTTTACTTGAGTTTCCGGAGGCCCTTTTCCATGGAGTGCTTGTGGAATCCATACTCAGTGACGTGGAGGTCTGCAAGCGCCAGGCTAGAGTAACGGTTCGGAAGGGCCATTACTTTTGATCTGACCGTTGGATTGCGATCAAAATTTTACTAGAGTTTCCGGATGCCCTTTTCCAGGGAGTGCATGTGGAATCCATACTCGGTGACATGGAGGTCTGGTAGCGTCAGGCTAGAGTAACGATTCGAAAAGACCATAACTTTTGATCCGACCGTGGGCTCGCAATCAAACTTTTACTGGAGTTTCCAGAGGCCCTTTTCCATCGAGTGCTTGTGGAATCCATACTCGGTGACGTGGAGGTCTGGTAGCGCCAGGTGAGACCAACGGTTCCAAAGGGTCATAACTTTTGATCCGACCATTGGGTTGCGATCAAACTTTTACTGGAGTTTCCGGAGGCCCTTTTCCATGGAGTGCTTGTGGAATCCATACTCTGTGACGTGGAGGTCTGGAAGCGCCAGGCGAGACCAACGGTTCCAAATGACCATAACTTTTGATCCGACCGTTGGATCGCGATCAAACTTTTACTGGAGTTTGTGGATCCTCTTTTCTCTGGAGTGGATGTGGAATCCAGACTCGGTGAGGTGGAGGTATGGTAGTGCCAGGCAAGGGTAACAGTTAAAAAGGGTTATAACATTTGATCCGACCGTTAGATCGCGATCAAATTTTTACTGGAGTTTTTGGAGGCCCTTTTCTGTGGAGTGCATGTGGAATCCATACCCAGTGACGTGGATGTCTGGTAGCGCCAGGCTAGAGTAACGGTTTGAAAAGGCCATAACTTTTGATCCGACCGTGGGATCGTGATCAAACTTTTATAGGAGTTTTTGGAGGCCCTTTTCTGTGGAGTGCATGTGGAATCCATACCCAGTGACGTGGATGTCTGGTAGCGCCAGGCTAGAGTAACGGTTCCAAAGGGCCATAACTTTTTATTCGACCGTTGGATTGCGATCAAACATTTACTTGAGTTTCCGGAGGCCCTTTTCCATGGAGTGCTTGTGGAATCCATACCCAGTGACGTGGAGGTCTGGTAGCGCCAGGCTAGAGTAACGGTTCCAAAGGGCCATAACTTTTTATTCGACCGTTGGATTGCGATCAAACATTTACTTGAGTTTCCGGAGGCCCTTTTCCATGGAGTGCTTGTGGAATCCATACTCGGTGACGTGGAGGTCTGGTAGCGCCAGGTGAGACCAACGGTTCCAAAGGGTCATAACTTTTGATCCGACCATTGGGTTGCGATCAAACTTTTACTGGAGTTTCCGGAGGCCCTTTTCCATGGAGTGCTTGTGGAATCCATACTGGGTGACGTGGAGGTCTGGAAGCGCCAGGCGAGACCAACGGTTCCAAATGGCCATAACTTTTGATCCGACCGTTGGATCGCGATCAAACTTTTACTGGAGTTTGTGGATCCTCTTTTCTCTGGAGTGGATATGGAATCCAGACTCGGTGAGGTGGAGGTATGGTAGTGCCAGGCAAGGGTAACAGTTAAAAAGGGTTATAACATTTGATCCGACCGTTAGATCGCGATCAAATTTTTACTGGAGTTTTTGGAGGCCCTTTTCTGTGGAGTGCATGTGGAATCCATACCCAGTGACGTGGATGTCTGGTAGCGCCAGGCTAGAGTAACGGTTTGAAAAGGCCATAACTTTTGATCCGACCGTGGGATCGTGATCAAACTTTTATAGGAGTTTTTGGAGGCCCTTTTCTGTGGAGTGCATGTGGAATCCATACCCAGTGACGTGGATGTCTGGTAGCGCCAGGCTAGAGTAACGGTTCCAAAGGGCCATAACTTTTTATTCGACCGTTGGATTGCGATCAAACATTTACTTGAGTTTCCGGAGGCCCTTTTCCATGGAGTGCTTGTGGAATCCATACCCAGTGACGTGGAGGTCTGGTAGCGCCAGGCTAGAGTAACGGTTCCAAAGGGCCATAACTTTTTATTCGACCATTTGATTGCGATCAAACTTTTACTTGAGTTTCCGGAGGCCCTTTTCCATGGAGTGCTTGTGGAATCCATACTCAGTGACGTGGAGGTCTGCAAGCGCCAGGCTAGAGTAACGGTTCGGAAGGGCCATTACTTTTGATCTGACCGTTGGATTGCGATCAAAATTTTACTAGAGTTTCCGGATGCCCTTTTCCAGGGAGTGCATGTGGAATCCATACTCGGTGACATGGAGGTCTGGTAGCGTCAGGCTAGAGTAACGATTCGAAAAGACCATAACTTTTGATCCGACCATGGGCTCGCAATCAAACTTTTACTGGAGTTTCCAGAGGCCCTTTTCCATCGAGTGCTTGTGGAATCCATACTCGGTGACGTGGAGGTCTGGTAGCGCCAGGTGAGACCAACGGTTCCAAAGGGTCATAAGTTTTGATCCGACCATTGGGTTGCGATCAAACTTTTACTGGAGTTTCCGGAGGCCCTTTTCCATGGAGTGCTTGTGGAATCCATACTCGGTGACGTGGAGGTCTGGAAGCGCCAGGCGAGACCAACGGTTCCAAATGGCCATAACTTTTGATCCGACCGTTGGATCGCGATCAAACTTTTACTGGAGTTTGTGGATCCTCTTTTCTCTGGAGTGGATGTGGAATCCAGACTCGGTGAGGTGGAGGTATGGTAGTGCCAGGCAAGGGTAACAGTTAAAAAGGGTTATAACATTTGATCCGACCGTTAGATCGCGATCAAATTTTTACTGGAGTTTCCGGAGGCCCTTTTCCAAGGAGTGCATATGGAATCCACACTCGGGGATGGAGGTATGGTAGCGCCAGGCTAGAGGAACGTTTAAAAAGGGCCATAACTTTTGATCCGACCGTTGGATCGCGATCAAAGTTCTACTGGAGTTTATGGAGGCCCTTTTCGATGGAGTGCATGCGGAAACGATACTCGGTGAGGTGGAGGTCTGGTAGCGCCAGGCTAGAGTAACGGTTCCACAGGGCCATAACTTTTGATCCGACCGTCGGATCGCGATTAAATTTTTGCTGGAGTTTCTGGAGGTTCTTTTCCAAGGAGTGCATATGGAATCCACACTCGAGGAGGTGGAGGTATGGTAGCGCTAGGCTAGAGTAACGGTTAAAAAAGGCCATAACTTTTGATCCGACCGTTGGATCGTGATCAAAGTTTTACTGCGGTTTCTAGAGGCCCTTTTCCATGGAGTGCATGTGGAATCCATACTCGGTGAGGTGGAGGTCTGGTAGCGCCAGGTTAGAGTAACAGTTTGAAAAGGCCATAACTTTTGATCCGTTTATTGGATCGCGATCAAACATTTACTAGACTTTCCGGGGGCCCTTTTCTATGGAGTGCCTGTGGAATCCATACTCGGTGACGTGGAGGTCTGGTAGCGCCAGGCTAGAGTAACGGTTTCAAAGGGCTATAACTTTTTATCCGACCGTTGGATCGCTATCAAACTTTTACTGGTGTTTTTGGAGGCACTTTTCCATGGAATGCATATGGAATCCACTGTCGGGGATAGAGGTATGGTAGCGCCAGGCTAGAGGAACGGTTAAAAAGGGCCATAACTTTTGATCTGACCGTTGGATCACGATCAAAGTTTTACTGGAGTTTATGGAGGCCCTTTTCCATGGAGTGCATGCGAAAACGATACTCGGTGAGGTGGAGGTCTGGTAGCGCCAGGCTAGAGTAACGGTTCCAGAGCGCCATAACTTTTGATCCGACCGTTGGATCGCGATCAAATTTTTGCTGGAGTTTCCAGAGGCCCTTTTCCATGGAGTGCATGTGGAATCCATACTCGGTGAGGTGGAGGTCTGGTAGCGCCAGGCTAGAGTAACGGTTTGAAAAGGCCATAACTTTTGATCCGACCGTTGGATCGCGATCAAACTTTTATAGGAGTTTTCGGAGGCCCTTTTCTATAGAGTGCATGTGGAATCCATACTCGGTGACGTGGAGGTCTGGTAGCGCCAGGCTAGGGTAACGGTTCCAAAGGGCCATAACTTTTGATCCGATCGTTGGATCGCGAACAAATTTTTACTGGAATTTTCGGAGGATCTTTTCCAAGGAGTGCATATGGAATCCACACTCGGGGAGGTGGAGTGATTAGTACTTAAAAGTGGATTTTTATCAAGGTTTTATATCATCATTTTGCACTTGAAGTATCAATAACTCCTTAACTAAAGCATGTTTTATAATAACATATCTAATTATATAAGATACCTTTAATTTATGGTAAATGTTCATCTTAATTGCAGGCCTATCACATAAATAAAAGAATTGATTGATGAGTTGAAGTACTGAAATTGAAAGGACAAAAAGATGGCCAAAGAGATGCTGGTGTAGTCCAAACTGTAACACAGTTCGGTAATTGGGTCATATCTGGAGCTGTAGATCTTGGATTTAGGTCCATTTTATATGGATGGAAAGATAAGACATAGGCCTACAACTTTCATGTTGAGCCTAAGATTTAACAAGGCCGTTTTCAAGTCCAAATTGTAGCAACAAAGAAGAAGTCCGAATCTGTCCTGCAACCCAGACACTGTTCAGTGTTCAGCCCATATCTCGAGTTCTAGAAGTTCAAATGATCCCAAATTTTTACCCTGGAAATATGAGATAATTTCCTAGAACTTTCATGATTTAAGTTTGTTCAAATTATGACGTCATCAATTACGTTTTTGGCAGACAAGAAGATAAGAATTGTCACCAAGTCAAGATGAACACTCATCAATTAGTCAACAAATCAATAGTTCTGAATTTTGGCCTATAAAAGGAGGCATTTGCCATGTATTTAGGCATCTTGGTTTTCAGATCAAGATCATGCTCTTGCTCTCTCTTTATATTTTGTAATGCTTAAGTTTTGCTTATATTAATTTCTTGCTTATGCTTTTCATTTCCTTTCCTTGTTTATTTATGTTTCTTTCTTTCATTATGTGTTGCTAAGTTAATTATGTCAAGGTGAAAAGGGTACACTAATGGTGTAAGAATAAGTATAATATAAACTTAACATGGACCTTAATGTTGGATACTAACATGCTTTATATTTGTTATTTTGTTCACTTTTAATACTTTGCTTGTTAAATGGTTAATCTAGATTTATGTTATATAACACTTGGTACAACAAATACTTGGCACTTTCATAGCCCATACTGTATGGTATAACCGACACCTGAGCTATGAAAGGAACTTGATTTGTTGTTAACATAAGTTATAATCATGAATGCCTGACAACATTTACAAGTATTAACATTATTCGAATAAGATAATTAATGTAATCATGTTAACAAATCTGATTGGAACCTCCTTTGTGTGTGGTTTCCAGTTGAGTAATAAAAAGAGTTTATACTATACTTGTTTGAAATACCATTAGTGGATCCTCTAACCTTGACAATTATTTTTATCCTTGTTTAATCCTTACATCAATATCACATCTCAAAGCTCTCTTTAAACTTATTATTATTGCTTTTGTTGTTATTATTGTTATCTATAACTTATACAATTAACCTCCCTGTGGTTCGACCCCGGTTTTGCTAGGTTATTTATTACTTTGACACTCCTGCACTTGGGAAAAGACATCAATCTTTTGGTCGTGTCAAGTTTTTGGCGCCGTTGCCGGGGAGGTAAATTCTTGTACAAATTATAGTATTTATTTTATTTTCTCTTTTCTTGTATCTAACTTTGTTTCTTTTGTTTTGTTTCTCTTTCTTTTATTTTCTTCTTCCTTTTATTCTCTTCTTACACGTGCATGAGAGTGTGGTCACGTACATTAAGTGGTAGACTTTGTAGGGTATCCTCATTATTTTCAGAAAATATGGCTGAAGAAGATAACCAATTGCTTCATAATGAGAATAATGAGAATATTCGGGTTAGAACACTTAGAGACCACATGAATCCCACAAGAACAAGTGCACCCTCATGCATAGTTTTTCCTCCTGATGCATCTCATTTTAATTTTAAGACAGGCATTATTCAACTTTTACCATCTTTTCATGGCTTAGATTTCGAAAATCCATACTTGCATTTAAGGGAATTTGAGGAGGTTTGCAACACGTATAATGACTCAAATTGTAGCATGAACACCATTAGATTAAAGCTTTTTCCTTTTTCATTAAAAGATAAAGCTAAAACATGGCTACAAAATTTGAGACCTGGATCCATTCGTGCTTGGGATGAAATGCAACAACAATTTTTAAAGAAGTTTTTTCCATCCCATAGAACAAACTCTTTCAAAAGACAAATCATTACTTTCTCTCAAAAACCAGGAGAAACATTTTATCAATGTTAGGATAGGTATCGAGACTTACTTAATACTTGCCCCCATCATGGTTTTGAAACATGGAGATTAGTTTCACATTTTTATGAAGGGTTAACTCCTAGAGATAGGCAAGTGGTTGAATTGATGTGCAATGGAACTTTTGAGGATAAAGACCCTAATGAAGCAATGAAGTACTTAGATTTGCTAGCTAAAAATGCGCAAAATTGGGACACCACAGGTACTTATGAGGCACCAAGTAAAACCCAACCTCATACATCTAGTGGGGGTATGTACAACCTTAGGGAAGATCATGACCTCCAAGCCAAGTTTGCATCTTTAGCTAAAAAAGTCGAAGCACTAGAATTGAAAAAGAGTGGTCAATTAAAATCTGTTCAAGACATTGCATGTCAAATCTGTGAAACCAACGAACATTCAACCAATGACTGTCCAACCTTGCCTTCTTTTAAAGAATGTCTCCATGAACAAGCCCATGCATTAAACAGTTTTCAAAGGCCCAACCATAACCCATATTCGCAAACATATAACCCTGGTTGGAGAAATCATCCAAATTTCAATTGGAAGAGTGATAACAATAATGCACAAACTTCACAGCCACCGTTTCAAGCACACCATAATTTCCAAAATTCTCATGGATATGCACCTCCTTATGCTCCCCCTCCTAGAAGAAATCTTGAGGAAACATTGCATGCATTTATGGAAAAGCAAGAGGCAATTAACACTCAACTTGCTCAAAGCATGACAGATTTTAAAGATACTCTTGCAAAATTGACATCTGCTCTCAGTTTCCAAGAGAAAGGTAAGTTTCCATCTCAACCACAACAAAATCCAAAAGGGTAATACAATGTGAATGCAAGTAGTTCGGGAAGCCAACACATGGATCACGTAAAATCAGTCATCACTCTTCGTAGTGGTAAGGTTATTGAAAAACCCATTCTTGAACCTTGTGAGAATGATGATGAGTCAATCTCTGAGGGTAAGAAAGGAATTGAATCTGATCATTGCAAAGAAAAGACTGATTCCCCGCCAGCACTTCCATTTCCTCATGCCATGACCAAACAAAGGAAAGTCAATCACAACTCTGAAATCTTTGAAACTTTTAAATAGGTAAGGATCAATATACCTTTGCTAGATGCTATTAAACAGGTTCCTTCTTATACTAAATTTTTGAAAGATTTGTGCACTGTGAAGAGAAAACTGAATGTGAAAAAGAAAGCCTTTTTAGCCGAACAAGTGTCATTCTTCAGAACAATAATGCTTTGAAATATAAAGACCCTGGTTGTCCTACAATTTCTTGCTTTATTAGAGAACATAAAATTGAAAGAGCCTTACTTGATCTTGGAGCTAGTGTGAATTTACTTCCATATTCAGTTTTTCAAAGTCTCAATCTAGGTGAGTTAAAACCAACTTCTGTAACTCTTTTACTTGCCGATAGATCTGTAAAAGTGCCTAGAGGAATAGTTGAAGATGTGTTAGTATAAGTCGATAAGTTCATTTATCCTGTGGATTTTATTGTCTTGGACACACAACCTGTTGAAGCATGCAATTCATTTCCTGTTATTTTAGGGCGTCCATTTCTTGCAACTTCTAATGCATTGATTAATTGTAGGAATGGACTGATGAAGCTATCATTTGGGAATATGACATTGGAGATGAATATTTTCAACATTTGCAAGCAACCTAGAGATGATAATGATTTACAAGAAGTAGATCTTATTGAAGAATTAGTTTGTGATCAACTTGAATCTACTTTGAGTAATACTGAGTTTGATGAATTTGAAGATTTGCAAATGACTTATTCTCAGGAAGAAATCACGGATGAAAAAGGCATTGAAAATGTTGATACGAATCTTTTGTCAAGAGTGACAACAGATTCGATATCTGACATCACACCAACCAATGATTACTTTCCTGACAAATCCTTACTTTCTCTTAGTCCAATGCTTTGGTTTGCTAAAAATATCAATTTCCTTGCCTCAGGAGACTTGCCAACTCATTGGAGTACCGAAGACAAAGGTAAGTTTTTGAACGAAGTGAAGAAATTTTATTGGGATGACCCTAACTTATTCAAACATTGTCCTGATCAAATATTTCAAAGATGAATTACGGACAATGAGGTAAGTAGTGTCATTAAATTTTGTCATTCTGAAGCATGTGGGAGCCATTTCTCATCAAGAAAGACAACTGCAAAAATCTTACAATGCGGATTTTACTGGCCCACCATGTTCAAGGACTCACATGCATTCTATAAGATTTGTGAAAATTGTCAAAAGTTAGGATCTATTTCAAAACGTCACATGATGCCTTTAAATCCTATTCTTGTCATTGAGATCTTTGACTGTTGGGGTATAGATTTCATGGGTCCATTTCCTTCATCATTTGGTTTCGTGTACATATTAGTCGCAGTAGCTATTGTTTCAAAATGGATAGAGGCAATTCCAAGTCGAAACAATGATCACAAAACAGTGATAAAATTCTTGAAAGAAAATATTTTGAGTCGATTTGGAATCCCTCGAGCCATGATAAGTGATGGTGGAACACATTTCTGCAACAAGCCATTTGAGTCTTTAATGAAGAAATATGGAATCACTCACAAATTTGCCACCCCTTATCACCCTCAGACTAGTGGACAGGTAGAGCTTGCTAATAGGGAGATCAAACAAATCTTGGAGAAAACAATGAACCCTAATAGGAAAGACTGGTCTTTAAGACTTAATGATGCACTTTGGGCTTATCGAACTGCTTATAAAACATTATTAGGTATGTCACCTTATAGACTAGTCTATGGAAAACCTTGTCACTTGCCTGTGGAACTTGAACATAAAGCTTATTGGGCTATTAAAGCTTTCAATTCAAACCTTGATGATGCTAGTCAGCTGCGTAAGTTACAAATAAATGAGCTTGAGGAAATAAGAAATGATGCATATGAAAATTCAAGAATTCATAAAGCAAGAATCAAAGAGTTTCATGACAAGAAAATATTGAGAAAAACATTCAATGTTGGTCAAAAAGTCTTCCTTTATAATTCTCGACTCCATTTATTTCCTGGAAAACTATGATCAAGATGGAGTGATCTTTTCATTGTGAAACATGTGTATCCATATGGGGCCTGTGATATGAGAATCCAAAGAATGGCAATGTTTTCAAGGTAAATGGACATCGTTTGAAAGTCTACTTTGACAATTTTTCAGTTGAAAATGACTCTATTGAATTGAGTGATCCTGTATCTAAAGATTGATTCGTTTTCTCACATTGTTTTGTGTTTCGTTTTGCTAGTTTCTCTCACCCCGGTCAAATGGCGGATAACGGTACTCCGTAACTTAAGTCGGTTCTTTCAGTTTCCCATAATAACTGATATCTGTATATATTTGTGCAATTCTTTGCTCTTTCTCTCTTCTTTGAATCTCTTCTCCAATTCTCATTTCAAAATGGACACCATTCTTGAAAAATTGAAAAAGTACTTTCCCACTCTGCCTCAGAATGCGATTACAAAAATTAACCGTGCTGGGTGTGCAAGATTGAAGTTGTTAATGAATCATGGAATTCTTGAAGATATTCGCTGGCTGATTGAAGCAAAGGTCCGATTATCAGGTGAGTCCTCCAATTCTTTCATTTCACACATGCCTGGAACAGGTAAAAGCACTTTTGCAAAGAAACGTCGTGCAAAACGACTGAAAGTCTGTCACAAATGTGCCAGATGGACTTGCAATGCAACATGTCGTTCTTTAGGAATGGTATCTATAAACCGTGAAGATAAAATACAATTCATTAAGGATGGCCTGAGTAAGGGGTCTTTAGATAATCTTTTGTTGACCCTTGAGACGCATCCTAGTGGAGATGTGCATCGTGCAATTCATGATTTATGGCCCCATTTTCATAAAGAACATGATAGACTTAGTCTTGGGAATCTGACTAAAAAAGACCCTGTTTGCCAGTTTTTAAGAAAACTGGATGGGAAGCCTATCCCCGACCCATAGAGGGCGTTTAAGCCGTTCTTGGATGTAAAAAACCAAGGGAAGATGTGAGCCACAATCACAACTACCTGTACATACACATGCTTTTTCAAAATAAATAAATAAATAAATAAAGAGAGAGAGAGAGTGTGAGACTCCAGCTGGCCTACATATAGGTGGTATGATTGCATCTTAATTTCTCATCTATAAAATCTTCTCTTCCTTCCCCTCATTTCTACTCAACCCTTACATTAGACAGATATAGAAGCGTGTAGAAATGGCAGGTTCCTCAAGTTATCACATAAAAAATATTTGCGTTTTCGGTGGATCCAGTCCTGGGAAGGAAATAGCTTTTTTAGAAGCAGCAAATCATCTTGGTCAGGTACTAGCTGAGAAAAAGATTCATTTAGTGTATGGGGGAGGCAGCCTTGGGTTAATGGGGGGTGTGGCAATAGCTGCATTTTTAGGAGGTAGTCAAGTTTTGGGGGTCGTCCCCGAAGCTTTAACAAAAGGGGACATCATTGGAAGAACAATTGGAGAGGAACTACAGGTCTCCACAATGTTTGATTGAATGAATACAATGTTTAACCATGTTGATGCCTTCATTGCCTTACCAGGTGGTCTGGGCACATTGGAAGAGATCTTTCATATTTCCTCTTGGGCCCAACTTCACATTCACCATAAACCTATAGGTTTGCTCAATGTTAATGGTTTTTATGATACTTTGTTGTCTTTTCTTGATCAAGCTGTGGAACAGGAATTTCTAACATCTTCGGCACGACAAATCATAATCTCTGCTGCTACTGCTGAACAATTGATCGACAAACTACAATCTTTCACCCCTGTAATTAATCCTTCCATGAGTCACATAAATTGGTCAACTACAGAAAGCCGTAAAAAGCTTAGATTGGATTTGAGCCTTCGTTTGTGAATCCTTGTGTCTTTTGGTTTTATTTCTAGCATAGTATTTTGTTCTGTTATTTCTTATATTTGTTTAAGTGTGTTTCAGGTTTGTCAGTGTTCGTTGTTTCAGGTGATGTCTTCTATACTCTATTTTTCTACCTTAGGACATTCAGGACAATGTCTCGTTTTGGTTGGGGGGAGAGGGTAGTAGTATTTTAAAAAAAAAACTAACCAACTAACTGTTTTTGTTTTAAAAAATCATTTGGCAAAACTGTTATTACTAGGATGGCAGAGTAAGGGGGAATGACTCTTGAGACGCATTTTAGTAAACATTTTCTAATAGTTATTTGCAATATTCATAACAAGGCCTATTAGAATACTTCTTGAAATATTCAGGTTTACAAACTCTCGCATTGTTATCACTTGGTTCTGCTTATATACTCATTTAACAAATATTCTTAAACCTTCATTTTCACACACACACTTTAACATATGATTGTGGGTTGCACATTGGATTATTACATTATTTATGTTCTTTTGTTAAAGGTAACAACTAAGGGATAGGGATAGTCTATAATTTGCAAAAAAAAAAACAAAAAAAAAGAAGAAAATGATGATAATAAAAACATAGATAAGTTTGATTTCGTAGCCTCCCTAACCTAAGCAATTAAGCCCGAAGGGGTGTTTTAACACCTAATACCCTAAAGTCAACTGACTTGGGAGCTATTGGCCCAAAGCTTGTTACATGGGTTAAGGAGAAAAGCTTAAGGGAATCAAACATTGCACTATCTACGTATCAGTATCTGCAACCCGAGTTACTAAGCTCGTAGGGGTGTCTCAACACCTAATGTCCTAAGACCAACTGGTCTGGGAGTCATTAGCCGAAAGCTCGTTACATGGGTTAAAGATGTATTGTGTTTTAAGTTATATGTATAGATATTAAAAAAAAAGAGTAAAATAAAATAAAATAATCCCAACCCAAGGAAGTTAATCTTAAACATTAGAACAAAATATTGTTTTCTTCCAATAAAAGCCCCATCATCTATGTTTCATACATTGAGCACATAACAAGGAATGTTTATTAATATTTTGTTTAAGAGATATTGAGCAGATATATAAATTTAATGAGAGTTTGTTTATCTAGATAGATTAATGGAAGTTGAATGATGAATACCTTGCTTTGTGGAATTTGCAAATTGTTTTTCTATTTTAACGCTTTAATTACTAGGGACTAGTAATAAGCTGGTTGGGGGGTGTGATTAGTACTTAAAAGTGCATTTTATCAAGGTTTTATATCATCATTTTGCACTTGAAGTATCAATAACTCCTTAACTAAAGCATGTTTTATAATAACATATCTAATTATATAAGATACCTTTAATTTATGGTAAATGTTCATCTTAAATGCAGGCCTATCACATAAATGAAAGAATTGATTGATGAGTTGAAGTACTGAAATTGAAAGGACAAAAAGACGGCCAAAGAGATGCTGGTGCAGTCCAAACTATAACACAGTTCGGTAATTGGGTCATATCTGGAGCTGTAGATCTTGGATTTAGGTCCATTTTATATGGATGGAAAGATAAGACATAGGCCTACAACTTTCATGTGGAGCCTAAGATTTAACAAGGCCGTTTTCAAGTCCAAATTGTAGCAACAAAGAAGACGTCCGAATTTGTCCTGCAACCCAGACACTGTTCAGTGTTCAGCCCATATCTCGAGTTCTAGAAGTTCAAATGATCTCAAATTTTTACCCTGGAAAGATGAGACAATTTCCTAGAACTTTCATGATTTAAGTTTGTTCAAATTATGATGTCATCAATGACGTTTTTGGCAGACAAGAAGATAATAATTGTCACCAAGTCAAGATGTGGCCACCCACTCATCAATTAGTCAACAAATCAATAGTTCTGAATTTTGGCCTATAAAAGGAGGCATTTGCCATGTATTTAGGCATCTTGGTTTTCAGATCAAGATCATGCTCTTGCTCTCTCTTTATATTTTGTAATGCTTAAGTTTTGCTTATATTAATTTCTTGCTTATGCTTTTCATTTCCTTTCCTTGTTTATTTATGTTTCTTTCTTTCATTATGTGTTGCCAAGTTAATTATGTCAAGGTGAAAAGGGTACACTAATGGTGTAAGAATAAGTATAATATAAACTTAACATGGACCTTAATGTTGGATACTAACATGCTTTATATTTGTTATCTTGTTCACTTTTAATACTTTGCTTGTTAAATGGTTAATCTAGATTTATGTTGTATAACACTTGGTATAACAAATACTTGGCACTTTCATAGCCCATACTGTATGGTATAATCGACACCTAATCTATGAAACGAACTTGATTTGTTGTTAACATAAGTTATAATCATGAATGCCTGACAACATTTACAAGTATTAGCATTATTCGAATAAGATAATTAATGTAATCATGTTAACAAATCCGAGTGGAACCTCCTTTGTGTGTGGTTTCTAGTTGAGTAATAAAAAGAGTTTATACTATACTTGTTTGAAATACCATTAGTGGATCCTCTAACCTTGACAATTATATTTATCCTTGTTTAATCCTTACATCAATATCACATCTCAAAGCTCTCTTTAAACTTATTATTATTGCTTTTGTTGTTATTATTGTTAACTATAACTTATACAATTAACCTCCCTGTGGTTCGACCCCGGTCTTGCCGGGTTATTTATTACATTGACACTCCTGCACTTGGGAAAAGACATCAATCTTTTGGTCGTGTCATGGAGGTATGGTAGCGCCAGGCTAGAGGAACAGTTAAAAAGGGCCATAACTTTTGCTCCGACCGTTGGATCGCGATCAAAGTTTTACTGGAGTTTCCGGAGGCCCTTTTCCATCGAGTGCATGTGAAATCGATACTCGGTGAGATGGAGGTCTGGTAGCGCCAGACTAGGGTAACGGTTCCAAAGGACCATAACTTTTGATCCGACCGTTGGATCACGAACAAATTTTTACTGGAGTTTCCGGAGGCTCTTTTCCAAGGAGTGCATATGGAATCCACACTCAGGGAGGTGGAGATATGGTAGCGCCAGGCTAGTGTAACGGTTGAAAAGGGCCATAACTTTTGATCCGACCGTTGGATCGCGATCAAAGTTTTACTGGAGTTTCCAGAGGCCTTTTTCCATGGAGTGCATGTGGAATCCATACTTAGTGAGGTGGAGGTCTGGTAGCACCAGGCTAGAGTAACGGTTTGAAAAGGCCATAACTTTTGATCCGACCGTTGGATCGCGATCAAACTTTTATAGGAGTTTTCGGAGGCCCTTTTCTATAGAGTGCATGTGGAATCCATACTCGGTGACGTGGAGGTCTGGAAGCGCTAGGCGAGACTAACGGTTCCAAATGGCCATAACTTTTGATCTGACCGTTGGATCGCGATCAAAGTTTTGCTGGAGTTTCCAGAGGCCTTTTTCCATGGAGTGCATGTGGAATCCATACTCGGTGAGGTGGAGATCTAGTAGCGCCAGGCTAGAGTAACGGTTTGAAAAGCCCATAACTTTTGATCCGACCGTTGGATCGCGATCCAACGTTTACTGGAGTTTCCGGAGGCCCTTTTCCATGGAGTGCATGTGAAATCCATACTCGGTGAGGTGGAGGTCTGGTAGCGCCAGGCTAAAGTAACGATTCCAAAAGGGCCATAACTTTTGATCCGACCGTTGGATCGCGATTGAACTTTTACTAGAGTTTGTGGAGGGCCTTTTCTCTGGAGTGGATGTGGAATCCACACTCAGTGTGTAGGAGGTATGGTAGTGCCAAGCTAGAGTAACGGTTAAAAAGGGCCAAAACATTAGATCCGACCGTTGGATGGCGATCAAACTTTTACTGGAGTTTTCGGAGGCCCTTTTCCATAGAGTGCTTGTGGAATCCATACTCGGTGACGTGAAGGTCTGGTAGCGCCAGGCGAGACCAACGGTTCCAGAGGGCCATAACTTTTGATCCGACCGTTGGATGGCGATCAAACTTTTACTGGAGTTTCCGGAGGCCCTTTTCCATGGAGTGCTTGTGGAATCCATACTCAGTGACATGGAGGTCTGGAAGCGCCAGGCGAGACTAACGGTTCCAAATGGCCATAACTTTTGATCCGACCATTGAATCACGATCAAACTTTTACTGGAGTTTGTGGAGCCCCTTTTCTCTGGAGTGGATGTTGAATCCACACTCGGTGAGGTGGAGGTACGGAAGTGCCAGGCTAGGGTAACGGTTAAAAAGGGCCAGAACATTTGATCCGACCGTTAGATCGCGATCAAATTTTTACTGGAGATTCCGGAGGCCTTTTTCCAAGAAGTGCATATGGAATCCACACTCGGGGATGGAGGTATGGTAGCGCCAGGCTTGAGGAACGGTTATAAAGGGCCATAACTTTTGATCCGACCGTTGGATCGCGATCAAAGTTTTACTGGAGTTTTCGGAGGCCCTTTTCCATAGAGTGCTTGTGGAATCAATACTCGGTGACGTGGAAGTCTGGTAGCGCCAGGCTAGACCAACGGTTCCAGAGGGCCATAACTTTTGATCCGACCGTTAGATCGCGATCAAACTTTTACAGGAGTTTTCGGAGGCCCTTTTCTATGGAGTGCATGTGGAATCCAAACTTGGTGAGGTGGAGGTCTGGTAGCGCCAGGCTAGCGTAACGGTTCCAAAAGGCTATAACTTTTGATCCGACCGTTGGATCGCGATCAAAGTTTTGCTGGAGTTTCCAGAGGCCTTTTTCCATGGAGTGCATGTGGAATCCATACTCGGTGAGGTGGAGATCTAGTAGCGCCAGGCTAGAGTAACTGTTTGAAAAGCCCATAACTCTTGATCCGAGCGTTGGATCGCGATCCAACGTTTACTGGAGTTTCCGGATGCCCTTTTCCATGGAGTGCATGTGAAATCCATACTCGGTGACGTAGAGGTCTGGTATCGCCAGGCTAGCGTAACGGTTCCAAAAGGCCATAACTTTTGATCCGACCGTTGGATCGCGATCCAACTTTTACTGGAGTTTGAGGAGGCCCTTTTCTCTAAAGTGGATGTGGAATCCACACTCGGTGAGTTGGAGGTGTGGAAGTGCCAGCCTAGAGTAACGGTTAAAAAGGGCCATAACTCTTGATCCGAGCGTTGGATTGTGATCCAACGTTTACTGGAGTTTTCGGAGGCCCTTTTCCATGGAGTGCATGTGAAATCCATACTCGGTGACGTGGAGGTCTGGTAGCGCCAGGCTAGCGTAACGGTTCCAAAAGGCCATAACTTTTGATCCGACCGTTGGATCGCGATTAAACTTTTACTAGAGTTTGTGGAGGGCCTTTTCTCTGGAGTGCATATGGAATCCACACTCGGTGAGGTGGAGGTATGGTTGTGCAGGGCTAGGGTAACGGTTAAAAAGGGCCATAACATTTGATCCGACCGTTGGATCGCGATCAAACTTTTACTGGAGTTTCCGAAGGCCCTTTTCCAAGGAATGGATGTGGAATCCACACTCGGTAAGGTGGAGGTACGGTAGCGCCAGGCTAGAGTAACAGTTCAAAAGGGCCATAACTTTTGATCCGATCGTTGGATCGCGATCAAACTTTTAGTGGAGTTTCTGGAGGCTCTTTTCCCTTGAGTGGATGTGGAATCCACACTCGGTAAGGTGGAGGTACGGTAGCGCCAGGCTAGAGTAACGGTTCAAAAAGGCCATAACTTTTGATCCGATCGTTGGATCGCGATCAAATTTTTAGTGGAGTTTCTGGAGGCTCTTTTCCCTTGAGTGGATGTGGAATCCATACTTGGTGAGGTGACCTATGGAAGTGCCAGGCTAGAGTAACGGTTAAAAAGGGCCATAACTTTTGATACGATCGTTGGATCGCGATCAAACTTTTACAGGACTTTGTGGAGCCTCTTTTCTCTGGAGTGGATGTGGAATCCACACTCGGTGAGGTGGAGGTATGGTAGTTCCAGGCTAGAGTAACGGTTAAAAAGGGCCATAACATTTGATCCGACCATTGGATCGCGATCAAACTTTTACTGGAGTTTTCGGAGGCTCTTTTCTATTAAGTGCATGTGGAATCCATACTCGGTGAGGTGGAGGCTGGTAGCGCCAGGCTAGAGCAACGGTTCCAAAAGGGCCATAACTTTTGATCCAACCGTTGGATCGCGATCAAACTTTTACTGGAGTTTGTGGAGGCCCTTTTCTCTAGAGTGGATGCGGAATCCACACTAGGTGAGGAGGAGGTATGGTAGTGTCAGGCTAGAGTAACGGTTAAAAAGGGCCATATCATTAGATCCGACCGTTGGATCGCGATCAAACTTTTACTGGAGTTTCCGAAAGCCCTTTTCCAAGAAGTGCATATGGAAGCCACAATCGGGGAGGTGGAGGTATGATAGCGCCAGGCTAGAGTAACGGTTAAAAAGGGCCATAACTTTTGATCAGACCGTTGGATCGCGATCAAATGTTTACTGGAGTTTCGGGAGGCCCTTTTCCATGGAGTGCTTCTGGAATCCATACTAGGTGACGTGGAGGTCTGATAGCGCCAGGCTAGACCAACGGTTCCAAAGGGCCATAACTTTTGATCCGACCGTTGGATCGCGATCAAACTTTTACAGGACTTTGTGGAGCCCCTTTTCTCAGGAGTGGATGTGGAATCCACACTTGGTGAGGTGGAGGTATGGTAGTTCCAGGCTAGAGCAACGGTTCCAAAAGGGCCATAACTTTTGATCCAACCGTTGGATCGCGATCAAACTTTTACTGGAGTTTGTGGAGGCCCTTTTCTCTAGAGTGGATGTGGAATCCACACTAGGTGAGGAGGAGGGATGGTAGTGTCAGGCTAGAGTAACGGTTAAAAAGGGCCATATCATTAGATCCGACCGTTGGATCGCGATCAAACTTTTACTGGAGTTTCCGAAAGCCCTTTTCCAAGAAGTGCATATGGAAGCCACAATTGGGGAGGTGGAGGTATGATAGCGCCAGGCTAGAGGAACGGTTAAAAAGGGCCATAACTTTTGATCAGACCGTTGGATCGCGATCAAATTTTTACTGGAGTTTCGGGAGGCCCTTTTCCATATAGTGCATGTCGAATCCATAGTCGGTGAGGTGGAGGTCTGGTAGCGCCAGGCTAGAGTAAAGGTTTAAAAAGGCCATAACGTTTGATCCGACTGTTGGATCACGATCAAACTTTTACTGGAGTTTCCGGAGGCCCTTTTCAATGCAGTGCATGTGGAATCCATACTCGGTGACGTGGAGGTCTGGTAGCGCCAGGCTACAGCAACGGTTCCAAAATGCCATAACTTTTGATCCGACCGTTGGATAGCGATCAAACTTTTACTGGAGTTTCTGGAGGCGCTTTTCCCTGGAGTGGATGTGGAATCCATTCTCGGTGAGGTAGAGGTATGGAAGTGTCAGGCTAGAGTAACGGTTTGAAAAGGCCATAACGTTTGATCCGACTGTTGGATCGCGATCAAACTTTTACTGGAGTTTCCGAACACCCTTTTCCAAGGAGTGCATGTGGAAGCCACAATCGGGGAGGTGGAGGTATGGTAGCGCCAGGCTAGAGCAACAGTTCCAAAAGGGCCATAACTTTTGATCTGACCGTTGGATCGCGATCAAACT
Organism: Populus nigra; assembly: GCF_951802175.1. Taxonomy (NCBI): domain Eukaryota; kingdom Viridiplantae; phylum Streptophyta; class Magnoliopsida; order Malpighiales; family Salicaceae; genus Populus; species Populus nigra. The sequence continues at coordinate 1,078,883 of NC_084870.1, read as the reverse complement.
TTTACTGGAGTTTCTGGAGGCCGTTTTCCCTGGAGTGGATGTGGAATCCATTCTCGGTGAGGTGGAGGTCTGCTAGCGCCAGGCTAGAGTAACGGTTTGAAAAGGCCATAACGTTTGATCCGACTGTTGGATCGCGATCAAACTTTTACTAGAGTTTCCGGAGGCCCTTTTCCATGGAGTGCATGTGGAATCCATACTCGGTGACGTGGAGGTCTGGTAGCGCCAGGCTACAGTAACGATTCTAAAATGCCATAACTTTTGATCTGACCATTGGATAGCGATCAAACTTTTACTGGAGTTTCTGGAGGCCGTTTTCCCTGGAGTGGATGTGGAATCCATTCTCGGTGAGGTCGAGATATGGAAGTGCCAAGCTAGAGTAACAGTTTGAAAAGGCCATAACGTTTGATCCGACTGTTGGATCGAGATCAAACTTTTACAGGAGTTTCTGGATGCCCTTTTCCAGGGAGTGCATGTGGAATCTATACTCGGTGACGTGGAGGTCTGGTAGCCCCAGGCTAGAGTAACGGTTCCAAAGGGCTATAACTTTTTATCCGACCGTTGGATCGCGATCAAACTTTTACTAGTGTTTTCGGAGGCTCTTTTCCATAGAGTGCATGCGAGATCGATACTCGGTGAGGTGGAGGTCTGGTAGCGTCAGGCTAGAGTAACGGTTCCAAAGGGCCATAACTTTTGATCCGACCGTTGTATCGCGATCAAAGTTTTAGTGGAGTTTCCGAGGTCCCTTTTCCATAGAGTGCATGTGGAATCCATACTCGGTGAGGTGGAGGTCTGGTAGCGCTAGGCTAGAATAACGGTTTGAAAAGGCCATAACTTTTTATCCGACCGTTCGATTGCGATCAAAGTTTTACTACGGTTTCCAGATGCCCTTTTCCATGGAGTGCATGTGGAGTCCATACTCGGTGAGGTGGAGGTCTGGTAGCGCCAGGCTGGACCAACGGTTCCAAAGGGCCATAACTTTTGATCCGACCGTTGGATTGTGATCAAACTTTTACTAGAGTTTCCAGAAGCCCTTTTCCATGGAGTGCTTGTGGAATCCATACTCGGTGACGTGGAGGTCTGGAAGCGCCAGGCGAGACCAACGGTTCCAAATGGCCATAACTTTTGATCCGACCATTGGATCGCGGTCAAACTTTTACTGGAGTTTTCAGAGCCCTTTTTCCATAGAGTGCTTGTGGAATCCATACTCGGTGACGTAGAGGTCTGGTAGCGCCAGGCTAGAGTAACGCTTCCAAAGTGCCATAACTTTTCATCCGACCGTTGGATGGCAATCAAACTTTGACTAGAGTTTCCGGAGGCCCTTTTCCATGGAGTGCATGTGGAATCCATACTCGGTGAGGTGGAGGTCTGGTAGCGCCAGGCTAGAGTAACGGATTGCAAAGGCCATAACTTTTGATCCGACCGTTGGATCGCGATCAAACTTTTACAAGAGTTTTCGGAGGCCCTTTTCCATGGAGTGCATGTTGAATCCATACTTGGTGACGTGGAGGTCTGGTAGCGCCAGGCTAGAGTAACGGTTTGCAAAGGCCATAACTTCTGATCCGATAGTTGGATCGCGATGAAACTTTTACTGGAGTTTTCGGAGGCTCTTTTCCATGGAGTGCATCTGAAATCCATACTCGGTGACGTGGAGGTCTGGTAGCGCCAGGCTAGAGTAACGGTTTGCAAAGGCCATAACTTCTGATCCGATAGTTGGATCGCGATGAAACTTTTACTCGAGTTTTCGGAGGCTCTTTTCCATGGAGTGCATCTGAAATCCATACTCAGTGACGTGGAGGTCTCGTAGCGCCAGGCTAGAGTAACGGTTCGCAAGGGCTATAACTTCTGATCCTACCGTTGGATCGCGATCAAACTTTTACTGGAGTTTTCGGAGGCTCTTTTCAATGGAGTGCATCTGAAATCCATACTCGGTGAGGTGGAGGTCTGGTAGCGCCAGGCTAGAGTAACGGTTCCAAAAGAGCCATAACTTTTGATCTGAATGTTGGATCGCGATCAAACTTTTACTGGAGTTTGTGGAGGCCCTTTTCTCTGGAGTGGATGTGGAATCCACACTCGGTGAGTAGGAGGTTTGGTAGTGCCAGGCTAGAGTAACGGTTAAAAAGGGCCATAACATTTGATCCGACCGTTGGATCGCGATCAAACTTTTACTGAAGTTTCTGAACGCCCTTGTCCAAGGAGTGCTTATAGAAGCCACAATCGGGGAGGTGGAGGTATGGTAGCGCCAGGCTAGAATAACGGTTAAAAAGGGTCATAACTTTTGATCCGACCGTTAGATCGCGATCAAAGTTTTACTGGAGTTTCCGGAGGCCCTTTTCCATGGAGTGCATGTGGAATCCATACTCGGTGAGCTGGAGGTCTGGTAGCGCCAGGCTAGAATAACGGTTTGCAAAGGCCATAACTTTTGATCCGACCGTTCGATCGCGATCAAACTTTTACAGGAATTTTCGGAGGCCCTTTTCCATGGAGTGCATGTTGAATCCATACTGGGTGACGTGGAGGTCTCGTAGCGCCAGGCTAGAGTAACGGTTCGCAAGGGCTATAACTTCTGATCCGACCGTTGGATCGCGATCAAACTTTTACTGGAGTTTTTGGTGGCTCTTTTCCATGGAGTGCATGTGAAATCCATACTCGGTGAGGTGGAGGTCTAGTAGCGCAAGGCTAGAGTAACGGTTCCAAAAGGGCCATAACTTTTGATCCGAATGTTGAATCGCGATCAAATTTTTACTACAGTTTGTGGAGGCCCTTTTCTCTGGAGTGGATGTGGAATCCACACTCCGTGAGTAGGATGTTTGGTAATGCCACGCTAGAGTAACGGTTAAAAAGGGCCATAACATTAGATCCGACCGTTGGATCACAACCAATCTTTTACTGGAGTTTCCAAAGGCCCGTTTCCAAGGAGTGCATATGGAAGCCACAATCGGGGAGCTGGAGGTATGGTAGCGCCAGGCTAGAGTAACGGTTAAAAAGGGCCATAACTTTTGATCCGACCGTTGGATCGCGATCAAAGTTTTACTGGAGTTTCCGGAGGCCTTTTTCCATGGAGTGCATGCGGAATCCATACTCGGTGAGGTGGAGGTCTGGTAGCGCCAGGCTAGAGTAACGGTTTGAAAAGGCCATAACTTTTGATCCGACCGTCTGATCGCGATCAAACTTTTTAAGTAGTTTTCGGAGGCCCATTTCCATGGAGTGCATGTTGAATCCATACTCGGTGACGTGGAGGTCTGGCAGCGCCAAGCTAGAGTAACAGTTCCCAAGGGCTATAACTTCTGATCTGACCGTTGGATCGCGATCAAACTTTTACTGGAGTTTTCGGAGGCTCTTTTCCATGGAGTGCATGCGGAATCCATACTCGGTGACGTGGAGGTCTGGTAGCGCAAGGCTAGAGTAATGGGTCCAAAAGGCTATAACTTTTGATCCGACCGTTGGATTGCGATCAAACTTTTACTGGAGTTTCTGGAGGCCCTTTTCCATATAGTGCATGTGGAATCCATACTCGGTTAGGTGGAGGTATGGAAGTGCCAGGCTAGAGTAACGGTTAAACAGAGCCATAACTTTTGATCCAACTGTTGGATTGCGATCAAACATTTATTGGACTTTTCGAAGACCCTTTTCCATGGAGTGCATGTGGAATCCATACTCGGTGACGTGGAGGTGTGGTAGCGCCAGGCTAGCGTAACGGTTCTAAAGTGCCATAAGTTTTGATCCGACCGTTGGATAGCGATCAAACATTTACTGGAGTTTGTTGAGGCCCTTTTCTCTGGAGCGGATGTGGAATCCACACTCGGTGAGGTGGAGGTATGGTAGTGTCAGGCTAGAGTAACGGTTAAAAAGGGTCATAACATTAAATCTGACCGTTGGATCGCGATCAAACTTTTACTGGAGTTTCCGAAGGCCCTTTTCAAAGGAGTGCATGTGGAATCCATACTCGGTGTCGTGGAGGTATGGTAACGCCAGGCTAGAGTAACGGTTAAAAAGGGCCATAACTTTTGATTTGAAAGTTAGATCGCGATCAAATGTTTACTGGAGTTTCGGGAGGCCCTTTTCCATGGAGTGCTTGTGGAATCCATACTAGGTGACGTGGAGGTCTGGTAGCGCCATGCTAGACCAACGGTTCTAAAGGGCCATAACTTTTGATCCGACCGTTGGATCGCGATCAAACTTTTACTGGAGTTTCTGGAAGCCCTTTTCCATGGAGTGCTTGTGGAATCCATACTCGGTTAGGTGGAGGTATGGAAGTGCCAGGCTAGAGTAACGGTTAAAAAGGGCCATAACTTTTGATCCGATCGTTGGATCGCGATCAAACGTTTACTGGAGTTTCCAGAGGCCCTTTTCCATAGAGTGCTTGTGGAATCAATACTAGGTGACGTGGAGGTGTGGTAGCGCCAGGCTAGACCAACGGTTCCGAAGGGCCATAACTTTTGATCCGACCGTTGGATCGCGATCAAACTTTTACTGGAGTTTGTGGAGCTCCTTTTCTCTGGAGTGGATGTGGAATCCACACTCGGTGAGGTGGAGGTATGATAGTGCCAGGCTAGAGTAACGGTGAAAAAGGGTCATAACATTTGATCCGACCGTTGGATCGCGATCAAACTTTTACTAGAGTTTTTGAAGGCCCTTTTCCAAGGAGTGCATTTGGAAGCCACAATCGGGGAGGTTGAGGTATGGTAGCGCAAGGCTAGACTAACGGTTAAAAAGGGCCATAACTTTTGATTCGACCGTTGGATCGCAATCAAACTTTTACCGGAGTTTTCGGAGGCCCTTCTCCATTGAGTGCATGTTGAATCCACACTCGGTGACGTGGAGGTCTGGTAGCGCCAGGCTAGAGTAATGGGTCCAAAGGGCTATAACTTTTGATCCTATCGTTGGATTGCGATCAAACTTTTACTGGTGTATTCGGAGGCTTTTTTCCATGGAGTGCATGTGAAATCGAATCTCGGTGAGGTGGAGGTCTGGTAGCACCACGCTAGAGTAACGGTTCCAAAGGGGCCATAAATTTTGATCCGATCGTTGGATCGCGATCAAACTTTTACAGGAGTTTCCGGATGCCCTTTTCTATGGAGTGCATGTGGAATCCATATTCGGTGATGTGGAGGTCTGGTAGCGCCAGGCTAGATTAACGGTTCTGATGGGCCATAACTTTTGATCCGAGCGTTGGATAGCGATCAAACTTTTACTGGTGTTTTCGGAGGCTCGTTTGCATGGAGTGCGTTTGAAATCCATAGTCGGTTAGGTAGAGGTCTGGCAGCGCTAGGCTAGAGTAACGGTTCAAAAGGGCCATAACTTTTGATCCGACCGTTGGATCGTGATCAAATGTTTACAAGAGTTTGCGGAGGCCCTTTTCCATTGAGTGCATGTGGAATCCATACTCGGTGACGTCGAGGTCTGGTAGCGCCAGGCTAGAGTAACGTGTAGAAAGGGCCATAACTTTTGATCCAACCGTTGGATCACGACCAAAGTTTTACTAGAGGTTCTGGAAGCCCTTTTTCGTGGAGTGCATGTGGAATCCATACTCGATGAGGTGGAGGTCTGGAAGCGCCAAGCTAGAGTAACGCTTCCAAAGTGCCATAACTTTTGATCCGACCGTTGGATGGCAATCAAACTTTAACTGGAGTTTCCGGAGGCCCTTTTCAATGGAGTGCATGTGGAATCCATACTCGATGAGGTGGAGGTTTGGTAGCGTCAGGCTAGAGTAACGGTTCGAAAGGGCCATAACTTTGGATCCAACCGTTGGAACGCGATCAAAGTTTTACTGGAGTTTGCGGAGGCCCTTTTCCATGAAGTGCATGTGGAGGTCTGGTAGCTCCAGGCTAGAGTAACGATTGGAATGTGCCATAAGTTTTGATCCGACCGTTTGATCACGATCAAACTTTTACTGGAGTTTCTGGATGCTCTTTTCCATGGAGTGCATGTGGAATCCATACACGGTAAGGTGGAGGTCTGGTAGCGCCAGGCTAGAGTAACGGTTCGAAAGGGCAATAACTTTTGATCTGACTGTTGGATCGCCATCAAACTTTTACTGGAGTTTGTGGAGGCGCTTTTCTCTAGAGTGGATGTGGAATCCACACTAGGTGAGGAGGAGGTATGGTAGTGTCAGCTAGAGTAACGGTTAAAAAGGGCCATAACATTAGATCCGACCGTTCGATTGCGATCGAACTTTTACTAAAGTTTCCGAAGGCCCTTTTCCAAGGAGTGCATATGGAAGCCACAATCGGGGAGGTGGAAGTATGGTAGCGCCAGGCTAGAGTAACGGTTAAAAAGGGTCATAACTCTTGATCCGAGTGTTGGATCGCGATCCAACATTTATTGGAGTTTCTAGAGGTCCTTTCCAAGGAGTGCATGTAGAATCCATACTCAATGAGGTAGAAGTCTGGTCATGGCAGGCTAGAGTAACGATTTGAAAAGAAAATAACTTTTGATCCGACCGTTGGATCGCGATCAAACTTTTAATGTAGTTTCTGCAGGCCCTTTTCCATAGACTACATATAGAATCCTAGCCGGTGAGGTTGAGGTCTGGTAGCGTCAGGCTAGAGTAACGGTTAAAAAGGGCCATAACTTTTGATCCGACCGTTGGATCGTGATAAAATTCTTACCAGAGTTTCTGGAGGCCCTTTTCCATGGAGTGCATGTGGAATCCATACTCGTTGAGGTGGAGATCTGGTAGCGCCAGGCTAGAGTAACGGTTGGAATGGGCTATAACATTTGATCCAACCGTTGGATCGCGATCAAACTTTTACTGGAGCTTCCGGAGGCCCTTTTCAATGGAGTGCATGTGGAATCCATACTCGATAAGGTGGAGGTCTGGTCACGGTATGCTAGAGTAATGGTTCGAAAGGGCATAACTTTTGATCCGATCGTAGGATCGCGATCAAACTTTTACTAGAGTTTTCGAAGGCTCTTTTCCATGGAGTGCATGTGGAATCCATACTCGATGAGGAGGCGATCTGGTAGCGCCAGGCTAGAGTAACGGTTCGAAAGGGCCATAACATTTGATCCGACCGTTTGATCGCGATCAAACTTTTACTGGAGTTTTTGAAGGCCCTTTTCCATGGAGTGCATGTGGAATCCATACTCGGTGAGCTGGCAGTCTGGTAGCACCAGGCTAGAGTAACGGGTTGAAAGGGCAATAACTTTTCATCCGACCGTTGGATCGCGATCAAACTTTTACTGGAGTTTCCGGAGGCCCTTTTTCAAGGAATGCATGTGGAATCCATACTCGGTGAGGTGGAAGTCTGGTCATGGCAGGCTAGAGTAACGATTCGAAACATAACTTTTGATCCAACCATTGGATCGCGATCAAACTTTTAATGGAGTTTCCGTAGGCCCTTTTCCATAGACTGCATGTGGAATCCTACCCGGTGAGGTTGAGGTTTGGTAGCGCTAGGCGAGAGTAACGATTCAAAAGTGCCATAACTTTTGATCCGACCATTGGATCGCGATAAAACTTTTACTGGAGTTTCTGAAGGCTCTTTTCCATGGAGTGCATGTGGAATCCATACACGGTAAGGTGGAGGTCTGGTCACGGCAGCCTAGAGTAACAAGTTGAAAGTGCCATAACTTTGGATCCGACCGTTGGATCGCGATCGAACTATTATTGGAGTTTTCGGAGGTCCTTTTCAATGGAGTGCATGTAGAATCCATACTCGATGAGGTGGAGGTCTGGTAGCGGCAGGCTAGAGTAACGGGTCGAAAGGGCCATAACTTTGGATCCGACCGTTGGATCGCGATCAATCTTTTACTGGAGTTTCCGGAGGCTTTTTTCCATAGAGTGCATGTGGAATCCATACTCGGTGAGGTGGCGATCTGGTAGCGCCAGGCTAGAGTAACGGTTTGAAAGGGCCATAACATTTGATCCGACCGTTTAATCGCGATCAAACTTTCACTGGAGTTTGTGGAGGTGTTTTTCCATGGAGTGCATGTGAAATCCATACTCGGTGAGGTGGCGATCTGGTAGCGCCAGGCTAGAGTAACGGTTTAAAAGGGACATAACATTTGATCCGACCGTTTGATCGCGATCAAACATTTATTGGAGTTTCCGAAGGCCCTTTTCCATGGAGTGCATGTGGAATCCATGCACGGTAAGGTGGAGGTCTGGTCACGGCAGGCTAGGGTAACGGTTCAAAAGGGCAATAACTTTTGATCCAACAATTGGATCGCGATCAGACATTTACTGGAGTTTCCGGAAGCCCTTTCTTATGGAGTTCATGCGCAATCCATACTCAGTGAGGTGGAGGTCTAGTAGCGCCAGGCTAGAGTAACGGTTCGAAAGGGTCATAACTTTGGATCCGACCGTTGGATCGCGATCAAACTTTTACTGGAGTTTCCAGAGGCTCTTTTCCATGGAGTGCATGTGGAATCCACACACGGTCAGGTGGAGGTCTGGTCACGGTAGGCTAGAGTAACGGTTCGAAACGGCAATAACTTTTTATCCGACAATTGGATCGCGATCAAACTTTTACTGGAGTTTCTGGAGGCCCTTTTCCATGGAATGCATGTGCAATCCATACTCGGTGAGTTGGAGGTCTGGTAGCGCCAGGCTAGAGTAACGGTTCGAAAGGGCCTTAACTTTAGATCCGACCGTTGGATCGCGATCAAAATTTTGCTAGAGTCTTCGGAGACCTTTTTCCATGGAGTGCATGTGGAATCCATAGTCGGTGAGGTAGAGGTCTGGTAGCGCCAGGCTAGAGGAACAGTTTGAAAGGGCGATAACTTTTGATCCGACCATTGCATCACGATCAAAGTTTTACTAGAGTTTTCGGATGCCCTTTTCCAAGAAGTGCTTGTGGAATCTATACTCGGTGAGGTGGAGGTCTGGTCACGGCAAGCTAGACTAACGATTCGAAAGGGTAATAACTTTTCATCTGACTGTTGAATCGCGATTAAACTTTTACAGGAGTTTCTGGAGGCTCTTTTCCATGGAGTGCATATGGAGTCCATACACGGTGAGGTGGAGGTCTGGTAGCGCCAAGCTAGAGTAACGGTTCGGAAGGGCCATAATTTTGGATTCGACTGTTGGATCGCGATCAAACTTTTACTGGAGTTTCCGGAGGCTCTTTTCCATGGAGTGCATGTGCAATCCATACATGGTAAGGTAGAAGTCTGGTCACGACAGGCTAGAGTAACGGTTCGAAAGGGCAATAACTTTTGATCCGACAGTTGGATGCGATCAAACTTTTACTGGAGCTTCCGGAAGCCCTTTCCCATGGACTGCATGTGCAATCCATACTCGGTGAGGTAGAGGTCTGGTAGCGCCAGGCTAGAGTAACGGTTCGAAAGGGCCATAACTTTGGATCCGACCGTTGGATCACGATCAAAGTTTTACTGGAATTTCTGGATGCCCTTTTCCAAGAAGTGCTTGTGGAATCTATACTCGGTGAGGTGAATGTCTGGTCACGGCAGGCGTGAGTAACTGTTCGAAAGTGCAATAACTTTTCATCCGACTGTTGGATCAGGATCAAACTTTTATAGGAGTTTCTGGAGGCCCTTTTCCATGGATTGCATGTGGAATCCATACTCGGTGAGGTGGAGGTCTGATAGTGACAGGCTAGAGTAACAGTTCGAAAGGGCCATAACTTTTAATCCGACCGTTGGATCGTGAACAAACTTTTACTAGAGTTTCCGGATGCCCTTTTCCAAGAAGTGCATGTAGAATCTATACTCGATGAGGTGGAGATCTATTCATGGTATGCTAGAGTAATGGTTCGAAAGGCCATAACTTTTGATCCGACTGTTAGATCACGATCAAACTTTTATAGGAGTTTCCAGAGGCCCTTTTTCATGGAGTGCATGTGCAATCCATACTCGGTGAGGTGGAGGTCTGGTAGCGCCAGGCTAGAGTAATCGTTCGAAAGGGCCATAACTTTGGATTCGACCGTTAGATCGCGATCAAACTTTTACTGGACTTTTCGGAGGCCCTTTTCCATGGAGTGCATGTGGAATCCATACTCGGTGAGGTGGAGGTCTGGTAGCGCCAGGCTAGAGTAACGGTTCGAAAGGGCTATAAGTTTTGATCCGACCGTTGGATCGCGATCAAAGTTTTACTGGAGTTTCCGGATGCCCTTTTCCAAGAAGTGCTTGTGGAATCCATACTCGGTGAGGTGGAGGTCTGGTCACGGCAGGCTAGAGTAACGGTTCGAAAGGGCAATAACTTTTCATCCGACCATTGGATCGCGATCAAACTTTTACAGCAGTTTCGGGAGGCCCTTTTCCATGGAGTGCATGAGGAATCCATACTCAGTGAGGTTGAGGTCTGGTAGCGCCAAGTTAAAGTAACGATTCGATAGGGCCATAACTTTTGATCCGACTGTTGGATCGCGATCAAACTTTTACAGGAGTTTCCGGAAGCCCTTTTCCATGGAGTGCATGTGGAATCCATACTCGGTGAGGTGGAGGTTTGGTAGCGCCAGGCTAGAGTAACGGTTCGAAAGGGCCATAACTTTTAATCTGACCGTTGGATCGTGAACAAAGTTTTACTGGAGTTTCTGGATGCCCTTTTCCAAAATAGTTCTTTGAAAATTAACTTTAATGTACCCCTTATACGAACTTATATGATGACAACTCAAAACTGACTCAAAAACTCTAAACTGAAAAGCCTTAACCTGATCCAAACAAGTCTTGATTCCTAGCTAAACAAAAAGTTTAATTAAGCCCAAACAACCTTGGGTTGTAGCTAACAAAATAAAATAAAGCCCCTAATATTAAATCCATGTTCTGCTATGAGAAGAAAAAAAGGAAATAAAATATTACAAAACTTATTCAAGTCCTATTTATAGCCATCCGTGCAGCCCATTATTCCTAGAAACAAAAGGAAAGGTAGTCACCCATGTTGTTTCCAAGTTATAGTAGGATTCTTTTGTTTCCTTTACTACCCTCACCTCATGGCTTAAACCGTATTGGGCCCCTCTTACATATGGATAAGATGTACTAAGGCCTCATCTTGATACTCTAATGGACCTTTCAATTCTGATTTGGTCAAAACCAATACATTCAATGCCTTGTATTGGACCGAGTTTGATGTGAACCTCATGATCACGTGGTCATGCAACCCACAATCAAGATTGAGATCTGATCTCAGAAAGCCGAAATAGGTCTAGTAGGAGTGTGACACAATGGAAACTTGCCCCACCAACACTATTGGAATTCATAGAATGACGCCACGAAGCTAGTTAATCTTCAATAAGTCAGATTCAGTTCGTTCAAGAACTGAAGAATGCAAGAATCACTCTCACACGTTAAAACTGAAAAATTCAGAAGTAATAATCATCAAAGGCTGCCGAAATTTTGGTTACATGAGTTTAAATAATTCTTGAAAAATTATCCCTAATGGACACCCCTTATATGGACTTATATGAGATCCACTCAAAACTGATCCAAAACCCTAAACTGAAAAGCCCATAACTTAATCCAAACAAGCCTTGGATACTAGCTAAAAACAAAGTATTAATTAAGCCCAAATAAGCCTTGGGTTGTAGCTAACAAAATAAAATAAAGCCCCTAATATTAAATCCACATTCTACTACGAGAAGAAGAGAAGGAAGTAAAATATTATAGGACTGATTCAAGGCTTATTTATAGAAACAAAAGGAAAAGGTAGTCATTCTTTTGTTTCCTTTGTTGTCCTCACTTCATGGTGCAAATAAGGTTGTGTAGGACCCCTCTTGCACATGGATAAGATGTACTAGGGTCTCCTCTTGATACTCCAATGGACCTTTCAATTCTGACTTGGTTGAAACCTTCAAAACCAATGCATTCAATGCCTCTTTCAATGTCTTTGTCTTGGACCGAGTCATTGGACCATTTGGAACATGTAATGGGTCCTTGCTAGTGTTTCTAGGTTGGTCCACATCAGAGTCATTGGACCATCATCACGAGGCTGTAATTTTGATTTCTTTTGGTTAGGAAATCGTTCCTTATGCATGTGTACCCAAACTCAATCACTGGGTTGGAAAACAACCTGTTTATGTCCCTTATTTGCTTTAGAAGTGTAAAGTCTTTTTTTTTCTTTATTTGCAGTCGAACTCCTTCATGGAGTTGTCTCACCATCTTTACTTTTTTTTCACCACTTAAACTTACCATTTCTTCAAAAGGTAAATGAATTAAGTTCATAGGAGTTAGTGGGTTAAACCCATAAACAATTTCAAAAGGAGAAAAGCTAGTAGTTGAAATCATAGTTCTATTTTAAGCAAACTCAATAAAAGGCAAACATTTTTCCCAACTTTTCAAATTCTTTTGAATTACAACACGTAAAAGTTGGGATAATATTCTATTGACTACCTCAGTTTGTTCATCTGTTTGAGGATGACATGTTGTCAAAACTAAGAGTTTAGTTCCTAACTTTCCATAAGGTCTTCCAAAAGTAGCTGATACAATCCAGGAAAGGTCAAATTCGGATTTGGGCGTAAAATGTGCAACTATCCAATTTTACGGCAACAGTATTAATTCTCAATCTAACCGCTGGATCAAGCTGAACTTTTATGTGGAGTCTCCTGACATGTTGTCCTACCTTGGGTGAAATTTTCAGGTCAATCGGAGTATGAGAATGCATCTCAATACGGGTCAAAAGAGGCGGTATGAATTTTGTTATTTACTTCCTTTTGACTTGTGTACTTCATATTTAACACGAATCCTTTTCCTACAAAGATATGACAGCTTGTTTTGGGAATTTCCTAGATCTACAAGGATTTTTAATAGGCTGCAATATAGTTTTCAAGTGTGGCAAGGATTCAAAAATGTTTCAAAATCATTTTCTTACAAGGATTTACTTATTCATCCTAGCTACGACAAGGAAAGAAAATCAGCAATTTATTCTTCTAATTAAGTGAGGAAATTGGCCAGATCTTATTCCTAAAGAGGGGAGGATTATTTAATACTTTCCCTAACTTAGGAAGGAAAGTAATTAAATCAGCAATAAAGAAGGAAATTTGTTTTCTTATATGTCCAAGTTAAACAAGGAAATCCAAGCTAATCAAGGACATCAAAGGGGGAAGCAACATAAATTTTCCAAATCAGATTTCTCTTAGTTTATTTGGGACTTCTTAAGGGTGACAAATCTGATTCTAGCATAGTTAGGATGAAATTTTTGGATTTTTATTATTTTCTTCTTACTCTTTGGGTTATTATTACTTATTTGGGTCAGTTGTAAGTAAGCTTCATATAAGTTCGCCTAAGAGGGGTCCATTAGGGTTTCTTTAACTCTAGAGTCAGTATAAATAAAGGCATAACCAAACATGTAAGGTTATGTAATTTTCAAATCAATAAACTTCTTTGTTGCACTTGTTGTGTGTTGGTGGGATAATCTCCCTTCCTTGGTTCTCTAAAGAACTGAAAACGACTTATCGAAGAACAACTGGTTTCGTGACGTCATCCTTATACTTCTCGTTCACAAATCAATATTTGTTGGGTAGGGGTTTCCGTTTCCAATAGTGCTGATGCCTAGGTATAAGTTATCTTTGTGTCACACTCCTATCAAACCTGATTTGCTTGGCTTTCCGGGAATTGGTGTCTTTGCGTGTGGGTTGCGTGACCATGTGATCATGAGGTCTGCATCATTTGGTATCAGAGCTTGGCTCCATTAATCAGGTTATATCCTTCTGAAATTTTTGTTTCTTGTTGTTTCCGCAAAAATTCCTTAGTGTCCAATTTCTTCTTCTCCTTGATTTTGCAGCATATAAAAAAACAAATAAAAAAAATTAGTTATTTCACTTGTTTACTGTCCAAAATATATCAGTAGCATAAAAAAAAGAAAAAACAATCGTTCAAAGAGATGTTTATTGGTTTTTGCCGTAGAAAACTAACCAAGAAAAACTTGGATCAAATCAACTCAGAATTAGTTCAAATTTGATATTCTGATTACTAAGGTCCTAATTGCATCACTAATTTTGGGGTCAATTGGATATCATTTGCTTTGGTTTTCAATTTCGGGTCTAATTAGGTCTAATTCATAACATTTTTGCGTCAGTATATCAAACTTTATCATAAATCGCTCAAACTTTATATTATGTCTATTTGGGTTAATATCGCACTTATTTGAAATGTTAGCTCAATTGGACATCATTTACTTTAGGTTTTAGATTCGGACTTAACTCGTCGTAAACGAGTCTGTTTTGCGTCAACTTTTAAAATTCCCTTTCTTTCTGTTGTTTCCATTTTTTGCAATTTATTTTCATCATATCCAACATATTTGGGTGTTGTTTCACCATTTTGCATTTTTTTTTATTCGAGTCTTCAGTTTCGTTCATATTTCGGATAAATCCGCTTGCTACTCGCGAGACTATCATCGCAGTTTTGTTTTGCTTGTTTTCTAGTTTTTATTGCTTTTTGAGTCATATGTGTGTGTGTGTGTGTGTGTATATATATATGGATTGCACTGCCAAGTTGATTCTATTTGGTGTTGGTTTCAGTTGCACAAGAACCACAAGAAGGTGAGATGAGAGGTGTGAAAGTGTGAGGATATTAAGAGTGTTTGAGCAAAACACGAGCGATGTGAGGTTTTTTTTTTATCACTAACCAATATTTGCAGGTACTATCATATTAGATCAAAACAACACACCACCCCCTTCTGATGTAAAACTTAATTTCTAAATGCAAGCCAAAGAAAGAATTTCGTGATGGGGAATGTGTGTGACAGACTTGAGAAGGTGGGAAAACATGGTAACGTGGCTAGAACTTGTGCCCAATATGTGAGAAAGGTTGGGGCTGAATCGAAATCAAACAACGACAGTGGGGTCGAAAGGCCAAGGTAAGCTGATTATGCGTATTTTGAGGAGGATGTTGATGATATTGGTGATGGTGGTTTTAAGGATGAGACCACATGCCATCGGGATGGTTTTTGGCAGCCTAGAAACTAAATGGATTTCATGTATTTTGATGAGGTGTTATGGCAAAAGAAAATGAGGATTCAAAAGGAGAGATGGTATCAAAATGAGAGAAATAAAGAGATTAGTGTTCTAATAAATTAATCCAAGAGTCTATCCTGTATTATAGGGGAGATGAAACAAGAACTTGATGTGTTAACGACATCAGTCAATGCCCAGCAAGCTTCAAAAAGAGAGGAGAAAATACACTGCAATGATAATATACGAAATAGGACGGCTGCTACTTTCATCCAAAGTTATTGGCGACGATTGTTGGCAAGAAAAGAACTCCAAAGGCTTCAAAAAGAGGCTACGGAATGATACGATCCAGGAAAGGTCAAATTCAGATTTTGACATAAAATGTGCAACTGTCCAATTTTACAGCAACAGTCATAATTCTCAATTCGATCGTTGGATCAAGCAGAAATTTTACGTGGGCTCTCCTGACATGTTGTCCTACCTTGGGTTAAATTTTGGGTCAATCGAAGTTTGGGAAGGCATCTCAATACGGGTCAAAAGAGGTTGTACGAATTTTGTTATTTACTTCTTTTTGACTAGTGGACTTCCAATTTGGCGAGGATCCTTTTTCTACAAAGATATGGCAGCTTGTTTTGGGAATCTCCTAGCTCTACAAGGATCTTTAATGAGCTGCAATATAGTTTTCAAGTGTGGCAAGGATTCATAAATGTTTCAAAATCCTTTTCTGACAAGGATTTCCTTATTCATCCTAGCTACGACAAGGAAAGAATGTCAGCAATTTATTCTCCTAATTAAGTAAGCAAGTTGGCCAGATCTTATTCCTAAAGAGAGGAGGATTATTTAATGCTATCCCTAACTTAAGAAGGAAAGTAATTAAATCAGCAACAAAGGTGGAAATTTGTTTTCTTATTTGTCCAAGCTAAACAAGGAAATCCAAGCTAATCAAGGAATCAAAGGGGGAAGCAACACAAATTTTCCAAATCAGATTTCTCCTAGTTTATTTGGGACTTCTTAAGGGTAACAAATCTGATTCTAGCATAGTTAGGATGATAATTTTAGGATTTTTTTTATTTTCTTCTTAGTCTTTGGGTTATTATTACTTATTTGGGTCAGTTGTAAGTGGGCTTCATATAAGTCCACCGTCCATTAGGTTTTCTTTAAGTCTAGAATCAGTATAAATAAAGGCATAACCAAACATGTATGGCTAGACAATTCAGATTAACAAAACTTCTTCTTTACCGCACTTTGTGTGTGTATGTGTGTGTTGGTGAGATAATCTCCCTTCCATGGTTCTCTAAAGAACTGAAAAAAAACTTATCGAAGAACAATTGTGATGTGAATCTCGTGATCATGTGGTCACGCAACCCACACGCAAAGACACCAATTCCCGGGAAGCCAAGTAAATCAGGTTTGATAGGAGTGTGACACAAAGATAACTTGTACCTAGGCACCAGCACTATTGGAAATGGAAACCCCCACCCAACGAATATTGATTCGCGAACGAGAAGTATAAGGATGACGCCACGAAGCCAGTTGTTTTTCGATAAGTCGTTTTCAGTTCTATAAAAAATCAAGGAAGGGAGATTATCCCACCAACACACAACAAGTGCAGCAAAGAAGTTTATTGATTTGAAAATTGCGTAACCTTACATGTTTGGTTATGCCTTTATTTATACTGACTCTAGACTTAAAGAAACTCTAATGGACCCCCTTAGGTGGACTTATATGAAGCACACTAACAATTGACCCAAATAAGTAATAATAACCCAAAAACTAAGAAGAAAATAATAAAAATAATAAAAATCCGAAAATTACCATCCTAAATATGCTAGAATCATATTTGTCACCCTTAAGAAGTCGTACATAAATTAGGAAAAATCTGATTTGAAAAATTTGTGTTGATGCCCTCTTTCCTTTGATGTCATTGATTAGCTTGGATTTCCTTGTATAACTTGGACAAATAAGAAAACAAATTTCCTCCTTTGTTGCTGATTTAATTACTTTCCTTTCTATATTAGGAAAAGCATTAAATAGTCCTCCCCTCTTTAGGAATAAGATATGGCCAACTTCCTTCCTTAATTAGAAGAATAAATTGCTGATTTTTTATCCTTGTAGCATTAGGAAAAAAACAAGCCTAACAAGGCTGGTATTGGGTCGGATATATCAACCCCTTTTTCCACACAAATTGGGCTCTTCTCGGACCTGAACTAGGTAAACCTATCAACAAATCAACAATGTTAATGGCATCATCGGTTTTATGACATGGAATAAAGTGTGCCATCTTTGAAAACCTATCAACAACTACAAAGATTGAATCCCTACCCCGTTTTGACCTAGGTAAACCTAAGATGAAATCCATCGAAATGTTTACCCATGGTTCCTTAGGTACAGGCAAAGGGGTATACAAGCCATGTGGTTGAGTCCTAGACTTTGCTTTCTTACAAGTTATGCATTTATCACATATGCGTTGCACATCTTTTTTCATTTTAGGCCAATAAAAATGCTCATGCAACACATCCAAAGTCTTAACAACACCAAAATACCCCATCAACCCGCCCCCATGTGCTTCACGTACAAGCAATTCAAGCATAGAACTTAATGGAACACACAATCGACTCTCTTTAAACAAATATCCACCAAGACTATAAAACTTTCCAAAAGCCGAAGTTTCGCAAGCATTGTAAACATTAGCAAAATCACTATCATCCTTGTACAATTCTTTTATGTGTTCAAATCCTAGAAATGTAGCATCCAAAGTAGATAAAAGAACATACATACGTGAAAGTGTATCAGCCACAATGTTTTCTTTTCCTTGCTTATACTTGATCACATACGGAAAGGTTTCAATAAATTCCATCCATTTGGCATGTCTCCTACTCAACTTACCTTGCCCTTTCAAGTGCTTCAATGATTCATGATCAGAATGTATCACAAACTCCTGGGGCCACAGGTAATGCTGCCACGTCTCTAGAGTTCTTACCAAGGCATAGAGCTCCTTGTCATATGTAGGGTAATTCAACGCTACCCCATTAAGTTTTTCGCTGAAATACGCAATGGGCCTCTTATCCTGCATTAACACAGCTCCTATACCAACAATACCTGACGCATCACATTTAACTTCAAAAGCTCTCGTAAAGTCTGGCAAAGCTAAAACAGGCGCCAAACAAAGTTTATCTTTCAACAAATTAAAAGCCTTATCCTGTTCATCATTCCATTTGAATCCAACAGACTTTTTCACAATTTTAGTTAAAGGTGCATTAATAGTACTAAAATCCTTCACAAACCTTCTATAAAAACTAGCAAGTCCATGAAAACTTCTTACCTCACTTACCGATTTTGGTGTAGGTTAATCCCGGATGGCCTTAACTTCATCCTTGTCCATCTCGATACCCTGTGCAGTTACGACATAGCCAAGAAACACAATTTTTTCCATACAAAAGGTACACTTCTTAAGATTAGCATATAATTGCTCACTACGCAACACACTAAGTACATTATGCAAATGATCAAGATGCTCATTTAAGTTCTTGTTATAGATCAAAATGTCATCAAAATACACAACAATAAACTTACCTATAAACGCACGCAATACATGATTCATTAAACGCATAAACATGCTAGGCGCATTTGTAAGTCCAAACGGCATGACTAACCATTCATACAAACCATGCTTAGTCTTAAATGCAGTTTTCCACCCATCACCCTCTTTCATCCTAATCTGATGGTACCCACTTTTTAGGTCAATCTTAGAGAAAATACATGATCCATGTAACTCATCTAGCATGTCATCAAGCCTAGGAATAGGATGTCGACACTTTACCGTTATGTTATTGATGGAACGACAATCAACACACATCCTCCATGTTCCATCCTTTTTAGGCAAAAGTAGAACTGGCACAGCACAAGGACTCATACTCTCATGAATGTACCCCTTCATCATCAACTCATCTACTTCTGGCACAACACAAGGACTCATACTCTCATGAATGTACCCCTTTATCATCAACTCATCTACTTGCCTTTGAAGCTCCTTTGTCTCCTCAGGGTTGCTTCTATTGGCTGGACGGTTAGGAATCAAAGCTCCGGGCACAAGGTCAGTTTGATGTTCAATCCCCCTTAATGGTGGTAATCCATTAGGGATGTCTTCAGGGAATACACCATCAAACTCCTGCATCAAAGAAACAGCCACACTAGGAATAGCAGGATCAAGATCGTTAGTGTTAAAATAAGCCTCCTTATTTAGTGAAAAATGCAGATCTGATTTGAGATCCTTTTGCATAAAAATTAGGTTGTTTCTTTAATTTTTCCACACTACTATCATCACATGAGCTTACTTTCTTCACTCCTTGGTTTTTACCTCCACTCTCAACCGGTTTAATTAATGATTTAGGTTTAGCCAAATCTGATGGTTTTCTCTCACCATTGTCCTCACGTGAATTTTCACTCTTCCCATCCTCACATTCTTTTTTTAATTTCATTTGATCATCATACACTTTTTTTGGAGAAATAGGTACAAAGAATGATGGTTTTACCATCCTTTACAATAGTGAACCTATTTCTAAACCCATCATGAATTGCTTTCCGATCAAACTGCCATGGACGCCCCAAAAGTAAGTGAATGCATACATCACACAAAATCTCATCAGAATACTTTCCAATAACAAATGTAATCAAAACCTGCTTAGTAACCCTCACTTCACCACATTTATTCAACCATTGCGATCTATAAGGCCTAGGATGCTTAATACAACTCAGATTCAATTTCTTCACAAAGGTATCACTAGCAACATTAGCACAACTACCTCCATCAATTATCATGCTACATACCTTGTTTTAGATGTGACATCGAGTGTGAAATATATTTTCCCGTTGCTGATCTACATCATCTTCTTTGATTTGCATGTTCAGCGCACGCCTTATAACCAAGGCCTCTCCCTCAACAGGATATGCAATCTCCTCATCACTATCCATCAAAAGGTGGCATCTCTTCACTTTCAGATTTGTCACTTTTAGCTTCAACCTCCCCATTATCTCTTGCAAGCATAACTCTTCGGTTTGGACACTGAGATGCAATGTGCCCCTTCTCTAAACACTTAAAGCATTTAATATCTCTATCATGAGTAGTTTGAGATTCAGATTTACCTTTCCCATATGTATGAGTATCCTTTTTGGCCTTAGGTGGTTCGACCTTTGCATAAGGCTTTGGTTGGACAGCCCCCTCTCTCTTCAAATGCGGCCTCCATATTGAGGAAGATGAAGCCGAATTGGTCTGAAAACGTGTACTGCCCCTTCTATTGATTTGCCTATCCACCTTCGTTGCCATATGGATCATGTCCTCCAATTCCACACAATGTTGTAACTCTACAACATTAGCAATGTCCCTATTCAGCCCATTTAGAAATCTAGCCATGGTAGCTTCCCGATCCTCAACCATATTGGCCCGAATCATGGCAATCTCCATCTCCTTGAAATACTCATCCACGGACCTAGAACCCTAATTCAAACCCTGCAATTTCAGATACAAATCTCTATTACAGTGGTTAGGCACAAATCGCCTTCTCATCAACACTTTCATCTCCTCCCACGACGCTACCGGCCTCTCTCCACTCCTCCTTCTACTAATAACATTATGATCCCACCAAATCAGTGCATATTCCGTGAATTCAATGACTACTAATTTCACTTTCTTCACCTCCGAATAGTTATGGCAATCAAAAATCCGATCCACCTTTTTCTCCCACTCTAAATGTCTCGAGATCGTTTTTACCTTGGAAAGAAGGTATTTTCAGTTTGATAGCATCCAAATTAACATCTAAATCAGCATGTCCCCCAACACTACAGAAATTTTCCCTTTGGCCAAATTGGCCCCTAGTTCTATTGCCATAATCCCTTTGGTTTCTAGGCTGCCGAAAACCTTCCCGATGGCCTATGGCCTTATCCTCAAAACCACCATCACCAATATCATCAACGACCTCCTCAAAATCCTTATAATCAGCCCACCTTGGCCTTTCGACCCTACTACCACTGTTTGCTTTCGGTTCAGCCCCAAGCTTCTTCACATTTTGGGTGCTTGTACCAGCCTCGTTACCACGTTTCTCCACCCTATCAAGTCTATCGCACACATTTCCGATCACAAAATTCATCCTCTCTATCATCTGCGTCATGGCTTGCATTTGGAACATAAGTTCTCCCTCGGGATGGGGTGGTGTATTGTTTTGATCTGACATGATAGTACCTGTAAAAATTGATTAGTGGTAAAAAAAATATCCTCACGTCGCTCGTGTTTCGCTCAAACACTTTTAATATCCTCACACGCTCACACCTCTCGTCTCACCTTCTTGCGGTTCTTGCGAAACTGAAACCAACACCAAATAGATACAACTTGGCAGTGCAATCCATATATATATATGACTCAAGAAGCAATAAAAACTAGAAAACAAGCAAAACAAAACTGTGATTATAGTCTCGCCAACAGAAACAAAAAAATATGCAAAATGATGAAAATAAAGTGCAATAAATGAAAACAACAGAAAGCAAGTGAATTTCAAAAGTTGACGCAAAACAGACTCGTTTACGACGAGTTAAGTCCGAATCTAGAACATAAAGTAAATGATGTCCAATTGAGTTACAATTTCAGATATAGTGCGATATCAACCCAAATAGACAGAATATAAAGTTTGAACAATTTACAATAAGGTTTGATATACTGATGCAAAAACGTTATGAATCAAACCTCATTAGACCTGAATTTGAAACCCAAAGCAAACGATATTCAATTGGCCCCAAATTTGATATGTGGTGCGATTAGGAGCTCAGTAATTAGATTATCAAATTGAGCTAATTCCAAGTTGATTTGATCCAATTCTCACTTCTTTAGTTTTCTATGGCAGAATCCAATAAACGTCTTTTTTGAACGATTTGTTTTTTTGCTTTCTCTTTTCTCTTTTTTTTTTGTTTTTGATGCTACTGATATATTTTGAATAATAACAGAATGAAATAACAATTTTTTTTTATATGCTGCAAATTCAAGGAGAAGAAGAAATTGGATACTAAGGAATTATTTTACGGATCCCTAACGAATCTAGTGAGGTTTCAGTTTTATGGTCAGTGGCTAGCCTGTAGCCATCTGTTGTTTTATGTTTATGTTATCATTGTAAATCTGGGGTATGCCCCTTATAATATTTGTTTCTTCTTTTAATACATACGTCAACTTACGAAAAAAAAAAGAATTATTTTACGGAATCAACAAGAAACAAAAATTTCAGAAGGATATAACCTGATTAATGGAGTCAAGCCCTGATACCAAATGATGCGAACCTCATGATCACATGATCACGCAACCCACATGCAAAGACATCAATTCCCGAAAAGCCAAGTAAATCAGGTTTGATAGGAGTGTGACACAAAGATAACTTGTACCTAGGCACCAGCACTATTGGAAACAGAAACCCCCACCCAATGAATATTAATTCGCGAACGAGAAGTATAAGGACGACGCCACGAAGCCAGTTGTTTTTCGATAAGTCGTTTTTAGTTCTTTAGAGAACCAAGGAAAGGAGATTATCCCACCAACACACAACAAGTGCAGCAAAGAAGTTTATTCATTTGAAAATTGTGTAACCTTACATGTTTGGTTATGCCTTTATTTATACTAACTCTAGACTTAAAGAAACTCTAATGGACCCCCTTAGGTGGACTTATATGAAGCCCACTTACAAGTGACCCAAATAAGTAATAATAACCCAAAAACTAAGAAGAAAATAATAAAAATAATAAAAATCCGAAAATTACCATCCTTAATATGCTAGAATCAGATTTGTCACCCTTAAAAAGTCCTACATAAACTAGGAAAATTCTGATTTGAAAAATTTGTGTTGATGCCCCCTTTCCTTTGATGTTCTTGATTAGCTTGGATTTCCTTGTATAACTTGGACAAATATGAAAACATATTTCCTCCTTTGTTGTTGATTTAATTACTTTCTTTTCTATGTTAGGAAAAGCATTAAATAGTCCTCCCCTCTTTAGGAATAAGATATGGCCAACCCCTTGTTTCACACGAATTGGGCTCTTCTCGGACCTAAACTAGATGAATTAAAGGCTGTCCATCATGCTCCTTAAATGTCCCAAGCCCCTGTAGGTCCATCTTGCTCCATAAGTTCTGAACAAGCCCATTCAATGCTTCTTTAAGCTTCTTTGCCCTAACTCTTGTGATTGGCCCAATTGGCACCTCCAATGGGTCGTTGGCATGATTACGCTTGGTGTTGGGCTGATCCACATCAAACTATTTTCGTGGCGTCATCCTTATACTTCTCGTTCGCGAATCAATATTCATTGAGTGGGGGTTTTCCGTTTCCAATAATGCTGGTAGGCAGGTACAAGTTATCTTTGTATCACACTCCTATTAAACCTGATTTACTTTGGTTTCCGGGAATTGGTGTCTTTGCGTGTGAATTGCGTGACCATGTGATCACGAGGTCCGTATCAGTAGCCAAGGAACTTGACATCATGATCTGACACTATATTCCTAGGAATGTCATGCAAGCGTACAATCTCCCTAAAGAACAAGTCTATGATATGAGATGCATCATATGTTTTATAGCATGCAATGAAATGCACCATTTTAGAAAACCTATCAACCACAACAAAAATAGAGTCTCTACCTTTCTTTGACCTAGGTAAACTTAAAACAAAATCCATAGAGATATCTACCCAAGGTTTAGTAGGCACATGCAATGGTGTATATAGTCCATGTGGTTGTACTCTAGATTTTGCCTTTCTACAACAAATTCATCCTTTTTCATATTTGGCCAATAGAAATGATCATGCAATACATCCAAAGTTTTCGCAATCCCAAAGTGACTCGTTAAAGAACTAACAAGAACACACAATCTATTCTCTTTGAACAAATAATCATCCATCAAATAAAGCCCAATGTCTACATGCATTATAAATTTTGGCAAAGTCAAAATCATTATCATACAATTCCTTCACATATTCAAAGCCTAACAATCTAGTATTCTCTTTGCTTTGCTTTGCTTATACTTAATTACAAAAGGAAAAGTTTTAATGAATTCAACTTATTTTGCATGTCTCCTATTCAACTTACCTGTCCTTTCAAATGTTTCAAGGACTTTATGATCCGAATGGATTACGAACTCTTTTGGCCACAAGTAATGCTGTCATCTCTCAAGTGCTCTTACCAATGCATAGAGTTTTTTGTTGTAAGTGGGACAATTTAAGTGCTCTTAAATGTTGTTTTCCTCTCATCACCTTCTTTCATCCTAATGTGATGGTACCCACTTTTCAAGTCAATTTTAGAGAAAATACAGGATCTATGTAACTCATCTAACATCTCTTTTTTTTTTTGGTAAGTTGACGTATGTATTAAAAGAAGAAGATACAAAGATTATAAGGGGCATACCCCAGATTTAAAATGAGAACAGAAACATAAAACAACAGATGGCTACAGGCTAGCCACCGAACAAAAAAAAGAAGACCTAACTAGATTCGTTAGGGAACCAATACAACCATCTAAATATCAAATTAAGAATCTATGTTATTGACCCTCTAACCTCTTTGGATCCTTTTGTTTTCATCTGTTGGTAGAACGTTCCTCATCAAATCAAGCTTATAGCGAATGATACATTCAATTTGATCAAAGACCAAATTCGAAGTTCTAGACATTTCTGCAAAGATATGATACACTGTAGTTGCGAAACTTTTTCCATGCCAAGTGACAGTGGTCCATCGAATCCATTCATCCCAGCCTTTTGTCATTCTTGGAATGTCGCATCTATCACAAACATCCCACCAGATCGCTTTATAGGAGCATTCAAAGAACAAGTGGTTGTGATCTTCATTGTTGCGGAGACAGAGTGAGCATCTATAGGGACCATATATACCAAACCGATGAAGTCTATCTTGAGTTGTGAGTTTTTGTTGGACAGCCATCCATAGAAGAAATGAATGTCTAGGAACACCATTCTTGAACCAAACAATGTCATGCCATGCAACCATCTGATGATGAATTCTTAGTCGCTCCCAAGCTACTTTGACCGAGAATCTGTGATTTGGCGAATCCAACCAAACAATCTCATCCTTTTGCCCCATCTTAGGATTAGAATCAGAAGGAATAGCTTCTACAATGGGGTGCCAGCCAATAGCTTGGGTGGTAGGAATTTTCCATTCTAAGTTATGAATCAACACATTCACCTTCGCATTCTTTTCCATACTTGAATCATCGATTTCATTGTAAGAATTCGTGAGTGGGCTGTGAGGATGCCAATTGTCAAACCATAGAAAGGTTGTTATGCCATCTCCTATGATGTACTTCATCTTCGGCCATGCTAAGGATCTGAGCTTTAGAATCTTTCCCCAAGCCCAAGAGCAATTCTCTGGCATCTTGATTGTCTAGAATTCCCACCTCGCAGCAGATTGGATCTGATCTAAGTAGATCAGATTGAGCCATCTAAGTCATTGCACAGGTTCCAAATGTGTTTCAACAAGGCAATTTTGAACTCATCTAACATCTCATCAAACCTAGGAATGGGATGTATATACTTTACGGTTATGTTGTTGATGGCTTGACAATCAACATACATCCTCCATGTTCCATCCTTCTTACACACAAGTAGCACAGGTATAGCACACGGGCTCATACTATCACGAATGTACCCCTTTTCCATCAGCTCTTCAACTTGCCTTTGAAGCTCCTTCGTCTCCTCCAGATTGCTTCTAAAGGGTTGTCGGTTAGGAATTGAAGCTCCGGGTACGAAATCAATCTAATGCTTTATCCCTTTCCATGGTGGTAATCTGTTAGGAGTATCATTGGGGAACACATCATCAAACTCCTACAACAAAGAAATAGCAACACTAGGCACAAAATGATCAACATCATTAGTATTAAAAGTAAGCCTCTTTGTACACAAGTAAAATCATTGGCTTGCTAGTGGAAAATATAGATTTGACCTCACCCTCTCTAGCATAAAAATTGGGTTGTTTCTTTAGTTTTTCCATACAATTCTCATCACCCTTCCTAACTTTCTTCACTCCTCTAGTCTTACCGGACTCTTGACCAGATTTGGGTGTTTTTGAGTAGTGGTCGAATGGTCTAATTTGTTTGGAGTGTTGGCCAAATATTTGTTTGTGTTTGGATGGGTGGCTGAATAGGTTGTAGTGGTTTTTGGGTTTTAGCTGAATCTGAGAGTCTTCTCCCTCCCTTGTTTCTCACTTTGATTTTCTCTCCCCGTCACCTCATGCTCACTTTTTAGCTTTATTTGATCATCATACGCCTGTTTGGGTGTAAGAGGTACAAGATAAACTTTGTTTGATGCCTGTTTTAGCTTTGCCGGACTTTTTAGCTTTTGAAGTTGAATGTGATGCTTCAGATATAGGTATAGGAGTTGTGATAATGCAGAATATGAATTCCATTGCATATTTCAGCAAAAAACTTAATGGGGCAACCTTGAATTACCCTACATATGCCAACTTTAGAGAAGTGGCAGCATTACCTTTGGCCCAAGGAATTTATGATACATTCAAATCATGAATCATTGAAGCACTTGAAGGGCAAGGTAAGTTGAGTAGGAGACATGCGAAATGGGTTGAATTTATTGAAACATTTCCGTATGTGATCAAGTATAAACAAGGAAAAAAAATCATTGTGACTGATGCACTTTCACGCATGTATGTTCTTTTATCTACTTTAGATGCTAGATTTCTACGATTTGAACACATAAAAGAATTGTATAGGGATGATAGTGATTTTGCTAATGTTTACAATTCTTGCGAAACTTCAACTTTTGAGAAGTTCTATAGACTTGATGGATATTTGTTTAAAGAGAGTCGTTGTGTGTTCCATTAAGTTCTTTGTGTGAATTGCTTGTACGTGAAGCATATATGGGCGGGTTGATGGGGCATTTTAGTGTTATAAGACTTTAAAAGTGTTGCATAAGCATTTTTATTTGCCTAAAATGAAAAACAATGTGAAAGAACACCTGCACAGAACCTCTACTTAAGAAACATGAACGGTTGGGAAGGCCTGAACCCAATGGAGGGTCGGTCTTAGTGAAGGCTGAACATAATATGAATTCCAGCCCCTTAAAGATCTTTGGAGAATTAGGAGATTCCCAAATAAGCTGCCACATCCTTTTAGGAAAAGAATCCTAGCCAAATAGGAAGTCCACAAGTCAAAAGGAAGCAAAATTTGTGCAGCCTCTGTTGACCCGTATTGAGATGCCTTCTGAACTCTAATTGATCTGAAATTTTAACCAAGGTAGGAAAACATGTAAGAAGACTCCATGTACAATTGCAGCCCGATCCAACGGTCGGATTGAGAATTATGACTGTTGCCATAAAACTGGATAGTTGCACTTTTTACGTCAAAATCCGAATTTGACCTTTCCTGGATCGTATCATTCCCTCTCTCTTCAAGATGATTCGTCCTTGAATCACCAACAAGTTGAAGGGACAATTTCTTAGCCTCATTTTGAAGCCTTTGGAGTTCTTTTCTTGCCAACAATCGTCGCCAACAACTTTGGATGAAAGTAGTAACTATTCTATTTTGTATATCATCATTGCAGCCTTTTTTCTCCACTCTTGCTGAAGCTTGTTGGGCATTGATTGTTGCCGTTAACACATCAAGTTCTTGCTTCATCTCCCCTAGAATACGCGATAGACTCTTGGATTCTGTTTTTAGAACACTAATCTCTTTATTTCGCTCCCTTTGATACCACCTCTCCTTTTGAATCTGCCTTTTCTTTTGCCATAACACCTCATCAAAATACATGAAATCACTTCGGTTTCTAGGCTACCGAAAACCTTCCCGATAGCCTATGGTCTCACCCTTAAAACCACCATCACCAATATCATCAATGTCGTCCTCATAATCAGTCCACCTTGGCCTTTCAGCCCCACTGCCATTGTTTAATTTTAGTTCAGCCCCAACCTTTCTCACATCTTGGGTACATGTTCCAGCCATGTTTCCATGTTTTCCTTCTCAAGCCTGTCACACACGTTCCCCATCATGAAATTCATGCTTTCCATCATCTTCGTCATGGCTTGCATTTGGAATTGAAGTTCTACATCGGGAGGGGGTGGTGTGTTGTTTTGAACTGACATGATGATACCTGCAAAAATTGGTTAGTGGAAAAAAAAACCTTACATCGCCCGTGTTTCGCTCAAACACTCTCAATATCCTCACAATCTAACACCTCTCATCTCACCTTCTTGTTGTTCTTGCGAAACTAAAACCAACACCAAATAAAACCAACTTGGCAGCACAATCCAAATATATATGACTCAAGAAGCAATAAAAACCAGAAAACAAGCAAAACAAAACTGCGATGATAGTCTCGCGAGTAGCAAGCGAGTCTATCCGAAATATGAACGAAACTAAAGACTTGAAAAAAAAACAGAAACAAAATATGAAAAACATTGAAACAACACCCAAATATGTTGGATATGATGAAAATAAACTGCAAGAAATGAAAACAACAGAAAGAATCTAAATTTTAAAAGTTGACGCAAAACAAACTCGTTTACAATGAGTTAAGTTGAAATCTGGAACCTAAATTAAATGATGTCCAATTGAGTTAAAATTTAAGATATAGTGCGATATCAACCCAAATAGATAGAATACAAAATTTGATCAATTTACGATAAGGTTTGATATACTAACGCAAAATTCGTTATGAATCAGACCTAATTAGACCCGAATTTGAAACCATATCAAACGATATCCAATTGACCCCAAAATTAATATCTGGTGCGATTAGAGTCCCAGTAATAAGAGAATCAAATTTGAGCTCATTCCAAGTTGATTTGATCAAATTTTCCTTTGTTTAGTTTTCTGTGGCAGAAACAAATCAATGCCTTTTTTAACGACTTTTTTTTTATTTTATATTTTTTTCTCTTTATGCCACTGATATATTTTAGTCAGGAACCAAATGAGAAATGAAAATTTTCAGAAGAAGAAGAAATTGGACACTAAGGAATTTTTGTGGAAACAATAAGAAATGAAAATTTTCAGAAGGATATAACCTGATTAAGAGAGCCAAGCTCTGATACCAAATGATGCGAATCTCGTGGTCACATGGTCACGCAACCCACACGCAAAGACATCAATTCCCAAAAAGCCAAGTAAATTAGGTTTGATAGGAGTGTGACACAAAGATAACTTGTACCTAGGCACCAGCATTATTGGAAATGGAAAACCCCCACCCAACGAATATTGATTCGCGAATGAGAAGTATAAGGATGACGCCACCAAGACAGTTGTTCTTCGATAAGTCGTTTTTCAATTCTTTAGAGAACCATGGAAGGGAGATTATATCACCAACACACACACACAAAGTGCGGCAAACAAGAAGTTTTATTAATCTGAATTGTCTAGCCTTACATGTCTGCTTATGCCCTTATTTATAGTGACTCCAAACTAAAATAAACCCTAATGGACCCCTTATGTGGACTTATATGATGCCCACTTACAAGTAAACCTAAAGAATATAAATAAACCTTAAACTAAGAAGAAAATAATAGTAACAATAATAAATCTGAAATTAATATCCTAAACATGCCAGAATCAGATTTATCACCATTAAGATGTTCCAAATAGACTAGAAAATCTGATCTGAAGGTAGAATTTCTTCTGAAGTCTTCTTTCCTTTTGGTAGCTAGGATGAATAAGGAATCCTTGTAAGAAAAGGATTCGAAACATTTATGAATCCCTGACACTCATGGAAACTATGTTCCAGCCCATTAAAGATCTTTGGAGAATTAGGAGATTCCCAAATAACCTGTCGCATCCTTTTAGAAAAAGAATCCTAGCCAAATAGGAAGTCCACAAGTCAAAAGGAAGTAAATAACAAAATTTGTACAGCTTTTGTTGACCCGTATTGAGATGCCTTCCTGAACTCCGGTTGACCTGAAATTTTAACCCAAATAGTAAAACATGTAAGAAGACTCCACGTAAAATTTCAGCCTGATCTAACAGTTGAATTGAGAATTATGATTGTTGCCGTAAAACTGGATAGTTGCACTTTTTACGTCAAAATCCGAATTTGACCTTTCCTGGATCATATTATCAGGTTTCATCAACAATTCTTGAGTCAGAAGTAGGTTGTGTGCGTTGATGATTCCAGCATCAGCTGTAGAAATGTGTTGTGTTGGTCGCCAGCAAATCAGTTTCGCTGTCGAATCCTGTGGGACCAGCGAATTAGTTTTCCCTATCGAATCCTGTGTCGCGAGTGAATCAGTTTTCGTTATCAAATCTTGTGCCACCAGAGAACCAACTTGCCCTATCAAATTTTATGCCACTAGTGAACTAGCTTTCACTGCCGACGTTCTACGGTAGACTTCCATATCATAATTGACTTAAATGCTTGTAATGATTTCATTGTATGATTGTGTAATATATGGAACACTTGAATGAAAACTTATGTATTCTTGAAATATGTATAGTGATGAGTTATGTGATTATCGAATGCAAATGTGTTTATTTGTGACCATTAATGTGTTAGGTGGTGCAACTGAGATCGAACCTTCGACCAGGCAAGGACACCACACGGGGGGAACAAATAGGTGGGTTTTCACCTTTTTCTTGTATAATATTAAAATTCTGAAATGATTTTATTTATGGATGATATATTATTGCGTTGCGGTGAATGTTAAACCGACTATGAAATGACGATTGACTTATTGATGAAGGTTAAACCGACTATGAAATGTTGATTGAGTCGTTGATGAATGTTAAACCGACTATGAAATGTTGATTGAGATGTTGATGAATGTTAAACTGACTATGAAATGATGATTGAGTCGTTGATGAAGGTTAAACCGACTATGAAATGTTGATTGAGTCGTTGATAAATGTTAAACCGACTATGAAATGATGATTGAGTTGTTGATGAAGGTTAAACTAACTATGAAATGTTGATTGATGTTAAACCGACTAGGAAATGTTGATTGAGTTGTTGATTAGCTTCACCCAATGGCATTCTAGACGGATGGTTGGGCTGTGTTTGATGATTAGCTTCGGTTAATGACATCCTAAATGGATGGTCGAGTTATGTTTGATGATTAGCCTCGGCTACTAGCATCCGAGATTGATGGTAGGTGATACGATTCAGGAAATATCAAATTCAGATTTTAATGGACACCATGTCAGGAGACTCCATGTAAATTTTCAGCCTGATCCAACGGTCGGATTGAGAATTATAATTGTTGCCGTAAAACTGGATAGATTCATTTTTTATACGATCCAGAAAAGGTCAAATTCGGATTTTGACTTAAAAAGTGCAACTATCCAGTTTTACAGCAATAGTTATAATTCTCAATCCGACCGTTGGATCGCGCTGCAATTTTATGTGGAGTCTTCTAACATGTTTTCCTACCTTGGGTTAAAATGTCAATCGGAGTTTGAAAAGGTATCGAATCACGGGTCAACAGAGGCTGTACGAATTTTGTTATTTAATTCCTTTTGACTTGTGGACTTCCTATTTGGCTAGGATTCTTTTTCTAAAAGGATGTGGCAGCTTATTTGGGAATCTCCTAATTCTCCAAAGATCTTTAATGGGCTGCAACATAGTTTTTAAGTGTGGCAAGGATTTATAATTATTTCAGAATCCTTTTCTTACAAGGATTCCTTATTAATCCTAACTACAAAAAGGAAAGAAGACTTCAGAACAAATTCTACCTTCATATCATATTTCCTAGTCTATTTGGGACTTCTTAATGGTGACAAATCAGATGCTAGCATATTTAGCATATTGTTACTATTTTTTTTTAGTTTAGGGTTTATTTATATTATTTGGGTTTAATTGTAAATGGGCATCATATAAGTCCACATAAGAGGTCCATTAGGGTTTATTTTAGTTTGGTGTCACTATAAATAAGGGCAAAAGCAGACATGTAAGGTTAGACAACTCAAATTAATAAAACTTCTTGTTTGCCGCACTTTGTGTGAGTGTTGGTGAGATAATCTCCCTTCCATGGTTCTCTAAAGAATTGAAAACGAAGTATCGAAGAAGAACTGTCTTCGTGGCGTCATCATTATACTTCTTGTTCGCGAATCAATATTCGTTAGGTGGAGGTTTCTGTTTCCAATGGTGCTGGTGCCTAGGTACAAGTTATCTTTGTGTCACACTCCTATCAAACCTGATTTACTTGGCTTTCCAGGAATTGGTGTCTTTGTGTGTGGGTTGTGTGACCACGTGATTACGAGGTTTGCATCAATTTTGACATCAAAATCTGAATTTGACCTTTCCAGAATCATATCACTAATGGCATTCGAGATGGATGATCAGGTGTGTACATTGTGATTATATACAACTAATAGCATTCGAGATGGATGAACGGGTGTGTATATCATGATTAGTTATTGCTAATGACATTGGAGATGGTTGGCTGAGTGGATGTTTTGGGATTGGCAAGGGTTAATGACATCTGAGATAAATGATTGGGTTAGAACACGGTGGATAAAAACATATTAATGGTCTTGTATTTATTTTGCTCTTGTAACAGGGACATCACACAATCAAGGTGCGTAGGAAAACCCCCCCTCCATAGGTCTACATATTTTGTGACGAACCTTATACCATCATACTATGTTATTATGTATTTTGTATGAACAAACAATTTTTGTAAAGACTTGTAATGAATATTGTAATGAAACACGGATGTAGATGTGTGAATACGTAGATACGATGTTATAAATATATGTATGTGGTATCCTCTCTTATGAGAATGTTGTGTTGTGAAATCACATGAGGATTATATGAACGAAAGTACTAATTATGTAATTTGTTGTTCAACACTCTTGTATAAACTCGTAATGATAACAAGAGTAAAACAAGAATGCGAATTTATGAGTATGTCAATTTAATGTAATGCAAATGTATGAGTATGAAAATATAATATTATCAGCATGTGTCTTGAGTATTCGTTTTATAAGAATGTTGATTTACAAAAATTATATCAGTATAGTGCCATGATAAGAAAAGGAACCTAATTACCGATTCAAGGAATGTTATTATGGGAAGTATCGAGAACTTAATGAATTAAAAAAAAATTCCCATCAATTCTGGCTATAGAAGTAATCCCGAGGAGACAAAATGATATGATCCAAGTAAGGTCAAATTCAAATTTTAGCGTAAAATTTCCTACTGTCTAGTTTTATGTTATTGAGCATAATTCCAAATCAAACCAATTGAACTAAAACTTTACTAAAAGATTCCAAAGTTGTATTTCTATATTGGGGTAAACATTCAAGTGAATTAGAGTTCAGAATAGACTTGCAATATAGGTTAGAATAAGTTGTATGCAATTTGTTATTAACTTTCTTTTGACTTGTGGACTTTCTATTTGGCAAGAGTTTTTTTCTACAAGGATGTGGCAATTTGTTTTAGAAATTTTCTAATTCTGCAAGGATCTTTAATGCGCTGCAACATAATTTTTAAGAAGGGCTGATTATGCGGATTTTAAGGAGAACGTTGATGATATTGGTGATGGTGGTTTTCAGGATGAGACCACAGGCTATCGGGAAGGTTTTCGGCAGCCTAAAAATTGAAGGGATTTCATGTATTTTGATGAGGTGCTATGGCAAAAGAAAAGGCAGATTCAAAAGGAGAGATGGTATTAAAGGGAGAGAAATAAAGAGATTAGTGTTCTAAAAAAAGAATCTAAGAGTCTCTCTCGTATTCTAGGGGAGATGAAGCAAGAACTTGATGTGTTAACGGCAGCAATCAATGCCCAGCAAGCTTCAGAAAGAGAGGAGAAAAAAGGCAGCAATGATGATATACAAAATAGAACGGCTGCAACTTTCATCCAAAGTTGTTGGCGATGATTGTTGATGTGGACCAGCCCAGAAACACCAGCAAGGACCCATTACATGTTCCAAATGGTCCAATGACTCGGTCCAAGACAAAGGCATTGAAAGAGGTATTGAATGCATTGGTTTTGAATGTTTCAACCAAGTTAGAATTAAAAGGTCCATTAGAGTATCAAGAGGAGATCCTAGTACATCTTATCCATGTGCAAGAGGGGTCCAACACAACCTTATTTGGGCCATGAGGTGAGGACAATAAAGGCAACAAAAGAATCCTTCTACAAATTGGAAACAACATGGGTGGCTATCTTTTCCTTTTGTTTGTAGGATTAAGGGGCTGCATGGAAGGCTATAAATAAGCCTTGAATCGGTTCTATAATATTTTACTTCCCTTCACTTCTTCTCATGACAGAACATGGATTTAATATTATGGGCTTTGTTTTATTTTGTTTGCTACAACCCAAGGCTTATTTGGGCTTAATTAATACTTTGTTTTCAGTTAGGATCTAAGGCTTGTTTGGATTAAGTTATGGGCTTTTCAGTTTAGGGTTTTGGGTCAGTTTTGAGTGGACCTCATTTAAGTCCACATAAAGGGTCCATTAGGGTTAACTTGGCAAGAACTATTTAAACTCATGTAAGCCAAAATTTTGGCAGCTTGGATGATACTTACTTCTGAATTTTTTAGTTTTAACGTGTGAGAGTGATTCTTGCATTCTTCAGTTTTTGAATGAACTGAATCTGACTTATCGAAGATTAACTAGCTTCGTGGCGTCATTCTACTCAATCTAATAGTGTTGGTGCCTTGGGTCAGGTTTCCATTGTGTCACACTCCTATCAAATCTATTTCAACTTTCCGGGATCAGATCTCAATCTTGACTGTGGGTTGCATGACCATGTGATCACGAGGTTCGCATCAGTTGGTATCAGAGCTAGGCTCCGAAACAAAGTCATATCCTTCTGTTGTTTTTGTCTTTTTTAGTGTTCCTTTAAGTTTTTCCGTGTTTGCGTCCATCTTCTTGTTCTTCGTGTCTGCGTCATCTAAGCAAAAAAAAAGGTTATATTTCTTCTCGTTACTGTCTCTAATCATAAAAGTATATTAAAAAGAAAGAGAGATAGGGATTAGTTGAAATTTCAAAGATCATTTAATTCTTGCCACAGAAACACAACTCTTGGTGAACCATAAGCAAACAACTTCATATTCAGTCTATTGGGGGTGAGATCGCATCATTTGGGCTTATTTTGATACTGTTTGATTGAGGTTTTAATTCGAGGCTCAATTCTGCCGCAAAAACACTACTCTTTGTGAACCATAAGCAAACCACCTAGAAATCAATTGAAACTTCATATTCAGTCTATTGGAGGTGAGCTAGAATCATATGTCAAATTTGGGCTTATTCTGATATTGTTTGCTTGAGGTTTTGATTCGAGGCTCAATTCTGCCACAAAAACACTACTCTTTGTGAACCATAAGCAAACCACCTCAGAATCAATTGAAACTTCATATTCAGTCTATTGGGGATGAGATCACATCATATGTCAAATTTGGGCTTATTCAGAAATTCATTCGAGGCTTCATTCTCCCGCAGAAACACTACTATTTGTCAACCATAAGCAAAACACCTTAGAATAAATTGAAACTTCAAATTTTGTGTATTGGGGATGCGATCGCACCATATAATAAATTTAGGCTTGTTTGATATCGGCTTCTGGAGGTTTTAATTGGGAGTTCAATTCTGCCACAAACTGATCATACAAGGAGTTTTGGTACCTAGACATAAAAGAATGACCTATAAATTGATTTTTGTTGGTTGTTTTAGTATTATAATACTAAATATTGAATTTGAGGTCATTTTAAGATCGTTTGGTCTGGGTTACAATTCTGTTACGTAAAAATTGCGTAACAGGTTAGATTTGCGTCAAGTTTCAAAATTTGATCCTTACTGTTTAGTTGTGTCCAAAACTTTCTGTTTCTATTATATTTGGGTTACCTAGGAGTCAAGTAACTGTTTTTGCTAATATTCGCTTCTGTTTTATTTCGAGTCTTCGTTCCATCCACAATTCGTACGAATTTACACTGCTACTCGCAAAATCGTAATCGTAGTTTTGTTTTACTTTGTTTTTAGTATATTTATTGATTCTTGAGTCTGAAAATTATAATTAGAGTGCATTGCGAAGGTTACTGACTTTGATTTGTTGATTTCAGTTCCTAAAGAACCAAAAGAAAGCAAGTTGTGAGGTAAAAGGCATAGTATGCTTATTAGAGTGAAAAGTCTTGACTTTTTTTTGTGTGATACACGAGAGGTGTGAGGATATATTTTGTGCTACTAACCAAATTTTACAGATTCAAAGAATGTCTGAAAACAACGAATCAGTTACACAAAACGCTAACGTAGCTTTCCAATTGCGAGCCATAGGCCAACATTTGAAATAGAATGTGATGCATTGGAATGGGAATAAGTGCTATTTTGATGTAGGATCGGAGACCTATTGCATATTTTAGTGAGAAGTGGAGCGACCTTGAACTATCCCTCTTATGACAAACAACTCTATCCATTGGTAAGAGCCCTTGAGACATGGCAACATTACTTGTGGCCAAAAGAGTTCAGAATCCATTCGGATCATAAGTCCTTAAAACATCTGAAAGGACAAGGTAAGTTGAATAGGAGGCATGCAAAATGGGTTGAATTCATTGAAACTTTTCCTTACGTGAAGTATAAGCAAGTCAAAGAGAACATCGTAGCTGATGCATTTTCGCGCAGGTATGTTCTTTTACACACAATGAATACTAGATTGCTAGGCTTTGACTATGTGAAGGAATTGTATGATAATGATTCTGACTTTGCCAAGATTTATAATGCATGTGGACATTCGGCTTTTGGTAAGTTTTATTTGATTGATGGTTATTTGTTCAAAGAGAATAGATTGTGTTCCTGCTAGTTCTTTGCGTGAATTGCTTGTTCATGAAGCACATGGGGGTGGTTTAATAGGTCACTTTGGGGTTGCGAAAACCTTGGATGTATTGTATGAGCATTTTTATTGGCCAAAGATGAAAAGAGATGTGCAATGAATTTGTGAACAGTGCATTGCTTGTAGAAAGGCAAAATCTAGAGTACAATCGCATGGACTACATACACCATTACCTGTGCCTACCGAACCTTGGGTAGATATCTCTAAGGACTTTGTTTTAGGTTTACCTAGGTCAAAGAAAGGTAGAGACTCTATTTTTGTTGTGGTTGATAGGTTTTCTAAAATGACGCATTTCATTGCATGCAATAAAACGAATGATACATCTCATATCACAGACTTTTTTTTTAGGGAGACTGTATGTTTGCATGGCATTCCTAAGAGTATAGTGTCATGATATTAAAGTTCCTTAGCTACTTTTGGAAGACCTTATGGGGAAAGTTGGGAACTAAACTCTTATTTTTTACAACATGACAAACAGATGGACAAACTGAGGTAGTGAATAGAACATTATCCCAACTTTTGCGTGCAATAATTTAAAAGAATTTAAAGAGTTGGGGAGAATGTTTGCCTTTTGTTGAGTTTGCTTATAACAGAACTGTGCATTCGACCACTGGTTTTTCTCAATTTGAAATTGTTTATGGTTTTAATCCACTGACTCCTATGGACTTAATTCCTTTGCCTTTTGAAGAAAATGTAAGTTTAGATGGTGGAAAGAAGGCAAAGATGGTGAGACAACTCCATGAGGGAGTTTGATTGCAAATAGAGAAAAAGAACAGACTTCACGCTTCTAAAGCAAATAAGGGACGTAAACTGGTTGTTTTCCAACCTAGTGATTGGGTTTGGGTGCACATACATAAGGAACGATTTTCTAACTAAAGGAAATCAAAATTACAGCCTAGTGGTAATGGTCCATTTCAGGTTTTAGAGACAATCAATGACAACGCATACAAAATTAACCTTCTAGGTGAGTATGGTGTTAGTGCTACCTTTAATGTTGTTGATCTTACGTTGTTTGACACACATTTTGATTCGAGGTCGAATCCTTTCGAGGAGAAAGGGGATGATGTGAACTAGCCTAGAAACACCAGCAAGGACTCATTACATGTTCCAAATGGTCCAATGACTCGGTCCAAGACAAAGGTATTGACAGAGGCATTGAATGCATTGGTTTTGAATGTTTCAACCAAGTCAAAATTGAAAGGTCCATTAGAGTATCAAGAGGAGACCCTAGTACATCTTATCCATCTGCAAGAGGGGTCCAACACAACCTTATTTGGGCCATAAGGTGAGGACAGCAAAGGAAACAAAAGAATCCTTCTACAACTTCGAAACAACATGGGTGGCTATCTTTTCCTTTTGTTTGTAGGATTAAAGGGCTGCATGGAAGGGCTATAAATAAGCCTTGAATCAATTCTAGCATATTTAGAATGGTAATTTTCAGATTTTTATTCTTTTCTTCTTAATCTTTGGGTTATTATTACTTACTTGGGTTAATTGTAATTAGGCTTTATATAAGGCCACCTAATAGGGGTCCATTATGGTTTCTTTAACACTAGAGTTAGTATAAATAAAGGCATAACAAAACATGTAAGGGTACGACATTCAGATTAATAAAACTGCTTGTTTGCCGCACTTGTTGTGTGTTGGTGGGATAATCTCCCTTTCCCAAGAACTGAAAATGGCTTATCGAAGAACAACTGGCTTCGTGGCATCAAGCTTATACTTCTCGTTCGCGAATCAATATTCGTTGGGTGGTGGTTTTCCATTTCCAATAGTGCTGGTGTCTAGGTACAAGTTGTCTTTATATCAAACTCCTATCAAACCTGATTTACTTAGCTTTCTAGGAATTGGTGTCTTTGCGTGTGAATGTCGTGATCATGTGATCATGAGATTCGCATCATTTGATATTAGAGCTTGGGTCCATTAAATCAGGTTATTTCCTTTTGAAATTTTTGTTTCTTGTTGTTTCCACAAAAAAGTTTTTTTCCTTAGTGTCCAATTTATTTGTTATTTCATTCAGTAGCATAAAAAAATAAAAAAAAACAAAATTATTCAAAAAGATGTTTATTAGTTTCTATCATAGAAAACTAAACAAGGAAAAATTAGATTAAATCAACTTGGAATTTATACTTTGATTACTAGGGTCCTTATTGCTCCACATATTTATTTTGGGGTCAATTTGATATTTTTTTTCTTTGGTTTTCAATTTCGGGTCTAAACAAGTCTGATTCATAATGTTTTTGCGTCAGCATATCAAACCTTATGGTAAATTGCTCAAAATTTTACCTTATGGTAAATTGCTCAAAATTTTATATTCAGTCTATTTGGGCTGATATCGCACTATATCTGAAATTTTACCTTATGGTTTCTTTATGTTCTGATCATTGCCAATAACCTTTACCACCATTGGAGAATGGTCTGACATACCTGAAGGCAAAAATCTCGCTTCCGATAATGGGAAGTTCAGATTCCACTTCTCATTGACAAGCACTTCTCATTGACATGAGGATATTATTTTTACCACTAACAAATTTTTGCAGGCACTATCATGTCAGATCAAAACAACACACTACCCCATCCTAAGAGAGAACTTAAGTTCCAAATGCAAGCCATGACGCCGATGATGGAGAGGATGAATTTTGTGATGGGAAATGTGTGTGACAGACTTGATAGGGTGGAGAAACATGGTAACGAGGCTGGTTGCGCACCCAAGACGTGAGGAAGGTTGGGCTAAACCGAAAGCAAGCATTGACAGTAAGGCCGAAAGGCTAAACCACCTAATGCCAAAACGGTATCTCATACAAATGGGAAAAGTAAATATGAATCTCAACCTACTCCTGATTGAGATATTAAATGTTTTAAGTGTTTAGGGAAGGGCACATTGCATCCTAGTGTCCAAACTGAAGAGTTATGCTTCCAAGAGACAATTGGGAGGTTGAATATGAAAGTGACAAATCTGAAAGTGAAGATGAAACAAACATCGTGATCACGTGGTCACGTAACTCACATGCAAAGACACCAATTTCTGGAAAAGCCAAGTAAATCAGGTTTGATAGGAGTGTGACACAAAGATAACTTGTACAGGTACCAGGACTATTGGAAACGAAAACCCCCACTCAACAAATATTGATTCATGAACGAGTATAAGGATGACGCCACGAAAAAAGTTGTTCTTCAATAAGTCGTTTTTCAGTTCATTAGGAACCACGGAAGGGAGATTATCTCACAAACACACACACACACACACACACACACGAAGTGCAGCAAACAAGAAGTTTTATTAATATAAATTGTCTAACTTTACATGTTTGGTTATGCCTTTATTTATGCTCACTCTAGACTTAAATAAACCCTAATGGACCCCTCTTAGGTGGACTTATATGAAACCCAGTTACAATTGATCCAAATAAGTAATAATAACTCAAAGACTAAGAAGAAAATAATAAAAATCTAAAAATTATCATCCTAAGTATGCTAGAATCAGGTTTGTCACCCCTAAGAAGTCCTAAATAAACTAGGAGAAATCTTATTTGAAAAATTTATGTTGCTTCCCCATTTGATGTCCTTGATTAACTTGGATTTCCTTATTTAACTTGGACAAATAAGAAAACAAATTTCCTTCTTTGTTGCTAATTTAATTACTTTCCTTCCTAAGTTAAGGAAATTATTAAATACTCCTCCCCTCTTTAGGAATAAGATTTGGCCAACTTCCTTACTTAATTAGGAGAATAAAATGATGACTTTCTTTTCTTGTTGTAGCTAGGATGAATAAGAAAATCCTTGTAAGAAAAGGATTTTGAAACATTTATGAATTTTTACCACACTTGGAAACTATATTGCAGCCCATTAAAGATCCTTATAGAGCTAGGAGATTCCTAAAACAAGCTGCCATATCTTTGTAGGAAAAGAATCATAGCCAAATAGGAAGTCCACAAGTCAAAAGGAAATAAATAACAAAATTCGTACAACCTCTGTTGACCCGTATTGCGATGCCTTCCTAAACTTTGATTGATCTGAAATTTTAACCTAAAGTAGGACAACATGTCAATAGACTTCATGTAAAATTGCAGCCCGATCCAATTGTCAGATTGAGAATTATGACTGGATAGTTGCATATTTTACATCAAAATCCGAATTTGACCTTGTCAGGATCATATCAGAAGAGATGCCACCTTTGGTGGATTGTAGTGATGAGGAGATTACATATCCTGTTGAGGGGGAGGCTTTGGTTATAAGGCATGCGCTGAAATGCAAATCAAAGAAGATGATGTAGATCATCAAAGGGAAAACATATTTCACACTCGATGTCACATCCAAAACAAGGTATGTAGCATGATTATCGATGGAGGTAGTTGTGCTAATGTAGCTAGTGATACTCTTGTGAAGAAATTGAATCTGAGTTGTATTAAGCATCCTAGGTCTTATATATTGCAATGGTTGAATGAGTGTGGTGAAATGAAGGTTTCTAAGCAAGTATTCTGACTAGGTTATGTGTGATGTAGTCTAAATGCATGCTAGTTACTTATTTTTGGGGCGTCTATGGCAGTTTGATCGGAAGACGATTCATGATGGGTTTAGAAATATGTTCATGATAAGTTATAATAACCCAAAAACTAAGAAGAAAATAATAAAAATCCAAAAATTATCATCCTAAATATGCTAGAATCAAATTTGTCACCTTTAAGAAGTCTTAAATAAACTAGGAAAAATCTGATTTGGAAAATTTGTGTTGCTGCCCCCTTTCATTTGATGTCCTTGATTAACTTGGATTTCCTTGTTTAACTTGGACAAATAAGAAAACAAATTTCCTTATTTGTTGCTGATTTAATTACTTTCCTTTCTATGTTAGGAAAAGCATTAAATAGTCCTCTCCTATTTAGGAATAAGATATGACCAACTTCCTTACTTAATTAGGAGAATAAATTGCTAACTTTTTATCCTTGTAGCATTAGAAAAAAAACAAGCCTAACAAGGCTAGTATTGGGCCAGACACATCAACCCCTTGTTCCACATGAATTGGGCTCTTCTTGGACCTGAACTAGATGAATTCAAGGCTGTCCTTCATGCTTCTTAAATGTCTCAAGCCCCTCTAGGTCCATTTTGCTCCATATGTTCTGAACAAGTCTATTCAATGTTTCTTTAAGCTTCTTTGCCCTAGCTCTTGTGATTGGCCTAATTGGCACCTTCAATAAGTCGTTGGCATGATTACGCTTGGTGTTGGGCTGATCCACATCAGTTTGCATATAATAGTAGTGTGTACACTACAGAATTTTAAAATTTTGAAATTATATATTGATTTAAGCCTTTAACACCCATAGATTTAATTCCTTTACCTGTTGATGAAATGGTTAGTTTGGATGGTTACCGTAAAGCATATGTGGTGAAGACACTCCATGAGAGTGTGCGGCAACAGATTAAAAAGAGAAATCATGTGTTTGCAACCAAAGCTAATAAGTGGCACAAACATGTTATCTTTTAGCCCGACGATTGGGTTTGGGTGTTATGCACAAGTAAATCAAAGCTACAACCATGAGGAGATGGGCCATTTCAGATCCTTGAGAGGATTAATGATAATGCTTATAAAGTTGATTTGTTAGGTGAGTATGGTGTTAGTGCTACTTTTAATGTTTCTGGTCTTACTCTGTTTGATGTAAGTGATTATTCGAGATTGAATCCTTTTTGAGAGAGAGGATGATGAGGATTAGCCCAACACCATGCGTAATCATGTCAATGACCCATTAGAGGTGTCAATTACATGAGCTAGGACAAAGAAGCTTAAATAAGCATTGAATGGGCTTGTTCTACACACATGGAGCAAGATGGGTCTAAAGGGGCTTGAGATATTTAAGGAGCATGAAGGACAACCTTTAATTCATCTAATTCAGGTTCAAGAAGAGCCCAATTCGTGTGGAACAAGGGGCTGATCTGTCCGGCCCCATACCAGCTTTGTTAGGCTTGTGTTTTTTCCTAATGCTACAAGGGTAGAAAGTCAGCAATTTATTCTTCTAATTAAGTAAAGAACAGATCTTTTTTCTAAAGAGGGGATGATTATTAATTTTTGAAAGGCTTTAGTTTGTGTGAAAAACAACACACCACCTCATCCTGATGGAGAAATTAACTTCCATATGCAAGCTAAGACACAAAATGATGGAGAGGATGAATTTTGTGATGGGGAACGTGTGTGACAAACTTGATAGGGTGGAGAAACATGGAAATGTGGCTAGATCATGTACCCAAGAAGTGAGAAAGGTTGGGGCTGAACCGAAATCAAACAGTGGCAATAGGGCTAAAAGGCTAAGGTGGGCAAATTATGAGGATTTTGAGGAGGCCGTAGGTGATATTGGTGATTTTAGTTTTGAGGATGAGGCCACAGGTCATCGGGAAGGTTTTCGGCAGCTTAGAAACCAAAGGGATTTTTGGAATAGAAGTAGGGGCCAATTCGGCCAAAGGAAAAATTTCTGTAGTGTTGGGGGACATGCTGATTTAGATGGTGATTTGGATGTTATCAAACTGAAAATGCCTTCTTTTCAAGGTAAAAACAATCCCGAGGTATATTTGAAGAAGGAGAAAAAGGTGGATTGGATTTTTTATTGCCATAACTATTCGAAGGCAAAGAAAGAGAAATTGGTAATCATCGATTTCACTGATTATGCACTAATTTGGTGGGATCAGAATGTGATTTGTAGGAGGAGGAGTGGAGAGAGGCCAGTAGCATCGTAGGAGGAGATGAAAGTGTTGATGAGAAAGCAATTTGTGCCTAACCAATATTATGAATGCATAACTCTTACATATGTGGTTATGCTTTTATTTATAATGACTCTAAAGTTAAATAAACCCTAATAGACCCCCCTTGGGTGTACTTATATGAAGCCCACTTACAATTGACCAAATAAGTAATAATAACCCAAAGACCTAAAGAAACTAATAAAAATCTGAAAATTGCCATCCTAAATGCTAGAATCAGATTTGTCACCTGATGTG
The DNA here is from genome assembly GCF_951802175.1 of Populus nigra. NCBI lineage: Eukaryota > Viridiplantae > Streptophyta > Magnoliopsida > Malpighiales > Salicaceae > Populus > Populus nigra. Next base: position 1,035,266 of record NC_084870.1, on the reverse strand, counting down.
CCGTGAATGATTCAAAAATTAGCAACAATGAATCTAACAAAAAATGGATGAAGGATGGGTCTGGTTGTGTTGTCTTTCTTTTGGTGTTTAGGCTGGATTATAGTGATTTCAAGGTAAATAAGATGGAAGATAGATAGTGATTTCAAGGAAAATAAGGTGGAAGATAAACTAGAATGATACTTTGATAAGTCGATCTGGACGCCACAAAGATCAATCTAGAATTTCGACGCCACACTCTTTGTGATTGAAGAGTGATAAGTCAGGTAGGGTTCTTCACAAAATTAATTTGGAAGAACAACTCTTAATTCTGTGAATTAAGTTTCAAATCTTGGCAAAAAGTTGTTTATTACATATTCTGATACTATATTTATAATTGGAACATTCCTCCAAAGGTAGGAAAAATTCAACATGGCTGAAGTCAAGCCCAAAAAACAGATTTTGACAAACTAACCTAGACAAATTAACTAGCATACGTTTTTTGACCTTTCTAACATAAACAGACCAACAACCATATTTTCTTACATAAAAGTCCAATGCAGTCATGGTTGGACAATCTAGAAAGAGCACGTTCTGAACTTGAAATCAACCTCGATTAGTCTTGTTTTCACATGCAATGGATGACTTCAAATTCGAGTTCAAATTCATTTGTTGTTCTGACCATAAACAGCATCAATTCCTTCACTTATTTGCATATCAACCCAAATTTAAGTAGCCCAGCATCAAAAGAACCATTAAGGGCTTTCCCATCTCCAAGTTCCAATTGTAGGCAAATAAACATCCTTGAACCAATTTCAAACTGATTGTTAATTTTTAACTCCGACGCAGCTTCAATTATTCCAATTTGACTCGTCAACCCTTATTCCAATTTGACTCGTCAACCCTTTGCAGTTGTTTCGCTCTCGCTCTTGTCATTGGACCATCTGAATCCTCTTGCATATTAGATTTAGCTTTACAAGATGGATTATAATTCCCATGATGCACATCACCACCCCTAAGAAGTCCCAAATAAACTAGGAGAATTCTGATTTGGAAAATTTGTGTTATTGCCCCTGTTGATGTCCTTGATTAGCTTGGATTTTTTTATTTAACTTGGACATATAAGAAAATAAATTTCCTCCTTTGTTACTGATTTAATTACTTTCCTTCCTAGGTTCGGAAAAGCATTAAATAATCTTCTTCTCTTTAGGAAAAAGATCTGGCCAACTTCCTTACTTAATTAGGAGAATAAATTGCTGACTTTCTATCCTTGTAGCATTAGGAAAACACAAGAATAACAAGGCTGGTATGGGTCGGACACATCAGCCCTATCTTCCGCATGAATTGGGCTCTTCTTAGACCTGAATTAGATGAATTAAAGGCTGTCCTTCATGCTCCTTAAATGTCTCAAGCCCCTCTAGGTCCATCTTGCTCCACATGTTCTGAACAAGCCCATTCAACGCTTCCTTAAGCTTTTTTGCCCTATCTCTTGTAATTGTTCCAATTGGCACCTCCAATGGGTCATTGTCATGATTGCGCTTAGTGTTGGGTTGATCCTCATCAGAAGGGATTTTGAGAATAGAACTAGGGGTCAATTCAGTCAAAGGAGAAATTTTTATAGTGATGGGGGTTATGATGATGTGGATGGTGATTTAGATGGTATCAAATTGAAAATACCTACTTTTCAAGGTAAAAACAATCTCGATATGTATTAGGAGTGGCAGGTGGATTGGATTTTCGATTGTCATAGCTATTCTTCGGAGGTAAAGAAGATGGAAGATGGTATAGATTACATGACACAACAGATTAGTAGGGCTAATCAAAGGAAAATACAAGTGACACGACCAAAAGATTGATGTCTTTTCCTAAGTGCAGGAGTGTCGAAGTAATAAATAACCCGGCAAGACCGGGGTCGAACCACAGGGAGGTTACTTGTATAAATTATAAGCAACAATAATACTACAACAATAGTAACAATAATAATAATAATAATAATAATAATAATAATAATAATAATAATAATAATAATAATAGGGATAATAATAATAGTGAAGAAGAAGAGGAAGAAGTTGATGAGAACTTTGAGATGAAAGATTAACGTAAGGATTAAACAATGATAACAACAAATGTCAAGTTTAGAGGATCCACTAATGGTATTTCAAACAAGTATAGTATAAACCCTTATTATTCAATTGGAAACCACACACAAGGAGGTTCTAATCAGATTATAAATTGTTAACATGATTACATTAGCTATCTTATTCGAATAATGCTAATACTTGTAAATGTTTTCAGGCATTCATGATTATAACTTATGTTAACAACAAATCAAGTTCCTTTCATAGCTCAGGTGTCGGTTATACCATACAGTATGGGCTATGAAAGTGCCAAGTATTTGTTGTACCAAGTGTTATACAACATAAATCTAGATTAACCATTTAACAAGCAAAGTATTAAAAATGAATAAGATAACAAATATAAAGCATGTTAGTATCCAACATTAAAGTCCATGTTGAGTTTATATTATACTTATCCTTACACCATTAGTGTAACCTTTTCACCTTGACATAATTAACTTAGCTAGACATAATGAAAGAAAGAAACATAAATAAACAAGATAAGAACATAAGTAAGATAAAAGTTAACTAAGTAAAGGAAAGGAAATGAAAGGCATAAACTTGATATTAATGAAAGCAAAGCATAAGCAATACAAAGAGAGAAAGCAAGAGCATGATCTTGATCTCAACACCAAGATGCCTAAATACATGGCAAATGCCTCCTTTTATAGGCCAAAATTCGGAACTATTGATTTGTTGACTAATTGATGAGTGGGTGGCCACATCTTGACTTGGTGACAATTCTTATCTTCTTGTCTACCAAAAACGTCATTGATGACGTCATAATTTGAACAAACTTAAATCATGACAGTTCTAGGAAATTGTCTCATCTTTCTAGGGTAAAAATTTGAGATCATTTTGACTTCTAGAACTTGAGATATGGGCTGAATACTGAACAGCGTCTGGGCTGCAGGACAGATTCGGACTTCTTTGTTGTTGCTACAATTTGGACTTGAAAACAGCCTTTTTAAATCTTGGGCTCCACATAAAAGTTGTAGGCCTATGTCTTATCTTTCCATCCATATAAAATGGACCTAAATCCAAGATTTACAACTCTATATATGACCCAATTACCGAACTGTGTTCCAGTTTGGACTGCACCAGCATCTCTTTGGCCATCTTTTTGTCCTTTCAATTTCAGTACTTCAACTCATCAATCAATTCTTTCATTTATGTGATAGGCCTGCACTTAATATGAACATTTACCATAAATTAAAGGTATCTTATATAATTAGATATGTTATTATAAAACATGCTTTAGTTAAGGAGTTATTGATGCTTTAAGTGCAAAATGATGATATAAAACCTTGATAAAAATGCACTTTTAAGTACTAATCAACAAGTAAGGAAGAGAAATGGAGGTTACGAGTTTCAAATATTTATGATCGTAATGCTTTTATGGTGCTACATAAAGAGTGCGAGGCCAAACGACTTTGCAAATGGTTATAGATAAACAAATAAAGTACTTAAAGAATGGAGAGCTTTAGTTCAGCGCCAAAGAGATAAAAAAAAATGAAAGAAAGCAGCAGTGGTTATCATTAAAAAAAATATACACACAAGTGGATGGCTAGTCGTGTTTATTTGAAATTATTATCGGCTACTGCATTCATACAATATTGTTACATGCAATTGCGTGCAAGAAAAGAACTCCAACGACAAAAACATGAGGCTAAAAAGTTGTCCATCAAACCTGTTGGTGATTTAAGGATGAATCATCTTGAAGAGAGGCAATGATACAATTCGGACAATAAAATAACAATCGGATTCGGATTATGACGTAAAATGCACAACTGTCCAGTTTTATGACAATAGTCATAATTCGCAATCCGACCATTGGATCAAGCTAAAATTTTACGTGGAATCTCTTGACATGTCATCCTACCTTGGGTTAAAATTCTAGGTCAATCGGTAAAGAAAGAAAGACATACTAACGTCTGTATGCCAACACCTTAGTATGCCAGGATATAAGTACCAAAGTATATATAAGTACCAAAGTGAAGCAACGATAGAACTTAAGCTTGGCTAACCTGGTTTAAGACAAAAGTATCATAAATTTTGTTTAGCTAAACTACAAAGAGAAATTGATGCTTTGAGTTTTTTTTTTTGTTATTCTTTAAAGTAAGAAAGTGTTCACCTTAAAACTCAGACACATGGAATCATGCGAAAACAGCAACAATTAGAGATTGGAGCTCATATAGAGCAACAACATCGAAGCTTCTAGCAAAGTCACTCCAATGAGTAACACACATCTCATAACCGCTGAAACATAGGTTAAAAATTTATTATGAAATGAAAAAAGCATTTAACAAAGTTAATGAGTTGTGAATGCTAACTATATATTTTCTAGAATTATTTCCTTCTTGTTCTCGAGGCTCTGGCCAAACACCAGGATCTGTTTTGCCTTGATTTTTCCAAGAACATTTAACAAAGTCATATTTTTTTCTAAACAAACATTAAAAACAAAGAGTCGACTTGTAGAAAATAATCGACAGTGGTTTCAAAACCCTGTGAGAATTTTTTATTCCTTTCTTTTTGAACACGAAAGAAGTGAATAAGCTTGAAGTAATGCCTTGGCAACGATATGGCAATTGCAAAAACGATAGAAATTTTTGCTTCAGATTTTAGATAAAAAATGATGTTGTTCTCAAGCACCATGTTCACTAATTTGTTCTCATAAGTGTAAAATCCTTGGCTTTTGTTGAAAAGTGGAGTATCCCTTAGTTTTGTTGATCTTTGGATTGCCCCACTGTGTATCAAATTTTCAAATAAACTTAACCAATAATAAAAGCAACGCCACAAATGAAAATTTAAAAGTTATACACACAAAACAAATCTGATTATCCATAAAAATGCAATTAAAACTGGTGGGTTTCCCATCAAATCTAGCTATTCAAGTTTGACAAACTCTTGCATGCATCAATGGATAAAAATTAAACTTTTTAAAGTTTTGATACGATCCAGAAAAGGTCAAATTCGGATTTTGATGTAAAACGTGCAACTATTCAGTTTTACGGCAACAATCATAATTCTCAATCTGACTGTTGGATGGAGCTGAAATTGTACGTGAAGTGTCTTGACATGTTGTCCTACCTTGGGTTAAAATTTCAGATCAATCGAAGTTCGGTAAGGCATCTCAATACAGGTCAACATAGGCTGTACAAATTTTATTATTTACTTTCTTTTGACTTGTGGACTTCTTATTTAGCTAGGATTCTTTTCCTAAAAGAATATGGCAGCTTATTTTGGGAATCTACAAATAATACAAGGATCTTTAATGGGCTGCAACATAGTTTTCAAGTGTGGCAAGGATTCATAAATGTTTCAGAATCCTTTTCTTCCAAGGATTCCTTATTCATCCTACCTACAACAAAGAAAGAAGATTTCAGAATTAATTCTAGCTTCAGATTTGATTCTCTTAGCTTATATGGGACTTCTAAAGGGAGACAAATCTGATCCTATCATATTTAGGATATTAAATTCAGATTTATTATTGTTATTATTATTTTCTTCTTAGTTTAGGGTTTATTTATATTATTTGGGTTTCATTGAAAGTGGGCATCATATAAGTCCACATAAGGGGTCCATTAGGGTTTATTGTAGTTTGGAATCACTATAAATAAGGGCATAACCAGACATGTAAGGTTAGACAATTCAGATTAATAAAACTTCTTATTTGCCGCACTTTGTGTGTGTGTGTGTGTATGTGTGTTGGTGAGATAATCTCCTTTCCATAGTTCTCTAAAGAATTGAAAAACGACTTATCGAAGAACAACTGTTTTCGTGGCGTCATCCTTATACTTCTCGTTTGCGAATCAATATTCGTTAGGTAAGGGTCTCCGTTTTCAATAGTGTTGGTGCCTAGGTACAAGTTATATTTGGGTCACACTGCTATCAAACCTAATTTTCTTGGCTTTCTGGGAATTGGTGTCTTTGCGTGTGGGTTGCGTGACCACGAGGTTCGCATCTTATCCATAAAAATGCAATTAAAACTGGTGGGTTTCCCATCAAATCTAGCTATTCAAGTTTGACAAACTCTTGCATGCATCAATGAATAAAAATTAAACTTGTTAATGTTTTGAATAGGGGTTGCCATGAACCCAGATAAAAAAAAAACATGATTAAATGCTTTCTTCTCTCCAATGTAATTTAGAACCGCATCATACAGTGGCCAAAAACACAAAAACAATCTAATGTAGGAAAACATGACGCAGTTAAATAGATGATATATCTGAGAATCTTTTTTTTGGTAAGTTGACGTATGTATTAAAAGAAGAAGATACAACCATTATAAGGGGCATACCCCAAATTTACAATGATAACAGAAACATAAAACAATAGATGGCTACAGGCTAGCCACTGACCATAAAACTGAAACCTCACTAGATTCTTTAGAGAAACCAATACAACCAGCTAACTAACAAATTAAGAATCTATGGTATTCACCCTCCAAGCTCGTTGGATCCTTTTGTTTTCATTTGTTGGTACGACATAATATATCTGAGAATCTAGAAAGGAATTTAAGATAAAGCAAGAAAAAACAAACACGTTAAAGGATTAAGGGTATCTAAACCTCTAAAAGGGTCATTAAATAGAGCAACCAATTTTGTAGTGGGCATGTCCAACGTTTTGAATTGTAAACAAAGTTCAGAAGAGCATCATCAAGATAAAGAATCTATGACATTTTTATAAACAATATTCTTTGCATAATTAGAAGTTTTTTCTTCATTGTCATATGTGATTATTTTAAGTCCATTCTTTGATGTGACTCATGAGAAAGCAAGTAAAAACTTGTTCTTTAAGAAACTCTCCAATGACTTTTAATGATTGTTCCTGGCTTTTATTGATTATCATAGTATAAAATGGTTTAACATGAAATTGTCTTCGTTTGATTGTGAATGGGTATTTTTCATGATTATAGGAAACACAATCCTTGCAATGAGCACATGGCTTCCATTGTTAGACCCTGTTATAATATGTGCCTTTATCACATTTTCTACAAGTTGCATGGTGATAAGCCTTGTTCCATTAAATAGACTAACAGAAAGATTTATGTTACGAAATAACATAATTGGTGTTCCTATTTTCAAAGATAATGCATGGCAAGGTTGTCAAAAACGCTTTTTTGACACGACACGGAACATACAATATAAACTCGAATCGTAAACTCGAATTGTAAAATCATAAAATCGTAAGTAAAATATTTTAACTAAAAATCGTAAAATCACAAGTAAAATATTTTAACTAAAATCATAAAATCTGTGGCTCTACACCATCTAAGATTTGTAATGATCTCTGTACGAGGAACTGAGACCCCTGAAGACCTCATAACAGATGGTTTGGGAAGAGAATGCCTCATTTCCATAGAAGACTTGGATGGGTTGATAAAGCATGTTCCCTCTCTCTCACTCTCTATCCACACACACACACACATGAATTTATGCCTCTATGTGATTATTGTCAATAAAGCATGAATTGCACCATACTAATGCCACACTGGTTAATCAATTGTATTGTGCAAAAACTAGCTTTTAGTTATTTATGTCATTTCTGCTAAAATAATTTGTAAATTTATTGAATTGAAGATTAAGTAAAATATATTCTGGAGTTCAAAACCATTATTATTCATGAAAGAAATAGAACAGACACTGCATTATGATTATTATTCATGTAAGAAAGTTTCACGCAAAACTTTCTTACTTGGCAATATGCAGCAACTAGAATGTTTGGAGAATCTTCAGACGAGTCAGATAGAAGCAGGTGGTCAAACTTACCTGGCAAGATGCAGCAAAGCAACACAGAGAAATCAAGACAAACCATAATAGGAACTCAAAACATGCACACTTCCTTTAAGATATTAGACACCAAGGTATTTTTCAATAAAAACTTAAACAGTGCAATACTTGGGCTCCGAGATTGTGCTGGACAAGATCAGATAAATAGAATTTGCTATCATCCAAAACGGGAATGCATGCAACATCTTGCTGACGATTTCACTAAATTACCGTATACTCTTAACGTATATCAAATAAGCATGAAAGATCATGCAAAAGAGAAGAACATATAGAATTTGCCAAAAAAAAATAACTTCACTTATCTACAAAGAGAATAATAAGAAAGGATTTGATGGTGAAATAGCTAAATTCTCTTTATTATCCGATTCATGTTTTCATTATTACATTTTATAGAGCATAAAAGACAAGAAAAAGAAATAGCCACAACAAAACTGATGGCAAAGGACTTGTGTATTTTCATTTTATTTTGTTTATTTCATGTGGATATATGGCTTTGAAATGGAAAATGAGTGGAACTCAATTTTGAACATATCTGGAAGACATAACATCCAGTTCCAAAATGCACAATTTCTAAACCCAAACATTTTACCATTAAAAACAGCCTTATACTCAATTTAGTAGAAGATAATAATAAGAAGAGGAGGAGGAGGAGGAGGAACATCTGTAACTTAGTTCATTTGCTGGGATGGAAAAATCAAAGGAAGAAAATGGTTTGGAGAAGGGCTATGCATCCCAGGGTTAAAATAAAGAAAGCAAGGAAACTTTTTCAAAGAATTTTTTCTTCTTGAACTGAAGCTTCCATTTCCTTAATTAGACAGAAGAACCAAAGCTTCCATTACCTTTCCAGCCTTCTACTTACACCCTACCGAAGTGCGAGCAATTTCATCAAATTCATTGACCTCAATTTTCCACTTTTAATCAAATTGATGGTCTACATCTATGCAGCACACCAGACAATCCGCAAACAAAACATAAAAACAAAATAAAACATTGAATAATTGAAGACCTCATCAGATGAATAAACCACCATGAAATAAAATACAAAACAGGACAAAATGAAAAACCCGTGACCTGATAGCAAGCAATTATTAAAAACCAGACAAAAAAAAAAGCTTGGTAATAAATTCTTATCTTCTTCTCGCCAAGAACGTTCTGGTGAGTGGAGACAATTAGATTTAGAGGCGCTGCTGGTTTTTTAATCTGCTTGGTCGTTGGTGATTTGGAGAAAGGGGAAAGGGGAAAGCAGAAAGGGGGAAGGGTGGAGACTGGAGACGTGGACAGGGGAAAAGGTAAAGCAGAAAAGGGCACTTGTTTTTCATTTCAGCAGAAATCGTGAAATCGGACCGGTTTTCACGTTTTTTACGAGTTGACTTGATTTTATGCGAGTTTGACCGATTTTACTGGTTTTCGAGTTTTAAACCTGATTTTACACGTTTTACACCTTTTAACTCGTAAAATTGTACGATTTTACGAGTTAAAACTCATTTTTAACAACCATGATGCATGGGATGACACACCATTAAAGTCAAGCTGGTTGATAAACTCAATAGGGTATAGCATATCAGCATTGTTGATTTCACCAAAAGATTTGCAGAGGGTATCACCGCTTAGGTAAAGGCGTTTAACTCCTAGTAAACAATCAAGGATGAAATTGTTAATCTTATTAACTATAGCATTCCTCAGGGTTATGATTTCCCTTTCCCTAAAATAGTTTGCTTTTAAAATTATCCCTATCAATGCCATGGTAGATGATATGATTCAGGCAAGGTCAAAATTGGATTTTGACGTAAAATACACAATTATCCTATTTTACAGCAATTGTTATAATTCTTAATCTGACAGTTGGATTGTGCTGAAAGTTTACATGACATCTTATGACATGTTTTCCAACCTTGGGTAAAAATTTCAAATCAATTGGAGTTCGGGAAGGCACCACAATACTGGTCAACAGAGGCTATATAAATTTTGTTATTTACTTCATTTTAACTTGTGGACTTCCTATTTGACTGAGATTCTTTTCCTAAAAGGATGTGACAGCTTATTTTGGAAATCTCTTAGATCTACAAAGATCTTTAATGGGCTTCACACGACCAAAAGATTGATGTCTTCTCCCAAGTGCAGGAGTGTTGAAGTAATAAATAACTCGGCAAGACCGGGGACGAACCACAAGGAGGTTAACTATATAAATTATAGATAACAACAACAACAACAACAATAATAAGTTGAAGAGAGCTTTGAGATGTGATGTTGATGTAAGAATTAAACAAGGTAAAACAATTGTCAAGGTTAGAGGATCCACTAATGGTATTTCAAACAAGTATAGTATAAACTCTTTTTATTACTCAGCTGGAAACCACACACAAAGAAGGTTCCAATCGGATTATAAATTGTTAACATGATTACATTAGTTATCTTATTCGAATAATGCTAATACTTGTAAATGTTGTCAGACATTCATGATTATAACTTATGTTAACAACAAATCAAGTTTCTTTCATAAAACAGGTGTCGGTTATACCATACGGTTGGGCAATGAAAGTGCCAAGTATTTGTTGTACCAAGGGTTATGCAACATAAATCTAAATTAACCATTTAACAAGCAAAGTATTAAAAGTGAACAAGATAACAAATAGAAAACATGTTAGTATCAAACATTAAGGTCCATATTGAGTTTATATTATATTTATTCTTACACTATTAGTGTAACCTTTTCACCTTGACATGATAAACTTAGCTAAAAATAATGAAAGAGAGAAACATAAATAAACAAGGAAAGGAAATGAAAAGCATAAGCAAGAGATTAATATAAGCAAAACTTAAGCATTACAAAATATAAAGAGAGAGCAAGAGGATGATCTTGATTTGAAAACCAAGATGCCTAAATACATGGTAAATGGCTCCTTTTATAGGCCAAAATTCAAACTATTGATTTGTTGTCTAATTGTTAAGTGGGTTGCCATATCTTAACTTGGTGACAATTCTTATCTTCTTGTCTGCCAAAAACATCATTGATAACGTCATAATTTGAATAGACTTAAATCATAAAATTTCTAGGAAATTGTCTCAGCTTTCCAAAAAAAAAAAAGTTGAGGTCATTTGGACTTCTAAAACTTGAGATATGGGCTAAACACTAAACAGTGACTAGGCTGTAGGACAAATTCGGACTTCTCCATTGTTGCTACAATTTGAACTTGAAAATGACCTTTTTAAATCTTGGACTCCCCATAAAAGTTTGAGGCCTATGTCTAAATCCATATAAGACAGATCTAAATCCAAGATCTACAACTCCAGATATGACCTAATGACCGAACAGTATTCTAGTTTGGATTGAACCAGCATCTCTTTTCTAAGTTTGGCCCTTTCTTTGTCCTTTAAATTTACGTACTTAAACTCATCAATCAATCAATCATTTCATTTATGTGATAGGCCTGCATTTATGATAACATTTACCATAAATTAAAGGTATCTTATAGTATCAGACTTGTTATTATAAAACATACTTTAGTTAAGGAGTTATTAATACTTCAAGTGCAAAATGATGATATAAAACCTTGATAAAAATGCATTTTTAAGTACTAATCACACTCCCCCAACTAGCTTATTACTAGTCCCTAGTAATCAAAGTGTTAAAACAGAAAAATAATTTGCAAATTGCACAAAGCAAGGCATTCATCATTCAACTTCCATTAATCTATCCAGATAAACAAACTCTCATTAAATTTATATATCTGCTCAATACCTCATAAACAAAATATTAATAAACCTTCCTTTTTATGTGCTCAATGTATGAAAACATAGATGATGGGCTTTTATTGGAAGAAAACAATATTCTGTTCTAATGTTTAAGGTTAACTTCCTTAGGTTGAGATTATTATTTTCTTTCTTTTTCTTTTTTCTTTTTTTTTCTTTATTTTTTTTTCTTTTTTCAATATATATACATATAACTTAAAACACAATGCATCTTTAACCCATGTAATGAGCTTTCAGCTAATGACTCCTAGACAAGTTACTTTTAGGGCATTAGGTGTTGAGAGACCCCTACGAGCTTAGTAACTCAGGTTGTAGATACTAATACATAGATAGTGTAATGTTTGATTCCCTTAAACTTTTCTCCTTAACCCATGTAACAAGCTTTGGGCCAATAGCTCCCAAGTTAGTTGACACTAGGGTATTAGGTGTTAAAACACCCCTTCAGGCTTAATTGCTTAGGTTAGGGAGGCTACGGAACCAAACTTATCTATGTTTTTATTATCATTAATATTATCAATTCATTTTTTTTTTCAAACTATATACCATCTATTTCCCTTAGTTCTTACTTTTTTTTTTGGTAAGTTGACGTATTTATTAAAAGAAGAAGATACAAAAATTATAAGGGGCATACCCTAGATTTACAATGAAAACAGAAATGTAAAACAACAGATGGCTACAGGCTAGCCACTGAACAAAAAACAGAGACCTAACTAGATTCGTTAGGGAAACCAATACAACTAGCTAAATATCAAATTAAGAATCTATGTTATTGACCCTCCAAGCTCTTTGGATCCTTTTGTTTTCATCTGTTAATTGAACATTCCTCATCAAATCAAGCTTATCGCAAATGATACATTCGATTTGATTAAAGACCAAATTCAAAGTTCTAGACATTCCTTCAAAGATCCTTGCATTCCGTTCTTGCCAGATATTATACATTGTAGCTGCAAAACTCAGTTTACGAGAAACATTGACGAAACTTTTGCCATGCCAAGTGATAGTGGATTCCCTTAGTTGTTACCTTAAACAAAAGAACATAAATAATGTAATAATCCAATGTGCAACCCACAATCATATGCTAGAGTGTGTGTGTGTGTGAAAATGAAGGTTTAAGAATACTTGTTAAATGAGTATATGAGCAGAATCAATAAAATTCCTCCTTACTCTGCCATCCTAATAACAGTTTTGTCAAATGGTTTTAATAATAGCAAAAACAGTTAGTAAGTTAGTTTTTTTTTAATGTCAACTACTACCCTCTCCCCCCAACTAAAACGAGACATTTTCCTCAATGTCATAAGGTAGAAAGATAAAGTATAGAAGACATCACCTGAAACAACGAGCACTGACAAACCTGAAACACACTTAAACAAATATAATAAATAACAACACAAAATAATATGCTATTAATAAAACCAAAAGACACAAGGATTCACAAAAGAAGGCTCAAATCCAATCTAAGCTTTTACGGCTTTCCTTAATTGACCAATTTATGCGACTCATGGAGGGATCGATTACAAGGATGAAAGATTGTAGTTGGTCAATCAATTGTTCAGCAGTAATAGCAGAGATTATGATTTGTCGTGCTAAAGATGTTAGAAATTCAATCGATCAAACATTGTGGAGACCTGTAGTTCCTCTCCAATTGTTTTTCCAATGATGTCCCCTTTTGCTAAAGCTTTGGGGACGACCCCGAAAACTTGACTACCTCCTAAAAATGCAGCTATTAACACACCCCCCATTAACCCAAGGTTGCCTCCTTCATATACTAAATGAATCTTTCTTTCAGCTAGTACCTAACCAAGATGATTTGCTGATTCTAAAAACTCTTACTTTCACAGGACTGGATCCACCGAAAACACAAATATTTCTTATGTGATGACTTCAGGAACCTGCCATTTCTACACACTTCTATATTTGTTGAATGTATGGGTTGAGTAGAAATGAAGGGAAGGAAGAGAATATTTTATAGATGAGAAATAGAAAATACAATCATACCATCTATATATGGACCAGTTGGAGTTGTGATTGTGGCTCACATCTTTCCTTAGTTTTACGTCCAAGAAAGGCTTAAACGCCCTCTATGGGTCGGGGATAGGCTTCCACCAGTTTTCTTAAAAACTGGCAAACAAGGTCTTTTTTAGTCAAATTCCCAAGACTATGTCAAGCATGTTCTTTATGGAATTGTGGTCATAAATCATAAATTGCACGATGCACATCTCCACTAGGATGCATCTCAAGAGTCAATAGAAGATTATCTAAAGACCTCTTACTCAGACCATCCTTAATGAATTGTATTTTATCTTCACGGTTTACAGATACCATTCCTAAAGAACGACATGTTGCATTACAAGTCCATCTGGGACATCTATGAAAGACTTTCAGTTGTTTTGCACGACGTTTCTTTACAAAAGTGCTTTTACCTGTTCCAGGCATGTTTGAAATGAAAGAATTGGAGGACTCACCTAATAATCGGACCTTTGCTTCAATTAGCCAGTGAAAATCTTCAGGAATTCCATGATTCATTAACAACCTCAATCTTGCACACCTAGCACCGTAAATTTTTGTAATCGCATTCTAAGGTAGAGCGGGAAAGTACTTTTTTAATTTTTCAATACTGGTGTCTATTTTCAAATGAGAATTGGAGAAGAGATTCAAAAAAGGGAGAAAGAACAAAGAATTGCACAAATATATATAGATATTAGTTATTATGGGAAACTGAAAGAACCGATTTAAGTCACAGAGTACCGTTATCCGCTATTTGACCAAGGTGAGAGAGACTAGCAAAACAAAATTCACACTAGAACGAAACACAAAACAATGTGAGAAAAAGAATTAATCTTTACATACACGATCACTTAATTCAATTGATACGGTTCAGCCTTGTGATACGACCCAAGTAAGGTCAGATTCAGATTTTGGCGTAAAAAGCGCAACAGTCTAGGTTTACGGCAACAGTTATAATTCTCAATCTAACCGTTGGATCGAGCTAAACGTTTATGTGGACTCTCCAGACATGTTGTCCTACTATGGGTTAAAATTCCAGGTCAATTGGAGTTTCGGGAGGCACCACAATATTGAGGTTGTACGAATTTTGTTATTTACTTTTATTTGACTTATGGACTTCTTATTTGGTTAGGATTCTATTCCTACAAGGATGTGGCAGCTGGTTATGGGAATTTCCTAGTTCCACAAAGATCTTTAATGAGCTGTAATATAATCTCCAAGTGTGGTAAGAATTCATTAATGTTTCAGAATCCTTTTCTTATAAGGATTCCTTATTCATCCTAGCTACACAAGGAAAGAAGGGCTGGTGGTATTTAATGACAAATTAGTTATTTTTATTATTTTATTTTGTTAGCTACAGCCCAAGGCTTGTTTGGGCTTACTTAATACTTTGTTTTCAGTTAAGATCCAAGGCTTGTTTGGATTAAGTTATGTGCTTTTCAGTTTAGGGTTTTGGGTCAGTTTTGAGTGTATTTTATTTAAGTCCACAAAAGGGGTTCATTAGGGTTAATTTTTCAAGAAAGTAAGCCAAAATTTCGGCAGCTTTGATGATAATTACTTCTGAATTTTTCAGTTTTAACGTGTGAGAGTGATTCTTGCATTCTTCAGTTCTTGAACAAACTGAATCTGACTTATCGAAGATTAACTGGCTTTGTGGCGTCATTCTACTCAATCCAATAGTGTTGGTGCCTTGAGGCAGGTTTCCATTATGTCACACTCCTATCAGACCTATTTCAGCTTTCCGGGATCAGATATCAATCTTGATTGTGGGTTGCGTGACCACGTGATCACGAGGTTCGCATCAGTTGGTATCAGAGCAAGGCTCCGAAGCAAGGTCATATCCTTCCGTTATATTTGTTTTTTTTTTAGTGTTCCTTTAGGTTTTTTAGTGATTGTGTCCATCTTCTTATTCTTCGTGTCTGCATCATCTAAGAAAAAAAGGTGTTATATTTCTTCTTGTTACTGTCTCTAATCATATTATTATATTAAAAAGAAAAAAAAAAGGAAAGAAAGAGAGAGAGAGAGGGATTAGTTGAAATTTGAAGGATTATTCAATTTTTACTGCAGAAACACAACTCTTGGTGAATCATATGTAAAACACCTCAGAATCAATTAAAACTTTATATTTAGTCTATTGGGGGTGCTATTGCATGACATGTCAAATTTAGGCTTATTCTGATATCGTTTGGTTGAGGTTTTAATTCGAGGTTCAATTCTGCCGCAGAAACACTATCCTTAGTGAACCATAAGCAAATCACCTCAGAATCAATTTAAAATCCATATTACATCTATTCAGGGTGATATAGCAACACGTATAAAATTTGGTCTTATTGTGATATCTTTTGCATGAGATTTTAAATGTAGGTTCAATTTTGCCACAAACTAATGATATATGGGGTTTGGGTACCTAGACATAATAGAAAGACCTATAAAATGAGATTTGTTGTTTTCTTGGTATCCTAATACTATGTATTAAATTTGAGGTTATTTGGATTGCGTTTTCTTTAGGTTCCAGAATCGGGTTTTGTCTTGCTGTAACGGGTTTGTTTGGTGTTGTCATTCAAAATTTGTTCTGTTTCTGTTGATTTCGTTCCTACCCTTATACTATCATCATATTTTGATATTTGGCTGTTGTTTGAGTCATTTTCATCACTTTCACATTTGTTTGTTTTTCGATAAGTTCTAGTCCAAAGAAAGTCAGATTCGCAATCTTGAGTCAAAATCAGTGTTCTTCCTGTTTAAACTCTATTCTTGTCTTCATCTTCTTCTTCTTTTTTTCCCTATTTGTGTCATGTATTCACCAAGGGAGAGGGAATAGAGAAGGATTGTTGATCAATGATGCAAAAAACTAAGCCATGGTTTGGGGGTTTTAGAACGAGAAATTGATAAGTGTAGAAGATTATTCTATGATCTTCAAGCTTCATGGGAAAAGGAGGTACAACGCCAAAAGAGTGAGAGACGGAGGAGAGCCACTGTGGTTATCGTTCAAAATTATGTACGCAAGTTAGTAAGGCGTGCTTATTTGAAATTCTTGTCAGTCACTACCTCTATACAGTGTTGTTGGAGAAAGGTGTTAGCAATCACTTTCGAAGGCCTAAACAAAAGGCTACTGAAGTTTCTACTAATCCTATTCAAGATTCAAGGGTGAATCTTCTTGAAAAGGGAGGGAATGATACGGTCCAGCCCTGTGATAACCCAAGTAAGGTCAAATTCGGATTTTGGCGTAAAAAGTGCAACAGTCCAGGTTTACGACAACAGTTATAATTCTTAATCCGACTGTTGGATTGAGCTAAAATTTTATGTGGACTCTCTAGAGATGTTGTACTACTATGGGTTAAAATTTTAGGCTAATCGGAGTTTTGGGAGGCACCACAATACTGAAGTTGTACGAATTTTGTTATTTACTTTCATTTGACTTGTGGACTTCCTATTTGATTAGGATTCTTTTCCTACAAGGATGTGGCAACTGGTTATGGGAATTTCCTAGTTCCACAAGGATCTTTAATGAGCTGCAATATAATCTCCAAGTGTGGCAAGGATTCATTAATGTTTCAGAATCCTTTTCTTATAAGGATTCCTTATTCATCCTAACTATACAAGGAAAGAAGGGCTGATGGTATTTAATGATAAATTAATTATTTTTATTATTTTATTTTATTTAGCTAAAGCCCAAGGCTTGTTTTGGGCTTACTTAATACTTTATTTTCAGTTAGGATCCAAGACTTGTTTGGATTAAGTTTAGGGTTTTGGGTCAGTTTTGAGTGGACCTCATATAAGTCCACAAAAGGGGTTCATTAGGGTTAAATTTTCAAGTAAGCCAAAATTTCAGCAGCTTTGATGATAATTACTTCTGAATTTTTCAGTTTTAACGTAAGAGTGATTCTTGCATTCTTTAGTTCTTGAACAAACTGAATCTGACTTATCGAAGATTAACTGGCTTCGTGGCGTCATTCTACTCAATCCAATAGTGTTGGTGCCTTGGGGTAGGTTTCCATTGTGTCACACTCCTATTAGACCTATTTCGACTTTCCGGGATCAGATCTCAATCTTGATTGTGGGTTGCGTGACCACGTGATCACGAGGTTCACATCATCAATAGTCATTTTCAACTGAAAAATTGTCAAAGTAAACTTTCAAACGATGTCTATTTACCTTGAAAACATTGTCATTCTTTGGATTCCTGATATCACAGGCCCCATATAGATACACATGTTTCACAATAAAAGGACCTCTCCATCTTGATCTTAGTTTTCCAGGAAATAAATGGAGTCGAGAATTATAAAGCAAGACTTTTTTACCAACATCAAATGTTTTTCTCAAGATTCTCTTGTCATGAAACTCTTTGATTCTTGTTTTATGAATTTTTGAATTCTCATATGCATCATTTCTTATTTCCTCAAGCTCATTTATTTGTAACTTATAAAGCTGGCTAGCATCATCAAGGTTATAATTGAAAGCTTTAATAGCCCAATAAGCTCTATGTTCAAGTTCCACAAGTATGTGACAAGGTTTTCCATAGACTAATCTATAAGGTGACATACCTAAGATGTTTTATAAGCAGTTCGATAAGCCCAAAATGCATCATTAAGTCTTAAAGACCAGTCTTTCCTATTAGGATGATGTTTTCTCCAAGATCTGTTTGATCTCCCTACTTGTCCACTTGTCTGAGGGTGATAAGGGGTGGCAACGTTGTGTGTGATTCCATATTTCTTCATTAAAGACTCAAATGTCTTGTTGCAGAAATGTGTTAATGACTCCCACATGACTCCCACATCACTTATCATAACTCGAGGGATTCCAAATCGACTCAAAATATTTTAATGACTCCCACATGCCTAAGAATGACAAAGTTTAATGACACTACTTACCTCATTGTCTGCAATGCATCTTTGAAATATTTTATCAGGACAATATTTGAATATGTAGGGGTCATCCCAATAAAAGTTCTTCACTCCGTTCAAAAACTTTCCTTTGTCTTCGGTACTCCAATGAGCTGGCAAATCTCTTGAAGCAAGAAAATTGATATTTTTAGTGATCATTGAACTAAGAGAAAGTAAGGATTTGTCAAGAAAGTAATCATCAATTGGTGTGATGTCAGATGTCGAATCTATTGTCAATCTTGACAAATGATCCGTGACAACATTTTCGGTGCCTTTTTCATCCATGATTTCTTCCTAAGAATAAATCATTTGCTATTCTCCAGATTCATCAAACTCTGTTTTTCTCAAGGTAGATTCAACTTGATCATAAACTAATTCTTCAATAAAATCTACTTCTTGTAAATTATTATCATCTCTAGGTTGCTTGTAAATGTTGAAAATATTCATCTCCAATGTCATGTTTCCAAATGATAGCTTCATCAGTCCATTCCTACAATTAATCAATGCATTAAAAGTTATAAGAAACGGATGTCCTAAAATAACAGGAAATGAATTACATGCTTCAACAGGTTGTGTGTCCAAAATAATAAAATTCACAGGATAAATGAATTTATTAACTTATACTAACACATCCTCAACTATTCCTCTAGGCACTTTTACAGATCTATCGGCAAGTAAAAGAGTTACAGAAGTTGGTTTTAACTCACCTAGATTGAGATTTTGAAAAACTGAATATGGAAGTAAATTCAAAAATTTAGCATAAGAAGGAACCTGTTTAATAGCATCTAACAAAGGTATATTGATCCTTACTTGTTTGAAAGTTTTAAAGATTTCAGAGTTGTGATTGACTTTCCAATCGGATTATAAATTGTTAACATGATTACATTAGTTATCTTATTCAAATAATGCTAATACTTGTAAATGTTGTTAGGTATTCATGATGATAACTTATGTCAAGTATGCTAATACAAGTATTTATGCTAATACAACATAAATCTAGATTAACCATATAACAAGTAAAGTATTAAAAGTGAACAAAATAACAAATATAAAACATGTTAGTATCAAACATTAAGGTTCATGTTGAGTTTATATTATATTTATTCTTACACCATTTTTTTTTGGTAAGTTGACGTATGTATTAAAAGAAGAAGATACAAACATTATAAAGGGCATATCCCAGATTTACAATGATAACATAAACATAAAACAACAGATGGCTACAGGCTAGCCACCGACCATAAAACTGAAACCTCACTAGATTCGTTAGGAAAACCAATACAACCAGCTAACTAACAAATTAAGAATCTATGGTATTCACCCTCCAAGCTCGTTGGATCCTTTTGTTTTCATTTGTTGGTACGACATTCCTCATCAAATCAAGCTTATCACGAATGATACATTCGATTTGATTAAAGACCAAGTTCAAAGTTCTAGACATTCCAGCAAAGATCCTTGCATTCCGTTCTTGCCATACATGATACACTGTAGCTGCAAAACTCAGTTTACGAGAAAAATTGACGAAACTCTTGCCATGCCAAGAGACAGTGGCCCATCGAATCCATTCATCTCAGCCTTTTGTCATTCTTGGAATGTCGCATCTGTCACAAACATCCCACCAGATCGCTTTAGTATAGGAGCATTCAAAGAACAAGTGGTTGTGATCCTCATTGTTGCGGAGACAGAGTGAGCATCTATTGGGACCATGTACACCAAACCGATGAAGTTTATCTTGAGTTGTGAGTTTCTGTTGGACAGCCATCCATAGAAGAAATGAATGTCTTGGAACACCATTCTTGAACCACACAATGTCATGCCATTCAACCATCTGACGATGACGTCTTAGTTGTTCCCAAGCTACTTTGATCGAGAATCTGTGATTTGGCGAATCTAACCAAACTATCTCATCCTTTTGCCCCATCTTAGGATTGGAATTGGAAGGAATAGCTTCTATAATGAGGTGCCAGCCAATAGCTTGGGTGGTAGGAGTTTTCCATTCTGAGTTATGAATTAGCACATTCACCTTCGCGTTCTTGGCCATACCTGAATCATAGATGAATCTTTCCCCGTAAGAATCCGCGAGTGGGATGTGAGGATGCCAATTGTCAAACCATAGAGAGGTTGTCATTCCATCTCCTATGATGTACTTCATCTTCGGCCATGCTAAGGATCTGAGCTTTAGAATCTTTCCCCAAGCCCAAGAGCAATTCTGTGGCGTCTTGATTGTCCAGAAATTCCTACCTCGCAACAGATTGGATCTGATCCAAGTAGTCCATATTGAGCCATCTGAGTCATTACACAGGTTCCAAATGTGTTTCAACAAAGCAATCTTGTTCCATTCTGTTATCCTTTTTATTTCTAGCCCCCCCTCCTTTTTTGGAAGACATACCTGATCCCAAGCCACTTTAGCCCCAGTAGTTCTCATATCTGAACCTGACCAAAGAAAGGATTTCATAATTTGCTCCACATTTTTAATTACTTGCCCAGGTAAGAGAAAGAGAGATGCCCAATAGACCTGTATGGAAAATAAGACTGAATTAATCAGTTGTACCCGTAGATTTATGATAGCCTTTCATTAGTTCTTGAGACAAAAGAATGTTATCACTGATTCTCCGTCCTGAGATAAAAGCAGTCTGATATGGACCAACTAAGGATGGCAAAACAACTTTGATTCTCCCAGCTAGAATCTTAGCGATGCATTTGTACACTGTATTGCAGCAAGATATAGGACGAAAATCTGTCAACCTTGTAGGATTAGCAACTTTAGGAATAAGGGAAATTGATGTAGCATTCATTTCTGCATTCTACGAGTCTGGAAGAAGGATCTAACACCGTTGATTACATCTTCCCCAACTATGTGCCACATTCTTTTGAAGAAACCTGCGTTAAAGCCATCCGGACCAGGGGCTTTGTTGTTCTTCAAACTAAACATAGCATGCTTAATCTCCTCCCTTGTTACATCTTGTGCGAGTAGATGCTGTTGCGTTGAAGACAGTTTCAAGTTAATTGTCGATTCCATCACTTCCTCGTTCAGAACCCTAGGCATCTGATCCACTCCTAACACACAATGGAAGTATGCAATTACTTCTGATTTGACTGCCTCGTGTCCTTCGACAACCTCTCCATCCTCCCTTGTAAGTGATAGAAGCTTATTTCTATTCTGTCTTTCATTTACTGATTTGTGAAAGTAGCTAGTATTCTGATCCCCCAAGCTAAGCCATTGTATCCTTGCCTTCTGTTTGAAAAAACTCTTTTCATCCCTGACGGTAGAAGTGTATTTATGAACAACATCCCTTTCTCGCATGCACAAAATTAGATTCTCATGCGTTGTATGCAGAGCCTGTTGAGCCTTATCCATTTTGTTTTTTGCATCTTTAACTCTATCTGAAATGTTGGAGAAGTGAGCCATATTGAAAAGTTTCAATTCCTGCTTTAGCTTTCTTAGTTTGCAACACAGCTGATACATTGGACAACCCCCCAAATTCTGATCCCATACCTTCGTCACCAAGGGCATGAACTCGTCATGATCCATCCACATATCGAAGAATCTGAATGGTTTCTTTATGTTCTGATCATTGCCAATAACCTTTACCACCATAGGAGAATGGTCTGACATACTCGAAGGCAAAAATCTCGTTTCCGATAATGGAAAGTTCAGATTCCACTTCTCATTGACAAGCACTCTATCTAGTTTCCACATAATCAGATTCTCGGGACATTGGTTCGACCAAGTATAATGCATACCTGAATACCGAAGATCATCTACTTTCGCTTCTCGAATACATTTATCCAATCTGTCCACAAGTGTAACTTTTTCACATTGACATGATAAACTTAGCTAAACATAATGAAAGAGAGAAACATAAATAAACAAGGAAAGGAAATGAAAAGTATAAGCAAGAGATTAATATCAGCAAAACTTAAGCATTACAAAATATAAAGAGCGAGCAAGAGTATGATCTTGATCTGAAAACCAAAATGCCTAAATACATGGCAAATGGCTCCTTTTATAGGCCAAAATTCAGAGCTATTGATTTGTTGACTAATTGTTGAGTGGGTGACCATATCTTGACTTGGTGACAATCCTTATCTTCTTGTCTACCAAAAACATCATTGATAACGTCATAATTTGAACGGACTTAAATCATGAAAGTTCTAGGAAATTATCTCAGCTTTCCAGGGAAAAAATTTTGAGGTCATTTGGACTTCTAGAACTCGAGATATGGGCTAAACACTGAATAGTGACTGGGCTGCAGGATAGATTCGGACTTCTCCGTTGTTGGTACAATTTGGACTTGAAAAACAGCCTTTTTAAATCTTAGACTCCCATAAAAGTTTTAGGCCTATGTCTTAGCTTTACATCCATATAAGGCAGACCTAAATCCAAGATCTACAGCTCCAGATTTAATCCAATGACCGAACAGTATTCCAATTTGGACTGAACAAGCATCTCTTTTCTAAGTTTGGCCCTCTCTTTGTCCTTTCAATTTCCATACTTAAACTCATCAATCAATCTTTTTATTTATGTGACAGGTCTGCATTTAAGATGAATATTTACCATAAATTAAAGGTATCTTTTAGGAAAAGAATCCTAGCCAAATAGGAAGTTCACAAGTCAAAAGGAAGTAAATAACAAAATTCGTACAGACTCTGTTGACCCATATTGCGATGCCTTTCTGAACTCTGATTGATCTGATATTTTAATCCAAGGTAGGACAACATGTCAAGAGACTCCATGTACATTTTCAGCCTGATCCAATCGTCAGATTGAGAATTATGATTGTTACCGTAAAACTGGATAGTTGCACATTTTACATCAAAATCCGAATTTGACCTTTCCTGATTCGTTTCATTCCCTCTCTCTTCAAGATGATTCGTCCTTGAATCACCAACAAGTTGAATGGACAATTCCTTAGCCTTTTCTTGAAGCCTTTGGAGTTCTTTTCTTGCTAACAATCATCACCAACAACTTTGGATGAAAGTTGCAGCCGTTCTATTTTGTATATCATCATTGCAGCCTCTTTTCTCCTCTCTTTCTGAAGCTTGTTGGGCATTGATTGCTGCCGTTAACTCATCAAGTTCTAGCTTTGTTGCGATGTCGCGGTCGCACAAATTAATTACCCTAGCTTCAAACATAACACACAAGATAGTATAGAGCAAGCAAGGGGTCGATCCCACGAGGAAGATTCAAGTTAGATTTTTATGCTAGATGATATGTAATTTGGGGGGGTTTGGACGTTATCTAGGCTAAAGCAAAAGAAAACAGAAAACTATCAAACTAAATTTAATAAAATCAGAAAATTATTAAGAGAACAAACCTTGGTCACAAGCACACATCCTCCTACAGAAATCAGAACTGATCATGGAAACGAAACATCAATTTATATTCTGAATATTTATCTCTTCTTAACATTGATTAGTTAACGGATCCGCCGTATAACTAGCCCTAACCATCAAACATCCACAGTGTCCGCACTAGTAATTTAATTCAATAGCAGCCTTAAGAACTAGATAAGTTGATTAATCAAGAAAATATAACTGTCCGCAGTCTATGTTTGATTTGATTGAATGTTCTCCCTAAGATTAATAACGTAGATCCGCCACAATTATTAAACCCAGTTGCTTCACAAGTTCATATACCACAACTCCGGTTTTGATATCAAACTTAACAATAGATTGTCTACAATAATAACTTATAGTCCGCTCTAGCAATTAAAATAAACAATCATAGGAAAAATAAGCATAGGAGAACAAACATATTCATCATATAAACTGAAAAGAAAAGGTAAAATAAATCTCACAGTTCTTGAAATCCGAAGGTTTCCGTGTCCTTGCAACCAAGAAAAAGTGTTTAGCCTTGCATGTTTGTTGAACAACTAATCAAAAAGAAGGAAGAATGCATAATTTAGGATTTGTTAGAGGAAGGGGGCGTTTTTCTCTCCTTGGCTGGCTGCCCCACTTCTCTTCTCTCATTCTTTTTATATCCTAGGAAACCCTAGGTCTCTATTTTACAAAATAGTCCTCCATTAAGTAGACTGTTTACATTTAAGTACTTCAATAACTATTTTCCTAAAAAAGAAGAAATAGCCTTGCATGAAATCTTCAAGCTTTGACTTAGAGGAGCTAAATTTCTGAAATAAAAAACTTGGATATCGGTTTAGATGCTTCGGAACGTAATTTGGACTCGTTTCTTCACGAAACCTGTTTGCTGGCAGAATTCAGATGTCATCTTTAAAAAATCATATCTCCCTCATATGACATCGTTTTTGGCTCAAATTTGAGCGTTTATATAAATTTGAGTCATGAATCCAACAAAATTGAGTTTGCATCAATTGGACTTCTGTAGCTCCAGATATTCAAGTTGGAATGGCCGAAGGTCAACACTGGCAGATTGCGAGATTTGACTTTGAAGGCTGCGATTTCCATGCTCTTCCTTATTTTATTTTCTTGCCTTAGATGTCCAGAAAGGTATGGATGTTACCTTTTTAATTCCACTGGAATCACTTCATTTCAACCTCTAGAGCTCACGCTCTGCACAAAACATCGACTGAAGGTCAAATCTGCCAATTATCTCCAATTTACTCCTTTTTGCATCTTTCATCCAAAAGTGCCTTCAAAACATAAAACAAAGAATATCAAGGCATTTTATATATAAAACATAGGCAAAACACTAGTTAAATGTGGGTGAAACTATTGAATAATATGGTTGCATCAAGCTTCATCTCCCTTAGAATACAGGATAAACTCTTGGATTCTGTTTTTAGAACACCAATCTCTTTATTTCGCTCCTTTTGATACCACCTCTCCTTATAAATCTATCTTTTCTTTTGCCATAGCACCTCATTAAAATACATGAAATCCCTTCGGTTTCTAGGCTGTCGAAAACCTTCCCAATAGCCTATGGTCTCGTCCTTAAAACCACCATCACCAATATCATCAATGTCCTCCTCATAATCAGCCCACCTTGGCCTTTCGGCCCCCACTACCATTGTTTGATTTTGGTTCAGCCCCAACCTTTCTCACGTCTTGGGTACATGTTCCAGCCACGTTTCCATGTTTTCCCACCTTCTCAATTCTGTCACACACGTTCCCCATCATGAAATTCATGCTTTCCATCATCTTCGTCAAGGCTGCATTTGGAATTGAAGTTCTACATTGGGAGGGGGTGGTGTGTTGTTTTGAACTAACATGATGGTACCTGCAAAAATTGGTTAGTGGGAAAAAAAATCCTCACATCGCTCGTGTTTCGCTCAATCACTCTTAATATCCTCACAATCTCACACCTCTAGAATCACCTTCTTGTTGTTCTTGCGAAACTCAAATCAACACCAAAGAGAACCAACTCAGCTACACAATCCAAATATGCATATATATGACTCTAGAAGCAATAAAAAAATAACCATAAAACAAGTGAAAACGGAACTGGAAAGACAGTCTCGCGAGTAGCAAGCGAATCTATCTGAAATATGAACGAAACTGAAGACTTGAATAAAAACAAAAACAAAATATGCAAAACAATGAAACAACACTCAAATAAGTGGATATGTTGAAATTTTACTTCAAAAAACGAGAACAACATAGAGAAACCGAATTTTAAAAGTTGACACAAAACAGACTTGTTTACAACGAGTTAAGTCCGAATGTGGAACCTAAAGTAAATGATGTCCAATTGAGTTAAAATTTCATATATAGTGCGATATCAACCCAAATAGACAGAATATAAAGTTTGATCAATTTACGATAAGGTTTCATACACTGACACAAAAAATCCAAATTTGACCTTTCTTGAATCATATCAGCTTTATACACTATACTAGCACACCTCCAAGTATATCTAATAATTATTTTATTTATTTTTTTAATAGTTTTGTCAATATTTTAAAATTCTACTTAAATGGATAGGTTGAATAATTGCATGGTGAATGAGTATCTAAATCAGGTCGAGTTTCAATAAAAATATGATTATGATGAGAATTGATCTGGTATGATCTAATAAAAAATCATGGTTAACTCGTAACTTGGTCAATCCTGAAAAAATTCAATCAAACTTTATTGATTTTTTTATTGTTTTATAAAAAAAATTAAATTTACTTAAATTAATCTAAATTAACTCACCTAATAACTCAAAACTTGTTATAAATAAACCTCAAGTTAAATTTAAAAACTATATATTTTTTCTTATCAAAAGCCAATTCGGTAAACCAAACTCATCCTAACTCCCTTCCTTTTGGCCCAATTAAAATGAAACCAAACCTGTACTATGGAATTAATGAGTACCTTCGCACGTCCACCCTTTAGAACTGACCCTAACATGAATCTACTGTGTTTGTTATACAAGGATGTGACATGTAACCGAGAGATGCATTGAATGGTGATTCCTTTGATTCATGTAAATGTACGAGAGGATATTGGATTTTAAACGTGAGTTTCTTCATGATCTCTGATCAAATTTCTTAAATATGGTATATATTAACTTACAAATAACGTTTTTGGTATTTAATTTAGACCTTATATATGTTATAAATATAAATTCATTTTTATACTAAAATAATTGAGCATCATTATAGAGTTTTACGATATTAATATTGAAGCTCCTTTTTTTTAGTTCGTCATCTCTTGTTTTCTTTATTCTTTTTTTAAAATTTTATTTTCAGAATTTTTTTAACAATCATCTAAATTGACCAAGATCATGTCGAGTAGATTTAATTTTAAACCTAAGTTAGAAAAGTAGCTGGATCAAAAGGTTTTTTATGTCAATTTAGACGAGTCCATTTATGTTCCCTATATGTTAAGTAATTTGTTAACTTTGCAAACACTAATCAATAACCAAATAAATACAAGTGTGGAAAACTTAAATGAACAAAAAGAGAAAACTTTTTGAAGAACTTTTCAAAAGATAAAAAAACCCCTCTAGTACAGCCAAATCCGAGATACACAACTTTCACTAGTTTAGAAGATTACAAGAGAAGTATATATGACTACAAATCCTTTGTTCCTAAAATACCTTACTTGTCAAGACAAACACCTCATTTTGTCTTTTACCACAGTGGCAACGCTAGACAATCTTCAAATTATTGTTATCCTAACTGGAATATTTAGTTACTAAAAGTTAATATAGGAACTCTTAGAAGTCTATAGGCTCCTAAACTCTTCAAGCTGATTGTGCACTCTTACTTCACTGTAAGTGATGCTCTACCTAGTGCTTCCCTCACTTATAATGCTTTTAATTGTCCTTCCTTATATACACATCAATGTGATAACAATAAGAACTCTTGATAAACATTATCTTGAAGGTTTCTTGTCTGTTATGCTTTTAACAATCTGCTAATCTTGTTTAATAAAAAAAATTCCCTAATAGTTCTCTTTGGATAACTTGTATTAATATTTTTTTGATAAAACTTATATGAACTTTCTATATGATTTATTCAAACAAACTAGATAATTATAAAAATAATCATGCTATATCCAAACAAATTCATCTTTATCAACATAAATATTCTTTCACTAATTAAAGCCAATCATTTTGACATTTACAATCTTCCTCTTTAGCTAATTTATAACAAAACATAATAAGGATGAATTAGCATACAAGCAGTTTAGATAATCCAATCATAAATATTACTTCATTAAAGTATACATGCAAGTATAATTGAAACATTGTAATAAATCATGAGAACAATTAATAATATTTACGCAACAACATCCAAACAATTTCTAACATGTTTTATGCAAACAATTCCTAACATATTCAAAGAATACTTCATGCTGTTTGTTGCATCCTAACAATTCATAATATATTAAAAAACTATTATGTATTATATATTGTTATGCAACTACATGCATCCAGTTCAAAGTGCATCAAGTGTTCAACATAGAGGTTCTCATGCTAAAAAAATATCTTAGTAATTACAGACCAAAATATTTAGTATTCACTATTTATTACTGATGAAAATTAGTAAAATTCCAGAACAACAAAAAAAAAAACTTATGATAGCTGGCTTGCTGCTTACTTGCTTCCTCTCCCTTGCATGCATCCTTGTCTCCTCCTTAGAGTTTGGCACCAATCATATTCCTCATCTTCGCCAATGATAAATTAATGCACTTGTACGACATGTAAGGTGAGTTAAACAAGTCTGACATTAACTTACATAATATCTTATTATATATTTGTTAGCAACTTATCAACTACATCAATCATCTGTTCTCACTTACTAGTAAAACTATCAAACTTGTATGATAATACTTGCAATTGTTCTATTATAAGAGGGAGTAAGAAGCTGGTTTGAGGAGTTTTGGGCTGAGATGAGGTAGACTCTATAGGATATGACCTTTTTTCTTACTGAGATCTTTTCGTAAATCTTGATAGTTGGCTCACTGTCATGTAATGGTACATTGACCATGGTTGCTACCCTAGATATCAACCTATCAAAAGGTAGACTTACTTCCTTCTTAACTATAACTTTTTGTACGACATCAATAAAGTGTGTGGCTAGATCGATAGGAACATCAATAGCAGTTGCATACATAAATTAAGCCTTTTCAATTGTTAGCTTAGTATGTCTTCTAGTAGGCTAGAGGTTTGTTAGCATAACTTTTGCTAACAGTCAGTAAAAAGGTAGCATAATGATTAGTACTTAAAAGTGCATTCTCATTAAGGCTTTATATCATCGTACTGCACTAAAGTATCATTAAATTCTCTAACTAAAACATGTTTTATAATAATAAGTCTGATAATATAATATATCTTTAATTTATGGTAAATGCTTGTTTTGAATGCAGGTATATTTCACAATTCAAATGATTGATTGATGTGATTAACTATTGAAAGTAAAGAGACAAAAAGAGGACTAGGCTAAGAGAAGAGATGCTGGTTCAATTCCAAACTGGAACACCATTCGGTTATTGGATTATAACTAGAGCTATAGACCTTGGATTTTGGTTTGCTTTATATGGATGGAAAGCTAAGACATAGACCTAAAACTTTCATGTGGAGTCCAAGACTCAATTCTGCCGTTTTCAAGTTCAAATCTTAGCAACAACAGAGAAGTCGGAATCTGTCCTGCTGCTCAGACATTGTTCGGTTTTCAGTTCATATCTTGAGTTCTAGAAGTCTAAATGAGCTCTGGTTTTTTTTATTGGAAAGTTAAGACAATTGCCGATAGCTTTCATGGAACAAAGAGCTCAAATTCTGATGTTAGCAATGATATTTTGGTCAGCCAACAATGCTAATAACCAGCCAAAAATGTCAATAACCAACAGCCAACAATGTCAAAAACTAACCACCAAATCAATGGTTGGCCACCAACTAAATAGTTTGTCAACTAATCAATAGTTCCAATTTTTATCCTATAAAAGGAGGCATTTTCCATGTATTTAGTCATCTTGGTTTTGAGATCAAGATCATGTTCTTGCTTCTTTATATCTTTGTAATGTTCAAGTTTTCTTTCATGCTATATTAATCTCTTATTTATGCTTTTTCATTTCCTTTCCTATACTTAATGAACTTATATATCATGTTTATGTTCTTATATTGTTTATTTATGTTTTTCTTCTTCATTATGTTTAGCTAAGTTAATTGTGTCAAGGTAAAAAGGTTTCACTAGTAGTGTTAGAATATGTATAATATAAACTCAAATGAACTTTAATGTTTATATCTAAGAAAGATTGTTATCAACATGTTTTATCTTTTTATCTTACTAATTCTTAATACCTTGCTTGTTAAATGGTTAACCTAGATTTGTGTTGTATAATACTTGGTACATCAATTGCTTGATCTTTCATAGTCTTCAGCCAACATCGTTATTATGATACTTACCAAAACAAAAAACATCGTTATTATGATAGAAACTTGATTTGTTGTAAACATAAGCTAGCAACATGAATGCCCGATGATATTTATATGTATGGTGTTTCTTAGATAAGATGATTAATATGATCATGTTAATAATTTATAATGAGCTAATAACGATAAATCATCCGATTGGAACCACCTTTATGTGTGGTTTCCAGTTGAGTAATAAAAAGAGTTTATATTATATTTATTTGAAATACCATTAGTGAATCCTCTAACCTTAACATCTGTTTTATCATTGTTTAATCCTTACACCAATATCACATCCCAAAACTCTCTTCAACTCCTTTTCTGTTATTATTCTCTTCAAAACTTTTTCTTTATTTGTAATTTATATAGTTGACCTCCCTGTGGTTCGACCCCGGTCTTGCCGGGTTATTTATTACTTTGACACTCCTGTACTTAGGATAAGACATCAACTCTTTGATCGTGTCACATAGAATTCATAGGCAGTCTATATACTTTGGCAAACAATTTCGGTCTTTTTGGGCCAACAAAAAAATCACCCATTCGAGTCTTTGGAGGGGCTCCCATTCCTTTATAGAAAAAGTCATGATTTGTGATTTCAGGTTGCTCATATAAATTTCTAATGACAATAAGAGACAACTCAAGAGTTCGACCTTTGACAATGGATGTAATAGTGTGTGGTCATCAAGATGGAAAGACTCACAATAAGCATAAAACTCCCAAACTACAACATATAAATCATGTGCTCTTTCAATCAATTTACCCTACTGTGTATTCTAAAAGATAGCTTCTATGAACACAAAAATAGGGTCAGAAAAATCACTTATTGAAACTTCTATTTCACCAAGCACACTCTTCTTGTAGAAGTTGTTTATGTAAGTCATCTCTCTAATAGGAGAAGTGAAGTAGTCAATTATTATAGATTGTGCTACAGATTTAGAGGAACCAACCATCGTTTTGCCTTTTTCTTCTGTCCTTTGAATCTTAAACAGCTGGACTAGAGTCTCTTTAAAGGATGAGGTCTCCTATTCTTCCTCAATGAAAGATCTTAAAACAGGGGTTCTAGGTTTTTTCTTGGCTTTTACTTTATAACATCCTTTTAACAAGAAAATACATTAACTATTTTTAGAAACAATAAATTAAAAGAAATGTTGATGCAAACCTCGTGATCACGTGGTCACCAACCTACATGCAAAGACATCATTTCCCGGAAAGCCAAGTAAATCAGGTTTGATAGGAGTGTGACACAAAGATAACTTGTACCAAGGCACCAGCACTATTGGAAACGAAAAACCCCCACCCAACAAATATTTATTCGTGAACAAGAAGCATAAGGATAACGCCACGAAGCTAGTTGTTTTTCAATAAGTTATTTTCAGTTCTTTAGAGAACCAAGGAAGGGAGATTATCCCACAACACACAACAAGTGCGGCAAACAAAAAGTTTTATTAATTTGAATTGTGTAACCTTACATATCTGATTATGCCCTTATTTATAGTGACTCCAAACTAAACTAAACCCTAATGGACCCTTTATGTGGACTTATATGATGCCCACTTACATTTAAACCCAAATAATATAAATAAACACTAAACTAAGAAGAAAAAAATAATAGCAATAATAAATCTAAATTTAATATCCTAAATATGTTAGGATCAGATTTGTTGCCCTTTAAAAGTACCATATAAGTTAGGAGAATCAAATCTGAAGGTAGAATTAATTCTGAAATCTTCTTTCCTTGTTGTAGGTAGGATGAATAAGGAATCCTTGTAAGAAAAAGGATTTTGAAACATTTATGAATCCTTGCCACACTTGGAAACTATATTGCAGCCCATTAAAGATCCCTGGGCAGAACTAGGAGATTCCCAAAACAAGCTGCCATATTCTTGTACAAAAAGGATCCTTGCCAAATAGGAAGTCCACAAGTTAAAAGGAACTAAAATCCGTACAGCTTCTGTTAACCTTCATTGCGATGCCTTCCTGAATTTCGATTGACTTGAAATTTTAACTCTAGGTAGGACAACATGTCAGGAGACCCATGTAAAATTTCAGCCCGATCCAATGGTTAGATTGAGAATTAAAATTGTTGTTGTAAACCTGTATAGTTGCATATTTTACATCAAAATCCAAATTTAACTTTGCTTGGATCATATCATTCCCTCTCTCTTCAAGATGATTCATTCTCGAATCACCAAGAAGTTGAATGGACAATTCGTTAGCCTCTTGTTGAAGCCTTTGGAGTGCTTTTCTTACCAACAATCGTCGCCAACAAATTTGGATGAAAGTAGCAACCGTTCTATTTCGTATATCATTATTGCAGCGTTTTTTCTCCTGTCTTGGTGAAGCTTGCTGGGTATTGACTGCTGCCATGAACACATCAAGTTCTTGCTTCATCTCCTCTAGAATACGGGATAGACTCTTGGATTCTTTTTTTAGAACACTAATCTCTTTATTTCTCTCCTTTTGATACCACCTCTCATTTTGAATACTTCTTTTCTTTTGTCATAACACCTCATCAAAATACATGAAATCTCTTCGGTTTCTAGGCTGCTGTAAACCTTTTCGACGGCCTATGGTCTCATCCTTAAAACCAACATCACCAATATCATCAACGTCCTCCACAAAATCCTCATAATCAGCCCACCATGGCCTTTCGAGCCAACTGCCATTGTTTGATTTCGGTTCAGCCCCAACCTATCTCACATCTTAGGTACATGTTCCAGCCATGTTATCATGTTTTCCCACCTTTTCAAGTCACATATTCCTTGATACGATCCAGGAAATGTCAAATTTAGATTTTGACGTAGAATGTGCAACTATGCAGTTTTACATCAACAATCATAATTCTCAATCCGACCGTTGGTTGGAGCTGAAATTTTATGTGGAATCTCCTGACATGTCTGCCTACCTTGGGTTAAAATTTCAGGTCAATCCGAGTTCGGGAAAGCATTGAAACATGGGTGAACAGAGGTTGTACGAAATTTGTTATTACTTCATTTTGACTTGTAGACTTCCTATTTGGCTAGGATTCTTTTTCTAAAAGGATGTGGCAGCTTATTTTGGAAATCTTCTAATTCTACAGAGATCTTTAATGGGCTGCAACATAATTTCCAAGTGTGGCAAGAATTCATAAATGTCTCATAATCCTTTTCTTACAAAGATTCTTTATTCATCCTAACTACAAAAAAAAAAGGAAAGAAGATTTCAGAATTAATTCTACCTTCAGATTTGATTCTCCTAGCTTATATGGGACTTCTAAAGGGCAACAAATCTGATCCTATTATATTTAGGATATTAAATTCGGATTTATTATTGTTATTATTATTTTCTTCTTAGTTTAGGGTTTTTTATATTATTTGGGTTTAATTGTAAGTGGGCATCATATAAGTCCATATAAGGGGTCCATTAGGGTTTATTTTAGTTTGGAGTCACTATAAATAAGGGCATAACCAGACATGTAAGGTTATGTAATTTTCAGATCAATAAACTTCTTTGCTGCACTTATTGTGTGTTGATGGGATAATGAAGAACTTAAAATGACTTATCGAAGAACAACTGTGTTCGTGGTATCATCCTTATACTTCTCGTTCATAAATCAATATTCGTTGGGTGGGGGTCTCAGTTTTGAATAGTGCTGGTGCCTAGGTACAAGTTATCTTTGTGTCACACTCCTATCAAACCTGATTTACTTTGCTTTCCGAGAATTGATGTCTTTGCGTGTGGGTTGCGTGACCATGTGATCACGAGATTCGCATCATTTGGTATCAGAGCTTGGCTCCATTAATCAGGTTATATCCTTCTAAAATTTTTCGTTTGTTTCCTCAAAAAAAAATCCTTAGTGTCCAATTTCTTCTTCTCCTTGTTTTTGCAGCATATAAAAAAATTTAGTTATTTCATTTGGTTCCTGTCCAAAATATACCAGTAGCATAAAAAGGAAAAAAGAAATATGAAAGAAGAAAAAAGAAAAAAGAAAAAAGAAAAAAGAAAACAAAAGTCGTTCAAAAAGACGTATATTGGTTTCTGCCGCAGAAAACTAAACAAGGGAAAAATGGACCAAATCAACTCGAAATTAGCTCAAATTTGATATTCCTATTACTACAGTCCTAATCGCATCACATATTAAGCTTGGGATCAATTGGATATCGTTTGCTTTAGTTATCAATTTCGGGTCTAATTAGGTCTGATTCATAACGTTTTTGCGTCAGTATATCAAACCTTCTCACAAATTACTCAAACTTTATATTCTGGCTATTTGGGTTGATATTGCACTATATCTGAAATTGATTAAATATATGGTGTGATTAGAAGCCTAGTAATCCGAGTATGTACTTTTAGCTAATTCCGAGTTGATTTGATCCAATTTTCCCTTATTTAGTTTTCTGCGGCAAAAACTAATAAACATCTTTTTGAATGATTCTTTTTTTCTTTTTTATTATTCTGAAACATTTATAAATCCTTGCTACACTTGAAAACTATATTACAGTCCATTAAAGATCCTTGTAGAACTAGGGGATTCCCAAAACAAGCTGTTATATTCTTGTAGGAAAAGGATCCTTACCAAATAGAAAATCCACAAGTCAAAAGGAACTAAATAACAACATTCATACATCCTATGTTAACCTGAATTGCGACGCCTTTTCGATCTCTGATTGACCTGAAATGTTAATTCTAGGTAGGAAAACATGTCAGGAGACCTCAAATAAATTGCTAGTCCGATCCACGACCAGATTGAAAATTATGATTGTTGCCGTAAAACTAGATAGGTGCACATTTTACATCGAAATCCGAATTTGACCATGCCTGGATCGTATCAAATGCATGTTGCAAATGTAGCACACAAATGACTGTAAAGAAACTTTTTTTTTGTTCTTATAATATTCTCAAGAAATATTTTTATAGAAAGGATAAACAAATGCTTTGTCTCATAAATTTTTTTTGTATTTATTAAAAGCTATTTTTCTCTTATTCCCGCTCGCACAAGCTTCGTGATATGCACATATAATCTCTCTTAAGATGACACGTTAGTGTTCTGAAGAAAATTAAATCCTTAGACTAATCATTTCTAATTTTTTTTTATAAATTAGTTAAGCCACATCATTTTCATATGTTTTTATCATAAGTGTATCTAATTGTACACTCAGGTAGAGATATGAACTTACAGAAGGTAACCTAATTTTCTAGCCTAAAAATACTCATAATTAAAAGTTTGAAAGGACATGCTTACCTTATTGGTCAATCTTCATTTATGAATGCATATCTTTTTAGTTGACTAAATCAAGATATAAGTGTGTAAGTGATAAAGACAATAATTATGCTTTAAAAAAATTTCTTCATCTTCTTCTCTTTGATCTGAGATATGCTACGCATTCATTGAAAATCAAACTTTATGTTATGGCCTAGATACAAAAGATTTTCACTTCTAACATAAGATTTGATCAACTCCATCTTTTTTATTATGTAATTGCTTGTCTACTTTCGAAGTGAGCAATTGATTTTTTCTTTAAGGAACTAAAGAGTAGAATGGATCCATACTAAAGTGTTATGTACACTTGATTTTTTCTCAAGGATTTGTCAGGAGGAGTGTCTTGATAGTTTTATGTATTAGGTTCAACTATCAATTCAAGACACATCACTCCCCCCTAACTGATAACATACTTGTATTTAAAATCAATTTTACTTTTACGAACAGTTAGTAAAATAACTTGAAGTCCTCACAATGTGACACAACCAAAGAGTTGATGTTTTATCCCATGTGCAGGAGTGTTGAAGTAATAAAAACTCGGCAAGACCGGGGTCGAACCATATAGAGGTTAACTATATAAATTATAAATAATAATAATAATGATGATGATGATGATGATGTAAGAGGACTTTGAGATGTAAGATTAATATGAAAATTAAATAATGATAAAAACAGTTCTCAAGGTTAGAGGATCCACTAATGGTATTTCAAATAAGCATAATATAAACTGTTTTTAGTACTCAACTGGAAAACACACACAAAAGGAGGTTCCAATTGGATTATAAATTGTTAACATGATTACATTAGTTATCTTATTCGAATAATGCTAATACTTGTAAATGTTGTCAAGTATTCATGATATTAATTTATGTTAACAACAAATCAAGTTCCTTTCATAGCACAGGTGTCGGTTATACCATACAGTTAGGCTATGAAAGTGCTAAGTATTTCTTGTACCAAGGGTTATATACAACATAAATCTAGATTAACCATTTAACAAGCAAAATATTAAGAGTGAATAAGATAACAAATGCAAAATATGTTAGTATCAAACATTAAAGTCCATGTTGAGTTTATATTATACTTATTTTTACACCATTAGTGTACCCTTTTCACCTTGACATGATAAACTTAGCTAAACATGATTAAGAAGAGAAATATAAGCAAACTATATGAGAATATAGTTATGATAAAAAGCATAAACAAGAGATTATTAAGAACACAACTTAAACATTAAAAAAATATAAAAAAAGAGAGCAAGAACATGATCTTGATCTGAAAACCAAGATGCCTAAATTCATGGCAAATGGCTCCTTTTATAGGCCAAAATTTGGAACTATTGATGATGACTAATTGTTGAGTGGGTGGCCACCTCTTGACTTGGTAACACTCCTTATCTTCTTGTCTGCTGAAAACATCATTGATAACATCAAAATTTAAATAGATAATCTTTATGAAAGTTCTGGGAAATTGTCTCAGCTTTCCAACAAAACATGAATCGGTGCATTGGGACTTCTATAACTCGAGATATGGGCTGAACAGTATCTGGGATACAGAACAGATTCTGACTTCTCCGTTGTTGCTACCATTTGAACTTGAAAATGGCACTTTTAAATCTTGGACTCTTCATGAAAGTTTTAAGCCTATGTCTTTGCTTTCCATACATATAAATTAGACCTAAATCCAAGTTCTATAGCTCCACTTATGATCCAATAACCAAATTGTGTTCAAGTTTGGACTTAGCCAGCATCTCTCTGTCTTCTCAATTTCAGTAGTTAAACTCATCAATCAATCCTTTGATTTATGTGATACGCCTGCATTTAAGATGAATATTTACCATAAATTAAAAGGTATCTTATATTATTAGACATGTTATTATAAAACATGCTCTAGTTAAGGAGTTATTGATACTTTAAGTGCAAAATGATGACATAAAACCTTGATAAAAATGCACTTTTAAGTGCTAATCACAACCTCCAACCAGCTTATTACTAGTCCCTAATAATCAAAGTGTTAAAATAGAAAAACAATTTGCAAGTTCCACAAAGCAAGGCATTCATCATTCAACTTCCATTAATCTATCCAAATAAACAAACTCTCATTAGATTTATTTATCTGCTTCATACTTCTTAAACAAGATATTAATAAACCTTCTTTTTTTGCTTAATATATCAACACATAGTTATGGGGCTTTTCATGGAAGAAAATTTTTTTTTGTTCTAATGTTTAAGGTTAACCTTCTTGGATTGGGATTATTTTTTTTAAATTATATATACATATAACTTAAAACACAATGCACACAATGCATCTTTAACCCATGTAACAAGTTTTCGGCTAATGACTCCCAAATCAGTTGGTCTTGGGGCATTAGGTGTTGAGACACCCCTACGAGCTTAGAAATTTAGGTTGCAAATACCGATACGTAGATAGTGCAATTTTTGATTTCCTTAAACTTTTCTCCTGAACCCATGTAACAAGCACTGGGTCAATAGCTCCCAAGTCAGTTGACTTTAGGGTAGTAGGTGTTAAAACACCCCTTCGGGCTTAATTGCTCAGGTTAGGGAGGCTATGAAACTAAACTTATCTATGTTTTTATTATCATCAATATTATCAATTTTTTTTAATATCAATTACTACCCTCTCCCCCCTTCCCAACTAAAATGAGACATTATCCTCAATGTCTTAAGGTAGAAAGATAGAGTATAGAAGACATCACCTGAAACAGCGAACATTGATAAACCTGAAACACACTTAAACAAATATAAGAAATAACAAAACACAAATATTATGTTATTAATAAAATCAAAAGACAAACATTCTTACAAACTAAGGCTTAAATCCAATTTAAGCTTTTTACGGCTTCCCATAGTTGACCAATTTATGCGACTCCTAGAGGGATCAAGTACATGATCAAGCACAATAAAAGATTGTAGTTGGTCAATCAAATGTTTAGCAGTAGCAGCAGAGATTATGATTTGTGATGCCAAAGATGTTAGAAATTCTTGTTCCACAACTTGATCAATAAAAGACAACAAATTATCATAAAAACCATTAACATTTAACAAACCTATAGGTTTATGATGAATGTGCAGTTGAGCCCAAGAAGAAATATAAAAGATCTCTTTCAATGTACCTAGACCACCTGGTAAGGCAATGAAGGCGTCAACATGGTTAAACATTGTATGCATTTGATTAGACATTGTGGAGACATGTAGTTCTTCTCCAATTGTTTTTCCAATGATGTCCCCTTTTGCTAAAGCTTTGGAGACGACCCCCGAAACTTGATTGCCTCCTAAAAATGCAGCTATTAACACACCCCCATTAACCCAAGGCTGCCTCCCCCATACACTAAATGAATCTTTCTCTCAGCTAGTACATGACCAAGATAATTTGCTGATTCTAAAAACTCCTTTTCTTTCCCAGGACCAAATCCACCGAAAACACAAATATTTCTTATATGATGACTTGAGAAACCTGCCATTTCTACACACTTCTATATCTGTTGAATGTGTGGGCTGAGTAGAAATGAAGGGAAGGAAAAGAAGATTTTATAGATGAGAAATTGAAAATGCAATCATACCACCTATATGTAGGCCAGCAAGAGTCTCTCTCTCTCTCTCTTAAAAGCATGTGTATGTAAAGTAGTTGTGATTGTGGCTCATATCTTCCTTTGGTTTTATATCCAAGAACGGCTTAAACGTCTTCTATGGGTCGGGGATAGGTTTCCCATCCAGTTTTCTTAAAAACTAGCAGACAAAGTTTTTTTTAGTCAGATTCCCAACAATATGACGATCATGTTCTTTATGAAAATTGGGTTATAAATCATGAATTGCAAAATGCACATCTCCACCAGGATACGTCTCAAAAGTCAGTAGAAGATTATTTAAAGTTCCTTATGTTTTGAAATAAATCCTGACTTTTGACAATTTTCATAAGCTTTGCAAAACACATGTCTTTGAACATGGTGGGCCAATAAAATTTACTTTGTAAGATTTTGCAGTTGTCTTTTTGTATGAGAAATGACCCCCACATACCTCAGAATGACAAAATTTAATGACACTACTTACCTCATTGTTAGGAATGCATCTTTGAAATATTTTATCAGGACAATATTTGAATAAGTAAGGGTTATCCCAATAAAAGTTCTACACTTTGTTCAAAAACTTTTTTTTATCTTGGGTACTCCAATGAGCTGGCAAATCTCCTGAAAAAAGAAAATTGATATGATTAGCAAACCAAGGCATTGGACAAAGAGAATGTAAGGATTCGTCAAGAAAGTAATCATTGATTGGTGGGATGTTAGATGTTGAATTTATTGTCAATTTTGACAAATGATACGCGACAACATTTTTGGTGCCTTTCTTGTCCTTGATTTCTTCCTGAGAATAAATCATTTGCAATTCTTTAGATTCATCAAACTCAGTTTTACTAAAGGTAGATTCAAATTGATTATGAACTAATTCTTCAATAAGATCTACTTCCTGTAAATCATTATCATCTCTAGGTTGCTTGTAAATGTTTAAAATATTCATCTCCAATGTCATGTTTCCAAATGATAGCTTCATCAGTCCATTCCTACAATTAATCAATGCATTAGAAGTTACAAGAAATGGACGTCCTAAAATAATTGGAATTGAATTACATGCTTCAACAGGTTGTGTATCCAAGACAATAAAATCCACAGGATAAATGAGTTTATCAACTTGTACTAACACATCATCAACTATTCATCTAGGCACTTTTACAGATCTATCAGCAAGTAAAAGAGTTACAGAAGTTGGTTTTAACTCACCTAGATTGAGACTTTGAAAGACTAAATATGAAAGTAAATTCACCGTGCTCCAAGATCAAGTAAAGCTTTTTCAATTTTATGTTCTCCAATAAAGCATGAAATTGTAGGACAACCAGGGTCTTAATATTTCAAAGCATTATTGTTTTGAAGAATAGCACTTACTTGTTGGGTTAAAAAGGCTTTCTTTTTCACATTCAGTTTTCTCTTCACAGTGCACAAGTCTTTCAAAAAATTTAGCATAAGAAGGTATTTATTTAATAGTATCCAACAAAGGTATATCGATGCTTACCTGTTTGAAATCTTCAAAGATTTCATAATTGTGATTGACTTTTCTTTGTTTGGTCATGGCATGAGGAAATGGAAGTGCTGGCGGGGAATTAGTCTTTTCTTTGCAATGTTCAGATTCAACCCCTTCCTTACCCTGTATTAACTCATTATCTTTCTCACAAGGTTCAAGAATGAGTTTTTCAATAACCTTACCACTGCGGAGAGTAGTGACTGATTTGACTTGATCCATGTGTTGGTTTCTTGAACTACTTGCATTGTATTGTCCTTTGCGATTTTGTTGTGGTTGAGATGAAAACTTACCTTTCTCCTGAAAACTGAGAGCAGATGTGAATTTTGCAAGAGCATCTTTTAGATCTGTCATGGTTTGAGCATTTTGAATGTTGATTGTCTCCTGCTTTTCAATGAATGCATGCAATGTTTCCTCAAGATTTCTTCTAGGAGGTGGAGCATAAGGAGGTGCATATCCATGAGAATTTTAGAAATTATGGTGTGCTTGAAACGGTGGCTGTGAAGTTTGTGCATTATTGTTATCACTCTTCCAATTGAAATTTGGGTGATTTCTCGAACCAGGATTGTATGTTTGCGAGTATGGGTTATGATTGGGCCTTCGAAAACTATTTAAAGCATGGGCTTGTTCATGGAGGCATTCTTTGAAAGAAGGCAAAGTTAGACAGTCATTGGTTGAATGTTCATTGGTTTCACAGATTTGACACACAATGTCTTGAACAGATTTTAAATGGCCACTCTTTTTGAATTCAAGTGCCTTGACTTTTCGAGCTAAAGATGCAAATTTGGTTTTGAGGTCATGATCTTCCTTGAGGTTGTACATACCTCCACTAGATGTATGAGGTTGTGTTTTACTTGGTGCCTCATAAGTGCATGTAGTGTCCTAATTTTGAGCATTTTCAGCTAGCAAGTCTAGATACTCCATTGCTTCATCAGAGAATCTTCAAAAGTTCCATTGCACATCAATTCCATCATTTGCCTATCTTTAGGTGTTAACCCTTCATAAAATTATGAAACCAATCTCCATGTTTCAAAAACATGATGAGAACAGGTATTAAGCAAGTCTCGGTACCTTTCTCAACATTGGTAAAATGTTTCTCTTGGTTTTTGAGTGAAAGTGGTGATTTATCTTTTAAAATAGTTTGTTCTGTGAGACGAAAAAAGCTTCTTTAAAAATTGTTGTTACATTTCATCCCAAGCACGAATGGATCCTAGTCTCAAATTTTTTAGCCATGTTTTAGCTTTATCTTTTAATGAAAAAGGAAAAAAGCTTTAATCTGATGGTGTTCATGCTACAATTTAAGTCATTATAGGTGTTATAGACCTTTTCAAATTCCCTTATGCAAGTACGGATTTTCTAAATCTAAGCCATGAAAAGAAGGTAAAAGTTGAATAATGCCTGGCTTAAAATTAAAATGAGATGCATAAGGGCGGAAAACTATACATGATGGTGCACTTGTCCTTATAGGATTCATGTGGTCTCTAAGTGTTCTAACTCGATTATTCTCATTATTCTCATTATGAAGCGACTGCTTATCTTCTTCGACCATATTTTTTGAAAATGATGAGGATACCCTACAAAGTCTACCACTTAATGTACGTGACCGAACTCATGCACGTGTAGGAAGAGAATAAAATGGAAGAGAAGAAAAGAAAAAAAAGTTAGATAAAAGGAAAAAAAAAAAGAAAAGACAATAAAATAAAACATATAATTTATAAGTGGGCTTCATGTAAGTCCACCCAAGGGAGGGTCCATTAGGGTTTATTTAAGTTTAGAGTCAGTATAAATAAAGGCATAACCACATATATAAGGGTTACACAATACAGATTAATAAAACTTATTGTTTGCCGCACTTTGTGTGTGTGTGTGTGTGTGTTGGTGAGATAATCTCCCTTCCTTGGTTCTCTAAAGAACTAAAAATAACTTCTCGAAGAACAGCTGGCTTCGTGGCATCATCCTTATACTTCTCATTCGCGAATCAATATTTGTTAGGTGGGGGTTTTTCGTTTCCAATAATGCTGATGCCTAGGTACAAGTTATTTTGTGTCACACTCCTATCAAAACTGATTTACTTGGCTTTCCTAGAATCAGGTCTTCACATGTGGGTTGCATGACCATATGATCACGAGGTTCGCATCATGTAATCTAAATTTCAGCAGATGAATATTACTTCTGAATTTTTTAGTTTTAATGTGTGAGAGTGATTCTTGCATTCTGCAGTTCTTGGACGAACTGAATCTAATTTATCGAAGATTAACTGGCTCTGTGGCGTCATTCTGCTCATTCCAATAGTGTTCGTGCCTTGGGGTAGATTTTCATTGTGTCACACTACTACCAGATCTTTTTTGGCTTTCCAGGATCAGATCTCAATCTTGATTGTGGGTTGTGTGACCACGAGGTTCGCATCAGAGCGTCCTTCCAACATAATAGGTCATTCCTACCATCATCCGGGAGAAAGGAAGTGGGAGTACATCGAATAAGCTCAATCAATGCGGGAGATACGATCCAGGAAAGGTCAAATTCAGATTTTGACGTAAAAGGTGCAACTATCCAGTTTTACGGCAACATATATACTTCTCAATCCGACCGTTGGATCGGGTTGCAATTGTACATGGAGTCTTCTGACATGTTTTCCTACCTTGGGTTAAAATTTCAGGTCAATCGGAGTTTAGGAAGACATCTCAATATGGGTCAACAGAGGCTGTACGAATTTTGTTATTTACTTCCTTTTGACTTGAAGACTTCCTATTTGGCTAGGATTCTTTTCCTAAAAGGATGTGGCAGCTTATTTGGAAATCTTCTAATTCTCCAAAGATCTTTAATGGGCTGCAACATAGTTTCCATGTGTGTCAAGGATTCATAAATGTTTCAGAATCCTTTTCTTATAAGGATTCCTTATTCATCCTAGCTACCAAAAGGAAAGAAGACTTCAGAATAAATTCTACCTTCAGATCAGATTTCCTAGTCTATTTGGGACATCTTAATGGTGACAAATCTGATTCTAGCATATTTAGGATATTAATTTCGGATTTATTATTGTTACTATTATTTTCTTCTTTGTTTAAGGTTTATTTATATTATTTGGGTTTAATTGTAAGTGGGCATCATATAAGTCCATGTAAGGGGTCCATTAGGATTTATTTTACTTTGGAGTCACTATAAATAGGGGCATAAGCAGACATGTAAGGCTAGACAATTCAGATTAATAAAACTTCTTGTTTTCCGCACTTTGTGTGTGTGTGTGTTGGTGCGATAATCTCCCTTCCTTGGTTCTCTAAAGAATTGAAAACGACTTATCGAAGAACAACTATCTTCGTGGCGTCATCCTTATACTTCTCATTCGCGAATCAATATTCGTTAGGTGGGGGTTTCCGTTTCCAATAGTGCTGGTGCCTAGGTACAAGTTATCTTTGTGTCACACTCCTATCAAACCTGATTTACTTGGCTTTTCAGGAATTGGTGTCTTTGTGTGTGGGTTGCGTGACCACGTGATCACGAGGTTCACATCAGTGGGGGATTTAGAAGGTGGCCAAATCAACTCCTTACCAACAATAATAGAACTCAACCGTGCATAGAGAAATAGAACGCCATATCCAACATGAAAGTAGATAAATTTTGGAACCACACCACGTAAACCGAGAATCTTTCTCCAACTTCATGAACAATTTCCAGGCCAAGGAATCTCTCAAATACTCTTACCTCGTAAAAAATAAGAAGATATCCATGAAGATCAAATTAATTTTTCTCGTAAAATGAGTTTTGCAGCTACAGTGTATCATGTATGGCAAGAACGGAATGCAAGGATCTTTGCTGGAATGTCTAGAACTTCGAATTTGGTCTTTAATCAAATCGAATGTATCATTCGTGATAAGCTTGATTTGATGAGGAATGTCGTACCAACAAATAAAAACAAAAGGATCCAACGAGCTTGGAGGGTGAATACTATAGATTCTTAATTTGTTAGTTAGCTGGTTGTATTGGTTTCCCTAACGAATCTAGTGAGGTTTCAGTTTTATGGTCGGTGGCTAGCCTGTAGCCATCTGTTTTTTAT
The DNA here is from genome assembly GCF_951802175.1 of Populus nigra. Taxonomy (NCBI): domain Eukaryota; kingdom Viridiplantae; phylum Streptophyta; class Magnoliopsida; order Malpighiales; family Salicaceae; genus Populus; species Populus nigra. The sequence continues at coordinate 990,549 of NC_084870.1, read as the reverse complement.
GTTTCTGTTATCATTGTAAATCTGGGGTATGCCCCTTATAATGTTTGTATCTTCTTCTTTTAATACATACGTCAACTTACCAAAAAAAAAAGATCAAATAGATTTAACCGGATTACAAATAGACCATAAATTCTTAATCATTGCTGGTAGAATCAAATTGCTCAAAAAGTCCCAAATTTGTTTTCTTATTTGTCCAAGTTAAATAAGAAAATCCAAGCTAATCAAGGACATCAAGAGGGCTAGCAACACAAAATTTTCAAATCAGATTTCTCCTAGTTTATTTGGGACTTCTTAAGGGTGACAAATCTGATTCTAGCATATTTAGGGTGGTAATTTTTGAATTTTTATTATTTTCTTCTTAGTTTTCGGGTTATTATTACTTTTTTGGGTGAATTGTTAGCGGGCCTCATATAAGTCCACCTAAGAGGGGTCCATTAGGGTTTATTTCAGTCTAGAGTCAGTATAAATAAAGTCATAACCACTAGACGTGTGGGCGACTATGAAATTTTCAGATTAATACACATCTTTTGCCGCAACTTTATGTGTAAGTGGTGAGATATTCTCCCTTTTTTGGTTTTCTAAAGAACTGAAACTACTTATCAAAGAACAATTGTCTTCATGGCATCATTGTTATACTTCTTGTTCGCGAATTATTATTCGTTGGGTGGGGGATTCCGCTTCCAATAGTGTTGGTGCCTAAGTACAAGTTATCTTTGTGTCGCACTCCTATCAAACATAATTTACTTGGCTTTCCGGGAATTTGGTGTCTTTTCGTGTGGGTTGTGTGACCATGTGATCATGAGGTTTGCATCATTAGTGTTGGTGGCTGAAGGCGACGATGGGGAGAGAGAGAGAGAGAGAGAGATATGGAAGAGAGAGTTCTCGGTGGCAGCAAGAAAGGGGTGGAAGCTGATTTTTTGGTGACTTTGGACCTGATTTTCTCCTTGCTCAAGCCATGAAATCTACCCCTATTTATATGGGGTGGAAGATGGATGTTTCGTCTTTACTAGTACAAAATCTTGGCCATTGTTTTGACCTGAACGAATCTCAATCGTTGGCTCAAAGTAGCTATCATGAGCTATCAGTTTTGCTGCTGATAAGGGTTAGTCGGGTTGGCAAATTTGGGGCGGTGCCACAACGTTTGTGACGTCAATCAGACGAAACGGATCATACACGGGTGTAGTTAGATGTCAGGTGATCATTTTCATGCAAGTTTTGTTCAATTTGATGGAGAGATGAAACATAAAATGCCTCGAGAAGGTAGATTTCCAGGCTAAAATCTAAAGAAGAAGATGAACAATCAACCCTAAAATGGTGCCGTTATGGTCAAGTTCACTTTAGTTTTTTGATTTTTGATTTCTCTCAATTACACCTTTGATTGACTTCAAACTTTCAATTTTATTCAATTTTGCTTCTGATGAACATCAATTTCAGCACCTTTTTCTTTTTGGTCCTTAGTTCCAGATTTTTTCAATTTAACCCTAGATTGGCCATTAAACTTTCAAATCTCTTTAATTTCACCCCTGATTTCATCCAATTGGGTGCCTTTTCCAAAATGGCCCATGGGTACGAATTTCTTCAATTTAATAACCCTTAATTCACCCTAAAACTTTGATTTTCTTCTAATTTTACACTTGATTTCAATCAATTGACTTGATAAATATTAAATTTGATCATCTAAAATTCTAATTTTCTTAATTAAGCCTAAATTGGAATTCCAAACTTAATTTTTCACCAATTAAGCTCCTAATAAAATTAATTTGACCCATTTAAAGTATAATGAAATCCTTACACCTATATAAATCCTTCAATATGACCCAAATTAATTCCTAAATATAATTAAACTTTAAATTGGCCCATGATTAAATCAAATTGGTCTAATTAAAATCTAATTATGTCCTTGGACTTACAGATTCGTCCAATAATCGTGTAACTTAAATAAACCCTTATGGACCCCACTTAAGTGGACTTATATGAGGTACACTTACAATTGATCCAAATAAGTAATAATAACCCAAAGATTAAGAAGAAAATAATAAAATAATAAAAATCCAAAAATTACTATCCTAAACATGCTAGAATCACATTTGTCACACTTAAGAAGTCCCAAATAAACTAGGAAATCTGATTTGAAGGTAAAATTAATTTTGAAGTCTTCTTTCCTTATTGTAGCTAGGATCAATAAGGAATTCTTATAAGAAAATGGTTTTGTAACATTTATGAATCTTTGCCATACTTGAAAACTATATTGTAGGCCATTAAAGATTCTTGTAGAGCTAGGAGATTTCCAAAACAAGCTGTCATATCCTTGTAGAAAGAGGATTGTTGCCAAATAGAAAGTCCACAAGTCAAAAGGAAGTAAATAACAAAATTCATACAGCCTCTGTTGACCTGTATTACGATGCCTTCCCGAATTCCAAGTGACTTGAAATTTTAACTCAAGGTAGGACAACATATCTAGGATATTAATTTCAAATTTTTATTATTTTGTTCTTAGTTTTTGGTTTATTATTACTTATTTAGGTGAATTTTGTAACTAGGCTCAAATTAGCCCAGATATGGGAATCCATTAGGATTTGTTTTTTTGGATAAGGTAAGTATATTGACCAAAAAATAGCAAAATACAATAAAGGATCCAAACCCTACAAAGGGGCAACGATGGACAAACCCACTTACCATAAATGCATACAAACAAATATAAACCGAGTCATATCCCGAGTACAATTAAAATTAAAAGGACATGCCCTTGAAACCTGAAAAACCAATAAACAAATCAAACAAAAATAAAAATATCATCAGAAAATCCCTACACAATATGAAGTCTTCTATTAGTAATCAAAGAAACCATATTGCGAAAAGGATTAACTTTTAAAAAATACAACTAACCATGTCTATAAATCATCGAACTAGTATGAGGAGCATCACCATTAAGATGAGCATTCTTTTCCCTCCAAATATAATAACACAATAGTAGCTAACATCAATCTCGTAAGAACAAAATGAAGAGAGCACCCCTCACTAAAGTTAGAGAGCCAAGAGACGGTGTTAACCCAAGAGCAACGGTAAAAAAGGATGAGACATTTCGAGCATGGATCATACCAAGTGCAATGAGAGAATGGGCAATCAAAAAATGAGTGATCAACATCTTCTTTATCACCTCCACATGAAAGGTATCGGATAATCTGAATAACACCATAGGATCAAAGCTTATCTTGAGTAGGGAGTGCTTCATGAATAGCAATCCACAAGATAAATAAATAAAAATCACGGGATAACATGTTTATGCCAAAAGATTTTCCACCACTCCTTTTTGTCCTGAACAGGATAAACAAAGTTCCAAGCACAATGAATTGAGAAGATACCCCTTGGAGCATCCTTCCAACACACTAGGTCACGCTTATCATCATCCAGGAGAAAAGAAGTGGGAGTACATCAAATAAGCTCAATTTACTCAGGGGATTAAGAAAAAGGTGAAATCCACTCCTTACCAGCAATAATAAAACCCAACCTTGTATCCCTCTTTTTTTTTGTAAGCAACCTTGTATCCCTCACCAAGCTAGAATCCATAATAATCAAACCAAAGTGAAATAAAATGCCCATCTCCTACATGGAAGTAGATGAATTTCTGAACATCTCGACGAAGTCCATGAATCTTTCTCTATCTTCAAGAACAATTTCTCGGGCAAGGAATCTCCCAAATACTCCCACCATGCAATAAATAAGAAGAAATTAAGGATGACCATATATAGTTGGCCAAATTACATATAGTCCATAAATGTGAATAAGGAATTAATTCTGAAATATTCTTTCCTTTTTTTGTAGCTAGGATGAATAAGGAATCCTCGTAAGAAAAGGATTCTAAAACATTTATGAATCCTTGCCACACTTGAAAACTATGTTACATCCCATTAAAGATCTTTTTACAAATAGGAGATTTTTAAAATAAGCCGTCACATCCTTTTAGGAAAAGAATCCTAGCCAAATACAAAGTTCACAAGTCAAAAGGAAGTAAATAACAAAATTCATACAGCCTCTGTTGACCCGTGTTTAGATGTCTTTCAGAACTCCGATTGACCTGAAAGTTTAGCCCACGGTAGGACAACATGTCAAGAGACTTCATGTAAACTTTCAACCCGATCCAACTGTCGGATTGAGAATTATGACTGTTGCTGTAAAACTGGATAGGTGCCCTTTTTACGTCAAAATCCGAATTTAACCTTGGCTGGATCATATCACAAGTTATACTCTAAAGCAGTCCCACCAACGCCCCCTTCTTCATCTTAGCCTCTCCCATCATTGGAGGCTTATCATTATGATTAGATGGGCACGTAATTAAGTTATGCCCGAATACATTACAAGAACTACACCCGGAAGGAAGCCATTCATAGTTAGCTGAAATAGTAATTACCATTCCATTGGGGGTATTGTAGATCAAATTCCTTAACCAGCATCTTAGAAGCATCAATTTCAACACAAACTCTTGATAAGTTAGGCATTTACTCATTCGGGTAGTAACATCATCATGTAAAGGAACCCCTAGAGCACTAGCAACATAACTTAGCCCCTTGTTAGTCCAATATTCCAACGAAACATGATGAAGTTTAAACCAAACAGGAATTCTTGACAAATCATCTTTCGAGAATTGCATGTTTGGTGTCCAATGTTTGCTAGCCATGTGCCATGGAGCTCGATCTGGGATAACAGTAGCATGATCAACCGAATCAAATGTGAAGAGAAAGAAATCATTATATGACGACAATACTTCTAATAATCTAAGTGATCCCCAAATTCTGTTAATTATAGAATTAACAGCTAGGAATGGAAGTTTTTGATCTACAAAGTGCCCAATAATGGTGGATTGTCAAAGAGTTAAACCTTCTTCAAAGACTTTAACTGGAGGACTTACATCCCAGTCAGATTCCAGCAAAGGAGGTAAAAAAACAAAATTTGGTTTGTTTACCTCAACAAATTTTGGCTAACTTTCACGTCCAAGTTTACCTCAACTCTAACAGCGTTTAAGAAGTTTAACTTGCAACAATTGGATTGTTGGGAGACAATGGATTTGCCATGTTTTCCAATTCAAGATCTAAGCGTGACAACTACGGCTTTATGAAGGCAGCTAACATATTTCCTTCCTTAGCTATAAAGGTGGAGTGGACTACTTGCTTACCCATCTGATGTTTTGAAACTTTCTTTTCTTGGAAATTGACCAAACTAGCATTAATTGCTTGCCCCTGAACTACCCCATCTTCCCCAAAAGCCCTCTACTTTCATCTAGTTCAACAATACTTCCAAATCTAAGTAACCGGATGTGTCCTTCAGTATCAACTTTGATCTCATAAGAAAATTTAGTATCGTGGCCAAGCAACATCTCCTGAAGTTGTATTCTCAGGTTGTGTCTAGTCAAAAGCTAACAATCCCTTATTACATTCTGAATGGCTTTGTTGCTGATGGAGTGGAAAACATCATTTTGAATCAACATTAGGAGGGGAAATAACATCAGTAGTACCCATATTCACTTCTTTCTTTCCCATCTCCCTCGTCTAAACTGCAAGAACAAAACCAAAAACCACCAAAAGAAAATGAAATTTGGATTGTGCAGGAATCAACCTAATCTAGAAGAAAACAAAGTTAAGACATAATCAGATGCAAAGGATTCCAAATTTGATCGTGTAGGAGGAAAGGAACAGGGGAGAAAAGAGACAACATTCCCATTAGGAATGTCAGCAGAGTGTCTCCTATGTGAATTACTATGTATATGTATATACCTTATATAGCTTTGTTATAATCTATAGTGCATTCTACTATTACTATTATACACAATTCTAAGCATATGTTATTTTGGTTCACGACAGCGCATCAAAACTTATATTCCATTAATGTAGCGTGAAATCGAACTAAATATCAAGTTTCAAGTCATGTGGACATTTTTTTTGGGTAAGTTGACGTATGTATTAAAAGAAGAAGATACAAACATTATAAGGGGCATACCCTAGATTTACAATGATAACAGAAACATAAAACAACAGATGGCTACAAGCTAGCCACCGACCATAAAACTGAAACCTCACTAGATTCGTTAGGGAAACCAATACAACCAGCTAACTAACAAATTAAGAATCTATGGTATTCACCCTCCAAGCTCGTTGGATCCTTTTGTTTTTATTTGTTGGTACGACATTCCTCATCAAATCAAGCTTATCATGACTGATACATTCGATTTGATTAAAGACCAAATTCGAAGTTCTAGACATTCCAGCAAAGATCCTTGCATTCCGTTCTTGCCATACATGATACACTGTAGCTGCAAACCTCAGTTTACGAGAAAAATTGACGAAACTCTTGCCATGCCAAGAGACAGTGGCCCATTAAATCCATTCATCCCAGCCTTGTCATTCTTGGAATGTCGCATCTGTCACAAACATCCCACCAGATCGCTTTAGTAGAGGAGCATTCAAAGAACAAGTGGTTGTCATCCTCATTGTTTTTTTTTTGGGTAAGTTGACGTATGTATTAAAAGAAGAAGATACAAACATTATAAGGGGCATACCCCAGATTTACAATGATAACAGAAACATAAAACAACATATGGCTACAGGCTAGCCACCGACCATAAAACTGAAACCTCACTAGATTCGTTAGGGAAACCAAAACAACCAGCTAACTAACAAATTAAGAATCTATGGTATTCACCCTCCAAGCTCGTTGGATCCTTTTGTTTTCATTTGTTGGTGCGACATTCCTCATCAAATCAAGCTTATCACGAATGATACATTCGATTTGATTAAAGACCAAATTCGAAGTTCTAGACATTCCAGCAAAGATCCTTGCATTCCGTTCTTGCCAGACATGGTACACTGTAGCTGCAAAACTCAGTTTACGAGAAAAATTAACGAAACTCTTGCCATGCCAAGAGACAGTGGCCCATCGAATTCATTCATCCCAGCCTTTTGTCATTCTTGGAATGTCGCATCCTTTTGTCATCCTCATTGTTGCGAAGATAGAGTGAGCATCTATTAGGACTATGTATACCAAACCAATGAAGTTTATCTTGAGTTGTGAGTTTCTGTTGGACAGCCATCCATAGAAGAAATGAATGTCTTGGAACAACATTCTTGAACCACACAATGTCATGCCATTCAACCATCTGACGATGACGTCTTAGTTGTTCCCAAGCTACTTTGATCGAGAATCTGTGATTTGGCGAATCCAACCAAACTATCTCATCCTTTTGCCCCATCTTAGGATTGGAATTGGAAGGAATAGCTTCTATTATGGGGTGCCAGCCAATAGCTTGGGTGGTAGGAGTTTTCCATTCTGAGTTATGAATTAACACATTCACCTTCGCGTTCTTGGCCATACCTGAATCATAGATGAATCTTTCCCCGTAAGAATCTGCGAGTGGGCTGTGAGGATGCCAATTGTCAAACCATAGAGAGGTTGTCATTCCATCTCCTATGATGTACTTCATCTTCGGCCATGCTAAGGATCTGAGCTTTAGAATCTTTCCCCAAGCCCAAGAGCAATTCTGTGGCGTCTTGATTGTCCAGAAATTCCTACCTCGCAACATATTGGATCTGATCCAAGTAGACCATATTGAGCCATCTGAGTCATTGCACAGATTCCAAATGTGTTTCAACAAAGCAATCTTGTTCCATTCTGTTATCCTTTTTATACCTAGCCCCCCCTCCTTTTTTGAAAGACATACCTGATCCCAAGCCACTTTAGCCCCAGTAGTTCTCATATCTGAACTTGACCAAAGAAAGGATTTCATAATTTGCTCCACATTTTTAATTACTTGCCCAGGTAAGAGAAAGAGAGATGCCCAATAGACCTGTATGGAAAATAAGACGGAATTAATCAGTTGTACCCGTCCGGCATACGAGAGTATCCTACAAGTCCAATGTCGAACTTTAGAGGTGATTCGATCCACGAGGCCCTTACAATAAACAACCTTTAGTCTGAACGAGAGAAGAGGTACTCCCAAATATTTCATAGGGAGCTACCCCTATCTAAACTCAAGAATATTAATAATTTGTTCCCTCTCAGCATTTAACACACCGCTCAAGAAGATGTCACTTTTGTTTGGATTTGGATACAGACCTGATAGATCTTGAAACTTTGTGAGCACAGTTCTGATCATACGAATTGAGTTTACATCCCCGTTGCTAAAAATCATCAAGTCATCAGCAAAACAAAGATGAGAAATTTTATCCTTCTTGCACCTCCAGTGGAACTTGAATTCTTGGTTGGCACTCATCTTGCAGAATAGCCCCGAAAGGATTTCATACATAGGACAAACAAATATGGGGACAATGGATCCCCTTATCTCAGCCCTCTTCCCCCTTGAAAGTAACCTGCAAGCTCACCATTGACGTTGATAGACAATTGACATGATGTAACACAAACCATGATCCAATCAATTACTGTTCTAGGGAATCCCATTTTTATTAACACAGCGTCAACGAAATCCCACCGCACCGAGTCGTAAGCCTTCATCAGATCAACTTTCATAGCACAATGAGCAGGTCCCGTAGATTTATGATAGCCTTTCATTAGTTCCTGAGACAAAAGAATGTTATCACTGATTCTCCGTCCTGAGATAAAAGCAGTCTGATATGGACCAACTAAGGATGGCAAAACAACTTTGATTCTCCCAGCTAGAATCTTAGCGATGCATTTGTACACTGTATTGCAGCAAGATATAGGACGAAAATCTGTCAACCTTGTAGGATTAGCAACTTTAGGAATAAGGGAAATGGATGTAGCATTCATTTCTTTAAGCATTCTACGAGTCTGAAAGAAGGATCTAACAGCGTTGATTACATCTTCCCCAACTATGTGCCACATTCTTTTGAAGAAACCTGCGTTAAAGCCATCCGGACCAGGGGCTTTGTTGTTCTTCAAACTAAACATAGCATGCTTAATCTCCTCCCTTGTTACATCTTGTGCGAGTAGATGCTGTTGCGTTGAAGACAGTTTCAAGTTAATTGCCGATTCCATTACTTCCTCGTTCAGAACCCTAGGCATCTGATCCACTCCTAATACACGATGGAAGTATGCAATTACTTCTGATTTGACTGCCTCGTGTCCTTCGACAACCTCTCCATCCTCCCTTGTAAGTGATAGAAGCTTATTTCTATTCTGTCTTCCATTTACTGATTTGTGAAAGTAGCTAGTATTCTGATCCCCCAAGCTAAGCCACTGTATCCTTGCCTTCTGTTTGAAAAATCTCTTTTTTTTTGGTAAGTTGACGTATGTATTAAAAGAAGAAGATACAAAACATTATAAGGGGCATACCCCAGATTTACAATGATAACAGAAACATAAAACAACAGATGGCTACAAGCTAGCCACCGACCATAACACTGAAACCTCACTGGATTCGTTAGGGAAACCAATACAACCAGCTAACTAACAAATTAAGAATCTATGGTATTCACCCTCCAAGCTCGTTGGATCCTTTTGTTTTCATTTGTTGGTGCGACATTCCTCATCAAATCAAGCTTATCACGAATGATACATTCGATTTGATTAAAGACCAAATTCGAAGTTCTAGACATTCCAGCAAAGATCCTTGCATTCCGTTCTTGCCATACATGATACACTGTAGCTGCAAAACTCAGTTTACGAGTAAAATTGACGAAACTCTTGCCATGCCAAGAGACAGTGGCCCATCGAATCCATTCATCCCAGCCTTTTGTCATTCTTGGAATGTCGCATCTGTCACAAACATCCCACCAGATCGCTTTAGTATAGGAGCATTCAAAGAACAAGTGGTTGTGATCCTCATTGTTGCGGAGACAGAGCGAGCATCTATTGGGACCATGTATACCAAACCGATGAAGTTTATCTTGAGTTGTGAGTTTCTGTTGGACAGCCATCCATAGAAGAAATGAATGTCTTGGAACAGCATTCTTGAACCACACAATGTCATGCCATTCAACCATCTGACGATGACGTCTTAGTTGTTCCCAAGCTACTTTGATCGAGAATCTGTGATTTGGTGAATCCAACCAAACTATCTCATCCTTTTGCCCCATTTTAGGATTAGAATTGGAAGGAATAGCTTCTATAATGGGGTGCCAGCCAATAGCTTGGGTGGTAGGAGTTTTCCATTCTGAGTTATGAATTAGCACATTCACCTTCGCGTTCTTGGCCATACCTGAATCATAGATGAATCTTTCCCCGTAAGAATCCGCGAGTGGGCTGTGAGGATGCCAATTGTCAAACCATAGAGAGGTTGTCATTCCATCTCCTATGATGTACTTCATCTTCGGCCACGCTAAGGATCTCAGCTTTAGAATCTTTCCCCAAGCCCAAGAGCAATTCTGTGGTGTCTTGATTGTCCAGAAATTCCTACCTCGCAACAGATTGGATCTGATCCAAGTAGACCATATTGAGCCATCTGAGTCATTGCACAGATTCCAAATGTGTTTCAACAAAGCAATCTTGTTCCATTCTGTTATCCGTTTTATTCCTAGCCCCCCCTCCTTTTTTGGAAGACATACCTGATCCCAAGCCACTTTAGCCCCAGTAGTTCTCATATTTGAACCTGACCAAAGAAAGGATTTCATAATTTGCTCCACATTTTTAATTACTTGCACAGGTAAGAGAAAGAGAGATGCCCAATAGACTTGTATGGAAAATAAGACTGAATTAATCAGTTGTACCCGTCCTGCATACGAGAGTGTTCGACAAGTCCAATGTCGAACTTTAGAGGTGATTCGATCCACGAGGCCCTTACAATAAACAGCCTTTAGTCTGGAAGAGAGAAGAGGTACTCCCAAATATTTCATAGGGAGCTCCCCCTCTCTAAACCCAAGAATATGAATAATTTGCTCCTTCTCAGCATTTAACACACCGCTCAAGAAGATGTCACTTTTGTTTGGATTTGGATACAGACCTGATAGGTCTTGAAACTTTGTGAGCACCGTTCTGATCATACGAATTGAGTTTACATCCCCGTTGCTAAAAATCATCAAGTCGTCAGCAAAACAAAGATGAGAAATTTTGTCCTTCTTGCATCTCCAGTGGAACTTGAATTCTTGGTTGGCACTCATCTTGCAGAATAGCCCCGAAAGGATTTCCATACATAGGACAAACAAATATGGCGACAATGGATCCCCTTGTCTCAGCCCTCTTCCCCCTTGAAAGTAACCTGCAAGCTCACCATTGACGTTGATAGAGAATTGACATGATGTAACACAAACCATGATCCAATCAATGACTGTTCTAGGGAATCCCATTTTTATTAACATGGCGTCAACGAAATCCCACCGCACCGAGTCATAAGCCTTCATCAGATCAACTTTCATAGCACAACGAGCAGGTCCCGTAGATTTATGATAGCCTTTCATTAGTTCCTGAGACAAAAGAATGTTATCACTGATTCGCCGTCCTGAGATAAAAGCAGTCTGATATGGACCAACTAAGGATGGCAAAACAACTTTGATTCTCCCAGCTAGAATCTTAGCGATGCATTTGTACACTGTATTGCAGCAAGATATAGGACGAAAATCAGTCAACCTTGTAGGATTAGCAACTTTAGGAATAAGAGAAATGGATGTAGCATTCATTTCTTTAAGCATTCTACGAGTCTGAAAGAAGGATCTAACAGCGTTGATTACATCTTCCCCAACTATGTGCCACATTCTTTTGAAGAAACCTGCGTTAAAGCCATCCGGACCAGGGGCTTTGTTGTTCTTCAAACTAAACATAGCATGCTTAATCTCCTCCCTTGTAACATCTTGTGCGAGTAGATGCTGTTGCGTTGAAGACAGTTTCAAGTTAATTGCCGAGTCCATCACTTCCTCGTTCAGAACCCTAGGCATCTGATCCACTCCTAACACACGATGGAAGTATGCAATTACTTCTGATTTGACTGCCTCGTGTCCTTCGACAACCTCTCCATCCTCCCTTGTAAGTGATAGAAGCTTATTTCTATTCTGTCTTCCATTTACTGATTTGTGAAAGTAGCTAGTATTCTGATCCCCCAAGCTAAGCCATTGTATCCTTGCCTTCTGTTTGAAAAAACTCTCTTCAGCCCTGACGGTAGAAGCGTATAGACGAACAGCATCCCTTTCTCGCATGCGCAAAATTGGATTCTCATGCGCTGTATGCAGAGCCTGTTGAGCCTTATCCATTTCGTTTTTTGCATCTTTAACTCTATCTGAAATGTTAGAGAAGTGAGCCATATTGAAAAGTTTCAATTCCTGCTTTAGCTTTCTTAATTTGCAACACAGCTGATACATTGGACAACCCCCCGAATTCTGATCCCATACCTTCTTCACCAAGGGCATGAACTCGTCATGATCCATCCACATATCGAAGAATCTGAATGGTTTCTTTATGTTCTGATCATTGCCAATAACCTTTACCACCATAGGAGAATGGTCTGACATACCCGAAGGCAGAAATCTCGCTTCCGATAATGGAAAGTTCAGATTCCACTTCTCATTAACAAGTACTCTATCTAGTTTCCGCATGATCAGATTCTCAGGACATTGGTTCGACCAAGTATAATGCATTCCTGAATACCGAAGATCATCTACTTTCGCTTCTCGAATACATGTATCCAATCTGTCCATGGTACCAGCCCACGTAGTAGACCCTCCTAACCTGTCCGACTGGTTGCGGATAGCATTAAAGTCACCCATAAGAATCCACGGGGTTGACTCCCATCCATCACTACGACTCACTATATCAGCCCATAATGCCTCACGTAAGGAAGCATTGTTGTCTCCATAAATAATTGAAGTATTGAAACTGATTTTGGTAGCTAATATAGTGACAGAAACATGAATAGCCTGGTCTGACATTCCAACAACATCCACCTTCACCGTATCAGCATTCCAACAAACCCAAATACGACCACGACAAGAGAAATCATAATTATACAAGAAGGACCAAGAACGCAGAAGAAGTTTAGAAACATTATCTTTATTCTTGTCTTTAACTCGAGTTTCAACCAAACCAAAAAAAGTTATCCTCTCTTGATGGATGAGTCTACGCAATTCTGAATGCTTTATAGGATCATTCAAACCTCTAATATTCCAACATCCAATAATCATAGGAAAATAGAGAGGAGTACAAACAACAACACAAAGATTACCTTGACGTGCCTCCTGGAGAGGAGCCAAATTTCTGATTCTTCTTTAAAGAGGCTTTTGAACCCCTTTTCTTTTTCTCTAGAGAGTCTCTAGCCTTAATAGCTAACTGATTAACAGTTTCCCTTTCGGTGGAATTCAGGGTTTGAGGGGTTGTCATGATATCGGTTGGTTCCCCATCTGTATCACCTCCCATTGCGTCCATATCTTGATCTAAAGCAGTACTTGCAGCCCCTTGCTCCTGTTTCATGTCTTCTCGTAAACTCTTCAAGACAAGAGGAGAGGAAGGATTTTCATCTTCATGACAACCAGCATTGCACACATCTGATGTCGCATGATCATTCATATTACAATCAGGCATATGTATACCAGATGTTGAACAACCATTCTCATCACAATTACCCACTTTAGATGCCAAGGGAGCATTCTCCCCACTCACAGAACCCTTGTTTCGTTTACCAACTACCTGCCACTGAAACTGATTCGGCTTGTTATCCGCAGATTTAGAGTTCATAGCTCCTAGATTCCTCTTACCCTCTGCCACCACTTTAAGATTATCAATGTTATTAGTAGCACATAGCGCTGTGGTGTGTCCAAAGACATTGCAATTACTGCACTTCGACGGTATCCATTCGTATTCAGCTGAAATTGTTATGAATAACCCATTTGGACAGCGAAGATCATATTCCTTAACCAACGTCTTCGAAGCATCTATCTCAACGCAAACTCTTGCGTAACTAAGCCTTTTACGCAACAATGTCGTATGATCCGCATGAAGAGGGACTCCAATAGCACTCGCTACACAGCTCAGCCCCTTAATAGTCCAATACTCGAGAGGGACATTATACAGCTTAACCCATACCGGAACTCTTGCCAAATCATCTTTCAAAAATTGCATGTTCGGTTGCCAACGTTTAAGCACCAAAGGCCTGTTTGCCATGTGCCATGGGGCTCTTTCCAGCACATTAATGGCATGATCAACCGAATCAAAGGTGAAGATGAAGAAGCCATTATCCGAAGACAAAACTTCTGATAGACCGTAGGAGCTCCATATTCTTTTGGCAATAGAATTAACCACGGGATACGGTAATTTCTGCCCCACAAAATGACCAACTAGGGTGGATTTCCAAAATTCACAGCCATCTTCAAACACATCAAGAGGAGGAGCTACTGTCACACGACCATCAGTCATAGTAGGGGGAGCAAAGTGCAGATTACGGACTGAACTAATGCCAAGGGTCTTGCTACCCTCATTGTCATCAACACCAGAACCCTTCAAAGCATTTAAAAAATTCAATTTGGGTCTAGGTTTTAGTTGTTCTTGTTGATGAGACCCTACCTTCACCTCATCAACTTTAGAACCCAACACATGGTTCATTTCTGGAACAACATTAGAAGCTTGGGCAGTAGAGTGTTTCTCTATACTAGCATCAGAATCAGCTTGAAACTGAGAAATCCTCATCCCATGGCTATTCAACATATCTTGCAGTTCTAATCTTAATGTATGTCCAGACTTAACTTAATTATGTTGTTCAATGTGAGAGCTAACCATTGGAACATTTTCCACAGAAGAACATAGAGACATTATGGTAGCATACAAATATTAGAGAGAGCAAAATTCTAATAAGATAAACCGAGTCCAAGAAGCAACCTAAGCTCAGAAATAACAGAATTACGAGGCCAATATCTCCCAGCACACTGATTGTAACAAAAATCCGTTCGGTCAAGACGTAGGGTAGGTTCCGAAGAACAACATACTAAAAAATGGTAACGATCCAACGGTGAACAAAGGAGATCAAGCTACGACAAACCACTCTGGAACTAGCAAGAAAATTGAAACTTTTCCAAAGAACTGTGATTTAATCTTCACATATGGCAAAGGCCTTCATGTCTATGACAGCCATAACAGAAATCATGAAGAAAATCTATGCAATATGCTGCAATTTCACCACTTCTCTATAGTTCCAGAACTGAAAATGCAGAATAGTAGAAATATTGCGAGATCAATATCTCTTACCTCGTTGATTGGATAACAAATCCGTTCGGTCAATGTTGAGAGAAGGTTGGAAGGAACAACATAGTCAAAAATGAGAATAATCCAACGGTGGACGGAGTAGATGTAGCTCCAACAGCACCACTCTCTCTCTCTTTCTCTCTTTTCTCTCTCTAAATTTCGGCAGCTTTGATGATAATTACTTTTGAATTTTTGTTTGAAAAATCTCTCTTCAGCCCTGACGGTAGAAGCGTATTTACGAACAGCATCCCTTTCTCGCATGCACAAAATTGGATTCTCATGCGCTGTATGCAGAGCCTGTTGAGCCTTATCCATTTCATTTTTTGCATCTTTAACTCTATCTGAAATGTTGGAGAAGTGAGCCATATTGAAACGTTTCAATTCCTGCTTTAACTTTCTTAGTTTGCAACACAGCTGATACATTGGACAACCCCCCGAATTCTGATCCCATACCTTCTTCACCAAGGGCATGAACTCGTCATGATCCATCCACATATCGAAGAATCTGAATGGTTTCTTTATGTTCTGATCATTGTCAATAACCTTTACCACCATAGGAGAATGGTCTGACATACCCGAAGGCAAAAATCTCGCTTCCGATAAGGGGAAGTTCAGATTCCACTTCTCATTGACAAGCACTCTATCTAGTTTCCACATAATCAGATTCTCAGGACATTGGTTCGACCAAGTATAATGCATACCTGAATACCGAAGATCATCTACTTTCGCTTCTCGAATACATGTATCCAATCTGTCCATAGTACCAGCCCACGTAGTAGACCCTCCTAACCTGTCCGACTGGTTGCGGATAGCATTAAAGTCACCCATAAGAATCCACGGGGTTGACTCCCATCCATCACTACGACTCACTATATCAGACCATAATGCCTCACGTAAGGAAGCATTATTGTCTCCATAAATAATTGAAGTATTGAAACTGATATTGGTAGCTAATATACTGACAGAAACATGAATAGCCTGGTCTGACACTCCAACAACATCCACCTTCACCGTATCAGCATTCCAACAAACCCAAATACGACCACGACAAGAGAAATCATAATTATACAAGAAGGACCAAGAACACAGAAGAAGTTTAGAAACATTATCTTTATTCTTGTCTTTAACTCGAGTTTCAACCAAACCAAAAAAAGCTATCCTCTCTTGATGGATGAGCCGACGCAATTCTGAATACTTTATAGGATCATTCAAACCTCTAACATTCCAACATCCAATAATCATAGGAAAATAGAGAGGAGTACAAACAGCAACACAAAGATTACCTTGACGTGCCTCCTGGAGAGGAGCCAGATTTCTGATTCTTCTTTGAAGAGGCTTTT
This sequence comes from Populus nigra, assembly GCF_951802175.1. Classification (NCBI taxonomy): domain Eukaryota; kingdom Viridiplantae; phylum Streptophyta; class Magnoliopsida; order Malpighiales; family Salicaceae; genus Populus; species Populus nigra. Next base: position 974,086 of record NC_084870.1, on the reverse strand, counting down.
GAACCCTTTTTCTTTTTCTCTAGAGAGTCTCTAGCCTTAATAGCTAACTGATTAACAGTTTCCCTTTCGGTAGAATTCAGGGTTTGAGGGGTTGTCAGGATCATTGACGTTAACTCCTTATCGGTTTGTTCCCCATCTGTATCACCTCTCATTGCGTCCATATCTTGATCTAAAGCAGTGCTTGCAGCTCCTTGCTCCTGTTTCATGTCTTCTCGTAAACTCTTCAAGACAAGAGGAGAGGAAGGATTTTCATCTTCATGACAAGCAGCATTGCACACATCTGATGGCGCATGATCATTCATATTACAATCAGACATATATATACCAGATGTTGAACAACCATTCTCATTACAATTACCCACTTTAGATGCCAAGGGAGCATTCTCCCCACTCATAGAACCCTTGTTCCTTAACCAACGTCTTCGAAGCATCTATCTCAACGCAAACTCTTGCGTAACTAAGCCTTTTACGCAACAATGTTGTATGATCCACATGAAGGGGGACTCCAATAGCACTCGCTACACAGCTCAGCCCCTTAATAGTCCAATACTCGAGAGGGACATTATACAGCCTAACCCATACCGGAACTCTGGCCAAATCATCTTTCAAAAATTGCATGTTCGGTTGCCAACGTTTAAGCAACAAAGGCCTGTTTGCCATGTGCCATGGGGCTCTTTCCAGCACATTAGTGGCATGATCGACAGAATCAAAGGTGAAGATGAAGAAACCATTATCCGAAGACAAAACTTCTGATAGACCGTAGGAGCTCCATATTCTTTTGGAAATAGAATTAACCACGGGATACGGTAATTTCTGCCCCACAAAATGACCAACTAGGGTGGATTTCCAAAATTCGTAGCCATCTTCAAACACATCAAGTGGAGGAGCTACTGTCACACGACCATCAGTCATAGTAGCGGGAGCAAAGTGCAGATTACGAACTGAACTAATGCCAAGGGTCTTGCTACCCTCATTGTCATCAACATCAGAACCCTTCAAAGCATTTAAAAAATTCAATTTGGGTCTAAGTTTTAGTTGTTCTTGTTGATGAGACCCTACCTTCACCTCATCAACTTTAGAACCCAACACATGGTTCATTTCTGGAACAACATTAGAAGCTTGGACAGTAAAGTGTTTCTCTATACTAACATCAGAATCAGCTTGAAACTGAGAAACCTCATTCCATGGCTATTCAACATATCTTGCAGTTCTAATCTTAATGCATGTCCAGACTTAACTTGATTGTGTTTTTCAATGTTAGAGCTAACCATTGGAACATTTTCCACAGAATAACATAGAGACACTATGGTAGCATACAAATACTAGAGAGAACAAAATTCTAAGAAGATAAACTGAGTCCAAGAAGCAACCTAAGCTCAGAAATAACAGCAACCTAACTCATAAACAACAAGAAGCAGATTAGTTCATGAAGGAAGAAGAGAATTACAGAATTACGAGGCCAATATCTCCCAGCACACTGATTGTAACAATAATCCGTTCGGTCAAGATGTAGAGTAGGTTCTGAAGAACAACATACTTAAAAATGGTAACGATCCAACGGTGAACAAAGGAGATCAAGCTACGACAAACCACTCTGAATCTAGCAAGAAAAATGAATCTTTTCCAAAGAACTGTGAGTTAATCTTCACATATGGCAAAGGCCTTCATGTCTATGACAGCCATAAGAGAAATCATAAAGAAAATCCATTCACTATGCTGCAACTTCACCACTTCTCCATAGTTCCAGAACTGAAAATGCAGAATAGTAGAAATATTGTGAGATCAATATCTCTTACCTCGTTGATTGGATAACAAATCCGTTCGGTCAATGTTGAGAGAAGGTTGGAAGGAACAACATAGTCAGAAATGAGAACAATCCAACGGTGGACGGAGTAGATGTAGCTCCAATAGCTCCACACTCTCTCTCTTTCTCTCTTCTCTCTCTCTCTCTCTCTAGGGTTCCTAATTTGAGCTTAAGTCATGTGGACATTGTTTGGCTTAGGTTTTAAATTCGAGTTTTAAAGACCTTGTTTCGTGTCCATATAGCAAATCAACTCAGATTTATTGTGTATGGGAACATTAAATATTTCTTTTAAGTATTAGGATTTATTATTTTGTTTATTTCCTTGTTAGGTGAGGAGGAAACAACATGGGCGACAACTTTTTCCTTTAATTTCTAGGATTAATGGGCTGCATGGAAGGTTATAAATAAGCCTTTTATTGATTTTGTAATATTTTCTATTCTTCTCTTCTTCTCATGGCATAACATTGATTTAATATTATAGGATTTATTTTATTTTGTTAGCTACAACTCTGATACGATCCAGGAAAGGTAAAATTCAGATTTTGAATTAAAATGTGCAACTATCCAGTTTTATGGCAACGGTCATAAGTCTCAATCCGACCGTTGGATCGAGCTGAAATTTTAAATGGAGTCTCCTGACATGTTGTTCTTCGATAAGCCGTTTTCAGTCCTTTAGAGAACCAAGGAAGGGAGATTATCCCACCAACACACAATAACTGCAGCAAAGAAGTTTATTGATCTGAAAATTGCGTCCCCTTACATGTCTGTTTATGCCCTTATTTATAGTGACTCCAGACTAAAATAAACCCTAATGGACCCCTTATGTGGACTTATATGATGCCCACTTACAATTAAATCCAAATAATATAAATAAACCATAAACTAAGAAGAAAATAATAATTTTTTTTAGTAAGTTGACGTATGTATTAAAAGAAGAAAATAATAATAACAATAATAATTCTGAATTTAATATCCTAAATATAATAGGATCAGATTTGTTGCTTTTTAGAAGTCTCATATAAGCTAGGAGAATCAAATCTGAAGGTAGAATTAATTCTGAAATCTTCTTTCCTTTTTTTTTTTGTAGTTAGGATGAATAAAGAATCGTTGTAAAAAAAGGATTATGAGACATTTATGAATTCTTGCCACACTTGGAAATTATGTTGCAGCCCATTAAAGATCTCTGTAGAATTAGAAGATTTCCAAAATAAGCTGCCACATCCTTTTAGAAAAAGAATCCTAGCCAAATAGGAAGTCTACAAGTCAAAATGAAGTAATAACAAATTTCGTACAACCTCTGTTCACCCGTGTTTCGATGGCTTCGATTGACCTGAAATTTTAAACCAAGGTAGGACAACATGTCAGGAGACTCCACGTAAAATTTCAGCTCGATCCAGATGTCGGATTGAGAATTATAACTATTGCCGCAAAATTAGATAGTTGCACATTTTACGTTATAATCTAAATTTGACCTTTCCTGGATCGTATCATTCCCTCTCTCTTCAAGATGATTTGTCTTCAAATCACCAACAAGTTGAATGGACAATTCCTTAGCCTCTTTTTGAAGCCTTTGGAGTTCTTTTCTAGCCAACAATCATCGCCAACAACTTTGGATGAAAGTAGCAGCCTTTCTATTTCGTATATTATCATTGCAACGTATTTTCTCCTCTCTTTCTAAAGCTTGCTGGGCATTGACTGTTGCCGTTAACACATCAAGTTCTTGCTTCATCTCCCCTAGAATACGGGATAGACTCTTGGATTCTTTTTTTAGAACACCAATCTCTTTATTTCTCTCCATTTGATACCATCTCTCTTTTTGAATCCTCCTTTTCTTTTGCCAAAAAACCTCATCAAAATACATGAAATCCCTTTGGTTTCTAGGGTGCCGAAAACCTTCCCGATGGCCGATAGTCTCATCCTGAAAACCACCATCAACAATATCATCAACGTCCACCTCAAAATCCTCATATCAGCCCATCTAAGGCCTTTCGGCCCCACTGTCATTATTTGATTTCGGTTCAGCCCCAATCTTTCTCACGTCTTGGGCACATGTTTCGGTCGCATTACCCTGTTTTCCTACCTTCTCAAGTCTGTCACACATGTTCCCCATCACGGAATTCATTCTTTCCATCATCTTCGTCATGGCTTGCATTTAGAATTTAAGTTCTACATCGAGAGGGGGTGGTGTGTTGTTTTGATCTAACATGATAGTAGCTGCAAGAATTGGTTAGTGGTAAAAAATCCTCACATCACTCGTGTTTTGTGCTTGACCGCTTTTTATGATCGACTTGTTTTAACTCGCAAGTGCACGAGTGTGCGATGTAGCAATTAACTCGGTAAGATCGAGGTCATATCCACAGAGAGCTAGATCTGGAAATTAAGCTAGGTAACAAAAAAAACTCAAGAGAAATTAAATTAACAATAAGTTGGTTGAAAATGATTGATGGATTTGTTTTCAAAGATGAAAACGTGTAAATAGATTTTAAATGACAAGAAAAAGTAAGTCTTGGTCCAAATCAATTTTAATGGTGATGTATTGGTGATTCCTTCAACATATATAAGATAACTCAACCTAATATCAACGATAGTGATATTAGATCGGAAGATATTACAATGAAGTTTAAAAAGATGAAGATTGATTGTTGCTTAAGAATGAACAAGTACTTTCATATTAAGTAAAACATTGAATCAAGCAATCTCTATATCAAAACTAAGGTTTGTGCATAAAAATTCAAGATTATAACATTACCTAAATGATTTCTAAAATTTCTTTACAATAACTAAACATTCATGAAGAAAATAAGAAGATAAACATTAAGATTCATTCATATCTTAAAGAACTCACCTCAATCACCATCATTCTTGATTTGGATCCAAGGAGATTAGCCAACCATGATTATATATAATAACACTTTAATAAACATGAAATAACTTGAATCAAACTGAAATAATGAGTTTTACAAGCCAAAGAACCGAAATCTATAAAGAAGAACACAACACAATTTCAGTAAAATTCGGACACAAATTTGACTCTAACTTTGGACAGCAATTCAACCCTCTTAGAAGCCTCTTTTGGAGATGGCTATTAGAGACATATTTATAGGTCATTCTGTTAGCTTTCCAGATCATTAAAGAATAGCTCATTTGGACATCTGATTCAAACGTTATGGGCAAAACACCAAAAGGTGTTCTGGAAAATCAAACCACGCCATCTTAGAGAACACTTTGGTGCACGTTTTTCTTCCTCCTTTATGAGCTGTCTCTTTCTTCTTTTCACCCAAAATAATATCACAATGTCCCCTCCAGCTATCCATCTTTGTGCTTGCCCTCTTGGATCAATAAATTACCTAAATAAATCAAATGTTATTTGTTGTGTGGACATGTAAGATCATGGATTGTGTTTGAGCTGATTTGGAGGGTGACTGAATTTAAGCATCAAATAAGGATACAAATGTACCTATTATTTGGGCTAAGATTGACATTGAAACCTTGAGTGTTTAATGGTTAAAGTTTGCACACAACATAAGGCATGTTTGGGCTTGAAATAGATCATATGATATTCTTTTCTAGAATTGGACTAGAATTGATTTTTGGGGCAAATTTGGAGCACTTATTTGAACCAAGATTTGCTTCAATCTTCAACTAAATTTCTTTTCAATTCTTTGTTCCGAATTCCGACGTTGAATTTTCTGAAATAATTCATTTAAGCTCCAAAAACCTATCGAAACATTAAAAGAAACTTCATTACTAAAAAGCACATCAATTATTATAAAAAACCCAAATAAAAATAATAAATACATATGTAAAATAAGAGACTTAATGACACTTTTGATGCACAATCATTTCGCTCAAACACTCTTAATATCCTCACACCTCTCTTCTCAATGAAATATGAAATATGAAACTGAAGACACGAATAAAAATAGAAATGAAATATGAAAAAACTGATGAAACAACATGATTAGTACTTAAAAGTGCATTTTTATCAAGGTTTTATATCATCATTTTGCACTTGAAGTATCGAGACCTTAACTAAAGCATGTTTTATAATAACATATCTAATTATATAAGATACCTTTAATTTATGGTAAATATTCATCTTAAATGCAGGCCTATCACATAAATGAAAGAATTGATTGATGAGTTGAAGTACTGAAATTGAAAGGACAAAGAGATGGCCAAACTTAGAAAAGAGATGCTGGTGCAGTCCAAACTAGAACACTGTTCGGCAATTGGGTCATATCTGGAGCTGTAGATCTTGGATTTAGGTCCATTTTATGTGGATGGAAAGATAAGACATAGGCCTACAACTTTCATGTGGAGCCCAAGATTTAAAAAGGCCGTTTTCAAGTCCAAATTGTAGCAACAACGAAGAAGTCCGAATCTGTCCTGCAGCCCAGACACTGTTCAGTGTTCAGCCCATATCTCGAGTTCTAGAAGTTCAAATGATCTCCAATTTTTACCCTGGAAAGATGAGACAATTTCCTAGAACTTTCATGATTTAAGTTTGTTCAAATTATGACATCATCATTGACGTTTTTGGCAGATAAGAAGATAAGAATTGTCACCAAGTCAAGATGTGGCCACCAACTCATCAATTAGTCAACAAATCAATAGTTCCGAATTTTGGCCTATAAAAGGAGGCATTTGCCATGTATTTAGGCATCTTGGTTTCCAGATCAAGATCATGCTCTTGCTTTCTCTCTTTATATTTTGTAATGCTTAAGTTTTGCTTATATTAATCTCTTGCTTATCCTTTTCATTTCCTTTCCTTGTTTATTTATGTTTCTTTCTTTCATTATGTTTAACTAAGTTTATTATGTCAAGGTCAAAAGGGTACACTAATAGTTTAAGAATAAGTATAATATAAACTTAACATGGACCTTAATGTTGGATACTAACATGCTTTATATTTGTTATCTTGTTCACTTTTAATACTTTGCTTGTTAAATGGTTAATCTAGATTTATGTTGTATAACACTTGGTACAACAAATACTTGGCACTTTCATAGCCCATACTGTATGGTATAACCGACACCTGAGCTATGAAAGGAACTTGATTTGTTGTTAACATAAGTTATAATCATGAATGTCTGACAACATTTACAAGTATTAGCATTATTCGAATAAGATAACTAATGTAATCGTGTTAACAATTTATAATCCGATTGGAACCTCCTTTGTGTGTGGTTTTCAGTTGAGTAATAAAAAGAGTTTATACTATACTTGTTTGAAATACCATTAGTGGATCCTCTAACCTTGACAATTATTTTTATCCTTGTTTAATCCTTACATCAATATCACATCTCAAAGCTCTCTTTAACTTATTATTATTGTTGTTGTTGTTGTTGTTGTTAATTAACCTCCATGTGGTTCGACCCCGGTCTTGCCGGGTTATTTATTACTTCGACACTCCTGCACTTGGGAAAAGACATCAATCTTTTGGTCGTGTCACAACACCCAAATATGTTGGATATGTTGAAGATATACTGCAAGAAACGAAAATAACGGAAATAAAGTGAATCTCAAAAGTTAACGCAAAACAAACTCATTTACGACCAAATGCTACAATTTCATATATAGTGTGATAGCAACCCAAATAGATAGAATGTAAAGTTTTAGCAATTTACGATAAGGTTTGATGTACTAACACAAAAAGGGTAAGAATCAGACCTGATTAGACCCGAAATTAAAAACCAAAGCAAAAAATATCTAATTGACCCCAAAATAAATATGTGATGCGATTAGGACCCCAGTAATTAGATTCTCAAATTTGAGCTAATTCTGAGTTAATTTGATCTAATTTTTCCTTGTTTAGGTTTTTGCTGCAGAAACCAATAAATGTCTTTTTCAACGACTTTTTTCTTTTGTTTTTTTTATGCAACTGATATATTTTGGACATAAACCAAATGAAATAACTATTTTTTATATATATATTCTGCAAAATCAAGGAGAAGAAAAAAATTGGACACTAATGCAGTTTTTGCGGAAATAACAAGAAACGAAAAATTGTAAGTGGGCTTCATATAAGTCCATCAAAGGGGGTCCATTAGGGTTTCTTTAAGTCTATAGTCAGTATAAATAAATGCATAACCAAACATGTAAGGTTACGCAATTTTCATGTCAATAAACTTCTTTGCCGCACTTTGTTATGTGTTGGTGGGATAATCTCCCTTCCTTGGTTCTCTAAAGGACTGAAAACAACTTATCCAAGAACAACTGTCTTCGTGGCGTCATCCTTATACTTCTTGTTCGCAAATCAATATTCGTTGGGTTGGGGGTCTCCGTTTCCAATAGTGCTGGTGCTTAGGTACAAGTTATCTTTGTGTACACTCCTATCAAACCTGATTTACTTGGCTTTTCAGGAATTGATGTCTTTGCGTGTGGGTTGTGTGACCATGTGATCACGAGGTTCGCATCAAAAGGTAGCACTAACACCATATTCACCAGGCAAATGGACTTTATAAGCATTGTCATTTTATCTCATAGAGTGTCTTCACCACCCGTGTTTTATGATTACCATCTAAACTAACCCTTTTTGACCATCAGGTGAAGAAATCAAATCCATGAGAATTAAAGGGGTAAATTCATAAACAATTTCTAAAGGTGAAAATTTTATAGTAGAATGCACACTACGATTATATGCCAAGACAAAACCTAATTCCGGAATCTAAAGAAAATTATATCCAAATGACTTCAAATTTGAAAAAAAAATCCGATTATGTTATTGACGGCACGACAATCAACACACATCCTCCATGTTCCATCCTTTTTAGGCACAAGTAGCACTTGCCTTTGAAGCTCCTTTGTCTCCTCGGGGTTACTTCTATAGGCTGGGCGGTTAGGAATCGAAGCTCCGGGCACATGGTCAATTTGATGTTCAATTCCCTTTAATGGTGGTAATCCATTAAGGATGTCTTCGGGGAATATATCATCAAACTCCTGCATCAAAGAAACAGCCATACTAGGAATAGCATAATCAAGATCGTTAGTGTTAAAATAAGCCTCCTTATACACAAGTAAGATCATTGGCTTATTAGTGAAAAATGCAGATATGATTTGAGATCCTCTTGCATAAAAATTAGGTTGTTTGTTTAATTTTTCCACACTACTATCATCACACGAGCTTACTTTCTTCACTTCTCTATTTTTACCTCCACTCTCAACCAGTTTAATTAATGATTTAGGTTTAGCCGAATCTGATGGTTTTCTCTCACCATTGTCCTCACGTGAATTTTCACTCTTCCCATCCTCGCATTCTTTTTTTAATTTCATTTGATCATCATACACTTGTTTTGGAGAAAGAGGTACAAGAGTGATGGTTTTACCATCCTTTACAATAGTGAACCTATTTCGAAACCCATCATGGATTGCTTTCCGATCAAACTGCCATGGACACCCCCAAAAGTAAGTGACTAGCATGCATTGGGACTACATCACACAAAATCTCATCAGAATACTTCCTAATAGCAAATGCAATCAAAACCTGCTTAGTAACCCTCACTTCACCACATTCATTCAACCATTGCAATCTATAAGGCCTAGGATGCTTGATACAACTCAAATTCAAATTCACAAGGGTATCACTAGCAACATTAGCACAGCTACCTCCATCAATTATCATGCTACATACCTTGTTTTTGATGTGACATCGAGTGTGAAATATATCTTCCCGTTGCTGATCTACATCATCGTCCTTGATTTGCATGTTCAGCGCACGCCTTATAACCAAGGCCTCTCTCCCTCAACAGGATATGTAATCTCTTCATCACTACAATCCACCAAAGGTGGCATCTCTTCACTTTTAGATTTGTCACTTTCAGATTCAACCTCCCCATTATCTCTTATAAGCATAACTCTTCGGTTTGGACACTGAGATGCAATGTGCCCCTTCCCTAAACACTTAAAGCATTTAATATCTCTATCATGAGTAGATGGAGATTCAGATTTACCTTTCCCATCCGTATGAGTATCCTTTCTGGCCTTAGGTGGTTCGGCCTTTGCATAAGGCTTTGGTTGGACAGCCCCCTCTCTTTTCAAATTCGGCCTCCATGTTGAGGAAGATGAACCCGAATTAGTCTAAAAACGTGTACTGCCCCTTCTCTTTATTGCCATATGGCAATTTGCCTCTCCACCTTTGTTGCCATATGGACCATGTCCTCCAATTCCACACAATGTTGTAATTCTACAACATTCGCAATGTCCCTATTCAGCCCATTTAAAAATCTAGCCATAGTAGCTTCCCGATCCTCAATCACATTGGCCTGAATCATGGCAATCTCCATCTCCTTGAAATACTCATCCACGGACCTAGAACCCTGATTCAAACCCTGCAATTTCAGATACAAATCTCTATAATAGTGGTTAGGCACAAATCGCCTTCTCATCAACACTTTCATCTCCTCCCAAAAAAGTTTATTGACCTGAAAATTGCGTAATCTTACATGTTTGGTTATGCCTTTATTTATACTAACTCTAGACTTAAAGAAACCCTAATGGACCCTCCTTAGGTGGACTTATATAAAGCCCACTGACAAATAACCCAAATAAGTAATAATAACCCAAAAACTAAGAAGAAAATTGTAAAAATAATAAAAATATGAAAATTACTATCTTAAATATGCTAGAATCAGATTTGTCACCCTTAAGAAGTCCTTGATAAACTAGGAAAAATCTGATTTGGAAAATTTGCGTTGCTACCCCCTTTTCTTTGATGTCCTTGATTAGCTTGAATTTCCTTGTTTAACTTGGACAAATAAGAAAACAAATTTTATCATTTGTTGCTGATTTAATTACTTTCCTTCCTATGTTAGGAAAAGCATTAAATAGTCCTCCCCTATTTAGGAATAAGATATGGCCAACTTCTTTACTTAACTAGGAGAATAAATTGCTGACTTTTTATCCTTATAGCATTAGGAAAAAAACAAGCCTAACAAGGCTGGTATTGGGCCGCACATATCAACCCCTTGTTCCACATGAATTGGGCTCTTCTTGGACCTAAACTAAATGAATTAAAGGCTGTCCATCATGCTCCTTAAATGTCCCAAGCCCCTCTAGGTCCATCTTGCTCCATAAGTTCTGAACAAGCCCATTCAATGTTTCTTTAAGTTTCTTTGCCCTAGCTCTTGTGATTGGCCCAATTGGCACCTCCAATGGGTCGTTGGCATGATTACGCTTGGTGTTGGGCTGATCTGCATCATCCCCTCTCTCTTCAAAAGGATTCGACCTCGAATCCTCGCCTACATCAAACGGAGTAAGATCAGAAACATTAAAGGTAGCACTGACACCATACTCACCTGACAAATCAACTTTATAAGCATTGTCATTGATTCTCTCAAGTATCTGAAATGGCCCATCTCCTCGTGGTTGTAGCTTTGATTTCCTATGGGCCGGAAATCTCTCCTTGCGCATATGCACCTAAACCCAATCATCGGGCTGAAAGACAACATTTTTGCGCCCCTTATTGGCTTTGGTTGCATACACACGATTCTTCTTTTCAATCTGTTGTCGCACACTCTCATGGAGTGTCTTCACCACCTGTGCTTTACGATTTCCATCCAAACTAACCCTTTCATCAATAGGCAAAGGAATCAAATCCAGTAGAAAGGAAAGTAATTAAATCAGCTGATTTACTTGGGTGGGGGTTTCCATTTCCAGTAGTGCTGGTGCCTAGGTATAAGGTATCTTTGTGTCATATTCTTATCAAACCTGATTTACTTGACTTTTCAGGAATTGGTGTCTTTGCGTAACCACGTGATCATGAGGTTCGCATCAATCTCCTTTAGAATACGGGATATACTTATGGTTTATTTTTTACTACCAATTTCACTTTTCCTCACCTCCAAATGGCTACAACATTCAAAAATCAAATTCACCTTTTTGTTTTATTCCAAATAAGCCCTGAGACCCTTTTTACGTTGGAAGTTAGGAATTTTAAGTTTAATCGAGTCCAAATCCCCATCCACATCTTTATAATTCCTCATGCCATGTAAATTCACATTCCTCTTAGACCTATTCAATCCAGACCTGATTCCGTGGCCAGCATATGCGAAATCATAGTAATCTTCACCCGCATCTACCTTATCCTCAACAAACTCTTTAAAATCAGATCTAACATTTTGTCTGGCCCTACAGACCGTATTTCCTCGGCGATCAACCCTATTATTATGTTGCTTTATTGAATTCACCTCATCTTTCAAATTCTTGTACATCCTGGACAAGAGCTCGAGTGTTGGCCTATGGCTCGCAAGTGGAAAGCGACGTCATCGTTTCGTGTTGTTGATTCGTTGATTTCATATATTCTTTCAATTTGCAAAAATTGATTAGTAGCACAAAATGTATTTGAACAACTCTCGTGTTTCACAAAAAAATCAAGGTTTTTCACTCTAATAAGCTCACTACGTCTTTTACCTCACAACTTGCTTTCCTTTTTGTTCTTTAGGAAATGAAATCATCAAATCAAAGTCAGTAGCCTCGCGACGCAATCCAATTATAATTCTTAGACTCAAGAATTAAAATATACTGAAGACAAGGCAAAACAAAAACTATGTTACGTGATAGTAGCAATGCACGTTCGTATGAAGTGTGGACGAAACGAAGACATTAAATAAAACATAAGCGAAAATTATAAAAAACAATTAATTGATCCTAAATAGCTCAATTATAATAGAAACAAAAAGATTTAGACAAAAACAAACACTAAGGATCACATTTTGAAACTTGACAAAATTAAACAAAATTGAAAGTTTGAAGTCAATCAAGGGTACTAATTGAGAGAAATAAAAAATCAAAGAACTAAAGTGAACTTGACCATAACAACGCCATTTTAGGGTTGATTATTCTTCTTCAAATTTTTGCCCGAAAAGCTGTTCAAGTGGCCTCCTTCCCAAGGCATTTTATGTTTTATCTCTCTACCAACTGGACAAAACTTGCATGAAAATGATCACCTGACATCTGACTACACCCCTACGTGATCTGTTTTGGCTAATTGACGCCATAGAGGCTGTTGCACCGCCCCAAAGTGATCACCCTGACCAGCCCATAATAGCTACTTTAAGCCCATCTTTACAGATGGTTGTAAAGACAAAACAATCCTCTTCCACCCCCTATAAATAGAGGTGGATTCCATGGCTTGAGGAAGAAGAAAATCAAGTCCAAAGTCGCCAAAAAATCAGCTTCCACTGATTTTTGTTACCACTGTGAAATTTCTCTCCTCTATCTCTCTCTCTCTCTCTCCATCGTGGCCTTCAGCCACCAACATTCTCACTACTAGCTTGACCACCACCATGTCCACCATAAGCAGCCGCTCGACCACCTCACGTGGTGAGAGAACCGTTGAGCTCCTCTCTCTCTCCTTTACAAACCTTCTTCCTCCTCCTCCAACAACTAACCGCGATCATCAACTCTTTCATTTGCACAACCACCAGCTGCATGTCAGACTAACCACCAGTAGCTCCCCACGCTAGATAATCCCTTGGGTTGAACCCGTGCCGACCCATCCCAAATGGCTAGTCTAGGTCTAGCCCCTATATAAATTATATACATATAAAAATAAAAAAAATGAAAAAAAAATCGGATCCCTACGTTGGACCCAACCCAATATATTTAATAATAATATATATTATAAAATTATATACATATAAAAATGAAAAAACTCCAAAAAAATTCCAAATGTCATTTCAAAATATTTTTGATTTTCTCGCGTGCTTTTTTACCAATTATGCATAATACGGGGTTGCATTCTTACATTATAAGATACAGATCTGGTATTAAAATACCTGATTTTCTCTGTAACATTCTTTAAAAAAGAGTTAAAAATTCAAAAAAAAATCTCAAAAATTTTAAACTAATTTCCATTTAAAAAAACAAAAAAAATTTATTTTCATGTATACGGTTAGATCCTAAAGACTTTTCCAATCATATTTTTGTAAGAAACAAAAAAAAAAGTTGCATCTTTCTCATGTTTTAAAAAACAAAAAAATTGAATATCGTAACCAGTTTAGATGTAGACTTTAATATTTGGTGGTGAAAAACTACACAATAGAGTACACCCTCAGGTATTAAATATACAAAGTGTAAAATAAATGTGATGCTAAAAATTATACTTTACAATAATTAGAATTAAACTCAATGAGATAGAGACTTTCTAATGAAGGGAGATTTGTCTTAGATCTTAAAAGGAGAACAACGAATAGGAACTTGATCTAAAGAAACAATCAAACAACAATGCAGCTTAACTTAGGTAGAGTGCGTCTTCCCCTTGCATTTAGTTTTTTTTTTTTTACTTTTTAGTTAATGATTCCAAATATTGGCTTCCACACATTTTGAAAACAACTTCATGACATTAGTTGGAAACTATGTTGCAGCAAAACTATGGTGTAGTCATTAGACCATTTGGAACATGTAATGGGTCCTTGTTGGTGTTTTTGGGCTGGTCGACATCATTCCCTCTCTCCTCGAAAGGATTCGACCTCGAATCAAAATCTGTGTCAAACAACGTTAAGATCAGCAACATTAAATGTAGTACTAATACCATACTCACCAGGAAGGTCAATTTTGTATGCGTTGTCATTGATTCTCTCTAAAACCTTAAATGGACCATCACCACGAGGCTGTAATTTTGATTTTTTTTTATTAGGCAATCGTTCCTTACGCATGTGCACCCAAACCCAATCACCGAGTTGGAAAACAACTAGTTTACGTCCCTTATTTGCTTTAAAAGCATTAAGTATGTTCTTTTTCTCTATTTGCAGTCGAACTCCCTTATGGACTTGTCTCACCATCTTTCTCTTCTTTTCACCATATAAACTTACCCTTTGTTAAAAAAACAACTCCAAAAAAATTCCAAATATCATTTCAAAATATTTCTAACTTTCTCGCATGTTTTTTTACCAATTATGCATAATACGGGTTGTATTCTTACATTGTAAGATATAGATCTAGTATTAAAATACCTGGTTTTCTCCGTAACATTTCTTAAAAAAGAGTTAAAAATTCAACAAAAAATCTCAAAAATTTTAAACTAATTTCCATTTAAAAAAATGAGAAAAACAAAAAAAAATTATTTTCATGTATACATCTAGATCCTAAAGACTTTTCCAAGCATATTTTTGCAAGAAACAAAAAAAAGTTGCCTTCTTTTCACCATCTAAACTTACCCTTTCTTCAAAAGGTAAAGGAATTAAGTTCATATGAGTTAGTGGATTAAAACCATAAACAATATCAAAAGGAGAAAAACCAGTGGTCGAATGCACAGTTCTATTATAAGCAAACTCAACAAAAGGCAAACATTCTTCCCAACTTTTTAAATTCTTTTGAATTAGAGCACGCAAAAGTTGGGATAATGTTCTATTCACTACCTAAGTTTGTCCATTTGTTTGAGGATGACATGTTGTCGAAAATAAGAGTTTAGTTCCCAACTTTCCCCATAAGGTCTTCCAAAAGTAGCTAAGAAACTTAACAACACGATATGAAACTATACTCTTAGGAATGCCATACAAATGCACAATCTCCCTAAAGAACAAATCTGCGATATGAGATGCATCATCCGTAATGAAATGCACCATTTTAGGTTGTTTCTTTAGTTTTTCCACACAATTCTCATCGCCTTTCTTGACTTTCTTCACTCCTCTTGTCTTACCTCCACTCTCGCCTAGGTTTGGGTGTTTATCAGTTTTAGGCTTTTAGCATCTGAGTCAATCCATTGCTCGTGATCACGTGGTCACGCAATCCACGTGCAAAGACACCAATTCCCAGAAAGCCAAGTAAATCAAGTTTGATAAAAGTCTGACACAAAAATAACTTGTACCTAGCCACCAGCACTATTGGAAACGGAAAACCCCCACCCAACGAATATTGATTCGCGAACGAGAAGTATAAGGATGGCACCACGAAGACAGTTGTTCTTCGATAAGTCGGTTTTTAGTTCTTTAGAGAACTGACACGACCAAAAGATTGATGTCTTTTCCCAAGTGCAGGAGTGTCGAAGTAATAAATAACCCGGCAAGATCGGGGTCGAACCATAGGGAGGTTAATTGTATAAATTATAGATAACAATAATACAAAAGTAACAATAACAACAACTATAATAACAACAACAACAACAATAATAATAGTGTTAATAATAATAGTGAAGAAGAAGAGGAAGAAGTCGATGAGAACTTTGAGATGGAAGATTAACGTAAGGATTAAACAATGATAACAACAAATATCAAGGTTAGAGGATCCACTAATGGTACATCAAACAAGTAATACTTGTTAACATGATTACATTGTTAACATGATTACATTAGTTATCTTATTCGAGTAATGCTAATACTTGTAAATGTTGTCAGGCATTTATGATTATAACTTATGTTAACAACAAATCAAGTTCCTTTCATAGCTCAGGTGTCGGTTATACCATACAGTATGGGCTATGAAAGTACCAAGTATTTGTTGTACCAAGTGTTATACAACATAAATCTAGATTAACCATTTAACAAGCAAAGTATTAAAAGTGAACAAGATAGCAAATATAAAGCATGTTAGTATCCAACATTAAGGTCCATGTTAAGTTTATATTATACTTATTCTTACACCATTAGTGTACCCTTTTCACCATGACATAATTAACTTAACTAAACATAATGAGAGAAAGAAACATAAATAAACAGGGAAAGGAAATGAAAAGCATAAGCAAGAGATTAATATAAGCAAAACTTAAGCATTACAAAATATAAAGAGAGAGCAAAAGCATGATCTTGATCTGAAAACCAAGATTCCTAAATACATGGCAAATGCCTCCTTTTATAGGCCAAAATTTGGAACTATTGATTTGTTGACTAATTGATGAGTGGTGGCCACATCTTGACTTGGTGACAATTCTTATCTTCATGTATGCCAAAAACGTCATTGATAACGTCATAATTTGAACAGACTTCAATCATTAAAGTTCTAGGAAATTGTCTCATCTTTCCAGGGTAAAAATTTGAGATCATTTGGACTTCTAGAACTCGAGATATGGGCTGAATACTGAACAGTGTCTGGGCTGCAGGACAGATTCGGACTTCTTCTTTGTTGCTATAATTTGGACTTGAAAACGGCCTTGTTAAATCTTGGGCTCCACATGAAAGTTGTAGGCCTATGTCTTATCTTTCCATCCATATAAAATGGACCTAAATCCAAGATCTACAGCTCTAGATATGACCCAATTACCGAATTGTGTTCCAATTTGGACTGCACCAGCATCTCTTTGGCCATCTTTTTGTCCTTTCAATTTCAGTACTTCAACTCATCAATCAATTCTTTCATTTATGTGACAGGCCTGCATTTAAGATGAACATTTACCATAAATTAAAGGTATCTTATATAATTAGATATGTTATTATAAAACATGCTTTAGTTAAGGAGTTATTGATACTTCAAGTGCAAAATGATGATATAAAACCTTGATAAAAATGCACTTTTAAGTACTAATCAAGAACCATGAAAGGGAGATTATCTCACCAACACACACACACACACACACACACACACACACAAAGTGTGGCAAACAAAAAGTTTTATTAATCAGAATTGTCTAACCTTACATGTTTGGTTATGCCTTTATTTATATTGACTCTAGTCTTAAAGAAACCCTAATGGACCCCCTTAGGTGGAGTTATATGAAGCCCACTTACAACTGACCCAAGCAAGTAATAATAACCCAAAGACTAAGAAGAAAATAATAAAAATCCAAAAATTATCATCCTAGATATGCTAGAATCAGATTTGTCACCCTTAAGAAGTCTCAAATAAACTAGGAGAAATTTCATTTGAAAAATTTGTGTTGCTTCCCCCCCTTTGATGTCCTTGATTAGCTTGGATTTTGTTATTTAACTTGGAAAAATAAAAAACAAACTTCCTCCTTTATTGCTGATTTAATTACTTTCCTTTCTAAGTTAGGGAAAGCATTAAATAATCCTCCCCTCTTTAGGAATAAGATCTGGCCAACTTCTTTACTTAATGAGGAGAATAAATTGCTGATTTTCTTTCCTTATTATAGCTAGGATGAATAAGAAAATCCTTGTAAGAAAAGGATTTTCTTTCCTTATTATAACTATATTGCAGCCCATTAAAGATCCTTGTAGAGCTAGGAGATTCCCAAAACAAGCTGCCATATCTTTGTAGGAAAAAGGATCCTTGTCAAATAGGAAGTCTACAAGTCTTGGAAGTAAATAACAAAATTTATACAGCCTCTGTTAACCCGTATTGATGCCTTCCCGAACTTCGATTGACCTGAAAATTTAACCCAAGGTAGGACAACATCTCAGGAGACTCCACATAAAATTTCAGCTCGATCAAATGGTTGGATTGAGAATTATGATTATTGCCGTAAAACTGGATAGTTGCACATTTTACGTAAAAATCCGAATATAACATTTCTTGGATCGTCTCAATATCCTTATGTTATTTTCGTTTTTTAATCTTCCTTTAAGTTTTTTAGTTTTTGCATCCATCTTCTTGTTCTTCGTGTTTGCGTCATCTAAGAAAAAGAAAAAGGGTTATATTTCATCTTGTTACAGTCTCTTATCATATCAGTATATTAAAAAGAAAAGGAAAGAAAGGAAGAGAGAGGGATTAGTTGAAATTTGAAGGATCATTTAATTGTTGCTGCAGAAACACAATTCTTAGTGAACTATAAGCAAACCACCTCGGAATCAATTGAAACTTCATATTCTGTTTAGAAATGGTGAGATCGCATCATATGTCAAAGTTGGGCTTATTCTGATTTTATTTGCTTGACGTTTTAATTCGAGGCTCAATTTTGCTACAGAAACACTACTCTTAGTCAACATTCCACTCCTTGATGTAATTAAACGAGTCCCATCTTATGCAAAGTTCCTCAAGGACTTATGCACAGTCAAAAGGAGATTGAATGTGAAAGAAAGAGCCTTTCTAACTGAACATGCTAGTGCCATCATCCAGTTTAAGACCCCTCCCAAATACAAAGATCCTGGTTGTGCTACCGTTTCATGCATTATTGGAAGTCATAAGATAGACCAAGCTTTGTTGGATTTAGGAGCAAGTGTGAATTTGATACCCTACACTGTTTATGAACAGTTAGGTTTAGGAGAAATCAAGCCTACTCGAATCACCCTTCAATTAGCTGATAGGTCAATCAAGATTCCCAGGGGTATTGTTGAAGATGTGTTGGTCCAAGTAGATAAATTCTACTTTCCTGTTGATTTTGTAGTGTTAGACACCGCACCTATTCAAGGTTCTAATGCTCCCATCCCGGTCATCTTAGGTAGACCTTTCCTAGCTACATCCAATGCTTTAATCAACTGTAGGAATGGGGTGATGAAATTGTCTTTTGGGAACATGATTGTGGAGATGAACATATTCAATGTCTCTAAACAAATTGGTGAACATGAGGACATTAGAGAGGTAGATTTGATCCAAACAATTTGTCAAGAACACTTTGAGAGAGAATAGATAAAGGATCCATTAGAGAGAACTTTAATTCATGATGAAAGATTTTATTCTTTGGAATGTGTTGATGAGGAAGTAAGAGAACTCGAGACTTATCTAGATCCAATGCCTCTTATGTCAATAGGTCAATGGACCCCATCGTTTGAGCCTTTGATTTCACCCCAAGTGAAAGCTGAGGCATCTCTTGTCCAACCTTATAAACCAGAAAGGAAGCCTTTACCGAGTGATCTTAAGTATGCATTTCTAGGGGAAGATGAATCATATCCTATTGTGATTTCATCAAAACTTAGCATAGAGCAGGAACAAGAACTTTTGAGAGGTGAGAAAACACAAAAAAGCAATTGGGTGGACTATTAATGACTTGAAAGGAATTAGTCCTCTTTTATGTACACATAGAATCTATCTTGAAGAAGAGGCTAAAACTGTGAGGCAAATGCAAAGACGATTGAACCCAAACATGAAGGAAGTAGTAAGATGTGAAGTGCTTAAGCTACTTGATGCGGGTATCATTTACCCCATTGCAAACTCAAAATGGGTTAGTCCAACCCAAGTTGTCCCTGAAAAATCTGGAGTCACGGTAGTGAAGAATGAAGATAATGAGCTAGTACCAACTAGAATCCAAACTGGATGGCGTATGTGCATTAATTGTCGTAAGTTGAACATGGTGACTAGGAAGGACCATTTTCCACTTCCATTTTTAGACCAAGTGCTTGAAAGAGTAGCCGGAAGAGCTTTCTATTGTTTTCTTGATGGATACTCAGGTTACAACCAAATTGAGATTTCTTTAGAAGACCAAGAAAAAACCACTTTCACTTGTCCTTTTGGTACCTATGCTTATAGAAGAATGCCTTTTGGCTTGTGTAATGCACCAGCCACTTTTCAAAGGTGTATGATGAGTATCTTTAGTGACATGGTGGAAAATTTTTTGGAAGTTTTCATGGATGATTTTTCAGTTTATGGGGATTCTTATGAGTTGTGTCTAATGCATTTAGAAAAAGTTCTTGAAAGGTGTGAAGAGAGGAATCTTGTACTTAATTGGGAGAAGTGTCATTTTATGGTGACACATGGCATTGTCTTAGGTCACATTGTCTCTTCAAAAGGGATAGAGGTAGATAAGTCAAAGGTTGAAGTCATTCAAAAATTACCTACCCCTAGGACTCTGAAAGATGTGAGATCCTTTTTAGGACACGCTGGTTTTTACCAAAGATTCATTCATTCTTTTAGTACCATTGCCAAACCATTGTGTAACTTGTTGTCACAAGATGTTCAATTTGATTAGACATCAAAATGTCAAGAAGCTTTTGAAAAGCTTAAAGGGTTGTTGACCACTGCACCAATCATGCAAGCTCCTGATTGGTCTTTACCATTTGAACAGATGTGTGATGCTAGTGATTTTGCGGTAGGGGCTGTTTTAGGACAAAGAAAAGATAAGAAGCCTCATGTCATTTATTATGCTAGCAAGACTTTGAATGATGCTCAATTGAATTACACTACAACTGAAAAAGAACTTTTAGCTGTCGTATTTGCATTGGACAAGTTGAGGTCTTATTTGGTTGGATCTCTTGTTATTGTTTTCACTGATCATGCAGCATTGAAATACTTGCTCACAAAACAAGATGCCAAGCCACGTTTGATTCGATGGATCCTCTTACTCCAAGAGTTTAACCTTGAAATTCGAGATAAAAAGGGAGTAGAGAATGTAGTGGCTGATCATTTGTCCCGTCTTTCAAGCTATGAGACCATAATTGATGAATCTCCAATAAATGAATTCTTTGTTGATAAAAATTTATTTTGTGCAGGTACTATTTCCTACATTGGCTCTCCATGGTATGCCGACATAGCAAATTACCTAGCCATAAGTCAGATTCCTTCTCATTGGTCTAAACTTGACAAACAAAAATTCTTGCGCAACGTGCGTAAGCATGCCCCGGGCTATGATTAGTGATGGTGGTAAGCATTTTTGTAACAAGCCCGTTGGGATTTTGATGAGAAAATATGGTGTAATTCACAAGGTCAGTACCCCCTATCATCCACAAACTAGTGACCAAGCTGAGTTGGCAAATAGGGAGATCAAGAACATTCTAGAGAAAACAGTCAATCCAAACCGTAAAGATTGGTCCCTACGACTAGTTGATGCTTTGTGGGCACATCGCACTGCTTACAAGACCTCTTTAGGAATGTCTCCTTATAGGCTAGTTTATGGAAAGCCTTGTCATCTCCCTGTTGAGATTGAGCACCATGCATATTGGGCCATCCGGCAATTCAATGACAATGAAAATGAGGTTGGCAAAACTAGAAAGCTTCAATTGGATGAATTAGAGGAGCTGAGAAATGATGCATTTGAAAATGCAAAAATTTCAAAACATAAGATGAAAGCTTTGCATGATAAACATATTTTTAGAAAATCCTTTCATGTTGGTCAAAAGGTTCTCTTGTATAATTCACGATTACATCTCTTTCCTGGGAAGTTGAGGACAAAATGGATTGGTCCATTTGTGATTAAATCCATATCTGAGCATGGTGCATTTGAGGTAGAAAATCCTAAGAATGGAAATGTTTTCAAAGTAAATGGTCATAGATTGAAACCTTATCTTGAAAACTTTGTGGCTGAAGTTGAGTCATTGGATCTTGAAGATCCAATACCATTGTAGTGTCAGAAGTAATGAGTTTTTATTTTTATTTTTACTTTTTTACTTTTTTTTCTCTTTCTTCCATCTCTTATATTTTCTTGTTCATGCATGAGGGACAATGCATTATTTTAAGTTGGGGGGGTGTGAGGTTCTTTATTTTCAAAAAAAAATCAATATTTTCTTTTAGTTGTGATATGCAGGTAAAAAAAAATCAAGCAAGAAGTCAGCTTTTTTTCTTTTAGTTGTGATATGCAGGTAAAAAAAAAAATCAAGCAAGAAGTCAGCTCATGTCCAAATCAATCAGACATTCATCCTTGAGAACAAAAGGGGAGTAACAGTTTTTTTTTTTTTTTGGTAAGTTGACGTATGTATTAAAAGAAGAAGATACAAACATTATAAGGGGCATACCCCAGATTTACAATGATAACAGAAACATAAAACAACAGATGGCTACAAGCTAGCCACCGACCATAACACTGAAACCTCACTGGATTCGTTAGGGAAACCAATACAACCAGCTAACTAACAAATTAAGAATCTATGGTATTCACCCTCCAAGCTCGTTGGATCCTTTTGTTTTCATTTGTTGGTGCGACATTCCTCATCAAATCAAGCTTATCACGAATGATACATTCGATTTGATTAAAGACCAAATTCAAAGTTCTAGACATTCCAGCAAAGATCCTTGCATTACGTTCTTGCCATACATGATACACTGTAGCTGCAAAACTCAGTTTACGAGAAAAATTGACGAAACTCTTGCCATGCCAAGAGACAGTGGCCCATCGAATCCATTCATCCCAGCCTTTTGTCATTCTTGGAATGTCGCATCTGTCACAAACATCCCACCAGATCGCTTTAGTATAGGAGCATTCAAAGAACAAGTGGTTGTGATCCTCATTGTTGCGGAGACAGAGCGAGCATCTATTGGGACCATATATACCAAACCGATGAAGTTTATCTTGAGTTGTGAGTTTCTGTTGGACAGCCATCCATAGAAGAAATGAATGTCTTGGAACAGCATTCTTGAACCACACAATGTCATGCCATTCAACCATCTGACGATGACGTCTTAGTTGTTCCCAAGCTACTTTGATCGAGAATCTATGATTTGGTGAATCCAACCAAACTATCTCATCCTTTTGCCCCATTTTAGGATTAGAATTGGAAGGAATAGCTTCTATAATGGGGTGCCAGCCAATAGCTTGGGTGGTAGGAGTTTTCCATTCTGAGTTATGAATTAGCACATTCACCTTCGCGTTCTTGGCCATACCTGAATCATAGATGAATCTTTCCCCGTAAGAATCCGCGAGTGGGCTGTGAGGATGCCAATTGTCAAACCATAGAGAGGTTGTCATTCCATCTCCTATGATGTACTTCATCTTTGGCCATGCTAAGGATCTCAGCTTTAGAATCTTTCCCCAAGCCCAAGAGCAATTCTGTGGTGTCTTGATTGTCCAGAAATTCCTACCTCGCAACAGATTGGATCTGATCCAATATTGAGCCATCTGAGTCATTGCACAGGTTCCAAATGTGTTTCAACAAAGCAATCTTGTTCCATTCTGTTATCCGTTTTATTCCTAGCCCCCCCTCCTTTTTTGGAAGACATACCTGATCCCAAGCCACTTTAGCCCCAGTAGTTCTCATATCTGAACCTGACCAAAGAAAGGATTTCATAATTTGCTCCACATTTTTAATTACTTGCCCAGGTAAGAGAAAGAGAGATGCCCAATAGACTTGTATGGAAAATAAGACTGAATTAATCAGTTGTACCCGTCCTGCATACGAGAGTGTTCGACAAGTCCAATGTCGAACTTTAGAGGTGATTCGATCCACGAGGCCCTTACAATAAACAGCCTTTAGTCTGGATGAGAGAAGAGGTACTCCCAAATATTTCATAGGGAGCTCCCCCTCTCTAAACCCAAGAATATGAATAATTTGCTCCTTCTCAGCATTTAACACACCGCTCAAGAAGATGTCACTTTTGTTTGGATTTGGATACAGACCTGATAGGTCTTGAAACTTTGTGAGCACCGTTCTGATCATACGAATTGAGTTTACATCCCCGTTGCTAAAAATCATCAAGTCGTCAGCAAAACAAAGATGAGAAATTTTGTCCTTCTTGCATCTCCAGTGGAACTTGAATTCTTGGTTGGCACTCATCTTGCAGAATAGCCCCGAAAGGATTTCCATACATAGGACAAACAAATATGGCGACAATGGATCCCCTTGTCTCAGCCCTCTTCCCCCTTGAAAGTAACCTGCAAGCTCACCATTGACGTTGATAGAGAATTGACATGATGTAACACAAACCATGATCCAATCAATGACTGTTCTAGGGAATCCCATTTTTATTAACATGGCGTCAACGAAATCCCACCGCACCGAGTCATAAGCCTTCATCAGATCAACTTTCATAGCACAACGAGCAGGTCCCGTAGATTTATGATAGCCTTTCATTAGTTCCTGAGACAAAAGAATGTTATCACTGATTCGCCGTCCTGAGATAAAAGCAGTCTGATATGGACCAACTAAGGATGGCAAAACAACTTTGATTCTCCCAGCTAGAATCTTAGCGATGCATTTGTACACTGTATTGCAGCAAGATATAGGACGAAAATCAGTCAACCTTGTAGGATTAGCAACTTTAGGAATAAGAGAAATGGATGTAGCATTCATTTCTTTAAGCATTCTACGAGTCTGAAAGAAGGATCTAACAGCGTTGATTACATCTTCCCCAACTATGTGCCACATTCTTTTGAAGAAACCTGCGTTAAAGCCATCCGGACCAGGGGCTTTGTTGTTCTTCAAACTAAACATAGCATGCTTAATCTCCTCCCTTGTTACATCTTGTGCGAGTAGATGCTGTTGCGCTGAAGACAGTTTCAAGTTAATTGCCGAGTCCATCACTTCCTCGTTCAGAACCCTAGGCATCTGATCCACTCCTAACACACGATGGAAGTATGCAATTACTTCTGATTTGACTGCCTCGTGTCCTTCGACAACCTCTCCATCCTCCCTTGTAAGTGATAGAAGCTTATTTCTATTCTGTCTTCCATTTACTGATTTGTGAAAGTAGCTAGTATTCTGATCCCCCAAGCTAAGCCATTGTATCCTTGCCTTCTGTTTGAAAAAACTCTCTTCAGCCCTGACGGTAGAAGCGTATAGACGAACAGCATCCCTTTCTCGCATGCGCAAAATTGGATTCTCATGCGCTGTATGCAGAGCCTGTTGAGCCTTATCCATTTCGTTTTTTGCATCCACTCCTAAAATTGGAGTAACAGTTTTCTAATCTTTATACTTTTCTTCTCTTTCCTTTTTTTTTTACATTGAGGATAATGTAAAACTTAATTTTAGATATTTGATTATGTTGAATGCTTGAGATGACCATGCTTGTTAGAAAAAATAAATCACATTCGTATGTGAACGAGTCTTGTTTAGGATCAACATTACATTTTTTGGATTCATTATTGTGTTGAACATTCCATGCTTTAATTTGGGATAGATAATATCTTATAAAGCAAGATATAGCATACTTTTTTCTTAAGATTATTGAAGTACATCTTTCCTTGTAAAAGTTGTGTGAGTTGTGTGATTATGCATGAAGGATGAGTGTGATGCTTTACTTGTGATTATCCCTTTTGATCTAGTCCTAAACAAGGTTTAAGTAAATAGAGTAATCAATATTACACAAATGTGTACAAAGTTCTATCTACTCTAATTTTTTGAGTTGCTCAGTAACTAGGGGTATTCATCACAAATGTTTATCTTTACGTCAAACGGCAGCTTGAAATATGAGTATGCAAAGCACTTTAAGTTTGTGACTTTGTGAGTAACCGGGTGCATTCATCACAAATGTTTGTATTCGCGTCAAAAGGGAAGTGACCACTTAAAGAAAAAGAATAAATAATATCTTCAAAAAAAAAAAAAGAGAAAAAGAAAAGAAAAAAATATGTATAGATATTTCTCTAGTTTGCTACCTTGTTTGTAGTAGTAAGAAGGGAAGATTACAAGTTGAGTTTTCGCGTGAATCAATTATGTTGGTTGCATGATAAATACGATTGAATTTGGAATTTTGTATGGATGTTTGATTTAGAGAATGTGAGTATGCTTATTTTTCTTTATTTGCTATTGTGTACACTAGGTTAAAGATACCAATGTTTGCATGATAGGTCCTTTAAGTGTGATGAGTCGAGCCTAATTATGTTATTATTATTCTTTTTATTTCAAAGGTTTTATGTTTTGTTTTGCTTGAGGACTAGCAAAATCTAAGTTGGGGGGTGTGATTGTGCATCAAAAGTATCATTAAGTCTCTTATTTTACATATGTATTTATTGTTTTTATTTGGGTTTTTTTATAATAATTGATGTGCTTTTTAGTAATGAAGTTTCTTTTAATGTTTTGATAGGTTTTTGAAGCTTAAATGAATTATTTTAGAAAATTCAACGTCGGAATTCGGAACAAAGAATTGAAGAGAAATTTAGTTGAAAATTGAAGCAAATCTTGGTTCAAATAAGTGCTCCAAATTTGCCCCAAAAATCAATTCTATTCCAAATCTAGAAAAGAATATCATATGATCTATTTCAAGCCCAAACTTGCCTTATGTTGTGTGCAAACTTCAACCATCAAACATTCAAGGTTTCAATGTCAATCTTAGCCCAAATAAAAGGTACATTTGTATCCTTATTTGATGCTTAAATTCAACCCCAAATCAGCCCCAAAATCAGCCCTAAATCAGCCCCAAATCACCCTCCAAATCAGCCCAAACACAATCCATGATCCTACATGTCCACACAACAAATAACATTTGATTTATTTGGGTAATTCATTGATCCAAGAGGGCAAGCACATGGATGGAAAGCTGGAGAGGACATTGTGACATTATTTTGGGTCAAAAGAAGAAAGAGACAACTCATAAAGGAGGAAGAAAAACGTGCACCAAAGTGTTCTCCAAGCTGGCCTAGTTTGATTTTCCAGAACACCTTTCGGTGTTTTGCCCATAACTTTTGACTCAGATGTCCAAATGAGCTGTTCTTTAATGATCTGGAAAGATAACAGAATGACCTATAAATATGTCTCTAATAGCCATCTCCAAAGGAGGCTTCGAAGAGGGTCGAATTGCTGTCCAAAGTTAGAGTCAGATTTGTGTCCAAATTTTTACTGAAATTGTGTTGTGTTCTTCTTTATAGATTTCGGTTCTTTAGCTTGTAAAACTCATTATTTCAGTTTGATTCAAGTTATTTTATGTTTATTAAAGTGTTATTATACATAATCATGGTTGGCTAATCTTCTTCTTGGATCCAAATCAAGGATGATGGTGGTTGAGGTGAGTTCTTTAAGATATGAATGAATCTTAATGTCTATCTTTTCATTAACTTCATGAATGTTTATTTATTGCAAAGAAATTTTAGAAATCATTTAGGTAATGTTATAATCTTGAATTTTTATGCACAAACCTTAGTTTTGGTATAGAGATTGCTTGATTCAATGTCTTACTTAATATGAAAATACTTGTTCATTCTTAAGCAATAATCAATCTTCATCTTTTTAAACTTCATTGTAATATCTTCCGATCTAATATCACCATCGTTGATATTAGGTTGAGTTATCTTATATATGTTGAAGGAATCACCAATACATCACCATTAAAATTGATTTGGACCAAGACTTACCTTTTCTTGTCATTTAAAATCTATTTACACTTTTTCATCTTTGAAAACAAATCCATCAATCATTTTCAACCAAGTTATTGTTAATTTAACTTCTCTTGAGTTTTGTTTTGTTACCTACCTTAATTTCCAGATCTAGCTCTCTGTGGATATGACCTCGATCTTACCGAGTTAATTGCTACATCGCACACTCGTGCACTTGCGAGTTAAAACAAGCCGATCATAAAAAGCGGTCAAGCACAGGGCTAGAAGGAACGTGAATTTCCGTGGCATGGGCACTTATGAAGATATGGATGGGGACTTGGACACCATTAAACTGAAAATTCCTAACTTTGAAGGTATAAACAATCCTGAGGCTTATTTGGAGTGGGAGAAAAAGGTAGATTGGATTTTTTATTGCCATAGCTATTCTAAACAAAAGAAGGTGAAATTGGTGATAATTGAGTTTACGGAGTATGCATTGATTTGGTGGGATCAAATTGTAATCAGTAGAAGGAGGAACGGGGAGCGACCCGTTCAGACTTGGGGGGAGGTGAAAGTCTTAATGAGGAGACGATTTGTGCCAAACCACTATTACAGAGACTTATATCTGAAGCTCCAAGGTCTGAATCAAGGTTATAAGATAGTAGATGAATATCACAAAGAGATGGAGATAGCAATGATTCGGGCCAATGTTGTTGAGGATCCAAGCCACGTTGGCTAGATTTCTTAATGGGATGAATCGGGAAATTGCCAATGTGGTTGAGCTCCAGCACTATGTCGAGCTAGAGGACATGGTTCACATGGCTACGAAGGTGGAGAGACAAGTTAGGAAGGGACATGTTCGGCCAGCGTTTAATTCGGGTTCTTCATCTTGGAAGCCAAATCTAAAGAAAGGGTACTGTCCGGCTGAGGTCCTTTGTTCCATCCAGAACCGAAACACCAAAGGCTAAAGTTGATGTCTCTACTAGTGCCAAAGGTAAATCTGAAACTCAACCTAAACGTACTCATGGTGTTAAATGTTTCAGGTGTCAGGGACATGGACATTATGTTTCAGAGTATCCAAATAAAAGAATCATGATGATTAGAGATAATAGTGATATGGATTTTGAAAGTGACAGATCTGATTGTGAAGGCATGCCACCATTGGAGGATAGTGATGGGGATGAGTTAGCATTACCGGTTGAGGAGTCCTTGGTTATAAGGCGAACACTTCAGGTTTAGGTCAAGGAAGATGAAACTAATCACCAAAGGGAGATCTTCCATACAAGTTGTTATGTACAAAGCAAGGTGCATGGTTTAATTATAGATAGTGGAAGCTATGTTAATGTTTGTAGTACCGCCCATCTTAGTAAACTGAATTTGTGTACTGTTAAGCATGCTAAACCATATAGATTGCAATGGCTGAATGATAGTGGTGAAGTGAAAGTGATTAAACAAGTTGTGGTTCCATTTTTGATTGGGAAATATGTTGATGAAGTTCTGTGCGACGTGGTACCAATGCAAGCAAGTCACATCTTGTTGGAGAGACCATGGTAATATGATAGAAAAGGAATTCATGATGGGGTTAAAAATAGGTATACCATTGTAAAAGATGGTAAAACCATCATTCTTATGCCTCTCACGCCCAAACATGTGTATGATGATCAAATAAAGCTAAAGAGTGAGCATGAGGCGTTGGGGAGAGAAAATCAAAGTGAGGAACAAGGGGAGATAAGAAGACCATCAAATTCAGCTAGAACCCAAACCACTACAACCCATTCGGCCACCCATCCAAACACAAACAAATATTCGGCCAACACTCCAAACAAAACAGACCATTCGACCACTACGCAACTATCCAGTTTTATAGCAACAATCATAATTCTCAATCCAACCGTTGGATCGCACTGAACTTTTAATGCTAGGTAGGAAAACATGTCAGAAAACACCACGTAAACTCTCAGCCCAATCCAATGGTTAGATCGAGAAGTATAACTGTTTCCATAAAACTGGATAGTTTCACTTTTTACGTCAAAATCCGAATTTGACCTTGCATGCATCGTATCATTCCCTTTCTCTCTTCAAGATGATTAGTCCTCAAATGATCAATAAGTTGAATGGACAATTGCTTAGCCTCTTTTTGAAGCCTTTGGAGTTCTTTTTTGGCCAACAATCGTTACCAACAACTTTGGATGAAAGTAGCAGCTGCTTTATTTTGTATATCATCATGGCAATGCTTTTCTCTCTCTCTCTCTCTGAATCTTGTTGGGCATTGACTGTTGTCGTTAACGCATCAAGTTCTTGCTTCATCTCCCCTGTAATATGGGATAGACTTTTGGATTCTTTTTTTAGAACATTAATTTCTTTATTTCTCTCCATTTGATACCACCTCTCCTTTTGAATCCTCCTTTTCTTTTGCCATAACAGCTCATCAGAATACATGAAATCCCTTTGGTTTCTAGGCTCCCTAAAACCTTCCCGATGGCCTATCATCTCATCCTTAAAACCACCATCACCAATATCATCAACATCCTCTACAAAATCCTTATAATTAGCCCACCTTGCCTTTTTGGCCCCACTGTCATTGCTAGATTTGTGTTCAGCCCCAACCTTTCTCATGTCTTGGGTACATGTTCCCGCCACGTTACTATGTTTTTCCCACCTTCTCAAGTCTGTCACACACGTTCCCCATCATGAAATTCATTCTTTCCATCATCTTCGTCGTGGCTTGCATTTGGAATTTAATTCTACATTGTGAGGGGGTGGTGTGTTGTTTTGATCTGACATGATAGTACCTGCAAAAATTGGTTAGTGGTAAAAACAATATCATCACGTTGCTCGTGTTTCACTCAAACACTCTTAATATCCTCACACACTGATACCTCACGTCTCACCTTCTTGTGGTTCTTGCAGAACTGAAACCAACACCAAATAGAACCAATCTTAGCAGCACAATCCAAATATATACATGACAAAAGAAGCAATAAGAACCAAAAAACAAGCAAAAACAAAACTGTGATGAGTCTTGCGAGTAGCAAGCGAATCTATCCGAAATAGAAACGAAACTGGAGACTCGAATAAAAACAGAAACGAAATATGCGAAATGATGAAACAACACCCAAATATGTTTGGATATGTTGAAATTATGCTGCAAGAAATGAAAAAAACAGAGAAAGTAAATTTCATGAGTTGACGCAAAACAGACTCCTTTACAACGAGTTAAGTCCGAATATGAAACCTAAAGAAAATGTTGACCAATTGAGATACAATTTCAGATATCGTGCGATGTCAACACCAATATACAGAATATAAAATTTGAGGAATTTATGAGAAGGTTTGATATACTGACGCAAAAATGTTATGAATCAGACCTCATTAGACCTGAAATTAAAAACCAAATCAAACAAGAATATCAAATGTGAGCTAATTCCGAGTTGATTTGGTGCAATTTTCCCTTGTTTAGTTTTCCGTGGCAGAAACCAATAAACGTCTCTTTGAATGTTTTTTTTTGTTTTCTCTTTTTTTTTTTATGCTATCGATATATTTTAGACAGTAACCAAATGAAATAACCAATTTTTTTTTATATGCTGCAAAATCAAGGAGAAGAAGAAATTCGACACTAAGGAATTTTTGCGGAAACAACAAGAAACGAAAATTTCAGAAGGATATAACCTGATTAATGGAGCCAAGCTTTGATACCAAATGATGCGAACCTCGTGATCACATAGTCACGCAACCCACACGCAAAGACATCAATTCCTGGAAAATCATGTAAATCAGGTTTGATAGGAGTGTGACACAAAGATAACTTGTACCGAGGCACCAGCACTATTGGAAATAGAAACCCCCACCCAACAAGTATTGATTCGTGAACGAGAAGTATAAGGATGACGCCACGAAGACAGTTGTACTTCGATAAGTCATTTTTTTCAGTTCTTTAGAGAACCATGGAAGGGAGATTATCTCTCTCTCTCTCTCTCACACACACACACACACAAAGTGCAGCAAACAAAATTTTTTATTAATCTGAATTGTTTACCAAACATGTCTGGTTATGTCTTTGTTTATATTAACTCTAGACTTAGATAAAACTTTAATAAACCTCCCTTAGGTGGACTTATATGAGCCCACTTACAATTGATCTAAATAAGTAATAATAACATAAAGACTAAGAAGCAAGAAAATTGTCAATATTAGCAGACGTTGGTATTGAAGCAATAGAAAGTGAAGATTGACCAGGAAAGTATTCCTCAATTGGTGTAATGTTAAATGTCGAATCTATTGTCAATTTTGACAAATGATCCGCGACAACATTTTCGGTGCCTTTTTCACCCTCAATTCCTTCCTGTTTGAAAGTTTCAAAGATTTCAGAATCATGATTGAAGCCTTTGTTTGGTCATAGCGTGAGGAAATGGAAGTATTGGTGAGGAATCAGTCTTTTATTTACAATTTTCAAGTTTAACCCCTTTCTTACCCTCAGAGATTGACTCCTCATTTTTCTCACAAGGTTCAAGAATTGGTTTTTCAATAACCTTACCACTGTGGAGAGTAATGACTGATTGGACTTGATCCATATGTTGGCTTCTGGAGCTGCTTGTACTTGAATTGAATTGTCCTTTGAGATTTTGCTATGGTTGAGATGGAAACTTACCTTTCTCCTGAAAACTGAGAGTAGATGTGAATTTTGTAAGAGTATCTTTAAAATCTGTCATGATTTGAGCAAGTTGAGTGTTGATTGTCTCATGCTTTTCAATAAATGCATGCAATGTTTCCTCAAGATTTCTTCTAGGAAGGGGAACATAAGGAGGTGCATATCTATGAGATTTTTGAAAATTATGGTGTGCTTGAAATGGTGGCTAAGAAGTTTATGCATTATTGTTACCATTCTTACAATTGAAATTTGGATGATCTCTCAAACCAGGGTTGTACGTTTGCGAGTATGGATCATGATTTGGCCATTGAAAACTATTTAAAGCATTGGCTTGTTCATGAAGACATTCCTTAAAAGAATGCAAAGTTGGACAATCATTGGTTGAGTGTTCATTAGTTTCACAATTTCGACACACATTTTAATTGATCATTCTTTTTTAATTCTAGTGCCTCGACTTTTCTAGCTAAAGATGTAAATTTGGCTTGGAGGTCATGATCTTCCCTAAGGTTGTACATCCTCCACTAGACATATGAGGTTGAGTTTTACCTGGTGCCTCACAAGTGCCTGTAGTGTCCTAATTTTGAGCATTTTCAGCTAGTAAGTCTAGGTACTCCATTGCTTCATCAGGGTCTTTATCTTCAAAAGTTTCATTTTACATTAATTCCACCATTTGCCTATCTTTAGGTGTTAACCCTTCATAAAATTATGAAAGCAATCTCCATGTTTCAAAACCATGATGAGAACAGGTATTAAGCAAGTCTCAGTACCTTTCCCAACATTAGTAAAATGTTTCTCCTGGTTTTTGAGTGAAAGTGGTGATTTGTCTTTTGAAAGAGTTTGTTCTATGAGAAGGGAAAAATTTCTTTAAAAATTATTGTTGCATTTCATCCCAAGCACGAATGGATCCTGACTTAAGATTTTGTAGCCATGTTTTAGCTTTATCTTTTAATGAAAAAGGAAAAAGCTTTAATCTGATGGTGTTTATGCTACAATTTAAGTCATTATAGGTGCACTTGTTCTTGTTGGATTCATATGATCTCTAGGTGTTGTAACACCATTATTCTCATTATTCTCATTATGAATTGACTGGTTATCTTCGGTGGCCATGTTTTGAGAAGAAGATGAGGATTTCCTAGAAAGTCTACCACTTAATGTGCGTGTCCAAACTCTCATGCAAGTGCATAAAGAAAGAAGAAAAGGAAGAAAAATAGAAAGAAACAAAGATTAGAAAAACGAATAAAAGTGAAAAGAAAAGAAAAGAAAAGAAAATATATAATTTATACAACAACTTACCTCCTCAGCAACGACGCCAAAAACTTGACATGATTAAAGAGTTGTTGTCTTATCTCAAGTGCAGGAGTGTCAAAGTAATAAATAACACGGCAAGACTGGGGTTGAACTACAGGGAGGTGAACTATATAAATTATAAATAATAATAATAATAAAGATAATAATAGTAATCATGATGATCATGATCATGATCATGATGATGGTGATGATGAGTTAAACAATGATAAAAACAGTTGTCAAGGTTAAATGATCCACTAATGGTATTTCAAATAAGTATAATATAAACTCTTTTTATTACTCAACTGGAAACTATACACAAAGGAGGTTCCAATCGGATGATTTGTCATTAATAGCTTATTATAAATTATTAACATGATCATATTAATTATCTTATTTAAGTAACATCAAACTTTTAAATATTGTCAGGAATTCATGATGCTAACTTATGTTAACAACAAATCAAGTTCCTCTCATAATAACGATATCGGCCAAAGACTATGAAGGATTAAGCATTTATTGTACCAAGTGTAATACATTGAAATCTAGATTAATCTTTTAACATGTTAATAGCAAACTTTCTTGGATATAAACATTGAAATCCATGTTGAGTTTAAAATATACCTATTCTAACACCATTAGAGAAACCTTTTCACCTTGACATAATAAACTTAGCTAAACATAATGAAGAAGAAGAACATAAATAAACTAGATAAGAACATAGTTATGATGAAAAGCATAAACTAAAGATTAATGAAAGCAAAACTTAAACATTACAAAAATACAAAGAAAGAAAGCAAGAATATGATCTTGATCTGAAAACCAAGATGACTAAATACATGGCAAATGCCTCCTTTTATAGGCCAAAATTCAGAACTATTGATTGGTTGACAAAATATTTTGTTGGTGGCCAACCATTGACTTGGTGGCTGGTTTTTGACATTGTTGGCTAGTTATTGATATTGTTGGCTGGCCAAAACGTTATTACTAAAATCAGAATTTGAGCATCTAGTCTTATGAAAGTTATGGGCAGTTGTCTCAGTTTTTCAAAAAGAAAAAAAAACCAAAGCTCATTTGGACTTTTATAACTCAAGATATGAGCTGAAACCAAACAGTGTCTGGGCTGCAGGACAGATTCTGACTTCTCCGTTGTTGCTACCATTTAAACTCAAAAATGACACTTTTAAATCTTGGACTCCCCTTGAAAGTTTTAGGCCTATATCTTAGCTTTCCATACATATAAACCAGACCTAAATCCAAGGTCTACAGCTCTAATTATAACCCAATAACCGAATGGTGTTTTAGTTTGAATTGAACCAGCATCTTTTCTTTTAGCCCTTTCTATGTCTTCTCAATTTCAATAGTTAATCACATCAATTAATCCTTTGAGTTGTGGGATAAACCTGCATTTAAAATTAGTATTTACCATAAATTAAAGGTATCTTATATTATTAGACTTTTTTTTTTGGTAAGTTGACGTATGTATTAAAAGAAGAAGATACAAACATTATAAGGGGCATACCCCAGATTTACAATGATAACAGAAACATAAAACAACAGATGGCTACAAGCTAGCCACCGACCATAACACTGAAACCTCACTGGATTCGTTAGGGAAACCAATACAACCAGCTAACTAACAAATTAAGAATCTATGGTATTCACCCTCCAAGCTCGTTGGATCCTTTTGTTTTCATTTGTTGGTGCGACATTCCTCATCAAATCAAGCTTATCACGAATGATACATTCGATTTGATTAAAGACCAAATTCGAAGTTCTAGACATTCCAGCAAAGATCCTTGCATTCCGTTCTTGCCATACATGATACACTGTAGCTGCAAAACTCAGTTTACGAGAAAAATTGACGAAACTCTTGCCATGCCAAGAGACAGTGGCCCATCGAATCCATTCATCCCAGCCTTTTGTCATTCTTGGAATGTCGCATCTGTCACAAACATCCCACCAGATCGCTTTAGTATAGGAGCATTCAAAGAACAAGTGGTTGTGATCCTCATTGTTGCGGAGACAGAGCGAGCATCTATTGGGACCATGTATACCAAACCGATGAAGTTTATCTTGAGTTGTGAGTTTCTGTTGGACAGCCATCCATAGAAGAAATGAATGTCTTGGAACAGCATTCTTGGACCATATATTATTAGACTTGTTATTATAAAACATGCTTAAGTTAGTGATGTGCATCATGGGAATTATAATCCATGTTGTAAAGCTAAATCTAATATGCAAGAGGATTCAGATGGTCCAATGACAAGAGAGAGCAAAACAACTACAAAGGGCTTTGACAAGTCAAATTGAAATGATTGAAGCTGCATCGGAGTTAAAAATTAGCAATCAGTTTGAAATTGATTCAAGGCTGTTTATTTGCCTACAATTGGAACTTGGAGATGGCAAAAAGCCCTTAATGGTTCTTTTGATACTGGGCTACTTGAATTTGGGTTGATATGCAAAAAGTGAAGGAATTGATGTTGTTTATGGTCTGAACAGCAAATGAATTTGAACCCGAATTTAAAGTCATCAATTGCAAGTGAAAACAAGACTAATCTAAGTGGATTTTAAGTTTAGAACGTGTTCTTTCTAGATTGTCCAACCATGATTGCATTGGATTTTTGTGTAAGAAGATATGGTTGTTTTAAATTTGGTCTGTTTATGTTAGAAAGGTCAAAAAACATGTGCTAGTTAATTTGTATAGGTTAGTTTGTCAAAGTCTGTTTTTTGGGCTTCACTTCTACCATGTTGAATTTTTCCTCACTTTGGAGGGATGTTCCAATTATAAATAATATGTAATAATGAACTTTTGGTCAAGATTTGAAACTTAATTTAGAGAAGTAAGAAGTGTTCTTCCAGATTGATTTTATGAAGAACCCTACCTGACTTATACTTCGGTTTGTCCATCTGTTTGGGGGTGACAAGTAGTTGAAAACAAGAGTTTAATACCCAATTTGCCCCATAACACCTTCCAAAAATAGCTAAGGAACCTAACATATCTATCAGACACAATGCTCTTAGGGACCCCGTGAAGCTGTGCTATCTCCCTAAAGAACAAATCAGCAATGTTAATTGCACCATTGGTTTAATGACATAAAATTCATTGTGCCATCTTTGAAAACCTATCAACAACAACAAAATAGTGAATCTCTACCCCATTTTGACCTAGGCAAACCTAAGACCAAATCCATCAAAATGTCTACCCATGGTTCCTTAGGTATAGCTAAAAGGATATGGAAGTTATGATGTGGACCAGCCCAGAAACATCAGCAAGGACCCATTACATGTTCCAAATGGTCCAATGACTCGGTCCAAGACAAAGGCATTGAAAGAGACATTGAATGCATTGGTTTTGAATGTTTCAACCAGGTCAGAATTGAAAGGTCCATTAGAGTATCAAAAGGAGACCCTAGTACATCTTATCCATGTGCAAGAGAGGCCAAAACAACCTTATTTGGGCCAAGAGGTGAGGACAGCAAAAAAAAAACAGAGAATCCTACTACAACTTGGAAACAACATGTGATGCGAACCTCGTGATCACATGGCAACGCAACCCACACGCAAAGACACCAATTCCCAGAAATCCAAGTAAATCAGGTTTGATAGGAGTGTGACACAAAGATAACTTGTACCCAGGCACCTGCACTATTGGAAACGGAGACCCCCACCCAAAGAATATTGATTCGCGAACGAGAAGTATAAGGATGATGCCACGAAGACAATTGTTCTTTGATAAGTCGTTTTTCAGTTCTTTAGAGAACTATGGAAGGGAGAATATATCACCGACACACACACACACAAAGTGCAGCAAACAAGAAGTTTTATTCATCTGAATTGTCTAACTTACATGTCTGGTTATGCCTTTATTTATACTAACTCTACACTTAAATAAACCTTAATGGACCCCCCTTAGGTGGACTTATATATTAAGCCCACTTACAATTGACCAAAATAAGTAATAATAACCTAAAGACTAAGAAGAAAATAATAAAAATAATAAAAATCCAAAAATTAACACCTTAAATATGCTAGAATCAGATTTATCACCCTTAAGAAGTCCCAAATAAACTAGGAGAAATCTGATTTGAAAAATTTGTGTTGCTGCCCCCTTGATGTCCTTGATTAGGTTGGATTTCCTTGTTTAACTTGGACAAATAAGAAATCAAATTTCCTCATTTGTTGCTGATTTAATTGCTGAATAAGATCTGGCCAACTTCCTTACTTAATTAGGAGAATAAATTGCTGACTTTCTATTCTTGTAGCATTAGGAAAAAACAAGCCTAACAAGGCTGGCATTAAGCCGGACACATCAGCCCCTTGTTCCATATGAATCGGGCTCTTCTTGGACCTGAACTAGATAAATCAAAGGCTGTCCTTTATGCTTCTTAAATATTCCAAGCCCCTCTAGGTCTATTTTGCTCCATATGTTCTGAACAAGCCCATTCAATGCTTCTTGAAGCTTCTTCGCCCTAGCTCAAGCTTGTAATTGGCCTAATTGGCACCTCTAATGGGTCGTTAGCATGATTACGCTTGGTGTTAGGCTGATCCTCATCAACATGGATGGCTACCTTTTCTTTTTATTTCTAGGATTAAGGGGCTGCATGGAAGGCTATAATAAGCCTTGAATCAGTTCTGTAATATTTTACTTCCTTCTCTTCTTCTCATTATAGAATATGGATTTAATTTTAGGGGCTTTATTTTATTTTGTTAGCCCAAGGCTTGTTTGGGCTTAATTAATACTTTTTTTTTTCCAATTAGGATCCAAGGCTTGTTTGGATTAAGTTATGGGCTTTTCAGTTTAGGGTTTTGGGTCAGTTTTGAGTGGACCTCATATAATTCCATATAAGAGGTCCATTAGGGTTAATTTTTCAAGAACTATTTAAACTCATGAATGCCAAAATTTCGGCAGCTTTGATGATTACTTCTAGATTTTTTCAGTTTTTACGTGTGAGAGTGATTCCTACATTCTTTAGTTCTTGAAGGAACTGAATTTGACTTATCGAAGGTTAACTGGCTTCGTGGCGTCATTCTACTCATTCCAATAGTGTTGGTGCCTTGGGGCAGGTTTTCATTGTGTCAGACTCCTATCAGACCTATTTCGGTTTTCTAGGATTAGATCTCAAACTTGATTGTGGATTGCGTGACCAGATGATCACGAGGTTGACATATGTATTAAAAGAAGAAGATACAAACATTATAAGGGGCATACCCCAGATTTACAATGATAACAGAGACATAAAACAACATATGGCTACAGGCTACCCCCGAACTGAAAACTGAGACCTCGAAACCAATACAACCAGCTAACTATCAAATTAAGAATCTATGTTATTAACCCTCCAAGCTCTTTGAATCCTTTTGTTTTCATCTGTTGGTAGGACGTTCCTCATCAAATCAAGCTTATCACGAATGGTACATTCGATTTGATTAAAGACCAAATTTGAAGATCTAGACATTCCTGCAAAGATCCTTGCATTCCGTTCTTGCCATATATGATACATTATAGCTGCGAAACTCAGTTTATGAGAAAAATTCACGAAACTCTTGCCCATCGAATCCATTCATCCTCGCCTTTTTGTCATTCTTGGAATGTCGCATCTGTCACAAACATCCCACCAGATCGCTTTAGTATAGGAGCATTCAAAGAACAAGTGGTTGTGATCTTCATTGCCCACTTACAACTGACTCTAGTCTTACAGAAACCCTAATGGACCCCCCTTAGGTGGATTTATATAAAATCCACTTACAACTGACCCAAACAAGTAATAATAACCCAAAAACTAAGAAAATAATAAAAATCCAAAAATTATCATCCTAAATATGGTAGAATCAGATTTGTCACCTTTAAGAAGTCCTAAATAAACTAGAGAAATTTGATTTGGAAAATTTGTGTTGCTTCCCCCTTTGATGTCCTTCATTAGCTTGGATTTCCTTATTTAACTTCGAAAAATAAGAAAACAAATTTTCTCCTTTATTGCTGATTTAATTACTTTCCTTCCTAAGTTAGGGAAAGCATTAAATAATCCTCCCCTCTTTAGGAATAAGATCTGGCCAACTTATTTACTTAATTAGGAGAATAAATTGCTGACTTTCTTTCCTTATTGTAGCTGGAATGAATAAGGAAATCCTTGTAAGAAAAGGATTTTGAAACATTTATGAATCCACCCCACAGTTGGAAACTATATTGCAGCCCATTAAAGATCTTTGTAGAGCTAGGAGATTCCTAAAACAAGCTCCCATATCTTTGTAGGAAAAATGATCCTTGCCAAATAAGAAGTCTACAAGTCAAAAGGAAGTAAATAACAAAATTCATACAGCCTCTATTGACCCGTATTGAGATGCCTTTCCGAACTCCGATTGACCTGCAAATTTAACCCAAGGTAGGAACAACATATCAGGAGACTCCACGTAAAATATCAGCTTGATCAAATGGTCAGATTAAGAATTATGATTGTTGCTGTAAAACTGGATAGTTGCACATTTTACATAAAAATCTAAATATGACATTTCTTGGATCGTATCAATATCCTTATGTTATTTTTTATAGTGGTGAAGTGAAAGTGACTAAACAGGTTGTGGTTCCATTTTCGATTGGGAAATATGTTGATGAAGTTTTGTCCGACGTGGTACCAATACAAACAAGTCACATCTTGTTGGGGTTAAAAATAGGTATACCATTGTAAAAAATGGTAAAACCATCACTCTTGTACCTCTTACACCCAAACAGGTGTATGATGATCAAATAAATCTAAAGAGTGAGCATGAGCCAATGGGGAGAGAAAATCAAGGTGAGGAACAAGGGGAGATAAGAAGACCATCAAATTCGACTAGAACCCAAACCACTACAACCCATTCGCCCACCCATCCAAACACAAACAAATATTCGGCCAACACTTAGGCAAGAGTGCCCTTTATAATGTTTGTATCTTCTTCTTTTAATACATACGTCAACTTACCAAAAAAAAAAGAGAGTGGAGGTAAGACAAGAGGAGTGAAGAAAGTCAGGAAGGGTGATGAGAATTGTGTGGAAAAACTAAAGAAACAACCTAATTTTTTTGCTAG
This sequence comes from Populus nigra, assembly GCF_951802175.1. Classification (NCBI taxonomy): domain Eukaryota; kingdom Viridiplantae; phylum Streptophyta; class Magnoliopsida; order Malpighiales; family Salicaceae; genus Populus; species Populus nigra. Next base: position 933,565 of record NC_084870.1, on the reverse strand, counting down.
AAAAGATGAGGTCAGATCTGCATTTTTCACTAACAGGCCAATGATTTTACTTGTGTATAAAGAGGCTTACTTTAATACTAACGATCTTGATCATATTGTGCCTAGTGTTGCTATTTCTTTGTTGTAGGAGTTAGTGAGGTAAGGAGTTTTCATTGGTTAACTAGTTTTTACAGGCGCTTTGTGAAAGATTTCAGTACTATAGCTGCACCCTTGAAAGAAGTTGTTAAAAAGTCAGTTGGGTTTAAAATGGGGGAGGAACAAGAATTGGCTTTTGTTCTTTTGAAAGAGAAATTAAGTTCCGCACATGTTTTGGCTTTGCCTGACTTTACGAAAGCATTTGAAATAGAATGTGATGCCTCTGGAATGGGGATAGGTGCTGTTTTGATGCAGGATCGAAGACCTATTGCGTATTTCAGTGACAAGTTAAGAGGAGCGACGTTGAACTATCCCACTTACGACAAGAACTCTACGCATTGGTAAGAGCACTTGAGACATGGCAGCATTACTTGTAGCCAAAAGAGTTCGTAATCCATTCGGATCATGAGTCCTTGAAACATCTGAAAGGACAAGGTAAGTTGAATAGGAGACATGCAAAAGGGTTGAATTCATTGAAACCTTTTCTTATGTAATCAAGTATAAGCAAGGCAAAGAGAACATCGTAGATGATGCACTTTCGCACAGGTATGTTCTTTTACACACCATGAATACTAGATTGCTAGGCTTCGAATATGTGAAGGAATTGTATGCTAATGATTCTAACTTTGTCGAGATTTATAATGCAGGTGGACATTCAGCTTATGGTAAGTTTTATTTGATGGGTGGTTATTTGTTCAAAGTGAATAGATTGTGTGTTCCTGCTAGCTCCTTGTGTGAATTGCTTGTTCGTGAAGCATATGGAAGTGGTTTAATGGGTCACTTTAGGATTGTGAAAACCTTGGATGAATTGCATGAGCATTTCTATTGGCCAAAGATGAAATGTGCAATGAATTTGTGAACAGTGCATTGCTTGTGGAAAGACAAAATCTATAGTACAACCACATGGACTATATACACTATTACTTGTGCCTACTGAACCTTGAGTAGATATCTCTATGGACTTTGTTTTAGGTTTACCTATGTCAAATAAAGGTAGAGACTCTATTTTTGTTGTGGTTGATAGGTTTTCTAAAATGACGCATTTCATTACATGCAATAAAACGGATGATGCATCTTATGTTGCAGACTTGTTCTTTAGGGAGATTGTACGTTTGCATGGCATTCCTAAGAGTATAGTTTCAGATTGTGTTGTTAAGTTCCTTAGCTAGTTTTGGAAGACCTTATGGGGAAAGTTGGGAACTAAACTCCTATTTTCAACATCATGACATCCTTAAACAGATGGACAAACTAAGATAGTGAATAGAACATTATCCCAACTTTTGCGTGCTCTAATTCAAAAGAATTTAAACAGTTGGGAAGAATGTTTGCCTTTTGTTGAGTTTGTTTATAATAGAACTGTGCATTCGGCTGGTTTTTCTCCTTTTGAAATTGTTTATGGTTTTAATCTGCTAACTCCTGTGGACTTAATTCCTTTACCTTTTGAAGAAATGGTAAGTTTAGATGGTGAAAAGAAGGCAACTTTTTTTTGTTTTCAAGGATGTAACTTTTTTTTGTTTCTTACAAAAATATGCTTGGAAAAAGTCTTTAGGATCTAGCCGTACACATGAAAATAATTTTTTTTTCATTTTTTTAAATGGAAATTAGTTTAAAATTTTTGAGATTTGTTTTTGAATTTTTTAACTCTTTTTTAAGAAATGTTACGGAGAAAACAAGGTATTTTAAAACTAGATCTATATCTTACAATGTAAGTATACAACCCCGTATTATGCATAATTGGTAAAAAAACATGCGAGAAAATCAGAAATATTTTGAAATAACATTTGGAATTTTTTTGAAGAAAGTGTAAGTTTAGGTGGTGAGAAGAAGGCAAAGATGGTAAGACAAGTCCATAAGGGAGTTCGACTGCAAATAGAGAAAAAGAACAGACTTAACGCTTCTAAAGCAAATAAGGGATGTCAACTGGTTGTTTCCAACCCGGTGATTGAGTTTGGGTGCACATGCGTAAGGAATGATTTCCTAACCAAAGGAAATCAAAATTACAGCCTCGTGGTGATGGTCCATTTCAAGGTTTAGAGAGAATCAATGACAACGCATACAAAATTGACCTTCTAGGTGAGTATGGTGTTAGTGCTACCTTCAATATTGCTGATCTCACGTTGTTTGACACAGATTTTTATTCGAGGTCAAATCCTTTCGAGGAGAGAGGAGATGATGTGGACCAGCCCAAAAACACCAGCAAGGACCCATTACATGTTCCAAATGGTCCAATGACTGCAACATAGTTTTGCTACAACATAGTTTCCAACTAATGTCATGAAGTTGTTTTCAAAATGTGTGGAAGCGCCAATATTTGGAATCATTAACTAAAAAGTTAAAAAAAAAAAAACTAAATGCAAGGGGAAGACACACCCTACCTAAGGTAAGCTGCATTGTTGTTTGATTGTTTCTCTAGATCAAGTTCCTATTCATTGCTATCCTTATAAGATCTAAGACAAATCTCCCTTCATTAGAAAATCTCTACCTCATTGAGTTTAATTCTAATTATTGTAAAGTATAATTTTTAGCATCGCATTTATTTCACACCTTGTATCTTTAATACCTGAGGGTATATTCTATTGTGTAGATTTGCACCTCCAAAAATTAAAGTCTACATCTAAACCGGTTACAATATTAAATTTTTTTGTTTTTTAAAACATGAGAAACATGCAATTTATTTTTGTTTCTTACAAAAATATGCTTGGAAAAGTCTTTAGAATCTAGCCGTATACATGAAAATAATTTTTTTTTATTTTTTTAAATGGAAATTAGTTTAAAATTTTTGAGATTTTTTTTTTGAATTTTTAACTCTTTTTTAAGAAATGTTACGGAGAAAACTAGGTATTTTAATACCAGATCTGTATCTTACAATGTAAGAATACAACCCCGTATTATGCATAATTGGTAAAAAAGCACGCGAGAAAATCAGAAATATTTTGAAATGACATTTGGAATTTTTTTGGAGTTTTTCATTTTTTTTCTCTTTTATATGTATATAATTTTATAATATATATTATTATTAAATATATTGGGTTTGGTCCAACCTAGGGATCCGATTTCTTTTTTTTTCTTTTTTTTTCTTTTTTATATGTATATAATTTTATCAGGGCTAGACCTAGACTAACCATTTAGGTTGGGTCAGCATGGGTTTAGCCCAAGGGATTATTTGGCCCGGGGAGCTACTGGTGGTCAATCTGACATGCAGCTGGTGGTTGTGCAAATGGAGTTGATGACCACGGTTAACTGTTGGAGGAGGAGGAAGAAGGTTTGTAAAGGAGAGAGAGAGGAGTGCAACGGTTCACTCACCACGTGAGGTGGTCAGGCGGTTGCTTATGGTGGAAATGGCGGTGGTCAAGCTAGTAGTGAGAATGTTGGTGGCTAAAGGCCACGATGGAGAGAGAGAGATAGAGGAGAGAAACTTCACAATGGTAAAAAAAATTAGTGGAAGCTGATTTTTTGGCAACTTTGGACGTCACAATGGTAACCTGATTTACCTCTATTTATAGGGGGTGGAAGATGATTGTTTCGTCTTTATAGATAGATCCCAACCATTGGCTCAAAGTAACTATCATGGGCTGTCCGTTTTGTTGCAGATATGGGCTGGTGACTTTGAGGCGGTGCCACAGCCTCTATGGCGTCAATTAGCCAAAACAGATCATATAGGGGTGTAGTCAGATGTCAGGTGACCATTTTCATGCAAGTTTTGTCTAGTTGGTAGAGAGATAAAACATAAAATGCCTTGGGAAGGAGGCCACTCGAGCAGCTTTTCGGGCAAAAATTTGAAGAAGAACAATCAACCCCAAGACGGCGTTGTTTTGGTCAAGTTCACTTTAGTTCTTTGATTTTTTATTTCTCTCAATTAGTACCCTTGATTGACTTCAAACTTTCAATTTTGTTTAATTTTATCAAGTTTCAAAATGTGATCCTTAGTGTTTGTTTTTGTCTAAATCTTTTTGTTTCTATTATAATTGAGCTATTTAGGATCAATTAATTGTTTTTTATAATTTTCGCTTATGTTTTATTTCATGTCTTCGTTTCGTCCACACTTCATACGAACGTGCATTGCTACTATCACGTAACATAGTTTTTGTTTTGCCTTGTCTTCAGTATATTTTAATTCTTGAGTCTAAGAATTATAATTGGATTGCGTCGCGAGGCTACTGACTTTGATTTGATGATTTCATTTCCTAAAGAACCAAAAGAAAGCAAGTTGTGAGGTAAAAGACATAGTGAGCTTATTAGAGTAAAAAACCTTGATTTTTGTGTGAAACACGAGAGTTGTTCATATACATTTTGTGCTACTAATCAATTTTTGCAAATTGAAAGAATATATGAAATCAACGAATCAGCAACACGAAAGGCTGACGTCGCTTTCCTCTTGCGAGCCATAGGCCAGCACTCGAGCTCTTGTCTAGGACGTACAAGAATCTAAAAGATGAGGTGAATTCAATAAAGACGCATAATAGTGAGGTTGATCGCCGAGGAAAGACGGTCTATAGGGCTAGACAAAATGTTATATCTGATTTTGAAGAGTTTGTTGAGGATAAGGTAGATGCAGGTGAAGATTACTATGATTCTGCATATGCTGGCCAAGGGATCAGGTCTGGATCGAATAGGTCTAAGAGGAATGTGAATTTACATGGCATGGGGAATTATAAAGATATGGATGGAGACTTGGACTTGATTAAACTTAAAATTCCTAACTTCCAACGTAAAAAGGGTCTCAGGGCTTATTTGGATTAGAAGAAAAAGGTGAACTCGATCTTTGAATGTTGTTGCTATTCGGAGGTGAGGAAAGTGAAATTGGTAGTAAAAAAATAAACCAAGTGTATATCCCGTATTCTAGAGGAGATTAATGCGAACCTTGTGATTACGTGGTTACGCAAAGACATCAATTTCTAAAAAGTCAAGTAAATCAGGTTTGATAAAAATGTGACACAAAGATAACTTGTACCTAGGCACCAGCACTACTGGAAACGGAAACCCCCACCCAACGAATATTGATTCACAAACGAGGAGTATAAAGATGACCCCACGAAGTCAGTTGGTCTTCAATAAGTAGTTTTTCAGTTCTTTAGAGAACCATAAAGGGAGATTATCCCACCAACACAATAAGTGATAAGTCCTTATATAACCCAAACATAACCCAAAACATAAAGAAATAAAAATAACACAAAGTCTGGTATTGTTTTGTCGTATATAACTTGAGAAAATAAAAAGCTAATTAATCTGATTTGATTTCCTTGCTGCCACTGCCCCCTTTCTTTTCCTTGATTAGCTTAGATTTCCTTGTATAACTTGGACAAATAACAAAGCAAATTTCCTCATTTGTTATTGATTTAATTACTTTCCTTCCTAGGTTAGGAAAAACACTAAATAATCCTCCCATCTTTAGGAACAAGAGCTAGCCGACTTTCTTAATTAGAAGAATAAATTCCTGACCATCAGCCCTTTGTTTCACATGAATTGGGCTCTTCTTAAACCTGAATTAGATAAAGGCTGATATTCATAGAAGAGCCGGTGTCTACTAATGCCCTTCTCACTTGTAGTTCCCCAATTTTGATTATACTTGGTGTTGGGCTGATCCTCATCAACTTTCCCTTTTCTATACCCACATTCAGGGCAGTGAGGTGGTAGCCACACGCACCCTAGGAATATTTATTGCACTGAAGCAAAACAAACATAAAACAATAGATAAATCCCATCCACAATTACAAAATATATAGAGAAAGAAAATTTATTGTAAAGAACTGAAAAAAGGCGTTTAAATGGACTACTGTTGAGTGCTGAGGCATGGGGGTGTTACTGAGATGCTAGATCTGGAGATACAAATTGAAGAATAAAGACTGGAAGGTGGCGTGTCAGTGTCTTTAAGGGGAGGGGGCGACTTCTAGGGTTAGGTTAGAATAGAAAGCATTTTCTTTTCATTTATAGTACCTTTTTTAATATGAATCAGTTCAGTTCGGTTCGGTTCGGGTTTATCGGTTTTACTATTAACTGAATGTAAGTTTTCTAAATATTTGATACAATCCAGTCTTGTGATACGACCCAATCAAGGTCAGATTTAGATTTTGTAAAATTATATACTGTCCAGTTTTATGCTATTGAGCATAAATCCAAATCCAACTATTCGATCGAACTAACAATTTACCAGAAGATTCCAGAGGCATTGGTATATGTTGGGGTAAAATTTCAAGTGAATCAGAGTTCGCAAAAGACTGGCTATATAGATCAGAACATGGTGGAAGAATTTTGTTATTTACTTCCTTTTGACTTGTAGACTTCCTACTTGACAAGAATTCTTTTCCTACAAGGATATGGGAGCTTGTTTCGAGAATTTCCTAATTTCACAACGATCTTTAAATGAGCTGCAATATAATCTCAAAGTGTGGCAAGGATTCATTAATGTTTCAAAATCCTTTTCTTATAAAGATTCATTATTCATCCTAGCTACATGAGAAAACAAGGGCTGGTGGTAGATAATGACAGATTAGTTATTTTAATTTTTTTTCTTTCATGTTTGGGCTTAATTAATACTTTGTTTTTCAACTAGGATCCAAGGCTTGTTTGGCTATAGGCTTTTCAATTTGGAGTTTTTGGGTTAATTTTGTATGTGGGTCAGTTCAGCCCACTAGGGAAGATCCATTAAAGTTAATTTTTAAGAACTATTTAAACACATGTAACTAGAATTTCAGGAGCCATTGATGAATATTACTTCTGAATTTTTCAGTTTTAACGTGTGACAGTGATTCTTGTATTATTCAGTTTCACAAATCTTGTTTTGAGGTAATTTGTTTTCTCTATTGTGTTTATTCTTGTTATTTTGTGTTTATTGTGTTCTAATTAGAGTGAAAAAAAAGGAAGCAATCAGAAAATGTTATCCGGGTTCACGATTGTATATCAAAACTTATCATAATTAACTCGAAATTGTTATTCTTGCAATGTAGCATGACATTGCTCTAAATATCAATTTTCAAGTCATTTGGACATTGTTAGGCCTAGGTTCTAAATTCAGTTTTTAAAAGGGCTATTTCGTGTTCATATATCAAATCAACTCGGAATCATATCAAAATTTATATTCCATTGGAGTATCAAGAGGAGGCCTTAGTATATTTTATCCATATGCAATAGGGGTCTAATCCAAACATTATTTGAGCCATGAGGTTTCGGCAACAATGTTGCTAATTTTCCAAAATTTTAGACAGCCTTGTGTTTATGATGTTTTTAATTGTTCTATGGATTCTGAATTTATTTTAGACTCCTTGTTATGTATGGAAACATTAATTATTTTCTTAAGTATGAGGATTTATCATTTTGTTTATTTCCTTGTTAGGTAAGGAGAAATCTCAACAAAGAAAACAAAAGAATCCTCCTACAACTTGGAAACAACATGGGCAACAACCTTTTCCTTTAGTTTCTAGGATTAATGGGTTGCATATGGAAGGTTAATAAGCCTTGAATCAGTTTTGTAATATTTTATATTCTTCTCACGGCATAACATGGATTTAATATTATGAGGTTTATTTTATTTTGTTAGCTAAAGCCTATGGTTTGTTTGAGCTTAATTAATACTTTATTTTCAACTAAGATCCAAGACTTGTTTGGATCAAGTTCTGAGCTTTCTTATTTTAAGGTTTTTTTAGTTTTAACATGTGAGAGTGATTTTTGCATTCTTCAATTCTTAAATGAATTGAATCTGACTTATCAAAAGATTAACTAGCTTCGTGGAATTATTCGACATCATTCCAATAGTGTCAGCCTTGGGACAAGTTTCCATTCTGTCACACTCCAGGATCAGATTTCAATCTTAGTTGTGGGCTACGTGGCCACGTAATCACGAGGTTCGTATCAGTTAGTATCAGAACTAGGCTCCAGAACCCAGTATGTGTTTATTATTTTCTATTTTAAGTAAAAAAAAAAGGATGCAAATTAGAAAACGTTAATAGGGTTAAGACAGGTATGTTTCGAGTCAGCATATCAAAACTTATAATAATTAACTCAAAATTAATATTCTAGTTCTTTAGTGTGATGTCACTCTAAATGTGTTGTTCCACGTCATATGAATATCGTTAGGCCTAGGTTCTAAATTCAAGTTTTAAAGGGATTATTTTGTGTCCATATATAAAATCAACTCAGAATCATCTCAAATTTTATATTCTGTTTATTAGGATCCTAATCGAAATTTTTTTCAAATTTGAAGTCATTTGGATATAATTTTCTTTAGATTCCAGAATTAGGTTGTCTTGGCATATAATCGTAGTGTGCATTCTACTACAAAATTTTCACCATTTGAAATTGTTTATGAATTTACCCCTTCAATTCTCATGGATTTGATTTCTTCACCTGATGGTAAAAAAGGATTAGTTTAGATGGTAATCATAAAACACGGGTGGTGAAGACACTCTATAATGCTTCCTTACGTGAGGCATTATGGTCTGATATAGTGAGTCGTAGTGATGGATGGGAGTCAACCCCGTGGATTCTTATGGGTGACTTTAATGCTATCCGCAACCAGTCGGACAGGTTAGGAGGGTCTACTACGTGGGCTGGTATTCGAGAAGCGAAAGTAGATGATCTTCGGTATTCAAGTATGCATTATACTTGGTCGAACCAATGTCCTGAGAATCTGATTATGCGGAAACTAGATAGAGTGCTTGTCAATGAGAAGTGGAATCTGAACTTTCCATTATCGGAAGCGAGATTTTTGCCTTCGGGTATGTCAGACCATTCTCCTATGGTGGTAAAGGTTATTGGCAATGATCAGAACATAAAGAAACCATTCAGATTCTTTGATATGTGGATGGATCATGACGAGTTCATGCCCTTGGTGAAGAAGGTATGGGATCAGAATTCGGGGGGTTGTCCAATGTATCAGCTGTGTTGCAAACTAAGAAAGCTAAAGCAGGAATTGAAACTTTTCAATATGGCTCACTTCTCCAACATTTCAGATAGAGTTAAAGATGCAAAAAACGAAATGGATAAGGCTCAACAGGCTCTGCATACAGCGCATGACAATCCAATTTTGTGCATGCGAGAAAGGGATGCTGTTCGTAAATACGCTTCTACCGTCAGGGCTGAAGAGAGTTTTTTCAAACAGAAGGCAAGGATACAATGGCTTAGCTTGGGGGATCAGAATACTAGCTACTTTCACGTGTACAAATGCATCGCTAAGATTCTAGCTGGGAGAATCAAAGTTGTTTTGCCATCCTTAGTTGGTCCATATCAGACTGCTTTTATCTCAAGACGGAGAATCAGTGATAACATTCTTTTGTCTCAGGAACTAATGAAAGGCTATCATAAATCTACGGGACCTGCTCGTTGTGCTATGAAAGTTGATCTGATGAAGGCCTATGACTCGGTCCGGTGGGATTTTGTTGACGCTATGTTAATAAAAATAGGATTCCCTAGAACAGTCATTGATTGGATCATGGTTTGTGTTACATCATGTCAATTCTCTATCAACGTCAATGGTGAGCTTGCAGGTTACTTTCAAGGGGGAAGAGGGCTGAGACAAGGGGATCCATTGTCCCCATATTTGTTTGTCCTATGTATGGAAATCCTTTCGGGGCTATTCTGCAAGATGAGTGCCAACCAAGAATTCAAGTTCCACTAGAGATGCAAGAAGGACAAAATTTCTCATCTTTGTTTTGCTGACGACTTGATGATTTTTAGCAACGGGGATGTAAACTCAATTCGTATTATCAGAACTGTGCTCACAAAGTTTCAAGACCTATCAGGTCTGTATCCAAATCCAAACAAAAGTGACATCTTCTTGAGCGGTGTGTTAAATGCTGAGAGGGAGTAAATTATTCATATTCTTGGGTTTAGAGAGGGGGAGCTCCCTATGAAATATTTGGGAGTACCTCTTCTCTCGTCTAGACTAAAGGCTGTTTATTGTAAGGGCCTCGTGGATCGAATCACCTCTAAAGTTCGACATTGGACTTGTAGAACACTCTCGTATGCAGGTCGGGTACAACTGATTAATTCAGTTTTATTTTCCATACAAGTCTATTGGGCATCTCTCTTTCTCTTACCTGGGCAAGTAATTAAAAATGTGGAGCAAATTATGAAATCCTTTCTTTGGTCGGGTTCAGATATGAGAACTACTGGGGCTAAAGTGGCTTGGGATCAGGTATGTCTTCCAAAAAAGGAGGGGGGGCTAGGAATAAAAAGGATAACAGAATGGAACAAGATTGCTTTGTTGAAACACATTTGGAACCTGTGCAATGACTCAGATGGCTCAATATGGTCTACTTGGATCAGATCCAATCTGTTACGAGGTAGGAATTTCTGGACAATTAAGACGCCACAAAATTGCTCTTGGGCTTGGGGAAAGATTCTAAAGCTCAGATCCTTAGCATGGCCGAAGATGAAGTACATCATAGGAGATGGAATGACAACCTCTCTATGGTTTGACAATTGGCATCCTCACAGCCCACTCGCGGATTCTTACGGGGAAAGATTCATCTATGATTCAGGTATGGCCAAGAATGCGAAGGTGAATGTGCTAATTCATAACTCAGAATGGAAAACTCCTACCACCCAAGCTATTGGCTGGCACCCCATTATAGAAGCTATTCCTTCCAATTCTAATCCTAAGATGGGGCAAAAGGATGAGATAATTTGGTTGGATTCGCCAAATCACAGATTCTCGATCAAAGTAGCTTGGGAACAACTAAGACATCATCGTCAGATGGCTGAATGGCATGACATTGTGTGGTTCAAGAATGTTGTTTCAAGACATTCATTTCTTCTATGGATGGCTGTCCAACAGAAACTCACAACTCAAGATAAACTTCATCGGTTTGGTATACATGGTCCCAATAGATGCTCACTCTGTCTCCGCAACAATGAGGATCACAACCACTTGTTCTTTGAATGCTCCTATACTAAAGCGATCTGGTGGGATGTTTGTGACAGATGCGACATTCCAAGAATGACAAAAGGCTGGGATGAATGGGTTCGATGGGCCACTGGCTCTTGGCATGGCAAGAGTTTCGTTAATTTTTCTCGTAAACTGAGTTTTGCAGCTACAGTGTATCATGTATGGCAAGAACGGAATGCAAGGATCTTTGCTGGAATGTCTAGAACTTCGAATTTGGTCTTTAATCAAATCGAATGTATCATTCGTGATAAGCTTGATTTGATGAGGAATGTCGCACCAACAAATGAAAACAAAAGGATCCAACGAGCTTGGAGGGTGAATACCATAGATTCTTAATTTGTTAGTAAGCTGGTTGTATTGGTTTCCATAACGAATCTAGTGAGGTTTCAGTTTTATGGTCGGTGGCTAGCCTGTAGCCATATGTTGTTTTATGTCTCTGTTATCATTGTAAATCTGGGGTATGCCCCTTATAATGTTTGTATCTTCTTCTTTTAATACATACGTCAACTTACCAAAAAAAAAAAAGACACTCTATAAAAGTGCGACAACAAATTGAAAAGAGAAACCTTGTGTATGTCACTAAAGCCAAAAGGAGGCGCAAACAAGTTTTATTCCATTTATGTGATTGGGTTTGGGTGCATATATGTAAGGAAAGTTGTATAGCCTAGAGGAAGTCCATATTACAACCACGAGGAGATGAGCCTTTTCAGATCATTGAAAAGATAACATGACAATGCTTATAAAGTTGATTTGCCTAGTGAGTATGGTGTTAGTGGTACCTTTTGATGCGAACCTCGTGATCACATGGTCACGCAACCCACACGCAAAGACACCAATTCCTGAAAAGCCAAGTAAATCAAGTTTGATAGAAGTGTGACATAAGATAACTTGTACTTAAGCACCAGCACTATTGGAAACGGAGACCCCCCACCCAACGAATATTGATTCGCGAACGAGAAGTATAAGTATGACGCCACGAAGACAGTTGTTCTTCGATAAGTCGTTTTCAGTCCTTTAGAGAACCAAGGAAGGGAGATTATCCCACCAACACATAACAAGTGCGGCAAAGAAGTTTAATGACATGAAAATTGTGTAACCTTACATGTTTGGTTATGCATTTATTTATACTGACTATAGACTTAAAGAAACCCTAATGGACCCCCCTTAGGTGGACTTATATGAAGCCCACTTACAATTTTTCGTTTCTTGTTGTTTCCGCAAAAACTGCATTGGTGTCCAATTTTTTTCTTCTCCTTGATTTTGTAGCATATAAAAAAAAAATCTTTATTTCATTTGGTTTATGTCCAAAATATATCAGTTGCATCATTAAAAAAAAGAAAAGAAAAAAGTTGTTGAAAAAGACATTTATTGGTTTCTGCTGCTGAAAACTAAATAAGGGAAAATTGGATCAAATCAACTCAGAATTAGCTCAAATTTGAGAATCTAATTACTGGGGTCCTAATCGCACCATATATTTATTTTGGGGTCAATTAGATATTGTTTGCTTTGGTTTTCAATTTCGGGTCTAATCAGGTTTAATCCTTATTGTAAATTGCTAAAACTTTATACTATGTCTATTTGGGTTGATATTATATTATATATGAAATTGTAGCTCAATTGGGCATCATTTACATTTGGTTCCAGATTCGGACTTCATTTGTTGTAAACGAGTCTGTTTTGCGTCAACTTTTGAGATTCACTTTATTTCTGTTATTTTCATTTCTTGCAATATATCTTTAACATATCCAACATATTTGGGTGTTGTTTCATCATTTTTTTCATATTTCATTTCTATTTTTATTTGTGTCTTTAGTTTCGTTCCTATTTTGGATTGATTCGTTTGCTACTCACGAGACTATCATCACAGTTTTGTTTTGCTTGTTTTCTGATTTTTATTGCTTCTTGATTAATATATATATATATATATATATATGGATTGCGCTGCCAAGTTGGTTCTATTTGGTGTTGGTTTCAGTTGCGCAAGAACCACAAGAAGGTGAGACGAGAGGTGTGAGGATATTAAGAGTGTTTGAGCGAAACACGAGCGATGTGAGGATTTTTTTACCAATAACCAATTCTTGCAGCTACTACCTCTCCACCGCCACAGCACACCACCTGACCGCCGCTGACTGCCATGAAGAAATAGAGGAGAGGGCTAAGAAGAGAAACAGAGGAGACATGAGAGAAGGAAGGAAAACCGCCGCCTTTAACCACCGCTGACGACCACGATTGTGTCTCACCACTCCAGGTAACCTCCTCGCCACCGCTGCCCCTAGTTTACGTGCCGAAGCCTTTCTTCCATTTGTATGCAGAACATGACCCACGTTCTGCAGCAAATGAAGCTTAATTAGCTAGTTACTGTGTTGGGCACAGTAACTAGCTAATTATATTTTGGCTGGTTACCGTGCAGTAAAGGCTCTGAATTGGAAGCATTAAAGGCTGACTTCAATGACTATCAAGAGAATGTTGAATACAATTAGGACAAATTCTTGCATGTTCAAGCAGAGTTGTTGGATCGAATCGAGAAGTATGATGAGTTAAACAAGAAATGTGTGATGATAGAAAGTCGGCTAGCTGAATTGCAAGAGTTCGAAAGAAAGAGGAAGGAAGAGGAGGTTGTTAAAGCAGATTTGGCAGCTAAGAAAAATGAAATTAGGATGCTGAAGGTGAAGTTTGCCAAAGAGCGAGAAAAGGTAAAATAGTTGACCGAAAAGTTGGAAGCAGATCGACACAAACAACAATACCTTGAATCGGAACAACATGTTGCTTATGGAGAAGATGGCCAAAGTAGATGAGCAAATGGATGAAGCTACCATTCATGCACGGATTATTAGAACCAATGCTCGAAGGGTGGGGAAGGACATCTTTCGTTATCGACAAAGCTTGGCTGAGATAGATGCCTTCTTAGAAAAGATTGAGAATCGAGGCCTTACTTTCCTACCGGTGGCTAGAGATATGGATGAAGAGGAAGATTGATGTATTTTTTTTCTTTTTTTTTTTTGTATCCTCTTTTCAAGAGATGTATTAGCCAATATTATTAATGAAAAGGGGCCTTAACCCATCTTTTGTGAAAAACAATCTCTTATAAAGTAGGGATAATCCTACTAAGGCAATAGCTTAAGCAAAACTACTCCTAATAAAGAATGTGACAAAAAGAATCCATACCCATTACACAAGAGAAATGTTGGCTATCGATCGTTTTTGAAAAAAAAAAACAAGCTTACATTATATATGCATTATGCATTGTTCTTTATCATACATTCATTTACATTTTTCCTTGCATCTCAGATCATGAAACATGGATCCTCCTTCCAAGGTTCACTACACTAGGCTAAGATCAAGAATGGAGAACGAAGAGAGGGCCATCCTAGAATCCCGCTACCAAAGTGAATTGGAATCCGTGAGAAATGAAGTTTCCCGAATGACTAATCTGCTTGAGCAACTTCTAAGAGCCAAGAATGGGGAGGGAACATCCACCCATAGGAGCACCTATAGGAGCACCACCAGCTCATGTCCCTAGGGTATCTCAGAACTTGGAGGTAGATTCAATGACGGAGCAACACTTTGCACCTGCCATTCCCATTCAACCCACTCAAGCTCACATCATTGTAGATTTAACACTGGATGGGCCTTCCGATAATAAGTCCACTGGTTTTATGACTGACGACAAGATATCCGCTTTGGAAGAAAGGTTAAGAGCAGTTGAAGGAAATGATTGGTTTGACCCTATGTGAGCTTCTAAAGTATGCTTGGTACCATATATCACGGTACCAAAAGATTTTAAGATACCGGAGTTTACAAAGTACACTGGGTTGGAATGCCCAAACACTCACCTTCGATCCTATTGCAACAAAATGGCTGAGGTGATCCATGACGATAAGTTGCTGATCTACTTTTTCCAAGATAGTCTAGCAGGGTATGCACTAAGCTGGTACATGAGGTTGGATAATGCCAAGATTAAGAAAGGGAAGGATTTAACGGAGGCTTTCCTTAAGCAGTACAAGTTCAACTTGGAAATTGCTCCGGATCGAACGAGCCTTATGTTAATGGAAAAGAGAAGCCAAGAGTCAGTAAGGGCTTATGCACAAAGATGGAGGGACGAGGTAACACATGTGCGGACCCTTTGATAGAGACGGAGATAATGACTTTGTTCGCCAATACATTTAAGGCACCTTACTACGAGTATTTAATGGGTAGCTTCTCCCAGCATTTCTATGATGTTGTACGTGTGGCAGAAAGAATAGAGTAAGGGATTAAAGCTGGGCACATAGCGAAGCCTTTAGAGAAGAAAGGCTTTATTGGAAGGAAAAGGGAAGGTGACGTTAATGACTTGGAAGGCGGGTACAAAGGCAAGAAAGTAAATCATCAAAACCTATAAATGCTTACCCATCAATTCGCCAACATAAACTTTACCAAACCTTTTAACACCAATCGCACAAATCACCAGCCAAACAACCAAAGCAACCACCAAAGGCCATATACAAGATACACTTCAGAGCAGCTACCTCCACTACCCATGCCTTTAAAAAACTTGTATGCTAAACTGTTGAGCATTGGATAGATAGCTCTGATCCTTCTACCACCAATCTAACTGCCCTTTCCCATATGGTACAAGCCAGAATTAACTTGCGAATACCATGCCGGTAATCCGGGGCATGGAATTGAAACTTGTTACGCCTTTAAAAGGAGATTGTTAGAGCTTATCAAAAGGGGTGGGTATCTTTCGAAGACATGCCCAGCATCAATTCAAATCCATTGCCTAATGATGCTGCAAGTAATAGTGGAGTGGGCATGATAGAAGTTGGGAATCAAAGCAAGGCGCTGAAGGTATCCATGAAGAAGTTGTATGACATGTTGGTAAAATTAGGATTTGTTGAGATAAATGTTGAAGGCCATTTGAAGGGATGTGACTATTGAAATCCTTTTTTTGGTCAGGTTCAGATATGAGAACTACTGGGGCTAAAGTGGCTTGGGATCAGGTATGTCTTCCAAAAAAGGAGGGGGGCTAGGAATAAAAAGGATAACATAATGGAACAAGATTGCTTTGTCCTGTGCAATGACTCAGATGGCTCAATATGGTCTACTTGGATCAAATCCAATCTGTTGCGAGGTAGGAATTTCTGGACAATCAAGACGGCACAGAATTGCTCTTGGGCTTGGGGAAAGATTCTAAAGCTCCGATCCTTAGCATGGCCGAAGATGAAGTACATCATAGGAGATGGAATGACAACCTCTCTATGGTTTGACAATTGGCATCCTCACAGCCCACTCGCGGATTCTTACGGGGAAAGATTCATCTATGATTCAGGTATGGCCAAGAACGCGAAGGTGAATGTGCTAATTCATAAATCAGAATGGAAAACTCCTACCACCCAAGCTATTGGCTGGCACCCCATTATAGAAGCTATTCCTTCCAATTCTAATCCTAAGATGGGGCAAAAGGATGAGATAGTTTGGTTGGATTCACCAAATCACAGATTTTCGATCAAAGTAGCTTGGGAACAACTAAGACGTCATCGTCAGATGGTTGAATGGCATGACATTGTGTGGTTCAAGAATGCTGTTCCAAGACATTCATTTCTTCTATGGATGGCTGTCCAACAGAAACTCACAACTCAAGATAAACTTCATCGGTTTGGTATACATGGTCCCAATAGATGTTCACTCTGTCTCCGCAACAATGAGGATCACAACCACTTGTTCTTTGAATGCTCCTATACTAAAGCGATCTGGTGGGATGTTTGTGACAGATGCGACATTCCAAGAATGACAAAAGGCTGGGATGAATGGATTCGATGGGCCACTGTCTCTTGGCATGGCAAGAGTTTCGTCAATTTTTCTCGTAAACTGAGTTTCGCAGCTACAGTGTATCATGTATGGCAAGAACGGAGTGCAAGGATCTTTGCTGGAATGTCCAGAACTTCGAATTTGGTCTTTAATCAAATCGAATGTATCATTCGTGATAAGCTTGATTTGATGAGGAATGTCGTACCAACAAATGAAAACAAAAGGATCCAACGAGCTTGGAGGGTGAATACCATAGATTCTTAATTTGTTAGTTAGCTGGTTGTATTGGTTTCCCTAACGAATCTAGTGAGGTTTCAGTTTTATGGTCGATGGCTAGCCTGTAGCCATATGTTGTTTTATGTTTCTGTTATCATTGTAAATCTGGGTACGCCCCTTATAATTTTTGTATCTTCTTCTTTTAATACGTACGTCAACTTACCAAAAAAAAAACAAGCAAAAAAAAATTGTGATGATAGTCTCGTGAATCTATCCGAAATATGAATGAAATTGAAGACTTGAATGAAAACAAGAATGAAGTCCGAATACGTTACATATGTTGTAAAAATAAAGCAAGAAATGAAAACAACATAAATAATAAGAGTTTCAAAGTCAACGTAAAAACAAACTTGTTTATGACAAGTCCCAATTTGGAACCTAATGTCAATGATATCCAATTGAGCTAAAATTTGAGATATAATGCAAATTAAACCCAAGTGGACAGAATTTGAAATTTGAGCAATTTACTTTAAGGTTTCATATGCTGACGCAAAAACATTTTTAGTCAGACCTGATTAGACCCATATTTGAAAACCTAAGCAAACGATATTCAATTGATCCCAAAAGAAATATATAGTGCGATTAGGACCCTAGTAATTAGAGTATGAAATTTGAGCTAATTCTGAGTTGATTTGATCCAATTTCTCCTTATTTAGTTTTCTGTGGCAGAAGCAAATAACTGTGTTTTCGAATGACTTTTTTTCTTTTAGTAATGTCAAATGGAGTTGTGTATTTTGATATTTGAAACTTGCTTTCTTCCTTTTGGTATCACGGATCACTCTCCTATGTTAGTGAAGATGGCGAGTTTGCCTAAAAGGAAGGTCCCATCAAGTTCTTTGATTTTTAGGTTGATCATCCTCTTTTTCTTCCCTTGATTGTCGAGGCTTAGGGTAAGGAGGTCACAAAAACTCTTATATTTATTTTGTGTAATAAGTTGAAATATGTCAAGCAAGTATTGAGAGACTTTAATAAGAAATATTTTGCTAAGATTACGGATAGGGTGTTAGTGGCTAAGAGGGCGATGAAAAACATTCAATGTTTGATGCAAAGAAATCCTTTGGGTTTTAGAGATACATAGAGCTGAACCTATTTTAGTTAAAGAAATCCCTAGGCAAAAGTCTTGGCTACAATGGTTAAATTTGGGGGATAAGAATTCGAAATTCTTTTTTAACTCAGTGAAAAGTCATCACAACCAATACAAGATCATTTCTTTTTTTGTTTTTTTGATAAGTTGACATGTATAAAAAGAAAGGAAGGTACAAGATTATAAGGGGCATACCCTAGATTTAGATTTATGATGTAAACAAAAAGCTTTAAAACAAACAAATGGCCACAAGAAAGCCACAAAACAGAAACCAAAACCTAGCTAAACTAGCTAGAGACACCAATAAAACCAACTAAACATCAATTTAAGATTCTACGTCATTCACCTTCGAAGCTCTTTGGATTCTTATGTTTTCATCTGTTGCTGGAACGTTTCTCATCAGATCAAGCTTGTCGCGAATGACCCCTTCGATTTGATCAAAGACCAAATTCGAATTTCTAGACATATCGGCAAAGATCCTCGCATTCTGTTCTTGCCAAACACAATACACTGTAGCTGCATAACCCAGTTTAATCAAACGATGGGTCACTGTCTCTTGGCATGGCAAGAGTTTCGTCAATTTTTCTCGTAAACTGAGTTTCGCAGCTACAGTGTATCATGTATGGCAAGAACGGAGTGCAAGGATCTTTGCTGGAATGTCCAGAACTTCGAATTTGGTCTTTAATCAAATCGAATGTATCATTCGTGATAAGCTTGATTTGATGAGGAATGTCGTACCAACAAATGAAAACAAAAGGATCCAACGAGCTTGGAGGGTGAATACCATAGATTCTTAATTTGTTAGTTAGCTGGTTGTATTGGTTTCCCTAACGAATCTAGTGAGGTTTCAGTTTTATGGTCGATGGCTAGCCTGTAGCCATATGTTGTTTTATGTTTCTGTTATCATTGTAAATCTGGGGTATGCTCCTTATAATGTTTGTATCTTCTTCTTTTAATACATACGTCAACTTACCAAAAAAAAAAAGTTTACGAGAAAATTTTCTTAAAGTTTTAACATTCTAATTGATAGAAACCAATATCTACTCCATTCATTCCAACTTTTCCTCATTCTAAGAACAAGTGGTTGTGATCTTCATTGTTAAAGAGACAGAGTGAGCACCAGTTGGGACTATGGAGACCAAACCGATGTAGTTTATCCTGAGTTGTGAGCTTTGTTGGACAGCTAGCCATACAAGAAAATAATGTATGGGAAGAGGATTCTTGAACCACACAATGTCATGCCAGTCAACCATCTTATTCAAATTTTGTCATAAAATTACATATTGTCCAATTATACACAATTGAGCATAACTTCAAATCCAACCGTTTGATTGATCTGAAACTTGACATGAAGATCCCTGTGGTATTGGTCTGTGTTAGGGTAAAGGTTAGGCGAATTGGAGTTCGGGAAGGAGTTACAATACAGGTTAGAACATGCTATACAAATTTTGTTATTTACTTTCTTTTGATTTGTGTACTTCTTATTTAGCTAGGATCATTTACCTACAAGGATGTGGGAGCTTGTTTTTGGAGTTTTCTAGTTCCATAAAGATCTTTAATGAGCTGCAATATAATCTCTAAGTGTGGCAACGATTCATTAATATTTCATATTTCTATTATTTTTAAAAATTATTTATGATATCGATCTAAAAACACTAAAAAAATTAATTAAAAACTAAAAATTAAAAAAGACAATTAAACAATTATTTATGATATCGATCTTCAAGGCCCTTTGTAGTTGTTTCGCTCTCGCTCTTATCATTAGACCATCTGAATCCGCTTGCATATTAGATTTAACTTTATGAGATGGATTATAATTCCCATGATGCACATCATCATGTAACTGAAATTTGGACTTCTGAATTCTTCAATTTTAGCATTTGAGAGCGATTCCAGTATTCTTCAGTTCTTGAACAAACTAAATCTAACTTATCAAAGATTAACTGGTTTTGTGGCGTCATTCTAATAGTGTTGGTGCTTGGGGCAGGTTTCCATCGTGTCACACTCCTATCAGACCTATTTCGGCTTTTCAAGATCAAATCTCAATCTTAATTGTGGGTTGCGAGACAATTAGAGTCATTGCACCGATTCCAAATGTGTTTCAACAAAGCAATCTTTTTTTTGGGTAAGTTGACGTATGTATTAAAAGAAGAAGATACAAACATTATAAGGGGTATAACCAGATTTACAATGATAACAGAAACATAAAACAACAGATGGCTACAGGCTAGCCATCGACCATAAAACTGAAACCTTACTAGATTCGTTTGGGAAACCAATACAACCAGCTAACTAACAAATTAAGAAACTATGGTATTCACCCTCCAAGCTCGTTGGATCCTTTTGTTTTCAATTGTTGGTACGACATTCCTCATCAAATCAAGCTTATCACGAATGATACATTCGATTTGATTAAAGACCAAATTCGAAGTTCTGGACATTCCAGAAAAGATCCTTGCATTCCGTTCTTGCCATACATGATACACTGTAGCTGCAAAACTCAGTTTACGAGAAAAATTGACGAAACTCTTGCCATGCCAAGAGACAGTGGCCCATTGAATCCATTCATCCCAGCCTTTTGTCATTCTTGGAATGTCGCATCTGTCACAAACATCCCACCAGATCGCTTTGGTATAGGAGCATTTAAAGAACAAGTGGTTGTGATCCTCATTGTGGCGGAGACAGAGTGAGCATCTATTGGGACCATGTATACCAAATCGATGAAGTTTATCTTGAGTTGTGAGTTTCTGTTGGACAACCATCCATAGAAGAAATGAATGTCTTGGAACAGCATTCTTGAACCACACAATGTCATGCCATTCAACCATCTGACAATGATGTCTTAGTTGTTCCTAAGCTACTTTGACTGAGAATTTGTGATTTGGCGAATCCAACCAAACTATCTCATCCTTTTGCCCTATCTTAGGATTAGAATTGGAAGGAATAACTTCTATAATGGAGTGCCAGCCAATAGCTTGGGTGGTAGGAGTTTTCCATTCTGAGTTATGAATTAGCAAAATCACCTTCGCGTTCTTGACCTTACCTGAATCATAGATGAATCTTTCCCCGTAAGAATCCGCGAGTGGGCTGTGAGGATGCCAATTGTCAAACCATAGAGAGGTTGTCATTCCATCTCCTATGATGTGCTTCATCTTTGGCCATGCTAAGGATCTGAGCTATAGAATCTTTCCCCAAGCCCAAGAGCAATTCTGTGGCGTCTTGATTGTGCAGAGATTCCTACCTCGCAACAGATTGGATCTGATCCAGGTAGACCATATTGAGCCATCTGAGTCATTGCATAGGTTCCAAATGTGTTTCAACAAAGCAATCTTGTTCCATTCTGTTATCCTTTTTATTCCTAGCCCCCCCTCCTTTTTTGGAAGACATACCTGATCCTAGGCCACTTTAGCCCCAGTAGTTCTCATATCTGAACTTGACCAAAGAAAGGATTTCATAATTTGCTCCACATTTTTAATTACTTGCCCAGGTAAGAGAAAGAGAGATGCCCAATAGACCTGTATGGAAAATAAGACTGAATTAATCAGTTGTACCCGTCCTGCATACGAGAGTGTTCTACAAGTCCAATGTCGAACTTTAGAGGTGATTCAATCCACGAGGCCCTTACAATAAACAGCTTTTAGTCTGTACGAGAGAAGAGGTCATCCCAAATATTTCATAGGGAGCTCCCCCTCTCTAAACCCAAGAATATGAATAATTTGTTCCCTCTCAGCATTTAACACACTGCTCAAGAAGATGTCACTTTTGTTTGGATTTGGATACAGACCTGATAGATCTTGAAACTTTGTGAGCACAGTTCTGATCATACGAATTGAGTTTACATCCCCGTTGCTAAAAATCATCAAGTCGTCAGCAAAACAAAGATGAGAAATTTTGTCCTTCTTGCATCTCTAGTGGAACTTGAATTCTTGGTTGGCACTCATCTTGCAGAATAGCCCCGAAAGGATTTCCATACATAGGACAAACAAATATGGGGACAATGGATCCCCTTGTCTCAGCCCTCTTCCCCCTTGAAAGTAACCTGCAAGCTCACCATTGACGTTGATAGAGAATTGACAGGATGTAACACAAACCATGATCCTATGAATGACTGTTCTAGGGAATCCCATTTTTATTAACATAGCGTCAACAAAATCCCACCGCACCGAGTCATAAGCCTTCATCAGATCAACTTTCATAGCACAACGAGCAGGTCCCGTAGATTTATGATAGCCTTTCATTAGTTCCTGAGACAAAAGAATGTTATCACTGATTCTCCGTCCTGAGATAAAAGCAGTCTGATATGGACCAACTAAGGATGGCAAAACAACTTTGATTCTCCCAGCTAGAATCTTAGCGATGCATTTGTACACTGTATTGCAGCAAGATATAGGACGAAAATCTGTCAACCTTGTAGGATTAGCAACTTTAGGAATAAGGGAAATGGATGTAGCATTCATTTCTTTAAGCATTCTACGAGTCTGAAAGAAGGATCTAACAGCGTTGATTACATCTTCCCCAACTATGTGCCACATTCTTTTGAAGAAACCTGCGTTAAAGCCATCCGGACCAGGGGCTTTGTTGTTCTTCAAACTAAACATAGCATGCTTAATCTCCTCCCTTGTTACATCTTGTGCGAGTAGATGTTGTTGCGTTGAAGATAGTTTCAAGTTAATTACCGATTCCATCACTTCCTCGTTCAGAACCTTAGGCATCTGATCCACTCCTAACACACGATGGAAGTATGCAATTACTTTTGATTTGACGGCCTCGTGTCCTTCAACAACCGCTCCATCCTCCCTTGTAAGTGATAGAAGCTTATTTCTATTATGTCTTCCATTTACTGATTTGTGAAAGTAGCTAGTATCCTGATCCCCCAAGCTAAGCCATTATATCCTTGCCTTCTGTTTGAAAAAACTCTCTTCAGCCCTGACAGTAGAAGCGTATTTACGAACAGCATCCCTTTCTCGCAGAACCCTTGTTTCGTTTACCAACTACCTGCCACTGAAACTGATTCTGCTTGTTATCCGCAGATTTAGAATTCATAGCTCCTATATTCCTCTTACCCTTTGCCACCACTTTAAGATTATCAATGTTATTAGTAGCACATAGCGCTGTGGTGTGTCCAAAGACATTGCAATTACTGCACTTCGACGGTATCCATTCGTATCCATTATGGTAGCACATAACCCATTTGGACAGCGAAGATCATATTCCTTAACCAACGTCTTCGAAGCATCTATCTCAACGCAAACAATGTAGTATGATCCGCATGAAGGGGGACTTCAATAGCACTCGCTACATAGCTCAACCCTTTACTAGTCCAATACTCGAGAGGGACATTATACAGCCTAACCCATACCGGAACTCTGGCCAAATCATCTTTCAAAAATTGCATGTTCGGTTGCCAGCGTTTAAGCACCAAAGGCTTGTTTGCCATGTGTCATGGGGCTCTTTCCAGCACATTAGTGGCATGATCGACAGAATCAAAAGTGAAGATGAAGAAACAATTATCCGAAGACAAAACTTCTGATAGACCGTAGGAGCCCCATATTCTTTGGCAATAGAATTAACCACGGGATACGGTAATTTCTGCCCTACAAAATGACCAAATAGGGTGGATTTCCAAAATTCGCAGCCATCTTCAAACACATCAAGTGGAGGAGCTATTGTCACACGACCATCAGTTATAGTAGGGGGAGCAAAGTGCAGATTACAGACTGAACTAATGCCAAGGGTCTTGCTACCCTCATTGTCATCAACATCAGAACCCTTCAAAGCATTTAAAAAGTTCAATTTGGGTCTAAGTTTTAGTTGTTTTTGTTGATGAGACCTTACCTTCACCTCATCAACTTTAGAACCCAACACATGGTTCATTTCTGGAACAACATTAGAAGCTTGGACAGTAGAGTGTTTCTCTATGCTAACATCAGAATCAGCTTAAAACTGAGAAATCCTCATCCCATGGCTATTCAACATATCTTGCAGTTCTAATCTTAATGTATGTCCAGACTTAACTTGATTGTGTTGTTCAATGTTAGAGGTAACCATTGGAACATTTTCCACAGAAGAACATAAAGACATTATGGTAGCATACAAATACTAGAGAGAACAAAATTCTAAGAAGATAAACTGAGTCCAGGAAGCAACCTAAGCTCAGAAATAACAGCAATCTAATCTCATAAACAACAAGATGCAGATTAGTTCATGAAGAAAGATGTAACAATGATCCGTTCGGTGAAGATGTAGAGTAGGTTCCGAAGAACAACATACTCAAAAAAGGTAACGATCCAACGGTGAACAAAGGAGATCAAGCTACGACAAACCACTCTGAAACTAGCAAGAAAAATGAAACTTTTTTCAAAGAACTGTGATTTAATCTTCACATATGGCAAAGGCCTTCATGTTTATGACAGCCATAAGAGAAATCATGAAGAAAATCCATTCACTATGCTGCAACTTCACCACTTCTCCATAGCTCCAGAACTGAAAATGCAGAATAGTAGAAATATTGCGAGATCAATATCTCTTACCTCGTTGATTGGATAACAGATCCGTTCGGTCAATGTTGAGAGAAGGTTGGAAGGAACAACATAGTCAGAAATTAGTGCAATCCAACGGTTGACGGAGTAGATATAGCTCCGACAGCATCACACACTCTCTCTTTCTCTCTTTTCTCTCTCTCTCCTCACTTCTGATTCTAAAACATTTATGATTCCTTGATCAACAAAGCAATCTTGAACAAGATGATTTCTATATGCATGATGAATCTAGGATGTGTTTTACGAATGCTAATGAGGGTTAAGGATACTATTGTGAGATACTTTGAGAAGCTTTTGGGGGTTTCCTAATTTGATTCAGGTTTTGATATATCTATTCTTAGTGGGACTCTTCCTCGAAGATTATCTCCCTCTCAAAGCATGTCCCTTGCAAGTCGTCGATGAAATTCAGAAGTTCCTTTTCTCTCATAAGGATAAAAAGCTCCCGGTCCAGATGGATTCAGTGTGGATTTCTTTAAAAAAGCATGGAGTATTGTTGGCTTGGACACTATTAATACTATCTGGTCTTTCTTCATTTCAGTTTAGCTTTTTAAGCAAGTAAATGCTACAACTATAACATTAGTCCCTAAAGTTCCTAACCCATCCATGGTTAAGGACTTTTGGATCTATCTCATGTTGCAATACCATTTACATAAGCATTGCCAAGATCATTGCTAATAGAAACAAAAAAGTTCCAGATTTGATGGGGCCTTTTCAATCAGCGTTTCTTGAGGGGAGAAATATTAGTGATAATATTTTACTCTCACAAGAGCTTATTCATAATTATCATCGAAATGGGGGGCCTTCTGGTGCTCTTTGAAGGTGGATCTGATGAAAGCTTATGATTCCGTGAGGTAAGATTTCTTATTAGCTATTCTGTAGACGGGTTGTCTTCTATGAAAGCTTATAAAACCTTCTTGCATAGTTAATTGGATTGGTGAATGTGTCTTAACTACTAGATTTTTGGTTTCTATCAATGGAGAGTTTCACGATTTCTTTATTGGTTCTACAGGGTTAAGACAAGAAGACCCTATATATCTCCTTGTTTGTTCTTGCTATGGAAGTGTTTTCGGGTTTGATGGGTCAGATGGCTCGACATAATGATTTCAGTTTTCATTGGCGTTGTGAATGGGAGATTACTCATTTATGCTTCGCTGATGATTTGATGATCTTTTGTAGAGCTGAGGTGGACTTAGTTTCCTTGGTTTGGAATTGCCTTAATCAATTTTAGGTTGGTAGTTTGTTCTTGTGTGGTGTTGAGGCTAATACTAAATTGCAGCTTCTTGATGCCTTCGACTATAGGGAAGGGAAGTTATCGGTTAGGTATCTTGGAGTTCTTCTTATTACTACAAAGCTCTCTTCTCATGATTTTTTTTATCCTTGTGGACCGAATCATGGCTAAACTAGGGGTTAGATGAACCGCACTATTTCATATTCAGGCAGACTTGAACTTCTCAATTACATCCTCTTCTCTATTCAGGTGTGTTGGTCTTTTTTTTTTATTCTTCCTAAGGCTGTTATAATGAAAATCACCTTTTTATTGAGGTTTTTTTTTATGGAAGGCTGTTATAAATCACCTTTTATTTGCCTAAGAAAGAAGAGGCTTTGGGTGTCAAGAATTTATAGGTGTGGAATTGGGCAACCACAGTTAACATATGGACTATATGCAATCCAGCCATCTCTATTTGGTCATTATGGATATCTTCTTACTTGTTGAGAGGCAGGAGTATATGGGAAGTTCCTTGCTCAAGAAATTATTCTTGGAGTTGAAGGAAGATACTTGAACTTCGTTGTGATAGTCAGAAGTTCATCTATTTGCGTGTAAAAGATGGACGCTCTATTTCTCTTTGGTTTGATAATTGGCACCCTTTAGGCCCTTTGATGGAGTTTTTTGGGGATAGGATTATTACTGACTCTGGTTTGGAGAGGGATGCGAGGTTGAGTTGTCTTATTGCTTGTAAGGAGTGGATTTGGCCTCCTCCTACCCCCTAAATGGATTTAACTGATTCGTTGTACGCCCACCTCTTTTCTCCTGGATGTTGAGAGGCATGAAATTATGATGCGAACCTCTTGATTACGTGGTCAAGCAACCCCTAATAATAATGATACTTCCCCAAGAAAGCAAAGAATCAGGTTTGTGAAATGTGACACAATGAAAACCTGTCTCAAGGCACCAATACTATTGGAATTGAAATGAATGACGCAATAAAGTCAATTATATCTTGATAAGTTAGATTTCATCTTTGTTCCAGAAAAGATAACGTCTTTCATCATGCAAAACACAAGTTAATTTCATAAATTTATCATGTTCTGCTTTTCGGCATACAAAAAACTTATACAATGTTTCAAATAACCTAATGGGTCCCATATGTTGGCTGATTTGAGTTCACTTACAAAATTGACCCAAATAAATAATAATAAACCAAAGACTAAAAAGAAAATAATAAAAATAAAAAATTAATATCCTAAATATGTTAGAATCATATTTGTCACCCATAAGAAATCCTCAATAGACTAGAAAGTCTAATCTGAATGTGGAATTGGTTATGAAGTTTTCTTGCCTTGTTATGCTTCGGATCCTTCTTTTAGATGGACAATTAATGAAGAAAATCTCTTTTTTATACCTGTGAATTTAGTTTCCTTCCTAAACCAGGAGAATCATTAATTAATCTTTATTTTGGGAAATCAGATCTGGTAGCCCCCTAGCATCCTTTGTTGCTAGAAAACTTCATTCCTTGATAATAAATATTCTCCTAAATAATATGCAAAATAATGAACAAAATTTCCTTGAATTTAGGAGAATTGATTATGAAGTTTTCTTGCCTTGTTATGATTCAGATCCTTTTTTTACATGGACAATTAATGAAGAAAATCTCTTTCTTTTATACCTATCAATTTAGTTTCCTTCCTAGACTAGGAGAATCATTAATTAATCCTTTTTATTTTGGAAAATCAGATCTGGTAACCCCTAGCATCCTTTGTTGCTAGAAAACTTCATTCCTTGTTGATAAATATTCTCCTAAATAATATGTAAAAAAATGTACAAAATTTCCTTGAATTTAGGAGAATATTTTTTTAATTTAAGTCCTTATAAAATTAGAAAATCAATCCCAAAAATATCTTATTTGATTTAAAGTGAACTTGACCAAAACAACGCCGTTTTGGGGTTGACTGTTCTTCTTCTTCAAATTTTTGCCCGAAAAGCAGCTCGAGTGGCCTTCTTTCCAAGGAATTTATGTTTTATCTCTCTACCAACTGGACAAAACTTGTATGAAAATGATCACCTAACATTTGACTACACCCCTACATGATCTGTTTTGGCTAATTGACGCCATAGAGGTTGTGGCACCGCCCCAAAGTGACCACCCGAACCAGCCCATATCTGCAACAAAACTGATAGCCTATGATAGTTACTTTGAGTCAATGGTTGGGATCCATCCATAAAGAAGAAACAATCCTCTTCCACCCTATATAAATAGAGGTGGATTCCATGGCTTGAGCAAGGAGAAAATCAAGTCCAAAGTCGCCAAAAAATCAGCTCCCCTTGATTTTTGTTACCACTGTGAAGTTTCTCTCCTCTATCTCTCTCTCTCTCCATCGTGGCCTTTAGCCACCAACATTCTCACTACTAGCTTGACCGCCGCCATCTCCACCACAAGCAGCTACCAGACCATCTCACATGGTGAGTGCACCGTGGAGCTCCTCTCTGTCCATTACTGATGTGCTATGAATAATTCGAAAATCGACAACAATAAATCTGACGAAAACGGATGAAAGATGGGTCTGGTTCTGTTGTCTTTCTTTTGGTGTTTAGGTTGGATTATAGTGATTTAAGGTAAATAAGATGGAGAATAGACTAGAATGATACTTTAATAAGTCGATCTGGACACCACAAAGATTAATCTAGGATTTCGACGCCACACTCTTTGTGATTGAAGAGTGATAAGTCAGGTAGGGTTGTTCACAAAATCAATTTGGAAGAACAACTCTTAATTCTTCAAATCTTGGCCAAAAGTGTCTTATTACATATTCTGATACTATATTTATAATTGAAACATCCCTCGAAAGTTAGGAAAAATTCAACATGGCAGAAGTCAAGCCCAAAAAACAGACTTTGACTAACTAACTTAGACAAATTAACTAGCACACGTTTTTTGACCTTTCTGAAACATAAACAAACCAAATTTAAAATAGCTATAACTTCTTGCACAAAAGTCCAATGCAATCATGGTTGGACAATCTAGAAAAATCACGTTCTAAACCTGAAATCCACCCAGATTAGTCTTGTTTTCACATGTAATGGATGACTTCAAATTCGGGTTCAAATTCATTTACTGTTCTGACCGTAAACACCATCAATTCCTTCACTTATTTGCATTATCAACCCCAATTCAAGTAGCCCAGTATCAAAAGAACTATTAAGGGGTTTTCCCATCTCTAAGTTCCAATTGTAGGCAAATAAGTACCCTTGAACCAATTTCAAATTGATTGCTAATTTTTAACTCTGACGCAGCTTCAATCATTCCAATTTGACTCTTCAAGGCCCTTTGTAGTTGTTTCGCTCTCGTTTTTGTTATTGGACCATCCATCTAAATGCTCTTGCATATTAGATTTAACTTTACAAGATAAATTATAATTCCTATGATGCACATCATTTACAAACCTTCCTTCTCCTCCTCCTCCAATAACTAACCGCGATTATCAACTCCTTCATTTGCACAATTACCAGCTACATGTTAGACTGACCACTAGTTGCTCCTCAAGCCAGATAATTTCCATTTAAAAAAAATAATTTTTTTATTTTCATGTATACGGTCAGATCCTAAAGACTTTTCCAAGTATATTTTTGTAAAAAACAAAAAATAAATTGCATCTTTTTCATGTTTTAAAAAAGAAAAAAAAATGAATATCGTAACCAGTTTAGATATAGACTTTCATATTTTGAGGTGCAAAACTACACAATAGAGTACACGCTCGAGTATTAAAGATGCAAAGTGTAAAATAAATGTGTTGCCTAGAATACGGGACAACTGTTGTCAACACATCAAGTTCTTGCTTCATCTCTCATTGAATACGGGACAGACTCTTGGATTTTTTTTTAGAACGCTAATCTTTTTATTTCTCTCCCTTTAATACCACTTCTCCTTTTGAATCCTCCTTTTCTTTACCATCACATCTCATCAAATACATGAAATCCCTTTGGTTTCTAGGTTGTCAAAAACCTTCTCGAAATCTTATAGTCTCGCCCTTAAAACCACCATCACCAATATCAACAACGTCCTCCTTAAAATCCTCATAATGAGCCCACCTTGGCCTTTCAGCCTCACTGCCATTGTTTGATTTCGGTACAGCCCCAACCTGCACGTCTTGGTACATGTTCCAGCCATGTTACCATTTTTTCCCACCTTCTCAAGTATGTCACACACGTTCCCTATCACGAAATTCATTCTTTCCATAATCTTTGTCATGGCTTGCATTTAGAATTTAAGTTCTATATCGGGAGGGGGTGGTGTGTTGTTTTGATCTGACATGATAGTACCCGGAAAAATTGGTTAGTTGTAAAAGAAATCCTCACATCGCTCGTGTTTCACTCAAACACTCTTAATATCCTCACACGCTTACACCTCTCGTCTCACCCTCTTACGGTTCTTGACAAACATAAAATCAGATATGTATATATGACTCAAGAAGCAATAAAATCAGAAAAAAGTCAAAACAAAACTGCGATGATAGTCTCGTGAGTAACAAGCAAATCTATCCGAAATATGAATGGAACCGAAGACTCGAATAAAAACATAAACGAAATATTAAAAACGATGAAACAACTCCTAAATATGATGGAAATATACTGCAAGAAATGAAAATAATAGAAACAAAATGAAATTTCAAAAGTTGCGCAAAACAGGCTTGTTTATGACGAGTTAAGTCTGAATCTGGAACCTAAAGTAAATGATGTCCAATTGAGCTAAACTTTCAGTTATAGTGTGATTTCAAACCAAATAGACAGAATATAAAATTTGAACAATTTATGATAAGGTTTGATATAGTGACACAAAAACATTATGAATCATACCTGATTAGACCTGAAAATGAAAAGGAAAGCAAACGATATCCAATTGAACCCAAAATTAATATATCATGCGATAAGGACCCTAGTAAACACAGTATCAACTTTGAACTAATTTCGAATTGATTTGATCCAATTTTCCCTCGTTTAGTTTTATGCGGCAGAAATCAATAAACATCGTTTTTGAACGATTTTGACTTGTGGACTTCCTATTTGGCTAGGATTCTTTTCCTAAAAGGATGTGGCAGCTTATTTAGGAATCTCCTAATTCTCCAAAGATCTTTAATAGGCTGCAACATAGTTTCCATGTGTGTCAAGGATTCATAAATGTTTCAGAATCCTTTTCTTACAAGGATTCTTTATTCATCCTAGCTACCAAAAGGAAAGAAGACTTCAGAATAAATTCTACCTTCAGATTAGATTTCCTAGTCTATTTGGGACATCTTAATGGTAACAAATCTGATTCTAGCATATTTAGGATATTTGTTGTAACCCAATTTTGGATCCACCAAGATTTTCTCGAATGTTATTTTATTTCTATTATTATTTATAAAAATCCAAAAAAATTAAGAAAAAAAAAGTTTAAAAATTCAAAAATATACTTTTCTCGAGTCAACCGCATCTTTCCATCAAAACCGAGTCCACCGGGTCAATACGGGTCAAGCCATGTCGACCAGGGTAAAAAATGAGTTTCGGGCCGTTTCGGGTCAAAACCATCATTTTTGGTCAAAACCGAGTCCACCGGGTCAATACGGGTCAAACCATGTCGACCAGGGTAAAAAATGAGTTTCGGGCCGTTTCGGGTCAAAACCGTCATTTTTGACCACAACCGAGTCCACCGGGTCAATACGGGTCAAACCATGTCGACAGGGTAAAAAATAAATGTCGGGTCGTTTTGGGTCAAAACCGTCATATTCGGTCAAAACCGAGTCCACCGAGTCTATACGGGTCCAACCATGTCGACCGGGGTAAAAAAAGAGTTTCAGGTTATTTTGGGTCAAAAATATTATTTTCGATCATTAAAATTGATTTTTAGCGGTTGAAACGAGATTTTTGTAATACTGATTTGCTTATTATTATATATAATAAAATAAAATTAATAATACAAATTTGTTATATTAGGCGAGGCAGTTACGGCGGAGTAGTTGTGCGTATATAATTTTTCTTAAAGCAGATCCGTGTTGTCCCCTGTCAGTGGCTATAAATAGCCAGTGATATTTCGCCAAAAAAAAAAGAGAAAGAGGAAGAAAAAAAAGAAATCTTTACTATTCACGTTTTTTTTACTATTTCTTCATGCGAGTAGGATATTGATTTTCAAAAAAAACAATTTGAAAAATACCAAATATATCCTAACCGTTAGATCTAATAGTGTTTGGATCTGAACTGTTGATTTAATAGGGTACAATAGGACTTACCACACTAGATTAAAACCCAAATCCATCTCAGCCCTTAAAAACATTTTCTCTTAGATCCTGTGGCGCCACGTCACACGGTGTACCAAGCTTTCGGTACACCGCGACACACCGGATCACACCTCTGATCATCCGGACCGTCCGATCAACCTGCAGATCCAGCCAATCACATCCGTAGGATCAGTTCAACTGCAATCCAACGGTTCACAGCCTTTAGCGGCACTGTTGCACCATGCGCGCGTTCATACCGTAGCACATCTCAGACTCCCTCTCTCCTCTCTCCGGCGACGCTCTCTCTCTCATCCGATCTCCACTTTCCGGCCGTCTCCAGCCTCCGCACCACCACAGAAAGGTTTCTCCCCTGATGTAAAGAAAAACCCCGGTGGTTTTCATTGTTTTCTCCGCCTCATCTGGCCGGAAAAAGACCGCGATCGTTGCCGGCCATCGAAGCTTCAAGTCGTCGATTCTCCTTCGTCAGCCATCAACGGCCGTCGAGACCACCGCCATCAGAGTCCTCGACATTAGATCTACCAGGATCGACCGTCGTTTGGACAGAAATCTCGCCGGAAAATCTCGTCGCCGCCCACAGTAACCGCGCGTGTGCCACACGCGCCGCCAGTGGCATTTTCGTAATTTTTCAAGAAATCCGAGGGTATTTCAGTTTTTTACCTATACAGTGACACTCAGGTAATTTTTTGGGTTTCAACTGGTATTTTTGATATTTTTTTATATATAAATGCTTGTAAATTTTCTTGCATGTTGTAAAAAAAATACAAAAACCAAAGTCGACACGTCTCTTTTTTAAAAAAGGACCGATGTCAAAAATGTAAATACCAAATATGGATTATGTCCATTATTTCTTTTGGTAACCCAGACGTAATTCTCCTTTTTAGGGTTAAAACGTCATTTTTTAGACGAGTCTCCTAATTTTTAGGGACTGATGTCATTTTTAACGCGTCTCCTATTTTAGGGACCGACGTTAACCATTTTAAAAAACAAATTACCAATAAGCCCAAAATATAATAGCATTTGAATCAAATAAAAAAACACACAAGTAAGGGTAACCTTTCTATTGAAAGGATGTTTTAAGGGTGGTGTCTACCTTCCCTTAATCATAACTAACCCCGTACCCGAATCTCTGGGACCAGTGTTTAATTTGGGATTTCTAGTTTCCCTCAAATTACTAGATGGCGACTCCAATAAAATCTTTGTTTCCCCCAATCGAGAAAAAACCCTTTTTGTTAAATAAACAAAAAAAGCGGGAGCCGTCGCCCGACGTCGTGTATCGACAATATTAATTTCGGATTTATTATTGTACTGTCGCGCGTGAGCGATGTCGCTGCGATCGTCCACCTTCAATATGTATGAAGGGATATATATATCTAGTAAATGTAGGGAGACAAGGAATTCTTTGTCTCTTAGCAGTGAAAAAATGGAATGGGAGTCGCCACCTAGTATTTTTGATCACTAGGAACCCTAACTGGTCTCAGAGATCGGGCACGGGGACTGGTTGAGTAAAGGGAAGGTATTAGCACCCCAAATACGCCTTACCTAAGGTAAGCTGCATTATTTGATTGTCTAATAAAAAAAGCTAAGGTGTTATTGTATTTCTAGTTGTTGGTCCGTCTATAGTTCAAGAAAAGTCCTCCTCAATAAGGAGATCTTTATCTTATCGGGTAAAACCTAACCATTCTAACGTTTATGTATGTTGGTCCGTCTATGGTTCAAGAAAAGTCCTCCTCAATAAGGAGGTCCTTATCTTATCGGGTAAAACCTAACTGTTCTAACATCTATGTAAAAACAACATATTTTTAATATCAGGAATACGTTTTATGTATAAATTCGTAATCCCATATACTAAAAGAAGACAAAAAGATTTTTTTAGAATTTTTGAAATATTGGCCTAGTTCTCATGGCTTGAATAAACTCGTTATTAAAACCAAAATGCATGCTAATACATATATTGTTTTTGAAATTTCCTTTGTTGTGTGAAAATATGATGTTATAATATTTATATATATATATTGGAGAGACTAGGCCGTATGCATGAAAAAAAAACATTTTTTTTTGAAGACTTGACTAAAACCGGGTATTTTAATACCGGATTTATATCTTTACAGTATAAAAATACAAACCGATATTAATCAAAATACAGTAATAAAATTACATAAAATCACATATTTTTTTGAAATAATTTTTGAAGAATTTACAAAATTTATATATATGTATATATATCTATATATAAATAATACAAAACACAATATAATATACATAATATATAATATATAAATTGGGCTGGGCTGGGCCGGCCCAACGAACTGGGCCGGACTCAGCCCCAAAATGTGTTGAGCCGATCTCGGCCCAACAAGAATCTGGTGTTTCTCTTCTGGGCCAAACCCAGCCCAGAAGGCAGGGCTGGGCCAGGATCCGCCTGGCCCAGCAACCAAAACGGGCGGGGGGAATTATTTCCCCCCACCCCTGCATGCAGAACGCTATTCGTTCTGCATGCAGAGAAGGAAAAATAAACACGAGGGGGAAGAAGAGTTACCTGGCGCGGGGGAGGCGGTGGCTTGCTGCGTTTCTGGCGGTGCTGTGGCGGAGGCCGGTGACGGTGTCTTGGCTCACGGACGGCGGCTCCAAGCAGAGGCGCTGCCGTCTCAAGCGGCGGAGAGAGGGATTCTTCCTCTTTCCGTCTCCTCCGTTTCCTCTCCTCTTCTTCTGCTACTGCGTTTCCTTTTCCTTTTATTATGTTTTTTTTCTTATTTCATCCCCTGCTTCAAGCTTTTCTTTCCTCTCCTCTTGGGTTTCCTAATGGTTCTCTTTGTTTCGGTTCACTCTCTCTCAACCCGGTTCCCTTCTTTTTTTGTTTCTTCCCCCTCTTTGGTTTGTTCTCTCCTCTCTTTGATTTGTTCTCCTTTCTTTTTAGCTTTCCCCCTCTTTGGCCATTGGGTGCTGCTGTCGAGGTTCGGCTCTCCCTGGTTTTCTGGCAGGCGCGCGGCGGGTGGTCGGCCAGTGTCTTCGGTCGGTGGTCCAACGGCGTGAGGCCTCGGGTTGGTCGGTGGGTTCGAGGTGAGAGAGGGCCCGGCAAAATTTAAACCCAAAAGCTTCTTTTTCCTTCTTCCCCACTGCATGTTCGGGGGGAAGAAGAAAGAGGAACAGTGTCGTTCAAAACGACACCGTTCTGCTCTTTTTTTTGTATGAAACGGCGTCGTTTCGGAGAAAACGCGCCGTTTCATTTAAATGTGGCGCCAGAACGCGCCAATTTTCAAATCAGCCCCCAATTATCTTTTGTTTATTTCAATTGTGTCCCTGCCAATTTTAGGTCTCCGCCCCTCTTGTTGGCCGTGTTTTTTCACTTTAGTCCTTGGCCTCTGATTTATGCAATTGAGCCCTTAATTGATCAATAAACTTCCAATTTCTTCAATTAGGCCCCTGAATCAATTAATTACAGCCCTCTTACTTACGCGCCTCTTCCAATTTGGTCCCTGGTTTCGGATTTTCTCAATTAAGTCCCTAACTGGCCATTAAACTTCAATATCTATGCAATTAAGCCCTTGATTTGACCTAATAAGTTCCTAAAAATTATAATTTGGCCCCAGAACTTTAATTTCTTCCAATTAAAGCCCAAATTGACTTAAAAATCAATTTTTCTTGCAATCAAATCCCCTATAAATTCATTTAAAAATCCAATTAAGTCCATAAACATCCAAATTTGGGCTTTTCTCCTCAAATTTCAACTTTTCCTTCTCAACAGGGCTCTCCTCCTTCAAGAATATACTGTCAAAAATCCAATCTTTGTATTTTTAACCTCACTGACCAATTTTCCGACCATTTTCTGAGCGCTTCTGCCTCCTGTTATTTTTCTAACCCCCTTTGGCTATATATATATATATATATATATATATATATATATATATATATATATATATATATATATATTGTGGGGACCCAAAAATGGGTTACAACAGATGCCCCCTCTTTATAATGCTTACGGAGCAGGGGTTTTGCGTAGTAAGTTTTATAAAGATAAACCCAAAACGGAACTTCCGAAACTGATCTGGTTGAAGCTTGATTGATCTGAAACTTGTCTTTTACAGCAATCCTCCTCAACCCAAAAAAAACCTATGCTCAAAATTTAGTCATCTTGAGATCCCTTCTGGCGATCTCTTTAAACCAAAATCTATAATTGTTGCTTACTCAACTTGGAATCCCATCTGGCATAGTTTTGAAACCCGACCCGGTCAAGTGATCGGGTCACGGGTTAGATGGGTTGACCCGGGTTAACCCGGGTACCCGGGTTAACCCGGGTCAACCCAAAAAAAACACAAATTAAAAAAAAAACACATAACTGTAACTAGTTACAGCACATACATAATCCAATTTTAAATTATAAATCAAATAAATAGAATCCTGGGCATCAGAATAAGCATAAAAGGCAGAATAAAAAAATCCTTTGAGTTCTCTCCACACAGTAAAAATCCAAAAGAGCAGTCCAAGGCCGGCAAAATCCCTCTCTTCGCCTTCCCCAATCTTTATTTACTCTTTTTGTCAAACTCCATTCATATTTATGACCGTCTTTTCTCTTTGACACTGTCTTTTCTTGGCTATGTTATTCATCACAGAACCATTAGTCTCTCTCAAGAAAAAAAGGAGTGGTATTAGACCAAGAAAGGCCATGGGCTATGTACAGGGAAAGTATTTGGTAAATTCATCACGAACACCAGGAGGGTTAGAGAAGCTCAAAATGGAAAGTGGCTATGTGGGAAAAGGAGATATCGCTGGCCATAGAAGATCCACTGGGCGGAGATACTCTGGCAGGCTCCTTAAGCCTGAACAACCAACGAGGAAATATAATGGTGGTTGTGCTGCTAATGGTGAAGAGAGGAAATTGAGTGACACAGGCCAAAACGACGTAGTTTAGTAACTGCCAATATATAAAAAAAAATTGACCGGGTCTCACCCGGGTTTGACCGGGTGGACCGGGTCCCGGGTCAACCTGCCGGGTCGACCGGGTTTCACCGGGCCAATTCCCAAGCGGGTTTTTGCCTCTACCCGGACCGGTTTCAGGCCCGGGTCGGCCGGGTCCCGGGTCGACCCGCCGGGCCGGTCCGGGTTTTAAAACACTGCCATCTGGCGATTCCCTTTCAATAAAAATGAAATATGAGGTCCCTTCTAGCGACCTCCTTTGACCAATATCGAAATACGAGATACCTTCTGGCGGTCTCTTTTAATCAACTTGGAATCCCATCTGGCTATTCCTTTTTTTTTTTAAACCAACATGAAATACGAGGTCCCATCTGGCGACCTCCAAATAGCGAAACACGGGATCCCTTCTGGCGATCTCCTTCAACTTGGAATCTCATCTAGCGATTCCTTTTATTCAAACGAAATATGGGGTCCCATCTGGCGACCTTCAAATAGCGAAATATGAGATCCCTTCTGGCGATCTCCTTTAATCAACTTGGAATCCCATCTGGCGATTCCTTTTAACCAATATGAGGTCCCATCTGGCGACCTCCTTTGATGAATATCGAAATACGAGATCCCTTATGGCAATTTCCTTTATCTTGGAATCCCATCTGGCAATTCCTTTTATTCAAAGCTGAAATACGAGGTCCCTTCTAGCGACCTCCTTTGACCAATATCGAAATACGAGATCCCTTCTGGCGATCTCAAACAACTTGGAATCCCATCTGGCGATTCCTCTTAACCAATATGAAATATGAGGTCCCTTCTGGCGACCTCCTTTAACCAATATCAAAATACGAGATCCCTTCTGGCGATCTCAAAAACCAAAAAATCTATTTTGTAAATCGGTCAACCTGGAATCCCATCTGGCGATTCCCTTTTACCGATTGCTCGATGTCGTTCTTCCTGATGGCAGGGTTTGAAAATTATTATCTTCTCTTCTCGTTGTTCTAGAATCATCTCAATGATTCTTTCTTCGTCCACAATCTTGTTTGGAATGCACTAAGGTCTCCTCCTGTAATGATCCAAAAAACATATATGCAATGATTTATGATTAGATGCCATGCATGCATTCATACCTGGTTTTGAAACATAGGCCCCATCCTCTTCTTCTAGTTCATGAGACTCCCTCTTAACATGAGCTTGCTTTTGAAGTCGTATGCTGGATTCATCTATCGTGTTGCCTCCTATCATATTCTTGGAGAAGAAGTCTCTGACTTTCTTCAAGTAATCCTTTTCCCAAAATGTATGACTTGTCATTGCCTCTTTGTCATGCTTTTGTCAAATGCTTTAGCTTGGTTTTCAAATCTATAGGCTTCCGTACATTTTAAACACGTAAAACTTTTCATGAAAACATCTCTTATTGCCCCTAGTGTAAGGGTGTGATTCTAGTCTAGGCTTTTGTATAGAGAAGAAATTCATTCAGCCGATGCTAAACTTTTTAGATGCGATAACAACAAGACATGCACTGTTGAGATTAATGCAAAAATGATTGTTTGTGAGATCAATGCAGAAAGAAAGAAGTCAATGGCCAAACTTTGCTTTATTGATTTAGGAGCCTACATCAAGCATAATATCTTTTTACAGAGTCAGAATTCACAGGTCGAGCTAGGTCTTCTCCATCCATTCTAGCCAACTTCAGTGCTCCTCCTGAGAATGCCTTCTTTACTACGTAAGGACCCTCGTAATTCGGTGTCCATTTGCTTTGATCGTCTCCAGGTAACGACAATATCTTTTTCAATACTAGATCCCCTTCTTGAAACAACCGCGGTCTAACCTTTTTATCATACGCCTTAGCCATTCGTTCTTGGAAAAGTTAGTGATGACATTTTGCAGCTATCCTCTTTTCGTTGACTAAGTTCAGTTGCTCATATCTCACTTTGGCCCACTCAACCTCTTCTAATTCGGAATCCATCAACACTCTTAACGATGGGATTTCTACTTCCAAAGGCATCACTGCTTCCATACCGTACACCAGAGAATATGGGGTAGTTCCTGTCGAGGACCTGATTGTAGTGCAGTATGCATGAAGAGCAAACGGCAACATGTCATGCCAATCTCTATATGTGACTATCATCTTTTGAATAATCTTTTTGATGTTCTTGTTGGCGGCTTCTACTGCGCCATTCATTTTTGGTCGGTATGGTGAGGAATTCGAATGCTTGATTTTCCATTTAGTACACAATTCCGCTATCATTTTGCCATTGAAATTATGTGCATTATCTGTCACTATCTTTTCTGGAGGACCATATCGGCAAATTAAGTCTCTTTCTATAAACTTCTTCACTACGTTCTGTGTTACGTGGGCATATGAATTAGCTTCCACCCATTTTGTGAAGTAGTCAATAGCTACGAGGATGAATTTATGACCATTGCTAGCTTTTGGGTTAACAGGTCCGATCACGTCGATTCCCCACATTGCAAATGGCCAAGGAGATATTAGATGAAATAGAGCTGGTGGCATATTGACTTTGTCACTGTAAACTTGACATTTGTGACATTTCCTAACATAGTCGATACAATCTTTCTCTAGTGTCATCCAAAAATAACCAGCCCTTTGGATTTTCCTCGCTATCATATGCCCGCTAGCATGGGTTGAGCAAATCCCCTCATGGACCTCCCGTAATGCCTTTCTAGCATCTGCCTCATTCAAACACCTTAGCAGGGTTCCATCAAATGATCTTTTGTAAAAAATCTCTCCATCTAAATAGAAGTCTATAGCCAACCTTCTCAAGGTTTTCTTATCCGTCTTGGAAGCTCCCACCGGATATTCATGATTTTGCACAAGGTTCTTGATATCGTAATACCAAGGTTGTCCGTCTATCTCTCCTTCAACTAAGCAACAATGAGCTGGGTCATTTCTAATGTCAATGTGTACCGGTTGTACCTTGCACTTGAGATCAATGGTAGTCATAGCAGCTAGCGTGGCCAAAGCATCCGCAAAGTGGTTCCCTTCCCTTCCCAAATGGGTGAATCTAATTTCTTCAAATTCCTTTGCTAGCGTGGATAGGTATTCCTGGTACGGCCTCAACTTTTCCTCCTTAGTCTGCCATTCCCCTTTAACCTGACAAATAATCAACATTGAATTTCCGTATACATCTAACTTCTTTATCTTCAACTCTAATGTCGCTTCTAAACCGAGGATACAAGCTTCATACTCAGCTGTATTGTTGGTGCACTCGAAATGTAATTTAACCGAAACTGGATACTGTTTCTTATCAGGAGAGATTATTACCGCACCGGCCCCGTTACCATATACATTCACTGCACCGTCAAAAAACATCGTCCACCAATCTGTCTTTTCTTCTTCTTTCTCTATTGACAATATATCTTCATCGGGGAAGTCAAAATCCTAAGGTTCGTAATCTTCAACAGCATTGTCGGCCAGATGGTCCGCGATTGCACTTCCATTCACGGCTTTCCTTGTCATATATACTATGTCATATTCTGCTAATAAAACTTGCCACTTTGCAATTCGACTTGAGAGAAAGGGCTTGTTACAAATATACCTCAGAGGATCCACTTTTGAAATCAACCAAATGGTATAGTATAACATATAATGTCGCAACCTCTTTGCTGCCCACACCAACGCACAACAAAGCCTTTCTATTTCCGTGTATCTAGACTCACATTTAGTGAATTTCTTACTTAAGTAATAAATAACTCTTTCCTTCCTTCCGGTTTCATCATGCTGACCCAATACACATCCCATGGCTGCTTCAGTTACTGTTAGATATAACACTAGAGGTTTTCCTGATACCGGAGGAACCAGTAAAGGTGGATTTTGTAAATAATGCTTGATTTTATTGAATGCCTCCTCACACTCCTCATTCCAGGTTCCAGGATTCTTTTTCCTTAGTAGTCGAAATATAGGTTCACACGTCGTTGTTAGTTGAGCTATAAACCGAGCAATGTAGTTTAACCTTCCCAAGAATCCTCTTACTTCTTTCTCTGTCTTAGGGGATGACATATTTTGGATGACCCTTATTTTATCCGGATCCACCTCTATACCTCTATCACTTACCACAAATCCTAACAGCTTACCCGATTTAACTCTGAATGAACACTTTGCAGGATTGAGCCTTAATTCATACTTCCTCAACCTCTCAAACAACTTCCTCAAAACTTCAACATGATCCTCTCCCCTTTTAGACTTGGCAATCATGTCGTCTACATACACCTCAATTTCCTTGTGCATCATGTCGTGGAATAGAGTCACCATTGCTCTTTGATATGTTGCTCCTGCATTCTTCAAACCAAATGGCATGACCTTGTAGCAGAATGTCCTCCAAGGTGTGACAAAAGTTGTTTTCGCCTTATCCTCCGGAGCCATTTTTATCTGGTTGTATCTTGAAAAACCATCCATAAAGGAATATGTGGAACTCCGGGCAGCGTTGTCCACTAAAACATCTATGTGTGGTACAGGAAAATCATCCTTGGGGCTAGCTTTATTCAAATTTTGAAAATCCACGCACACTCTAATCCTCCCCTCCTTCTTAGGCACCACAACAATGTTAGATACCCATTGTGGATATCTAACTACTTCTAGAAAACCGGCATCCCATTGCTTCTCGAGTTCTACCTTAACCTTGATCTAGATATCCGGATGGGCCCTCCTCGGCTTCTGTTTGGCTGGTTTATAGCCTTCTTCCAACGATATCTTGTGTACTACAATATTTGTGTCCAAACCGGGCATATCTTCATAAGACCAAGCAAAGACATCTGCATATTCCTGTAATAGGGCGATCATTTTTGTCCTTAGTTCAGAAGTAATTAGGGTACCTATTTTCAACTCTTTCTTGAACTGATCACTGCCTACATTGATGGTTTCGAGTTCCTCTACGGCAGGTTTCCAAGTCTGTTCCTGTTGTTCTACTAGCCTGGTGAATTCACTGATATTGCTTTCATTCCATTCTTCTTCTTCCATAGTTATCACATGTTCGTTCAAGTTTGGCCATTTATTCTTGATGCTGAATGTATGTGAAGTTGTAGGAGATCCGCTTTCAAGATTCCTGAAAGCGAGAAGTGTTTGGTGTAAATGCATAAAAAAAAAGAAGGCAATTTGTGAAAAGTGCATGATCTCACAATTTATTTAAAGAAAAGGCAGGCTCCATGACAAACACGAAATCTAGCTGACAATTGAGCCTTGATT
This sequence comes from Populus nigra, assembly GCF_951802175.1. NCBI lineage: Eukaryota > Viridiplantae > Streptophyta > Magnoliopsida > Malpighiales > Salicaceae > Populus > Populus nigra. The sequence goes on along the minus strand of NC_084870.1, from coordinate 891,266 downwards.
GTCGACTAGAGAAAATAAAAGCAAACATAAGCAATGACAAAAGCATGTTAAGGCAAACAAAGTTGGTTTACATTTTGAAAACCACTGAAGCTTCTTGGGTCACCCAGTTCTGAAACTTCTCATCTTGAGCCAACTTGCGCACAAAGGTCTTGGCGGAGACTTCTTTTATGGTGTAGACCGCAGTTGTGGGAGTGCTTCATCTCCCTTTCTTGCTACTGTCTTCATGTCATCTCCTTCCACCTTGTTTTCCCCCAAGGTATTTATGCCCATGTTTGACAATTCTTGACCAAAGCTTTCGGCTCCTTTATCATGTTGCATTATGTATGTGGCTTTTGGGAATGACACGATAAGGGGAGGGATTTCTAGCTTTTCTTCCTCAGGCTCTCTTCCTTTAATTCTAGCCATCCTTCTTACCCTTCTCCGACCAGCAGCCCACCGATAATCCTCCTTGTTAGGTTTATATCCTAGCCCAAATCTTTGATTAACACATGTCATCTTTGCCGAATTAACACCTTCTGGTATCCCGGTGATAGGGTTATATTGAAACGGGATCCCGCGTTCCAAGAAGCATTGAGTTGCCATCCTTGCTGCTTCTGAGATCCTTGGCCTTCTCAATACTGTGTTCTCTGGCACCCAGTCAGTGTTCACAATCTCAAAAGCATGGATATTGTTATCTATGCAATCATCTGCCTCTATAAAAGGTACCGCCACATTCTTTATCATGGATACTGTCTCCTCGGCTTTGACAGTTACCAACATCCCATTCATGATATACTTCAAGCATTGGTGCAATGATGAAGCCACGACCCCCGCTGCATGAATCCAAGGTCTTCCTAACAACATGCTATAGGAAGGGTGGATATCCATAACCTGAAGTGTTACTAGGAACATTTGTGGTCCCACATATAGCTCCACTTTTAAAGTCCCAATTATTGGCCTAGGTGAGCTATCATACGCTCTGGCCATCATAGTACTCGGCTTTATATGGGATTCATCGATCGGCATTTCTTCCAGAATGTGCTTTGGCAACACGTTAAGGGCCGAGCCATTATCAATGAGTACTTTTCCTATGAGGCAGTCTTTGCACCTAACCGTAATGTATAAAGGCTTGTTATGTCCGGTACCTTCAGCATCAAGCTCATCAGCCATGAAGTACAGGTAATTAGTTGCATAGATCCTCCCCACTAGATGCTCCATGGTTTTATGTTCAATGTCTTGGGGTACATATGCCTCATTCAATACCTTTTGCAAAGCGTTTCGATGCGGCTCAGAGCTGAGTATCAAAGAAATAAGGGAGATCCTAGCTGGAGTCTTCTTTAGTTGATCTACTATGCAATATTCGCTATGCTTGATCAACTTCAAGAATTCATTCGACTCCTCTTCCGTTACCGGCTTATTAATTTCTAGTGCTTTGTCCAGATCTACCGCTTCTTTACCCTTTTCCTTCCTCAACTCCTCAGGCGTAAAGCAACGACCACTCCTGGTCAAACCGCTTATCTCAGTCTGGAACAAAGGAAGAGGAGCTCGAATGTTGGAGGCATAACCATAATTATAAGGCATGGCATTGTGATTCCCTTTTGTGTAGGACGGTTTAACCAAGATTAGCCTTGGGGGCCCATTAGTTGTTTGTTGGATCCTGCATACTCCTGTCATCTCATCTTGACCTTCCATCACACTCACCTCACCCCTGCTCTCCATGGGTTCAATTCTCAATTGCCCCATTTTTAACATTTTTGCAATCTTTTCCCGAAACTCGATGCAATCCTCAATATGCTGTCCATCTCTTCCATGGAACTCACAATAACCATCTCCCTTCGAATGGCTTTCCACATTTGCCTCTAGAAATCCTGATCGTACTAGAATGTCGTACATCTTTTCCATAGACACCTTCAACACCTTGCATTGATTTCCAACTTCTATCATGCCTATTCCACTACTACTTGAGGCATGTTTAGGCAACGGGTTTGAATTAATATTAGGCTTGTCTTCAAAGGATACCCATCCTATCTTAATAAGCTCCAACAATCTTTTCTTGAAAGCGTAACAGGTTTCAATTCCATGCCCGGGATTACCCGCATGGTACTCACAAGTCAACTCGGGCTTGTACCAAATTGGGAATAGTGGTTGTAATGGTAGTGTAGGGATAGGAGCTATGTGCCCAATGCTCAACAGTTTGGCGTACATGTCCTTCAAAGGCATGGGTAGCGGCGGCAGTTGTTCTGAAGGGTATCTTGTATATGGTCTTTGGTAGTGATTTTGGTTGTTTGACAGGTTATTTGTTCGATTAGGGGAAAAAGGTTGGTTAAAGTTCATGTGTGAGAACTGAGAGGTAGGTACTTGTGGATTGTGGGCATCTACTTTCTTGCCCTTATACCCGCCTTCCAAGTTGTTAATATCGCCTTCTCTCTTTCTTCCAATAAAACCCTTCTTTTCCACCAGCACCGCTATACGCCCAGTTTTAATCCCTTGCTCTATCCTTTCAGCTATGCGTACCGCATCATAGAAATGTTGAGAGGAACTACCCATTAGGTGCTCATAATAAGGTGCCTTGAAGGTATTTGCAAACAAGCTCACCATCTCTGTTTCTATCAAAGAGGGTTGGACATGCATTGCCTCATCCCTCCACCTTTGTGCATAGGCCCTTACTGACTCTTGGTTCCTCTTCTCCATTGCCATTAGACTTGTTCGATCTGGAGCAATTTCCAGGTTAAACTTGTACTGTTTAAGAAAAGCCTCCACCAAATCTCTCCAGCTCTTGATCCTGATGTTGTCTAACCTCATGTACCAGCTTAAAGCGGATCCTGCTAGGCTATCTTGAAAGAAAAAAATTATCAATTTATCATCACGGATTACTTCCGCCATTTTATTGCAGTAGGATCGAAGGTGAGTGTTTGGGCATTCCAAACCGGTATACTTAATGAATTCTGGTATCCGAAAATCTTTTGGCACCACAATGTTTGGTACCAAACATACTTCGGCTGCTCGCATAAGGTCAAACCAGTCATTACCCTCAACTGCCCTTAATCTTTCTTCCAGAGCAAATAGCTTGTCTTGGTCTATCAAACTGGGAGACCTATTATCCGGGACTCCCTCCGTTGTTAAGTTCACAGTGATTGGAGCGTGAGTTGGCTGGATAGGGGTGATAGGCACAAAATGCTGTTCATTGGCCGAGTTTGCCCCCTGGTTTTGAGATGCTTGAGGGATGTGAGCTGTTGACGCTCCTTCAAGCTATTGTGCTGATGTTCCTTCCCCATTCTTAGCTTTTAGAAGCTGCTCAAGTAAGTCGGTTAGCCGAGAAACTTCATTTTTTACGGACTCCAACTCGGTTCTCTCTTCATTCTCCATTCTCGCTCTAGACCGAGTGTTGTGGATTTTGGATGTGGGACCTATGTTTCACGGTCTGGGATGCATGGAAAAATGTAAATGAATGTATGATAAAGAAACAATGCATGAATGCATATGTAATATGAGCTTGTTTTTTTCAAAAAACAAAAACGATCGATGGCCAACATTCCTCGTGTAATGGGCATGGACTCTTTTTGTCGCGTTCCTTATCAGGAGTAGTTCTGCTCAAGCTGCTGCTTTGGTAGACTTATATATATATATTTTTTACAAAAGATGGGTCAAAGCCCCTTTTCATTAATATTAGCTAATACATCTCTTGAAAAGAGGGTACAAAATAATAAAAAGAAAAATACATCAATCTTCCTCTTCATTCATATCTCTAGCCACTGGTAGGAAAGCGAGGCCTCGATTCTCAATTTTCTCTAAGAAGGCATCTGTCTCAGCCAAGCTTTGTCGATAACGAAAGATGTCCCTTCCCACCCTTCGAGCATTGGCTCTAATAACCCGTGCGTGAATGGCAGCTTCATCCATTTGCTCATCTACTTTGGCCATCTTCTCTATAAGCAACATGTTGTTCCGATTCAAGGTATTGTTGTTGGTGTCGATCTGTTCTTTATGTTTTTCTGAAACTTCCAACTTTTTGTCAACTGTTTCACCTTTTCTCGTTCTTTGTCAAACTTCACCTTCAGTGTTCTAATTTCAATTTTCTTAGCTGCCAAATCTGCCTTCAAAACCTCCTCTTCATTCCCCTTTCTTTCGAACTCTTGTAATTCAGCTAGGCGACTTTCTCTCGTCATATATTTCTTGTTTAACTCATCATACTTCTCAATTCGGTCCAACAACTTTGTTTGAACATGCAAGAATTTATCCTCGACATTCTCTTGATAGCCGTTGAAGTCGGCTTTCAACGCTTCCAATTCAGAGCTGCTTTGCATCCAATCCAAAATCAGTCTTCCTCTTTCTTTCTCAGACTCTTCTATTACGGCCTTTCCTTTGCTCAATTGCAGCTCCAACATCCCTATTTTCGCATCTCTGGATTCGAGCTGTTCGTTTAGAAACACTCTGCTTTTATCTCCTTCCATCATCATCCTTTCTAATGCTGCTTTATCTCCCTTACTCTTTCCCAATTCTATTTGGAGCCTTTCTAATTGCTCCATAAGGTCTTCCTCATTACTGACCTTTTTTATTTTCAATGACCCTTCTTCAATTCGTGAAGGCCCATCTTTAGGACATGGCTTTTTCGAAGCGGCAATCGGGGTCAAATTCCTCCACTTTTCATATCCTTCACTTGAGCTAGGGTCTCTCAAACTTTCCTCCTTTTGAATTACAGTCAAATGGCACCAATCTTGTTTGATGGTTTCAAGAACTTCTCTCGCGGATTGATCCTTGAAAAACCCGAAAAATTCAGCAAGTCCCATAGTTCTTGGGATGTGTTGTATGCCACCTAATTGTCTTATTACCAGAGCCGGAGCATAGCTGACATAACCTGTGATCCCAATTAAAGGTACCAAGCATTTTTGTCCACAACTTACAATGACATCAACTGATTTAACCCAAGGGGCCTTCCAACTAAAGCTGCTACTAGGTAACTCTTGCAGTTTTTTCATCCAACCCTGATCACCCACGATTCCCCATTCTTCTTCCTCCACTATCTTCAAGGGTTTTTGGTTAAACACCAAAAATTATTAAAGATCGGCTTCTTGGTTTCAACATGGCTTACCATCCAGATGTATAATAACTGAGTACAACATCTTACTGCGCCTTTCCCCGTCTTTCTAAAATGGTTGAGGGTCAGCAAGGTCTCAGCTAATATGGCAGTTGTAGGGTTGACATGAGTATTTTCATATTCCACGAATGCAGCAGCAGCTTCTAGACTTATAACCCCTATTAAGCTTGGAAATAACACGAGACCATAGATCCCCAAAGCGATTATCCTGTCTCTTTCTAGCATTGAGACGTATTGCTCTTTTTTCCTTTCTAATTCAACTTCCAGAAATTTCCACCTTAAACCGCTGCCATTCTTCTCTAAAAATCTGCTCAGATGTGGAATCTTCAATAATTTTGACAACTCAGGAATCACCTTCCATACTCCGGTGCAGGTGTTTGGGAAACTCCGTCAACATTCCATACTCCTCTATAGTGGGACACAAATCCATATTTCCAAAGGAAAAGCATCAGTAATCGGGATCCCAAAAGTTAATCAAGGCTTTGATTGCTGGGTTCAATACTTCTATCTTTGCAATTTCCAGCAATCGCCTATATTTCCCAAAAAATGCCGCCTCATCAATGTTCTGACTATGGCCCAATATTCTCTTCATCTCATATACTACGCAATTCAGGTCTTTGACTACTGGAAGCTTCCTTGCATCATATCTAGAGCAATCTCCCTCTGATAGTTGTGACAATTCAGAATTCTGCCCATATTCCACAGTAGTAAATTTGGTAATGATGGTCATCTTATCGTTTCAAAAGACCTGAAAACCAAATGCTTTATGGTTTAGGTTGTTTCATGCAAAAATGTACTTTGTGGAGCATACACCCTATAGCCGGTTCTAAATCTTTTATGCTTGACGAGGGTAGGTTGGCTATTCAGTCTCTAAAAAGGCTCTCTTGCTGTCCCAGTGATTGCCCTCGTGGAGGCAATATGGGGGCTTGTAGGCAATGAGATGACACATGTACCAATTATTTCCAGTCTAAGCACTCAGCGAAGAGTTGGGGTTTACACAAACTTAAACTTTGACTAACAGTCGTAAGGTAAGCTGCTAGTCCCCCACTTAACTTAAAGTTTGTGTGTGCTCTCAATAATCAAAGTATGTGATGCATGAGACAGTTCTATATAATGCATGAACAATATGTGTAAAAATATTTAAAGCATATACGCATGAGACAGTTCTATATTTAACAATAAACACACGAAAACAAAAACAAATCAGACAAAAACAAAGCTTAGTCCACAAGGTCCCCAGTGGAGTCGCCATTCTGTCGCGCGTGAGCGACGTCGCGGCGATCGTCCACCCTCAATATGTATGGGGGGATATATATATCTAGTAAATATAGAGAGACAAGGAATTCTTTGTCTCTTAGCAGTGAAAAAATGGAATGGGAGTCGCCACCTAGTATTTTGGTCACTAGAAACTCTAACTGGTCTCAGAGATCGGGCACGGGGACTGGTTGCGTAAAGGGAAGGTATTAGCACCCCAAATATGCCTTACCTAAGGTAAGCTGCATTGTTTGATTGTCTGATAAAAAAAAAAAGCTAAGGTGTTATTGTATTTCTAGTTGTTGGTCCGTCTATAGTTCAAGAAAAGTCCTCCTCAATAAGGAGGTCCTTATCTTATCGGGTAAAACCTAACCGTTCTAACGTTTATGTATGTTGGTCTGTCTATGGTTCAAGAAAAGTCCTCCTCAATAAGGAGGTCCTTATCTTATCGGGTAAAACCTAACCGTTCTAACGTCTATGTAAACAAAACATATTTTTAATATCAGGAATACGTTTTATGTATAAATTCGTAATCCCATATACTAAAAGAAGACAAAAAGATTTTTTTAGAATTTTTGAAATATTGACCTAGTTCTCATGACTTGAATAAACTGGTTATTAAAGCCAAAATACATGCTAATACATATATTGTTTTTGAAATTTCCTTTGTTGTATGAAAATATGATGTTATAATATTTATATGCATATATTGGAGAGACTAGGCCGTATGCATGAAAACAAAACATTTTTTTTTTTTGAAGACTTGACTAAAACCGGGTATTTTAATACCGGATTTGTATCTTTACAGTATAAAAATACAAACCGATATTGATCAAAATACAGTAATAAAATTACATAAAATCACATATTTTTTTGAAATAATTTTTGAAGAATTTACAAAATTATATATATATATATATATATATATAATACAAAACACAATATAATACACATAATATATAATATATAAATTGGGCTGGGCTGGGCCGGCCCAACGAACTGGGCCGGACTCAGCCCCAAAATGTGTTGGGCCGATCTCGGCCCAACAAGAATCTGGTGTTTCTCTTCTAGGCCAAACCCGGCCCAGAAGGCAGGGCTGGGCCAGGATCCGCCTGGCCCAGCAACCAAAACGGGCGGGGGGAATTATTTCCCCCCCACCCCTGCATGCAGAACGCTATTCGTTCTGCATGCAGAGAAGGAAAAATAAACACGAGGGGGAAGAAGAGTTACCTGGCACGGGGGAGGCGGTGGCTTGCTGCGTTTCTGGCGGTGCTGTGGCGGAGGCCGGTGACGGTGTCTTGGCTCACGGACGGCGGCTCCAAGCAGAGGCGCTGCCGTCTCAAGCGGCGGAGAGAGGGATTCTTCCTCTTTCCTTCTCCTCCGTTTCCTCTCCTCTTCTTCTGCTACTGCGTTTCCTCTTCCTTTTATTATGTTTTTTTTCTTATTTCATCACCTGCTTCAAGCTTTTCTTTCCTCTCCTCTTGAGTTTCCTAATGGTTCTCTTTGTTTCGGTTCACTGTCTCTCAACCCGGTTCCCTTCTTTTTTTGTTTCTTCCCCCTCTTTGGTTTGTTCTCTCCTCTCTTTGATTTGTTCTCCTTTCTCTTTAGCTTTCCCTCTCTCTCTTCGGTTCTTTTTTTTCCTTTTTCTCTCTTCTCTCTGTTCTCTTTCCTCCGGGTCTTTTCCTCCCCCTTCTTTTGTTGTGTTGGGTGCTATTTATAGAGTAAGTGATCGTGGTTGTTCACTGTGGCGCATGGGGAGTGGGTCTCGCGGCGGCTGGTCGGCCATTGGGTGCTGCTGTCGAGGTTCGGCTCTTCCCGGTTTTCTGGCAGGCGCGCGACGGGTGGTCGGCCAGTGTCTTCGGTCGGTGGTCCAACGGCGTGAGGCCTCGGGTTGGTCGGTGGGTTCGAGGTGAGAGAGGGCCCGGTAAAATTTAAACCTAAAAGCTTCTTTTTCCTTCTTCCCCGCTGCATGTTCGGGGGGAAGAAGAAAGAGGAACAGTGTCGTTCAAAACGACACCGTTCTGCTCTTTTTTTTTGTATGAAACGGCGTCGTTTCAGAGAAAACGCGCCGTTTCATTTAAATGTGGCGCCAAAACGCGCCAATTTTCAAATCAGCCCTCAATTATCTTTTGTTTATTTCAATTGTGTCCCTGCCAATTTTAGGTCTCCGCCCCTCTTGTTGGCCGCGTTTTTTCACTTTAGTCCTTGGCCTCTGATTTATGCAATTGAGCCCTTAATTGATCAATAAACTTCCAATTTCTTCAATTAGGCCCCTGAATCAATTAATTCCAGCCCCCTTACTTACGCGCCTCTTCCAATTTGGTCCCTGGTTTCGGATTTTCTCAATTAAGTCTCTAATTGGCCATTAAACTTCAATATCTATGCAATTAAGCCCCTGATTTGACCTAATAAATTCCTAAAAATTATAATTTGGCCCCAGAACTTTAATTTCTTCCAATTAAAGCCCAAATTGACTTAAAAATCAATTTTTCTTGCAATCAAATCCCCTATAAATTCATTTAAAAATCCAATTAAGTCCATAAACATCCAAATTTGGGCTTTTCTCCTCAAATTTCAACTTTTCCTTCTCAACAGGGCTCTCCTCCTTCAAGAATATACTGTCAAAAATCCAATCTTTGTATTTTTAACCTCACTGACCAATTTTCCGATCATTTTCTGAGCGCTTCTGCCTCCTGTTATTTTTCTAACCCCCTTTGGCTATATATATATATATATATATATATATATATATATATATATATATTTTATGGGAACCCAAAAATGGGTTACAACAGTTACTATTATTTTCTTCTTAGTTTAGGGTTTATTTATATTATTTGGATTTAATTGTAAGTGGGCATCATATAAGTCCACATAAGGGGTCTATTAGGGTTTATTTTAGTTTGGAGTCACTATAAATAAGGGCATAAGTAGACATGTAGGGCTAGACAATTCAGATTAATAAAACTTCTTGTTTGCCGCACTTTGTGTGTATGTGTGTGTTGGTGAGATAATCTCCCTTCCATGGTTCTCTAAAGAACTGAAAACCGACTTATCAAAGAACAACTATCTTTGTGGCGTCATTCCTTATACTTCTAGTTCGCGAATTAATATTCGTTGAGTGGGGGTCTCTGTTTCTAATAGTGTTGGTGCCTAGGTACAGGTTATCTTTGTGTCACACTCCTATCAAACCTGATTTACTTGGCTTTCCGGGAATTGGTGTCTTTGCGTGTGGATTGCGTGATCACGAGGTTCACATCAAAACATCATTGCAAATGCATTGTCTTGCAAAAAACCATAGGTTATCAAAGATTTGATTATCAATATACGACAACATATTGAAAACATGAATGAACAATAAGCATATAAGGCCAATATGGGAATGAAAAAAAATGGTATTTAAACCAAGAGATTGAGTTTGGGTATATATGAGGAAAAAAAGATTTCCTACTCAAATAAGATCTAAGTTGATGTCGAGAAGAGACGAATCTTTTCAAATTCTTGAAAAGATCAATGCATGCTTACAAAGTGGATTTATCAGGTGAGTATGGTATTAGTGTTACATTTAATATACCTACTCTTTTTTTATATATATACAGGTGATGATTTGAGAGCAAATCCTTTTGAGGAGAGAAGGAACGATGTGATCCTAGCTTCAATCCCAAAAGATCCATTAAAGTTTTATTGGGTCTAGTCACGAGACTTGAAGCAAAGAGATCCAAGGATTCAATGAATGGACTTCTTCATGATACATGAGCTAAAGTGGACTTCGAGAGGACATCAAAGAATGAAGAACAAGCCTTGATTAATTTGATTCATGTTCAAGAAGGGCTTGTATGGGAGTTTCCACACATTACAGAAAGATTGGAATAAGAAGATTCAAATATGTCAATATTGACCTTTAACTACTGTTTTGACCATAATTAGATCTACATGATGAATTTTGAGGCAATTCTAGTTTAATTGGAAATTAGACATCTATACCTTTCTAGTGACATATGGTAGACCTTCTAATTCATCAAGAAGAGAGAGAACTGTTAATTTTAAATTGGGCTTCAATTCTACCAGCAAATTATAAAATTCGACTTTATGCTTGTTTTAATTAGTTGGGCTATTATTTTTTTTTTGTTAGTTTATTATAAGGCCTGCAACATTTAAGGGTTATTTGAGTTAGGTTTTATTTTATTATTTTTAGTTATTTTTTGCCTTTAATGTGTTAAGCTCTATTTTTCATGTTTGGGTCCATTAAGTCAAATTATGATTAATTTTCTACTATATAAACCAACTGTTAGCAATATTTTAGGATTGATGAATTTTTATCTAATATTATTGCATATTGTGTGCCTTTTTTCTCTTTTTATGTGATTGAGTGATTCCAATACTAAGTTCTTGATTAAAATTCCAAACTCTTTAAAACATGATAAATTTCATTGTGATTTTCATTGCAATTTATACTTCTCATTCACGTTATGTTATAATTATAGGATTGGGGAACTTGGGGTGATCAATTGTATGTAACTTTAATTCTTTAAGGCAAGATTTTTTTTGAATTAAGTTGCAAACTTTTGTTGAAACCTTAAATTAGCAAAGGACAATTTTATATCACCTGGTAGGTGATGATGTACAATTTAGGTTCTATAATCAATAAAAATCACTATATATGTATATATCGGTAAGATGCTGTAGGTGATGTACAATTCAAGATCAATATGCATTATACATGATTACTGCCGACTATAGGAATATAAACAAAACTCTTGGTTATATTGTTGCAATTGCATCAATTCTAGTTGAATTTACGTAGTGGTTTTTAACCATTGTGAGAACTAGCTAGTTTGGGTAGAACCTTCATCGATTGTTTTTAACCCTTTCATTCTCCCCAAAAGCCCCTAAACAAAAACATAGGAAATTGCTTCGCTAGATCCTTTGTGCCCCTAGCTGAAGCAAAACCTAATGCAACCAACAACCTTTAGAGCCTTCAACCCAACTTCACCCCATTCTGGTTGGATTCACAAAAAGAAAGTTCAAAATCCAACCATAATCGATCTCCAAATCTCAACCCAAACAATGATCAACAGAGACCTATCTTAGCCCAGACCACAGTTGATGACATCCTTGTCCTCCTTATCTCTGCCAATTTTCTAGATCGAAATCCAGCTGCTCCGTAACCCAGCCCCACCACCTTCTTCCACATCAAACCGACCACAGTTCCACCATAACCCACTAACCCAATACCATTTCTGATCAAAAGAACCATAACCTGAACTATCCTTCTACTTTAAACAACAAGCAACCTACGGAAACAATCAACGTAAAGGAGAGGGAGGAGAAACCAGACCAGCAAGAAAGAAAGACCAAACAAAAACAAAACAAAACTTCCTGTGATCATATCTTTTATTTCAAAGAAGATGCAGTGACTTTGCCAGTACAGGGGGAAGAGGAAGAAGAGGTGTTTAAGATGACAATGAAGGATAGGTCTAGAGTTGCAATCAATAAACTAATAATATTAACCTTCCAGGGTGTTGCAAACACAACAATCATGAATTGTGTTCCTTTTTTTATTTGCAACAATATTATGAATCTTTTGGTTACTTTCTTTCCATATACAGTAGAAAAAGAACGTCAATGATGACTAAAAATTGTTTGACAAAATGCTAAAAAGGATTTGTATTCATGGAATTATGAATGACATTATATTAATTATAAATTATAAATGATAATTTTGTTATTTTGAGGGTTTAGAGTTTTTTATTTATTAAAATGAATGTACTGATAAATCTATAAATAATTAAAAAAAAATTATTAATTATTTTAGAATGTTAAGTGTTACCATCTTTATAAAATTCAAGATATAAAATATATATTTTTAAATTAGAGCAAAAAAATAAAAACACAATCAAATAAAATATTAGAAGGGTTTTTAATTATAATTATCGGTGATCAATTCAATTGATCATGGTAATACGACTCTCCTACTGCGCTAACCACTAATCATTAATATTAACTCCTTAACTACATTACAGCCAATAGTCTTATCTAAAATAATTATAACAAAAAGTTTATGAAAAGGTTTTTAGGACTAATTAATTAGTTTTAATAAACTACAGGTACTAAGTTATAATCAACTAAAAAAAATTACCTCTGATCTCTTATTCTCATAAAGTCATTCAACTCTTATCCATGGATCTATCTCTCTATCTTTGCTCTCTTCCCTAAACATTCCAAAGAGAATTAATATCTCAAGATCCCTCTCATATCGTCCGCTACAGAAAGAGAAGAGATGGTTAGAGAAATGGATGCATGACTCCCACCCACTCAATCATAACCCCAGTACCCCACCCATATCATATTCTTCTTCATTGTCTCTCCATAAATCCGTAACTCTCTAACCTTTTTCCCCTAAAAATATCGTCACTGTGCACTACAAAAACATTAGGAAACCACTCTCAAACCCCACCTACATACCATACCATACCATACCATTTCTGGTTTTTAAATTTGCCCGACCAGTACTCTAGTCCCATCCCATCTTCTCATCTTTCACATTTTTTTGGTACACTTGTGAATTCCTTGTTTTCTTCTCTCTCCATTATTACTTGCTTACTCTACCCTGCTACCTAGTTAGTCTTTTCCTGATCTTCTTTTAATTAATTCTCTTTCTCTTTCTTTGTTTTTTTTTTTTGTTTACCCTTTTTTCTTTAATTCTTGATCTGTGTGTGTAGATATATAGATATATGCTACGTAGTACCTTTGCTTAGTCTTCACTTTTCTCTTGTTAAGGAATTCTATTCTCTCCCTTGATCTGTACTCAAATCCACAGTTTTATTAATTAGCACTAAAAAAGATGGCTCTGGACGCGGTATCTGAACGTGTTTGTTATGTTCACTGCAATTTCTGCAACACCATTTTAGCGGTACAGCACTACTCAATTCTCCTCCTTTCCTTTCTCTCCTTTCCTCTTTCTCCATGTGTGTGTGTATGTTATATCGGATATCTTCTCTCTCTCTCTCTCTCTCTTTTATGACCTAGCTAGTAGCATCACTGAGGAGTTTGCCTCATGACAGCATCATGTTCCATCATCAGCTAAGCTCTTGTTGGTGAAAGTTTTTTGGTTTTGTAGGTTAATATAGATGGGAAATAAGAGGGGTTCAGCTGAAAAGACTGGTGCTGAGAATATAGAAACATGTGGTTTATAGAATAATAATGTATAACTGTAAATCCAATCTTTTTTTTGAAATACAAAGAAGTCCTTTTCTTGGAATGATTTTCTTTGAACCATCATTGGTCGAAGACTTTTCTTGGTTTTACTTTGAAATAGCTAGCAATTCTCTCTCGTGTCATATTTTATGAAAAATTCTATCTCGGTTTGGCCACCAAAGCCTGCAAAAATCATTTCTGGTGTCTTGGAACATGTGAAACATTTAAAAGCCTTTTTCAGACTTGTGATTTTGAAAACTCGGTAGTTGAAGAAGACAAGAGAATTCATTGAAACCCATTTGATTTAAAGCCCTTGGTGATCTATCAAATAAGAAGAAAAAGAAAAAGCTACATTTCAACAAGTTTAAGAAAAGAAATCCCAAGGTCTTTTTACTAGGGCTACAGGTAGGTTTAGGGTTCTTACTTGACAGGTAATGTTGCCAGTACTCCAAAAGAAGCTTTTTCCCTTGCAGAAACTTTAGAAAGTTTCAAATTTTCATGCTGCTAATCTACTGCTCATGAATTAATTAATGGAGCCTGACAACTATTTCTAGCCATGGCTTTCCATCTACTAATCTATATTACCTTTTATCATTAGACATTATTTCTAGGGGTGAACTGGTTAAACATTGTTCAAGATCTCGCTATCTTGAAGGTGGGTGGGTGCTTCTGTTGCTGCATACTAAGGAACTGAAATTATCTCTTTGATCTCAAATATTAGTTATGTTGCATATTTTCAGGATTGTGTATCCCTGTAAGCACAAAAGTGACTGCTTTTCTTGGTTCCTACTAGAGAGTTTGTGGAGAGCTGGCAAAGAGCATCATAATGGCCAAGCGAAACTAAAGCCCAAATAAATGTTTTTACTCCCTTTTTCAAACCCTTTCATCATAGCATGCCTCTGCTAAAACCCCCTTTTGAAGTGCATTCTCCTATAATACTCTCTCTCTCTCTCTTACTCTTCCCAATCTCTTTTTTAAGAAATGAAGATCCAAAGCACTATACTCAAATTTCAGTAAAAATCATTCCTATATCTTTATTGTTTGCCATCTTTGATAGCTGTATTTAATTTACAGCTCAATGGTTTCCCTTCAAGTCAAGTCCTTTTCAATCTCCTCTCCTTCTCTCTCAATCTCTTTGTGTTGGCTATTTTTTGTTTTTTATCACCTTGCTTCTGTGTCAGGGAAAAAAGTCAGTATAGCACCGAAAGGAAGGAAATATTGAAGGGGGATAGAGAGAGAGAGAGAGAGAAGAGAATGGAGGCATTTAAATTAAGGGTCTCTCTAGTTATTACCCATGTGAGGTGTCTGAGAAATCAGTGGTAACTGAGTACAAGTGCCTTCGATCCCAACATAGAAAAAAGAATCACTCAAGCATCTCCGAGCCCCTTAAATAGCCCTTAAATAATGAAAAATGATACACTGATCTCTTGCAGAGAAAACATTGCTTTGCTTCATCACTCCCTCCAGCTTCTCCTCGCTCCGCCTTCTATCTCTAACATCTCTCACATACACCCCCACATTTCTTGTCTTCTCTTACTTTCTATAAATAGTTCCACTTTAAATTTCAACCTATACCTTTGCTCCTCCTCCTTGTCCCTTCTTATGTCCTAACTCCTATATTTCTTTTATGGCAGATCAGAGTACCTTTTTTTTGTTTGTTTCTCATGAGATATATAAGTTGCATGAGAGACTTCAACTTTTCAAAAAAATTACCTTATTAATTTCAAGACTAGATATGATGTTCTATAGATGTCGTTTATAATTACTTTTTGCAGAGCTCTCAAATTAATAAAGTTGAAGTATCTGCAATGTTGCTATCATCAATTCATGTCATGCTAGATTTATAGATCATTAATACAATAATGGTCCAGCTAGTTTTAAAAAATGTGGGCATAATTAACTTAAAACCTCAAATCACAAACTAACAAAACCTAGCCCTAAGCTTCAGTTAATTTGGATGCTAGCTAGGGTTCTGTCAAAATCTTAAGCAAATTTTGTATACATTTGGATCTATCCAAGTGATTTTCTTGTGCGTGCGTGCGTGTGTGTAGGGGGGGGGGGGATTTACACAAAAATATAAGACATTCCTTTCAAGTTATACAATTCTTCCTGGCAGGTTAGTGTTCCAAGCAGCAGCTTGCTCCATATTGTGACAGTTAGATGTGGGCATTGTGGCAATTTGCTGTCTGTGAACATGGGAGCTTCCTTAGAAACACTTCCTCTTCAAGATGCCCAGGTGAGTATCGTTTCAGATTCTTTTGACTTTCTTTTCATGGACATTCTTATGGTTAACTGTATACTCTTTATATGCTGGGCAAGAATATTTTTATATAAGGAAAATTTTAGAGAACAAAAGGATACAAGTTTTTCAGTGAACAAGATTATTGTTCTTTTTTAAATTGAATATTTATAACATTTCCGAAAGGAAAGGTAATATAAGACAATTATTGTTCTTTTTTTTTCCTGTATTTGTGTGTGACTTTTGGCTGTATATATTCTTAATTAAAACTTACAAATCTGTTTTCCAAGCTACGCTATTGTGATATATTCAGGCTTACTATTTCCTTTTTTCTTCTTTCTTTCTTTCTTTCTTTCTTGGTAAGAAAATGTTTCTAGGTGCACTTATCTAATTTATTTGTTCAAAATCACAGAAACTGCACCTTATAAACTCTGAAGATTTGAACAAGGACAGAGGGTCATCTTCCAAACCTAACATGGTCACTGCTTTTAAGTCTGCCGAGCATGAACCACCAAGAATGTCCCCCATCCGCCGTGAGTTTCTCTTTCTCCCTCTCACACAGGTGGATGTATGCGTGTTCTTCTCGTTTTTATTCTTACTCGAAACTTAATGTCATTTGCCATAGTTTATTGGTTGTGTAACGTAGTTTACTAGTGGACGTCCTACCTATACGAATGTGTAGGTAGATAAGTAATGCCTTAGTACGTGGTTGATACAAGTGGTTAAATGCTTCCAAACAACATACATAGGGTTAAGGTATGAACGGACTTGGACATGTTGATGAGAAAGTGACTCCAAAAATAATAACTTTTTGTTTATTTATATAATCTGGTGTGGCATAATCTATGTTTTGCATCAATTATATATTTAAAAGTATATAGTTTTGTAGGAGTATCATTGAAAATTCTCTTTTAATTAAAAAAGTTATAATTCATAAAAAAAAATTATTTTTTTCAAATTATAACCATATAAACTAACGAAATAGATACCCCATCAACCACGTTCAAGAATGTTGATTTTCTTTTATATCATAGCCCATTCAAGAGTGTTGACATTTCGTGAGAAATGGAACTGACTATTAAATGAGAAACATTGCCCTATAACATATGGTGAGACATTTTGAAGTTTACCTTGGTGTATATGTATTGATTTCTTTTATGATTATTAATGAAGCATCCGAGAGAAATGGAGAAATATATATACATGTCTTTAAGTTCGTACTTTATTTGGTTGAACGAACTAATAGTCACACTCGTTGTACTTGCTTATTATGAAAATTGCACAGACCTAGTTATGGATTGTCTGTCACTTTATGAAGGATTGTACCATGCTTAATTATATATTTGCCTATTCGACCTAAGAAATTAGCTATGGTTTTGACAACATGGAATGTGGGCACTGGATTTGCAGGTGGAATGTAACAGACTCATGGTCATTATATATATCCTATGGTTATTTTAGGGTTAATAATCAGTCAATTCTAATCAGTGGATGCAATCCTAGTGTGTATAATTTGAAAAAATAATAATTAATTAAATGTTTTTAAATATATAGTCGGGATAAAACAGAAAATAATAGCAATTATTGATGTATATAATTAATTATATATGTTTAGGAACTAATTATTTCCCTATCAATTGTCAACAAAAGCAGCCCCTGAGAAGAGACAACGTGTTCCTTCTGCATATAACCGGTTCATCAAGTATGTTGACATTTTCTATTTTTGATGAACATCATCCCCTCCCAGTAAGAGTTGATCTTAAGCCTTTATTTAAAACTGTGTAAAATATATACTCTTGTAAAATCACTTTGCAGGGAGGAAATTCAAAGGATTAAGGCTTGTAATCCTGACATCAGCCATAGGGAAGCTTTCAGCACGGCAGCAAAAAATGTGAGTTTGTGCCTTACATTTATTTTATTTTTTCTTTATAGCAAATTAATTGGAAACAATAAAAAGATATATTATATTATCAGTTTTTTTTTAATGAAACTTTATGTGACCAGTTTAATTAACTTCTGGACAATCACTACCTGTTAGAATGAGTCCATAATATATTTTTTATGGTATCTTTAGAAGAGACATGTTGCCAGGGCTTGAATTTTTAGGAGGAGTTAGATATAAATATTGTGTTTTTTTTTTTTATTATTAAAAAAAGATATTTGAATCCGAGATCTATTAGAAAGATGGAAGAAACGGATGGATGTTGAGCTGTGCACGTTGGATATATACAGATTAAAATAAATAGTGAGTTGCATAACTTTTTTTGTACAATGCTAATATTATTTTTTAGAATTATTGTTACGAATATTAAAATAACATATAGGATAGTGTACTATCATGACTAAAAAAGAACTGAGATTAGGGATGTGAACTGGTTAGATTTGGATCTGACTGACTTGCTTTAATATATGGATTGTATTTTGATGTATTCCAATTCAGTTTTTCACTTGTAGATCTGGATCCTAATTGGTGTGGATCGGATTCGGATATCCATGGAATTTATTATTCAATTTATCTTTGAACAAAATAGTGCCCTCATTCAACGTTTTGCTGTTAAATGAAATTCTACCACCACATGTCTAGAATAAATATGTTATGATTATATTTCATATGTCAATTTTTAAAAAAAAAATCAAATAATCGTAATAAAATTTTATTTAAAGTTTAAAATTAATTTAAATTAGGCAAGAACAAAGCTAAAATAAAATAATAAAATTCCTACTCTAGACACCACTTGTTTGAGATGAAAGAAAATCTTAATGTTTTACAAATGACAAGCTTGATATT
The DNA here is from genome assembly GCF_951802175.1 of Populus nigra. Lineage (NCBI taxonomy): Eukaryota > Viridiplantae > Streptophyta > Magnoliopsida > Malpighiales > Salicaceae > Populus > Populus nigra. Next base: position 872,717 of record NC_084870.1, on the reverse strand, counting down.
GACAAAAATTCATATTGGATAAGACTTAATAAATCGGAAACATAACTATAATAATAGCGATAAAAATCTATAATTCATTAATTTTTTCATGTGTTTATAAGATTTTTCACAAGATAAATAAAAATCTATCACGTGATTGTTTGAAAAAATAATCATCAAGGTAGAGAATATAAGGAACAAAAGTATATAACATTATTTAGCATTGGAATTTGTAAATAAATTATACATCTAAACAAAGTGACATATTTTTTCACATTTAGATTTATTTATGTTTTAAGAATATTATATTTATGAAAATAATATTAATATTTACTTTTGATTAAATTGTTATCTAACCAAGATCGATATTTGATCTAGGTTATCGGATTTAGATCATAAAAATATATGTATTAGATCCATTTAATTACACCCAAGTGGGATCAAATTCGAGTTAATATTCTTCATCCATTAACAAAACAAGTTGAGATCATTTTAAAATGTATTTATATATCATTAATAGTGGAATATAATATAACATAATCTAAAAATATAGAATAATATGAATTTAGGAAAATTAATTTTAGTAGGTAAGAAAAAAATCTTTGTATTACCCAAAAAAATATAACACAATCCCATTGGTATTTAAAAAATATATAAAGTGATATATGAATTCTTGAATTTTCATTAGATCATTGTTTTGCTAGATATATGTAAAAAATAAAAAATAGACAATGTAGGGTTTTTTTTTTCCAATATATAAACATAAACAGTGTCTTGTCAATTGTTTGGGTGCTAAAATATAGCAACTTCTAGTATAAATGTATAATACCTTTTTAATTTGATGATCAAGAAATATTTTTAAATTAATTTATATGTTAATTAATACTATTTTTTTATGGATGAGTCTAGTAGAGTGCCTTATTTAAATGCAACATTTTGTTTTCTCCTGCTTAAAATCCAAACCTTCTTCAGTAACATAAAATTAAAATGGTGCATGAGGCTAGGAGATCATAACATTGCAATCTATATATATAATGTATTTTTTTATGGTAATTAGATTTTTTGAGGATTAAACTACTGTTAATCTAATATTATTTTTGCATCTATTTACCATAGAGTAATTGTAATCTTATACAATAATTTTACATAATCTATTTATCAAGAAATTAAATAGCACTTATTGGATGGGTATCTTGTACATTAAATAAATGAATTTTATTAGTGAATCTCATATACTATATATAATCATGATTTTGTGCCATTGGACATGTGATAAACAATTAATTAATTAATTAATATTTTAGAATTTGAGATTTGATTATATTTTTATTATCATTAACTATCACTAACTAATTTCTTAAAGAATTAACGTCTATTCACCTTCAAATAAAACAAAATCATTCCTTAATAGTGTTAATTTAGAACATTTGACAGCTGGACCCAATAAAAAACATTAATAGAATATATATTTGTTTTTCAGTGGGCACATTTTCCACACATTCACTTTGGACTGAAGCTGGATAGCGACAAGCATCCTTAATTAGACCACCAGTCATTCGCCGGAGAGGCACTCAAAAAACTAATGGATTGTACGAGATCAATGGTGTCCTGTGAGTAGTAAAACACACACACACATATATATAATAAGCTATATATAGCTACTTTTTTCCATGTATAATTATAATAATACCTCGAGTATCATCGAAGATTATATAATTATGTGTGTTAATTTCATATTAAAAAAAAATAATTTCCTAACACTTTATAAAGTGAATGCTATTTCAGTGATTATTATTGCATTTATATATGTTGGAATTTTGTAGAATATTGCTGTGCAAATTTTTAGTTTCATTTAGTACCATTCTCTTTTATTGTTGTACAATATATTTTTAAATAAATTTTTTATATTTTTAATATTAGTATATTAAAATTATAAAAAAATTTAAAAAAATTATTTAATATTTTTTTACAATAAAAAATAATTTTAAAAAACATCTTTAAAAAACACTTGAAAACAGAAGCAATAACAGTGTCAAGTACCTAAAAAAACGAGAGACAGAGAGAATATTATCATAGCCAGAAAGTCCCACTTAACCGATATGACATTTTATGATTTAATGTTACACTCAAAGAACCATTATGGATTTATTGTCTGTATGCAAGCTTTTTATATTGCAGTACTGTGTATATCACAAGAAATTTTATAGAGAAAGATGCACAATGGATAAAGCTCTTGCATGTATTTACATGCAATGCAGAGTTAAATAACCGTTCAATTTAAAATTTTTAATTATTATAAAAAAATTTAATTTTAATTTTATATTATTCTACAATGGTATAATATTGCCATCTCGGAAAAAAAAACTCAAACTATTTTGGAATTAAAAAAAAAGTGGATGTATTTTTTTTCAAAGATAAGAAGCCACATTAATATTCATAAAATAAATACTAAATAATTTTATGGTTACCGGATATTTATATAATTATTAATTTTAAAATCTGTAAAATTATTTGAAATAGGCATAAGTTACAGATATTTATATTAATTTAAAAAATAATAATAATCACCAAACTATAAGCAGACATATGTTGAAGAAAAGAAAGATTTTCCGTAAGCAGAAGCAGACACCAAATTTGATGTGACGAAAAACATGCAGAGATAACAAGACATACCACCTTGGGATTCTCAAACACACTTTTGTGTGTGTCCAAGGCTGCCCAACCATTTCATACGTGCATATGAATTCTCCAGAGGTGATCATTTCACATGTCACTGCGCTTATTTAGAGGTTTTTTTTTAAAAAAAAATATCATAATACTATGATTTAAAAAAAAATGAAAAAGAAACTCACCTTTTATTCATCTTACATAGCTAGTAGCTATATATTGACGTATAGTGCTTTCTTCATTATTTGCCTACAAGGAGGAAAAGAAGTAAATTTATTCAAAAAAATATTTAACTGCTGGCAATGAAAAAAACCCTAGATTTTCTCTCAAACAATCTAGAATTTTGCACATTTTTTAGTGTCAGTTTGAGCTAAGATTCAACCTTTTTTTTATAAAAATTTAAATTTTTTCTGTTTTAAATTTTTTAAATGTTTTCAGATCATTTTAATACGCTGATATCAAAAATAAATTTTAAAAAATAAAAAAAATATTATTCTAATATATTTTTTAATTAAAAAACACTTTAAAATCAATTGATACCACACTTCTAATTACTTGTAGGTCAAATTTACCTGTTAGTCTCTACCTTTCCGTACTAGCTAGAGATTAAATCTTAGGCCCTGTTTATTTGCTGAAAAATGGTTTTTTTTTTAAAAAAAGTGGTTCTCTAGAAAAATATATTCTTGAAAAGTAAATTATTTTTTGATATTTGGTAGTATCGTAGAAAATAAGTTGGAAAATATTTTTTATTATTTGGCTATGTTATGGAAAATGAGTTGAAAAACAAATTTTTAATATTTTTATAAGTTTATTAAAATAATAAGGAACAAATTTTATAAATTAAAATGTTGAATGAGAATAAAATTAAAAAAAATCTAATTTCATAAATTATCTCAAATAAAATAAATAATAATCAAAATAAAGGAGATAAAATATAATAGATAAAAAAGTTGAAAGATGATGAAATTAAAAAAAAATTACAATTTCATAAATTATTTCAAATAAAATAAATAACAATTAAAAAATATGAACCAAATCTGATAGATAAAAAATTTCAATTAATGATAAAAAGAAAGCAAATAACAATCATAAAAATAAGAATTAAAGTTGATATAAAAATCAAATTAAATCAATTTTCAAGGAATGAAATTGAAAAAAAAATCCAAAACAAAATATATAACAATTAAAAGTTTGAAAACCAAATTTGATATAATCAACAAATAATATGACATTTTTAAATTTTTCACAACTTCTATAAAATATTTTCTGTTCAAAATAAAAGATTAGAAAATATTTTTTATTGATTAATTTTTCTATTAATAAATAAATACAAAAAAATTTAAAAACTAATTTCTAAAAAATCACTTTTCACTAAACAAACTATTCCTTAAGCGAATCAATGTAATTAATTACAGCTCACACTGAACTTTATTAAAGCAAAACCACTTGACATTAGTTCTAATACAAAACAAGATTATAACTAGTTCAGTACACCTTGCTACTGTTTTTTTTTTTTAAAAAAAAAGGAAACAGTGACTGAGACACTTCAAGTTTGCATGCAATGTCATGCTGACGTGATTAAAACCCTAGCTAGGCTTACTATATATAAGATCATCACATTAATCCGATGGCTGTGATCAATAATTTTCCACCGTCGATATGAGTTCTAATGCTAGTGGGTCCTACATTTACAATGCCCATCCCAGTTTTTTCATTTTTTTTTTCTTTGCACTAACAAAAGAAAATGAACAATAAGAAAAGTGGACTGTAAATTCTGCAATATGCCCACCGGGGCGTAGCCAATGAGCATGAATCCCGGCTATAGTGTAAGTGTATTACAAAAGCACAGATGCAATGATCCCCAGAGAGAAAAAAAGAAAGAGAGAGAACTAGGGTTACTGTTACTGTTACTGTTACTATGTAATGTAACTGGGGCTAGGAGGTTTGTCCATTGGGATGGGGCTAAGAGTTCAGAATCTGATATGTCAAATCATGCAGTCGGTCTTTTAGATTTACATGGTGGGTGGGTGTGTCTCCACACACACACACACACACACACACACACACACACACACGCCCATTGCTTTATGACTTTAAAAATGCTGGATTGGGCTGTCATGACATGCATATAACACAGCAATATAATTAATTGCGCGTCGATGGAGACATTAGTAGAAATTAATAAATCTAAGGGTTGGTTTATTTATGCGGTTGCGGCTTTGTGTTTATTGTGCATGCTAATTGCACTGTACCGAACAGTTCAATTAGCATGAACAGTATATGTTAATTACACTGCTTTTGTGAACAGTGCAGAAAGTTGCACTGTTCACTTAAAAAACAGTGCAATTCACTGCACTGTTTACAGGGAATTGCACTGTTCATGTGAACAGGTTTTTTTTTTTTTAGGGTGTAAATTTTTTTAATATTTTTTAAAAAACTATTTTAAATTAAATTACATTCACTCGCAATATGATATTAACAATATTTTTTTTGAAAAATTAGTGTAAAGTGAATTAAATTTACTCGCACTATAATATCAATTTTATACCTGATAATATTTTATCTAATTTTATTACACGTATGAAAACTGTAGTTCTTATCAGATGAATTTTATACATATTAAAATTATAAATTGTTTAATAGAATAATAAAAATATTTTATATATAGTATTATTTATTTTATGATATAATATGAGTAATTAATTCTACAATATTTAAATTTAAAACCATCAATATTAATATATATTTTTAAATTATTTTATAACTTCAATTTTAAAAGCATTAATAACTAAACACATTAAATAAATTTTTTTCAATCATAATTTTAACCATAATTTTAACCAAACATTTATTTTTTTAAACTAATTTTAATTAAAAATATTTTTTATAAAATAATTTTTTTTAAAACATAACTAGCATCGCAATACCAAACATACACTGAGACTGAGTAGAAGTAGCTGCTGCTTCCGGGTCAGTGAAAGCAGAAACAGGAAATATGCAGAGGAAGGAGAGAAACAAAGAAGGTCCGTCAGTCAGTGGTCACATAACATTTTCTCGTTGCCAACATCAATGCTGAAGATACTTTTGAGATTGCCCACTCCATGCGTTCTACAGAAGATATGTCATGATAAGACCTGACCCCACCTCCTCCCCCATGGGCAATCGCCTCCTCTCGAATTTTCTACTCCTAAAACACACGCATGTACATATTCGAAGGATTGGCATGATTTTCAATACTTTCTTTCTCTAACTTTTTGAATTTTAACCTTGAAGTTACTATTAAGAAACATTTATTTCTTGTAAATATATATAATGTGTGTTTTTGATATTTTAATAGCTTTCGGTTACAATTTTTTTAAAAAACAAGTTTTAAAAAATTACAAATCATAACTTTTCTTATATTTGAGTTTTTATCATAATTTAAGAAAAAAAATAAATAAAATAACTTTTAAAGTCACGGTTAGTCTAAAACAGTATTAATTACATTGCACCGCAAGATACACTAACTTTAAAAACATATGTATAAAAACAGGAAGTTATATCTCTTAGAAAATATTAGTATTTGATATTTTAATTGATATTTCTCATATTTTCAAGGGTATAATTGAGATTTTTATATTAGATAAACATCATTTCTGTTTTTTTTTTATTTGATCAACATCGTCTTTCTCTTGACAAAATACAAATTGTCCTCTGCTTCGTTATGTCCAAAATTTCTTCCAAAATTCATGTATTACCTCAAATATCATAACAAAATTTTTTTTAAAAAGTTAATCTTTCACGTCACATCACTTTTTGTAATTTTTATGGCATTTTAATTATTTTGTTTTTTTTAAAAAATAAGCATTCTTTAACTATCCACACAAATTGTATCGAAACATCTTGTTTGATGGAAATATCCTTAAATTTTTAAAAACAAACAAAACAAAAAATTTAACAATCGCTAATATTGAATAAATTAAGTGATGATATTGTTTAATGTTTATTGTGTTTGACAAAAAACGATATAATCAAAAGATTTTGCACTGCAACGATAATCAGTCAATATGCTGGGGGCTAGTTTGAGGTTTTCTCAATTATAATTTTGAAATCCGGTCCGGTCCGGTCTGGCGGGTCAACCCAAAGCTAGAATTGAGTCAGGTTTAAAAAAAAATAGAGGAAGTCATGACCCGAGGTACTGACCCGATTGACTTAGTCGATTGACCTGGTCAAAAACCTGGTTGTAACCCGTTGATTTTTTTTTATCAAAACGTCTTTTTAAGTTTAAAAAAAAATTTACCTGGGTGACCCGGTCAAGACCCGGTGACTCGGTCAAAACCCGTGACCCGGGCCTTGGGTCTGGTTGACAACCGGGTCGGGTTTCAAAACTCTATTCTTAATTCAAATTTTTTTTTTGTAAATTATTATTTATTATTTATCCCTTTTAATTTATATTTTAGAATTATTTTTATATTTTTATTATAAAATGACATGTTTTAGTGATTTAAAGTGTTAATTTTATTGGCGAACAGGCAGCTCAGATATTGAAGAGATCATATTATAAATATTATTATAAATATCATATGATTTTTTCCACTAACCCACCTGCCTCGCAGTCACAAGGAATTCTCTAAGTTGCCTTTCATCCATTATATTTAGGAAAGTGCCTTGACAAGGAAAGTGTCAAAAGGCACAAAGTTGAACAACCAATTCTTTTCCCCTAGCAAATCAATTCTCTCTTCACTACCTTTCTTCCAAATCAACTATCTTTACAGAAGTGACTTGACCTCGACATTTGAATCACGAGAAGGAAAGAGCTTTAGTAATAAAATAAAGTTTTTGGAACCTCCCCAATTCCCAAACTCAATTTTGATTGATGTTTCTTCTTATATCACATATGAAATGTCCTTTGATACGCATTCACTATTAAAATGAAAGGGAGAAGGTACTCTAAGTCTTGTCATTGTCACCTTAAAAATTGAAAAACTAATAATTAGAACTCATTTAACGAAATAAAGTTATTAATAACATAGACTTAACTAGGTAATTACTTTGTGCACAGGATAAAAATTTTATTTGAATGTAAAAAAAAATATTCAAAGAATAAAATAAATAAATGACAAAAAACTCAAATATGCCGGTTTAAATGCAACTTGAACAATTAATAATAACATCCTGATAAATCTACAATCCAGATCATGTAATCTTGATAACCATATAAAAAAAATCAAAATAATTAATCTTACAAAAACCAAACTGAAATGTACTAGGAAGACTAATTCAAAATAAATTTAATGCTTCAAAAAAAATTTAAGATGACATTTTGTTTTTTAAAAATATTGAGATAATAGCGTATTAAATACTCGAGCTTTGGTACTTAACTTGTCAAACTCGAACTCGATTCATGAACTCCACTTATTTAAAATTTTTATTTTTTAAACTATGTTGGAAATATACTACAAGAAACGAAAACAATAGAAAGAAAGCGAATTTCAAAAGGTGATGCAAAATATATTCGTTTATGACGAGTTAAGCCTGAATCTGAAACTTGTATATGATGTCTAATTATGCTAAAATTTCATATAAAGTGCGATATCAACCCAAATAGATAGAATATGAAGTTTGAGTAATTTATAATAAGGTTTGTTATAGTGACGCAAAGACGTTATGAATCAGACCCGAAATTGAAAACCATGGCAAACGATATCCAATTAACCCCAAACTTAATATGTGATGCGATTAGAACTCCAGTAATAAAAGTATCAAATTTGAGCTAATTCCAAGTTGATTTGATCCAATTTTCCCTTGTTAAGTTTTCTGGGGTAGAAACCAATAAATATGTGGTGTGATTAGGACCCAGTAATCAGAGTCTCAAATTTGAGCTAATTCCTAGTTGATGTGATATAATTTTCCCTTGTTTATTTTTTGCAGTAGAAACCAATAAACTTCTTTTTAAACGATTTTTTTTCTTTTTTCTTTCCTTTTATTTTATACTACTGATATATTTTGGACAGTAACCAAACAAAATAACTACATTTTGTTTTTTTTATGTGCTGCAAAATCAAGGAGAAGAAGAAATTGGACACTAAGGAATTTTTACAGAAATAAGAAGAAACGAAAATTTCAGAAGGATATAGCCTGTTTAATGGAGCCAACCTCTGTGGGTCAAGTAACCCACACGCAAAGACATCAATTCCTGGAAAGCCAAGTAAATCAGGTTTGATAGGAGTGTGACATAAAGATAACTTCTACCTAGGCACCAGCACTATTGAAAACAGAAAAACCCCCACCCAACGAATATTGATTCGCGAACGAGAAGTATAAGGATGACGCCACAAAGACAGTTGTTCTTGGATAAGTCGTTTTTCAGTTTTTTAGAGAACCAAAGAAGGGAGATTATCCTACCAACACACAACAAGAGCGGCAAATAAGAAGTTTTATTAATCTGAATTGCGTAAACTTACATGTTTAGTTATGCCTTTATTTATACTGACTCTAGACTTAAAGAAACCCTAATGGACCCCCTTTAGGTGGACTTATATGCAACCCACTTGCAATTAACCCAAATAAGTAATAATAACCCAAAGACTAAGAAGAAAATAATAAAAATATAAAAATTACCATCCTAAATATGATAAAATCAGATTTGTCACCCTTAAGAAGTCCCAAATAATCTATGAGAAATCTGATTTGAAAAATTTATATTGTTGCCCCCTTTGAAATCATTGATTAGCTTAGATTTCCCTGTTTAACTTGAACAAATAAGAAAAAAAATTTCCTCCTTTGTTGTTGATTTAACTACTTTCCTTCATAGGTTAGAAAAAGTATTAAATAATCCTCCCCTGTTTAGGAACAAGATTTGGCCAACTTCCTTACTTAATTAGGAGAATAAATTGATGACTTTCGTAGCATTAGGAAAAAAACAAGCCTAAGAAGGGTGGTATGAGGCCGGACACATCAGCCCCTTGTTCCACACGAATTGGGCTTTTCTTGGACCTTAATTAGATGAATTAAAGGCTGTCATTCATGCTCCTTAAATGTCCCAAGCCCTTCTAGGTCCATCTTGCTCCATATGTTCTGAACAAGTTCATTCAATGTTTCTTTAAGCTTCTTTGCCCTAGCTCTTGTAATTGGCCGAATTGACACCTCCAATGGGTCGTTGGCATGATTACGCTTGGTGTTGAGCTGATCCTCATCAGATTCGACCTTGAATTAAAACTTGTGTTAAAAAAAGTAAGAACAACAATATTAAAGGTAACTTTTTTTTTTGGTAAGTTGACGTATGTATTAAAAGAAGAAGATACAAACATTATAAGGGGCATACCCCAGATTTACAATGATAACAGAAACATAAAACAACAGATGGCTACAAGCTAGCCACCGACCATAACACTGAAACCTCACTGGATTCGTTAGGGAAACCAATACAACCAGCTAACTAACAAATTAAGAATCTATGGTATTCACCCTCCAAGCTCGTTGGATCCTTTTGTTTTCATTTGTTGGTGCGACATTCCTCATCAAATCAAGCTTATCACGAATGATACATTCGATTTGATTAAAGACCAAATTCGAAGTTCTAGACATTCCAGCAAAGATCCTTGCATTACGTTCTTGCCATACATGATACACTGTAGCTGCAAAACTCAGTTTACGAGAAAAATTGACGAAACTCTTGCCATGCCAAGAGACAGTGGCCCATCGAATCCATTCATCCCAGCCTTTTGTCATTCTTGGAATGTCGCATCTGTCACAAACATCCCACCAGATCGCTTTAGTATAGGAGCATTCAAAGAACAAGTGGTTGTGATCCTCATTGTTGCGGAGACAGAGCGAGCATCTATTGGGACCATGTATACCAAACCGATGAAGTTTATCTTGAGTTGTGAGTTTCTGTTGGACAGCCATCCATAGAAGAAATGAATGTCTTGGAACAACATTCTTGAACCACACAATGTCATGCCATTCAACCATCTGACGATGACGTCTTAGTTGTTCCCAAGCTACTTTGATCGAGAATCTATGATTTGGTGAATCCAACCAAACTATCTCATCCTTTTGCCCCATTTTAGGATTAGAATTGGAAGGAATAGCTTCTATAATGGGGTGCCAGCCAATAGCTTGGGTGGTAGGAGTTTTCCATTCTGAGTTATGAATTAGCACATTCACCTTCGCGTTCTTGGCCATACCTGAATCATAGATGAATCTTTCCCCGTAAGAATCCGCGAGTGGGCTGTGAGGATGCCAATTGTCAAACCATAGAGAGGTTGTCATTCCATCTCCTATGATGTACTTCATCTTTGGCCATGCTAAGGATCTCAGCTTTAGAATCTTTCCCCAAGCCCAAGAGCAATTCTGTGGTGTCTTGATTGTCCAGAAATTCCTACCTCGCAACAGATTGGATCTGATCCAAGTAGACCATATTGAGCCATCTGAGTCATTGCACAGGTTCCAAATGTGTTTCAACAAAGCAATCTTGTTCCATTCTGTTATCCGTTTTATTCCTAGCCCCCCCTCCTTTTTTGGAAGACATACCTGATCCCAAGCCACTTTAGCCCCAGTAGTTCTCATATCTGAACCTGACCAAAGAAAGGATTTCATAATTTGCTCCACATTTTTAATTACTTGCCCAGGTAAGAGAAAGAGAGATGCCCAATAGACTTGTATGGAAAATAAGACTGAATTAATCAGTTGTACCCGTCCTGCATACGAGAGTGTTCGACAAGTCCAATGTCGAACTTTAGAGGTGATTCGATCCACGAGGCCCTTACAATAAACAGCCTTTAGTCTGGATGAGAGAAGAGGTACTCCCAAATATTTCATAGGGAGCTCCCCCTCTCTAAACCCAAGAATATGAATAATTTGCTCCTTCTCAGCATTTAACACACCGCTCAAGAAGATGTCACTTTTGTTTGGATTTGGATACAGACCTGATAGGTCTTGAAACTTTGTGAGCACCGTTCTGATCATACGAATTGACTTTACATCCCCGTTGCTAAAAATCATCAAGTCGTCAGCAAAACAAAGATGAGAAATTTTGTCCTTCTTGCATCTCCAGTGGAACTTGAATTCTTGGTTGGCACTCATCTTGCAGAATAGCCCCGAAAGGATTTCCATACATAGGACAAACAAATATGGCGACAATGGATCCCCTTGTCTCAGCCCTCTTCCCCCTTGAAAGTAACCTGCAAGCTCACCATTGACGTTGATAGAGAATTGACATGATGTAACACAAACCATGATCCAATCAATGACTGTTCTAGGGAATCCCATTTTTATTAACATGGCGTCAACGAAATCCCACCGCACCGAGTCATAAGCCTTCATCAGATCAACTTTCATAGCACAACGAGCAGGTCCCGTAGATTTATGATAGCCTTTCATTAGTTCCTGAGACAAAAGAATGTTATCACTGATTCGCCGTCCTGAGATAAAAGCAGTCTGATATGGACCAACTAAGGATGGCAAAACAACTTTGATTCTCCCAGCTAGAATCTTAGCGATGCATTTGTACACTGTATTGCAGCAAGATATAGGACGAAAATCAGTCAACCTTGTAGGATTAGCAACTTTAGGAATAAGAGAAATGGATGTAGCATTCATTTCTTTAAGCATTCTACGAGTCTGAAAGAAGGATCTAACAGCGTTGATTACATCTTCCCCAACTATGTGCCACATTCTTTTGAAGAAACCTGCGTTAAAGCCATCCGGACCAGGGGCTTTGTTGTTCTTCAAACTAAACATAGCATGCTTAATCTCCTTCCTTGTTACATCTTGTGCGAGTAGATGCTGTTGCGCTGAAGACAGTTTCAAGTTAATTGCCGAGTCCATCACTTCCTCGTTCAGAACCCTAGGCATCTGATCCACTCCTAACACACGATGGAAGTATGCAATTACTTCTGATTTGACTGCCTCGTGTCCTTCGACAACCTCTCCATCCTCCCTTGTAAGTGATAGAAGCTTATTTCTATTCTGTCTTCCATTTACTGATTTGTGAAAGTAGCTAGTATTCTGATCCCCCAAGCTAAGCCATTGTATCCTTGCCTTCTGTTTGAAAAAACTCTCTTCAGCCCTGACGGTAGAAGCGTATAGACGAACAACATCCCTTTCTCGCATGCGCAAAATTGGATTCTCATGCGCTGTATGCAGAGCCTGTTGAGCCTTATCCATTTCGTTTTTTGCATCTTTAACTCTATCTGAAATGTTAGAGAAGTGAGCCATATTGAAAAGTTTCAATTCCTGCTTTAGCTTTCTTAATTTGCAACACAGCTGATACATTGGACAACCCCCCGAATTCTGATCCCATACCTTCTTCACCAAGGGCATGAACTCGTCATGATCCATCCACATATCGAAGAATCTGAATGGTTTCTTTATGTTCTGATCATTGCCAATAACCTTTACCACCATAGGAGAATGGTCTGACATACCCGAAGGTAAAAATCTCGCTTCCGATAATGGAAAGTTCAGATTCCACTTCTCATTAACAAGTACTCTATCTAGTTTCCGCATGATCAGATTCTCAGGACATTGGTTCGACCAAGTATAATGCATTCCTGAATACCGAAGATCATCTACTTTCGCTTCTCGAATACATGTATCCAATCTGTCCATGGTACCAGCCCACGTAGTAGACCCTCCTAACCTGTCCGACTGGTTGCGGATAGCATTAAAGTCACCCATAAGAATCCACGGGGTTGACTCCCATCCATCACTACGACTCACTATATCAGCCCATAATGCCTCACGTAAGGAAGCATTGTTGTCTCCATAAATAATTGAAGTTTTGAAACTGATTTTGGTAGCTAATATAGTGACAGAAACATGAATAGCCTGGTCTGACATTCCAACAACATCCACCTTCACCGTATCAGCATTCCAACAAACCCAAATACGACCACGACAAGAGAAATCATAATTATACAAGAAGGACCAAGAATGCAGAAGAAGTTTAGAAACATTATCTTTATTCTTGTCTTTAACTCGAGTTTCAACCAAACCAAAAAAAGCTATCCTCTCTTGATGGATGAGTCTACGCAATTCTGAATGCTTTATAGGATCATTCAAACCTCTAATATTCCAACATCCAATAATCATAGGAAAATAGAGAGGAGTACAAACAACAACACAAAGATTACCTGGAGAGGAGCCAGATTTCTAATTCTTCTTTGAAGAGGCGTTTGAACCCCTTTTCTTTTTCTCTAGAGAGTCTCTAGCCTTAATAGCTAACTGATTAACAGTTTCCCTTTCGGTGGAATTCAGGGTTTGAGGGGTTGTCATGATATCGGTTGGTTCCCCATCTGTATCACCTCCCATTGCGTCCATATCTTGATCTAAAGCAGTACTTGCAGCCCCTTGCTCCTGTTTCATGTCTTCTCGTAAACTCTTCAAGACAAGAGGAGAGGAAGGATTTTCATCTTCATGACAACCAGCATTGCACACATCTGATGTCGCATGATCATTCATATTACAATCAGGCATATGTATACCAGATGTTGAACAACCATTCTCATCACAATTACCCACTTTAGATGCCAAGGGAGCATTCTCCCCACTCACAGAACCCTTGTTTCGTTTACCAACTACCTGCCACTGAAACTGATTCGGCTTGTTATCCGCAGATTTAGAGTTCATAGCTCCTAGATTCCTCTTACCCTCTGCCACCACTTTAAGATTATCAATGTTATTAGTAGCACATAGCGCTGTGGTGTGTCCAAAGACATTGCAATTACTGCACTTCGACGGTATCCATTCGTATTCAGCTGAAATTGTTATGAATAACCCATTTGGACAGCAAAGATCATATTCCTTAACCAACGTCTTCGAAGCATCTATCTCAACGCAAACTCTTGCGTAACTAAGCCTTTTACGCAACAATGTTGTATGATCCGCATGAAGGGGGACTCCAATAGCACTCGCTACACAGCTCAGCCCCTTAATAGTCCAATACTCGAGAGGGACATTATACAGCTTAACCCATACCGGAACTCTTGCCAAATCATCTTTCAAAAATTGCATGTTCGGTTGCCAACGTTTAAGCACCAAAGGCCTGTTTGCCATGTGCCATGGGGCTCTTTCCAGCACATTAATGGCATGATCAACCGAATCAAAGGTGAAGATGAAGAAGCCATTATCCGAAGACAAAACTTCTGATAGACCGTAGGAGCTCCATATTCTTTTGGCAATAGAATTAACCACGGGATACGGTAATTTCTGCCCCACAAAATGACCAACTAGGGAGGATTTCCAAAATTCACAGCCATCTTCAAACACATCAAGAGGAGGAGCTACTGTCACACGACCATCAGTCATAGTAGGGGGAGCAAAGTGCAGATTACGGACTGAACTAATGCCAAGGGTCTTGCTACCCTCATTGTCATCAACACCAGAACCCTTCAAAGCATTTAAAAAATTCAATTTGGGTCTAGGTTTTAGTTGTTCTTGTTGATGAGACCCTACCTTCACCTCATCAACTTTAGAACCCAACACATGGTTCATTTCTGGAACAACATTAGAAGCTTGGGCAGTAGAGTGTTTCTCTATTCTAGCATCAGAATCAGCTTGAAACTGAGAAATCCTCATCCCATGGCTATTCAACATATCTTGCAGTTCTAATCTTAATGTATGTCCAGACTTAACTTGATTATGTTGTTCAATGTGAGAGCTAACCATTGGAACATTTTCCACAGAAGAACATAGAGACATTATGGTAGCATACAAATATTAGAGAGAGCAAAATTCTAATAAGATAAACTGAGTCCAAGAAGCAACCTAAGCTCAGAAATAACAGAATTACGAGGCCAATATCTCCCAGCACACTGATTGTAACAAAAATCCGTTCGGTCAAGACGTAGAGTAGGTTCCGAAGAACAACATACTCAAATATGGTAACGATCCAACGGTGAACAAAGGAGATCAAGCTACGACAAACCACTCTGGAACTAGCAAGAAAATTGAAACTTTTCCAAATAACTGTGATTTAATCTTCACATATGGCAAAGGCCTTCATGTCTATGACAGCCATAACAGAAATCATGAAGAAAATCCATGCAATATGCTGCAATTTCACCACTTCTCTATAGTTCCAGAACTGAAAATGCAGAATAGTAGAAATATTGCGAGATCAATATCTCTTACCTCATTGATTGGATAACAAATCCGTTCGGTCAATGTTGAGAGAAGGTTGGAAGGAACAACATAGTCAAAAATGAGAACAATCCAACGGTGGACGGAGTAGATGTAGCTCCGACAGCACCACTCTCTCTCTCTTTCTCTCTTTTCTCTCTCTCTCTCTCCTCTCTCTTATTTTCAGTTCCTTGTTGCTAGTAATATTAAAGGTAACACTAACACCATACTCACCTAGAAGATCAATTTTGTATGTGTTATCATTGATCCTTTCTAAAACCTGAAATGGACCAGCACCACGATGCTATAATTTTGATTTCCTTTGGTTAGGAAATCATTCTTTACATATGTGCACTCAAACTCAATCATTGGGTTGGAAAATAAATTGTTTACTTATTTGCTTTAGAAGCGTATAGTTTGTTCTTCTTCTTTATTTGCAGTCGAACTCCCTCATGGAGTTGTCTCACCATCTTTGTCTTCTTTTTACCATCTAAACTTTCCCTTTCTTTAAAAGGTAAATGAATTAAGTCCATAGGAGTTAGTGGATTAAACTCATAAACATTTTTAAAAGGAAAAAAGCTAGTGGTTAAATGCACAATTCTATTATAAGCAAACTTAATAAAAGACAAACATTCTTCCCAGCATTTCAGATTCTTTTGAATAAAAACATGAAAGTTGGGATAAAGTTCTATCCACTACCTCAGTTTGTCTATTTGTTTGAGGATGACAAGTTGTTGAAAATACGAGTTTAGTTCCTAACTTTCTCTACAAAGTCTTCCAAAAGTAGCTAAGGAACTAAACATCACAATCTGACACTATACTCCTAGAAATGCCATGCAAACCTCCCTACCTAAGGACAAGTCTGCGATATGAGTTGTATCATCTGTTTTATGGCTTGCAATAAAATGCATCAACCATAAAAAAAGTAGTCTCTACCTTTATTTGACCTAGACCTAAAATAAAGTCCATAGAGATATTTACCCAAGATTCAACAGGCACAGGCAATGGTGTATACAATGCATGCAGTTGTACTCTAGATTTTGCCTTTCTACAAGCAATGCATTGTTCATAGATTCGTTGCACATCCCTTTTCATCTTGGGCCAATACAAATGCTCATATAATATAGCCAATGTTTTTGCAACCCTAAAATGACCCATTAAACCACCCTCATGTGCTTCATGAACAAGCAATTCACGCAAAAAAAACTAGCAGGAACACATAACCTATTCTCTTTGAACAAGTAACCATCCATCAAATAAAACTTACCAAAAGCCGAATGTCCACATGCATTATAAATCTTGGCAAAGTCAGAATCATTATCATACACTTCCTTTACATATTCAAAGCCTAACAATCTAGTATTTATAGTGTTTAGAAGAACAAACCTGCGTGAAAGTGCATCAGCTACTATATTCTCTTTGTCTTGCTTATACTTGATTATATAAGAAAAAGTTATCATCATGTCCTCTAACACTACGCAAATTTCCCCTTTGGCCGAAGTGACCCCTAGTTCTATTCCTAAAATCCCTTCAGTTTCTAAGTTGCCGAAAACCTTCTCGATGGCTTATGGCCTCATCCTCAAGACAACCATCACCAATATCATCAACGTCCTCCTCAAAATCCTTATAACTAGTCCACCACCTTTCGCCCTTATTGCCACTGTTTGCTCTCCACCCTATCAAGTCTATCACACACGTTCCCCATCACAAAAAATCATCCTCTCCATCATCTGCGTCATGGCTTGCATTTGGAATTTAAGTTCTCCCTCGGGACGGGGTGGTGTGTTGTTTTGATCTGACATGATATAGTACCTGTAAAAATAGGTTAGTGGTAAAAAAATCCTCACGTTTGTTGTGTTTCACTCAAACACTCTTAATATCCTCACAAACTCACACCTCTCGTCTCATCTTCTTGCAATTCTTGCCAAACTGAAAGCAACACCTAATAGAACCAACTTAGTAGCACAATCCAAATACACACACACACACACACTCAAGAAGCAATAAAAACCAGAAAAAAAGCAAAACAAAACTGAGTTAAAAGAATCAACTAGATTTTCTAATTGGTAACCATTTTGCCAAATATTTGGCGTTTTGCAACACACAAAAAATTAGCATTCTGCCTCATATTATATAACATAGATTTATTTTTTCTTTAAGATCTGAGTTAAAACCTGGCTTTCCTTGAGTTTATCAATAAGATTTCAGGTGTGGCAACCCACCATATTTGGCATTCTGCCACACAAAGATCTGAGTTAAACACTGAGCTTATTAATAAGATTTCAGGTGTCGTAACCCTGGACCATCAATCTCTGTCTGATTTAGACTTAACTCTTGCTATGAGAGGTTTTTGGACACTATATTTTTTATTTTTATATTAAAAAAAAGGAAAACATATAGCAAGAGAACGACATTGAATCGAGTTTTTTCCTTTTAAGGTCATTCTCTATCAGTGGATTGAATAGAGCTTTGTTCCTGTGAAGGTCATTTTTAATGGTGGGATTTCCTAAGTGTATTAAGCTTAGTGCCATTACCCAAAGACTGATGAATCCCTCCAGCATAGCATAGCATAGCCAGAGAATGATATTTGTTTTACTCTAAAGGTGATCATAATGGGGGAGTAATTTTTTTATGATTCAAGGTCGAATCCTTTTAAAAAGAAAGGGGATGATGAGAATCAGCCCAACACAAAACTTAATCATGCTAAAGACTTATTGGAGGAACAAATGGCTCAATTACAAGAGCTAGGGCAAAAAAGCTTCATTGAATGAGCTTGTTTAGAACATACAGAGAAAAAATGGACGTAGAGGAGCTTAGGTGATACGGTTCAGCCTTGTGATAGGACCCGAGCAAGGTCAGATTCAGATTTTGGCGTAAACTTTTCTATCATCAAGTTTTATGATATTGAGCATAACTCTAAATCCGACCATTGGATCGAGCTGAAACTTTACCAAAAGATTCTATAGGTATTTGTCTATGCTGGGGTAAATGTTCAGGTGAATCAGAGTTCGGAAAAAACTTGCGATATAGTTCAGAACAGGCTGTACAAATTTTTTTATTTATTTATTTTTTGACATGTGGACTTTCTATTTGGCAAGGATCATTTTTCTAAAAGGATGTGATAGCTTGTTTTGAGAATTTTCAAGGGTGAGCTGAAACATAATTTTCAAGGATGGCAACGATTCATTAATCTTCCAGAATTCTTTTCTTATAAAGATTCCTTATTCATCCTAGCTATACAAGGAAAGAAGAACTGGTGCTTTTTAATGACAGATTAATTATTTTTATTATTTTCTTTCATGTTTGGGCTTAATTAAAACTTTATTTTGAACTAGGATGCAAGGCTTATTTGGATTAAGTTATAGGCTTTTCAGTTGAGGATTTTTAGGTCAGTTTTGTATGTGGGTCAGTTCATCCCACAAGAGTAGATCTATTAGGGTTAATTTTTAAGAACTATTTAAACTCTTGTAACCAAACTTTTGGTAGCCATTGATGAATATTACTTCTGAATTTTTCAGTTTGAACGTGTGAGAGTGATTCTTGCATTCTTCAGTTCTGAGCAAACTGAATCTGACTTATCAGTGATTAACTGGTTTTGTGATGTCATTCTACTTCATTTCAATAGTGTTGGTGCCTTGCGGCAGATTTTTATTGTTTCACACTCCTATCAGACCTATTTCAACTTTCATGATCATATCTCAATCTTGATAGTGGGTTGCGTGATCACAAGGTTAACATCATTGGGATGCCTAAGGAGAATGAAGGATGTCCTCTAAGTCATCTAATCTAAGTCCAAAAAAAGCCCAATTCGTCTGGATCAAAGGATTGACAGATCTGATTTTCTAAGCTAGGAAGGATTGATTAATGATTCTTTTAGTCAAGGTAGGAAACTAAATTGGCAGGTATAAAAGAGAGATTTTCTTCATTAATTGTCCATGCAAAATAAAGAAACCAAGCACAACAAGGCAAGAAGACTTTAGAATAAATTCCACATTCAAATCAGGTTTCCTAGTCTTTTTGGGGCTTATTAAGAATGACAAATTTGATTCTAGAATATCTAGGATATTAATTTTGTATTTTTATTATTTTCTTCTTAGTTTTTGGTTTATTATTACTTATTTGGGTTGATTGTAAATGGGCCTCGTATAAGTCCACATAAGAAGGGTCCATTAGGGTTTTCATTCTTTAGTCTAGAGCTAGTATAAATAAAGCCATAATCAAACGTGTGGGGGTTTTTGTTTCCAATAGTGCTGGTGTCTAGATATGAGTTATCTTTGTGGAATTGATGTCTTTACATGTGGGTTGCTTGACAACATGTTCGAGAGGTTCGCATCAAGTTTTCTAATTCTACAAGTAAGGCAACAAGGGTTCTCGTGTTTTGAAAGGATTCGTTAAACTATAATTAATTATCTTAAACAAACAAAGAAACTAAAGGGTGGGTAACTTCAACAATTAATATCTACCTTTTTGGAAAGTTAACAAAGACAAACAATTAATATCTAAAGGTCGCAACAAAGATCCTAGTGTTTATAGGTTGGAAATTTCATTCATGTCATTATTTAAACTAGAAAAATTATCTATCTTAGGTTATTTTGTTTAATTAAGTGCATCCACTTTAGTTTATATGTCAGATTTGTTGATACGATCCAGGCAAGGTTAAATTCGGATTTTTATTTAAAATATACAACTATCCAGTTTTATGGCAACAGTCATAATTCTCAATCCGATCGTTGAATCAAGCTGAAATTTTACATGGAGTCTCCTGACATGTTTTCCTATCTTGGGTTAAAATTTCAGATCAATCAAAGTTCGGTAAGGCATTGCAATATGGGTCAACAGAGGCTGTATAAATTTTGTTATTTACTTCCTTTTAACTTGTGAACTTCCTATTTGGCTAGGATTCTTTTTCTAAAAGGATGTGACAACTTATTTTTGAAATCTCCTAATTCTTCAAAGATCTTTAATGGGCTGCAACATAGTTTCAATGTGTGGCAAGGATTCGTAAATGTTTCAGAATCCTTTTTTTACAAGGATTCCTTATTCATCCAGCTACAAAAAGGAAAGAAGACTTCAGAATAAATTCTACCTTTAGATCAGATTTTCTAGTCTATTTGGGACTTTTTGATGGTGATAAATCTGATTCCAGAATATTTAGGATGGTAATTTTTAGATTTGTATTATTTTCTTCTTAGTCTTTGGGTTATTATTATTTAATTGAATCAATTGTAAGTGGGCTTCATATAAGTCCACCTAAGGGGAGTCTATTAAGGGTTTATTTAAGTCTAGAGTCAGCATAAATAAAGGCATAACCAGACATGTAAGTCAAACAATACAGATTAATAAAACTTCTTGTTTCTCGCACTTTGTGTGTGTGTTGATGAGATAGTCTCCATTCCATGGTTCTCTAAAGAACTCAAAATGACTTTATCGAAGAACAACCAGCTTCGTGGCGTCATCCTTATACTTCTCGTTCGTGGATCAATATTTGTAGGGTGGGGGTTTCCATTTCTAATAGTGCTGGTGCCTAGGTACAAGTTATCTTTGTGTCACACTCCCATCAAACCTGGTTTACTTGGCTTTCCGAGAATTGGTGTCTTTGCGTGTGGGTTGCATGACCATGTGATCACGAGGTTCGTATCATTTGTTATTTTTATTATTTTCTTTATGTTTGGGCTTGGTTAACATACTTTGAAATTAGCCCACAAGTTTTGGGTCCATTAGAGTTCCTAGTTCAACCATTATATAAGATTTTGTAAGCTAAAATTTTCAACAACTATGAATTTATGAAAAAAAAACTTGAGTTTTACATGATGCAACATGTTGGGACAAAGAACAAAAATTAATTATTAAAGAACAACTATCTTTGTGGTGTCATCTTAAACTTCTCGTTTGTGAAACTTTATTAGACGCTACAACCGCAGTACTCATTTGAAAAACCACATCTACATCAAGGTTAACCATTACCTCCCCCTCTTTATATAATTTAATGATGTGAACCTTGTGATCATGCAACCCACAATTAAGATTGAGATCTGATCCTGGAAAGCCGAAATAGGTCGGATAGGAGTGTGACATAATGGAAACCTGCCCCAAGTCACCAACACTATTGGATTGAGTAGAATGACGCCACGAAATCAGTTAATCTTCAATAAGTAAGATTCAGTTCGTTCAAGAACTCAAGAATGCAAGAATCACTCACACCTTAAAACTGAAAAATTCAAAAGTAATAATCATCAAAGTTGCCAAAATTTTGGCTTACATGAGTTTAAATAGTTCTTGAAAAATTAACCCTAATGGACCCCTTATGTGGACTTATATGAGTTCCGCTCAAAACTGACCCAAAACCCTAAACTATAAAACCCTAAACTTAATCCAACAAGCATTGGATCCTAACTGAAAACAAAGTATTAATTAAGCCCAAACAAGCCTTTAGCTGTAGCTAACAAAATAAAATAAAGCCCCTAATATTAAATCCATATTCTGCCATGAGAAGAAGATAAGGAAGTAAAATAAGACTGAATTAATCAGTTGTACCCGTCCTGCATACGAGAGTGTTCTACAAGTCCAATGTCGAACTTTAGAGGTGATTCGATCCACGAGGCCCTTACAATAAACAACCTTTAGTCTGGATGAGAGAAGAGGTACTCCTAAATATTTCATAGGGAGCTCCCCCTCTCTAAACCCAAGAATATGAATAATTTGTTCCCTCTCAGCATTTAACACACCGCTCAAGAAGATGTCACTTTTGTTTGGATTTGGATACAGACCTGATAGGTCTTGAAACTTTGTGAGCACAGTTCTGATCATACGAATTGAGTTTACATCCCCGTTGCTAAAAATCATCAATTCGTCAGCAAAACAAAGATGAGAAATTTTGTCCTTCTTGCATCTCCAGAGGAACTTGAATTCTTGGTTAGCACTCATCTTGCAGAATAGCCCCGAAAGGATTTCCATACATAGGACAAACAAATATGGGGACAATGGATCCCCTTGTCTCAGCCCTCTTCCCCCTTGAAAGTAACCTGCAAGCTCACCATTGACGTTGATAGAGAATTGACATGATGTAACACAAACCATGATCCAATCAATTACTGTTCTAGGGAATCCCATTTTTATTAACATAGCGTCAACGAAATCCCACCGCACCGAGTCATAAGCCTTCATCAGATCAACTTTCATAGCACAACGAGCAGGTCCTGTAGATTTATGATAGCCTTTCATTAGTTCCTGAGACAAAAGAATGTTGTCACTGATTCTCCGTCCTGAGATAAAAGCAGTCTGATATGGACCAACTAAGGATGGCAAAACAACTTTGATTCTCCCAGCTAGAATCTTAGCGATGCATTTGTACACTGTATTGCAGCAAGATATAGGACGAAAATCTGTCAACCTTGTAGGATTAGCAACTTTAGGAATAAGGGAAATGGATGTAGCATTCATTTCTTTAAGCATTCTACGAGTCTGAAAGAAGGATCTAACAGCGTTGATTACATCTTCCCCAACTATGTGCCACATTCTTTTGAAGAAACCTGCGTTAAAGCCATCCGGACCAGGGGCTTTGTTGTTCTTCAAACTAAACATAGCATGCTTAATCTCCTCCCTTGTTACATCTTGTGCGAGTAGATGTTGTTGCGTTGAAGACAGTTTCAAGTTAATTGCCGATTCCATCACTTCCTCGTTCAGAACCTTAGGCATCTGATCCACTCCTAACACACGATGGAAGTATGCAATTACTTTTGATTTGACGGCCTCGTGTCCTTCAACAACCTCTCCATCCTCCCTTGTAAGTGATAGAAGCTTATTTCTATTATGTCTTCCATTTACTGATTTGTGAAAGTAGCTAGTATCCTGATCCCCCAAGCTAAGCCATTATATCCTTGCCTTCTGTTTGAAAAAACTCTCTTCAGCCCTGACGGTAGAAGCGTATTTACGAACAACATCCCTTTCTTGCAGAACCCTTGTTTCGTTTACCAACTACCTGCCACTGAAACTGATTCTGCTTATTATCCGCAGATTTAGAGTTCATAGCTCCTAGATTCCTCTTACCCTCTACCACCAGTTTAAGATTATCAATGTTATAAGTAGCACATAGCGTTGTGGTGTGTCCAAAGACATTGCAATTACTGCACTTCGACGGTATCCATTTGTAGTCAGCTGAAATTGTTATGAATAACCCATTTGGACAGTGAAGATCATATTCCGTAACCAACGTCTTCGAAGCATCTATCTCAACGCAAACTCTTGCATAACTAAGCCTTTTACGCAACAATGTCGTATGATCCGCATGAAGGGGGACTCCAATAGCACTCGCTACACAGCTCAACCCCTTAATAGTCCAATACTCGAGAGGGACATTATACAGCCTAACCCATACCGGAACTCTGGCCAAATCATCTTTCAAAAATTGCATGTTCGGTTGCCAACGTTTAAGCACCAAAGGCCTGTTTGCCATGTGCCATGGGGCTCTTTCCAGCACATTAGTGGCATGATCGACAGAATCAAAGGTGAAGATGAAGAAACCATTATCCGAAGACAAAACTTTTGATAGACCGTAGGAGCTCCATATTCTTTTGGCAATAGAATTAACCACGGGATACGGTAATTTCTGCCCCACAAAATGACCAGCTAGGGTGGATTTCCAAAATTCGCAGCCATCTTCAAACACATCAAGTGGAGGAGCTACTGTCACACGACCATCAGTCATAGTAGGGGGAGCAAAGTGCAGATTACAGACTGAACTAATGCCAAGGGTCTTGCTACCCTCATTGTCATCAACATCAGAACCCTTCAAAGCATTTAAAAAATTCAATTTGGGTCTAAGGTTTAGTTGTTCTTGTTGATGAGACTCTACCTTCACCTCATCAACTTTAGAACCCAACACATGGTTCATTTCTGGAACAACATTAGAAGCTTGGACAGTAGAGTGTTTCTCTATACTAGCATCAGAATCAACTTGAAACTGAGAAATCCTCATCCCATGGCTATTCAACATATCTTGCAGTTCTAATCTTAATGTATGTCCAGACTTAACTTGATTGTGTTGTTCAATGTTAGAGCTAACCATTGGAACATTTTCCACAGAAGAACATAGAGACATTATGGTAGCATACAAATACTAGAGAGAGCAAAATTCTAATAAGATAAACTGAGTCCAAGAAGCAACCTCAGCTCAGAAATAACAGCAACGTAACTCATAAACAACAAGATGCAGATTAGTTCATGAAGGAAGAAGAGAATTATAAAATTACGAGGCCAATATCTCCCAGCACACTGATTGTAACAATAATCCGTTCGGTCAAGATGTAGAGTAGGTTCCGAAGAACAACATACTCAAAAATGGTAACGATCCAACGGGAACAAAGGAGATCAAGCTACGACAAACCACTCTGAAACTAGCAAGAAAAATGAAACTTTTCCAAAGACCTGTGATTTAATCTTCACATATGGCAAGGGCCTTCATGTCTATGACAGCCATAAAAGAAATCATGAAGAAAATCCATTCACTATGCTGCAACTTCACCACTTCTCCATAGTTCCAGAACTGAAAATGCAGAATAGTAGAAATATTGCGAGATCAATATCTCTTACCTCGTTGATTGGATAACAAATCCATTCGGTCAATGTTGAGAGAAGGTTGGAAGGAACAACATAGT
The DNA here is from genome assembly GCF_951802175.1 of Populus nigra. Classification (NCBI taxonomy): domain Eukaryota; kingdom Viridiplantae; phylum Streptophyta; class Magnoliopsida; order Malpighiales; family Salicaceae; genus Populus; species Populus nigra. The sequence continues at coordinate 847,314 of NC_084870.1, read as the reverse complement.
CAGAAATGAGAACAATCCAACGGTGGACGGAGTAGATGTAGCTACGACAGCACCACACTCTCTCTCTTTCCTCTCTCTCTCTCTCTCTCTCTCTCTAATTTAGGGTTTTAGGAAGTTTTAAAGCTTTTTTTTTTACTAAACACGGTTCACATATGAGTTGTTTCCTTTGCTTTCCTAACCTCATGGCCCAAATAAGGTTGTATTGGACCCCTCTTGCACATGGATAAGATGTACTAGGGTCTCCTATTAATACTCTAATGGACCTTTCAATTGTGACTTGGTTGAAATGTTCAAAACCAATGCATTCAATGCCACTTTCAATACCTTTGTCTTGGATTGAGTCATTTGACCATTTGGAACACGTAATGGGTCCTTGCTGGTGTTTCTGGGCTGGTCCACATCATTTAACCTCTTTGCTGCAACAAAAGAACACTAATGCGAACCTTATGATCACATGGTCACACAAAGACACCAATTCCTAGAAAGCCAAGGAAATCAGGTTTGATAGGAGTGCGATACAAAGATAACTTGTACCTAGGCACCAATACTATTGGAAACGGAGACCCCCACCCAACTAATGAGAAGTATAAAGATGACGCCACGAAAACAGTTGTTCTTCGATAAGTCGTTTTTACAAAAACTGATTCTAGACTTAAAGAAACCTTAATGGACCCCCTTTAGGTGGACTTATATGAAGCCCACTTCCAATTGACCCAAATAAGTAATAATAACCCAAAAACTAAGAATAAAATAATAAAAAAACAAAAAATTACTGTCCTAAATATGCTAAAATCAGATTTGTCTCCTAAAAAGTCCTAAATAAACTAGGAAAAATCTATTTTGAAAAATTTGTGTTGCTGCCCCCCTTTGATGTCCTTAATTAACTTGGATTTCCTTGTTTAACTTGGACAAATAAGAAAACAAATTTCCTCCTTTGTTGTTGATTTACTTACTTTCCTTTCTAAGTTAGGAAAAGCATTAAACAGTCCTCCCCTCTTTAGGAATAAGATATGGCCAACTTCCATACTTAATTTTGAGAATAAATTGCTGACCTTTTTCCTTATAGCATGAGGGGAAAAAAAAGCCTAACAAGGTTGGTATGGGGGCGGACTCATCAACCCCTTATTCCACATGAATTGGGCTCTCCTTGGACCTAAACTAGTTGAATTATAGGCTATCCTTCATGCTCCTTAAATTTCCCAAGTCCCTCTAGGTCCATTTTGCTCCCTATGTTCTAAACAACCTCATTCAATGCTTTTTTAAGCTTCTTTGCCCTAGCTCTTCTGATTGGCCCAATTGGCACCTTCAATGGGTTGTTGACATGATTACGTTTGGTGGGTTGTCCGCATCATCCCCTCTCCCTTCAAAAGGATTCGACCTCAAATCATCACCTACGTCAAACAGAGTAATATCAGAAACATTAAAGGTAGCACTACCACCATACTTACCTGGCAAATCAACTTTATAAGCATTGTCATTGATCCTCTCAAGGATATGCAAAGGCCCATCTCCTTGTGGTTGTAGCTTTGATTTTCTAAGGGCCTGAAATCTCTCCTTCCGCATATGCACCCAAACCCAATCACCGCACTAAAAGACAACATGTTTACGCCCCTTATTGGTTTTGGGTTCATACACACGATTTCTCTTTTCAATATGTTGCCGCACACTCTCATGGAGTGTCTTCACCACCTATGCTTTACGATTACCATCCAAACTAACCATTTCATCAACGGGCAAAGGAATCAAATCCATTGGAGTTAAAGGGTTAAAATCCATACATAATTTCAAATGGTGAAAATTCAGTGGTAGAGTGCACACTACGATTATATGCAAACCATATAAATGGCAAACAATCTTCCCAATTCTTTAAATTCTTTTGAAAGATAGCATGCTGAAGTTGTGTTAAGATCCTATTAACTACTTCGGTTTGTCCATCTGTTTGGGGGTGACAAATAGTTGAAAACAACAGTTTAGTACCCAATTTCCCTATAACACCTTCTATAAATAGCTAAGGAACTTAACATCTTTATCAGAAACAATGCTCTTAGGGACCCCATGAAGCCGTATTATCTCCCTAAAGAACAAATCAGCAATGTTAGTGGCATTATCAGTTTTATGACATGGAATAAAGTGCGCCACCTTTGAAAACCTTTCAATAGCTACAAAAATTGAATCCCTACCCCTTTTGACCTAGGTAAACCTAAAACAAAATCCATCGAAATGTCTACCCATGGTTCCTTAGGTACAGGCAAAGGGATATACAAGCCATGTGCTTTAGTCCTAGACTTTGCTTTCCTACAAGTTATGCATTTATCACAAATGCATCACACATTTTTTTTTCATTTTAGGCCAAGAAAAATGCTCATGCAACACATCCAAAGTCTTAGCAATACCAAAATGCCCCATCAACCCACCTCCATGTGCTTCACGTGCAAGCAATTCATGCATATAACTTAATGGAACACACAAACAACTCTCTTTAAACAAATATCCATCAAGTTTATAGAACTTTCCAAAGGCCGAACTTTTACGAAATCACTATCATCCTTGTACAATTCTTTTATGTGTTCAAATCCTAGAAATCTAACATACAAAGTAGATAAAAGAACATACCTGCGTGAAAGTGCATTAGCCACAATGTTTTCTTTTCCTTACTTATACTTGATCACATATGGAAAGGTTTCAATAAATTCCACTCATTTGACATTTCTCCTACTCATCTTACCTTGCCCTTTCAAGTGCTTCAATGATTCATGATTAGAATGTATCACAAACTCCTTGGGCCATAGGTAATGCTGCCACGTCTCTAAAGTTCTTAGCAAGGCATAGAACTCCTTGTCATATATAAGGTAATTCCAGGCTGCCCCATTAAGTTTTTCGCTGAAATACATAACGGGCCTCTTATCCTGCATTAACACAGCTCCTATACCAATACCTGACGCATCGCATTCAACTTCAAAAGCTTTCGTAAAGTCTGGCAAAGCTAAATCAAGCACCGAACAAAGTTTATCTTTCAACAAATTAAAAGCCTTATCTTGTTAATCATTCCATTTGAATCCAACAGACTTTTTCACAATTTCAGTTAAGGGTGCAACAATAGTACTAAAATGCTTCACAGACCTTCTATAAAAACTGGCAAGTCCATGAAAACTACCCACTTACCGATTTTGGTGGAGGCCAATCCTGGATGGCCTTAACTTTGCGTGTGGGTTGCGTGACCACGTGATCACGAGGTTCGCATCATTTGGTATCAGAGCTTGGCTCCATTAATCAGGTTATATTCTTCTGAAATTTTCATTTCTTGTTGTTTCCGCAAAAATTCCTTAGTGTCCAATTTCTTCTTCTCTTGATTTTGCAGCATAAAAAAAATAGTTATTTTGTTTGGTTCCTGACCAAAATATATTAGTGGCATAAAAAAAAGAGAAAAAGAAAAAAAAAAGTCGTTCAAAAAGGCATTTTTTTGTTTCTGCCGTAGAAAACTAAACAAAGAAAAATTTGACCAAATCAACTCAGAATGAGCTCAAATTAGATTCTGTTATTAGTGGGACCCTAATCGCACCACATATTGATTTTTGGGATCAATTGGATATCATTTTCTTTGCGTTTCAAATTCAGGTCTGATTCATAACGTTTTTGCGTCAGTATATCAAACCTTATCGTAAATTGATGAAATTTTATATTCTGTCTATTTGGGCTGATATTGCACTATATCTTAAATTTTAACTCAATTAGACATCATTTACTTTAGGTTTCAGATTCCGACTTAACTCGTCGTAAACGAGTCTGTTTTGCGTCAACTTTTAAAATTCAGATTCTTTCTGAATTTATTTTCATCATATCCAACATATCTGGGTGTTGTTTCAATTTTTTTCATATTTTTTTTTGGTTTTTATTCGAGTCTTCAGTTTCGTTCATATTTGGATAGACTCGTTTGCTACTAGTGAGACTATCATCGCAGTTTTGTTTTGCTTGTTTTCTGGTTTTTATTGCTTCTTGAGTCATATATATTTGGATTATGCTGCCAAATTGGTTTTATTTGGTGTTGGTTTCAGTTTTGCAAGAACAACAAGAAGGTGAGACGAGAGGTATGAGATTGTGAGGATATTAAGAGTGTTTGAGCGAAACACGAGCGATATGATGATTTTTTTCCACTAACCAATTTTAGCAGGTATCATCATACCAGTTCAAAACAACACACCACCCCCTCCCAATGTAGAACTTCAATTCCAAATGCAACCAATGACGAATATGATGGAAAGCATGAATTTCATGATGGGGAACGTGTGTGACAGACTTAAAAAGGTGGGAAAACCAGGTTTTGTGGCCGGAACATGTACCCAAGATGCGAGAAAGGTTGGGGCTGAACCGAAATCAAACAATGACAGTGGAGCCGAAAGGCCAATGTGGGCTGATTATATGAGGATTTTGAGGTGGACGTTGATGATATTGTTGATGGTTTTAAAGATGAGACCATAGGTCATCGGGAAGGTTTTCTGCAGCCTAGAAACCAAAGGGATTTCATGTATTTTGATGAGGTGTTATGGCAAAAGAAAAGGAGGATTTAAAAGGAGAGGTGGTATCTAAAGGAGAGAAATAAAGAGATTAGTGTTCTAAAAACAGAATCCAAGAGTTTATCCCGTATTCTAGGGGAGATGAAGCAAGAACTTTATGTGTTAAAGGCAGCAATCAATGCCCAGCAAGCTTCAAAAAGAGAGGAGAAAAAAGGCTGCAACTTTCATCCAAAGTTATTGGCGACGATTGTTGGTAAGAAAAGAACTCCAAAGGCGTCGAAAAAAGGCTAAGGAATTGTCAATTCAACTTGTTGGTGATTCGAGGATGAATCATCTTGAAGAGAGAGGGAATGATACGATCCAGGAAAGGTCAAATTTGGATTTTGACGTAAGAAGTGCATCTATCCAGTTTTACGGTAACAGTCATAATTCTCAATCCGACCATTGGATCGGGCTGATATGTTACGTGGAGTCTCCTGACATGGTGTCTTACCTTATGTTAAACTTTCAGGTCAATCAAAGCTTGGAAGGCATCAAAACATCGGTTAACAGAGGCTGTACGAATTTTGTTATTTACTTCCTTTTGACTTGTGGACTTTCTATTTGGCTAAGATTCTTTTCCTAAAAGGATGTGGCAGCTTATTTTGGGAATCTCCTAATTCTACAAAAATCTTTAATGAGCTGCAACATGGTTTCCAAGTGTGGCAAAGATTCATGAATGTTTTAGAATCCTTTTCTTACAAGTATTGCTTATTCATCCTAGCTACAAAAAGAAAAGAAGACTTCAGAATAAATTCTACCTTCATATCAGATTTCCTAGTCTATTTGGGACTTCTTGATGGTGATCAATTTGATTCTAGCATATTTAGGATGGTAATTTTCAGATTTTTTTTTATTTTTTATTATTTTCTTCTTAGTCTTTGGGTTATTATTACTTATTTGGGTCAATTGTAAGTGGCTTAATGTAAGTCCACCTAAGGGGGATCCATTAGGGTATTTACAGAGGAACCTCAATTTGATCCTTTAGAAGTCAAAAGGAAAAAGCTAGTTAAAGCGTCAGCTACTTATTCCGCAGCTATTTTGCTTAGTATAGCACTTACAGAATCACTTTCTTATTTAGGTATTTTACCATCTTAGAAGATCTTCTCAAAGCTGTACGATATGTTAATCGGATTCATACCTCATACTATGATGCGGGAGCAGCTCTTGCATTATGTCTTTTCTTCTGCCTCGGGTTTTCTCTTCCTCATGTAGACGCAAAAATCTTAATTTTCCTTAATAAAAAAGAATGCGTTGGCGTTCTTTCTTTTTTGAAGTGGATCCTCTTTTTCTTTGTTTGTTTAAAGGCTAGCTTTCCCGCTTTGGTTCAGTTACTCTTCTCTTCTATGATGCTCTTACTCCGATCTCGTAACTCATCAAGAAGGTGACGGTTTCACATCCAAATCGAATGCTAAAGGCTAGACGCTCTCCTTATCCCCCCTCCCCGTCAGCCTTAGTCTTATCCAACTCGAAAGAGAGTGAAGTGAGCCGTTGGCTATGCGGCACGAACGATAGAAGAAGAACTGACGGAGGGTTAAAGTCCAAAGGAAAGAGTTTTTTGAAGCCCTCCTACATTCCTCTGTGCTATAGGGCTTACATCTTTGGGAAGACAAGACAGATCATATAAGGGCCTTACCTACGCTCCAATATCTATATATCCCTTAGCTATTTGAGAGTACACAAGCTTAGCTACTTACTTGTTGATTCGAATAGATCCACTGGGTATAATCAAAGTGTTCTCTACTTACGTGAAGTGATAGAAAGGGTCGACTCTCAATGAACTTCTCAGCCCTATTTTACCATCTTTCTTCTTTACTACACTCTGCTTGGATACTATTGAGACAGAAGCATACCTTTCACTTAGACACAAGGATTCTTAGATATCAACTACATGCCCTCTTATCTCTATATAGCTGCCACCTTCTCTCTTATTAGGGAGTGGCTAAGGTATTTATTGAATCTATTTCCTTTCTCCCCTTTGTTGAGTCTGTCTCGCTAGTCTTCCCAGTTACATGAAAAACAATAGAAGATAGAAAAAGGGAAAGCTACTAACACTCTATCTAAAAGGGAATAATGGTAAAATAAAAAGTCTTGGAGTTGAGGACATGAGTTCTTCTTACCAAGCATCCTTCACCTATAGGGTTTCATTTCCTAGGTAAGTGAGAGATTCCACAGAAAAAGAAGCAATGATACCTCTCTATAAGCTTGTTATCTTTCCTATTCTCTTGACTCAATCAAAAAGCTGCTTCACAGTCATACTACTACTACTCTTTCTACCTTTTCCAAGAACTTCCATAGCATAATAAGGAGACAATTCAGATAGATAAGAATGAAAGGATACAACCCTTTTTCTCATATAGCTTCCAGTACTTTACCAGCGGGATGGCAGTCAAACTTTTACTAAAGAATCCTTCTTTCTAAGACTAGGCTATCCAGTCAGATCCATACGCTTAGCCCTAGAGATTGTCTTATCTAATTTAATAGGCTAATCAGGCTAGTTACACATACTTTTCTAGCCAAGCAAGTTCTCTGATCAAAGGTTAACTTCCATTGCCCCTTTCTGAGTTAGATTACACTTATCCATCTACCTAACTGAGCAAGATAAGCTTGTCCATTCTAATGCAAAGAGCAAGGAACTAGTAGGAGCTAGTGGTAAGAGAGAATGTGCTAGATTAGTGCTATATTTGTAGTTACCTCTTTTCCTCTATATCTTGTAGGTGAGAGAGACCTTTGGACTCACTTTTTCTAAACTATTAGAATGACATCCTTGTTCTAGGGACAGGGTAAGGGAATACTAGAGACTTAGAAGTAAAGAGGACCGTGAGAAAGGCTTTTATTCCACTTGGGCCTATTGCGAGATCTAATATGCATAGAACTTTAAGAACTTCAATAGAGAGTAGGTGGGGATATATCCTGTCTTAGAATTGTTAGGGTCCCATTCCAACTAGAAAGTAAAGTATACCCTGGAAAGCTTTTTACACATAGAAGTTTCATTGAGTCTTATATGCTCAGTCATGTGCTCTGGAAAGGTCTTATCCACTTTAGAGTAGAGAGTTCTCTTCCTAGGTTCAGTGCCTTATAGTGGGTTTTCATCAGACTCTTAAGCCTTAACGCTCTGACTACCTGCCTTTCTTTCTAGCTCTATAGGGAGGAGAGAATCTAAACAGCTGTACTGACAAGAGAGCACTATCCAAGGTTGGGTTCCACTTACTTGCTTAGCCTTTTCAAAGTGAGTAGGGAAAGAGAAAGTGCTTCAATTCAAAGATGTCTCACAACTCACAAGATCTGTTGGGAACAGCTTGAGGCCATTTGAGCGAAAGATTGAGCATTGGATCAAGAGAGTGCATTAGCCGGCTAAGTCGAAGCGTATCAATCCCAAGGTCGGCCTACAGATATCACTTTTAGGTCTTCTTCTTTCCAGCGGAGGGAGCAAGGCCATTCTGAGGCTCAACCCCTTAAAGCTTAAAGAAAGTACTGCTACACGCAATAAGCCAATCTATCTACATGATTCTCACATCTTGATCTTTCCACATTCGTATCATTGGGTAAAGCTTTTTTCTGCACTATTGCCAGTTACTTCAGCGCCTCTCTTTCTAGACCAGAAGGAATTGAGTCGATCGATGATTTACTCTTTTGCCGGTAGTCCTTCGTAGTGCTTCTCAACCTATATCCTGATCTATGGGACCCTCTTTGTATTTGTATGTACGCCTATAAGAGAGGTTTCTATGGTGATTTTCGTTATGTAATCGATGTCTGCAGTCTCGCTTTCTGCTCATTCGTAACAGGAGGGTATTTCTTCATTCTTCTCGTATAGAAAGAAAGATGCTACTGTCACTAAGGGAATAGCTCCCCTTCTTGTCTCGCTTAGGTTTTTTTTTTCTCAATGGGAAAAAATGAGTTTCTGTCCTACCCCCTTCGTGAGACCTAGTTGCTTTCTTTTTTTTTTTGGTAAGTTGACGTATGTATTAAAAGAAGAAGATACAAACATTATAAGGGGCATACCCCAGATTTACAATGATAACAGAAACATAAAACAACAGATGGCTACAAGCTAGCCACCGACCATAACACTGAAACCTCACTGGATTCGTTAGGGAAACCAATACAACCAGCTAACTAACAAATTAAGAATCTATGGTATTCACCCTCCAAGCTCGTTGGATCCTTTTGTTTTCATTTGTTGGTGCGACATTCCTCATCAAATCAAGCTTATCACGAATGATACATTCGATTTGATTAAAGACCAAATTCGAAGTTCTAGACATTCCAGCAAAGATCCTTGCATTCCGTTCTTGCCATACATGATACACTGTAGCTGCAAAACTCAGTTTACGAGAAAAATTGACGAAACTCTTGCCATGCCAAGAGACAGTGGCCCATCGAATCCATTCATCCCAGCCTTTTGTCATTCTTGGAATGTCGCATCTGTCACAAACATCCCACCAGATCGCTTTAGTATAGGAGCATTCAAAGAACAAGTGGTTGTGATCCTCATTGTTGCGGAGACAGAGCGAGCATCTATTGGGACCATGTATACCAAACCGATGAAGTTTATCTTGAGTTGTGAGTTTCTGTTGGACAGCCATCCATAGAAGAAATGAATGTCTTGGAACAGCATTCTTGAACCACACAATGTCATGCCATTCAACCATCTGACGATGACGTCTTAGTTGTTCCCAAGCTACTTTGATCGAGAATCTGTGATTTGGTGAATCCAACCAAACTATCTCATCCTTTTGCCCCATTTTAGGATTAGAATTGGAAGGAATAGCTTCTATAATGGGGTGCCAGCCAATAGCTTGGGTGGTAGGAGTTTTCCATTCTGAGTTATGAATTAGCACATTCACCTTCGCGTTCTTGGCCATACCTGAATCATAGATGAATCTTTCCCCGTAAGAATCCGCGAGTGGGCTGTGAGGATGCCAATTGTCAAACCATAGAGAGGTTGTCATTCCATCTCCTATGATGTACTTCATCTTCGGCCATGCTAAGGATCTGAGCTTTAGAATCTTTCCCCAAGCCCAAGAGCAATTCTGTGGTGTCTTGATTGTCCAGAAATTCCTACCTCGCAACAGATTGGATCTGATCCAAGTAGACCATATTGAGCCATCTGAGTCATTGCACAGGTTCCAAATGTGTTTCAACAAAGCAATCTTGTTCCATTCTGTTATCCGTTTTATTCCTAGCCCCCCCTCTTTTTTTGGAAGACATACCTGATCCCAAGCCACTTTAGCCCCAGTAGTTCTCATATCTGAACCTGACCAAAGAAAGGATTTCATAATTTGCTCCACATTTTTAATTACTTGCCCAGGTAAGAGAAAGAGAGATGCCCAATAGACTTGTATGGAAAATAAGACTGAATTAATCAGTTGTACCCGTCCTGCATACGAGAGTGTTCGACAAGTCCAATGTCGAACTTTAGAGGTGATTCGATCCACGAGGCTCTTACAATAAACAGCCTTTAGTCTGGATGAGAGAAGAGGTACTCCCAAATATTTCATAGGGAGCTCCCCCTCTCTAAACCCAAGAATATGAATAATTTGCTCCTTCTCAGCATTTAACACACCGCTCAAGAAGATGTCACTTTTGTTTGGATTTGGATACAGACCTGATAGGTCTTGAAACTTTGTGAGCACCGTTCTGATCATACGAATTGACTTTACATCCCCGTTGCTAAAAATCATCAAGTCGTCAGCAAAACAAAGATGAGAAATTTTGTCCTTCTTGCATCTCCAGTGGAACTTGAATTCTTGGTTGGCACTCATCTTGCAGAATAGCCCCGAAAGGATTTCCATACATAGGACAAACAAATATGGCGACAATGGATCCCCTTGTCTCAGCCCTCTTCCCCCTTGAAAGTAACCTGCAAGCTCACCATTGACGTTGATAGAGAATTGACATGATGTAACACAAACCATGATCCAATCAATGACTGTTCTAGGGAATCCCATTTTTATTAACATGGCGTCAACGAAATCCCACCGCACCGAGTCATAAGCCTTCATCAGATCAACTTTCATAGCACAACGAGCAGGTCCCGTAGATTTATGATAGCCTTTCATTAGTTCCTGAGACAAAAGAATGTTATCACTGATTCTCCGTCCTGAGATAAAAGCAGTCTGATATGGACCAACTAAGGATGGCAAAACAACTTTGATTCTCCCAGCTAGAATCTTAGCGATGCATTTGTACACTGTATTGCAGCAAGATATAGGACGAAAATCAGTCAACCTTGTAGGATTAGCAACTTTAGGAATAAGAGAAATGGATGTAGCATTCATTTCTTTAAGCATTCTACGAGTCTGAAAGAAGGATCTAACAGCGTTGATTACATCTTCCCCAACTATGTGCCACATTCTTTTGAAGAAACCTGCGTTAAAGCCATCCGGACCAGGGGCTTTGTTGTTCTTCAAACTAAACATAGCATGCTTAATCTCCTCCCTTGTTACATCTTGTGCGAGTAGATGCTGTTGCGTTGAAGACAGTTTCAAGTTAATTGCCGAGTCCATCACTTCCTCGTTCAGAACCCTAGGCATCTGATCCACTCCTAACACACGATGGAAGTATGCAATTACTTCTGATTTGACTGCCTCGTGTCCTTCGACAACCTCTCCATCCTCCCTTGTAAGTGATAGAAGCTTATTTCTATTCTGTCTTCCATTTACTGATTTGTGAAAGTAGCTAGTATTCTGATCCCCCAAGCTAAGCCATTGTATCCTTGCCTTCTGTTTGAAAAAACTCTCTTCAGCCCTGACGGTAGAAGCGTATAGACGAACAGCATCCCTTTCTCGCATGCGCAAAATTGGATTCTCATGCGCTGTATGCAGAGCCTGTTGAGCCTTATCCATTTCGTTTTTTGCATCTTTAACTCTATCTGAAATGTTAGAGAAGTGAGCCATATTGAAAAGTTTCAATTCCTGCTTTAGCTTTCTTAATTTGCAACACAGCTGATACATTGGACAACCCCCCGAATTCTGATCCCATACCTTCTTCACCAAGGGCATGAACTCGTCATGATCCATCCACATATCGAAGAATCTGAATGGTTTCTTTATGTTCTGATCATTGCCAATAACCTTTACCACCATAGGAGAATGGTCTGACATACCCGAAGGCAAAAATCTCGCTTCCGATAATGGAAAGTTCAGATTCCACTTCTCATTAACAAGTACTCTATCTAGTTTCCGCATGATCAGATTCTCAGGACATTGGTTCGACCAAGTATAATGCATTCCTGAATACCGAAGATCATCTACTTTCGCTTCTTGAATACATGTATCCAATCTGTCCATGGTACCAGCCCACGTAGTAGACCCTCCTAACCTGTCCGACTGGTTGCGGATAGCATTAAAGTCACCCATAAGAATCCACGGGGTTGACTCCCATCCATCACTACGACTCACTATATCAGCCCATAATGCCTCACGTAAGGAAGCATTGTTGTCTCCATAAATAATTGAAGTATTGAAACTGATTTTGGTAGCTAATATAGTGACAGAAACATGAATAGCCTGGTCTGACATTCCAACAACATCCACCTTCACCGTATCAGCATTCCAACAAACCCAAATACGACCACGACAAGAGAAATCATAATTATACAAGAAGGACCAAGAACGCAGAAGAAGTTTAGAAACATTATCTTTATTCTTGTCTTTAACTCGAGTTTCAACCAAACCAAAAAAAGCTATCCTCTCTTGATGGATGAGTCTACGCAATTCTGAATGCTTTATAGGATCATTCAAACCTCTAATATTCCAACATCCAATAATCATAGGAAAATAGAGAGGAGTACAAACAACAACACAAAGATTACCTTGACGTGCCTCCTGGAGAGGAGCCAGATTTCTGATTCTTCTTTGAAGAGGCTTTTGAACCCCTTTTCTTTTTCTCTAGAGAGTCTCTAGCCTTAATAGCTAACTGATTAACAGTTTCCCTTTCGGTGGAATTCAGGGTTTGAGGGGTTGTCATGATATCGGTTGGTTCCCCATCTGTATCACCTCCCATTGTGTCCATATCTTGATCTAAAGCAGTACTTGCAGCCCCTTGCTCCTGTTTCATGTCTTCTCGTAAACTCTTCAAGACAAGAGGAGAGGAAGGATTTTCGTCTTCATGACAACCAGCATTGCACACATCTGATGTCGCATGATCATTCATATTACAATCAGGCATATGTATACCAGATGTTGAACAACCATTCTCATCACAATTACCCACTTTAGATGCCAAGGGAGCATTCTCCCCACTCACAGAACCCTTGTTTCGTTTACCAACTACCTGCCACTGAAACTGATTCGGCTTGTTATCCGCAGATTTAGAGTTCATAGCTCCTAGATTCCTCTTACCCTCTGCCACCACTTTAAGATTATCAATGTTATTAGTAGCACATAGCGTTGTGGTGTGTCCAAAGACATTGCAATTACTGCACTTCGACGGTATCCATTCGTATTCAGCTGAAATTGTTATGAATAACCCATTTGGACAGCGAAGATCATATTCCTTAACCAACGTCTTCGAAGCATCTATCTCAACGCAAACTCTTGCGTAACTAAGCCTTTTACGCAACAATGTCGTATGATCCGCATGAAGGGGGACTCCAATAGCACTCGCTACACAGCTCAGCCCCTTAATAGTCCAATACTCGAGAGGGACATTATACAGCTTAACCCATACCGGAACTCTTGCCAAATCATCTTTCAAAAATTGCATGTTCGGTTGCCAACGTTTAAGCACCAAAGGCCTGTTTGCCATGTGCCATGGGGCTCTTTCCAGCACATTAATGGCATGATCAACCGAATCAAAGGTGAAGATGAAGAAGCCATTATCCGAAGACAAAACTTCTGATAGACCGTAGGAGCTCCATATTCTTTTGGCAATAGAATTAACCACGGGATACGGTAATTTCTGCCCCACAAAATGACCAACTAGGGTGGATTTCCAAAATTCACAGCCATCTTCAAACACATCAAGAGGAGGAGCTACTGTCACACGACCATCAGTCATAGTAGGGGGAGCAAAGTGCAGATTACGGACTGAACTAATGCCAAGGGTCTTGCTACCCTCATTGTCATCAACACCAGAACCCTTCAAAGCATTTAAAAAATTCAATTTGGGTCTAGGTTTTAGTTGTTCTTGTTGATGAGACCCTACCTTCACCTCATCAAGTTTAGAACCCAACACATGGTTCATTTCTGGAACAACATTAGAAGCTTGGGCAGTAGAGTGTTTCTCTATACTAGCATCAGAATCAGCTTGAAACTGAGAAATCCTCATCCCATGGCTATTCAACATATCCTGCAGTTCTAATCTTAATGTATGTCCAGACTTAACTTGATTATGTTGTTCAATGTGAGAGCTAACCATTGGAACATTTTCCACAGAAGAACATAGAGACATTATGGTAGCATACAAATATTAGAGAGAGCAAAATTCTAATAAGATAAACTGAGTCCAAGAAGCAACCTAAGCTCAGAAATAACAGAATTACGAGGCCAATATCTCCCAGCACACTGATTGTAACAAAAATCCGTTCGGTCAAGACGTAGAGTAGGTTCCGAAGAACAACATACTCAAATATGGTAACGATCCAACGGTGAAAATAAGAGCGGAGTGAGTTTAGTAGCGGAGCTGAAAATAAGAGCCTTTTCTTACAGAATCTAATCCATCCATCATAACGAAAAAGACTAGCTTCGGGCTTATCTATCCACGCTACGCTAGAGATGGAATCGACGTTCCCACATAAACTCATGCTTAGACGAACTTCTCGATGCACAGTCGGGGCAGGCTTCTCTGATTGGAACAATCGCTCTATTCCCTTTGCCTTTTATTTTAGGAGTAGGAGCTGCACTGTTTGGCTTTTATGGTTGGGAATACTTCGCAACAGGTCCTACGTAGATGCCCGGCAGCTTCAACAATTCTTTGAAAGGAGGCAGCCTTCTCTTTTAGCATCGAGTTCACTCATCCATGCCCTTGCCTTACCCGACCGATTGGCTTGAAGCTTGATTCTCCTGATGTCAGAAAAGGTGTTCTATCGCATTCTTTTAGATATCCACGTGTGATACCTTCATTTAAGCAGCTTCTCAGCTAAGGGCTTTGGGAGGCCGGAAGGAACAGCAGGGCAGAATAGACTACTATAAAGAGCTTCCACTTCTCTTTTCAAAAGGAGAACTCAATTCAAGGGGTATTCTAATCCTCTGGAAAAGAAGAAAGCAGCACTTTAGCGATTCCAAGTTCTTTACTAACTCAGTGTCGATCTCTAAACGCCTAATCTCACGACTGGTCAAGAAAGCAAAGTTCACTCTCAAGCTAGGATGCGGATCCAATCTAAAAAAAGTTTTAGAGACGTCAAATTGGCCTAAACCCGATTTCCACTCATAGAGAATCAAGAAAAAAGACTAGTTTGAGGAAACAGCGTATTTTTGTCCTTGATAAGGCGAGAAAGTACTTTCACTTCTTCTTTGACTCTCCCTTCTTCTCTTATGATATTCGAGTTAGAAGGACAGATCCTTACCATGGAATGGAGTAGTTCAGAAGGCGTATTCGATTTCAAGAAATGAAATATTTTATTAATAACGTTTGGGAACTAGCCGGTAGATCAACTGACATGGTCTACGATCATAAAACGATAGGAATAAAATCCTTTGCTAGCTTTGACCGATCAAAAGATCATAATCCGCAGCAAGGAAGGCCCACGCTATTCAAAGCAGGCAGAATAAGATTTCGGTAAGAACCTAGTAATTTATCTTGATTTTCCCTCCCCAACTCTACAAAATGAGAGGAAGAAACTCCATAACATAAGGGGGAAAGCTCCACTCCTACTCCACCTAAGTGGAATCCAGTGAAGAAGACTGGAACCTGAAAAGGCATCTTTTTCAACACTTTGATTAGTGTAACTACAAACCGCATTCTAGCAGCCCTAAAAAAAGAATCTCTAGCGAAGCTGTCAACTCAACCTAAAGAAAGCGATCCGCTAGTCTAATCTATTCTCTGCTTTCGAGCAATGAATTCCGGCCAGTCAACTTAGATGTCGCTGGACTGGGCAAAAGCCCTTCAGTCAGTTTAGATACCGCTCCTGCTGCGTAAGATAATGTTGTAGAGGAGTTTGTTGTCCTCAACGTTGACCGATTTCAAAAAGAGTCTAATCTAACGGGTCAAATCAAGTCAGTTTTTCATTGACCAAGTTTTTCATTGACCTTAGAAGATGATTTCTTTTCCCCAAAATCCAGTACTGTCGAAAAAACAAAATAAAAATCTGAAAAGAAAATGGAAAGAAACTAAGATAGAACCACTAACTATAAAGATAAAGGAGGTGACTGTAAAGGTCTCCGACCGAGGCTTTCATAGAAAGGAGCTTCGGTGTCACACTGGTCTGGGCTTGTAGGGGCACCAGAAGCGGGTCTAGAGCCTGCTTCACACCCAAATCTCTTTTTGGACACTCAAATAAATAAAGCGTGCCCAACACCAACGTACAAGACAGATGCCAGGGCAATGAACCATAACCCCATTCAATATGGTTTCGACCTGCCTTGAAGCAGGAAGAAGAACACCCGGGAAGGAGGACTAAGGATCTAATCTTCCCCAAGAGGGGAGAATAGGAAAGCAAAGGCTAAGGCAGGGGATCAGATTGAGCACTTTCATTCTTCCGGCGGAATCAAAGGCAGACCTCGATGCCCAGAAGAAGGAAATAGATTCTTTATCCGCCTTCCTTAATGAAGACGAGGATTTTTAACTACTCGTATCAGCTCAACCAGTTGGAATATCCCTTGATCTCGTATCCGTTGGTCAAGATTAGGAAAGTTTTCAATAACCCAGTGCTAGTGCAATTGAATCAGCTCTTGTCTTTCTTATCTCAGATGCGCCTGGTCTTATCTTTTTCTCCTTTCGCCTAGGACTAATTCCACTTCTTCTTTTTGATCTCGTTCGTCTTCTGTTCGTTCTTAGTTCCTCGACTTTTTGGTGCAATAAACCTAACCAACCTACCTCTTAAGTTAAGAGGAAGTTGCTAGACTGACTTACTAAGGCTTTCAGTAAAGCTAGTTGCTAAGAGTACTACTTTGCTAGGCAGCACACTCCTACATTAGCGAACTCTCTCTGGGCCCTCTCTCTTGCATTTCTGAAAAAATAGGCTGCCTTAAGAAAAGTTAGAGGATTTCTACTTCATGCCCTTGCTCGCCCAACGCTAAAGCCCTTCCTTCCGTTCCTGATGAAACTACTCATCCTTAGAGATGCTCCACAGATGTGGAATAACATATTCTTTAATCAACGGTAATTCCGCAAAGAGAGGAGCTTAACGCCCTATTTCAATTAACTTAGCGAGGTATGAAGTCAAATTCACTTACTTATGGGGGTCAATATTAAAAAAAAATAGAAGGAATTATGTAATCAATAAGGAGGAAGGCGGATAGGGCGCACGCTCAAACGAGGTATGCGGAGAAACTGCCGACTTGGGTAGTAACTGCACTCATTGGATGCAGAGTAAGCGCGCGAAAGCAGTGATTGAATGGCTTGGTCGATCAAAGATAAATCTATCTCACCTTTATTCTTCTTCAACATCGCCGAGCCGAGCGGAGCTTTATTTAGGGATGGGGAATAGTACTTGTGGTGCTTGCAACGTCAAAAAGTTTGATTCCTGTTCGAGGTACCAGATTTGCTGCTTTCAGGAATTACCTGGTGCTTGATTCTAGGGTTGGAAGAACTAGGCTTAGAGCCGATAGAAGTAGTTGAACTTTCCCTGGCTGTTCTATCATGAGTTTCATCCTTTTAGTTTCACTTTTAGCCATGTTGTTAGAGGCAACCGCAAGGCACTAGTCTTCTGTCTTTGGTCCTATGGTGGGGAGAGAGAGCGGAGTGGGCGGGCTTATCTCCACGGGTGCCCTTATGTCACTGAGTAATGAAAGCCGTCTATTTCTGCGCCGCCGGGATGAATGGACTACTTCAAAGCATCCCTGGAAGTTAGGCCAGCCAGGATCCTCTCTAGCTAGTCTTTCACTCCAAGGAATGCGGATACTATTAAAGAAAAAGAGGCACGTAAGTCCTGAGAAGCATTCTATTCGAATATAAACCTTTAAATCGGCCAAGATTGATGAAAGAGTACAATAATTAAGCCAAACTCGGTTATAAAGACTACTCCATTGTGTTCTGTTCCTTCCCCCGTTACGAAGTCAGTTATTTTAGAAGGCGGAAAGGGAAGCGTAAAGCTGAATTAATTCGCTACTCTCTTTTTGGGCAGTATTATATTATATACAATTTTCAAGAAGTCCATTTCCAATAAGGCCATAAACAATCCGTCTATTGCATCTTTCCTGAATGAATGGCAAAGTCCTTAGCGCCCTTGCCAGCATGATAGAGCCCATACAATCAGTTTACCTCGTGAAAGTGCCTTCGCTTAGCTCACCTACTCTCCTTCTCCTTGCTTTAGGGTAGGGCTTCAGTGCCCAATTCCCAGAGCATTGAAATAATAGCTATGTTGTTACCAATTCCTATCTCACCAGAAAGCCCAACAGCAGATAGAGTGAGGTACCTCTGTGATTGGTAGTAAGCGGAAAGGAAATGCCACTTCTTTTCTTCCGGGACAAATACCTCCTTTTCAACCTGTAATCCTAGCCTGCGGCATATCGCAGGACAAACTTCGCTTGCCTGGATCGAGAGATTGAAGTCTTGCTGTGACATGTGCTACCTATGATAGTGCGCCTAGGGCTGTGGTACTGCCTGAAGCTCTTAACTCCTATCTCGGAAGGAAAAGTCTCGTGTCAAGTGGTTGAGGCGCTTACTGGTTTCTTTCATTTCTTGGTTAGGTAGGAGCCTCATTTCTGAATGAAAGACGGAAACCGGCCAAAGGCTCAAGGAACAGGAGGGTCTCGCTCACTTGCACAAGCCTTCTTTCTTTGCGGATCGAGAAAGATCATTTCTTTAGAAAATGCGGCAGGATTTTCGTAGAAGGAGGCACGATCAAACTGAAAAGCCTCCGAAAATGGTACTTTTATAGGTATCAAGTAGAGAGAAAGTTGGTCTTACCAAAACACATTCGCCATTGCTCTCAGCTGGAGTTGTTGTCGGGATTGGGGAACCCTTCATAGAACTGGGGGAAATTAGTACAAAAGGTCCAACTGATCAAACATCCCGTGCAAGCTAATCGGCTTTTATGAGCAGTCTGACTCCAACTTCTGACATTTATTAATGGGCTCGAGACAGCGAAAGCATGACAGCGGGAATGCTGGTAGAGCAATCGAAGCTAGGGTGATCTTTTAGAAATAAACTTAGTGCAAAGAAAGGGCGCTGTGAACACTCGATTTGACAAAAGCGCTTTTGTCACGTCTTAGCTTCAATTTACTCGTATATTCGTACGTTTTGAACAGTTCTTTTTCTTCTCAGTTATCTTACGATCTTCCGAAGGGCTTTACCTATAACTATAAAAGCTTTAAATCGACTATTTCCGAGCTGGTTAAATTACACCTGATATGCCAACCGGACAACTTTGGGAATCTAAATTCTTTCGCACCCCCTCTTATATGCGGTCCTAACCTTGCTCTTCTTACTTCCACTAGAAAACGGATGGAGGTCACGGATAGAACTCATCGGCAGTCATCTTGTGTAGATAATTTATAGTTATGCCGGCAGCCTCGGTGACTGCTTGATAGAGATTGGACAATGAACTGAGAATCAACATAAAGAAAATGCTTTGCTGACTATAGTGGGAACGACCCATCGATGGCATATTTCCCTAGCCCGAGAGACAAGTAAAATCAGGATTTCGAAATTCTTCTTGCTTAGCTGCCCTAGTTGGTGAAAGCGACCTGAACGAGTGAATTACTAAGAAGATTAACGCTTTGTCCTCTCGCGAAAACTGGAAGTGTCTTGAAGAAAGATCCATTTCCAAAGAAAGAGGGGCGGCTAGAGAGAGTAGCGTCGTGCTTTAATTGTCGGTCGATCATTCTTTCTATGGAGAGACATGCAGAGAGTGTATTGCATTTGAATGTAGAGATCTTAACGAGGGATGCCAGACGATAGACCGAGAAAAAAGAAAGTCAAACTTCTGAGTCCTCTACTAAAACTACTCCTCTAGGACTAGACTAGCTTTCCTAGTTTTTTGCTATCTGAGTAGCTAGTTAGTGAGCAGACGCAGACGAGAAAACGAAGATGATAGCTTCAGCAGCTTCCTCTTGCGTCTTATCCTATAGGGTTTTGGGGGTTATATCGGCTAGCTAAGCTTGGTCTTCTATCTGTAGGCGGGGAAATGGAATTCTTTTAGTAGACTCGTTTTAGAGCTCGCTCGTATCTGAGCTTCAGCCCGAAGTCTCCTTATCATGTAAAAATATACCTATAGCATAGACTTGCTCGATCAGAGATCGGATATCTCTTTTAATTGTCTTCAAAGAAGAAAGATGAAAATGAAACTTCCTTCTCTTCTTTATAATATGAAATTTCCTTTTTCTGTGTTAAATTGGTTGTCAAACCCCCCAGATCCCCTACTTAGCACCATTTAGTACCTGTTATAAATTCCCAATAAATGAAATGATACCTAGCACATACCCGACTACCCATAAAATAATAAGAAAGAGGATCGATCTAGAGGAATAGAAAGTCAGGTAGTAGCCATCCCAATCCCATCCAAATCGGCTTTTTTCGAATGCTTTTTGTCCTTTCTACTACTTCTCACAGGTCTGAACCAGGTCTTGCCCAGACTGAAAGTCGACCAATACTCTGTCTAGTTCTGCTTATAGGTCCAGGCGCCTATTTTCTTACTCAGCAGTCGTATTTTGGCATCAAGAGAGGAGTGAAGTGAAGCTGCGTCCCTCACAGCATCTGGGCTTGAGACAACTTCATCTATAGGAAGGATCGGGAAATGATTCACTATCTCCCAAACTTTGCGAACATCTGCAGCTGAGGGGAAGAGGCCTCCATGAGTAGGCCCAGTCATTTACCCACCTCTCACAAAGAAGTGTACAGCATCTCCATGGAACTGATGATGGGCCCCAAGCTCGGTATCAGTCTGCACAAAGAGAAAGTTGGGGTTCAAACCTTACCGTGACTTTGATGAAAGAAAGCATGGCGTTCTCTGTCATTTTATACGATAACTAACCTAAAGCAAGGTCAAAGTACCCCGGGGAGTCCTTGGAGTTGAAGCTCTTTCCCTGGGCCACTGCTCTATACATTCAGATCTATTGCCAGAAGGGATGACGAACCAGTACCACGACGAACTCATTTTGAAGCAGGTTCGCCTACAGAATCTACTGGACAAAGCAAAGAGAGTGCCAGTATAAGAAATTCATGAGCGAAGCCTCAGACGTGGAATTATGATATGTAACTGAGTTGCATTCACCGGCTCTTGATCCACCAAGTACAAGTACCGGGCTTACCTGGCCAGGGAGGAGTCCTTTTATAGAAAATCATCATGATGGAAATCCTGCAAAAAAGAATAGAAGACATGCTTACCGCAGTCTAGCCATACGAAAAGAAAGGAAGAGCCAAGATTGTACATCAACTTACCGAACGGCTGAATCGTTATCTGAGATTTATGAGGAAGAAGCAGGAGGCCTTAAAATACCTTTCTGAGAAGCAGAAAAGAAAGTCAATCTAGAGCAATCATGATTATTCAGCCATGAGCTTTCTCACACTTACCATCAACTCTTGAGCCTCCTTTTCTTTTGCCTACCCTGACCATGAATCAGGAAGTTACCCTAGATAAGTCAATCCCGCGTCTTTGAGGTGAAGCTACCTTTTTAGCTGGGAGGACTCTATATAGGCCAGCCAATATTGCTATTACGTAGGGGGAAGCCCCAGTTTCTTGATCCCAGTTTCCAGCATAGATGCCCTGGCTAAAGCGCTTAGCTCATCAAAGAAGTGCCCCAAAAGTTGAAATTTCCCATTCTTCCCCCAAGCCGTTGTGCTAAGTTTTTTCCGGCCCAATTACCCTTTAAGTCTAGAGTTAGTATAAATAAAGGCATAACTAGACATGTAAGTTAGACAATTCAGATTAATAAAACTTCTTGTTTGCCAAACTTTGTGTGTGTGTGTGTGTTGGTAAGATAATCTCCCTTCCATGGTTCTCTAAAGAACTGAAAAACAACTTATCGAAGAACAACTGTCTTCGTGGCATCATCCTTATACTTCTCGTTGGCAAATCAATATTCATAGGGTGGGGGTTTCCGTTTCTAATAGTGCTGGTGCCTAGGTACAAGTTATCTTTGTGTCACACTCCTATAAGACCTTATTTACTTGGCTTTCTGGGAATTGGTGTCTTTACGCGTGGGTTGCGTGATCACGAGGTTCGCATCACTTAGTCTTTAAATGTAGTTTTCCACTCATCACCCTCTTTCATTTTAATCTAATGGTACCCATTTTTTAAGTCAATCATAGAGAAAATACATGATCCATGTAACTCATCTAGCATGTCATCAAGCCTAGGAGTAGGATGTCAATACTTTACCGTTATGTTATTA
Organism: Populus nigra; assembly: GCF_951802175.1. Lineage (NCBI taxonomy): Eukaryota > Viridiplantae > Streptophyta > Magnoliopsida > Malpighiales > Salicaceae > Populus > Populus nigra. The sequence continues at coordinate 825,326 of NC_084870.1, read as the reverse complement.
ACGGCATGACAATCAACACACATCCTCCATGTTCCATCCCTTTTAGGCACAAGTAGCACTGGAACAGCACAAGAACTCATACTCTCATGCACAAGAACTCATACTCTCATGAATGTACCCCTTCATCGTCAACTCATTTAGTTGCCTTTGAAGCTCCTTCGTCTCCTTAGGGTTGCATCTGTAGACTGGACGGTTAGGAATCGGAGCTCTCGGGCACAAGGTCAATTTTATGATCAATCCCTATTAATGGTAGTAATCCATTAGGGATGTCTTTAGGGAATACATCATCAAACTCCTGCATCAAAGAAACAACCTCGAGTCGTCACCTTCTTACGGTTCTTGAAAAACTAAAACCAACACCAAATAGAACAAACTTAATAGCGCAATTCCAATATGTATATATGGCTCAAGAAGCATTAAAAAAACCAGAAAACAAGCAAAACGAAACAACAATGATAACTTACCAAAAAAAAAAGAAACAGCAATGATAGGCTCGCGAGTAGAAAGCGAATAAATCCAAAATATGAAAGAAACTGAAGACTCGAATAAAAACAGGAACCAAATATGCAAAATGATGAAAATATACTGCAACAAACTAAAACAACAGAAAGAAAGTGAATTTCAAAAGTTGCCGTAAAACAGACTCGTTTACGACAAGTTAAGTTCGAATCTGGAACCTAAAGTAAATGATGTCCAATTGAGCTAAAATTTCAAATATAGTGTGATTTCAACCCAAAACTACAGAATATAAAATTTGATAAATTTACAATAAGGTTTGATATACTGACGTAAAAACATTATGAATCAGACCTGATGAGACCCGAAATTGAAAACCAAAGCAAACGATATCTAATAGACCCTTTATTTAATATGTGTTTCTATTAGGACCCCAATAATCAGAGTATCACATTTGAGCTAATTCCGAAATGATTTGATCTAATTTTCACTTGTTTAGTTTTTTTGCGGCAAAAACCAATAAACATCCTTTTGAATTAATTAATTAATTTATTCTTTTTTTATGGTACTGATATATTTTGGATAGTAATAGATTGAAATGACAACATTTTTTTATATGCTGCAAATTCAAGGAGAAGAAGAAATTGGACAGTAAGAAATTTTTGCGGAAGCAACAAGAAACGAAAATTTCAAAAGTATATAACCTGATTAATGGAGCCAAGCTTTGATACAAAATGATGCCAAACTCATGATTACATGGTCACGCAACAAACACTCAAAGAAACCAATTCCTGGAAAGCCAAATAAATCAAGTTTGATAGGAGTGTGACACAAAGATAACTTGTACATAGACACAAGCATTATTGGAAACGGAAAACCCCCACCCAACAAATATTAATTCACGAATGAGAAGTATAAGGATGATACCGTGAAGGCATTTGTTATTTGATAAGTCATTAAAAGTACTTTAGAGAACTAAGAAAGGGAGAATATCGTACCTCTCACACACAAAGTTATGGAGAAAGGTGTTTATTAATCTGAAAATTTTGTAGTCCCCACACGTCGGGTAATAGCTTTATTTATACTGACTCTAGACTGAAATAAACCTCAAGTGTCCCTCCTTAGGTGGACTTATATGATGCCCATTTACAATTCACCCAAATAAGTAATAATAACCCAAAGACTACGAAGAAAATAATAAAACTCCAAAAATATTATCCTAGATATACTAGAATTAGATTTGTCATTCCTAAGAAGTCCCAGATAGATTAGGAAATCTGATATGAATTTGGAATTAATTCTCAAATTTACTTGCCTTGTTTTGCATGGACAATTAATGATGAAAGTCTCTCTTTTATACTTGTCAATTTAGTTTCCTTCCTAGAAACCAAAATGTCATGAAATACCACCAACCATTCTTTCCTTGTGCAGCTAGGATAAATAAAGAATCTTCATAAAAAAAGGATTCTGAAACATTAATGATTCCTTGTCATACTTGGAAACTATGTTGCATCCCATTAAAGATATTTGTAGAACTAGAAGATTCTCAAAACAAGCTATCACATCCTTGTAGAAAAATGATCCTTATCAAATAGGAAGTCCACAAGGCAAAAAAAAAAAAATTAAATTCATACAGCCTATTTCGACCTATATCGCAAGTCCTTTCTAAACTCTAATTCACCTGAAAGTAGAAATATACCAAAAGTTTCAGCTCGATCTAACAGTTGGATTTGGAGTTATGCTTAATGGCATAAAACTAGATGGTAGAAAATTTTACGCAAAAGTCAAAATCCAACCTTGCTTGGATCATTTAATTTCCTCTCTTTTCAAGGTGATTCATCCTCGAATCACAAATAGGTTTAACGGACAATTCCTTTAGCCTTTAGAGTTCTTTTCTCGCACGCACTTGCCTACAACAATATTGTATGAATGTAGTAGCAGATAATCATTTCAAATAAGCACATCTTGCCTTCCACTTGCGTATATAGTTTTCAATGATAACAATTGTTGTCCCTCTTTTGTTTTTTATCCTTTTGGTGCTGAACTGAAGCTCTCTATTCTTCGTGTTTTTTATTTGTTTCTTTATAAAATTTTGCAAGTCAAGTCTCGCGCTCTTTATCTAACATCATAAATGCATTATGATCATAAATACTTGAAACTCATAACCTTCGTTTCTCTTCCTTCTCAAGTCTGTCACATATGTTCCCTATCATGAAATTCATTCTTTCCATCGTCTTCGTCATAACTTGCATTTGGAACATAAGTTCACCCTTAGGAGGGGGTGGTGTGTTGTTTTGATTTGACATGATATGATACTACGATACGATCATTGGATTGAGCTGAAATGTTTTTTTTTACCTTGCTTCATGGTGTCTACCTTATCCTTCTCGTTCGTGAATTAATATTCGTTGGGTGGGGGTTTTTTCGTTTCCAATATACTGGTGCCTAGGTACAAGTTATATTTGTGTCACACTCCTCTTATCAAACCTAATTTACCTTTCCAGTAATTGGTGTTTTTGCGTGTGAGTTGCGTGACCACTTGATCACGAGGTTCGTATCATTTGGTATCAGAGCTTGGCTCCATTTATCAGGTTCTGAAATTTTCATTTCTTGTTGTTTCCGCAAATTTTTTTTCCTTAGTGTCCAATTTCTTCTTCTCCTTGAATTTACGGCATACCAAAAAAAAGTGTTATCTCATTCAGTTACTATCCAACATATATCAGTAGCATAAAAAGAAAGAAAAAAATGAAATCAAAATCGTTCAAAAAAGATGTTTATTAGTTTCAATCGCAGAAAACTAAACAACGGAAAATTAGATCAAATCAATTCAGAATTAGCTCAAAGTTGATACTATGTTTACTGGGGTCCTTATCATATGATATATTAATTTTGGGGTCAATTAGATATCGTTTATTTTTTTTTTCATTTTCAGGTCTAATCAGGTATGATTCATAATGTTTTTGCGTCACTATATCAAACCTTATCATAAATTGTTCAAATTTTATATTTTGTCTATTTGGTTTGAAATCACACTATAACTAAAATTTCAAGAAATGTACTTTAGGTTCCAGATTCAAACTTAACTCATCGTGAACGAGCCTGTTTTGCGCAACTTTTGAAATTTTGTTTTGTTTTTATTATTTTCATTTCTTGCAGTATATTTCCATCATATTTAGGTGTTGTTTCATCATTTTTCATTTTTCGTTTCTGTTTTTATTCGAGTCTTCGGTTCCATTCATATTTCGGATAGATTCGCTTGTTACTCACGAGACTATCATCGCAGTTTTGTTTTGACTTTTTTCTGATTTTATTGCTTCTTGAGTCATATATACATATCTGAATTGCGCTGCTAAATTGGTTATATTTGATGTTGGTTTCAGTTCTGCAAGAACCACAAAAGGGTGAGACGAGAGGTGTGAGCGTGTGAGGATATTAAGAGTTTTTGAGTGAAACACGAGCGATGTGAGGATTTCTTTTACTACTAACCAATTTTTTCGGGTACTATCATGTCAGATCAAAACAACACACCACCCCCTCCCGATGTAAAACTTAAATTCCAAATGCAAGCCATGACAAAGATTATGGAAAGAATGAATTTCGTGATAGGGAATGTGTGTGACATACTTGAGAAGGTGGGAAAAAATGGTAACATGGCCGGAACATGTACCAAGACGTGCGAAAGGTTGGGGCTGTACCGAAATCAAACAACGGCAGTGAGGCTAAAAGGCCAAGGTGGGCTCATTATGAGGATTGTAAGGAGGACGTTGTTGATATTGGTGATGGTGGTTTTAAGGACGAGACTATAAGATTTCGAGAAGGTTTTTGGCAACCTAGAAACCAAAGGGATTTCATGTATTTGATGAGATATGATGGCAAAGAACAGGAGGATTCAAAAGGAGAAATGGTATTAAAGGGAGAGAAATAAAGAGATTAGCGTTCTAAAAAAAAATGCAAGAGTCTGTCCCGTATTCTAGGGGAGATGAAGTAAGAACTTGATGTGTTGACGGCAGTTGTCCCGTATTCTAGGCAACATATTTATTTTACACTTTGCATCTTTAATACTTGAGGGTGTACTCTATTGTGTAGTTTTGCACCTCAAAATATTAAAGTCTACATCTAAATTGGTTACGATATTCACTTTTTTTTGTTTTTTAAAAGATGACAAAGATGCAATTTTGTTTTTTTTACAAAAATATACTTGGAAAAGTCTTTAGGATCTGACCGTATACATGAAAACAAAAAAAAATATGTTTTTTTAAATGGAAATTAGTTCAAAAGTTTTTAGATTTTTTTTTGAATTTTTAACTTTTTTAAAAAAATATTACGGAGAAAACCAAGTATTTTAATACCAGATTTTAATACCAATTATGCATGACTGGTAAAAAAAACACGCGAGAAAATCAGAAATATTTTGAAATGACATTTGAAATTTTTTTAGAGTTTTTTCATTCTTTTCTTTTTTTAGATGTATATAATATTATTAAATTATTATAATTAAATTTTTATTAAATATATTGTATTGGGTCCGACCTAGGGTACCAGTCTCTTCTTTTTTTGTTTTTTTTTTTAATCAGAGCCGGACCTAGAACAGCCATTTGGGTTGGGTCGGGGAGCAACTAGTGGTCAGTCTGACATGCAGCTGGTGGTTGTGCAAATGAAGGAGTTAATGATCGCGTTTAGTTGTTGGAGGAGGAAGGTTTGTAAATGATGTGCATCATAGGAATTATAATTTATCTCATAAAGTTAAATCTAATATGCAAGAGCATTTAAATGGTGCAATGACAAAAGCGAGAGCGAAACAACTACAAAGGGCCTTGACGAGTCAAATTGGAATGATTGAAGTTGCGTCGGAGTTAAAAATTAGCAATCAATTTGAAATTAGTTCAAGGGTACTTATTTGCCTATAATTGGAACTTAGAGATGGGAAAAGCCCTTCATAATTCTTTTGATGCTGGGCTACTTGAATTGGGGTTGATAATGCAAATAAGTGAAGGAATTGATGCTGTTTACAGTCAGAACAGTAAATGAATTTGAACCCGAATTTAAAGTCATCCATTGCATGTGAAAACAAGACTAATCTGGATGGATTTCAGGTTTAGAACGTGATTTTTCTAGATTGTCCAACCATGATTGCATTGGACTTTTGTGCAAGAAGTTATAGCTGTTTTAAATTTGGTTTGTTTATGTTTCAGAAAGGTCAAAAAACGTGTGCTAGTTAATTTGTCTAGGTTAGTTAGTCAAAGTTTTTTTTTTGGGCTTGACTTCTGTCATGTTGAATTTTTCCTAACTTTGGAGGGATGTTTCAATTATAAATATAGTATCAGAATATGTAATAAGACACTTTTGGCCAAGATTTGAAACTTAATTCACAGAATTAAGGGTTGTTCTTCCAAATTGATTTTGTAAAGAACCCTATCTGACTTATCACTCTTCAATCACAAAGAGTGTGGCGTCGAAATCCTAGATTGATCTTTGTGGTGTCCATATCGACTTATTAAAGTATCATTCTAGTCTATTTTCCATCTTATTTACCTTAAATCACTATAATCCAACCTAAACACCAAAAGAAAAACAACCAGACCCATCTTTCATCCATTTTCGTCAGATTCATTGTTGTTGATTTTCGAATCATTCATGGCACATCAGTAATGGAGAGAGAGGAGCTTAACGGTGCACTCACCATGTGAGGTGGTCGGGCGGCTGCTTATGGTGGAGATGGCGGTGGTCAAGCTAGTAGTGAGAATGTTGGTGGCTAAAGGCCACGATGGAGAGAGAGAGATAGAGGAGAGAAACTTCATAGTGGTAACAAAAATCAGGGGGAGCTGATTTTTTAGCGACTTTGGACTTGATCTTCTCCTTGCTCAAGCCATGGAATCCATTGACTCAAAGTAGCTATCATAGGCTATTAGTTTTGTTACAGATATGGGCTTGTCCGGGTGGTCACTCTAGGACGGTGCCACAACCTCTATGGTGTCAATTAGCCAAAACAGATCATGTAGGGGTGTAGTCAGATGTCAGGTGATCATTTTCATACAAGTTTTGTCCGGTTGGTAGAGAGATAAAACATAAATTCCTCAGGAAGGAGGCCACTCGAGCTGCTTTTCGGGCAAAACTTTGAAGAAGAAGAACAGTCAACCCCAAAACGGCGTTCTTTTGGTCAAGTTCACTTTAAATCAAATAAGATTTTTTTGGGATTGATTTCCTAATTTTACAAGGACTTAAATTAAAAAAATATTCTCCTAAATTCAAGGAAATTTTGTACATTTTTTTACGTATTATTTAGGAGAATATTTATTATCAACAAGGAATGAAGTTTTCTAGCAACAAAGGATGCTAGGGGCTACCAGATCTGATTTTCCAAAATAAAAAGGATTAATTAATGATTCTCCTAGTCTAAGGAAACTAAATTGACAGGTATAAAAGATAGAGATTTTCTTCATTAATTGTCCATGTAAGAAAAGGATCTGAATCATAACAAGGCAAGAAAACTTCATAATCAATTCTCCTAAATTCAAGGAAATTTTGTTCATTATTTTACATATTGTTTAGGAGAATATTTATCAACAAGGAATGAAGTTTTCTAGCAACAAAGGATGCTAGGGGGCTACGAGATCTGATTTCCCAAAATAAGAAGGATTAATTAATGATTCTTCTGGTTTAGAAAGGAAACTAAATTCACAGGTATAAAAGAGAGATTTTCTTCATTAATTTTCCATCTAAAAGAAGGATTCGAAGCATAACAAGGCAAGAAAACTTCATAAGCAATTTCACATTTAGATTAGACTTTCTAGTCTATTAAGGACTTCTTATGGGTGACAAATATGATTCTAACATATTTAGGATATTAATTTTTTATTTTTATTATTTTCTTTTTGGTCTTTGGTTTATTATTATTTATTTGGGTCAATTTTGTAAGTGAACTCAAATCAGCCAACATATGGGACCCATTAGGGTTATTTGAAACATTATATAAGTTTTTTGTATGACGAAAAGCAGAACACGATAAATTTATGAAATTAAATTGTGTTTTGCATGATGAAAGACGTTATCTTTGTTGGGACAAAGATGAAATCTAACTTATCAAGATATAATTGACTTTATTGCGTCATTCATTTCAATTACAATAGTATTGGTGCCTTGAGACAGGTTTTCATTGTGTCACACTTCGCAAACCTAATTCTTTGCTTTCTTGGGGAAGTATCATTATTATTGGGGGTTGCTTGACCCTGTAATCAAGAGGTTCGCATCATAATTTCATACCTCTCAACATCCAAGAGAAAAGAGGTGGGCACACAACAAATCAGTTAAATCCATTTAGGGCGTAGGAGGAGGCCAAATCCACTCCTTACAACAATAAGACAACTCAACCTCGCATCCCTCTCCAAACCAAAGTCAGTAATAATCGTATCCCCAAAAAACTCCACCAAAGAGCCTAAAGGGTGCCAATTATCAAACCAGAGAGAAATAGAGCACCCATCTCTTACACGCAAATAGATGAACTTCTGACTATCACAACGAAGTTCAAGTATCTTCCTTCAATATCATAAATAATTTTTAAAAAATAATAAAAATATGAAATATTAATGAATCGTTGCCACACTTAAAGATTATATTGCTGCTCATTAAAGATCTTTATGGAACTAGAAAACTCCAAAAACAAGCTCCCACATCCTTGTAGGTAAATGATCCTTGCCAAATAAGAAGTACACAAATCAAAAGGAAGTAAATAACAAAAATTGTATAGCATGTTCTAACCTGTATCGTAACTCCTTCCCGAACTCCAATTCGCCTAACCTTTACCCTAACACAAACCAATACCACAGGGATCTTCATGTCAAGTTTCAGATCAATCAAACGGTTGGATTTGAAGTTATGCTCAATTGTGTATAATTAGACAATACGTAATTTTACGACAAAATCTGAATCGGATGGTTGACTGGCATAACATTGTGTGGTTCAAGAATGCTCTTCCCATACATTATTTTCTTGTATGGCTAGTTGTCCAACAAAGCTCACAACTCAGGATAAACTACATCGGTTTGGTCTCCATGGTCTCAACTTGTGCTCACTCTGTCTCTTTAACAATGAAGATCACAACCACTTGTTCTTTGAATGCTCTTAATTTGAAGCGATATGGTGGGATGTTTGTGACAAATGCGACATTCCTAGAATGAGGAAAAATTGGAATGAATGGAGTAGATATAGGTTACTGTCAATTAGAATGTTAAAACTTTAAGAAAATTTTCTCGTAAACTAGGTTATGCAGCTACAGTGTATTGTGTTTGGCAAGAACAAAATGCAAGGATCTTTGCCGATATGTCTAGAAATTCGAATTTGGTCTTTAATCAAATCGAAGGGATCATTCGCGACAAACTTGATCTGATGAGAAACGTTCTAGCAATAGATGAAAACATAAGAATCCAAAAAGCTTCGAAGGTGAATAACGTAGAATCTTAAACTGATGTTTAGTTGGTTTTATTGGTGTCTGTAGCTAGTTTAGCTAGGTTTTGGTTTCTGTTTTGTGGCTTTCTTGTGGCCATTTGTTTGTTTTAAAGCTTTTTGTTTACATCATAAATCTACGGTATGCCCCTTAAAATCTTGTACCTTCCTTTCTTTTTATACATGTCAACTGATCAAAAAACAAAAAAAGAAATGATCTTGTATTGGCTATGATGACTTTTCACTGAGTTAAAAAAGAATTTCGAATTCTTATCCCCCAAATTCAACCATTGTAGCCAAGACTTTTGCCTAAGGATTTCTTTAACTAAAATAGGTTCAGCTCTATGTATCTCTAAAATCCAAAGGATTTCTTTGCATCAAACATTGAACGTTTTTCATCGCCCTCTTAGCCACTAACACCCTATCCATAATCTTAGTAAAATATTTCTTATTAAAGTCTCTCATGCTTGACATATTTCAACTTATTACACAAAATAAATATAAGAGTTTTTGTGACCTCCTTACCCTAAGCCTCTACAATCAAGGGAAGAAAAGGAGGATGATCAACCTAAAAATCAAAGAACTTAATGGGACCTTCCTTTTAGGCAAACTCGCCATTAGACACTAACATAGGAGAGTGATCCGTGATACCAAAAAGGAAGAAAACAAGTTTCAAATATGAAAATACACAACTCCATTTGACATTACTAAAAGAAAGAAAGTCATTCAAAACACAATTATTTGCTTCTGCTGCAGAAAACTAAACAAGGGGAAATTGGATCAAATCAACCCAGAATTAGCTCAAATTTCATACTCTAATTACTAGGGTCCTAATTGCACTATATATTTCTTTTGGGATCAATTGGATATCATTTGCTTAGGTTTTCAAATATGGGTCTAATCAGGTTTCAAATTACCAAAAAAAAAAAGGGTCTAATCAGGTCTGACTCAAAATGTTTTTGCGTAAGCATATGAAACCTTATAGTAAATTGCTCAAATTTCAAATTCTGTCTACTTGGGTTTAATTTGCATTATATCTCAAATTTTATCTCAATTGGATATCGACATTAGGTTCCAAATTGTGACTTGTCGTAAACAAGTTTGTTTTTACGTTGACTCTTGAAACTCATATTATTTATGTTGACTCTTGAAACTCATATTATTTATGTTGTTTTCATTTCTTGCTTTATTTTTACAACATATGTAAAGTATTCGGACTTCATTCTTGTTTTCATTCGAGTCTTCAATTTTATTCATATTTCGGATAGATTCACTTGATACTCAAGAGACTATCATCACAATTTTGTTTTTGCTTGTTTTCTGTGTTATTATTGCTTCTTGATATTAATTTTTATCTATTTGGATTGTGTTGCTGAGTTGATTCTATTTGGTGTGATTTCAGTTCCGCAAGAACCGAGAGGGTGAGACAAGGGAAGGGACCTAAGTTCGAGTGAAACACGAGTGACTCGAGGATAAGTTTTATACCACTAACCAATTTTGCAAGTACCATCATGCCAGATCAAAACAACACACCACCCCCTCCCGAGGGTGAACTTAAGTTTCAAATGCAAGCCATGACAAAGATGGGTGGAAAGAATGAATTTCATGGTGCGGAGAAATGTGGTAACGAGACTAGAACAACTACCTAAGATGTGAGAAAAGTTGGGGCTGAATAGACACCAAACAATGGCAGTAGACCTGAAAGGCCAAGGTGGGCGGATTATGAGGATTTTGGGGAGGACGTTGATGATTTTGGGGATGAGACCATAGGTTAGAGGGAAGGTTTTTGACAGCGTTGAAACTGAAGGGATTGTGGGAATAGAAAAGAGAGGGGTTTGTCCAACCAAATCCATATATGTAATGCAACCATATTATTCGATAGTTTCACCCACATTTAACTAGTGTTTTGCCTATTATATATATATATGTGTAATACCTTGAAATTCTTTGTTTTATGTTTTGAAGGTACTTTTGGATGAAAGATACAAAAAGGAGTAAATTGGAGGTGACTGGCAGATTTGACATTCAGTCGATGTTTTGTGCATAACGTGAGTTCTAGAGATCGAAATGAAGTGATTCCAGTAGCACTAAAAAGCTAACATCCATACCTTTCTGGAAATCTAAGGCAAGAAAATAAAATAAGGATGATCATGGAAATCGCAGCTTTCAAAGTCAAATCTCGCAATCTGCCAGTGTTGACCTTCGACCATTCCGACTTGAATATCTATAGCTACAGAAGTCCAATTGATGCAAACTCAATTTTTTTGAATTCCTGCCTAATAGTACTATAAACTCTCAAATTTTCAGTCAAAAACGATGTCATATGAGGGAGATATGATTTGCCAAAGATGACAGCTGAATTCTGCCAGCAAACAGGTTTTGTGAAGGAACATGTCCAAATTACATTTCGAAGCATCTAAACCGGCGTCCAAGTTTTTATTTCAGCAATTTAGCTCCTCTAAGTCAAAGCTTGAAAATTTCATGCAAGGCTATTTCTCCTTTTTAGGGAAAATAGTTATTAAAGTACTCAAATGTAAACTGTCAACTTAAGGAAGGACTATTTCATAAAATAAAGACCAGGGTTTTATTCCAGTCATGTGATTGGGTTTGGGTGCATATGCTTAAGAAAAGTTTTATAGCCTAGAGGAAGTCCAAATTACAACCTCTAGGAAATGAGCCTTTTCAGATCATTGAAAAAATAAATAAAGTTGATTTGTCTGGTGAGTATTGTGCTACCTTCAATGTTTTTAATCTTCCTTTGTTTGATCTTACTATAACTTGGGAACAACATGGGTAACTACCTTTCCTTTAGTTTCTAGGATTAATAAGCTGCATAGAAGACTATAAATAAGCCTTGAATCAGTTCTATAAAATTTTTTTCCCTTCTTGATACTGTAAAGGTTTAGCCTTGGATTACTCATAGTGAGCATTCGGTTATATGTTTGAGATTTGTTGTTGATATGGTTCTATATATGGTTCAGTGTTGGGTTTTTCATGATGGTTTTTTACCTAAGGATGCATTCGAGATGCGAACTTCATGATCACGTGGTCACGCAATCCACAATCAAAATTAAAATATGATCCTAGAATCCAAATAGATCGGATAAGAGCGTCACATAATGGAAACTTGTCCTAATGATACGATCTATGCAAGGTCAAATTTGGATTATGACGTAGAATGTGCAATTATCCAATTTTATAGCAACAATCATCATTCTCAATCCGACTGTTGGATTGGGCTGAAATTTTATATGGAGTCTACTGACATGTTTTTCTACCTTAGGTTAAAATTTCTGGTCAATAGGTGTTTGGGAAAGCATCGAAATACTGATCAACATAGGTTCTACAAATTTTGTTATTTACTTCTTTTTTACTTGTGGACTTCCTATTTGGCTAGGATTCTTTTACTAAAAGGATATGCCAGCTTGTTTTAGTAATCTCCTAGTTCTACAAAGATCTTTAATGGGCTGCAACATAGTTTCCAAGTATGGCATGAATTCATAAATGTTTCAAAATCCTTTTCTTATAAGAATTCCTTATTCATCCTAGTTACAATAAGGAAAGAAGACTTCAGAATTAATTCTATTTTCAGATCAGATTTCCTAGTCTATTTGGGACTTCTTAATGGTGACAAATCTGATTCTAGCAAATTTAGAATAATAATTTTTAGATTTTTATTATTTTTCTCTTAGTTTTTGGGTTATTATTACTTATTTGAGTCGATTGTAAGTGGGTCTCATATAAGTCCACCTAAGAGGGGTCCATTAGGGTTTATTTAAGTCCAGAGTTAGTATAAATAAAAGCATAAGTTTGGTATACATGGTCCCAATAGATGCTCACTCTGTCTCCGCAACAATGAGCATCACAACCACTTGTTCTTTGAATGCTCCTATACTAAAGCCATCTGGTGGGATGTTTGTGACAGATGCGACATTCCTAGAATGACAAAAGGCTGGGATGAGTGGATTAGATGGGCCACTATCTCTTGGCATGGCAAGAGTTTCATCAATTTTTCTTGTAAACTGAGTTTCGCAGCTACAGTGTACCATGTATGGCAAGAACGGAATGCAAGGATCTTTGCTGGAATGTCTAGAACTTCGACTTTGGTCTTTAATCAAATCGAATGTATCATTCGTGATAAGCTTGATTTGATGAGGAATGTCCTACCAACAAATGAAAACAAAAGGATCCAAAGAGCTTGGAGGGTTAATAACATAGATTTTTAATTTGATAGTTAGCTTGTTGTATTGGTTTCCCTAACGAATCTAGTGAGGTTTCAGTTTTATGTTCAGTGGCTAGCCTGTAGCCATCTGTTGTTTTATGTTTATGTTATCATTGTAAATCTGGGGTATGCCCCTTATAATGTTTGTATCTTCTTCTTTTAATACATACGTCAACTTACAAAAAAAAAAGGTTCTTTTGATGTTGGGATACTTGAGTTTAGATTGATAATGCAAATAAATGAAGAAATTGGTGCTATTTACAGTCAGAATAGTAGATGAATTTGAACCCAATTTTGAAGTCATCCATTGCATGTGAAGACAAGAATAATCTAAGATGATTTCAAGTTTAGAACGTGATCTTTTTAGATTGTCCAACCATGATTGCATTGGGCTTTTGTGCAAGAAGTTATAGCCGTTTTTAATTTGATCTGTTTATGTTTCAATTAAGGTCAGAAAATATATGTTAGTTAAATTTGTTTTGTTACTTTGTCAAAGTCTAATTTTGGGCTTGACTTCAGTCATATTGAATTTTTTTTAATTATGGAGGGATGTTCCAATAATAAATATAGTATCAGAATATGTAATAAACACTTTAGCCAATATTTGAAACTTAATTCAAAGAATTAAGAGTTGTTCTTCCAAATTGATTTTGTGAAGAATCCTACCTGGCTTATCACTCTTCAATCACAAAGAATGTGGCGTCAAAATCCTAGATTGATCTTTTTGATATCCAGATCGACTTATCAAAGTATCATTCTAGTCTATCATCCATCTTATTTATCTTAAAATCACTATAATTCAGCCTAAACACCGAAAGAAAGACAACCAACCAAACCCATCCTTTATCCATTTTCGTCAGATTCATTGTTGCTGATTTTCGAATCATTGAGGGCACATCACTGGGGGTTGCTTGACCACGTGATCAAGAGGTTTATATCAATTGGTATCAGAGCTAAGCTCTAGAATCAGGTTATATCCTTCTAGTTTTCGTTATCTATTTGTTTCATGTCAATTTCTCTTCATCTATCTTTGTTTTGTTTTGGGTCAGTAATTGTTTTCTTTCTTGTGTTTATTCTTGTTATTCTGTGTTTATTATGTTCTAATTAAAGTACAAAAAAAAACAAAGCACAACATAATGTTAGTAGAGTGTCTCCTATGTGAATAACTCTTTGTATGTATATACCTTATATAGCTTTGTTATCATCTATAGTGCATTCCACTATTACTATTATACACAATTCTGAGTGTATGTTATTTTGGTTCACAGCAGCGTATCAAAACTTATATTCCATTAATGTAGCGTGAAATCGAACTAAATATCAAGTTTCAAGTCATGTGGACATCGTTTGGCTTAGGTTCTAAATTTGGGTTTTAAAGAGGCTGTTTCGTGTCCATTTAACAAATCAACTCGGAATCAACTCAAAATTTATATTCCATTTGAGTATCAAAAGGAGGCCTCAGTACATCTTATTCATGTATAAGAGGGGCTCAATCTAATCATATTTAGGCCATGAGGTTTAGGCACCAAGGCTGCCAATTTTCCAGAATTTTGGCTAGCCTTGTGTTTATGATGTTTCTATGTGTTCTGTGGATTTCAAATTTATTTTGGACTCCCGTATGAGAACATTAATTATTTGTTTTAAGTATTAGGATTTATTATTTTGTTTATTTCCTTATTAGGTGAGGAGGAAACAACATGGGCGACAACCTTTTTCCTTTAGTTTCTAGGATTAATGGGCTGCATGGAAGGCTATAAATAAGCCTTGAATCAATTTTGTAATATTTTCTATTCTTCTCTTCTCACAGCAGAACATGGATTTAATATTATACGGTTTATTTTATTTTGTTTGCTATAACCCAAGGCTAGTTTGGGCTTAATTAATACTTTGTTTTCTCAGCTAGGATCCAAAACTTGTTGGGATCAGGTTATGGGCATTTTTGTTTAAGGTTTTTGGGTTAGAGTAAATGGATCAATTCAATCCACTATGGTAGATCCATTAGGGTTAATTTTTCAAGAACTACTTAAACTCATGTAACCTAAATTTCAAAGCCATTGATGAGTTATTGTTCTGAATTTTTCAGTTTTAACGTGTGAGAGTGATTCTTGCATTCTTCAATTTTTAAAAGACCTGAATCTAACTTATCAAAGATTAAGTGGCTTCATGGCGTCATTTAACTTCATTCTAATAGTGTTGGTGCCTTGGGACAGGTTTCAATTTTGTCACTCCTATCAGACCTATTTTATTTTTCTGGAATCAGATCTCAATTTTGGTTACGTGACCACATAAGTTGCTATTAGAGCTAGGCTCGGAAATTAGGTTATACCTTCCTCATTTTTGTTATCTTTTTGTTTCACATAAGTTTCTTTTCATTCGTTTTCATTTTTTTTAGAGCCAGTATTTGTTTTCTTTCTAGTATTTATTCTTGTTATTCTATGTTTATAGTTTTCTATATTGAGTGAAAAAAAAGAAGCAATTAGAAAACTTTATTTAGGTTAAGACAAATGTATAACAGGTTTGTTTTGAGTTAGCATATCAAAACTTATCATAATTCACTCAAAATTGATATTCTAGTTTTGTAGTGTGATGTCACTCTAAATCTCAAGTTATTTGTACATCGTTGGGCCTAGGTTCTAAATTCAGGTTTTAAAGGGGCTATTTCATGTCCATGTATCAAATTAACTCAGAATCATCTCAAATTTTATGTTCTGTTTATTGGGATCCTAATAAAAAACTATATCAAATTTGAGGTCATTTAGATATAGTTTTCTTTAGGTTCTAGAATAGGGTTTTATCTTGCCATAATGGGTTTGTTTTGTGTTAGCATTCAAAACTTGTTTTTGTTTTTGTTGATTTCGTTCACTTTCGCATCTGTTTTTTTTCCTGATTAGCTCGTGTTCAAATAAAAGTCAGATTTGTAATTTCGAATCTCAATTATTTATCTTGTTGTAAACTCTTTTCTTATTGTGTCTTCCTATTTTTCTTTGTGTTTTTTTTTCCCTCTATTTGTATTTTTTTTTCCCTCTATTTGTGTCATGTATTCAGCAAGGGAGAGGGAATATAGGAGGATTCAGCTTGCTTGGGGAAGTATCTTCTTCACGTAGTTTGTATAATTTGATATTAGAGCTAATCACACCATGGCAATATTAATGATTGAAGTTCAGGTTCAACCTTGCATTCCTTATAGTAAGCATTCAGTTATATGTTTTATATTGGTTGTTGATACGATTCAGTAAATGGTTCAGCCTTGGGTTTTTCATGATGGGTTTTCCGCATTTGGTCAGATTTAGGTTCTTATGCATGATGGGTTCAACCCAATTCTTTTGGAGTGTATTTTGGGTTTTATTTGGTCCCTATTAATGAATATGAGTTTAGGTCACATGAGGTTTAGAGGGTGTTGCGAGATCTTATGAAGGATTAATTAATGATTCTCTTAGTTTAGGATGGAAACTAAATTGGCAGGTATAAAAGAGGGAGATTTTCTTCATTAATTGTCCATGAAAAACAAGAAAACGAAGCACAACAAGGTAAGAAGACTTCAAAATTAATTTCACATTCAGATCAGATTTCTTAGTCTAATTGAGACTTCTTAGGAGTGACAAATCTGATTCTAACATATCTAGGATATTAATTTTGGATTTTTATTGTTTTTATTATTTTCTTCTTAGTTTTTGGTTTATTATTACTTATTTGGGTCAATTTTTTAAGTGAGCTCAAATTAGCCTATATATGGGGATCCATTAGGGTTATTTGAAGCATTATATAAATGTTTTGTATGATGAAACGCAGGGAGCCATGGATTTATGAAATAAACTTATGTTTTGCATGATGTAACATGTTATCTTTGCTAGTACAGATTTACAATGATAAAAGAAACATAAAACAACAGATGGCTACAGGCTAGCCACCGACCATAAAACTGAAACCTCACTAGATTCGTTAGGGAAACCAATACAACCAGCTAACTAACAAATTAAGAATCTATGGTATTCACCCTCCAAGCTCGTTGTATCCTTTTGTTTTTATTTGTTGGTACGACATTCCTCATCAAATCAAGCTTATCACGAATGATACATTCGATTTGATTAAAGACCAAATTCGAAGTTCTAGACATTCCAGCAAAGTTCTAGACAGATTGGATACCTGTATTCAAGAAGCAAAAGTAGATGATCTTCGGTATTCAGGTATGCATTATACTTGGTCGAACCAATTTCATGAGAATCTGATAATGCGGAAACTAGATAGAGTGCTTGTCAATGAGAAGTGGAATCTGAACTTTCCATTATCGGAAGCGAGATTTTTGCCTTCGGGTATGTCAGACCATTCTCCTATGGTGGTAAAGGTTATTGACAATGATCAGAACATAAAGAAACCATTCAGATTCTTTGATATGTGGATGGATCATGACGAGTTCATGCCCTTGGTGAAGAAGGTATGGGATCGGAATTCGGGGGGTTGTCCAATGTATCAGCTGTGTTGCAAACTAAGAAAGCTAAAGCAGGAATTGAAACTTTTCAATATGGCTCACTTCTCCAACATTTCAGATAGAGTTAAAGATGCAAAAAACAAAATGGATAAGGCTCAACAGGCTCGCATACAGCGCATGAAATCCAATTTTGTGCGTGGGAGAAAGGGATGCTGTTCATAAATACGCTTCTACCGTCAGGGCTGAAGAGAGTTTTTTCAAACAGAAGGCAAGGATACAATGGCTTGGCTTAGGGGATCAGAATACTAGCTACTTTCACAAATCAGTAAATGGAAGACAGAATAGAAATAAGCTTCTATCACTTACAAGGGAGGATGGAGAGGTTGTCGAAGGACACGAGGCAGTCAAATCAGAAGTAATTGCATACTTCCATCGTGTGTTAGGAGTGGATCAGATGCCTAGGGTTCTGAACGAGGAAGTGCTGGAATCGGCAATTAACTTGAAACTGTCTTCAACGCAACATCATCTACTCGCACAAGATGTAACAAGGGAGGAGATTAAGCATGCTATGTTTAGTTTGAAGAACAACAAAGCCCCTGGTCCGGATGGCTTTAACGCAGGTTTCTTCAAAAAAATGTGGCACATAGTTGGGGAAGATGTAATCAACGCTGTTAGATCCTTCTTTCAGACTCGTAGAATGCTTAAAGAAATGAATGCTACATCCATTTCCCTTATTCCTAAAGTTGCTAATCCTACAAGGTTGACAGATTTTCGTCCTATATCTTGCTGCAATACAGTGTACAAATGCATCGCTAAGATTCTAGCTGGGAGAATCAAAGTTGTTTTGCCATCCTTAGTTGGTCCATATCAGACTGCTTTTATCTCAGGACGGAGAATCAGTGATAACATTCTTTTGTCTCAGGAACTAATGAAAGGCTATCATAAATCTACGGGACCTGCTCGTTGTGCTATGAAAGTTGATGTGATGAAGGCTTATGACTCGATACGGGACCTGGGATGAATGGATTCGATGGGCCACTGTCTCTTGGCATGGCAAGAGTTTCGTCAATTTTTCTCGTAAACTGAGTTTTGCAGCTATAGTGTATCATGTATGGCAAGAACGGAATGCAAAGATCTTTGCTGGAATGTCTAGAACTTCGAATTTGTTCTTTAATCAAATCGAATGTATCATTCGTGATAAGCTTGATTTGATGAGGAATGTCGTACCAACAAATGAAAACAAAATGATCCAACGAGCTTGGAGGGTGAATACTATAGATTCTTAATTTGTTAGTTAGCTGATTGTATTGGTTTCCCTAACGAATCTAGTGAGGTTTCAGTTTTATGGTTGGTGGCTAGCCTGTAGCCATCTGTTGTTTTATGTTTCTTTTATCATTGTAAATCTGGAGTATGCCCTTTATAATGTTTGTATCTTCTTCTTTTAATACATACGTCAACTTACCAAAAAAAAGTTTTGGCTAATTGAGGTCATAGATGATGTGGCACCACCCGAAAGTTACCAACCCGACCAACCCTTATCCGCAGCAAAAGTAGCTCATGATAACTATTTTGAGCCAATGATTGAGATTCATTCAGGTCGAAACAATGGCTAAGATTTCTCACCAGTAAAGACGAAACATGGTGCCTCCACCCTATATAAATAAGGGTAGATTTCATGGCTTGAGGAAGGAGAAAATCAGGTCCAAAGTCACCAAAAAATCAGCTTACACCACTTTCTTGCTGCCACCGTGAACTTTCTCTCCCCTCTCTCTCTCTCTCTCCCCCCATCGTGGCCTTCAACCACCAATATTAATGATACGAATCTCGTGATCACATGGTCACATAACTCACATGTAAAGACACCAAATTCCCGGAAAGCCAAGTAAATCAGGTTTGATAGGAGTGCGACACAAAGATAACTTATACTTAGGCACCCAACATATATTAATTCGTGAATAAGAAGTATAAGGATGATGCCATGAAGATAATTGTTCTTTGATAAGTAGTTTCAGTTTTTTAGAGAACAAAGAAAAGGAGAATATCTCACCTGTCACACACAAATTTGCAGCAAAAGATGTGTATTAATCTAAAAATTTCGTAGGCGCCCACACGTCTGGTTATGGCTTTATTTATACTGATTCTAAACTGAAATAAACTTTAATGGACCCCTCTTAGGTGGACTTATATGAGGCCCCTTAACAATTCACCCAAATAAGTAATAATAACCAAAGACTAATAAAAAATTAATAAAAATCCAAAAATTATTATCCTAGATATGCTAGAATCAAATTTGTCACCCTAAAAAATCCGAAATGTATTAGGAAATTTGCCGGGTACAGGAAAGGAAAATTGTCGGTTAGGTATCTTGGTGTTCCTCTTATTACTTCAAAGCTTTCTGCCTATGATTGCTCAATTCTTATGGATCGAATCATGGCCAAAGCTAGGTGATGCAATGATACGAACCTCGTGATCACGTGGTCATGCAACCAGCACGCAAAGACACCAATTCCCGGAAAGCCAAGTAAATCAGGTTTGATAGGAGTGTGACACAAAGATAACTTATACCCAGGCAACAGTACTATTGGAAACGGAGACCCCCACCCAACGAATATTGATTCACGAATGAGAAGTATAAGGATGACGCGACGAAGACAGTTGTTCTTTGATAAGTTGTTTTTCAGTTCTTTAGAGAACCATTGAAGGGAGATTATCTCACCAACACACACACACAAAGTGCGGCAAACAAGAAGTTTTATTAATTTGAATTGTCTAACCTTACATGTCTGGTTATGCCTTTATTTATAGTGACTACAAACTAAAATAAACCCTAATGGACCCTTTATATGGACTTATACGATGCCCACTTACAATTAAACCCAAATAATATAAATAAACAATAAACTAAGAAAAATAATAATAACAATAATAAATTCGAATTTAGTATCCTAAATATAATAGGATCAGATTTGTTGCCCTTTAGAAATCCCATATAAGCTGGGAGAATCAAATCTGTAGAATTAATTCTGAAATCTTCTTTCTTTTTTTTGTAGCTAGGATGAATAGGGAATCCTTTGTAAGAAAAGGATTCTCAAACATTTATGAATCCTTGCCACACTTGGAAACTATGTTGCAGCCCATTAAAGATCTTTGTAGAAATAGAAGATTCCCAAAATAAGCTGCCACACTTTTAGGAAAAGAATCTTAGCCAAATAGAAAGTCCACAAGTCAAAAGGAAGTAAATAATAAAATTCATACAACCTCTGTTGACTCGTGTTTCAATGCCTTCCCGAACTCCAATTGACCTGACATTTTAACCCAAGGTAAAAAACATGTCAGGAGACTCCACGTAAAACTTTCAGCCCGATCCAATAGTCGGGTTGAGAATTATAACTGTTGCCGTAAAACTAGATGCACATTTCACATCAAAATCTGAATTTGACCTTTCCTGGATCGTCACTAGGAGTTGGTTGAACCGCCATCTTTTTTATGTTGGTAGGCTTCAACTTCTCAATTTCATCCTCTACTCTATTTAGGTGTATTGGTCTTGTCTCTTTATTCTTCTTAAGGCAGTAATGGAGAAAATAACCTCTTTACCGAGGGAGGTCTTTCTAATGGAAAGGTACTGATCTTTCTATTTGCCTAAGAAGGAAGGGGGTTTGGGTGTAAAAAGTCTTGAAGTATGGAACCGGGTAACAATGATTAAGAATTTATGGTCTATTTGTAAACCGGCCAAATCTATTTGATCTTCATGGATATTTTATTATTTGTTGCGAGGTAGGAGTATTTGAGGGATTCGCTGCCTTGGGAATTTTCATGGAGCTGGAGAAATATTCTCGGTGTGCATGGTGTGGTTTTAAAATTTTACTTTCATGTTGGAGATGGGCGTTATATTTCTCTATGGTTTGATAATTGACATGCGTTGGGCCCCTCGGTGGAGTTATTTGAGGATAGGATTACTATTGATTCTTGCTTAGGAAGGGATGCGCGGTTGAGTTCTATTATTGTTGGTAGGGGCTGCAAGTACTGCTTTAGATCAAGATATGGACGTAATGGGAGGTGATACAGATGGGGAACAAACCGATAAGGAGTTAACGTCAACGATCCTGACAACCCCTCAAACCCTGATTTCCACCGAAAGGGAAACTGTTAATCAGTTAGCTATTAAGGCTAGAGACTCTCTAGAGAAAAAGAAAAAGGGTTCAAAAGCCTCTTCAAAGAAGAATAAGAAATCTGGCTCCTCTCTAGGAGGCACGTCAAGGTAATCTTTGTGTTGCTGTTTGTACTCATCTCTATTTTCCTATGATTATTGGATGTTGGAATTTTAGAGGTTTGAATGATCCTATAAAGCATTCAGAATTGCATCGGCTCATCCATCAAGAGAGGATAGCTCTTTTTGGTCTAGTTGAAACTCGAGTTAAAGACAAGAATAAAGATAATGTTTCTCAACTTCTTCTGTGTTCTTGGTCCTTCTTGTATAATTATGATTTCTCTTGTCGTGGTCGTATTTGGGTTTGTTGGAATGCTGATACGGTGAAGGTGGATGTTTTGGGAATGTCAAACCAGACTATTCATGTTTCTGTCAGTATATTAGCTACCAATATCAGTTTCAATACTTCAATTATTTATGGAGACAATAATGCTTCCTTACGTGAGGCATTATGGTCTGATATAGTGAGTCATAGTGATGGATGGGAGTCAACCCTGTGGATTCTTATGGGTGACTTTAATGCTATCCGCAACCAGTCAGACAGGTTAGGAGGGTCTACCACGTGGGTTGGTACCATGGATAGATTGGATACATGTATTCGAGAAGCGAAAGTAGATGATCTTCGGTATTCAGGTATGCATTATACTTGGTCGAACCAATGTCCTTAGAATCTGATTATGCGAAAACTAGATAGAGTGCTTGTCAATGAGAAGTGGAATCTGAACTTCCCATTATTAGAAGCGAGATTTTTTCCTTCGGGTATGTCAGACCATTCTCCTATGGTGGTAAAGGTTATTGGCAATGATCAGGAACATAAAGAAACCATTCAGATTCTTCGATATGTGGATGGATCATGACGAGTTCATGCCCTTGGTGAAGAAGGTATGGGATCGGAATTCGGGGGGTAGTTCAATGTATCAGCTGTGTTGCAAACTAAGAAAGCTAAAGCAGGAATTGAAACTTTTCAATATGGCTCACTTCTCCAACATTTCTGATAGAGTTAAAGATGCAAAAAACGAAATGGATAAGGCTCAACAGGCTCTGCATACAGCGCATGAGAATCTAATTTTGTGCATGCGAGAAAGGGATGCTGTTCGTAAATACGCTTCTACTGTCAGGGTTGAAGAGAGTTTTTTTTTTTTGGTAAGTTGACGTATGTATTAAAAGAAGAAGATACAAACATTATAAGGGGCATACCCCAGATTTACAATGATAACAGAAACATAAAACAACAGATGGCTACAGGCTAGCCACCGACCATATTGAAACAGAATGCAAACAGAAGGCAAGAATACAATGGCTTAGCTTGGGGGATCAGAATACTAGCTACTTTCACAAATCAGTAAATGGAAGACATAATAGAAATAAGCTTCTATCACTTACAAGGAAGGATGGGGAGGTTGTCGAAGGACACGAGGCAGACAAATCAGAAGTAATTGCATACTTCCATCGTGTGTTAGGAGTGGATCAGATGCCTAGGGTTCTGAACGAGGAAGTGCTGGAATCGGCAATTAACTTGAAACTGTCTTCAACGCAACAGCTTGTACTCGCACAAGATGTAACAAGGGAGGAGATTAAGCATGCTATGTTTAGTTTGAAGAACAACAAAGCCCCTGGTCCGGATGGCTTTAACGCAGGTTTCTTCAAAAGAATGTGGCACATAGTTGGGGAAGATGTAATCAACGCTGTTAGATCCTTCTTTCAGACTCGTAGAATGTTTAAAGAAATGAATGCTACATCCATTTCCCTTATTCCTAAAGTTGCTAATCCTACAAGGTTGACAGATTTTCGTCCTACATCCATCGTTAAGATTCTAGCTGGGAGAATCAAAGTTGTTTTGCCATCCTTAGTTGGTCCATATCAGACTGCTTTTATCTCAGGACAGAGAATCAGTGATAACATTCTTTTGTCTCAGGAACTAATGAAAGGTTATCATAAATCTACGGGACCTGCTCGTTGTGCTATGAAAGTTGATCTGATGAAGGCTTATGACTCGGTGCGGTGGGATTTCGTTGACGCTATGTTAATAAAAATGGGATTCCCTAGAATAGTCATTGATTGGATCATGGTTTGTGTTACATGATGTCAATCCTCTATCAACGTCAATGGTGAGCTTGCAGGTTCCTTTCAAGGGGGAAGACGGCTAAGACAAGGGGATCCATTGTCCCTATATTTTTTTGTTATATGTATGGAAATCCTAAGGTAGGACACCATGTTAGAAGACTCCACATAAAATTTCAGCCCGATCCAACGGTCGGATTGTGAATTATAATTGTTGCCGTAAAACTGGATAATTGCACTTTTTACATCAAAATCCGAATTTGACCTTTCTTGGATCGTATCAACACCAGATATGGTTGATGATACCAATGAGACCCATTGATATCTATACTGTCATCTTTTGAGTGCTAGAGCTTTAACGATTGGAAGTGGGGTGTATAAACCCGAACTCTAACTGTGTGGTTGAGTAATATGACATGTTCTACAACATTATATGAGCTTTGTAACATCTCTCTCCATCTTTAGCTAGAAGATGTTGTCCTAGATAACAACTAGTGTTTTGTCTCTCCTAAAGTGTCCATCAGTCCACCGTTGTGAGCTTTAAAGATAATGGTTTCCCTCAAAAGAACCTTGAGGAATATACAAACAATTTTTTTTAGAAAAAATATAACCTTCTAGCACAACAAAATGCTTGTAGTGATCTTTCAACACTTCAAAACATACTTTTACTTGTATATTAACTAATAACAAATATCTATGACTCAAGGCATTAATAACAACATTATGAACTCCAAATTTGTGCTTTATAGAAAAACTAAAAGTACGTAGAAATTCAACCTAATAGGCATGTCTTTGGCTAAGTTTTTGCTGGCTATTAAGAAACTTCAAAGCCATAAAGATAAGAAAATAGCATGAATGGTTTTGGATGTAAATACCAACACCAATGGTCTAAACTGCAAATGATGGTATAAAATTTTTTACCATAAACTGAATATTTCCTCTATGATTCATTAAGCATCTCAATATAGAAAGTAATAAGTTATCTCTCTCTAAGAATAATGGTATGCCAACATTACATGCATCACATTCAACTTCAAAAACATTTTGCAAATCATATAAAAAAAGAATAGGATTGGTTACCTTTTGTTTCATTACTTCAAAACTCTTCTTTACCTCATTAGTCCATTTAAAACTCCCTCATTTCAATCATTTAATGATTGGAGTAATACTAGTGCTGAATTTTTTTTATATTAAATGTCGATAAAAAGATGCTAGGCCATAAAAACATTGAATATCATAAAGAGTTGAAGGACACTGTTATCAAAGAGATGAGTAAAAAAAAAGTTCAAACATGTAAGTTAAAATGTAAGTTTATTCCTACTTGTCAACAATATGGAATTGTAAGACATGTAAAAAATAAATTGTCTTGATTACGAAATAGATTTGCTAGCAAGAGTCAAGATCTAGTATAAAATTGACCCAGTATTAAATCAATTGTGTATTTGTAGAAAGGAAACTTGGTGAGTTGGTAAGTTGTGGGAAATCTCAAGAGATTGAAAATTCTAACATAAAAAAATAAAAAATTAATGGCTAGTTAAGAAAAGGGCAATATGTCTAGTAGCATATATAACATTGAAAACAATGAATAATAATTTGTTGTACTTAGATAGTGGTTATTTTGATCAGCGCCCATGGCCTAATGGATAAGGCGTCTGACTTCTAATCAGGCGATTGTGGGTTCGAGTCCCACTGGGCGTGTCTGTTTTGTTTGTATTTTTTTCTTTTAATACATACGTCAACTTACCAAAAAAAAAGTGGTTATTTTGGATATATCTCATGAGATAAAAGTTAGTTTAAAAAATTTAAATCATTTTTTTTTTTGGTAAGTTGACGTATGTATTAAAAGAAGAAGATACAAACATTATAAGGGGCATACCCCAGATTTACAATGATAACAGAAACATAAAACAACATATGGCTACAGGCTAGCCACCGACCATAAAACTGAAACCTCACTAGATTCGTTAGGGGAACCAATACAACCACCTAACTAACAAATTAAGAATCTATGGTATTCACCCTCCAAGCTCGTTGGATCCTTTTGTTTTCATTTGTTGGTGCGACATTCCTCATCAAATCAAGCTTATCACGAATGATACATTCGATTTGATTAAAGACCAAATTCGAAGTTCTAGACATTCCAGCAAAGATCCTTGCATTCCGTTCTTGCCATACATGATACACTGTAGCTGCAAAACTCAGTTTACGAGAAAAATTGACGAAACTCTTGTGATGCCAAGAGATAGTGGCCCATCGAATCCATTCATCCCAGCCTTTTGTCATTCTTGCAATGTCGCATCTGTCACAAACATCCCACCAGATCGCTTTAGTATAGGAGCATTCAAAGAACAAGTGGTTGTGATCCTCATTGTTGCGGAGGCAGAGCGAGCATCTATTGGGACCATGTATACCAAACCGATGAAGTTTATCTTGAGTTGTGAGTTTCTGTTGGACAGCCATCCATAGAAGAAATGAATGTCTTGGAACAACATTCTTGAACCACACAATGTCATGCCATTCAACCATCTGACGATGACGTCTTAGTTGTTCCCAAGCTACTTTGATCGAGAATCTGTGATTTGGCGAATCCAACCAAACTATCTCATCCTTTTGCCCCATTTTAGGATTAGAATTGGAAGGAATAGCTTCTATAATGGGGTGCCAGCCAATAGCTTGGGTGGTAGGAGTTTTCCATTCTGAGTTATGAATTAGCACATTCACCTTCGCGTTCTTGGCCATACCTGAATCATAGATGAATCTTTCCCTGTAAGAATCCGCGAGTGGGCTGTGAGGATGCCAATTGTCAAACCATAGAGAGGTTGTCATTCCATCTCCTATGATGTACTTCATCTTCGGCCATGCTAAGGATCTGAGCTTTAGAATCTTTCCCCAAGCCCAAGAGCAATTCTGTGGCGTCTTGATTGTCCAGAAATTCCTACCTCGCAACAGATTGGATCTGATCCAAGTAGACCATATTGAGCCATCTGAGTCATTGCACAGGTTCCAAATGTGTTTCAACAAAGCAATCTTGTTCCATTCTGTTATCCGTTTTATTCCTAGCCCCCCCTCCTTTTTTGGAAGACATACCTGATCCCAAGCCACTTTAGCCCCAGTAGTTCTCATATCTGAACCTGACCAAAGAAAGGATTTCATAATTTGCTCCACATTTTTAATTACTTGCCCAGGTAAGAGAAAGAGAGATGACCAATAGACTTGTATGGAAAATAAAACTGAATTAATCAGTTGTACCCGTCCTGCATACGAGAGTGTTCGACAAGTCCAATGTCGAACTTTAGAGGTGATTCGATCCACGAGGCCCTTACAATAAACAGCCTTTAGTCTGGATGAGAGAAGAGGTACTCCCAAATATTTCATAGGGAGCTCCCCCTCTCTAAACCCAAGAATATGAATAATTTGCTCCTTCTCAGCATTTAACACACCGCTCAAGAAGATGTCACTTTTGTTTGGATTTGGATACAGACCTGATAGGTCTTGAAACTTTGTGAGCACAGTTCTGATCATACGAATTGAGTTTACATCCCCGTTGCTAAAAATCATCAAGTCGTCAGCAAAACAAAGATGATAAATTTTGTCCTTCTTGCATCTCCAGTGGAACTTGAATTCTTGGTTGGCACTCATCTTGCAGAATAGCCCCGAAAGGATTTCCATACATAGGACAAACAAATATGGCGACAATGGATCCCCTTGTCTCAGCCCTCTTCCCCCTTGAAAGTAACCTGCAAGCTCACCATTGACGTTGATAGAGAATTGACATGATGTAACACAAACCATGATCCAATCAATGACTGTTCTAGGGAATCCCATTTTTATTAACATAGCGTCAACGAAATCCCACCGCACCGAGTCATAAGCCTTCATCAGATCAACTTTCATAGCACAACGAGCAGGACTAATATTAATGACCTTTGGAGACGGAAGCACAACTATTATAGAAGATAAGAGATGTATTAATATTCTTGGTTTACCTAATTTTCATAATTTCTTATTTGTAAATATTCTTAAATCTAATCTACTAAACATAAATTAGTTTTGTGATGACAATTATAGTGTGCAGTTTTCTAAAAATTAATGCAACATCCACAATTATGCTGGCAAAAGGCTCATGAAAGGTACCAGAGCCTTAGACAGCTGCTATGGAATTTCAACATTAACCACCTTAGGTTGTCATTAGGTAACATTGTATGGTACTAATCTTTAACATCAATGCCTTGGTCATATCAACTTTAGAGATTTATCAAAGAAAAGCAGTACGTTGTATACCAAATCTACAAACAGATAAGAAGATAGTGTGTGAAGCATGTTAGGAAGGAAAATAAACTAAGGCTGAACATAAGAAGATTGCTGACATTTTGACCTTAAAACCCTTTAAATTATTGTATATAAACCTAATGGGTCTAATACAAATTGAAGCATGGTCTTAGGCTATTATGTGAGTCATTTGAGTCATTTGATTTTAAGAGGAAACTATTCAGAAAACTGCAAACAAAAAAGAATCTTTTCATCTCTAAAATTTACAGTTGACAAAGAAGCATAAAGAAGCAATGAATGGGTTTGTACAAAATATAAGGAGCATGAAGGACAACCTCTAATTCATCCAATTCAGGTCCAAGAATAGCCCAATTCATCTGGAACAAGGGGCTGATGTGTCCTCATAACAGCCTTGTTATGCTTATTTTTCCTAATTATATAAGGATTGATGCTCGTGATCGCATGGTCACACAACCCACACGCAAAGACATCAATTCCTAAAAAGCCAAGTAAATCAGGTTTGATAGGAGTGTGACACAAAGATAACTTGTACCTAGGCACTAGCATTATTGGAAACGAAAAACCCCCACCCAACAAATATTGATTCGTGAATGAGAAGTATAAGGATGACGCCATGAAACCATTTGTTCTTCGATAAGTCATTTTCAATTATTTAGAGAACCAAGGAAGGGAGATTATCTCATCAACACACACACACACACACAAAAAGTATGGTAAAGAAGAAGTTTTATTAATCTGAATTGTCTAACCTTCCATGTTTTGTTATGCTTTTATTTCTACTGATTGTAAACTTAAACAATCCCTAATGGACCCCCCTTAGGTGGACTTATATGAAGTCCACTTACAACTGACCCAAATAAGTAATAATAACCCAAAAACTAAGAAGAAAATAATAAAAATCCAAAAAATATCATACTAAATATGCTAAAATTAGATTTGTCACCCTTATGAAGTTCCAAATAAACTAGAAGCAATCTAATTTGGAAAATTTGTGTTGCTTCCCCTTTTGATGTCCTAGGATTTCCTTGTTTAATTTGGACAAATAAGAAAATAAATTTCCTCATTTGTTGCTAATTTAATTACTTTCCTTGCTAAGTTAGGGAAAGCATTAAATAATCCTCCCTGTTTAGGAATAAGATCTAGCCAACTTCCTTACTAAATTAGGGGAATAAATTACTGACTTTCTTTCCTTGTTGTAGCCGAGATGAATAAGGAAATCCTTGTAAGAAAAGAATTTTGAAACATTTATGAATTCTTACCACACTTGAAAACTATATTGCAGCCCATTAAAGATCCTTGTAGAGCTAGGAGATTCCCAAAACAAGCTGTCATATACTTGTAGGAAAAGGATACTTTCTAAATAAGAAGTCCACAAGTCAAAAGTAAGTAAATAACAAAATTCATACAGCCTTTGTTGACCCATATTAAGATGCCTTCCCAAACTCTGATTGATCTGAAATTATAACCCAAGGTAGACAAACATGTCAGGAGACTCCTCTTATAATGTCAGCTCAATCCAACGGTCGGATTGAGAATTATGATTGTTGCCGTAAAATTGAATAGTTGCACATTTTACGTCAAAATCCAAATTTGACCTTTCCTGGATCGTATCAAGGATAAAAAGTCAGCAATTTATTTTTCTAAATAATCAGGGAAGTTTCGGCACATCTGATTTCTAAAGTGGAAAGGATTATTTAATGTTTTTCCTAGCCTAGAAAAGAAAGTAATTAAATCAGCAACAAATGAAGAAATTTGTTTTCATATTTGTCCAAGTTAACCAAGAAAATCCAAGTTAATAAAGGACAAATAAAAATAAAAATAAAGTCTATTAATCTGAAAATTACGTACCCTACATGTCTGGATATAACCTTATTTATACCGACTTCAAATCAAAATAAACCCCAATGGACTCCTTATGATGCGAACCTCATGATCACATGGTCACGCAACCCACAATCAAGATCGAGATCTGATCCCACAAAGTCGAAATAGGTCTGATACGAGTGTGACACAATGAAAACATGCCCCAAGGCACCCAACACTATTGGATTGAATAGAATGATGCCACGAAGCCAGTTAATCTTCGATAAGTCAGATTCAGTTTGTTCAAGAACTAAAGAAAGCAAGAATCACTCTCACACGTTAAAACTGAAAAATTAAGAACTAATTATCAATAAAGCTGCTAAAATTTTGGTTGCATGTGTTTAAATAGTTTTTAAAAATTAACCCTAATGGATCTACCCTTGCGGGCTCAACTGATGCACATACAAAACTGACCCAAAAATCCTAAACTCAAAAGCTCATAGCTTGATCCAAACAAGCCTTGGATCCTAGCTGAAAAACAAATTATCAATTAAGCCCACACATAAAAGAAAATAATAAAAATAACAAATCTATCATTAAATAGCACCATCCTTTCTTTTCTTGTGTAGCTATGATGAATAAAGAATCCTTATAAGAAAAGAATTCTGAAACATTAATGAATCCTTGCCACACTTGAAGATTATATTGCAGCAGCACTTTAAAGATCCTTGTGGAACTAGAAAATTCCCAAAACCAGCTACCATATCCTTGTAGGAAAAGAATCCTAACCAAATAGGAAGTCCACGGGTCAAATGGAAGTAAATAACAAAATTCATGCAGCCACTGTTAAGCTACTAGTATTGTGGCACCTTCTCGAGCTTTGATTGACTTGAAATTTAATTCTAAATAGGATAACATGTCTGGAGAGTCCACATAAAATTTTAGCTCGATCCAACTGTCAGATTGAGAATTATGACTTTTGGCGTAAACCTGGACTGTTGCGCTTTTTACACCAAAATCCGAATCTGACCTTACTTGGGTTGTATCACAAGGTTGAACCGTATCATTCCCTCCCTCTTCAAGAAGATTTTCCCTCAAATCTTGAATAGGATTAGTAGCAACTTCAGTAGCTTGTTTAAGCGTTCAGAATTCCCTTATTGCTATCACCTTTCTCCAACAACACTGTATAAAAAAGTAGTGACTGATAAGAATTTCAAATAAGCGCGTCATACTAACCACTTGCGTACATAATTTTAAATGAAAACCACAGCGGCTCTCCTTCGTCTTTCATTCTTTTGGTGTTGTACCTCTTTTTCCCATGAAGCTTGAAGAGCATAGAATAATCTTCTACACCTATCAACTACTTGTACTAAAACCCGCAAACCATGGCTTAGTTTTTCGCATCGTTGATCTACAATCCTCCTCTGTTCCCTCTCCCTTGGTGAATACATGACACAAATAGAGAAAAAAAACAAGAAGAAGACGAAGACAAGAATAGAGTCAAAATCAACAAAAAGAACACTGATTTAGACTCGAGATTACAAATCTGACTTTTGTTTGGACTAGAACTGATTGAAAACAAACAAATATGAAATTGATGAGAATGAATCAAACAGCAGCCAAATATCCCAAATATGATGATAATAAACTGGAAGGAACAAAATCAACAGAAACAAAACCAAGTTTAGAAAGACAACGCAAAACAAACCCGTTACAACAAGACAAAACCCGATTCTGGAAACTAAAGAAAACACAATCCAAATGACCTCTAATTTAATATATGATATTAGGATACAAAGTAACCAACAAATCTCATTTTATAGGTCATTCTATAATGTCTAGGTACCCAAACCCCGTGTATGATCAGTTTGCGGCAAAATTGAACCTCCAATTAAAAACTCAAGAACACGATATCAAAATAAGACTAAATTTTTAAATTGATATAACCCTCAATAGACATAATATGGATTTTAAATTGATTCTGAGGTGATTTGCTTATGGTTCACTAAGAATAGTGTTTCTGCGACAAAATGGAACCTCAAATTAAAAGCTTATGAAAACGATATTCAAATAAGTCCAAATTTAATATATGGTTCGATCTCACCCCTAGTAGACAAAATATGAATTTTAAATTGATTATAAGGTGGTTTTCTTATGGTTCATTAAGAGTAGTGTTTCTGTAGCAGAATTGAACCTCGAATTAAAACTTCAAGCAAATGATATCAAAATAAACTTAAGTTTGACATATAATGCGATATCACTCCCAATAGACATAATATGAAGTTGCAATTGATTATGAGGTGATTTGCTTGAGCAAACGTTATCAGAATAAGTTCAAATTGGATATATGATGCGATCATGCCCCCAATAGACTTAATATGAAGTAATAAGATGAAATATAACCCCTTTTTTTGTATTTTATTGCTTAGATGATGTGGACACAAAGAACAAGAAAATGAATGCAAACACTAAAAAACTTAAAGGAACACTTAAAAAAAATGAAAATAACATAAGGATATGACCTTATTTTAGAGCCTAGCTCTGATACCAACCTCGTGGTCTCGCAACCCACAATCAAGATTG
The DNA here is from genome assembly GCF_951802175.1 of Populus nigra. Lineage (NCBI taxonomy): Eukaryota > Viridiplantae > Streptophyta > Magnoliopsida > Malpighiales > Salicaceae > Populus > Populus nigra. Next base: position 792,839 of record NC_084870.1, on the reverse strand, counting down.
AGATATAATCCTGCAAAGCCGAAATAGGTCTGATATGAGTGTGACACTATTGCATTGAGTAGAATGACACCACGAAGCCAGTTAATCTTCGATAAATCAGATTCAGTTCGTTCAAGAACTGAAGAATGCAAGAATCACTCTCATATGTTAAAACTGAAAAAATCAGAAGTAATAATCATCAAATTTGCCAAAATTTTAGCTTACATGAGTTTAAATAGTTCTTAAAAAATTAACCCTAATAGATCTACCATTGTGGGCTAAACTAACCACTATACAAAACTGATCCAAAAACCCTATACTGAAAAGTCTATAACCTGATCCAAACAAACCTCGGGTTCTAGATCAAAACAAAGTTTTAATTAAGCCCAAACATGAAAGAAAATAATAAAAATAACTAATTTATCATTAAATACCACCAGCCCTTCTTTCCTTATATAGCTATGATAAATAAGGAATCCTTATAAGAAAAGGATTATGAAACATTAATGAAACCTTGCCACTTATAGATTATATTGTAGCTCATTAAAGATCCTTGTGCAATTAGGAAATTCCCAAAACCAGCCACATTCTTGTAGGAAAAGAATCCTACCCAAATAAGAAGTCCACAAGTCAAATGAAAGTAAATAACAAAATTTATACAGCCTCTATTAACCAGTATTGCGATGCCTTCCCAACTCTAATTGACCTGAAATTTAATTGTAAATAGGACAACATGTCTGGAGAGTCCACATAAAAGTGTAGCTTGATCAAAAAGTCGGATTGAGAATTATGACTGTTGCCATAAAACTGGACTGTTGCGCTTTTTACGTCAAAATCCGAATCTAACCTTACTTGGGTCGTATCACAAGGCTGAACCGTATCACCTTATATGGACTTATATGAGGCCCATTTACAATTAAATCCAAATATAACCCAAAACATAAAGAAATAAAAATAACATAAAGTTTGGTATTGTTTTGCTGCATATAACTTGAGAAAATAAAAGCTAATTATTCTGATTTGATTTCCTTGGTACCGCCCATTTCTTTTCCTTAATTAGCATAGATTTCTTTGTATAACTTGGATTTAATTACTTTCCTTCCTAGGTTAGGAAAAGCAGTAAATAATCCTCTCCTCTTTAGGAACAAGAGCTGGTCGACTTCCTTACTTAATTGGGAGAATAAATTACTGACTTTCTATCCTTGTAAGAACTTTAGAGACATGGCAGCATTACTTGTGGCCCAAGGAGTTTGTGATAGTTTCAGATCATGAATCATTGAAGCACTTGAAAGGGCAAGGTAAGTTGAGCAAGAGACATGCTAAATGGGTTGAATTTATTGAAACCTTTTCGTAAGTGATCAAGTATACATATGCACTTGATGAGGAATGTTGTACCAACAAATGAAAACAAAAGAATCCAACGAGCTTGGAGGGTGAATACCATAGATTCTTAATTTGTTAGTTAGCTGGTTGTATTAGTTTCCCTAACGAATCTAGTGAGGTTTCAGTTTTATGGTCGGTGGCTAGCCTGTAGCCATCTGTTGTTTTATGTTTCTTTTATCATTGTAAATCTGGGGTATGCCCTTTATAATGTTTGTATCTTATTCTTTTAATACATACGTCAACTTACCAAAAAAAAAAGTATAAGCAAGGAAAAGAAAACATTGTGGTTGATGAACTTTTGCACATGTATGTTTTTTTATCTACTTTGGATGCTAGGTTTCTAGGATTTGAACACATAAAAGAATTGTACAAGGATGATAGTGATTTTGCTAATGTTTACAATGCTTGCGAAAGTTTAGCTTCTAGGAAGTTCTATAGACTTGATAGATATTTGTTTAAAGAAAGTCGTTTGTGTGTTCCATTAAGTTCTATGCATGAATTGTTTGTACATGAAGCACATGGGGCGGGTCGATGGGGCATTTTGATGTTGTTAAGACTTTAAATATGTTGCATGAGTATTTTTATTGGCCTAAATGAAAAAAAAGATGTGCACCATATATGTGATAAATGCATAACTTGTAGGAAAGCAAAGTCTAGCACTCAACCACATGGCTTGTATATCCCTCTGCCTGTACCTAAGGAACCATGGGTAGATATTTCGATGGACTTCGTCTTAGGTTTACCTAGGTCAAAACGAGGTAGGGATTTAATTTTTATAGTCATTGATAGATTTTCAAAGATTTCCATGTCATAAAACTGATGATGCAACTAACACTGTTGATTTGTTCTTTAGGGAGATAATATGACTTAACGGGGTCCCAACGAGCATTATGTCTGATAGAGATGTTTAGTGCCTTAGCTATTTTTGGAAGGTGTTATAGAGAAAATTGGGTTCTAAACTGTTTTTTTCAACTACTTGTCACCCCAAACAGATGGACAAACCGAAGTAGTTAAGAAGACCTTAACACAACTTCCGCGTGCTTTCATTCAAAAGAACTTAAAGAATTGGGAAGATTGTTTGTCATTTATAGAGTTTGCATATAATCATAGTGTGCATTCTATTATTAAATTTTCACAATTTGAAATTGTGTATGGATTCGACCCTTTAACTTCCATGGATTTGATTCCTTTGCCTGTTGATGAAAGGGTTAGTTTGGATGGTAATCGTAAAGTACAGGTGGTGAAGACACTACATGAGAATGTGCAAAAACAAATTGAAAAGAGGAACCGTCTTTCAGCCCGGTGATTGGGTTTAGGAGCATATGCATAAGGAGAGATTTCCGACCCATAGGTAATAAAAGCTACAACCATGAGGAAATGAGCCATTTGATATAGGTGATGATTCGAGGTCGAATCCTTTTGAAGAGAGAGGGGATGATGAGGATCAGCCCAACACCAAACATAATCATGTCATCGACCCATTGGAGGTTGTAATTGGGCCATTTACAAGAGCTAGGGTAAAGAAGCTTAAAGAAGCATTGAATAGGCTTTATGGAGCAAGACGGAGCTTGGGAGAACTAAGGAGCATGAAGGACACCCTCTAATTCATCTAATTCAGTTCCAAAAAGAGCCCAATTCGTGTGGAACAAAGGGTTGATGGTCTGGCCCCGTAACAACCTTGTTAGGCTTGCTTTTTCCTAATGCTACAAGGATAGAAAGTAATTTATTCTCCTAATTAAGTAAGGAAGTCGGCTAGCTCTTGTTCCTAACGAGGGGAGGATTATTTAGTGATTTTCCTAACCTAGAAAGGAAAGTAATTAAATCAACAACAAAAGAGAAAATTTGCTTTGTTATTTATCCAAGTTATACAAGAAAATCCAAGCTAATCAAGGACATGAAAGGGGCGGCAATAAAGAAATCAAATAAGATTAATTAGCTTTTATTTTCTCAAGTTATATACGGCAAAACAATACCAGATTTTATGTTATTTTTATTTCTTTATGTTTTGGGTTATATTTAGGTTTAATTGTAAAGGGTTCATTAGGGTTTATTTCAGTTTAGAGTCAGTATAAATAAGGGCATAACAAACATGTAGGGTATGCAATTTTCAGATCAATCCACATGAATTGGGCTCTTCTTGGACCTGAACTAGATGAATTAAAGGCTGTCCATCATGCTCCTTAAATGTCCCAAGCCCCTCTAGGTCCATCTTGCTCCATAAGTTCTGAACAAGCCCATTCAATGCTTCTTTAAGCTTCTTTGCCCTAACTCTTGTGATTGGCCCAATTGACACCTCCAATGGGTCGTTAACATAATTACGCTTGGTGTTGGGCTGATCCGCATCATTGCTAGCATATCTTCGATCAAAGACAAGAAGATGAAGAAATTTTTTTAAAAGCATAACTATTGTCTTTATCACTTACACACATCTTGATTTAGTCAACTAAAAAGATATGCATTCATAAATGAAGATTGACCAATAAGGTAAGCATCTCCTTTCATACTTTTAATTATGAGTATTTTTAGGGTAAAAAATTAGGTTACCTTATGTAAGTTCATATCTCTACCTAAGTGTACAATTAGATACACTTATGATAAAAGCATATGAAAATGATGTGGCCTAACTAATTTATAAAACAAAATTAGAAATGATTAGTCTAAGGATTTAATCTTCTTCAGAATACTAAGGTGTCATCTTAAGAGAGATTATATGTGCATATCATGAAGCTTGATGTGAGTGGGAATAAGAAAAAAATAGCTTTTTGAGAGCTGATTTAATGATTTTGTTTATCAAAACAAATAATCATCATTATTTTTTTCTCTCTTTATTTCTTATTTTAAGGCACTTATTTTGCAATCTTTCAAAAAAAATTCTTCATCTTTACTTGAAATCTTCTAATAAATCAAAAGAAATTTATGAGACAAAGCATTTGTTTATCCTTTCTATAAAAATAGCAAAGTTATCCTATTTTGATCTGATATCTCTTGAGAATATTATAACAAAAACAATGTTTCTTTACAATCATTTGCAACATACATTTGATATGATACAGGTACAGTCAAATTCGGATTTTGATATAAAATGTGCACCTATCCAGTTTTACGGCAGTAGTCATAATTCTTAATCCGATCATTGGATTGGACTGAAATTTTATGTGGGGTACTTACCAAAAAAAAAAGAAATTTTATGTGGGGTCTCCTGACATGTTGTCCTACCTAGGGTTAACATTTCAGGTCAATTAAAGATCAGAAATGCATCGCAGTGCAGGTTAATAGAGGTTGTATGAATTTTTTTATTTGATTCCTTTTGACTTGTGGACTTTCTATTCGGTAAGGATCCTTTTCCTACAAGAATATGGCAGCTTGTTTTGGGAATCTCCTAGTTCTACAATGATCTTTAATTGGCTGCAATACAGTTTCCAAGTGTAGTAAGGATTCATAAATGTTTCAGAATCCTTTTTTTTTTGTAAGTTGACGTATGTATTAAAAGAAGAAGATACAAACATTATAAGGGGCATACCCCAGATTTACAATGATAACACAAACATAAAACAACAGATGGCTACAGGCTAGCCACCGACCATAAAACTGAAACCTCACTAGATTCGATAGGGAAACCAATACAACCAGCTAACTATAAGAATCTATGGTATTCACCCTCCAAGCTCGTTGGATCCTTTTGTTTTCATTTGTTGGGACGACATTCCTCATCAAATGAAGCTTATCACGAATGATACATTTGATTTGATTAAAGACCAAATTCGAAGTTCTGGACATTCCAGCAAAGATCCATGCATTCCGTTCTTTCCATACATGATACACTATAGCTGCAAAACTCAGTTTACGAAAAAAATTAACGAAACTCTTGCCATGCCAAGAGACAGTGGCCTATCGAATCCATTCATCCCAGCCTTTTGTCATTCTTGGAATGTCGCATCTGTCACAAACATCCCACCAGATCGCTTTAGTATAGGAGCATTTAAAGAACAAGTGGTTGTGATCCTCATTGTTGCAGAGACTGAGTGAGCATCTATTGGGACCATGTATACCAAACCGATGAAGTTTATCTTGAGTTGTGAGTTTCTGTTGGACAACCATCCATAGAAGAAATGAATGTCTTGGAACACCATTCTTGAAGCACACAATGTCATGCCATTCAACCATCTGACGATGACGTCTTAGTTGTTCCCAAGCTACTTTGATCGAGAATCTGTGATTTGGCGAATCCAACCAAACTATGTCATCCTTTTGCCCCATCTTAGGATTGGAATTGGAAGGAATAGCTTCTATAATGGGATGCCAGCCAATAGCTTGGGTGGTAGGAGTTTTCCATTCTGAGTTATGAATTAGCACATTCACCTTCGCGTTCTTGGCCATACCTGAATCATAGATGAATCTTTCCCCGTAAGAATCCTTTTGTTTCAGAATCCTTTTCTTACAAGGATTCCTTATTCATCCTACCTACAACAAGGAATGAAGATTTCAGAATTAATTCTACCTTCAGATTTGATTCTCCTAACTTATATGGTACTTATAAAGGGCAGCAAATCTGATCCTAACATATTTAGGATATTAAATTCAGATTTATTATTGTTACATATAATTGTAGTGTGCACTCTACTACTGAATTTTCACCATTTAAAATTGTGTATGAATTTAACCCTTTAACTCCAATGGCTTTGATTCCTTTGCCTATTGATGAAAGGGTTAGTTTGGATGGTAACGTAAAGCACAGGTGGTGAAGACACTCCATGAGAGTGCGCGGCAACAGATTGAAAAGAGAAATCGTGTGTGTGCGACCAAAGCCAATAAGGGGCTCAAACATGTTGTCTTTCAGCCCCGCGATTGGGTTTGAGTGCATATGCGCAAGGAGAGATTTCCGGCCCATAGGAAATCAAAGCTACAACCACGAGGAGATGGGCCATTTCAGATACTTGACCTCATCAATGAAAATGCTTATAAAGTTTGATTTTTTTTTTTTGGTAAGTTGACGTATGTATTAAAAGAAGAAGATACAAACATTATAAGGGGCATACCCCAGATTTACAATGATAACAGAAACATAAAACAACAGATGGCTACAAGCTAGCCACCGACCATAACACTGAAACCTCACTGGATTCGTTAGGGAAACCAATACAACCAGCTAACTAACAAATTAAGAATCTATGGTATTCACCCTCCAAGCTCGTTGGATCCTTTTGTTTTCATTTGTTGGTGCGACATTCCTCATCAAATCAAGAATCTATAAAGTTTGATTTGCCAGGTGAGTATGGTGTTAGTGCTACCTTTAATGTTTCTAATCTTACTCTGTTTGATGTAGGCGATGATTCGAGGTCGAATCCTTTTGAAGAGAGAGGGGATGATGCGGATCAGCCTAACACCAAGAGTAATCATGCCAATGACCCATTGGAGGTGCCAATTGGGCCAATCACAAGAGCTAGGGCAAAGAAGCTTAAAGAAGCATTGAATGGGCTTGTTGAGAACTTATGGAGCAAGATGGACCTAGAGGGGCTTGAGACATTTAAGGAGCATGATGGACAGCCTTTAATTCATCTAGTTCAGGTCCAAGAAGAGCCCACTTCGTGTGGAACAAGGGGTTGATATGTCCGGCCCAATACCAACCTTGTTAGGCTTGTTTTTTTCCTAATGCTACAAAGATAAAAAGTCAGCAATTTATTCTCCTAATTAAGTAAGGAAGTTGGCCATATCTTATTCCTAAAGAGGGGAGGACTATTTAATGCTTTTCCTAACATAGGAAGGAAAGTAATTAAATCAGCAACAAATGAGGAAATTTATTTTCTTATTTGTCCAAGTTAAACAAGGATATCCAAGCTAATCAAGGACATCAAAGGAAAGGGGGCAGCAACACAAATTTTTCAAATCAGATTTTTCCTAGTTTATGTAGGACTTCTTAAGGGTGACAAATCTGATTCTAGTATATTTAGGATGGTAATTTTCGGATTTTAATTATTTTCTTCTTAGTTTTTGCATTATTATTCCTTATTTGGATCAATTGTAAGTGGGCTTCATATAAGTCTACCTAAGGGGGGTCCATTAGGGTTTCTTTAAGTCTAGAGTCAATATAAATAAAGGCATAACCAAACATGTAAGGTTACGTAATTTTCAAATCAATAAACTTCTTTGCTGTACTTGTTGTGTGTTGGTGGGATAATCTCCCTTCCTTGGTTCTCTAAAGAATTGAAAACGACTTATCGAAGAACAACTGTCTTCGTGGCGTCATCTTTATACTTCTCGTTCGTGAATCAATATTCATTGGGTGGGGGTTTCTGTTTCCAATAATGATGGTGCCTGGGTATAAGTTATCTTTGTGTCACACTCCTATCAAACCTGATTTACTTGGCTTTCTGGGAATTCATGTCTTTGCATGTGGGTTGCGTGACCATGTTATCATGAGGTTCGCATCATGGATGGTTACTTTTTCAAAGAGAATAGGTTATGTGTTCGTGCTAGTTTTTTTTTTTTTGCGTGAATTGCTTGTTCATGAAGCACATGAGGGTGGTTTAATGGGTCATTTTGGGGTTACAAAAACCTTAGCTGTATTATATGAGCATTTCTATTGGCCAAAGATGAAAAGGGATGTGCAACGTATCTATAAAAAGTGCATTGCTTGTAGAAAGGCAAAATCTAGAGTACAACTGGATGCATTGTATACACCATTGCCTGTGCCTGTTGAATCTTGGGTAGATATCTCTATGGACTTTGTTTTAGGTCTAGGTCAAAGAAAGGTAGAGACTACTTTTTTTTATGGTTGATGCATTTTATTGCAAGCCATAAAACAGATGATACAACTCATATCGCAGACTTGTCCTTAGTTAGGGAGGTTTGTATGGCATTTCTAGGAGTATAGTGTCAGATTGTGATGTTTAATTCCTTAGCTACTTTTGGAAGACTTTGTAGAGAAAGTTAGGAACTAAACTCTTATTTTCAACAACTTGTCATCCTCAAACAGATGGACAAATTGAGGTAGTGGATAGAACTTTATCCCAACTTTTGCGTTTTTATTCAAAAGAATCTGAAAAGCTGGGAAGAATGTTTGTCTTTTATTAAGTTTGCTTATAATAGAATTGTGCATTTGACCACTAGCTTTTCTCCTTTTAAAATTTTTTATGAGTTTAATCCACTAACTCTTATGGACTTAATTCATTTACCTTTTAAAGAAAGGAAAAGTTTAGATAGTAAAAAGAAGATAGATGGTGAGACAACTCCATGAGGGAGTTCGACTGCAAATAGAGAAGAAGAACAAACTGTACGCTTCTAAAGCAAATAAGTAAACAATTTATTTTCCAGCCCAGTGACTGAGTTTGAGTGCACATACGTAAAGAATGATTTCCTAACCAAAGAAAATCAAAATTATAGCTTCGTGGTGATAGTCCACATACAAAATTGATCTTCTATTAGGATTACTTTTAAGAACTATTTAAACACATGCAACCTAAATTTCAGCAGCTTTGATGATTATTACTTCTGAATTTTTCAATTTTAACGTGTGAGAGTGATTTTTGCATTCTTCATTTCTTGAATGAACCGAATCTGACTTATCGAAGAATAACTAGCTTCGTGCCATCATTCTACTCAATCCAATAGTGTTGGTGCCTTGGGGCAGGTTTCCATTGTGTCACACTCCTATCAGATCTATTTTGACTTTTCGGGATCAGATCTTAATCTTAATTGTAGGTTGCGTGATCACGAGATTCGCATCAAGAAGTTTGTAGAATGTCCTATGATAAAAAACTTAAAAAATTACATAGAGTTGTTTCTTTATAATAGAAACTTCTAGTTGCATGTAAATATCTATCCTAACTTGTTCTCTTAAAATCCACATCGCCCATGAGAATTAACGATGATAACTATCACATGCTTACATCAACTTATAAAAAAACAAAAGAATTTGATAATGTTGTTCCACTTGTTTTATCCAATATTAGGTTTAATTAGAATGTCGTTCCAAGACATTCATTTCTTCTATGGATGGCTGTCCAACAGAAACTCACAACTCAAGATAAACTTCATCGGTTTGGTATACATGGTCCCAATAGATGCTCACTCTGTCTCTATTTTTGTTTTCTGGCTCTTCTCAACCATCTTTCTATTTTTGTTTTCTGAATAATATTAGGTTTAATTATCTTAGCTGCTACTTTTCTATCTTCATCTTAACTTTCTTTCCTTATAAATTCCTCATTTTTTTTATATTTTTTTGCCCATGAACAAAACAAAGCAACCATCTTTTTTTTTTTTCATTGCTTTGTCCACTTTATTTCAAAACATTGAAACTTTGTGTAGCACAAATTCAACCCCATAAATATATTCTGATTTTTTAGAAAAGGAGACAAGGAATAGCAGCGCCTAGTATTGTCCACTCTATCATGCGAAATTAAAATATCATGTTCTCCATAAAAATAATAAATAAAAACATTATAATTTATCTAACCCTTTAATATGCATGTGCATCAAATTTAGCGTTATAGCTAGGTTTTGAATCATTTATTAAGTTGATTATTTTTTTAATTGCATACCTTAACACTTTGTTTTTTATATTAGATTTGGTCATCATTCTTTTAACTACGATGTTTTTTGTTTTGAATCCTTTATTGAAATAATTTGTCTTTGAATTTTATCTCTTGACATTTTATTTTTATATGGTCCTTATTCTTTTGATCGTTATATCCTTTTCTTAATTGAAGTTGTTTTTCAATTTCATCCGTTATGATTTAGTTTTTTTTTTGTGTCAAACTTGGTTCTCTTTTTTTTTTCTTTTCAAATCTATATTTTTTTAAATTGCTTTTTTAATTTGTGTTTTTCATGTTTATGCCTAATTTTCTTCGTTGGTTTAGAGTTTTACATTATTATTTTTTTGTTTGCCTTTTATGTTGTGATATGAACTCATGATATGTTGACACTTGATTTTTTTTTAATTTGATTTTTCTTTTCAATTCAATAATTTTGATATTTAAGGTTCGACATGATATTATTCACGAGTTTTCACAACCTCACTTGGTTTTTTGTTGGTGCTTTGTTTTTTAATACTTTTTCTCATGGCTTTTTTTTCTCGATTTCATCATTCTACTGTTCGATTCATGGAGTTTGATGATCATTATTGATGCGAACCTCGTGATGACGTGGTCATGCAACCCACACGCAAAGACACCAATTCCCGGAAAGCCAAGTAAATCAGGTTTGATAGGAGTGTGACACAAAGATAACTTGTACATAGGCACCAGCACTATTGGAAACGGAGACTGGTTGCGTAAAGGGAAGGTATTGGCACCCCAAATATGCCCTACCTAAGGTAAGCTACATTGTTTTATTGTCTGATAAAAATCTAAGGTCTTGTCATGTTGGTCCGTCTATGATTCAAGAAAAGCCTTCCTCCTTAGATGTTCTTATCTTATGGGGTAAAACCTAACCGGTCTAATGTCTATAACAGAACTATCTTTTCAATATCAGGAATACGTTTTATGTATAAATTCGAAATCAAAGATATTGAAACAAAACAAAATATTTTTTTGATTTTTTTTGAAATATTGGCCAAGTTCTCATGACTTTAATAAGCTGGTTATTAAAGCCAAAATGCATGCTAAAATATAATATATATTTTTTGAAGTTTTCTATTTTGTATAAAAATACAATATGTCTCATGACTTTAATAAAGTGGTTATTAAAGCCAAAATGCATGCTAAAATATAATAATTTTGATATTTAAGGTTCGACATGATATTACTCACGGGTTTTTACAACCTCACTTGGTTTTTTGTTGGTGCTTTGTTTTTTAATACTTTTTCTCATGGCCTTTTTTTCTCGATTTCATCATTCTACTGTTCGATTCATGGAGTTTGATGATCATTATTGATGCGAACCTCGTGATGACGTGGTCACGCAACCCACACGCAAAGACACCAATTCCCGGAAAGCCAAGTAAATCAGGTTTGATAGGAGTGTGACACAAAGATAACTTGTACATAGGCACCAACACTATTGGAAACGGAGACTAGTTGCGTAAAGGGAAGGTATTAGCACACCAAATACGCCCTACCTAAGTTAAGCTACATTGTTTTATTGTCTGATAAAAATCTAAGGTCTTGTCATGTTGGTCCGTCTATGATTCAAGAAAAGCCTTCCTCAGTAAGGATGTTCTTATCTTATGGGGTAAAACCTAACCGGTCTAATGTCTATAACATAACTATCTTTTTAATATCAGGAATACGTTTTATGTATAAATTTGAAATCAAAGATATTGAAACATTTTTTTTGAAATATTGGCCAAGTTCTCATGACTTTAATAAACTGGTTATTAAAGCCAAAATGCATGCTAAAATAATATATATTTTTTAAGTTTTCTATTTTGTATAAAAATACAATATGATTTTTTTAAGTTTTGAGAGATTCGGCAGTATGCACAAAAAATATTTTTTTATATGTTTTCAAAGTTTTGATGAAAACTAGGTATTTTAATATCGGATTTGTATCTTTTTTAAAAAATACAAACCAATATCAATCAAAATGACGTAAAACAAATACGCGAGGAAATCGCAATTTCTTCGAAAATATATTTTTTTCTTTTTTTAAAAAATAAAAATGAACTGGGCTTGGCTGGACTCAGCCCAGCTGCGCGGGCTGGGTTGATGTTCTAACATTAAAAAAATAAACTAGGCCAAACCTAACCCAATTTGTGGGTTGGGCCTGTATTGGCCTAGTTACATGGCTTGACTCAGCCCAGCCGCGTGGGCTGGGCTGATGTTCCAGCCCGACATAACAAAAGGGCTGGTTACTATGCAATTCAGGTCTTTAACTACTGGAAGCTTCCTTACATCACATCTAGAGGAATCTCCTTCTGATAGTTGTGACAATTCAGAATTCTGCCTATATTCAACAGTAGAAAATTTGGTAATGATGGCCATCCTATCGTTTTAAAAGACCTGAAAACCAATATGCTTTATGGTTAAGTTTATGTCTTATGCAAAATATGTATTGTGGAGCATACACCCTAAGGTCGGTTCTAATTCTTTTATGCTTGACAAGGGTAGGTTGGCTATTAAGTCTCTAAAAAATGTCTCTTGTTGTCCTAGTGATCGCCCTCTTGAAGGCAATATGGGGCTCAGCAGGTAATGGGATGGAATATGGACCCTAACTCTTCAGTTAGGGTTTACACAAACTTAAACCTTGATTAAAAGTCATAAGGTAAGCTGCTAGTCCCTCACTTAACTTAAAAGTTTTTCAGTAAAAACTCTCACATAAAATGAATAATGCATGACACAATTCTATACAATGTATGAACAAATAAGTACAAAAATCAAAGTGTGTAAATAAAATAAGCATCTTAATTTGCCCAACAAAACAAAAGGGCTGGTTACTACACGGTAACCAGCCAAAATATAATTAGCTAGTTACTGTGCACAACACAATAACTAGCTAATTAAGCTTCATTTGCTGCAGAACGTGAGTCACGTTCTGCATGCAAATGGAAGAAAGGCTTCGGCATGTAAACTAGAGACGGCGGCGAGGAGGTTACCTGGAGTGGCGAGACACAATTGTGGCCATCAGCAGTGGTTAAAGGCGGCAGTTTTCCTTCCTTCTGTCCTGTCTCCTCTGTTTCTCTTCTTTGCCCTCTCCTCTGTTTCTTCATGGCAGTCAGCGGCGGTTAAGTGGTGTGCTGTGGCGGTGGAGCGTAGGGTCGATGGTTGTTGTGGTTGTTCTTCTTCTATTTTTCTCTGTTTTGTTTTGGTTTCTCCTCTATTGCTGCTCCTGTCTCCTCTTTCCCTCTCTTTTTTTCCTTTCTTCTTCCTCCTCTGTTCTTCCCTTTTTTATTCTTTTCGTTTATGTCCCTCTCTCTCTCGGTCTCCCTATCAATATCTCCCCGACTTTTTTTAGTTTCTACTGCTTCGGTCCCTTCTCTTCCCTCCTTTTGTTACTCTCAGAAAACCTGTTGTTTCCCTTCTTTCGTCCTCCCCTTTCTCTCTCAAAAACTGTCTGTCTGTCTCTCTTTCGTCCTCCCTTTTCTCTCTCAAAAACTATCTGCCTCTCGCTCTCGGTTTTCGTCTCTTGTCCACCCTTTCCTTCCTTTTTTTTTTCTCTCTTTTCCCCTTTTTTTCACCTTTCAGGACAATATTTATAAGGGTAGGGGGATGGGATCAACCCTGCCCCATCCCATCACTGCTGGGGTGCACCACAGCCCCCCTGCTCTGTCACGGCACCGGGAGAGGCAGCTAATGGTGGCGTCGCTTGCAGGGCATGACTTCTTTGCTTTCTCATCATGAGGAGGTGCGGGTGGCGTCCGGTTTTGGTTGTAACAGAGCACGTGGGGAGGGAGAGGAAGAAACAAGGAGAAGAAAGCAAAAAACATCTCTTCCCCTGCTGTATGTCCAACGGAAGAAGAAGAATAAATAGTGCCGCCCCAAAACAGCATTGTTTTGTTTTTTTTTTTTTTTGAAATATGCATGAAACGGCGTCGTTTTGCCCAAAACACGCCGTTTCATTTAAATGGAAACTGGCGCTAAAGTGTCCGATTTCAAGTCACTCCTTCAATTAGCACGCTTTTCAGTTTAGTCCTTGGTTTTGGATTTCTTCAATCAAGTCCCTAAGTGGCCTTCAAACTTCAATATTTATGTAATTAAGCCCCCAATTTGACTAAATCAACTCTCAACAGTTATAATTTGACCCCAGAACTTTAATTTCCTTCAATTAAAGCGCATATTGACTTAAAAAACATCCTTTTCTTGTAATCAACCCTCCATAAATTCAATTAAACCTTCAATAAAATTTTCTTTATCAATAGGGCTCTCACCGGTCATTGATGTACAGTCAAATTTCAAACTTTGTATTTTTGAACCTCCTCAACCAATTTTTGACCATTTTCTGAGCACTCTGGCATCCTCTTTTCATTGTTATTTTTTTATATATTTTTGATTAATTTTTTTTTGCAGGGACCCAAAAATAGGTTACAACAGCTGCCCCCTCTTTACAATACTTACAGAGCAAAGACTTTGCAAAGTAAGTTTTGTAAAGATAAACAAACGTGAACTTCCAAAACTGAGACCCCTTCATCGATCCCAAAATCCTTTGTGGTTAGGATAAACTGAGATTCCTTTCGCCAATCTCCTTTAACCAGAACCAAAAATCCTGTGTGGTTAGGATAAACTGAGATCCCTTCGCTGATCCCCTTTAACCAGAACCAAAATCCTTTGTGGTTAGGATAAACTGAGATTTCGTTCGCCGATCCCCTTTAACCAGAACAAAAAATCCTTTGTGGTTAGGATAAACTGAGATCCCTTCGCCGATCCCCTTTAACCAGAACCAAAAATCTTGTGTGGTTAGGATAAACTGATATCCCTTCGCCGATCCCCTTTAACCAGAACCAATAATCATGTGTGTGGTTGGGCTAAACTGAGATCTCTTCGCCGATCCCCTTTAACTAGAACCACAATCTGTTTGTGGTTAGGCTAAACTGAGATCTCTTCGCTGATCCCCTTTAACCAGCACTAATAATCATGTGTGTGGTTGTGTCTGGAGAGTCCACCTAAACGTTTAGCTCGATCCAACGGTTGGATTGAGAATTATAATTGTTGCCGTAAACCCGGACTGCTGCGCTTTTTACGCCAAAATCTGAATCTGACCTTACTTGGGTCGTGATACTCCGTGACTTAAGTCGGTTCTTTCAGTTTCTCATAATAACTAATATCTGTATATATTTGTGCAATTCTTTGCTCTTTCTTCCTTTTTTGAATCTCTTCTCCAATTCTCATTTGAAAATAGACACCACTATTGAAAAATTAAAAAAGTACTTTCCCGCTCTACCTTAGAATGCGATTACAAAAATTTACCGTTCTAGGTGTGCAAGATTGAGGTTGTTAATGAATCATGGAATTCCTAAAGATTTTCACTGGCTAATTGAAGCAAAGGTCCGATTATTAGGTGAGTCCTCCAATTCTTTCATTTCAAACATGCCTGGAACAGGTAAAAGCACTTTTGCAAAGAAACATCGTGCAAAACAACTGAAAGTCTTTCATAGATATGCTAGATGGACTTGTAATGCAACATGTTGTTTTTTAGGAAAACTGGCGGAAGCCTATCCCCGACCCATAGAGGGCGTTTAAGTCGTTCTTGGATGTAAAACCAAGAAAAGATGTGAGCCACAATCACAACTACCTGTACATACACATGTTTTTTCAAAATAAATAAATAGAGAGAGAGAGAGAGAGAGAGACTCCAACTGGCCTACATATAGATGGTATAATTGCATTTTCTATTTCTCATCTATAAAATCTTCTCTTCCTTTCCTTCATTTCTACTCAACCCATACATTCAACAAATATGGAAATGTGTAGAAATGACAGGTTCCTGAAGTCATCACATAAGAAATATTTGTGTTTTCGGTGGATCCAGTCCTGTGAAAGCAAGAGTTTTTAGAATCAGCAAATCATCTTGGTCAGGTACTAACTGAGAGAAAGATTCATTTAGTGTATGGAGGAGACAGCCTTGGGTTAATGGGGGGTGTGTGAATAGCTGTATTTTTAGGATGTAGTCAAGTTTTGGGGTTGTCCCCAAAGTTTTAGCAAAAGGGGACATCATTGGAAAAACAATTGGAGAGGAACTACAGGTCTCCACAATGTCTGATCGATTGAATGCAATGTTTAACCATGCTGACGCTTTCATTGTCTTACCAGGTGGCCTGGGCACATTGGAAGAGATCTTTCATATTTTCTCTTGGGCCCAACTGCACATTCACCATAAACCTATAGGTCTGTTAAATATTAATAGTTTTTATGATAATTTGTTGTCTTTTCTTGATCAAGCTGTAGAACAGGAATTTCTAACATCTTTAGCATGACAAATCATAATCTCTGCTATTACTGCTGAACAATTGATTGACCAACTACAATCTTTCATCCCTGTAATTAATCCCTCCATGAGTCGCATAAATTGGTCAACTAAGGAAAGCCGTAAAAGCTTAGATTGGATTTGAGCCTTCGTTTGTGAATCCTTGTTGTGTCTTTTGGTTTTATTAGTACCATATTATTTTGTGTTGTTATTTATTATATTTGTTTAAGGGTGTTTCAGGTTTGTCAGTGTTCGTTGTTTCAGGTGATGTCTTCTATACTTTATCTTTCTACCTTATGACATTAAGGACAATGTCTCGTTCTAGTTGGGGAGAGAGGGTAGTAGTTGACATTAAAAAAAAACTAACTTACTAACTGTTTTTGCTATTATTAAAACTATTTGACAAAATTGTTATTAGGATGGCAGAGTAAGGAGGAATTTTATTGACTCTTGAGACGCATCTTAGTAAATAGTCTTATCAAGGTCTATCAAAATACTTATTAAAATATTTAGGTTTACAAACTCTTGCATTGTTATCACTTGATTCTGCTTATATACTTATTTAACAAGTATTCTTAAACCTTCATTTTCACACACACACTCTAACATATGATTGTGGGTTACACATTGGATTATTACATTATTTATGTTCTTTTGTTAAAGGTAACAACTAAGTGAATCCACTATCACTTGGCATGGCAACAGTTTCGTCAATGTTTCTCGTAAACTGAGTTTTGCAGCTACAGTGTATCATGTATGGAAAGAACGGAATGCAAGGATCTTTGCTGGAATGTCTAGAACTTCGAATTTGGTCTTTAATCAAATCGAATGTATCATTCGTGATAAGCTTGATTTGATGACGGATGTCGTACCAACAAATGAAAACAAAAGGATCCACCGAGCTTGGAGGGTGAATACCATAGATTCTTAATTTGTTAGTTAGCTGGTTGTATTGGTTTCCCTAACGAATCTAGTGAGGTTTCAGTTTTATGGTCGGTGGCTAGCCTGTAGCCATCTGTTGTTTTATGTTTCTGTTATCATTGTAAATATGGGGTATGCCCCTTATAATGTTTGTATCTTCTTCTTTTAATACATACGTCAACTTACCAAAAAAAAAAAAAAAAGTCAGCAATTGATTCTCCTAATTAAGTAAGGAAATTGTCCATATCTTATTCCTAAAGAGAGGAGGACTATTTAATGCTTTTCCTAACTTAGGAAGGAAAGTAATTAAATCAGCAACAAAGGAGGAAATTTGTTTTCTTATTTGTCAAAGTTAAACAAGGAAATCCAAGCTAATCAAGGACATCAAGGGGGGCAGCAACACAAATTTTCCAAATCAGATTTGTCCTAGTTTATTTGGGACTTCTTAAGGGTGACAAATCTGATTCTAGCATATTTAGCATGATAATTTTTGGAATTTTATTATTTTTATTATTTTCTTCTTAGTTTTTGGGTTATTATTACTTATTTGGGTCAATTGTAAGTGGGCTTCATATAAGTCCACCTAAGGGGGGTCTATTAGGGTTTTCTTAAGTCTAGAGTCAGTATAAATAAAGGCATAACCAAACATGTAAGGTTATGCAATTTTCAGATCAATTAACTTCTTTGCTGCACTTATTGTGTGTTGGTGGGATAATCTCCCTTCCTTGGTTCTCTAAAGAACTGAAAACGACTTATCGAATAACAACTGTCTTCCTGGCGTCATCCTTATACTTCTCGTTCGCGAATCAATATTCGTTGGGTGGGGGTCTCCGTTTTCAATAGTGCTGGTGCCTAGGTACAAGTTATCTTTGTGTCACACTCCTATCAAACCTGATTTACTTGGCTTTCCGGGAATTGGTGTCTTTGCGTGTGGGTTGCGTGACCACGTGATCACGAGGTTCACATCAGTCGCCCTTTAGAAGTCCCATATAAGCTAGGAGAATCAAATCTGAAGCTAGAATTAATTCTGAAATCTTCTTTCCTTGTTGTAGGTAGGATGAATAAAGAATCCTTGGAAGAAAAGGATTCTGAAACATTTATGAATCCTTGCCACACTTGAAAACTATGTTGCAGCCCATTGAAGATCCTTGTATTATTTGTAGATTCCCAAAATAAGTTGTCACATCTTTTTAGGTAAAGAATCCTAGCTAAATAAGAAGTCCACAAGTCGAAAGAAAGTAAATAATAAAATTCATACAACCTCTGTTGACCCGTATTGACATGCCTTACCGAACTTCGATTGATCTGAAATTTTAACCCAAGGTAGGACAACATGTCAAGACACTTCACGTACAATTTTAACTCGATCCAACAGTCAGATTGAGAATTATGACTGTTGCCGTAAAACTGGATAGTTGCACGTTTTACATCAAAATCCGAATTTGACCTTTTCTGGATCGTATCAAAACTTTTAAAAGTTTAATTTTTATCCATTGATGCATGCAAGAGTTTGTCAAACTTGAATAACTAGATTTGATGGGAAACCCACCAGTTTTAATTGCATTTTTATGGATAATCAGGTTTGTTTTGTATGTATAACTTTTAAATTTTCATTTGTGGCGTTGCTTTTATTGTTGGTTAAGTTTATTTGAAAATTTGATACACGGCGGGGCAATCCAAGTGATGTTCCGTGAATGATTTGAAAATCAGCAACAATGAATCTGACGAAAAATGGATGAAGGATGGGTATGGTTGTGTTGTCTTTGTTTTGGTGTTTAGGCTGGATTATAGTGATTTCAAGGTAAATAAGATCGAAGATAGATAGTGATTTCAAGGTAAATAAGATGGAAGATAGACTAGAATGATACTTTGATAAGTCGATCTGGACGCCACAAAGATTAATTTAAAATTTCGACGCCACAAAGTCAGGTAGGGTTCTTCACAAAATTAATTTGGAAAAACAACTCTTAATTCTATGAATTAAGTTTCAAATCTTGGCCAAAAGTCCTTTATTACATATTCTGATACTATATTTATAATTGGAACATCCCTCCAAAGTTAGGAAAAATTCAACATGACAGAAGTTAAGCCCAAAAAACAGACTTTGACAAACTAACCTAGACAGATTAACTAGCACACGTTTTTTGACCTTTCTAACATAAACAGACCAAATTTAAAACAACCATATCTTCTTACACAAAAGTCCAATGCAGTCATGGTTGGACAATCTAGAAAGAGCACGTTCTAAACTTGAAATCCACCTAGATTAATCTTGTTTTCACGTGCAATGGATGACTTCAAATTCGGGTTCAAATTCATTTGCTGTTCTGACCATAAACAGCATCAATTCCTTCACTTATTTGCATATCAACCCAAATTCAAGTAGCCTAGCAACAAAAGAACCATTACGGGCTTTTCCCATCTCCAAGTTTCAATTGTAGGCAAATAAACATCTTTTTTTTTGGTAAGTTGACGTATGTATTAAAAGAAGAAAATACAAACATTATAAGGGGCATACCCCAGATTTACAATGATAACAGAGACATAAAACAACATATGGCTACAGGCTAGCCACCGACCATAAAACTGAAACCTCACTAGATTCGTTAGGGAAACCAATACAACCAGCTTACTAACAAGTTAAGAATCTATGGTATTCACCCTCCAAGCTCGTTGGATCCTTTTGTTTTCATTTGTTGGTGCGACATTCCTCATCAAATCAAGCTTATCACGAATGATACATTCGATTTGATTAAAGACCAAATTCGAAGTTCTAGACATTCCAGCAAAGATCCTTGCATTCCGTTCTTGCCATACATGATACACTGTAGCTGCAAAACTCAGTTTACGAGAAAAATTAACGAAACTCTTGCCATGCCAAGAGCCAGTGGCCCATCGAACCCATTCATCCCAGCCTTTTGTCATTCTTGGAATGTCGCATCTGTCACAAACATCCCACCAGATCGCTTTAGTATAGGAGCATTCAAAGAACAAGTGGTTGTGATCCTCATTGTTGCGGAGACAGAGTGAGCATCTATTGGGACCATGTATACCAAACCGATGAAGTTTATCTTGAGTTGTGAGTTTCTGTTGGACAGCCATCCATAGAAGAAATGAATGTCTTGGAACAGCATTCTTGAACCACACAATGTCATGCCATTCAGCCAAGCTACTTTGATCGAGAATCTGTGATTTGGCGAATCCCACCAAACTATCTCATCCTTTTGCCCCAACTTAGGATTAGAATTGGAAGGAATAGCTTCTATAATGGGGTGCCAGCCAATAGCTTGGGTGGTAGGAGTTTTCCATTCTGAGTTATGAATTAGCACATTCACCTTCGCAACAGATTGGATCTGATCCAAGTAGACCATATTGAGCCATCTGAGTCATTGCACAGGTTCCAAATGTGTTTCAACAAAGCAATCTTGTTCCATTCTGTTATCCTTTTTATTCCTAGCCCCCCCTCCTTTTTTGGAAGACATACCTGATCCCAAGCCACTTTAGCCCAGTAGTTCTCATATCTGAACCCGACCAAAGAAAGGATTTCATAATTTGCTCCACATTTTTAATTACTTGCCCAGGTAAGAGAAAGAGAGATGCCCAATAGACTTGTATGGAAAATAAAACTGAATTAATCAGTTGTACCCGTCTTGCATACGAGAGTGTTCTACAAGTCCAATGTCGAACTTTAGAGGTGATTCGATCCACGAGGCCCTTACAATAAACAGCCTTTAGTCTAGATAAGAGAAAAGGTACTCCCAAATATTACATAGGGAGCTCCCCCTCTCTAAACCCAAGAATATGAATAATTTGCTCCCTCTCAGCATTTAACACACCGCTCAAGAAGATGTCACTTTTGTTTGGATTTGGATACAGACCTGATAGGTCTTGAAACTTTGTGAGCACAGTTCTGATCATACGAATTGAGTTTACATCCCTGTTGCTAAAAATCATCAAGTCGTCAGGAAAACAAAGATGAGAAATTTTGTCCTTCTTGCATCTCCAGTGGAACTTGAATTCTTGGTTGGCACTCATCTTGCAGAATAGCCCCGAAAGGATTTCCATACATAGGACAAACAAATATGGGGACAATGGATCCCCTTGTCTCAGCCCTCTTCCCCCTTGAAAGTAACCTGCAAGCTCACCATTGACGTTGATAGAGAATTGACATGATGTAACACAAACCATGATCCAATCAATGACTGTTCTAGGGAATCCCATTTTTATTAACATAGCGTCAACAAAATCCCACCGCACCGAGTCATAGGCCTTCATCAGATCAACTTTCATAGCACAACGAGCAGGTCCCGTAGATTTATGATAGCCTTTCATTAGTTCATGAGACAAAAGAATGTTATCACTGATTCATCGTCCTGAGATAAAAGCAGTCTGATATGGACCAACTAAGGATGGCAAAACAACTTTGATTCTCCCAGCTAGAATCTTAGCGATGCATTTGTACACTGTATTGCAGCAAGATATAGGACGAAAATCTGTCAACCTTGTAGGATTAGCAACTTTAGGAATAAGGGAAATGGATGTAGCATTCATTTCTTTAAGCATTCTACGAGTCTGAAAGAAGGATCTAACAGCGTTGATTACATCTTCCCCAACTATGTGCCACATTCTTTTGAAGAAACCTGCATTAAAGCCATCCGGACCAGGGGCTTTATTGTTCTTCAAACTAAACATAGCATGCTTAATCTCCTCCCTTGTTACATCTTGTGCGAGTAGATGTTGTTGCGTTGAAGACAGTTTCAAGTTAATTGCCGATTCCATCACTTCCTCGTTCAGAACCCTAGGCATCTGATCCACTCCCAACACACGATGGAAGTATGCAATTACTTCTGATTTGACTGCCTCGTGTCCTTCGACAACCTCTCCATCCTCCCTTGTAAGTGATAGAAGCTTATTTCTATTATGTCTTCCATTTACTGATTTGTGAAAGTAGCTAGTATTCTGATCCCCCAAGCTAAGCCATTGTATCCTTGCCTTCTGTTTGAAAAAACTCTCTTCAGCCCTGACGGTAGAAGCGTATTTATGAACAGTATCCCTTTCTCGCATGCACAAAATTGGATTGTCATGCGTTGTATGCATAGCCTGTTGAGCCTTATCCATTTTGTTTTTTGCATCTTTAACTCTATCTGAAATGTTGGAGAAGTGAGCCATATTGAAAAGTTTCAATTCCTATTTTAGCTTTCTTAGTTTGCAACACAGCTGATACATTGGACAACCCCCCGAATTCTGATCCCATACCTTCTTCACCAAGGGCATGAACTCGTCATGATCCATCCACATATCAAAGAATCTGAATGGTTTCTTTATGTTCTGATCATTGCCAATAACCTTTACCACCATAGGAGAATGGTCTGACATACCCGAACGCAAAAATCTCGCTTCCGATAATGGAAAGTTCAGATTCCACTTCTCATTGACAAGCACTCTATCTAGTTTCCGCATAATCAGATTCTCAGGACATTGGTTCGACCAAGTATAATGCATACCTGAATACCGAAGATCATCTGCTTTCGCTTCTCGAATACATGTATCCAATCTGTCCATAGTACCAGCCCACGTAGTAGACCCTCCTAACCTGTCCGACTGGTTGCGGATAGCATTAAAGTCACCCATAAGAATCCACGGGGTTGACTCCCATCCATCACTACGACTCACTATATCAGACCATAATGCCTCACGTAAGGAAGCATTATTGTCTCCATAAATAATTGAAGTATTGAAACTGATTTTGGTAGCTAATATAGTGACAGAAACATGAATAGCCTGGTCTGACATTCCAACAACATCCACCTTCACCATATCAGCATTCCAACAAACCCAAATACGACCACGACAAGAGAAATCATAATTATACAAGAAGGACCAAGAATGCAGAAGAAGTTTAGAAACATTATCTTTATTCTTGTCTTTAACTCGAGTTTCAACCAAACCAAAAAAAGCTATCCTCTCTTGATGGATGAGTCGACGTAATTCTGAATGCTTTATAGGATCATTCAAACCTCTAATATTCCAACATCCAATAATCATAGGAAAATAGAGAGGAGTACAAACAGCAACACAAAGATTACCTTGACGTGCCTCCTGGAGAGGAGCCAGATTTCTGATTCTTCTTTGAAGAGGCTTTTGAACCCCTTTTCTTTTTCTCTAGAGAGTCTCTAGCCTTAATAGCTAATTGATTAACAGTTTCCCTTTTGGTGGAATTCAGGGTTTGAGGGGTTGTCAGGATCGTTGACGTTAACTCCTTATCGGTTTGTTCCCCATCTGTATCACCTCCCATTGCGTCCATATCTTGATCTAAAGCAGTACTTGCAGCCCCTTGCTCCTGTTTCATGTCTTCTCGTAAACTCTTCAAGACAAGAGGAGAGGAAGGGTTTTCATCTTCATGACAACCAGCATTGCACACATCTGATGTCGCATGATCATTCATATTACAATCAGGCATATGTATACCAGATGTTGAACAACCATTCTCATTACAATTACCCACTTTAGATGCCAATGGAGCATTCTCCCCACTCACAGAACCCTTGTTTCGTTTACCAACTACTTGCCACTGAAACTGATTCGGCTTGTTATCCGCAGATTTAGAGTTCATAGCTCCTAGATTCCTCTTACCCTCTACCACCACTTTAAGATTATCAATGTTATTAGTAGCACATAGCGCTGTGGTGTGTCCAAAGACATTGCAATTACTGCACTTCGACGGTATCCATTCGTATTCAGCTGAAATTGTTATGAATAACCCATTTGGACAGCGAAGAACATATTCCTTAACCAACGTTTTCGAAGCATCTATCTCAACGCAAACTCTTGCGTAACTAAGCCTTTTACGCAACAATGTCGTATGATCCGCATGAAGGGGGACTCCAATAGCACTCGCTACACAGCTCAACCCCTTAATAGTCCAATACTCGAGAGGGATATTATACAGCCTAACCCATACCGGAACTCTTGCCAAATCATCTTTCAAAAATTGCATGTTCGGCTGCCAACGTTTAAGCACCAAAGGCCTGTTTGCCATGTGCCATGGGGCTCTTTCTAGCACATTAGTGGCATGATCCACAGAATCAAAGGTGAAGATGAAGAAACCATTATCCGAAGACAAAACTTCTGATAGACCGTAGGAGCTTCATATTCTTTTGGCAATAGAATTAACCACCGGATACGGTAATTTCTGCCCCACAAAATGACCAACTAGGGTGGATTTCCAAAATTCGCAGCCATCTTCAAACACATCAAGTGGAGGAGCTATTATCACACGACCATCAGTCATAGTAGGGGGAGCAAAATGCAGATTACGGACTGAACTAATGCCAAGGGTCTTGCTACCCTCATTGTCATCAACATCAGAACCCTTCAAAGCATTTAAAAAATTCAATTTGGGTCTAGGTTTTAGTTGTTCTTGTTGATGAGACCGTACCTTCACCTCATCAACTGTAGAACCCAACACATGGTTCATTTCTGGAACAACATTAGAAGCTTGGACAGTAGAGTGTTTCTCTATACCAGCATTAGAATCAGCTTGAAACTGAGAAATCCTCATCCAATGGCTATTCAACATATCTTGCAGTTCTAATCTTAATGTATGTCCTGACTTAACTTGATTGTGTTGTTCAATGTTAGAGCTGACCATTGGAACATTTTCCACAGAAGAACATAGAGACATTATGGTAGCATACAAATACTAGAGAGAGCAAAATTCTAATAAGATAACCTGAGGCCAAGAAGCAACCTAAGCTCAGAAATAACAGCAACCTAACTCATAAACAACAAAATGCAGATTAGTTCATGAAGGAAGAAGAGAATTACAGAATTACGAGGCCAATATCTCCCAGCATACTGATTGTAACAATAATCCGTTCGGTCAAGATGTAGAGTAGGTTTCGAAGAATAACATACTAAAAAATGGTAACGATCCAACGGTGAACAAAGAAGATCAAGCTACGACAAACCACTCTGAAACTAGCAAGAAAAATGAAACTTTTCCAAAGAACTATGATTTAATCTTCACATATGGCAAAGGCCTTCATGTCTATGACAGCCATAAGAGAAATCATAAAGAAAATCCATTCACTATGCTGACTTCACCACTTCTCCATAGTTCCAGAACTGAAAATGCAGAATAGTAGAAATATTGCGAGATCAATATCTCTTACCTCGTTGATTGGATAACAAATCCGTTCGGTCAATGTTGAGAGAAGGTTGAAAGGAACAACATAGTCAGAAATGAGAACAATCCAACGGTGGACGGAGTAGATGTAGCTCCGACAGCACCACACTCTCTCTCTTTCTCTCTTCTCTCTCTCTCTCTATTTGAGGTTCAATTCTGTCGCAAACAAATCATTCAGACATTCATCCTTGAGAACAAAAGGGGAGTAACAGTTTTTGTAATCTTTATACTTTTCTTCTCTTTCTTTTTTACATTGAGGATAATGAAAAACTTAATTTTAGATATTTGATTATGTTGAATGCTTGAGATAACTGGGATCACAACCACTTGTTCTTTGAATGCTCCTATACTAAAGCGATCTGGTGGGGTGTTTGTGACAGATGCGACATTCCAAGAATGACAAAAGGCTGGGATGAATGGATTCGATGGGCCACTGTCTCTTGGCATGGCAAGAGTTTCGTCAATTTTTCCCGTAAACTGAGTTTTGCAGCTACAGTGTATCATGTATGGCAAGAACGGAATGCAAGGATCTTTGCTGGAATGTCTAGAACTTCGAATTTGGTCTTTAATCAAATCGAATGTATCATTCGTGATAAGCTTGATTTGATGAGGAATGTCGCACCAACAAATGAAAACAAAAGGATCCAACGAGCTTGGAGGGTGAATACCATAGATTCTTAATTTGTTAGTTAGCTGGTTGTATTGGTTTCCCTAACGAATCTAATGATGTTTCAGTTTTTGGTCGGTGGCTAGCCTGTAGCCATATGTTGTTTTATGTTTCTGTTATCATTGTAAATCTGGGGTATGCCCCTTATAATGTTTGTATCTTCTTCTTTTAATACATACGTCAACTTACCAAAAAAAAAGAATGCTTGAGATAACCATGCTTGTTAAAAAAAAAAAAACTTGCATTCGTATGTGAATGAGACTTGTTTAGGATCAACATTACATTTTTGGATTCATTATTGTGTTGAACATTGCATGCTTTAATTTGGGATAGATAATATCTTATAAAGGAAGATATAACATACTTTTTTCTTAAGATTATTGAAGTACATCTTTCCTTGTAAAAGTTGTGTGAGTTGTGTGATTATGTATGAAAGATGAGTGTGATGCTTTACTTGTGATCATCCCTTTTGATCTAGTCCTAAACAAGGTTTAAGTAAATAGAGTAATCATTATTACACAAATGTGTACAAAGTTCTATCTACTCCAAAGTGGTAACTAGGGGTATTCATCACAAACGTTTATCTTTACGTAAAACGGCAGCTTGAAATATGAGTATGCAAAGCACTTTAAGTTTGTGGCTTTGTGAGTAACCGGGTGCATTCATCACAAATGTTTGTATTCGCGTCAAAGGGAAGTGACCACTTAAAGAAAAAGAATAAATAATATCATCAAAAAAAAAAAGAAGAAAAGAAAAAATATATATATAGATATTTCTCTAGTTTGCTACCTTATTTGTAGTTGAGAAGGGAAGATTACAAGTTGAGTTTTCGCGTGAATCAATTATGTTGGTTGCATGATAAATACGATTGAATTTGGAATTTTGTATGGATGTTTGATTTAGAGAATGTGAGTATGCTTATTTTTCTTTATTTGTTATTGTGTACACTAAGTTAAAGATATCAAGAATGACAAAAGGCTGGGATGAATGGATTCGATGGGCCACTGTCTCTTGGCATGGCAAGAGTTTCGTCAATTTTTCTCGTAAACTGAGTTTTGCAGCTACAGTGTATAATGTATGGCAAGAACGGAATGCAAGGATCTTTGCTGGAATGTCTAGAACTTCGAATTTGGTCTTTAATCAAATCGAATGTATCATTCGTGATAAGCTTGATTTGATGAGGAATGTCGCACCAACAAATGAAAACAAAAGGATCCAACGAGCTTGGAGGGTGAATACCATAGATTCTTAATTTGTTAGTTAGCTGGTTGTATTGGTTTCCCTAACGAATCCAGTGAGGTTTCAGTGTTATGGTCGGTGGCTAGCTTGTAGCCATCTGTTGTTTTATGTTTCTGTTATCATTGTAAATCTGGGGTATGCCCCTTATAATGTTTGTATCTTCTTCTTTTAATACATACGTCAACTTACCAAAAAAAAAAGTTAAAGATATCAATGTTTGCATAATAGGTCCTTTAAGTGTGATGAGTCAAGCCTAATTATGTTATTATTATTCTTTTTATTTCAAAGGTTTTATGTTTTGTTTTGCTTGAGGACTAGCAAAATCTAAGTTGGGGGGTGTGATTGTGCATCAAAAGTATCATTAAGTCTCTTATTTTACATATGTATTTATTATTTTTATTTGGGTTTTTTATAATAATTGATGTGCTTTTTAGTAATAAAGTTTCTTTTAATGTCTCGGTAGGTTTTTGGAGCTTAAATGAATTATTTCAGAAAATTCAACGTCGGAATTCGGAACAAAGAATTGAAGAGAAATTTAGTTGAAGATTGAAGCAAATCTTGGTTCAAATAAGTGCTCCAAATTTGTCCCAAAAATCAATTCTAGTCCAATTCTAGAAAAGAATATCATATGATCTATTTCAAGCCCAAACATGCCTTATGTTGTGTGCAAACTTCAACCATCAAACACTCAAGGTTTCAATGTCAATATTAGCCCAAATAATAGGTACATTTGTATCCTTATTTTATGCTTAAATTCAGCCCCAAATCAGCCCCAAATCACCCTCCAAATCAGCCCAAACACAATCCATGATCCTACATGTCCACACAACAAATAACATTTGATTTATTTGGGTAATTCATTGATCCAAGAGGGCAAGCACATGGATGGAAAGCTGGAGGGGACATTGTGACATTATTTTGGGTCAAAATAAGAAAGAGACAACTCATAAAGGAGGAAGAAAAACGTGCACCAAAGTGTTCTCCAAGCTGGCCTGTTTTGATTTTCCAGAACACCTTTCGGTGTTTTGCCCATAACTTTTGACTCATATGTCCAAATGAGCTGTTCTTTAATGATCTGGAAAGCTAACAGAATGTCCTATAAATATGTCTCTAATAGCCATCTCCAAATGAGGCTTCGAAGATGGTCGAATTGCTGTCCAACGTTAGAGTCAGATTTGTGTCCGAATTTTTACTGCAATTGTGTTGTGTTCTTCTATATAGATTTCGGTTCTTTAGATTGTAAAACTTATTATTTCAGTTTGATTTAAGTTATTTCATATTTATTAAAGTGTTATTAT
Source organism: Populus nigra (assembly GCF_951802175.1). NCBI lineage: Eukaryota > Viridiplantae > Streptophyta > Magnoliopsida > Malpighiales > Salicaceae > Populus > Populus nigra. The sequence goes on along the minus strand of NC_084870.1, from coordinate 764,329 downwards.
ATATAATCATGGTTGGCTAATCTCCTTCTTGGTTGCAAATCAAGGATGATGGTGGTTGAGGTGAGTTCTTTAAGATATGAATGAATCTTAATGTCTATCTTTTTATTTTTTTCATGAATGTTTATTATTGCAAAGAAATTTTAGAAATCATTTAGGTAATGTTATAATCTTGAATTTTTATGCACAAACCTTAGTTTTGGTATAGAGATTGCTTGATTCAATGTCTTACTTAATATGAAAGTACTTGTTCATTCTTAAGCAATAATCAATCTTCATCTTTTTAAACTTTATTGTAATATCTTCCGATCTAATATCACCATCGTTGATATTAGGTTGAGCTATCTTATATATGTTAAAGGAATCACCAATACATCACCATTAAAATTGATTTGGACCAAGACTTACTTTTTCTTGTCATTTAAAATCTATTTACACTTTTTCATCTTTGAAAACAAATCCATCAATTATTTTCAACCAAGTTATTGTTAATTTAATTTCTCTTGAGTTTTTTTTGTTACCTAGCTTAATTTCCAGATCTAGCTCTCTGTGGATATGACCTCGATCTTACCGAGTTAATTGCTACATCGCACACTCGTGCACTTGCGAGTTAAAACAAGCCGAACATAAAAAGCGGTCAAGCAGCTCGTAATCTTCAACAGCATTATCAGCCAAGTGGTCAGCAATTGCGCTCCCCTTCACAACTTTGCTTGTCATATATACTCTGTCATATTCTGACAACAAAACCTGCCACCTTGCAATTCAGCTTGAGAGATAGGGCATGTCACAGATGTACCTTAGTGGATCCACTTTTGAAATCAACAGAGTGGTGTGATACAACATGTAATGTCGTAATCTTTTTGTCGCCCATACCAATGCACAACAGAGTTTTTCTATCACTGTGTATTTAAACTCACATTCGGTGAACTTCTTACTCAGGTAATAAATAGCCCTTTCTTTCCTTCCGGTTTCATCATGCTGACCTAATACACATCCCATAGTTGTTTCAGTCACTGTCAGATACAGTATTAAAGGCCTTCTTGATACAGGAGGAACAAGCAAAGGCAGACTTTGTAAGTACTTTGATTTTATTGAATGCCTCCTCACACTCCTCATTCCAAATCCTAGGATTCTTTTTCCTTAGTAGCTGGAAGACAAGTTCACATGTTGTGGTTAGTTGAGCTATAAATCTAGCAATATAGTTCAATCTTCCCAAGAATCCCCTCACCTCCTTTGTCTTTGGGGATGGCATCGATTGGATGGCCTTCACCTTATTAGGATCCATCTCTATACCTTTGTCACTTATCACAAATCCTAGCAACTTTCTAAACTTAACTCCAAATGAACATTTTGTAGGGTTCAAGAATGCTGTTCCAAGACATTCATTTCTTATGATTCAGGTATGGCCAAGAACGCGAAGGTAAATGTGCTAATTCATAACTCAGAATGGAAAACTCCTACCACCCAAGCTATTGGCTGGCACCCCATTATAGAAGCTATTCCTTCAAATTCTAATCCTAAGATGGGGCAAAAGGATGAGATAGTTTGGTTGGATTCGTCAAATCACAGATTCTCGATCAAAGTAGCTTGGGAACAACTAAGACATCATCGTCAGATGGTTGAATGGCATGACATTGTGTGGTTCAAGAATGCTGTTCCAAGACATTCATTTCTTCTATGGATGGCTGTCCAACAGAAACTCACAACTCAAGATAAACTTCATCGGTTTGGTATACATGGTCCCAATAGATGCTCGCTCTGTCTCCGCAACAATGAGGATCACAACCACTTGTTCTTTAAATGCTCCTATACTAAAGTGATCTGGTGGGATGTTTGTGACAGATGCGACATTCCAAGAATGACAAAAGGCTAGGATGAATGGATTCGATGGGGCACTGTCTCTTGGCATGGCAAGAGTTTCGTCAATTTTTCTCGTAAACTGAGTTTTGCAGCTACAGTGTATCATGTATGGCAAGAACGGAATGCAAGGATCTTTGCTGGAATGTCTAGAACTTCGAATTTGGTCTTTAATCAAATCGAATGTATCATTCGTGATAAGCTTGATTTGATGAGGAATGTCGCACCAACAAATGAAAACAAAAGGATCCAACGAGCTTGGAGGGTGAATACCATAGATTCTTAATTTGTTAGTTAGCTGGTTGTATTGGTTCCCCTATCGAATCTAGTGAGGTTTCACTTTTATGGTCGGTGGCTAGCCTGTAGCCATATGTTGTTTTATGTTTCTGTTATCATTGTAAATCTGGGGTATGCCCCTTATAATGTTTGTATCTTCTTCTTTTAATACATACGTCAACTTACCAAAAAAAAAGAATATTTTGTAGGGTTGAGCTTCAGTTCATACTTCCTCAAACGCTCAAATAACTTCCTCAAAACCTTTACATGTTCTCCCCTCTTAGACTTGGCAATCATATCATTTACATACACCTCAATTTCCTTGTGCATCATATCATGAAACAAAGTCACCATGGCTCTTTGATAGGTAGCTCCTGCATTCTTCAAACCAAATGGCATAACCTTGTAGCAATAGGTTCCCCACGGTGTAACAAAAGTTGTTTTCACCTTATCTTCTAGAGCCATCTTTATCTGGTTATATCCTGAGAAACTATCCATAAAGAAATATGTGGAACTACGTGCAGCATTGTCAACCAAAACATCTATATGTGGCAGAGGAAAATCATCTTTGGGGCTAGCTTTGCTCAAATTCCGGAAGTCCACACAAACTCTAATCTTTCCTTCTTTCTTTGGTACGACAACAATGTTGGACACCCATTGTGGGTATTTTACTACCTCTAGAAAGCCTGCATTCCACTGTTTTTCGAGTTCGGTCTTAACTTTGATCCAAATATCCGGGTGGGTTCTCCTTAACTTCTGTTTGACTGGTTTACAACCTTCCTCTAGTGGTATCTTATGTATGACAATATTTCTATCCAAACCAGGCATATCCTCCTAAGAACAAGCAAAAACATATGCATATTCTTGTAGTAGGGCAATTACCCACTACCTTTCCTCAAGAGTGATTAAGGTCGCTATTTTCAACTATCTTTTAATCTGATCGTTACCCACGTTTATGGTTTCTAGTTCTTCTGCGGCTGGTTCTCAGGTTTGTTCATGTTGCTCTACTAACTTTGTAAATTCCCTAATGTTGCTTTCATCCCATTTTTCTTCTTCCATAGTGATCACATGTTCGTTAAAGTTTGGCCATTCATTCTTGATACTAAGTGTATATGATGTTGTGGAAGATCCACTTTCAGGGTTCCTGAAAGCGGAAAGTGTTTGGTGTAAATGCTTGTAAAGAGACAAATTTGGAAAACGCACGATCTCATTATTTAAAACAAAGGTGGGCTCAATGACAAAGACAAAATCTAATTGGCATCACGAGCCTTGATTGTCAACCAGAGAGAATAAACCAAACAAAAGCAAATGACAGAACATGTTAAGGCAAACAAAGTTGGTTTACATTTTAAACACTACTAGGGCTTCTTGAGTCACCCAGTTTTGAAATTTCTCACCCTCGGCCAGCTTTCGTACAAAGGTCTTAGCAGAGACTTCCTCCAAAGTATGGATGTTCAGTTGTGGCAGTGCTTCATCTACTTTTCCCACTACCGTCTTCATGTCACCTCCTTCCACCTTATTCTCCTCTAAGGTATTTATGCTCATATTTGACAATTCTTGACCAAGGCTTTCTGCTCCTTTATCAAGTTGCATGATATATGCAGCTTTTAGGAACGACACTCTAAGGGAAGGGATTTCCAGCTTTTCTTCTTCATGCTCTCTTCCTTCAATCCTAGCCATTCTTCTTTCCCTTCTCCGACCAACAGCCCACCGATGATCCTCTTTTTTAGGTTTATACCCCAGCCTAAATCTTTGATCAGCACCTTTCATCTTTATCGGATTAACCCTTTCTGGTACCCCAGTGATAGGGTTATACTGAAATGGGATTCCGTGTTCCAATAAGCATGGAGTTGCCATCCTTGCTGCTTCTGAGATCCTTGGTCTTCTTAGTACTATGTTTTTTTTTTGGTAAGTTGACGTATGTATTAAAAGAAGAAGATACAAACATTATAAGGGGCACCCAGATTTACAATGATAACAGAAATATAAAACAACAGATGGCTACAGGCTAGCCACCGACCATAAAACTGAAACCTCACTAGATTCGTTAGGGAAACCAATACAACCAGCTAACTAACAAATTAAGAATCTATGTTATTCACCCTCCAAGCTCGTTGGATCCTTTTGTTTTCATTTGTTGGTACAACATTCCTCATCAAATCAAGCTTATCACGAATGATACATTCGATTTGATTAAAGATCAAATTTGAAGTTCTAGACATTCCAGCAAAGATTCTTGCATTCCGTTCTTGCTATACTTCTTAGTACTGTGTTCTCAGACACTTAGTCAGTGTTCACAATCTCAAAAGCGTGGATATTGTTATCCTTCCAATCCTCCGCCTCAATGAAAGGTATGGCCACATTCTTCATCATGGATACAGTCTCCTCAGCTTTGACAGTTACCAACATCCCATTCATGATATACTTCAAGCATTGGTGTAATGATGAAGTTACTGCCTCAGCCGCATGAATCCAAGGTCTTCCTAACAACATACTATAAGAAGGGTGGATATCCATAACTTGAAATGTCACCAAGAACATTTGTGGCCCCACATATAGCTCCACTTCTAAAGTCCCAATTACTGGCCTAGGTGAGCCGTCATATGCTATGGCCATTATAGTACTCGGCTTCATATGAGATTAATCAATTAGCATTTCTTTCAACATGTGCTTTGGCAACACGTTAAGAGTCGAGCCATTATCGACCAGCACCTAACAATAATGTATAAGGGCTTGTTATGTCCGGTACCTTCAGCTAAAGCTCATCAGCTGTGAAGTACAGGTAATTAGTTGCATGAATTCTCCCCACCAGATGCTCCATGGTTTTCTGTTCAATGTCTTGGGGCACATACGCCTCATTCAATACCTTTTGTAAAGCGTTTCGATGCGGCTCCGAGCTGAGTATCAAGGACATAAGGGATCCTTGCTGGAGTATTTTTTAGTTGATCTACTATGCAATATTCGCTATGCTTTATCAACTTCAAAAATTCATTCGACTCCTTTTCAGTTACTGGCTTCTTAACTTCTAATGCTTTGTCAAGATCTACCACTTCTTTGCCTTTTGCTTTCCTCAACTCCGAGTTAACCCACTAATCTCAGTTTAGAACAAAGGAAGAGGGGCTTAAATGTTGGAGGCATAACCATAATTATAAGGCATGACATTGTGATTTCCTTTTGTGTAGCAAGGTTTAGCCAAGATTAACTTTGGTGACCCATTAGCTGTTGGTTGGACCTTACATACTCCTAACGTCTTATCTTGACCTTCCATCATACTCACCTCATGACTGCCCTCCATGGGTTTGATCCTCAACTCTCCCATCGTCATCATTTTCGCAACCTTCTCGCGAAACTCGATGCAATCCTCAATATGATGTCCTTCTCTCCCATGGAACTCACAATAGTCACATCCCTTCAAATGGCCTTCAACATTTATCTCAACAAATCCTAATTTTACCAACATGTCATACAACTTCTTCATGGATACCTTCAGGGCGTTGCTTTGATTCCCAACTTCTATCACGCCCACTCCACTATTACTTGTAGTATAATTAGGCAATGGATTTGAATTGATGCTGGGCATGTCTTCGAAAGATACCTACCCCTTTTGATAAGCTTTAACAATCTTCTTTTAAAGGCGTAACAGGTTTCAATTCCATGCCCCGGATTACCGGCATGGTATTCGCAAGTTAATTTTGGCTTGTACCATATGGGAAAGGGCAGTTAGATTGGTGGTAGACGTATCGAAGCTATCTATCCAATGCTCAGCAGTTTAGCATACAAGTCTTTTAAAGGCATGGGTAGTGGAGGTAGCTACTCTGAGGTGTATCTTGTATATGGCCTTTGGTGGTCATCCATAGAAGAAATGAATGTCTTGGAACAGCATTCTTGAACCACACAATGTCATGCCATTCATCCATCTGACGATGACGTCTTAGTTGTTCCCAAGCTACTTTGATCGAGAATTTGTGATTTGGCGAATCCAACCAAACTATCTCATCCTTTTGCCCCATCTTAGGATTCGAATTGTAAGGAATATGTACAAAAATGAAAGCGTGTAAATAAAATAAGCATCTTAATTTGCCGGAAAAAACAAAAGGGTTGGTTACTGCACGGTAACCAGGCAAAATATAATTAGCTAGTTACTGTGCACAACAGTAACTAGCTAATTAAGCTTCATTTGCTGCAGAACGTGAGTCACGTTCTGCATGCAAATGGAAGAAAGGCTTCGGCACGTAAACTAGGGGCAGCGGCAGCGAGGAGGTTACTTGGAGTGGTGAGACACAATCGTGGCCGTCAGCGGTGGTTAAAGGCAGTGATTTTCCTTTCTTTTCTCCTGTCTCCTCTGTTTCTTTTCTCAGCCCTCTCCTCTATTTCTTCGTGGCAGTCAGCGGCGGTCAGGTGGTGTGCTGTGGTGGTGGAGAGGAGGCACGGTGGTTGTTGTGGTTGTTCTTCTTCTATTTTTCTCTGTTTTGTTTTGGTTTCTCCTCTGTTGCTGCTCCTGTCTCCTCTTTCCTTCTCTTTTTCTTTCTTTATCCTTCTTCCTCCTCTGTTCTTCCCTATTTTATCCTTTTCGTTTCTGTCCCTCTCAGTCTCCCTGTCAATATCTCCCCAGCTTTTTCTAGTTTCTACTGCTTCGGTCCCTTCTCTTCCCTCCTTTTGTTTCTCTCAGAAAACCTGTTGTTTCCCTTCTTTCATCCTCCCCTTTCTCTCTCAAAAACTGTATGCCTCTCTCTCCTGGTTTTCCTCTCTTTTCCCCCCTTTACCTCCTTTTTTTCTTTCTTTTCCCTTTTTTTTCACCTTTCGAGACAGTATTTATAGGGGCAGGAGGAGCGGGATCAACCCTACCTCGTCCCATCGCTACACATGGGGTGCACCACAATCCCCCTACCCTGTCACGGCACCAGGAGAGGCGGCTAATGGTGGCGTTGCTTGCAGGGCACGACTTCGTTGCTTTCTCATCATGAGAAGGCGCGGGTGGCGTCCGGTTTTGGTTGTAACAGAGCACGTGGGGAGGGAGAGGAAGAGACAAGGAGAAGAAAACAAAAAACATCTCTTCCCCTGCTGCATGTCCAGAGGAAGAAGAAGAAGAAATAGTGCCGCCCCAAAACGACATTGTTTTGTTTGTTTTTTAGAACACCAATCTTTTTATTTCTCTCAATTTGATACCACCTCTCCTTTTGAATCCTCCTTTTCTTTTGCCATGACACCTCATCAAAATACATGAAATCCCTTCGGTTTCTAGGCTGCCAAAAACCTTCTCAATCACTCTCACACGTAAAAACTGAAAAAATCCATAAGTAATCATCAAAGCTGCCGAAATTTTGGCATACATTAAGTTTAAATAGTTCTTGAAAAATTAACCCTAATGGACCCCTTATGTGGACTTATATGAGGTCCACTCAAAACTGACCCAAAACCCTAAACTGAAAAGCCCATAACTTAATCCAAACAAGCCTTGGATCCTAACTGAAAAAAAAAGTATTAATTAAGCCCAAGCAAGCCTTGGGCTAACAAAATAAAATAAAGCCCCTAATATTAAATCCATATTCTATAATGAGAAGAAGAGAAGGAAGTAAAATATTACAAAACTGATTCAAGGCTTATTATAGCCTTCCATGCAGCCCCTTAATCCTCGAAACAAAAAAAAAAGTAGCCATCCATGTTGATGAGGATCAACCTAACACAAAGCGTAATCATACTAACAACCCATTAGAGGTGCCAATTGGGCCAATTACAAGCTTGAGCTAGGACGAAGAAGTTTCAAGAAGCATTGAATGGGCTTGTTCAGAATATATGGAGCAAAATAGACCTAGAGGGGCTTGGAATATTTAAGGAGCATGAAGGACAGCCTTTGATTTATCTTGTTCAGGTCCAAGAAGAGCCCGATTCATATGGAACAAGGGGCTGATGTGTCCAACTTAATGCCTGCCTTGTTAGGCTTGTGTTTTTCCTAATGCTACAAGAATAGAAAGTCAGCAATTTATTCTCCTAATTAAGTAAGGAAGTTGGCCAGATCTTATTCAGCAATTAAATCAGCAACAAAGGAGGAAATTTGATTTCTTATTTGTCCAAGTTAAACAAGGAAATCCAACCTCATCAAGGACATCAAGGGGGGCAGCAACATAAATTTTTCAAATCAGATTTCTCCTAGTTTATTTGGGACTTCTTAAGGGTGATAAATCTGATTCTAGCATATTTAAGGTGTTAATTTTTGGAGTTTTATTATTTTTATTATTTTCTTCTAAGTCTTTGGGTTATTATTACTTATTTTGGTCAATTGTAAGGGGGCTTAATATAAGTCCACCTAAGGGGTCCATTAAGGTTCATTTAAGTTTAGAGTTAGTATAAATAAAGGCATAACCAGACATGTAAATTAGACAATTTAGATGAATAAAACTTCTTGTTTGCTGCACTTTGTGTGTGTGTGTGTTGGTGAGATATTCTCCCTTCCATAGTTCTCTAAAGAACTGAAAAACGACTTATCGAAGAACAATTGTCTTTGTGGCGTCATCCTTATACTTCTCGTTCGCGATTCAATATTCGTTGGGTGGGGGTCTTCGTTTCCAAACCTGATTTACTTGGATTTCCGGGAATTGGTGTCTTTGCGTGTGGGTTGCGTTGCCATGTGATCACGAGGTTTGCATCACATGTTGTTTCCAAGTTGTAGTAGGATTCTCTTGTTTTTTTTTTTGGTAAGTTGACGTATGTATTAAAAGAAGAAGAGACAAACAGATTCTCTTGTTTCTTTTATTGTCCTCACCTCATGGCCCAAATAGGGTTGTTTTGGCCTCTCTTGCACATGGATAAGATGTACTAGGGTCTCCTTTTGATACTCTAATGGACCTTTCAATTCTGACTTGGTTGAAACATTCAAAACCAATGCATTCAATGCCTTTATCTTGGACCGAGTCATTGGACCATTTGGAACATGTAATGGGTCGTTGTTGATGTTTCTGGGCTGGTCCACATCATAACTTCCATATCCCTTTACCTATACGTAAGGAACCATGGGTAGACGTTTCGATGGATTTTGAAGGTTTGTCCAGGTCAAAATAGGGTAGAGATTCACTATTTTGTTGTTGTTGATAGGTTTTCAAAGATGGCACAATGAATTTCATGTTATTAAACTGATGGTGCAACTAACATTGCTGATTTGTTCTTTAGGTAGATAGCACAACTTCACGGGGTCCCTAAGAGCATTGTGTCTGATAGATATGTTAGGTTCCTTAGCTATTTTTGAAAGGTGTTATGGGGCAAATTGGGTACTAAACTCTTGTTTTCAACTACTTGTCACCCCCAAACAGATGGACAAACCGAAGTAATTAATAGGACCTTAACACAACTTCTACGTGCTGTCATTCAAAGGAACTTAAAGAATTGGGAAGATTGTTTGCCATTTATAAAGTTTGCATATAATCGCACTGTGCACTCTACTACTGAATTTTCACCATTTGAAATTAACTCCCATTGTTTTGATTTCTTTGAATGTTGATGAAAGGGTTAGTTTGGATGATAACCGTAAAGCACAGGTGGTGAAGACACTTTATGAGAGTGTGCATATGAAGTTGGTTAGATTATAAAGTTTCTAGTTTAATATGCATTCATGCTCATGTCATGCTCAGGTCATTGTGTTCTTTCATTGCGGCAAAGAAGTTAAATTATACAAAGAGGGGGAGGTAATGGTTAACCTCGATGCATATGTGGTTTTTCAAATGAGTACTACGGTTGTAACATCTAATAAAGTTTCGCAAACGAGAAGTTTAAGATGACACCACAAAGATAGTTGTTCTTTGATAATTAATTTTTATTCTGTCTCAACATGTTACATCACGTAAAACTTAAGTTTATTTCATAAATCCATAACTGTTAAAAAATTTAGCTTCCAAAATCTTATATAATGGTTGAACTAGGAACCTAATGCCAAAACTTGTGGTCTAACTTTTATTCACTTACAATAAACTTAAAGTATGTTAATCAAGCCCAAACATAAATAAAACAATAAAATTAACAAATCTGACACAAACTAAAGTGGATGCACCTAATTAATCAAAATAACCTCAGATAGATAATTTTTCTAGTTTAAATAATGATGTGCATCATGGGAATTATAATAATGATGCTAGTACAGAGAAACACTCTACTGTCCAAGCTTCTAATGTTGTTCCAGAAATGAACCATCTGTTGGGTTCTAAAGTTGATGAGGTGAAGGTAGGGTCTCATCAACAAGAACAACTAACACTTAGACCCAAATTGAATTTTTTAAATGCTTTGAAGGGTTCTGATGTTGATGACAATGAGGGTAGCAAGACCCTTGGCATTAGTTCAGTCCGTAATCTGCACTTTGCTCCCCTTACTATGACTGCTGGTCGTGTGACAGTAGCTCCTCCACTTGATGTGTTTGAAGATGGCTGCGAATTTTGGAAATCCACCCTAGTTGGTCATTTTGTGGAGCAGAAATTACCATATCCCGTGGTTAATTCTATTGCCAAAAGAATATGGAGCTCCTACGGTTTATCAGAAGTTTTGTCTTCGGATAATGGTTTCTTCATCTTCACCTTTGATTCTGTTGATCATGCCACTAATGTGCTGGAAAGAGCACCATGGCACATGGCAAACAGGCCTTTGGTGCTTAAACGTTGGCAACCGAACATGCAATTTTTGAAAGATGATTTGGCAAGAGTTCCGGTATGGGTTAGGCTGTATAATGTCCCTCTCGAGTATTGGACTATTAAGGGGTTGAGCTGTGTAGCGAGTGCTATTGGAGTCCCCCTTCATGCGGATCATACGACATTGTTGCGTAAAAGGCTTAGTTACGCAAGAGTTTGCGTTGAGATAGATGCTTCGAAGACGTTGGTTAAGGAATATGATCTTCGCTGTCCAAATGGGTTATTCATAACAATTTCAGCTGAATACGAATGGATACCGTCGAAGTGCAGTAATTGCAATGTCTTTGGACACACCACAGCGCTATGTGCTACTAATAACATTGATAATCTTAAAGTGGTGGCAGAGGGTAAGAGGAATCTAGGAGCTATGAACTCTAAATCTGCGGATAACAAGCAGAATCAGTTTCAGTGGCAGGTAGTTGGTAAACGAAACAAGGGTTCTGTGAGTGGGGAGAATGCTCCCTTGGCATCTAAAGTGGGTAATTGTAATAAGAATGGTTCAACATCTGGTATACATATGTTTGATGCGACATCAGATGTGCGTAATACTGCTTGTCATGAAGATGAAAATCCTTCCTCTCCTCTTGTCTTGAAGAGTTTACGAGAAGACATGAAACAGGAGCAAAGGGCTGCAAGTACTTCTTTAGATCAAGATATGGACGCAATGGGAGGTGATACAGATGGAGAACAAACCGATAAGGAGTTAACGTCAACGATCCTGACAACCCCTGAAACCCTGAATTCCACCGAAAGGGAAACTGTTAATCAGTTAGCTATTAAGGCTAGAGACTCTCTAGAGAAAAAGAAAAAGGGTTCAAAAGCCTCTCCAAAGAAGAATCAGAAATCTGGCTCCTCTCCAGGAGGCACGTCAAGGTAATCTTTGTGTTGCTGTTTGTACTCCTCTCTATTTTCCTATGATTATTGGATGTTGGAATATTAGAGGTTTGAATGATCCTATAAAGCATTCAGAATTGCGTCGACTCATCCATCAAGAGAGGATAGCTTTTTTTGGTTTGGTTGAAACTCGAGTTAAAGACAAGAATAAAGATAATGTTTCTAAATTTCTTCTGCGTTCTTGGTCCTTCTTGTATAATTATGATTTCTCTTGTTGTGGTCGTATTTGGGTTTGTTGGAATGCTGATACGGTGAAGGTGGATGTTGTTGGAAAGTCAGACCAGGCTATTCATGTTTCTGTCACTATCTTAGCTACCAATATCTTTTTTTTTGGTAAGTTGACGTATGTATTAAAAGAAGAAGATACAAACATTATAAGGGGCATACCCCAGATTTACAATGATAACAGAGACATAAAACAACATATGGCTACAGGCTAGCCACCGACCATAAAACTGAAACCTCACTAGATTCGTTAGGGAAACCAATACAACCAGCTTACTAACAAATTAAGAATCTATGGTATTCACCCTCCAAGCTCGTTGGATCCTTTTGTTTTCATTTGTTGGTGTGACATTCCTCATCAAATCAAGCTTATCACGAATGATACATTCGATTTGATTAAAGACCAAATTCGAAGTTCTAGACATTCCAGCAAAGATCCTTGCATTCCGTTCTTGCCATACATGATACACTGTAGCTGCAAAACTCAGTTTACGAGAAAAATTAACGAAACTCTTGCCATGCCAAGAGCCAGTGGCCCATCGAACCCATTCATCCCAGCCTTTTGTCATTCTTGGAATGTCGCATCTGTCACAAACATCCCACCAGATCGCTTTAGTATAGGAGCATTCAAAGAACAAGTGGTTGTGATCCTCATTGTTGCGGAGACAGAGTGAGCATCTATTGGGACCATGTATACCAAACCGATGAAGTTTATCTTGAGTTGTGAGTTTCTGTTGGACAACCATCCATAGAAGAAATGAATGTCTTGGAACAGCATTCTTGAACCACACAATGTCATGCCATTCAGCCATCTGACGATGATGTCTTAGCTACCAATATCAGCTTCAATACTTCGATCGATTATTTATGGAGACAACAATGCTTCCTTACGTGAGGCATTATGGTCTGATATAGTGAGTCGTAGTGATGGATGGGAGTCAACCCCGTGGATTCTTATGGGTGACTTTAATGCTATCCGCACAACCAGTCGGACAGGTTAGGAGGGTCTACTACGTGGGCTGGTACTATGGACAAATTGGATACATGTATTCGAGAAGCGAAAGTAGATGATCTTCGGTATTCAGGTATGCATTATACTTGGTCGAACCGATGTCCTGAGAATCTGATCATGCGGAAACTAGATAGAGTGCTTGTCAATGAGAAGTGGAATCTGAACTTCCCCTTACCGGAAGCGAGATTTTTGCCTTCGGGTATGTCAGACCATTCTCTTATGGTGGTAAAGGTGCCAAAGGTAAAGGTTATTGGCAATGATCAGAACATAAAGAAACCATTCACATTCTTCGATATGTGGATGGATGATGACGAGTTCATGCCCTTGGTGAAGAAGGTATGGGATCAGAATTTGAGGGGTTGTCCAATGTATCAGTTGTGTTACAAACTAAGAAAGCTAAAGCAGGAATTGAAACTTTTCAATATGACTCACTTCTCCAACATTTCAGATAGGGTTAAAGATGCAAAAAACGAAATGGATAAGGCTCAACAGGCTCCACATACAGCGCATGAGAATCCAATTTTGTGCATGCGAGAAAGGGATGCTGTTCGTAAATATGCTTCTACCGTCAAGGCTGAAGAGAGTTTTTTCAAGCAGAAGGCAAGGATACAATGGCTTCGCTTTGGGGATCAGAATACTAGCTACTTTAACAAATCAGTAAATGGAAGACAGAATAGAAATAAGCTTCTATTTTTCAGTTTATGGGGATTCTTATGAGTTGTGTCTAATGCACTTAGAAAAAGTTCTTGAAAGGTGTGAAGAGAGCAATCTTGTACTCAATTGGGAGAAGTGTCATTTTATGGTGACACATGGCATTGTCTTAGGTCACATTGTCTCTTCAAAAGGGATAGAGATAGATAAGTCAAAGGTTGAGATTCCTTTTAGGACACGCTGGTTTTTACCAAAGATTCATTCATTCCTTTAGTACCATTGCCAAACCATTGTGTAACTTGTTGTCACAAGATGTTCAATTTGATTAGACATCAAAATGTCAAGAAGCTTTTGAAAAGCTTAAAGGGTTGTTGACCACTGCACCAATCATGCAAGCTCCTGATTGGTCTTTACCATTTGAACTGATGTGTGATGCTAGTGATTTTGCGGTAGGGGCTGTTTTAGGACAAAGAAAAGATAAGAAGCCTTATGTCATTTATTATGCTAGCAAGGCTTTGAATGATGCTTAATTGAATTACACTACAACTGAAAAAGAACTTTTAGCTGTAGTATTTGCATTGGACAAGTTTAGGTCTTATTTGGTTTGATCTCTTGTTATTGTTTTCACTGATCATGCAGCATTGAAATACTTGCTCACAAAACAAGATGCCAAGCCATGTTTGATTCGATGGATCCTCTTACTCCAAGAGTTTAACCTTGAAATTCGAGATAAAAAGGGAGTAGAGAATGTAGTGGCTGATCATTTATCCTATTTTTCAAGCTATGAGACCACAATTGATGAATCTCCAATAAATGAATTCTTTGCTGATGAAAATTTATTTTGTGCAAGTACTGTTTCCTACATTGGCTCTCCATGGTATGCTGACATAGCAAATTACCTAGCCACAAGTCAGATTCCTTCTCATTGGTCTAAACTTGACAAACAAAAATTCTTGCGCAACGTGCGAACTTTTTTTTGGGATGACCCCTACTTATTTAAATTCTGCCCTGACCAAATTGTGAGGCGGTGCATCCCTGATCATGAAATTCCAAGTGTCATTAATTTTTGTCATGCATTAGCTTGTGGTGGACATTTCTCTTCCAAGAAAACCACTGCCAAGATCTTGCAGTGTGGTTTTTATTGGTCCACCATGTTCAAAGATGTCCATGCCTTCTGTGTTACATGTGACCGATGCCAACGACTAGGTAACCTGACTAGGCGTAACATGATGCCCCTTAACCCCATTTTTGTTTTGGAAATATTTGATTGTTGGGGAATTGATTTCATGGGACCTTTTCCAAGTTCATTTTGTTACCAATTCATCCTTGTAGCTGTTGATTATGTGTCTAAATGGGTGGAGGCCATTGCATCTCGAACCAATGACCATCGAGTTGTGGTCAAATTCTTGAAAGAAAATATTTTCTCTCGTTTTGGCATGCCCCAGGCTATGATTAGGGATGGGGGTAAGCATTTTTGTAACAAGCCTATTGGGATTTTGATGAGAAAATATGGTGTAATTCACAAGGTCAGTACCCCCTATCATCCACAAACTAGTGGCCAAGCTGAGTTGGCAAATAGGGAGATCAAGAACATTCTAGAGAAAACAGTCAATCCAAACCGTAAAGATTGGTCCCTACGACTAGTTGATGCTTTGTGGGCATATCGCACTGCTTACAAGACCTCTTTAGGAATGTCTCCTTATAGGCTAGTTTATGGAAAGCCTTGTCATCTCCCTGTTGAGATTGAGCACCGTGCATATTGGGGCATCCGGCAATTCAATGACAATGAAAATGAGGTTGGCAAAAATAGAAAGCTTCAATTGGATGAATTAGAGGAGCTGAGAAATGATGCATTTGAAAATGCAAAAATTTCAAAACATAAGATGAAAGCTTTGTATGATAAACATATTTTTAGAAAATTCTTTCATGTTGGTCAAAAGGTTCTCTTGTATAATTCACGATTACATCTCTTTCCTAGGAATTTGAGGACAAAATGGATTGGTCCATTTGTGATTAAATCCATATCTGAGCATGGTGCATTTGAGGTAGAAAATCCTAAGAATGGAAATGTTTTTAAAGTAAATGGTCATCGATTGAAACCTTATCTTGAAAACTTTGTGGCTGAAGTTGAGACATTGGATCTTGAAGATCCAATACCATTATAGTATCAGAAGTAATGAGTTTTTATTTTTATTTTTTCATTTTTATTTTTATTTTTTCTCTTTCTTCCATCTCTTATATTTTCTTGTTCATGCATTAGGGACAATGCATTATTTTAAGTTGGGGGGGGTGCGAGGTCCTTTATTTTTCAAACTTTATTTTTCAAAAAAAAAAATCAATGTTTTCTTTTAGTTGTGATATGCAGGAAAAAAAAATCAAGCAAGAAGTCAGCTCGTATCCAATTCAATCAGACATTCATCCTTGAAAACAAAAGGGGAGTAACAGTTTTCTAATCTTTATACTTTTCTTCTCTTTCTTTTTTTACATTGAAGATAATGTAAAACTTAATTTTAGATATTTGATTATGTTGAATGCTTGAGATGACCATGCTTGTTTGAAAAAAAAAAAACTTGCATTCGTATGTGAATGAGACTTGTTTAGGACCAACATTATATTTTTGGATTCATTATTGTGTTGAACATTGCATGCTTTAATTTGGGATATATAATATCTTATAAAGCAAGATATAGCATACTTTTTTCTTAAGATTATTGAAGTACATCTTTCCTTGTAAAAGTTGTGTGAGTTGTGTGATTATGCATGAAAGATGAGTGTGATGCTTTACTTGTGATCATCCCTTTTGATCTAGTCCTAAACAAGGTTTAAGTAAATAGAGTAATCATTATTACACAAATGTGTACACAGTTCTATCTACTCCAATGTTTTGAGTTGCTTAGTAACTAGGGGTATTCATCACAAATGTTTATCTTTACGTAAAACGGCAGCTTGAAATATGAGTATGCAAAGCACTTTAAGTTTGTGGCTTTGTGAGTAACCGGGTGCATTCATCACAAATGTTTGTATTCGCGTCAAAAGGGAAGTGACCACTTAAAGAAAAAGAATAAATAATATCATCAAAAAAAAAGAAGAAAAGAAAAAATATATATATAGATATTTCTCTAGTTTGCTACCTTGTTTGTAGTAGTGAGAAGGGAAGATTACAAGTTGAGTTTTCGCGTGAATCAATTATGTTGGTTGCATGATAAATACGATTGAATTTGAAATTTTGTATGGATGTTTGATTTAGAGAATGTGAGTATGCTTATTTTTCTTTATTTGTTATTGTGTACACTAAGTTAAAGATACCAATGTTTGCATGATAGGTCCTTTAAGTGTGATGAGTCAAGCCTAATTATGTTATTATTATTCCTTTTATTTTAAAGGTTTTATGTTTTGTTTGCTTGAAGACTAGCAAAATCTAAGTTGGGGGGTGTGATTGTGCATCAAAAGTATCATTAAGTCTCTTATTTTACATATGTATTTATTATTTTTATTTGGGTTTTTTATAATAATTGATGTGCTTTTTAGTAATGAAGTTTCTTTTAATGTCTCGATAGGTTTTTGGAGCTTAAATGAATTATTTCAGAAAATTCAACGTCGGAATTCGGAACAAAGAATTGAAGAGAAATTTAGTTGAAGATTGAAGCAAATCTTGGTTTGACAATTGGCATCCTCACAGCCCACTCGCGGATTCTTACGGGGAAAGATTCATCTATGATTCAGGTATGGCCAAGAACACGAAGGTGAATGTGCTAATTCATAACTCATAATGGAAAACTCCTACCACCCTAGCTATTGGCTGGCACCCCATTATAGAAGCTATTCCTTCCAATTCTAATTTTTTTTTGGTAAGTTGATGTATGTATTAAAAAGAAGAAGATACAAACATTATGAGGGGCATACCCTAGATTTACAATGATAACAGAAACATAAAACTACAGATGGCTACATGCTAGCCACCGACCATAAAACTGAAACCTCACTAGATTCTATAGGGAAACCAATACAACCAGCTAACTATAAGAATCTATGGTATGACCCTCCAAGCTCGTTGGATCCTTTTGTTTTCATTTGTTGGGACGACTTTCCTCATCAAATGAAGCTTATCACGAATGATACATTCGATTTGATTAAAGACCAAATTCGAAGTTCTGGACATTCCAGCAAAGATCCTTGCATTCTGTTCTTGCCATACATGATACACTGTAGCTGCAAAACTCAGTTTACGAGAAAAATTGACGAAACTCTTGCCATACCAAGAGATAGTGGCCCATCTAATCCACTCATCCCAGCCTTTTGTCATTCTAGGAATGTGTTATATGTCATCTTGCTACAGTCTGATACAATCCAACCAATGTCAAATTTGGATTTTAGCGAAACATTTTCTTTTTTTTGGTAATTTAGCGTATGTATTAAAAGAAGAAGATACAAACATTATAAGGGGCATACCCCAGATTTACAATGCTAACATAAACATAAAACAACAGATGGCTATAGGCTAGCGAAACATTTTCTACCGTGCAGTTTTACGGTAATGATCATAACTCCAAATCCAACCATTGGATCCAGCTAAAACTTTACCAAAAGATTCCAGAGGTATGTTTCTATGTTGGAGTAAATGTTTAGGTGAATTGAAGGTCGGGAAGGATGTGCAATGTATGTCAGAACAGGCTGTATGAATTTTGTTTTTTATTTCCTTTTGACATGTGAACTTTTTATTTGGCAATGATCATTTTCCTACAAGTATGGGACAACTTGTTTTAGAAATATCCTAGTTCTACAAGGATCTTTAATGGGATGCAATATAGTTTTCAAGTGTGAAAATGATTCATTAATGTTTTAGAATCCTTTCTTACAAGGATTCTTTATTCATCCTATCTACACTGAGAAACAAAGGCTGGTGGTATTTGGGACATTTTGGTTTCTAGGAAGGAAACTAAATTGGAAGGTCTAAAGGGGGAGATTTTCTTCATTAATTGTCCATGCAAACTAAGGAAACTAAGCATAAGAAGACTTCAGAATTAATTCTACATTCAGATCAGATTTTCTATTCTATTTAGGGCTTCTTATGGGTGGTAAATTTGATTGTAGCACATTTAGGATATTCAATTTGGATTTTCATTATTTTTACTATTTTCTTCTTATTTTTTGCTTTATTATTACTTATTTGGATCAATTGTAAGTGGGCCTATATAAGACACATGATGCGAACCTCGTGATCACATGGTCACGCAACCCACACACAAAGACATCAATTCCCGAAAAGCCAAGTAAATCAGGTTTGATAGGAGTGTGACACGAAGATAACTTGCACCTAGGCATCAACACTATTAGAAACAGAGACCCCCACCCAACGAATATTGATTCGCGAACGAGAAGTATAAGAAATGACGCCACGAAGATAGTTGTTCTTTGATAAGTCATTTTTTTCAGTTCTTTAGAGAACCATGGAAGGGAGATTATCTCACCAACACTCACACACACAAAGTGTGCCAAACAAGAAGTTTTATTAATCTGAATTGTCTAACTTACATGTCTGGTTATGCCTTTATTTAACTCTAGACTTAAATAAACCCTAATGGACCCTCTTAGGTGGACCAAAATAAGTAATAATAACCCAAAGACTTAGAAGAAAATAATAAAAATAATAAAAATGCAAAAATTACCATCCTAAATATGCTAGAATCAGATTTGTCACCATGAAAAAGTCCCCAAATAGACTAGGAAATCTGATTTGAATGTAGAATTTATTCTGAATTCTTCTTTCTTTTTTGTAGCTAGGATGAATAAGGAATCCTTGTAGGAAAAGGATTCTAAAACATTTATGAATCCTTGCCACACCTGGAAACTATGTTGCAGCCTACTAAAGATCTTTGTAGAATTAGAAGATTCCCAAAATAAGCTGGCATATCCTTTTAGGAAAAGAATCTTAGCCAATTAGGAAGTCCACAAGTCAAAAGGAAGTAAATAACAAAATCCATACAACCTCTATTGACCCATGTTTCGATGCCTTTCACAACTCCGATTGACTTGAAGTTTTAACCCAAGGTAGGACACCATGGCAGGAGACTCCACGTAAAAGTTCAGCTTGATCCAACGGTTGGATTGCGAATTATGACTATTGCCGTAAAACTGGATAAATGCACTTCTTACATCAAAATCCGAATTTGACCTTTCCTGAATCGTATCAACACATAAGGGGGGTTTATTAGGGTTTATTTCAGTCTAAAGTCAGTATAAATAAAGCGATAACTAGATGTGTGGGGGCTATGAATTTTTCAGATTAATAAACATCTTGTGCCACAACTTTGTGTGTGACTGGTGAAATATTCTCCCTTCATTGGTTCTTAAAAGAACTAAAACAACTTATCAAAGAACAATTAACTTCGTGGCGTCATCCTTATACTTTATTTTCATGAATTATAACTGATAGCTGGTAAGGAGTGGATTTGGCCACCTCTTAGATCCTCCGAATGGATTGAGCTTATTCGATGTACTCCGACTTCCTTTCTCCCAAAAGATGAAAGGTGTGACCTTGTATGTTGGAAGGATGCTCCAAGGAGTATGTTATCTATTTGTTGTGCTTGGAACTCTATTTGTCATGTTCAGAATAACATGGAGTGGTGGAATCTTGTTTGGCATAAACACGTTATTCTGTGTTTTTCATTTATCTTGTGAATAAGCTCTCTCTACTCAAAATAAGCTCATGTGATATGGTGTTATTCAGACAATTTGATACCATTTTTGTGGAGGTGATAGGGAAGATGTTGATTACTTATTCTTTGATTGCCCAGTCTCTAATCGCATGTGGTTTGATTTATGCTCCAGATGTCTCCTTCCCTTTCGCTATTGTTCTTGGGTTAGCACTATCTCTTGGCTTTCTAATTTGAGTGGAGATCGCTCTCTTAAGTATGTGCTTACGAGATTGATGCGGATTAGCCCAACACCTTAATCATTCCAACGACCCATTGGAGGTATCAAGTGGCCCAATTACAAGAGCAAGGGCAAAGAAGTTTAAAGAGGCATTGAATGGGCTTGTTCAAAACATATGGAGCAAGATGGACTTAAAGGAGCTTGGGACACCTAGGGAGCATGAAGAACAACCTCTAATTCATCTAATCCAAGTCCAAAAAGAGCCCAATTCATGTGGATCAAAGGGTTGCCAGATCTGATTTATTAATGATTCTCCTAGTCTGGGAACGTAACTAAATTGGTAGGTATAAAATAGGGAGATTTTCGTTATTAATTGTCCATGCAAAATAAGGAAACCAAGAACAATAAGGCAAGAAAACTTTATAATTAATTCCACATTCATGCAGGTATAAAAAAGGGAGATTTTATTTATTAATTGTCTATTCAGGCAAATCTAATTCTAGCATATTTAGGATAGAATTTTTAGATTTTTATTATTTTTATTATTTTCTTTTTAGTCTTTAAATTATTATTATTTATTTGGGTCAATTGTAAGTGTGCCTCACATAAGTCCACCTGTCCATTACAGTTTATTTCAGCCTAGAAGTAGTATAAATAAAGCCATAACCAGAGGTGTGGGAGGCTATGAAATTTTTAGTATAATAAATATCTTTTCCCGCAGCTTTATTTGTGTGAGTGGTGAGATGTTCTCCCTTCCTTGGTTCTCTAAAGAAGGGAGCATATCTCACCACTTTGTTATCTTTATGTCACACTCTTATCAAACCTAATTTACTTGGTTTTCTGGGAATTTGTTGTCTTTGTGCGTGGGTTGCATGATCACGAGGTTCACATTATTTGGTATCAGAGCTTGTCTCCATTAATCAAGTTATATATCCTTTTGATATTTTCGTTTCTTGTTGATTCTGCAAAAATAAAAATAAAAATTTCTTTAGTGTCCAATTTCTTTTTCTACTTGAATTTGCAGCATATGATAAAAAAAAAAGTCGTTCGAAAGACAGTTAATTACTTCTGCCGCAGAAAACTAAACAAGGAGAAATTAGATAAAATCAATATAGAATTAGCTCACATTTGACAATCTGATTATTAGGGACCTAATTCCTCTACATATTAATTTTAGAGTCAATTGGATATCATTTGCCTAGGTTATAAAATTCAAGTCTGATTCATAACTTTTTTACATGACCTTATTTTAAATTGTTCAAATTTCATATCTTGTCTATTTCGGTTTAAATCGCATGATATCTTGAACTTTAGCTGAATTGGACATCGTTGACCTTAGGTTCGAGATTCAGACTTAACTTATAGTCAACAAGTTCGTTTTTACAACAACTCTTAAAACTCATCTTGTTTCTGTTGTTTTCATTTCTTATAGTATATTTACAACATGTCTAACATATTTGGGTTTCGTTTCATCATATAGCATACTTCATGATATGATCCAAGAAAGGTTAAATTCGGATTTTGATGTAAAAAGTGCAACTATCTAGTTTTACAGAAATAGTCATAATTCTCAATCCAACCGTTGAATTGGGATGCAATTTTACGTGGAGTCTTCTGACATGTTGTCCTACTTTGAGTTAAAATTTCAGATCAATCAGAGTTTGAAAAGGCATCGCAATACGGGTCAACAGAGGCTGTACGAATTTTGTTATTTACTTTCTTTTGACTTCTGGACTTCTTATTTGGCTAGAATTCTTTTCCTAAAAGGATGTGGCATCTTATCTTAGGAATCTTCTAATTCTCCAAAGATTTTGAATGGGCTGCAACATAGTTTCCCTATGTGGCAAGGATTCATAAATGTTCAGAATCCTTTTCTTACAAGGATTCCTTATTCATCCTAGCTACAAAAAAGGAAAAAAGACTTCAGAATAAATTCTACCTTCAGATCAGATTTTCTAGTCTATTTGGGACTTCTTCATGGTGACAAATCTGATTCTAGCATATTTAGGATGGTAATTTTTGGATTTTTATTATTTTCTTCTTAGTTTTTGGGTTATTATTACTTATTTGGGTCAATTGTAAGTGGGTTTAATATAAGTCCACCTAAGGGGGGCCCATTAGGGTTTATTTAAGTCTAGAGTTAGTAGAAATAAAGGCATAACCAAACATGTAAGTTAGACAATTCAGATGAATAAAACTTCTTGTTTGCTGCACTTTATGTCTATGTGTGTGTGTGTGTGTGTGAGATAATCTCCCTTCCACTGTTGGATTGTTCTCTCCCTTCCAGAATACTAAATATTAAATTTAAGGTCATTTCGAGATCGTTTGGTATGGAGAGAAGAAAACCCTAAATTAGAGAGAGAGAGAGAGAGAGAGAGAGAGAGAGAGAGAGGAAAGAGACAGAGTGTGGTGCTGTCGGAGCTACATCTACTCCGTCCACCGTTGGATTGTTCTCATTTCTAACTATGTTGTTCCTTCCAACCTTCTCTCAACATTGACCGAACGGATTTGTTATCCAATCAACGAGGTAAGAGATATTGATCTCGCAATATTTCTACTATTCTGCATTTTCAGTTCTGGAACTATGGAGAAGTGGTGAAGTTGCAGCATAGTGAATGGATTTTCTTTATGATTTCTCTTATGGCTGTCATAGACATGAAGGCCTTCGCCATATGTGAAGATTAAATCACAGTTCTTTGGAAAAGTTTCATTTTTCTTGCTAGTTTCAGAGTGGTTTGTCGTAGCTTGATCTCCTTTGTTCACCGTTGGATCGTTACCATTTTTTAGTATGTTGTTCTTCGGAACCTACTCTACATCTTGACAGAACAGATTATTGTTACATTCAGTGTGCTGGGAGATATTGGCCTCGTAATTTTGTAATTCTCTTCTTCCTTCATGAACTAATCTGCATCTTGTTGTTTATGAGTTAGGTTGCTGTTATTTCTGAGCTTAGGTTGCTTCTTGGCCTCAGTTTATCTTATTAGAATTTTGCTCTCTCTAATATTTGTATGCTACCATAATGTCTCTATGTTCTTATGTGGAAAATGTTCCAATGGTTAGCTCTAACATTGAACAACACAATCAAGTTAAGTTTAGACATACATTAAGATTAGAACTGCAAGATATGTTGAATAGCCATGGGATGAGGATTTCTCAGTTTCAAGTTGATTCTGATGCTAGTATAGAGAAACACTCTACTGTCCAAGCTTCTAATGTTGTTCCAGAAATGAATCATGTGTTGGGCTCTAAAGTTGATGAGGTGAAGGTAGGGTCTCATCAACAAGAACAACTAAAACTTAGACTCAAATTGAATTTTTTAAATGCTTTGAAGGGTTCTGATGTTGATGACAATGAGGATAGCAAGACCCTTGGCATATTAGTTCAGTCCATAATCTGCACTTTGCTCCCCCTACTATGACTGATGGTCGTGTGACAGTAGCTCCTCCACTTGATGTGTTTGAAGATGGCTGCGAATTTTGGAAATCCACCCTAGTTGGTCATTTTGTGGGGCAGAAATTACCGTATCCGGTGGTTAATTCTATTGCCAAAAGAATATGGAGCTCCTACGGTCTATCAGAAGTTTTGTCTTCGGATAATGGTTTCTTCATCTTCACCTTTGATTCTGTCGATCATGGCACTAATGTGCTGGAAAGAGCCCCATGGCACATGGCAAACAGGCCTTTGGTGCTTAAACGTTGGCAACCGAACATGCAATTTTTGAAAGATGATTTGGCAAGAGTTCTGGTATGGGTTAGGCTGTATAATGTCCCTCTCGAGTATTGGACTATTAAGGGGCTGAGCTGTGTAGCGAGTGCTATTGGAGTCCCCCTTCATGCGGATCATACGACATTGTTGCATAAAAGGCTTAGTTACGCAAGAGTTTGCGTTGAGATAGATGCTTCGAAGACGTTGGTTAAGGAATATGATCTTCGCTGTCCAAATGAGTTATTCATAACAATTTCAGCTGAGTACAAATGGATACCGGAGCTGTGAACTCTAAATCTGCGGATAACAAGCAGAATCAGTTTCAGTGGCGGTAGTTGGTAAACGAAACAAGGGTTCTGTGAGTGGGGAGAATGCTCCCTTGGCATCTAAAGTGGGTAATTGTAATGAGAATGGTTGGTCAACATCTGGTATACATATGTCTGATTGTAATATGAATGATCATGCGGCATCAGATGTACGCAATGCTGCTTGTCATGAAGATGAAAATCCTTCCTCTCCTCTTGTCTTGAAGAGTTTACGAGCAAGGGGCTGCAAGTACTGCTTTAGATCAAGATATGGACGCAATGGGAGGTGATACAGATGGGGAACAAACCGATAAGGAGTTAACGTCAACAATCCTAACAACCCCTCAAACCCTGAATTCCACCGAAAGGGAAACTGTTAATCAGTTAGCTATTAAAGCTAGAGACTCTCTAGAGAAAAAGAAAAGGGGTTCAAAAGCCTCTTCAAAGAAGAATCAGAAATCTGGCTCCTCTCCAGGAGGCACGTCAAGGTAATCTTTGTGTTGCTGTTTGTACTCCTCTCTATTTTCCTATGATTATTGGATGTTGGAATGTTAGAGGTTTGAATGATCCTATAAAGCATTCAGAATTGCGTCGGCTCATCCATCAAGAGAGGATAGCTTTTTTGGTTTGGTTGAAACTCGAGTTAAATACAAGAATAAAGATAATGTTTCTAAACTTCTTCTGCGTTCTTGGTCCTTCTTGTATAATTATGATTTCTCTTGTCGTGGTCGTATTTGGGTTTGTTGGAATGCTGAAACGGTGAAGGTGGATGTTGTTGGAGTGTCAGACCAGGCTATTCATGTTTCTGTCAGTATATTAGCTACCAATATCAGTTTCAATACTTCAATTATTTATGGAGACAATAATGCTTCCTTACGTGAGGCATTATGGTTTGATATAGTGAGTCGTAGTGAGGATTTTTTTTTACCACTAACCAATTCTTGCAAGTACTATCATGTCAGATAGAAAGAACACACCACCCCCTCCTGATGGAGAACTTAAATTCCAAATGCAAGCCACAATCAAGATTGTGATCTGAAAGTGAGGAGATGTCACATTTGGAGGATTGTAGTGATTAGGAGATTGCATATTCTGTTGTTGGGGAGGTGATGCGAACCTCGTGATCATGCAACTCACAATCAAGATTGCGATCTGATCCCGAAAAGCCGAAATAGATCCGATAGGAGTGTGACAAATGAAAATCTGCCTCAAGTCACCAACACTATTGGAATGAGTAGAATGACGCCAGGAAGCCAGTTAATCTTCGATAAGTCAGATTCAGTTTGTTCAAGAACTGAAGAATGCAAGAATCACTCTCACATGTTAAAACTGAAAAATTTAAAAGTAATATTCATCAATGGCTGCTGAAATTTTGGTTACATGAGTTTAAACATTTCTTGAAAAATTAAATCTAATGGACCCCTTATATGCATTTATATGAGGTCTACTAAAAACTGACCCAAAAATCTCTAAATTGAAAAGCCCATAACCTGATCCAAACAAGCATTGGATTCTAACTGAAAACAAAGTATTAATTAAGCCCAAATAAGCTTTGGGGTGTAGCTAACAAAATAAAATAAAGCTTCTAATATTAAATCCATGTTCAACCATGAGAAGAAGAGAAGGAAATAAAATATTACAGAACTGATTTAAGACTTATTGATAATAACCTTTCATGCAACCCATTAATCCAAGAAACAAAAGGAAAAGGTAGTCACTCATGTGGTTCCCAAGTTGTATTGATAACCTCACCTCATGGCCCAAATAAAGTTGTATTGGGCTCCTCTTGCACATGGATAAGATGTATTAGAGCATCCTTTTGATACTCAAATGGATCTTTTCTTACCATCTGAGCAATGAAAAAACAATTAAATTCGGATTCTGATGGAAAATGCACAACTGTCCAATTTCACGACAATAGTTATAATTCTCAATCCAACCGCTGGATCGAGTAGTAATTTTATATGGAGTCTCCAGCAAGGTTGTTCTAACTAGGGTTAAGAGTTTAGGTCAATCAAAGTTCGGGAAGAGATCACATTACTGGTCAACAGAGGCTGCATGAATTTTATTATTTACTTCCTTTTGATTTGTGGACTTCCTATTTGGCTAGGATTCTTTTTCTACAAGAATGTGGCAGCTTATTTTGGAAATCTCCTAGTTCTACAAGGATCAATGGGTTGCAATATAGTTTCCAAGTGTGACAAGTATTCATAAATGTTTCACAATCTTTTTCTTACAAGAATTCCTTATTCATCCTAGCTACAACAAGGAAACAAATTTCAGAATTAATTCTACCTTCAGATTTGATTCTCCTACCTCATATGGTACTTCTAAAAGGCAGTAAATCTGATCCTAACATAGGACATTAAATTTGGATTTAATATTGTTATTATTATTTTCTTTTTAGTTTAGGGTTTATTTATATTATTTGGATTTAATTGTAAGTGGGCATCATATAAGTCCATATAAAGGGTCTATTAGGGTTTATTTTAGTGAATCAGGGCTCTAGGTCCGTGTATGAGTATTTCAAGGAGATGGAGATCTCCATGATTCGGGCCAATGTGATTGAGGATCGGGAAGCTATTATGGCTAGATTTCTAAATGGGCTGAATAGGGACATTACGAATGTTGTAGAATTACAACATTATGTGGAATTGGAGGACATGGTCCATATGGCAACGAAGGTGGAGAGGCAAATCAAGAGAAGGGGCAATACATGTTTTCACACCACTTTGGCTTCATCTTCCTTAATATGGAGGCCGAATTTGTCCTTGATTTCTTCCTAAAAATAAATCATTGGCAATTCTTCAGATTTATCAAACTCAATTTTACTCATGGAAGATTCAAATTAATCATAAACAAATTCTTCAATAAGATCTACTTCTTGTAAATCATTATCATCTTCAGGTTGCTTGCAAATGTTGAAAATATTCATCTCCAATGTCATATTTCCCAAAGATAGCTTCATCAGTCCATTCCTACAATTAATCAATGCATTAAAAGTTGCAAGAAATGGACGTCTTAAAATAACTTGAAAATGGTGATTTGTATTTTGAAAGAGTTTGTTCTGTGAGACGGAAAAAACTTCTTTAAAAATTGTTATTGCATTTCATACTAAGCTTTAATTTGATGGTGTTCATGCTACAATTTAAGTCATTATAAGTGTTACAAACTTTTTCAAATTCTCTCAAATGCAAATATGGATTTTCTAGATCTAAGCCATGAAAAGAAAGTAAAAGTTGAATAATGTCTGACCTAAAATTGAAGTGAGATGTGCATCAGGAGGGAAAAATATACATGAGGGTGCACTTGTTCTTGTAGGATTCATGTAGTCTCTAAGTGTTCTAACTCGATTATTATCATTATTCTCATTATGCAGCGACTGGTTATCTTCTTCGGCCATAATTTCTGAAAATGATGAGGATGCTCTACAAAGTCTACTGATTAGTACTTAAAAGTGCATTCTCATTAAGGCTTTAGATGATCATTGTACACTTAAAGTATCATTAAATTCCCTAAATGATGTGCCGTGAATGATTTGAAAATCAGCAACAATGAATCTAACGAAAATGGATGAAGGATATGTCTGGTTGTGTTGTCTTTCTTTTGGTGTTTAGGCTGGATTATAGTGATTTTAAGGTAAATAAGATGGAGGATAGACAATTGGCATCCTCACAGCCCACTTGCAATTCTTACGGGGAAAGATTCATCTATGATTCAGGTATGGCCAAGAACGCGAAGGTGAATGTGCTATGGAAAACTCCTACCACCCAAGCTATTGGCTGGCACCCTATTATAGAAGCTATTCCTTCCAATTCTAATCCTAAGATGGGGCAAAAGGATGAAATAGTTTTGTTGGATTCGCCAAATCACAGATTCTCGATCAAAGTAGCTTGGGAACAACTAAGACGTCATCGTCAGATGGTTGAATGGCATGACATTGTGTGGTTCAAGAATGCTATTCCAAGACATTCATTTCTTCTATGGATGGCTGTCCAACAGAAACTCACAACTCAAGATAAACTTCATCGGTTTGGTATACATGGTCGCAATAGATGCTCACTCTGTCTCTGCAACAATGAGGATCACAACCACTTGTTCTTTGAATGCAAGTTTATCCCACAACTCAAAGGATTAATTGATGTGATTAACTATTGAAATTGAGAATACATAGAAATGGCTAAAAGAAAAGATGCTGGTTCAATTCAAACTACAATACCATTCGATTATTGGGTTATAATTGGAGCTGTAGACCTTGAATTTAGGTCTGGTTTATATGTATGGAAGGCTAAGATATAGGCCTAAAACTTTCAAGGGGAGTCCAAGATTTAAAAGTGTCATTTTCGAGTAAATGGTAGCAACAACGGAGAAGTCAGAATCTGTCCTGCAGCCCAGACACTGTTTGGATTCAGCTCATATCTCGTGTTATAGAAGTCCAAATGAGCTTTGGTTTTTTTTCTTTTTCAAAAGCTAAGACAATTGCCCATAACTTTCATAAGACTAGATGTTCAAATTCTGATGTTAGGAATGACGTTTTGGCTAGCCAACAATAGCCAACAATGTCAAAAACCAGCCACCAAGTCAATGGTTGGCCATCAACAAAATATTTTGTCAACCAATCAATAGTTCTGAATTTTGGCCTATAAAAGGAGGCATTTGCCATGTATTTAGTCATCTTGGTTTTCAGATCAAGATCATATTCTTGCTTTCTTTCTTTGTATTTTTGTAATGTTTAAGTTTTGCTTTTATTAATCTCTAGTTTATGCTTTTCATCATAGCTATGTTCTTATCTAGTTTATTTATGTTCTTCTTCTTCATTATGTTTAGCTAAGTTTATCATGTCAAAGTGAAAAGATTTCTCTAATGGTGTTAGAATAGGTATATTTTAAACTTAACATGGACTTCAATGTTTATATCGAAGAAAGTTTGTTATTAACATGTCTTATCTTTTTATCTTACTAATTATTAATACCTTGCTTGTTAAAAGATTAATCTAGATTTGTGTTGTATTACACATGGTACAATAAATGCTTGATCCTTCATAGTCTTGGGCCGACATCGTTATTATGAGAGGAACTTGATTTGTTGTTAACATAAGTTAGCATCATGAATTCCTGACAATATTTAAAAAGTTTGATGTTACTTAAATAAGATAATTAATATGATCATGTTAATAATTTATAATAAGCTATTAATGACAAATCATCCGATTGGAACCTCCTTTGTGTGTAGTTTCCAGTTGAGTAATAAAAAGAGTTTATATTATACTTATTTGAAATACCATTAGTGGATCCTTTAACCTTGACAACTGTTTTTATCATTGTTTAATATTCACATTAATCTTACATCTCAAAGTCCTCTTTAACTCATCATCACCATCATCATGATCATGATCATCATGATTATTATCATTATTATTATTATTATTTATAATTTATATAGTTCACCTCCCTGTAGTTCAACTCCAGTCTTGCCGGGTTATTTATTATTTTGACACTCCTGCACTTGGGATAAGACATCAGCTCTTTGATCGTGTCAAGTTTTTGGCGTCGTTCCCGAGGAGGTAAGTTGTTGTATAAATTATATATTTTCATTTATTTTCTTTTCTTTTCACTTTTATTCGTTT
The DNA here is from genome assembly GCF_951802175.1 of Populus nigra. Classification (NCBI taxonomy): domain Eukaryota; kingdom Viridiplantae; phylum Streptophyta; class Magnoliopsida; order Malpighiales; family Salicaceae; genus Populus; species Populus nigra. The sequence continues at coordinate 734,242 of NC_084870.1, read as the reverse complement.
TTCTAATCTTTGTTTCTTCTTTCTCTTTTTCTTCCTTTTCTTCTTTCTTTATGCACTTACATGAGAGTTTGGACACGCACATTAAGTGGTAGACTTTCTAGGAAATCCTCATCTTGTTCTCAAAACATGGCCAACGAAGATAACCAGTTAATTCATAATGAGAATAATGAGAATAATCGTGTTACAACATTTAGAGATCATATGAATTCAACAAGAACAAGTGCACTTATAATGACTTAAATTATAGTATAAACACCATCAGATTAAAGCTTTTCCCTTTTTCATTAAAAGATAAAGCTAAAACATGGCTATAAAATCTTAGGTTAGGATCCATTCGTGCTTGGAGAGGAGCCAGATTTCTGATTCTTCTTTGAAGAGGCTTTTGAACCCCTTTTCTTTTTCTCTAGAGAGTCTCTAGCCTTAATAGCTAATTGATTAACAGTTTCCCTTTCGGTGAAATTTAGGATTTGAGGGGTTGTCAGGATCGTTGACGTTAACTCCTTATCGGTTTGTTCCCCATCTGTATCACCTCCCATTTCGTCCATATCTTGATCTAAAGCAGTACTTGCAGCCCCTTGCTCCTGTTTCATGTCTTCTCGTAAACTCTTCAATACAAGAGGAGAGGAAGGATTTTCATCTTCATGACAACCAGCATTGCACACATCTGATGTCGCATGATCATTCATATTACAATCAGGCATATGTATACCAGATGTTGAACAACCATTCTCATTACAATTACCCACTTTAGATGCCAATGGAGCATTCTCCCCACTCACAGAACCCTTGTTTCGTTTACCAACTACCTGCCACTGAAACTGATTCGGCTTGTTATCCGCAGATTTAGAGTTCATAGCTCCTAGATTCCTCTTACCCTCTGCCACCACTTTAAGATTATCAATGTTATTAGTAGCACATAGCGCTGTGGTGTGTCCAAAGACATTGCAATTACTGCACTTTGACGGTATCCATTCGTATTCAGCTGAAATTGTTATGAATAACCCATTTGGACAGCGAAGAGCATATTCCTTAACCAACGTCTTCGAAGCATCTATCTCAACGCAAACTCTTGCGTAACTAAGCCTTTTACGCAACAATGTCGTATGATCCGCATGAAGGGGGACTCCAATAGCACTCGCTACACAGCTCACCCCCTTAATAGTCCAATACTCGAGAGGGATATTATACAGCCTAACCCATACCGGAACTCTTGCCAAATCATCTTTCAAAAATTGCATGTTCGGCTGCCAACGTTTAAGCACCAAAGGCCTGTTTGCCATGTGCCATGGGGCTCTTTCCAGCACATTAGTGGCATGATCCACAGAATCAAAGGTGAAGATGAAGAAACCATTATCCGAAGACAAAACTTCTGATAGACCGTAGGAGCTCCATATTCTTTTGGCAATAGAATTAACCACCGGATACGGTAATTTCTGCCCCACAAAATGACCAACTAGGGTGGATTTCCAAAATTCGTAGCCATCTTCAAACACATCAAGTGGAGGAGCTACTATCACACGACCATCAGTCATAGTAGGGGGAGCAAAGTGCAGATTACGGACTGAACTAATGCCAAGGGTCTTGCTACCCTCATTGTCATCAACATCAGAACCCTTCAAAGCATTTAAAAAAAATCAATTTGGGTCTAAGTTTTAGTTGTTCTTGTTGATGAGACCCTACCTTCACCTCATCAACTTTAGAACCCAACACATGGTTCATTTCTGGAACAACATTAGAAGCTTGGACAGTAGAGTGTTTCTCTATACTAGCATCAGAATCAGCTTGAAACTGAGAAATCCGCATCCCATGGCTATTCAACATATCTTGCAGTTCTAATCTTAATGTATGTCCTGACTTAACTTGATTGTGTTGTTCAATGTTAGAGCTGACCATTGGAACATTTTCCATAGAAGAACATAGAGACATTATGGTAGCATACAAATACTAGAGAGAGAAAAATTCTAATAAGATAACCTGAGGCCAAGAAGCAACCTAAGCTCAGAAATAACAGCAACCTAACTCATAAACAACAAGATGCAGATTAGTTCATGAAGGAAGAAGAGAATTACAGAATTACGAGGCCAATATCTCCCAGCGCACTGATTGTAACAATAATCAGTTCGGTCAAGATGTAGAGTAGGTTTCGAAGAACAACATACTAAAAAATGGTAACGATCCAACGGTGAACAAAGGAGATCAAGCTACGACAAACCACTCTGAAACTAGCAAGAAAAATGAAACTTTTCCAAAGAACTATGATTTAATCTTCACATATGGCAAAGGCCTTCATGTCTATGACAGCCATAAGAGAAATCATAAAGAAAATCCATTCACTATGCTGCAACTTCACCACTTCTCCATAGTTCCAGAACTGAAAATGCAGAATAGTAGAAATATTGCGAGATCAATATCTCTTACCTCGTTAATTGGATAACAAATCCGTTCGGTCAATGTTGAGAGAAGGTTGGAAGGAACAACATAGTCAGAAATGAGAACAATCCAACGGTGGACGGAGTAGATGTAGCTCCGACAGCACCACACTCTCTCTCTTCTCTCTCTCTCTCTAGGGTTTTCGTTAGGTATAAGACAACTTCAGTCTTAAAGATAAAGACCCTGATGAAGCAATGGAGTACCTAGACTTGCTAGCTTAAAATGCTCAAAATTAGGACACTATAGGCACTTGTAAGGCACCAGGTAAAACTCAACCTCATATGTCTAGTGGAGGATGTACAACCTTAGGGAAGATCATGACCTCCAAGCCAAATTTGCATCTTTAGCTAGAAAAGTCGAGGTACTAGAATTAAAAAAGAATGGTCAATTAAAATGTGTGTCGAAATTGTGAAACTAATGAACACTCAACCAATGATTGTCCAACTTTGCATTCTTTTAAGGAATGTCTTCATGAACAAGCCAATGCTTTAAATAGTTTTCAATGGCCAAATCATTATCCATATTCGCAAATGTACAACCCTGGTTTGAGAGATCATCCAAATTTCAATTGTAAGAATGGTAACAATAATGCACAAACAATAGATTCGACATCTGACAACACACCAATTGAGGAATACTTTCCTGGTCAATCTTCACTTTCTATTGCTTCAATACCAAGGTCTGCTAATACTGACAATTGTAAGTGGGCTTCATATAAGTCCACCTAAGGGAGTCCATTAGAGTTTTATTTAAGTCTAGAGTAAATATAAATAAAGGCATAACCAGACATGTCAGGTAGACAATTCAGATTAATAAAAAATTTTGTTTGCTGCACTTTGTGTGTGTGTTAGTGAGATAATCTACCTTCCATGGTTCTCTAAAGAACTGAAAAAAATGACTTATCGAAGTACAACTGTCTTCATGGCGTCATCCTTATACTTCTCGTTCACGAATCAATACTTGTTGGGTGGGGGTTTCCATTTTCAATAGTGCTGGTGCCTCAGTACAAGTTATCTTTGTGTCACACTCCTATCAAACCTGATTTACATGGTTTCCAGGAATTGATTTCTTTGCGTGTGGGTTGCGTGACCATGTGATCACGAGGTTCGCATCATTTGGTATCAGAGCTTGGCTCCATTAATCAGGTTATATCCTTCTGAAATTTTTGTTTCTTGTTGTTTCCGCAAAAATTCCTTAGTGTCCAATTTCTTCTTCTCCTTGATTTTGCAGCATATAAAAAAAAATTGGCTATTTCATTTGGTTACTGTCTAAAATATATCAGTAGCATAAAAAAAAAAGAGAAAAGAGAAAACAAAAAAAGTCATTCAAAGAGACGTTTATTAGTTTCTGCCACAGAAAACTAAACAAGTGAAAATTGCACCAAATCAACTCGGAATTAGCTCACGTTTGATATTCTTATTAATGGGGCCTTAATCACATCATATATTAAGTTTGGGGTCAATTGGGTATTGTTTGATTTGGTTTTCAATTTCGGGTCTAATGAGGTCTGATTCATAACGTTTTTGCGTCAGTATATCAAACCTTATCATAAATTCCTCAAAATTTATATTCTATATATTGGGGTTGACATCGCACCATATCTGAAATTGTATCTCAATTGGTCAACATTTTCTTTAGGTTCCATATTCGGACTTAACTCGTTGTAAAGGAGTCTGTTTCGCGTCAACTCGTGAAATTCACTTTCTTTCTGTTTTTTTCATTTCTTGCAGCACATTTTCAACATATCCAAAAATATTTGGGTGTTGTTTCATCATTTTGCATATTTCATTTCTGTTTTTATTCGAGTCTTCAGTTTCGTTCCTATTTCGGATAGATTCGCTTGCTACTCGCAAGACTATCATCACAGTTTCGTTTTTGCTTATTTTTTGGTTTTTATTGCTTCTTTTGTCATGTATATATTTGGATTGTGCTGCTAAGATTGGTTCTATTTGGTGTTGGTTTCAGTTCTGCAAGAACCACAAGAAGGTGAGACGAGAGGTGTTAGCGTGTGAGGATATTAAGAGTGTTTGAGTGAAACACGAGCAACGTGATGATATTGTTTTTACCACTAACCAATTTTTGCAGGTACTATCATGTCAGATCAAAACAACACACCACCTCCTCACGATGTAGAATTTAAATTCCAAATGCAAACCACAACGAAGATGATGGAAAGAATGAATTTCATGATGGGGAACATGTGTGGCAGACTTGAGAAGGTGGGAAAAACATGGTAACGTGGCGGGAACACATGTACCCAAGACGTGAGAAAGGTTGGGGCTGAACACAAATCTAACAATGGCAGTGGGGCCAAAAGGGCAAGGTGGGCTAATTATGAGGATTTTGTGGAGGATGTTGATGATATTGGTGATGGTGGTTTTAAGGATGGGATGATAGGCCATCGGGAAGGTTTTAGGGAGCCTAGAAACCAAAGGGATTTCGTGTATTCTGATGAGCTGTTATGGCAAAAGAAAAGGAGGATTCAAAAGGAGAGGTGGTATCAAGTGGAGAGAAATAAAGAGATTAGTGTTCTAAAAAAAGAATCCAAGAGTCTATCACATATTACAAGGGAGATGAAGCAAGAACTTGATGTGTTAACGACAACAGTCAATGCCCAGCAAGATTCAGAGAGAGAGAGAGAGAGAGAGAAGCGTTGCCATGATGATATACAAAATAAAACAGCTACTACTTTCATCCAAAGTTGTTGGCAACAATTGGTGGCCAAAAAAGAACTCCAAAGGCTTCAAAAAGAGGCTAAGCAATTGTCCATTCAACTTGTTGGTGATTTGAGGACTAATCATCTTGAAGAGAGAGAGGGAATGATACGAACCATGCAAGGTCAAATTCAGATTTTGACGTAAAAAGTGAAACTATCCAGTTTTACAGAAACAGTCATACTTCTCGATCTGACCATTGGATCCGGCTAAGAGTGTATGTGGTGTTTTCTAACATGTTTTCCTACCTCGCATTCAAAGTTCAGCGCGATCCAACGGTTGGATTGAGAATTATGATAGTTGCTGTAAAACTGGATAGTTGCACCTTTTACGTCAAAATTCGAATTTGATCTTGCCAGTATCGTATCAGTTTTAGGCTTTTAGCATCTGACTCAATCCATTGCTCGTGATCACGTGGTCACGTAATCCACGCGCAAAGACCGAATTCCCGGAAAGCCAAGTAAATCAAGATTGATAGGAGTCTGATACAAAGATAACTTGTACCTAAGCACCAGCACTATTGGAAACGGAAAACCCCCACCCAATGAATATTGATTCGCGAACGAGAAGTATAAGGATGGCGCCACGAAGACATTTGTTCTTCTATAAGTCGGTTTTTAGTTCTTTAGCGAACCATGAAAGGGAGATTATCTCACCAACACACACACACACACAAAGTGTGGCAAATAAAAAGTTTTATTAATCTGAATTGTCTAACCTTACATGTTTGGTTATGCCTTTATATATACTTACTCTAGTCTTAAAGAAACCCTAATGAACCCCCCTTAGGTGGACTTATATGAAGCTCACTTACAACTGACCCAAACAAGTAATAATAACCCAAAGAAAATAATAAAAATCCAAAAATTATCATCCTAGATATGCTAGAATCAGATTTGTCACCCTTAAGAAGTCCCAAATAAACTAGGAGAAATTTGATTTGAAAAATTTTTGTTGCTTCCCCCTTTGATGTCCTTGATTAGCTTGGATTTCTTTATTTAACTTGGAAAAATAAGAAAACAAATTTCCTCCTTTATTGCTTATTTAATTACTTTCCTAGTTAGGGAAAGCATTAAATAATCCTCCCCTCTTTAGGAATAAGATCTGGCCAACTTCTTTACTTAATTAGGAGAATAAATTGCTGTTTTTCTTTCCTTATTATAGCTAGGTTAGATCTGTGACAATTTTCAAAACATGGTCCTTACTGTTTAGTTTTGTCCAAATCTTTCTGTTTCTAGGAGTCAAGTAATTGTTTTCGCTAATATTCGCTTCTGTTTTATTTCATGTCTTCGTTTTGTCCACAATTCGTACGAATTTGCATTTCTACTCGCAAAATCATAATCGTAGTTTTGTTTTGCTTTGTTTTCAGAGTATTTATTAATTCTTGAGTCTGAAAATTATAATTAGAGTGCGCTGCGAAGGCTACTGATTTTGATTTGTTGATTTCAGTTCCTAAGGAACCAAAAGAAAGCAAATTATGAGGTAAAAGGCGTAGTGAAAAGCCTTGCTTTGTTTTTTGTGTGATACAAGAGAGGTGTGAGGATATATGTTGTGCTACTAACCAAATTTTGCAGATTCAAAGATTGTTTGAAAACAACGAATCAATGACACAAAACGCTGACGTAGCTTTCCAATTGCGAGCCATAGGCCAGCAACTTGAGCTGTTGTCTAGAACATACAACGATCTGAAAGATGAGGTGAATTCAATAAAGCAACAGGATAGTGGGGCTGATTGCCGAGGAAATACGGTTCGTATGGCCGTACGGAATGTCAGATCTGATTTTGAAGAGTTTGTTGACGAAAACACAGATGCGGGTGAAGATTACTATGATTTTGCATCTGTTGGCCAAGAAATCAGGTCTGGACTGAACAGGGCTAGAAGGAATGTGAATTTCCGTGGCATGGGCACTTATGAAGATATGGATGGGGACTTGGACACCATTAAACTGAAAATTCCTAACTTTCAAGGTATAAACGATCCCGAGGCTTATTTGGAGTGGAAGAAAAAGGTAGATTGGATTTTTTATTGCCATAGCTATTCTAAACAAAAGAAGGTGAAATTGATGATAATTGAGTTTACGGAGTATGCATTGATTTGGTGGGATCAAATTGTAATCACTAGGAGGAGGAATGGGGAGCGACTCGTTCAGACTTGGGGGGAGGTGAAAGTCTTAATGAGGAGATGATTTGTGCAAACCACTATTACAGAGACTTATATCTGAAGCTCCAAGGTCTGAATCAAGGTTATAAGACAGTAGATGAATATCACAAAGAGATGGAGATAGCAATGATTCAGGCCAATGTTGTTGAGGATCCAAGCCACCATGGCTTGATTTCTTAATGGGATGAATTGGGAAATTGCCAATGTGGTTGAGCTCCAGCACTATGTGGAGCTAGAGGACATGGTTCACATGGCTACGAAGGTGGAGAGACAACTTAGGAAGGGACATGTTCGGCCAACGTTTAATTCGGGTTCTTCATCATCTTGGAAGCCAAATCTAAAGAGAAGGTATTGTCCGGCTGAGGTCCTTTGTTCCTTCCAGAACCAAAACACTAAAGGCTAAAGTTGATGTCTCTACTAGTGCCAAAGGTAAATCTGAAACTCAACCTAAACGTACTCGTGGTGTTAAATGTTTCAGGTGTCAGGGACATGGACATTATGCTTCAGAGTGTCCAAATAAAAGAATTATGATGATTAGAGATAATAGTGATATGGATTCTGAAAGTGACAGATCTGATTGTGAAGGCATGCCACCATTGGAGAATAGTGATGGGGATGAGTTAGCATTACCGGTTGAGGAGTCCTTGGTTATAAGGCGAACACTTCAGGTTCAGGTCAAGGAAGATGAAACTAATCACCAAAGGGAGATCTTCCATACACATTGTTATGTACAAAGCAAGGTGCATGGTTTAATTATAGATAGTGGAAGCTATGTTAATGTTTGTAGTACCACCCATGTTAGTAAACTGAATTTGTGTACTATTAAGCGTGATAAACCATATAGATTACAATGGCTGAATGATAGTGGTGAAGTGAAAGTGACTAAACAAGTTGTGGTTGCATTTTCGATTGGGAAATATGTTGATGAAGTTCTGTGCGACATGATACCAATGCAAGCAAGTCACATCTTGTTGGAGAGACCATGGCAATATGATAGAAAGGCAATTCATGTTGGGGTTAAAAATAGGTATACCATTGTAAAAGATGGTAAAACCATGACTCTTATACCTCTTACACCCAAACATGTGTATGATGATCAAATAAAGCTAAAGAGTGAGCATGAGGTGTTGGGGAGAGAAAATCAAGGTGAGGAACAAAGGGACCATCAAATTCGGCCAGAACCCAAACCACTACAACCCATTCGGCCACCCATCCGTTTCAAACAAATATTCGGCCAACATTCCAAACAAAACAGACCATTCAACCACTACTCAAAAACACCCAAACCTAGGCGAGAGTGGAGGTAAGACAAGAGGAGTGAAGAAAGTCAGGAAGGGTGATGAGAATTGTGTGGAAAAACTAAAGAAACAACCTAATTTTTTTGCTAGAGAGGATGAGGTCAGATGTGCATTTTTCACTAACAGGCCAATGATTTTACTTGTGTACAAGGAGGCTTACTTTAATATTAATGATCTTGATCATATTGTGCCTAGTGTTGCTATTTCTTTGATGTAGGAGTAAGTGAGGTAAGGAGTTTTCATGGGTTAACTAGTTTTTACAAGCGTTTTGTGAAAGATTTCAGTACTATAGCTGCACCCTTGAATGAAGTTGTTAAAAAGTCAGTTGGGTTTAAAATGGGGGGAGGAACAAGAATTGGCTTTTGTTATTTTGAAAGAGAAATTATGTTCTGCACATGTTTTGGCTTTACCTGACTTTACAAAAGCATTTGAAATAGAATGTGATGCATCTGGAATGGGGATAGGTGCTGTTTTGATGCAGGATCGAAGACCTATTGCGTATTTCAGTGAGAAGTTAAGTGGAGCGACCTTGAACTATCCCACTTACGATAAAGAACTCTACGCACTTGAGACATGGCAGCATTACTTGTAGCCAAAAGAGTTCGTAATCCATTCGGATTATGAGTCCTTGAAACATTTAAAAGGACAAGGTAAGTTGAATAGGAGACATGCAAATGGGTTGAATTCATTGAAACCTTTTCTTATGTAAGGAAGGTAAAGAGAACATCGTAGCTGATGCACTTTCGCGCAGGTATGTTCTTTTAATAGAATATGTGAAGGAATTGTATGATAATGATTCTGACTTTGCCGAGATTTATAATGCGGGTGGACATTCAGCTTCTGGTAAGTTTTATTTGATGGATGTTTATTTGTTCAAAGAGAATAGATTGTGTGTTCCTGCTAGCTCTTTGCGTGAATTGCTTGTTCGTGAAGCACATGGAAGTGGTTTAATGGGTCACTTTGGGATTGCGAAAACCTTGGATTAATTGCATGAGCATTTCTATTGGCCAAAGATGAAAAGAGATGTGCAACGAATTTGTGAACAGTGCATTGCTTGTAGAAAGGCAAAATATATAGTACAACCGCATGGAATATATACAACATTACCTGTGCCTACTGAACCTTGGGTAGATATCTATATGGACTTTGTTTTACGTTTTTTTTTTGGTAAGTTGACGTATGTATTAAAAGAAGAAGATACAAACATTATAAGGCGCATACCCCAGATTTACAATGATAAAAGAAACATAAAACAACAGATGGCTACAGGCTAGCCACCGACCATAAAACTGAAACTTCACTAGATTCGTTAGGGAAACCAATACAACCAGCTAACTAACAAATTAAGAATCTATGGTATTCACCCTCCAAGCTTGTTGGATCGTTTTGTTGGTACGACATTCCTCATCAAATCAAGTTTATTACGAATGATACATTCGATTTGATTAAAGACCAAATTCGAAGTTCTAGACATTCCAGCAAAGATCCTTGCATTCCGTTCTTGCCATACATGATACACTGTAGCTGCAAAACTCAGTTTACGAGAAAAATTGACGAAACTCTTGCCATGCCAAGAGACAGTGGCCCATCGAATCGATTCATCCCAGCCTTTTGTCATTCTTGGAATGTCGCATCTGTCACAAACATCCCAACCTATTTCCAATTTTCTTCTTAGTTTTTGGGTTATTATTACTTATTTGGGTCAATTGTAAGTGGGCTTCATATAAGTCCACCTAAGGGGGGTCCATTAGGGTTTTCTTAAGTCTACAGTCAGTATAAATAAAGACATAACCAAACATGTAAGGTTACGCAATTTTCAGATCAATAAACTTCTTTGCTACACTTATTGTGTGTTGGTGGGATAATCTCCCTTCTTTGGTTCTCTAAAGAACTGAAAACGACTTATCGAAGAACAACTGTCTTCGTGGCGTCATCCTTATACTTCTCGTTCGCGAATCAATATTCGTTGGGTGGGGGTGTTCGTTTTCAATAGTGCTTGTGCCTAGGTACAAGTTATCTTTGTGTCACACTCCTATCAAACCTGATTTACTTGGCTTTCCGGGAATTGGTCTCTTGGCGTGTGGGTTGCGTGACCACGTGATCACGAGGTCCGCATCATTTGGTATCAGAGCTTGGCTCCATTAATCAGGTTATATCCTTCTAAAATTTTTGTTTCTTGTTGATTCCGCAAAAAAAAATTCCTTAGTATCCAATTTCTTCTTCTCCTTGAATTTGCGGCATATAAAAAAAAAATTGTTATTTCATTCTGTTATTGTTCAAAATATATCAGTAGCATCAAAATCAAAAAAAAAAAAAAAGAAAAGAGAAAAGCAAAAAAAAAATCGTTCAAAAAAAAGATGTTATTGGACTTTGCCGCAGAAAACTAAACAAGAGAAAATTGGATCAAATCAACTCGGAATTAGCTCAAATTTTATAATCTGATTACTGGGATCCTAAACGCACCATATATCAAATTTGGGGTCAATTTGATATCGTTTGCTTTGGGTTTCAAATTCGGGTCTAATCAGGTCTGATTCATAACGTTTTTGCGTCAGTATATCAAACCTTATCGTAAATTGTTCAAACTTTATATTCTATCTATTTGGGTTGATAGCACACTATATCTGAAATTTTAACTCAATTGGACATCATTTACTTTAGGTTCCAGATTCGGACTTAACTCTTCGTAAACGAGTCTGTTTTGCGTCAACTTTTGAAATTCGCTTGCTTTCTCTTGTTTTCATTTCTTGCAGTTTATCTTCATCATATACAACATATTTGGGTGTTGTTTCATCATTTTGCATATTTTTTGTTTCTGTTTTTTATTCGAGTCTTCAGTTTCGTTCATATTTCGGATAGACTCGCTTGCTACTCGCGAGACTATCATCGCAGTTTCATTTTGCTTGTTTTCTAGTTTTTATTGCTTCTTGAGTCATATATATATTTGGATTGCGCTGCCAAGCTGGTTCTATTTGGTGTTGGTTTCAGTTTCGCAAGAACCGCGAAAGGTGAGACGAGAGGTGTGAGCGTGTGAGGATATTAAGAGTGTTTGAGCGAAACACGAGCGACGTGAGGATAATTTTTTTTTACCACTAACCAATTTTTGCAGGTGCTATCATGTCAGATCAAAACAACACACCACCCCATCCCGAGGGAGAACTTACGTTCCAAATGCAAGCCATGACGCAGATGATGGAGAGGATGAATTTTGTGATGGGAAATGTGTGTGACAAACTTGATAGGGTAGAGAAACGTGGCAACGAGGCTGGTACAAGCACCCAAAATATGAGGAAGCTTGGGGCTGAACCGAAAGCAAACAATGGCGGTAGGGCTGAAAGGCCAAGGTGGGCTGATTATGAGGATTTTGAGGAGGCCGTTGATGATATTGGTGATGGTGGTTTTGAGGATGAGGCCATAGGCCATCGGGAAGGTTTTCGGTAGCCTAGAAACCGAAGGGATTATGGGAATAGAACTAGGGGCCAATTCGGCCAAAGGGAAAATTTCCGTAGTGTTGGGGGACATGCTGATTTAGATGGTGATTTGGATGCCATCAAACTGAAAATACCTTCTTTTCAAGGTAAAAACGATCCCGAGGCATATTTGGAGTGGGAGAAAAAGGTGGATTGGATTTTTGATTGCCATAACTATTCGGAAGTGAAGAAAGTAAAATTAGTAGTCATCGAATTCACAGATTATGCACTGATATGGTGGGATCAGAATGTTATTAGTAGAAGAAGGAGTGGAGAGAGGCCGGTAGCGTCGTGGGAGGAGATGAAAGTGTTGATGAGAAGGCGATTTGTGCTTAACCACTATTATAGAGATTTGTATTTGAAATTGCAGGGTTTGAATCAGGGTTCTAGGTCCGTGGATGAGTATTTCAAGGAGATGGAGATTGCCATGATTCGGGCCAATGTGATTGAGGATCGGGAAGCTACCATGGCTAGATTTCTAAATGGGCTGAATAGGGACATTGCGAATGTTGTAGAATTACAACATTGTGTGGAATTGGAGGACATGGTCTATATGGCAACGAAGGTGGAGAGGCAAATAAAGAGAAGGGGCAGTACACGTTTTCAGACCAATTCGGCTTCATCTTCCTCAACATGGAGGCCGAATTTGAAAAGAGAGGGGGTTGTCCAACCAAAGCCTTATGCAAAGGTCGAACCATCTAAGGCCAAAAAGGATACTCATACGGATGGGAAAGGTAAATCTGAATCTCAACCTACTCGTGATAGAGATATTAAATGCTTTAAGTGTTTAGGGAAGGGGCACATTGCATCTCAGTGTCTAAACCGAAGAGTTATGCTTACAAGAGACAATGGGGAGGTTGAATCTGAAAGTGAGAAATCTGAAAGTGAAGAGATGCACCTTTGGTGGATTGTAGTGATGAGGAGATTGCATATCCTATTGAGGGGGAGGCCTTGGTTATAAGGCGTGCGCTGAACATGCAAATCAAAGAAGATGATATAGATCAGCAACGGGAAAATATATTTCACACTCGATGTCACATCCAAAAGAAGGTATGTAGCATGATAATTGATGGAGGTGGTTGTGCTAATGTTGCTAGTGATACTCTTGTGAAGAGATTGAATCTGAGTTGTGTTAAGCATCCGAGGCCTTATAGATTGCAATGGTTGAATGAATGTGGTGAAGTGAGGGTTACTAAGCAGGTTGTGATTGCCTTTGCTATTGGGAAGTATTTTTTTTTTTGGTAAGTTGACGTATGTATTAAAAGAAGAAGATACAAACATTATAAGGGGCATACCCCAGATTTACAATGATAACAGAAACATAAAACAACAGATGGCTACAAGCCAGCCACCGACCATAACACTGAAACCTCACTGGATTCGTTAGGGAAACCAATACAACCAGCTAACTAACAAATTAAGAATCTATGGTATTCACCCTCCAAGCTCGTTGGATCCTTTTGTTTTCATTTGTTGGTGCGACATTCCTCATCAAATCAAGCTTATCACGAATGATACATTCGATTTGATTAAAGACCAAATTCGAAGTTCTAGACATTCCAGCAAAGATCCTTGCATTCCGTTCTTGCCATACATGATACACTGTAGCTGCAAAACTCAGTTTACGAGAAAAATTGACGAAACTCTTGCCATGCCAAGAGACAGTGGCCCATCGAACCCATTCATTGCCTTTTGTCATTCTTGGAATGTCGCATCTGTCACAAACATCCCACCAGATCACTTTAGTATAGGAGCATTCAAAGAACAAGTGGTTGTGATCCTCATTGTTGCGGAGACAGAGCGAGCATCTATTGGGACCATGTATACCAAACCGATGAAGTTTATCTTGAGTTGTGAGTTTCTGTTGGACAGCCATCCATAGAAGAAATGAATGTCTTGGAACAGCATTCTTGAACCACACAATGTCATGCCATTCAACCATCTGACGATGACGTCTTAGTTGTTCCCAAGCTACTTTGATCGAGAATCTGTGATTTGGTGAATCCAACCAAACTATCTCATCCTTTTGCCCCATGTATACCAATCTGCTATTGGGAAGTATTCCGATGAGATTTCGTGTGATGTAGTCCCAATGCATGCTAGTCACTTACTTTTGGGGCGTCCATGGCAGTTTGATCGGAAAGCGATTCATGATGGGTTTAGAAATATGTTCACTATTGTAAAGGATGGTAAAACCATCACTCTTGTACCTCTTTCTCCAAAACAAGTGTATGATGATCAAATGAAATTAAAAAAAGGAATGTGAGGATGGGAAGAGTGAAAATTCACGTGACAATGGTGAGAGAAAACCATCAGATTCGGCTAAACCTAAATCATTAATTAAACCGGTTGAGAGTGGAGGTAAAAATCGAGGAGTGAAGAAAGTAAGCTTGTGTGATGATAATACTGTGGAAAAATTAAAGAAACAACCCAACTTTTATGCAAAGGGATCTCAAATCAGATCTGCATTTTTCACTAATAAGCCAATGATCTTACTTGTGTATAAGGAGGCTTATTTTAACACTAACGATCTTGATTATGCTATTCCTAGTGTGGCTGTTTCTTTGATGCAGGAGTTTGATGATGTATTCCCTGAAGACATCCCTAATGGATTACCACCATTAAGGGGGATTGAACATCAAATTGATCTTGTGCCCGGAGCTTCAATTCCTAACCGTCCAGCCTATAGAAGCAACCCCGAGGAGACGAAGGAGCTTCAACGGCAAGTAGATGAGTTGATGATGAAGGGGTACATTCGTGAGAGTATGAGTCCTTGTGCTATGCCAGTGCTACTTGTGCCTAAAAAGGATGGTACATAGAGGACGTGTGTCGATTGTCGTGCCGTCAATAACATAACGGTAAAGTATCGACATCCTATTCCTAGGCTTGATGACATGTTAGATGAGTTACATGGATCATGTATTTTCTCTAAGATTGACTTAAAAAGTGGGTACCATCAAATTAGGATGAAAGAGGGTGATGAGTGGAAAACTGCATTTAAGACTAAGCATGGTTTGTATGAATGGTTAGTCATGCCGTTTGGACTTACAAATGCGCCTAGCATGTTTATGCGTTTAATGAATCATGTATTGCGTACGTTTATAGGGAAGTTTGTTGTTGTGTATTTTGATGACATTTTGATCTATGGCAAGAATTTAAATGAGCATCTTGATCATTTGCGTAATGTACTTAGTGTGTTGCGTAGTGAGCAATTATATGTTAATCTTAAGAAGTGTACCTTTTGCATGGAAAAAATTGTGTTTCTTGGCTATGTCGTAACTGCGCAGGGTATCGAGATGGACGAGGAGAAAGTTAAGGCCATCCGGGATTGGCCTACACCAAAATCGGTAAGTGAGGTAAGGAGTTTTCATGGACTTGCTAGTTTTTATAGAAGGTTTGTGAAGGATTTTAGTACTATTGCTGCACCTTTAACTGAAATTGTGAAAAAATCAGTTGGATTCAAATGGAATGATGAACAGGATGAGGCTTTTAATTTGTTGAAAGATAAACTTTGTTCGGCGCCTGTTTTAGCTTTGCCAGACTTTACGAGAGCTTTTGAAGTTGAATGTGATGCGTCAGGTATTGGTATAGGAGCTGTGTTAATGCAGGATAGGAGGCCCATTGCGTATTTCAGTGAAAAACTTAATGGGGCAGCCTTGAATTACCCTACATATGACAAGGAGCTCTATGCCTTGGTAAGAACTTTAGAGAAGTGGCAACATTACCTGTGGCCCAAGGAGTTTGTGATACATTCTGATCATGAATCATTGAAGCACTTGAAAGGGCAAAGTAAGTTGAGTAGGAGGCATGCCAAATGGGTTGAATTTATTGAAACCTTTTCGTATGTGATCAAGTATAAGCAAGGGAAAGAAAACATTGTGACTGATGCACTTTCGCGCAGGTATGTTCTTTTATCTACTTTGGATGCTAGATTTCTAGGATTTGAACACATAAAAGAATTGTACAAGGATGATAGTGATTTTGCAAATGTTTACGATGCTTGCGAAACTTTGGCTTTTGGAAATTTTTATAGACTTGATGGATATTTGTTTAAAGAGAATCGTTTGTGTGTTCCATTAAGTTCTATGCGTGAATTGCTTGTACGTGAAGCACATGGAGGCGGGTTGATGGGGAATTTTGGTGTTGTTAAGACTTTGGATGTGTTGCATGAGCATTTTTATTGGCCTAAAATGAAAAAAGATGTGCAACGCATATGTGATAAATCCATAACGTGTAGAAAAGCAAAGTCTAGGACTCAACCACATGGCTTGTATACACCCCTTTGCCTGTACCGAAAGAACCATGGGTAGACATTTCAATGGACTTCGTCTTAGGTTTACCTAGGTCAAAACGGGGTAGGGATTCCATCTTTGTAGTTGTTGATAGGTTTTCAAAGATGGCACACTTCATTCCATGTCATAAAACTGATGATGCAACTAACATTGCTGATTTGTTCTTTAGGGAGATAGTACGG
Organism: Populus nigra; assembly: GCF_951802175.1. Lineage (NCBI taxonomy): Eukaryota > Viridiplantae > Streptophyta > Magnoliopsida > Malpighiales > Salicaceae > Populus > Populus nigra. The sequence goes on along the minus strand of NC_084870.1, from coordinate 717,695 downwards.
CTTCACGGGGTCCCTAAGAGCATTGTTTCTGATAGAGATGTTAAGTTCCTTAGCTATTTTTGGAAGGTGTTATGGGGAAAATTGGGTACTAAACTGTTGTTTTCAACTACTTGTCACCCCCAAACAGATGGACAAACCGAAGTAGTTAATAGGACCTTAACACAACTTTTGCGTGCTGTCATTCAAAAGAACTTGAAGAATTGGGAAGATTGTTTGCCATTTATAGAGTTTGCATATAATCGTAGTGTGCACTCTACTACTGAATTTTCACCATTTGAAATTGTGTATGGATTTAACCCTTTAACTCCGATGGATTTGATTCCTTTGCCAATTGATGAAAGGGTTAGTCTGGATGGTAATCGTAAAGCACAGGTGGTGAAAACACTTCATGAGAGTGTGCGGCAACAGATTGAAAAGAGGAATCGTGTGTATGCGACCAAAGCCAATAAAGGGCGCAAAAATGTTGTCTTTCAGCCCGGCGATTAGGTTTGGGTGCATATGCGCAAGGAGAGATTTCCGGCCCATAGGAAATCAAAGCTACAACCACGAGGAGATGAGCCATTTCAGATCCTTGAAAGGATCAATGACAATGCTTATAAAGTTGATTTGCCAGGTGAGTATGGTGTTAGTGCTACCTTTAATGTTTCTGATCTTACTTTGTTTGATGTAGGTGATGATTCGAGGTCGAATCCTTTTGAAGAGCGAGGGGATGATACGGATCAGCCCAACACCAAACGTAATCATGCCAACGACCCATTGGAGGTGCCAATCTTTGGTCAGGTTCAGATATGAGAACTACTGGGGCTAAAGTGGCTTGGGATCAGGTATGTCTTCCAAAAAAGGAGGGGGGGCTAGGAATAAAACGGATAACAGAATGGAACAAGATTGCTTTGTTGAAACACATTTGGAACCTGTGCAATGCCTCAGATGGCTCAATATGGTCTACTTGGATCAGATCCAATCTGTTACGAGGTAGGAATTTCTGGACAATCAAGACACCACAGAATTGCTCTTGGGCTTGGGGAAAGATTCTAAAGCTGAGATCCTTAGCATGGCCGAAGATGAAGTACATCATAGGAGATGGAATGACAACCTCTCTATGGTTTGACAATTGGCATCCTCACAGCCCACTCGCGGATTCTTACGGGGAAAGATTCATCTATGATTCAGGTATGGCCAAGAACGCGAAGGTGAATGTGCTAATTCATAACTCAGAATGGAAAACTCCTACCACCCAAGCTATTGGCTGGCACCCCATTATAGAAGCTATTCCTTCCAATTCTAATCCTAAAATGGGGCAAAAGGATGAGATAGTTTGGTTGGATTCACCAAATCACAGATTCTCGATCAAAGTAGCTTGGGAACAACTAAGACGTCATCGTCAGATGGTTGAATGGCATGACATTGTGTGGTTCAAGAATGCTGTTCCAAGACATTCATTTCTTCTATGGATGGCTGTCCAACAGAAACTCACAACTCAAGATAAACTTCATCGGTTTGGTATACATGGTCCCAATAGATGCTCGCTCTGTCTCCGCAACAATGAGGATCACAACCACTTGTTCTTTGAATGCTCCTATACTAAAGCGATCTGGTGGGATGTTTGTGACAGATGCGACATTCCAAGAATGACAAAAGGCTGGGATGAATGGATTCGATGGGCCACTGTCTCTTGGCATGGCAAGAGTTTCGTCAATTTTTCTCGTAAACTGAGTTTTGCAGCTACAGTGTATCATGTATGGCAAGAACGGAATGCAAGGATCTTTGCTGGAATGTCTAGAACTTCGAATTTGGTCTTTAATCAAATCGAATGTATCATTCGTGATAAGCTTGATTTGATGAGGAATGTCGCACCAACAAATGAAAACAAAAGGATCCAACGAGCTTGGAGGGTGAATACCATAGATTCTTAATTTGTTAGTTAGCTGGTTGTATTGGTTTCCCTAACGAATCCAGTGAGGTTTCAGTGTTATGGTCGGTGGCTAGCTTGTAGCCATCTGTTGTTTTATGTTTCTGTTATCATTGTAAATCTGGGGTATGCCCCTTATAATGTTTGTATCTTCTTCTTTTAATACATACGTCAACTTACCAAAAAAAAAAAGAAGCTTAAAGAAGCATTGAATGGGCTTGTTCAGAACATATGGAGCAAAATGGACCTAGATGGGCTTGAGACATTTAAGGAGCATGAAGGGCAACCTTTAATCCATCTAGTTCAGGTCCAAGAAGAGCCCAATTCGTGTGGAACATGGGGTTGATGTGTCCGGCCCAATACCAGCCTTGTTAGGCTTGTTTTTCCTAATGCTACAAGGATAAAAAGTCAGCAATTGATTCTCCTAATTAAGTAAGGAAGTTGGCCATATCTTATTCCTAAAGAGAGGAGGACTATTTAATGCTTTTCCTAACTTAGGAAGGAAAGTAATTAAATCAGCAACAAAGGGGAAAATTTGTTTTCTTATTTGTCAAAGTTAAACAAGGAAATCCAAGCTAATCAAGAACATCAAAGGAAAGGGGGCAGCAACACAAATTTTCCAAATCAGATTTGTCCTAGTTTATTTGGGACTTCTTAAGGGTGACAAATCTGATTCTAGCATATTTAGCATGATAATTTTTGGAATTTTATTATTTTTATTATTTTCTTCTTAGTTTTTGGGTTATTATTACTTATTTGGGTCAATTGTAAGTGGGCTTCATATAAGTCCACCTAAGGGGGGTCCATTAGGGTTTTCTTAAGTCTAGAGTCAGTATAAATAAAGGCATAACCAAACATGTAAGGTTACACAATTTTCAGATCAATAAACTTCTTTGCTGCACTTATTGTGTGTTGGTGGGATAATCTCCATTCCTTGGTTCTCTAAAGAACTGAAAACGACTTATCAAAGAACAACTGTCTTCGTGGCGTCATCCTTATACTTCTCATTCGCAAATCAATATTCGTTAGGTGGGGGTCTTCGTTTTCAATAGTGTTGGTGCCTAGGTACAAATTATCTTTGTGTCACACTCCTATCAAACCTGATTTACTTGGATTTCCGGGAATTGGTATCTTTGCGTGTGGGTACGCGACCACGTGATCACGAGGTTCGCATCAGGCCTCGTGGATCGAATCACCTCTAAAGTTCGACATTGGACTTGTAGGACACTCTCATATGCCGGACAAGTACAAATGATTAATTAAGTCTTATTTTCCATACAGATCTATTGGGCATCTCTCTTTCTCTTACCTGGGCAAGTAATGAAAAATGTGGAGCAAATTATGAAATCCTTTCTTTGGTCAGGTTCAGATATGAGAACTACTGGGGCTAGAGTGGCTTGGGATCAGGTATGTCTTCTAAAAAGGAGGGGGGGCTAGGTATAAAAAGGATAACAGAATGGAACAAGATTGCTTTGTTGAAACACATTTGGAATCTAGTGAGGTTGGAGGGTGAATACCATAGATTCTTATAATGTATCATTCGTGATAAGCTTGATTTGATGAGGAATGTCATCCCAACAAATGAAAACAAAAGGATCCAACGAGCTTGGAGGGTGAATACCATAGATTCTTATAGTTAGCTGGTTGTATTGGTTTTCCTATCGAATCTAGTGAGGTTTCAGTTTTATGGTCGGTGGCTATCCTGTAGTCATCTGTTGTTTTATGTTTCTGTTATCATTGTAAATCCGGGGTATGCCCCTTATAATGTTTGTATCTTCTTCTTTTAATACGTACATCAACTTACAAAAAAAAAAAGAAATCATCAAATCAAAGTCAGTAGCCTCGCAACGCAATCCAATTATAATTCTTTTTCTCTATTTGTAGTCGAACTCCCTTATTTGCCTTCTTTTCACCATCTAAACTTACCCTTTGTTAAAAAATCAACTCCAAAAAAATTCCAAATATCATTTCAAAATATTTCTGATTTTCTCGCATGTTTTTTTACCAATTATGCATAATACGGGGTTGTATTCTTACATTGTAAGATATAGATCTGGTATTAAAATACCTGGTTTTCTCCGTAACATTTCTTAAAAAAGAGTTAAAAATTCAAAAAAAAATCTCAAAAATTTTAAACTAATTTCCATTTAAAAAAATGAAAAAAAAACAAAATTTTATTTTCATGTATACGGCTAGATCCTCAAGAATGACAAAAGGCTGTGATGAATGGATTCGATGGGCCACTGTCTCTTGGCATGGCAAGAGTTTCATCAATTTTTCTTGTAAACTGAGTTTTGCAGCTACAGTGTATCATGTATGGCAAGAACGGAATGCAAGGATCTTTGCTGGAATGTCTAGAACTTCGAATTTGGTCTTTAATCAAATCGAATGTATCATTCGTGATAAGCTTGATTTGATGAGGAATGTCGTACCAACAAATGAAAACAAAAGGATCCAACGAGCTTGGAGGGTGAATACCATAGATTCTTAATTTGTTAGTTAGCTGGTTGTATTGGTTTCCCTAACGAATCTAGTGAGGTTTCAGTTTTATGGTCGGTGGCTAGCCTGTAGCCATCTGTTGTTTTATGTTTCTTTTATCATTGTAAATCTGGGGCTTATAATGTTTGTATCTTCTTCTTTTAATACATACGTCAACTTACCAAAAAAAAAAACCTAAAAGAAAGTCCATATAGATATCTACCCAAGGTTCAGTAGGCACAGGTAATGTTGTATATATTCTATGCGGTTGTACTATATATTTTGCCTTTCTACAAGCAATGCACTGTTCACAAATTCGTTGCACATCTCTTTTCATCTTTGGCCAATAGAAATGCTCATGCAATTAATCCAAGGTTTTCGCAATCCCAAAGTGACCCATTAAACCACTTCCATGTGCTTCACGAACAAGCAATTCACGCAAAGAGCTAGCAGGAACACACAATCTATTCTCTTTGAACAAATAAACATCCATCAAATAAAACTTACCAGAAGCTGAATGTCCACCCGCATTATAAATCTCGGCAAAGTCAGAATCATTATCATACAATTCCTTCACATATTCTATTAAAAGAACATACCTGCGCGAAAGTGCATCAGCTACGATGTTCTCTTTACCTTCCTTACATAAGAAAAGGTTTCAATGAATTCAACCCATTTGCATGTCTCCTATTCAACTTACCTTGTCCTTTTAAATGTTTCAAGGACTCATAATCCGAATGGATTACGAACTCTTTTGGCTACAAGTAATGCTGCCATGTCTCAAGTGCGTAGAGTTCTTTATCGTAAGTGGGATAGTTCAAGGTCGCTCCACTTAACTTCTCACTGAAATACGCAATAGGTCTTCGATCCTGCATCAAAACAGCACCTATTCCCATTCCAGATGCATCACATTCTATTTCAAATGCTTTTGTAAAGTCAGGTAAAGCCAAAACATGTGCAGAACATAATTTCTCTTTCAAAATAACAAAAGCCAATTCTTGTTCCTCCCCCCATTTTAAACCCAACTGACTTTTTAACAACTTCATTCAAGGGTGCAGCTATAGTACTGAAATCTTTCACAAAACGCTTGTAAAAACTAGTTAACCCATGAGAACTCCTTACCTCACTTACTCCTACATCAAAGAAATAGCAACACTAGGCACAATATGATCAAGATCATTAATATTAAAGTAAACCTCCTTGTACACAAGTAAAATCATTGGCCTGTTAGTGAAAAATGCACATCTGACCTCATCCTCTCTAGCAAAAAAATTAGGTTGTTTCTTTAGTTTTTCCACACAATTCTCATCACCCTTCCTGACTTTCTTCACTCCTCTTGTCTTACCTCCACTCTCGCCTAGGTTTGGGTGTTTTTGAGTACTGGTTGAATGGTCTGTTTTGTTTGGAATGTTGGCCGAATATTTGTTTGAAACGGATGGGTGGCCGAATGGGTTGTAGTGGTTTGGGTTCTGGCCGAATTTGATGGTCCCTTTGTTCCTCACCTTGATTTTCTCTCCCCAACACCTCATGCTCACTCTTTAGCTTTATTTGATCATCATACACATGTTTGGGTGTAAGAGGTATAAGAGTCATGGTTTTACCATCTTTTACAATGGTATACCTATTTTTAACCCCAACATGAATTGCCTTTCTATCATATTGCCATGGTCTCTCCAACAAGATGTGACTTGCTTGCATTGGTATCATGTCGCACAGAACTTCATCAACATATTTCCCAATCGAAAATGCAACCACAACTTGTTTAGTCACTTTCACTTCACCACTATCATTCAGCCATTGTAATCTATATGGTTTAGCACGCTTAATAGTACACAAATTCAGTTTACTAACATGGGTGGTACTACAAACATTAACATAGCTTCCACTATCTATAATTAAACCATGCACCTTGCTTTGTACATAACAATGTGTATGGAAGATCTCCCTTTGGTGATTAGTTTCATCTTCCTTGACCTGAACCTGAAGTGTTCGCCTTATAACCAAGGACTCCTCAACCGGTAATGCTAACTCATCCCCATCACTATTCTCCAATGGTGGCATGCCTTCACAATCAGATCTGTCACTTTCAGAATCCATATCACTATTATCTCTAATCATCATAATTTTTTTATTTGGACACTCTGAAGCATAATGTCCATGTCCCTGACACCTGAAACATTTAACACCACGAGTACGTTTAGGTTGAGTTTCAGATTTACCTTTGGCACTAGTAGAGACATCAACTTTAGCCTTTAGTGTTTTGGTTCTGGAAGGAACAAAGGACCTCAGCCGGACAATACCCTCTCTTTAGATTTGGCTTCCAAGATGATGAAGAACCCGAATTAAACGTTGGCCGAACATGTCCCTTCCTAAGTTGTCTCTCCACCTTCGTAGCCATGTGAACCATGTCCTCTAGCTCCACATAGTGCTGGAGCTCAACCACATTGGCAATTCCCCAATTCATCCCATTAAGAAATCAAGCCATGGTGGCTTGGATCCTCAACAACATTGGCCTGAATCATTGCTATCTCCATCTCTTTGTGATATTCATCTACTGTCTTATAACCTTGATTCAGACCTTGGAGCTTCAGATATAAGTCTCTGTAATAGTGGTTTGCACAAATCATCTCCTCATTAAGACTTTCACCTCCCCCCAAGTCTGAACGAGTCGCTCCCCATTCCTCCTCCTAGTGATTACAATTTGATCCCACCAAATCAATGCATACTCCGTAAACTCAATTATCATCAATTTCACCTTCTTTTGTTTAGAATAGCTATGGCAATAAAAAATCCAATCTACCTTTTTCTTCCACTCCAAATAAGCCTCGGGATCGTTTATACTTTGAAAGTTAGGAATTTTCAGTTTAATGGTGTCCAAGTCCCCATCCATATCTTCATAAGTGCCCATGCCACGGAAATTCACATTCCTTCTAGCCCTGTTCAGTCCAGACCTGATTTCTTGGCCAACAGATGCAAAATCATAGTAATCTTCACCCGCATCTGTGTTTTCGTCAACAAACTCTTCAAAATCAGATCTGACATTCCGTACGGCCATACGAACCGTATTTCCTCGGCAATCAGCCCCACTATCCTGTTGCTTTATTGAATTCACCTCATCTTTCAGATCGTTGTATGTTCTAGACAACAGCTCAAGTTGCTGGCCTATGGCTCGCAATTGGAAAGCTACGTCAGCGTTTTGTGTCATTGATTCGTTGTTTTCAAACAATCTTTGAATCTGCAAAATTTGGTTAGTAGCACAACATATATCCTCACACCTCTCTTGTATCACACAAAAAACAAAGCAAGGCTTTTCACTACGCCTTTTACCTCATAATTTGCTTTCTTTTGGTTCCTTAGGAACTGAAATCAACAAATCAAAATCAGTAGCCTTCGCAGCGCACTCTAATTATAATTTTCAGACTCAAGAATTAATAAATACTCTGAAAACAAAGCAAAACAAAACTACGATTATGATTTTGCGAGTAGAAATGCAAATTCGTACGAATTGTGGACAAAACGAAGACATGAAATAAAACAGAAGCGAATATTAGCGAAAACAATTACTTGACTCCTAGAAACAGAAAGATTTGGACAAAACTAAACAGTAAGGACCATGTTTTGAAAATTGTCACAGATCTAACCTAGCTATAATAAGGAAAGAAAAACAGCAATTTATTCTCCTAATTAAGTAAAGAAGTTGGCCAGATCTTATTCCTAAAGAGGAGAGGATTATTTAATGCTTTCCCTAACTAGGAAAGTAATTAAATAAGCAATAAAGGAGGAAATTTGTTTTCTTATTTTTCCAAGTTAAATAAAGAAAATGTGGATCGAAACAAATCCATCAAAAAAGATAATGCTGTGAGAAAAATAAGAGAGAGGAGAGAGAGAGAGAGAAAAGAGAGAAAGAGAGAGAGAGTGGTGCTGTCGGAGCTACATCTACTCCGTCCACCGTTGGATCATTCTCATTTTTTACTATGTTGTTCCTTCCAACCTTCTCTCAACATTGACCGAACGGATTTGTTATCCAATCAACGAGGTAAGAGATATTGATCTCGCAATATTTCTACTATTCTGCATTTTCAGTTCTGGAACTATAGAGAAGTGGTGAAATTGCAGCATATTGCATGGATTTTCTTCATGATTTCTGTTATGGCTGTCATAGACATGAAGGCCTTTGCCATATGTGAAGATTAAATCACAGTTCTTTGAAAAAGTTTCAATTTTCTTGCTAGTTCCAGAGTGGTTTGTCGTAGCTTGATCTCCTTTGTTCACCGTTGGATCGTTACCATATTTGAGTATGTTGTTCTTCGGAACCTACTCTACGTCTTGACCGAACGGATTTTTGTTACAATCAGTGTGCTGGGAGATATTGGCCTCGTAATTCTGTTATATCTGAGCTTAGGTTGCTTCTTGGACTCAGTTTATCTTATTAGAATTTTGCTCTCTCTAATATTTGTATGCTACCATAATGTCTCTATGTTGTTCTGTGGAAAATGTTCCAATGGTTAGCTCTCACATTGAACAACACAATCAAGTTAAGTCTGGACATACATTAAGATTAGAACTGCAAGATATGTTGAATAGCCATGGGATGAGGATTTCTCAGTTTCAAGCTGATTCTGATGCTAGTATAGAGAAACACTCTACTGCCCAAGCTTCTAATGTTGTTCCAGAAATGAACCATGTGTTGGGTTCTAAAGTTGATGAGGTGAAGGTAGGGTCTCATCAACAAGAACAACTAAAACCTAGACCCAAATTGAATTTTTTAAATGCTTTGAAGGGTTCTGCTGTTGATGACAATGAGGGTAGCAAGACACTTGGCATTAGTTCAGTCCGTAATCTGCACTTTGCTCCCCCTACTATGACTGATGGTCGTGTGACAGTAGCTCCTCCTCTTGATGTGTTTGAAGATGGCTGTGAATTTTGGAAATCCACCCTAGTTGGTCATTTTGTGGGGCAGAAATTACCGTATCCCGTGGTTAATTCTATTGCCAAAAGAATATGGAGCTCCTACGGTCTATCAGAAGTTTTGTCTTCGGATAATGGCTTCTTCATCTTCACCTTTGATTCGGTTGATCATGCCATTAATGTGCTAGAAAGAGCCCCATGGCACATGGCAAACAGGTCTTTGGTGCTTAAACGTTGGCAACCGAACATGCAATTTTTGAAAGATGATTTGGCAAGAGTTCCGGTATGGGTTAGGCTGTATAATGTCCCTCTCGAGTATTGGACTATTAAGGGGCTGAGCTGTGTAGCGAGTGCTATTGGAGTCCCCCTTCATGCGGATCATACGACATTGTTGCGTAAAAGGCTTAGTTACGCAAGAGTTTGCGTTGAGATAGATGCTTCGAAGATGTTGGTTAAGGAATATGATCTTCGCTGTCCAAATGGGTTATTCATAACAATTTCAGCTGAATACGAATGGATACCGTCGAAGTGCAGTAATTGCAATGTCTTTGGACACACCACAGCGCTATGTGCTACTAATAACATTGATAATCTTAAAGTGGTGGCAGAGGGTAAGAGGAATCTAGGAGCTATGAACTCTAAATCTGCGGATAACAAGCCGAATCAGTTTCAGTGGCAGGTAGTTGGTAAACGAAACAAGGGTTCTGTGAGTGGGGAGAATGCTCCCTTGGCATCTAAAGTGGGTAATTGTGATGAGAATGGTTGTTCAACATCTGGTATACATATGCCTGATTGTAATATGAATGATCATGCGACATCAGATGTGTGCAATGCTGGTTGTCATGAAGATGAAAATCCTTCCTCTCCTCTTGTCTTGAAGAGTTTACGAGAAGACATGAAACAGGAGAAAGGGGCTGCAAGTACTGCTTTAGATCAAGATATGGACGCAATGGGAGGTGATACAGATGGGGAACCAACCGATATCATGACAACCCCTCAAACCCCGAATTCCACCGAAAGGGAAACTGTTAATCAGTTAGCTATTAAGGCTAGAGACTCTCTAGAGAAAAAGAAAAGGGGTTCAAAAGCCTCTTCAAAGAAGAATCAGAAATCTGGCTCCTCTCCAGGAGGCACGTCAAGGTAATCTTTGTGTTGCTGTTTGTACTCCTCTCTATTTTCCTATGATTATTGGATGTTGGAATATTAGAGGTTTGAATGATCCTATAAAGCATTCAGAATTGCGTAGACTCATCCATCAAGAGAGGATAGCTTTTTTTGGTTTGGTTGAAACTCGAGTTAAAGACAAGAATAAAGATAATATTTCTAAACTTCTTCTGCGTTCTTGGTCCTTCTTGTATAATTATGATTTCTCTTGTCGTGGTCGTATTTGGGTTTGTTGGAATGCTGATACGGTGAAGGTGGATGTTGTTGGAATGTCAGACCAAGCTATTCATGTTTCTGTCACTATATTAGCTACCAAAATCAGTTTCAATACTTCAATTATTTATGGAGACAACAATGCTTCCTTACGTGAGGCATTATGGGCTGATATAGTGAGTCGTAGTGATGGATGGGAGTCAACCCCGTGGATTCTTATGGGTGACTTTAATGCTATCCGCAACCAGTCGGACAGGTTAGGAGGGTCTACTACGTGGGCTGGTACCATGGACAGATTGGATACATGTATTCGAGAAGCGAAAGTAGATGATCTTCGGTATTCAGGAATGCATTATACTTGGTCGAACCAATGTCCTGAGAATCTGATCATGCGGAAACTAGATAGAGTACTTGTTAATGAGAAGTGGAATCTGAACTTTCCATTATCGGAAGCGAGATTTTTGCCTTCGGGTATGTCAGACCATTCTCCTATGGTGGTAAAGGTTATTGGCAATGATCAGAACATAAAGAAACCATTCAGATTCTTCGATATGTGGATGGATCATGACGAGTTCATGCCCTTGGTGAAGAAGGTATGGGATCAGAATTCGGGGGGTTGTCCAATGTATCAGCTGTGTTGCAAATTAAGAAAGCTAAAGCAGGAATTGAAACTTTTCAATATGGCTCACTTCTCTAACATTTCAGATAGAGTTAAAGATGCAAAAAACGAAATGGATAAGGCTCAACAGGCTCTGCATACAGCGCATGAGAATCCAATTTTGCGCATGCGAGAAAGGGATGCTGTTCGTCTATACGCTTCTACCGTCAGGGCTGAAGAGAGTTTTTTCAAACAGAAGGCAAGGATACAATGGCTTAGCTTGGGGGATCAGAATACTAGCTACTTTCACAAATCAGTAAATGGAAGACAAAATAGAAATAAGCTTCTATCACTTACAAGGGAGGATGGAGAGGTTGTCGAAGGACACGAGGCAGTCAAATCAGAAGTAATTGCATACTTCCATCGTGTGTTAGGAGTGGATCAGATGCCCAGGGTTCTGAACGAGGAAGTGATGGACTCGGCAATTAACTTGAAACTGTCTTCAACGCAACAGCATCTACTCGCACAAGATGTAACAAGGGAGGAGATTAAGCATGCTATGTTTAGTTTGAAGAACAACAAAGCCCCTGGTCCGGATGGCTTTAACGCAGGTTTCTTCAAAAGAATGTGGCACATAGTTGGGGAAGATGTAATCAACGCTGTTAGATCCTTCTTTCAGACTCGTAGAATGCTTAAAGAAATGAATGCTACATCCATTTCTTTTATTCCTAAAGTTGCTAATCCTACAAGGTTGACTGATTTTCGTCCTATATCTTGCTGCAATACAGTGTACAAATGCATCGCTAAGATTCTAGCTGGGAGAATCAAAGTTGTTTTGCCATCCTTAGTTGGTCCATATCAGACTGCTTTTATCTCAGGACGGCGAATCAGTGATAACATTCTTTTGTCTCAGGAACTAATGAAAGGCTATCATAAATCTACGGGACCTGCTCGTTGTGCTATGAAAGTTGATCTGATGAAGGCTTATGACTCGGTGCGGTGGGATTTCGTTGACGCCATGTTAATAAAAATGGGATTCCCTAGAACAGTCATTGATTGGATCATGGTTTGTGTTACATCATGTCAATTCTCTATCAACGTCAATGGTGAGCTTGCAGGTTACTTTCAAGGGGGAAGAGGGCTGAGACAAGGGGATCCATTGTCGCCATATTTGTTTGTCCTATGTATGGAAATCCTTTCGGGGCTATTCTGCAAGATGAGTGCCAACCAAGAATTCAAGTTCCACTGGAGATGCAAGAAGGACAAAATTTCTCATCTTTGTTTTGCTGACGACTTGATGATTTTTAGCAACGGGGATGTAAAGTCAATTCGTATGATCAGAACGGTGCTCACAAAGTTTCAAGACCTATCAGGTCTGTATCCAAATCCAAACAAAAGTGACATCTTCTTGAGCGGTGTGTTAAATGCTGAGAAGGAGCAAATTATTCATATTCTTGGGTTTAGAGAAGGGGAGCTCCCTATGAAATATTTGGGAGTACCTCTTCTCTCATCCAGACTAAAGGCTGTTTATTGTAAGGGCCTCGTGGATCGAATCACCTCTAAAGTTCGACATTGGACTTGTCGAACACTCTCGTATGCAGGACGGGTACAACTGATTAATTCAGTCTTATTTTCCATACAAGTCTATTGGGCATCTCTCTTTCTCTTACCTGGGCAAGTAATTAAAAATGTGGAGCAAATTATGAAATCCTTTCTTTGGTCAGGTTCAGATATGAGAACTACTGGGGCTAAAGTGGCTTGGGATCAGGTATGTCTTCCAAAAAAGGAGGGGGGGCTAGGAATAAAACGGATAACAGAATGGAACAAGATTGCTTTGTTGAAACACATTTGGAACCTGTGCAATGCCTCAGATGGCTCAATATGGTCTACTTGGATCAGATCCAATCTGTTACGAGGTAGGAATTTCTGGACAATCAAGACACCACAGAATTGCTCTTGGGCTTGGGGAAAGATTCTAAAGCTGAGATCCTTAGCATGGCCGAAGATGAAGTACATCATAGGAGATGGAATGACAACCTCTCTATGGTTTGACAATTGGCATCCTCACAGCCCACTCGCGGATTCTTACGGGGAAAGATTCATCTATGATTCAGGTATGGCCAAGAACGCGAAGGTGAATGTGCTAATTCATAACTCAGAATGGAAAACTCCTACCACCCAAGCTATTGGCTGGCACCCCATTATAGAAGCTATTCCTTCCAATTCTAATCCTAAAATGGGGCAAAAGGATGAGATAGTTTGGTTGGATTCACCAAATCACAGATTCTCGATCAAAGTAGCTTGGGAACAACTAAGACGTCATCGTCAGATGGTTGAATGGCATGACATTGTGTGGTTCAAGAATGCTGTTCCAAGACATTCATTTCTTCTATGGATGGCTGTCCAACAGAAACTCACAACTCAAGATAAACTTCATCGGTTTGGTATACATGGTCCCAATAGATGCTCGCTCTGTCTCCGCAACAATGAGGATCACAACCACTTGTTCTTTGAATGCTCCTATACTAAAGCGATCTGGTGGGATGTTTGTGACAGATGCGACATTCCAAGAATGACAAAAGGCTGGGATGAATGGATTCGATGGGCCACTGTCTCTTGGCATGGCAAGAGTTTCGTCAATTTTTCTCGTAAACTGAGTTTTGCAGCTACAGTGTATCATGTATGGCAAGAACGGAATGCAAGGATCTTTGCTGGAATGTCTAGAACTTCGAATTTGGTCTTTAATCAAATCGAATGTATCATTCGTGATAAGCTTGATTTGATGAGGAATGTCGCACCAACAAATGAAAACAAAAGGATCCAACGAGCTTGGAGGGTGAATACCATAGATTCTTAATTTGTTAGTTAGCTGGTTGTATTGGTTTCCCTAACGAATCCAGTGAGGTTTCAGTGTTATGGTCGGTGGCTAGCTTGTAGCCATCTGTTGTTTTATGTTTCTGTTATCATTGTAAATCTGGGGTATGCCCCTTATAATGTTTGTATCTTCTTCTTTTAATACATACGTCAACTTACCAAAAAAAAAAAAGTTAAATAAAGAAATCCAAGCTAATCAAGGACATCAAAGGGGGAAGCAACAAAAATTTTTCAAATCAAATTTCTCCTAGTTTATTTGGGACTTCTTAAGGGTGACAAATCTGATTCTAGCATATCTAGGATGATAATTTTTGGATTTTTATTATTTTCTTTGGGTTATTATTACTTGTTTGGGTCAGTTGTAAGTGGGCTTCATATAAGTCCACCTAAGGGGGGTTCATTAGGGTTTCTTTAAGACTAGAGTAAGTATAAATAAAGGCATAACCAAACATGTAAGGTTAGACAATTCAGATTAATAAAACTTTTTATTTGCCACACTTTGTGTGTGTGTGTGTGTGTTGGTGAGATAATCTCCCTTTCATGGTTCTCTAAAGAACTAAAAACCGACTTATAGAAGAACAAATGTCTTCGTGGTGCCATCCTTATACTTCTCGTTCGCGAATCAATATTCATTGGGTGGGGGTTTTCCGTTTCCAATAGTGCTGGTGCTTAGGTACAAGTTATCTTTGTATCAGACTCCTATCAATCTTGATTTACTTGGCTTTCCGGGAATTCGGTCTTTGCGCGTGGATTACGTGACCACGTGATCACGAGCAATGGATTGAGTCAGATGCTAAAAGCCTAAAACTGATACGATACTGGCAAGATCAAATTCGAATTTTGACGTAAAAGGTGCAACTATCCAGTTTTACAGCAACTATCATAATTCTCAATCCAACCGTTGGATCGCGCTGAACTTTGAATGCGAGGTAGGAAAACATGTTAGAAAACACCACATACACTCTTAGCCGGATCCAATGGTCAGATCGAGAAGTATGACTGTTTCTGTAAAACTGGATAGTTTCACTTTTTACGTCAAAATCTGAATTTGACCTTGCATGGTTCGTATCATTCCCTCTCTCTCTTCAAGATGATTAGTCCTCAAATCACCAACAAGTTGAATGGACAATTGCTTAGCCTCTTTTTGAAGCCTTTGGAGTTCTTTTTTGGCCACCAATTGTTGCCAACAACTTTGGATGAAAGTAGTAGCTGTTTTATTTTGTATATCATCATGGCAACGCTTCTCTCTCTCTCTCTCTCTCTCTGAATCTTGCTGGGCATTGACTGTTGTCGTTAACACATCAAGTTCTTGCTTCATCTCCCTTGTAATATGTGATAGACTCTTGGATTCTTTTTTTAGAACACTAATCTCTTTATTTCTCTCCACTTGATACCACCTCTCCTTTTGAATCCTCCTTTTCTTTTGCCATAACAGCTCATCAGAATACACGAAATCCCTTTGGTTTCTAGGCTCCCTAAAACCTTCCCGATGGCCTATCATCCCATCCTTAAAACCACCATCACCAATATCATCAACATCCTCCACAAAATCCTCATAATTAGCCCACCTTGCCCTTTTGGCCCCACTGCCATTGTTAGATTTGTGTTCAGCCCCAACCTTTCTCACGTCTTGGGTACATGTGTTCCCGCCACGTTACCATGTTTTTCCCACCTTCTCAAGTCTGCCACACATGTTCCCCATCATGAAATTCATTCTTTCCATCATCTTCGTTGTGGTTTGCATTTGGAATTTAAATTCTACATCGTGAGGAGGTGGTGTGTTGTTTTGATCTGACATGATAGTACCTGCAAAAATTGGTTAGTGGTAAAAACAATATCATCACGTTGCTCGTGTTTCACTCAAACACTCTTAATATCCTCACACGCTAACACCTCTCGTCTCACCTTCTTGTGGTTCTTGCAGAACTGAAACCAACACCAAATAGAACCAATCTTAGCAGCACAATCCAAATATATACATGACAAAAGAAGCAATAAAAACCAAAAAATAAGCAAAAACGAAACTGTGATGATAGTCTTGCGAGTAGCAAGCGAATCTATCCGAAATAGGAACGAAACTGAAGACTCGAATAAAAACAGAAATGAAATATGCAAAATGATGAAACAACACCCAAATATTTTTGGATATGTTGAAAATGTGCTGCAAGAAATGAAAAAAACAGAAAGAAAGTGAATTTCACGAGTTGACGCGAAACAGACTCCTTTACAACGAGTTAAGTCCGAATATGGAACCTAAAGAAAATGTTGACCAATTGAGATACAATTTCAGATATGGTGCGATGTCAACCCCAATATATAGAATATAAATTTTGAGGAATTTATGATAAGGTTTGATATACTGACGCAAAAACGTTATGAATCAGACCTCATTAGACCCGAAATTGAAAACCAAATCAAACAATACCCAATTGACCCCAAACTTAATATATGATGTGATTAAGGCCCCATTAATAAGAATATCAAACGTGAGCTAATTCCGAGTTGATTTGGTGCAATTTTCACTTGTTTAGTTTTCTGTGGCAGAAACTAATAAACGTCTCTTTGAATGACTTTTTTTGTTTTCTCTTTTCTCTTTTTTTTTTATGCTACTGATATATTTTAGACAGTAACCAAATGAAATAGCCAATTTTTTTTTATATGCTGCAAAATCAAGGAGAAGAAGAAATTGGACACTAAGGAATTTTTGCGGAAACAACAAGAAACGAAAATTTCAGAAGGATATAACCTGATTAATGGAGCCAAGCTCTGATACCAAATGATGCGAACCTCGTGATCACATGGTCACGCAACCCACACGCAAAGAAATCAATTCCTGGAAACCATGTAAATCAGGTTTGATAGGAGTGTGACACAAAGATAACTTGTACTGAGGCACCAGCACTATTGAAAATGGAAACCCCCACCCAACAAGTATTGATTCGTGAACGAGAAGTATAAGGATGACGCCATGAAGACAGTTGTACTTCGATAAGTCATTTTTTTCAGTTCTTTAGAGAACCATGGAAGGTAGATTATCTCACTAACACACACACAAAGTGCAGCAAACAAAATTTTTTATTAATCTGAATTGTCTACCTGACATGTCTGGTTATGCCTTTATTTATATTTACTCTAGACTTAAATAAAACTCTAATGGACTCCCTTAGGTGGACTTATATGAAGCCCACTTACAATTGTCAGTATTAGCAGACCTTGGTATTGAAGCAATAGAAAGTGAAGATTGACCAGGAAAGTATTCCTCAATTGGTGTGTTGTCAGATGTCGAATCTATTGTTTGTGCATTATTGTTACCATTCTTACAATTGAAATTTGGATGATCTCTCAAACCAGGGTTGTACATTTGCGAATATGGATAATGATTTGGCCATTGAAAACTATTTAAAGCATTGGCTTGTTCATGAAGACATTCCTTAAAAGAATGCAAAGTTGGACAATCATTGGTTGAGTGTTCATTAGTTTCACAATTTCGACACACATTTTAATTGACCATTCCTTTTTAATTCTAGTACCTCGACTTTTCTAGCTAAAGATGCAAATTTGGCTTGGAGGTCATGATCTTCCCTAAGGTTGTACATCCTCCACTAGACATATGAGGTTGAGTTTTACCTGGTGCCTTACAAGTGCCTATAGTGTCCTAATTTTGAGCATTTTAAGCTAGCAAGTCTAGGTACTCCATTGCTTCATCAGGGTCTTTACCTTTAAGACTGAAGCTGTCTTATACCTAACGAAAACCCTAGAGAGAGAGAGAGAAGAGAGAGAGTGTGGTGCTGTCGGAGCTACATCTACTCCGTCCACCGTTGGATTGTTCTCATTTCTGACTATGTTGTTCCTTCCAACCTTCTCTCAACATTGACCGAACGGATTTGTTATCCAATAAACGAGGTAAGAGATATTGATCTCGCAATATTTCTACTATTATGCATTTTCAGTTCTGGAACTATGGAGAAGTGGTGAAGTTGCAGCATAGTGAATGGATTTTCTTTATGATTTCTCTTATGGCTGTCATAGACATGAAGGCCTTTGCCATATGTGAAGATTAAATCATAGTTCTTTGGAAAAGTTTCATTTTTCTTGCTAGTTTCAGAGTGGTTTGTCGTAGCTTGATCTCCTTTGTTCACCGTTGGATCGTTGCCATTTTTTAGTATGTTGTTCTTCGAAACCTACTCTACATCTTGACCGAACTGATTATTGTTACAATTAGTGCGCTGGGAGATATTGGCCTCGTAATTCTGTAATTCTCTTCTTCCTTCATGAACTAATCTGCATCTTGTTGTTTATGAGTTAGGTTGCTGTTATTTCTGAGCTTAGGTTGCTTCTTGGCCTCAGGTTATCTTATTAGAATTTTTCTCTCTCTAGTATTTGTATGCTACCATAATGTCTCTATGTTCTTCTGTGGAAAATGTTCCAATGGTCAGCTCTAACATTGAACAACACAATCAAGTTAAGTCAGGACATACATTAAGATTAGAACTGCAAGATATGTTGAATAGCCATGGGATGCGGATTTCTCAGTTTCAAGCTGATTCTGATGCTAGTATAGAGAAACACTCTACTGTCCAAGCGTCTAATGTTGTTCCAGAAATGAACCATGTGTTGGGTTCTAAAGTTGATGAGGTGAAGGTAGGGTCTCATCAACAAGAACAACTAAAACTTAGACCCAAATTGATTTTTTTTAAATGCTTTGAAGGGTTCTGATGTTGATGACAATGAGGGTAGCAAGACCCTTGGCATTAGTTCAGTCCGTAATCTGCACTTTGCTCCCCCTACTATGACTGATGGTCGTGTGATAGTAGCTCCTCCACTTGATGTGTTTGAAGATGGCTACGAATTTTGGAAATCCACCCTAGTTGGTCATTTTGTGGGGCAGAAATTACCGTATCCGGCGGTTAATTCTATTGCCAAAAGAATATGGAGCTCCTACGGTCTATCAGAAGTTTTGTCTTCGGATAATGGTTTCTTCATCTTCACCTTTGATTCTGTGGATCATGCCACTAATGTGCTGGAAAGAGCCCCATGGCACATGGCAAACAGGCCTTTGGTGCTTAAACGTTGGCAGCCGAACATGCAATTTTTGAAAGATGATTTGGCAAGAGTTCCGGTATGGGTTAGGCTGTATAATATCCCTCTCGAGTATTGGACTATTAAGGGGGTGAGCTGTGTAGCGAGTGCTATTCGAGTCCCCCTTCATGCGGATCATACGACATTGTTGCGTAAAAGGCTTAGTTACGCAAGAGTTTGCGTTGAGATAGATGCTTCGAAGACGTTGGTTAAGGAATATGCTCTTCGCTGTCCAAATGGGTTATTCATAACAATTTCAGCTGAATACGAATGGATACCGTCGAAGTGCAGTAATTGCAATGTCTTTGGACACACCACAGCGCTATGTGCTACTAATAACATTGATAATCTTAAAGTGGTGGCAGAGGGTAAGAGGAATCTAGGAGCTATGAACTCTAAATCTGCGGATAACAAGCCGAATCAGTTTCAGTGGCAGGTAGTTGGTAAACGAAACAAGGGTTCTGTGAGTGGGGAGAATGCTCCATTGGCATCTAAAGTGGGTAATTGTAATGAGAATGGTTGTTCAACATCTGGTATACATATGCCTGATTGTAATATGAATGATCATGCGACATCAGATGTGTGCAATGCTGGTTGTCATGAAGATGAAAATCCTTCCTCTCCTCTTGTATTGAAGAGTTTACGAGAAGACATGAAACAGGAGCAAGGGGGTGCAAGTACTGCTTTAGATCAAGATATGGACGAAATGGGAGGTGATACAGATGGGGAACAAACCGATAAGGAGTTAACGTCAACGATCCTGACAACCCCTCAAACCCTAAATTTCACCGAAAGGGAAACTGTTAATCAATTAGCTATTAAGGCTAGAGACTCTCTAGAGAAAAAGAAAAGGGGTTCAAAAGCCTCTTCAAAGAAGAATCAGAAATCTGGCTCCTCTCCAAGCACGAATGGATCCTAACCTAAGATTTTATAGCCATGTTTTAGCTTTATCTTTTAATGAAAAAGGGAAAAGCTTTAATCTGATGGTGTTTATACTATAATTTAAGTCATTATAAGTGCACTTGTTCTTGTTGAATTCATATGATCTCTAAATGTTGTAACACGATTATTCTCATTATTCTCATTATGAATTAACTGGTTATCTTCGTTGGCCATGTTTTGAGAACAAGATGAGGATTTCCTAGAAAGTCTACCACTTAATGTGCGTGTCCAAACTCTCATGCAAGTGCATAAAGAAAGAAGAAAAGGAAGAAAATGAGAAAGAAGAAACAAAGATTAGAAAAACGAATAAAAGTGAAAAGAAAAGAAAATAAATGAAAATATATAATTTATACAACAACTTACCTCCTCGGCAACGACGCCAAAAACTTGACACGATCAAAGAGCTGATGTCTTATCCCAAGTGCAGGAGTGTCAAAATAATAAATAACCCGGCAAGACTGGAGTTGAACTACAGGGAGGTGAACTATATAAATTATAAATAATAATAATAATAATGATAATAATCATGATGATCATGATCATGATGATGGTGATGATGAGTTAAAGAGGACTTTGAGATGTAAGATTAATGTGAATATTAAACAATGATAAAAACAGTTGTCAAGGTTAAAGGATCCACTAATGGTATTTCAAATAAGTATAATATAAACTCTTTTTATTACTCAACTGGAAACTACACACAAAGGAGGTTCCAATCGGATGATTTGTCATTAATAGCTTATTATAAATTATTAACATGATCATATTAATTATCTTATTTAAGTAACATCAAACTTTTAAATATTGTCAGGAATTCATGATGCTAACTTATGTTAACAACAAATCAAGTTCCTCTCATAATAACGATGTCGGCCCAAGACTATGAAGGATCAAGCATTTATTGTACCATGTGTAATACAACACAAATCTAGATTAATCTTTTAACAAGCAAGGTATTAATAATTAGTAAGATAAAAAGATAAGACATGTTAATAACAAACTTTCTTCGATATAAACATTGAAGTCCATGTTAAGTTTAAAATATACCTATTCTAACACCATTAGAGAAATCTTTTCACTTTGACATGATAAACTTAGCTAAACATAATGAAGAAGAAGAACATAAATAAACTAGATAAGAACATAGTTATGATGAAAAGCATAAACTAGAGATTAATAAAAGCAAAACTTAAACATTACAAAAATACAAAGAAAGAAAGCAAGAATATGATCTTGATCTGAAAACCAAGATGACTAAATACATGGCAAATGCCTCCTTTTATAGGCCAAAATTCAGAACTATTGATTGGTTGACAAAATATTTTGTTGATGGCCAACCATTGACTTGGTGGCTGGTTTTTGACATTGTTGGCTATTGTTGGCTGGCCAAAACGTCATTCCTAACATCAGAATTTGAACATCTAGTCTTATGAAAGTTATGGGCAATTGTCTCAGCTTTTGAAAAAGAAAAAAAACCAAAGCTCATTTGGACTTCTATAACACGAGATATGAGCTGAATCCAAACAGTGTCTGGGCTGCAGGACAGATTCTGACTTCTCCGTTGTTGCTACCATTTACTCGAAAATGACACTTTTAAATCTTGGACTCCCCTTGAAAGTTTTAGGCCTATATCTTAGCCTTCCATACATATAAACCAGACCTAAATTCAAGGTCTACAGCTCCAATTATAACCCAATAATCGAATGGTATTGTAGTTTGAATTGAACCAGCATCTTTTCTTTTAGCCATTTCTATGTATTCTCAATTTCAATAGTTAATCACATCAATTAATCTTTTGAGTTGTGGGATAAACTTGCATTCAAAGAACAAGTGGTTGTGATCCTCATTGTTGCAGAGACAGAGTGAGCATCTATTGCGACCATGTATACCAAACCGATGAAGTTTATCTTGAGTTGTGAGTTTCTGTTGGACAGCCATCCATAGAAGAAATGAATGTCTTGGAATAGCATTCTTGAACCACACAATGTCATGCCATTCAACCATCTGACGATGACGTCTTAGTTGTTCCCAAGCTACTTTGATCGAGAATCTGTGATTTGGCGAATCCAACAAAACTATTTCATCCTTTTGCCCCATCTTAGGATTAGAATTGGAAGGAATAGCTTCTATAATAGGGTGCCAGCCAATAGCTTGGGTGGTAGGAGTTTTCCATTCTGAGTTATGAATTAGCACATTCACCTTCGCGTTCTTGGCCATACCTGAATCATAGATGAATCTTTCCCCGTAAGAATTGCAAGTGGGCTGTGAGGATGCCAATTGTCTATCCTCCATCTTATTTACCTTAAAATCACTATAATCCAGCCTAAACACCAAAAGAAAGACAACACAACCAGACATATCCTTCATCCATTTTCATTAGATTCATTGTTGCTGATTTTCAAATCATTCACGGCACATCATTTAGGGAATTTAATGATACTTTAAGTGTACAATGATCATCTAAAGCCTTAATGAGAATGCACTTTTAAGTACTAATCAGTAGACTTTGTAGAGCATCCTCATCATTTTCAGAAATTATGGCCGAAGAAGATAACCAGTCGCTGCATAATGAGAATAATGATAATAATCGAGTTAGAACACTTAGAGACTACATGAATCCTACAAGAACAAGTGCACCCTCATGTATATTTTTCCCTCCTGATGCACATCTCACTTCAATTTTAGGTCAGACATTATTCAACTTTTACTTTCTTTTCATGGCTTAGATCTAGAAAATCCATATTTGCATTTGAGAGAATTTGAAAAAGTTTGTAACACTTATAATGACTTAAATTGTAGCATGAACACCATCAAATTAAAGCTTAGTATGAAATGCAATAACAATTTTTAAAGAAGTTTTTTCCGTCTCACAGAACAAACTCTTTCAAAATACAAATCACCATTTTCAAGTTATTTTAAGACGTCCATTTCTTGCAACTTTTAATGCATTGATTAATTGTAGGAATGGACTGATGAAGCTATCTTTGGGAAACATGACATTGGAGATGAATATTTTCAACATTTGCAAGCAACCTGAAGATGATAATGATTTACAAGAAGTAGATCTTATTGAAGAATTTGTTTATGATTAATTTGAATCTTCCATGAGTAAAATTGAGTTTGATAAATCTGAAGAATTGCCAATGATTTATTTTTAGGAAGAAATCAAGGACAAATTCGGCCTCCATATTAAGGAAGATGAAGCCAAATTGGTGTGAAAACATGTATTGCCCCTTCTCTTGATTTGCCTCTCCACCTTCGTTGCCATATGGACCATGTCCTCCAATTCCACATAATGTTGTAATTCTACAACATTCGTAATGTCCCTATTCAGCCCATTTAGAAATCTAGCCATAATAGCTTCCCGATCCTCAATCACATTGGCCCGAATCATGGAGATCTCCATCTCCTTGAAATACTCATACACGGACCTAGAGCCCTGATTCACTAAAATAAACCCTAATAGACCCTTTATATGGACTTATATGATGCCCACTTACAATTAAATCCAAATAATATAAATAAACCCTAAACTAAAAAGAAAATAATAATAACAATATTAAATCCAAATTTAATGTCCTATGTTAGGATCAGATTTACTGCCTTTTAGAAGTACCATATGAGGTAGGAGAATCAAATCTGAAGGTAGAATTAATTCTGAAATTTGTTTCCTTGTTGTAGCTAGGATGAATAAGGAATTCTTGTAAGAAAAAGATTGTGAAACATTTATGAATACTTGTCACACTTGGAAACTATATTGCAACCCATTGATCCTTGTAGAACTAGGAGATTTCCAAAATAAGCTGCCACATTCTTGTAGAAAAAGAATCCTAGCCAAATAGGAAGTCCACAAATCAAAAGGAAGTAAATAATAAAATTCATGCAGCCTCTGTTGACCAGTAATGTGATCTCTTCCCGAACTTTGATTGACCTAAACTCTTAACCCTAGTTAGAACAACCTTGCTGGAGACTCCATATAAAATTACTACTCGATCCAGCGGTTGGATTGAGAATTATAACTATTGTCGTGAAATTGGACAGTTGTGCATTTTCCATCAGAATCCGAATTTAATTGTTTTTTCATTGCTCAGATGGTAAGAAAAGATCCATTTGAGTATCAAAAGGATGCTCTAATACATCTTATCCATGTGCAAGAGGAGCCCAATACAACTTTATTTGGGCCATGAGGTGAGGTTATCAATACAACTTGGGAACCACATGAGTGACTACCTTTTCCTTTTGTTTCTTGGATTAATGGGTTGCATGAAAGGTTATTATCAATAAGTCTTAAATCAGTTCTGTAATATTTTATTTCCTTCTCTTCTTCTCATGGTTGAACATGGATTTAATATTAGAAGCTTTATTTTATTTTGTTAGCTACACCCCAAAGCTTATTTGGGCTTAATTAATACTTTGTTTTCAGTTAGAATCCAATGCTTGTTTGGATCAGGTTATGGGCTTTTCAATTTAGAGATTTTTGGGTCAGTTTTTAGTAGACCTCATATAAATGCATATAAGGGGTCCATTAGATTTAATTTTTCAAGAAATGTTTAAACTCATGTAACCAAAATTTCAGCAGCCATTGATGAATATTACTTTTAAATTTTTCAGTTTTAACATGTGAGAGTGATTCTTGCATTCTTCAGTTCTTGAACAAACTGAATCTGACTTATCGAAGATTAACTGGCTTCCTGGCGTCATTCTACTCATTCCAATAGTGTTGGTGACTTGAGGCAGATTTTCATTTGTCACACTCCTATCGGATCTATTTCGGCTTTTCAGGATCAGATCGCAATCTTGATTGTGAGTTACATGATCACGAGGTTCGCATCACCTCCCCAACAACAGAATATGCAATCTCCTAATCACTACAATCCTCCAAAGGTGACATCTCCTCACTTTCAGATCACAATCTTGATTGTGGCTTGCATTTGGAATTTAAGTTCTCCATCAGGAGGGGGTGGTGTGTTCTTTCTATCTGACATGATAGTACTTGCAAGAATTGGTTAGTGGTAAAAAAAAATCCTCACTACGACTCACTATATCAAACCATAATGCCTCACGTAAGGAAGCATTATTGTCTCCATAAATAATTGAAGTATTGAAACTGATATTGGTAGCTAATATACTGACAGAAACATGAATAGCCTGGTCTGACACTCCAACAACATCCACCTTCACCGTTTCAGCATTCCAACAAACCCAAATACGACCACGACAAGAGAAATCATAATTATACAAGAAGGACCAAGAACGCAGAAGAAGTTTAGAAACATTATCTTTATTCTTGTCTTTAACTCGAGTTTCAACCAAACCAAAAAAGCTATCCTCTCTTGATGGATGAGCCGACGCAATTCTGAATGCTTTATAGGATCATTCAAACCTCTAACATTCCAACATCCAATAATCATAGGAAAATAGAGAGGAGTACAAACAGCAACACAAAGATTACCTTGACGTGCCTCCTGGAGAGGAGCCAGATTTCTGATTCTTCTTTGAAGAGGCTTTTGAACCCCTTTTCTTTTTCTCTAGAGAGTCTCTAGCTTTAATAGCTAACTGATTAACAGTTTCCCTTTCGGTGGAATTCAGGGTTTGAGGGGTTGTTAGGATTGTTGACGTTAACTCCTTATCGGTTTGTTCCCCATCTGTATCACCTCCCATTGCGTCCATATCTTGATCTAAAGCAGTACTTGCAGCCCCTTGCTCGTAAACTCTTCAAGACAAGAGGAGAGGAAGGATTTTCATCTTCATGACAAGCAGCATTGCGTACATCTGATGCCGCATGATCATTCATATTACAATCAGACATATGTATACCAGATGTTGACCAACCATTCTCATTACAATTACCCACTTTAGATGCCAAGGGAGCATTCTCCCCACTCACAGAACCCTTGTTTCGTTTACCAACTACCGCCACTGAAACTGATTCTGCTTGTTATCCGCAGATTTAGAGTTCACAGCTCCGGTATCCATTTGTACTCAGCTGAAATTGTTATGAATAACTCATTTGGACAGCGAAGATCATATTCCTTAACCAACGTCTTCGAAGCATCTATCTCAACGCAAACTCTTGCGTAACTAAGCCTTTTACGCAACAATGTCGTATGATCCGCATGAAGGAGGACTCCAATAGCACTCGCTACACAACTCACCCCCTTAATAGTCCAATACTCGAGAGGGATATTATACAGCCTAACCCATACCGGAACTCTTGCCAAATCATCTTTCAAAAATTGCATGTTCGGCTGCCAACGTTTAAGCACCAAAGGCCTGTTTGCCATGTGCCATGGGGCTCTTTCCAGCACATTAGTGGCATGATCCACAGAATCAAAGGTGAAGATGAAGAAACCATTATCCGAAGACAAAACTTCTGATAGACCGTAGGAGCTCCATATTCTTTTGGCAATAGAATTAACCACCGGATACGGTAATTTCTGCCCCACAAAATGACCAACTAGGGTGGATTTCCAAAATTCGTAGCCATCTTCAAACACATCAAGTGGAGGAGCTATTATCACACGACCATCAGTCATAGTAGGGGGAGCAAAGTGCAGATTACGGACTGAACTAATGCCAAGGGTCTTGCTACCCTCATTGTCATCAACATCAGAACCCTTCAAAGCATTTAAAAAAAATCAATTTGGGTCTAAGTTTTAGTTGTTCTTATTGATGAGACCCTACCTTCACCTCATCAACTTTAGAACCCAACACATGGTTCATTTCTGGAACAACATTAGACGCTTGGACAGTAGAGTGTTTCTCTATACTAGCATCAGAATCAGCTTGAAACTGAGAAATCCGCATCCCATGGCTATTCAACATATCTTGCAGTTCTAATCTTAATGTATGTCCTGACTTAACTTGATTGTGTTGTTCAATGTTAGAGCTGACCATTGGAACATTTTCCACAGAAGAACATAGAGACATTATGGTAGCATACAAATACTAGAGAGAGAAAAATTCTAATAAGATAACCTGAGGCCAAGAAGCAACCTAAGCTCAGAAATAACAGCAACCTAACTCATAAACAACAAGATGCAGATTAGTTCATGAAGGAAGAAGAGAATTACAGAATTACGAGGCCAATATCTCCCAGCGCACTGATTGTAACAATAATCAGTTCGGTCAAGATGTAGAGTAGGTTTCGAAGAACAACATACTAAAAAATGGTAACGATCCAACGGTGAACAAAGGAGATCAAGCTACGACAAACCACTCTGAAACTAGCAAGAAAAATGAAACTTTTCCAAAGAACTATGATTTAATCTTCACATATGGCAAAGGCCTTCATGTCTATGACAGCCATAAGAGAAATCATAAAGAAAATCCATTCACTATGCTGCAACTTCACCACTTCTCCATAGTTCCAGAACTGAAAATGCAGAATAGTAGAAATATTGCGAGATCAATATCTCTTACCTCGTTGATTGGATAACAAATCCGTTCGGTCAATGTTGAGAGAAGGTTGGAAGGAACAACATAGTCAGAAATGAGAACAATGCAACGGTGGACGGAGAAGATGTAGCTCCGACAGCACCACACTCTCTCTCTTTCTCTCTTCTCTCTCTCTCTGAATCTATTCCTTGTTTAGTTTTCTCACGTCATCCTTATACTTCTCGTTCACGAATCAAATTCGTTGGGTGGGGGTTTCCGTTTCCAATAGTGCTTGTGCCTAGGTACAAGTTATCTTTGTGTTACACTCCTATCAAACCTGATTTACTTGGCTTTTCGGGAATAAGTGTCTTTGCATGGGGGTTGCGTGGTCACGTATTACGAGGTTTGCATGATTTGGTATTAAAGCTTGACTTCATTAATCAGGTTATATCCTTCTAAAATTTTCGTTTCTTGTTGATTCCGCAGAAATTCCTTAGTATCCAATTTATTCTTCTCCTTGAATTTGCGGCATATAAAAAGAAATTGTTATTTCATTGTTTTGCTGTTCAGAATATAGTAGTAGCATCAAACCAAAAAAAAAAAACAAAGAAAAGAGAAAAGCAAAATAAAAAAAATCGTTCAAAAAAACGTTTATTGGATTGTACCACAAAAAACTAAACAAGAGAAAATTGGATCAAATCAACTCAGAATTAACTCAAATGTGAAAATCTGATTATTGGGGTCCTAGTCGCGCCATATAATAATTTTGGGGTCAATTAGATATCGTTTGCTTTGGGTTTCTAATTCGGGTCTGATCAGGTCTGATTCATAACGTTTTTGCGTCAGTATATCAAACTTTATCGTGAATTGATCAAAATGTATATTCTGTCTATTTGGGTTGATATAGCACTATATATGAAATTTTATTTCAATTGGACATCATTTACTTTAGGTTCCAGATTCAGACTTATCTCGTCGTAAACGAGTCTGTTTTGCGTCAACTTTTGAAATTCCCTTTCTTGCTGTTGTATTCGTTTCTTGCAGTTTATTTCCATCATATCCAACATATTTGGGTGTTGTTTCATCATTTTGCATATTTTTGTTTTTGTTTTATTCGAGTCTTCAGTTTCGTTCATATTCCGAATAGCTCGCTTGCTACACGTGAGACTATCATCGCACTTTTGTTTTGCTTGTTTTCTGGTTTTATATATATATATATATATATATATATATATATATATATATATATATATATATATATATATATTTGGATTGCGCTGCCAAGTTGGTTTTATTTGGTGTTGGTTTCAGTTGCGCAAAAACCGCAAGAAGGCGAGGCGAGAGGTGTGAGCATGTGAGGATATTAAGAGTGTTTGAGTGAAACACGAGCGCTGTGAGGATTTTTTTTTACCACTAACCAATTCTTGCAAGTACTATCATGTCAGATAGAAAGAACACACCACCCCCTCCTGATGGAGAACTTAAATTCCAAATGCAAGCTACAATCAAGATTGTGATCTGAAAGTGAGGAGATGTCACCTTTAGAGGATTGTAGTGATTAGGAGATTGCATATTCTGTTGTTGGGGAGGTGATGCGAACCTCGTGATCACGCAACTCATAATCAAGATTGCGATCTGATCCCGAAAAGCCGAAATAGATCCGATAGGAGTGTGACAAATGAAAATCTGCCTCAAGTCACCAACACTATTGGAATGAGTAGAATGACGCCAGGAAGCCAGTTAATCCTCGATAAGTCAGATTCAGTTTGTTCAAGAACTGAAGAATGCAAGAATCACTCTCACATGTTAAAACTGAAAAATTTAAAAGTAATATTCATCAATGGCTGCTGAAATTTTGGTTACATGAGTTTAACACATTTCTTGAAAAATTAAATCTAATGGATCCCTTATATGTATTTATATGAGGTCTACTAAAAACTGACCCAAAAATCCCTAAATTGAAAAGCCCATAACCTGATCCAAACAAGCATTGGATTCTAATTGAAAACAAAGTATTAATTAAGCCCAAATAAGCTTCGGATTGTAGCTAACAAAGTAAAATAAAGCTTCTAATATTAAATCCATGTTCAACCATGAGAAGAAGAGAAGGAAATAAAATATTACAGAACTGATTTAAGACTTATTAATAATAACCTTTCATGCAGCCTATTAATCCAAGAAACAAAAGGAAAAGGTAGTCACTCATGTGGTTCCCAAGTTGTATTGATAACCTCACCTCATGGCCCAAATAAAGTTGTATTGGGCTCCTCTTGCACATGGATAAGATGTATTAGAGCCTCCTCTTGATACTCAAATGGATCTTTTGTTACCATCTGAGCAATGAAAAAACAATTAAATTCAGATTCTGATGGAAAATGCACAACTGTCCAATTTCACAACAATAGTTATAATTCTCAATCCAACCGCTGGATCGAGTAGTAATTTTATATGGAGTCTCCAGCAAGGTTGTTCTAACTAGGGTTAAGAGTTTAGGTCAATCAAAGTTCGGGAAGAGATCACATTACTGGTCAACAGAGGCTGCATGAATTTTATTATTTACTTCCTTTTGATTTGTGGACTTCCTATTTGGCTAGGATTCTTTTTCTACAAGAATGTGACAGCTTATTTTGGAAATCTCCTAGTTCTACAAGGATCAATGGGTTGCAATATAGTTTCCAAGTGTGACAAGTATTCATAAATGTTTCACAATCTTTTTCTTACAAGAATTCCTTATTCATCCTAGCTACAACAAGGAAACAAGATTTCAGAATTAATTCTACCTTCAGATTTGATTCTCCTACCTCATATGGTACTTCTAAAAGGCAGTAAATCTGATCCTAACATAGGACATTAAATTTGGATTTAATATTGTTATTATTATTTTCTTTTTAGTTTAGGGTTTATTTATATTATTTGGATTTAATTGTAAGTGGGCATCATATAAGTCCATATAAAGGGTCTATTAGGGTTTATTTTAGTGAATCAAGGCTCTAGGTCCGTGTATGAGTATTTCAAGGAGATGGAGATCGCCATGATTCGGGCCAATGTGATTGAGGATCGGGAAGCTACTGTGGCTAGATTTCTAAATGGGCTGAATAGGGACATTACGAATGTTGTAAAATTACAACATTATGTGGAATTGGAGGACATGGTCCAATATGGCAACGAAGGTGGAGAGGCAAATCAAGAGAAGGGGCAATACACGTTTTCAGACCAATTCGGCTTCATCTTCCTTAATATGGAGGCCGAATTTGTCCTTGATTTCTTCCTAAAAATAAATCATTGGCAATTCTTCAGATTCATCAAACTCAATTTTACTCATGGAAGATTCAAATTAATCATAAACAAATTCTTCAATAAGATCTACTTCTTGTAAATCATTATCATCTTCAGGTTGCTTGCAAATGTTGAAAATATTCATCTCCAATGTCATGTTTCCCAAAGATAGCTTCATCAGTCCATTCCTACAATTAATCAATGCATTAAAAGTTGCAAGAAATGGACGTCCTAAAATAACTTGAAAGTGGTGATTTCTATTTTGAAAGAGTTTGTTCTGTGAGACGGAAAAAACTTCTTTAAAAATTGTTATTGCATTTCATACTAAGCACGAATGGATCCTGACCTAAGATTTTGTAGCCATGTTTTAGCTTTATCTTTTAATGAAAAAGAAAAAAGCTTTAATTTGATGGTGTTCATGCTACAATTTAAGTCATTATAAGTGTTACAAACTTCTTCAAATTCTCTCAAATGCAAATATGGATTTTCTAGATCTAAGCCATGAAAAGAAAGTAAAAGTTGAATAATGTCTGACCTAAAATTGAAGTGAGATGTGCATCAGGAGGGAAAAATATACATGAGGGTGCACTCGTTCTTGTAGGATTCATGTAGTCTCTAAGTGTTCTAACTCGATTATTATCATTATTCTCATTATGCAGCGACTGGTTATCTTCTTCGGCCATAATTTCTGAAAATGATGAGGATGCTCTACAAAGTCTACTGATTAGTACTTAAAAGTGCATTCTCATTAAGGCTTTAGATGATCATTGTACACTTAAAGTATCATTAAATTCCCTAAATGATGTGTCGTGAATGATTTGAAAATCAGCAACAATGAATCTGACGAAAATGGATGAAGGATAGGTTTGGTTGTGTTGTCTTTCTTTTGGTGTTTAGGCTGGATTATAGTGATTTTAAGGTAAATAAGATGGAGGATAGACTAGAATGATACTTTCATAAGTCGATCTGGACGCCACAAAGATCAATCTAGGATATCGACGCCACACTCTTTATGATTGAAGAGTGATAAGTCAGGTAGGGTTCTTCACAAAATCAATCTGGAAGAACACTTCTTAATTCTCTAAATTAAGTTTCAAATCTTGGCCAAAAGTTCATTATTACATATTCTGATACTATATTATTTATAATTGGAACATCCCTCCAAAGTTAGGAAAAATTCAACATGGCAGAAGTCAAGCCCTAAAAACAGACTTTGACAAACTAACCTAGACAAATTAACTAGCACATGTTTTTGACCTTTCTAACCTAAACAGACCAAATTTAAAACAACTATATCTTCTTACTAAGTCCAATGCAATCATGGTTGGACAATCTAGAAAGAACCCGTTTGGAACTTGAAATCCACCTAGATTAGTCTTGTTTTCACATGCAATGGATGACTTTAAATTTGGGTTCAAATTCATTTGTTGTTCTGACCATAAACAGCATCAATTCCTTCACTTTTTGCATATCAACCCAAATTCAAGTAGCCCAGCATCAAAAGAACCATTAAGGGCTTTTCCCATCTCCAAGTTCCAACCCAAAATATTTTGTCAACCAATCAATAGTTCTGAATTTTGGCCTATAAAAGGAGGCATTTGCCATGTATTTAGTCATCTTGGTTTTCAGATCAAAATCATATTCTTGCTTTCTTTTTTTGTATTTTTGTAATGTTTAAGTTTTGCTTTTATTAATCTCTAGTTTATGCTTTTCATCATAACTATGTTTTTTTTTGGTAAGTTGACGTATGTATTAAAAGAAGAAGATACAAACATTATAAGGGGCATACCCCAGATTTACAATGATAACAGAAACATAAAACAACAGATGGCTACAAGCTAGCCACCGACCATAAAACTGAAACCTCACTAGATTCGTTAGGGAACCAATACAACCAGCTAACTAACAAATTAAGAATCTATGGTATTCACCCTCCAAGCTCGTTGGATCCTTTTGTTTTCATTTGTTGGTGCGACATTCCTCATCAAATCAAGCTTATCACGAATGATACATTCGATTTGATTAAAGACCAAATTCGAAGTTCTAGACATTCCAGCAAAGATCCTTGCATTCCGTTCTTGCCATACATGATACACTGTAGCTGCAAAACTCAGTTTACGAGAAAAATTGACGAAACTCTTGCCATGCCAAGAGACAGTGGCCCATCGAATCCATTCATCCCAGCCTTTTGTCATTCTTGGAATGTCGCATCTGTCACAAATATCCCACCAGATCGCTTTAGTATAGGAGCATTCAAAGAACAAGTGGTTGTGATCCTCATTGTTGCGGAGACAGAGCGAGCATCTATTGGGACCATGTATACCAAACCGATGAAGTTTATCTTGAGTTGTGAGTTTCTGTTGGACAGCCATCCATAGAAGAAATGAATGTCTTGGAACAGCATTCTTGAACCACACAATGTCATGCCATTCAACCATCGGACGATGACGTCTTAGTTGTTCCCAAGCTACTTTGATCGAGAATCTGTGATTTGGCGAATCCAACCAAACTATCTCATCCTTTTGCCCCATCTTAGGATTAGAATTGGAAGGAATAGCTTCTATAATGGGGTGCCAGCCAATAGCTTGGGTGGTAGGAGTTTTCCATTCTGAGTTATGAATTAGCACATTCACCTTCGCGTTCTTGGCCATACCTGAATCATAGATGAATCTTTCCCCGTAAGAATCCGCGAGTGGGCTGTGAGGATGCCAATTGTCAAACCATAGAGAGGTTGTCATTCCATCTCCTATGATGTACTTCATCTTCGGCCATGCTAAGGATCTCAGCTTTAGAATCTTTCCCCAAGCCCAAGAGCAATTCTGTGGCGTCTTGATTGTCCAGAAATTCCTACCTCGCAACAGATTGGATCTGATCCAAGTAGACCATATTGAGCCATCTGAGTCATTGCACAGGTTCCAAATGTGTTTCAACAAAGCAATCTTGTTCCATTCTGTTATCCGTTTTATTCCTAGCCCCCCCTCTTTTTTTGGAAGACATACCTGATCCCAAGCCGCTTTAGCCCCAGTAGTTCTCATATCTGAACCTGACCAAAGAAAGGATTTCATAATTTGCTCCACATTTTTAATGACTTGCCCAGGTAAGAGAAAGAGAGATGCCCAATAGACTTGTATGGAAAATAAGACTGAATTAATCAGTTGTACCCGTCCTGCATACGAGAGTGTTCGACAAGTCCAATGTCGAACTTTAGAGGTGATTCGATCCACGAGGCCCTTACAATAAACAGCCTTTAGTCTGGATGAGAGAAGAGGTACTCCCAAATATTTCATAGGGAGCTCCCCCTCTCTAAACCCAAGAATATGAATAATTTGCTCCTTCTCAGCATTTAACACACCGCTCAAGAAGATGTCACTTTTGTTTGGATTTGGATACAGACCTGATAGGTCTTGAAACTTTGTGAGCACAGTTCTGATCATACGAATTGAGTTTACATCCCCGTTGCTAAAAATCATCAAGTCGTCAGCAAAACAAAGATGAGAAATTTTGTCCTTCTTGCATCTCCAGTGGAACTTGAATTCTTGGTTGGCACTCATCTTGCAGAATAGCCCCGAAAGGATTTCCATACAAAGGACAAACAAATATGGCGACAATGGATCCCCTTGTCTCAGCCCTCTTCCCCCTTGAAAGTAACCTGCAAGCTCACCATTGACGTTGATAGAGAATTGACATGATGTAACACAAACCATGATCCAATCAATGACTGTTCTAGGGAATCCCATTTTTATTAACATGGCGTCAACGAAATCCCACCGCACCGAGTCATAAGCCTTCATCAGATCAACTTTCATAGCACAACGAGCAGGTCCCGTAGATTTATGATAGCCTTTCATTAGTTCCTGAGACAAAAGAATGTTATCACTGATTCGCCGTCCTGAGATAAAAGCAGTCTGATATGGACCAACTAAGGATGGCAAAACAACTTTGATTCTCCCAGCTAGAATCTTAGCGATGCATTTGTACACTGTATTGCAGCAAGATATAGGACGAAAATCAGTCAACCTTGTAGGATTAGCAACTTTAGGAATAAGAGAAATGGATGTAGCATTCATTTCTTTAAGCATTCTACGAGTCTGAAAGAAGGATCTAACAGCGTTGATTACATCTTCCCCAACTATGTGCCACATTCTTTTGAGAGGGGGCATTATACTTGGTCGAACCAATGTCTCGAGAATCTGATCATGCGGAAACTAGATAGAGTGCTTGTTAATGAGAAGTGGAATCTGAACTTTCCATTATCGGAAGCGAGATTTTTGCCTTCGGGTATGTCAGACCATTCTCCTATGGTGGTAAAGGTTATTGGCAATGATCAGAACATAAAGAAACCATTCAGATTCTTTGATATGTGGATGGATCATGACGAGTTCATGCCCTTGGTGAAGAAGGTATGGGATCAGAATTCGGGGGGTTGTCCAATGTATCAGCTGTGTTGCAAACTAAGAAAGCTAAAGCAGGAATTGAAACTTTTCAATATGGCTCACTTCTCCAACATTTCAGATAGAGTTAAAGATGCAAAAAACGAAATGGATAAGGCTCAACAGGCTCTGCATACAGCGCATGACAATCCAATTTTGTGCATGCGAGAAAGGGATGCTGTTCGTAAATACGCTTCTACCGTCAGGGTTGAAGAGAGTTTTTTCAAACAGAAGGCAAGGATACAATGGCTTAGCTTGGGGGATCAGAATACTAGCTACTTTCACAAATCAGTAAATGGAAGACAGAATAGAAATAAGCTTCTATCACTTACAAGGGAGGATGGAGAGGTTGTCGAAGGACACGAGGCAGTCAAATCAGAAGTAATTGCATACTTCCATCTTGTGTTAGGAGTGGATCAGATGCCTAGGGTTCTGAACGAAGAAGTGATGGACTCGGCAATTAACTTGAAACTGTCTTCAATGCAACAGCATCTACTCGCACAAGATGTAACAAGGGAGGAGATTAAGCATGCTATGTTTAGTTTGAAGAACAACAAAGCCCCTGGTCCGGATGGCTTTAACGCAGGTTTCTTCAAAAGAATGTGGCACATAGTTGGCGAAGATGTAATCAACGCTGTTAGATCCTTCTTTCAGACTCGTAGAATGCTTAAAGAAATGAATGCTACATCCATTTCCCTTATTCCTAAAGTTGCTAATCCTACAAGGTTGACAGATTTTCGTCCTATATCTTGCTGCAATACAGTGTACAAATGCATCGCTAAGATTCTAGCTGGGAGAATCAAAGTTGTTTTGCCATCCTTAGTTGGTCCATATCAGACTGCTTTTATCTCAGGACGGAGAATCAGTGATAACATTCTTTTGTCTCCGGAACTAATGAAAGGCTATCATAAATCTACGGGACCTGCTCGTTGTGCTATGAAAGTTGATCTGATGAAGGCTTATGACTCGGTGCGTTGGGATTTCGTTGACGCTATGTTAATAAAAATGGGATTCCCTAGAACAGTCATTGATTGGATCATGGTTTGTGTTACATCATCTCAATTCTCTATCAACGTCAATGGTGAGCTTGCAGGTTACTTTCAAGGGGGAAGAGGGCTGAGACAAGGGGATCCATTGTCGCCATATTTGTTTGTCCTATGTATGGAAATCCTTTCGGGGCTATTCTGCAAGATGAGTGCCAACCAAGAATTCAAGTTCCACTGGAGATGCAAGAAGGACAAAATTTCTCATCTTTGTTTTGCTGACGACTTGATGATTTTTAGCAACGGGGATATAAACTCAATTCGTATGATCAGAACTGTGCTCACAAAGTTTCAAGACCTATCAGGTCTGTATCCAAATCCAAACAAAAGTGACATCTTCTTGAGCGGTGTGTTAAATGCTGAGAAGGAGCAAATTATTCATATTCTTGGGTTTAGAGAGGGGGAGCTCCCTATGAAATATTTGGGAGTACCTCTTCTCTCATCCAGACTAAAGGCTGTTTATTGTAAGGGCCTCGTGGATCGAATCACCTCTAAGGTTCGACATTGGACTTGTCGAACACTCTCGTATCCAGGACGGGTACAACTGATTAATTCAGTTTTATTTTCCATACAAGTCTATTGGGCATCTCTCTTTCTCTTACCTGGGCAAGTAATTAAAAATGTGGAGCAAATTATGAAATCCTTTCTTTGGTCAGGTTCAGATATGAGAACTACTGGGGCTAAAGTGGCTTGGGATCAGGTATGTCTTCCAAAAAAGGAGGGGGGGCTAGGAATAAAACGGATAACAGAATGGAACAAGATTGCTTTGTTGAAACACATTTGGAACCTGTGTAATGACTCAGATGGCTCAATATGGTTTACTTGGATCAGATCCAATCTGTTGCGAGGTAGGAATTTCTGGACAATCAAGACGCCACAGAATTGCTCTTGGGCTTGGGGAAAGATTCTAAAGCTCAGATCCTTAGCATGGCCGAAGATGAAGTACATCATAGGAGATGGAATGACAACCTCTCTATTGTTTGACAATTGGCATCCTCACAGCCCACTCGCGGATTCTTACGGGGAAAGATTCATCTATGATTCAGGTATGGCCAAGAACGCGAAGGTGAATGTGCTAATTCATAACTCAGAATGGAAAACTCCTACCACCCAAGCTATTGGCTGGCACCCCATTATAGAAGCTATTCCTTCCAATTCTAATCCTAAAATGGGGCAAAAGGATGAGATAGTTTGGTTGGATTCGCCAAATCATAGATTCTCGATCAAAGTAGCTTGGGAACAACTAAGACGTCATCGTCAGATGGGTGAATGGCATGACATTGTGTGGTTCAAGAATGCTGTTCCAAGACATTCATTTCTTCTATGGATGGTTGTCCAACAGAAACTCACAACTCTAGATAAACTTCATCGGTTTGGTATACATGGTCTCAATAGATGCTCGCTCTGCCTCCGCAACAATGAGGATCACAACCACTTGTTCTTTGAATGCTCCTATACTAAAGCGATTTGGTGGGATGTTTGTGACAGATGCGACATTCCAAGAATGACAAAAGGCTGGGATGAATGGATTCGATGGGCCACTGTCTCTTGGCATCGCAAGAGTTTCGTCAATTTTTCTCGTAAACTGAGTTTTGCAGCTACAGTGTATCATGTATGGCAAGAACGGAATGCAAGGATCTTTGCTGGAATGTCTAGAACTTCGAATTTGGTCTTTAATCAAATCGAATGTATCATTCGTGATAAGCTTGATTTGATGAGGAATGTCGTACCAACAAATGAAAACAAAAGGATCCAACAAGCTTGGAGGGTGAATACCATAGATTCTTAATTTGTTAGTTAGCTGGTTGTATTGGTTCCCCTAACGAATCTAGTGAGGTTTCAGTTTTATGGTCGGTTGCTAGCCTGTAGCCATATGTTGTTTTATGTTTCTGTTATCATTGTAAATCTGGGGTATGCCCCTTATAATGTTTGTATCTTCTTCTTTTAATACATACGCCAACTTACCAAAAAAAAAAGATAAAGCTAAAACATGGCTACAAAATCTTAGGTTAGGATCCATTCGTGCTTGGGATGAAATGCAACAACAATTTTTAAAAAAAATTTTCCCTTCTCATAGAACAAACTCTTTCAAAAGACAAATCACCACTTTCATTCAAAAACCAGGAGAAACATTTTACCAATGTTGGGAAAGGTACTGAGATTTGCTTAATACCTGTTCTCATCATGGTTTTGAAACATGGAGATTGCTTTCATAATTTTATGAAGGTTAACACCTAAAGATAGGCAAATGGTGGAATTGATGTAAAACGAAAGTTTTAAAGATAAAAACCTTGATGAAGCAATGGAGTACCTAGACTTGCTAGCTTAAAATGCTCAAAATTAGGACACTATAGGCACTTGTAAGGCACCAGGTAAAACTCAACCTCATATGTCTAGTGGAGGATGTACAACCTTAGGGAAGATCATGACCTCCAAGCCAAATTTACATCTTTAGCTAGAAAAGTCGAGGTACTAGAATTAAAAAAGAATGGTCAATTAAAATGTGTGTCGAAATTGTGAAACTAATGAACACTCAACCAATGATTGTCCAACTTTGCATTCTTTTAAGGAATGTCTTCATGAACAAGTCAATGCTTAAAATAGTTTTCAATGGCCAAATCATTATCCATATTCACAAATGTACAACCCTGGTTTGAGAGATCATCCAAATTTCAATTGTAAGAATGGTAACAATAATGCACAAACAATAGATTCGACATCTGACAACACACCAATTGAGGAATACTTTCCTGGTCAATCTTCACTTTCTATTGCTTCAATACCAAGGTCTGCTAATACTGACAATTGTAAGTGGGCTTCATATAAGTCCACATAAGGGAGTCCATTAGAGTTTTATTTAAGTCTAGAGTAAATATAAATAAAGGCATAACCAGACATGTCAGGTAGACAATTCAGATTAATAAAAAATTTTGTTTGCTGCACTTTGTGTGTGTGTTAGTGAGATAATCTCCCTTCCATGGTTCTCTAAAGAACTGAAAAAAATGACTTATCAAAGTACAACTGTCTTCATGGCGTCATCCTTATACTTCTCGTTCACGAATCAATACTTGTTGGGTGGGGGTTTCCATTTCCAATAGTGCTGGTGCCTCAGTACAAGTTATCTTTGTGTCACACTCCTATCAAACCTGATTTACATGGTTTCCAGGAATTGATGTCTTTGCATGTGGGTTGCGTGACCATGTGATCACGAGGTTCGCATCATTTGGTATCAGAGCTTGGCTCCATTAATCAGGTTATATCCTTCTGAAATTTTCGTTTCTTGTTGTTTCCGCAAAAATTCCTTAGTGTCCAATTTCTTCTTCTCCTTGATTTTGCAGCATATAAAAAAAATTGGCTATTTCATTTGGTTACTGTCTAAAATATATCAGTAGCATTAAAAAAAAAAAGAAAAAAGAGAGAACAAAAAAAGTCATTCAAAGAGACGTTTATTAATTTCTGCCACAGAAAACTAAACAAGTGAAAATTGCACCAAATCAACTCGGAATTAGCTCACGTTTGATATTCTTATTAATGAGGCCTTAATCACATCATATATTAAGTTTGGGGTCAATTGGGTATTGTTTGATTTGGTTTTCAATTTCGGGTCTAATGAGGTCTGATTCATAACGTTTTTGCATCAGTATATCAAACCTTATCATAAATTCCTCAAAATTTATATTCTATATATTGGGGTTGACATCGCACCATATCTGAAATTGTATCTCAATTGGTCAACATTTTCTTTAGGTTCCATATTCGGACTTAACTCGTTGTAAAGGAGTCTGTTTCGCGTCAACTCATGAAATTCACTTTCTTTCTGTTTTTTTCATTTCTTGCAGCACATTTTCAACATATCCAAAAATATTTGGGTGTTGTTTCATCATTTTGCATATTTCATTTCTGTTTTTATTCGAGTCTTCAGTTTCGTTCCTATTTCGGATAGATTCGCTTGCTACTCGCAAGACTATCATCACAGTTTTGTTTTTGCTTATTTTTTGGTTTTTATTGCTTCTTTTGTCATGTATATATTTGGATTGTGCTGCTAAGATTGGTTCTATTTGGTGTTGGTTTCAGTTCTGCAAGAACCACAAGAAGGTGAGACGAGAGGTGTTAGCGTGTGAGGATATTAAGAGTGTTTGAGTGAAACACGAGCAACGTGATGATATTGTTTTTACCACTAACCAATTTTTGCAGGTACTATCATGTCAGATCAAAACAACACACCACCTCCTCACGATGTAGAATTTAAATTCCAAATGCAAACCACAACGAAGATGATGGAAAGAATGAATTTCATGATGGGGAACATGTGTGACAGACTTGAGAAGGTGGGAAAAACATGGTAACGTGGCGGGAACACATGTACCCAAGACGTGAGAAAGGTTGGGGCTGAACACAAATCTAACAATGGCAGTGGGGCCAAAAGGGCAAGGTGGGCTAATTATGAGGATTTTGTGGAGGATGTTGATGATATTGGTGATGGTGGTTTTAAGGATGGGATGATAGGCCATCGGGAAGGTTTTAGGGAGCCTAGAAACCAAAGAGATTTCATGTATTCTGATGAGCTGTTATGGCAAAAGAAAAGGAGGATTCAAAAGGAGAGGTGGTATCAAGTGGAGAGAAATAAAGAGATTAGTGTTCTAAAAAAAGAATCCAAGAGTCTATCACATATTACAAGGGAGATGAAGCAAGAACTTGATGTGTTAACGACAACAGTCAATGCCCAGCAAGATTCAGAGAGAGAGAGAGAGAGAAGCGTTGCCATGATGATATACAAAATAAAACAGCTACTACTTTCATCCAAAGTTGTTGGCAACAATTGGTGGCCAAAAAAGAACTCCAAAGGCTTCAAAAAGAGGCTAAGCAATTGTCCATTCAACTTGTTGGTGATTTGAGGACTAATCGTCTTGAAGAGAGAGAGAGGGAATGATACGAACCATGCAAGGTCAAATTCGGATTTTGACATAAAAAGTGAAACTATCCAGTTTTATAGAAACAGTCATACTTCTCGATCTGACCATTGGATCCGGCTGAGAGTGTATGTGGCGTTTTCTAACATGTTTTCCTACCTCGCATTCAAAGTTCAACGCGATACAACGGTTGGATTAAGAATTATGATTGTTGCTGTAAAACTGGATAGTTGCACCTTTTATGTCAAAATTCGAATTTGAACTTGCCAGCATCGTATCAGTTTTAGGCTTTTAGCATCTGACTCAATCCATTGCTCGTGATCACGTGGTCACGCAATCCACGCGCAAAGACCGAATTCCCGGAAAGCCAAGTAAATCAAGATTGATAGGAGTTTGATACAAAGATAACTTGTACCTAAGCACCAACACTATTGGAAACGGAAAACTCCCACCCAACGAATATTGATTCGCGAACGAGAAGTATAAGGATGGCGCCACGAAGACAGTTGTTCTTCGATAAGTCGGTTTTTAGTTCTTTAGAGAACCATGAAAGGGAGATTATCTCACCAACACACACACACACACACAAAGTTTGGCAAATTAAAAGTTTTATTAATCTGAATTGTCTAACCTTACATGTTTGGTTATGCCTTTATTTATACTTACTCTAGTCTTAAAGAAACCCTAATGAACCCCCCTTAGGTGGACTTATATGAAGCCCACTTACAACTGACCCAAACAAGTAATAATAACCCAAAGAAAATAATAAAAATCCAAAAATTATCATCCTAGATATGCTAGAATCAGATTTGTCACCCTTAAGAAGTCCCAAATAAACTAGGAGAAATTTGATTTGGAAAATTTGTGTTGCTTCCCCCTTTGATGTCCTTGATTAGCTTGGATTTATTTATTTAACTTGGAAAAATAAGAAAACAAATTTCCTTCTTTATTGCTTATTTAATTACTTTCCTAGTTAGGGAAAGCATTAAATAATCCTCCCTTATTTAGCAATAAGATCTGGCCAAAAGCTGTTCCCGTCCCTGTCAGGGGAGATGCCAACCATCTCTCCTGCCAAGAAATCATTTGCTTAGTATGAATGTTGTAACTGGTAGTCACGCATAATGAAAGAAGTAAACCAGCTCCACCTTCAATAATTGGAAGGAAAATACAACAAATTCCTACCTTCTAGAGATTAAAGTCCCAACTAAATTAATTAAAAACTGATTATCAATGGGTGAGAGATATTGATCTCGCAATTTATTTGATCATAGTGGCTTTTACTTGCAATTTATTTGCCTTTCAAGCCACCATATCAATCAGCCTATAGCCCTTTGAATTTATTCTTTCTTGATATTGAGCTCATCTACTCCGTCCACCGTTGGATTATTCTCATTTTTTACTATGTTGTTCCTTCCAACCTTCTCTCAACATTGACCGAACGGATTTGTTATCCAATCAACGAGGTAAGAGATATTGATCTCGCAATATTTCTACTATTCTGCATTTTCAGTTCTGGAACTATAGAGAAGTGGTGAAATTGCAGCATATTGCATGGATTTTCTTCATGATTTCTGTTATGGCTGTCATAGACATGAAGGCCTTTGCCATATGTGAAGATTAAATCACAGTTCTTTGGAAAAGTTTCAATTTTCTTGCTAGTTCCAGAGTGGTTTGTCGTAGCTTGATCTCCTTTGTTCACCGTTGGATCGTTACCATATTTGAGTATGTTGTTCTTTGGAACCTACTCTACGTCTTGACCGAACGGATTTTTGTTACAATCAGTGTATTGGGAGATATTGGCCTTGTAATTCTGTTATTTCTGAGCTTAGGTTGCTTCTTGGACTCAGTTTATCTTATTAGAATTTTGCTCTCTCTAATATTTGTATGCTACCATAATGTCTCTATGTTCTTCTGTGGAAAATGTTCCAATGGTTAGCTCTCACATTGAACAACATAATCAAGTTAAGTCTGGACATACATTAAGATTAGAACTGCAAGATATGTTGAATAGCCATGGGATGAGGATTTCTCAGTTTCAAGCTGATTCTGATGCTAGTATAGAGAAACACTCTACTGCCCAAGCCTCTAATGTTGTTCCAGAAATGAACCATGTGTTGGGTTCTAAAGTTGATGAGGTGAAGGTAGGGTCTCATCAACAAGAACAACTAAAACCTAGACCCAAATTGAATTTTTTAAATGCTTTGAAGGGTTCTGGTGTTGATGACAATGAGGGTAGCAAGACCCTTGGCATTAGTTCAGTCCGTAATCTGCACTTTGCTCCCCCTACTATGACTGATGGTCATGTGACAGTAGCTCCTCCTCTTGATGTGTTTGAAGATGGCTGTGAATTTTGGAAATCCACCCTAGTTGGTCATTTTGTGGGGCAGAAATTACCGTATCCCGTGGTTAATTCTATTGCCAAAAGAATATGGAGCTCCTACGGTCTATCAGAAGTTTTGTCTTCGGATAATGGCTTCTTCATCTTCACCTTTGATTCGGTTGATCATGCCATTAATGTGCTGGAAAGAGCCCCATGGCACATGGCAAACAGGCCTTTGGTGCTTAAACGTTGGCAACCGAACATGCAATTTTTGAAAGATGATTTGGCAAGAGTTCCGGTATGGGTTAGGCTGTATAATG
This sequence comes from Populus nigra, assembly GCF_951802175.1. NCBI lineage: Eukaryota > Viridiplantae > Streptophyta > Magnoliopsida > Malpighiales > Salicaceae > Populus > Populus nigra. Next base: position 673,854 of record NC_084870.1, on the reverse strand, counting down.
TCCCTCTCGAGTATTGGACTATTAAGGGGCTGAGCTGTGTAGCGAGTGCTATTGGAGTCCCCCTTCATGCGGATCATACGACATTGTTGCGTAAAAGGCTTAGTTACGCAAGAGTTTGCGTTGAGATAGATGCTTCGAAGACGTTGGTTAAGGAATATGATCTTCGCTGTCCAAATGGGTTATTCATAACAATTTCAGCTGAATACGAATGGATACCGTCGAAGTGCAGTAATTGCAATGTCTTTGGACACACCACAGCGCTATGTGCTACTAATAACATTGATAATCTTAAAGTGGTGGCAGAGGGTAAGAGGAATCTAGGAGCTATGAACTCTAAATCTGCGGATAACAAGCCGAATCAGTTTCAGTGGCAGGTAGTTGGTAAACGAAACAAGGGTTCTGTGAGTGGGGAGAATGCTCCCTTGGCATCTAAAGTGGGTAATTGTGATGAGAATGGTTGTTCAACATCTGGTATACATATGCCTGATTGTAATATGAATGATCATGCGACATCAGATGTGTGCAATGCTGGTTGTCATGAAGATGAAAATCCTTCCTCTCCTCTTGTCTTGAAGAGTTTACGAGAAGACATGAAACAGGAGCAAGGGGCTGCAAGTACTGCTTTAGATCAAGATATGGACGCAATGGGAGGTGATACAGATGGGGAACCAACCGATATCATGACAACCCCTCAAACCCTGAATTCCACCGAAAGGGAAACTGTTAATCAGTTAGCTATTAAGGCTAGAGACTCTCTAGAGAAAAAGCAAAGGGGTTCAAAAGCCTCTTCAAAGAAGAATCAGAAATCTGGCTCCTCTCCAGGAGGCACGTCAAGGTAATCTTTATGTTGTTGTTTATACTCCTCTCTATTTTCCTATGATTATTGGATGTTGGAATATTAGAGGTTTGAATGATCCTATAAAACATTCAGAATTGCGTAGACTCATCCATCAAGAGAGGATAGCTTTTTTTGGTTTGGTTGAAACTCGAGTTAAAGACAAGAATAAAGATAATGTTTCTAAACTTCTTCTGCGTTCTTGGTCCTTCTTGTATAATTATGATTTCTCTTGTCGTGGTCGTATTTGGGTTTGTTGGAATGCTGATACGGTGAAGGTGGATGTTGTTGGAATGTCAGACCAGGCTATTCATGTTTCTGTCACTATATTAGCTACCAAAATCAGTTTCAATACTTCAATTATTTATGGAGACAACAATGCTTCCTTACGTGAGGCATTATGGGCTGATATAGTGAGTCGTAGTGATGGATGGGAGTCAACCCCGTGGATTCTTATGGGTGACTTTAATGCTATCCGCAACCAGTCGGACAGGTTAGGAGGGTCTACTACGTGGGCTGGTACCATGGACAGATTGGATACATGTATTCGAGAAGCGAAAGTAGATGATCTTCGGTATTCAGGAATGCATTATACTTGGTCGAACCAATGTCCTGAGAATCTGATCATGCGGAAACTAGATAGAGTACTTGTTAATGAGAAGTGGAATCTGAACTTTCCATTATCGGAAGCGAGATTTTTGCCTTCGGGTATGTCAGACCATTCTCCTATGGTGGTAAAGGTTATTGGCAATGATCAGAACATAAAGAAACCATTCAGATTCTTCGATATGTGGATGGATCATGACGAGTTCATGCCCTTGGTGAAGAAGGTATGGGATCAGAATTCGGGGGGTTGTCCAATGTATCAGCTGTGTTGCAAACTAAGAAAGCTAAAGCAGGAATTGAAACTTTTCAATATGGCTCACTTCTCTAACATTTCAGATAGAGTTAAAGATGAAAAAAACGAAATGGATAAGGCTCAACAGGCTCTGCATACAGCGCATGAGAATCCAATTTTGCGCATGCGAGAAAGGGATGCTGTTCGTCTATACGCTTCTACCGTCAGGGCTGAAGAGAGTTTTTTCAAACAGAAGGCAAGGATACAATGGCTTAGCTTGGGGGATCAGAATACTAGCTACTTTCACAAATCAGTAAATGGAAGACAGAATAGAAATAAGCTTCTATCACTTACAAGGGAGGATGGAGAGGTTGTCGAAGGACACGAGGCAGTCAAATCAGAAGTAATTCCATACTTCCATCGTGTGTTAGGAGTGGATCCGATGCCTAGGGTTCTGAACGAGGAAGTGATGGACTCGGCAATTAACTTGAAACTGTCTTCAACGCAACAGCATCTACTCGCACAAGATGTAACAAGGGAGGAGATTAAGCATGCTATGTTTAGTTTGAAGAACAACAAAGCCCCTGGTCCGGATGGCTTTAACGCAGGTTTCTTCAAAAGAATGTGGCACATAGTTGGGGAAGATGTAATCAACGCTGTTAGATCCTTATTTCAGACTCGTAGAATGCTTAAAGAAATGAATGCTACATCCATTTCTCTTATTCCTAAAGTTGCTAATCCTACAAGGTTGACTGATTTTCGTCCTATATCTTGCTGCAATACAGTGTACAAATGCATCGCTAAGATTCTAGCTGGGAGAATCAAAGTTGTTTTGCCATCCTTAGTTGGTCCATATCAGACTGCTTTTATCTCAGGACGGCGAATCAGTGATAACATTCTTTTGTCTCAGGAACTAATGAAAGGCTATCATAAATCTACGGGACCTGCTCGTTGTGCTATGAAAGTTGATCTGATGAAGGCTTATGACTCGGTGCGGTGGGATTTCGTTGACGCCATGTTAATAAAAATGGGATTCCCTAGAACAGTCATTGATTGGATCATGGTTTGTGTTACATCATGTCAATTCTCTATCAACGTCAATGGTGAGCTTGCAGGTTACTTTCAAGGGGGAAGAGGGCTGAGACAAGGGGATCCATTGTCGCCATATTTGTTTGTCCTATGTATAGAAATCCTTTCGGGGCTATTCTGCAAGATGAGTGCCAACCAAGAATTCAAGTTCCACTAGAGATGCAAGAAGGACAAAATTTCTCATCTTTGTTTTGCTGATGACTTGATGATTTTTAGCAACGGGGATGTAAAGTCAATTCGTATGATCAGAACGGTGCTCACAAAGTTTCAAGACCTATCAGGTCTGTATCCAAATCCAAACAAAAGTGACATCTTCTTGAGCGGTGTGTTAAATGTTGAGAAGGAGCAAATTATTCATATTCTTGGGTTTAGAGAGGGGGAGCTCCCTATGAAATATTTGGGAGTACCTCTTCTCTCATCCAGACTAAAGGCTGTTTATTGTAAGGGCCTCGTGGATCGAATCACCTCTAAAGTTCGACATTGGACTTGTCGAACACTCTCGTATGCAGGACGGGTACAACTGATTAATTCAGTCTTATTTTCCATACAAGTCTATTGGGCATCTCTCTTTCTCTTACCTGGGCAAGTAACTAAAAATGTGGAGCAAATTATGAAATCCTTTCTTTGGTCAGGTTCAGATATGAGAACTACTGGGGCTAAAGTGGCTTGGGATCAGGTATGTCTTCCAAAAAAGGAGGGGGGGCTAGGAATAAAACGGATAACAGAATGGAACAAGATTGCTTTGTTGAAACACATTTGGAACCTGTGCAATGACTCAGATGGCTCAATATGGTCTACTTGGATCAGATCCAATCTGTTGCGAGGTAGGAATTTCTGGACAATCAAGATACCACAGAATTGCTCTTGGGCTTGGGGAAAGATTCTAAAGCTGAGATCCTTAGCATGGCCGAAGATGAAGTAAATCATAGGAGATGGAATGACAACCTCTCTATGGTTTGACAATTGGCATCCTCACAGCCCACTCACGGATTCTTACGGGGAAAGATTCATCTATGATTCAGGTATGGCCAAGAACGCGAAGGTGAATGTGCTAATTCATAACTCAGAATGGAAAACTCCTACCACCCAAGCTATTGGCTGGCACCCCATTATAGAAGCTATTCCTTCCAATTCTAATCCTAAAATGGGGCAAAAGGATGAGATAGTTTGGTTGGATTCACCAAATCACAGATTCTCGATCAAAGTAGCTTGGGAACAACTAAGACGTCATCGTCAGATGGTTGAATGGCATGACATTGTGTGGTTCAAGAATGCTGTTCCAAGACATTCATTTCTTCTATGGATGGCTGTCCAACAGAAACTCACAACTCAAGATAAACTTCATCGGTTTGGTATACATGGTCCCAATAGATGCTCGCTCTGTCTCCACAACAATGAGGATCACAACCACTTGTTCTTTGAATGCTCCTATACTAAAGCGATCTGGTGGGATGTTTGTGACAGATGCGACATTCCAAGAATGACAAAAGGCTGGGATGAATGGATTCGATGGGCCACTGTCTCTTGGCATGGCAAGAGTTTCGTCAATTTTTCTCGTAAACTGAGTTTTGCAGCTACAGTGTATCATGTATGGCAAGAACGGAATGCAAGGATCTTTGCTGGAATGTCTAGAACTTCGAATTTGGTCTTTAATCAAATCGAATGTATCATTCGTGATAAGCTTGATTTGATGAGGAATGTCGCACCAACAAATGAAAACAAAAGGATCCAACGAGCTTGGAGGGTGAATACCATAGATTCTTAATTTGTTAGTTAGCTGGTTGTATTGGTTCCCTAACGAATCCAGTGAGGTTTCAGTGTTTTGGTCGGTGGCTAGCTTGTAGCCATCTGTTGTTTTATGTTTCTGTTATCATTGTAAATCTGGGGTATGCCCCTTATAATGTTTGTATCTTCTTCTTTTAATACATACGTCAACTTACCAAAAAAAAAAAAAAGATCTGGCCAATTTCTTTACTTAATTAGGAGAATAAATTGCTGTTTTTCTTTCCTTATTATAGCGAGGTTAGATCTGTGACAATTTTCAAAACATGGTCCTTACTGTTTAGTTTTGTCCAAATCTTTCTGTTTCTAGGAGTCAAGTAATTGTTTTCGCTAATATTCGCTTCTGTTTTATTTTGTGTCTTCGTTTTGTCCACAATTTGTACGAATTTGCATTTCTACTCGCAAAATCGTAATCGTAGTTTTGTTTTGCTTTGTTTTCAGAGTATTTATTAATTTTTGAGTCTGAAAATTATAATTAGAGTGCGCTGCGAAGGCTACTGATTTTGATTTGTTGATTTCAGTTCCTAAGGAACCAAAAGAAAGCAAATTATGAGGTAAAAGGCGTAGTGAAAAGCCTTGCTTTGTTTTTTGTGTGATACAAGAGAGGTGTGAGGATATATGTTGTGCTACTAACCAAATTTTGCAGATTCAAAGATTGTTTGAAAACAACGAATCAACGACACAAAACGCTGACGTAGCTTTCCAATTGCGAACCATAGGCCAGCAACTTGAGCTGTTGTCTAGAACATATAAGGATCTGAAAGATGAGGTGAATTCAATAAAGCAATAGGATAGTGGGGCTGATTGCCGAGGAAATACGGTTCGTATGGCCGTACAGAATGTCAGATCTGATTTTGAAGAGTTTGTTGACGAAAACACAGATGCGGGTGAAGATTACTATGATTTTGCATCTGTTGGCCAAGAAATCAGGTCTGGACTGAACAGGGCTAGAAGGAATGTGAATTTCCGTGGCATGGGCACTTATAAAGATATGGATGGGGACTTGGACACCATTAAACTGAAAATTCCTAACTTTCAAGGTATAAACGATCCCGAGGCTTATTTGGAGTGGAAGAAAAAGGTAGATTGGATTTTTTATTGCCATAGCTATTCTAAACAAAAGAAGGTGAAATTGATGATAATTGAGTTTACGGAGTATGCATTGATTTGGTGGGATCAAATTGTAATCACTAGGAGGAGGAATGGGGAGCGACTCGTTCAGACTTGGGGGGAGGTGAAAGTCTTAATGAGGAGATGATTTGTGCAAACCACTATTACAGAGACAGTAGATGAATATCACAAAGAGATGGAGATAGCAATGATTCAGGCCAATGTTGTTGTGGATCCAAGCCATGGCTTGATTTCTTAATGGGATGAATTGGGAAATTGCCAATGTGGTTGAGCTCCAGCACTATGTGGAGCTAGAGGACATGGTTCACATGGCTACGAAGGTGGAGACACAACTTAGGAAGGGACATGTTCGGCCAACGTTTAATTCAGGTTCTTCATCATCTTGGAAGCCAAATTTAAAGAGAGGGTACTGTCCGGCTGAGGTCCTTTGTTCCTTCCAGAACCAAAACACTAAAGGCTAAAGTTGATGTCTCTACTAGTGCCAAAGGTAAATCTGAAACTCAACCTAAACGTACTCGTGGTGTTAAATGTTTCAGGCGTCAGGGACATGGACATTATGCTTCAGAGTGTCCAAATAAAAGAATTATGATGATTAGAGATAATAGTGATATTGATTCTGAAAGTGACAGATCTGATTGTGAAGGCATGCCACCATTGGAGAATAGTGATGGGGATGAGTTAGCATTACCGGTTGAGGAGTCCTTGGTTATAAGGCGAACACTTCAGGTTCAGGTCAAGGAAGATGAAACTAATCACCAAAGGGAGATCTTCCATACACATTGTTATGTACAAACCAAGGTGCATTGTTTAATTATAGATAGTGGAAGCTATGTTAATGTTTGTAGTACCACCCATGTTAGTAAACTGAATTTGTGTACTGTTAAACATGCTAAACCATATAGATTACAATGGCTGAATGATAGTGGTGAAGTGAAAGTGACTAAACAAGTTGTGGTTGCATTTTCGATTGGGAAATATGTTGATGAAGTTCTGTGCGACATGATACCAATGCAAGCAAGTCACATCTTGTTGGAGAGACCATGGCAATATGATAGAAAGGCAATTCATGACGGGGTTAAAAATAGGTATACCATTGTAAAAGATGGTAAAACCATGACTCTTATACCTCTTACACCCAAACATGTGTATGATGATCAAATAAAGCTAAAGAGTGAGCATGAGGCGTTGGGGAGAGAAAATCAAGGTGAGGAACAAAGGGACCATCAAATTCGGCTAGAACCCAAACCACTACAACCCATTCGGCCACCCATCCGTTTCAAACAAATATTCGGCCAACATTCCAAACAAAACAGACCATTCGACCACTACTCAAAAACACCCAAACCTAGGCGAGAGTGGAGGTAAGACAAGAGGAGTGAAGAAAGTCAGGAAGGGTGATGAGAATTGTGTGGAAAAACTAAAGAAACAACCTAATTTTTTTGCTAGAGAGGATGAGGTCAGATGTGCATTTTTCACTAACAGACCAACGATTTACTTGTGTACAAGGAGGCTTACTTTAATATTAATGATCTTGATCATATTGTGCCTAGTGTTGCTATTTCTTTGATGTAGGAGTAAGTGAGGTAAGGAGTTCTCATGGGTTAACTAGTTTTTACTAGCGTTTTGTGAAAGATTTCAGTACTATAGCTGCACCCTTGAATGAAGTTGTTAAAAAGTCAGTTGGGTTTAAAATGGGGGGAGGAACAAGAATTGGCTTTTGTTATTTTGAAAGAGAAATTATGTTCTGCACATGTTTTGGCTTTACCTGACTTTACAAAAGCATTTGAAATAGAATGTGATGCATCTGGAATGGGGATAGGTGCTGTTTTGATGCAGGATCGAAGACCTATTGCGTATTTCAGTGAGAAGTTAAGTGGAGCGACCTTGAACTATCCCACTTACGATAAAGAACTCTACGCACTTGAGACATGGAAGCATTACTTGTAGCCAAAAGAGTTCGTAATCCATTCGGATTATGAGTCCTTGAAACATCTCAAAGGACAAGGTAAGTTGAATAGGAGACATGCAAATGGGTTGAATTCATTGAAACCTTTTCTTATGTAAGGAAGGTAAACATTGCATTCAATCGATCAGACATTGTGGAGACCTGTAGTTCCTCTCAAATTGTTTTTCCAATGATGTCCCCTTTTGCTAAAACTTTGGGGACAACCCCAAAACTTGACTACATCCTAAAAATACAGCTATTCACACACCCACCATTAACCCAAGGCTGTCTCCTCCATACACTAAATGAATCTTTCTCTCAGTTAGTACCTGACCAAGATGATTTGCTGATTCTAAAAACTCTTGCTTTCACAGGACTGGATCCACCAAAAACACAAATATTTCTTATGTGATGACTTCAGGAACCTGTCATTTCTACACATTTCCATATTTGTTGAATGTATGGGTTGAGTAGAAATGAAGGAAAGGAAGAGAAGATTTTATAAATGAGAAATAGAAAATGCAATTATACCATCTATATGTAGGCCAGTTGGAGTCTCTCTCTCTCTCTCTCTCTCTCTTTATTTATTTATTTTGAAAAAACATGTGTATGTACAGGTAGTTGTGATTGTGGCTCACATCTTTCCTTGGTTTTACATCCAAGAACGACTTAAACGCCCTCTATGGGTCGGGGATAGGCTTCCGCCAGTTTTCCTAAAGAACGACATGTTGCATTACAAGTCCATCTAGCACATCTATGAAAGACTTTCAGTTGTTTTGCACGACGTTTCTTTGCAAAAGTGCTTTTACCTGTTCCAGGCATGTTTGAAATGAAAGAATTGAAGGACTCACCTAAACTAGATGGATTAAAAGCTACCCTTCATGCTCCTTAAATGTCTCATGCCCATCTAGGTCTATTTTGCTCCATATGTTCTGAACAAGCCCATTCAATGCTTCTTTAAGCTTCTTTGCCCTAGAATAGAATAATCAAGATCGTTAGTGTTAAAATAAACCTCCTTATACACTAGTATGATCATTGGCTTATTAGTGAAAAATGCAGATCTGATTTGAGATCCCTTTGCATAAAAATTGGGTTGTTTCTTTAATTTTTCCACAGTATTATCATCACACAAGCTTACTTTCTTCACTCCTCGGTTTTTAGCTCCACTCTCAACCGGTTTAATTAATGATTTAGGTTTAGCCGAATCTGATGGTTTTCTCTCACCATTGTCCTCACGTGAATTTTCACTCTTCCTATCCTCACATTCCTTTTTTAATTTCATTTGATCATCATACACTTTCTGATGGTTTTACCATCCTTTACAATAGTGAACCTATTTCTAAACCCATCATGAATCGCTTTCCGATCAAACTGCCATGGACGCCCCAAAAGTAAGTGACTAGCATGCATTGGGACTACATCACACGAAATCTCATCGGAATACTTCCCAATAGCAAAGGCAATCACAACCTGCTTAGTAACCCTCACTTCACCACATTCATTCAACCATTGCAATCTATAAGGCCTCGGATGCTTAACACAACTCAGATTCAATCTCTTCACAAGAGTATCACTAGCAACATTAGCACAACCACCTCCATCAATTATCATGCTACATACCTTTTTTTGGATGTGACATCGAGTGTGAAATATATTTTCCCGTTGCTGATCTATATCATCTTTTTTGATTTGCATGTTCAGCGCACGCCTTATAACCAAGGCCTCCCCCTCAACAGGATATGCAATCTCCTCATCACTACAATCCACCAAAGGTGCATCTCTTCACTTTCAGATTTCTCACTTTCAGATTCAACCTCCCCATTGTCTCTTGTAAGCATAACTCTTCGGTTTAGACACTGAGATGCAATGTGCCCCTTCCCTAAACACTTAAAGCATTTAATATCTCTATCACGAGTAGGTTGAGATTCAGATTTACCTTTCCCATCCGTATGAGTATCCTTTTTGGCCTTAGATGGTTCGACCTTTGCATAAGGCTTTGGTTGGACAACCCCCTCTCCTTTCAAATTCGGCCTCCATGTTGGGGAAGATGAAGCCGAATTGGTCTGAAAACGTGTACTGCCCCTTCTCTTTATTTGTCTCTCCACCTTCGTTGCCATATGGACCATGTCCTCCAATTCCACACAATGTTGTAATTCTACAACATTCGCAATGTCCCTCTTCAGCCCATTTAGAAATCTAGCCATGGTAGCTTCCCGATCCTCAATCACATTGGCCCGAATCATGGCAATCTCCATCTCCTTGAAATACTCATCCACGGACCTAGAACCCTGATTCAAACCCTGCAATTTCAAATACAAATCTCTATAATAATGGTTAAGCACCAATCGCCTTCTCATCAACACTTTCATCTCCTCCCACGACGCTACCAGCCTCTCTCCACTCCTTCTACTAATAACATTCTGATCCCACCATATCAGTGCATAATCTGTGAATTCGATGACTACCAATTTTACTTTCTTCACTTCCGAATAGTTATGGCAATCAAAAATCCAATCCACCTTTTTCTCCAACTCCAAATATGCCTCGGGATCGTTTTTACCTTGAAAAGAAGGTATTTTCAGTTTGATGGCATCCAAATCACCATCTAAATCAGCATGTCCCCCAACACTACAGAAATTTTCCCTTTGGCCGAATTGGCCCCTAGTTCTATTCCCATAATCCCTTCGGTTTCTAGGCTGCCGAAAACCTTCCCGATGGCCTATGGCCTCATCCTCAAAACCACCATCACCAATATCATCAACGGCCTCCTCAAAATCCTCATAATCAGCCCACCTTGGCCTTTCGGCCCTACCGCCATTGTTTGCTTTCGGTTCAGCCCCAAGCTTCCTCATATTTTGGGTGCTTGTACCAGCCTCGTTGCCACGTTTCTCTACCCTATCAAGTTTGTCACACACATTTCCCATCACAAAATTCATCCTCTCCATCATCTGCATCATGGCTTGCATTTGGAACGTAAGTTCTCCCTCGGGATGGAGTGGTGTGTTGTTTTGATCTGACATGATAGTACCTGCAAAAATTGGTTAGTGGTAAAAAAAAATTATCCTCACGTCGCTCGTGTTTCGCTCAAACACTCTTAATATGAGGCTCACACTCTCACACCTCTCGTCTCACCTTCCGCGGTTCTTGCGAAACCAACACCAAATAGAACCAGCTTGGCAGCGCAATCCAAATATATATATGACTCAAGAAGCAATAAAAACTAGAAAACAAGCAAAATGAAACTGCGATGATAGTCTCGCGAGTAGCAAGCAAGTCTATCCGAAATATGAACGAAACTGAAGACTCGAATAAAAAACAGAAACAAAAAATATGCAAAATGATGAAACAACACCCAAATATGTTGTATATGATGAAGATAAACTGCAAGAAACGAAAACTACAGAAAGCAAGTGAATTTCAAAAGTTGACGCAAAACAGACTCGTTTACGAAGAGTTAAGTCCGAATCTGGAACCTAAAGTAAATGACGTCCAATTGAGTTAAAATTTCAGATATAGTGTGATATCAACCCAAATAGACAGAATATAAAGTTTGAGCAATTTACCATAAGGTTTGATATACTGACGCAAAAACGTTATGAATCAGACCTGATTAGACCCGAATTTGAAACCCAAAGCAAATGATATCCAATTGACCCCAAATTTGATATGTAGTGCGATTAGGATCCCAGTAATCAGATTATAAAATTTGAGCTAATTCCGAGTTGATTTGATCCAATTTTCTCTTGTTTAGTTTTCTGCAGCAAAATCCAATAACATCTTTTTTTTGAACGATTTTTTTTTTTGCTTTTCTCTTTCTTTTTTTTTTTTTGTTTTTGATGCTACTGATATATTTTGAACAATAACAGAATGAAATAACAATTTTTTTTTTTTATGCCGCAAATTCAAGGAGAAGAAGAAATTAGATACTAAGGAATTTTTTTTGCGGAATCAACAAGAAACAAAAATTTTAGAAGGATATAACCTGATTAATGGAGCCAAGCTCTGATACCAAATGATGCGAACCTCGTGAGCACGTGGTCACGCAACCCACACGCAAAGACACCAATTCCCGGAAAGCCAAGTAAATCAGGTTTGATAGGAGTGTGACACAAAGATAACTTGTACCTAGGCACCAGCACTATTGAAAACGAAGACCCCCACCCAACGAATATTGATTCGCGAACGAGAAGTATAAGGATGACGCCACGAAGACAGTTGTTCTTCGATAAGTCGTTTTTAGTTCTTTAGAGAACCAAGGAAGGGAGATTATCCCGCCAACACACAATAAGTGCAGCAAAGAAGTTTATTGATCTGAAAATTGCGTAACCTTACATGTTTGGTTATGCCTTTATTTATACTGACTCTAGACTTTAAAAAACCCTAATGGACCCCCCTTAGGTGGACTTATATGAAGCCCACTTACAATTGACCCAAATAAGTAATAATAACCCAAAAACTAAGAAGAAAATTGGAAATAGGTTGGGATGTTTGTGACAGATGCGACATTCCAAGAATGACAAAAGGCTGGGATGAATGGATTCGATGGGCCACTGTCTCTTGGCATGGCAAGAGTTTCGTTAATTTTTCTCGTAAACTGAGTTTTGCAGCTACAGTGTATCATGTATGGCAAGAACGGATTGCAAGGATCTTTGCTAGAATGTCTAGAACTTCGAATTTGGTCTTTAATCAAATCGAATGTATCATTCGTGATAAACTTGATTTGATGAGGAATGTCGTACCAACAAAAGGATCCAACGAGCTTGGAGGGTGAATACCATAGATTCTTAATTTGTTAGTTAGCTGGTTGTATTGGTTTCCCTAACGAATCTAGTGAAGTTTCAGTTTTATGGTCGGTGGCTAGCCTGTAGCCATCTGTTGTTTTATGTTTCTTTTATCATTGTAAATCTGGGGTATGCGCCTTATAATGTTTGTATCTTCTTCTTTTAATACATACGTCAACTTACCAAAAAAAAAAACCTAAAACAAAGTCCATATAGATTTCTACCCAAGGTTCAGTAGGCACAGGTAATGTTGTATATATTCCATGCGGTTGTATACCAGATGTTGAACAACCATTCTCATTACAATTACCCACTTTAGATGCCAAGGGAGCATTCTCCCCACTCACAGAACCCTTGTTTCATTTACCAACTACCTGTCACTGAAACAGATTCTGCTTGTTATCCGCAGATTTAGAGTTCATAGCTCCTAGATTCCTCTTACCCTCTGCCACCACTTTAAGATTATCAATGTTATTAGTAGCACATAGCGTTGTGGTGTGTCCAAAGACATTGCAATTACTGCACTTCGACGGTATCCATTCGTATTCAGTTGAAATTGTTATGAATAACCCATTTGGACAGCGAAGATCATATTCCTTAACCAACGTCTTCGAAGCATCTATCTCAACGCAAACTCTTGCGTAACTAAGCCTTTTACGCAACAATGTCGTATGATCCGCATGAAGGGGGATTCCAATAGCACTCGCTACACAGCTCAACCCCTTAAACCATACCGGAACTCTGGCCAAATCATCTTTCAAAAATTGCATGTTCGGTTTCCACCGTTTAAACACCAAAGGCCTGTTTGCCATGTGCCATGGGGCTCTTTCCAGCACATTAGTGGCATGATCGACAGAATCAAAGGTGAAGATGAAGAAACCATTATCCGAAGACAAAAATTCTGATAGACCGTAAGAGCTCCATATTCTTTTGGCAATAGAATTAACCACAGGATACGGTAATTTCTGCCTCACAAAATGACCAACGAGGGTGGATTTCCAAAATTTGCAACCATCTTCAAACACATCAAGTGGAGGAGCTACTGTCACACGACCATCAGTCATAGTAGGGGGAGCAAAGTGCAGATTACGGACTGAACTAATGCCAAGGGTCTTGCTACCCTCATTGTCATCAACATCAGAACCCTTCAAAGCATTTAAAAAATTCAATTTGGGTCTAAGTTTTAGTTGTTCTTGTTGATGAGACCCTACCTTCACCTCATCAACTTTAGAACCCAACACATGGTTCATTTCTGGAACAACATTAGAAGCTTGGACAGCAGAGTGTTTCTCTATACTAACATCAGAATCAGCTTGAAACTGAGAAATCCTCATCCCATGGCTATTCAACATATCTTGCAGTTCTAATCTTAATGTATGTCCAGACTTAACTTGATTGTGTTGTTCAATGTTAGAGCTAACCATTGGAACATTTTCCACAGAAGAACATAGAGACATTATGGTAGCATACAAATACTAGAGAGAGCAAAATTCTAATAAGATAAACTGAGTCCAAGAAGCAACCTAAGCTCAGAAATAACAGAATTACGAGGCCAATATCTCCTGCACACTGATTGTAATAATAATTCGTTCGGTCAAGATGTAGAGTAGGTTCCGAAGAACAACATACTCAAATATGGTAACGATCCAACGGTGAACAAAGGAGATCAAGCTATGACAAACCACTCTGAAACTAGCAAGAAAAATGAAACTTTTTCAAAGAACTGTGATTTAATCTTCACATATGGCAAAGGCCTTCATGTCTATGACAGCCATAAGAGAAATCATGAAGAAAATCCATTCAATATGCTGCAATTTCACCACTTCTCCATAGTTCCAGAACTGAAAATGCAGAATAGTAGAAATATTGCGAGATCAATATCTCTTACCTCGTTGATTGGATAACAAATCCGTTTGGTCAATGTTGAGATAAGGTTGGAAGGAACAACTTAGTAAAAAATGAGAACAATCCAACGGTGGACGGAGTAAATGTAGCTCCGACAGCACCACACTCTCTCTCTTTCTCTCTTTTCTCTCTCTCTCTCACTCAAACCTCTTTGGCAGCTTATTTTGGGAATCTCTAATTCTAAAAAGATCTTTAATGGGCTGAAGTCGATTTGATGAGTGGTTATCACCAAATTAGAATGAAAGAAGGAGATGAATGGAAAACAACATTAAAAACTAAACAGGGGTTATATGAATGGATGGTAATGCTGTTTGGTTATCTAATGCGCCTAGTACATTTATGAGGCTTATGAATCATGTTTTGAGGAAGTATATTGGGCTGTTTGTTCGACTTGTGAACATCCTATTTGGCTAGGATTCTTTTCCTAAAAGGATGTGGCCGCTTATTTTGGGAATCTTCTAATTCTATAAAGATCTTTAATGGGCTGCAACATAGTTTTCAAGTGTGGCAAGGATTCATAAATGTTTCAGAATCTTTTTCTTTACAAGAATTCCTTATTCATCCTGGCTACAAAAAAAGAGAAAAGATTTCAAAATTAATTCTACCTTAAGATTTGATTCTCCTAGCTTATATGATACTTCTAAAATGCAACAAATATGATCCTATTAAATTTAGGATATTAAATTCAGAATTATTATTGTTATTATTATTTTCTTCTTAGTTTAGGGTTTATTTATATTATTTGGGTTTAATTGTAAGTGGGCATCATATAAGTCCACATAAGAGGTCCATTAGGGTTTATTTTAGTCTGGAGTCACTATATATAAGGGCATAACCAGACATGTAAGGGGACGCAATTTTCAGATCAATAAACTTCTTTGCTGCAGTTATTGTGTGTTGGTGGGATAATCTCCCTTCCTTGGTTCTCTAAAGGACTGAAAACGACTTATCTAAGAACAACATGTCAGGAGACTCCACTTAAAATTTCAGCTCGATTCAACGGTCGGATTGAGACTTATGACCGTTACCATAAAAATGGATAGTTGCACATTTTAATTCAGAATCTGAGTTTGACCTTTCCAATGGTCGTATCAGAGTTGTAGCTAACAAAATAAAATAAACCCTATAATATTAAATCCATGTTATGCCATGAGAAGAAGAGAAGAATAGAAAATATTACAAAATCAATAAAAGGCTTATTTATAACCTTCCATGCAGCCCATTAATCCTAGAAATTAAAGGAAAAGGTTGTCGCCCATGTTGTTTCCTCCTCACCTAACAAGGAAATAAACAAAATAATAAATCCTAATATTTAAAATAAATAATTAATGTTCCCATACACAATAAATCCGAGTTGATTTGCTATATGGACACGAAACAACCTCTTTAAAACTCGAATTTAAAATCTAAGCCAAACAATGTCCACATGACTTGAAACTTGATATTTAGTTCGATTTCACGCTACATTAATGGAATATAAGTTTTGATGCGCTGTCGTGAACCAAAATAACATACGCTTAGAATTGTGTATAATAGTATTAGTAGAATGCGCTATATAACAAAGCTATATAAGGTATACACATATACAGAGTAATTCACATAGGAGACACTCTGCTGACATTCCTAATGGGAATATTGTCTCTTTTCTCCTCTTTTCCTTTCCTCCTACACTATCAAATTTGGAATCCTTTGCATCTGATTATGTCTTAACTTTGTTTTCTTCTAGATTAGGTTGGTTCCTGCACAATCCAAATTTCATTTTCTTTATTTCAGCTTTTGGTGGTTTTTGGTTTTGTTCTTGCAGTTTAGACAAGGGAGATGGGAAAGAAAGAAGTGAATGGGTACTACTGATGTTATTTCCCCTCCTAATGTTGATTCAAAATGATGTTTTCCACTCCATCAGCAACAAAGCCATTCAGATTGTAATAAGGGATTGTTAGCTTTTGACTGGACACAACCTGAGAATACAACTTCAGGAGATGTTGCTTGGCCACGATACTAAATTTTCTTATGAGATCAAAGTTGCTACTGAAGGACAGATCCGGTTACTTAGATTTAGAAGTATTGTTGAAGTAGATGAAAGTAGAGGGCTCTTGGGGAAGATGGGGTAGTTCAGGGGCAAGCAATTAATGCTAGTTTGGTCAATTTCCAAGAAAAGAAAGTTTCAAAACATTAGATGGGTAAGCAAGTAGTCCACTCCACCTTTATAGCTAAGGAAGTATTGTTGAACTAGATGAAATATGTTAGCTGCCTTCATAAAGCCGTAGTTGTCACGCTTAGATCTTGAATTGGAAAACATGGCAAATCCATTGTCTACAAGCAATCCAATTGTTGCAAGTTAAACTTCTTAAACGCTGTTAGAGTTGAGGTAAACTTGGACGTGAAAGTTAGCCAAATTTTGTTGAGGTAAACAAACCAAAATTTTTTTTTTTACCTCCCTTGCTGGAATCTGACTGGGATGTAAATCCTCTAGTTAAAGTCTTTGAAGAAGGTTGAACTCTTTGACAATCCACCATTATTGGGCACTTTGTAGATCAGAAACTTCCATTCCTAGTTGTTAATTCTATAATTAACAGAATTTGGGGATCACTTAGATTATTAGAAGTATTGTCGTCAGATAATGGTTTCTTTTCTCCTCACATTTGATTCGGTTGATCATGCTACTGTTATCCCAGATCGAGCTCCATGGCACATGGCAAGCAAACATTGGACACCAAACATGCAATTCTCGAAAGATGATTTGTCAAGAATTCCTGTTTGGATTAAACTTCATCATGTTTCGTTGGAATATTGGACTAACAAGGGGCTAAGTTATGTTGCTAGTGCTCTAGTGGTTCCTTTACATGCTGATGTTACTACCCGAATGCGTAAATGCCTAACTTATCAAGAGTTTGTGTTGAAATTGATGCTTCTAAGATGCTGGTTAAGGAATTTGATCTACAATACCCCCAATGGAATGGTAATTACTATTTCAACTAACTATGAATGGCTTCCTTCCGGGTGCAGTTCTTGTAATGTATTTGGGCATAACTTAACTACGTGTCCATCTAATCATAATGATAAGCCTCCAATGATGGGAGCGGCTCAGATGAAGAAGGGAGCGTTGGTGGGACTGCCTCAGAGTATAATTTGTGATACGATCCGGCCAGGATCAAATTCGGATTTTGACGTAAAAAGGGCACCTATCCAGTTTTACATTAACAGTCATAATTCTTAATCCGGCTGTTGGATTGGGTTGAAAGTTTACGTGAAGTCTCCTGACATGTTGTCCTACCGTGGGCTAAACTTTCAGGTCAATCGGAGTTCTGAAAGGCATCTAAACACGGGTCAACAGAAGCTGTATGAATTTTGTTATTTACTTCCTTTTGACTTGTGGACTTCCTATTTGGCTAGGATTCTTTTTCTAAAAGGATGTGACGGCTTATTTTGGGAATCTCCTATTTGTAAAAAGATCTTTAATGGGCTGCAACATAGTTTTCAAGTGTGGCAAGGATTCATAAATGTTTTAGAATCCTTTTCTTACAAGGATTCCTTATTCATCCTGGCTACAAAAAAAGAAAAGAAGATTTCAGAATTAATTCCTTATTCACATTTATGGACTATATGTAATCTGGCCAACTATATATGGTCATCCTTAATTTCTTCTTATTCATTGCGTGGTGGGAGTATTTGGGAGATTCCTTGCCCGAGAAATTGTTCTTGAAGATGAAGGAAGATTCATGGACTTCGTCGAGATGTTCAGAAATTCATCTACTTCCATGTAGGACATTGGCGTTTTATTTCACTTTGGTTTGATAATTGGCACCCTTTAGGCCCCTTGGTGGAGTTTTTTGGGGACATGATTATTATGGATTCTAGCTTGGTGAGGGATACGAGGTTGGGTTTTATTATTGCTGGTAAGGAGTGGATTTGGCCTCCTTAATCCCCCGAGTAAATTGAGCTTATTTGATGTATTCCCACTTCTTTTCTCCGGGATGATGATAAGCGTGACCTAGTGTGTTGGAAGGATGATCCAAGGGGTATCTTCTCAATTTATTGTGCTTGGAACTCTGTTTATCCTGTTCAGGACAAAACGGAGTGGTGGAAACTCTTTTGGCATAAACGTGTTATCCCGTGATTTTTATTTATTTATCTTGTGGATTGCTATTCATGAAGCACTCCCTACTCAAGATAAGCTTTGATCCTATGGTGTTATTTAGGTTATCCGATACCTTTCATGTGGAGGTGATAAAAAAGATGTTGATCACTCATTTTTTGATTGCCCATTCTCTCATTGCACTTGGTATGATCCATGCTCCAAATGTCTCATCCCCTTTTACCGTTGCTCTTGAGTTACCACCATCTCTTGGCTCTCTAACTTTAGTGGAGGGTGCTCTTTTCATTTTGTTCTTACGAGATTGATGTTAGCTACTGTTGTTTATTATATTTGGAGGGAAAAGAATGCTCATCTTAATGGTGATGCTCCTCATACTAGTTCGATGATTTATAGACATGGTTAGTTGTATAATTTTAAAAATTAATCCTTTTCGCAATATGGCTTCTTTGATTACTAATAGAAGACTTCATATTGCGTAGGGATTTTCTGATGATATTTTTATTTTTGTTTGATTTGTTTATTGGTTGTTCAGGTTCCAAGTGCATATCCTTTTAATTGTACTCGAGATATGACTCGGTTTATATTTGTTTGTATGCATTTATGGTAAGTGGGTTTGTCCATCGTTGCCCCTTTGTAGGGTTTGGATTCTTTATTGTATTTTGCTATTTTTTAGTCAATATAATTACCTTATCCAAAAAAACAAATCCTAATGGATTCCCATATCTGGGCTAATTTGAGCCTAGTTACAAAATTCACCTAAATAAGTAATAATAAACCAAAAGCTAAGAACAAAATAATAAAAATTTGAAATTAATATCCTAGATATGTTGTCCTACCTTGAGTTAAAATTTCAAGTCAATTGGAGTTCGGGAAGGCATCGCAATACAGGTCAACAGAGACTGTATGAATTTTGTTATTTACTTCCTTTTGACTTGTGGACTTTCTATTTGGCAACAATCCTTTTTCTACAAGGATATGACAGCTTGTTTTGGGAATCTTCTAGCTCTAGAAGAATCTTTAATGGCCTACAATATAGTTTTCAAGTATGGCAAAGATTCATAAATGTTTCAAAATCATTTTCTTATAAGAATTCCTTATTGATCCTAGCAACAATAAGGAAAGAAACTTCAAAATTAATTCTACCTTCAAATCAGATTTCCTAGTTTATTTGGGACTTTTTAAGGGTGACAAATGTTATTCTAGCATGTTTAGGATAATAATTTTTAGATTTTTAATATTTTCTTCTTAATCTTTGGGTTATTATTACTTATTTGAATCAATTGTAAGTGTACCTCATATAAGTCCACTTAAGTGGGGTCCATAAGGGTTTATTAAGTTACACGATTATTGGACGAATCTGTAAGTCTAAGGACATGATTAGATTTTTAATAGACCAATTTGATTTAATCATGGGCCAATTTAAAGTTTAATTATATTTAGGAATTAATTTGGGTTATATTGAAGGATTTATATAGGTGCAAGGATTTCATTGTACTTTAAATGAGTCAAATTAATTTTATTAGAAGCTTAATTGGTGAAAAATTAAGTTTGGAATCCCAATTTAGGCTTAATTAAGAAGATTAGAATTTTAAAAGATCAAATTTAATATTTATCAAGTCAATTGATTGAAATTAAGGGTAAAATTAGAAGAAAATCAAAGTTTTAGGGTGAATTAAGGGTTATTAAATTGAAGAAATTCGTATCCATGGGTCATTTTGGAAAAGGCGCCCAATTGGATGAAATCAAGGGTGAAATTAAAGAGATTTGAAAGTTTAATGGCCAATCTAGGGTTAAATTGAAAAAATCTGGAACTAAGGACCAAAAAGAAAAGGGTGCTGAAATTGATGTTCATCAGGGGCAAAATTGAATAAAATTGAAAGTTTGAAGTCAATTAAGGGTGTAATTGAGAGAAATAAAAAATCAAAGAACTAAAGTGAACTTGACCATAACGGCACCATTTTGGGGTTGATTGTTCATGAAGATCTTTAGATTTTAGCCCTGAAAGCTACCTTCTCGAGGCATTTTATGTTTCATCTCTCCACCAAATTGAACAAAACTTGCATGAAAATAATCACCTAACATCTGACTACACCCGTGTGTGATCCGTTTCGGCTGATTGACGTCACAAACATTGTGGCACCGCCCTAAATTTGCCAACCTGACTAACCCTTATCAGCAGCAAAACTGATAGCTCATAATAGCTACTTTGAGCCAACGATTGAGATTCGTTCAGGTAAAAACAATGGCCAAGATTTCATACCAGTAAAGACGAAACATCCATCTTCCACTCCATATAAATAGGGGTAGATTTCATGACTTGAGCAAGGAGAAAATCAAGTCCAAAGTCACCAAAAAATCAGCTTCCACCCCTTTCTTGCTGCCACCGAGAACTCTCTCTCCCATATCTCTCTCTCTCCATCGTGGCCTTCAGCCACCAACACTAATGATGTGAACCTCATGATCACATGGTCACACAACCCACACGTAAAGACACCAAATTCCCAGAAAGCCAAGTAAATCAGGTTTGATAGGAGTGTGACACAAAGATAACTTGTACCTAGGCACCAGCACTATTGGAAACGGAAATCCCCACCCAACGAATATTGATTCGCGAACGAGAAGTATAAGGATGACGCCACGAAGATAGTTGTTCTTCGATAAGTCGTTTTCAGTTCTTTAGAGAACCAAGGAAGGGAGATTATCTCACCAACACACACACACAAAGTGCGGCAAACAAGAAGTTTTATTAATCTGAATTGTCTAGCCTTATATGTCTACTTATACCCTTATTTATAGTGACTCCAAAGTAAAATAAACCCTAATGGACCCCTTATGTGGACTTATATGATGCCCACTTACAATTAAACTCAAATAATAAAAATAAACCTTAAACTAAGAAGAAAATAATAGTAACAATAATAAATCCGAAATTAATATCTTAAATATGCTAGAATCAGATTTGTCACCATTAAGATGTCCCAAATAGACTAAGAAATCTGATCTGAAGGTAGAATTTATTCTGAAGTCTTCTTTCCTTTTGGTAGCTAGGATGAATAAGGAATCCTTGTAAGAAAAGGATTCTGAAACATTTATGAATCCTTGACACACATGGAAACTATGTTCCAGCCCATTAAAGATCTTTGGAGAATTAGGAGATTCCCAAATAAGCTGACACATCCTTTTAGAAAAAGAATCCTAGCCAAATAGAAAGTCCACAAGTCAAAAGGAAGTAAATAACAAAAGTCGTACAACCTCTGTTGATCCATATTGAGATGCCTTCTCGAACTTCAATTGACCTGAAATTTTACCCCAACGTAGGACACTATGTCAGAAGACGCCACCTAAAATTTCAGCCCGATCCAACGGTCGGATTGAGAATTATGACTATTGCCGTAAAACTCGATAGTTGCACTTTTTACGTCAAAATCCGAATTTGACCTTTCATGGATCGTATCTCCCGCATTGATTGAGCTTATTCGATGTACTCCCACTTCCTTTCTCCCGGATGATGGTAGGAATGACCTATTATATTGGAAGGACACTCTGATGCGAACCTCGTGATCACGTGGTCACACAACCCACAATTAAGATTGAGATCTGATCCTGGAAAGTCGAAAAAGATCTGGTAGTAGTGTGACACAATGAAAACCTGCCCCAAGGCACCAACACTATTGGAATGAGTAGAATGATGCCACGAAGCCAGTTAATCTTTGATAAGTTAGATTCAGTTCGTCCAAGAACTGCAGAATGCAAGAATCACTCTCACACATTAAAACTAAAAAATTCAGAAGTAATATTCATCAAAGGCTGCTGAAATTTAGATTACATGATGCGAACCTCGTGATCATATGGTCACGCAACCCACACATGAAGACCCGATTCCAGGAAAGCCAAGTAAATCAGTTTTGATAGGAGTGTGACACAAAGATAACTTGTACCTAGGCATCAGCACCATTGGAAACGAAAAACCCCCACCCAACAAATATTGATTCGTGAATGAGAAGTATAAGGATGATGCCACGAAGCCAGTTGTTCTTCGAGAAGTTATTTTTAGTTCTTTAGAGAACCAAGGAAGGGAGATTATCTCACCAACACACATACATACACACACAAAGTGCGACAAACAATAAGTTTTATTAATCTGAATTGTGTAACCCTTATATATGTGGTTATGCCTTTATTTATACTGACTTTAAACTTAAATAAACCCTAATGGACCCCCCCTTGGGTGGACTTACATGAAGCCCACTTATAAATTATATATTTTATTTTATTGTCTTTTCTTTTTTTTTCCTTTTATCTAACTTTTGTTTTTTTTTTCTTTTCTTCTCTTCCATTTTATTCTCTTCCTACACGTGCATGAGAGTTCGGTCACGTACATTAAGTGGTAGACTTTGTAGGGTATCCTCATCATTTTCAGAAAATATGGTCGAAGAAGATAACCAGTCGCTTCATAATGAGACTAATTAAAATAATCGAGTTAGAACACTTGGAGACCATATGAATCCTACAAGGACAAGTGCACCATCATGTATAGTTTTCCGCCCTTATGCATCTCATTTTAATTTTAAGCCAGGCATTATTTAACTTTTACCTTCTTTTCATGGCTTAGATTTAGAAAATTCATACTTGCATAAGGGAATTTGAAAAGGTCTATAACACCTATAATGACTTAAATTGTAGCATGAACACCATCAGATTAAAGCTTTTTCCTTTTTCATTAAAAGATAAAGCTACAATATGGCTAAAAAATTTGAGATTAGGATCCATTCGTGCTTGGGATGAAATGTAACAACAATTTTTAAAGAAGTTTTTTCCATCTCACAGAACAAACTCTTTTAAAAGACAAATCACCACTTTCACTCAAAAACCAGGAGAAACATTTTATCAATGTTGGGATAGGTACCGAGACTTGCTTAATACCTGTTCTCATCATGGTTTTGAAACATGGAGATTGGTTTCATAATTTTATGAAGGGTTAACACCTAAAGATAGGCAAATGGTGGAATTGATGTGCAATGGAACTTTTAAAGATCCTCTGATGAAGCAATGGAGTATCTAGACTTGCTAGTTGAAAATGCTCAAAATTGGGACACTACATGCACTTATGAGGCACCAAGTAAAACGCAACCTCATACATCTAGTGGAGGTATGTACAACCTTATGGAAGATCATGACCTCAAAACCAAATTTGCATCTTTAGCTAGAAAAGTCGAGGCATTTGAATTCAAAAAGAGTGGTCATTTAAAATCTGTTCAAGACATTGTGTGTCAAATCTGTGAAACCAATGAACATTCAACCAATGACTGTCTAACTTTGACTTCTTTCAAGGAATGCCTCCATTAACAAGCCCATGCTTTAAATAGTTTCCAAATGCCCAATCATAACCCATACTCGCAAACATACAACCCATGTTCGAGAAATCACCCAAATTTCAATTGGAAGAGTGATAACAATAATGCACAAACTTCACAGCCACCGTTTCAAGCACACCATAATTTCCAAAATTCTCATGGATATATACCTCCTTATGCTCCACCTTCTAGAAGAAATCTTGAGGAAACATTGCATGCATGTATACTTTAATGAAGTATATATTTATGATTGAATTATTTAAACTGCTTGTATGCTAATTCATCCTTCTTATGTTTTGTCACAAATTAGCCAAAGAGGAAGATTGCAAATGTCAAAATGATTGGCTTTGATTAGTGAAAGAATATTTACCGTTGATAAAGATGAATTTGTTTGGATATAGCATGATTATTTTTATAATTATCTAGTTTGTTTGAATAAATCATATAAAAAGTTCATATAAGTTTTATCAAAAAAATATTAATACAAGTTATCCAAAAATAACTGTTAGGGAATTTTTTTTATGAAACAAGATTAGCAGTTTGTTAAAAGCATAACAGACAAGAAACCTTCAAGATAATGTTTATCAAGAGTTCTTATCGTTATCACATTGATGTATATATAAGGAAGGACAATTAAAAGCATTATAAGTGAGAGAAGCACTTGGTAGAGCATCACTTACAGTGAAGTAAGAGTGCACAATCAGCTAAGAAGTTATACAAAGTTTCGCAGCATATACTTTTAACACGCAAATGGAGTGTAAAAAAATTTCTTAATGAGAATTGTTCATTGAAGAGTTTAGGAGACTCCTAAGAGTTTCTATATTAACTATTAGTAACTAAATATTCCAGTTAGGATAACAATAGTTTGAAGATTGCCAAGCGTTCTAACAAGCCACTGTGGTAAAAGACAAAATGAGGTGTTTGTCTTCACAAGGTATTCTAGGAACAAAGGATTTGTAGTCATATATACTTCTCTTGTAATCTTCTAAACTAGTGAAAGTTGTGTATCCCGGATTTGGCTGTACTAGAGGGGTTTTTTTTTATCTTTTGAAAAGTTCTTCAAAAAGTTTTCTTTTTTTGTTCATTTAAGTTTTCCACATTTGTATTTATTTGGTTATTGATTAGTATTTGCAAAGTTAACAAATTACTTCTTAACATATAGGGAACATAAATGGACTTGTCTAAATTGACATAAAAAAACCTCTCGATCCAACTACTTTTCTAACTTAGGTTTAAAATTAAATTATGGGAGAGTACCTGACATGATCTTGGTCAATTCAAAGACAATTTAGATGATTGTTAAAAAAATTCTGAAAATAAAATTTTAAAAAAAGAATAGAGAAAAAAAGAGATGACGAACTAAAAAAAAGGAGCTTCAATATTAATATCGTAAAACTCTATAATGATGCTCAATTATTTTAGTATAAAAATGAATTTATATTTATAACATATATAAGGTCTAAATTAAATACCAAAAACGTTATTTGTAAGTTAATATATACCATATTTAAGAAATTTGATCAGAGATCATGAAGAAACTCACGTTTAAAATCCAATATCCTCTCGTACATTTACATGAATCAAAGGAATCACCATTCAATGCATCTCTCGGATACATGTCACATCCTTGTATAACAAACACAGTAGATTCATGTTAGGGTCAGTTCTAAAGGGTGGACGTGCGAATGTACTCATTAATTCCATAGTACAGGTTTGGTTTCATTTTAATTGGGCCAAAAGGAAGGGAGTTAGGATGAGTTTGGTTTAACGAATTGGCTTTTGATAAGAAAAAAAATATAGTTTTTAAATTTGACTTGAGGTTTATTTATAACAAGTTTTGAGTTATTAGGTGAGTTAATTTAGATTAATTTAAGTAAATTTAATTTTTTTTATAAAACAATAAAAAAATCAATAATATTTGATTGAATTTTTTCAGGATTGACCAAGTTACGAGTTAACCATGATTTTTTATTAGATCATACCAGATCAATTCTCATCATAATCATATTTTTATTGAAACTCGACCTGATTTAGATACTCATTCACCATGCAATTATTCAACCTATCCATTTAAGTTGAATTTTAAAATATTGACAAAACTATTTAAAAAATAAATAAAATAATTATTAGATATACTTGGAGGTGTGCTAGTATAGTGTATAAAGCTGATATGATTCAAGAAAGGTCAAATTCGGATTTTTTTTGCGTCAGTGTATGTTATCGTAAATTGATCAAACTTTAAATTCTGTCTATTTGGGTTGATATCGCACTATATATAAAATTTTAACTCTTTTTTTTTGGTAAGTTGACGTATGTATTAAAAGAAGAAAATACAAACATTATAAGGGGCATACTCCAGATTTACAATGATAACAGAGACATAAAACAACATATGGCTACAGGCTAGCCACCGACCATAAAACTGAAACCTTACTAGATTCGTTAGGGAAACCAATACAACCAGCTTACTAACAAATTAAGAATCTATGGTATTCACCCTCCAAGCTCGTTGGATCCTTTTGTTTTCATTTGTTGGTGCGACATTCCTCATCAAATCAAGCTTATCACGAATGATACATTCGATTTGATTAAAGACCAAATTCGAAGTTCTAGACATTCCAGCAAAGATCCTTGCATTCCGTTCTTTCCATACATGATACACTGTAGCTGCAAAACTCAGTTTACGAGAAAAATTAACGAAACTCTTGCTATGCCAAGAGCCAGTGGCCCATCGAACCCATTCATCCCAGCCTTTTGTCATTCTTGGAATGTCGCATCTGTCACAAACATCCCACCAGATCGCTTTAGTATAGGAGCATTCAAAGAACAAGTGGTTGTGATCCTCATTGTTGCGGAGACAGAGTGAGCATCTATTGGGACCATGTATACCAAACCGATGAAGTTTATCTTGAGTTGTGAGTTTCTGTTGGACAGCCATCCATGGAAGAAATGAATTTCTTGGAACAGCATTCTTGAACCACACAATGTCATGCCATTCAACCATCTGACGATGATGTCTTAGTTGTTCCCAAGCTACTTTGATCGAGAATCTGTGATTTGGCAAATCCAACCAAACTATCTCATCCTTTTGCCCCATCTTAGGATTAGAATTGGAAGGAATAGCTTCTATAATGGGGTGCCAACCAATAGCTTGGGTGGTAGGAGTTTTCCATTCTGAGTTATGAATTAGCACATTCACCTTCGCGTTCTTGGCCATACCTGAATCATAGATGAATCTTTCCCCGTAAGAATCCGCGAGTGGGCTGTGAGGATGCCAATTGTCAAACCATAGAGAGGTTGTCATTCCATCTCCTATAATGTACTTCATCTTCTGCCATGCTAAGGATCTGAGCTTTAGAATCTTTCCCCAAGCCCAAGAGCAATTCTGTGGCGTCTTAATTGTCCAGAAATTCCTACCTCGCAACAGATTGGATCTGATCCAAGTAGACCATATTGAGCCATCTGAGTCATTGCACAGGTTCCAAATGTGTTTACTCAATTGGACATCATTTACTTTAGGTTCCAGATTCGGACTTAACTCGTCGTAAACAAGTTTGTTTTGTGTCAACTTTAAAATTCAGTTTCTCTTTGTTGTTCTTGTTTTTTGAAGTAAAATTTCAACATATCCAACTTATTTGGGTGTTGTTTCATTGTTTTGCATATTTTGTTTCTGTTTTTATTCAAGTCTTCAATTTCGTTCATATTTTGGATAGATTCGCTTGCTACTCGCGAGACTGTCTTTCCAGTTTCGTTTTCACTTGTTTTGTGGTTTTTTTATTGCTTATATATATGGATTGTGTAGCTCAATTGGTTTTATTTGGTGTTGATTTGAGTTTCGCAAGAACAGCAAGAAGGTGAGTCTAGAGGTGTGAGATTGTGAGGATATTAAGAGTGATTGTTGGCAAGAAAAGAACTCCAAAGGCTTCAAAAAAGGCTAAGGAATTGTCGATTCAACTTGTTGGTGATTCAAGGACGAATCATCTTGAAAAGAGAGGGAATGAAACGATTCAGGAAAGGTCAAATTCGGATTTTGATGTAAAATGTGCAACTATCCAGTTTTACGGCAACAATCATAATTCTCAATTTGACCATTGGATCACGCTAAAAATGTACATGGAGTCTCTTGACATATTTTCCTACATTGGATTAAAATTTCAAATCAATCGGAGTTCAAAAAGGCATTGCAATACGGGTCAACAGAATCTGTATGAATTTTGTTATTTACTTCCTTTTGACTTGTGGACTTCCTATTTGGCTACGATTCTTTTCCTAAAAGGATTTGGCAGCTTATTTGGGAATCTCCTAATTCACCAAAGATCTTCAATGGGCTGCAACATAGTTTCCATGTGTGGCAAGGATTTATAAATGTTTCAGAATCCTTTTCTTACAAGGATTCCTTATTCATCCTAGTTACAAAAAAGAAAGAAGACTTCAGAATAAATTCTACCTTCAGATCAGATTTCCTAGTCTATTTGGGACTTTTTTTTTTTTTTTGGTAAGTTGACGTATGTATTAAAAGAAGAAGATACAAACATTATAAGGGGCATACCCCAGATTTACAATGATAACAGAAACATAAAACAACAGATGGCTACAAGCTAGCCACCGACCATAAAACTGAAACCTCACTAGATTCGTTAGGGAAACCAATACAACCAGCTAACTAACAAATTAAGAATCTATGGTATTCACCCTCCAAGCTCGCTGGATCCTTTTGTTTTCATTTGTTGGTACGACATTCCTCATCAAATCAAGCTTATCACGAATGATACATTCGATTTGATTAAAGACCAAATTCGAAGTTCTAGACATTCCAGCAAAGATCCTTGCATTCCGTGCTTGCCATACACTGTAGCTGCAAAACTCAGTTTACGAGAAAAATTGACGAAACTCTTGCCATGCCAAGAGACAGTGGCCCATCAAATCCATTCATATCAGCCTTTTGTCATTCTTGGAATGTCACATCTGTCACAAACATCCCACCAGATCGCTTTAGTATAGGAGCATTCAAAGAACAAGTGGTTGTGATCCTCATTGTTGCGGAGACAGAGTGAGCATCTATTGGGACCATGTATACCAAACCGATGAAGTTTATCTTGAGTTGTGAGTTTCTGTTGGACAGCCATCCATAGAAGAAATGAATGTCTTGGAACAGCATTCTTGAACCACACAATGTCATGCCATTCAACCATCTGACGATGACGTCTTAGTTGTTCCCAAGCTACTTTGATCGAGAATCTGTGATTTGGCGAATCCAACCAAACTATCTCATCCTTTTGCCCCATCTTAGGATTAGAATTGGAAGGAATAGCTTCTATTTGGGACTTCTTAATGGTGACAAATTTGATTCTAGCATATTTAGGATAATAATTTCGGATTTATTATTGTTATTATTATTTTCTTCTTAGTTTAGGGTTTATTTATGTTATTTGGGTTTAATTGTAAGCGGGCATCATTTAAGTCCATATAAGGGGTCCATTAGGGTTTATTTTAGTTTGGAGTCATTATAAATAAGGGCATACGTAGACATGTATGGCTAGAGAATTCAGAATAATAAAAACTTTTTGTTTGCCGCACTTTGTGTGTGTGTTGGTGAGATAATCTCCCTTCCATGGTTCTTTAAAGAACTGAAAAACGACTTATCGAAGAACAACTGTCTTCGTGCCGTCATCCTTATACTTCTCATTCGCGAATCAATATTCGTTGGGTGGGGGTCTCCGTTTTGCAATAGTGCTGGTGCCTAGGTACAAGTTATGTTTGTGTCACACTCCTATCAAACTTGATGTACTTGGCTTTCCGGGAATTGGTGTCTTTGCATGTGGGTTGCGTTACCACGTGATCACGAGGTTCGCATCATTTGGTATCAGAGCTTGGCTCCATTAATCAGGTTATATCCTTCTAAAATTTTTCGTTTCTTGTTGTTTCCGCAAAAACTTCATTAGTGTCCAATTATTTCTTCTCCTTGATTTTGCAGCATATAAAAAAAATAGTCATTTCATTTGGTTTATGTCCAAAATATATCAGTTGCATAAAAAAAAATAAAGAAAAAAAATCATTCAAAAAGACATTTATTGGCTTCTGCCGTAGACAATTAAACAAAGAAAAATTGGATCAAATCAACTCAAAATTAGCTAAAATTTGAGAATCTGATTACGACGGTCCTAATTGCACCACATATTGATTTTGGTGTCAATTGGATATCGTTTGCTTTGAGTTTCAAATTCGGGTCTAATGAGGTCTGATTCATAATGTTTTTACGTCAGTGTATCAAACCTTATTGTAAATTGATCAAAGTTTATATTCTGTCTATTTGGGTTGATATCGCACTATATATGAAATTTTAACTCAACTGGACATTATTTACTTTAGGTTCCAGATTCGGACTTAACTCGTCGTAAACGAGTATGTTTTGCGTCAACTTTTAAAATTTGGTTTCTATCTATTGTTCTCATTTCTTGAAGTAAAATCTCAACATATCTAACATATTTGGGTTTTGTTTCATTGTTTTGCATATTTTGTTTATGTTTTTATTCAAGTCTTCAGTTTTTTTTTGGTTAGTTGACGTATGTATTAAAAAAAGAAGATACAAACATTATAACGGGCATACCCCAGATTTACAATGATAACAGAAACATAAAACAACAGATGGCTATAGGCTAGCCATCGACCATAAAACTGAAACCTCACTAGATTCGATAGGGAAACCAATACAACCAGCTAACTATAAGAATTTATGGTATTCACCCTCCATGCTCGTTGGATCCTTTTGTTTTCATTTGTTGGGACGACATTCCTCGTCAAATGAAGCTTATCACGAATGATACATTGGATTTGATTAAAGACCAAGTCTTCAGTTTCTTTCATATTTCGGATAGATTCGGTTGCTACTCGCGAGACAATCTTTCCTGATGTGAACCTCGTGATCACGTGGTCATGCAACCCACATGCAAAGACATCAATTCCCGAAAAGCCAAGTAAATCAGGTTTGATAGAAGTGTGACATAAAGATAACTCGTGCATTGGCACCAGCACTATTGAAAACGGAAACCCCCACCCAACAAATATTAATTCGCGAACGAGAAGTATAAGGATGACGCCACGAAGCCAGTTGTTCTTCGATAAGTCGTTTTCAGTTCTTTAGAGAACAAAGGAAGGGAGATTATCCCACCAACACACAATAAGTGCAGCAAAGAAGTTTATTGATTTGAAAATTGCGTAACCTTACATGTTTGGTTATGACTTTATTTATACTGACTCTATACTTAAAAAAACCCTAATGGACCCCCCTTAGGTGGACTTATATGAAGCCCACTTACAATTGACCCAAATAAGTAATAATAACCCAAAAACTAAGAAGAAAATAATTAAAATAATTAAAATCTAAAAATTACCATCCTAAATATGCTAGAATCAGATTTGTCACCCTTAAGAAGTCCTACATAAAGTAGGAAAAATCTGATTTGAAAAATTTATGTTGCTGCCCTCTTTCCTTTGATGTCCTAGATTAGCTTGGATTTCCTTGTTTAACTTGGACAAATATGAAAACAAATTTCCTTCTTTGTTGCTGATTTAATTACTTTCCTTTCTATGTTAGGAAAAGCATTAAATAGTCCTCCCCTCTTTAGGAATAAGATATGGCCAACTTCCTTACTTAATTAGGAGAATAAATTGCTGACCTTTTATCCTTGTAGCATTAGGAAAAATAAAGCCTAACAAGGCTGGTATTGGGCCGGACATATCAACCCCTTGTTTCACACGAATTGGGCTCTTCTTGGACCTGAACTAGATGGATTAAAGGTTGTCCATCATGCTCCTTAGATGTCCCAAGCCCCTCTAGGTCCATCTTGCTCCATAAGTTCTGAACAAGCCCATTCAATACTTCTTTAAGCTTCTTTGCCCTAGCTCTTGTGATTGGCCCAATTGGCACCTCCAATGGGTCGTTAGCATGATTACGCTTGGTGTTGGGCTGATCCGCATCATTTCCAGTTTTGTTTTCACTTGTTTTCTGGTTTTTTTTATTGCTTCTAGAGTTATATATATGCATATTTGGATTGCGTAGCTCAGTTGGTTCTCTTTGGTGTTGATTTGAGTTTCCCAAGAACAGTAAGAAGGTGAGTCTAGAGGTGTGAGATGGTGAGGATATTAAGAGTGATTGAGCAAAACACGAGCGATATGAGGATTTTTTTCCCACTAACCAATTTTTATAGGTACCATCATGTCAGTTCAAAACAACACACCACCCCCTCCCGATGTAGAACTTCAATTCCAAATGCAACCCATGATGAAGATGATGGAAAGCATGAATTTCATGATGGGGAACGTGTGTGACAGGCTTGAAAAGGTGGGAAAATATGGAAATGTGGCTGGAACATGTACCCAAGACGTGAGAAAGGTTGGGGTTGAACCGAAATCAAACAATGGCAGTGGGACCGAAAGGCCAAGGTGGGCTGATTATGAGGAGGACATTGATGATATTGGTGATGGTGGTTTTAAGGACTAGACCATAGGGTATCGGGAAGGTTTTCGGCAGCCTAGAAACCGAAGGGATTTCATGTATTTTGATGAGGTGCTATGGCAAAAGAAAAGGTAGATTCAAAAGGAGAGGTATCAAAGGGAGCGAAATAAAAAGATTGGTGTTCTAAAAACAAAATCCAAGAGTTTATCCTGTATTCTAGGGGAGATGAAGCAAGAACTTGATGTGTTAACGGCAGCAATCAATGCCCAGCAAGCTTCAGAAAGAGAGGAGAAAAGAGGCTGCAATGATGATAAACAAAATAGAACGGCTGCAACTTTCATCCAAAGTTATTGGTGATGATTGTTGGCAAGAAAAGAACTCCAAAGGCTTCAAAAAAGGCTAAGGAATTGTCCATTCAACTTGTTGGTGATTCAAGGATGAATCATCTTGAAGAGAGAAGGAATGAAACGATTCAGGAAAGGTTAAATATGATAGGATCTTATTTGTTGCCCTTTAGAAGTACCATATAAGTTAGGAAAATCAAATCTGAAGGTAGAATTAATTTTGAAATCTTGTTTCCTTATTGTAAGAAAAGGATTTCGAAACATTTATGAATCCTTGTCACACTTGAAAACTATGTTGCAACCCTGATTAGTACTTAAAACTGTATTTTTATCAAGGTTTCATATCATCATTTTGCACTTGAAGTATCAATAACTCCTTAACTAAAATATGTTTTATAATAACAAGTCTGATACTATAAGATACCTTTAATTTTATGGTAAATGTTCATCTTAAATGCAAACCTGTCACATAAATAAAAGGATTGATTGATGAGTTTAAGTATGGAAATTGAAAGGACAAAGAGAGGGCCAAACTTAGAAAAGAGATGCTGGTTTAGTCCAAACTAGAACAATGTTTGATCATTGGATCAAATCTGGAGCTGTAGATCTTGGATTTAGGTCTGTCTTATATGGATGGAAAGCTAAGACATAGGCCTAAAACTTTTATGGGAGTCCAAGATTTAAAAAGGTTGTTTTCAAGTCCAAATTGTAGCAACAACGGAGAAGTCCGAATCTGTCCTGCTGTGCAGTCACTGTTCAGTGTTTAGCCCATATTTCGAGTTCTAGACTTCCAAATGACCTCAAATTTTTTTCCTTGGAAATCTGAGATAATTTCCTAAAACTTTCATGATTTAAGTCTGTTCAAATTATGACGTTATCAATGATGTTTTTGGCAGACAAGAAGATAAGGATTGTCACCAAGTCAAGATATGGGCACCCACTCAACAATTAGTCAACAAATCAATAGTTCCGAATTTTGGCCTATAAAAGGAGCCATTTGCCATGTATTTAGGCATCTTAGTTTTGAGATCAAGATCATACTCGTGCTCTCTCTTTATATTTTGTAATGCTTAAGTTTTGCTTATATTAATCTCTTGCTTATGCTTTTCATTTCCTTTCCTTATTTATTTATGTTTCTCTCTTTCATTATGTTTAGCTAAGTTTATCATGTCAATGTGAAAAGGTTACACTAATGGTGTAAGAATAAATATAACATAAACTCAACATGGACCTTAATGTTTGAAACTAACATGTTAAATGGTTAATCTAGATTTATGTTGTATAACTCTTGGCACAACAAATACTTAACACTTTCATAGCCTAACCGTATGGTATAACTGACACCTGTGCTATGAAAAGAACTTGATTTGTTGTTAACATAAGTTATAATCATGAATACCTGACAACATTTGCAAGTATTAGCATTATTTGAATAAGATAACTAATGTAATCATGTTAACAATTTATAATCCGATTGGAACCTCCTTTCTGTGTGGTTTCCAGTTGAATAATAAAAACCTCCTTAAAATTGGGACACTACAGACACTTATGAGGCACCAAGTAAAACCTAACCTCATACAGATGTATGTACAACCTTAAGGAAGATCATGACTTCCAAGCCAAGTTTGCGTCTTTAGCTAGAAAAGTCGAAGCACTAGAATTAAAAAGAGTGGTCATCTAAAATTTGTTCAAGACATTGTGTGTCAAATCTATGAAACTAATGAACATTCAACCCATTCTCAAACCTTGTGAGAAAGATTATGAGTCAATCTCTAAGGGTAAGGAAAGGGTTGAATATGAACATTGCAAAGAAAAGACTGATTCCCCGCCACCACTTCTATTTCTTCATGCCATGACCAAACAAAGAAAAGTCAATCACAACTCTGAAATCTTTAAAACTTTCAAACAAGTAAGGATCAATATACCTTTGTTGGATGCTATTAAACAGGTTCCTTCTTATGCTAAATTTTTGAATTTACTTCCATATTCAGTTTTTCAAAATCTCAATCTAGGTGAGTTAAAACCAATTTCTGTAACTCTTTTA
This sequence comes from Populus nigra, assembly GCF_951802175.1. Taxonomy (NCBI): domain Eukaryota; kingdom Viridiplantae; phylum Streptophyta; class Magnoliopsida; order Malpighiales; family Salicaceae; genus Populus; species Populus nigra. The sequence goes on along the minus strand of NC_084870.1, from coordinate 639,255 downwards.
CTTACCGATAGATCTGTAAAAGTGCCTAGAGGAATAGTTGAGGATGTGTTAGTATAAGTCGATAAATTCATTTATCCTGTGAATTTTATTGTCTTGGACACAACCTGTTGAAGCATGTAATTAATTTCATGTTATTTTAGGACGTCCGTTTCTTACAACTTTTAATGTATTGATTAATTGTAGGAATGGACTGATGAAGCTATCATTTAGAAAAATGACATTGGAGATGAATATTTTCAACATTTACAAGCAACCTAGAGATGATAATGATTTATAAGAAGTAGATTTTATTGAAGAATTAGTTTATGATCAAGTTGAATCTACCTTGAGAAAAACTAAGTGTAATGAATCTGAAGAATAGCAAATGATTTATTCTTAGGAAGAAATCACGGATGAAAAAGGCACCGAAAATGTTGTCACGGATCATTTGTCAAAATTGACAATAGATTCGACATCTGGCATCACACCAATTAATGATTACTTTCTTGACAAATCCTTACTTTCTCTTAGTTCAATGATCACTAAAAATATCAATTTTCTTGCTTCAAGAGATTTGTCGGCTCATTGGAGTACCAAAGACAAAGGAAAGTTTTTGAACGGAGTGAAGAACTTTTATTGGGATGACCCCTACTTATTCAAATATTGTCCTGATCAAATATTTCAAAGATACATTGCGGACAATGAGGTAAGTAGTGTCATTAAACTTTGTCATTCTGAGGCATGTGGGAGTCATTTCTCATCAAGAAAGACCACTGCAAAAATCTTACAAAGTGGATTTTACTAGCCCACCATGTTCAAGGACTCATATGCATTCTTCAAGATTTGTAAAAATTGTTGAAAGTTGGGATCTATTTCAAAACATTACATGATGCCTTTAAATCCTATTCTTGTCATTGAGATCTTTGATTGTTGGGGTATAGATTTCATATATTAGTCGCAGTAGATTATGTTTCAAAATAGATAGAGGCAATTCCAAGTCGAAACAATGACCACAAAACAGTGATAAAGTTCTTAAAAGAAAATATTTTGAGTTGATTTGGAATCCCTCGAGCTATGATAAGTGATGATGGAACACATTTTTGCAACAAGACATTTGAGTCTTTAATGAAGAAATATGGAATCACACACAACGTTGCCATCCCTTATCACACTCAGACAAGTGGACAAGTAGAGCTTGCTAATAGGGAGATCAAACAGATCTTGGAGAAAATAGTGAATCCTAATAGGAAAGACTGGTCTTTAAGACTTAATGATGCACTTTGGGTTTATCAAACTGCTTATAAAACATCTTAGGTATGTCACCTTATAGATTAGTCTATGGAAAACCTTGTCACTTACTTGTGGAACTTGAACATAGAGCTTATTGGGCTATTAAAGCTTTCAATTATAACCTTGATGATGCTAGCCAGCTATGTAAGTTACAAATAAATGAGCTTGAGGAAATAAGAAATGATGTATATGAGAATTCAAAAATTCATAAAGCAAGAATCAAAGAGTTTCATGACAAGAGAATCTTGAGAAAAACATTTGATATTGGTCAAAAAGTCTTGCTTTATAATTCTCGACTCCATTTATTTCCTTGAAAACTAAGATCAAGATGGAGCGGTTCTTTTATTGTGAAACATGTGTATCTATGGGGCTTGTGATATCGAGAATCCAAAGAATGACAATGTTTTCAAGGTAAATGGACATCGTTTGAAAGTTTACTTTGACAATTTTTCAGTTGAAAATGACTATTGATGATGTGAACCTCGTGATCACGTGGTCACGCAACCAACAATCAAGATTGAGATCTGATCCCGGAAAGCTGAAATAGGTATGATAGGAGTGTGACATAATGGAAACTTGCCCCAAGGCACCAACACTATTGGATTGAGTAGAATGACGCCACGAAGCCAGTTAATCTTCAGTAAGTCAGATTCAGTTTGTTCAAGAACTGAAGAATGCAAGAATCACTCTCACACGTTAAAACTGAAAAATTCAGAAGTAATTATCATCAAAGTTGTCGAAATTTTGGCTTACTTTCTTGAAAAATTAACCTTAATGAACTCCTTTTGTGGACTTATATGAGATCCACTCAAAACTGACCCAAAACCCTCAACTGAAAAGCCTTGGATCGTAACTGCAAAAAAAGTATTAAGTAAGCCCAAACAAGCCTTGGGTTGTAGCTAACAAAATAAAATAATAAAAATAACTAATTTGTCATTAAATACCATCAGCCCTTCTTTCCTTGTATAGTTAGGATGAATAAGGAATCCTTATAAAAAAAAGATTCTGAAACATTAATAAATCATTGCCATTTGGAGATTATATTGCAGCTCATTAAAGATCCTTGTGGAACTAGAAAATTCCCATAACCAGCTGCCACATCCTTGTAGGAAAATAATCCTAATCAAATAGGAAGTCCACAAGTCAAATGGAAGTAAATAACAAAATTCGTACAGCTTCAGTATTGTGCTGCCTCTCGAAACTCCGATTAACCTAAAATTTTAACCCATAGTAGGACAACATCTCTAGAGAGTCCACATAAAATTTTAGCTCGATCCAACGGTCGGATTAAGAATTATAACTGTTGTCGTAAACCTGGACTGTTGCGCTTTTTACGCCAAAATCCGAATTTGACCTTATTTGGGTTATCACAGGGCTGAACCGTATCATTCCCTCCCTCTTCAAGAAGATTCGCCCTCGAATCTTGAATAGGATTAGTAGCAACTTCAGTAGCTTTTTGTTTAGGCCTTCGGAAGTCCCTTATTGCTAACACCTTTCTCCAACAACACTGTATAGAGGTAGTGATTAACAAGAATTTCAAATAAGCACACCGTACTAACCACTTGCGTACATAATTTTGAACGAGAACCACAGTGGCTCTCCTCCATCTTTTATTTTTTTTGGCGTTGTACCTCCTTTTCCCATGAAGCTTGAAGAACATAGAATAATCTTCTACACTTATCAACTTCTCGTTCTAAAACCCCCAAACCATGGCTTAGTTTTTTGCGTCGTTGATCAACAATCCTTCTCTGTTCCCTCTCCCTTGGTGAATACATGACACAAATAGGGAAAAAAAAGAAGAAGAAGACGAAGACAAGAATAGAGTTTAAACAGGAAGAACACTGATTTTGACTCAAGATTGCGAATCTGACTTTTGTTTGGACTAGAACTTATCGAAAAACAAACAAATGTGAAAGTGATGAAAATGACTCAAACAACAGCTAGATATCAAAATATGATGATAGTATAAGGGCAGGAACAAAATCAACAGAAACAAAATAAATTTTGAATGACAACACCAAACAAACCCGTTACAGCAAGACAAAACCCGATTCTGGAACCTAAAAAAACACTCCCCAAATGACCTCGAATTTAATATATAGTGTTAAGATACCAAGAAAACAACAAATCTCATTTTATAGGTCCTTCTATTATGTCTAGGTACCCAAACCCCGTATATGATCAGTTTGCAGCAAAATTGAACCTACATTTAAAATCTCATGCAAACGATATCAAAATAAGACCAAATTTTATATGTGTTGCTATATCACCCTGAATAGATGTAATATGGATTTTAAATTGATTCTGAGGTGATTTGCTTATGGTTCACTAAGGATAGTGTTTCTATGGCAGAATTGAACCTCGAATTAAAACCTCAAGCAAACGATATCAAAATAAACCTAAATTTGACATGTCATGCGATAGCACCACCAATAGACTGAATATAAAGTTTCAATTGATTCTAAGGTGTTTTGCTTATGGTTCATCAAGAGTTGTGTTTCTGCGGTAAAAAATGAATAATCCTTCAAATTTCAACTAATCCCTCTCTCTCTCTCTCTCTTTCTTTTTTTTTTCTTTTTAATATAATGATATGATTAGAGAAAGTAACAAGATGAAATATAACACTTTTTTTTCTTAGATGATGCAGACACGAAGAATAAGAAGATGGACACAGTCACTAAAAAACCTAAAGGAACACTAAAGAAAAAACAAAAATAATAGAAGGATATGACCTTGTTTCGGAGCCTTACTCTGATACCAACTGATACGAACCTCGTGATCACGCAACCCCCAATCAAGATTGAGATCTGATCCCGGAAAGCCGAAATAGGCCTGATAGGAGTGTGACATAATGGAAACCTGCCCCAAGGCACCAACACTATTGGATTGAGTAGAATGACGTCACGAAGCCAGTTAATCTTCGATAAGTCAGATTCAATTTGTTCAAAAACTGAAGAATGCAAGAATCACTCTCACATGTTAAAACTGAAAAATTCAGAAGTAATTATCATCAAAGCTGCCATGGCTTACTTTCTTGAAAAATTAACCCTGATGAACACCTTTTGTGGACTTATATGAGATCCACTCAAAACTGACCCAAAACCCTAAACTGAAAAGCCTATAACTTAATCCAAACAAGCCTTGGATCGTAACTGAAAACAAAGTATTAAGTAAGCCCAAACAAGCCTTGGGCTGTAGCTAACAAAATAAAATAATAAAAATAACTAATTTGTCATTAAATACCACCAGCTCTTCTTTCCTTGTGTAGTTAGGATGAATAAGGAATCCTTATAAGAAAATTATTCTGAAACATTAATGAATCCTTACCACACTTGGAGATTATATTACAGCTCATTAAAGATCCTTGTGGAACTAGAAAATTCCCATAACCAGCTGCCACATCCTTGTAGGAAAAGAATCCTAACCAAATAGGAAGTCCACAAGTCAAATGGAAGTAAATAACAAAATTCATACAACCTCAATATTATGGTGCCTCCCGAAACTCCAATTGACCTGAAATTTTAACCTATAGTAGGACAACATGTCTGGAGAGTCCACCTAAACGTTTAGCTCGATCCAACGGTTGGATTGAGAATTATAATTGTTGCCGTAAACCCGGACTGCTGCGCTTTTTACGCCAAAATCTGAATCTGACCTTACTTGGGTCGTATCACAAGGTTGAACCGTATCAATTGAATTAAGTTATCCGCTATTTGACCGACGTGATACTCCGTGACTTAAGTCGGTTCTTTCAGTTTCCCATAATAACTAATATCTGTATATATTTGTGCAATTCTTTGCTCTTTCTTCCTTTTTTGAATCTCTTCTCCAATTCTCATTTGAAAATAGACACCACTATTGAAAAATTAAAAAAGTACTTTCCCGCTCTACCTTAGAATGCGATTACAAAAATTTACCGTTCTAGGTGTGCAAGATTGAGGTTGTTAATGAATCATGGAATTCCTAAAGATTTTCACTGGCTAATTGAAGCAAAGGTCCGATTATTAGGTGAGTCCTCCAATTCTTTCATTTCAAACATGCCTGGAACAGGTAAAAGCACTTTTGCAAAGAAACATCGTGCAAAACAACTGAAAGTCTTTCATAGATATGCTAGATGGACTTGTAATGCAACATGTTGTTTTTTAGGAAAACTGGCGGAAGCCTATCCCCGACCCATAGAGGGCGTTTAAGTCGTTCTTGGATGTAAAACCAAGAAAAGATGTGAGCCACAATCACAACTACCTGTACATACACATGTTTTTTCAAAATAAATAAATAGAGAGAGAGAGAGAGAGAGAGACTCCAACTGGCCTACATATAGATGGTATAATTGCATTTTCTATTTCTCATCTATAAAATCTTCTCTTCCTTTCCTTCATTTCTACTCAACCCATACATTCAACAAATATGGAAATGTGTAGAAATGACAGGTTCCTGAAGTCATCACATAAGAAATATTTGTGTTTTCGGTGGATCCAGTCCTGTGAAAGCAAGAGTTTTTAGAATCAGCAAATCATCTTGGTCAGGTACTAACTGAGAGAAAGATTCATTTAGTGTATGGAGGAGACAGCCTTGGGTTAATGGGGGGTGTGTGAATAGCTGTATTTTTAGGATGTAGTCAAGTTTTGGGGTTGTCCCCAAAGTTTTAGCAAAAGGGGACATCATTGGAAAAACAATTGGAGAGGAACTACAGGTCTCCACAATGTTTGATCGATTGAATGCAATGTTTAACCATGCTGACGCTTTCATTGTCTTACCAGGTGGTCTGGGCACATTGGAAGAGATCTTTCATATTTTCTCTTGGGCCCAACTGCACATTCACCATAAACCTATAGGTCTGTTAAATGTTAATAGTTTTTATGATAATTTGTTGTCTTTTCTTGATCAAGCTGTAGAACAGGAATTTCTAACATCTTTAGCATGACAAATCATAATCTCTGCTATTACTGCTGAACAATTGATTGACCAACTACAATCTTTCATCCCTGTAATTAATCCCTCCATGAGTCGCATAAATTGGTCAACTAAGGAAAGCCATAAAAGCTTAGATTGGATTTGAGCCTTCGTTTGTGAATCCTTGTTGTGTCTTTTGGTTTTATTAGTACCATATTATTTTGTGTTGTTATTTATTATATTTGTTTAAGGGTGTTTCAGGTTTGTCAGTGTTCGTTGTTTCAGGTGATGTCTTCTATACTTTATCTTTCTACCTTATGACATTAAGGACAATGTCTCGTTCTAGTTGGGGAGAGAGGGTAGTAGTTGACATTAAAAAAAAACTAACTTACTAACTGTTTTTGCTATTATTAAAACTATTTGACAAAATTGTTATTAGGATGGCAGAGTAAGGAGGAATTTTATTGACTCTTGAGACGCATCTTAGTAAATAGTCTTATCAAGGTCTATCAAAATACTTATTAAAATATTTAGGTTTACAAACTCTTGCATTGTTATCACTTGATTCTGCTTCTATACTTATTTAACAAGTATTCTTAAACCTTCAATTTCACACACACACTCTAACATATGATTGTGGGTTACACATTGGATTATTACATTATTTATGTTCTTTTGTTAAAGGTAACAACTAAGTGAATCCACTATCACTTGGCATGGCAACAGTTTCGTCAATGTTTCTCGTAAACTGAGTTTTTCACGTGCAATGGATGACTTCAAATTCGGGTTCAAATTCATTTGCTGTTCTGACCATAAACAGCATCAATTCCTTCACTTATTTGCATATCAACCCAAATTCAAGTAGCCCAGCATCAAAAGAACCATTAAGGGCTTTTCCCATCTCCAAGTTCCAATTGTAGGCAAATAAACATCTTTTTTTTTTTGGTAAGTTGACATATGTATTAAAAGAAGAAAATACAAACATTATAAGGGGCATACCCCAGATTTACAATGATAACAGAGACATAAAACAATATATGGCTACAGGCTAGCCACCGACCATAAAACTGAAACCTCACTAGATTCGTTAGGGAAACCAATACAACCAGCTTACTAACAAGTTAAGAATCTATGGTATTCACCCTCCAAGCTCGTTGGATCCTTTTGTTTTCATTTGTTGGTGCGACATTCCTCATCAAATCAAGCTTATCACGAATGATACATTCGATTTGATTAAAGACCAAATTCGAAGTTCTAGACATTCCAGCAAAGATCCTTGCATTCCGTTCTTGCCATACATGATACACTGTAGCTGCAAAACTCAGTTTACGAGAAAAATTAACGAAACTCTTGCTATGCCAAGAGCTAGTGGCCCATCGAACCCATTCATCCCAGCCTTTTGTCATTCTTGGAATGTCGCATCTGTCACAAACATCCCACCAGATCGCTTTAGTATAGGAGCATTCAAAGAACAAGTGGTTGTGATCCTCATTGTTGCGGAGACAGAGTGAGCATCTATTGGGACCATGTATACCAAACCGATGAAGTTTATCTTGAGTTGTGAGTTTCTGTTGGACAGCCATCCATAGAAGAAACGAATGTCTTGGAACAGCATTCTTGAACCACACAATGTCATGCCATTCAGCCATCTGACGATGATGTCTTAGTTGTTCCCAAGCTACTTTGATCGAGAATCTGTGATTTGGCGAATCCAACCAAACTATCTCATCCTTTTGCCCCAACTTAGGATTAGAATTGGATGGAATAGCTTCTATAATGGGGTGCCAGCCAATAGCTTGGGTGGTAGGAGTTTTCCATTTTGAGTTATGAATTAGCACATTCACCTTCGCATTCTTGGCCATACCTGAATCATAGATGAATCTTTCCCCGTAAGAATCCGCGAGTGGGCTGTGAGGATGCCAATTGTCAAACCATAGAGAGGTTGTCATTCCATCTCCTATGATGTACTTCATCTTCGGCCATGCTAAGATGAAGTACATCATAGGCAAATAAACATCCTTGAACCAATTTCAAACTTATTGTTAATTTTTAACTCCGACGCAGTTTTAATGATTCAAATTTGACTCGTCAAGGCCCTTTGCAGTTGTTTTGCCCTCGCTCTTGTCATTGGACCATCTGAATCCTCTTGCATATTAGATTTAGCTTTATAAGATGGATTATAATTCCTATGATGCACATCACCAAGGACCAACAAAACTAAGGGATACTCCACTTTTCAACAAAAGCCAAGGATTTTACACTTATGAGAACAAATTAGTGAACATGGTGCTTGAGAACAACATCATTGTTGATCTGAAATCTGATGCAAAAATTTCTACCGTTTTTGCAATTGCCATATCGGTGCCAAGGCATTACTTCAAGCTTATTCACTTCTCTCGTGTTCAAAAAGAAAGGGATAAAAAATTCTCACAGGGTTTTGAAACCACTGTCGATTATTTTCTACAAGTCGACTCTTTGTTTTTTATGTTTGTTTAGAAAAAAAAATATGACTTTTATTGCTTCTTAGATGTTCTTGGAAAAATAAAGGCAAAACAACCACTTAAGCAGATCCTGGTGCTTGGCCAGAGCCTCGAGAACAAGAAGGAAATAATTCTAGAAAATATATAGTTAGCATTCACAACTCATTAACTTTGTTAAATGCTTTTTTCATTTCATAATAAATTTTTAACCTATGTTTCAGCGGTTATGAGATGTGTGTTACTCTTTGGAGTGACTTTGCTAGAAGCTTCGATGTTGTTGCTCTGCATGAGCTCCAATCTCCAATTGTTGTTGTTTTCGCATGATTCCATGTGTCTGAGTTTTAAGGTGGACACTTTCTTACTTTTAAGAATAACAAAAAAAAAAAAACTCAAAGCATCAATTTCTCTTTGTAGTTTATTATATCTATTATACTATGTTTTTGTTTTTTTAACTAAACAAAATTTATGATACTTTTGCGTTAAACCAGGTCAGCCAAACTTAAGTTCTATCGTTGCTTCACTTTGGTAAGTATATCCTGGCATACTGAGGTGTTGGCATACAAACATTAGTACGTCTTTCTTTCTTTACCGATTGACCTAGAATTTTAACCCAAGGTAGGATGACATGTCAAGAGATTCCATGTAAAATTTCAGCTCGATCCAATGATCAGATTGCGAATTATGACTGTTGTCATAAAACTGGACAGTTGTGCATTTTATGTCAGAATCCGAATCCGATTGTTATTTTATTGTCCGAATCGTATCATTGCCTATCTTCAAGATGATTCATCCTTGAATCACCAACAGGTTTGATGGACAACTTTTTAGCCTCATGTTTTTGTCGTTGGAGTTCTTTTCTTGCACGCAATTGCCTGTAACAATATTGTATGAATGCAGTAGCCGATAATAATTTCAAATAAACACGGCTAGCCATCCACTTGCGAGTATATTTTTTAATGATAACCACTGCTGCTCTCTTTCGTTTTTTATCTCTTTGGCGCTGAACTAAAGCTCTCCATTCTTCAAGTACTTTATTTGTTTATCTATGACCATTTGCAAAGTCGTTTGGCCTCACACTCTTTATGTGGCATCATAAAAGCATTACGATCATAAATATTTGAAGCTCGTAACCTCTATTTCTCTTCCTTACTCGTATTAAATCTCCTTCGATCAGCCCCATTAATCTGTTGTGTCATGTAATCTATACCATCTTCCACCTTCTTTGCCTCCGAATAGCTATGACAATTGAAAATCCAATCCACCTGCCACTCCCATCGGGATTGTTTTTACCTTGAAAAGTAGGTATTTTCAATTTGATACTATCTAAATCACCATCCACATTATCATATCCCCCATCACTATAAAAATTTCTCCTTTAACTGAATTGACGCCTAGTTCTATTCTCAAAATCCCTTCTGATGAGGATCAGCCCAACACTAAGCGCAATCATGACAATGACCCATTGGAGGTGCCATTGGAACAATTACAAGAGATAGGGCAAAGAAGCTTAAAGAAGCGTTGAATGGGCTTGTTCAGAACATGTGGAGCAAGATGGACCTAGAGGGGCTTGGGACATTTAAAGATCATGAAGGACAACCTTTAATTCATCTAATTCAGGTCTAAAAAGAGCCCAATTCATGCGGAAGATGGGGCTGATGTGTCCGGCCCCATACAAGCCTTGTTATTCTTGTGTTTTCCTAATGCTACAAGGATAGAAAGTCACCAATTTATTCCCCTAATTAAGTAAGGAAGTTGGCCAGATCTTGTTCCTAAAGAGAAGAAGATCATTTAATGCTTTTCCTAACCTAGGAAAGAAAGTAATTAAATCAGCAACAAAGGAGAAAATTTGTTTTCTTATATGTCCAAGTTAAATAAAAAAATCCAAGCTAATCAAGGACATCAACGGGGACAGCAACATAAATTTTTCAAATCAGATTTCTCCTAGTTTATTTGGGACTTCTTAAGGGTGACAAATCTGATTCTAGCATTTAGGATGGCAATTTTCAGATTTTTATTATTTTCTTCAGGTCTTTGGGTTATTATTACTTATTTGGGTCAATTGTAAGTGAGCTTCATATAAGTACACCCAAGGGGGGTCTATTAGGGTTTATTTAAATTTAGAGTCATTATAAATAAAAGCATAACCACATATGTAAGGGTTATGCATTCAGATTAATAAAACTTCTTATTTGCCACACTTGTTGTGTGTTTTGACTTGTGGACTTTCTATCTGGCAAAAATTCTTTTCCTACAAGGATGTAGCAGCTTGTTTTGGGAATTTTATAGTTCTACAAGGATCTTTAATGAGCTGCACTATAATCTCTAAGTGTGGCAAGGATTCATTAATGTTTCATAATCCTTTTCTCATAAAGATTCCATATTCATCATAACTACACAAGTAAAGAAGGGCTGGTGGTATTTCATGACAAATTAGTTATTTTTATTTTTTTCTTTCATGTTTGAGTTTAATTAAAACTTTGTTTTGAGTTAGAATTCAAAGCTTGTTTGGATCAGGTTATAGGCTTTTCAGTTTAAAGTTTTTGGATTAGTTTTGTATGTGGGTTAGTTCAACCCACAATGGTAGATCTATTAGGGTTACTTTTAAGAACTATTTAAACACATGTAACCTAAATTTTGAGCTTTTGATGATTATTACTTCTACTTTTTTCAGTTTTAACATGTGAGAGTGATTCTTGCATTCTTCAGTTCTTGAATGAACTGAATCTAAATTATCAAAAATTAACTGGCTTCATGGCGTCATTCTACTTCTTCCAATAATGTTGGTGCATTGGGGCAGGTTTCCATTATGTCGCACTTCTATTAGAGCTATTTCGGCTTTCCGGGATCAGATCTTAATCTTGATTATGGGGTTGCATCAGACCCTAGTTGTCCTACAATTTCATGCCTTATTGGAGAACGTAAAAAATTGAGAGAGATTTACTTGATCTTGAAACTAGTGTGAATTTACTTCCATATATGGTTTTTTAAAGTCTTAATCTAGGTGAGATAAAACCAACTTCTATTTTTTCTATTTTTACTTGCTGATAGATCTATAAAAATACCTAGAGAAATAGTTGAAGATGTTTTAGTATAAGTTGATAAATTCATTTATCCTGTGGATTTTATTGTCTTAGATACATAACCTGTTGAAGCATGTCATTCAATCCCTATTATTTTAGAACGTCTATTTTTTGCAACTTCTAATGCATTGATTAATTATAGGAATGGACAGATGAAGTTATCATTTGGAAACATTACATTGAAAATGAATATTTTCTACATTTACAAGCAACTTGGAGATGATAATGATTTACAGGAAGTAGATCTTATTGAAGAATTAGTATATGATCAATTTGAATCTACTTTGAGTAAAACTAAGTTCAATGTATCTAAAGATTTCAAATGATTTATTCACTAATAGATGATTACTAGCCTGATGGATCTTTACTTTCTGTTGCTACAATACCTTAGTTTGATGATATTGTCAATTTTCTTGCTTCAGAATATTTTCCCGCTCAGTCGTGTGCCCAAGATAAAAGAAAGTTTTTGAATGAAGTGAAGAACTTTTATTGAGATGACCCTTACTTATTCAAATATTGTCCTGATCAAATATTTCAAAAATACATTCATGACAAGGGGGTAAGTAGTGTCATTTAATTTTATCATTCCAAGGCATGTAGGGGTCATTTCTCGTCAAAAAAAGACAACTGCAAAATCTTACAATGTGGATTCTATTGGCCCATCATGTTCAAGGACACGTATGCATTCTGTAAAACTTGTGAAAATTGTAAAAAATTTAATATTGGTCAAAAAGTTTTGCTTTATAATTCTCGACTCCACTTATTTCCTGGATAGGTAAGATCAAGATGGAGCGGTCCATTTATCATGAAACATGTGTATCCTTATGGGGCATTTGATATTGAGAATCCAAAGAATGAGAATGTTTTTAAAATAAATGGACATCGTTTGAAAGTTTACTTTGTTAATTTTCCTAGTGAAGATGAGTCTACTGGTTTGAGTGATCCTGTTATAAAGATTGATTATTTTAATTTTCTCACATTGTTTTTGTGTTTTTGTTTTACTAATCTCTCTCCAACCCCGGTCAAATGGCGAATAACGGTACTTCGTGACTCTTAAGTCGATTCTTTTAGTTTCCTATGATAACTAATATCTGTTTATATATTTGTTCAATTCCTTACTCCTTCTCTTTTCTTTGCATCTCTTCTCCACTTCTCATTTGAAAAATGGACACCACTTTCGAAAAATTGAAAAAGTATTTTCCTGCTTTGCCTCAAAATGTGATTAAAAAAAATTTACCGTGCTAGATGTGAAAGATTGAGATTGTTAATGAACCATGAAATTCTTGAAGATATTCATTGGATAATTGAAGCCAAGGTCTGCTTATTAGGTGAGTCTTCCAATTCTTTTGTACACATGCCTGGGATAAGTAAAAACACTTTTACATAGAAACGCCGAGCAAAATGATTAAAAGTTTGTCACAAATATGCCAGATGGACTTGTAATGCACAATGTCGTTCTTTATGAAGGATATCTGTAAACCGTGAAGATATAACACAATTAATTAAGGATGGCTCGAGTAAGGAGTCTTTAGATAATCTTCTATTGACTTTTAAGACGCACCCAATTTATGGTGATGTGTAGTTGTGAGCCACAATCACAACTACACACATGTTAAAAAAAAAGGAAGAGAGAGACTCCAGCTGGCCTATATGATACGATCCGGGCAACGAACAAACAATTAGATTCGGATTTTGACGTAGAATGCGCACTTGTCTAGTTTTACAGCAATAGTTATAATTCTCAATCCGACCGTTGGATCAGGCTGAAACTTTATGTGGAGTCTCCTGACATGTTTTCTTAGCTTAGGTTAACATTTTATGTCAATCAGAGTTTGGTAATGCATCACAATACGAGTACACAAAGGCTGGATGAATTTTATTATTTGCTTTCTTTTAACTTGTGGACTTCCCTATTTGGCTAGGATTCTTTTTCTACAAGGATGTGGGAGCTTGTTTTGGGAATTTCCAAGTTCCATAAGGATCTTTAATGAGCTGCAATATAATCTCCAAGTGTGGCAAAGATTCATTAATGTTTTAGAATCCTTTTCGTATAAGGATTCATTATTCACATCCTAGCTACACAAGGAAAGGAGGGCTGGTGCCATTTAAAGATAGATTAGCTGTTTTCATTATTTTATTTCATGTTTAGGCTTAATTAAAACTTTGTTTTGAACTAGGATTCAAGACTTGTTTGGATCTAGTTATGGGCGTTTTAGTTTAAGGTTTGTGGGTCAGTTTTGTATGTGGGTCAGTTCAGCCCACAAGGTTACATCCATTAGAGTTACTTTTAAGAACTATTTAAACACATGTAACTAAAATTTCAGGAGCCTTTGATGATGATTACTTCTGAATTTTTTTAATTTTAACGTGTGAGAGTGATTCTTGTATTCTTCAGTTCTTGAACGAACTGAATCTGATTTATTAAAGATTAACTAGCTTCGTGGCGTCATTCTACTCATTCCAAGAGTGTTGGTGCCTTGGGACAGGTTTCCATTGTGTCACACTCCTATCAGACTTAGTTCGGCTTTCTGGGATCAAATCTCAATCTTGATTGTGGGTTGCGTGACCACGTGATCACGAGGTTCTCATCACTATATATAGGTGATATGATTGCATTTTCAATTTCTTATCTATAATACCTACTTTGATAAGTCGTTTCAGTTCTTTAGAGAACAAAGGAAGGGAGATTATCCCACCTACACACAACAAGTGCAGCAAACATGAAGTTTTATTAATCTGAATTGCATAACCTTACATGTCTGGTTATGTCCTTATTTATAGTAACTCCAAACTATAATAAACCCTAATGGACCCTAAATAATATAAATAAACCCTAAACTATGAAGAAAATAATAATAACAATAATAAATCCAAATTTAATATCCTAAATATGATATGATCAGATTTGTTGCCCTTTAGAAGTACCATATAAGTTAGGAGAATCAAATCTGAAGGTAGAATTAATTCTGAAATCTTCTTTCCTTGTTGTAGCTACGATGAATAAGGAATCCTTGTAAGAAAAGGATTCTGAAACATTTATGAATCCTTGCCACACTTATAAACTATGTTGCAGCCCATTAAAGATCTTTGTAGATTTAGGAGATTCCCAATGTAAGTGATGTGAACCTCGTGCTCACGTGGTCACACAACCCACACGTAAAGGCACCAATTCCCAGAAAGCCAAGTAAATCAAGTTTGATAGGAGTGTGATTGATGCGAACCTCATGATTACGTGGTCACGCAACCCACAATCAAGATTGAGATCTGATCCCGGAAAGCCGAAATAGGTCTGATAGGAGTGTGAGACAATGAAAACCTGCCCCAAGGCACCAACACTATTGAATTGAGTAGAATTACGCCACGAAGCCAGTTAATCTTTGATAAGTCAGATTCAGTTCGTTCAAGAACTGAAGAATGCAAGAATCATTCTCACACGTTAAAACTGAAAAATTCAGAAGTAATGATCATCAAAGCTGCATAAATTTTGGCTTACATGAGTTTAAATAGTTCTTGAAAAATTAACCCTAATGAACCCCTTATGTGGACTTATATGAGGTCCATTCAAAACTGATTCAAAAACCCTAAACTAAAAAGCCCATAACCTGATCCAAACAAGTGTTGGATCCTAGCTCAAAACAAAGTTTTAATTACGCCCAAACAAGAAAGAAAATAATAAAAATAGCTAATTTGTCATTAAATACCACTAGCTTTTCTTCCTTGTGTAGCTATGATGAATAAGGAATCCTTATAAGAAAAGGATTTTGAAACATTAATGAATCTTTATCACGCTTGGAGATTATACTACAGCTCATTAAAGATTCTAGTGGAACTAGGAAATTCCCAAAACCAGCTGCCACATCCTTATAGAAAAAGAATCCCAACCAAGCCACCTTGTAAGAAGTCCACAAGTCAAATGAAAGAAAATAACAAAATTCATACAAGCCTATGTTGGCCAGTATTGTGGTGCCTTCTAAAAGTCCGATTGACCTGAGATTTTAACTTGTAGTAGGAAAACATGTCTGGAGAGTCCACATAAAATTGTAACCCGATCCAACGATCATATTGAGAATTATAACTGTTTCTATAAACTTGGACTATTGCGCTTTTTACACCAAAATCCGATCTAACCTTACTTGGATCGTATCATAAGGCTGAACCGTATTATTGACGCAAAACAGACTCGTTTACGACGAGTCAAGTCCGAATCTGAAACCTAAAGTAAATGATGTCCAATTGAGCTAAAATTTCAGATATAGTGCGATATGAACCCAGATAGACAGAATTTGAAGTTTGAGCAAATTACGATAAGGTTTGATATACTGACGCAAAAACAATATGAATTAGACCTGATTAGACCCGAAATTGAAAACCAAAGCAAATGATATCCAATTGACTCCAAACTTAATATATGATGCGATTAGGGCCCAGTAATAAGTGTTTCAAATTTGAGCTAATTCCTAGTTGATTTGGTCCAATTTTCCCTTTTTTTAGTTTTCTGCTGCATAAACTAATAAACGTCTCTTAGAACGATTTTTTTTTCTTTTTTTACGCTACTAATATATTTTGGACAGTAACCAAACGGAATAACTAACTTTTTTTTAATATGCTGTAAAATCAAGGAGAAGAAGAAATTGGACACTAAGGAATTTTTTGCGAAAACAACATGAAACAAAAATTTCAAAAGGATATAACTTGATTCATGGAGCTAAGCTCTGAAACCAAATGATGCGAACCTCATGATCATACAACCCACACGCAAACGTGATTTACTTGGCTTTCCGGGAATTGGTGTCTTCGTGTGTGGGTTGCGTGACCATGTGATCACGAGGCTTGTATCATTTGGTATCAGAGCTTGGCTCTATTAATCAGGTTATATCGTTCTGAAATTTTCATTTCTTGTTGATTATGCAAAAATTCCTTAGTATACAATTTCTTCTCCTTGAATTTGGGGCATAAAAAATAAAAAATTAGTTATTTCGTTTGGTTACTGTCTAAAATATATCGGTAACATAAAAAAATGAAACAAAAAAGAAAAGAAAAAAAATCATTCAAAGAGATGTTTATTAGTTTCTGCAGCAGAAAACTAAACAAGGGAAAATCGGACCAAATCAACTAGGAATTAGCTCAAATTTGATGAGATGTTATGGCAAAAAAATGGAGGATTCAAAAGGAGATGTGGTTTCAAAGGGAGAGAAATAAAGAGATTAGTGTTCTAAAAAAAGAATCCAAGAGTCTATCTCGTATTCTAGGGGAGATGAAACAAGAACTTGATGTGTTAACGGCAATAGTCAATGCACATCAAGCTTCAGAAAGAGAGGAGAAAAAATATTGCAATAATGAAATATGAAATAGAACGGCAACTACTTTCATCCAAAGTTGTTGGTGATGATTGTTGGCAAGAAAAGAACTCCAAAGGCTTCAAAAAGAGGCTAAGGAATTGTCCATTCAACTTGTTGGTGATTCGAGGACGAATCATCTTGAAGAGAGAGGGAATGATATGATCCAGGCAAGGTCAAATTCGAATTGTGACGTAAAAAGTGCAACTATCCAGTTTTACAGCAATAGTCATAATTCTCAATCCAACTGTTGAATTGAGGTGAACTTTTACGTGGCATCTCCTGACATGTTTTCCTACCTAGGGTTAAACTTTTAAGTCAATTAAAGTTTGGAAAGGCATCCCAATGCTGGTCAATAGAGGCTATATGAATTTTGTTATTTACTTCCTTTTGGACTTGAGGACTTTCTATTTGGATAAGATTCTTTTTCTAAAATGTTGTGGCAGCTTGCTTTGAGAATATCCTAAGTCTACAAGGATATTCAATGGACTGCAATAAAGTTTTCCAAGTGTGGCAAAAATTCATTAATGTTTCAAAATCCTTTTCTTACAAGGACTCTTTATTCATCCTAGCTACAACAAGAAAAGAAGACTTTAGAATTAATTCTTGCTTCAAATCAGATTTTCTAGTTTATTTGGGACTTCTTAAGGGTGACAAATCTGATTGTAGCATATTTAGGATGATAATTTTTGGATTTTTATTGTTTTTTTTTATTTTCGTCTTAGTCTTTGGGTTATTATTACTTATTTGGATCAATTGTAAGTGGGCTTCATATAAGTCCACCTAAGAGGGATCCATTAGGGTTAATTTTTTTTAGAGTTAGTATAAATAAAGGCATAACTGGACATGTAAGTTAGACAATTCAGATTAATAAAACTTCTTGCTTGCCGCACTTTGTATGTGTGTGTGTGTGTTGGTGAGATAATCTCCCTTCCATGGTTCTCTAATGAACTGAAAAATAACTTATCGAAGAAAAACTGTCTTCGTGGTGTCATCCTTATACTTCTCGTTCGCGAATCAATATTCGTTGGGTGGGGGTTTCCGTTTCTAATATTGCTAGTGTCTAGGTACAAGTTATCTTTGTGTCACACTCATATCAAATCGAATTTACTTGGCTTTCTGGGAATTGGTGTCTTTGAATGTGGGTTGCTTAACCACGTGATCACGAGATTCGCATCAGAATCTCATTGGAAAAATAGTTGTAGAGGAATTGCAGGTCTCAACAATGCCTAAATGAGTGACTACAATGTTTGAACATGCTGATGCCTTCATTGTCTTACCAATGGAAATGCTCATGCAATACATCCAAGGTTTTCGCAACCCCAAAGTGACCCATTAAACCACCCCCATAGGCGTCACAAACAAGCAATTCATGCAAAGAAATAGCGGGAACACACAATCTATTCTCTTTGAACAAATAACCATCCATCAAATAAAACATACCAGAAGCTGAATGTCCACATGCATTATAAATCTCAGTAAAGTCAATCACAACTCTGAAATCTTTGAAACTTTCAAGCAGGTAAGGATCAATATACCTTTGTTGGATGCTATGAAACAGGTACCTTCTTATGCTAAATTTTTGAAAAATCTGTGCACTGTGAAGAGAAAATTGAATGTGAAAAAGAAAGCCTTTATAGCCGAACAAGTAAGTGCTATTCTTCAAAACAATAATGTTTACTTGTTTGAAATACCATTAGTGAATCCTCTAACCTTGACAATTATTTTATCCTTGTTTAATCCTTTTATCAATATCACATCTCAAAACTCTCTTCAACTCCTTTTCTGTTACTATTGATTTCTTTATTTATAGTTTATACAGTTAACCTCCCTGTGGTTCGACCCCGGTCTTGCCGGGTTATTTATTACTTCGACACTCTTACACTTGAGAGAAGACATCAACTCTTTGGTCGTGTCAAAGATTTTCTCCCTTTGGTGATTAGTTTCATCTTGCTTAACCTGAACCTGAAGTGTTCGCCTTATAACAAAGGACTTCTTAACCGGTAATGCTAACTCATCCCCATCACTATCCTCCAATGATGGCATGCCTTCACAATCAGATCTGTCACTTTCAGATTCCATATCACCATTATCTCTAATCATCATGATTCTCTTATTTGGACACCCTGAAGCATAATGTCCATGTCCTTGACACTTGAAACATTTAACAACACGAGTACGTTTAGGTTGAGTTTCAGATTTACCTTTGGCACTAGTAGGGACATCAACTTTAGCCTTTGGTGTTTCGTAGGAACAAAGGACCTCGGCCGGACAGTACCCTATCTCTTTAGATTTGGCTTTCAAGATGATGAAGAACCCGAATTAAACACTGGCAGAACATGTCCATTCCTAAGTTGTCTCTTCAATTTCGTAGCCATGTGAACCATGTCCTCTAGCTTCATATAGTGTTGGAGCTCAACGATATTGGCAATGTCCCGATTCAACCCATTAAGAAATCTAGTCATGGTGGCTTCCCTATCCTCAACAACATTGGCCCGAATCATTGCTATCTCCATCTCTTTGTGATATTCATCTACTGTCTTATAACCTTGATTCAGACCTTGGAGCTTCAGATATAAGTCTCTATAATAGTAGTTTGGCACAAATTGTCTCCTTATTAAGACTTTCAACTCCCCCCAAGTCTGAACGGGTCACTCCCCATTCCTCCTCCTACTGATTACAATTTCATCCCACTAAATCAATGCATACTCTATAAACTCAATTATCACCAATTTCACCTTCTTTTGTTCATAATAGCTATGGCAATAAAAAATCCAATCTATCTTTTTCTCCCACTCCAAATAAGCCTCGGGATCAAAAGGATGAGATAGTTTGGTTGGATTCGCCAAATCACAAATTCTCACTCAAAGTAGCTTGGGAACAACTAAGCTGTCATCGTCAGATGGTTGAATGGCATGACATTGTGTGGTTCAAGAATGCTGTTCCAAGACATTCATTTCTTCTATGGAAAGCTGTCCAACAGAAACTCACAACTCAAGATAAACTTTTTCGATTTGGTATACATGGTCCCAATAGATGCTCACTCTGTCTCCGCCACAATGAGGATCACAACCACTTGTTCTTTGAATGCTCCTATACTAAAGCGATCTGGTGGGATGTTTGTGACAGATGCGACATTCCAAGAATGACAAAAGGCTGGGATGAATGGATTCGATGGGCCACTGTCTCTTGGCATGGCAAGAGTTTCATCAATTTTTCTCGTAAATTGAGTTTCGCAGCTGTAGTGTATCATGTATGGCAAGAACGGAATGCAAGGATCTTTGCTGGAATGTCTAGAACTTCGAATTTGGTCTTTAATCAAATCGAATGTATCATTCCTGATAAGCTTGATTTGATGAGGAATGTCGTACCAACAAATGAAAACAAAAGGATCCAACGAGCTTGGAGGGTGAATAACATAGATTCCTAATTTGTTAGTTAGCTGGTTGTATTGGTTTCCCTAACAAATCTAGTGAGGTTTCAGTTTTATGGTCGGTGGCTAGCCTGTAGCCATCTGTTGTTTTATGTTTCTGTTATCATTGTAAATTTGGGGTATGCCTCTTATAATGTTTGTATCTTCTTCTTTTAATACATACGTCAACTTACCAAAAAAAAAAGTCCCCATCCATATCTTCATCAGTGCCCATGCCACGGAAATTCACATTCCTTCTAGCCTTGTTCGGTCCACGCCTGATTCCTTGGTCACCAATTGCAAAATCATAGTAATCTTCACTTGCATCTGCATTTTCATCAACAAACTCTTCAAAATCAGATTTGACATTTCGTACGGCCATACGGACCGTATTTCATCGGCGATCAGCCCCACTGTTCTGTTGCTTTATTGAATTCACCTCATCTTTCAGATCCTTGTACGTTATAGACAACAGCTAATGTGGATCAACCCAACACCAAGTGTAATCATTCCAACGACACATTGGAGGTGCCAATTGGGCCAATCACAAGAGCGAGGGCAAAGAAGCTTAAAGAAGCATTGAATGGGCTTGTTCAGAACTTATGGAGCAAGATGGACCTACATGGGCTTGGGACATTTAAGGAGCATGATGGACAACCTTTAATTCATCTAGTTTAGGTCCAAGAAGAGCCCAATTCGTGTGGAACAAGGGGTTGATATGTCCGGCCCAATACCAGCCTCGTTAGCCTTAAAGGGGTACATTCGTGAGAGTATGAGTCCTTGTGATGTGCCAGTGCTACTTGTGCCTAAAAAGGATGGAACATGGAGGATGTGTGTTGATTGTCGTGCCGTCAATAACATAACGGTAAAGTATCGACATCCTATTCCTAGGCTTGATGACATGCTAAATGAGTTAAATGGATCATGTATTTTCTCTAAGATTGACCTAAAAAGTGGGTACCATCAGATTAGGATGAAAGAGGGTGATGAGTGGAAAACTGCATTTAAGACTAAGCATGGTTTGTATGAATGGTTAGTCATGCCGTTTGGACTTACAAATGGGCCTAGCACGTTTATGCGTTTAATGAATGTATTGCGTGCGTTTATATGTAAGTTTGTTGTTGTGTATTTTGATGACATTTTGATCTATAGCAAGAACTTAAATAAGCATCTTGATCATTTGCGTAATGTACCTAGTGTGTTGCATGGTGAGCAATTATATGCTAATCTTAAGTATACCTTTTGTATGGAAAAAATTGTGTTTCTTGGCTATGTCGTAACTGCGCAGGGTATCGAGATGGACAAGGAGAAAGTTAAGGCCATCCGGGATTAGCGTACACCAAAATCGGTAAGTGAGGTAAGGAGTTTTCATGGACTTGCTAGTTTTTATAGAAGGTTTGTGAAGGATTTTAGTACTATTAGTACACCTTTAACTGAAATTGTGAAAAAGTCTGTTGGATTCAAATGGAATGATGAACAGGATAATGCTTTTAATTTGTTGAAAAATAAACTTTGTTTGGCGTCTGTTTTAGCTTTGCCAGACTTTACAAGAGCTTTTGAAGTTGAATGTGATGCGTCAGGTATTGGTATAGTTGCTGATGCGTCAGGTATTGGTATAGTTGCTGTGTTAATGCATGATAAAAGGCCCATTGTGTATTTCAACAAAAAACTTAATGGGGCAGTCTTGAATTACCCTACATATGACAAGGAGCTCTATGCCTTGATAAGAACTCTAGAGACGTGGCAACATTACCTGTGGCCCAAGGAGTTTTTGATACATTCTGATCATGAATCATTGAAGCACTTGAAAGGGCAAGGTAATTTGAGTAGGAGAAATGCCAAATGGGTGGAATATATTGAAAACTTTCCGTATGTGATCAAGTATAAGCAAGGAAAAGAAAACATTGTAGCTGATGCACTTTCGCGCAGGTATGTTCTTTTATCTACCTTGGATGCTAGATTTATAGGATTTAAACACATAAAAAAATTGTACAAGGATGATAGTGATTTTGCTAATGTTTACAATGCTTGCGAAACTTCGACTTTTGGGAAGTTTTATAGACTTCATGGATATTTATTTATAAAAGTCGATTGTGTGTTCCATTAAGTTCTATGCGTGAATTGCTTGTATGTGAAGTACATGAGGGAGGGTTAATGGGGCATTTTGGTGTTGTTAAGACTTTGGATGTGTTGCATGAGCATTTTTATTGGCCTAAAATGAAAAAAAAATTCCAACGCATATGTGATAAATGCATAACTTGGGCTAAAAATGTGGAGCAAATTATGAAATCCTTTCTTTGGTCAGCTTCATATACGAGAACTACTGGAGCTAAAGTGGCTTGGGATCAGGTATGTCTTCCAAAAAAGGAGAGGGGCTAGGAATAAAAAGGATAACAGAATGGAACAAGATTGCTTTGTTGAAACACATTTGGAACTTGTGCAATGACTCAGATGGCTTAATCTGGTCTACTTGGATCAGATCCAATCTGTTGCGAGGCAAGAATTTTTGGACAATCAAGACGCCACAGAATTGCTCTTGGGCTTGAGGAAAGATTCTAAAGCTCAGATCCTTAGCATGGTCAAAGATGAAGTACATCATAGGAGATGGAATGACAGCCTCTCTATGGTTTGACAATTGGCATCCTCACAGCCCACTCGCAGATTCTTACAGGGAAAGATTCATCTATGATTCAGGTATGGCCAAGAACGCGAAGGTGAATGTGCTAATTGTAATGAGAATGGTTATTCAACATCTGGTATACATATGTCTGATTGTAATATGAATGATTATGCGACATCAGATGTGCTCAATGCTGCTTGTCATGAAGATGAAAATCCTTCCTCTCCTCTTGTCTTGAAGAGTTTACGAGAAGACATGAAACAGGAGCAAGGGGCTGCAAGCACTGCTTTAGATCAAGATATGGATGCAATGGGAGGTGATACAGATGGGGAACAAACCGATAAGGAGTTAACGTCAACGATCCTAACAACCCCTCAAACCCTGAATTCCACCGAAAGGGAAACTGTTAATCAGTTAGCTATTAAAGCTAGAGACTCTCTAGAGAAAAAGAAAAAGGGTTCAAAAGCCTCTTCAAAGAAGAATAAAAAATCTGGCTCCTCTCCAGGAGGCACGTCAAGGTAATCTTTGTGTTGCTGTTTGTACTCCTCTCTATTTTCCTATGATTATTGGATGTTGGAATGTTAGAGGTTTGAATGATCCTATAAAGCATTCAGAATTGCGTCGACTCATCCATCAAGAGAGGATAGCTTTTTTTGGTTTGGTTGAAACTCGAGTTAAAGACAAGAATAAAGATAATGTTTCTAAACTTCTTCTGCGTTCTTGATCCTTCTTATATAATTATGATTTCTCTTGTCGTGGTCGTATTTGGGTTTGTTGGAATGCTGAAACGGTGAAGGTGGATGTTGTTGGAGTGTCAGACCAGGCTATTCATGTTTTTGTCAGTATATTAGCTACCAATATCAGTTTCAATACTTCAATTATTTATGGAGACAATAATGCTTCCTTACGTGAGGCATTATGGTCTGATATAGTGAGTCGTAGTGATGGATGGGAGTCAACCCCGTGGATTCTTATGAGTGACTTTAATGCTATCCGCAACCAGTCGGACAGGTTAGGAGGGTCTACTACGTGGGCTGGTACTATGGACAGATTGGATACATGTATTCGAGAAGCGAAAGTAGATGATCTTCGGTATTCAGGTATGCATTATACTTGGTCGAACCAATGTCTTGAGAATCTGATTAGGCGGAAACTAGATAGAGTGCTTGTCAATGAGAAGTGGAATCTGAACTTTCCATTATCGGAAGCGAGATTTTTGCCTTCGGGTATGTCAGACCATTCTCCTATGGTGGTAAAGGTTATTGGCAATGATCAGAACATAAAGAAACCATTCAGATTCTTCGATATGTAGATGGATCATGACGAGTTCATGCCCTTGGTGAAGAAGGTATGGGATCAGAATTCGGGGGGTTGTCCAATGTATCAGCTGTGTTGCAAACTAAGAAAGCTAAAGCAAGAATTGAAACTTTTCAATATGGCTCACTTCTCCAACATTTCAGATAGAGTTAAAGATGCAAAAAATGAAATGGATAAGGCTTAACAGGCTCTGCATACAGTGCATGAGAATCCAATTTTGTGCATGCGAGAAAGGGATGTTGTTCGTAAATACGCTTCTACCGTCAGGGCTGAAGAGAGTTTTTTCAAACAAAAGGCAAGGATACAATGGCTTAGCTTGGGGGATCAGAATACTAGCTATTTTCACAAATCAGTAAATGGAAGACAGAATAGAAATAAGCTTCTATCACTTACAAGGGAGGATGGAGAGGTTGTCGAAGGACACGAGGCAGTCAAATCAGAAGTAATTGCATACTTCCATCGTGTGTTAGGAGTGGATCAGATGCCTAGGGTTCTGAACGAGGAAGCGATGGAATCGGCAATTAACTTGAAACTGTCTTCAACGCAACAGCATCTACTCGCACAAGATGTAACAAGGGAGGAGATTAAGCATGATATGTTTAGTTTGAAGAACAACAAAGCCCCTGGTCCGGATGGCTTTAACGCAGGTTTCTTCAAAAGAATGTGGCACATAGTTGGGGAAGATGTAATCAACGCTGTTAGATCCTTCTTTCAGACTCGTAGAATGCTTAAACAAATGAATGCTACATCCATTTCCCTTATTCCTAAAGTTGCTAATCCTACAAGGTTGACAGATTTTCGTCCTATATCTTGCTGCAATACAGTGTACAAATGCATCGCTAAGATTCTAGCTGGGAGAATCAAAGTTGTTTTGCCATCCTTAGTTGGTTCATATCAGACTGCTTTTATCTCAGGACGGAGAATCAGTGATAACATTCTTTTGTCTCAGGAACTAATGAAAGGCTATCATAAATCTACGGGACCTGCTCGTTGTGCTATGAAAGTTGATCTGATGAAGGCTTATGACTCGGTGCGGTGGGATTTCGTTGACGCGATGTTAATAAAAATGGGATTTCCTAGAACAGCCATTGATTGGATCATGGTTTGTGTTACATCATGTCAATTCTCTATCAACGTCAATTGTGAGCTTGCACACCACTTTCAAGGGGGAAGAGGGCTGAGACAAGGGGATCCATTGTCCCCATATTTGTTTGTCCACTGGAGATGCAAGAAGGACAAAATTTCTCATCTTTGTTTTGCTGACGACTTGATGATTTTTAGCAACGGGGATGTAAACTCAATTCGTATGATTAGAACTCTGCTCACAAAGTTTCAAGACCTGTCAGGTCTGTATCCAAATCCAAACAAAAGTGACATCTTCTTGAGCGGTGTGTTACATGCTGAGAGGGAACAAATTATTCATATTCTTGGGTTTAGAGAGGGGGAGCTCCCTATGAAATATTTGGGAGTACCTCTTCTCTCGTCCAGACTAAAGGCTGTTTATTGTAAGGGCCTCGTGGATCGAATCACCTCTAAAGTTCGACATTGGACTTGTAAAACACTCTCGTATGCAGGACGGGTACAACTGATTAATTCAGTTTTATTTTCCATACAGGTCTATTGGGCATCTCTCTTTCTCTTACCTGGGCAAGTAATTAAAAATGTGGAGCAAATTATGAAATCCTTTCTTTGGTCAGGTTCAGATATGAGAACTACTGGGGCTAAAGTGGCTTGGGATCAGGTATGTCTTTCAAAAAAGGAGGGGGGGCTAGGAATAAAAAGGATAACATAATGGAACAAGATTGCTTTGTTGAAACACATTTGGAACCTGTGCAATGACTTAGATGGTTCAATATGGTCTACTTGGATCAGATCCAATCTGTTGCGAGGTAGGAATTTCTGGACAATCAAGACGCCACAAAATTGCTCTTGGGCTTGGGGAAAGATTCTAAAGTTCCGATCCTTAGCATAGCCGAAGATGAAGTACATCATAGGAGATGGAATGACAACCTCTCTATGGTTTGACAATTGGCATCCTCACAGCCCACTCGCGGATTCTTACGGGGAAAGATTCATCTATGATTCAGGTATGGCCAAGAACGCGAAGGTGAATGTGCTAATTCATAACTCAGAATGGAAAACTCCTACCACCCAAGCTATTGGCTGGCACCCCATTATAGAAGCTATTCCTTCCAATTCTAATCCTAAAATGGGGCAAAAGGATGAGATAGTTTGGTTGGATTCACCAAATCACAGATTCTCGATCAAAGTAGCTTGTGAACAACTAAGACGTCATCGTCAGATGGTTGAATGGCATGACATTGTGTGGTTCAAGAATGCTGTTCCAAGACATTCATTTCTTCTATGGATGGCTGTCCAACAGAAACTCACAACTCAAGATAAACTTCATCGGTTTGGTATACATGGTCCCAATAGATGCTCGCTCTGTCTCCACAACAATGAGGATCACAACCACTTGTTCTTTGAATGCTCCTATACTAAAGCGATCTGGTGGGATGTTTGTGACAGATGCGACATTCCAAGAATGACAAAAGGCTGGGATGAATGGATTCGATGGGTCACTGTCTCTTGGCATGGCAAGAGTTTCGTCAATTTTTCTCATAAACTGAGTTTTGCAGCTACAGTGTATCATGTATGGCAAGAACGGAATGCAAGGATCTTTGCTGGAATGTCTAGAACTTCAAATTTGGTCTTTAATCAAATCGAATGTATCATTCGTGATAAGCTTGATTTGATGAGGAATGTCGTACCAACAAATGAAAACAAAAGGATCCAACGAGCTTGGAGGGTGAATACCATAGATTCTTAATTTGTTAGTTAGCTGATTGTATTGGTTTCCCTAACGAATCTAGTGAGGTTTCAGTTTTATGGTCGGTGGCTAGCCTGTAGCCATCTGTTGTTTTATGTTTCTTTTATCATTGTAAATCTGGGGTATGCCCCTTATAATGTTTGTATCTTCTTCTTTTAATACATACGTCAACTTACCAAAAAAAAAAGTCTAGGACTCAACCACAAGGCTTGTATACCCTTTTGCCTGTACCAAAGGAACCATGGGTAGACATTTGGATGGATTTCGTCTTAGGTTTACCTAGGTCAAAACAGGGTAGGGATTCAATCTTTGTAGTTGTTGATAGGTTTTCAAAGATGGCACCATGGATGGATTTCGTCTTAGGTTTAGCCATCTGTTGTTTTATGTTTCTGTTATCATTGTAAATCTGGGGTATGCCCCTTATAATGTTTGTATCTTCTTCTTTTAATACATACGTCAACTTACCAAAAAAAAAAAAAGATGGCACAATTTATTCCATGTCATAAAACCGACAATGCCACTAACATTGCTGATTTGTTTTTTAGGGAGATAGTATGACTTCACGGGGTCCCTAAGAGCATTGTTTTTTATAGAGATGTTAAGTTTCTTAGCTATTTTTGAAAGGTATTATGGGGAAAATTGGGTACTAAACTGTTGTTTTCAACTACTTGTCACCCTCAAACAGATGGACAAACCGAACTAGTTAATAGGACCTTAACACAACTTCTGCGTGCTGTCATTCAAAAGAACTTAAAGAATTGGGAAGATTGTTTGCCATTTATAGAGTTTGCATAGAATCGTAGTGTGCACTTTACTACTGAATTTTCACCATTTGAAATTGTGTATGGATTTAACCCTTTAACTCTAATGGATTTTATTCCTTTACCTATTGATGAAAGGGTTAGTTTGGATGGTAATCGTAAAGCACAAGTGGTGAAGATACTCCATGAGAGTGTATGGCAACAGTTTGAAAAGAGGAATCGTGTGTATGCGACCAAAGCCAATAAAGGGCGCAAACATGTTGTCTTTCAGCCCGGCGATTGGGTTTGGGTGCATATGCGCAAGGACAGATTTTCGGCCCATAGGAAATCAATGCTACAACCACGAGGAGATGGGCCATTTCAGATACTTGAGAGGATCAATGACAATGTTTATAAAGTTGATTTGCCAGGTGAGTATGGTGTTAGTGCTACCTTTAATGTTTTTGATCTTACTCTCTTTGATGTAGGCGATGATTCGAGGTCGAATCCTTTTGAACAGAGAGGGGATGATGCGGATCATCCCAACACTAAGTGTAATCATGCCAACGACCCATTGGAGGTGCCAATTGGGCTAATCAGAAGAGCTAAGGCAAAGAAGCTTAAAGAAGCATTGAATGGGCTTGTTCAGAACTTATGGAGCAAGATGGAACTAGAGGGGTTTGAGACATTTAAGGAGCATGATGGACAGCCTTTAATTCATCTAGTTCAGGTCCAAGAAGAGCCCAACTCGTGTGGAACAAGGGGTTGATATGTCTGGCCCAATACCAGCCTTGTTAGGCTTTTTTTTTTCCCAATGCTACAAGGATAAAAAGTCAGCAATTTATTCTTCTAATTAAGTAAGGAAGGTGGCCATATCTTATTCCTAAAGAGGGGAGGACTATTTAATGCGAATCAATATTCGTTGGGTGGGGGTTTTTCGTTTCCAATAGTGTTGGTGCCTAGGTACAAGTGATCTTTGTGATACGGATCAGCCCAACACCAAGCGTATTCATGCCAACGACCCATTAGAGGTGCCAATTGGGCCAATCACAAGAGCTAGGGCAAATAAGCTTAAAGAAGCATTGAATGGGCTTGTTCAGAACATATGGAGCAAAATGGATCTAGATGGGCTTGAGACATTTAAGGAGCATGAAGGGCAGCCTTTAATCCATCTAGTTCAGGTCCAAGAAGAGCCCAATTCGTGTGGAACATGGGGTTGATGTGTCCGGCCCAATACCAGCCTTGTTAGGCTTGTTTTTTCTAATGCTACAAGGATAAAAAGTCAGCAATTGATTCTCCTAATTAAGTAAGGAAGTTGGCCATATCTTATTCCTAAAGAGAGGAGGACTATTTAATGTTTTTCCTAACTTAGGAAGGAAAGTAATTAAATCAACAACAAATGAGGAAATTTGTTTTCTTATTTGTCAAAGTTAAACAAGGAAATCCAAGCTAATCAAGGACATCAAGGGGGGGCAGCAACATAAATTTTTCAAATCAGATTTGTCCTAGTTTATTTGGGACTTCTTAAGGGTGACAAATCTGATTCTAGCATATTTAGCATGATAATTTTCGAAATTTTATTATTTTTATTATTTTCTTCTTAGTTTTTGGGTTATTATTACTTATTTGGGTCAATTGTAAGTGGGCTTCATATAAGTCCACCTAAGGGGGGTCCATTAGGGTTTTCTTAAGTCTAGAGTCAATATAAATAAAGGCATAACCAAACATGTAAGGTTAAGCAATTTTCAGATCAATAAACTTCTTTGCTGCACTTATTGTGTGTTGGTGGGATAATCTCCCTTCCTTGGTTCTCTAAAGAACTGAAAACGACTTATCGAAGAACAACTGTCTTCGTGGCGTCATCCTTATACTTCTCGTTCGCGAATCAATATTTGTTGGGTGGGGGTCTCCGTTTTCAATAGTGCTGGTGCCTAGGTACAAGTTATCTTTGTGTCACACTCCTATCAAACCTGATTTACTTGGCTTTTCCGGGAATTGGTGTCTTTGCGTGTGGGTTGCGTGACCACGTGATCACGAGGTTCGCATCATTTGGTACCAGAGCTTGGCTCTATTAATCAGGTTATATCCTTCTAAAATTTTTGTTTCTTGTTGATTCCGCAAAAAAATTCCTTAGTATCCAATTTCTTCTTCTCCTTGAATTTGCGGCATATAAAAAAAAATTGATATTTCATTCTGTTATTGTTCAAAATATATCAGTAGCATCAAAAACAAAAAAAAAGAGAAAAGAGAGAAGCAAAAAAAAAATCGTTCAAAAAAAAGATGTTATTGGATTTTGCTGCAGAAAACTAAATAAGAGAAAATTGGATCAAATCAACTCGGAAGTAGCTCAAATTTTATAATCTGATTATTGGGCTCCTAATCGCAGTACATATCAAATTTGGGGTCAATTGGATATCGTTTGCTTTGGGTTTCAAATTCGGGTCTAATCAGGTCTGATTCATAACGTTTTTGCGTCAGTATATCAAACCTTATGGTAAATTGCTCAAACTTTGTATTCTGTCTATTTGGGTTGATATCACACTATATCTGAAATTTTAACTCAATTGGACGTCATTTACTTTAGGTTCCAGATTCAGACTTAACTCTTCGTAAACGAGTCTGTTTTGCGTCAACTTTTGTAATTCGCTTGCTTTCTGTTGTTTTTGTTTCTTGCAGTTTATCTTCATGATATACAACATATTTGGGTGTTGTTTCATCATTTTGCATATTTTTTGTTTTTGTTTTTTATTCGAGTCTTCAGTTTCATTCATATTTCGGATAGACTCGCTTGCTACTTGCGAGAGTATCATCGCAGTTTTGTTTTGCTTGTTTTCTAGTTTTTATTGCTTCTTGAGTCATATATTTGTTTCTTTTCTTGCAGTATAATTTCAACATATCCAACATATTTTAGTGTTGTTTCATCGTTTTGCATATTTTGTTTCTGTTTTTATTCGAGTCTTTAGTTTCGTTTATATTTCGGATAGATTCGCATGCTACTCGCGAGACTATCATCCCAGTTTTGTTTTTGCTTGTTTCCTGATTTTTTATTGCTTCTTGAGTCATATATATGCATATTTGGATTGCGCTGCTCAATTGGTTCTATTTGGTGCTGGTTTGAGTTCCGCAAGAACAACAAAAAGGTGAGACGAGAGGTGTGAGATTGTGAGGACATTAAGAGTGTTTGAGCGAAACACAAGCCATGTGAGGATTTGTTTTTCCACTAACCAATTTTTGCAGGGTACTATCATGTCAATTTAAAACAACACACCGCCCCCTCCTGATGTAGAACTTCAATTCCAAATGCAAGCCATGACGAAGATGATGGAAAACATGAATTTCATGATGGGGAACGTGTGTGACAGAGTTGACAAGGTGGGAAAACATGGAAACGTGGTTGGAATATGTCCCCAAGACATGAGAAAGGTTGGGGCTGAACCGAAATCAAACAATGGCAGTGGTGCCGAAAGGCCAAGGTGGGCTGATTATGATGATTTTGAGGAGGACATTGATGATATTGGTGATGATGATTTTAAGGATGAGACCATAGGCTATCGGGAAGGTTTTCAGCAGCCTAGAAACCGAAGGGATTTCATGTATTTTGATGAGGTGCTATGGCAAAAGAAAAGGCAGATTCAAAAGGAGAGGTGGCATTAAAGAGAGAAATAAAGAGATTAGTGTTCAAAAAAAAGAATCCAAGAGTCTATCCCGTATTCTAGGGGAGATGAAGCAAGAACTTGATGTGTTAACGGCAGCAATCAATGCCTAGCAAGCTTCAAATAGAGAGGAGAAAAAAGGCTGCAATGATGATATATAAAATAGAACGGCTGTAACTTTCATCCAAAGTTGTTGGCGCCGATTGTTGGTAAGAAAAGAATTCCAAAGTGATGCGGATCAGCCCAACACCAAGCGTAATCATCCTAACGACCCATTGGAGGTGCCAATTGGGCCAATCACAAGAGCTAGAAGCTTAAAGAAGCATTGAATGGGCTTGTTCAGAACTTATGGAGCAAGATGGACCTAGACGGGCTTGAGAATTTAAGGAGCATGATGGACAGCCTTTAATGCATCTAGTTCAGGTCCAAGAAGAGCCCAATTCGTGTGGAACAACGGGTTGATATGTCCGGCCCAATACCAGCCTTGTTAGGCTTGTTTTTTTCCTAATGCTACAAGGATAAAAAGCAGCAATTTATTCTCCTAATTAAGTAAGGAAGTTAACCATATCTTATTGCTAAAGAGGGGAGGACTATTTAATGCTTTTCCTAACATAGGAAGGAAAGTAATTAAATCAGCAACAAAGGAGGAAATTTGTTTTCTTATTTCTCCAAGTTAAACAAGGAATTCCAAGCAAATCAAGGACATCAAAGGAAAGGGGGCAGCAACACAAATTTTCCAAATCAGATTTTTCCTAGTTTATGTAGAACTTTTTTTTTTTTGGTAAGTTGACGTATGTATTAAAAGAAGAAGATACAAACATTATAAGGGGCATACCCCAGATTTACAATGATAACAGAAACATAAAACAACAGATGGCTACAAGCTAGCCACCGACCATAACACTGAAACCTCACTGGATTCGTTAGGGAAACCAATACAACCAGCTAACTAACAAATTAAGAATCTATGGTATTCACCCTCCAAGCTCGTTGGATCCTTTTGTTTTCATTTGTTGGTGCGACATTCCTCATCAAATCAAGCTTATCACGAATGATACATTCGATTTGATTAAAGACCAAATTCGAAGTTCTAGACAATCCAGCAAAGATCCTTGCATTCCGTTCTTGCCATACATGATACACTGTAGCTGCAAAACTCAGTTTACGAGAAAAATTGACGAAACTCTTGCCATGCCAAGAGACAGTGGCCCATCGAATCCATTCATCCCAGCCTTTTGTCATTCTTGGAATGTCGCATCTGTCACAAACATCCCACCAGATCGCTTTAGTATAGGAGCATTCAAAGAACAAGTGGTTGTGATCCTCATTGTTGTGGAGACAGAGCGAGCATCTATTGGGACCATGTATACCAAACCGATGAAGTTTATCTTGAGTTGTGAGTTTCTGTTGGACAGCCATCCATAGAAGAAATGAATGTCTTGGAACAGCATTCTTGAACCACACAATGTCATGCCATTCAACCATCTGACGATGACGTCTTAGTTGTTCACAAGCTACTTTGATCGAGAATCTGTGATTTGGTGAATCCAACCAAACTATCTCATCCTTTTGCCCCATTTTAGGATTAGAATTGGAAGGAATAGCTTCTATAATGGGGTGCCAGCCAATAGCTTGGGTGGTAGGAGTTTTCCATTCTGAGTTATGAATTAGCACATTCACCTTCGCGTTCTTGGCCATACCTGAATCATAGATGAATCTTTCCCCGTAAGAATCCGCGAGTGGGCTGTGAGGATGCCAATTGTCAAACCATAGAGAGGTTGTCATTCCATCTCCTATGATGTACTTCATCTTCGGCCATGCTAAGGATCTGAGCTTTAGAATCTTTCCCCAAGCCCAAGAACAATTCTGTGGTGTCTTGATTGTCCAGAAATTCCTACCTCGCAACAGATTGGATCTGATCCAAGTAGACCATATTGAGCCATCTGAGTCATTGCACAGGTTCCAAATGTGTTTCAACAAAGCAATCTTGTTCCATTCTGTTATCCGTTTTATTCCTAGCCCCCCCTCCTTTTTTGGAAGACATACCTGATCCCAAGCCACTTTAGCCCCAGTAGTTCTCATATCTGAACCTGACCAAAGAAAGGATTTCATAATTTGCTCCACATTTTTAATTACTTGCCCAGGTAAGAGAAAGAGAGATGCCCAATAGACTTGTATGGAAAATAAGACTGAATTAATCAGTTGTACCCGTCCTGCATACGAGAGTGTTCGACAAGTCCAATGTCGAACTTTAGAGGTGATTCGATCCACGAGGCCCTTACAATAAACAGCCTTTAGTCTGGATGAGAGAAGTGGTACTCCCAAATATTTCATAGGAAGCTCCCCCTCTCTAAACCCAAGAATATGAATAATTTGCTCCTTCTCAGCATTTAACACACCGCTCAAGAAGATGTCACTTTTGTTTGGATTTGGATACAGACCTGATAGGTCTTGAAACTTTGTGAGCACCGTTCTGATCATACGAATTGACTTTACATCCCCGTTGCTAAAAATCATCAAGTCGTCAGCAAAACAAAGAAGGGTGACAAATCTGATTCTACCATATTTAAGATGGTAATTTTCAGATTTTTATTATTTTCTTCTTAGTTTTTGGGTTATTATTACTTATTTGGGTCAATTGTAAGTGGGCTTCATATAAGTCCACCTAAGGGGGGGTCTATTAGGGTTTCTTTAAGTCTAGAGTTAGTATAAATAAAGGTATAACCAAACATGTAAGGTTACGCAATTTTCAAATCAATAAACTTCTTTGCTGCACTTGTTGTGTGTTGGTGGGATAATCTCCCTTCCTTGGTTCTCTAAAGAACTCAAAACGACTTATCAAAGAACAACTAGCTTCGTGGCGTCGTCCTTATACTTCTCGTTCGCGAATCAATATCGTTGGGTGGGGGTTTCTGTTTCCAATAGTGCTGGTGCCTAGGTACAAGTTATCTTTGTGTTACACTTCTATCAAACCTGATTTACTTGGCTTTTCAGGAATTGGTGTCTTTGCATGTGGGTTGCGTGACCACGTGATCACGAGGTTCGCATCATTTTGGTATCAGAGCTTGACTCCATTAATCAGGTTATATCATTCTGAAATTTTTGTTTCTCGTTGATTCTGCAAAAAAAAATCCTTAGTATCCAATTTCTTCTTCTCCTTGAATTTGCGGCATATAAAAACAAATTTTGTTATTTCATTCTGTTATTATTCAAAATATATCAGTAGCATCAAAAACAAAAAAAAAAGAAAAATGGGAAAAGCAAAAAAAAAAATTCTTCAAAAAAAGATGTTTATTGGATTCTGCAGCAGAAAACTAAATAAGAGCAAATTGGATCAAATCAACTTGTAATTAGCTCAAATTTGATACTCTAATTACTGGGGTCCTATTCGCACCACATATCAAATTTGGGGTCAATTGGATATCGTTTGCTTTGGGTTTCAAATTCAGGTCTGATTCTTAACGTTTTTGCGTTAGTATATCAAACCTTTTCATAAATTGCTCAAACTTTATATTCTGTCTATTTGGGTTGATATCACACTATATCTGAAGTTTTAACTCAATTGGACATCATTTACTTTAGGTTCCAAATTCAGACTTAACTCGTCGTAAACGAGTCTGTTTTGCGTCAACTTTTGAAATTCGCTTGTTTTCTGTTGTTTTTGTTTATTGCATTTTATTTTCATGATTTTGCATATTTTTTGTTTCTATTTTTATTCGAGTCTTCAGTTTCGTTCATATTTCAGATAGACTCGCTTGCTACTCGCGAGACTATCATCGCAGTTTCATTTTGCTTGTTTTCTAGTTTTTATTGATTCTTGAGTCATCATATATATATTTGGATTGCGCTGCCAAGTTGGTTCTATTTGGTGTTGGTTTCAGTTTTGCAAGAACCGC
Source organism: Populus nigra (assembly GCF_951802175.1). Lineage (NCBI taxonomy): Eukaryota > Viridiplantae > Streptophyta > Magnoliopsida > Malpighiales > Salicaceae > Populus > Populus nigra. The sequence goes on along the minus strand of NC_084870.1, from coordinate 603,729 downwards.
AAGAAGGTGAGATGAGAGGTGTGAGCGTGTGAAGATATTAAAAGTGTTTGAGCGAAACACGAGCGACGTGAGGATAATTTTTTTTTAACCACTAACCATTTTTTGCAGGTACTATCATGTCAAATCAAAACAACACACCATCACATCCCGAGGGAGAACTTACGTTCCAAATGCAAGCCATGACACAGATGATGGAGAGGATGAAGTTTGTGATGGAAAATGTGTGTGATAGACTTGATAGGGTGGAGAAACGTGGTAACGAGGATGGTACAAGCACCCAAAATATGAGGAAGCTTGGGGCTGAATTGAAAGCGAACAATGGCAGTAGGGCCGAAAGGCCAAGGTGGGCTGATTATGAGGATTTTGAGGAGGCTGTTGATGATATTGGTGATGGTGGTTTTGAGGATGAGGCCTTAGGCCATCGGGAAGGTTTTCGGCAGCCTAGAAACCAAAGGGATTATGGGAATAGAACTAGGGGCCAATTCGGCCAAAGGGAAAATTCTCGTAGTGTTGGGGGACATGCTGATTTAGATGGTGATTTGGATGCTATCAAACTGAAAATACCTTCTTTCCAAGGTAAAAACGATCCCGAGGTATATTTGGAGTGGGAGAAAAAGGTGAAAGTGAAATTAGTAGTCATCGAAGTCACAGATTATGCACTGATTTGGTGGGATCAGAATGTTATTAGTAGAAGGAGGAGTGGAGAGCGGCCGGTAGCGTCATGGGAGGAGATGAAAGTGTTGATGAGAAGGCGATTTGTGCCTAACCACTATTATAGAGATTTGTATTTGAAATTGCAGAGTTTGAATCAGGGTTCTAGGTTCGTGGATGAGTATTTCGAGGAGATGGAGATTGCCATGATTCGGGCCAATATGATTGAGGATCGAGAAGCAACGATGGCTAGATTTCTAAATGGGCTGAAGAGAGACATTGCTAATGTTGTAGAATTACAACATTGTGTGGAATTTGAGGACATGGTCCATATGGCAACGAAGGTGGAGAGGCAAATCAAGAGAAGGGGTAGCACATGTTTTCAGACCATTTCAGCTTCATCTTCCTCAATATGGAGGCTGAATTTGAAGAGAGGGGGCTGTCCAACCAAAGCCTTATGCAAAAGTCGAACCACCTAAGGCCAAAAAGGATACTCATACGGATGGGAAAGGTAAATCTGAATCTCAACCTACTCGTGATAGAGATATTAAATGCTTTAAGTGTTTAGGGAAGGGGCACATTGCATCTCAATGTCCAAACTGAAGAGTTATGCTTACAAGAGACAATGGGGAGGTTGAATCTGAAAGTGAAGAGATGCCACCTTTGGTGGATTGTAGTGATGAGGAGATTGCATATCCTGTTGAGGGAGAGGCCTTGGTTATAAGGCGTACGCTGAACATGCAAATCAAGGAAGATGATGTAGATCAGCAACGGGAAAATATATTTCACACTCGATGTCACATCCAAAACAAGGTATGTAGCATGATAATTGATGGAGGTAGTTGTGCTAATGTTGCTAGTGATACCCTTGTGAAGAAATTGAATCTGAGTTGTATTAAGCATCCTAGGCCTTATAGATTGCAATTGTTGAATGAATGTGGTGAAGTGAGGGTTACTAAGCAGGTTTTGATTGTGTTTGCTATTGGAAAGTATTCTGATGAGATTTTGTGATGTAGTCCCAATGCATGCTAGTCACTTACTTTTGGAGCGTCCATGGCAGTTTGATCGAAAAACGATTCATGATGGGTTTAGAAATAGGTTCACTATGGTAAAGGATGGTAAAACCATCACTCTTGTACCTCTTTCTTTTTTTTTTTGGTAAGTTGACGTATGTATTAAAAGAAGAAGATACAAACATTATAAGGGGCATACCCCAGATTTACAATGATAACAAAAACATAAAACAACAGATGGCTACAAGCTAGCCACCGACCATAAAACTGAAACCTCACTAGATTCGTTAGGGAAACCAATACAACCAGCTAACTAACAAATTAAGAATCTATGGTATTCACCCTCCAAGCTCGTTGGATCCTTTTGTTTTCATTTGTTGGTACGACATTCCTCATCAAATCAAGCTTATCACGAATGATACATTCGATTTGATTAAAGACCAAATTCGAAGTTCTAGACATTCCAGCAAAGATCCTTGCATTCCGTTCTTGCCATACATGATACACTGTAGCTGCAAAACTCAGTTTACGAGGAAAAATGACGAAACTCTTGCCATGCCAAGAGATAGTGGCCCATCGAATCCATTCATCCCAACCTTTTGTCATTCTTGGAATGTCGCATCTGTCACAAACATCCCACCAGATCGCTTTAGTATAGGAGCATTCAAAGAACAAGTGGTTGTGATCCTCATTGTTGCGGAGACAGAGTGAGCATCTATTGGGACCATGTATACCAAACCGATGAAGTTTATCTTGAGTTGTGAGTTTCTGTTGGACAGCCATCCATAGAAGAAATGAATGTCTTGGAACACCATTCTTGAACCACACAATGTCATGCCATTCAACCATCTGACGATGACGTCTTAGTTGTTCCCAAGCTACTTTGATCGAGAATCTGTGATTTGGCGAATCCAACCAAACTACCTCATCCTTTTGCCCCATCTTAGGATTAGAATTGGAAGGAATAGCTTCTATAATGGGGTGCCAGCCAATAGCTTGGGTGGTAGGAGTTTTCCATTCTGAGTTATGAATTAGCACATTCACCTTCGTGTTCTTGGCCATACCTGAATTATAGATGAATCTTTCCCCGTAAGAATCTGCGAGTGGGCTGTGAGGATGCCAATTGTCAAACCATAGAGAGGTTGTCATTCCATCTCCTATGATGTACTTCATCTTCGGCCATGCTAAGGATCTGAGCTTTAGAATCTTTCCCCAAGCCCAAGAGCAATTCTGTGGCGTCTTAATTGTCCAGAAATTCCTACCTCGCAACAGATTGGATCTGATCCAAGTAGACCATATTGAGCCATCTGAGTCATTGCACAGATTCCAAATGTGTTTCAACAAAGCAATCTTGTTCCATTATGTTATCCTTTTTATACCTAGCCCCCCCTCCTTTTTTGGAAGACATACCTGATCCCAAGCCACTTTAGCCCCAGTAGTTCTCATATCTGAACTTGACCAAAGAAAGGATTTCATAATTTGCTCCACATTTTTAATTACTTGCCCAGGTAAGAGAAAGAGAGATGCCCAATAGACCTGTATGGAAAATAAGACTGAATTAATCAGTTGTACCCGTCCGGCATACGAGAGTGTCTTACAAGTCCAATGTCGAACTTTAAAGGTGATTCGATCCACGAGGCCCTTACAATAAACACCCTTTAGTCTGGACGAGAGAAGAAGTACTCCCAAATATTTCATAGGGAGCTCCCCCTCTCTAAACCCAAGAATATTAATAATTTGTTCCCTCTCAGCATTTAACACACCGCTCAAGAAGATGTCACTTTTGTTTGGATTTGGATATAGACCTGATAGATCTTGAAACTTTGTGAGCACAGTTCTGATCATACGAATTGAGTTTACATCCCCGTTGCTAAAAATCATCAAGTCATCAGCAAAACAAAGATGATAAATTTTGTCCTTCTTGCATCTCCAGTGGAACTTGAATTCTTGGTTGGCACTCATCTTGCAGAATAGCCCCGAAAGGATTTCCATACATAGGACAAACAACTATGGGGACAATAGATCCCCTTGTCTCAGCCCTCTTCCCCCTTGAAAGTAACCTGCAAGCTCACCATTGACGTTGATAGAGAATTGACATGATGTAACACAAACCATGATCCAATCAATTACTGTTTTAGGGAATCCCACTTTTATTAACACAGCGTCAACGAAATCCCACCGCACCGAGTCGTAAGCCTTCATCAGATCAACTTTCGTAGCACAACGAGCAGGTCCCGTAGATTTATGATAGCCTTTCATTAGTTCCTGAGACAAAAGAATGTTATCACTGATTCTCCGTCCTGAGATAAAAGCAGTCTGATATGAACCAACTAAGGATGGCAAAACAACTTTGATTCTCCCAGCTAGAATCTTAGCGATGCATTTGTACACTGTATTGCAGCAAGATATAGGACGAAAATCTGTCAACCTTGTAGGATTAGCAACTTTAGGAATAAGGGAAATGGATGTAGCATTCATTTGTTTAAGCATTCTACGAGTCTGAAAGAAGGATCTAACAGCGTTGATTACATCTTCCCCAACTATGTGCCACATTCTTTTGAAGAAACCTGCGTTAAAGCCATCCGGACTTGTTGTTCTTCAAACTAAACATATCATGCTTAATCTCCTCCCTTGTTACATCTTGTGCGAGTAGATGCTGTTGCGTTGAAGACAGTTTCAAGTTAATTGCCGATTCCATCGCTTCCTCGTTCAGAACCCTAGGCATCTGATCCACTCCTAACACACGATGGAAGTATGCAATTACTTCTGATTTGACTGCCTCGTGTCCTTCGACAACCTCTCCATCCTCCCTTGTAAGTGATAGAAGCTTATTTCTATTCTGTCTTCCATTTACTGATTTGTGAAAGTAGCTAGTATTCTGATCCCCCAAGCTAAGCCATTGTATCCTTGCCTTCTGTTTGAAAAAACTCTCTTCAGCCCTGACGGTAGAAGCGTATTTACGAACATCATCCCTTTCTCGCATGCACAAAATTGGATTCTCATGCGCTGTATGCAGAGCCTGTTGAGCCTTATCCATTTCATTTTTTGCATCTTTAACTCTATCTGAAATGTTGGAGAAGTGAGCCATATTGAAAAGTTTCAATTCTTGCTTTAGCTTTCTTAGTTTGCAACACAGCTGATACATTGGACAACCCCCCGAATTCTGATCCCATACCTTCTTCACCAAGGGCATGAACTCGTCATGATCCATCCACATATCGAAGAATCTGAATGGTTTCTTTATGTTCTGATCATTGCCAATAACCTTTACCACCATAGGAGAATGGTCTGACATACCCGAAGGCAAAAATCTCGCTTCTGATAAGGGGAAGTTCAGATTCCACTTCTCATTGACAAGCACTCTATCTAGTTTCCGCATAATCAGATTCTCAGGACATTGGTTCGACTAAGTATAATGCATACCTGAATACCGAAGATCATCTACTTTCGCTTCTCGAATACATGTATCCTATCTGTCCATAGTACCAGCCCACGTAGTAGACCCTCCTAACCTGTCCGACTGGTTGCGGATAGCATTAAAGTCACTCATAAGAATCCACGGGGTTGACTCCCATCCATCACTACGACTCACTATATCAGACCATAATGCCTCACGTAAGGAAGCATTATTGTCTCCATAAATAATTGAAGTATTGAAACTGATATTGGTAGCTAATATACTGACAAAAACATGAATAGCCTGGTCTGACACTCCAACAACATCCACCTTCACCGTTTCAGCATTCCAACAAACCCAAATACGACCACGACAAGAGAAATCATAATTATATAAGAAGGATCAAGAACGCAGAAGAAGTTTAGAAACATTATCTTTATTCTTGTCTTTAACTCGAGTTTCAACCAAACCAAAAAAAGCTATCCTCTCTTGATGGATGAGTCGACGCAATTCTGAATGCTTTATAGGATCATTCAAACCTCTAACATTCCAACATCCAATAATCATAGGAAAATAGAGAGGAGTACAAACAGCAACACAAAGATTACCTTGACGTGCCTCCTGGAGAGGAGCCAGATTTTTTATTCTTCTTTGAAGAGGCTTTTGAACCCTTTTTCTTTTTCTCTAGAGAGTCTCTAGCTTTAATAGCTAACTGATTAACAGTTTCCCTTTCGGTGGAATTCAGGGTTTGAGGGGTTGTCAGGATCGTTGACGTTAACTCCTTATCGGTTTGTTCCCCATCTGTATCACCTCCCATTGCGTCCATATCTTGATCTAAAGCAGTACTTGCAGCCCCTTGCTCGTAAACTCTTCAAGACAAGAGGAGAGGAAGGATTTTCATCTTCATGACAAGCAGCATTGCGTACATCTGATGCCGCATGATCATTCATATTACAATCAGACATATGTATACCAGATGTTGACCAACCATTCTCAATACAATTACCCACTTTAGATGCCAAGGGAGCATTCTCCCCACTCACAGAACCCTTGTTTCGTTTACCAACTACCTGCCACTGAAACTGATTCTGCTTGTTATCCGCAGATTTAGAGTTCACAGCTCCTAGATTCCTCTTACCCTCTGCCACCACTTTAAGATTATCAATGTTCTTAGTAGCATATAGTGCGGTGGTGTGTCCAAAGACATAGCAATTACTGCACTTCGACGGTATCCATTTGTACTCAGCTGAAATTGTTATGAATAACCCATTTGGACAGCGAAGATCATATTCCTTAACCAACATCTTCGAAGCATCTATCTCAACGCAAACTCTTGCGTAACTAAGCCTTTTACGCAACAATGTCGTATGATCCGCATGAAGGGGGACTCCAATAGCACTCGCTACACAGCTCAGCCCCTTAATAGTCCAATACTCGAGAGGGACATTATACAGCCTAACCCATACCGGAAATCTGGCCAAATCATCTTTCAAAAATTGTATGTTCGGTTGCCAACGTTTAAGCATCAAAGGCCTGTTTGCCATGTGCCATGGGGCTCTTTCCAGCACATTAGTGGCATGATCGACAGAATCAAAGGTGAAGATGAAGAAACCATTATCCGAAGACAAAACTTCTGATAGACCGTAGGAGCTCCATATTCTTTTGGCAATAGAATTAACCACGGGATACAGTAATTTCTGCCCCATAAAATGACCAACTAGGGTGGATTTCCAAAATTCGCAGCCATCTTCAAACACATCAAGTGGAGGAGCTACTGTCACACGACCATCAGTCATAGTAGGGGGAGCAAAGTGCAGATTACGGACTGAACTAATGCCAAGGGTTTTGCTACCCTCATTGTCATCAACATCAGAACCCTTCAAAGCATTTAAAAAATTCAATTTGGGTCTAAGTTTTAGTTGTTCTTGTTGATGAGACCCTACCTTCACCTCATCAACTTTAGAACCCAACACATGGTTCATTTCTGGAACAACATTAGAAGCTTGGACAGTATAGTGTTTCTCTATACTAACATCAGAATCAACTTGAAACTGAGAAATCCTCATCCCATGGCTATTCAACATATCTTGCAGTTCTAATCTTAATGCATGTCCAGACTTAACTTGATTGTGTTGTTCAATGTTAGAGCTAACCATTGGAACATTTTCCACAGAATAACATAGAGACATTATGGTAGCATACAGATACTAGAGAAAACAAAATTCTAAGAAGATAAACTGAGTCCAAGAAGCAACCTAAGCTCAGAAATAACAGCAACCTAACTCATAAACAACAAGAAGCAGATTAGTTCATGAAGGAAGAAGAGAATTACAGAATTACGAGGCCAATATCTCCCAGCACACTGATTGTAACAATAATCCGTTCGGTCAAGATGTAGAGTAGGTTCTGAAGAACAACATACTCAAAAATGGTAACGATCCAACGGTGAACAAAGGAGATCAAGCTATGACAAACCACTCTGAAACTAGCAAGAAAAAAGAAACTTTTCCAAAGAACTGTGAGTTAATCTTCACATATGGCAAAGGCCTTCATGTCTATGACAGCCATAAGAGAAATCATGAAGAAAATCCATTCACTATGCTGCAACTTCACCACTTCTCCATAGTTCCAGAACTGAAATTGCAGAATAGTAGAAATATTGCGAGATCAATATCTCTTACCTCGTTGATTGGATAACAAATCCGTTCGGTCAATATTGAGAGAAGTTTGGAAGGAACAACATAGTCAGAAATGAGAACAATCCAACGGTGGACGGAGTAGATGTAGCTCCGACAGCTCCACACCCTCTCTCTTTCTCTCTTCTCTCTCTCTCTAGGGTTCCTAATTTGAGCTATCTTGTACCTCTTTCTCCAAAACAAGTGTATGATGATCAAATGAAATTAAAAAAAGAATGTGAGGATGGGAAGAGTGAAAATTCACATGAGGACAATGGTGAGAGAAAACCATCAGATTCGGCTAAACCTAAATCATTAATTAAACCGGTTGAGAGTGGAGGTAAAAACAAAGGAGTGAAGAAAGTAAGCTTGTGTGATGATAGTAGTGTGGAAAATTAAAGAAACAACCTAATTTTTATGCAAAAGGATCTCAAATCAGATTTGCATTTTTCACTAATAAGCCAATGATCTTGTGTATAAGGAGGCTTATTTTAACACTAACGATCTTGATCCTGCTATTCCTAGTATGGCTGTTTCTTTGATGTAGGAGTTTGATGATGTATTCTCTGAAGACATCCCTAATGGATTACCACCATTAAGGGGGATTGAACATCAAATTGACCTTGTGCCCGGAGCTTCGATTCCTAACCGTCCAGCCTATAGAAGCAACCCCGAGGAGACAAAGGAGCTTTAAAGGCAAGTAAATGAGTTGATGATGAAGGGGTACATTCGTGAGAGTATGAGTTCTTTGTGCTGTGCCTAAAAAGGATGGAACATGGAGGATGTGTGTTGATTGTCATGCCGTCAATAACATAACGGTAAAGTATCGACATCCTATTCCAAAGCTTGATGACATGCTAGATGAGTTACATGGATCATGTATTTTCTCTAAGATTGACCTAAAAAGTGGGTACCATCAGATTAGGATGAAAGAGGGTGATGAGTGGAAAACTACATTTAAGACTAAGCATGGTTTGTATGAATGGTTAGTCATGCCGTTTGGACTTACAAATGCGCCTAGCATGTTTATGCGTTTAATGAATCATGTATTGCGTGCGTTTATAGGTAAGTTTGTTGTTGTGTATTTTGATGACATTTTGATCTATAGCAAGAACTTAAATGAGCATCTTGATCATTTGCGTAATGTACTTAGTGTATTGCATAATGAGCAATTATATGCTAATCTTAAGAAGTGTACCTTTTATATGGAAAAAATTGTGTTTCTTGGCTATGTCGTAACTGCGCAGGGTATCGAGATGGACAAGGAGAAAGTTAAAGCCATCCGGGATTGGCCCACACCAAAATCGACAAGTGAGGTAAGGAGTTTTCATGGACTTGCTAGTTTTTATAGAAGATTTGTGAAGGATTTTAGTACTATTGCTTATTGCTGCACCTTTAACTGAAATTGTGAAAAAGTCTGTTGGATTCAAATGGAATGATGAACAGGATAAGACTTTTAATTTGTTGAAAGATAAACTTTGTTTGGCACCTGTTTTAGCTTTGCCAGACTTTACAAGAGCTTTTGAAGTTGAATGTGATGCGTCAGGTATTGGTATAGGAGCTGTGTTAATGCAGGATATGAGGCCCATTGCGTATTTCAACGAAAAACTTAATGGGGCAGCTTTGAATTACCCTACATATGACAAGGAGCTCTATGCCTTGGTAAGAACTCTAGAGACGTGGCAGCATTACCTGTGGCCTAAGGAGTTTGTGATACATTCTGATCATGAATCATTGAAGCACTTGAAATGGCAAGGTAAGTTGAGTAGGAGACATGCCAAATGGGTAGGAATTTATTGAAACCTTTCCGTATGTGATCAAGTATAAGCAAGGAAAAGAAAACATTGTGGCTGATGCACTTTCGTGAAGGTATGTTCTTTTATCTACTTTGCATGCTAGATTTCTAGGATTTGAACACATAAAAGAATTGTACAAGGATGATAGTGATTTTGCTAATGTTTACAATGCTTGTGAAACTTTGGCTTTTGGAAAGTTTTATAGACTTGATGGATATTTGTTTAAAGAGAGTCGATTGTGTGTTCCATTAAGTTCTATGCGTGAATTTGTTGTACGTGAAGCACATGGGGGCGGGTTGATGGGGTATTTTGGTGTTGTTAAGACTTTGGATGTGTTGCATGAGCATTTTTATTAGCTTAAAATGAAAAAAGATGTGCAACGCATATGTGATAAATGCATAACTTGATGCTCCTATACTAAAGCGATCTGGTGGGATGTTTGTGACAGATGCGACATTCCAAGAATGACAAAAGGCTGGGATGAATGGATTCGATGGGCCACTGTCTCTTGGCATGGCAAGAGTTTCGTCAATTTTTCTCGTAAACTGAGTTTTGCAGCTACAGTGTATCATGTATGGCAAGAACGGAATGCAAGGATCTTTGCTGGAATGTCTAGAACTTCGAATTTGGTCTTTAATCAAATCGAATGTATCATTCGTGATAAGCTTGATTTGATGAGGAATGTCGCACCAACAAATGAAAACAAAAGGATCCAACGAGCTTGGAGGGTGAATACCATAGATTCTTAATTTGTTAGTTAGCTGGTTGTATTGGTTTCCCTAACGAATCCAGTGAGGTTTCAATGTTATGGTCGGTGGCTAGCTTGTAGCCATCTGTTGTTTTATGTTTCTGTTATCATTGTAAATCTGGGGTATGCCCCTTATAATGTTTGTATCTTCTTCTTTTAATACATACGTCAACTTACCAAAAAAAAAGATAAATGCATAACTTGTAGGAAAGCAAACTCTAGGATTCAACCACATGGCTTGTATACCCCTTTGCCTGTACCTAAGGAACCATGGGTAGACATTTCGATGGATTTCATCTTAGGTTTACTTAGGTCAAAATGGGGTAGGGATTCAATCTTTGTAGTTGTTGATAGGTTTTCAAAGATGACAAACTTTATTCCATGTCATAAAACCGACGATGCCACTAACATTGCTGATTTGTTCTTTAGGGAGATAGTACGACTTCACGGGGTCCCTAAGAGCATTGTTTCTGATAGAGATGTTAAGTTCCTTAGCTATTTTTGGAAGGTGTTATGGGGAAAATTAGGTACTAAAATGTTATTTTCAACTACTTGTCACCCCCAAACATATGGACAAACCGAAGTAGTTAATAGGACCTTAACACAACTTCTACGTGCTGTCATTCAAAAGAACTTAAAGAATTGGGAAGATTGTTTGCCATTTATAGAGTTTGCATATAATCGTAGTGTGCACTCTACTACTGAATTTTCACCATTTGAAATTGTGTATGGATTTAACCATTTAACTCTAATGGATTTGATTCCTTTGCCTATTGATGAAAGGGTTAGTTTGGATGGTAATTGTAAAGCACAGGTGGTGAAGACACTCTATAAGAGTGTGCAGCAACAGATTGAAAAGAGGAATCATGTGTTTGCGACCAAAGCCAATAAAGGGCGTAAACATGTTGTCTTTTAGCCCGGCGATTGGGTTTGGGTGCATATGCGCAAGGAGAGATTTCCAGCCCATAGGAAATCAAAGCTACAACCACGAGGAGATGGGCCATTTCAGATACTTGAGAGGATCAATGACAATGCTTATAAAGTTGATTTGCCAGGTGAGTATGTTGTTAGTGCTACCTTTAATGTTTCTAATCTTACTCTGTTTGATGTAGGCGATGATTCGAGGTCGAATCCTTTTGAAGAGAGAGGGGATGATGCGAATCAACCCAACACCAAGCGTAATCATGCTAACGACCCATTGGAGGTGCCAATTGGGCCAATCACAAGAGCTAGGGCAAAGAAGCTTAAAGAAGCATTGAATTGGCTTGTTCAGAACTTATAGAGCAAGATGGACCTAGACGGGCTTGAGAATTTAAGGAGCATGATGGACAGCCTTTAATTCATCTAGTTCAGGTCCAAGAAGAGCCCAATTCGTGTGGAACAAGGGGTTGATATGTTCGGCCCAATACTAGCCTTGTTAGGCTTGTTTTTTTCCTAATGCTACAAGAATAAAATGCAGCAATTTATTCTCCTAATTAAGTAAGGAAGTTGGCCATATCTTATTCCTAAAGAGGAGGACTATTTAATGCTTTTCCTAACATAGGAAGGAAAGTAATTAAATCAGCAACAAAGGAGAAAATTTGTTTTCTTATTTGTCCAAGTTAAACAAGGAAATCCAAGCTAATCAAGGACATCAATGGAAAGGGGGCAGCAACACAAATTTTCCAAATCAGATTTTTCCTACTTTATGTAGGACTTCTTAAGGGTGACAAATCTGATTCTAACATATTTAAGATGATAATTTTCGGATTTTTATTATTTTTATTATTTTCTTCTTAGTTTTTGGGTTATTATTACTTATTTGGGTCAATTATAAGTGGGCTTCATATAAGTCCACCTAAGGGGGGTCCATTAGGGTTTCTTTAAGTCTAGAGTCAGTATAAATAAAGGCATAACCAAACATGTACGGTTACACAATTTCCAAATCAATAAACTTCTTTGCTGCACTTATTGTGTGTTGGTGGGATAATCTCCCTTCCTTGGTTCTCTAAAGAACTGAAAACGACTTATCGAAGAACAACTGGCTTCATGGCATCATCCTTATACTTCTCGTTCGCGAATCAATATTCGTTGGGTGGGGGTTTCCGTTTCCAATAGTGTTGGTGCCTAGGTACAAGTTATCTTTGTGTCACACTTCTATCAAACCTGATTTACTTGGCTTTTCGGGAATTGGTGTCTTTGCATGTGGGTTGCGTGACCATGTGATCACGAGGTTCGCATCATAAAGGCTTCAAAAGAAGGCTAAGGAATTGTCCATTCAACTTGTTGGTGATTCGAGGATGAATTATCTTGAAGAGAGAGGGAATGATACAATCTAGGAAAGGTCAAATTCGGATTTTGATGTAAAAAGTGCAACTATCCAGTTTTACGGCAACAATCATAATTCTCAATCCGAACGTTGGATCGGGCTGACATTTTATGCGGAGTCTTCTGACATGTTGTCCTATCTAGGGCTAAACTTTTAGGTCAATTGGAGTTAGGAAGGGCATCGAAACACAGGTCAACAGAGGCTATACGAATTTTGTTATTTACTTTCTTTTGACTTGTGGACTTCCTATTTGGCTAGGATTCTTTTTCTAAAAGGATGTGGCAGCTTATTTGGGAATCTTCTAATTCTCCAAAGATCTTTAATGGGCTGCAACATAGTTTCCATGTGTGTCACGGATTCATAAATGTTTCAGAATCCTTTTCTTACAAGGATTCCTTATTCATCCTAGCTACAAAAAGGAAAGAAGATTTCAAAATAAATTCTACCTTCAGATCAGATTTCCTAGTCTATTTAGGACATCTTAATGGTGACAAATCTGATTCTAGCATATTTAGGATACTAATTTCGGATTTCTTATTGTTACTATTATTTTCTTCTTAGTTTAGGGTTTATTTATATTATTTGGGTTTAATTGTAAGTGGGCATCATATAAGTCCACATAAGGGGTCTATTAGGGTTTATTTTAGTTTGGAGTCACTATAAATAAATAAGGGCATAAGCAGACATGTAAGGCTAGACAATTTAGATTAATAAAACTTCTTGTTTTGCTGCATTTTGTGTGTGTGTGTTGGTGAGGTAATCTCCCTTCCATGGTTCTCTAAAGAACTGAAAACCGACTTATCGAAGAACAACTGTCTTCGTGGCGTCATTCCTTATACTTCTCGTTCGCCAATCAATATTCGTTGGGTGGGGGTCTCCGTTTCGACTAATGCTGGTGTCTAGGTACAAGTTATCTTTGTGTCACACTCCTATCAAACCTGATTTACTTGGCTTTCCGGGAATTGGTGTCTTTGCGCGTGGGTTGCGTGACCACGTGATCACGAGGTTCGCATCAGTATGAATGGCATCCTCTGCATCTTCAGTCCAGCCAAATTGCCCTTTTTTTGAGAAGATTTGTGAGAGTCTGAGTAATTAGACCATAATTCCGAACAAACTTGCGGTAATAACCTGTTAACCCCAAAAATCCACGCAGCTCAGAAATATTAGTAGGTCATGGCCATGCTACCATGGCCTCAATTTTTTTGCTATCAACCTTCACCCCTTGATGAGAGACAATATTACCCAAATATTCTAGCTCTTGCTTACTAGACATTTACTAGCATTGAGAAAAAACTGTTGCTGCTTCAAAATTTCCAAGGTTTGAGTGACATGATGTAAATGCATTTTCCATGTAGGGCTATTAATCAAGATGTCATAAAAAAAATACCAATATAAATTTTTGTAAATGGGGTCGAAAAATAGCATTCATAATAGCTTGGAATGTAGATGGTGCCTTACTCAAGCCAAATGGCATAACAAGATATTCATAATGACTGTTGTGTGTACGAAAGTAGTCTTATGTATATCTGAAGGTTGCACTCGTACTTGATGGTACCTGGCTTTTAAATCCAGTTTGGTGAAATATGTTGCCCCATGCAGTTCATCCAACGTATCTTCCACTGCAGGAATTGGAAACCGATCTTTGATAGTGATTGCATTGAGAGATCGATAGTCGATGCAAAAGCGTCAACTGCCATCTTTTTTCTTCACTAGCAACACAGGAGATGAGAAGGGACTGGTGCTAGGTCTGATGAGTCCAGAATTCAGCATTTCCTGGACTTGTTTTTCAATCGCTACCTTCTAGAAATAAGCATATCGATAAGGTCGAACGTTGACTGGCTCAATTCCTTCCTTGAGGGGAATATTGTGATCAATCTCATGTTTGGGTGGCAATTGTGCAGGTTCTTTGAAGATCTCATTATATTTATCTAAGACCTGGCACATACTCAGTGACTGATTCTCTTCAGTTTCATGCATGTTTGACTGTGGACAAATTACAAATTGTGAATGTCCTTAGCGAAACTCTTTGGAAATCTCCTTCAGTGAAGCGGCTTGAATAGGCTAACGAAGAATGAATTGAAATGTTGGAGGCTGGGCTAGGTGGAGTGCAAGAAGGAGTACAGAGAATGGAGATAAGCATGTCTGGAAAAATACGTCAACTAGAAGAAACTATCAATAAACTTTTAGAGGCGATGTTATCAAGCAAAAGCCAAAGGTGGGCTGATTATGAGGATTTTGAGGAGGTCATTTGACGTGCATCGTGGGAATTATAATCCATCTTGTAAAGTTAAATCTAATATGCAAGAGGATTCAGATGGTCCAATGACAAGAGTGAGAGCAAAACAACTACAAAAGGGCCTTGACGAGTCAAATTGGAATAATTGAAGCTGCGTCGGAGTTAAAAATTAGCAATCAGTTTGAAATTGGTCCAAGAGTGCTTATTTGCCTACAATTGGAACTTAAAGATGGGAAAAGCCCTTAATGGTTCTTTTGATGCTGGCCTACTTGAATTTGGGTTAATAATGCAAATAAGTGAAGGAATTGATGTTGTTTACGGTCAGAACAGTAAATGAATTTGAACCTGAATTTGAAGTCACTAATTGCATGTGAAAACAAGACTAATCTAGGTGGATTTCAAGTTCAGAACGTGCTCTTTCTAGATTGTCCAACCATGATTGCATTGGACTTTTGTGCAAGAAGTTATAGCCATTTTAAATTTGGTCTGTTTATGTTTCAATTAAAGTCAAAAAATGTGTGCTAGTTTAATTTGTCTAATTACTTTTTCAAAGTCTAATTTTTGGGCTTGACTTCTATCATGTTGAATTTTTCCTAACTTCGGAGGGATGTTCCAATTATAAATATAGTATCAGAATATGTAATAAAGACTTTTGACCAAGATTTGAAACTTAATTAAAAGAATTAAGAGTTGTTCTTCCAAATTGATTTTGTGAAGAACCCTGGCTGACTTATCACTCTTCAATCACAAAGAGTGTGGCATTGAAATCCTATATTGATCTTTGTGGCGTCCAGATTGACTTATCAAAGTATCATTCTAATCTATGCTCCATCTTATTTACCTTAAATCACTATAATCCAACCTAAACACCAAATGAAAAACAACACAACGAGACCCATCCTTCATCTATTTTCGTTAGACTCATTGTTGCCAATTTTCGAATCATTCACGGCACATCAAATATTAACATGCTACATACCTTGTTTTGGATGTGACATCAAGTGTGAAATATATTTTCATGTTGCTGATCTACATTATCTTCTTTGATTTGCATGTTCAGCGCATGCCTTATAACCAAGGCCTCCCCCTCAACAGGATATGCAATCTCCCCATCGCTACAATCCACCAACAGTGGCATCTCTTCATTTTCAAATTTGTCACTTTCAGATTCAACCTCCCCATTGCCTATTGTAAGCATAACTCTTCGATTTGGACACTCAGATGCAATGTGCCCCTTCCCTAAACACTTAAAGTATTTAATATCTCTATCACGAGTAGGTTGCGATTCAGATTTACCTTTCCCATCCATATGAATATCCTTTTTGGTCTTAGGTGGTTCGGACTTCGCATACGGCTGTGGTTGGACAACCCCCTCTCTCTTTAAATTTGGCCTCCATGTTGAGGAAGATGAAGCGGAATTGGTTTGAAAACATGTACTGCCCCTTCTCTTTATTTGCCTCTCCACCTTCGTTGCCATATGGACCATGTCCTCCAATTCCACACAATGTTGTAATTCTACAACATTCGCAATGTCCCTATTCAGCCCATTTAGGAATCTAACCATAGTAGCTTCCCGATCCTCAATCACATTGTCCCGAATCATGGCGATCTTTATCTCCTTGAAATTCTCATCCACGGACCTAGAACCCTGATTCAAAACCTATAATTTCAAATACAAATCTCTATAATAGTGGTTAGGCACAAATTGCCTTCTTATCAACACTTTCATCTCCTCCCACGATGCTACCGGCCTCTCTCCACTCCTCCTTCTACAAATCACATTCTGATCCCACCAAATTAGTGCATAATCAGTGAATTCGATGACTACCAATTTCACTTTCTTCGCCTTCGAATAGTTATGGCAATAAAAAATCCAATCCACCTTTTTCTCCTACTTCAAATACGCCTTGGGATCGTTTTTACCTTGAAAAGAAGGTATTTTCAGTTTGATAACATCCAAATCACCATCTAAATCAGCATGTCCCCCAACACTACAGAAATTTTCCCTGTGGCCGAATTGGCCCCTACTTCAGATGGTTTCTAAGCTGCCAAAAACCTTTCCAATGACCTATGGTCTCATCCTCAAAAATACAATCACCAATATCACCAACGGCCTCCTCAAAATCCTCATAATTTGCCCACCTTAGCCTTTTAGCCCTATTGCCACTGTTTGATTTCGGTTAGCCCCAACCTTTTTCACTTCTTGGGTACATGATCCAGCCACATTTCCATGTTTCTCCACCCTATCAAGTCTGTCACACACGTCCCCCATCACAAAATTCATCCTCTCCATCATTTTGTGTCTTGGCTTGCATTTGGAACTTAATTTCTCCATCAGGATGGGGTGGTGTGTTGTTTTTCACACAAACTAAAGCCTTTCAAAAATTAATAATCATCCTCTCTTTGGAAAAAAGATCTGGCCAACTTCTTCACTTAATTAGAAGAATAAATTGCTGACTTTCTACCCTTGTAGCATTAGGAAAAAATACAAGCCTAACAAGGTTGGTATGGGGCCGGACACATCAACCCCTTGTTCCACACGAATTGGGCTCTTCTTGAACCTGAATTAGATGAATTAAAGGTTATCCTTCATGCTCCTTAAATATCTCAAGCCCCTTTAAGGCCATCTTGCTCCATGTGTGTAGAACAAGCCCATTCAATGCTTATTTAAGCTTCTTTGCCCTAGCTCTTGTAATTGGCACCTCTAATGGGTCATTGACATGATTACGCATGGTGTTGGGCTAATCCTCATCATCCTCTCTCTCAAAAAGGATTCAACCTCGAATAATCACTTACATCAAACAGAGGAAGATCAGAAACATTAAAGGTAGCATTAACACCATACTCACCTAACAAATCAACTTTATAAGCATTATCATTAATCCTCTCAAGGATCTGAAATGGCCCATCTCCTCATGGTTGTAGCTTTGATTTCCTTGTGCATAGCACCCAAACCCAATCGTCGGGCTGAAAGACAACATGTTTGTGCCACTTATTAGCTTTGGTCGCAAAAACATGATTTCTCTTTTTAATATGTTGCCGCACACTCTCATGGAGTGTCTTCACCACATATGCTTTACGGTTACCATCCAAACTAACCATTCAATCAACAGGCAAAGGAATTAAATCTATGGGTGTTAAAGGCTTAAATCAATATATAATTTCAAATTTTTAAAATTCTGTAGTAGAGTACACACTACGATTATATTCAAACTGATGTGGATCAGCCCAACACCAAGCGTAATCATGCCAACGACCTATTTGAGGTGCCAATGAGGCCAATCACAAGAGTTAGGGCAAAGAAGCTTAAAGGAACATTGAATTGACTTGTTCAGACCATATGGAGCAAAATGGACCTAGAGGGGCTTGGGACATTTAAGAAGCATGAAGGACAGCCTTTAATTCATCTAGTTCAGGTCCAAGAAGCGCCCAATTCATGTGAACAAGGGGTTGATGTGTCCGGCCTAATACCAGCCTTGTTAGGCTTGTTTTTTTTTCTAATGCTACAAGCATAAAAAGTTAGCAATTTATTCTCATAATTAAGTAAGGAAGTTGGCCCTATCTTATTCCTAAATAGGGGACGACTATTTAATGCTTTTCCTAACATAGGAAGGAAAGTAATTAAATCAGCAACAAAGAAGGAAATTTGTTTTCTTATTTGTTCAAGTTAAACAAGGAAATCCAAGATGCCTCTGGAAACTGCAGTAAAAGTTTAATCGCGATCTAACGGTCGGATCCAAAGTTATGGCCCTTTCGAACCGTTACTCCAGCCTGGCGCTACAAGACATCCACCTCACCGTGTACGGATTCCACATGCACTCCATGGAAAAGAGCCTCCAGAAACTCCAGTAAAAGTTTGATTGGGATCCAACGGTCGGATCAAAAGTTATAGCCCTTTCGAATCGTTACTCTAGCCTGGCGCTACCAGACCTCCACCTCACCGAGTATGGATTCCAGATGCACTCCATGGAAAAGGGCTTTTAGAAACTCCAGTAAAAGTTTGATCGCGATCCAACGATCGAATCCAAAGTTATGGCCCTTTCCAACCGTTACTCTAGCCTGGCGCTACAAGACCTCCACCTCACCGTGTATGGATTCCACATGCACTCCATGGAAAAGGGCCTCCGGAAACTCCAGTAAAAGTTTGATCGCGATCCAACGGTCGGATCAAAAGTTATAGCCCTTTCGAGCCGTTACTCAAGCCTGGCGCTACCAGACCTCCACCTCACCGTGCATGGATTCCACATGCACTCCATGGAAACGGTCCTCCGGAAACTTCAGAAAATTTTTGATCGCGATCCAACGGTCGGATCCAAAGTTATGGCCCTTTCCAACCGTTACTCTAGCCTGGCGCTACAAGACCTCCACCTCACCATGTATGGATTCCACATGCACTCCATGGAAAAGGGCCTCCAAAAACTCTAGTAAAAGTTTGATCCCGATCCAACGGTCGGATCAAAAGTTCTAGCCATTTTGAATCATTACTCTTGCTTGGCGCTGCCAGACCTCCACCTCACCGTGCATGGATTCCACATGCACTCTATGGAAAAGGTCCTCCGGAAACTCCAGAAAATTTTTGATCGCGATTCAACGGTCAGATCCAAAATTATGGCCCTTTCGAACTGTTAGTCTAGCCTGGCGCTACAAGACCTCCACCTCACCGTGTATGGATTCCACATGCACTCCATGGAAAAGGGCCTCCAGAAACTCCAGTAAAAGTTTGATCGTGGTCCAATGGCTGGATCAAAAGTTATGGCCCTTTCGAACCGTTACTCTAGCGTGGCGCTACCAGACCTCCACCTCACCGTGTATGGATTCCACATGCAATCCATGGAGAAGGGCCTCCGGAAACTCCAGTAAAAGTTTGATCGCGATCCAATGGTCGGATCAAAAGTTATAGCCCTTTCGAATCGTTAATCTAGCCTGGCGCTACCAGACCCGCACATCACCGAGTATGGATTGCACATGCACTCCATGGAAAAGGTCCTATGGAAATTCTAGTAAAAGTTTGATCGCGATCCAACGGTCGGATCCAAAGTTATGGCCCTTTCCAACCGTTACTCAAGGCTATGGCTACCACACCTCCACCTTATCGTGCATGATTCCACATGTACTACATGGAAAAGGGCCTCCGGAAACTCCAGTAAAAGTTTGATCGCGATCCAACGGTCGGATCAAAAGTTATAGCCCTTTCGAATCGTTACTCTATCCTGGCGCTACCAGACCCCCACGTCACCGAGTATGGATTTCACATACACTTCATGGAAAAGGTCCTATGGAAACTCCAGTAAAAGTTTAATCGCGATCCAACGGTCGGATCCAAGGTTTTGGCCCTTTCCAACCGTTACTCAAGGTTGTGGCTACCACACCTCCACCTCACTGTGCATGGATTCCATATGCACTACATGGAAAATGGCATCCGAAAACTCCAGTAAAAGTTTGATCGCGATCCAACGGTCGGATCCAAAGTTATGGCCCTTTCGAACCGTTACTCTAGCCTGGCACTACAAGACCTCTACCTCACCGTGTATGGATCCCACATGCACTCCATGGAAAAGGGCTTCCAGAAACTCCAGTAAAAGTTTGATCGCGATCCAACGGTCGGATCCAAAGTTATGGCCCTTTCGAACTGTTACTCTAGCCTGGCGCTGCCAGACCTCCACCTCACCTAGCATGGATTCCATATGCACTCCATGGAAAAGGGCCTCCGAAAACTCCAGTAAAAGTTTGACCGCGATCCAACGGTCGGATCCAACGTTTTGGCCCTTTCAAACCGTTACTCAAGCCTGGCGCTACCAGACCTCCACCTCACCGAGTATGGATTCTAGATGCACTCCAAGGAAAAGGGCCTCCGGAAACACCAATAAAAGTTTGATCACGATCCAACGGTCGGATCCAAAGTTATGGCCCTTTCGAACCGTCACTCAAGGCTG
Organism: Populus nigra; assembly: GCF_951802175.1. Taxonomy (NCBI): domain Eukaryota; kingdom Viridiplantae; phylum Streptophyta; class Magnoliopsida; order Malpighiales; family Salicaceae; genus Populus; species Populus nigra. The sequence goes on along the minus strand of NC_084870.1, from coordinate 582,972 downwards.
TGGCTACCACACCTCCACCTCACCGTGAATGGATTCCACATGCACTCCATGGAAAAGGGCCTCCGCAAAACTCCAGTCAAAGTTTGATCACGATCCAATGATCGGATCAAAAGTTATAGCCCTTTCGAACCGTTACTCAAGCTTAGCGCTACCACACCTCCACCTCACCGTGTATGGATTCCACATGCACTCCATGGAAAAGGGCCTCCAGAAACTCCAGTAAAAGTTTTATCGCGATCCACGGTCGGATCCAAAATTATGGCCCTTTCGAACTGTTACTCAAGCCTGTGGCTACCAGACCTCCACCTCACCATGTATGGATTCCACATGCACTCCATGGAAAAGAGCCTCCTGAAACTCCAGAAAAAGTTTGATCGCGATACAACGGTCGGATCAAAAGTTATGTCCCTTTCGAACTGTTACTCTAGTCTGGCGCTACCAGACATCCACCTCACCGTGTATGGATTCCACATGCAATCCATGGAAAAGGTCCTATGGAAATTCTAGTAAAAGTTTGATCGCGATGCAACGGTCGGATCCAAAGTTATGGCCCTTTCCAACTGTTACTCAAGGTTGTGGCTACCACACCTCCACCTCACCGAGTAAGGATTGCACATGCATTCCATGGAAAAGGGACTCCGGAAACTCCAGTAAAAGTTTGATCGCGATCCAACGGTCGGATCAAAAGTTATAGCCCTTTCAAATCGTTACTCTAGCCTGGCGCTACCAGACCCCCACGTCACCTAGGATGGATTTCACATGCACTCCATGGAAATGGTCCTATGGAAACTCTAGTAAAAGTTTGATCGCGATCCAACGGTCGGATCCAAAGTTATGGCCCTTTCGAACCGTTACTCTAGCCTGGCGCTTCCAGACCTCCACCTCATCGAGTATGGATTCTACATGCACTCCATGGAAAAGGGCCTCCGCAAACTCTAGTAAAAGTTTGATCGCGATCCGACGGTCGGATCCAAAGTTATGGCCCTTTCGAATCGTTACTCAAGCCTGTGGCTACCACACCTCCACCTCACCGTGTATGGATTCCACATGTATTCCATGGAAAAGGGCCTCCGGAAACTCCAGTAAAATTTTTATCGCGATCCAACGGTCGGATCAAAAGTTATAGCCCTTTCGAATCGTTAATTTAGCGTGGCGCTACCAGACCCGCACGTCACCGAGTATGGATTTCACATGTACTCCATGGAAAAGGTCCTATGGAAACTCTAGTAAAAGTTTGATCGCGATCCAACGGTCGGATCCAAAGTTATGTCCTTTTCGAACCGTTACTCAAGGCTGTGGCTACCACACCTCCACCTCACCTTGCTTGGATTCCACATGCATTACATGGAAAAGGGCCTCCGGAAAGTCCAGTAACAGTTTGATCGCGATCCAACGGTCGGATTAAAAGTTATAACCCTTTCGAATCGTTAATCTAGCCTGGCGCTACCAGACCCGCACGTCACCGAGTATGGATTTCACATGCACTCCATGGAAAAGGTCCTATGGAAACTCTAGTAAATGTTTGATCGCGATCCAACGGTCGGATCCAAAGTTGTCCTTTTCGAACCGTTACTCAAGGCTGTGGCTACCACACCTCCACCTCACCGTGCTTGGATTCCACATGCATTACATGGAAAAAGGCCTCCGGAAAGTCCAGAAACAGTTTCATCGCGATCCAACAGTCGGATTAAAAGTTCTAGCCATTTCAAATCGTTACTCTTGTCTGGCGCTACCGGACCCTCACGTCACCGAGTATGGATTTCACATGCACTACATGGAAAAGGTCTTATGGAAACTCCAGTAAAAGTTTGATCACGATCCAACGGTCGGATCCAAAGTTATGGCCCTTTCGAACCATCACTCAAGGCTGTGGCTGCCACACCTCCACCTCACCGTGTATGGATTCCAAATGCATTCCATGGAAAAGGGCCTCCGGAAACTCCAGTAAAAGTTTGATCGCGATCCAACGGTCGGATCCAAAGTTATGGCACTTTCCAACCGTTACTCAAGGCTGTGGCTACCACACCTCCACCTCACCGTGCATGGATTCGATAAGCACTACATGGAAAAAGGCCTCCGGAAACTCCAGTAAAAGTTTGATCGGGATCCAACGGTCGGATCAAAAGTTATAGCCCTTTCGAATTGTTACTCTAGCCTGGCACTACTAGACCTCAACCTAACCGTGCATGGATTCCACATGCACTACATGGAAAAGGACATCCGAAAACTCCAGTAAAAGTTTGATCTCCATCCAACAGTCGGATCAAAAGTTATAGCCCTTTCGAACCGTTACTCTAGTCAGGCGGTGCTAGACCTCCACCTCACCGTGCATGGATTCCACATGCACTACATTGGAAAGGGCCTCCGAAAACTCCAGTAAAAGTTTGATCGCGATCCAACGGTCGGTTCCAAAGTTATGGCCCTTTCCAACCGTTATTCAAGGCTGTGGCTACCACACCTCCACCTCACCGTGCATGGATTCCACATGCACTATATGGACAAGGGCCTCCGGAAACTCCAGTAAAAGTTTCATCGCGATCCAACGGTCGGATCAAAAGTTATAGCCCTTTCGAACTGTTACTCTAGCCTGGCGCTACCATACCTCCACCTCACCGAGTATGGATTCCACATGCACTCCATGGAAAAGGTCCTCCGGAAACTCCAGAAAATTTTTGATCGCGATCCAACGGTCGGATCCAAAGTTATGGCCGTTTCGAACCGTTACTCAAGGTTGTGGCTACCACACCTCCACCTCATCGTGCATCGATTCCACATGCACTACAAGGGAAAGGGCCTCCGGAAACTCCAGTAAAAGTTTGATCACGATCCAACGGTCGGATCAAAAGTTATATACCTTTTGAATCGTTACTCTAGCCTGGCGCTACCAGACCCCACGTCACCAAGTATGGATTCCACATGCACTACATGGAAAAGGTCCTATGGAAAGTACAGTAAAAGTTTGATCACGATCCAACGGTCGGATCCAAAGTTATGCCCCTTTCGATTCGTTACTCAAGCCTGTGGCTACCACACCTCAAAATCACCGAGTATGGATTCGACATGTACTACATGGAAAATGGCCTCCGGAAACTCCAGTAAAAGTTTGATCGCGATCCAACGGTCGGATAAAAAGTTCTAGCCATTTTGAATCGTTACTCTTGCCTGGCGCTACCAGACCCTCACGTCACCGAGTATGAATTTCACATGCACTACATGGAAAAGGTCCTATGGAAAGTCCAGTAAAAGTTTGATCAGGATCCAACGGTCGGATCTAAAGTTATGGCCCTTTCAAACCGTTACTCAAGCCTGTGGCTACCGCACCTCAAAATCACCGTGCATGGATTCCACATGCACTACATGGAAAAGGGCCTCCGGAAACTCCAGTAAAAGTTTGATCGTGATCTAATGTTCGGATCAAAAGTTATAGCCCTTTCGAACCGTTACTCAAGCCTGCCGCTACCAGACCTCCACCTCACCGAGTATGGATTCTAGATGGATTCCATGGAAAAGGGCCTCCGGAAACTCCAGTAAAAGTTTGTTCGCGATCCAACGGTTGGATCCAAAGTTATGGCCCTTTCGAATCGTTACTCAAGCCTGTGACTACCACTCCTCCACCTTACCGTGAATGAATTCCACATGCACTCCATGGAACAGGGCCTACGGGAACTCCAGTAAAAGTTTAATCGCGATCTAACGGTCGGATCAAAAGTTATAGCCCTTTTAAACCGTTACTCAAGCCTGCCGCTACCAGACCTTCACCTCACTGAGTATCGATTCTAGATGCATTCCATGAAAAAGGGACTCCGGAAACTCCAGTAAAAGTTTGATCGCGATCCAACGGTCGGATCCAAAGTTATGGCCCTTTCGAATCATTACTCAAGCCTGTGGCTACCACACCTCCACCTCACCGTGCATGGATTCCACATGCACTACATGGAAAAAGGCCTCCGGAAACTCCAGTAAAAGTTTGATCGCGATCCAACGGTCGGATCAAAAGTTATATACCTTTCGAATCGTTACTCTAGCCTGGCGCTACCAGACCCCACGTCACCAAGTATGGATTCCACATGCACTACATGGAAAATGTCCTATGGAAAGTCCAGTAAAAGTTTGATCACGATCCAACGGTCGGATCCAAAGTTATGCCCCTTTCGATTCGTTACTCAAGCTTGTGGCTACCACACCTCAAAATCACCGAGTATGGATTCGACATGTACTACATGGAAAATGGCCTCCGGAAACTCCAGTAAAAGTTTGATCGCGATCCAACGGTCGGATAAAAAGTTCTAGCCATTTTGAATCGTTACTCTTGCCTGGCGCTACCAGACCCTCACGTCACCGAGTATGAATTTCACATGCACTACATGGAAAAGGTCCTATGGAAAGTCCAGTAAAAGTTTGATCAGGATCCAACAGTCGGATCTAAAGTTATGGCCCTTTCAAACCGTTACTCAAGCCTGTGGCTACCGCACCTCAAAATCACCGTGCATGGATTCCACATGCACTACATGGAAAAGGGCCTCCGGAAACTCCAGTAAAAGTTTGATCGTGATCTAATGTTCGGATCAAAAGTTATAGCCCTTTCGAACCGTTACTCAAGCCTGCCGCTACCAGACCTCCACCTCACCGAGTATGGATTCTAGATGCATTCCATGGAAAAGGGCCTCCGGCAACTCCAGTAAAAGTTTGTTTGCGATCCAACGGTTGGATCCAAAGTTATGGCCCTTTCGAATCGTTACTCAAGCCTGTGACTACCACTCCTCCACCTTACCGTGAATGAATTCCACATGCACTCCATGGAACAGGGCCTACGGGAACTCCAGTAAAAGTTTAATCGCGATCTAACGGTCGGATCAAAAGTTATAGCCCTTTTAAACCGTTACTCAAGCCTGCCGCTACCAGACCTTCACCTCACTGAGTATCGATTCTAGATGCATTCCATGAAAAAGGGACTCCGGAAACTCCAGTAAAAGTTTGATCGCGATCCAACGGTCGGATCCAAAGTTATGGCCCTTTCGAATCATTACTCAAGCCTGTGGCTACCACACCTCCACCTCACCGTGCATGGATTCCACATGCACTACATGGAAAAAGGCCTCCGGAAACTCCAGTAAAAGTTTGATCGCGATCCAACGGTCGGATCAAAAGTTATATACCTTTCGAATCGTTACTCTAGCCTGGCGCTACCAGACCCCACGTCACCAAGTATGGATTCCACATGCACTACATGGAAAATGTCCTATGGAAAGTCCAGTAAAAGTTTGATCACGATCCAACGGTCGGATCCAAAGTTATGCCCCTTTCGATTCGTTACTCAAGCTTGTGGCTACCACACCTCAAAATCACCGAGTATGGATTCGACATGTACTACACGGAAAATGGCCTCCGGAAACTCCAGTAAAAGTTTGATCGCGATCCAACGGTCGGATAAAAAGTTCTAGCCATTTTGAATCGTTACTCTTGCCTGGCGCTACCAGACCCTCACGTCACCGAGTATGAATTTCACATGCACTACATGGAAAAGGTCCTATGGAAAGTCCACTAAAAGTTTGATCAGGATCCAACGGTCGGATCCAAAGTTATGGCCCTTTCAAACCGTTACTCAAGCCTGTGGCTACCACACCTCAAAATCACTGTGCATGGATTCCACATGCACTACGTGGAAAAGGGCCTCCGGAAACTCCAGTAAAAGTTTGATCGCGATCTAATGTTCGGATCAAAAGTTATAGCCCTTTCGAACCGTTACTCAAGCCTGCCGCTACCAGACCTCCACCTCACCGAGTATGGATTCTAGATGCATTCCATGGAAAAGGGCCTCCGGCAACTCCAGTAAAAGTTTGATCGCGATCTAACGGTCGGATCAAAAGTTATAGCCCTTTTGAACCGTTACTCAAGCCTGCCGCTACCAGACCTCCACCTCACCGAGTATCGATTTTAGATGCATTCCATGGAAAAGGGACTCCGGAAACTCTAGTAAAAGTTTGATCGCGATCAACGGTCGGATCCAAAGTTATGACCCTCTCGAAATATTACTCAAGCTAGTGGCTACCCACATCCACCTTACCGTGAATATATTCCATATGCATTCCATGGGAAAGGGCCTCCGGGAACTCCAGTAAAAGTTTGATCGTGATCTAACGGTCGGATCAAAAGTTGTAGCTCTTTCGAACCGTTACTCAAGCCTGACGCTACCAGACCTCCACCTCACCGAGTATGGATTCTAGATGCATTCCATGGAAAAGGGCCTCCGGAAACTCCAGTAAAAGTTTGATCGCGATCCAACGGTCGGATCCAAAGTTATGGCCCTTTCGAATTGTTACTCAAGCCTGTGGCTACCCACATCCACCTTACCGTGAATGTATTCCATATGCATTCCATGGAAAAGGGCCTCCGGGAACTCCAGTAAAAGTTTGATCGCGATCTAACGGTCGGATCAAAAGTTGTAGCCCTTTCGAACCGTTACTCAAGCCTGACGCTACCAGACCTCCACCTCACCGAGTATGGATTCTAGATGCATTCCATGGAAAAGGGCCTCCGGAAACTCCAGTAAAAGTTTGATCGCGATCCAACGGTCGGATCCAAAGTTATGGCCCTTTCGAATGGTTACTCAAGCCTGTGGCTACCCACATCCACCTTACCGTGAATGTATTCCATATGCATTCCATGGAAAAGGGCCTCCGGGAACTCTAGTAAAAGTTTGATCGCGATCTAACAGTCCGATCAAAAGTTGTAGCCCTTTCGAACCGTTACTCAAGCCTGACGCTACTAGACCTCCACCTCACCGAGTATGGATTCTAGATGCATTCCATGGAAAACGGCCTCCAGAAACTCCAATAAAAGTTTTACCGCGATCCAACGGTCGGATCCAAAGTTATGGCCCTTTCTAATTGTTACTCAAGCCTGTGGCTACCCATATCCACCTTACCGTGAATGTATTCCATATGCATTCCATGGAAAAGGGCCTCCGGGAACTCCAGTAAAAGTTTGATCGCGATCTAACGGTCGGATCAAAAGTTATAGCCCTTTGGAACCGTTACTCAAGCCTGACGCTACCAGACCACCATCTCACCGAGTATGGATTCTAGATGCATTCCATGGAAAAGGGCCTCCGGAAACTCCAGTAAAAGTTTGATCGCGATCCAACAGTCGGATCCAAAGTTATGGCCCTTTCGAATCGTTACTCAAGCCTGTGGCTACCACACCTCCACCTTATCGTGAATGTATTCCATATGCATTCCATGGAAAAGGGCTTCCAGAAACTCCAGTAAAAGTTTGATCGCGATCCAACTGTCGGATCAAAAGTTGTAGCCCTTTCGAACCGTTACTCAAGCCTGACGCTATCAGACCTCCATATCACCGAGTATGGATTCTAGATGCATTCCATGGAAAAGGGCCTCTGGAAACTCCAGTAAAAGTTTGATCGCGATCCAACAGTCGGATCCAAAGTTATGGGCTTTTCCAACCGTTACTCAACGCTGTGGCTACCACACCTCCACCTTACCGTGCATGGATTCCACATGCACTACATGGAAAAAGGCCTCCGGAAACTCCACTAAAAGTTTGATCCCGATCCAACGGTTGGATCAAAAGTTATAGACCTTTCGAATCGTTACTCTAGCCTGGCGCTACCAGACCCCACGTCACCAAGTATGGATTCAACATGCACTACATGGAAAAGGTCCTATGGAAAGTCCAGTAAAAGTTTGATCACGATCCAACGGTCGGATCCAAAGTTATGACCCTTTCCAACCGTTACTCAAGGCTGTGGCTACAACACCTCCACCTCACCGTGCATGGATTCCACATGCACTACATGGAAAAGGGCTTCTGGAAACTCCAGTAAAAGTTTAATCGCGATCCAACGGTTGGATCAAAAGTTATAGCCCTTTAGAACCGTTACTTAAGCGTGGCGCTACCAGACCTCCACCTCACCGAGTATGGATTCCACATTTACTCCATGGAAAAGGGCCTCCAGAAACTCCAGTAAAAGTTTGATCGCGATCCAACGGTCGGATCCAAAGTTATGGCCCTTTCGAACTGTTACTCAAGCCTGTGGCTACCCACATCCCCCTCACCGTGTATGGATTCCACATGCACTCCATGGAAAATGGCCTCCGGAAACTCCAGTAAAAGTTTGATCGCGATCCAACGGTCGGATCAAAAGTTATAGCCCTTTCGAACCGTTACTCAAGCCTGACGCTACCAGACCACCATCTCACCGAGTATGGATTCTAGATGCATTCTATGGAAAAGAGCCTCCAGAAACTCCAGTAAAAGTTTGATCGCGATCCAACAGTCGGATCCAAAGTTATGGCCCTTTCGAATTGTTACTCAAGCCTGTGGCTACCCACATCCCCCTCACTGTGTATGGATTCCACAAGCACTCCATGGAAAATGGCCTCCGGAAACTCCAGTAACAGTTTGATCGCGATCCAACGGTCGGATCAAAAGTTATAGCCCTTTTAAACCGTTACTCAAGCTTGACGCTACGAGACCTCCATCTCACCGAGTATGGATTCTAGATGCATTCCATGGAAAAAGGCCTTCGGAAACTCCAGTAAAAGTTTGATCGCGATCCAACGGTCAGATCCAAAGTTATAGCCCTTCCGAACCGTTACTAAAGTGTGGCGCTACCACACCTCCACCTCACCGTGCATGGATTCCATATGCACTATGGAAAATGGCCTCCGGAAACTCCAATAAAAGTTTAATCGCGATCCAACAGTCGGATCAAAAGTTATAGCCCTTTCGAATCGTTACTCTAGTCTGGCGCTGCCAGACCTCCACCTCACCGAGTAGGGATTCTAGATGCATTCCATGGAAAAGGGCCTCCAGAAACTCCAGTAAAAGTTTGATCGCGATCCAACGGTCGGATCCAAAGTTATAGCCCTTTCGAACCGTTACTTAAGCTTGGCGCTACCAGACCTCCACCTCACCGAGTATGAATTCCACATTTACTCCATGGAAAAGGGCCTCCAGAAACTCCAGTAAAAGTTTGATCGCGATCCAACGGTCGGATCCAAAGGTATAGCCCTTTCGAACCGTTACTCAAGGCTGTGGCTACGACACCTCCACCTCACCGTGCATGGATTCCACATGCACTACATGGAAAAGGGCCTCCGGAAACTCCAGTAAAAGTTTCATCGCGATCCAACGGTCGGATCAAAAGTTATAACCCTTTAGAACCGTTACTTAAGCTTGGCGCTACCAAACCTCCACCTCACCGAGTATGGATTCCAAATTTACTCCATGGAAAAGGGCCTCCAGAAACTCCAGTAAAAGTTTGATCGCCATCCAACGGTCGGATCCAAAGTTATGGCCCTTTGGAATTGTTACTCAAGCCTGTGGCTACCCACATCCCCCTCACCGTGTATGGATTCCACATGCACTCCATGGAAAATGGCCTCCGGAAACTCCAGTAAAAGTTTGATCGCGATGCAACGGTCGGATCAAAAGTTATAGCCGTTTCGAACCGTTACTCTAGTCTAGCGCTGCCAGACCTCCACCTCACCTAGCATGGATTCCACATGCACTCCATGGAAAAGAGCCTCCTGAAATTCTAGTAAAAGTTTGATCGCGATCCGACGGTCGGATCCAAAGTTATAGCCCTTTCGAACCGTTACTCAAGTGTGGCGCTACCACACCTCCACCTCACCGTGCATGGATTCCACATGCATTACATGGAAAATGGCCTCCGGAAACTCCAGTAAAAGTTTGATCGCGATCCAACGATCGGATCAAAAGTTATAGCCGTTTCGAACCGTTACTCTAGTCTCGCGCTGCCAGACCTCCACCTCACCTAGCATGGATTCCACATGCACTCCATGGAAAAGAGCCTCCTAAAATTCTAGTAAAAGTTTGATCGCGATCCAACGGTCGAATCCAAAGTTATGGCCCTTTCGAATTGTTACTCAAGCCTGTGGCTACCCACATCCCCCTCACCGTGTATGGATTCCACATGCATTACATGGAAAATGGCCTCCGGAAACTCCAGTAAAAGTTTGATCGCGATCCAATGATCGAATCAAAAGTTATAGCCGTTTCAAACCGTTACTCTAGTCTCGCGCTGCCAGACCTCGACCTCACCTAGCATGGATTCCACATGCACTCCATGGAAAAGAGCCTCCTGAAATTCTAGTAAAAGTTTGATCGCGATCCAACGGTCGGATCCAAAGTTATGGCCCTTTTGAATTGTTACTCAAGCCTGTGGCTACCCACATCCCCCTCACCGTGTATGGATTCCACATGCATTACATGGAAAATGGCCTCCGGAAACTCCAGTAAAAGTTTGATCGCGATCCAACGATCGAATCAAAAGTTATAGCCGTTTCAAACCGTTACTCTAGTCTCGCGCTGCCAGACCTCGACCTCACCTAGCATGGATTCCACATGCACTCCATGGAAAAGAGCCTCCTGAAATTCTAGTAAAAGTTTGATCGCGATCCAACGGTCGGATCCAAAGTTATGGCCCTTTTGAATTGTTACTCAAGCCTGTGGCTACCCACATCCCCCTCACCGTGTATGGATTCCACATGCACTCCATGGAAAAGGGCCTCTGGAAACTCCAGTAAAAGTTTGATCGCGATCCAACGGTCGGATCAAATGTTATATCCCTTTCGAACTGTTACTCTAGCCTGACGCTACCAGACCTCCACCTCTCCGAGTATGGATTCTAGATGCATTCCATGGAAAAGGGCCTCCGGAAACTCCAGTAAAAGTTTGATCGCGATCCAACAGTCGGATCCAAAGTTATGGCCCTTTTGAATTGTTACTCAAGCTTGTGGCTACCCACATCCCCCTCACTGTGTATGGATTCCACATGCACTCCATGGAAAAGGGCCTCCGGAAACTCCAGTAAAAGTTTGATCGCGATCCAACGGTCGGATCAAAAGTTATAGCCCTTTCGAACCGTTACTCAAGCGTGACGCTTCCAGACCTCCATCTCACCGAGTATGGATTCTAGATGCATTCCATGGAAAAGGGCCTCCGGAAACTCCAGTAAAAGTTTGATTGCGATCCAATGGTCGGATCCAAAGTTATAGCCCTTCCGAGCCGTTACTCAAGTGTGGCGCTACCACACCTCCACCTCACCGTGCATGGATTCCATATGCACTACATGGAAAATGTCCTCCGGAAACTCCAGTAAAAGTTTAATCGCGATCCAACAGTCGGATCAAAAGTTATAACCCTTTTGAACCGTTACTCTAGTCTGGCGCTGCCAGACTTCCACCTCACCTAGCATGGATTCCATATGCACCTTATGGAAAAGAGCCTCCAGAAATTTTAGTAAAAGTTTGATCGCGATCCAACGGTCGGATCCAAAGTTATGGCCCTTTCGAACCGTTACTCATGGTTGTGGTTACCACACCTCAACCTCACCGTGCATGGATTCCACATGCACTACATGGAAAAGGGCCTCCGGAAACTCCAGTAAAAGTTTGATCGCGATCCAACGGTCGGATCCAAAGTTCTGGCCCTTTTGAACCGTTACTTAAGCCTGCCGCTACCAGACCTCCACCTCAACGAGTATGGATTCCAGATGCATTCCATGGAAAAGGACCTCCAGAAACTCCAGTAAAAGTTTGATCGCCATCCAACGGTCGGATCCAAAGTTATGGCCCTTTCAAATTGTTACTCAAGCCTGTGGCTACCCACATCCCCCTCACCGTGTATGGATTCCACATGCACTCCATGGAAAATGGCCTCTGGAAACTCCAGTAAAAGTTTGATCGCGATCCAATGGTCGGATCAAAAGTTATAGCCGTTTCGAACCGTTACTCCAGTCTAGCGCTGCCAGACCTCCACCTCACCTAGCATGGATTCCACGTGCTCTCTATGGAAAAGAGCCTCCAGAAATTCTAGTAAAAGTTTGATCGCGATCCAACGGTCGGATCCAAAGTTATGGCCCTTTCGAACTGTTACTCAAGGCTGTGGCTACCACACCTCAACCTCACCGTGCATGGATTCCACATGCACTACATGGAAAAGGGCCTCCGGAAACTCCAGTAAAAGTTTGATCGTGATCTAAAGGTCAGATCCAAAGTTCTGGCCCTTTCGAACCGTTACTTAAGCCTGCCGCTACCAGACCTCCACCTCACCGAGTATGGATTCCAGATGCATTCCATGGAAAAGGACCTCCAGAAACTCCAGTAAAAGTTTGATCGCCATCCAACGGTCGGATCCAAAGTTATAGGCCTTTCGAACCGTTACTCAAGTGTGGCGCTACCACACCTCCACTTCACCATGCATGGATTCCACATGCACTACATGGAAGATGGCTTCCGGAAACTCCAGTAAAAGTTTAATCGCGATCCAACGGTCAGATCAAAAGTTATATCCATTTCGAACCATTACTCTAGCCTGCTGCTACCAGACCTCCACCTCAACGAGGATGGAATCCACATGCACTCCATGGAGACGGGCCTCCGGAAACTCTAGTAAAAGTTTGATCGTGATCCAACGGTCGGATCCAAAGTTATAGCCCTTTAGAATCGTTACTCAAGTGTGGCGCTACCACACCTCCACCTCACCGTGCATGGATTCCACATGCACTACATGGGAAAGGGCCTCCGAAAACTCCAGTAAAACATTGATCGCGATCCAACGGTCGGATCCAAAGTTATGGCACTTTCCAACCGTTACTCAAGGCTATGGCTCCCACACCTCCACCTCACCGTGCATGGATTCCACATGCACTACATGGAAAAGGGCCTCCGGAAACTCCAGTAAAAGTTTGATCGCGATCCAACGGTCGGATCCAAAGTTATGGCCCTTTCGAACTGTTACTCAAGGCTGTGGCTACCACACCTCAACCTCATCGTGCATGGATTCCACATGCGCTACATGGAAAAGGGCCTCCGGAAACTCCAGTAAAAGTTTGATCGCGATCCAACGGTCAGATCAAAAGTTATAGCCTTTTCGAACCGTTACTTAAGCGTGGCGCTACCAGACCTCCACCTCACCGATTATGGATTCCACATGCACTCCATGGAAAAGGGCCTCCGGAAACTCCAGTAAAAGTTTGATCGCGATCCAACGGTCGCATCCAAAGTTATAGACCTTTCGAACCGTTACTCAAGTGTGGCGCTACCACACCTCCACCTCACCGTGCATGGATTCCACATGCACTACATGGAAAATGGCCTCCGGAAAACTTCAGTAAAAGTTTGATCGCGATCCAACGGTCGGATCAAAAGTTATAGCCCATTCGAACCGTTACTCTAGTCCGGCGTTGCCAGACCTCCACCTCACCTAGCATGGATTCCACATGCACTCCATGGAAAAGAGCCTCCTGAAACTCTAGTAAAAGCTTGATCGCGATCCAACGGTCGGATCCAAAGTTATGGCCCTTTCGAACCGTTACTCAAGGCTATGGCTTCCACACATCCACCTCACCGTGCATGGATTCCACAAGCACTACATGGAAAAAGGCCTCCAGAAACTCCAGTAAAAGTTTGATCGCGATCCAACGGTCGGATCAAAAGTTATAGCCCTTTCGAATCGTTACTCTAGCCTGGCGTTACCAGACCCCCACGTCACCGAGTATGGATTTCACATGCACTACATGGAAAAGGTCCAATGGAAACTCAAGTAAAAGTTTGATCGCGATCCAACGGTCGAACCCAAAGTTATAGCCCTTTCGAACCGTTACTCAAGTGTGGCGCTACCACACCTCCACCTCACCGTGCATGGATTCCACATGCACTACATGGAAAATGCCCTCCGGAAACTCCAGTAAAAGTTTGATCACGATCCAACGGTCGGATCAAAAGTTATATCCCTTTCGAACCGTTACTCTAGTCTGGCGCTGCAAGACCTCCACCTCACCTAGCATGGATTCCACATGCACTCCATGGAAAAGACCTCCTGAAATTCTAGTAAAAGGTTGATCGTTATCCAACGGTCGGATCCAAAGTTATGGTCCTTTTCGAACTGTTACTCAAGGCTGTGGCTACCACACCTCAACCTCACCGTCCATGGATTCCACATGCACTACATGGAAAAGGGCCTCCGGAAACTGCAGTAAAAGTTTGATCGCAATCCAACGGTCGAATAAAAAGTTATAGCCCTTTCGAACCGTTACTTAAGCCTGGCGCTACCAGACCTCCACCTCACCGAGTATGGATTCCACATGCTCTCCATGGAAAAGGGCGTCCAGAAACTCAAGTAAAAGTTTGATCGCGATCCAACGGTCGGATCCAAAGTTATAGCCCTTCCGAACCGTTACTCAAGTGTGGCGCTACCACACCTCCACCTCACCGTGCATGGATTCCACATGCACTACATGGAAAATGCCCTCCGGAAACTCCAGTAAAAGTTTGATCACGATCCAACGGTCGGATCAAAAGTTATATCCCTTTCGAACCGTTACTCTAGTCTGGCGCTCCAAGACCTCCACCTCACCTAGCATGGATTCCACATGCACTCCATGGAAAAGACCTCCTGAAATTCTAGTAAAAGGTTGATCGTTATCCAACGGTCGGATCCAAAGTTATGGCCCTTTCGAACCGTTACTTAAGGCTGTAGCTACCACACCTCAACCTCATCGTGCATGGATTCCACATGCACTACATGGAAAAGGGCCTCCGGAAACTGCAGTAAAAGTTTGATCGCAATCCAACGGTCGGATAAAAAGTTATAGCCCTTTCGAACCGTTACTTAAGCCTGGCGCTACCAGACCTCCACCTCATCGAGTATGGATTCCACATGCACTCCATGGAAAAGGGCGTCCAGAAACTCCAGTAAAAGTTTGATCGCGATCCAACGGTCGGATCCAAAGTTATAGCCCTTCCGAACCGTTACTCAAGTGTGGCGCTACCACACCTCCACCTCACCGTGCATGGATTCCACATGCACTACATGGGAAAGGGCCTCCGAAAACTCCAGTAAAAATTTGATCGCGATCCAACGGTCGGATCCAAAGTTATGGCCCTTTCGAACCGTTACTCAAGGCTGTGGCTACCACACCTCCACCTCACCGTGCATGGATTCCACATGCACTACATGGAAAAGGGCCTCCGGAAACTCTAGTGAAAGTTTGATCGCGATCCAACGGTCGGATCCAAAGTTATGGCCCTTTCCAACCGTTACTCAAGGCTGTGGCTACCACACCTCCACCTCACCGTGCATGGATTCCACATGCGCTACATGGAAAAGGGCCTCCGGAAACTCCACTAAAAGTTTGATCGCGATCTACCGGTCAGATCAAAAGTTATAGCCCTTTCGAACAGTTACTTAAGCTTGGCGCTACCAGACCTCCAGCTCACCGAGTATGGATTCCACATGCACTCCATGGAAAAGGGCCTCCGGAAACTCCAGTAAAAGTTTGATCCCGATCCAACGGTCGGATCCAAAGTTATGGCCCTTCCGAACCGTTACTCAAGCCTGTGGCTACCACACCTCAAAATCACCGTGCATGGATTCCACATGCACTACATGGAAAAGGGCCTCCGAAAACTCTAGTAAAAGTTTGATCGCGATCCAACGGTCGGATCAAAAGTTATAGCCCTTTCGAACCGTTACTCAAGCCTGCCGCTACCAGACCTCCACCTCACCGAGTATGGATTCTAGATGCATTCCATGGAAAAGGGCCTCCAGAAACTCCAGTAAAAGTTTGATCACGATCCAACGGTCGGATCCAAAGTTATGGCCCTTTCGAATTGTTACTCAAGCCTGTGGCTACCCACATCCACCTTACCGTGAATGTATTCCATATGCATTCCATGGAAAAGGGCCTCCGGGAACTCCAGTAAAAGTTTGATCGCGATCTAACGGTCGGATCAAAAGTTATAGCCCTTTGGAACCGTTACTCAAGCCTGACGCTACCAGACCACCATCTCACCGAGTATGGATTCTAGATGCATTCCATGGAAAAGGGCCTCCGGAAACTCCAGTAAAAGTTTGATCGCGATCCAACAGTCGGATCCAAAGTTATGGCCCTTTCGAATCGTTACTCAAGCCTGTGGCTACCACACCTCCACCTTATCGTGAATGTATTCCATATGCATTCCATGGAAAAGGGCTTCCAGAAACTCCAGTAAAAGTTTGATCGCGATCCAACTGTCGGATCAAAAGTTGTAGCCCTTTCGAACCGTTACTCAAGCCTGACGCTATCAGACCTCCATATCACCGAGTATGGATTCTAGATGCATTCCATGGAAAAGGGCCTCTGGAAACTCCAGTAAAAGTTTGATCGCGATCCAACAGTCGGATCCAAAGTTATGGGCTTTTCCAACCGTTACTCAACGCTGTGGCTACCACACCTCCACCTTACCGTGCATGGATTCCACATGCACTACATGGAAAAAGGCCTCCGGAAACTCCACTAAAAGTTTGATCCCGATCCAACGGTTGGATCAAAAGTTATAGACCTTTCGAATCGTTACTCTAGCCTGGCGCTACCAGACCCCACGTCACCAAGTATGGATTCAACATGCACTACATGGAAAAGGTCCTATGGAAAGTCCAGTAAAAGTTTGATCACGATCCAACGGTCGGATCCAAAGTTATGACCCTTTCCAACCGTTACTCAAGGCTGTGGCTACAACACCTCCACCTCACCGTGCATGGATTCCACATGCACTACATGGAAAAGGGCTTCTGGAAACTCCAGTAAAAGTTTAATCGCGATCCAACGGTTGGATCAAAAGTTATAGCCCTTTAGAACCGTTACTTAAGCGTGGCGCTACCAGACCTCCACCTCACCGAGTATGGATTCCACATTTACTCCATGGAAAAGGGCCTCCAGAAACTCCAGTAAAAGTTTGATCGCGATCCAACGGTCGGATCCAAAGTTATGGCCCTTTCGAACTGTTACTCAAGCCTGTGGCTACCCACATCCCCCTCACCGTGTATGGATTCCACATGCACTCCATGGAAAATGGCCTCCGGAAACTCCAGTAAAAGTTTGATCGCGATCCAACGGTCGGATCAAAAGTTATAGCCCTTTCGAACCGTTACTCAAGCCTGACGCTACCAGACCACCATCTCACCGAGTATGGATTCTAGATGCATTCTATGGAAAAGAGCCTCCAGAAACTCCAGTAAAAGTTTGATCGCGATCCAACAGTCGGATCCAAAGTTATGGCCCTTTCGAATTGTTACTCAAGCCTGTGGCTACCCACATCCCCCTCACTGTGTATGGATTCCACAAGCACTCCATGGAAAATGGCCTCCGGAAACTCCAGTAACAGTTTGATCGCGATCCAACGGTCGGATCAAAAGTTATAGCCCTTTTAAACCGTTACTCAAGCTTGACGCTACGAGACCTCCATCTCACCGAGTATGGATTCTAGATGCATTCCATGGAAAAAGGCCTTCGGAAACTCCAGTAAAAGTTTGATCGCGATCCAACGGTCAGATCCAAAGTTATAGCCCTTCCGAACCGTTACTAAAGTGTGGCGCTACCACACCTCCACCTCACCGTGCATGGATTCCATATGCACTATGGAAAATGGCCTCCGGAAACTCCAATAAAAGTTTAATCGCGATCCAACAGTCGGATCAAAAGTTATAGCCCTTTCGAATCGTTACTCTAGTCTGGCGCTGCCAGACCTCCACCTCACCGAGTAGGGATTCTAGATGCATTCCATGGAAAAGGGCCTCCAGAAACTCCAGTAAAAGTTTGATCGCGATCCAACGGTCGGATCCAAAGTTATAGCCCTTTCGAACCGTTACTTAAGCTTGGCGCTACCAGACCTCCACCTCACCGAGTATGAATTCCACATTTACTCCATGGAAAAGGGCCTCCAGAAACTCCAGTAAAAGTTTGATCGCGATCCAACGGTCGGATCCAAAGGTATAGCCCTTTCGAACCGTTACTCAAGGCTGTGGCTACGACACCTCCACCTCACCGTGCATGGATTCCACATGCACTACATGGAAAAGGGCCTCCGGAAACTCCAGTAAAAGTTTCATCGCGATCCAACGGTCGGATCAAAAGTTATAACCCTTTAGAACCGTTACTTAAGCTTGGCGCTACCAAACCTCCACCTCACCGAGTATGGATTCCAAATTTACTCCATGGAAAAGGGCCTCCAGAAACTCCAGTAAAAGTTTGATCGCCATCCAACGGTCGGATCCAAAGTTATGGCCCTTTGGAATTGTTACTCAAGCCTGTGGCTACCACACCTCCACCTCACCGTGTATGGTTTCCAAATGCATTCCATGGAAAAGGGCCTTTGGAAACTCAAGTAAAAGTTTGATCACGATCCAACGATCGGATCCAAAGTTATGACCCTTTCCAACCGTTACTCAAGGCTGTGGCTACCACACCTCAACCTCATCGTGCATGGATTCCACATGCGCTACATGGAAAAGGGCCTCCGGAAACTCCAGTAAAAGTTTGATAGCGATCCAACGGTCGGATCAAAAGTTATAGCCCTTTCGAACCGTTACTTAAGCGTGGCGCTACCAGACCTCCACCTCACCGATTATGGATTCCACATGCACTCCATGGAAAAGGGCCTCCGGAAACTCCAGTAAAAGTTTGATCGCGATCCAACGGTCGCATCCAAAGTTATAGACCTTTCGAACCGTTACTCAAGTGTGGCGCTACCACACCTCCACCTCACCGTGCATGGATTCCACATGCACTACATGGAAAATGGCCTCCGAAAAACTTCAGTAAAAGTTTGATCGCGATCCAACGATCGGATCAAAAGTTATAGCCCATTCGAACCGTTACTCTAGTCCGGCGCTGCCAGACCTCCACCTCACCTAGCATGGATTCCACATGCACTCCATGGAAAAGAGCCTCCTGAAATTCTAGTAAAAGCTTGATCGCGATCCAACGGTCGGATCCAAAGTTATGGCCCTTTCGAACCGTTACTCAAGGCTATGGCTTCCACACATCCACCTCACCGTGCATGGATTCCACAAGCACTACATGGAAAAAGGCCTCCAGAAACTCTAGTAAAAGTTTGATCGCGATCCAACGGTCGGATCAAAAGTTATAGCCCTTTCGAATCGTTACTCTAGCCTGGCGCTACCAGACCCCCACGTCACCGAGTATGGATTTCACATGCACTACATGGAAAAGGTCCAATGGAAACTCAAGTAAAAGTTTGATCGCGATCCAACGGTCGAACCCAAAGTTATAGCCCTTTCGAACCGTTACTCAAGTGTGGCGCTACCACACCTCCACCTCACCGTGCATGGATTCCACATGCACTACATGGAAAAGGGCCTCCGAAAACTGCAGTAAAAGTTTGATCGCAATCCAACGGTCGAATAAAAAGTTATAGCCCTTTCGAACCGTTACTTAAGCCTGGCGCTACCAGACCTCCACCTCACCGAGTATGGATTCCACATGCTCTCCATGGAAAAGGGCGTCCAGAAACTCCAGTAAAAGTTTGATCGCGATCCAACGGTCGGATCCAAAGTTATAGCCCTTCCGAACCGTTACTCAAGTGTGGCGCTACCACACCTCCACCTCACCGTGCATGGATTCCACATGCACTACATGGGAAAGGGCCTCCGGAAACTCCAGTAAAAGTTTGATCGCGATCCAACGGTCGGATCCAAAGTTATGGCCCTTTCCAACCGTTACTCAAGGCTGTGGCTACCACACCTCCACCTCACCGTGCATGGATTCCATATGCACTACATTGAAAAGGGCCTCCGGAAACTCTAGTAAAAGTTTGATCACGATCCAACGGTCGGATCAAAAGTTATAGCCCTTTCGAACCGTTACTTAAGCTTGGCGCTACCAGACCTCCACCTCACCGAGTATGGATTCCACATACACTCCATGGAAAAGGGCCTCCGGAAACTCCAGTAAAAGTTTGATCGCGATCCAACGGTTGAATCAAAAGTTCTAGCCATTTTGAATCGTTACTCTTGCCTGGTGATTGTGTATCAAAAGTATCATTAAGTCTCTTATTTTACATATGTATTTATTTTTTTTATTTGGGTTTTTTATAATAATTGATTTGCTTTTTAGTAATGAAGTTTCTTTTAATGTTTCGATAGGTTTTTGGAGCTTAAATGAATTATTTCAGAAAATTCAACGTCGGAATTCAGAATAAAGAATTGAAGAGAAATTTAGTTGAAGATTGAAGCAAATCTTGGTTCAAATAAGTGCTCTAAATTTGCCCCAAAAATCAATTCTAGTCCAATTCTAGAAAAGAATATCATATGATCTATTTCAAGCCCAAACATGCCTTATGTTGTGTGCAAACTTCAACCATCAAACACTCAAGGTTTCAATGTCAATCTTAGCCCAAATAATAGGTACATTTGTATCCTTATTTGATGCTTAAATTCAGCCCCAAATCAGCCCCAAATCACCTTCCAAATCAGCCCAAACACAATCCATGATCCTACATGTCCACACAACAAATAACATTTGATTTATTTGGGTAATTAATTGATCCAAGAGGGCAAGCACATGGATGGAAAGCTGGAGGGGACATTGTGACATTATTTTGGGTCAAAAGAAGAAAGAGACAACTCATAAAGGAGGAAGAAAAACGTGCACCAAAGTGTTCTCCAAGCTGACCTGGTTTGATTTTCCAGAACACCTTTCGGTGTTTTGCCCATAACTTTTGACTCAGATGTCCAAATGATCTGTTCTTTAATGATCTAGGAAGCTAACAGAATGGCCTATAAATATGTCTCTAATAGCCATCTCCAAAGGAGGCTTCGAAGAGGGTCGAATTGCTGTCCAAAGTTAGAGTCAGATTTGTGTCCGAATTTTTACTGCAATTTTGTTTTGTTCTTCTTTATAGATTTCGGTTCTTTAGATTGTAAAATTTATTATTTCAGTTTGATTTAAGTTATTTCATATTTGTTAAAGTGTTATTACATATAATCATGGTTGGCTAATCTCCTTCTTTGATCCAAATCAAGGATGATGGTGGTTGAGGTGAGTTCTTTAAGATATGAATGAATCTTAATGTCTATCTTTTCATTTTCTTCATGAATGTTTATTATTGCAAAGAAATTTTAGAAATCATTTAGGTAATGTTATAATCTTGAATTTTTATGCACAAATCTTAGTTTTGGTATAGAGATTGCTTGATTCAATGTCTTACTTAATATGAAAGTACTTGTTCATTCTTAAGCAATAATCAATCTTCATCTTTTTAAACTTCATTGTAATATCTTTCGATCTAATATCACCATCGTTGATATTAGGTTGAGTTATCTTATATATGTTGAAGGAATCACCAATATATCACCATTAAAATTGATTTGGACCAAGACTTACTTTTTCTTGTCATTTAAAATCTATTTACACTTTTTCATCTTTGAAAACAAATCCATCAATTATTTTCAACCAAGTTATTGTTAATTTAATTTCTCTTGAGTTTTTTTGTTACCTAGCTTAATTTCTAGATCTAGCTCTCTGTGGATATGACCTCGATCTTACCGAGTTAATTGCTACATCGCACACTCGTGCACTTGCGAGTTAAAACAAGCCAAACATAAAAAGCGGTCAAGCAATTTTGGCGCCGTTGTCGGGGAGCTAGCAAGCAAAGGTAACAAATTTCTATTTGATAATTGGAAAACAAAAAAAATACATAAAAATAAAAAATCAAATGGCTGGTTTTACCGCCTAAAAAAAAAAAATTGACCTCAACTTTTTGGATATTGGACTGTGAACTAGACTATTAATTGTTGGATTTTGGTTGGTTCAACCATTTTTCTTTTATTGTCTATTCTAATTAGTTTCTGATATTTATTGTTTATATTATAAGGCTGGTTTTACCGCCTCTTGTTTATTTTATTTTATTTTGCTGTTATTATTTTTCTTATATTTATTGTCTGAAGTGCTTGGCCGGTATTACCGCCTCTTGTTCATTTTATTTTATTTTGTTGTTTCGTTGTGATTATTTTTCTTATATTTATTGTTTGAAGTGCTTGGCTGGTATTACCGCCTTTTTATTCATGCTTGTTATAATTATCTTTTAATGTTTATTGTTGTTATTTTTCTTATATTTATTGTCTGAAGTGCTTGGCCGGTATTACCGCCTTTTTATTCATGCTTGTTATAATTATCTTTTAATGTTTATTGTTGTTAATATTGCTTATTAGTTGGAGAATTTCTTAATTTGTTGTATTTTTATTTTTGAGCTATTACTTTATCTTTTACGTTTCATTTACTTTTATTTGCAATCTTCTTTTTCTTTGTTTTTCCTTTCCCTTCGTATTCATATAATTGTTATATTAAATTTTTTTTTATCATGGCTAATGTTGAAGATGTAGAGGGTGAAGGGAGTGTTCAAGGTAATGGACCTCCACAATTCAATGATCAACCTAATTTTCGAACTCTTAGAGAGTATCTTCACCCGGCTAGATAAAGTACACCTTCATGTATTATCTTACCTCTTAACCAACAAGCTTTCAATTTGAAACCGGGCATGATTCAACTTCTTCCCACATTTCACGGTATGGATTCTGAAAATCCATACATACACATTAAGGACTTTGAAGAGGTATGTAATACTTTTATTGATAGAACATGCACCGAGGAAACTATTCGTCTTAAATTGTTCCCATTCTCTCTAAAGGATAAAGCCAAGCTTTGGCTAAACTCCTTGCGTCCTAGGTCTATAGGTACATGGAGAGAAATGCAAGCTGAATTTTTGAAAAAATACTTCCCCACTCATAGGACGGCAGCCTTACAACGTCAAATGATGAATTTTTCTTGTAGTCCAAATGAGTCATTTCACCAAGCTTGGGAAAGGTTCAAAGACTTGTTAAATGCATGCCCCCACCATGGTTTTGAGATGTGGAGGTTAGTGAGTTTCTTCTATGACTCTCTTACCGCTGATTTTAAAAAGCTAGTGTCAACCATGTGTAATGGTGAGTTTTATGACAAAGAACCAAGTGAAGCCTTTGATTTCTTTGATCAATTTGCTGAAAACACAAAGCAATGGGAGACTTCTCTCCCACTTCATGTTGAGTCTAGAAACACCATTTCTCATTCAAGTGGGAAGTTCCAATTGAAAGAGACTGATGACCTCAATGCTAGATTAGCCTCATTGGCTAGGAAAGTAGAGTCTCTTGAGATTAAAAAAGTGCATGTCATGAGTGAACAACAAGAGGAAAGTTGTGTTGTTTGTGAGAGCAAAGGGCATATGACAACTGAGTGTCCTACCATTCCAGCCTTCAAGGAAGTGCTATATGGCCAAACTTCTGATTCAAGTAATGTTAGAAAGCCATTTTCAAACCAAGTAGGCAATCCCTACTCTGAGACCTACAATCCTGGATGGAGGAACCACCCAAATTTTGGATGGAGAAATGAGGGCTCTTCAGTACCCCAACCATTTCAACCTCCACCCCAACCATTTCATGCTCCCACACATAACACATACCAACCATCTCATAAGAGATCCCTAGAGGATACTCTTCAACAATTCATGCAAACACAAGGAGGAATCAACAACCAAGCTTACAAATTTCAAGACCAGACCAATAGGACCTTAGATGACATTCGAAGTCAACTAACCAAGTTGACTCAATCACTAAGCATTCAAGAGAAGGGAAAGATTCCAGCTTAACCAATGCCAAATCCTAGAGGTCAGGTACACATGAGTGAATCCTCATCTAGTGAACCTTCAAACCATGAACAAGTCCAAGCCATCACTACCCTTAGAAGTGGAAAGATTATTGACAAAGCTAGGTTTTGAGATTCCTAGAGGTATTGTGGAGGAGAAATCTAAGGAAAGTGAAGAGGAAATCAAAACACAAGTGACAAATGAGAGCTTGAGTGACAAGGAAGGTGAGATAAATGAGAAAGAGATGAGTGAGAAAGGAGATGATTCAAGAAAAATTGGAGTCAAAGTGAGTGATTTAGAATTTGTTCCTAGAGCACCATTTCCACAAAGGTTAGGGAAACCTAAACATGATCTTATGAACTCAGAAATCTATGAATTGTTCAAACAAGTGAAAGTCAACATTCCACTCCTTGATGCAATTAAACAAGTCCATTCTTATGCAAAGTTCCTCAAGGACTTATGCACAGTCAAAAGGAGATTGAATGTGAAAGAAAAAGCCTTTCTAACTGAACATGCTAGTGCTATCATCCAGTTTAAGACCCCTCCCAAATACAAAGATCCTGGTTGCCCTACCGTTTCATGTATTATTGGAAGTCATAAGATAGACCAAGCTTTGTTGGATTTAGGAGCAAGTGTGAATTTGATACCCTACACTGTTTATGAATAGTTAGGTTTAGGAGAAATCAAGCCTACTCGAATCACCCTTCAATTAGCTGATAGGTCAATCAAGATTCCCAGGGGTATTGTTGAAGATGTGTTGGTCCAAGTAGATAAATTCTACTTTCTTGTTGATTTTGTAGTGTTAGACACTGCACCTATTCAAGGTTCTAATGCTCCCATCCCAGTCATCTTAGGTAGACCTTTCCTAGCTACATCCAATGCTTTAATCAACTGTAGGAATGGGGTGATGAAATTGTCTTTTGGGAACATGACTGTGGAGATGAACATATGCAATGTCTCTAAACAAATTGGTGAACATAAGGACATTAGAGAGGTATATTTGATCCAAACAGTTTGTCAAGAACACTTTGAGAGAGAGTGGATCAAGGATCCATTGGAGAGAACTTTAATTTATGATGAAAGATTTTGTTCTTTGGAATGTGTTGATGAGGAAGTAAGAGAACTCGAGACTTATTTAGATCCAATGCCTATTATGTCAATAGGTCAATGGACCCCATCGTTTGAGCCTTTGATTTCACCCCAAGTGAAAGCTGAGACATCTCTTGTCCAACCTTATAAACCAGAAAGGAAGCCTTTACCGAGTGATCTTAAGTATGCATTTCTAGGGGAAGATGAATCATATCCTATTGTGATTTCATCAAAACTTAGCATAGAGCAGGAACAAGAACTTTTGAGAGGTGAGAAAACACAAGAAAGCAATTGGGTGGACTATTACTGACTTGAAAGGAATTAGCCCTCTTTTATGCACACATAAAATCTATCTTGAAGAAGAGGCTAAAACTGTGAGGCAAATGCAAAGACGATTGAACCCAAACATGAAGGAAGTAGTAAGATGTGAAGTGCTTAAGCTACTTGATGCGGGTATCATTTACCCCATTGCAAACTCAAAATGGGTTAGTCCAACCCAAGTTGTCCCTAAAAAATCTGGAGTCACGGTAGTGAAGAATGAAAATAATGAGCTAGTACCAACTAAAATCCAAACTGGATGGCGTATGTGCATTGATTATCGTAAGTTGAACATGGTGACTAGGAAGGACCATTTTCCACTTCCATTTTTAGACCAAGTGCTTGAAAGAGTAGCCGGAAGAGCTTTTTTCTATTGTTTTCTTGATGGATACTCAGGTTACAACCAAATTGAGATTTCTTTAGAAGACCAAGAAAAAACCACTTTCACTTGTCCTTTTGGTACCTATGCTTATAGAAGAATGCCTTTTGGCTTGTGTAATGCACCAGCCACTTTTCAAAGGTGTATGATGAGTATCTTTAGTGACATGGTGGAAAATTTTTTGGAAGTTTTCATGGATGATTTTTCAGTTTATGGGGATTCTTATGAGTTGTGTCTAATGCATTTAGAAAAAGTTCTTGAAAGGTGTGAAGAGAGCAATCTTGTACTCAATTGGGAGAAGTGTCATTTTATGGTGACACATGGCATTGTCTTAGGTCACATTGTCTCTTCAAAAGGGATAGAGGTAGATAAGTCAAAGGTTGAAGTCATTCAAAAATTACCTACCCCTCGGAGTGTGAAAGATGTGAGATCCTTTTTAGGACACGCTGGTTTTTACCGAAGATTCATTCATTCTTTTAGTACCATTGCCAAACCATTGTGTAACTTGTTGTCACAAGATGTTCAATTTGATTGGACATCAAAATGTCAAGAAGCTTTTGAAAAGCTTAAAGGGTTGTTGACCACTGCACCAATCATGCAAGCTCCTGATTGGTCTTTACCATTTGAACTGATGTGTGATGCTAGTGATTTTGCGGTAGGGGCTGTTTTAGGGCAAAGAAAAGATAAGAAACCTCATGTCATTTATTATGCTAGCAAGACTTTGAATGATGCTCAATTGAATTACACTACAACTGAAAAAGAACTTTTAGCTGTAGTCTTTGCATTGGACAAGTTTCGGTCTTATTTGGTTGGATCTCTTGTTATTGTTTTCACTGATCATGCAGCATTGAAATACTTGCTCACAAAACAAGATGCCAAGCCATGTTTGATTCGATGGATCCTCCTACTCCAAGAGTTTAACCTTGAAATTCGAGATAAAAAGGGAGTAGAGAATGTAGTGGCTGATCATTTGTCCCGTCTTTCAAGCTATGAGACCATAATTGATGAATCTCCAATAAATGAATTCTTTGCTGATGAAAATTTATTTTGTGCAGGTACTGTTTCCTACATTGGCTCTCCATGGTATGCCGACATAGCAAATTACCTAGCCACAAGTCAGATTCCTTCTCATTGGTCTAAACTTGACAAACAAAAATTCTTGCGCAACGTGCGTACCTTTTTTTGGGATGACCCCTACCTATTTAAATACTACCCTGACCAAATTGTGAGGCGGTGCATTCCTGATCATGAAATTCCAAGTGTCATTAATTTTTGTCATGCATTAGCCTGTGGTGGGCATTTCTCTTCCAAGAAAACCACTGCCAAGATCTTGCAGTGTGGTTTTTATTGGCCCACCATGTTCAAAGATGTTCATGCCTTCTGTGTTGCATGTGACCGTTGCCAACGACTAGGTAACCTTACTAGGCGTAACATGATGCCCCTAAACCCCATTCTTGTTTTGGAAATATTTGATTGTTGGGGGATTGATTTCATGGGACCTTTTCCAAGTTCATTTGGTTACCAATTCATCCTTGTAGCTGTTGATTATGTGTCTAAATGGGTGGAGGCCATTGCATCTCGAACCAATGACCATCGAGTTGTGGTCAAATTCTTGAAAGAAAATATTTTCTCTCGTTTTGGCATGCCCCGGGCTATGATTAGTGATGGGGGTAAGCATTTTTGTAACAAGCCTGTTGGGATTTTGATGAGAAAATATGGTGTAATTCACAAGGTCAGTACCCCCTATCATCCACAAACTAGTGGCCAAGCTGAGTTGGCAAATAGAGAGATCAAGAACATTCTAAAGAAAACAGTCAATCCAAACCGTAAAGATTGGTCCCTATGACTAGTTGATGCTTTGTGGGCATATCGCACTGCTTACAAGACCTCTTTAGGAATGTCTCCTTATAGGCTAGTTTATGGAAAGCCTTGTCATCTCCCTGTTGAGATTGAGCACCGTGCATATTGGGCCATCCGGCAATTCAATGATAATGAAAATGAGGTTGGCAAAAATAGAAAGCTTCAATTGGATGAATTAGAGGAGCTGAGAAATGATGCATTTGAAAATGCAAAAATTTCAAAACATAAGATGAAAGCTTTGCATGATAAACATATTTTTAGAAAATCCTTTCATGTTAGTCAAAAGGTTCTCTTGTATAATTCACGGTTACATCTCTTTCCTGGGAAGTTGAGGACAAAATGGATTGGTCCATTTGTGATCAAATCCATATTTGAGCATGGTGCATTTGAGGTAGAAAATCCTAAGAATGGAAATGTTTTCAAATTAAATGGTCATCGATTGAAACCTTATCTTGAAAACTTTGTGGCTGAAGTTGAGACATTGGATCTTGAAGATCCAATACCATTGTAGTATCAGAAGCAATGAGTTTTTATTTTTATTTTTTCATTTTTATTTTTATTTTATTTCTCTTTCTTCCATCTCTTCTATTTTCTTGTTCATGCATTAGGGACAATGCATTATTTTAAGTTGGGGGGTGTGAGGTTCTTTATTTTCAAAAAAAAAACATCAATGTTTTCTTTTAGTTGTGATATGCAGGTAAAAAAAAAATCAAGCAAGAAATCAGCTCATGTCCAATTCAATCAGACATTCATCCTTGAGAACAAAAGGGGAGTAACAGTTTTCTAATCTTTATACTTTTCTTCTCTTTCTTTTTTACATTGAGGATAATGAAAAACTTAATTTTAGATATTTGATTATGTTGAATGCTTGAGATAACCATGCTTGTTAAAAAAAAAAAAACTTGCATTCGTATGTGAATGAGACTTGTTTAGGATCAACATTACATTTTTGGATTCATTATTGTGTTGAACATTGCATCCTTTAATTTGGGATAGATAATATCTTATAAAGCAAGATATAGCATACTTTTTTCTTAAGATTATTGAAGTACATCTTTCCTTGTAAAAGTTGTGTGAGTTGTGTGATTATGCATGAAAGATGAGTGTGATGCTTTACTTGTGATCATCCCTTTTGATCTAGTCCTAAACAAGGTTTAAGTAAATAGAGTAATCATTATTACACAAATGTGTACAAAGTTCTATCTACTCCAATGTTTTGAGTTGCTCAGTAACTAGGGGTATTCATCACAAATGTTTATCTTTACGTCAAACGGCAGCTTGAAATATGAGTATGCAAAGCACTTTAAGTTTGTGACTTTGTGAGTAACCGGGTGCATTCATCACAAATGTTTGTATTCGTGTCAAAAGGGAAGTGACCACTTAAAGAAAAAGAATAAATAATATCATCAAAAAAAAAAGAAAAAGAAAAGAAAAGAAAAGAAAATATATAGATATTTCTCTAGTTTGCTACCTTGTTTGTAGTAGTGAGAAGGGAAGATTACAAGTTGAGTTTTCGCGTGAATCAATTATGTTGATTGCATGATAAATACGATTGAATTTGGAATTTTGTATGGATGTTTGATTTAGAGAATGTGAGTATGCTTATTTTTCCTTATTCGTTATTGTGTACCCTAAGTTAAAGATACCAATGTTTGCATGATAGGTCCGTTAAGTGTGATGAGTCAAGCCTAATTATTATTCTTTTTATTTCAAAGGTTTTATGTTTTGTTTTGCTTGAGGACTAGCAAAATCTAAGTTGGGGGGTGTGATTGTGCATCAAAAGTATCATTAAGTCTCTTATTTTACATATGTATTTATTATTTTTATTTGGGTTTTTTATAATAATTGATGTGCTTTTTAGTAATGAAGTTTCTTTTAATGTTTCGATAGGTTTTTGGAGCTTAAATGAATTATTTCAGAAAATTCAACGTCGGAATTCAGAACAAAGAATTGAAGAGAAATTTAGTTGAAGATTGAAGCAAATCTTGGTTCAAATAAGTGCTCCAAATTTGCCTCAAAAATCAATTCTAGTCCAATTCTAGAAAAGAATATCATATGATCTATTTCAAGCCCAAACATGCCTTATGTTGTGTGCAAACTTCAACCATCAAACACTCAAGGTTTCAATGTCAATCTTAGCCCAAATAATAGATACATTTGTATTCTTATTTGATGCTTAAATTCAGCCCCAAATCAGCCCCAAATCACCTTCCAAATCAGCCCAAACACAATCCATGATCCTACATGTCCACACAACAAATAACATTTGATTTATTTGGGTAATTAATTGATCCAAGAGGGCAAGCACATGGATGGAAAGCTGGAGGGGACATTGTGACATTATTTTGGGTCAAAAGAAGAAAGAGACAACTCATAAAGGAGGAAGAAAAACGTGCACCAAAGTGTTCTCCAAGCTGGCCTGGTTTGATTTTCCAGAACACCTTTCGGTGTTTTGCCCATAACTTTTGACTCAGATGTCCAAATGAGCTGTTCTTTAATGATCTGGAAAGCTAACAGAATGGCCTATAAATATGTATCTAATAGCCATCTCCAAAGGAGGCTTCGAAGAGGGTCGAATTGCTGTCCAAAGTTAGAGTCAGATTTATGTCCGAATTTTTACTGCAATTGTGTTTTGTTCTTCTTTATAGATTTCGGTTCCTTACCAGACCTCCACCTCACCATGTATGGATTCCACATGCACTGCATGGAAAAGGGCCTCAGGGAACTCTTGTAAATGTTTGAACACGATCCAACGGTCGGATCCAAAGTTGTGGCCCTTTCGAACCGTTACTGAAGCCTGGCGCTACCAGACCGCCACCTCACCGATTATGGATTCCACATGCACTCCATGGCAAAGCGCTTGCGGAAACTCCAATAAAAGTTTGATCGCGATCCAACAGTCAGATCCAAAGTTATGGCCCTTTCGAACCGTTACTCTAGCCTGGCGCTACCAGACCTCCACCTCACCGAGTATGGATTCCACATGCACTCCATGGAAAAGGGCCTTCGGAAACTCCAGTAAAAGTTTGATCGCGTTCCAACAGTCGGATCCAAAGTTATGGCCTTTCGAACCGTTACTGAAGCATGGCGCTACCAGACCGCCACCTCACAGAGTATGGATTCCACATGTAGTCCATGGCAAAGTGCTTACGGAAACTCCAGTAAAAGTTTGATCGCGATCCAACGGTCAGATCCAAAGTTATGGCCCTTTCGAGCCGTTACTCTAGCCTGGCGCTACCAGACGTCCACCTCACCGAGTATGGATTCCACATGCACTGCATGGAAAAGGGCCTCCGGGAACTTGTGTAAAAGTTTGATCGTGATCCAACGGTCAGATCCAAAGTTATGGCCCTTTCAAACCGTTACTCTAGCCTGGCGCTACCAGATGTCCACCTCACCATGTATGGATTCCACATACACTGCATGGAAAAGGGCCTCCGGGAACTCATGTAAAAGTTTGATCCCGATCCAACGGTCGGATCCAAAGTTATGGCCTTTCGAACCGTTACTGAAGCATGGCGCTACCAGACCGCCACCTCACCGAGTATGGATTCCACATGCACTCCATGGCAAAGTGCTTGCGGAAACTCCAGTAAAAGTTTGATCGCGATCCAACGGTCAGATCCAAAGTTATGGCCCTTTCGAACCGTTACTCTAGCCTGGCGCTACCAGACCGCCACCTCACCGAGTATGGATTCCACATGCACTGTATGGAAAAGGGCCTTCAGAAACTCCAGTAAAATTTTGATCGCGATCCAACAGTCGAATCCAAAGTTATGGCCCTTTCAAACCGTTACTCTAGCCTGGCGCTACCAGACCTCCACCTCACCGAGTATGGATTCCACATGCTCTCCATGGAAAAGGGCCTTCAGAAACTCCAGCAAAAGTTTGATCGCGATCCAACGGTCGGATCCAAAGTTATGGCCCTTTCGAACCGTTACTCTAGCCTCTCGCTACCAGACTGCCACCTCACCGAGTATGGATTCCACATGCACTCCATGGAAAAGGGCCTTCGGAAACTCTAGCAAAAGTTTGATCGCGATCCAACGGTCGTATCCAAAGTTATGGCCCTTTCCAACCGTTACTGAATCCTGGCGCTACCAGACCGCCACCTCACCGAGTATGGATTCCACATGTACTGCATGGAAAGGGGCCTCCGGGAACTCTTGTAATAGTTTGATCACGATCCAACGGTCGGATCCAAAGTTATGGCCCTTTCGAACCGTTACTGAAGCCTGGCGCTACCAGACCGCTACCTCACTGATTATGGATTCCACATGCACTCCATGGCAAAGCGTTTGCGAAAATTCCAGTAAAAGTTTGATCGCGATCCAACGGTCGTATCCAAAATTTTGGCCCTTTCCAACGGCTACTGAAGCGTGGCGCTACCAGACCGACACCTCACCGATTATGGATTCCACATGCACTCCATGGAAAAGGGCCTTCGGAAACTCTAGCAAAAGTTTGATCGCGATCCAACGGTCGGATTAAAAGTTATAGCCCTTTCGAACCGTTACTCTAGCCTAGTGCTACCAGACCTCCACCTTACTGAGTATGGATTCCACATGCAATCCATGGAAAACGGCCTTCGGAAACTCCAGTAAAAGTTTGATCGCGATCCAACGGTCGGATCAAAAGTTATGGCCCTTTCGAACCATTACTCAAGCTCGTGGCTACCACACCTCCACCTCAGCATGTATGGATTTCACATGCACTGCATGGAAAAGGGCCTTCGGGAACTCTTGTAATAGTTTGATCACGATCCAACGGTCGGATCCAAAGTTATGGCCCTTTCAAACCGTAACTGAAGCCTAGCGCTACCAGACCGCCACCTCACCGAGTATGGATTCCACATGCACTGCATGGAAAAGGGCCTTCAGAAACTCCAGTAAAATTTTGATCAGGATCCAACGGTCGGATCCAAAGTTATGGCCCTTTCGAACCGTTACTTTAGCCTGGCGCTACCAGACCTCCACCTCACCGAGTATGGATTCCACATGAACTCCATGGAAAAGGGCCTTCGAAAACTCCAGTAAAAGTTTGATCGCGTTCCAACGGTCGGATCCAAAGTTATGGCCCTTTCGAACCGTTACTCTAGCCTGACGCTACCAGACCGCCACCTGACTGATTATGGATTCCACATGCACTCCATGGAAAAGGGCCTCCGGGAACTCGTGTAAAAGTTTGATCCCGATCCAACGGTTAGATCCAAAGTTCTGGCCCTTTCGAACCGTTACTGAAGCCTGGCGCTACCAGACCGCCACCTCATCGATTATGGATTCCACATGCACTCCATGGAAAAGGGCCTTCGGAAACTCTAGCAAAAGTTTGATCGCGATGCAACGGTCGAATCAAAAGTTATAGCCCTTTCGAACCGTTACTCTAGCCTGGCGCTACCAGACCTCCACCTCACTGAGTATGGATTCCACATGCACTCCATGCAAAACGGCCTTCGGAAACTCCAGTAAAAGTTTGATCGCGATCCAACGGTCGGATTAAAAGTTATAGCCCTTTCGAACCGTCACTCTAGCCTAGTGCTACCAGACCTCCACCTTACTGAGTATGGATTCCACATGCAATCCATGGAAAACGGCCTTCGGAAACTCCAGTAAAAGTTTGATCGCGATCCAACGGTCGGATCAAAAGTTATGGCCCTTTCGAACCATTACTCAAGCTCGTGGCTACCACACCTCCACCTCAGCATGTATGGATTTCACATGCACTGCATGGAAAAGGGCCTTCGGGAACTCTTGTAATAGTTTGATCACGATCCAACGGTCGGATCCAAAGTTATGGCCCTTTCGAACCGTAACTGAAGCCTGGCGCTACCAGACCGCCACCTCACCGAGTATGGATTCCACATGCACTGCATGGAAAAGGGCCTTCGGAAACTCCAGTAAAAGTTTGATCGCGATCCAACGGTCGGATCAAAAGTTATGGCCCTTTCAAACCGTTACTCAAGCTCGTTGCTACCACACCTCCAGCTCACCATGTATGGATTCCACATGCACTCCATGGAAAAGGGCGTCCGGGAACTCCAGCAAAAGTTTGATCGCGATCCAACGGTCGGATCCAAAGTTATGGCCCTTTCGAACCGTTACTCTAGCCTCTCGCTACCAGACTGCCACCTCACCGAGTATGGATTCCACATGCACTCCATGGAAAAGGGCCTTCGGAAACTCTAGCAAAAGTTTGATCGCGATCCAACGGTCGTATCCAAAGTTATGGCCCTTTCCAACCGTTACTGAATCCTGGCGCTACCAGACCGCCACCTCACCGAGTATGGATTCCACATGTACTGCATGGAAAGGGGCCTCCGGGAACTCTTGTAATAGTTTGATCACGATCCAACGGTCGGATCCAAAGTTATGGCCCTTTCGAACCGTTACAGAAGCCTGGCGCTACCAGACCGCTACCTCACCGATTATGGATTCCACATGCACTCCATGGCAAAGCGTTTGCGAAAATTCCAGTAAAAGTTTGATCGCGATCCAACGGTCGTATCCAAAATTTTGGCCCTTTCCAACGGCTACTGAAGCGTGGCGCTACCAGACCGACACCTCACCGATTATGGATTCCACATGCACTCCATGGAAAAGGGCCTTCGGAAACTCTAGCAAAAGTTTGATCGCGATCCAACGGTCGGATTAAAAGTTATAGCCCTTTCGAACCGTTACTCTAGCCTAGCGCTACCAGACCTCCACCTCACTGAGTATGGATTCCACATGCACTCCATGCAAAACGGCCTTCGGAAACTCCAGTAAAAGTTTGATCGCGATCCAACGGTCGGATCAAAAGTTATGGCCCTTTCAAACCGTTACTCAAGCTCGTTGCTACCACACCTCCAGCTCACCATGTATGGATTCCACATGCACTCCATGGAAAAGGGCCTCCGGGAACTCCAGCAAAAGTTTGATCGCGATCCAACGGTCGGATCCAAAGTTATGGCCCTTTCGAACCGTTACTCTAGCCTCTCGCTACCAGACCGCCACCTCACCCAGTATGGATTCCACATGCACTCCATGGAAAAGGGCCTTCGGAAACTCCAGCAAAAGTTTGATCGCGATCCAACGGTCGTATCCAAAGTTATGGCCCTTTCCAACCGTTACTGAATCCTGGCGCTACCAGACCGCCACCTCACCGAGTATGGATTCCACATGTACTGCATGGAAAGGGGCCTCCGGGAACTCTTGTAATAGTTTGATCACGATCCAACGGTCGGATCCAAAGTTATGGCCCTTTCGAACCGTTACTGAAGCCTGGCGCTACCAGACCGCTACCTCACCGATTATGGATTCCACATGCACTCCATGGCAAAGCGTTTGCGAAAATTCCAGTAAAAGTTTGATCGCGATCCAACGGTCGTATCCAAAATTTTGGCCCTTTCCAACGGCTACTGAAGCGTGGCGCTACCAGACCGACACCTCACCGATTATGGATTCCACATGCACTCCATGGAAAAGGGCCTTCGGAAACTCTAGCAAAAGTTTGATCGCGATCCAACGGTCGGATTAAAAGTTATAGCCCTTTCGAACCGTTACTCTAGCCTAGTGCTACCAGACCTCCACCTCACCGAGTATGGATTCTACATGCACTGCATGGAAAAGGGTCTCCGGGAACTCGTGTTAAAGTTTGATCGCGATCCAAGGTTATGGCCCTTTCGAACCGTTACTCTAGCCTGGCGCTACCAGACGTCCACCTCACCATGTATGGATTCCACATGCACTACATGGAAACGGACCTCCGGGAACTCGTGTAAAAGTTTGATCCCGATCCAACGGTCAGATCCAAAGTTCTGGCCCTTTCGAACCGTTACTGAAGCCTGGCGCTACCAGACCGCCACCTCATCGATTATGGATTCCACATGCACTCCATGGAAAAGGGCCTTCGGAAACTCTAGCAAAAGTTTCATCGCGATCCAACGGTCGGATCAAAAGTTATAGCCCTTTCGAACCGTTACTCTAGCCTGGCGCTACCAGACCTCCACCTCACTGAGTATGGATTCCACATGCACTCCATGCAAAACGGCCTTCGGAAACTCCAGTAAAAGTTTGATCGCGATCCAACGGTCGGATCAAAAGTTATGGCCCTTTCGAACCATTACTCAAGCTCGTGGCTACCACACCTCCACCTCAGCATGTATGGATTTCACATGCACTGCATGGAAAAGGGCCTTCGGGAACTCTTGTAATAGTTTGATCACGATCCAACGGTCGGATCCAAAGTTATGGCCCTTTCGAACCGTAACTGAAGCCTGGCGCTACCAGACCGCCACCTCACCGAGTATGGATTCCACATGCACTGCATGGAAAAGGGCCTTCAGAAACTCCAGTAAAATTTTGATCAGGATCCAACGGTCGGATCCAAAGTTATGGCCCTGTCGAACCGTTACTTTAGCCTGGCGCTACCAGACCTCCACCTCACCGAGTATGGATTCCACATGAACTCCATGGAAAAGGGCGTTCGAAAACTCCAGTAAAAGTTTGATCGCGTTCCAACGGTCGGATCCAAAGTTATGGCCCTTTCGAACCGTTACTCTAGCCTGACGCTACCAGACCGCCACCTGACTGATTATGGATTCCACATGCACTCCATGGAAAAGGGCCTCCGGGAACTCGTGTAAAAGTTTGATCCCGATCCAACGGTTAGATCCAAAGTTCTGGCCCTTTCGAACCGTTACTGAAGCCTGGCGCTACCAGACCGCCACCTCATCGATTATGGATTCCACATGCACTCCATGGAAAAGGGCCTTCGGAAACTCTAGCAAAAGTTTGATCGCGATTCAACGGTCGAATCAAAAGTTATAGCCCTTTCGAACCGTTACTCTAGCCTGGCGCTACCAGACCTCCACCTCACTGAGTATGGATTCCACATGCACTCCATGCAAAACGGCCTTCGGAAACTCCAGTAAAAGTTTGATCGCGATCCAACGGTCGGATCAAAAGTTATGGCCCTTTCAAACCGTTACTCAAGCTCGTTGCTACCACACCTCCAGCTCACCATGTATGGATTCCACATGCACTCCATGGAAAAGGGCATCCGGGAACTCTAGTAAAAGTTTAATCGAGTTCCAACGGTCGGATCCACAGTTATGGCCTTTCGAACCGTTACTGAAGCCTGGCGCTACCAGACCGCCACCTCACCGAGTATGGATTCCACATGCACTCCATGGCAAAGTGCTTGCGGAAACTCCAGTAAAAGTTTGATCGCGATCCAACGGGCAGATCCAAAGTTATGGACCTTTCGAACCGTTACTCTAGCCTGGCGCTACCAGACGTCCACCTCACCGAGTATGGATTCCACATGCACTGCATGGAAAAGGGCCTCCGGGAACTCGTGTAAAACTTTGATCGCGATCCAACGGTCAGATCCAAAGTTATGGCCCTTTCGAACCGTTACTCTAGCCTGGCGCTACCAGACGTCCACCTCACCGAGTATGGATTCTACATGCACTGCATGGAAAAGGGTCTCCGGGAACTCGTGTTAAAGTTTGATCGCGATCCAACGGTCCGATCCAAGGTTATGGCCCTTTCGAACCGTTACTCTAGCCTGACGCAACCAGACCGCCACCTGACCGATTATGGATTCCACATGCACTCCATGGAAAAGGGCCTCCGGGAACTCGTGTAAAAGTTTGATCCCGATCCAACGGTTAGATCCAAAGTTCTGGCCCTTTCGAACCGTTACTGAAGCCTGGCGCTACCAGACCGCCACCTCATCGATTATGGATTCCACATGCACTCCATGGAAAAGGGCCTTCGGAAACTCTAGCAAAAGTTTCATCGCGATCCAACGGTCGGATCAAAAGTTATAGCCCTTTCGAACCGTTACTCTAGCCTGGCGCTACCAGACCTCCACCTCACTGAGTATGGATTCCACATGCACTCCATGCAAAACGGCCTTCGGAAACTCCAGTAAAAGTTTGATCGCGATCCAACGGTCGGATCAAAAGTTATGGCCCTTTCAAACCGTTACTCAAGCTCGTTGCTACCACACCTCCAGCTCACCATGTATGGATTCCACATGCACTCCATGGAAAAGGGCCTCCGGAAACTCTTGTAAAAGTTTGATCACGATCCAACGGTCGGATCCAAAGTTATGGCCCTTTCGAACCGTAACTGAAGCCTGGCGCTACCAGACCACCACCTCACCGAGTATGGATTCCACATGCACTGCATGGAAAAGGGCCTTCAGAAACTCCAGTAAAATTTTGATCAGGATCCAACGGTCGGATCCAAAGTTATGGCCCTTTCGAACCGTTACTTTAGCCTGGCGCTACCAGACCTCCACCTCACCGAGTATGGATTCCACATGAACTCCATGGAAAAGGGCCTTCGAAAACTCCAGTAAAAGTTTGATCGCGTTCCAACTGTCGGATCCAAAGTTATGGCCTTTCGAACCGTTACTGAAGCCTGGCGCTACCAGACCGCCACTTGACCGGTTATGGATTCCACATGCACTCCATGGAAAAGGGCCTTCGGAAACTCTAGCAAAAGTTTGATCGCGATTCAACGGTCGAATCAAAAGTTATAGCCCTTTCGAACCGTTACTCTAGCCTGGCGCTACCAGACCTCCACCTCACTGAGTATGGATTCCACATGCACTCCATGCAAAACGGCCTTCGGAAACTCCAGTAAAAGTTTGATCGCGATCCAACGGTCGGATCAAAAGTTATGGCCCTTTCAAACCGTTACTCAAGCTCGTTGCTACCACACCTCCAGCTCACCATGTATGGATTCCACATGCACTGCATGGAAAAGGGCGTCCGGGAACTCTAGTAAAAGTTTAATCGAGTTCCAACGGTCGGATCCACAGTTATGGCCTTTCGAACCGTTACTGAAGCCTGGCGCTACCAGACCGCCACCTCACCGAGTATGGATTCCACATGCACTCCATGGCAAAGTGCTTGCGGAAACTCCAGTAAAAGTTTGATCGCGATCCAACGGTCAGATCCAAAGTTATGGACCTTTCGAACCGTTACTCTAGCCTGGCGCTACCAGACGTCCACCTCACCGAGTATGGATTCCACATGCACTGCATGGAAAAGGGCCTCCGGGAACTCGTGTAAAACTTTGATCGCGATCCAACGGTCAGATCCAAAGTTATGGCCCTTTCGAACCGTTACTCTAGCCTGGCGCTACCAGACGTCCACCTCACCGAGTATGGATTCTACATGCACTGCATGGAAAAGGGTCTCCGGGAACTCGTGTTAAAGTTTGATCGCGATCCAACGGTCCGATCCAAGGTTATGGCCCTTTCGAACCGTTACTCTAGCCTGGCGCTACCAGACGTCCACCTCACCATGTATGGATTCCACATGCACTACATGGAAACGGGCCTCCGGGAACTCGTGTAAAAGTTTGATCCCGATCTAACGGTCAGATCCAAAGTTCTGGCCCTTTCGAACCGTTACTGAAGCCTAGCGCTACCAGACCGCCACCTCATGGATTATGGATTCCACATGCACTCCATGGAAAAGGGCCTTCGGAAACAATAGCAAAAGTTTCATCGCGATCCAACGGTCGGATCAAAAGTTATAGCCCTTTCGAACCGTTACTCTAGCCTGGCGCTACCAGACCTCCACCTCACTGAGTATGGATTCCACATGCACTCCATGCAAAACGGCCTTCGGAAACTCCAGTAAAAGTTTGATCGCGATCCAACGGTCGGATCAAAAGTTATGGCCCTTTCAAACCGTTAATCAAGCTCGTTGCTACCACACCTCCAGCTCACCATGTATGGATTCCACATGCACTCCATGGAAAAGGGCCTCCGGAAACTCTTGTAAAAGTTTGATCACGATCCAACGGTCGGATCCAAAGTTATGGCCCTTTTAAACCGTTACTGAAGCCTGGCGCTACCAGAGCTCCACCTCATTGATTATGGATTCCACATGCACTGCATGGAAAAGGGACTCCGGGAACACGTGTAAAACTTTGATCGCGATCCAACGGTCAGATCCAAAGTTATGGCTCTTTCGAACCGTTACTCTAGCCTGGCGCTACCAGACGTCCACCTCAGCGAGTATGGATTCTACATGCACTGCATGGAAAAGGGTCTCCGGGAACTCGTGTTAAAGTTTGATCGCGATCCAACGGTCCGATCCAAGGTTATGGCCCTTTCGAACCGTTACTCTAGCCTGGCGCTACCAGACGTCCACCTCACCATGTATGGATTCCACATGCACTACATGGAAACGGGCCTCCGGGAACTCGTGTAAAAGTTTGATCCCGATCCAACGGTCAGATCCAAAGTTCTGGCCCTTTCGAACCGTTACTGAAGCCTGGCGCTACCAGACCGCCACCTCATCGATTATGGATTCCATATGCACTCCATGGAAAAGGGCCTTCGGAAACTCTAGCAAAAGTTTCATCGCGATCCAACGGTCGGATCAAAAGTTATAGCCCTTTCGAACCGTTACTCTAGCCTGGCGCTACCAGACCTCCACCTCACTGAGTATGGATTCCACATGCACTCCATGCAAAACGGCCTTCGGAAACTCCAGTAAAAGTTTGATCGCGATCCAACGGTCGGATCAAAAGTTATGGCCCTTTCAAACCGTTACTCAAGCTCGTTGCTACCACACCTCCAGCTCACCATGTATGGATTCCACATGCACTCCATGGAAAAGGGCCTCCGGAAACTCTTGTAAAAGTTTGATCACGATCCAACGGTCGGATCCAAAGTTATGGCCCTTTCGAACCGTTACTCTAGCCTGGCGCTACCAGACGTCCACCTCACCATGTATGGATTCCACATGCACTGCATGGAAAAGGGCCTCCGGGAACTCGTGTAAAAGTTTGATCCCGATCCAACGGTCAGATCCAAAGTTATGGCCCTTTCGAACCGTTACTCTAGCCTGGCGCTACCAGACGTCCACCTCACCATCTATGGATTCCACATGCACTCCATGGAAACGGGCCTCCGGGAACTCGTGTAAAAGTTTGATCACGATCCAACGGTCGGATCCAAAGTTATGGCCCTTTTAAACCGTTACTGAAGCCTGGCGCTACCAGAGCTCCACCTCATCGATTATGGATTCCACATGCACTCCATGGAAAAGGGCCTTCGAAAACTCTAGCAAAAGTTTGATCGCGATCCAACGGTCAGATCCAAAGTTATGGCCCTTTCGAACCGTTACTCAAGCCCGTTGCTACCACACCTCCACCTCACCATGTATGGATCCCACATGCACTCCATTGAAAAGGGTGTCCGGGAACTCTAGTAAAAGTTTAATCGAGTTCCAACGGTCGGATCCACAGTTATGGCCTTTCGATTCGTTACTGAAGCCTGGCGCTACCAGACCGCCACCTCACCGAGTATGGATTCCACATGCACTCCATGGCAAAGTGCTTGCGGAAACTCCACTAAAAGTTTGATCGCGATCCAACGGTCAGATCCAAAGTTATGGCCCTTTCGAACCGTTACTCTAGCCTGGACCTACCAGACGTCCACCTCACCGAGTATGGATTCCACATGCACTGCATGGAAAAGGGCCTCCGGGAACTCGTGTAAAACTTTGATCGCGATCCAACGGTCAGATCCAAAGTTATGGCCCTTTCAAACCGTTACTCTAGCCTGGCGCTACCAGACGTTCACCTCACCGAGTATGGATTCTACATGCACTGTATGGAAAAGGGCCTCCGGGAACTCGTGTTAAAGTTTGATCGCGATCCAACGGTCCGATCCAAAGTTATGGCCCTTTCGAACCGTTACTCTAGCCTGGCGCTACCAGACGTCCACCTCACCATGTATGGATTCCACATGCACTTCATGGAAACAGGCCTCCGGGAACTCGTGTAAAAGTTTGATCCCGATCCAACGGTCAGATCCAAAGTTCTGGCCCTTTCGAACCGTGTCTGAAGCCTGGCGCTACCAGATCGCCACCTCATCGATTATGGATTCCACATGCACTCCATGGAAAAGGGCCTTCGGAAACTCTAGCAAAAGTTTGATCGCGATCCAACGGTCAGATCCAAAGTTATAGCCCTTTCAAACCGTTACTCTAGCCTGGCGCTACCAGACCTCCACCTCACCGAGTATGGATTCCACATGCACTGCATGGAAAAGGGCGTCCGGGAACTCCAGTAAAAGTTTAATCGAGTTCCAACGGTCGGATCCACAGTTATGGCCTTTCGAACCGTTACTGAAGCCTGGCGCTACCAGACCGCCACCTCACCGAGTATGGATTCCACATGTACTCCATGGCAAAGTGCTTGCGGAAACTCCAGTAAAAGTTTGATCGCGATCCAACGGTCAGATCCAAAGTTATGGCCCTTTCGAACCGTTACTCTAGCCTGGCGCTACCAGACGTCCACCTCACCATTTATGGATTCCACATGCACTGCATGGAAAAGGGCCTCCGGGAACTCGTGTAAAAGTTTAATCGAGTTCCAACGGTCGGATCCACAGTTATGGCCTTTCGAACCGTTACTGAAGCCTGGCGCTACCAGACCGCCACCTCACCGAGTATGGATTCCACATGCACTCCATGGCAAAGTGCTTGCGGAAACTCCAGTAAAAGTTTGATCGCGATCCAACGGTCAGATCCAAAGTTATGGGCCTTTCGAACCGTTACTCTAGCCTGGCGCTACCAGACGTCCACCTCACCGAGTATGGATTCCACATGCACTGCATGGAAAAGGGCCTCCGGGAACTCGTGTAAAACTTTGATCGCGATCCAACGGTCAGATCCAAAGTTATGGCCCTTTCGAACCGTTACTCTAGCCTGGCGCTACCAGACGTCCACCTCACCGAGTATGGATTCTACATGCACTGCATGGAAAAGGGTCTCCGGGAACTCGTGTTAAAGTTTGATCGCGATCCAAGGTTATGGCCCTTTCGAACCGTTACTCTAGCCTGGCGCTACCAGACGTCCACCTCACCATGTATGGATTCCACATGCACTACATGGAAACGGACCTCCGGGAACTCGTGTAAAAGTTTGATCCCGATCCAACGGTCAGATCCAAAGTTCTGGCCCTTTCGAACCGTTACTGAAGCCTGGCGCTACCAGACCGCCACCTCATCGATTATGGATTCCACATGCACTCCATGGAAAAGGGCCTTCGGAAACTCTAGCAAAAGTTTCATCGCGATCCAACGGTCGGATCAAAAGTTATAGCCCTTTCGAACCGTTACTCTAGCCTGGCGCTACCAGACCTCCACCTCACTGAGTATGGATTCCACATGCACTCCATGCAAAACGGCCTTCGGAAACTCCAGTAAAAGTTTGATCGCGATCCAACGGTCGGATCAAAAGTTATGGCCCTTTCAAACCGTTACTCAAGCTCGTTGCTACCACACCTCCAGCTCACCATGTATGGATTCCACATGCACTCCATGGAAAAGGGCCTCCGGGAACTCTTGTAAAAGTTTGATCACGATGCAACGGTAGGATCCAAAGTTATGGCCCTTTTAAACCGTTACTGAAGCCTGGCGCTACCAGAGCTCCACCTCATCGATTATGGATTCCACATGCACTCCATGGAAAAGGGCCTTCGGAAACTCTAGCAAAAGTTTGATCGCGATCCAACGGTCAGATCCAAAGTTATAGCCCTTTCAAACCGTTACTCTAGCCTGGCGCTACCAGACCTCCACCTCACCGAGTATGGATTCCACATGCACTGCATGGAAAAGGGCGTCCGGGAACTCCAGTAAAAGTTTAATCGAGTTCCAACGGTCGGATCCACAGTTATGGCCTTTCGAACCGTTACTGAAGCCTGGCGCTACCAGACCGCCACCTCACCGAGTATGGATTCCACATGTACTCCATGGCAAAGTGCTTGCGGAAACTCCAGTAAAAGTTTGATCGCGATCCAACGGTCAGATCCAAAGTTATGGCCCTTTCGAACCGTTACTCTAGCCTGGCGCTACCAGACGTCCACCTCACCATTTACGGATTCCACATGCACTGCATGGAAAAGGGCCTCCGGGAACTCGTGTAAAAGTTTAATCGAGTTCCAACGGTCGGATCCACAGTTATGGCCTTTCGAACCGTTACTGAAGCCTGGCGCTACCAGACCGCCAACTCACCGAGTATGGATTCCACATGCACTCCATGGCAAAGTGCTTGCGGAAACTCCAGTAAAAGTTTGATCGCGATCCAACGGTCAGATCCAAAGTTATGGGCCTTTCGAACCGTTACTCTAGCCTGGCGCTACCAGACGTCCACCTCACCGACTATGGATTCCACATGCACTGCATGGAAAAGGGCCTCCGGGAACTCGTGTAAAACTTTGATCGCGATCCAACGGTCAGATCCAAAGTTATGGCCCTTTCGAACCGTTACTCTAGCCTGGCGCTACCAGACGTCCACCTCACCGAGTATGGATTCTACATGCACTGCATGGAAAAGGGTCTCCGGGAACTCGTGTTAAAGTTTGATCGCGATCCAAGGTTATGGCCCTTTCGAACCGTTACTCTAGCTTGGCGCTACCAGACGTCCACCTCACCATGTATGGATTCCACATGCATTACATGGAAACGGGCCTCCGGGAACTCGTGTAAAAGTTTGATCCCGATCCAACGGTCAGATCCAAAGTTCTGGCCCTTTCGAACTGTTACTGAAGCCTGGCGCTACCAGACCGCCACCTCATCGATTATGGATTCCACATGCACTCCATGGAAAAGGGCCTTCGGAAACTCTAGCAAAAGTTTCATCGCGATCCAACGGTCGGATTAAAAGTTATAGCCCTTTCGAACCGTTACTCTAGCCTAGCGCTACCAGACCTCCACCTCACTGAGTATGGATTCCACATGCACTCCATGCAAAACGGCCTTCGGAAACTCCAGTAAAAGTTTGATCGCGATCCAACGGTCGGATCAAAAGTTATGGCCCTTTCAAACCGTTACTCAAGCTCGTTGCTACCACACCTCCAGCTCACCATGTATGGATTCCACATGCACTCCATGGAAAAGGGCCTCCGGGAACTCTTGTAAAAGTTTGATCACGATGCAACGGTAGGATCCAAAGTTATGGCCCT
Organism: Populus nigra; assembly: GCF_951802175.1. NCBI lineage: Eukaryota > Viridiplantae > Streptophyta > Magnoliopsida > Malpighiales > Salicaceae > Populus > Populus nigra. The sequence continues at coordinate 538,837 of NC_084870.1, read as the reverse complement.
TTTAAACCGTTACTGAAGCCTGGCGCTACCAGAGCTCCACCTCATCGATTATGGATTCCACATGCACTCCATGGAAAAGGGCCTTCGGAAACTCTAGCAAAAGTTTGATCGCGATCCAACGGTCAGATCCAAAGTTATAGCCCTTTCAAACCGTTACTCTAGCCTGGCGCTACCAGACCTCCACCTCACCGAGTATGGATTCCACATGCACTGCATGGAAAAGGGCGTCCGGGAACTCCAGTAAAAGTTTAATCGAGTTCCAACGGTCGGATCCACAGTTATGGCCTTTCGAACCGTTACTGAAGCCTGGCGCTACCAGACCGCCACCTCACCGAGTATGGATTCCACATGTACTCCATGGCAAAGTGCTTGCGGAAACTCCAGTAAAAGTTTGATCGCGATCCAACGGTCAGATCCAAAGTTATGGCCCTTTCGAACCGTTACTCTAGCCTGGCGCTACCAGACGTCCACCTCACCATTTACGGATTCCACATGCACTGCATGGAAAAGGGCCTCCGGGAACTCGTGTAAAAGTTTAATCGAGTTCCAACGGTCGGATCCACAGTTATGGCCTTTCGAACCGTTACTGAAGCCTGGCGCTACCAGACCGCCAACTCACCGAGTATGGATTCCACATGCACTCCATGGCAAAGTGCTTGCGGAAACTCCAGTAAAAGTTTGATCGCGATCCAACGGTCAGATCCAAAGTTATGGGCCTTTCGAACCGTTACTCTAGCCTGGCGCTACCAGACGTCCACCTCACCGAGTATGGATTCCACATGCACTGCATGGAAAAGGGCCTCCGGGAACTCGTGTAAAACTTTGATCGCGATCCAACGGTCAGATCCAAAGTTATGGCCCTTTCGAACCGTTACTCTAGCCTGGCGCTACCAGACGTCCACCTCGCCGAGTATGGATTCTACATGCACTGCATGGAAAAGGGTCTCCGGGAACTCGTGTTAAAGTTTGATCGCGATCCAAGGTTATGGCCCTTTCGAACCGTTACTCTAGCCTGGCGCTACCAGACGTCCACCTCACCATGTATGGATTCCACATGCATTACATGGAAACGGGCCTCCGGGAACTCGTGTAAAAGTTTGATCCCGATCCAACGGTCAGATCCAAAGTTCTGGCCCTTTCGAACTGTTACTGAAGCCTGGCGCTACCAGACCGCCACCTCATCGATTATGGATTCCACATGCACTCCATGGAAAAGGGCCTTCGGAAACTCTAGCAAAAGTTTCATCGCGATCCAACGGTCGGATTAAAAGTTATAGCCCTTTCGAACCGTTACTCTAGCCTAGCGCTACCAGACCTCCACCTCACTGAGTATGGATTCCACATGCACTCCATGCAAAACGGCCTTCGGAAACTCCAGTAAAAGTTTGATCGCGATCCAACGGTCGGATCAAAAGTTATGGCCCTTTCAAACCGTTACTCAAGCTCGTTGCTACCACACCTCCAGCTCACCATGTATGGATTCCACATGCACTCCATGGAAAAGGGCCTCCGGGAACTCTTGTAAAAGTTTGATCACGATGCAACGGTAGGATCCAAAGTTATGGCCCTTTTAAACCGTTACTGAAGCCTGGCGCTACCAGAGCTCCACCTCACCGATTATGGATTCCACATGCACTCCATGGAAAAGGGCCTTCGGAAACTCTAGCAAAACTTTGATCTCGATCCAACGGTCAGATCCAAAGTTATGGCCCTTTCGAACCGTTACTCTAGCCTGGCGCTACCAGACGTCCTCCTCACCGAGTATGGATTCCACATGCACTGCATGGAAAAGGGCCTTCGGGAACTCGTGTAAAAGTTTGATCGCGAGCCAACGGTCAGATCCAAAGTTATGGCCTTTTCGAACCGTTACTCTAGCCTGGCGCTACCAGACGTCCACCTCACCGAGTATGGATTCCACATGCATTGCATGGAAAAGGGCCTCCGGGAACTCGTGTAAATGTTTGATCCCGATCCAACGGTCAGATCCAAAGTTCTGGCCCTTTCGAACCGTTACTGAAGCCTGGCGCTACCAGACCGCCACCTCATCGATTATGGATTCCACATGCACTCCATGGAAAAGGGCCTTCGGAAACTCTAGCAAAAGTTTCATCGCGATCCAACGGTCGGATCAAAAGTTATAGCCCTTTCGAACCGTTACTCTAGCCTGGCCCTACCAGACCTCCACCTCACCAAGTATGGATTCCACATGCACTTCATGCAAAACGGCCTTCGGAAACTCCAGTAAAAGTTTGATCGCGATCCAACGGTCGGATCAAAAGTTATGGCCCTTTCAAACCGTTACTCAAGCTCGTTGCTACCACACCTCAGGCTCACCATGTATGGATTCCACATGCACTCCATGGAAAAGGGCCTCCGGGAACTCTTGTAAAAGTTTGATCACGATCCAACGGTCGGATCCAAAGTTATGGCCCTTTTAAACCGTTACTGAAGCCTGGCGCTACTAGAGCTCCACCTCACCGATTATGGATTCCACATGCACTACATGGAAAAGGGCCTTCGGAAACTCTAGCAAAAGTTTCATCTCGATCCAACGGTCAGATCCAAAGTTATGGCCCTTTCAAACCGTTAATCTAGCCTGGCGCTACCAGACGTCCACCTCACCGAGTATGGATTCCACATGCACTGCATGGAAAATGGCGTCCGGGAACTCCAGTAAAAGTTTAATCGAGTTCCAACGGTCGGATCCACAGTTATGGCCTTTCGAACCGTTACTGAAGCCTGGCGCTACCAGACCGCCACCTCACCGAGTATGGATTCCACATGCACTCCATGGCAAAGTGCTTGCGGAAACTCCAGTAAAAGTTTGATCGCGATCCAACGGTCAGATCCAAAGTTATGGCCCTTTCGAACCGTTACTCTAGCCTGGCGCTACCAGACGTCCACCTCACCATTTATGGATTCCACATGCACTGCATGGAAAAGGGCCTCCGGGAACTCGTGTAAAAGTTTAATCGAGTTCCAACGGTCGGATCCACAGTTATGGCCTTTCGAACCGTTACTGAAGCCTGGCGCTACCAGACCGCCACCTCACCGAGTATGGATTCCACATGCACTCCATGGCAAAGTGCTTGCGGAAACTCCAGTAAAAGTTTGATCGCGATCCAACGGTCAGATCCAAAGTTATGGCCCTTTCGAACCGTTACTCTAGCCTGGCGCTACCAGACGTCCACCTCACCGAGTATGGATTCCACATGCACTGCATGGAAAAGGGCCTCCGGGAACTCGTGTAAAACTTTGATCACGATCCAACGGTCAGATCCAAAGTTATGGCCCTTTCAAACCGTTACTCTAGCCTGGCGCTACCAGACGTCCACCTCACCGAGTATGGATTCTACATGCACTGCATGGAAAAGGGTCTCCGGGAACTCGTGTTAAAGTTTGATCGCAATCCAACGGTCCGATCCAAGGTTATGGCCCTTTCGAACCGTTACTCTAGCCTGTTGCTACCAGACGTCCACCTCACCATGTATGGATTCCACATGCAGTACATGGAAACAGGCCTCCGAGAACTCGTGTAAAAGTTTGATCCCGATCCAACGGTCAGATCCAAAGTTCTGGCCCTTTCGAACTGTTACTGAAGCCTGGCGCTACCAGACCGCCACCTCATCGATTATGGTTTCCACATGCACTCCATGGAAAAGGGCCTTCGGAAACTCTAGCAAAAGTTTCATCGCGATCCAACGGTCGGATCAAAAGTTATAGCCCTTTCAAACCGTTACTCTAGCCTGGCGCTACCAGACCTCCACCTCACTGAGTATGGATTCCACATGCACTCCATGCAAAACGGCCTTCGGAAACTCCAGTAAAAGTTTGATCGCGATCCAACGGTCGGATCAAAAGTTATGGCCCTTTCAAACCGTTACTCAAGCTCGTTGCTACCACACCTCCAGCTCATCATGTATGGATTCCACATGCACTCCATGGAAAAGGGCCTCCGGGAACTCTTGTAAAAGTTTGATCACGATCCAACGGTCGGATCCAAAGTTATGGCCCTTTTAAACCGTTACTGAAGCCTGGCGCTACCAGAGCTCCACCTCACCGATTATGGATTCCACATGCACTTCATGGAAAAGGGCCTTCGGAAACTCTAGCAAAAGTTTGATCTCGATCCAACGGTCAGATCCAAAGTTATGGCCCTTTCGAACAGTTAATCTAGCCTGGCGCTACCAGACGTCCACCTCACCGAGTATGGATTCCACATGCACTGCATGGAAAAGGGCGTCCGGGAACTCCAGTAAAAGTTTAATCGAGTTCCAATGGTCGGATCCACAGTTATGGCCTTTCGAACCGTTACTGAAGCCTGGCGCTACCAGACCGCCACCTCACCGAGTATGGATTCCACATGTACTCCATGGCAAAGTGCTTGCGGAAACTCCAGTAAAAGTTTGATCGCGATCCAACGGTCAGATCCAAAGTTATGGCCCTTTCGAACCGTTACTCTAGCCTGGCGCTACCAGACGTCCACCTCACCATGTATGGATTCCACATGCACTGCATGCAAAAGGGCCTCCGGGCACTCGTGTAAAACTTTGATCCCGATCCAACGGTCAGATCCAAAGTTATGGCCCTTTCGAACCGTTACTCTAGCCTGGCGCTACCAGACGTCCACCTCACCATTTATGGATTCCACATGCACTGCATGGAAAAGGGCCTCCGGGAACTCGTGTAAAAGTTTAATCGAGTTCCAACGGTCGGATCCACAGTTATGGCCTTTCGAACCGTTACTGAAGCGTGGCGCTACCAGACCGCCACCTCACCGAGTATGGATTCCACATGCACTCCATGGCAAAGTGCTTGCGGAAACTCTAGCAAAAGTTTGATCGCGATCCAACGGTCGGATCAAAAGTTATAGCCCTTTCGAACCGTTACTCTAGCCTGGCCCTACCAGACCTCCACCTCACTGAGTATGGATTCCACATGCACTCCATGCAAAACGGCCTTTGTAAACTCCAGTAAAAGTTTGATCGCGATCCAACGGTCGGATCAAAAGTTATGGCCCTTTCGAACCGTTACTCAAGCCCGTTGCTACCACACCTCCACCTCACCATGTATGGATTCCACATGCACTCCATGGAAAAGGGCGTCCGGGAACTCGAGTAAAAGTTTAATCGAGTTCCAACGGTCGGATCCACAGTTATGGCCTTTCGAACCGTTACTGAAGCCTGGCGCTACCAGACCGCCACCTCACCGAGTATGGATTCCACATGCACTCCATGGCAAAGTGCTTGCGGAAACTCCAGTAAAACTTTGATCGCGATCCAACGGTCAGATCCAAAGTTATGGCCCTTTCGAACCGTTACTCAAGCCCGTTGCTACCACACCTCCACCTCACCATGTATGGATTCCACATGCACTCCATGGAAAAGGGCGTCCGGGAACTCCAGTAAAAGTTTAATCGAGTTCCAACGGTCGGATCCACAGTTATGGCCTTTCGAACCGTTACTGAAGCCTGGCGCTACCAGACCACCACCTCACCGAGTATGGATTCCACATGCACTCCATGGCAAAGTGCTTGCGGAAACTCCAGTAAAAGTTTGATCGCGATCCAACGGTCAGATCCAAAGTTATGGCCCTTTCGAACCGTTACTCTAGCCTGGCGCTACCAGACGTCCACCTCACCATGTATGGATTCCACATGCACTGCATGGAAAAGGGCCTCCGGGAACTCGTGTAAAAGTTTGATCCCGATCCAACGGTCAGATACAAAGTTATGGCCCGTTCGAACCGTTACTGAAGCTTGGCGCTACCAGAGCTCCACCTCATCGATTATGGATTCCACATGCACTCCATGGAAAAGGGCCTTCGGAAACTCTAGCAAAAGTTTGATCGCGATCCAACGGTCAGATCCAAAGTTATGGCCCTTTCGAACCGTTACTCTAGCCTGGCGCTACCAGACGTCCACCTCACCATGTATGGATTCCACATGCACTGCATGGAAACGGGCCTCCGGGAACTCGTGTAAAAGTTTGATCCCGATCCAACGGTCGGATCCAAAGTTATGGCCCTTTTAAACCGTTACTGAAGCCTGGCGCTACCAGAGCTCCACCTCATCGATTATGGATTCCACATGCACTCCATGGAAAAGGGCCTTCGGAAACTCTAGCAAAAGTTTGATCGCGATCCAACGGTCAGATCCAAAGTTATGGCCCTTTCGAACCGTTACTCAAGCCCGTTGCTACCACACCTCCACCTCACCATGTATGGATCCCACATGCACTCCATGGAAAAGGGCGTCGGGGAACTCTAGTAAAACTTTAATCGAGTTCCAACGGTCGGATCCACAGTTATGGCCTTTCGAACCGTTACTGAAGCCTGGCGCTACCAGACCGCCACCTCACCGAGTATGGATTCCACATGCACTCCATGGAAAAGGGCCTTCGGAAACTCTAGCAAAAGTTTGATCGCGATCCAACGGTCAGATCCAAAGTTATGGCCCTTTCGAACCGTTACTCTAGCCTGGCGCTACCAGACGTCCACCTCACCATGTATGGATTCCACATGCACTACATGGAAACGGGCCTCCGGGAACTCGTGTAAAAGTTTGATCACGATCCAACGGTCGGATCCAAAGTTATGGCCCTTTTAAACCGTTACTGAAGCCTGGCGCTACCAGAGCTCCACCTCATCGATTATGGATTCCACATGCACTCCATGGAAAAGGGCCTTCGGAAACTCTAGCAAAAGTTTGATCGCGATCCAACGGTCAGATCCAAAGTTATAGCCCTTTCAAACCGTTACTCTAGCCTGGCGCTACCAGACCTCCACCTCACCGAGTATGGATTCCACATGCACTGCATGGAAAAGGGCGTCCGGGAACTCCAGTAAAAGTTTAATCGAGTTCCAACGGTCGGATCCACAGTTATGGCCTTTCGAACCGTTACTGAAGCCTGGCGCTACCAGACCGCCACCTCACCGAGTATGGATTCCACATGTACTCCATGGCAAAGTGCTTGCGGAAACTCCAGTAAAAGTTTGATCGCGATCCAACGGTCAGATCCAAAGTTATGGCCCTTTCGAACCGTTACTCTAGCCTGGCGCTACCAGACGTCCACCTCACCATTTATGGATTCCACATGCACTGCATGGAAAAGGGCCTCCGGGAACTCGTGTAAAAGTTTAATCGAGTTCCAACGGTCGGATCCACAGTTATGGCCTTTCGAACCGTTACTGAAGCCTGGCGCTACCAGACCGCCACCTCACCAAGTATGGATTCCACATGCACTCCATGGCAAAGTGCTTGCGGAAACTCCAGTAAAAGTTTGATCGCGATCCAACGGTCAGATCCAAAGTTATGGCCCTTTCGAACCGTTACTCTAGCCTGGCGCTACCAGAAGTCCACCTCACCGAGTATGGATTCCACATGCACTGCATGGAAAAGGGCCTCCGGGAACTCGTGTAAAACTTTGATCGCGATCCAACGGTCAGATCCAAAGTTATGGCCCTTTCGAACCGTTACTCTAGCCTGGCGCTACCAGACGTCCACCTTACCGAGTATGGATTCTACATGCACTGCATGGAAAAGGGTCTCCGGGAACTCGTGTTAAAGTTTGATCGCGATCCAACGGTCCGATCCAAGGTTATGGCCCTTTCGAACCGTTACTCTAGCCTGGCGCTACCAGACATCCACCTCACCATGTATGGATTCCACATGCACTACATGGAAACGGGCCTCCGGGAACTCGTGTAAAAGTTTGATCCCGATCCAACGGTCAGATCCAAAGTTATGGCCCTTTCGAACAGTTAATCTAGCCTGGCGCTACCAGACGTCCACCTCACCATGTATGGTTCCACATGCACTGCATGGAAAAGGGCCTCCGGGAACTCGTGTAAAAGTTTGATCCCGATCCAACGGTCAGATACAAAGTTATGGCCCGTTCGAACCGTTACTGAAGCTTGGCGCTACCAGAGCTCCACCTCATCGATTATGGATTCCACATGCACTCCATGGAAAAGGGCCTTCGGAAACTCTAGCAAAAGTTTGATCGCGATCCAACGGTCAGATCCAAAGTTATGGCCCTTTCGAACCGTTACTCTAGCCTGGCGCTACCAGACGTCCACCTCACCATGTATGGATTCCACATGCACTGCATGGAAACGGGCCTCCGGGAACTCATGTAAAAGTTTGATCACGATCCAACGGTCGGATCCAAAGTTATGGCCCTTTTAAACCGTTACTGAAGCCTGGCGCTACCAGAGCTCCACCTCATCGATTATGGATTCCACATGCACTCCATGGAAAAGGGCCTTCGGAAACTCTAGCAAAAGTTTGATCGCGATCCAACGGTCAGATCCAAAGTTATGGCCCTTTCGAACCGTTACTCAAGCCCGTTGCTACCACACCTCCACCTCACCATGTATGGATCCCACATGCACTCCATGGAAAAGGGCGTCGGGGAACTCTAGTAAAACTTTAATCGAGTTCCAACGGTCGGATCCACAGTTATGGCCTTTCGAACCGTTACTGAAGCCTGGCGCTACCAGACTGCCACCTCACCGAGTATGGATTCCACATGCACTCCATGGCAAAGTGCTTGCGGAAACTCCAGTAAAAGTTTGATCGCGATCCAACGGTCAGATCCAAAGTTATGGCCCTTTCGAACCGTTACTCTAGCCTGGCGCTACCAGACGTCCACCTCACCGAGTATGGATTCCACATGCACTGCATGGAAAAGGGCCTCCGGGAACTCGTGTAAAACTTTGATCGCGATCCAACGGTCAGATCCAAAGTTATGGCCCTTTCGAACCGTTACTCTAGCCTGGCGCTACCAGAAGTCCACCTCACCGAGTATGGATTCTACATGCACTGCATGGAAATGGGTCTCCGGGAACTCGTGTTAAAGTTTGATCGCGATCCAACGGTCCGATCCAAGGTTATGGCCCTTTCGAACAGTTAATCTAGCCTGGCGCTACCAGACGTCCACCTCACCATGTATGGATTCCACATGCACTGCATGGAAAAGGGCCTCCGGGAACTCGTGTAAAAGTTTGATCCCGATCCAACGGTCAGATACAAAGTTATGGCCCGTTCGAACCGTTACTGAAGCTTGGCGCTACCAGAGCTCCACCTCATCGATTATGGATTCCACATGCACTCCATGGAAAAGGGCCTTTGGAAACTCTAGCAAAAGTTTGATCGCGATCCAACGGTCAGATCCAAAGTTATGGCCCTTTCGAACCGTTACTCTAGCCTGGCGCTACCAGACGTCCACCTCACCATGTATGGATTCCACATGCACTGCATGGAAACGGGCCTCCGGGAACTCATGTAAAAGTTTGATCACGATCCAACGGTCGGATCCAAAGTTATGGCCCTTTTAAACCGTTACTGAAGCCTGGCGCTACCAGAGCTCCACCTCACCGATTATGGATTCCACATGCACTTCATGGAAAAGGGCCTTCGGAAACTCTAGCAAAAGTTTGATCTCGATCCAACGGTCAGATCCAAAGTTATGGCCCTTTCGAACCGTTAATCTAGCCTGGCGCTACCAGACGTCCACCTCACCGAGTATGGATTCCACATGCACTCCATGGAAAAGGGCGTCCGGGAACTCCAGTAAAAGTTTAATCGAGTTCCAACGGTCGGATCCACAGTTATGGCCTTTCGAACCGTTACTGAAGCCTGGCGCTACCAGACCGCCACCTCACCGAGTATGGATTCCACATGTACTCCATGGCAAAGTGCTTGCGGAAAATCCAGTAAAAGTTTGATCGCGATCCAACGGTCAGATCCAAAGTTATGGCCCTTTCGAACCGTTACTCTAGCCTGGCGCTACCAGACGTCCACCTCACCATGTATGTATTCCACATGCACTGCATGCAAAAGGGCCTCCGGGAACTCGTGTAAAAGTTTGATCCCGATCCAACGGTCAGATCCAAAGTTATGGCCCTTTCGAACCGTTACTCTAGCGTGGCGCTACCAGACGTCCACCTCACCATGTATGGATTCCACATGCACTGCATGGATAAGGGCCTCCGGGAACTCGTGTAAAAGTTTGATCCCGATCCAACGGTCAGATCCAAAGTTATGGCCTGTTTGAACCGTCACTGAAGCCTGGCGCTACCAGATCACCACCTCATCGATTATGGATTCCACATGCACTCCATTGAAAAGGGCCTTCGGAAACTCTAGCAAAAGTTCGATCGCGATCCAACGGTCGGATCAAAAGGTATAGCCCTTTCGAACCGTTACTCTAGCCTGTCCCTACCAGACCTCCACCTCACTGAGTATGGATTCCACATGCACTCCATGCAAAACGGCCTTTGTAAACTCCAGTAAAAGTTTGATCGCGATCCAACGGTCGGATCAAAAGTTATGGCCCTTTCGAACCGTTACTCTAGCCTGGCGCTACCAGACGTCCACCTCACCATGTATGGATTCCACATGCACTCCATGGAAAAGGGCGTCCGGGAACTCGAGTAAAAGTTTAATCGAGTTCCAACGGTCGGATCCACAGTTATGGCCTTTCGAACCGTTACTGAAGCCTGGCGCTACTAGACCGCCACCTCACCGAGTATGGATTCCACATGTACTCCATGGCAAAGTGCTTGCGGAAAATCCAGTAAAAGTTTGATCGCGATCCAACGGTCAGATCCAAAGTTATGGCCCTTTCGAACCGTTACTCTAGCCTGGCGCTACCAGACGTCCACCTCACCGAGTATGGATTCTACATGCACTGTATGGAAAAGGGCCTCCGGGAACTCGTGTAAAAGTTTGATCCCGATGCAACGGTCAGATCCAAAGTTATGGCCCTTTCGAACCGTTACTCTAGCCTGGCGCTACCAGACGTCCACCTCACCATGTATGGATTCCACATGCACTACATGAAACGGGCCTCCGGGAACTCGTGTAAAAGTTTGATCCCGATTCAACGGTCAGATCCAAAGTTCTGGCCCTTTCGAACCGTTACTGAAGCCTGGCGCTACCAGACCGCCACCTCATCGATTATGGATTCCACATGCACTCCATGGAAAAGGGCCTTCGGAAACTCTAGCAAAAGTTTCATCGCGATCCAACGGTCGGATCAAAAGTTATAGCCCTTTCGAACCGTTACTCTAGCCTAGCCCTACCAGACCTCCACCTCACTGAGTATGGATTCCACATGCACTCCATGCAAAACGGCCTTCGGAAACTCCAGTAAAAGTTTGATCGCGATCCAACGGTCGGATCAAAAGTTATGGCCCTTTCAAACCGTTACTCAAGCTCATTGCTACCACACCTCCAGCTCACCATGTATGGATTCCACATGCACTCCATGGAAAAGGGCCTCCGGGAACTCTTGTAAAAGTTTGATCACGATCCAACGGTCGGATCCAAAGTTATGGCCCTTTTAAACCGTTACTGAAGCCTGGCGCTACCAGAGCTCCACCTCACCGATTATGGATTCCACATGCACTTCATGGAAAAGGGCCTTCGGAAACTCTAGCAAAAGTTTGATCTCGATCCAACGGTCAGATCCAAAGTTATGGCCCTTTCGAACCGTTAATCTAGCCTGGCGCTACCAGACGTCCACCTCACCGAGTATGGATTCCACATGCACTCCATGGAAAAGGGCGTCCGGGAACTCCAGTAAAAGTTTAATCGAGTTCCAACGGTCGGATCCACAGTTATGGCCTTTCGAACCGTTACTGAAGCCTGGCGCTACCAGACCGCCACCTCACCGAGTATGGATTCCACATGTACTCCATGGCAAAGTGCTTGCGGAAAATCCAGTAAAAGTTTGATCGCGATCCAACGGTCAGATCCAAAGTTATGACCCTTTCGAACCGTTACTCTAGCCTGGCGCTACCAGACGTCCACCTCACCATGTATGGATTCCACATGCACTGCATGCAAAAGGGCCTCCGGGAACTCGTGTAAAAGTTTGATCCCGATCCAACGGTCAGATCCAAAGTTATGGTCCTTTCGAACCGTTACTCTAGCCTGGCGCTACCAGACGTCCACCTCACCATGTATGGATTCCACATGCACTGCATGGAAAAGGGCCTCCGGGAACTCGTGTAAATGTTTGATCCCGATCCAACGGTCAGATCCAAAGTTATGGCCTGTTCGAACCGTTACTGAAGCCTGGCGCTACCAGACCGCCACCTCATCGATTATGGATTCCACATGCACTCCATGGAAAAGGGCCTTCGGAAACTCTAGCAAAAGTTTGATCGCGATCCAACGGTCGGATCAAAAGGTATAGCCCTTTCGAACCGTTACTCTAGCCTGGCCCTACCAGACCTCCACCTCACTGAGTATGGATTCCACATGCACTCCATGCAAAACGGCCTTTGTAAACTCCAGTAAAAGTTTGATCGCGATCCAACGGTCGGATCAAAAGTTATGGCCCTTTCGAACCGTTACTCTAGCCTGGCGCTACCAGACGTCCACCTCACCATGTATGGATTCCACATGCACTCCATGGAAAAGGGCGTCCGGGAACTCGAGTAAAAGTTTAATCGAGTTCCAACGGTCGGATCCACAGTTATGGCCTTTCGAACCGTTACTGAAGCCTGGCGCTACCAGACCGCCACCTCACCGAGTATGGATTCCACATGCACTCCATGGCAAAGTGCTTGCGGAAACTCCAGTAAAAGTTTGATCGCGATCCAACGGTCAGATCCAAAGTTATGGCCCTTTCGAACCGTTACTCTAGCCTGGCGCTACCAGACGTCCACCTCACCGAGTATGGATTCCACATGCACTGCATGGAAAAGGGCCTCCGGGAAATCGTGTAAAACTTTGATCCCGATCCAACGGTCAGATCCAAAGTTCTGGCCCTTTCGAACCGTTACTCTAGCCTGGCGCTACCAGACGTCCACCTCACCATGTATGGATTCCACATGCACTCCATGGAAAAGGGCCTTCGGAAACTCTAGCAAAAGTTTCATCGCGATCCAACGGTCGGATCAAAAGTTATAGCCCTTTCGAACCGTTACTCTAGCCTGGCGCTACCAGACCTCCACCTCACTGAGTATGGATTCCACATGCACTCCATGCAAAACGGCCTTCGACAACTCCAGTAAAAGTTTGATCGCGATCCAACGGTCGGATCAAAAGTTATGGCCCTTTCGAACCGTTACTCAAGCCCGTTGCTACCACACCTCCACCTCACCATGTATGGATTCCACATGCACTCCATGGAAAAGGGCGTCCGGGAACTCTAGTAAAAGTTTAATCGAGTTCCAACGGTCGGATCCACAGTTATGGCCTTTCGAACCGTTACTGAAGCCTGGCGCTACCAGACCGCCACCTCACCGAGTATGGATTCCACATGCACTCCATGGCAAAGTGCTTGCGGAAAGTCCAGTAAAAGTTTGATCGCGATCCAACGGTCAGATCCAAAGTTATGGCCCTTTCGAACCGTTACTCTAGCCTGGCGCTACCAGATGTCCACCTCACCGAGTATGGATTCCACATGCACTGCATGGAAAAGGGCCTCCGGGAACTCGTGTAAAACTTTGATCGCGATCCAACGGTCAGATCCAAAGTTATGGCCCTTTCGAACCGTTACTCTAGCCTGGCGCTACCAGACGTCCACCTCACCGAGTATGGATTCGACATGCACTGTATGGAAAAGGGCCTCCGGGAACTCGTGTTAAAGTTTGATCGCGATCCAACGGTCCGATCCAACGTTATGGCCCTTTCGAACCGTTACTCTAGCCTGGCGCTACCAGACGTCCACCTCACCGAGTATGGATTCCACATGCACTGCATGGAAAAGGGCATCCGGGAACTCGTGTAAAAGTTTGATCGCGAGCCAACGGTCAGATCCAAAGTTATGGCCCTTTCGAACCGTTACTCTAGCCTGGCGTTACCAGACGTCCACCTCACCGAGTATGGATTCTACATTCACTGCATGGAAAAGGGTCTCCGGGAACTCGTGTAAAAGTTTGATCCCGATCCAACGGTCAGATCCAAAGTTCTGGCCCTTTCGAACCGTTACTGAAGCCTGGCGCTACCAGAGCTCCACCTCACCGATTATGGATTCCACATGCACTCCATGGAAAAGGGCCTTCAAAACTCTAGCAAAAGTTTGATCGCGATCCAACGGTCAGATCCAAAGTTATGGCCCTTTCGAACCGTTACTCTAGCCTGGCGCTACCAGACGTCCACCTCACCGAGTATGGATTCCACATGCACTGCATGGAAAAGGGCCTCCGGGAACTCATGTAAAAGTTTGATCGCGAGCCAACGGTCAGATCCAAAGTTATGGCCCTTTCGAACCGTTACACTAGCCTGGCGCTACCAGACGTCCACCTCACCATGTATGGATTCCACATGCACTACATGGAAACGGGCCTCCGGGAACTCGTGTAAAAGTTTGATCCCGATCCAACGGTCAGATCCAAAGTTCTGGCCCTTTCGAACCGTTACTGAAGCCTGGCGCTCCCAGACCGCCACCTCATCGATTATGGATTCCACATGCACTTCATGGAAAAGGGCCTCCGGGAACTCTTGTAAAAGTTTGATCACGATCCAACGGTCGGATCCAAAGTTATGGCCCTTTTAAACCGTTACTGAAGCCTGGCGCTACCAGAGCTCCACCTCACTGATTATGGATTCCACATGCACTCCATGGAAAAGGGCCTCCGGGAACTCTTGTAAAAGTTTGATCACGATCCAACGGTCGAATCCAAAGTTATGGCCCTTTTAAACCGTTACTGAAGCCTGGCGCTACTAGAGCTCCACCTCACCGAATATGGATTCCACATGCACTCCATGGAAAAGGGCCTTCGGAAACTCTAGCAAAAGTTTGATCGCGATCCAACGGTCAGATCCAAAGTTATGGCCCTCTCGAACCGTTACTCTAGCCTGGCGCTACCAGACGTCCACCTCACCGAGTATGGATTCCACATGCATTGCATGGAAAAGGGCCTCCGGGAACTCGTGTAAATGTTTGATCCCGATCCAACGGTCAGATCCAAAGTTCTGGCCCTTTCGAACCGTTACTGAAGCCTGGCGCTACCAGACCGCCACCTCATCGATTATGGATTCCACATGCACTCCATGGAAAAGGGCCTTCGGAAACTCGAGCAAAAGTTTGATCGCGATCCAACGGTCGGATCAAAAGTTATAGCCCTTTCGAACCGTTACTCTAGCCTGGCGCTACCAGACCTCCTCCTCACTGAGTATGGATTCCACATGCACTCCATGCAAAACGGCCTTCGGAAACTCCAGTAAAAGTTTGATCGCGATCCAACGGTCGGATCAAAAGTTATGGCCCTTTCAAACCGTTACTCAAGCTCGTTGCTACCACACCTCCAGCTCACCATGTATGGATTCCACATGCACTCCATGGAAAAGGGCCTCCGGGAACTCTTGTAAAAATTTGATCACGATCCAACGGTCGGATCCAAAGTTATGGCCCTTTTAAACCGTTACTGAAGCCTGGCGCTACCAGAGCTCCACCTCACCGATTATGGATTCCACATGCACTCCATGGAAAAGGGCCTTCGAAAACTCTAGCAAAAGTTTGATCGCGATCCAACGGTCAGATCCAAAGTTATGGCCCTTTCGAATCGTTACTCTAGCCTGGCGCTACCAGACGTCCACCTCACCGAGTATGGATTCCACATGCACTGCATGGAAAAGGGCCTCCGGGAACTCATGTAAAAGTTTGATCGCGAGCCAACGGTCAGATCCAAAGTTATGGCCCTTTCGAACCGTTACTCTAGCCTGGCGCTACCAGACGTCCACCTCACCGAGTATGGATTCTACATGCACTGCATGGAAAAGGGTCTCCGGGAACTCGTGTAAAAGTTTGATCCCGATCCAACGGTCAGATCCAAAGTTCTGGCCCTTTCGAACCGTTACTAAAGCCTGGCGCTACCAGACCGCCACCTCATCGATTATGGATTCCACATGCACTCCATGGAAAAGGGCCTCCGGGAACTCTTGTAAAAGTTTGATCACGATCCAACGGTCGGATCCAAAGTTATGGCCCTTTTAAACCGTTACTGAAGCCTGGCGCTACCAGAGCTCCACCTCACCGATTATGGATTCCACATGCACTCCATGGAAAAGGGCCTTTGGAAACTCGTGTAAAAGTTTGATCGCGAGCCAACAGTCAGATCCAAAGTTATGGCCCTTTCGAACCGTTACTCTAGCCTGGCGCTACCAGACGTCCACCTCACCGAGTATAGATTCTACATGCACTGCATGGAAAAGGGCCTCCGGGAACTCGTGTTAAAGTTTGATCGCGATCCAACGGTCCGATCCAAAGTTATGGCCCTTTCGAACCGTTACTCTAGCCTGGCGCTACCAGACGTCCACCTCACCATGTATGGATTCCACATGCGCTGCATGGAAAAGGGCCTCCGGGAACTCGTGTAAAAGTTTGATCCCGATCCAACGGTCAGATCCAAAGTTCTGGCCCTTTCGAACCGTTACTGAAGCCTGGCGCTACCAGACCGCCACCTCATCGATTATAGATTCCACATGCACTCCATGGAAAAGGGCCTTCGGAAACTCTAGCAAAAGTTTGATCGCGATCCAACGGTCGGATCAAAAGTTATAGCCCTTTCGAACCGTTACTCTAGCCTGGCGCTACCAGACCTCCACCTCACTGAATATGGATTCCAAATGCACTCCATGCAAAACGGCCTTCGGAAACTCCAGTAAAAGTTTGATCGCGATCCAACGGTCGGATCAAAAGTTATGGCCCTTTCAAACCGTTACTCAAGCTCGTTGCTACCACACCTCCAGCTCACCATGTATGGATTCCACATGCACTCCATGGAAAACGGCCTCCGGGAACTCTTGTAAAAGTTTGATCACGATCCAACGGTCGGATCCAAAGTTATGGCCCTTTTAAACCGTTACTGAAGCCTGGCGCTACCAGAGCTCCACCTCACCGATTATGGATTCCACATGCACTCCATGGAAAAGGGCCTTCGGAAACTCTAGCAAAAGTTTGATCGCGATCCAACGGTCAGATCCAAAGTTATGGCCCTTTCGAACCGTTACTCTAGCCTGGCGCTACCAGACGTCCACCTCACCATGTATGGATTCCACATGCACTGCATGCAAAAGGGCCTCCGGGAACTCGTGTAAAAGTTTGATCCCGATCCAACGGTCAGATCCAAAGTTATGGTCCTTTCGAACCGTTACTCTAGCCTGGCGCTACCAGACGTCCACCTCACCATGTATGGATTCCACATGCACTGCATGGAAAAGGGCCTCCGGGAACTCGTGTAAATGTTTGATCCCAATCCAACGGTCAGATCCAAAGTTATGGCCTGTTCGAACCGTCACTGAAGCCTGGCGCTACCAGATCACCACCTCATCGATTATGGATTCCACATGCACTCCATTGAAAAGGGCCTTCGGAAACTCTAGCAAAAGTTTGATCGCGATCCAACAGTCGGATCAAAAGGTATAGCCCTTTCGAACCGTTACTCTAGCCTGGCCCTACCAGACCTCCACCTCACTGAGTATGGATTCCACATGCACTCCATGCAAAACGGCCTTTGTAAACTCCAGTAAAAGTTTGATCGCGATCCAACGGTCGGATCAAAAGTTATGGCCCTTTCGAACCGTTACTCTAGCCTGGCGCTACCAGACGTCCACCTCACCATGTATGGATTCCACATGCACTCCATGGAAAAGGGCGTCCGGGAACTCGAGTAAAAGTTTAATCGAGTTCCAACGGTCGGATCCACAGTTATGGCCTTTCGAACCGTTACTGAAGCCTGGCGCTACCAGACCGCCACCTCACCGAGTATGGATTCCACATGCACTCCATGGCAAAGTGCTTGCGGAAACTCCAGTAAAAGTTTGATCGCGATCCAACGGTCAGATCCAAAGTTATGGCCCTTTCGAACCGTTACTCTAGCCTGGCGCTACCAGACGTCCACCTCACCGAGTATGGATTCCACATGCACTGCATGGAAAAGGGCCTCCGGGAAATCGTGTAAAACTTTGATCCCGATCCAACGGTCAGATCCAAAGTTCTGGCCCTTTCGAACCGTTACTCTAGCCTGGCGCTACCAGACGTCCACCTCACCATGTATGGATTCCACATGCACTCCATGGAAAAGGGCCTTCGGAAACTCTAGCAAAAGTTTCATCGCGATCCAACGGTCGGATCAAAAGTTATAGCCCTTTCGAACCGTTACTCTAGCCTGGCGCTACCAGACCTCCACCTCACTGAGTATGGATTCCACATGCACTCCATGCAAAACGGCCTTCGACAACTCCAGTAAAAGTTTGATCGCGATCCAACGGTCGGATCAAAAGTTATGGCCCTTTCGAACCGTTACTCAAGCCCGTTGCTACCACACCTCCACCTCACCATGTATGGATTCCACATGCACTCCATGGAAAAGGGCGTCCGGGAACTCTAGTAAAAGTTTAATCGAGTTCCAATGGTCGGATCCACAGTTATGGCCTTTCGAACCGTTACTGAAGCCTGGCGCTACCAGACCGCCACCTCACCGAGTATGGATTCCACATGCACTCCATGGCAAAGTGCTTGCGGAAAGTCCAGTAAAAGTTTGATCGCGATCCAACGGTCAGATCCAAAGTTATGGCCCTTTCGAACCGTTACTCTAGCCTGGCGCTACCAGATGTCCACCTCACCGAGTATGGATTCCACATGCACTGCATGGAAAAGGGCCTCCGGGAACTCGTGTAAAACTTTGATCGCGATCCAACGGTCAGATCCAAAGTTATGGCCCTTTCGAACCGTTACTCTAGCCTGGCGCTACCAGACGTCCACCTCACCGAGTATGGATTCGACATGCACTGTATGGAAAAGGGCCTCCGGGAACTCGTGTTAAAGTTTGATCGCGATCCAACGGTCCGATCCAACGTTATGGCCCTTTCGAACCGTTACTCTAGCCTGGCGCTACCAGACGTCCACCTCACCGAGTATGGATTCCACATGCACTGCATGGAAAAGGGCATCCGGGAACTCGTGTAAAAGTTTGATCGCGAGCCAACGGTCAGATCCAAAGTTATGGCCCTTTCGAACCGTTACTCTAGCCTGGCGTTACCAGACGTCCACCTCACCGAGTATGGATTCTACATTCACTGCATGGAAAAGGGTCTCCGGGAACTCGTGTAAAAGTTTGATCCCGATCCAACGGTCAGATCCAAAGTTCTGGCCCTTTCGAACCGTTACTGAAGCCTGGCGCTACCAGAGCTCCACCTCACCGATTATGGATTCCACATGCACTCCATGGAAAAGGGCCTTCAAAACTCTAGCAAAAGTTTGATCGCGATCCAACGGTCAGATCCAAAGTTATGGCCCTTTCGAACCGTTACTCTAGCCTGGCGCTACCAGACGTCCACCTCACCGAGTATGGATTCCACATGCACTGCATGGAAAAGGGCCTCCGGGAACTCATGTAAAAGTTTGATCGCGAGCCAACGGTCAGATCCAAAGTTATGGCCCTTTCGAACCGTTACACTAGCCTGGCGCTACCAGACGTCCACCTCACCATGTATGGATTCCACATGCACTACATGGAAACGGGCCTCCGGGAACTCGTGTAAAAGTTTGATCCCGATCCAACGGTCAGATCCAAAGTTCTGGCCCTTTCGAACCGTTACTGAAGCCTGGCGCTCCCAGACCGCCACCTCATCGATTATGGATTCCACATGCACTTCATGGAAAAGGGCCTCCGGGAACTCTTGTAAAAGTTTGATCACGATCCAACGGTCGGATCCAAAGTTATGGCCCTTTTAAACCGTTACTGAAGCCTGGCGCTACCAGAGCTCCACCTCACTGATTATGGATTCCACATGCACTCCATGGAAAAGGGCCTCCGGGAACTCTTGTAAAAGTTTGATCACGATCCAACGGTCGAATCCAAAGTTATGGCCCTTTTAAACCGTTACTGAAGCCTGGCGCTACTAGAGCTCCACCTCACCGAATATGGATTCCACATGCACTCCATGGAAAAGGGCCTTCGGAAACTCTAGCAAAAGTTTGATCGCGATCCAACGGTCAGATCCAAAGTTATGGCCCTCTCGAACCGTTACTCTAGCCTGGCGCTACCAGACGTCCACCTCACCGAGTATGGATTCCACATGCATTGCATGGAAAAGGGCCTCCGGGAACTCGTGTAAATGTTTGATCCCGATCCAACGGTCAGATCCAAAGTTCTGGCCCTTTCGAACCGTTACTGAAGCCTGGCGCTACCAGACCGCCACCTCATCGATTATGGATTCCACATGCACTCCATGGAAAAGGGCCTTCGGAAACTCGAGCAAAAGTTTGATCGCGATCCAACGGTCGGATCAAAAGTTATAGCCCTTTCGAACCGTTACTCTAGCCTGGCGCTACCAGACCTCCTCCTCACTGAGTATGGATTCCACATGCACTCCATGCAAAACGGCCTTCGGAAACTCCAGTAAAAGTTTGATCGCGATCCAACGGTCGGATCAAAAGTTATGGCCCTTTCAAACCGTTACTCAAGCTCGTTGCTACCACACCTCCAGCTCACCATGTATGGATTCCACATGCACTCCTTGGAAAAGGGCCTCCGGGAACTCTTGTAAAAATTTGATCACGATCCAACGGTCGGATCCAAAGTTATGGCCCTTTTAAACCGTTACTGAAGCCTGGCGCTACCAGAGCTCCACCTCACCGATTATGGATTCCACATGCACTCCATGGAAAAGGGCCTTCGAAAACTCTAGCAAAAGTTTGATCGCGATCCAACGGTCAGATCCAAAGTTATGGCCCTTTCGAATCGTTACTCTAGCCTGGCGCTACCAGACGTCCACCTCACCGAGTATGGATTCCACATGCACTGCATGGAAAAGGGCCTCCGGGAACTCATGTAAAAGTTTGATCGCGAGCCAACGGTCAGATCCAAAGTTATGGCCCTTTCGAACCGTTACTCTAGCCTGGCGCTACCAGACGTCCACCTCACCGAGTATGGATTCTACATGCACTGCATGGAAAAGGGTCTCCGGGAACTCGTGTAAAAGTTTGATCCCGATCCAACGGTCAGATCCAAAGTTCTGGCCCTTTCGAACCGTTACTAAAGCCTGGCGCTACCAGACCGCCACCTCATCGATTATGGATTCCACATGCACTCCATGGAAAAGGGCCTCCGGGAACTCTTGTAAAAGTTTGATCACGATCCAACGGTCGGATCCAAAGTTATGGCCCTTTTAAACCGTTACTGAAGCCTGGCGCTACCAGAGCTCCACCTCACCGATTATGGATTCCACATGCACTCCATGGAAAAGGGCCTTTGGAAACTCGTGTAAAAGTTTGATCGCGAGCCAACAGTCAGATCCAAAGTTATGGCCCTTTCGAACCGTTACTCTAGCCTGGCGCTACCAGACGTCCACCTCACCGAGTATAGATTCTACATGCACTGCATGGAAAAGGGCCTCCGGGAACTCGTGTTAAAGTTTGATCGCGATCCAACGGTCCGATCCAAAGTTATGGCCCTTTCGAACCGTTACTCTAGCCTGGCGCTACCAGACGTCCACCTCACCATGTATGGATTCCACATGCGCTGCATGGAAAAGGGCCTCCGGGAACTCGTGTAAAAGTTTGATCCCGATCCAACGGTCAGATCCAAAGTTCTGGCCCTTTCGAACCGTTACTGAAGCCTGGCGCTACCAGACCGCCACCTCATCGATTATAGATTCCACATGCACTCCATGGAAAAGGGCCTTCGGAAACTCTAGCAAAAGTTTGATCGCGATCCAACGGTCGGATCAAAAGTTATAGCCCTTTCGAACCGTTACTCTAGCCTGGCGCTACCAGACCTCCACCTCACTGAATATGGATTCCAAATGCACTCCATGCAAAACGGCCTTCGGAAACTCCAGTAAAAGTTTGATCGCGATCCAACGGTCGGATCAAAAGTTATGGCCCTTTCAAACCGTTACTCAAGCTCGTTGCTACCACACCTCCAGCTCACCATGTATGGATTCCACATGCACTCCATGGAAAACGGCCTCCGGGAACTCTTGTAAAAGTTTGATCACGATCCAACGGTCGGATCCAAAGTTATGGCCCTTTTAAACCGTTACTGAAGCCTGGCGCTACCAGAGCTCCACCTCACCGATTATGGATTCCACATGCACTCCATGGAAAAGGGCCTTCGAAAACTCTAGCAAAAGTTTGATCGCGATCCAACGGTCAGATCCAAAGTTATGGCCCTTTCGAACTGTTACTCTAGCCTGGCGCTACCAGACGTCCACCTCACCGAGTATGGATTCTACATGCACTGCATGGAAAAGGGTCTCCGGGAACTCGTGTAAAAGTTTGATCCCGATCCAACGGTCAGATCCAAAGTTCTGGCCTTTTCGAACCGTTACTGAAGCCTGGCGCTACCAGACCGCCACCTCATCGATTATGGATTCCACATGCACTCCATGGAAATGGGCCTCCGGGAACTCGTGTAAAAGTTTGATCCCGATTCAACGGTCAGATCCAAAGTTCTGGCCCTTTCGAACCGTTACTGAAGCCTGGCGCTACCAGACCGCCACCTCATCGATTATGGATTCCACATGCACTCCATGGAAAAGGGCCTTCGGAAACTCTAGCAAAAGTTTGATCGCGATCCAACGGTCGGATCAAAAGTTATAGCCCTTTCGAACCGTTACTCTAGCCTGGCGCTACCAGACCTCCACCTCACTGAGTATGGATTCCACATGCACTCCATGCAAAACGGCCTTCGGAAACTCCAGTAAAAGTTTGATCGCGATCCAACGGTCGGATCAAAAGTTATGGCCCTTTCAAACCGTTACTCAAGCTCGTTGCTACCACACCTCCAGCTCACCATGTATGGATTCCACATGCACTCCATGGAAAAGGGCCTCCGGGAACTCTTGTAAAAGTTTGATCCCGATCCAACGGTCGGATCCAAAGTTATAGCCCTTTTAAACCGTTACTGAAGTCTGGCGCTACCAGACCGCCACCTCACCGAGTATGGATTCCACATGCACTCCATGGAAAAGGGCCTTCGGAAACTCCAGCAAAAGTTTGATCGCGATCCAACGGTCGGATCCAAAGTTATGGCCCTTTCCAACCGTTACTGAATCCTTGCGCTTCTAGACCGCCACCTCACCGAGTATAGATTCCACATGCACTCCATGAAAAAGGACCTTCGGAAACTCCAGCAAAAGTTTGATCGCGATCCAACGGTCGGATAAAAAGTTATGGCCCTTTCGAACCATTACTCAAGCCCGTGGCTACCACACCTCCACCTCACCATGTATGGATTCGACATGCACTCCATGGAAAGGGGCCTTCGGAAATACCAGCAAAAGTTTGATCGCGATCCAACGGTCGTATCCCAAGTTATGGCCCTTTCCAACCGTTACTGAAGCCTGGCGCTACCAGACCGCCACCTCACCGATTATGGATTCCACATGCACTCCATGGAAAATGGCCTTCGAAAACTCTAGCAAAAGTTTGATCGCGATGCAACGGTCGGATCAAAAGTTATACCCTTTTCGAACCGTTACTCTAGCCTAGCGCTACCAGACCTCCACCTCACCGAGTATGGATTCCACATGCACTCCATGGAAAAGGGCCTTCGGAAACTCCAGCAAAAGTTGGATCGCGATCCAATGTTCGGATCCCAAAGTTATGGCCCTTTCGAACCGTTACTGAAGCCTGGCGCTACCAGACCGCCACCTCACCGAGTATGGATTCCACATGCACTCCATGGAAAAGGGCCTTCGAAAACTCCAGCAAAAGTTTGATCGCGATCCAACGGTCGGATCAAAAGTTATAGCCCTTTCGAACCGTTACTATAGCCTGGCGCTACCAGACTGCCACCTTACCGAGTATGCAGTCCACATGCACTCCATGGAAAAGGGCCCTCGGAAACTCCAGCAAAAGTTGGATCGCGATCCAACGTTCGGATCCCAAGTTATGGCCCTTTCGAACCGTTACTGAAGCCTGGCGCTACCAGACGTCCACCTCACCGATTATGGATTGCACATGCACTCCATGGCAAAGGGCTTGCGGAAACCCTAGTAAAAGTTTGATCGCGATCCAACGGCCAGTTCCAAAGTTATGGCCTTTTCGAACTGTTACTGAAGCCTGGCGCTACCAGACCGCCACCTCACCGAGTATGGATTCCACATGCACTCCATGGAAAAGGGCCCTCGGAAACTTCAGTAAAAGTTTGATCGCCATCCAACGATTGGATCAAAAGTTATGGCCTTTTCAAACCGTTACTCTAGCCTGGCGCTACCAGACCTCCATCTCACCGAGTATGGATTCCACATGCACTCCATGGAAAAGAGCCCTCGGAAACTTCAGTAAAAGTTTGATCGCGATACAACGGTCGGATCCAAAGTTATGGCCCTTTCGAACCATTACTGAAGCCTGGCGCTACCAGACCTCCACCTCACTGATTATGGATTCCACATGCACTCCATGGCAAAGCGCTTGCCGAAACTCTAGTAAAAGTTTGATGGCGATCCAACGGTCGGATCCAAAGTTATGGCCCTTTCCAACAGTTACTGAATCCTGGCGCTACCAGACCGCCACCTCACCGAGTATGGATTCCAGATGCACTCCATGGAAAAGGGCCCTCGGAAACTCCAGCAAAAGTTGGATCGCGATCCAACGGTCGGATCCAAAGTTATGGCCCTTTCGAACCGTTACTGAAGCCTGGCGCTACCAGACCGCCACCTCACCATGTATGGATTCCACATGCACTGCATGGAAAAGGGCCTCAGGGAACTCAAGTAAAAGTTTGATCACGATCCAACGGTCGGATCCAAAGTTATGGCGTTTTCGAACCGTTACTGAAGCATGGCGCTACCAGACCGCCACCTCACCATGTATGGATTCCACATGCACTGCATGGAAAAGGGCCTCCGGGAACTCTTGTAAAAGTTTGATCACGATTCAACGGTCGGATCCAAAGTTATGACCCTTTCGAACCGTTACTGAAGCCTGGCGCTACCAGACTGCCACCTCACCAATTATGGATTCCACATGCACTCCATGACAAAGCGCTTGCGGAAACTCTAGCAAAAGTTTGATCGCGATCCAACGGTCAGATCCAAAGTTATGGCCTTTTTGAACCGTTACTGAAGCCTGGCGCTACCAGACCGCCACCTCACCGAGTATGGATTCCACATGCACTCCATGGAAAAGGGCTTTCGGAAACTCCAGTAAAAGTTTGATCGCGATCCAACGGTCGGATCCAAAGTTATGGCGTTTTCGAACCGTTACTGAAGCCTGGCGCTACCAGACCGCCACCTCACCGAGTATGGATTCCACATGCACTCCATGGAAAAGGGCCTTCGGAAACTCCAGCAAAAGTTTGATTGCGATCCAACGGTCGGATCAAAAGTTATAGCCCTTTCGAATCGTTACTCTAGCCTGGCGCTACCAGACCGCCACCTCACCGAGTATGGATTCCACATGCACTCCATGGAAAAGGGCCCTCGGAAACTCCAGCAAAAGTTGGATCGCGATCCAACGTTCGGATCCCAAAGTTATAGCCCTTTCGAACCGTTACTCTAGCCTGGCGCTACGAGACCTCCACCTCACCGATTATGGATTGCACATGCACTCCATGGCAAAGGGCTTGCGGAAACTCTAGTAAAAGTTTGATCGCGATCCAACGGTCAGTTCCAAAGTTATGGCCTTTTCGAACCGTTACTGAAGCTTGGCGCTACCAGACCGCCACCTCACCGAGTATGGATTCCACATGCACTCCATGGCAAAGCGCTTGCGGAAACTCCAGTAAAAGTTTGATCGCGATCCAATGGTCGGATCCAAAGTTATGGCCTTTTGTAACCGTTACTGAAGCATGGCGCTACCAGACCGCCACCTCACCGATTATGGATTCCACATGCACTCCATGGCAAAGCGCTTGCGGAAACTCCAGTAAAAGTTTGATCGCGATCCAACGGTCGGATCCAAAGTCATGGCCTTTTCGAACCGTTACTGAAGCCTGGCGCTACCAGACCGCCACCTCACCGAGTATGGATTCCACATGCAATCCATGGAAAAGGGCCTTGCGGAAACTCCAGTAAAAGTTTGATTGCGATCCAACGGTCAGTTCCAAAGTAATGGCCCTTTCGAACCGTTACTCTAGTCTGGCGCTACCAGACCTCCACCTCACGGAGTATGGATTCCACACGCACTCCATGGAAAACGGCCTTCGGAAACTCCAGCAAAAGTTGGATCGCGATCCAACGGTCGGATCCAAAGTTATGGCCCTTTCGGACCGTTACTCTAGCCTACCGCTACCAGACCTCCACCTCACTGAGTATGGATTCTACATGCACTCCATGGAAAACGGCATTCAGAAACTCCAGTAAAAGTTTGATCGCGATCCAACGGTCGGATCAAAAGTTATAGCTCTTTCGAACCGTTACTCTAGCCTAGCGCTACCAGACCTCCACCTCACTGAGTATGGATTGCACATGCACTCCATGGAAAATGGCCTTCGGAAACTCCAGTAAAAGTTTGATCGCGATCCAACGGTCGGATCAAAAGTTATGGCCCTTTCGAACTGTTACTGAAGCCTGGCGCTACCAGACCGCCACGTCACCGATTATGGATTCCACATGCACTCCATGGCAAAGGGCTTGCGGAAACTCCAGTAAAAGTTTGATCGCGGTCCAACGGTCGGATCCAAAGTTATTGCCTTTTCGAACCGTTACTGAAGCCTGGCTCTATCAGACCGCCACCTCACCGATTATGGATTCCACATGCACTTCATGGAAAACGGCCTTCGGAAACTCCAGTAAAAGTTTGATCGCGATCCAACGGTCGGATCAAAAGTTATAGCCCTTTCGAACAGTTACTCTAGCCTTGCGCTACCAGACGTCCACCTCACAGAGTATGGATTTCACATGCACTCCATGGAAAAGGGCTAAGGATACTCCAGTAAAAGTTTGATCGCGATCCAACGGTCGGATCCAAAGTTATGGCCTTTTCGAACCGTTACTGAAGCCTGGCGCTACGAGACCTCCACCTTACGTAGTATGGATTCCACATGCACTCCATGGAAAATGGCCTTCGGAAACTCCAGTAAAAGTTTGATCGCGATCCAACGGTCGGATCAAAAGTTATGGCCCTTTCGAACCGTTACTCTAGCCTACCGCTACCAGACCTCCACCTCACTGAGTATGGATTCCAGATGCACTCCATGGAAAACGGCCTTCGGAAACTCCAGTAAAAGTTTGATCGCGATCCAACAGTCGGATCAAAAGTTATAGCTCTTTCGAACCGTTACTCTAGCCTAGCGCTACCAGACCTCCACCTCACTGAGTATGGATTCCACATGCACTCCATGCAAAACGGCCTTCGGAAACTCCAGTAAAAGTTTGATCGCGATCCAACGGTCGGATCCAAAGTTATGGCCTTTTCGAACCGTTACTGAAGCCTGGCGCTACGAGACCTCCACCTTACGTAGTATGGATTCCACATGCACTCCATGGAAAATGGCCTTCGGAAACTCCAGTAAAAGTTTGATCGCGATCCAACGGTCGGATCAAAAGTTATGGCCCTTTCGAACCGTTACTCTAGCCTACCGCTACCAGACCTCCACCTCACTGAGTATGGATTCCAGATGCACTCCATGGAAAACGGCCTTCGGAAACTCCAGTAAAAGTTTGATCGCGATCCAACAGTCGGATCAAAAGTTATTGCTCTTTCGAACCGTTACTCTAGCCTAGCGCTACCAGACCTCCACCTCACTGAGTATGGATTGCACATGCACTCCATGGAAAACGGCCTTCGGAAACTCTAGTAAAAGTTTGATCGCGATCCAACGGTCGGATCAAAAGTTATGGCCCTTTCGAACCGTTACTGAAGCCTGGCGCTACCAGACCGCCACGTCACCGATTATGGATTCCACATGCACTCCATGGCAAATGGCTGGCGGAAACTCCAGTAAAAGTTTGATCGCGATCCAACGGTCAGATCAAAAGTTATGGCCCTTTCGAACCGTTACTCTAGCCTGGCGCTCCCAGACGTCCACCTCACCGAGTATGGATTCCACATGCACTCCATGGAAAAAGGCCTTCGAAAACTCCAGTAAAAGTTTGATCGCGATCCAACGGTCGGATCCAAAGTTATGGCCTTTTCAAACCGTTACTGAAGCCTGGGGCTACCAGACCTCCACCTCACGTAGTATGGATTCCACATGCACTCCATGGAAAAGGGCCTTCGGAAACTCCAGTAAAAGTTTGATCGCCATCCAACGGTCGGATCAAAAGTTATGGCCCTTTCGAACCGTTACTCTAGCCTGGCGCTACCAGACGTCCACTTCACTGAGTATGGATTCCACATGCACTCCATGAAAAGGTCCTTCGGAAACTCCAGTAAAAGTTTGATCGCCATCCAACGGTCGAATCAAAAGTTATGGCCCTTTCGAACCGTTACTCTAGCCTGGCGCTACCAGACCTCCACGTCATTGAGTATGGATTCCACATGAATTCCATGGAAAAGGGCCTTCGGAAACTCCACTAAAAATTTGATCGCGATCAAACGGTCTGATCCAAAGTTATGGCCCTTTCCAACCGTTACTGAAGTGTGGCGCTACCAGACCACCACCTCACCGAGTATGGATTCCACATGCACTCCATGGAAAAGGGCCTTCGGAAACTCCAGTAAAAGTTTGATCGCCATGCAACGGTCGGATCAAAAGTTATGGCCCTTTCGAACCGTTACTCAAGCTCGTGGCTACCACACCTCCACCTCACCATGTATGGATTCCATATGCACTCAATGGAAATGGGCCTTTAGAAACTCCAGTAAACGTTTGATCGCGATCCAACGGTTGGATCCAAAGTCATGGCCCTTTCCAACCGTTACTGAAGCCTGGCTCTACCAGACCGCCACCTCACTGATTATGGATTCCACATGCACTCCATGGCAAAGGGCTTGCGGAAACTGTAGTAAAAGTTCGATCGCGATCCAACGGTCGGATCCAAAGTTATGGCCTTTTCGAACCGTTACTAAAGCCTGGCGCTACCAGACCGCCACCTCACCGAGTATGGATTCCACATGCACTCCATGGAAAAGGGCCTTCGGAAACTCCAGTAAAAGTTTGATCGCCATGCAACGGTCGGATCAAAAGTTATGGCCCTTTCGAACCGTTACTCAAGCTCGTGGCTACCACACCTCCACCTCACCATGTATGGATTCCATATGCTCTCCATGGAAATGGGCCTTCAGAAACTCCAGTAAACGTTTGATCGCGATCCAACGGTCGGATCCAAAGTCATTGCCCTTTCCAACCGTTACTGAAGCCTGGCGCTACCAGACAGCCACCTCACCGATTATGGATTCCACATGCACTCCATGGCAAAGGGCTTGCGGAAATTCCAGTAAAAGTTTGATCGCGATCCAACGGTCGGATCCAAAGTTATGGCCTTTTCGAACCGTTACTGAAGCTTGGCGCTACCAGACCGCCACCTCACCGAGTATGGATTCCACATGCACTCCATGGAAAAGGGCCTTCGGAAATTCCAGCAAAAGTTTGATCGCGATCCAACGGTCGGATCAAAAGTTATAGCCCTCTCGAACCGTTACTCTAGCCTGGCGCTACCAGACCTCCACCTCATCGAGTATGGATTCCACATGCACTCCATGGAAAAGGGCCTCTGGAAACTACAGTAAACGTTTGATCACGATCCAACGGTCGGATCCAAAGTTATGGCCCATTCGAACCGTTACTCTAGCCTGGCGCTACCAGACCTCCACCTTACCGAGTATGGATTCCACATGCACTCTATGGAAAAGGGCCTCCGGAAACTGCAGTAAACGTTTGATCACGATCCAACGGTCGGATCAAAAGTTATGGCCCTTTCCAACCGTTACTGAAGCCTGACGCTACCAGAGCTCCACTCACCGATTATGGATTCCACATGCTCTCCATGGCAAAGGGCTTGCGGAAACTCCAGTAAAATTTTGATCGTGATCCAACGCTCGGATCCACAGTTATGGCCCTTTCCAACCGTTACTGAAGCCTGGCGCTACCAGACCGCCACCTCATCGAGTATGGATTCCACATGCACTCCATGGAAAAGGGCCTTCGGAAACTCCAGCAAAAGTTTGATCGCGATCCAACGGTCGGATCCAAAGTTATGGCCCTTTCGAACCGTTACTCTAGCCAGGCGCTACCAGACCTCCACCTCACGGAGTATGGATTCCACATGGACTCCATGGAAAAGGGCCTTCGGAAACTCCAGTAAAAGTTTGATCGCCATCCAACGGTCGGATAAAAAGTTATAGCCCTTTCGAACCGTTACTCTAGCCTGGCGCTACCAGACCTCCACGTCACGGAGTTTTGTATTCCACATGCACTCCATGGAAAAGGGCCTTCGGAAACTCCAGTAAAAGTTTGATCGCGATCCAACGGTCGGATCCAAAGTTATGGCCCTTTCCAACCGTTACTGAAGCCTGGCGCTACAATACCTCCACCTCACCGATTATCGATACCACATGCACTCCATGGCAAAGGGCTAGCGGAAACTCCAGAAAAGTATGATCGCGATCCAACGGTCGGATCAAAAGTTATAGCCCTTTCGAACCGTTACTCTAGCCTGGCGCTACCAGACGCCCAGCTCACCGAGTATGGATTCCACATGCACTCCATGGAAAAGGGCCTTCGGAAACTCCACTAAAAGTTTGATCGCCATCCAACGGTCGGATCAAAAGTTATGGCCCTTTCAAACCGTTACTCTAGCCTGGCGCTACCAGACGTCCATCTCACCGAGTATGGATTCCACATGCACTCCATGGAAAAGAGCCTTCGGAAACTCCAGTAAAAGTTTGATCGCCATCCAACGGTTGGATCAAAAGTTATGGCCTTTTCAAACCGTTACTCTAGCCTGGCGCTACCAGACCTCCACCTCACCGAGTATGGATTCCACATGCACTACATGGAAAAGGGCCTCCGGAAACTCCAGTAAACGTTTGATCACGATCCAACGGTCGGATCCAAAGTTATGGCCCTTTCGAACCGTTACACTAGGCTGGCGCTACCAGACCACCACCTCACCGAGTATGGATTCCACATGCACTCCATGGAAAAGGGCCTCTGGAAACTACAGTAAACGTTTGATCACGATCCAACGGTCGGATCCAAAGTTATGGCCCTTTCGAACCGTTACTCTAGCCTGGCGCTACCAGACGTCCATCTCACCGAGTATGGATTCCACATGCACTCCATGGAAAAGGGCCTTCGGAAACTCCAATAAAAGTTTGATCGCCATCCAACGGTCGTATCAAAAGTTATGGCCCTTTCAAACCGTTACTCTAGCCTGGCGCTACCAGACCTCCACCTCACCGAGTATGGATTCCACATGCACTCCACGGAAAAGGGCCTCCGGAAACTCCAGTAAACGTTTGATCACGATCCAACGGTCGGATCCAAAGTTATGGCCCTTTCAAACCGTTACTCTAGCCTGGCGCTACCAGACCTCCACGTCACGGAGTATGTATTCCACATGCACTCCATGGAAAAGGGCCTTCGGAAACTCCAGCAAAAGTTTGATCGCGATCCAACGGTCGGATCAAAAGTTAAAGCCCTATCGAACCGTTACTCTAGCCTGACGCTACCAGACCTCCACCTCACCGATTATCGATTCCACATGCACTCCATGGCAAAGGGCTTGCGGAAACTCCAGAAAAGTTTGATCGCGATCCAACGATCGGATCAAAAGTTATAGCCCTTTCGAACCGTTGATCTAGCCTGGCGCTAATAGACGTCCATCTCACCGAGTATGGATTCCACATGCACTCCATGGAAAAGGTCCTCCGGAAACTACAGTAAACGTTTGATCACGATCCAACGGTCGGATCCAAAGTTATGGCCCTTTCGAACCGTTACTCTAGCCTGGCGCTACCAGACCTCCACCTCACCGAGTATGGATTCCACATGCACTCCATGGAAAAGAGCCTTCGGAAACTTTAGTAAAAGTTTGATCGCGATCCAACGGTCGGATCAAAAGTTATGGCCCTTTCCAACCGTTACTGAAGCCTGACGCTACCAGAGCTCCACTCACCGATTATGGATTCCACATGCACTCCATGGCAAAGGGCTTGCGGAAACTCCAGTAAAAGTTTGATCGCGATCCAACGGTCGGATCCAAAGTTATGGCCTTTTCGAATCGTTACTGAAGCCTGGCGCTACCAGACCGCCACCTCACCTAGTATGGATTCCACATGCACTCCATGGAAAAGGGCCTACGGAAATTCCATCAAAAGTTTGATCGCGATCCAACGATCGGATCAAAAGTTATAGCCCTTTCGAACCGTTACTCTAGCCTGGCGCTACCAGACGTCCACCTCACCGAGTATGGATTCCACATGCACTCCATGGAAAAGGGCCTTCGGAAACTCCAGAAAAGTTTGATCACGATCCAACGGTCGGATCCAAAGTTATGGCCTTTTCGAATCGTTACTCAAGCCTGGCGCTACCAGACCGCCACCTCACCTAGTATGGATTCCACATGCACTCCATGGAAAAGGGCCTTCGGAAACTCCAGCAAAAGTTTGATCGCGATCCAACGGTCGGATCCAAAGTTATGGCCCTTTCCAACCGTTACTGAATCCTTGCGCTTCTAGACCGCCACCTCACCGAGTATAGATTCCACATGCACTCCATGAAAAAGGACCTTCGGAAACTCCAGCAAAAGTTTGATCGCGATCCAACGGTCGGATAAAAAGTTATGGCCCTTTCGAACCATTACTCAAGCCCGTGGCTACCACACCTCCACCTCACCATGTATGGATTCGACATGCACTCCATGGAAAGGGGCCTTCGGAAATACCAGTAAAAGTTTGATCGCGATCCAACGGTCGTATCCCAAGTTATGGCCCTTTCCAACCGTTACTGAAGCCTGGCGCTACCAGACCGCCACCTCACCGATTATGGATTCCACATGCACTCCATGGAAAATGGCCTTCGAAAACTCTAGCAAAAGTTTGATCGCGATGCAACGGTCGGATCAAAAGTTATACCCTTTTCGAACCGTTACTCTAGCCTAGCGCTACCAGACCTCCACCTCACCGAGTATGGATTCCACATGCACTCCATGGAAAAGGGCCTTCGGAAACTCCAGCAAAAGTTGGATCGCGATCCAATGTTCGGATCCCAAAGTTATGGCCCTTTCGAACCGTTACTGAAGCCTGGCGCTACCAGACCGCCACCTCACCGAGTATGGATTCCACATGCACTCCATGGAAAAGGGCCTTCGAAAACTCCAGCAAAAGTTTGATCGCGATCCAACGGTCGGATCAAAAGTTATAGCCCTTTCGAACCGTTACTATAGCCTGGCGCTACCAGACTGCCACCTTACCGAGTATGCAGTCCACATGCACTCCATGGAAAAGGGCCCTCGGAAACTCCAGCAAAAGTTGGATCGCGATCCAACGTTCGGATCCCAAGTTATGGCCCTTTCGAACCGTTACTGAAGCCTGGCGCTACCAGACGTCCACCTCACCGATTATGGATTGCACATGCACTCCATGGCAAAGGGCTTGCGGAAACCCTAGTAAAAGTTTGATCGCGATCCAACGGCCAGTTCCAAAGTTATGGCCTTTTCGAACTGTTACTGAAGCCTGGCGCTACCAGACCGCCACCTCACCGAGTATGGATTCCACATGCACTCCATGGAAAAGGGCCCTCGGAAACTTCAGTAAAAGTTTGATCGCCATCCAACGATTGGATCAAAAGTTATGGCCTTTTCAAACCGTTACTCTAGCCTGGCGCTACCAGACCTCCATCTCACCGAGTATGGATTCCACATGCACTCCATGGAAAAGAGCCCTCGGAAACTTCAGTAAAAGTTTGATCGCGATACAACGGTCGGATCCAAAGTTATGGCCCTTTCGAACCATTACTGAAGCCTGGCGCTACCAGACCTCCACCTCACTGATTATGGATTCCACATGCACTCCATGGCAAAGCGCTTGCCGAAACTCTAGTAAAAGTTTGATGGCGATCCAACGGTCGGATCCAAAGTTATGGCCCTTTCCAACAGTTACTGAATCCTGGCGCTACCAGACCGCCACCTCACCGAGTATGGATTCCATATGCACTCCATGGAAAAGGGCCCTCGGAAACTCCAGCAAAAGTTGGATCGCGATCCAACGGTCGGATCCAAAGTTATGGCCCTTTCGAACCGTTACTGAAGCCTGGCGCTACCAGACCTCCACCTCACCGCTTATGGATTGCACATGCACTCCATGGCAAAGGGTTTGCGGAAACTGCAGTAAAAGTTCGATCGCGATCCAACGGTCGGATCCAAAGTTATGGCCTTTTCGAACCGTTACTGAAGCCTGGCGCTACCAGACCGCCACCTCACCATGTATGGATTCCACATGCACTGCATGGAAAAGGGCCTCAGGGAACTCAAGTAAAAGTTTGATCACGATCCAACGGTCGGATCCAAAGTTATGGCGTTTTCGAACCGTTACTGAAGCATGGCGCTACCAGACCGCCACCTCACCATGTATGGATTCCACATGCACTGCATGGAAAAGGGCCTCCGGGAACTCTTGTAAAAGTTTGATCACGATTCAACGGTCGGATCCAAAGTTATGACCCTTTCGAACCGTTACTGAAGCCTGGCGCTACCAGACTGCCACCTCACCAATTATGGATTCCACATGCACTCCATGACAAAGCGCTTGCGGAAACTCTAGCAAAAGTTTGATCGCGATCCAACGGTCAGATCCAAAGTTATGGCCTTTTTGAACCGTTACTGAAGCCTGGCGCTACCAGACCGCCACCTCACCGAGTATGGATTCCACATGCACTCCATGGAAAAGGGCTTTCGGAAACTCCAGTAAAAGTTTGATCGCGATCCAACGGTCGGATCCAAAGTTATGGCGTTTTCGAACCGTTACTGAAGCCTGGCGCTACCAGACCGCCACCTCACCGAGTATGGATTCCACATGCACTCCATGGAAAAGGGCCTTCGGAAACTCCAGCAAAAGTTTGATTGCGATCCAACGGTCGGATCAAAAGTTATAGCCCTTTCGAATCGTTACTCTAGCCTGGCGCTACCAGACCGCCACCTCACCGAGTATGGATTCCACATGCACTCCATGGAAAAGGGCCCTCGGAAACTCCAGCAAAAGTTGGATCGCGATCCAACGTTCGGATCCCAAAGTTATAGCCCTTTCGAACCGTTACTCTAGCCTGGCGCTACGAGACCTCCACCTCACCGATTATGGATTGCACATGCACTCCATGGCAAAGGGCTTGCGGAAACTCGAGTAAAAGTTTGATCGCGATCCAACGGTCAGTTCCAAAGTTATGGCCTTTTCGAACCGTTACTGAAGCTTGGCGCTACCAGACCGCCACCTCACCGAGTATGGATTCCACATGCACTCCATGGCAAAGCGCTTGCGGAAACTCCAGTAAAAGTTTGATCGCGATCCAATGGTCGGATCCAAAGTTATGGCCTTTTGTAACCGTTACTGAAGCATGGCGCTACCAGACCGCCACCTCACCGATTATGGATTCCACATGCAATCCATGGAAAAGGGCCTTGCGGAAACTCCAGTAAAAGTTTGATTGCGATCCAACGGTCAGTTCCAAAGTAATGGCCCTTTCGAACCGTTACTCTAGGCTGGCGCTACCAGACCTCCACCTCACGGAGTATGGATTCCACATGCACTCCATGGAAAAGGGCCTTCGGAAACTCCATTAAAAGTTTGATCGCGATCCAACGGTCGGATCAAAAGTTATAGCCCTTTCCAACTGCTACTCTAGCCTAGCGCTACCAGACCTCCACCTCACGGAGTATGGATTCCACACGCACTCCATGGAAAACGGCCTTCGGAAACTCCAGCAAAAGTTGGATCGCGATCCAACGGTCGGATCCAAAGTTATGGCCCTTTCGGACCGTTACTCTAGCCTACCGCTACCAGACCTCCACCTCACTGAGTATGGATTCTACATGCACTCCATGGAAAACGGCATTCAGAAACTCCAGTAAAAGTTTGATCGCGATCCAACGGTCGGATCAAAAGTTATAGCTCTTTCGAACCGTTACTCTAGCCTAGCGCTACCAGACCTCCACCTCACTGAGTATGGATTGCACATGCACTCCATGGAAAATGGCCTTCGGAAACTCCAGTAAAAGTTTGATCGCGATCCAACGGTCGGATCAAAAGTTATGGCCCTTTCGAACTGTTACTGAAGCCTGGCGCTACCAGACCGCCACGTCACCGATTATGGATTCCACATGCACTCCATGGCAAAGGGCTTGCGGAAACTCCAGTAAAAGTTTGATCGCGGTCCAACGGTCGGATCCAAAGTTATTGCCTTTTCGAACCGTTACTGAAGCCTGGCTCTATCAGACCGCCACCTCACCGATTATGGATTCCACATGCACTTCATGGAAAACGGCCTTCGGAAACTCCAGTAAAAGTTTGATCGCGATCCAACGGTCGGATCAAAAGTTATAGCCCTTTCGAACAGTTACTCTAGCCTTGCGCTACCAGACGTCCACCTCACAGAGTATGGATTTCACATGCACTCCATGGAAAAGGGCTAAGGATACTCCAGTAAAAGTTTGATCGCGATCCAACGGTCGGATCCAAAGTTATGGCCTTTTCGAACCGTTACTGAAGCCTGGCGCTACGAGACCTCCACCTTACGTAGTATGGATTCCACATGCACTCCATGGAAAATGGCCTTCGGAAACTCCAGTAAAAGTTTGATCGCGATCCAACGGTCGGATCAAAAGTTATGGCCCTTTCGAACCGTTACTCTAGCCTACCGCTACCAGACCTCCACCTCACTGAGTATGGATTCCAGATGCACTCCATGGAAAACGGCCTTCGGAAACTCCAGTAAAAGTTTGATCGCGATCCAACAGTCGGATCAAAAGTTATAGCTCTTTCGAACCGTTACTCTAGCCTAGCGCTACCAGACCTCCACCTCACTGAGTATGGATTCCACATGCACTCCATGCAAAACGGCCTTCGGAAACTCCAGTAAAAGTTTGATCGCGATCCAACGGTCGGATCCAAAGTTATGGCCTTTTCGAACCGTTACTGAAGCCTGGCGCTACGAGACCTCCACCTTACGTAGTATGGATTCCACATGCACTCCATGGAAAATGGCCTTCGGAAACTCCAGTAAAAGTTTGATCGCGATCCAACGGTCGGATCAAAAGTTATGGCCCTTTCGAACCGTTACTCTAGCCTACCGCTACCAGACCTCCACCTCACTGAGTATGGATTCCAGATGCACTCCATGGAAAACGGCCTTCAGAAACTCCAGTAAAAGTTTGATCGCGATCCAACAGTCGGATCAAAAGTTATAGCTCTTTCGAACCGTTACTCTAGCCTAGCGCTACCAGACCTCCACCTCACTGAGTATGGATTGCACATGCACTCCATGGAAAACGGCCTTCGGAAACTCTAGTAAAAGTTTGATCGCGATCCAACGGTCGGATCAAAAGTTATGGCCCTTTCGAACCGTTACTGAAGCCTGGCGCTACCAGACCGCCACGTCACCGATTATGGATTCCACATGCACTCCATGGCAAATGGCTGGCGGAAACTCCAGTAAAAGTTTGATCGCGATCCAACGGTCAGATCAAAAGTTATGGCCCTTTCGAACCGTTACTCTAGCCTGGCGCTCCCAGACGTCCACCTCACCGAGTATGGATTCCACATGCACTCCATGGAAAAAGGCCTTCGGAAACTCCAGTAAAAGTTTGATCGCGATCCAACGGTCGGATCCAAAGTTATGGCCTTTTCAAACCGTTACTGAAGCCTGGGGCTACCAGACCTCCACCTCACGTAGTATGGATTCCACATGCACTCCATGGAAAAGGGCCTTCGGAAACTCCAGTAAAAGTTTGATCGCCATCCAACGGTCGGATCAAAAGTTATGGCCCTTTCGAACCGTTACTCTAGCCTGGCGCTACCAGACGTCCACTTCACTGAGTATGGATTCCACATGCACTCCATGAAAAGGTCCTTCGGAAACTCCAGTAAAAGTTTGATCGCGATCCAACGGTCGGATCCAAAGTTATGGCCTTTTCGAACCGTTACTGAAGC
This sequence comes from Populus nigra, assembly GCF_951802175.1. Lineage (NCBI taxonomy): Eukaryota > Viridiplantae > Streptophyta > Magnoliopsida > Malpighiales > Salicaceae > Populus > Populus nigra. Next base: position 500,840 of record NC_084870.1, on the reverse strand, counting down.
CTGGCGCTACGAGACCTCCACCTGACGTAGTATGGATTCCACATGCACTCCATGGAAAAGGGCCTTCGGAAACTCCAGTAAAAGTTTGATCGCCATGCAACGGTCGGATCAAAAGTTATGGCCCTTTCGAACCGTTACTCAAGCTCGTGGCTACCACACCTCCACCTCACCATGTATGGATTCCATATGCTCTCCATGGAAATGGGCCTTCAGAAACTCCAGTAAACGTTTGATCGCGATCCAACGGTCGGATCCAAAGTCATTGCCCTTTCCAACCGTTACTGAAGCCTGGCGCTACCAGACAGCCACCTCACCGATTATGGATTCCACATGCACTCCATGGCAAAGGGCTTGCGGAAATTCCAGTAAAAGTTTGATCGCGATCCAACGGTCGGATCCAAAGTTATGGCCTTTTCGAACCGTTACTGAAGCTTGGCGCTACCAGACCGCCACCTCACCGAGTATGGATTCCACATGCACTCCATGGAAAAGGGCCTTCGGAAATTCCAGCAAAAGTTTGATTGCGATCCAACGGTCGGATCAAAAGTTATAGCCCTCTCGAACCGTTACTCTAGCCTGGCGCTACCAGACCTCCACCTCATCGAGTATGGATTCCACATGCACTCCATGGAAAAGGGCCTCTGGAAACTACAGTAAACGTTTGATCACGATCCAACGGTCGGATCCAAAGTTATGGCCCATTCGAACCGTTACTCTAGCCTGGCGCTACCAGACCTCCACCTTACCGAGTATGGATTCCACATGCACTCTATGGAAAAGGGCCTCCGGAAACTGCAGTAAACGTTTGATCACGATCCAACGGTCGGATCAAAAGTTATGGCCCTTTCCAACCGTTACTGAAGCCTGACGCTACCAGAGCTCCACTCACCGATTATGGATTCCACATGCTCTCCATGGCAAAGGGCTTGCGGAAACTCCAGTAAAATTTTGATCGTGAACCAACGCTCGGATCCACAGTTATGGCCCTTTCCAACCGTTACTGAAGCCTGGCGCTACCAGACCGCCACCTCATCGAGTATGGATTCCACATGCACTCCATGGAAAAGGGCCTTCGGAAACTCCAGCAAAAGTTTGATCGCGATCCAACGGTCGGATCCAAAGTTATGGCCCTTTCGAACCGTTACTCTAGCCAGGCGCTACCAGACCTCCACCTCACGGAGTATGGATTCCACATGGACTCCATGGAAAAGGGCCTTCGGAAACTCCAGTAAAAGTTTGATCGCCATCCAACGGTCGGATAAAAAGTTATAGCCCTTTCGAACCGTTACTCTAGCCTGGCGCTACCAGACCTCCACGTCACGGAGTCTTGTATTCCACATGCACTCCATGGAAAAGGGCCTTCGGAAACTCCAGTAAAAGTTTGATCGCGATCCAACGGTCGGATCCAAAGTTATGGCCCTTTCCAACCGTTACTGAAGCCTGGCGCTACAATACCTCCACCTCACCGATTATCGATACCACATGCACTCCATGGCAAAGGGCTAGCGGAAACTCCAGAAAAGTATGATCGCGATCCAACGGTCGGATCAAAAGTTATAGCCCTTTCGAACCGTTACTCTAGCCTGGCGCTACCAGACGCCCAGCTCACCGAGTATGGATTCCACATGCACTCCATGGAAAAGGGCCTTCAGAAACTCCACTAAAAGTTTGATCGCCATCCAACGGTCGGATCAAAAGTTATGGCCCTTTCAAACCGTTACTCTAGCCTGGCGCTACCAGACGTCCATCTCACCGAGTATGGATTCCACATGCACTCCATGGAAAACAGCCTTCGGAAACTCCAGTAAAAGTTTGATCGCCATCCAACGGTTGGATCAAAAGTTATGGCCTTTTCAAACCGTTACTCTAGCCTGGCGCTACCAGACCTCCACCTCACCGAGTATGGATTCCACATGCACTACATTGGAAAGGGCCTCCGGAAACTCCAGTAAACGTTTGATCACGATCCAACGGTCGGATCCAAAGTTATGGCCCTTTCGAACCGTTACACTAGGCTGGCGCTACCAGACCTCCACCTCACCGAGTATGGATTCCACATGCACTCCATGGAAAAGGGCCTCTGGAAACTACAGTAAACGTTTGATCACGATCCAACGGTCGGATCCAAAGTTATGGCCCTTTCGAACCGTTACTCTAGCCTGGCGCTACCAGACGTCCATCTCACCGAGTATGGATTCCACATGCACTCCATGGAAAAGGGCCTTCGGAAACTCCAATAAAAGTTTGATCGCCATCCAACGGTCGTATCAAAAGTTATGGCCCTTTCCAACCGTTACTGAAGCCTGACGCTACCAGAGCTCCACTCACCGATTATGGATTCCACATGCTCTCCATGGCAAAGGGCTTGCGGAAACTCCAGTAAAATTTTGATCGTGAACCAACGCTCGGATCCACAGTTATGGCCCTTTCCAACCGTTACTGAAGCCTGGCGCTACCAGACCGCCACCTCATCGAGTATGGATTCCACATGCACTCCATGGAAAAGGGCCTTCGGAAACTCCAGCAAAAGTTTGATCGCGATCCAACGGTCGGATCCAAAGTTATGGCCCTTTCGAACCGTTACTCTAGCCAGGCGCTACCAGACCTCCACCTCACGGAGTATGGATTCCACATGGACTCCATGGAAAAGGGCCTTCGGAAACTCCAGTAAAAGTTTGATCGCCATCCAACGGTCGGATAAAAAGTTATAGCCCTTTCGAACCGTTACTCTAGCCTGGCGCTACCAGACCTCCACGTCACGGAGTTTTGTATTCCACATGCACTCCATGGAAAAGGGCCTTCGGAAACTCCAGTAAAAGTTTGATCGCGATCCAACGGTCGGATCCAAAGTTATGGCCCTTTCCAACCGTTACTGAAGCCTGGCGCTACAATACCTCCACCTCACCGATTATCGATACCACATGCACTCCATGGCAAAGGGCTAGCGGAAACTCCAGAAAAGTATGATCGCGATCCAACGGTCGGATCAAAAGTTATAGCACTTTCGAACCGTTACTCTAGCCTGGCGCTACCAGACGCCCAGCTCACCGAGTATGGATTCCACATGCACTCCATGGAAAAGGGCCTTCGGAAACTCCACTAAAAGTTTGATCGCCATCCAACGGTCGGATCCAAAGTTATGGCCTTTTCGAATCGTTACTGAAGCCTGGCGCTACCAGACCGCCACCTCACCTAGTATGGATTCCACATGCACTCCATGGAAAAGGGCCTACGGAAATTCCATCAAAAGTTTGATCGCGATCCAACGATCGGATCAAAAGTTATAGCCCTTTCGAACCGTTACTCTAGCCTGGCGCTACCAGACGTCCACCTCACGGAGTATGGATTCCACATGCACTCCATGGAAAAGGGCCTTCGGAAACTCCAGAAAAGTTTGATCGCGATCCAACGGTCGGATCCAAAGTTATGGCCTTTTCGAATCGTTACTCAAGCCTGGCGCTACCAGACCGCCACCTCACCTAGTATGGATTCCACATGCACTCCATGGAAAAGGGCCTTCGGAAATTCCAGCAAAAGTTTGATCGCGATCCAATGGTCGGATCCAAAGTTAGGCCCTTTCGAACCGTTACTCTAGCCTGGCGCTACCAGACCTCCACCTCACTGAGTATGGATTCCATATGCAGTCCATGGAAAAGAGCCTTCAAAAACTTTAGTAAAAGTTTGATCGCGATCCAACGGTCGGATCAAAAGTTATGGCCCTTTCCAACCGTTACTGAAGCCTGACGCTACCAGAGCTCCCCTCACCGATTATGGATTCCACATGCTCTCCATGGCAAAGGGCTTGCGGAAACTCCAGTAAAATTTTGATCGTGATCCAACGGTCGGATCCAAAGTTATGGCCCTTTCGAACCGTTACTGAGGCCTGGCGCTACCAGACCGCCACCTCACGGAGTATGGATTTCACATGCACTCCATGGAAAAGGGCCTTCGGAAACTCCAGCAAAAGTTTGATCGCGATCCAACGGTCGGATCCAAAGTTATGGCCCTTTCGAACCATTACTCTAACCAGGCGCTACCAGACCTCCACCTCACGGAGTATGGATTCGACATGCACTCCATGGAAAAGGGCCTTCGGAAACTCCAGTAAAAGTTTGATCGCCATCCAACGGTCGGATCAAAAGTTATAGCCCTTTCGAACCGTTACTCTAGCCTGGCGCTACCAGACCTCCACGTCACGGAGTATGGATTCCACATGCACTCCATGGAAAAGGCCTTCGGAAACTCCAGTAAAAGTTTGATCGCGATCCAACGGTCGGATCCAAAGTTATGGCCCTTTCCAACCGTTACTGAAGCCTGGCGCTACCAGACCTCCACCTCACCGATTATGGATTCCACATGCACTCCATGGCAAAGGGCTTGCGGAAACTCCAGTAAAAGTTTGATCGCGATCCAACGGTCGGATCCAAAGTTATGGCCTTTTCGAACCGTTACTGAAGCCTGGCGCTACCAGACCGCCACCTCACCGAGTATGGATTCCACATGCACTCCATGGAAAAGGGCCTTCAGAAACTCCAGCAAAAGTTTGATCGCGATCCAACGGTCGGATCAAAAGTTATAGCCCTATCGAACCGTTACTCTAGCCTGACGCTACCAGAGCTCCACTCACCGATTATGGATTCCACATGCACTCCATGGAAAAGGGCCTTCGGAAACTCCAGTAAAAGTTTGATCGGCATCCAACGGTCGGATCAAAAGTTATAGCTCTTTCGAACCGTTACTCTAGCCTGGCGCTACCAGACCTCCACTTCACGGAGTATGGATTCCACATGCACTCCATGGAAAAGGGCATTCGGAAACTCCAGTAAAAGTTTGATCGCGATCCAACGGTCGGATCCAAAGTTATGGCCCTTTCCAACCGTTACTGAAGCCTGGCGCTACCAGACCTCCACCTCACCGATTATGGATTTCATATGCACTCCATGGCAAAGGGCTTGCGGAAACTCCATTAAAATTTTGATCGCGATCCAACGGTCGGATCCAAAGTTATGGTCTTTTCGAACCGTTACTGAAGCCTGACGCTACCAGACCGCCACCTCACCGAGTATGGATTCCACATGCACTCCATGGAAAAGGGCCTTCGGAAACTCCAACAAAAGTTTGATCGCGATCCAACGGTCGGATCAAAAGTTAAAGCCCTATCGAACCGTTACTCTAGCCTGACGCTACCAGACCTCCACCTCACGGAGTATGGATTCCACATGCACCACATGGAAAAGGGCCTTCGGAAACTCCAGTAAAAGTTTGTTCGCCATCCAACGATCGGATCAAAAGTTATAGCTCTTTCGAACCGTTACTCTAGCCTAGCGCTACCAGACCTCCACTTCACGGAGTATGGATTCCACATGCACACCATGGAAAAGGGCCTTCGGAAACTCCAGTAAAAGTTTGATCGCGAGCCAACGGTCGGATCGAAAGTTATGGCCCTTTCCAACCGTTACTGAAGCCTGGCGCTACCAGACCTCCACCTCACCGATTATGGATTCCACATGCACTCCATGGCAAAGGGCTTGCGGAAACTCCAGTAAAAGTTTGATCGCGATCCAACGGTCGGATCCTAAGTTATGGCCTTTTCGAACCGTTACTGAAGCCTGGCGCTACCAGATCGCCACCTCACCGAGTATGGATTCCACATGCACTCCATGGAAAAGGGCCTTCGGAAACTCCAGCAAAAGTTTGATCGCGATCCAACGGTCGGATCAAAAGTTATAGCCCTATCGAACCGTTACTCTAGCCTGGCGCTACCAGACCTCCACCTCAACGAGTATGGATTCCACATGCAGTCCATGGAAAAGAGCCTTCGAAAACTTTAGTAAAGGTTTGATCGCGATCCAACGGTCGGATCAAAAGTTATGGCCCTTTCCAACCGTTACTGAAGCCTGACGCTACCAAAGCTCCACTCACCGATTATGGATTCCACATGCTCTCCATGGCAAAGGGCTTGCGGAAACTCCAGTAAAATTTTGATCGTGATCCAACGGTCGGATCCAAAGTTATGGCCCTTTCGAACCGTTACTGAGGCCTGGCGCTACCAGACCGCCACCTCACGGAGTATGGATTTCACATGCACTCCATGGAAAAGGGCCTTCGGAAACTCCAGCAAAAGTTTGATCGCGATCCAACGGTCGGATCCAAAGTTATGGCCCTTTCGAACCGTTACTCTAGCCAGGCGCTACCAGACCTCCACCTCACGGAGTATGGATTCCACATGCACTCCATGGAAAAGGGCCTTCGCAAACTCCAGTAAAAGTTTGATCGCCATCCAACGGTCGGATCAAAAGTTATAGCCCTTTCGAACCGTTACTCTAGCCTGGCGCTACCAGACCTCCACGTCACGGAGTATGGATTCCACATGCACTCCATGGAAAAGGCCTTCGAAAACTCCAGTAAAAGTTTGATCGCGATCCAACGGTCGGATCCAAAGTTATAGCCCTTTCCAACCGTTACTGAAGCCTGGCGCTACCAGACCTCCACCTCACCGATTATGGATTCCACATGCACTCCATGGCAAAGGGCTTGCGGAAACTCCAGCAAAAGTTTGATCGCGATCCAACGGTCGGATCAAAAGTTATAGCCCTATCGAACCGTTACTCTAGCCTGGCGCTACCAGATCTCCACCTCACGGAGTATGGATTCCACATGCACTCCATGGAAAAGGGCCTCCGGAAACTCCAGTAAACGTTTGATCACGATCCAATGGTCGGATCCAAAGTTATGGCCCTTTCGAACCGTTACTCTAGCCTGACGCTACCAGACCTCCACCTCACCGAGTATGGATTCCACATGCACTCCATGGAAAAGAGCCTTCGAAAACTCCAGTAAAAGTTTGATCGGGATCCAACGGTCGGATCAAAAGTTATGGCCCTTTCCAACCGTTACTCAAGCCTGGCGCTACCAGAGCTCCACCTCACCGGTTATGGATTCCACATGCACTCCGTGGCAAAGGGCTTGCGGAAACTCCAGTAAAATTTTGATCGCGATCCAATGGTCGGATCCAAAGTTATGGCCCTTTCAAACCGTTACTGCAGCCTGGCGCTACCAGACCTCCACCTCACCGATTATCGATTCCACATGCACTCCATGGCAAAGGGCTTGCGGAAACTCCAGTAAAAGTTTGATCGCGATCCAACGGTCAGATCCAAAGTTATGGCCCTTTCGAACCGTTACTGAAGCCTCGCTACCAGACCTCCACCTCACCAATTATCGATTCCACATGCACTCCATGGCAAAGGGTCTCCGGAAACTCCAGTAAACGTTTGATCACGATCCAACGATCGGATCCAAAGTTATGGCCCTTTCGAACCGTTACTCTAGCCTGGCGCTACCAGACCTCCACCTCACCGAGTATGGATTCCACATGCACTCCATGGAAAAGAGCCTTCGAAAACTCCAGTAAAAGTTTGATCGGGATCCAACGGTCGGATCAAAAGTTATAGCCCTTTCGAACCGTTACTCTAGCCTGGCGCTACCAGACCTCCACGTCACGGACTATGGATTCCACATGCACTCCATGGAAAAGGCCTTCGGAAACTCCAGTAAAAGTTTGATCGCGATCCAACGGTCGGATCCAAAGTTATGGCCTTTTCCAACCGTTACTGAAGCCTGGCGCTATCAGACCTCCACCTCACCGATTATGGATTCCACATGCACTCCATGGCAAAGGGCTTGCGGAAACTCCAGTAAAAGTTTGATCGCGATCCAACGGTCGGATCCAAAGTTATGGCCTTTTCGAACCGTTACTGAAGCCTGGCGCTACCAGACCGCCACCTCACCGAGTATGGATTCCACATGCACTCCATGGAAAAGGGCCTTCGGAAACTCCAGCAAAAGTTTGATCGCGATCCAACGGTCGGATCAAAAGTTATAGCCCTATCGAACCGTTACTCTAGCCTGACGCTACCAGAGCTCCACTCACCGATTATGGATTCCACATGCACTCCATGAAAAAGGGCCTTCGGAAACTCCAGTAAAAGTTTGATCGGCATCCAACGGTCGGATCAAAAGTTATAGGTCTTTCGAACCGTTACTCTAGCCTGGCGCTACCAGACCTCCACTTCACGGAGTATGGATTCCACATGCACTCCATGGAAAAGGGCATTCGGAAACTCCAGTAAAAGTTTGATCGCGATCCAACGGTCGGATCCAAAGTTATGGCTCTTTCCAACCGTTACTGAAGCCTGGCGCTACCAGACCTCCACCTCACCGATTATGGATTGCATATGCACTCCATGGCAAAGGGCTTGCGGAAACTCCAGTAAAAGTTTGATCGCGATCCAACGGTCGGATCCAAAGTTATGGTCCTTTCGAACCGTTACTGAAGCCTGACGCTACCAGACCGCCACCTCACCGAGTATGGATTCCACATGCACTCCATGGAAAAGGGCCTTCGGAAACTCCAGCAAAAGTTTGATCGCGATCCAACGGTCGGATCAAAAGTTAAAGCCCTATCGAACCGTTGCTCTAGCCTGACGCTACCAGACCTCCACCTCACGGAGTATGGATTCCACATGCACCACATGGAAAAGGGCCTTCGGAAACTCCAGTAAAAGTTTGTTCGCCATCCAACGGTCGGATCCAAAGTTATGGCCTTTTCGAACCGTTACTGAAGCCTGGCGCTACCAGACCGCCACCTCACCGAGTATGGATTCCACATGCACTCCATGGAAAAGGGCTTTCGGAAACTCCAGCAAAAGTTTGATCGCGATCCAACGGTCGGATCAAAAGTTATAGCCCTATCGAACCGTTACTCTAGCCTGACGCTACCAGACCTCCACCTCACGGAGTATGGATTCCACATGCACCACATGAAAAAGGGCCTTCGGAAACTCCAGTAAAAGTTTGATCGCGATCCAACGGTCGGATCCAAAGTTATGGCCCTTTCCAACCATTACTGAAGCTTGGCGCTACCAGACCTCCACCTCACCGATTATGGATTCCACATGCACTCCATGGCAAAGGGCTTGCGGAAACTCCAGCAAAAGTTTGATCGCGATCCAACGGTCGGATCAAAAGTTATAGCCCTATCGAACCGTTACTCTAGCCTGGCGCTACCAGATCTCTACCTCACGGAGTATGGATTCCACATGCACTCCATGGAAAAGGGCCTCCGGAAACTCCAGTAAACGTTTGATCACGATCCAACGGTCGGATCCAAAGTTATGGCCCTTTCGAACCGTTACTCTAGCCTGGCGCTACCAGACCTCCACCTCACCGAGTATGGATTCCACATGCACTCCATGGAAAAGAGCCTTCGAAAACTCCAGTAAAAGTTTGATCGGGATCCAACGGTCGGATCAAAAGTTATGGCCCTTTCCAACCGTTACTCAAGCCTAGCGCTACCAGAGCTCCACCTCACCGGTTATGGATTCCACATGCACTCCACGGCAAAGGGCTTGCGGAAACTCCAGTAAAATTTTGATCGCGATCCAATGGTCGGATCCAAAGTTATGGCCCTTTCAAACCGTTACTGAAGCCTGGCGCTACCAGACCTCCACCTCATCGATTATCGATTCCACATGCACTCCATGGCAAAGGGCTTGCGGAAACTCCAGTAAAAGTTTGATCGCGATCCAACGGTCAGATCCAAACTTATGGCCCTTTCGAACCGTTACTGAAGCCTCGCTACCAGACCTCCACCTCACCAATTATCGATTCCACATGCACTCCATGGCAAAGGGTCTCCGGAAACTCCAGTAAACGTTTGATCACGATCCAACGATCGGATCCAAAGTTATGGCCCTTTCGAACCGTTACTCTAGCCTGGCGCTACCAGACCTCCACTTCACGGAGTATGGATTCCACATGCACTCCATGGAAAAGGGCCTTCGGAAACTCCAGTAAAAGTTTGATCGCGATCCAACGGTCGGATCCAAAGTTATGGCCCTTTCCAACTGTTACTGAAGCCTGGGGCTACCAGACCTCCACCTCACCGATTATGGATTCCACATGCACTCCATGGAAAAGGGCCTTCGGAAACTCCAGCAAAAGTTTTATCGCGATACAACGGTCGGATCAAAAGTTATAGCCCTTTCGAACCGTAACTCTAGCCTGTGGCTACCACACATCCACTTCACAGTGTATGGATTCCACATGCACTCCATGGAAAAGGGCCTTCAGAAACTTCAGTAAAAGTTTGATCGCCATCCAACGGTCGGATCAAAAGTTATAGCCCTTTCGAACCGTTACTCTAGCCTGGCGCTACCAGACGTCCACCTCACCGAGTATGGATTCCACATGCACTCCATGGAAAAGAGCCTTCGGAAACTCCAGTAAAAGTTTGATCGCGATCCAACGGTTGGATCCAAAGTTATGGCCCTTTCCAACCGTTACTGAAGCCTGGCGCTACAATACCTCCACCTCACCGATTATGGATTCCACATGCACTCCATGGCAAAGGGCTTGCGGAAACTCCAGTAAAAGTTTGATCGCGATCCAACGGTCGGATCCTAAGTTATGGCCTTTTCGAACCGTTACTGAAGCCTGGCGCTACCAGACCTCCACCTCACCGAGTATGGATTCCACATGCACTCCATGGCAAAGGGCCTTCGGAAACTCCAGCAAAAGTTTGATCGCGATCCAACGGTCGGATCAAAAGTTATAGCCCTATCGAACCGTTACTATAGCCTGGCGCTACCAGACCTCCACCTCACCAATTATCGATTCCACATGCACTCCATGGCAAAGGGTCTCCGGAAACTCCAGTAAACGTTTGATCACGATCCAACGATCGGATCCAAAGTTATGGCCCTTTCGAACCGTTACTCTAGCCTGGCGCTACCAGACCTCCACTTCACGGAGTATGGATTCCACATGCACTCCATGGAAAAGGGCCTTCGGAAACTCCAGTAAAAGTTTGATCGCGATCCAACGGTCGGATCCAAAGTTATGGCCCTTTCCAACCGTTACTGAAGCCTGGCGCTACCAGACCTCCACCTCACCGATTATCGATTCCACATGCACTCCATGGCAAAGGGCTCGCGGAAACTCAAGAAAACTTTGATCGCGATCCAACGGTCGGATCCAAAGTTATGGCATTTTCAAACCGTTACTGAAGCCTCGAACTACAAGACCTCCACTTCACGGAGTATGGATTCCACATGCACTACATGGAAAAGGGCCTTCGGAAACTCCAGCAAAAATTTTATCGCGATCCAACGGTCAGATCCAAAGTTATGGCCCTTTCGAACCGTTACTGAAGCCTCGCGCTACCAGACCGCCACCTCACCGATTATGGATTCCTCATGCACTCCATGGCAAAGGGCTTGCGGAAACTCCAGTAAAAGTTTGATCGCGATGCAACGGTCGGATCCAAAGTTATGGCCTTTTCAAACCGTTACTGAAGCCTCGAACTACAAGACCTCCACTTCACGGAGTATGGATTCCACATGCACTACATGGAAAAGGGCCTTCGGAAACTCCAGCAAAAATTTTATCGCGATCCAACGGTCAGATCCAAAGTTATGGCCCTTTCGAACCGTTACTGAAGCCTCGCGCTACCAGACCGCCACCTCACCGATTATGGATTCCTCATGCACTCCATGGCAAAGGGCTTGCGGAAACTCCAGTAAAAGTTTGATCGCGATGCAACGGTCGGATCCAAAGTTATGGCCTTTTCAAACCGTTACTGAAGCCTCGAACTACAAGACCTCCACTTCAGGGAGTATGGATTCCACATGCACTACATGGAAAAGGGCCTTCGGAAACTCCAGCAAAAATTTTATCGCGATCCAACGGTCAGATCCAAAGTTATGGCCCTTTCGAACCGTTACTGAAGCCTCGCGCTACCAGACCGCCACCTCACCGATTATGGATTCCACATGCACTCAATGGCAAAGGATTTACGGAAACTCCAGTAAAAGTTTGATCGCGATCCAACGGTCGGATCCAAAGTTATGGCCTTTTCGAACCGTTACTGAAGCCTCGAACTACAAGACCGCCACCTCACCGAGTATGGATTCCACATGCACTCCATGGAAAAGGGCCTTCAGAAACTTCAGTAAAAGTTTGATCGCCATCCAACGGTCGGATCAAAAGTTATAGCCCTTTCGAACCGTTACTCTAGCCTGGCGCTACCAGACCTCCACTTCACGGAGTATGGATTCCACATGCACTCCATGGAAAAGGGCCTTCGGAAACTCCAGTAAAAGTTTGATCGCGATCCAACGGTCGGATCCAAAGTTATGGCCCTTTCGAACCGTTACTCTAGCCTGGCGCTACCAGACCTCCACCTCACCGAGTATGGATTCCACATGCACTCCATGGAAAAGAGCCTTCGAAAACTCCAGTAAAAGTTTGATCGGGATCCAACGGTCGGATCAAAAGTTATGGCCCTTTCCAACCGTTACTCAAGCCTAGCGCTACCAGAGCTCCACCTCACCGGTTATGGATTCCACATGCACTCCACGGCAAAGGGCTTGCGGAAACTCCAGTAAAATTTTGATCGCGATCCAATGGTCGGATCCAAAGTTATGGCCCTTTCAAACCGTTACTGAAGCCTGGCGCTACCAGACCTCCACCTCATCGATTATCGATTCCACATGCACTCCATGGCAAAGGGCTTGCGGAAACTCCAGTAAAAGTTTGATCGCGATCCAACGGTCAGATCCAAACTTATGGCCCTTTCGAACCGTTACTGAAGCCTCGCTACCAGACCTCCACCTCACCAATTATCGATTCCACATGCACTCCATGGCAAAGGGTCTCCGGAAACTCCAGTAAACGTTTGATCACGATCCAACGATCGGATCCAAAGTTATGGCCCTTTCGAACCGTTACTCTAGCCTGGCGCTACCAGACCTCCACTTCACGGAGTATGGATTCCACATGCACTCCATGGAAAAGGGCCTTCGGAAACTCCAGTAAAAGTTTGATCGCGATCCAACGGTCGGATCCAAAGTTATGGCCCTTTCCAACTGTTACTGAAGCCTGGGGCTACCAGACCTCCACCTCACCGATTATGGATTCCACATGCACTCCATGGAAAAGGGCCTTCGGAAACTCCAGCAAAAGTTTTATCGCGATACAACGGTCGGATCAAAAGTTATAGCCCTTTCGAACCGTAACTCTAGCCTGTGGCTACCACACATCCACTTCACAGTGTATGGATTTCACATGCACTCCATGGAGAAGGGCCTTCGGAAACTCCAGTAAAAGTTTGATCGCGATCCAACGGTCGGATCAAAAGTTATAGCCCTTTCGAACCGTAACTCTAGCCTGTGGCTACCACACATCCACTTCACAGTGTATGGATTCCACATGCACTCCATGGAAAAGGGCCTTCAGAAACTTCAGTAAAAGTTTGATCACCATCCAACGGTCGGATCAAAAGTTATAGCCCTTTCGAACCGTTACTCTAGCCTGGCGCTACCAGACGTCCACCTCACCGAGTATGGATTCCACATGCACTCCATGGAAAAGAGCCTTCGGAAACTCCAGTAAAAGTTTGATCGCGATCCAACGGTTGGATCCAAAGTTATGGCCCTTTCCAACCGTTACTGAAGCCTGGCGCTACAATACCTCCACCTCACCGATTATGGATTCCACATGCACTCCATGGCAAAGGGCTTGCGGAAACTCTAGTAAAAGTTTGATCGCGATCCAACGGTTGGATCCAAAGTTATGGCCCTTTCCAACCGTTACTGAAGCCTGGCGCTACAATACCTCCACCTCACCGATTATGGATTCCACATGCACTCCATGGCAAAGGGCTTGCGGAAACTCCAGTAAAAGTTTGATCGCGATCCAACGGTCGGATCCTAAGTTATGGCCTTTTCGAACCGTTACTGAAGCCTGGCGCTACCAGACCGCCACCTCACCGAGTATGGATTCCACATGCACTCCATGGAAAAGGGCCTTCGGAAACTCCAGTAAAAGTTTGATCGCGATCCAACGGTCGGATCCAAAGTTATGGCCCTTTCCAACCGTTACTGAAGCCTGGCGCTACCAGACCTCCACCTCACCGATTATCGATTCCACATGCACTCCATGGCAAAGGGCTCGCGGAAACTCAAGAAAACTTTGATCGCGATCCAACGGTCGGATCCAAAGTTATGGCCTTTTCAAACCGTTACTGAAGCCTCGAACTACAAGACCTCCACTTCACGGAGTATGGATTCCACATGCACTACATGGAAAAGGGCCTTCGGAAACTCCAGCAAAAATTTTATCGCGATCCAACGGTCAGATCCAAAGTTATGGCCCTTTCGAACCGTTACTGAAGCCTCGCGCTACCAGACCGCCACCTCACCGATTATGGATTCCTCATGCACTCCATGGCAAAGGGCTTGCGGAAACTCCAGTAAAAGTTTGATCGCGATGCAACGGTCGGATCCAAAGTTATGGCCTTTTCAAACCGTTACTGAAGCCTCGAACTACAAGACCTCCACTTCACGGAGTATGGATTCCACATGCACTACATGGAAAAGGGCCTTCGGAAACTCCAGCAAAAATTTTATCGCGATCCAACGGTCAGATCCAAAGTTATGGCCCTTTCGAACCGTTACTGAAGCCTCGCGCTACCAGACCGCCACCTCACCGATTATGGATTCCACATGCACTCAATGGCAAAGGATTTACGGAAACTCCAGTAAAAGTTTGATCGCGATCCAACGGTCGGATCCACAGTTATGGCCTTTTCGAACCGTTACTGAAGCCTCGAACTACAAGACCGCCACCTCACCGAGTATGGATTCCACATGCACTCCATGGAAAAGGGCCTTCAGAAACTTCAGTAAAAGTTTGATCGCCATCCAACGGTCGGATCAAAAGTTATAGCCCTTTCGAACCGTTACTCTAGCCTGGCGCTACCACACCTCCACTTCACGGAGTATGGATTCCACATGCACTCCATGGAAAAGGGCCTTCGGAAACTCCAATAAAAGTTTGATCGCGATCCAACGGTCGGATCCAAAGTTATGGCCCTTTCCAACTGTTACTGAAGCCTGGGGCTACCAGACCTCCACCTCACCGATTATGGATTCCACATGCACTCCATGGAAAAGGGCCTTCGGAAACTCCAGCAAAAGTTTTATCGCGATACAACGGTCGGATCAAAAGTTATAGCCCTTTCGAACCGTAACTCTAGCCTTTGGCTACCACACATCCACTTCACAGTGTATGGATTTCACATGCACTCCATGGAGAAGGGCCTTCGGAAACTCCAGTAAAAGTTTGATCGCGATCCAACGGTCGGATCAAAAGTTATAGCCCTTTCGAACCGTAACTCTAGCCTGTGGCTACCACACATCCACTTCACAGTGTATGGATTCCACATGCACTCCATGGAAAAGGGCCTTCAGAAACTTCAGTAAAAGTTTGATCGCCATCCAACGGTCGGATCAAAAGTTATAGCCCTTTCGAACCGTTACTCTAGCCTGGCGCTACCAGACGTCCACCTCACCGAGTATGGATTCCACATGCACTCCATGGAAAAGAGCCTTCGGAAACTCCAGTAAAAGTTTGATCGCGATCCAACGGTTGGATCCAAAGTTATGGCCCTTTCCAACCGTTACTGAAGCCTGGCGCTACAATACCTCCACCTCACCGATTATGGATTCCACATGCACTCCATGGCAAAGGGCTTGCGGAAACTCCAGTAAAAGTTTGATCGCGATCCAACGGTCGGATCCTAAGTTATGGCCTTTTCGAACCGTTACTGAAGCCTGGCGCTACCAGACCGCCACCTCACCGAGTATGGATTCCACATGCACTCCATGGAAAAGGGCCTTCGGAAACTCCAGCAAAAGTTTGATCGCGATCCAACGGTCGGATCAAAAGTTATAGCCCTATCGAACCGTTACTATAGCCTGGCGCTACCAGACCTCCACCTCACGGAGTATGGATTCCACATGCACTCCATGGAAAAGGGCCTTCGGAAACTTCAGTAAAAGTTTGATTGCCATCCAACGGTCGGATATAGCTCTTTCGAACCATTACTCTAGCCTGGCGCTACCAGACCTCCACGTCACGGAGTATGGATTCCACATGCACTCCATGGAAAAGGGCCTTCGGAAACTCCAGTAAAAGTTTGATCGCGATCCAACGGTCGGATCCAAAGTTATGGCCCTTTCCAACCGTTACTGAAGCCTGGCGCTACCAGACCTCCACCTCACCGATTATCGATTCCACATGCACTCCATGGCAAAGGGCTCGCGGAAACTCAAGAAAACTTTGATCGCGATCCAACGGTCGGATCCAAAGTTATGGCCTTTTCAAACCGTTACTGAAGCCTCGAACTACAAGACCTCCACTTCACGGAGTATGGATTCCACATGCACTACATGGAAAAGGGCCTTCGGAAACTCCAGCAAAAATTTTATCGCGATCCAACGGTCAGATCCAAAGTTATGGCCCTTTCGAACCGTTACTGAAGCCTCGCGCTACCAGACCGCCACCTCACCGATTATGGATTCCTCATGCACTCCATGGCAAAGGGCTTGCGGAAACTCCAGTAAAAGTTTGATCGCGATGCAACGGTCGGATCCAAAGTTATGGCCTTTTCAAACCGTTACTGAAGCCTCGAACTACAAGACCTCCACTTCACGGAGTATGGATTCCACATGCACTACATGGAAAAGGGCCTTCGGAAACTCCAGCAAAAATTTTATCGCAATCCAACGGTCAGATCCAAAGTTATGGCCCTTTCGAACCGTTACTGAAGCCTCGCGCTACCAGACCGCCACCTCACCGATTATGGATTCCTCATGCACTCCATGGCAAAGGGCTTGCGGAAACTCCAGTAAAAGTTTGATCGCGATGCAACGGTCGGATCCAAAGTTATGGCCTTTTCAAACCGTTACTGAAGCCTCGAACTACAAGACCTCCACTTCACGGAGTATGGATTCCACATGCACTACATGGAAAAGGGCCTTCGGAAACTCCAGCAAAAATTTTATCGCGATCCAACGGTCAGATCCAAAGTTATGGCCCTTTCGAACCGTTACTGAAGCCTCGCGCTACCAGACCGCCACCTCACCGATTATGGATTCCACATGCACTCAATGGCAAAGGATTTACGGAAACTCCAGTAAAAGTTTGATCGCGATCCAACGGTCGGATCCAAAGTTATGGCCTTTTCGAACCGTTACTGAAGCCTCGAACTACAAGACCGCCACCTCACCGAGTATGGATTCCACATGCACTCCATGGAAAAGGGCCTTCAGAAACTTCAGTAAAAGTTTGATCACCATCCAACGGTCGGATCAAAAGTTATAGCCCTTTCGAACCGTTACTCTAGCCTGGCGCTACCAGACCTCCACTTCACGGAGTATGGATTCCACATGCACTCCATGGAAAAGGGCCTTCGGAAACTCCAGTAAAAGTTTGATCGCGATCCAACGGTCGGATCCAAAGTTATGGCCCTTTCGAACCGTTACTCTAGCCTGGCGCTACCAGACCTCCACCTCACCGAGTATGGATTCCACATGCACTCCATGGAAAAGAGCCTTCGAACACTCCAGTAAAAGTTTGATCGGGATCCAACGGTCGGATCAAAAGTTATGGCCCTTTCCAACCGTTACTCAAGCCTAGCGCTACCAGAGCTCCACCTCACCGGTTATGGATTCCACATGCACTCCACGGCAAAGGGCTTGCGGAAACTCCAGTAAAATTTTGATCGCGATCCAATGGTCGGATCCAAAGTTATGGCCCTTTCAAACCGTTACTGAAGCCTGGCGCTACCAGACCTCCACCTCATCGATTATCGATTCCACATGCACTCCATGGCAAAGGGCTTGCGGAAACTCCAGTAAAAGTTTGATCGCGATCCAACGGTCAGATCCAAACTTATGGCCCTTTCGAACCGTTACTGAAGCCTCGCTACCAGACCTCCACCTCACCAATTATCGATTCCACATGCACTCCATGGCAAAGGGTCTCCGGAAACTCCAGTAAACGTTTGATCACGATCCAACGATCGGATCCAAAGTTATGGCCCTTTCGAACCGTTACTCTAGCCTGGCGCTACCAGACCTCCACTTCACGGAGTATGGATTCCACATGCACTCCATGGAAAAGGGCCTTCGGAAACTCCAGTAAAAGTTTGATCGCGATCCAACGGTCGGATCCAAAGTTATGGCCCTTTCCAACTGTTACTGAAGCCTGGGGCTACCAGACCTCCACCTCACCGATTATGGATTCCACATGCACTCCATGGAAAAGGGCCTTCGGAAACTCCAGCAAAAGTTTTATCGCGATACAACGATCGGATCAAAAGTTATAGCCCTTTCGAACCGTAACTCTAGCCTGTGGCTACCACACATCCACTTCACAGTGTATGGATTTCACATGCACTCCATGGAGAAGGGCCTTCGGAAACTCCAGTAAAAGTTTGATCGCGATCCAATGGTCGGATCAAAAGTTATAGCCCTTTCGAACCGTAACTCTAGCCTGTGGCTACCACACATCCACTTCACAGTGTATGGATTCCACATGCACTCCATGGAAAAGGGCCTTCAGAAACTTCAGTAAAAGTTTGATCGCCATCCAACGGTCGGATCAAAAGTTATAGCCCTTTCGAACCGTTACTCTAGCCTGGCGCTACCAGACGTCCACCTCACCGAGTATGGATTCCACATGCACTCCATGGAAAAGAGCCTTCGGAAACTCCAGTAAAAGTTTGATCGCGATCCAACGGTTGGATCCAAAGTTATGGCCCTTTCCAACCGTTACTGAAGCCTGGCGCTACAATACCTCCACCTCACCGATTATGGATTCCACATGCACTCCATGGCAAAGGGCTTGCGGAAACTCCAGTAAAAGTTTGATCGCGATCCAACGGTCGGATCCTAAGTTATGGCCTTTTCGAACCGTTACTGAAGCCTGGCGCTACCAGACCGCCACCTCACCGAGTATGGATTCCACATGCACTCCATGGAAAAGGGCCTTCGGAAACTCCAGCAAAAGTTTGATCGCGATCCAACGGTCGGATCAAAAGTTATAGCCCTATCGAACCGTTACTATAGCCTGGCGCTACCAGACCTCCACCTCACGGAGTATGGATTCCACATGCACTCCATGGAAAAGGGCCTTCGGAAACTTCAGTAAAAGTTTGATTGCCATCCAACGGTCGGATATAGCTCTTTCGAACCATTACTCTAGCCTGGCGCTACCAGACCTCCACGTCACGGAGTATGGATTCCACATGCACTCCATGGAAAAGGGCCTTCGGAAACTCCAGTAAAAGTTTGATCGCGATCCAACGGTCGGATCCAAAGTTATGGCCCTTTCCAACCGTTACTGAAGCCTGGCGCTACCAGACCTCCACCTCACCGATTATCGATTCCACATGCACTCCATGGCAAAGGGCTCGCGGAAACTCAAGAAAACTTTGATCGCGATCCAACGGTCGGATCCAAAGTTATGGCCTTTTCAAACCGTTACTGAAGCCTCGAACTACAAGACCTCCACTTCACGGAGTATGGATTCCACATGCACTACATGGAAAAGGGCCTTCGGAAACTCCAGCAAAAATTTTATCGCGATCCAACGGTCAGATCCAAAGTTATGGCCCTTTCGAACCGTTACTGAAGCCTCGCGCTACCAGACCGCCACCTCACCGATTATGGATTCCTCATGCACTCCATGGCAAAGGGCTTGCGGAAACTCCAGTAAAAGTTTGATCGCGATGCAACGGTCGGATCCAAAGTTATGGCCTTTTCAAACCGTTACTGAAGCCTCGAACTACAAGACCTCCACTTCACGGAGTATGGATTCCACATGCACTACATGGAAAAGGGCCTTCGGAAACTCCAGCAAAAATTTTATCGCGATCCAACTGTCAGATCCAAAGTTATGGCCCTTTCGAACCGTTACTGAAGCCTCGCGCTACCAGACCGCCACCTCACCGATTATGGATTCCTCATGCACTCCATGGCAAAGGGCTTGCGGAAACTCCAGTAAAAGTTTGATCGCGATGCAACGGTCGGATCCAAAGTTATGGCCTTTTCAAACCGTTACTGAAGCCTCAAACTACAAGACCTCCACTTCACGGAGTATGGATTCCACATGCACTACATGGAAAAGGGCCTTCGGAAACTCCAGCAAAAATTTTATCGCGATCCAACGGTCAGATCCAAAGTTATGGCCCTTTCGAACCGTTACTGAAGCCTCGCGCTACCAGACCGCCACCTCACCGATTATGGATTCCACATGCACTCAATGGCAAAGGATTTACGGAAACTCCAGTAAAAGTTTGATCGCGATCCAACGGTCGGATCCACAGTTATGGCCTTTTCGAACCGTTACTGAAGCCTCGAACTACAAGACCGCCACCTCACCGATTATCGATTCCACATGCACTCCATGGAAAAGGGCCTTCAGAAACTTCAGTAAAAGTTTGATCGCCATCCAACGGTCGGATCAAAAGTTATAGCCCTTTCGAACCGTTACTCTAGCCTGGCGCTACCACACCTCCACTTCACGGAGTATGGATTCCACATGCACTCCATGGAAAAGGGCCTTCGGAAACTCCAGTAAAAGTTTGATCGCGATCCAACGGTCGGATCCAAAGTTATGGCCCTTTCCAACTGTTACTGAAGCCTGGGGCTACCAGACCTCCACCTCACCGATTATGGATTCCACATGCACTCCATGGAAAAGGGCCTTCGGAAACTCCAGCAAAAGTTTTATCGCGATACAACGGTCGGATCAAAAGTTATAGCCCTTTCGAACCGTAACTCTAGCCTGTGGCTACCACACATCCACTTCACAGTGTATGGATTTCACATGCACTCCATGAAGAAGGGCCTTCGGAAACTCCAGTAAAAGTTTGATCGCGATCCAACGGTCGGATCCAAAGTTATGGCCCTTTCCAACCGTTACTGAAGCCTGGCGCTACCAGACCTCCACCTCACCGATTATGGATTCCACATGCACTCCATGGAAAAGGGCCTTCGGAAACTCCAGCAAAAGTTTGATCGCGATACAATGGTCGGATCAAAAGTTATAGCCCTTTCGAACCGTAACTCTAGCCTGTGGCTACCACACATCCACTTCACAGTGTATGGATTCCACATGCACTCCATGGAAAAGGGCCTTCAGAAACTTCAGTAAAAGTTTGATCGCCATCCAACGGTCGGATCAAAAGTTATAGCCCTTCCGAACCGTTACTCTAGCCTGGCGCTACCAGACGTCCACCTCACCGAGTATGGATTCCACATGCACTCCATGGAAAAGAGCCTTCGGAAACTCCAGTAAAAGTTTGATCGCGATCCAACGGTTGGATCCAAAGTTATGGCCCTTTCCAACCGTTACTGAAGCCTGGCGCTACAATACCTCCACCTCACCGATTATGGATTCCACATGCACTCCATGGCAAAGGGCTTGCGGAAACTCCAGTAAAAGTTTGATCGCAATCCAACGGTCGGATCCTAAGTTATGGCCTTTTCGAACCGTTACTGAAGCCTGGCGCTACCAAACCGCCACCTCACCGAGTATGGATTCCACATGCACTCCATGGAAAAGGGCCTTCGGAAACTCCAGCAAAAGTTTGATCGTGATCCAACGGTCGGATCAAAAGTTATAGCCCTATCGAACCGTTACTCTAGCCTGGCGCTACCAGACCTCCACCTCACGGAGTATGGATTCCACATGCACTCCATGGAAAAGGGCCTTCGGAAACTTCAGTAAAAGTTTGATTGCCATCCAACGGTCGGATCAAAAGTTATAGCTCTTTCGAACCATTACTCTAGCCTGGCGCTACCAGACCTCCACGTCACGGAGTATGGATTCCACATGCACTCCATGGAAAAGGGCCTTCGGAAACTCCAGTAAAAGTTTGATCGCGATCCAACGGTCGGATCCAAAGTTATGGCCCTTTCCAATCGTTACTGAAGCCTGGCGCTACCAGACCTCCACCTCACCGATTATCGATTCCACATGCACTCCATGGCAAAGGGCTCGCGGAAACTCAAGAAAACTTTGATCGCGATCCAACGGTCGGATCCAAAGTTATGGCCTTTTCAAACCGTTACTGAAGCCTCGAACTACAAGACCTCCACTTCACGGAGTATGGATTCCACATGCACTCCATGGAAAAGGCCCTTCGGAAACTCCAGTAAAAGTTTGATCGCGATCCAACGGTCGGATCCAAAGTTATGGGCCTTTCCAACCGTTACTGAAGCCTGGCGCTACCAGACCTCCACCTCACCGATTATCGATTCCACATGCACTCCATGGCAAAGGGCTCGCGGAAACTCAAGAAAACTTTGATCGCGATCCAACGGTCGGATCCAAAGTTATGGCCTTTTCAAACCGTTACTGAAGCCTCGAACTACAAGACCTCCACTTCACAGAGTATGGATTCCACATGCACTACATGGAAAAGGGCCTTCGGAAACTCCAGCAAAAATTTTATCGCGATCCAACGGTCAGATCCAAAGTTATGGCCCTTTCGAACCGTTACTGAAGCCTCGCGCTACCAGACCGCCACCTCACCGATTATGGATTCCTCATGCACTCCATCGCAAAGGGCTTGCGGAAACTCCAGTAAAAGTTTGATCGCGATGCAACGGTCGGATCCAAAGTTTTGGCCTTTTCAAACCGTTACTGAAGCCTCGAACTACAAGACCTCCACTTCACGGAGTATGGATTCCACATGCACTACATGGAAAAGGGCCTTCGGAAACTCCAGCAAAAATTTTATCGCGATCCAACGGTCAGATCCAAAGTTATGGCCCTTTCGAACCGTTACTGAAGCCTCGCGCTACCAGACCGCCACCTCACCGATTATGGATTCCACATGCACTCAATGGCAAAGGATTTACGGAAACTCCAGTAAAAGTTTGATCGCGATCCAACGGTCGGATCCAAAGTTATGGCCTTTTCGAACCGTTACTGAAGCCTCGAACTACAAGACCGCCACCTCACCGAGTATGGATTCCACATGCACTCCATGGAAAAGGGCCATCAGAAACTTCAGTAAAAGTTTGATCGCCATCCAACGGTCGGATCAAAAGTTATAGCCCTTATGAACCGTTACTCTAGCCTGGCGCTACCAGACCTCCACTTCACGGAGTATGGATTCCACATGCACTCCATGGAAAAGGGCCTTCGGAAACTCCAGCAAAAGTTTGATCGCGATCCAACGGTCGGATCCAAAGTTATGGCGCTTTCCAACTGTTACTGAAGCCTGGGGCTACCAGACCTCCACCTCACCGATTATGGATTCCACATGCACTCCATGGAAAAGGGCCTTCGGAAACTCCAGCAAAAGTTTTATCGCGATACAACGGTCGGATCAAAAGTTATAGCCCTTTCGAACCGTAACTCTAGCCTGTGGCTACCACACATCCACTTCACAGTGTATGGATTTCACATGCACTCCATGAAGAAGGGCCTTCGGAAACTCCAGTAAAAGTTTGATCGCGATCCAACGGTCGGATCCAAAGTTATGGCCCTTTCCAACCGTTACTGAAGCCTGGCGCTACCAGACCTCCACCTCACCGATTATGGATTCCACATGCACTCCATGGAAAAGGGCCTTCGGAAACTCCAGCAAAAGTTTGATCGCGATACAACGGTCGGATCAAAAGTTATAGCCCTTTCGAACCGTAACTCTAGCCTGTGGCTACCACACATCCACTTCACAGTGTATGGATTCCACATGCACTCCATGGAAAAGGGCCTTCAGAAACTTCAGTAAAAGTTTGATCGCCATCCAACGGTCGGATCAAAAGTTATAGCCCTTTCGAACCGTTACTCTAGCCTGGCGCTACCAGACGTCCACCTCACCGAGTATGGATTCCACATGCACTCCATGGAAAAGAGCCTTCGGAAACTCCAGTAAAAGTTTGATCGCGATCCAACGGTTGGATCCAAAGTTATGGCCCTTTCCAACCGTTACTAAAGCCTGGCGCTACAATACCTCCACCTCACCGATTATGGATTCCACATGCACTCCATGGCAAAGGGCTTGCGGAAACTCCAGTAAAAGTTTGATCGCGATCCAACGGTCGGATCCTAAGTTATGGCCTTTTCGAACCGTTACTGAAGCCTGGCGCTACCAGACCGCCACCTCACCGAGTATGGATTCCACATGCACTCCATGGAAAAGGGCCTTCGGAAACTCCAGCAAAAGTTTGATCGTGATCCAACGGTCGGATCAAAAGTTATAGCCCTATCGAACCGTTACTCTAGCCTGGCGCTACCAGACCTCCACCTCACGGAGTATGGATTCCACATGCACTCCATGGAAAAGGGCCTTCGGAAACTTCAGTAAAAGTTTGATTGCCATCCAACGGTCGGATCAAAAGTTATAGCTCTTTCGAACCATTACTCTAGCCTGGTGCTACCAGACCTCCACGTCACGGAGTATGGATTCCACATGCACTCCATGGAAAAGGGCCTTCGGAAACTCCAGTAAAAGTTTGATCGCGATCCAACGGTCGGATCCAAAGTTCTGGCCCTTTCCAACCGTTACTGAAGCCTGGCGCTACCAGACCTCCACCTCACCGATTATCGATTCCACATGCACTCCATGGCAAAGGGCTCGCGGAAACTCAAGAAAACTTTGATCGCGATCCAACGGTCGGATCCAAAGTTATGGCCTTTTCAAACCGTTACTGAAGCCTCGAACTACAAGACCTCCACTTCACGGAGTATGGATTCCACATGCACTCCATGGAAAAGGCCCTTCGGAAACTCCAGTAAAAGTTTGATCGCGATCCAACGGTCGGATCCAAAGTTATGGGCCTTTCCAACCGTTACTGAAGCCTGGCGCTACCAGACCTCCACCTCACCGATTATCGATTCCACATGCACTCCATGGCAAAGGGCTCGCGGAAACTCAAGAAAACTTTGATCGCGATCCAACGGTCGGATCCAAAGTTATGGCCTTTTCAAACCGTTACTGAAGCCTCGAACTACAAGACCTCCACTTCACAGAGTATGGATTCCACATGCACTACATGGAAAAGGGCCTTCGGAAACTCCAGCAAAAATTTTATCGCGATCCAACGGTCAGATCCAAAGTTATGGCCCTTTCGAACCGTTACTGAAGCCTCGCGCTACCAGACCGCCACCTCACCGATTATGGATTCCTCATGCACTCCATCGCAAAGGGCTTGCGGAAACTCCAGTAAAAGTTTGATCGCGATGCAACGGTCGGATCCAAAGTTATGGCCTTTTCAAACCGTTACTGAAGCCTCGAACTACAAGACCTCCACTTCACGGAGTATGGATTCCACATGCACTACATGGAAAAGGGCCTTCGGAAACTCCAGCAAAAATTTTATCGCGATCCAACGGTCGGATCAAAAGTTATAGCCCTTTCGAACCGTAACTCTAGCCTGTGGCTACCACACATCCACTGCACAGTGTATGGATTTCACATGCACTCCATGAAGAAGGGCCTTCGGAAACTCCAGTAAAAGTTTGATCGCGATCCAACGGTTGGATCCAAAGTTATGGCCCTTTCCAACCGTTACTGAAGCCTGGCGCTACCAGACCTCCACCTCACCGATTATGGATTCCACATGCACTCCATGGAAAAGGGCCTTCGGAAACTCCAGCAAAAGTTTGATCGCGATACAACGGTCGGATCAAAAGTTATAGCCCTTTCGAACCGTAACTCTAGCCTGTGGCTACCACACATCCACTTCACAGTGTATGGATTCCACATGCACTCCATGGAAAACGGCCTTCAGAAACTTCAGTAAAAGTTTGATCGCCATCCAACGGTCGGATCAAAAGTTATAGCCCTTTCGAACCGTTACTCTAGCCTGGCGCTACCAGACGTCCACCTCACCGAGTATGGATTCCACATGCACTCCATGGAAAAGAGCCTTCGGAAACTCCAGTAAAAGTTTGATCGCGATCCAACGGTCGGATCCAAAGTTATAGCCCTTTCGAACCGTAACTCTAGCCTGTGGCTACCACACATCCACTTCACAGTGTATGGATTTCACATGCACTCCATGGAGAAGGGCCTTCGGAAACTGCAGTAAAAGTTTGATCGCGATCCAACGGTCGGATCCAAAGTTATGGCCCTTTCCAACCGTTACTGAAGCCTGGCGCTACCAGACCTCCACCTCACCGATTATGGATTCCACATGCACTCCATGGAAAAGGGCCTTCGAAAACTCCAGCAAAAGTTTGATCGCGATACAACGGTCGGATCAAAAGTTATAGCCCTTTCGAACCGTAACTCTAGCCTGTGGCTACCACACATCCACTTCACAGTGTAGGATTCCACATGCACTCCATGGAAAAGGGCCTTCAGAAACTTCAGTAAAAGTTTGATCGCCATCCAACGGTCGGATCAAAAGTTATAGCCCTTTCGAACCGCTACTCTAGCCTGGCGCTACGAGACCTTCACTTCACGGAGTATGGATTACACATGCACTCCATGGAAAAGGGCCTTCGGAAACTCCAATAAAAGTTTGATCGCGATCCAACGGTCGGATCCAAAGTTATGGCCCTTTCCAACCGTTACTGAAGCCTGGCGCTACCAGACCTCCACCTCACCGATTATGGATTCCACATGCACTCCATGGAAAAGGGCCTTCGGAAACTCCAGCAAAAGTTTGATCGCGATACAACGGTCGGATCAAAAGTTATAGCCCTTTCGAACCGTAACTCTAGCTTGTGGCTACCACACATCCACTTCACAGTGTATGGAATCCACATGCACTCCATGGAAAAGGGCCTTCAGAAACTTCAGTAAAAGTTTGATCGCCATCCAACGGTCGGATCAAAAGTTATAGCTCTTTCGAACCATTACTCTAGCCTGGCGCTACCAGACCTCCACGTCACGGAGTATGGATTCCACATGCACTCCATGGAAAAGGCCCTTCGGAAACTCCAGCAAAAGTTTGATCGCGATCCAACGGTCGGATCAAAAGTTATAGCCCTATCGAACCGTTACTCTAGCCTGGCGCTACCAGACCTCCACCTCATGGAGTATGGATTCCACATGCACTCCATGGAAAAGGGCCTTCGGAAACTTCAGTAAAAGTTTGATCGCCATCCAACGGTCGGATCAAAAGTTATAGCTCTTTCGAACCATTACTCTAGCCTGGCGCTACCAGACCTCCACGTCACGGAGTATGGATTCCACATGCACTCCATGGAAAAGGCCCTTCGGAAACTCCAGTAAAAGTTTGATCGCGATCCAACGGTCGGATCCAAAGTTATGGGCCTTTCCAACCGTTACTGAAGCCTGGCGCTACCAGACCTCCACCTCACCGATTATCGATTCCACATGCACTCCATGGCAAAGGGCTCGCGGAAACTCAAGAAAACTTTGATCGCGATCCAACGGTCGGATCCAAAGTTATGGCCTTTTCAAACCGTTACTGAAGCCTCGAACTACAAGACCTCCACTTCACGGAGTATGGATTCCACATGCACTACATGGAAAAGGGCCTTCGGAAACTCCAGCAAAAATTTTATCGCGATCCAACGTTCAGATCCAAAGTTATGGCCCTTCCGAACCGTTACTGAAGCCTCGCGCTACCAGACCGCCACCTCACCGATTATGGATTCCTCATGCACTCCATGGCAAAGGGCTTGCGGAAGCTCCAGTAAAAGTTTGATCGCGATGCAACGGTCGGATCCAAAGTTATAGCCTTTTCAAACCGTTACTGATGCCTCGAACTACAAGACCTCCACTTCACGGAGTATGGATTCCACATGCACTACATGGAAAAGGGCCTTCGGAAACTCCAGCAAAAATTTTATCGCGATCCAACGGTCAGATCCAAAGTTATGGCCCTTTCGAACCGTTACTGAAGCCTCGCGCTACCAGACCGCCACCTCACCGATTATGGATTCCTCATGCACTCCATGGCAAAGGGCTTGCGGAAACTCCAGTAAAAGTTTGATCGCGATGCAACGGTCGGATCCAAAGTTATAGCCTTTTCAAACCGTTACTGATGCCTCGAACTACAAGACCTCCACGTCACGGAGTATGGATTCCACATGCACTACATGGAAAAGGGCCTTCGGAAACTCCAGCAAAAATTTTATCGCGATCCAACGGTCAGATCCAAAGTTATGGCCCTTTCGAACCGTTACTGAAGCCTCGCGCTACCAGACCGCCACCTCACCGATTATGGATTCCACATGCACTCAATGGCAAAGGATTTACGGAAACTCCAGTAAAAGTTTGATCGCGATCCAACGGTCGGATCCAAAGTTATGGCCTTTTCGAACCGTTACTGAAGCCTCGAACTACAAGACCGCCACCTCACCGAGTATGGATTCCACATGCACTCCATGGAAAAGGGCCTTCAGAAACTTCAGTAAAAGTTTGATCGCCATCCAACGGTCGGATCAAAAGTTATAGCCCTTTCGAACCGGTACTCTAGCCTGGCGCTACCAGACCTCCACTTCACGGAGTATGGATCCCACATGCACTCCATGGAAAAGGGCCTTCGGAAACTCCAGTAAAAGTTTGATCGCGATCCAACGGTCGGATCCAAAGTTATGGCCCTTTCCAACCGTTACTGAAGCCTGGGGCTACCAGACCTCCACCTCACCGATTATGGATTCCACATGCACTCCATGGAAAAGGGCCTTCGGAAACTCCAGCAAAAGTTTTATCACGATACAACGGTCGGATCAAAAGTTATAGCCCTTTCGAACCGTAACTCTAGCCTGTGGCTACCACACATCCACTTCACAGTGTATGGATTTCACATGCACTCCATGGAGAAGGGCCTTCGGAAACTCCAGTAAAAGTTTGATCGCGATCCAACGGTCGGATCCAAAGTTATGGCCCTTTCCAACCGTTACTGAAGCCTGGCGCTACCAGACCTCCACCTCACCGATTATGGATTCCACATGCACTCCATGGAAAAGGGCCTTCGGAAACTCCAGCAAAAGTTTGATCGCGATACAACGGTCGGATCAAAAGTTATAGCCCTTTCGAACCGTAACTCTAGCCTGTGGCTACCACACATCCACTTCACAGTGTATGGATTCCACATGCACTCCATGGAAAAGGGCCTTCAGAAACTTCAGTAAAAGTTTGATCGCCATCCAACGGTCGGATCAAAAGTTATAGCCCTTTCGAACCGTTACTCTAGCCTGGCGCTACGAGACCTTCACTTCACGGAGTATGGATTACACATGCGCTCCATGGAAAAGGGCCTTCGGAAACTCCAGTAAAAGTTTGATCGCGATCCAACGGTCGGATCCAAAGTTATGGCCCTTTCCAACCGTTACTGAAGCCTGGCGCTACCAGACCTCCACCTCACCGATTATGGATTCCACATGCACTCCATGGAAAAGGGCCTTCGGAAACTCCACCAAAAGTTTGATCGCGATACAACGGTCGGATCAAAAGTTATAGCCCTTTCGAACCGTAACTCTAGCCTGTGGCTACCACACATCCACTTCACAGTGTATGGATTCCACATGCACTCCATGGAAAAGGGCCTTCAGAAACTTCAGTAAAAGTTTGATCGCCATCCAACGGTCGGATCAAAAGTTATAGCCCTTTCGAACCGTTACTCTAGCCTGGCGCTACCAGACGTCCACCTCACCGAGTATGGATTCCACATGCACTCCATGGAAAAGAGCCTTCGGAAACTCCAGCAAAAATTTTATCGCGATCCAACGGTCAGATCCAAAGTTATGGCCCTTTCGAACCGTTACTGAAGCCTCGCGCTACCAGACCGCCACCTCACCGATTATGGATTCCTCATGCACTCCATGGCAAAGGGCTTGCGGAAACTCCAGTAAAAGTTTGATCGCGATGCAACGGTCGGATCCAAAGTTATGGCCTTTTCAAACCGTTACTGAAGCCTCGAACTACAAGACCTCCACTTCACGGAGTATGGATTCCACATGCACTACATGGAAAAGGGCCTTCGGAAACTCCAGCAAAAATTTTATCACGATCCAACGGTCAGATCCAAAGTTATGGCCCTTTCGAACCGTTACTGAAGCCTCGCGCTACCAGACCGCCACCTCACCGATTATGGATTCCACATGCACTCAATGGCAAAGGATTTACGGAAACTCCAGTAAAAGTTTGATCGCGATCCAACGGTCGGATCCAAAGTTATGGCCTTTTCGAACCGTTACTGAAGCCTCGAACTACAAGACCGCCACCTCACCGAGTATGGATTCCACATGCACTCCATGGAAAAGGGCCTTCAGAAACTTCAGTAAAAGTTTGATCGCCATCCAACGGTCGGATCAAAAGTTATAGCCCTTTCGAACCGTTACTCTAGCCTGGCGCTACCAGACCTCCACTCACGGAGTATGGATGCCACATGCACTCCATGGAAAATGGCCTTCGGAAACTCCAGTAAAAGTTTGATCGCGATCCAACGGTCGGATCCAAAGTTATGCCCCTTTCCAACCGTTACTGAAGCCTGGGCCTACCAGACCTCCACCTCACCGATTATGGATTCCACATGCACTCCATGGAAAAGGGCCTTCGGAAACTCCAGCAAAAGTTTTATCGCGATACAACGGTCGGATCAAAAGTTATAGCCCTTTCGAACCGTAACTCTAGCCTGTGGCTACCACACATCCACTTCACAGTGTATGGATTTCACATGCACTCCATGGAGAAGGGCCTTCGGAAACTCCAGTAAAAGTTTGATCGCGATCCAACGGTCGGATCCAAAGTTATGCCCCTTTCCAACCGTTACTGAAGCCTGGGCCTACCAGACCTCCACCTCACCGATTATGGATTCCACATGCACTCCATGGAAAAGGGCCTTCGGAAACTCCAGCAAAAGTTTTATCGCGATACAACGGTCGGATCAAAAGTTATAGCCCTTTCGAACCGTAACTCTAGCCTGTGGCTACCACACATCCACTTCACAGTGTATGGATTTCACATGCACTCCATGGAGAAGGGCCTTCGGAAACTCCAGTAAAAGTTTGATCGCGATCCAACGGTCGGATCCAAAGTTATGGCCCTTTCGAACCGTTACTGAAGCCTCGCGCTACCAGACCGCCACCTCACCGATTATGGATTCCTCATGCACTCCATGGCAAAGGGCTTGCGGAAACTCCAGTAAAAGTTTGATCGCGATGCAACGGTCGGATCCAAAGTTATGGCCTTTTCAAACCGTTACTGAAGCCTCGAACTACAAGACCTCCACTTCACGGAGTATGGATTCCACATGCACTACATGGAAAAGGGCCTTCGGAAACTCCAGCAAAAATTTTATCGCGATCCAACGGTCAGATCCAAAGTTATGGCCCTTCCGAACCGTTACTGAAGCCTCGCGCTACCAGACCGCCACCTCACCGATTATGGATTCCTCATGCACTCCATGGCAAAGGGCTTGCGGAAACTCCAGTAAAAGTTTGATCGCGATGCAACGGTCGGATCCAAAGTTATAGCCTTTTCAAACCGTTACTGATGCCTCGAACTACAAGACCTCCACTTCACGGAGTATGGATTCCACATGCACTACATGGAAAAGGGCCTTCGGAAACTCCAGCAAAAATTTTATCGCGATCCAACGGTCAGATCCAAAGTTATGGCCCTTTCGAACCGTTACTGAAGCCTCGCGCTACCAGACCGCCACCTCACCGATTATGGATTCCACATGCACTCAATGGCAAAGG
Organism: Populus nigra; assembly: GCF_951802175.1. NCBI lineage: Eukaryota > Viridiplantae > Streptophyta > Magnoliopsida > Malpighiales > Salicaceae > Populus > Populus nigra. The sequence continues at coordinate 469,289 of NC_084870.1, read as the reverse complement.
ATTTACGGAAACTCCAGTAAAAGTTTGATCGCGATCCAACGGTCGGATCCAAAGTTATGGCCTTTTCGAACCGTTACTGAAGCCTCGAACTACAAGACCGCCACCTCACCGAGTATGGATTCCACATGCACTCCATGGAAAAGGGCCTTCAGAAACTTCAGTAAAAGTTTGATCGCCATCCAACGGTCGGATCAAAAGTTATAGCCCTTTCGAACCGTTACTCTAGCCTGGCGCTACCAGACCTCCACTTCACGGAGTATGGATCCCACATGCACTTCATGGAAAAGGGCCTTCGGAAACTCCAGTAAAAGTTTGATCGCGATCCAACGGTCGGATCCAAAGTTATGGCCCTTTCCAACCGTTACTGAAGCCTGGGGCTACCAGACCTCCACCTCACCGATTATGGATTCCACATGCACTCCATGGAAAAGGGCCTTCGGAAACTTCAGTAAAAGTTTGATCGCCATCCAACGGTCGGATCAAAAGTTATAGCTCTTTCGAACCATTACTCTAGCCTGGCGCTACCAGACCTCCACGTCACCGAGTATGGATTCCACATGCACTCCATGGAAAAGGGCCTTCAGAAACTTCAGTAAAAGTTTGATCGCCATCCAACGGTCGAATCAAAAGTTATAGCCCTTTCGAACCGTTACTCTAGCCTGGCGCTACCAGACCTCCACTTCACGGAGTATGGATCCCACATGCACTCCATGGAAAAGGGCCTTCGGAAACTCCAGTAAAAGTTTGATCGCGATCCAACGGTCGGATCCAAAGTTATGGCCCTTTCCAACCGTTACTGAAGCCTGGGGCTACCAGACCTCCACCTCACCGATTATGGATTCCACATGCACTCCATGGAAAAGGGCCTTCGGAAACTCCAGCAAAAGTTTTATCGCGATACAACGGTCGGATCAAAAGTTATAGCCCTTTCGAACCGTAACTCTAGCCTGTGGCTACCACACATCCACTTCACAGTGTATGGATTTCACATGCACTCCATGGAGAAGGGCCTTCAGAAACTTCAGTAAAAGTTTGATCGCCATCCAACGGTCGGATCAAAAGTTATAGCCCTTTCGAACCGTTACTCTAGCCTGGCGCTACCAGACGTCCACCTCACCGAGTATGGATTCCACATGCACTCCATGGAAAAGAGCCTTCGGAAACTCCAGCAAAAATTTTATCGCGATCCAACGGTCAGATCCAAAGTTATGGCCCTTTCGAACCGTTACTGAAGCCTCGCGCTACCAGACCGCCACCTCACCGATTATGGATTCCTCATGCACTCCATGGCAAAGGGCTTGCGGAAACTCCAGTAAAAGTTTGATCGCGATGCAACGGTCGGATCCAAAGTTATGGCCTTTTCAACCCGTTACTGAAGCCTCGAACTACAAGACCTCCACTTCACGGAGTATGGATTCCACATGCACTACATGGAAAAGGGCCTTCGGAAACTCCAGCAAAAATTTTATCACGATCCAACGGTCAGATCCAAAGTTATGGCCCTTTCGAACCGTTACTGAAGCCTCGCGCTACCAGACCGCCACCTCACCGATTATGGATTCCACATGCACTCAATGGCAAAGGATTTACGGAAACTCCAGTAAAAGTTTGATCGCGATCCAACGGTCGGATCCAAAGTTATGGCCTTTTCGAACCGTTACTGAAGCCTCGAACTACAAGACCGCCACCTCACCGAGTATGGATTCCACATGCACTCCATGGAAAAGGGCCTTCAGAAACTTCAGTAAAAGTTTGATCGCCATCCAACGGTCGGATCAAAAGTTATAGCCCTTTCGAACCGTTACTCTAGCCTGGCGCTACCAGACCTCCACTTCACGGAGTATGGATTCCACATGCACTCCATGGAAAATGGCCTTCGGAAACTCCAGTAAAAGTTTGATCGCGATCCAACGGTCGGATCCAAAGTTATGGCCCTTTCCAACCGTTACTGAAGCCTGGGCCTACCAGACCTCCACCTCACCGATTATGGATTCCACATGCACTCCATGGAAAAGGGCCTTCGGAAACTCCAGCAAAAGTTTTATCGCGATACAACGGTCGGATCAAAAGTTATAGCCCTTTCGAACCGTAACTCTAGCCTGTGGCTACCACACATCCACTTCACAGTGTATGGATTTCACATGCACTCCATGAAGAAGGGCCTTCGGAAACTCCAGTAAAAGTTTGATCGCGATCCAACGGTCGGATCCAAAGTTATGGCCCTTTCCAACCGTTACTGAAGCCTGGCGCTACCAGACATCCACCTCACCGATTATGGATTCCACATGCACTCCATGGAAAAGGGCCTTCGGAAACTCCAGCAAAAGTTTGATCGCGATACAACGGTCGGATCAAAAGTTATAGCCCTTTCGAACCGTAACTCTAGCCTGTGGCTACCACACATCCACTTCACAGTGTATGGATTCCACATGCACTCCATGGAAAAGGGCCTTCAGAAACTTCAGTAAAAGTTTGATCGCCATCCAACGGTCGGATCAAAAGTTATAGCCCTTTCGAACCGTTACTCTAGCCTGGCGCTACGAGACCTTCACTTCACGGAGTATGGATTACACATGCACTCCATGGAAAAGGGCCTTCGGAAACTCCAGTAAAAGTTTGATCGCGATCCAACGGTCGGATCCAAAGTTATGACCCTTTCCAACCGTTACTGAAGCCTGGCGCTACCAGACCTCCACCTCACCGATTATGGATTCCACATGCACTCCATGGAAAAGGGCCTTCGGAAACTCCAGTAAAAGTTTGATCGCGATTCAACGGTCGGATCCAAAGTTATGGCCCTTTTCAACCCTTACTGAAGGCTGGCGCTACCAGAGCTCCACCTCAACGATTATGGATTCCACATGCACTCCATGGCAAAGGGATTGCGAAAACTCCAGTACAATTTGGATCGTGATCCAACGGTCGGATCCAAAGTTATGGCCCTTTCGAACCGTTACTAAAGCCTCGCTACCAGACCTCCACCTCACCGATTATCGATTCCACATGCACTCCATGGCAAAGGGCTTGCGGAAACTCCAGTAAAAGTTTGATCGCGATCCAACGGTCGGATCCAAAGTTATGGCCTTTTCGAACCGTTACTGAAGCCTGGCGCTACCAGACCGCCACCTCAACGAGTATGGATTCCACATGCACTCCATGGAAAAGGGCCTTCGGAAACTCCAGCAAAAGTTTGATCGCAATCCAACGGTCGGATCAAAAGTTAAAGCCCTATCGAACCGTTACTCTAGCCTGACGCTACCAGACCTCCACCTCACGGAGTATGGATTCCACATGCACTGCTTGGAAAAGGGCCTTCGGAAACTCCAGTAAAAGTTTGATCGCCATCCAACGATCGGATCAAAATCTATAGCTCTTTCGAACCGTTACTCTAGCCTGGCGCTACCAGACCTCCACTTCACGGAGTATGGATTCCACATGCACACCATGGAAAAGGGCCTTCGGAAACTCCAGTAAAAGTTTGATCGCGATCCAACGGTCGGATCTAAAGTTATGGCCCTTTCCAACCGTTACTGAAGCCTGGCGCTACCAGACCTCCACCTCACCGATTATTGATTGCACATGCACTCCATGGCAAAGGGCTGGCGGAAACTCCAGTAAAAGTTTGATCGCGATCCAACGGTCGGATCCAAAGTTATTGCCTTTTCGAACCGTTACTGAAGCCTGGCGCTACCAGACCGCCACCTCACCGAGTATGTATTCCACATGCACTTCATGGAAAAGGGCTTTCGGAAACTCCAGCAAAAGTTTGATCGCGATCCAACGGTCGGATCAAAAGTTATAGCCTTATCGAACCGTTACTCTAGCCTGGCGCTACCAGACCTCCACCTCACGGAGTATGGATTCCACATGCACTCCATGGAAAAGGGCCTTCGGAAACTCCAGTAAAAGTTTGATCGCGATCCAACGGTCGGATCAAAAGTTATAGCCCTTTCGAACCGTAACTCTAGCCTGTGGCTACCACACATCCACTTCACAGTGTATGGATTCCACATGCACTCCATGGAAAAGGGCCTTCAGAAACTTCAGTAAAAGTTTGATCGCCATCCAACGGTCGGATCAAAAGTTATAGCCCTTTCGAACCGTTACTCTAGCCTGGCGCTACGAGACCTTCACTTCACGGAGTATGGATTACACATGCACTCCATGGAAAAGGGCCTTCGGAAACTCTAGTAAAAGTTTGATCGCGATCCAACGGTCGGATCCAAAGTTATGACCCTTTCCAACCGTTACTGAAGCCTGGCGCTACCAGACCTCCACCTCACCGATTATGGATTCCACATGCACTCCATGGAAAAGGGCCTTCGGAAACTCCAGTAAAAGTTTGATCGCGATTCAACGGTCGGATCCAAAGTTATGGCCCTTTTCAACCCTTACTGAAGGCTGGCGCTACCAGAGCTCCACCTCAACGATTATGGATTCCACATGCACTCCATGGCAAAGGGATTGCGAAAACTCCAGTACAATTTTGATCGTGATCCAACAGTCGGATCCAAAGTTATGGCCCTTTCGAACCGTTACTAAAGCCTCGCTACCAGACCTCCACCTCACCGATTATCGATTCCACATGCACTCCATGGCAAAGGGCTTGCGGAAACTCCAGTAAAAGTTTGATCGCGATCCAACGGTCGGATCCAAAGTTATGGCCTTTTCGAACCGTTACTGAAGCCTGGCGCTACCAGACCGCCACCTCAACGAGTATGGATTCCACATGCACTCCATGGAAAAGGGCCTTCGGAAACTCCAGCAAAAGTTTGATCGCGATCCAACGGTCGGATCAAAAGTTAAAGCCCTATCGAACCGTTACTCTAGCCTGACGCTACCAGACCTCCACCTCACGGAGTATGGATTCCACATGCACTGCTTGGAAAAGGGCCTTCGGAAACTCCAGTAAAAGTTTGATCGCCATCCTACGATCGGATCAAAATCTATAGCTCTTTCGAACCGTTACTCTAGCCTGGCGCTACCAGACCTCCACTTCACGGAGTATGGATTCCACATGCACACCATGGAAAAGGGCCTTCGGAAACTCCAGTAAAAGTTTGATCGCGATCCAACGGTCGGATCTAAAGTTATGGCCCTTTCCAACCGTTACTGAAGCCTGGCGCTACCAGACCTCCACCTCACCGATTATTGATTCCACATGCACTCCATGGCAAAGGGCTGGCGGAAACTCCAGTAAAAGTTTGATCGCGATCCAACGGTCGGATCCAAAGTTATTGCCTTTTCGAACCGTTACTGAAGCCTGGCGCTACCAGACTGCCACCTCACCGAGTATGTATTCCACATGCACTTCATGGAAAAGGGCTTTCGGAAACTCCAGCAAAAGTTTGATCGCGATCCAACGGTCGGATCAAAAGTTATAGCCTTATCGAACCGTTACTCTAGCCTGGCGCTACCAGACCTCCACCTCACGAAGTATGGATTCCACATGCACTCCATGGAAAAGGGCCTTCGGAAACTCCAGTAAAAGTTTGATCGCGATCCAACGGTCGGATCCAAAGTTATGGCCCTTTCCAACCGTTACTGAAGCCTGGGGCTACCAGACCTCCACCTCACCGATTATGGATTCCACATGCACTCCATGGAAAAGGGCCTTCAGAAACTCCAGCAAAAGTTTTATCGCGATACAACGGTCGGATCAAAAGTTATAGCCCTTTCGAACCGTAACTCTAGCCTGTGGCTACCACACATCCACTTCACAGTGTATGGATTTCACATGCACTCCATGGAGAAGGGCCTTCGGAAACTCCAGTAAAAGTTTGATCGCGATCCAACGGTCGGATCCAAAGTTATGGCCCTTTCCAACCGTTACTGAAGCCTGGCGCTACCAGACCTCCACCTCACCGATTATGGATTCCACATGCACTCCATGGAAAAGGGCCTTCGGAAACTCCAGCAAAAGTTTGATCGCGATACAACGGTCGGATCAAAAGTTATAGCCCTTTCGAAACGTAACTCTAGCCTGTGGCTACCACACATCCACTTCACAGTGTATGGATTCCACATGCACTCCATGGAAAAGGGCCTTCAGAAACTTCAGTAAAAGTTTGATCGCCATCCAACGGTCGGATCAAAAGTTATAGGCCCTTTCGAACCGTTACTGTAGCCTGGCGCTACGAGACCTTCACTTCACGGAGTATGGATTCCACATGCACTCCATGGAAAAGGGCCTTCGGAAACTACAGTAAAAGTTTGATCGCGATCCAACGGTCGGATCCAAAGTTATGGCCCTTTCCAACCGTTACTGAAGCCTGGCGCTACCAGACCTCCACCTCACCGATTATGGATTCCACATGCACTCCATGGCGAAGGGCTTGCGGAAACTCCAGTAAAAGTTTGATCGCGATTCAACGGTCAGATCCAAAGTTATGGCCCTTTCCAACCCTTACTGAAGGCTGGCGCTACCAGAGCTCCACCTCAACGATTATGGATTCCACATGCACTCCATGGCAAAGGGATTGCGAAAACTCCAGTACAATTTTGAACGTGATCCAACGGTCGGATCCAAAGTTATGGCCCTTTCGAACCGTTACTAAAGCCTCGCTACCAGACCTCCACCTCACTGATTATCGATTCCACATGCACTCCATGGCACAGGGCTTGCGGAAACTCCAGTAAAAGTTTGATCGCGATCCAACAGTCGGATCCAAAGTTATGGCCTTTTCGAACCGTTACTGAAGCCTGGCGCTACCAGACCGCCACCTCAACGAGTATGGATTCCACATGCACTCCATGGAAAAGGGCCTTCGGAAACTCCAGCAAAAGTTTGATCGCGATCCAACGGTCGGATCAAAAGTTAAAGCCCTATCGAACCGTTACTCTAGCCTGACGCTACCAGACCTCCACCTCACGGAGTATGGATTCCACATGCACTGCATTGAAAAGGGCCTTCGGAAACTCCAGTAAAAGTTTGATCGCCATCCAACGATCGGATCAAAATTTATAGCTCTTTCGAACCGTTACTCTAGCGTGGCGCTACCAGACCTCCACTTCACGGAGTATGGATTCCACATGCACACCATGGAAAAGGGCCTTCGGAAACTCCAGTAAAAGTTTGATCGCGATCCAACGGTCGGATCTAAAGTTATGGCCCTTTCCAACCGTTACTGAAGCCTGGCGCTACCAGACCTCCACCTCACCGATTATTGATTCCACATGCACTCCATGGCAAAGGGCTGGCGGAAACTCCAGTAAAAGTTTGATCGCGATCCAACGGTCGGATCCAAAGTTATTGCCTTTTCGAACCGTTACTGAAGCCTGGCGCTACCAGACCGCCACCTCACCGAGTATGGATTCCACATGCACTTCATGGAAAAGGGCTTTCGGAAACTCCAGCAAAAGTTTGATCGCGATCCAACGGTCGGATCAAAAGTTATAGCCTTATCGAACCGTTACTCTAGCCTGGCGCTACCAGACCTCCACCTCACGGAGTATGGATTCCACATGCACTCCATGGAAAAGGGCCTTCGGAAACTCCAGTAAAAGTTTGATCGCGATCCAACGGTCGGATCCAAAGTTATGGCCCTTTCCAACCGTTACTGAAGCCTGGGGCTACCAGACCTCCACCTCACCGATTATGGATTCCACATGCACTCCATGGAAAAGGGCCTTCGGAAACTCCAGCAAAAGTTTTATCGCGATACAACGGTCGGATCAAAAGTTATAGCCCTTTCGAACCGTAACTCTAGCCTGTGGCTACCACACATCCACTTCACAGTGTATGGATTTCACATGCACTCCATGGAGAAGGGCCTTCGGAAACTCCAGTAAAAGTTTGATCGCGATCCAACGGTCGGATCCAAAGTTATGGCCCTTTCCAACCGTTACTGAAGCCTGGCGCTACCAGACCTCCACCTCACCGATTATGGATTCCACATGCACTCCATGGAAAAGGGCCTTCGGAAACTCCAGCAAAAGTTTGATCGCGATACAACGGTCGGATCAAAAGTTATAGCCCTTTCGAACCGTAACTCTAGCCTGTGGCTACCACGCATCCACTTCACAGTGTATGGATTCCACATGCACTCCATGGAAAAGGGCCTTCAGAAACTTCAGTAAAAGTTTGATCGCCATCCAACGGTCGGATCAAAAGTTATAGGCCCTTTCGAACCGTTACTCTAGCCTGGCGCTACGAGACCTTCACTTCACGGAGTATGGATTCCACATGCACTCCATGGAAAAGGGCCTTCGGAAACTCCAGTAAAAGTTTGATCGCGATTCAACGGTCGGATCCAAAGTTATGGCCCTTTCCAACCCTTACTGAAGGCTGGCGCTACCAGAGCTCCACCTCAACGATTATGGATTCCACATGCACTCCATGGCAAAGGGATTGCGAAAACTCCAGTACAATTTTGAACGTGATCCAACGGTCGGATCCAAAGTTATGGCCCTTTCGAACCGTTACTAAAGCCTCGCTACCAGACCTCCACCTCACTGATTATCGATTCCACATGCACTCCATGGCACAGGGCTTGCCGGAACTCCAGTAAAAGTTTGATCGCGATCCAACAGTCGGATCCAAAGTTATGGCCTTTTCGAACCGTTACTGAAGCCTGGCGCTACCAGACCGCCACCTCAACGAGTATGGATTCCACATGCACTCCATGGAAAAGGGCCTTCGGAAACTCCAGCAAAAGTTTGATCGCGATCCAACGGTCGGATCAAAAGTTAAAGCCCTATCGAACCGTTACTCTAGCCTGACGCTACCAGACCTCCACCTCACGGAGTATGGATTCCACATGCACTGCATTGAAAAGGGCCTTCGGAAACTCCAGTAAAAGTTTGATCGCCATCCAACGATCGGATCAAAATTTATAGCTCTTTCGAACCGTTACTCTAGCCTGGCGCTGCCAGACCTCCACTTCACGGAGTATGGATTCCACATGCACACCATGGAAAAGGGCCTTCGGAAACTCCAGTAAAAGTTTGATCGCGATCCAACGGTCGGATCTAAAGTTATGGCCCTTTCCAACCATTACTGAAGCCTGGCGCTACCAGACCTCCACCTCACCGATTATGGATTCCACATGCACTCCATGGCAAAGGGCTGGCGGAAACTCCAGTAAAAGTTTGATCGCGATCCAACGGTCGGATCCAAAGTTATTGCCTTTTCGAACCGTTACTGAAGCCTGGCGCTACCAGACCGCCACCTCACCGAGTATGGATTCCACATGCACTCCAGAAAAAGGCTTTCGGAAACTCCAGCAAAAGTTTGATCGCGATCCAACGGTCGGATCAAAAGTTATAGCCCTATCGAACCGTTACTCTAGCCTGGCGCTACCAGACCTCCACCTCACGGAGTATGGATTCCACATGCACTCCATGGAAAAGGGCCTTCGGAAACTCCAGTAAAAGTTTGTTCGCGATCCAACGGTCGGATCCAAAGTTATGGCCCTTTCCAACCGTTACTGAAGCCTGGGGCTACCAGACCTCCACCTCACCGATTATGGATTCCACATGCACTCCATGGAAAAGGGCCTTCGGAAACTCCAGCAAAAGTTTTATCGCGATACAACGGTCGGATCAAAAGTTATAGCTCTTTCGAACCGTAACTCTAGCCTGTGGCTACCACACATCCACTTCACAGTGTATGGATTTCACATGCACTCCATGGAGAAGGGCCTTCGGAAACTCCAGTAAAAGTTTGATCGCGATCCAACGGTCGGATCCAAAGTTATGGCCCTTTCCAACCGTTACTGAAGCCTGGCGCTACCAGACCTCCACCTCACCGATTATGGATTCCACATGCACTCCATGGAAAAGGGCCTTCGGAAACTCCAGCAAAAGTTTGATCGCGATACAACGGTCGGATCAAAAGTTATAGCCCTTTCGAACCGTAACTCTAGCCTGTGGCTACCACACATCCACTTCACAGTGTATGGATTCCACATGCACTCCATGGAAAAGGGCCTTCAGAAACTTCAGTAAAAGTTTGATCGCCATCCAACGGTCGGATCAAAAGTTATAGCCCTTTCGAACCGTTACTCTAGCCTGGCGCTACGAGACCTTCACGTCACGGAGTATGGATTCCACATGCACTCCATGGAAAAGGGCCTTCGGAAACTCCAGTAAAAGTTTGATCGCGATCCAACGGTCGGATCCAAAGTTATGGCCCTTTCCAACCGTTACTGACGCCTGGCGCTACCAGACCTCCACCTCACCGATTATGGATTCCACATGCACTCCATGGCAAAGGGCTTGCGGAAACTCCAGTAAAAGTTTGATCGCGATCCAACGGTCGGATCCAAAGTTATGGCCCTTTCCAACCCTTACTGAAGGCTGGCGCTACCAGAGCTCCACCTCAACGATTATGGATTCCACATGCACTCCATGGCAAAGGGATTGCGAAAACTCCAGTACAATTTTGATCGCGATCAACGGTCGGATCCAAAGTTATGGCCCTTTCGAACCGTTACTAAAGCCTCGCTACCAGACCTCCACCTCATCGATTATCGATTCCACATGCACTCCATGGCAAAGGGCTTGCGGAAACTCCAGTAAAAGTTTGATCGCGATCCAACGGTCGGATCCAAAGTTATGGCCTTTTCGAACCGTTACTGCAGCCTGGCGCTACCAGACCTCCACCTCACCGAGTATGGATTCCACATGCACTCCATGGAAAAGGGTTGGCGGAAACTCCAGTAAAAGTTTGATCGCGATCCAACGGTCGGATCCAAAGTTATTGCCGTTTCGAACCGTTACTGAAGCCTGGCGCTACCAGACCGCCACCTCACCGAGTATGGATTCCACATGCACTCCATGGAAAAGGGCTTTCGAAAACTCCAGCAAAAGTTTGATCGCGATCCAACGGTCGGAACAAAAGTTATAGCCCTATCGAACCGTTACTCTAGCCTGGCGCTACCAGACCTCCACCTCACCGATTATCGATTCCACATGCACTCCATGGCAAAGGGCTTGCGGAAACTCCAGTAAAAGTTTGATCGCGATCCAACGGTCGGATCCAAAGTTATAGCTCTTTCGAACCGTTACTCTAGCCTGGCGCTACCAGACCTCCACTTCACGGAGTATGGATTCCACATGCACTCCATGGAAAAGGGCCTTCGGAAACTCCAGCAAAAGTTTGATCGCGATCCAACGGTCGGATCAAAAGTTATAGCCCTATCGAACCGTTACTCTAGCCTGGCGCTACCAGACCTCCACCTCACGGAGTATGGATTCCACATGCACACCATGGAAAAGGGCCTTCGAAAACTCCAGTAAAAGTTTGATCGCGATCCAACGGTCGGATCGAAAGTTATGGCCCTTTCCAACCGTTACTGAAGCCTGGCGCTACCAGACCTCCACCTCACCGATTATGGATTCCACATGCACTCCATGGCAAAGGGTTGGCGAAAACTCCAGTAAAAGTTTGATCGCGATCCAACGGTCGGATCCAAAGTTATTGCCGTTTCGAACCGTTACTGAAGCCTGGCGCTACCAGACCGCCACCTCACCGAGTATGGATTCCACATGCACTCCATGGAAAAGGGCTTTCGGAAACTCCAGCAAAAGTTTGATCGCGATCCAACGGTCGGAACAAAAGTTATAGCCCTATCGAACCGTTACTCTAGCCTGGCGCTACCAGACCTCCACCTCACGGAGTATGGATTCCACATGCACTCCATGGAAAAGGGCCTTCGAAAACTCCAGTAAAAGTTTGATCGCCATCCAACGGTCGGATCAAAAGTTATAGCTCTTTCGAACCGTTACTCTAGCCTGGCGCTACCAGACCTCCACTTCACGGAGTATGGATTCCACATGCACTCCATGGAAAAGGGCCTTCGGAAACTCCAGTAAAAGTTTGATCGCGATCCAACGGTCAGATCCAAAGTTATGGCCCTTTCCAACCGTTACTGAAGCCTGGCGCTACCAGACCTCCACCTCACCGATTATCGATTCCACATGCACTCCATGGCAAAGGGCTTGCGGAAACTCCAGTAAAAGTTTGATCACGATCCAACGGTCGGATCCAAAGTTATGGCCTTTTCGAACCGTTACTGAAGCCTGGCGCTACCAGACCTCCACCTCACCGAGTATGGATTCCATATGCACTCCATGGAAAAGGGCCTTTGGAAACTCCAGCAAAAGTTTGATCGCGATCCAACGGTCGGATCAAAAGTTATAGCCATATCAAACCGTTACTCTAGCCTGGCGCTACCAGACCTCCACCTCACGGAGTATGGATTCCACATGCACACCATGGAAAAGGGCCTTCGAAAACTCCAGTAAAAGTTTGATCACGATCCAACGGTCGGATCGAAAGTTATGGCCCTTTCCAACCGTTACTGAAGCCTGGCGCTACCAGACCTCCACCTCACCGATTATGGATTCCACATGCACTCCATGGCAAAGGGTTGGCGGAAACTCCAGTAAAAGTTTGATCGCGATCCAACGGTCGGATCCAAAGTTATTGCCTTTTCGAACCGTTACTGAAGCCTGGCGCTACCAGACCGCCACCTCACCGAGTATGGATTCCACATGCACTCCATGGAAAAGGGCTTTCGGAAACTCCAGCAAAAGTTTGATCGCGATCCAACGGTCGGATCAAAAGTTATAGCCCTATCGAACCGTTACTCTAGCCTGGCGCTACCAGACCTCCACCTCACGGAGTATGGATTCCACATGCACTCCATGGAAAAGGGCCTTCGAAAACTCCAGTAAAAGTTTGATCGCCATCCAACGGTCGGATCAAAAGTTATGGCTCTTTCGAACCGTTACTCTAGCCTGGCGCTACCAGACCTCCACTTCACGGAGTATGGATTCCACATGCACTCCATGGAAAAGGGCCTTCGGAAACTCTAGTAAAAGTTTGATCGAGATCCAACGGTCAGATCCAAAGTTATGGCCCTTTCCAACCGTTACTGAAGCCTGGCGCTACCAGACCTCCACCTCACCGATTATCGATTCCACATGCACTCCATGGCAAAGGGCTTGCGGAAACTCCAGTAAAAGTTTGATCACGATCCAACGGTCGGATCCAAAGTTATGGCCTTTTCGAACCGTTACTGAAGCCTGGCGCTACCAGACCTCCACCTCACCGAGTATGGATTCCATATGCACTCCATGGAAAAGGGCCTTTGGAAACTCCAGCAAAAGTTTGATCGCGATCCAACGGTCGGATCAAAAGTTATAGCCATATCAAACCGTTACTCTAGCCTGGCGCTACCAGACCTCCACCTCACGGAGTATGGATTCCACATGCACACCATGGAAAAGGGCCTTCGAAAACTCCAGTAAAAGTTTGATCACGATCCAACGGTCGGATCGAAAGTTATGGCCCTTTCCAACCGTTACTGAAGCCTGGCGCTACCAGACCTCCACCTCACCGATTATGGATTCCACATGCACTCCATGGCAAAGGGTTGGCGGAAACTCCAGTAAAAGTTTGATCGCGATCCAACGGTCGGATCCAAAGTTATTGCCTTTTCGAACCGTTACTGAAGCCTGGCGCTACCAGACCGCCACCTCACCGAGTATGGATTCCACATGCACTCCATGGAAAAGGGCTTTCGGAAACTCCAGCAAAAGTTTGATCGCGATCCAACGGTCGGATCAAAAGTTATAGCCCTATCGAACCGTTACTCTAGCCTGGCGCTACCAGACCTCCACCTCACGGAGTATGGATTCCACATGCACTCCATGGAAAAGGGCCTTCGAAAACTCCAGTAAAAGTTTGATCGCCATCCAACGGTCGGATCAAAAGTTATGGCTCTTTCGAACCGTTACTCTAGCCTGGCGCTACCAGACCTCCACTTCACGGAGTATGGATTCCACATGCACTCCATGGAAAAGGGCCTTCGGAAACTCTAGTAAAAGTTTGATCGAGATCCAACGGTCAGATCCAAAGTTATGGCCCTTTCCAACCGTTACTGAAGCCTGGCGCTACCAGACCTCCACCTCACCGATTATCGATTCCACATGCACTCCATGGCAAAGGGCTTTCGGAAACTCCAGAAAAGTTTGATCGCGATCCAACGGTCGGATCAAAAGTTATGCCCCTTTCGAACCGTTACTCTAGCCTGGCGCTACCAGACGTCCACCTCACCGAGTATGGATTCCACATGCACTCCATGGAAAAGGGCTTTCGGAAACTCCAGTAAACGTTTGATCACGATCCAACGGTCGGATCAAAAGTTATAGCCCTATCGAACCGTTACTCTAGCCTGGCGCTACCAGACCTCCACCTCACCGAGTATGGATTCCACATGCACTCCATGGAAAAGGGCCTCCGGAAACTCCAGTAAACGTTTGATCACGATCCAACGGTCGGATCCAAAGTTATGGCCCTTTCGAACCGTTACTGAAGCCTGGCGCTACCAGACCTCCACCTCACCGATTATGGATTCCACATGCACTCCATGGCAAAGGGTTGGCGGAAACTCCAGTAAAAGTTTGATCGCGATCCAATGGTCGGATCCAAAGTTATTGCCTTTTCGAACCGTTACTGAAGCCTGGCGCTACCAGACCGCCACCTCACCGAGTATGGATTCCACATGCACTCCATGGAAAAGGGCTTTCGGAAACTCCAGCAAAAGTTTGATCGCGATCCAACGGTCGGATCAAAAGTTATAGCCCTATCGAACCGTTACTCTAGCCTGGCGCTACCAGACCTCCACCTCACGGAGTATGGATTCCACATGCACTCCATGGAAAAGGGCCTTCGAAAACTCCAGTAAAAGTTTGATCGCCATCCAACGGTCGGATCAAAAGTTATAGCTCTTTCGAACCGTTACTCTAGCCTGGCGCTACCAGACCTCCACTTCACGGAGTATGGATTCCACATGCACTCCATGGAAAAGGGCCTTCGGAAACTCCAGTAAAAGTTTGATCGCGATCCAACGGTCAGATCCAAAGTTATGGCCCTTTCCAACCGTTACTGAAGCCTGGCGCTACCAGACCTCCACCTCACCGATTATCGATTCCACATGCACTCCATGGCAAACGGCTTTCGGAAACTCCAGAAAAGCTTGATCGCGATCCAACGGTCGGATCAAAAGTTATGGCCCTTTCGAACCGTTACTCTAGCCTGGCGCTACCAGACGTCCACCTCACCGAGTATGGATTCCACATGCACTCCATGGAAAAGGGCTTTCGGAAACTCCAGTAAACGTTTGATCACGATCCAACGGTCGGATCAAAAGTTATAGCCCTATCGAACCGTTACTCTAGCCTGGCGCTACCAGACCTCCACCTCACCGAGTATGGATTCCACATGCACTCCATGGAAAAGGGCCTCCGGAAACTCCAGTAAACGTTTGATCACGATCCAACGGTCGGATCCAAAGTTATGGCCCTTTCGAACCGTTACTGAAGCCTGGCGCTACCAGACCTCCACCTCACCGATTATGGATTCCACATGCACTCCATGGAAAAGGGCCTTCGGAAACTCCAGCAAAAGTTTGATCGCGATACAACGGTCGGATCAAAAGTTATAGCCCTTTCGAACCGTAACTCTAGCCTGTGGCTACCACACATCCACTTCACAGTGTATGGATTTCACATGCACTCCATGGAGAAGGGCCTTCGGAAACTCCAGTAAAAGTTTGATCGCGATCCAACGGTCGGATCCAAAGTTATGGCCCTTTCCAACCGTTACTGAAGCCTGGCGCTACCAGACCTCCACCTCACCGATTATGGATTCCGCATGCACTCCATGGAAAAGGGCTTGCGGAAACTCCAGAAAAGTTTGATCGCGATCCAACGGTCGGATCAAAAGTTATAGCCCTTTCGAACCGTTACTCTAGCCTGGCTCTACCAGACGTCCATCTCACCGAGTATGGATTCCACATGCACTCCATGGAAAAGGGCCTTCGGAAACTCCAGTAAAAGTTTGATCGCCATCCAACGGTCGGATCAAAAGTTATGGCCCTTTCAAACCGTTACTCTAGCCTGGCGCTACCAGACCTCCACCTCACCGAGTATGGATTCCACATGCACTCCATGGAAAAGAGCCTTCGGAAACACCAGTAAAAGTATGATCGCGATCCAACGGTCGGATCTAAAGTTATGGCCCTTTCCAACCGTTACTGAAGCCTGCCGCTACCAGAGCTCCACCTCACAGATTATGGATTCCACATGCACTCCATGGCAAAGGGCTTGCGGAAACTCCAGTAAAATTTTGATCGCGATCCAATGGTCGGATCCAAAGTTATGGCCCTTTCAAACCGTTAATGAAGCCTGGCGCTACTAGACCTCCACCTCACCGATTATGGATTCCACATGCACTCCATGGAAAAGGGCTTTCGGAAACTCCAGTAAACGTTTGATCACGATCCAACGGTCGGATCAAAAGTTATAGCCCTATCGAACCGTTACTCTAGCCTGGCGCTACCAGACCTCCACCTCACCGAGTATGGATTCCACATGCACTCCATGGAAAAGGGCCTCCGGAAACTCCAGTAAACGTTTGATCACGATCCAACGGTCGGATCCAAAGTTATGGCCCTTTCGAACCGTTACTGAAGCCTGGCGCTACCAGACCTCCACCTCACCGATTATGGATTCCACATGCACTCCATGGAAAAGGGCCTTCGGAAACTCCAGCAAAAGTTTGATCGCGATACAACGGTCGGATCAAAAGTTATAGCCCTTTCGAACCGTAACTCTAGCCTGTGGCTACCACACATCCACTTCACAGTGTATGGATTTCACATGCACTCCATGGAGAAGGGCCTTCGGAAACTCCAGTAAAAGTTTGATCGCGATCCAACGGTCGGATCCAAAGTTATGGCCCTTTCCAACCGTTACTGAAGCCTGGCGCTACCAGACCTCCACCTCACCGATTATGGATTCCGCATGCACTCCATGGAAAAGGGCTTGCGGAAACTCCAGAAAAGTTTGATCGCGATCCAACGGTCGGATCAAAAGTTATAGCCCTTTCGAACCGTTACTCTAGCCTGGCTCTACCAGACGTCCATCTCACCGAGTATGGATTCCACATGCACTCCATGGAAAAGGGCCTTCGGAAACTCCAGTAAAAGTTTGATCGCCATCCAACGGTCGGATCAAAAGTTATGGCCCTTTCAAACCGTTACTCTAGCCTGGCGCTACCAGACCTCCACCTCACCGAGTATGGATTCCACATGCACTCCATGGAAAAGAGCCTTCGGAAACACCAGTAAAAGTATGATCGCGATCCAACGGTCGGATCTAAAGTTATGGCCCTTTCCAACCGTTACTGAAGCCTGCCGCTACCAGAGCTCCACCTCACAGATTATGGATTCCACATGCACTCCATGGCAAAGGGCTTGCGGAAACTCCAGTAAAATTTTGATCGCGATCCAATGGTCGGATCCAAAGTTATGGCCCTTTCAAACCGTTAATGAAGCCTGGCGCTACTAGACCTCCACCTCACCGATTATGGATTCCACATGCACTCCATGGAAAAGGGCCTTCGGAAACTCCAGTAAAAGTTTGATCGCGATCCAACGGTCGGATCCAAAGTTATGGCCCTTTCCAACCGTTACTGAAGCCTGGCGCTACTAGACCTCCACCTCACCGATTATGGATTCCACATGCACTCCATGGCAAAGGGCTTGCGGAAACTCCAGTAAAAGTTTGATCGCGATCCAACGGTCGGATCCAAAGTTATGGCCTTTTCGAACCGTTACTGAAGCCTGGCGCTACCAGACCACCACCTCACCGAGTATGGATTCCACATGCACTCCATGGAAAAGGGCCTCCGGAAACTCCAGCAAAAGTTTGATCACGATCCAACGGTCGGATCAAAAGTTAAAGCCCTATCGAACCGTTACTCTAGCCTGACGCTACCAGACCTCCACCTCACGGAGTATGGATTCCACATGCACTGCATGGAAAAGGGCCTTCGGAAACTCCAGTAAAAGTTTGATCGCGACCAACGGTCAGATTCAAGTTATGGCCCTTTCGAACCGTTACTCTAGCCTGGCGGTACCAGACCTCCACCTCACGGAGTATGGATTCCACATGCACTCCATGGAAAAGGGCCTGCGAAAACTCCAGTAAAAGTTTGATCGCGTTCCAACGGTCGGATCCAAAGTTATGGCCATTTCAAACCGTTACTCTAGCCTGGCGCTACCAGACCTCCACCTCACCGAGTATGGATTCCACATGCACTCCATGGAAAAGGGCCTCCGGAAACTCCAATAAACGTTTGATCACGATCCAACGGTCGGATCCAAAGTTATGGCCCTTTCGAACCGTTACTCTAGCCTGGCGCTACCAGACCTCCACCTCACCGAGTATGGATTCCACATGCACTCCATGGAAAAGAGCCTTCGGAAACTCCAGTAAAAGTTTGATCGCGATCCAACGGTCGGATCCAAAGTTATGTCCCTTTCTAACCGTTACTGAAGCCTGGCGCTACCAGACCTCCACCTCACCGATTATGGATTCCACATGCACTCCATGGCAAAGGGCTTGCGGAAACTCCAGTAAAAGTTTGATCGCGATCCAACGGTTGGATCCAAAGTTATGGCCTTTTCGAACCGTTACTGAAGCCTGGCGCTACCAGACCGCCACCTCACCTAGTATGGATTCCACATGCACTGCATGGAAAAGGACCTTTGGAAACTCCAGCAAAAGTTTGATCGCGATCCAACGGTCCGATCAAAAGTTATAGCCGTATCGAACCGTTACTCTAGCCTGGCGCTACCAGACCTCCACCTCACGGAGTATGGATTCCACATGCACTCCATGGAAAAGGGCCTTCGGAAACTCCAGTAAAAGTTTGATCGCCATCCAACGGTCGGATCAAAAGTTATAGCTCTTTCGAACCGTTACTCTAGCCTGGCGCTACCAGACCTCCACTTCACGGAGTATGGATTCCACATTCACTCCATGGAAAAGGGCCTTCGGAAACTCCAGTAAAAGTTTGATCGCGATCCAACGGTCGGATCCAAAGTTATGGCCCTTTCCAACCGTTACTGAAGCCTGGCGCTACCATACCTCCACCTCACCGATTATCGATTCCACATGCACTCCATGGCAAAGGGCTCGCGGAAACTCCAGAAAACTTTGATCGCGATCCAACGGTCAGATCCAAAGTTATGGCCTTTTCGAACCGTTACTGAAGCTTCGAACTACAAGACCTCCACTTCACAGAGTATGGATTCCACATGCACTCCATGGAAAAGGGCCTTCGGAAACTCCAGCAAAAATTTTATCGCAATCCAACGGTCGGATCCAAAGTTATGGCCCTTTCAAACCGTTACTGAAGCCTCGCGCTACCAGACCGCCACCTCACCGATTATGGATTCCTCATGCACTCCATGGCAAAGGGCTTGCAGAAACTCCAGTAAAAGTTTGATCGCGATTCAACGGTCGGATCCAAAGTTATGGCTCTTTCGAACCGTTACTGAAGCCTGGCGCTACCAGACCTCCACCTCACCGATTATCGATTCCACATGCACTCCATGGCAAAGGATTTACGGAAACTCCAGTAAAAGTTTGATCGCGATCCAACGGTCGGATCCAAAGTTATGGCCGTTTCGAACCGTTACTGAAGCCTCGAACTACAAGACCGCCACCTCACCGAGTATGGATTCCACATGCACTCCATGGAAAAAGGCCTTCAGAAACTTCAGTTAAAGTTTGATCGCCATCCAACGGTCGGATCAAAAGTTGTAGCCCTTTCAAACCGTTACTCTAGCCTGGCGCTACTAGACCTCCACTTCAAGGAGTATGGATTCCACATGCACTCCATGGAAAAGGGCCTTCGGAAACTCCAGTAAAAGTTTGATCGCGATCCAACGGTCGGATCCAAAGTTATGGCCCTTTCCAACCGTTACTGAAGCCTGGCGCTACTAGACCTCCACCTCACCGATTATGGATTCCACATGCACTCCATGGCAAAGGGCTTGCGGAAACTCCAGTAAAAGTTTGATCGCGATCCAACGGTCGGATCCAAAGTTATGGCCTTTTCGAACCGTTACCGAAGCCTGGCGCTACCAGACCACCACCTCACCGAGTATGGATTCCACATGCACTCCATGGAAAAGGGCCTCCGGAAACTCCAGCAAAAGTTTGATCACGATCCAACGGTCGGATCAAAAGTTAAAGCCCTATCGAACCGTTACTCTAGCCTGACGCTACCAGACCTCCACCTCACGGAGTATGGATTCCACATGCACTGCATGGAAAAGGGCCTTCGGAAACTCCAGTAAAAGTTTGATCGCCATCCAACGGTCGGATCAAAAGTTAAAGCCCTATCGAACCGTTACTCTAGCCTGACGCTACCAGACCTCCACCTCACGGAGTATGGATTCCACAAGTACTGCATGGAAAAGAGCCTTCGGAAACTACAGTAAACGTTTGATCACGATCCAACGGTCGGATGCAAAGTTATGGCCCTTTCGAACCGTTACTCTAGCCTGGCGCTACCAGACCTCCACCTCACCGAGTATGGATTCCACATGCACTCCATGGAGAATGGCCTCCGGAAACTACAGTAAACGTTTGATCACGATCCAACGGTCGGATCCAAAGTTATGGCCCTTTCGAACAGTTACTCTAGCCTGGCGCTACCAGACCTCCACCTCACGTTGTATGGATTCCACATGCACTACATGGAAAAGAGCCTTCGGAAACTCCAGTAAAAGTTTGATCGCGATCCAACGGTCGGATCAAAAGTTATGGCCCTTTCCAACCGTTACTGAAATCCAAAGTTATGACCCTATCCAACCGTTACTGAAGCCTGGCGCTACCAGAGCTCCACCTCAACGATTATGGATTCCACATGCACTCCATGGCAAAGGGATTGCGAAAACTCCAGTACAATTTTGATCGCGATCCAACGGTCGGATCCAAAGTTATGGCCCTTTCGAACCGTTACTAAAGCCTCGCTACCAGACCTCCACCTCACCGATTATCGATTCCACATGCACTCCATGGCAAAGGGCTTGCGGAAACTCCAGTAAAAGTTTGATCGCCATCCAACGGTCAGATCCAAAGTTATGGCCCTTTTGAACCGTTACTCTAGCTTGGCGCTACTAGACCTCCACCTCACCGAGTATGGATTCCACATGCACTCCATGGAAAACGGCCTCCGGAAACTCCAGTAAACGTTTGATCGCGATCCAACGGTCGGATCAAAATTTATGGCCCTTTCGAACCGTTACTCTAGCCTGGCTCTACCAGACCTCCACCTCACCGAGAATGGATACCACATGCACTCCATGGAAAAGGGCCTCTGGAAACTACAGTAAACGTTTGATCACGATCCAACGGTCGGATCCAAAGTTATGGCCCTTTCGAACCGTTACTCTAGCCTGGCGCTACCAGACCTCCACCTCACGTAGTATGGATTCCACATGCACTCCATGGAAAAGAGCCTTCGGAAACTCCAGTAAAAGTTTGATCGCGATCCAACGGTCGGATCAAAAGTTATGGCCCTTTCCAACCGTTACTGAAATCCAAAGTTATGGCCCTTTCGAACCGTTACTCTAGGCTGGCGCTACCAGACCTCCACCTCACCGAGTATGGATTCCACATGCACTCCATGGAAAACGGCCTCCGGAAACTACAGTAAACGTTTGATCACGATCCAACGGTCGGATCCAAAGTTATGGCCCTTTCGAACCGTTACTCTAGCCTGGCGCTACCAAACCTCCACCTCACGGAGTATGGATTCCACATGCACTCCATGGAAAAGAGCCTTCGGAAACTCCGTAAAAGTTTGATCGCGATCCAACGGTCGGATCAAAAGTTATGGCCCTTTCGAACCGTTACTCTAGCCTGGCGCTACCAGACCACCACCTCACCGAGTATGGATTCCACATGCACTCCATGGCGAAGGGCTTACGGAAACTCGAGTAAAAGTTTGATCGCGATCCAACGGTCAGATCCAAAGTTATGGCCCTTTCGAACCGTTACTCTAGCCTGGCGCTACCAGACCTCCACCTCACGTAGTATGGATTCCACATGCAGTCCATGGAAAAGAGCCTTCGGAAACTCCAGTAAAAGTTTGATCGCGATCCAACGGTCAAATCAAAAGTTATGGCCCTTTCCAACCGTTACTGAAATCCAAAGTTATGACCCTTTCGAACCGTTACTCTAGTCTGGCGCTACCAGACCTCCACCTCACCGAGTATGGATTCCACATGCACTCCATGGAAAACGGCCTCCGGAAACTACAGTAAACGTTTATCACGATCCAACGGTCGGATCCAAAGTTATGGCCCTTTTGAACCGTTACTCTAGCCTGGCGCTACCACACCTCCACCTCACGGAGTATGGATTCCACATGCACTCCATGGAAAAGAGCCTTCGGAAACTCCGTAAAAGTTTGATCGCGATCCAACGGTCGGATCAAAAGTTATGGCCCTTTCGAACCGTTACTCTAGCCTGGCGCTACCAGACCACCACCTCACCGAGTATGGATTCCACATGCACTCCATGGCAAAGGGCTTGCGGAAACTCGAGTAAAAGTTTGATCGCGATACAACGGTCAGATCTAAAGTTATGGCCCTTTCGAACCGTTACTCTAGCTTGGCGCTACCAGACCTCCACCTCACGTAGTATGGATTCCACATGCACTCCATGGAAAAGAGCCTTCGGAAACTCCAATAAAAGTTTGATCGCGATCCAACGGTCACATCAAAAGTTATGGCCCTTTCCAACCGTTACTGAAATCCAAAGTTATGACCCTTTCGAACCGTTACTCTAGTCTGGCGCTACCAGACCTCCACCTCACCGAGTATGGATTCCACATGCACTCCATGGAAAACGGCCTCCGGAAACTACAGTAAACGTTTATCACGATCCAACGGTCGGATCCAAAGTTATGGCCCTTTCGAACCGTTACTCTAGCCTGGCGCTACCACACCTCCACCTCACGGAGTATGGATTCCACATGCACTCCATGGAAAAGGGCCTCCGGAAACTCCAGTAAACGTTTGATCACGATCTAACGGTCGGATCCAAAGTTATGGCCCTTTCGAACCGTTACTCTAGCCTGGCTCTACCAGACCTCCACCTCACCGAGTATGGATACCACATGCACTCCATGGAAAAGGGCCTCCGGAAACTACAGTAAACGTTTGATCACGATCCAACGGTCGGATCCAAAGTTATGGCCCTTTCGAACCGTTACTCTAGCCTGGCGCTACCAGACCTCCACCTCACCGAGTATGGATTCCACATGCACTCCATGGAAAAGAGCCTTTGGAAACTCCAGTAAAAGTTTGATCGCAATACAACGGTCGGACCAAAAGTTATGGTCCTTTGCAACCGTTACTCTAGCCTGGCGCTACCAGACCGCCACCTCACCGATTATCGATTCCATATGCACTCCATGGCAAAGGGCTTGCGGAAACTTCAGTAAAAGTTTGATCGCGATCCAACGGTCAGATCCAAAGTTATGGCCTTTTCGAACCGTTACTCTAGCCTGGCGCTACCAGACCTCCACCTCACGGAGTATGGATTCCACATGCACTCCATGGAAAACGGCCTCCAGAAACTACAGTAAACGTTTGATCACGATCCAACGATCGGATCCAAAGTTATGGCCCTTTCGAACCGTTACTCTAGCCTGGCGCTACCAGACCTCCACCTCACCGAGTATGGATTCCACATGCACTCCATGGAAAAGGGCCTTCGAAAACTCCAGTAAAAGTTTGATCGCGATCCAACGGTCAGATCCAAAGTTATGGCCCTTTCGAACCGTTACTCTAGCCTGGCGCTACCAGACCTCCACCTCACGTAGTATGGATTCCACATGCAGTCCATGGAAAAGAGCCTTCGGAAACTCCAGTAAAAGTTTGATCGCGATCCAACGGTCAAATCAAAAGTTATGGCCCTTTCCAACCGTTACTGAAATCCAAAGTTATGACCCTTTCGAACCGTTACTCTAGTCTGGCGCTACCAGACCTCCACCTCACCGAGTATGGATTCCACATGCACTCCATGGAAAACGGCCTCCGGAAACTACAGTAAACGTTTATCACGATCCAACGGTCGGATCCAAAGTTATGGCCCTTTTGAACCGTTACTCTAGCCTGACGCTACCAAACCTCCACCTCACGGAGTATGGATTCCACATGCACTCCATGGAAAAGAGCCTTCGGAAACTCCGTAAAAGTTTGATCGCGATCCAACGGTCGGATCAAAAGTTATGGCCCTTTCGAACCGTTACTCTAGCCTGGCGCTACCAGACCACCACCTCACCGAGTATGGATTCCACATGCACTCCATGGCAAAGGGCTTGCGGAAACTCGAGTAAAAGTTTGATCGCGATACAACGGTCAGATCTAAAGTTATGGCCCTTTCGAACCGTTACTCTAGCTTGGCGCTACCAGACCTCCACCTCACGTAGTATGGATTCCACATGCACTCCATGGAAAAGAGCCTTCGGAAACTCCAATAAAAGTTTGATCGCGATCCAACGGTCACATCAAAAGTTATGGCCCTTTCCAACCGTTACTGAAATCCAAAGTTATGACCCTTTCGAACCGTTACTCTAGTCTGGCGCTACCAGACCTCCACCTCACCGAGTATGGATTCCACATGCACTCCATGGAAAACGGCCTCCGGAAACTACAGTAAACGTTTATCACGATCCAACGGTCGGATCCAAAGTTATGGCCCTTTTGAACCGTTACTCTAGCCTGGCGCTACCAAACCTCCACCTCACGGAGTATGGATTCCACATGCACTCCATGGAAAAGAGCCTTCGGAAACTCCGTAAAAGTTTGATC
This sequence comes from Populus nigra, assembly GCF_951802175.1. Classification (NCBI taxonomy): domain Eukaryota; kingdom Viridiplantae; phylum Streptophyta; class Magnoliopsida; order Malpighiales; family Salicaceae; genus Populus; species Populus nigra. The sequence goes on along the minus strand of NC_084870.1, from coordinate 444,597 downwards.
GCGATCCAACGGTCGGATCAAAAGTTATGGCCCTTTCGAACCGTTACTCTAGCCTGGCGCTACCAGACCACCACCTCACCGAGTATGGATTCCACATGCACTCCATGGCAAAGGGCTTGCGGAAACTCGAGTAAAAGTTTGATCGCGATACAACGGTCAGATCTAAAGTTATGGCCCTTTCGAACCGTTACTCTAGCTTGGCGCTACCAGACCTCCACCTCACGTAGTATGGATTCCACATGCACTCCATGGAAAAGAGCCTTCGGAAACTCCAATAAAAGTTTGATCGCGATCCAACGGTCACATCAAAAGTTATGGCCCTTTCCAACCGTTACTGAAATCCAAAGTTATGACCCTTTCGAACCGTTACTCTAGTCTGGCGCTACCAGACCTCCACCTCACCGAGTATGGATTCCACATGCACTCCATGGAAAACGGCCTCCGGAAACTACAGTAAACGTTTGATCACGATCCAACAGTCGGATCCAAAGTTATGGCCCTTTCGAACCGTTACTCTAGCCTGACGCTACCAAACCTCCACCTCACGGAGTATGGATTCCACATGCACTCCATGGAAAAGGGCCTCCGGAAACTCCAGTAAACGTTTGATCACGATCTAACGGTCGGATCCAAAGTTATGGCCCTTTCGAACCGTTACTCTAGCCTGGCTCTACCAGACCTCCACCTCACCGAGTATGGATACCACATGCACTCCATGGAAAAGGGCCTCCGGAAACTACAGTAAACGTTTGATCACGATCCAACGGTCGGATCCAAAGTTATGGCCCTTTCGAACCGTTACTCTAGCCTGGAGCTACCAGACCTCCACCTCACCGAGTATGGATTCCACATGCACTCCATGGAAAAGAGCCTTTGGAAACTCCAGTAAAAGTTTGATCGCAATACAACGGTCGGACCAAAAGTTATGGCCCTTTCCAACCGTTACTCTAGCCTGGCGCTACCAGACCGCCACCTCACCGATTATCGATTCCATATGCACTCCATGGCAAAGGGCTTGCGGAAACTTCAGTAAAAGTTTGATCGCGATCCAACGGTCAGATCCAAAGTTATGGCCTTTTCGAACCGTTACTCTAGCCTGGCGCTACCAGACCTCCACCTCACGGAGTATGGATTCCACATGCACTCCATGGAAAACGGCCTCCAGAAACTACAGTAAACGTTTGATCACGATCCAACGATCGGATCCAAAGTTATGGCCCTTTCGAACCGTTACTCTAGCCTGGCGCTACCAGACCTCCACCTCACCGAGTATGGATTCCACATGCACTCCATGGAAAAGGGCCTTCGGAAACTCCAGTAAAAGTTTGATCGCGATCCAACGGTCAGATCCAAAGTTATGGCCCTTTCGAACCGTTACTCTAGCCTGGCGCTACCAGACCTCCACCTCACGTAGTATGGATTCCACATGCAGTCCATGGAAAAGAGCCTTCGGAAACTCCAGTAAAAGTTTGATCGCGATCCAACGGTCAAATCAAAAGTTATGGCCCTTTCCAACCGTTACTGAAATCCAAAGTTATGACCCTTTCGAACCGTTACTCTAGTCTGGCGCTACCAGACCTCCACCTCACCGAGTATGGATTCCACATGCACTGCATGGAAAACGGCCTCCAGAAACTACAGTAAACGTTTGATCACGATCCAACGATCGGATCCAAAGTTATGGCCCTTTCGAACCGTTACTCTAGCCTGGCGCTACCAGACCTCCACCTCACCGAGTATGGATTCCACATGCACTCCATGGAAAAGGGCCTTCGGAAACTCCAGTAAAAGTTTGATCGCGATCCAACGGTCAGATCCAAAGTTATGGCCCTTTCCAACCGTTACTGAAGCCTGGCGCTACCAGACCTCCACCTCACCGATTATCGATTCCACATGCACTCCATGGCAAAGGGCTTGCGGAAACTCCAGTAAAAGTTTTATCGCGATACAACGGTCGAATCCAAAGTTATGGCCCTTTCGAACCGTTACTCTAGCCTGGCGCTACCAGACCTCCACCTCACGTAGTATGGATTCCACATGCACTCCATGGAAAAGAGCCTTCGGAAACTCCAGTAAAAGTTTGATCGCGATCCAACGGTCGGATCTAAAGTTATGGCCCTTTCCAACCGTTACTGAAGCCTGGCGCTACCAGAGCTCCACCTCACCGAGTATGGATTCCACATGCACTCCATGGAAAAGAGCCTTCGGAAACTCCAGTAAAAGTTTGATCGCGATCCAACGGTCGGATCAAAAGTTATGGCCCTTTCCAACCGTTACTGAAATCCAAAGTTATGGCCCTTTCGAACCGTTACTCTAGCCTGGCGCTACCAGACCACCACCTCACCGAGTATGGATTCCACATGCACTCCGTGAAAAAGAGCCTTCGGAAACTCCAGTAAAAGTTTGATCGCGATCCAACGGTCGGATCAAAAGTTATGGCCCTTTCCAACCGTTACTGAAGCCTGGCGCTACCAGAGCTCCACCTCACCGATTATGGATTCCACATGCACTCCATGGCAAAGGGCTTGCGGAAACTCCAGTAAAATTTTGATCGCGATCCAACGGTCGGATCCAAAGTTATGGCCCTTTCAAACCGTTACTGAAGCCTGGCGCTACCAGACCTCCACCTCACGGAGTATGGATTCCACATGCACTCCATGGCAAAGGGCTTGCGGAAACTCCAGTAAAAGTTTGATCACGATCCAACGGTCAGATCCAAAGTTCTGGCCCTTTCGAACCGTTACTGAAGCCTCGCTACAAGACCTCCACCTCACCGATTATCGATTCCACATGCACTCCATGGCAAAGGGCTTGCGGAAACTCCAGTAAAAGTTTCATCCCGATCCAACGGTCAGATCCAAAGTTATGGCCCTTTGGAACCGTTACTCTAGCCTGGCGCTACCAGACCTCCACCTCACCGATTATGGATTCCACATGTACTCCATGGCAAAGGGCGTGCGGAAACTCCAGTAAAATTTTGATCGCGATCCAACGGTCGGATCCAAAGTTATGGCCCTTTCGAACCGTTACTCTAGCCTGGCGCTACCAGACCTCCACCTCACCGAGTATGGATTCCACATGCACTCCATGGAAAAGAGCCTTCAGAAACTCCGTAAAAGTTTGATCGCGATCCAACGGTCGGATCAAAAGTTATGGCCCTTTCCAACCGTTACTGAAATCCAAAGTTATGGCCCTTTCGAACCGTTACTCTAGCCTGGCGCTACCAGACTTCCACCTCACCGAGTATGGATTCCACATGCACTCCATGAAAAAGAGCCTTCGGAAACTCCAGTAAAAGTTTGATCGCGATCCAACGGTCGGATCAAAAGTTATGGCCCTTTCCAACCGTTACTGAAGCCTGGCGCTACCAGAGCTCCACCTCACCAATTATGGATTCCACATGCACTCCATGGCAAAGGGCTTGCGGAAACTCCAGTAAAATTTTGATCGCGATCCAACGGTCGGATCCAAAGTTATGGCCCTTTCCAACCGTTACTGAAGCCTGGCGCTACCAGACCTCCACCTCACGGAGTATGGATTCCACATGCACTCCATGGCAAAGGGCTTGCGGAAACTCCAGTAAAAGTTTGATCGCGATCCAACGGTCCGATCCAAAGTTATGGCCCTTTCGAACCGTTACTGAAGCCTCGCTACCAGACCTCCACGTCACCGATTATCGATTCCACATGCACTCCATGGCAAATGGCTTGCGGAAACTCTAGTAAAAGTTTGATCGCGATCCAACGGTTAGATCCAAAGTTATGGCCCTTTCGAACCGTTACTCTAGCCTAGCGCTACCAGACCTCCACCTCACGTAGTATGGATTCCACATGCAGTCCATGGAAAAGAGCCTTCGAAAACTCCAGTAAAAGTTTGATCGCGATCCAACGGTCGGATCAAAAGTTAAGGCCCTTTCCAACCGTTACTGAAATCCAAAGTTATGGCCCTTTCGAACCGTTACTCTAGTCTGGCGCTACCAGACCTCCAGCTCACCGAGTATGGATTCCACATGCACTCCATGGAAAACGGCCTCCGGAAACTACAGTAAACGTTTGATCACGATCCAACGCTCGGATCCAAAGTTATGGCCCTTTCGAACCGTTACTCTAGGCTGGCGCTACCAGACCTCCACCTCACGTAGTATGGATTCCACATGTACTCCATGGAAAAGAGCCTTCGGAAACTCCAGTAAAAGTTTGATCGCGATCCAACGGTCGGATCAAAAGTTATGGCCCTTTCCAACCGTTACTGAAATCCAAAGTTATGGCCCTTTCGAACCGTTACTCTAGCCTGGCGCTACCAGACCTCCACCTCACCGAGTATGGATTCCACATGCACTCATTGGAAAAGGTCCTCCGGAAACTCCAGTAAACGTTTGATCGCGATCCAACGGTCGGATCAAAAGTTATGGCCCTTTCCAACCGTTACTGAAGCCTGGCGCTACCAGAGCTCCACCTCAACGAGTATGGATTCCACATGCACTCCATGGAAAAGAGACTTCGGAAACTCCAGTAAAAGTTTGATCGCGATCCAACGGTCGGATCAAAAGTTATGGCCCTTTCCAACCGTTACTGAAATCCAAAGTTATGGCCCTTTCGAGCCGTTACTCTAGCCTGGCGCTACCAGACCACCACCTCACCGAGTATGGATTCCACTTGCACTCCGTGTAAAAGAGCCTTCAGAAACTCCAGTAAAAGTTTGATCGCGATCCAACGGTCGGATCAAAAGTTATGGCCCTTTCCAACCGTTACTGAAGCCTGGCGCTACCAGAGCTCCACCTCACCGATTATGGATTCCACATGCACTCCATGGCAAAGGGCTTGCGGAAACTCCAGTAAAATTTGGATCGCGATCCAACGGCGGATCCAAAGTTATGGCCCTTTCAAACCGTTACTGAAGCCTGGCGCTACCAGACCGCCACCTCACCGATTATCGATTCCACATGCACTCCATGGCAAAGGGCTTGCGGAAACTCCAGTAAAAGTTTGATCGCGATCCAACGGTCAGATCCAAAGTTCTGGCCCTTTCGAACCGTTACTGAAGCCTCGCTACAAGACCTCCACCTCACCGATTATCGATTCCACATGCACTCAATGGCAAAGGGCTTGCGGAAACTCCAGTAAAAGTTTAATCCCGATCCAACGGTCAGATCCAAAGTTATGGCCCTTTCGAACCGTTACTCTAGCCTGGCGCTACCAGACCTCCACCTCACCGATTATGGATTCCACATGTACTCCATGGCAAAGGGCGTGCGGAAACTCCAGTAAAAGTTTGATCGCGATCCAACGGTCGGATCCAAAGTTATGGCCCTTTCCAACCATTACTGAAGCTTGGCGGTACCAGAGCTCCACCTCACCGAGTATGGATTCCACATGCACTCCATGGAAAAGAGCCTTCGGAAACTCCAGTAAAAGTTTGATCGCGATCCAACGGTCGGATCAAAAGTTATGGCCCTTTCCAACCGTTACTGAAATCCAAAGTTATGGCCCTTTCGAACCGTTACTCTAGCCTGGCGCTACCAGACCACCACCTCACCGAGTATGGATTCCACATGCATTCCATGAAAAAGAGCCTTCGGAAACTCCAGTAAAAGTTTGATCGCGATCCAACGGTCGGATCAAAAGTTATGGCCCTTTCCAACCGTTACTGAAGCCTGCCGCTACCAGAGCTCCACCTCACCAATTATGGATTCCACATGCACTCCATGGCAAAGGGCTTGCGGAAACTCCAGTAAAATTTTGATCGCGATCCAACGGTCGGATCCAAAGTTATGGCCCTTTCAAACCGTTACTGAAGCCTGGCGCTACCAGACCTCCACCTCATGGAGTATGGATTCCACATGCACTCCATGGCAAAGGGCTTGCGGAAACTCCAGTAAAAGTTTGATCGCGATCCAACGGTCCGATCCAAAGTTATGGTCCTTTCGAACCGTTACTGAAGCCTCGCTACCAGACCTCCACGTCATCGATTATCGATTCCACATGCACTCCATGGCAAAGGGCTGGCGGAAACTCCAGTAAAAGTTTCATCGCGATCCAACTGTCAGATCCAAAGTTATGGCCCTTTCAAACCGTTACTCTAGCCTGGCGGTACCAGACCTCCACCTCACGGAGTATGGATTCCAGATGCACTCCATGGAAAAGGGCCTGCGGAAACTCCAGTAAAAGTTTGATCGCGTCCCAACGGTCGGATGCAAAGTTATAGCCCTTTCAAACCGTTACTCTAGCCTGGCGCTACCAGACCTCCACCTCACCGAGTATGGATTCCACATGCACTCCATGGAAAAGGGCCTCCGGAAACTACAGTAAACGTTTGATCACGATCCAACGGTCGGATCCAAAGTTATGGCCCTTTCGAACCGTTACTCTAGCCTGGCGCTACCAGACCTCCACCTCACCGAGTATGGATTCCACATGCACTCCATGGAAAAGGGCCTCCGGAAACTACAGTAAACGTTTGATCACGATCCAACGGTCGGATCCAAAGTTATGGCCCTTTCGAACCGTTACTCTAGCCTGGCGCTACCAGACCTCCACCTCACAGAGTATGGATTCCACATGCACTCCATGGAAAAGGGCCTCCGGAAACTACAGTAAACGTTTGATAACGATCCAGCGGTCCGATCCAATGTTATGGCCCTTTCGAACCGTTACTCTAGCCTGGCGCTACCAGACCTCCACGTCACCGAGATTGGATTCCACATGCACTGCATGGAAAAGGGCCTTCGAAAACTCCAGCAAAAGTTTGATCGCGATACAACGTTCGGAACAAAGGTTATAGCCGTTTCGAACCGTTACTCTAGCCTGGCGCTACCAGACCACCACCTCACCGATTATGGATTCCACATGCACTCCATGGCAAAGGGCTTGCGGAAACTCCAGTAAAAGTTTGATCGCGATCCAATGGTCGGATCCACAGTTATGGCCCTTTCGAACCGTTACTGAAGCCTAGCGCTACCAGACCGCCACCTCACCGATTATCGATTCCACATGCACTCCATGGCAAAGGGCTTGCGGAAACTCCAGTAAAAGTTTGATTGCGATCCAACAGTCGGATCCAAAGTTATGGCCTTTTCGAACCGTAACTGAAGCCTGGCGCTACCAGACCTCCACCTCACCGATTATCGATTCCACATGCATTCCATGGCAAAGGGCTTGCGGAAACTCCAGTAAAATTTGGATCGCCATCCAACGGTCGGATCAAAAGTTATGGCCCTTTCAAACCGTTACTGAAGCCTGGCGCTACCAGACCGCCACCTCACCGATTATCGATTCCACATGCACTCCATGGCAAAGGGCTTGCGGAAACTCCAGTAAAAGTTTGATCGCGATCCAACGGTCAGATCCAAAGTTCTGGCCCTTTCGAACCGTTACTGAAGCCTCGCTACAAGACCTCCACCTCACCGATTATCGATTCCACATGCACTCAATGGCAAAGGGCTTGCGGAAACTCCAGTAAAAGTTTAATCCCGATCCAACGGTCAGATCCAAAGTTATGGCCCTTTCGAACCGTTACTCTAGCCTGGCGCTACCAGACCTCCACCTCACCGATTATGGATTCCACATGTACTCCATGGCAAAGGGCGTGCGGAAACTCCAGTAAAAGTTTGATCGCGATCCAACGGTCGGATCCAAAGTTATGGCCCTTTCCAACCATTACTGAAGCTTGGCGGTACCAGAGCTCCACCTCACCGAGTATGGATTCCACATGCACTCCATGGAAAAGAGCCTTCGGAAACTCCAGTAAAAGTTTGATCGCGATCCAACGGTCGGATCAAAAGTTATGGCCCTTTCCAACCGTTACTGAAATCCAAAGTTATGGCCCTTTCGAACCGTTACTCTAGCCTGGCGCTACCAGACCACCACCTCACCGAGTATGGATTCCACATGCATTCCATGAAAAAGAGCCTTCGGAAACTCCAGTAAAAGTTTGATCGCGATCCAACGGTCGGATCAAAAGTTATGGCCCTTTCCAACCGTTACTGAAGCCTGCCGCTACCAGAGCTCCACCTCACCAATTATGGATTCCACATGCACTCCATGGCAAAGGGCTTGCGGAAACTCCAGTAAAATTTTGATCGCGATCCAACGGTCGGATCCAAAGTTATGGCCCTTTCAAACCGTTACTGAAGCCTGGCGCTACCAGACCTCCACCTCAGGGAGTATGGATTCCACATGCACTCCATGGCAAAGGGCTTGCGGAAACTCCAGTAAAAGTTTGATCGCGATCCAACGGTCCGATCCAAAGTTATGGTCCTTTCGAACCGTTACTGAAGCCTCGCTACCAGACCTCCACGTCATCGATTATCGATTCCACATGCACTCCATGGCAAAGGGCTGGCGGAAACTCCAGTAAAAGTTTCATCGCGATCCAACGGTCAGATCCAAAGTTATGGCCCTTTCAAACCGTTACTCTAGCCTGGCGGTACCAGACCTCCACCTCACGGAGTATGGATTCCAGATGCACTCCATGGAAAAGGGCCTGCGGAAACTCCAGTAAAAGTTTGATCGCGTCCCAACGGTCGGATGCAAAGTTATAGCCCTTTCAAACCGTTACTCTAGCCTGGCGCTACCAGACCTCCACCTCACCGAGTATGGATTCCACATGCACTCCATGGAAAAGGGCCTCCGGAAACTACAGTAAACGTTTGATCACGATCCAACGGTCGGATCCAAAGTTATGGCCCTTTCGAACCGTTACTCTAGCCTGGCGCTACCAGACCTCCACCTCACCGAGTATGGATTCCACATGCACTCCATGGAAAAGGGCCTCCGGAAACTACAGTAAACGTTTGATCACGATCCAACGGTCGGATCCAAAGTTATGGCCCTTTCGAACCGTTAGTCTAGCCTGGCGCTACCAGACCTCCACCTCACAGAGTATGGATTCCACATGCACTCCATGGAAAAGGGCCTCCGGAAACTACAGTAAACGTTTGATAACGATCCAGCGGTCCGATCCAATGTTATGGCCCTTTCGAACCGTTACTCTAGCCTGGCGCTACCAGACCTCCACGTCACCGAGATTGGATTCCACATGCACTGCATGGAAAAGGGCCTTCGAAAACTCCAGCAAAAGTTTGATCGCGATACAACGTTCGGAACAAAGGTTATAGCCGTTTCGAACCGTTACTCTAGCCTGGCGCTACCAGACCACCACCTCACCGATTATGGATTCCACATGCACTCCATGGCAAAGGGCTTGCGGAAACTCCAGTAAAAGTTTGATCGCGATCCAACGGTCGGATCCACAGTTATGGCCCTTTCGAATCGTTACTGAAGCCTAGCGCTACCAGACCGCCACCTCACCGATTATCGATTCCACATGCACTCCATGGCAAAGGGCTTGCGGAAACTCCAGTAAAAGTTTGATTGCGATCCAACAGTCGGATCCAAAGTTATGGCCTTTTCGAACCGTAACTGAAGCCTGGCGCTACCAGACCTCCACCTCACCGATTATCGATTCCACATGCATTCCATGGCAAAGGGCTTGCGGAAACTCCAGTAAAAGTTTGATCGCCATCCAACGGTCGGATCAAAAGTTATGGCCCTTTCAAACCGTTACTCTAGCCTGGCGCTACCAGACCTCCACTCACCGAGTATGGATTCCACATGCACTCCATGGAAAAGGGCCTTCGGAAACTCCAGTAAACGTTTGATCACGATCCAACGGTCGGATCCAAAGTTATGGCCCTTTCGAACCGTTACTCTAGCCTGGCGCTACCAGACCTCCACTCACCGAGTATGGATTCCACATGCACTCCATGGAAAACGGCCTCCAGAAACTACAGTAAACGTTTGATCACGATCCAACGATCGGATCCAAAGTTATGGCCCTTTCGAACCGTTACTCTAGCCTGGCGCTACCAGACCTCCACCTCACCGAGTATGGATTCCACATGCACTCCATGGAAAAGGGCCTCCGGAAACTCCAGTAAACGTTTGATCACGATCCAACGGTCGGATGCAAAGTTATGGCCCTTTCGAACCGTTACTCTAGCCTGGCGCTACCAGACCTCCACCTCACCGAGTATGGATTCCACATGCACTCCATGGAAAAGGGCCTACGGAAACTCCAGTAAAAGTTTGATCGCGTTGCAACGGTCGGATCCAAAGTTATGGCCCTTTCCAACCGTTACTGAAATCCAAAGTTATGGCCCTTTCGAACCGTTACTCTAGCCTGGCGCTACCAGACCTCCACCTCACCGAGTATGGATTCCACATGCACTCCATAGAAAAGGGCCGCCGGAAACTCCAGTAAAATTTTGATCGCGATCCAACGGTCGGATCCAAAGTTATGGCCCTTTCAAACTGTTACTGAAGCCTGGCGCTACCAGACCTCCACCTCACCGATTATCGATTCCACATGCACTCTATGGCAAAGGGCTTGCGGAAACTCCAGTAAAAGTTTGATCGCGATCCAACGGTTAGATCCAAAGTTATGGCCCTTTCAAACCGTTATTCTAGCCTGGCGGTACCAGACCTCCACCTCACCGATTATCGATTCCACATGCACTCTATGGCAAAGGGCTTGCGGAAACTCCAGTAAAAGTTTGATCGCATTCCAACGGTCGGATCAAAAGTTATAGCCCTTTTGAACCGTTACTCTAGCCTGGCGCTACCAGACCTCCACCTCACCGATTATCGATTCCACATGCACTCTATGGCAAAGGGCTTGCGGAAACTCCACTAAAAGTTTGATCGCGATCCAACGGTTAGATCCAAAGTTATGGCCCTTTCAAACCGTTACTCTAGCCTGGCGGTACCAGACCTCCACATCACGGAGTATGGATTCCACATGCACTCCATGGAAAAGGGCCTGCGGAAACTCCAGTAAAAGTTTGATCGCGATCCAACGGTCGGATCAAAAGTTATGGCCCTTTCCAACCGTTACTGAAGCCTGGCGCTACCAGAGCTCCACGTCACCGATTATGGATTCCACATGCACTCCATGGCAAAGGGCTTGCGAAAACTCCACTAAAATTTTGATCGTGATCCAACGGTCGGATCCAAAGTTATGGCCCTTTCGAACCGTAACTGAAGCCTGGCGCTACCAGACCTCCACCTCACCGATTATCGATTCCACATGCAGTCCATGGAAAAGGGCCTTCGGAAACTCCAGTAAAACCTTGATCGCAATACAATGGTCGGATCCAAAGTTATGGCCCTTTCAAACCGTTACTCTGGCCTAGCGCTACCAGACCTCCACCTCACCGAGTATGGATTCCACATGCACTCCATGGAAAAGGGCCTCCGGAAACTCCAGTAAACGTTTGATCACGATCCAACGGTCGGATGCAAAGTTATGGCCCTTTCGAACCGTTACTCTAGCCTGGCGCTACCAGACCTCCAGCTCACCGAGTATGGATTCCACATGCACTCCATGGAAAAGAGCCTTCGGAAACTCCAGTAAAAGTTTGATCGCGATCCAACGGTCGGATCAAAAGTTATGGCCCTTTCCAACCGTTACTGAAATCCAAAGTTATGGCCCTTTCGAACCGTTACTCTAGCATGGCGCTACCAGACCTCCACCTCACCGAGTATGGATTCCACATGCACTCCATGGAAAAGAGCCTTCGGAAACTCCAGTAAAAGTTTGATCGCGATCCAACGGTCAGATCCAAAGTTATGGCCCTTTCCAACCGTTACTGAAGCCTGGCGCTACCAGACCTCCACCTCACCGAGTATGGATTCCACATGCACTCCATGGCAAAGGGCTTGCGGAAACTCCAGTAGAAGTTTGATCGCATTCCAACGGTCGGATCAAAAGTTATAGCCCTTTTGAACCGTTACTCTAGCCTGGCGCTACCAGACCTCCACCTCACCGATTATCGATTCCACATGCACTCTATGGCAAAGGGCTTGCGGAAACTCCAGTAAAAGTTTGATCGCGATCCAACGGTTAGATCCAAAGTTATGGCCCTTTCAAACCGTTACTCTAGCCTGGCGGTACCAGACCTCCACATCACGGAGTATGGATTCCACATGCACTCCATGGAAAAGGGCCTGCGGAAACTCCAGTAAAAGTTTGATCGCGATCCAACGGTCGGATCTAAAGTTATGGCCTTTTCCAACCGTTACTGAAACCTGGCGCTACCAGACCGCCACCTCTCCGATTATGGATTCCACATGCACTCCATGGCAAAGGGCTTGCGGAAACTCCAGTAAAAGTTTGATCGCATTCCAACGGTCGGATCAAAAGTTATAGCCCTTTTGAACCGTTACTCTAGCCTGGCGCTACCAGACCTCCACGTCACTGAGTATGGATTCCACATGCACTCCATGGAAGAGGGCCTTCGGAAACTCCAGTAAAACTTTGATCGCGATACAACGGTCGGATCCAAAGTTATGGCCCTTTCGAACCGGTACTGTAGCCTGGCGCTACCAAACCTCCACCTCACCGAGTATGGATTCCACATGCACTCCATGGAAAAGAGCCTTCGGAAACTCCAGTAAAAGTTTGATCGCGATCCAACGGTCGGATCAAAAGTTATGGCCCTTCCCAACCGTTACTGAAACCTGGCGCTACCAGAGCTCCACCTCACCGATTATGGATTCCACATGCACTCCATGGCAAAGGGCTTGCGGAAACTCCAGTAAAAGTTTGATCGCGATCCAACAGTCAGATCCAAAGTTATGGCCCTTTCGAACCGTTACTCTAGCGTGGCGCTACCAGACCTCCACGTCACCGAGTATGGATTCCACATGCACTCCATGGAAAAGGGCCTTCGGAAACTCCAGAAAAAGTTTGATCGCGATACAACATTCGGAACAAAAGTTATAGCCCTTTCGAACCGTTACTCTAGCCTGGCGCTACCAGACCACCTCCTCACCGATTATGGATTCCACATGTAGTCCATGACAAAGGGCTGGCGGAAACTCCAGTAAAAGTTTGATCGCGATCCAACGGTCGGATCCACAGTTATGGCCCTTTCGAACCGTTACTGAAGCCTGGCGCTACCAGACTGCCACCTCACCGATTATCGATTCCACATGCACTCCATGGAAAAGGGCCTGCGGAAACTCCAGTAAAAGTTTGATCGCGATCCAACGGTCGGATCCAAAGTTATGGCCTTTTCCAACCGTTACTGAAACCTGGCGCTACCAGACCGCCACCTCACCGAATATGGATTCCACATGCACTCCATGGCAAAGGGCTTGCAGAAACTCCAGTAAAAGTTTGATCGCATTCCAACGGTCGGATCAAAAGTTATAGCCCTTTTGAACCGTTACTCTAGCCTGGCGCTACCAGACCTCCACGTCACTGAGTATGGATTCCACATGCACTCCATGGAAGAGGGGCTTCGGAAACTCCAGTAAAACTTTGATCGCGATACAACGGTCGGATCCAAAGTTATGGCCCTTTCGAACCGTTACTGTAGCCTGGCGCTACCAAACCTCCACCTCACCGAGTATGGATTCCACATGCACTCCATGGAAAAGAGCCTTCGAAAACTCCAGTAAAAGTTTGATCGCGTTCCAACGGTCGGATCCAAAGTTATGGCCCTTTCAAACCGTTACTCTAGCCTGGCGCTACCAGACCGCCACCTCACCGATTATGGATTCCACATGCACTCCATGGCAAAGGGCTTGCGGAAACTCCAGTAAAAGTTTAATCGCATTCCAACGGTTGGATCAAAAGTTATAGCCCTTTTGAACCGTTACTCTAGCCTGGCGCTACCAGACCTCCACGTCACTGAGTATGGATTCCACATGCACTCCATGGAAGAGGGCCTTGGGAAGCTCCAGTAAAACTTTGATCGCGATACAACGGTCGGATCCAAAGTTATGGCCCTTTCGAACCGTTACTCTAGCCTGGCGCTACCAAACCTCCACCTCACCGAGTATGGATTCCACATGCACTCCATGGAAAAGAGCCTTCGGAAACTCTAGTAAAAGTTTGATCGCGATCCAACGGTCGGATCAAAAGTTATGGCCCTTTCGAACCGTAACTGAAGCCTGGCACTACCAGACCTCCACCTCACCGATTATCGATTCCACATGCACTCCATGGCAAAGGGCTGGCGGAAACTCTAGTAAAAGTTTGATCGCGATCCAACGGTCGGATCCAAAGTTATGGCCCTTTCGAACCGTAACTCTAGTTTGGCGCTACCAGACCTCCACGTCACCGAGTATGGATTCCACATGCACTCCATGGAAAAGGGCCTTCGGAAACTCCAGGAAAAGTTTGATCGCGATACAACGTTCGGATCAAAAGTTATAGCCCTTTCGAACCGTTACTGAAGCCTAGCGCTACCAGACCGCCACCTCATCGATTATCGATTCCACATGCACTCCATGGCAAAGGGCTGGCGGAAACTCTAGTAAAAGTTTGATCGCGATCCAACGATCGGATCCAAAGTTATGGCCCTTTCGAACCGTTACTCTAGCCTGGCGCTACCAGACCTCCACCTCACCGAGTATGGATTCCACATGCACTCCATGGAAAAGGGCCTTCGGAAACTCCAGTAAAAGTTTTATCGCGATACAACGGTCGAATCCAAAGTTATGGCCCTTTCGAACCGTTACTCTAGCCTGGCGCTACCAGACCTCCACCTCACCGAGTATGGATTCCACATGCACTCCATGGAAAAGGGCCTTCGGAAACTCCAGTAAAAGTTTGATCGCGTTCCAACGGTCGGATCAAAAGTTATAGCCCTTTCGAACCGTTACTCTAGCCTGGCGCTACCAGAGCTCCACCTCACTGAGTATGGATTCCACATGCACTCCATAGAAAAGGGCCTTCGGAAACTCTAGTAAAAGTTTGATCGCGATCCAAGGGTCGGATCAAAAGTTATGGCCCTTTCGAACCGTTACTCAAGCCCGTGGCTACCACACGTCCACCTCACCATGTATGGATTCCACATGCTCTCAATGGAAAAGGGCCTCCAGGAACTCTTGTAAAAGTTTGATCACGATCCAACGGTCGGATCCAAAGTTATGGCCTTTTCCAACCGTTACTGAAGCCTGGCACAACCAGACCGCCACCTCACCGATTATGGATTCCACATGCACTCTATTGCAAAGGGCTTGCGGAAACTCCAGTAAAAGTTTGATCGCGTTCCAACGGTCGGATCAAAAGTTATAGCCCTTTTGAACCGTTAGTCTAGCCTGGCGCTACCAGACCTCCACGTCACTGAGTATGGATTCCACATGCACTCCATGGAAAAGGACCTTCGGAAACTCCAGTAAAACCTTGATCGCAATACAATGGTCGGATCCAAAGTTATGGGCCTTTCGAACCGTTACTCTAGCCTGGCGCTACCACACCTCCACCTCACCGAGTATGGATTCCACATGCACTCCATGGAAAAGGGCCTTCGAAAACTCCAGTAAAAGTTTGATCGCGATCCAACGGTCGGATCCAAAGTTATGACCTTTTCGAACCGTTACTGAAGCCTCGAACTACCAGACCGCCACCTCACCGAGAATGGATTCCACATGCACTCCATCGAAAAGGGCCTTCGGAAACTCCAGTAAAAGTTTGATCGCGATCCAACGAACGGATCCAAAGTTATGGCCCTTTCCAACCGTTACTCTAGCCTGGCGCTACCACACCTCCACCTCACCGAGTATGGATTCCACATGCACTCCATGGAAAAGGGCCTTCGAAAACTCCAGTAAAAGTTTGATCGCGATCCAACGGTCGGATCCAAAGTTATGGCCTTTTCGAACCGTTACTGAAGCCTCGAACTACCAGACCGCCACCTCACCGAGAATGGATTCCACATGCACTCCATGGAAAAGGGCCTTCGGAAACTCCAGTAAAAGTTTGATCGCGATCCAACGAACGGATCCAAAGTTATGGCCCTTTCCAACCGTTACTCTAGCCTGGCGCTACCACACCTCCACCTCACCGAGTATGGATTCCACATGCACTCCATGGAAAAGGGCCTTCGGAAACTCCAACAAAAGTTTGATCGCGATACAACGTTCGGATCAAAAGTTATAGCCCTTTCGAACCGTTACTGAAGCCTAGCGCTACCAGACCGCCACCTCATCGATTATCGATTCCACATGCACTCCATGGCAAAGGGCTGGCGGAAACTCTAGTAAAAGTTTGATCGCGATCCAACGATCGGATCCAAAGTTATGGCCCTTTCGAACCGTTACTCTAGCCTGGCGCTACCAGACCTCCACCTCACCGAGTATGGATTCCACATGCACTCCATGGAAAAGGGCCTTCGGAAACTCCAGTAAAAGTTTTATCGCGATACAACGGTCGAATCCAAAGTTATGGCCCTTTCGAACCGTTACTCTAGCCTGGCGCTACCAGACCTCCACCTCACCGAGTATGGATTCCACATGCACTCCATGGAAAAGGGCCTTCGAAAACTCCAGTAAAAATTTGATCGCGTTCCAACGGTCGGATCAAAAGTTATAGCCCTTTCGAACCGTTACTCTAGCCTGGCGCTACCAGAGCTCCACCTCACTGAGTATGGATTCCACATGCACTCCATGGAAAAGGACCTTCGGAAACTCCAGTAAAACCTTGATCGCAATACAATGGTCGGATCCAAAGTTAAGGCCCTTTCGAACCGTTACTCTAGCCTGGCGCTACCACACCTCCACCTCACCGAGTATGGATTCCACATGCACTCCATGGAAAAGGGCCTTCGAAAACTCCAGTAAAAGTTTGATCGCGATCCAACGGTCGGATC
Source organism: Populus nigra (assembly GCF_951802175.1). Classification (NCBI taxonomy): domain Eukaryota; kingdom Viridiplantae; phylum Streptophyta; class Magnoliopsida; order Malpighiales; family Salicaceae; genus Populus; species Populus nigra. The sequence continues at coordinate 427,937 of NC_084870.1, read as the reverse complement.
CAAAGTTATGGCCTTTTCGAACCGTTACTGAAGCCTCGAACTACCAGACCGCCACCTCACCGAGAATGGATTCCACATGCACTACATGGAAAAGAGCCTTCAGAAACTCCAGTAAAAGTTTGATCGCGATCCAACGAACGGATCCAAAGTTATGGCCCTTTCCAACCGTTACTAAAGCCTGGCGCTACCACACCTCCACCTCACCGATTATGGATTCCACATGCACTCCATGGCAAAGGGCTTGCGGAAACTCCAGTAAAAGTTTGATCGCTATCCAACGATCCGATCAAAAGTTATAGCCCTTTCGAACCGTTTCTCTAGCCTGGCGCATCCAGACCTCCACCTCATCGATTATGGATTCCACATGCACTCCATGGAAAAGGGCCTTTGAAAACTCCAGTAAAAGTTTGATCGCGATACAACGGTCGGATCAAAAGTTATAGCCCTTTCGAACCGTTACTCTAGCCTGGCGCTACCACACATCCACGTCACAGTGTATGGATTTCACATGCACTCCATGGAGAAGGGCCTTCGGAAACTCCAGCAAAAGTTTGATCGCGATCCAACGGTAGGATCCAAAGTTATGGCCCTTTCCAACCGTTACTGAAGCCTGGCGCTACCAGACCTCCACCTCACCGATTAGGGATTCCACATGCACTCCATGGCGAAGGGCTTGCGGAAACTCCAGTAAAAGTTTGATCGCGATCCAACGGTCGGATCCAAAGTTATGGCCCTTTCGAACCGTTACTGAAGCCTGGTGCTACGAGACCTCCACCTCACCGATTATGCATTCCACATGCACTCCATGGCAAAGGGCTTGCGGAAACTCCAGTAAAAGTTTGATCGCGATCCAACGGTAGGATCCAAAGTTATGGCCCTTTCCAACCGTTACTGAAGTCTGGCGCTACCAGACCTCCACCTCACCGATTAGGGATTCCACATGCACTCCATGGCGAAGGGCTGGCGGAAACTCCAGTAAAAGTTTGATCGCGATCCAACGGTCGGATCCAAAGTTATGGCCCTTTCCAACCGTTACTGAAGCCTGGCGCTACCAGACCTCCACCTCACCGATTATGGATTCCACATGCACTCCATGTTAAAGGGCTTGCGGAAACTCCAGTAAAAGTTTGATCGCGATCCAACGGTCGGATCCAAAGTTATGGCCCTTTCGAATCGTTACTGAAGCCTCGCGCTACCAGACCTCCACCTCATCGATTATGGATTCCACATGCACTCCATGGCAAAGGGCTTGCGGAAACTCCAGTAAAAGTTTGATCGCGATCCAACGGTCGGATCCAAAGTTATGGCCCTTTCCAACAGTTACTAAAGCCTGGCGCTACCAGACCTCCACCTCACCGATTATGGATTCCACATGCACTCCATGGCAAAGGGCTTGCGGAAACTCCAGTAAAAGTTTGATCGCGAGCCAACGGTCGAATCCAAAGTTATAGCCCTTTCGAACCATTACTCTAGCCTGGCGCTACCACACATCCACGTCACAGTGTATGGATTTCACATGCACTCCATGGAGAAGGGCCTTCGGAAACTCCAGCAAAAGTTTGATAGCGATCCAACGGTCGGATCAAAAGTTATAGCCCTTTCGAACCGTTACTCTAGCCTGGCGCTACCAGACCGCCACCTCACCGACTATGGATTCCACATGCACTCCATGTTAAAGGGCTTGCGGAAATTCCAGTAAAAGTTTGATCGCGATCCAACGGTCGGATCCAAAGTTATGGCCCTTTCGAACCGTTACTGAAGCCTGGTGCTACGAGACCTCCACCTCACCGATTATGCATTCCACATGCACTCCATGGCAAAGGGCTTGCGGAAACTCCAGTAAAAGTTTGATCGCGATCCAACGGTAGGATCCAAAGTTATGGCCCTTTCCAACCGTTACTGAAGCCAGGCGCTACCAGACCTCCACCTCACCGATTAGGGATTCCACATGCACTCCATGGCGAAGGGCTTGCGGAAACTCCAGTAAAAGTTTGATCGCGATCCAACGGTCGGATCCAAAGTTATGGCCCTTTCCAACAGTTACTGAAGCCTGGCGCAACCAGACCTCCACCTCACCGATTATGGATTCCACATGCACTCCATGGTAAAGGGCTTGCGGAAACTCCAGTAAAAGTTTGATCGCGATCCAACGGTCGGATCCAAAGTTATGGCCCTTTCCAACCGTTACTGAAGCCTGGCGCTACCAGACCTCCACCTCACCGATTATGGATTCCACATGCACTCCATGTTAAAGGGCTTGCGGAAACTCCAGTAAAAGTTTGATCGCGATCCAACGGTCGGATCCAAAGTTATGGCCGTTTCGAATCGTTACTGAAGCCTCGCGCTACCAGACCTCCACCTCATCGATTATGGATTCCACATGCAGTCCATGGCAAAGGGCTTGCAGAAACTCCAGTAAAATTTTGATAGCGATCCAACGGTCGGATCAAAAGTTATAGCCCTTTCGAACCGTTACTCTAGCCTGGCGCTACCAGACCGCCACCTCACCGATTATGGATTCCACATGCACTCCATGTTAAAGGGCTTGCGGAAATTCCAGTAAAAGTTTGATCGCGATCCAACGGTCGGATCCAAAGTTATGGCCCTTTCGAACCGTTACTGAAGCCTGGTGCTACGAGACCTCCACCTCACCGATTATGCATTCCACATGCACTCCATGGCAAAGGGCTTGCGGAAACTCCAGTAAAAGTTTGATCGCGATCCAACGGTAGGATCCAAAGTTATGGCCCTTTCCAACCGTTACTGAAGCCTGGCGCTACCAGACCTCCACCTCACCGATTAGGGATTCCACATGCACTCCATGGCGAAGGGCTTGCGGAAACTCCAGTAAAAGTTTGATCGCGATCCAACGGTCGGATCCAAAGTTATGGCCCTTTCCAACAGTTACTGAAGCCTGGCGCAACCAGACCTCCACCTCACCGATTATGGATTCCACATGCACTCCATGGCAAAGGGCTTGCGGAAACTCCAGTAAAAGTTTGATCGCGATCCAACGGTCGGATCCAAAGTTATGGCCCTTTCGAATCGTTACTGAAGCCTCGCGCTACCAGACCTCCACCTCATCGATTATGGATTCCACATGCACTCCATGGCAAAGGGCTTGCGGAAACTCCAGTAAAAGTTTGATCGCGATCCAACGGTCGGATCCAAAGTTATGGCCCTTTCCAACCGTTACTGAAGCCTGGCGCTACCAGACCTCCACCTCACCGATTATGGATTCCACATGCACTCCATGTTAAAGGGCTTGCGGAAACTCCAGTAAAAGTTTGATCGCGATCCAACGGTCGGATCCAAAGTTATGGCCCTTTCGAATCGTTACTGAAGCCTCGCGCTACCAGACCTCCACCTCATCGATTATGGATTCCACATGCAGTCCATGGCAAAGGGCTTGCAGAAACTCCAGTAAAATTTTGATAGCGATCCAACGGTCGGATCAAAAGTTATAGCCCTTTCGAACCGTTACTCTAGCCTAGCGCTACCTGACCGCAACCTCACCGATTATGGATTCCACATGCACTCCATGTTAAAGGGCTTGCGGAAATTCCAGTAAAAGTTTGATCGCGATCCAACGGTCGGATCCAAAGTTATGGCCCTTTCGAACCGTTACTGAAGCCTGGTGCTACGAGACCTCCACCTCACCGATTATGCATTCCACATGCACTCCATGGCAAAGGGCTTGCGGAAACTCCAGTAAAAGTTTGATCGCGATCCAACGGTAGGATCCAAAGTTATGGCCCTTTCCAACCGTTACTGAAGCCTGGCGCTACCAGACCTCCACCTCACCGATTAGGGATTCCACATGCACTCCATGGCGAAGGGCTGGCGGAAACTCCAGTAAAAGTTTGATCGCGATCCAACGGTCGGATCCAAAGTTATGGCCCTTTCCAATAGTTACTAAAGCCTGGCGCTACCAGACCTCCACCTCACCGATTATGGATTCCACATGCACTCCATGGCAAAGGGCTTGCGGAAACTCCAGTAAAAGTTTGATCGCGATCCAACGGTCGGATCCAAAGTTATTGCCCTTTCGAACCGTTACTGAAGCCTCGCGCTACCAGACCTCCACCTCACCGATTAGGGATTCCACATGCACTCCATGGCGAAGGGCTGGCGGAAACTCCAGTAAAAGTTTGATCGCGATCCAACGGTCGGATCCAAAGTTATGGCCCTTTCCAACAGTTACTAAAGCCTGGCGCTACCAGACCTCCACCTCACCGATTATGGATTCCACATGCACTCCATGGCAAAGGGCTTGCGGAAACTCCAGTAAAAGTTTGATCGCGATCCAACGGTGGGATCCAAAGTTATTGCCCTTTCGAATCGTTACTGAAGCCTCGCGCTACCAGACCTCCACCTCATCGATTATGGATTCCACATGCACTCCATGGCAAAGGGCTTGCGGAAACTCCAGTAAAAGTTTGATCACGATCCAACGGTCGGATCCAAAGTTATGGCCCTTTCCAACCGTTACTGAAGCCTGGCGCTACCAGACCTCCACCTCACCGATTATGGATTCCACATGCACTCCATGGAAAAGGGCCTTCGGAAACTCCAGTAAAAGTTTGATCGCGATACAACGGTCGGATCAAAAGTTATAGCCCTTTCGAACCGTTACTCTAGCCTGGCGCTACCACACATCCACTTCACAGTGTATGGATTTCACATGCACCCCATGGAGAAGGGCCTCCGGAAACTCCAGTAAAATTTTGATCGCGATCCAACGGTCGGATCCAAATTTATAGCCCTTTCGAACCGTTACTCTAGCCTGGCCCTACCCGAACTCCATCTCACCGATTATGGATTCCACATGCACTCCATGGCAAAGCGCTTGCGGAAACTCCAGTAAAAGTTTGATGGCGATACAACGGTTGGATCCAAAGTTATGGCCCTTTCCAACCGTTACTGAAGCCTGGCGCTACCAGACCTCCACCTCACCGATTATGGATTCCACATGCACTCCATGGCAAAGGGCTTGCAGAAACTCCAGTAAAATTTCGATCGCGATCCAACGGTCGGATCCAAAATTATAGCCCTTTCGAACCGTTACTCTAGCCTGGCGCATCCAGACCTCCACCTCATCGATTATGGATTCCACATTCACTCCATGGCAAAGGGCTTGCGGAAACTCCAGTAAAAGTTTGATCGCGATCCAACGCTCGGATCCAAAGTTATGGCCCTTTCCAACCGTTACTGAAGCCTGGCGCTACCAGACCTCCACCTCACCGATTATGGATTCCACATGCACTCCATGGCAAAGGGCTGGCGGAAACTCCAGAAAAAGTTTGATCGCGATCCAACGGTCGGATCCAAAGTTATGGCCCTTTCGAACTGTTACTGAAGCCTCGCGCTACCAGACCTCCACCTCATCGATTATGGATTCCACATGCACTCCATGGCAAAGGGCTTGCGGAAACTCCAGTAAAAGTTTGATCGCGATCCAACGGTCGGATCCAAATTTATGGCCCTTTCCAACCGTTACTGAAGCCTGGCGCTACCAGACCTCCACGTCACCGATTATGGATTCCACATGCACTCCATGGCAAAGGGCCTTCGAAAACTCCAGTAAAAGTTTGATCGCGATCCAACGGTCGGATCCAAAGTTATGGCCCTTTCAAACCGTTACTGAAGCCTGGCGCTACCAGACCTCCACCTCACCGATTATGGATTCCACATGCACTCCATGGCAAAGGGCTGGCGGAAACTCCAGAAAAAGTTTGATCGCGATCCAACGGTCGGATCCAAAGTTATGGCCCTTTCGAACTGTTACTGAAGCCTCGCGCTACCAGACCTCCACCTCATCGATTATGGATTCCACATGCACTCCATGGCAAAGGGCTTGCGGAAACTCCAGTAAAAGTTTGATCGCGATCCAACGGTCGGATCCAAATTTATGGCCCTTTCCAACCGTTACTGAAGCCTGGCGCTACCAGACCTCCACGTCACCGATTATGGATTCCACATGCACTCCATGGCAAAGGGCCTTCGAAAACTCCAGTAAAAGTTTGATCGCGATCCAACGGTCGGATCCAAAGTTATGGCCCTTTCAAACCATTACTGAAGCCTGGCGCTACCAGACCTCCACCTCACCGATTATGGATTCCACATGGACTCCATGGCAAAGGGCTGGCGGAAACTCCACTAAAAGTTTGATCGCGATCCAACGGTCGGATCCAAAGTTATGGCCCTTTCGAACCGTTACTGAAGCCTCGCGCTACCAGACCTCCACCTCATCGATTATGGATTCCACATGCACTCCATGGCAAAGGGCTTGCGGAAACTCCAGTAAAAGTTTGATCACGATCCAACGGTCGGATCCAAAGTTATGGCCCTTTCCAACCGTTACTGAAGCCTGGCGCTACCAGACCTCCACCTCACCGATTATGGATTCCACATGCACTCCATGTTAAAGAGCTTGCGGAAATTCCAGTAAAAGTTTGATCGCGATCCAACGGTCGGATCCAAAGTTATGGCCCTTTCCAACCGTTACTGAAGCCTGGCGCTACCAGACCTCCACCTCACCGATTATGGATTCCACATGCAGTCCATGGCAAAGGGCTTGCAGAAACTCCAGTAAAATTTTGATCGCGATCCAACGGTCGGATCCAAAGTTATAGCCCTTTCGAACCGTTACTCTAGCCTGGCCCTACCAGACCTCCACCTCACCGATTATGGATTCCACATGCACTCCATGGCAAAGGGCTTGCGGAAACTCCAGTAAAAGTTTGATCGCGATCCAACGGTCGGATCCAAAGTTATGGCCCTTTCCAACCGTTACTGAAGCCTGGCGCTACCAGACCTCCACCTCACCGATTAGGGATTCCACATGCACTCCATGGCGAAGGGCTGGCGGAAACTCCAGTAAAAGTTTGATCGCGATCCAACGGTCAGATCCAAAGTTATGGCCCTTTCCAACCGTTACTGAAGCCTGGCGCTACCAGACCTCCACCTCACCGATTATGGATTCCATATGTGCTCCATGGCAAAGGGCTTGCGGAAACTCCAGTAAAAGTTTGATCGCGATCCAACGGTCGGATCCAAAATTATGGCCCTTTCGAACCGTTACTGAAGCCTGGCGCTACCAGACCTCCACCTCACCGATTATGGATTCCATATGCGCTCCATGGCAAAGGGCTTGCGGAAACTCCAGTAAAAGTTTGATCGCGATCCAACGGTCGGATCCAAAGTTATGGCCCTTTCGAACCGTTACTGAAGCCTCGCGCTACCAGACCTCCACCTCATCGATTATGGATTCCACATGCACTCCATGGCAAAGGGCTTGCGGAAACTCCAGTAAAAGTTTGATCGCGATCCAACGGTCGGATCCAAAGTTATGGCCCTTTCCAACTGTTACTGAAGCCTGGCGCTACCAGACCTCCACCTGACCGATTATGGATTCCACATGCACTCCATGTTAAAGGGCTTGCGAAAATTCCTGTAAAAGTTTGATCGCGATCCAACGGTCGAATCCAAAGTTATGGCCCTTTCGAACCGTTACTGAAGCCTGGTGCTACTAGACCTCCACCTCACCGATTATGGATTCCACATGCACTCCATGGCAAAGGGCTGGCGAAAAATCCAGTAAAATTTTGATCGCGATCCAACGATCGGATCCAAAGTTATAGCCCTTTCGAACCGTTACTCTAGCCTGGCGCTACCAGACCGCCACCTCACCGATTATGGATTCCACATACACTCCATGGCAAAAGGCTGGCGGAAACTCCAGTAACAGTTTCATCGCGATCCAACGGTCGGATCCAAAGTTATGGCCCTTTCCAACCGTTACTAAAGCCTGGCGCTACCAGACCTCCACCTCACCGATTAGGGATTCCACATGCACTTCATGGCAAAGGGCTTGCGGAAACTCCAGTAAAATTTTGATTGCGATCCAACGGTCGGATCCAAAGTTACAGCCCTATCGAACCGTTACTCTAGCCTGGCGCTACCAGACCTCCACCTCACCGATTATGGATTCCACATGCACTCCATGGCAAAGGGCTTGCGGAAACTCCAGTAAAAGTTTGATAGCAATCCAACGGTCGGATCCAAAGTTATGGCCCTTTCCAACCGTTACTGAAGCCTGGCGCTACCACACCTCCACCTCACCGATTATGGATTCCACATGCACTCCATGGCAAAGGGCTTGCGGAAACTCCAGTAAAAGTTTGATCGCTATCCAACGGTCCGATCAAAAGTTATAGCCCTTTCGAACCGTTACTCTAGCCTGGCGCTACCAGACCTCCACTTCACCGATTATGGATTCCACATGCACTCCATGGAAAAAGGCCTTCGGAAACTCGAGTAAAAGTTTGATCGCGATACAACGGTCGGATCAAAAGTTATAGCCCTTTCGAACCGTTACTCTAGCCTGGCGCTACCACACATCCACTTCACAGTGTATGGATTTCACATGCACCCCATGGAGAAGGGCCTCCGGAAACTCCAGTAAAATTTTGATCGCGATCCAACGGTCGGATCCAAATTTATAGCCCTTTCGAACCGTTACTCTAGCCTGGCCCTACCAGACCTCCATCTCACCTATTATGGATTCCACATGCACTCCATGGCAAAGGGCTTGCGGAAACTCCAGTAAAAGTTTGATCGCGATCCAACGGTCGGATCCAAAGTTATGGCCCTTTCCAACCGTTATTGAAGCCTGACGCTACCAGACCTCCACCTCACCGATTATGGATTCCACATGCAGTCCATGGCAAAGGGCTTGCAGAAACTCCAGTAAAATTTTGATCGCGATCCAACGGTCGGATCCAAAGTTATAGCCCTTTCGAACCATTACTCTAGCCTGGCCCTACCAGACCTCCACCTCACCGATTATGGATTCCACATGCACTCCATGGCAAAGGGCTTGCGGAAACTCCAGTAAAAGTTTGATCGCGATCCAACGGTCGGATCCAAAGTTATGGCCCTTTCCAACCGTTACTGAAGCCTGGCGCTACCAGACCTCCACCTCACCGATTATGGATTCCACATGCACTCCATGGAAAAGGGCTTGCAGAAACTCCAGTAAAATTTCGATCGCGATCCAACGGTCGGATCCAAAATTATAGCCCTTTCGAACCGTTACTCTAGCCTGGCCCTACCAGACCTCCACCTCACCGATTATGGATTCCACATGCACTCCATGGCAAAGGGCTTGCGGAAACTCCAGTAAAAGTTTGATCGCGATCCAACGGTCGGATCCAAAGTTATGGCCCTTTCCAACCGTTACTGAAGCCTGGCGCTACCAGACCTCCACCTCACCGATTAGGGATTCCACATGCACTCCATGGCGAAGGGCTGGCGGAAACTCCAGTAAAAGTTTGATCGCGATCCAACGGTCAGATCCAAAGTTATGGCCCTTTCCAACCGTTACTGAAGCCTGGCGCTACCAGACCTCCACCTCACCGATTATGGATTCCATATGTGCTCCATGGCAAAGGGCTTGCGGAAACTCCAGTAAAAGTTTGATCGCGATCCAACGGTCGGATCCAAAATTATGGCCCTTTCGAACCGTTACTGAAGCCTGGCGCTACCAGACCTCCACCTCACCGATTATGGATTCCATATGCGCTCCATGGCAAAGGGCTTGCGGAAACTCCAGTAAAAGTTTGATCGCGATCCAACGGTCGGATCCAAAGTTATGGCCCTTTCGAACCGTTACTGAAGCCTCGCGCTACCAGACCTCCACCTCATCGATTATGGATTCCACATGCACTCCATGGCAAAGGGCTTGCGGAAACTCCAGTAAAAGTTTGATCGCGATCCAACGGTCGGATCCAAAGTTATGGCCCTTTCCAACCGTTATTGAAGCCTGACGCTACCAGACCTCCACCTCACCGATTATGGATTCCATATGTGCTCCATGGCAAAGGGCTTGCGGAAACTCCAGTAAAAGTTTGATCGCGATCCAACGGTCGGATCCAAAATTATGGCCCTTTCGAACCGTTACTGAAGCCTGGCGCTACCAGACCTCCACCTCACCGATTATGGATTCCATATGCGCTCCATGGCAAAGGGCTTGCGGAAACTCCAGTAAAAGTTTGATCGCGATCCAACGGTCGGATCAAAAGTTATGGCCCTTTCGAACCGTTACTGAAGCCTCGCGCTACCAGACCTCCACCTCACCGATTATGGATTCCACATGCACTCCATGGCAAAGGGCTTGCGGAAACTCCAGTAAAAGTTTGATCACGATCCAACGGTCGGATCCAAATTTATGGCCCTTTCCAACCGTTACTGAAGCCTGGCGCTACCAGACCTCCACCTGACCGATTATGGATTCCACATGCACTCCATGTTAAAGGGCTTGCGAAAATTCCTGTAAAAGTTTGATCGCGATCCAACGGTCGAATCCAAAGTTATGGCCCTTTCGAACCGTTACTGAAGCCTGGTGCTACTAGACCTCCACCTCACCGATTATGGATTCCACATGCACTCCATGGCAAAGGGCTGGCGAAAAATCCAGTAAAATTTTGATCGCGATCCAACGATCGGATCCAAAGTTATAGCCCTTTCGAACCGTTACTCTAGCCTGGCGCTACCAGACCGCCACCTCACCGATTATGGATTCCACATACACTCCATGGCAAAAGGCTGGCGGAAACTCCAGTAACAGTTTCATCGCGATCCAACGGTCGGATCCAAAGTTATGGCCCTTTCCAACCGTTACTAAAGCCTGGCGCTACCAGACCTCCACCTCACCGATTAGGGATTCCACATGCACTTCATGGCAAAGGGCTTGCGGAAACTCCAGTAAAATTTTGATTGCGATCCAACGGTCGGATCCAAAGTTACAGCCCTATCGAACCGTTACTCTAGCCTGGCGCTACCAGACCTCCACCTCACCGATTATGGATTCCACATGCACTCCATGGCAAAGGGCTTGCGGAAACTCCAGTAAAAGTTTGATAGCAATCCAACGGTCGGATCCAAAGTTATGGCCCTTTCCAACCGTTACTGAAGCCTGGCGCTACCACACCTCCACCTCACCGATTATGGATTCCACATGCACTCCATGGCAAAGGGCTTGCGGAAACTCCAGTAAAAGTTTGATCGCTATCCAACGGTCCGATCAAAAGTTATAGCCCTTTCGAACCGTTACTCTAGCCTGGCGCTACCAGACCTCCACTTCACCGATTATGGATTCCACATGCACTCCATGGAAAAAGGCCTTCGGAAACTCGAGTAAAAGTTTGATCGCGATACAACGGTCGGATCAAAAGTTATAGCCCTTTCGAACCGTTACTCTAGCCTGGCGCTACCACACATCCACTTCACAGTGTATGGATTTCACATGCACCCCATGGAGAAGGGCCTCCGGAAACTCCAGTAAAATTTTGATCGCGATCCAACGGTCGGATCCAAATTTATAGCCCTTTCGAACCGTTACTCTAGCCTGGCCCTACCAGACCTCCATCTCACCTATTATGGATTCCACATGCACTCCATGGCAAAGGGCTTGCGGAAACTCCAGTAAAAGTTTGATCGCGATCCAACGGTCGGATCCAAAGTTATGGCCCTTTCCAACCGTTATTGAAGCCTGACGCTACCAGACCTCCACCTCACCGATTATGGATTCCACATGCAGTCCATGGCAAAGGGCTTGCAGAAACTCCAGTAAAATTTTGATCGCGATCCAACGGTCGGATCCAAAGTTATAGCCCTTTCGAACCATTACTCTAGCCTGGCCCTACCAGACCTCCACCTCACCGATTATGGATTCCACATGCACTCCATGGCAAAGGGCTTGCGGAAACTCCAGTAAAAGTTTGATCGCGATCCAACGGTCGGATCCAAAGTTATGGCCCTTTCCAACCGTTACTGAAGCCTGGCGCTACCAGACCTCCACCTCACCGATTATGGATTCCACATGCACTCCATGGAAAAGGGCTTGCAGAAACTCCAGTAAAATTTCGATCGCGATCCAACGGTCGGATCCAAAATTATAGCCCTTTCGAACCGTTACTCTAGCGTGGCGCATCCAGACCTCCACCTCATCGATTATGGATTCCACATGCACTCCATGGGAAAGGGCTTGCGGAAACTCCAGTAAAAGTTTGATCGCGATCCAACAGTCGGATCCAAAGTTATGGCCCTTTCCAACCGTTACTGAAGCCTGGCTCTACCAGACCTCCACCTCACCGATTATGGATTCCACATGCACTCCATGGCAAAGGGCTGGCGGAAACTCCAGTAAAAGTTTGATCGCGATCCAACGGTCGGATCCAAAGTTATGGCCCTTTCGAATCGTTACTGAAGCCTCGCGCTACCAGACCTCCACCTCATCGATTATGGATTCCACATGCACTCCATGGCAAAGGGCTTGCGGAAACTCCAGTAAAAGTTTGATCGCGATCCAACGGTCGGATCAAAAGTTATGGCCCTTTCGAACCGTTACTGAAGCCTCGCGCTACCAGACCTCCACCTCATCGATTATGGATTCCACATGCACTCCATGGCAAAGGGCTTGCGGAAACTCCAGTAAAAGTTTGATCACGATCCAACGGTCGGATCCAAATTTATGGCCCTTTCCAACCGTTACTGAAGCCTGGCACTACCAGACCTCCACCTCACCGATTATGGATTCCACATGCACTCCATGGCAAAGGGCTTGCGGAAACTCCAGTAAAAGTTTGATCGCGATCCAACGGTCGGATCCAAAGTTATGGCCCTTTCCAACCGTTACTGAAGCCTGGCGCTACCAGACCTCCACCTCACCGATTATGGATTCCACATGCACTCCATGGAAAAGGGCTTGCAGAAACTCCAGTAAAATTTCGATCGCGATCCAACGGTCGGATCCAAAATTATAGCCCTTTCGAACCGTTACTCTAGCGTGGCGCATCCAGACCTCCACCTCATCGATTATGGATTCCACATGCACTCCCTGGGAAAGGGCTTGCGGAAACTCCAGTAAAAGTTTGATCGCGATCCAACGGTCGGATCCAAAGTTATGGCCCTTTCGAACCGTTACTGAAGCCTGGCTCTACCAGACCTCCACCTCACCGATTATGGATTCCACATGCACTCCATGGCAAAGGGCTGGCGGAAACTCCAGTAAAAGTTTGATCGCGATCCAACGGTCGGATCCAAAGTTATGGCCCTTTCGAATCGTTACTGAAGCCTCGCGCTACCAGACCTCCACCTCATCGATTATGGATTCCACATGCACTCCATGGCAAAGGGCTTGCGGAAACTCCAGTAAAAGTTTGATCGCGATCCAACGGTCGGATCCAAATTTATGGCCCTTTCCAACCGTTACTGAAGCCTGGCGCTACCAGACCTCCACGTCACCGATTATGGATTCCACATGCACTCCATGGCAAAGGGCCTTCGAAAACTCCAGTAAAAGTTTGATCGCGATCCAACGGTCGGATCCAAAGTTATGGCCCTTTCAAACCGTTACTGAAGCCTGGCGCTACCAGACCTCCACCTCACCGATTATGGATTCCACATGCACTCCATGGCAAAGGGCTTGCGGAAACTCCAGTAAAAGTTTGATCGCGATCCAACGGTCGGATCAAAAGTTATGGCCCTTTCGAACCGTTACTGAAGCCTCGCGCTACCAGACCTCCACCTCACCGATTATGGATTCCACATGCACTCCATGGCAAAGGGCTTGCGGAAACTCCAGTAAAAGTTTGATCACGATCCAACGGTCGGATCCAAATTTATGGCCCTTTCCAACCGTTACTGAAGCCTGGCACTACCAGACCTCCACCTCACCGATTATGGATTCCACATGCACTCCATGGCAAAGAGCTTGCGGAAACTCCAGTAAAAGTTTGATCGCGATCCAACGGTCGGATCCAAAGTTATGGCCCTTTCAAACCGTTACTGAAGCCTGGCGCTATCAGACCTCCACCTCACCGATTATGGATTCCACATGCAGTCCATGGCAAAGGGCTTGCAGAAACTCTAGTAAAATTTGGATCGCGATCCAACGGTCGGATCCAAAGTTATAGCCCTTTCGAACCGTTACTCTAGCCTGGCCCTACCAGACCTCCACCTCACCGATTATGGATTCCACATGCACTCCATGGGAAAGGGCTTGCGGAAACTCCAGTAAAAGTTTGATCGCGATCCAACGGTCGGATCCAAAGTTATGGCCCTTTCAAACCATTACTGAATCCTGGCGCTACCAGACCTCCACCTCACCGATTATGGATTCCACATGCACTCCAAGGCAAAGGGCTTGCAGAAACTCCAGTAAAATTTTGATCGCGATCCAACGGTCGAATCAAAAGGTATAGCACTTTCGAACCGTTACTCTAGCCTGGCGCTACCAGACCTCCACTTCACCGATTATGGATTCCACATGCACTCCATGGAAAAGGGCCTTCGGAAACTCCAGTAAAAGTTTGATCGCGATACAACGGTCGGATCAAAAGTTATAGCTCTTTCGAACCGTTACTCTAGCCTGGCGCTACCACACATCCACTTCACAGTGTATGGATTTCACATGCACCCCATGGAGAAGGGCCTCCGGAAACTCCATTAAAATTTTGATCGCGATCCAACCGTCGGATCCAAATTTATAGCCCTTTCGAACCGTTACTCTAGCCTGGCCCAACCAGACCTCCATCTCACCGATTATGGATTCCACATGCACTCCATGGCAAAGGGCTTGCGGAAACTCCAGTAAAAGTTTGATCGCGATCCAACGGTCGGATCCAAAGTTATGGCCCTTTCCAACCGTTATTGAAGCCTGGCGCTACCAGACCTCCACCTCACCGATTATGGATTCCACATGCAGTCCATGGCAAAGGGCTTGCAGAAACTCCAGTAAAATTTTGATCGCGATCCAACGGTCGGATCCAAAGTTATAGCCCTTTCGAACCGTTACTCTAGCCTGGCCCTACCAGACCTCCATCTCACCGATTATGGATTCCACATGCACTCCATGGTAAAGGGCTTGCGGAAACTCCAGTAGAAGTTTGATCGCGATCCAACGGTCGGATCCAAACTTATGGCCCTTTCGAACTGTTACTGAAGCCTCGCGCTACCAGACCTCCACCTCATCGATTATGGATTCCACATGCACTCCATGGCAAAGGGCTTGCGGAAACTCCAGTAAAAGTTTGATCGCGATCCAACGGTCGGATCCAAATTTATGGCCCTTTCCAACCGTTACTGAAGCCTGGCGCTACCAGACCTCCACGTCACCGATTATGGATTCCACATGCACTCCATGGCAAAGGGCCTTCGAAAACTCCAGTAAAAGTTTGATCGCGATCCAACGGTCGGATCCAAAGTTATGGCCCTTTCAAACCGTTACTGAAGCCTGGCGCTATCAGACCTCCACCTCACCGATTATGGATTCCACATGCAGTCCATGGCAAAGGGCTTGCAGAAACTCTAGTAAAATTTGGATCGCGATCCAACGGTCGGATCCAAAGTTATAGCCCTTTCGAACCGTTACTCTAGCCTGGCCCTACCAGACCTCCACCTCACCGATTATGGATTCCACATGCACTCCATGGGAAAGGGCTTGCGGAAACTCCAGTAAAAGTTTGATCGCGATCCAACGGTCGGATCCAAAGTTATGGCCCTTTCAAACCATTACTGAATCCTGGCGCTACCAGACCTCCACCTCACCGATTATGGATTCCACATGCACTCCAAGGCAAAGGGCTTGCAGAAACTCCAGTAAAATTTTGATCGCGATCCAACGGTCGAATCAAAAGGTATAGCACTTTCGAACCGTTACTCTAGCCTGGCGCTACCAGACCTCCACTTCACCGATTATGGATTCCACATGCACTCCATGGAAAAGGGCCTTCGGAAACTCCAGTAAAAGTTTGATCGCGATACAACGGTCGGATCAAAAGTTATAGCTCTTTCGAACCGTTACTCTAGCCTGGCGCTACCACACATCCACTTCACAGTGTATGGATTTCACATGCACCCCATGGAGAAGGGCCTCCGGAAACTCCAGTAAAATTTTGATCGCGATCCAACCGTCGGATCCAAATTTATAGCCCTTTCGAACCGTTACTCTAGCCTGGCCCTACCAGACCTCCATCTCACCGATTATGGATTCCACATGCACTCCATGGCAAAGGGCTTGCGGACACTCCAGTAAAAGTTTGATCGCGATCCAACGGTCGGATCCAAAGTTATGGCCCTTTCCAACCGTTATTGAAGCCTGGCGCTACCAGACCTCCACCTCACCGATTATGGATTCCACATGCAGTCCATGGCAAAGGGCTTGCAGAAACTCCAGTAAAATTTTGATCGCGATCCAACGGTCGGATCCAAAGTTATAGCCCTTTCGAACCGTTACTCTAGCCTGGCCCTACCAGACCTCCATCTCACCGATTATGGATTCCACATGCACTCCATGGTAAAGGGCTTGCGGAAACTCCAGTAGAAGTTTGATCGCGATCCAACGGTCGGATCCAAACTTATGGCCCTTTCGAACTGTTACTGAAGCCTCGCGCTACCAGACCTCCACCTCATCGATTATGGATTCCACATGCACTCCATGGCAAAGGGCTTGCGGAAACTCCAGTAAAAGTTTGATCGCGATCCAACGGTCGGATCCAAATTTATAGCCCTTTCCAACCGTTACTGAAGCCTGGCGCTACCAGACCTCCACGTCACCGATTATGGATTCCACATGCACTCCATGGCAAAGGGCCTTCGAAAACTCCAGTAAAAGTTTGATCGCGATCCAACGGTCGGATCCAAAGTTATGGCCCTTTCAAACCGTTACTGAAGCCTGGCGCTACCAGACCTCCACCTCACCGATTATGGATTCCACATGCACTCCATGGCAAAGGGCTTGCGGAAACTCCAGTAAAAGTTTGATCGCGATCCAACGGTCGGATCAAAAGTTATGGCCCTTTCGAACCGTTACTGAAGCCTCGCGCTACCAGACCTCCACCTCATCGATTATGGATTCCACATGCACTCCATGGGAAAGGGCTTGCGGAAACTCCAGTAAAAGTTTGATCACGATCCAACGGTCGGATCCAAATTTATGGCCCTTTCCAACCGTTACTGAAGCCTGGCACTACCAGACCTCCACCTCACCGATTATGGATTCCACATGCACTCCATGTTAAAGTGCTTGCGGAAACTCCAGTAAAAGTTTGATCGCGATCCAACGGTCAGATCCAAAGTTATGGCCCTTTCCAACCGTTACTGAAGCCTGGCGCTACCAGACCGCCACCTCACCGATTATGGATTCCACATACACTCCATGGCAAAAGGCTGGCGGAAACTCCAGTAACAGTTTCATCGCGATCCAACGGTCGGATCCAAAGTTATGGCCCTTTCCAACCGTTACTAAAGCCTGGCGCTACCAGACCTCCACCTCACCGATTAGGGATTCCACATGCACTTCATGGCAAAGGGTTGCGGAAACTCCAGTAAAATTTTGATTGCGATCCAACGGTCGGATCCAAAGTTACAGCCCTATCGAACCGTTACTCTAGCCTGGCGCTACCAGACCTCCACCTCACCGATTATGGATTCCACATGCACTCCATGGCAAAGGGCTTGCGGAAACTCCAGTAAAAGTTTGATAGCAATCCAACGGTCGGATCCAAAGTTATGGCCCTTTCCAACCGTTACTGAAGCCTGGCGCTACCACACCTCCACCTCACCGATTATGGATTCCACATGCACTCCATGGCAAAGGGCTTGCGGAAACTCCAGTAAAAGTTTGATCGCTATCCAACGGTCCGATCAAAAGTTATAGCCCTTTCGAACCGTTACTCTAGCCTGGCGCTACCAGACCTCCACTTCACCGATTATGGATTCCACATGCACTCCATGGAAAAAGGCCTTCGGAAACTCGAGTAAAAGTTTGATCGCGATACAACGGTCGGATCAAAAGTTATAGCCCTTTCGAACCGTTACTCTAGCCTGGCGCTACCACACATCCACTTCACAGTGTATGGATTTCACATGCACCCCATGGAGAAGGGCCTCCGGAAACTCCAGTAAAATTTTGATCGCGATCCAACGGTCGGATCCAAATTTATAGCCCTTTCGAACCGTTACTCTAGCCTGGCCCTACCAGACCTCCATCTCACCGATTATGGATTCCACATGCACTCCATGGCAAAGGGCTTGCGGAAACTCCAGTAAAAGTTTGATCGCGATCCAACGGTCGGATCCAAAGTTATGGCCCTTTCCAACCGTTATTGAAGCCTGACGCTACCAGACCTCCACCTCACCGATTATGGATTCCACATGCAGTCCATGGCAAAGGGCTTGCAGAAACTCCAGTAAAATTTTGATCGCGATCCAACGGTCGGATCCAAAGTTATAGCCCTTTCGAACCATTACTCTAGCCTGGCCCTACCAGACCTCCACCTCACCGATTATGGATTCCACATGCACTCCATGGCAAAGGGCTTGCGGAAACTCCAGTAAAAGTTTGATCGCGATCCAACGGTCGGATCAAAAGTTATGGCCCTTTCGAACCGTTACTGAAGCCTCGCGCTACCAGACCTCCACCTCATCGATTATGGATTCCACATGCACTCCATGGGAAAGGGCTTGCGGAAACTCCAGTAAAAGTTTGATCGCGATCCAACGGTCGGATCCAAAGTTATGGCCCTTTCAAACCATTACTGAATCCTGGCGCTACCAGACCTCCACCTCACCGATTATGGATTCCACATGCACTCCAAGGCAAAGGGCTTGCAGAAACTCCAGTAAAATTTTGATCGCGATCCAACGGTCGAATCAAAAGGTATAGCACTTTCGAACCGTTACTCTAGCCTGGCGCTACCAGACCTCCACTTCACCGATTATGGATTCCACATGCACTCCATGGAAAAGGGCCTTCGGAAACTCCAGTAAAAGTTTGATCGCGATACAACGGTCGGATCAAAAGTTATAGCTCTTTCGAACCGTTACTCTAGCCTGGCGCTACCACACATCCACTTCACAGTGTATGGATTTCACATGCACCCCATGGAGAAGGGCCTCCGGAAACTCCATTAAAATTTTGATCGCGATCCAACCGTCGGATCCAAATTTATAGCCCTTTCGAACCGTTACTCTAGCCTGGCCCTACCAGACCTCCATCTCACCGATTATGGATTCCACATGCACTCCATGGCAAAGGGCTTGCGGAAACTCCAGTAAAAGTTTGATCGCGATCCAACGGTCGGATCCAAAGTTATGGCCCTTTCCAACCGTTATTGAAGCCTGGCGCTACCAGACCTCCACCTCACCGATTATGGATTCCACATGCAGTCCATGGCAAAGGGCTTGCAGAAACTCCAGTAAAATTTTGATCGCGATCCAACGGTCGGATCCAAAGTTATAGCCCTTTCGAACCGTTACTCTAGCCTGGCCCTACCAGACCTCCATCTCACCGATTATGGATTCCACATGCACTCCATGGTAAAGGGCTTGCGGAAACTCCAGTAGAAGTTTGATCGCGATCCAACGGTCGGATCCAAACTTATGGCCCTTTCGAACTGTTACTGAAGCCTCGCGCTACCAGACCTCCACCTCATCGATTATGGATTCCACATGCACTCCATGGCAAAGGGCTTGCGGAAACTCCAGTAAAAGTTTGATCGCGATCCAACGGTCGGATCCAAATTTATGGCCCTTTCCAACCGTTACTGAAGCCTGGCGCTACCAGACCTCCACGTCACCGATTATGGATTCCACATGCACTCCATGGCAAAGGGCCTTCGAAAACTCCAGTAAAAGTTTGATCGCGATCCAACGGTCGGATCCAAAGTTATGGCCCTTTCAAACCGTTACTGAAGCCTGGCGCTATCAGACCTCCACCTCACCGATTATGGATTCCACATGCAGTCCATGGCAAAGGGCTTGCAGAAACTCTAGTAAAATTTGGATCGCGATCCAACGGTCGGATCCAAAGTTATAGCCCTTTCGAACCGTTACTCTAGCCTGGCCCTACCAGACCTCCACCTCACCGATTATGGATTCCACATGCACTCCATGGGAAAGGGCTTGCGGAAACTCCAGTAAAAGTTTGATCGCGATCCAACGGTCGGATCCAAAGTTATGGCCCTTTCAAACCATTACTGAATCCTGGCGCTACCAGACCTCCACCTCACCGATTATGGATTCCACATGCACTCCAAGGCAAAGGGCTTGCAGAAACTCCAGTAAAATTTTGATCGCGATCCAACGGTCGAATCAAAAGGTATAGCACTTTCGAACCGTTACTCTAGCCTGGCGCTACCAGACCTCCACTTCACCGATTATGGATTCCACATGCACTCCATGGAAAAGGGCCTTCGGAAACTCCAGTAAAAGTTTGATCGCGATACAACGGTCGGATCAAAAGTTATAGCTCTTTCGAACCGTTACTCTAGCCTGGCGCTACCACACATCCACTTCACAGTGTATGGATTTCACATGCACCCCATGGAGAAGGGCCTCCGGAAACTCCATTAAAATTTTGATCGCGATCCAACCGTCGGATCCAAATTTATAGCCCTTTCGAACCGTTACTCTAGCCTGGCCCTACCAGACCTCCATCTCACCGATTATGGATTCCACATGCACTCCATGGCAAAGGGCTTGCGGAAACTCCAGTAAAAGTTTGATCGCGATCCAACGGTCGGATCCAAAGTTATGGCCCTTTCCAACCGTTATTGAAGCCTGGCGCTACCAGACCTCCACCTCACCGATTATGGATTCCACATGCAGTCCATGGCAAAGGGCTTGCAGAAACTCCAGTAAAATTTTGATCGCGATCCAACGGTCGGATCCAAAGTTATAGCCCTTTCGAACCGTTACTCTAGCCTGGCCCTACCAGACCTCCATCTCACCGATTATGGATTCCACATGCACTCCATGGTAAAGGGCTTGCGGAAACTCCAGTAGAAGTTTGATCGCGATCCAACGGTCGGATCCAAACTTATGGCCCTTTCGAACTGTTACTGAAGCCTCGCGCTACCAGACCTCCACCTCATCGATTATGGATTCCACATGCACTCCATGGCAAAGGGCTTGCGGAAACTCCAGTAAAAGTTTGATCGCGATCCAACGGTCGGATCCAAATTTATGGCCCTTTCCAACCGTTACTGAAGCCTGGCGCTACCAGACCTCCACGTCACCGATTATGGATTCCACATGCACTCCATGGCAAAGGGCCTTCGAAAACTCCAGTAAAAGTTTGATCGCGATCCAACGGTCGGATCCAAAGTTATGGCCCTTTCAAACCGTTACTGAAGCCTGGCGCTATCAGACCTCCACCTCACCGATTATGGATTCCACATGCAGTCCATGGCAAAGGGCTTGCAGAAACTCTAGTAAAATTTGGATCGCGATCCAACGGTCGGATCCAAAGTTATAGCCCTTTCGAACCGTTACTCTAGCCTGGCCCTACCAGACCTCCACCTCACCGATTATGGATTCCACATGCACTCCATGGGAAAGGGCTTGCGGAAACTCCAGTAAAAGTTTGATCGCGATCCAACGGTCGGATCCAAAGTTATGGCCCTTTCAAACCATTACTGAATCCTGGCGCTACCAGACCTCCACCTCACCGATTATGGATTCCACATGCACTCCAAGGCAAAGGGCTTGCAGAAACTCCAGTAAAATTTTGATCGCGATCCAACGGTCGAATCAAAAGGTATAGCACTTTCGAACCGTTACTCTAGCCTGGCGCTACCAGACCTCCACTTCACCGATTATGGATTCCACATGCACTCCATGGAAAAGGGCCTTCGGAAACTCCAGTAAAAGTTTGATCGCGATACAACGGTCGGATCAAAAGTTATAGCTCTTTCGAACCGTTACTCTAGCCTGGCGCTACCACACATCCACTTCACAGTGTATGGATTTCACATGCACCCCATGGAGAAGGGCCTCCGGAAACTCCAGTAAAATTTTGATCGCGATCCAACCGTCGGATCCAAATTTATAGCCCTTTCGAACCGTTACTCTAGCCTGGCCCTACCAGACCTCCATCTCACCGATTATGGATTCCACATGCACTCCATGGCAAAGGGCTTGCGGACACTCCAGTAAAAGTTTGATCGCGATCCAACGGTCGGATCCAAAGTTATGGCCCTTTCCAACCGTTATTGAAGCCTGGCGCTACCAGACCTCCACCTCACCGATTATGGATTCCACATGCAGTCCATGGCAAAGGGCTTGCAGAAACTCCAGTAAAATTTTGATCGCGATCCAACGGTCGGATCCAAAGTTATAGCCCTTTCGAACCGTTACTCTAGCCTGGCCCTACCAGACCTCCATCTCACCGATTATGGATTCCACATGCACTCCATGGTAAAGGGCTTGCGGAAACTCCAGTAGAAGTTTGATCGCGATCCAACGGTCGGATCCAAACTTATGGCCCTTTCGAACTGTTACTGAAGCCTCGCGCTACCAGACCTCCACCTCATCGATTATGGATTCCACATGCACTCCATGGCAAAGGGCTTGCGGAAACTCCAGTAAAAGTTTGATCGCGATCCAACGGTCGGATCCAAATTTATAGCCCTTTCCAACCGTTACTGAAGCCTGGCGCTACCAGACCTCCACGTCACCGATTATGGATTCCACATGCACTCCATGGCAAAGGGCCTTCGAAAACTCCAGTAAAAGTTTGATCGCGATCCAACGGTCGGATCCAAAGTTATGGCCCTTTCAAACCGTTACTGAAGCCTGGCGCTACCAGACCTCCACCTCACCGATTATGGATTCCACATGCACTCCATGGCAAAGGGCTTGCGGAAACTCCAGTAAAAGTTTGATCGCGATCCAACGGTCGGATCAAAAGTTATGGCCCTTTCGAACCGTTACTGAAGCCTCGCGCTACCAGACCTCCACCTCATCGATTATGGATTCCACATGCACTCCATGGGAAAGGGCTTGCGGAAACTCCAGTAAAAGTTTGATCACGATCCAACGGTCGGATCCAAATTTATGGCCCTTTCCAACCGTTACTGAAGCCTGGCACTACCAGACCTCCACCTCACCGATTATGGATTCCACATGCACTCCATGTTAAAGTGCTTGCGGAAACTCCAGTAAAAGTTTGATCGCGATCCAACGGTCAGATCCAAAGTTATGGCCCTTTCCAACCGTTACTGAAGCCTGGCGCTACCAGACCGCCACCTCACCGATTATGGATTCCACATACACTCCATGGCAAAAGGCTGGCGGAAACTCCAGTAACAGTTTCATCGCGATCCAACGGTCGGATCCAAAGTTATGGCCCTTTCCAACCGTTACTAAAGCCTGGCGCTACCAGACCTCCACCTCACCGATTAGGGATTCCACATGCACTTCATGGCAAAGGGTTGCGGAAACTCCAGTAAAATTTTGATTGCGATCCAACGGTCGGATCCAAAGTTACAGCCCTATCGAACCGTTACTCTAGCCTGGCGCTACCAGACCTCCACCTCACCGATTATGGATTCCACATGCACTCCATGACAAAGGGCTTGCGGAAACTCCAGTAAAAGTTTGATAGCAATCCAACGGTCGGATCCAAAGTTATGGCCCTTTCCAACCGTTACTGAAGCCTGGCGCTACCACACCTCCACCTCACCGATTATGGATTCCACATGCACTCCATGGCAAAGGGCTTGCGGAAACTCCAGTAAAAGTTTGATCGCTATCCAACGGTCCGATCAAAAGTTATAGCCCTTTCGAACCGTTACTCTAGCCTGGCGCTACCAGACCTCCACTTCACCGATTATGGATTCCACATGCACTCCATGGAAAAAGGCCTTCGGAAACTCGAGTAAAAGTTTGATCGCGATACAACGGTCGGATCAAAAGTTATAGCCCTTTCGAACCGTTACTCTAGCCTGGCGCTACCACACATCCACTTCACAGTGTATGGATTTCACATGCACCCCATGGAGAAGGGCCTCCGGAAACTCCAGTAAAATTTTGATCGCGATCCAACGGTCGGATCCAAATTTATAGCCCTTTCGAACCGTTACTCTAGCCTGGCCCTACCAGACCTCCATCTCACCGATTATGGATTCCACATGCACTCCATGGCAAAGGGCTTGCGGAAACTCCAGTAAAAGTTTGATCGCGATCCAACGGTCGGATCCAAAGTTATGGCCCTTTCCAACCGTTATTGAAGCCTGACGCTACCAGACCTCCACCTCACCGATTATGGATTCCACATGCAGTCCATGGCAAAGGGCTTGCAGAAACTCCAGTAAAATTTTGATCGCGATCCAACGGTCGGATCCAAAGTTATAGCCCTTTCGAACCATTACTCTAGCCTGGCCCTACCAGACCTCCACCTCACCGATTATGGATTCCACATGCACTCCATGGCAAAGCGCTTGCGGAAACTCCAGTAAAAGTTTGATCGCGATCCAACGGTCGGATCCAAAGTTATGGCCCTTTCCAACAGTTACTGAAGCCTGGCGCTACCAGACCTCCACCTCACCGATTATGGATTCCACATGCACTCCATGGAAAAGGGCTTGCAGAAACTCCAGTAAAATTTCGATCGCGATCCAACGGTCGGATCCAAAATTATAGCCCTTTCGAACCGTTACTCTAGCGTGGCGCATCCAGACCTCCACCTCATCGATTATGGATTCCACATGCACTCCATGGGAAAGGGCTTGCGGAAACTCCAGTAAAAGTTTGATCGCGATCCAACGGTCGGATCCAAAGTTATGGCCCTTTCCAACCGTTACTGAAGCCTGGCGCTACCAGACCTCCACCTCACCGATTATGGATTCCACATGCACTCCATGGCAAAGGGCTGGCGGAAACTCCAGTAAAAGTTTGATCGCGATCCAACGGTCGGATCCAAAGTTATGGCCCTTTCGCATCGTTACTGAAGCCTCGCGCTACCAGACCTCCACCTCATCGATTATGGATTCCACATGCACTCCATGGCAAAGGGCTTGCGGAAACTCCAGTAAAAGTTTGATCGCGATCCAACGGTCGGATCCAAATTTATAGCCCTTTCCAACCGTTACTGAAGCCTGGCGCTACCAGACCTCCACGTCACCGATTATGGATTCCACATGCACTCCATGGCAAAGGGCCTTCGAAAACTCCAGTAAAAGTTTGATCGCGATCCAACGGTCGGATCCAAAGTTATGGCCCTTTCAAACCGTTACTGAAGCCTGGCGCTACCAGACCTCCACCTCACCGATTATGGATTCCACATGCACTCCATGGCAAAGGGCTTGCGGAAACTCCAGTAAAAGTTTGATCGCGATCCAACGGTCGGATCCAAAGTTATGGCCCTTTCAAACCGTTACTGAAGCCTGGCGCTATCAGACCTCCACCTCACCGATTATGGATTCCACATGCAGTCCATGGCAAAGGGCTTGCAGAAACTCCAGTAAAATTTTGATCGCGATCCAACGGTCGGATCCAAAGTTATAGCCCTTTCGAACCGTTACTCTAGCCTGGCCCTACCAGACCTCCACCTCACCGATTATGGATTCCACATGCACTCCATGGCAAAGGGCTTGCGGAAACTCCAGTAAAAGTTTGATCGCGATCCAACGGTCGGATCCAAAGTTATGGCCCTTTCCAACCGTTACTGAAGCCTGGCGCTACCAGACCTCCACCTCACCGATTAGGGATTCCACATGCACTCCATGGCGAAGGGCTGGCGGAAACTCCAGTAAAAGTTTGATCGCGATCCAACGGTCGGATCCAAAGTTATGGCCCTTTCCAACCGTTACTAAAGCCTGGCGCTACCAGACCTCCACCTCACCGATTAGGGATTCCACATGCACTGCATGGCAAAGGGCTTGCGGAAACTCCAGTAAAATTTTGATTGCGA
The DNA here is from genome assembly GCF_951802175.1 of Populus nigra. Classification (NCBI taxonomy): domain Eukaryota; kingdom Viridiplantae; phylum Streptophyta; class Magnoliopsida; order Malpighiales; family Salicaceae; genus Populus; species Populus nigra. Next base: position 402,178 of record NC_084870.1, on the reverse strand, counting down.
TCCAACGGTCGGATCCAAAGTTACAGCCCTTTCGAACCGTTACTCTAGCCTGGCGCTACCAGACCTCCACTTCACCGATTATGGATTCCACATGCACTCCATGGAAAAAGGCCTTCGGAAACTCGAGTAAAAGTTTGATCGCGATACAACGGTCGGATCAAAAGTTATAGCCCTTTCGAACCGTTACTCTAGCCTGGCGCTACCACACATCCACTTCACAGTGTATGGATTTCACATGCACCCCATGGAGAAGGGCCTCCGGAAACTCCAGTAAAATTTTGATCGCGATCCAACGGTCGGATCCAAATTTATAGCCCTTTCGAACCGTTACTCTAGCCTGGCCCTACCAGACCTCCACCTCACCGATTATGGATTCCACATGCACTCCATGGCAAAGGGCTTGCGGAAACTCCAGTAAAAGTTTGATCGCGATCCAACGGTCGGATCCAAAGTTATGGCCCTTTCAAACCGTTACTGAAGCCTGGCGCTATCAGACCTCCACCTCACCGATTATGGATTCCACATGCAGTCCATGGCAAAGGGCTTGCAGAAACTCCAGTAAAATTTTGATCGCGATCCAACGGTCGGATCCAAAGTTATAGCCCTTTCGAACCGTTACTCTAGCCTGGCCCTACCAGACCTCCACCTCACCGATTATGGATTCCACATGCACTCCATGGCAAAGGGCTTGCGGAAACTCCAGTAAAAGTTTGATCGCGATCCAACGGTCGGATCCAAAGTTATGGCCCTTTCCAACCGTTACTGAAGCCTGGCGCTACCAGACCTCCACCTCACCGATTAGGGATTCCACATGCACTCCATGGCGAAGGGCTGGCGGAAACTCCAGTAAAAGTTTGATCGCGATCCAACGGTCGGATCCAAAGTTATGGCCCTTTCCAACCGTTACTAAAGCCTGGCGCTACCAGACCTCCACCTCACCGATTAGGGATTCCACATGCACTGCATGGCAAAGGGCTTGCGGAAACTCCAGTAAAATTTTGATTGCGATCCAACGGTCGGATCCAAAGTTACAGCCCTTTCGAACCGTTACTCTAGCCTGGCGCTACCAGACCTCCACTTCACCGATTATGGATTCCACATGCACTCCATGGAAAAAGGCCTTCGGAAACTCGAGTAAAAGTTTGATCGCGATACAACGGTCGGATCAAAAGTTATAGCCCTTTCGAACCGTTACTCTAGCCTGGCGCTACCACACATCCACTTCACAGTGTATGGATTTCACATGCACCCCATGGAGAAGGGCCTCCGGAAACTCCAGTAAAATTTTGATCGCGATCCAACGGTCGGATCCAAATTTATAGCCCTTTCGAACCGTTACTCTAGCCTGGCCCTACCAGACCTCCATCTCACCGATTATGGATTCCACATGCACTCCATGGCAAAGGGCTTGCGGAAACTCCAGTAAAAGTTTGATCGCGATCCAACGGTCGGATCCAAAGTTATGGCCCTTTCCAACCGTTATTGAAGCCTGACGCTACCAGACCTCCACCTCACCGATTATGGATTCCACATGCAGTCCATGGCAAAGGGCTTGCAGAAACTCCAGTAAAATTTTGATCGCGATCCAACGGTCGGATCCAAAGTTATAGCCCTTTCGAACCTTTACTCTAGCCTGGCCCTACCAGACCTCCACCTCACCGATTATGGATTCCACATGCACTCCATGGCAAAGGGCTTGCGGAAACTCCAGTAAAAGTTGGATCGCGATCCAACGGTCGGATCCAAAGTTATGGCCCTTTCCAACAGTTACTGAAGCCTGGCGCTACCAGACCTCCACCTCACCGATTATGGATTCCACATGCACTCCATGGAAAAGGGCTTGCAGAAACTCCAGTAAAATTTCGATCGCGATCCAACGGTCGGATCCAAAATTATAGCCCTTTCGAACCGTTACTCTAGCGTGGCGCATCCAGACCTCCACCTCATCGATTATGGATTCCACATGCACTCCATGGGAAAGGGCTTGCGGAAACTCCAGTAAAAGTTTGATCGCGATCCAACGGTCGGATCCAAAGTTATGGCCCTTTCCAACCGTTACTGAAGCCTGGCGCTACCAGACCTCCACCTCACCGATTATGGATTCCACATGCACTCCATGGCAAAGGGCTGGCGGAAACTCCAGTAAAAGTTTGATCGCGATCCAACGGTCGGATCCAAAGTTATGGCCCTTTCGAATCGTTACTGAAGCCTCGCGCTACCAGACCTTCACCTCATCGATTATGGATTCCACATGCACTCCATGGCAAAGGGCTTGCGGAAACTCCAGTAAAAGTTTGATCGCGATCCAACGGTCGGATCCAAATTTATAGCCCTTTCCAACCGTTACTGAAGCCTGGCGCTACCAGACCTCCACGTCACCGATTATGGATTCCACATGCACTCCATGGCAAAGGGCCTTCGAAAACTGCAGTAAAAGTTTGATCGCGATCCAACGGTCGGATCCAAAGTTATGGCCCTTTCAAACCGTTACTGAAGCCTGGCGCTACCAGACCTCCACCTCACCGATTATGGATTCCACATGCACTCCATGGCAAAGGGCTTGCGGAAACTCCAGTAAAAGTTTGATCGCGATCCAACGGTCGGATCAAAAGTTATGGCCCTTTCGAACCGTTACTGAAGCCTCGCGCTACCAGACCTCCACCTCATCGATTATGGATTCCACATGCACTCCATGGGAAAGGGCTTGCGGAAACTCCAGTAAAAGTTTGATCATGATCCAACGGTCGGATCCAAATTTATGGCCCTTTCCAACCGTTACTGAAGCCTGGCACTACCAGACCTCCACCTCACCGATTATGGATTCCACATGCACTCCATGTTAAAGGGCTTGCGGAAATTCCAGTAAAAGTTTGATCGCAATCGAACGGTCGGATCCAAAGTTATGGCCCTTTCCAACCGTTACTGAAGCCTGGCGCTACCAGACCTCCACCTCACCGATTATGGATTCCACATGCACTCCATGGCAAAGGGCTTGCGGAAACTCCAGTAAAATTTTGATCGCGATCCAACGGTCGGATCCAAAGTTATGGCCCTTTCAAACCGTTACTGAAGCCTGGCGCTATCAGACCTCCACCTCACCGATTATGGATTCCACATGCAGTCCATGGCAAAGGGCTTGCAGAAACTCCAGTAAAATTTTGATCGCGATGCAACGGTCGGATCCAAAGTTATAGCCCTTTCGAACCGTTACTCTAGCCTGGCCCTACCAGACCTCCACCTCACCGATTATGGATTCCACATGCACTCCATGGCAAAGGGCTTGCGGAAACTCCAGTAAAAGTTGGATCGCGATCCAACGGTCGGATCCAAAGTTATGGCCCTTTCCAACCGTTACTGAAGCCTGGCGCTACCAGACCTCCACCTCACCGATTAGGGATTCCACATGCACTCCATGGCGAAGGGCTGGCGGAAACTCCAGTAAAAGTTTGATCGCGATCCAACGGTCAGATCCAAAGTTATGGCCCTTTCCAACCGTTACTGAAGCCTGGCCCTACCAGACCTCCACCTCACCGATTATGGATTCCATATGTGCTCCATGGCAAAGGGCTTGCGGAAACTCCAGTAAAAGTTTGATCGCGATCCAACGGTCGGATCCAAAATTATGGCCCTTTCGAACCGTTACTGAAGCCTGGCGCTACCAGACCTCCACCTCACCGATTATGGATTCCATATGCGCTCCATGGCAAAGGGCTTGCGGAAACTCCAGTAAAAGTTTGATCGCGATCCAACGGTCGGATCCAAAGTTATGGCCCTTTCGAACCGTTACTGAAGCCTCGCGCTACCAGACCTCCACCTCATCGATTATGGATTCCACATGCACTCCATGGCAAAGGGCTTGCGGAAACTCCAGTAAAAGTTTGATCGCGATCCAACGGTCGGATCCAAAGTTATGGCCCTTTCCAACTGTTACTGAAGCCTGGCGCTACCAGACCTCCACCTCACCGATTATGGATTCCACATGCACTCCATGTTAAAGGGCTTGCGAAAATTCCTGTAAAAGTTTGATCGCGATCCAACGGTCGAATCCAAAGTTATGGCCCTTTCGAACCGTTACTGAAGCCTGGTGCTACTAGACCTCCACCTCACCGATTATGGATTCCACATGCACTCCATGGCAAAGGGCTGGCGAAAAATCCAGTAAAATTTTGATCGCGATCCAACGATCGGATCCAAAGTTATAGCCCTTTCGAACCGTTACTCTAGCCTGGCGCTACCAGACCGCCACCTCACCGATTATGGATTCCACATACACTCCATGGCAAAAGGCTGGCGGAAACTCCAGTAACAGTTTCATCGCGATCCAACGGTCGGATCCAAAGTTATGGCCCTTTCCAACCGTTACTAAAGCCTGGCGCTACCAGACCTCCACCTCACCGATTAGGGATTCCACATGCACTGCATGGCAAAGGGCTTGCGGAAACTCCAGTAAAATTTTGATTGCGATCCAACGGTCGGATCCAAAGTTACAGCCCTATCGAACCGTTACTCTAGCCTGGCGCTACCAGACCTCCACCTCACCGATTATGGATTCCACATGCACTCCATGGCAAAGGGCTTGCGGAAACTCCAGTAAAAGTTTGATAGCAATCCAACGGTCGGATCCAAAGTTATGGCCCTTTCCAACCGTTACTGAAGCCAGGCGCTACCACACCTCCACCTCACCGATTATGGATTCCACATGCACTCCATGGCAAAGGGCTTGCGGAAACTCCAGTAAAAGTTTGATCGCTATCCAACGGTCCGATCAAAAGTTATAGCCCTTTCGAACCGTTACTCTAGCCTGGCGCTACCAGACCTCCACTTCACCGATTATGGATTCCACATGCACTCCATGGAAAAAGGCCTTCGGAAACTCGAGTAAAAGTTTGATCGCGATACAACGGTCGGATCAAAAGTTATAGCCCTTTCGAACCGTTACTCTAGCCTGGCGCTACCACACATCCACTTCACAGTGTATGGATTTCACATGCACCCCATGGAGAAGGGCCTCCGGAAACTCCAGTAAAATTTTGATCGCGATCCAACGGTCGGATCCAAATTTATAGCCCTTTCGAACCGTTACTCTAGCCTGGCCCTACCAGACCTCCATCTCACCGATTATGGATTCCACATGCACTCCATGGCAAAGGGCTTGCGGAAACTCCAGTAAAAGTTTGATCGCGATCCAACGGTCGGATCCAAAGTTATGGCCCTTTCCAACCGTTATTGAAGCCTGACGCTACCAGACCTCCACCTCACCGATTATGGATTCCACATGCAGTCCATGGCAAAGGGCTTGCAGAAACTCCAGTAAAATTTTGATCGCGATCCAACGGTCGGATCCAAAGTTATAGCCCTTTCGAACCATTACTCTAGCCTGGCCCTACCAGACCTCCACCTCACCGATTATGGATTCCACATGCACTCCATGGCAAAGCGCTTGCGGAAACTCCAGTAAAAGTTTGATCGCGATCCAACGGTCGGATCCAAAGTTATGGCCCTTTCCAACAGTTACTGAAGCCTGGCGCTACCAGACCTCCACCTCACCGATTATGGATTCCACATGCACTCCATGGAAAAGGGCTTGCAGAAACTCCAGTAAAATTTCGATCGCGATCCAACGGTCGGATCCAAAATGATAGCCCTTTCGAACCGTTACTCTAGCGTGGCGCATCCAGACCTCCACCTCATCGATTATGGATTCCACATGCACTCCATGGGAAAGGGCTTGCGGAAACTCCAGTAAAAGTTTGATCGCGATCCAACGGTCGGATCCAAAGTTATGGCCCTTTCCAACCGTTACTGAAGCCTGGCGCTACCAGACCTCCACCTCACCGATTATGGATTCCACATGCACTCCATGGCAAAGGGCTGGCGGAAACTCCAGTAAAAGTTTGATCGCGATCCAACGGTCGGATCCAAAGTTATGGCCCTTTCGAATCGTTACTGAAGCCTCGCGCTACCAGACCTCCACCTCATCGATTATGGATTCCACATGCACTCCATGGCAAAGGGCTTGCGGAAACTCCAGTAAAAGTTTGATCGCGATCCAACGGTCGGATCCAAATTTATAGCCCTTTCCAACCGTTACTGAAGCCTGGCGCTACCAGACCTCCACGTCACCGATTATGGATTCCACATGCACTCCATGGCAAAGGGCCTTCGAAAACTCCAGTAAAAGTTTGATCGCGATCCAACGGTCGGATCCAAAGTTATGGCCCTTTCAAACCGTTACTGAAGCCTGGCGCTACCAGACCTCCACCTCACCGATTATGGATTCCACATGCACTCCATGGCAAAGGGCTTGCGGAAACTCCAGCAAAAGTTAGATCGCGATCCAACGGTCGGATCAAAAGTTATGGCCCTTTCGAACCGTTACTGAAGCCTCGCGCTACCAGACCTCCACCTCATCGATTATGGATTCCACATGCACTCCATGGCAAAGGGCTTGCGGAAACTCCAGTAAAAGTTTGATCACGATCCAACGGTCGGATCCAAATTTATGGCCCTTTCCAACCGTTACTGAAGCCTGGCACTACCAGACCTCCACCTCACCGATTATGGATTCCACATGCACTCCATGTTAAAGGGCTTGCGGAAATTCCAGTAAAAGTTTGATCGCAATCGAACGGTCGGATCCAAAGTTATGGCCCTTTCCAACCGTTACTGAAGCCTGGCGCTACCAGACCTCCACCTCACCGATTATGGATTCCACATGCAGTCCATGGCAAAGGGCTTGCAGAAACTCCAGTAAAATTTTGATCGCGATCCAACGGTCGGATCCAAAGTTATAGCCCTTTCGAACCATTACTCTAGCCTGGCCCTACCAGACCTCCACCTCACCGATTATGGATTCCACATGCACTCCATGGCAAAGGGCTTGCGGAAACTCCAGTAAAAGTTTGATCGCGATCCAACGGTCGGATCCAAAGTTATGGCCCTTTCCAACCGTTACTGAAGCCTGGCGCTACCAGACCTCCACCTCACCGATTATGGATTCCACATGCACTCCATGGAAAAGGGCTTGCAGAAACTCCAGTAAAATTTCGATCGCGATCCAACGGTCGGATCCAAAATTATAGCCCTTTCGAACCATTACTCTAGCGTGGCGCATCCAGACCTCCACCTCATCGATTATGGATTCCACATGCACTCCATGGGAAAGGGCTTGCGGAAACTCCAGTAAAAGTTTGATCGCGATCTAACGGTCGGATCCAAAGTTATGGCCCTTTCCAACCGTTACTGAAGCCTGGCGCTACCAGACCTCCACCTCACCGATTATGGATTCCACATGCACTCCATGGCAAAGGGCTGGCGGAAACTCCAGTAAAAGTTTGATCGCGATCCAACGGTCGGATCCAAAGTTATGGCCCTTTCGAATCGTTACTGAAGCCTCGCGCTACCAGACCTCCACCTCATCGATTATGGATTCCACATGCACTCCATGGCAAAGGGCTTGCGGAAACTCCAGTAAAAGTTTGATCGCGATCCAACGGTCGGATCCAAATTTATAGCCCTTTCCAACCATTACTGAAGCCTGGCGCTACCAGACCTCCACGTCACCGATTATGGATTCCACATGCACTCCATGGCAAAGGGCCTTCGAAAACTCCAGTAAAAGTTTGATCGCGATCCAACGGTCGGATCCAAAGTTATGGCCCTTTCAAACCGTTACTGAAGCCTGGCGCTACCAGACCTCCACCTCACCGATTATGGATTCCACATGCACTCCATGGCAAAGGGCTTGCGGAAACTCCAGTAAAAGTTTGATCGCGATCCAACGGTCGGATCCAAAGTTATGGCCCTTTCAAACCGTTACTGAAGCCTGGCGCTATCAGACCTCCACCTCACCGATTATGGATTCCACATGCACTCCATGGCAAAGGGCTTGCAGAAACTCTAGTAAAATTTGGATCGCGATCCAACGGTCGGATCCAAAGTTATAGCCCTTTCGAACCGTTACTCTAGCCTGGCCCTACCAGACCTCCACCTCACCGATTATGGATTCCACATGCACTCCATGGTAAAGGGCTTGCGGAAACTCCAGTAAAAGTTTGATCGCGATCCAACGGTCGGATCCAAAGTTATGGCCCTTTCAAACCATTACTGAATCCTGGCGCTACCAGACCTCCACCTCACCGATTATGGATTCCACATGCACTCCATGGCAAAGGGCTGGCGGAAACTCCAGTAAAAGTTTGATCGCGATCCAACGGTCGGATCCAAAGTTATGGCCCTTTCGAATCGTTACTGAAGCCTCGCGCTACCAGACCTCCACCTCATCGATTATGGATTCCACATGCACTCCATGGCAAAGGGCTTGCGGAAACTCCAGTAAAAGTTTGATCGCGATCCAACGGTCGGATCCAAATTTATAGCCCTTTCCAACCATTACTGAAGCCTGGCGCTACCAGACCTCCACGTCACCGATTATGGATTCCACATGCACTCCATGGCAAAGGGCCTTCGAAAACTCCAGTAAAAGTTTGATCGCGATCCAACGGTCGGATCCAAAGTTATGGCCCTTTCAAACCGTTACTGAAGCCTGGCGCTACCAGACCTCCACCTCACCGATTATGGATTCCACATGCACTCCATGGCAAAGGGCTTGCGGAAACTCCAGTAAAAGTTTGATCGCGATCCAACGGTCGGATCCAAAGTTATGGCCCTTTCAAACCGTTACTGAAGCCTGGCGCTATCAGACCTCCACCTCACCGATTATGGATTCCACATGCACTCCATGGCAAAGGGCTTGCAGAAACTCTAGTAAAATTTGGATCGCGATCCAACGGTCGGATCCAAAGTTATAGCCCTTTCGAACCGTTACTCTAGCCTGGCCCTACCAGACCTCCACCTCACCGATTATGGATTCCACATGCACTCCATGGTAAAGGGCTTGCGGAAACTCCAGTAAAAGTTTGATCGCGATCCAACGGTCGGATCCAAAGTTATGGCCCTTTCAAACCATTACTGAATCCTGGCGCTACCAGACCTCCACCTCACCGATTATGGATTCCACATGCACTCCAAGGCAAAGGGCTTGCAGAAACTCCAGTAAAATTTTGATCGCGATCCAACGGTCGAATCAAAAGGTATAGCACTTTCGAACCGTTACTCTAGCCTGGCGCTACCAGACCTCCACTTCACCGATTATGGATTCCACATGCACTCCATGGAAAAGGGCCTTCGGAAACTCCAGTAAAAGTTTGATCGCGATACAACTGTCGGATCAAAAGTTATAGCTCTTTCGAACCGTTACTCTAGCCTGGCGCTACCACACATCCACTTCACAGTGTATGGATTTCACATGCACCCCATGGAGAAGGGCCTCCGGAAACTCCAGTAAAATTTTGATCGCGATCCAACCGTCGGATCCAAATTTATAGCCCTTTCGAACCGTTACTCTAGCCTGGCCCTACCAGACCTCCATCTCACCGATTATGGATTCCACATGCACTCCATGGCAAAGGGCTTGCGGAAACTCCAGTAAAAGTTTGATCGCGATCCAACGGTCGGATCCAAAGTTATGGCCCTTTCCAACCGTTATTGAAGCCTGGCGCTACCAGACCTCCACCTCACCGATTATGGATTCCACATGCAGTCCATGGCAAAGGGCTTGCAGAAACTCCAGTAAAATTTTGATCGCGATCCAACGGTCGGATCCAAAGTTATAGCCCTTTCGAACCGTTACTCTAGCCTGGCCCTACCAGACCTCCATCTCACCGATTATGGATTCCACATGCACTCCATGGTAAAGGGCTTGCGGAAACTCCAGTAAAAGTTTGATCGCGATCCAACGGTCGGATCCAAAGTTATGGCCCTTTCCAACCGTTACTGAAGCCTGGCGCTACCAGACCTCCACCTCACCGATTATGGATTCCACATGCACTCCATGGCAAAGGGCTTGCGGAAACTCCAGTAAAAGTTTGATCACGATCCAACGGTCGGATCCAAATTTATGGCCCTTTCCAACCGTTACTGAAGCCTGGCACTACCAGACCTCCACCTCACCGATTATGGATTCCATATGCACTCCATGTTAAAGGGCTTGCGGAAATTCCAGTAAAAGTTTGATCGCAATCGAACGGTCGGATCCAAAGTTATGGCCCTTTCCAACCGTTACTGAAGCCTGGCGCTACCAGACCTCCACCTCACCGATTATGGATTCCACATGCAGTCCATGGCAAAGGGCTTGCAGAAACTCCAGTAAAATTTTGATCGCGATCCAACGGTCGGATCCAAAGTTATAGCCCTTTCGAACCATTACTCTAGCCTGGCCCTACCAGACCTCCACCTCACCGATTATGGATTCCACATGCACTCCATGGCAAAGCGCTTGCGGAAACTCCAGTAAAAGTTTGATCGCGATCCAACGGTCGGATCCAAAGTTATGGCCCTTTCCAACAGTTACTGAAGCCTGGCGCTACCAGACCTCCACCTCACCGATTATGGATTCCACATGCACTCCATGGAAAAGGGCTTGCAGAAACTCCAGTAAAATTTCGATCGCGATCCAACGGTCGGATCCAAAATTATAGCCCTTTCGAACCGTTACTCTAGCGTGGCGCATCCAGACCTCCACCTCATCGATTATGGATTCCACATGCACTCCATGGGAAAGGGCTTGCGGAAACTCCAGTAAAAGTTTGATCGCGATCCAACGGTCGGATCCAAAGTTATGGCCCTTTCCAACCGTTACTGAAGCCTGGCGCTACCAGACCTCCACCTCACCGATTATGGATTCCACATGCACTCCATGGCAAAGGGCTGGCGGAAACTCCAGTAAAAGTTTGATCGCGATCCAACGGTCGGATCCAAAGTTATGGCCCTTTCGAATCGTTACTGAAGCCTCGCGCTACCAGACCTCCACCTCATCGATTATGGATTCCACATGCACTCCATGGTAAAGGGCTTGCGGAAACTCCAGTAAAAGTTTGATCGCGATCCAACGGTCGGATCCAAATTTATAGCCCTTTCCAACCGTTACTGAAGCCTGGCGCTACCAGACCTCCACGTCACCGATTATGGATTCCACATGCACTCCATGGCAAAGGGCCTTCGAAAACTCCAGTAAAAGTTTGATCGCGATCCAACGGTCGGATCCAAAGTTATGGCCCTTTCAAACCGTTACTGAAGCCTGGCGCTACCAGACCTCCACCTCACCGATTATGGATTCCACATGCACTCCATGGCAAAGGGCTTGCGGAAACTCCAGTAAAAGTTTGATCACGATCCAACGGTCGGATCCAAATTTATGGCCCTTTCCAACCGTTACTGAAGCCTGGCACTACCAGACCTCCACCTCACCGATTATGGATTCCACATGCACTCCATGTTAAAGGGCTTGCGGAAATTCCAGTAAAAGTTTGATCGCAATCGAACGGTCGGATCCAAAGTTATGGCCCTTTCCAACCGTTACTGAAGCCTGGCGCTACCAGACCTCCACCTCACCGATTATGGATTCCACATGCAGTCCATGGCAAAGGGCTTGCAGAAACTCCAGTAAAATTTTGATCGCGATCCAACGGTCGGATCCAAAGTTATAGCCCTTTCGAACCATTACTCTAGCCTGGCCCTACCAGACCTCCACCTCACCGATTATGGATTCCACATGCACTCCATGGCAAAGCGCTTGCGGAAACTCCAGTAAAAGTTTGATCGCGATCCAACGGTCGGATCCAAAGTTATGGCCCTTTCCAACAGTTACTGAAGCCTGGCGCTACCAGACCTCCACCTCACCGATTATGGATTCCACATGCACTCCATGGAAAAGGGCTTGCAGAAACTCCAGTAAAATTTCGATCGCGATCCAACGGTCGGATCCAAAATTATAGCCCTTTCGAACCGTTACTCTAGCGTGGCGCATCCAGACCTCCACCTCATCGATTATGGATTCCACATGCACTCCATGGGAAAGGGCTTGCGGAAACTCCAGTAAAAGTTTGATCGCGATCCAACGGTCGGATCCAAAGTTATGGCCCTTTCCAACCGTTACTGAAGCCTGGCGCTACCAGACCTCCACCTCACCGATTATGGATTCCACATGCACTCCATGGCAAAGGGCTGGCGGAAACTCCAGTAAAAGTTTGATCGCGATCCAACGGTCGGATCCAAAGTTATGGCCCTTTCGAATCGTTACTGAAGCCTCGCGCTACCAGACCTCCACCTCATCGATTATGGATTCCACATGCACTCCATGGTAAAGGGCTTGCGGAAACTCCAGTAAAAGTTTGATCGCGATCCAACGGTCGGATCCAAATTTATAGCCCTTTCCAACCGTTACTGAAGCCTGGCGCTACCAGACCTCCACGTCACCGATTATGGATTCCACATGCACTCCATGGCAAAGGGCCTTCGAAAACTCCAGTAAAAGTTTGATCGCGATCCAACGGTCGGATCCAAAGTTATGGCCCTTTCAAACCGTTACTGAAGCCTGGCGCTACCAGACCTCCACCTCACCGATTATGGATTCCACATGCACTCCATGGCAAAGGGCTTGCGGAAACTCCAGTAAAAGTTTGATCGCGATCCAACGGTCGGATCAAAAGTTATGGCCCTTTCGAACCGTTACTGAAGCCTCGCGCTACCAGACCTCCACCTCATCGATTATGGATTCCACATGCACTCCATGGCAAAGGGCTTGCGGAAACTCCAGTAAAAGTTTTATCACGATCCAACGGTCGGATCCAAATTTATGGCCCTTTCCAACCGTTACTGAAGCCTGGCACTACCAGACCTCCACCTCACCGATTATGGATTCCACATGCACTCCATGTTAAAGGGCTTGCGGAAATTCCAGTAAAAGTTTGATCGCAATCGAACGGTCGGATCCAAAGTTATGGCCCTTTCCAACCGTTACTGAAGCCTGGCGCTACCAGACCTCCACCTCACCGATTATGGATTCCACATGCAGTCCATGGCAAAGGGCTTGCAGAAACTCCAGTAAAATTTTGATCGCGATCCAACGGTCGGATCCAAAGTTATAGCCCTTTCGAACCATTACTCTAGCCTGGCCCTACCAGACCTCCACCTCACCAATTATGGATTCCACATGCACTCCATGGCAAAGGGCTTGCGGAAACTCCAGTAAAAGTTTGATCGCGATCCAACGGTCGGATCCAAAGTTATGGCCCTTTCCAACCGTTACTGAAGCCTGGCGCTACCAGACCTCCACCTCACCGATTATGGATTCCACATGCACTCCATGGAAAAGGGCTTGCAGAAACTCCAGTAAAATTTCGATCGCGATCCAACGGTCGGATCCAAAATTATAGCCCTTTCGAACCATTACTCTAGCGTGGCGCATCCAGACCTCCACCTCATCGATTATGGATTCCACATGCACTCCATGGGAAAGGGCTTGCGGAAACTCCAGTAAAAGTTTGATCGCGATCTAACGGTCGGATCCAAAGTTATGGCCCTTTCCAACCGTTACTGAAGCCTGGCGCTACCAGACCTCCACCTCACCGATTATGGATTCCACATGCACTCCATGGCAAAGGGCTGGCGGAAACTCCAGTAAAAGTTTGATCGCGATCCAACGGTCGGATCCAAAGTTATGGCCCTTTCGAATCGTTACTGAAGCCTCGCGCTACCAGACCTCCACCTCATCGATTATGGATTCCACATGCACTCCATGGCAAAGGGCTTGCGGAAACTCCAGTAAAAGTTTGATCGCGATCCAACGGTCGGATCCAAATTTATAGCCCTTTCCAACCATTACTGAAGCCTGGCGCTACCAGACCTCCACGTCACCGATTATGGATTCCACATGCACTCCATGGCAAAGGGCCTTCGAAAACTCCAGTAAAAGTTTGATCGCGATCCAACGGTCGGATCCAAAGTTATGGCCCTTTCAAACCGTTACTGAAGCCTGGCGCTACCAGACCTCCACCTCACCGATTATGGATTCCACATGCACTCCATGGCAAAGGGCTTGCGGAAACTCCAGTAAAAGTTTGATCGCGATCCAACGGTCGGATCAAAAGTTATGGCCCTTTCGAACCGTTACTGAAGCCTCGCGCTACCAGACCTCCACCTCATCGATTATGGATTCCACATGCACTCCATGGCAAAGGGCTTGCGGAAACTCCAGTAAAAGTTTGATCACGATCCAACGGTCGGATCCAAATTTATGGCCCTTTCCAACCGTTACTGAAGCCTGGCACTACCAGACCTCCACCTCACCGATTATGGATTCCACATGCACTCCATGGCAAAGGGCTTGCGGAAACTCCAGTAAAAGTTTGATCACGATCCAACGGTCGGATCCAAATTTATGGCCCTTTCCAACCGTTACTGAAGCCTGGCACTACCAGACCTCCACCTCACCGATTATGGATTCCACATGCACTCCATGTTAAAGGGCTTGCGGAAATTCCAGTAAAAGTTTGATCGCAATCGAACGGTCGGATCCAAAGTTATGGCCCTTTCCAACCGTTACTGAAGCCTGGCGCTACCAGACCTCCACCTCACCGATTATGGATTCCACATGCACTCCATGGCAAAGGGCTTGCGGAAACTACAGTAAAAGTTTGATCGCGATCCAACGGTCGGATCCAAAGTTATGGCCCTTTCAAACCGTTACTGAAGCCTGGCGCTATCAGACCTCCACCTCACCGATTATGGATTCCACATGCACTCCATGGCAAAGGGCTTGCAGAAACTCTAGTAAAATTTGGATCGCGATCCAACGGTCGGATCCAAAGTTATAGCCCTTTCGAACCGTTACTCTAGCCTGGCCCTACCAGACCTCCACCTCACCGATTATGGATTCCACATGCACTCCATGGTAAAGGGCTTGCGGAAACTCCAGTAAAAGTTTGATCGCGATCCAACGGTCGGATCCAAAGTTATGGCCCTTTCAAACCATTACTGAATCCTGGCGCTACCAGACCTCCACCTCACCGATTATGGATTCCACATGCACTCCAAGGCAAAGGGCTTGCAGAAACTCCAGTAAAATTTTGATCGCGATCCAACGGTCGAATCAAAAGGTATAGCACTTTCGAACCGTTACTCTAGCCTGGCGCTACCAGACCTCCACTTCACCGATTATGGATTCCACATGCACTCCATGGAAAAGGGCCTTCGGAAACTCCAGTAAAAGTTTGATCGCGATACAACTGTCGGATCAAAAGTTATAGCTCTTTCGAACCGTTACTCTAGCCTGGCGCTACCACACATCCACTTCACAGTGTATGGATTTCACATGCACCCCATGGAGAAGGGCCTCCGGAAACTCCAGTAAAATTTTGATCGCGATCCAACCGTCGGATCCAAATTTATAGCCCTTTCGAACCGTTACTCTAGCCTGGCCCTACCAGACCTCCATCTCACCGATTATGGATTCCACATGCACTCCATGGCAAAGGGCTTGCGGAAACTCCAGTAAAAGTTTGATCGCGATCCAACGGTCGGATCCAAAGTTATGGCCCTTTCCAACCGTTATTGAAGCCTGGCGCTACCAGACCTCCACCTCACCGATTATGGATTCCACATGCAGTCCATGGCAAAGGGCTTGCAGAAACTCCAGTAAAATTTTGATCGCGATCCAACGGTCGGATCCAAAGTTATAGCCCTTTCGAACCGTTACTCTAGCCTGGCCCTACCAGACCTCCATCTCACCGATTATGGATTCCACATGCACTCCATGGTAAAGGGCTTGCGGAAACTCCAGTAAAAGTTTGATCGCGATCCAACGGTCGGATCCAAAGTTATGGCCCTTTCCAACCGTTACTGAAGCCTGGCGCTACCAGACCTCCACCTCACCGATTATGGATTCCACATGCACTCCATGGCAAAGGGCTTGCGGAAACTCCAGTAAAAGTTTGATCACGATCCAACGGTCGGATCCAAATTTATGGCCCTTTCCAACCGTTACTGAAGCCTGGCACTACCAGACCTCCACCTCACCGATTATGGATTCCACATGCACTCCATGTTAAAGGGCTTGCGGAAATTCCAGTAAAAGTTTGATCGCAATCGAACGGTCGGATCCAAAGTTATGGCCCTTTCCAACCGTTACTGAAGCCTGGCGCTACCAGACCTCCACCTCACCGATTATGGATTCCACATGCACTCCATGGCAAAGGGCTTGCGGAAACTCCAGTAAAAGTTTGATCGCGATCCAACGGTCGGATCCAAAGTTATGGCCCTTTCAAACCGTTACTGAAGCCTGGCGCTATCAGACCTCCACCTCACCGATTATGGATTCCACATGCACTCCATGGCAAAGGGCTTGCAGAAACTCTAGTAAAATTTGGATCGCGATCCAACGGTCGGATCCAAAGTTATAGCCCTTTCGAACCGTTACTCTAGCCTGGCCCTACCAGACCTCCACCTCACCGATTATGGATTCCACATGCACTCCATGGTAAAGGGCTTGCGGAAACTCCAGTAAAAGTTTGATCGCGATCCAACGGTCGGATCCAAAGTTATGGCCCTTTCAAACCATTACTGAATCCTGGCGCTACCAGACCTCCACCTCACCGATTATGGATTCCACATGCACTCCAAGGCAAAGGGCTTGCAGAAACTCCAGTAAAATTTTGATCGCGATCCAACGGTCGAATCAAAAGGTATAGCACTTTCGAACCGTTACTCTAGCCTGGCGCTACCAGACCTCCACTTCACCGATTATGGATTCCACATGCACTCCATGGAAAAGGGCCTTCGGAAACTCCAGTAAAAGTTTGATCGCGATACAACGGTCGGATCAAAAGTTATAGCTCTTTCGAACCGTTACTCTAGCCTGGCGCTACCACACATCCACTTCACAGTGTATGGATTTCACATGCACCCCATGGAGAAGGGCCTCCGGAAACTCCAGTAAAATTTTGATCGCGATCCAACCGTCGGATCCAAATTTATAGCCCTTTCGAACCGTTACTCTAGCCTGGCCCTACCAGACCTCCATCTCACCGATTATGGATTCCACATGCACTCCATGGCGAAGGGCTTGCGGAAACTCTAGTAAAAGTTTGATCGCGATCCAACGGTCGGATCCAAAGTTATGGCCCTTTCCAACCGTTATTGAAGCCTGGCGCTACCAGACCTCCACCTCACCGATTATGGATTCCACATGCAGTCCATGGCAAAGGGCTTGCAGAAACTCCAGTAAAATTTTGATCGCGATCCAACGGTCGGATCCAAAGTTATAGCCCTTTCGAACCGTTACTCTAGCCTGGCCCTACCAGACCTCCATCTCACCGATTATGGATTCCACATGCACTCCATGGTAAAGGGCTTGCGGAAACTCCAGTAAAAGTTTGATCGCGATCCAACGGTCGGATCCAAAGTTATGGCCCTTTCCAACCGTTACTGAAGCCTGGCGCTACCAGACCTCCACCTCACCGATTATGGATTCCACATGCACTCCATGGCAAAGGGCTTGCGGAAACTCCAGTAAAAGTTTGATCGCGATACAACGGTCGGATCCAAAGTTATGGCCCTTTCAAACCGTTACTGAAGTCTGGCGCTACCAGACCTCCACCTCATCGATTATGGATTCCACATGCACTCCATGGCAAAGGGCTTGCGGAAACTCCAGTAAAAGTTTGATCGCGATCCAACGATCGGATCCAAATTTATGGCCCTTTCCAACCGTTACTGAAGCCTGGCACTACCAGACCTCCACCTCACCGATTATGGATTCCACTTGCACTCCATGTTAAAGGGCTTGCGGAAATTCCAGTAAAAGTTTGATCGCAATCCAACGGTCGGATCCAAAGTTATGGCCCTTTCCAACCGTTACTGAAGCCTGGCGCTACCAGTCCTCCACCTCACCGATTATGGATTCCACATGCACTCCATGGCAAAGGGCTTGCGGAAACTCCAGTAAAAGTTTGATCGCGATCCAACGGTCGGATCCAAAGTTATGGCCCTTTCAAACCGTTACTGAAGCCTGGCGCTACCAGACCTCCACCTCACCGATTATGGATTCCACATGCACTCCATGGCAAAGGGCTTGCAGAAACTCCAGTAAAATTTGGATTGCGATCCAACGGTCGGATCCAAAGTTATAGCCCTTTCGAACCGTTACTCTAGCCTGGCCCTACCAGACCTCCATCTCACCGATTATGGATTCCACATGCACTCCATGGTAAAGGGCTTGCGGAAACTCCAGTAAAAGTTTGATCGCGATCCAACGGTCGGATCCAAAGTTATGGCCCTTTCAAACCGTTACTGAAGCCTGGCGCTATCAGACCTCCACCTCACCGATTATGGATTCCGCATGCACTCCATGGCAAAGGGCTTGCAGAAACTCCAGTAAAATTTTGATCGCGATCCAACGGTCGGATCCAAAGTTATAGCCCTTTCGAACCGTTACTCTAGCCTGGCCCTACCAGACCTTCACCTCACCGATTATGGATTCCACATGCACTCCATGGCAAAGGGCTTGCGGAAACTCCAGTAAAACTTTGATCGCGATCCAACGGTCGGATCCAAAGTTATGGCCCTTTCCAACCGTTACTGAAGCCTGGCGCTACCAGACCTCCACGTCACCGATTATGGATCCCACATGCACTCCATGGCAAAGGGCTTGCGGAAACTCCAGTAAAAGTTTGATCGCGATCCAACGGTCGGATCCAAAGTTATGGCCCTTTCCAACCGTTACTGAAGCCTGGCGCTACCAGACCTCCACCTCACCGATTATGGATTCCACATGCACTCCATGGCAAAGGCCTTGCAGAAACTCCAGTAAAATTTCGATCGCGATCCAACGGTCGGATCCAAAATTATAGCCCTTTCGAACCGTTACTCTAGCGTGGCGCATCCAGACCTCCACCTCATCGATTATGGATTCCACATGCACTCCATGGCAAAGGGCTTGCGGAAACTCCAGTAAAAGTTTGATCACGATCCAACGATCGGATCCAAAGTTATGGCCCTTTCCAACCGTTACTGAAGCCTGGCGGTACCAGACCTCCACCTCACCGATTATGGATTCCACATGCACTCCATGGCAAAGCGCTGGCGGAAACTCCAGTAAAAGTTTGATCGCGATCCAACGGTCGGATCCAAAGTTATGGCCCTTTCGAACCGTTACTGAAGCCTGGCGCTACCAGACCTCCACCTCATCGATTATGGATTCCACATGCACTCCATGGCAAAGGGCTTGCGGAAACTCCAGTAAAAGTTTGATCGCGATTCAACAGTCGGATCCAAAGTTATGGCCCTTTCCAACCGTTACTGAAGCCTGGCGCTACCAGACCTCCACCTCACCGATTATGGATTCCACATGCACTCCATGGAAAAGGGCTTGCAGAAACTCCAGTAAAATTTCGATCGCGATCCAACGGTCGGATCCAAAATTATAGCCCTTTCGAACCGTTACTCTAGCGTGGCGCATCCAGACCTCCACCTCATCGATTATGGATTCCACATGCACTCCATGGCAAAGGGCTTGCGGAAACTCCAGTAAAAGTTTGATCGCGATCCAACGGTCGGATCCAAAGTTATGGCCCTTTCCAACCGTTACTGAAGCCTGGTGCTACCAGACCTCCACCTCACCGATTATGGATTCCACATGCACTCCATGGCAAAGGGCTTGCGGAAACTCCAGTAAAAGTTTGATCGCGATCCAACGGTCGGATCCAAAGTTATGGCCCTTTCGAATCGTTACTGAAGCCTCGCGCTACCAGACCTCCACCTCATCGATTATGGATTCCACATGCACTCCATGGCGAAGGGCTTGCGGAAACTCCAGTAAAAGTTTGATCGCGATCCAACGGTCGGATCCAAATTTATAGCCCTTTCCAACCGTTACTGAAGCCTGGCGCTACCAGACCTCCACGTCACCGATTATGGATTCCACATGCACTCCATGGCAAAGGGCCTTCGAAAACTCCAGTAAAAGTTTGATCGCGATCCAACGGTCGGATCCAAAGTTATGGCCCTTTCAAACCGTTACTGAAGCCTGGCGCTACCAGACCTCCACCTCACCGATTATGGATTCCACATGCACTCCATGGCAAAGGGCTTGCGGAAACTCCAGTAAAAGTTTGATCGCGATCCAACGGTCGGATCCAAAGTTATGGCCCTTTCGAACCGTTACTGAAGCCTCGCGCTACCAGACCTCCACCTCATCGATTATGGATTCCACATGCACTCCATGGCAAAGGGCTTGCGGAAACTCCAGTAAAAGTTTGATCGCGATCCAACGGTCGGATCCAAATTTATGGCCCTTTCCAACCGTTACTGAAGCCTGGCACTACCAGACCTCCACCTCACCGATTATGGATTCCACATGCACTCCATGTTAAAGGGCTTGCGGAAATTCCAGTAAAAGTTTGATCGCAATCCAACGGTCGGATCCAAAGTTATGGCCCTTTCCAACCGTTACTGAAGCCTGGCGCTACCAGACCTCCACCTCACCGATTATGGATTCCACATGCACTCCATGGCAAAGGGCTTGCGGAAACTCCAGTAAAAGTTTGATCGCGATCCAACGGTCGGATCCAAAGTTATGGCCCTTTCAAACCGTTACTGAAGCCTGGCGCTACCAGACCTCCACCTCACCGATTATGGATTCCACATGCACTCCATGGCAAAGCGCTGGCGGAAACTCCAGTAAAAGTTTGATCGCGATCCAACGGTCGGATCCAAAGTTATGGCCCTTTCGAACCGTTACTGAAGCCTGGCGCTACCAGACCTCCACCTCATCGATTATGGATTCCACATGCACTCCATGGCAAAGGGCTTGCGGAAACTCCAGTAAAAGTTTGATCGCGATTCAACAGTCGGATCCAAAGTTATGGCCCTTTCCAACCGTTACTGAAGCCTGGCGCTACCAGACCTCCACCTCACCGATTATGGATTCCACATGCACTCCATGGAAAAGGGCTTGCAGAAACTCCAGTAAAATTTCGATCGCGATCCAACGGTCGGATCCAAAATTATAGCCCTTTCGAACCGTTACTCTAGCGTGGCGCATCCAGACCTCCACCTCATCGATTATGGATTCCACATGCACTCCATGGCAAAGGGCTTGCGGAAACTCCAGTAAAAGTTTGATCGCGATCCAACGGTCGGATCCAAAGTTATGGCCCTTTCCAACCGTTACTGAAGCCTGGTGCTACCAGACCTCCACCTCACCGATTATGGATTCCACATGCACTCCATGGCAAAGGGCTTGCGGAAACTCCAGTAAAAGTTTGATCGCGATCCAACGGTCGGATCCAAAGTTATGGCCCTTTCGAATCGTTACTGAAGCCTCGCGCTACCAGACCTCCACCTCATCGATTATGGATTCCACATGCACTCCATGGCGAAGGGCTTGCGGAAACTCCAGTAAAAGTTTGATCGCGATCCAACGGTCGGATCCAAATTTATAGCCCTTTCCAACCGTTACTGAAGCCTGGCGCTACCAGACCTCCACGTCACCGATTATGGATTCCACATGCACTCCATGGCAAAGGGCCTTCGAAAACTCCAGTAAAAGTTTGATCGCGATCCAACGGTCGGATCCAAAGTTATGGCCCTTTCAAACCGTTACTGAAGCCTGGCGCTACCAGACCTCCACCTCACCGATTATGGATTCCACATGCACTCCATGGCAAAGGGCTTGCGGAAACTCCAGTAAAAGTTTGATCGCGATCCAACGGTCGGATCCAAAGTTATGGCCCTTTCGAACCGTTACTGAAGCCTCGCGCTACCAGACCTCCACCTCATCGATTATGGATTCCACATGCACTCCATGGCAAAGGGCTTGCGGAAACTCCAGTAAAAGTTTGATCGCGATCCAACGGTCGGATCCAAATTTATGGCCCTTTCCAACCGTTACTGAAGCCTGGCACTACCAGACCTCCACCTCACCGATTATGGATTCCACATGCACTCCATGTTAAAGGGCTTGCGGAAATTCCAGTAAAAGTTTGATCGCAATCCAACGGTCGGATCCAAAGTTATGGCCCTTTCCAACCGTTACTGAAGCCTGGCGCTACCAGACCTCCACCTCACCGATTATGGATTCCACATGCACTCCATGGCAAAGGGCTTGCGGAAACTCCAGTAAAAGTTTGATCGCGATCCAACGGTCGGATCCAAAGTTATGGCCCTTTCAAACCGTTACTGAAGCCTGGCGCTACCAGACCTCCACCTCACCGATTATGGATTCCACATGCACTCCATGGCAAAGGGCTTGCGGAAACTCCAGTAAAAGTTTGATCGCGATCCAACGGTCGGATCCAAAGTTATGGCCCTTTCCAACCGTTACTGAAGCCTCGCGCTACCAGACCTCCACCTCACCGATTATGGATTCCACATGCACTCCATGTTAAAGTGCTTGCGGAAATTCCAGTAAAAGTTTGATCGCAATCCAACGGTCGGTTCCAAAGTTATGGCCCTTTCGAACCGTTACTGAAGCCTCGCGCTACCAGACCTCCACCTCACCGATTATGGATTCCACATGCATTCCATGGCAAAGGGCTTGCGGAAACTCCAGTAAAAGTTTGATCGCGATCCAACGGTCGGATCCAAAGTTATGGCCCTTTCAAACCGTTACTGAAGCCTGACGCTATCAGACGTCCACCTCACCGATTATGGATTCCACATGCACTCCATGGCAAAGGGCTTGCAGAAACTCCTGTAAAATTTTGATCGCGATCCAACGATCGGATCCAAAGTTGTAGCCCTTTCGAACCGTTACTCTAGTCTGGCCCTACCAGACCTTCACCTCACCGATTATGGATTCCACATGCACTCCATGGCAAAGGGCTTGCGGAAACTCCAGTAAAAGTTTGATTGCGATCCAACGGTCGGATCCAAAGTTATGGCCCTTTCCAACCGTTACTGAAGCCTGGCGCTACCAGACCTCCACGTCACCGATTATGGATTCCACATGCACTCCATGGCAAAGGGCTTGCGGAAACTCCAGTAAAAGTTTGATCGCGATCCAACGGTCGGATCCAAAGTTATGGCCCTTTCCAACCGTTACTGAAGCCTGGCGCTACCAGACCTCCACCTCACCGATTATGGATTCCACATGCACTCCATGTTAAAGGGCTTGCGGAAACTCCAGTAAAATTTGATCGCGATCCAACGGTCGGATCCAAAGTTATAGCCCTTTCGAACCGTTACTCTAGCCTGGCCCTACCAGACCTCCATCTCACCGATTATGGATTCCACATGCACTCCATGGTAAAGGGCTTGCGGAAACTCCAGTAAAAGTTTGATCGCGATCCAACGGTCGGATCCAAAGTTATGGCCCTTTCAAACCGTTACTGAAGCCTGGCGCTATCAGACGTCCACCTCACCGATTATGGATTCCACATGCACTCCATGGCAAAGGGCTTGCAGAAACTCCAGTAAAATTTTGATCGCGATCCAACGGTCGGATCCAAAGTTATAGCCTTTTCGAACCGTTACTCTAGCCTGGCCCTACCAGACCTTCACCTCACCGATTATGGATTCCACATGCACTCCATGGCAAAGGGCATGCGGAAACTCCAGTAAAAGTTTGATCGCGATCCAACGGTCGGATCCAAAGTTATGGCCCTTTCCAACCGTTACTGAAGCCTGGCGCTACCAGACCTCCACCTCACCGATTATGGATTCCACATGCACTCCATGGCAAAGGGCTTGCGGAAACTCCAGTAAAAGTTTGATCGCGATCCAACGGTCGGATCCAAAGTTATGGCCCTTTCCAACCGTTACTGAAGCCTCGCGCTACCAGACCTCCACCTCACCGATTATGGATTCCACATGCACTCCATGTTAAAGGGCTTGCGGAAACTCCAGTAAAAGTTTGATCGCGATCCAACGGTCGGATCCAAAGTTATGGCCCTTTCAAACCGTTACTGAAGCCTGGCGCTACCAGACCTCCACCTCACCGATTATGGATTCCACATGCACTCCATGGCAAAGGGCTTGCAGAAACTCCAGTAAAATTTTGATCGCGATCCAACGGTCGGATCCAAAGTTATAGCCCTTTCGAACCGTTACTCTAGCCTGGCCCTACCAGACCTCCACCTCACCGATTATGGATTCCACATGCACTCCATGGCAAAGGGCTGGCGGAAACTCCAGTAAAAGTTTGATCGCGATCCAACGATCGGATCCAAAGTTATGGCCCTTTCCAACCGTTTCTGAAGCCTGGCGCTACCAGACCTCCACCTCACCGCTTATGGATTCCACATGCACTCCATGGCAAAGGGCTTGCGGAAACTCCAGTAAAAGTTTGATCGCGATCCAACGGTCGGATCCAAAGTTATGGCCCTTTCCAACCGTTACTGAAGCCTCGCGCTACCAGACCTCCACCTCACCGATTATGGATTCCACATGCACTCCATGTTAAAGTGCTTGCGGAAATTCCAGTGAAAGTTTGATCGCCATCCAACGGTCGGATCCAAAGTTATGGCCCTTTCCAACCGTTACTGAAGCCTGGCGCTACCAGACCTCCACCTCACCGATTATGGATTCCACATGCACTCCATGGTAAAGGGCTTGCAGAAACTCCAGTAAAATTTTGATCGCGATCCAACGGTCGGATCCAAAGTTATAGCCCTTTCCAACCGTTACTGAAGCCTGGCGCTACCAGACCTCCACCTCACCGATTATGGATTCCACATGCACTCCATGGCAAAGGGCTTGCGGAAACTCCAGTAAAAGTTTGATCGCGATCCAACGGTCGGATCCAAAGTTATGGCCCTTTCCAACCGTTACTGAAGCCTCGCGCTACCAGACCTCCACCTCACCGATTATGGATTCCACATGTACTCCATGTTAAAGTGCTTGCGGAAATTCCAGTAAAAGTTTGATCGCCATCCAACGGTCGGATCCAAAGTTATGGCCCTTTCCAACCGTTACTGAAGCCTGGCGCTACCAGACCTCCACCTCACCGATTATGGATTCCACATGCACTCCATGGCAAAGGGCTTGCAGAAACTCCAGTAAAATTTTGATCGCGATCCAACGGTCGGATCCAAAGTTATAGCCTTTTCGAACCGTTACTCTAGCCTGGCCCTACCAGACCTTCACCTCACCGATTATGGATTCCACATGCACTCCATGGCAAAGGGCATGCGGAAACTCCAGTAAAAGTTTGATCGCGATCCAACGGTCGGATCCAAAGTTATGGCCCTTTCCAACCGTTACTGAAGCCTGGCGCTACCAGACCTCCACCTCACCGATTATGGATTCCACATGCACTCCATGGCAAAGGGCTTGCGGAAACTCCAGTAAAAGTTTGATCGCGATCCAACGGTCGGATCCAAAGTTATGGCCCTTTCCAACCGTTACTGAAGCCTCGCGCTACCAGACCTCCACCTCACCGATTATGGATTCCACATGCACTCCATGTTAAAGTGCTTGCGGAAATTCCAGTAAAAGTTTGATCGCCATCCAACGGTCGGATCCAAAGTTATGGCCCTTTCCAACCGTTACTGAAGCCTGGCGCTACCAGACCTCCACCTCACCGATTATGGATTCCACATGCACTCCATGGCAAAGGGCTTGCGGAAACTCCAGTAAAAGTTTGATCGCGATCCAACGGTCGGATCCAAAGTTATGGCCCTTTCAAACCGTTACTGAAGCCTGGCGCTATCAGACGTCCACCTCACCGATTATGGATTCCACATGCACTCCATGGCAAAGGGCTTGCAGAAACTCCTGTAAAATTTTGATCGCGATCCAACGGTCGGATCCAAAGTTATAGCCCTTTCGAACCGTTACTCTAGCCTGGCCCTACCAGACCTTCACCTCACCGATTATGGATTCCACATGCACTCCATGGCAAAGGGCTTGCGGAAACTCCAGTAAAAGTTTGATCGCGATCCAACGGTCGGATCCAAAGTTATGGCCCTTTCCAACCGTTACTGAAGCCTGGCGCTACCAGACCTCCACCTCACCGATTATGGATTCCGCATGCACTCCATGGCAAAGGGCTTGCGGAAACTCCAGTAAAAGTTTGATCGCGATCCAACGGTCGGATCCAAAGTTATGGCCCTTTCCAACCGTTACTGAAGCCTCGCGCTACCAGACCTCCACCTCACCGATTATGGATTCCACATGCACTCCATGTTAAAGTGCTTGCGGAAATTCCAGTAAAAGTTTGATCGCCATCCAACGGTCGGATCCAAAGTTATGGCCCTTTACAACCGTTACTGAAGCCTGGCGCTACCAGACCTCCACCTCACCGATTATGGATTCCACATGCACTCCATGGCAAAGGGCTTGCGGAAACTCCAGTAAAAGTTTGATCGCGATCCAACGGTCGGATCCAAAGTTATGGCCCTTTCAAACCGTTACTCTAGCCTGGCGCTACAACACATCCACTTCACAGTGTATGGATTTCACATGCACTCCATGGCAAAGGGCTTGCAGAAACTCCAGTAAAATTTTGATCGCGATCCAACGGTCGGATCCAAAGTTATACCCCTTTCGAACCGTTACTCTAGCCTGGCCCTACCAGACCTCCACCTCACCGATTATGGATTCCACATGCACTCCATGGCAAAGGGCTGGCGGAAACTCCAGTAAAAGTTTGATCGCGATCCAACGATCGGATCCAAAGTTATGGCCCTTTCCAACCGTTTCTGAAGCCTGACGCTACCAGACCTCCACCTCACCGCTTATGGATTCCACATGCACTCCATGGCAAAGGGCTGGCGGAAACTCTAGTAAAAGTTTGATCGCGATCGAACGGTCGGATCCAAAGTTATGGCCCTTTCGAACCGTTACTGAAGCCTCGCGCTACCAGACCTCCAGCTCATCGATTATGGATTCCACATGCACTACATGGCAAAGGGCTTGCGGAAACTCCAGTAAAACTTTGATCGCGATCCAACGGTCGGATCCAAAGTTATGGCCCTTTCCAACCGTTACTGAAGCCTGGCGCTACCAGACGTCCACCTCACCGATTATGGATTCCACATGCACTCCATGGCGAAGGGCTTTCAGAAACTCCAGTAAAATTTTGATCGCGATCCAACGGTCGGATCCAAAGTTATAGCCTTTTCGAACCGTTACTCTAGCCTGGCCCTACCAGACCTTCACCTCACCGATTATGGATTCCACATGCAGTCCATGGCAAAGGGCTTGCGGAAACTCCAGTAAAAGTTTGATCGCGATCCAACGGTCGGATCCAAAGTTATGGCCCTTTCCAACCGTTACTGAAGCCTGGCGCTACCAGACCTCCACCTCACCGATTATGGATTCCACATGCACTCCATGGCAAAGGGCTTGCGGAAACTCCAGTAAAAGTTTGATCGCGATCCAACGGTCGGATCCAAAGTTATGGCCCTTTCCAACCGTTACTGAAGCCTCGCGCTACCAGACCTCCACCTCACCGATTATGGATTCCACATGCACTCCATGTTAAAGTGCTTGCGGAAATTCCAGTAAAAGTTTGATCGCCATCCAATGGTCGGATCCAAAGTTATGGCCCTTTCCAACCGTTACTGAAGCCTGGCGCTACCAGACCTCCACCTCACCGATTATGGATTCCACATGCACTCCATGGCAAAGGGCTTGCGGAAACTCCAGTAAAAGTTTGATCGCGATCCAACGGTCGGATCCAAAGTTATGGCCCTTTCAAACCGTTACTGAAGCCTGGCGCTATCAGACGTCCACCTCACCGATTATGGATTCCACATGCACTCCATGGCAAAGGGCTTGCAGAAACTCCTGTAAAATTTTGATCGCGATCCAACGGTCGGATCCAAAGTTATAGCCCTTTCGAACCGTTACTCTAGCCTGGCCCTACCAGACCTTCACCTCACCGATTATGGATTCCACATGCACTCCATGGCAAAGGGCTTGCGGAAACTCCAGTAAAAGTTTGATCGCGATCCAACGGTCGGATCCAAAGTTATGGCCCTTTCCAACCGTTACTGAAGCCTGGCGCTACCAGACCTCCACGTCACCGATTATGGATTCCACATGCACTCCATGTTAAAGTGCTTGCGGAAATTCCAGTAAAAGTTTGATCGCCATCCAATGGTCGGATCCAAAGTTATGGCCCTTTCCAACCGTTACTGAAGCCTGGCGCTACCAGACCTCCACCTCACCGATTATGGATTCCACATGCACTCCATGGCAAAGGGCTTGCGGAAACTCCAGTAAAAGTTTGATCGCGATCCAACGGTCGGATCCAAAGTTATGGCCCTTTCGAACCGTTACTAAAGCCTCGCGCTACCAGACCTCCAGCTCATCGATTATGGATTCCACATGCACTACATGGCAAAGGGCTTGCGGAAACTCCAGTAAAACTTTGATCGCGATCCAACGGTCGGATCCAAAGTTATGGCCCTTTCCAACCGTTACTGAAGCCTGGCGCTACCAGACCTCCCCTCACCGATTATGGATTCCACATGCACTCCATGGCAAAGGGCTTGCGGAAACTCCAGTAAAAGTTTGATCGCGATCCAACGGTCGGATCCAAAGTTATGGCCCTTTCGAACCGTTACTGAAGCCTCGCGCTACCAGACCTCCAGCTCATCGATTATGGATTCCACATGCACTACATGGCAAAGGGCTTGCGGAAACTCCAGTAAAAGTTTGATCGCGATCCAACGGTCGGATCCAAAGTTATGGCCCTTTCCAACCGTTACTGAAGCCTGGCGCTACCAGACCTCCACCTCACCGATTATGGATTCCACATGCACTCCATGGCAAAGGGCTTGCGGAAACTCCAGTAAAAGTTTGATCGCGATCCAACGGTCGGATCCAAAGTTATGGCCCTTTCCGACCGTTACTGAAGCCTCGCGCTACCAGACCTCCACCTCACCGATTATGGATTCCACATGCACTCCATGTTAAAGTGCTTGCGGAAATTCCAGTAAAAGTTTGATCGCCATCCAACGGTCGGATCCAAAGTTATGGCCCTTTCCAACCGTTACTGAAGCCTGGCGCTACCAGACCTCCACCTCACCGATTATGGATTCCACATGCACTCCATGGCAAAGGGCTTGCGGAAACTCCAGTAAAAGTTTGATCGCGATCCAACGGTCGGATCCAAAGTTATGGCCCTTTCCAACCGTTACTGAAGCCTCGCGCTACCAGACCTCCACCTCACCGATTATGGATTCCACATGCACTCCATGTTAAAGTGCTTGCGGAAATTCCAGTAAAAGTTTGATCGCCATCCAACGGTCGGATCCAAAGTTATGGCCCTTTCCAACCGTTACTGAAGCCTGGCGCTACCAGACCTCCACCTCACCGATTATGGATTCCACATGCACTCCATGGCAAAGGGCTTGCGGAAACTCCAGTAAAAGTTTGATCGCGATCCAACGGTCGGATCCAAAGTTATGGCCCTTTCAAACCGTTACTCTAGCCTGGCGCTACAACACATCCACTTCACAGTGTATGGATTTCACATGCACTCCATGGCAAAGGGCTTGCAGAAACTCCAGTAAAATTTTGATCGCGATCCAACGGTCGGATCCAAAGTTATACCCCTTTCGAACCGTTACTCTAGCCTGGCCCTACCAGACCTCCACCTCACCGATTATGGATTCCACATGCACTCCATGGCAAAGGGCTGGCGGAAACTCCAGTAAAAGTTTGATCGCGATCCAACGATCGGATCCAAAGTTATGGCCCTTTCCAACCGTTTCTGAAGCCTGACGCTACCAGACCTGCACCTCACCGCTTATGGATTCCACATGCACTCCATGGCAAAGGGCTGGCGGAAACTCTAGTAAAAGTTTGATCGCGATCGAACGGTCGGATCCAAAGTTATGGCCCTTTCGAACCGTTACTGAAGCCTCGCGCTACCAGACCTCCAGGTCATCGATTATGGATTCCACATGCACTACATGGCAAAGGGCTTGCGGAAACTCCAGTAAAACTTTGATCGCGATCCAACGGTCGGATCCAAAGTTATGGCCCTTTCCAACCGTTACTGAAGCCTGGCGCTACCAGACGTCCACCTCACCGATTATGGATTCCACATGCACTCCATGGCGAAGGGCTTGCAGAAACTCCAGTAAAATTTTGATCGCGATCCAACGGTCGGATCCAAAGTTATAGCCTTTTCGAACCGTTACTCTAGCCTGGCCCTACCAGACCTTCACCTCACCGATTATGGATTCCACATGCAGTCCATGGCAAAGGGCTTGCGGAAACTCCAGTAAAAGTTTGATCGCGATCCAATGGTCGGATCCAAAGTTATGGCCCTTTCCAACCGTTACTGAAGCCTGGCGCTACCAGACCTCCACCTCACCGATTATGGATTCCACATGCACTCCATGGCAAAGGGCTTGCGGAAACTCCAGTAAAAGTTTGATCGCGATCCAACGGTCGGATCCAAAGTTATGGCCCTTTCCAACCGTTACTGAAGCCTCGCGCTACCAGACCTCCACCTCACCGATTATGGATTCCACATGCACTCCATGTTAAAGTGCTTGCGGAAATTCCAGTAAAAGTTTGATCGCCATCCAATGGTCGGATCCAAAGTTATGGCCCTTTCCAACCGTTACTGAAGCCTGGCGCTACCAGACCTCCACCTCACCGATTATGGATTCCACATGCACTCCATGGCAAAGGGCTTGCGGAAACTCCAGTAAAAGTTTGATCGCGATCCAACGGTCGGATCCAAAGTTATGGCCCTTTCAAACCGTTACTGAAGCCTGGCGCTATCAGACGTCCACCTCACCGATTATGGATTCCACATGCACTCCATGGCAAAGGGCTTGCAGAAACTCCTGTAAAATTTTGATCGCGATCCAACGGTCGGATCCAAAGTTATAGCCCTTTCGAACCGTTACTCTAGCCTGGCCCTACCAGACCTTCACCTCACCGATTATGGATTCCACATGCACTCCATGGCAAAGGGCTTGCGGAAACTCCAGTAAAAGTTTGATCGCGATCCAACGGTCGGATCCAAAGTTATGGCCCTTTCCAACCGTTACTGAAGCCTGGCGCTACCAGACCTCCACGTCACCGATTATGGATTCCACATGCACTCCATGTTAAAGTGCTTGCGGAAACTCCAGTAAAAGTTTGATCGCCATCCAATGGTCGGATCCAAAGTTATGGCCCTTTCCAACCGTTACTGAAGCCTGGCGCTACCAGACCTCCACCTCACCGATTATGGATTCCACATGCACTCCATGGCAAAGGGCTTGCGGAAACTCCAGTAAAAGTTTGATCGCGATCCAACGGTCGGATCCAAAGTTATGGCCCTTTCGAACCGTTACTGAAGCCTCGCGCTACCAGACCTCCAGCTCATCGATTATGGATTCCACATGCACTACATGGCAAAGGGCTTGCGGAAACTCCAGTAAAACTTTGATCGCGATCCAACGGTCGGATCCAAAGTTATGGCCCTTTCCAACCGTTACTGAAGCCTGGCGGTACCAGACCTCCACCTCACCGATTATGGATTCCACATGCACTCCATGGCAAAGGGCTTGCGGAAACTCCAGTAAAAGTTTGATCGCGATCCAACGGTCGGATCCAAAGTTATGGCCCTTTCGAACCGTTACTGAAGCCTCGCGCTACCAGACCTCCAGCTCATCGATTATGGATTCCACATGCACTACATGGCAAAGGGCTTGCGGAAACTCCAGTAAAACTTTGATCGCGATCCAACGGTCGGATCCAAAGTTATGGCCCTTTCCAACCGTTACTGAAGCCTGGCGCTACCAGACGTCCACCTCACCGATTATGGATTCCACATGCACTCCATGGCGAAGGGCTTGCAGAAACTCCAGTAAAATTTTGATCGCGATCCAACGGTCGGATCCAAAGTTATAGCCTTTTCGAACCGTTACTCTAGCCTGGCCCTACCAGACCTTCACCTCACCGATTATGGATTCCACATGCACTCCATTGCAAAGGGCTTGCGGAAACTCCAGTAAAAGTTTGATCGGGATCCAACGGTCGGATCCAAAGTTATAGCCCTTTCGAACCGTTACTCTAGCCTGGCGCTACCAGACCTCCACGTCACCGATTATGGATTCCACATGCACTCCATGGCAAAGGGCTTGCAGAAACTCCAGTAAAATTTCGATCGCGATCCAACGGTCGGATCCAAAATTATAGCCCTTTCCAACCGTTACTGAAGCCTCGCGCTACCAGACCTCCACCTCACCGATTATGGATTCCACATGCACTCCATGTCAAAGGGCTTGCGGAAACTCCAGTAAAAGTTTGATCGCGATCCAAAGATCGGATCCAAAGTTATGGCCCTTTCCAACCGTTACTGAAGCCTGGCGGTACCAGACCTCCACCTCACCGATTATGGATTCCACATGCACTCCATGGCAAAGCGCTGGCGGAAACTCCAGTAAAAGTTTGATCGCGATCCAACGGTCGGATCCAAAGTTATGCCCTTTCAAACCGTTACTGAAGCCTCGCGCTACCAGACCTCCACCTCACCGATTATGGATTCCACATGCACTCCATGGCAAAGGGCTTGCAGAAACTCCAGTAAAAGTTTGATCGCGATCCAACGGTCGGATCCAAAGTTATGGCCGTTTCGAACCGTTACTGAAGCCTCGCGCTACCAGACCTCCAGCTCATCGATTATGGATTCCACATGCACTACATGGCAAAGGGCTTGCGGAAACTCCAGTAAAACTTTGATCGCGATCCAACGGTCGGATCCAAAGTTATGGCCCTTTCCAACCGTTACTGAAGCCTGGCGGTACCAGACCTCCACCTCACCGATTATGGATTCCACATGCACTCCATGGCAAAGGGCTTGCGGAAACTCCAGTAAAAGTTTGATCGCGATCCAACGGTCGGATCCAAAGTTATGGCCCTTTCGAACCGTTACTGAAGCCTCGCGCTACCAGACCTCCAGCTCATCGATTATGGATTCCACATGCACTACATGGCAAAGGGCTTGCGGAAACTCCAGTAAAACTTTGATCGCGATCCAACGGTCGGATCCAAAGTTATGGCCATTTCCAACCGTTACTGAAGCCTGGCGCTACCAGACGTCCACCTCACCGATTATGGATTCCACATGCACTCCATGGCGAAGGGCTTGCAGAAACTCCAGTAAAATTTTGATCGCGATCCAACGGTCGGATCCAAAGTTATAGCCTTTTCGAACCGTTACTCTAGCCTGGCCCTACCAGACCTTCACCTCACCGATTATGGATTCCACATGCACTCCATGGCAAAGGGCTTGCGGAAACTCCAGTAAAAGTTTGATCGGGATCCAACGGTCGGATCCAAAGTTATAGCCCTTTCGAACCGTTACTCTAGCCTGGCCCTACCAGACCTCCATCTCACCGATTATGGATTCCACATGCACTCCATGGTAAAGGGCTTGCGGAAACTCCAGTAAAAGTTTGATCGCGATCCAACTGTCGGATCCAAAGTTATGGCCCTTTCAAACCGTTACTGAAGCCTGGCGCTATCAGACGTCCACCTCACCGATTATGGATTCCACATGCACTCCATGGCAAAGGGCTTGGAGAAACTCCAGTAAAATTTTGATCGCGATCCAACGGTCGGATCCAAAGTTATAGCCCTTTCGAACCGTTACTCTAGCCTGGCCCTACCAGACCTTCACCTCACAGATTATGGATTCCACATGCACTCCATGGCAAAGGGCTTGCGGAAACTCCAGTAAAAGTTTGATCGCGATCCAACGGTCGGATCCAAAGTTATAGCCCTTTCGAACCGTTACTCTAGCCTGGCCCTACCAGACCTCCATCTCACCGATTATGGATTCCACATGCACTCCATGGTAAAGGGCTTGCGGAAACTCCAGTAAAAGTTTGATCGCGATCCAACGGTCGGATCCAAAGTTATGGCCCTTTCAAACGTTACTGAAGCCTGGCGCTATCAGACGTCCACCTCACCGATTATGGATTCCACATGCACTCCATGGCAAAGGGCTTGCAGAAACTCCAGTAAAATTTTGATCGCGATCCAACGGTCGGATCCAAAGTTATAGCCCTTTCGAACCGTTACTCTAGCCTGGCCCTACCAGACCTTCACCTCACCGATTATGGATTCCACATGCACTCCATGGCAAAGGGCTTGCGGAAACTCCAGTAAAAGTTTGATCGCGATCCAACGGTCGGATCCAAAGTTATGGCCCTTTCCAACCGTTACTGAAGCCTGGCTCTACCAGACCTCCACGTCACCGATTATGGATTCCACATGCACTCCATGGCAAAGGGCTTGCGGAAACTCCAGTAAAAGTTTGATCGCGATCCAACGGTCGGATCCAAAGTTATGGCCCTTTCCAACCGTTACTGAAGCCTGGCGCTACCAGACCTCCACCTCACCGATTATGGATTCCACATGCACTCCATGGCAAAGGCCTTGCAGAAACTCCAGTAAAATTTCGATCGCGATCCAACGGTCGGATCCAAAATTATAGCCCTTTCGAACCGTTACTCTAGCCTGGCGCATCCAGACCTCCACCTCATCGATTATGGATTCCAAATGCACTCCATGGCAAAGGGCTTGCGGAAACTCCAGTAAAAGTTTGATCGCGATCCAAAGATCGGATCCAAAGTTATGGCCCTTTCCAACCGTTACTGAAGCCTGGCGGTACCAGACCTCCACCTCACCGATTATGGATTCCACATGCACTCCATGGTAAAGGGCTTGCGGAAACTCCAGTAAAAGTTTGATCGCGATCCAACGGTCGGATCCAAAGTTATGGCCCTTTCAAACGTTACTGAAGCCTGGCGCTATCAGACGTCCACCTCACCGATTATGGATTCCACATGCACTCCATGGCAAAGGGCTTGCAGAAACTCCAGTAAAAGTTTGATCGCGATCCAACGGTCGGATCCAAAATTATAGCCCTTTCGAACCGTTACTCTAGCCTGGCGCATCCAGACCTCCACCTCATCGATTATGGATTCCACATGCACTCCATGGCAAAGGGCTGGCGGAAACTCCAGTAAAAGTTTGATCGCGATCCAACGGTCGGATCCAAAGTTATAGCCCTTTCGAACCGTTACTCTAGCCTGGCCCTACCAGACCTCCATCTCACCGATTATGGATTCCACATGCACTCCATGGTAAAGGGCTTGCGGAAACTCTAGTAAAAGTTTGATCGCGATCCAACGGTCGGATCCAAAGTTATGGCCCTTTCAAACGTTACTGAAGCCTGGCGCTATCAGACGTCCACCTCACCGATTATGGATTCCACATGCACTCCATGGCAAAGGGCTTGCAGAAACTCCAGTAAAATTTTGATCGCGATCCAACGGTCGGATCCAAAGTTATAGCCCTTTCGAACCGTTACTCTAGCCTGGCCCTACCAGACCTTCACCTCACCGATTATGGATTCCACATGCACTCCATGGCAAAGGGCTTGCGGAAACTCCAGTAAAAGTTTGATCGCGATCCAACGGTCGGATCCAAAGTTATGGCCCTTTCCAACCGTTACTGAAGCCTGGCTCTACCAGACCTCCACGTCACCGATTATGGATTCCACATGCACTCCATGGCAAAGGGCTTGCGGAAACTCCAGTAAAAGTTTGATCGCG
This sequence comes from Populus nigra, assembly GCF_951802175.1. NCBI lineage: Eukaryota > Viridiplantae > Streptophyta > Magnoliopsida > Malpighiales > Salicaceae > Populus > Populus nigra. The sequence continues at coordinate 366,761 of NC_084870.1, read as the reverse complement.
ATCCAACGGTCGGATCCAAAGTTATGGCCCTTTCCAACCGTTACTGAAGCCTGGCGCTACCAGACCTCCACCTCACCGATTATGGATTCCACATGCACTCCATGGCAAAGGCCTTGCAGAAACTCCAGTAAAATTTCGATCGCGATCCAACGGTCGGATCCAAAATTATAGCCCTTTCGAACCGTTACTCTAGCCTGGCGCATCCAGACCTCCACCTCATCGATTATGGATTCCAAATGCACTCCATGGCAAAGGGCTTGCGGAAACTCCAGTAAAAGTTTGATCGCGATCCAAAGATCGGATCCAAAGTTATGGCCCTTTCCAACCGTTACTGAAGCCTGGCGGTACCAGACCTCCACCTCACCGATTATGGATTCCACATGCACTCCATGGCAAAGCGCTGGCGGAAACTCCAGTAAAAGTTTGATCGCGATCCAACGGTCGGATCCAAAGTTATGCCCTTTCGAACCGTTACTGAAGCCTCGCGCTACCAGACCTCCACCTCATCGATTATGGATTCCACATGCACTCCATGGCAAAGGGCTTGCGGAAACTCCAGTAAAAGTTTGATCGCGATCCAACAGTCGGATCCAAATTTATGGCCCTTTCCAACCGTTACTGAAGCCTGGCGCTACCAGACCTCCACGTCACCGATTATGGATTCCACATGCACTCCATGGCAAAGGGCTTGCGGAAACTCCAGTAAAAGTTTGATCGCGATCCAACGGTCGGATCCAAAGTTATGGCCCTCTGCAACCGTTACTGAAGCCTGGCGCTACCAGACCTCCACCTCACCGATTATGGATTCCACATGCACTCCATGTTAAAGGGCTTGCGGAAATTCCAGTAAAAGTTTGATCGCGATCCAACGGTCGGATCCAAAGTTATGGCCCTTTCGAACCGTTACTCTAGCCTGGCGCTACAACACATCCACTTCACAGTGTATGGATTTCACATGCACTCCATGGCAAAGGGCTTGCAGAAACTCCAGTAAAATTTTGATCGCAATCCAACGGTCGGATCCAAAGTTATAGCCCTTTCGAACCGTTACTCTAGCCTGGCCCTACCAGACCTCCACCTCACCGATTATGGATTCCACATGCACTCCATGGCAAAGGACTTGCAGAAACTCCAGTAAAATTTCGATCGCGATCCAACGGTCGGATCCAAAATTATAGCCCTTTCGAACCGTTACTCTAGCCTGGCGCATCCAGACCTCCACCTCATCGATTATGGATTCCACATGCACTCCATGGCAAAGGGCTTGCGGAAACTCCAGTAAAAGTTTGATCGCGATCCAACGGTCGGATCCAAAGTTATGGCCCTTTCCAACCGTTACTGAAGCCTGGCGCTACCAGACCTCCACCTCACCGATTATGGATTCCACATGCACTCCATGTTAAAGGGCTTGCGGAAACTCCAGTAAAAGTTTGATCGCGATCCAACGGTCGGATCCAAAGTTATGGCCCTTTCAAACCGTTACTGAAGCCTGGCGCTACCAGACCTCCACCTCACCGATTATGGATTCCACATGCACTCCATGGCAAAGGGCTTGCAGAAACTCCAGTAAAATTTTGATCGCGATCCAACGGTCGGATCCAAAGTTATAGCCCTTTCGAACCGTTACTCTAGCCTGGCCCTACCAGACCTCCACCTCACCGATTATGGATTCCACATGCACTCCATGGCAAAGGGCTGGCGGAAACTCCAGTAAAAGTTTGATCGCGATCCAACGATCGGATCCAAAGTTATGGCCCTTTCCAACCGTTTCTGAAGCCTGGCGCTACCAGACCTCCACCTCACCGCTTATGGATTCCACATGCACTCCATGGCAAAGGGCTGGCGGAAACTCTAGTAAAAGTTTGATCGCGATCCAACGGTCGGATCCAAAGTTATGGCCCTTTCGAACCGTTACTGAAGCCTCGCGCTACCAGACCTCCAGCTCATCGATTATGGATTCCACATGCACTACATGGCAAAGGGCTTGCGGAAACTCCAGTAAAACTTTGATCGCGATCCAAAAGTCGGATCCAAAGTTATGGCCCTTTCCAACCGTTACTGAAGCCTAGCGCTACCAGACCTCCACCTCACCGATTATGGATTCCACATGCACTCCATGTTAAAGGGCTTGCGGAAACTCCAGTAAAATTTTGATCGCGATCCAACGTTCGGATCCAAAGTTATAGCCCTTTCGAACCGTTACTCTAGCCTGGCCCTACCAGACCTCCACCTCACCGATTATGGATTCCACATGCACTCCATGGCAAAGGGCTGGCGGAAACTCCAGTAAAAGTTTGATCGCGATCCAACGGTCGGATCCAAAGTTATGGCCCTTTCCAACCGTTACTGAAGCCTGGCGCTACCAGACCTCCACCTCACCGATTATGGATTCCACATGCACTCCATGTTAAAGGGCTTGCGGAAACTCCAGTAAAAGTTTGATCGCGATCCAACGATCGGATCCAAAGTTATGGCCCTTTCAAACCGTTACTGAAGCCTGGCGCTACCAGACCTCCACCTCACCGATTATGGATTCCACATGCACTCCATGGCAAAGGGCTTGCAGAAACTCCAGTAAAATTTTGATCGCGATCCAACGGTCGGATCCAAAGTTATAGCCCTTTCGAACCGTTACTCTAGCCTGGCCCTACCAGACCTCCACCTCACCGATTATGGATTCCACATGCACTCCATGGCAAAGGGCTGGCGGAAACTCCAGTAAAAGTTTGATCGCGATCCAACGATCGGATCCAAAGTTATGGCCCTTTCCAACCGTTTCTGAAGCCTGGCGCTACCAGACCTCCACCTCACCGCTTATGGATTCCACATGCACTCCATGGCAAAGGGCTGGCGGAAACTCTAGTAAAAGTTTGATCGCGATCCAACGGTCGGATCCAAAGTTGTGGCCCTTTCGAACCGTTACTGAAGCCTCGCGCTACCAGACCTCCAGCTCATCGATTATGGATTCCACATGCACTACATGGCAAAGGGCTTGCGGAAACTCCAGTAAAACTTTGATCGCAATCCAAAAGTCGGATCCAAAGTTATGGCCCTTTCCAACCGTTACTGAAGCCTAGCGCTACCAGACCTCCACCTCACCGATTATGGATTCCACATGCACTCCATGTTAAAGGGCTTGCGGAAACTCCAGTAAAATTTTGATCGCGATCCAACGTTCGGATCCAAAGTTATAGCCCTTTCGAACCGTTACTCTAGCCTGGCCCTACCAGACCTCCACCTCACCGATTATGGATTCCACATGCACTCCATGGCAAAGGGCTTGCGGAAACTCCAGTAAAAGTTTGATCGCGATCCAACGGTCGGATCCAAAGTTATGGCCCTTTCCAACCGTTACTGAAGCCTGGCGCTACCAGACCTCCACCTCACCGATTATGGATTCCACATGCACTCCATGGCAAAGGACTTGCAGAAACTCCAGTAAAATTTCGATCGCGATCCAACGGTCGGATCCAAAATTATAGCCCTTTCGAACCGTTACTCTAGCCTGGCGCATCCAGACCTCCACCTCATCGATTATGGATTCCACATGCACTCCATGGCAAAGGGCTTGCGGAAACTCCAGTAAAAGTTTGATCGCGATCCAACGATCGGATCCAAAGTTATGGCCCTTTCCAACCGTTACTGAAGCCTGGTGCTACCAGACCTCCACGTCACCGATTATGGATTCCACATGCACTCCATGGCAAAGGGCTTGCGGAAACTCCAGTAAAAGTTTGATCGCGATCCAACGGTCGGATCCAAAGTTATGGCCCTCTGCAACCGTTACTGAAGCCTGGCGCTACCAGACCTCCACCTCACCGATTATGGATTCCACATGCACTCCATGTTAAAGGGCTTGCGGAAATTCCAGTAAAAGTTTGATCGCAATCCAACGGTCGGATCCAAAGTTATGGCCCTTTCGAACCGTTACTCTAGCCTGGCGCTACAACACATCCACTTCACAGTGTATGGATTTGACATGCACTCCATGGCATAGGGCTTGCGGAAACTCCAGTAAAATTTTGATCGCGATCCAACGGTCGGATCCAAAGTTACAGCCCTTTCGAACCGTTACTCTAGCCTGGCGCTACCAGACCTCCACCTCACCGATTATGGATTCCACATGCACTCCATGGAAAAGGGCCTTCGGAAACTCCAGTAAAAGTTTGATCGCGATAAAACGGTCGGATCAAAGGTTATAGCCCTTTCGAACCGTTACTCTAGCCTGGCGCTACCACACATCCACTTCACAGTGTATGGATTTCACATGCACTCCATGGAGAAGGGCCTCCGGAAACTCCAGTAAAAATTTGATCGAGATCCAACGGTCGGATCCAAAGTTATAGCCCTTTCGAACCGTTACTGAAGCCTGGCGCTACCAGACCTCCACCTCACCGATTAGGGATTCCACATGCACTTCATGGCAAAGGGCTTGCGGAAACTCCAGTAAAATTTTGATCGCGATCCAACGGTCGGATCCAAAGTTACAGCCCTTTCGAACCGTTACTCTAGCCTGGCGCTACCAGACCTCCACCTCACCGATTATGGATTCCACATGCACTCCATGGCAAAGGGCTTGCGGAAACTCCAGTAAAAGTTTGATCGCGATCCAACGGTCGGATCCAAAGTTATGGCCCTTTCCAACCGTTTCTGAAGCTTGGCGCTACCAGACCTCCACCTCACCGCTTATGGATTCCACATGCACTCCATGGCAAAGGGCTGGCGGAAACTCCAGTACAAGTTTGATCGCGATCCAACGGTCGGATCCAAAGTTATGGCCCTTTCGAACCGTTACTGAAGCCTGGTGCTACGAAACCTCCACCTCACCGATTATGGATTCCACATGCACTCCATGGCAAAGGGCTTGCAGAAACTCCAGTAAAATTTTGATCGCGATCCAATGGTCGGATCCAAAGTTATAGCCCTTTCGAACCGTTACTCTAGCCTGGCCCTACCAGACCTCCACCTCACCGATTATGGATTCCACATGCACTCCATGGCAAAGGGCTTGCGGAAACTCCAGTTAAAGTTTGATCGCGATCCAACAGTCGGATCCAAAGTTATGGCCCTTTCCAACCGTTACTGAAGCCTGGCGCTACCAGACCTCCACCTCACCGATTATGGATTCCACATGCACTCCATGGCAAAGGGCTTGCAGAAACTCCAGTAAAATTTCGATCGCGATCCAACGGTTGGATCCAAAATTATAGCCCTTTCGAACCGTTACTCTAGCCTGGCGCATCCAGACCTCCACCTCATCGATTATGGATTCCACATGCACTCCATGGCAAAGGGCTGGCGGAAACTCCAATAAAAGTTTGATCGCGATCCAACGGTCGGATACAAAGTTATGGCCCTTTCCAACCGTTACTGAAGCCTCGCGCTACCAGACCTCCACCTCACCGATTATGGATTCCACATGCACTCCATGGCAAAGGGCTTGCGGAAACTCCAGTAAAAGTTTGATCGCGATCCAACGGTCGGATCCAAAGTTATGGCCCTTTCGAACCGTTACTGAAGCCTCGCGCTACCAGACCTCCACCTCACGGAGTATGGATTCCACATGCACTCCATGGAAAAGGGCCTCCGGAAACTCCAGTAAACGTTTGATCGCGATCCAATGGTCGGATCCAAAGTTATGGCCCTTTCCAACCGTTACTGAAGCCTGGCGCTACCAGACCTCCATCTCACCGATTATGGATTGCACATGCACTCCATGGCAAAGGGCTTGCAGAAACTCCAGTAAAATTTCTATCGCGATCCAACGGTCGGATCCAAAGTTATAGCCCTTTCGAACCGTTACTCTAGCCTGGCGTATCCAGACCGCCACCTCATCGATTATGGATTCCACATGCACTCCATGGCAAAGGGCTGGCGGAAACTCCAGTAAAAGTTTGATCGCGATCCAACGGTCGGATCCAAATTTATGGCCCTTTCCAACCGTTACTGAAGTCTGGCGCTACCAGACCTTCACGTCACCGATTATGGATTCCACATGCACTCCATGGCAAAGGGCCTTCGAAAACTCCAGTAAAAGTTTGATCGCGATCCAACGGTCGGATCCAAAGTTATGGCCCTTTCAAACCGTTACTGAAGCCTGGCGCTACCAGACCTCCACCTCACCGATTAGGGATTCCACATGCACTCCATGGCATAGGGCTTGCGGAAACTCCAGTAAAATTTTGATCGCGATCCAACGGTCGGATCCAAAGTTACAGCCCTTTCGAACCGTTACTCTAGCCTGGCGCTACCAGACCTCCACCTCACCGATTATGGATTCCACATGCACTCCATGGAAAAGGGCCTTCGGAAACTCCAGTAAAAGTTTGATCGCGATACAACGGTCGGATCAAAAGTTATAGCCCTTTCGAACCGTTACTCTAGCCTGGCGCTACCACACATCCACTTCACAGTGTATGGATTTCACATGCACTCCATGGAGAAGGGCCTCCGGAAACTCCAGTAAAATTTTGATCGCGATCCAACGGTCGGATCCAAATTTATAGCCCTTTCGAACCGTTACTCTAGCCTGGCCCTACCAGACCTCCATCTCACTGATTATGGATTCCACATGCACTCCATGGCAAAGGGCTTGCGGAAACTCGAGTAAAAGTTTGATCGCGATCCAACGGTCGGATCCAAAGTTATGACCCTTTCCAACCGTTACTGAAGCCTGGCGCTACCAGACCTCCACCTCACCGATTATGGATTCCACATGCACTCCATGGCAAAGGGCTTGCAGAAACTCCAGTAAAATTTTGATCGCGATCCAACGGTCGAATCCAAATTTATAGCCCTTTCGAACCGTTACTCTAGCCTGGCCCTACCAGACCGCCACCTCACCGATTATGGATTCCACATGCACTCCATGGCAAAGGGCTGGCGGAAACTCCAGTAAAAGTTTGATCGCGATCCAACGGTCGGATCCAAAGTTATGGCCCTTTCCAACCGTTACTGAAGCCTGGCGCTACCAGACCTCCACCTCACCGATTATGGATTCCACATGCACTCCATGGCAAACGGCTTGCAGAAACTCCAGTAAAATTTCGATCGCGATCCAACGGTCGGATCCAAAGTTATAGCCCTTTCGAACCGTTACTCTAGCCTGGCGCATCCAGACCTCCACCTCATCGATTATGGATTCCACATGCACTCCATAGCAAAGGGCTTGCGGAAACTCCAGTAAAAGTTTGATCGCGATCCAACGGTCGGATCCAATGTTATGGCCCTTTCCAACCGTTACTGAAGCCTGGCGCTACCAGACCTCCACCTCACCGATTATGGATTCCACATGCACTCCATGGCAAAGGGCTTGCAGAAACTCCAGTAAAATTTCTATCGCGATCCAACGGTCGGATCCAAAGTTATAGCCCTTTCGAACCGTTACTCTAGCCTGGCGCATCCAGACCTCCACCTCATCGATTATGGATTCCACATGCACTCCATGGCAAAGGGCTTGCGGAAACTCCAGTAAAAGTTTGATCGCGATCCAACGGTCGGATCCAAATTTATGGCCCTTTCCAACCGTTACTGAAGTCTGGCGCTACCAGACCTTCACGTCACCGATTATGGATTCCACATGCACTCCATGGAAAAGGGCCTCCGGAAACTCCAGTAAATGTTTGATCGCGATCCAACGGTCGGATCCAAAGTTCTGGCCCTTTCGAACCATTACTGAAGCCTGGCGCTACCAGACCGCCACCTCACCGAGTAAGGATTCCACATGCACTCCATGGAAAAGGGCCTTCGGAAACTCCAGCAAAAGTTTGATCGCGATCCAAAGGTCAGATCAAAAGTTATAGCCCTTTCGAACCGTTACTCTAGCCTGGCCCTACCAGACCTCCACCTCACCGATTATGGATTCCACATGCACTCCATGGCAAAGGGCTGGCGGAAACTCCAGTAAAAGTTTGATCGCGATCCAACGGTCGGATCCAAAGTTATGGCCCTTTCCAACCGTTACTGAAGCCTGGCGCTACCAGACCTCCACCTCACCGATTATGGATTCCACATGCACTCCATGGCAAAGGGCTTGCAGAAACTCCAGTAAAATTTCGATCGCGATCCAACGGTCGGATCCAAAATTATAGCCCTTTCGAACCGTTACTCTAGCCTGGCGCATCCAGACCTCCACCTCATCGATTATGGATTCCACATGCACTCCATGGCAAAGGGCTTGCGGAAACTCCAGTAAAAGTTTGATCGCGATCCAACGGTCGGATACAAAGTTATGGCCGTTTCCAACCGTTACTGAAGCCTCGCGCTACCAGACCTCCACCTCACCGATTATGGGTTCCACGTGCACTCCATGGCAAAGGGCTTGCGGAAACTCCAGTAAAAGTTTGATCGCGATCCAACGGTCGGATCCAAAGTTATGGCCCTTTCGAACCGTTACTGAAGCCTTGCGCTACCAGACCTCCACCTCACGGAGTATGGATTCCACATGCACTCCGTGGAAAAGGGCCTCCGGAAACTCCAGTAAACGTTTGATCGCGATCCAATGGTCGGATCCAAAGTTATGGCCCTTTCCAACCGTTACTGAAGCCTCGCGCTACCAGACCTCCACCTCACCGATTATGGATTCCACATGCACTCCATGGCAAAGGGCTTGCGGAAACTCCAGTAAAAGTTTGATCGCGATCCAACGGTCGGATCCAAAGTTATGGCCCTTTCGAACCGTTACTGAAGCCTCGCGCTACCAGACCTCCACCTCACGGAGTATGGATTCCACATGCACTCCATGGAAAAGGGCCTCCGGAAACTCCAGTAAACGTTTGATCGCGATCCAATGGTCGGATCCAAAGTTATGGCCCTTTCCAACCGTTACTGAAGCCTGGCGCTACCAGACCTCCATCTCACCGATTATGGATTGCACATGCACTCCATGGCAAAGGGCTTGCAGAAACTCCAGTAAAATTTCTATCGCGATCCAACGGTCGGATCCAAAGTTATAGCCCTTTCGAACCGTTACTCTAGCCTGGCGTATCCAGACCGCCACCTCATCGATTATGGATTCCACATGCACTCCATGGCAAAGGGCTGGCGGAAACTCCAGTAAAAGTTTGATCGCGATCCAACGGTCGGATCCAAATTTATGGCCCTTTCCAACCGTTACTGAAGTCTGGCGCTACCAGACCTTCACGTCACCGATTATGGATTCCACATGCACTCCATGGCAAAGGGCCTTCGAAAACTCCAGTAAAAGTTTGATCGCGATCCAACGGTCGGATCCAAAGTTATGGCCCTTTCAAACCGTTACTGAAGCCTGGCGCTACCAGACCTCCACCTCACCGATTAGGGATTCCACATGCACTCCATGGCATAGGGCTTGCGGAAACTCCAGTAAAATTTTGATCGCGATCCAACGGTCGGATCCAAAGTTACAGCCCTTTCGAACCGTTACTCTAGCCTGGCGCTACCAGACCTCCACCTCACCGATTATGGATTCCACATGCACTCCATGGAAAAGGGCCTTCGGAAACTCCAGTAAAAGTTTGATCGCGATACAACGGTCGGATCAAAAGTTATAGCCCTTTCGAACCGTTACTCTAGCCTGGCGCTACCACACATCCACTTCACAGTGTATGGATTTCACATGCACTCCATGGAGAAGGGCCTCCGGAAACTCCAGTAAAATTTTGATCGCGATCCAACGGTCGGATCCAAATTTATAGCCCTTTCGAACCGTTACTCTAGCCTGGCCCTACCAGACCTCCATCTCACTGATTATGGATTCCACATGCACTCCATGGCAAAGGGCTTGCGGAAACTCGAGTAAAAGTTTGATCGCGATCCAACGGTCGGATCCAAAGTTATGACCCTTTCCAACCGTTACTGAAGCCTGGCGCTACCAGACCTCCACCTCACCGATTATGGATTCCACATGCACTCCATGGCAAAGGGCTTGCAGAAACTCCAGTAAAATTTTGATCGCGATCCAACGGTCGAATCCAAATTTATAGCCCTTTCGAACCGTTACTCTAGCCTGGCCCTACCAGACCGCCACCTCACCGATTATGGATTCCACATGCACTCCATGGCAAAGGGCTGGCGGAAACTCCAGTAAAAGTTTGATCGCGATCCAACGGTCGGATCCAAAGTTATGGCCCTTTCCAACCGTTACTGAAGCCTGGCGCTACCAGACCTCCACCTCACCGATTATGGATTCCACATGCACTCCATGGCAAACGGCTTGCAGAAACTCCAGTAAAATTTCGATCGCGATCCAACGGTCGGATCCAAAGTTATAGCCCTTTCGAACCGTTACTCTAGCCTGGCGCATCCAGACCTCCACCTCATCGATTATGGATTCCACATGCACTCCATAGCAAAGGGCTTGCGGAAACTCCAGTAAAAGTTTGATCGCGATCCAACGGTCGGATCCAATGTTATGGCCCTTTCCAACCGTTACTGAAGCCTGGCGCTACCAGACCTCCACCTCACCGATTATGGATTCCACATGCACTCCATGGCAAAGGGCTTGCAGAAACTCCAGTAAAATTTCTATCGCGATCCAACGGTCGGATCCAAAGTTATAGCCCTTTCGAACCGTTACTCTAGCCTGGCGCATCCAGACCTCCACCTCATCGATTATGGATTCCACATGCACTCCATGGCAAAGGGCTTGCGGAAACTCCAGTAAAAGTTTGATCGCGATCCAACGGTCGGATCCAAATTTATGGCCCTTTCCAACCGTTACTGAAGTCTGGCGCTACCAGACCTTCACGTCACCGATTATGGATTCCACATGCACTCCATGGAAAAGGGCCTCCGGAAACTCCAGTAAATGTTTGATCGCGATCCAACGGTCGGATCCAAAGTTCTGGCCCTTTCGAACCATTACTGAAGCCTGGCGCTACCAGACCGCCACCTCACCGAGTAAGGATTCCACATGCACTCCATGGAAAAGGGCCTTCGGAAACTCCAGCAAAAGTTTGATCGCGATCCAAAGGTCAGATCAAAAGTTATAGCCCTTTCGAACCGTTACTCTAGCCTGGCCCTACCAGACCTCCACCTCACCGATTATGGATTCCACATGCACTCCATGGCAAAGGGCTGGCGGAAACTCCAGTAAAAGTTTGATCGCGATCCAACGGTCGGATCCAAAGTTATGGCCCTTTCCAACCGTTACTGAAGCCTGGCGCTACCAGACCTCCACCTCACCGATTATGGATTCCACATGCACTCCATGGCAAAGGGCTTGCAGAAACTCCAGTAAAATTTCGATCGCGATCCAACGGTCGGATCCAAAATTATAGCCCTTTCGAACCGTTACTCTAGCCTGGCGCATCCAGACCTCCACCTCATCGATTATGGATTCCACATGCACTCCATGGCAAAGGGCTTGCGGAAACTCCAGTAAAAGTTTGATCGCGATCCAACGGTCGGATACAAAGTTATGGCCGTTTCCAACCGTTACTGAAGCCTCGCGCTACCAGACCTCCACCTCACCGATTATGGGTTCCACGTGCACTCCATGGCAAAGGGCTTGCGGAAACTCCAGTAAAAGTTTGATCGCGATCCAACGGTCGGATCCAAAGTTATGGCCCTTTCGAACCGTTACTGAAGCCTTGCGCTACCAGACCTCCACCTCACGGAGTATGGATTCCACATGCACTCCGTGGAAAAGGGCCTCCGGAAACTCCAGTAAACGTTTGATCGCGATCCAATGGTCGGATCCAAAGTTATGGCCCTTTCCAACCGTTACTGAAGCCTCGCGCTACCAGACCTCCACCTCACCGATTATGGATTCCACATGCACTCCATGGCAAAGGGCTTGCGGAAACTCCAGTAAAAGTTTGATCGCGATCCAACGGTCGGATCCAAAGTTATGGCCCTTTCGAACCGTTACTGAAGCCTCGCGCTACCAGACCTCCACCTCACGGAGTATGGATTCCACATGCACTCCATGGAAAAGGGCCTCCGGAAACTCCAGTAAACGTTTGATCGCGATCCAATGGTCGGATCCAAAGTTATGGCCCTTTCCAACCGTTACTGAAGCCTGGCGCTACCAGACCTCCATCTCACCGATTATGGATTGCACATGCACTCCATGGCAAAGGGCTTGCAGAAACTCCAGTAAAATTTCTATCGCGATCCAACGGTCGGATCCAAAGTTATAGCCCTTTCGAACCGTTACTCTAGCCTGGCGTATCCAGACCGCCACCTCATCGATTATGGATTCCACATGCACTCCATGGCAAAGGGCTGGCGGAAACTCCAGTAAAAGTTTGATCGCGATCCAACGGTCGGATCCAAATTTATGGCCCTTTCCAACCGTTACTGAAGTCTGGCGCTACCAGACCTTCACGTCACCGATTATGGATTCCACATGCACTCCATGGCAAAGGGCCTTCGAAAACTCCAGTAAAAGTTTGATCGCGATCCAACGGTCGGATCCAAAGTTATGGCCCTTTCAAACCGTTACTGAAGCCTGGCGCTACCAGACCTCCACCTCACCGATTAGGGATTCCACATGCACTCCATGGCATAGGGCTTGCGGAAACTCCAGTAAAATTTTGATCGCGATCCAACGGTCGGATCCAAAGTTACAGCCCTTTCGAACCGTTACTCTAGCCTGGCGCTACCAGACCTCCACCTCACCGATTATGGATTCCACATGCACTCCATGGAAAAGGGCCTTCGGAAACTCCAGTAAAAGTTTGATCGCGATACAACGGTCGGATCAAAAGTTATAGCCCTTTCGAACCGTTACTCTAGCCTGGCGCTACCACACATCCACTTCACAGTGTATGGATTTCACATGCACTCCATGGAGAAGGGCCTCCGGAAACTCCAGTAAAATTTTGATCGCGATCCAACGGTCGGATCCAAATTTATAGCCCTTTCGAACCGTTACTCTAGCCTGGCCCTACCAGACCTCCATCTCACTGATTATGGATTCCACATGCACTCCATGGCAAAGGGCTTGCGGAAACTCGAGTAAAAGTTTGATCGCGATCCAACGGTCGGATCCAAAGTTATGACCCTTTCCAACCGTTACTGAAGCCTGGCGCTACCAGACCTCCACCTCACCGATTATGGATTCCACATGCACTCCATGGCAAAGGGCTTGCAGAAACTCCAGTAAAATTTTGATCGCGATCCAACGGTCGAATCCAAATTTATAGCCCTTTCGAACCGTTACTCTAGCCTGGCCCTACCAGACCGCCACCTCACCGATTATGGATTCCACATGCACTCCATGGCAAAGGGCTGGCGGAAACTCCAGTAAAAGTTTGATCGCGATCCAACGGTCGGATCCAAAGTTATGGCCCTTTCCAACCGTTACTGAAGCCTGGCGCTACCAGACCTCCACCTCACCGATTATGGATTCCACATGCACTCCATGGCAAACGGCTTGCAGAAACTCCAGTAAAATTTCGATCGCGATCCAACGGTCGGATCCAAAGTTATAGCCCTTTCGAACCGTTACTCTAGCCTGGCGCATCCAGACCTCCACCTCATCGATTATGGATTCCACATGCACTCCATAGCAAAGGGCTTGCGGAAACTCCAGTAAAAGTTTGATCGCGATCCAACGGTCGGATCCAATGTTATGGCCCTTTCCAACCGTTACTGAAGCCTGGCGCTACCAGACCTCCACCTCACCGATTATGGATTCCACATGCACTCCATGGCAAAGGGCTTGCAGAAACTCCAGTAAAATTTCTATCGCGATCCAACGGTCGGATCCAAAGTTATAGCCCTTTCGAACCGTTACTCTAGCCTGGCGCATCCAGACCTCCACCTCATCGATTATGGATTCCACATGCACTCCATGGCAAAGGGCTTGCGGAAACTCCAGTAAAAGTTTGATCGCGATCCAACGGTCGGATCCAAATTTATGGCCCTTTCCAACCGTTACTGAAGTCTGGCGCTACCAGACCTTCACGTCACCGATTATGGATTCCACATGCACTCCATGGAAAAGGGCCTCCGGAAACTCCAGTAAATGTTTGATCGCGATCCAACGGTCGGATCCAAAGTTCTGGCCCTTTCGAACCATTACTGAAGCCTGGCGCTACCAGACCGCCACCTCACCGAGTAAGGATTCCACATGCACTCCATGGAAAAGGGCCTTCGGAAACTCCAGCAAAAGTTTGATCGCGATCCAAAGGTCAGATCAAAAGTTATAGCCCTTTCGAACCGTTACTCTAGCCTGGCCCTACCAGACCTCCACCTCACCGATTATGGATTCCACATGCACTCCATGGCAAAGGGCTGGCGGAAACTCCAGTAAAAGTTTGATCGCGATCCAACGGTCGGATCCAAAGTTATGGCCCTTTCCAACCGTTACTGAAGCCTGGCGCTACCAGACCTCCACCTCACCGATTATGGATTCCACATGCACTCCATGGCAAAGGGCTTGCAGAAACTCCAGTAAAATTTCGATCGCGATCCAACGGTCGGATCCAAAATTATAGCCCTTTCGAACCGTTACTCTAGCCTGGCGCATCCAGACCTCCACCTCATCGATTATGGATTCCACATGCACTCCATGGCAAAGGGCTTGCGGAAACTCCAGTAAAAGTTTGATCGCGATCCAACGGTCGGATACAAAGTTATGGCCGTTTCCAACCGTTACTGAAGCCTCGCGCTACCAGACCTCCACCTCACCGATTATGGGTTCCACGTGCACTCCATGGCAAAGGGCTTGCGGAAACTCCAGTAAAAGTTTGATCGCGATCCAACGGTCGGATCCAAAGTTATGGCCCTTTCGAACCGTTACTGAAGCCTTGCGCTACCAGACCTCCACCTCACGGAGTATGGATTCCACATGCACTCCGTGGAAAAGGGCCTCCGGAAACTCCAGTAAACGTTTGATCGCGATCCAACGGTCGGATCCAAAGTTATGGCCCTTTCCAACCGTTACTGAAGCCTGGCGCTACCAGACCTCCACCTCACCGATTATGGATTGTACATGCACTCCATGGCAAAGGGCTTGCAGAAACTCCAGTAAAATTTCTATCGCGATCCAACGGTCGGATCCAAAGTTGTAGCCCTTTCGAACCGTTACTCTAGCCTGGCGCATCCAGACCTCCACCTCATCGATTATGGATTCCACATGCACTCCATGGCAAAGGGCTTGCGAAAACTCCAGTAAAAGTTTGATCGCGATCCAACGGTCGGATCCAAATTTATGGCCCTTTCCAACCGTTACTGAAGTCTGGCGCTACCAGACCTTCACGTCACCGATTATGGATTCCACATGCACTCCATGGCAAAGGGCCTTCGAAAACTCCAGTAAAAGTTTGATCGCGATCCAACGGTCGGATCCAAAGTTCTGGCCCTTTCGAACCATTACTGAAGCCTGGCGCTACCAGACCGCCACCTCAACGAGTAAGGATTCCACATGCACTCCATGGAAAAGGGCCTTCGGAAACTCCAGCAAAAGTTTGATCGCGATCCAACGGTCGGATCAAAAGTTATAGCCCTTTCGAACCGTTACTCTAGCCTGGCGCTACCAGACCGCCACCTCACCGATTATGGATTCCACGTGCACTCCATGGCAAAGGGCTTGCGGAAACTCCAGTAAAAGTTTGATCGCGATCCAACGGTCGGATCCAAAGTTATGGCCCTTTCCAACTGTAACGACTCGGATTTCTAAGCCCAACAATAGTAAAATTTTTTTATATATATATATTTAATACACCTGGTGCCGGTAATCAAAGAACTTGAATCCTTACATCATCAAAATACAACCCATACAATCAACAGTTCATTCAAAAGCGAATCTTACACAAACACATAATATCAGTGTTGCATGATTTGAAATTCATATTAAAAATATATATACATGGACATGAGTTTGCATTCTTATACTACTAATAGCCATCACAAAATTTTAAACAAAAAGGGTCTAATAAAAGTTATACATTCAGTACATTGATCCCTACAAAATACATTGTGAGTTCGAATGCATCTACTTAATTCTTTGCAAAAGTAGGTTCCCATGTATCGGGTATCCTAGACATCTTGTTGGTGTGACGTCCCTGCAGCAGTACAAAACATTTAAGAGAAAACAAATACTTAATAATAATAATAATATTGGTAACTAACGGCCTAGCAATTAAATAAGCATTAACATTTATAATTTCTTCATGTATTTGATGTAACAATTAGTAGTACATATAGATACACAAGTTTTCAAATGCCATTCGCCGAAACTAGTCGTTTATTTGTCCCGGCTATCCATCCGGATTCCATAGCAATAGCTGCGTCACTGCCAATCCTAAAATCGGCAGCCGAAACTACATCGCTGCCGATCAAGGAATCGACAGCGAAACTGGGTCGCTGCCGAATTCTGTATCGGCAGCGAAGACTGCATCGCTGCCGATCCAAAATCGGCAGCGGAAACTGCGTCGCTGCCGATTTCTGTATCGGCAGCGGAAACTAGGTCGCTGCCGATTTCTGTATCGGCAGCGAATACTGTGTCGCTGCCGATCCAGAATCGGCAGCGGAACTGCGTCGCTGCCGATTTCTGTATCGGCAGCGGAAACTAGGTCGCTGCCGATTTCTGTATCGGCAGCGAATACTGCGTCGCTGCCGATCCAGAATCGGCAGCGGAACTGCGTCGCTGCCGATCCAGAATCGGCAGCGGAACTGCGTCGCTGCCGATCCACAATCGGCAGCGAAATCATCCCTTTTTAACCCGGCCATCCATTCGGACGCCATTAGCCAAAGCTAATCATTCTTTGTCCCGGGCATCCGTTTGGATGCCATTAGCCGAAGCTAATCACTCTTTTGTCCCGGCCATCCGTTTGGATGCCATTAGCCGAAGCTAATCACTCTTTTGTCCCGGCCATCCGTTTGGATGCCATTAGCCGAAGCTAATCACTCTTTTGTCCCGGCCATCCATTCGGATGCCATTAGCCGAAGCTAATCACTCTTTTGTCCCGGCCATCCATTCGGATGCCATTAGCCGAAGCTAATCACTCTTTTGTCCCGGCCATCCATTCGGATGCCATTAGCCGAAGCTAATCACTCTTTGTCCCGGCCATCCGTTTGGATGCCATTAGCCGAAGCTAATCACTCTTTGTCCCGGCCATCCGTTTGGATGCCATTAGCCGAAGCTAATCACTCTTTTATCAACAATTAAGCGTTCGACAATTTAATATCGGTTCTAACAATATGGTAGTACTCAAGTTAAAATGTTCTAAGGATCAACGTATGAAAAAGAAAGGTGCAAGTCACCTACCTGTTCCACCTGTGGGTCGTTCCTGTCTTGATGATGGTCCAATCCCGACTGCACCACCTGAGACATCAATGGTCACAAATCAGCACAGTTGTATTTATTTTATTTTTGAATCACATTCATCATCACACTTATTTCAATAGTTCACATGTTCACATTAAAGTGTTCCCTATTTTACACCATCATATCATGAAATTGTTATTAGCATTTAAGTCATTCCTGCCTAGGAGGCTTATTGTAGGAATCGGCAGCGAGAACCGGTTCGCTGCGGGCTGCCCAATTCGGCAGCGAGAACTGGTTCGCTGCGGGCTGCCAGTTCGGCAGCGAGAACTGCACCGCTGTTGGCGCCACAGTTTCGCTGCACAACGCACAACTCGGCAGCGAATATCACTTCGCTGCAGGAGGTTCAGCTGCGGCAGCGAAACAGAATTTCGCTGCGCAACACACAACTCGGCAGCGAATATTACTTCGCTGCAGGAGGTTCAGCTGCGGCAGCGAAACAGAATTTCGCTGCGCAACACACAACTCGGCAGCGAATATTAATTCGCTGCAGCAGGTTCAGTTGCGGCAGCGAAACAGAATTTCGCTGCGCAACACACAACTAGGCAGCGAATATTAATTCGCTGCAGCAGGTTCAGTTGCGGCAGCGAAACAGAATTTCGCTGCGCAACCCATAATCGGGAGCATCAATTTCAGCACAATCATCACAGTAGAACACCTTAATTCCAGCAACAAACATCACAGCAGAACACATTAATTCCAGCAACAACATCACATTAATTCCAGCAACAATCATCACAGCAGAACACATTAATTCCAGCAACAATCATCACAGCAGAACACATTAATTCCAGCAACAACATCACAGCAGAACACATTAATTCCAGCAACAATCATCACAGCAGAACACATTAATTCCAGCAACAACATCACAGCAGAACACATTAATTCCCCCTAGTTAAAGCCGGCCCTCTACCATGATTTGTTAGATGTTCTGAAATTGACTTTATTTCACTTTTGTTTGCTTGTTCTCTTGGTTAATTTCAGCTTCCTTCACAGCTGGCTTAGGTCTTAGATCAATTCTTTTCTTAGGGTTTTTTTCTTCTTCTTTATTTTCGTTTTTTGATCTTACGGGGGAGAGGAAGAGAGTTTCATGACCCATACCTTCTGAATTTAACTAAGTTTGAGGAAGGTTTGACACTATTCAGCTGCTGGTTCTCCTTTTTTTTTTTTTTTCCGGCTCTCCTTTGCCTCTCCT
This sequence comes from Populus nigra, assembly GCF_951802175.1. Lineage (NCBI taxonomy): Eukaryota > Viridiplantae > Streptophyta > Magnoliopsida > Malpighiales > Salicaceae > Populus > Populus nigra. The sequence goes on along the minus strand of NC_084870.1, from coordinate 348,306 downwards.
CTATGCAGCTGCCCACTCCTCTCTCAAGGTCTCATCTCTCCCTCACAAGTTCACAAAGTAATCTCTACTGGTCTGATTTACGTTTCTGTTGTGAAAGGGGAAGGGAAGAACGGCATGCAGCTGCTGGATTTGGAAGGAGATGGGTCATTCTCTCTCCCCTCTTTGTATTTATACTACCCATCCAATGAAATGGGTTGTTTGGGGGTTGGTTTAGGTGTGTCCTTATCCTTGTTTGGTTTATCTAAAACCAGTTTTACCCCTCCCTCCCAGCTCTGCGTCACTGTTCATTGAGAAATCGGCAGCGAAAACTACATCGCTGCCGATTTCTGCATCGGCAGCTAAAACTGTGTCGCTGCCGATTTCTGCATCGGCAGCAAAAACTGTGTCGCTGCCGATCCAGAATCGGCAGCGGAACTGCGTCGCTGCCGATTTCTGCATCAGCAGCGAAAACTGCATCCATCATCATCCCTCTCTCTCTAAATATATATATATATATATATATATATATATATATATATATATATATTTTCCTTTGGGTGTTTACACCAACCGTTACTGAAGCCTGGCGCTACCAGACCTCCACCTCACCGATTATGGATTCCACATGCACTCCATGGCAAAGGGCTTGCAGAAACTCCAGTAAAATTTCGATCGCGATCCAACGGTTGGATCCAAAATTATAGCCCTTTCGAACCGTTACTCTAGCCTGGCGCATCCAGACCTCCACCTCATCGATTATGGATTCCACATGCACTCCATGGCAAAGGGCTTGCGGAAACTCCAGTAAAAGTTTGATCGCGATCCAACGGTCGGATACAAAGTTATGGCCCTTTCCAACCGTTACTGAAGCCTCGCGCTACCAGACCTCCACCTCACCGATTATGGATTCCACATGCACTCCATGGCAAAGGGCTTGCGGAAACTCCAGTAAAAGTTTGATCGCGATCCAACGGTCGGATCCAAAGTTATGGCCCTTTCGAACCGTTACTCTAGCCTGGCGCATCCAGACCTCCACCTCATCGATTATGGATTCCACATGCACTCCATGGCAAAGGGCTTGCGGAAACTCCAGTAAAAGTTTGATCGCGATCCAACGGTCGGATCCAAATTTATGGCCCTTTCCAACCGTTACTGAAGTCTGGCGCTACCAGACCTTCACGTCACCGAATATGGATTCCACATGCACTCCATGGCAAAGGGCCTTCGAAAACTCCAGTAAAAGTTTGATCGCGATCCAACGGTCGGATCCAAAGTTCTGGCCCTTTCGAACCTTTACTGAAGCCTGGCGCTACCAGACCGCCACCTCACCGAGTAAGGATTCCACGTGCACTCCATGGAAAAGGGCCTTCGGAAACTCCAGCAAAAGTTTGATCGCGATCCAACGGTCGGATCCAAATTTATAGCCCTTTCGAACCGTTACTCTAGCCTGACCCTACCAGACCTCCATCTCACCGATTATGGATTCCACCTGCACTCCATGGCAAAGGGCTTGCGGAAACTCCAGTAAAAGTTTGATCGCGATCCAACGGTCGGATCCAAAGTTATGGCCCTTTCCAACCGTTACTGAAGCCTGGCGCTACCAGACCTCCACCTCACCGATTATGGATTCCACATGCACTCCATGGCAAACGGCTTGCAGAAACTCCAGTAAAATTTCGATCGCGATCCAACGGTCGGATCCAAAGTTATAGCCCTTTCGAACCGTTACTCTAGCCTGGCGCATCCAGACCTCCACCTCATCGATTATGGATTCCACATGCACTCCATGGCAAAGGGCTTGCGGAAACTCCAGTAAAAGTTTGATCGCGATCCAACGGTCGGATCCAAAGTTATGGCCCTTTCCAACCGTTACTGAAGCCTGGCGCTACCAGACCTCCACCTCACCGATTATGGATTCCACATGCACTCCATGGCATAGGGCTTGCAGAAACTCCAGTAAAATTTCTATCGCGATCCAACGGTCGGATCCAAAGTTATAGCCCTTTCGAACCGTTACTCTAGCCTGGCGCATCCAGACCTCCACCTCATCGATTATGGATTCCACATGCACTCCATGGCAAAGGGCTTGCGGAAACTCCAGTAAAAGTTTGATCGCGATCCAACGGTCGGATCCAAATTTATGGCCCTTTCCAACCGTTACTGAAGTCTGGCGCTACCAGACCTTCACGTCACCGATTATGGATTCCACATGCACTCCATGGCAAAGGGCCTTCGAAAACTCCAGTAAAAGTTTGATCGCGATCCAACGGTCGGATCCAAATTTCTGGCCCTTTAGAACCATTACTGAAGCCTGGCGCTACCAGACCGCCACCTCACCGAGTAAGGATTCCACATACACTCCATGGAAAAGGGCCTTCGGAAACTCCAGCAAAAGTTTGATCGCGATCCAACGGTCGGATCAAAAGTTATAGCTCTTTCGTACCGTTACTCTAGCCTGGCGCTACCACACCGCCACCTCACCGATTATGGATTCCACGTGCACTCCATGGCAAAGGGCTTGCGGAAACTCAAGTAAAAGTTTGATCGCGATCCAACGGTCGGATCCAAAGTTATGGCCCTTTCCAACCGTTACTGAAGCCTGGCGCTACCAGACCTCCACCTCACCGATTAGGGATTCCACATGCACTCCATGGCATAGGGCTTGCGGAAACTCCAGTAAAATTTTGATCGCGATCCAACGGTCGGATCCAAAGTTACAGCCCTTTCGAACCGTTACTCTAGCTTGGCGCTACCAGACCTCCACCTCACCGATTATGGATTCCACATGCACTCCATGGAAAAGGGCCTTCGGAAACTCCAGTAAAAGTTTGATCGTGATAAAACGGTCGGATCAAAGGTTATAGCCCTTTCGAACCGTTACTCTAGCCTGGCGCTACCACACATCCACTTCACAGTGTATGGAGTTCACATGCACTCCATGGAGAAGGGCCTCCAGAAACTCCAGTAAAATTTTGATCGCGATCCAAATTTATAGCCCTTGCGAACCGTTACTCTAGCCTGGCCCTACCAGACCTCCATCTCACCGATTATGGATTCCACATGCACTCCATGGAAAAGGGCCTTCGGAAACTCCAGTAAAAGTTTGATGGCGATACAACGGTCGGATCAAAAGTTATAGCCCTTTCGAACCGTTACTCTAGCCTGGCGCTACCACACATCCACTTCACAGTGTATGGATTTCACATGCACTCCATAGAGAAGGGACTCCGGAAACTCCAGTAAAATTTGGATCGCGATCCAACGGTCGGATCCAAATTTATAGCCCTTTCGAACCGTTACTCTAGCCTGGCCCTACCAGACCTCCATCTCACTGATTATGGATTCCACATGCACTCCATGGCAAAGGGCTTGCGGAAGCTCCAGTAAAAGTTCGATCGCGATCCAACGGTCGGATCCAAAGTTATGGCCCTTTCGAACCGTTACTGAAGCCTCGCGCTACCAGACCTCCACCTCATCGATTATGGATTCCACATGCACTCCATGGCAAAGGGCTTACGGAAACTCCAGTAAAGGTTTGATCGCGATCCAACGGTCGGATCCAAAGTTATGGCCCTTTCCAACCGTTACTGAAGCCAGGCGCTACCAGACCTCAACCTCAGCGATTATGGATTCCACATGCACTCCATGGCAAAGGGCTTGCGGAAACTCCAGTAAAATTTTGATCGCGATCCAACGGTCGGATCCAAAGTTACAGCCCTTTCGAGCCGTTACTCTAGCCTGGCCCTATCAGACCTCCATCTCACCGATTATGGATTCCACATGCACTCCATGGCAAAGGGCTTGCGGAAACTCCAGTAAAAGTTTGATCGCGATCCAACGGTCGGATCCAAATTTATAGCCCTTTCGAACCGTTACTCTAGCCTGACCCTACCAGACCTCCATCTCACCGATTATGGATTCCACCTGCACTCCATGGCAAAGGGCTTGCGGAAACTCCAGTAAAAGTTTGATCGCGATCCAACGGTCGGATCCAAAGTTATGGCCCTTTCCAACCGTTACTGAAGCCTGGCGCTACCAGACCTCCACCTCACCGATTATGGATTCCACATGCACTCCATGGCAAACGGCTTGCAGAAACTCCAGTAAAATTTCGATCGCGATCCAACGGTCGGATCCAAAGTTATAGCCCTTTCGAACCGTTACTCTAGCCTGGCGCATCCAGACCTCCACCTCATCGATTATGGATTCCACATGCACTCCATGGCAAAGGGCTTGCGGAAACTCCAGTAAAAGTTTGATCGCGATCCAACGGTCGGATCCAAAGTTATGGCCCTTTCCAACCGTTACTGAAGCCTGGCGCTACCAGACCTCCACCTCACCGATTATGGATTCCACATGCACTCCATGGCATAGGGCTTGCAGAAACTCCAGTAAAATTTCTATCGCGATCCAACGGTCGGATCCAAAGTTATAGCCCTTTCGAACCGTTACTCTAGCCTGGCGCATCCAGACCTCCACCTCATCGATTATGGATTCCACATGCACTCCATGGCAAAGGGCTTGCGGAAACTCCAGTAAAAGTTTGATCGCGATCCAACGGTCGGATCCAAATTTATGGCCCTTTCCAACCGTTACTGAAGTCTGGCGCTACCAGACCTTCACGTCACCGATTATGGATTCCACATGCACTCCATGGCAAAGGGCCTTCGAAAACTCCAGTAAAAGTTTGATCGCGATCCAACGGTCGGATCCAAATTTCTGGCCCTTTCGAACCATTACTGAAGCCTGGCGCTACCAGACCGCCACCTCACCGAGTAAGGATTCCACATACACTCCATGGAAAAGGGCCTTCGGAAACTCCAGCAAAAGTTTGATCGCGATCCAACGGTCGGATCAAAAGTTATAGCTCTTTCGTACCGTTACTCTAGCCTGGCGCTACCACACCGCCACCTCACCGATTATGGATTCCACGTGCACTCCATGGCAAAGGGCTTGCGGAAACTCAAGTAAAAGTTTGATCGCGATCCAACGGTCGGATCCAAAGTTATGGCCCTTTCCAACCGTTACTGAAGCCTGGCGCTACCAGACCTCCACCTCACCGATTAGGGATTCCACATGCACTCCATGGCATAGGGCTTGCGGAAACTCCAGTAAAATTTTGATCGCGATCCAACGGTCGGATCCAAAGTTACAGCCCTTTCGAACCGTTACTCTAGCTTGGCGCTACCAGACCTCCACCTCACCGATTATGGATTCCACATGCACTCCATGGAAAAGGGCCTTCGGAAACTCCAGTAAAAGTTTGATCGTGATAAAACGGTCGGATCAAAGGTTATAGCCCTTTCGAACCGTTACTCTAGCCTGGCGCTACCACACATCCACTTCACAGTGTATGGAGTTCACATGCACTCCATGGAGAAGGGCCTCCAGAAACTCCAGTAAAATTTTGATCGCGATCCAACGGTCGGATCCAAATTTATAGCCCTTGCGAACCGTTACTCTAGCCTGGCCCTACCAGACCTCCATCTCACCGATTATGGATTCCACATGCACTCCATGGAAAAGGGCCTTCGGAAACTCCAGTAAAAGTTTGATGGCGATACAACGGTCGGATCAAAAGTTATAGCCCTTTCGAACCGTTACTCTAGCCTGGCGCTACCACACATCCACTTCACAGTGTATGGATTTCACATGCACTCCATAGAGAAGGGACTCCGGAAACTCCAGTAAAATTTGGATCGCGATCCAACGGTCGGATCCAAATTTATAGCCCTTTCGAACCGTTACTCTAGCCTGGCCCTACCAGACCTCCATCTCACTGATTATGGATTCCACATGCACTCCATGGCAAAGGGCTTGCGGAAGCTCCAGTAAAAGTTCGATCGCGATCCAACGGTCGGATCCAAAGTTATGGCCCTTTCGAACCGTTACTGAAGCCTCGCGCTACCAGACCTCCACCTCATCGATTATGGATTCCACATGCACTCCATGGCAAAGGGCTTACGGAAACTCCAGTAAAGGTTTGATCGCGATCCAACGGTCGGATCCAAAGTTATGGCCCTTTCCAACCGTTACTGAAGCCAGGCGCTACCAGACCTCAACCTCAGCGATTATGGATTCCACATGCACTCCATGGCAAAGGGCTTGCGGAAACTCCAGTAAAATTTTGATCGCGATCCAACGGTCGGATCCAAAGTTACAGCCCTTTCGAGCCGTTACTCTAGCCTGGCCCTATCAGACCTCCATCTCACCGATTATGGATTCCACATGCACTCCATGGCAAAGGGCTTGCGGAAACTCCAGTAAAAGTTTGATCGCGATCCAACGGTCGGATCCAAAGTTATGGCCCTTTCCAACCGTTACTGAAGCCTGGCGCTACCAGACCGCCACCTCACCGAGTAAGGATTCCACATGCACTCCATGGAAAAGGGCCTTCGGAAACTCCAGCAAAAGTTTGATCGCGATCCAACGGTCGGATCAAAAGTTATAGCCCTTTCGAACCGTTACTCTAGCCTGGCGCTACCAGACCGCCACCTCACCGATTATGGATTCCACGTGCACTCCATGGCAAAGGGCTTGCGGAAACTCAAGTAAAAGTTTGATCGCGATCCAACGGTCGGATCCAAAGTTATGGCCCTTTCCAACCGTTACTGAAGCCTGGCGCTACCAGACCTCCACCTCACCGATTAGGGATTCCACATGCACTCCATGGCATAGGGCTTGCGGAAACTCCAGTAAAATTTTGATCGCGATCCAACGGTCGGATCCAAAGTTACAGCCCTTTCGAACCGTTACTCTAGCCTGGCGCTACCAGACCTCCACCTCACCGATTATGGATTCCACATGCACTCCATGGAAAAGGGCCTTCGGAAACTCCAGTAAAAGTTTGATCGCGATAAAACGGTCGCATCAAAGGTTATAGCCCTTTCGAACCGTTACTCTAGCCTGGCGCTACCACACATCCACTTCACAGTGTATGGATTTCACATGCACTCCATGGAGAAGGGCCTCCGGAAACTCCAGTAAAATTTTGATCGCGATCCAACGGTCGGATCCAAATTTATAGCCCTTGCGAACCGTTACTCTAGCCTGGCCCTACCAGACCTCCATCTCACCGATTATGGATTCCACATGCACTCCATGGAAAAGGGCCTTCGGAAACTCTAGTAAAAGTTTGATGGCGATACAACGGTCGGATCAAAAGTTATAGCCCTTTCGAACCGTTACTCTAGCCTGGCGCTACCACACATCCACTTCACAGTGTATGGATTTCTCATGCACTCCATGGAGAAGGGCCTCCGGAAACTCCAGTAAAATTTTGATCGCGATCCAACGGTCGGATCCAAATTTATAGCCCTTTCGAACAGTTACTCTAGCCTGGCCCTACCAGACCTCCATCTCACTGATTATGGATTCCACATGCACTCCATGGCAAAGGGCTTGCGGAAACTCCAGTAAAAGTTTGATCGCGATCCAACGGTCGGATCCAAAGTTATGGCCCTTTCCAACCGTTACTGAAGCCTGGCGCTACCAGACCTCCACCTCACCGCTTATGGATTCCATTACGGAAACTCCAGTAAAAGTTTGATCGCGATCCAACGGTCAGATCCATAGTTATGGCCCTTTCCAACCATTTCTGAAGCCTGGCGCTACCAGACCTCCACCTCACCGATTAGGGATTCCACATGCACTCCATGGCAAAGGGCTTGCGGAAACTCCAGTAAAATTTTGATCGCGATCCAACGGTCGGATCCAAAGTTATAGCCCTTTCGAACCGTTATTCTAGCCTGGCGCATCCAGACCTCCACCTCACCGATTATGGATTCCACATGCACTCCATGGCAAAGGGCTTGCGGAAACTCCAGTAAAAGTTTGATCGCGATCCAACGGTCAGATCCAAAGTTATGGCCCTTTCCAACCGTTTCTGAAGCCTGGCGCTACCAGACCTCCACCTCACCGCTTATGGATTCCACATGCACTCCATGGCAAAGGGCTTGCGGAAACTCCAGTAAAAGTTTGATCGCGATCCAACGGTCGGATCCAAAGTTATGGCCCTCTCGAACCGTTACTGAAGCCTCGCGCTTCCAGACCTCCAGCTCATCGATTACGGATTCCACATGCACTACATGGCAAAGGGCTTGCGGAAACTTCAGTAAAAGTTTGATCGCGATCCAACGGTCGGATCCAAAGTTATGGCCCTTTCCAACCGTTTCTGAAGCCTGACGCTACCAGACCTCCACCTCACCGATTATGGATTCCACATGCACTCCATGTTAAAGGGCTTGCGGAAATTCCGGTAAAAGTTTGATCGCGATCCAACGGTCGGATCCAAAGTTATGGCTCTTTCGAACCGTTACTGAAGCCTGGTGCTACGAGACCTCCACCTCACCGATTATGGATTCCACATGCACTCCATGGCAAAGGGCTTGCGGAAAATCCAGTAAAACTTTGATCGCGATCCAACGGTCGGATCCAAAGTAATAGCCCTTTCGAACCGTTACTCTAGCCTGGCGCTCCCAGACCTCCACCTTACCGATTATGGATTCCACATGCACTCCATGGCAAAGGGCTGGCGGAAACTCCAGTAAAATTTTGATCGCGATCCAACGGTCGGATCCAAAGTTACGGCCCTTTCGAACCGTTACTGAAGTCTGGCGCTACCAGACCTCCACCTCACCGATTATGGATTCCACATGCACTCCATGTTAAAGGGCTTGCGGAAACTCCAGTAAAAGTTTGATCGCGATCCAACGGTCGGATCCAAAGTTATGGCCCTTTCCAACCGTTACTGAAGCCTGGCGCTACCAGACCTCCACCTCACCGATTATGGATTCCACATGCACTCCATGTTAAAGGGCTTGCGGAAATTCGAGTAAAAGTTTGATCGCGATCCAACGGTCGGATCCAAAGTTATGGCCCTTTCGAACCGTTACTGAAGCCTCACGCTACCAGACCTCAACCTCATCGATTATGGATTCCACATGCACTCCATGGCAAAGGGCTAGCGGAAACTCCAGTAAAATTTTGATCGCGATCCAACGGTCGAATCCAAAGTTATAGCCCTTTCGAACCGTTACTCTAGCCTGGCGCTACCAGACCTCCACCTCACCGATTATGGATTCCACATGCACTCCATGGCAAAGGGCCTTCGGAAACTCCAGCAAAAGTTTGATCGCGATCCAACGGTCGGATCAAAAGTTATAGCCGTTTCGAACCGTTACTCTAGCCTGGCGCTACCAGACCTCCACCTCACCGATTATGGATTCCACATGCACTCCATGGAAAAGGGCTTGCTGAAACTCCAGTAAAAGTTTGATCGCTATCCAACGGTCGGATCAAAAGTTATAGCCCTTTCGAACCGTTACTCTATCCTGGCGCTACCAGACCTCCACCTCACCGATTATGGATTCCACATGCACTCCATGGCAAAGGGCATGCGGAAACTCCAGAAAAAGTTTGATCGCGATCCAACGGTCGGATCCAAAGTTACAGCCCTTTCGAACCGTTACTCTAGCCTGGCGCTACCAGACCTCTACCTCACCGATTATGGATTCCACATGCACTCCATGGAAAAGGGCTTGCGGAAACTCCAGTAAAAGTTTGATCGCGATCCAACAGTCGGATCCAAAGTTACAGCCCTTTCGAACCGTTACTCTAGCCTGGCACTACCAGACCTCCACCTCACCGATTATGGATTCCACATGCACTCCATGGAAAAGGGCTTGCGAAAACTCCAGTAAAAGTTTGATCGCGATCCAACGGTCGGATCCAAAGTTATGGACCTTTCCAACCGTTACTGAAGCCTGGCGCTACCAGACCACCACCTCACCGATTATGGATTCCACATGCACTCCATGGCAAAGGGCTTGCGGAAGCTCCAGTAAAAGTTCGATCGCGATCCAACGGTCGGATCCAAAGTTATGGCCCTTTCGAACCGTTACTGAAGCCTCGCGCTACCAGACCTCCACCTCATCGATTATGGATTCCACATGCACTCCATGGCAAAGGGCTTACGGAAACTCCAGTAAAAGTTTGATCGCGATCCAACGGTCGGATCCAAAGTTATGGCCCTTTCCAACCGTTACTGAAGCCAGGCGCTACCAGACCTCAACCTCAGCGATTATGGATTCCACATGCACTCCATGGCAAAGGGCTTGCGGAAACTCCAGTAAAATTTTGATCGCGATCCAACGGTCGGATCCAAAGTTATGGCCCTTTCAAACCGTTACTGAAGCCTCGCGCTACCAGACCTCCACCTCACAGAGTGTGGATTCCATATGCCCTCCATGGAAAAGGGCCTTCGGAAACTCCAGCAAAAGTTTGATCGCGATCCAACGGTCGGATCCAAAGTTACAGCCCTTTCGAACCGTTACTCTAGCCTGGCGCTACCAGACCTCCACCTCGCCGATTATGGATTCCACATGCACTCCATGGTAAAGGGCTTGCAGAAACTCTAGTAAAAGTTTGATCGCGATCCAACGGTCGGATCCAAAGTTACAGCCCTTTCGAACCGTTACTCTAGCCTGGCGCTACCAGACCTCCACCTCACCGATTATGGATTCCACATGCACTCCATGGTAAAGGGCTTGCGAAAACTCCAGTAAAAGTTTGATCGCGATCCAACGGTCGGATCCAAAGTTATGGCCCTTTCCAACCGTTACTGAAGCCTGTCGCTACCAGACCACCACCTCACCGATTATGGATTCCACATGCACTCCATGGCAAAGGGCTTGCGGAAGCTCCAGTAAAAGTTCGATCGCGATCCAACGGTCGGATCCAAAGTTATGGCCCTTTCGAACCGTTACTGAAGCCTCGCGCTACCAGACCTCCACCTCATCGATTATGGATTCCACATGCACTCCATGGCAAAGGGCTTACGGAAACTCCAGTAAAAGTTTGATCGCGATCCAACGGTCGGATCCCAAGTTATGGCCCTTTCCAACCGTTACTGAAGCCTCGCGCTACCAGACCTCAACCTCATCGATTATGGATTCCACATGCACTCCATGGCAAAAGGCTTGCGAAAACTCCAGTAAAATTTTGATCGCGATCCAACGGTCGGATCCAAAGTTATAGCCCTTTCGAACCGTTACTCTAGCCTGGCGCTACCAGACCTCCACCTCACCGATTATGGATTCCACATGCACTCCATGGAAAAGGGCTTGCTGAAACTCCAGTAAAAGTTTGATCGCTATCCAACGGTCGGATCAAAAGTTATAGCCCTTTCGAACCGTTACTCTATCCTGGCGCTACCAGACCTCCACCTCACCGATTATGGATTCCACATGCACTCCATGGCAAACGGTTTGTGGAAACTCCAGTAAAAGTTTGATCGCGATCCAACGGTCGGATCCAAAGTTACAGCCCTTTCCAACCGTTACTGAAGCCTGGCGCTACTAGACCTCCACCTCACCGATTATGGATTCCACATGCACTCCATGGCAAAGGGCATGCGGAAACTCCAGTAAAAGTTTGATCGCGATCCAACCGTCGGATCCAAAGTTATGGCCCTTTCGAACCGTTACTGAAGCCTCGCGCTACCAGACCTCCACCTCAGCGATTATGGATTCCACATGCACTCCATGGCAAAGGGCTTGCAGAAACTCCAGTAAAAGTTTGATCGCGATCCAACGGTCGGATCCAAAGTTATGGCCCTTTCAAACCGTTACTGAAGCCTCGCGCTACCAGACCTCCACCTCACCGAGTGTGGATTCCATATGCCCTCCATGGAAAAGGGCCTTCGGAAACTCCAGCAAAAGTTTGATCGCGATCCAACGGTCGGATCAAAAGTTATCGCCCTTTCGAACCGTTACTCTAGCTTGGCGCTACCAGACCTCCACCTCACGGAGTATGGATTCCATATGCCCTCCATAGAAAAGGGCCTTCGGAAACTCCAGTAAAAGTTTGATCGCCATCAAACGGTCGGATCAAAAGTTATAGCCCTTTCGAACAGTTACTCTAGCCTGGCGCTACCAGTCCTCCAATTCACGGAATATGGATTCCACATGCACTCCATGGAAAAGGGCCTTCGAAAACTCCAGTAAAAGTTTGATCGGGATCCAATGGTCGGATCCAAAGTTATGGCCCTTTCGAACCGTTACTAAAGCCTCGCGCTTCCAGACCGCCACCTCACCAATTATGGATTCCACATGCACTCCATGGCAAAGGGCTTGCGGAAACTCCAGTAAAAGTTTGATCGTGATCCAACGGTCGGATCCAAAGTTATAGCACTTTCGAACCGTTACTCTAGCCTGGCGCTACCAGACCTCCACCTCACCGATTATGGATTCGACATGCACTCCATGGCAAAGGGCTTGCGGAAACTCCAGTAAAAGTTTGATCGCGATCCAACGGTCGGATCCAAAGTTATGGCCTTTTGGAACCGTTACTTAAGCCTGGCGCTACCAGACCTCCACCTCACGGAGTATGGATTCCATATCCCCTCCATGGAAAAGGGCCTTCGGAAACTCCAGTAAAAGTTTGATCGCCATCAAACGGTCGGATCAAAAGTTATAGCCCTTTCGAACCGTTAATCTAGCCTGGCACTACCAGTCCTCCACTTCACGGAGTATGGATTCCACATGCACTCCATGGAAAAGGGCCTTCGAAAACTCCAGTAAAAGTTTGATCGCCATCAAACGGTCGGATCAAAAGTTATAGCCCTTTCGAACCGTTACTTTAGCCTGGCGCTACCAGACCGCCACCTCCCAATTATGGATTCCAGATGCAGTCCATGGCAAAGGGCTTGTGGAAACTCCAGTAAAATTTTGATCGCGATCCAACGGTCGGATCCAAAGTTACAGCCCTTTCCAACCGTTACTGAAGCCTGGCGCTACCAGACCTCCACCTCACCGATTATGGATTCCACATGCACTCCATGGCAAAGGGCATGCGGAAACTCCAGTAAAAGTTCGATCGCGATCCAACGGTCGGATCCAAAGTTAGGGCCCTTTCCAATCGTTACTGAAGCCTGGCGCTACCAGACCTCCACCTCACCGATTATGGATTCCACATGCACTCCATGGCAAAGGGCTTGCGGAAAATCCAGTAAAATTTTGATCGCGATCCAACGGTCGGATCCAAAGTTATAGCACTTTCGAACCGTTACTCTAGCCTGGCGCTACCAGACCTACACCTCACCGATTATAGCTTCGACATGCACTCCATGGCAAAGGGCTTGCGGAAACTCCAGTAAAAGTTTGATCGCGATCCAACGATCGGATCCAAAGTTATGGCCCTTTCCAATCGTTACTGAAGCCTGGCGCTACCAGACCTCCACCTCACCGATTATGGATTCCACATGCACTCCATGGCAAAGGGCTTGCGGAAACTCCAGTAAAAGTTTGATCGCGATCCAACGGTCGGATCCAAAGTTATGGCCCTTTCCAATCGTTACTGAAGCCTGGCGCTACCAGACCTCCACCTCACCGATTATGGATTCCACATGCACTCCATGGCAAAGGGCTTGCGGAAAATCCAGTAAAATTTTGATCGCGATCCAACGGTCGGATCCAAAGTTATAGCACTTTCGAACCGTTACTCTAGCCTGGCGCTACCAGACCTCCACCTCACCGATTATAGATTCGACATGCACTCCATGGCAAAGGGCTTGCGAAAACTCCAGTAAAAGTTTGATCGCGATCCAACGGTCGGATCCAAAGTTATGGCCCTTTCGAACCGTTATTGAAGCCTCGCGCTACCAGACTGCCACCTCACCGATTATGGATTCCACATGCACTCCATGGCAAAGGGCTCGCGGAAACTCCAGTAAAAGTTTGATCGCGATCCAACGGTCGGATCCAAAGTTATGGCCCTTTCCAACCGTTACTGAAGCCTGGCGCTACCAGACCGCCACCTCACCGATTATGGATTCCATATGGAGTCCATGGCAAAGGGCTTGCGGAAACTCCAGTAAAAGTTTGATCGCGATCCAACGGTCGGATCCAAAGTTATGGCCTTTTGGAACCGTTACTTAAGCCTGGCGCTACCAGACCGCCACCTCACCAAGTATGGATTCCACATGCACTCCATGGAAAAGGGCCTTCGGAAACTCCAGCAAAAGTTTGATCGCGATCCAACGGTCGAATCAAAAGTTATAGCCCTTTCGAACCGTTACTCTAGCCTGGCGCTACCAGACCTCCACCTCACGGAGTATGGATTCCATATCCCCTCCATGGAAAAGGGCCTTCGGAAACTCCAGTAAAAGTTTGATCGCCATCAAACGGTCGGATCAAAAGTTATAGCCCTTTCGAACCGTTAATCTAGCCTGACGCTACCAGTCCTCCACTTCACGGAGTATGGATTCCACATGCACTCCATGGAAAAGGGCCTTCGAAAACTCCAGTAAAAGTTTGATCGCGATCCAACGGTCGAATCCAAAGTTATGGCCCTTTCCAACAGTTACTGAAGCCTCGCGCTATCAGACCTCCACCTCACCGAGTATGGATTCCACATGCCCTCCATGGAAAAGGGCCTTCGGAAACTCCAGTAAAAGTTTGATCGCCTTCAAACGGTCGGAAAAAAAGTTATAGCCCTTTCGAACCGTTACTCTAGCCTGGCGCTACCAGACCTCCACCTCACCGATTATGGATTCGACATGCACTCCATGGCAAACGGTTTGTGGAAACTCCAGTAAAAGTTTGATCGCGATCCAACGGTCGGATCCAAAGTTATGGCCTTTTCGAACCGTTACTTAAGCCTAGCACTACCAGACCGCCACCGCACCGAGTATTGATTCCACATGCACTCCATGGAAAAGGGCCTTCGGAAACTCCAGCAAAAGTTTGATCGCGATCCAACGGTCGGATCAAAAGTTATAGCCCTTTCGAACCGTTACTCTAGCCTGGTGCTACCAGACCTCCACCTCACGGAGTATGGATTCCATATGCCCTCCATGGAAAAGGGCCTTCGGAAACTCCAGTAAAAGTTTGATCGCCTTCAAACGGTCGGATCAAAAGTTATAGCCCTTTCGAACCGTTACTCTAGCCTGGCGCTACCAGTCCTCCACTTCACCGAGTATGGATTCCACATGCACTCCATGGAAAAGGGCATTCGAAAACTCCAGTAAAAGTTTGATCGCGATCCAACGGTCGAATCCAAAGTTATGGCCCTTTCCAACAGTTACTGAAGCCTCGCGCTACCAGACCGCCACCTCACCGATTATGGATTCCACATGCACTCCATGGCAAAGGGCTTGCGGAAACTCGAGTAAAAGTTTGATCGCGATCCAACGGTCGGATCCAAAGTTACGGCCCTTTCGAACCGTTACTGAAGCCTGGTGCTACCAGACCTCCACCTCACCGATTATGGATTCCACATGCACTCCATGTTAAAGGGCTCGCGAAAACTCCAGTAAAAGTTTGATCGCGATCCAACGGTCGGATCCAAAGTTATGGCCCTTTCGAACCGTTACTGAAGCCTGGCGCTATCAGACCTCCACCTCACCGAGTATGGATTCCACATGCCCTCCATGGAAAAGGGCCTTCGGAAACTCCAGTAAAAGTTTGATCGCCTTCAAACGGTCGGAAAAAAAGTTATAGCCCTTTCGAACCGTTACTCTAGCCTGGCGCTACCAGTCCTTCACTTCACCGAGTATGGATTCCACATGCACTCCATGGAAAAGGGCATTCGAAAACTCCAGTAAAAGTTTGATCGCGATCCAACGGTCGAATCCAAAGTTATGGCCCTTTCCAACCGTTACTAAAGCCTGGCGTTACCAGACCGCCACCTCACCGATTATGGATTCCACATGCACTCCATGGCAAAGGGCTTGCGGAAAATCCATCAAAATTTTGATCGCGATCCAACGGTCGGATCCAAAGTTATGGCCCTTTCGAACCGTTACTGAAGCCTGGCGCTAGGAGACCTCCACCTCACCGAGTATGGATTCCACATGCACTCCATGGCAAAGGGCTTGCGGAAACTCCAGTAAAATTTTGATCGCGATCCAACGGTCGGATCCTAAGTTATAGCCCTTTCGAACCGTTACTCTAGCCTGGCGCTACCAGACCTCCACCTCACCGATTATGGATTCCACATGCACTCCATGGCAAAGGGCTTGCGGAAACTCCAGTAACAGTTTGATCGCGATCCAAAGGTCGGATCCAAAGTTACGGCCCTTTCGAACCGTTACTAAAGCCTGGCACTACCAGACCTCTACCTCACCGATTATGGATTCCACATGCACTCCATGGAAAAGGGCCTTCGGAAACTCCAGCAAATGTTTGATCGCGATCCAACGGTCGGATCAAAAGTTATAGCACTTTTGAACCGTTACTCTAGCCTGGCGCTACCAGACCTCCACCTCACGGAGTATGGATTCCATATGCCCTCCATGGAAAAGGGCCTTCGAAAACTACAGTAAAAGTTTGATCGCCATCAAACGGTCGGATCAAAATTTATATCCCTTTCGAACCGTTACTCTAGCCTGGCACTACCAGACCTCCACCTCACCAATTATGGATTCCACATGCACTCCATGGCAAACGGTTTGTGGAAACTCCAGTAAAAGTTTGATCGCGATCCAACGGTCGGATCCAAAGTTATGGCCCTTTCCAACAGTTACTGAAGCCTCGCGCTACCAGACCGCCACCTCACCGATTATGGATTCCACATGCACTCCATGGCAAAGGGCTTGCGGAAACTCGAGTAAAAGTTTGATCGCGATCCAACGGTCGGATCCAAAGTTATGGCCCTTTGCAACCGTTACTGAAGCCTGGTGCTACCAGACCTCCACCTCACCGATTATGGATTCCACATGCACTCCATGTTAAAGGGCTCGCGAAAACTCCAGTAAAAGTTTGATCGCGATCCAACGGTCGGATCCAAAGTTATGGCCCTTTCGAACCGTTACTGAAGCCTGGCGCTATCAGACCTCCACCTCACCGAGTATGGATTCCACATGCCCTCCATGGAAAAGGGCCTTCGGAAACTCCAGTAAAAGTTTGATCGCCTTCAAACGGTCGGAAAAAAAGTTATAGCCCTTTCGAACCGTTACTCTAGCCTGGCGCTACCAGTCCTTCACTTCACCGAGTATGGAATCCACATGCACTCCATGGAAAAGGGCATTCGAAAACTCCAGTAAAAGTTTGATCGCGATCCAACGGTCGAATCCAAAGTTATGGCCCTTTCCAACCGTTACTGAAGCCTGGCGTTAC
Source organism: Populus nigra (assembly GCF_951802175.1). NCBI lineage: Eukaryota > Viridiplantae > Streptophyta > Magnoliopsida > Malpighiales > Salicaceae > Populus > Populus nigra. The sequence continues at coordinate 331,210 of NC_084870.1, read as the reverse complement.
CAGACCGCCACCTCACCGATTATGGATTCCACATGCACTCCATGGCAAAGGGCTTGCGGAAAATCCAGCAAAATTTTGATCGCGATCCAACGGTCGGATCCAAAGTTATGGCCCTTTCGAACCGTTACTGAAGCCTGGCGCTAGGAGACCTCCACCTCACCGAGTATGGATTCCACATGCACTCCATGGCAAAGGGCTTGCGGAAACTCCAGTAAAATTTTGATCGCGATCCAACGGTCGGATCCTAAGTTATAGCCCTTTCGAACCGTTACTCTAGCCTGGCGCTACCAGACCTCCACCTCACCGATTATGGATTCCACATGCACTCCATGGCAAAGGGCTTGCGGAAACTCCAGTAACAGTTTGATCGCGATCCAAAGGTCGGATCAAAAGTTACGGCCCTTTCGAACCGTTACTGAAGCCTGGCACTACCAGACCTCCACCTCACCGATTATGGATTCCACATGCACTCCATGGAAAAGGGCCTTCGGAAACTCCAGCAAATGTTTGATCGCGATCCAACGGTCGGATCAAAAGTTATAGCACTTTTGAACCGTTACTCTAGCCTGGCGCTACCAGACCTCCACCTCACGGAGTATGGATTCCATATGCCCTCCATGGAAAAGGGCCTTCGAAAACTACAGTAAAAGTTTGATCGCCATCAAACGGTCGGATCAAAATTTATATCCCTTTCGAACCGTTACTCTGGCCTGCGCTACCAGACCTCCACCTCACCAATTATGGATTCCACATGCACTCCATGGCAAACGGTTTGTGGAAACTCCAGTAAAAGTTTGATCGCGATCCAACGGTCGGATCCAAAGTTATGGCCCTTTCGAACCGTTACTGAAGCCTGGCGCTACCAGACCTCCACCTCACCGATTATGGATTCCACATGCACTCCATGGCAAAGGGCTTGCGGAAAATCCAGCAAAATTTTGATCGCGATCCAACGGTCGGATCCAAAGTTATGGCCCTTTCGAACCGTTACTGAAACCTGGCGCTAGGAGACCTCCACCTCACCGAGTATGGATTCCACATGCACTCCATGGCAAAGGGCTTGCGGAAACTCCAGTAAAATTTTGATCGCGATCCAACGGTCGGATCCTAAGTTATAGCCCTTTCGAACCGTTACTCTAGCCTGGCGCTACCAGACCTCCACCTCACCGATTATGGATTCCACATGCACTCCACGGCAAAGGGCTTGCGGAAACTCCAGTAAAAGTTTGATCGCGATCCAACGGTCGGATCCAAAGTTAAGGCCCTTTCGAACCGTTACTGAAGCCTGGCACTACCAGACCTCCACCTCACCGATTATGGATTCCACATGCACTCCATGGCAAAGGGCTTGCGGAAACTCCAGTAAAAGTTTGGTCGCGATCCAACGGTCGGATCCAAAGTTACGGCCCTTTCGAACCGTTACTGAAGCCTGGCACTACCAGACCTCCACCTCACCGATTATGGATTCCACATGCACTCCATAGAAAAGGGCCTTCGGAAACTCCAGCAAAAGTTTGATCGCGATCCAACGGTCGGATCAAAAGTTATAGCACTTTTGAATCGTTACTCTAGCCTGGCGCTACCAGACCTCCACCTCACGGAGTATGGATTCCAGATGCCCTCCATGGAAAAGGGCCTTCGGAAACTCCAGTAAAAGTTTGATCGCCATCAAACGGTCGGATCAAAATTTATAGCCCTTTCGAACCGTTACTCTAACCTGGCACTACCAGACCTCCACTTCACGGAGTATGGATTCCAAATGCACTCCATGTTAAAGGGCCTTCGAAAACTCCAGTAAAAGTTTGATCGCGATCCAACGGTCGGATCCAAAGTTATGGCCCTTTCGAACCGTTACTGAAGCCTGGCGCTATCAGACCTCCACCTCACCGAGTATGGATTCCACATGCACTCCATGGCAAAGGGCTTGCGGAAACTCGAGTAAAAGTTTGATCGCGATCCAACGGTCGGATCCAAAGTTATGGCCCTTTGCAACCGTTACTGAAGCCTGGTGCTACCAGACCTCCACCTCACCGATTATGGATTCCACATGCACTCCATGTTAAAGGGCTCGCGAAAACTCCAGTAAAAGTTTGATCGCGATCCAACGGTCGGATCCAAAGTTATGGCCCTTTCGAACCGTTACTGAAGCCTGGCGCTATCAGACCTCCACCTCACCGAGTATGGATTCCACATGCCCTCCATGGAAAAGGGCCTTCGGAAACTCCAGTAAAAGTTTGATCGCCTTCAAACGGTCGGAAAAAAAGTTATAGCCCTTTCGAACCGTTACTCTAGCCTGGCGCTACCAGTCCTTCACTTCACCGAGTATGGATTCCACATGCACTCCATGGAAAAGGGCATTCGAAAACTCCAGTAAAAGTTTGATCGCGATCCAACGGTCGAATCCAAAGTTATGGCCCTTTCCAACCGTTACTGAAGCCTGGCGTTACCAGACCGCCACCTCACCGATTATGGATTCCACATGCACTCCATGGCAAAGGGCTTGCGGAAAATGCAGCAAAATTTTGATCGCGATCCAACGGTCGGATCCAAAGTTATGGCCCTTTCGAACCGTTACTGAAGCCTGGCGCTAGGAGACCTCCACCTCACCGAGTATGGATTCCACATGCACTCCATGGCAAAGGGCTTGCGGAAACTCCAGTAAAATTTTGATCGCGATCCAACGGTCGGATCCTAAGTTATAGCCCTTTCGAACCGTTACTCTAGCCTGGCGCTACCAGACCTCCACCTCACCGATTATGGATTCCACATGCACTCCATGGCAAAGGCTTGCGGAAACTCCAGTAACAGTTTGATCGCGATCCAAAGGTCGGATCAAAAGTTACGGCCCTTTCGAACCGTTACTGAAGCCTGGCACTACCAGACCTCCACCTCACCGATTATGGATTCCACATGCACTCCATGGAAAAGGGCCTTCGGAAACTCCAGCAAATGTTTGATCGCGATCCAACGGTCGGATCAAAAGTTATAGCACTTTTGAACCGTTACTCTAGCCTGGCGCTACCAGACCTCCACCTCACGGAGTATGGATTCCATATGCCCTCCATGGAAAAGGGCCTTCGAAAACTACAGTAAAAGTTTGATCGCCATCAAACGGTCGGATCAAAATTTATATCCCTTTCGAACCGTTACTCTAGCCTGCGCTACCAGACCTCCACCTCACCAATTATGGATTCCACATGCACTCCATGGCAAACGGTTTGTGGAAACTCCAGTAAAAGTTTGATCGCGATTCAACGGTCGGATCCAAAGTTATGGCCCTTTCGAACCGTTACTGAAGCCTGGCGCTACCAGACCTCCACCTCACCGATTATGGATTCCACATGCACTCCATGGCAAAGGGCTTGCGGAAAATCCAGCAAAATTTTGATCGCGATCCAACGGTCGGATCCAAAGTTATGGCCCTTTCGAACCGTTACTGAAACCTGGCGCTAGGAGACCTCCACCTCACCGAGTATGGATTCCACATGCACTCCATGGCAAAGGGCTTGCGGAAACTCCAGTAAAATTTTGATCGCGATCCAACGGTCGGATCCTAAGTTATAGCCCTTTCGAACTGTTACTCTAGCCTGGCGCTACCAGACCTCCACCTCACCGATTATGGATTCCACATGCACTCCATGGCAAAGGGCTTGCGGAAACTCCAGTAAAAGTTTGATCGCGATCCAACGGTCGGATCCAAAGTTAAGGCCCTTTCGAACCGTTACTGAAGCCTGGCACTACCAGACCTCCACCTCACCGATTATGGATTCCACATGCACTCCATGGCAAAGGGCTTGCGGAAACTCCAGTAAAAGTTTGGTCGCGATCCAACGGTCGGATCCAAAGTTACGGCCCTTTCGAACCGTTACTGAAGCCTGGCACTACCAGACCTCCACCTCACCGATTATGGATTCCACATGCACTCCATAGAAAAGGGCCTTCGGAAACTCCAGCAAAAGTTTGATCGCGATCCAACGGTCGGATCAAAAGTTATAGCACTTTTGAATCGTTACTCTAGCCTGGCGCTACCAGACCTCCACCTCACGGAGTATGGATTCCAGATGCCCTCCATGGAAAAGGGCCTTCGGAAACTCCAGTAAAAGTTTGATCGCCATCAAACGGTCGGATCAAAATTTATAGCCCTTTCGAACCGTTACTCTAACCTGGCACTACCAGACCTCCACTTCACGGAGTATGGATTCCAAATGCACTCCATGTTAAAGGGCCTTCGAAAACTCCAGTAAAAGTTTGATCGCGATCCAACGGTCGGATCCACAGTTACGGCCCTTTCGAACCGTTACTGAAGCCTGGCACTACCAGACCTCCACCTCACCGATTATGGATTCCACATGCACTCCATGGAAAAGGGCCTTCGGAAACTCCAGCAAAAGTTTGATCGCGATCCAACGGTCGGATCAAAAGTTATAGCACTTTTGAACCGTTACTCTAGCCTAGCACTACCAGACCTCCACCTCACGGAGTATGGATTCCATATGCCCTCCATGGAAAATGGCATTCGGAAACTCCAGTAAAAGTTTGATCGCCATCAAACGGTCGGATCAAAATTTATATCCCTTTCGAACCGTTACTCTAGCCTGGCGCTACCAGACCTGCACTTCACGTAGTATGGATTCCACATGCACTTCATGGAAAAGGGCCTTCGAAAACTCCAGTAAAAGTTTGATCGCGATCCAACGGTCGGATCCAAAGTTATGGCCCTTTCGAACCGTTACTGACGCCTGGCGCTACCAGACCTCCGCCTCACCGATTATGGATTCCACATGCATTCCATGGCAAAGGGCTTGCGGAAAATCCAGCAAAATTTTGATCGCGATCCAACGGTCGGATCCAAAGTTATAGCCCTTTTGAACCGTTACTCTAGCCTGGCGCTACCATACCTCCACCTCACCGATTATGGATTCCACATGCACTCCATGGGAAAGGGCTGGCGGAAACTCCAGTAAAAGTTTGATCGCGATCCAACGGTCGGATCCAAAATTACGGCCCTTTCGAACCGTTACTGAAACCTGGCGCTACCAGACCTCCACCTCACCGATTATGGATTCCACATGCACTCCATGGCAAACGGTTTATGGAAACTCCAGTAAAAGTTTGATCGCGATCCAACGGTCGGATCCAAAGTTATGGCCCTTTCGAACCGTTACTGAAGCCTGGCACTACCAGACCGCCACCTCACCGATTATGGATTCCACATGCACTCCATGGCAAAGGGCTTGCGGAAACTCTAGTAAAAGTTTGATCGCGATCCAACGGTCGGATCCAAATTTATGGCCCTTTGCAACCGTTACTGAAGCCTGGTGCTACCAGACCTCCACCTCACCGATTATGGATTCCACATGCACTCCATGTTAAAGGGCTCGCGAAAACTCCAGTAAAAGTTTGACCGCGATCCAACGGTCGGATCCAAAGTTATGGCCCTTTCGAACCGTTACTGAAGCCTGGCGCTAGCAGACCTCCACCTCACCGAGTATGGATTCCACATGCACTCCATGGCAAAGGGCTTGCGGAAACTCCAGTAAAATTTTGATCGCGATCCAACGGTCGGATCCTAAGTTATAGCCCTTTCGAACCGTTACTGAAGCCTGGCGCTACCAGACCTCCACCTCACCGATTATGGATTCCACATGCACTCTATGGCAAAGGGCTTGCGGAAACTCCAGTAACAGTTTGATCGCGATCCAATTGTCGAATCCAAAGTTACGGCCCTTTCGAACCGTTACTGAAGCCTGGCACTACCAGACCTCCACCTCACCGATTATGGATTCCACATGCACTCCATGGAAAAGGTCCTTCGGAAACTCCAGCAAAAGTTTGATCGCGATCCAACGGTCGGATCAAAAGTTATAGCACTTTTGAACCGTTACTCTAGCCTGGCGCTACCAGACCTCCACCTCACGGAGTATGGATTCCATATGCCCTCCATGGAAAAGGGCCTTCGAAAACTACCGTAAAAGTTTGATCGCCATCAAACGGTCGGATCAAAATTTATATGCCTTTCGAACCGTTACTCTAGCCTGGCGCTACCAGACCTCCACCTCACCGATTATGGAATCCACATGCACTCCATGGCAAACGGTTTGTGGAAACTCCAGTAAAAGTTTGATCGCGATCCAACGGTCGGATCCAAAGTTATGGCCCTTTCGAACCGTTACAGAAGCCTGGCGCTACCAGACCTCCACCTCACCGATTATGGATTCCACATGCACTCCATGGCAAAGGGCTTGCGGAAAATCCAGCAAAATTTTGATCGCGATCCAACGGTCGGATCCAAAGTTATAGCCCTTTCGAACAGTTACTCTAGCCTGGCGCTACCAGACCTCCACCTCACCGATTATGGATTCCACATGCACTCCATGGCAAAGGGCTTGCGGAAACTCCAGTCAAAGTTTGATCGCGATCCAACGGTCGGATCCAAAGTTACGGCCCTTTCGAACCGTTACTGAAGCCTGGCGCTACCAGACCTCCACCTCACCGATTATGGATTCCACATGCACTCAATGGCAAACGGATTGTGGAAACTCCAGTAAAAGTTTGATCGCGATCCAACGGTCGGATCCAAAGTTATGGCCTTTTCGAACCGTTACTTAAGCCTGGCACTACCAGACCGCCACCTCACCGAGTATTGATTCCACATGCACTCCATGGAAAAGGGCCTTCGGAAACTCCAGCAAAAGTTTGATCGCGATCCAACGGTCGGATCAAAAGTTATAGCCCTTTCGAACCGTTACTCTAGCCTGGCGCTACCAGACCTCCACCTCACGGAGTATGGATTCCATATGCCCTCCATGGAAAAGGGCCTTCGGAAACTCCAGTAAAAGTTTGATCGCCTTCAAACGGTCGGATCAAAAGTTATAGCCCTTTCGAACCGTTACTCTAGCCTGGCGCTACCAGTCCTCCACATCACCGAGTATGGATTCCACATGAACTCCATGGAAAAGGGCATTCGAAAACTCCAGTAAAAGTTTGATCACGATCCAACGGTCGAATCCTAAGTTATGGCCCTTTCCAACCGTTACTGAAGCCTGGCGTTACCAGACCGCCACCTCACCGATTATGGATTCCACATGCACTCCATGGCAAAGGGCTGGCGGAAACTCCAGTAAAAGTTTGATCGCGATCCAACGGTCGGATCCAAAGTTACGGCCCTTTCGAACCGTTACTGAAGCCTGGCGTTACCAGACCACCACCTCACCGATTATGGATTCCACATGCACTCCATGGCAAAGGGCTTGCGGAAACTCTAGTAAAAGTTTAATCGCGATCCAACGGTCGGATCCAAAGTTATGGCCCTTTGCAACCGTTACTGAAGCCTGGCGCTACCAGACCTCCACCTCACCGATTATAGATTCCACATGCACTCCATGTTAAAGGGCTTGCGAAAACTCCAGTAAAAGTTTGATCGCGATCCAACGGTCGGATCCAAAGTTATGGCCCTTTCGAACCGTTACTGAAGTCTGGCGCTATCAGACCTCCACCTCACCGAGTATGGATTCCACGTGCCTTCCATGGAAAAGGGCCTTCGGAAACTCCAGTAAAAGTTTGATCGCCTTCAAACGGTCGGATCAAAAGTTATAGCCCTTTCGAACCGTTACTCTAGCCTGGCGCTACCAGTCCTCCACTTCACCGAGTATGGATTCCACATGCACTCCATGGAAAAGGGCATTCGAAAACTCCAGTAAAAGTTTGATCGCGATCCAACGGTCGGATCCAAAGTTATAGCCCTTTCAAACCGTTACTCTAGCCTGGCGCTACCAGACCTCCACCTCACCGATTATGGATTCCACATGCACTCCATGGAAAAGGGCCTTCGGAAACTCCAGCAAAAGTTTGATCGCGATCCAACGGTCGGATCAAAAGTTATAGCCCTTTCGAACCGTTACTCTAGCCTGGCGCTACCAGACCTCCACCTCACGGAGTATGGATTCCATATGCCCTCCATGGAAAAGGGCCTTCGGAAACTCCAGTAAAAGTTTGATCGCCTTCAAACGGTCGGATCAAAAGTTATAGCCCTTTCGAACCGTTACTCTAGCCTGGCGCTACCAGTCCTCCACATCACCGAGTATGGATTCCACATGCACTCCATGGAAAAGGGCATTCGAAAACTCCAGTAAAAGTTTGATCGCGATCCAACGGTCGAATCCAAAGTTATGGCCCTTTCCAACCGTTACTGAAGCCTGGCGTTACCAGACCGCCACCTCACCGATTATGGATTCCACATGCACTCCATGGCAAAGGGCTTGCGGAAACTCCAGTAAAAGTTTGATCGCGATCCAACGGTCGGATCCAAAGTTACGGCCCTTTCGAACCGTTACTGAAGCCTGGCGTTACCAGACCACCACCTCACCGATTATGGATTCCACATGCACTCCATGGCAAAGGGCTTGCGGAAACTCTAGTAAAAGTTTGATCGCGATCCAACGGTCGGATCCAAAGTTATGGCCCTTTGCAACCGTTACTGAAGCCTGGCGCTACCAGACCTCCACCTCACCGATTATGGATTCCACATGCACTCCATGTTAAAGGGCTTGCGAAAACTCCAGTAAAAGTTTGATCGCGATCCAACGGTCGGATCCAAAGTTATGGCCCTTTCGAACCGTTACTGAAGTCTGGCGCTATCAGACCTCCACCTCACCGAGTATGGATTCCACGTGCCTTCCATGGAAAAGGGCCTTCGGAAACTCCAGTAAAAGTTTGATCGCCTTCAAACGGTCGGATCAAAAGTTATAGCCCTTTCAAACCGTTACTCTAGCCTGGCGCTACCAGTCCTCCACTTCACCGAGTATGGATTCCACATGCACTCCATGGAAAAGGGCATTCGAAAACTCCAGTAAAAGTTTGATCGCGATCCAACGGTCGGATCCAAAGTTATAGCCCTTTCAAACCGTTACTCTAGCCTGGCGCTACCAGACCTCCACCTCACCGATTATGGATTCCACATGCACTCCATGGAAAAGGGCCTTCGGAAACTCCAGCAAAAGTTTGATCGCGATCCAACGGTCGGATCAAAAGTTATAGCACTTTTGAACCGTTACTCTAGCCTGGCGCTACCAGACCTCCACCTCACGGAGTATGGATTCCATATGCCCTCCATGGAAAAGGGCGTTCGGAAACTCCAGTAAAAGTTTGATCGCCATCAAACGGTTGAATCAAAATTTATATCCCTTTCGAACCGTTACTCTAGCCTGGCGCTACCAGACCCCCACCTCACAGATTATGGATTCCACATGCACTCCATGGAAAAGGGCCTTCGAAAACTCCAGTAAAAGTTTGATCGCGATCCAACGGTCGGATCCAAAGTTATGGTCCTTTCGAACCGTTACTGAAGCCTGGCGCTACCAGACCTCCACCTCACCGATTATGGATTCCACATGCACTCCATGGCAAAGGGCTTGCGGAAAATCCAGCAAAATTTTGATCGCGATCCAACGGTCGGATCCAAAGTTATAGCCCTTTCGAACAGTTACTCTAGCCTGGCGCTACCAGACCTCCACCTCACCGAGTATGGATTCCACATGCACTCCATGGAAAAGGGCATTCGAAAACTCCAGTAAAAGTTTGATCGCGATCCAACGGTCGGATCCAAAGTTATAGCCCTTTCAAACCGTTACTCTAGCCTGGCGCTACCAGACCTCCACCTCACCGATTATGGATTCCACATGCACTCCATGGAAAAGGGCCTTCGGAAACTCCAGCAAAAGTTTGATCGCGATCCAACGGTCGGATCAAAAGTTATAGCACTTTTGAACCGTTACTCTAGCCTGGCGCTCCCAGACCTCCACCTCACCGATTATGGATTCCACATGCACTCAATGGCAAACGGATTGTGGAAACTCCAGTAAAAGTTTGATCGCGATCCAACAGTCGGATCCAAAGTTATGGCCTTTTCGAACCGTTACTTAAGCCTGGCACTACCAGACCGCCACCTCACCGAGTATTGATTCCACATGCACTCCATGGAAAAGGGCCTTCGGAAACTCCAGCAAAAGTTTGATCGCGATCCAACGGTCGGATCAAAAGTTATAGCCCTTTCAAACCGTTACTCTAGCCTGGCGCTACCAGTCCTCCACTTCACCGAGTATGGATTCCACATGCACTCCATGGAAAAGGGCATTCGAAAACTCCAGTAAAAGTTTGATCGCGATCCAACGGTCGAATCCAAAGTTATGGCCCTTTCCAACCGTTACTGAAGCCTGGCGTTACCAGACCGCCACCTCACCGATTATGGATTCCACATGCACTCCATGGCAAAGGGCTTGCGGAAAATCCAGCAAAATTTTGATCGCGATCCAACGGTCGGATCCAAAGTTATAGCCCTTTCGAACAGTTACTCTAGCCTGGCGCTACCAGACCTCCACCTCACCGAGTATGGATTCCACATGCACTCCATGGCAAAGGGCTTGCGGAAACTCTAGTAAAAGTTTGATCGCGATCCAACGGTCGGATCCAAAGTTATGGCCCTTTGCAACCGTTACTGCAGCCTGGCGCTACCAGACCTCCACCTCACCGATTATGGATTCCACATGCACTCCATGTTAAAGGGCTTGCGAAAACTCCAGTAAAAGTTTGATCGCGATCCAACGGTCGGATCCAAAGTTATGGCCCTTTCGAACCGTTACTGAAGTCTGGCGCTATCAGACCTCCACCTCACCGAGTATGGATTCCACATGCCTTCCATGGAAAAGGGCCTTCGGAAACTCCAGTAAAAGTTTGATCGCCTTCAAACGGTCGGATCAAAAGTTATAGCCCTTTCGAACCGTTACTCTAGCCTGGCGCTACCAGTCCTCCACTTCACCGAGTATGGATTCCACATGCACTCCATGGAAAAGGGCAGTCGAAAACTCCAGTAAAAGTTTGATCGCGATCCAACGGTCGGATCCAAAGTTATAGCCCTTCCAAACCGTTACTCTAGCCTGGCGCTACCAGACCTCCACCTCACCGATTATGGATTCCACATGCACTCCATGGCAAAGGGCTTGCGGAAACTCCAGTAACAGTTTAATCGCGATCCAACGGTCGGATCAAAAGTTAAGGCCCTTTCGAACCGTTACTGAAGCCTGGCACTACCAGACCTCCACCTCACCGATTATGGATTCCATATGCCCTCCATGGAAAAGGGCGTTCGGAAACTCCAGTAAAAGTTTGATCGCCATCAAACGGTTGAATCAAAATTTATATCCCTTTCGAACCGTTACTCTAGCCTGGCGCTACCAGACCCCCACCTCACAGATTATGGATTCCACATGCACTCCATGGAAAAGGGCCTTCGAAAACTCCAGTAAAAGTTTGATCGCGATCCAACGGTCGGATCCAAAGTTATGGTCCTTTCGAACCGTTACTGAAGCCTGGCGCTACCAGACCTCCACCTCACCGATTATGGATTCCACATGCACTCCATGGCAAAGGGCTTGCGGAAAATCCAGCAAAATTTTGATCGCGATCCAACGGTCGGATCCAAAGTTATAGCCCTTTCGAACAGTTACTCTAGCCTGGCGCTACCAGACCTCCACCTCACCGAGTATGGATTCCACATGCACTCCATGGAAAAGGGCATTCGAAAACTCCAGTAAAAGTTTGATCGCGATCCAACGGTCGGATCCAAAGTTATAGCCCTTTCAAACCGTTACTCTAGCCTGGCGCTACCAGACCTCCACCTCACCGATTATGGATTCCACATGCACTCCATGGAAAAGGGCCTTCGGAAACTCCAGCAAAAGTTTGATCGCGATCCAACGGTCGGATCAAAAGTTATAGCACTTTTGAACCGTTACTCTAGCCTGGCGCTACCAGACCTCCACCTCACGGAGTATGGATTCCAAATGCCCTCCATGGAAAAGGGCCTTCGAAAACTACCGTAAAAGTTTGATCGCCATCAAACGGTCGGATCAAAATTTATATCCCTTTCGAACCGTTACTCTAGCCTGGCGCTACCAGACCTCCACCTCACCGATTATGGAATCCACATGCACTCCATGGCGAGCGGTTTGTGGAAACTCCAGTAAAAGTTTGATCGCGATCCAACGGTCGGATCCAAAGTTATGGCCCTTTCGAACCGTTACAGAAGCCTGGCGCTACCAGACCTCCACCTCACCGATTATGGATTCCACATGCACTCCATGGCAAAGCGCTTGCGGAAAATCCAGCAAAATTTTGATCGCGATCCAACGGTCGGATCCAAAGTTATAGCCCTTTCGAACAGTTACTCTAGCCTGGCGCTACCAGGCCTCCACCTCACCGAGTATGGATTCCACATGCACTCCATGGAAAAGGGCATTCGAAAACTCCAGTAAAAGTTTGATCGCGATCAAACGGTCGGATCCAAAGTTATAGCCCTTTCAAACCGTTACTCTAGCCTGGCGCTACCAGACCTCCACCTCACCGATTATGGATTCCACATGCACTCCATGGAAAAGGGCCTTCGGAAACTCCAGCAAAAGTTTGATCGCGATCCAACGGTCGGATCAAAAGTTATAGCACTTTTGAACCGTTACTCTAGCCTGGCGCTACCAGACCTCCACCTCACGGAGTATGGATTCCAAATGCCCTCCATGGAAAAGGGCCTTCGAAAACTACCGTAAAAGTTTGATCGCCATCAAACGGTCGGATCAAAATTTATATCCCTTTCGAACCGTTACTCTAGCCTGGCGCTACCAGACCTCCACCTCACCGATTATGGAATCCACATGCACTCCATGGCGAGCGGTTTGTGGAAACTCCAGTAAAAGTTTGATCGCGATCCAACGGTCGGATCCAAAGTTATGGCCCTTTCGAACCGTTACAGAAGCCTGGCGCTACCAGACCTCCACCTCACCGATTATGGATTCCACATGCACTCCATGGCAAAGCGCTTGCGGAAAATCCAGCAAAATTTTGATCGCGATCCAACGGTCGGATCCAAAGTTATAGCCCTTTCGAACAGTTACTCTAGCCTGGCGCTACCAGGCCTCCACCTCACCGATTATGGATTCCACATGCACTCCATGGCAAAGGGCTTGCGGAAACTCCAGTAAAAGTTTGATCGCGATCCAACGGTCGGATCCAAAGTTACGGCCCTTTCGAACCGTTACTGAAGCCTGGCGCTACCAGACCTCCACCTCACCGATTATGGATTCCACATGCACTCAATGGCAAACGGATTGTGGAAACTCCAGTAAAAGTTTGATCGCGATCCAACGGTCGGATCCAAAGTTATGGCCTTTTCGAACCGTTACTTCAGCCTGGCACTACCAGACCGCCACCTCACCGAGTATTGATTCCACATGCACTCCATGGAAAAGGGCCTTCGGAAACTCCAGCAAAAGTTTGATCGCGATCCAACGGTCGGATCAAAAGTTATAGCCCTTTCGAACCGTTACTCTAGCCTGGCGCTACCAGTCCTCCACATCACCGAGTATGGATTCCACATGCACTCCATGGAAAAGGGCATTCGAAAACTCCAGTAAAAGTTTGATCGCGATCCAACGGTCGAATCCAAAGTTATGGCCCTTTCCAACCGTTACTGAAGCCTGGCGTTACCAGACCGCCACCTCACCGATTATGGATTCCACATGCACTCCATGGCAAAGGGCTTGCGGAAACTCCAGTAAAAGTTTGATCGCGATCCAACGGTCGGATCCAAAGTTACGGCCCTTTCGAACCGTTACTGAAGCCTGGCGTTACCAGACCACCACCTCACCGATTATGGATTCCACATGCACTCCATGGCAAAGGGCTTGCGGAAACTCTAGTAAAAGTTTGATCGCGATCCAACGGTCGGATCCAAAGTTATGGCCCTTTGCAACCGTTACTGAAGCCTGGCGCTACCAGACCTCCACCTCACCAATTATGGATTCCACATGCACTCCATGTTAAAGGGCTTGCGAAAACTCCAGTAAAAGTTTGATCGCGATCCAACGGTCGGATCCAAAGTTATGGCCCTTTCGAACCGTTACTGAAGTCTGGCGCTATCAGACCTCCACCTCACCGAGTATGGATTCCACATGCCTTCCATGGAAAAGGGCCTTCGGAAACTCCAGTAAAAGTTTGATCGCCTTCAAACGGTCGGATCAAAAGTTATAGCCCTTTCGAACCGTTACTCTAGCCTGGCGCTACCAGTCCTCCACTTCACCGAGTATGGATTCCACATGCACTCCATGGAAAAGGGCAGTCGAAAACTCCAGTAAAAGTTTGATCGCGATCCAACGGTCGGATCCAAAGTTACGGCCCTTTCGAACCGTTACTGAAGCCTGGCGCTACCAGACCACCACCTCACCGATTATGGATTCCACATGCACTCCATGGCAAAGGGCTTGCGGAAACTCCAGTAACAGTTTAATCGCGATCCAACGGTCGGATCAAAAGTTAAGGCCCTTTCGAACCGTTACTGAAGCCTGGCACTACCAGACCTCCACCTCACCGATTATGGATTCCATATGCCCTCCATGGAAAAGGGCGTTCGGAAACTCCAGTAAAAGTTTGATCGCCATCAAACGGTTGAATCAAAATTTATATCCCTTTCGAACCGTTACTCTAGCCTGGCGCTACCAGACCCCCACCTCACAGATTATGGATTCCACATGCACTCCATGGAAAAGGGCCTTCGAAAACTCCAGTAAAAGTTTGATCGCGATCCAACGGTCGGATCCAAAGTTATGGTCCTTTCGAACCGTTACTGAAGCCTGGCGCTACCAGACCTCCACCTCACCGATTATGGATTCCACATGCACTCCATGGCAAAGGGCTTGCGGAAAATCCAGCAAAATTTTGATCGCGATCCAACGGTCGGATCCAAAGTTATAGCCCTTTCGAACAGTTACTCTAGCCTGGCGCTACCAGACCTCCACCTCACCGATTATGGATTCCACATGCACTCCATGGGAAAGGGCTTGCGGAAACTCCAGTAAAAGTTTGATCGCGATCCAACGGTCGGATCCAAAGTTACGGCCCTTTCGAACCGTTACTGAAGCCTGGTGGTACCAAGCCTCCACCTCACCGATTATGGATTCCACATGCACTCCATGGAAAAGGGCTGGCGGAAACTCCAGTAAAAGTTTGATCGCGATCCCACGGTCGGATCCAAAGTTATGGCCTTTTCGAATAGTTACTGAAACCTGGCGCTACCGGACCGCCACCTCATCGAGTATGGATTCCACATGCACTCCATGGAAAAGGGCCTTCAGAAACTCCAGTAAAAGTTTGATCGCGATCCAACGGTCGGATCAAAAGTTATAGCCCTTTCGAACCGTTACTCTAGCCTGGCGCTACCAGACCTCCACCTCACGGAGTATTGATTCCATATGCCCTCCATGGCAAAGGGCTTGCGGAAACTTCACTAAAAGTTTGATCGCGATCCAACGGTCGGATCCAAAGTTATGGCCCTTTCGAACCGTTACTGAAGCCTCGCGCTACCAGACCGCCACCTCACAGATTATGGATTCCACATGCACTCCATGACAAAGGGCTTGCGGAAACTCCAGTAAAAGTTTGATCGCGATCCAACTGTCGGATCCAAAGTTACGGCCCTTTCGAACCGTTACTGAAGCCTGGCGCTACCAGACCACCACCTCACCGATTATGGATTCCACATGCACTCCATGGCAAAGGGCTTGCGGAAACTCCAGTAAAAGTTTGATCGCGATCCAACGGTCGGATCCAAAGTTGCGGCCCTTTCAAACCGTTACTGAAGCCTGGCGGTACCAGACCTCCACCTCACCGATTATGGATTCCACATGCACTCCATGGCAAATGGCTTGCGGAAACTCCAGTAAAAGTTTGATCGCGATCCAACGGTCGGATCCAAAGTTATGGCCTTTTCGAACCGTTACTGCAGCCTGGCGCTACCAGACCGCCACCTCACAGTGTATGGATTTCACATGCACTACAAGGAGAAGGGCCTCCGGAAACTCCAGTAAAATTTTGATCGCGATCCAACGGTCGGATCCAAAGTTATAGCCCTTTCGAACCGTTACTCTAGCCTGACGCTACCACACATCCACTTCACAGTGTATGGATTTCACATGCACTCCATGACAAAGGGCTGGCGGAAACTCCAGTAAAAGTTTGATCGCCATCCAACGTTCGGATCCAAAGTTATGGCCTTTTCGAACCGTTACTGAGGCCTGGCGCTACCATACCTTCACGTCACCGATTATGGATTCCACATGCACTCCATGGCAAAGGGCTTGCGGAAACTCCAGTAAAAGGTTGAACGCGATCCAATGGTCGGATCTAAAGTTATAGCACTTTCGAACCGTTACTCTAGCCTGGCGCTACCAGACCTCCACCTCACGGAGTATGGATTCCATATGCCCTTCATGGAAAAGGGCCTTCGGAAACTCCAGTAAAAGTTTGATCACGATCCAACGGTCGGATCCAAAGTTATGGCCTTTTCGAACCGTTACTCTAGCCTAGCGCTACCACACATCCACTTTACAGTGTATGGATTTCACATGCACTCCATGGAGAAGGGCCTCCGGAAACTCCAGTAAAAGTTTGATCGCGATCCAACGATCGGATCCAAAGTTATGGCCTTTTCGAACCGTTACTGAAGCCTGGCACTACGAGACCGCCACCTCACCGAGTATGGATTCCACATGCACTCCATGTTAAAGGGCTTGCGGAAACTCCAGTAAAAGTTTGATCGCCATCCAACGGTCAAATCCAAAGTTATGGCCTTTTCGAACCGTTACTGAAGCCTGGCGCTACGAGACCGCCACCTCACCGATTATGGATTCCACATGCACTTCATGGAAAAGGGCTTTCGAAAACTTCAGCAAAAGTTTGATCGCGATCCAACGGTCGGATCAAAAGTTATAGCCCTTTCGAACCGTTACTCTAGCCTGGCGCTTCCAGACCTCCACCTCACGGAGTATGGATTCCAGATGCCCTCCATGGAAAAGGGCCTTCGGAAACTCCAGTAAAAGTTTGATCGCCATCAAACGGTCGGATCAAAAGTTATAGCCCTTTCGAACCGTTACTCTAGCCTGGCGCTACCAGACCTCCACTTCACAGAGTATGGATTCCACATGCACTCCATGGAAAAGGGCCTTCGGAAACTTCAGCAAAAGTTTGATCGCGATCCAACGGTCGGATCAAAAGTTATAGCCCTTTCGAACCGTTACTCTAGCCTGGCGCTACCAGACCGCCACCTCACCGAGTATGGATTCCACATGCACTCCATGGAAAAGGGCCTTCGGAAACTCCAGTAAAAGTTTGATCGCCATCCAACGGTCGGATCAAAAGTTATAGCCCTTTCGAACCGTTACTCTAGCCTGGCGCTACCAGACCGCCACCTCACCGAGTATGGATTCCACATGCACTCCATGGAAAAGGGCCTTCGGAAACTTCAGCAAAAGTTTGATCGCGATCCAACGGTCGGATCCAAAGTTATGGCCCTTTCCAACCGTTACTGAAGCCTGGCGCTACCAGACCTCCACCTCACCGATTATGGATTCCACATGCACTCCATGGCAAAGGGCTTGCGGAAACTCCAGTAACAGTTTAATCGCGATCCAACGGTCGGATCAAAAGTTAAGGCCCTTTCGAACCGTTACTGAAGCCTGGCACTACCAGACCTCCACCTCACCGATTATGGATTCCATATGCCCTCCATGGAAAAGGGCGTTCGGAAACTCCAGTAAAAGTTTGATCGCCATCAAACGGTTGAATCAAAATTTATATCCCTTTCGAACCGTTACTCTAGCCTGGCGCTACCAGACCCCCACCTCACAAATTATGGATTCCACATGCACTCCATCGAAAAGGGCCTTCGAAAACTCCAGTAAAAGTTTGATCGCGATCCAACGGTCGGATCCAAAGTTATGGTCCTTTCGAACCGTTACTGAAGCCTGGCGCTACCAGACCTCCACCTCACCGATTATGGATTCCACATGCACTCCATGGCAAAGGGCTTGCGGAAAATCCAGCAAAATTTTGATCGCTATCCAACGGTCGGATCCAAAGTTACGTCCCTTTCGAACCGTTACTGAAGCCAGGCGTTACCAGACCACCACCTCACCGATTATGGATTCCACATGCACTTCATGGCAAAGGGCTTGCGGAAACTCCAGTAAAAGTTTGATCGCGATCCAACGGTCGGATCCAAAGTTACGGCCCTTTCGAACCGTTACTGAAGCCTGGCGGTACCAAGCCTCCACCTCACCGATTATGGATTCCACATGCACTCCATGGAAAAGGGCTGGCGGAAACTCCAGTAAAAGTTTGATCGCGATCCCACGGTCGGATCCAAAGTTATGGCCTTTTCGAATAGTTACTGAAACCTGGCGCTACCGGACCGCCACCTCATCGAGTATGGATTCCACATGCACTCCATGGAAAAGGGCCTTCAGAAACTCCAGTAAAAGTTTGATCGCGATCCAACGGTCAGATCAAAAGTTATAGCCCTTTCGAACCGTTACTCTAGCCTGGCGCTACCAGACCTCCACCTCACGGAGTATTGATTCCATATGCCCTCCATGGCAAAGGGCTTGCGGAAACTCCAATAAAAGTTTGATCGCGATCCAACGGTCGGATCCAAAGTTATGGGCTTTTCGAACCGTTACTTAAGCCTGGCGCTACCAGACTGCCACCTCACCGAGTATTGATTCCACATGCACTCAATGGAAAAGGACCTTCGGAAACTTCAGCAAAAGTTTGATCGCGATCCAACGGTCGAATCAAAAGTTATAGCCCTTCCGAACCGTTACTCTAGCCTGGCGCTACCAGACCTCCACCTCACGAAGTATGGATTCCATATGCCCTCCATGGAAAAGGGCCTTCGGAAACTCCAGTAAAAGTTTGATCGCCATCAAACGGTCGGATCAAAAGTTATAGCCCTTTCGAACCGTTACTCTAGCCTGGCGCTACCAGACCGCCACCTCACCGAGTATGGATTCCACATGAACTCCATGCAAAAGGGCCTTCGGAAACTCCAGTAAAAGTTTGATTGCGATACAACGGTCAGATCAAAAGTTATAGCCTTTTCGAACCGTTACTCTAGCCTAGCGCTACCACACATCCACTTTACAGTGTATGGATTTCACATGCACTCCATGGAGAAGGGCCTCCGGAAACTCCAGTAAAAGTTTGATCGCGATCCAACGGTCGGATCCAAAGTTATGGCCTTTTCGAACCGTTACTGAAGCCTGGCACTACGAGACCGCCACCTCACCGAGTATGGATTCCACATGCACTCCATGGAAAAGGGCCTTCGGAAACTCCAGTAAAAGTTTGATCGCCATCCCACGGTCGGATCAAAAGTTATAGCCCTTTCGAACCGTTACTATAGCCTGGCGCTACCAGACCTCCACTTCACAGAGTATGGATTCCACATGCACTCCATGGAAAAGGGCCTTCGAAAACTCCAGTAAAAGTTTGATCGCGATCCAACGGTCGGATCCAAAGTTATGGCCCTTTCCAACCGTTACTGAAGCCTGGCGCTACCAGACCTCCACCTCACCGATTATGGATTCCATATGCACTCCATGTTAAAGGGCTTGCGGAAACTCCAGTAAAAGTTTGATCGCCATCCAACGGTCAAATCCAAAGTTATGGCCTTTTCGAACCATTACTGAAGCCTGGCGCTACGAGACCGCCACCTCACCGATTATGGATTCCACATGCACTTCATGGAAAAGGGCTTTCGAAAACTTCAGCAAAAGTTTGATCGCGATCCAACGGTCGGATCAAAAGTTATAGCCCTTTCGAACCGTTACTCTAGCCTGGCGCTTCCAGACCTCCACCTCACGGAGTATGGATTCCAGATGCCCTCCATGGAAAAGGGCCTTCGGAAACTCCAGTAAAAGTTTGATCGCCATCAAACGGTCGGATCAAAAGTTATAGCCCTTTCGAACCGTTACTCTAGCCTGGCGCTACCAGACCTCCACTTCACAGAGTATGGATTCCACATGCACTCCATGGAAAAGGGCTTCGAAAACTCCAGTAAAAGTTTGATCGCGATCCAATGGTCGGATCCAAAGTTATGGCCCTTTCCAACCGTTACTGAAGCCTGGCGCTACCAGACCTCCACCTCACCGATTATGGATTCCACATGCACTCCATGGCAAAGGGCTTGCGGAAACTCCAGTAACAGTTTAATCGCGATCCAACGGTCGGATCAAAAGTTAAGGCCCTTTCGAACCGTTACTGAAGCCTGGCACTACCAGACCTCCACCTCACCGATTATGGATTCCATATGCCCTCCATGGAAAAGGGCGTTCGGAAACTCCAGTAAAAGTTTGATCGCCATCAAACGGTTGAATCAAAATTTATATCCCTTTCGAACCGTTACTCTAGCCTGGCGCTACCAGACCCCCACCTCACAGATTATGGATTCCACATGCACTCCATGGAAAAGGGCCTTCGAAAACTCCAGTAAAAGTTTTATCGCGATCCAACGGTCGGATCCAAAGTTATGGTCCTTTCGAACCGTTACTGAAGCCTGGCGCTACCAGACCTCCACCTCACCGATTATGGATTCCATATGCACTCCATGTTAAAGGGCTTGCGGAAACTCCAGTAAAAGTTTGATCGCCATCCAACGGTCAAATCCAAAGTTATGGCCTTTTCGAACCATTACTGAAGCCTGGCGCTACGAGACCGCCACCTCACCGATTATGGATTCCACATGCACTTCATGGAAAAGGGCTTTCGAAAACTTCAGCAAAAGTTTGATCGCGATCCAACGGTCGGATCAAAAGTTATAGCCCTTTCGAACCGTTACTCTAGCCTGGCGCTTCCAGACCTCCACCTCACGGAGTATGGATTCCAGATGCCCTCCATGGAAAAGGGCCTTCGGAAACTCCAGTAAAAGTTTGATCGCCATCAAACGGTCGGATCAAAAGTTATAGCCCTTTCGAACCGTTACTCTAGCCTGGCGCTACCAGACCTCCACTTCACAGAGTATGGATTCCACATGCACTCCATGGAAAAGGGCTTCGAAAACTCCAGTAAAAGTTTGATCGCGATCCAATGGTCGGATCCAAAGTTATGGCCCTTTCCAACCGTTACTGAAGCCTGGCGCTACCAGACCTCCACCTCACCGATTATGGATTCCACATGCACTCCATGGCAAAGGGCTTGCGGAAACTCCAGTAACAGTTTAATCGCGATCCAACGGTCGGATCAAAAGTTAAGGCCCTTTCGAACCGTTACTGAAGCCTGGCACTACCAGACCTCCACCTCACCGATTATGGATTCCATATGCCCTCCATGGAAAAGGGCGTTCGGAAACTCCAGTAAAAGTTTGATCGCCATCAAACGGTTGAATCAAAATTTATATCCCTTTCGAACCGTTACTCTAGCCTGGCGCTACCAGACCCCCACCTCACAGATTATGGATTCCACATGCACTCCATGGAAAAGGGCCTTCGAAAACTCCAGTAAAAGTTTTATCGCGATCCAACGGTCGGATCCAAAGTTATGGTCCTTTCGAACCGTTACTGAAGCCTGGCGCTACCAGACCTCCACCTCACCGATTATGGATTCCACATGCACTCCATGGCAAAGGGCTTGCGGAAAATCCAGCAAAATTTTGATCGCTATCCAACGGTCGGATCCAAAGTTACGTCCCTTTCGAACCGTTACTGAAGCCAGGCGTTACCAGACCACCACCTCACCGATTATGGATTCCACATGCACTCCATGGCAAAGGGCTTGCGGAAACTCCAGTAAAAGTTTGATCGCGATCCAACGGTCGGATCCAAAGTTACGGCCCTTTCGAACCGTTACTGAAGCCTGGCGGTACCAAGCCTCCACCTCACCGATTATGGATTCCACATGCACTCCATGGAAAAGGGCTGGCGGAAACTCCAGTAAAAGTTTGATCGCGATCCCACGGTCGGATCCAAAGTTATGGCCTTTTCGAATAGTTACTGAAACCTGGCGCTACCGGACCGCCACCTCATCGAGTATGGATTCCACATGCACTCCATGGAAAAGGGCCTTCAGAAACTCCAGTAAAAGTTTGATCGCGATCCAACGGTCGGATCAAAAGTTATAGCCCTTTCGAACCGTTACTCTAGCCTGGCGCTACCAGACCTCCACCTCACGGAGTATTGATTCCATATGCCCTCCATGGAAAGGGCTTGCGGAAACTCCAATAAAAGTTTGATCGCGATCCAACGGTCGGATCCAAAGTTATGGGCTTTTCGAACCGTTACTTAAGCCTGGCGCTACCAGACTGCCACCTCACCGAGTATTGATTCCACATGCACTCAATGGAAAAGGACCTTCGGAAACTTCAGCAAAAGTTTGATCGCGATCCAACGGTCGAATCAAAAGTTATAGCCCTTCCGAACCGTTACTCTAGCCTGGCGCTACCAGACCTCCACCTCACGAAGTATGGATTCCATATGCCCTCCATGGAAAAGGGCCTTCGGAAACTCCAGTAAAAGTTTGATCGCGATCCAACGGTCGAATCAAAAGTTATAGCCCTTCCGAACCGTTACTCTAGCCTGTTGCTACCAGACCTCCACCTCACGAAGTATGGATTCCATATGCACTCCATGGAAAAGGGCATTCGAAAACTCCAGTAAAAGTTTGATCGCGAGCCAACGGTTGAATCCAAAGTTATGGCCCTTTCCAACCGTTACTGAAGCCTGGCGGTACCAGACCGCCACCTCGCCGATTATGGATTCCACATGCACTCCATGGAAAAGGGCTGGCGGAAACTCCAGTAAAAGTTTGATCGCGATCCCACGGTCGGATCCAAAGTTACGGCCCTTTCGAACCGTTACTGAAGCCAGGCGTTACCAGACCACCACCTCACCGATTATGGATTCCACATGCACTCCATGGCAAAGGGCTTGCGGAAACTCCAGTAAAAGTTTGATCGCGATCCAACGGTCGGATCCAAAGTTACGGCCCTTTCGAACCGTTACTGAAGCCTGGCGGTACCAAGCCTCCACCTCACCGATTATGGATTCCACATGCACTCCATGGAAAAGGGCTGGCGGAAACTCCAGTAAAAGTTTGATCGCGATCCCACGGTCGGATCCAAAGTTATGGCCTTTTCGAATAGTTACTGAAACCTGGCGCTACCGGACCGCCACCTCATCGAGTATGGATTCCACATGCACTCCATGGAAAAGGGCCTTCAGAAACTCCAGTAAAAGTTTTATCGCGATCCAACGGTCGGATCAAAAGTTATAGCCCTTTCGAACCGTTACTCTAGCCTGGCGCTACCAGACCTCCACCTCACGGAGTATTGATTCCATATGCCCTCCATGGCAAAGGGCTTGCGGAAACTCCAGTAAAAGTTTGATCGCGATCCAACGGTCGGATCCAAAGTTATGGCCCTTTCGAACCGTTACTGAAGCCTCGCGCTACCAGACCGCCACCTCACAGATTATGGATTCCACATGCACTCCATGACAAAGGGCTTGCGGAAACTCCAGTAAAAGTTTCATCGCGATCCAACTGTCGGATCCAAAGTTACGGCCCTTTCGAACCGTTACTGAAGCCTGGCGCTACCAGACCACCACCTCAGCGATTATGGATTCCACATGCACTCCATGGCAAAGGGCTTGCGGAAACTCCAGTAAAAGTTTGATCGCGATCCAACGGTCGGATCCAAAGTTGCGGCCCTTTCAAACCGTTACTGAAGCCTGGCGGTACCAGACCTCCACCTCACCGATTATGGATTCCACATGCACTCCATGGCAAATGGCTTGCGGAAACTCCAGTAAAAGTTTGATCGCGATCCAACGGTCGGATCCAAAGTTATGGCCTTTTCGAACCGTTACTGCAGCCTGGCGCTACCAGACCGCCACCTCACAGTGTATGGATTTCACATGCACTACAAGGAGAAGGGCCTCCGGAAACTCCAGTAAAATTTTGATCGCGATCCAACGGTCGGATCCAAAGTTATAGCCCTTTCGAACCGTTACTCTAGCCTGACGCTACCACACATCCACTTCACAGTGTATGGATTTCACATGCACTCCATGACAAAGGGCTGGCGGAAACTCCAGTAAAAGTTTGATTGCCATCCAACGTTCGGATCCAAAGTTATGGCCTTTTCGAACCGTTACTGAGGCCTGGCGCTACCATACCTCCACGTCACCGATTATGGATTCCACATGCACTCCATGGCAAAGGGCTTGCGGAAACTCCAGTAAAAGGTTGATCGCGATCCAATGGTCGGATCTAAAGTTATAGCACTTTCGAACCGTTACTCTAGCCTGGCGCTACCAGACCTCCACCTCACGGAGTATGGATTCCATATGCCCTCCATGGAAAAGGGCCTTCGGAAACTCCAGTAAAAGTTTGATCACGATCCAACGGTCGGATCCAAAGTTATGGCCTTTTCGAACCGTTACTGAAGATTGGCGCTACCAGACCGCCACCTCACCGAGTATGGATTCCACATGCACTCCATGGAAAAGGGCCTTCGGAAACTTCAGCAAAAGTTTGATCGCGATCCAACGGTCGGATCAAAAGTTATAGCCCTTTCGAACCGTTACTCTAGCCTGGCGCTACCAGACCGCCACCTCACCGAGTATGGATTCCACATGCACTCCATGGAAAAGTGCCTTCGGAAACTTCAGCAAAAGTTTGATCGCGATCCAACGGTCGGATCAAAAGTTATAGCCCTTTCGAACCGTTACTCTAGCCTGGCGCTACCAGACCTCCACTTCACCGATTATGGATTCCACATGAACTCCATGCAAAAGGGCCTTCGGAAACTCCAGTAAAAGTTTGATTGCGATACAACGGTCAGATCAAAAGTTATAGCCTTTTCGAACCGTTACTCTAGCCTAGCGCTACCACACATCCACTTTACAGTGTATGGATTTCACATGCACTCCATGGAGAAGGGCCTCCGGAAACTCCAGTAAAAGTTTGATCGCGACCCAACGGTCGGATCCAAAGTTATGGCCTTTTCGAACCGTTACTGAAGTCTGGCACTACGAGACCGCCAACTCACCGAGTATGGATTCCACATGCACTCCATGGAAAAGGGCCTTCGGAAACTCCAGTAAAAGTTTGATCGCCATCCCACGGTCGGATCAAAAGTTATAGCCCTTTCGAACCGTTACTATAGCCTGGCGCTACCAGACCTCCACTTCACAGAGTATGGATTCCACATGCACTCCATGGAAAAGGGCCTTCGGAAACTCCAGTAAAAGTTTGATCGCCATCCCACGGTCGGATCAAAAGTTATAGCCCTTTCGAACCGTTACTATAGCCTGGCGCTACTAGACCTCCACTTCACAGAGTATGGATTCCACATGCATTCCATGGAAAAGGGCCTTCGAAAACTCCAGTAAAAGTTTGATCGCGATCCAACGGTCGGATCCAAAGTTATGGCCCTTTCCAACCGTTACTGAAGCCTGGCGCTACCAGACCTCCACCTCACCGATTATGGATTCCACATGCACTCCATGTTAAACGGCTTGCGGAAACTCCAGTAAAAGTTTGATCGCCATCCAACGGTCAAATCCAAAGTTATGGCCTTTTCGAACCGTTACTGAAGCCTGGCGCTACGAGACCGCCACCTCACCGATTATGGATTCCACATGCACTCCATGGAAAAGGGCTTTCGAAAACTTCAGCAAAAGTTTGATCGCTATCCAACGGTCGGATGAAAAGTTATAGCCCTTTCGAACCGTTACTCTAGCCTGGCGCTTCCAGACCTCCACCTCACGGAGTATGGATTCCAGATGCCCTCCATGGAAAAGGGCCTTCGGAAACTCCAGTAAAAGTTTGATCACCATCAAACGGTCGGATCAAAAGTTATAGCCCTTTCGAACCGTTACTCTAGCCTGGCGCTACCAGACCTCCACTTCACAGAGTATGGATTCCACATGCACTCCATGGAAAAGGGCTTCGAAAACTCCAAATAAAGTTTGATCGCGATCCAATGGTCGGATCCAAAGTTATGGCCCTTTCCAACCGTTACTGAAGCCTGGCGCTACCAGACCTCCACCTCACCGATTATGGATTCCACATGCACTCCATGGCAAAGGGCTTGCGGAAACTCCAGTAAAAGTTTGATCGCCATCCAACGGTCGGATCCAAAGTTATGGCCTTTTCGAATCGTTACTGAAGCCTGGCGCTACCATACCTTCACGTCACCGATTATGGATTCCACATGCACTCCATAGCAAAGGGCTTGCGGAAACTCTAGTAAAAGTTTGATCGCGATACAACGGTCGGATCCAAAGTTATGGCCTTTTCGAACCGTTACTTAAGCCTGGCGCTACCAGACCTCCACCTCACCGATTATGGATTCCACATGCACTCCATGGAAAAGGGCCTTCGGAAACTCTAGTAAAAGTTTGATCGCGATCCAACGGTCGGATCCAAAGTTATGGCCCTTTCGAACCATTACTCTAGCCTGGCGCTACCAGACCGCCACCTCACCGATTATGGATTCCATATGCAGTCCATGGAAAAGGGCTGGCGAAAACTCCAGTAAAAGTTTGATCGCGATCCAACGGTTGGATCCAAAGTTACGTCCCTTTCGAACCGTTACTGAAGCCTCGCGCTACCAGACCGCCACCTCACCGATTATGTATTCCACATGCACTCCATGGCAATGGGCTTGCAGAAACTCCAGTAAAAGTTTGATCGCGATCCAACGGTCGGATCCAAAGTTACGGCCCTTTCGAACCGTTACTGAAGCCTAGCGCTACCAGACCGCCACCTCACAGATTATGGATTCCACATGCACTCCATGGCAAAGGGCTTGTGGAAACTCCAGTAAAAGTTTGATCGCCATCAAACGGTCGGATCCAAAGTTATAGCCCTTTCGAACCGTTACTGAAGCCTGGCGCTACCAGACCACCACCTCACCGATTATGGATTCCACATGCACTCCATGGCAAAGGGCTTGCGGAAACTCCAGTAAAAGTTTGATCGCGATCCAACGGTCGGATCCAAAGTTACGTCCCTTTCGAACCGTTACTGAAGCCTGGCGGTACCAGACCTCCACCTCACCGATTATGGATTCCACATGCACTCCATGGCGAAGGGCTTTCGGAAACTCCAGTAAAAGTTTGATCGCGATCCAACGGTCGGATCAAAAGTTATAGCCCTTTCGAACCGTTACTCTAGCCTGGCGCTACCAGACCTCCACTTCACCGATTATGGATTCCACATGCACTCCATGGAAAAGGGCCTTCGGAAACTCCAGTAAAAGTTTGATCGCGATACAACGATGGGATCAAAAGTTATAGCCCTTTCGAACCGTTACTCTATCCTAGCGCTACCAGACCTCCACTTCACCGATTATGGATTCCACATGCACTCCATGGAAAAGGGCCTTCGAAAACTCCAGTAAAAGTTTGATCGCGATCCAACGGTCGGATCCAAAGTTATGGCCCTTTCCAACCGTTACTGAAGCCTGGCGCTACCAGACCTCCACCTCACCGATTATGGATTCCACATGCACTCCATGTTAAAGGGCTTGCGGAAACTCCAGTAAAAGTTTGATCGCGATCCAACGGTCGGATCCAAAGTTATGGCCCTTTCCAACCGTTACTGAAGCCTGGCGCTACCAGACCTCCACCTCACCGATTATGGATTCCACATGCACTCCATGGCAAAGGGCTTGCGGAAACTCCAGTAAAATTTTGATCGCGATCCAACGGTCGGATCCAAAGTGATAGCCCTTTCGAACCGTTACTCTAGCCTGGCGCTTCCAGACCTCCACCTCACCGATTATGGGTTCCACATGCACTCCATGGCAAAAGGCTTGCGGAAACTCCAGTAAAATTTTGATCGCGATCCAACGGTCGGATCCAAAGTGATAGCCCTTTCGAACCGTTACTCTAGCCTGGCGCTACCAGACCTCCACCTCACCGATTATGGATTCCACATGCACTCCATGGCAAAGGGCTTGCGGAAACTCCAGTAAAAGTTTGATCGCTATCCAACGGTCGGATCAAAAGTTGTAGGCCTTTCGAACCGTTACTCTAGCCTGGCGCTACCACACATCCACTTCACAGTGTATGGATTTCACATGCACGCCATGGAGAAGGGCCTCCGGAAACTCCAGTAAAATTTTGATCGCGATCCAACGGTCGGATCCAAAGTTATAGCCCTTTCGAACCGTTACTCTAGCCTGGCGCTACCAGACCTCCTCCTCACGGAGTATGGATTCCATATGCCCTCCACGGAAATGGGCCTTCGGAAACTCCAGTAAAAGTTTGATCGCGATCCAACGGTCGGATCAAAAGTTATAGCCCTTTCGAACCGTTACTCTAGCCTGGCGCTACCAGACCTCCACTTCACCGATTATGGATTCCACATGCACTCCATGGAAAAGGGCCTTCGGAAACTCCAGTAAAAGTTTGATCGCGATACAACGGTGGGATCAAAAGTTATAGCCCTTTTGAATCGTTACTCTAGCTTGGCGCTACCACACATCCACGTCACAGTGTATGGATTTCACATGCACTCCATGGAGAAGGGCCTCCGGAAACTCCAGTAAAATTTTGATCGCGATCCAACGGTCGGATCCAAAGTTATAGCCCTTTCGAACCGTTACTCTAGCCTGACGCTACCACACATCCACTTCACAGTGTATGGATTTCACATGCATTTCATGACAATGGGCTGGCGGAAACTCCAGTAAAAGTTTGATCGCCATCCAACGGTCGGATCCAAAGTTATGGCCTTTTCGAACCGTTACTGAGGCCTGGCGCTACCATACCTCCACATCACCGATTATGGATTCCACATGCACTCCATGGCAAAGGGCTTGCGGAAACTCCAGTAAAAGGTTGATCGCGATCCAACGGTCGGATCAAAAGTTATAGCACTTTCGAACCGTTACTCTAGCCTGGCGCTACCAGACCTCCACCTCACGGAGTATGGATTCCATATGCCCTCCATGGAAAAGGGCCTTCGGAAACTCCAGTAAAAGTTTGATCGCCATCAAACGGTCGGATCAAAAGTTATAGCCCTTTCGAACCGTTACTCTAGCCTGGCGCTACCAGACCTCCACCTCACCGATTATGGATTCCACATGCACTCCATGTTAAAGGGCTTGCGGAAACTCCAGTAAAAGTTTGATCGCCATCCAACGGTCGGATCCAAAGTTATGGCCGTTTCGAACCGTTACTGAAGCCTGGCGCTACGAGACCGCCACCTCACCGAGTATGGATTCTACATGCACTCCATGGAAAAGGGCCTTCGAAAACTTCAGCAAAAGTTTGATCGCGATCCAACGGTCGGATCAAAAGTTATAGCCCTTTCGAACCGTTACTCTAGCCTGGCGCTTCCAGACCTCCACCTCACGGAGTATGGATTCCAGATGCCCTCCATGGAAAAGGGCCTTCGGAAACTCCAGTAAAAGTTTGATCGCCATCAAACGGTCGGATCAAAAGTTATAGCCCTTTCGAACCGTTACTCTCGCCTGGCGCTACCAGACCTCCACTTCACAGAGTATGGATTCCACATGCACTCCATGGAAAAGGGCCTCCGGAAACTACAGTAAAAGTTTGATCGCGATCCAACGGTCGGATCCAAAGTTATGGCCCTTTCCAACCGTAACTGAAGCCTGGCGCTACCAGACCTCCTCCTCACGGAGTATGGATTCCATATGCCCTCCACGGAAATGGGCCTTCGGAAACTCCAGTAAAAGTTTGATCGCGATCCAACGGTCGGATCAAAAGTTATAGCCCTTTCGAACCGTTACTCTAGCCTGGCGCTACCAGACCTCCACTTCACCGATTATGGATTCCACATGCACTCCATGGAAAAGGGCCTTCGGAAACTCCAGTAAAAGTTTGATCGCGATACAACGGTGGGATCAAAAGTTATAGCCCTTTCGAATCGTTACTCTAGCTTGGCGCTACCACACATCCACTTCACAGTGTATGGATTTCACATGCACTCCATGGAGAAGGGCCTCCGGAAACTCCAGTAAAATTTTGATCGCGATCCAACGGTCGGATCCAAAGTTATAGCCCTTTCGAACCGTTACTCTAGCCTGACGTACCACACATCCACTTCACAGTGTATGGATTTCACATGCATTTCATGACAAAGGGCTGGCGGAAACTCCAGTAAAAGTTTGATCGCCATCCAACGGTCGGATCCAAAGTTATGGCCTTTTCGAACCGTTACTGAGGCCTGGCGCTACCATACCTCCACATCACCGATTATGGATTCCACATGCACTCCATGGCAAAGGGCTTGCGGAAACTCCAGTAAAAGGTTGATCGCGATCCAACGGTCGGATCAAAAGTTATAGCACTTTCGAACCGTTACTCTAGCCTGGCGCTACCAGACCTCCACCTCACGGAGTATGGATTCCATATGCCCTCCATGGAAAAGGGCCTTCGGAAACTCCAGTAAAAGTTTGATCGCCATCAAACGGTCGGATCAAAAGTTATAGCCCTTTCGAACCGTTACTCTAGCCTGGCGCTACCAGACCTCCACCTCACCGATTATGGATTCCACATGCACTCCATGTTAAAGGGCTTGCGGAAACTCCAGTAAAAGTTTGATCGCCATCCAACGGTCGGATCCAAAGTTATGGCCGTTTCGAACCGTTACTGAAGCCTGGCGCTACGAGACCGCCACCTCACCGAGTATGGATTCCACATGCACTCCATGGAAAAGGGCCTTCGAAAACTTCAGCAAAAGTTTGATCGCGATCCAACGGTCGGATCAAAAGTTATAGCCCTTTCGAACCGTTACTCTAGCCTGGCGCTTCCAGACCTCCACCTCACGGAGTATGGATTCCAGATGCCCTCCATGGAAAAGGGCCTTCGGAAACTCCAGTAAAAGTTTGATCGCCATCAAACGGTCGGATCAAAAGTTATAGCCCTTTCGAACCGTTACTCTAGCCTGGCGCTACCAGACCTCCACTTCACAGAGTATGGATTCCACATGCACTCCATGGAAAAGGGCCTCCGGAAACTACAGTAAAAGTTTGATCGCGATCCAACGGTCGGATCCAAAGTTATGGCCCTTTCCAACCATAACTGAAGCCTGGCGCTACCAGACCTCCACCTCACCGATTATGGATTCCACATGCACTCCATGGCAAAGGGCTTGCGCAAACTCCAGTAAAAGTTTGATCGCGATCCAACGGTCGGATCCAAAGTTATGGCCCTTTCCAATCGTTACTAAAGCCTGGCGCTACCAGACCTCCACCTCACCGATTATGGATTCCACATGCACTCCATGGAAAAGGGCCTTCGGAAACTCCAGCAAAAGTTTGATCGCGATCCAACGGTCGGATCAAAAGTTATAGCCCTTTCGAACCGTTACTCTAGCCTGGCGCTACCAGATGCACTCCATGGCAAAGGGCTTGCGGAAACTCCAGTAAAATTTTGATTGCGATCTAACGGTCGGATTTAAAGTTATAGCCCTTTCGAACCGTTACTCTAGCCTGGCGCTTCCAGACCTCCGCCTCACGGAGTATGGATTCCAGATGTTCTCCATGGAAAAGGGCCTTCGGAAACTCCAGTAAAAGTTTGATCGCCATCAAACGGTCGGATCAAAAGTTATAGCCCTTTCGAACCGTTACTCTAGCCTGGCGCTACCAGACCTCCACTTCACAGAGTATGGATTCCACATGCACTCCATGGAAAAGGGCCTCCGGAAATTACAGTAAAAGTTTGATCGCGATCCAACGGTCGGATCCAAAGTTATGGCCCTTTCCAACCGTAACTGAAGCCTGGCGCTACCAGACCTCCACCTCACCGATTATGGATTCCACATTCACTCCATGGCAAAGGGCTTGCGGAAACTCCAGTAAAAGTTTGATCGCGATCCAACAGTCGGATCCAAAGTTAAGGCCCTTTCGAACCGTTACTGAAGCCTCGCGCTACCAGACCGCCACCTCACCGATTATGGATTCCACATGCAATCCATGGAAAAGGGCCTTCGGAAACTCCAGCAAAAGTTTGATCGCGATCCAACGGTCGGATCAAAAGTTATAACCCTTTCGAACCGTTACTCTCGCCTGGCGCTACTAGATGCACTCCATGGCAAAGGGCTTGCGGAAACTCCAGTAAAATTTTGATCGCGATCCAACGGTCGGATCCAAAGTTATAGCCCTTTCGAACCGTTACTCTAGCCTGGCGCTACCAAACCTCCACCTCACCGTTTATGGATTCCACATGCACTCCATGGCAAAGGGCTTGCGGAAACTCCAGTAAAAGTGTGATCGCGATCCAACGGTCGGATCCAAAGTTACGGCCCTTTCGAACCGTTACTGAAGCCTGGCGCTACCAGACCTCCACCTCACCGAGTATGGATTCCATATGCCCTCCATGGAAAAGGGCCTTCGGAAACTCCAGTAAAAGTTTGATCGCCATCAAACGGTCGGATCAAAAGTTATAGCCCTTTCGAACCGTTACTCTAGCCTGGCGCTACCAGACCTCCACTTCACGGAGTATGGATTCCACATGCACTCCATGGAAAAGGGCCTTCGTAAAACTCGAGTAAAAGTTTGATCGTGATCCAACGGTCGGATCCAATGTTATGGCCCTTTCCAACCGTTACTGAAGCCTGGCGCTACCAGACCTCCACCTCACCGATTATGGATTCCATATGCACTTCATGGCAAAGGGCTGGTGGAAACTCCAGTAAAAGTGTGATCGCGATCCAACGGTCGGATCCAAAGTTATGGCCCTTTCGAACCGTTACTCTAGCCTGGCGCAACCAGACCGCCACCTCACCGATTATGGATTCCATATGCAGTCCATGGAAAAGGGATGGCGAAAACTCCAGTAAAAGTTTGATCGCGATCCAACGGTCGGATCCAAAGTTATGGCCCTTTCGAACCGTTACTCTAGCCTGGCGCTACCAGACCGCCACCTCAACGTTTATGGATTCCATATGCAGTCCATGGCGAAGGGCTTGCGGAAACTCCAGTAAAAGTTTGATCGCGATCCAACGGTCGGATCCAAAGTTATGGCCCTTTCGAACCGTTACTGAAGCCTCGCGCTACCAGACCTCCAATTCACTGATTATGGATTCCACATGCACTCCATGGAAAAGGGCCTTCGGAAACTCCAGTAAAAGTTTGATCGCGATACAACGATTGGATCAAAAGTTATAGCCCTTTCGAACTGTTACTCTAGCCGGGCGCTACCAGACCTCCACTTCACCGATTATGGATTCCACATGCACTCCATGGAAAAGGGCCTTCGCAAACTCCAGTAAAAGTTTGATCGCGATCCAACGGTCGGATCCAAAGTTATGGCGCTTTCCAACCGTTACTCAAGCCTGGCGCTACCAGACCTCCACCTCACCGATAATGGATTCCACATACACTCCATGGAAAAGGGCCTTCGGAAACTCCAGTAAATATTTGATCGCGCTCCAACGGTCGGATCCAAAGTTATGGCCCTTTCGAACCATTACTCTAGCCTGGCGCTACCAGACCGCCACCTCACCGATTATGGATTCCATATGCAGTCCCTGGAAAAGGGCTGGCGGAAACTCCAGTAAAAGTTTGATCGCGATTTAACGGTCGGATCCAAAGTTATGACCCTTTCGAACCGTTACTAAAGCCTCGCGCTACCAGACCGCCACCTCACCGATTATGAATTGCATATGCAATCCATGGCAACGGGCTTGCGGAAACTCCAGTAAAAGTTTGATCGCGATCCAACGGTCGGATCCAAAGTTACGGCCCTTTCGAACCGTTACTGAAGCCTGGCTCTACCAGACCACCACCTCACCGATTATGGATTCCACATGCACTCCATGGCAAAGGGCTGGCGGAAACTCCATTAAAAGTTTGATCGCGATCCAACGGTCGGATCCAAAGTTACGTCCCTTTCGAACCGTTACTGAAGCCTGGCGGTACCAGACCTCCACCTCACCGATTATGGATTCCACATGCACTCCATGGCAAAGGGCTTGCGGAAACTCCAGTAAAAGTTTGATCGCGATCCAACGGTCGGATCAAAAGTTATAGCCCTTTCGAACCGTTACTCTAGCCTGGCGCTACCAGACCTCCACTTCACCGATTATGGATTCCACATGCACTCCATGGAAAAGGGCCTTTGGAAACTCCAGTAAAATTTTGATCGCGATCCAACGGTCGGATCCAAAATTATAGCCCTTTCGAACCGTTACTCTAGCCTGGCGCTACCAGACCTCCACTTCACCGATTATGGATTCCACAAGCACTCCATGGAAAAGGGCCTTCGGAAACTCCAATAAAAGTTTGATCGCGATACAACGGTGGGATCAAAAGTTATAGCCCTTTTGAATCGTTACTCTAGCTTGGCGCTACCACACATCCACGTCACAGTGTATGGATTTCACATGCACTCCATGGAGAAGGGCCTCCGGAAACTCCAGTAAAATTTTGATCTCGATCCAACGGTCGGATCCAAAGTTATAGCCCTTTCGAACCTTTACTCTAGCCTGGCGCTACCAGACCTCCACCTCACCGATTATGGATTCCACATGCACTCCATGGCAAAGGGCTTGCGGAAACTCCAGTAAAATTTTGATCGCGATCCAACGGTCGGATCCAAAGTGATAGCCCTTTCGAACCGTTACTCTAGCCTGGCGCTACCAGACCTCCACCTCACCGATTATGGATTCCACATGCACTCCATGGCAAAAGGCTTGCGGAAACTCCAGTAAAATTTTGATCGCGATCCAACGGTCGGATTCAAAGTGATAGCCCTTTCGAACCGTTACTCTAGCCTGGCACTACCAGACCTCCACCCCACCGATTATGGATTCCACATGCACTCCATGGCAAAGGGCTTGCGGAAACTCCAGTAAAATTTTGATCGCTATCCAACGGTCGGATCAAAAGTTGTAGCCCTTCGAACCGTTACTCTAGCCTGGCGCTACCACACATCCACTTCACAGTGTATGGATTTCACATGCACGCCATGGAGAAGGGCCTCCGGAAACTCCTGAAAAATTTTGATCGCGATCCAACGGTCGGATCCAAAGTTATAGCCCTTTCGAACCGTTACTCTAGCCTGGCGCTACCAGACCTCCACTTCACCGATTATGGATTCTACATGCACTCCATGGAAAAGGGCCTTCGGAAACTCCAGTAAAAGTTTGATCGCGATACAACGGTTGGATCAAAAGTTATAGCCCTTTCGAATCGTTACTCTAGCTTGGCGCTACCACACATCCACGTCACAGTGTATGGATTTCACATGCACTCCATGGAGAAGGGCCTCCGGAAACTCCAGTAAAATTTTGATCTCGATCCAACGGTCGGATCCAAAGTTATAGCCCTCTCGAACCTTTACTCTAGCCTGGCGCTACCAGACCTCCACCTCACCGATTATGGATTCCACATGCACTCCATGGCAAAAGGCTTGTGGAAACTCCAGTAAAATTTTGATCGCGATCCAACGGTCGGATCCAAAGTGATAGCCCTTTCGAACCGTTACTCTAGCCTGGCGCTACCAGACCTCCACCTCACCGATTATGGATTCCACATGCACTCCATGGCAAAGGGCTTGCGGAAACTCCAATAAAAGTTTGATCGCTATCCAACGGTCGGATCAAAAGTTATAGCCCTTTCGAACCGTTACTCTAGCCTGGCGCTACCACACATCCACTTCACAGTGTATGGATTTCACATGCACGCCATGGAGAAGGGCCTCCGGAAACTCCTGTAAAATTTTGATCGCGATCCAACGGTCGGATCCAAAGTTATAGCCTTTTCGAACCGTTACTCTAGCCTGGCGCTACCAGACCTCCACTTCACCGATTATGGATTCCACATGCACTCCATGGAAAAGGGCCTTTGGAAACTCCAGTAAAAGTTTGATCGCGATACAACGGTTGGATCAAAAGTTATAGCCCTTTTGAATTGTTACTCTAGCTTGGCGCTACCACACATCCACGTCACAGTGTATGGATTTCACATGCACTCCATGGAGAAGGGCCTCCGGAAACTCCAGTAAAATTTTGATCTCGATCCAACGGTCGGATCCAAAGTTATAGCCCTTTCGAACCTTTACTCTAGCCTGGCGCTACCAGACCTCCACCTCACCGATTATGGATTCCACATGCACTCCATGGCAAAAGGCTTGCGGAAACTCCAGTAAAATTTTGATCGCGATCCAACGGTCGGATCCAAAGTGATAGCCCTTTCGAACCGTTACTCTAGCCTGGCGCTACCAGACCTCCACCTCACCGATTATGGATTCCACATGCACTCCATGGCAAAGGGCTTGCGGAAACTCCAATAAAAGTTTGATCGCTATCCAACGGTCGGATCAAAAGTTATAGCCCTTTCGAACCGTTACTCTAGCCTGGCGCTACCACACATCCACTTCACAGTGTATGGATTTCACATGCACGCCATGGAGAAGGGCCTCCGGAAACTCCAGTAAAATTTTGATCTCGATCCAACGGTCGGATCCAAAGTTATAGCCCTTTCGAACCTTTACTCTAGCCTGGCGCTACCAGACCTCCACCTCACCGATTATAGATTGCACATGCACTCCATGGCAAAAGGCTTGCGGAAACTCCAGTAAAATTTTGATCGCGATCCAACGGTCGGATCCAAAGTGATAGCCCTTTCGAACCGTTACTCTAGCCTGGCGCTACCAGACCTCCACCTCACCGATTATGGATTCCACATGCACTCCATGGCAAAGGGCTTGCGGAAACTCCAATAAAAGTTTGATCGCTATCCAACGGTCGGATCAAAAGTTATAGCCCTTTCGAACCGTTACTCTAGCCTGGCGCTACCACACATCCACTTCACAGTGTATGGATTTCACATGCACGCCATGGAGAAGGGCCTCCGGAAACTCCAGTAAAATTTTGATCGCGATCCAACGGTCGGATCCAAAGTTATAGCCCTTTCGAACCGTTACTCTAGCCTGGCGCTACCAGACCTCCACCTCACGGAGTATGGATTCCATATGCCCTCCATGGAAATGGGCCTTCGGAAACTCCAGTAAAAATTTGATCGCGATCCAACGGTCGGATCAAAAGTTATAGCCCTTTCGAACCGTTACTCTAGCCTGGCGCTACCAGACCTCCACTTCACTGATTATGGATTCCACATGCACTCCATGGAAAAGGGCCTTCGGAAACTCCAGTAAAATTTTGATCGCGATCCAACGGTCGGATCCAAAATTATAGCCCTTTCGAACCGTTACTCTAGCCTGGCGCTACCAGACCTCCACTTCACCGATTATGGATTCCACATGCACTCCATGGAAAAGGGCCTTCGGAAACTCCAGTAAAAGTTTGATCGCGATACAACGGTGGGATCAAAAGTTATAGCCCTTTTGAATCGTTACTCTAGCTTGGCGCTACCACACATCCACGTCACAGTGTATGGATTTCACATGCACTCCATGGAGAAGGGCCTCCGGAAACTCCAGGAAAATTTTGATCTCGATCCAACGGTCGGATCCAAAGTTATAGCCCTTTCGAACCTTTACTCTAGCCTGGCGCTACCAGACCTCCACCTCACCGATTATGGATTCCACATGCACTCCATGGCAAAAGGCTTGCGGAAACTCCAGTAAAATTTTGATCGCGATCCAACGGTCGGATCCAAAGTGATAGCCCTTTCGAACCGTTACTCTAGCCTGGCGCTACCAGACCTCCACCTCACCGATTATGGATTCCACATGCACTCCATGGCAAAGGGCTTGCGGAAACTCCAATAAAAGTTTGATCGCTATCCAACGGTCGGATCAAAAGTTATAGCCCTTTCGAACCGTTACTCTAGCCTGGCGCTACCACACATCCACTTCACAGTGTATGGATTTCACATGCACGCCATGGAGAAGGGCCTCCGGAAACTCCAGTAAAATTTTGATCGCGATCCAACGGTCGGATCCAAAGTTATAGCCCTTTCGAACCGTTACTCTAGCCTGGCGCTACCAGACCTCCACCTCACGGAGTATGGATTCCATATGCCCTCCATGGAAATGGGCCTTCGGAAACTCCAGTAAAAGTTTGATCGCGATCCAACGGTCGGATCAAAAGTTATAGCCCTTTCGAACCGTTACTCTAGCCTGGCGCTACCAGACCTCCACTTCACTGATTATGGATTCCACATGCACTCCATGGAAAAGGGCCTTCGGAAACTCCAGTAAAATTTTGATCGCGATCCAACGGTCGGATCCAAAATTATAGCCCTTTCGAACCGTTACTCTAGCCTGGCGCTACCAGACCTCCACTTCACCGATTATGGATTCCACATGCACTCCATGGAAAAGGGCCTTCGGAAACTCCAGTAAAAGTTTGATCGCGATACAACGGTTGGATCAAAAGTTATAGCCCTTTCGAATCGTTACTCTAGCCTGGCGCTACCACACATCCACTTCACAGTGTATGGATTTCACATGCACGCCATGGAGAAGGGCCTCCGGAAACTCCAGTAAAATTTTGATCGCGATCCAACGGTCGGATCCAAAGTTATAGCCCTTTCGAACCGTTACTCTAGCCTGGCGCTACCAGACCTCCACCTCACGGAGTATGGATTCCATATGCCCTCCATGGAAATGGGCCTTCGGAAACTCCAGTAAAAGTTTGATCGCGATACAACGGTGGGATCAAAAGTTATAGCCCTTTTGAATCGTTACTCTAGCTTGGCGCTACCACACATCCACGTCACAGTGTATGGATTTCACATGCACTCCATGGAGAAGGGCCTCCGGAAACTCCAGTAAAATTTTGATCTCGATCCAACGGTCGGATCCAAAGTTATAGCCCTTTCGAACCTTTACTCTAGCCTGGCGCTACCAGACCTCCACCTCACCGATTATGGATTCCACATGCACTCCATGGCAAAAGGCTTGCGGAAACTCCAGTAAAATTTTGATCGCGATCCAACGGTCGGATCCAAAGTGATAGCCCTTTCGAACCGTTACTCTAGCCTGGCGCTACCAGACCTCCACCTCACCGATTATGGATTCCACATGCACTCCATGGCAAAGGGCTTGCGGAAACTCCAATAAAAGTTTGATCGCTATCCAACGGTCGGATCAAAAGTTATAGCCCTTTCGAACCGTTACTCTAGCCTGGCGCTACCACACATCCACTTCACAGTGTATGGATTTCACATGCACGCCATGGAGAAGGGCCTCCGGAAACTCCAGTAAAATTTTGATCGCGATCCAACGGTCGGATCCAAAGTTATAGACCTTTCGAACCGTTACTCTAGCCTGGCGCTACCAGACCTCCACCTCACGGAGTATGGATTCCATATGCCCTCCATGGAAATGGGCCTTCGGAAACTCCAGTAAAAGTTTGATCGCGATCCAACGGTCGGATCAAAAGTTATAGCCCTTTCGAACCGTTACTCTAGCCTGGCGCTACCAGACCTCCACTTCACTGATTATGGATTCCACATGCACTCCATGGAAAAGGGCCTTCGGAAACTCCAGTAAAATTTTGATCGCGATCCAACGGTCGGATCCAAAATTATAGCCCTTTCGAACCGTTACTCTAGCCTGGCGCTACCAGACCTCCACTTCACCGATTATGGATTCCACATGCACTCCATGGAAAAGGGCCTTCGGAAACTCCAGTAAAAGTTTGATCGCGATACAACGGTTGGATCAAAAGTTATAGCCCTTTCGAATCGTTACTCTAGCTTGGCGCTACCACACATCCACGTCACAGTGTATGGATTTCACATGCACGCCATGGAGAAGGGCCTCCGGAAACTCCAGTAAAATTTTGATCGCGATCCAACGGTCGGATCCAAAGTTATAGACCTTTCGAACCGTTACTCTAGCCTGGCGCTACCA
The DNA here is from genome assembly GCF_951802175.1 of Populus nigra. Taxonomy (NCBI): domain Eukaryota; kingdom Viridiplantae; phylum Streptophyta; class Magnoliopsida; order Malpighiales; family Salicaceae; genus Populus; species Populus nigra. The sequence goes on along the minus strand of NC_084870.1, from coordinate 291,530 downwards.
GACCTCCACCTCACGGAGTATGGATTCCATATGCCCTCCATGGAAATGGGCCTTCGGAAACTCCAGTAAAAGTTTGATCGCGATCCAACGGTCGGATCAAAAGTTATAGCCCTTTCGAACCGTTACTCTAGCCTGGCGCTACCAGACCTCCACTTCACTGATTATGGATTCCACATGCACTCCATGGAAAAGGGCCTTCGGAAACTCCAGTAAAATTTTGATCGCGATCCAACGGTCGGATCCAAAATTATAGCCCTTTCGAACCGTTACTCTAGCCTGGCGCTACCAGACCTCCACTTCACTGATTATGGATTCCACATGCACTCCATGGAAAAGGGCCTTCGGAAACTCCAGTAAAATTTTGATCGCGATCCAACGGTCGGATCCAAAATTATAGCCCTTTCGAACCGTTACTCTAGCCTGGCGCTACCAGACCTCCACTTCACCGATTATGGATTCCACATGCACTCCATGGAAAAGGGCCTTCGGAAACTCCAGTAAAAGTTTGATCGCGATACAACGGTTGGATCAAAAGTTATAGCCCTTTCGAACCGTTACTCTAGCCTGGCGCTACCAGACCTCCACTTCACTGATTATGGATTCCACATGCAGTCCATGGAAAAGGGCCTTCGGAAACTCCAGTAAAATTTTGATCGCGATCCAACGGTCGGATCCAAAATTATAGCCCTTTCGAACCGTTACTCTAGCCTGGCGCTACCAGACCTCCACTTCACCGATTATGGATTCCACATGCACTCCATGGAAAAGGGCCTTCGGAAACTCCAGTAAAAGTTTGATCGCGATACAACGGTTGGATCAAAAGTTATAGCCCTTTCGAATCGTTACTCTAGCTTGGCGCTACCACACATCCACGTCACAGTGTATGGATTTCACATGCACTCCATGGAGAAGGGCCTCCGGAAACTCCAGTAAAATTTTGATCTCGATCCAACGGTCGGATCCAAAGTTATAGCCCTTTCGAACCTTTACTCTAGCCTGGCGCTACCAGACCTCCACCTCACCGATTATGGATTCCACATGCACTCATGGCAAAAGGCTTGTGGAAACTCCAGTAAAATTTTGATCGCGATCCAACGGTCGGATCCAAAGTGATAGCCCTTTCGAACCGTTACTCTAGCCCGGCGCTACCAGACCTCCACCTCACCGATTATGGATTCCACATGCACTCCATGGCAAAGGGCTTGCGGAAACTCCAATAAAAGTTTGATCGCTATCCAACGGTCGGATCAAAAGTTATAGCCCTTTCGAACCGTTACTCTAGCCTGGCGCTACCACACATCCACTTCACAGTGTATGGATTTCACATGCACGCCATGGAGAAGGGCCTCCGGAAACTCCAGTAAAATTTTGATCGCGATCCAACGGTCGGATCCAAAGTTATAGCCCTTTCGAACCGTTACTCTAGCCTGGCGCTACCAGACCTCAACCTCACGGAGTATGGATTCCATATGCCCTCCATGGAAATGGGCCTTCGGAAACTCCAGTAAAAGTTTGATCGCGATCCAACGGTCGGATCAAAAGTTATAGCCCTTTCGAACCGTTACTCTAGCCTGGCGCTACCAGACCTCCACTTCACTGATTATGGATTCCACATGCACTCCATGGAAAAGGGCCTTCGGAAACTCCAGTAAAATTTTGATCGCGATCCAACGGTCGGATCCAAAATTATAGCCCTTTCGAACCGTTACTCTAGCCTGGCGCTACCAGACCTCCACTTCACCGATTATGGATTCCACATGCACTCCATGGAAAAGGGCCTTCGGAAACTCCAGTAAAAGTTTGATCGCGATACAACGGTTGGATCAAAAGTTATAGCCCTTTCGAATCGTTACTCTAGCCTGGCGCTACCACACATCCACTTCACAGTGTATGGATTTCACATGCACGCCATGGAGAAGGGCCTCCGGAAACTCCAGTAAAATTTTGATCGCGATCCAACGGTCGGATCCAAAGTTATAGCCCTTTCGAACCGTTACTCTAGCCTGGCGCTACCAGACCTCCACCTCACGGAGTATGGATTCCATATGCCCTCCATGGAAATGGGCCTTCGGAAACTCCAGTAAAAGTTTGATCGCGATACAACGGTGGGATCAAAAGTTATAGCCCTTTTGAATCGTTACTCTAGCTTGGCGCTACCACACATCCACGTCACAGTGTATGGATTTCACATGCACTCCATGGAGAAGGGCCTCCGGAAACTCCAGTAAAATTTTGATCTCGATCCAACGGTCGGATCCAAAGTTATAGCCCTTTCGAACCTTTACTCTAGCCTGGCGCTACCAGACCTCCACCTCACCGATTATGGATTCCACATGCACTCCATGGCAAAAGGCTTGCGGAAACTCCAGTAAAATTTTGATCGCGATCCAACGGTCGGATCCAAAGTGATAGCCCTTTCGAACCGTTACTCTAGCCTGGCGCTACCAGACCTCCACCTCACCGATTATGGATTCCACATGCACTCCATGGCAAAGGGCTTGCGGAAACTCCACTAAAAGTTTGATCGCTATCCAACGGTCGGATCAAAAGTTATAGCCCTTTCGAACCGTTACTCTAGCCTGGCGCTACCACACATCCACTTCACAGTGTATGGATTTCACATGCACGCCATGGAGAAGGGCCTCCGGAAACTCCAGTAAAATTTTGATCGCGATCCAACGGTCGGATCCAAAGTTATAGACCTTTCGAACCGTTACTCTAGCCTGGCGCTACCAGACCTCCACCTCACGGAGTATGGATTCCATATGCCCTCCATGGAAATGGGCCTTCGGAAACTCCAGTAAAAGTTTGATCGCGATCCAACGGTCGGATCAAAAGTTATAGCCCTTTCGAACCGTTACTCTAGCCTGGCGCTACCAGACCTCCACTTCACTGATTATGGATTCCACATGCACTCCATGGAAAAGGGCCTTCGGAAACTCCAGTAAAATTTTGATCGCGATCCAACGGTCGGATCCAAAATTATAGCCCTTTCGAACCGTTACTCTAGCCTGGCGCTACCAGACCTCCACTTCACCGATTATGGATTCCACATGCACTCCATGGAAAAGGGCCTTCGGAAACTCCAGTAAAAGTTTGATCGCGATACAACGGTTGGATCAAAAGTTATAGCCCTTTCGAATCGTTACTCTAGCTTGGCGCTACCACACATCCACGTCACAGTGTATGGATTTCACATGCACTCCATGGAGAAGGGCCTCCGGAAACTCCAGTAAAATTTTGATCTCGATCCAACGGTCGGATCCAAAGTTATAGCCCTTTCGAACCTTTACTCTAGCCTGGCGCTACCAGACCTCCACCTCACCGATTATGGATTCCACATGCACTCATGGCAAAAGGCTTGTGGAAACTCCAGTAAAATTTTGATCGCGATCCAACGGTCGGATCCAAAGTGATAGCCCTTTCGAACCGTTACTCTAGCCCGGCGCTACCAGACCTCCACCTCACCGATTATGGATTCCACATGCACTCCATGGCAAAGGGCTTGCGGAAACTCCAATAAAAGTTTGATCGCTATCCAACGGTCGGATCAAAAGTTATAGCCCTTTCGAACCGTTACTCTAGCCTGGCGCTACCACACATCCACTTCACAGTGTATGGATTTCACATGCACGCCATGGAGAAGGGCCTCCGGAAACTCCAGTAAAATTTTGATCGCGATCCAACGGTCGGATCCAAAGTTATAGCCCTTTCGAACCGTTACTCTAGCCTGGCGCTACCAGACCTCAACCTCACGGAGTATGGATTCCATATGCCCTCCATGGAAATGGGCCTTCGGAAACTCCAGTAAAAGTTTGATCGCGATCCAACGGTCGGATCAAAAGTTATAGCCCTTTCGAACCGTTACTCTAGCCTGGCGCTACCAGACATCCACTTCACTGATTATGGATTCCACATGCACTCTATGGAAAAGGGCCTTCGGAAACTCCAGTAAAAGTTTGATCGCGATACAACGCTTGGATCAAAAGTTATAGCCCTTTTGAATCGTTACTCTAACTTGGCGCTACCACACATCCACGTCACAGTGTATGGATTTCACATGCACTCCATGGAGAAGGGCCTCCGGAAACTCCAGTAAAATTTTGATCTCGATCCAACGGTCGGATCCAAAGTTATAGCCCTTTCGAACCTTTACTCTAGCCTGGCGCTACCAGACCTCCACCTCACCGATTATGGATTCCACATGCACTCCATGGCAAAAGGCTTGCGGAAACTCCAGTAAAAGTTTGATCGCGATCCAACGGTCGGATCCAAAGTTATGGCCTTTCCAACCGTTACTGAAGCCTGGCGGTACCAGACCTCCACCTCACCGATTATGGATTCCACATGCACTCCATGTTAAAGGGCTTGCGGAAACTCTAGTAAAAGTTTGATCGTGATCCAATGGTCGGATCCAAAGTTATGGCCCTTTCCAACCGTTACTGAAGCCTGGCGCTCCCAGACCTCCACCTCACCGATTATGGATTCCACATGCTCTCCATGGCAAAGGGCTTGCGGAAACTCCAGTAAAAGTTTGATCGCGATCCAACGGTCGGATCAAAAGTTGTAGCCCTTCGAACCGTTACTCTAGCCTGGCGCTACCACACATCCACTTCACAGTGTATGGATTTCACATGCACGCCATGGAGAAGGGCCTCCGGAAACTCCTGAAAAATTTTGATCGCGATCCAACGGTCGGATCCAAAGTTATAGCCCTTTCGAACCGTTACTCTAGCGTGGCGCTACCAGACCTCCACGTCACCGATTATGGATTCCACATGCACTCCATGGAAAAGGGCCTTCGGCCACTCCAGTAAAAGTTTGATCGCGATACAACGGTTGGATCAAAAGTTATAGCCCTTTCGAATTGTTACTCTAGCTTGGCGCTACCACACATCCACGTCACAGTGTATGGATTTCACATGCACTCCATGGAGAAGGGCCTCCGGAAACTCCAGTAAAATTTTGATCTCGATCCAACGGTCGGATCCAAAGTTATAGCCCTTTCGAACCTTTACTCTAGCCTGGCGCTACCAGACCTCCACCTCACCGATTATGGATTCCACATGCACTCCATGGCAAAAGGCTTGCGGAAACTCCAGTAAAATTTTGATCGCGATCCAACGGTCGGATCCAAAGTGATAGCCCTTTCGAACCGTTACTCTAGCCTGGCGCTACCAGACCTCCACCTCACCGATTATGGATTCCACATGCACTCCATGGCAAAGGGCTTGCGGAAACTCCAATAAAAGTTTGATCGCTATCCAACGGTCGGATCAAAAGTTATAGCCCTTTCGAACCGTTACTCTAGCCTGGTGCTACCACACATCCACTTCACAGTGTATGGATTTCACATGCACGCCATGGAGAAGGGCCTCCGGAAACTCCAGTAAAATTTTGATCGCGATCCAACGGTCGGATCCAAAGTTATAGCCCTTTCGAACCGTTACTCTAGCCTGGCGCTACCAGACCTCCACCTCACGGAGTATGGATTCCATATGCCCTCCACGGAAATGGGCCTTCGGAAACTCCAGTAAAAGTTTGATCGCGATCCAACGGTCGGATCAAAAGTTATAGCCCTTTCAAACCGTTACTCTAGCCTGGCGCTACCAGACCTCCACTTCACTGATTATGGATTCCACATGCACTCCATGGAAAAGGGCCTTCGGAAACTCCAGTAAAAGTTTGATCGCGATACAACGATTGGATCAAAAGTTATAGCCCTTTCGAACCGTTACTCTAGCCTGGCGCTACCAGACCTCCACCTCACCGATTACGGATTCCACATGCACTCCATGGCGAAGGGCTTGCGGAAACTCCAGTAAAAGTTTGATCGCGATCCAACGGTCGGATCCAAAGTTATGGCATTTTCGAACCGTTACTTAAGCCTGGCGCAACCAGACCGCCACCTCACCGAGTATGGATTCCACATGCACTCCATGGAAAAGGGCCTTCAGAATCTCCAGCAAAAGTTTGATCGCGATCCAACGGTCGGATCAAAAGTTATAGCCCTTTCGAACCGTTACTCTAGCCTGGCGCTACCAGACCTCCACCTCACCGTTTATGGATTCCACATGCACTCCATGGAAAAGGGCCTTCGTAAAACTCCAGTAAAAGTTTGATCGCGATCCAACGGTCGGATCCAAAGTTATGGCCCTTTCCAACTGTTACTGAAGCCTGGCACTACCAGACCTCCACCTCACCGAGTATGGATTCCACATGCACTCCATGGAAAAGGGCCTTCGGAAACTCCAGCAAAATTTTGATCGCGATCCAACGGTCGGATCAAAAGTTATAGCACTTTCGAACCGTTACTCTAGCCTGGCCCTACCACACATCCACTTCACAGTGTATGGATTTCACATGCACTCCATGGAGAAGGGCCGCCGGAAACTCCAGTAAAATTTTGATCGCGATGCAACGGTCGGATCCAAAGTTATAGCCCTTTCAAACCGTTACTCTAGCGTGGCGCTACCACACATCCACTTCACACTGTATGGATTTCACATGCACTCCATGGCAAAGGGCTGGCGGAAACTCCAGTAAAAGTTTGATCGCGATCCAACGGTCGGATCCAAAGTTATGGCCTTTTCGAACCGTTACTGAAGCCTGGCGCTACCAGACCGCCACCTCACCGAGTATGGATTCCACATGCACTCCATGGAAAAGGGACTTCGGAAACTTCAGCAAAAGTTTGATCGCGATCCAACGGTCGGATCAAAAGTTATAGCCCTTTCGAACCGTTACTCTAGCCTAGCGCTACCAGACCTCCACCTCACGGAGTATGGATTCCATATGCCCTCCATGAAAAAGGGCCTTCGGAAACTCCAGTAAAAGTTTGATCGCCATCCCACGGTCGGATCAAAAGTTATAGCCGTTTCAAACCGTTACTCTAGCCTGGCTCTACCAGACCTCAACTTCACAAAGTATGGATTCCACATGCACTCCATGGAAAAGGGCCTTCGAAAACTCTAGTAAAAGTTTGATCGCGATCCAACGGTCGGATCCAAAGTTATGGCCTTTCCAACCGTTACTGAAGCCTGGCGGTACCAGACCTCCACCTCACCGATTATGGATTCCACATGCACTCCATGTTAAAGGGCTTGCGGAAACTCTAGTAAAAGTTTGATCGTGATCCAATGGTCGGATCCAAAGTTATGGCCCTTTCCAACCGTTACTGAAGCCTGGCGATCCCAGACCTCCACCTCACCGATTATGGATTCCACATGCTCTCCACGGCAAAGGGCTTGCAGAAACTCCAGTAAAAGTTTGATCGCGATCCAACGGTCGGATCCAAAGTTTTGGCCCTTTCGAACCGTTACTCTAGCCTGGCGCTACCAGAACGCCACCTCACCGATTATGGATTACATATGCAGTCCATGGCAAAGGGCTTGCGGAAACTCCAGTAAAAGTTTGATCGCAATCCAACGGTCGGATCCAAAGTTATGGCCCTTTCGAACCGTTACTGAAGCCTGGCTTTACCAGATCACAACCTCACCGATTATGGATTACATATAAAGTCCATGGCAAAGGGCTTGTGGAAACTCCAGTAAAAGTTTGATCGCGGTCCAACGGTCGGATCCAAAGTTAAGGCCCTTTCGAACCGTTACTGAAGCCTGGCGCTACCAGACCGCCACCTCACCGAGTATGGATTCCACATGCACTCCATGGAAAAGGGCCTTCGGAAACTCCAGTAAAAGTTTGATCGCGATACAACAGTTGGATCAAAAGTTATAGCCCTTTCGAATCGTTACTCTAGCTTGGCGCTACCAAACATCCACTTCACAGTGTATGGATTTCACATGCACTCCATGGAGAAGGGCCTCCGAAAACTCCAGTAAAATTTTGATCTCGATCCAACGGTCGGATCCAATGTTATAGCCCTTTCGAACCGTTACTCTAGCCTAGCGCTACCAGACCTCCACCTCACCGATTATGGATTCCACATGCACTCCATGGCAAAGGGCTGGCGGAAACTCCAGTAAAATTTTGATCGCGATCCAACTGTCGGATCCAAAGTTATAGCCCTTTCGAACCGTTACTCTAGCCTGGCGCTACCAGACCTCCACTTCACGGAGTATGGATTCCACATGCACTCCATGGAAAAGGGCCTTCGAAAACTCCAGTAAAAGTTTGATCGCGATCCAATGGTCGCATCCAAAGTTATGGCCCTTTCCAACCGTAACTGAAGCCTGGCGCTACCAGACCTCCACCTCACCGATTATGGATTCCACATGCACTCCATGGCAAAGGGCTTGCGGAAACTCCAGTAAAAGTTTGATCGCGATCCAACGGTCTGATCTAAAGTTATGGCCCTTTCGAACCGTTACTCTAGCCTGACGCTACCAGACCGCCACCTCACCGATTATGGATTACATATGCAGTCCATGGCGAAGGGCTTGCGAAAACTCCAGTAAAAGTTTGATCGCGATCCAACGGTCGGATCCAAGGTTATGGCCCTTTCGAACCGTTACTGAAGCCTCGCGCTACCAGACCGCCACCTCACCGATTATGGATTCCACATGCACTCCATGACAAAGGGCTTGCGGAAACTCCAGTAAAAGTTTGATTGCGATCCAACGGTCGGATCCAACGTTAAGGCCCTTTCGAACCGTTACTGAAGCCTCGCGCTACCAGACCGCCACCTCACCGATTATGGATTCCACATGCACTCCATGGAAAAGGGCCTTCGGAAACTCCAGCAAAAGTTTGATTGCGATCCAACGGTCGGATCCAAAGTTATAGCTCTTTCGAACCGTTACTCTAGCCTGGCGCTACCAGATGCACTCCATGGCAAAGGGCATGCGGAAATTCCAGTAAAATTTTGATCGCGATCCAACGGTCGGATCCAAAGTTATAGCCCTTTCGAACCGTTACTCTAGCCTGGCGCTACCAGACCTCCACCTCACCGTTTATGGATTCCACATGCACTCCATGGCAAAGGGCTTGCAGAAACTCCAGTAAAAGTTTGATCGCTATCCAACGGTCGGATCAAAAGTTATAGCGCTTTCGAACCGTTACTCTAACCTGGCGCTACCAGACCGCAACCTCAACGAGTATGGATTCCACATGCACTTCATGGAAAAAGGCCTTCGGAAACTCCAGTAAAAGTTTGATCGCGATCCAATGGTCAGATCAAAAGTTATGGCCCTTTCGAACCGTTACTGAAGCCTCGCGCTACCAGACCGCCACCTCACCGATTACGGATTCCACATGCACTCCATGGCAAAGGGCTTGCGGAAACTCCAGTAAAAGTTTGATCACGATCCAACGGTCGGATCCAAAGTTAAGGCCCTTTCCAACCGTTACTGAAGCCTCGCGCTACCACACCGCCACCTCACCGATTATGGATTCCACATGCACTCCATGGAAAAGGGCCTTCGGAAACTCCAGCAAAAGTTTGATCGCGATCCAACGGTCGGATCAAAAGTTATAGCCCTTTCGAACCGTTACTCTAGCCTGGCGCTACCAGACCTCCACCTCACCGTTTATGGATTCCACATGCACTCCATGGCAAAGGGCTTGCGGAAACTCCAGTAAAAGTTTGATCGCGATCCAACGGTCGGATCCAATGTTACGGCCCTTTCGAACCGTTACTCTAGCCTGGCGCTACCAGACCACCACGTCACGGAGTATGGATTCCACATGCACTCCATGGAAAAGGGCCTTCGAAAACTCCAGTAAAAGTTTGATCGCGATCCAACGGTCGGATCCAAAGTTATGGCCCTCTCCAACCGTTACTGAAGCCTGGCGCTGCCAGACCTCCACCTCACCGATTATGGATTCCACATGCACTCCATGGCAAAGGGATTGCGGAAACTCCAGTAAAAGTTTGATCGCGATCCAACGGTCGGATCCAAAGTTATGGCCCTTTCCAACCGTTACTGAAGCCTGGCGCTGCCAGATCTCCACCTCACCGATTATGGATTCCACATGCACTCCATGGCAAAGGACTTGCGGAAACTCCAGTAAAATTTTGATCGCGATCCAACGGTTGGATCCAAAGTTATAGCCCTTTCGAACCGTTACTCTAGCCTGGCGCTACCAGACCTCCACTTCACGGAGTATGGATTCCACATGCACTCCATGGAAAAGGGCCTTCGAAAACTCCAGTAAAAGTTTGATCGCGATCCAACGGTCGGATCCAAAGTTATGGCCCTTTCCAACCGTAACTGAAGCCTGGCGCTACCAGACCTCCACCTCACCGATTATGGATTCCACATGCACTCCATGGCAAAGGGCTTGCGGAAACTCCAGTAAAAGTTTGATCGCGATCCAACGGTCTGATCTAAAGTTATGGCCCTTTCGAACCGTTACTCTAGCCTGACGCTACCAGACCGCCACCTCACCGATTATGGATTACATATGCAGTCCATGGCGAAGGGCTTGCGGAAACTCCAGTAAAAGTTTGATCGCGATCCAACGGTCGGATCCAATGTTACGGCCCTTTCGAACCGTTACTGAAGCCTCGCGCTACCAGACTGCCACCTCACCGATTATGGATTCCACAAGCACTCCATGGAAAAGGGCCTTCGGAAACTCCAGCAAAAGTTTGATCGCGATCCAACGGTCGGATCCAAAGTTATGGCCCTTTCCAACCGTTACTGAAGCCTGGCGCTGCCAGACCTCCACCTCACCGATTATGGATTCCACATGCACTCCATGGCAAAGGGATTGCGGAAACTCCAGTAAAAGTTTGATCGCGATCCAACGGTCGGATCCAAAGTTATGGCCCTTTCCAACCGTTACTGAAGCCTGGCGCTGCCAGATCTCCACCTCACCGATTATGGATTCCACATGCACTCCATGGCAAAGGACTTGCGGAAACTCCAGTAAAATTTTGATCGCGATCCAACGGTTGGATCCAAAGTTATAGCCCTTTCGAACCGTTACTCTAGCCTGGCGCTACCAGACCTCCACTTCACGGAGTATGGATTCCACATACACTCCATGGAAAAGGGCCTTCGAAAACTCCAGTAAAAGTTTGATCGCGATCCAACGGTCGGATCCAAAGTTATGGCCCTTTCCAACCGTAACTGAAGCCTGGCGCTACCAGACCTCCACCTCACCGATTATGGATTCCACATGCACTCCATGGCAAAGGGCTGGCGGAAACTCCAGTAAAAGTTTGATCGCGATCCAACGGTCTGATCTAAAGTTATGGCCCTTTCAAACCGTTACTCTAGCCTGACGCTACCAGACCGCCACCTCACCGATTATGGATTACATATGCAGTCCATGGCGAAGGGCTTGCGGAAACTCCAGTAAAAGTTTGATCGCGATCCAACGGTCGGATCCAAGGTGATGGCCCTTTCGAACCGTTACTGAAGCCTCGCGCTACGAGACCTCCACCTCACCGATTATGGATTCCACATGCACTCCATGGCAAAGGGCTAGCGGAAACTCCAGTAAAAGTTTGATCGCGATCCAACGGTCGGATCCAAAGTTATGGCCCTTTCCAACGGTTACTGAAGCCTGGCGCTACCAGACCTCCACCTCACCGATTATGGATTCCACATGCACTCCATGGCAAAGGGCTTGCGGAAACTCCAGTAAAATTTTGATCGCGATCCAACGGTCGGATCTAAAGTTATAGCCCTTTCGAACCGTTACTCTACCCTGGCGCTACCAGACCTCCACCTCTCCGATTATGGATTCCACATGCACTCCATGGCAAAGGGCTTGCGGAAACTCCAGTAAAAGTTTGATCGCTATCCAACGGTCGGATCAAAATTTATAGCCCTTTCGAACCGTTACTCTAGCCTGGCGCTACCAGACCTCCACCTCTCCGATTATGGATTCCACATGCACTCCATGGCAAAGGGCTTGCGGAAACTCCAGTAAAAGTTTGATCGCTATCCAACGGTCGGATCAAAAGTTATAGCCCTTTCGAACCGTTACTTAAGCCTGGCGCTACCAGACCGCCACCTCACCGACTATGGATTCCACATGCACTCCATGGAAAAGGGCCTTCGGAAACTCCAGCAAAAGTTTGATGGCGATCCAACGGTCGCATCAAAAGTTATAGCCCTTTTGAACCGTTACTCTAGCCTGGCGCTACCAGACCGCCACTTCACTAAGTATGGATTCCACATGCACTCCGTAGAAAAGGGCATTCGGAAACACCAGTAAAAGTTTGATCGCGATCCAACGATCGGATCCAAAGTTATGGCCCTTTCGAACTGTTACTAAAGCCTCGCGCTACCAGACCGCCACCTCACCGATTATGGATTCCACATGCACTCCATGGGAAAGGGCTTGCTGAAACTCCAGTAAAAGTTTGATCGCGATCCAACGGTCGGATCCAAAGTTACGGCCCTTTATAACCGTTAGTGAAGCCTGGCGCTACCAGACCTCCACCTCACCGATTATGGATTCGACATGCACTCCATGGGAAAGGGCTTGCTGAAACTCCAGTAAAAGTTTGATCGCGATCCAACGGTCGGATCCAAAGTTATGGCCTTTTAGAACCGTTACTCTAGCATGGCGCTACCAGACCGCCACCTCACCGAGTATGGATTCCACATGCACTCCATGGAAAAGGGCCTTCGGAAACTCCAGCAAAAGTTTGATCGCGATCCAACGGTCGGATCAAAAGTTATAGCCCTTTCGAATCGTTACTCTAGCCTGGCTCTACCAGACCTCCACTTCACGGAGTATGGATTCCACATGCACTCCATGGAAAAGGGCATTAGAAAACTCCAGTAAAACTTTGATCGCGATCCAACGGTCGGATCCAAAGTTATGGCCCTTTCCAACCGTTACTGAAGCCTGGCGCTGCCAGACCTCCACCTCACCGATTATGGATTCCACATGCACTCCATGGCAAAGGGCTTGCGGAAACTCCAGTAAAATTTTGATCGCGATCCAACGGTAGGATCCAAAGTTATGGCCCTTTCCAACCGTTACTGAAGCCTGGCGCTACCAGACCTCCACCTCACCGATTATGGATTCCACATGCACTCCATGGAAAAGGGCCTTCGAAAACTCCAGTAAAAGTTTGATCGCGATACAACGGTCGGATCAAAACTTATAGCCCTTTCGAACCGTTACTCTAGCCTGGCGCTACCACACATCCACGTCATAGTGTATGGATTGCACATGCACTCCATGAAGAAGGGCCTCCGGAAACTCCAGTAAAATTTTGATCGCGATCCAACGGTCGGATCCAAAGTTATAGCCCTTTCGAACCGTTACTCTAGCCTGGCGTTACCAGACCTCCACCTCACCGATTATGGATTCCACATGCACTCCATGGCAAAGGGCTGGCGAAAACTCCAGTAAAATGTTGATCGCCATCCAACGGTCGGATCCAAAGTTATAGCCCTTTCGAACCGTTACTCTAGCCTGGCGCTACCAGACCTCCACCTCACCGATTGTGGATTCCACATGCACTCCATGGCAAAGGGCTTGCAGAAACTCCAGTAAAAGTTTGATCGCTATCCAACGGTCGGATCAAAAGTTATAGCCCTTTCAAACCGTTACTCTAGCCTGGCGCTACCAGACCTCCACCTCACCGATTATGGATTCCACATGCAGTCCATGGCAAAGGGCTTGCGGAAACTCCAGTAAAAGTTTGATCGTGATCCAACGGTCGGATCCAAAGTTATGGCCCTTTCGAACCGTTACTGAAGCCTCGCGCTACCACACCGCCACCTCACCGATTATGGATTCCACATGCACTCCATGGCAAAGGGCTTGCGGAAACTCCAGTAAAAGTTTGATCGCGATCCAACGGTCGGATCCAAAGTTATGGCCTTTTCGAACCGTTACTTAAGCCTGGCGCTACCAGACCTCCACCTCACCGATTATGGATTCCACATGCACTCCATGGCAAAGGGCTGGCGGAAACTCCAGTAAAAGTTTGATCGCGATCCAACGGTCGGATCAAAAGTTATAGCCCTTTCGAACCATTACTCTACCCTGGCGCTACCAGACCGCCACTTCACTGAGTATGGATTCCACATGCACTCCATAGAAAAGGGCATTCAGAAACTCCAGTAAAAGTTTGATCGCGATCCAACGGTCTGATCCAAAGTTATGGCCTTTTCGAACCGTTTCTGAAGCCTGACGCTACTAGACCGCCACCTCACCGAGTATGGATTCCACATGCACTTCATGGAAAAGGGCCTTCGGAAACTCCAGCAAAAGTTTGATAGCGATCCAACGGTCGGATCAAAAGTTATAGCCCTTTCGAACCGTTACTCTAGCCTGGCGCTACTAGACCGCCACGTCACCGATTATGGATTCCATATACAGTCCATGGCAAAGGGCTGGCGGAAACTCCAGTAAAAGTTTGATCGCGATCCAACGGTCGGATCCAAAGTTATGGCCTTTTCGAACCGTTACTCTAGCTTGGCGCTGCCAGACCTCCACCTCACCGATTATGGATTCCACATGCACTCCATGGCAAAAGGCTTGCGGAAACTCCAGTAAAAGTTTGATCGCTATCCAACGGTCGGATCAAAAGTTATAGCCCTTTCGAACCGTTACTCTAGACTGGCGCTACCAGACCTCCACTTCACCGATTATGGATTCCACATGCACTCCATGGAGAAGGGCCCCCGGAAATTCCAGTAAAATTTTGATCGCGATCCAACGGTCGGATCCAAAGTTATAACCCTTTCGAACCGTTACTCTAGCCTGGCGCTACCAGACCTCTACCTCACCGATTATGGATTCCACATGCACTCCATGGCAAAGGGCTTGCGGAAACTCCAGTAAAACTTTGATCGCCATCCAACGGTCGGATCCAAAGTTATGGCCTTTTCGAACCGTTACTTAAGCCTGGCGCTACCAGACCTCCACCTCACCGATTATGGATTCCACATGCACTCCATGGCAAAGGGCTTGCGGAAACTCCAGTAAAAGTTTGATCGCCATCCAACGGTCGGATCCAAAGTTATGGCCTTTTCGAACCGTTTCTGAAGCCTGGCGCTACTAGACCGCCACCTCACCGAGTACGGATTCCACATGCACTTAATGGAAAGGGCCTTCGGAAACTCCAACAAAAGTTTGATAGCGATCCAACGGTCTGATCAAAAGTTATAGCCCTTTCAAACCGTTACTCTAGCCTGGCGCTACCAGACCTCCACTTCACCGAGTATGGATTCCACATGCACTCCATAGAAAAGGGCATTCGGAAACTCCAGAAAAAGTTTGATCGCGATCCAATGGTCTGATCCAAAGTTATGGCCCTTTCGAACCGTTACTCTAGCCTGGCGCTCCCAGACCTCCACTTCACCGTTTATGGATTCCACATGCACTCCATGGCAAAGGGCTGGCGGAAACTCCAGTAAAAGTTTGATCGCGATCCAACGGTCGGATCAAAAGTTATAGCCCTTTCGAACCGTTACTCTACCCTGGCGCTACCAGACCGCCACTTCACGGAGTATGGATTCCACATGCACTCCATAGAAAAGGGCATTCAGAAACTCCAGTAAAATTTTGATCGCGATCCAACGGTCGGATCCAAAGTTATGGCCCTTTCGAACCGTTACTGAAGCCTCGCGCTACCAGACCGCCACCTCACCGATTATGGATTCCACATGCACTCCATGGCAAAGGGCTTGCGGAAACTCCAATAAAAGTTTGATCGCGATCCAACGATCGGATCAAAAGTTATACCCCTTTCGAACCGTTACTCTAGCCTGGCGCTACTAGACCGCCACGTCACCGATTATGGATTCCATATACAGTCCATGGCAAAGGGCTGGCGGAAACTCCAGTAAAAGTTTGATCGCGATCCAACGGTCGGATCCAAAGTTATGGCCTTTTCGAACCGTTACTCTAGCTTGGCGCTGCCAGACCTCCACCTCACCGATTATGGATTCCACATGCACTCCATGGCAAAAGGCTTGCGGAAACTCCAGTAAAAGTTTGATCGCTATCCAACGGTCGGATCAAAAGTTATAGCCCTTTCGAACCGTTACTCTAGACTGGCGCTACCAGACCTCCACTTCACCGATTATGGATTCCACATGCACTCCATGGAGAAGGGCCTCCGGAAATTCCAGTAAAATTTTGATCGCGATCCAACGGTCGGATCCAAAGTTATAACCCTTTCGAACCGTTACTCTAGCCTGGCGCTACCAGACCTCTACCTCACCGATTATGGATTCCACATGCACTCCATGGCAAAGGGCTTGCGGAAACTCCAGTAAAACTTTGATCGCCATCCAACGGTCGGATCCAAAGTTATGGCCTTTTCGAACCGTTACTTAAGCCTGGCGCTACCAGACCTCCACCTCACTGATTATGGATTCCACATGCACTCCATGGCAAAGGGCTTGCGGAAACTCCAGTAAAAGTTTGATCGCGATCCAACGGTCGGATCCAAAGTTATGGCCTTTTCGAACCGTTTCTGAAGCCTGGCGCTACTAGACCGCCACCTCACCGAGTATGGATTCCACATGCACTTCATGGAAAGGGCCTTCGAAAACTCCAACAAAAGTTTGATCGCGATCCAACGGTCTGATCCAAAGTTATGGCCCTTTCGAACCGTTACTCTAGCCTGGCGCTACCAGACCTCCACCTCACCGATTATGGATTCCACATGCACTCCAAGGCAAAGGGCTTGCGGAAACTCCAGTAAAAGTTTGATCGCGATCCAACGGTCGGATCAAAAGTTATAGCCCTTTCGAACCGTTACTCTACCCTGGCGCTACCAGACCGCCACTTCACTGAGTATGGATTCCACATGCACTCCATCGAAAAGGGCATTCGGAAACTCCAGTAAAAGTTTGATCGCGATCCAACGGTCTAATCCAAAGTTATGGCCCTTTCGAACCGTTACTCTAGCCTGGCGCTACCAGACCTCCACCTTACCGAGTATGGATTCCACATGAACTCCATGGCAAAGGGCTTGCAGAAACTTCAGTAAAAGTTTGATCGCCATCCAACGGTCGGATCCAAAGTTATGGCCTTTTCGAACCGTTTCTGAAGCCTGGCGCTACCAGACCGCCACCTCACCGAGTATGGATTCCACATGCACTTCATGGAAAGGGCCTTCGGAAACTCCAGCAAAAGTTTGATAGCGATCCAACGGTCGGATCAAAAGTTATAGCCCTTTCGAACCGTTACTCTAGCCTGGCGCTACCAGACCGCCACCTCACCGATTATGGATTCCATATACAGTCCATGGCAAAGGGCTTTCGGAAACTCCAGTAAAAGTTTGATCGCGATCCAACGGTCGGATCCAAAGTTATGGCCCTTTCGAACCGTTAATCTAGCCTGGAGCTACCAGACCTCCACTTCACCGATTATGGATTCCACATGCACTCCATGGCAAAGGGCTTGCGGAAACTCCAGTAAAAGTTTGATCGCCATCCAACGGTCGGATCCAAAGTTATGCCCTTTTCGAACCGTTACTGAAGCCTGGCGCTACCAGACCGCCACCTCACCGATTATGGATTCCATATACAGTCCATGGCAAAGGGCTTGCAGAAACTCCAGTAAAAGTTTGATCGCGATCCAACGGTCGGATCCAAAGTTATGGCCCTTTCGAACCGTTACTGAAGCCTCGCGCTACCAGACCACCACCTCACCGAATATGGATTCCACATGCACTCCATGGCAAAGGGCTTGCAGAAACTCCAGTAAAAGTTTGATCGCGATCCAACGGTCGGGTCCAAAGTTATGGCCTTTTCGAACCGTTACTCTAGCCTGGCGCTACCAGACCTCCACCTCACCGATTATGGATTCCACATGCACTCCTTGGCGAAGGGCTTGCGGAAACTCCAGTAAAATTTTGATCGCGATGCAACGGTCGGATCCAAAGTTATTGCCTTTTCGAACCGTTACTCTAGCCTGGCGCTGCCAGACCTCCACCTTACCGATTATTGATTCCACATGCACTCCATTGTGAAGGGCTTGCGGAAACTCTAGTAAAAGTTTGATCGCGACGCAACGGTCTGATCCAAAGTTATGGCCCTTCCGAACCGTTACTCTAGCCTGGCGCTACCAGACCTCCACCTCACCGATTATGGATTCCACATGCACTCCACGGCAAAGGGCTTGCGGAAACTCCAGTAAAATTTTGATCGCGATCCAACGGTCGGATCCAAAGTTATCGCCCTTTCGAACCGTTACTCTACCCTGGCGCTACCAGACCTCCACCTCACCGATTATGGATTCCACATGCACTCCATGGCAAAGGGCTTGCGGAAACTCCAGTAAAAGTTTGATCGCTATCCAACGGTCGGATGAAAAGTTATAGCCCTTTCGAACCATTACTCTAGCCTTCTGCTACCAGACCTCCACTTCACCGATTATGGATTCCACATGCACTCCATGGAGAAGGGCCTCCGGAAACTCCAGTAAAATTTTGATCGCGATCCAACGGTCGGATCCAAAGTTATAACCCTTTCGAACCGTTACTCTAGCCTGGCGCTACCAGACCTCCACCTCATCGATTATGGATTCCACATCCACTCCATGGCAAAGGGCTTGCGGAAACTCCAGTAAAAGTTTGATCGCGATCCAACGGTCGGGTCCAAAGTTATGGCCTTTTCGAACCGTTTCTGAAGCCTGGCGCTACCAGACCGCCACCTCACCGAGTATGGATTCCACATGCACTGCATGGAAAGGGCCTTCGGAAACTCCAGCAAAAGTTTGATAGCGATCCAACGGTCGGATCAAAAGTTATAGCCCTTTCGAACCGTTACTCTAGCCTGGCGCTACCAGACCGCCACCTCACCGATTATGGATTCCATATACAGTCCATGGCAAAGGGCTTGCGGAAACTCCAGTAAAAGTTTGATCGCGATCCAACGGTCGGATCCAAAGTTATGGCCCTTTCGAACCGTTACTGAAGCCTCGCGCTACCAGACCACCACCTCACCGAATATGGATTCCACATGCACTCCATGGCAAAGGGCTTGCGGAAACTCTAGTAAAAGTTTGATCGCGATCCAACGGTCGGGTCCAAAGTTATGGCCTTTTCAAACCGTTACTCTAGCCTGGCGCTACCAGACCTCCACCTCACCGATTATGGATTCCACATGCACTCCATGGCCAAGGGCTTGCGGAAACTCCAGTAAAAGTTTGATCGCGATCCAACGGTCGGATCCAAAGTTATGGCCCTTTCGAACCGTTACTGAAGCCTGGCGCTGCCAGACCTCCACCTCACCGATTATGGATTCCACATGCACTCCTTGGCGAAGGGCTTGCGGAAACTCCAGTAAAAGTTTGATCGCGATGCAACGGTCGGATCCAAAGTTATGGCCTTTTCGAACCGTTACTCTAGCCTGGCGCTGCCAGACCTCCACCTTGCCGATTATTGATTCCACATGCACTCCATTGTGAAGGGCTTGCGGAAACTCCAGTAAAAGTTTGATCGCGATGCAACGGTCTGATCCAAAGTTATGGCCCTTTCGAACCGTTACTCTAGACTGGCGCTCCCAGACCTCCACCTCACCGATTATGGATTCCACATGCACTCCATGGCAAAGGGCTGGCGGAAACTCCAGTAAAAGTTTGATCGCGATCCAACGGTCGGATCCAAAGTTATGGCCTTTTCGAACCGTTTCTGAAGCCTGGCGCTACTAGACCGCCACCTCACCGAGTATGGATTCCACATGCACTTCATGGAAAGGGCCTTCGGAAACTCCAATAAAAGTTTGATAGCGATCCAACGGTCGGATCAAAAGTTATAGCCCTTTCGAACCGTTACTCTAGCCTGGCGCTACCAGACCTCCACCTCACCGATTATGGATTCCACATGCACTCCTTGGCGAAGGGCTTGCGGAAACTCCAGTAAAAGTTTGATCGCGATGCAACGGTCGGATCCAAAGTTATGGCCTTTTCGAACCGTTACTCTAGCCTGGCGGTGCCAGCCCTCCACCTTACCGATTATTGATTCCACATGCACTACATTGTGAAGGGCTTGCGGAAACTCCAGTAAAAGTTTGATCGCGATGCAACGGTCGGATCAAAAGTTATAGCCCTTTCGAACCGTTACTCTAGCCTGGCGCTACCAGACCTCCACCTCACCGATTATGGATTCCACATGCACTCCTTGGCGAAGGGCTTGCGGAAACTCCAGTAAAAGTTTGATCGCGATCCAACGGTCGGATCCAAAGTTATGGCCCTTTCGAACCGTTCCTCTAGCCTGGCTCTACCAGACCTCCACCTCACCGATTATGGATTCCACATGCACTCCATGGCAAAGGGCTTGCGGAAACTCTAGTAAAAGTTTGATCGCGATCCAACGGTCGGGTCCAAAGTTATGGCCTTTTCGAACCGTTACTCTAGCCTGGCGCTACCAGACCTCCACCTCACCGATTATGGATTCCACATGCACTCCATGGCAAAGGGCTTGCGGAAACTCCAATAAAAGTTTAATCGCGATCCAACGGTCGGATCAAAAGTTATAGCCCTTTCGAACCGTTACTCTACCCTGGCGCTACCAGACCGCCACTTCACTGAGTATGGATTCCACATGCACTCCATAGAAAAGGGCATTCGGAAACTCCAGTAAAAGTTTGATCGCGATCCAATGGTCTGATCCAAAGTTATGGCCCTTTCGAACCGTTACTCTAGCCTGGCGCTACCAGACCTCTACCTCACCAAGTATGGATTCCACATGCACTCCATGGCAAAGGGCTTGCGGAAACTCCAGTAAAAGTTTGATCGCGATCCAACGGTCGGGTCCAAAGTTATGGCCCTTTCGAACCGTTACTGAAGCCTCGCGCTACCAGATCGCCACCTCACCGATTATGGATTCCACATGCACTCCATGGCAAAGGGCTGGCGGAAACTCCAGTAAAAGTTTGATCGCGATCCAACGGTCGGATCCAAAGTTATGGCCTTTTCGAACCGTTACTCTAGCCTGGCGCTACCAGACCTCCACCTCACCGATTATGGATTCCACATGCACTCCATTGCAAAGGGCTTGCGGAAAGTCCAGTAAAAGTTTGATCGCGATGCAACGGTCGGATCAAAAGTTATAGCCCTTTCGAACCGTTACTCTAGCCTGGCGCTACCAGACCTCCACCTCACCGATTATGGATTCCACATGCACTCCATGGCAAAGGGCTTGCGGAAAGTCCAGTAAAAGTTTGATCGCGATGCAACGGTCGGATCAAAAGTTATAGCCCTTTCGAACCGTTACTCTACCCTGGCGCTACTAGACCGCCACTTCACTGAGTATGGATTCCACATGCACTCTATAGAACAGGGCATTCGGAAACTCCAGTAAAAGTTTGATCGTGATCCAATGGTCGGATCCAAAGTTATGGCCCTTTCGAACCGTTACTCTAGCCTGGCGCTACCAGACCTCCACCTCACCGAGTATGGATTCCACATGCACTCCATCGCAAAGGGCTTGCGGAAACTCCAGTAAAAGTTTGATCGCCATCCAACGGTCCGATCCAAAGTTATGGCCTTTTCGAACCGTTACTGAAGCCTGGCGCTACCAGACCGCCACCTCACCGAGTATGGATTCCACATGCACTTCATGGAAAAGGGCCTTCGGAAACTCCTGCAAAAGTTTGATAGCGGTCCCACGGTCGGATCAAAAGTTATAGCCCTTTCGAACCGTTACTCTAGCCTGGCGCTACCAGACCGCCACTCACCGATTATGGATTCCATATACAGTCCATGGCAAAGGGCTTGCGGAAACTCCAGTAAAAGTTTGATCGCGATCCAACGGTCGGATCCAAAGTTATGGCCCTTTCGAACCGTTACTGAGCTACCAGACCTCCACTTCACCGAGTATGGATTCCACATGCACTCCATCGCAAAGGGCTTGCGGAAACTCCAGTAAAAGTTTGATCGCCATCCAACGGTCCGATCCAAAGTTATGGCCTTTTCGAACCGTTACTGAAGCCTGGCGCTACCAGACCGCCACCTCACCGAGTATGGATTCCACATGCACTTCATGGAAAAGGGCCTTCGGAAACTCCTGCAAAAGTTTGATAGCGGTCCCACGGTCGGATCAAAAGTTATAGCCCTTTCGAACCGTTACTCTAGCCTGGCGCTTCCAGACCGCCACTCACCGATTATGGATTCCATATACAGTCCATGGCAAAGGGCTTGCGGAAACTCCAGTAAAAGTTTGATCGCGATCCAACGGTTGGATCAAAAGTTATAGCCCTTTCGAACCGTTACTCTTCCCTGGCGCTACCAGACCGCCACTTCACTGAGTATGGATTCCACATGCACTCCATAGAAAAGGGCATTCGGAAACTCCAGTAAAAGTTTGATCGCGATCCAATGGTCTGATCCAAAGTTATGGCCCTTTCGAACCGTTACTATAGCCTAGCACTACCAGACCTCCACCTCACCGATTATGGATTCCACATGCACTCCATGGCAAAGGGCTTGCGGAAACTCCAGTAAAATTTTGATCGCGATCTAACGGTCGGATCCAAAGTTATAGCCCTTTCGGACCGTTACTCTATCCTGGCGCTACCAGACCTCCACCTCACCGATTATGGATTCCACATGCACTCCATGGCAAAGGGCTTGCGGAAACTCCAGTAAAATTTTGATCGCGATCCAACGGTCGGATCCAAAGTTATAGCCCTTTCGAATCGTTACTCTAGCCTGGCGCTACCAGACCTCCACCTCACCGATTATGGATTCCACATGCACTCCATGGCAAAGGGCTTGCAGAAACTCCAGTAAAAGTTTGATCGCTATCCAACGGTCGGATCAAAAGTTATAGCCCTTTCGAACCGTTACTCTACCCTGGCGCTACCAGACCGCCACCTCATCGAGTATGGATTCCACATGCACTTCATGGAAAAGGGCCTTCGGAAACTCCAGTAAAAGTTTGATCGTGATCCAACGGTCGGATCCAAAGTTATGGCACTTTCGAACCGTTACTGAAGCCTCGCGCTACCAGACCGCCACCTCACCGATTATGGTTCCACATGCACTTCATGGAAAAGGGCATTCGGAAACTCCAGTAAAAGTTTGATAGCGATCTAACGGTCGGATCCAAAGTTATGGCCCTTTCGAACCGTTACTGAAGCCTCGCGCTACCAGACCGCCACCTCACCGATTATGGATTCCACATGCACTCCATGGCAAAGGCCTGGCGGAAACTCCAGTAAAAGTTTGATCGCGATCCAACGGTCGGATCAAAAGTTATAGCCCTTTCGAACCGTTACTCTACCCTGGCGCTACCAGACCGCCACTTCACTAAGTATGGATTCCACATGCACTCCATAGAAAAGGGCATTCGGAAACTCCAGTAAAAGTTTGATCGCGATCCAATGGTCTGATCCAAAGTTATGGCCTTTTCGAACCGTTACTCTAACCTGGCGCTACCAGACCTCCACCTCACCGATTATGGATTCCACATGCACTCCATGGCAAAGGGCTTGCGGAAACTCCAGTAAAATTTTGATCGCGATCTAACAGTCGGATCCAAAGTTATAGCCCTTTCGGACCGTTACTCTATCCTGGCGCTACCAGTACTCCACTTCACCGATTATGGATTCCACATGCACTCCATGGAAAAGGGCCTTCGGAAACTCCAGTAAAAGTTTGATCGCGATCCAACGGTCGGATCCAAAGTTATAGCCCTTTCGAACCGTTACTCTATCCTGGCGCTACCAGTACTCCACTTCACCGATTATGGATTCCACATGCACTCCATGGAAAAGGGCCTTCGGAAACTCCAGTAAAAGTTTGATCGCGATCCAACGGTCGGATCCAAAGTTATGGCCCTTTCGAACCGTTGCTGAAGCCTCGCGCTACCAAACATCCGCCTCACCGATTATGGATTCACATGCACTCCATGGCAAAGGCCTTGCGGAAACTCCAGTAAAAGTTTGATCGCGATCCAACGGTCGGATCAAAAGTTATAGCCCTTTCGAACCGTTACTCTACCCTGGCGCTACCAGACTGCCACCTCACCGAATATGGATTCCACATGCACTCCATGGCAAAGGGCTTGCGGAAACTCCAGTAAAAGTTTGATCGCGATCCAACGGTCGGGTCCAAAGTTATGGCCTTTTCGAACCGTTACTCTAGCCTGGCGCTACCAGACCTCCACCTCACCGATTATGGATTCCACATGCACTCCATGGCGAAGGGCTTGCGGAAACTCCAGTAAAAGTTTGATCGCGATGCAACGGTCGGATCCAAAGTTATGGCCTTTTCGAACCGTTACTCAAGCCTGGCGCTACCAGACCGCCACCTCACCGAGTATGGATTCCACATGCACTTCATGGAAAAGGGCCTTCGGAAACTCCAGCAAAAGTTTGATAGCGATCCAACGGTCGGATCAAAAGTTATAGCCCTTTCGAACCGTTACTCTAGCCTGGCGCTACCAGACCGCCACTCACCGATTATGGATTCCATATACAGTCCATGGCAAAGGGCCTGCGGAAACTCCAGTAAAAGTTTGATCGCGATCCAACGGTCGGATCCAAAGTTATGGCACTTTCGAACCGTTACTGAAGCCTCGCGTTTCCAGACCGCCACCTCACCGATTATGGATTCCACATGCACTTCATGGAAAAGGGCATTCGGAAACTCCAGCAAAAGTTTGATAGCGATCTAACGGTCGGATCCAAAGTTATGGCCCTTTCGAACCGTTACTGAAGCCTCGCGCTACCAGACCGCCACCTCACTGATTATGGATTCCACATGCACTCCATGGCAAAGGCCTGGCGGAAACTCCAGTAAAAGTTTGATCGCGATCCAACGGTCGGATCAAAAGTTATAGCCCTTT
This sequence comes from Populus nigra, assembly GCF_951802175.1. Taxonomy (NCBI): domain Eukaryota; kingdom Viridiplantae; phylum Streptophyta; class Magnoliopsida; order Malpighiales; family Salicaceae; genus Populus; species Populus nigra. The sequence continues at coordinate 266,842 of NC_084870.1, read as the reverse complement.
CGAACCGTTACTCTACCCTGGCGCTACCAGACCGCCACTTCACTCAGTATGGATTCCACATGCACTCCATAGAAAAGGGCATTCGGAAACTCCAGTAAAAGTTTGATCGCGATCCAATGGTCTGATCCAAAGTTATGGCCTTTTCGAACCGTTACTCTAACCTGGCGCTACCAGACATCCACCTCACCGATTATGGATTCCACATGCACTCCATGGCAAAGGGCTTGCGGAAACTCCAGTAAAATTTTGATCGCGATCCAACGGTCGGATCAAAAGTTATAGCCCTTTCGAACCGTTACTCTACCCTGGCGCTTCCAGACCGCCACTTCACTGAGTATGGATTCCACATGCACTCCATAGAAAAGGGCATTCGGAAACTCCAGTAAAAGTTTGATCGCGATCCAATGGTCTGATCCAAAGTTATGGCCTTTTCGAACCGTTACTCTAACCTGGCGCTACCAGACATCCACCTCACCGATTATGGATTCCACATGCACTCCATGGCAAAGGGCTTGCGGAAACTCCAGTAAAATTTTGATCGCGATCCAACGGTCGGATCAAAAGTTATAGCCCTTTCGAACCGTTACTCTACCCTGGCGCTTCCAGACCGCCACTTCACTGAGTATGGATTCCACATGCACTCCATAGAAAAGGGCATTCGGAAACTCCAGTAAAAGTTTGATCGCGATCCAATGGTCTGATCCAAAGTTATGGCCTTTTCGAACCGTTACTCTAACCTGGCGCTACCAGACCTCCACCTCACCGATTATGGATTCCACATGCACTCCATGGCAAAGGGCTTGCGGAAACTCCAGTAAAATTTTGATCGCGCTCCAACGGTCGGATCCAACGTTATAGCCCTTTCGAACCGTTACTCTAGTCTGGCGCTATCAGACCTCCACCTCACCGATTATGGATTCCACATGCACTCCATGGCAAAGGGCTTGCAGAAACTCCAGTAAAAGTTTGATCGCTATCCAACGGTCGGATCCAAAGTTATAGCCCTTTCGAACTGTTACTCTAGCCTGGCGCTACCAGACCTCCACCTCACCGATTATGGATTCCACATGCACTCCATGGCAAAGGGCTTGCGGAAACTCCAGTAAAATTTTGATCGCGATCCAACGGTCGGATCCAAAGTTATAGCCCTTTCGAACCGTTACTCTAGCCTGGCACTACCAGACCTCCACCTCACCGATTATGGATTCCACATGCACTCCATGGCAAAGGGCTTGCAGAAACTCCAGTAAAAGTTTGATCGCTATCCAACGGTCGGATCAAAAGTTATAGCCCTTTCGAACCGTTACTCTAACCTGGCGCTACCAGACCGCCACCTCACCGAGTATGGATTCCACATGCACTTCATGGAAAAGGGCCTTCGGAAACTCCAGTAAAAGTTTGATCGCGATCCAACGGTCGGATCCAAAGTTATGGCCTTTTCGAACCGTTACTCTAGCCTGGCGCTACCAGACCTCCACCTCACCGATTATGGATTCCACATGCACTCCATGGCAAAGGGCTTGCGGAAACTCCAGTAAAATTTTGATCGCGATCCAACGGTCGGATCCAACGTTATAGCCCTTTCGAACCGTTACTCTAGCCTGGCGCTACCAGACCGCCACTCACCGATTATGGATTCCATATACAGTCCATGGCCAAGGGCTTGCGGAAACTCCAGTAAAAGTTTGATCGCGATCCAACGGTCGGATCAAAAGTTATAGCCCTTTCGAACCGTTACTCTTCCCTGGCGCTACCAGACCGCCACTTCACTGAGTATGGATTCCACATGCACTCCATAGAAAAGGGCATTCGGAAACTCCAGTAAAAGTTTGATCGCGATCCAACGGTCGGATCCAAAGTTATGGCCTTTTCGAACAGTTACTCTAGCCTGGCGCTACCAGACCTCCACCTCACCGATTTTGGATTCCACATGCACTCCATGGAAAAGGGCTTGCAGAAACTCCAGTAAAAGTTTGATCGCGATCCAACGGTCGGATCAAAAGTTATAGCCCTTTCGAACCGTTACTCTACCCTGGCGCTACCAGACCGCCACTTCACTGAGTATGGATTCCACATGCACTCCATAGAAAAGGGCATTCGGAAACTCCAGTAAAAGTTTGATCGCGATCCAATGGTCTGATCCAAAGTTATGGCCCTTTCGAACCGTTACTATAGCCTGGCACTACCAGACCGCCACCTCACCGAGTATGGATTCCACATGCACTTCATGGAAAAGGGCCTTCGAAAACTCCAGCAAAAGTTTGATAGCGATCCAACGGTCGGATCAAAAGTTATAGCCCTTTCGAACCGTTACTCTAGCCTGGCGCTACCAGACCGCCACTCACCGATTATGGATTCCATATACAGTCCATGGCAAAGGGCTTGCGGAAACTCCAGTAAAAGTTTTGATCGCGATCCAACGGTTGGATCAAAAGTTATAGCCCTTTCGAACCGTTACTCTTCCCTGGCGCTACCAGACCGCCACTTCACTGAGTATGGATTCCACATGCACTCCATAGAAAAGGGCATTCGGAAACTCCAGTAAAAGTTTGATCGCGATCCAATGGTCTGATCCAAAGTTATGGCCCTTTCGAACCGTTACTCAAGCCTGGCGCTACCAGACCGCCACCTCACCGAGTATGGATTCCACATGCACTTCATGGAAAAGGGCCTTCGGAAACTCCAGCAAAAGTTTGATAGCGATCCAACGGTCGGATCAAAAGTTATAGCCCTTTCGAACCGTTACTCTAGCCTGGCGCTACCAGACCGCCACTCACCGATTATGGATTCCATATACAGTCCATGGCAAAGGGCCTGCGGAAACTCCAGTAAAAGTTTGATCGCGATCCAACGGTCGGATCCAAAGTTATGGCACTTTCGAACCGTTACTGAAGCCTCGCGTTTCCAGACCGCCACCTCACCGATTATGGATTCCACATGCACTTCATGGAAAAGGGCATTCGGAAACTCCAGCAAAAGTTTGATAGCGATCTAACGGTCGGATCCAAAGTTATGGCCCTTTCGAACCGTTACTGAAGCCTCGCGCTACCAGACCGCCACCTCACTGATTATGGATTCCACATGCACTCCATGGCAAAGGCCTGGCGGAAACTCCAGTAAAAGTTTGATCGCGATCCAACGGTCGAATCAAAAGTTATAGCCCTTTCGAACCGTTACTCTACCCTGGCGCTACCAGACCGCCACTTCACTCAGTATGGATTCCACATGCACTCCATAGAAAAGGGCATTCGGAAACTCCAGTAAAAGTTTGATCGCGATCCAATGGTCTGATCCAAAGTTATGGCCTTTTCGAACCGTTACTCTAACCTGGCGCTACCAGACATCCACCTCACCGATTATGGATTCCACATGCACTCCATGGCAAAGGGCTTGCGGAAACTCCAGTAAAATTTTGATCGCGATCCAACGGTCGGATCAAAAGTTATAGCCCTTTCGAACCGTTACTCTACCCTGGCGCTTCCAGACCGCCACTTCACTGAGTATGGATTCCACATGCACTCCATAGAAAAGGGCATTCGGAAACTCCAGTAAAAGTTTGATCGCGATCCAATGGTCTGATCCAAAGTTATGGCCTTTTCGAACCGTTACTCTAACCTGGCGCTACCAGACCTCCACCTCACCGATTATGGATTCCACATGCACTCCATGGCAAAGGGCTTGCGGAAACTCCAGTAAAATTTTGATCGCGCTCCAACGGTCGGATCCAACGTTATAGCCCTTTCGAACCGTTACTCTAGTCTGGCGCTATCAGACCTCCACCTCACCGATTATGGATTCCACATGCACTCCATGGCAAAGGGCTTGCAGAAACTCCAGTAAAAGTTTGATCGCTATCCAACGGTCGGATCCAAAGTTATAGCCCTTTCGAACTGTTACTCTAGCCTGGCGCTACCAGACCTCCACCTCACCGATTATGGATTCCACATGCACTCCATGGCAAAGGGCTTGCGGAAACTCCAGTAAAATTTTGATCGCGATCCAACGGTCGGATCCAAAGTTATAGACCTTTCGAACCGTTACTCTAGCCTGGCACTACCAGACCTCCACCTCACCGATTATGGATTCCACATGCACTCCATGGCAAAGGGCTTGCAGAAACTCCAGTAAAAGTTTGATCGCTATCCAACGGTCGGATCAAAAGTTATAGCCCTTTCGAACCGTTACTCTAACCTGGCGCTACCAGACCGCCACCTCACCGAGTATGGATTCCACATGCACTTCATGGAAAAGGGCCTTCGGAAACTCCAGTAAAAGTTTGATCGCGATCCAACGGTCGGATCCAAAGTTATGGCCTTTTCGAACCGTTACTCTAGCCTGGCGCTACCAAACCTCCACCTCACCGATTATGGATTCCACATGCACTCCATGGCAAAGGGCTTGCGGAAACTCCAGTAAAATTTTGATCGCGATCCAACGGTCGGATCCAACGTTATAGCCCTTTCGAACCGTTACTCTAGCCTGGCGCTACCACACCGCCACTCACCGATTATGGATTCCATATACAGTCCATGGCCAAGGGCTTGCGGAAACTCCAGTAAAAGTTTGATCGCGATCCAACGGTCGGATCAAAAGTTATAGCCCTTTCGAACCGTTACTCTTCCCTGGCGCTACCAGACCGCCACTTCACTGAGTATGGATTCCACATGCACTCCATAGAAAAGGGCATTCGGAAACTCCAGTAAAAGTTTGATCGCGATCCAACGGTCGGATCCAAAGTTATGGCCTTTTCGAACAGTTACTCTAGCCTGGCGCTACCAGACCTCCACCTCACCGATTTTGGATTCCACATGCACTCCATGGAAAAGGGCTTGCAGAAACTCCAGTAAAAGTTTGATCGCGATCCAACGGTCGGATCAAAAGTTATAGCCCTTTCGAACCGTTACTCTACCCTGGCGCTACCAGACCGCCACTTCACTGAGTATGGATTCCACATGCACTCCATAGAAAAGGGCATTCGGAAACTCCAGTAAAAGTTTGATCGCGATCCAATGGTCTGATCCAAAGTTATGGCCCTTTCGAACCGTTACTATAGCCTGGCACTACCAGACCGCCACCTCAGCGAGTATGGATTCCACATGCACTTCATGGAAAAGGGCCTTCGAAAACTCCAGCAAAAGTTTGATAGCGATCCAACGGTCGGATCAAAAGTTATAGCCCTTTCGAACCGTTACTCTAGCCTGGCGCTACCAGACCGCCACTCACCGATTATGGATTCCATATACAGTCCATGGCAAAGGGCTTGCGGAAACTCCAGTAAAAGTTTTGATCGCGATCCAACGGTTGGATCAAAAGTTATAGCCCTTTCGAACCGTTACTCTTCCCTGGCGCTACCAGACCGCCACTTCACTGAGTATGGATTCCACATGCACTCCATAGAAAAGGGCATTCGGAAACTCCAGTAAAAGTTTGATCGCGATCCAATGGTCTGATCCAAAGTTATGGCCCTTTCGAACCGTTACTATAGCCTGGCACTACCAGACCTCCACCTCACCGATTATGGATTCCACATGCACTCCATGGCAAAGGGCTTGCGGAAACTCCAGTAAAATTTTGATCGGGATCCAACGGTCGGATCCAAAGTTATAGCCCTTTCGAACCGTTACTCTAGCCTGGCGCTACCAGACCTCCACCTCACCGATTATGGATTCCACATGCACTCCATGGCAAAGGGCTTGCGGAAACTCCAGTAAAATTTTGATCGCGATCCAACGGTCGGATCCAAAGTTATAGCCCTTTCGAATCGTTACTCTAGCCTGGCGCTACCAGACCTCCACCTCACCGATTATGGATTCCACATGCACTCCATGGCAAAGGGCTTGCAGAAACTCCAGTAAAAGTTTGATCGCTATCCAACGGTCGTATCAAAAGTTATAGCCCTTTCGAACCGTTACTCTACCCTGGCGCTACCAGACCGCCACCTCATCGAGTATGGATTCCACATGCACTTCATGGAAAAGGGCCTTCGGAAACTCCAGTAAAAGTTTGATCGTGATCCAACGGTCGGATCCAAAGTTATGGCACTTTCGAACCGTTACTGAAGCCTCGCGCTACCAGACCGCCACCTCACCGATTATGGTTCCACATGCACTTCATGGAAAAGGGCATTCGGAAACTCCAGTAAAAGTTTGATAGCGATCTAACGGTCGGATCCAAAGTTATGGCCCTTTCGAACCGTTACTGAAGCCTCGCGCTACCAGACCGCCACCTCACCGATTATGGATTCCACATGCACTCCATGGCAAAGGCCTGGCGGAAACTCCAGTAAAAGTTTGATCGCGATCCAACGGTCGGATCAAAAGTTATAGCCCTTTCGAACCGTTACTCTACCCTGGCGCTACCAGACCGCCACTTCACTAAGTATGGATTCCACATGCACTCCATAGAAAAGGGCATTCGGAAACTCCAGTAAAAGTTTGATCGCGATCCAATGGTCTGATCCAAAGTTATGGCCTTTTCGAACCGTTACTCTAACCTGGCGCTACCAGACCTCCACCTCACCGATTATGGATTCCACATGCACTCCATGGCAAAGGGCTTGCGGAAACTCCAGTAAAATTTTGATCGCGATCTAACGGTCGGATCCAAAGTTATAGCCCTTTCGGACCGTTACTCTATCCTGGCGCTACCAGTACTCCACTTCACCGATTATGGATTCCACATGCACTCCATGGAAAAGGGCCTTCGGAAACTCCAGTAAAAGTTTGATCGCGATCCAACGGTCGGATCCAAAGTTATAGCCCTTTCGAACCGTTACTCTATCCTGGCGCTACCAGTACTCCACTTCACCGATTATGGATTCCACATGCACTCCATGGAAAAGGGCCTTCGGAAACTCCAGTAAAAGTTTGATCGCGATCCAACGGTCGGATCCAAAGTTATGGCCCTTTCGAACCGTTGCTGAAGCCTCGCGCTACCAAACATCCGCCTCACCGATTATGGATTCACATGCACTCCATGGCAAAGGCCTTGCGGAAACTCCAGTAAAAGTTTGATCGCGATCCAACGGTCGGATCAAAAGTTATAGCCCTTTCGAACCGTTACTCTACCCTGGCGCTACCAGACAGCCACCTCACCGAATATGGATTCCACATGCACTCCATGGCAAAGGGCTTGCGGAAACTCCAGTAAAAGTTTGATCGCGATCCAACGGTCGGGTCCAAAGTTATGGCCTTTTCGAACCGTTACTCTAGCCTGGCGCTACCAGACCTCCACCTCACCGATTATGGATTCCACATGCACTCCATGGCGAAGGGCTTGCGGAAACTCCAGTAAAAGTTTGATCGCGATGCAACGGTCGGATCCAAAGTTATGGCCTTTTCGAACCGTTACTCAAGCCTGGCGCTACCAGACCGCCACCTCACCGAGTATGGATTCCACATGCACTTCATGGAAAAGGGCCTTCGGAAACTCCAGCAAAAGTTTGATAGCGATCCAACGGTCGGATCAAAAGTTATAGCCCTTTCGAACCGTTACTCTAGCCTGGCGCTACCAGACCGCCACTCACCGATTATGGATTCCATATACAGTCCATGGCAAAGGGCCTGCGGAAACTCCAGTAAAAGTTTGATCGCGATCCAACGGTCGGATCCAAAGTTATGGCACTTTCGAACCGTTACTGAAGCCTCGCGTTTCCAGACCGCCACCTCACCGATTATGGATTCCACATGCACTTCATGGAAAAGGGCATTCGGAAACTCCAGCAAAAGTTTGATAGCGATCTAACGGTCGGATCCAAAGTTATGGCCCTTTCGAACCGTTACTGAAGCCTCGCGCTACCAGACCGCCACCTCACCGATTATGGATTCCACATGCACTCCATGGCAAAGGCCTGGCGGAAACTCCAGTAAAAGTTTGATCGCGATCCAACGGTCGGATCAAAAGTTATAGCCCTTTCGAACCGTTACTCTACCCTGGCGCTACCAGACCGCCACTTCACTCAGTATGGATTCCACATGCACTCCATAGAAAAGGGCATTCGGAAACTCCAGTAAAAGTTTGATCGCGATCCAATGGTCTGATCCAAAGTTATGGCCTTTTCGAACCGTTACTCTAACCTGGCGCTACCAGACATCCACCTCACCGATTATGGATTCCACATGCACTCCATGGCAAAGGGCTTGCGGAAACTCCAGTAAAATTTTGATCGCGATCCAACGGTCGGATCAAAAGTTATAGCCCTTTCGAACCGTTACTCTACCCTGGCGCTTCCAGACCGCCACTTCACTGAGTATGGATTCCACATGCACTCCATAGAAAAGGGCATTCGGAAACTCCAGTAAAAGTTTGATCGCGATCCAATGGTCTGATCCAAAGTTATGGCCTTTTCGAACCGTTACTCTAACCTGGCGCTACCAGACCTCCACCTCACCGATTATGGATTCCACATGCACTCCATGGCAAAGGGCTTGCGGAAACTCCAGTAAAATTTTGATCGCGATCCAACGGTCGGATCCAACGTTATAGCCCTTTCGAACCGTTACTCTAGTCTGGCGCTATCAGACCTCCACCTCACCGATTATGGATTCCACATGCACTCCATGGCAAAGGGCTTGCAGAAACTCCAGTAAAAGTTTGATCGCTATCCAACGGTCGGATCCAAAGTTATAGCCCTTTCGAACTGTTACTCTAGCCTGGCGCTACCAGACCTCCACCTCACCGATTATGGATTCCACATGCACTCCATGGCAAAGGGCTTGCGGAAACTCCAGTAAAATTTTGATCGCGATCCAACGGTCGGATCCAAAGTTATAGCCCTTTCGAACCGTTACTCTAGCCTGGCACTACCAGACCTCCACCTCACCGATTATGGATTCCACATGCACTCCATGGCAAAGGGCTTGCAGAAACTCCAGTAAAAGTTTGATCGCTATCCAACGGTCGGATCAAAAGTTATAGCCCTTTCGAACCGTTACTCTAACCTGGCGCTACCAGACCGCCACCTCACCGAGTATGGATTCCACATGCACTTCATGGAAAAGGGCCTTCGGAAACTCCAGTAAAAGTTTGATCGCGATCCAACGGTCGGATCCAAAGTTATGGCCTTTTCGAACCGTTACTCTAGCCTGGCGCTACCAGACCTCCACCTCACCGATTATGGATTCCACATGCACTCCATGGCAAAGGGCTTGCGGAAACTCCAGTAAAATTTTGATCGCGATCCAACGGTCGGATCCAACGTTATAGCCCTTTCGAACCGTTACTCTAGTCTGGCGCTACCAGACCTCCACCTCACCGATTATGGATTCCACATGCACTCCATGGCAAAGGGCTTGCAGAAACTCCAGTAAAAGTTTGATCGCTATCCAATGGTCGGATCCAAAGTTATAGCCCTTTCGAACTGTTACTCTAGCCTGGCGCTACCAGACCTCCACCTCACCGATTATGGATTCCACATGCACTCCATGGCAAAGGGCTTGCGGAAACTCTAGTAAAATTTTGATCGCGATCCAACGGTCGGATCCAAAGTTATGGCACTTTCGAACCGTTACTGAAGCCTCGCGCTTCCAGACCGCCACCTCACCGATTATGGATTCCACATGCACTTCATGGAAAAGGGCATTTGGAAACTCCAGCAAAAGTTTGATAGCGATCTAACGGTCGGATCCAAAGTTATGGCCCTTTCGAACCGTTACTGAAGCCTCGCGATACCAGACCGCCACCTCACCGATTATGGATTCCACATGCACTCCATGGCAAAGGCCTGGCGGAAACTCCAGTAAAAGTTTGATCGCGATCCAACGGTCGGATCAAAAGTTATAGCCCTTTCGAACCGTTACTCTACCCTGGCGCTACCAGACCGCCACTTCACTCAGTATGGATTCCATATGCACTCCATAGAAAAGGGCATTCGGAAACTCCAGTAAAAGATTGATCGCGATCCAAGGGTCTGATCCAAAGTTATGGCCTTTTCGAACCGTTACTCTAACCTGGCGCTACCAGACATCCACCTCACCGATTATGGATTCCACATGCACTCCATGGCAAAGGGCTTGCGGAAACTCCAGTAAAATTTTGATCGCGATCCAACGGTCGGATCAAAAGTTATAGCCCTTTCGAACCGTTACTCTACCCTGGCGCTACCAGACCGCCACTTCACTGAGTATGGATTCCACATGCACTCCATAGAAAAGGGCATTCGGAAACTCCAGTAAAAGTTTGATCGCGATCCAACGGTCGGATCCAAAGTTATAGCCCTTTCGAACCGTTACTCTAGCCTGGCGCTACCAGACCTCCACCTCACCGATTATGGATTCCACATGCACTCCATGGCAAAGGGCTTGCAGAAACTCCAGTAAAAGTTTGATCGCTATCCAACGGTCGGATCAAAAGTTATAGCCCTTTCGAACCGTTACTCTACCCTGGCGCTACCAGACTGCCACCTCACCGAATATGGATTCCACATGCACTCCATGGCAAAGGGCTTGCGGAAACTCCAGTAAAATTTTGATCGGGATCTAACGGTCGGATCCAAAGTTATAGCCCTTTCGAACCGTTACTCTAGCCTGGCGCTATCAGACCTCCACCTCACCGATTATGGATTCCACATGCACTCCATGGCAAAGGGCTTGCAGAAACTCCAGTAAAAGTTTGATCGCTATCCAACGGTCGGATCCAAAGTTATAGCCCTTTCGAACTGTTACTCTAGCCTGGCGCTACCAGACCTCCACCTCACCGATTATGGATTCCACATGCACTCCATGGCAAAGGGCTTGCGGAAACTCCAGTAAAATTTTGATCGCGATCCAACGGTCGGATCCAAAGTTATAGCCCTTTCGAACCGTTACTCTAGCCTGGCGCTACCAGACCTCCACCTCACCGATTATGGATTCCACATGCACTCCATGGCAAAGGGCTTGCAGAAACTCCAGTAAAAGTTTGATCGCTATCCAACGGTCGGATCAAAAGTTATAGCCCTTTCGAACCGTTACTCTAACCTGGCGCTACCAGACCGCCACCTCACCGAGTATGGATTCCACATGCACTTCATGGAAAAGGGCCTTCGGAAACTCCAGTAAAAGTTTGATCGCGATCCAACGGTCGGATCCAAAGTTATGGCACTTTCGAACCGTTACTGAAGCCTCGCGCTTCCAGACCGCCACCTCACCGATTATGGATTCCACATGCACTTCATGGAAAAGGGCATTCGGAAACTCCAGCAAAAGTTTGATAGCGATCTAACGGTCGGATCCAAAGTTATGGCCCTTTCGAACCGTTACTGAAGCCTCGCGCTACCAGACCGCCACCTCACCGATTATGGATTCCACATGCACTCCATGGCAAAGGGCTTGCGGAAACTCCAGTAAAATTTTGATCGCGATCCAACGGTCGGATCCAACGTTATAGCCCTTTCGAACCGTTACTCTAGTCTGGCGCTATCAGACCTCCACCTCACCGATTATGGATTCCACATGCACTCCATGGCAAAGGGCTTGCAGAAACTCCAGTAAAAGTTTGATCGCTATCCAACGGTCGGATCCAAAGTTATAGCCCTTTCGAACTGTTACTCTAGCCTGGCGCTACCAGACCTCCACCTCACCGATTATGGATTCCACATGCACTCCATGGCAAAGGGCTTGCGGAAACTCCAGTAAAATTTTGATCGCGATCCAACGGTCGGATCAAAAGTTATAGCCCTTTCGAACCGTTACTCTACCCTGGCGCTACCAGACCGCCACTTCACTCAGTATGGATTCCACATGCACTCCATAGAAAAGGGCATTCGGAAACTCCAGTAAAAGTTTGATCGCGATCCAAGGGTCTGATCCAAAGTTGTGGCCTTTTCGAACCGTTACTCTAACCTGGCGCTACCAGACATCCACCTCACCGATTATGGATTCCACATGCACTCCATGGCAAAGGGCTTGCGGAAACTCCAGTAAAATTTTGATCGCGATCCAACGGTCGGATCAAAAGTTATAGCCCTTTCGAACCGTTACTCTACCCTGGCGCTACCAGACCGCCACTTCACTGAGCATGGATTCCACATGCACTCCATGGCGAAGGGCTTGCGGAAACTCCAGTAAAATTTTGATCGCGATCCAACGGTCGGATCCAAAGTTATAGCCCTTTCGAACCGTTACTCTAGCCTGGCGCTACCAGACCTCCACCTCACCGATTATGGATTCCACATGCACTCCATGGCAAAGGGCTTGCAGAAACTCCAGTAAAAGTTTGATCGCTATCCAACGGTCGGATCAAAAGTTATAGCCCTTTCTAACCGTTACTCTAACCTGGCGCTACCAGACCGCCACCTCACCGAGTATGGATTCCACATGCACTTCATGGAAAAGGGCCTTCGGAAACTCCAGTAAAAGTTTGATCGCGATCCAACGGTCGGATCAAAAGTTATAGCCCTTTCGAACCGTTACTCTACCCTGGCGCTACCAGACCGCCACTTCACTCAGTATGGATTCCACATGCACTCCATAGAAAAGGGCATTCGGAAACTCCAGTAAAAGTTTGATCGCGATCCAAGGGTCTGATCCAAAGTTATGGCCTTTTCGAACCGTTACTCTAACCTGGCGCTACCAGACATCCACTTCACCGATTATGGATTCCACATGCACTCCATGGAAATGGGCCTTCGGAAACTCCAGTAAAAGTTTGATCGCGATCCAACGGTCGGATCCAAAGTTATGGCCCTTTCGAACCGTTGCTGAAGCCTCGCGCTACCAAACAGCCGCCTCACCGATTATGGATTCACATGCACTCCATGGCAAAGGCCTTGCGGAAACTCCAGTAAAAGTTTGATCGCGATCCAACGGTCGGATCAAAAGTTATAGCCCTTTCGAACCGTTACTCTACCCTGGCGCTACCAGACAGCCACCTCACCGAATATGGATTCCACATGCACTCCATGGCAAAGGGCTTGCGGAAACTCCAGTAAAAGTTTGATCGCGATCCAACGGTCGGGTCCAAAGTTATGGCCTTTTCGAACCGTTACTCTAGCCTGGCGCTACCAGACCTCCACCTCACCGATTATGGATTCCACATGCACTCCATGGCGAAGGGCTTGCGGAAACTCCAGTAAAAGTTTGATCGCGATGCAACGGTCGGATCCAAAGTTATGGCCTTTTCGAACCGTTACTAAAGCCTGGCGCTACCAGACCGCCACCTCACCGAGTATGGATTCCACATGCACTTCATGGGAAAGGGCCTTCGGAAACTCCAGCAAAAGTTTGATAGCGATCCAACGGTCGGATCAAAAGTTATAGCCCTTTCGAACCGTTACTCTAGCCTGGCGCTACCAGACCGCCACTCACCGATTATGGATTCCATATACAGTCCATGGCAAAGGGCTTGCGGAAACTCCACTAAAAGTTTGATCGCGATCCAACGGTCGGATCAAAAGTTATAGCCCTTTCGAACCGTTACTCTACCCTGGCGCTACCAGACCGCCACTTCACTGAGTATGGATTCCACATGCACTCCGTAGAAAAGGGCATTCGGAAACTCCAGTAAAAGTTTGATCGCGATCCAACGATCGGATCCAAAATTATGGCCTTTTCGAACAGTTACTCTAGCCTGGCGCTACCAGACCTCCACCTCACTGATTATGGATTCCACATGCACTCCATGGAAAAGGGCTCGCGGAAACTCCAGTAAAATTTTGATCGCGATCCAACGGTCGGATCAAAAGTTATAGCCCTTTCGAACCGTTACTCTACCCTGGCGCTACCAGACCGCCACTTCACTGAGTATGGATTCCACATGCATTCCATAGAAAAGGGCATTCGGAAACTCCAGTAAAAGTTTGATCGCGATCCAACGGTCGGATCCAAAGTTATGGCACTTTCGAACCGTTACTGAAGCCTCGCGCTTCCAGACCGCCACCTCACCGATTATGGATTCCACATGCACTCCATGGCAAAGGCCTGGCGGAAACTCCAGTAAAAGTTTGATCGCGATCCAACGGTCGGATCAAAAGTTATAGCCCTTTCGAACCGTTACTCTACCCTGGCGCTACCAGACCGCCACTTCACTCAGTATGGATTCCACATGCACTCCATAGAAAAGGGCATTCGGAAACTCCAGTAAAAGTTTGATCGCGATCCAAGGGTCTGATCCAAAGTTATGGTATTTTCGAACCGTTACTCTAACCTGGGGCTACCAGACCTCCACCTCACCGATTATGGATTCCACATGCACTCCATGGCAAAGGGCTTGCGGAAACTCCAGTAAAATTTTGATCGCGATCCAATGGTCGGATCCAAAGTTATAGCCCTTTCGAACCGTTACTCTATCCTGGCGCTACCAGTACTCCACTTCACCGATTATGGATTCCACATGCACTCCATGGAAATGGGCCTTCGGAAACTCCAGTAAAAGTTTGATCGCGATCCAACGGTCGGATCCAAAGTTATGGCCCTTTCGAACCGTTGCTGAAGCCTCGCGCTACCAAACAGCCGCCTCACCGATTATGGATTCACATGCACTCCATGGAAATGGGCCTTCGGAAACTCCAGTAAAAGTTTGATCGCGATCCAACGGTCGGATCAAAAGTTATAGCCCTTTCGAACCGTTACTCTACCCTGGCGCTACCAGACCGCCACCTCACCGAATATGGATTCCACATGCACTCCATGGCAAAGGGCTTGCGGAAACTCCAGTAAAAGTTTGATCGCGATCCAACGGTCGGGTCCAAAGTTATGGCCTTTTCGAACCGTTACTCTAGCCTGGCGCTACCAGACCTCCACCTCACCGATTATGGATTCCACATGCACTCCATGGCGAAGGGCTTGCGGAAACTCCAGTAAAAGTTTGATCGCGATGCAACGGTCGGATCCAAAGTTATGGCCTTTTCGAACCGTTACTAAAGCCTGGCGCTACCAGACCGCCACCTCACCGAGTATGGATTCCACATGCACTTCATGGGAAAGGGCCTTCGGAAACTCCAGCAAAAGTTTGATAGCGATCCAACGGTCGGATCAAAAGTTATAGCCCTTTCGAACCGTTACTCTAGCCTGGCGCTACCAGACCGCCACTCACCGATTATGGATTCCATATACAGTCCATGGCAAAGGGCTTGCGGAAACTCCACTAAAAGTTTGATCGCGATCCAACGGTCGGATCAAAAGTTATAGCCCTTTCAAACCGTTACTCTAGCGTGGCGCTACCAGACCGCCACTTCACTGAGTATGGATTCCACATGCACTCCGTAGAAAAGGGCATTCGGAAACTCCAGTAAAAGTTTGATCGCGATCCAACGATCGGATCCAAAATTATGGCCTTTTCGAACAGTTACTCTAGCCTGGCGCTACCAGACCTCCACCTCACTGATTATGGATTCCACATGCACTCCATGGAAAAGGGCTCGCGGAAACTCCAGTAAAAGTTTGATCGCGATCCAACGGTCGGATCAAAAGTTATAGCCCTTTCGAACCATTACTCTACCCTGGCGCTACCAGACCGCCACTTCACTGAGTATGGATTCCACATGCATTCCATAGAAAAGGGCATTCGGAAACTCCAGTAAAAGTTTGATCGCGATCCAATGGTCTGATCCAAAGTTATGGCCCTTTCGAACCGTTACTATAGCCTGGCACTACCAGACCTCCACCTCACCGATTATGGATTCCACATGCACTCCATGGCAAAGGGCTTGCGGAAACTCCAGTAAAATTTTGATCGGGATCCAACGGTCGGATCCAAAGTTATAGCCCTTTCGAACTGTTACTCTAGCCTGGCGCTACCAGACCTCCACCTCACCGATTATGGATTCCACATGCACTCCATGGCAAAGGGCTTTCGGAAACTCCAGTAAAATTTTGATCGCTATCCAACGGTCGGATCAAAAGTTATAGCCCTTTCGAACCGTTACTCTACCCTGGCGCTACCAGACCGCCACTTCACTCAGTATGGATTCCACATGCACTCCATAGAAAAGGGCATTCGGAAACTCCAGTAAAAGTTTGATCGCGATCCAATGGTCTGATCCAAAGTTATGGCCTTTTTGAACCGTTACTCTAACCTGGCGCTACCAGACATCCACCTCACCGATTATGGATTCCACATGCACTCCATGGCAAAGGGCTTGCGGAAACTCCAGTAAAATTTTGATCGCGATCCAACTGTCGGATCAAAAGTTATAGCCCTTTCGAACCGTTACTCTACCCTGGCGCTACCAGACCGCCACTTCACTGAGTATGGATTCCACATGCACTCCATAGAAAAGGGCATTCGGAAACTCCAGTAAAAGTTTGATCGCGATCCAATGGTCTGATCCAAAGTTATGGCCCTTTCGAACCGTTACTATAGCCTGGCCCTACCAGACCTCCACCTCACCGATTATGGATTCCACATGCACTCCATGGCAAAGGGCTTGCGGAAACTCCAGTAAAATTTTGATCGGGATCCAACGGTCGGATCCAAAGTTATAGCCCTTTCGAACTGTTACTCTAGCCTGGCGCTACCAGACCTCCACCTCACTGATTATGGATTCCACATGCACTCCATGGCAAAGGGCTTGCAGAAACTCCAGTAAAAGTTTGATCGCTATCCAAAGGTCGGATCAAAAGTTATAGCCCTTTCGAACAGTTACTCTAACCTGGCGCTACCAAACCTCCACCTCACCGATTATGGATTCCACATGCACTCCATGGCAAAGGGCTTGCGGAAACTCCAGTAAAATTTTGATCGCGATCCAACGGTCGGATCCAAAGTTATAGCCCTTTCGAACCGTTACTCTAGCCTGGCACTACCAGACCTCCACCTCACCGATTATGGATTCCACATGCACTCCATGGCAAAGGGCTTGCAGAAACTCCAGTAAAAGTTTGATCGCTATCCAACGGTCGGATCAAAAGTTATAGCCCTTTCGAACCGTTACTCTAACCTGGCGCTACCAGACCGCCACCTCACCGAGTATGGATTCCACATGCACTTCATGGAAAAGGGCCTTCGGAAACTCCAGTAAAAGTTTGATCGCGATCCAACGGTCGGATCCAAAGTTATGGCACTTTCGAACCGTTACTGAAGCCTCGCGCTTCCAGATCGCCACCTCACCGATTATGGATTCCACATGCACTTCATGGAAAAGGGCATTCGGAAACTCCAGCAAAAGTTTGATAGCGATCTAACGGTCGGATCCAAAGTTATGGCCCTTTCGAACCGTTACTGAAGCCTCGCGCTACCAGACCGCCACCTCACCGATTATGGATTCCACATGCACTCCATGGCAAAGGCCTGGCGGAAACTCCAGTAAAAGTTTGATCGCGATCCAACGGTCGGATCAAAAGTTATAGCCCTTTCGAACCGTTACTCTACCCTGGCGCTACCAGACCGCCACTTCACTCAGTATGGATTCCACATGCACTCCATAGAAAAGGGCATTCAGAAACTCCAGTAAAAGTTTGATCGCGATCCAAGGGTCTGATCCAAAGTTATGGCCTTTTCGAACCGTTACTCTAAATTGGCGCTACCAGACATCCACCTCACCGATTATGGATTCCACATGCACTCCATGGCAAAGGGCTTGCGGAAACTCCAGTAAAATTTTGATCGCGATCCAACGGTCGGATCAAAAGTTATAGCCCTTTCGAACCGTTACTCTACCCTGGCGCTACCAGACCGCCACTTCACTGAGTATGGATTCCACATGCACTCCATCGAAAAGGGCATTCGGAAACTCCAGTAAAAGTTTGATCGCGATCTAATGGTCTGATCCAAAGTTATGGCCCTTTCGAACCGTTACTATAGCCTGGCACTACCAGACCTCCACCTCACCGATTATGGATTCCACATGCACTCCATGGCAAAGGGCTTGCGGAAACTCCAGTAAAATTTTGATCGGGATCCAACGGTCGGATCCAAAGTTATAGCCCTTTCGAACCGTTACTCTAGCCTGGCGCTATCAGACCTCCACCTCACCGATTATGGATTCCACATGCACTCCATGGCAAAGGGCTTGCAGAAACTCCAGTAAAAGTTTGATCGCTATCCAACGGTCGGATCCAAAGTTATAGCCCTTTCGAACTGTTACTCTAGCCTGGCGCTACCAGACCTCCACCTCACCGATTATGGATTCCACATGCACTCCATGGCAAAGGGCTTGCGAAAACTCCAGTAAAATTTTGATCGCGATCCAACGGTCGGATCCAAAGTTATAGCCCTTTCGAACCGTTACTCTAGCCTGGCGCTACCAGACCTCCACCTCACCGATTATGGATTCCACATGCACTCCATGGCAAAGGGCTTGCAGAAACTCCAGTAAAAGTTTGATCGCTATCCAACGGTCGGATCAAAAGTTATAGCCCTTTCGAACCGTTACTCTAACCTGGCGCTACCAGACCGCCACCTCACCGAGTATGGATTCCACATGCACTTCATGGAAAAGGGCCTTCGGAAACTCCAGTAAAAGTTTGATCGCGATCCAACGGTCGGATCCAAAGTTATGGCACTTTCGAACCGTTACTGAAGCCTCGCGCTTCCAGACCGCCACCTCACCGATTATGGATTCCACATGCACTTCATGGAAAAGGGCATTCGGAAACTCCAGCAAAAGTTTGATAGCGATCTAACGGTCGGATCCAAAGTTATGGCCCTTTCGAACCGTTACTGAAGCCTCGCGCTACCAGACCGCCACCTCACCGATTATGGATTCCACATGCACTCCATGGCAAAGGCCTGGCGGAAACTCCAGTAAAAGTTTGATCGCGATCCAACGGTCGGATCAAAAGTTATAGCCCTTTCGAACCGTTACTCTACCCTGGCGCTACCAGACTGCCACTTCACTCAGTATGGATTCCACATGCACTCCATAGAAAAGGGCATTCGGAAACTCCAGTAAAAGTTTGATCGCGATCCAAGGGTCTGATCCAAAGCTATGGCCTTTTCGAACCGTTACTCTAACCTGGCGCTACCAGACATCCACCTCACCGATTATGGATTCCACATGCACTCCATGGCAAAGGGCTTGCGGAAACTCCAGTAAAATTTTGATCGCGATCCAACGGTCGGATCAAAAGTTATAGCCCTTTCGAACCGTTACTCTACCCTGGCGCTACCAGACCGCCACTTCACTGAGTATGGATTCCACATGCACTCCATGGCGAAGGGCTTGCGGAAACTCCAGTAAAATTTTGATCGCGATCCAACGGTCGGATCCAAAGTTATGGCATTTTCGAACCGTTACTCTAACCTGGCGCTACCAGACCTCCACCTCACCGATTATGGATTCCACATGCACTCCATGGCAAAGGGCTTGCAGAAACTCCAGTAAAAGTTTGATCGCTATCCAACGGTCGGATCAAAAGTTATAGCCCTTTCGAACCGTTACTCTACCCTGGCGCTACCAGACTGCCACTTCACTCAGTATGGATTCCACATGCACTCCATAGAAAAGGGCATTCGGAAACTCCAGTAAAAGTTTGATCGCGATCCAAGGGTCTGATCCAAAGTTATGGCCTTTTCGAACCGTTACTCTAACCTGGCGCTACCAGACATCCACCTCACCGATTATGGATTCCACATGCACTCCATGGCAAAGGGCTTGCGGAAACTCCAGTAAAATTTTGATCGCGATCCAACGGTCGGATCAAAAGTTATAGCCCTTTCGAACCGTTACTCTACCCTGGCGCTACCAGACCGCCACTTCACTGAGTATGGATTCCACATGCACTCCATGGCGAAGGGCTTGCGGAAACTCCAGTAAAATTTTGATCGCGATCCAACGGTCGGATCCAAAGTTATAGCCCTTTCGAACCGTTACTCTAGCCTGGCGCTACCAGACCTCCACCTCACCGATTATGGATTCCACATGCACTCCATGGCAAAGGGCTTGCAGAAACTCTAGTAAAAGTTTGATCGCTATCCAACGGTCGGATCAAAAGTTATAGCCCTTTCGAACCGTTACTCTAACCTGGCGCTACCAGACCGCCACCTCACCGAGTATGGATTCCACATGCACTTCATGGAAAAGGGCCTTCGGAAACTCCAGTGAAAGTTTGATCGCGATCCAACGGTCGGATCCAAAGTTATGGCACTTTCGAACCGTTACTGAAGCCTCGCGCTTCCAGACCGCCACCTCACCGATTATGGATTCCACATGCACTTCATGGAAAAGGGCATTCGAAAACTCCAGCAAAAGTTTGATAGCGATCTAATGGTCGGATCCAAAGTTATGGCCCTTTCGAACCGTTACTGAAGCCTCGCGCTACCAGACCGCCACCTCACCGATTATGGATTCCACATGCACTCCATGGCAAAGGCCTGGCGGAAACTCCAGTAAAAGTTTGATCGCGATCCAACGGTCGGATCAAAAGTTATAGCCCTTTCGAACCGTTACTCTACCCTGGCGCTACCAGACCGCCACTTCACTCAGTATGGATTCCACATGCACTCCATAGAAAAGGGCATTCGGAAACTCCAGTAAAAGTTTGATCGCGATCCAATGGTCTGATCCAAAGTTATGGCATTTTCGAACCGTTACTCTAACCTGGCGCTACCAGACCTCCACCTCACCGATTATGGATTCCACATGCACTCCATGGCAAAGGGCTTGCGGAAACTCCAGTAAAATTTTGATCGCGATCCAATGGTCGGATCCAAAGTTATAGCCCTTTCGAACCGTTACTCTATCCTGGCGCTACCAGTACTCCACTTCACCGATTATGGATTCCACATGCACTCCATGGAAAAGGGCCTTCGGAAACTCCAGTAAAAGTTTGATCGCGATCCAACGGTCGGATCCAAAGTTATGGCCCTTTCGAACCGTTGCTGAAGCCTCGCGCTACCAAACAGCCGCCTCACCGATTATGGATTCACATGCACTCCATGGCAAAGGCCTTGCGGAAACTCCAGTAAAAGTTTGATCGCGATCCAACGGTCGGATCAAAAGTTATAGCCCTTTCGAACCGTTACTCTACCCTGGCGCTACCAGACCGCCACCTCACCGAATATGGATTCCACATGCACTCCATGGCAAAGGGCTTGCGGAAACTCCAGTAAAAGTTTGATCGCGATCCAACGGTCGGGTCCAAAGTTATGGCCTTTTCGAACCGTTACTCTAGCCTGGCGCTACCAGACCTCCACCTCACCGATTATGGATTCCACATGCACTCCATGGCGAAGGGCTTGCGGAAACTCCAGTAAAAGTTTGATCGCGATGCAACGGTCGGATCCAAAGTTATGGCCTTTTCGAACCGTTACTAAAGCCTGGAGCTACCAGACCGCCACCTCACCGAGTATGGATTCCACATGCACTTCATGGAAAAGGGCCTTCGGAAACTCCAGCAAAAGTTTGATAGCGATCCAACGGTCGGATCAAAAGTTATAGCCCTTTCGAACCGTTACTCTAGCCTGGCGCTACCAAACCGCCACTCACCGATTATGGATTCCATATACAGTCCATGGCAAAGGGCTTGCGGAAACTCCACTAAAAGTTTGATCGCGATCCAACGGTCGGATCAAAAGTTATAGCCCTTTCGAACCGTTACTCTACCCTGGCGCTACCAGACCGCCACTTCACTGAGTATGGATTCCACATGCACTCCGTAGAAAAGGGCATTCGGAAACTCCAGTAAAAGTTTGATCGCGATCCAACGATCGGATCCAAAATTATGGCCTTTTCGAACAGTTACTCTAGCCTGGCGCTACCAGACCTCTACCTCACTGATTATGGATTCCACATGCACTCCATGGAAAAGGGCTCGCGGAAACTCCAGTAAAAGTTTGATCGCGATCCAACGGTCGGATCAAAAGTTATAGCCCTTTCGAACCGTTACTCTACCCTGGCGCTACCAGACCGCCACTTCACTGAGTATGGATTCCACATGCATTCCATAGAAAAGGGCATTCGGAAACTCCAGTAAAAGTTTGATCGCGATCCAATGGTCTGATCCAAAGTTATGGCCCTTTCGAACCGTTACTATAGCCTGGCACTACCAGACCTCCACCTCACCGATTATGGATTCCACATGCACTCCATGGCAAAGGGCTTGCGGAAACTCCAGTAAAATTTTGATCGGGATCCAACGGTCGGATCCAAAGTTATAGCCCTTTCGAACTGTTACTCTAGCCTGGCGCTACCAGACCTCCACCTCACCGATTATGGATTCCACATGCACTCCATGGCAAAGGGCTTTCGGAAACTCCTATAAAATTTTGATCGCTATCCAACGGTCGGATCAAAAGTTATAGCCCTTTCGAACCGTTACTCTAGCTTGGCGCTACCTGACCGCCACCTCACCGATTATGGATTCCATATACAGTCCATGGCAAAGGGCTGGCGGAAACTCCAGTAAAAGTTTGATCGCGATCCAACGGTCGGATCCAAAGTTATGGCCCTTTCGAACCGTTACTGAAGCCTCGCGCTACCAGACCACCACCTCACCGATTATGGATTCCACATGCACTCCATGGCAAAGGGCTTGCGGAAACTCCAGTAAAAGTTTGATCGCGATCCAACGGTCGGATCCAAAGTTATGGCCTTTTCGAACCGTTACTCTAGCCTGGCGCTACCAGACCTCCACCTCACCGATTATGGATTCCACATGCACTCCATGGCAAAGGGCATGCGGAAACTCCAGTAAAAGTTTGATCGCTATCCAACGGTCGGATCAAAAGTTATAGCCCTTTCGAACCGTTACTCTAGCCTGGCGCTACCAGAACTCCACTTCACCGATTATGGATTCCACATGCACTCCATAGAAAAGGGCATTCAGAAACTCCAGTGAAAGTTTGATCGCGATCCAACGGTCTGATCCAAAGTTATGGCCCTTTCGAACCGTTACACTAGCCTGGCGCTACCAGACCTCCACCTCACCGAGTATGGATTCCACATGCACTCCATGGAAAAGGGCCTTCGGAAACTCCAACAAAAGTTTGATCGCGATACAACGGTCGGATCAAAAGTTATAGCCCTTTCGAACCGTTACTCTAGCCTGGCGCTACCAGACCTCCACCTCACCGGTTATGGATTCCACATGCACTCCATGGCAAAGGGCTTGCGGAAACTCCAGTAAAATTTTGATCGCGATCCAACGGTCGGATCCAAAGTAATAACCTTTTCGAACCGTTACTCTAGCCTGGCGCTACCAGACCGCCACCTCACCGATTATGGATTCTACATGCACTCCATGGCAAAGGGCGTTCGAAAACTCCAGTAAAAGTTTGATCGCGATCCAACGGTCGGATCCAAAGTTATGGCCCTTTCCAACCGTTACTGAAGCCTGGCGCTACCAGACCTCCACCTCACCGATTACGGATTCCACATGCACTCCATGGCAAAGGGCTTGCGGAAAATCCAGTAAAAGTTTGATCGCGATCCAACGGTCGAATCCAAAGTTATGGCCCTTTCCAACCGTTACTGAAGCATGGCGCTACCAGAGCTCCACCTCACCGATTATGGATTCCGCATGCACTCCATGGAAAAGGGCCTTCGAAAACTCTAGTAAAAGTTTAATCGCGATGCAACGGTTGGATCAAAAGTTATAGCCCTTTCGAACCGTTACTCTAGCCTAGCGCTACCACACATCCACGTCACAGTGTATGGATTTCACATTCACTCCATGGAGAAGGGCCTCCGGAAACTCCAGTAAAATTTTGATCGCGATCCAACGGTCGGATCCAAAGTTATAACCGTTTCAAACCGTTACTCTAGCCTGGCGCTACCAGACCTCCACCTCACCGATTAAGGATTCCACATGCACTCCATGGCAAAGGGCTTGCGGAAACTCCAGTAAAACTTTGATTGCCATCCAACGGTCGGATCCAAAGTTATGGCCTTTTCGAACCGTTACTGAAGCCTGGCGCTACCAGACCGCCACCTCACCGAGTATGGATTCCACATGCACTTCATGGAAAAGGGCCTTTGGAAACTCCAGCAAAAGTTTGATAGCGATCCAACGGTCGGATCAAAAGTTATAGCCCTTTCGAACCGTTACTCTAGCCTGGCGCTACCAGACCGCCACCTCACCGATTATGGACTCCATATACAGTCCATGGCAAAGGGCTTGCGGAAACTCCAGTGAAAGTTTGATCGCGATCCAACGGTCAGATCCAAAGTTATGGCCCTTTCGAACCGTTACTGAAGCCTGGCGCTACCAGACCGCCACCTCACCGATTATGGATTCCACATGCATTCCATGGCAATGGGCTTGCGGAAACTCCAGTAAAAGTTTGATCGCGATCCAACGATCGGATCAAAAGTGATAGCCCTTTCGAACCGTTACTCTACCATGGCGCTACCAGACCGCCACGTCACCGAGTATGGATTCCACATGCACTCCATAGAAAATGGCATTTGGAAACTCCAGTAAAAGTTTGATCGCGATCCAACGGTCTGATCCAAAGTTGTGGCCCTTTCGAACCGTTACTCTAGCCTGGCGCTACCAGACCTCCACCTCACCGAGTATGGATTCCACATGCACTCCATGGAAAAGGGCCTTCGGAAACTCCAACAAAAGTTTGATCGCGATACAACAGTCGGATCAAAAGTTATAGCCCTTTCGAACCGTTACTCTAGCCTGTGGCTACCACACATCCACTTTACAGTCTATGGATTTCACATGCACTCCATGGAGAAGGGCCTCTGAAAACTCCAGTAAAACTTTGATCGCGATACAACGGTCGGATCAAAAGTTATAGCCCTTTCGAACCGTTACTCTAGCCTGGCGGTACCAGACCGCCACCTCACCGATTATGGATTCCACATGCACTCCATGGCAAAGGGCTTGCGGAAACTCCAGTAAAAGTTTGATCGCTATCCAACGGTCGGATCAAAAGTTATAGCCCTTTCGAACCGTTACTCTAGCCTGGCGCTACCAGACCTCCACCTCACCAATTATGGATTCCATATGCACTCCATGGAAAAGGGCCTTCGAAAACTCCAGTAAAAGTTTGATCGCGATGCAACGGTCGGATCAAAAGTTATAGCCCTTTCGAACCGTTACTCTAGCCTGGCGCTACCACACATCCACTTCACAGTGTATGGATTCCACATGCATTCCATGGAAAAGGGCCTGCGGAAACTCCAGTAAAAGTTTGATCGCGATACAACGGTCGGATCAAAAGTTGTTGCCCTTTCGAACCGTTACTCTAGCCTGGCGCTACCACACATCCACTTCACAGTGTATGGATTTCACATGCACTCCATGGAGAAGGGCCTCCGGAAACTCCAGTAACATTTTGATCGCGATCCAACGGTCGGATCCAAAGTTATGGCCCTTTCGAACCGTTACTGAAGCCTCGCGCTACCAGACCGCCACCTCACCGATTATGGATTCCACATGCACTCCATGGCAAAGGGCTTGCGGAAACTCCAGTAAAAGTTTGATCGCTATCCAACGGTCGGATCAAAAGTTATAGCCCTTTCGAACAGTTACTCTAGCCTGGCGCTACCAGACCTCCACTTCACCGATTATGGATTCCACATGCACTCCATGGAAAAGGGCCTTCCAAAACTCCAGTAAAAGTTTGATCGCGATACAACGGTGGGATCAAAATTTATAGCCCTTTCGAACCGTTACTCTAGCCTGGCGCTACCACACATCCACTTCACAGTGTATGGATTTCACATGCACTCCATGGAGAAGGGCCTCCGGAAACTCCAGTAAAATTTTGATCGCGATCCAACGGTCGGATCCAAAGTTATAGCCCTTTCGAACCGTTACTCTAGCCTGGCGCTACCAGACCGCCACCTCACCGATTATGGATTCCACATGCACTCCATGGCAAAGGGCTTGCGGAAACTCCAGTAAAAGTTTGATCGCTATCCAACGGTCGGATCAAAAGTTATAGCCCTTTCGAACCGTTACTCTAGCCTGGCGCTACCAGACCTCCACCTCACCAATTATGGATTCCACATGCACTCCATGGAAAAGGGCCTTCGAAAACTCCAGTAAAAGTTTGATCGCGATGCAACGGTCGGATCAAAAGTTATAGCCCTTTCGAACCGTTACTCTAGCCTGGCGCTACCACACATCCACGTCACAGTGTATGGATTTCACATGCACTCCATGAAGAAGGGCCTCCGGAAACTCTAGTAAAATTTTGATCTTGATCCAACGGTCGGATCCAAAGTTATAGCCCTTTCGAACCGTTACTCTAGCCTGGCGCTACCAGACCTCCAACTCACCGATTATGGATTCCACATGCACTCCATGGCAAAGGGCTTGCGGAAACTACAGTAAAAGTTTGATCGCGATACAACGGTCGGATCAAAAGTTGTAGCCCCTTCGAACCGTTACTCTAGCCTGGCGCTACCAAACATCCACGTCACAGTGTATCGATTTCACATTCACTCCATGGAGAAGGGCCTCCGGAAACTCCAGTAAAATTTTGATCGCGATCCAACGGTCGGATCCAAAGTTATCGCCCTTTCGAACCGTTACTGAAGCCTCGCGCTACCAGACTGCCACCTCACCGATTATGGATTCCACATGCACTCCATGGCAAAGGGCTTGCGGAAACTCCAGTAAAAGTTTGATCGCTATCCAACGGTCGGATCAAAAGTTATAGCCCTTTCGAACCGTTACTCTAGCCTGGCGCTACCAGACCTCCAACTCACCGATTATGGATTCCACATGCACTCCATGGCAAAGGGCTTGCGGAAACTCCAGTAAAAGTTTGATCGCGATACAACGGTCGGATCAAAAGTTGTAGCCCCTTCGAACCGTTACTCTAGCCTGGCGCTACCAAACATCCACGTCACAGTGTATCGATTTCACATTCACTCCATGGAGAAGGGCCTCCGGAAACTCCAGTAAAATTTTGATCGCGATCCAACGGTCGGATCCAAAGTTATCGCCCTTTCGAACCGTTACTGAAGCCTCGCGCTACCAGACTGCCACCTCACCGATTATGGATTCCACATGCACTCCATGGCAAAGGGCTTGCGGAAACTCCAGTAAAAGTTTGATCGCTATCCAACGGTCGGATCAAAAGTTATAGCCCTTTCGAACCGTTACTCTAGCCTGGCGCTACCACACATCCACGTCACAGTGTATGGATTTCACATGCACTCCTTGGAGAAGGGCCTCCGGAAACTCCAGTAAAATTTTGATCGCGATCCAACGGTCGGATCCAAAGTTATCGCCCTTTCGAACCGTTACTCTAGCCTTGCGCTACCAGACCTCCACCTCACCGATTATGGATTCAACATGCACTCCATGGCAAAGGGCTTGCGGAAACTCCAGTAAAAGTTTGATCGCTATCCAACGGTCGGATCAAAAGTTATAGCCCTTTCGAACCGTTACTCTAGCCTGGCGCTACCAGACCTCCACTTCACCGATTATGGATTCCACGTGCACTCCCTAGAAAAGGGCCTTCGCAAACTCCAGTAAAATTTTGATCGTGATCCAACGGTCGGATCCAAAGTTATAGCCCTTTCGAACCGTTACTCTAGCCTGGCGCTACCAGACCTCCACCTCACCGATTATGGATTCCACATGCACTCCATGGCAAAGGGCTTGCGGAAATTCCAGTAAAAGTTTGATCGCTATCCAACGGTCGGATCAAAAGTTATAGCCCTTTCGAACCGTTACTCTAGCCTTGCGCTACCAGACCTCCACCTCACCGATTATGGATTCCACATGCACTCCATGGCAAAGGGCTTGCGGAAAATCCAGTAAAATTTTGATCATGATCCAACGGTCGGATCCAAAGTTATAGCCCTTTCGAACCGTTACTCTAGCCTGGCGCTACCAGACCTCCACCTCACCGGTTATGGATTCCACATGCACTCCATGGCAAAGGGCTTGCGGAAACTCCAGTAAAATTTTGATCGCGATCCAACGGTCGGATCCAAAGTAATAACCCTTTCGAACCGTTACTCTAGCCTGGCGCTACCAGACCTCCACCTCACCGGTTATGGATTCCACATGCACTCTATGGCAAAGGGCTTGCGGAAACTCCAGTAAAACTTTGATGGCCATCCAACGGTCGGATCCAAAGTTATGGCCTTTTCGAACCGTTACTGAAGCTTGGCGCTACCAGACCGCCACCTCACCGAGTATGGATTCCACATGCACTTCATGGAAAAGGGCCTTCGGAAACTCCAGTAAAAGTTTGATCGCTATCCAACGGTCGGATCAAAAGTTATAGCCCTTTCGAACCGTTACTCTAGCCTGGCGCTACCAGACCGCCACCTCACCGATTATGGATTCCATATACAGTCCATAGCAAAGGGCTGGCGGAAACTCCAGTAAAAGTTTGATCGCGATCCAACGGTCGGATCCAAAGTTATGGCCCTTTCGAACCGTTACTGAAGCCTCGCGCTACCAGACCACCACCTCACCGATTATGGATTCCACATGCACTCCATGGCAAAGGGCTTGCGAAAAGTTCAGTAAAAGTTTGATCGCGATCCAACGGTCGGATCCAAAGTTATGGCCCTTTCGAACCGTTACTGAAGCCTCGCGCTACCAGACCACCACCTCACCGATTATGGATTCCACATGCACTCCATGGCAAAGGGCTTGCGGAAACTCCAGTAAAAGTTTGATCGCTATCCAACGGTCGGATCAAAAGTTATAGCCCTTTCGAACCGTTACTCTAGCCTGGCGCTACCAGACCTCCACCTCACCGATTATGGATTCCACATGCACTCCATGGCAAAGGGCATGCGGAAACTCCAGTAAAAGTTTGATCGCTATCCAACGGTCGGATCAAAAGTTATAGCCCTTTCGAACCGTTACTCTAGCCTGGCACTACCAGAACTCCACTTCACCGATTATGGATTCCACATGCACTCCATAGAAAAGGGCATTCAGAAACTCCAGTAAAAGTTTGATCGCGATCCAACGGTCTGATCCAAAGTTATGGCCCTTTCGAAGTTTGATCGCTATCCAACGGTCGGATCAAAAGTTATAGCCCTTTCGAACCGTTACTCTAGCCTGGCGCTACCAGAACTCCACTTCACCGATTATGGATTCCACATGCACTCCATGGAAAAGGGCCTTCGGAAACTCCAGTAAAAGTTTGATCGCGATACAACGGTCGGATCAAAATTTATAGCCCTTTCGAACCATTACTCTAGCCTGGCGCTACCACACATCCACTTCACAGTGTATGGATTTCACATGCACTCCATGGAGAAGGGCTTTCGGAAACTCCAGTAAAATTTTGATCGCGATCCAACGATCGGATCCAAAGTTATAACCCTTACGAACCGTTACTCTAGCCTGGGGATACCAGACCTCCACCTCACCGATTATGGATTCCACATGCACTCCATGGCAAAGGGCTTGCGGAAACTCCAGTAAAACTTTGATCGCCATCCAACGGTCGGATCCAACGTTATGGCCTTTTCGAACCGTTACTGAAGCCTAGCGCTACCAGACCGCCACCTCACCGAGTATGGATTCCACATGCACTTCATGGCAAATGGCCTTCGAAAACTCCAGTAAAAGTTTGATCGCGATCCAACGGTCGGATCCAAAGTTATGGCCCTTTCCAACTGTTACTGAAGCCTGGCGCTACCAGACCTCCACCTCACCGATTACGGATTCCACATGCACTCCATGGCAAAGGGCTTGCGAAAAGTTCAGTAAAAGTTTGATCGCGATCCAACGGTCGGATCCAAAGTTATGGCCCTTTCGAACCATTACTGAAGCCTCGCGCTACCAGACCGCCACCTCACCGATTATGGATTCCACATGCACTCCATGGCAAAGGGCTTGCGGAAACTCCAGTAAAAGTTTGATCGCGATCGAACGGTCGGATCCAAAGTTATGGCCTTTTCGAACCGTTACTTAAGCCTGGGGCTACCAGACCTCCACCTCACCGATTATGGATTCCACATGCACTCCATGGCAAAGGGCTTGCGGAAACTCCAGTAAAAGTTTGATCGCGATCCAACCGTCGGATCAAAAGTTATAGCCCTTTCGAACCGTTACTCTACCCTGGCGCTACCAGACCGCCACGTCACCGAGTATGGATTCCACATGCACTCCATAGAAAATGGCATTTGGAAACTCCAGTAAAAGTTTGATCGCGATCCAACAGTCTGATCCAAAGTTATGGCCCTTTCGAACCGTTACTCTAGCCTGGCGCTACCAGACCTCCACCTCACCGAGTATGGATTCCACACGCACTCCATGGAAAAGGGCCTTCGGAAACTCCAGCAAAAGTTTGATCGCGATACAATGGTCGGATCAAAAGTTATAGCCCTTTCGAACCGTTACTCTAGCCTGTGGCTACCACACATCCACTTCACAGTGTATGGATTTCACATGCACTCCATGGAGAAGGGCCTCCGGAAACTCCAGCAAAAGTTTGATCGCGATAAAACGGTCGGATCAAAAGTTATAGCCCTTTCGAACCGTTAGTCTAGCCTGGCGCTACCAGACCGCCACCTCACCGATTATGGATTCCACATGCACTACATGGCAAAGGGCCTTCGAAAACTCCAGTAAAACTTTGATCGCGATCCAACGGTCGGATCCAAAGTTATGGCCCTTTCCAACTGTTACTGAAGCCTGGCGCTACCAGACCTCCACCTCACCGATTACGGATTCCACATGCACTCCATGGCAAAGGGCTTGCGAAAAGTTCAGTAAAAGTTTGATCGCGATCCAACGGTCGGATCCAAAGTTATGGCCCTTTCCAACCGTTACTGAAGCCTGGCGCTACCAGACGTCCACCTCACCGATTACGGATTCCACATGCACTCCATGGCAAAGGGCTTGCGAAAAGTTCAGTAAAACTTTGATCGCGATCCAACGGTCGGATCCAAAGTTATGGCCCTTTCCTACCGTTACTGAAGCCTAGCGCTACCAGACCTCCACCTCACCGATTATGGATTCCACATGCACTCTATGGAAAAGGGCGTACGGAAACTCCAGTAAAAGTTTGATCGCGATACAACGGTCGGATCAAAAGTTGTAGCCCTTTCGAACCGTTACTCTAGCCTGGCGCTACCACACATCCACCTCACAGTGTATGGATTTCACATTCACTCCATGGAGAAGGGCCTCCGGAAACTCCAGTAAAATTTTGATCGCGATCCAACGGTCGGATCCAAAGTTATAGCCCTTACCAACCGTTACTCTAGCCTTGCGCTACCAGACCTCCACCTCACCGATTATGGATTTCACATGCACTCCATGGCAAAGGGCTTGCGGAAACTCCAGTAAAAGTTTGATCGTGATACAACGTTCGGATCCAAAGTTATGGCCCTTTCGAACCGTTACTGAAGCCTGGCGCTACCAGACCTCCGCCTCACCGAGTATGGATTCCACATGCACTCCATGGAAAAGGGCCTTTGGAAACTCCAGTAAAAGTTTGATCGCGATCCAACGGTCGGATCCAAAGTTATGTCCCTTTCCAACCGTTACTGAAGCCTGGCGCTACCAGACCTCCACCTCACCGAGTATGGATTCCACATGCACTCCATTGAAAAGGGCATTTGGAAACTCCAGTAAAAGTTTGATCGCGATCCAACGGTCTGATCCAAAGTTATAGCCCTTTTGAACCGTTACTCTAGCCTGGCGCTACCAGACCTCCACCTCACCGAGTATGGATTCCACACGCACTCCATGGAAAAGGGCCTTCGGAAACTCCAGCAAAAGTTTGATCGCGATACAACGGTCGGATCAAAAGTTATAGCCCTTTCGAACCGTTACTCTAGCCTGTGATTACCACACATCCACTTCACAGTGTATGGATTTCACATGCACTCCATGGAGAAGGGCCTCCGGAAACTCCAGCAAAAGTTTGATCGCGATAAAACGGTCGGATCAAAAGTTATAGCCCTTTCGAACCGTTACTCTAGCCTGGCGCTACCAGACCGCCACATCACCGATTATGGATTCCACATGCACTCCATGGCAAAGGGCCTTCGAAAACTCCAGTAAAAGTTTGATCACGATCCAACGGTCGGATCCAAAGTTATGGCCCTTTCCAACTGTTACTGAAGCCTGGCGCTACCAGACCTCCACCTCACCGATTACGGATTCCACATGCACTCCATGGCAAAGGGCTTGCGAAAAGTTCAGTAAAAGTTTGATCGCGATCCAACGGTCGGATCCAAAGTTATGGCCCTTTCCAACCGTTACTGAAGCCTAGCGCTACCAGACCTCCACTTCACCGATTATGGATTCCACATGCACTCCATGGAAAAGGGCGTCCGGAAACTCCAGTAAAAGTTTGATCGCGATACAACGGTCGGATCAAAAGTTGTAGCCCTTTCGAACCGTTACTCTAGCCTGGCGCTAGCACACATCCACCTCACAGTGTATGGATTTCACATTCACTCCATGGAGAAGGGCCTCCGGAAACTCCAGTAAAATTTTGATCGCGATCCAACGGTCGGATCCAAAGTTATAGCCCTTACCAACCGTTACTCTAGCTTTGCGCTACCAGACCTCCACCTCACCGATTATGGATTTCACATGCACTCCATGGCAAAGGGCTTGCGGAAACTCCAGTAAAAGTTTGATCGTGATACAACGTTCGGATCCAAAGTTATGGCCCTTTCGAACCGTTACTGAAGCCTGGCGCTACCAGACCTCCGCGTCACCGAGTATGGATTCCACATGCACTCCATGGAAAAGGGCCTTTGGAAACTCTAGTAAAAGTTTGATCGCGATCCAACGGTCGGATCCAAAGTTATGTCCCTTTCCAACCGTTACTGAAGCCTGGCGCTACCAGACCTCCACCTCACCGATTATGGATTCCACATGCACTCCATGGCCAAGGGCTTGCGGAAACTCCAGTAAAAGTTTGATCGCGATCCAACATTCGGATCCAAAGTTATGGCCCTTTCGAACCGTTACTGAAGCCTGGCGCTATCAGACCTCCACCTCACCGAGTATGGATTCCACATGCACTCCATTGAAAAGGGCCTTTGGAAACTCCAGTAAAAGTTTGATCGCGATCCAACGGTCGGATCCAAAGTTATGGCCTTTTCCAACCGTTACTGAAGCCTGGCGCTACCAGACCTCCACCTCACCGATTACGGATTCCACATGCACTCCATGGCAAAGGGCTTGCGGAAAATCCAGTAAAAGTTTGATCGCGATTCAACGGTCGAATCCAAAGTTATGGCCCTTTCCAACCGTTACTGAAGCCTGGCGCTACCAGACCTCCACCTCACCGATTATGGATTCCACATGAACTCCATGGAAAAGGGCCTTCGAAAACTCCAGTAAAAGTTTAATCGCGATGCAACGGTTGGATCAAAAGTTATAGCCCTTTCGAACCGTTACTCTAGCCTGGCACTACCACACATCCACGTCACAGTGTATGGATTTCACATTCACTCCATGGAGAAGGGCCTCCGGAAACTCAAGTAAAATTTTGATCGCGATTCAACGGTCGGATCCAAAGTTATAGCCCTTTCGAACCGTTACTCTAGCCTGGCGCTACCAGACCTCCACCTCACCGATTATGGATTCCACATGCACTCCATGGCAAAGGGCTTGCGGAAACTCCAGTAAAATTTTGATCGCGATCCAACGGTTGGATCCAAAGTTATAGCCCTTTCGAATTGTTACTCTAGCCTGGCGCTACCAGACCTCCACCTCATCGATTATGGATTCCACATGCACTCCATGGCAAAGGGCTTGTGGAAACTTCAGTAAAAGTTTGATCGCTATCCAACGGTAGGATCAAAAGTTATAGCCCTTTTGAACCGTTACTCTAGCCTGTGGCTACCACACATCCACTTCACAGTGTATGGATTTCACATGCACTCCATGGAGAAGGGCCTCCGGAAACTCCAGTGAAACTTTGATCGCGATACAACGGTCGGATCAAAAGTTATGGCCCTTTCGAACCGTTACTGAAGCCTGGCGCTACCAGACCTCCGCCTCACCGAGTATGGATTCCACATGCACTCCATGGAAAAGGGCCTTTGGAAACTCCAGTAAAAGTTTGATCGCGATCCAACGGTCGGATCCAAAGTTATGTCCCTTTCCAACCGTTACTGAAGCCTGGCGCTACCAGACCTCCACCTCACCGATTATGGATTCCACATGCACTCCATGGCCAAGGGCTTGCGGAAACTCCAATAAAAGTTTGATCGCGATCCAACATTCGGATCCAAAGTTATGGCCCTTTCGAACCGTTACTGAAGCCTGGCGCTACCAGACCTCCACCTCACCGAGTATGGATTCCACATGCACTCCATTGAAAAGGGCCTTTGGAAACTCCAGTAAAAGTTTGATCGCGATCCAACGGTCGGATCCAAAGTTATGGCCCTTTCCAACCGTTACTGAAGCCTGGCGCTACCAGACCTCCACCTCACCGATTACGGATTCCACATGCACTCCATGGCAAAGGGCTTGCGGAAAATCCAGTAAAAGTTTGATCGCGATTCAACGGTCGAATCCAAAGTTATGGCCCTTTCCAACCGTTACTGAAGCCTGGCGCTACCAGACCTCCACCTCACCGATTATGGATTCCACATGAACTCCATGGAAAAGGGCCTTCGAAAACTCCAGTAAAAGTTTAATCGCGATGCAACGGTTGGATCAAAAGTTATAGCCCTTTCGAACCGTTACTCTAGCCTGGCACTACCACACATCCACGTCACAGTGTATGGATTTCACATTCACTCCATGGAGAAGGGCCTCCGGAAACTCAAGTAAAATTTTGATCGCGATTCAACGGTCGGATCCAAAGTTATAGCACTTTCGAACCGTTACTCTAGCCTGGCGCTACCAGACCTCCACCTCACAGATTATGGATTCCACATGCACTCCATGGCAAAGGGCTTGCGGAAACTCCAGTAAAATTTTGATCGCGATCCAACGGTGGGATCCAAAGTTATAGCCCTTTCGAATTGTTACTCTAGCCTGGCGCTACCAGACCTCCACCTCATCGATTATGGATTCCACATGCACTCCATGGCAAAGGGCTTGTGGAAACTTCAGTAAAAGTTTGATCGCTATCCAACGGTCGGATCAAAAGTTATAGCCCTTTTGAACCGTTACTCTAGCCTATGGCTACCACACATCCACTTCACAGTGTATGGATTTCACATGCACTCCATGGAGAAGGGCCTCCGGAAACTCTAGTGAAACTTTGATCGCGATACAACGGTCGGATCAAAAGTTATAGCCCTTTCGAACCGTTACTCTAGCCTGGCGGTACCAGACCGCCACCTCACCGATTATAGATTCCACATGCACTCCATGGCAAAGGGCTTGCGGAAACTCCAGTAAAAGTTTGATCGCTATCCAATGGTCGGATCCAAAGTTATGGCCCTTTCGAACCGTTACTCTAGCCTGGAGCTACCAGACCTCCACCTCACCGATTATGGATTCCACAAGCACTCCATGGAAAAGGGCCTTCGGAAACTCCAGCAAAACTTTGATCGCGATACAACGGTCGGATCAAAAGTTATAGCCCTTTCGAACCGTTACTCTAGCCTGTGATTACCACACATCCACTTCACAGTGTATGGATTTCACATGCACTCCATGGAGAAGGGCCTCCGGAAACTCCAGCAAAAGTTTGATCGCGATAAAACGGTCGGATCAAAAGTTATAGCCCTTTCGAACCGTTACTCTAGCCTGGCGCTACCAGACCGCCACCTCACCGATTATGGATTCCACATGCACTCCATGGCAAAGGGCCTTCGAAAACTCCAGTAAAAGTTTGATCACGATCCAACGGTCGGATCCAAAGTTATGGCCCTTTCCAACTGTTACTGAAGCCTGGCGCTACCAGACCTCCACCTCACCGATTACGGATTCCACATGCACTCCATGGCAAAGGGCTTGCGAAAAGTTCAGTAAAAGTTTGATCGCGATACAACGGTCGGATCAAAAGTTGTAGCCCTTTCGAACCGTTACTCTAGCCTGGCGCTACCACACATTCACCTCACAGTGTATGGATTTCACATTCACTCCATGGAGAAGGGCCTCCGGAAACTCCAGTAAAATTTTGATCGCGATCCAACGGTCGGATCCAAAGTTATAGCCCTTACCAACCGTTACTCTAGCTTTGCGCTACCAGACCTCCACCTCACCGATTATGGATTTCACATGCACTCCATGGCAAAGGGCTTGCGGAAACTCCAGTAAAAGTTTGATCGTGATACAACGTTCGGATCCAAAGTTATGGCCCTTTCGAACCGTTACTGAAGCCTGGCGCTACCAGACCTCCGCCTCACCGAGTATGGATTCCACATGCACTCCATGGAAAAGGGCCTTTGGAAACTCCAGTAAAAGTTTGATCGCGATCCAACGGTCGGATCCAAAGTTATGTCCCTTTCCAACCGTTACTGAAGCCTGGCGCTACCAGACCTCCACCTCACCGATTATGGATTCCACATGCACTCCATGGCCAAGGGCTTGCGGAAACTCCAGTAAAAGTTTGATCGCGATCCAACATTCGGATCCAAAGTTATGGCCCTTTCGAACCGTTACTGAAGCCTGGCGCTACCAGACCTCCACCTCACCGAGTATGGATTCCACATGCACTCCATTGAAAAGAGCCTTTGGAAACTCCAGTAAAAGTTTGATCGCGATCCAACGGTCGGATCCAAAGTTATGGCCCTTTCCAACCGTTACTGAAGCCTGGCGCTACCAGACCTCCACCTCACCGATTACGGATTCCACATGCACTCCATGGCAAAGGGCTTGCGGAAAATCCACTAAAAGTTTGATCGCGATTCAACGGTCGAATCCAAAGTTATGGCCCTTTCCAACCGTTACTGAAGCCTGGCGCTACCAGACCTCCACCTCACCGATTATGGATTCCACATGAACTCCATGGAAAAGGGCCTTCGAAAACTCCAGTAAAAGTTTAATCGCGATGCAACGGTTGGATCAAAAGTTATAGCCCTTTCGAACCGTTACTCTAGCCTGGCACTACCACACATCCACGTCACAGTGTATGGATTTCACATTCACTCCATGGAGAAGGGCCTCCGGAAACTCCAGTAAAATTTTGATCGCGATTCAACGGTCGGATCCAAAGTTATAGCCCTTTCGAACCGTTACTCTAGCCTGGCGCTACCAGACCTCCACCTCACCGATTATGGATTCCACATACACTCCATGGCAAAGGGCTTGCGGAAACTCCAGTAAAATTTTGATCGCGATCCAACGGTTGGATCCAAAGTTATAGCCCTTTCGAATTGTTACTCTAGCCTGGCGCTACCAGACCTCCACCTCATCGATTATGGATTCCACATGCACTCCATGGCAAAGGGCTTGTGGAAACTTCAGTAAAAGTTTGATCGCTGTCCAACGGTCGGATCAAAAGTTATAGCCCTTTTGAACCGTTACTCTAGCCTGTGGCTACCACACATCCACTTCACAGTGTATGGATTTCACATGCACTCCATGGAGAAGGGCCTCCGGAAACTCCAGTGAAACTTTGATCGCGATACAACGGCCGGATCAAAAGTTATAGCCCTTTCGAACCGTTACGCTAGCCTGGCGGTACCAGACCGCCACCTCACCGATTATATATTCCACATGCACTCCATGGCAAAGGGCTTGCGGAAACTCCAGTAAAAGTTTGATCGCTATCCAATGGTCGGATCCAAAGTTATGGCCCTTTCGAACCGTTACTCTAGCCTGGAGCTACCAGACCTCCACCTCACCGATTATGGATTCCACAAGCACTCCATGGAAAAGGGCCTTCGGAAACTCCAGCAAAAGTTTGATCGCGATACAACTATCGGATCAAAAGTTATAGCTATTTCGAACCGTAACTCTAGCCTGTGGCTACCACACATCCACTTCACAGTGTATGGATTTCACATTCACTCCATGGAGAAGGGCCTCCGGAAACTCCAGTAAAATTTTGATCGCGATTCAACGGTCGGATCCAAAGTTATAGCCCTTTCGAACCGTTACTCTAGCCTTGCGCTACCAGACCTCCACCTCACCGATTATGGATTCCACATGCATTCCATGGTAAAGGGCTTGCGGAAACTCCAGAAAAATTTTGATCGCGATCCAACGGTCGGATCCAAAGTTATAGCCCTTTCGAATTGTTACTCTAGCCTGGCGCTACCAGACCTCCACCTCATCGATTATGGATTCCACATGCACTCCATGGCAAAGGGCTTGTGGAAACTTCAGTAAAAGTTTGATCGCTATACAACGGTCGGATCAAAAGTTATAGCCCTTTTGAACCGTTACTCTAGCCTGTGGCTACCACACATCCACTTCACAGTGTATGGATTTCACATGCACTCCATGGAGAAGGGCCTCCGGAAACTCCAGTAAAACTTTGATCGCGATACAACGGTCGGATCAAAAGTTATAGCCCTTTCGAACCGTTACTCTAGCCTGGCGCTACCAGACCGCCACCTCACCGATTATGGATTCCACATGCACTCCATGGCAAAGGGCTTGCGGAAACTCCAGTAAAAGTTTGATCGCTATCCAATGGTCGGATCCAAAGTTATGGCCCTTTCGAACCGTTACTCTAGCCTGGAGCTACCAGACCTCCACCTCACCGATTATGGATTCCACAAGCACTCCATGGAAAAGGGCCTTCGGAAACTCCAGCAAAAGTTTGATCGCGATACAACTGTCGTATCAAAAGTTATAGCTATTTCGAACCGTAACTCTAGCCTGTGGCTACCACACATCCACTTCACAGCGTATGGATTTCACATGCACTCCATGGAGAAGGGCCTACGGAAACTCCAGTAAAACTTTGATCGCGATCCAACTGTCGGATCAAAAGTTATGGCCCTTTCGAACCGTTACTCTAGCCTGGCGCTACCAGACCTCCACCTCACCGAGTATGGATTCCATATGCACTCCATGGAAAAGGGCCTTCGAAAACTCCAGCAAAACTTTGATCGCGATACAACGGTCGGATCAAAAGTTATAGCCCTTTCAAACCGTTACTGTAGCCTGGCGCTACCAGACCGCCACCTCACCGATTATGGATTCCACATGCACTCCATGGCAAAGGGCTTGCGCAAACTCCAGTAAAAGTTTGATCGCGATCCAACGGTTGGATCCAAAGTTATGGCCCTTTCCAACCATTACTCTAGCCTTGTGCTACCAGACCTCCACCTCAGCGATTATGGATTCCACATGCACTCCATGGCAAAGGGCTGGCGGAAACTCCAATAAAAGTTTGATCGCGATCCAACGGTCGGATCCAAAGTTATGGCCCTTTGGAACCGTTACTGAAGCCTGGCGCTACCAGACCGCCACCTCACCGATTATGGATTCCACATGCACTCCATGGCAAAGGGCTTGCGGAAACTCCAGTAAAAGTTTGATCGCGATCCAACGGTCGGATCCAAAGTTATGGCCCTTTTGAACCGTTACTGAAGCCTGGCGCTACCAGACCGCCACCTCACCGATTATGGATTCCACATGCACTCCATGGCAAAGGGCTTGCGGAAACTCCAGTAAAAGTTTGATCGCGATCCAACGGTCGGATCCAAAGTTATGGCCCTTTCTAATCATTACTGAAGCCTGGCGCTACCAGACCTCCACCTCACCAATTATGAATTTCACATGCACTCCATGGCAAAGGGCTTGCGGAAAATCCAGTAAAAGTTTGATCGCGATCCAACGGTCTGATCCAAAGTTATGGCCCTTTCGAACCCTTACTCTAGCCTGGCGCTACCAGACCTCCACCTCACCGATTATGGATTCCACATGCACTCCATGGAAAAGGGCCTTCGGAAACTCCAGCAAAAGTTTGATCGCGATACAACGGTCGGATCAAAAGTTATAGCCATTTCGAACCGTTACTCTAGCCTGTGGCTACCACACATCCACTTCACAGTGTATGGATTGCACATGCACTCCATGGAGAAGGGCCTACGGAAACACCAGTAAAACTTTGATCGCGATACAATGGTCGGATCAAAAGTTATAGCACTTTCGAACCGTTACTCTAGCCTGGCGCTACCAGACCTCCACCTCACCGATTATGGATTCCACATGCACTCCATGGCAAAGGGCTTGCGGAAACTCCAGTAAAAGTTTGATCGCGATCCAACAGTCGGATCCAAAGTTATGGCCCTTTCCAACCTTTACTGAAGCTTGGCGCTACCAGACCTCCACCTCACCGATTATGGATTCCACATGCACTCCATGGCAAAGGGCCTTCGAAAACTCCAGTAAAAGTTTGATCGCGATCCAACGGTCGGATCCAAAGTTATGGCCCTTTCCAACCGTTACTGAAGCCTGACGCTACCAGACCTCCACCTCACCGATTATGGATTCCACATGCACTCCATGGCAAAGGGCTTGCGGAAAATACAGTTAAAGTTTGATCGGGATCCAACGGTCGGATCCAAAGTTATGGCCCTTTCCAACCGTTACTGAAGCCTGGCGCTACCAGACCTCCACCTCACCGAGTATGTTTACCACATGCACTCCATGGAAAAAGGCCTTCGGAAACTCCAGCAAAAGTTTGATCGCGATAGAACGGTCGGATCAAAAGTTATAGCCCTTTCGAATCGTAACTCTAGCCTGTTGCTACCACACATCCACTTCACAGTGTATGGATTTCACATGCACTCCATGGAGAAGGGCCTCCGGAAACTCCAGTAAAACTTTGATCGCGATCCAACTGTCGGATCAGAAGTTATGGCCCTTTCGAACCGTTACTCTAGGCTGGCACTACGAGACCTCCACCGTATCGAGTATGGATTCCCCATGCACTCCATGGAAAAGGGCCTTCGGAAACTCCAACAAAAGTTTGATCGCGATCCAACGGTCGGATCCAAAGTTAAGGCCCTTCCGAACCGTTACTGAACCCTGGCTCTACCAGACCTACACCTCACCGAGTATGGATTCCACATGCACTCTATGGAAAAGGGCCTCCGGAAACTCCAGTAAAAGTTTGATCGCGATCCAACGATCGGATCCAAAGTTATGCCCTTTCGAACCGTTACTCTAGCCTGGCGCTACCAGACCTCCACCTCACCGAGTATGGATTCCATATGCACTCCATGGAAAAGGGCCTTCGAAAACTCCAGTAAATGTATGATCGCGATACAATGGTCGGATCAAAAGTTATAGCCCTTTCGAACCGTTACTGTAGCCTGGCGCTACCAGACCGCCACCTCACCGATTATGGATTCCACATGCACTCCATGGCAAAGGGCTAGCGGAAACTCCAGTAAAAGTTTGATCGCGATCCAACGGTCGGATCCAAAGTTATGCCCTTTCCAACGGTTACTGAAGCATGGCGCTACCAGACCTCCACCTCATCGATTATGGATTCCCCATGCACTCCATGGAAAAGGGCCTTCAGAAACTCCAGCAAAAGTTTGGTCGCGATCCAACGGTCGGATCAAAAGTTATAGCCCTTTCGAACCGTTACTGTAGCCTGGCACTACCAGACCGCCACCTCACCGATTATGGATTCCATATGCACTCCATGGCAAAGCTCTTGCGGAAACTCCAGTAAATGTATGATCGCGATACAACGGTCGGATCCAAAGTTATGGCCCTTTCGAACCGTTACTGAAGCCTCGTGCTACCTGACCGCCACCTTAACGATTATGGATTCCACATGCACTCCATGGCGAAGGGCTTGCGAAAACTCCAGTAAAAGTTTGATCGCGATGCAACGGTCGAATCCAAAGTTATGTCCCTTTCGAACCGTTACTGAAGCCTGGCGCTACCAGACCTCCACCTCACCGATTATGGATTCCACATGCACTCCATGGCAAAGGGCTCGCGGAAACTCCAGTAAAAGTTTGATCGCGATCCAACGGTCGGATCCAAAGTTATGGCCCTTTCCAACCTTTACTGAAGCCTGGTGCTACCAGACCTCCACCTCACCGATTATGGATTCCACATGCACTCCATGGCAAAGGGCTTGCGGAAACTCCAGTAAAATTTTGATCGCGATCCAACGATCGGATCCAAAGTTGTGGCATTTTCCAACCGTTACTGAAGCCTGCCGCTACCAGACCTCCACCTCACCGATTATGGATTCCACATGCACTCCATGGCAAAGGGCTTGCGGAAACTCCAGTAAAAGTTTGATCGCGATCGAACGGTCGGATCCAAAGTTATAGCCCTTTCCAACCCTTACTGAAGCCTGGCGCTACCAGACCTCCACCTCACCGATTATGGATTCCACATGCACTCCATGGCAAAGGGCTTGCGGAAACTCCAGTAAAAGTTTGATCGCGATCCAACGGTCGGATCCAAAGTTATGGCCCTTTCCAACCTTTACTGAAGCCTGGCGCTACCAGACCTCCACCTCACCGATTATGGATTCCACATGCACTCCATGGCAAAGGGCGTGCGGAAACTCCAGTAAAGGTTTGATCGCGATCCAACGGTCGGATCCAAAGTTTTGGCCCTTTCCAACCGTTACT
The DNA here is from genome assembly GCF_951802175.1 of Populus nigra. Taxonomy (NCBI): domain Eukaryota; kingdom Viridiplantae; phylum Streptophyta; class Magnoliopsida; order Malpighiales; family Salicaceae; genus Populus; species Populus nigra. The sequence goes on along the minus strand of NC_084870.1, from coordinate 224,604 downwards.
GAAGCCTGGCGCTACCAGACCTCCACCTCACCGATTATGGATTCCACATGCACTCCATGGCAAAGGGCGTGCGGAAACTCCAGTAAAGGTTTGATCGTGATCCAACGGTCGGATTCAAAGTTATGTCCCTTTCGAACCGTTACTCAAGCCTGGCGCTACCAGACCTCCACCTCATCGATTATGGATTCCCCATGCACTCCATGGAAAAGGGCCTTCAGAAACTCCAGCAAAAGTTTGGTCGCGATCCAACGGTCGGATCAAAAGTTATAGCCCTTTCGAACCGTTACTGTAGCCTGGCGCTACCAGACCGCCACCTCACCGATTATGGATTCCATATGCACTCCATGGCAAAGGGCTAGCGGAAACTCCAGTAAAAGTTTGATCGCGATCCAACGGTCGGATCCAAAGTTATGCCCTTTCCAACGGTTACTGAAGCATGGCGCTACCAGACCTCCACCTCATCGATTATGGATTCCCCATGCACTCCATGGAAAAGGGCCTTCAGAAACTCCAGCAAAAGTTTGGTCGCGATCCAACGGTCGGATCAAAAGTTATAGCCCTTTCGAATCGTTACTGTAGCCTGGCGCTACCAGACCGCCACCTCACCGATTATGGATTCCATATGCACTCCATGGCAAAGCGCTTGCGGAAACTCCAGTAAATGTATGATCGCGATACAACGGTCGGATCCAAAGTTATGGCCCTTTCGAACCGTTACTGAAGCCTCGTGCTACCTGACCGCCACCTTAACGATTATGGATTCCACATGCACTCCATGGCGAAGGGCTTGCGAAAACTCCAGTAAAAGTTTGATCGCGATGCAACGGTCGAATCCAAAGTTATGTCCCTTTCGAACCGTTACTGAAGCCTGGCGCTACCAGACCTCCACCTCACCGATTATGGATTCCACATGCACTCCATGGCAAAGGGCTCGCGGAAACTCCAGTAAAAGTTTGATCGCGATCCAACGGTCGGATCCAAAGTTATGGCCCTTTCCAACCTTTACTGAAGCCTGGTGCTACCAGACCTCCACCTCACCGATTATGGATTCCACATGCACTCCATGGCAAAGGGCTTGCGGAAACTCCAGTAAAATTTTGATCGCGATCCAACGATCGGATCCAAAGTTGTGGCATTTTCCAACCGTTACTGAAGCCTGCCGCTACCAGACCTCCACCTCACCGATTATGGATTCCACATGCACTCCATGGCAAAGGGCTTGCGGAAACTCCAGTAAAAGTTTGATCGCGATCGAACGGTCGGATCCAAAGTTATAGCCCTTTCCAACCCTTACTGAAGCCTGGCGCTACCAGACCTCCACCTCACCGATTATGGATTCCACATGCACTCCATGGCAAAGGGCTTGCGGAAACTCCAGTAAAAGTTTGATCGCGATCCAACGGTCGGATCCAAAGTTATGGCCCTTTCCAACCTTTACTGAAGCCTGGCGCTACCAGACCTCCACCTCACCGATTATGGATTCCACATGCACTCCATGGCAAAGGGCGTGCGGAAACTCCAGTAAAGGTTTGATCGCGATCCAACGGTCGGATCCAAAGTTTTGGCCCTTTCCAACCGTTACTGAAGCCTGGCGCTACCAGACCTCCACCTCACCGATTATGGATTCCACATGCACTCCATGGCAAAGGGCGTGCGGAAACTCCAGTAAAGGTTTGATCGCGATCCAACGGTCGGATTCAAAGTTATGTCCCTTTCGAACCGTTACTCAAGCCTGGCGCTACCAGACCTCCACCTCACCGATTATGGATTCCACATGCACTCCATGGCAAAGGGCTTGCGGAATCTCCAGTAAAAGTTTGATCGCGATCCAACGTTCGGATCCAAAGTTATGGCCCTTTCCAACCTTTACTGAAGCCTGGCTCTACCAGACCTCCACCTCACCGATTATGGATTCCACATGCACTCTATGGCAAAGGGCGTGCGGAAACTCCAGTAAAATTTTGATCGCGATCCAACGGTCGGATCCGAAGTTATGGCCCTTTCCAACGGTTACTGAAGCCTGCCGCTACCAGACCTCCACCTCACCGATTATGGATTCCACATGCACTCCATGGCAAAGGGCTTGCGGAAACTCCAGTAAAAGTTTGATCGCGATCGAACGGTCGGATCCAAAGTTATGGCCCTTTCCAACCATTACTGAAGCCTGGCGCTACCAGACCTCCACCTCACCGATTATGGATTCCACATGCACTCCATGGAAAAGGGCCTTCGGAAACTCCAGCAAAAGTTTGATCGCGAAACAACGGTCGTATCAAAAGTTATAGCCCTTTCGAACCGTTACTCTAGCTTGTGGCTACCACACATCCACTTCACAGTGTATGGATTTCACATGCACTCCATGGAAAAGGGCCTTCGGAAACTCCAGCAAAAGTTTGATCGCGATCCAACGGTCGGATCAAAAGTTATAGCCCTTTCGAACCGTTACTGTAGCCTGGCGCTACCAGACCGCCACCTCACCGATTATGCATTCCACATGCATTCCATGGCAAAGCGCTTGCGGAAACTCCAGTAAAAGTTTGATCACGATCCAACGGTCGGATCCAAAGTTATGGCCCTTTCCAACCTTTACTGAAGCCTGGCACTACCAGACCTCCACCTCACCGATTATGGATTCCACATGCACTCCATGGCAAAGGGCTTGCGGAAACTCCAGTAAAATTTTCATCGCGATCCAACGGCCGGATCCAAAGTTGTGGCATTTTCCAACCGTTACTGAAGCCTGGCGCTACCAGACCTCCACCTCACCGATTATGGATTCCACATGCACTCCATGGCAAATGGCTTGCGGAAACTCCAGTAAAAGTTTTATCGCGATCGAACGGTAGGATCCAAAGTTATGGCCCTTTCCAACCATTACTGAAGCCTGGCGCTACCAGACCTCCACCTCACCGATTATGGATTCCACATGCACTCCATGGCAAAGGGCTTGCGGAAACTCCAGTAAAATTTTGATCGCGATCCAACGGTCGGATCCAAAGTTATGGCCCTTTCCAACCATTACTGAAGCTTGGCGCTACCAGACCTCCACCTCACCGATTATGGATTCCACATGCACTCCATGGCAAAGGGCGTGCGGAAACTCCAGTAAAATTTTGATCGCGATCCAACGGTCGGATCCAAAGTTATGGCCCTTTCCAACCGTTACTGAAGCCTGGCGCTACCAGACCTCCACCTCACCGATTATGGATTCCACATGCACTCCATGGCAAAGGGTTTGCGGAAACTTTGATCGCGATCCAACTGTCGGATCAAAAGTTATGGCCCTTTCGAACCGTTACTCTAGGCTGGCACTACTAGACCTCCAACGTACCGAGTATGGATTGCCCATGCACTCCATGGAAAAGGGCTTTCGGAAACTCCAGCAAAAGTTTTATCGCGATCCAACGGTCGGATCCAAAGTTGTGGCCCTTTCCAACCGTTACTGAAGCTTGGCGCTACCAGACCTCCACCTCACCGATTATGGATTCCACATGCACTCCATGGCAATGGGCTTGCTGAAACTCCAGTAAAATTTTGATCGCGATCCAACGGTCGGATCCAAAGTTATAGCCCTTTAGAACCGTTACTCTAGCCTGGCGCTACCAGACCGCCACTTTATTGAATATGGATTCCACATGCACTCCATGGAAAAGGGCCTTCGGAAACTCCAGAAAAAGTTTGATTGCGATCCAACGGTCGGATCAAAAGTTATAGCCATTTCGAACCGTTACTCTAGGTTGTGGCTACCACACATCCACTTCACCGAGTATGGATTTCACATGCACTCCATGGAGAAGGGCCTTCGGAAACTCCAGTAAAACTTTGATCGCGATCCAACAGTCGGACCAAAAGTTGTAGCCCTTTAGAACCGTTACTCTAGCCTGGCGCTACCAGACCGCCACTTTATTGAGTATGGATTCCACATGCACTCCATGGGAAAGGGCTTCCGGAAACTCCAAGAAAAGTTTGATCGCGATCCAACGGTCGGATCCAAAGTTATGGCCCTTCTGAACCGTTACTGAACCCTGGCGCTACCAGACCTCCACCTCACCGAGTATGGATTTCACATGCACTCCATGGAGAAGGGCCTCCGGAAACTGCAGTAAAAGTTTGATCGCGATCCAACGGTCGGATCAAAAGTTATGGCCCTTTCGAACCGTTACTCTAGGCTGGCACTACCAGACCTCCACCGTACCGACTATGGATTCCCCATGCACTCCATGGAATAGGGCTTTCGGAAACTCCAGCAAAAGTTTGATCGCGATACAACGGTCGGATCCAAAGTTATGGCCCTTCTGAACCGTTACTGAAGCCTGGCGCTACCAGACCTCCACCTCACCGAGTATGGATTCCACATGCACTCCATGGCAAAGGGATAGCGGAAACTCCAGTAAAAGTTTGATCGCGATCCAACGGTCGGATCCAAAGTTATGGCCCTTTCCAACCATTACAAAAGTCTTGCGCTACCAGACCTCCACCTCACCCATTATGGATTCCACATGCACTCCATGGCAAAGGGCTTGCGGAAACTCTAGTAAAAGTTTGATCGCGATCCAACGGTCGGATCCAAAGTTATGGCCTTTTCGAACCGTTACTGAAGCCTGGCGCTACCAGACCGCCACCTCACCGAGTATGGATTCCACATGCACTCCAGGGAAAAGGGCCTTCGGAAACTCCAACAAAAGTTTGATCACGATCCAACGGTCAGATCAAAAGTTATAGCCCTTTCGAACCGTTACTTTAGCCTGGCGCTACCAGACCGCCACCTCACCGATTATGGATTCCACATGCACTCCATGGCAAAGCGCTTGCGGAAATTTCAGTAAAAGTTTGATCGCGATCCAACGGTCGGATCCAAAGTTATGGCCCTTTCGAACCGTTACTCTAGCCTGGCGCTACCAGACCTCCACCTCACCGAGTATGGATTCCACATGCACTCCATGGAAAAGGGCCTGCGGAAACTCCAGTAAAAGTTTGATCGCGTTCCAACGGTCGGATCCAAAGTTATGGCCTTTCGAACCGTTACTGAAGCCTGGCGCTACCAGACCGCCACCTCACCGATTATGGATTCCACATGCACTCCATGGAGAAGGGCCTTCGGAAACTCCAGTAAAAGTTTGATCGCGATCCAAAGGTCGGATCCAAAGATATACCCCTTTCGAACCGTTACTCTAGCCTGGCGCTACCAGACCTCCACGTCACCGAGTATGGATTCCACATGCTCTCCATGGAAAAGGGCCTTCGGAAACTCCAGCAAAAGTTTGATCGCGATACAACGGTCGGATCAAAAGTTATAGCCCTTTCGAACCGTTACTTTAGCCTGGCACTACCAGACCGCCACCTCAACGATTATGGATTCCACATGCACTCCATGGCAAAGCGCTTGCGGAAATTTCAGTAAAAGTTTTATCGCGATCCAACGGTCGGATCCAAAGTTATGGCCCTTTCGAACCGTTACTCTAGCCTGGCGCTACCAGACCTCCACCTCACCGAGTATGGATTCCACATGCACTCCATGGAAAAGGGCTAGCGGAAACTCCAGTAAAAGTTTCATCGCGATCCAACGGTCGGATCCAAAGTTATGGCCCTTTCCAACCATTACTGAAGCCTGGCGCTACCAGACCTCCACCTCACCGATTATGGATTCCACATGCACTCCATGGCAAAGGGCTTGCTGAAACTGTAGTAAAATTTTGATCGCGATCCAACGGTCGGATTCAAAGTTATGGCCCTTTCGAACCGTTACTGAAGCCTGGCGCTACCAGACCTCCACCTCACCGATTATGGATTCCACATACACTCCATGGCAAAAGGCTGGCAAAAACTCTAGTAAAAGTTTGATCGCGATCCAACGGTCGGATCCAAAGTTATGGCCTTTTCGAACCGTTACTGAAGCCTGGCGCTACCAGACCGCCACCTCACCGAGAATGGATTCCACATGCACTCCAGGAAAAAGGGCCTTCGGAAACTCCAGCAAAAGTTTGATCGCGATCCAACGGTCGGATCAAAAGTTATAGCCCTTACGAACCGTTACTTTAGCCTGGCGCTACCAGACCACCACCTCACCGATTATGGATTCCACATGCACTCCATGGAAAAGCGCTTGCGGAAATTTCAGTAAAAGTTTGATCGCGATCCAACGGTCGGATCCAAAGTTATGGCCCTTTCGAACCGTTACTCTAGCCTGGCGCTACCAGACCTCCACCTCACCGAGTATGGATTCCATATGCACTCCATGGAAAAGGGCCTGCGGAAACTCCAGTAAAAGTTTGATCGCGTTCCAACAGTCGGATCCAAAGTTATGGCCTTTCGAACCGTTACTGAAGCCTAGCGTTACTAGACCGCCACCTCACGGAGTATGGATTCCACATGCACTCCATGGAGAAGGGCCTTCGGAAACTCCAGTAAAAGTTTGATCGCGATCCAACGGTCGGATCCAAAGTTATGGCCCTTTCGAACCTTTACTCTAGCCTAGCGCTACCAGACCTCCATCTCACCGAGTATGGATTCCACATGCACTCCATGGAAAAGGGCCAGCGGAAACTCCAGTAAAAGTTTGATCGCGTTCCAACGGTCGGATCCAAAGTTATGGCCTTTCGAACCGTTACTGTAGCCGGCGCTACCAGACCACCACCTCACCGATTATGGATTCCACATGCACTCCATGGCAAAGCGCTTGCGAAAATTTCAGTAAAAGTTTGATCGCGATCCAACTGTCGGATCCAAAGTTATGGCCCTTTCGAACCGTTACTCTAGCCTGGCGCTACCAGACCTCCACCTCACCGAGTATGGAATCCACATGCACTCCATGGAAAAGGGCTGCGCAAACTCCAGTAAAAGTTTGATTGCGATCCAACGGTCGAATCCAAAGTTATGGCCCTTTCGAACCGTTATTCTAGCCTGGCGCTACCAGACCGCCACCTCACGGAGTATGGATTCCACATGCACTCCATGGAGAAGGGCCTTCGGAAACTCCAGTAAAAGTTTGATCGCGATCCAACGGTCGGATCCAAAGTTATAGCCCTTTCGAACCGTTACTCTAGCCTGGCGCTACCAGACCTCCACGTCACCGAGTATGGATTCCACATGCACTCCATGGAAAAGGGCCTTCGGAAACTCCAGCAAAAGTTTGATCGCGATACAACGGTCGGATCAAAAGTTATAGCCCTTTCGAACCGTTACTTTAGCCTGGCGCTCCCAGACCGCCACCTCAACGATTATGGATTCCACATGCACTCCATGGCAAAGCGCTTGCAGAAATTTCAGTAAAAGTTTGATCGCGATCCAACGGTCGGATCCAAAGTTATGGCCCTTTCGAACCGTTACTCTAGCCTGGCGCTACCAGACCTCCACGTCACCGAGTATGGATTCCACATGCACTCCATGGAAAAGGGCCTTCGGAAACTCCAGCAAAAGTTTGATCGCGATACAACGGTCGGATCAAAAGTTATAGCCCTTTCGAACCGTTACTTTACCCTGGCGCTCCCAGACCGCCACCTCAACGATTATGGATTCCACATGCACTCCATGGCAAAGCGCTTGCAGAAATTTCAGTAAAAGTTTGATCGCGATCCAACGGTCGGATCCAAAGTTATGGCCCTTTCGAACCGTTACTCTAGCCTGGCGCTACCAGACCTCCACCTCACCGAGTATGGATTCCACATGCACTCCATGGCAAAGGGCTAGCGGAAACTCCAGTAAAAGTTTGATCGCGATCCAACGGTCGGATCCAAAGTTATGGCCTTTTCCAACCATTACTGAAGCCTGGTGCTACCAGACCTCCACCTCACCGATTATGGATTCCACATGCACTCCAAGGCAAAGCGCTTGCGGAAATTTCAGTAAAAGTTTGATCGCGATCCAACGGTCGGATCCAAAGTTATGGCCCTTTCGAACCGTTACTCTAGCCTGGCGCTACCAGACCTCCACCTCACCGAGTATGGATTCCACATGCACTCCATGGCAAAGGGCTAGCGGAAACTCCAGTAAAAGTTTGATCGCGATCCAACGGTCGGATCCAAAGTTATGGCCCTTTCCAACCGTTACTGAAGCCTGGCGCTACCAGACCTCCACCTCACCGATTATGGATTCCACATGCACTCCATGGCAAAGCGCTTGCGGAAATTTCAGTAAAAGTTTGATCGCTATCCAACGGTCGGATCCAAAGTTATGGCCCTTTCGAACCGTTACTCTAGCCTGGCGCTACCAGACCTCCTCCTCACCGAGTATGGATTCCACATGCACTCTATGGAAAAGGGCTGCGGAAACTCCAGTAAAAGTTTGATCGCGTTCCAACGGTCGGATCCAAAGATATAGCCCTTTCGAACCGTTACTCTAGCCTGGCGCTACCAGACCTCCACCTCACCGAGTATGGATTCCACATGCACTCCATGGAAAAGGGCTGCGGAAACTCCAGTAAAAGTTTGATTGCGATCCAACGGTCGAATCCAAAGTTATGGCCCTTTCGAACCGTTACTCTAGCCTGGCGCTACCAGACCTCCTCCTCACCGAGTATGGATTCCACATGCACTCTATGGAAAAGGGCTGCGGAAACTCCAGTAAAAGTTTGATCGCGATCCAACGGTCGGATCCAAAGTTATGGCCCTTTCCAACCGTTACTGAAGCCTGGCGCTACCAGACCTCCACCTCACCGATTATGGATTCCACATGCACTCCATGGCAAAGCGCTTGCGGAAATTTCAGTAAAAGTTTGATCGCTATCCAACGGTCGAATCCAAAGTTATGGCCCTTTCGAACCGTTACTCTAGCCTGGCGCTACCAGACCTCCTCCTCACCGAGTATGGATTCCACATGCACTCCATGGAAAAGGGCCTTCGAAAACTCCAGCAAAAGTTTGATCGCGATACAACGCTCGGATCAAAAGTTATAGCCCTTTCGAACCGTTACTTTAGCCTGGCGCTACCAGACCGCCACCTCAACGATTATGGATTCCACATGCACTCCATGGCAAAGCGCTTGCGGAAATTTCAGTAAAAGTTTGATCGCGATCCAACGGTCGGATCCAAAGTTATGGCCCTTTCGAACCGTTACTCTAGCCTGGCGCTACCTGACCTCCTCCTCACCGAGTATGGATTCCACATCCACTCTATGGAAAAGGGCTGCGGAAACTCCAGTAAAAGTTTGATCGCGTTCCAACGGTCGGATCCAAAGTTATGGTCTTTCGAACCGTTACTGAAGCCTGGCGCTACCAGACCGCCACCTCACGGAGTATGGATTCCACATGCACTCCATGTAGAAGGGCCTCCGGAAAGTCCAGTAAAAGTTTGATCGCGATCCAACGGTCGGATCCAAAGTTATAGCCCTTTCGAACCGTTACTCTAGCCTGGCGCTACCAGACCTCCACCTCACCGAGTATGGATTCCACATGCACTCCATGGAAAAGGGCCTGCGGAAACTCCAGTAAAAGTTTGATCGCGTTCCAACGTTCGGATCCAAAGTTATGGCCTTTCGAACCGTTACTGAAGCCTGGCGCTACCAGACCGCCACCTCACCGATTATGGATTCCACATGCACTCCATGGCAAAGCGCTTGCAGAAATTTCAGTAAAAGTTTGATCGCGATCCAACGGTCGGATCCAAAGTTATGGCCCTTTCGAACCGTTACTCTAGCCTGGCGCTACCAGACCTCCACCTCACCGAGTATGGATTCCACATGCACTCCATGGAAAAGGGCTGCGGAAACTCCAGTAAAAGTTTGATGGCGATCCAACGGTCGAATCCAAAGTTATGGCCCTTTCGAACCGTTATTCTAGCCTGGCGCTACTAGACCGCCACCTCACGGAGTATGGATTCCACATGCACTCCATGGAGAAGGGCCTTCGGAAACTCCAGTAAAAGTTTGATCGCGATCCAAAGGTCGGATCCAAAGATATAGCCCTTTCGAACCGTTACTCTAGCCTGGCGCTACCAGACCTCCACCTCACCGAGTATGGATTCCACATGCACTCCATGGAAAAGGGCTGCGGAAACTCCAGTAAAAGTTTGATTGCGATCCAACGGTCGAATCCAAAGTTATGGCCCTTTCGAACCGTTATTCTAGCCTGGCGCTACCAGACCGCCACCTCACGGAGTATGGATTCCACATGCACTCCATGGAGAAGGGCCTTCGGAAACTCCAGTAAAAGTTTGATCGCGATCCAAAGGTCGGATCCAAAGATATACCCCTTTCGAACCGTTACTCTAGCCTGGCGCTACCAGACCTCCACGTCACCGAGTATGGATTCCACATGCACTCCATGGAAAAGGGACTTCGGAAACTCCAGCAAAAGTTTGATCGCGATACAACGGTCGGATCAAAAGTTATAGCCCTTTCGAACCGTTACTTTAGCCTGGCGCTACCAGACCGCCACCTCAACGATGATGGATTTCACATGCACTCCATGGCAAAGCGCTTGCGGAAATTTCAGTAAAAGTTTGATCGCGATCCAACGGTCGGATCCAAAGTTATGGCCCTTTCGAACCGTTACTCTAGCCTGGCGCTACCAGACCTCCACCTCACCGAGTATGGATTCCACATGCACTCCATGGCAAAGGGCTAGCGGAAACTCCAGTAAAAGTTTGATCGCGATCCAACGGTCGGATCCAAAGTTATGGCCCTTTCCAACCGTTACTGAAGCCTGGCGCTACCAGACCTCCACCTCACCGATTATGGATTCCACATGCACTCCATGGCAAAGCGCTTGCGGAAATTTCAGTAAAAGTTTGATCGCGATCCAACGGTCGGATCCAAAGTTATGGCCCTTTCGAACCGTTACTCTAGCCTGGCGCTACCAGACCTCCACCTCACCGAGTATGGATTCCACATGCACTCCATGGAAAAGGGCCTGCGGAAACTCCAGTAAAAGTTTGATCGCGTTCCAACGGTCGGATCCAAAGTTATGGCCTTTCGAACCGTTACTGAAGCCTGGCGCTACCAGACCGCCACCTCACCGATTATGGATTCCACATGCACTCCATGGCAAAGCGCTTGCGGAAATTTCAGTAAAAGTTTGATCGCGATCCAACGGTCGGATCCAAAGTTATGGCCCTTTCGAACCGTTACTCTAGCCTGGCGCTACCAGACCTCCACCTCACCGAGTATGGATTCCACATGCACTCCATGGCAAAGGGCTAGCGGAAACTCCATTAAAAGTTTGATCGCGATCCAACGGTCGGATCCAAAGTTATGGCCCTTTCCAACCGTTACTGAAGCCTGGCGCTACCAGACCTCCACCTCACCGATTATGGATTCCACATGCACTCCATGGCAAAGCGCTTGCGGAAATTTCAGTAAAAGTTTGATCGCGATCCAACGGTCGGATCCAAAGTTATGGCCCTTTCGAACCGTTACTCTAGCCTGGCGCTACCAGACCTCCACCTCACCGAGTATGGATTCCACATGCACTCCATGGAAAAGGGCCTGCGGAAACTCCAGTAAAAGTTTGATCGCGTTCCAACGGTCGGATCCAAAGTTATGGCCTTTCGAACCGTTACTGAAGCCTGGCGCTACCAGACCGCCACCTCACCGATTATGGATTCCACATGCACTCCATGGCAAAGCGCTTGCGGAAATTTCAGTAAAAGTTTGATCGCGATCCAACGGTCGGATCCAAAGTTATGGCCCTTTCGAACCGTTACTCTAGCCTGGCGCTACCAGACCTCCACCTCACCGAGTATGGATTCCACATGCACTCCATGGCAAAGGGCTAGCGGAAACTCCAGTAAAAGTTTGATCGCGATCCAACGGTCGGATCCAAAGTTATGGCCCTTTCCAACCGTTACTGAAGCCTGGCGCTACCAGACCTCCACCTCACCGATTATGGATTCCACATGCACTCCATGGCAAAGCGCTTGCGGAAATTTCAGTAAAAGTTTGATCGCGATCCAACGGTCGAATCCAAAGTTATGGCCCTTTCGAACCGTTACTCTAGCCTGGCGCTACCAGACCTCCTCCTCACCGAGTATGGATTCCACATGCACTCCATGGAAAAGGGCCTTCGGAAACTCCAGCAAAAGTTTGATCGCGATACAACGCTCGGATCAAAAGTTATAGCCCTTTCGAACCGTTTCTTTAGCCTGGCGCTACCAGACCGCCACCTCAACGATTATGGATTCCACATGCACTCCATGGCAAAGCGCTTGCGGAAATTTCAGTAAAAGTTTGATCGCGATCCAACGGTCGGATCCAAAGTTATGGCCCTTTCGAACCGTTACTCTAGCCTGGCGCTACCAGACCTCCACCTCACCGAGTATGGATTCCACATGCACTCCATGGCAAAGGGCTAGCGGAAACTCCAGTAAAAGTTTGATCGCGATCCAACGGTCGGATCCAAAGTTATGGCCCTTTCCAACCATTACTGAAGCCTGGCGCTACCAGACCTCCACCTCACCGATTATGGATTCCACATGCACTCCATGGCAAACCGCTTGCGGAAATTTTAGTAAAAGTTTGATCGCGATCCAACGGTCGGATCCAAAGTTATGGCCCTTTCGAACCGTTACTCTAGCCTGGCGCTACCAGACCTCCTCCTCACCGAGTATGGATTCCACATGCACTCTATGGAAAAGGGCTGCGGAAACTCCAGTAAAAGTTTGATCGCGTTCCAACGGTCGGATCCAAAGTTATGGTCTTTCGAACCGTTACTGAAGCCTGGCGCTACCAGACCGCCACCTCACGGAGTATGGATTCCACATGCACTCCATGTAGAAGGGCCTCCGGAAACTCCAGTAAAAGTTTGATCGCGATCCAACGGTCGGATCCAAAGTTATGGCCCTTTCGAACCGTTACTCTAGCCTGGCGCTACCAGACCTCCACCTCACCGAGTATGGATTCCACATGCACTCCATGGAAAAGGGCCTGCGGAAACTCCAGTAAAAGTTTGATCGCGTTCCAACGGTCGGATCCAAAGTTATGGCCTTTCGAACCGTTACTGAAGCCTGGCGCTACCAGACCGCCACCTCACCGATTATGGATTCCACATGCACTCCATGGCAAAGCGCTTGCGGAAATTTCAGTAAAAGTTTGATCGCGATCCAACGGTCGGATCCAAAGTTATGGCCCTTTCGAACCGTTACTCTAGCCTGGCGCTACCAGACCTCCTCCTCACCGAGTATGGATTCAACATGCACCCCATGGAAAAGGGCTGCGGAAACTCCAGTAAAAGTTTGATTGCGATCCAACGGTCGAATCCAAAGTTATGGCCCTTTCGAACCGTTATTCTAGCCTGGCGCTACCAGACCGCCACCTCACGGAGTATGGATTCCACATGCACTCCATGGAGAAGGGCTTTCGGAAACTCCAGTAAAAGTTTGATCGCGATCCAAAGGTCGGATCCAAAGATATAGCCCTTTCGAACCGTTACTCTAGCCTGGCGCTACCAGACCTCCACGTCACCGAGTATGAATTCCACATGCACTCCATGGAAAAGGGCCTTCGGAAACTCCAGCAAAAGTTTAATCGCGATACAACGGTCGGATCAAAAGTTATAGCCCTTTCGAACCGTTACTTTAGCCTGGCACTACCAGACCGCCACCTCAACGATGATGGATTCCACATGCACTCCATGGCAAAGCGCTTGCGGAAATTTCAGTAAAAGTTTGATCGCGATCCAACGGTCGGATCCAAAGTTATGGCCCTTTCGAACCGTTACTCTAGCCTGGCGCTACCAGACCTCCACCTCACCGAGTATGGATTCCACATGCACTCCATGGCAAAGGGCTAGCGGAAACTCCAGTAAAAGTTTGATCGCGATCCAACGGTCGGATCCAAAGTTATGGCCCTTTCCAACCGTTACTGAAGCCTGGCGCTACCAGACCTCCACCTCACCGATTATGGATTCCACATGCACTCCATGGCAAAGCGCTTGCGGAAATTTCAGTAAAAGTTTGATCGCGATCCAACGGTCGAATCCAAAGTTATGGCCCTTTCGAACCGTTACTCTAGCCTGGCGCTACCAGACCTCCTCCTCACCGAGTATGGATTCCACATGCACTCCATGGAAAAGGGCCTTCGGAAACTCCAGCAAAAGTTTGATCGCGATACAACGCTCGGATCAAAAGTTATAGCCCTTTCGAACCGTTACTTTAGCCTGGCGCTACCAGACCGCCACCTCAACGATTATGGATTCCACATGCACTCCATGGCAAAGCGCTTGCGGAAATTTCAGTAAAAGTTTGATCGCGATCCAACGGTCGGATCCAAAGTTATGGCCCTTTCGAACCGTTACTCTAGCCTGGCGCTACCAGACCTCCACCTCACCGAGTATGGATTCCACATGCACTCCATGGAAAAGGGCTGCGGAAACTCCAGTAAAAGTTTGATTGCGATCCAACGGTCGAATCCAAAGTTATGGCCCTTTCGAACCGTTATTCTAGCCTGGCGCTACCAGACCGCCACCTCACGGAGTATGGATTCCACATGCACTCCATGGAGAAGGGCCTTCGGAAACTCCAGTAAAAGTTTGATCGCGATCCAAAGGTCGGATCCAAAGATATACCCCTTTCGAACCGTTACTCTAGCCTGGCGCTACCAGACCTCCACGTCACCGAGTATGGATTCCACATGCACTCCATGGAAAAGGGACTTCGGAAACTCCAGCAAAAGTTTGATCGCGATACAACGGTCGGATCAAAAGTTATAGCCCTTTCGAACCGTTACTTTAGCCTGGCGCTACCAGACCGCCACCTCAACGATGATGGATTTCACATGCACTCCATGGCAAAGCGCTTGCGGAAATTTCAGTAAAAGTTTGATCGCGATCCAACGGTCGGATCCAAAGTTATGGCCCTTTCGAACCGTTACTCTAGCCTGGCGCTACCAGACCTCCACCTCACCGAGTATGGATTCCACATGCACTCCATGGCAAAGGGCTAGCGGAAACTCCAGTAAAAGTTTGATCGCGATCCAACGGTCGGATCCAAAGTTATGGCCCTTTCCAACCGTTACTGAAGCCTGGCGCTACCAGACCTCCACCTCACCGATTATGGATTCCACATGCACTCCATGGCAAAGCGCTTGCGGAAATTTCAGTAAAAGTTTGATCGCGATCCAACGGTCGGATCCAAAGTTATGGCCCTTTCGAACCGTTACTCTAGCCTGGCGCTACCAGACCTCCACCTCACCGAGTATGGATTCCACATGCACTCCATGGAAAAGGGCCTGCGGAAACTCCAGTAAAAGTTTGATCGCGTTCCAACGGTCGGATCCAAAGTTATGGCCTTTCGAACCGTTACTGAAGCCTGGCGCTACCAGACCGCCACCTCACCGATTATGGATTCCACATGCACTCCATGGCAAAGCGCTTGCGGAAATTTCAGTAAAAGTTTGATCGCGATCCAACGGTCGGATCCAAAGTTATGGCCCTTTCGAACCGTTACTCTAGCCTGGCGCTACCAGACCTCCACCTCACCGAGTATGGATTCCACATGCACTCCATGGCAAAGGGCTAGCGGAAACTCCAGTAAAAGTTTGATCGCGATCCAACGGTCGGATCCAAAGTTATGGCCCTTTCCAACCGTTACTGAAGCCTGGCGCTACCAGACCTCCACCTCACCGATTATGGATTCCACATGCACTCCATGGCAAAGCGCTTGCGGAAATTTCAGTAAAAGTTTGATCGCGATCCAACGGTCGAATCCAAAGTTATGGCCCTTTCGAACCGTTACTCTAGCCTGGCGCTACCAGACCTCCTCCTCACCGAGTATGGATTCCACATGCACTCCATGGAAAAGGGCCTTCGGAAACTCCAGCAAAAGTTTGATCGCGATACAACGCTCGGATCAAAAGTTATAGCCCTTTCGAACCGTTTCTTTAGCCTGGCGCTACCAGACCGCCACCTCAACGATTATGGATTCCACATGCACTCCATGGCAAAGCGCTTGCGGAAATTTCAGTAAAAGTTTGATCGCGATCCAACGGTCGGATCCAAAGTTATGGCCCTTTCGAACCGTTACTCTAGCCTGGCGCTACCAGACCTCCACCTCACCGAGTATGGATTCCACATGCACTCCATGGCAAAGGGCTAGCGGAAACTCCAGTAAAAGTTTGATCGCGATCCAACGGTCGGATCCAAAGTTATGGCCCTTTCCAACCATTACTGAAGCCTGGCGCTACCAGACCTCCACCTCACCGATTATGGATTCCACATGCACTCCATGGCAAACCGCTTGCGGAAATTTTAGTAAAAGTTTGATCGCGATCCAACGGTCGGATCCAAAGTTATGGCCCTTTCGAACCGTTACTCTAGCCTGGCGCTACCAGACCTCCTCCTCACCGAGTATGGATTCCACATGCACTCTATGGAAAAGGGCTGCGAAAACTCCAGTAAAAGTTTGATCGCGTTCCAACGGTCGGATCCAAAGTTATGGTCTTTCGAACCGTTACTGAAGCCTGGCGCTACCAGACCGCCACCTCACGGAGTATGGATTCCACATGCACTCCATGTAGAAGGACCTCCGGAAACTCCAGTAAAAGTTTGATCGCGATCCAACGGTCGGATCCAAAGTTATGGCCCTTTCGAACCGTTACTCTAGCCTGGCGCTACCAGACCTCCACCTCACCGAGTATGGATTCCACATGCACTCCATGGAAAAGGGCCTGCGGAAACTCCAGTAAAAGTTTGATCGCGTTCCAACGGTCGGATCCAAAGTTATGGCCTTTCGAACCGTTACTGAAGCCTGGCGCTACCAGACCGCCACCTCACCGATTATGGATTCCACATGCACTCCATGGCAAAGCGCTTGCGGAAATTTCAGTAAAAGTTTGATCGCGATCCAACGGTCGGATCCAAAGTTATGGCCCTTTCGAACCGTTACTCTAGCCTGGCGCTACCAGACCTCCACCTCACCGAGTATGGATTCCACATGCACTCCATGGCAAAGGGCTAGCGGAAACTCCAGTAAAAGTTTGATCGCGATCCAACGGTCGGATCCAAAGTTATGGCCCTTTCCAACCGTTACTGAAGCCTGGCGCTACCAGACCTCCACCTCACCGATTATGGATTCCACATGCACTCCATGGCAAAGCGCTTGCGGAAATTTCAGTAAAAGTTTGATCGCGATCCAACGGTCGAATCCAAAGTTATGGCCCTTTCGAACCGTTACTCTAGCCTGGCGCTACCAGACCTCCTCCTCACCGAGTATGGATTCCACATGCACTCCATGGAAAAGGGCCTTCGGAAACTCCAGCAAAAGTTTGATCGCGATACAACGCTCGGATCAAAAGTTATAGCCCTTTCGAACCGTTACTTTAGCCTGGCGCTACCAGACCGCCACCTCAACGATTATGGATTCCACATGCACTCCATGGCAAAGCGCTTGCGGAAATTTCTGTAAAAGTTTGATCGCGATCCAACGGTCGGATCCAAAGTTATGGCCCTTTCGAACCGTTACTCTAGCCTGGCGCTACCAGACCTCCACCTCACCGAGTATGGATTCCACATGCACTCCATGGCAAAGGGCTAGCGGAAACTCCAGTAAAAGTTTGATCGCGATCCAACGGTCGGATCCAAAGTTATGGCCCTTTCCAACCGTTACTTTAGCCTGGCGCTACCAGACCTCCACCTCACCGATTATGGATTCCACATGCAGTCCATGGCAAAGCGCTTGCGGAAATTTCAGTAAAAGTTCGATCGCGATCCAACGGTCGGATCCAAAGTTATGGACCTTTCGAACCGTTACTCTAGCCTGGCGCTACCAGACCTCCACCTCACCGAGTAAGGATTCCACATGCACTCCATGGAAAAGGGCCTACGGAAACTCCAGTAAAAGTTTGATCGCGATACAACGGTCGGATCAAAAGTTATAGCCCTTTCGAACCGTTACTTTAGCCTGGCGCTACCATAACGCCACCATACCAAGTATGGATTCCACATGCACTCCATGGAAAAGGGCCTGCGGAAACTCCAGTAAAAGTTTGATCGCGATCCAACGGTCGGATCCAAAGTTATGGCCCTTTCGAACCGTTACTCTAGCCTGGCGCTACCAGACCTCCTCCTCACCGAGTATGGATTCCACATGCACTCTATGGAAAAGGGCTGCGGAAACTCCAGTAAAAGTTTGATCGCGTTCCAACGGTCGGATCCAAAGTTATGGTCTTTCGAACCGTTACTGAAGCCTGGCGCTACCAGACCGCCACCTCACGGAGTATGGATTCCACATGCACTCCATGTAGAAGGGCCTCCGGAAACTCCAGTAAAAGTTTGATCGCGATCCAACGGTCGGATCCAAAGTTATGGCCCTTTCGAACCGTTACTCTAGCCTGGCGCTACCAGACCTCCACCTCACCGAGTATGGATTCCACATGCACTCCATGGAAAAGGGCCTGCGGAAACTCCAGTAAAAGTTTGATCGCGTTCCAACGGTCGGATCCAAAGTTATGGCCTTTCGAACCGTTACTGAAGCCTGGCGCTACCAGACCGCCACCTCACCGATTATGGATTCCACATGCACTCCATGGCAAAGCGCTTGCGGAAATTTCAGTAAAAGTTTGATCGCGATCCAACGGTCGGATCCAAAGTTATGGCCCTTTCGAACCGTTACTCTAGCCTGGCGCTACCAGACCTCCACCTCACCGAGTATGGATTCCACATGCACTCCATGGCAAAGGGCTAGCGGAAACTCCAGTAAAAGTTTGATCGCGATCCAACGGTCGGATCCAAAGTTATGGCCCTTTCCAACCGTTACTGAAGCCTGGCGCTACCAGACCTCCACCTCACCGATTATGGATTCCACATGCACTCCATGGCAAAGCGCTTGCGGAAATTTCAGTAAAAGTTTGATCGCGATCCAACGGTCGAATCCAAAGTTATGGCCCTTTCGAACCGTTACTCTAGCCTGGCGCTACCAGACCTCCTCCTCACCGAGTATGGATTCCACATGCACTCCATGGAAAAGGGCCTTCGGAAACTCCAGCAAAAGTTTGATCGCGATACAACGCTCGGATCAAAAGTTATAGCCCTTTCGAACCGTTACTTTAGCCTGGCGCTACCAGACCGCCACCTCAACGATTATGGATTCCACATGCACTCCATGGCAAAGCGCTTGCGGAAATTTCTGTAAAAGTTTGATCGCGATCCAACGGTCGGATCCAAAGTTATGGCTCTTTCGAACCGTTACTCTAGCCTGGCGCTACCAGACCTCCACCTCACCGAGTATGGATTCCACATGCACTCCATGGCAAAGGGCTAGCGGAAACTCCAGTAAAAGTTTGATCGCGATCCAACGGTCGGATCCAAAGTTATGGCCCTTTCCAACCGTTACTTTAGCCTGGCGCTACCAGACCTCCACCTCACCGATTATGGATTCCACATGCAGTCCATGGCAAAGCGCTTGCGGAAATTTCAGTAAAAGTTCGATCGCGATCCAACGGTCGGATCCAAAGTTATGGACCTTTCGAACCGTTACTCTAGCCTGGCGCTACCAGACCTCCACCTCACCGAGTAAGGATTCCACATGCACTCCATGGAAAAGGGCCTGCGGAAACTCCAGTAAAAGTTTGATCGCGATACAACGGTCGGATCAAAAGTTATAGCCCTTTCGAACCGTTACTTTAGCCTGGCGCTACCATAACGCCACCATACCAAGTATGGATTCCACATGCACTCCATGGAAAAGGGCCTGCGGAAACTCCAGTAAAAGTTTGATCGCGTTCCAACGGTCGGATCCAAAGTTATGGCCTTTCGAACCGTTACTGAAGCCTGGCGCTACCAGACCGCCACCTCACGGAGTATGGATTCCACATGCACTCCATGGAGAAGGGCCTTCGGAAACTCCAGTAAAAGTTTGATCGCGATCCAACGGTCGGATCCAAAGTTATGGCCCTTTCGAACCGTTACTCTAGCCTGGCGCTACCAGACCTCCACCTCACCGAGTATGGATTCCACATGCACTCCATGGAAAAGGGCCTGCGGAAACTCCAGTAAAAGTTTGATCGCGTTCCAACGGTCGGATCCAAAGTTATGACCTTTCGAACCGTTACTGAAGCCTGGCGCTACCAGACCGCCACCTCACGGAGTATGGATTCCACATGCACTCCATGGAGAAGGGCCTCCGAAAACTCCAGTAAAAGTTTGATCGCGATGCAACAGTCGGATCCAAAGTTATGGCCCTTTCGAACCGTTACTCTAGCCTGGCGCTATCAGACCGCCACCTCACGGAGTATGGATTCCACATGCACTCCATGGAGAAGGGCCTTCGGAAACTCCAGTAAAAGTTTGATCGCGATCCAACGGTCGGATCCGAAGTTATAGCCCTTTCGAACCGTTACTCTAGCCTGGCGCTACCAGACCTCCACGTCACCGAGTATGGATTCCACATGCACTCCATGGAAAAGGGCCTTCGGAAACTCCAGCAAAAGTTTGATCGCGATACAACGGTCGGATCAAAAGTTATAGCCCTTTCGAACCGTTACTTTAGCCTGGCGCTACCAGACCGCCACCTAAACGATTATGGATTCCACATGCACTCCATGGCAAAGCGCTTGTGGAAATTTCAGTAAAAGTTTGATCGCGATCCAACGGTCGGATCCAAAGTTATGGCCCTTTCGAACCGTTATTCTAGCCTGGCGCTACCAGACCTCCACCTCACCGATTATGGATTCCACATGCACTCCATGGCAAAGGGCTTGCTGAAACTGTAGTAAAATTTTGATCGCGATCCAACGGTCGGATCCAAAGTTATGGCCCTTTCGAACCGTTACTGAAGCCTGGCGCTACCAGACCTCCACCTCACCGATTATGGATTCCACATACACTCCATGGCAAAAGGCTGGCGAAAACTCTAGTAAAAGTTTGATCGCGATCCAACGGTCGGATCCAAAGTTATGGCCTTTTCGAACCGTTACTGAAGCCTGGCGCTACCAGACCGCCACCTCACCGAGTATGGATTCCACATGCACTCCAAGGAAAAGGGCCTTCGGAAACTCCAGCAAAAGTTTGATCGCGATCCAACGGTCGGATCAAAAGTTATAGCCCTTTCGAACCGTTACTCTAGCCTGGCGCTACCAGACCGCCACCTCACCGAGTATGGATTCCACATGCACTCCATGGAAAAGGGCCTTCGGAAACTCCAGCAAAAGTTTGATCGCGATACAACGGTCGGATCAAAAGTTATAGCCCTCTCAAACCGTTACTGTAGCCTGGCGCTACCAGACCGCCACCTCACCGATTATGGATTCCACATGAACTCCATGGCAAAACGCTTGCGGAAATTTCAGGAAAAGTTTGATCGCGATCCAACGGTCGGATCCAAAGTTATGGCCCTTTCGAACCGTTACTCTAGCCTGGCGCTACCAGACCTCCACCTCACCGAGTATGGATTCCACATGCACTCCATGGCAAAGGGCTAGCGGAAACTCCAGTAAAAGTTTGATCGCGATCCAACGGTCGGATCCAAAGTTATGGCCCTTTCCAACCATTACTGAAGCCTGGCGCTACCAGACCTCCACCTCACCGATTATGGATTCCACATGCACTCCATGGCAAAGGGCTTGCTGAAACTCCAGTAAAATTTTGATCGCGATCCAACGGTCGGATCCAAAGTTATGGCCCTTTCGAACCGTTACTGAAGCCTGGTGCTACCAGACCTCCACCTCACCGATTATGGATTCCACATGCACTCCATGACAAAGGGCTTGCTGAAACTCCAGTAAAATTTTGATCGCGATCCAACGGTCGGATCCAAAGTTATGGCCCTTTCGAACCGTTACTGAAGCCTGGTCCTACCAGACCTCCACCTCACCGATTCTGGATTCCACATACACTCCATGGCAAAGGGCTGGCGGAAACTCCAGCAAAAGTTTGATCGCGATCCAACGGTCGGATCAAAAGTTATAGCCCTTTCGAACCGTTACTTTAGCCTGGCGCTACCAGACCGCCACCTCACCGATTATGGATTCCACATGCACTCCATGGGAAAGCGCTTGCGGAAATTTCAGTAAAAGTTTGATCGCGATCCAACGGTCGGATCCAAAGTTATGGCCCTTTCGAACCATTACTCTAGCCTGGCGCTACCAGACCTCCACCTCACCGAGTATGGATTCCACATGCACTCCATGGAAAAGGGCTGCGGAAACTCCAGTAAAAGTTTGATCGCGTTCCAACGGTCGGATCCAAAGTTATGGCCTTTCGAACCGTTACTGAAGCCTGGCGCTACCAGACCGCCACCTCACGGAGTATGGATTCCACATGCACTCCATGGAGAAGGGCCTCCGGAAACTCCAGTAAAAGTTTGATCGCGATCCAACGGTCGGATCCAAAGTTATACCCCTTTCGAACCGTTACTCTAGCCTGGCGCTACCAGACCTCCACGTCACCGAGTATGGATTCCACATGAACTCCATGGCAAAGCGCTTGCGGAAATTTCAGTAAAAGTTTGATCGCGATCCAACGGTCGGATCCAAAGTTATGGCCCTTTCGAACCGTTACTCTAGCCTGGCGCTACCAGGCCTCCACCTCACCGAGTATGGATTCCACATGCACTCCATGGCAAAGGGCTAGCGGAAACTCCAGTAAAAGTTTGATCGCGATCCAACGGTCGGATCCAAAGTTATGGCCCTTTCCAACCATTACTGAAGCCTGGCGCTACCAGACCTCCACCTCACCGATTATGGATTCCACATGCACTCCATGGCAAAGGGCTTGCTGAAACTCCAGTAAAATTTTGATCGCGATCCAACGGTCGGATCCAAAGTTATGGCCCTTTCGAACCGTTACTCTAGCCTGGCGCTACCAGGCCTCCACCTCACCGAGTATGGATTCCACATGCACTCCATGGCAAAGGGCTAGCGGAAACTCCAGTAAAAGTTTGATCGCGATCCAACGGTCGGATCCAAAGTTATGGCCCTTTCCAACCATTACTGAAGCCTGGCGCTACCAGACCTCCACCTCACCGATTATGGATTCCACATGCACTCCATGGCAAAGGGCTTGCTGAAACTCCAGTAAAATTTTGATCGCGATCCAACGGTCGGATCCAAAGTTATGGCCCTTTCGAACCGTTACTGAAGCCTGGCGCTACCAGACCTCCACCTCACCGAGTATGGATTCCACATGCACTCCATGGCAAAGGGCTAGCGGAAACTCCAGTAAAAGTTTGATCGCGATCCAACGGTCGGATCCAAAGTTATGGCCCTTTCCAACCATTACTGAAGCCTGGCGCTACCAGACCTCCACCTCACCGATTATGGATTCCACATGCACTCCATGGCAAAGGGCTTGCTGAAACTCCAGTAAAATTTTGATCGCGATCCAACGGTCGGATCCAAAGTTATGGCCCTTTCGAACCGTTACTGAAGCCTGGCGCTACCAGACCTCCACCTCACCGAGTATGGATTCCACATGCACTCCATGGCAAAGGGCTAGCGGAAACTCCAGTAAAAGTTTGATCGCGATCCAACGGTCGGATGCAAAGTTATGGCCCTTTCGAACCGTTACTGAAGCCTGGCGCTACCAGACCTCCACCTCACCGATTATGGATTCCACATACACTCCATGGCAAAGGGCTGGCGGAAACTCGAGTAAAAGTTTGATCGCGATCCAACGGTCGGATCCAAAGTTATGGCCTTTTCGAACCGTTACTGAAGCCTGGCGCTACCAGACCGCCACCTCACCGAATATGGATTCCACATGCACTCCAGGGAAAAGGGCCTTCGGAAACTCCAGCAAAAGTTTGATCGCGATCCAACGATCGGATCAAAAGTTATAGCCCTTTCGAACCGTTACTCTAGCCTGGCGCTACCAGACCTCCACGTCACCGAGTATGGATTCCACATGCACTCCATGGAAAAGGGCCTTCGGAAACTCCAGCAAAAGTTTGATCGCGATACAACGGTCGGATCAAAAGTTATAGCCCTTTCAAACCGTTACTGTAGCCTGGCGCTACCAGACCGCCACCTCACCGATTATGGATTCCACATGAACTCCATTGCAAAGCGCTTGCGGAAATTTCAGTAAAAGTTTGATCGCGATCCAACGGTCGGATCCAAAGTTATGGCCCTTTCGAACCGTTACTCTAGCCTGGCGCTACCAGACCTCCAACTCACCGAGTATGGATTCCACATGCACTCCATGGCAAAGGGCTAGCGGAAACTCCAGTAAAAGTTTGATCGCGATCCAACGGTCGGATCCAAAGTTATGGCCCTTTCCAACCATTACTGAAGCCTGGCGCTACCAGACCTCCACCTCACCGATTATGGATTCCACATGCACTCCATGGCAAAGGGCTTGCTGAAACTCCAGTAAAATTTTGATCGCGATCCAACGGTCGGATGCAAAGTTATGGCCCTTTCGAACCGTTACTGAAGCCTGGCGCTACCAGACCTCCACCTCAGCGATTATGGATTCCACAGACACTCCATGGCAAAGGGCTTGCGGAAACTCGAGTAAAAGTTTGATCGCGATCCAACGGTCGGATCCAAAGTTATGGCCTTTTCGAACCGTTACTGAAGCCTGGCGCTACCAGACCGCCACCTCACCGAATATGGATTCCACATGCACTCCAGGGAAAAGGGCCTTCGGAAACTCCAGCAAAAGTTTGATCGCGATCCAACGATCGGATCAAAAGTTATAGCCCTTTCGAACCGTTACTCTAGCGTGGCGCTACCAGACCTCCACGTCACCGAGTATGGATTCCACATGCACTCCATGGAAAAGGGCCTTCGGAAACTCCATCAAAAGTTTGATCGCGATACAACGGTCGGATCAAAAGTTATAGCCCTTTCGAACCGTTACTGTAGATTGGCGCTACCAGACCGCCACCTCACCGATTATGGATTCCACATGCACTCCATGGCAAAGCGCTTGCGGAAATTTCAGTAAAAGTTGGATCGCGATCCAACGGTCTGATCCAAAGTTATGGCCCATTCGAACCGTTACTCTAGCCTGGCGCTACCAGACCTCCACCTCACCGAGTATGGATTCCACATGCACTCCATGGAAAAGGGCCTGCGGAAACTCCAGTAAAAGTTTGATCGCGTTCCAACGGTCGGATCCAAAGTTATGGCCTTTCGAACCGTTACTGAAGCCTGGCGCTACCAGACCACCACCTCACGGAGTATGGATTCCACATGCACTCCATGGAGAAGGGCCTTTGTAAACTCCAGTAAAAGTTTGATCGCGATCCAACGGTCGGATCCAAAGTTATGGCCCTTTCGAATCGTTACTCTAGCCTGGCGCTACCAGACCTCCACGTCACCGAGTATGGATTCCACATGCACTCCATGGAAAAGGGCCTTCGGAAACTCCAGCAAAAGTTTGATCGCGATACAACGGTCGGATCAAAAGTTATACCCCTTTCGAACCGTTACTTTAGCCTGGCGCTACCAGACCGCCACCTCACCGATTATGGATTCCACATGCACTCCATGGCAAAGCGCTTGCGGAAATTTCAGTAAAAGTTTGATCGCGATCCAACGGTCGGATCCAAAGTTATGGCCCTTTCGAACCGTTACTCTAGCCTGGTGCTACCAGACCTCCACCTCACCGAGTATGGATTCCACATGCACTCCATGGCAAAGGGCTAGCGGAAACTCCAGTAAAAGTTTGATCGCGATCCAACGGTCGGATCCAAAGTTATGGCCCTTTCCAACCATTACTGAAGCCTGGCGCTACCAGACCTCCACCTCACCGATTATGGATTCCACATGCACTCCATGGCAAAGGGCTTGCTGAAACTCCAGTAAAATTTTGATCGCGATCCAACGGTCGGATCCAAAGTTATGGCCCTTTCGAACCGTTACTGAAGCCTGGCGCTACCAGACCTCCACCTCACCGATTATGGATTCCACATACACTCCATGGCAAAGGGCTTGCGGAAACTCGAGTAAAAGTTTGATCGCGATCCAACGGTCGGATCCAAAGTTATGGCCTTTTCGTACCGTTACTGAAGCCTGGCGCTACCAGACCGCCACCTCACCGAATATGGATTTCACATGCACTCCAGTTTGATCGCGTTCCAACGGTCGGATCGAAAGTTATGGCCTTTCAAACCGTTACACTAGCCTGGAACTACCAGACCTCCACTTCACTGAGTATGCATTCCACATGCACTCCATGGAGAAGGGCCTGCAGAAACTCCAGTAAAAGTTTGATCGCGATCCAACGGTCGAATCCAAAGTTATGGCCCTTTCGAACCGTTACTCTAGCCTGGCGCTACCAGACCTCCACGTCACCGAGTATGGATTCCACATGCACTCCATGGAAAAGGGCCTTCGGAAACTCCAGCAAAAGTTTGATCGCGATACAACGTTAGGATCCAAAGTTATAGCCCTTTCGAACCGTTACTTTAGCCTGGCGGTTCCAGACCGCCACCTCACCGATTATGGATTCCACATGCACTCCATGGCAAAGCGCTTACGGAAATTGCAGCAAAAGTTTGATCGCGATCCAACGGTCGGATCCAAAGTTATGGCCCTTTCGAGCCGTTACTCTAGCCTGGCGCTACCAGACCTCCACCTCACCGAGTATGGATTCCACATGCACTCCATGGAAAAGGGTCTACAGAAAACTCCAGTAAAAGTTTGATCGCATTCCAACGGTCGAATCCAAAGTTATGACCCTTTCGAACCATTACTGAAGCCTGGCGCTACCAGACCTCCACCTCACCGATTATGGATTCCACATGCACTCCATGGCAAAAGGCTTGCGGAAACTCTAGTAAAAGTTTGATCGCGATCCAACGGTCGGATCCAAAGTTATGGCCATTTCGAACCGTTACTGAAGCCTGGCGCTACCAGACCGCCACCTCACCGAGTATGGATTCCACATGCACTTCATGGAAAAGGGCCTTCGAAAACTCCAGCAAAAGTTTGATCGGATACAACGGCCGGATCAAAAGTTATAGCCCTTTCGAACCGTTACTCTAGCCTGGCGCTACCAGACCGCCACCTCACCGATTATGGATTCCACATGCACTCCATGGCAAAGCGCTTGCGGAAATTTCAGTAAAAGTTTGATCGCGATCCAACGGTCGGATCCAAAGTTATGACCCTTTCGAACCGTTACTCTAGTCTGGCGCTACCAGACCTCCACCTCACCGATTATGGATTCCACATGCACTCCATGGAAAAGGGCCTGCGGAAACTCCAGTAAAAGTTTGATCGCGATCCAACGGTCGGATCCAAAGTTATGGCCCTTTCGAACCGTTACTCTAGCCTGGCGCTACCAGACCTCCACCTCACCGAGTATGGATTCCACATGCACTCCATGGCAAAGGGCTAGCGGAAACTCCAGTAAAAGTTTGATCGCGATCCAACGGTCGGATCCAAAGTTATGGCCCTTTCCAACCATTACTGAAGCCTGGCGCTACCAGACCTCCACCTCACCGATTATGGATTCCACATGCACTCCATGGCAAAGGGCTTGCTGAAACTCCAGTAAAATTTTGATCGCGATCCAACGGTCGGATGCAAAGTTATGGCCCTTTCGAACCGTTACTGAAGCCTGGCGCTACCAGACCTCCACCTCAGCGATTATGGATTCCACAGACACTCCATGGCAAAGGGCTTGCGGAAACTCGAGTAAAAGTTTGATCGCGATCCAACGGTCGGATCCAAAGTTATGGCCTTTTCGAACCGTTACTGAAGCCTGGCGCTACCAGACCGCCACCTCACCGAATATGGATTCCACATGCACTCCAGGGAAAAGGGCCTTCGGAAACTCCAGCAAAAGTTTGATCGCGATCCAACGATCGGATCAAAAGTTATAGCCCTTTCGAACCGTTACTCTAGCCTGGCGCTACCAGACCTCCACGTCACCGAGTATGGATTCCACATGCACTCCATGGAAAAGGGCCTTCGGAAACTCCATCAAAAGTTTGATCGCGATACAACGGTCGGATCAAAAGTTATAGCCCTTTCGAACCGTTACTGTAGATTGGCGCTACCAGACCGCCACCTCACCGATTATGGATTCCACATGCACTCCATGGCAAAGCGCTTGCGGAAATTTCAGTAAAAGTTGGATCGCGATCCAACGGTCTGATCCAAAGTTATGGCCCATTCGAACCGTTACTCTAGCCTGGCGCTACCAGACCTCCACCTCACCGAGTATGGATTCCACATGCACTCCATGGAAAAGGGCCTGCGGAAACTCCAGTAAAAGTTTGATCGCGTTCCAACGGTCGGATCCAAAGTTATGGCCTTTCGAACCGTTACTGAAGCCTGGCGCTACCAGACCACCACCTCACGGAGTATGGATTCCACATGCACTCCATGGAGAAGGGCCTTTGTAAACTCCAGTAAAAGTTTGATCGCGATCCAACGGTCGGATCCAAAGTTATGGCCCTTTCGAATCGTTACTCTAGCCTGGCGCTACCAGACCTCCACGTCACCGAGTATGGATTCCACATGCACTCCATGGAAAAGGGCCTTCGGAAACTCCAGCAAAAGTTTGATCGCGATACAACGGTCGGATCAAAAGTTATACCCCTTTCGAACCGTTACTTTAGCCTGGCGCTACCAGACCGCCACCTCACCGATTATGGATTCCACATGCACTCCATGGCAAAGCGCTTGCGGAAATTTCAGTAAAAGTTTGATCGCGATCCAACGGTCGGATCCAAAGTTATGGCCCTTTCGAACCGTTACTCTAGCCTGGTGCTACCAGACCTCCACCTCACCGAGTATGGATTCCACATGCACTCCATGGCAAAGGGCTAGCGGAAACTCCAGTAAAAGTTTGATCGCGATCCAACGGTCGGATCCAAAGTTATGGCCCTTTCCAACCATTACTGAAGCCTGGCGCTACCAGACCTCCACCTCACCGATTATGGATTCCACATGCACTCCATGGCAAAGGGCTTGCTGAAACTCCAGTAAAATTTTGATCGCGATCCAACGGTCGGATCCAAAGTTATGGCCCTTTCGAACCGTTACTGAAGCCTGGCGCTACCAGACCTCCACCTCACCGATTATGGATTCCACATACACTCCATGGCAAAGGGCTTGCGGAAACTCGAGTAAAAGTTTGATCGCGATCCAACGGTCGGATCCAAAGTTATGGCCTTTTCGTACCGTTACTGAAGCCTGGCGCTACCAGACCGCCACCTCACCGAATATGGATTTCACATGCACTCCAGTTTGATCGCGTTCCAACGGTCGGATCGAAAGTTATGGCCTTTCAAACCGTTACACTAGCCTGGAACTACCAGACCTCCACTTCACTGAGTATGCATTCCACATGCACTCCATGGAGAAGGGCCTGCAGAAACTCCAGTAAAAGTTTGATCGCGATCCAACGGTCGAATCCAAAGTTATGGCCCTTTCGAACCGTTACTCTAGCCTGGCGCTACCAGACCTCCACGTCACCGAGTATGGATTCCACATGCACTCCATGGAAAAGGGCCTTCGGAAACTCCAGCAAAAGTTTGATCGCGATACAACGTTCGGATCCAAAGTTATAGCCCTTTCGAACCGTTACTTTAGCCTGGCGGTTCCAGACCGCCACCTCACCGATTATGGATTCCACATGCACTCCATGGCAAAGCGCTTACGGAAATTGCAGCAAAAGTTTGATCGCGATCCAACGGTCGGATCCAAAGTTATGGCCCTTTCGAGCCGTTACTCTAGCCTGGCGCTACCAGACCTCCACCTCACCGAGTATGGATTCCACATGCACTCCATGGAAAAGGGTCTACAGAAAACTCCAGTAAAAGTTTGATCGCATTCCAACGGTCGAATCCAAAGTTATGACCCTTTCGAACCATTACTGAAGCCTGGCGCTACCAGACCTCCACCTCACCGATTATGGATTCCACATGCACTCCATGGCAAAAGGCTTGCGGAAACTCTAGTAAAAGTTTGATCGCGATCCAACGGTCGGATCCAAAGTTATGGCCATTTCGAACCGTTACTGAAGCCTGGCGCTACCAGACCGCCACCTCACCGAGTATGGATTCCACATGCACTTCATGGAAAAGGGCCTTCGAAAACTCCAGCAAAAGTTTGATCGGATACAACGGCCGGATCAAAAGTTATAGCCCTTTCGAACCGTTACTCTAGCCTGGCGCTACCAGACCGCCACCTCACCGATTATGGATTCCACATGCACTCCATGGCAAAGCACTTGCGGAAATTTCAGTAAAAGTTTGATCGCGATCCAACGGTCGGATCCAAAGTTATGACCCTTTCGAACCGTTACTCTAGTCTGGCGCTACCAGACCTCCACCTCACCGATTATGGATTCCACATGCACTCCATGGAAAAGGGCCTGCGGAAACTCCAGTAAAAGTTTGATCGCGTTCCAACGGTCGGATCCAAAGTTATGGCCTTTCGAACCGTTACTGAAGCCTGGCGCTACCAGACCGCCACCTCACGGAGTGTGGATTCCAGATGCACTCCATGGAAAAGGGCCTCCGGAAACTCCAGCAAAAATTTGATCGCAATCCAACGGTCGGATCCAAAGTTATGGCCCTTTCGAGCCGTTACTCTAGCCTGGCGCTACCAGACCTCCACCTCACCGAGTATGGATTCCACATGCACTCCATGGAAAAGGGTCTACAGAAAACTCCAGTAAAAGTTTGATCGCATTCCAACGGTCGAATCCAAAGTTATGACCCTTTCGAACCATTACTGAAGCCTGGCGCTACCAGACCTCCACCTCACCGATTATGGATTCCACATGCACTCCATGGCAAAAGGCTTGCGGAAACTCTAGTAAAAGTTTGATCGCGATCCAACGGTCGGATCCAAAGTTATGGCCATTTCGAACCGTTACTGAAGCCTGGCGCTACCAGACCGCCACCTCACCGAGTATGGATTCCACATGCACTCCAGGGAAAAGGGCCTTCGAAAACTCCAGAAAAAAGTTTGATCGCGATCCAACGGTCGGATCAAAAGTTATAACCCTTTCGAACCGTTACTCTAGCCTGGCGCTACCACACCTCCACCTCACGGAGTATGGATTCTACATGCACTCCATGGAAAAGGGCCTCCAGAAACTCCAGTAAAAGTTTGATCGCCATCCAACGGTCGGATCAAAAGTTATAGCCCTTTCAAACCGTTACACTAGCCTGGCACTACCAGACCTCCACTTCACTGAGTATGGATTCCACATACACTCCATGGAGAAGGGCCTTCGGAAACTCCAGTAAAAGTTTGATCGCGATCCAACGATCGGATCCAAAGTTATGGCCCTTTCGAACCGTTACTCTAGCCTGGCGCTACTAGACCTCCACGTCACCGAGTATGGATTCCACATGCACTCCATGGAAAAGGGCCTTCGAAAACTCCAGCAAAAGTTTGATCGGATACAACGGCCGGATCAAAAGTTATAGCCCTTTCGAACCGTTACTCTAGCCTGGCGCTACCAGACCGCCACCTCACCGATTATGGATTCCACATGCACTCCATGGCAAAGCGCTTGCGGAAATTTCAGTAAAAGTTTGATCGCGATCCAACGGTCGGATCCAAAGTTATGACCCTTTCGAACCGTTACTCTAGTCTGGCGCTACCAGACCTCCACCTCACCGATTATGGATTCCACATGCACTCCATGGAAAAGGGCCTGCGGAAACTCCAGTAAAAGTTTGATCGCGTTCCAACGGTCGGATCCAAAGTTATGGCCTTTCGAACCGTTACTGAAGCCTGGCGCTACCAGACCGCCACCTCACGGAGTATGGATTCCAGATGCACTCCATGGAAAAGGGCCTCCGGAAACTCCAGCAAAAATTTGATCGCAATCCAACGGTCGGATCCAAAGTTATGGCCCTTTCGAATCGTTACTCAAACCTGTGGCTACCACACATCCACCTCACAGTGTATCGATTCCACATGCACACCATGGAAAAGGGCCTCCGGAAACTCCAGTAAAAGTTTGATCGCCATCCAACGGTCGGATCAAAAGTTATAGCTCTTTCGAACTGTTACTCTAGCCTGGCACTACCAGACCTCCACTTCACTGAGTAGGGATTCCACATGCACTCCATGGAAAAGGGCCTTTAGAAACTCCAGTAAAAGTTTGATCGCGATCCAACGGTCGGATCCAAAGTTATGGCCTTTTCGAACCGTTACTCTAGCCTGGCGCTACCAGACCTCCACCTCACCGAGTATGGATTCCACATGCACTCTATGGAAAAGGGCCTGCGGAAACTCCAGCAAAAGTTTGATCGCGATAAAACGGTCGGATCAAAAGTTATAGCCCTTTCGAACCATTACTCTCGCCTGGCGTCACCAGACCGCCACCTCACCGATTATGGATTCCACATGCACTCCATGGCAAAGCGCTTGCGAAAACTCTAGTAAAAGTTTGATCGCGATCCAACGGTCGGATCCAAAGTTATGGCCCTTTCGAACCGTTACTCTAGCCTGGCGCTACCACACCGTCACCTCACGGAGTATGGATTCCACATGCACTCCATGGAAAAGGGCCTTCGGAAACTCTAGCAAAAGTTTGATCGCGATGGAACGATCGGATCAAAAGTTATAGCCCTTTCGAACCGTTACTCTAGCTTGGCGCTACCAGACCGCCACCTCACCGATTATGGATTCCACATGCACTCCATGGAGAAGGGCCTCCGGAAACTCCAGCAAAAGTTTGATCGCGATCCAACGGTCGGATCCAAAGTTATGGCCCTTTCGAACCGTTACTCTAGCCTGGCGCTACCAGACCGCCACCTCACCGAGTATGGATTCCACATGCACTCCATGGAAAAGGGCCTCCGGAAACTCCAGCAAAAGTTTGATCGCGATCCAACGGTCGGATCCAAAGTTATGGCCCTTTCGAATCGTTACTCTTGCCTGTGGCTACCACACATCCACCTCACAGTGTATGGATTCTACATGCACTCCATGGCAAAGGGCCTCCGGAAACTCCAGTAAAAGTTTGATCGCCATCCAACGGTCGGATCAAAAGTTATAGCCCTTTCGAACCGTTACTCTAGCCTGGCGCTACCAGACCTCCACTTCACTGAGTAGGGATTCCACATGCACTCCATGGAAAAGGGCCTTCAGAAACTCCAGTAAAAGTTTGATCGCGATCCAACGGTCGGATCCAAAGTTATGGCCCTTTCGAACCGTTACTCTAGCCTGGCGCTACAAGACCTCCCCCTCACCGAGTATGGATTCCACATGCACTCTATGGAAAAGGGCCTTCGGAAACTCCAGCAAAAGTTTGATCGCGATACAACGGTCGGATCAAAAGTTATAGCCCTTTCGAACTGTTACTCTAGCCTGGCGCTACCAGACCGCCACCTCACCGATTATGGATTCCACATGCACTCCATGGCAAAGGGCTGGCGGAAACTCCAGTAAAAGTTTGATCGCGATCCAACGGTCGGATCCAAAGTTATGGCCCTTTCGAACCGTTACTCTAGCCTGGCGCTACCAGACCTCCACCTCACCGAGTATGGATTCCACATGCACTCCATGGAAAAGGGCCTTTGGAAACTCCAGTAAAAGTTTGATCGCGTTCCAACGGTCGGATCCAATGTTATGGCCTTTCAAACCGTTACTCTAGCCTGGCGCTACCAGACCGCCACCTCACCGATTATGGATTCCACATGCACTCCATGGCAAAGGGCTGGCGGAAACTCCAGTAAAAGTTTGATCGCGATCCAACGGTCGGATCCAAAGTTATGGCCCTTTCGAACCGTTACTCTAGCCTGGCGCTACCAGACCTCCACCTCACCGAGTATGGATTCCACATGCACTCCATGGAAAAGGGCCTTTGGAAACTCCAGTAAAAGTTTGATCGTGTTCCAACGGTCCGATCCAAAGTTATGGCCCTTTCGAACCGTTACTCTAGCCTGGCGCTTCCAGACCTCCACCTCACCGAGTATGGATTCCACATGCACTCCACGGAAAAGGGCCTTTGGAAACTCCAGTAAAAGTTTGATCGCGTTCCAACGGTCGGATCCAAAGTTATGGCCTTTCAAACCGTTACTGAAGCCTGGCGCTACCAGACTGCCACCTCACCTGGTATGGATTCCACATGCACTCCATGGAAAAGGGCCTCTAGAAACTCCAGCAAAAGTTTGATCGCGATCCAACGGTCGGATCCAAAGTTATGGCCCTTTCGAATCGTTACTCAAGCCTGTGGCTACCACACATCCACCACACCATGTATGCATTCCACATGCTCTCAATGGATAAGGGCCTCCAGGAATTCTTGTAAAAGTTTGATCACGATCCAACGGTCGAATCCAAACTTATGGCCCTTTCCAACTGTTACTGAAGCCTGGCGCTACCTGACCGCCACTTCACCGATTATGGATTCCATATGCCCTGCATGGCAAAGGGCTGGCGGAAACTACAGAAAAAGTTTGATCGCGATCCAATGGTCGGAACCAAAGTTATGGCCCTTTCAAACCGTTACTCTAGCCTGGCGCTACCAGACCTCCACCTCACCGAGTATGGATTCCACATGCAGTCCATGGAAAAGGGCCTTCGGAAACTCCAATAAAAGTTTGATCGCGTTCCAACGGTCAGATCCAAAGTTATGGCCTTTCGAACCGTTACTGATGCCTGACGCTACCACACCGCCACCTCACCGAGTATGGATTCCACATGCACTCCATGGAAAAGGGCCTCCGGAAAATCTAGCAAAAGTTTGTTCGCGATCCAACTGTCGGATCCAATGTTATGGCCCTTTCGAACCATTACTCAAGCCTGTGGCTACCACACATCCACCTCACAGTGTATGGATTGCACATGCACTCCATGGAGAAGGGCATTCAGAAACTCCAGTAAAAATTTGATCGCGATCCAACGGTCGGATCCAAAGTTATGGCCCTTTCGAATCATTACTCTAGCCTGGCGCTACCAGACCTCCACCTCACCGAGTATGGACTCCACATGCACTCCATGGAAAAGGCCCTCCGGAAACTCCAGTAAAAGTTTGATCGCCATCCAACGGTCGGATCAAAAGTTATTGCCCTTTCGAACCGTTACACTAGCCTGGCGCTACC
Source organism: Populus nigra (assembly GCF_951802175.1). Classification (NCBI taxonomy): domain Eukaryota; kingdom Viridiplantae; phylum Streptophyta; class Magnoliopsida; order Malpighiales; family Salicaceae; genus Populus; species Populus nigra. The sequence goes on along the minus strand of NC_084870.1, from coordinate 189,709 downwards.
AGACCTCCACTTCACTGAGTATGGATTCCACATGCACTCCATGGAGAAGGGCCTTCGAAAACTCCAGTAAAAGTTTGAGCGGGATCCAACGGTCGGATCCAAAGTTATGGCCCTTTCAAACCGTTACTTAAGCCTGTGGCTACCACACATCCACCTCACAGTGTATGGATTTCACATGCACTCCATGGAGAAGGGCCTTCAGAAACTCTAGTAAAAGTTTGATCGCGATCCAACGGTCGGATCAAAAGTTATAGCCCTTTCGAACTGGTACTCTAGCCTGGCGCTACCAGACCGCCACCTCACCGATTATGGATTCCACATGCACTCCATGGCAAAGGGCTGACGGAAACTCCAGTAAAAGTTTGATCGCGATCCAACGGTCGGATCCAAAGTTATGGCCCGTTCGAACCGTTACTCTAGCCTGGCGCTACCAGACCTCCACCTCACCGAGTATGGATTCCACATGCACTCCATGGAAAAGGGCCTTTGGAAACTCCAGTAAAAGTTTGATCGCGATCCAACTGTCGGATCCAATGTTATGGCCCTTTCGAACCATTACTCAAGCCTGTGGCTACCACACATCCACCTCACAGTGTATGGATTGCACATGCACTCCATGGAGAAGGGCATTCGGAAACTCCAGTAAAAGTTTGATCGCGATCCAACGGTCGGATCCAAAGTTATGGCCCTTTCGAATCATTACTCTAGCCTGGCGCTACCAGACCTCCACCTCACCGAGTATGGACTCCACATGCACTCCATGGAAAAGGCCCTCCGAAAACTCCAGTAAAAGTTTGATCGCCATCCAACGGTCGGATCAAAAGTTATTGCCCTTTCGAACCGTTACACTAGCCTGGCGCTACCAGACCTCCACTTCACTGAGTATGGATTCCACATGCACTCCATGGAAAAGGGCCTTCGAAAACTCTAGTAAAAGTTTGAGCGGGATCCAACGGTCGGATCCAAAGTTATGGCCCTTTCGAACCGTTACTTAAGCCTGTGGCTACCACACATCCACCTCACAGTGTATGGATTTCACATGCACTCCATGGAGAAGGGCTTTCAGAAACTCTAGTAAAAGTTTGATCGCGATCCAACGGTCGGATCAAAAGTTATAGCCCTTTTGAACCGTTACTCTAGCCTAGTGCTACCAGACCGCCACCTCACCGCTTATGGATTCCATATGCACTCCATGGAAAAGCGCCTCCAGAAACTCCAATAAAAGTTTGATTGCGATCCAACGGTCGGATCCAAAGTTATGGCCCTTTCGAACCGTTACTCTAGCCTGGCGCTACCAGACCTCCACCTCACTGAGTATGGATTCCACATGCACTCCATGGAAAAGGGCCTTTGGAAACTCAAGTAAAAGTTTGATCGCGTTCCAACGGTCGGATCCAAAGTTATGCACTCCATGGAAAAGGCCCTTCGGAAACTCCAGTAAAAGTTTGATCGCGTTCCAACGGTCGGATCCAAAGTTATGGCCTTTCGAACCATTACTGAAGCCAGGCGCTACCAGACCGCCACCTCACCGAGTATGGATTCCACATGCACTCCATGGAAAACGGCCTCCGGAAACTCCAGCAAAAGTTTGATCGCGATCCAACGGTCGGATCCAAAGTTATGGCCCTTTCAAATCGTTACTCAAGCCTGTGGCTACCACACATCCACCTCACAGTGTATGGATTCCACATGCACTCCATGGAAAAGGGCCTCCGGAAACTCCAGTTAAAGTTTGATCGCCATCGAACGGTCGGATCAAAAGTTATAGCCCTTTCGAACCGTTACACTATCCTGGCGCTACCAGACCTCCACTTCACTGAGTAGGGATTCCACATGCACTCCATGGAGGAGGGCCTTCGGAAACTCCAGTAAAAGTTTGATCGCGATCCAACGGTCGGATCCAAAGTTATGGCCCTTTCGAACCGTTACACTAGCCTGGCGCTACCAGACCTCCACTTCACTGAGTATGGATTCCACATGCACTCCATGGAGAAGGGCCTTCGAAAACTCCAGTAAAAGTTTGAGCGTGATCCAACGGTCGGATCCAAAGTTATGGCCCTTTCGAACCGTTACTTAAGCCTGTGGCTACCACACATCCACCTCACAGTGTATGGATTGCACATGCACTCCATGGAGAAGGACCTTCAGAAACTCCGGAAAAAGTTTGATCGCGATCCAACGGTTGGATCAAAAGTTATAGCCCTTTCGAACCGTTACTCTAGCCTGGTGCTACCAGACCGCCACCTCACCGATTATGGATTCCATATGCACTCCATGGAAAAGGGCCTCCAGAAACTCCAGCAAAAGTTTGATCGCGATCCAACGGTCGGATCCAAAGTTATGGCCCTTTCGAATCGTTACTCAAGCCTGTGGCTACCACACATCCACCTCACAGTGTATGGATTCCACATGCACTCCATGGCAAAGGGCTTGCTGAAACTCCAGTAAAAGTGTGATCGCGATCCAACGGTCGGATCAAAAGTTATGGCCCTTTCGAACCGTTACTCTAGCTTGGCGCTACCAGAGCTCCACCTCACGGAGTATGGATTCCACATGCACTCCATAGAAAAGGGCCTTCGAAAACTCTAGTAAACGTTTGATCACGATCCAACGGTCGGATCCAAAGTTATGGCCCTTTCGAACAGTTACAGAAGCCTGGCGCTACCAGACCGCCACCTCACCGATTATGGATTCCACATGCACTCTATGGCAAAGGGCTTGCGGAAACTCCAGTAAATGTTTAATCGCGATCCAACGGTCGGATCCTAAGTTATGGCCTTTTCGAACCGTTACTCAAGCCTCACGCTACTAGACCGCCACCTCACCGAGTATGGATTCCACATGCACTCCATGGAGAAGGGACTTCGAAAACTCCAGTAAAAGTTTGAGCGTGATCCAACGGTCGGATCCAAAGTTATGGCCCTTTCGAACCGTTACTTAAGCCTGTGGCTACCACACATCCACCTCACAGTGTATGGATTGCACATGCACTCCATGGAGAAGGACCTTCAGAAACTCCGGAAAAAGTTTGATCGCGATCCAACGGTCGGATCCAAAGTTATAGCCCTTTCGAACCGTTACTCTAGCCTGGCGCTACCAGACCTCCACTTCACTGAGTATGGATTCCACATGCACTCCATGGAGAAGGGCCTTCGAAAACTCCAGTAAAAGTTTGAGCGTGATCCAACGGTCGGATCCAAAGTTATGGCCCTTTCGAACCGTTACTTAACCCTGTGGCTACCACACATCCACCTCACAGTGTATGGATTGCACATGCACTCCATGGAGAAGGACCTTCAGAAATTCCGGAAAAAGTTTGATCGCGATCCAACGGTCGGATCAAAAGTTATAGCCCTTTCGAACCGTTACTCTAGCCTGGTGCTACCAGACCGCCACCTCACCGATTATGGATTCCATATGCACTCCATGGAAAAGGGCCTCCAGAAACTCCAGCAAAAGTTTGATCGCGATCCAACGGTCGGATCCAAAGTTATGGCCCTTTCGAATCGTTACTCAAGCCTGTGGCTACCACACATCCACCTCACAGTGTATGGATTCCACATGCACTCCATGGCAAAGGGCTTGCTGAAACTCCAGTAAAAGTGTGATCGCGATCCAACGGTCGGATCAAAAGTTATGGCCCTTTCGAACCGTTACTCTAGCTTGGCGCTACCAGAGCTCCACCTCATGGAGTATGGATTCCACATGCACTCCATAGAAAAGGGCCTTCGAAAACTCTAGTAAACGTTTGATCACGATCCAACGGTCGGATCCAAAGTTATGGCCCTTTCGAACAGTTACAGAAGCCTGGCGCTACCAGACCGCCACCTCACCGATTATGGATTCCACATGCACTCTATGGCAAAGGGCTTGCGGAAACTCCAGTAAATGTTTAATCGCGATCCAACGGTCGGATCCTAAGTTATGGCCTTTTCGAACCGTTACTCAAGCCTCACGCTACCAGACCGCCACCTCACCGAGTATGGATTCCACATGTACTCCATGGAAAAGGGCCTTCGGAAACTCCAGTAAAAGTGTGATCGCGATCCAACGGTCGGATCAAAAGTTATGGCCCTTTCGAACCGTTACTCAAGCTCGTGGCTACCACACCTCCACCTCACCATGTATGGATTCCACATGCTCTCAATGGAAAAGGGCCTCCGGGAACTCGTGGAAAATTTTGATCCCGATCCAACGGTCGGATCCAAAGTTATGGCTCTTTCCAACAGTTACTGAAGCCTGGCGCTACTAGACCGCCACCTCACCGATTATGGATTCCACATGCACTCCATGGAAAGGGCTTGCGGAAACTCCAGTAAAAGTTTGATCGCGATCCAACGGTCGGAACCAAAGTTATGGCCTTTGCGAACCGTTACTGAAGCCTGGCGCTACCAGACCACCACCTTACCGAGTATGGATTCCACATGCACTCCATGGAAAAGGGCCTTCGGAAACTCCAGTAAAAGTTTGATCGCGATCCATCGGTCGGATCAAAAGTTGTAGCCCTTTCGAACCGTTACTCTAGCCTGGCGCTACCAGACCGCCACATCACCGAGTATGGATTCCACATGTACTCCATGGAAAAGGGCCTTCGGAAACTCCAGTAAAAGTCTGATCGCGATCCAACGGTCGGATCAAAAGTTATGGCCCTTTCGAACCGTTACTCAAGCTCGTGGCTACCACACCTCCACCTTACCATGTATGGATTCCACATGCTCTCAATGGAAAAGGGCCTCCGGGAACTCGTGTAAAATTTTGATCCCGATCCAACGGTCGGATCCAAAGTTATGGCTCTTTCCAACCATTACTGAAGCCTGGCGCTACTAGACCGCCACCTCACCGATTATGGATTCCACATGCACTCCATGGAAAGGGCTTGCGGAAACTCCAGTAAAAGTTTGAGCGCGATTCAACGGTCGGAACCAAAGTTATGGCCTTTGCGAACCGTTACTGAAGCCTGGCGCTACCAGACCACCACCTCACCGAGTATGGATTCCACATGCACTCCATGGAAAAGGGCCTTCAGAAACTCCAGTAAAAGTTTGATCGCGATCCAACGGTCGGATCAAAAGTTGTAGCCCTTTCGAACCGTTACTCTAGCCTGGCGCTACCAGACCTCCACTTCACGGAGTATGGATTCCACATGCACTTTATGGAAAAGGCCCTTCGGAAACTCCAGTAAAAGTTTGATCGCGATCCAATGGTCGGATCAAATGTTATGGCCCTTTCGAACCGTTACTCAAGCCCGTGGCTACCACACCTCCACCTCACCATGTATGGATTCCACATGCACTCCATGGAAAAGGGCCTCCGGGAACTATTGTAAAAGTTTGATCGCGATCCAACGGTCGGATCCAAAGTTATGGCCCTTTCGAACCATTACTCTAGCCTGGCGCTACCAGACCTCCACCTCACCGAGTATGGATTCCACATGCACTCCATGGAAAATGGGCTTCGGAAACTCCAGCAAAAGTTTGATCGCGATCGAACGGTCATATCCAAAGTTATGGCCCTTTCGAACCGTTACTCAAGCTTGTGGCTACCACACATCCACCTCACAGTGTATGGATTTCACATGCACTCCATGGAGAATGGCCTCCGGAAACTCAAGTAAAACTTTGATCGCGATCCAACGGTCGAATCAAAAGTTATGGCGCTTTCGAACCGTTACTCTAGCCTAGCGCTACCAGACCTCCACCTCACCGAGTATGGATTCCACATGCACTCCATGGAAAAGGGCCTTCGGAAACTCCAGTAAAAGTCTGATCGCGATCCAACGGTCGGATCAAAAGTTATGGCCCTTTCGAACCGTTACTCAAGCTCGTGGCTACCACACCTCCACCTTACCATGTATGGATTCCACATGCTCTCAATGGAAAAGGGCCTCCGGGAACTCGTGTAAAATTTTGATCCCGATCCAACGGTCGGATCCAAAGTTATGGCTCTTTCCAACCATTACTGAAGCCTGGCGCTACTAGACCGCCACCTCACCGATTATGGATTCCACATGCACTCCATGGAAAGGGCTTGCGGAAACTCCAGTAAAAGTTTGATCGCGATCCAACGGTCGGAACCAAAGTTATGGCCTTTGTGAACCGTTACTGAAGCCTGGCGCTACCAGACCACCACCTCACCGAGTATGGATTCCACATGCACTCCATGGAAAAGGGCCTTCAGAAACTCCAGTAAAAGTTTGATCGCGATCCAACGGTCGGATCAAAAGTTGTAGCCCTTTCGAACCGTTACTCTAGCCTGGCGCTACCAGACCTCCACTTCACGGAGTATGGATTCCACATGCACTTTATGGAAGAGGCCCTTCGGAAACTCCAGTAAAAGTTTGATCGCGATCCAATGGTCGGATCAAATGTTATGGCCCTTTCGAACCGTTACTCAAGCCCGTGGCTACCACACCTCCACTTCACCATGTATGGATTCCACATGCACTCCATGGAAAAGGGCCTCCGGGAACTATTGTAAAAGTTTGATCGCGATCCAACGGTCGGATCCAAAGTTATGGCCCTTTCGAACCGTTACTCTAGCCTGGCGCTACCAGACCTCCACCTCACCGAGTATGGATTCCACATGCACTCCATGGAAAACGGCCTTCGGAAACTCCAGCAAAAGTTTGATCGCGATCCAACGGTCATATCCAAAGTTATGGCCCTTTCGAACTGTTACTCAAGCCTGTGGCTACCACACATCCACCTCACAGTGTATGGATTTCACATGCACTCCATGGAGAATGGCCTCCGGAAATTCAAGTAAAACTTTGATCGCGATCCAACGGTCGAATCAAAAGTTATGGCCCTTTCGAACCGTTACTCTAGCCTAGCGCTACCAGACCTCCACCTCACCGAGTATGGATTCCATATGTACTCCATGGAAAAGGGCCTTCGGAAACTCCAGTAAAAGTCTGATCGCGATCCAACGGTCGGATCAAAAGTTATGGCCCTTTCGAACCGTTACTCAAGCTCGTGGCTACCACACCTCCACCTTACCATGTATGGATTCCACATGCTCTCAATGGAAAAGGGCCTCCGGGAACTCGTGTAAAATTTTGATCCCGATCCAACGGTCGGATCCAAAGTTATGGCTCTTTCCAACCATTACTGAAGCCTGGCGCTACTAGACCGCCACCTCACCGATTATGGATTCCACATGCACTCCATGGAAAGGGCTTGCGGAAACTCCAGTAAAAGTTTCATCGCGATCCAACGGTCGGAACCAAAGTTATGGCCTTTGCGAACCGTTACTGAAGCCTGGCGCTACCAGACCACCACCTCACCGAGTATGGATTCCACATGCACTCCATGGAAAAGGGCCTTCAGAAACTCCAGTAAAAGTTTGATCGCGATCCAACGGTCGGATAAAAAGTTGTAGCCCTTTCGAACCGTTACTCTAGCCTGGCGCTACCAGACCTCCACTTCACGGAGTATGGATTCCACATGCACTTTTTGGAAAAGGCCCTTCGGAAACTCTAGCAAAAGTTTGATCGCGATCCAATGGTCGGATCAAATGTTATGGCCCTTTCGAACCGTTACTCAAGCCCGTGGCTACCACACCTCCACCTCACCATGTATGGATTCCACATGCACTCCATGGAAAAGGGCCTCCGGGAACTATTGTAAAAGTTTGATCGCGATCCAACGGTCGGATCCAAAGTTATGGCCCTTTCGAACCGTTACTCTAGCCTGGCGCTACCAGACCTCCACCTCACCGAGTATGGATTCCACATGCACTCCATGGAAAACGGCCTTCGGAAACTCCAGCAAAAGTTTGATCGCGATCCAACGGTCATATCCAAAGTTATGGCCCTTTCGAACCGTTACTCAAGCCTGTGGCTACCACACATCCACCTCACAGTGTATGGATTTCACATGCACTCCATGGAGAATGGCCTCCGGAAACTCAAGTAAAACTTTGATCGCGATCCAACGGTCGGATCAAAAGTTGTGGCCCTTTCGAACCGTTACTCTAGCCAGGCGCTACCAGACCTCCACTTCACTGAGTATAGATTCCACATGCACTCCATGGAAAAGGGCCTTCGGAAACTCCAGTAAAAGTGAGATCGCGATCCAACAGTCGGATCAAAAGTTATGGCCCTTTCGAACCATTACTCAAGCTCGTGGCTACCACACCTCCACCTTACCATGTATGGATTCCACATGCTCTCAATGGAAAAAGGCCTCCGGGAACTCGTGTAAAATTTTGATCCCGATCCAACGGTCGGATCCAAAGTTATGGCTCTTTCCAACCGTTACTGAAGCCTGGCGCTACTAGACCGCCACCTCACCGATTATGGATTCCACATGCACTCCATGGAAAGGGCTTGCGGAAACTCCAGTAAAAGTTTGATCGCGATCCAACGGTCGGAACCAAAGTTATGGCCTTTGCAAACCGTTACTGAAGCCTGGCGCTACCAGACCACCACCTCACCGATTATGGATTCCACATGCACTCCATGGAAAAGGGCCTTCGGAAACTCCAGTAAAAGTTTGATCGCGATCCAACGGTCGGATCAAAAGTTGTAGCCCTTTGGAACCGTTACTCTAGCCTGGCGCTACCAGACCGCCACCTCACCGAGTATGGATTCCACATGTACTCCATGGAAAAGGGCCTTCGAAAACTCCAGTAAAAGTGTGATCGCGATCAAACGGTCGGATCAAAAGTTATGGCCCTTTCGAACCGTTACTCAAGCTCGTGGCTACCACACCTCCACCCTACCATGTATGGATTCCACATGCTCTCAATGGAAAAGGGCCTCCGGGAACTCGTGTAAAATTTTGATCCCGATCCAACGGTCGGATCCAAAGTGATGGCTCTTTCCAACCATTACTGAAGCCTGGCGCTACTAGACCGCCACCTCACCGATTATGGATTCCACATGCACTCCATGGAAAGGGCTTGCGGAAACTCCAGTAAAAGTTTGATCGCGATCCAACGGTCGGAACCAAAGTTATGGCCTTTGCGAACCGTTACTGAAGCCTGGCGCTACCAGACCACCACCTCACCGAGTATGGATTCCACATGCACTCCATGGAAAAGGGCCTTCGGAAACTCCAGTAAAAGTTTGATCGCGATCCAACGGTCGGATCAAAAGTTGTAGCCCTTTCGAACCGTTACTCTAGCCTGGCGCTACCAGACCTCCACTTCACTGAGTATGGATTCCACATTCACTTTATGGAAAAGGCTCTTCGGAAACTCTAGTAAAAGTTTGATCGCGATCCAATGGTCGGATCAAATGTTATGGCCCTTTCGAACCGTTACTCAAGCCCGTGGCTACCACACCTCCACCTCACCATGTATGGATTCCACATGCACTCCATGGAAAAGGGCCTCCGGGAACTATTGTAAAAGTTTGATCCCGATCCAACGGTCGGATCCAAAGTTATGGCCCTTTCGAACCGTTACTCTAGCCTGGCGCTACCAGACCTCTACCTCACCGATTATGGATTCCACATGCACTCCATGGAACACGGCCTTCGGAAACTCCAGCAAAAGTTTGATCGTGATCCAACGGTCATATCCAAAGTTATGGCCCTTTCGAGCCGTTACTCAAGCCTGTGGCTACCACACATCCACCTCACAGTGTATGGATTTCACATGCACTCCATGGAGAATGGCCTCCGGAAACTCAAGTAAAACTTTGATCGCGATCCAACGGTCGAATCAAAAGTTATGGCCCTTTCGAACCGTTACTCTAGCCTAGCGCTACTAGACCTCCACCTCACCGAGTATGGATTCCACATGCACTCCATGGAAACGGGCCTTCGGAAACTCCAGTAAAAGTTTGATCGCGATCCAATGGTCGGATCAAAAGTTATGGCCCTTTCGAACCGTTACTCTAGCCTGGCGCTACCAGACCTCCACTTCACTGAGTATGGATTCCACATGCACTCCATGGAAAAGGGCCTTCGGAAACTCCAGTAAAAGTTTGATCGCGATCCAACTGTCGGATCAAATGTTATGGCCCTTTCGAACCGTTACTCAAACCCGTGGCTACCACACCTCCACCTAACAGTGTATGGATATCACATGCACTTCATGGAGAAGGGCCTCCGGAAACTCTAGTAAAACTTTGATCGCGATCCAACGGTTGGATCCAAAGTTATGGCCCTTTCCAACCGTTACTCTAGCCTGGCGCTACCAGACCTCCACCTCACCATGTATGGATTCCACATGCCCTCCATGGAAACGGGCCTCCGGGAACTCCAGTAAAATTTTGATCGCGATCGAACGGTCGGATCCAAAGTTATGGCCCTTTCGAACCGTTACTCTAGCCTGGCGCTACCAGACCTCCACCTCACCGATTATGGATTCCACATGCACTCCATGGCAAAAGGCTTGCGGAAACTCCAGTAATATTTTGATCGCGATGCAACGGTCGGATCCAAAGTTATGTCCCTTTCGAACCGTTACTCTAGCCTGGCGCTACCAGACCTCCACTTCACTGAGTATGGATTCCACATGCCCTCCATGGAAAAGGGCCTTCAGAAACTCCAGTAAAAGTTTGATCGCGATCCAACCGTCGGATCAAATGTTATGGCCCTTTCGAACCGTTACTCAAACCCGTGGCTACCACACCTCCACCTAACAGTGTATGGATATCACATGCACTTCATGGAGAAAGGCCTCCGGAAACTCTAGTAAAACTTTGATCGCGATCCAACGGTTGGATCCAAAGTTATGGCCCTTTCCAACCGTTACTCTAGCCTGGCGCTACCAGACCTCCACCTCACCATGTATGGATTCCACATGCACTCCATGGAAACGGGCCTCCGGGAACTCCAGTAAAATTTTGATCGCGATCGAACGGTCGGATCCAAAGTTATGGCCCTTTCGAACCGTTACTTTAGCCTGGCGCTACCAGACCTCCACCTCACCGATTATGGATTCCACATGCACTCCATGGCAAAAGGCTTGCGGAAACTCCAGTAATATTTTGATCGCGATGCAACGGTCGGATCCAAAGTTATGTCCCTTTCGAACCGTTACTCTACCCTGGCGCTACCAGAGCTCCACCTCACTGAGTATGGATCCACATGCACTCCATAGAAAAGGTCCTTCGGAAACTCTAGCAAAACTTTGATCGCGATCCAACGGTCGGATCAAAAGTTATGGCCCTTTCGAACCGTTACTCTAGCCTGGCGCTACCAGACCTCCACCTCACCGAGTATGGATTCCACATGCACTCCATGGAAAAGGGCCTTCGGAAACTCCAGTAAAAGTTTGATCGCGATCCAACGGTCGGATCAAAAGTTATGGCCCTTTCGAACCGTTACTCTAGCCTGGCGCTACCAGACCTCCACTTCACTGAGTATGGATTCCACATGCACTCCATGGAAAAGGGGCTTCGGAAACTCCAGTAAAAGTTTGATCGCGATCCAATCGTCGGATCAAATTTTATGGCCCTTTCGAACCGTTACTTAAACCCGTGGCTACCACACCTCCACCTAACAGTGTATGGATATCACATGCACTTCATGGAGAAGGGCCTCCGGAAACTCTAGTACAACTTTGATCGCGATCCAACGGTTGGATCCAAAGTTATGGCCCTTTCCAACCGTTACTCTAGCCTGGCGCTACCAGACCTCCACCTCACCATGTATGGATTCCACATGCACTCCATGGAAACGGGCCTCCGGGAACTCCAGTAAAATTTTGATCGCGATCCAACGGTCGGATCAAAAGTTATGGCCCTTTCGAACCGTTACTCTAGCTTGGTGCTACAAGACCTCCATCTCACCGAGTATGGATTCCACATGCACTCCATGGAAACGGGCCTTCGGAAACTCCAGTAAAAGTTTGATCGCGATCCAACGGTCGGATCAAAAGTTATGGCCCTTTCGAACCGTTACTCTAGCCTGGCGCTACCAGACCTCCACTTCACCGAGTATGGATTCCACATGCACTCCATGAAAAAGGGCCTTCGGAAACTCCAGTAAAAGTTTGATCGCGATCCAACCGTCGGATCAAATGTTAAGGCCCTTTCGAACCGTTACTCAAACCCGTGGCTATCACACCTCCACCTAACAGTGTATGGATATCACATGCACTTCATGGAGAAGGGCCTCCGGAAACTCTAGTAAAACTTTGATCGCGATCCAACGGTTGGATCCAAAGTTATGGCCCTTTCCAACCGTTATCTAGCCTGGCGCTACCAGACCTCCACCTCACCATGTATGGATTCAACATGCACTCCATGGAAACGGGGCTCCGGGAACTCCAGTAAAATTTTGATCGCGATCCAACGGTCGGATCCAAAGTTATGGCCCTTTCCAACCGTTACTCTAGCCTGGCGCTACCAGACCTCCACCTCACCATGTATGGATTCCACATGCACTCCATGGAAACGGGCCTCCGGGAACTCCAGTAAAATTTTGATCGCGATCCAACGGTCGGATCAAAAGTTATGGCCCTTTCCAACCGTTACTCTAGCTTGGTGCTACCAGACCTCCATCTCACCGAGTATGGATTCCACATGCACTCCATGGAAACGGGCCTTCGGAAACTCCAGTAAAAGTTTGATCGCGATCCAACGGTCGGATCAAAAGTTATGGCCCTTTCGAACCGTTACTCTAGCCTGGCGCTACCAGACCTCCACTTCACTGAGTATGGATTCCACATGCACTCCATGGAAAAGGGCCTTCGGAAACTCCAGTAAAAGTTTGATCGCGATCCAACCGTCGGATCAAATGTTATGGCCCTTTCGAACCGTTACTCAAACCCGTGGCTATCACACCTCCACCTAACAGTGTATGGATATCACATGCACTTCATGGAGAAGGGCCTCCGGAAACTCTAGTAAAACTTTGATCGCGATCCAACGGTTGGATCCAAAGTTATGGCCCTTTCCAACCGTTATCTAGCCTGGCGCTACCAGACCTCCACCTCACCATGTATGGATTCAACATGCACTCCATGGAAACGGGGCTCCGGGAACTCCAGTAAAATTTTGATCGCGATCCAACGGTCGGATCCAAAGTTATGGCCCTTTCCAACCGTTACTCTAGCCTGGCGCTACCAGACCTCCACCTCACCATGTATGGATTCCACATGCACTCCATGGAAACGGGCCTCCGGGAACTCCAGTAAAATTTTGATCGCGATCCAACGGTCGGATCAAAAGTTATGGCCCTTTCCAACCGTTACTCTAGCTTGGTGCTACCAGACCTCCATCTCACCGAGTATGGATTCCACATGCACTCCATGGAAACGGGCCTTCGGAAACTCCAGTAAAAGTTTGATCGCGATCCAATGGTCAGATCAAAAGTTATGGCCCTTTCGAACCGTTACTCTAGCCTGGCGCTACCAGACCTCCACTTCACTGAGTATGGATTCCACATGCACTCCATGGAAAAGGGCCTTCGGAAACTCCAGTAAAAGTTTGATCGCGATCCAACCGTCGGATCAAATGTTATGGCCCTTTCGAACCGTTACTCAAACCCGTGGCTATCACACCTCCACCTAACAGTGTATGGATATCACATGCACTTCATGGAGAAGGGCCTCCGGAAACTCTTGTAAAACTTTGATCACGATCCAACGGTTGGATCCAAAGTTATGGCCCTTTACAACCGTTATCTAGCCTGGCGCTACCAGACCTCCACCTCACCATGTATGGATTCCACATGCACTCCATGGAAACGGGCCTCCGGGAACTCCAGTAAAATTTTGATCGCGATCCAACGGTCGGATCCAAAGTTATGGCCCTTTCGAACCGTTACTCTAGCCTGGCGCTACCAGACCTCCACCTCACCGATTATGGATTCCACATGCACTCCATGGCAAAAGGCTTGCGGAAACTCCAGTAATATTTTGATCGCGATGCAACGGTAGGATCCAAAGTTATGTCCCTTTCGAATCGTTACTCTACCCTGGCGCTACCAGAGCTCCACCTCACTGAGTATGGATCCACATGCACTCCATAGAAAAGGGCCTTCAGAAACTCTAGCAAAACTTTGATCGCGATCCAACGGTCGGATCAAAAGTTATGGCCCTTTCGAACCGTTACTCTAGCCTGGCGCTACCAGACCTCCACCTCACCGAGTATGGATTCCACATGCACTCCATGGAAAAGGGCCTTCGGAAACTCTAGTAAAAGTTTGATCGCGATCCAACGGTCGGATCAAAAGTTATGGCCCTTTCGAACCATTACTCTAGCCTGGCGCTACCAGACCTCCACTTCACTGAGTATGGATTCCACATGCACTCCATGGAAAAGCGCCTTCGGAAACTCCAGTAAAAGTTTGATCGCGATCCAATCGTCGGATCAAATCTTATGGCCCTTTCGAACCGTTACTCAAACCCGTGGCTACCACACCTCCACCTAACAGTGTATGGATAACACATGCACTTCATGGAGAAGGGCCTCCAGAAACTCTAGTAAAACTTTGATCGCGTTCCAACGGTTGGATCCAAAGTTATGGCCCTTTCCAACCGTTACTCTAGCCTGGCGCTACCAGACCTCCACCTCACCATGTATGGATTCCACATGCACTCCATGGAAACGGGCCTCCGGGAACTCCAGTAAAATTTTGATCGCGATCCAACGGTCGGATCCAAAGTTATGGCCCTTTCGAACCGTTACTCTAGCGTGGTGCTACCAGACCTCCACCTCACCGATTATGGATTCCACATGCACTACATGGCAAAGGGCTTGCGGAAACTCCAGTAATATTTTGATCGCGATGCAACGGTCGGATCCAAAGTTATGTCCCTTTCGAACCGTTACTCTACCCTGGCGCTACCAGAGCTCCACCTCACTGAGTATGGATTCCACATGCACTCCATGGAAACGGGCCTTCGGAAACTCCAGTAAAAGTTTGATCGCGATCCAACGGTCGGATCAAAAGTTATGGCCCTTTCGAACCGTTACTCTAGCCTGGCGCTACCAGACCTCCACTTCACTGAGTATGGATTCCACATGCACTCCATGGAAAAGGGCCTTCGGAAACTCCAGTAAAAGTTTGATCGCGATCCAACCATCGGATCAAATGTTATGGCCCTTTCGAACCGTTACTCAAACCCGTGGCTACCACACCTCCACCTAACAGTGTATGGATATCACATGCACTTCATGGAGAAGGGCCTCCGGAAACTCTAGTAAAACTTTGATCGCGATCCAACGGTTGGATCCAAAGTTATAGCCCTTTCCAACCGTTACTCTAGCCTGGCGCTACCAGACCTCCACCTCACCATGTATGGATTCCACATGCACTCCATGGAAACGGGCCTCCGGGAACTCTAGTAAAAGTTTGGTCGCTATCCAACGGTCGGATCCAAAGTTATGTCCCTTTCGAATCGTTACTCTACCCTGGCGCTACCAGAGCTCCACCTCACTGAGTATGGATCCACATGCACTCCATAGAAAAGGGCCTTCGGAAACTCTAGCAAAACTTTGATCGCGATCCAACGGTCGGATCAAAAGTTATGGCCCTTTCGAACCGTTACTCTAGCCTGGCGCTACCAGACCTCCACCTCACCGAGTATGGATTCCACATGCACTCCATGGAAAAGGGCCTCCGGAAACTCCAGTAAAAGTTTGGTCGCTATCCAACGGTCGGATCCAAAGTTATGGCCCTTTCGAACAGTTACTCTAGCCTGGCGCTACCAGACCTCCACCTCACCGAGTATGGATTCCACATGCACTCCATGGAAAAGGGCCTTCGGAAACTCCAGTAAAAGTTTGATCGCGATCCAACGGTCGGATCAAAAGTTATGGCCCTTTCGAACCGTGACTCTAGCGTGGCACTACCAGACCTCCACCTCACCGAGTATGGATTCCACATGCATTCCATGGAAAAGGGCCTCCGGAAACTCCAGTAAAATTTTGGTCGCTATCCTACGGTCGGATCCAAAGTTATGGCCCTTTCGAACCATTACGGAAGCCTGGCACTACAAGAACGCCAGCACACCAAGTATGGATTCCACATGCACTCCATGGCAAAGGGCTGGCGGAAACTCCAGTAAAAGTTTGATGGCGATCCAACGGTCGGATCAAAAGTTATAGCCCCTTCGAACCGTTACTCTAGCCTGGCGCTACCAGACGTCCACCTCACCGATTATGGATTCCACATGCACTTCATGGAAACGGGCCTCCGGGAACTCCAGTAAAAGTTTGATCGCGATCCAACGGTCGTATCAAAAGTTATGGCCCTTTCGAACCATTACTGAAGCCTGGCGCTACCAGACCTCCACCTCACCGATTATGGATTCCACATGCACTCCATGGCAAAGGGCTTGCGGAAACTCCAGTAAAACTTTGATCGCGATCCAACGGTCGGATCCAAAGTTATGGCGCTTTCGAACCGTTACTCTAGCCTTGCTCTACCAGATCTCCACCTCACCGAGTATGCATTCCACATGCACTCCATGGAAAAGGGCCTTCGGAAACTCCAGCAAAAGTTTGATCGCGATACAACGGTCGGATCCAAAGTTATGGCCCTTTCGAACCGTTACTCTACCCTGGCGCTACCAGACCACCACCTCACCGATTATGGATTCCACATGCACTCCATGGAAAAGGGCCTTCGGAAACTCCACTAAAAGGTTGATCGCGATCCAACGGTCGGATCCATAGTTATGGTCTTTCGAACCGTTACTGAAGCCTGGCGCTACCACACCACCACCTCACCGAGTATGGATTCCACATGCACTCCATGGAAAAGGGCCTTCAGAAACTCTAGCAAAAGTTTGATCGCGATCCAACGGTCGGATAAAAAGTTATGGCCTTTCGAACCGTTACTGAAGCCTGACACTACCAGACCGCCACCTCACCGAGTATGGATTCCACATGTACTCCATGGAAAAGGGCCTTCCAAAACTCCAGCAAAAGTTTGATCGCGATCCAATGGTCGGATCAAAAGTTATGGCCCTTCCGAACCGTTACTCAAGCCTGTGGCTACCACACATCCACCTCACAGTGTATGGATTTCACATGCACTCCATGGAGAAGGGCCTCCGGAAACTCAAGTAAAATTTTGATCACGATCCAACGGTCGAATCAAAAGTTATGGCCCTTTCGAACCGTTACTCTAGCTTGGCGCTAACAGACCTCCACCTCACTGAGTATGGATTCCACATGCACTCCATGGAAAAGGGCCTGTAGGAACTCTTGTAAAAGTTTGATCACCATCAAACTGTCGGATCCAAAGTTATGGCCTTTTCGAACCGTTACTGAACCCTGGCGCTACCAGACCGCCACCTCACCGATTCTGGATTCCACATGCACTCCATGGCAAAGGACTTGCGGAAACTCCAGTAAAAGTTTGATCGCGATCCAACGATCGGGTGAAAAGTTATCGCCCTTTCGAACCGTTACTCTAGGCTGGCGCTACCAGACGTCCACCGCACCGAGTATGGATTCCACATGCACTCCATGGTAAAAGGCCCTCCGGGAACTCTTGTAAAAGTTTGATCACGATTCAACGGTAGGATCAAAAGTTATAGCCCTTTCGAACCGTTAGTCTAGCGTGGCACTACCAGACCTCCACCTCACCGAGTATGGATTCCACATGCACTCCATGGAAAAGGGCCTCCAGAAACTCCAGTAAAAGTTTGGTCGCTATCCAACGGTCGGATCCAAAGTCATGGCCCTTTCGAACCATTACTCTAGCGTGGCGCTACCAGACCTCAACCTCACCGAGTATGGATTCCACATGCACTCTATGGAAAAGGGCCTTCAGAAACTCCAGTAAAAGTATGATCGCGATCCAACGGTCGGATCCAAAGTTATGGCCCTTTCGAACCGTTACTCTAGCCTGGCGCTACCAGACCTCCACCGCACCGAGTATGGATTCCACATGCACTCCATGGTAAAAGGCCCTCCGGGAACTCGTGTAAAAGTTTGATCACGATTCAACGGTAGGATCAAAAGTTATAGCCCTTTCGAACCGTTACTCTAGCGTGGCACTACCAGACCTCCACCTCATGGAGTATGGATTCCATATGCACTCCATGGAAAAGGGCCTCTGAGAACTCTTGTAAAAGTTTGATCACGATCCACCGGTTGGATCCAAAGTTATGGCCCTTTCCAACCATTACTGAAGCCTAGCGCTACCAGACCGCCACATCACCGAGTATGGATTCCACATGCAATCCATGGTAAAGGGCCTTCGGAAACTCCAGTAAAAGTTTGATTGCGATCCAACGGTCGAATCAAAACTTATAGCCCTTTTGAACCGTTACTCTAGCCTGGCGCTACCAGACCTCCACCTCACCGAGTATGGATTCCACATGCACTCCATGGAAAAGGGCCTCCGGAAACTCCAGTAAAAGTTTGATCGCGATCCAACGGTCGGATTAAAAGTTATAGCCCTTTCGAACCGTTACTCTAGCCTGGCGCTACCAGACCTCCCCCTCACCGAGTATGGATTCCATATGCACTCCTTGGAAAATGACCTCCGGAAACTACTGTAAAAGTTTGATCGCGATCCAACGGTCGGATCCAAAGTTCTGGCCCTTTCGAACAGTTACTCAAGCCTGTGGCTACCACACATCCACCTCACAGTGTATGGATTTCACATGCACTCCATGGAGAAGGGCTTCCTAAAACTCCAGTAAAAGTTTGATCGCTATCCAACGGTCGGATCCAAAGTTATGGCCCTTTTAAACCGTTACTGAACCATGGCGCTACCAGACCTCCACCGCACCGAGTATAGATTCCACATGCACTCCATGGAAAAAGGGGCTTCGGAAACTCCAGTAAAAGTTTGATCGCGTTCCAACGGTCGGATCCAAAGTTATAGCCCTTTCGAACCGTTACTCTAGCCTGGCGCTACCAGAGCTCCACCTCACTGAGTAAGGATTCCATATGCACTCCATAGAAAAGGGCCTTCGGAAACTCTAGTAAAAGTTTGATCGCGATCCAAGGATCCGATCAAAAGTTATGGCCCTTTCGAACCGTTACTCAAGCTCGTGGCTACCACACCTCCACATCACCATGTATGGATTCCACATGCTCTCAATGGAAAAGGGCCTCCGGAAACTCTTGTAAAAGTTTGATCACGATCCAACGGTCGGATCCAAAGTTATGGCCCTTTCCAACCATTACTGAAGCCTGGCGCTACCAGACCGCCACATCACCGAGTATGGATTCCACATGCACTCCATGGTAAAGGGCCTCCGGAAACTCTATTAAAAGTTTGATCGCGATCCAACGGTCGGATCAAAAGTTATAGCCCGTTCGAAACGTTACTCTAGCCTGACGCTACCAGACCTCCAACTCACCGAGTATGGATTCCACATGCACTCCATGGAAAAGGGCCTCCGGAAACTCCAGTAAAAGTTTGATCGCTATCCAACGGTCGGATCAAAATTTATGGCCCTTTCGAACCGTTACTGAACCCTCGCGCTACCAGACCTCCACCGCACCGAGTATCGATTCCACATGCACTCCATGGAAAAGGGGCTTCGGAAACTACAGTAAAAGTTTGATCGCGTTCCAACGGTCGGATCCAAAGTTATAGCCCTTTCGAACCGTTACTCTAGCCTGGCGCTACCAGAGCTCCACCTCACTGAGTAAGGATACCATATGCACTCCATAGAAAAGGGCCTTCGGAAACTCTAGTAAAAGTTTGATTGCGATCCAAGGGTCGGATCAAAAGTTATGGCCCTTCCCAACCGTTACTCAATCTCGTGGCTACCACACCTCCACCTCACCATGTATGGATTCCACATGCTCTCAATGGAAAAGGGCCTCCGGAAACTCTTGTAAAAGTTTGATCACGATCCAACGGTCGGATCCAAAGTTATGGCCCTTTCCAACCATTACTGAAGCCTGGCGCTACCAGACCGCCACATCACCGAGTATGGATTCCACATGCACTCCATGGTAAAGGGCCTTCGGAAACTCTATTAAAAGTTTGATCGCGATCCAACTGTCGGATCAAAAGTTATAGCCCGTTCGAAACGTTACTCTAGCCTGACGCTACCAGACCTCCAACTCACCGAGTATGGATTCCACATGCACTCCATGGAAAAGGGCCTCCATAAACTCCAGTAAAAGTTTGATCGCTATCCAACGGTTGGATCAAAAGTTATGGCCCTTTTGAACCATTACTGAACCCTGGCGCTACCAGACCTCCACCGCACCGAGTATAGATTCCACATGCACTCCATGGAAAAGGGGCTTCGGAAACTCTAGTAAAAGTTTGATCGCGATCCAACGGTCGGATCAAAAGTTATAGCCCTTTCAAACCGTTACTCTAGCCTGACGCTACCAGACCTCCACCTCACGGAGTATGGATTCCATATGCACTCCATGGAAAAGGGCCTCCGGGAACTCTTGTAAAAGTTTGATCACGATCTAACGGTCGGATCCAAAGTTATGGGCCTTTCCAACCATTACTGAAGCCTAGCGCTACCAGACCGCCACATCACCGAGTATGGATTCCACATGCAATCCATGGTAAAGGGCCTTCGGAAACTCCAGTAAAAGTTTGATCGCGATCCAACGGTCGAATCAAAACTTATAGCCCTTTCGAACCGTTACTCTAGCCTGGCGCTACCAGACCTCCACCTCACCGAGTATGGATTCCACATGCACTCCATGGAAAATGGCCTCCGGAAACTCCAGTAAAAGTTTGATCGCTATCCAACTGTCGGATCCACAGTTATGGCCCTTTCGAACCGTTACTGAAGCATGTGGCTACCACACATCCACCTCACAGTGTATGGATATCACATGCACTCCCTCGAGAAGGGCCTCCAGAAACTCCAGTAAACCTTTGATCGCGATCCAATGGTCGGATCAAATGTTATGGCCCTTTCGAACCGTTACCGAACCGTGGCGCTACCAGACCTGCACCGCAGCGAGTATGGATTCCACATGCACTCCATGTTAAAGGGCCTTCGAAAACTCCAGTAAAAGTTTGATCACGATCCAACGGTCGGATTCAAAGTTATAGCCCTTTCCAACCGTTACTGAAGCCTGGCGCTACCAGACCGCCACCTCACCGAGTATGGATTCCACATGCACTCCATGGTAAAGGGCCTTCGAAAACTCCAGTAAAAGTTTGATCGCGATCCAACGGTCGGATCAAAAGTTATAGCCCTTTCGAACCGTTACTCTAGCCTGGCGCTACCAGACCTCCCCCTCACCGAGTGTGGATTCCACATGCACTCCATGGAAAAGGGGCTTCGAAAACTCCAGTAAAAGTTTGATCGCGTTCCAACGGTCGGATCCAAACTTATAGCCCTTTCGAACCGTTACTCTAGCCTGGCGCTACCAGAGCTCCACCTCACTGAGTAAGGATTCCACATGCACTCCATAGAAAAGGGCCTTCGGAAACTCCAGTAAAACTTTGATCACGATCCAACGGTCGGATTCAAAGTTATAGCCCTTTCCAATCGTTACTGATGTCGGGCGCTATCAGACCGCCACCTCACCGAGTATGGATTCCACATGCACTCCATGGTAAAGGGCCTTCGAAAACTCCAATAAAAGTTTGATCGCGATCCAACGGTTGGATCTAAAGATATGGCCCTTTCGAGCCGTTACTCTAGCCTGGCGCTACTAGACCTTCACCTCACCGAGTATGGATTCCACACGCGCTCCATGGAAAGGGGCCTCCGGAAACTACTGTAAAAGTTTGATCGCGATCCAACGGTCGGATCCAAAGTTATGGCCCTTTCGAACCGTTACTCAAGCCTGTGGCTACCACACATCCACCTCACAGTGTATGGATTTCACATGCACTCCATGAAGAAGGGCTTCCGGAAACTCTAGTAAAAGTTTGATCGCGATCCAACGGTCGGATCAAAAGTTATGGCCCTTTTGAACCGTTACATTAGCCTGGCGCTACCAGACAACCACCTCACCAAGTATGGATTCCACATGCACTCCATGGAAAAGGGCCTTCGGAAACTCTAGTAAAAGTTTGATCGCTATCCAACAGTCGGATCAAAAGTTATAGCCCTTTCGAACCGTTAGTCTAGCCTGGCGCTACCAGACCTCCACCTCACCAGTATGGATTTCACATGAACTCCATTGAAAAGGGCCTCCGGAAACTCCAGGAAAAGTTTGATCGCTATCCAACGGTCGGATCCATAGTTATGGCCCTTTCAAACCGTTACAGAACCCTGGCTTTACCAGACCTCCACCTCACCGAGTATGGATTCCACATGCACTCCATGTAAAACGGCCTTCGGAAACTCCAGTAAAAGTTTGATCGCGATCCAACGGTCGGATCCAAAGTTACGGCCCTTTCGAACCGTTACTCTAGCCTAGCGCTACCAGACCTCCACCTTACCGAGTATGGATTCCACATGCACTCCATGGAAAAGGGCCTCCGAAAACTCCAGTAAAAGTTTGATCGCGATCCAACGGTCGGATCCAAAGATATGGCCCTTTCGAGCCGTTACTCTCGAGTGGCGCTACCAGACCTCCACCTCACCGTGTATGGATTCCACATGCACTCCATGGAGAATGGCCTCCGAAAACTCAAGTAAAAGTTTGATCGAGATCCAGCGGTGGGATCAAAGTTATAGCCCTTCGGAACCGTTACTCTAGCTTGGCGCTTCCAGACGTTCATCTCACCGAGTATGGATTCCACATGCACTCCATGGAAAATGGTCTCCGGAAACTCTAGTAAAAGTTTGATCGCTATCCAACAGTTGGATCCAAAGTTATGGCCCTTTCCAACCGTTACTGAACCCTGGCGCTACCAGACCTCCACCTCACCGAGTATGGATTCCACATGCACTCCATGGAAAAGGGCCTTCGGAAACTCTATTAAAAATTTGATCGCGATCCAACGGTCGGATCAAAAGTTATAGCCCGTTCGAAACGTTACTCTAGCCTGACGCTACCAGACCTCCAACTCACCGAGTATGGATTCCAGATGCACTCCATAGAAAAGGGCCTCCGGAAACTCCAGTAAAAGCTTGATCGCGATCCAACGGTCGGATCCAAAGTTATGGCCCTTTCGAACCGTTACTTTAGGCTGGCGCTACCAGACCTCCACCTCACCGAGTATAGATTCCACATGCACTCCATGGAAAAGAGCCTCCGGAAACTCTACTAAAAGTTTGATCGCGATCCAACGGTAGGATCCAAAGTTATGGCCCTTTCAACCCGCTACTCAAGCCTTTGGCTACCACACCTCCACCTCACCGTATATGGATTCCACTTGCACTCCATGGAGAACGGCTTCCGGAAACTCCAGTAAAAGTTTGATCGCGATCGAACGGTCGAATCAAATGTTATAGCCTTCTCAAACCGTTACTCTAGCCTGGCGCTACCAGACCTCCACCTCACCGAGTATGGATTCCACATGCACTCCATGGAAAAGGGCCTCCGGAAACTCGAGTAAAAGTTTGATCGCGATCCAACGGTCGGATCAAAAGTTATAACCCTTTCGAACCGTTACTCTAGCCTGGCGCTTCCAGACCTCCACCTCACCGAGTATGGATTCCACATGCACTCCATGGAATAGGGCCTTCGGAAACTCTAGTAAAAGTTTGATCATTATCCAACGGTCGGATCCAACGTTATGGCCCTTTCGAACCGTTACTGAACCCTGGCGCTCCCAGACCTCCACCTCACCGAGTATGGATTCCACATGCACTCCATGGAAAAGGGCCTCCGGAAACTACTGTAAAAGTTTGATCGCGATCCAACGGTCGGATCCAAAGATATGGCCCTTTCGAACCGTTAATCAAGCCTGTGGCTACCACACATTCACCTCACATTGTATGGATTTCACATGCACTCCATGGAGAAGGGGCTCCGCAAACTCCAGTAAAACTTTGATCGCGATCCAACGGTCGGATCAAAAGTTATGGCCCTTTCAAATCGTTACTTTAGGCTGGCGCTACCAGACCTCCACCTCACCGAGTATGGATTCCACATGCACTCCATGGAAAAGGGCCTCCGGAAACTCCAGCAAATGTTTGATCGCTATCCAACGGTCGGATCCAAAGTTATGGCCCTTTGGAACCGTTACTACAGCCTGGCGCTACCAGAACGCCACCACACGAAGTATGGATTCCATATGCACTACATGGAAAAGGGCCTCCGCAAACTACTGTAAAAGTTTGATCGCGATCCTACGGTCAGATCAAAAGTTATAGCCCTTTCGAACCGTTACTCTAGCCGGGCGCTACCAGACCTCCACCTCACCGAGTATGGATACCACATGCACTCCCTGAAGAAGGGCCTCCGGAAACTTTAATAAAAGTTTGATCGCTATCCAACGGTCAGATCCAAAGTTATAGCCGTTTCGAACCGTTACTGAACCCTGGCGCTACCAGACCTCCACCTCACCGAGTATGGATTCCATATGCACACCATGGCAAAGGGCCTCCGGAAACTACTGTAAAAGTTTGATCGCGATCCAACAGTCGGATCAAAAGTTATGGCCCTTGCGAACCGTTACTCTAGGTTGGCGCTACCAGACTTCCACCTCACCGAGTATGGATTCCACATGAACTCCATGGAATAGGGCCTTCGGAAACTCTAGTAAAAGTTTGATCGCGATCCAACGGTCGGATGAAAAGTTATAGCCCTTTCGAACCGTTACTCTAGCCGGGCGCTACCAGACCTCCACCTCACCGAGTATGGATTCCACATGCACTACATGGAAAAGGGCCTCCGCAAACTACTGTAAAAGTTTGATCGCGATCCAACGGTCGGATCCAAAGTTATGGCCCTTTCGAACCGTTACTCAAGCCTGTGGCTACCACACATCCACCTCACAGTGTATGGATTTCACATGCACTGCATGAAGAAGGGCCTTTGGAAACTCCAGCAAAAGTTTGATCGCGATCCAACGGTCGGATCCAAAGTTATGGCCCTTCCGAACCGTTACTCAAGCCTGTGGCTACCACACATCCACCTCACAGTGTATGGATTTCACATGCACTACATGAAGAAGGGCCTTTGGAAACTCCAGTAAAAGTTTGATCGCGATCCAACGGTCAGATCCAAAGTTATAGCCGTTTCGAACCGTTACTGAACCCTGGCGCTACCAGACCTCCACCTCACAGAGTATGGATTCCATATGCACTCCATAGCAAAGGGCCTCCGGAAACTACTGTAAAAGTTTGATCGCGATCCAACGGTCGGATCCAAAGTTATGGCCCTTTCGAACCGTTACTCAAGCCTGTGGCTACCACACATCCACCTCACAGTGTATGGATTTCACATGCACTGCATGAAGAAGGGCCTTTGGAAACTCCAGCAAAAGTTTGATCGCGATCCAACGGTCGGATCCAAAGTTATGGCCCTTCCGAACCGTTACTCAAGCCTGTGGCTACCACACATCCACCTCACAGTGTATGGATTTCACATGCACTACATGAAGAAGGGCCTTTGGAAACTCCAGTAAAAGTTTGATCGCGATCCAACGGTCGGATCCAAAGTTATGGCCCTTTCAAACCGTTACTGAACCATGGCGCTACCAGACCTCCACCGCACCGAGTATGAATTCCACATGCACTCCATGGAAAAGGGCCTCCGGAAACTAATGTAAAAGTTTGATCGCGATCCAAAGGTCGGATCCAAAGTTATGGCCCTTTCGTACCGTTACTCAAGCCTGTGGATACCACACATCCACCTCAAAGTGTATGGATTTCACATGCACTCCATGAAGAAGGGCCTCCAGAAACTCCAGTTGAAGTTTGATCGCGATTCAACGGTCGGATCAAAAGTTATGGCCCTTCGAACTGATACTCTAGGTTCGCGCTACCAGACTTCCACCTCACCGAGTATGGATTGCACATGCACTCCATGGAAAAGGGCCTCCGGAAACTAATGTAAAAGTTTAATCGGGATCCAACGATCGGATCCAAAGTTATGGCCCATTCGAACCGTTACTCAAGCCTGTGGCTACCACACATCCACCTCACAGTGTATGGATTTCACATGCACTCCATGAAGAAGGGCCTTCGGAAACTCCAGCAAAAGTTTGATCGCGATCCAATGGTCGGATCAAAAGTTATGGCCCTTTCGAACCGGTACTCAAGCCCGTGGCTACCACACCTCCACCTCACCGTGTATGGATTCCACATGCACTCCATGGAAAAGGGCCTCCGGGAACTCTTGTAAAAGTTTGATCACAATCCAACGGTCGGATCCAAGGTTATGGCTTTTTGAACCGTTACTGAAGCTTGGTGCTACCAGACAGCCACCTCACCGATTATGGATTCCACATGCACTCAATGGAAAAGGGCTTGCGGAAACTCCAGTAAAAGTTTGATCGCGATCCAACGGTCGGATCCAAAGTTATGGCCCTTACGAACCGTTACTCTAGCCTGGCGCTACCAGACCTCCCCCTTACCGACTATGGATTCCACATGCACTCCATGAAAAAGGGCCTCTAGAAACTCCAGTAAAAGTTTGATCGCTATCCACGGTCGGATCAAAAGTTATAGCCGTTTCGAACCGTTACTGAAGCCTAGCGCTACCATAACGCCACCACACCAAGTATGGATTCCACATGCACTCCATGGAAAAGGGCCTCCGGAAACTACTGTAAAAGTTTG
This sequence comes from Populus nigra, assembly GCF_951802175.1. Classification (NCBI taxonomy): domain Eukaryota; kingdom Viridiplantae; phylum Streptophyta; class Magnoliopsida; order Malpighiales; family Salicaceae; genus Populus; species Populus nigra. The sequence continues at coordinate 163,222 of NC_084870.1, read as the reverse complement.
AACGCGATCCAACGGTCGAATCCAAAGTTATGGCCCTTTCGAACCGTTACTCAAGCCTGTGGCTACCAGATCTCCACCTCACAGTGTTTGGATTCCACATGCACTCCATGAAGAAGCGCCTCCGGAAACTCTAGTAAAAGTTTGATCGCGATCCAACGGTCGGATCAAAAGTTATAGCCTTTTCGAACCGTTACTCTAGCCTCTCGCTACCAGACCTCCACCTCACAGTGTATGCATTTCACATGCACTCCATGGAAAAGGGCCTCCGGAAACTACTGTAAAAGTTTGATCACCATCCAACGGTCGGATCCAAAGTTATGGCCATTTCGAGCCATTACTCTAGCCTGGCGCTACCAGACCTCCCCCTCACCGACTATGGATTCCACATGCACTCCATGGAAAAGGGTCTCTAGAAACTCCAGTAAAAGTTTGATCGCTATCCACGGTCGGATCAAAAGTTATAGCCCTTTCGAACCGTTACTGAAGCCTGGCGCTACCATAACGCCACCATACCAAGTATGGATTCCACATGCACTCCATGGAAAAGGGCCTCCGGAAACTACTGTAAAAGTTTGATCGTGATCCAACGGTCGGATCCAAAGTTATGGCCCTTTCGAACCGTTACTCAAGCCTATGGCTACCACACATTCACCTCACAGTGTATGGATTTCACATGCACTCCATGGAGAAGGGGCTCCGCAAACTCCAGTAAAACTTTGATCGCGATCCAACGGTCGGATCAAAAGTTATGGCCCTTTCGAACAGTTAGTCAAGCTTGTGGCTACCACACCTCCACCTCACCGTGTATGGATTCCACATGCACTCCATGGAAAATGGCCTCCGGGAACTTCAGTAAAAGTTTGATCGCGATACAACGGTCGGATCAAAAGTTATGGCCTTTTCGAACCGTTACTGAAGCCTGGCGCTACCAGAACGCCACCACACCAATTATGGATTCCACATGCACTCCATGAAAAAGGGCCTCCGGAAACTACTGTAAAAGTTTGATCACGATCCAACGGTCGGATCCAAAGTTATGGCCCTTTCAAACCGTTACTCTAGGCTGGCGCTACCAGACCTCCACCTCACCGAATATGGATTCAACATGCACTCCATGGAAAAGGGCCTCCGGAAACTACTGTAAAAATTTGATCACGATCCAACGGTCGGATGCAAACTTATGGCCCTTTCGACCATTTACTCAAGCCTGTGGCTACCACACCTCCACCTCACCGTGTGTGGATTCCACATGCACTTCATGGAGAAGGGCCTCCGGAAACTCCAGTGAAAGTTTGATCGCGATCCAACGGACGGATCAAAAGTTATGGCCTTTTCGAACCGTTACTCTAACCTGTGGCTACCACACCTCCACCTCACCGTGTATGGATTCCACTTGCACTCCATGGAGAAGGGCCTCCGGAAACTCCAGTGAAAGTTTGATCGCGATTCGACGGTCGGATCCAAAGTGATGGCCCTTTCGAACCATTACTCTAGCCTGGCACTACGAGACCTCCTCCTCACCGAGTATGGATTCCACATGCACTCCATGGAAAAGGGCCTCAGGGAGCTCGTGTAAAAGTTTGATCGCCATCCAACGGTCGGATCAAAAGTTAAAGCCTTTTCGAACCGTTACTCTAGCCTGGCGCTACCAGACCTCCACCTCACCGAGTATGGATTCCACATGCACTCCATGGAAAAGGGCCTTCGGAAACTCCAGTAAAAGTTTGATCCCGATCCGACAGTGGGATCCAAGGTTATGGCCCTTTCGAACCGTTACTCAAGCCTGTGGCTACCAGACCGCGACCTTACCGAGTATGGATTCCACACGCACTCCATGGAAAAAGGCCTCCCGAAACTCCAGTAAAAGTTTGATCGCGATCCGACAGTGGGATCCAAGGTTAAGGCCCTTTCGAACCGTTACTCAAGCCTGTGGCTACCACACATCCACCTTACTGTGTATGGATTCCCCATGCACTCTATTGAAAAAGGCCTCCGAAAACTCCAGTAAAAGTTTGATCGCGATCCAACGGAAGGATCCAAAGATATGGCCCTTTCAAACCGTTACTCTAGGCTGGCACTACCAGACCTCCACCTCACCGAGTATGGATTCCACATGCATTCCATGGAAAAGGGCCTGCGGAAACTCCAGTAAAAATTTAATCGCGATCCAACGGTTGGATCAAAAGTTATAGCGTTTTCGAACCGTTCCTCTAGCCTGGCACTACCAGACCTCCACCTCATCGAGTATGGATTCCATATGCACTTCATGGAAAAGGGCCTCCGGAAACTCTAGTAAAAGTTTGATCGCTATCCACCGGTTGGATCCAAAATTATGGACCTTTCGAACCGTTACTCAAGCTCGTGGCTACAACACCTCCACCTCACCGTGTATGGATTCCACATGCACTCCATGGAACTCTTGTAAAAGCTTGATGACGATCCAACGGTCGGATCCATACTTATGGCCCTTTCGAACCGTTACTGAAGCCTGGCGCTACCAGACCGTCACCTCACCGAGTATGGATTCCACATGCATACCATGGAAAAGGGCCTCTAGAAACACCAGTAAAACTTTGATCGCGATCCAATAGTCGGATCCAAAGATATGGCCCTTTCGAACCGTTACTCTAGGCTGGCGCTACCAGACCTCCACCTCACCGAGTATAGATTCCACATGCACTCCATGGAAAACGGCCTTCAGAAACTCCAGTAAAAGTTTGATGGCGATCCAACGGTCGGATCCAAAGTTATGGCCCTTTCGCACCGGTACTCAAGCTTGTGGCTACCACACCTCCACCTCACTGTTTATGGATACCACTTGCACTCCATGGAGAAGGGCCTCCGGAAACTCCAGTAAAAGTTTTATCGCGATCCAACGGGCGAATCAAAAGTTATGGCCCTTTCGAACCGTTACTCTACTACCAGAACACCACCATACCAAGTATGGATTCCACATGGACTCCATGGAAAAGGGCATCTGGAAACTACTGTAAAAGTTTGATCGCGATCCACCGGTCGGATCCAAAATTATGGACCTTTCGAACCGTTACTCAAGCCCGTGGCTACCACACCTCCACCTCACCTTGTATGGATTCCACATGCACTCCATGGATAATGGCCTCCGGGAACTCTTGTAAAAGCTTGATGACGATCCAACGGTCCGATCCATACTGATGGCCCTTTCGAACCGCTACTAAAGCCTGGCGCTACCAGACCGTCACCTCACCGAGTATGGATTCCACATGCATACCATGGAAAGGGGCCTCTAGAAACACCAGTAAAACTTTGATCGCGATCCAACAGTCAGATCCAAAGATATGGCCCTTTCGAACCATTACTCTAGGCTGGCGCTACCAGACCTCCACCTCACCGAGTATTGATTCCACATGCACTCCATGGAAAACGGCCTTCGGAAACTCCAGTAAAAGTTTGATGGCGATCCAACGGTCGGATCCAAAGTTATGGCCCTTTCGCCCCGTTACTCAAGCCTGTGGCTACCATACCTCCACCTCACTGTGTATGGATTCCACTTGCACTCCATGGAGAAGGGCCTCTGGAAACTCCAGTAAAAGTTTGATCGCGATCCAACGGGCGGATCAAAAGTTATGGCCCTTTCAAACCGTTACTCTAGGCAGGCGCTACTAGATCTCCACCTCACGGAGTTTGGATTCCACATGCACTCCATGGAAGAGGGCCTCCGAAACCTCCAGTAAAAATTTCATCGCGATCCAATGGTCGGATCCAAAGTGATGGCCCTTTTGAACCCTTACTGAAGCCTGGCGCTACCAGCCCTCCACCTCACCGAGTATGGATTCCACATGCAGTCCATGGAAAAGGGCCTCCGGAAACTCCAGTAAAAGTTTGATCGCTATCCAACGGTCGGATCCAAAGTTATGGCCCTTTCAAACTGTTACTGAAGCCTGGCGCTACCAGAACGCCACCACACCAAGTATGGATTCCACATGCACTCCATGGAAAAGGGCCTCCGGAAACTCTAGTAAGAGTTTGATGGCGATCCAACGGTCGGATCCAAAGATATGGCCCTTTCGAACCGTTACTCTAGCCTGGCGCTACCAGACCTCCACCTCACCGAGTATGGATTCCATATGCACTCCATGGAAAAGGGCCTCCGGAAACTCCAGTAAAAGGTTGATCGCTATCCGACGGTAGGATCCAAAGTTATGGCCCTTTCGAACCGTTACTCTAGGCTGGCGCTACCAGATCTCCACCTCACCGAGTATGGATTCCACATGCACTCCATGGAAAAGGGCCTCCGGAAACTACTGTAAAAGTTTGATCACGATCCAACGGTCGGATCCAAAGATATGGCCCTTTCGAACCGTTACTCTAGGCTGGCCCTTCCAGACCGCCGCCTGACCGAGTATGGATTCCACATGCACTCCATGGAAAAGGGCCTTCGGAAACTCCAGTAAAAGTTTGATCGCGATCCAACGGCCGGATCAAAAGTTATAGCCTTTTCGAACCGTTGCTCTATTCTGGTGCTACCAGACCTCCCCCTCACCGAGTATGGATTCCACATGCACTCCATGAAAAAGGGCCTCCGGAAGCTCCAGTAAAAGTTTGATCGCGATCCAATGGTCGGATCCAAAGTGATGGCCCTTTTGAACCCTTACTGAAGCCTGGCGCTACCAGCCCTCCACCTCACCGAGTATGGATTCCACATGCAGTCCATGGAAAAGGGCCTCCGGAAACTCCAGTAAAAGTTTGATCGCTATCCAACGGTCGGATCCAAAGTTATGGCCCTTTCAAATTGTTACTGAAGCCTGGCGCTACCAGAACGCCACCACACCAAGTATGGATTCCTTATCCACTCCATGGAAAAGGGCCTCCGGAAACTCCAGTAAAAGTTTGATCGCTATCCAACGGTCGAATCCAAAGTTATGGCCCTTTCGAACCGTTACTCTAGCCTGGCGCTACCAAACCTCCACCTCACCGAGTATGGATTCCACATACACTCCATAGAAAAGGGCCTTCGGAAACTCCAGCAAAAGTTTGATCCCGATCCGACAGTGGGATCCAAGGTTATGGCCCTTTCGAACCGTTACTCAAGCCTGTGGCTACCACACATCCACCTCACTATGTATGGATTCCCCATGCACTCTATTGAAAAGGGCCTCCGAAAACTCCAGTAAAAGTTTAATCGCGATCCAACGGTCGGATCAAAAGTTATAGCGTTTTCGAACCGTTCCTCTAGCCTGGCACTACTAGACCTCCACCTCATCGAGTATGGATTCCAGATGCACTTTATGGAAAAGGGCCTCCGGAAACTCCAGTAAAAGTTTGATCGCCATCCAACGGTCGGATCCAAAGTTATGGCCCTTTCGAACCGTTACTGAAGCCTGGCGCTACCAGAACACCACCATACCAAGTATGGATTCCACATGTACTCCATGGAAAAGGGCCTCTGGAAACTACTGTAAAAGTTTGATCGCGATCCGCTGGTCGGATCCAAAGTTATGGACCTTTCGAACCGTTACTCAAGCCCGTGGCTACCACATCTCCACCTCACTATGTATGGATTCCACTTGCACTCCATGGATAATGGCCTCCGGGAACTCTTGTAAAAGCTTGATGACGATCCAACGGTCGGATCCATAGTTATGGCCCTTTCGAACCGTTACTGAAGCCTGGCGCTACCAGACCGTCACCTCACCGAGTATGGATTCCACATGCATACCATGGAAAAGGGCCTCTAGAAACACCAGTAAAACTTTGATCGCGATCCAACAGTCAGATCCAAAGATATGGCCCTTTTGAACCGCTACTCTAGGCTGGCGCTACCAGACCTCCACCTCACCGAGTATAGATTCCACATGCACCCCATGGAAAACGGCCTTCGGAAACTCCAGTAAAAGTTTGATCGCGATCCAACGGTCGGATCCAAAGTTATGGCCCTTTCGCCCTGTTACTCAAGCTTGTGGCTACCACACCTCCACCTCACTATGTATGGATTCCACTTGCACTCCATGGAGAAGGGCCTCCGGAAACTCCAGTAAAAGTTTGATTGCGATCCAACGAGCGGATCAAAAGTTATGGCCCTTTCGAACCGTTACTCTAGGCAGGCGCTACAATATCTCCATCTCACGGAGTTTGGATTCCACATGCACTCCATGGAAGAGGGCCTCCGAAAACTCCAGTAAAAATTTGATCGCGATCCAACGGTCGGATCCAAAATGATGGCCCTTACGAACCGTTACTAAAGCCTGGCGCTACCAGACTGTCACCTCACCGAGTATGGATTCAACATGCACTCCATGGAAAAGGGCCTCCAGAAACACCAGTAAAAGGTTGATCGCTATCCAACGGTAGGATCCAAAGTTATGGCCCTTTCGAACCGTTACTCTAGGCTGGCGCTACCAGACCTCCACCTCATCGAGTATGGATTCCAAGTACACTATATGGAAAAGGGCCTCCGGGAACTCCAGTAAAAGTTTGATCGCGATCCAACGGTCGGATCCAAAGTTATAGCCCTTTCGAACCGTTACTCTAGCCTGGCGCTACCAGACCTCCACCTCACCGAGTATGGATTCCACATGTACTCCATGGAAAAGGGCCTCTCGAAACTACTGTAAAAGTTTGATCGCGATCCACCGGTCGGATCCAAAGTTATGGACCTTTCGAACCGTTACTCAAGCCCGTGGCTACCACACCTCCACCTCACCGTGTATGGATTCCACATGCACTCCATGGATAATGGCCTCCGGGAACTCTTGTAAAAGCTTGATGACGATCCAACGGTCGGATCCATAGTTATGGCCCTTTCGAACCGTTACTAAAGCCTGGCGCTACCAGACCGTCACCTCACCGAGTATGGATTCCACATGCATACCATGGAAAAGGGCCTCTAGAAACACCAGTAAAACTTTGATCGCGATCCAACAGTCAGATCCAAAGATATGGCCCTTTTGAACCGTTACTCTAGGCTGGCGCTACCAGACCTCCACCTCACCGAGTATAGATTCCACATGCACTCCATAGAAAACGGCCTTCGGAAACTCCAGTAAAAGTTTGATGGCGATCCAGCGGTCGGATCCAAAGTTATGACCCTTTCGCCCCGTTACTCAAGCCCGTGGCTACCACACCTCCACCTCACTGTGTATGGATTCCACTTGCACTCCATGGAAAAGGGCCTCCGGAAACTCCAGTAAAACTTTGATCGCGATACAACGGGCGGATCAAAAGTTATGGCACTTTCGAACCGTTACTCTAGGCAGGTGCTACCAGATGTCCATCTCACGGAGTTTGGATTCCACATGCACTCCATGGAAGAGGGCCTCCGAAAACGCCAGAAAAAATTTGATCGCGATCCAACGGTCGGATCCAAAGTGATGGCCCTCTCGAACCGTTACTCAACCCTGGCGCTACCAGACCGTCACCTCACTGAGTATGGATTCCACGTGCATACCATGGAAAAGGGCCTCCGGAAACTCTAGTAAAACTTTGATCGCGATCCAACAGTCAGATCCAAAGATGTGGCCCTTTCGAACCGTTACTCTAGGCTGGCACTACCAGACTGCCACCTCACCGAGTATGGATTCCACTTGCACTCCATGGAAAAAGGGCCTTCGGAAACTCCAGTAAAAGTTTGATGGCAATCCAACGGTTGGATCAAAAGTTATAGCCCTTTCGAACTGTTACTCTAGCATGGCGCTACCAGACCTCCACCTCACCGAGTATGGATTCCACATGCACTACATGGAAAAGGGCCTCCGGAAACTCTAGTACAAGTTTGATCACCATCCAACGGTCGAATCCAAAGTTATGGCCCTTTCGAACTGTTACTCAAGCATGGGGCTATCAGAACGCCACCACACCAAGTATGGATTCCACACGCACTCCATGGAAATGGGCCTCCGGAAACTACTGTAAAAGTTTGATCGCGATCCAACGGTCGGATCCAAAGTGATGGCCCTTTCGAACTGTTACTCTAGCTTGGCGCTACCAGACCTCCACCTCACCGAGTATGGATACCACATGCACTCCATGGAAAAGGGCCTTCGGAAACTCTAGTAAAAGTTTGATGGCGATCCAACGGTCGGATCCAAAGTTATAACCCTTTCGACCCGTTACTCAAGCTTGTGGCTACCACACCTCCACCTCAACGTGTATGGATTCCACTTGCACTCCATGGAGAAGGGCCTCCGGAAACTCCAGTAAAAGCTTGATCGCGATCCAACGGTCGGATCCAAAGTGATGCCCTTTCAAACCGTTACTCAAGCCGGTGGTTACCACACCTCCACCTCACCATGTATGGATTCCACATGCACTACATGGAAAAGGGCCTCCGGAAACTACAAGGAAAGTTCGAACGCGATCCAACGGTCGGATCAAAAGTTATGGCCCTTCCGAACCGTTACTCAAGCCTGGCGCTACCAGACCTCCACCTCAACGAGTATGGATTCCACATGCAGTCCATGGAAAAAGGCCTCCGGAAACTATTGTAAAAGTTTGATCGCGATCCGACGGTCGGATCCAAAGTGATGGCCCTTTCGAACCGTTACTCTATCCTGGCGCTACCAGACCTCCACCTCACCGAGTATGGATTCCACATGCACTCCTTGGAAAAAGGCCTCCGGAAACTCTAGTAAAAGTTTGATCGCGATGCAACGGTCGGATCCAAAGTCATGTCCCTTTCAAACCGTTCCTGAAGACAGGCGCTACCAGACCGCCACCTCATCGAGTATGGATTCCACATGCACTTCACGGAAAAGGGCCTCCGGAAATCCTGTAAAAGTTTGATAGCGATCTGACGGTCAGATCCAAAGTTATGGCACTTTCAAACCGCTACTCTAGCCCGGCGCTAACAGACCTCCACCTCAACGAGTATGGATTCCACATGCACTCCATGGAAAAGGGCCTCTGGAAACTCCACTAAAAGTTTGATCACGATCCAACGGTCGGATCCAAAGTGATGGCCCTTTCGAACCATTACTCAAGGTCGTGGCTACCACACCTCCACCTCACCGTGTAAGGATTCCACTTGCACTCTATGGACAAGGGCCTCCGGAAACTCCTGTAAAAGTTTGAACGCGATTCAACGGTCGGATCAAAAGTTATGGCCCTTCCGAACCGTTACTCAAGCCTGGCGCTACCAGACCTCCACCTCACCAAGTATGGATTCCGCATGCAGTCCATGGAAAAGGGCCTCCGGAAACTACTGTAAAAGTTTGGTCGCGATCCGACGGTCGGATCCAAAGTGATGGCCCTTTTGAACCGTTACTCTATCCTGGCGCTACCAGACCTCCACCTAACCGAGTATGGATTCCACATGCACTCCATGGAAAAGGGCCTCCGGAAACTCTAGTAAAAGTTTGATCGCGATGCAACGGTCGGATCCAAAGTCATGTCCCTTTCAAACCGTTACTGAAGACAGGCGCTACCAGACCGCCACCTCATCGAGTATGGATTCCACATGCACTCCACGGAAAAGGGCCTCCGGAAATCCTGTAAAAGTTTGATCGCGATCCGACGGTCGGATCCAAAGTTATGGCACTTTCAAACCGTTACTCAAGCCTGGCGCTACCAGACCTCCACCTCACCGAGTATAGATTCCACATGCACTCAATGGAAAAGGGCCTCCGGAAACTCCAGTAAAAGTTTGATCGCGATCCGACGGTCGGATCCAAAGTGATGGCCCTTTTGAACCGTTACTCTAGCCTGACGCTACCAGACCTCCACCTCACCGAGTATGGATTCCACATGCAGTCCATGGAAAAGGGCCTCCGGAAACTCTAGTGAAAGTTTGATCGCGATGCAACGGTCGGATCCAAAGTCATGTCTCTTTCAAACCGTTCCTGAAGACAGGCCCTACCAGACCGCCACCTCATCGAGTATGGATTCCACATGCACTCCACGGAAAAGGGCCTCCGGAAATGCTGTAAAAGTTTGATCGCGATCCGACGGTCGGATCCAAAGTTATGGCACTTTCGAACCGCTACTCTGGCCTGGCGCTAACAGACCTCCACCTCAACGAGTATGGATTCCACATGCACTTCATTGAAAAGGGCATCCGAAAACTCCAGTAAAAGTTTGATCGTGATCCTACGGTCAGATCCAAAGTGATGACCCTTTCGAATAATTACTCAAGCCCGTGGCTACCACACCTCCACCTCACCGTGTATGGATTCCACATGCACTCCATGGAAAAGGTCCTCCGGAAACTCCAGTAAAAGTTTGATCGTGATCCAACGGTCGGATCCAAAGTGATGCCCTTTCAAACCGTTACTCAAGCCGGTGGTTACCACACCTCCACCTCACCATGTATGGATTCCACATGCACTACATGGAAAAGGGCCTCCGGAAACTACAAGGAAAGTTTGAACGCGATCCAACGGTCGGATCAAAAATTATGGTCCTTCCGAACCGTTACTCAAGCCTGGCGCTACCAGACCTCCACCTCATCGAGTATGGATTCCACTTGCACACCATGGAAAAGGGCCTCCGGAAACTCTAGTAAAAGTTTGATCGCGATGCAACGGTCGGATCCAAAGTCATGTCCCTTTCGAACCGTTACTGAAGCCTGACGCTACCAGACCGCCACCTCACCGAGTATGGATTCCACATGCAGTCCATGGAAAAGGGCCTCCGGAAACTCTAGTAAAAGTTTGATCGCGATGCAACGGTCGGATCCAAAGTCATGTCTATTTCGAACCGTTAATGAAGCTTGGCGCTACCAGACCGCCACCTCCCCAAGTATGGATTCCACATGCATTCCATGGAAAAGGGCCTCTGGAAACTCCAGTAAAAGTTTGATCGCGATCCAACGGTCGGATCCAAAGTGATGGCCCTTTCGAACCGTTACTCTAGCCTGGCGCTACAAGACCTCCACCTCACCGAGTATGGATTCCACATGCACTTCATGGAAAAGGGCCTCCGGAAACTCTAGTAAAAGTTTGATCGCGATGCAACGATCGGATCCATAGTCATGTCCCTTTCAAACCATTCCTGAAGACAGGCTCTACGAGACCGCCACCTCATCGAGCATGGATTACACATGCACTCCATGGAAAAGGGCCTCCGGAAATCCTGTAAAAGTTTGATCGCGATCCAACAGTCGGATCAAAAGTTATGACCCTTTCGTACCGTTACTCTATCCTGGCGCTACTAGACCTCCACCTCACCGAGTATGGATTCCACATGCACACCATGGAAAAGGGCCTCCGGAAACTCCAATAAAAGTTTGATCGCGATCCCACGGTCGGATCCAAAGTGATGGCCCTCTCGAACCGTTTCTCAAGGCCGTGGCTACCACACCTCCACCTCACCGTGTATGGATTCCACTTGCACTCTATGGACAAGGGCCTCCGGAAACACCTGTAAAAGTTTGATCACGATCCAATGTTCGGATCAAAAGTTATGGCCCTTTCGAACCGTTCCTCTAGCCGGGAGCTACCAGAATGCCATCTCACCGAGTATGGATTCCAGATGCATTCCATGGAAAAGGGCTTCTGGAAACTCCAGTAAAAGTTTAATCGCGATCCGACGGTCGGATCCAAAGTTATGGCACTTTCGAACCGCGACTCTGGCCTGGCGCTAACAGACCTCCACCTCAACGAGTATGGATTCCACATGCACTTCATTGAAAAGGGCCTTCGAAAACTCCAGTAAAAGTTTGATCGTGATCCTACGGTCAGATCCAAAGTGATGACCCTTTCGAATCATTACTCAAGCCCGTGGCTACCACACCTCCACCTCACCGTGTATGGATTCCACATGCACTCCATGGAAAAGGGCCTCCGGAAACTCCAGTAAAAGTTTGATCGTGATCCAACGGTCGGATCCAAAGTGATGCCCTTTCAAACCGTTACTCAAGCCGGTGGTTACCACACCTCCACCTCACCATGTATGGATTCCACATGCACTACATGGAAAAGGGCCTCCGGAAACTACAAGGAAAGTTTGAACGCGATCCAACGGTCGGATAAAAAATTATGGCCCTTCCGAACTGTTACTCAAGCCTGGCGCTACCCGACCTCCGGAAACTCCAGTAAAAGTTTGATCGTGATCCAACGGTCGGATCCAAAGTGATGCCCTTTCAAACTGTTACTCAAGCCGGTGGCTACCACACCTCCACCTCACCATGTATGGATTCCACATGCACTACATGGAAAAGGGCCTCCGGAAACTACTTGGAAAGTTTGAACGCGATCCAACGGTCGGATCAAAAGTTATGGCCCTTCCGAACCGTTACTCAAGGCTGGCGCTACCAGACCTCCACCTCACCGAGTATGGATTCCACAAGCTCTCCATGGAAAAGGGCCTCCGGAAACTCTAGCTAAAGTTTGATCGCGATACAACGGTCGGATCAAAAGTTATGGCCCTTTCGAACCGTTACTCTAGGCTGGCACTACTAGACCTCCACCTTACCGAGTATGGATTCCACATGCACTCCATGGAAAAGGGCCTCCGGAAACTCTAGTAAAAGTTTGATCGCGATGCAACGGTCGGATCCAAAGTCATGTCCCTTTCGAATCGTTACTGAAGCCTGGCGCTACCAGATCGCCACCTCCCCAAGTATGGATTCCACATGCATTCCATGGAAAAGGGCCTCCGAAAACTCCAGTAAAAGTTTGATCGCGATCCGACGGTCGGATCCAAAGTGATGGCCCTTTCGAACCGTTACTCTAGCCTGGCGCTACCAGACCTGCACCTCACCGAGTATGGATTCCACATGCACTCCATGGAAAAGGGCCTCCGAAAACTCGAGTAAAAGTTTGATCCCGATGCAACGGTCGGATCCAAAGTCATGTCCCTTTCAAACCGTTCCTGAAGACAGGCTCTACCAGACCGCCACCTCATCGAGTATGGATTCCACATGCACTCCATGGAAAAGGGCCTCCGGAAATCCTGTAAAAGTTTGATCGCGATCCAACAGTCGGATCAAAAGTTATGACCCTTTCGTACCGTTACTCTATCCTGGCGCTACCAGACCTCCACCTCACCGAGTATGGATTCCACATGCACTCCATGGAAAAGGGCCTCCGGAAACTCTAGCTAAAGTTTGATCGCGATACAACGGTCGGATCAAAAGTTATGGCCCTTTCGAATCGTTACTCTAGGCTGGCGCTACCAGACCTCCACCTCACCGAGTATGGATTCCACATGCACTCCATGGAAAAGGGCCTCCGGAAACTCTAGTAAAATTTTGATCACGATGCAACGGTCGGATACAAAGTCATGTCCCTTTCGAACCGTTACTGAAGCCTGGCGCTACCAGACCGCCACCTCCCCAAGTATGGATTCCACATGCATTCCATGGAAAAGGGCCTCCGGAAACTCCAGTAAAAGTTTGATCGCGATCCGACGGTCGGATCCAAAGTGATGGCCCTTTCGAACCGTTACTCTAGCCTGGCGCTACCAGATCTCCACTTCACCGAGTATGGATTCCACATGCACTCCATGGAAAGGGCCTTCAGAAACTCCAGTAAAAGTTTGATCGCGATCCGACGGTCGGATCCAAAGTGATGGCCCTTTCGAACCGTTACTCTAGCCTGGCGCTACCAGACCTCCACTCACCGAGTATGGATTCTACATGCACTCCATGGAAAAGGGCCTCCGGAAACTCTAGTGAAAGTTTGATCGCGATGCAACGGTTGGATCCAAAGTCATGTCCCTTTCGAACTGTTCCTGAAACCTGGCGCTACCAGATCTCCACCTCACCGAGTATGGATTCCACATGCACTCCATGGAAAAGGGCCTCCGGAAACTCTAGTAAAAGTTTGATCGCGATGCAACGGTCGGATCTAAAGTCATGTCCCTTTCGAACCGTTACTGAAGCCTGGCGCTACCAGACCGCCACCTCGCCGAGTATGGATTCCACATGCATTCCATGGAAAAGGCCCTCCGGAAACTCTAGGAAAAGTTTGATCGCGATCCGACGGTCGGATCCAAAGTAATGGCCCTTTCGAACTGTTACTCTAGCCTGGCGCTACCAGACCTCCACCTCACCGAGTATGGATTCCACATGCACTCCATGGCAAAGGGCTGGCGAAAACTTCAGTAAAAGTTTGATCGCGATCCAACGGTCGGATCCAAAGTGATGCCCTTTCAAACCGTTACTCAAGCCGGTGGCTACCACACCTCCACCTCACCATGTATGGATTCCACATGCACTACATGGAAAAGGGCCGCCGGAAACTACATGGAAAGTTTGAACGCGATCCAACGGTCGGATCAAAAGTTGTGGCCCTTCCGAACCGTTACTGAAGCCTGGCGCTACCAGACCTCTACCTCACCGAGTATGGATTCTACATGCACTCCATGGAAAAGGGCCTCCGGAAACTCTAGTAAAAGTTTGATCGCGATACAACGGTCGGATCAAAAGTTGTGGCCATTTCGAACCGTTACTCAAGCCTGGCGCTACCTGACCTCCACCTCACCGAGTATAGATTCCACATGCACTCAATGGAAAAGGGCCTCCGGAAACTCCAGTAAAAGTTTGATCGCGATCCGACGGTCGGATGCAAAGTGATGGCCCTTTTGAACCGTTACTCTAGCCTGGCGCTACCAGACCTCCACCTCACCGAGTATGGATTCCACATGCAGTCCATGGAAAAGGGCCTCCGGAAACTCTAGTGAAAGTTTGATCGCGATGCAACGGTCGGATCCAAAGTCATGTCCCTTTCAAACTGTTCCTGAAGACAGGCGCTACCAGACCGCCACCTCATCGAGTATGGATTCCACATGCACTCCATGGAAAAGGGCCTCCGGAAATCCTGTAAAAGTTTGATCGCGATCCAACAGTCGGATCAAAACTTATGACCCTTTTGCACCGTTACTCTATCCTGGCGCTACCAGACCTCCACCTCACCGAGTATGGATTCCACATGCACTCCATGGAAAAGGGCCTCCGGAAACTCTAGTAAAAGTTTGATCGTGATCCAGCGGTCGGATGCAAAGTTATGGCCCTTTCCAACCGTTACTCAACCTTGTGGCTACCACACCTCAACCTCACCGTGTATGGATAACACATGCACTCCATGCGAAAGGGACTCCAGAAACTCTTGTAAAAGTTTGATCACGATCCAACGGTGGGATCCAAGGTTATGGCCCTTTTGAATTGTTACTGAAGCCTGGCACTACCAGACTGCCATCTCACCGAGTATGGATTCCACATGCACTCCATGGAAAAGGGCCTCCGGAAACTCCTGTAAAAGTTTGATCGCTATCCAACGGTCGGATCCAAAGTTATGGCCCTTTCGACCCGTTACTCAAGCCTGTGGTTACCATACCTCCACCTCACCGTGTATGGATTAGACATGCACTCCATGCAAAAGGGACTCCAGAAACTCTTGTAAAAGTTTGATCACGATCCAATGATGGGATCCAAGGTTATGGCCCTTTTGAATTGTTACTGAAGCCTGGCACTACCAGACTGCCATCTCACCGAGTATGGATTCCACATGCACTCCATGGAAAAGGGCCTCCGGAAACTCCTGTAAAAGTTTGATCGCGTTCCAACGGTCGGATGCAAAGTTATGGCCCTTTCGACCCGTTACTCAAGCCTGTGGTTACCATACCTCCACCTCACCGTGTATGGATTCCACTTGCACTCCATGGAGAAGGGCCTCCAGAAACTCCAGTAAAAGTTTGATCGCGATCCAACGAGCGGATCTAAAGTTATGGCCCTTTCCAACCGTTACTCAAGCCTATGGCTACCACACCTCAACCTCACCGTGTATGGATTCCACATGCACTCCATGCAAAAGGGACTCCGGAAACTCCAGTAAAAGTTTGAACACGATCCAACGGTGGGATCCAAGGTTATGGCCCTTTCGAATCGTTACTCAAGCCTGTGGCTACCACACATCCACCTCACGGTGTATGAATTCCCCATGCACTCCATGGAAAAGGGCCTCCGGAAACTCTAGTAAAAGTTTGATCGCGATCCAACGGTCCGATCCAAAGATATAGCCCTTTCGAACCGTTACTCTAGGCTGGCGCTACCAGACCTCCACCTCATCGAGTATGGATTCCACATGCACTCCATGGAAAAGGGCCTACGGAAACTCCAGTAAAAGTTTGATCGTTATCCAACGGTCGGATCCAAAGTCATGGCCCTTTCGAACCGTTACTCTAGGCTGGCGCTACCAGACCTCCACCTCACCGAGTATGGATTCCACATACACTCCATGGAAAAGGGCCTCCGGAAACTACAGTAAAAGTTTGATCATTATCCAACGGTCGGATCCAAAGTCATGGCCCTTTCAAACAGTTACTTAGGCCTGGCTCTACCAGAAGGCCACCACACCAAGTATGGATTCCACATGCACTCTATGGAAAAGGGCCTCCGGAAACTCCAGTCAAAGTTTGATGGCGATCCAACGGTCACATCCAAAGTTATGGCCGTTTCGAACCGTTACTCTAGGCTGGTGCTACCAGACCTCCACCTCACCGAGTATGGATTCCACATGCACTCCATGGAAAAGGGCCTCCGGAAACTCTAGTAAAAGTTTGATCGTTATCCAACGGTCGGATCCAAAGTCATGGCCCTTTCAAACAGTTACTTAGGCCTGGCGCTACCAGAAGGCCACCACACCAAGTATGGATTCCACATGCACTCTATGGAAAAGGGCCTCCGGAAACTCCAGTCAAAGTTTGATCGCGATCCAACGGTCGGATCCAAAGATATGGCCCTTTCGAACCGTTACTCTAGGCTGGCGCTGCCAGACCTCCACCTCACCGAGTATGGATTCCACATGCACTCCATGGAAAAGGGCCTTCGGAAACTCCAGTAAAAGTTTGATCGCTATCCAATGGTCGGATGCAAAGTTATGGCCCTTTCAAACCGTTACTGAAGCATGGCGCTACCACACCGCCACCTCACCGAGTGTGGCTTCCACATGCACTCCACGGAAAAGGGCCTCCGGAAACTCCAGTAAAAGTTTGATCGCTATCCAATGGTCGGATCCAAAGATATGGCCCTTTCGAAACGTTACTCTAGGCTGGCGCTACCAGACCTCCACCTCACCGAGTATGGATTCCACATGCACTCCATGGAAAGGGCCTTCGGAAACTCCAGTAAAAGTTTGATGGCGATCCAACGGTCGGATCCAAAGTTATGACACTTTCGACCCGTTACTCAAGCTTGTGGCTACCACACCTCCACCTCACCGTGTATGGACTCCACTTGCACTCCATGGAGAAGGGCCTCCGGAAACTCCAGTAAAAGTTTGATCCCGATCCAACGGTCGGATCCAAAGTTATGGCCCTTTCGAACCGTTACTGAAGCTTGGCGCTACCAGACCGCCACCTCACCGAGTGTGGCTTCCACACGCACTCCAAGGAAAAGGGCCTCTGGAAACTCCAGTAAAAGTTTGTTCGCTATCCAGCGGTCGGATGCAAAGTTATGGCCCTTTCGAACCGTTACTCAAGCCTTGGCTACCACACCTCCACCTCACCGTGTATGGATTCCACTTGCATTCCATGGAGAAGGGCATCCGGAAAACTCCAGTAAAAGTTTGATCGCGATCCAACGGGCGGATCAAAAGTTATAGCCCTTTCCAACCGTTACTTAACCTTGTGGCTACCACACCTCAACCTCACCGTGTATGGATTAGACATGCCCTCCATGCAAAAGGGACTCCAGAAACTCTTGTAAAAGTTTGATCACGATCCAATGATGGGATCCAAGGTTATGGCCCTTTTGAATTGTTACTGAAGCCTGGCACTACCAGACTGCCATCTCACCGAGTATGGATTCCACATGCACTCCATGGAAAAGGGCCTCCGGAAACTCCTGTAAAAGTTTGATCGCGTTCCAACGGTCGGATGCAAAGTTATGGCCCTTTCGACCCGTTACTCAAGCCTGTGGTTACCATACCTCCACCTCACCGTGTATGGATTCCACTTGCACTCCATGGAGAAGGGCCTCCAGAAACTCCAGTAAAAGTTTGATCGCGATCCAACGAGCGGATCTAAAGTTATGGCCCTTTCCAACCGTTACTCAAGCCTATGGCTACCACACCTCAACCTCACCGTGTATGGATTCCACATGCACTCCATGCAAAAGGGACTCCGGAAACTCCAGTAAAAGTTTGAACACGATCCAACGGTGGGATCGAAGGTTATGGCCCTTTCGAATCGTTACTCAAGCCTGTGGCTACCACACATCCACCTCACGGTGTATGAATTCCCCATGCACTCCATGGAAAAGGGCCTCCGGAAACTCCAGTAAAAGTTTGATCGCGATCCAACGGTCCGATCCAAAGATATGGCCCTTTCGAACCATTACTCTAGGCTGGCGCTACCAGACCTCCACCTCACCGAGTATGGATTCCACATGCACTCCATGGAAAAGGGCCTACGGAAACTCCAGTAAAAGTTTGATCGTTATCCAACGGTCGGATCCAAAGTCATGGCCCTTTCGAACCGTTACTTTAGGCTGGCGCTACCAGACCTCCACCTCACCGAGTATGGATTCCACATGCACTCTATGGAAAAGGGCCTCCGGAAACTCCAGTAAAAGTTTGATCGTTATCCAACGATCAGATACAAAGTGATGGCCCTTTCAAACAGTTACTTAGGCCTGGCGATACCAGAAGGCCACCACACCAAGTATGGATTCCACATGCACTCTATGGAAAAGGGCCTCCGGAAACTCCAGTCAAAGTTTGATCGCGATCCATCGGTCGGATCCAAAGATATGGCCCTTTCGAACCGTTACTCTAGGCTGGTGCTACCAGACCACCACCTCACCGAGTATGGATTCCACATGTACTTTATGGAAAAGGGCCTTCGGAAACTCTAGTAAAAGTTTGATCGCGATCCAACGGTCGGATCAAAAGTTATAGCCTTTTCGAACCGTTGCTCTATCCTGACGCTACCAGACCTCCACCTCACCGAATATGGATTCTACATGCACTCCATGGAAAAGGGCCTCTGGAAACTCCAGTAAAAGTTTGATCGTTATCCAGTGGTCGGATGCAAAGTTATGGCCCTTTCGAACCGTTACTCAAGCCTGTGGCTACCACACCTCCACCTCACCGTGTATGGATTCCACTTGCACTCCATGGAGAAGGGCCTCCGGAAACTCTAGTAAAAGTTTGATCGCGATCAATCGGGCGGATCAAAAGTTATGGCCCTTTCCAACCGTTACTCAACCTTGTGGCTACCACAGCTCAACCTCACCGTGTATGGATTCCACGTGCAATCCATGCAAAAGGGATTCCAGAAACTCTTGTAAAAGTTTGATCACGATCCAACGGTGGGATCCAAGGTTATGGCCCTTTTGAATTGTTACTCAAGCCTGTGGCTACCACACATCCACCTCACTGTGTATGAATTCCCCATGCACTCCATGGAAAAGGGCCTCCGGAAACTCCAGTAAAAGTTTGATCGCGATCCAACGGTCAGATCCAAAGATATGGCCTTTCGAACCGTTACTCTAAACTGGCGCTACCAAACCGCCACCTCACCGAGTATGCATTCCACATGCACTCCATGGTAAAGGGCCTTCGGAAACTCCAGTAAAAGTTTGATCGCGATCCAACGGTCGGATCAAAAGTTATAGCCTTTTCGAACCGTTGCTCTATCCTGGCGCTACCAGACCTCCACCTCACCGAGTATGGATTCCACATGCACTCCATGGAAAAGGGCCTCTGAAAACTCCAGTAAAAGTTTGATCGTTATCCAATGGTCGGATGCAAAGTTATGACCCTTTCGAACCGTTACTGAAGCATGGCGCTACCAGACCGCCACCTCACCGAGTGTGGCTTCCACATGCAGTCCACGGAAAAGGGCCTCCGGAAACTCCAGTAAAAGTTTGATCGCTATCCAATGGTCGAATCCAAAGATATGGCCCTTTCGAACCGTTACTCTAGGCTGGCGCTGCCAGACCTCCACCTCACCGAGTATGGATTCCACATGCACTTCATGGAAAAGGGCCTTCGGAAACTCCAGTAAAAGTTTGATCGCTATCCAATGGTCGGATGCAAAGTTATGGCCCTTTCAAACCGTTACTGAAGCATGGCGCTACCACACCGCCACCTCACCGAGTGTGGCTTCCACATGCACTCCACGGAAAAGGGCCTCCGGAAACTCCAGTAAAAGTTTGATCGCTATCCAATGGTCGGATCCAAAGATATGGCCCTTTCGAACCGTTACTCTAGGCTGGCGCTACCAGACCTCCACCTCACCGAGTATGGATTCCACATGCACTCCATAGAAAAGGGCCTTCGGAAACTCCAGTAAAAGTTTGATGGCGATCCAACGGTCGGATCCAAAGTTATGACCCTTTCGACCCGTTACTCAAGCTTGTGGCTACCACACCTCCACCTCACCGTGTATGGACTCCACTTGCACTCCATGGAGAAGGGCCTCCGGAAACTCCAGTAAAAGTTTGATCCCGATCCAACGGTCGGATCCAAAGTTATGGCCCTTTCGAACCGTTACTGAAGCTTGGCGCTACCAGACCGCCACCTCACCGAGTGTGGCTTCCACACGCACTCCATAGAAAAGGGCCTCTGGAAACTCCAGTAAAAGTTTGTTCGCTATCCAGCGGTCGGATGCAAAGTTATGGCCCTTTCGAACCGTTACTCAAGCCTTGGCTACCACACCTCCACCTCACCGTGTATGGATTCCACTTGCATTCCATGGAGAAGGGCATCCGGAAAACTCCAGTAAAAGTTTGATCGCGATCCAACGGGCGGATCAAAAGTTATGGCCCTTTCCAACCGTTACTTAACCTTGTGGCTACCACACCTCAACCTCACCGTGTATGGATTAGACATGCACTCCATGCAAAAGGGACTCCAGAAACTCTTGTAAAAGTTTGATCACGATCCAACGGTGGGATCCAAGGTTGTGGCCCTTTTGAATTGTTACTCAAGCCTGTGGCTACCACACATCCACCTCACTGTGTATGAATTCCCCATGCACTCCCTGGAAAAGGGCCTCCGGAAACTCCAGTAAAAGTTTGATGGCGATCCAACGGTCGGATCCAAAGTTATAACCCTTTCCAACCGTTACTTAACCTTGTGGCTACCACACCTCAACCTCACCGTGTATGGATTAGACATGCACTCCATGCAAAAGGGACTCCAGAAACTCTTACAAAAGTTTGATCACGATCCAACGATGGGATCCAAGGTTATGGCCCTTTTGAATTGTTACTGAAGCCTGGCACTACCAGACTGCCATCTCACCGAGTATGCATTCCACATGCACTCCATGGAAAAGGGCCTCCGGAAACTCCTGTAAAAGTTTGATCGCGATCCAACGGTCGGATGCAAAGTTATGGCCCTTTCGACCCGTTACTCAAGCCTGTGGTTACCATACCTCCACCTCACCGTGTATGGATTCCACTTGCACTCCATGGAGAAGGGCCTCCAGAAACTCCAGTAAAAGTTTGATCGCGATCCAAGGAGCGGATCTAAAGTTATGGCCCTTTCCAACCATTACTCAAGCCTATGGCTACCACACCTCAACCTCACCGTGTATGGATTCCACATGCACTCCATGCAAAAGGGACTCCGGAAACTCCAGTAAAAGTTTGATCACGATCCAACGGTAGGATCCAAGGTTATGGTCCTTTCGAATCGTTACTCAAGCCTGTGGCTACCACACATCCACCTCACGGTGTATGAATTCCCCATGAACTCCATGGAAAAGGGCCTCCGGAAACTCCAGTAAAAGTTTGATCGCGATCCAACGGTCCGATCCAAAGATATGGCCTTTTCGAACCGTTACTCTAGGCTGGCGCTACCAGACCTCCACATCACCGAGTATGGATTCCACATGCACTCCATGGAAAAGGGCCTATGGAAACTCCAGTAAAAGTTTGATCGTTATCCAACGGTCGGATCCAAAGTCATGGCCCTTTCGAACCGTTACTCTAGGCTGGCGCTACCAGATCTCCACCTCACCGAGTATGGATTCCACATGCACTCCATGGAAAAGAGCCTCCGGAAACCCCAGTAAAAGTTTGATCGTTATCCAACGGTCGGATCCAAAGTCATAGCCCTTTCAAACAGTTACTTAGGCCTGGCGCTACCAGAAGGCCACCACACCAAGTATGGATTCCACATGCACTCTATGGAAAAGGGCCTCCGGAAACTTCAGTCAAAGTTTGATGGCGATCCAACGGTCGGATCCAAAGTTATGGCCGTTTCGAACCGTTACTGAAGACTGTCGCTACCAGACCGCCACCTCACCAAGTATGGATTCCACATGCACTCCATGGAAAAGGGCCTCCGGAAACTCTAGTAAAAGTTTGATCGTTATCCAACGGTCGGATCCAAAGTCATGGCCATTTCGAACCGTTACTCTAGGCTGGCGCTACCAGACCTCCACCTCACCGAGTATGGATTCCACATGCACTCCATGGAAAAGGGCCTCCGGAAACTCCAGTAAAAGTTTGATCGTTATCCAACTGTCGGATCCAAAGTCATGGCCCTTTCAAACAGTTACTTAGGCCTGGCGCTACCAGAAGGCCACCACACCAAGTATGGATTCCACATGCACTCCATGGAAAAGGGCCTCCGGAAACTCTAGTAAAAGTTTGATCGTTATCCAACGGTCGGATCCAAAGTCATGGCCATTTCGAACCGTTACTCTAGGCTGGCGCTACCAGACCTCCACCTCACCGAGTATGGATTCCACATGCACTCCATGGAAAAGGGCCTCCGGAAACTCCAGTAAAAGTTTGATCGTTATCCAACTGTCGGATCCAAAGTCATGGCCCTTTCAAACAGTTACTTAGGCCTGGCGCTACCAGAAGGCCACCACACCAAGTATGGATTCCACATGCACTCTATGGAAAAGGGCCTCCGGAAACTCCAGTCAAAGTTTGATGGCGATCCAACGGTCGGATCCAAAGTTATGGCCGTTTCGAACCGTTACTGAAGACTGGCGCTACCAGACCGCCACCTCACCGAGTATGGATTCCACATGCACTCCATGGAAAAGGGCCTCCGGAAACTCTAGTAAAAGTTTGATGGTGATGCAACGGTCGGATCCAAAGTCATGTCCCTTTCGAACCGTTATTGAAGTCTGGCGCTACCTGACCGCCACCTCCTCGAGTATGGATTCCACATGCATTCCATGGAAAAGGGCCTCCAGAAACTCTAGTAAAAGTTTGATCGCGATCCACCGGTCGGATCCAAAGTGATGGCCCTTTCGAACCGTTACTCAAGCGTGTGGCTACCACACCTCGACCTCACCGTGTATGGATTCCACTTGCACTTCACGGAGAAGGGCCTTCGGGAACTCGTGTAAAAGTTTGATCACGATCCAACGGTCGGATCCAAAGTTATGGCCCTTTCGAACCGTTACTGAAGCCTGGTGCTACCAGACCGCCACCTCACCGAGCATGGATTCCACATGCATACCAGGGAAAAGGGCCTCCGGAAACTCGAGTAAAAGTTTGATCGAGATCCAACGGTCGGATTAAAAGTTATGGCCCTTTCGAACCGTTACTCTAGGATGGCGCTCCCAGACCTCCACCTCACCGAGTATGTAGTCCACAAGCACTCCATGGAAAAAGGGCGTCCAGAAACTCCAGTAAAAGTTTGATCACGATCCAACGGTCGGATCCAAAGTGATGGCCCTTTCGAACCGTTACTCAAGCCTGGCGCAACCAGAACGCCACCACACCAAGTATGGATTCCACATGCACTCCATGGAAAAGGGCCTCTAGAAACTACTACAAAAGTTTGATCGCGATCAAACGGTCGGATCCAAAGTTATGGCTCTTTCGAACCGTTACTCAAGCTCGTGGCTACCACACCTCCACCTCACCGTGTATGGATTCCACATGCAATTCATGGAAAAGGGCCTCCGGAAACTCCAGTAAAAGTTTGATCGCGATCGAACGGTCGGATCCAAAGTTATGGCCCTTTCGAACCGTTACTGAAGCCTGGCGCTACGAGACCACCACCTCACCGAGTATGGATTTCACAAGGACTCCATGGAAAAGGGCCTTCGGAAACTCCAGTAAAAGGTTGAACGCGATCCAACGATCAGATCAAAAGTTATGGCCCTTTCGAACTGTTACTCTAGGCTGGCGCTACCAGACCTCCACCTCACCGAGTATGGATTCCACATGCACTTCATGGAAAAGGGCCTTCGGAAACTCCAGTAAAAGTTTGATGGCGATCCAACGGTCGGATCCAAAGTTATGGCCCTTTCGAACCGTTACTCAATCCCGTGGCTACCACACCTCCACCTCACCGTGTATGGATTCCATATGCAATCCATGGAAAAGGGCCTCCAGGAACTCGTGTAAAAGTTTGATCACAATCCAACGGACGAATCCAAAGTTATGGCCCTTTCGAACCGTTACTGAAGCATGGCGCTACCAGACCGCCACCTCACCGAGCATGGATTCCACATGCATACCATGGAAAAGGGCCTCTGGAAACTCCAGTAAAAGTTTGATCGTGATCCAACGGTCGGATCAAAAGTTATGGCCCTTTCGAACTGTTACTCTAGGCTGGCGCTACCAGACCTCCACCTCACCGAGTATAGATTCCACATGCATACCATGGAAAAGGGCCTCCAGAAACTCCTGTAATAGTTTGATGGCGATCCAACAGTCGGATCAAAAGTTATGGCCCTTTCGAACCGTTACTCTAGCCTGGCGCTACCAGACCTCCACCTCGCCGAGTATGGATTCCACATGCACTCCATGGAAAAGGGCCTCTGGAAAATACTGTAATAGTTTGATCGCGATCCAACCGTCGGATCCAAAGTTATAGCCCTTTCAAACGGTTACTTAAGCCCGTGACTACCACACCTCCACCTCACCGTGTATGGATTCCATATGCAATCCATGGAAAAGGGCCTCCGGGAACTCGTGTAAAAGTTTTATCACGATCCAACGGTGGGATCCAAAGTTATGGCCCTTTCGAACCGTTACTGAATCTTGGCGCTACCAGAACGCCACCACACCAAGTATGGCTTCCACATGCACTCCATGGAAAAGGGCCTCTGGAAAATACTGTAAAAGTTTAATCGCGATCCAACGATCGGATCCAAAGTTATGGCCCTTTCGAATGGTTACTCACGCCCGTGGCTACCACACCTCCACCTCATCGTGTATGGATTCCACATGCACTCCATGGAAAAAGGCCTTCGGAAACTCTAGTAAAAGTTTGATCGCGATGCAATGGTCGGATCCAAAGTCATGTCCCTTTCAAACCGTTCCAGAAGCCTGGCACTACCAGACCGCTACCTCACCGAGTATGGATTCCACATGCACTCAATGGAAAAGGGCCTCCGGAAACTCCTGTAAAAGTTTGATGGCGATCCAACGGTCGGATCAAAAGTTATGGCCCTTTCGAACCGTTACTCTAGACTGGCACTACCAGACCTCCACCTCACCGAGTATGGATTCCACATGCATACCATGGAAAAGGGCCTCCAGAAACTCCAGTAAAAGTTTGATCGCGATCCAACTGTCCGATCCAAAGATATGGCCCTTTCGAACCGTTACTTTAGGCTGGCGCTACCAGACCTCCACCTCACCGAGTATGGATTCCACATGCACTCCATGGAAAAGGGCCTCCGGACACTCCAGTAAAAGGTTGATCGCTATCCAACGGTCGGATCCAAAGTCATGGCCCTTTCGAACCGTTACTGAAGCCTGGCGCTACCAGAACGCCACGTCACCGAGCATGGATTCCACATGCATACCATGGAAAAGGGCCTCCGGAAACTCGACTACAAGTTTGATCGCGATCCAACGGTTGGATCCAAAGTTATGGCCCTTTCGAACCGTTACTCAAACCCGTGGCTACCACACCTCCACCTCACCGTGTATGGATTCCACTTGCTCTCCATGGAGGAGGGCCTCCAGAAACTCCAGTACAAGTTTGATCGCGATCCAACGGTCGGATCAAAAGTTATGGCCCTTTCGAACCGTTACTCTAGGCTGGCGCTACCAGACCTCCACCTCACCGAGTATGGATTCCACATGCACTCCATGGAAAAGGGCCTCTGGACACTCCAGTAAAAGGTTGATCGCTATCCAACGGTCGGATCCAAAGTCATGGCCCTTTCGAACCGTTACTGAAGCCTGGCGCTACCAGAACGCCACGTCACCGAGAATGGATTCCACATGCATACCATGGAAAAGGGCCTCCGGAAACTTGACTACAAGTTTGATCGCGATCCAACGGTCGGATCCAAAGTTATGGCCCTTTCGAACCGTTACTCAAGCCCGTGGCTACCACACCTCCACCTCACCGTGTATGGATTCCACTTGCTCTCCATGGAGGAGGGCCTCCAGAAACTCCAGTACAAGTTTGATCGCGATCCAATGGTCGGATCCAATGTTATGGCCCTTTCGAACCGTTACTTAAGCCCGTGACTACCACACCTCCACCTCACCGTGTATGGATTCCATATGCAATCCATGGAAAAGGGCCTCCGGGAACTCCAGGAAAAGGTTGATCGCTATCCAATGGTCGGATCCAAAGTCATGGCCCTTTCGAACTGCTACTGAATCCTGGCGCTACCAGAACGCCACCACACCAAGTATGGCTTCCACATGCACTCCATGGAAAAGGGCCTCTGGAAAATACTGTAAAAGATTGATCGCGATCCAACGGTCGGATCCAAAGTTATGGCCCTTTCGAACGGTTACTCACGCCCTTGGCTACCACACCTCCACCTCATCGTGTATGGATTCCACATGCACTCCATGGAAAAGGGCCTCCGAGAACTCGTGTAAAAGTTTGATCGCGATCCAACGGTTCAGTCCAAAGTTATGGCCCTTTCGAATCGTTACTGAAGCCTCGCGCTACCAGACCGCCACCTCACCGAGTATAGATTCCACATGCACTCCATGGAAAAGGGCCTCCAGAAACTCTAGTAAAAGTTTGATCGCGATGCAACGGTTGGATCCAAAGTCAAG
This sequence comes from Populus nigra, assembly GCF_951802175.1. Classification (NCBI taxonomy): domain Eukaryota; kingdom Viridiplantae; phylum Streptophyta; class Magnoliopsida; order Malpighiales; family Salicaceae; genus Populus; species Populus nigra. Next base: position 136,347 of record NC_084870.1, on the reverse strand, counting down.
TCCCTTTCAAACCGTTACTCTAGCCTGGCGCTACCAGACCTTCACCTCACTGAGTATGGATTCCACATGCACTCCATGGAAAAGGGCCTCCGGAAACTCCAGTAAAAATTTGATTGCTATCCAACGGTCGGATCCAAACTTATGGCCCTTTCGAACCGTTACTGAAGCCTCACGCTACCAGGCCGCCACCTCACTGAGTATGGATTCCACATGCACTCAACGGAAAAGGGCCTCCGGAAACTCCTGTAAAAGTTTGATGGCGATCCAACGGTCGGATCAAAAGTTATGGCCCTTTCGAACCGTTACTGAGGCCTGGCACTACCAGAATGCCACCACACCAAGTATGGATTCCACATGCACTCTATGGAAAAAGGCCTCCGGGAACTACTATAAAAATTTGATCGCGATCAAACGGTCGGATCCAAAGATGTGGCCCTCTCGAACCGTTACTCTAGGCTGGTGCTACCAAACCTCCACCTCACCAAGTATGGATTCCACATGCACCCCATGGAAAAGGGCCTGCGAAAACTCCAGTAAAAGCTTGATCGCAATCCAACGGTCGGATCCAAAGTGATGGCCCTTTCCAACCGTTACTCTAGCCTGGCGCTACCAGACCTCCACCTCACCGAGTATGGATTCCACATGCATACCATGGAAAAGGGCCTCTAGAAACTCCAGTAAAAGTTTGATCGCGATCCAACTGTCCGATCCAAAGATATGGCCCTTTCGAACCGTTACTCTAGGCTGGCGCTAGCAGACCTCCACCTCATCGAGTATGGATTCCACATGCACTCAATGGAAAAGGGCCTCCGGAAACTCCTGTAAAACTTTGATCGCGATCCAACGGTCGGATCCAAAGTTATAGCCCTTTGAAATCGTTACTCAAGCCTGGCGCTACCAGACCGAGTATGGATTCCACATGCATACCATGGAAAAAGGCCTCCGGAAACTCCAGTAAAAGGTTGAACGCGATCCAAAGGTCGGATCAAAAGTTATGGCCCTTTCGAACTGTTACTCTATCCTGGCGTTACCAGACCTCCACCTCACCGAGCATGGATACCACATGCACTCCATGGAAAAGGGCCTCCGGAAACTCTTGTAAAAGTTTGATCGCGATCCAACGGTCGGATCCAAAGTGATGGCCCTTGCGAACAGTTCCTCAAGCCTGGGCTAGCACACCTCCACCTTATAGTGTATGGATTTCACATGCATTCCATGGAGAAGGGCTTCCGGAAACTCCAGTAAAAGTTTGATCGCGATCCAACGATCGGATCAAAAGTTATGGCCCTTTGGAACCGTTACTCTAGCCTGGCGCTACCAGACCTCCACCTCACCGAGTATGGATTCCACATGCACTCCATGGAAAAGGGCCTTCAGAAACTCCAGTAAAAGTTTGATTGCGAAGCAACGGTCGGATCCAAAATCATGTCCCTTTCAAACCGTTACTGAAGACAGGCGCTACCAGACCGTCACTGAGTATGGATTCCACATGCACTCCATGGAAAAGGGCCTCTGGAAAATACTGTAAAAGTTTGATCGCGATCCAACGGTCAGATCCAAAGTTATGGCCCTTTCGAACCGTTACTCTAGCCTGGTGCTACCAGACCTCCACCTCATCGAGTATGAATTCCACATGCATACCATGGAAAAGGGCTTCCAGAAACTCCAGTAAAAGTTTGATCGCGATCCAACTGTCCGATCCAAAGATATGGCCCTTTCGAACCGTTACTCTAGGCTGGCGCTAGCAGACCTCCACCTCAACGAGTATGGATTCCACATGCACTCAATGTAAAAGGGCCTCCGGAAACTCTAGTAGAAGTTTGATCGCGATGCAACGGTCGGATCCAAAGTCATGTCCCTTTCAAACCGTTCCTGAAGACAGGCGCTACCAGACCGCCACTTCATCGAGTATGGATTCCACATGCACTCCATGGAAAAGGGCCTCCGAAAACTCTAGTAAAAGTTTGATCGCGATGCAACGGTCGGATCCAAAGTCATGTCCCTTTCAAACCGTTCCTGAAGACAGGCGCTACCAGACCGCCACCTCATCGAGTATGGATTCCACATGCACTCCATGGAAAAGGGCCTGCGGAAATCCTGTAAAAGTTTGATCGCGATCCAACAGTCGTATCAAAAGTTATGACCCTTTTGTACCGTTACTCTATCCTGGCGCTACCAGACCTCCACCTCACCGAGTATGGATTCCACATGCACTCCATGCAAAAGGGCCTCCGGAAACTCTAGTAAAAGTTTGATCGCGATGCAACGGTTGGATCCAAAGTCATGTCCCTTTCGAACCGTTACTGAAACCTGACGCTACCAGACCGCCACCTCACCGAGTATGGATTCCACATGCATTCCATGGAAAAGGTCCCCCGGAAACTCCAGTAAAAGTTTGATTGCGATCCGACGGTCGGATCCAAAGTGATGGCCCTTTCGAACCGTTACTCTAGCCTGGCGCTACCAGACCTCCACCTCACCGAGTATGGATTCCACTTGCACTCCATGGAAAAGGGCCTCCGGAAACTCTAGTAGAAGTTTGATCGCGATGCAACGGTCGGATCCAAAGTCATGTCCCTTTCAAACCGTTCCTGAAGACAGGCGCTACCAGACCGCCACCTCATCGAGTATGGATTCCACATGCACTCCATGGAAAAGGGCCTCCGAAAACTCTAGTAAAGGTTTGATCGCGATGCAACGGTCGGATCCAAAGTCATGTCCCTTTCAAACCGTTCCTGAAGACAGGCGCTACCAGACCGCCACCTCATCGAGTATGGATTCCACATGCACTCCATGGAAAAGGGCCTGCGGAAATCCTGTAAAAGTTTGATCGCGATCCAACAGTCGTATCAAAAGTTATGACCCTTTTGTACCGTTACTCTATCCTGGCGCTACCAGACCTCCACCTCACCGAGTATGGATTCCACATGCACTCCATGCAAAAGGGCCTCCGCAAACTCCAGTAAAAGTTTGATCGCGATCCAACGGTCGGATCCAAAGTGATGCCCTTTCAAACCGTTACTCAAGCCGGTGGGTACCACACCTCCACCTCACCATGTATGGATTCCACATGCACTACATGGAAAAGGGCCTCCGAAAACTACATGGAAAGTTTGAATGCGATCCAACGGTCGGATCAAAAGTTATGGCCTTTACAAACCGTTACTCAAGCCTGGCGCTACCAGACCTCCACCTCATCGAGTATGGATTCCACTTGCACACCATGGAAAAGGGCCTCCGGAAACTCTAGTAAAAGTTTGATCGCGATGCAACGGTCGGATCCAAAGTCATGTCCCTTTCGAACCGTTACTGAAGCCTGACGCTACCAGACCGCCACCTCACCGAGTATGGATTCCACATGCCTTCCATGGAAAAGGGCCCCCGGAAACTCCAGTAAAAGTTTGATTGTGATCCGACGGTCGGATCCAAAGTGATGGCCCTTTCGAACCGTTACTCTAGCCTGGCGCTACCAGACCTCCACCTCACCGAGTATGGATTCCACATGCACTCCATGGAAAAGGGCCTCCAGAAACTCTAGTAGAAGTTTGATCGCGATGCAACGGTCGGATCCAAAGTCATGTCCCTTTCAAACCGTTCCTGAAGACAGGCGCTACCAGACCGCCACCTCATCGAGTATGGATTCCACATGCACTCCATGGAAAAGGGCCTCCGAAAACTCTAGTAAAAGTTTGATCGCGATGCAACGGTCGGATCCAAAGTCATGTCCCTTTCAAACCGTTCCTGAAGACAGGCGCTACCAGACCGCCACCTCATCGAGTATGGATTCCACATGCACTCCATGGAAAAGGGCCTGCGGAAATCCTGTAAAAGTTTGATCGCGATCCAACAGTCGGATCAAAAGTTATGACCCTTTTGTACCGTTACTCTATCCTGGCGCTACCAGACCTCCACCTCACCGAGTATGGATTCCACATGCACTCCATGCAAAAGGGCCTCCGGAAACTCCAGTAAAAGTTTGATCGCGATCCAACGGTCGGATCCAAAGTGATGCCCTTTCAAACCGTTACTCAAGCCGGTGGCTACCACACCTCCACCTCACCATGTATGGATTCCACATGCACTACATGGAAAAGGGCCTCCGGAAACTACATGGAAAGTTTGAACGCGATCCAACGGTCGGATCAAAAGTTATGGCCCTTACGAACCGTTACTCAAGCCTGGCGCTACCAGACCTCCACCTCATCGAGTATGGATTCCACATGCACACCATGGAAAAGGGCCTCCGGAAACTCTAGTAAAATTTTGATCGCGATGCAACGGTCGGATCCAAAGTCATGATGGCCCTTTCGAACCGTTACTCTAGCCTGGCGCTACCAGACCGCCACCTCACCGAGTATGGATTCCACATGCACTCCATGGAAAAGGGCCTCCGGAAACTCTAGTAGAAGTTTGATCGCGATGCAACGGTCGGATCCAAAGTCATGTCCCTTTCAAACCGTTCCTGAAGACAGGCGCTACCAGACCGCCACCTCATCGAGTATGGATTCCACATGCACTCCATGGAAAAGGGCCTGCGGAAATCCTGTAAAAGTTTGATCGCGATCCAACGGTCGGATCAAAAGTTATGACCCTTTTGTACCATTACTCTATCCTGGCGCTACCAGACCTCCACCTCACCGAGTATGGATTCCACATGCACTCCATGCAAAAGGGCCTCCGGAAACTCTAGTAAAAGTTTGATCGCGATCCAACAGTCGGATCCAAAGTGACGCCCTTTCAAACCGTTACTCAAGCTGGTGGCTACCACACCTCCACCTCACCATGTATGGATTCCACATGCACTACATGGAAAAGGGCCTCCGGAAACTACATGGAAAGTTTGAACGCGATCCAACGGTCGGATCAAAAGTGATGGCCCTTACGAACCGTTACTCAAGCCTGGCGCTACCAGACCTCCACCTCATCGAGTATGGATTCCACTTGCACACCATGGAAAAGGGCCTCCAGAAACTCTAGTAAAAGTTTGATCGCGATGCAACGGTCGGATCCAAAGTCATTTCCCTTTCGAACCATTACTGAAGCCTGACGCTACCAGACCGCCACCTCACCGAGTATGGATTCCACATGCATTCCATGGAAAAGGGCCCCTGGAAACTCCAGTAAAAGTTTGATCGCGATCAGACGGTCGGATCCAAAGTGATGGCCCTTTCGAACCGTTAGTCTAGCCTGGCGCTACCAGACCTCCACCTCACCGAGTAAGGATTCCAAATGCACTACATGGAAAAGGGCCTCCGGAAACTCTAGTAAAAGTTTCATCGCGATGCAACGGTCGGATCCAAAGTCATGTCCCTTTCAAACCGTTCCTGAAGACAGGCGCTACCAGACCGCCACCTCATCGAGTATGTATTCCACATGCACTCCATGGAAAAGGACCTCCGAAAACTCTAGTAAAAGTTTGATCGCGATGCAACGGTCGGATCCAAAGTCATGTCCCTTTCATACCGTTCCTGAAGACAGGCGCTCCCAGACCGCCACCTCATCGAGTATGGATTCCACATGCACTCCATGGAAAAGGGCCTGCGGAAATCCTGTAAAAGTTTGATCGCGATCCAACAGTCGGATCAAAAGTTATGACCCTTTTGTACCGTTACTCTATCCTGGCGCTACCAGACCTCCACCTCACCGAGTATGGATTCCACATGCATTCCATGGAAAAGGGCCCCCGAAAACTCTAGTAAAAGTTTGATCGCGATGCAACGGTCGGATCCAAAGTCATGTCCCTTTCAAACCGTTCCTGAAGACAGGCGCTACCAGACCGCCACCTCATCGAGTATGGATTCCACATGCACTCCATGGAAAAGGGCCTGCGGAAATCCTGTAAAAGTTTGATCGCGATCCAACAGTCGTATCAAAAGTTTTGACCCTTTTGTACCGTTACTCTATCCTGGCGCTACCAGACCTCCACCTCACCGAGTATGGATTCCACATGCACTCCATGCAAAAGGGCCTCCGGAAACTCTAGTAAAAGTTTGATCGCGATGCAACGGTTGGATCCAAAGTCATGTCCCTTTCGAACCGTTACTGAAACCTGACGCTACCAGACCGCCACCTCACCGAGTATGGATTCCACATGCATTCCATGGAAAAGGTCCCCCGGAAACTCCAGTAAAAGTTTGATTGCGATCCGACGGTCGGATCCAAAGTGATGGCCCTTTCGAACCGTTACTCTAGCCTGGCGCTACCAGACCTCCACCTCACCGAGTATGGATTCCACTTGCACTCCATGGAAAAGGGCCTCCGGAAACTCTAGTAGAAGTTTGATCGCGATGCAACGGTCGGATCCAAAGTCATGTCCCTTTCAAACCGTTCCTGAAGACAGGCGCTACCAGACCGCCACCTCATCGAGTATGGATTCCACATGCACTCCATGGAAAAGGGCCTCCGAAAACTCTAGTAAAGGTTTGATCGCGATGCAACGGTCAGATCCAAAGTCATGTCCCTTTCAAACCGTTCCTGAAGACAGGCGCTACCAGACCGCCACCTCATCGAGTATGGATTCCACATGCACTCCATGGAAAAGGGCCTGCGGAAATCCTGTAAAAGTTTGATCGCGATCCAACAGTCGTATCAAAAGTTATGACCCTTTTGTACCGTTACTCTATCCTGGCGCTACCAGACCTCCACCTCACCGAGTATGGATTCCACATGCACTCCATGCAAAAGGGCCTCCGCAAACTCCAGTAAAAGTTTGATCGCGATCCAACGGTCGGATCCAAAGTGATGCCCTTTCAAACCGTTACTCAAGCCGGTGGGTACCACACCTCCACCTCACCATGTATGGATTCCACATGCACTACATGGAAAAGGGCCTCCGAAAACTACATGGAAAGTTTGAATGCGATCCAACGGTCGGATCAAAAGTTATGGCCTTTACAAACCGTTACTCAAGCCTGGCGCTACCAGACCTCCACCTCATCGAGTATGGATTCCACTTGCACACCATGGAAAAGGGCCTCCGGAAACTCTAGTAAAAGTTTGATCGCGATGCAACGGTCGGATCCAAAGTCATGTCCCTTTCGAACCGTTACTGAAGCCTGACGCTACCAGACCGCCACCTCACCGAGTATGGATTCCACATGCCTTCCATGGAAAAGGGCCCCCGGAAACTCCAGTAAAAGTTTGATTGTGATCCGACGGTCGGATCCAAAGTGATGGCCCTTTCGAACCGTTACTCTAGCCTGGCGCTACCAGACCTCCACCTCACCGAGTATGGATTCCACATGCACTCCATGGAAAAGGGCCTCCGGAAACTCTAGTAGAAGTTTGATCGCGATGCAACGGTCGGATCCAAAGTCATGTCCCTTTCAAACCGTTCCTGAAGACAGGCGCTACCAGACCGCCACCTCATCGAGTATGGATTCCACATGCACTCCATGGAAAAGGGCCTCCGAAAACTCTAGTAAAAGTTTGATCGCGATGCAACGGTCGGATCCAAAGTCATGTCCCTTTCAAACCGTTCCTGAAGACAGGCGCTACCAGACCGCCACCTCATCGAGTATGGATTCCACATGCACTCCATGGAAAAGGGCCTGCGGAAATCCTGTAAAAGTTTGATCGCGATCCAACAGTCGGATCAAAAGTTATGACCCTTTTGTACCGTTACTCTATCCTGGCGCTACCAGACCTCCACCTCACCGAGTATGGATTCCACATGCACTCCATGCAAAAGGGCCTCCGGAAACTCCAGTAAAAGTTTGATCGCGATCCAACGGTCGGATCCAAAGTGATGCCCTTTCAAACCGTTACTCAAGCCGGTGGGTACCACACCTCCACCTCACCATGTATGGATTCCACATGCACTACATGGAAAAGGGCCTCCGGAAACTACATGGAAAGTTTGAACGCGATCCAACGGTCGGATCAAAAGTTATGGCCCTTACGAACCGTTACTCAAGCCTGGCGCTACCAGACCTCCACCTCATCGAGTATGGATTCCACATGCACACCATGGAAAAGGGCCTCCGGAAACTCTAGTAAAATTTTGATCGCGATGCAACGGTCGGATCCAAAGTCATGATGGCCCTTTCGAACCGTTACTCTAGCCTGGCGCTACCAGACCGCCACCTCACCGAGTATGGATTCCACATGCACTCCATGGAAAAGGGCCTCCGGAAACTCTAGTAGAAGTTTGATCGCGATGCAACGGTCGGATCCAAAGTCATGTCCCTTTCAAACCGTTCCTGAAGACAGGCGCTACCAGACCGCCACCTCATCGAGTATGGATTCCACATGCACTCCATGGAAAAGGGCCTGCGGAAATCCTGTAAAAGTTTGATCGCGATCCAACGGTCGGATCAAAAGTTATGACCCTTTTGTACCATTACTCTATCCTGGCGCTACCAGACCTCCACCTCACCGAGTATGGATTCCACATGCACTCCATGCAAAAGGGCCTCCGGAAACTCTAGTAAAAGTTTGATCGCGATCCAACGGTCGGATCCAAAGTGATGCCCTTTCAAACCGTTACTCAAGCTGGTGGCTACCACACCTCCACCTCACCATGTATGGATTCCACATGCACTACATGGAAAAGGGCCTCCGGAAACTACATGGAAAGTTTGAACGCGATCCAATGGTCGGATCAAAAGTGATGGCCCTTACGAACCGTTACTCAAGCCTGGCGCTACCAGACCTCCACCTCATCGAGTATGGATTCCACTTGCACACCATGGAAAAGGGCCTCCAGAAACTCTAGTAAAAGTTTGATCGCGATGCAACGGTCGGATCCAAAGTCATTTCCCTTTCGAACCATTACTGAAGCCTGACGCTACCAGACCGCCACCTCACCGAGTATGGATTCCACATGCATTCCATGGAAAAGGGCCCCTGGAAACTCCAGTAAAAGTTTGATCGCGATCAGACGGTCGGATCCAAAGTGATGGCCCTTTCGAACCGTTAGTCTAGCCTGGCGCTACCAGACCTCCACCTCACCGAGTAAGGATTCCAAATGCACTACATGGAAAAGGGCCTCCGGAAACTCTAGTAAAAGTTTCATCGCGATGCAACGGTCGGATCCAAAGTCATGTCCCTTTCAAACCGTTCCTGAAGACAGGCGCTACCAGACCGCCACCTCATCGAGTATGTATTCCACATGCACTCCATGGAAAAGGACCTCCGAAAACTCTAGTAAAAGTTTGATCGTGATGCAACGGTCGGATCCAAAGTCATGTCCCTTTCATACCGTTCCTGAAGACAGGCGCTCCCAGACCGCCACCTCATCGAGTATGGATTCCACATGCACTCCATGGAAAAGGGCCTGCGGAAATCCTGTAAAAGTTTGATCGCGATCCAACAGTCGGATCAAAAGTTATGACCCTTTTGTACCGTTACTCTATCCTGGCGCTACCAGACCTCCACCTCACCGAGTATGGATTCCACATGCATTCCATGGAAAAGGGCCCCCGGAAACTCCAGTAAAAGTTTGATTGCGATTCGACGGTCGGATCCAAAGTGATGGCCCTTTCGAACCGTTACTCTAGCCTGGCGCTACCAGACCTCCACCTCACCGAGTATGGATTCCACATGCACTCCATGGAAAAGGGCCTCCGGAAACTCTAGTAGACGTTTGATCGCGATGCAACGGTCGGATCCAAAGTCATGTCCCTTTCAAACCGTTCCTGAAGACAGGCGCTACCAGACCACCACCTCATCGAGTATGGATTCCACATGCACTCCATGGAAAAGGGCCTCCGGAAACTCTAGTAAAAGTTTGATCGCGATGCAACGGTCGGATCCAAAGTCATGTCCCTTTCGAACCGTTACTGAAGCCTGACGCTACCAGACCGCCACCTCACCGAGTATGGATTCCACATGCATTCCATGGAAAAGGGCCCCCGGAAACTCCAGTAAAAGTTTGATTGTGATCCGACGGTCGGATCCAAAGTGATGGCCCTTTCGAACCGTTACTCTAGCCTGGCGCTACCAGACCTCCACCTCACCGAGTATGGATTCCACATGCACTCCATGGAAAAGGGCCTCCGGAAACTCTAGTAGAAGTTTGATCGCGATGCAACGGTCGGATCCAAAGTCATGTCCCTTTCAAACCGTTCCTGAAGACAGGCGCTACCAGACCTCTACCTCACCGAGTATGGATTCCACATGCACTCCATGGAAAAGGGCCTCCGGAAACTCTAGTAGAAGTTTGATCGCGATGCAACGGTCGGATCCAAAGTCATGTCCCTTTCAAACCGTTCCTGAAGACAGGCGCTACCAGACCGCCACCTCATCGAGTATGGATTCCACATGCACTCCATGGAAAAGGGCCTCCGGAAACTCTAGTAAAAGTTTGATCGCGATGCAACGGTCGGATCCAAAGTCATGTCCCTTTCAAACCGTTCCTGAAGACAGGCGCTACCAGACCTCCACCTCATCGAGTATGGATTCCACATGCACTCCATGGAAAAGGGCCTGCGGAAATCCTGTAAAAGTTTGATCGCGATCCAACAGTCGGATCAAAAGTTATGACCCTTTTGTACCGTTACTCTATCCTGGCGCTACCAGACCTCCACCTCACCGAGTATGGATTCCACATGCACTCCATGGAAAAGGGCCTCCGGAAACTCCACTAAAAGTTTGATCGCGATCCAACGGTCGGATCCAAAGTGATGCCCTTTCAAACCGTTACTCAAGCCGGTGGCTACCACACCTCCACCTCACCATGTATGGATTCCACATGCACTACATGGAAAAGGGCCTCCGGAAACTATATGGAAAGTTTGGACGCGATCCAACGGTCGGATCAAAAGTTATGGCCCTTCCGAACCGTTAGTCAAGCCTGGCGCTACCAGACCTCCACCTCACCGAGTATGGATTCCATATGCACACCATGGAAAAGGGCCTCCGGAAACTCTAGTAAAAGTTTGATCGCGATTCAACGGTCGGATCCAAAGTCATGTCCCTTTCGAACCGTTACTGAAGCTTGACGCTACCAGACCGCCACCTCACCGAGTATGGATTCCACATGCATACCATGGAAAAGGGCCTCCGGAAACTCGAGTACAAGTTTGATCACGATCCAACGGTCGGATCCAAAGTGATGGCCCTTTCGAGCCGTTACACAAGGCCGTGGCTACCACACCTCCACCTCACCGAGTATGGATTCCACATGCATTCCATGGAAAAGGGCCTCCGGAAACTCCAGTAAAAGTTTGATCGCGATCCGACGGTCGGATCCAAAGTGATGGCCCTTTCGAACCGTTACTCTAGCCTGGCGCTACCAGACCTCCACCTCACCGAGTATGGATTCCACATGCACTCCATGGAAAAGGGCCTCCGGAAACTCCAACTAAAGTTTGATCGCGATGCAACGGTCGGATCCAAAGTCATGTCCCTTTCAAACCGTTCCTGAAGACAGGCGCTACCAGACCGCCACCTCATCGAGTATGGATTCCACAAGCCCTCCATGGAAAAGGGCCTCCAGAAACTACATGGAAAGTTTGAACGCGATCCAACGGTCGGATCAAAAGTTATGGCCCTTACGAACCGTTACTTAAGCCTGGCGCTACCAGACCTCCACCTCATCGAGTATGGATTCCACATGCACACCATGGAAATGGGCCTCCGGAAACTCTAGTAAAAGTTTGATCGCGATGCAACTGTCGGATCCAAAGTCATGTCCCTTTCGAACCGTTACTGAAGCCTGACGCTACCAGACCGCCACCTCACCGAGTATGGATTCCACATGCATTCCATGGAAAAGGGCCCCTGGAAACTCCAGTAAAAGTTTGATTGCGATCCGACGGTCGGATCCAAAGTGATGGCCCTTATGAACCGTTACTCTAGCCTGGCGCTACCAGACCTCCACCTCACCGAGTATGGATTCCACATGCACTACATGGAAAAGGGCCTCCGGAAACTCTAGTAGAAGTTTGATCGCGATGCAACGGTCAGATCCAAAGTCATGTCCCTTTCAAACCGTTCCTGAAGACAGGCGCTACCAGACCGCCACCTCATCGAGTATGGATTCCACATGCACTCCATGGAAAAGGGCCTCCGGAAATCCTGTAAAAGTTTGATCGCGATCCAACAGTCGGATCAAAAGTTATGACCCTTTCATACCGTTTCTCTATCCTGGCGCTACCAGACCTCCACCTGACCGAGTATGGATTCCACATGCACTCCATGGAAAAGGGCCTCCGGAAACTCCAGTAAAAGTTTGATCGCGATCCAACGGTGGGATCCAAAGTTATGGCCCTTTCAAATTATTACTCAATCCTGTGGCTACCACACCTCCACCTCACCGTGTATGGATTCCACATGCACTACATGGAAAAGGGACTCCGGAAACTCCAGTAAAAGTTTGATCGCGATCCAACGGTAGGATCCAAAGTTATGGCCCTTTTGAACCGTTACTCAATCCTGTGGCTACCACACATCCACCTCACTGTGTATGGATTCCTCATGCACTCCATGGAAAAGGGCCTCCGGAAACTCTAGTAAAAGTTTGATCGCGATCCAATGGTCGGATCCAAAGTTATGGCCCTTTCAAATTGTTACTCAATCTTGTGGCTACCACACCTCCACCTCACCGTGTATGGATTCCACATGCACTCCATGGAAAAGGGCCTCCGGAAACTCTAGTAAAAGTTTGGTCGCGATCCAACGGTCGGATAAAAAGTTATGACCCTTTCGAACCGTTACTCTATCCTGGCACTACCAGACGTCCACCTCAACGAGTATGGATACCATATGCACTCCATGGAAAAGGGCCTCCGGAAACTCTAGTAAAACTTTGATCGCGATCCAAGGGTTGGATCCAAAGTTATGGCCCTTTCAAATTGTTACTCAAGCCTGTGGCTACCACACCTCCACCTCATTGTGTATGCATTCTACATGCACTCCATGGAAAAGGGCCTCCGGATGCTTCAGTAAAAGTTTGATCGCGATCCAACGGTCGGATCCAATGTTATGGCCCTTTCGAACCGTTACTCAAGCCCGTGGCTACCACACCTCCACCTCACTGTGTTTGGATTCAACATGGACTCCATGGAAAAGGGCCTACGGAAAGTCCAGTAAAAGTTTGATACCGATCCAACGGTGGGATCCAAGGTTATGCCCCTTTCGAACCGTTACTCAAGCCTGTGGCTACCACACATCTACCTCACTGTGTATGCATTCCTCATGCACTCCATGGAAAAGGGCCTCCGAAAACTCTAGTAAAAGTTTGATCGCAATCCAATGGTCGGATCCAAAGTTATGGCCCTTTCAAATTGTTACTCAATCTTGTGGCTACCTCACCTCCACCTCACCGTGTATGGATTCCACATGCACTACATGGAAAAGGGCCTCCGGGAACTCCAGTAAATGTTTGGTCGCGATCCAACGGTCGGATCAAAAGTTATGACCCTTTCGAACCGTTACTCAAGCCTGTGGCTACCACACCTCAACCTCACCGTGTATGGATTCCACATGCATTCCATGGAAAAGGGACTTCGGAAACTCCAGTAAAAGTGTGATCGCGATCCAACGGTGGGATCCAAAGTTATGGCCCTTTCGAACCGTTACTCAAGCCTGTGGCTACCACACATCCACCTCACTGTGTATGGATTCCTCATGCACTCCATGCAAAAGGGCCTCCAGAAACTCTAGTAAAAGTTTGATCGTGATCCAACGGTCGGATCCAAAGTTATGGCCCTTCAAACCGTTACTCTAGCTTGGCCCTCCCAGACCTCCACCTCACCGTGTATGGATTCCACTTGCACTCCATGGAAAAGGGACTCCGGAAACTCCAGTAAAAGTTTGATCGCGATCCAACGATGGGATCCAAAGTTATGGCCCTTTGGAACAGTTACTCAAGCCTGTGGCTACAACACATCCACCTCACCGTGTATGGATTCCACATGCACTACATGGAAAAGGGCCTCCGGGAACTCCAGTAAACGTTTGATTGCGATCCAACAGTCGAATCCAAAGTTCTGGCCCTTTCCAACCGTTACTCAAGCATGTGGCTACCACACCTCAACCTCACCGTGTATGGATTCCACATGCATTCCATGGAAAAGGGACTCCGGAAACTCCAGTAAAAGTTTGATCGCGATCCAACGGTGGGATCCAAAGTTATGGCCCTTTCGAACCGTTACTCAAGCCTGTGGCTACCACACATCCACCTCACTGTGTATGGATTCCTAATGCACTCCATGGAAAAGGGCCTCCAGAAACTCGAGTAAAAGTTTGATCGCGATCCAACTGTGGGATCCAAAGTTATGGCCTTTTCGAACCGTTACTCAAGCCTGTGGCTACCACACCTCAACCTCACCGTGTATGGATTCCACATGCATTCCATGGAAAAGGGCCTCCGGAAACTCTAGTAAAAGTTTGGTCGCGATCCAACGGTCGGATCAAAAGTTATGACCCTTTCGAACCGTTACTCTATCCTGGCACTACCAGACGTCCACCTCACCGAGTATGGATACCACATGCACTCCATGGAAAAGGGCCTCCGGAAACTCTAGTAAAACTTTGATCGCGATCCAAGGGTCGGATCCAAAGTTATGGCCCTTTCAAATTGTTACTCAAGCCTGTGGCTACCACACCTCCACCTCACTGTGTATGGATTCTACATGCACTCCATGGAAAAGGGCCTCCGGATGCTTTGGTAAAAGTTTGATCGCGATCCAACGGTCGGATCCAAAGTTATGGCCCTTTCGAACCGTTACTCAAGCCCGTGGCTACCACACCTCCACCTCACTGTGTTTGGATGCAACATGTACTCCATGGAAAAGGGCCTACGGAAAGTCCAGTAAAAGTTTGATCGCGATCCAACGGTGGGATCCAAGGTTATGCCCCTATCGAACCGTTACTCAAGCCTGTGGCTACCACACATCCACCTCACTGTGTATGCATTCCTCATGCACCCCATGGAAAAGGGCCTCCGGAAACTCTAGTAAAAGTTTGATCGCGATCCAATGGTCGGATCCAAAGTTATGGCCCTTTCAAATTGTTACTCAATCTTGTGGCTACCACACCTCCACCTCACCGTGTATGGATTCCACATGCACTACATGGAAAAGGGCCTCCGGGAACTCCAGTAAACGTTTGATTGCGATTCAACGGTCGGATCCAAAGTTCTGGCCCTTTTCAATCGTTACTCAAGCCTGTGGCTACCACACCTCAACATCACCGTGTATGGATTCCACATGCATTCCATGGAAAATGGACTCCGGAAACTCCAGTAAAAGTTTGATCGCGATCCAACAATAGGATCCAAAGTTATGGCCCTTTCAAACTGTTACTAAAGCCTGTGGCTACCACACATCCACCTCACTGTGTATGGATTCCTCATGCACTCCATGGAAAAGGGCCTCCGGAAACTCTAGTAAAAGTTTGATCGCGATCCAACGGTCGGATCCAAAGTTATGGCCCTTTCAAACCATTACTCTAGCTTGGCCCTCCCAGACCTCCACCTCACCGGGTATGGATTCCACTTGCACTCCATGGAAAAGGGACTCCGGAAACTCCAGTAAAAGTTTGATCGCGATCCAACGATGGGATCCAAAGTTATGGCCCTTTCGAACCGTTACTCAAGCCTATGGCTACCACACATCCACCTCACCGTGTATGGATTCCACATGCACTACATGGAAAAGGGCCTCCGAGAACTCCAGTAAACGTTTGATTGCGATCCAACGGTCGGATCCAAAGTTCTGGCCCTTTCAAACCGTTACTCTAGCTTGGCCCTACCAGACCTCCACCTCACCGTGTATGGATTCCACTTGCATTCCATGGAGAAGGGCCTCCTGAAACTCTAGTAAAAGTTTGGTCGCGATCCAACGGTCGGATCAAAAGTTATGACCCTTTCGAACCGTTACTCTATCCTGGCGCTACCAGACGTCCACCTCACCAAGTATGGATACCACATGCACTCCATGGAAAAGGGCCTCCGGAAACTCTAGTAAAAGTTTGATCGCGATCCAATGGTCGGATCCAAAGTTATGGCCCTTTGAAATTGTTACTCAAGCCTGTGGCTACCATCCACCTCACTGTGTATGGATTCTACATGCACTCCATGGAAAAGGGCCTCCGGAAGCTTTAGTAAAAGTTTGATCGCGATCCAACGGTCGGATCCAAAGTTATGGCCCTTTCGAACCATTACTCAAACCCGTGGCTACCACACCTCCACCTCACTGTGTTTGGATTCAACATGTACTCCATGGAAAAGGGCCTACGGAAAGTCCAATAAAAGTTTGATCGCGATCCAACGGTGTTTGGATTCCACATGCATTCCATATGCACCTCATTGAGTAACGGTTCGAAAGGGCAATCACTTTGGATCCGACCGTCGGATCGCGATCAAACATTTACTGGAGTTTCCGGAGGCCCTTTTCCATGGAATGCATGTGGAATCCATACTCGGTGAGGTGGCGGTCTGGTAGCGTCAGGCTTAAGTAACGATTCGAAAGGGACATGACTTTGGATCCGACCGTTGCATCGCGATCAAACTTTTACTAGAGTTTCTGGAGGCCCTTTTCCATGGTGTGCATGTGGAATCCATACTCGGTGAGGTGGAGGTCTGGTAGCGCCAGGCTTGAGTAACAGTTCGGAAGGGCCATAACTTTTGATCCGACCGTTGGATCGCGTTCAAACTTTCCATGTAGTTTCCGGAGGCCCTTTTCCATGTAGTGCATGTGGAATCCATACATGGTGAGGTGGAGGTGTGGTAGCCACCGGCTTGAGTAACGGTTTGAAAGGGCATCACTTTGGATCCGACCGTTGGATCGCGATCAAACTTTTACAGGACTTTCCGGAGGCCCTTTTCCATGGAGTGCATGAGGAATCCATACACAGTGAGGTGGATGTGTGGTAGCCACAGGCTTGAGTAACGGTTCGAAAGGGCCATAACTTTGGATCCTATCGTTGGATCGCGATCAAACTTTTTCTCGAGTTTCCGGAGTCCCTTTTCCATGGAATGCATGTGGAATCCATACACGGTGAGGTTGAGGTGTGGTAGCCACAGGCTTGAGTAACGATTGGAAAGGGCCAGAACTTTGGATCCGACCGTTGGATCGCAATCAAACGTTTACTGGAGTTCCCGGAGGCCCTTTTCCATGTAGTGCATGTGGAATCCATACACGGTGAGGTGGAGGTGTGGTAGCCACAGGATTGAGTAACAATTTGAAAGGGCCATAACTTTGGATCCGACCATTGGATCGCGATCAAACTTTTACTAGAGTTTCCGGAGGCCCTTTTCCATGGAGTGCATGTGGTATCCATACTCGGTGAGGTGGAGGTCTGGTAGCGCCAGGATAGAGTAACGGTTCGAAAGGGTCATAACTTTTGATCCGACCGTTGGATCGCGACCAAACTTTTACTAGAGTTTCCGGAGGCCCTTTTCCATGGAGTGCATGAGGAATCCATACATAGTGAGGTGGATGTGTGGTAGCCACAGGCTTGAGTAACGGTTCAAAAGGGCCATAACTTTGGATCCTACCGTTGGATGGCGATCAAACTTTTACTGGAGTTTCCGGAGTCCCTTTTCCATGTAGTGCATGTGGAATCCATACACGGTGAGGTGGAGGTGTGGTAGCCACAGGATTGAGTAACAATTTGAAAGGGCCATAACTTTGGATCTGACCATTGGATCGCGATCAAACTTTTACTAGAGTTTCCGGAGGCCCTTTTCCATGGAGTGCATGTGGTATCCATACTCGGTGAGGTGGAGGTCTGGTAGCGCCAGGATAGAGTAACGGTTCGAAAGGGTGATAACTTTTGATCCGACCGTTGGATCGCGACCAAACTTTTACTAGAGTTTCCGGAGGCCCTTTTCCATGGAGTGCAAGTGGAATCCATACACGGTGAGGTGGAGGTCTGGTAGGGCCAAGCTAGAGTAACGGTTTGAAAGGGCCATAACTTTGGATCCGACCGTTGGATCGCGATCAAACTTTTACAGGACTTTCCGGAGGCCCTTTTCCATGGAGTGCATGAGGAATCCAGACACAGTGAGGTGGATGTGTGGTAGCCACAGGCTTGAGTAACGGTTCGAAAGGGCCATAACTTTGGATCCTACCGTTGGATCGTGATCAAACTTTTACTGGAGTTTCCGGAGTCCCTTTTCCATGGAATGCATGTGGAATCCATACACGATGAGGTTGAGGTGTGGTAGCCACATGCTTGAGTAACGGTTTGAAAGGGCCAGAACTTTGGATCCGACCGTTGGATCGCAATCAAACATTTACTGGAGTTCCTGGGGGCCCTTTTCCATGTAGTGCATGTGGAATCTATACACTGTGAGGTGGAGGTGTGGTAGCCACCGGCTTGAGTAACGGTTCGAAAGGGCCATCACTTTGCAACCGACCGTTGGATCGCGATCAAACTTTTACTAGAGTTTCCGGAGGCCCTTTTCCATGGAGTGCATGAGGAATGCATACACAGTGAGGTGGATGTGTGGTAGCCACAGGCTTGAGTAACGGTTCGAAAGGGGCATAACCTTGGATCCGACCGTTAGATCGCGATCAAACTTTTACTGAAGTTTCCGGAGGCCCTTTTCCATGGTGTGCACGTAGAATCCATACACAGTGAGGTGGAGGTGTGGTAGCCACAGGCTTGAGTAACGGTTGGAAAGGGCCAGAACTTTGGATCCGACCGTTGGATCGCAATCAAACATTTACTAGTGTTCCTGGAGGCCCTTTTCCATGTAGTGCATGTGGAATCTATACACGCTGAGGTGGAGGTGTGGTAGCTACCGGCTTGAGTAACGGTTCGAAAGGGCCATCACTTTGCAACCGACCGTTGGATCGCGATCAAACTTTTACTAGAGTTTCCGGAGGCCCTTTTCCATGGAGTGCATGTGGTTTCCATACTCGGTGAGGTGGAGGTCTGGTAGCGCCAGGATAGAGTAACGGTTCGAAAGGGTCATAACTTTTGATCCGACCGTTGGATCGCGACCAAACTTTTACTAGAGTTTCCGGAGGCCCTTCTCCATGGAGTGCAAGTGGAATCCATACACGGTGAGGTGGAGGTCTGGTAGGGCCAAGCTAGAGTAACGATTGGAAAGTGCCATAACTTTGGATCCGACCGTTGGATCGCGATCAAACTTTTACAGGACTTTCCGGAGGCCCTTTTCCATGGAGTGCATGAGGAATCCAGACACAGTGAGGTGGATGTGTGGTAGCCACAGGCTTGAGTAACGGTTCGAAAGGGCCATAACTTTGGATCCTACCGTTGGATCGCGATCAAACTTTTACAGGACTTTCCGGAGGCCCTTTTTCATGGAGTGCATGAGGAATCCAGACACAGTGAGGTGGATGTGTGGTAGCCACAGGCTTGAGTAACGGTTCGAAAGGGGCATAACCTTGGATCCGACCGTTGGATCGCGATCAAACTTTTACTGAAGTTTCCGGAGGCCCTTTTCCATGGAGTGCATGTAGAATCCATACACAGTGAGGTGGAGGTGTGGTAGCCACAGGCTTGAGTAACGGTTCGAAAGGGGCATAACCTTGGATCCCACCGTTGGATCGCGATCAAACTTTTACTGGACTTTCCGTAGGCCCTTTTCCATGGAGTACATGTTGAATCCAAACACAGTGAGGTGGAGGTGTGGTAGCCACGGGCTTGAGTAACGGTTCGAAAGGGCCATAACTTTGGATCCGATCGTTGGATCGCGATCAAACTTTTACTGAAGCTTTCGGAGGCCCTTTTCCATGGAGTGCATGTAGAATCCATACACAGTGAGGTGGAGGTGTGGTAGCCACAGGCTTGAGTAACAATTTGAAAGGGCCATAACTTTGGATCCGACCATTGGATCGCGATCAAACTTTTACTAGAGTTTTCGGAGGCCCTTTTCCATGGAGTGCATGTGGTATCCATACTCGGTGAGGTGGAGGTCTGGTAGCGCCAGGATAGAGTAACGGTTCGAAGTGCCTCCGGAAACTCCTGTTAAAGTTTGATCGCGATCCAACGGTTGAATCCAAAGTGATGGCCCTTTCGAACCGTACTCAAGCCGGTGGCTACCACACCTCCGTTCACCGTGTTTCGATTCCACATGCACTACATGGAAAAGGTCCTCTGGGAACTCCAGTAAATGTTTGATTGCGATCCAACGGTCAGATCCAAACTTTTGGCCCTTTCCAACCGTTATTCACTAGTGGCTACCACACCTCAACCTTACCGTGTATGGATTCCACATGCACTCCATGGAAAAGGGTCTCCGAAAACTCCAGTAAAAGTTTAATCGCGATCTAACGGTTGGATCCAAAGTTATGGCCCTTTTAAACCGTTACTCAAGCTTATGGCTACCACACCTCTACCTCACTGTGTATGGATTCCACATGCACTCCATGGAAAAGGGCCTCCGCAAACTCCAGTAAAAGTTTGATCATGATCCAACGGTTGGATCCAAAGTTATGGCCCTCTCGAACCGTTACTCCAGCCTGTGGCTACCACACCTCCACCTCACGGTGTGTGGATTCCACTCCATAGAGAAGGGCCTCCGGAAACTCCAGTAAAAGTTTGATCGCGATGATCATGTTGTGTTGCAGCTTCTCTTGGCTGGAAGGGAGCAATTTTGGGTTCTCTTTATAATACTATGTGTGGCTGCTGTTGGCCTTGGGGTTGTTTTATTAAAGATAATTTCTGGGGAGCTTGTTCCCTTTTTTTTTTAGTTTAGGGTATCTGTTACCCTCCTATTCTGTATATATTTTGTTTTGGCTGCTTTTGTGGCCTGGTTACTTTTGATCTTAATATATTCTTACATTTGATAAAAAAAAATTAAAATTGATCGCGATGCAACGGTCGGATCCAAAGTTATAGCCCTTTCGAACCGTTACTCAAGCTCGTGGCTACCACACCTCCACCTTACCGTGTATGGATTCAACATGCACTCCATGGAAAAGGGTCTCCGGAAACTCCAGTAAAAGTTTGATCGCCATCCAACGGTCGGATCCAAAGTGATGGCCCTTTTGAACTGTTACTCAAGGCGGTGGCTACCACACCTCCACCTCACCGTGTATGGATTCCACATGCACTCCATGGAAGAGGGCCTCCGGGAACTCCAGTAAATGTTTGATTGCGATCCAACGGTCCGATCCAAAGTTATGGCCCTTTCGAACCATTACTCAAGCCTGACGCTACCACACCTCCACCTCACCATGTATGGATTCCACTTGCACTCGATGGAAAAAGGCTTCCGGAAACTCCTGTAAAAGTTTGATCGCCATCCAACGGTCGCATCCAAAGTTATGGCCCTTTCGAACCGTTACTCTAGCCTGGCGCTACCAGACCTCCACCTCACGGTGTATGGATTCCACTTGCACTCCATGGAGAAGGGGCTCCGGAAACTCCAGTAAAAGTTTGATCGCGATCCAAAGTTATAGCCCTTTCGAACCGTTACTCTAGCCTGGCGGTACCAGACCTCCACCTCACCGTGTATGGATTCCACTTGCACTCCATGGAGAAGGGCCTTCGGAAACTCCAGTAAAAGTTTGATCGCGATCCAACGGTCGGATCCAAAGTGATGGCCCTTTTGAACTGTTACTCAAGGCGGTGGCTACCACACCTCCACCTCACCGTGTATGGATTCCACATGCACTCCATGGAAAAGGGCCTCCGGGAACTCCAGTAAACGTTTGATTGCGATCCAACGGTCAGATCCAAAGTTATGGCCCTTTCGAACCGTTACTCAAGCCTGACGCTACCACACCTCCACCTCACCATGTATGGATTCCACTTGCACTCGATGGAAAAAGGCTTCCGGAAACTCCTGTAAAAGTTTGATCGCCATCCAACGGTCGCATCCAAAGTTATGGCCCTTTCGAACCGTTACTCTAGCCTGGCGCTACCAGACCTCCACCTCACGGTGTATGGATTCCACTTGCACTCCATGGAGAAGGGGCTCCGGAAACTCCAGTAAAAGTTTGATCGCGATCCAAAGTTATAGCCCTTTCGAACCGTTACTCTAGCCTGGCGGTACCAGATCTCCACCTCACCGTGTATGGATTCCACTTGCACTCCATGGAGAAGGGCCTTCGGAAACTCCAGTAAAAGTTTCATTGCGATCCAACGGTCGGATCCAAAGTGATGGCCCTTTCGAACCGTTACTCAAGGCGGTGGCTACCTCACCTCCACCTCACCGAGTATGGATTCCACATGCACTCCATGGAAACGGGCCACCGGAAACTCCAGTAAAAGTTTGATCGAGATCCAGCGGTGGGATCAAAAGTTATAGCCCTTCGGAACCGTTACTCTAGCTTGGCACTACTAGACCTCTACCTCATCGAGTATGGATTCAATATGCACTCCATGGAAACAGGCCTCCGGAAACTCCAGGAAAAGTTTGATCGCGATCCAATGGTCGGATCCAAAGTTATGGCCCTTTCGAACCATTACTAAAGCTTGTGCCTACCACACCTCCACCTCACCGTGTATGGATTGTACATGCACTTCATGGAAAAGGGCCTCTAGAAACTCTAGTAAAAGTTTGATCGCGATACAACGGTCGGATCAAAATTTATGGCCCTTTCGAACCGTTACTAAAGCCTGGCGCTACCAGACCTCCACCTCACCGTGTATGGATTCCACTTGCACTCCATGGAAAAGGGCCTTCGGAAACTCCAGTAAAAGTTTGATCGCGATCCAACGGTGGGATCAAAAGTTATAGCCCTTCGGAACCGTTACTCTAGCCTGGAACTACGAGACCTCCACCTCACTGAGTATGGATTCCACATGCACTCCATGGAAACGGGCCACCAGAAACTCCAGTAAAAGTTTGATCGAGATCCAGCGGTGGGATCAAAAGTTATAGCCCTTCGGAACCGTTAGTCTAGCCTGGCACTACTAGACCTCCACCTCACCGAGTATGGATTCCATATGGACTCCATGGAAACGGGCCTCCGGAAACTCCAGCAAAAGTTTGATAGCGATCCAAAGGTCGGATCCAAAGTTATGACCCTTTCGAACCATTACTAAAGCCTGTGCCTACCACACCTCCACCTCACCGTGTATGGATTCCACATGCACTTCATGGAAAAGGGCCTCTAGAAACTCCAGTAAAAGTTTGATCGCGATACAACGGTTGGATGCAAAGTTATGGCCCTTTCGAACCGTTACTAAAGCCTGGCGCTACCAGACGTCCACCTCACTGTGTATGGATTCCACTTGCCCTCCATGGAAAAGGGCGTCCGGAAACTCCAGTAAAAGTTTGATCGCAATCCAATGGTCAAATCCAAAGTTATGGCCCTTTTGAACCGTTACTGAAGCCTGGCACTACCAGACCGCCACCTCACAGAGTATAGATTCCACATGCATACCACGGAAAAGGGCCTCCGAAAACTCAGTAATAGTTTGATCGCGATCCAACGATCGAATCCATAGTTATGGCTCTTTTGAACCGTTACTGAAGCCTGGCGCTACCAGACCGCCACGTCACCGTGTATGGATTCCACATGCACCCCATGGAAAAGGTCCTCCGGGAACCCTAGTAAAAGTTTGATCGCGATCCAACGGTCGGATCCAAATTTATGGCCCTTTCAAACCGTTTCTCTAGCTTGGCCCTACCAGACCTCCACCTCACCGTGTATGGATTCCACATGCACTCCATGGAAAAGGGCCTCCGGGAACTCTAGTAAAAGTTTGATCGCGATCAACGGTCGGATCCAAATTTATGGCCCTTTCAAACCGTTTCTCTAGCTTGGCCCTACCAGACCTCCACCTCACCGTGTATGGATTCCACTTGCACTCGATGGAGAAGGGCTTCCGGAAACTCCAGTAAAAGTTTGATCGCGATCCAACGGTCGGATCCAAAGTTATGGCCCTTTCGAACCGTTACTCAAGCCTGTGGCTACCACACCTCCACCTCACCGTGTATGGATTCCACATGCACTCCATGGAGAAGGGACTCCGGAAACTCCAGTAAAAGTTTGATCGTGATCCAACGGTCGGATCCAAAGTTAAGGCCCTTTCGAACCATTACGAAATCCTATACCTACAACACCTCCACCTCACCGTGTATGGATTCCACATGCACTCCATGGAGAACGGCCTCCGGAAACTCCAGTAAAAGTTTGATCAAGATCCAACGGGGGGATCCAAAGTTATGGCCCTTTCAAACCGTTACTCAAGGTGGTGACTACCACACCTCCACCTCACCGTGTATGGATTCCACATGCACTCCCTGGAAAAGGGCCTCCGGAAACTCTAGTAAAAGTTTGATTGCGATCCAACGGTTGGATCCAAAGTTGTGGCCCTTTCGAACCGTTACTCCAGCCTGCGGCTACCACACCTCCACCTCACCGTGTATGGATTCGACTTGCACTCCATGGCAAAAAGCCTTCGAAAACTCCAGTAAAAGTTTGATCGCGATCCAACGGTCGGATCAACAGTTGTGGCCCTTTCCAACCGTTACTCTATCTTGGCGCTCCCAGACTTCCACCTCACCAAGTATGGATTCCACATGCACTCCATAGAAAAGGGCCTCCGAAAACTCCAGTAAAAGTTTGATCGCGATCCAACAGTTGGATCCAAAGATATGGCCCATTCGAACCGTAACTGAAGCCTGGCGCTACCAGACCTCCACCTCACCGAGTATGGATTCCACATGCACTCCATGGAAAAGGGCCTCCAAAAACTCCAGTAAAAGTTTGATCGCGATCCAACGGTTGGATCCAAAGATATGGCCCTTTCGAACCGTTACTAAAGCCTGGCGCTACCAGACTTCCACCTCACCCAGTATGGATTCCACATGCAGTCCAGATATGGCCGTTTTGAACTGTTACTGAAGCCTGGCGCTACCAGACTTCCACCTCACCGAGTATGGATTCCACGTAACTCCATGGAAAAGGGCCTCCGGAAACTCCAGTAAAAGTTTGATTGCCATCCAACGGTCGGATCCAAAGTTATGGCCCTTTCGAGCCGTTACTCTAGATTGGCGTTACCACACCTCCACCTCACCGTGTATGGATTCCACTTGCACTCCATGGAAAAAAGCCTCCGAAAACTCCAGTAAAAGTTTGATCGCGATCCAACGGTCGGATCAAAAGTTGTGGCCCTTTCGAACCGTTACTCTAGCTTGGCGCTACCAGACTTCCACCTCACCAAGTATGGATTCCACATGCACTCCATGGAAAAGGGCCTCCGGAAACTCGAGTAAAAGTTTGATCGCGATCCAACGGTTGGATCCAAAGATATGGCCCTTTCGAACCGTAAATGAAGCCTGGCGCTACCAGATCGCCACCTCACCGAGTATGGATTCCACGTGCATTTCATGGTAAAAGGGCTCCGGAAACTCCTGTAAAAGTTTGATCGCGATCCAATGGTCGGATCCAAAGTTATGGCCCTTTCAAACCGTTACTCAAGCCTGTGGCTACCACACCTCCACCTCATCGTGTATGGATTCCACATGCACTCCCTGGAAAAGGGCCTCCGGAAACTCCAGTAAAAGTTTGATCGCGATCCAACGGTGGGATCCAAAGTTATGGCCCTTTCGAACCGTTACTCTATCCTGGCGCTACCAAACCTCCACCTCACCGTGTATGGATTCCACAAGCACTCCCTGGAAAAGGGCCTCCGGAAACTCCAGTAAAAGTTTGATCACGATCCAATGGTGGGATCCAAAGTTATGGCCCTTTCGAACCGTTACTCAAGCCTGTGGCTACCACACCTCCACCTCACCGTGTATGGATTCCACTTGCACTCCATGGAGAAGTGCCTCCGGAAACTCCAGTAAAAGTTTGATCGCGATCCAACTGTCGGATCAAAAGTTGTGGCCCTTTCGAGCCGTTACTCTAGATTGGCGCTACCAGACCGCCACATCACCGTGTATGGATTCCACTTGCACTCCATGGAAAAAAGCCTCCGAAAACTCCAGTAAAAGTTTGATCGCGATCCAATGGTCGGATCCAAAGTTCTGGCCCTTTCAAACCGTTACTCAAGCTTGTGGCTACCAGACCTCCACCTCACCGTGTATGGATTCCACATGCACTCCATAGAAAAGGGCCTCCGGAAACTCCAGTAAAAGTTTGATCGCCATCCAACGGTCGGATCCAAAGTTATGGCCCTTTGGAACCGTTACCGAAGCGTGGCGCTACCAAACCTCCACCTCACTGTGTATGGATTCCACATACACTCCATGGAAAAGGGCCTCCGCAAACTCCAGTAAAAGTTTGATCACGATGCAACGGTTGGATCCAAAGTGATGGCTCTTTCGAACTGTTACTCTATCCTGGCGCTACCAAACCTCCACCTCACCGAGTATGGATACCACATGCACTCCCTGGAAAAGGGCCTCCGGAAACTCCAGTAAAAGTTTGATCGCGATCCAACGGTGGGATCCAAAGTTATGGCCCTTTCGAACCGTTACTCAAGCCTTTGGCTACCACACCTCCACCTCACCGTGTATGGATTCCACTTGCACTACATGGAGAAGTGCCTTCGAAAACTCCAGTAAAGGTTTGATCGCGATCCAATGGTCGGATCCAAAGTTATGGCCCTTTCGAACCGTTACTCAAGCCTGTGGCTACCACACCTCCACCTCACCGTGTATGGATTCCACTTGCACTCCATGGAGAAGTGCCTCCGGAAACTCCAGTAAAAGTTTGATCGCGATCCAACTGTCTGATCAAAAGTTGTGGCCCTTTCGAGCCGTTACTCTAGATTGGCGCTACCAGACCGCCACATCACCGTGTATGGATTCCACTTGCACTCCATGGAAAAAAGCCTCCGAAAACTCCAGTAAAAGTTTGATCGCGATCCAACGGTTGGATCCAAAGATATGGCCCATTCGAACCATAACTGAAGCCTGGTGTTACTAGACCTCCACCTCACCAAGTATGGATTCCACATGCACTCCATGGAAAAGGGCCTCCAAAAACTCCAGTAAAAGTTTGATAGCGATCCAACGGTTGGATCCAAAGATATGACCCTTTCGAACCGTTACTGAAGCCTGGCGCTACCAGACTTCCACCTCACCCAGTATGGATTCCACATGCACTCCAGATATGGCCGTTTCGAACCGTTACTGAAGCCTGGCGCTACCAGACTTCCACCTCACCGAGTATGGATTCCACATGCACTCCATGGAAAAGGGCCTCCGGAAACTCCAGTAAAAGTTTGATTGCCATCCAACGGTCGGATCCAAAGTTATGCCCTTTCGAGCCGTTACTCTAGATTGGCGCTACCACACCTCCACCTCACCGTGTATGGATTCCACTTGCACTCCATGGAAAAAAGCCTCCGAAAACTCCAGTAAAAGTTTGATCGCGATCCAACGGTCGGATCAAAAGTTGTGGCTCTTTCGAACCGTTACACTAGCTTGGCGCTACCAGACTTCCACCTCACCAAGTATGGATTCCACATGCACTCCATGGAAAAGGGCCTCCGGGAACTCTAGTAAAAGTTTGATCGCGATCAACGGTCGGATCCAAATTTATGGCCCTTTCAAACCGTTTCTCTAGCTTGGCCCTACCAGACCTCCACCTCACCGTGTATGGATTCCACTTGCACTCGATGGAGAAGGTCTTCCGGAAACTCCAGTAAAAGTTTGATCGCGATCCAACGGTCGGATCCAAAGTTATGGCCCTTTCGAACCGTTACTCAAGCCTGTGGCTACCACACCTCCACCTCACCGTGTATGGATTCCACATGCACTCCATGGAGAAGGGACTTCGGAAACTCCAGTAAAAGTTTGATCGCGATCCAACGGTTGGATCCAAAGATATGGCCCTTTCGAACCGTTACTGAAGCCTGGCGCTACCAGACCGCCACCTCACCGAGTATGGATTCCACATGCATTTCATGGTAAAAGGACTCCGGAAACTCCTATAAAAGTTTGATCGCGATCCAATGGTCGGATCCAAAGTTATGGCCCTTTCAAACCGTTACTCAATCCTGTGGCTACCACACCTCCACCTCATCGTGTATGGATTCCACATGCACTCCCTGGAAAAGGGCCTCCGGAAACTCCAGTAAAAGTTTGATCGCGATCCAACGGTGGGATCCAAAGTTATGGCCCTTTCGAACCGTTACTCAAGGTGGTGGCTACCACACCTCCACCTCACCGTGTATGGATTCCACATGCACTCCCTGGAAAAGGGACTCCGGAAACTCCAGTAAAAGTTTGATCGCGATCCAACGGTGGGATCCAAAGTTATGGCCCTTTCGAACCCATACTGAAGCTTGGCGCTACCAGACCGCCACCTCATTGAGTATGGATTCCATATGCTTACCATGGAAAAGGGCCTCCGGAAACACTAGTAAAAGTTTGATCGCGATCCAATGGTGGGATCCAAAGTTGTGGCCCTTTTGAACTGTTACTCGAGCCTGTGGCTACCACACCTCAACCTCATCGTGTATGGATTCCACTTGCACTCCATGGAGAAGTGCCTCCGGAAACTCCAGTAAAAGTTTGATCGCCATCCAACGGTCGGATCCAAAGTTATGGCCCTTTGGAACCGTTACCGAAGCGTGGCGCTACCAAACCTCCACCTCACTGTGTATGGATTCCACATACACTCCATGGAAAAGGACCTCCGCAAACTCCAGTAAAAGTTTGATCACAATGCAACGGTTGGATCCAAAGTGATGGCTCTTTCGAACTGTTACTCTATCCTGGCGCTACCAAACCTCCACCTCACCGAGTATGGATACCACAAGCACTCCCTGGAAAAGGGCCTCCGGAAACTCCAGTAAAAGTTTGATCGCGATCCAACGGTGGGATCGAAAGTTATGCCCTTTCGAACCGTTACTCAAGCCTGTGGCTACCACACCTCCACCTCACCGTGTATGGATTCCACTTGCACTACATGGAGAAGTGCCTTCGAAAACTCCAGTAAAAGTTTGATCGCGATCCAATGGTCGGATCCAAAGTTATGGCCCTTTCGAACCGTTACTCAAGGTGGGGGCTACCACACCTCCACCTCACCGTGTATGGATTCCACTTGCACTCCATGGAGAAGTGCCTCTGCAAACTCCAGTAAAAATTCGATCTCCATCCAACGGTCGGATCCAAAGTTTTGGCCCTTTCGAACCGTTACTCTAGCCTGGCGCTACCAGACCTCCACCTCACCGTGTATGGATTCCACTTGCACTCCATGGAGAAGGGCCTCCGGAAAATGCTGTAAAAGTTTGATCGCGATCCAACGGTCGGATCAAAAGTTGTGGCCCTTTCGAACTTTTTACTCTAGCTTGGCGCTGCCAGACTTCCACCTCACCAAGTATGGATTCCACATGCAATCATAGAAGAGGGCCTCCGGAAACTCCAGTAAAAGTTTGATCGCGATCCAACGGTTGGATCCAAAGATATGGCCCATTCAAACCGTAACTGAAGCTTGGCGCTACCAGACCTCCACCTCACCGAGTATGGATTCCACATGCACTCCATGGAAAAGGGGCTCCAAAAACTCCAGTAAAAGTTTGATCGTGATCCAACGGTTGGATCCAAAGAGATGGCCCTTTCGAACCGTTACTGAAGCCTGGCGCCACCAGACTTCCACCTCACCCAGTATGGATTCCACATGCACTCCAGATATGGCCGTTTCGAACCGTTACTGAAGCCTGGCGCTACCAGACTTCTACCTCACCGAGTATGGATTCCACATGCACTCCATGGAGAAGGGCCTCCGGAAAGTCCAGTAAAAGTTTGATTGCCATCCAACGGTCGGATCCAAAGTTATGACCCTTTCGAGCCTTTACTCTAGATTGGCGCTACCACACCTCCACCTCACCGTGTATGGATTCCACTTGCACTCCATGGAAAAAAGCATCCAAAAACTCCAATAAAAGTTTGATCGCGATCCAACGGTCGGATCAAAAGTTGTGGCCCTTTCGAACCGTTACACTAGCTTGGCGCTACCAGACTTCCACCTCACCAAGTATGGATTCCACATGCACTCCATAGAAAAGGGCCTCCGGAAATTCCAGTAAAAGTTTGATCGCGATCCAACGGTTGGATCCAAAGATATGGCCCTTTCGAACCGTTACTGAAGCGTGGCGCTACCAGACCGCCACCTCACCGAGAGTGGCCCTTTCGAACCGCTACTATAGCCTATCACTCCCAGACCTCCACCTCAACGAGTATGGATTCCACATGCTCTCCACGGTAAAGGGCCTCCAGAAACTCCAGTAAAAGTTTGATCGCGATCCAACGGTCGGATTCAAAGCTATGGCCCTTTCGAACCGTTACTCAAGCCAGGCGCAACCAGACCTCCACCTCATCGTGTATGGATTCCACATGCACTTCATGGAAAACGGCCTCCGGAAACTCCCGCAAAAGTTTGATCGCGATCCAAAGGTCGGATCAAAAGTTATAGCGCTTTCGAACCGTTACTCAAGCCTGTCGCTGCCACACCTCTCTACCTCACCGTGTATGGATTCCAGAGGCACTTAATGAAAAGGGGTCTCCGGAAACTCCAGCAAAAGTTTGATCGCAATCCAACGGTTGGATCCAAAGTTGTGGCCCTTTCGACCCGTTACTCAATCTTGTCGCTGCCACACCTCTCTACCCCACCGTGTATGGATTCCACATGCACTCCATGGAAAAGGGCCTCCGGAAACTCCAGCAAAAGTTTGATGGCGATCCAACGGTCGGATTCAAAGTTATGGCCCTTTCGAACCGTTACTCAAGCCTGGCGCTCCCAGACCTCCACCTCACCGTGTATGGATTCCACATTCACTCCATAGAAAAGAGCCTCCGGAAACTCCAGCAAAAGTTTGATGGCGATCCAACGGTCGGATTCAAAGTTATGGCCCTTTCGAACCGTTACTCAAGCCTGGCGCTACCAAACCTCCACCTCACCGAGTATGGATTCCACATGCAGTCCATGGAAAATGGCCTTGTGAAAGTCTAGTAAAAGTTTGATTACGATCCAACGGTCGGATCAAAAGTTATAGCGCTTTCAAACCGTTACTCAAGCCTGTCGCTGCCACACCTCTCTACCTCACCGTGTATGGATTCCACATGCACTTCATGAAAAAGGGCCTCCGGAAACTCCAGCAAAAGTTTTATCGCGATCCAACGGTCGGATCCAAAGTTGTGGCCCTTTCGACCCGTTACTCAAGCCTGTCGCTGCCACAGCTCTCTACCCCACCGTGTATGGATTCGACATGCACTCCATGGAAAAGGGCCTCCGGAAACTCCAGCAAAAGTTTGATCGCGATCGAACGGTTGGATTCAAAGTTATGGCCCTTTTGAACCGTTACTCACGCCTGGAACTCCCAGACCTCCAACTCACCGTGTATGGATTCCACATGCACTTCATGGAAAAGGGCCTCCGGAAACTCTAGCAAAAGTTTGATCGTGATCCAACAGACCACCACCTCACCGAGTATGGAATCCACATGCTTTCTACGGTAAAGGGCCTCTGGAAACTCCATTAAATGTTTGATCGCGATCCAACGGTCGGATCCAAAGTTATGACCCTTTCGAACCGTTACTCAAGCCTGGCGCTACCACACCTCCACCTCACCGAGTATGGAGTCCACATGCAGTCCATGGAAAATGGCCTCCGGAAACTCTAGTAAAAGTTTGATCGCGATCCAACGGTCGGATCAAAAGTTATAGTGCTTTCGAACCGTTACTCAAGCCTGTCGCTGCCACAGCTCTCTACCTCACCCTGTATGGATTCCACATGCACTGCGTGAAAAAGGGCCTCTAGAAACTCCAGAAAAAGTTTTATCGCGATCCAACGGTCGGATCCAAAGTTGTGGCCCTTTCGACCCGTTACTCAAGTCTGTCGCTCCCACAGCTCTCTACCCCACCGTGTATGGATTCCACATGCACTGCATGAAAAAGGGCCTCTAGAAACTCCAGAAAAAGTTTTATCGCGATCCAACGGTCGGATCCAAAGTTGTGGCCCTTTCGACCCGTTACTCAATCCTGTCGCTGCCACACCTCTCTACCCCACCGTGTATGGATTCCACATGTACTCCATGGAAGAGGGCCTCCGGAGACTCCAGCAAAAGTTTGATCGCGATCCAACGGTCGGATTCAAAGTTATGGCCCTTTCGAACCGTTACTCACGCCTGGCGCTCCCAGACCTCCACCTCACCGTGTATGGATTCCACATGCACTCCATGGAAAAGGGCCTCCAAAAACTCCAGCAAAAGTTTGATCGCGATCCAACGGTCGGATCAAAAGTTATGGCCCTTTCGAACCGTTACTCAAGCTTGTCGCTACCAGACCACCACCTCACCGTGTATGGATTCCACATGCACTCCATGGAAAAGGGCCTTCGGAAACTCCAGTAAAAGTTTGATCGCGATCCAAGGGTCGGATGCAAAGTTAAGGCCCTTTCGAAC
Source organism: Populus nigra (assembly GCF_951802175.1). NCBI lineage: Eukaryota > Viridiplantae > Streptophyta > Magnoliopsida > Malpighiales > Salicaceae > Populus > Populus nigra. The sequence goes on along the minus strand of NC_084870.1, from coordinate 104,109 downwards.
CGTTACTCAAGCCTATGGCTACCACACCTCCACTTCACCGTGTATGGATTCCATTTGCACTCCATGGAGAAGTGCCTCTGGAAACTCTAGTAAAAGTTTGATCGCGATCCAACGGTCGGATTCAAAGTTATGGCCCTTTCAAACCGTTACTCAAGCCTGGCGCTACCAAACCTCCACCTCACCGAGTATGGATTCCACATGTAGTCCATGGAAAATGGCCTTCGAAATCTCTAATAAAAGTTTGATCGCGATCCAACGGTCGGATCAAAAGTTATAGCGCTTTCGAACCGTTACTCAAGTTTGTCGTTGCCATACCTCTCTACCCCACCGTGTATGTATTCCACTCGCACTCCATGGAAAAGGGCCTCCGGAAACTCCAGCAAAAGTTTGATCGCGATCCAACGGTCGGATTCAAAGTTATGGCTCTTTCGAACCGTTAGTCAAGCCTGGCGTTACCAGACCACCACCTGACCTTGTATGGATTCCACATGCACTCCATGGAAAAGGGCCTCCGGAAACTCCAGCAAAAGTTTGATCGCGATCCAACGGTCGGATTCAAAGTTATGGCCCTTTCGAACTGTAACTCAAGCCTGGCGCTACCACACCTCCACCTCACCGAGTATGGATTCCACATGCAGTCCATGGAAAATGGCCTCCGAAAACTCTAGTAAAAGTTTGATCGCGATCCAACGGTTGGATCAAAAGTTATAGTGCTTTCGAACCGTTACTCAAGCCTGTCGCTGCCACAGCTCTCTACCTCACCGTGTATGGATTCCACATGCACTTCATGAAAAAGGGCCTCCGGAAACTCCAGCAAAAGTTTTATCGCGATCCAACGGTCGGATCCAAAGTTGTGGCCCTTTCGACCCGTTACTAAAGCCTGTCGCTGCCATAGCTCTCTACCCCACCGTGTATGGATTCGACATGCACTCCATGGAAAAGGGCCTCCGGAAACTCCAGCAAAAGTTTGATCGCGATCGAACGGTTGGATTCAAAGTTATGGCCCTTTTGAACCGTTACTCACGCCTGGAACTCCCAGACCTCCAACTCACCGTGTATGGATTCCACATGCACTTCATGGAAAAGGGCCTCCGGAAACTCTAGCAAAAGTTTGATCGTGATCCAACAGACCACCACCTCACCGAGTATGGAATCCACATGCTTTCTACGGTAAAGGGCCTCTGGAAACTCCATTAAATGTTTGATCGCGATCCAACGGTCGGATCCAAAGTTATGACCCTTTCGAACCGTTACTCAAGCCTGGCGCTACCACACCTCCACCTCACCGAGTATGGAGTCCACATGCACTCCATGGAAAATGGCCTCCGGAAAATCTAGTAAAAGTTTGATCCCGATCCAACGGTCGGATCAAAAGTTATAGCGCTTTCAAACCGTTACTCTAGCGTGGCACTGCCAGAGCTCCCCGCCTCACCGTGTATGGATTCCATATGCACACCATGGAAAAGGGCCTCCGGAAACTCCAGCAAAAGTATGATCGCGATCCAATGGTCGGATCCAAAGTTGTGGCCCTTTCGACCCGTTACTCAAGCCTGACGCTACCACACCTCCACCTCACCGAGTATGGAGTCCACATGCAGTCCATGGAAAATGGCCTCCGGAAACTCTAGTAAAAGTTTGATCGCGATCCAACGGTCGGATCAAAAGTTATAGTGCTTTCGAACCGTTACTCAAGCCTGTCGCTGCCACAGCTCTCTACCTCACCATGTATGGATTCCACATGCACTGCATGAAAAAGGGCCTCTAGAAACTCCAGAAAAAGTTTTATCGCGATCCAACGGTCGGATCCAAAGTTGTGGCCCTTTCGACCCGTTACTCAAGCCTGTCGCTCCCACAGCTCTCTACCCCACCGTGTATGGATTCTACATGCACTCCATGGAAAAGGGCCTCCGGAAACTCCAGCAAAAGTTTGATCGCGATCCAACGGTCGGATTCAAAGTTATGGCCCTTTTGAACCGTTAGTCACGCCTGGAACTCCCAGACCTCCAACTCACCGTGTATGGATTCCACATGAACTTCATGGAAAAGGGCCTCCGGAAACTCTAGCAAAAGTTTGATCGTGATCCAACAGACCACCACCTCACCGAGTATGGAATCCACATGCTCTCGACGGTAAAGGGCCTCCGGAAACTCCATTAAATGTTTGATCGCGATCCAACGGTCGGATCCAAAGTTGTGGCCCTTTCGAACCGTTACTCAAGCCTGGCGCTACCACACCTCCACCTCACCGAGTATGGAGTCCACATGCAGTCCATGGAAAATGACCTCCGGAAACTCTAGTAAAAGTTTGATCGCGATCCAACGGTCGGATCAAAAGTTATAGTGCTTTCAAACCGTTACTCAAGCCTGTCGCTGCCACAGCTCTCTACCTCACCATTTATGGATTCCACATGCACTGCATGAAAAAGGGCCTCTAGAAACTCCAGAAAAAGTTTTATCGCGATCCAACGGTCGGATCCAAAGTTGTGGCCCTTTCGACCCGTTACTCAAGCCTGTCGCTCCCACAGCTCTCTACCCCACCGTGTATGGATTCTACATGCACTCCATGGAAAAGGGCCTCCGGAAACTCCAGCAAAAGTTTGATCGTGATCCAACAGACCACCACCTCACCGAGTATGGAATCCACATGCTCTCCACGGTAAAGGGCCTCCAGAAACTCCATTAAATGTTTGATCGCGATCCAACGGTCGGATCCAAAGTTATGGCCCTTCCGAACCGTTACTCAAGCCTGGCGCAACCAAACCTCCACCTCACCGAGTATGGATTCCATATGCAGTCCATGGAAAATGGCCTCCGGAAACTCGAGTAAAAGTTTGATCGCGATCCAACGGTCGGATCAAAAGTTATAGCGTTTTCGAACCGTTACTCTAGCATGGCGCTGCTAGACCTCTCCACCTCACCGTGTATGGATTCCACATGCACTCCATGGAAAAGGGCCTCCGGAAACTCTAGTAAAAGTTTGATTGCGATCCAAGGGTCGGATCCAAAGTTAAGGCCCTTTCGAACCGTTACTCAAGCCTGTGGCTACCACACCTCCACTTCACCGTGTATGGATTCCACTTGCACTCCATGGAAAATGGCCTCCGGAAACTCTAGTAAAAGTTTGATCCCGATCCAACGGTCGGATCAAAAGTTATAGCGCTTTCGAACCGTTACTCTAGCGTGGCACTGCCAGACCTCTCCGCCTCACCGTGTATGGATTCCACATGCACACCATGGAAAAGGGCCTCCGGAAACTCCAGCAAAAGTATGATCGAGATCCAATGGTCGGATCCAAAGTTGTGGCCCTTTCGACCCGTTACTCAAGCCTGGCGCTACCACACCTCCACCTCACCGAGTATGGAGTCCACATGCAGTCCATGGAAAATGGCCTCCGGAAACTCTAGTAAAAGTTTGATCGCGATCCAACGGTCGGATCAAAAGTTATAGTGCTTTCGAACCGTTACTCAAGCCTGTCGCTGCCACAGCTCTCTACCTCACCATGTACGGATTCCACATGCACTGCATGAAAAAGGGCCTCTAGAAACTCCAGAAAAAGTTTTATCGCGATCCAACGGTCGGATCCAAAGTTGTGGCCCTTTCGACCCGTTACTCAAGCCTGTCGCTCCCACAGCTCTCTACCCCACCGTGTATGGATTCTACATGCACTCCATGGAAAAGGGCCTCCGGAAACTCCAGCAAAAGTTTGATCGCGATCCAACGGTCGGATTCAAAGTTATGGCCCTTTGGAACCGTTACTCACGCCTGGCGCTCCTAGACCTCCAACTCACCGTGTATGGATTCCACATGCACTTCTTGGAAAAGGGCCTCCGGAAACTCCAGCAAAAGTTTGATCGTGATCCAACAGACCACCACCTCACCGAGTATGGAATCCACATGCTCTCCACGGTAAAGGGCCTCCGGAAACTCCATTAAATGTTTGATCGCGATCCAACGGTCGGATCCAAAGTTATGGCCCTTCCGAACTGTTACTCAAGCCTGGCGCAACCAAACCTCCACTTCACCGAGTATGGATTCCATATGCAGTCCATGGAAAATGGCCTCCAGAAACTCTAGTAAAAGTTTGATCGCGATCCAACGGTTGGATCAAAAGTTATAGCGTTTTCGAACCGTTACTCTAGCATGGCGCTGCTAGACCTCTCCACCTCACCGTGTATGGATTCCACATGCACTCCATGGAAAAGGGCCTCCGGAAACTCCAGTAAAAGTTTGATCGCGATCCAAGGGTCGGATCCAAAGTTAAGGCCCTTTCGAACCGTTACTCAAGCCTGTGGCTACCACACCTCCACTTCACCGTGTATGGATTCCACTTGCACTCCATGGAAAATGGCCTCCGGAAACTCTAGTAAAAGTTTGATCCCGATCCAACGGTCGGATCAAAAGTTATCGCGCTTTCGAACCGTTACTCTAGCGTGGCACTGCCAGACCTCTCCGCCTCACCGTGTATGGATTCCACATGCACTTCATGGAAAAGGGCCTCCGGAAAGTCCAGCAAAAGTTTGATCGTGATCCAACAGACCACCACCTCACCGAGTATGGAATCCACATGCTCTCCACGATAAAGGGCCTCCGGAAACTCCATTAAATGTTTGATCGCGATCCAACGGTCGAATCCAAAGTTATGGCCCTTCCGAACCGTTACTCAAGCCTGACGCAACCAAACCTCCACCTCACCGAGTATGGATTCCATATGCAGTCCATGGAAAATGGCCTCCGGAAACTCGAGTAAAAGTTTGATCGCGATCCAACGGTCGGATCAAAAGTTATAGCGTTTTCGAACCGTTACTCTAGCATGGCGCTGCTAGACCTCTCCACCTCACCGTGTATGGATTCCACATGCACTCCATGGAAAAGGGCCTCCGGAAACTCTAGTAAAAGTTTGATTGCGATCCAAGGGTCGGATCCAAAGTTAAGGCCCTTTCGAACCGTTACTCAAGCCTGTGGCTACCACACCTCCACTTCACCGTGTATGGATTCCACTTGCACTCCATGGAAAATGGCCTCCGGAAACTCTAGTAAAAGTTTGATCCCGATCCAACGGTCGGATCAAAAGTTATAGCGCTTTCGAACCGTTACTCTAGCGTGGCACTGCCAGACCTCTCCGCCTCACCGTGTATGGATTCCACATGCACACCATGGAAAAGGGCCTCCGGAAACTCCAGCAAAAGTATGATCGAGATCCAATGGTCGGATCCAAAGTTGTGGCCCTTTCGACCCGTTACTCAAGCCTGGCGCTACCACACCTCCACCTCACCGAGTATGGAGTCCACATGCAGTCCATGGAAAATGGCCTCCGGAAACTCTAGTAAAAGTTTGATCGCGATCCAACGGTCGGATCAAAAGTTATAGTGCTTTCGAACCGTTACTCAAGCCTGTCGCTGCCACAGCTCTCTACCTCACCATGTACGGATTCCACATGCACTGCATGAAAAAGGGCCTCTAGAAACTCCAGAAAAAGTTTTATCGCGATCCAACGGTCGGATCCAAAGTTGTGGCCCTTTCGACCCGTTACTCAAGCCTGTCGCTCCCACAGCTCTCTACCCCACCGTGTATGGATTCTACATGCACTCCATGGAAAAGGGCCTCCGGAAACTCCAGCAAAAGTTTGATCGCGATCCAACGGTCGGATTCAAAGTTATGGCCCTTTGGAACCGTTACTCACGCCTGGCGCTCCTAGACCTCCAACTCACCGTGTATGGATTCCACATGCACTTCTTGGAAAAGGGCCTCCGGAAACTCCAGCAAAAGTTTGATCGTGATCCAACAGACCACCACCTCACCGAGTATGGAATCCACATGCTCTCCACGGTAAAGGGCCTCCGGAAACTCCATTAAATGTTTGATCGCGATCCAACGGTCGGATCCAAAGTTATGGCCCTTCCGAACTGTTACTCAAGCCTGGCGCAACCAAACCTCCACTTCACCGAGTATGGATTCCATATGCAGTCCATGGAAAATGGCCTCCAGAAACTCTAGTAAAAGTTTGATCGCGATCCAACGGTTGGATCAAAAGTTATAGCGTTTTCGAACCGTTACTCTAGCATGGCGCTGCTAGACCTCTCCACCTCACCGTGTATGGATTCCACATGCACTCCATGGAAAAGGGCCTCCGGAAACTCCAGTAAAAGTTTGATCGCGATCCAAGGGTCGGATCCAAAGTTAAGGCCCTTTCGAACCGTTACTCAAGCCTGTGGCTACCACACCTCCACTTCACCGTGTATGGATTCCACTTGCACTCCATGGAAAATGGCCTCCGGAAACTCTAGTAAAAGTTTGATCCCGATCCAACGGTCGGATCAAAAGTTATCGCGCTTTCGAACCGTTACTCTAGCGTGGCACTGCCAGACCTCTCCGCCTCACCGTGTATGGATTCCACATGCACTTCATGGAAAAGGGCCTCCGGAAAGTCCAGCAAAAGTTTGATCGTGATCCAACAGACCACCACCTCACCGAGTATGGAATCCACATGCTCTCCACGATAAAGGGCCTCCGGAAACTCCATTAAATGTTTGATCGCGATCCAACGGTCGAATCCAAAGTTATGGCCCTTCCGAACCGTTACTCAAGCCTGGCGCAACCAAACCTCCACCTCACCGAGTATGGATTCCATATGCAGTCCATGGAAAATGGCCTCCGGAAACTCGAGTAAAAGTTTGATCGCGATCCAACGGTCGGATCAAAAGTTATAGCGTTTTCGAACCGTTACTCTAGCATGGCGCTGCTAGACCTCTCCACCTCACCGTGTATGGATTCCACATGCACTCCATGGAAAAGGGCCTCCGGAAACTCTAGTAAAAGTTTGATTGCGATCCAAGGGTCGGATCCAAAGTTAAGGCCCTTTCGAACCGTTACTCAAGCCTGTGGCTACCACACCTCCACTTCACCGTGTATGGATTCCACTTGCACTTCATGGAAAATGGCCTCCGGAAAATCTAGTAAAAGTTTGATCCCGATCCAACGGTCGGATCAAAAGTTATAGCGCTTTCAAACCGTTACTCTAGCGTGGCACTGCCAGAGCTCCCCGCCTCACCGTGTATGGATTCCATATGCACACCATGGAAAAGGGCCTCCGGAAACTCCAGCAAAAGTATGATCGCGATCCAATGGTCGGATCCAAAGTTGTGGCCCTTTCGACCCGTTACTCAAGCCTGACGCTACCACACCTCCACCTCACCGAGTATGGAGTCCACATGCAGTCCATGGAAAATGGCCTCCGGAAACTCTAGTAAAAGTTTGATCGCGATCCAACGGTCGGATCAAAAGTTATAGTGCTTTCGAACCGTTACTCAAGCCTGTCGCTGCCACAGCTCTCTACCTCACCATGTATGGATTCCACATGCACTGCATGAAAAAGGGCCTCTAGAAACTCCAGAAAAAGTTTTATCGCGATCCAACGGTCGGATCCAAAGTTGTGGCCCTTTCGACCCGTTACTCAAGCCTGTCGCTCCCACAGCTCTCTACCCCACCGTGTATGGATTCTACATGCACTCCATGGAAAAGGGCCTCCGGAAACTCCAGCAAAAGTTTGTTCGCGATCCAACGGTCGGATTCAAAGTTATGGCCCTTTTGAACCGTTACTCACGCCTGGCGCTCCTAGACCTCCAACTCACCGTGTATGGATTCCACATGCACTTCTTGGAAAAGGGCCTCCGGAAACTCCAGCAAAAGTTTGATCGTGATCCAACAGACCACCACCTCACCGAGTATGGAATCCACATGCTCTCCACGGTAAAGGGCCTCCGGAAACTCCATTAAATGTTTGATCGCGATCCAACGGTCGGATCCAAAGTTATGGCCCTTCCGAATCGTTACTCAAGCCTGGCGCAACCAAACCTCCACCTCACCGAGTATGGATTCCATATGCAGTCCATGGAAAATGGCCTCCGGAAACTCGAGTAAAAGTTTGATCGCGATCCAACGGTCGTATCAAAAGTTATAGCGTTTTCGAACCGTTACTCTAGCATGGCGCTGCTAGACCTCTCCACCTCACCGTGTATGGATTCCACATGCACTCCATGGAAAAGGGCCTCCGGAAACTCTAGTAAAAGTTTGATCGCGATCCAAGGGTCGGATCCAAAGTTAAGGCCCTTTCGAACCGTTACTCAAGCCTGTGGCTACCACACCTCCACTTCACCGTGTATGGATTCCACTTGCACTCCATGGTGAAGTGCCTCTGGAAACTCTAGTAAAAGTGTGATCGCGATCCAACGGTCGGATTCAAAGTTATGGCCCTTTCGAACCGTTACTCACGCCTGGCGCTCTCAGACCTCCAACTCACCGTGTATGGATTCCACATGCACTTTATGGAAAAGGGCCTCCGGAAACTCCAGCAAAAGTTTGATCGCGATCCAACAGACCACCACCTCACCGAGTATGGAATCCACATGCTCTCCACGGTAAAGGGCCTCCGGAAACTCCATTAAATGTTTGATCGCGATCCAACGGTCGGATCCAAAGTTATGGCCCTTCCGAACCGTTACTCAAGCCTGGCGCAACCAAACCTCCACCTCACCGAGTATGGATTCCACATGCAGTTCATGGAAAATGGCCTCCGGAAACTCTAGTAAAAGTTTGATCGCGATCCAACAGTCGAATTGAAAGTTATGGCTCTTTCGAACCGTTACTCAAGCGTGGGGCTACCTGACCACCACCTCACCTTGTATGGATTCCACATGCACTCCATGGAAAAGGGCCTCCGGAAAGTCCAGCAAAAGTTTGATCGCGATCCAACGGTCGAATTCAAAGTTATGGCCTTTTCGAACCGTTACTCAAGCCTGGCGCTACCACACCTCCACCTCACCGAGCATGGATTCCACATGCAGTCCATGGAAAAAATGGCCTCCGGAAACTCGAGTAAAAGTTTGATCGCGATCCAACGGTCGGATCAAAAGTTATAGCGTTTTCGAACCGTTACTCTAGCATGGCGCTGCTAGACCTCTCCACCTCACCGTGTATGGATTCCACATGCACTCCATGGAAAAGGGCCTCCGGAAACTCTAGTAAAAGTTTGATCGCGATCCAAGGGTCGGATCCAAAGTTAAGGCCCTTTCGAACCGTTACTCAAGCCTGTGGCTACCACACCTCCACTTCACCGTGTATGGATTCCACTTGCACTCCATGGTGAAGTGCCTCTGGAAACTCTAGTAAAAGTGTGATCGCGATCCAACGGTCGGATTCAAAGTTATGGCCCTTTCGAACCGTTACTCACGCCTGGCGCTCTCAGACCTCCAACTCACCGTGTATGGATTCCACATGCACTTTATGGAAAAGGGCCTCCGGAAACTCTAGCAAAAGTTTGATCGCGATCCAACAGACCACCACCTCACCGAGTATGGAATCCACATGCTCTCCACGGTAAAGGGCCTCCGGAAACTCCATTAAATGTTTGATCGCGATCCAACGGTCGGATCCAAAGTTATGGCCCTTCCGAACCGTTACTCAAGCCTGGCGCAACCAAACCTCCACCTCACCGAGTATGGATTCCACATGCAGTTCATGGAAAATGGCCTCCGGAAACTCTAGTAAAAGTTTGATCGCGATCCAACAGTCGAATTGAAAGTTATGGCTCTTTCGAACCGTTACTCAAGCGTGGCGCTACCTGACCACCACCTCACCTTGTATGGATTCCACATGCACTCCATGGAAAAGGGCCTCCGGAAAGTCCAGCAAAAGTTTGATCGCGATCCAACGGTCGAATTCAAAGTTATGGCCTTTTCGAACCGTTACTCAAGCCTGGCGCTACCACACCTCCACCTCACCGAGCATGGATTCCACATGCAGTCCATGGAAAATGGCCTCTGGAAACTCTAGTAAAAGTTTGATCGCGATCCAACGGTCGGATCAAAAGTTATAGTGCTTTCGAACCGTTACTCAAGCTTGTCGCTGCCACAACTCTCTACCTCACCGTGTATGGATTCCACATGCACTTCATGAAAAAGGGCCTCCGGAAACTCCAGCAAAAGTTTTATCGCGATCCAACGGTCGGATCCAAAGTTGAGGCCCTTTCGACCCGTTACTCAAGCCTGTCACTGCCACAGCTCTCTACCCCACCGTGTATGGATTCTACATGCACTCCATGGAAAAGGGCCTCCGGAAACTCTAGCAAAAGTTTGATCGCGATCCAACAGACCACCACCTCACCGCGTATGGATTCCACATGCACTCTATGGAAAAGGGCTCCGGAAACTCCGGCAAAAGTTTGATCGCGATCCAACGTTCGGATTCAAAGTTATGGCCCTTTCGAACCGTTACTCAAGTCTGTCGCTACCAGACCACCACCTCACCGTGTATGGATTCCACATGCAGTCCATGGAAAAGGGCCTCCGGAAACTCCAGCAAAAGTTTGATCACGATCCAACGGTCGGATTCAAAGTTATGGCCCTTTCAAACCGTTACTCAAGCCTGGCGCTACCAAACCTCCACCTCACCGAGTATGGATTCCATATGCAGTCCATGGAAAATGGCCTCCGGAAACTCTAGTAAAAGTTTGATCGCGATCCAACGGTCGGATCAAAAGTTATAGCGCTTTCGAACCGTTACTCTAGCATGGCACTGCCAGACCTCTCCACCTCACCGTGTATGGATTCCACATGCACTCCATGGAAAAGGGCCTCCGGAAACTCCAGCAAAAGTTTGATTGCGATCCACCTGTCGGATCCAAAGTTATGGCCCTTTCGAACCGTTACTATAGCCTGGCGCTCCCAGACCTCCACCTCACCGAGTATGGATTCCACAAGCTCTCCACGGTAAAGGGCCTTCGGAAACTCCAGTAAATGTTTGATCGCGATCCAACGGTCGAATCCAAAGTTATGGCTGTTTCGAACTGTTGCTCAATTCTGGCGCTACCAGACATCCACCTCACCGAGTACGGATTCCACATGCAGTGCATGGAAAAGGGCCTCCGGAAACTCCACTAAAAGTTTGATCGGATCCAACTGTCGGATCCAAAGTTATGTCCCTTTCGAACCGTTACTGTACCCTAGCGCTCCCAGACCTCCACCTCAACGAGAATGGATTCCACATGCTCTCCACGGTAAAGGGCATCCGGAAACTCCAGTAAAAGTTTGATCGCGATCCAACAGTTGGATCCAAAGTTATGGCCCTTTCGAACCGTTACTCAAGCCTGGCGCTACAAGACATCCACCTCACCGAGTATGGATGCCACACGCAGTCCATGGAAAAGGGCCTCCGAAAACTATTGTAAAAGTTTGATCGCGATCCAACGGTCGGATCCAAAGTTATGGCACTTTCAAACCGTTACTCACGCCTGGCGCTCCCAGACCTCCACCTCACCGTGTATAGATTCCACATCCACTCCAAGGACAAGGGCCTCCGAAAACTCCAGCAAAAGTTTGATCGCGATCCAACGGTCGGATCCAAAGTTATGGCCCTTTCGAACTGTTACTCAAGCCTGGCGCTACCACACCTCCACCTCACCGAGTATGGATTCCACATGCACTCCATGGAAAAGAGCCTCCGGAAACTCCACTAAAAGTTTGATCGCGATCCAACGGTCGGATCAAAAGTTATGGCCCTTTCGAACCGTTACTCAAGCCTGGCACTACCAGACCTCCCCACCTCACCGTGTATGGATTCCACACGCTCTCCACAGTAAAGGGCCTCCGGATACTCCAGCAAACGTTTGATCGCGATCCAACGGTCGGATCCAAAGTTATGGCCCTTTCGAACCGTTACTCACGTCTGGCGCTCCCAGACCTCCACCTCACCGTGTATGGATTCCACATGCACTCCATGGAAAAGGGCGTCCGGAAACTCCTGCAAAAGTTTGATCGCGATCCAACGGTCGGATCCAAAGTTATGGCCCTTTCGAACCGTTACTCAAGCCTGACGCTACCAGACCTCCCCACCTCATCGTGTATGGATTCCACAAGCACTCCATGGAAAAGGGCGTCTGAAAACTCCAGCAAAAGTTTGATTGCGATCCAACGGTCGGATTCAAAGTTATGGCCCTTTCGAACCGTTACTCAAGCAAAAGTTTGATCGCGATCCAACAGACCAGCACCTCACCGCTTGTGGATTCCTCATGCACTCCATGGAAAAGCGCCTCCGGAAACTCCAGTAAAAGTTTGATCGCGATCCAACGGTCGGATCCAAAGTTATGGCCCTTTCGAACCGTTACTCAAGCCTGGCGCTACCAGACACCCACCTCACCGAGTATGGCTTTCACACGCAATCCATGGAAAAGGGCCTCCGAAAACTATTGTAAAAGTTTGATCGCGATCCAACGGTCGGATTCAAAGTTATGGCCCTTTCGAACCGTTACTCAAGCCTGGCGCTACCAGACATCCACCACACCGAGTATGGATTCCACACGCAGTCCATGGAAAAGGGCCTCCGAAAACTATTGTAAAAGTTTGATGGCGATCCAACGGTCGGATTCAAAGTTATGGCCCTTTCGAACCGTTACTCAAGCCTGGCGCTACCAGACATCCACCTCACCGAGTATGGACTCCACACGCAGTCCATGGAAAAGGGCCTCCGCAAACTATTGTAAAAGTTTGATGGCGATCCAACGGTCGGATTCAAAGTTATGGCCCTTTCGAACCGTTACTCAAGCCTGGCGCTACCAGACATCCACCTCACCGAGTATGGATTCCACATGCAGTCCATGGAAAAAGGCCTCCGGAAACTCCACCAAAAGTTTGATCGCGATCCAACGGTCGGATGCAAAGTTATGGCCCTTTCGAACCGTTACTCAAGCCTATGGCTACCAAACCTCCACTTCACCGTGTATGGATTCCATTTGCACTCCATGGAGAAGTGCCTCTGGAAACTCTAGTAAAAGTTTGATCGCGATCCAACGGTCGGAAGCAAAGTTATGGCCCTTTCGAACCATTACTGTAGCCTAGCGCTCCCTGACCTCCACCTCGCCGAGTATGGATTCCACATGCACTTCACGGAAAAGGGTCTACTGAAACTCCAGTTAAAGTTTGATCGCGATCCAACGGTCGGATGCAAAGTTATGGCCCTTTCGAACCGTTACTCAAGCCTATGGCTACCACACCTCCACTTCACCGTGTATGGATTCCATTTGCACTCCATGGAGAAGTGCCTCTGGAAACTCTAGTAAAAGTTTGATCGCGATCCAACGGTCGGAAGCAAAGTTATGGCCCTTTCGAACCGTTACTGTAGCCTAGCGCTCCCTGACCTCCACCTCGCCGAGTATGGATTCCACATGCACTTCACGGAAAAGGGTCTACTGAAACTCCAGTTAAAGTTTGATCGCGATCCAACGGTCGGATTCAATGTTATGGCCATTTCGAACCGTTACTCAAGCCTGGCGCTATCAGACCACTACCTCACTTTGTATGGATTCCTAATGCAGTCCATGGAAAAGGGCCTCCGGAAACTCCAGCAAAAGTTTCTTCGTGATCCAACGGTCGGATTCAAAGTTATGGGCCTTTTGAACCGTTACTCAAGCCTGGCGCTACCAAACCTCCACCTCACCGAGTATGGATTCCACATGCAGTCCATGGAAAATGGCCTCCAGAAACTCTAGTAAAAGTTTGATCGCGATCCAACGGTCGGATCAAAAGTTATAGTGCTTTCGAATCGTTACTCAAGCCTGTCGCTGCCACACCTCTCTACCTCACCGTGTATGGATTCTACATGCACTCCATGGAAAAGGGCCTCCGAAAACTATTGTAAAAGTTTGATGGCGATCCAACGGCCTGATTCAAAGTTATGGCCCTTTCGAACCGTTACTCAAGCCTGGCGCTACCAGACATCCACCTCACCGAGTATGGATTCCACATGCAGTCCATGGAAAAAGGCCTCCGGAAACTCCACTAAAAGTTTGATCACGATCCAACGGTCGGAAGCAAAGTTATGGCCCTTTCGAACCGTTACTGTAGCCTAGCGCTCCCTGACCTCCACCTCGCCGAGTATGGATTCCACATGCACTTCACGGAAAAGGGTCTACTGAAACTCCAGTTAAAGTTTGATCGCGATCCAACGGTCGGATGCAAAGTTATGGCCCTTTCGAACCGTTACTCAAGCCTATGGCTACCACACCTCCACTTCACCGTGTATGGATTCCATTTGCACTCCATGGAGAAGTGCCTCTGGAAACTCTAGTAAAAGTTTGATCGCGATCCAACGGTCGGAAGCAAAGTTATGGCCCTTTCGAACCGTTACTGTAGCCTAGCGCTCCCTGACCTCCACCTCGCCGAGTATGGATTCCACATGCACTTCACGGAAAAGGGTCTACTGAAACTCCAGTTAAAGTTTGATCGCGATCCAACGGTCGGATTCAATGTTATGGCCATTTCGAACCGTTACTCAAGCCTGGCGCTATCAGACCACTACCTCACTTTGTATGGATTCCTAATGCAGTCCATGGAAAAGGGCCTCCGGAAACTCCAGCAAAAGTTTCTTCGTGATCCAACGGTCGGATTCAAAGTTATGGGCCTTTTGAACCGTTACTCAAGCCTGGCGCTACCAAACCTCCACCTCACCGAGTATGGATTCCACATGCAGTCCATGGAAAATGGCCTCCAGAAACTCTAGTAAAAGTTTGATCGCGATCCAACGGTCGGATCAAAAGTTATAGTGCTTTCGAATCGTTACTCAAGCCTGTCGCTGCCACACCTCTCTACCTCACCGTGTATGGATTCTACATGCACTCCATGGAAAAGGGCCTCCGGAAACTCCAATAAAAGTTTGATCGCGATCCAACGGTCGGATTCAAAGTTATGGCCCTTTCGAACCGTTACTCAAGCCTGGCGCTACCAGACATCCACCACACCGAGTATGGATTCCACACGCAGTCCATGGAGAAGGGACTCCGGAAACTCCAGTAAAAGTTTGATCGTGATCCAACGGTCGGATCCAAAGTTATGGCCCTTTCGAACCGTTACTCAAGCCTAACGCTACCAGACACCCACCTCACCGAGTATGGATTCCACACGCAGTCCATGGAAAAGGGCCTCCGAAAACTATTGTAAAAGTTTGATGGCGATCCAACGGTCGGATTCAAAGTTATGGCCCTTTCGAACCGTTACTCAAGCCTGGCGCTACCAGACATCCACCACACCGAGTATGGATTCCACACGCAGTCCATGGAAAAGAGCCTCCGAAAACTATTGTAAAAGTTTGATGGCGATCCAACGGTCGGATTCAAAGTTATGGCCCTTTCGAACCGTTACTCAAGCCTGGCGCTACCAGACATCCACCTCACCGAGTATGGATTGCACATGCAGTCCATGGAAAAAGGCCTCCGGAAACTCCACTAAAAGTTTGATCACGATCCAACGGTCGGATGCAAAGTTATGGCCCTTCCGAACCATTACTGTAGCCTAGCGCTCCCTGACGTCCACCTCGCCGAGTATGGATTCCACATGCATTTCACGGAAAAGGGTCTACTGAAACTCCAGTTAAAGTTTGATCGCGATCCAACGGTCGGATTCAATGTTATGGCCCTTTTGAACCGTTACTCAAGCCTGGCGCTATCAGACCACTACCTCACTTTGTATGGATTCCTAATGCAGTCCATGGAAAAGGGCCTCCGGAAACTCCAGCAAAAGTTTCTTCGTGATCCAACGGTCGGATTCAAAGTTATGGCCCTTTTGAACCGTTACTCAAGCCTGGCGCTACCAGACATCCACCTCACCGAGTATGGATTCCACACGCAGTTCATGGAAAAGGGCCTCCGAAAACTATTGTAAAAGTTTGATGGCGATCCAACGGTCGGATTCAAAGTTATAGTGCTTTCGAATCGTTACTCAAGCCTGTCGCTGCCACACCTCTCTACCTTACCGTGTATGGATTAAACATGCACTTAATGAAAAATGGCCTCCGGAAACTCTAGTAAAAGTTTGATCGCGATCCAACGGTCGAATCAAAAGTTATAGTGCTTTCGAACAGTTACTCAAGCCTGTCGCTGCCACACCTCTCTACCTCACCGTGTATGGATTCTACATCCACTCCATGGAAAAGGGCCTCCGGAAACTCCAGTAAATGTTTGATCGCGATCCAACGGTCGGATTCAAAGTTATGGCCCTTTCGAACCGTTACTCACGTCTGGCGCTCCGAGACCTCCACCTCACCGTGTATGGATTCCACATGCACTCCATGGAAAAAGGCGTCCGGAAACTCCTGCAAAAGTTTGATCGCGATCCAACGGTCGGATCCAAAGTTATGGCCCTTTCGAACCGTTACTCAAGCCTAACGCTACCAGACACCCACCTCACCGAGTATGGATTCCACACGCAGTCCATGGAAAAGGGCCTCCGAAAACTATTGTAAAAGTTTGTTCGCGATCCAACGGTCGGATTCAAAGTTATGGCCCTTTCGAACTGTTACTCAAGCCTGGCGCTACCAGACATCCACCACACCGAGTATGGATTCCACACGCAGTCCATGGAAAAGGGCCTCCGAAAACTATTGTAAAAGTTTGATGGCGATCCAACGGTCGGATTCAAAGTTATGGCCCTTTCGAACCGTTACTCAAGGCTGGCGCTACCAGACACCCACCTCACCGAGTATGGGTTCCACACGCAGTCCATGGAAAAGGGCCTCCGAAAACTATTGTAAAAGTTTGATGGCGATCCAACGGTCGGATTCAAAGTTATGGCCCTTTCGAACCGTTACTCAAGCCTGGCGCTACCAGACATCCACCTTACCGAGTATGGATTCCACACGCAATCCATGGAAAAGGGCCTCCGAAAACTATTGTAAAAGTTTGATGGCGATCCAACGGTCGGATTCAAAGTTATGGCCCTTTCAAACCGTTACTCAAGCCTGGCGCTACCAGACATCCACCACACCGAGTATGGATTCCACACGCAGTCCATGGAAAAGGGCCTCCGAAAACTATTGTAAAAGTTTGATAGCGATCCAACGGTCGGATTCAAAGTTATGGACCTTTCGAACCGTTACTCAAGCCTGGCGCTACCAGACATCCACCACACCGAGTATGGATTCCACACGCAGTCCATGGAAAAAGGCCTCCGAAAACTATTGTAAAAGTTTGATGGCGATCCAACGGTCGGATTCAAAGTTATGGCCCTTTCGAACCGTTACTCAAGCCTGGCGCTACCAGACATCCACCTCACCGAGTATGGATTGCACATGCAGTCCATGAAAAAAGGCCTCCGAAAACTCCACTAAAAGTTTGATCACGATCCAACGGTCGGATGCAAAGTTATGGCCCTTCCGAACCGTTACTGTAGCCTAGCGGTCCCTGACCTCCACCTCGCCGAGTATGGATTCCACATGCATTTCACGGTAAAGGGTCTACTGAAACTCCAGTTAAAGTTTGATCGCGATCCAACGGTCGGATTCAATGTTATGGGCCTTTCGAACCGTTACTCAAGCCTGGCGCTATCAGACCACTACCTCACTTTGTATGGATTCCTAATGAAGTCCATGGAAAAGGGCCTCCGGAAACTCCAGCAAAAGTTTCTTCGTGATCCAACGGTCGGATTCAAAGTTATGGCCCTTTCGAACCGTTACTCAAGGCTGGCGCTACCAAACCTCCACCCTACCGAGTATGGATTCCACATGCAGTCCATGGAAAATGGCCTTCAGAAACTCTAGTAAAAGTTTGATCTCGATCCAACGATCGGATCAAAAGTTATAGTGCTTTCGAACCGTTACTCAAGCCTGTCGCTGCCACACCTCTCTACCTCACCGTGTATGGATTCCACATGCACTCCATGGAAAAGGGCCTCCGGAAACTCCAGCATAAGTTTTATCGCGATCCAACGGTCGGATCCAAAGTTGTGGCCCTTTCGACCCGTTCCTCAAGCCTGTCGCTGCCACAGCTCTCTACCCCACCGTGTATGGATTCTACATGCACTCCATGGAAAAGGGTCTCCGAAAACTCCAGCAAAAGTTTAATCGCGATCCAACGGTCGTATTCAAAGTTATGGCCGTTTCGAACCGTTACTCACGCCTGGCTCTCCAAGACCTCCACCTCACCGTGTATGGATTCCACATGCACTCCATGGAAAAGGGCGTCCGGAAACTCCTGCAAAAGTTTGATCGCGATCCGACGGTCGGATCCAAAGTTATGGCCCTTTCGAACCGTTACTCAAGCCTGGCGCTACCAGACATCCACCTCACCGAGTATGGATTCCACATGCAGTCCATGGAAAAAGGCCTCCGGAAACTCCACCAAAAGTTTGATCGCGATCCAACGGTCGGATGCAAAGTTATGGCCCTTCCGAATCGTTACTGTAGTCTAGCGCTCCCTGACCTCCACCTCGCCGAGTATGGATTCCACATGCACTTCACGGAAAAGGGTCTACTGAAACTCCAGTTAAAGTTTGATCGCGATCCAACGATCGGATTCAATGTTATGGCCATTTCGAACCGTTACTCAAGCCTGGCGCTACCAGACCACCACCTCACCTTCTATGGATTCCTCATGCACTCCATGGAAAAGGGCCTCCGAAAACTCCACCAAAAGTTTGATCGCGATCCAACGGTCGGATCCAAAGTTATGGCCCTTCCGAACAGTTACTCAAGCCTGGCGCTACCAAACCTCCACCTCATCGAGTATGGATTCCACATGCAGTCCATGGAAAATGGCCTCCAGAAACTCTAGTAAAAGTTTGATCGCGATCCAACGGTCGGATCAAAAGTTATAGTGCTTTCGAATCGTTACTCAAGCCTGTCGCTGCCACACCTCTCTACCTCACCGTGTATGGATTCTACATGCACTCCATGGAAAAGGGCCTCCGGAAACTCCAGTAAAAGTTTGATCGCGATCCAACGGTCGGATTCAAAGTTATGGCCCTTTCGAACCGTTACTCACGTCTGGCGCTCCCAGACCTCCACCTCACCGTGTATGGATTCCACATGCACTCCATGGAAAAGGGCGTCCGGAAACTCCTGCAAAAGTTTGATCGCGATCCAACGGTCGGATCCAAAGTTATGGCCCTTTCGAACCGTTACTCAAGCCTAACGCTACCAGACACCCACCTCACCGAGTATGGATTCCACACGCAGTCCATGGAAAAGGGCCTCCGAAAACTATTGTAAAAGTTTGATGGCGATCCAACGGTCGGATTCAAAGTTATGGCCCTTTCGAACCGTTACTCAAGCCTGGCGCTACAAGACATCTACCACACCGATTATGGATTCCACATGCAGTCCATTGAAAAGGGCCTCCGAAAACTATTGTAAAAGTTTGATGGCGATCCAACGGCCTGATTCAAAGTTATGGCCCTTTCGAACCGTTACTCAAGCCTGGCGCTACCAGACATCCACCTCACCGAGTATGGATTCCACATGCAGTCCATGGAAAAAGGCCTCTGGAAACTCCACTAAAAGTTTGATCACGATCCAACGGTCGGATGCAAAGTTATGGCCCTTCCGAACCGTTACTGTAGCCTAGCGCTCCCTGACCTCCACCTCGCCGAGTATGGATTCCACATGCATTTCACGGAAAAGGGTCTACTGAAACTCCAGTTAAAGTTTGATCGCGATCCAACGGTCGGATTCAATGTTATGGCCCTTTCAAACCGTTACTCAAGCCTGGCGCTATCAGATCACTACCTCACTTTGTATGGATTCCTAATGCAGTCCATGGAAAAGGGCCTCCGGAAACTCCAGCAAAAGTTTCTTCGTGATCCAACGGTCGGATTCAAAGTTATGGGCCTTTCGAACCGTTACTCAAGCCTGGCGCTACCAAACCTCCACCTCACCGAGTATGGATTCCACATGCAGTCCATGGAAAATGGCCTCCAGAAACTCTAGTAAAAGTTTGATCGCGATCCAACGGTCGGATCAAAAGTTATAGTGCTTTCGAACCGTTACTCAAGCCTGTCGCTGCCACACCTCTCTACCTCACCGTGTATGGATTCCACATGCACTCCATGGAAAAGGGCCTCCGGAAACTCCAGCATAAGTTTTATCGCGATCCAACGGTCGGATCCAAAGTTGTGGCCCTTTCGACCCGTTACTCAAGCCTGTCGCTGCCACACCTCTCTACCCCACCGTGTATGGATTCTACATGCACTCCATGGAAAAGGGTCTCCGGAAACTCCGGCAAAAGTTTAATCGCGATCCAACGGTCGTATTCAAAGTTATGGTCGTTTCGACCCGTTACTCACGACTGGCTCTCCAAGACCTCCACCTCACCGTGTATGGATTCCACATGCACTCCATGAAAAAGGGCGTCCGGAAACTCCTGCAAAAGTTTGATCGCGATCCAACGGTCGGATCCAAAGTTATGGCCCTTTCGAACTGTTACTCAAGCCTGGAGCTACCAGACATCCACCTCACCGAGTATGGATTCCACACGCAGTCCATGGAAAAGGGCCTCCGAAAACTATCGGAAAAGTTTGATGGCAATCCAACGGTCGGATTCAAAGTTATGGCCCTTTCGAACCGTTACTCAAGCAAAAGTTTGATCGCGATCCAACAGACCACCACCTCACCGCGTGTGGATTCCACATGCACTCCATGGAAAAGGGCCTCCGGAAACTCCAGCAAACGTTTGATCGCGATCCAACGGTCGGATCTAATGTTATGGCCCTTTTGAACCGTTACTCAAGCCTGGCGCTATCAGACACCCACCTCACCGAGTATGGGTTCCACACGCAGTCCATAGAAAAGGGCCTCCGAAAACTATTGTAAAAGTTTGATGGCGATCCAACGGTCGGATTCAAAGTTATGGCCCTTTCGAACCGTTACTCTAACCTGGCGCTACCAGACCTCCACCTCACCGAGTATGGATTCCACATGCTCTCCACAGTAAAGGGCCTCCGGAAACACCAGTAAAAGTTTGATCGCGATCCAACGGTCGGATCCAAAGTTATGGCCCTTTCGAACCGTTACTCAAGCCTGGCGGTACCAGACATCCACCTTACCGAGTATGGAATCCACACGCAGTCCATGGAAAATGGCCTCCAGAAACTCTAGTAAAAGTTTGATCGCGATCCAACGGTCGGATCAAAAGTTATAGTGCTTTCGAATCGTTACTCAAGCCTGTCGCTGCCACACCTCTCTACCTCACCGTGTATGGATTAAACATGCACTTAATGAAAAATGGCCTCCAGAAACTCTAGTAAAAGTTTGATCGCGATCCAACGGTCGGATCAAAAGTTATAGTGCTTTCGAACCGTTACTCAAGCCTGTCGCTGCCACACCTCTCTACCTCACCGTGTATGGATTCTACATGCACTCCATGGAAAAGGGCCTCCGGAAACTCCAGCATAAGTTTTATCGCGATCCAACGGTCGGATCCAAAGTTGTGGCCCTTTCGAACCGTTACTCATGTCTGGCGCTCCCAGACCTCCACCTCACCGTGTATGGATTCCACATGCACTCCATGGAAAAGGGCGTCCGGAAACTCCTGCAAAAGTTTGATCGCGATCCAACGGTCGGATCCAAAGTTATGGCCCTTTCGAACCGTTACTCAAGCCTGACGCTACCAGACATCCACCTCACCGAGTATGGATTCCACACGCAGTCCATGGAAAAGGGCCTCCGAAAACTATTGTAAAAGTTTGATGGCGATCCAACGGTCGGATTCAAAGTTATGGCCCTTTCAAACCGTTACTCAAGCCTGGCGCTACCAGACATCCACCACACCGATTATGGATTCCACACGCAGTCCATGGAAAAGGGCCTCCGAAAACTATTGTAAAAGTTTGATGGCGATCCAACGGCCTGATTCAAAGTTATGGCCCTTTCGAACCGTTACTCAAGCCTGGCGCTACCAGACATCCACCTCACCGAGTATGGATTCCACATGCAGTCCATGGAAAAAGGCCTCCGGAAACTCCACTAAAAGTTTGATCACGATCCAACGGTCGGATGCAAAGTTATGGCCCTTCCGAACCGTTACTGTAGCCTAGCGCTCCCTGACCTCCACCTCGCCGAGTATGGATTCCACATGCATTTCACGGAAAAGGGTCTACTGAAACTCCAGTTAAAGTTTGATCGCGATCCAACGGTCGGATTCAATGTTATGGCCCTTTCGAACCGTTACTCAAGCCTGGCCCTATCAGATCACTACCTCACTTTGTATGGATTCCTAATGCAGTCCATGGAAAAGGGCCTCCGGAAACTCCAGCAAAAGTTTCTTCGTGATCCAACGGTCGGATTTAAAGTTATGGGCCTTTCGAACCGTTACTCAAGCCTGGCGCTACCAAACCTCCACCTCACCGAGTATGGATTCCACATGCAGTCCATGGAAAATGGCCTCCAGAAACTCTAGTAAAAGTTTGATCGCGATCCAACGGTCGGATCAAAAGTTATAGTGCTTTTGAACCGTTACACAAGCCTGTCGCTGCCACACCTCTCTACCTCACCGTGTATGGATTCCACATGCACTCCATGGAAAAGGGCCTCTGGAAACTCCAGCATAAGTTTTATCGCGATCCAACGGTCGGATCCAAAGTTGTGGCCCTTTCGACCCGTTACTCAAGCCTGTCGCTGCCACAGCTCTCTACCCCACCGTGTATGGATTCTATATGCACTCCATGGAAAAGGGTCTCCGGAAACTCCAGCAAAAGTTTAATCGCGATCCAACGGTCGTATTCAAAGTTATGGTCGTTTCGACCCGTTACTCACGACTGGCTCTCCAAGACCTCCACCTCACCGTGTATGGATTCCACATGCACTCCATGAAAAAGGGCGTCCGGAAACTCCTGCAAAAGTTTGATCGCGATCCAACGGTCGGATCTAATGTTATGGCCCTTTTGAACCGTTACTCAAGCCTGGCGCTATCAGACACCCACCTCACCGAGTTTGGGTTCCACACGCAGTCCATGGAAAAGGGCCTCCGAAAACTATTGTAAAAGTTTGATGGCGATCCAACGGTCGGATTCAAAGTTATGGCCCTTTCGAACCGTTACTCTAGCCTGGCGCTACCAAACCTCCACCTCACCGAGTATGGATTCCACATGCTCTCCACAGTAAAAGGCCTCCGGAAACTCCAGTAAAAGTTTGATCGCGATCCAACGGTCGGATCCAAAGTTATGGCCCTTTCGAACCGTTACTCAAGCCTGGTGCTACCAGACACCCACCTCACCGAGTATGGGTTCCACACGCAGTCCATGGAAAAGGGCCTCCGAAAACTATTGTAAAAGTTTGATGGCGATCCAACGGTCGGATTCAAAGTTATGGCCCTTTCGAACCGTTACTCAAGCCTGGCGCTACCAAACCTCCACCTCACCGAGTATGGATTCCACATGCAGTCCATGGAAAATGGCCTCCAGAAACTCTAGTAAAAGTTTGATCGCGATCCAACGGTCGGATCAAAAGTTATAGTGCTTTCGAACCGTTACTCAAGCCTGTCGCTGCCACACCTCTCTACCTCACCGTGTATGGATTAAACATGCACTTAATGAAAAATGGCCTCCGGAAACTCTAGTAAAAGTTTGATCGCGATCCAACGGTCGGATCAAAAGTTATAGTGCTTTCGAACCGTTACTCAACCCTGTCGCTGCCACACCTCTGTACCTCACCGTGTATGGATTCTACATGCACTCCATGGAAAAGGGCCTCTGGAAACTCCAGTAAAAGTTTGATCGCGATCCAACGGTCGGATTCAAAGTTATGGCCCTTTCGAACCGTTACTCAAGCCTGGCGCTACCAGACATCCACCACACCGAGTATGGATTCCACACGCAGTCCATGGAAAAGGGCCTCCGAAAACTATTGTAAAAGTTTGATGGCGATCCAACGGTCGGATTCAAAGTTATGGCCCTTTCGAACCGTTACTCAAGCCTGGCGCTACCAGAGACCCACCTCACCGAGTATGGGTTCCACACGCAGTCCATGGAAAAGGGCCTCCTAAAACTATTGTAAAAGTTTGATGGCGATCCAACGGTCGGATTCAAAGTTATGGCCCTTTCGAACCGTTACTCAAGCCTGGCGCTACCAGACATCCACCTTACCGAGTATGGATTCCACACGCAGTCCATGGAAAATGGCCTCCAGAAACTCTAGTAAAAGTTTGATCGCGATCCAACGGTCGGATCAAAAGTTATAGTGCTTTCGAATCGTTACTCAAGCCTGTCGCTGCCACACCTCTCTACCTCACCGTGTATGGATTAAACATGCACTTAATGAAAAATGGCCTCCGGAAACTCTAGTAAAAGTTTGATCGCGATCCAACGGTCGGATCAAAAATTATAGTGCTTTCGAACCGTTACTCAAGCCTGTCGCTGCCACACCTCTCTACCTCACCGTGTATGGATTCTACATGCACTCCATGGAAAAGGGCCTCCGGAAACTCCAGTAAAAGTTTCATCGCGATCCAACGGTCGGATCCAAAGTTATAGCCCTTTCGAACCGTTACTCACGTCTGGCGCTCCCAGACCTCCACCTCACCGTGTATGGATTCCACATGCACTCCATGGAAAAGGGCGTCCGGAAACTCCTGCAAAAGTTTGATCGCGATTCAACGGTCGGATCCAAAGTTATGGCCCTTTCGAACCCGTTCCTCAAGCCTGTCGCTGCCACCGCTCTCTACCCCACCGTGTATGGATTTTACATGCACTTCATGGAAAAGGGCCTCCGGAAACTCCAGCAAAAGTTTAATTGCGATCCAACGGTCGGATTCAAAGTTATGGCCCTTTCGAACCGTTACTCAAGCCTGGCGCTACCAGACACCCACCACACCGAGTATGGATTCCACACGCAGTCCATGGAAAAGGGCCTCCGAAAACTATTGTAAAAGTTTGATGGCGATCCAACGGTCGGATCCAAAGTTGTGGCCCTTTCGACCCGTTCCTCAAGCCTGTCGCTGCCACCGCTCTCTACCCCACCGTGTATGGATTTTACATGCACCTCATGGAAAAGGGCCTCCGGAAACTCCAGCAAAAGTTTGATCGCGATCCAACGGTCGGATTCAAAGTTATGGCCCTTCCGAACCGTTACTCAAGCCTGGCGCTACCAAACCTCCACCTCACCGAGTATGGATTCCACATGTAGTCCATGGACAATGGCCTCCAGAAACTCTAGTAAAAGTTTGATCGCGATCCAACGGTCGGATCAAAAGTTATAGTGCTTTCGAATCGTTACTCAAGCCTATCGCTGCCACACCTCTCTACCTCACCGTGTATGGATTAAACATGCACTTAATGAAAAATGGCCTCCGGAAACTCGAGTAAAAGTTTGATCGCGATCCAACGGTCGGATCCAAAGTTGTGGCCCTTTCGACCCGTTCCCCAAGCGTGTCGCTGCCACCGCTCTCTACCCCACCGTGTATGGATTCTACATGCACTCCATGGAAAAGGGCCTCCGGAAACTCCAGTAAAAGTTTGATCGCGATCCAACGGTCGGATTCAAAGTTATGGCCCTTTCGAACCGTTACTCACGTCTGGCGCTCCCAGACCTCCACCTCACCGTGTATGGATTCCACATGCACTCCATGGAAAAGGGCGTCCGGAAACTCCTGCAAAAGTTTGATCGCGATCCAACGGTCGGATCCAAAGTTATGGCCCTTTCGAACCGTTACTCAAGCCTGACGCTACCAGACATCCACCTCACCGAGTATGGATTCCACACGCAGTCCATGGAAAAGGGCCTCCGAAAACTATTGTAAAAGTTTGATGGCGATCCAACGGTCGGATTCAAAGTTATGGCCCTTTCGAACCGTTACTCAAGCCTGGCGCTACCAGACATCCACCACACCGAGTATGGATTCCACACGCAGTCCATGGAAAAGCGCCTCCGAAAACTATTGTAAAAGTTTGATGGCGATCCAACGGTCGGATTCAAAGTTATGGCCCTTTCGAACCGTTACTCAAGCCTGGCGCTACCAGACACCCACCTCACCGAGTATGGGTTCCACACGCAGTCCATGGAAAAGGGCCTCCGAAAACTATTGTAAAAGTTTGATGGCGATCCAACGGTCGGATCCAAAGTTGTGGCCCTTTCGACCCGTTCCTCAAGCCTGTCGCTGCCACCGCTCTCTACCCCACCGTGTATGGATTTTACATGCACTTCATGGAAAAGGGCCTCCGGAAACTCCAGCAAAAGTTTGATCGCGATCCAATGGTCGGATTCAAAGTTATGGCCCTTCCAAACCGTTACTCAAGCCTGGCGCTACCAAACCTCCACCTCACCGAGTATGGATTCCACATGCAGTCCATGGAAAATGGCCTCCAGAAACTCTAGTAAAAGTTTGATCGCGATCCAACGGTCGGATCAAAAGTTATAGTGCTTTCGAATCGTTACTCAAGCCTGTCGCTGCCACACCTCTCTACCTCACCGTGTATGGATTCTACATGCACTCCATGGAAAAGGGCCTCTGGAAACTCCAGTAAAAGTTTGATCGTGATCCAACGGTCGGATTCAAGGTTATGGCCCTTTCGAACCGTTACTCAAGCCTGGCGCTACCAAGCGTCCACCTCACCGAGTATGGATTCCACATGCAGTCCATGGAAAATGGCCTCCAGAAACTCTAGTAAAAGTTTGATCGCGATCCAACGGTCGGATCAAAAGTTATAGTGCTTTCGAACCGTTACTCAAGCCTGTCGCTGCCACACCTCTCTACCTCACCGTGTATGGATTCCACATGCACTCCATGGAAAAGGGCCTCTGGAAACTCCAGCATAAGTTTTATCGCGATCCAACGGTCGGATCCAAAGTTGTGGCCCTTTCGACCCGATACTCAAGCCTGTCGCTGCCACAGCTCTCTACCCCACCGTGTATGGATTCTACATGCACTCCATGGAAAAGGGTCTCCGGAAACTCCAGCAAAAGTTTAATCGCGATCCAACGGTCGTATTCAAAGTTATGGTCGTTTCGAACCGTTACTCACGCCTGGCTCTCCAAGACCTCCACCTCACCGTGTATGGATTCCACATGCACTCCATGAAAAAGGGCGTCCGGAAACTCCTGCAAAAGTTTGATCGCGATCCAACAGACCAGCACCTCACCGCGTGTGGATTCCACATGCACTCCATGGAAAAGGGCCTCCGGAAACTCCAGCAAACGTTTGATCGCGATCCAACGGTCGGATCTAATGTTATGGCCCTTTTGAACCGTTACTCAAGCCTGGCGCTACCAGACACCCACCTCATCGAGTATGGGTTCCACACGCAGTCCATGGAAAAGGGCCTCCGAAAACTATTGTATAAGTTTGATGGCGATCCAACAGTCGGATTCAAAGTTATGGCCCTTTCGAACCGTTACTCTAGCCTGGCGCTACCAGACCTCCACCTCACCGAGTATGGATTCCACATGCTCTCCACAGTAAAGGGCCTCCGGAAACTCCAGTAAAAGTTTGATCGCGATCCAACGGTCGGATCCAAAGTTATGGCCCTTTCGAACCGTTTCTCAAGCCTGGCGCTACCAGACATCCACCTCACCGAGTATGGATTCCACACGCAGTCCATGGAAAAGGGCCTCCGAAAACTATTGTAAAAGTTTGATGGCGATCCAACGGTCGGATTCAAAGTTATGGCCCTTTCGAACCGTTACTCAAGCCTGGCGCTACCAGACATCCACCACACCGAGTATGGATTCCACATGCAGTCCATGGAAAAGGGCCTTCGAAAACTATTGTAAAAGTTTGATGGCGATCCAACGGTCGGATTCAAAGTTATGGCCCTTTCGAACCGTTACTCAAGCCTGGCGCTACCAGACACCCACCTCACCGAGTATGGGTTCCACACGCAGTCCATGGAAAAGTGCCTCCGAAAACTATTGTAAAAGTTTGATGGCGATCCAACGGTCGGATTCAAAGTTATGGCCCTTTCGAACCGTTACTCAAGCCTAGCGCTACCAGACATCCACCTTACCGAGTATGGATTCCACACGCAGTCCATGGAAAATGGCCTCCAGAAACTCTAGTAAAACTTTGATCGCGATCCAACGGTCGGATCAAAAGTTATAGTGCTTTCGAATTGTTACTCAAGCCTGTCGCTGCCACACCTCTCTACCTCACCGTGTATGGATTAAACTTGCACTTAATGAAAAATGGCCTCCGGAAACTCTAGTAAAAGTTTGATCGCGATCCAACGGTCGGATCAAAAGTTATAGTGCTTTCGAACCGTTACTCAAGCCTGTCGCTGCCTCACCTCTCTACCTCACCGTGTATGGATTCTACATGCACTCCATGGCAAAGGGCCTCCGGAAACTCCAGTAAAAGTTTGATCGCGATCCAACGGTCGGATTCAAAGTTATGGCCCTTTCGAACCGTTACTCACGTCTGGCGCTCCCAGACCTCCACCTCACCGTGTATGGATTCCACATGCACTCCATGGAAAAGGGCGTCCGGAAACTCCTGCAAAAGTTTGATCGCGATCCAACGGTCGGATCCAAAGTTATGGCCCTTTCGAACCGTTACTCAAGCCTGACGCTACCAGACATCCACCTCACCGAGTATGGATTCCACACGCAGTCCATGGAAAAGGGCCTCCGCAAACTATTGTAAAAGTTTGATGGCGATCCAACGGTCGGATTCAAAGTTATGGCCCTTTCGAACCGTTACTCAAGCCTGTCGCTACCAGACATCCACCACACCGAGTATGGATTCCACACGCAGTCCATGGAAAAGGGCCTCCGAAAACTATTGTAAAAGTTTGATGGCGATCCAACGGTCGTATTCAAAGTTATGGCCCTTTCGAACCCGTTCCTCAAGCCTGTCGCTGCCACCGCTCTCTACCCCACCGTGTATGGATTTTACATGCACTTCATGGAAAAGGGCCTCCGGAAACTCCAGCAAAAGTTTGATCGCGATCCAACGGTCGGATTCAAAGTTATGGCCCTTTCGAACCGTTACTCAAGCCTGGCGCTACCAGACATCCACCACACCGAGTATGGATTCCACACGCAGTCCATGGAAAAGGGCCTCCGAAAACTATTGTAAAAGTTTGATGGCGATCCAACGGTCGGATTCAAAGTTATGGCCCTTTCGAACCGTTACTCAAGCCTGGCGCTACCAGACATCCACCACACCGAGTATGGATTCCACATGCAGTCCATGGAAAAGGGCCTTCGAAAACTATTGTAAAAGTTTGATGGCGATCCAACGGTCGGATTCAAAGTTATGGCCCTTCCGAACCGTTACTCAAGCCTGGCGCTACCAAACCTCCACCTCACCGAGTATGGATTCCACATGCAGTCCATGGAAAATGGCCTCCAGAAACTCTAGTAAAAGTTTGATCGCGATCCAACGGTCGGATCAAAAGTTATAGTGCTTTCGAATCGTTACTCAAGCCTGTCGCTGCCACACCTCTCTACCTCACCGAGTATGGATTCCACACGCAGTCCATGGAAAAGGGCCTCCGAAAACTATTGTAAAAGTTTGATGGCGATCCAACGGTCGGATTCAAAGTTATGGCCCTTTCGAACCGTTACTCAAGCCTGGCGCTACCAAACCTCCACCTCACCGAGTATGGATTCCACATGCAGTCCATGGAAAATGGCCTCCAGAAACTCTAGTAAAAGTTTGATCGCGATCCAACGGTCGGATCAAAAGTTATAGTGCTTTCGAATCGTTACTCAAGCCTGTCGCTGCCACACCTCTCTACCTCACCGTGTATGGATTCCACATGCACTTCATGAAAAATGGCCTCCGGAAACTCCAGCATAAGTTTTATCGCGATCCAACGGTCGGATCCAAAGTTGTGGCCCTTTCGACCCGTTCCCCAAGCTTGTCGCTGCCACCGCTCTCTACCCCACCGTGTATGGATTTTACATGCACTCCATGGAAAATGGCCTCCGGAAACTCCTGTAAAAGTTTGATCGCGATCCAACGGTCGGATCAAAAGTTATAGTGCTTTCGAACCGTTACTCAAGCCTGTCGCTGCCACACCTCTCTACCTCACCGTGTATGTATTCCACATGCACTCCATGGAAAAGGGCGTCCGAAAATTCCAGCAAAAGTTTAATCGCGATCCAACGGTCGTATTCAAAGTTATGGCCCTTTCGAACCGTTACTCACGTCTGGCGCTCCCAGACCTCCACCTCACCGTGTATGGATTCCACATGCACTCCATGGAAAAGGGCGTCCGGAAACTCCTGCAAAAGTTTGATCGCGATCCAACGGTCGGATCCAAAGTTATGGCCCTTTCGAACCGTTACTCAAGCCTGACGCTACCAGACATCCACCTCACCGAGTATGGATTCCACACGCAGTCCATGGAAAAGGGCCTCCGCAAACTATTGTAAAAGTTTGATGGCGATCCAACGGTCGGATTCAAAGTTATGGCCCTTTCGAACCGTTACTCAAGCCTGTCGCTACCAGACATCCACCACACCGAGTATGGATTCCACACGCAGTCCATGGAAAAGGGCCTCCGAAAACTATTGTAAAAGTTTGATGGCGATCCAACGGTCGGATTCAAAGTTATGGCCCTTTCGAACCCGTTCCTCAAGCCTGTCGCTGCCACCGCTCTCTACCCGACCGTGTATGGATTTTACATGCACTTCATGGAAAAGGGCCTCCGGAAACTCCAGCAAAAGTTTGATCGCGATCCAACGGTCGGATTCAAAGTTATGGCCCTTCCGAACCGTTACTCAAGCCTGGCGCTACCAAACCTCCACCTCACCGAGTATGGATTCCACATGCAGTCCATGGAAAATGGCCTCCAGAAACTCTAGTAAAAGTTTGATCGCGATCCAACGGTCGGATCAAAAGTTATAGTGCTTTCGAATCGTTACTCAAGCCTGTCGCTGCCACACCTCTCTACCTCACCGAGTATGGATTCCACACGCAGTCCATGGAAAAGGGCCTCCGAAAACTATTGTAAAAGTTTGATGGCGATCCAACGGTCGGATTCAAAGTTATGGCCCTTTCGAACCGTTACTCAAGCCTGGCGCTACCAAACCTCCACCTCACCGAGTATGGATTCCACATGCAGTCCATGGAAAATGGCCTCCAGAAACTCTAGTAAAAGTTTGATCGCGATCCAACGGTCGGATCAAAAGTTATAGTGCTTTCGAATCGTTACTCAAGCCTGTCGCTGCCACACCTCTCTACCTCACCGTGTATGGATTCCACATGCACTTCATGAAAAATGGCCTCCGGAAACTCCAGCATAAGTTTTATCGCGATCCAACGGTCGGATCCAAAGTTGTGGCCCTTTCGACCCGTTCCCCAAGCCTGTCGCTGCCACCGCTCTCTACCCCACCGTGTATGGATTTTACATGCACTCCATGGAAAAGGGCCTCCGGAAACTCCTGCAAAAGTTTGATCGCGATCCAACGGTCGGATCAAAAGTTATAGTGCTTTCGAACCGTTACTCAAGCCTGTCGCTGCCACACCTCTCTACCTCACCGTGTATGTATTCCACATGCACTCCATGGAAAAGGGCGTCCGAAAATTCCAGCAAAAGTTTAATCGCGATCCAACGGTCGTATTCAAAGTTATGGCCGTTTCGAACCGTTACTCACGCCTGGCTCTCCAAGACCTCCACCTCACCGTGTATGGATTCCACATGCACTCCATGGAAAAGGGCGTCCGGAAACTCCTGCAAAAGTTTGATCGCGATCCAACGGTCGGATCCAAAGTTATGGCCCTTTCGAACCGTTACTCAAGCCTGGAGCTACCAGACATCCACCTCACCAAGTATGGATTCCACACGCAGTCCAGGGAAAAGGGCCTCCGAAAACTATTGGAAAAGTTTGATGGCGAACCAACGGTCGGATTCAAAGTTATGGCCCTTTCGAACCGTTACTCAAGCCTGGCGCTACCAGACATCCACCTCACCGAGTATGGATTCCACATGCAGTCCATGGAAAAAGGCCTCCGGAAACTCCACCAAAAGTTTGATCGCGATCCAACGGTCGGATGCAAAGTTATGGCCCTTCCGAACCGTTACTGTAGCCTAGCGCTCCATGACCTCCACCTCGCCGAGTATGGATTCCACATGCACTTCACGGAAAAGGGTCTACTGAAACTCCAGTTAAAGTTTGATCGCGATCCAACGGTCGGATTCAATGTTATGGCCATTTCAAACCGTTACTCAAGCCTGGCGCTACCAGACCACCACCTCACCTTGTATGGATTCCTCATGCACTCCATGGAAAAGGGCCTCCGAAAACTCCAACAAAAGTTTGATCGCGATCCAACGGTCGGATTCAAAGTTATGGCCCTTCCGAACCGTTACTCAAGCCTGGCGCTACCAAACCTCCACCTCACCGAGTATGGATTCCACATGCACTCCATGGAAAAGGGCGTCCGGAAACTCCTGCAAAAGTTTGATCGCGATCCAACGGTCGGATCAAAAGTTATAGTGCTTTCGAACCGTTACTCAAGCCTGTCGCTGCCACACCTCTCTACCTCACCGTGTATGGATTCCACATGCATTTCATGAAAAATGGTCTCCGGAAACTCCAGCATAAGTTTTATCGCGATCCAACGGTCGGATCCAAAGTTGTGGCCCTTTCGACCCGTTCCTCAAGCCTGTCGCTGCCACCGCTCTCTACCCCACCGTGTATGGATTTTACATGCACTTCATGGAAAAGGGCCTCCGGAAACTCCAGCAGAAGTTTGATCGCGATCCAACGGTCGGATTCAAAGTTATGGCCCTTCCGAACCGTTACTCAAGCCTGGCGCTTCCAAACCTCCACCTCACCGAGTATGGATTCCACATGCAGTCCATGGAAAATGGCCTCCAGAAACTCTAGTAAAAGTTTGATCGCAATCCAACGGTCGGATCAAAAGGTATAGTGCTTTCAAACCGTTACCCAAGCCTGTCGCTGCCACACCTCTCTACCTCACCATGTATGGATTCCACATGCACTTCATGAAAAATGGCCTCCGGAAACTCCAGCATAAGTTTTATCGCGATCCAACGGTCGGATCCAAAGTTGTGGCCCTTTCGACCCGTTCCCCAAGCCTGTCGCTGCCACCGCTCTCTACCCCACCGTGTATGGATTTTACATGCACTTCATGGAAAAGGGCCTCCAGAAACTCCAGCAAAAGTTTGATCGCGATCCAACGGTCGGATTCAAAGTTATGGCCCTTTCGAACCGTTACTCAAGCCTGGCGCTACCACACCTCCACCTCACCGAGTATAGATTCCACATTCAGTTCATGGAAAATGACCTCCGGAAACTCTAGTAAAAGTTTGATCGCGATCCAACGGTCGGATCAAAAGTTATAGTGCTTTCGAACCGTTACTCAAGCCTGTCGCTGCCACACCTCTCTACCTCACCGTGTATAGATTCCACATGCACTTCATGCAAAAGAGCCTCCGGAAACTCCAGCAAAAGTTTTATCGCGTTCCAACGGTCGGATCCAAAGTTGTGGCCCTTTTGACCCGTTACTCAAGCCTGTCGCTACCACAGCTCTCTACCCCATCGTGTATGGATTCGACATGCACTCCATGGAAAAGGGCCTCCGGAAAGTCCAGCAAAAGTTTGATCGCGATCCAACGGTCGGATTCAAAGTTATGGCCCTTTCGAACCGTTACTCACGCCTGGCGCTCCCAGACCTCCACCTCACCGTGTATGGATTCCACATGCACTTCATGAAAAATGGCCTCCGGAAACTCCAGCATAAGTTTTATCGCGATCCAACGGTCGGATCCAAAGTTGTGGCCCTTTCGACCCGTTCCTCAAGCCTGTCGCTGCCACCGCTCTCTACCCCACCGTGTATGGATTAAACATGCACTTAATGAAAAATGCCCTCCGGAAACTCTAGTAAAAGTTTGATCGCAATCCAACGGTCGGATCAAAAGTTATAGTGCTTTCGAACCGTTACTCAAGCCTGTCGCTGCCACACCTCTCTACCTCACCGTGTATGGATTCTACATGCACTCCATGGAAAAGGGCCTCCGGAAACTCCAGCAAAATTTTGATCGCGATCCAACGGTCGGATTCAAAGTTATGGCCCTTTCGAACCGTTACTCACGCCTGGCGCTCCCAGACCTCCACCTCACCGTGTATGGATTCCACATGCACTCCATGGAAAAGGGCCACTGGAAACTCCAACAAAAGTTTGATCGCGATCCAACGGTCGGATTCAAAGTTGTGGCCCTTTCGAACCGTTACTCAAGCCTGGCGCTCCCAGACCTCCACCTCACCGTGTATGGATTCCACATGCACTCCATGGAAAAGGGCGTCCGGAAACTATTGTAAAACTTGGATGGCGATCCAACGGTCGGATTCAAAGTTATGGCCCTTTCGAACCGTTACTCAAGCCTGGCGCTACCAGACATCCAACTCACCGAGTATGGATTCCACATGCAGTCCATGGAAAAAGGCCTCCGGAAACTCCACTAAAAGTTTGATCGCGATCCAACGGTCGGATGCAAAGTTATGGCCCTTCCGAACCGTTACTGTAGCCTAGCGCTCCCTGACCTCCACCTCGCCGAGTATGGATTCCACATGCACTTCACGGAAAAGGATCTACTGAAACTCCAGTTAAATTTTGATCGCGATCCAACTGTCGGATTCAATGTTATGGCCTTGCGAACCGTTACTCAAGCCTGGCGCTACCAGACCACCACCTCACCTTGTATGGACTACCAAACCTCCACCTCACCGAGTATGGATTCCACACGCAGTCCATGGAAAAGGGCCTCCAGAAACTATTGTAAAAGTTTGATGGCGATGCAACGGTCGGATTCAAAGTTATGGCCCTTTCGAACTGTTACTCAAGCCTGGCGCAACCAGACATCCACCTCACCGAGTATGGATTCCACACGCAGTCCATGGAAAAGGGCCTCCAAAAACTATTGTAAAAGTTTGATGGCGATCCAACGGTCGGATTCAAAGTTATGGCCCTTTCGAACCGTTACTCAAGCCTGGCGCTACCACACCTCCACCTCACCGAGTATAGATTCCACATTCAGTTCATGGAAAATGACCTCCGGAAACTCTAGTAAAAGTTTGATCGCGATCCAACGGTCGGATCAAAAGTTATAGTGCTTTCGAACCGTTAGTCAAGCCTGTCGCTGCCACACCTCTCTACCTCACCGTGTTTAGATTCCACATGCACTTCATGCAAAAGAGCCTCCAGACCGAACTGTTACTCAAGCCTGGCGCTACCAAACCTCCACCTCACCGAGTATGGATTCCACATGCAGTCCATGGAAAATGGCCTCCAGAAACTCTAGTAAAAGTTTGATCGCGATCCAACGGTCGGATCAAAAGTTATAGTGCTTTCGAACCGTTACTCAAGCTTGTCGCTGCCACACCTCTCTACCTCACCGTGTATAGATTCCACATGCACTTCATGCAAAAGAGCCTCCAGACCGAACTATTACTCAAGCCTGGCGCTACCAAACCTCCACCTCACCGAGTATGGATTCCACATGCAGTCCATGGAAAATGGCCTCCAGAAACTCTAGTAAAAGTTTGATCGCAATCCAACGGTCGGATCAAAAGGTATAGTGCTTTCGAACCGTTACCCAAGCCTGTCGCTGCCACACCTCTCTACCTCACCATGTATGTATTCCACATGCACTTCATGAAAAATGGCCTCCGGAAACTCCAGCATAAGTTTTATCGCGATCCAACGGTCGGATCCAAAGTTGTGGCCCTTTCGACCCGTTCCTCAAGCCTGTCGCTGCCATCGCTCTCTACCCCACCGTGTATGGATTTTACATGCACTTCATGGAAAAGGGCCTCCGGAAACTCCAGCAAAAGTTTGATCGCGATCCAACGGTCGGATTCAAAGTTATGGCCCTTTCGAACCGTTACTCAAGCCTGGCGCTACCACACCTCCACCTCACCGAGTATAGATTCCACATTCAGTTCATGGAAAATGACCTCCGGAAACTCTAGTAAAAGTTTGATCGCGATCCAACGGTCGGATCAAAAGTTATAGTGCTTTCGAACCGTTACTCAAGCCTGTCGCTGCCACACCTCTCTACCTCACCGTGTATAGATTCCACATGCACTTCATGCAAAAGAGCCTCCAGACCGAACTGTTACTCAAGCCTTGCGCTACCAAACCTCCACCTCACCGAGTATAGATTCCACATTCAGTTCATGGAAAATGACCTCCGGAAACTCTAGTAAAAGTTTGATCGCGATCCAACGGTCGGATCAAAAGTTATAGTGCTTTCGAACCGTTACTCAAGCCTGTCGCTGCCACACCTCTCTACCTCACCGTGTATAGATTCCACATGCACTTCATGCAAAAGAGCCTCCGGAAACTCCAGCAAAAGTTTTATCGCGTTCCAACTGTCGGATCCAAAGTTGTGGCCCTTTTGACCCGTTACTCAAGCCTGTCGCTACCACAGCTCTCTACCCCATCGTGTATGGATTCGACATGCACTCCATGGAAAAGGGCCTCCGGAAAGTACAGCAAAAGTTTGATCGCGATCCAACGGTCGGATTCAAAGTTATGGCCCTTTCGAACCGTTACTCACGCCTGGCGCTCCCAGACCTCCACCTCACCGTGTATGGATTCCACATGCACTTCATGAAAAATGGCCTCCGGAAACTCCAGTATAAGTTTTATCGCGATCCAACGGTCGGATCCAAAGTTGTGGCCCTTTCGACCCGTTCCTCAAGCATGTCGCTGCCACCGCTCTCTACCCCACCGTGTATGGATTAAACATGCACTTAATGAAAAATGGCCTCCGGAAACTCTAGTAAAAGTTTGATCGCGATCCAACGGTCGGATCAAAAGTTATAGTGCTTTCGAACCGTTACTCAAGCCTGTCGCTGCCACACCTCTCTACCTCACCGTGTATGGATTCTACATGCACTCCATGGAAAAGGGCCTCCGGAAACTCCAGCAAAAGTTTGATCGCGATCCAACGGTCGGATTCAAAGTTATGGCCCTTTCGAACCGTTACTCAAGCCTGGCGCTACCACACCTCCACCTCACCGAGTATAGATTCCACATTCAGTTCATGGAAACTGACCTCCGGAAACTCTAGTAAAAGTTTGATCGCGATCCAACGGTCGGATCAAAAGTTATAGTGCTTTCGAACCGTTACTCAAGCCTGTCGCTGCCACACCTCTCTACCTCACCGTGTATAGATTCCACATGCACTTCATGCAAAAGAGCCTCCAGACCGAACTGTTACTCAAGCCTGGCGCTACCAAACCTCCACCTCACCGAGTATGGATTCCACATCCAGTCCATGGAAAATGGCCTCCAGAAACTCTAGTAAAAGTTTGATCGCGATCCAACGGTCGGATCAAAAGGTATAGTGCTTTCGAACCGTTACCCAAGCCTGTCGCTGCCACACCTCTCTACCTCACCATGTATGGATTCCACATGCACTTCATGAAAAATGGCCTCCGGAAACTCCAGCATAAGTTTTATCGCGATCCAACGGTCGGATCCAAAGTTGTGGCCCTTTCGACCCGTTCCTCAAGCCTGTCGCTGCCACCGCTCTCTACCCCACCGTGTATGGATTTTACATGCACTTCATGGAAAAGGGCCTCCGGAAACTCCACCATAAGTTTGATCGCGATCCAACGGTCGGATTCAATGTTATGGCCCTTTCGAACCGTTACTCAAGCCTGGCGCTACCAGACATCCACCTCACCGAGTATGGATTCCTAATGCAGTCCATGGAAAAGGGCCTCCGGAAACTCCAGCAAAATTTTCATCGTGATCCAACGAGCGGATTCAAAGTTATGGCCCTTTTGAACCGTTACTCAAGCCTGGCGCTACCAAACCTCCACCTCACCGAGTATGGATTCCACATGCAGTCCATGGAAAATGGCCTCCAGAAACTCTAGTAAAAGTTTGATCGCGATCCAACGGTCGGATCAAAAGTTGTGGCCCTTTTGACCCGTTACTCAAGCCTGTCGCTACCACAGCTCTCTACCCCATCGTGTATGGATTCTACATGCACTCCATGGAAAAGGGCCTCCGGAAAGTCCAGCAAAAGTTTGATCGCGATCCAACGGTCGGATGCAAAGTTATGGCTCTTTCGAACCGTTACTCACGCCTGACGCTCCCAGACCTCCACCTCACCGTGTATGGATTCCACATGCACTTCATGAAAAATGGCCTCCGGAAACTCCAGCATAAGTTTTATCGCGATCCAACGGTCGGATCCAAAGTTGTGCCCCTTTCGAACCGTTACTCAAGCCTGGCGCTCCCAGACCTCCACCTCACCGTGTATGGATTCCACATGCACTCCATGGGAAAGGGCGTCCGGAAACTATTGTAAAACTTTGATGGCGATCCAACTGTCGGATTCAAAGTTATGGCCCTTTCGAACCGTTACTCAAGCCTGGCGCTACCAGACATCCAACTCACCGAGTATGGATTCCACATGCAGTCCATGGAAAAAGGCCTCCGGAAACTCCACTAAAAGTTTTATCGCGATCCAACGGTCGGATGCAAAGTTATGGCCCTTCCGAACCGTTACTGTAGCCTAGCGCTCCCTGACCTCCACCTCGCCGAATATGGATTCCACATGCACTTCACGGAAAAGGATCTACTGAAACTCCAGTTAAAGTTTGATCGCGATCCAACTGTCGGATTCAATGTTATGGCCCTTTCGAACCGTTACTCAAGCCTGGCGCTACCAGACCACCACCTCACCTTGTATGGATTCCTAATGCACTCCATGGAAAAGGGCCTATGGAAACTCCAGCAAAAGTTTGATCGCGATCCAACGGTCGGATTCAAAGTTATGGCCCTTTCGAACCGTTACTCAAGCCTGTCGCTGCCACACCTCTCTACCTCACCGTGTATAGATTCCACATGCACTTCATTAAAAATGGCCTCCGGAAACTCCAGCATAAGTTTTATCGTGTTCCAACGGTCGGATCCAAAATTGTGGGCCTTTCGACCCGTTACTCAAGCCTGTTGCTGCCACACCTCTCTACCCCACCGTGTATGGATTCCACATGCACTTCATGAAAAATGGCCTCCGGAAACTCCAGCAAAAGTTTGATCGCGATCCAACGGTCGGATTCAAAGTTATGGCCCTTTCGAACCGTTACTCAAGCCTGGCGCTACCAGACCACCACCTCACCTTGTATGGATTCCTAATGCACTCCATGGAAAAGGGCCTCTGGAAACTCCAGCAAAAGTTTGATCGCGATCCAACGGTCGGATTCAAAGTTATGGCCCTTTCGAACCGTTACTAAAGCCTGGCGCTACTACACCTCCACCTCACCGAGTATGGATTCCACACGCAGTCTATGGAAAAGGGCCTCCGGAAACTATTGTAAAAGTTTGATGGCGATCCAACGGTCGGATTCAAAGTTATGGCCCTTCGAACCGTTACTCAAGCCTGGCGCAACCAGACATCCACCTCACCGAGTATGGGTTCCACACGCAGTCCATGGAAAAGGGCCTCCGAAAACTATTGTAAAAGTTTGATGGCGATCCAACGGTCGGATTCAAAGTTATGGCCCTTTCGAACCGTTACTCAAGCCTGGCGCTACCAGACATCCACCTCACCGAGTATGGATTCCACATGCAGTCCATGGAAAAAGGCCTCCAGAAACTCCACTAAAAGTTTGATCGCGATCCAACGGTCGGATACAAAGTTATGGCCCTTCCAAGCCGTTACTGTAGCCTAGCGATCCCTGACCTCCACCTCGCCGAGTATGGATTCCACATGCACTTCACGGAAAAGGGTCTACTAAAACTTCAGTTAAAGTTTGATCGCGATCCAACGGTCGGATTCAAAGTTATGGCCCTTCCGAACCGTTACTCACGCCTGGCGTTCCCAGACCTCCACCTCACCGTGTATGGATTCCACATGCACTCCATGGAAAAGGGCGTCCGGAAACTCCTGCAAAAGTTCGATCGCGATCCAACGGTCGGATCCAAAGTTATGGCCCTTTCGAACCGTTACTCAAGCTTGGCGTTACCAGACATCCACCTCACCGAGTATGGATTCCACATGCAGTCTATGGAAAAGGGCGTCCGGAAACTCCTGCAAAAGTTTGATCGCGATCCAACGGTCGGATCCAAAGTTATGGCCCTTTCGAACCGTTACTCAAGCCTGGCGCTACCAAACCTCCACCTCACCGAGTATGGATTCCACACGCAGTCCATGGAAAAGGGCCTCCGAAAACTATTGTAAAAGTTTGATGGCGATCCAACGGTCGGATTCAAAGTTATGGCCCTTTCGAACCGTTACTCAAGCCTGGCGCTACCAAACCTCCACCTCACCGAGTATGGATTCCACACGCAGTCCATGGAAAAGGGCCTCCGAAAACTATTGTAAAAGTTTGATCGCGATCCAACGGTCGGATTCAAAGTTATGGCCCTTTCGAACCGTTACTGAAGCCTGGCGCTACCAGACATCCACCTCACCGAGTATGGATTCCACACGCAGTCCATGGAAAAGGGCCTCCGAAAACTATTGTAAAAGTTTGATGGCGATCCAACGGTCGGATTCAAAGTTATGGCCCTTCCAAGCCGTTACTGTAGCCTAGCGCTCCCTGACCTCCACCTCGCCGAGTATGGATTCCACATGCACTTCACGGAAAAGGGTCTACTGAAACTTCAGTTAAAGTTTGATCGCGATCCAACGGTCGGATTCAATGTTATGGCCCTTTTGAACCGTTACTCAAGCCTGGCGCTACCACACCACCACCTCACCGAGTATGGATTCCACATGCAGTCCATGGAAAAAGGCCTCCGGAAACTCCACTAAAAGTTTGATCGCGATCCAACGGTCGGATGCAAAGTTATGGCCCTTCCAAGCCGTTACTGTAGCCTAGCGCTCCCTGACCTCCACCTCGCCGAGTATGGATTCCACATGCACTTCACGGAAAAGGGTCTACTGAAACTTCAGTTAAAGTTTGATCGCGATCCAACGGTCGGATTCAATGTTATGGCCCTTTTGAACCGTTACTCAAGCCTGGCGCTACCACACCACCACCTCACCGAGTATGGATTCCACATGCAGTCCATGGAAAAAGGCCTCCGGAAACTCCACTAAAAGTTTGATCGCGATCCAACGGTCGGATCCAAAGTTATGGCCCTTTCGAACCGTTACTCAAGCCTGGCGCTACCAGACATCCAGCTCACCGAGTATGGATTCCACACGCAGTACATGGAAAAGGGCCTCCGAAAACTATTGTAAAAGTTTGATGGCGATCCAACGGTCGGATTCAAAGTTATGGCCCTTTCGAACCGTTACTCAAGCCTGGCGCTACCAGACATCCACCTCACCGAGTATGGATTCCACATGCAGTCCATGGAAAAAGGCCTCCGGAAACTCCACATAAAGTTTGATCGCGATCCAACGGTCGGATGCAAAGTTATGGCCCTTCCAAATCCTTAGTGTAGCCTAGCGCTCCCTGACCTCCACCTCACCGAGTATGGATTCCACATGAACTTCACGGAAAAGGGTCTACTGAAACTCCAGTTAAAGTTTGATGGCGATCCAACGGTCGGATTCAATGTTATGGCCCTTTCGAACCGTTACTCAAGCCTGGCGCTACCAGACCACCACCTCACCTTGTATGGATTCCTAATGCACTCCATGGAAAAGGGCCTCTGGAAACTCCAGCAAAAGTTTGATCGCGATCCAACGGTCGGATTCAAAGTTATGGCCCTTTCGAACCGTTACTCAAGCCTGGCGCTACCAAACCTCCACCTCACCGAGTATGGATTCCACACGCAGTCCATGGAAAAGGGCCTCCGGAAACTATTGTAAAAGTTTGATGGCGATCCAACGGTCGGATTCAAAGTTATGGCCCTTTCGAACCGTTACTCAAGCCTGGCGCAACCAGACATCCACCTCACCGAGTATGGATTCCACACGCAGTCCATGGAAAAGGGCCTCCGAAAACTATTGTAAAAGTTTGATGGCGATCCAACGGTCGGATTCAAAGTTATGGCCCTTTCGAACCGTTACTCAAGCCTGGCGCTACCAGACATCCACCTCACCGAGTATGGATTCCACATGCAGTCCATGGAAAAAGGCCTCCGGAAACTCCACTAAAAGTTTGATCGCGATCCAACGGTCGGATGCAAAGTTATGGCCCTTCCAAGCCGTTACTGTAGCCTAGCGCTCCCTGACCTCCACCTCGCCGAGTATGGATTCCACATGCACTTCACGGAAAAGGGTCTACTGAAACTTCAGTTAAAGTTTGATCGCGATCCAACGGTCGGATTCAATGTTATGGCCCTTTTGAACCGTTACTCAAGCCTGGCGCTACCACACCACCACCTCACCGAGTATGGATTCCACATGCAGTCCATGGAAAAAGGCCTCCGGAAACTCCACTAAAAGTTTGATCGCGATCCAACGGTCGGATCCAAAGTTATGGCCCTTTCGAACCGTTACTCAAGCCTGGCGCTACCAGACATCCAGCTCACCGAGTATGGATTCCACACGCAGTACATGGAAAAGGGCCTCCGAAAACTATTGTAAAAGTTTGATGGCGATCCAACGGTCGGATTCAAAGTTATGGCCCTTTCGAACCGTTACTCAAGCCTGGCGCTACCAGACATCCACCTCACCGAGTATGGATTCCACATGCAGTCCATGGAAAAAGGCCTCCGGAAACTCCACATAAAGTTTGATCGCGATCCAACGGTCGGATGCAAAGTTATGGCCCTTCCAAATCCTTAGTGTAGCCTAGCGCTCCCTGACCTCCACCTCACCGAGTATGGATTCCACATGAACTTCACGGAAAAGGGTCTACTGAAACTCCAGTTAAAGTTTGATGGCGATCCAACGGTCGGATTCAATGTTATGGCCCTTTCGAACCGTTACTCAAGCCTGGCGCTACCAGACCACCACCTCACCTTGTATGGATTCCTAATGCACTCCATGGAAAAGGGCCTCTGGAAACTCCAGCAAAAGTTTGATCGCGATCCAACGGTCGGATTCAAAGTTATGGCCCTTTCGAACCGTTACTCAAGCCTGGCGCTACCAAACCTCCACCTCACCGAGTATGGATTCCACACGCAGTCCATGGAAAAGGGCCTCCGGAAACTATTGTAAAAGTTTGATGGCGATCCAACGGTCGGATTCAAAGTTATGGCCCTTTCGAACCGTTACTCAAGCCTGGCGCAACCAGACATCCACCTCACCGAGTATGGATTCCACACGCAGTCCATGGAAAAGGGCCTCCGAAAACTATTGTAAAAGTTTGATGGCGATCCAACGGTCGGATTCAAAGTTATGGCCCTTTCGAACCGTTACTCAAGCCTGGCGCTACCAGACATCCACCTCACCGAGTATGGATTCCACATGCAGTCCATGGAAAAAGGCCTCCGGAAACTCCACTAAAAGTTTGATCGCGATCCAACGGTCGGATGCAAAGTTATGGCCCTTCCAAGCCGTTACTGTAGCCTAGCGCTCCCTGACCTCCACCTCGCCGAGTATGGATTCCACATGCACTTCACGGAAAAGGGTCTACTGAAACTTCAGTTAAAGTTTGATCGCGATCCAACGGTCGGATTCA
Organism: Populus nigra; assembly: GCF_951802175.1. NCBI lineage: Eukaryota > Viridiplantae > Streptophyta > Magnoliopsida > Malpighiales > Salicaceae > Populus > Populus nigra. The sequence goes on along the minus strand of NC_084870.1, from coordinate 60,846 downwards.
ATGTTATGGCCCTTTTGAACCGTTACTCAAGCCTGGCGCTACCACACCACCACCTCACTGAGTATGGATTCCACATGCAGTCCATGGAAAAAGGCCTCCGGAAACTCCACTAAAAGTTTGATCGCGATCCAACGGTCGGATCCAAAGTTATGGCCCTTTCGAACCGTTACTCAAGCCTGGCGCTACCAGACATCCAGCTCACCGAGTATGGATTCCACACGCAGTACATGGAAAAGGGCCTCCGAAAACTATTGTAAAAGTTTGATGGCGATCCAACGGTCGGATTCAAAGTTATGGCCCTTTCGAACCGTTACTCAAGCGTGGCACTACCAGACATCCACCTCACCGAGTATGGATTCCACATGCAGTCCATGGAAAAAGGCCTCCGGAAACTCCACATAAAGTTTGATCGCGATCCAACGGTCGGATGCAAAGTTATGGCCCTTCCAAATCCTTACTGTAGCCTAGCGCTCCCTGACCTCCACCTCGCCGAGTATGGATTCCACATGAACTTCACGGAAAAGGGTCTACTGAAACTCCAGTTAAAGTTTGATGGCGATCCAACGGTCGGATTCAATGTTATGGCCCTTTCGAACCGTTACTCAAGCCTGGCGCTACCAGACCACCACCTCACCTTGTATGGATTCCTAATGCACTCCATGGAAAAGGGCCTCTGGAAACTCCAGCAAAAGTTTGATCGCGATCCAACGGTCGGATTCAAAGTTATGGCCCTTTCGAACCGTTACTCAAGCCTGGCGCTACCAAACCTCCACCTCACCGAGTATGGATTCCACACGCAGTCCATGGAAAAGGGCCTCCGGAAACTATTGTAAAAGTTTGATGGCGATCCAACGGTCGGATTCAAAGTTATGGCCCTTTCGAACCGTTACTCAAGCCTGGCGCAACCAGACATCCACCTCACCGAGTATGGATTCCACACGCAGTCCATGGAAAAGGGCCTCCGAAAACTATTGTAAAAGTTTGATGGCGATCCAACGGTCGGATTCAAAGTTATGGCCCTTTCGAACCGTTACTCAAGCCTGGCGCTACCAGACATCCACCTCACCGAGTATGGATTCCACATGCAGTCCATGGAAAAAGGCCTCCGGAAACTCCACTAAAAGTTTGATCGCGATCCAACGGTCGGATGCAAAGTTATGGCCCTTCCAAGCCGTTACTGTAGCCTAGCGCTCCCTGACCTCCACCTCGCCGAGTATGGATTCCACATGCACTTCACGGAAAAGGGTCTACTGAAACTTCAGTTAAAGTTTGATCGCGATCCAACGGTCGGATTCAATGTTATGGCCCTTTTGAACCGTTACTCAAGCCTGGCGCTACCACACCACCACCTCACCGAGTATGGATTCCACATGCAGTCCATTGAAAAAGGCCTCCGGAAAGTCCACTAAAAGTTTGATCGCGATCCAACGGTCGGATCCAAAGTTATGGCCCTTTCGAACCGTTACTCAAGCCTGGCGCTACCAGACATCCAGCTCACCGAGTATGGATTCCACACGCAGTACATGGAAAAGGGCCTCCGAAAACTATTGTAAAAGTTTGATGGCGATCCAACGGTCGGATTCAAAGTTATGGCCCTTTCGAACCGTTACTCAAGCCTGGCGCTACCAGACATCCACCTCACCGAGTATGGATTCCACATGCAGTCCATGGAAAATGGCCTCCGGAAACTCCACATAAAGTTTGATCGCGATCCAACGGTCGGATGCAAAGTTATGGCCCTTCCAAATCCTTACTGTAGCCTAGCGCTCCCTGACCTCCACCTCGCCGAGTATGGATTCCACATGAACTTCACGGAAAAGGGTCTACTGAAACTCCAGTTAAAGTTTGATGGCGATCCAACGGTCGGATTCAATGTTATGGCCCTTTCGAACCGTTACTCAAGCCTGGCGCTACCAGACCACCACCTCACCTTGTATGGATTCCTAATGCACTCCATGGAAAAGGGCCTCTGGAAACTCCAGCAAAAGTTTGATCGCGATCCAACGGTCGGATTCAAAGTTATGGCCCTTTCGAACCGTTACTCAAGCCTGGCGCTACCAGACATCCAGCTCACCGAGTATGGATTCCACACGCAGTACATGGAAAAGGGCCTCCGAAAACTATTGTAAAAGTTTGATGGCGATCCAACGGTCGGATTCAAAGTTATGGCCCTTTCGAACCGTTACTCAAGCCTGGCGCTACCAGACATCCACCTCACCGAGTATGGATTCCACATGCAGTCCATGGAAAATGGCCTCCGGAAACTCCACATAAAGTTTGATCGCGATCCAACGGTCGGATGCAAAGTTATGGCCCTTCCAAATCCTTACTGTAGCCTAGCGCTCCCTGACCTCCACCTCGCCGAGTATGGATTCCACATGAACTTCACGGAAAAGGGTCTACTGAAACTCCAGTTAAAGTTTGATGGCGATCCAACGGTCGGATTCAATGTTATGGCCCTTTCGAACCGTTACTCAAGCCTGGCGCTACCAGACCACCACCTCACCTTGTATGGATTCCTAATGCACTCCATGGAAAAGGGCCTCTGGAAACTCCAGCAAAAGTTTGATCGCGATCCAACGGTCGGATTCAAAGTTATGGCCCTTTCGAACCGTTACTCAAGCCTGGCGCTACCAAACCTCCACCTCACCGAGTATGGATTCCACACGCAGTCCATGGAAAAGGGCCTCCGGAAACTATTGTAAAAGTTTGATGGCGATCCAACGGTCGGATTCAAAGTTATGGCCCTTTCGAACCGTTACTCAAGCCTGGCGCAACCAGACATCCACCTCACCGAGTATGGATTCCACACGCAGTCCATGGAAAAGGGCCTCCGAAAACTATTGTAAAAGTTTGATGGCGATCCAACGGTCGGATTCAAAGTTATGGCCCTTTCGAACCGTTACTCAAGCCTGGCGCTACCAGACATCCACCTCACCGAGTATGGATTCCACATGCAGTCCATGGAAAAAGGCCTCCGGAAACTCCACTAAAAGTTTGATCGCGATCCAACGGTCGGATGCAAAGTTATGGCCCTTCCAAGCCGTTACTGTAGCCTAGCGCTCCCTCACCTCCACCTCGCCGAGTATGGATTCCACATGCACTTCACGGAAAAGGGTCTACTGAAACTTCAGTTAAAGTTTGATCGCGATCCAACGGTCGGATTCAATGTTATGGCCCTTTTGAACCGTTACTCAAGCCTGGCGCTACCACAACACCACCTCACCGAGTATGGATTCCACATGCAGTCCATGGAAAAAGGCCTCCGGAAACTCCACTAAAAGTTTGATCGCGATCCAACGGTCGGATGCAAAGTTATGGCCCTTCCAAGCCGTTACTGTAGCCTAGCGCTCCCTGACCTCCACCTCGCCGAGTATGGATTCCACATGCACTTCACGGAAAAGGGTCTACTGAAACTTCAGTTAAAGTTTGATCACGATCCAACGGTCGGATTCAATGTTATGGCCCTTTTGAACCGTTACTCAAGCCTGGCGCTACCACACCACCACCTCACCGAGTATGGATTCCACATGCAGTCCATTGAAAAAGGCCTCCGGAAAGTCCACTAAAAGTTTGATCGCGATCCAACGGTCGGATCCAAAGTTATGGCCCTTTCGAACCGTTACTCAAGCCTGGCGCTACCAGACATCCAGCTCACCGAGTATGGATTCCACACGCAGTACATGGAAAAGGGCCTCCGAAAACTATTGTAAAAGTTTGATGGCGATCCAACGGTCGGATTCAAAGTTATGGCCCTTTCGAACCGTTACTCAAGCCTGGCGCTACCAGACATCCACCTCACCGAGTATGGATTCCACATGCAGTCCATGGAAAATGGCCTCCGGAAACTCCACATAAAGTTTGATCGCGATCCAACGGTCGGATGCAAAGTTATGGCCCTTCCAAATCCTTACTGTAGCCTAGCGCTCCCTGACCTCCACCTCGCCGAGTATGGATTCCACATGAACTTCACGGAAAAGGGTCTACTGAAACTCCAGTTAAAGTTTGATGGCGATCCAACGGTCGGATTCAATGTTATGGCCCTTTCGAACCGTTACTCAAGCCTGGCGCTACCAGACCACCACCTCACCTTGTATGGATTCCTAATGCACTCCATGGAAAAGGGCCTCTGGAAACTCCAGCAAAAGTTTGATCGCGATCCAACGGTCGGATTCAAAGTTATGGCCCTTTCGAACCGTTACTCAAGCCTGGCGCTACCAGACATCCAGCTCACCGAGTATGGATTCCACACGCAGTACATGGAAAAGGGCCTCCGAAAACTATTGTAAAAGTTTGATGGCGATCCAACGGTCGGATTCAAAGTTATGGCCCTTTCGAACCGTTACTCAAGCCTGGCGCTACCAGACATCCACCTCACCGAGTATGGATTCCACATGCAGTCCATGGAAAATGGCCTCCGGAAACTCCACATAAAGTTTGATCGCGATCCAACGGTCGGATGCAAAGTTATGGCCCTTCCAAATCCTTACTGTAGCCTAGCGCTCCCTGACCTCCACCTCGCCGAGTATGGATTCCACATGAACTTCACGGAAAAGGGTCTACTGAAACTTCAGTTAAAGTTTGATCGCGATCCAACGGTCGGATTCAATGTTATGGCCCTTTTGAACCGTTACTCAAGCCTGGCGCTACCACACCACCACCTCACCGAGTATGGATTCCACATGCAGTCCATTGAAAAAGGCCTCCGGAAAGTCCACTAAAAGTTTGATCGCGATCCAACGGTCGGATCCAAAGTTATGGCCCTTTCGAACCGTTACTCAAGCCTGGCGCTACCAGACATCCAGCTCACCGAGTATGGATTCCACACGCAGTACATGGAAAAGGGCCTCCGAAAACTATTGTAAAAGTTTGATGGCGATCCAACGGTCGGATTCAAAGTTATGGCCCTTTCGAACCGTTACTCAAGCCTGGCGCTACCAGACATCCACCTCACCGAGTATGGATTCCACATGCAGTCCATGGAAAATGGCCTCCGGAAACTCCACATAAAGTTTGATCGCGATCCAACGGTCGGATGCAAAGTTATGGCCCTTCCAAATCCTTACTGTAGCCTAGCGCTCCCTGACCTCCACCTCGCCGAGTATGGATTCCACATGAACTTCACGGAAAAGGGTCTACTGAAACTCCAGTTAAAGTTTGATGGCGATCCAACGGTCGGATTCAATGTTATGGCCCTTTCGAACCGTTACTCAAGCCTGGCGCTACCAGACCACCACCTCACCTTGTATGGATTCCTAATGCACTCCATGGAAAAGGGCCTCTGGAAACTCCAGCAAAAGTTTGATCGCGATCCAACGGTCGGATTCAAAGTTATGGCCCTTTCGAACCGTTACTCAAGCCTGGCGCTACCAGACATCCAGCTCACCGAGTATGGATTCCACACGCAGTACATGGAAAAGGGCCTCCGAAAACTATTGTAAAAGTTTGATGGCGATCCAACGGTCGGATTCAAAGTTATGGCCCTTTCGAACCGTTACTCAAGCCTGGCGCTACCAGACATCCACCTCACCGAGTATGGATTCCACATGCAGTCCATGGAAAATGGCCTCCGGAAACTCCACATAAAGTTTGATCGCGATCCAACGGTCGGATGCAAAGTTATGGCCCTTCCAAATCCTTACTGTAGCCTAGCGCTCCCTGACCTCCACCTCGCCGAGTATGGATTCCACATGAACTTCACGGAAAAGGGTCTACTGAAACTCCAGTTAAAGTTTGATGGCGATCCAACGGTCGGATTCAATGTTATGGCCCTTTCGAACCGTTACTCAAGCCTGGCGCTACCAGACCACCACCTCACCTTGTATGGATTCCTAATGCACTCCATGGAAAAGGGCCTCTGGAAACTCCAGCAAAAGTTTGATCGCGATCCAACGGTCGGATTCAAAGTTATGGCCCTTTCGAACCGTTACTCAAGCCTGGCGCTACCAAACCTCCACCTCACCGAGTATGGATTCCACACGCAGTCCATGGAAAAGGGCCTCCGGAAACTATTGTAAAAGTTTGATGGCGATCCAACGGTCGGATTCAAAGTTATGGCCCTTTCGAACCGTTACTCAAGCCTGGCGCAACCAGACATCCACCTCACCGAGTATGGATTCCACACGCAGTCCATGGAAAAGGGCCTCCGAAAACTATTGTAAAAGTTTGATGGCGATCCAACGGTCGGATTCAAAGTTATGGCCCTTTCGAACCGTTACTCAAGCCTGGCGCTACCAGACATCCACCTCACCGAGTATGGATTCCACATGCAGTCCATGGAAAAAGGCCTCCGGAAACTCCACTAAAAGTTTGATCGCGATCCAACGGTCGGATGCAAAGTTATGGCCCTTCCAAGCCGTTACTGTAGCCTAGCGCTCCCTGACCTCCACCTCGCCGAGTATGGATTCCACATGCACTTCACGGAAAAGGGTCTACTGAAACTTCAGTTAAAGTTTGATCGCGATCCAACGGTCGGATTCAATGTTATGGCCCTTTTGAACCGTTACTCAAGCCTGGCGCTACCACACCACCACCTCACCGAGTATGGATTCCACATGCAGTCCATGGAAAAAGGCCTCCGGAAACTCCACTAAAAGTTTGATCGCGATCCAACGGTCGGATCCAAAGTTATGGCCCTTTCGAACCGTTACTCAAGCCTGGCGCTACCAGACATCCAGCTCACCGAGTATGGATTCCACACGCAGTACATGGAAAAGGGCCTCCGAAAACTATTGTAAAAGTTTGATGGCGATCCAACGGTCGGATTCAAAGTTATGGCCCTTTCGAACCGTTACTCAAGCGTGGCACTACCAGACATCCACCTCACCGAGTAAGGATTCCACATGCAGTCCATGGAAAAAGGCCTCCGGAAACTCCACATAAAGTTTGATCGCGATCCAACGGTCGGATGCAAAGTTATGGCCCTTCCAAATCCTTACTGTAGCCTAGCGCTCCCTGACCTCCACCTCGCCGAGTATGGATTCCACATGAACTTCACGGAAAAGCGTCTACTGAAACTCCAGTTAAAGTTTGATGGCGATCCAACGGTCGGATTCAATGTTATGGCCCTTTCGAACCGTTACTCAAGCCTGGCGCTACCAGACCACCACCTCACCTTGTACGGATTCCTAATGCACTCCATGGAAAAGGGCCTCTGGAAACTCCAGCAAAAGTTTGATCGCGATCCAACGGTCGGATTCAAAGTTATGGCCCTTTCGAACCGTTACTCAAGCCTGGCGCTACCAGACCACCACCTCACCGAGTATGGATTCCACACGCAGTCCATGGAAAAGGGCCTCCGGAAACTATTGTAAAAGTTTGATGGCGATCCAACGGTCGGATTCAAAGTTATGGCCCTTTCGAACCGTTACTCAAGCCTGGCGCAACCAGACATCCACCTCACCGAGTATGGATTCCACACGCAGTCCATGGAAAAGGGCCTCCGAAAACTATTGTAAAAGTTTGATGGCGATCCAACGGTCGGATTCAAAGTTATGGCCCTTTCGAACCGTTACTCAAGCCTGGCGCTACCACACATCCACCTCACCGAGTATGGATTCCACATGCAGTCCATGAAAAAAGGCCTCCAGAAACTCCACTAAAAGTTTGATCGCGATCCAACGGTCGGATGCAAAGTTATGGCCCTTCCAAGCCGTTACTGTAGCCTAGCGCTCCCTGACCTCCACCTCGCCGAGTATGGATTCCACATGCACTTCATGGAAAAGGGTCTACTAAAACTTCAGTTAAAGTTTGATCGCGATCCAACGGTCGGATTCAATGTTATGGCCCTTTCGAACCGTTACTCAAGCCTGGCGCTACCAGACCACCACCTCACCTTGTATGGATTCCACATGCACTCCGTGGAAAAGGGCCTCCGGAAACTCCAGCAAAAGTTTGATCGCGATCCAACGGTCGGATTCAAAGTTATGGCCCTTTCGAACCGTTATTCAAGCCTGGCGCAACCAAACCTCCACCTCACCGAGTATGGATTCCACAGGCAGTCCATGGAAAATGGCCTCCAGAAACTCTAGTAAAAGTTTGATCGCGATCCAACGGTCGGATCAATAGTTATAGTGCTTTCGAACCGTTACTGAAGCTTGTCGCTGCCACACCTCTCTACCTCACCGTGTATGGATTCCACATGCACTTCATGAAAAATGGCCTCCGGAAACTCCAGCATAAGTTTTGTCGCGATCCAACGGTCGGATCCACAGTTGTGGCCCTTTCGACCCGTTACTCAAGCCTGTTGCTGCCTCACCTCTCTTCCCCACCGTGTATGGATTCTACATGCACTCCATGGAAAAGGGCCTCCGGAAACTCCAGCAAAAGTTTGATCACGATCCAACGGTCGGATTCAAAGTTATGGCCCTTTCGAACCGTTACTCACGCCTGGCGCTCCCAGACCTCCACCTCACCGTGTATGGATTCCACATGCACTCCATGGAAAAGGGCGTCCGGAAACTCCTGCAAAAGTTCGATCGCTATCCAACGGTCGGATCCAAAGTTATGGCCCTTTCGAACCGTTACTCAAGCTTGGCGTTACCAGACATCCACCTCACCGAGTATGGATTCCACATGCAGTCCATGGGAAAGGGCGTCCGGAAACTCCTGCAAAAGTTTGATCGCGATCCAACGGTCGGATCCAAAGTTATGGCCCTTTCGAACCGTTACTCAAGCCTGGCGCTACCAAACCTCCACCTCATCGAGTATGGATTCCACACGCAGTCCATGGAAAATGGCCTCCGAAAACTATTGTAAAAGTTTGATGGCGATCCAACGGTCGGATTCAAAGTTATGGCCCTTTCGAACCGTTACTCAAGCCTGGCGCTACCAAACCTCCACCTCACCGAGTATGGATTCCACACGCAGTCCATGGAAAAGGGCCTCCGAAAACTCCAGCAAAAGTTAGATGGCGATCCAACGGTCGGATTCAAAGTTATGGCCCTTTCGAACCGTTACTCAAGCCTGGCGCAACCAGACATCCACCTCACCGAGTATGGATTCCACACGCAGTCCATGGAAAAGGGCCTCCGAAAACTATTGTAAAAGTTTGATGGCGATCCAACGGTCGGATTCAAAGTTATGGCCCTTTCGAACCGTTACTCAAGCCTGGCGCTCCCAGACCTCCACCTCACCGAGTATGGATTCCACACGCAGTCCATGGAAAAGGGCCTCCGAAAACTCCAGCAAAAGTTAGATGGCGATCCAACGGTCGGATTCAAAGTTATGGCCCTTTCGAACCGTTACTCAAGCTTGGCGTTACCAGACATCCACCTCACCGAGTATGGATTCCACATGCAGTCCATGGAAAAGGGCGTCCGGAAACTCCTGCAAAAGTTTGATCGTGATCCAACGGTCGGATCCAAAGTTATGGCCCTTTCGAACCGTTACTCAAGCCTGGCGCTACCAAACCTCCACCTCATCGAGTATGGATTCCACATGCAGTCCATGGAAAATGGCCTCCAGAAACTCTAGTAAAAGTTTGATCGCGATCCAACGGTCGGATCAAAAGTTATAGTGCTTTCGAACCGTTACTGAAGCTTGTCGCTGCCACACCTCTCTACCTCACCGTGTATGGATTCCACATGCACTTCATGAAAAACGGCCTCCGGAAACTCCAGCATAAGTTTTATCGCGATCCAACGGTCGGATCCACAGTTGTGGCCCTTTCGACCCGTTACTCAAGCCTGTCGCTGCCACACCTCTCTACCCCACCGTGTATGGATTCTACATGCAGTCCATGGAAAAGGGCGTCCGGAAACTCCTGCAAAAGTTTGATCGCGATCCAACGGTCGGATCCAAAGTTATGGCCCTTTCGACCCGTTACTCAAGCCTGGCGCTACCAAACCTCCACCTCACCGAGTATGGATTCCACATGCAGTCCATGGAAAATGGCCTCCAGAAACTCTAGTAAAAGTTTGATCGCGATCCAACGGTCGGATCAAAAGTTATAGTGCTTTCGAACCGTTACTCAAGCCTGTCGCTGCCACACCTCTCTACCTCACCGAGTATGGATTCCACACGCAGTCCATGGAAAAGGGCCTCCGGAAACTCCAGCAAAAGTTTGATGGCGATCCAACGGTCGGATTCAAAGTTATGGCCCTTTCGAACCGTTACTCAAGCCTGGCGCTACCGGACATCCACCTCACCGAGTATGGATTCCACACGCAGTCCATGGAAAAGGGCCTCCGCAAACTATTGTAAAAGTTTGATCGCGATCCAACGGTCGGATCCAAAGTTATGGCCCTTTCGAACCGTTACTCAAGCCTGGCGCTACCAAACCTCCACCTCACCGAGTATGGATTCCACACGCAGTCCATGGAAAAAGGCCTCCGAAAACTATTGTAAAAGTTTGATGGCGATCCAACGGTCGGAATCAAAGTTATGGCCCTTTCGAACCGTTACTCAAGTCTGGCGCTACCAGACCACCACCTCACCTTGTATGGATTCCACATGCACTCCATGGAAAAGGGCGTCCGGAAACTCCTGCAAAAGTTCGATCGCGATCCAACGGTCGGATCCAAAGTTATGGCCCTTTCGAACCGTTACTCAAGCTTGGCGTTACCAGACATCCACCTCACCGAGTATGGATTCCACATGCAGTCCATGGAAAAGGGCGTCCGGAAACTCCTGCAAAAGTTTGATCGCGATCCAACGGTCGGATCCAAAGTTATGGCCCTTTCGAACCGTTACTCAAGCCTGGCGCTACCAAACCTCCACCTCATCGAGTATGGATTCCACATGCAGTCCATGGAAAATGGCCTCCAGAAACTCTAGTAAAAGTTTGATCGCGATCCAACGGTCGGATCAAAAGTTATAGTGCTTTCGAACCGTTACTGAAGCTTGTCGCTGCCACACCTCTCTACCTCACCGTGTATGGATTCCACATGCACTTCATGAAAAACGGCCTCCGGAAACTCCAGCATAAGTTTTATCGCGATCCAACGGTCGGATCCACAGTTGTGGCCCTTTCGACCCGTTACTCAAGCCTGTCGCTGCCACACCTCTCTACCCCACCGTGTTTGGATTCTACATGCACTCCATGGAAAAGGGCCTCCGGAAACTCCAGCAAAAGTTTGATCACGATCCAACGGTCGGATTCAAAGTTATGGCCCTTTCGAACCGTTACTCACGCCTGGCGCTCCCAGACCTCCACCTCACCGTGTATGGATTCCACATGCACTCCATGGAAAAGGGCGTCCGGAAACTCCTGCAAAAGTTCGATCGCGATCCAACGGTCGGATCCAAAGTTATGGCCCTTTCGAACCGTTACTCAAGCTTAGCGTTACCAGACATCCACCTCACCGAGTATGGATTCTACATGCAGTCCATGGAAAAGGGCGTCCGGAAACTCCTGCAAAAGTTTGATCGCGATCCAACGGTCGGATCCAAAGTTATGGCCCTTTCGAACCGTTACTCAAGCCTGGCGCTACCAAACCTCCACCTCACCGAGTATGGATTCCACATGCAGTCCATGGAAAATGGCCTCCAGAAACTCTAGTAAAAGTTTGATCGCGATCCAACGGTCGGATCAAAAGTTATAGTGCTTTCGAACCGTTACTCAAGCCTGTCGCTGCCACACCTCTCTACCTCACCGAGTATGGATTCCACACGCAGTCCATGGAAAAGGGCCTCCGGAAACTCCAGCAAAAGTTTGATGGCGATCCAACGGTCGGATTCAAAGTTATGGCCCTTTCGAACCGTTACTCAAGCCTGGCGCTACCGGACATCCACCTCACCGAGTATGGATTCCACACGCAGTCCATGGAAAAGGGCCTCCGCAAACTATTGTAAAAGTTTGATCGCGATCCAACGGTCGGATCCAAAGTTATGGCCCTTTCGAACCGTTACTCAAGCCTGGCGCTACCAAACCTCCACCTCACCGAGTATGGATTCCACACGTAGTCCATGGAAAAGGGCCTCCGAAAACTATTGTAAAAGTTTGATGGCGATCCAACGGTCGGAATCAAAGTTATGGCCCTTTCGAACCGTTACTCAAGTCTGGCGCTACCAGACAACCACCTCACCTTGTATGGATTCCACATGCAGTCCATGGAAAAGGGCGTCCGGAAACTCCTGCAAAAGTTTGATCGCGATCCAACGGTCGGATTCAAAGTTATGGCCCTTTCGAACCGTTACTCAAGCCTGGCGCTACCAAACCTCCACCTCACCGAGTATGGATTCCACATGCAGTCCATGGAAAATGGCCTCCAGAAACTCTAGTAAAAGTTTGATCGCGATCCAACGGTCGGATCAAAAGTTATAGTGCTTTCGAACCGTTACTCAAGCCTGTCGCTGCCACACCTCTCTACCTCACCGAGTATGGATTCCACACGCAGTCCATGGAAAAGGGCCTCCGGAAACTCCAGCAAAAGTTTGATGGCGATCCAACGGTCGGATTCAAAGTTATGGCCCTTTCGAACCGTTACTCAAGCCTGGCGCTACCGGACATCCACCTCACCGAGTATGGATTCCACACGCAGTCCATGGAAAAGGGCCTCCGCAAACTATTGTAAAAGTTTGATCGCGATCCAACGGTCGGATCCAAAGTTATGGCCCTTTCGAACCGTTACTCAAGCCTGGCGCTACCACACCTCCACCTCACCGAGTATGGATTCCACACGTAGTCCATGGAAAAGGGCCTCCGAAAACTATTGTAAAAGTTTGATGGCGATCCAACGGTCGGAATCAAAGTTATGGCCCTTTCGAACCGTTACTCAAGTCTGGCGCTACCAGACCACCACCTCACCTTGTATGGATTCCACATGCACTCCATGGAAAAGGGCCTCCGGAAACTCCAGCAAAAGTTTGATCGCGATCCAACGGTCGGATTCAAAGTTATGGCCCTTTCGAACCGTTACTCAAGCCTGGCGCTACCACACCTCCACCTCACCGAGTATGGATTCCACACGCAGTCCATGGAAAAGGGCCTCCGGAAACTCCAGCAAAAGTTTGATGGCGATCCAACGGTCGGATTCAAAGTTATGGCCCTCTCGAACCGTTACTCAAGCCTGGCGCAACCAGACATCCACCTCACCGAGTATGGATTCCACACGCAGTCCATGGAAAAGGGCCTCCGAAAACTATTGTAAAAGTTTGATGGCGATCCAACGGTCGGATTCAAAGTGATGGCCCTTTCGAACCGTTACTCAAGCCTGGCGCTACCAAACCTCCACCTCACCGAGTATGGATTCCACACGCAGTCCATGGAAAAGGGCCTCCGGAAACTCCAGCAAAAGTTTGATCACGATCCAACGGTCGGATTCAAAGTTATGGCCCTTTCGAACCGTTACTCACGCCTGGCGCTCCCAGACCTCCACCTCACCGTGTATGGATTCCACATGCACTCCATGGAAAAGGGCGTCCGGAAACTCCTGCAAAAGTTTGATCGCGATCCAACGGTCGGATCCAAAGTTATGGCCCTTTCAAACCGTTACTCAAGCTTGGCGTTACCAGACATCAACCTCACCGAGTATGGATTCCACATGCAGTCCATGGAAAAGGGCGTCCGGAAAGTCCTGCAAAAGTTTGATCGCGATCCAACGGTCGGATCCAAAGTTATGGCCCTTTCGAACCGTTACTCAAGCCAGGCGCTACCGGACATCCACCTCACCGAGTATGGATTCCACACGCAGTCCATGGAAAAGGGCCTCCGCAAACTATTGTAAAAGTTTGATCGCGATCCAACGGTCGGATCCAAAGTTATGGCCCTTTCGAACCGTTACTCAACCCTGGCGCTACCAAACCTCCACCTCACCGAGTATGGATTCCACACGCAGTCCATGGAAAAGGGCCTCCGAAAACTATTGTAAAAGTTTGATGGCGATCCAACGGTCGGATTCAAAGTTATGGCCCTTTCGAACCGTTACTCAAGCCTGGCGCTACCAAATCTCCACCTCACCGAGTATGGATTCCACACGCAGTCCATGGAAAAGGGCCTCCGGAAACTCCAGCAAAATTTTGATGGCGATCCAACGGTCGGATTCAAAGTTATGGCCCTTTCGAACCGTTACTGAAGCCTGGCGCAACCAGACATCCACCTCACCGAGTATGGATTCCACACGCAGTCCATGGAAAAGGGCCTCCGAAAACTATTGTAAAAGTTTGATGGCGATCCAACGGTCGGATTCAAAGTTATGGCCCTTTCGAACCGTTACTCAAGCCTGGCGCTACCAAACCTCCACCTCACCGAGTATGGATTCCACACGCAGTCCATGGAAAAGGGCCTCCGAAAACTCCAGCAAAAGTTTGATCACGATCCAACGGTCGGATTCAAAGTTATGGCCCTTTCGAACCGTTACTCACGCCTGGCGCTCCCAGACCTCCACCTCACCGTGTATGGATTCCACATGCACTCCATGGAAAAGGGCGTCCGGAAACTCCTGCAAAAGTTCGATCGCGATCCAACGGTCGGATCCAAAGTTATGGCCCTTTCAAACCGTTACTCAAGCTTGGCGTTACCAGACATCCACCTCACCGAGTATGGATTCCACATGCAGTCCATGGAAAAGGGCGTCCGGAAACTCCTGCAAAAGTTTGATCGCGATCCAACGGTCGGATCCAAAGTTATGGCCCTTTCGAACCGTTACTCAAGCCTGGCGCTACCAAACCTCCACCTCACCGAGTATGGATTCCACACGCAGTCCATGGAAAAGGGCCTCCGGAAACTCCAGCAAAAGTTTGATCCCGATCCAACGGTCGGATTCAAAGTTATGGCCCTTTCGAACCGTTACTCAAGCCTGTCGCTGCCACACCTCTCTACCTCACCGAGTATGGATTCCACACGCAGTCCATGGAAGAGGGCCTCCGGAAACTCCAGCAAAAGTTTGATGGCGATCCAACGGTCGGATTCAAAGTTATGGCCCTTTCGAACCGTTACTCAAGCCTGGCGCTACCGGACATCCACCTCATCGAGTATGGATTCCACACGCAGTCCATGGAAAAGGGCCTCCGCAAACTATTGTAAAAGTTTGATGGCGATCCAACGGTCGGATTCAAAGTTATGGCCCTTTCGAACCGTTACTCAAGCCTGGCGCTACCAGACATCCACCTCACCGAGTATGGATTCCACATGCAGTCCATGGAAAAAGGCCTCCGGAAACTCCACTAAAAGTTTGATCGCGATCCAACGGTCGGATTCAATGTTATGGCCCTAGCGAACCGTTACTCAAGCCTGGCGCTACCAGACCACCACCTCACCGAGTATGGATTCCACACGCAGTCCATGGAAAAGGGCCTCCGAAAACTATTGTAAAAGTTTGATGGCGATCCAACGGTCGGATTCAAAGTTATGGCCCTTTCGAACCGTTACTCAAGCCTGGCGCTACCACACCTCCACCTCACCGAGTATGGATTCCACACGCAGTCCATGGAAAAGGGCCTCCGGAAACTATTGTAAAAGTTTGATGGCGATCCAACGGTCGGATTCAAAGTTATGGCCCTTTCGAACCGTTACTCAAGCCTGGCGCTACCAGACATCCACCTCACCGAGTATGGATTCCACATGCAGTCCATGGAAAAAGGCCTCCGGAAACTCCACTAAAAGTTTGATCGCGATCCAACGGTCGGATCCAAAGTTATGGCCCTTTCGAACCGTTACTCAAGCCTGGCACTACCAGACATCCACCTCACCGAGTATGGATTCCACACGCAGTCCATGGAAAAGGGCTTCCGAAAACTATTGTAAAAGTTTGATGGCGATCCAACGGTCGGATTCAAAGTTATGGCCCTTTCGAACCGTTACTCAAGCCTGGCGCTACCAGACATCCACCTCACCGAGTATGGATTCCACATGCAGTCCATGGAAAAAGGCCTCCGGAAACTCCACTAAAAGTTTGATCGCGATCCAACGGTCGGATGCAAAGTTATGGCCCTTCCAAGCCGTTACTGTAGCCTAGCGCTCCCTGACCTCCACCTCGCCGAGTATGGATTCCACATGAACTTCACGAAAAAGGGTCTACTGAAACTCCAGTTAAAGTTTGATGGCGATCCAACGGTCGGATTCAACGTTATGGCCCTTTCGAACCGTTACTCAAGCCTGGCGCTACCAGACCACCACCTCACCTTGTATGGATTCCTAATGCACTACATGGAAAAGGGCCTCTGGAAACTCCAGCAAAAGTTTGATCGCGATCCAACGGTCGGATTCCAAGTTATGGCCCTTTCGAACCGTTACTCAAGCCTGGCGCTACCAAACCTCCACCTCACCGAGTATGGATTCCACACGCAGTCCATGGAAAAGGGCCTCCGGAAACTATTGTAAAAGTTTGATGGCGATCCAACGGTCGGATTCAAAGTTATGGCCCTTTCGAATCGTTACTCAAGCCTGGCGCAACCAGACATCCACCTCACCGAGTATGGATTCCACACGCAGTCCATGGAAAAGGGCCTCCGAAAACTATTGTAAAAGTTTGATGGCGATCCAACGGTCGGATTCAAAGTTATGGCCCTTTCGAACCGTTACTCAAGCCTGGCGCTACCAAACCTCCACCTCACCGAGTATGGATTCCACACGCAGTCCATGGAAAAGGGCCTCCGGAAACTCCAGCAAAAGTTTGATGGCGATCCAACGGTCGGATTCAAAGTTATGGCCCTTTCGAACCGTTACTCACGCCTGGCGCTCCCAGACCTCCACCTCACCGTGTATGTATTCCACATGCACTCCATGGAAAAGGGCGTCCGGAAACTCCTGCAAAAGTTCGATCGCGATCCAACGGTCGGATCCAAAGTTATGGCCCTTTCAAACCGTTACTCAAGCTTGGCGTTACCAGACATCAACCTCACCGAGTATGGATTCCACATGCAGTCCATGGAAAAGGGCGTCCGGAAACTCCTGCAAAAGTTTGATCGCGATCCAACGGTCGGATCCAAAGTTATGGCCCTTTCGAACCGTTACTCAAGCCTGGCGCTACCAAACCTCCACCTCACCGAGTATGGATTCCACATGCAGTCCATGGAAAATGGCCTCCAGAAACTATTGTAAAAGTTTGATCGCGATCCAACGGTCGGATCCAAAGTTATGGCCCTTTCGAACCGTTACTCAAGCCTGGCGCTACCAGACATCCACCTCACCGAGTATGGATTCCACACGCAGTCCATGGAAAAGGGCCTCCGCAAACTATTGTAAAAGTTTGATCGCGATCCAACGGTCGGATCCAAAGTTATGGCCCTTGCGAACCGTTACTCAAGCCTGGCGCTACCAAACCTCCACCTCATCGAGTATGGATTCCACACGCAGTCCATGGAAAAGGGCCTCCGAAAACTATTGTAAAAGTTTGATGGCGATCCAACGGTCGGATTCAAAGTTATGGCCCTTTCGAACCGTTACTCAAGCCTGGCGCTACCAAATCTCCACCTCACCGAGTATGGATTCCACACGCAGTCCATGGAAAAGGGCCTCCGGAAACTCCAGCAAAATTTTGATGGCGATCCAACGGTCGGATTCAAAGTTATGGCCCTTTCGAACCGTTACTGAAGCCTGGCGCAACCAGACATCCACCTCACCGAGTATGGATTCCACACGCAGTCCATGGAAAAGGGCCTCCGAAAACTATTGTAAAAGTTTGATGGCGATCCAACGGTCGGATTCAAAGTTATGGCCCTTTCGAACCGTTACTTAAGCCTGGCGCTACCAAACCTCCACCTCACCGAGTATGGATTCCACACGCAGTCCATGGAAAAGGGCCTCCGGAAACTCCAGCAAAAGTTTGATCACGATCCAACGGTCGGATTCAAAGTTATGGCCCTTTCGAACCGTTACTCACGCCTGGCGCTCCCAGACCTCCACCTCACCGTGTATGGATTCCACATGCACTCCATGGAAAAGGGCGTCCGGAAACTCCTGCAAAAGTTCGATCGCGATCCAACGGTCGGATCCAAAGTTATGGCCCTTTCAAACCGTTACTCAAGCTTGGCGTTACCAGACATCAACCTCACCGAGTATGGATTCCACATGCAGTCCATGGAAAAGGGCGTCCGGAAACTCCTGCAAAAGTTTGATCGCGATCCAACGGTCGGATCCAAAGTTATGGCCCTTTCGAACCGTTACTCAAGCCTGGCGCTACCAAACCTCCACCTCACCGAGTATGGATTCCACATGCAGTCCATGGAAAATGGCCTCCAGAAACTCTAGTAAAAGTTTGATCGCGATCCAACGGTCGGATCAAAAGTTATAGTGCTTTCGAACCGTTACTCAAGCCTGTCGCTGCCACACCTCTCTACCTCACCGAGTATGGATTCCACACGCAGTCCATGGAAGAGGGCCTCCGGAAACTCCAGCAAAAGTTTGATGGCGATCCAACGGTCGGATTCAAAGTTATGGCCCTTTCGAACCGTTACTCAAGCCTGGCGCTACCGGACATCCACCTCACCGAGTATGGATTCCACACGCAGTCCATGGAAAAGGGCCTCCGCAAACTATTGTAAAAGTTTGATGGCGATCCAACGGTCGGATTCAAAGTTATGGCCCTTTCGAACCGTTACTCAAGCCTGGCGCTACAAGACATCCACCTCACCGAGTATGGATTCCACATGCAGTCCATGGAAAAAGGCCTCCGGAAACTCCACTAAAAGTTTGATCGCGATCCAACGGTCGGATTCAATGTTATGGCCCTAGCGAACCGTTACTCAAGCCTGGCGCTACCAGACCACCACCTCACCGAGTATGGATTCCACACGCAGTCCATGGAAAAGGGCCTCCGAAAACTATTGTAAAAGTTTGATGGCGATCCAACGGTCGGATTCAAAGTTATGGCCCTTTCGAACCGTTACTCAAGCCTGGCGCTACCACACCCCCACCTCACCGAGTATGGATTCCACACGCAGTCCATGGAAAAGGGCCTCCGGAAACTATTGTAAAAGTTTGATGGCGATCCAACGGTCGGATTCAAAGTTATGGCCCTTTCGAACCGTTACTCACGCCTGGCGCTCCCAGACCTCCACCTCACCGTGTATGGATTCCACATGCACTCCATGGAAAAGGGCGTCCGGAAACTCCTGCAAAAGTTCGATCGCGATCCAACGGTCGGATCCAAAGTTATGGCCCTTTCAAACCGTTACTCAAGCTTGGCGTTACCAGACATCAACCTCACCGAGTATGGATTCCACATGCAGTCCATGGAAAAGGGCGTCCGGAAACTCCTGCAAAAGTTTGATCGCGATCCAACGGTCGGATCCAAAGTTATGGCCCTTTCGAACCGTTACTCAAGCCTGGCGCTACCAAACCTCCACCTCACCGAGTATGGATTCCACATGCAGTCCATGGAAAATGGCCTCCAGAAACTCTAGTAAAAGTTTGATCGCGATCCAACGGTCGGATCAAAAGTTATAGTGCTTTCGAACCGTTACTCAAGCCTGTCGCTGCCACACCTCTCTACCTCACCGAGTATGGATTCCACACGCAGTCCATGGAAGAGGGCCTCCGGAAACTCCAGCAAAAGTTTGATGGCGATCCAACGGTCGGATTCAAAGTTATGGCCGTTTCGAACCGTTACTCAAGCCTGGCGCTACCGGACATCCACCTCACCGAGTATGGATTCCACACGCAGTCCATGGAAAAGGGCCTCCGCAAACTATTGTAAAAGTTTGATGGCGATCCAACGGTCGGATTCAAAGTTATGGCCCTTTCGAACCGTTACTCAAGCCTGGCGCTACAAGACATCCACCTCACCGAGTATGGATTCCACATGCAGTCCATGGAAAAAGGCCTCCGGAAACTCCACTAAAAGTTTGATCGCGATCCAACGGTCGGATTCAATGTTATGGCCCTAGCGAACCGTTACTCAAGCCTGGCGCTACCAGACCACCACCTCACCGAGTATGGATTCCACACGCAGTCCATGGAAAAGGGCCTCCGAAAACTATTGTAAAAGTTTGATGGCGATCCAACGGTCGGATTCAAAGTTATGGCCCTTTCGAACCGTTACTCAAGCCTGGCGCTACAAGACATCCACCTCACCGAGTATGGATTCCACACGCAGTCCATGGAAAAGGGCCTCCGGAAACTATTGTAAAAGTTTGATGGCGATCCAACGGTCGGATTCAAAGTTATGGCCCTTTCGAACCGTTACTCAAGCCTGGCGCTACCAGACATCCACCTCACCGAGTATGGATTCCACATGCAGTCCATGGAAAAAGGCCTCCGGAAACTCCACTAAAAGTTTGATCGCGATCCAACGGTCGGATGCAAAGTTATGGCCCTTCCAAGCCGTTACTGTAGCCTAGCGCTCCCTGACCTCCACCTCGCCGAGTATGGATTCCACATGCACTTCACGGAAAAGGGTCTACTGAAACTTCAGTTAAAGTTTGATCGCGATCCAACGGTCGGATTCAATGTTATGGCCCTTTTGAACCGTTACTCAAGCCTGGTGCTACCAGACCACCACCTCACCGAGTATGGATTCCACATGCAGTCCATGGAAAAAGGCCTCCGGAAACTCCACTAAAAGTTTGATCGCGATCCAACGGTCGGATCCAAAGTTATGGCCCTTTCGAACCGTTACTCAAGCCTGGCGCTACCAGACATCCACCTCACCGAGTATGGATTCCACACGCAGTCCATGGAAAAGGGCCTCCGAAAACTATTGTAAAAGTTTGATGGCGATCCAACGGTCGGATTCAAAGTTATGGCCCTTTCGAACCGTTACTCAAGCCTGGCGCTACCAGACATCCACCTCACCGAGTATGGATTCCACATGCAGTCCATGGAAAAAGGCCTCCGGAAACTCCACTAAAAGTTTGATCGCGATCCAACGGTCGGATGCAAAGTTATGGCCCTTCCAAGCCGTTACTGTAGCCTAGCGCTCCCTGACCTCCACCTCGCCGAGTATGGATTCCACATGAACTTCACGGAAAAGGGTCTACTGAAACTCCAGTTAAAGTTTGATGGCGATCCAACGGTCGGATTCAACGTTATGGCCCTTTCGAACCGTTACTCAAGCCTGGCGCTACCAGACCACCACCTCACCTTGTATGGATTCCTAATGCACTCCATGGAAAAGGGCCTCTGGAAACTGCAGCAAAAGTTTGATCGCGATCCAACGGTCGGATTCAAAGTTATGGCCCTTTCGAACCGTTACTCAAGCCTGGCGCTACCAAACCTCCACCTCACCGAGTATGGATTCCACACGCAGTCCATGGAAAAGGGCCTCCGGAAACTATTGTAAAAGTTTGATGGCGATCCAACGGTCGGATTCAAAGTTATGGCCCTTTCGAACCGTTACTCAAGCCTGGCGCAACCAGACATCCACCTCACCGAGTATGGATTCCACACGCAGTCCATGGAAAAGGGCCTCCGAAAACTATTGTAAAAGTTTGATGGCGATCCAACGGTCGGATTCAAAGTTATGGCCCTTTCGAACCGTTACTCAAGCCTGGCGCTACCACATATCCACCTCACCGAGTATGGATTCCACATGCAGTCCATGGAAAAAGGCCACCGGAAACTCCACCAAAAGTTTGATCGCGATCCAACGGTCGGATGCAAAGTTATGGCCCTTCCGAACCGTTACTGTAGCCTAGCGCTCCCTGACCTCCACCTCGCCGAGTATGGATTCCACATGCACTTCATGGAAAAGGGTCTACTGAAACTTCAGTTAAAGTTTGATCGCGATCCAACGGTCGGATTCAATGTTATGGCCCTTTCGAACCGTTACTCAAGCCTGGCGCTACCAGACCACCATCTCACCTTGTATGGATTCCTAATGTACTCCATGGAAAAGGGCCTCCGGAAACTCCAGCAAAAGTTTGATCGCGATCCAACGGTCGGATTCAAAGTTATGGCCCTTTCGAACCGTTACTCAAGCCTGGC
The DNA here is from genome assembly GCF_951802175.1 of Populus nigra. Taxonomy (NCBI): domain Eukaryota; kingdom Viridiplantae; phylum Streptophyta; class Magnoliopsida; order Malpighiales; family Salicaceae; genus Populus; species Populus nigra. Next base: position 39,041 of record NC_084870.1, on the reverse strand, counting down.
GCAACCACACCTCCACCTCACCGAGTATGGATTCCACATGCAGTCCATGGAAAATGGCCTCCAGAAACTCTAGTAAAAGTTTGATCGCGATCCAACGGTCGGATCAAAAGTTATAGTGCTTTCGAACCGTTACTGAAGCTTGTCGCTGCCACACCTCTCTACCTCACCGTGTATGGATTCCACATGCACTTCATGAAAAATGGCCTCCGGAAACTCCAGCATAAGTTTTATCGCGATCCAACGGTCGGATCCACAGTTGTGGCCCTTTCGACCCGTTACTCAAGCCTGTCGCTGCCACACCTCTCTACCCCACCGTGTATGGATTCTACATGCACTCCATGGAAAAGGGCCTCCGGAAACTCCAGCAAAAGTTTGATCACGATCCAACGGTCGGATTCAAAGTTATGACCCTTTCCAACCGTTACTCACGCCTGGCGCTCCCAGACCTCCACCTCACCGTGTATGGATTCCACATGCACTCCATGGAAAAGGGCGTCCGGAAACTCTTGCAAAAGTTCGATCGCGATCCAACGATCGGATCCAAAGTTATGGCCCTTTCGAACCGTTACTCAAGCTTGGCGTTACCAGACATCCACCTCACCGAGTATGGATTCCACATGTAGTCCATGGAAAAGGGCGTCCGGAAACTCCTGCAAAAGTTTGATCGCGATCCAACGGTCGGATCCAAAGTTATGGCCCTTTCGAACCGTTACTCAAGCCTGGCGCTACCAAACCTCCACCTCACCGAGTATGGATTCCACATGCAGTCCATGGAAAATGGCCTCCAGAAACTCTAGTAAAAGTTTGATCGCGATCCAACAGTCGGATCAAAAGTTATAGTGCTTTCGAACTGTTACTCAAGCCTGTCGCTGCCACACCTCTCTACCTCACCGTGTATGGATTCCACATGCACTCCATGGAAAAGGGCGTCCGGAAACTCCTGCAAAAGTTTGATCGCGATCCAACGGTCGGATCCAAAGTTATGGCCTTTGGAACTGTTACTCAAGCCTGGCGCTACCGGACATCCACCTCACCGAGTATGGATTCCACACGCAGTCTATGGAAAAGGGCCTCCGAAAACTATTGTAAAAGTTTCATGGCGATCCAACGGTCGGATTCAAAGTTATGGCCCTTTCGAACCGTTACTCAAGCCTGGCGCTACCACACATCCACCTCACCGAGTATGGATTCCACATGCAGTCCTTGGAAAAAGGCCTCCGGAAACTCCACTAAAAGTTGGATCGCTATCCAACGGTCGGATCCAAAGTTATGGCCCTTTCGAACCGTTACTTAAGCCTGGCGCTACCACACCTCCACGTCACCGAGTATGGATTCCACATGCAGTCCATGGAAAATGGCCTCTGGAAACTCTAGTAATAGTTTGATCGCGATCCAACGGTCGGATCAAAAGTTATAGTGCTTTCGAACCGTTACTCAAGCTTGTCGCTGCCACACCTCTCTACCTCACCGTGTATGGATTCCACATGCACTTCATAAAAAAGAGCCTCTAGAAACTCCAGCAAAAGTTTGATTGCGATCCAACGGTTGGATACAAAGTTATGGCCCTTTCGAACCGTTACTCAAGCCTGGGGCTACCAGACATCCACCTCACCGAGTATGGATTCCACACGCAGTCCATGGAAAAGGGCCTCCGAAAACTATTGTAAAAGTTTGATGGCGATCCAACGGTCTGATTCAAAGTTATGGCCCTTTCGAACCGTTACTCAAGCCTGGCGCTACCAGACATCCACCTCACCGAGTATGGATTCCACAGGCAGTCCATGGAAAAAGGCCTCCGGAAACTCCACCAAAAGTTTGATCGCGATCCAACGGTCGGATGCAAAGTTATGGCCCTTCCGAACCGTTACTGTAGCCTAGCGCTCCCTGACCACCACCTCACCTTGTATGGATTCCTAATGCACTCCATGGAAAAGGGCCTCCGGAAACTCCAGCAAAAGTTTGATCGCGATCCAACGGTCGGATTCAATGTTATGGCGCTTTCGAACCGTTACTCAAGCCTGGCGCTACCAACCACCACCTCACCTTGTATGGACTCCTAATGCACTCCATGGAAAAGGGCCTCCGGAAACTCCAGCAATAGTTTGATCGCGATCCAACGGTCGGATTCAAAGTTATGGCCCTTTCGAACCGTTACTCAAGCCTGGCGCTACCAAACCTCCACCTCACCGAGTATGGATTCCACAAGCAGTGCATGGAAAAGGGCCTCCGGAAACTCCACTAAAAGTTTGAACGCGATCCAACGGTCGGATCCAAAGTTATGTCCATTTCGAACCGTTACTGTAGCCTAGCGCTCCCAGACCTCCACCTCAACGAGTATGGATTCCACATGCTCTCCACGGTAAATGGCCTCCAGAAACTCTAGTAAAAGTTTGATCGCGATCCAACGGTCGGATCAAAACTTATAGTGCTTTCGAACCGTTACTGAAGCCTGTCGCTGCCACACCTCTCTACCTCACCGTGTATGGATTCCACATGCACTTCATGAAAAATGGCCTCCGGAAACTCCAGCATAAGTTTTATCGCGATCCAACGGTCGGATTCAAACTTATGGCCCTTTCGAACCGTTACTCACGCCTGGCGCTCCCAGACCTCCACCTCACCATGTATGGATTCCACATGCACTCCATGGAAAAGGGCGTCCGGAAACTCCTTCAAAAGTTTGATCGCGATCCAACGGTCGGATGCAAAGTTATGGCCCTTTCGAACCGTTACTCAAGCCTGGCGCTACCAGACATCCACCTCACCGAGTACGGATTCCACACGCAGTCCATGGAAAAGGGCCTTCGAAAACTATTGTAAAAGTTTGAACGCGATCCAACGGTCAGATCCAAAGTTATGTCCCTTTCGAACCGTTACTGTAGCCTAGCGCTCCCAGACCTCCACCTCAACGAGTATGGATTCCACATGCTCTCCACGGTAAAGGGACTCCGGAAACTCCATTAAAAGTTTGATCGCGATCCAACGGTCGGATGCAAAGTTATTGCCCTTCCGAACCGTTAATGTAGCCTAGCGCTCCCTGACTTCCACCTCGCCGAGTATGGATTCCACATGCACTTCACGGAAAAGGGTCTACTGAAACTCTAGTTAAAGTTTGATCGCGATCCAACGGTCGTATTCAATGTTATGGCCCTTTCGAACCGCTACCCAAGCCTGGCGCTACCAGACCACCACCTCACCGAGTATGGATTCTACATGCAGTCCACGGAAAAGGGGCCCCGGAAACTCCAGTAAAAGTTTGATCGCGATCCAATGGTCGGATCCAAAGTTATGGCCCTTGGGAACCGTTACTCAAGCCTGGCACTACCACACCTCTCCACCTCACCGTGTATGGATTCCACATGCACTCCATGGAAAAGGGCGTCCGGAAACTCCTTCAAAAGTTTGATCGCGATCCAACGGTCGGATCCAAAGTTATGGCCCTTTCGAACCGTTACTCAAGCCTGGCGCTACCAGACATCCACCTCACCGAGTACGGATTCCACACGCAGTCCATGGAAAAGGGCCTTCGAAAACTATTGTAAAAGTTTGAACGCGATCCAACGGTCGGATCCAAAGTTATGTCCCTTTCGAACCGTTACTGTAGCCTAGCGCTCCCAGACCTCCACCTCAACGAGTATGGATTCCACATGCTCTCCACGGTAAAGGGACTCCGGAAACTCCATTAAAAGTTTGATCGCGATCCAACGGTCGGATGCAAAGTTATTGCCCTTCCGAACCGTTAATGTAGCCTAGCGCTCCCTGACTTCCACCTCGCCGAGTATGGATTCCACATGCACTTCACGGAAAAGGGTCTACTGAAACTCTAGTTAAAGTTTGATCGCGATCCAACGGTCGTATTCAATGTTATGGCCCTTTCGAACCGCTACCCAAGCCTGGCGCTACCAGACCACCACCTCACCTTGTATGGATTCCTAATGCACTCCATGGAAAACGGCCTCCAGAAACTCCAGCAAAAGTTTGATCGCGATCCAACGGTCGGATTCAAAGTTATGGCCCTTTCGAACCGTTACTCAAGTCTGGCTCTACCAAACCTCCACCTCACCGAGTATGGATTCTACATGCAGTCCACGGAAAAGGGGCCCCAGAAACTCTAGTAAAAGTTTGATCGCGATCCAATGGTCGGATCCAAAGTTATGGCCCTTTGGAACCGTTACTCAAGCCTGGCACTACCACACCTCTCCACCTCACCGTGTATGGATTCCACATGCACTCCATGGAAAAGGGCGTCCAGAAACTCCAGCAAAAGTTTGATCGCGATCCAACGATCGGATGCAAAGTTATGGCCCTTTCGAGCCTGGCGCTCCCAGACCTCCACCTCACCATGTATAGATTCCACATGCACTCCATGGACAAGGGCCTCCGGAAACTCCAGTAAAAGTTTGATTGCGATCCAACGGTCGGATCAAAAGTTATGGCCCTTTCGAACCGTTACTCTAGCCTGGCGCTACCACACCTCCACCTCGCCGAGTATGGATTCCACTTGCTCTCCAAGGTAAAGGGCCTCCGGAAACTCCAGTAAAAGTTTGATCGCGATCCAACGGTCGGATGCAAAGTTATGGCCCTTTCAAACCGTTACTCAAGCCTGGCGCTCCCAGACCTCCACCTCACCAAGTATAGATTCCACATGCACTCCATGGACAAGGGCCTCCGGAAACTCCAGCAAAAGTTTGATCGCGATCCAATGGTCGGATCCAAAGTTATGGCCCTTTGGAACCGTTACTCAAGCCTGGCACTACCACACCTCTCCACCTCACCGTGTATGGATTCCACATGCACTCCATGGAAAAGGGCGTCCAGAAACTCCAGCAAAAGTTTGATCGCGATCCAACGATCGGATGCAAAGTTATGGCCCTTTCGAGCCTGGCGCTCCCAGACCTCCACCTCACCATGTATAGATTCCACATGCACTCCATGGACAAGGGCCTCCGGAAACTCCAGTAAAAGTTTGATTGCGATCCAACGGTCGGATCAAAAGTTATGGCCCTTTCGAACCGTTACTCTAGCCTGGCGCTACCACACCTCCACCTCGCCGAGTATGGATTCCACTTGCTCTCCAAGGTAAAGGGCCTCCGGAAACTCCAGTAAAAGTTTGATCGCGATCCAACGGTCGGATGCAAAGTTATGGCCCTTTCAAACCGTTACTCAAGCCTGGCGCTCCCAGACCTCCACCTCACCATGTATAGATTCCACATGCACTCCATGGACAAGGGCCTCCGGAAACTCCAGCAAAAGTTTGATCGCGATCCAATGGTCGGATCCAAAGTTATGGCCCTTTCGAACCGTTACTCAAGCAGGGCACTACCACACCTCTCCACCTCACCGTGTATGGATTCCACATGCACTCCATGGAAAAGGGCGTCCAGAAACTCCAGCAAAAGTTTGATCGCGATCCAACGATCGGATGCAAAGTTATGGCCCTTTCGAGCCTGGCGCTCCCAGACCTCCACCTCACCATGTATAGATTCCACATGCACTCCATGGACAAGGGCCTCCGGAAACTCCAGTAAAAGTTTGATTGCGATCCAACGGTCGGATCAAAAGTTATGGCCCTTTCGAACCGTTACTCTAGCCTGGCGCTACCACACCTCCACCTCGCCGAGTATGGATTCCACTTGCTCTCCAAGGTAAAGGGCCTCCGGAAACTCCAGTAAAAGTTTGATCGCGATCCAACGGTCGGATGCAAAGTTATGGCCCTTTCAAACCGTTACTCAAGCCTGGCGCTCCCAGACCTCCACCTCACCATGTATAGATTCCACATGCACTCCATGGACAAGGGCCTCCGGAAACTCCAGCAAAAGTTTGATCGCGATCCAATGGTCGGATCCAAAGTTATGGCCCTTTCGAACCGTTACTCAAGCAGGGCACTACCACACCTCTCCACCTCACCGTGTATGGATTCCACATGCACTCCATGGAAAAGGGCATCCGGAAACTCCAGCAAAAGTTTGATCGCGATCCAACGGTTGGATTAAAAGTTATGGCGCTTTCGAACCGTTACTCTAGCCTGGCACTGCCACACCTCTCCACCTCACCGTGTATGGATTCCACATGCACTCCATGGAAAAGGGCATCCGGAAACTCCAGCAAAAGTTTGATCGCGATCCAACGGTCGGATCTAAAGTTAAGGCCCTTTCGAACCGTTACTCAAGCCTGGCACTACCAAACCTCTCCACCTCACCGTGTATGGATTCCACATGCACTCCATGGAAAAGGGCATTCGGAAACTCCAGCAAAAGTTTGATCGCGATCCAACGGTCGGATCTAAAGTTAAGGCCCTTTCGAACCGTTACTCAAGCCTTGCGCTACCAGACCTCCACCTTACCGTGTATGGATTCCACATGCACTCCATGGAAAAGGGCGTCCGGAAACTCCAGCAAAAGTTTGATCGCGATCCAACGGTCGGATCCAAAGTTATGACCCTTTCGAACCGTTACTCAAGCCTGGCACTACCAACCTCTCCACCTCACCTGTATGGATTCCACATGCACTCCATGGAAAAGGGCATCCGGAAACTCCAGCAAAAGTTTGATCGCGATCCAACGGTCGGATCCAAAGTTGTGGCCCTTTCGAACCGTTACTCAAGCCTGGCCCTACCAAACCTCTCCACCTCACCGTGTATGGATTCCACATGCACTCCATGGAAAAGGGCATCCGGAAACTCCAGCAAAAGTTTGATCGCGATCCAACGGTTGGATTAAAAGTTATGGCGCTTTCGAACCGTTACTCTAGCCTGGCACTGCCAAACCTCTCCACCTCACCGTGTATGGATTCCACATGCACTCCATGGAAAAGGGCATCCGGAAACTCCAGCAAAAGTTTGATCGCGATCCAACGGTCGGATCTAAAGTTAAGGCCCTTTCAAACCGTTACTCAAGCCTGGCACTACCAAACCTCTCCACCTCACCGTGTATGGATTCCACATGCACTCCATGGAAAAGGGCATCCGGAAACTCCAGCAAAAGTTTGATCGCGATCCAACGGTCGGATCTAAAGTTAAGGCCCTTTCGAACCGTTACTCAAGCCTTGCGCTACCAGACCTCCACCTTACCGTGTATGGATTCCACATGCACTCCATGGAAAAGGGCGTCCGGAAACTCCAGCAAAAGTTTGATCGCGATCCAACGGTCGGATCCAAAGTTATGACCCTTTCGAACCGTTACTCAAGCCTGGCACTACCAACCTCTCCACCTCACCGTGTATGGATTCCACATGCACTCCATGGAAAAGGGCATCCGGAAACTCCAGCAAAAGTTTGATGGCGATCCAACGGTCGGATCTAAAGTTAAGGCCCTTTCGAACCGTTACTCAAGCCTTGCGCTCCAGACCTCTACCTCACCGTGTATGGATTCCACATACACTCCATGGAAAAGGGTGTCCGGAAACTCCAGCAAAAGTTTGATCGCGATCCAACGGTCGGATTCAAAGTTATGGCCCTTTCGAACCGTTACTCAAGCCTGGCGCTCCCAGACCTCCACCTCACCATGTATAGATTCCACATGCACTCCATGGACAAGGGCCTCCGGAAACTCCAGTAAAAGTTTGATTGCGATCCAACGGTCGGATCAAAAGTTATGGCCCTTTCGAACCGTTACTCTAGCCTGGCGCTACCACACCTCCACCTCGCCGAGTATGGATTCCACTTGCTCTCCAAGGTAAAGGGCCTCCGGAAACTCCAGTAAAAGTTTGATCGCGATCCAACGGTCGGATGCAAAGTTATGGCCCTTTCAAACCGTTACTCAAGCCTGGCGCTCCCAGACCTCCACCTCACCATGTATAGATTCCACATGCACTTCATGGACAAGGGCCTCCGGAAACTCCAGCAAAAGTTTGATCGCGATCCAATGGTCGGATCCAAAGTTATGGCCCTTTCGAACCGTTACTCTAGCAGGGCACTACCACACCTCTCCACCTCACCGTGTATGGATTCCACATGCACTCCATGGAAAAGGGCGTCCAGAAACTCCAGCAAAAGTTTGATCGCGATCCAACGATCGGATGCAAAGTTATGGCCCTTTCGAGCCTGGCGCTCCCAGACCTCCACCTCACCATGTATAGATTCCACATGCACTCCATGGACAAGGGCCTCCGGAAACTCCAGTAAAATTTTGATTGCGATCCAACGGTCGGATCAAAAGTTATGGCCCTTTCGAACCGTTACTCTAGCCTGGCGCTACCACACCTCCACCTCGCCGAGTATGGATTCCACTTGCTCTCCAAGGTAAAGGGCCTCCGGAAACTCCAGTAAAAGTTTGATCGCGATCCAACGGTCGGATGCAAAGTTATGGCCCTTTCAAACCGTTACTCAAGCCTGGCGCTCCCAGACCTCCACCTCACCATGTATAGATTCCACATGCACTCCATGGACAAGGGCCTCCGGAAACTCCAGCAAAAGTTTGATCGCGATCCAATGGTCGGATCCAAAGTTATGGCCCTTTCGAACCGTTACTCAAGCAGGGCACTACCACACCTCTCCACCTCACCGTGTATGGATTCCACATGCACTCCATGGAAAAGGGCATCCGGAAACTCCAGCAAAAGTTTGATCGCGATCCAACGGTTGGATTAAAAGTTATGGCGCTTTCGAACCGTTACTCTAGCCTGGCACTGCCACACCTCTCCACCTCACCGTGTATGGATTCCACATGCACTCCATGGAAAAGGGCATCCGGAAACTCCAGCAAAAGTTTGATCGCGATCCAACGGTCGGATCTAAAGTTAAGGCCCTTTCGAACCGTTACTCAAGCCTGGCACTACCAAACCTCTCCACCTCACCGTGTATGGATTCCACATGCACTCCATGGAAAAGGGCATCCGGAAACTCCAGCAAAAGTTTGATCGCGATCCAACGGTTGGATTAAAAGTTATGGCGCTTTCGAACCGTTACTCTAGCCTGGCACTGCCACACCTCTCCACCTCACCGTGTATGGATTCCACATGCACTCCATGGAAAAGGGCATCCGGAAACTCCAGCAAAAGTTTGATCGCGATCCAACGGTCGGATCTAAAGTTAAGGCCCTTTCGAACCGTTACTCAAGCCTGGCACTACCAAACCTCTCCACCTCACCGTGTATGGATTCCACATGCACTCCATGGAAAAGGGCATCCGGAAACTCCAGCAAAAGTTTGATCGCGATCCAACGGTTGGATTAAAAGTTATGGCGCTTTCGAACCGTTACTCTAGCCTGGCACTGCCACACCTCTCCACCTCACCGTGTATGGATTCCACATGCACTCCATGGAAAAGGGCATCCGGAAACTCCAGCAAAAGTTTGATCGCGATCCAACGGTCGGATCTAAAGTTAAGGCCCTTTCGAACCGTTACTCAAGCCTGGCACTACCAAACCTCTCCACCTCACCGTGTATGGATTCCACATGCACTCCATGGAAAAGGGCATTCGGAAACTCCAGCAAAAGTTTGATCGCGATCCAACGGTCGGATCTAAAGTTAAGGCCCTTTCGAACCGTTACTCAAGCCTTGCGCTACCAGACCTCCACCTTACCGTGTATGGATTCCACATGCACTCCATGGAAAAGGGCGTCCGGAAACTCCAGCAAAAGTTTGATCGCGATCCAACGGTCGGATCCAAAGTTATGACCCTTTCGAACCGTTACTCAAGCCTGGCACTACCAACCTCTCCACCTCACCGTGTATGGATTCCACATGCACTCCATGGAAAAGGGCATCCGGAAACTCCAGCAAAAGTTTGATTGCGATCCAACGGTCGGATCTAAAGTTAAGGCCCTTTCGAACCGTTACTCAAGCCTTGCGCTACCAGACCTCTACCTTACCGTGTATGGATTCCACATGCACTCCATGGAAAAGGGCGTCCGGAAACTCCAGCAAAAGTTTGATCGCGATCCAACGGTCGGATCCAAAGTTATGACCCTTTCGAACCGTTACTCAAGCCTGGCACTACCAACCTCTCCACCTCACCTGTATGGATTCCACATGCACTCCATGGAAAAGGGCATCCGGAAACTCCAGCAAAAGTTTGATCGCGATCCAACGGTCGGATCCAAAGTTGTGGCCCTTTCGAACCGTTACTCAAGCCTGGCCCTACCAAACCTCTCCACCTCACCGTGTATGGATTCCACATGCACTCCATGGAAAAGGGCATCCGGAAACTCCAGCAAAAGTTTGATCGCGATCCAACGGTTGGATTAAAAGTTATGGCGCTTTCGAACCGTTACTCTAGCCTGGCACTGCCAAACCTCTCCACCTCACCGTGTATGGATTCCACATGCACTCCATGGAAAAGGGCATCCGGAAACTCCAGCAAAAGTTTGATCGCGATCCAACGGTCGGATCTAAAGTTAAGGCCCTTTCAAACCGTTACTCAAGCCTGGCACTACCAAACCTCTCCACCTCACCGTGTATGGATTCCACATGCACTCCATGGAAAAGGGCATCCGGAAACTCCAGCAAAAGTTTGATCGCGATCCAACGGTCGGATCTAAAGTTAAGGCCCTTTCGAACCGTTACTCAAGCCTTGCGCTACCAGACCTCCACCTTACCGTGTATGGATTCCACATGCACTCCATGGAAAAGGGCGTCCGGAAACTCCAGCAAAAGTTTGATCGCGATCCAACGGTCGGATCCAAAGTTATAACCCTTTCGAACCGTTACTCAAGCCTGGCACTACCAACCTCTCCACCTCACCGTGTATGGATTCCACATGCACTCCATGGAAAAGGGCATCCGGAAACTCCAGCAAAAGTTTGATGGCGATCCAACGGTCGGATCTAAAGTTAAGGCCCTTTCGAACCGTTACTCAAGCCTTGCGCTCCAGACCTCCACCTCACCGTGTATGGATTCCACATACACTCCATGGAAAAAGGTGTCCGGAAACTCCAGCAAAAGTTTGATCGCGATCCAACGGTCGGATTCAAAGTTATGGCCCTTTCGAACCGTTACTCAAGCCTGGCGCTCCCAGACCTCCACCTCACCATGTATAGATTCCACATGCACTCCATGGACAAGGGCCTCCGGAAACTCCAGTAAAAGTTTGATTGCGATCCAACGGTCGGATCAAAAGTTATGGCCCTTTCGAACCGTTACTCTAGCCTGGCGCTACCACACCTCCACCTCGCCGAGTATGGATTCCACTTGCTCTCCAAGGTAAAGGGCCTCCGGAAACTCCAGGAAATGTTTGATCGCGATCCAACGGTCGGATGCAAAGTTATGGCCCTTTCAAACCGTTACTCAAGCCTGGCGCTCCCAGACCTCCACCTCACCATGTATAGATTCCACATGCACTCCATGGACAAGGGCCTCCGGAAACTCCAGTAAAAGTTTGATGGCGATCCAACGGTCGGATCAAAAGTTATAGCCCTTTCGAACCGTTACACTAGCTTGTCGCTACCAGACCACCACCTCACCGTGTATGGATTCCACATACACTCCATGGAAAAGGGTGTCCGGAAACTCCAGCAAAAGTTTGATCGCGATCCAATGGTGGGATCAAAAGTTATGGCCCTTTCGAAACGTTACTCTAGCCTGGCGCTACCACACCTCCACCTCGCCGAGTATGGATTCCACTTGCTCTCCATGGTAAAGGGCCTCCGGAAACTCCAGTAAAAGTTTGATCGCGATCCAACGGTCGGATCAAAAGTTATGGCCCTTTCGAACCGTTACTCTAGCCTGGCGCTACCACACCTCCACCTCGCCGAGTATGGATTCCACTTGCTCTCCACGGTAAAGGGCCTCCGGAAACTCCAGTAAAAGTTTCATCGCGATCCAACGGTCGGATGCAAAGTTATGACCCTTTCGAACCGTTACTCAAGCCTGGCGCTCCCAGACCTCCACCTCACCAACTATGGATTCCACATGCACTCTATGGACAAGGGCCTCCGGAAACTCCAGTAAAAGTTTGATCGCGATCCAACGGTCGGATCAAAAGTTATGGCGCTTTCGAACCGTTACACTAGCTTGTCGCTACCAGACCACCACCTCACCGTGTATGGATTCCACATGCACTCCATGGAAAAGGGCGTCCGGAAACTCCAGCAAAAGTTTGATCGCGATCCAACGGTCGGATTCAAAGTTATGGCCTTTTCGAACCGTTACTCAAGCCTTGCGCTCCCAGACCTCCACCTCACCAAGTATGCATTCCACATGCACTTCTTGGACACGGGCCTCCAGAAACTCCAGTAAAAGTTTGATCGCGATCCAACGGTCGGATCAAAAGTTATGGCCATTTCGAATCGTTATTCTAGCCTGGCGCTACCACACCTCCACCTCGCCGAGTATGGATTCCACTTGCTCTCCATGGTAAAGGACCTCCAGAAACTCCAATAAAGGTTTGATCCCGATCCAACGGTTGGATCAAAAGTTATGGCGCTTTCGAACCGTTACTCTAGCCTGGCACTACCAAACCTCTCCACCACACCGTTTATGGATTCCACATGCACTCCATGGAAAAGGGCCTCCGGAAACACCAGCAAAAGTTTGATCGCGATCCAATGGTCGGATCAAAAGTTATGGCCCTTTCGAACCGTTACTCAAGCCTGGCACTACCAAACCTCTCCACCTCACCGTGTATGGATTCCACATGCACTCCATGGAAAAGGGCATCCGGAAACTCCAGCAAAAGTTTGATCGCGATCCAACGGTCGGATCGAAAGTTAAGGCCCTTTCGAACCGTTACTCAAGCCTTGCGCTACCAGACCTCCACCTTACCGTGTATGGATTCCACATGCACTCCATGGAAAAGGGCGTCCGGAAACTCCAGCAAAAGTTTGATCGCGATCCAACGGTCGGATCCAAAGTTATGACCCTTTCGAACCGTTACTCAAGCCTGGCACTACCAACCTCTCCACCTCACCGTGTATGGATTCCACATGCACTCCATGGAAAAGGGCATCCGAAAACTCCAGCAAAAGTTTGATCGCGATCCAACGGTCGGATCTAAAGTTAAGGCCCTTTCGAACCGTTACTCGAGCCTTGCGCTCTAGACCTCCACCTCACCGTGTATGGATTCCACATACACTCCATGGAAAAGGGTGTCCGGAAACTCCAGCAAAAGTTTGATCGCGATCCAACGGTCGGATTCAAAGTTATGGCCCTTTCGAACCGTTACTCAAGCCTGGCGCTCCCAGACCTCCACCTAACCATGTATAGATTCCACATGCACTCCATGGACAAGGGCCTCCGGATACTCCAGTAAAAGTTTGATTGCGATCCAACGGTCGGATCAAAAGTTATAGCCCTTTCGAACCGTTACACTAGCTTATCGCTACCAGACCACCACCTCACCGTGTATGGATTCCACATCCACTCCATGGAAAAGGGTGTCCGGAAACTCCAGCAAAAGTTTGATCGCGATCCAATGGTGGGATCAAAAGTTATGGCCCTTTCGAACCGTTACTCTAGCCTGGCGCTACCACACCTCCACCTCGCCGAGTATGGATTCCACTTGCTCTCCATGGTAAAGGTCCTCCGGAAACTCCAGTAAAAGTTTGATCGCGATCCAACGGTCGGATCAAAAGTTATGGCCCTTTCGAACCGTTACTCTAGCCTGGCGCTACCACACCTCCACCTCGCCGAGTATGGATTCCACTTGCTCTCCAAGGTAAAGGGCCTCCGGAAACTCCAGTAAAAGTTTGATCGCAATCCAACGGTCGGATGCAAAGTTATGGCCCTTTCAAACCGTTACTCAAGCCTGGCGCTCTCAGACCTCCACCTCACCAAGTATGGATTCCACATGCACTCTATGGACAAGGGCCTCCGGAAACTCCAGTAAAAGTTTGATCGCGATCCAACGGTCGGATCAAAAGTTATAGCCCTTTCGAACCGTTACACTAGCCTGTCGCTACCAGACCACCACCTCACCGTGTATGGATTCCACATACACTCCATGGAAAAGGGTGTCCGGAAACTCCAGCAAAAGTTTGATCGCGATCCAATGGTGGGATCAAAAGTTATGGCCCTTTCGAACCGTTACTCTAGCCTGGCGCTACCACACCTCCACCTCGCCGAGTATGGATTCCACTTGCTCTCCATGGTAAAGGGCCTCCGGAAACTCCAGTAAAAGTTTGATCGCGATCCAACGGTCGGATCAAAAGTTATGGCCCTTTCGAACCGTTACTCTAGCCTGGCGCTTCCACACCTCCACCTCGCCGAGTATGGATTCCACTTGCTCTCCACGGTAAAGGGCCTCCGGAAACTCCAGTAAAAGTTTCATCGCGATCCAACGGTCGGATGCAAAGTTATGGCCCTTTCGAACCGTTACTCAAGCTTGGCGCTCCCAGACCTCCACCTCACCAACTATGGATTCCACATGCACTCTATGGACAAGGGCCTCCGGAAACTCCAGTAAAAGTTTGATCGCGATCCAACGGTCGGATCAAAAGTTATGGCCCTTTCGAACCGTTACACTAGCTTGTCGCTACCAGACCACCACCTCACCGTGTATGGATTCCACATGCACTCCATGGAAAAGGGCGTCCGGAAACTCCAGCAAAAGTTTGATCGCGATCCAACGGTCGGATTCAAAGTTATGGCCTTTTCGAACCGTTACTCAAGCCTTGCGCTCCCAGACCTCCACCTCACCAAGTATGGATTCCACATGCACTTCTTGGACACGGGCCTCCAGAAACTCCAGTAAAAGTTTGATCGCGATCCAACGGTCGGATCAAAAGTTATGGCCATTTCGAATCGTTATTCTAGCCTGGCGCTACCACACCTCCACCTCGCCGAGTATGGATTCCACTTGCTCTCCATGGTAAAGGGCCTCCAGAAACTCCAATAAAGGTTTGATCGCGATCCAACGGTTGGATCAAAAGTTATGGCGCTTTCGAACCGTTACTCAAGCCTGGCACTACCAAACCTCTCCACCTCACCGTGTATGGATTCCACATGCACTCCATGGAAAAGGGCATCCGGAAACTCCAGCAAAAGTTTGATCGCGATCCAACGGTCGGATCTAAAGTTAAGGCCCTTTCGAACCGTTACTCAAGCCTTGCGCTACCAGACCTCCACCTTACCGTGTATGGATTCCACATGCACTCCATGGAAAAGGGCGTCCGGAAACTCCAGCAAAAGTTTGATCGCGATCCAACGGTCGGATCCAAAGTTATGGCCCTTTCGAACCGTTACTCAAGCCTGGCACTACCAAACCTCTCCACCTCACCGTGTATGGATTCCACATGCACTCCATGGAAAAGGGCATCCGGAAACTCCAGCAAAAGTTTGATCGCGATCCAACGGTCGGATCTAAAGTTAAGGCCCTTTCGAACCATTACTCCAGCCTTGCGCTCCAGACCTCCACCTCACCGTGTATGGATTCCACATACACTCCATGGAAAAGGGTGTCCGGAAACTCCAGCAAAAGTTTGATCGCGATCCAACGGTCGGATTCAAAGTTATGGCCCTTTCGAACCGTTACTCAAGCCTGGCGCTCCCAGACCTCCACCTCACCATGTATAGATTCCACATACACTCCATGGAAAAGGGTGTCCGGAAACTCCAGCAAAAGTTTGATCGCGATCCAACGGTCGGATCCAAAGTTATGGCCCTTTCGAACCCTTACTCACGCCTGGCGCTCACAGACCTCCCCCCTCACCGTGTATGGATTCCGCATGCACTCCATGGAAAAGGGCCTCCGAAAACTCCGGCAAAAGTTTGATCGCGATCCAACGGTCGGATCAAAAGTTATGGCCCTTTCGAACTGTTACTCAAGCCTGGCGCTACCAGACCTCCACCTCACCGTGTATGGATTCCACATGCACTCCATGGAAAAGGGCGTCCGGAAACTCTAGCAAAAGTTTGATCGCGATCCAACGGTGGGATCAAAAGTTATTGCCCTTTCGAGCCGTTACTCTAGCCTGGCGCTGCGAGATCTCTCCACCTCACCGAGTATGGATTCCACATGCACTCCATGGAAAAGAGCCTTTGGAAACTCCAGTAGAAGTTTGATCGTGATCCAACGGTCGGATCAAAAGTTATGGCCATTTCGAACTGTTACTGAAGCCTGGTGCTACCACACGTCCACCTCACCAAGTATGGATTCCACATGCACTCCATGGAAAAGGGCTTCCGGAAACTCCAGTAAAAGTTTGATCGTGATCCAACGGTCGGATCAAAAGTTATGGCCCTTTCGAACCGTTACTCAAGCCTGTCGCTACCAGACCACCAACTCACCGAGTATGGATTCCATATGCAGTCCATGGAAAAGAGGCTCCGGAAACTCCAGCAAAAGTTTGATCGCGATCCAACGGTCGGATTCAAAGTTATGGCCCTTTCGAACTGTTACTCAAGCCTGGCGCTACCAGACCTCCACCTCACCGTGTATGGATTCCACATATACTCCATGGAAAAGGGCGTCCGAAAAGTCCAGCAAAAGTTTGTTCGCGATCCAATGGTGGGATCAAAAGTTATGGCCCTTTCGAACCGTTACTCTAGCCTGGCGCTACCAGACCTCCACCTCACCGAGTATGGACTCCACATACACTTCACGGAAAAGGGCCCCCTGAAACTCCAGCAAAAGTTTGATCGCGATCCAACGGTCGGATCCAAAGTTATGGCCCTTTCGAACCCTTACACAAGCCTGGCACAACCAGACCTCCCCACGTCACCGTGTATGGATTCCACATGCACTCCATGGAAAAGAGCCTCCGGAAACTCCAGCAAAAGTTTGATCGCGATCCATCGGTCGGATTCAAAGTTATGGCCCTTTCGAACCGTTACTCACGCCTGGCGCTCACAGACCTCCACCTCACCGTGTATGGATTCCGCATGCACTCCATGGAAAAGGGCCTCCGTAAACTCCAGCAAAAGTTTGATCGCGATCCAACGGTGGGATCAAAAGTTATTGCCCTTTCGAGCCGTTACTCTAGCCTGGCGCTGCGAGACCTCTCCACCTCGCCGAGTATGGATTCCACTTGCTCTCCACGGTAAAGGGCCTCCAGAAACTCCAGTAAAAGTTTGATCGCGATCCAACGGTCGGATGAAAAGTTATGGCGCTTTCGAACCGTTACTCTAGCCTGGCGCTGCCAACCTCTCCACCACACCGTGTATGGATTTCACATGCACTCCATGGAAAAGGGCCTCCGGAAACTCCAGCAAAAGCTTGATCACGATCCAACGGTCGGATCAAAAGTTATGGCCTTTTCGAACTGTTACTGAAGCCTGACGCTACCACACGTCCACGTCACCAAGTATGGATTCCACATGCACTCTATGGAAAAGGACCTCCGGACACTCCAACAAAAGTTTGATCGCGATCCAACGATCGGATTCAAAGTTATGGCCCTTTCGAACCGTTACTCACGCCTGGCGCTACGAGACCTCCACCTCACCGAGTATGGATTCCACATGCAGTCCATGGAAAATAGCCTCCCGAAACACCAGCAAAAGTTTGATCGCGATCCAACGGTCGAATTCAAAGTTATGGGCCTTTTGAACCGTTAGTCAAGCCTGGCACTACCAGACCTCCACCTCACCGAGTATGGATTCCACATGCACTCCATGGAAAAGGGCCTCCGGAAACTCCAGTAAAAGTTGGATCGTTATCCAACGGTCGGATCGCTATCCAACGGTCGGATCGCTATCCAACGGTCGGATCAAAAGTTATGGCGCTTTCGAACCATTACTCAAGCCTGTCGCTACCAGACCACCAAATCACCGAGTATGGATTCCACATGCAGTCCATGGAAAAGAGGCTCCGAAAACTCCAGCAAAAGTTTGATCGCGATCCAACGGTCGGATTCAAAGTTATGGCCCTTTTGAACCGTTACTCAAGCCTGGCTCTACCAGACGTCCCCACCTCACCGTGTATGGATTCCACATGCACTCCATGGAAAAGAGCCTTTGGAAACTCCAGTAGAAGTTTCATCGCGATCCATCGAATGGGATCAAAAGTTATGGCCCTTTCGAACCGTTACTCACGCCTGGCGCTACGAGACCTCCACCTCACCGAGTATGGATTCCACATGCAGTCCATGGAAAAGAGCCTCCCGAAACACCAGCAAAAGTTTGATTGCGATCCAACGGTCGAATTCAAAGTTATGGGCCTTTCGAACCGTTAGTCAAGCCAGGCACTACCAGACCTCCACCTCACCGAGTATGGATTCCACATGCAGTCCATGGAAAAGAGCCTCCGGAAACTCCAGCAAAAGTTTGATCGCGATCCAACGATCGGATCCAAAGTTATGGCCCTTTCGAACCGTTCATCTCGCCTGGAGCTACCAGACCTCCACCTCACCGAGTATGGATTCCACATACACTCCATGGAAAAGGGCGTCCGGAAAGTCCAGCAAAAGTTTGATCGCGATCCAACGGTCGGATCAAAAGTTATGGCCCTTTCGAACTGTTACTGAAGCCTGACGCTACCACACGTCCACCTCACCAAGTATGGATTCCACATGCACTCCATGGAAAAGGGCCTCCAGAAACTCCAGTAAAAGTTTGATCGCGATCCAACGATCGGATCCAAAGTTATGGCCCTTTCGAACCGTTCGTCTCGCCTGGAGCTACTAGACCACCAACTCACCGAGTATGGATTCCACATGCAGTCCATGGAAAAGAGGCTCCGGAAACTCCAGCAAAAGTTTGATCGCGATCCAACGGTCGGATTCAAAGTTATGGCCCTTTCGAACCGTGACTCACGCCTGGCGCTACCAGACCACCACCTTACCGTGTATGGATTCCACATGCACTCCATTGAAAAGAGCGTCCGGAAACTCCAGCAAAAAGTTTGATCGCGATCCAACGGTGGGATCAAAAGGTATGGCTCTTTCGAACCGTTACTCTAGCCTGGCGCTACCAAACCTCCACCTCACCGAGTATGGATTCCACATGCACTTCACGGAAAAAGGCCTCCTGAAACTCCAGTAAAAGTTTGATCGCGATCCAACGGTCGGATCGAAAGTTATGGCTCTTTCGAACCGTTACTCTAGGCTGGCGCTACCAGATCTCCACCTCACCGAGTATAGATTCCACCTGTAGTTCATGGAAAAGGGCCTCTGGAAACTCCAGCAAAAGTTTGATCGCGATCCAACGGTGGGATCAAAACTTATTGCCATTTCGAGCCGTTACTCTAGCCTGACGCTGCGAGACCTCTCCACCTCACCGAGTATGGATTCCACATGCACTCCATGGAAAAGAGCCTTTGGAAACTCCAGTAGAAGTTTCATCGCGATCCATCGATGGGATCAAAAGTTATGGCCCTTTCGAACCGTTACTCTAGCCTTGCGCTCCCAGACCTCCACCTCACCAAGTAGGGATTCCACATCCACTCCATGGACAAGGGCCTCCGGAAACTCCAGTAAAAGTTTGATCGCGATCCAACGGTCGGATCCAAAGTTATGGCCCTTTCGAACCGTTACTCAAGCCTGGCACTACCAGACCTCCCCACCTCACCGTGTATGGATTCCACATGCACTCCATGGAAAAAGGCGTCCGGAAACTCCAGCAAATGTTTGATCGCGATCCAACGGTCGGATTCAAAGTTATGGCCCTTTCGAACCATTACTCAAGCCTTGCGCTACCAGACCTCCACCTCACCGTGTATGGATTCCACATGCACTCCATGGAAAAGGGCGTCCGGAAACTCCAGCAAAAGTTTGATCGCGATCCAACGGGGGGATCAAAAGTTATTGACCTTTCGAGCCGTTACTCTAGCCTAGCGCTGCGAGACCTCTCCACCTCACCGAGTATGGATTCCACATGCACTCCATGGAAAAGAGCCTTTGGAAAATCCAGTAGAAGTTTGATCGTCATCCAACGGTCGGATCAAAAGTTATGGTCATTTCGAACTGTTACTGAAGCCTGGCGCTACCACACGTCCACCTCACCAAGTATGGATTCCACATGCACTCCATGGAAAAGGGCCTCCGGAAACTCCAGTAAAAGTTTGATCGTGATCCAACGGTCGGATCAAAAGTTATGGCCCTTTCGAACCGTTACTCAAGCCTGTCGCTACCAGATCACCAACTCACCGAGAATGGATTCCACATGCAGTCCGTGGAAAAGAGGCTCCGGAAACTCCAGCAAAAGTTTGATCGCGATCCAACGGTTGGATCCAAAGTTATGGCTCTTTCGAACCATTACTCTAGCCTGGCGCTACCAGATCTCCACCTCACCGAGTATGGATTCCACCTGCAGTTCATGGAAAAGGGCCTCTGGAAACTCCAGCAAAAGTTTGATCGCGATCCAACGGTGGGATCAAAAGTTATTGCCCTTTCGAGCCGTTACTCTAGCCTGGCGCTGCGAGACCTCTCCACCTCACCGAGTATGGATTCCACATGCACTCCATGGAAAAGAGCCTTTGGAAACTCCAGTAGAAGTTTGATCGTGATCCAACGGTCGGATTAAAACTTATGGCCATTTCGAACTGTTACTGAAGCTTGGCGCTACCACACGTCCACCTCACCAAGTATGGATTCCACATGCAATCCATGGAAAAGGGCCTCCGGAAACTCTAGTAAAAGTTTGATCGGGATCCAACGGTCGGATCAAAAGTTATGGCCCTTTCGAACCGTCACTCAAGCCTGGCGCTACCAGATCTCCACCTCACCAAGTATGGATTCCACCTGCAGTTCATGGAAAAGGGCCTCTAGAAACTCCAGCAAAAGTTTGATCGCGATCCAACGGTGGGATCAAAAGTTATTGCCCTTTCGAGCCGTTACTCTAGCCTGGCGCTGCGAGACCTCTCCACCTCACCGAGTATGGATTCCACATGCACTCCATGGAAAAGAGCCTTTGGAAACTGCAGTAGAAGTTTCATCGCGATCCATCGATGGGATCAAAAGTTATGGCCCTTTCGAACCGTTACTCTAGCCTTGCGCTCCCAGATCTCCACCTCACCAAGTAGGGATTCCACATGCACTCCATGGACAAGGGCCTCCGGAAACTCCAGTAAAAGTTTGATCGCGATCCAACGGTCGGATCCAAAGTTATGGCCCTTTCGAACCGTTACTCAAGCCTGGCACTACCATACCTCCCCACCTCACCGTGTATGAATTCCACATGCACGCCATGGAAAAGGGCGTCCGGAAACTCCAGCAAAAGTTTGATCGCGATCCAACGGTCGGATTCAAAGTTATGGCCCTTTCGAACCGTTACTCAAGCCTTGCGCTACCAGACCTCCACCTCACCGTGTATGGATTCCACATGCACTCCATGGAAAAAGGCGTCCGGAAACTCCAGTAAAAGTTTGATCGCGATCCAATGGTGGGATCAAAAGTTATTGCCCTTTCGAGCCGTTACTCTAGCCTGGCGCTGCGAGACCTCTCCACCTCACCGAGTATGGATTCCACATGCACTCAATGGAAAAGAGCCTTTGGAAACTCCAGAAGAAGTTTGATCGTCATCCAACGGTCGGATCAAAAGTTATGGCCATTTCGAACTGTTACTGAAGCCTGGCGCTACCACACGTCCACCTCACCAAGTATGGATTCCACATGCACTCCATGGAAAAGGGCCTCCGGAAACTCCGGTAAAAGTTTGATCGTGATCCAACGGTCGGATCAAAAGTTATGGCCCTTTAGAACCGTTACTCAAGCCTGGCGCTACCAGACCTCTACCTCATCGAGTATGGACTCCACATGCACTTCACGGAAAAGGGCCCCCTGAAACTCCAGTAAAAGTTTGATCGCGATCCAACGGTCGGATCCAAAGTTATGGCCCTTTCGAACCCTTACTCAAGCCTGGCACTACCAGACCTCCCCACGTCACCGTGTATGGATTCCACATGCACTCCATGGAAAAGGGCCTCCGGAAACTCCAGCAAAAGTTTGATCGCGATCCATCAGTCGGATTCAAAGTTATGGCCCTTTCGAACCGTTACTCACGCGTGGCGCTCACAGACCTCCACCTCACCGTGTATGGATTCCGCATGCACTCCATGGAAAAGGGCCTCCGAAAACTCCAGCAAAAGTTTGATCGCGATCCAACGGTCGGATCAAAAGTTATGGCCCTTTCGAACTGTTACTCAAGCCTGGCGCTACCAGACCTCCACCTCACCGTGTATGGATTCCACATTCACTCCATGGAAAAGGGCGTCCGGAAGTCCAGCAAAAGTTTGATCGCGATCCAACGGTGGGATCAAAAGTTATGGCCCTTTCGAACTGTTACTGAAGCCTGGCGCTACCACACGTCCACCTCACCAAGTATGGATTCCACATGCACTCCATGGAAAAGGGCCTCCGGAAACTCCAGTAAAAGTTTGATCGCGATCCAACGGTCGGATCAAAAGTTATGGCCCTTTCGAACTGTTACTCAAGCCTGTCGCTACCAGACCACCAACTCACCGAGTATGGATTCCACATGCAGTCCATGGAAAAGAGGCTCCGGAAACTCCAGCAAAAGTTTGATCGCGATCCAACGGTCGGATTCAAAGTTATGGCCCTTTCGAACTGTTACTCAAGCTTGGCGCTACCAGACCTCCACCTCACCGTGTATGGATTCCACATACACTCCATGGAAAAGGGCGTCCGGAAAGTCCAGCAAAAGTTTGATCGCGATCCAACGGTGGGATCAAAAGTTATGGCCCTTTTGAACCGTTACTCTAGCCTGGCGCTACCAGACCTCCACCTCACCGAGTATGGACTCCATATGCACTTCACGGAAAAGGGCCCCCTGAAACTCCAGTAAAAGTTTGATCGCGATCCAACGGTCGGATCCAAAGTTATGGCCCTTTCGAACCCTTACTCAAGCCTGGCACTCTCGGACCTCCCCACGTCACCGTGTATGGATTCCACATGCACTCCATGGAAAAAAGGCCTCCGGAAACTCCAGCAAAAGTTTGATCGCGATCCATCGGTCGGATTCAAAGTTATGGCCCTTTCGAACCGTTACTCACGCTTGGCGTTCACAGACCTCCACCTCACCGTGTATGGATTCCGCATGCACTCCATGGAAAAGGGCCTCCGAAAACTACAACAAAAGTTTGATCGCGATCCAACGGTTGGATCAAAAGTTATGGCCCTTTCGAACTGTTACTCAAGCCTGGCGCTACCAGACCTCCACCTCATCGTGTATGGATTCCACATACACTCCATGGAAAAAGGGCGTCCGGAAAGTCCAGCAAAAGTTTGATCGCGATCCAACGGTCGGATCAAAAGTTATGGCCCTTTCGAACTGTTTCTGAAGCCTGGCGCTACCACACGTCCACCTCACCAAGTATGGATTCCACATGCACTCCATGGAAAAGGGCCTCCAGAAACTCCAGTAAAAGTTTGATCGCGATCCAACGGTCGGATCAAAAGTTATGGCCCTTTCGAACTGTTACTCAAGCCTGTCGCTACCAGACCACCAACTCACCGAGTATGGATTCCACATGCAGTCCATGGAAAAGAGGCTCTGGAAACTCCAGCAAAAGTTTGATCGCGATCCAACGGTCGGATTTAAAGTTATGGCCCTTTCGAACTGGGTTTAGGGTTTAGGGTTTAGGGAGGAAGGGTTTAGGGTTTAGGGTTTAGGGAGGAAGGGTTTAGGGTTTAGGGAAAAAAAATTGGTGAGAGGAAAGCGACTGCGAGCGACTGCGAAGAAGAAGACTGTTGCCTCTAGCCTGATCGCCGGTGAGCTTCATCTGCACTGATCCCTCTGCCAAAACACTCTACCACCACTGCCTTATCCCTTGACCGACCATCTTCACATAAAACAGCCTCCATACTATCTTTCACCGATCCCTCCGTTTTTTTTCTTTTCCCTCAGAACCACCATCTTTCACAACCATTCCCCAGGATCTCAATCCTCTCCACCATGTTGAACACCACAACCACAAAAAACCAAAACAACAAGAACCATGCCATCAAACCTGCACCCACTGCCATCCAGACTTCATGGGCTGATAGAGTTCGGGTTTCAGACTCTAGCACTAGATTCATTTTAGATCCCATCCCTCGACAACCGGTGGGGCATTGCCTTAAGATCACAGAGCAAATGTTATTGGAGAATACATCACAATGGACGAGATGTATGGTTGGTTTCTTTCCAGGTTTTAAAATGCCTTTTCATGCCGTGAATACAATTGCATCTAGGGTTTGGCGTCCATATGGACTTGAGAATGTAATGACAACAACCAATGGCTTCATGTTATTTCGGTTTAAAACGAAAGAAGAATTGCATGCTGTCCTTGAGAAGGGACCATGGATGTTTGGAGGCAAGAACATTATCCTTCAACAATGGCACCCACGTTTCAAGTTTGACAAAAGGAAAATATCCACTTTACCAGTGTGGATCCGTCTCCATGGACTGCCTTTTCCTCTTTGGTCCAAACAAGGATTAAGCTTAGCGGCAATCATGGTTGGCCGCTCACTTTCTTGTGATGAACTCACTTATAGCTGCACCAGGTTAGAATATGCAAGACTGTGTGTTGAAATTGATGCTGCACTGCCATTTACTCATAGTTTTGAGATTGATTGTCCTTTATCTACTGAGCCTATCACTGTTACTGTGGAATATGAGTGGAAGCCATCTCGCTGTGAAAAATGCCAACTTTTTGGGCACTCTTGTCCTCCTACATTAATCCCAAACCCACCCTCTTCACCAGCCACGAATGTTCATCCTTCACTTTCTAAGCCGATCCCAACACCTACAACATTGTCCCCCATTCTAGCTATGAATGCTCAGCCTCTCCCATTACATGATCCTCTAATTATTGACCAGTCTCCCAAAATGGCCACTTCAAATATGGATACAATACCACAAACGATACCAGCTCCCCACATCCAACCCACATTACCCCCCTCCAACACTGCCATCATACCACAAATATCACCAACACCATACACCCTGCCCACAATACCCCTTCTCCCAACCCCACTACCCTTACCATCACCACCTCATCCACACACCACTCATGATCCCCTGCCAGTTCCACAAGTATCAGTGGACGACTGTGAATCTAGCCAAGCTGCAGATCATGACTTTTCTGCATTTGATAATCACCACCTCAATACTGATGCATGTGTTGAGAGCAAAATGGATTCCTTACGAACCCTTAGTGACACATCCTCTACTGCTTTAGAAGTATTGGGAGGCAATTCACCAACTTCTGCACCCCGCACTGCCATTGTGTCTCAATCTCCTTCTCCATCTCCTAAGACAGTTAGGAAAAAGAAGGGAGGGCGGAAGCGCAAGGAGGCCAAGGGCCATTAATTTGCTTGCTGTATATATCATCAGAATAAATGTTCATAGTTGGAAGTTGGAACATATGGGGTCTTAATGGCCTCAATAAACAGAAAACTGCCCATGCATGGGCAAAAAACAATAATCTCGACATTTTTGGCCTCTTGGAAACAAAGGTAGCAGCTGTTAACCTTGCTTCTATTGAACCAAATCTTGCTCCTTCATATTGGAAATACTGTTCCAATCTACCCTCCTCCCCAACTTGCTGAATCCTTGTTGGATGGAATTCTCAGAAACTAAACCTCACCTGCACACATTCAGCCTCACAATGGTTGACTTGTGAGGTCACTCAAGTAAGCTCACCTTCACCTATCAGAATCACTTTTACTTATGGCCACAACACTCCCGCTGCCAGGCTAGCTCTTTGGGCATACATTAACCAGGAGAGTCATTCTACTGTTGGCATCCCTTGGATTGTGTTAGGTGATTTTAATGCCATCTTGCAAGCAAGTGACCGTTCGGGAGGGGACAATCATTGGCCTCGTTATCAAGATGATTTTAATGCATGCATCAATCAGTCTGAGCTACTGCAAGTTCCATACTCAGGCCTTAAATATTCATGGCACAATGGTCAACATGGAGACAACACCATTCAAAAGAAACTGGACTGGATATTTGGCAACCCTTGTCTATTTTCAATGTGGCCTGCAACATATGCAACATTCCAACCTCGAACCATTTCAGATCACAATGCAATGGTATTACATCTTCAGTGCCACAACCACCCTCGCAGATCTCCATTCCAATTTTTGAATGCTTGGGCTGACCGCAATGACTTTCTTTCCATTGTCCACGACTCTTGGTCCCTCCCTGTAACTGGCAATCCCATGTTCAAATTGACAACAAAATTGCAGCGTCTGAAGCTTCCACTATGTAAGCTACACAAACAACATAGAAGTTCTATCACCAGTAGAGTTGCCCAAGCTAAAGCTGCATGGGTTGCAGCACAATTCACTCTTGATGAGAACCCTACACTACAGGATGCTAGAGCTGCTGAACGACATCTTGCATTAAAATACATGCAGTTATGCAAAGATGAGGAATCCTTCTTCAAGCAAAAATCTAGAGTTCAATGGTTGCATCTAGGAGACTAGAACACCAACTTTTTCCATAAATCCTTACTGCACCGACAGGTAAGAAACAGGATCCACTTTTTGCAGGATGAGGATGGCAACATAATACATGATCAGCAGGAATTAGGGAACACGGCTTCCAAATATTTTCAACGTCTTCTTACAGCTCCTAGTTGCACACAAACTGCGGAAGTTGTGAACATATTCCCTAATACAATATCAGAAGCTTCAAGCACAGCTTGCACTGCCCCTATCACCAATGAAGATATTAAATCTGCTTTGTTCTCAATCCCTGATAATAAGTCACCTGGCCCGGATGGATATAATGCTCTCTTCTTCAAAAAAAGTTAGGACATTATTAAGGATGATTTTATTGCTGCAGTCAGGTATTTCTTCTCAAACAATGCTCTACCTCGGTGTGTCAATGCAACAAGAGTTGCCCTGGTCCCAAAACTGGAAAACCCTACATGCCTGAATGATTTCAGACCTATCTCCTGTTGTAATGTGCTTTATAAATGCATATCCAAATTAATTGTTAACAGGTTAAAGGAAGCTCTCACTGATGTCATTGGTCTCTCTCAATCCGCTTTCTTACCTGGCAGAAGCATTTCGGATGCCATTCTTCTCACCCAAGAACTCATGCATAATTATCATCTCAACACAGGACAAGGCCGGTGTGCTTTGAAAATTGATCTGAAAAAAGCATTTGACACTGTTAGTTGGGAGTATATTATTGCCAGCCTTACTGCTATAGCCATTCCCCAGGAGATGATCAACTGGATTACAACTTGCATCACCTCAGTTCATTACACCATAAGTCTTAATGGTGACATGCATGGTTTCTTCAAAGCAACACGAGGTATTCGGCAAGGAGATCCTCTATCGCCATACCTCTTTGTCTTGGCGATGGAAGGCTTGGGAGGCATAATTCACCGTGCAGTTCAAGCTCCCACATTCAAGTATCATTGGAGGTGCAAGCCAACTAATTTAACTCATCTTAGTTTTGCAGATGACCTCATGCTATTCTGCCATGCTGATCTTGGATCCATAGAGGTGTTGAAATCAAGCTTAGCCAAGTTCTCATCCATCTCAGGTTTATCCATCAACCATGCCAAAAGCAAGCTTTATATGTCTGGCATTGATGCCAATTTGCGAACCACAATTGCAGACTTCCTGGGAATACAGGAGACCACTCTGCCTGTAAAGCATCTAGGTGTTCCTCTAATATCCACCCGACTTACCCATGCAGATTGCACACCTCTGGTTGAGCGAATAACTGCAAGAATTAAGCTGTGGACATCTATTTCTCTTACATATGCGGGTCGGCTACAACTGATCAAATCCATCTTGTTTTCTATTCAAGTTTACTGGTCATCTATCTTCATACTTCCAGGTGCAACTATAAAGAAGATTGAGAGTATTATGGCAGCTTTCCTGTGGAAAGGCACGACCCTATCTACAGCAGGGGCAAAGGTTGCATGGAGCTCCGTCTGCTACCCACTACAGGAAGGAGGCTTAGGCATCAAACGTCTAAAAGCATGGAACAGGGCAGCAATCATCAAACATATATGGCGTTTACTCACTCAAACCGAATCCATATGGACATCCTGGGTAACAACACACTTGCTTCGTGGCAGATCAATATGGCACATCAACATCCCATCTAATCCATCTTGGTCATGGAGGAAAATATTGGAGAGCCGAGAATGGTGTAGAGGGTGGTTCATCACAAGCATTGGCAATGGATCCTCAACATCTCTATGGTATGATTACTGGCTACCGGATGGAAAGAGGCTCATAGATTCCCATTCAATACGAACTCTCACATCTACAGGGCTACCATGGACAGCGAGAGTTTCAGCTATCATCAACGGAGGGCAATGGAACTTTCCTTGGACATATCTCTACTGCATGCAACATGGAACTCCATCCTCTTCCATCCCAAAATCTACACAGACGATCACTGCATATGGAAGGGACATCCATCAGGGACATTCACCGTAGCCTCTGCTTGGGAACTTCTACGTGATAAACGACCAATCAACAACATGCATCACCTGCTATGGTTTCCTGGTCACATACCACGGCAATCTTTCATCATGTGGCTTGCATGTCTTGGTAGATTACGAACTATGGATCGGCTCCATTCAGCTGGTATAATAGAGAACAACATCTGCATATTATGTGGCCACCATACAGAAACACACGAGCATTTATTTTTTGACTGCATAACATCACAACTTATATGGCAAACAGTCAATGCCAAAGCCAACATGCAGTGGCCGATAAGTTCATGGCAGCATCTCATCCGCTGGGCTTCCTCAACCTATCACAAGAAGAATGACATCACTCATCTTATCGCAAGGCTTCTACTATCATCCACAGTTTACTTTCTTTGGCATGAGAGGAACAACCGTGTCTTTAACAACACTTTTCAATCCCCTCAAAGCATAGCTGAGGCTATATTCCAACATATAAGGTTACATATCACTACTATGGAGCATAAACAGAGAATTCCAATAACTATCAGGACTGTCTGGGGCTTTCTTGATCCCAACAGCCGAGAAGTAACCTAACCGGCTTGATACAGGGTTCTTCAAATTTTGAGCAGCCATCGGTGAAATTTAATTCTAAGCACCTGTTCACGTAGAAGCCTTGCATGGCTGTCAACGTTTCATTTCTTTGTAATGTTGGGTGGAAATAATTACATGGCTACTGTTCACGCAGAAGCCATGCATTAATTATTTCCCTATTATTTTCTTCTTTCTTTTGTCAGCCTTAGTCGGCTCACAGTTTTTCTTTTATTTCACTTGAG